>NC_141694.1:1077722004-1082722004 GCF_964263255.1 Lissotriton vulgaris | reverse complement strand
CATGGCCACCTCACTCTATCTATCGCCCTCACTCTATGTGTTGCCCTCACTCTATCTGTCGCCCTCACTTTATCTATCTATTGCCCTCACTCTATCTGCTGCCCTCTATCTATCTGTCGCCCTCATTCTATCTATCTATCGCCCTCATTCTATCTATCTATCTATCGCCCTCATTCTATCTATCGCCCTCATTCTATCTATCTATAGCCCTCACTCTATCTATCTATCTATCTATCTATCTATCTATCTATCTATCTATCTATCTATCTATCTATCTATCTATCTATCTATCACCCTCACTCTATCTATCTGTCGCCCACACTCTATCTATCTGTCGCCCACACTCTATCTATCTGTCGCCCACACTCTATCTATCTGTCGCCCTCACTCTATCTATCTGTCGCCCTCACTCTATCTGTCGCCCTCACTCTATCTGTCGCCCTCAATCTATCTATCGCCCTCCCTCTATCGTCCTCCCTCTATCGTCCTCCCTCTATCTATCGCACTCATTCTATCTATCGCACTCACTATATTGCATCACCACAGCATCACTCAGTACCACCACAGCGTCACTCGTCGCCACCACAACATCACTCAGCGCCACCACAGCATCAATCTGTGCAACCATTCAACAACAGCTGGTTCAAATATGTTCTCTCAATGTTTCAAGCTTTATTACAAATATCACAAAAAGATGTTAATATTTCACTTCTGTTCTTGGATTTTTGTCACAATAAAATACACTGAACATAATCTTCACAAAAGTTATTCACAAAAGTTTAAGCTATTGCCATTATAAATTACAATAGTTTTTATTTAGGTATTAATTATTTAAAAAAATTTAAAGCCATTATTATTTGTAATATCAATACATCTAAGTCACGTAAATGCAACACATTTTGCTTTACAAATGCTATAGGTGTCACATTTGCAAAAGTTAAAACTATTGGCATTGTAAATGACAAAGCTATTAATTTTGCTATTTTCAAAACCAACACATAAATACAAAATTTGTCATTTATCATACCAATAGCTCAAACTTTCCTAATGAAAGACCTATTGCATTGCAAATGCTTATTTTATTATCCAATGGGAACATTAAGGGGGGGTTGTGCCCTGTTGAGCGCTGGGTAGGACACCATACAATTGTGAAATTGAAATTGGAGACCCAGTCGCTTTTTGTTTCTGCCGCTTTTTTATTTTGAGCAGTTTTTTGTTATACACCACTATATTTAATCAGTAGGTGTTTTGGTTTATTTTTTTCAAAGGTTACAAGTTTTGTAACTTGTGGGGATTGTTCTATTTGTCTGGGAGTTTGCTGTGTCATACACAAGTGGGTATATCCTATGTACAGTGCTTACATTAAACAATATAGACAAACGTTTATGTTACAAATATGCAAACAACATTTCAAAAAAACAATTTTTACACAATATACATTTCCATGAGGAAAGAATGAACTGTACCCTACTAACTGATTTTCACACTAGACCATTTTTTAACTGTTGTTTGTGTATTTTAGGTCTAGTAGCGCAAAAGTGAAATTTTATGACTATTAAATATTTGTCATAATTTATAGATTATTCAGGTCAGCTTTGCGCTAATCAGAGTTCAATTATTCAGATGAACCAAAAAAACGCCGACGCGTTTCCAAGCCTGTGTGTTAATTCGTCAGGCTTTTCTTCAGGGCGTAGGTTAGGTGGGTACCTGTGTGAAAACAACATGGGATGTTTTGAGAATGGGGCCTCTCTATAACATTGAGTGAAAACGCTTCACATGGTTACATATGGTTTTACCTTTCCGCAGTTAATAGGTCTTCTGTTTGTCTTTCATAGCACTTCTCACTATTAGGATGTTCTGCAGGGGTAAAGGGCACAATATATATCTGTTCAATTTATTTGAACACTTGGTCTCTTTTCATTTATTGCTAAAATCAGTTAAATGTCAGGACGTCACTTTACCTATTTACTCTGTAGGAGCGGGTCTTCATTAAGGGTTCTGTATTTCTATTTTCGGATTGCTTTAACCACGCTTCTATAAACACACAAAGGCGGCTGGGTCTGATCTGGTGAGGAAGGTTTGGGCTGAGATTAGTTTAAGTCATTAAGCTTTACCGAACGTTATTTCCTATGCTTGAAACATTGCTTACTTTATATTTCAGCTCACAGGCTGACAGCTGCTCGCACACTGGAGGCGGCGTCCTGGTTATCTCATTTTCAGATTTCCTGCGTGTAGCTGGAAAGACGAAGGAATCGTTTTAATTACACGTTCCACTTTTGTGCTCATATGCTTCTCTGCTAACCTCGGGAGTTATTTTACCTGAGGGTTTTGGTGAAAGTTTCCAATGTATTCCAGCCGGCTTCTGTGTAGAACGAATAGTTACACAGCCTGAGTCACATGACTGGTTGGTTTTATTCGTGTCATGTGTTTTCAGTGTTTATGGGAGATGTAGTCCTGACATGTTTGGGTGTTAGTGTTTTCTGCAGAGGGCATGTTAATGAACAATTAGAACCTGAAAGGTATTAAGGCCTGTCTCCACGCAGTTGAATCTCATGATTAAGTGCGCTTCTCTCCTGAGTAACAGCGTTTCCACATTACCTCCTCTTAATGGAGCTTTTATTCCGGAGAGAACCGACCACCTCAGGTCTTTTTCTGTATGATTTGCATCTATAAAGTGTTGAACCATGGGTGCAGTTATTATTTTTTGTTTGATCCTAGAGCGGTGTTGTGCCAATCTTTGTGTAATTTGCTGGTTTGTTTTCCCTATGTAAATTTTGTTACATGGGCACAATATTACATACACAATATTTTTGCTTTTGCAGTTGGTGAACTCTTTGTGGCTCCATTTTATGTTGTTATGCTCGAACATAGTCCCTTCTATGGTACTTGCACATGCTATACATGTGCCACACTTATGGTGTCCTTGCACAGGGCTCAAGTTCCATAGGGCGCGCAAATCACTTTTTGCTTTTGATGTGCCAAGGTCTGCTCGTATTAATTGTTGACCTAAATTTCTGTTCTTTTTGAGCGCAAACATTGGTTTAGCAAATGGAGCTTCTAAGTTGGACAGCAGGTGCCAGTTCTTCAAAATTATCGATTTATATTGATTTGTGAATGGGCCGAACGTTGTGACACATACCAACTGTTCTAATGTTTTTTTTTACTTTATTGGTCAACAGCTCTTCTCTTGGTGTGAACCATGCACGTTTTGTTGCGTGCCTCAACATTTTTTTCGGGTAGCCACGTTTCGCTAATTGTTCACAAAAGATTTCTGCATGTGTTAGATAATCTTCTTTTCTGGAACAATTTCTTCGAATTCTTAGTAATTGGCTATATGGTAGGTTCTCTTTTAAGCTTTTAGGGTGAAAGCTCTGATAGTGGAGAATGGTGTTCTTGTCCGTTTGCTTTCGATGTAATGTGGTGATTAGTACTTTATTTTGGTGAAAGACCTCAACGTCTAGAAACGTTAGGTGTGAATCACTGTATGTCATACTGAATTTGATATCCGGATGCCTGCTGTTGAGCCATTCATGGAACTGGGCTAGTTGTTCCGAGGTCCCATTCCAATGGCACCAAATATCATCTATATAGCGATACCACTTTTGTATGTGTTCGCTATATGGGTTGTTTTGATAGACAAACCTTTCTTCGTACAGGGCCATGAAGAGCACTGCCATCTCTGGGGCATAAGGACACCCCATGGCAGTGCCCTTCACCTGCACGTAAAAGGTGTCCATGAATCGAAAATAGTTTCGTTTTAAGGCCATAGTGGCCAATTCAATTATGAATTTTGTGGGCACTCTCTGTGGTTTTGGCCTGGTCTCTAGGAAGTACTCAATCGCCTCAAGTCCTTCATCTTGAGGGATCTGGGTGTACAATGAATTTACATCAAACGCTACCAGCAGTTCTTTGTTGTCATCAAAAGAAAGATTCTCTACTTTTCTAATGAAGTCAGCTGTGTCTTTGATGTAAGATTTTACATCACTCAAAAAGGGTTTTAAAAAAACGTCTACATATTTGGCTATAGGTTCTAGAACCGAGTCACAACCGGAGACTATCGGTCTTCCGGCTGGCTCTTGTAGATTTTTATGCACTTTGGGCAGGAAATAAATCACAGGAGTGCATGGGTTTTTTTTGCTCATATACTCAAATTCCTTTGGGCCCAATATGCCTTCGTCTAGTCCTTCTTTGAGTTTAATGAGAATTTCTGTTTGAATTCTGCTGGTTGGGTCTTCTGGTATTTTCCTATACCATTCTGTATTGTCAATTTGACTGGTTGCCTCTTTTATGTATTTATCTTTTTGCCAAACTACCAAGGCTCCCCCCTTGTTGGCCGGCTTGACCACTATGGACGTATCCTCACTTAAATTTTTAATTGCTGCCTGCTGGTCTTTTGAAATATTTCTTCTAAGGAAAGTTTTTTGTTGGCCCAACTGCGTGAGTGATGACAGGACTGCCTGCTCAAATGCCAATATTTGTTTGGGAACCATTTGTGCTGTTGGAGTGAAAGTAGACTTGTTGGCTAGATTCGAGGGTTCTGGAGGTTTCGTGATTTCTTTATTATGAAAAAAAGCCTTTAATCGTATTTTTCTAAATAGATCATGTGCCTCTATTTTGAGATTTATTATATCAGTGTGTGTTGAGGGAACAAATTGGATCCATAGTTCAAGGACTGATCTTTCATGTATGGTAAGCTGTTTCGAAGAGAGATTAATGATCGAAGAGTTTGTTATGTCTTGAAATAGTTCTTGTTGCGAGTTCTCATCTCCCATGCTTGTTGTTGGGGTTGAGGCTTGAACCTTACCCGGCCTCTGCCTTCGCCCTTCTCCAAAAAAGGATTTGGGCGTTTTGATGTGCCTTCTCTGGAGTCTGGATCTCCAGAGGAATCTGAGGATGAACTCTCTGAAAAAGTGAGGAAACGGTTTTTAGATCTTCCTTGATATTGGGAGAGAGCTCTGCTATTATCCAAGGCATCCTGTCAAAACACACACATGGTTTCGGTTGCTATGTGCTCTTGTCTTGATGTAGAATCCAAGATATAATAATAAAATGCTGTAGAGACGAAAATAAAATCAATGAATGTCTCACACCCTCTCCCGATAAAGGTAGGGACAATATGAGTTTTCTCCAGAGGCAGCTTGTTCATAGCAGATGTAAAATGATAGTCATGCAAGATAGCATTACGTATGGAGCCCTGGGATGTATGTTCCATGTGCAAACATCTTGGAGTGCACAGCCCATGGCATTTACCCCCCCCTCGCCTGATTTACCCACACGTGTAAATGTTAAAATCCGCTGCTATAAGTATATTAGATTGTTCTGCCCACACAAGGTGATGGTTCTCAATAAGGAACCCAACTGTGTGATGCTACATGCATCTGTTTTTGTGGCTCCTGCATTATAGAAGTTTAAAAGTAGGAGCTTGTTTGTTCCACTAGTTGATAACTTTGCTTGTAGGGCGGGTGAAGTGTGGGGCAATGTGGCTGTAATTTCCCTTTGACTGCTAATGAGACTAATTTACCAGGCCCCCCTTTATCTCAACCTATCCTATAGGGGGTAGCTGGTACAAAGAACGTTTTATAGCCTTCCAACTGGAATCTATTCTCGACAACTCAAGTTTCCTAAAGGCATATTACGTCAAAACCGTTAACAAAAATCAGCCAGTCAGAGTCACCGATCTTGCTCGCAAGCCCTGTAATATCCTAAGAAATAAACTTACACCCCTTGCAACCATGAAGGCCTGGGCCCAATGGCCTTCTCACCTCCTATGGTGGGAGGACAACTGGACCCTGTGAGCCGACAAACCGTCAGCCACAAGATTCCAATGAGCTCAGGGGTGTGAACCTGTTAGACAAACATACACCTATAGTAGCCTCGTTCTGGTTCATGTGGTTCACCTCTTGTGGCCACCCCTGTGGGTTTCGAAAAGATGGGAATGGGTAATTTAAGGGCCTGTAAAAAAAGCCTGACCACAGTGTTACATTCTGTATAGCTGAAGTATTATCTGATCTGTAACCCTTTCCCTTTAAGTGCATGCGCCATGTTATGTTTCCTATGATGTTCTGCATTCTGAACAGAGCTTTCCTCATACAGCATTCTGCTGTCTTTGTCAGTTGTATCCTGGACACTGCTGTGTTAGGACTTGATGCTGTGCTGAATAATAAACCTGCTTAAAAGCCAACTTTTCCTAGTTTATTGCAAATTTTGGCGACGAGGACAACCTTACTCCAGCCATCTTCAGCACAAGAGCGGAGTTTAAACCCATTTCTACAATTTTGGAAGAATTTGGATTTTTTTTTCCACTTTGCTCACTCTCCAATGGTTTGAGGAACTTTCTACTTCACTTTACCACTTTGGATTTAATCTCCATGAGCAATTCGCCTTTCTGCAAAAATGTTAAGTATTTCACATTCCTTTTTACATCGTTTGCATCTTTTGACTTGATTTTACCTGCTCGATGTATTCTTCTTTGTTGTTCTACTCGTCTTGGCATTTCCTGGCAACCTCCTGTGTATACTGATCCCTAGCAACCACTCGTTACACTCGCTTAGTCATTCATCTCTGTGACAAGTGTGTAGAGAACGCTGTTCCATATCCTGTGAGTGCTCGCAAAATACGAGGGAGACGTCAGCGAGTCTGCATCATCCTGGTGTGGGTGCGTATCGAAGACGAGTAAAACGTCTGTGCAGAAGACGAAACATACGTCACCCTGGGCTGTAAGAAGACGTACAGCATTTCCTGATTACAAGATATTATGTGGCATTGGTAGACGCTAAGAAACGTCATCGCGCAACGTTCATCACGTGATACGAATCACGCAACGTGAGACGTGACTCCATTTTGTTTACTCTTGGCTTTGGTTGTATCCTAGCAACCATTACACGGGACCTTCGAGATTATTTTCAATCAGTTTCTTTCTATTTTCGATGCTTTATTGAACTACATCAGCGTTTATGCAAACATTTTTACCATTTTTCAGCTTTTCTTTATTTCTTTTGTTATATCAGCGCTTACAGTCCTTTACAGCCTACCTTGGAATACCTTGCTGGATTTCATCATTATTTCTTCAAACTTAAGTACATTAACAATTTATTATTCTGTTGTTGAATACTTTACTGCACTTTATTTCTTTCTTTATTAGTTTTTATTTGCTTTTAAGGCGAATGTTCTTATTTTATTTCATTCTTGTATCCTATTTTGTTTTAAATCTACTTTATTTTGGTACTACTATACCACTACAATATGCAGTTTGACCCTCCTGCTAAGTTTTTACAGGTCAAAGGTGATCCTCCTATGCATTGGTCAAGGTGGAAGGAGGAATTTTTCAATTATATGAGAGCTATAGATGGAGAACGCATGGGAGCAGAGAGAAAAAAGAGTATTTTATTGCACTGTTTAGGGTCTGAGGGACAAGAGATTTTTAGAACTTTACCTCATTTATCTGTTCCTTCTGGAAGTGGTGACACCATGAATGTTTATACTGAGGCCCTTAGTAGATTAGAGAAAATGTTTAAACCTACGGCTAATATTGCTTTGAATCGTTTCAAATTTTATACTAGGGCACAAAAGCTGGAAGAATCTTTTGATGATTTCCTCACTGCTTTAAGAGCTTTAACCCTTCATTGTAATTTTGGAGCCATGTGTGATGAAATGATCCGTGATCAAATCATTGTTCATGTCAAGAACAAAAAGGTTCAGGACAAATTGTGGTGTATAGGTGACCCTAATTTGGAAGAAACTATTGCTATTGCTAAATCCACTGAGATGTCAGAAAAATGGATGGACATTGTTGGTAAACAAAGTTCTAACACTAGTAAAGGTAGTACAGATGAAGAAGTATGTCTTGTTAAACCCAAAGCGGATGCTAAAAATGTTTTTCCTACTCAATTTAGAGCCAAAAATGCTTACAGTTCCAATTATAGGAGAACAGATTTCTCTAATAGTTCTGTTTCATGTTTTAGATGTGGTAGCAAATCACACATTGCTTCTTTCCAAGGTTGTCGCGCACTCCTGAGGTGGAAGCCGGGAGCTTTTTAGAACTGTTAAACTTGATTGTGTCACCTGAATAACTTGTTGCTTTTAACTCACCACGCGCTAGCAAGGCGCCAGGGCACTCACCTTCACCAAAAGCACAGCGAGCAGCGGAACTAGCGCTGACTCGTAGACGGACAAAACGCCATCTCGGCGAGGACTGAGGCCACGCCCCCTGAAGGCCACGCCCCCCTGTCGCAGTACTTATAGCGCTGATCACAAGCGCCTAAGTCAGACTCACGCGCACTCCTGAGGCGGAAGCCGGGAGCTTTTTAGAACTGTTAAACTTGATTGTGTCACCTGAATAACTTGTTGCTTTTAACTCACCACGCGCTAGCAAGGCGCCAGGGCACTCACCTTCACCAAAAGCACAGCGAGCAGCGGAACTAGCGCTGACTCGTAGACGGACAAAACGCCATCTCGGCGAGGACTGAGGCCACGCCCCCTGAAGGCCACGCCCCATACCCTCCTACATCATGTGCTGTTACCAGAAGCGCAGCGAACGAGCGCAGTGGGAGCGCCGTTTGCGCGCCGAAGGCGCGCTACGCCCGTCATCGCCACGACATCGCCATTCGCCAGTCCCCCTGGTCTAACCGTGTCCCGCATGCCCTTACGGTATGACCGTGAGGAACTCCTTGCCATGAATCTTAGTCAAAGATGTCCTGATACCACAGGTGTCCTTGGCCACTCGCAACTCCAGTGCAACTCCTGCCATTTTTCTACCGACTACCCAACCCGCGTTCGGGGATACCGAGGCATAACCACCACCCCGCCCCTTACGATACTTCAACTTAATGTCAGGTCACTCACCAAACACCATCTAGAGGTAAACTCGCTCATATTGGATGAAAACCCAGACATCCTCTTCCTCTGCGAAACGTGGTTACGAGATGGCACTTCTACCATCCCCAACCTTACGCTCCCAGATGAGTATCCCTTGGCCACCTTAAACCGCGATACTCGAGGCGGTGGCATCGCAGTAATTTATAAGAAGCACTTCACCTGCTCATTTACAAAAGAAACTCTCCCTGATTGTGAATGCGCCCAATTTAAAATTAGCACTAGCCCTCAATTCACAATGTCGGGTCTATATATCTACCGCCCACCTGGCCCTGCTTCCAGGTTCATTGATGCCCTCCTCGAGACGACAACTGCGCTCATAACCAAATCTGCCAACTTCACTATTCTGGGCGACCTTAACCTGCATTTTGACCTAACCAATGATCACACTATTACCAATCTTCTCACCGACCTCTCGGCTTTGCAGCTTAATTCTCTCATTCAGGCTCCCACCCACTTAACCGGCCATACTCTAGACCCGGTCTTTACCAACATCCGAGAGGCAGTCACAGAAGTCCCCACACCTATGGGATGGACGGACCATTATCTCATCAAACTAACCGTCCCAGTTCCAGGACGTCAGTACAAAACTGAATCCAACCGTCGCCTCATAAGACCATGGCACAAACTTTCCACCCCTATTTTTCATGAAACCCTAGGAGTATTTCATTGGGAAACCAATCAAGATATTGACACGACCTATACCTCCTTCAATAACTGGATCACAGGTGGACTTGACACTCTCATTCCAGCCAAATTAACCAAAGGTCGATCCACACCTTCTAATCCATGGTACGACGACACCCTTAAAGCCATGCGCAAGGACTGCAAAAGAGCCGAGCGTCAATGGAGAAAAAACTTTGACTGTCAAGATAAAGCTAACTATCTATCCAAACTCAAAATATATCACAAAACTATCAGCACTGCCCGCGCAGCTTTCTACGCTGACAAAATCAGTTCCAACCCGAACCCATCTAAAATGATTTTCAAACTTGTCAAAGAACTTCAAAGTCCCAGGTCACCCTCTCCCAAAATTGCATCCAATGAACAATGCGAACAGCTGGCTACATACTTTGTAGAGAAAGTCCAGAACATCTACAAAACTTTTTTGCAGAACTCTCCTAACCCGGAAGAACTCAAGAACCTAACCTCCACTATCATCCCTCTTACCCAAATCCCCGCCATCACGGCTACCGACCTGATTAAACTCTGCAAAAAAGTGAAATCTGGCTCCCTTGGGGATCCTATGAGCCCTTCCCATTTTCTGGACTCGCTTGACTTCTTCCTACCCCACATGATCGATATTCTCAATCTTTCCTTCACATCTGCCACTGTACCTATAGCCTGGAAGCAAGCTTGGGTATCACCCATAATCAAAAAACCTACCCTGGACCCTTCGAAGCCAGAAAACTTCCGACCCATATCCCTTCTCCCCTGGATATCTAAAATAGCAGAAGCCCACGTCAACGGCATTCTCTCCAAACATGTGGACCTAAATGGAATTCTGGACCCATCCCAAAATGGCTTCAGACCGGGCCACAGCACCGAATCTGCCCTATTGGCCACCACCGAATATCTCCGGACGATTTTAGACTCCGGTCAAAGTGCTGCGCTGATTCTTCTCGATCTCAGCGCGGCCTTCGATACGGTATCACACGACATTCTTCTGAAGCGTCTGGAGATGGCCGGTGTGTCTGGCCTTGCTCTAACCTGGTTCCGCTCCTTTCTTAAGGACAGATCCTTCCGGGTGTCAGCCCCCCTTTCCTCTCAAAACCTTATCCGATAGCACAGGGAGTTCACCAGGGCTCAGCGCTGAGCCCCTCCCTCTTCAACCTTTATGTCTAGCCTCTTGCGGAAGTGGCCAAAGAGTGGGGGCTCACGCTGGTATCGTACGCCGACGACACCCAGTTGGTCGTCACCCTCACTGAAAGCCCTTCCAGCGCGGCGTCCAGGTTCAGAAATGGCCTGGCAGCAGTGGCACAATGGATGACGGACAATTATCTCCAACTGAACGCCAGGAAAACCGAGGTGCTCCTTCTTGGCAGAAACACCAGCCAATGGAACGAGCACTGGTGGGCGTCATCCCTTGGTACCACCCCACTCCCTAAATCCAGCGTCAAAAATCTGGGAGTCTGGATGGATGCCAATCTCAGCTTCCAGACGCACACCAAAAAGGTGGCAGCCACCTGTATAGGTCTTCTGCGAAATCTCAGGCCCATACTCGGCTTTTTCGATTCGAAGGTTCACCAGCTGATTGTCCAGGCAACCATTTTATCATGCCTGGACTACGCGAACGTCCTCTTCCTAGGTGCAAACAAAGTAGAAACTGCTAGGTTTCAACGAGTCCAAAATGCGGCGGCTAGAACGCTGGTTGGCCTTCCCCGCAGATGCTCAGCCAGAGCCACCATCCGCAAACTCCACTGGTTGCCCGTGGAAAACAGAGTACAATTTAAAGCTCTCATTACGATCTTTAAAATTGTCAAACAGGGAAACCCCCCTCTGCTACAAAACCTGACCTGCCCCTATGTTCCTAGCCGTGAGCTGCGCTCCTCCAACCAACTTCTTCTGAAAGTACCCCGAATAAAACTCTGTCGCACTGGAGGTCGCTCCTTCAAGGTCCTAGGACCCAAGCTGTGGAACGCTCTTCCTCTTCACATACGTTCCATAGACTGCCTTTCGGCCTTCCGTAAAGCAATCAAGACCCTCCTATTTCCTGCCCTCTAGAGTAGCTCCCTGATCCCTCCCCCCCTTCCCCTTCCTGGTAGGGTGTGTGTTGTCTCTCAGCGCCGGGATGCCCCATTGCTGGGGTAGCTGTTGCGCTCTACCAAACCCAGAATAGAATAGAATAGAATAAACAAAACATGTAATATTTGCAATAGATTGGGACATTTTAGTAATGTTTGTAGAGAAAAACGCTTTAACTCTCAGTTTCGCCCAACTACATGTGCCTTCTAACACTATCACTCCCACAAAAGTATCTGCGCTTACTATTGCTGATGAAACTAAGCAGGATTTAGATCGTGGTTATGTTGTGTCCATTGTTCAAAGTGGGTGTATAGTGTTAACTAGTAAGAAATCCCCAAAATGTATTTTTCATGTTCTTACTATTGACATTGAACTTATGGTGGATTCTGGGTCTCCATGGACCATAATTACCAAGGAATACTTTAATGAGAAACTGCAATCTGTGTGTGATATTTCCACTCTACAACCTGCAGATCTATTTGCAGAAGGTTTCAATGGGAATAAGATTGATATTGAAGGATTTTTAAAAGTTCCGTTAAGCTTTAGAGGAAGATCAGCTCTTATCAAGTTATACATTGCTGTGAAGGGAGTCAATGTTCTGGGCTGGCATGACCAATGGTAACTTGGCATCAAATTAAATCCAAGGGCCAAAGATCCCATCTCTCTTTGCAGTGAGCAGGAAATGATAAATGCCATTTGTTCAAGTGATGAAAGGGAAAATGTTATTTCATTTTGGAGCAACAAGTTTAGTAAAGTCTTCTGTGAACGATTAGGGAAATTTGAAAACTTTTCACATAAGATTGTCTTAAAAGAAGGAGCACTTCCTGTCAAACAAAAGCTAAGAGGAGTTCCTCTAAACGTCAGAGATGAATTAAAAGAAATGTTGAATGATTTGTTAAAAGACAATATTATAGAACCCATTGAATCATCTGAATGGGTTTCGCCCATTGTTTTGGTGCGCAAACACGATCAAAAATTGAGAGTTTGCATTGATTTGAGGGCACTTAACTCTAATATTATTATTGATTGCCATCCCCTGCCTAATATTAATGAACTTGTTTCTCTTTTTGATGGTGCGCAGATTTTTTCCACTTTAGATCTTAGATCTGCGTACCATCAAATTGAACTTACGGAAGATTAAAAAAAGTACACAGCCTTTATCACTCCCATGGGTCTTTTCCAATACAAAAGGATGCCTTTTGGTTTGGCATCGGCTGCTTCCGTTTTTCAACGTGTTATGTTCCAAATTTTCAGAGACCTTGATTTGTTCGTTAAGTGTTTTCAGGATGACATATTGATCTTTTCAAAAAATGAGGTTGAGCATGCTTCACACTTAAATGAAGTGTGTAGCAGGTTAGAGAGATATGGTCTTACTCTCAAAGCACACAAATGCAAACTTTTTAGAAAATCTGTTGAGTACTTGGGACATACACTATCTGGGGAAGGTTTAATTCCTAAAAAATCTAATGTTGAAGCCATTCTTAATGCCCCAGCCCCAAGTAATAAGGAACAATTGTTGTCTTTTTCGGGCATGCGTGAATACTACAGCAAATTTGTAGTTCATTTTGCTACCAAAATGGAACCATTAAGAAGATTATTGAGACAAAGTAATGCATTTGTATGGGAAGCTGAACAAGAAAAAGCTTTTACTGATATTAAGCATGATATTGTCAATTCACCAACTTTGAAACCTTTCAGAATAGGTAAGAAATGTATCATCACCACTGACGCAAGTTTGTATGGTTTGGGTTGTGTGTTATCTCAAACTGACGGGGTCATGGAATGGAATGTGGCTTTCTCATCTAGGACATTGAATGAGACGGAGCGCAGGTATGCGGTTATTGAACGGGAACTGCTCTCCTGTGTTTGGGCAATTGAACATTATAGGATTTACATTTGGGGCAGCAAGTTTATCTTGAGAACCGACCACAAGCCGCTTATACATATCTTATCGGTTGGTGGAGGTTGGAACTCTACGGCAAGGATTGCGCGATTGGCATCCAAACTACAGGAATATAATTTTACTGTGGAATACATTCCTGGAAAAAAAAATGTCACTGCTGACTGCCTTTCACGCCTTCCTTGCCAAAATCAGGAAGACAAAGTCAATAGTATTAGTGAAGTTGATTTTGTTTTAAATTTGTCCGATGTTGTTTCTCCTCAGTATCAAGATATCACAGAACAATTTTGGATGAAATGTCAAGATGAGGATGAGAGATTTGGAATGTTAAAGGGTTATCTTTTTAAGGGTTGGCCCAATAAAACCAGTGTCAGGGATGATTTGCTTCCTTTCTATAATATAGCTAATGAGTTGTGTTGTGAAGGTGAATTGATTTTCAAATCTGGAAAATGCATTCCGCCAGTGGGTGTACAGGAGCTGGTTCTTAAGTTAGCGCACAAAACGCATCCTGGTATTTCAGCCATGAAGCGTTTAATAAGGTTTAATTTTTGGTGGCCAGGGATGGACAGGTATATTGACCGCACAGTTAGGGAGTGTAGCGAGTGTTGTACCAAGGATAAAATGTTAAAATTGTATATTCCTCCGCTTAAAACTGTCAAGTGGCCTGAATTCCCTTGGAACAAAATAGCCTTTGATATTTCAGGCCCCTTTCATATTTTACCTGAAGCCTCGCGTTTTGCATTAGTTATGATTGACTACCACTCAAAATGGCCAGAAGTGAAATTTGTGGCTAAGGTTACTTCTGAGGTTGTTATTACTTCTTTTAAGGAAGTTTTTGCAAGGGAAGGTTGCCCATCTGTATTAGTGTCGGACAATGGTGTACAGTTAGTGTCATCTGAGATGCAATCTTTCTTGCAAACTTGCAACATCAAACACATTCGGACATCCCTTTATGAACCGCATGAGAACGGGCAAGTTGAACGCTTTAACCGAGTATTGAAGAGCTTTGTTGCTGACGCCATTAGAGAGAAGGGCAATTGGTTGAATGTGCTTAGGGAAAGCTTTGGACCTATCGCATAACTCCCCATACCACTACGGAAGTTAGTCCGTTCAAGTTACTTAAAGGTAGGGATCCTGCGTCTAACATTTGTCCCTGGTGGTTTAAGGAAAAATGTAAAAATCTAGGAGAAGGCGAAGTTGATATCCCAAGTGTTGCGAATAGAGTTAGTTGTAAACAGAGTAAGTCAGCTTTGTGGTACAATAAGAGGTGGATGACAAGGGAGCATAGTTTTTGTGTGGGCGATTGGGTTAGGATTCTGAAACCTTTTATAGTTAGCAAAGGAATGAGTAAGTATGGTAGACCCATTCAAATTAAAAGAGTTTTCAGTAATTCTGTCATCACCCAAGATGGCAAGGTCTGGAATTTGAGTAAAGTTGCAAAATGTCCAACACAAAATGATTTGCAGTTTCAATGTCAAGATAATCTTGTCCAATGTGACAATTCCAATGGAAGAATTGATTCAGGTCCTTTTTCTGACTCTGTAGCATCAAGAGTCAAAGATGATGTGCGTGTCAGAAGAAGACCTACTACTTTACAGGATTTTGTATAGTATGTATTCTGTTCTTTCTTTTAATGAGGGAGATGTGTTACATTCTGTATAGCTGAAGTATTATCTGATCTGTAACCCTTTCCCTTTAAGTGCATGCGCCATGTTATGTTTCCTATGATGTTCTGTATTCTGAACAGAGCTTTCCTCATACAGCATTCTGCTGTCTTTGTCAGTTGTATCCTGGACACTGCTTTGTTAGGGCTTGATGCTGTGCTGAATAATAAACCTGCTTAAAAGCCAACTTTTCCTGGATTATTACACACAGTGCCACAATGGCTGAGTTCAGACTTCTATAATTAAATTGCGCAGCTAAACTTAAAATGCTGGATACCATGAAAGGATTATTAAAGTTATTAATGACTCAATCGCCTGCCCTTCCTTTCCTGGAGCTGCCCATCCAAGGTGTCATGCGTACTATATTAATATGATTTGTCACCCTTGGCCCCGGGGCGATCTTCAAATTTAACCAGTGCAACACTTTTTTCTTCTATTGGTCAAAGTCTTCCGTGGTGCCCAGATCCAGTATGAGAACATCTACAAAGACTAAGATAAGCGCAGTTTACTCGGGGGCAAATGAACGGTGCACAGCCCCTGAGTGGAGTTGCTGAAGGTCCCTGAAGTCATCACACCCCACATTTCACCAGGAAGACAATTTGACCCACTACCTGCACGACCTTGAGTCTGATGAGACTCTAAATTTGGGAGACCCCCCAATTCCGTTTTCTGGTCTTGCTAGTTGTTTAGTGCTGGTCAAGGCTGGTACTACTGTGCAGGGCATACCGTAGGTATGAGATGACTCAGTTGCTGCATGGCTACTTTCGGCATGGGCCTGTGAGAAGGTGTGGTGCCGGGCTCTGGACCAATCTCACCAGAGCTATTGCATGTGTCCTTTGAAGTTGAAAGTCCTGTGGGCAGCGTTGTATGGAACCCTTGTGATGAAGCAGTCAGTTTAATCAGGTTATCTTCAATCACAGATAAGCAAAGTAGGAATGGGTCTAGTTTGAAGTCCGCAGATAGCAAACGCAGATAGCAAAGCTGCCTTGAATGTGTCAAGCAAAAGTGTCAGGTCTGTGCTGGGCTCCGTAGTGGGACTGATGAGTTACAGTGTGGGACAGTACTTTTTTGCCACTTTACTGCCCCCCCCCCCCCAATGGAGGGGCATTTCCTCTTAGCTCCCTGTTCCCCTCCCTGTCCCAGGTCCCACATCAGGGATTGTACATGCTTACTGAGGCACTGGTGACTGCATGGGTCAGCTGAGTATTGGCTCCTCCCCCTTCCAGGGGTGTATCTGGAACAGAGTCCCTGGCATTGTCCCAGCGGCGTCCTTGGCAGGCAAGCAGGCAGGCAAGTGAGCAAAATCCACACAATTAGAGCTTGTTCTTACTTATGAAATGAGCGAAACCTTCAAAGGTTCTGATAGTCTTGTTCTTTCATAATAGAAATGACAGGTCTAGCAAATATTGGTACAAAAGTCCACCCTCCGGTACAAGTCTTTATTTACTAGAATAAGCTTCTAATTGTCTAAATGTCAGATGAAGTTAAGCGCACCCAGACCAAATACAATAATCCACATTTTGCAGACTTCACCTTGAGGTTTGTTAGAAACATAGGTGTGAAAGAGCGCTGGGCATTACTACAACATTTTTTTGTCAAGCCTTAAAAGATTTGTCCCCATTAATCATATTGACCTTTGAAAGGGAGATGACATCAACAATACATTTCTAACTTGTGAAGCCAATGTGACCCCACAATAAGGACCAGGAATCACTGAATGTAGTTAAAGGGTTTTATTTGGATTACCAATCAATCCAGTTTATATGCAAATAAAAAGTAAGTTCAATAAGCACATATATACAATAGGTAAGCTGAGATATCGCAGTAAGTTAAGGGACAACATAATGAGATACAGAAGTGTGATAGCCACCACAATATAGAAACAAATTAAAGCAAACAGGTGTCCCCTAAAGAAACTACCCTTTTCTCTTCTAACAATAAGTCTATACGGGGTCATCTATCAAGGGTCTCTAATTCAGGAGCATAGAAGGTGTCCGCATGATCAGACTTAAGTAGAAGTCTTTAGAAAAAGGAAATAAATGTTTAGCATAAAGTTTCACACTTGCAAGATTATGGTAAGCAGAGAGGTCTTTACTTCTCTAAGGCTAAAGGGAATCTCTGCAGGCTTTGTGTGAAAAGCTATTTAAAAATAACAGGAGATCCAGAAACGTTCTTATCTCCTTTCACACCACCATGGACCAATCAAACTATTATTTGAGTGCATCTGCTACATGGCTCCAATTTTCCAATGCATCAAACTAACACTGTGGTTCTCAAACTTAAACATCTTGCCATCCTGGTGCACAATGAACAGAAGGCATCTTTCAACCCTTTTTCTAACTAAGGAAATACTAACCTGCAAGAAATCAAAACATGGTGACAAAGCAAATGCATTTCAACTGATGTCTGTCGTCTGGCCAACTTTAGCTAAGCATTTAATGTGCACTTCGAACATTTGTTATACATACACTTCTGCATTTTGAAAAATAATATAAAATGTGAGCAAAAGAATGCATGATTATGTATGCAAATATAACTTGAAGTGTAAAACGGACTAAAGACTACATGGTTTCCTTTTTAAACCTAACATTAGTGCACACATGTATACATCTTTTGCCACAATTTCATTAATACATTTAAATGCTTTACACGTGTTAATGAAGTTAACGCACACAGTGAATAAAATGTGCCAGTGTTTAAAAAGGGGGACCGTAATAGCACCTTTTGCTATAGGCCGATCACCCTTCTTGACTCAGTGGTAAAGGTTGTGGGTGGGGTGTTATTATTATAAAGATTATCTTGCTGGGCAGAGGAGCACAAGTTATTTTCTGATATTCATAATGGATTTCGACCAGCGCAGTTAACTTTGGCTCAATGCCTCAATCTTTACATGATTCTTGGTAAGTACACGATTGCTCACCCAGGTACGATCTGTTTGGCCTTCATGGACCTTTCGTCCGCGTTTGATTGTGTCAACCAGGTCAAACTGTGGCAGTCCGAGGGCCATGGGGGTGGTGAGCAATATTGTTAACTTCCTAGAGGATCTGCACAGGGCCACTAAGGTTAACATAAGATTCTCTTAGGATCTTCGTGTCTCTGGGAATTTCGACATTTGGAAGGGGTACGGCAAGGCTGTATTTTGGCCACATTTTTGTTCAACCTCTTTATAATCTGGTCAGAGCTTTAGCAGACACAGGGGAAAATGTTCCCCATGTAGGGCGATGGGGGCTTCCCGTGCTATTATGTGAAGATGATACTGCTCTTATAGCCAGAACTGCTAGGGGTCTTCAATCCCTGCTTGACGCCTTCTTAAAGCTCGAGATTTAGCAATTAATAATGCTAAATCCTATATATTGCAGGGAGGGATGCGGCCCAAGAAAAGGTTTTTCTTTACAGTAGGTCCCGAGAAGGTTCCTCTGACGACTGTCTTTTCATACTTGGGGGTTTTATTGGACAACCGTTTGAACTGGGGCCCTCTTATTCAGAAGAAAAGGGGGGGCTGGTGAAGGTAAACGCTGCTATTTTCAACTTTGCTGCAAAGATAGGCAAGTGCCCAATTGCAGCCATGCTGAAAGTCTATTAGGCTAAAAGCTTAGCTTCAGCTTGCTATGGTGGTGAAATTTGGGGTCATATTGCCACATATGCCTTGCAGGTGGTTGAGAACACTTTTCTGAAGGGCTTGTTGGGTGTGCCAAGCGGTTTGTTGAATTTGGTGGCTCATGAGGAATTGGGGGTGCCTTATCTATGTGATACCCTGGCTTTGCTCCCCCTAGTGTTCTGGCTCAAGTGTTGGCTGAATAAGGATTTAGCCCTCAGTCAGCAGATCATAAATGAATGCATGAGCGTTGACAATATGTCATGTATACCATGGCTAAAATATATTAAACGTTGTTTTGATGAGTTGGGGCACCCTGAACTTCTCTCAAAGCCTGATTCTATTGTACAAAAGGATGTGGAGTTTGTTAAGAAAGCTTTTAGTAGCTTAAGGAAACTAGAAAGAGACCAGCATGAAGTGCGAAAATCCAGTGTCTGCAAATTCTTGATGCTAAAAACAAACCCATCCACTGAGCCTTATCTCCTGGGGTCTCTGTCTACATACAAGCATTTTTTATTGTCTAGGTTCCATCTGGATCTTTCTCATCTGTTACTCGCTGTTCCAAAAGGCTGCAGTAGAGGTCAGGTGTTAGCACCATTTGGCTGTGATGGAGTGTCTCCACAGGATTTGCTACACTAGGGGCCCGATGTAGGAGCCTTAATACCGGTCGGAAACGGCCGATTTCGGCCGTTTCTGACCGGTAAATGGCCATTTGGTATGTAGGTGCCCGTTTCCAAGGGCATATGTAGGTAACTGCACATTTACCGAATCGGTAAAATTACCTAATCGGTAAAATACCGATTCGGTAATTCTACCGATTCGGTAAATTCCTAATGTAGGTGGGACTCTTCTGAGTCCCACAGGTGTTACCGAATCG
Source organism: Lissotriton vulgaris (assembly GCF_964263255.1). Lineage (NCBI taxonomy): Eukaryota > Metazoa > Chordata > Amphibia > Caudata > Salamandridae > Lissotriton > Lissotriton vulgaris. The sequence continues at coordinate 1,082,702,352 of NC_141694.1, read as the reverse complement.
ATATTTTACCATGAAATACAACTTCATGGTAAAATACCGATTCCGGTGTGCATGCACATGTGTGCATGCACACCTATGCCATGTGGCAGGCAGACCTGCCCCTAGGGCATGTATGCCTGCCACATGGCACCCAAGCCTGTATTGGGGGTGCTAGGGGGTGTCAAAGTGACACCCCCTGCACCCTTGCAGAAATCGGTAATTACCGAATCGGTAAATACCGATTCGGTAATGCCCTTTGATTCCTATGGGCTTCAAGGCCCATAGGAATCAATGGGGGATACCGATTCGGTATTTACAGAATCGGTAATTACCGAATCTTACAGATTCGGTATTTACCGATTCTGAAATACCCACATCTCCCCCCCTCCAATTTACCACTTCTCAAATACCGAATCGGTATGATTCGGTATTTAAGAAGTGGTAAATTGGAGTTTACCTACATCGGGCCCTTAATGTTTTTTTGTAAATATTATGAGGTACCCTGGAGATATTTTTTACGTACCTTATTAAAGAAGTTGAATTTTAACCAGGTCCGCCCAGCGCTTCTGTACTTGCAACTGCTGAAGGCTGATTGTATCTTTTTCATCGTGGGTTATCTGAAATCTACGGTGAGAACCGGGGCCTGTCTGAACAATTAGCAACCCTTCTTGTTAGAGGGTACACCCCATTTAATTGTTTAGTATTTGAGGTAGTCCAACGGGCCCTTTATTGCTTTTTATTGATATGAATTGTATTTTGTATGTAATTTTATTGCATCATGTTTTAAATAAAATTTAGATCTTGTGAAACTTTTAAGGTTTTCTGCACATGAAACCGAATAAAGTTGATTTTGATTTTATTTGATTTGAATAAAATGTCAATTGCACATATATAAATGCATTTCTGTGAAATGTAAATTGTGCGGCTCCAGTACATAGTCCAAGTGAGGACTGAAAGCTTCTGACCTATTTAGCTGATGCTGAAGCTTGGCAGTGTTCAGATTAAAAATCCAGTGAGGCCACACTCAACCTTTAAGGGCATCTCTTATGTACAGCAGAAGTGAATGTACCCTGCGCTTTTGTTCTTTAGACGGAACTAGTCGGAAAAAGAGAAGGGCAATCTCTACTCGATGTTTGATTTGTTGTGTTTAAGATTCATGCATTAACTTTGCTAAATTTAGAGTTATACATCTCAAATTCTAAAATACAGATTTGGTCAGAGCCAGTTCACCCATTTTGATATTGTCACTGGATACTGGTTGCTATGTTAAAAAAAACATATATTTAGTTTTGATGATCATTTCTAAAATGCCTTTCTGCCATTTTGTTCACAATCTGATCAATTCTGCCATCTGGTCACCTATGAAAGAAGATGCAGTGTTCTGGTGCCAAATTATATTTTGCCGTGGGACATTGGTTTAGGGTCATGTAAAGTAGTATTAGCACTGACCTCTGCAGGAACTCAGTTTGTTAATGCCTAGCAATAAGACATCATAAAGCTAAAGCAAGATGTTGTCTGACTTGAGGGCCACATTGTTACCTAGCAATCAGCAGGATACATTTATCTTGGTAATGAAATGAGTAGCAGGGTAGACAGGATACCCAAATGAGAACTAACCTGGTAAGATTAAAGAAATTAGGGCAATTTTTTGAGATTTATAAATTTGTAGGAAGGTAAGTTTGAGCATAAGAGTCTCAACTTAATTGTTGCTGAACTGGTAGGAATTGCCTAAAATGATAATGGTGAACATGCCATTCATAGCTTTTATAATTCCCATTATCTGTAGCATAACACTTCCTCGCTCAACTTTCAGCTGGCTTAATTGCTACTGGTGTACCATATCCTTAAGCAAATGAAGTGAGATGGGTATGCTGCCACTTGGCTGGCAAAAGGTCTCTTTATGTATATCCTAATGTACATGCTACAGTTGTTTAGAGAGTGATACCAAATGAGGCATGGGATTCAGAGAAGTATGGGAGGTTAAAAACACAAATTTAGATTTGATTTTCTAACGTGCTATTAATTTTCACAATTATACAGACTCCATAGAATTATTCTTTTTACCCTTTATAAAAATCAATATTTTTATAGTAAATGTGCTAACAGTGGACTTTTCCATCTGCAGATTATACTGAATGACCAGCAGTGGCAGTGTTTCACAACAGAATGTCTCTGCATTGCTGAGACTGAAGAAAAGAAAAAAAGGCAGTCTTATGGCATACAGCATCTTTTGACCAACTTAAACGGTAAGTAAATCTCACAATCATTCCCTTAATCATACACAGCATCTGAATGCCCTCGCTACCTTCCAGTGGGGGCCTTTGCATGTATATAATTTCTGTCAAAATGGAAGTAATATGGATCACATTGTGTTGGTCATGATAGTTAATAAAAGACTGATTGCTTCTAAGGCTACTAAAGCCTTATTTAGATCCAGCAGCTAGCAATGTTCCAGTCAAGCAAATTGCTGCCTTTGCGGCTGAAATGCACTATCTCAATTTAGAACAATAGTGTTTCATTCTCACGGAAGGAAGTTCATTTAACGTCTTCCCCTGCACTCTGTATATTGGACTCTGAAACTTAAGATGGATTGTTGGTAAGGATGATCTGTTTTTGTATCTCCATCCCACTTTCAAAAAAGCCCCAGTGCTTTGAGTGGTTCAGAGTCCTTTACCATTCACCCTCCTGCTTGCCTCGCAGTCATGAATACAGATAGTAACCTACTGCATAACTTCTGACATCTCATCCTCCTGTGTGGTCCGCTTCTACAAGGACAACTGGTCCAGAGGCGCTCTGACGTCAAAGCTAAAGCAAGATTTTGTCTGGCATGAGTGCCAATCTGTTGCCTAGCAATATGACATCATAAAGCTAAAGCAAGATGTTGTCTGATGTGAGGGCCACTCTGTTACCTAGCAATCAGCAGGTCACATTTATCTTGGTAATGAAATAAGTAGCAGGGTATCCAGGATACCCAAATGAGAACTAACCTGGTAAGATTAAAGAAATTAGGGCATTTTTTGAGACTTATACATTTGTAGGAAGGTAAGTTTGAGCATAAGAGTCTCAACTTCACTATTGCGGAACTGGTAGGAATTGCCTAAAATGATAATGGTGAACATGCTATTAATAGCTTTTATAATTCCCATTAACTGTAGCATAACACTTCCTCGCTCAACTGGTCGGCTGGCTTAATTGCTACTGGTGTACCATATCCTTAATCAAATGAAGTGAGATGGGTACACTGCCACTTGGCTGGAAAAAAGATCTCTTTATCTATATCCTAATGTTCGAGGCATGTGGGCTGCTGAATTCATATCTGTGCATATCTGTGCATAGATCGTCGCCTAGTGTTGGGTCCGGATGATTGCACATTGTTGTCCTGGAAGAGTCTTCGAAATATCACGAGATAGGTGGCTCCTCCCCTGGACTACAGTGCGCATGGGCATCGACTCCATCCTCAGATTGTTTTTTTCCGCCATTGGGTTCGGATGTCTTTAGTTCCCTCTTGTCGGAATCGATAGAAAACTTTCTTGAGACCAAAAGGTCTTTAGTCTATACGTCGGTATTGTCTTGCGTCCGGCCTTACTTCTTCTAGCTCAGCTCCGAGCCGGATTCTGTACTCCCGCGTGCTCTCGGAGCGGTAGGCCCAGTCGACGCTCCTGACCTATCGACCGTCCATCATGGACCGAAGTCCATTCAAGAGATGTCCGGTCTGTTACTCGAAATACCCCCACATCGACGTCCACACGGTGTGCAACAAGTGTCTGTCGCCGGACCACGATGAGAACAAGTGTATGGCTTGTTCCCGCTTCAGGTCTAAGAAGACGCTTAAGCTTCGACGAGCTGCCCTCCTGGAGGCCCAGCAATCTGCTCCGGCGCCTGTGGAAATCTTCAATGCAGGGGATGTCAAGAACGAATCCCAGGACATTTCTGAATCAAACACCGCGTCGGACGCCGAAGATGACTACGACGCGGAAGCTGAGGCGTTCGAGGGCGAAGAAGTCGTCGACGAGGTAGGAGACGACGACTGGGCCCCCGGGGCCATGGAGGATAGCTCGGACGAAGAACTTCCTCAAACTGACTCTGAAGCCGTGCCGATTTATAAGGCCCAGGTCGAGGGATCGCCTTCGGGCCTTACCCAAGATCTCGCTATGGGTTCCACGGCCCCACCTTCGGGCCCGGCCACGGACATTGTTGCCGAGCCACTCCCTGGCAAAACGAAACCAAAAGTGAAACCAACGGTCTTGACGCCAGATACTGCGCAGGTGCCAGCACCGAAACCGAAAGTGCGCATCGCTTTGGTCGGCTCCAAGGCCTCGGAGGCTTCGGCGCCGAAGAAGCCGAAGATGGCTGTCGAGCCAAAGACTCAAGTCAAGGGCGTCGAGACGAAGTCCGCCACGCCGAAGGCTAAAGTGAAGGTGGTCGAGACAGGCGCGTCGGCGCCGAAGATGATCGACACCGGCAAAAGCCTGGTCGACCCGAAGAAGGCTGTCGGCGAGCCGAAGAAGCGTCTCGATGACCCAAAGGTCCTTACGACCTCGCGTCCGCAGGACAAGGCCAAGGGCGCTGCGCCCCAAGGATCGACTCCAAAAGTGGCCTCGAAGGATTCCATTGAACCGGCGCGCCCATCCGCCGCGTTCACCAAAAAGGTGACGGACTCCCTGCAGCGCATCCGTGAGGGCACCGCGTCGGTCGATCCGGACGATCCTCCGCCTGCGAAACCTGTGGAGAAACCACTTAAGACGTCCATGCCGATCCACTTCACGTTGCCGCCTAAGACGGCGCCGACGGCTTTCGCTCCTAAGGCAGTGGCCGGCGTGCCCGAAAAGGTCTCCTCGGCGCCGAAGGCGTCATCAGTGGTCCACGGCCCGCAACCTTGATGACCTTCGGGGGATGAGCGTCAGGAACATTTCATCGACGCCGAAACGGGCAGGCTTTCCCTCCTGAAGCGGAACATCACTCCAGAACCCCAACTGGAGTCTTACAAGATCCCTCTCAAGAAAAAGAAGGACTCTGCTTGCTCTCCCGTCTTGGTGGAACCCCTTTCCCCACAGACTCATGATGTGTCGCCCACTTACTCAGATGTGGACGCTGGTGAGGGAGATGATAAGGATGAATACAGTTATCCAGTCTATACAGACCCTGAGGATACACATGAACCCTGGGCAGCTGGTGGTGACCCTGGGGATCCTCAATCAGGACAAGACCCTCAACTTTTTTCTGCTAAAACGTCCCCTACAGAGGACTCTACTGCTTTTAATGCCCTCATTGAACGGGCAGCTAACAATCACAACGTCCAGCTACATGCTGACCCTGTGGATGTGGATTTCCTCTTTGACACCTTTTCAGTATCAGAAAAAACTGTTAAAACTCTGCCTATGCTGAAAGGTGTTTTAAAGCATGCTGCTGAGATCTTTAAAGAACCTACCAGGGCAAGGGTGATAAACCCTAGGATTGACAAGAAATACAAGTCGGCGCCTACTGATCCTACCTACATCAAAGGACAGTTGCCTCTGGACTCCCTTGTCGTCTCAAATGCCCGGAAGAGGGCTAATTCTCAGACTACGGGCGATGCTCCTCCCCCAGACAAAGAATCCAAGGTCTTTGAGGCTTCGGGGAAGAGGGTAGCAGCACAGGCAGCCAACATCTGGCGCATTTCTAACACACAGGCGCTTCTGGCGCGCTATGATAGGGCACACTACGATACACTAGAGACCCTGTTGCAACACCTGCCTGATCAATACAAGGAAGGGGCTGAGATGCTGATTCAGGAAGGGAAGCTCATCTCTAATGCTTCAATTAAGTGCGCTCTGGACCCAGCTGATACCGCTGCCAGAGCTATAAACACTAGTGTTATGCTTCGGCGACACGCCTGGCTGCGAATCTCTGGATTTAAGCCAGAAATCCAAACCACCATCCTGAACCAAACGGTTAATCCAGATCACCTGTTTGGCCCAGAGATTGACACCACCCTAGAAAAAATAAAAAAGGACACTGAGACTGCAAAATCCTTGGGTGCCTTACAGTCCCAGCAGTTTCGGGGTGGGTCCTTTCGTCGCTCCAGCGCTAGAGGCATCTCCAGGGGCCAGCTCTCCCAGTCCACGCAATACAACAAGGGCAACACACAGACCACTTACGCCAACAAGAGTCGAGGTGGATATCGTGGCAACAGCGCCAAGGGCAGAGGACGTGGAAACAACAGCTCCAGATCCTCTGCCACCAGCAAGCAGTGACGCCTTGTCACTGCCCCCGACCATACAACACCGGTCGAGGGAGACTCCAGCAGTTCCTGCCCGTCTGGAAGTCCATCACCACGGACAGGTGGGTCAGAAAACGTATCCAATACGGTTATTGTCTGGAGTTAACATCCACTCCACCCAACATGCCCCCAAGACACCGTCCTATGTCAAACGAGCACTTGCACTTATTGCAGCAAGAAGTCACCGTCATGCTGCAAAAGGGAGCAATAGAGCTCATGCCAGTGCAGGAAAGAGGCACAGGGGTCTACTCCCTGTACTTCTTGATACCAAAAAAGGACGGGTCCCACAGGCCCATCCTGGACCTCAGGCCACTCAACTACTACATCCTGTCGGAGCACTTCCATATGCTGACACTGCAGCAGGTGCTCCCGTTGCTCAGGCAGGGGGATTTTCTCGCAACTTTAGACCTAAAGGATGCGTACTTTCACATTCCACTGCACCCTTTACAAAGGAAATACCTCAGTTTCACCATACAAAACCAGCACTACCAGTTCAAGGTGTTGCCTTTCGGTGTCACCACGGCACCCAGGGTGTTCACAAAGTGCCTGGCGACAGTGGCGGCGCATCTCAGGAGACGGAACATCTACGTCTACCCTTATCTGGACGACTGGCTCATCCAAGCGAAGTCAGCCCAGCAGTGTGCCGCCCACATGTCCCACACCATTCACCTCCTGCACGATCTGGGATTCTCACTGAATTACCCGAAATCCCATCTCCAGCCCGCCCACGTACGGCAGTATCTGGGCACAACCATAAACACTCTGGTGGCCACAGCACAGCCGAATTCAGTGAGGGTCAGCAGCATTCAATCGCTGATACAAAAATTCAGACCTCAACACTCCCTTCCAGCAAGAGTGTTCATGCAGTTGATAGACATGATGGCCTCCTGCATCTCCATAGTCCCGCACGCGAGACTGCATATGCGCCCGCTTCAGGAGTGCTTAGCACGTCAGTGGACTCAGGCTCACGGGCAGTTGAAAGACCTAGTGTTGGTGAGCGGTCGGGCATACAACTCTCTGCATTGGTGGAATCCACGAAACCTTTGCAAGGGCCGACCGTTCCAAGAGCCTGTGCCACAGATCATCCTGACGACGGACGCCTCTCTCCAGGGATGGGGAGCCCATGTACTCCATTACACTGTGCAGGGACTATGGACGCAACAGCAACGGAAGATGCACATCAATGTTCTCGAACTGATGGCGATCTTCATGGCACTCAAAGCCTTCAAAGTACATCTGTGCAACAAGGTTGTGTTGATCCGGACGGACAACATGACAGCCATGTACTACATTCAAAAGCAGGGAGGAACACACTCTCCGCAGCTGTCTCATCTAGCTCAGAGCATGTGGAAGTGGGCCATTCAGAGGAACATCTTCCTCATGGCAGAACACCTCCCGGGCAAAGACAATCAGATGGCGACCTGCTCAGCAGGCACAGCCACCAAATGCACGAGTGGGAGATACATCCATCAATACTCCAGCCATACTTCCGAAGGTGGGGTCATCCAGAGATAGACCTGTTCGCCACAAGGGAGAACGCAAAATGCCAAAGCTTCGCCGCCAGGTTCCCACACCCACAGTCTCAGGGCAATGCGATATGGATGAACTGGTCAGGCAAATTTGCGTACGCTTTTCCCCCAGCACGTCTGATACCGCTGGTGGCACGCAAGCTCAGGCAGCACTCGATGACTCTCATCCTGGTTGCTCCAACGTGGGCTCGCCAACGATGGTACACCACGTTTCTGGAACTGTCCATGGTACCGCATCAGAGGCTACGTCTCACGCCCAGCCTTCTGACGCAGAGCCATGGCGACATTCAGCATCCAGATCCGCAACAGCTCAACCTGGCGATCTGGCTCCTGAAGTCTTAGAGTTTGGCTACCTGCACTTACCTTCTGACTGTATGGACATCATTCGGGAGGCAAGAAAGCCCACCACCAGAGCATGCTACGCGGCGAAATGGAAGCGGTTTGTCATTTATTGTGCAGACCACAACATTAACCCGATAGATGCTTCTATTCAGAATATCATTTGTTACCTTTTCCATCTGTACAAATGTAATCTGGCCTATGCTTCCATTCGCATACATCTATCTGCAATGGCCGCTTATCTCCAGAATAGGCAGCACCTCTCACTCTTCAGAGTGCCTGCCATTAAGGCCTTCCTGGAAGGACTCAAACGAGTCATTCCTCCGCGGACTCCACCAGCTCCGGAGTGGAACTTCAATGTGGTCCTCACCCGGCTGATGGGTCCTCCCTTTGAACCACTGCATTCCTGCGAGATTCAGTTCTTGACGTGGAAAGCGGCTTTCCTCATTGCGATTACATCGCTACGGCGAGTTAGTGAGCTGCAAGCCCTCACTATCAAGGAGCCATTTATTCAAATTCATTCTAACAGGGTGGTGCTGCGCACTAACCCTAAATTCCTTCCTAAGGTCGTGTCGCAATTCCATATCAACCAAACTATTGAATTGCCTGTTTTCTTCCAAAATCCTGAATCATTGGCGGAGAGAATGCTCCACACCCTTGACGTCAAAAGGGCCCTGATGTATTACATCGATAGGACCAAGGATTTTAGGAAGACTAAACAACTCTTTGTTGCCTTTGCACCACACCACAAAGGTAACCCTATTTCCAAGGCTGGTATTGCTAGGTGGATCGTTAAATGTATCCAGATCTGCTATCTGAAAGCCAAGCATACTCTCACCATTCCACCAAGGGCCCACTCCACCAGAAAGTTGGGGGCCTCTATGGCATTCCTTGGAAACATTCCTTTGGAAGACATATGTAGAGCAGCCACATGGTCTACCACACACACATTTACAAAGCATTTTTGTGTTGATGTGCACTCCAAACAGCAGGCAGCTGTAGGGCAGGCTGTTCTCAAAACACTTTTCCAAACTGCTGCAGCTGGCACGGGCGGCCGCCGTTAATGGAGGGACTGCTATGTATTCTATGCACAGATATGAATTCAGCAGCCCACATGCCTCGAACCGAATATGCTACTTACCAGTATGCATCTGTTCTTGGCATGTAGGGCTGCTGACATTCATATCGCCCGCCCTCCTCCCCGGCGCCCGTAGCAGCTGCAGAATTCACACATACTTCTGGCATGGTCATCATTCACTTAGTTTCACTCCATCTTGGCCACAATGGCTAAAAACAATCTGAGGATGGAGTCGATGCCCATGCGCACTGTAGTACAGGGGAGGAGCCACCTATCTCGTGATACTTCGAAGACTCTTCCAGGACAACAATGTGCAATCATCCGGACCCAACACTAGGCGGCGATCTATGCACAGATATGAATGTCAGCAGCCCTACATGCCAAGAACAGATGCATACTGGTAAGTAGCATATTCGGTACATGCTACAGTTGTTTAGAGAGTGATCGCAAATGAGACATGGGATTCAGAGAAGTATGGGAGGTTGAAAACACAAATTTAAATTTGATTTTCGAACGTGCTGTTGATTTTCACAATTATACAGACTCCATAGAATTAATCCATTTACCCTTTATAAAAATCAATATGTTTTGTAGTGCATATAGTAAATATGCTAACAGTGGACTTTTAAATCTGCAGATTATACTGAATGACTAGCAGTGGCAGTGGTTCACAACAGAATGTCTCTGCATTGCCGATACTGAAGATAAAAAAGGCAGTCTTTCTGCATACAGCATCGTTTGACCAAATTAAATGGGAAGTAAATCTCACAATCATTCCTTTAGGCATTATAAAGACTTTCACAGCATCTGAATGTACTCACTACCTTCCAGTGGGGGCCTGTGCATGTATAACATTTCTTTCAAGATTGAAGTAATATGGATCACATTGTGTTGGTCATGATAGTTAATAAAAGACTAATTGCTTCTAAGGCTACTAACGCCTGATTTAGATCCCGCTGCTAGCAATGTTCCAGTCAAGGATATTGCTGCCTTTGCAGCTGAAATGCACTATCTCAATTTAGAACGATAGTGTTACATTCTCACGGATTGAAGCTCATTTAACGTCTTCCCCTGCACTCTGTATGTTGGACTCTGATACTTAAGATGGATTGTTGGTAAGGATAATCTGTTTTTGTATCCCCATTCCACTTTCAAAAAGGCCCCAGTACTTTGAGTGGTTCAGAGTCCTTTACCATTCACCCTCCTGCTTGCCTTGCAGTCATGAATACAGACAGTAACCTACTGCATAACTTCTGACATCTCATCCTCCTGTGTGGTCAGCTTCCACAAGGACAAGTGGACCAGAGGCGCTCTGACATCATAAAGCTAAAGCAAGATGTTGTCTGGCATGAGGGCCAATCTGTTGCCTAGCAAGCTGACATCATAAAGCTAAAGAAAGATGTTGTCTGACGTGAGGGTCACTCTGTTACCTAGCAAGCAGCAGGATACATTTATCCTGGTAATGAAATGAGTAGCAGGGTAGACAGGATGCCCAAATGAGAACTAACCTGGTAAGATTAAAGAAATTAGGGCCTTTTTTGAGACTTATAAATTTGTAGGAAGGTAAGTTTGAGCATAAGAGTCTCCACTTCACTATTGCTGAACTGGTAGGAATTGCCTAAAATGATAATGGTGAACATGCTATTCATAGCTTTTATTATTCCCATTAACTGTAGCGTTGTCCCTTTCTCGCTCAACTGATCAGCTGGCTTAATTGCTACTGGTGTACCATATCCTTAAACAAATGAAGTGAGATGGGTAGGCTGTAAGCGTGGGCGTAAAATCCGTTTCGCGGGCGAATTTGCGGATTTTTCACGATTTCGCGAATCGCGCAAATTTACCCATTAATCCGCAAATTCGCAAGCTACGAATTATTTTGCTTGGTCACGCTTGAAAAAAAGAATATCGCGCGTGCGGCGTTGTCTTACTGTGATTCTGAGTCCGCCGAGTTGTTTTTCTTCAGGTTTTGCGTGTGCGGCGCCATTTTCGATCTTGCTGCGTGATCGCGCGAGAGTTTTTCGAACGCAATTACGTTATCGCGGCTTGCCATCTTGCACGACGAGAGTTTGACAACGCGAGTACGTCATAAAAGCCCGCGACGGCGCGTAGCTGACTTCCGGCGGGAGATTTGAACAGCTCGCGTTCCCGAAATTGCAAAAATTGCAATTCTGCACAAGAAATCCACCGCAGGAAGCATGAACCTTGTGAAAAAGATGATTTTGATCGGAATAACTCCTCAGATTGACATTTGACTGCACTTTTTGGTGCAGGCGTCCATTTTTTTGGGGTGGGGTGGGAGGAAGGAAGGAAGTGCCTCTGAGTGCCCAACTTCCTGTTCCTGTCCAGCAATGCTTTGTGCATGTACTGGTCACTTTTCATTTGGCTGTTGAGCTGGAAGGATTACTTTCTGTGACTGCTGCTGGATATTTGTATTTGAGGACTTTCTGGACTTTGGAGTTTGGATCACTTTTGGACTTGAGATTTTACAAGTAAGTTGGTGTTTTTTGTTTGGGGCATTGCAGTTGAGGCAACTACAGTTCTAAAACTTTTTTCACAACTTTAACAAAATATATATTGTGGTGGGTAGCCACAGTATCCAGTAGGCCCAGGGTTAGTCATGGGTGCATGATACAACTGTTTCTGTGATTTGTTTTTTAACTTAATTCTCATTTATGTAGTGGAATTTTAGCTCACTGTTATATGTTGATTTGTAAAAAATTTGGGGTGCCTGTAAAGCCTCACTAGCCGGTAGGCTCAGGTGTAGTGAGTGGTGCATGGGCCTCGTCTTTCTGTGGGATGTCTTGAATTTAAATATCATTGAGGGCATGGATGGCATGGGATTGTGGTGATTTTTGAGTGTTTTTCGACTTTTTGGGGTGGTGTTGGGGCCTGGCCACGTGGGTGGGGGCCATTTTGAGGCCTGTTACAGGCAGGGCCTGGCCATGTGGTGGGGGTTAAGGGGCCATTTTTAAGCCAGGCAGTGTGCTCAGGCCTGCACCCACTTTGCCTTGCTTTCAACCATTATGCCCAGGGGTACTCAGTGGTGCATGGGCCTAGTCTTTCTCTGGGGTGTCTTGAATTTAAACATCATTGAGGGCATGGATGGCATGGGATTGTGGTTATTTTTTAGTGTTTTTCGACTTTTTGGGGTGGTGTTGGGGCCTGGCCATGTGAGTGGGGGCCATTTTGAGGCCTGAGACAGGCAGGGCCTGGCCATGTGGTGGGGGTCAAGGGGCCATTTTTAAGCCAGGCAGTGTGCTCAGGCCTGCACCCACTTTGCCTTGCTTTCAACCATTATGCCCAGGGGTACTCAGTGGTGCATTGGCCTAGTCTTTCTCTGGGGTGTCTTGAATTTAAACATCATTGAGGGCATGGATAGCATGGGATTGTGGTGATTTTTGAGTGTTTTTCGACTTTTTGGGGTGTATAACTGATGTTCCTCTGGCTTCCACTGCTTTTAGGTGCACAAGAGAACCACCAGTGCCAGGAGGAAGTTCTGCAGCGGTGTGTGCAGCACAACGTCACGTAACATCATGTGTGGCCACAGACAAGACAACTCTGCAACTCGTGCAACTGCGGCCTGCTGTTCTGACATCTCAAGAAGATGGCCCCAAAGAAAGTTGGCCGTAGCGCCTCAGCGAAAAAAGTCGCCAGTGCCACTGCCAGTAAGAAGGAGCAGAAGAAGCAAGTGGCACCACCTACCAAGGAGACTGGTGTGCCCACCAACACCGTTTTTGGAGAAAAAACTCGCCAGCAGCGGTGTCCGCCGGGGACCAAGCTGGAAGCAGCACCTCCGCTTCATTGGGCTCAGTTCCACCACGCCAAGTTAGGTCCAAGACCACCACGAGTGCTGCTGCGGCAGCCACTTTGGTTGGTGAATCACCATCGACCAGTGATCTTGGCTCATCACAAGAAAGTACCATCCAATCAACGCCGGGTGTAACTCAGCTGACGAGTGTTCAACAACCACAGCCACAAACACAGGTGCAAGTAGTACAAGCGCAAGTACATGGGCAAGGAGAGGCGCAAGTACAGCCGCAAGGAGAGGCGCAAGTACAGCCGCAAGGAGACGCGCATGGACAGGTGCATGGAGAGGTGCGACTAGAGGTTCATGGAGCGGCACAACTGCCTACAACGCTTGTTCCTCCAGAAGTAGGGGACATCAGGAAATTGCTATTCAAGAGGAGGTATCACCCGAGGAAGCCACTCCTCCTGATGATGATTCATTGTCTTCCAGATCCCCAGCAAGAAAAAGGTCAAGGAGGGCTACTACTACTACAAGCTCTTCTTCAAGCCCTCTTCCTTCTGATGACCTTGATCCTGATTGGAAGCCACAATGCAGTCTGAGAGTGAGGCACGCCATGAGTCGACAAAGGTAGCTAAGCCTAGAAGGAAGGCTCCAGCAAAGCTTCGACTTATGGCTGATTACGACGAACAAGAAGTGGTGTCTTCTGCTGATGAACAGTCTGACGATGACCCAGTCATCACAGTCGTCACTCCAGCCCCAGCAGGCATGCAGCAGACAGACATTTTAACCCTAGCCCAAATGGCTGCTGAGCGGGATATGGGCGGTGTGGCACTGGTACCACCAGCGTTAACTACAACACCAACACGACCTACAGCTTCCATCTGTTTTAGTCAGAAGGGCCGGCATGGACCTCCATCCAGCTCGACCTCAAGTAGTGGTGCTGTAAGTGAACAACAGAAACAAATTCAGCCACGCCCATCCTCCACTTCATCTGTCATTGAAAGTCAAAGTAGCACCTCCACCTTCAGCAGACATCACCAGTCCCTAGTTTGGGACTTCTTTACTGTTAGCGCAAAGGTGGAAAACATGGTCGTTTGTTCAATTTGTAAAGCATGCGTTAGTCGGGGTAAGCTTGGTTCCAACTATGGTACGTTAGTCGGGGTAAGCTTGGTTCCAACTATGGTACCGGAGGCCAGAGAGGTAATCTCAAAAAACACCACACTATCGAGTGGGAAGCACACATGAGGAAGTACGAGGAAGGCAAAAGAAAAACAAATCCAAATGTATCCCTTGATATTGCATCTGATGATGGAGAGAATCTGATCATGCAGGGGGGAAGTGAAGAAGCGACAGACATTTGCTCTGGTACACCCAGTACCCCTGGCAGCAGCACTGCAGTGGTATCGCCCACACCCTCTACCTCTGCAACATCTATGAGGCACACTAAGAGTGTTGGAGAGACACCAATGCGAAAAACTACATCAATGGGCCTAACTGGTTTGAAGACTTCATCATCATCATCATCACGTAAAATGATCCAGCCCACCATTCGCGCAATGTTGTGGTCGGAGGCGCCATTTGAACGCAACCACCCAATGGTACGTCTGTATAACGCAAAGCTGGCTAAAATTCTAGCGCTGGACCTTCTCCCTTTTTCTTTCGTGGAAGGGGTGGGGTTTCTAGAATTAGTGGCAACAGTCTGCCCTAAATGGAAAGTTCCTAGTCGGTCCTATTTTGCCAGAGTTGCGGTTCCAGCACTACATCAAGATGTGCTGGAGGTGATTGGGGCAGCTTTGCAGAAGAGTGCTGTTCACACTATTCACTTGACAACAGACATGTGGACCAGTTGCCAAGCCCTTGATTACATTTGCATCACTGCACACTGGGTCTCTGTTGCAGGGTCTTTTGCAGGGGTTAGAGACAAGTCAAGTGCAGTTGTTATCCTGGACACAGTTTTTCAAGCTTCTCGGAAACATGCAACATTAGCCATGTTTGCCACGGAGAAAAGTCATACTGCAAAAAACATTTTGGATGAGTTTAACAGTAAGGTCTCTGAATGGCTGCCACCAAGAAATCGCATAGTTGGTTATGTTTCCACGGATAATGGCAGTAATATAGTTAGGGCCATGCAGGGCGGTGACTATTTCAGTGTGCCGTGTTTGGCACACTGTATAAACCTGGTTGTTCAAGATTTGTTGAAAACTGAAACCCAAGTCAAGAAGTTACTGTCTATGTGCCGAAGAATCTGCACACATTTCAGCCATTCTTTTAAGGCCCGGAAGCAGCTGAGGAGCATTCAACATGTACGTAAAGTGCCAGTCAAAGGACTCATCCAGGAGGTGGCAACACGTTGGAACTCAACCTTTTACATGCTTGAGCGTCTGTTTGAGCAGTGCATGGTAATCAATGACTAGATCTTTACAGTAGGTTCTATTGACCTGAGGCTAGTGTTGGAGGAATGGCAGCTAGTTAAAAGCCTGACAGACATGCTTCGTCCTTTTGAGGTCTTCACGTGTGAAGTCAGCAGGGAGGACTGTTCTTTGAGCAAAGCTATCCCATTGTTGCGCATGCTAGAGCACCAACTGAAGGTGGTGTCTTTAATGTTGAGAGATGATGGTGGAAAGCAAGCTGCATATCTGTTGGCGGACAACTTATTAAGCCGCCTAGTTGCCAATGAAAGGCTTCAAAAGATACATACAGAACAACATTACATTTGTGCCACTATTCTGGATCCACGGTACAAAAAGGCAGTGGCCAGCAAAGCATTCATTCCTTTTGATGAGGCAGATGTTTCAAAGTTCAAACATTGGATAGCTGTGTCAGCCAGATGGTTCGAAAAAGATCGGCAGACAATTCAAGGAGCCGTCAGAAGTCCAACTGAATCAGCAGGCGATCCAGCGTCAAGTTCAACTTCTGAATCTGTGGCCGAAGGGAGTCACTTTCCCTCACAGCCGTTAACGACACCAGCAGCAACCCTATCATCATCCTCACCTGCACCAGGTCCAGCCATAATATTGTCGGAAGCGGATTGGCTAACTCATCAAGGGTTTGTTCGTTCCAGTGCTGAGAAGGCCACAGATGGTACGCAAAGTGGAGCAACCGTGTAGAACCTTGAGTTGATGGTGCAGGCCTATCTGGATGAGCCAACACAGGTCTTTGTTCATACGAACCCATTGCTGTATTGGTACAGGAAAATGGCTCTATGGCCACTGATTGCCAATCTGGCTCTAAATTATTTGTCTTGCCCACTCGCAAGTTTGTCTTCTGAACGTGTTTTCAGTGCTCCTGGTGCCATTGTAATTTCAAAAAGGTCCCGCCTATTCGGCCAAAAATGTGGAGAGGTTAACACTGATCAAGATGAATCAGCACTTGATACCACCAGATTACAAAGTACGTGAATGCACGCAGGAAGAAGAGGACACCGACTTAGGTGATGGAAGTTCTTCTCTGTTACCTGACCTACTCCCATCTCAAATCATGGAGTTGGAGGACGAGCTCTACTTCCCTAACACCGAGCCCTAAAAATGACTTCCTTTTTTTCATCCTTATTCACTTTTATTCCTGTATCTTTCTTTGTATTGCAACTTTTACCACAACAAAACTCTAATTACATAATCACAAGTCTATCAGCAGCACTGTCTTCATCTTATATTCCTTATTGATTTGAAGGTGCCGCAGTCTGCATTCCTGAGGTTCACAAGTTCACAACTCAATCATGCTCCTTTATACTCCTCCTCCAGACTCCCCCTATCCATTTCCCTCAAGGCAGATGGATGGATTACGATGAGTGCCCTCAAGTGGGACTAAAATTACTGACTGACTACATGCTTGCTGATTGCTGACAGAGTTACTTTTGATATTGACAGGAGAGGCTGGCCTGTGGGCCCTCACTTTCCGAAGAAGATGCGGACAAAAAGTAGAACAGGTAATGAATAATTGAGAAGATGGCATGCACTTGACAGCAATGGCTGTCTGGCTCTGATGAAACCAATTGCTGTTTGTCTTTTGTGCATGAAATTATGATTCATATGTCTTGTCTTAGTTATTATTCAATCTTTCACACAGTAATTGTAACTCATGTCAATCAACAACTCTTTTTTTTTTTACCTTGTTTAATTAAAATTGTACTTAACATTCTGGGGCCACTATATTGCATTCCACAAAATATGCAAAATGTCCTTGGAGAGGACTCACTTGCCAATATACCATGGTGATTGATTAAATAATATATATTTTTTCTTTAAAGTCACTCACTGGGATGGATCGATCATCAGCGTCGATTTACGGAAGAACTATGGCCCATTTGTGAGTGGCAAACAGGTAAACCAGTCTACAACAACTACTACAGCAGGACTACATGTCTGTCTATTCGTGGTATGTATTGGTCGAGGGCGAGGCAGTGTACTGTTGTTGTTATGCCAGGCAGAGTCCACTCCAGACAGCAGTTCATGTAAAATTGGGGCTATGTGGCTTGCTGCATACAATTAGATATGCTTTGTCTGTCTGACAAAGAGCCCAGGTATGCTACATCAGGTTGCTTCACTCAGTGGTGCCTGTCTTGACCCTCTGCATGGCACTGCCTCAAGCTTGGGCTAAACATCCGTTATGTTTGCAAAATTTGCTGTTTTTCGGTATTTCGCAAATCTCGTGAAACTACCGAAAAATCGCAAATTCTTGAGCGGAACTGATTTTTGGCCCATGCTTGCGGCAGGGCCATGCAGACGGTCAAGGCAGGCATCACTGAGTGAAGCATCCTCCTGATGTAGCATACCTAGGCTCTTTGACACAGACAGACAAAGCATATCTACGGTTTACGGTTCAGTGCGTTTTACTAGGCTTTTTGGTTTTAAGTTAGTATGGTTCACGCTGATTCTAGGGCTCGGGCCCGATGCAGGCTCATTCATAATGATGTTGGCAATGTTTTAGGGGGGTTTGGTGTTCTTTGGTCCAGAATTGGCGGAATTTGGCCTTTTTCGGGTGTTTTGCGGGCACGTGTGTTTGGGTGAAAACTAGTCGTAGACCTTCTTCTTCTTCTTCAAAAAGCGCAGTGGTTCGATTTTGTTCTGCCTTACTGAAATTCTTGTGAATCGCTGGAACAAGTGACTGTCCAGGTGAGTTTCAAGAGGATCAAAGTAGTGGAAGTGCTGAAAACAGCAATGTTTTGTGAACAGCGCAATTTGCCATGTTTTGAATATACCAGTATTGCTTGTATTTGGGGGGCTGTTTGGTGGTGTTCTAGATTTGTGGGGGAGGGAGTGGGGTTCTGGGAGCACTGCTGGGAAAGCATAATTTTTATTGGAAGTGATTTGAAGAAAATCCATGGTGGGAAAGA
Organism: Lissotriton vulgaris; assembly: GCF_964263255.1. Taxonomy (NCBI): domain Eukaryota; kingdom Metazoa; phylum Chordata; class Amphibia; order Caudata; family Salamandridae; genus Lissotriton; species Lissotriton vulgaris. The sequence goes on along the minus strand of NC_141694.1, from coordinate 1,082,684,088 downwards.
GGAGTTAGGGCCTAGCTGCAGAGCGCCTTTGGACCGATGTTGACTGGTTGGCTGAAAATGTTCTAAGTATGAGTTATTGCATTTTTGCTTTTTGCCTGTTTAGGGGTGTTCTGCTTTTTTGCGGGTAGCTGCAGGGGTCTTGGGGCATAGCTTGGAAGGTCTAATATCGGAATCAAGTGTTTTGGACCAAATCCAGCTGAAAATGTTTATGCGTTTTTGCTCACTTGCCTGTCTTTGGGGTGCTGTTTAGGGGCTTCCAGGTTTTTGTGGGTGGGTTTTGGGGTCTGGGAGCACTGCTGGCACAGTCTAATGTTGATTGCATTTGTTTTTCAGGAAATCCATCGTGGAAAAGGGGAGTTAGGGCCTAGCTGCACAGCGCATTTGGACTGAATTGAAGGTAGTAGGCCCATTTTTGCTTTTTGCCTGTTTGGCGGTGTTCTGCTTATTTGCGGGTCGCTGCAAAGGTCTGGGGGCATAGCTCGGAAGGTCTAATAACGGAATCAAGTGTTTTGGACCAAATCCATGGTGAAATTTTGTTTGCATTTTTGCTCACTTGCCTGTCTTTGGGGTGCTGTTTGGGGGGCTTCCAGGTTTTTGTGGGTGGGTTTTGGGGTCTGGGAGCACTGCTGGCACAGTCTAATGTTGATTGCATTTGTTTTTCAGGAAATCCATGGTGGAAAAGGGGAGTTAGGGCCTAGCTGCACAGCGTATTTGGACTGAATTGAAGGTAGTAGGCCCATTTTTTATTTTTGGCTGTTTGGGGGGGGGGGTTAAACTTGTTTCCGCCTGGGTTGACGGGTCTGGGGGCATTGCTGTGAAGGTCTAATACCTGATAAAAGTGGTTTGGAGAAAATCGGAGGTGAAAAAGTTTTTAACTTTTCAGAGTTTTCGCTCACTTTAGCATTTTCGGGGGGCTGTTTGGGGGGGATCCTGGTGTTTGTGGTTGGGTTTTGGGGTCTTGGAGCAACGCTGAGTATGGATACTTTTGATTGCAAGAGGTTTGAAGAAAATCCATGGTGGCAAAGGGGAGTTAGGGCCTAGTTGAAGAAAGCATATGACACTATTTTAAACTTTAGGCTTGTTAGGGTTAGCAGTATTGCATGTGTTTGGGGGTGTTCGAGATTTTGGCAACTAAGTTCTGGGGTCTACTCTTGGAGCACTTGTCGAGAAATGTCTAATTTTGGTTGCAATTGGTTTGAAGAAAATCCATGATGGGAAAGGGGGGATTTGGGCATACTTTACTTTCAAAGTACATTTTGTCACCATTTTCCACTAGGCCTCAGACAGGTAGCAGTATTGCACGTTTTTTGTGGTCTGATTGGTTGTATTCTAAATTTTAGCGACTGTGTTTAAGGGTCTGGGAGCACTGCTGGGAAGGTCTAATTTTGTTCTAAAATCGTAGTTTACACTACACCTAGCTTGAGGGGAAAGATCCGCAAAATTCGCCCATACTTATTTATCCTTCAAAAGGAGACTCAGAGTACGCCCTTTCGAAACTATTGTACTGTCGATTCTGAAACTGAAAGTGTGACTTTTTGCACTACACAGCGTACGTACCTTATATTTTTTTCTCAGTGGTGTTTTAATATCACTTCCTGTTCTTGTATCAACATTTACAGGGCGGCTTTCACCCTGTGCAATGGAAAAAAGGATGAAGTCAGGCTTCACATTAGCGACCCGCAATTCAGCATCCGCCATGCAGGCAGTGGACAGGGTGTCTTCTGGTCACCAACATTGATCGACGGAGCGTCAGATGGAATGGAGGAGTACCACAAATAGGAGGAATGGCTTGATGCATGCAACTTCCCAAATTCAACAGGACAAGTACAACAACATACAGTAACAGTATCCATTCATTTCTACTTATCTTTTAAGTAATGTTATTGCTGTGAACTTCTATGAGTGTGACTCTGCATTTCTTTGCTCTCTGCTTCTAAATCTATCCCTCCAGCCATTGTATAGTTTTACTTTGCTATTTTTCAAACTAATTTAATGAACAAAGTGTTTCTCTGAGTGCTGAGACAGGCAAAAATGCATAATTAGTGCAGGCCTGTACTGTCGCATTCTTTCATTCATTAGACAGTACTACTTAGTTTAAGTAACCTAACCATCCATTGAGCAATCAACTTCATGCCTGCAGAAGTGCATGCACTTCCTTTATGTCCCTTAAAATATTTATGGATATCTTCGTATCCAAAGATTTGTTTATCTTCATTTGTTGTTTCTCCATGCTGTGTTTTTTTTCCGCTCCCAACAAAACTTTCCCAAAAAACCCCATTCCCATCCAATTTCCAAACCCTAACCCTCTTCCCCCGGGCTGTGTGGTTTTAATTGATGTGTGAGTAAATGACAGCAATAATTCCACACACTTGCTCAGGAGGATAAGGTCATAGCAACTGAAAATGAAATACATTTCAAGGCTGGTGAAGGAATCGAAGGATATATTCTTACTCAGCTTGACACAGACCCATGACTATTGGCAAATCAAAGCAGATTTTCATGGGCGCCATCAACTGGATTGATCATGAAGAACATCCTCCTCCTACACAAGGCAAATGATTACGCTGCTGTGTCCTTCACCTTCAGTACTATTTCTTGTAGTAGTAGCCAATGTCAAATTCCATGCAAGTAGTAGTTATACTTTCAATACTTTAGCATTTGTAAGGCTACATTTTGGCACTATTCTAGTGTACTGTCACATGCTATAGTATCTATCGTACCGTTCTAATGCTCCGCTCATGCCAATCAAGGTTTCAATTTCTTTTTTTTCATATGCTGCAACTGCCACTGTGTACCACCACTAGTACCACCGCAATGATGCCATTTCAACCGCCCTGGATTGCCATCCTTAATCGCTATTTGCCATGCAGCCAGCCCTGTGCCTATCCCTATTTTCAAACACGAATTACAGGTAAGATAAGCGTTTGGGGGGAGGAAGAATAATGGAGTAGTATGAGAGACGAGAGACTGGCGGTAGTACTAGTAAAGTCTTAGGACAATTGAATTCACTGACTCTGTGAGAGGCACTTACTTTTGTAAACATTTGGGCAATTACTTACACAATTTGAATCAAGAAGCCACTTAAGTTTCAGGAAAACAAACTAACAGTTACCCCCCCCCCCCCCTCCAGCCTCAACTGCAGTAAAAACACGTATGCTATGTTTAAGTTGAAAGTAATAATTATATATATCCCTAACAAAAATAAACTATCCCGCAAGACCCGACCCACCCCCCCCACCTAACCCCAACGAATGTCCATGAAATAAAAAAAAGTCCCCAAAGTCCAAAAAACCCAACTCCCAATTCCCACCCCCCAAAAGTCTTCAAAAACGGGGCAAGGGACAGTCTTTCCTTCTCTAATGCCGCCGGCGATGTACTTTTTGGGCCAGGTGGTCATGCTCCTTGCGGAGGTTCTTGAGCAGGATTCTCAGTTTCTTCTGCTCCTGCTCAAGGTAGGACACTCTGAGGGTTAGGCGGTGCACGCGTGCCTTGCACCTGCTGTGGGGGGGCAGCTGATTTTCTGGCTGCTTGGCGGTGGCGGGTGGCTGCGGTACCACGGCTCCGTACCGCTGGAGGCCTGCGCTGACTGGCTGACCCAGGGAGCACGGAGGAGGATGCAGCTGTCCCTGTGGATGTTGTGGTGGTCTGTGACTGCGTGTCCTCCTCCTCCTGGGCCACTAGCTGCTGATATTCGGCAACAGTCGCCTCCAGTTTCCGTTGCCGGGCCCATCTAGCCATCTCCTTCCTTGACAGTTTGGAAGGAACATCTATATGAAGAAAGAAAAACATAGTCTGTAACCAATGTTTTTTAAGATTAACACAAAATAATTCAGCAGAAAGTTGTGTCACAGTAGAACTAGCAACTTGCAAGCACAGTACATAACATTTGTAGCCTGTATCTATCTAACCTCCCACTTCTTCAGCCTTGCTCTAACATTAGTGGGAGTTTCAGGAATCAATTCTATGAGCACTATGGACTCAGTACATTAGAGTCGACTATGACAGTACACCAGTCTTATTCTTCTTCTTCTCTCTTGTTTAGCGAAATTGGTACGTAAACTTCTGGAAGCCGGCATAATGCCAGCGCAGTCAACTTGCACGCCATGATGACACAGACTTGCGTTACTGTGCCAGTCCAGTAAATGCAGGTGGTGAAGCTCTTACTTTTCTATTACGGGTGGCACCGAGAATACTCTGTTACAAGGGCTACTGATTAATTAATTTAACTTTCACCCTACAGTGCCAATGACTACTAGAAAAGGAAAATGAAGATGATAAATAATATGATTATCTATCCCTTCACAGGATATGTATTTGATTACATATGGGATGACTTTAGGTGCTTTGTTTTTATTGAGTGAACACTGATAGGCCACACATGAATGACAGAGTTGTACTAAAATTACTAACAGAGGTTGTGAGTGGCCCCCGTAATCGCCGGATATATGCTGTGCTTGCAATACAAAGTACTGCTACTATTCATGGTAGTATTCGGAAAAATTACAACTTCTTTTCCTTGCCTTTCCTACACTGGAACGGACATGCGGGTGCGGTGTTACATGCTCTTCAAAGTAACACTTAGTTTATCCAGTGACCGTCTACTCTCTCTACATACACATATGCTATCTATGAGTCAGATAGTACCAAGATCCAGGCATCCATCCATTCAAAGTAAATGTCAATCATTCATCTTAATGTCTCAAGTGGACAAACCTTACTTTTTCTCACAGGAAAAGAACATTTTCATTTTATTTTGGAAACCGCAAGCCATGCATCCGTGCTTGACTTGCTTTTGAATTTCAATCAAAGGATATATTGCGCACACATACAGTTTCTGTTTCACCCACCCAGGCAGTCCTCTTTCCTTTCTCCTTCCACTCTTCCTTGCTTCATCCTTCAACCGGACATGCATCATATTCCCAGCCACCTCGGGCAGCATTCATAAACACGTATCATTCTTTGCCAGTCAATATTACTTTTAACTTGCTCGTCCTTCCACACTTACTTACACCCTTCTTTCCCTTTTCGTTCATAACATCCATTAAGTTCATCTCTGCTCTGACTTGGATTCTCGAAAAACTTTCACAGCTGAGTTGAAGTCAATTTAGAGGAGGCTACTACCTGGTTAATAAAAACTTAGTTCTAAATTTGTAAGTCTTCTTATTCTTAACAGTATAGTATACTTGTACTGTACAACATATACTACACCTGTGCAGAGAGCACACTCTGCAGCCTGCTATCTCAATAAGTAAGGAATAGAATAGCTTACCACTGTCTGCCACTACTGTGGCATCCCCCACAGCAGCTTCCGCTGGCTGTTGCACCGCCTCCGCCCCAGGAGTGCCCACCTCCGCGCTGGCCCCGGCACCGGTGGATGGTTGTGCCGATGTTCCGCCTAGAAAATACATTTCAGATTCTTAGATGCCATATACACCACTCCCATGTATTTTGTCTAGGAATGAAAAAATGTCACTACAACTACACAAACAAATGTAATAATTTGTGACTGTCTAGTCAAAAGTAAAAATTGCACTTTTTTTCAGCGAAGGGTGTTGTCTTGCTACACTTTTTGGCACAACCGATGAATGCTTGCTTTTTAACATGCACCGTTTTTCTCATAACAGACAGAAGCTCCCCTTCTAAGAACAAGAGCAACATCAGATCATCATCAGTAGGACGGAGTTAGCAATGATTCAGCACCACAAAGAAGATTTGAAGTTCTAACCAGGTGAGGGCTCCCCCACAATTAATGTGTGAGATCACTAAGCACTTTTCCATTTTCAATCCACCATTTATGTTGTATGGTGAACGTTTTTACTTTTAATAAAGCTTTAAAACTTACATAGACTCTGTGGTTTTTAGTCATGAGTGAGTGAGCGAAAGGGTTTGCAATTTGCAAGCATGAGTCCGTGGCTCTGACAGTTCAAGACTCTGACTCCGTAGTCTTATGTCCTGGGTTGGATAATCATCATTGGGGATCAATCAACGATGAATTAGGGATTTAAATGACTCTGTCACACTAGCTAGTCAGTGAGGAGATTGGGAGTTCAAATTCTGTTATGACTGAGGTATGTGGAAAGTCTAACTGCGCCTATTATAATTGATAAACAATGCACTATTTAGTGTCCATAGTTCTGTTTGTGCAGAATTGTCCGTGCAACAATAGTCGTATGGATTGTCCTCCTATCCAATCAAAAAGTAAACTAGTATCTTATTCTTTCTTGGTGGTCATTGACAGTTTATCGTTGGGAATTGTCAAAGCATAAACATTTAGAAGACTTTAAAAGACATATGGACAACCCAGAGGACTGCACTCAGTGCATAGAGCTATTGCTGAATAGAATGGGAGTTTCGTTTAACACCTTTTGCCAACTGTGCAAGCTTAGTTAGCTACACAGACGGACTAATAATAATCTAGTAGTACCACAGGGAGTCATAGTAGAGGCAGGATAAGAATTTAGAAACAGTCTACAAGAAGATCAAAGACGATGTAGGAAAAATCGAATGTGGAACGTTAGTAAAAAATAGGTACTCTAAAAGATAGGGAAGTATAATTATTAATATTAACATGAAAACTTACTGGGGCCAGCAGAGGAGCCCTCGCCTGACCGATCCTGGCCTTCCTGGTCCTCGTCCGCCGGCGCCGCTACCTCCTCCGCTGTCCTCTTGCCCCTGGGGGGAGCTGATGTACAACATGAAAGAAAGACTCAAACATGGATGATTGTTGTCAACCAATTCAAACATTTCAAAAGAACAATAACAAATTATTTTGGGGAAATAGCAAATAGACAACAATTGCACTACATTTATTGACCTATCTGATGTGGTCTACTAGGATATTAGTATTGCTGGATTCGTGGACCGTCGACTTGGAAAGTTATGTAACTCACTAAAAAAACTACAAAAAGGTTCGACTAGGACTGGCAGGCAGCACTACGCAGCACGCAAAGTGACAGAAAAGTCCATCGTGATTGCAGACCAGTGAGAACACTAAAAAGTAAGTTTCCTACTACATAACCAGTCATTAAAATACTCAAACTATCAATCCACCACCACTATCTCTTCTTAGTGGCAGGTGTACAAAGGAAGGACTGGACTTAAGTCTCTAGAGGCAGATTTACAAGTCCCTTGCGGCTCTTTTGCTCCATCGTTGCGTGACTTTTGTGATGCAGCGGCAGCGCTAAAGAGGCGCCATGTTGCGGGGTATATTAACAACGTGACGCATCTGGGAGATGCATCACGTTGTAAAGCCCTGCGCCATCAGGGGGCGTTCCGGCACAAGGGAGTGCGTTCCTGCGCAGGAGCGCATCCTAAAAGTGGCTGAGTGAAATCAACAAGATTTCACTCAGTCACTTTTAGGCCAATGCAGCGTCACTCAGTCAAAACCCTGCGCCTGCTTGAAGCAGACGTACAGCTTGACGCAGCATTGGGGAGATAGGGCACCCCGGAGCATTTGCTGGAGCTGCGTCGTGGTTGCGACGCAACTCCAGCAATGCGCTGCCTTTAGGGCACAGATGCATGACGCTTCTGTGTCGTTTTTGCCCCATGGTGCGCCGCATTGTAAATGCGGCACACCATGGGTGGTGGTGGAGGCGTGGCTCACAATTACTGGTGCATCCCTGCTAATTTGCAGGGATGCGCCAGTAATTGTAAATCTGCCCCTTAGTGTCTAGCATTACGCAGTTCTGTAAAGTACACTCATACATAATTACTCAGGCCAATGAAATGAGCAAAAAAAATTGAAAACAAATAAGCATAGTAGCACCGCCACTGAGCAGGAGAGCAGTGCACCAGAAATGCAATCACAGAACATTTTGAAACATAATTTACCTACAATCTAATCGGCAGCATTATTGCTCTTTGGAAAAAACTAAAATTTGCAATATGATAACACATAGAGCAGGAGAAAACAGAGTAGTGATTAAATAGCTACTACTACTCGCCAAGCCCGGGGTTCTCGACGCCTATCAGGTCGAGCAGGTCGCGTTCTCAGTCCAGGAGGTCGAACCACCGGTGCGTGGCCTGGTTATAGGTGCAACGGACCCGAGAGTGTTGATACATGGCCAGGCACACCTTTTCCCACCGCTTCCGACGCTCCTGGAGCCCGTATCCGCTAGCGATCCTGCCGCCTGCCGCGATGGTCTGGGGGAGGCGGTGCTGCACATAGTAAACCAGTGCGGCCACCTCCTCCGCACTGAAGATCTCCCGGGCTGTGACTAGCTCCCCCCGCAATCGCCCGCATGGGAGCCGGGTACGGGGTGAGGGACCCTTCCCTTTCTCCTTCCCGGCACCCTTTGCCATGGTCCTGTACAGCAGAAAGAAAAAAAAAGGAAAGAATAGGGAAAAAGTAAAGTAAAAAAAAGTTTTAAAAAGTAGCTTTAAAAGTAGGGCTCCCGGTTTTATGGTATTTATTTATTTGCCATTTCCGTCTGTATTTATCCATATTTATTTTTTGGGTATTTTTTCTGTATTTATCCACATTTATTTTTGCCACAAGCAAAATATGACGCTGCAGCTAGTATTTTTCCATATTTATGTAAATTGACAAGGCACACCTGCGTCCGTTTGATATTGGTCAACACAATACATTCATCTGAAAAAGTTGCCATTTTTTTTTTAAGTTTCATATAGCGCGAACTAGACCCGAACTGAATCAGGTATCAGAGCGCTTTACATAGCACCAGTTACGTTACATGAGGACACACATTCATTTTTTTTTGTTAGGCACAGGGAGATTAAGTGATTTGCCCAGAATCACAGGATGTTTTGTTTATCGTCGTTACTGAGACTCGAACCCAGGTGTCCAGGGGCTAGGCTGTAAACCTTGGAGGGTCCTAGGAGGGTCGCCAACTGGCAACATGGGGCATTTTGGGCAGTGACTGTAAAAACTCAGGACAAAGGGTCAAAATTCAGGACCAAAGTTACATTTTATGTACACATCTGAGGAGTTTGCACAGTTCTAAAATAGTTGGATGGCAGAAGGACTGGTCAAAACAGGCTTCTGGTCTTTGGTATCTATCACATATAGGAGTATTATTAAACCTGCACATTTAGTCAGACTTAGCTAAAGATGAAAAAAACGAACAACCAGATGCACCCAGGCATCAGGGACCAGAGCCAGAATTCAGCACTCCTACCAGGAATGATGGTAGCTTTAGTATTTGTGGCACACTGAGCTACGTAACCCATGTTTCTGTATACCAAAAAGTGTTGATTGGTATGAAGCAGACTACCCCCCATAATGCATTAGATTGATAAATAAACGCTCAAGACTAGAGTAACAGATTCTTGGTAAAATGGAACAAATGCTACATATAGACTATTTAGGGAGAGTAAGCGCTATATAAATACAATTACAATACAATTACAATATCTGCTGTTTCCTGTCTGCTCGCTGTCCCTGTTTGTTACCGAACTCTCCTCTGGGCTACTAGGTAGAGTATTATTTACTTTCCTCTCGGTCCTTGAAAGCTTCCGAGTCAAGGCCCTGTACAGTTAGAAGAACAATGAACCAGTCATTGAAGTTTTCAAAGACCCGGAAGTGTTCTACTCACTCCTAATATGATTGAGTGCCCAATTCAAGGGCTCGGACTAGCCTATGCAGATTCACCATGGTGATGGGGCATGCTTGCTTGATGCAAAAGACACTTCTGTGCAACCCACTGTCCTCCCCACCACTCATCTCCCGGCCCACAGGGGCCGAGGCCCTTGTCACTCACCTGCGATATGACCATGGAGAGAGGGCCATGCGACGCTCACCGCTCCCATGCAGCAATATGACCACAAGCCGACCCGGGAGTCCAGGTTGAGCTTTCCTCGAAGCAAGGTGGAAGAGCTCTGCACCCTCCAACGGGATATTTAACATCTGCAGGAAGCAGAGGTGGGACAAGCCCGCCCCCCTCCCCCCGCCCCCCAAAAAAGCGGATACTCATCAGCCGAGATACTGACGTCCTTTGCAACCTTTTGGTGCCTTCAGAGTGAAGTCAGCAACCCATCCGCGCTCTGCATCGAGACGGTAATCTCCTGTGGCAGGCATTTTATCAATAGCAATGGCGCATGTGAAAACTGTCGCTTAATGTGCCTGTAGCCCCCGTGGGCGTCCTCATAACCCCCTAAACCGTTGGGCAGGGCACCCACTTAGTACAGCCAACCCTGCATGCCTCTGCCACAGAGGCATGGCCTACTGTCTGTACCCAGGTCAGGAGGAGGCCACCCCCCATACTGGAAAACACCAGGGTTGCGACCACCTCCGTGACCAGGCTGTTGTCGAGCGGAGGGGTGGAGGTGATCAAGTCCCGCACAGGGTTGGGGGGGGACGGACTGGCGCCAAACTCACTGCCAATTGCTGAAGCGGCTTCAAACCCCATTTAAACAGATAATCAGTGGTTCAACGGTTAAGGCGGCCGACTTTGGAAAACAACGGGAACAGCGAGTGCACCTTTAAGGATTGGCTCAACCCGTCAGGGGGCACCCATTGACCCCAAGACCAGTGAAGACTCGGGCCCCTCATCTCATTATGCAAAGGTGTAGGTTGGGAAGAGGAGGGCATAATTTTGTCTTGCTCTACTGTGCAAAAATAACTAACTGGGCGGGGAGAAGGGGGGGGGACAAAGAAACATGTATCAAGGCCCCCCCTTCCGACCCTCAAAGCGGCTACACTTTTTTTTACCTAGTGATATGCTTTAGCATTAGTGAGCGCAGGGAATCCCACCCTAATTGTAAGCGATCGCTGAAAGACAGGGCATTATTCCGAGAGAGAGGAGGAGAGCTCACAGGGAGAAGGTGAGAGAAGGGGAAAGGAGAGCGGCAGAGAAAGAAGTAAGTGCACAGATGAGGGAAGGGAGACGAGAGCGAGGAGGTGAGGCGAGGGTAGAGTGAGAAAGATGAAGGCAGGTAGAAGGGGGAGAAGGAAAAGCGGGAGCCAGGAAGACAGGATGTGCGCAGAGAGGACAGTAATAGGTGAGGGCTGATGGACTACAGGGTGCTAAGGCAGGGGTTACGGTGCACAGCCAAGCAGATCACAAGAGAAACTAAAACAAACACGGGGATGCGAACAGCTGGTGCTGCTACTTCTTACGTGGGGTGGGGGAGGGAGGGCAGGAGCTCGAGGCTGCAGAGGGACAGAGGGAGTGTCAGGAGCGGCTTTTAAGGTGGATCGATCTGTGCCCTGAGACCACATAGAGGACACTGTGACGCTTCAAAAATACCAGGATTGGCTCTGGGGCACTTCAAGACCCTGAACCACAGTACGTCACTGGAAGGAATTCCCAGCATGCGGCAACATTTACTCGTATTTTGCCGCTTTTACATATAAATACAGACAAAGGAAAAATACATTTCCGTCTGTATTTATATGTAAAAATTCGTAAAAACGGAAAACCGGGAGCCCTATTTAAAAGTAACGAAAAGTTGAAAAAAAACCAAAATATAGATCTAGAAAAAAAGAGGGATAGATATAGAGTAGAAAAGATTAAAAAAAAGTCCAAAGAAACAAAGGATTGCACGGATAAAAGGAGGATTAAAAAGCATGCACAGAACCATAGCAATGAATGAAAAACAAGATGGCCGCGCCCATTGAGGACCGCGTGGGTAAGTTTGCGGGATTTTTCCTGTGTGAGTACCCAAAAACACGTGAAAACTGGTAATAGCGCACCGCACACAACGTGACATTGTCAATAGCACCCGGAAACGGAAATACGCAATGCGCACAAGATGGGCGCGCCCATGTACGACTGCATAGGCAACCTCGCGGTTGGTGCGCTGCAAGCGGTCCGCGAATAAGCAAAAAACCGGGCGAACACGCAAAAAAAAAGAAATTGCAGAAAAACAAATTTTGCAAAACTGAAAGCACTTAGCAGGTGCAAAAGTTCAAGCTAATTTGTAACCATTCCCTGTAGTGCTCCTGAGGGGCCCCTCCAGAGTTCAGTTGCCTACTTGCAACTATTCTCTGACCCTGCTCTGACCCTCAAAGCAGGGTCAGAGAATAGTTACAAGTATGGCACAATGCTCCTGTAAAAAAAATTAAACTGCAACAGGAAGCACTTACAGCTAAGGAAGCAGGTGCCAGACTTAAAGCTCAAATTCAGTGACACATTAACCAGCCCCAAATGAATTCATCTCAGTTGAGGCTGGGAAGGTGTGCTTTGCTTTTCCCCCATAATCTACAGTGGTGAACAAGAGGGTGGTAGTGGTGAACCAGAGGGTGCTGTGATAAACCAGAGGGGGACAGTGATGATCCAGAGGGTGGCAGTGGCAAACCAGAGGGTGGCAGCCTTGAACCACCAGAGGGTGGCAGTGATGAACCAGAGGGTGGCAGTGATGAACCAGAGGGTGGCAGTGGTGAACCAGAGGGTGGCAGGGATCAACCAGAGGATGCCAGTGATCAACCAGAGGGTGGCAGCCTTGAACCAGAGGGTGGCAGTGATGAACCAGAGGGTGGCAGTGGTGAATCAGAGGGTGGCAGTGGTGAACCAGAGGGTGGCAGTGGTGAACCAGAGGGTGGCAGTGGTGAATCAGAGGGTGGCAGTGGTGAACCAGAGGGTGGCAGTGGTGAACCAGAGGGTGGCAGTGGTGAACCAGAGGGTGGCAGGGATGAACCAGAGGGTGGCAGCCTTGAAACAGAGGGTGGCAGTGATGAACCAGAGGGTGGCAGTGATGAACCAGGGGGTGCCAGTGATGAACCAGAGGGTTGCAGTGGTGAACCAGAGGGTGGCAGGGATGAACCAGAGGGTGGCAGGGATGAACCAGAGGATGCCAGTGATCAACCAGAGGGTGGCAGCCCTGAACCAGAGGGGGGCAGTGATCAACCAGAGGGTGAAAGTGATGAACCAGAGGGTGGCAGTGGTGAACCAGAGGGTGGCAGTGGTGAACCAAAGGGTGGCAGTGATGATCCAGAGGGTGGCATTGGCAAACCAGAGGGTGGCAGTCTTGAACCAGAGGGTGGCAGTGATGAACCAGAGGGTGGCTGTAATGAACCAGAGGGTGGCAGTGATGATCCAGAGGGTGGCAGTCTAGAACCAGAGGGTGGCAGTCTAGAACCAGAGGGTGGCAGTGATCAACCAGAGGGTGGCAGTAATGAACCAGAGGGTGGCAGTGGTGAACCAGAGGGTGGCAGTGGTGAACCAGAGGGTGGCAGGGATGAACCAGAGGGTGGCAGTGGTGGACCAGAGGGTGGCAGTGGCGAACCACAAGGTGATGAACAAGAGGATAGCAGTGATGAACCAGAGGGTGGCAGTGGTGAACCAGAGGGTGGCAGTGGTGAACCAGAGGGTGGCAGGGATGAACCAGAGGATGGCAGGGATGAACCAGAGGATGGCAGGGATGAACCAGAGGATTCCAGTGATCAACCAGAGGGTGGCAGCCTTGAACCAGAGGGTGGCAGTGATCAACCAGAGGGTGGCAGTGATGAACCAGAGGGTGGCAGTGAAGAACCAGAGGGTGGCAGGGATGAACCAGAGGATGCCAGTGATCAACCAGAGGGTGGCAGCCTTGAACCAGAGGGTGGCAGTGATCAACCAGAGAGTGGCAGTGATCAACCAGAGAGTGGCAGTGATCAACCAGAGGGTGGCAGTGATCAACCAGAGGGTGGCAGTAATTAACCAGAGGGTGGCAGTAATTAACCAGAGGGTGGCAGTGATTAACCAGAGGGTGGCAGTGATTAACCAGAGGGTGGCAGTGATGAACCAGAGGGTGGCAGTGATGAACCATAGGGTGGCAGTGATGATCCAGAGGGTGGCAGTGGCGAACCAGAGGGTGGCAGTACTGAACCAGAGGGTGGCAGTGATGAGCCAGAGGGTGGCACTGGTAACCCAGAGGGTGGCAGTGCGGAACCAGAGGGTGGCAGTGATGAACCAGAGGGTGGCAGGGATGAACCAGAGGATACCAGTGATCAACCAGAGGGTGGCAGTGATCAACCAGAGGGTGGCAGTGATCAACCAGAGGGTGGCACTGGTGAACCAGAGGGTGGCAGTGATGAACCAGAGGGTGGCAGTGGCGAACCAGAGGGTGGCAGTGGCGAACCAGAGGGTGGCAGTACTGAACCAGAGGGTGGCAGTGGCAAACCAGAGGGTGGCAGTGATGAACCAGAGGGTGGCAGTGGCAAACCAGAGGGTGGCAGTGATGAACCAGAGGGTGGTAGTGATGATCCAGAGGGTGGCAGTGATGATCCAGAGGGTGGCAGTGGTAAACCAGAGGGTGGCAGTGGCGAACCAGAGGACAGTAATGAACCAGAGGGTGGCAGTGATGATCCAGAGGGTGGCAGGGGTGAACCAGAGGGTGGCAGGGGTGAACCAGAGGGTGGCAGTGGTGAACCAAAGGGTGCTGTGAAGAACCAGAGTGTGACAGGGGTGAACCAGAGGGTGGCAGTGATGAACCGGAGGGTGGCCGCGATGAACCACAGGGTCACAAACAGGCTGGACACATAGAAACAACATGGTCGCGACCGTTGCGACCACACAAGTAAGTTTGCGTTCCCGAACTTGTAAAAACCCTCGCGAACTGGCAAAAACAGCAAATTTGCAAATTCGCACGAATTCGCGAATTTTGTGAATTGCGAGTTCGTTTTCGCATGAATTTGCGGATCGCGAATTCGCAAATTTCGCCCATACTCACTTGCCTGGCAAAAAGATCTCTTTATCTATATCCTAATGTACATGCTACAGTTGTTTAGAGACTGATTGCAAATGAGACATCGGATTCAGAGAAGTATGGTTGGTTAAAAACACAAATTTAGATTTGATTTTCTAACGTGCTGTTGATTTTCACAATTATACAGACTCCATAGAAATAATCTGTTTACCCTTTATAAAAATCAAGATTGTTTGTACTTCTTATAGTAAATGTGCTAACAGTGGAGTTTTCCAACTACAGATTATACTAAATGACCAGCAATGGCAGTGTTTCACAACAGAATGTCTCTGCATTGCCGAGACTGAAGATAAAAAAGGCAGTCTTTCGGCATACAGCATCATTTGACCAATTTAAATGGTCAGTAAATCTCACAATCATTCCTTTAGGCAATAAAAAGACTTTCATAGCATCTGAATGTCCTCACTACCTTCCAGTGGGGGCCTGTGCTTGTATATAATTTCTGTCAAGATGAGGGTGAATCTGTTGACCAGCAAGATGACATCATAAAGCTAAAGCAAGATGTTGTCTGAAGTTAGGGCCACTCTGTTGCCTAGCAAGCAGCGGAATACATTTATTTATTTATTTTTTAAATTTCTAAAGCGCGCAAATACCTTACGGTGTCTCGGCGCTAGAGTTTGCAGATTACGAGGGTTCCACTGACATCTTACTGATTAAAGAGCCAAGTCTTGAGATGTTTTCGAAATGAAAGTAGTGAAGAATGATCTTTGACAAAGGAAGGGATCTGATTCCATAATTTTGATGCTGCCACTACAAAACGTCTATCTCCCCATGATACTTTTTTTGTGCATGGGATTTGGAGTGGTTGGGCCGAGGAAGAACGTAGTGTTCGACTGGGTTTGTACACTTTGAATGCTCTTTTGAAGAATTCAGGTCCATTATTGTTCAAGGCCTTGTGAATGATACACATGGCCTTAAACTTTATCCGGCTTCTTATTGGTAACCAATGGAGCTCGCGAATTGTAGGAGAGATAGTAGCGTGCTTGGGTATACCCATGAGAATCCTTGCAGCAGCGTTTTGGACAAGCTGTAATTTGCTCAAAACTTGCTCTTGTGCGTTAAGCAATAGACCATTGCAGTAGTCCACCTTGGATAACACCAAGGAGGACATTAAGGTTTTACCTGCAGTTGGGAGAAGAAAAGGGAGCAGTTTCTTCACCATTCTTAGGGTAAAGAAGGAGGCTGACACCACGGCGTTGGCATGGCTAAGGAACGTAAGCTTATTATCGAAAAGCACGCCCAAGTTTTTCACCTTGGCTACTGGTGGTGGAGGAGCTCCCAGTTCCGAAGGCCACCAGACCGGAGACCAAGACGGAGTTAGTTCGCCAAAAACCATCACCTCCGTCTTGTCGGAATTTAACTTTAGACAATTCCGGTTCATCCATGAACTGATGGCCTTCATGCCCTCCTGAAAGTTCGCTGCCACTGCTTCTCCATTTTTGTGTATCTCCAGGACCAGCTGTGTGTCGTCGGCATATGATGTTAGACCTATACCGAACGACTTAATTACCCTCGCCAAGTCCGACACGTAGATGTTAAAAAGTGTCGGACTTAGCGAGGAGCCCTGGGGAATGCCACACGGGAGAGTGAAATCAGGAGAGCAGAAGCATCCCATCTTCACGGACTGTACTCGGTTGGCCAGGAAAGATGCCAGCGTTGCTCTGGCCCTGCCCTGAATGCCGAGGGCAGCGACACGGTCGATCAGGATGGTGTGATCGACCATGTCGAAGGCCGCAGATAAATCAAGGAATATCAAGATAGCTACACCACCCTTGTCCATGATTATCCTGACCTCCTCGGCAGCTTTTATCAAAGCAGTCTCCGTCCCATGGCCCTTCCTAAAACCGAACTGTGTGTTGTCAAGTAGATCATTCTGATCAATAAAAGTCGACAACTGTTGGTTCATTACCTTTTCAATTATTTTGGAAGGATAAGGGAGAGAGGCGATAGGACGGTAGTTTTTTGGCTCTAAAGGATTTAGAGCGGTTTTTTTAAAAGAGGTGTTACAATTGCCTTTTTCCAGACAGGGGGATAGACACCTGTCTGAAATATAGAATAACAGATGTTGTTAAGTACTGGTGCTATTAGGTTGGATACTGATTTAACGATACGTGGAGGACATGGCTCCAATGGTGATCCTGATTTAACGCTATTTATAAGCTCCACCATGGACAGGGGTGGAGAAAAGACCTCAAAATTTGGGTTTGGAGACAAAGGGGGAGACTCCGGGGTGGCAGAGTCGGTGATCGTTATTATGGTAAAGTTGTCAAAAATATCCATAACCTTAGCCTGGAAAAAGTCCGCTACCTTGTTGTAGAATATTTGGGATGGTTCGATTGGGGGGGGGGGGGGGGCTGGAGGATTGGCTAACTCTTTTACCACCTGATACAATTGTTTGTTCGAGTTGAGAGCACGTTCTATTTGTGTGCTGTAGAAGGTGCGTTTTTCAGCAGTGATCAGCTTTCTGTATCTGAGCAAGGCATTCTTGTAAGTATCTCTATCGTAGTTGTTATAGTTCCTGCACCACCGCCGCTCCAAATTTCTGCAGCGTTGTCTTTCGAGCCTTAGTGACTCCGAAAACCAAGCCGCAGAAGGTTTGGTGCGATTTGGCTGCATTTTTTTGTTTGGAGCTAAGTGGTCAAGTGCCATATGTAACCAGCGTTGGTAGTTCTGGGCTGCCTCATGAGGATCAGGTATATCTTTAGGTATCGTAGATTCCAAGATATTGTGTAGAGCAGTGACATCAATATTTTTCCAATCACTACATAAAATCGGAGGGCAAGTGCCGGTAGAGGGGTTCTTAAGATACTTAGCTGAAATTGTAAATTTGACAGCTAAGTGATCCGTCCACGTGAGTGGAAGCACTGTAGAGAATGTTATATGGGCGTTGTTAGTGAATAAGCCATCTAAAGTGTGTCCTGCTTGATGAGTGGCCATATTAACCTGTTGTTCTAAGCCTGCAGCCAGGAAGTCAGAGATAAGAGTGTACGAGTCCTTATCGTTATCATTCTCCAAATGAAAATTAAAATCTCCCAGTATAGTATAGTCCTGATTAGCAGCTACTGGCTCTAATAAATGAATAAGAGAATTCAAAAAGAGTGTGCGTGAAGTAGGTGGTCGATAAAGGAGAGTTCCTTTAAAAGTTTGTGTAGGGGAGAGAAAGATCGTAAAGGCAAGGGCTTCCGCGAAATTATAATCAAGAGGTTCAGTTTTTGTGGCTAGCTTAGCTCGATGTATAATGGCTAGCCCCCCCCCCTCTTTTCCCTGATGATCTGTCTAGTCTTGTTACCTGATAACCATCTGGAGTGGCGATATTAAAATCCGGGCCAGATGCAAGATCTGCTCAGGTCTCGGTAATAAACATAACGTCAATATTTTGGCTAGTTATTAATTCGCGACATCGTACCTATGTTTTATGAGGGAGCGTGCATTTATGAGTACGCAGCTTATATGTTTGACACTATCGTCTCCAGGAGGTGAGGCAGAAGGGTGTTTGAAGAGGGGTGATGTAGTCGTAAACGCGCAGTTTGGACAGGCAATATAAGAGTAATTATACAATGACCCAAAATCAAAGTGAGAGCAGTTCCTATCGCGTAGTATGTTTCCTATACTCAGAAGCTGTAATCGTGAGTAGGACAGTACCTTTGATGTGTGTTGGGGGCTGTGGTGGCCAGAGGGACTGGCACACAGCACAGTCCCAGCGCGGACTGGCGCAGACTGGCACCCCTTTGGCGCGACTTTGGCGCGGAGACGGCGCTCCTGCTGCGCTCCCGCTGCGCTCTACCGCTGCACTTCCGGATGGCCATATTATGTCCTGAGCCCCACCCCCAGCTGAGACACTCCCTCCGTTCGGATAGGTGACCCCGCGCTGAAGCACAGTGGAGCTGACCCTGCCCTCCACGCAAACGGCACAGAGCCGCGATGGAACGGGGCTGAGGGTGGTAATACATAACATAACATTTATCTTGGTAATGAAATGAGTAGCAGGGTAGACAGGATGCCCAAATGAGGATTAACCTGGTAAGATTAAAGAAATTAGGGCATTTTTTGAGACTTATAAATTTGTAGGAAGGTAAGTTTGAGCATAAGAGTCTCAACTTCACTATTGCTGAACTGGTAGGAATTGCCTAAAATGATAATGGTGAACATGCTATTCATAGCTTTATAATTCCCATTAACTGTAGCATAACACTTCCTCGCCCAATTGATCAGCTGGCTTACTTGCTACTGGTGTACCATATCCTTAAGCAAATGAAGTGAGATGGGTTCGCTGCCACTTGGCTGGCAAAAAGATCTCTTTATCTATATCCTAATGTACATGCTACAGTTGTTTAGAGAGTGATCCCAAATGAGGCATGGGATTCAGGTAAGTATGGGAGGTTAAAAACACAAATTTAGATTTGATTTTCTAACGTGCTGTTGATTTTCACAAGTATACAGACTCCAGAGAATTAATCTGTTTACCCTTTATAAAAATCAAGATTTTTTGTACTTCTTATAGTAAATGTGCTAAGAGTGGACTTTTCCATCTGCAGAGTATACTGAATGACCAGCAGTGGCAGTGTTTCACACCAGACTAAATCTCACAATCATTCCTTTAGGCATTAAAAAGACTTTCACAGCATCTGAATGTCCTCACTACCTTCCAGTGGGTGCCTGTGCTTGTGTATAATTTCTGTCAACATGGAAGTAATATGGATCACATTGTGTTGGTCAAGACAGTAAATAAAAGACTGACTGCTTCTAAGGCTACTAAAGCCGGATTTAGATCCTGGTGCTGGCAATGCTCCCTATATTAAGGATCTGCCAGTTTAAGGATTTTCTTCACAGCATTCGAAGCCGGTGTGAACGTGGTGACACATGTCAATCAATCAATCAATCATAGAAATTTGTATAGCGCTCTACTCACCCGTAAGGGTCTCAAGGCGCTAAGGGGGGGGTCGCTACTGCTCGAACAGCCAGGTCTTGAGTAATTTCCTGAAGGAGAGGTGATCCTGGGTCAGCCGTAGGTGAGTGGGGAGGGAGTTCCATGTCTTGGCTGCCAGGTAGGAGAAGGATCTTCCTCCGATGGTGGATTTCTGAATTCTTGGGACGGAGGCGAGGGCGAGGCTGGCGGATCGGAGCTGGTGGGTGGGTGTTTAAATGGTGAGGCGGCTGTTGAGGTACTCCGGGCCCAAGTCGTGGAGAGCCTTGTGTGTGTGGGTGAGGAGCCTGAACGTGATTCTTATGTCATAGGTTCGTTCACCTCGGGGTTCTGTATCCTCCGTTCCAAGAGACCTCCTCTGATTGTTCTGTGCTCTTTTCTGAGCCTTCGCTATCTCCCTGCTGGGGTAGCCTCTGTCGGTCAGGTTTCTGGACAGGATTGTAGATTGTGTTTTGTAATCCACCAGACTGCTACAATTACGCCTGACCCTCAAAAACTGTCCAAACAGCAGATTTAACCACAGTGCTTTAGGGTGGTGACTTGTGAAGTGGAGCAAACTGTTCCGATCTGTGGCTTTTCTGAACATGGTCGTGCTCAGTCGTCCAGCCTCAACCATGATTGTAAAGTCCAGGAACAAGATCTGGGAGGAGGAGGCGGTCATCGTGAAGTACAGGTATGGATTGAGTGAATTGATCCAACCAAAGAACTCGTTGTAGGAGTCTCTGTTGCCAACCCAGAAGATCGGGATATCATCTATAAACCTCTTCCACAGTTTGATGTTAGTATGGTAAGGGTTGGTCTGTTGGTGGATATGTTGCCCCTCAAAGTCGGCCATGTAATGGCAGGCCACGCAAGGGGCAAATGTGCTCCCCATCGAGGTGCCCTGGGTCTGGTGGTAGTACTGCCCTCTGAACTCAACGTAATTCTCAGTGAGGGCAAGAGTTGCGCATTCCATGATAAATGCTGGTGGTGTTGGTGAGGCCCATGGCCCAGCGTTAAGTACCTCCTCAATCACCCCTAGTGTGGCCCTCTGTGGGATGTTGGTGTAGAGGGCCTCTACGTCCAGGGTGATGAGGAAGTCTATCTGTGCATTGTCCTCGAAACCGTCCAACAATCGTAGGATGTCAGTGGTGTCCTGGATGTAAGACGGAATGTGCTTGACCAAGGGTTGGAGGAAATGATCACAGAATTGTGATAATGGTTCAAGCACCAAGTCTATTCCTGACATTATTGGGCATCCCGGAACCGGTGTGGTCCCCTTGTGGATCTTGGGTAGGACATAGAAATAAGGGACCCTTGGGTCTCTCTTCACTAAGAATTCAGCTTTCTTTTTGCTGATCCAATCCTGGCATTCAGCTGATTCAACCAAACCTGAAATTGAGAACTTCAAGCGTTCGTGGGGTTATTGGGGATGGGCGTGTAGTACCGTCTATCACCCAACTGCCTGAGACATTCTGTGTCGTAATCCGTTGTGTCAATCAGGACCGTGGCTCCCCCTTTGTCTGCCTGCTTAATTGTTATTGGCAGGTCACTGGCTAGAGAATCCAGTAGTTGCATCTCAGTCCTGGAGATATTAGAATGGTTATTGTGACTAGGCAGGGCACTGATCTCCTTGAGCACTGCCTGTTCGTAGGTTAGAATCTCGTTAGGGACCATCCCACTGTGGGGAGTGAAAGTTGTGTGGGCCTGAGTCCTCGGTTGTCTCTCTGGGTTTGCCATCAAAGAAGGCCTTCAGTCTTATCTTGCGAAACAACTTGTAATTCGCACATCTGTTGAAAGCTGTCAATTTTGGGGGCTGGGACAAAACCGAGCCCTCTCTGAAGAACCCTCTCTTCGTCCGGTGTGAGTTGGCATGAGGACAAGCTCACTACCAAACTCACTTCTTGGCGATCATGCTCCTCGTGTCCATTCCTTGTGCCGGAGTGTTCTCCCATTGAACTCTTTTCTGGCACGTTCCCTCGCTTTCGCCTGCCCCCTCTGCCCCAGCCTCTATTTATTTATTTATTTATTTAATTTCTTGTATAGCGCAAGAATCGACCCCGGTCGGGGTATCACCGCGCTTTGCTCGCTAAGATGGTGAGAGAAGGGCTTTGCAGATGAGCTGGGGTTTTAGTGGTAGAGCTACAGCTAGTTATTCCTCCAGGAACAAGTTGGTTTTAAGCCTTTTTCTAAAGGATAGATGATTGGAGACTTGTCTGAGGCTGAAGGGCAGATTGTTCCACAGGGTCGGCCCCACTAGGGAGAGGGCGCGGCCGCCTTGTCTGGTCTTTTTGATAAGAGGGGGTTTTAAAAGAAGTTGATTGCTTGAACGCAGGGAGCGGTCTGGTTTTTAAAGTTGTAGCTTTTGGGTCAAGTAGTTGGGGCCATTTCCAAACAGACACTTATGGACGGTAAAGCAGATTTTAAATTTGACACGTTGCCGTATTGGGAGCCAATGAAGTTCTCTCAGCAGGGGCCTGGAAGGTGTTCTTGTAGGAGCGTTCAGAATCAGTCTGGCCGCTGTGTTCTGAACCACCTGTAGCCGATTAATGGCATCCTCGTTGGCTAATATCAGGAGCCCATTACAATAGTCTAATCGACTTATTACCAGGGCCTGTACAAGGGTCTTTCTGTAGGTGTCAGGTAGGAGAGGGAAAACTCGTCTGAGCAGGCCAATGGTGCGGAAACAAGCTCCTGCGATCACATTTGGGTGCTCCTTTAAGGTTAGGTTTTGGTCCAGTTTCACACCCAGATTTTTGACAGTCAGTTTTGGGGAGGGCACTGGTCCTAAGTCCAGAGGCCACCAGTCGGGGGACCAGAGTATAGTAGCTTTCCCAAAGAGCATTACCTCCGTCTTCCCGACATTACATTGGAGGCAGTTGGAGGCCATCCAATTCGAAACAGCCCTCATGCCTTCAGCAAAGTTTTCCCTAACATTAGAGTTAAGTGGAAAGGGTAGAGAAGTTGGGTGTCATCGGCGTAGGACACTGGTGTGAATCCATACTTCCTCACAATTTCAGCAAGGGGGGCCACATACACATTAAATAATGTGGGGCTTAGGCATGAGCCCTGTGGCACCCCCTTCGTGAGCGCCCTTGAGATGGAACGGTAGGGGCCCAGGCTGACAGATTGTGAGCGTCCGGAAAGGAAACTTTCCAACCATGCAAGGGCTTGTCCTCCAATGCCCACTCCCTGCAGCCGGCTCAGAAGGTTTTTATGGGACACAGTATCAAAAGCGGCCGACAGGTCTAACAGCACCAGAATCATCGAGCCTCCTCTATCCTGTGACATCTTGATGTTGTCGGTCACGGAGAGGAGTGCTGATTCGGTGCTGTAGTTGGGCCTGAACCCAGATTGAGATTGGTCCAGGCCCCCTGTCGCCTCTATGAAACTGGAAATCTGGGTGTTAACGTGTTTCTCAGCCAGCTTGCTCAGGAGGGGCAGAAGAGAGATGGGGCGGAGGTTGGAGAGTTCCGTCCAAGGAGAGGTGGAGTTTTTGCGTATAGGATTCACTACTGCCTCTTTCCATTGCTGAGGGAGTTTACCTTCTTTAAAGGAGAGGTTGAGAATTTTCTGGATGATTGGGCATAGTATCCTGCTCAGGTTGTTCGTCAATCTGGCAGGGAGAAGATCATGGGGAGAGCCAGATTTCATGTTGCTCAGTAATGATATTATATCGCTCTCAGTGGCTTCCGGGATGTCAAGGAAGGTGTCTGTGTGGGTCTTTATGCATGGGGCACTAGGGTCCTCCGTATTATTGGGGTGTTTGGCCAAGATTTAAAAAAAGGGTGGTTATCACCTTGTGGGGCAAATTGTGGTGGGTATTGGGGGCCATATAGAGGAAGTGGGTGTTGAAACTGGGGATACTGCCAGAAGGGTGGACCTTGATAGGGAGGGTGTGGGATGTATTGCCCACGTCTACCCCCTCTTTTATCCCTGCGTTGTTGGGGAAGCCCATCATCCCCACTGGAGTTGTTGTCACTGTTGGAGCCTCTCCTAGAGGAAGTAGCACTTGAGTCAGAGAAGTAACCTGTTCCAGGGGGAACATTGTCCTCCTTAAGGTAAGGGTAGACCTTTTCTTTGGAAGAGCGTTGGATGTCCTTTTGAAGCTTCGTAATCTTCTGCTTCATGAGGTACTCCTAGTTCTTTATTCAACTCGGCTAGTTTGGTTTTGAAGCCTGGGTTAGGCATGGAGCTCTTAAGAGCACTCTCGGCAATTTGAATGCATCCAAGCAGTTCATCAGCTAAACGTTTAGCTGTGTTGACAATCAAAATTAGGAGATTGTGTGTACACTTCCAGGAAATTTGAGACTTTTTGATTTTAAACTGGCCATCCTCCCAAAAGATCCTGGGAAAGTTTTTAACGATAAGGCCTTTGGGTGCAATCTTGGCCCTGAAGTACTCAGCCATGAGTGCCCCATGAAGGGTAATCCTCACCCATTCTCTTTTCATATCTGAAAGAGACTGCCAGTCAGCTGTATTGATTCCTGTGGCGCTGCCAAGTTCTATACCAAGGATGGAGGGTGTTCTGAGAATAGCTGCTGCATCATCTTCTCCAAAACTGAGACCTTGCCCGTCCATCTTATGGTGGCAAGGGACAGTGTGGATGATGATGGCTGGTAAAAAAACACTCAATTGAGGGTGGCGGAACAGCCTTCTTGAGGGATAGAAGGTGTCGTGAGGGGGATAGAACAAATCTTACCCACCTAACCGGGAATCCCATAGTGGTTAGCCGTGCAAGGGCATGATTACAAAAAGGGGGAAGGGGTTGATTTGGGATTAGGCGAAAGCACCACTCGACACGTGGAGTGGTAGGTCCAGCCACAGTGTTCGCCCAATGTTACAGAATCAAAAAAGGTACTGGGCTGTTCCTTATAAAAAAGAGTGTAAGACCCGCTCAGTTGTTTGGATTTAGTAGGGACTGAAAGGAGTCCTACGGATGGGTATCCATTATGTTGGATTTAAGGTACTTACACATCCTTGCAGGTGTCATGCTTCATCATAGGCAATGCTCCTCATTGGGTCGGCGGTGCAATACCCAAACGGGCGACACCTCAAAGAGGGGCTCTTTGGCAGAGATCTTCTATCCAACTGCTGTATGGGTGAAGTGCGGGTGTGGGGCCAAGATGGTGTCGACAATACAGTGAGTTAAAATGAGGCTAAGGGTACCAGGATCAGGTTTATTCTGGGGGTCCTTTGCTTCAATTAAAAGAGAACTAGACTGTACTCGAACAGAGGTTATGTTCCCTTGTTCTAGACTAGGCTAGTGTGTGCAGGACTGGGTCGACAAGTTTCTCGCAAACATACACTGACTAGCGATTCATCAGGACCAATGTCGGAAGAAATGATTAGGGGAAACTGTCTACAAATAGTGCTTTCCTACATATCAGGTATTCATTACTGATTCTTAAGTGAAAACAAAGGTGTACCTGTGTTGCGCTGTATCTGCCTAAACTGGGAGACAAAAGAAAGCAAATCACAACAGGTTACAATCCACAAACAGTTGTGCGTGACCTTGTAGACTCAGTGTGAGTTCCGCTAGCAAGTGCGTTGAAAACAATACGTATAATCCGCACTGAGCACTGTGAAGAGCATGCCCCTGTGGAAAAATACAATTTAAAATGCAGTAACAACAGCATTCTCCTCGTATCTTGGGATACTTCTCACTCCCCTATCTGGTCAGTGGTGGACAACAACAGCACCCGGCGGGTAGTACATCGGGTTATAACCTCTGTATTTTCAGGCTGGATATGGCAAAGAAGGGGTAACAACGGGGTTGTAAAACTGTGAGTTCGCTGTACTACCTTCTGATCAAGAGTTC
Source organism: Lissotriton vulgaris (assembly GCF_964263255.1). Taxonomy (NCBI): domain Eukaryota; kingdom Metazoa; phylum Chordata; class Amphibia; order Caudata; family Salamandridae; genus Lissotriton; species Lissotriton vulgaris. The sequence continues at coordinate 1,082,658,718 of NC_141694.1, read as the reverse complement.
ACGTTAGGCTAGTTGGCTGGGGAAAAATATCAGAGCACTCGGGTCACCAGCCTAATTCAAATGTGTCATCTTATCAGCACAGGATTGGTAATGTGCTTCAATCAATACTATGTTATAACCTGTAGTTTTGGGAGTCTGTATTTTATTCCCTGCCTTAGTGGCCATGTGGAGGGTCAGTCTATTCTACGTATGGTAGGTTACCGTTACAATTGCACTCGGCGGGAGCCTGTGTAAAATGGCTATTGGTCCAACCGGCTCAGTAGTGCAAATAAAGCCCGTAAGATGTAAGCCTGGTGGGTAAGGGACCGCGCGGTATTTGATACTTTTAATTAAAAAAAAATGATTCTGTGTGGTGGTCAGTAGTCCCCCAGCTCAATTGCGTACCGCTGTTTGTGGTCTGTTGCAGGAAGCCCCCCAACAACATAAGATTAAAGTGCCTCAAGTAACGGGCGGAGACTGCAGTGCACATACTGGTGTAACTAAATAGGTCTCAAAAGTAAACTACAGCAGAACACTCAATCGATAAAGCAACCCCCTCTCTCTTAGAAATGCGGCAGGTTATTGTGGCAGGAAGTGGAGCGGCTAAACCCAGCTTGGGTTTCGCCCCGCGAAAACATAAGTTTAATATGACTCAAGTAACGGGCGGGGAGTGCAGTGCGCATACTGGTAAAACTCACTAAGTCTCAAAAGTAAATTACAGCGGAACACTCACTCATTAAAACAACTCCCTCTCTCTTCGCAATGCAGCAGGTCATTGTGGCAGGAAGTGGAGCAGCTAAAAACAGTTCGGGTTTGGCCCGCAGGTCCGAGTAGGCGGGCCGCGGGACGTTTACTTACTTAAGTTTTCCCGTGCCTTCGTGGTACGGCCTACCCCTCTCGGCCTGGTCCGGGTGGTAATCCGGTATCCGGCAGCCATCTTCTTATTGGCGTGTAATGTGTCACCTGACTGTGGGAGGGGTTAGTGTTAGACACCGGGCTGGATTATATGTCACATGGGTTCAGCTCTAAAGCGGCGGCCATTTCTAAATGTTGAGTTAGAAAGTTTGCCTCAGTGTAATCGAGGCCATAAAGTCAGTCGTTTGTTCCCTTGCTTGGCGGTATGTGGGCTGGCAAAAGTGCATTGTATTGAATCCCTAAAAAAGGCAAAGTGTGTATTTTTATAAGCCCACCAAGTGTCACCTGATTGTGGGAGGGGTTAGTGTTTGATCCAGTCCTGCACACACTAGCCTAGTCTCGAACAAGGGGACATAACCTCCCTTCGAGTACAGTCTAGTTCTCTTTTAATTGAAGCAAGGAACCCCCAGAATAAACCTGTTCCTGGTACCCTTAGCCTCATTTTAACTCACTGTAACGTCTACACCATCTTGGCCCCATACCCGCGCTTCACCCATACTGCAGTTGGATAGAAGATCTCTGCCAAAGAGCCCCTTTTTGAGGTGTCGCCCGTTGGGTATTGCACCGCCGACCCAACGAGGAGCATTGCCTATGATGAAGCATGACACCTGCAAGGGTGTGTGAGGATATTAAATCCAACATAGTGGATACCCATTCGTAGGACTCCTTTCAGTCCCTACTACATCCAAACAACTGAGCGGGCCTTTCACTCTTTTTTATAAGGAACAGCCCAGTACCTTTTTTGATTCCATCTCATATTTTAGCACAGCTTCTAAAAGGACTTCATCTGGTACTTCTTCCAGATCATACTGCTGGTTTGCCATTTCAGAGTTTATAGCTTCCAGTAACTCTACGTCATCCAGTGCTTCCAAAAAATCAGCATCATTGCTTTCATTTTCAAATTCACAGGTGACATCTGCAGTACTGATGTCCTCTGAATCACTCTCGCTGTCTCTTATAGATTGATATTCTAATTCAATTGAACTGTTGCTCATTTTTAATGTCTCTTCTATAATATTGCCCTCTTTCCCCATAACAAATCTGTTATGTTCTTGGTCCTAGCACAAAAACATAAACACATCTCTTTAACAGTTTTCTTAGTACATAATACAAAAGTAGGTTTACCAACTATTTTGGCCCCAAAAAAATATAATGTAAATAGAGTTGTCTAAAAACATTCCAACAGTAGAGTTTTAGCAGTACATAATAATATATAAATATAATTGCTTATAAAAAGATTCTGTTTTTAAGTTTTCATAGAATTCGAAACCAGTCACTCCTTATGACTATGGAAAATGACTCAGGCTCTTATACTAAAATGCAGTACTAAAAAATGTAGAATATGTCTATTCACCTTACCCCTTCCAAACTTGTAAATGTCTTTTACTAAAATGCAAGGGATAGTGTTGCTTGTCTAGAATAACACTCTGAATCTGTGTGTATTTAAGTACCATTCTGACACTAGTTTTTGAATACTTCATGTGCTTTCACACACATCAATCCTTAAAGACCTATCCAGTACTCCACTTTTAACAAAATAAGAAACTAGTCATGGCTTATATATATCCAAAATACTCACAGCAACACCTATAGAACGCCCCTTCAACACAAAGTATGGTGTATGATGATGACATATTTACATAGAGAAGAAAAGCTACACACCGTAACTTATCCTGTCCTTGTAAATATGAAAGAGTATTTGAAAACGTACTCTGTGACGTATTTTATGTTGAGCAATTCGGTCTCTTTTAATCCTGAAAGTCCCTGGTCTCTACTAGCCAAGCATCTCTTTCTATTCAATACCATACAGGTGCGTTGCAGAGAGCTGTTCTGAAACCATGTCCAATTTTATACATCTCTGTAATAAAACTCTCTGGCACTTTTTGAATATATGTTCTAAGATAGTGAGTCCCCAGGGACACTCAGTATGCATATTAACTTTATCATATATCTTTAAAAGATGCAAACCATCTTTGCACAGATATGTACTCCATCCATCTCTTGTTTCTTCAGCTATGTAGAAGCACAGCACATTGACCATTTTTTATAGTTGCTTATACTTACCTTAAAAACAATAAATACTATTTATTACTTTATATTATAAAATTAGCATCTGTGGAAGACAAGAAGTTACAATATATATTTTACAACACAGAATAATTTGTAAAACATTTTATTTGCCTTTTTTGCTGTTCTCAGAATATATTGAATTTCACTAGAAACAGTGATTTCAATTGTACTCATCACATAACAGCGGGCAAAAAAAGACAATAAGATTATCTTAAAAAAAAACATTCAACATTCTCAATAACAATCTGAAAAATAGAAATAAAACATATCTTAAAGGTTTTTTTTTCTAAAAGCAATATCTTACCTAAATATGAAACAACTCAAACAATGATAAAATTATAAAACATTATTATTAATTTATTTTCATACACTGTAAAGAATGTTGTTTAAAAATATAAGCTGCCAAAATATACAACAAAAAGTTCTTAATTGTGTTAGATACTTTTCCCCAAGGCCAAATAGTATTCGTGAAATCCTTTGTTTTGAAGTTGTCCAATATTAATCCTGAAAGGCCAAATTTTGTTCCTCAAACTTTGGCTATAAGAATATTAGGTAATAATTTGGGAATTCTTTAGGCAAACGTTGTTTAAAAACCAATTGAGCATCATTGCAATGTGTCCAATCTTTATCACATTTGAAATAAGCAGTATAATGTCCAGATGTTGTAGAAGGACCATCATGAAAAATAATTGCTACAGCTACAAAAGTTCTTCCTGATATTGATACCTGAGTAGCTACAAACGATGCAACATTAAAATTACATAGTGTCCATATCTTCGTATAAATAATCTTGATGACATTTCGAATTTACATTGGTTACACTCCGTGTTTTGAGTTGCTCCTCTAACTAGGTTAGTCATTCAAAGGTACTTTATTCGGTTCATAGCAAAAACCATAAAAGTATACAAACATCAGAAGTCATGACCAAGGTAAAATACAATATTAAAATGATCAATTCATATATTGCACCAGCCTATTAAAAAACATACAAATACTATTTTAAGATCAAACTAGACTAAACAGTCCAGTCAAATTCCAAAAATCTGCTATTTACAACTAGTCCATTTAATTTTTTTACCTAGTCTCATAGCTATTGTTAAAAAATTTGCCACATTAAAAATTTCCCAAATATTAGATAGCAGCTGAAGATACATAAGGGCAGGTTTGACTTGTCTGAACCCTTTATCTTTAATTAGGGGTACAATGAACTTTTTCCGTATCAAGGAAAAATATTTACAGAAAAACATAAAGTGGACAGTGTCCATAATAGAGAAACCGTCACAAGGACATATCTCCAAATCTATCACCTTGGACCAACCTGGAGGTTCGGTAAGATGGAGGTGGAATTTATTCAACCTGAACTTAGTCAACAGAAATCTGTGGTTAGCATTATTGACTATTCTCAAATATAGTTCAGTGTCTGCAGAGTTAATTAAAAGCTGATGAGCCCTCGCAGTCGGTTTAGTCAGCTCCTTCTCCTCCCTATCCAAACCCTTATTAAGCTTGAATGTATCTTTTACCCATTTCACGTCCCCCTTGACTAAGTTAAAAGGCTGATCAAACAGTTCCAGGCGACCTAATGTGTCAGCTAATTTTTTGACACATTTCAGCCATGGAATGGAATGGCTATGCTCAAGGGCTTAACAGTCCCTCACAACCTCATGATTTAAATCCAGTTCTGGGTTTAACCATACTGCAATCCACTTTAGAAGCAGTGCCAAAGCTATACGGTCTTCCAGATAATCAACCCCGAGTTCCTGATGGACAATATAACCAAGGGTTGATTGAGGCACTGATAGGATGGTTTTCAAGAACTTATCCTCTGCGACCTGTAACAACTTTGCATTTTCGAAGCCCCATAAATCTGCTCCATACATGGCTAGAGAAACACATTTGGCGTCAAACTTTCAGGACGCCCTCCAATGGCTTCACCCCTAATTTACGGGAAAAATCAAGAACTGCCAAGATTGATCTCGCAAAGACATTACGTTTGGCGGCCAATTGGGGCGACCAGGAAGAACTGTCATCAAAAATGACCCCTAGGTATGGAAATCTCGTAACCCTGGACAACCCTTTCCCCTCGCAATACAGGGTTTTCGTTTTTTTACCTTTGCTGCCCACCGCCACTACATGGGATTTTGAAAAATTTACGCTAAAGTCCAGTGCTTTCATAAAATCATAAAATGAGTTTAAAAGGCGTTGTAACCCTACTGGTGTGCGGGCTAAGAGAGCGGCGTCATCTGCATAAAGCAGAGCCGGTATAGTGAATTTGCCTGCCCTGGGTATATCCTTACAAGCCTCCCCCAGCACAGCACCCAAGTCATTAATATAGAGGGTAAAAAGTAGGGGGGCTAAAATACAACCCTGCCTGACCCCATTCGAAATCCCCACCTTTCCTGTGCAGTTGCCCTGACAATCGTATCTGACTGTGGCCGTGAGGTCCCTGTGCAGATCTGCTAGGAAATACACAATGTTGTCTTCTATACCTAGCTTTAGGAGCAAACCCCATAATTTGAACCTGTTCACTCGGTCGAAGGCCGAGGACAGGTCCATAAATGCTATATATAGAGTGCCCCTTTTAGCAATTGTATATTTCCCAATTAATAATTGGAGATTGAGGCTTTGGTCTATAGTGCCTCGCCCTTTCCTAAACCCGAATTGAAGGGCTGAGAGGGTGTTTGTTTCTTCTAATTTGTCTGTTAGTCTGCTTAGGATCACTCGGCCTAGGACTTTCACTGCAGAATCAATAGGAGAGATCGGGCGATAGTTTATGGGATCTCCTCTATTATCTTTTTTAAAAATCGGTACAATGACTGATTCAGACCAGGTATCTGGAATGCCGGAGTTACTAACTCTGTTAAAAACATTAGTTGAAACTTTAGCCCAGGTCTTGACATCTAACTTAAAGAGGTCTGCAGGAACTCCATCAGGACCTGGGGCCCTATTACTGGTCATTTGCCCGATGGCATCTGCTACCTCTATCTCTGTGACTGATAAAGTATATGGGTGTAAGGCAGGGGTGCGCGAAACCTCACCTCCTGCGTTTACCCCTTCATAAACTGTTTTAAAATGGGAGAGCCATTGTTGTTTCTGAATACCACAGTCCAATTGGTTGTTACACGGATCATGGAAATAAGGTTTATTAACAACAGCCCAAAATTTGGTGCTGTTCTTTAGCACATCAGTGGAGGTTAATTCATCCCAGGCAGCTTCCCTAATTTCTCTTCCCCTCGCTTCCACAGCACTTTTATAAATTTTCCTTAAGGAAGCTACAAGGGACCTATCAATTGGTTTGCTTTTCAAAGCAGTCCTTAATTTTTGATTCGCTAGTGAGCAATTATGATCAAACCAGCCGATCCCCCCTTGGTTCTTCGCTTTGCCTGGTCGCTTAAGATCCGCTGCTACCTGGGTACAAATTTTTAGAAATGCATCAAGAACCTCCCTATCCCCAGCTTCGGGGTCCATACATTTCAGCATCTCTGTGCCTCTACTTATAAAAAGGTCATTTAAGAAATCCTCCGGAACAACCCTGCCCCATCTGATCCTACGCGCCTGATCTATTGGACGAATGTCAAACTTATCGACCCTGTTTTGGCTTTTCCCAGGTATTTTAATGAGGTCTGTAATGCTGAGAGTCACTGGGTTATGGTCACTAAAATGTAACCAGGCCACAGAATAACCACTAATGTTATTCCCCAGCGAAAGACTAATAAAGATATAATCAATATTTGAGCGGTTGCCATTGTTTATCGAAAGTTGGTGTCTCGTCATCTTCCCTCTGTGGTAACATCAGCCCATAGTTCGCCAAGATGTTCTCAAGGATTACTCCTTGAGCCGTATGCTCAAAATGAGTATCACCTTGATTAAGGGGGCTTAATTGGTCTGATGATAAACATTTATCTGGGCACCCGTGGATATTAAAATCTCCCAGCAGTATGACCAGACATTGATTTTTACTAACCTCATTATACCTTGACAAAAAAAGATCCAAGGTCACCAGGTGATCAGTCGGAGTAGCTCTATCATAGGAATTATAAAAATTAACGATTAAAATGTTGCATACCCCTTTGCAGGCGATTTGAACTGCCAAGCAGTAGGGAGAACCTGTTGCTATCTGAGTATGGGTCCCGGGGATGGAGGCCGCAATCAAAGTAACTAGCCCCCCCTTTGCCCTCCCCATAGTGGATACTACAGTAGGAAGAAAGTATGATGAATAACCATCTATGATAAGGGTGTTACCTGTATCCCAGGTGTCTTGTAACCCAATGATGTCAGATGCCCCTAGATAATCTTTCCAGATTGGGTCATCTACCTTATTTCTTAGACCTGCAATATTCCACGACGTGAACTTTAGAATTGGGTTCCTAGGTGGAATTACATGCTTGTCTGACAAGCTGTTCATACTAGTCGGAAGGGAGCACCCATGACCTGTTTTCCGGATAACTGGTACAAATTCCTCAGTCTTCTCGGAGGGGCACGCATTTGCTTGGTTAGTCATTACAAAGTGAGGAGTGGAGATTTCATTCCCAGATACTGTTAATTTATATCCCACTTGTCAATCAACCCAACCTAAGTTAGACAACGCATCAAAACGGTTAAAAGTTGGGACATTGAAAAAATGTCCTGCTTGGTGAATACTGTGAGGATAATTTTGGGAGTAACCTCTAACCCAATGCTCTCTTTGAGGATAATTCCTCCCCTGGTATGGATTGAAAATGCTCCCACTCCCAGCCATAGAGGGGGCCAAGGGATAAAAATGAGATAAATCCAAAGACAGGATCCCACCATCATTGTTCTGAATCGGGAAGCTGCTAATGAACTGCACTACTTGTGGGTTTCTGAAGTTCACTATAATGCACTCTCCATCTACGTCCTTGGCATTAGGGCCAACCCAACTTACTCTCCTGACATTAATAATCTCCCCATGTAAGTCTGGTCTAAGGGGCCGATTTTTCGTCAACCAAAACATCACCTTGTTTTTTAGTTCGTAGAATGTTTCCACCCTATCATTTTGCCGCTCTGGGACCCCAGCCAGCACAATGACAAAGGGATAACATTCACGAGGAAGTTCAACTCTATTTTTTTGCCTCCGGCTATTAAATACTGCCTTTTTTGCCTGATCTACCATAGTGTCTCTTATCGAATTCCAGGTACGATCCGCCGCTGAAATGTAACGGACAAAATGTCCGTTACATTTCAGCGGCGGATCAGCCTCCCTCCAGGAATAAGGCGAGACATGGAACCCTTGGCGAGTTAGAAGCCATCGCTCCAGCAGGTAAGTTCCAAACACCCCCCCATACCTGGTCAGTTAGAGTGATTGACTGAGAGTGTTTGTGACTAAATGCAGCACGCCTTTCTGTTTGTCTCTTCTGCAGCCCCCGCGTGCACTTCATTGTTGGAAATACCTTGGTTCTTCGTACCTGGAATTCTATCCTTTCACGTTTGGATCATTGACCAAATGGTTTAAGGTAGGGTGCGGCTGTTGTCTTATGCAGGGGCTACGTCTCTTTCTCCTACTAGTACACCTCCCTAAGTATTGTTTTTTGTTATTGTTAAAGAACCCTTTTTGGTCCTGAGGAGAACCCCGCCACTAATAGGGGTTCGAAACGCGTCGACCACCCTCGTCCCGTATCTGGCTTATATTCATTGTGTTACAACGGTCCCTTCACCATCAGCAAGAGATAGGACACTCTTTCTGAATTGCGATCCGCAAAGACTCTAAAAAATCGTGAAATCACAAAAGGATTGCACCATTCATTCACAACCGATACGCGGACCCATTGTCTTTTTAGTTTAGACCATTGTGTATGAATGTGTTTTGTATGACTGAATGGCCAAGTATGTTTGAAGTGTGCAAATGTCTTTTTTGTTATCCACGTTATTAATGTATATATTGTATATAAAATTGTTTGTATTTCCATGCACTAAAACATAGTGTCATAAACAAACTTCTCAGCAGTGGTTCTTGTTTTGTTATATAGAAGTAAGTTTTACAGCGTCTCCCACTCAGCTCCGGGAGCGCCGGTAATTTATGCGCCTCCGGGCGCGTTGGTCAGCATCAGTGTGCGGGACTGCCCCGCAAGGACTCCTGGGGCACGTAGTCCCCCCGCTCTGCGGCCACTTGCAGATGGAATGAGTGGCGGCAGGGGGGACTGTCCAGCGGCAAGCAAGTGTGTCCCAGGTTGAGGCTAGCGCAGCAAGGTGGTCCTGGTGTCAGCGCAGGACGCAGAAGTAAGTTTTACAGTGTCTAACTAGGTTGTTAAAAGACACTGATTCACAGTCTGGTAAAGTAAAATATATAAATCTTTCAGTGTCTGTTAGTGCTACATGTAAACATCAATTTTCAGTCGTGTTGCCATTTGTAAGAAAGGCCAAAAAATGTTCAATATCTATACCTTCATGTTCCAATACAACAAGCATATACATAAGAAATTCCTGACAATCTTGCTGAATATTCTGTGTAAATTGAGTACAACCAGAACATATGTCCAATACATTTCGAATATTGGAAACACTTTGTATTTCACTTTTATCACTACTACATTTCTCATAGACAGAATACAACAAACAAAATCTTTTTTCCCGATTCTCAACTATTTGCTGTTGCAAACTTTCAAGAAAATAATCCAACATTGACAACTACATTAGCATAGCAGTTGACACCAGAACTATTTTCAAACTGATAACCAACAATCTCTTCAACAGTGTCCTTTTTTTCTTTTTGCTTGCAATCACAAGTTTATCTTGTTTTTTTCTTTCTCTATAACTTCACTACATATATTCTCATATCTTCTTTTTCGACCTACCACACGCTTTTCAAATACTGGATATTGACATAAATTGGGAGCATATTCTCTTCTTAACCTATTATACTCTTTCACACAATTTGCATCTGCACTAATCTTTCTCTCATCAAAATCAATCAAGTACAATCCAGATAAAGTTCTGACCTGAAACAAAGCAACATATGCCATACCCTCTTTAAACACGGTACTTCCAATATTCACCAAAGCACTATCTACACTTAAACCTTGAGATTTATGAATGGTCACCGCATACGCTAAATAAACAGGAAATTGTTTTCTGCGAACATACAAATCTTTTACAAGCAAAAACCGAGCTGAACAACAACTAAATTGTTGTACTTCTTCAATTTGATCATATTTGATTTTCAAAAATTCAATACCATCTCTATTTAGATAATTAACGAAATCAACAACTTTACCCATTGCTCCATTTACTAAACCTTTTTCCACATTCAAATTACGTCGTAAAATTACCTTGACAATTTATACATGCATATAAATTCTTTTCTAAACCAGCAGTTTTAGATATCGATTTCTCTAAAGAATCCAATTTTCTCTTCAACTTTTCTATCAAAATAATAATGATTCCTTTATGCTCTATTTTATCAATAGCTTCCAATTGTATAATTTCTTCATTTTCCAACTTTCAAATGTCTTAATTGAATATAGAACATTCACACAGTGTTGGCATTGAGCAGATTACAGATTTGTTTTCTGCTATTCTCATATTTATTTTTTCAGGAATTTTAAAAATGATTGGGGGAGGATTGTATGAAGGAATATTACAGAATGAAAAGATTAATTTGATTTCTAATTTTACATGTCACTACTACTAAAATGCCTAGCATGGAATGTTGCCGGACTTAACAACAAAAGCAAAAGATGTCTGGTTAGGGAAGAACTAGCACTGTATAAACCTCATTTTGCCTTTCTATCAGAAACTCATACTGCTTATAAGGATAAAAAGATTTTGGGACATTTGGGCTATGAGGTTATAATCTGCTCTAACTATAATGCTTCTATTAGGGGGGTCGTTATTCTTAAAGACACTTGTTTCAAGACTGAAATTTGTAAATCTATATCTGACAAAAAGGGCCGGTGGGCTATTACTCAATTAATAATAGAGAAACATAAATTTGTTTTTTGTGTGGTCTACGGATCTAATACTGATGAAGCCTTTATCTTTGACCGACTGAATATAGAACTGCTGGGATGGGAGGGAGAATTAGTGATGATGGGTGATTTTAATTGCATTATGAATTACCAACTTGATACTACCAGGCGAGATGCCTTTCAACGTATGCGACGAACTCGGGCTGCCATCCTCGAAATAGGACGCATCCACGATGTTAAGGACGTCTGGCGTAGTATCTATCCTGACGTACCTGGTTATCCATGCTGTTCGGCTCCTCATAGACTCTGTTCATGCATTGATATGGTTTGGTCATCAAACACCCTTCTGAATTCTTGTTTTATAGATCTTCTCCCTCGTGTCACATCAGATCATAACCCTATCTTATTCTCTTTTAACATTGAGCATAATCATCCTTCACCACGGGTATTTTCTTTCCCTAGACACTTGTTTACAAACACTTTATTTATAACCCAACTTAAGGTACATATTTTAGACTTTATTGAGCTTAACATTAATTCTACCACATGTATTACAGTGTGGGATGCCTGTAAGGCAAGTATACGGAATTCACTCAGCAATTTCTTTTTAGACAGAATTTCGAATCTCGGGAAAAGAATAAATTGCTGATTAGTGAGATTCTATTGGCTGAACGTATGTTGGCTGAGGCACTTAGGTTATGCTCGCCTAATACCTTTGAATTAGGATTACAATTAGGGAGGTTAAAAACGACTCTTAAGATTTTTTTTGGGGAAAAAAGCAGCATAAAATTTAATAAATACCATATCACTGATTATGAGAGTGGGGACAAAATTGGGAAACTATTAGCCTATAAGGTGGCTGATGAGAAAGCTAACACCCCGATCAAAAAACTGATTGGCCCAAATAATATTACATACGAAGAACCATTACAGATATTGGATCAATTCTCTAAATTTTATCAGAAATTATACACTCCTGAAACTCACCCGACATCGACCTGCATTCAGGATTATTTAACAGATAACACTCCAGGTAACTTAGATCTACCTGAGCTACACCAGTTATCTGATCATATTAACCAGCTAGAGATTAGGCAGGCAATTTGTGCTTTGCCTTCTGGAAAAGCGTCTGGGGAAGACGCTATACCCCTTGAAATTTATAAGATCTGTATTGAAGAAATATTACCTCTCTTTCATCAAGTTGTTAACTTTATTGGTGATAACGGAAAAGCTCCCAGGTCTTGGAACGTGGTTAAACTGGTTTTCTTATTAAAGAAAGATAAGCCAGCAGAGGACTGTGGCTCTTACCGTCCTATTTCGTTAGTTAATGCTGACGCTAAGGTTTTTGCCAAAGTTTTGGCTACTCGCATGGCTCCGCTCATCCCTAAAATAGTCAACCCGCAACAACATGGGTTTGTAACAGGCAGAGACACTACGGCTCATATAATATGTCCATTATTGCTTTTGATATTGCAGAGACAAAACCCATCCCGCTCAGTATGATTTTGCTGGATGCAGAAGAGGCTTTTGACTGAGTGGGGTGAGATTACCTATGGCAAGTAATGACTAAATTTGGCTTTAGTGGAAAATTCTTAAGCTGGATGCAGTCATTGTATGATAATCCAATTGCGAAAGTATGCTATGCAGGTTTGACTTCTAGTTTTTCCATATCACGGGGCACTCGTCAGGGGTTCCCCCTGTCACCACTTTTGTTTGCTTTATCCATGGAACCTTTTCTTTATGCTTTACAGTCACAATCTGATATCATTCCTTTTAAGCGGGGTCCTCATTTATTGAAGATTACGGCATATGCCGATGACATAGCCATATTTTCTACGGATGTTCTAAAGGCACTGAAGAGAATCATTGGTGAAGCAAGCAGATTCGGAGACGTCTCTGGCTATAAACTAAATTTAAACAAAACCCAAATTATTGCCAATTACAAACAGGCGACAGTAATATCTGGACTGTGTAAGACAGCTACATACTTAGGGGTAAGAATCTCAGCCAAAATCAAATATATAATAACAATCAACTATGATGCTCTAGTTAAAACTACGACAATGATGCTAAAAAAATGGCATACAATTCCCCTTAATATTATAGGTAAGATCAATCTGATCAAAATGAAAATATGACCTAAATTTCTTTATTTATTCCGCTCTATCCCTCTGTCATTGAGTAATTCTTTTTTTAAGAAGCTGGACGGAATTTTTAGCAGCTTCATCTGGGGTTACCGTAAAGCCCTGCGGTCTATGGAGCTGCTTAAGGCAGCCCCTGAGGGCGGTGGGCTGAACTTCCCAGATTTTAAGTTATATTTTTGGGCAACCTTCTTAGGATGCTTGCGGGGCTTACTTGGTACTGATAATAAACCTTATTTTTTTATCTTTATGCTAAACACAGACTCCAGTTTATTTTTGTTAAGGACTAACGACCCTAATTATTTGAAAAGAGTGAAATTTAAGACGGTTAAGGACTTAGTCAAAATCTTGCGCAATATTTTGTTTTTTTGTCACACTTCCTTTTATCATCCTAAACTCTTATTATGGGGGAATCCTGGTCTTCCTGGAATATTCAATGATGGGGGAACTAATAGTTGGGGCATATGTGGTATAAAAACACTTGGGGACTTATATGGGGCTCAGGGTTTCTTGAGTTTTGAGTCACTAAAGGTTATATATAAGGCCACGGAATTAATGAGGTTTAAATATTTACAGATGTATGATTTTTTCATTCGAAAAATGAAACTCTTTGAGTTATTGGACTCCGATATTTGGGATTATCTGTATTCTGAAAAGAATAAATCTTTAATTAGCATTGGATATAAAGGATTCAGGAGGTATAAGGTAGCTGATTGCTCCAAGCTAGCGGTAAAGTGGAGCCAAATGCTGGGGACTAATATTACCCCAATTATGATTAGTCAATCTCTTCGGAATAGCAACAGCTACACTTCCTCTTCTAGGTTGAGTCTTCAGCAATTTAAAACTACTTGTATGTTGTATCACACTCCTGAAAAGATCTCAAAATGGTCAATACATTTCTTATATACTGAACGAACTAAATGCCCCAAGTGCGCATTGGCCGCAGCGAACTTGGAACATATGTTATTTTCGTGTCCTAAGTTATCTGAATTTTGGATGGCCTTAGACAAAAGTAATGAAACAAAAATTAACATGTCCCCCGTCTCTCACGGCATCTTTAATCTTACTGGATATTTGCTCTGTTAATTTGCCCCAACAAACCTTAATTACGATTATGTTGTCATGTGCCAAGCTAATAATCGCCCGTGCATGGATTTCTCCCATTCCTCCACATATTATGGAATGGTGGTCTCTTCTTAATGAAATTTATGTGATGGAATCTGCTCTGGCCAAACAAAGAGGCATAACATTGTTAATGAAATTTGAGAAAATTTGGGACTCCTTTTTGTAAGTGGAATCTTGTAAGTGTCCTAATTGTTGTTATTATCTGTAACATCGGATTTTGTTATTTGGCTTTTTTGTTCGGATTTATACGTATGAATTTTGTACCAAAAGTTACTTTTATTCTGTATCCTTTTTCTTGTGTTAAATCTCTTTTTGTTATAATGTGTATCTTCTAATCCATGAGATGCAATAAAAAAATAAAAATAAATAAAGGAATTATATTTTCACTTGGAAACAAATTGGAAAGTAACCGTCTCTGTAAAGCTTGTTTGCCATGTTCAGTCACTTTTCCAATTCTTATATCTTGAAGAATAGTTACATTTTTTTTGTGTGTCCTCTTTCTACAAAACATGCTCAAAGTTCGAAGTTATAGAGCTGGTTGGTCTATTAAACTGCAGCCCAGTGTCAGGCTCCGTCACAATACTCTTCGGGGCTGTGCTGAAAGAACTATACCCACACCCACGCAACAATCCCGCTGCCTAACTGGTAACCACAGACTAGCAGAATGGTCCCGTGAGCGCGGGAAAGGAAGGGGACAGTGGGAAGGGAGATCTGAAACGACAAAGACAAGGGGTTTAGAATAACACCCCCCTCCCTAACTTTCACTGGATTCCTGTCTACAACGAGTATATACCAAAAGACACCTGTAGGTTTACACTCCTACCTGAAAAGGAAAATAGGAGGTCTTTATAAACAGGAGAGAGAGGCTAGGGTACTATCCGGAACGCAAACCAACTGGAAAAGAACAATGAATAACATAAGGTGATGCTATCTTCCTCACAGGGTGCATACACAGTAGTCCAGTACCTCACCTACCACTTTAATTCAGTGTTCTGCCTTGAGCTGCACATTTCCCTTTGATTAGATACCCCCCTGTAGTTTCTCTCCTGCATTGAAGAAAAGATAGCAAAAAGAAAGTGTTGTCGAAAGACAAATGATATGCAAAACACTGTAGGTTTCTTCACCCTCGTTTCATGTTATTGCATACGTTTATGCTTTCAATGTTCACGTGCAATGAAGAGCCATTACAACCCCTTCGGGATCCACAGATAATTGTACACAGATAGCAGTTTGAGCCCAAACTGCTTTTATCCGGAGAGCGCGTTAATAAACCCAAAGTACTTCATGAACGCTCGTTCAGCTCCTGAGTTTGTCACACAATATAATATTTATACAAAGTTCTTTTCCCCGCAAGAGAATGCAGCCGCACTTCTCCGCCAACAGGGAAAACAGACGTAGGTTCCTTGGGATACTTAATGCACCCGAGAGAGACGAATACACACAGCCGTGTGTAGCACCAGAATGACACAACTCAAAACAGCCTGTCACCGATCCGGGTAACTCCTGACATATCTCCACAAGGAATGCTGTTACTCACGATTGTGCGGCTTCAACTGTTCTCTACAAATCTCTGCACCAGCTCGGTAAGAATTATCGGCACCGACAGCAGCTGCCTCGTTGCTTTAGTTCCGGAGATTGCGTGGCTAGCGTCGTTACGTTCCATAACCGCTTGGCCCTCTGGGAATTGTAGTTCTGTTTTGGTGGAGTGCCGAATGTTACGCATTTCGCGGACAGCGGCATACTCATAACCACAATCCTGACACCCAGTATACTCAAGTAAAGGCCCGGTCTCCTCTTATAGAAGGATGGGAATGTTGAGAACCCCCGGGAACTTTTTTCAGACAGGCTTATCAGTAATAGCCAAGGCTCCTCTTCAATAATAGGCCACAGGAGCAAGTTCATCATCATTGGACCACTGAAAAAGAACTAAGAATAAATCGGGTGTATCCACGTCAGAAGCCAGTGTGCAAAAATCGGAAATAAAGAGGAAATACCATGATCATATTCCCATAAAGAATAACTCTAGCTGTACTAATCAAAGATATTATCATACTGGTGAGAAACAAAAGAGGTGAACCAGTGATCCCATACATCCCCAAATTTTGTTTTTAAACCTTGTGCCTTCTTAAACCAAATCTTAGAAAATTCCAGGGGGTTGGTGTCAAAATAGAACGTAAACCTAGGGAGGACAGACATTTTTATCAAATTGGATCTCCCTATGACAGAAAGGACTAGAAGTTCCCAAGCCTGAAGCTGCTGTCGTGCACTAATCATGGTTTTATCAAAGTTTAGTTGAGCTATTCTATATATAATCTTGATGATTTGTATCCCAAGGTATCTTATTTGTTGTTTTTCAAGCGTACTCTTGAAAAGAGAATGCCATAGCATCAGCTCAGTCTTTTGTTGATTTTTAGAATATCCAGATACCTTCCCCAAATTCTCCAGCTGAGTCCAGATCTGTGGAAGTGCTTGTTCGAAGTCCCCTGTCAGGATCATGAGGTTGTCTGCATAAAGACCTATTCTTGTTTCCCAATCCAAACAGCTGAAAGGGGCAATAGTTTGGCTTGATCTTAATTTGGATGCCAACGGCTCAATGTAAAAATTTAAAAGAAGGGGTGACAGGGGGCCAAATTTTTAATTGTCTTGTGAGGTTTCCATTAACGAGAAACCTTGCTGAAGGGTTCTTATATAGGGCCTTCGCAGCAGCCACAAATGTATCTCCCAGGTTAAAGCGATGATTAACTTCTATTAAAAAGATCCAATTGGCCCTGTCAAAAGCTTTTTCAGCATCGAATGTTAAAACTGCCAAAGGAATCTGAAAAGACTTTGCCAAATCTATTGCCCCAATAAGATCATGCTTTAAATCTTTCATCTGCCTTCCCTTCATAAAGCACCTTTGATCCGAGTGTATGATGGAACCTGCGACTTTATCTAATCTTTTTGTGAGTATTTGAGTATAGGTTTTGTGATTGCTATTTAAAAGCAAAGTAGTTCTATACGACTCACAAAGCTGTGGGTCTTTGTTTGGCTTCAGGATTATTGTAATTATAGCCTCATTCCAAGATACTGACACCGCATGTGTGCCTGAATACACTGACCTAAAAAGTTGGAGTGGAAAAGGTGCTAATTCGTCTTTCAAGATAGTATACACTTCATTTGGGATGGCGTCAGGGCCGGCAGCTTTCCCTTTTGTTAACCGTTTAATGGCTTGTAACACTTCTTCTAAAGAGATATGATCGCTTAATTTACCCCTGTCAGTAACTTATAGGGTTGGAAGTTGGAGATCCCGAAAGAAGGTTTCCATCATATCCTCAGATGGAGTATAAATCCGAGAAGAAGTGAGTAAAAGCCTCCTCAATCTCCAAATCTTCTTCAATGATCCTCCCCATGTTTGGGCATTTCAGACTTTTCACGGTATTTCGGATGAGGTCAGTTTTGGATTTCCACGCCAGGAATTTTTGGCACCCTTCTCCATATTCATGGTGGGCAAGTTTACTTGACTCCCATTTCTTTTTAACTAATGCCTCTAAAAAGTTATTTAACTCATTTTTAGCCAAAAGTAGCTCTTGTATATTATCTGTATCAGTTGGCAATAAGTTTGCTGCTGTAGATTTTTGAGCAATTTTTTATTCCATTGTTTTAATAGCATCCTTTGTTTTTTTATTATGGAGAAGGAAGTCAATAGACCTCTAAGGTAGGCTTTATATGAGTCTCAAACAATGGGGTGGGATGCCGAGTTTACGTTGATTAAGAGAAACTCTTTTGTGTCTGTTTTTAACCTGTCAATAATTGACGGTTCGAGGAGTAATGTATGACTCAGAGTCCATCTAGATGAGGTGGGGCGATGAGTTAAAGTGATTTCTAACAAAACTGCAGAGTGGTCAGACAGATGCTCTGGCAGATGGGAAATTTTAATCGTATCTCTGTGATCCACCAAAAAGAAATCAATTCTTGAGCGGTGATTGTATTTCTTATTATGTAATGTAAAGTCACCACCTATCCGCCCTCTCGTATGCCTTTTTTCTCCCCATACATCATGCAGGCCACCCTCTATCATTAAACGCTTCAAAAATTTTCATTTTTTTGGTGTGGCGTCGAACGTAGGGTTTAGTACGACATTAAAGTCCCCTCCCATTATAATTTGGTCATTCGCGTCTCCTAACTGGAGAAATAAGGACTGGAGATGGGCTGCATCATCGGTATTAGGTCCATAATAGCTGACCAAGGTTACCAGATTGCATTGATTTTAGCCCTGACCATCACCCATCTACCATGAGCATCCGTCAGCACCTTCCCAATAACTAGCTGATTACGTTTCCTAAAAATGATAGCTACCCCCCCTTTGTCGCAACCATCTGTGATGAAACAAAACATTGCTCTATCCATTTATGCTTTTTTAATATTCCTGCCCATTCTTCTTTTACAAAGTGAGATTCTTAGATAAATATAATACTATAATCAGAGAGTCACAAATATTCAAACATTTTCTCTCTTCTTGGAGTGCACCTTAGGCCATTTACATTCCAGGAATGGATTTTTAAGACTTGGGAACTACTCATAGTTACTAATAAGACAGCATTCTTAAAAAGACCTTCTAGCCCTACCATCCTACTTCCTGGTGTATTTTTTTGTGAATGAGGACAATTTTTTGGTTTTTTCCCCAAAATGCTCCCTCATCCTGTAATTAAGATTTTTTTCTTTTATATTTTGATTTTGGTGCTTTCCCTTGCCCTCTTACTCCCTTTCCCTCCCTGGGGAACCCTCCCTTATCTCTAGAGGCATATGTAGTTCCATAAGCAGCATCATTTTGCCTGTCGCATATTTGTAATAAGTTCCTTATATTAAAAATATGACCAAAAGTTAACATTTCCAATGCTACCCAAAGACTTTCTGGTATCTTCATGTGCAAGTGTTTTAAATACTGGTTGTCCTTTTACAGGAGTAAGTTCTAGTAGATCTCCAAAACTATAATGTATTTTCCTCCAAATAACACGGTGTACTCTGTTTTAAGAATTTGCTGCATTCTCAAATGCACAAAGGCAAGCATTAAGTTTGATACCATGCTTACCTCATCAATAATGAGAAGTTTCATTTTCTTCAAGACTCTTGAAACTTCACAACAAGCTTCTCCAGATAGCTTGTGGTATTCTAATTAATTTTCATGCTCTACTGGTAGCATTAGTAAACGATGTAAAGTAATTCCTTTAATATTGTGTGCTGCCAACCCAGTTGGAGCAGTGACAACACAAAACAAATGAGACTCAGTTGTTTTCTGTAGATAAGTTGCAATTACTTTAATTTAACAACTTTTTCCTGTTCCAGCTTGTCCACTCACATACATTCGGATAGGTTTAAATGACGTGCATGAGCACTCTTTCTTTTCATGAAGTAATCCATGGTCAATCTGTTCTCTCACTTGCTCATATGTTTGTTTTTGCTCAACCTTTAGTTGTTCTTCCAAGTTTCCTAAGTTTGCTACATCTTCTTGAGCTTGATACATTGCTGTTTCCACCTCATCCATGGCAGTTGCTACTTCATTTTGAACAATTGGTTCTCCTAGTGGATCCTGACTCAACGGAGCAGAAGTTTGACTGTCTTGAGAACTGTCTTGGGCAAAGTCAGCTGCAACTGTAGCGTCTTGCTCAATTTCATCGGTCAACATTTTCACATAATTTGCAAAAACAGGATATTCTATAGTATCTTTAGTTGCATTGAACGAATCTTAGTAGCTCTGAAAATCTCCAAGTAATTCCAATTCTGAACGCCATGGCTCTTTTTCAGCTAAATATTCAATTTCTTGTACAGATTTAAGTACTCGATTTCGTGTTGCAGCAAGACCTAGATTCTTCTAGATTTGGAGTATAGACTTGCAGATGATAAGCGATCGGAGCATTCATATCCTCCGATTTCTCGATGAGATAACATCTTCAAATTGTAACTGCATAATTTCTTACTTAGGCTCTTCTCGTGGGAAATCTCTTCCCACATTATCTTCAATTCTGTCTTTTCTGATTTTGTTATGTAGGATGTTACATATCGAGCAACAGCAATGGAATTGTCAGCAACATATTGAATATCCATGTTAGCATTCCACATGGACAGAATAACTGGATTATAATCATTTATATATTTTGACTCTTCACTACTTCTCAAATTATAGGTATTCTTTGGAGACACTCTTGTCAGATTTTGTCGCATAGCTGACATAAAACTTTTTACTCTTCCTTTGGATATTACAGGACGTGGAAAACCAAAACGATCTTTGGTATAAAACTTTTCCTTTGACTTGTACTTTCGACGACAGTATTTCCCACAACGATGGCTTTGGAATGGTAAGACTTGTTGTCTTAAGTTCTTTTCTTCTGTGCTTTTGGGTACAGCACATGTAGCATATTCTTCAATAAAAGACAACATAGTATCATCCAAATCTGTTCTGAATTTGGGGGCATCTTTGATCCATATTAACATATGTATGTGAGGTGCACCTCTTGCTTGATACTCCTTTCTCCAAAAGAAATCCACAACCTCTCCAAGAGGAGGATTTTTTTTAATTGGTGATAAAAGACATCATAGCTTCAAATCTATGATTGAAATATCTATATACAATAACTGGATCCAAAGAGCACAGTTCTCCAGGTGTCTTGTATTCAATATTTACTATATTTGAATTTGCCTCTTGAAGAAATTGAAGTAAATCATTCCAAGCATATTCAGCAAAGCTTAGAGTAAGGAACCATGTAGGAGTTCCTCAGTTCCTTAGCATATATTTAAGTTCTCGATGACGATGGTACCAGTACTCATTAGTACCACGCTGACATGCCATAAGATAAATCAGCTGAGATTCCAAAACATTATCTTTCTGGTATACTTTATCCATAAATTCCTTTGCTGAAACATTTTGCAGATGTACACCTGTTTTCAATATATGGTTGACTGCATAAGAAAGTCCAGACAAGTTACTCTCAAACAAAAGATGAAAAAAATATGGAATACATTGTCGAAATCTTGGATCTTCTGCATACAGTCTTGATGTGTGGTATTCAGATGCAGGAATCTGCACAGGTCGTTCATCATATCGTCCTCCTTTTCCTGTTGGAAACAACTGAGGGGAACAATGAGCTTCCAAGCTTTCTTCCCATACACTCATGGGACTTCCCTTTGCTTCCATCATTTGGAATAACTCAATAGTATTCCCCATCACTTCTTTGGAATGAAGTGGATGAACATTGTAATGTTCATAGATTTCTTCAGTTCTGGACATATCCACTTTATCAATTTGTCCAGTTGACGAGTCAGTGTCTTCTTCTACAGTTATTTCTTCTTCTCCCACATACACATTTTTATAGTACTGATTATTTTTTACAGATACAACGTTGCCTTTTTCACTTTCCTAACATCTAATAATTCTTGCCACTAGAGGTTCATCTTCTATATTTTCTACACCAATTGTTTCAATATTTTTCTTTAAATCTAGAGGCAAATATACAACTCTTCCCTTTAATCCTCTCTGTAAATCTGAAGGAGGCAATTTCCCTGTCCTAGGCTCCATACGAACAATAGCCTGAAATGGATGCACACATTGAATAAGAATAGACTCATAGGTATTTAAATCCATCAGTTCGGAAGTAATATTTACCAACTCAAGATTATTATGCACAGCTCTAGCAGGCATTTTGTTCTCCTCTAATTTGTTATAACAATATTTACAAATACGTTGATCAGAACCCAAATCAAAACAATTCTCTACCAACAAATAAGTTGCAAATTCCTTCCACTCATTATTATTTTCTCTTTCACTTTTTAAATACAGATCAACAGTCCTAATCTGATTTTTATAATGAGTTTGTCGACAACAAATACAAGAATAATTTGGCCTTTCACCTGAAATCCCTTTAAACTTTGTAATTTCTTGCTCAAAATTTTTTGTACTAAAATGTTGTACATTCTCTTCCATATTTCCTTCTATTAATGTATCAGTTTCTGCACTATCTTGCTCAGGACCAAAGTAACTAACCTCAATTTCTTCACAAACGTTCATTACATCTGATACTGATCCATGCAAAAGAGCACTGTTCAACTTTTTTGCTGGTGTAGCAGGGTTTCCGTTCTCCCACAGAACTGTGCACAGAGATCTAGAACCTGAGTGAGTTAGGGTGACCCAAAACTCACCTTAGTATCAGAAATCCCCTTAGCGAGCTAGCTACAGTGTCTCATTGGTTCTAATAAACTCCCAATGACTTAGACAATCCAGAACATGAACTTAGGGTACCTCAGGAATCGTGGAACACATGAACACTCTTTCGTTATATAATCATTACAAACCAAAACTGGGAGCCAAAGAACACACGTGCAAGTTTGAAATGTTTATTTTTCAATGCAAGGTTCTCAAACGCAGTATCTTATATAATACCAGAATACATATTATAAAAATCAGAGTTATCAGCATAGTCACTAATCCATAGTAAGCAAAAGGTGATAGCATATTATTATACAAACTCTATAGAAATCTGTAACACCTATATTTCGCGCACCCCATTTAGCATACTAGATTATATCTAAGAAGGTCTCATTTGGGTTTTTAGCAGGGCGGGCCCATACCTCTAAGTGTCAGTAGGAGAAGATCACATCAACAGCTACCAGCTCTCTGCATGCAAAGCATCAAGTGTGTTGATTCATTCCCTGTAACTCTATCTTAAACCCGCGCAGAGCCCAATGTTGGCAGCAACATTATTTGTGTTATGTCTAATGTGGTGCGAGGATCAGGCCTCCAGCAACCTTGTGTTAGGTTATTCTTAGAGGGTGCAGTTCTCAGTGTGCAGACAGTTGTACCAAGTGTACCAAGCACAACTGATATCAGAGCAATAACATATTATTCTCAAATAAATCACATCTTTCGTCTAGGTTGAAAGCTATAATAACAATTAGGTGTTGTGTGCAAACTGAAGCCGAAGGAAAATATGTTGTTTAAACATTTAATAAACCCATGCTAACTTAACACAATATATAGAAACGCAGTAACCATATCACACCCCCCAATGATCCGAGGACGGTCAAAAAGGAAAAAAAAACAAGCCAATACTATGAGAAAGGCAAAACATGAAAGCAGAGTTCAACAATATTGAGCCACGCTAAATGTATGTAGATGTATATAAAAATCAATAATACAAAATATGTATGAATGCCTATAGTGGCCACACAAAAATATAAAAATCTTGAACTTGAGCCCAATTATAAAATCATAGGCCCAGAACATATAAAAGTCGAATGTTCGTAAAAGAAAAGGCACCATTCAGAATTACTAAAAAATCACATGCCATAATAGTGAAAGTCTCCAAAGCCACTCATGGGTGGATAGTATATGCAAAATAGGCAGCCACAGCTTCCAACATGAAATCACTGTCATCATCCGAAAACAGTTCAGCCATCCAATTAAGCAATGGGAAAACATACGTGCTCCTCCAGCACCGAATCCTCTAGCAACATCAGAGGACAACTCAGTGGGTTCTCGAGAACGCTATGTGCCAGAAAGTCATGCGCCGCTGCGGGTATGTCCCACTGACCCATTAGTCCATGCATCGCTGCCACGGCCATAACCCTTTCGCCAGAACAAACCAACTCGTGAGCAACTATGGGGCTCATCAGCTGATCAAAATCGACGTCAGGAGAAGTCGTCAAGCAGAGACACAAATCAATGGCCCAGTCAAAATAACAGCTCAGGCAATGAAACACAGGCTGGACACATGTGAAATAGGAAAATCGAAATGATAATCCAAAAGCCGTGCTTAAAGTCGCAAGCGGCAAGGTGCCATAGTAATCAAGCATCCGGTTGCGAAACAGTGTCAGAAGGGGCTGAGCGGCTTCTTGCGCAGGATGGGCATCCATGTTTTATAAAGCAAAATATCACCAAAACGCCTGCAGCCAAAGCCAGCAAAACAGGGAATCCGCCAAACAAACTTGCGAATATAGAATGAAAGAACACAGGGATAATACCAAATACTTTTTCAAACGTAGTCACGAGACCACTGCTAACCAATTTAAAAAAATGTGCGAGATCAGACGTGGAGGAGGCATTAAAGATTTGATGAACCAGCTCGCAGAAATGAAATGGCAAGTCAGTATTTAAAAGTGCCTGCACCTCTGTGCGTGTGTTAGCTATGTGAAGGACATAAGTTTCATGGGCCGAGCTCAGGGCCACTTCTTTTTGAGACAAAAGGGCTCTTATTCGGCTCAAACCGTTGAACTCCGCTCTCAAGGTTGGGATGCGCGGCCAGATGGAAACATCTGAATTCCCATGCGTGGGTGGATATAACACGTTCTTGCAACACACCACACGTTCTGATACAGTAACCACATAGGCGATACCGACCATTAACCCACAACACTCCTCGTTATTCAAAAGTAAATAACTACCGTTAGTCAATAAAGTGAATGTGGGAACTATTGCAGGAACCAGTGTGCCTTTTAAAACACAGGCTAAATTAGGCCGGTCCTGATTACAAGAACCATGCAACTGGATGTGTCTGCATATCAGTGAACGGTCAGGCGACTGTGTGCATTCTTCACCATTCAGATTCACTTCCTTCCCTTCCTTCAGACATCTGTATGTGTATGGTAAAGACCATGTCTCATGTAGGAAAGCACTGCCTAGTGGTTCATATCGCCCTATAGCAATATATCGCATACAATTTGTAAATTTATACAGAGCAAATGGTAAAGTAATAATACCATGGATAAGCCATGTAGCAGCAGCTGCCTCAGCTACAGAAAAGGGCAAAAATTCGAATTTTTCAATGTGTAACATAGAAAATGATGCATCTCGCATGGAAAGCATGCGCTGTTTGTCAGTCAAATTAAATGGGGCAAATAGTGATGAGACGTTCATGTAACTCCAAGGCACTCGACCAGCTTTCAGAGTCTGTAGTGTCCATGCAAACTGCTTAACAGAACGCAAATGATTTTGACCATAATACAATACGGACACTTCATCATACACAATGTCAACAACAGAAGAAACAATATTGTTCAACGTGTAAATTCAGGAAGAAAGCATGTTAATACTGTTATCGACAACTGCAAGTACTTTTTCCAAATTTGCTTGGTCAATTGCCCTTAGGCGCTTAGCAGCCTCAATTTGAGAAACTTTCCAAATTTCATTGTAAACCGCATAAATCCACCGTTTAGATCTACCCTTAGCCGGGCCTTTTATAAAATCATTTAAATCCACATTTTCAGTTAACTGAGACAGATGTAGTTTAACTGCAGCTAAAGTGGAATGTTGTAACCAATTCTGACACAGTTTCCCCACAGAGTAAGTGGTGACAGTATAATCAGTTTCAAAACGGAGATCTGGTCTGACTTGTGTGAACCCTTCAGCCAACCCGAGAAAGCGACGTTGGCAAGAATCAGCACTTCTTTGCCACAACAGCCAAACCTTTGGATCCAAACTGGATACATTAAAGGACGAATTGTGTAATAGAGACTGTATCTCACGAATAGACAACTCAGAAAAATTAAACCAACCTGAATATTCTTCTAATTCGGGGATAATTGGTGTATTTAATTTTTTAGAAGTAGCCAATCCAAAGCATGTTGTTTGGGAAATAGTAGAATTTAGAAACAACATGTGATTCGGGATGAGACCTGCACGGTGCAAAGCCTCAGTGCCTTGTACCTGCCAATCTTTGGTACCCCAAACCGATTTAAGGTCAATTATTCCCTTCCAGAACTCGTAGCCATCTACAGCCAATTTGTCTAGAAAGGACTTCGAATACAGCAACTTTGTATCGGTAAGTCTAACTTTGGACATGGACTTTTGTGTCATTCTGAAGTAAAATGACTCCGGATTCGATTGATTAAAATCTGTAAAATAAGTGTATTTTTTCAGAAATGTACTGGAGCTTCCTATTAATGGAGCTGGGCAGTGTTCCCACTGCGTGTAATTCACAGCAACCCTCCTGGAATTCGTCTTATGGAGAAAATGATTACCATAATGTTGGAAGCAAAACAAATCACCATAATTAACAGAATCTAAATATAAGTCTTCAGCATCAAAAGCTGCATAATATTTTAAATCAGAGAATAATGCTTCTACGGCCTGAATATCCCAATCATCAGAACGTATATTTTGTTTAATCACATCCCCCATGTTTACTCTAAGCACATTCGGAACATTAATCACTTCAGTGGGGCCATGTATTTGAAATCTAACCGCATCCCACACAATCCCATCAAAGACAGGCCAAGCAGTAATGTTGACTGTATTCAATTCTCGTTTCAGTCTGTGTGCTGAATGTGAGGAGGAAAGACGGGCCAATGTTCCATTAAGGTACCGAATTCCTGTTCTTTCTTTGACATAATGACCATCGATCAGGCGGAAAAAATAAAACACAAAACCAATTGACATAAAAAGATAAAACGAAAATAGGATCAACCAAATGTATGTCCAAGGGGGAATTAAAAAATGTTTTTTAAATAAAGTGGCATATTTCACAATAGTTGAGGGTTTCTTTGAAAGTTCCGAAACAGAGTCAAAAGAGAATCTGGACTGGTCGGCCAAACGAGTCTGCAAATCAGGCATTGATAAATCAGCAGGATAGGTGTAGTTCAGCTCATCAATGTTAGTAACAGGAATAGTATTTAATAAAGGACTGGAAATTGCAGGCATCTGGAGGGACACCTCCTGTTCTGCACCAGAGGTAATAGCCAGCACAGAGTGCCTTACCATGGAAGGACAGGATACAGCCGGTGTCATGCTATGAAGAATCGGCCACCCTGTGTGTCTTGACATTGTCAATTGAGATAAATCTGTTTTCCTTACGACCTGGAAGTGGTGGTAAAATGACTGTTCTTGTGCCCTTCATTCCAAGAACTCGAACCGGTGCACGATATGAGGGACTAAACTCTTTCTTGTTATCGATCTTCTCTCGAACCAGTTCTCCAACTTGGGGTAGCCAGCCAACTACCGGGATCTGCAACGCATCATCCGATGTGGAGGGCAAATGTTCCTTAGCTAGACTGTCTCTGGTCTTTTGTAGATCCTGTAAAACACTGCAATGTTCATCTACGTCAAAGGCCGCGGCCTGGGCCTTGCAGTCTAGACCGTCGAGGTCAGGTACATACTTCTTGATACCAAAGAGCATTTCGTACGGGGTCCGCCCACCCAGAGACCTTCTAGGGAGATTATTAAGCGCACGCTGCATGCCATTGAGGTGGGCCAACCAGTTTCTGCCAGTCCCTATAACTCGAGCTGTCAAAAATTGCTTTAAGTCACGGTTCATTCGTTCCACTACACTATTACCCTCGGGTCTGTACAGACTCGAAAACTTGACTTGGACCCCCAACGAAACCATAGCATCCTTATACGCCTTAGAGGCGAAAGCCGGACCCTGATCCGAATGGAAGGTACCACAGGCAAAAATCCCTATAAAGACTCGCAAATCCTTGATGACAGTCCGTGAATCAGCGCTCCGATGTGGCCATACCCACACAAAGCGTGTGCATGAATCAACTGCTACCAAGATGTACTTGTATGCAGTATCAGAAGAAAATGGACCGCAGTGATCCAAATAAACGCAACCAAGCGGTTTATTAGAGATGTACAACTGTGTCTGAGGCGGACGCGCAGCAGTTGAAGGTTTAATCTGCTGGCAAATGTCACATTGAAGGACATAATCGTGCGTCTGTTTGTACAGTCCCCGCCACCAGAACCTTTGTTGTAGCTGAGTTACAGTGGCTGAGACGCCCGCATGCGCAGACGCCACACCTTCATGAGCCACTGTAATCAAAGCAGCCCTGCGATCCGAGTTGGGAATTAGACGTTCGCCAACTTCAGGAATTTTCACATAAGGAACCTTATCAGGACTTAAGTGGTATGTGTACTTCGAAGGGAACCCCGTAGGATATTTACCTCCCTTCTCGGTGGTAGCAACAGCTGCCAAGATGTCATCATCTATCTTGCTTTTGGACCTCGTGACTGCTGCAACTAAGTATCTCGATACCGCTGACTTCGCTGCTTCATCAGCAAGCGAATTACCAACAGCGTGGACCCCCACGCGCTGATAGCCGAGAGTATGAATTACAAACACGAGTGGCAACTTCTCTTTAAGTTCCGCCACTCGGACCCAGATCATTTTATGTTTTATTGTGCTACCTTTGGAATCACGAAATTCATTCTGAATCCAAAAGAACAAGTTTTCATTGTAAGACTGGACACAGTAGTAAGAGTCACTTATGATCAAAGTCGTCACACTAGGATCTGCGTACTCCAATGCAAGCATCAGAGCACGAAGCTCTGCTAATTGTGCGGTGCAGTCCCCAAGCGTCTGCGTGTGCACGACACTGGACTTGAACTCATCGTTCACCATGGCACCGACCACAATGGCGCATGCGGAAACGTAGGCATGTTTAGAGCCATGCGCAACCTGCGCCGAACCATCAGTGTAAATGATGCAATGGAAATCCTCCAACGGCCGCATTGGTAAAGGAGCAGGATGAACAAATTCATACTGTAAATACTCCTGCGACCGTAAAGTGGCATCAAAAATAAACGTGACATCCTGGGATGTCAAGGATGCAGCCCACTGAATCCACCTAGGGTGCAAAGCTTTGGAATTTGGTACACTGGCTTTCGTAACTGCCTCCAAGGCAGGACACGGGGTAACAACCAACATGCGTTTTCCTTGTGACAGGGCACGTTCCTTAAGAATTGCCATCTGTACAGCCGTTAAAACTTTCTCCACAGTGGAAAAACGCAGCTCAGCCGAAGTGTACAAGTGCGACTTGTAAGCAATAGGTACTGTAACCCCTTCATTAAAAGTCAGGTACTTGAAACCCACCGCCCCAGGGATAATTCTAATCACCAGGTTGGTCTGGTTATCACGAGTCTGTAAGTATTCAGAAGCGAGCAAATCAGCCTGCAAAGACTGCAGAATGGCTGAATGCTCAGGCAGCCAGCATGATTTGGAAAAAGATGGTTGTATCAAAGCATACAAAGGCTTGATACGCTGGGCATATTCCGGAATGTAAGTTCTCCCGAAATTCAAAAAGCCCAGTAAAGATTGTAATTTTTTCAGTGTTGTCGGAGAACGCAACTGCGCGCATTTCTCCAGGAAGTGAGGTGCCAACCCCTTTCCCTCGTTGTTAAGCTCGTAGCCGAGAAACAACACTGTGTACTCTGCAATGTGCGATTTTGCAAAGTTAAACTTGTAACCTACGTCTGCAAAGTTACAAATTATGCTATTAACTCGACACAGATGCTCCCAAAGATCGTCGTCTGTGAGATAAATGTCATCCACATACGAACAAGCAACTGGGTCGATTCCCTCCAAAAGAGACTATGCGGGCGGAGAAAACTCCAGGACTATTCTTATAGCCCATCAGGAGACACGAAACATTTTTTGCACACCGCCGCAAGTAAAGCTGGTCCATTGGGAACTTAGACCATCTAATCTATGGGCATAAAAACCATTGGAAATGTCAAGCGTGGTTTTGAACCGTTTACGCTCAAGACTATTCACTAAAGCAGAGCCGTGAGTATTCTGAACTGCACAGTTACGGCAATGCAAGTTTAAATGCCTATAATCCAAAACCAAACGATATGAGCCGTCCGGCTTGTTTACAGTAAAAAGGGGGTTATTCATCGGTGACACACATGTTTCAATTACACCTTGATATTCCAATTGTTCAAGGATAGCCGCGACTGAAGCTTTGGCTTCACGCCGTATGGGATATTGAGGTTGAGGCTGCGGCTGAGACCGTAAAGGAATCTCGTGGCTTGGAGACAATTTATCCCAGCCACACTGATTGCGGTACACAGCCGGCGCAAGCGCCAGAGCCCACTCTTCTGCAAAATGCAGCGCTTCCACTCTCGATACAGTGTGCGCAAAACTGGGGAGGATCACCTCCTCCCCTCGCGGAGCTGCGAGAACAAAAGGCGGGGGCCAGTCAGCCTCCGAAAGCAAAATGTCATACGTAGACGAAAGATTTTCCCAAAATACCCCTTTTACAGTTCGCTGCATGTCACCTTCGATTAACAGGACAATTTCAAAAAGACGTTCAGGGGGAGCAACATGCGTATCAGCCGTTTCAATTACAACATAAGTGTCAGTCGCGGTCACCTTCAACAGTGGACGGAGGGCCTCTCTCACTATGGTAATCTCCGCCGCGCTGTCCATCAAGGTCAGAGCCCACGTCAGATTCCGTAGCCGCGTTCTCACTATCTGGGGCATATCGATGCGCTGTCAAGGCGGCGACTTTCTTCGTGGCAAACTGTGGTCTCTTGGGCGTAGTGCCTTCCTGCTGATCTCCACCGTTACGCGGGCGGGGCTGACCACGTCCTTGCTGGCCACCCCGGCCCCTGCCGCCCCCTCCACCACCGGTTGACGGAGCCGATGAGTCCTGAAAGGAACGAGGAGAGCGTTGGTCAGAAGCCTGAAACCTTTCAGGTGATTTAATCATCGCGCGATCGCGCAAATCATAAACTCGATCCGACTGCGCAGGCAACGGAGACGCAGGAGTAAAAACCTGTGTTTGTTGTTGTTGTTGTATACCCTGATTCTGCTTTTTTGGCCAATTCTGTTTCTTGGACTTGGGCTGACCACCCGTTTCCGAAGACTGTCCCTGAGGCAGCTTTTTCTCCTTATCAGAAAAAGTCTTAAGACCCTTTGCATTGCGGCCAACCGTTTTATAAGCCGCCACAATTATCCTTGCCAACCGACGGGGTTTCTCGGCATCGGGAATTAGCGCCAAAGCGTTAGCCACCTGAAAGTTCACTGCATCCCCCTTGACATTCGCAAGGATCAGATCGCAAACTATATCAAAGGTGCCACACAGGCGCATACCCAACTCAACCGCCGACTCCGGTCCGTAATCATCTTGAACACGTTTAAGGACCGCAGACAGATTGGTCACAGACGGGGTGCCATAGCACCTCGAATAGACTGCTGCAAAAGTCTTACCCCAGGTCTCACAGTCAACAAGTTCAGGGGCCAAATCTTTTGGTAAACTAAGTGTAAGAATCTGGTGTTTTTCACCAGGATTCGTATTAGGAAACACAGCTTCCAGCTGGCCGAATTTCTCCGCAAGCCAGAAAGGAAAATCATCCTTATCCTGGGGCTTCTTGCCCATTACGGAATTCACCATGACAGGATTGATTTTTAAACCAGCCTGCTCTGCTCGAAGCTGCGCACCCCTAGGGGCCGCGTCCTGAACATTATGGCTTGTGTAATGAACAAGCGCTCTAATCACTGACACTGCAACCTCATGAAGTCGCCGCAGATCAGCCACGTTACAAGTGGCGCGATTAGGGTGAGGAGTGAATCCAGCCAAAGCGGGCCAATTAGTGCCCGGAATGGACAAAGGACCCAACCTCGGAGTGGTTAAAGCGTGTGGTAGGGCGCCACCAAACTCCATGCTGCCAAACATCAATAGGAACCTCCAGTGCCCTGTACGGAGCATACGCAGCCGGTACAGCTGAAGCAGTGTACGAGTGGAACACTCCAGAATTAGTGTCCACTGCCGGAAAAGTCACCCACGAATAAAATAATTTGTACGGGTAAGCATGTTCCGCACTCACTACCAGAACCACAGCCAAGCCTTCCACAGGGACATTAAAAGCCCGTAAGTGGTCCCGCACCGCAATGCGACTATGCTGCGGGATGTCCACGGCTTGTGCCATGTCAGCACAGGAAAACGAAAAAATAAAGAATACTTTGTAGCACAACTGGGTAGTAATTCAAGGAAACCGTTTTAGATGAATTCAAGCTTGAAAAGACCTATTTCAAAAATAGGTAGGTTGTCCGACACCACCGTTTTCCGGAAACGGGAATGAAGGGGTTAAGGCTTGAATGATATACTACTCGAGTGTCATGATATAAGGCCAACAACGTATGGGCGCCATGTAGCAGGGTTTCCGTTCTCCCACAGAACTATGCACAGAGATCTAGAACCTGGGTGAGTTAGGGTGACCCAAAACTCACCTTAGTATCAGAAATCCCCTTACCGAGCTAGCTACAGTGTCTCATTGGTTCTAATAAACTCCCAATGACTTAGACAATCCAGAACATGAACTTAGGGTACCTCAGGAATCGTGGAACACATGAACACACTTTCGTTATATAATCATTACAAACCAAAACTGGGAGTCAAAGAACACACGTGCAAGTTTGAAATGTTTATTTTTCAATGCAAGGTTCTCAAACGCAGTATCTTATATAATACCAGAATACATATTATAAAAATCAGAGTTATCAGCATAGTCACTAATCCATAGTAAGCAAAAGGTGATAGCATATTATTATACAAACTCTATAGAAATCTGTAACACCTATATTTCGTGCACCCTATTTAGCATACTAGATTATATCTAAGAAGGTCTCATTTGGGTTTTTAGCAGGGCGGGCCCATACCTCTAAATGTCAGTAGGAGAAGATCACATCAACAGCTACCAGCTCTCTGCATGCGAAGCATCAAGTGTGTTGATTCATTCCCTGTAACTCTATCTTAAACGCACGTAGAGCCCAATGTTGGCAGCAACATTATTTGTGTTATGTCTAATGTGGTGCAAGGATCAGGCCTCCAGCAACCTTGTGTTAGGTTATTCTTAGAGGGTGCAGTTCTCAGTGTGCAGACAGTTGTACCAAGTGTACCAAGCACAACTGATATCAGAGCAATAACATATTAATCTCAAATAAATCACATCTTTCGTCTAGGTTGAAAGCTATAATAACAATTAGGTGTTGTGTGCAAACTGAAGCCGAAGAAAAATATGTTGTTTAAACATTTAATAAACCCATGCTAACTTAACACAATATATAGAAACGCAGTAACCATATGACACTGGACTTTTTGCATAATACAATGTTCTAATTTCCTCATTTGAGTATGATGTACTGCTAACATCCTAAAATGGTAAAAAACACTTCAACATACTTTTTTAGAAAGACAGGCCAGAGAATCACCTTGCAAACCAGTATTTTCTCTGACTCTGCAAGGGTCTAGTCCTTGCAACATCTTAATCACTTTTCTTAGTATAGTTACGTAAGAAATTGCGTAAAAAATCAATAGATTCCTGTCGTACACTACAAATACTACTGCAATCCCAAGTGTACACTGGAGCTTTAGGACGTCGCCATAAAACTTCATCAGCTAACACCTCTTCTGCATTTCTGGGAACACTTTTCTCTTTCTCAATAGGACAATCATTTCTAACCTCATAAGCTTGAACACTAGTGTGTACTGCATGCAACAAATCATTACTCTGAAGATACCTCTCTTCATTAAAGGCTCAGAACTTGAACTGTGTTTCCATTCACCCAAAAAAACATCAGAAAAATTAGTTCTGTTAATTAATCCTCTCCACTTACTATTAGACTTCATTAAATGGATTGGTTTATCTAGTGATCGAATTCTATTGATAATTATAATAAATATATTCTTTTTTAATTCAAAAGCCTTCTCAACAATACTTTAAATATTTTTCTTCTTATAAAATGCTGATTTTCTTTTACATTTCTTCATATCCTTTAATAAGTTTAAGATTTAAGACAAATCTATTGTAAAACATTCTTTTTCTAATTTCCTGAAATTGATTTTTCCTCCTTTTACTATACAGTGTGTCTTTCGAACATGATTTCCCATCATTTCTGTTTTTTCTCTTGTTTTTCTTTTCTGTTGCAGATACATTCTTTTTATTTTTCACATTCTCCACACATTTCTTAGTGTTAGATAGTTTTTTTAGAAAATCCTTTGTTGTCCTACCCGGAGTTTTTTTCTTTTTCTCCACACATTGTTGTTCAGGTATATCTTGTGGATGACTTATCTTGAAATAGTAAGCTTTTTTATGTTGTTTCCTCTTTTCACTTTTTGAAGGCATGATGAATTTCTTTTAGTGTTGATAAATAGAATCGGTTATAAAAAATATTTATAATGTTATAAAAATAAATCTATAAAATATACTATTCTATTACTAAACAAATACAATCTATAATGACTAAGTATAAACAACAAGTGTGTAACTGATAACAGAAGTGCATAAATACTGCAAAGGAGTTTCAAGAACTACATCTGCAAAAAGAGTACCTGAATGAATTTATAAATGGTTTGATTTTGGAGCAGTGAATGCATTAGTACATGGTTTTGAATGCATCACTAGAGCAGTACAAGAAAAGACAGAGTATTTGCTGCAACATCATGGATAAAAACTGGGGAATTGAAGGTGTGAAAGACAAGTGTGCACGTGGATAGAAGACTGCATGCATAGAGCATAGGGCTTTGAAGCAGTCCATGTCCTAAGTCCTACTTCACTTCATCAGTACTTGGGTACTGACTAGATGATTACAGTTCTTCAAGGAGAGTGCCTGACTGAATCTATAAGTGCTTGAGTTTTAGCACAGTGAATGGATTAGTACATACTGCTGAATTGGTCACTACAACAGTGCAAGGGCAGTGACAGAGTGTTTGCTGGAAATGTAAGGATACAGACTGGAGAATTGAAGATGTGAATGACAAGTGTGCAGATGGATAGAAGACTGCAAGCATAGTGCATACAGGTTTGAATCAGTCCATGTCCTAAGGCATACTTTGCTGCATGAGTACTTGGGTACTGACTGAATGATTAGAATACTGTAAGGAGAGTGTATAAGTGCATATATAGAATACTGTAAGGAGAGTGTGTAAGTGAATATATAAGTGCTTGAGTTTTAGTGCCGTAAATGGATTAGTACATACTGCTAAATGGGTCAATACAACAGTGCAACAGCAGTGACAGAGTGTTTGGTGGAAGTGTAAGGATTCAGACTGGGGAATTGAACATGTGAAAGACGCAGGTGGATACAAGACTACATGCATACTGCATAGAGGTTTGAAGCACTCCAGGTCCCAAGGCCTACTTTGCTGCATGAATACTTGAGTACTGACTGAATGATTACAGTTCTATAAGGACAGTGCCTGGCTGAATTTATAAGTGCTTGAGTTTTAGTGCAGTAAATGGATTAGTACATACTGCTGAATAGGTCACTACAACAGTGCAACAGCAGTGACATGGTGCTTGGTGGAAGTATAAGGATACAGACAATGCAATTGAAGGTATAAAAGACAAGTGTGCAGGTAGATACAAGACTACATGCATAGTGCATAGGGGTTTGAAGCAGTTCATGCCCTTATGCCTACTTCGCTGCATGAGTACTTGGGTACTGACTGAATGATCAGAGTACTGTAAAGAGAGTGTCTAAGCGAATATATAAGTGCTTGAGTTTTAGTGCAGTAAATGGATTAGAACATACTGCTGAATGGGTCACTACAACAGTGCAACAACAGTGACAGGGTGCTTGGTGGAAGTGTAAGGATACAGACTAGGGAATTGAAGGTATAAAAGACAAGTGTGCAGGGGGATAGAAGACTCTAGTGTATAGAGGTTTGAAGCAGTCCATGTCCTAAGGTCTACTTCAATGCATGAGTACTTGAGTACTGACTGAATAATTACAGTTCTGCAAGGACAGTGCCTGACTGAATTT
This sequence comes from Lissotriton vulgaris, assembly GCF_964263255.1. Taxonomy (NCBI): domain Eukaryota; kingdom Metazoa; phylum Chordata; class Amphibia; order Caudata; family Salamandridae; genus Lissotriton; species Lissotriton vulgaris. The sequence goes on along the minus strand of NC_141694.1, from coordinate 1,082,623,060 downwards.
ATAAGTGCTTGAGTTTTAGTGCAGTGAATGGATAAGCACATAATGCTAAATGTGTCACTACAATAGTGCAACAGCAGTGACAGATTGTTTTGTGGAAGTATAAAGATACAGATAGTGCATAGGGGTTTGAAGCAGTCCATGTCCTAAGGCCTACTTCACTGCATGAGTATTTTGATACTGACTGAATGATTAGACTACTGTAAGGAGAGTGACCAAGTGAATATATAAGTGCTTCAGTTTTAGTGCAGTAAATGGATTAGCACATACTGCTGAATGGGTCACTACAACAGTGCAGTGTAAGGATACAGACTGGTGAATTGAAGATGTGAAACACAAGTGTGCACGTGGATAGAAGACTGCATGTATAGTGCATAGGGGTTTGGAGCAGTCCATGTCCTAAGGTCTAGTATATATATAACTACTGCATTTTAGTGTACAACCCTAACTCAATTTGCAAATGCAAAAGCAATTTGCTGCACTGTTTGCAACAACATTACATCAGAAAAGTGACACAATATAACTACAAAGAGGCGCAAGGAGCTTGTAAATCTGCCCCAGAGTGCTTGCAGCAGTGTATGTATACTGACTGGGAATTGAAGATTTGAAACAAGTCTGATTCTAGACAAGCAACACTGTTAATTACTGTGGAAGGGCTAAAATGACTGCACACATTCCAGAAATGTAAATACTGCATTTTACTGTACAACCCTAACTCATTTTCCGAATACAAAACCAATAACTGGTTTCTAATTCTATCAAAATTTGAAAAAAAGGATAGCTTTTTAAGCAGTTATGTGTCTAAAACACAAAACTTACAAAAATGCTTCTCTCACAATAATTCCTAAATACACACCGACGCACAATGTGATTGTAGACAAAAAATATAAGACCTTGCATTTTACCAAAACACATTTACTAGTCTAGAAACAGTAAGGTGGCTAAACACATTCTATATATATAACTGCTGCATTTTACTATACAATCCTGATTCATTTTGCAAATACATAACCAATTTGCTGCATTATTGGCGCCAACATTACATCAAAAACGCGACACAATAGAACAACAAGGAGGCGCAAGGGGATTGTAAATCTGCCCCAGAGTGTATGCAGCAGTGTATGTATACTGACTGGGGAATTTTAGATTTGAAACACAAGTCTGATTCTAGATAAGCAACACTATTAATCATTCTTGAAGTGCTAATAAGGCTGCACAAATTACAGAAATATAAATACTCCATTTTACTGCACAACCATGAGTCATTTTGCAAATACAAAAGCAATAACTGGTTTCTAAAGTAGAAAAAAGGATAGGTTTTTAAGCACTTATGTATCTGTAAACACAAAACATACAATAATGCTTCTCTCAGAATAATTCCTAAATGCACACAGACGTAGTGTGAATCTAGACAAAAAATATTAGACCTTGCATTTTACCAAAACACATTTACTAGTCTAGAAACAGCAAAGTAACTGCACACATTCCATATATAACTACTATATTTCAGTGCACAACCCTGACTCATTTTGCAAATACATAAGCAGTTTGCTGCATTATTTGTGCCAACATTGCACCCAAAAAGTAATGCAATAACAGCACAAAGAGGCGCAAGAGCCTTGTAAATCTGCCCCAGAGAGTTTACAGTAGTGTATGTATACTGACTGCAAAATTGTAGATTTTAAACACAAGTCTAATTCTAAACAAGCAACACTATTGACTACTCTAGAACTGCAAAAGTGAATGCACACATTCTACATTTTTTAGTACTGTACTTTACTGTACAAATCTGACTCACCAAACACATTAACTTACCAAATGCTTTTATCACAATGGTTATCCAAATGCAGACAAACTCAGAATGTAAATCTACACAACTAAACTACTCCTAGCACTTTAGAAGAATAAACACATTACTCTTATGAAAAATAAAATGCACCACATACATCCCCTCACAAGTTAACAACTCACCTTTCAAATTGATTTGTAGATTAAGAAGAATGTCAGTCACACAGCAGATATTCTTATACAAAATCTCTGTACTTCACTGTTCTTAGCAAAACCAGTAAATGGCAAACTTTCCCTCTCATTCTACACATATATACATGTAAATAACAAATCAAATTGCATCCCACATTAATTCAAAAGCAAACACACATTTTTATTGGTTGAACATTTGAACCATTTCCAACTGACCTAACTTTGAACTCTACCCCCAATTTGCTTTCTGCTGCTACCATAGTAACAGATCATGCAAAACTCAACTGACCACAGAGGTCAAAAGTTCAGCACACTGTAAAACACTCCTCCTCAACAAGTTTAGACTCTGCCTAGGTACTTACTTATAAGTACCAATAAAGAGAAAGACTCTTGTTAGAACCAACCAACATCTAAACACATGAGCTTGATAGATATCTGAAAAATGTATCTTTTTAAATTTTTTTACTTGCTTGGATAGGTGTACGGGATGCCTTAGAAATCTCGCAGCATACGTGGTACGATACGTGTACCCAACGTGTGCACACCACAGGTCGCGCTGAGCACCGCGCTCGGTACGCGTACCCTAATTTTACAGTAAAAAAAAAATAGCCCCTATCACTAATTTTTATTATCCCCGGGGACCCCATCTCCCGGGGCTTATATAAAATGTTGGGGACCGTGGGGGGAGACCCAATGCCCCCATGGTCCCAGCTGGCTCCCTGCATCCTTTGGGAGCCGGCATTGGTTTTCCTCAGGGAGAGCAGCTAACATGCTGCTCCCCCTGAGGAAAAGCAATCTGCTTTCCTATTTGAAAGAGAGAGCAGTTTAACCTGTTCTCTCTTCCAAATAGTAAAGCAGTTTGCAATGACAGAGTGGGAACCGTGACGCCCCGCCCTGTCATTCAAATGGAAGTGTCCCAGGGGTGGGCACCCCAGGACACTGCAGGAGCTGGCCCTGGGGGGTGGCGGTCCCCAGGAGGGGGGCCACATGGCACCCCTCCAACACTTTCAAGAAGCCCCGGGGTGGTGGTCCCCAGGGCTGGGGGGTCCATCACGTAGCCCCCAATTAAAAAATGTAGTGCCCCGGGGAGGTGGCGGTCCCCAGGGCGTGTGGGGGGACTTGAGCCCCCCACACTGGTTTTTAATTTAAAAAAAAAAGAATCCCCGGGGGGTGGCAGTCCCTGGGCCTGCGGGGGGCCATCAGCCCCCCACATACATAATTATAATGTTAAAGCCCCGGGGTGGCGGTCCCCGGGGCTGGGGGGCCCCTCTGGGCCCCCCATTGTTATAAAAAAAAAGGAAGACCCGGGGCTGCGGGGGGCCGTCAGCCCACCGCATACATAACAATAAATCCCCGGGGTGGCGGTCCCCCGGGCCGGGGGGGCCCACATTATAATAAATCAGATTGCCCCCTGGACTTGGCCCACCGGGGGCTAATTAGCACTAAAGCGGGCTTCGAGTTTTTTTTCTTTTTCACGCAATACGCGTATCCTACGCGCATCCCGCAATAAAAATAAAGTAAATAAATAACAATATTTGGGCCTTGGTGGTACTTATGCGACCCCCTAAGCAGGCCTAAGGGGTCAGGGTGTTTCTACCCTGCCCCCTTTGCGTCTTTTGCACACTTGTTTTTCAGTTTTCTTGTGCCTCACTTCTACCGAGACACAAGATGGCTGCTAATACTTCCTGGTTTGAAGTTTTGACCGACAGTTTACAGCCAATTAGCAGGCAGCTTGTGCTCGTAAGGGTACGTGCATGATACTCGGACGATATGCGAGCCCTACTTCGTCCATAGGTATATCTATGATTTTACTTTTGATTTTCTAAGGAACTACTGCACGGATTTACACCATTTAACAAAAAGCATGATCTGCGAACCAAACTCTACCTTTTTGCCAAATTTGGTGTAATTCCGTTCAGCATTTCGGGCTGTAGCCGCGGCTAAAGGTCCCTATGGAAAGTTGCATGGAGAAAACATGTTTTGGGACCCCCATTTTTCTCGGCCCCGCTTGACGAATCACCCCAAAACTTTCAGGATAGGAGGGGAGCGGAGCTGGCCTCTTCTTGGAGAATTTCGCGAAGATTCATCAACCGGCGCCAAAGTTAATCCTAATAGAATGTTGCGGATTTCCTATGGAAACTAGGTCCTAACTATAACTAACTACCCACCAAATGTAAATTGGGGGGTACGTAACGGACCCCCCAGCCCCGGGGACCACCACCCCTTGGGCGTTAAAAAAGGTGGGATGGGGACCACGCAGCCCCCCTCCTGGAGCCCTTGAGGGCCCTGGGGACAGCCACCACCCAGGGCCGGTTCCTGCAGTGTCCCGGGGTGCCCACCCCCAGGACACTGCTGTTTGTAATGGCAGGGCAGGAGCCACGCGGCTCCCACCCTGCCATTGCAAACTGATTTGCTTCATTAAAAGAAGAGCAGGGAAACCTGCTCTCGCTTCAATGAAGCAAAGTAAATTGCTTTTCCATATGGGGAGCAGCATGTTAGCTGCTCCCCATATGGAAAAGCACTGCTGGATCCCGCAGGAGGTGGGGAGCCAGCGGGACCGTGGGGGGATTGTGGACCCCCCCACGATCCCCAACGGAGAGGGCCAGCTCCGGGGGATGGGGTCCCTGGGGCTACAAAGTGGCCAGGGAGGGGGACCACACAGCCCCCCTCCCCCCAAAAAATAATAAATAAAAATAAAAATGGGCGGCCCCGGGGGATGGGGTCCCCGGGGCCATAAATGGCCTTTGGAGGGGGCAAGGCAGCCCACTCCTATATATATATATATATTTTTTTTTTCTTTTTTTAAAGGCCATGCCCCGGGGGATGGGGTCCCCGGGGCCAATAATGGCCTCTGGAGGAGGGCCATGCGGCCCCCTTCCTTAATTTTTTATTTAAAAAAAAAATGAATTAGGGGGCAGGCCCTGGGGGATGTGGGTCCCCAGGGCCCAAAAAATTGAAAAAGTAGGGGGGCTACACAGCACCCCTTCCTAAAAATAAATAAATAAAAGACCGGTATTGTGCTGGAGGCCACGCCCCCTCATTGCAGCACTGCAGAGGGAGAAATAATTCCCCTTGAATACTGGGGGTCCCTGGCGGCCAACTAGCCCACCAGGAGCCTCCAGTATGCGCCAGGGGGCTGCATTGCAGAGAGGTGTTCTGAGGCCACGCCCCTTTTTACACCTCTCTGCAATGCAGCCTGGTGGCTCTTACTGGAGGTACCTGGTGGCCTAGTTGGACTCCAGGGACCCCCAGGATTCAAAGAGACCTAATTCCCCAACTTAAAACGTGCTACGGGGAGAGTTTGCACGGTGGTGAAGGGACGGGGCAGGGTCTGAGTTCACATGTATGCAAACACGCCCTGTGGTGGGGTTTAAGTTGGGGAATTAATTCCTTGTCAATACTGAGGGTCCCTGGGGGCCAACTAGCCCACCAGATGCCGCTAGTAAGCCCCACGGAGCTGCATTGTAGAGTATTGTAAAAAGGGGCGTAGCCTCTGAGCACCTCTCTGCAACGCAGACTCCTGGCGCAAATTACAGATTACTCGCAAATACATGTATTTACTAAGATACACTTAATAAGTCAGTTATACAATCAATTTTACAAAAAACATCAATTTAGACACTTATTTACCCATTTATTCTTTCATCGACCTTTAGATATACATATTTAAAAAATATTTATTTTTCAGAAAGACACACATTCACTGGATGATGTCATCAGTGATGTCATCAGTGATGTCATTTGAGATGTCATGAGTGATGTCACTGACCATGTCATGAATGAGGCTACCACATCTAAGGAAGCAATGCAAGTTCCCACTCTGGGCGGTAGGGCTGAAAAATTACAACACCGGGCCCTTTCCATGGCCTCTACTTTGAATTAGAATAATACTTGGCAAAGACAGCCAAGAAAGGCAGCAGGTGGGTGTGTTTCAGCTAGTGGATGCAGAATATGGTGAAAATTAAGAAAGGCAGCAGACGCTCAAACTACCCACTGCCTTGTAAGGGAAGTGGGTGTTTGGTTTTCCAGTCCATTACAGACTGCAAGTCGGATTCCGCAGTGGGAGCCTGAGAAACGGGTACCACATCTAAGGAGGCAAGCAAGTGCACAAAGTACACACACTGTGCGGTAGAAAGGACGGAAGTGTGCAAATTACCCACTGCCGTTCATGGGTAGTAGTTACCAAGAAGGCTCAATAAAGGGCCTGCAATTTGAATTTGAATTACAAGAAGAATAATTGATTACCCCAGCCAAGAAAGGCAGCAAGTGCGCAAATTTCCCACTGCCTTCGGCCGGGGTAGTAGCTACAACAAAAAGGCTCGATAAAGGATTGTGCAAGTCGTGACAACTGAAGGAAGTGTGTCTCAACATTACTTCTTATGATAATCCGGACACAACACTAATTAGATGTTTTGCATACTCCTGCCATCTAGACATCTTGCATGCGATCACATCTTTACTTTAAGACATACATTTTGTACTTTTGTAACCTGTAAAAGGTAAACAGGATGTTACATTTGTTTTGATACATTCAAGGTGGACCCACCTGCAGCATTCGAAACATTGGGCCTGTTGGGAAGATAGTGAAAAGTAACTTGTTATTAACATTGCATTGTTTAAAGGTCAATAGCTTTTTTAAATAAAAACTTTATATGTATTTACATAGTAAACATAGTGACCTCTCAACACTCAGTGGGAAAGTGGGAATGAGTCCATAACTAGGAAGGGTGCATAGCCAGCTAACCAACATGGCAGACGCAACTCTGAAAAGACCCTTGCAAATACCTCAGTTATCTGAGTCATACTAACATACACCCTGCATCAGACAAATGTGAACAGAGACTTAATGCCACCAAAACACTACAAATTACAATAAAAATTACTTAACAATAAAAAGTACTTATATCACTTAATTTTGATATTCAGCGTCTAGAGTCACTGAGGGTTCTTACCATTAAGTTTTGCATATAAATTGATGAAGTATCTTGGTTGCAGACACCACAATACTTTTCAACAGACTCTAAATGTAAAAAAAAGATGTACATTAGTGCATCATAACAGCAATGCTAACAATTCAAAACTTATTTTGCAATATATTATGCATGATTCTAGGTGTTTTCAGATCCAGGAATAGAGACAGTCACAACGGTTACAAACATATTCAAATTGCTACACTACGAACATCATTGAAAATTCACAACCATAATGACAATATCTTACTATACTATGTTAAAAATTAATGATATGCCTTTATCTATAAAAGACCTTCTATGAAAAAACAAAATACAGAATAATCCAATGTTCAGGACAACACTAGAGTGTGACACCTTATTTATCATTGAAATGTTAACGTCAAACCTGATGACTCCATTGGGTCCATTGCAATTTTCAGTCGATAATTCCCCAGAAATATTACATTAGTAAAAATCTGGGCAACTGGCTGCTGAGTTAGGTAGCATTCTGCAAACTGAAAACATAATAACAAATGTATATGTTGAGCAAAAGTCCAACCTGAATGTTAATGTACATAAAAATAATTAATCACAAAAGGTTTGAGGTTGAAAAGCAATCGAAGGTTTCAGAGCAACTGCGTTAGGACCATACGAGTGGTCAGAAAAAGTCATATGTGAATAGCAATATGCTTCCGACGGGCACTATTGACATGGTCGGTAGGCTTTGCCAAATGTCATTACTAAAAGACCTTTTTCCTATTTAAAGTAAGCTATTAACATAAAGTATCTTCAACAAATTAAGATTTAAAAAAAACCATAATGGAAGTATCATTACCAGCATGCAAAATACACCACAATTGAAGCTGTCCTGTTGCTTTTGGTTACATTGTACGACTAACTGCCATTGGTCATACTCGGGACGCTTCAATTGCTGTAGGAAAACACTTTTGAGATATACGAATGGTTATGTTAAATATTTCATTATGTTTAATTTCATAAAGAGGAATCGTGTTGCCAATTTTATAATTATGCACTATAAGAAATAAAAAGAGAGATAAATGAGGTTTTTTAGGGAAAGGTTACCTCCAATTTAGTAAAAAGTCTCGATAGGTAAAAAAGTTGCTACTCAGTGAATCATGAACTATTATTGTCTTGGTTAAAGGTTTCAAAATCTGGAAAAAACAAAATTGAAATCAGATTTTTAGTATGTAGAGTTTACATTTTATGGTAAAGAGCAGTGCTCTAGATACATTACAAAATCATTTAGAAATATTAGCATTTAAAATATTTGAAAAATATTTCTTGGGCAATTTAAACAATTGCAACCAGTCATTTTCCAACAAGAACTTTCAAAATAGATTGATAAATGTAAAAAAAGTTGCACTTACCAAAAGTATCCAATGACAGTCAGTATTTGTCTGGCAAAGAACAGTGTCTATATTGTCAAAAGGTATCTGAAGAGTTAAAAATGGCAATCATGAAAAACTGTATTACATTTCATATCAAATACATACGTTTAGACTTACAACAATTCGAAAACGTGAATCTCAACGCAATATATATTCAAAATTGACAAACTTCCGTTGAAAAACAGCTTACATTTCTCACTCTTCAAAACGTTACTCAATTCTATCAAACATTATTTCAAAGAATCACTAACTTTCAATATTGCTTTGCACCAGCAACACTGAAAAGTCATATAACAGATATGAATATTTACCCGAAAAGTAGAAGAGCGATATTTGCAGAGGAAGATACAGGACGACACTGTTGCTGATATTGCTAAACACTAAGGTTAAAATTAAAGGATTTCAGTACACACATTGATGGGAAATTATTACTTAAAGATAGGTAACTGTATTAGGAATGAAAATATACATACATTTGGTCTTCACAAACATATTTTTGAGAGGAAGGCTTCGATTACCTGTAAAAATATATGAAAGCACATGAGCTTTTAAAGAGGAACCAACATGTGCATCATACACCATTAGCCATACTATACACAATTTACATATAGCAGAAACTAACCTCATCAACTATCCATTGGTCCGTTTTAAGTGACCAAAAAGAACTGTTGTATATTTTAAAGCTCAACACTATTGCTTTATAAGGCCTCAACATGTCGACATAAGTTGTATGTAAAGGCATGTTGCTACCATTGCACGCTTTCCTTCCATTTCGGAAATATTGTAGGGTCCAGTAAAGTTGTGCTCCAAAATCCCTCTTTTCCTCGTTGTTCGCCTGCAATTTTTGAAAAGCACTAAATCTCCTTCGCATGGCTTATATTTCTTTGAAGCTCTCTACATTTTTCTTTCTGCTTTTTCTGGGCAACCTCAATATTTTGCTTTGTCTGCTTCTGTAACTCTGCTTTTTTTAAATTAGCATAGCAAAAAATAGATCTCATGTTTTTAACAACTATTGAACAAGTACATATCACATACATTTGTCGATTAAAATATACATTGGACTACTCTAAATTTCACATTGCAATGATAAATCAATACTGAAATAAATATACTACCGTCAACAGCGAATTTTTTAGATAGTCTACACAATCCATGCTTCTGGAATTTACTGAAACCATCAGGATACACATTACGGCATATATAATCCAGAAGCTCTTGGTACTTATAGGCATCCATTTCTATGGAAAATGAAGATAAACGGGAAAAAAAGTTAAAAGAAAAGCATTATAGATGTAAAGAACACATTTTACATGCTCACATTCAAGTATAAAGACATAAATAACTATAAAGGTGTGTGAATATACAATTAGTAAAAGAACTGTCACCCCGTCTTCACAGCTCAATACGCCCAAAAAGTTTAAGCGAGGTATACAGAATACAGTCCATACAAAGAGACCTGTACGGTCTGCCAAATGGATGTAGTTTGAAAATATGACAGTTTAACAAAGGACTTTTATATTTGGGGTTACTTGTGTGGGTGGCGCAATTACTGCTGCAGGCCCACTAGTAGCATTTACATGAGCAGCCCTGGTATACATAGTATACATAACTATCAAGACCAACATATCAATCATGGACAAACAATTACCATTACACTTTCAAAAGGGATCAATTGCACTTAAAGACTGATCATAAAGTGGTGAAGTGTCCAAAACATCTATTTTGGCAAAAGCATGTCATAAAAAGATGTAGGATAGAGAGAAATATGGTTAGGGAACCTAAGCCAAATAAAGGGCCAGTATAACACCATAGTGCCAAGGTTACAAATCCAGCAATTGTGCAGCCAAGAGACAGGATAAACAAACACTGGCATTAAATAGACCACACTGAGGGACAAACAGAAAAGAGTAAGAAAATTAAGAAGACCCACAGGTCATAACCATGCAGGCGTCACGGTTTTCCCAGATTGACATACCACCTTTGAGCACAGGAGTGGGGTCCCACAAGTGCACAAATAGTTATTAATTATCATCAATTAAGACTATGCTAGTCTCAGGAGGCAAAACTTTCATTGGCCAACTAGACCACATAAAAAAAAAACTATAGGTCACGTGAGGCAGCAAGAAATATTAAGTCACTGGAGGATTAAAAGGGAGCAATTATGATGATTAGGAGGGAGTACATACGTTGAAAAACAAAGCACATGGCGTAGCACAAAAAATAAAACACAGATATTCATGCACGTACAATTCATAAGAAAAGAGGCCTGGGACTCGTGACGCAGAAGATTACGATCATTTACGCACGATCAATAAGAATAGAGGTCTGGGAAGGACACGTGAGGCAACATTAAATATTAAAAGTGACCGAGGATTTGAAGGGAGTACATACGAGGAAGTTCAAAGAACGTGGCTCAGAAAAATAAAGCAAAACAAAGGTGGGAGGTCCACGTGTCGCAGTAAAAAATAATATCATGCACGCACAATTTATAAGAATAACGGCCAAAGCATGTGACACACTTCAAAAATACGACACACAAATTCATGCGCCCTCAATTTATAAGAAAGGAGGTCTGGGGGGCCCGTTACACAGGAGGAAATATTACGATCATGAACGCAAGATCAATAAGAATAGAGGCCTGGGAAGGCCACGTGAGGCAGTAATAAATATTAAAAGTCATGGGAGAATTAGGAGGGAGAAAATACAATGAAGCACAAAGCACGTGGCGCACAAAAATAAAGCAAAACAGAGTTGGGAGGGCCATGTGACGCAGTAAAAAAAGAATACTATCATGCACGCACAATTAGTAATAGAGGCCAAACCATGTGGGGTACCACAGAAATACGACACAGAAATTCATGCACACACAAAATATGCGTGGCTGCTGGGCCTGGGTTGAGGATGGGACTGCCTGAGGGTAGGGGCTGGGCCACTGGGGCTGGCGTGGACTGGGCCTGGAGCGGAGGCTGATGGTGTGACGGCTTCTCCTACCTTTGCTTCTGTCATCTCTTGTCTTGTCTTCAAAGGCTGGGGCTTTGGCTGGGCCCGGGGCTGGGCTGGGCAAAGGCGCCGCTGCCACCATGCCTATGGTGGCCTGGCTGGGCGGCAGCAGCAGTGACACAATGTCGAGTGTCATGAGTCCTCCTCCGCTCCAGCAAACAGTTCGTAGTACAATCGACGACGGCGAGAGTAGGTCTGTTACCGCAGCACAGGCAGACAAAAGAGAGTGTGCCCGCATTATATGGGAACCGCGGGGGCTGACCAAACAATGCCCAGGGCAGTCATTGGTAGCGTTTTCGCCCGCTACAAGAATGACAGCCCTGGGGGACCTCCCATTGGCTAATTTATTGGCTTCCGGGCTTAGTAATAGCAAGAAAGCTAGGTGGTGACATCTGGGGAGTGTGGGCGGGTGTGCAGCGCGCATGTGCACCAACAATTAACAACAGAAAGAGACGGGCGGGGTTATCATGTGTGCAGAGGCAGGCCCAGAATCGGACCTCCAATGAGTGACCACTTGTAACCACTCTCGTAGCGCGCGCTGTGCTATGATTTGACACTAAGAGGGTGTGATGGCATCACGCCACGGTATCCTCTTGTGGGCGCCCGCCTAGGCCAATAAATTGCGCACAAACACTACAATGTAGCCCAAAAACTAGCCCACCGCTAGGCATGGGTTTTTCCCGCACAACTAGGAAAAAAGTTGCTCTATTGTGCAGGAAATAGCGCAATCTGGCAACCTTGTCCAGAAGATGCAAGGTTACTTAAAAGTTTACTTGTGCAAGGATGGGAGGTTACTTATAACTTAGGATGACAGTCATTGGTTAATCAATATGTATGAGGGTTTCAGAGCTGTGATTGGTCAAACAGGATGTCAGATTGATGGACGGCGCACAGTGCCTTTTCTAAAAAATACACGTATGCGCACAGTGAGTGCGAACCGTTGGTGTACACACACAGACGGAGGGGCAGATATGACGCCTGTGCACACAACATACACTGAAACACGCAGGCGGAACGCATGCGCAAAGTGTAGGGGGTACACAGCTAGATAGGGTACACAGTACGATAGAACACCGTCTCCGCCCACGGTCTCCAACATTTCAATTGAGCCCCGGGGGATGGGGTCCCCGGGGATAATAAAAATTAGTGATAGGGGCTATTTTGTTTTTACGGTATAATTTTAATGCGTGTACAGGGTACCGTACAAACGTGCATGACGTGACGCGGAAGCGCCGATCCGACGCAAAACATTGAGACGTATTCGTAACATATGCGTGAGTATGCGCATAGAGCGATTGGGTGTACAAAGGTCGGTGCGATCACTGAACGTATACTGTACGATTATAAAAAAAAATGCAAAAAGGAAATATATAGAGTTTAATTTTAATATATAAAAAAAATTAAATACATAAAAAATATTTTTTGAATTTTGTTTTGCATTATTTTACAATAAAAATATGGTATGTAACTTAAAAAGTAAAATAACTAAAAATAATTATTTAAAAAATGTAGGAAATTAGTATAAAAAGAAATAAATATAAAAATGAATACATCTAAAGACTATCATCATTTACAAAACCTTTGATATTCACTGAAAAAAACATATGTTTCAGTCAAGTTACAGTTAGGAATTAGCATTTATAAAAACTTGCAAATTCACTGAAAAAAACATAGGTTTAACACATGTTATAGTTAGCTGGACATTTCACTCATACAAAACCATTGAAATTCCCCCGTTATAGTTAGTTCAGCTTACTATAACTTGCGTGCCCGCAATGCACTGCTGATGACGTCACATATTACATCACTCATGACATGGTCAGTGACATCACTCATGACATCACTGATGACATCTCAAATGACATCACTGATGACATCATCCTTGTGAAAGAGTGGCACACCTCCTCTCACCCTAATATAACCTTTGATACACATATTGAAAATAGAAACTAAAATTTTCAAAACAATGGAGAAACCAATACTAGTTGGAACAACGTATTCAGTAATTCCAAAATCTACATACACATCCACCCATTCACCAACAGTTCTATATAGTCACTCATATATGTACTCACTCATCATATGTACTCATACATCTATACATCCTGTTACACACCTACACTCATACATAGAGTTACTCACACACATACTCACACATGCAAATAAAGTTTCAAACATCCATTTGCTTGCATATACAGCTATACACACACACCACTACACTTATTTCTACAGAAACATACACATACTTACTCTCTTAAACAATCACTTATAGAAACACATACTTATTTATACAGGAACTCTTCCAATCTCTCACTCTCATATATACTCACTTATATACATCAATACTCACATATACTAGTTTAAAACATATGTACTTACTCATATAGACACTATTGAGACAGTCATTTACTCACTAACACACCTATACACACACTCATCCACCCATTTATTTATTTATTTATTTATTTTATTTGCATACTTATACCGCGCTGGGAATCGACTCCCTGAGGAGTATCTCCGCGCCTTTGGCATCATCAAAGAGCAAATAACCCTGTCATGTGTGTTCAAAAGCTCAACCAGAATTAATAGTTAAACAGGAAAGTTTTCAATTTTTTCCTGAAAGAAAAGTGTTCCTTACATGATCTGATTTCAAAAGGAAGTTCATTCCAAAGCTTCGGGCCCGCTACTGACAGAGCCCTACCCCCTTGTCGAGTCTTCCAGAATCTGGGAACACATAATAGTTCACGGTCTCCAGATCTCAGGGATCTTGTGGGGATGTATGGGATGAATTTCTTAGTTAAGTAATCTGGGCCTTTACCGGAGAGGCACTTGTGGATGATGCAACAAGTTTTGAACATCACTCTTTGCTTTATCGTGAGCCAATGGAGTTTATTAAGTAGGGGTTTGGAAGGAGTCCGAGCTGGGGCATTAAGAACAAGGTGAGCAGCCGTGTTCTGCACAACTTGGAGTCTGGCAGTGATCCCTTCATTGGCGGCTAGCAGCAATCCATTACAGTAATCCAGTCTACTTAGCACGAGCGACTGGACTAAAGTTTTCCTGGTGGAATCAGGTAAAAGGGGGAATACCCTTCGGAGAAGGCCAATAACATGGAAACAGGAGCCTACTACTTGAGTAGCGTGATGTTTATGGGTGAGCTCCTGATCCAGTTTGACTCCTAGATCTTTCACTACCATTTTTGGCTCAGGGACTGGGCCTAGATCTTGAGGCCACCAGTCAGGAGTCCACAAACGTTTGGCTTCCCCAAAGAGCATCACCTCCGTCTTAGAGACGTTACACTGAAGGAGGTTTGCTGCCATCCAATGTGCCACTTCTTTCATCCCCAGGGCAAAGGAGTGACGCACTTCAGGATTCATAATTTTAAACGGGAAGAGGAGTTGAGTATCGTCTGCATACGATACAGGGATAAACCCGTGGGATCTCATGATGTTAGCTAGGGGTGCCAAATAGATGTTAAATAACGTTGGGCTCAAGCAAGAGCCCTGTGGCACCCCCTTTGAGATCTCCACCTCCTCTGATTGGTAAGGACCAAGTATGACTCTCTGAGTGCGTTTGGTGAAAAAACTCCTTAACCAGGCCAGCGCCTTGCCTCCCAGACCGATGTCAACTAGTCTGGTGGTCATGATATCATGTGACACAGTGTCAAACGCCGCTGACAAATCTAATAACACCAGGATAACAGAGTAACCCTTATCCTGAAGCATATGAAGATTGTCAGCGACGGACAGCAAGGCGGTCTCAGTGCTGTGCCTGGGCCTAAAACCCGATTGAGAGGGGTCCAGCCCCCCTGCACTCTCGATATATTTAGATAAGTGCCGGTTAACAAACTTTTCGGTTAACTTACCCAAAAAAGGGAGGAGAGAGATGGGTCTCAAATTTGTGAGATCAGTCCATGGAATTGAGTTGTTCTTCCGTAGAGGCCTCACCAAAGCACGCTTCCAATCTAGGGGGACTTCCCCTGATCGTAGGGATAGATTAACTACCCACTGAATTCCGGCTCCCAGATCATCCCTCAAAAGTGACATGATCCGAGCTGGAATGATATCTGAAGGGCATCCACTCTTGGTTTGATTAATTAGAGTGCTAATGTCCTCCATTGTTATAGGAGGGAATTCAACAAGCTTACTTGCCTTGTTTTCTGCTGTGCTAAGGTGTAGCGGAACCAGACTATCGACAGTTGTCAAGGTATTAGAGGTGGATTTTGAGGCTAGGATCTTAACATAGATGCCTTCAATTTTTCTAACAAACAACTGTGAGATGTTGTCACAGAGTTCCTGGGACTCAATCCCATCTGTTTCACAGGCTGCAGGCTTGATAAAGGTCTGTAGGATCTGATAAAGGACTTTAGCATTTTTACCGGCTGCTGATAATTGGGCTGCTATATGATGTTTTCGGGCCGCCCGAATAGCTTTATGGTAATTTTTTAAGGAAGTCCTATGAATTTCTTTATCCTCTGCCTCATGTGTGACTCTCCATCGTTTTTCAGACTTCCGTGCAATTATCTTTAATTGCCTAAGGTCGTCTGTGAACCAGACTTCTTGTTTTGGGGCAGGTCGTGGTTTATATGTTCTGCAAGGAACAACATGATTAATGGAAGTAGTAACTGCTTCATTGAAGCTGGCCAGAGCAGCGGTGACACTGTCACCACATTCAGCCCAGTTAGGTTTGTTAAAATTCTCCCTAAAACTCTCTGGTGTTAGTTTATTCCAGGGTCTTCTGACCTCAGCCAGAGTCCTCTGGACCTCAGCCAGAGTCCTCTGGACCCCCTTAACCTCATAGTTAGAGCGAGTATGAAATTTGATAATAAAGTGGTCAGTCCAATCCACTTGACAGGGAGGGAAACATTTTATAGAGGTAGAGTTATAGAACACAAGGTCTAGGGTGTGCCCGGCTAAGTGCGTGGGTCCCTGATTGATTTGGTGCAAGCCAAGAGTAGACAAGTCAGCCAAGAGTGTCTGTGCCTCCACACAGGCGGAAAGTTCACTATGAACATTAAAATCCCCTATCAAGATGAAATCAGAATTCACCTGTATATAGGGGGCCAGTATTTCAACAAGTTGAATGGAGAAATTCCCAGGCGGACCTGGGGGTCGATAGACTAATGCTCCCTTCCTGGTTTCTCTAGAATTAGGGTTGATAGTAAAAATCAGGAGCTCCATTTGTGGGTTACATACAATCTCAGTAACCACTACCTCCATTTCTTGCTTAAAGATAATGGCTAAACCCCCTCCAGTTTTATTAGGCCGATCCATCCTTACTAATTTGTAACCTACCAGTACCCCCATGGTAATAGCCGGGACAGAGTGGGGCTTTAACCACGTCTCCGTTAAAAAGCAGAAATGTGGCTTTTCTGATGTAATAAGATCCCAGACCTGAGTGGAATGGGTGACTAAAGAACGCACATTACACAAGAAGTTCTTGCAGTTGAGAGAAGAATCATTAGAAGGACAGACAGTCGACTTTGACTGAAAGTTGGTAGGGATAGAAAGTCCTGCACACATGCTGTCTTCAAAACACATACAAACAGTGAGTCACTCATTCATGCTTCTATGTGCGAAGTAATATCTCCCACCGAACCATATAGACACTCAGACACTCATACTGATACTCAGAAAACCAACTAATAACCTATATAGACACTCCTGTAGCTACTCACCAATGCATGCTGCCACTTATTCTCAAAGTGTGAGACTGATACAGATATTTACATATTTAAACATTACTCACTAACCCATGTATTCACTAAGATACAATTAATCGATCAGTTATACAATCAATTTTACAAAAAAATCATCCATTTAGACACTTATATACCCATTTATTCTTCAATCGACCTTGAGATATACATATATAAACCATATTTAAAATTCAGAAAATCACGCATTCACTGGATGATGTCATTTGAGATGTCATTTGAGATGTCAGCAGTGATGTCACTGACCATGTCATGAGTGATGTAATATGTGACGTCATCAGCAGTGCATTGCGGGCGCGCGAGTTATAGTTAGCTGAACTAATTATAACAGGGGAATTTCAATGGTTTTGTATGAGTGAAATGTCCAGCTAACTATAACACTTGTAAAAAATATATATATATATATATATCTGTGATCAAGGGCTTCCGCCCAAAACGCATCAGACCGCGTTGTGCTGATTATTCTGGTCTAATAAACAACATCTTACCTTATACTTTGGGATTTGGTGTGAACTCTGTTCACCAGGTGGCAGCTGGAAGTGCAGGACGATCGTCTTTTTGGATATATATATATATATATATATATATATATATATATATATATATATATATATATATATATATATATATATATATATATATATATATATATATATATATATATATATATATATATATATATATATTCACTGAAAAAACCCTAGGTTTTACACACGTTATAGTTAGGAAGAAGCATTTGAAAAACCTATGAAATTCACTGAAAAAACCATAGGTTTGACACCAGTTATAGTTAGCTGGAAATTTTACTGACATAAAACCAATGAAATTCCACGTTATAGTTAGTTGGACTCACTATAACTTGCGCGTGTAATGCACTGCTGATGACATCACATATTACATCACTCATGACATGGTCAGTGACGTCACTCATGACATCACTGATGACACCATCCTTGTGACAGAGAGACTAACCTACTTGCACTGTAAAGTAACCCTTAAAACACATTTTGAAAAAAATAAACTAACATATAAAAAAGTGGACATACCTATACCAGTTACAACAACCAATTCAGTAATTCCAACATTTATATACACATCCACTAATTCACTAACAGTTCTATATAGTCACTCGTATATATACTCACTGATTATATATAGTGATACAGCTATACATCCTGTTATATACCGACAGACATCCAAAAGTAAATCACACACATATTCACACTTGCAAATAAACAAATAAACATCCATTTATTTACATATACAGATATACACACACTACCACCTTACTTCTAAGTAAACTTACACTTACTTACTCTTTTAAACAATCACTTATAGAAACACATACTTATTTAAACATGAACTCTTTCAATCTCTCACTGTCACATATACTCAGTTATATATATCAATACTTACATAAACTAGATTAAAACATATGTCGTTACTGATAAACACACTAGTGAGGCAGGCATTCACTCACTAACACACACATATACACACTCAGCCATCCATACAGTCCTGCACATCCATTAAGACACTTATTTAAACATTTATTTTTCCATCGACCTCTACATATACATATATAAAACATATTTATTTTTTAAAAAGACAGACATTCACTGGATGGTGTTATCAGTGATGTCATGAGTGATGTAATATGTGATGTCATCAGCAGTGCATTACACGTGCAAGTTATAGTGAGTCCAACTAACTATAACGTGGAAATACATTGGTTTTATGTCAGTAAAATTTCAAGCTAACTATAACTGATGTCAAACCTATGGTTTTTTCAGTGAATTTCATAGGTTTTTCAAATGCTTCTTCCTAACTATAACGTGTGTAAAACCTAGGGTTTTTTCAGTGAATTTCATAGGTTTTTCAAATGCTACTTCCTAACTATAACGTGTGTAAAACCTAGGGTTTTTTCTGTGAATTTCATAGGTTTTTTGAATGCTAGTTCCTAAGTATGAAAGATATACCTCAAATAAATATCGACATACCAATCTTACGTGCACAACCGAGTGCACGCACCCACCTATTTATTTCATGAAACCTTTCCAATTTAAACCTAATGAATTTCTTCATAGACCAATGAAAGAACTTATAGTACGTTAAGACACTGAACCTAGGCTTTTTTTTTGGTCATATAAACCTTTTAATTAAATGTAGCCGAATTTCTTTTTAATCGTTCGTGTGTGACTGGTTGTACACACCTTAATATTTTTTTAAGAAAATATAAAAGGTTTTATAATTTAATAATCGTATACTTATATCGAGCTCTAAAAATATGTGAAATCCGTATGTGTTTGAATTCACTTCTTTTCACGTTTTTAAACTTCAGTGAAGAACATCGCTACTTCCAAATCACGTTTGTAACTAGATAGTGTCACCGCCTACACGTCCTGAGAAGCGCATGTAAAGTCATGTGACTTGAAAACAAGACTTCCAATTGGTTCTTAGTAGTTTCTGTTCTGAAATTTACATGAAGCACTCCACCCACTTTCCACACAATCTTTTCTACTCTCAAGAGACAACAACGTCGAGCATCTTCCGCATTCATCTTCCGAATCTGAAGGAAATGAGCGACCACCGTTAAGAAGAAAAAAGGAATCTTTCATTTGGCAATTTTTCACTTATCCTGATGATCAAAAGAAAGTGAATGCGCCAAAAGTAACCTGCACGATATGCAATTCGGAGCTCTCAAGGGGAAATCCAAATAGAAAATATTCCTTTTCTATACATACCATGCAGCGGCATGTTAAACAAAGGCACCCTGAGCATTATGCAAAAGCATCGACAAGAGCCCTGGCCACGCTATTACCATCAGAGGTGGCCAGCACATCTTCTGGTGGATGACCTGTATCTCCATTGAGTGCTGAGATGGACTTGAGACCATATCTTGCGAAGGTGCATATGAAATGCAACGAGTGTGGAGAAATTCTTTTGTATGGAGAGCAGAGCCTCGTTCTTATTAAACTGAAAATTGAAAGTCACAAATGCCCCAAGAAAAGATACATTTCTTCACTTCATTTTCATAGTATTACATACTGAAAAATGACGTAGCAACTTTAAAAAATCGAAAGCATCATAACACTTGTTTCCAAAAAAAAAAAAAAAAAAAAAAGTTCTTTTCAGAACTAACTCTTTCTACCAAAACGAGCTCCAAGAGCATATTATGAGATGTTTTTTTGCCGCTTTCTTTTAGTGCGCGACCGGGTGCGCGCACCCACCTATCGCGTACAGGACCTGAGACTCGCATGTGAAGTCATGTGACTTGAAAACAACACTTCCAATTGGTTCTTGGTAGTTTCTACTCTGGAATTTACACGCAGCACTCCACCCACTTCCATCACTTTCTTTTCTACTCTCAAGAGAGAACAACGTCGAACATCTTCCCGAAGACTGCTGCAATGGCTACCGTTCCGCATTCATCTTCCGAATCTGAAGGAAATGAGCGAACTCCTTTGACAAGAAAAAAGGAGGCCACGCTATTACCATCAGAAGTGACCAGCACATCTTCTGCAGAACGACCTGTATCTCCATCGAGTGCTGAGATGGACTTGAAACCATATCTGGCGAACGTGCACATGAAATGCAAGAACTGTGGAAAACTTCTTGTATACGGAGAGCAAAGCTTTAGTCTAATTAAACTCAAAATTGAGAGTCATAAATGCTTCAAGAAAAGTTAAATTTCTTCACTTTCTTTTGATAGTATGACATACTGAAAAATGTCGTCGCAACTTTAAGAAATCAAAAGCATCATAACACTTGTTTCCAAAAAAAAAAAGTTATTTTCAGAACTAACTCTTTGTACCAAAACGAGCTCCAAGAGCATATTAGTTGATATTTTCTCGCCGCTTTCTTTTAGTACGCGACCGGGTGCACGCACCCACCTATCGCGTAGAGGCATCGAGACACGCATGTGAAGTCATGTGACTTTAAAACAACACTTCCAATTGGATCTTACTAGTTTCTATTCTCCAATTTACACGGAACACTCCACCCACTTCCCTGGAAAACCAGTTTATCGAAAATCTTTTAAAGTCTCCTCTTATGAAACATTCGACATCGTTCACATAGTAGTGTAGTAAATAGCACTAGATACACTCCGTCCCTTAATTACAAGGGACTTATTGCTATGTGAGAACAACTTTTGTTTTCACGCGATAATGTGAAATGCTGAGCCTGTTACAGAATTTTCTTTCACATATATGTTACTATTCTCCTTCGAGCACTAACACCGTAGAAAATACCACCAATAGCGGTGATATTTTTTACACCCAGAACGGGCGATTTGTATTGCTTACAGCCCTTGCTATCATAAACTTTTATTTCCTAAGTCTCTGATTTCAACTGTGCAACGTGGCTCCCCTGTGTGTCGTAATGAGGTGCTAAGAACACCACGTACACTCTACTGTGACTAAGCATCCATAAATTTCACGGACATCTGTACCCTGCTATCTGCAATTGTAAACATCAAAAGGAGCTACACTGCGCCCCTTCGAGAGGCTTGACTCCCACTGCTACAAACTTGGCAGTCGCCAAGATGCACAAGAACAGCGTCTCGGATCCATTGAACTTCTGTGACGGTCTCAATGAAAATAAGCACTAAACAATATTCAAGTATGTAGTAGTCCTTCTACTTGGTTAGAGACTAAAAATTTACCGCAGCGCTGCAGCGATTTCTACCGCAAATAAACCTTGGTATTAATGAGGTTTAACGGAAATGTGGTAAAAATCGTTGCAAAGCATGAGTATCACAGAAAAGTCTGCATTATTCATGCATAGAGACCTAATGCTATTAGCCATGTTATCCACCTCCCATTGGATAACATGGCTAAGAACTGCTCAGGGCAGGTGTTAGCTGTTAGAAATATTCCCGCTTAGCGCAAATATCTCCAAAAGCTAGTAATAAGAGATAGCGATGATAGAGACTATTTTCAGTCGCTAACATCTTGGCACGCCCAGTTTGCATCTCATTAGATATAAATGCAACTGACATGCAAAGTGGGGCCCAAAATGTTCACTATCTCCTACTAGGTGTCGCTAACTGGTGTTAGCAGCAGCTAGGTAATAGCGAGATAATTTTATCTCTGCTTTCTTGGCGTTTAAACCAAAAAAAACACAGATAAACATCCTTGATAATATACCTCTATATTCAAATTACTGCGTCAAGACCTACGCCTACTTCAATCACATGCACAGTTTTGAAACAACATGGTCCAGAAAGTCACTGAGTAAAATCTCATAAATTACAGTCAGCCACTTTCAAGACGCATTACTTCAGAGGAACACTTCTTTATGATACAGGGCTTTAGAATGACACACATATCTCGTCTTTATAGAGACCCCTCAGGTTTTTTTAACAGTTGTTAAATGCTTCCATACTCATCACAAAGCTGCTCCATCATGAGCATTGCCTCAGCTGTCCTCAGGACGGACAACATTTGTGATGAACTTGCCGCTGTGCATGCACAACACTAACATTGTGCTTCCTTGACACGTTCTATTCACTAAGCAGAACCATGATGGAACCACTCTATCATAAACACACCTGAACCATGGCTCAGAAAGGAGTAGCTCTATCATGACCATACAAGTACCACTAAGCCCCCCAGCCCTCTAATCTTGAGGCAGAATTGGCACTGCAACACAGAATTTAAAGTCCTGCAAAGAACACCATGTAACATTTAATATCATATCCACCATTGTTTTCATATATCACTTTTGCTGAACTCACTCAGTGAAATGTCGCTCATTTTATTAAATCACTTTTAAAGCATACCTTCTAACAATGCACCCAATCCTATGTGGAAGTGTTCAATATAAAAGATGACATTGCTTTAAGAAGGATAGAGAAATAAATAACACAATGATGTAAAAATTTCTTTATTATATATACTTACCTAAAAAAAAGAAAAAAAAAAGTAAATTTCTTATTAAAACGTAGCACCTGTGGAAGGAAATTAAAAATAAGATTATAAAGTATATTATTTAAAGAAAAAACAATAGGAAACAATAACAGAGCTGCAAAGAAAACTGTCAGATATTATTAATTAAACTTACCTTATAAATATAATATCTGTGGAGGAGAGTAAAAAAATAATCTGTTATTATACATATTTCTGAATGCAATGTAACAAAATAAGTAAACAGCATATTAAATGATTTATTTTTGCTGTCCTCAGAATACATTGATTTTCACTATCAAGAGTGATTTCAATATTAATCATCATATAACAGCTGGGAAAAAAAACACAATCAAAATGATTGTGTTTAAAAAACCCATACAAAATCTGCATACATATTATAAATACTTGAAAAAAACATGTCTTAAATGTTTTCCTCAAATTCGCAATTTCTTGAGTAAGCACACTACATCTTCTACAGTTACAACCTAATTAAAGTATACCACTTATTTTTCAAGATATCTCAACAAAGCCCCGTGCAGCAATCTCCTATAAAAAATGTATTTCAAAGACACAGTTTCTTCTCTCATACCTTTCCGCGTGGCCAAATTGTATAAGCTAACTCATTATCTTTTAAATACCTCTCCCAAACACTTGCGTCCATATAAGTTTTGAAATAATTTTCAAAAGTACTCATTTTCTTCTCTCATATTTTTCCACGTGGCGAAATACTATGAGTTAAGTAGTTTTTTTTCTGAAATTATTTAATCTTAGTCTTATCTATTGTTTTCTGTACTTTCACAATCAAAATTTGTACCATATTTTATACCATCAAACATTAAGTAAATTTGCACCTGATGTTATCACAATGCAAAACACAAATTTCATTTATAGATTTGTACACCCTCATTTACATGATATTTGTAAACTAGTAAGTTTCAGATCTTTACAGTATACATCTTAGTACAGCAAATCATTCTACTGAAATTTGGGTTCCAAAAATAACAAATAAGAGTTACTTAAGGCAAAAGGCAAACGTTTTTTAAAAGTCAATTGGCTATCATTGCAAAGCGTCCAGCCACTAGCACACTTCAAATAAGCTGTATAATGTCCTGATAATGTAGAAGGCCCTTCATGAAAAATAATGGCTACAGTTACAAATGTTCTTCTAGAAATAGAAACTTGAGAAGCCACAACATTTTTAATTAAAGTTGACAATTTACTCCCATCAGCTCTGCATCGTTGAAACATTAAAATTACATATTGTCCGTATCTATGGATAAATAAAGTTGATAACATTTCAGACTTGCATTGAGAACAGACCATGTTCTGATGCTCATCTTTAACTAGCTTATTAAAAGGCACTTCTTTGCAGTCTGGTAATGTCAAATATAAAAATCTTTCACTGGGTATCTCAGTACTACTTAAAAATGAGCAATTATCACACTTATGTTCCCATTTATAAGAAAGGCCGAAAAGACTATCAATATCTACAGCTTCATCCTCCAAAACTGTAAAAATATACATGATAAATTCCTGACAATCTTGCTGAATATTCTGAGAAAATTGATTTACTCCTGCACATATGTCTAAAACATTCCTTAGTTCTGAAACACTTGCTACTTCACTATCACCACTACTACACATTTCAAATATAGAATTTAAAGAATAGCAAAATGTACACTCCTGATTTTCTATAATCTGTTCCTTAACATATTTCAGAAAGAAAACAACATTAACTACTACATTTGCATAGCAGTTGACACCAGGCCTATTTTCAAACTTAAATCCAACAATCTCTTCAATACTAACAGTTTTGCTACGGCTACCAACAACAGCTACATCTTTTTTTCGTCGTTTCTCGACTACTTCAGCACATTTGTCCTCATTTTTCCTTTTCTGACCAACTATACGCCTTTCAATTAAAGGATATTGAGGTAAACTTGGAGCATATTCTCTTCTTAACCTATT
This sequence comes from Lissotriton vulgaris, assembly GCF_964263255.1. Classification (NCBI taxonomy): domain Eukaryota; kingdom Metazoa; phylum Chordata; class Amphibia; order Caudata; family Salamandridae; genus Lissotriton; species Lissotriton vulgaris. The sequence continues at coordinate 1,082,598,129 of NC_141694.1, read as the reverse complement.
ATACTCCTTCACACAATTTAAATCTGCACTAATCTTTGTCTCATCATAATCAATTAGATAAAGTCCACATAAAGTTCTAACTCGCGATAGAGCAACATACGCCATGCCCTCTTTGAATACAGTGCTTCCAATATTTACCAAAGCACAATCTACACTTAAACCTTGAGATTTATGTATAGTCACTGCATATGCCAAACAAATTGGAAATTGCTTACGACGGACATATAAGTCTTTCACAAGCAAAAAACGAGTTGAACATCGACTAATTTGTTGAACTTCCTCAATCCCATCAAATTTTATCCTCAAAAATTCAATCTCATCTCTATTGGTATAATTGACAAAACCAACAACATTACCCATTGCTCCATTTACCAATCCTCTTTCTACATGTAAATTTCTTCTTAAAATTATCCGACAATTTAAACATACATACAGATTTTTCTCTAAACCAGCAGTTTTAGATATAGTTTTTTGAAGAGAATCCAATTTTAATTTCAACTTTTCAGACAGAACAATAGTACTACCTTCATGCTCTATTCTATCTTTAGCTTCCAGTTTCCTAATTTCTTGATTTTCTAAATTCAACATTTTCTCATTAAAAACTGAACATTCTTTCAGAGTTGGCATCAAGCATATCACTGACTTATCTGCTACCTCTTTACTATATATTCTCTCAGGAACATTATCTTCATTAGGAAACAGCTTGGAAAGTAATCGGGTTCGTAGAGTGTGTTTCGCATCTTCAGTTAATTTTCCAATCCTAATATCTTGAAGAATACTTCCATATTTAGTATCCTTTGCCTGTCGCATATTTTGAATCAGTTCAGTATATTTGAAATGTGACCATATATGTACATTTCCAATAACGCCCAGGCACTTTCTGGTCTCCTCATGTGTAACAGTTTCAAATACAGGTTGTCCTTTCACAGGAGTTAGCTGCAGTAGATCTCCAAAAACTATGACATGTTTACCTCCAAATAACACATCATACTCTGTCTTAAGTGTTTGTTGCATTCTTAAATGCACAAAAGCAAGCATTAAATTGGAGACCATGCTTACTTCATCAATAATAAGAAGTTTCATTTTTTTAAGGACTCTAGAAACTTCAAAACAAGCTTCTCCAGATAGCTTCTGATATTGTAATTTATTTTCATGTTCAACTGGCAGCATCAGCAAACGATGTAAAGTAACACCTTTAATATTATGTGCTGCCAATCCAGTTGGAGCAGTAACAACACACGACAGTGTTGACTGAGTTGTTTGCTGTAAATATGTAGTAATTCCTTTAATTAGGAAACTTTTACCAGTCGCAGCTTCTCCACTTACATATAATCGAATAGGTTCAAATGACATACATGAGCAATCTTTTCTCTCATGACGAAAGCCATGCTCAATGTGCTCTGTCACTTCATCATATATCTGTCTTTGCTCACCATTAAACTGCTTCTTTAATTCTTCTAAGTCGATTACTTCCTCTTGACCTTGCTGCATTGCGCTTTCCACCTCATCCATGGCGGTGGCTGCTTCATTTTGAATAATTGGTTGTCCCAGTGGATCTTGACTTAATGAAGCCGAACTTTGACTACCTTGTGAACTATCTCTAGCAATCTCCGCTGCAATTGTCGCTTCTTGCTCTATTTCGTCATTCAACATTTGGAGATAATTGCTGAAAACAGGACATTCAATACTACTTTTAGATGTGTTGAATGAATCTTCATAACTATCAAAGTCTCCAAGTAGTTCCTCTTCTCTACGCCATGGTTTAAAGAGTTGCAAAAGAGCAAAATAGTAAAATTCTCTTTTATCAGGTGTTTCGCAACTCAGTTTCCGATGATTTATCAAGTGTCCTTTTCTTTGTTTTACCAGACATCCTTCATGTCCAATTACAGCATGTACACCTTTATCAATATTCTCCGTAACATTTCTCTTAAAAGTGTAATTTTGAAGTATTTCATACAGACAAATGTTTTCAAGCAGAGTACTTCTATTTGGATAGTATGTATCCACATATTTGTTTTCAAAATGTCTGTACTGTTTGGTTCTTTCTGGGCTAAATACTCAATTTCTTGCACAGGTTTCAGAACACGGTTTCGTGTTTCTGCTAGGCCCAAACTCACCCAGAGAATAGTCCTTGATTTCGCATAACGACTTGCTGATGATAATCTGTCACAACATTCATATGCTCCAATTTCTCGATGAGACAGCATCTTCAAACTGTACGTATATAATTTCTTGCTCAGGCTCTTTTCATGAGAAATGTCTTCCCACATCTCCTTCAGTTCCGTCTTTTCAGATTTCGTGATGTAAGACGTTACATATCGAGCCACAGCAATAGAGTTGTCTGCAACATATTGTATGTCCATGTTAGCATTCCACATGGACAAAATGACTGGGTTATAGTCATTAATATATTTCGATTCTTCACCTCTTCTTAAATTGTACATATTTTTAGGTGACCTCCTTCTGATATTATGTCGCAAACATGACATCAAATTGTTGACTCTTCCTTTTGAAAGTACCGGTCGTGCAAATCCAAAGCGACATTTGGTGTAAAATTTGCTCTTTGATTTGAATTTTCGCCGACAATATTTTCCACAGCGATGACTTTGAAAATGTAACACTTTTCCTCTTAAGTCCTTATCAGTGCTACTATTAGGTATGTCACAAGTGGCATACTGTTCAATAAAAGACAGTACAGTCTCATCCAAGTCTATTCCAAATTTAGGAACATCCTTGATCCATAGCAGCATATGAATATGAGGAGCACCTCTTGCTTGATCTTCTTTTCTCCAAAAGAAATCCAGTACTTCACCAAGAGGCGGATTTTTTTTGTTAGTAATGAAAGACATCATAGCTTCAAATCTATGATTAAAATACCTGCAAACATTAACTGGATCTAATGAACACAGTTCTCCAGGTGTCTTGTAGTTTATGTTTTCTATGTTTGCATTCGCCTCCCGAAGAAATTCAATTAAATCTTCCCAAGCATACTCTGCACAGCTTAGAGTTAAAAACCATGTTGGTGCTCCTAAGTTTCTAAGCATGCACTTCAAATCTCCATGACGACGGTACCAATACTCATTAGTACCCCGCTGACAAGCCATTAAATTAATTAGATGAGAATCCAAAACACTATCTTTCTGTTGCACTTTATCCATAAATTCCTTTGCTGAAATATTTTGCAGATGTACACCACTTTTTAAGATATGGTTTACTGCATAAGACAGACCAGATAAGTCACTCTCAAACAGAAGATAAAACAGATATGGAATGCATTGGCGAAACCTTGGATCTTCTGCATATAATCTTGTTGTCCGGTACTCAGATGCAGGAATCTGCATAGGTCGATCATCATATCGTGTACCTTCACCTGTAGGAAATAACTGTGGAAAACAACGACCTTCCAAACTTTTTCCCCAGACACTAATAGGATTTCCTTTCGCCTTTTTCATCTGAAATAATTCAATAGCATTCCCTATTGCTTCTTTGGAATGCAGTAGATGAACACTGTAATGTTCATAAATTTCTTCAGATCTGGATACATCAACTTTTTCAATTTGTCCACTAGACAAACCACTATCCTCTTCTTCACTTACATCTTCTTGTTCTACATATACATCTTTGTAATACTTATTATTTTGCACTAAATACAACGTTGCCTTTTTCACTTTCCTAACATCCACTAAATCTTGCCAGATTTTCTTACTCTTTGTAGATACACCATTAACTAGAATAACTAGAGGTTCCCCATCTACATTTTCAACACCAATTGTTTCCATATTTTTTTTAAGATCAAGAGGCAAATACACAGCTCTACCCTTTAATCCTCTTAGTAAGTCTGAAGGATTTAATTTACCAGTCTTAGGCTCCATTCGAACAATAGCCTGAAAAGGATGTACACATTGAATCAGAATCGTCTCATAAGTATTTAAATCCATCAATTCTGATGGAATATTACCAACTCTAGATTATTATGAACAGCTCTAGCAGGCATTTTATTTTCATTTACTTTATTATAACAATATTTACAAACACGTTGCTGAAAACCCAAATCAAAATAGTTTTCCACCAACAAATAAGTTGCAAAATCTTTCCATTGTCCATTACTCTCATCTTCACTTTTTAAATATAAATCAACTAACCTCGTTTGACTTTTGTAATGAATGCGTCGACAACAGACACAAGAAAAATTTGGTTTCTCACCTGCAATTACCTTAAACTTTATTAATTCCTGTTCAAAATGTTCAATATTTACATTCCCAACATTTTCTAACACATTTCCTTCTATAATTATATCACCTTCTGCATTCTCTTCCTCTGGACCAAAATAACTTACCTCAATTTCTGCACAAATCTTCTTAACATCTAATTCACATCCATACAAAAGAGCACTATTTAACTGTTTAAGTTTAAGTGCTGGACTTTTTGCATAGTACAACTTTCTCACAAATTTTCTCATTTTATTATGATGCACTGCTAACATCCGGAAATGATGAAACACACTCTGACATATTTTTTTAGAGAGACAAGCCAGAGAATGGCCTTGCAGAACTATTTTCTCGCGCACTCTGCCTTCATCTAATTCTTGCAACATTTTAATTTTTTTTTTTTAGACTTTCTTTAGTGTACTTACGCAAGAAATTGCGAAAGAAATCTATTGAATCCTGTCGTACACTACAAATGCTACTACTATTCCAACTGTAAACAGGAGCATTAGGACGTCCCTCTAAAGCTTCTCTAGCCATAACATCTTCTGCATTTCTAACCACAATTTTCTCTTTCTCAATAACACAACCATCCTTCACCTCATACGCTCGACCAGTGGTGTCAACTGCATGCAACAGATCGTTACTTTGAAAGTAACTCTCTTCATTAAAAAATGGCTCAGAAGTTGAAGTATGCATCCACTTCCCAGAAAACACTTTACAAAAATTACTCCTATTTATATGTCTCTTCCATTTACTTTTACCTTTGAAAACTCGAATCGCCTTATTTAAAATATTTATTCTATTAAGTATTAAAATAAATAATTTTCTTTTTGTCTAAAAAATGCACGCTCAACGATACCCTCTATATATAGTTTTTTTTTAAGAAAAACAGATCTTTTTTTAGAAACTTTCTCCTTTTGTGATAAATTCGAAACAACTCTATTGTAAAACATACGCTTCCTGATTTGGCTGAATTGATTGCTCCGGGTTTTACTGTACAGACTTTCATCTTTCCTAATTCCAGTAATAGTACTTTGTTTGACTCCAGATTTCCTTTTAGATGGTGAAATCGTTTTCTCCTTCTGAACTTCAATATTTACATTTTTCCTTCCCAAAATGTTTTTAAAAAACTTATTAGTTTGCTTACCAGGAGCACTCTTCTTTGTATCCGTCCTCTCAGTCTTTGAAAATAATTCTGTACTTTTCTTCTTTAAACTATAACTCCGTTTGTAGAGTTTCTTCTCTTCAATTCTGGTTGGCATCTTAATTTAAAATTTTGATGAAATTGTGAATCTGTAAGACACAAAAATAACAAATATTATAGTTCACTACTAGCATATACCGTACAAATTAAAACCACACATTCATTTTCTAATAAAATACAGATAATAACAGAAAATCTCTAAACAAAGTAGTAAATCCTGTAGTGAATTTTCCTTGTAAATTTATCACACTCTATATTTCTTTAAACTTTATAGACAATTTTTTTAAAAAAATGTTAAAGCATACAAACAGTACACTTTTTTCAAGAACTATCGGTCATCATAAATGTTTTAATCTTTTTTTCTACAATCTCTTTTACACTTCATGAGAACATATCTTATCACTCTCATGAAGCACTTCATCGACGAATATATCAAGAAAACTATCATCACGAATGCTTTACTATCATTTTTTTTTATTTATTCAAAAGTTCATAATTTAAAAGAACTTCCAACATCAGTTCATCAGGGACTTCTTTAAGTCCATTGTCCTCATCTTCTATCAGCTCTAAATAGGCTGAATCTAATGAAATGTCCATAAAATAATCATTTTCATCTGCTTCCTCTCCAACAACCGCGTCTAATATTTCCTCCATCAGTTCATTTATTATATCAAAATGAACTTCATTTTCTTCTGAAAAATTCTCCATTGTATTTCTTAAATAAATTCTTCTTTATCCTTTTAAAAAAATATAAAGACTAAATTATATCTTTGTCATAAGTGTATAATTGAAAACTACCTTTACTAATTTTTAAACTACAGATAATTTTATAATCTCTAACTTATTAACTCTATATATTGTAAGATACCACATTCCTCTTGTTTTGAAAAAGAAATAGGCAATATAACTCTAAACATTGACACTGTGCTTTTTTTAATTTAAATAATTACTGTTGATAAAAGACATTTCACTGTAAAATTTATTTTTAGATTTTCTAGATATTTGAAATATTTATTACCTGTACAATAATCTTTAGAGACCCATTTCTTTTATTTCAACACTATAAAGTGCAATATAAATTTATGCACTCTAAAGAAAAGGATCACACTATACAAACCATTTAATTCACTTAACAGATTACTACTTCCCACAGAGACAGTTCCATTTATATTACAACAGTATACTCACCATGTCAATGTCTTAGCATATGCAAAATGTCATACTTACCATGAACAACCACCTCATAATAAAGCTCTACATTAATATGTAAAAAAGTGCCTATACATAGTATATTCACAGATATGCAGGAAACATGAGCATTACATTTAGATCCATATCATAATACCTCTCTGTAAATAAAAATGGAACACTGCCAAACATAATACAACAAAATTTCAAAAATAATGAGCACTTCACAAGTATTATTAAAAGAAACCTGAAAGAATTATACTCCAATGATTTCTAAATCTGAACTCCTTGCAAAAGAACACATATCCCAAGCTCATTAAAACATAATTTGAACTGTCAATGGAGAACATCTCAAAAAACATATGTAGTATAAGCAGATAGAACCACATGTGAAAAATTTAAGATAAAATCATGTTCAAAACATTTACAAATTATTCTTTATTATTTTCATCACCACCCACAGAAATTGCCAAAGCATAAAAAGGAACTCACCTGAAAAAAAGAATATATACTCTCAATATATAACTTCAAATAGCAGGTTGATCCTTACAGGCACCAAACACTCTAAAAAAGGAAATAATAACATTTTATTAACTTATTACAAACTTATTTCCTACACAATATACAATCATTATAGCATTGAACAAGCATAACTAATAAGTTTCCCAAAATCCTCTCCATTATAAATAAATACAAAATTTCTCATTTATAAAAGCATTGTGCCACAGATATGTCACTTTTCCCCATGTTAAAATTCATGCACCTACAACAGTAGGCTTTCAAAACTAAAAGGCCAAGTCACAAAACAAAAAAAGCCTTATTTATGAAAGCATTGCGCCGCCACTGCGTCACTTTTACCATGGGAAAAGTGACGCACGGGTGACGCAAAGCCGTCATAAATAAGGCCCCATGTCCATAGACAAAAACTACAGGGCCAGCATTATACACATGCAAGCAGTACACTTGCACAGAACCACAAAACCCCAAGAGCCACCATGTTAATATATATCCTTAATATAATAAACCTCTGAGAATGGATACATATTTGCGTGGCAGCCCATAACAGAAATTTGGCATCCTCTGACTCTGATCCAGTACCAAACACCCTAACCCCCCCCCCTCCCTCTTCACTAAACTCCGCACTCCACCCCACCCAGACCCCCTATTACAAACCCCCTACCTACCCTCCCTGTCCAAGGCCACCATGAGCCTCAAACCGCCCCTGGTAAAGTTAATGAACAAGCATAACTAATAAGTTTCTCAAAATCCTCTCCATTAAAAATAAATACAAAATTTCTCATTTATAAAAGCATTGTGCCACAGATATGTTACTTTTCCCCATGTTAAAATTCATGCACCTACAACAGTACCCTTTCAAAACTAAAAGGCCAAGTCACAAAAAAACAAAAGCCTTATTTATGAAAACATTGCGCCACCACTGTGTCACTTTTAGCATGAGAAAAGTGACGCACAGGTGGCGCAAGGCCGTCATAAATAAGGCCCCATGTCCATAGACAAAAACTACAGGGCCAGCATTATACACATGCAAGCAGTACACTTGCACAGAACCACAAAACCCCAAGAGCCACCATGTTAATATATATCCTTAATATAATAAACCTCTGAGAATGGATACATATTTCAGTGGCACCCCATAACAGAAATTTGGCGTCCTCTGACTCTGCTCCATTACAAAACACACTAACCCCCACCCCCCTCCCGCATCACTAAACTCCGCACTCCACCCCACCCGGACCCCCTATTACAAACCCCCAACCTACCCTCCCTGCCCAAGGCCACCATGAACCTCAAACCGCCCCTGGTAAACTTATAAGACACAGGATTACTAAAACTCAAAGAATAGGCAACAGGCAGATAATCTAAATAGTACATAAAGACACATATTTTTTACATAATACTATTGAAAAACATGTAGTATTTTTTATAAATCTATCATGCATCTGGCCCTCTAGAACCGCTTTCAAAACGTGAACTATAAACCTTTACATTTCATTTTTAAACCATACACTTTCAATTACATTATTTTTTTATTTACAATTCATGTAATGTTACACACCTTTTCTAAAATACACCAGTCCCTGTTATTTATAAGGATTTATTTTCAGTTTTCATCAGTGATACTTTCTTAACATATAATTAAAATCACTGTAACTTTTTAAACGACAATGCTAACGCGGTAAAAATAACCCTCCATTTGCTTTCCTTTAAGAATGTAGACTATCTACCCCACGCATGCGTTTCTTGATATTTGCATTTGGCAGCGAATACCAACCTTGAATCGGAAGACATGAACAAGAGCTCCATTGTCACATTTAAAACTGAACGTAGCATCTGCTCACACATATATCTTTCACTTAGCTAACGTTCACAGAAAACAGCATTGGTTTTTAAAAAAATTGACCTTGCTTTACAACTTACTCAAATGACTCCCTTATTTTTTAACGCATCCTCCACTTCAAGACAGGTACTTTTTTGATAACTACTAAGCAATATTTAAGTGACTAGACTCCTAGAAAATTTATAAAGTCATTCTGCTCCTCTCCACTGCAAAGCCGGCGACCTAATTCTGTGGAGTTGCTATAGAACCGGCAGTGCTGCGCCGTTTCCTTTACCATCTTGTTAAATTCAAAATGGATGTCCCTCCTGCTTTCGCAAACGAGCCGGACCACTTAGAATTATTTCGACAGAGAATGCTTCTCTACTACGGCACCTTAGCACTCTCAACTTTGAATACTTCATATCGATTATCATTTCGATATTCGTATTTCACCTGTGTGCAGCCTGTATTTCATTGCCTGAGCTGTGATTTCACGTGGGCCCTGGATTTATGTCTCTGCAATTTGTACCTCCTGAAGCGAATTACAATCACCTCATGAATCCGTTACTTGATCATGAACAGCTTTGTTACAACGGAGGGTTTATGGCCTTTGCAGCGATACAAGGAGTTCTGGGTCATTGGAATATATTCGCAGCAGCGCAGGGTTTCCTAACAGAGAGCTACATCGAAAACCCACCGAGCTGCCCTATGATGGTAAAAGACGCTCCAATAATGACAGATCATGAATGCTCCTTTCCTCTTCTCAATTGGATGGCTGACATGTTTTCAGATAATAACAGTGATTTCCTGTTAGAAGCACTTGCTGCCTATTTTGCCTACACAATGGATGGTTAACTCCTTCCCACCGAGCTGCCCTCTGATGGTAAAAGAGGCTCCGATTATAACAGATCGTCAGTACTGCTTTACTCTTTTCCATTGGATAGCTGACATACTTTCAAATGATAAAAGTGATTTCCTGTTAGAAGCAGAAGCTACCTACTTTGCCTAAACAATGCTTCGATAACTCTTATGCAAGCCATTGACGTTCTCATTTCCTTTTGCTTCCCTATATTCTTCACGTTCTTTTCCATATTTTCTTATGAAGAACAGACCTATTGGCTTTACTAACAGTGGACATTATGATTTCGTGCTGGTTAAATTTTGGTCTTTTATGTGGACTACATTTGTTTCTTCAGCTACTCGATTTTCAACTTTATTTTTTTACAGTCTAATCTCAACAATTCTATTGCATATCTTATCTAAGGTTATTTCAAATGTACTTGATGCAAAACTCGCTAATATATGCTACATGTGCCCTAATTAATGTGTAAATTTTAAACGAGTTTTTTATAACTGTAAACGCCATTTCGCATCTCAACTGCTTATTTCCGCCTCACACGCCTCTGCTCCTTTAATTTTCTATAAAATTATTATTTTTAAATACTTTACAGAAAAATATGTTCTTTCAACAATATTTCCATTGTTACTTGTGCTGTATTTCAAATGCAATACTGCAACCTTCAAAAGATATCTCAATACAGTAGTTCTCCTCAATAGTGATTTGCGCAGCATCCAACAGATTACATACATGCACCTCTCACCATTTTGTCGCTTTTGGCGCCTTTTTTTTCCCCTCACACAGTGACATAACACAAACTTGATAGTGCTTCGCATGTAGACAGCTGATTGATAAAGTGATGATGTATAACCACTTGCATTTTCATATATCGTTCCCTAACTGAAAGGCCAGAGACCTTCTTCCATTTATTAAAATATAATATACTTCCTTATAAGAGTGTACAATGTTTTTTCCCAACTATATTCATTTTTCTTCAACTATAGCGTTTGTATTCCATGTACTACTGACAATACCAATTACTGTGTTTTTTGCAAATTCTGTACTCATATTACATAATGATTTGTCTTTAAAACAGTACATTTCTAAATAAACATTTCAAATATTCACGGTTTCTCTTTTAATCCATAATCTCAACTGAAATGATTTCATATCGAAAAACTATTCATGTGTTCCACATAACATTAACTGTAGTAACTGAGGACCTTATTTATGTAGACCTTCCGCCGCCGGTACCTCATTTTTTAAAATGGGAAAAAGTGACGCACCGGTGGCGCAAGGCCTTCATAAATAAAGCCCTGAATGTTTTCTTTTCTCGACCTCACTTACTGATACTAGAACCTGCAAGCCAATTAGGGCCCGTGAACTCTTTCTTAGTAGGTCGCGCACCGTACAGACAGTTATACCACTGTTAACACATTTTTTTTACTGTTACCAAGCACCGCCACAGTTCTGCTTCACTCAGAGTTAATCACTGCTCCCACGCTTCTACAGGCCAGACGCTATGTCGTATTTCTCTCCTTATCACCCTTTCATCTCCACAATAACAAACAGTTCTCTGCCAGCCACCAGAGAACAGAGTCAGATGCAGAGGCACCAACAAGTGAAATACGACATACCCTCTGCTCTGACAAAGCAACCAAGCGGTAATTGTGGAAGAAAACATTCAGTAGCGCTTTAAAAATACCAATGCAATTATATAATTATTTTTTTGAAAACGTTCCAATTACTTTGAAAGGACTATCTGTGTGTGCCTCCACAGCAAACTTCCTCAGCCCGGACTGAAGGCAGACACACACAGACAATAAGATAACACAGGGCAACGCAGATGGAAAACAGAAGGGACATGAAGATGCAGTCAAACAACAGGACTGAGAGAGATATTTATATACTCCGTTTCCAACCTCAATGTACGAACACATTTACTACACAAATCTCTGTACAACCTCATGGTCAAAACTTTTCATTTTATTTCACTCGACCACCTCCCTCACCCCACCAGTGCAAACGGCGACCAGAAACTGCACTATAATTTTGACGTCTAACAGAAACTTTGTGAATACCTTAATCATTACCACTTTAGCCCCCTTCCCCGTCCCTCTCGCCCCACCCCCACCAGTGTAGGCCACGGCCACCAACCACCCTGAAATTTTGTCGACTGAGAAAAAGTTTACGAATTCATTAACCATTAGCATTTTTTGACAACGGTATCACTAGCAATTTACCATTTCTCTCTCTTTCTGCATTATCTGTCTCTCTGCTAATATTATTTCTTCACTTCCTGAACAACTTCTCTCATTATATATAAACGCTTCAAAATTTCAAAAATAATTACTCTCTATATTCAAAATATTTTTTACTGCGTATTCAACATTTAAATGGAAGAAATTACTTTTAGAAATACAACACATTATGACAGCCAAAAATTAGTTTTTACATGGAAAATCAATCATTGTTTGTGATTAAGCTATATTATACGGTACATGACAAAACAAACAGTTACAGACTTACCTTTACCAATGCTTTGAACGATGTAGAACAGTGAAAGTCACAAAACAGATATTCGTTTGCGGAACTCTGAATAATGCTACTATCACTGCAACCAAAATTCAATGGCACAGATATCCAGTCAATACACACTCATATAACTCTCTTCAGCCAATCACATTTCCTCACGCAAAATTGTAAAATCAAATTTACATTTCAATTGGTTGTCCTTCACAATATTTTCAGTCTCACGTGAGAGTCACCCATCACCAACTGCCATCTCCGGCTGTTTCCATGGTAACACCTCATTCTGCACCTTGCTGAAGGCACAGGTCAAAAGTTCATGTCTCAACATTCTACAGCAAACTAAGAAGACTGTTTTCCCTCCAGAAACACCTGCCAATCCACAGCTCTGTTACATATCTTTTTTTTTCACACCCAATAGTACTTTTCGTTTAACATAAACATTAACATGCAACGTACTCTTCAATCTCCACTTATTACAATCAACCAATCATTTTTATTTTTTTAACCACACCCAGCCTCTTCCTTTTTTTTTATCCAGAATTTCAACTTCTAACTACCATTCCACTTCCAGAACCGATCGGAGGACGACTACAAATCCCTTGAAAATGAAGGTCTGGCTAATAGGACACAGTTATATTCACTGGAGTGAAAAATATGCACTAAGCAGACGAATTTGCAACCTCGGCTTACCAAATGTACACATAACATGGATTGGCAAAAGAGGATTGAAATGTCACCAATTGATTCCATTGGTGAAAACTTTTATGCATCTCCCAGAACCAGACCTTATAATTGTGCACTGTGGTGGGAACGATCTAGGCACAATCACTGGGGTAGGTCTGGAAATGCTTCTAAAAGACACCTTTCGACAATTGATGACACTTTTTCCTCGATCTGCCTTGGTATATTCCAATATATGCCAAAGACAGAAATGGAATTGGTCCAATCAACATTGTGCACAATTTGAGAAAGCAAGGAGACATGTAAATAAATCTGTTTCTGCTTTCCTCAGAGATTATAGCATGGGTTCTATTTACCACAACAACTTGCGATACCACATGCAAGACGTCTATAGGAGGGACGGTGTTCATTTCACGAATGAGGGAAACAGAATTTTCCTCTGCAACATCAGGCTCTGCATCGGTACTTACTTATAAATGCAGAAAACACTCCATTAACACAAGGGCTCTTTTCAGAGCCACCTTATATCTAAGCACTCAAACTTCTGATTAATCTCCATTTTCACACTCTTGTAAATAGGTGTGCGCGACCGGGTGCGTGCACCCCGTAACTTAAAAAAAAAAAAAAATTATATCTTTTCGCGTTTAAGGGCCTTACTACACACCCCCAGAAAACCTACGCAGCAAGACAATCTCAACCTTCTCCCCTTTCCATGTTTCAACGCTTTGAAATGAACAATATGTTTACTCGCAGTGACAAAATGGCGGTCAACACTTCCTGATTTCCTTCGAATCGAACGTTAACAGACGTCACGCAGCAAAAAAAAATTCCGCTCACACGCAGCCGCTTGGGTGCGCGCACGCGTGCGTGCCTATAGATATATAATTGACTTTAACTTTAATTTTCTCAACAACTACTGAACGGATTTACACCATTCCAAAAAAAGCGTAATCTGTGAACCGGACTCTACAGTTTTGCCAAATTTCTTATAAATCCATTCAGCCGTTCGACCTGTAGCCGAGTCTAAAGGTCCTATGGAAAATAACATGGAGAAAACACGTTTTATATCTCAGCCCCCACTTGACCAATCCCCCCCAAACTTTCAGGGAAGGAGCGCAGCGGACCGAGCCATCTTCTTTGAGAAATTCGCTAAGATTCTACAACCAGAGCCAAAGTTATTCCAAATAGAATGTTGAGGATTTCCTATGGAAAACAATCCTAACTATAACTACCTACTGGCGACCGCCAGTAGGTAATATATATATATATATATATATATATTACCTACTGGCGGGGGCCAGTAGGTATATATAGTTAGGATTTTTTCTCTATGGGATTTTTGAAAATTCTATGTCTAATAACTTTGGCGTTTGTGGACGGAATTGGCTGAAATTTTCAGGAAAATGGAACATTTTGTTTCTGAGCAGCCCCTGACAATTTGGGGGGGTTTCATCAAGGGGGGGCTGAGAAAAAGGGGGGTCCTAAAACACGTTTTTCCCATGTTAATTTCCATAGGGCGGTTGGCCTCACTTTTAGCTCGAATGGCTGAATGGATTTGCACGAAACTTGGCAAACTTGTAGGGACTGTTAGCCCGATGTGCCTTTGCTAGGTCTCAATATATATGCTCCAGTGGATTTTGAGTAATTTAGGTTCAAAAAAAGATATATATCTGGGCGGAGCCTAACCACACATCTGATCTGATTGGCTGTCAGCACTTCATCCAAGAAGTGTTGGCAGCCATCTTGGGACCAATATACATGATAGCACCTCATTAAAAAGCATTGTAGTTAATAGAGGGTTTTAGGACTTTAGTTACATTATAAATCATTTGTTGATGGTACCATACTCGTTTTAGGAATTGTGGTGGGTTCTAAGGTGATTTTACCATGTGAAAAAACCTTCTGCTGTGATATCATGAATATTGTTTGAAAGAAAACTAATATCTCATGATTTTCCCACAGTGGTTTGGAAGGGGATCTATAAGCTAAACTGAAAGCATATTTTCTGTAAATTCACATTATCTTTCTCAGTCATGTGAAAATGAAGTCTGACATTCTCAGTAAAACATGTACATCCAACAAGGACAGAGACTGTCAGTTGATTCCTTTGTGTTCTACTGCAGCCTCCTAGAATGTTCTAAAGAACAACTAGAGCGCTAACAGTCCTACTTATTACAAAGGTATGGCACACCTGAAGCCATCTTGATTGGAATAAAGTGGTAACTCTTAAAACATTTAATTTAAAAAGAAACAACATGAGGGGGTATATTTTGCCATAGAAAGTATGATTAGTGCTGCAGAATGAAAAATTAGGGCACATTTTGAGTGACTTCTCAAATCCTTTTCTATTTCATTAAAACATTCTGACATGCAGTCTCCCAAAATGGCCACCAGAGACAAAAGAGCCCAAATGTAGCCCAAATATCACCCAGATGTAGCCCAAGTATAGCCCAATGACAGAATGTCCCAGAGTGTTCTAAAGAACAACTAGAGCGCTAACAGTCCTACTTATTACAAAGGTATGGCACACCTGAAGCCATCTTGATTGGAATAAAGTGGTAACTCTTAAAACATTTAATTTAAAAAGAAACAACATGAGGGGGTATATTTTGCCATAGAAAGTATGATTAGTGCTGCAGAATGAAAAATTAGGGCACATTTTGAGTGACTTCTCAAATCCTTTTCTATTTCATTAAAACATTCTGACATGCAGTCTCCCAAAATGGCCACCAGAGACAAAAGAGCCCAAATGTAGCCCAAATATCACCCAGATGTAGCCCAAGTATAGCCCAATGACAGAATGTCCCAGAGTGTTCTAAAGAACAACCAGAGCGCTAACAGTCCTACTTATTACAAAGGTATGGCACACCTGAAGCCATCTTGATTGGAATAAAGTGGTAACTCTTAAAACATTTAATTTAAAAAGGAACAAAATGAGGGGGTATATTTTGCCATATGAATTATGATTAGTGCTGCAGAAAGAAAAATTAGGGCACATTTTGAGTGACTTCTCAAACCCTCTTCAATTTCATTAAAAATTTTTGACATACAGTCTCCCAAGATGGCCACCAGAGACAAAAGAGCCTAAATGTAGCCCAAATATCATCCAGATGTACCCCAAGTATAGCCCAATGACAGAATGTCCCAGAGTGTTCTAAAGAACAACTAGAGCGCTAACAGTCTTACTTATGACAAAAGTATGGCACACCAGAAGCCATCTTGATTGGAATGAAGTGGTAAGTCTGAAAACACTCAATTTAAAAAGGAACAACATGAGGGGGTTAATTTTGCCATAGAAAGTATGATTAGTGCTTCAGAAAGAAAAATTAGGGATCATTTTGAGTGACTTCTCAAATCCTCTTCTATTTCATTAAAAAAATTCTGACATGCAGACTGAAACATGCACTTTGAATACCAGCAGCAGACGTCCCTGGTGAGCAGTAGCTTTACTACAGTGATCTAATGTGCAACTAGAGTGCTAACATTCAGAATTTATGGCAAATGTGTGACACATCTGAATGCCTTCTTGACGGAACCAAAGTAAACAAGCATTGAAAATGCAATAGATCTCGCCCTCGTTTAAGTTAAAGCCATTCTGTTTGTAATGAGGTGGCTTTTTAGCTTTGCTTTTATTAGTGTTTTTTCAACTTTCATGTAAATAACATGCATCTGTATGCATATAAGTATATGTATGCATGCATTTATGTTTGTATTTATATAGATATACAGATGATATATGTTTATATATGTATGTATATATATATATTCACTGAAAAAAACATAGGCTATAGACCATATATAGTTAGGAATTAGCATTTACAAAACCTTGAAAATTCACTGAAAAAACCATAGGTTATAGACCATATATAGTTAGAAATTAGCATTTACAAAACCTTGAAAATTCACTGAAAAAACCATAGGTTATAGACCATATATAGTTAGGAATTCGCATTTACAAAACCTTATTTTACTCACACAAAACCATTGAAATTCCATATATAGTTAGTTGCACTAACTATATATCGCGCACCCGCAATCCACTGCTGATGATGTCACATATTACATCATTCATGACATGGTCAGTGACATCACTGATGACATCACTGATGACATCTCAAATGACATCACTGATGACAACATCCAGTGACTGTATGTTTCTGTAAAGTTAAAATATGTCTTACATATTGAAGAATGAGTGGATGTATAAGTGTCTGGATGAAGGATTTAGTAGGTGCATGACTGACTGTATGAGTGAGTGATTAAATGTGTCTCACTGAGTGCATGGGTTAGTGACTAAACTGTCTTAATTTGTGCATCATTATGTCTGTTGTTCTGTAAACTGTTGCATGTGTTGATAAGTAGCTATATGAGTAACTATATGGGTTATTGATTGGTTGCCCAAGTATTTGTATGGGAGACTGAGTGTGACTGTGGGTGGCTGGGAGGTGTATGACTCTGTGCATAGATGTGTGAGCAGTTGATTCACTAGATGTATGGTTTCAAAAGTGCATGTGGAAACAGCTGTATGGGCGGTTGACTGTGTGCATGAGTGTATTGGTGAGTGAATGGATATCTCAGTGCTACATGTCAAAGTAAGTACATATGTAAAACACAGTACATGTGAGAGTTGACATATATAAATAACTGTGCATAAGAGCCAGTGAATGTGTGAGTGGCTGTATGGATCATTGTGAACTTGTATCAGGGATTGTATAAGAGAGTAAATATGTGTTATTATATGTTTGAATAAGTAAAGTTTGTATAACTGTATAGTTGAGGAAATGGAGGTGTGATTGATTCTTTGCATGACTGACTAGGTGTGTGAGTAACTCCATGGATGAGTGAGAGTCTGTGAGTGTCTGTTTACACTGATTGTATCTAAGGTTATATTAGAGTCTGAAGAGGTTCATCGTATTATCACATGAATGATATCATCAGTGATGTGATCAGTAATGTCAAATGAGATGTCATCAGTGATGTCATCAGTGATGTCATTTGAGATGTCATCAGTGATGTCATCAGTGATGTCACTGACCATGTCATGAATGATGTAATATGTGACATCATCAGCAGTGGATTGCGGGTGCGCGATATATAGTTAGTGCAACTAACTATATATGGAATTTCAATGGTTTTGTGTGAGTAAAATAAGGTTTTGTAAATGCGAATTCCTAACTATATATGGTCTATAACCTATGGTTTTTTCAGTGAATTATATATATATATATATATATATATATATATATTCACTTAAAAAAACCATAGGTTTCAGGCCTTATATAGTTAGGAATTAGCATTTAAAAAACCATTGAAATTGCTCCTATATAGTTAGTTGTATTAACTATATTTTGCGCACCCGCAATCCACTGCTGATGAAGTCACATATTACATCATTCATGACATGGTCAGTGACATCACTGGTGACATCACTGATGACATCACTGATGACATCACTGATGATATCATCCAGTGACTGCGTGTTTCTGTCAAGTTTAAATATGTCTTACATATTGAAGAATGAGTGGATGTATAAGTGTCTGGATGAAGGATTTAGTAGGTGCGTGACTGACTGTATGAGTGAGTGATTAAATGTGTCTTACTAAATGCACGGGTTAGTGACTAAACTGTCTGAATGTATGCATCGGTATGTCTGTTGTTGTGTAAGCTGCTGCATGTGTTGATCAGTGGCTATATGAGTGGCTATATGGGTTATTGATTGGTTGCCCAAGTATTTGAATGGGAGACTGTGGAAACAGCTATATGGGCGGTTGACTGTGTGCATGGGTGTGTTGGTGAGTGAATGGATATCTCAGTGCTACATGTCCAAGTAAGTACATATGTAAAACACAGTGCATGTGAGAGTTGGCATATATAAATGACTATACATGAGAGCCAGTGAATGTGCGAGTGGCTGTATGGATCATTGTGTATTAGTATCAGTGATTGTATAAGAGAGTAAGTATGTGTTAGTATATGTTTGAATAAGTAAGGTGTTGTGTGTATAACTGTATAGTTGAGGAAATGGAAGTGTGATTGATTCTTTGCATGACTGACTAGGTGTGTGAGTAACTCCATGGATGAGTGGCAGTGTGTGAGTGTCTGTATAGGTGTATGAGTGCATATGATAGTGTTGTATTGATGAGTGACTGTATGTATGAGTGATTCTATGGGTGAATGAGTGAATGTGTGTGTAGACCTAGGAATCACTGAGTGCGTATATATGTCCTGGACCTCTCCTCAGAGTTTGCTCTAGTCAATAGATCAAAACTGTGGAAGATTCTTCTTGGACTAGGCATTGATCCCCCTTTAGTTGGATTTTTAGCCGACCTCCACTGTGGTCTCTTAGCGTCAGTCAGAGTCACCCAAGCAGGGAGGTGCATAAGCCACTTTAAATCGGAGAGGGGGGTCAGGCAAGACTGTATCCTGGCCCCCCTCCTCTTTACATTATACATAAATGCCCTAGAGCCAGCTTTAGTGGAGGCAACTGTGGACGTACCGCTTGTAGGAGCAACCAATATACCGGTCCTCCTATACGCGGACGACGCAGTTCTCTTAGCTCGATCTGGTGTGGCCCTGAATAGACTGTTAGCCTCCTTTGGTGATTTTATGATATCGCTAGATTTGAAAATTAACACCTCCAAATCCCAGGTCATGGTGGTGGGAGACTTTAGTAGGAAAAGGAAATGTAAATCTTTTTTTTGAAGGGGGAGGAAGTAAAGAGGGTCCCTATCTTTTCTTACTTGGGTGTCATCTTTGATGATAAAGGAACTTGGGGTCCCCAACAGAAGTCCAAAAGCAACGCAGTAGCCAGGTCGTCTGTGGCCCTGTTGGGATTCGCTAAACGGATGGTAGCGACACCAATGGAGGCCATACTTAAAGTATACAAAGCAAAATGCTTGGCAGTAGCCACTTATGGCTCTGCTATTTGGGGATACACAAATCAGGATAACATCCAGAAGGTGGAGAATAAATTCTTAAGATCCCTTCTTTCCGTACCACAGTCCACCCCTACATTTTCAACTCACTCAGAGCTGGGGCTGGGGTTTGTTACAGACCTATTGAAATCCGCCTCTGTAATCTGCTGGATTAAAACCTGGCTCAATCAGGAAATCTCCCTAAATCATTTGATTCTTAAGGATTGCCTTGCTCTGGATAGAGCTCATAAGATCCCATGGCTAGTCTATATTAAGGCTATGTTGACGAAATTAGGAAGACCAGAGCTCTTTCATTCTCCAGGGTGTATAAAAAGAGAAGATGTAAGGGAGATTAAAATTGCCTTGTTAAATCTGTTTACAGTTGAGCGGGAGGCAACGGAGATGGAAAAACCATTTGTAAGAAGAAACTATGCATTAATAACTGCCCCGGGACTTGAACCTTATCTTACTCTGGTAACGAGACCCTACCATCGGTTCCTTTTAACTAGATTTCGTTTTAATTTAATACATTTTACGCTAGGCTCTTTTTTTACCTGGGACACACTAGAAAAGGCTAAACCTTGTGATTGTGATAACTTTTCAATACAGGACACGCAACATTTCATGATGTTCTGTGATCATTATGCAGAAACTAGGAAAAAATATTTGTTGCCGTTTCTGAGGAAGGCGGGTTTTCTCCAGGTGAGGTCCGCTCTCCTGTTTCTGCAACTCCTATCTAGCGCACGTGTCACTTTCCATGTAGCGAGTTATTTGGTAGCGTGTGCCCGTATAAAAAAGAAGCGATGTAGGTTACGGGGTACCCCTTTTAGTACATGAATTAATCGCACACTGGTTGTGGCTGTTTTTATATGAAATACTGAGAAATTTTTTAATCATGCTAATTTTTATCTATGTGTAGTTTATATTTATTCTGTATTTGTATTCGATGGTCTGCTGCTGTTTATACCCTGTGATGTATTTATATCTATGTCATTTTTTGATTTCTAATAATCGAATAAAAGTATTTTGACTGACTGAGTGCGTATGTAGTAACTGGTATTGGTGTGTCAATGGTTTCAAGAATGGTAGTCTGTATTTAACACTGGGTGTATCAAAGGTTATATTAGAGTGTGAGGAGGTGCATCGTATTATCACATGAATGATATCATCAGTGATGTGATCAGTGATGTCAAATGAGATGTCATCAGTGATGTCATCTGTGATGTCATTTGAGATGTCATCAGTGATGTCACTGACCATGTCATGAATGATGTAATATGTGACATCATCAGCAGTGGATTGCGGGTTCGCGAAATATAGTTAGTACAACTAACTATATAGGAGCAATTTCAATGGTTTTTTAAATGCTAATTCCTAACTATATAAGGCCTGAAACCTATGGTTTTTAAGTGAATTTGCAAGGTTTTTTAAATGCTAATTCCTAACTACATCAGTCGTGAAACCTATATTTTTTTTCAAAAAATTTCTAAGGTTTTGTAAATGCTAATTCTATTAGCGGATAACGTTTATATATGTTATTATCCTTCTGGGACCACCTGAGCAGCCATCTTGTTTCTCAGGAGAAGTGAGGCACAAGAGAGCACAAAACAAGAGTGGAAAACGAGAAAAGGGGGCAGGGTAGAGACCCCCTGACCCCCTAGCCCTTCTCGGGGGGGTCCCAGAAGGACCACCAAGTGCAAAAAAAAAAAAAAAATTTAAATCGTAGGGTAGGCGCACGGTACGCGTACCGTACGCGTATGGTGTGTGTACCCCTCGATTTTTTCGAATTTTTTCGAATTCTTTTTGCTCTTGGGGGTCCTTCTGGGACCCCCTGAGAAGGGCTAGAGGGTTGGGGGGCCTCTACCCTGCCCCCTTTTCGTGTTTTCCACTCTTGTTTTGGGCTCTCTTGTGCCTCAGTTCTCCTGAAAAACAAGATGGTGGCCAACACTTCCTGGTTTGGACAGTTTGGAATGTTGACAGTCGACTGGCAGCCAATCAGAAACTCGCTCGCGCACGTAAGCGTACGCCTACGGTGCGCGTACGGTGAGAGCATATAGATATATAATTTTCTCAAATTCAATTTTCTCAACAACTACTGGATGGATTTTCACCAAATATAGAAAAGGCACTACTGCATACATGTCCCTACCATTTTGAAAAGTTTGGTGTAATTTCGTTCAGCCGTTCGGGCTGTAGCCGTGTCTAAAGGTCCCTAAGAAAATGCATTTGAAAATTTTCAAATTCAATTTTCTCAAGAACTACTGGAGGGATTTTCACCAAACATAGCAAAGGCACATGTGCATACCAGGCCCTACCATTTCACCAAGTTTGGTGTAATTCCATTCACCCGTTCGGGCTGTAGCCGTGTCTAAAGGTCCCTATGGAAATTAACAGGGGGAAAACACGTTTTGGGACCCCCTTTCGGCCTGCTTGATGAATCCCCCCGAAACTTTCGGGGGAGGAGCGGAGCGGAGCTGGCCAAAATTCTGGAAAATTACACGCAGATTCCTCAATCGGTGCCAAAGTTATTCCCAATAGAATGTTGAGCGCATATAGATATATAATTTGCTCAAATTCAATTTTCTCAACAACTACTTGAGGGATTTTCAACAAATAAAGAAAAGGCACTACTGCATACCTGTCCCTACCATTTTGCCAAGTTTGGTGTGATTCCGTTCAGCCGTTCGGGCTGTAGCCGTGTCTAAAGGTCCCATAGAAAATGCGATTTGAAAAATTTCAAATTCAATTTTCTCAAGAACTACTGGAGGGATTTTCACCAAACATAGCAAAGGCACATCTGCATACCAGGCCTTACCATTTTGCCAAGTTTGGTGTAAATCCATTCAGCCGTTCGGGCTGTAGCCATGTCTTAAGGTCCCTATGGAAATTAACATGGGGAAAACACATTTTGGGACCCCCTTTTTTCTCGGCCCCCGCTTGACGAATCCCCCCGAAACAGGGAAGGAGCAGAGCGTAGATGAGCAAATTTAAGGAAAATTACACGCAGATTCCTCAATCGGCGCCAAAGTTATTCCCAATAGAATGTTGGGGATTTCCTATGGTAACTAGGTCCTAACTATATATACCTACTGGCGACCGCCAGTAGGTAATATATGTAATATATATATATATATATTACCTACTGGCGGTCGCCAGTAGGTAGTTATAGTTAGGATTATTTTCAATGCAAAATCTCAACATTCTATTGTGAATAACTTTGGCGCCGGTTGAGGAATCTGCCTGAAAATTTCCTCAAATTTGCCTCGCGGCGCTCCGGTCCTTCCCTGAAAGTTTGGGGGGGGATTCGTGAAGCAGGAGCCGAGATAAAAGGGGGGTCCTAAAATGTGTTTTCCCCATGTTAATTTCCATAGGGCGGTCAACCTCTTTTTTAAAAAAAATTTTTTTTATTGAAGTCTTGGATAATCTAAGCATGAACATACACTAACCTATCAAATGCTAGCCAAAATATACAGATACCACAACAAATTCAGAAGCCACACATAAGGCCATCTCATGAAGGTTGAACACAGAAAAAACCAACATAATCAATTTGAATCAGTTAAAATCGAAATATGAACCCCAGATTTTTTCAAATTTGCGAGTCGCCCCAACTCTTTGAGCATACAAATGTTCGCTAATTTTGACTTTTTGCATTTTATAGCACCATTCATGTAAATTAGGGCAATATTGTGAACGCCAGTTCTGAAGAATTAGCGATCTTGCTACAGCCGTAGCTATATATATTAGTTTAACTAATTGCCCATCAAACATCAGTTCAGGATCAAATCCAAACAAAATCAATTTAACATTAACCGAAATTGATATTTTACACTGGTTTTGTATAAATGCAAATATTTCTTCCCAAAAAGGTACAATTTTAGAACATTGAGCAACAACATGAGACCAATTAGCAGGGTTATAATGCAGACACCAATAACAATTGGGAGAGCAATTAGGATACATTTTACTAACCGTTGCCGGAGTAAAATACAGAAGCCATTTACTAAAAAACAGCATTCTGCGCCAATTGGCACCTCTTAATACAGAAAGATTCAGTACATTAATTCTCTTCCATATAGCAGGGGTTAATACCATATTTTCCTGCCCTTGCCACTTATTGATTGCTTTTAGATATAAGTCCGGGTCCCTATTCATGGTTAAGCATCGTTTCCACTCCCCCGGCTTTCTTTCTCGTATTAAAGAAAAAAATTCATTGAATCACGGAGCAGGGGAAAAAAGGAGTGAAGGGTCTAATTGGGTCAAAACTCCATAAATCAACTTATACGATCCCAGCAATAAGAAATTTCCTTGAACCAGGGTTCAAGTTATGATGGGTTGTTGGGCCCACCAAATCGGGCACTGTGCACTCCGCGCTTTAATTATACTTCAGACACTTTTTGTGAAATTAGTTACTTGTTTTATTCTTGTTCTGCTTTTTTAGCTTGTTTGTGTTACTCATGTATTATTACCACTTTTCATAATACAAGCGTGTTTCATTACTTCATCAATTTTACAAACATCACATATACATCAGTACTTTGACTTCAATTCTATTTCCACATTAAACTGTATATACATGTTTTACACGTGAGCCCAATGCATTTCGGCGCCGCGATGGTGCCTTCATCAGGGGCGTGTCTGGAAATCAAACATATAAAATAGTATCAGAATCTTGATTGCATGGGGTTCATGGGGTGTTTGTGACTAAACTCTACTGAAATGTCGTACCTGGTGTATGAAACAATTTATATACGTCTCATTCGTTGGGTTCAGTGTTCGTCACTGTGAATGATAATAAATAATCAATGTTGATTATTAGATAATGGCTGCATAGGGGTTTTAAGCTATGTCTCGAGGAAACTAATGGGAACATACCTGTATATATCGTTTTGTACTCGCTGAAAAGAGAAATTTATATATGTCAGGATAAAATTCAGTCCTATTTAGCATATAGATTCCTCTAACGATCCAGGTCATGAGACCCTTACCTTGTCTTCACCAAAATTAAATCACAATCTGGTGAAAGAAAACTCAATTACTCAACTGTTTAGGAGCGATATCGCGCTTTTTTCAATATGCTGATTAAGAAGTGGTTGAGGCATACCTGGTTCACCAAAGGTTTTCACCGTGTATGGGTCTCCGTTTAACAAGCGTTGTCCTACACGGAGTGCCGGTAGGACGCCATATGAAGCTCCGTGTACTCCGTCGGGAAGCGGAGTAAGTAACATAAAAGAAGGACTAAACCATAGTGCCGTGGTCGTCCTGATAATAACTATGGGCGCCATGCTTGAACGTGTCAAGGGCCGGGGACCGGCTACGTTGTAGGCACAATGTTCTATGCTAAGGTGATTACTAATCTAGTAACGGACTGGCGCTCTAGATTCACGATAGTGTAGTTACATGATAATTATTTTAATGGTATATCTGATTGCCCGAATGTTATGGACAATCTGTAAAGCATGTAATGTTGACGTTCCTATTCAAAAGGAATCTCCACAACTGGTAAACCCCGGTTTGTTTCTCAATGGGTGTGTTTAAGGGTGTTATCGGTAGGCTGTGAGCAACTCGCTGCGATCAATCGCTATATAAGGTTATTTGAATCATGACAGTGATTTAATGAAAGGGCTAACCCTGTTTATCTTGATGTGATTATATACTTCACTGTAGATAACCAACCGTTGATGATATAATGGTCATGTACATTGCTGGTAGATGCATGTTGGTAAATTGAAAGTGATAATGACATTAGGTGATCATGCTCATTTCAAAATATATTAAACTTAAAGTCATGTGAACATTTGTAAAGTCTATGTACACTCATATAAACATTTGGTAGTCATATCCGTTACCAGTCTATAAAATCATATAACATATTAATATATATGCAGTTAATTTAAACATATGGTGGTCAACCTTATTCCACGTCTATCAAACCCCAATTCATATTAATCCTGACGGGATTCACATTAATTTGTAGGTCGATTTCATATGATAAAACAGTTTTACATGATCAATTCCAGTCAGTGTAATTAACTTGTCAGTGTATATCTGTTATATACCGCTCAAAGTTATGATCTTAGGGATTTTTACCTTAACAGAGTGATCTATGTTGTTATGTCAATTCATGTGACAGATAGAATCCTTATAGGTAACATGAAAGGTCATATTTGTCATTCAGCCCTAGGGGGGTTAATGTTTTTAGATATTTTATCCAAAATAGTTCACGTTGCATTAATCTCTGGTGATTATCAATCCCTTCCTTTGTCTGTACTTTTTCGATAACAAAAAATCTCAGTTGTGATATAGTGTGTTTTTCATCTCTCCAATGAAGTACTAAGGGTGACGTTAGATTCAGATTGCGGATTCTACTCTTGTGCTCCGTTATACGCACTTTCACTTTGCGTTCCGTTTTTCCAACGTACATTTTGCCGCAAGGGCACTTGATTGCGTATACGACATTGTTGGAATTGCAGTCACTGTTGTGTTTGAGCTGAATTGTTTTTCCTGTGGTTGGGTGTGTACACACATTTCCTATGATCACATTGTTGCAGTTAGTGCAATTAGTGCATCTTGTTGTTCCTTTGTATGGTGTCAAGCTCATGGTAGGTTGTTTGTGTTTTAACTTTGTTCTTAAGTTTGGTCCTCTGGTATGTGCATGTAGAGGTAACTCTCTGAAGATCCCGTGAAAGTCTGGTTCTACTGATAACAGCTCCCATCTTTTGTTGATGATTGCTCTGATTTTTGTAGAGAGTGTTGTGTATTTGGTCACAAATACCATCCTGTTTTGTGTTTTTCTTTCTCGTGTTTTTAAGAGATCGACTCTATTCATCGTGGTTATTTTGTTCAGATGTTGTTCCAAAACTTCTGGAGGATAGCCTCTGTCTATGTATTTCTGGGTTTGTTTTTCCAAATTAATTTGACACACGTGTGGTTCTGAACATATGCGTTTGATTCTAATGAACTGAGATGCCGGTAAGTTGCTGATGAGGCTCCTTGGATGAAAGCTTTTATAGTGGAGTGCACTATTGCGATCCGTTGGTTTCGTGTATAGTGCTGTTTCAAAACCTTGTTGTGTTTTTGTTATCCTAACATCAAGGTAGTCAATGACGCAATCACTGATCTTATGAGTAAATTGAATCCTGTTATCCACTGTATTCAATGCTCTAATTAGCTCCTCAAGTTTTTCTCGTGTGTCATCCCAAATTAGAAATACGTCGTCTATGAACCGACTGTACATTTTGACATGTGACCATTCCATAAGTGTCATTAGATTGTTCGCTTCATATTGGGCCATAAAAATATTAGCATATGCAGGGGCCCCTGCAAAACCCATAGAAGTTCCGTGTAGTTGGGCGAAGTACTCATCCTTCCAAGAGAAATAGCTGTTATGTAGACAAAATTTTAACAGCTGTAGCAAAAAAATTTTTTGATTGTTCGGTAAGTTCACCATTTTGAGCAATGCCCATTCAATAGATTCCAGTCCTGCGTGATGTGGTATGGAAGTGTAAAGTGCCACCACATCAATGGTGCACATAATCCAATGTTCTTGGAATCCTGCTTCCGTCCATTTTAATTTGTTGATAAAATCTGTGGTATCACGTATGTAGGATCCCCATTCTTGGACAAACTGTTGTAGGTGGTGATCAATGTATTTACCTAAGGGGTCGAAAATTGATCCGCATCCTGACACTATTGGTCTAAAGGGAGGGTTTGTCGGGTTTTTGTGTATCTTTGGGATCATGTAAAGGCTGGGGCGTCTCGGATTCCTCTGGGTTAGATATGCTGAGGTTTGCTCATTAATCCATTCATTTTCCAACGCTGATTTCAGTATGTCACTTAACATCTGTTGTAAACTGCCCGTTGGATCCATTGGTAGTTTCAGGTATGTGTTGATGTCTGTTACATGTTCCTCAACTTTTTGCTCATAAAATTCTGTGTCCATTAGTACCAGGGCTCCCCCCTTGTCTGCTGGTTGAATTGTCAATGTCGGGTCATTTGCCAAATTATTGATTATGTTTTGCTCTTGCTTGGTTAGATTGTGATGTCTTTTCCTTTTGTAATCCAATGCCTGTAGGTCTTTTTTTACCATAATTTCAAAAGTATCAAGCATCTTGTGTGATACTGGTGCTTGGAAGACGCTTTTAGGTTTGAATTTCCTGTTGGTATCTTCGTCAATACTCTCTGTGGGTTCAATGACATTCTCGAAGTAGTGTCTCAATTTTAATGTCCTCATAAATCTAAAAAATGCCCCCTCTGTTTCCAGTTCATTTGTAGCTACAGTAGGAACAAATGTTAGACCTTTGTTTAAGGTTGATGTTTGTTGTTGAGTTAGTGTGATGGAAGATATGTTAATGATCAGATCACTGTACGTCCGCTCCTGAGTGCTTTTCCGGCCACTTCCTCGCCTTGTTTTCCGCTTGATGTTAGTGGATCGGGTACTGTTGTTGGGGGTTGTCCTGGATCCTGTGCCTGTAACAAAAAAGACGATGCTTCACTACTAGTTGTTGCTTGATTAGTGCTTTCACCGGATAATATGATGCCCTCCTGTGTTGCTTTAACTGGTCCTCTGCGTATGGATATTTCTTTATCAGTTACGAGACTTTCTTCTGACGACCGTGCTGATGTGGGTGTTTTCTTTGGTACGTATTGGCGTCGAGCGTATATGTCTGCCCAAGTATAAACCTCGTTGAGCTTATAATCGATGGTATCGCGTTTGTATTTTCTGAGTTTTCCTTCCTGTAATTCTTTTTCATATTTGTCAAGTTTAATGTTAATACCTTCCAAGCTCATTTTCCAGGTGTCTGTCTCCATTCTAGCTTCTAGTTCTGTTTTTAAGACGTAGATTTCATCTTCTAATTCCCTTATTGTTTTTGCAAGTTCTTCTATTATTAGGAGTATTAGGTCCAAAGAGCATTTGTTTAAAATACTAAACCATTTCTCCATAAATTTTGAATTAAGGTTAAAACGGAATAACATGGGTTTAATTGATAGGCGTAGGCCTCTTGGAATGCGTTTTGCTCGATGGTATTGAATGAGGGTTGAGGCGTGCATCCTTTGATTTAATTGACGTCGTGTCAGGTACTCCAATTGTTTGAGTTGTTGAGTTATTGATCCCCCATGGACATCCATACTTTTGACTTCCTTGATTAGAGTGTAGATTTTGTCCGCCTGTTCTGTGGTGTAAGCCAATGTGCTGGCTCTATTATCGGTCATTCCTGTAATAGTTTCAAACTGCATGTTGAGGGGGTGGGTGCTTCCTTGCTAGTTGACTAGGTAAATAAATTCAAGTAAATGATGGGCGTAAGGAGCACTCCCTTTTATTCAAAATATTTCTTCCTATTCCAATGGTGCTCCGATTTATCAGGGTAGTCAATCCTGCGGTATGAATCCAAGTTATGATGGGTTGTTGGGCCCACCAAATCGGGCACTGTGCACTTAGCGCTCCGCGCTTTAATTATACTTCAGACACTTTTTGTGAAATTAGTTACTTGTTTTATTCTTGTTCTGCTTTTTTAGCTTGTTTGTGTTACTCATGTATTATTACCACTTTTCATAATACAAGCGTGTTTCATTACTTCATCAATTTTACAAACATCACATATACATCAGTACTTTGACTTCAATTCTATTTCCACATTAAACTGTATATACATGTTTTACACGTGAGCCCAATGCATTTCGGCGCCGCGATGGTGCCTTCATCAGGGGCGTGTCTGGAAATCAAACATATAAAATAGTATCAGAATCTTGATTGCATGGGGTTCATGGGGTGTTTGTGACTAAACTCTACTGAAATGTCGTACCTGGTGTATGAAACAATTTATATACGTCTCATTCGTTGGGTTCAGTGTTCGTCACTGTGAATGATAATAAATAATCAATGTTGATTATTAGATAATGGCTGCATAGGGGTTTTAAGCTATGTCTTGAGGAAACTAATGGAAACATACCTGTATATATCGTTTTGTACTCGCTGAAAAGAGAAATTTATATATGTCAGGATAAAATTCAGTCCTATTTAGCATATAGATTCCTCTAACGATCCAGGTCATGAGACCCTTACCTTGTCTTCACCAAAATTAAATCACAATCTGGTGAAAGAAAACTCAATTACTCAACTGTTTAGGAGCGATATCGCGCTTTTTAGGGCTCGCTGCCGTTTGCAGCGCGAAGCGCTGCTGCCGCAGCGAGTCTTATAGTCACCGCGCTCACTGCCAAGGGAGATAGAGACGTGCACGAGCTAGCTACTGGCCTGTGCTTGAGCCGATTGTGGTCTGTGAACGCGCCCGTGAACACGCGCATGTGCACAGCACCTTTCCGTCGCAAGCTTCACTTCCGTAATGCGCGCGCTCCAAGCCCGGCACGCTCTCGAGCCGATTGTGGTCTGTGGACGCGCCCGTGAACACGCGCATGTGCACAGCACCTTTCCGTCGCAAGCTTCACTTCCGTAATGCGCACGCGAGCTCCAAGCCCGGCACGCTCTGTCTTCTTGTTGTTGTTTTTTCTTTTGTTCACCGGACCGTTGCGGTGGCCCAGCTGTTTGCCGATGCCAGCATAGAAGAGGGAGGAGCGCGTGCACAACAAGGTAAGGCGAGTGTTCTTTTGTTTTGTATTATATGTGAGTTTTTTTTGCTTTTTTAAATCTGTGTTTATTTGTTTTTTCTCTTCCTCTCTGGTCTGTCACTCTTTGAGCTTAATGGTGCCTGCATTCTATCTCTTTTTGCACTCTCTTGCAAAGTTTTCTCCCTCCATTCTTGTCACTCCCTCCATCGCTTCTTTTTCTCTTCCTTACGGCTCTGTCTGTTGTCTTCACCGAGGGCGCCTCTTCATTTTTATTCCAGAGTCAAACTTTGATTTATGTAAGCAAACACATTACCTATGCAGTAAAGACAGTCCTTGATCATGACACGGGGCTGCGACCATGCAATGGGTTTATCTTATTCACAAATGGCAGCTTCTGGCCAAAGGACGCACACCCTCGTCCATTATTGGGTTCCATTATACAGCCTGTAAACGCGGCATACAAAGCCACTGGGAAGGAATGCAGTTCAGACGGGAAACTATGTTCCACATGCGGTTTTGGTATTCTGAAAATACAGCCTTAGTATGAACGCTATTTATTAGTTCATAAGTTGCAAAGTGCAACATTGTGGAGAAAGTTTCTGTTTGTTTTTGTTGAAAAAGAAAACCCTCTTTGAAATGTATATTTTGAAATGCAAAAATACAAATATGCTCCTTGAAGCGTTGGCCTTGTCGTAGGGAATACTTTACATCATAAGGCACTGCAATGATATGTTTAGATGCGAAAAGGACACATTTATAGCACATAAGCAATGTTCTTAACTGAAGTGGACCTAAAGTGTAAGGGTTGTTTTGGCTAGATTTAGTTTTTTAGGCAACAACCCCTTTCCTTTCCCTTCTCTTCCCTCCCCTCCCCATGGACCCGGCGTCGAGTCTCTTGAACTAACAGCCAATCAGCAGCTTCCCCTGGGGCTACTAATGGCCCTCCTCTCCTAGCCCTTTTAACTGAATCTGCCAGTCCTTTGTGCTCTCAGACATAAGAGTTATAGAGGCATATATTTTAGCTCACCCTTATTTGTACAGTGTCACACTCCTTGGCGTAACTTTCACCCTTCAAACTGCCAAAATACCTCCCACAGACTTCAATAGGATCGTTTGCCCTGAAAACATTCCTCACCCTTCAAAAGAAACAAGCATTGGCAAAACAAGAGGCCTGGTGTTGGGCGCAAATCATTGGCTTTATCAGTGCTTTTGTTTTGTCATGTTTTTTGCAAAACTTTATTGGTATGGAAGCTGCCAGGCCATCACCAATCTAACAAAAAAAAAAGCATTGGCTAAAAGTCAAAGTATTGTATTGGTCTCAAAAATCACCTACTGCCATAGTAGTTGATTGCACTGAAGAGAACTACTTTGTGTATGGATGTGCTCCTTGTGAAAGAGCAGAATTCTGCTACTCATAGTGAAGTAAGCCAATTGTGGAAGAGGGCTGATGCATTGCCTCATGATGTGTGCTGTAGTGGGAGGAAGAACAAGCATTTGCAATGCAATAGATCTCGCATTTACGCGAGTTTGAGCTATTGACATTGCAAATAGCATTGCCTTTTATTTTTGTTTTCGTTTTTAAAACATAAATAAAAGGCATTGTCATTTACACTGCCAATAGCTTAACCTCGTGTAAATGCGAGACCTAGTGCATTGCAAATGCTTGTTTCAATATGCTGATTAAGAAGTGGTTGAGGCATACCTGGTTCACCAAAGGTTTTCACCGTGTATGGGTCTCCGTTTAACAAGCGTTGTCCTACACGGAGTGCCGGTAGGATGCCATATGAAGCTCCGTGTACTCCGTCGGGAAGCGGAGTAAGTAACATAAAAGAAGGACTAAACCATAGTGCCGTGGTCGTCCCGATAATAACTATGGGCGCCATGCTTGAACGTGTCAAGGGCCGGGGACCGGCTACGTTGTAGGCACAATGTTCTATGCTAAGGTGATTACTAATCTAGTAACGGACTGGCGCTCTAGATTCACGATAGTGTAGTTACATGATAATTATTTTAATGGTATATCTGATTGCCCGAATGTTATGGACAATCTGTAAAGCATGTAATGTTGACGTTCCTATTCAAAAGGAATCTCCACAACTGGTAAACCCCGGTTTGTTTCTCAATGGGTGTGTTTAAGGGTGTTATCGGTAGGCTGTGAGCAACTCGCTGCGATCAATCGCTATATAAGGTTATTTGAATCATGACAGTGATTTAATGAAAGGGCTAACCCTGTTTATCTTGATGTGATTATATACTTCACTGTAGATAACCAACCGTTGATGATATAATGGTCATGTACATTGCTGGTAGGTGCATGTTGGTAAATTGAAAGTGATAATGACATTAGGTGATCATGCTCATTTCAAAATATATTAAATTTAAAGTCATGTGAACACTTGTAAAGTCTATGTACACTCATATAAACATTTGGTAGTCATATCCGTTACCAGTCTATAAAATCATATAACATATTAATATATATGCAGTTAATTTAAACATATGGTGGTCAACCTTATTCCACGTCTATCAAACCCCAATTCATATTAATCCTGACGGGATTCACATTAATTTG
Organism: Lissotriton vulgaris; assembly: GCF_964263255.1. Lineage (NCBI taxonomy): Eukaryota > Metazoa > Chordata > Amphibia > Caudata > Salamandridae > Lissotriton > Lissotriton vulgaris. The sequence goes on along the minus strand of NC_141694.1, from coordinate 1,082,565,091 downwards.
TAGGTCGATTTCATATGATAAAACAGTTTTACATGATCAATTCCAGTCAGTGTAATTAACTTGTCAGTGTATATCTGTTATATACCGCTCAAAGTTATGATCTTAGGGATTTTTACCTTAACAGAGTGATCTATGTTGTTATGTCAATTCATGTGACAGATAGAATTCTTATAGGTAACATGAAAGGTCATATTTGTCATTCAGCCCTAGGGGGGTTAATGTTTTTAGATATTTTATCCAAAATAGTTCACGTTGCATTAATCTCTGGTGATTATCAATCCCTTCCTTTGTCTGTACTTTTTCGATAACAAAAAATCTCAGTTGTGATATAGTGTGTTTTTCATCTCTCCAATGAAGTACTAAGGGTGACGTTAGATTCAGATTGCGGATTCTACTCTTGTGCTCCGTTATACGCACTTTCACTTTGCGTTCCGTTTTTCCAACGTACATTTTGCCGCAAGGGCACTTGATTGCGTATACGACATTGTTGGAATTGCAGTCACTGTTGTGTTTGAGCTGAATCGTTTTTCCTGTGGTTGGGTGTGTACACACATTTCCTATGATCACATTGTTGCAGTTAGTGCAATTGGTGCAAACCTTTGGTGAACCAGGTATGCCTCAACCACTTCTTAATCAGCATATTGAAAAAAGCGCGATATCGCTCCTAAACAGTTGAGTAATTGAGTTTTCTTTCACCAGATTGTGATTTAATTTTGGTGAAGACAAGGTAAGGGTCTCATGACCTGGATCGTTAGAGGAATCTATATGCTAAATAGGACTGAATTTTATCCTGACATATATAAATTTCTCTTTTCAGCGAGTACAAAACGATATATACAGGTATGTTCCCATTAGTTTCCTCAAGACATAGCTTAAAACCCCTATGCAGCCATTATCTAATAATCAACATTGATTATTTATTATCATTCACAGTGACGAACACTGAACCCAACGAATGAGACGTATATAAATTGTTTCATACACCAGGTACGACATTTCAGTAGAGTTTAGTCACAAACACCCCATGAACCCCATGCAATCAAGATTCTGATACTATTTTATATGTTTGATTTCCAGACACGCCCCTGATGAAGGCACCATCGTGGCGCCGAAATGCATTGGGCTCACGTGTAAAACATGTATATACAGTTTAATGTGGAAATAGAATTGAAGTCAAAGTACTGATGTATATGTGATGTTTGTAAAATTGATGAAGTAATGAAACACGCTTGTATTATGAAAAGTGGTAATAATACATGAGTAACACAAACAAGCTAAAAAAGCAGAACAAGAATAAAACAAGTAACTAATTTCACAAAAAGTGTCTGAAGTATAATTAAAGCGCGGAGCGCTAAGTGCACAGTGCCCGATTTGGTGGGCCCAACAACCCATCATAACTTGGATTCATACCGCAGGATTGACTACCCTGATAAATCGGAGCACCATTGGAATAGGAAGAAATATTTTGAATAAAAGGGAGTTCTCCTTACGCCCATCATTTACTTGAATTTCTTGAACCAGGGTTGACATATCAGACATCCTAATCCAAGCGCCATCTTCCATATAATCGCTTAACTTCTTAAACCCTATCCTCTGCCATTTTTCTAGCAGATCCATGCTAATATCCACTCCGAAACATGAGAAAGCCGAGATGAGGGAAGAGGATGTATTGAGAAACGAAAGGGAGTATCTCTTTAGGAGTGCTGTACGTCTCTTAAAAAACCAGTGCAGCACCTTATACCTGACTGTTTTTGGTGATTTAAATAGTTTAAGCGGAGAGGGGATCTGGGCTTCTTCGCAAATCAAATCAATGAAAAAATTTATAAAAAGTTGCTGATTGTAATCTTTGAATCTGGTCATGAATTGAGCCAAATATGCATTATAATAGTCTTTAAGGTTGGGGAGGGCCAGCCCACCTTGTCCCTTATCTTCGAATAAAGTATTCAAGGCAATACGAGGCGTCTTTTTTGCCCAAATAAAGGAAGAAAACAAGGATTCAGCTTTGGAGAAGAATGATCCCGGCAGAGCACAAGGTATGGTTGAAAATAAAAAATTAAATAAAGGAAGGACCGACATCTTAATTAGTGCGACACGACCAATAATAGTTAATGGTAAAGGATTCCATCTTTCAAACATTGCTCGTACCTTCTGCAACAATGGTACGAAATTCAAACTGTAAAGATCTGAAACTGAGGGAGAGAACATAACCCCCAAATATCTTTTCGGTTTGTTATTAATGCATGATCTTAAATCAGGATGAATTACAGGATTAATGCCCCCACAAACTAGGATTTCGTTTTTTTGTGCTGGGCCACCTGTGTGATTCCAAATAGAATTAATCCTGTTACGTTAGTGAGTTTTTATGCTCCAACAGAGGATAGACCAGAGATATATGAGGAGCTTTTTCATTCTTTGTTGATGGTCAAGGGTGAGATTATTATTGGTGAGGATTTCAACATTACGATGAACAGAGAGCTGGATTCATCCAGCAAATCGAAGACACAATTTAAGCCCAAATCTCTTAGGTCTATCAAGAATAATATGTCGCTATTTAACCTGTGGGACCCTTGGCGAAATCAAAATCCGGACAAAAAAGAATATACTTGTTGGTCCGGCAGATTTAAATCCTCCTCTCAAAACGATGTTTTTCTAATTTCACGTCAAATCATTTTTTCTAAACAGACGTTGCTCCACAACGGGTTCTCGGATCATGCAATGATTATTATGGAATTGGGATTGGTAGATAGGGTAAGAACCCCTAAACGTTGGGTCTTTAATAAAAAATATTTGACTGATGACACTTGGGTGGCGGCTATTACAATTGAGATATCAGCCTTTTAACTATGTGTGGGACTCTTTTAAGGCGTATATTCGCGGCCTGGTGATTGGTAGAGATGCGGCAGATCTTTCAGCAGTTAAGAATACAAATAAATTGCTCCAACAAAAAATTCAGGCTCTGACTGTACTCAGGCAACAAAATTCTGCTAGATTGGTTCAAGATCAATTAAATGCGGCCAAACGAGAACTCTCTCAGGAGCTCTATAATCAGAGTGATGAGATCTTTCGTAAGAGCTCACAAAAAATTTACGAAGAGAGTAACTTTACTGGTAAACTCCTGGCGTGGCAGGCCAGAGAGCAAGCCTTGTCTAATCTTATACACTCTCTACATTCTCCAGACACTCTTAGGGATACATCGGTTCCAGCTGAAATTGGAGAAATAATGGTTGCACACTATAAAAGGATCTATAACACTCAATCGAGGATAGATCACCAAAAATTATTGAATTATCTGGAAAAGTACTCTCTTCCCACTCTTTCCCCTGTAGATCAAGTTAGCATGGCAACTTCATTTACTAGAGAGGTAGTAGAGAAAGTTGTACAACAGCTTCCACTAGGGAAACCGGCCGGCCCGGATGGGTTTCTCTCAGTTTTTTAAAGTTTTTTTTAGTTCCTTCTCAGATTTTTTCGTTCAATTATTAAACTTTATGTTGTCTGGTGGATATGTCCCGGATTCTTTCAGGGAAGGAACAGTAGTAAGTTTTCTTAAAAAGGGTAAACCCCCCAACGATCCGAATTCTTATAGACCCATCATGCTACTGAACACAAATTACAAAATTACCACTAAATTATTATCTACACGATTTAACTCTTTTTCTTCAGATTTGATTCATGCAGACCAGAATGGCTTTGTAGCCGGCAGGCAACTGTTGACTAACACTCATTTTTTAACAGAGGTTTTGGATTTTTTTGAGTCATGTAAGGTCCCCGATTTAATTTTATTATTTGATGCCGAAAAAGCTTTTGATTTGGTGGTATGGGAGACACTTTTTATTATTTTACAGCACTTTGCTATCCCAAAGGTAATTATAAATTTGATTCTGAGTCTTTATTCAGGGGCTAGGGCTAATATTATAATTAATGCCGAGTCTGTGGGGCTAGTATCGGTTAAACGCGGTACTAGACAAGGTTGTCTACTGTCTCCGGTATTATTTGCTTTCTTCATTGAACCCTTAGCAACTGCAATCAGGAAAGCTCCTTTTTTATTCCCCCCTATTAATTTGATGCCTAAAATCAAACTGTACGCAGACGATATAATTTTGTTAATTAAGCCGGAAATGCAATGTCAATCTCATGCACTTCAAATATTTGAAGACTTTGAGGCGTTGGGGGGCTATCGGATAAACAAAAAAAAAATAGGGCGGTCGACCTCACTTTTAGCCCGAACGGCTGAATGGATTTCCACCAAACTTGGCAAAATTGTAGGGACTGGTAGCCCGATGTGCCTTTGCTATGTCTCAAGATATGTGCTCCAGTGGATTTTGAGTAATTTAAGTTCAAAAAAATATATATCTATGGGCGCGCACCGGGGAGCGCACCGGGGAGCGCACCGGGCGCGCCACGCGACTTGCGCACGGAAAGCTGATTGGCTCTCAGGTGTCTGTAAACATTTGAAACAGTCCGGACTGGCCGCCATCTTGTGTCTCAGTAGGATTGAGACACAGGAGGTGGCAAAAACAAAGGGGGAAATGATCAAAAGGGGGCAGGGTAGACCCCCCCTGACCCCCTAGGTTTGATGTGGGGGCCATAAAAGGGCCGCGGGGCAAAAAAATGTTTTTTTTTGATTTGCACTGGGGGAGCGCCCGGTACGCGCACCGGGGAGTGGACCGGGGAGCGTACTCGGGAGCATACCATGGGGTAAAAAAATGACAATTTTAAAAAAATGTAGCTGTTTTTAAAAAAAATTTCTTTTGTTGTTTTTTTTTTTTTTTTTATTTAAGTACCTACATGTTGGTATAAATGTAGAGACTTAGGGGCAGATTTACAAGCCACTTGCGCCACTTTTGCGTCACTTTTCCCATGTTAAAAGTGACGCAAAGGTGGCGCAAGGGGCTTATAAATCTGTCCCTTAAATTTAATGTACACTTTCTCCTCTGTAGATATCTTGCATGTTGTTACAGAAGTTATTGTGGTATATGGAATCCATACCATAGTCTGTCAAGAAAGCAGAAACAGATACTTTAAGCACTTCCTGAGAAGGCCTAGTGGTTGATGGGTAGTGTATCATGCTCCCTTATGATGAAAAAGAGATGCATATTACACATTGTAGATAATATAGTGGGAGAAAGAAAGTAACTATGAGTAAACTTACTATGTAACACAAAAAAGTTGCACAGTATACTATAAGTCTCATTTTAAAATATAATCATTTTGGTACTACTTCATGAATTACATATAAAAATGAATAATGTCTCAAACAATTTAAAATTATTAAATATAAATGTATTCTTCTGATTCTTTTTCAAAATTTAATAAAACTTGTAACATAATATTGTCCGGTATTTCCTCATAATTATTAGTACATGATTCCATTTGTTCCAAACATTCTATTAACTGTTGGTCCAAAGAGTCATCCATGAAATCAAATTCATCTTTTTGTTCTTCTGGATTTTCCACCTTTACTTCGAAAGAAATAACATTCAATTGTTTTTCTCCTTCCATTTTCTTTCTGAAAATTGCATATAAAATAACTATATCAGTAGGGTAAGGGTACTGTTGGGTTTAAGTTCAGACAGGTACTTTTGAGTTTGTAACAGTGAAGTAATTTTTGGACAGTGTATGGTTTGAGGTAGGAAGTAGAACTATTTAAAAGTGCATGTGATGAAGCCTAAGTAAATTCATAATTATACCAGAAAAGCGTAACTCAATCCATAATTATAACAGAGAAGTTTATCTCAATCTCTAACTCTTACAAAGGGACAGTAAATAACTATCAGAAAACTTTTGCCAAATTAACTTAAAGTGCACAACATAGTTCCCCTTCAAAATTATTAACTTACCTTTTTCAAAGGAGTTGAAGTTTTCTGTGAAAAATCTTTTCAAATGTTCCTTAGGTAGTATTAGTCAAAATGGCTGTGTTTCCCTCTCATTTTTCATATATATTGATGTACATAACCAATCAAATGTCAGCACATAAAAGTCAAAAATGTAAGTAACATTTTAATTGGTTGAAAATTCTAACACTTTCATATGTGTTTTTGTCATGTAATTTACCTCAGGATATTTAGACAGGTCTACAGCCTAAATGGTTCAATGGAATACCATCAAATTTGGGAAAATGGTAGGGACTGCTATGTAGTAGGGTCTATTCTATATTTGGTGAAAGTCTGTCCAGTGGTTTTTATGTAATTTTATTTCCCACATTTTTTTTGGGAGCGCTTACCGGTGCGCGCCCCGGTACGCGCACCGGGAGCGCTACGGGAGTCCGCCATTTTGTTTTTCGGTCGAATTGAGACACAAGATGGAGGACAAACAACGTTGGGAATGGGTAAAAGGTGGCACGGTAGACACCACCTGACCCCCTAGGTTTTCTGAGGGGAGTTTAGGAGGTGCATATATGCCAAAAAAAAAGAATTTTTAAAATTTCGCGGGGGGAGCGCCCGGTACGCGCACCGGAGGGCGTACTTAGGTGAAAAATAGTGAAAAAAGTTAGAGAAAGATAATCATTTTGAGTGATCAGAGGTAGGGTAGCTCTGAAAAGAGCTTTTGGGTTCTGTGGCAGATTTAGGTACCTACAAGTAGGTTCCAATGCACAGTCCTAAATTCAGGAGGAATATTCTTTCCCCTCATCTGAGAAGTGCACACCATCTCCTCTGTAGATATCTTGCATGTTGAAACGCAAGTTATTGTTGTATATTGAACTCATTCCAAAGTCTCTCATGCCAGCAGAAACAGATTTATTCACATGTTTCCGTGCTTTCTCAAGTTGTGGACAAAATTGGTTGGACCAGTTCCATTTCTGTCTTTGACATCTATTGGAATATATACTAATCAAAGGAGAAAGGATCACTTGTCCTGCACAACCTTAGGTCTGCAGGAGAAACGGGGGGACGTCCCAAAGTAAAAGACCCTCATGCACGTGATGGGTGATTAGACAGCAGAGAACCAAGATATACCGCTCGAATACCATCATACCCATCACGTGCATGAGGGTCTTTTACTTTGGGACGTCCCCCCATTTCTCCTGCAGACCTAAGGTTGTACAGGACAAGTGATCCTTTCTCCTTTGATTAGTATATATATCTTGGAAACCTATATTGGAATATACCAAGGCGGTTTGTGGAAAAAGTGTCATCAATTGATCAAAGGTGTCCTTTAAAAGCATTTCCAGACCTACCCCAGTCAAAGTGCCCAAGTCATTTCCTCCACAGTGCACTATTAAGAGGTCAGGGTTTGGCAGATGCAAAAAGGTTTTCACCAATGGTATCAATTGGTGACATCTCAATCCTCTCTGGCCAATCCATTTGATGTCTACATTTGGTAAATCAAGGTTGTGAAAATTTCTGCTAGCTGCATACCTTTGAGCCCAGTGGATGTAGCTATGTCCAATAATCCAGACAGAATACATGGCGTGAGAATGTTCTGGTGCAGTCAGATGAAGTGTGGGAATGAAATGGCAGTTGGAACAGTAGGAGGTTACAAAAAAATAATTGTGGAGTTTCACTGCTCTTGAATCACAAGCAATGATTGGTGGATTCAGATAGTTGAAAACTAATTGTTAGGGTGCATGGTAGTGTTTTGTGAAAGAAGCAATTTGAATGGTTCAGAAAAAGTCAATTAAAGAAACATTTCATCATAAGCTGGTGTATTGAGAGGTCAAACATCCTTTCTTAGTTCATTTGCAACATTGTAGAATAAACTTTTGAACCTGAGAGTTAAGTAAGGAGGGAGTTGCTATGGTAACAGATAGAAAGGGCTGAGGGGGGAAGGGTGTTGGTTTGAAAATAGTGAGGGAAGAGTTTTGATTGGTTAAAATGAGGCATATCTGTGTAGAATTAGAGGTTTTCTGTGCCAGTCATGGTTGCAGTGTGTGGAGTGCATACCTTTTGCTCTGCTAAAGAAAAATTGGTGTGTGTGCCTGACATTGTTCTCTATCTCCCAAAGCATTTGTAAAGGTAAGAAATGATTCATTTAATTTAGATAGACTTGTATGCTTTTTGGAGAAGATTTGGAAGCAGATTGTTTTTTTTAATGTTGTTTTGTGTCATGTTTTTAGATAATGCTTGGTTAAAACATTTTACTGCATAGAGGAATTGTATTTTGTGAAATAGTGAAGTTTCAGTAGTGAAATTGAATGCTTGTACATAGGACCTGTTTTGTGTTTCTAAAGTGTTATTTAAAAAACGATTTTGGGGTAAATGAAAGGGTTTTACATTTTTTTAGAAGGAATTATTAGTGTTTGCCTCATCAAATAAATATATTTGACCCTTTTACAATGATGTCACCTGCATTACCTCAGATTAGGATGCAGATTGAGTTTCTTTCTGGTTGGTTTGTGTCATGTTTTTTGGATAATGCTTGGTAAATAGGTTTTGCAGCATAGGGGAATTGCATTATGTAAAATTGAGAAGTTTCTCTAGTGCCATGGAATGCTTGTACGTAGGACTTGTGCTGTGTTTCAAAAATGTTATTTAAAAAACGATTTTGGGGTAAATGAATGCCTTTTATATTTTTGATAAGGAATTATTAGTGTTTGCCTCATTAAATAAATATGTTTGAACCTTTTACAATGATGTCACCTGCATTACCTCAGATTAGGATGCAGATTGAGCTTCTTTCTTGTTGGTTTGTGTCATGTTTTTGGATAATGCTTGGTAAATAGGTTTTGCAGCATAGTGGAATTGCATTATGTAAAATTGAGAAGTTTCTCTATTGACATGGAATGCTTGTACATAGGACCTGTGCTGGGTTTCTAAATTATTATTTAAAAAACGATTTTGGGGTAAATAAATGGCTTTTATATTTTTTAGAAGGAATTATTAGTGTTTGCCTCATTAAATAAATATATTTGAACCTTTTACAATGATGTCACCTGCATTACCTCAGATTATGCAGATTGAGCTTCTTTCTGGTTGGTTTGTGTCATGTTTTTGGATAATGCTTGGTAAATAGGTTTTGCAGCATAGGGGAATTGCATTATGTAAAATTGAGAAGTTTCTCTAGTAACATGGAATGCTTGTACATAGGACCTGTGCTGTGTTTCAAAAATATTATTTAAAAAACGATTTTACGGTAAATGAATGCCTTTTATATTTTTGAGAAGGAATTATTAGTGTTTGCCTCATTAAATAAATATTTTGAACCTTTTACAATGAGGTCACCTGCATTACCTCAGATTAGGATGCAGATTGAGCTTCTTTCTTGTTGGTTTGTGTCATGTTTTTGGATAATGCTTGATATCAACATATGCAAGATAGAGGAATTGTCTTTTGTGAAATAGTGAGGTTTCAGGAGTGAAATTGTATGCTTGTACATAAGACCTGTGCTGTGTTTCTTAAATGTGATGCGAAGAACGATTTTGGGGCAAATGAATAGTTTTTACTTTTTTGAGAAGGAATAAATAGTGTAGATGAGGTGAGGCCTGTCCAGGGGTGTAGATGAGGTGAGGCCTGTCCAGGGGTGCAGATGAGGTGAAGCCTGTTCAGGGTTGTAGATGAGGTGAGGCTTGTACAGGGGTGCAGAGGAGGTGAGGCCTGTGTACAAGAGTGTATTGGGAGAGAAGTGTGTCCAGGGGTGCAAAGGAGGTGAGGTCTGTGTCTAAGAATGCAATGGGGGAGAGGCTTCATGAAGTCCAGTCCACTGCATTCTTAGACACAGGCCTCACCACCTCTGCTCCCCTGGACAGGCCTCACCTCATTTGTGCTTTTGGACAGGCCTCACCTCATCTGCACAATCTGCTTCCTAATCTGAGGAAACACAGGTGAAACGTGCATTCATGTACACAGTATTTAAACCTTGTGAATAATGTAAAACCAATTCATGTGCTGTAAATCAATTTTTACATAACATTTTAAAAAGAGAGCACAGGTCATATGTAGAAGCATTTCATTACACGACTGAAACCTCACTTTTAATAAAACAAAAACAAAAACATGACACAAACCAACAAGAAAGAAGCTCAATCTACACCCTAATCTGAGGTAATGCAAGTGACATCATTGTAAAAGGTTCAAATGTGTTTATTAAATGAGGCAAACACTAATAATTCCTTCTCACCACATCTGCACCCTATCACCATTATACCCAATACATTGAGGTCTGTCAAGGGGGCACAGAGGAGGTGAGGCTTGCCCAAGGGTCAGAGGAGGTGAGTCTTGTCTATTGCACTATTGGACACAGGCCTCACCTCCTTTGCACCCCTGGATAGGCCTCACCTCATCTGCTCAATCTGTTTACTAATCTGAGGAAACACAGGTGACATGATTGTGAAATGTGCTAATATATTTTTTGAATCATGCAGATACTATCTAATCAACCTTTTTCTTTGTAATATTCTCTTTTTGAGTTACTCCCTATTACACCTCTTGTTTGTTTTACACCCTCTCTCCCTCTTTCTGACTTTTTTTCTCTCTTCCTGTTACACCCTCTGTGTGACCCACTTCTTGTAACATCCTCTCTCTGATTTAGTTCCTCTTACACTCTCTCAAACTTACTCTCTGTCTCTCCTTTTACAGGCTCTCTCTGTTTTAGTCTCTTTTACAACCTTTTCCCTTCTAACACCCTCTCTCTGTCTTACATCCTCTTTCATCCTCTCTCTGTTTTACACCCTGTTACATCCTTTTTCTGACTTACTCCCTTTTTTTACTTACTCCCTCTCCCTATTACATCCTTTTTCTGTCTTACAACATATTATACACTCTCTCTGTCTTAGTCCTTCTCTATGTTTTACTTCCTCTACCTGTTTCTTTGTCTGAGTCTCTCTGTGTCTTTGTGTTACTCCCTCTAGCTGTTTTTCTCTGTCTTACTCCTAGTTATATAGTTGCTGTGGTATAAACTTAGATATGTTGTAAACTAGTGTTTATATTGTTTGCTTATTGTCATTTCTTTGTTTTTTGCTAATAGTGGTCTATAATGTGTTATTTTTTTCCTTACCACAGATTGAAATCAACATTTCAAAAGTAAGCAAATATGCCGTCAAGGCAAAGGAGAACGAAAGCTGCCATACGGAAAAAAACAAAAACTGCAACGGATTTAAAGCACTCCCCTACAACAAATACTTCAAAAAACACAAAAAAAGCTCCTAGTAAGACAACTAAGTCTTTTTTTCGGAACATATGTAGAGGAAAAAAAATGTTAAAGAGAATGTAAATATACAGAAGGGAAGAGCAAATTTGAAAAGGAAGGAGAGGCCCCTCAAAAATGTTACTACTGGAGCAGGAGAGAAGATTATGGATAGCAATAGAAGGCAAAATCAATTTAGGGACATTCGTAGACGAATGTTTCGCAATAGGGTAGTTTTAAATTTGTTAAAAAATGTTAAGAAAGGTAAACAGAGAGCTGCTTTTTACAAGAAAAAGAAAAGTGTAGAGAAGATTGTTGATCAGGCTTTTGAAGTTAAGAAAAAATTATTTATTTTAGTAATCAATAGAATTAGGATACTTAACAAGGCAATTGATGTTTTCAAATCGAACAGTAGATGTAAAAGAATAATTAATCGGACTAATTTTTGTGAAGTATTTTCTGGAGAATGGATGCATAGTTCAAGTTCTGAGCCATTTTTTAATGAGGAGAGTTACTTCCAGGAAAATGATTTGGTGCATGCAGTTGACACCAGTGGTCGAGCATATGAGGTGAAAGACAGTTGTCCGATGGAAAAAGATAAACTTGTGTCTAGAGATGTAGAAGAGGTGTTTGCTGATGAAGTTTTAGGGAGACGTACTAAGGGGACAGTGTACACATGGAAGTGTAGTAGTATTTGTAGTGTGTGACAGGATCCAATCGATTTGCTTCGTAATTTCTTACGTACATATAGTAAGAAAAGTGTAAAGCAGAAAATAAAGATGGTGCTAGAGTTAGATCCTTGCAGAGTGAGAGAAATTACAGGTTTGCATGGGCATTCACTGGCTTGTCTTTCTAGAAAAGTATGTCAGAGTGTTTTTCATCATTTTAGGATGTTAGCAGTGCATCATAATAAAGTGAGGAAATTAGTGAGAAGGTTGTATTATGCAAAAAAAGTCCAGCACTTAACGCTAAACAGTGCTCTTTTGCATGGATCTGAATTAGATGTGAAGAGGATTTGTGAAGAAATTGAGTTTTATTATTTTGGGGACAAAGAGGACAGTGTAGAAATGAATATAGTAATAGATGGTAATTTGGAAGACAATGTACAGATTTCAAGTATAGAAAAGTTTGACGAGGAAATTACCAAGTTTAAGGTGAAATCAAGTGAAATGCCTAATTTAACTTGTGTGTGTTGTCGACGGACTCCTTATAAGATTCAGACTAGGTTAGTTGATTTATAGGCAAAAAGTGAAATGGAAAACAATAGTGAATGGAAGGATTTTGTAACTTATTTGTTGGTGGAGAATTCTTTTGATTTGAGTTTTGATCAGCGTATTTGTAATTATTGTTTAAAAAAATAAATGAAAACAGAATGCCTGCTAGAGCTGTTCATAATAATCTTCAGTTGATAGATATTCCTTCTGAATTGATGGATTTAAATACTTATGAATCTATTTTGATTCAATGTGTCCATCCTTTTCAGGCTATTGTTCGCATGGAGCCTAAGACAGGGAAATTGCCTCCTACAGATTTACAGAGAGGATTAAAGGGAAGAGTTGTTTATTTGCCTCTAGATGTCAAGAAAAATATTGATACAATTGGTGTAGAAAGAGTAGAAGAGGAACCTCTGGTTATTCTAGTTAATGGGGTTCCGACAAAGAGTAAGAACATCTGGCAAGATTTAGTGGATGTTAGGAAAGTCAAAAAGGCAACGTTGTATTTGGTCAAAAACAATGAGTACTACAAACATGTATGTGTTGGAGCAGAGGAAACAGCTACAGAAGAAGACAGTGATTGTTCAGCCGGCCAAATTGAAAAAGTTGATGTGTCTAGAAGTGAAGAAATATATGAACATTATACTGTTCATCCTTTGCATTCCAAAGAAGTAATGGGGAATGCAATTGACTTGTTTCAAATGAAAGCAGCAAAAGGAAGTCTTATTAGTGTATGGGAAGAAAGTTTGGAAGCTCGTTGTTTTCCACAGTTATTTCCAACAGGTCGAGGTGGACGATATGACGATCGACCAGTTCAAATTCCTGCAGCTGAATACCGTACTTTAAGATTATATGCTGAAGATCCAAGGTTTCATCAATGCATTCCGTATTTGTTTCATCTACTGTATGAAAGTGACTTGTCTGTGCTTTCTTATGCAGTTAATCATATACTGAAAAGTGGAGCTCATCTGCAAAATGTTTCGGCGAGGGAATTTATGGAGAAAGTCAATCTGCAAGACAGTATTTTGGAATCTCAGCTAATCAATCTCATGTCATGTCAGCGTGGAACAAACGAGTATTGGTTTCGTCGTCATGGGGAATTGAAATGTATGCTAAGAAACTTAGGAACTCCTACATGGTTCCTCACTCTTAGCTGTGCTGAGTATGCATGGGATGATTTACTTCAATTTCTACGAGAGGCAAATGGAAACATACAAAATATAGAATTCAAAACACCTGGAGAACTGTGTTCTTTGGATCCAGTAAATGTATGCAGATATTTTAATCATAGATTTGAAGCTATGATGTCTTTTATTACCAACAAAAAAAATCCTCCCCTTGGAGAGGTTTTGGATTTCTTTTGGAGGAAGGAGTATCAAGCGAGAGGTGCTCCTCACATACATATGTTGTTATGGATTAAAGATGCACCCAAATTTGGAACTGATTCGGATGACACAGTGATGAGTTTCATTGAAGAGTATTCAACATGTGCTGTTGCAAAAACTACTGAAGAAAATAGTTTAAGGCAACAAGTTTTACGCTTTCAATCCCATCGTTATAGAAAGTACTGTCGTCGAAAATTTAGAAACAAGGATAAGTTCTACACAAAATGTCGTTTTGTGTTTCCACGACCAGGGATTTCTAAAGGAAGAGTAAATAATTTGATGTCTTCTCTGCGACATACTCTGACGAGGAAATCACCCAAAAATACATACAATTTAAAAAGAAACGAAGAGTCCAAGTATATTAATGACTACAACCCAGGGATTTTGTCCATGTGGAATGCTAACATGGATATTCAGTTCGTTGCTGACAACTCTATTGCTGTGGCTCGATATGTGACGTCTTACATCACAAAAAAAGAAAAGACAGAACTGAAGGAAATGTGGTAGGATATTTCACATGAAAAGAGTATAAGTAAAAAATTATACAGTTTCAGTCTGAAGATGTTGTCGCATCGAGAAATTGGAGCATATGAATGTTCTGGTCGGTTATCATCTGCAAGTCTCTATGCCAAATCTAGATCAATCATTTGGGTGAGTCTAGGTCTTGCTGCAACACGAAACCGAGTATTGAAATCTGTACAAGAAATAGAGTATTTGACGGAGAAAGAACCAAACAGTACAGATATTTTGAAGACAAACATGTTGGATACATACTATCCAAATAGAAGTATTCACCTTGAGAACACTTGTTTGTATGAAGTTCTGCAAAACTATAGTTATAAGAGGAACATCACAGAAGATATTAATAATGGAAAATATGCTGTCATTGGGTATGAAGGATGTCTAGTGATGCAGAGAAAAGGCCATTTGATTAATCATCGCAAATTGAGTTGCGAATCTTTAGACAAAAGAGAATTTTACTATTTAGCTCTTTTGCAACTCTTTAAGCCATGGCGTACAGAAGAGGAACTACTTGAAGATTTTCTTTGTTACGAAGACTCTTTTAATGCAACCAAGGATACCATAGAATTTCCTGTTTTTCCAAATTATCTGCAAATGTTGAACGAAGAAATAGAGCAAGAACCCACAATTGCTGAAGAGATTGCAAGAGACAGTTCTCAAGACAGTCAGAGTTCTACTTCATTGAGTCAGGATCCACTAGGAGGACCAATTATCCAAAATGAAGCTGCCACTGCCATGGATGAGGTGGAAAGAGCTATGGAACAAGCTCAAGAGGATGTAGTTAACTCAAAAGATTTGGTAAAGCAACTAAACGTTGAGCAGAAAAAGATATATGACGAAGTCACAGAACAGATTGAACATGGATTCAGACATGAGAAAAAAGAGTGCTCATGTACATCATTTAAGCCTGTCCGACTGTACGTAAGTGGAGAAGCGGGAACAGGAAAAAGTTTTTTGATTAAAGCCATTTCAACTTATCTGCAGAAAAGGACTGAATCACCACTGTCTTGTGTTGTAACCGCTCCAACTGGACTGGCAGCACATAACATTAAAGGGATTACTCTACATTGTTTACTGATGCTGCCAGTTGAGCATGATAATAAATTACATTACAACAAGCTATCTGGAGATGCATGTTCTGAAGTTTCCAGAGTCCTGAAGAAAATGAAACTTCTTATCATTGATGAAGTAAGCATGGTCTCAAATCTAATGCTTGCTTTTGTACATTTGAGAATGCAAGAAATTCTTAGAACAGAGTATGATGTGTTATTTGGAGGGAAACACATTATTGTTTTTGGAGATCTACTGCAGTTGACTCCAGTAAAAGGACAACCAGTGTTTAAAATGCTCACGCATAAAGATACCAGGAAGTCCCTTGGAAGCATTGGAAACGTTAATATATGGTTAAATTTCAAATATGCAGAACTGCTTCAAAATATGCGACAGGCAAAGGATGAAGATTATAAAAATATTCTACAAAATGTAAGAATCGGAAAAGTAAGTGAGCATGGGAAAGAAGCTTTACATGCTCGATTAATTTCAAATTTGTATCCAAATGAAAACATTCTTCCAGAGAATATTTTTAAGAAAATTACTGAGAAGAAATCTGGGATATGTTTGATGCCAACTCTGCAAGAATGTTCCATCTTCAACAACAAAATGTTAAAGTTAGAAAATGAAGAGATTGTGAAACTGGAAGCAATAGATAAAATAGAGCATATGGGTGCAACAATTATTTTGTCAGAAAATTTAAAAACAGAATTGGATTCATTAGAGAAGAGTATATCTAAAACAGCTGGTTTTGAAAAAACTCTGAATGTGTGTTTAAATTGTCGTATCATTTTGAGAAGAAATTAAAATGTTGAAAGAGGTCTGGTAAATGAAGCAATGGGTCATGTTGTTGATTTTGTGAATTACAGAAATAGAGATGGAATTGAATTTTTAAAAATTAAATTTGATGGCATTGAGCAAGTACAACAAATCAGTCGTTCTGCTAGGTTTTTGCTTGTAAAAGACTTATATGTTCACCGAAAACAGTTTCCTGTTTGTTTGGCATATGCGGTGACAATTCATAAATCTCAAGGTTTAAGTGTAGATAGTGCTTTGGTGAACATTGGAAGTTCTGTGTTTAAAGAGGGTATGGCATATGTGGCATTATCACGAGTCAGAACTTTATCAGGATTGTACTTGATTGAGTGTGATGAGACAAAGATTTGTGCAGATTTTGATTGTGTTAAAGAATACAATAGGTTAAGAAGAGAGTATGCTCCACATTTGCCTCAATATCCTCTGTTTGAAAAACGTGTGGTAGGCCGAAAAAGAAGAAATGAGAATAATTGCAGTGAGGTTGTAACAAAAAGACAAAAAGTAGATGAAACTGTAATTGTAAGCAGAAAGAAAAAGGATTCTGTTGAAGATGTTGTTGGATTTCAGTTTGAAAACAGTTCTGGTGTCAACTGCTATGCTAATGTAGTGGTTAATGTTGTTTTTTTTCTTAAAACTTTACAAGAACAGATTGTTGAAAATCGGGATCAAAGATTCTGCGGTTTATTGAATTCTGTATTTCAGAAATGTAGCAGTGATAGAGCAAAAACAGAAAGTGTTTCAGAAATTAGAAATCTTTTAGACATATGTTCAGGTCAAAAAAAAAATTCACAAAATATTCAGCAGGATTGTCAGGAATTTTTAATGTATATGTTTGGTGTATTGAAAGATGAAGGTGTAGATGTAGAAAATCTTTTTAGGCTTTCTTATCAATGGCAGCATGACTGCGACAATTGTAGTTTATCAAGTAGTACTAGAATAGACCCTGAAAGATTTATATATTTGACTTTACCAGACTGCAAATCAGTGTCTTTTAATAATCTAGTTAAAGCAGCTGATCATAATATGGTTTGTTCCCAATGTAAGTGTCCAATGCTGTCCACATTATTTATACAAACTTATGGACAGTATGTCATTTTAATGTTTCAACGATGTAGACCTGATGGAACTACATTGACAACTTCTATAAAAATTTCGTGGATTCTCAGTTATCAATTTCAGGAAGAACCTTTGTAACTGTAGCTATTATTTATCATGACGGTCCTTCAACAACATCAGGACATTATACAGCTTATTTAAAATGTCGAAAAGGTTGGTCTTTCTGTAATGATACTCATTTGACTTTCAAACAACGTTTGCCTTTTGACCTAAAAAATTCTTACCTAGTGTTTTTAGAACTGAAATTTAACTAAAGGTAATTGGCCTATGAAGACGGGAGCAGTTAATAAAAGTTACTCTGCTATTTAAAATATATTGTGAGTAAAAGTGATGAACATAATATAAAAGATCCAGTTCTCATATAGGTACTGTAAGTGGATCTCATAGTAAGTGATATCAGTATTATAGGAAATGTTGAACATGAGTGATCCAGAGATGGGAATATGAATAGTTAAAATAATGTTGCAAGGAGGAAAACCTTCTTGTAAATAGGTGCGCTATTTAATACATGAACCACAATTGGATTCTTCACTTGTATAATTACTTTTATTCGCTTTGTAATCCTTAATCATGTATTTCCTTTTAGTTCCAATTTTCATTGATTATTTCATCTCATAATCATGTCAATTAATCATCATATTTCCATTTTATCATCAGCTTATCCACACCCAATGCATTTCGGGTCATCCAAAAAATTGCCCCTTCGTCAGGGGTCTGTAACGAAATGGAAAACAGGACCATTAGGCTCACCGACCTTTTAGTATAAACAAAATATACTGCAATATAACCATGATAATCAAACGAATTAGCACATAACCGTTAAAACGCTACCAGTTTCGTAAGTGACCTGGTTGCTCCTAGTGCTAAACATGCTAGTAAAGTGCATAACCTGCTCCACACATTCAATGAATATGTCATATCATTATTCGCCAAACATTTCAGGCGCTATGTACTAAGAGTGATTCAACAACATTTATCGGTGCGCAGCTTAAGGGAAAGACCTTTGCGCGCGGCAGTGTATCGGTAGCAACACTTACGTCCGGACCAGCAGGTCTCCGTTCGTGTCTCTCTAGACGCAGTAGCTTGTTTGTTTTACGCGCCGAAATCTAGCTCCTTACCAGAACCGGGATTTAAATCACGTGATCGGCACAAGTACCAATCGGCGTGATTTAGCTTCGCGCACCAGTGTCATGTGACGGGGGTACAGACACGCTTCCTTGTGAAGCGAACATATTGTTGTCAATAAAGTTCTTCAAAGCAGCAATGTAAATGAAGTGTGGTAACATTATCACGGTGTTATGCTATTATTCAAATCAACAGTGTGAAAATAATGTAGCAACAGAATAAATCAAAAGCACCATTTGCACAATCAGTTTAAATCAGTCCCAAATACTGCATTGTAGCCACATTTTACACGAGACCCAGTTTTCCTTAAACTCATGCAGTAATATGTACAGTCTTTTATAGAAAACATGAGTGTTCGATGCGATCATTAAGCCCCATCGGGTGGGCGGAGTTTAATTTCTTAATCCAGAAAAATTCATTGTTTTATGGGATCCTGGTCTCGGCGTATTGTGAGCTTTTCCAGAACTAAAAATCTTAGTTGAGAAATTTGATGGTTGTTTTCCATCCAATGTGTCACAATTGTAGATTTAGTGTTTTTTAACCGGATGTTACTTTGATGTTCCGTTATGCGTGTCTTCACGACTGGAGACCTGCTGGTCCGGACGTAAGTGTTGCTACCGATACACTGCCGTGCGCAAAGGTCTTTCCCTTAAGCTGTGCACCGATAAATGTTGTTGAATCACTCTTAGCACATAGCGCCTGAAATGTTTGTCGAATAATGATATGACATATTCGTTGAATGTGTGGAGCAGGTTATGCACTTTACTAGCACGTTCAGCACTAGGAGCAACCAGGTCACTTACGAAACTGGTTGCGTTTTAACGGTTATGTGCTAATTCGTTTGATTATCATGGTTATATTGCAGTATATTTTGTTTATACTAAAAGGTCGGTGAGCCTAATGGTCCTGTTTTCCATTTCGTTACAGACCCCTGCCGAAGGGTCAATTTGTTTGGATGACCCGAAATGCATTGGGTGTGGATAAGCTGATGATAAAATGGAAATATGATGATTAATTGACATGATTATGAGATGAAATAATCAATGAAAATTGGAACTAAAAGGAAATACATGATTAAGGATTACAAAGCGAATAAAAGTAATTATACAAGTGAAGAATCCAATTGTGGTTCATGTATTAAATAGCGCACCTATTTACAAGAAGGTTTTCCTCCTTGCAACATTATTTGAGTTTCATGAAGACACGGAAGGACGCCGTGTGACATAGGTTGCGCCAACACGAAAGTGGGTAATCAAAGATAGAGTGTGTTACTCGTGTGCACGGGGATAATATTGAAATAATATGAATAGTTAAACATTGAGAAAATGTTGTATGAGCTTTTCTTTCAAAACATCGGGTAAACAGTAATTTCAGAGTTTGAAAATAGACTGATAAATCTGACACTATTTGGCCGGAAGGAATAGTGTTGGAATGAGCAAAGAGTCATAACTTAACACAAGGAGGAAATGAAAAAATTGAGACATATTTCAGATGTTCTTAGAGCTTTTTTTATAGAAAGTCGATGAAATGGAAGTTTTAGAGAACAGCAGAGTATTTTCCTACGAAAAGGACCTTCACGAGCTACTATTTGGCCTCAAGGAAAAGTAAGTGAATCAAAGATTAGTGTAAATATGTGATTTGTAAGTTTATATGTTTTTTTAAACACAATCTTTTAGATTGTGTATTTTTTCCCCGCTGTCATATGATGAATAGTTTGAACTCACTGTTTTTAGTGAAATTCAATATATTCTGAGAACAGCAAAAATAAACTATGTAACATGTTGTAGAAGTTATTCTATAGTTTGTGTTGTGTAATTTATATTGTATTCCCATTGTCTCACACTCACTTTCCTTTTTCCACCCTTTTTCAGCTCTCTTTACTCACTCACACTGCCTTTCTCTCACTCTGTTTCATCCCCGTTCCTTTACTCTACTTCTTTCACAACCCCTCAATCCCATTTCAACTGTCTGCATCCCCTCTGTCCTTTGCACCACTTTTCAGCTTTCAGTCTCTCTGCTTTACTTCCCTTTTCCGTCTTTTCCTCCTTTGCTCTTTTACTAATTCCTCTTTACTCACTCATCTGTTTTTTCGTACTATAACTCACCCATTCTCTCTCACTTATCTTTCTTTGCTTCTTACTTTTATCCTCTTTTTTCGTTTACTACCTCTATGTCCTCAGTCTCTCACTCTCCTTGTGTTATGCTCATTTGTGTTTATCTACCTTCTATCTTTTCTCTTACAACAACTTCACTGTTCCTCTCTCATCATTCTTCACTCCAGTTCTTTTACTCCGGTTCCGTTACTACCACGCATTTCCTATCTTTCAGTATCCTTCTCTTTAGTTTCATCACCGAATCACATTCTCTCAGTACCATTGCTTTAGTCCTCTTCCCCTCTCTTTCCTTGTTTTGCTCCCTTACTCATTTTCCTTTCCTTACTCATTGTATTCCACTTAACTCACTCCTTCCCTTAGTCCCTCTGTGTACTTACTTACTCACTCATTTTCTCTCAATCCTTCTATATTATCGTCACTCCCTTTATCCCTTCATTCTGTGACTCCCCTTCACTCACTCTCAGTCATCTTCCATTCCTCTTTATTGTAAATGGATTCTCAATCAGACTCCTTTCCCTCCCACTCATTCCCCTTTTACTTATTCTTCTTTCTTGATTTAGTTTTGCTAACTCGCATTCTTTTAGTCTCTTACTTACCTTCACTTCATTTCTCTCATCTTGTCTTCCTCTCTGTCACTGAATTTATCTGCCTTACTCTTAGTAATTTGCTCTTCTTCTATTTCGTTTTCCCTCTTTTTGTCCTTCTACATTACTTTATTTCCCTTTCCGTATCCTTCACTCTTGCTTTATTTCTTAGTACACTTTTATGATTTTTAACCTCTTAACCTGTCTCTTTTCTTTTAATATATATATTTTACTAATTATAACTTTTTTTTTTCTTCTCTCTTTCACAGATACAAAGTGTAGAAAAAATATGTAATTAAGTTTACATTATTTATATGGTAAGTGTGACTAACAAAATGTAGTTTGTCATCATCCTTTGCTTTAACCTCACTACTTTTCTCTCACCCCTGTTTCCTTCCTCTGCATCCCTCACTTATTCTTATCCTTCATGTTTACTTCTCTTTTCCTTACTTTCCTACCACATTCAACTTCTATCATTCCTCCTGCTCACCCACACTCCCTCACTTTCCTTTCTTTTCTGGTTCACTCAGTCCCTTTCTGTCACTCCTTCCTTTTATCTCTCTGTCCTTTCTCTCTGTCACTCCCCATGTCTTTCCTTTTCTCAGTTACTTCCTCTAACACCTTTTCTCTGTCTTACTATCTATTACACAGTCCCTTTGTGTTCCTCCCTCTAGCTCTCTTTCTCTTTACACCACTCTTTCTGTCCCCTTTCGTTATGCTCACTTCTTCATTATTTTTTTTTTTTTTTTTTTTTTTGGTGTGCTAACGGGACGCGTCCCGGTACGCGCACCGGGGCGCGCCGAAATACTGCGCTCTCACCGGTACGCGCTCCGTGAGCACTCCTGGGCAACAATTTTTTTTTTTTTAAATATGAATATACATAAAAAAATAGTATTACATTAATATATAATATAGGACACATTTTAAAAAATATTACATTACATAGGTTTAGAAATTTTCTATTAAAAAACCTATGAAATTCACTGAAAAAACCATAGGTTTCAGACCAGTTATAGTTAGGAATTAGCATTTAAAAAACCTATGAAATTCACTGAAAAAAACATAGGTTTCAGACCAGTTATAGTTAGAATTAGCATTTAAAAAACCTATGAAATTCACTGAAAAAACCATAGGTTTCACACCAGTTATAGTTAGGAATTAGCATTTAAAAAACCTATTAAATTCACTGAAAAAACCATAGGTTTCACACCAGTTATAGTTAGCAGGAAGTTTTACTCGCATAAAACCATTGAAATTCCCACGTTATAGTTAGTTGGACTCACTATAACATGCGCGTGCAATGCACTGCTGATGACGTCACATATTACATCACTCATGACATAGTCAGTGACATCACTCATGACATCATTGATGACACCATCCTTGTGACAGTGACAGACCTCCTTTCACTGTAATGTAACCCATGAAACACATATTGAAAAATAAAAATTAAAATTTTCAAAAAAATTGAGATACCCATACCAGTTACAACAACCAATTCAATAATTTCACCATCTATATACAACTTCTAACTAAGCCTGGGCGTAGTTCGCGTAGCCGCACTCCGCGAGCTACGCGAAGATGCACTTGCACTCCGCGAACTACGCATAGCTCCGCGAGCATGCGTAGTAGCTTGCTTGACCCGGTCGCAAGCCATTTTTCGTCTTCGGGAGCGCCGTGGAACTCTGGAACCTGCTCGACATCTCATCTCCAGACGTCGCCTTCCTCACGGAAACATGGATGAACGCCTCCTCAGCGCCCGACATCGCCGTCGCCATCCCGGACGGATACAAGATCACCCGGAGAGACCGCGTCAACGAGACAGGAGGAGGCATCGTCCACAAGAACACCATCCGCATCACGACCAACTCAGATGACACCCTCACAGCCGCTTAACATCTTCATTTCCAGATACACACCGACTCCAAGACCACACTCAGAGGCACCCTCATCTACAGACCCCCAGGACCTCGCACACAATTCAGCGAAGACATCGCAGACTTCATCAGCCCACACGCCCTCGCCTCCGCTGACTACATCCTCCTAGGGGACCTCAACTTCCACCTGGAGAACAACAACAACAACACCACCACCACCCTGCTGGACAACCTCGCCAACCTCGGACTCATGCAACTGGTGAACACCCCCACCCACTATGCCGGACACACACTTGACCCAGTCTTCTCCTCCAGCAAGTACATCTCCTTCAGCCACTCCACCGGACTCCACTGGACAGACCACAGCTGTGTCCACTTCAGCTTCAGAAAGACCACGACTCACCACCACCCGCAACAGGTTCCCCGCAGGAACTGGAACAAGATCACCACCGACCAGCTCACCACTTCACTGAGCCAGAACCCTCACGTCAGCTCAACGGACCCCAACCAAGCAGCCAACAACCTCACACAGTGGATCACCAATTGCGCTTGCCCAACCAGCCTCGACCACTCGCAGCCCGGCTTCCACACCAACCACAGCACCGAGACCGCCCTCATCGCAGCCCCTGACGACATCTGAGCCCTGCTCGACAACTGGGAAACAGCGGCCCTCATCCTCCTGGACCTCTCCGCAGCATTCGATACGGTCTGCCACCGCACCCTAGTGCAGCGCCTCAGCAACATCGGAATCCAAGAGAAGGCACTGGAGTGGATCATCTCGTTCCTCACCGGAAGAACCCAGAGAGTCCGCCTCCCCCGTACAGATCCAAGGCCACCGAAGTCATATGCGGCGTACCACAAGGATGATCACTCAGCCCCACCCTCTTCAACGTCTACATGAGCCCCCTCGCAGCCATCGTACGCCAACACTGTGAGAAGTTGGCCTGATATATAAAGTTCACTATTCTAGTGAGCACTTTGTATCAGTCCAAACAACCCTTATTGATGATTGGTTGTAAGTCAACCATAGACCAGCTATCCTAGTAGCATGGACAAGAGCAGTCTTTAGGCTAGACTCTAGAGGGCGTGTTAAGCCAGCTGTTATACCATCACATATACCCCTTGAACACCAAGTGAAAGGACACCACACAAGTTGTTATGAAAATAAAAGGATATTTATTTAGAACACAACAACCCTGGACTCTTTATGAGGACAGGGTGCTAAGCACAATACAAAGCTCTTACGAAAATACTTCAAGTTGCACAATTTACACAAATGCCCGAGGGGCACGAAAAAGTGGAATGCGAAATTACTAGCAGGTAAGTACTACTCTAATAGACTTTAGGATCGCTAGGACTTAACTACTGAACCTTCAGATTACTAGCAGGAGGCCTAGGGGGATCGGGTGCAGAGTGTGCACTCTCACGCGGGATGCGGGACAAAGTCTATGGATGCTAGATTTCGTAAAGTTAGTGTTATCGGACGAATCGGACTAGGTAGAGCTGAAACGAAAAAGGATCTGGACCCTTGGATAGTGAGGCTATGCTGGAACACCGAAATGCTGAGGTTACCTAGCCCAGGGGCTGCGGCTGCATAGGTCTGGAAAGACGTCGGGAATCCTTGTTGCAGTCTATGGAGCCTGAAAGAAGAAGTTGCTGGCAGGCGACCAGTGAAGAGATTCGGAGGGATCCAAGCCTGGATCGATGATGGGGATAGCACCGCCCCTGACAGGAAACCCTTTGTCCAAGCTCTCCTCGGTGGAAGGACTCCCAGCAGCAAGAGGTCAGACTTGTGTCTGTGGTGGCAGCATCCTTTTTGTGATGCTGAGGCTTGAGTTAACTTTAACCGGGGTTCACAGTTACATACATGTCGTGTCCCTCTAGAAGGGTGGAATGCTAACCCTGTCACCAGAATTGGCGAGGGGTTAGTATTCCAATTCGTATGACACCTTACTCGACATGTTTTGATAAAGCGATACCAAAGTTGGCAAATAACCACGAGGATTATAAGGCACTTAAGAGTATATGGTACGCGTTATCATGGAACAGCTATTAGGACTTGGTTCCGCAAGCTGCAGACGGGCTCAGCTCATGCCAGAGCACCATCTCACATAGTTCCAAGCACTCTGCCTTCAGGATTGATAAGGCCTGCCATAGGAGGGACTGATAGGAATACCTGTGTCCATTTTAGGGTTAGATATAGGAATACTATATCTAAAGCAAAGGGTGATTACACCACCTTGCCCCAGCTGTGGTGCAGCCAGTTGTCAGATTTAGATGGCCAGCCACGGGTGGCATAATACATGCTGCAGCCCCTGGTAGGCCCTGGGTACACCTATGCCCTGAGTTACAGGGTCTGATAAGGTGGCCCAGTACCAATTAGATATGTACCTAAGGTACATGGAATCCATTTTACAGAGAGAGCAGTAGGCCTGGGGCCCTGGATAGCAGGGTCCCAGGTCAACTAAGTCGGAAAACCAGCAAAACACCAGGCAAAAAGTTGGGGGCAACCATAGTCAGGTATCCACCCTCCTACAAACACAACCTCAACCTCATCTCCTACGCCGACGACACCCAGCTGATCCTCTCCCTCACCAACGACCCAGGAACCGCCAGAACCAACCTACACGAAGGGATGAAAGACGTAGTCGAGTGGATGAGGAACAGCCGCCTGAAACTGAACTCAGACAAGACGGAAGTCCTCATCCTTGGATCATCACCCTCCGCCTGGGACGACTCCTGGTGGCCCCCTGCCCTGGGAAGCGCACCCAAACCAACGGACCACGCACGCAACCTGGGCTTCATCCTGGACTCCTCCCTCTCGATGACCAGACAAGTCAACGCCGTCTCATCATCATGCTTCAACATCCTACGCATGCTCCGAAAGATCTTCCGATGGCTCGCCACCGAAACCAGGAAGACGGTCACACAGGCACTCGTCACCAGCCGACTGGACTACGGAAACACCCTCTATACCGGAACCACAGCCAAACTCCAGAAAAGACTCTAACACATCCAGAACGCCTCAGCACGACTCATCTTGGACATCCCCCGACACAGCCACATCTCCGGACACCTGAGAGACCTTCACTGGCTCCCTGTCAGCAAGAGAATCACGTTCCAACTCCTCACCCACGCACACAAGGCCCTCCATGACCTGGGCCCCAGGTACCTCAACAACCGCCTGACCTTCTACACTCCCACCAGCCAGCTACGATCGACCGCCACGCCCTCGCCGCCGTGCCACGCATCAGAAGATCCACCATGGGAGGAAGATCCTTCTCCTACCTGGCAGCCAAGACTTGGAACTCCCTCCCCATCCACCTCCGCCTGACCCAAGACCACCTCTGCTTCAGGAAGCAACTCAAGACATGGCTGTTCGAGCAGTAGCGGACCCCCCTCCCCCAAGCGCCTTGAGATGCTCTGGGTGAGTAGCGCGCTATACAAATATCCTGATTGATTGATTGATTGC
Organism: Lissotriton vulgaris; assembly: GCF_964263255.1. Lineage (NCBI taxonomy): Eukaryota > Metazoa > Chordata > Amphibia > Caudata > Salamandridae > Lissotriton > Lissotriton vulgaris. The sequence continues at coordinate 1,082,538,758 of NC_141694.1, read as the reverse complement.
CTGCATGCTCGGGATGTGTAGCGCGCAAAGTTACCCATGAGGTTTGTCCCGCCCGCTCGTGTCCCCTTATTTCCGGTCACTACTAACGTGTTCGCGAGTTATTCTGTGCCAGATTGCAGTTTCTGCGTGTTCGGCAACTCGATCTTACCGACAAGCATCCTCGCGCACGCGAAAATGCTATTGAGCTCGCGACAACTACGCTACGCAGCAGTTTGCGGAGTATTCGACAACTTCGCGTTCTCCGCGGAGCGCGGAGTTGCCGAAACTCCGCAAACTCCGCGAACGGAGCGTAGTTCTTCGCCCAGGGTTACTTCTAACTACCATTCCACTTCCAGAACCGATCGGAGGACGACTACAAATCCCTTGAAAATGAAGGTCTGGCTAATAGGACACGTTATATATATATATTCACTGAAAAAACCATAGGTTTCAGGCCTTATATAGTTAGGAATTAACATATAAAAAACCATTGAAATTCCTCCTATATAGTTAGCTGGACATTTCATTGATAAAAACCAATGAAATTCCACATATAGTTAGTTGCACTAACTATATATTTTGCGCATCCGCAATCCAATGCTGATGATGTCACATATTACATCAATCATGACATGGTCAGTGACATCACTGATGACATCACTGATGACATCTCAAATGACATCACTGATGACATCTCATTTAACATCAATGATCACACCACTGATGATATACTTCATGTGATAATACAATGCACCTCCTTACACTCTAATATAACCTCTGTTACACCTAGTGTAAAATACAGAGTATCATTTTTGAAACTATTGACACACGAATACCATTTACTACATACGCACTCACTGATTCCTACGTCTACACACACATTCATTCATTCACCCATACAATCACTCGTACATACAGTCACTCATCATTACAACACTATCATATGCACTCATACACCTATGCAGACACTCACACACTGCCACTCATCCATGGAGTTACTCACACACCTAGTCAGTCCTGTAAAGAATCAATCACACTTTGATTTCTTCATCTATACAGTTAAACACAGAACAGCTTACATTTTCACAGATATACTAACACATACTTACTCACTTATACAATCAAATCCTTCATCCATACTCTTATACATCCACTCATTCTTCAATATGTAAAACATATTTAAACTTTACAAAAACACACAGACACTGGATGATGTCATCAGTGATGTCATCTGTGATGTCATTTGAGATGTCATCAGTGATGTCACTGACCATGTCATGAATGATGTAATATGTGACATCATCAGCATTGGATTGCGGATGCGCGAAATATATAGTTAGTGCAACTAACTATATGTGGAATTTCATTGGTTTTATATCAATCAAATGTCCAGCTAACTATATAGGAGGAATTTCAATGGTTTTTTATATGTTAATTCCTAACTATATAAGGCCTGAAACCTATGGTTTTTTCAGTGAATTTTCAAGGTTTTTTAAATGCTAATTCCTAACTATATAAGGCCTAAAACCTATGGTTTTTTCAGTGAATTTCAAAGGTTTTTTAAATGCTAATTCCTAACTATAAAAGGCCTAAAACCTATGGTTTTTTCAGTGAATATATATATATATATGTATATATATATATAATCAAAATCTAAATTTGCCAAGCACAGATGGAAGCATATTTACAAGGAACGTGTACCAAGGGGAAAGGTCTTAAATTAAAATGGGAAAAATAACATCAGAGACACTTAAATGCCTTATAAATATGCCCCAAACAACCTATGAAGCTCTAGCAGTACATATCCAGAAATGTAATTGATTTGAAAAAAACGTTCTTAAACACAACATATAAATCAATTGTATACCTACATTCAAGAGGAAATGACTTAAAATGTCCTTAAGACACATGAAAGGGGTTTTTGATTGCCCTTGCACCATTTTTTGGGACACTTTTAACTTGGCTATGTAACTCAGAGAATCAAAATCTAAATTTGCCAAGCACAGGTGGGAGCATATTTACAAGGAACAAGCCCCACGGCGAAAGCTCTTAAATTAAAATGGGAAAAATAACATCAGAGATACTCAAATGCCTTATAAAGAAACAGACACCATTTTTTCCTTGTGATAAATTTTAAAAGCATTCCTTTTCCTCAAAAACGATTTTCAAGTAATAATTTGAAAACACTGCACAGCTCCTATGTACAAAAACACCCTGACAGTGCTAATACTTCACATTATTTTCAATTACAATTTCTCAAAGAAACAAAATCTATTTGTAAAACACTTTAGACAAAGCAACATTTTAAAAACACAGCTTTCTTCATAATTTTGTCCTTAAAGCATACTATAGTCTATCTAAATTAAATAAATCTTTTCTCACCTTAGCAAATTCTTTATGAGTTTCAAAACAGTCTCAGAAATACACCAAATTGTCTTCAGCAGAACAAAGAGTATGCACTCCAGAGGCTGCAGCTATAGAAAGCACAGAAATGCTGATATTCATCACACATATCTCTCATGTTAGCCAATCAAAACTCTTCCCTCACTTTTTTCAAATCAAAACCCTTCCCCCCTCTGCCCTCTCTGCCTTTTTTGCATAGCAACCACCTCCTGAAAGACCTCTGATGTTTGCAAGTTCACACAACAATGTTTCAATTGAACTCTGAACTCCCAGTGCACCTGCGTATCCAGTGCAATCTTTCATTAAATGTTTTTTCCTTGACCATTCAAATTACATCTTTCAAAGAACACATCCATGCACCCTAACTTTCTCTTTTCAGAAATGGAAATCCACCAATCACTGCTAGTGAATCATTAGCACTGAAACTCCACAGTTTTTTTTTCTTTACAAACTCCTACTGTTTCAACTGCCATTTCATTACCACACTTCATCTGATTGCAGCAGAAACTTCTCTCACCATGTTTACTGTCTGGATTGTTGGACATAGTTACATCTACTGGACTCAAAGGTATGCTGAGAACAGAAATTTACCTAACCCCAATTTACAAGATGTGGAAATTAAGTGGTTTGGCCACAGAGGATTAAAATGTCACCAATTGATACCATTGGTCAAAACCTTTATGCATTTGCCAAAACCTGACCTGTTAATTGTGCACTGTGGAGGTAATGATTTGGGCACTTTGACTGGGGTAGTTCTGGAAATGCTTTTAAAGGACACCTTTGAGCAATTAATGGCACTTTTTCCTCAAACTGCCTTGGTATATTCAAATATATGCCAAAGACAGAAATGGAGGTGGTCGAACCAATTTTGTCCACAAATTGAGAAGTCGAGGAAGCATGTAAACAAATCTGTTTCAGCTTACATGAGAGACCATGGAATGGGCTCCATGTACAACAATAACTTGCGTTTTTGCATGCAAGATATCTACAGAGGAGATGGAGTTCACTTCTCAGATGAGGGCAACAGAATTTTCATTTTGAATTTAAGACTGTGCATTGGTACCTACTTATAAGTACATAAATGTACCATAAACCCAAAAGCTCTTCTCATAGCTACCCTACATCTAATCACTCACAATTATTATTTTTCACTAACTTTTTTCACTAATTTTCAACAAACTACGCTCCCCGGAGAGCTACCCGGTACGCGAACCGGAAGCTAACCACGCGAAATTTCTTAAAAAAATGTTTTTTTTCCCGCACATATGAGCCTCCTCAACCACCCTCAGAAAACCTAGGGGGTCAAGATACGTCTACCGTGCCCCCTTCTACCCATTCTGAACACTATTTGTCCTCCATCTTGTATCTTAATTCGACTGAAACACAAAATGGTGGACTCCCGTAACGCTGCTGGTTACATACAATATTTAAAAAGGCTATCATTCTTTTTTCCTCATAGTACGCTCCCCGGGCCGCTTCTCGGTTCGCGAACCGGAAGCTTCCCACGCAAAAATTAAAAAAATGATTTTTTTGTTTTTGCCCCACGGGGCCCTTTTAAAGCCTCCACATCAAACCTAGGGGGTCAGGGAGGATCTACCTTGCCCCCTTATGGTCATTTCCCCCTTTGTTTTGGCCTCCTCTTGTCTCTCGATCCTACCGAGAGACAAGATGGCGGCCGCTCCGGACTGTTTAGAATTTTGACAGACACCGAAGAGCCAATCAGCTTCGCTTCTCGAAGTTCCGTTACGCGTCAAGTACGCGAACCGGAGCGCTGCCCGGAGCGCTGTCACAGATATATATCTTTTTTTAAACGTTAATTTATCAAAATCCACTGGAGGACATATATTGAGACCTAGCAAAGGCACATCGGGCTAACAGTCCCTACAATTTTGCCAGGTTTCGTGCAAATCCATTCAGATTCGTGCAAAAGTGAGGCCAACTGCCCTATGGAAATGAACATGGGAAAAACGCGTTTTGGGACCCCCCTTTTTTCTCGGCCCCCCCTTGACAACCCCCCCCCAAATTTTTAGGGGCTGCTCAGAAACAAAATGTGCCATTTTCCTGAAAATTTCAGTCAATTCCGTCCACAAACACCAAAGTTATTAGACATAGAATTTTCAAAAAATCCCATAGAGAAAAAATCCTAACTATATATATATATATATATATATATATATATATATATATATATATATATATATATATATATATATATATTCACTGAAAAAACCATAGGTTTCACACCAGTTGTAGTTAGCTGCAAATTTTACTGACATAAAACCATTGAAATTCCACGTTATAGTTAGTTGGACTCACTATAACTTGCGCATGTAATGCACTGCTGATGACGTCACATATTACATCACTCATGACATGGTCAGTGACATGTGTTTTTTTAGTGAATTTCAAAGGTGATTTTTTCGCAAATATCTATAGCTAAAAAAGGTATGTTTTTCTAAAAATGAATCCTATATTGTATATTAATATAATATTTTGTTTTTTTTAAATATATTCTTTTATTTTTATATTTCACTCTGGAGCGCTCCTGGTGCGCGTACCGGTGAGCGCCCCGGTGCGCGTACCGGGGCGCGTCCCGTCAGCGCACCAACAAAAAAAAAAGAAAAAAAAAGAATGAAGGAGTGAGCATGAGGAATGGGGACATTGAGAGTGGTGTAAAGAGAAAGAGAGCTAGAGGGAGAAACACAGAGGGACTGTGTAATGGATAGTAAAACAGAGAAAAGGTATAAGAGGAAGTAACTGAGAAAAGGAAAATGAATAAGGGAGCAAAAGAAGAGAAGAAAGAGGAAGAAAACTAAAGCAGATGTTATGGGAGAATGTGAATGGGTGATGAGAGTAAAAGGAAGGAGAGTAAAGGATGAGGAATGAAAGGTAGTGATGGAACCTGAGAAAAGGAACAGTGGTGACAGAGGGAAAGAGAATAGCAGTGAGTGTAAGTAAAGAGGAGTGAAAGAGGGTGGATAAAAGTGAATAAGGGTAAGACATGGGGAGTGACAAAGAGAAAGAATAGAGAGAGTAAAGGAAGGAGTGTCAGAAAGGGACTAAGTGAAGCAGAAAAAAAAGGAAAGAGAGGGAGTGTGGGTGAGCAGGCGCACTGAAAGAAGTTGAATGTGGTAGGAAAGTAAGGAAAAGAGAAGTAAATATGGAGGATAAGAATAAGTGAGGGAAGCAGAGTAAGAAAACAGAGGTGAGGTAGGGTGAAAGAAAAGTAGTGAGGTTAAAACAAAGGGTGATGATAAACTACATTTTGTAGTCACACTTACCATATAAATAATGAAAACTTACTTGCATCTTTAAACTACACTTTGTATCTGTGAAAGACAAAAGAAAAAACAAGTTATAATTAGTAAAATATATATTTTAAAATAGAAGAAACAGGTCAAGAGGAAAAAAATCAAAAAAGTGTACTAAGAAATAAAGCAATAATGAAGGATACAAAAACAGAAATAAAGTAATGTAGAAAGAGAAAAAAGAGGGAAAAAGAAATAGAAAGAGAACAAATTACTGAAGATAAGTAAGATACTAAAAGAATGTGAGATACCAAAACGAAATCAGGAAAGAGAAGAAAGTAAAAGGAAAATGAGTGAAAAGGAAAGGAGTCTAAATGAGGATCCATTAATAAGAAAGAGGAATGGAAGATGACAGAGTGAGTGAAGGGGAGTCACAGAGTGAAGGGATGAAAGGAATGAGGTTAATATAGAACGATAAAGGAAAAAGGAGTGATAGAGTAAGTACACAGAAAGACAAAGGGAAGGACTGAGTGAACTGCAGTACAATGAGTGAGAAAGGAAAAAGAGTAAAGGAGCAAAAGAAGGAAAGAGAGGGAAAGAGAACTAAAGCAGTGGTACTGAGAGAATGTGAGAAAGATGAAAAGTGGTGGAAGGGAGAGAGGAAATGCAGATAGTTGAAATTGGATTGAGGAGTTGTGAGTAAAGGAACAGCGATGAAACAAAGTGAAAAAAGGCAGTGTAAGTGAGTAAAGAGAGCTAAAAAAGGGTTGAAAAAGGAAAATGAGTGTGAGACAATGGGAATACAATATAAATTACACAATGCAAACTATAGAATAACTTATACAATATGTTACATTGTTTATGTTTGCTGTTCTCAGAATATATTGAATTTCACTTAAATTAGTGAGTTCAAACTCTTCATCATATAACAGCGGGAAAAAACCCACAATCTAAAAGATTGTGTTAAAATAAAAACATAAAAACTTACAACTCATATATGTACACTAATCTTTGATTCACTTACTTTTCCTTGAGGCCAAATAGAAGATAGTGAAGGTCCTTTTGGTGGAAAAAAAGTCTGCTGTTCTCTATAACTTCCATTTCATCGACTTCCTATGAAAAAAGATCTAAGAACATCATACCTTACACTTTCCTTACGGCCAAATCGTGTCAGATATATGAGTATTTTTTACTATGAGATCCACTTACAGTACCTATATGAGATAAATAATTTTAAACATTAGACTAAGTAACTAACTAACTTTTATCAACTATTCCCGTCTTCAAAGGCCAATTACCTTTACTAGAACTTTGGTTTTAAAAACACTAGGTAAGAATTTTTAAAGTCATAAGGCAAACGTTGTTTATAAGTCAAATGAGAATCATTGCAGTAACTCCAACCTTTTTGACATTTTAAATAGCATGTATAATGTCCTGATGTTGTCGAAGAACCGTCATGATAAATAATAGCTACAGTTGTAAAGGTTCTTCCTGAAACTGATAACTGAGAAGCCACAAAATTTTTGATAGAAGTTGTCAATTTAGTTCCATCAGGTCTACATCGTTGGAAAACTAAAATGATATACTGACCATAACTTTGTATAAATAATGTGGATAGCATTGGACACTTACATTGGGTACACACCATATTATGATCTGCTGCTTTAATTAGATTTTTAAATGACACTGATTTACAGTCTGGTAAAGTCAAATATATAAATCTTTCAGTGTCTATTCTAGTAGTACTTGATGAACTACAGTTGTGGCAGTCATGCTGCCATTGATAAGAAAGGCTAAAAAGATTATCTACATCTACACCTTCATCTTCCAAAACACCAAACATATACATTAAAAATTCCTGACAATCCTGCTGAATGTTCTGTGAAAATGTATCTTGACCAGAACACATATCTAAAATATTTCGAATTTCTGTTACACTTTCTATTTTTGCTCTATCACTGCTACATTTCTCAAACACAGAATTCAATAAACCGCACAATCTTTGATCCTGATTTTCAACAATCTGTTCTTGTAATGTTTGAAGAAAAAAACAACATTAACCACTACATTAGCATAGCAGTTGACACCAGAACTGTTTTCAAACTAAATCCAACAACATTTTCATCAGAATCCTTTTTCATTCTGTTTTGAATTACAGTTTCATCTACTTTTTGTCCTTTTGCTACTACCTACCTCACTGCAATTATCCTCATTTTTTCTTTTTCGGCCTACCACACGTTTTTCAAACAGAGGATATTGAAGCAAATGTGGAGCATACTCTCTTCTTAACCTATTGTATTCTTTAACACAATCTAGATCTGCACAAATCTTTGTCTCATCACACTCAATCAAGTACAATCCTGATAAAGTTCTAACTCGTGATAATGCCACATATGCCATACCCTCTTTAAACACAGATCTTCCAATGTTCACCAAAGCACCATCTACACTTAAACCTTGAGATTTATGAATTGTCACCGCATATGCCAAACAAACAGGAAACTGTTTTCGGCGAACATATAAGTCTTTTACAAGCAAAAATCTAGCAGAACAACAACTGATTTGTTGTACTTGCTCAATGCTATAAAGTTTTATTTTTAAAAATTCAATTCCATCTCTATTTCTTTAATTCACAAAATCAACAACATAACCCATTGCTCCATTTACCAGACCTCTTTCAACATTTAAATTCCTTCTCAAAATGATACGACAATTTAAACACACATTCAGAGTCTTTTCAAAACCAGCTGTTTTAGAAATACTTTTCTCTAATGAATCAAATTTTGTTTTCAAATTTTCTGACAAAACAATTGTTGCACCCATATGCTCTATTTTATCTATTGCTTCCAGTTTCACAATCTCTTCATTTTCTAACTTTAACATTTTGTTGTTGAAGATTGAACATTCTTGCAGAGTTGGCATCAAACATATCCCAGATTTCTTCTCAGTCATTTTTTAAAAAATATTCTCTGGAAGAATGTTTTCATTTGGATACAAATTTGAAATTAATCGAGCATGTAAAGCTTCTTTTCCAAGCTCACTTGCTTTTCCGATTCTTACATCTTGTAGAATATTTTTATAATCTTCATCCTTTGCTTGTCGCATATTTTGAAGCAGTTCAGCATATTTAAAATGTAACCATATATTAACGTTTCTAATGCTTCCAAGGGACTTCCTGGTATCTTCATGCGTAAGCATTTTAAACACTGGTTATCCTTTTACTGGAGTCAACTGCAGTAGATCTCCAAAAACAATAATGTGTTTTCCTCCAAATAACACCTCATACTCTGTTCTAAGAATTTCTTGCATTCTCAAATGCACAAAAGCAAGCATTAGATTTGAGACCATGCTTACTTCATCAATGATAAGAAGTTTAATTTTGTTCAAGACTCTGGAAACTTCAGAACAAGCATCTCCAGATAGCTTGTTGTAATGCAATTTATTATCATGCTCAACTGGCAGCATCAGTAAACGATGTAGAGTAATCCCTTTAATGTTATGTGTTGCCAGTCCAGTTGGAGCGGTTACAACACAAGACAGCGGTGATTCAGTCCTTTTCTGCAAATAAGTTGCAATGGCTTTAATCAGAAAACTTATTTCTGTTCCCGCTTCTCCACTTACGTACAGTCGAACAGGCTTAAATGATGTACATGAGCACACGTTTTTCTCTGGTCTGAATCCATGTTCAATCTGTTCTGTAACTTCGTCATATATCTTTTTCTGCTCAATGTTTAGTTGCTTTACCAAATCTTCTCAGTTAATTCCATCCTCTTGAGCTTGTTCCATAGCTCTTTCCACCTCATCCATGGCAGTTGCAGCTTCATTTTGGATAATTGGTCCTCCTAGTGGATCCTGACTCAATGAAGTAAAACTCTGACTGTCTTGAGAACTGTCTCTAGCAATCTCTTCAGCAATTGTGGTTTCTTGCTCTATTTCTTCGTTCAACATTTCCAGATAATTTGGAAAAACAGGACATTCTATGGTATCCTTAGTTGCATTAAAAGAGTCTTCATAACAGAGAAAATCTCCAAGTAGTTCCTCTTCTGTACGCCATGGCTTAAAGAGTTGCAAAAAGGCTAAATAGTAAAATTCTCTTTTGTCTGGAGCTTCGCAACTCAATTTTCGATGATTAATCAAATGGCCTTTTCTCTGCTTCACTAGACATCCTTCATACCCAATGACAGCATATTTTCCATTATTGATATCTTCTGTGATGTTCCTCTTATAACTGTAGTTTTGCAGAACTTCATACAAACACATGTTCTCAAGGTGAGTACTTCTATTTGGATAGTATGTATCCAACATATTTGTCTTCAAAATATCTGTACTGTTTGGTTCTTTCTCCGCCAAATATTCAATTTCTTGTACAGATTTCAAAACTCGGTTTCGTGTTGCAGCAAGACCTAGACTCACCCAAATGATTGTTCTTGATTTGGCATAGAGACTTGCTGATGATGACCGATCAGAACATTCATATGCTCCAATTTCTCAATGCGACAACATCTTCAGACTGAAACTGTATAATTTCTTGCTTAGACTCTTTTCATGTGCAATGTCCTCCCACATTTCCTTCAGTTCTGTCTTTTCATTTTTTTGTGATGCAAGATGTCACATATCGAGCTACAGCTATAGAGTTGTCAGCAACGAACTGAATATCCATGTTAGCATTCCACATGGACAAAATCACTGGGTTGTAGTCGTTGATGTACTTGGACTCTTCGTTTCTTTTTAAATTATATGTATTTTTGGGTGATTTCCTCGTCACAGTATGTCGTAGAGATGACATCAAATTATTTACTCTTCCCTTAGAAATCACTGGTCGTGGAAACGCAAAATGACATTTTGTGTAGTACTTTTCCTTGTTTTTGAATTTTCGACGACAGTACTTTCCACAACGATGAGATTGAAAACGTAAAACGTGTTGCCCTAAACTGTTTTCTTCAGTAGTTTTCGGAACAGCACATGTTGAATACTCTTCAATGAAACTTATCACCGTTTCATCCGAATCTGATCCAAATTTGGGTGCATCTTTAATCCATAACAACATATGTATATGAGGAGCACCTCTCGCTTGATATTCCTTCCTCCAAAAGAAATCCAAAACCTCTCAAAGGGGAGGATTTATTTTGTTGGTAATAAAAGACATCATAGGTTCAAATCTATGATTAAAATATCTGCAAACATTCACTGGATCCAAAGAACACAGTTCTCCAGGTGTTTTCAAATCTATATTTTGTATGTTTCCATTTGCCTCTCGTAGAAAGTGAAGTAAGTCGTCCCATGCATACTCAGCACAGCTAAGAGTGAGGAACCATGTAGGAGTTCCTACGTTTCTTAGCATACATTTCAATTCCCCATGACGATGAAACCAATTCTCATTTGTTCCACGCTGACATGCCATGAGATTGATTAGCTGTGATTCCAAAATACTGTCTTGCAGATTGACTTTCTCCATAAAATCCCTTGCTGAAACATTTTGCAGATGAGCTCCACTTTTCAATATATGATTAACTGCATAAGAAAGCCCAGACAAATCACTTTCATACAGTAGATGAAACAAATACGGAATGCATTGACGAAACCTTGGATCTTCAGCATATAATCTTAAAGTCCGGTATTCAGCTGCAGGAATTTGAACTGGTCGATCGTCATATCGTCCACCTCGACCTTTTGGAAATAACTGTGGAAAACAACGAGCTTCCAAACTTTCTTCCCATACACTAATAGGACTTCCTTTTGCTGCTTTCATTTGAAACAAGTCAATTGCATTCCCCATTACTTCTTTGGAATGCAAAGGATGAACAGTATAATGTTCATATATTTCTTCACTTCTAGACACATCAACTTTTTCAATTTGGCCAACTGAACAATCACTGTCTTCTTCTGTAGCTGTTTCCTCTGCTCCAACACTTACATCTTAATAGTACTCATTGATTTTGACCAAATACAACATTGCCTTTTTGACTTTCCTAACATCCACTAAATCTTGCCAGATTTTCTTACTCTTTGTCGGAACCCCATTAACTAGAATAACCAGAGGATCCTCTTCTACTCTTTCTACACCAATTGTATCAATATTTTTCTTGACATCTAGAGGCAAATAAACAACTCTTCCCTTTAATCCTCTTTGTAAATCTGTAGGAGGTAATTTCCCTATCTTAGGCTCCATGCGAACAATAGCTTGAAAAGGATGGACACATTGAATCAAAATAGATTCATAAGTATTTAAATCCATCAATTCAGAAGGAATATCTATCAACTGAAGATTATTATGAGCAGCTCTAGCAGGCATTCTATTTTCATTTATTGTTTTCAAACAATAATTACAAATACGCTGATCAAAACTCAAATCAAAAGAATTCTCCACCAACAAATAACTTATCAAATCCTTCCATTCACTATTATTTTCCAATTCACATTTTGCATATAAATCAACTAACCTAGTCTGAATCTTATAATGAGTCCGTCGACAACACACACAAGTTAAATTAGGCCTTTCACTTGATTTCACCTTAAACTTGGTAATTTCCTCGTCAAACTTTTCTGTACTTGAAATCTGTACATTGTTTTCCACATTACCATCCATTACTATATCCATTTATACACTGTCCTCTTTGTTCCCAAAATAACAAAACTCAATTTCTTCACAAATAGTCTTCACATCTACTTCAGATCCATGAAAAAGAGCACTGTTTAATTGTTTAAGCTTCAGTGCTGGACTTTTTGCATAATACAACCTTCTCACTAATTTCCTCACCTTATTATGATGCACTGCTAACATCCTAAAATGATGAAAAACACTCTGACATACTTTTCTAGAAAGACAAGCCAGTGAATGCCCATGCAAACCTCTGTTTTTTTTCACTCTGCAAGGATCTAACTCTTGCAAGATCTTCATTTTTTGTTTTAGACTTTTCTTACTATATGTACGTAAGAAATTTCGAAGCAAATCGATTGAATCCTGTCGCACACTACAAATACTACTGCACTTCCATGTGTACACTGGACCCTTAGTGCGTCTCCCTAAAACTTCATCACTTAACACCTCTTCTGCATCTCTAGACATAATTTTCTCTTTTTCCATCACACAACCATCTTTCACCTCATATGCTCGACCACTGGTGTCAACTGCATGCACCAAATCATTTTCCTGAAAGTAACTCTCCTCATTAAAAAATGGCTCAGAACTTGAACTATGCATCCATTCTCCAGAAAATACTTAACAAAAATTAGTCGGATTAATAATTCTTTTCCATCTACTGTTCGATTTGAAAACATCAATTGCCTTATTAAGTATCATAATTCTATTGATTACTAAAATAAATAATTTTTTCTTAACTTCAAAAGCCTGATCAACAATCTTCTCTACACTTTTCTTTTTCTTGTAAAAAGCAGCTCTCTGTTTACCTTTCTTAAAACTACCCTATTGCGAAACATTCGTCTACGAATGTCCCTAAATTGATTTAACCTTCTATTGCTATCCATACTCTTCTCTCCTGCTCCAATAGAGACATTGTTTGAGGGCCTCTACTTCCTTTTTAGATTTGCTCTCTGCTTCTGGATCTTCACTTTACCGTTAACATTTCTTTTTGATCTACATAAATTTCGAAGAAAAGACTTAATTGTCTTACCAGGAGCTTTTCTGGTGTTTTTTGAAGTACTTGTTGTAAAGGATTCCTTTAATTCCTTTGATGATTTTGTTCTTTTACGTATGGTATTTTTTCTACTCCTTTGCCTTGACGGCATTTTTGCTTGCTTTTAAAATGTTGATTTCAATCTGTGGTTCTGAAAAAAATAACACATTAAAGACCACTATTAGCAAACAACAAAGTAATGACAAAAAGCAAACGATATAAACACTATTTTGCAACATATTAAAGTTTATACCACAGCAACTCAGGGCCTTATTTATGAAGGCCTTGCGCCACCAGTGCATCCCATGTTAAAAGAGACGCACCGTTGCCACAAGGCAATCATAAATAAGGGCCAAATGTAAATACCATTGAATTGCCACCAAAATCGTTTTTTGAATAACATTTAAGAAACACTGCGCAGAACCTATATACAACCACTCAATATCACTTTTGAAACCTCACTGTTTCCCAAAATACAAATCCTCTATCTTGTAAATGTTCATAGCAAGCATTATCAAAAAGCAAAAAACAAACCAACAGCAAACAAACTCAGGGCCTTATTTATGAAGGCCTTGCGCCACCAGAGCGTCACTTATTTTCTTTAAAGTGATGCACCGGCAGCACAAGGCAATCATAAATAAAGGCCAAATGAAAATACCATTGATTTCCCCAAAAATCGTTTTTTGAATAACATTTTAGAAACACAGCGAAGATCCTATGTACAAGCACTCAATTTCACTACTGAACCCTCACTATTTCACAAAATACGAATCCTCTATCTTGCAAATGTTCATAGCAAGCATTATCAAAAAGCAAGACACAAACCAACAACAAAAAAACTCAGGGCCTTATCTATGAAGGCCTTGCGCCACCAGTGCATCACTTTCTTCCCATGTTAAAAGTGACTTACTGGTGCCACAAGACAATCATAAATAAGAGCCAAATGTAAATACCATTGATTTCCCCAAAAACGTTTTTTGAATAACATTTATGAAACACAGCGCAGAACCTATGTACAAGCACTCAATTTCACTTTTGAAACCTCACTGTTTCCCAAAGTACAAATCCTCTATCTTGCAAATGTTCTTAGCAAGCATTATCAAAAAGCAAGACACAAACCAACAGCAAAGAAACTCAGAGCCTTATTTATGAAGGCCTTGCGCCAACAGAGCGTCACCTTTTTCCCATGTTTAAAGTGATGCACTGGCAGCACAAAGCAATCATAAATGAAGCCCAAATGTAAATACCTTTGATTTGCCCCCAAAATCGTTTTTTCAATAACATTTTAGAAACACAACACAGGACCTATGTACAAGCATTCAATTTCACTACTGAAACATCACTGTTTCACAAAATACAAATCCCCTATCTTGCAAATGTTCATAGCAAGCATTTCCCAAGAACATGCCACAAAACAATAAAAAAGAATCTCAATCTGCATCCAAATCTGAGGTAATGCAAGTGACATCATTCTAAAATGTTCAAATATATTTATTTAATGAGGCAAACACTATTAATTACTTCTCAAAAATATAAAAGCCATTCTTTTACCCCAAAATTGTTTTTTAAATAACTTTTTACAAACACAGCACAAGTCCTATGTACAAGCAATCAATTTCACTACTGAAACTTCACTATCTGCTTCCAAATATTCTCCATAGAGCAAACAAGTCTCTATTTAAATTAAATAAATCATTACTTACCTTTACAAATGCTTTGGGAGATTGAGAACAGTGTCAGACACACACACCAATTTTTCTTTAGCAGAGCAAAAGGTGTGCACTCAATACACTGAAACCAAGACTGGCAGAGAAAATCTCTAATTCTACACACATATGCCTTATTTCAACCAATCAAAAGTCTTCCCTCACTATTTTCAAACCAACACCCTTCCCCCTCTCAGACCTTTCTATCTGTTACCATAGCAACTCCCTCCTACCTGAACTCTCAGGTTCAAACGTTTATTCTACAATGTTGCAAATTAAGTCAGCAAGGATGTTTGACCTCTCAATACACCAGCTTATCCAGGGCATTATTGCTTTTAGTGACTTTTTCTTAACCATTCAAATTGCTTCTTTCAGACAACACAACCATGCACCCTAACTTTCAATTTTCTACTATCTGAATCCACCAATCATTGCTTGTGATTCAACAGCAGGGAAACTCCACCATTTTTTTTGTAAACTCCTACTGTTCCAACTGCCATTTCATTCCCACACGTCATCTGACTGCACCAGAACCTTCTCACATCATGTATTCTGTATGGATTATTGGACATAGCTACATCCACTGGGCTCAAAGGTATGCAGCAAGCAGAAATTATCACAACCTTGATTTATCAAATGTGGAAATCAACTGGATTGGCCAGAGAGGATTGAGATGTCACCAATTGATACCATTGGCGAAAACCTTTTTGCATCTGCCAAACCCTGACCTCTTAATAGTGCACTGTGGTGGAAATGATTTGGGCACTATGACTGGGGTTGGTCTGGAAATGCTTTTAAAGGACACCTTTGATCAATTGATGACACTTTTTCCACAAACTGCCTTGGTATATTCCAATATATGCCAAAGACAGAAATGGAACTGGTCCAACCAATTTTGTCCACAATTTGAGAAAGCACGGAAACGTGAATAAATCTGTTTCTGCTTACATGAGAGACTATGGAATGGGTTCAATATACAACAACAACTTGCGTTACAACATGCAAGACATCTACAGAGGAGATGGTGTGCACTTCTCAGATGAGGGGAATAGAATATTCCTCCTGAATTTAAGAGTGTGCATTGGAACCTACTTGTAGGTACTTAAATCAGCCACAGAACCCAAAAGCTCTTTTCAGAGCTACCCTACCTCTGATCACTCATAATGATTTTCTTTTTCAAACTTTTTTCACTATTTTTCACCAAAGTACGCTCCCCGGTACGCTCCCCGGTGTGCGTACCGGGCGCTCCCCCGCGAATTTAAAAAAAAAATTAATTTTATTGGCCTATATGAGCCTCCTAAGCCCCTCTCAGAAAACCTAGGGGGTCAGGGGCTGTCTACTGTGCCCCCTTCTACCCATTCCCAACGTTGTTTGTCCTCCATCTTGTGTCTCGATTGTACCGAAACACAAAATGGAGGACTCCTGTAACGCTGCCGGTGCGCGTACCGGGGTGCGCACCGGTAAGCTCTCCCAAAAAAAAGGTGGGAAAGTAATTTACAGAAAAACCACTGGAGACACTTACACCAAATATAGAATACGCCCTACTACATAGCAGTCCCTACCATTTACACAAATTTGGTGGTATTCCATTGAGCAATTTGGGCTGTAGCCCTGTCTAAATATCCTGAGGTAAATTACATGACAAAAACACATATGAAACTGTTTGAATTTTCAACTAATTAAAATGTTACTTACATTTTGTACTTTTATGTGCTGACATTTGATTGGTTAAGTACATGAATATATATGAAAAATGAGAGGGAAACACAACCATTTTGACTAACACTACCTAAGGTACATTTGGAAAAAATGTTGACAGAAAACTTCAACTACTTTGAAGAAGGTAAGTTGTTAATTTGAAAGGAGAACTATGTTATGCACTTTAAGTTAATTTGGGAAAACGTTTTCAGATAGTTATATACTGTCCCTCTGTAAGAGTTAGACATTGAGATAGGCTTGTCTATTATAATTATGGATTGAGTTAGGCTTCTCTGGTATAATTATGAATTTACTTAGACTTCATCACAGGCACTTTTTAATAGTTCTACTTCCTGCCTGAAACCATACACTGCCCAAAGATAACTTCACTGTTAAAAACTCACAAGTACCTGTCTGAACTTAAACCCAACAGTGCCCTATCTCTACTGATATATTTATTTTTAATGCAATTTACAGCAAGAAAATGGAAGGACAACAAAATGAAATTAATATTTCATTTGAAATTAATATGGAAAACAATCCTAAGGAAGACAAAGATGAAATAGACTTTATGGATCACTCTCTGGACCAAGACTTAATAATTGTGTAGAAGAAATAGAATCATGGAATGAAAAGGAGGACATACCTGATGAATTAATGTTGCAAATTCTTTTAGATTTTGAAAAATCACAACAATAAATTTTTATTTAAAAATTAAAAATTGTTTGAGACATTATTCTTTTTTTATATGTAAATTAGGAAATAGTACAAAAATAGATATAATATAAATTGAGACTTAAAATATACTATGCAACTTTTTTGTGTTACATAGTAAGTTTGCTCATAGTTACTTCCTTTCTCCCACTATATTATCTCCAATGTGTATTTAACATCTCTTTATCATCTCCTGCCTCCATGTTGTTTCTGCTTTCCTGACAGACTATGGTATGAATTCCATATACCACAATAACTTCTGTAACAACATGCAAGATATCTACAAAGGAGACGGTGTATATTACATTTTAGACTCTGCATTAGTACCTACATGTTGGTACTTAAATAAAAAATAAAAACAACAAAAAGAATAATTAATAAACATACAATTTTTAAAAGTACCGGGCGCTGCCCCCGCAAAAATCGAGAGGGGCCCTTTTAAAGCCTCCACATCAAACCTAGGGGGTCAGGGAGGGTCTACTCTGCCCCCTTATGGTCAATTCCCCCTTTGTTTTGGCCACCTCTTGTGTCTCGATCCTACCGAGACACAAGATGGCGGCCGCTCCGGACTGTTTAGAATGTTTACAGACACCTGAGAGCCAATCAGCTTTCCGTGCGCAAGTCGCGTGGCGCGCTCTGTGCGCTCCCCGGTGCGCGTACCGGTGCGCGCCTATAGATATATATTTTTTTTTAACCTAACTTACTCAAAATCCACTGGAGCACATATCTTAAGACATAGCAAAGGCACATCGGGCTACCAGTCCCTACAATTTTGCCAAGTTTGGTGGAAATCCATTCAGCCGTTCGGGCTAAAAGTGAGGTCGACCGCCCCAATGGAAATTAACATGAGGAAAACGCATTTTGGGACCCCCTTTTATCTCAGCGCCCGCTTGACAAATCCCCCCCAAACTTTCAGGGAAGGACCCGGGCGCTGCAAGGCCATTTTGAGGAAATTTTCAGGCAGATTTGTCAACCGGCGCCAAAGTTATTCCAAATAGAATTTTGAGATTTAACATTGAAAAAAAATCCTAACTATAACTACCTACTGGCGAGCGCCAGTAGGTAATATATATATATATATATATATATATATATATATATATATATATATATATATATATATATATATACGCATATGATCATGTATATCCACAAACGTGTCATCCCAAATTCAGATGAACAACACACCACGGCCCAAACTTCTTTCAGCGTGAATATTTATTTATTTCCACTTAGGATAGGAAACGTTATCTTCAGCTTATGCAACTATAATGGGAATTGCTGGAACAAGAAATCCTCCAGATTTTAACAATAGTTTTGATCCTCACTTTCACTGTTTAAATACATTTAGGTTGCACTTATATTGTGGAAATATTATTTATACATGTATTATATTTATCTTTACAGATTTCCTGTGTGCATTGAGATGCAAGTGGAAGGCAAAAAGAACATTATACATTTTGAAAAAGGATTTGGAACACTATTAGATTGTGCTGACCTAGGGGGTTTGTTTTATTTTTTATTTTTCATCTTGTCGAAATGAAGATTGTTGCAAATGGATTGTGATGCCCACTTGCCTTAATAACAATATGACAAACTGTTAACGCAAAATATTGTCCCATTGGGGCAAAATTGTCAGATTTTTCTAAAATGCTTCATTACACTTGGAAATAAGCGTAATAACGTTTGAGGGAATAATGTTGGCATATACTTATGCAGGTATTCTAGTAATGTGAATGTTACTGATTAAATCCCCGCAATTGAACAGCGTAAGCATGTGGGATAAAGCTTTGTAATTCAAAAATGCTTTATTGTTCAGAAGATGCATGGAACAGAGTAAGAACACTGTTGGTCTCATGATTCCCTATAAATCCTTTTTTCGAGCATTACAAAATCTACCACACTTGCACTGTTTTTGATGTATTTATTGATTGGTAATTATTTTTGCAGGATTGTACTGCATTGTCACAGTGCAACCAAAACTGTTGGTTTTCAATGTGAAGTCTGTTTTTAGTATTCACACTGAGGTGTGTCACATGATTGATGAAAATCACTGCGTAATTGCAACACTGTTACTCGTGACCAAGGAGAGGACACTCCAAAATGAGTAGAGTGGTATTGCCTAAAGAAATATTCACACTGAAAGAAGTTCGGGCAGTGGTTTGTTGTTCATCTGAATTTTGGAAGAAGTGTTTGTGGATTTTTACGGGTTCGCTATCCCGCCCCGGCCTGCCATCGCTAAGTGGGTCGGGTCTTCCGCAGAAACGAGTGACGTGTATGTACATCTATACGTATAAAAAATATTTTTTATATACGTTTATTTTTCATATACTTATATAACAATATATACATATTTATATATATCATCAAAAAAGGTTTTCCCACTTCAAGTACGCACTCACAAAACAGTCTAATTCGGCTACCTTCCAGCGTTATTCTTCATTGCATGATGATCGGCAATTGCATCATGAATAATTTACAGCCCTACGCGTTTCGGAAACACTGTTCCTTGTTCACGGGCTCACAGCTTGTTATGAGGCAAAAAAGGTGGAAATCAAAAACCCTTTTGCGCTCTTTTTAACGTCCTTCAGTGGGCAGCCCTCCAGTGGGCGTGTTTTTTATCACAGCATTCTGGAATCTGTAGTTTTTTCACCTGACAATACATCCCTCCAGTGGGTTCTGCCGTTCTAACTTCAATTTATGCATTTTTTCACATGCAATAAAGAATAACACTGGAAGGCAGCGGAATTCAGCTGTTTTGTGAGTGCGTTCTCGAAGTCGGAAAGCCTTTTTTGATGATTTTTATATATATGTGTGTCAAAAAGTTGTAAAAAATATATATAAATATATATATAAAAGTGTACATGGGAATGATCTACAGTTATTATTATCAAAAGAAGGAGTCTTGGGCTATTACTGCTCAATCCGAGCAGAAGGTCCACACACGACGTGCCCAAATTACACGAAATGCAAAAATTGTCGGGTTGTTCCTAGTGACAAAGAAAGAGATTAATGTAGTCTGTAATGCAAGTGGATTAGAACAGGGTAACCTGGTGGTCGCCCTGGGAATCCATTTTGTTGGATTTAATGCCCTCACACACCCTTTCAGGTGTCATGCTTCATCATTTGGGCCTGCTCCTCGTTGGGTCGGCGGTACAATACCCAACGGGCAACACCTCATAGAGGGGCTCTTTGGCGGAGATCTTTTTCCAACTGCCGTATAGATGAAGTGTGGGTATGGGGCCAGGATTCAGGGTAGACGTTAGTGTGTGAAGTAAAATAAAGCTAGTAGTACCAGAGTCAATTTTACTCAGGAGGGCTAATGCTTTAGTTAAAATGGGGTTTCCTAGTGGAGAGTAGTGGAAAGTGATGTTTCCTACTCTCTTCTGGAAGATGTTAAAGTCCGGTCAACATGTTTCTCGCTACTCTACAATTTACTGAGCGATTCTTCAGGACCAAGGGGACTAGTGAAAAAGTGTCTGAGAGTATATGTAACTGTCTACACTATTGCTACTTGGTATGGTGTATGTATGCTCGTTAGGCTACCATCCTAGTGAAAGAACAGGTGAATATTACCCTTCTTCAAGTTGCGATTGTTAATACCTGTTGGAGGCAAAAGATGGGGAGGGGTAAACAACATCGCAAACAAATATTACCACATTGCATTAATGACTGTGATACTTGCGTGAAACGCATGCTGTGATTCATGCGTGTCATTGTGACACAAGTATATCAAGCACTCTCATCAGTGGGGTTTCGTGGGAGTGATATGTGAAGATAAGACCATGTGTTTTAAAAAAAGAGAAAAAAAAGAAGAAAATACCAACTTGATATTATTGCACACAGTTACTCATAACTCACCTAAAGTTAAAAACAATCAGACAACAACAGTGTCCAGCGGGTAAAGCTTCAGGAGATCTTCCACCATGATGCTATGTAGAGGGAAAGATCTCAGTGGTGTGTACAAAGCTATGGGTACATTGATATTTTATTCCAGAGTCAAGTGACCCACAAGTAAATACAGACTCCACTAGGTAGCATTCGAAGTTGGCATACTGTTGTAATTAAACTTATGTGCCTCACTTACTAGGTTCAAAAACTGTGATACAAGTTGAAAGGTCATATTGGGACTCTGTCTATTATCATATTTTACTGTTCCTAGACCCCTTTGTCTCTCTAGATAATACTGCCACAGGATATTATCAAGCATATGTACTCAAAGTAACTTCTAATAGTAGGTTATGCATGTGTGATCCACTGCTGATGAGGGGGTCCCTGTTTTACACAATGATGATCTCACATATTACATCATTCATGACATGGTCAGTGACGTCACTGATGACATCATCCAGTGACTGTATGTTTTTGTAAAGTTTTTGTAAAGTTAAAATATGCCTTACATATTGAAGAATGAGTGGATGTATAAGTGTCTGGATGAAGGATTTAGTAGGTGCATGACTGACTGTATGAGAGAGTGATTAAATGTGTCTCACTGAGTGCATGGGTTAGTGACTAAACTGTCTTAATTTCTGCATCATTATATCTGTTGTTCTGTAAACTGCTGCATATGTTGATCAGTAGCTATATGAGTAACTATATGGGTTATTGATTGGTTGCCCAAGTATTTGTATGGGAGACTAAGTGTGTGTGTGTGGGTGGCTGGGAGGTGTGCGACTCTGTGCATAGATGTGTGAGCAGTTGATTCACTAGATGTATGGGTTCAAAAGTGCATGTGGAAACAGCTGTATGGGTGGTTGACTGTGTGCATGAGTGTATTGGTGAGTGAATGGATATCTCAGTGCTACATGTCAAAGTAAGTACATATGTAAAACACAGTACATGTGAGAGTTGACATACATAAATAACTGTGCATAAGAGCCAGTGAATGTGTGAGTGGCTGTATGGATCATTGTGAACTTGTATCAGTGATTGTATAAGAGAGTAGATATGTGTTAGAATATGTTTCAATAAGTAAGGTGTGTATAACTGTATAGTTGAGGAAATGGAGGTGTGATTGATTCAGTGCATGACTGACTAGGTGTGTGAGTAACTCCATGGATGAGTGATAGTCTGTGAGTGTCTGTTTACTCTGAATGTATCTAAGGTTATATTAGAGTCATGATTGATGTCATCAGTGATGTCATCAGTGATGTCATTTGGGTTGTCATCAGTGATGTCATCAGTGATGTCACTGACCATGTCATGAATGATGTAATATGTGACATCATCAGCAGTGGATTGCGGGTGCGCGATATATAGTTAGCGCAACTAACTATATATGCGAATTTCAATGGTTTTGTGCGAGTAAATTAAGGTTTTGTAAATGCTAATTCCTAGCTATATATGGTCTATAACCTATGGTTTTGTCAGTGAATTTCAATGGTTTTTTAATCGCAAATATGAAAAGCTGTAAAATGTCAAGTACGTGGTAGGTAAAAACATTTTCGTATTTATGCACGCTGATGTGCTTTGAACGCTGCCCCCCCCCCTAGTCTTTTCTTTTAAAAATTGGAAGAAACAAAAAGTCTTCCCTTCCATAAATAACCCAAGACTTTTATTTTGTTATGGCAAGGGAACGAAATAGAGAATAAACTATAGTTGGTCACCATGGGGTTTAAAGAAGCGATGGTTCTTCACCAGATTAGATATTTACCCAGACCCTCATTCTCCAATGTGATGAACTAGGCTAAAATTCTTCTGGTGCCTGCACCCTGTCACAGAATATCACCCTAAAACATGGAATCTCCCAAACACCAGATTGAGTTGAACCCCACAGTAAGCCTTATTTCTTCAGGGCCTCAGAATTTCTTTTGCTTTGCTCATGGAAATTGTGGGATATAGGAGAGATAAGGTGTCACCATTAAGAAAGGGTAGTATTTAAATTTGCATATCAATTATGTTAAACCTTTTACACATATGATATGCTAGCTTGAACTTATGCTTTACATTTGAAGCCGAATTCAACAGCTTAAGTAAGTAGGTTTTCGTAGTTGTAACTTTAAAGGGTGATCTAGCAAGCTGTAAAGATTTTCTAAAACAGTGGAGCGTATTTAGTTTTTTAATGTACATGTTTATGAAACGATTAAACAAATGAAACATTTGTGAGTTTTAAATTTCCGGAGAAGTATAATTCACCAATAGCTTTCTCTGTAGATGTTTTTCCATTAACAATCCCAGTTCCATCACCCGCCCAGGATATCACTACTGTTAGTTGTCATTGTTGCTTCTGTTTTAATAAAAAATGTTTTAAGGTGTTTACTGTTTTTGTTGCGATGTATATATTTATAAGTTATTAAAGTGTTATAATCCTACTAATTTTTTATCGATTATTGCTCTTTGAGATATTCCCTGTCTACAAACAGAGAAGAATATGAATATTCTGTCTCACTTTGCAGATAGTGAAGGATAGGTAATGCGGACTTTTGTCCCCCGTTGTAATCCGTCATGCCTGTTTTTCTCCCCACTGATTGATTGATTGGCTGGACATTTATTGTTCAAGGAATAGTTCTTTCGAGGTATTCTCTGTTTGCAAATAACGTGGAATAGAAATATTCTGTCTAGTCTTTGCAAGTAGTGAAGGGTGGGTATTGCGGACCTTTGTCCCCCGTTGTAATCTGTCATGCCCATCTACTCCCCACTGATTGATAAACTAGTTCCACCCGGACCATTTATTAGAGGTACATCATCTGGCTCAACCGGAGGGTACCCCTAATAAAGAAGACATATGTAAAATACGAAGTAATCACTGTATCCTGTTAAACAGAAACTTTAGCATGAAACACACTTGAAAAGGAAGGGAAAGAAATCGAACAAAATCAGTAGGCCACTGATGAGTTTTTGACTTCGCTAGAAATAAGAAACATGAAAGTGGTGAGAGAAGCCAAGCTTGACGTTACGGCAGCCACGAGGTAGCTAGGCTCCGCCCCCCCCCACTGCTCCAAGCATGTCTGTCCCACCGCCCGCCACGCTCAATAACGGTAACATGAAATAGATACAAATCAGCAGATACCTACCCCCATTCCGGAAACTCCCGAAGTGCAACAGGTTCGCGGCTACGCCCATCCGGAAGACAAGGCCTTCGGCACGTGTAGGGCGGGTCCTGCAGGCAGCCGTCGGCCGGGGAGGTCGTCGCGTATGGTGGGCCAGGAGAGGAGCCGAGGCCGACGGGATCCCTTGTCCCATCCTCTTCTTTCTTCAATAATGGCTGCGACAACGGGGGGGGGTGTCTTGCACATGCCACAGACCCCCCCCTCCCCTCGTTTCTCCTGGTCTGGCCCCAGCTTGGTATGAGCTCCCCGTTCGGTCCTGAAGCGGCGCCCTGCAGGCCACGGGGGGGGATGTCTTGCCTCTGCCTCCGACCCCCCCCTCTTATCGCCTGGTCCGGACATCACGGATATCAACGCCAGGTGTCGGCGTGGGGTGCGCTGGGAGGGAGAGGCAGCGCAAACGAGCCTCTCCCACCCCTCCAGGTGGGGGCCCCTCAGCTGCACCCCCAACGCTCCACTCACCCAACAAAAGGTCTCGTCCACTATTGCGAGGCAATGATGCTCCGCTCACCCAGCGGGGGTCTCGTCCACTGTTGCGATGCAACGGCGCTTCTGAGTTCAGCTAGAAAATGAGTCCTGCGTCCAGAAACGTTCTCCTCGACTTTGAAGATTCTATAAGAGCCACGGGGGCCCCCGACCCCCGCAGACACCCCCGATGGGGAATGACTGCCATGATCACCCACGGAACGACCACGACGTAGCCGCGGGATGTCGGCGCACTCATGCTGGCGCCGGCCTCAGTCTTGAAATGACCAAAATCCTGCAAGACTACCAACTTGATCAGTTCTGGTGGGACACCAGTATGACCCGGTAGGAGAGATTGTTGCCTCCCACCCCACTTTGACTGATGGTTCAAGTCGCCAGTCCCCCCTGCTACCCTTCAACGAAAACTTTTGGACTGCCGAAAGAGGTCCCGGTCCAACCACGAGTTGGTGGAGACATTTTGACTATACTTGGACCTTCCTGACCTCACCCAAAATGGCGCCGGTACAAATGAAACTCTCAACTCCTTGTTGTACCCCAATTGCTCAGCCTTGATATCATGAGATATGTATGCAGTTTATAGCACATGAATTGATATGGGATAAGACTGATTATATGTTCGGACAATGAATTGATCCGGGATGGGTATTGATTATACGTTCGAACAATGAATTGACATGGGACGGGTACTGATTACACGTTCGGACAATGAATTGATATTAAGTTCTAATGCATCATTGATTACTGTATTTATTGAAGGCTCGATATTGTCGACACTTTTGGTACTTGCTCACAATGAATTATCGATATGATTTTGTTGCACTTGTCGCACTTTTTACTATGAAATCAACGACCACTGACTCTGTTATGTTTTCCACAAATAAATACCCACCCCCCCCATTTACAGTTCCAGCCTGCTCCGTGGCCGGCCCACGGGGTTGTAGGCCCGTATTTGTGCACCAACATTTTTATTAAAGGTTTTTGAAAAAGCAAACGTAGTTGTAACTCGTAGATTGGTAAGTTTCGAATAAATGGCCACTGTTTCCGATATAAAAAAAAAAAAAAAGCAGGTGAAATGAAGCAGCTCGATTAGTTAAGGGTTAAAAAGTATAGTACGCAGAAACATTGCAAATATGAATGGTCCAGGTTTGTTGTATGTGTTTTTCATTTTTGTACAGCATAAAGCAATCAATAAAGATCCTGGTATTTAGCCTCTACTTTATATGCTACCTGTATCAGGGAAGTTGTTTTAAATGCCCCTAAGCCACCCCGAAGGAATGTTACCTGGCCCCCCTAGTACGAACGAAAACGACCCCGTACCACTGTAGGTTATCTCTCTTCCTCAAAGGAGAGCACGAGCTCGCCCCCACTTTACACCGACTGCCCTTTGTTTTGACCCTCCCCTGCACACGATCCGTAATGCCACACTTGGGCGACCTATGCTATCCACAGGCCTCCGATAATTATCTCTCCCACATTACCGGTCCCCCCTGGGCTTAAACGTCGAGATGGTAGGGACTGCATCCCGTGGAGATAGGCCGAGTATGTAGTAAGTAAAAGCCTTTTCGGGTTTATGCGCGCTGATGTGTTTTAAACGCTGCCCCCGCCCCTTCTTTTTCCCTCTTTTCTGCAGGTCACTTCGGAACGTCGATTAAAGTACGGAAAAATGGTGACTTAACGGCCGATGGGATGGGAAAAAGGGTTTGAATATGGTGCCTATACACGACGAGCAAACAATGACTATGTCTCTCTCTGAACCCAGCGCTTGGGAGGGCAGCCTGAAGCAGAAACTTGACGGGTTATTACAGGATGACAAAATATGACTTCGCTTGGCACCCCGAATAATACAACCAAGAATGACGTGCACCAATGAATAAATTCCTACGTTTAACTAAATAGGGAAAGTTTAAAGAATATTCCGAGGTGAGGTTTACCCAAGTACCCTCCGTCTGGAGGACTAGGAATGTTGCCAATGTTTAAGATTTACCACCTCCTTCTCGCACCCTCATAGACATGAAACTCAAAGCTGCCCCATTGTTCTCCCGACTGACACCTACCGTTGCCTCAGCCTGGAAACCCATTCGCTAAAAATGATTCGAAGATCCCCCCTGAGTATTAGTCCGACCAGGTTAGTTCCCGACCAATTGGCAAAGGTGTAAGTATTTGCAACCAAAGCCACCAGCGAAGGCAGCCGACGATAATAGAGAAGAAAAAGGTAAAAAGAGCTCAGCCCCCAGATGAATTAAGTAGGATGCTAAGGATGCGCAGCATGCAGGAAGAGATCTTTTTGGCCAGCAACTGTTCTATGTTTTGTCTTGGATTTTTGTATATAATACATGTACTGTCTCCCCCCGCCCGAGTTTGTGTGTACGTAATGTACCTCCTGAAGACACTATGTGCGTGTCCGAAATGACAGGCTCTCCTCATGAGAAATAAAACTCTGTTCTTGTGTTCCTGCTTCCAGCGCCCGTCTCTTTATTTGGTAACCGTTCAAGATGGGAACGAAGTGGCGTCTTGTGCCAGCAGCCTGGGCATCGGTTGTAATCTGGGCTGAATTTTCCTCAGCACAGGGTGTGATTCTCAGGGAAGAGCAGCGCAAATGGGAGGAGGTTTATGGCCCATGCATGAGAGAGAGAGCGGGGGTGACCAGTGCATGGGGGAGATGCTTACGAGGGTGGGAAGCCATGCTGAGGATCGGCGGCATGCAGAGAGTGGGTCTGGTCAAGGCATCTAAAATGGCTGCCGTGCACGACAAAAGTGTGGCATTGGAAAAAAAGCAAGATGGCGCAGACAATGTTTATCAATACGGATTAATTTATAACAATTATTTTTAACAAAATATTTACTCGCAGTGACAAAATGGCGGTCAACACTTCCTGATTTCCTTCGAATCGAACGTTACCAGACGTCACGCAGCAAAAAAAAAAAAAACGCTCATGCGCAGCCGCTGGAAGACATGTATCAACATATATGAGCCTCCTCGGCCACCCTCAGAAAACATAAAGGGTCAGGATACGTCTCCCGTACCCCCTTATACCCTGTAATTTAATTAAAACGAAATACAAAATGGCGAATTCCCGTTTCGCTACCTGTTCGCGAACCGGGAAGCGCTTCTACCGTGAAAAATCATTTTTTTTTTTCCCCACGGGACCCTTTATTAACCCCAACATCATTCCTAGTGGGTCAAGAGGGGTCTACCTTGCCCCCTTTCATTAAATTCCACCTTTGTTTTTCTCCTCCTCTTTTCTCTCGATCCTACCGAGAGACAAGATGGCGGCCGCTCCGGACTGTTTAGAATGTTGACAGACACCGGAGAGCCAATCAGCTTCGCTTCGCAAAGCTCCGTTACGCGACAAGTTCGCGAACCGGAGCGCTACCTGGGACGCTGTCACAGATATATCTGTTTTTTAAAACGTTAATTTCTCAAAATCCACTGGAGCACATATATTGAGACCCAGTAAAGGCACATCGGGCTAACAGTCCCTACAATTTTGCCAAGTTTCGTGCAAATCCATTCAGCCGTTCGAGCTAAAAGTGAGGCCAAACGCCCTATGGAAAAATGAATGGGAAAAACGCGTTTTGGGACCCCCCCAAATTTTCAGGGGCTGATCAGAAACAAAATGTGCCATTTTCCTGAAAATTTCAGCCGATTCCGTCCACAAACGCCAAAGTTATTATACATAGAATTTTCAAAAGTTCCATAGAGAAAAAATCCTAACTATATATACCTACTGGCGACCACCAGTAGGTAATATACTAAATTGGAGTCGTTTACCAGACACGATTTCAAGTGTAAAATATAGTGAAATTAATACTTTATGTGCTTAAGGGTAGAAGTTTACAACTAGAGTAATGAAATGAATATGTTGCTATGCTAAAGGCAATATGAATATGAAAGTTATGTATTTTGTGTGACGCTATAGTATCACGCACAGTACAGGGACTTACTTCTGGGACCACATAGGAATTGCAGCTCCAGTGTGATTTCTAAAAGTGATTTTTATGCTATTGCACAATTTAGAATATAATATTATTTTAATATATTGGTTTGAAATACGTTGTATCTCCTTGTTTGTTTCGGGACACAACTCTTTTTTTATTTGTGATATTAATACATATATATATACACAATAATAGGCTTAGGTTCAAGGTTACAGTGTTGCTAATATAGTAAAGAAACTTGTATATTAATAGGGAAAAAAAAACAATAATTTGGTAGTCTTGGTATGTCCGCGTAGGTCTCATGTACTTCCGGATTCGCTTACAGGACACAAATCTAAATATTATTTTACAATAACATTATATGTAGATATATACTCGTTTACTTTATTTTAAATGGAAGAGGTACATTTATTTGTAAATCAGATATTATAAGATACAACCAAATATCATTCTAATGTAAAATTAAAAGGAGTTGCCGAATCGCGTTGCGAACAGGGTTCCACCGCATAGGGGTCACACACTCCATGTGACACAAAAAAAAGGGATTTGATTTGTTAAACATCCTGTTATCATTAACCTAAGTAGATCCCACCCCTTTATTCCATTTTAGGGTGTGGTTGCCAACGGAGACACTCCTTGAAGAATCTATTTTGCAGGTGTTTTTTTTTTTTTTTTTTAAAGAAAATTTAAAATGGCAACTTCGGCTAACTTTCAAGGAGAGGAGCAGAACCTTTTGAAGGAAGAAAAGGAGCCACCCAGAAATAAGAAGTGTGGTCTGGGGGTTCTTCTCTATTCCTGAGGGGCAGAAGAAGGTGAAGGCCCACAAGGTCATTGCAATATTTGCAAGAAGGTGCTTTCTTGCAGATCGGATAAGAAATACTCATGCAGAACATATTCTGTCTATAAACACCTCAAGACTATGTATGAGAACCGGCTTGCTCGGGCAGAACACGCCAGACTGAAGAAGAAGAAGGAAGGTGGCCAAGATGCACAGCCAGGAATATCATGGCAGGGCAACAGGCTGCAGAACGTTCTCCCCACACTGCCTGATTTTGCCAAGGCAGGACTTTTTTTACCCAAATGTGTGACAGTTCAAAGTAGGGGGAACAGGTTGTTCAAACCATGTTAGACCCCACTAACACCCATTGTTGTTGATTTTTTCCCCTAATTAGGCACACTGTTTTGTGCTTGATTTTTTTTACATTTCATCTAACAATATAAAAAGCAAAAAAACTACAAAATAGTTTTTAAAAAAGCAGTTCTTAGGGAACCACTTATTCTGGTTTAAAAAAGAAAAGGTATATGTTGTGTGAATGGATGAGTGCATGGGTAGTGCCTGCATGAATAGTTTAGTACACAGGCAGTGCCTGAGTGATTGGATGAATGCTTGGGTAGTGCCTCGGTCATTTGATGAGTGCAAGGGCAGTGCCTGAGAAAATGGAGGCGTGTATGCATAGTGCCTGAGTTAATAGTTGAGTGCAAGGCTAGTGCCTGAGTGACTGGATGAGTGAATGCATAGTGCCTGGGTTACTAGATGAGTGCAAGGGTAGTGCCTGGGACATTGGATAAGTGCATGGTTAGTGCCTGAGAGAATGCAGGAGTGTACGCATTCTCCCCTGGTGAAGGGCTGAGTGTAAGGGTAGTGCCTGAGTGAATGGTTGAGGGCCTGGGTAGCACCTGGGTATTTGGATGATTGCATTAATAGAGCCTGAGTGATTGGATGAGTGCACGGCCAGTGCCTGGGTGATTGGATGAGTGCATGGGTAGTGCCTGGGTGATTGGGATGAGTGCAAAGGTAGTGTCTGGTTCATTGGATAAGTGCATGGGTAGAGCCTGAGAGAATGCAGGAGTGTATGCATAATGCCCTGGTGAATGGCTGACTGCAAGGGTAGTGTCTGAGTGATTGGATGAGTGCCTGGGTAGTGTCTGAGTAATTGAATGAGTAGCTGGGTAGTGCCTGAGTGATTAGATGAGTACATGGGCAGTGCCTGGATGACTGGCTGAGTGCAAGGGTAGAGCCTTGGTCATTGGATAAGTGAATGGATAATGCCTTAGATAATGCAGCAGTGTATGCCTAATGCCTAAGTGAATAGTTGAGTGCAAGGGTAGGACCTGAGTGATTAGATGAGTGTCTTGGTAGTGCCTTGGTGATTGGACGAGTGCCTAGGTAGTGGCTGAGTGATTGGATGAGTGCCTGGGTAGTGTCTGAGAGAACGGTTGAGTGCATTGGTAGTGCCTGGGTCATTGGATGAGTGCATGGTTAGTGCCTAAGAGAATGGATGAGTGTACTGAGTGAATGGTTGAGTGCAAGGGTATTGCCTGAGTGATTGGATAAGTGCATGGATAGTGCCTGGGTGATTGGATGAGTGCATGGGTAGTGTCTGGGTGACTGGAAGAATGCATGGGTAGTGCCTGTGTCATTTGATGAGTGCATGGGTAGTGCCTGAAAGAATGGATGAGTGTATGCATAGTGCCTAAATGAATAGTTACAAGCAAGGGTAGTGCCTGAGTGATTGGATGAGTGCCTGTATAGTGTCTGAATAATTGGATGAGTGACTGGGTGGTGCCAGAGTGATTGGATGAGTACATGGGCAGGGCCTGTATGACTGGATGAGAGCAACGGTGGTGCCTAGGTCACTGGGTGAGTGCATGGTGTGAGAAGGTGGCCTGATATGTGATGTTCACTATTCTAGTGGGCACCCTGTATCAGTCCAAACAACCCTTATGGTGATGGTTGTAAAGTCAACCTTATAGACCAGCTATTCTAGTGGTAGTCTGGGTCACTAGCCAGTGACCAGGAAGGAACCAGGAAGGAACCAGGCGATATTGAGCTGCAAACAGGTGAAGAAGAGAAGCTTGTCTCTGCAGCCACATAGACCAGGAGGCGTCAACGATGACCAGGCGCTGGATACGGACTGTCCCACAAAGGCTCTCATGTTGGCGGTGTCGGTTTCCGGATTGGAGTCAACAAGCCTTGGCAAAGGCAACCCACGCAGGAAGTGAAGATCAGCTTCTGGTACAGACCAGCAAGGTCTGTGGAGCTTTCCCTTTACAGGAAAGCAAGAGCAAGCCCAGAGCAAACAGGCAAGCAGTGTTGTTTTAAAATGGAGTCCTCAAGATGGCCACTAGCCAGCAGGCTAGCAACTGGGAAGACGCATAGAGAGGAAATGCAAGAGCAGGCCCCACGCGGCACTCATGGAGTGTGGAGGGCTGAGCTTCAGTGCACTTACGACTCGGTGTTGGGGCTTCTCAAGTCCCAATGCACAACTTCGAGGACACCTCAGAAGCTGCACAATTTAGCAAAGAGCAAAATGGCCAGGTGTCCAGTCCCACGTCTCTCGTGTCTGCCATGGGTCTCAGCTTTGCTGGAGGTATGGGTTGGGGTCGGAGAAGTCTGGAAGTCCAGTCTTGTGAAGCAGGGCAAACTGGCAATTTGCTAGGTGGTGCCTGTTTGCACAGGGTGGTCACTCCTTAACCACAAGGGAGATTCTTCAGTCTTCTAGTAGCAGTAGAATGTCGAAGGTCCAGAGTTTCGTTTCAGAGTTTCAGTTCAGGATAATCTAAAGTCTCTAGACTCAGCTCCAAGCTTTATACGAATTAAAGGGGCTGGATTACCTGCTAGGTCCCTCCTATGGGTGGGACCAGGGAAGAAGGTGGTTACATCCCTTTCCCTTTGTCCAGTTTCACTCCAGAGCTGGAGCTGGAGTGCCCCAGCAACTGGTTTGAACCGGGCTATGCATGGAGCACCTTGTGTGTCCCAGGCAGTGTCTCATTTCATTCAACCCACCCTGCCTTAATACACTATAGCCTGTCTGGGGAGGTGCTAGCACCTCCCAAGGCAGGAAATCTATTGTCCAGGCTTCCCTCGCTGGAAGGGCTCTCAGCTGCAGGAGGTCAGACTTGTGTCTGTGGCAGCAGCATCCATTTTGTGATGCTGGGGCTCTGTTTAACTTTAACTGGGTAAAGCTACAACTACATGTCTTCTCCCTCTAGACGGGTGGAATGCTACCCCCATCACCAGAACTGACGAGGGGGTAGTATTCCAAAGCGTATGACACCTTACACGACATGTTTCGATAAAGCCGAACCAAAGTTAGCATTAACTGCGAGGATTATAATGCACTTAAGAGTATATGGTATGGCTATATCATAGAACAGCTATAAGGCCATGGTTCCAAAAGCTGCAGACAGGCTCAGCTCATGCTAGAGCACCATCTCACATAAAACCAAGCACTCTGCCTTCAGGATTGTTAAGGCCTGCCATAGGAGTGACTTATAGGTGCATATGTGTCTATATATAAGGTTAGATATAGGAATACTATATCTAAGCAGGGGTGATTACACGACCTTTCCCCAGCTGAGTGATCAGCCATTTGTGTCAATTTGGATGGCTAGCCAGGGGTGGCATAAGACATGCTGCAGCCCCTGGTAGGCCTTGGGAGCACCTATGCCCTGGGTACCTATGGTACACTATACAGGGGCTCATAAGGTGACCCAATATCCAATTTTAGATGTACCTAAAGTACATGGAGTCCATTTTACAGTGAGAGCAGATAGCCTGGGGCCCTGATTAGCAGGATCCCAGGACAACTAAGTCGAAAAACCAGCTAACACTAGGCAAAAAGTTGGGGTAACCATATAGTCATATATCCACCTTCCTACACATGGGTAGTGCCTGAAAGAATGCATGAGTGTATGCACAGTGCCTGAATGATTGGATGAGTGCATTGGTAGGTCCTGGGTCATCGGATGAGTGCTGGGTAGTGCCTGAGAGAATATATGAGTGTATGCATAGTGCCCGAGTGAATGTTGATGGCCTGGGTAGCGCCTGGGTGATTGGCTGAGTGCATGGATAGTGCTTTAGTAATTGGATGAGTGCATGGGTAGTGCCTGGGTGATTAAGATGAGTGTAAGGGTAGTGCTGGGTCATTGGATAAGTAAATGGGTAATGCCTTAGAGAATGCTGGAGTGTATGTGCAGTGCCTAAGTGGATGGTTGAGTGCAAGGGTAGTGCCTGAGTGATTGGATGAGTGCATTGGTAGTGCCTGAGTGATTGGATGAGTACATCGGCGGTGCATGAGAGAACAGTTGAGTGCATTGGTAGTGCCTGGGTCATTGGATGAGTGCATGGGTTGTGCCTGACAGAATGGATAGTGTATGTGTGGTACCACTATTCCCTAAGCCAGTCCCTGTTCCCATGACCCATGTAGTAAGTGATGTCCTTCCTGTACCGAAGGCTGGTATGATTCTTTTTTGCCAATGGGCTACCCCCAGATTACAGAGCTTGCTAGATTTTCCTCTGAGAATTTCTACCTAAGTCTCAGAGGCCTGAGGCCAGCATGCTGGATCTCTTCACTTAATGATTATTTTACCGGTTTTATCCTTCTCCTGAAGACCTTCTTCACTTTTCTTACCCCCAGAGTTTTGCAGGTGGTGAGAAATTGGTGGGGTGTATGATGCTGACACAGCTCAGTAGTAACAGCTGGTTTATATCACCATCTGTTCTTTCTGTACGTCACTGCAGATATTCTCCAGGGCAGGCTCTGGCCAACATGGCTAGGCCTGGAAGCATTCTGTTGATGAAAGAGGCTATAATCTAGACTCCAAAATCTAGATATAAGCATATGAAAACTTTTTAGAACTTTAAAGGAAGGTTTGGGCTCTTATGGGGTTGGAGGACTTCTTATTTGCCTCAACTGTGCAGTGTTTGAACAGGTTTTTATTTCCTACAACTCTGGGACTTTTCAAATGTGTGATAACTAATCAAACGACTCAGGAGTGTGATTCCTATTAGCTTTCCCCACATCAGGTCAAGTCAAACATGACGTTTATTTAGACCATTACGTCTACAAACCCATAAAAACATATCATCCTTTACAATAAATACAAAAATATACTCAGTTCATCATAACTTCAAATACAAATGTCAAACCTCCATGGACTTTTTCCCTAGTTTATCGGTATTAAAACGGTATACACACATCTATAAGAAAACATAAAAAATTTAAAACTGATAAAAACTTCTACTATACAATATATTTCTAAAACAGTGTAAGACACATAAGATTTTGTCTAACAAGGAAACTATCCTTTAACATTGGCTAATTTACAGTGTTTTATGTTTTCTCCAAAAGGTCAGATTTTGAGAGCTAGCACTCCTCTGCCAAAATTACATCCATTTGCAGAAAACCTAAGTTGGAAAAAAACGGCCAGCCTGCTCCCATTATATTAAAATACAAATCTCCTAAAGGAGATGATGGATTCTGGCTTTGATGTCTGGGCCTGAACTTGGTGTTCTGAACCTTATACAAATGCAGGAACGTGGGCATTTAATGTTCCTTTTGACATCTGCTAAATTTATTGGATCCTAGTACCAGGTACTTAAAAAAAACAAAAAAACGCTATTTTGGCTTGAGTATTAAGAATGAGGAGATTGTCAACATTTTATATTCGCCTTTTGGATGAGAATTGGAAGAAGCATTGTCTCCAATAATTCTATGCGTTTACACTCCTATTTGAATGAAGATTGTGTTGGCAAAAGTAGTAAAAGGCTGGATTACTGTTGAAGACTAAACAGGAGTACTCAGATCCAGAGTGGAAGCATGTTTTGATGCAGCTCAGCACAATACCAGGGTCAGAATTGAGTCTGATATGAGGTAGCTCTGATGGGGATGTAGTGAAATTCTGATACCTCCTGCAGGAGATGTATACTTTAGTGATCCTGATTTCAAGACCTATTATAGCCCAGTGATGCAGATGAGAAACAGCTCGATCCTTTGATACATATTTAAAACCGATTTTGAGACATCTTGAGTAAACTGTGACTGAACGTGCACAAATTACCTGTTGAAGAAACATTGACAATAGACATGCGAGGATTCATTATTGCATCGTAAAAACATGCAGATAAATGTAGAATAGACAAAATCAAATTCACCTAATAATATAGATTAACACATTTTATGAAACATTTAACTTTACTCATTGAAATATTAATGTGTGTGAAGAATTAATGGAATCCAACGTGCCTTGATTATTCATACATCTAAAATTGGAGAGCCCATTCTGAATTTCTTCATTGTGCATGTGAAATTGTGCACCAAATGAGAAAAGACAAAAGTGGCCGTGCATAATTATAGTGAATGCCAATTCTAGGAAACTCTCAATATTAGATTTTCATATATATACTCATGTAACCCACTTGAAAAAATATTAATATTTTATCATTTGAAATAATTTTACACGTTGGTACTTTGAAAATGCAGTAATATGTCATAGTTGCGTATGAGATTTACAACACAACTAATGATTTATCGTGGGTGTCTATGCAATGAAATACACTGGTGCCTTGCTTTTTATTCATTAAATAAGAGAGGAACGGTCGAGCAGTGTTCAAAGAGAGGAACGGTCGAGCAGTGTTCAAATTTACACCTTCTACTTGCTAAATACACTGTGGCCAAGGAGGGGTCTTTATTTTTGGCCTTTATGGACCTCTCCTCGGCCTTGGACCTGGTAAACAGAACCAAATTATGGGACATCCTCTTGAAGATGGGTATAGATGGGACCCTGGTAAACTTCATGGCATCACTACACCAGGAATTGTTTGCCAAGATCAGAGTCACTAATGAGGGTAGATGTACGACCTCTTTTAGGTCTATGCGCGGGGTGCGCCAGGGTTGTATCCTGGCCCCCCTCCTCTTCACACTGTATATTAACGGCCTAAGTAGCTATCTGGTGGCGGTACAGGGTGGTCTCCCGCATATAGGAGAGGCCAAAATCCCTGCCCTCCTATACGCGGATGACGCGGTCCTTATAGCCCGTACTGGTGTCGGCCTTCAACGGCTGCTGGACGCCTTTGGGGTCTTCATGGATCAACTAGATTTAAAGATCAATGCCAATAAATCCCATACCATGGTAGTAGGCCCCCATTGTAGAAAGGGAAAAAGGATGACCTTTAAATGTAAAGAGGAGGTGGTTTCGAGGGTGGCCGTCTTTCCTTACTTAGGAGTACTCTTTGATGAGAGAGGCTCATGGAGACCACAGGTCAGAGCGAGAGGCCTAGCAGTTGCAAGATCAACTGCTTCTCTTATGGGGTTTTCTAAAAGGCTAGGGGCTAGGCCGATGATGGCAATGCTAAAGATCTATAACACCAAATGCGTTACATAAAAGACGACACCATCCAGAAGGTGGAAAACAGGTTTCTACGATCGTTGTTGTCGGTCCCTCAGTCAACCCCAACCTTCTCAACACATGTGGAGCTGGGATTGGATTTTGTTTCCGACAAGTTACGGCTAGCCCCAATAATCTTTTGGTTAAGGACCTGGTTGAACAGTGAATTATCTCTGAACCACTCTATTATGGCTGACGTCATGTCCTTAGATCATTCCAACAGGGTGCCCTGGTTGGAGTACATAAAAAGATCCTTAGTTGAGATGGGCCGACCGGAACTTTTTTACTCTCCCTCTTGTATTAGGAGGGAGGACATTGGCATGATTAAAAAACATTACATGGAGGGAGCCAGACTGGCACGAGAGGAAAGGGAATTGATGAAGCCAACCGTTAGAAGCCATTATTTGCTTCTACATTCCCCCTCAATGGAACCATATCTTGCCATTGTCACTAAACCATTTCACAGGTTTTTGTTGACTAAGTTCCGTTTTAATTTAATCCACTTCCAGCTGGGTAGCTTCCCTAAATGGGCGAAACCAGAGGGAGCCCCGTTCTGTAAATGTGACAATAGATCTGTACAAAATACATTGCACTTTACTATGTTCTGCAGGTTTTTCACCGTGGAAAGGGCTAAATTTGTGTTACCTATCTTAAAAAAGGAAGGCTTTACTCAAGTAAGGCCTGCTATAATTTACCTTCAGTTCCTAGGTAGCACTTATGTTATATTTAGTGTTGCGAGCTTCTTGGTAGCTGCGATAAGAACGAAATCTCGTTTAACAAGAACATGAATTTATTAACATTTGTACTGTTCATATTCCTTGTATTGAAATGAAATTTTATAGTCCATTGCACTTTATATAATTCCTGCTGCTAACTTGTTTTAACTATGTGTATTTTTGCATTTGTAATGTATGTATATTGAATTTTATACTTTTTATGATTTTAACAATCAAATAAAGTGTACTTGACTGACTGACTATTCATTAAATGTGTATTTTCCTTACTTTGTATTCTGCACATCTTTTAAAGCAAATATATGAGGCCTGACTTTTCTTCTCTTTTTACACAGTTTTTTAATTGTGAGAAAGTTTCATAAGCTTGCAATGTGAAGTGAAACTGCGTCTTACTAGAAGAGTTCTCACTTGCTTACAAGGACTGTTACAAAGTCAATACATTGGAAACATTTGCTATGGGAACTGTACATTTGAATTCGCTCAGGTGACTACTGGAAATGGATCATTAATGGTGGAGTTTACGTACACCGGATGGTTTCACAACTTATGTGATCAGCAGCACCTCATTCCTACAAAACGTGTCTACTTTGTCTCATGACAACCATCCTATATGAACTGACCAATGGACTGAGTTGTCTGACAGAATGAGATGATCGAGGAGGTGCCATCACCGGAATTGGAGGATTATATTATACATTGATCTGAAAGAGATGAGAATTTTTTTTCCTGATTCGAGGCAAACTTGATCTCGGAGGCTAATTTGGGAAATGTATAGACTCTACATTTATTCCTTCTACTGATGCATACGCTGTGAGTCCCTTCCTTGAACTTTCCCTATGGAACACTGCTTCTAAACTGTGTTGGCTGATGCTGATTTTACCAAGATGCTTGTCACCTTATGGCAATTATATGCTATTTAGAGGTGCCCTGCAGTCTTTACATTTTCAATGCTAATCAATAATGCAATTGCTTTTTTGAATTCTTGATAAAATTTAACTATAACTAAACTAAGGACTCTGTCTGTCATGATTGATTCCTTAATTTGTTTTGCATTCCCTAACAGAATTATTTGTTTGTATGATTTTGCCGGACTGAATTTCTTCAGGAGATTCGGACTAGCAGTGATAATGTTTTACATATGTACCTTGGTTTATATATATGAATTTGATTACAAGCTTGTGAATTGTTTTCCAATTCCTGGTCCTCATAGAATAGTTTGATAACGGATCCTCTTTGTCCAACCCCTCATCGGCCCAAAACAAGGTCCATCGGAGGACTGAGTGTCAGAAGAGATTCGTAAAAAAGGAAAATTAAATTGAAGTACATTCTGCAGCAGGGAGAGTGTTTTTAAAAGCAGGTGAGCCTAAATGAAAAACAGAGGATCAGGGGACCATTTGTTGGGGAAATGTGACGTATGCATAGCTGAAATGACTGTAAACAAATGTTTAGCAGTTCTCGCACTGGCATACAGGGTGAGATATATTTTAGCATGCCATCTTTTACATTGCAAAACTAGAACTATATGATTTTACTAAACCTCGGGCACTTTAGAGATGCCCTTTAGATTAGGCACCAGGCACTTTACCATCTTAATCCCTAATGTACACTTTAATAGTATGTAGACATTTCCTACAGGGCGAAAGTTTTTCATATTTTTTTTTCAATATAAGGGTACAACATGTTTTGAGATTAAGCAAAATATGAATACCTTATTGTACAACTGTGAATATACTTAGTTCCACTGCTTGCAAATAATAATTAAAATAAAGTTAAAACTGCTGTCCTAAAGTTAAATGATGCATCAAGGGAAAATTAACCAGTACCATAGATTTGATAATATACTCTGAAGAAGAAAAACTGTTATTGTAAAATGATGTAACATTATACATTACTGCGATTTAAAATGATACGTTACTTTGCTCATTAAAAGTTAACAAAACAGCAGTATAGTATCCAAGCAATGTGGTTATGGTCTACATAAAAACATCCAAATAATTAAAAACCACCAAGATCTTTCAACATGGTCTACATAAAATTAAAATAGAGCTTACCATTGTGAGCCTTAAGTGGGCTTATGTGTAAAACTGGGCTATTAAAACGGTCTTTAATTTAACCTCAGAGCAGATCAGTAGGCTGTTTGACCTTCAGGTGTGACCGAGCTGTGTCCATGAATTTAACGAGTGTTGCTGGTGTTTGAAGTCCCTCTCTGCACAGAGCATATTTCAGGCCATCTATCATCCAAATGCACCCCTTTTTAATAAAGAACATCCTTAGCCATCTACAGGATTGGGGTAAAACAGACGGACAAGTGCAAACAATATGTATCAATGTTTGCAGTTGGACAGACAACATTTTGGGTACTTTTTGTATGTTGTTCTTGCTTGCCTGAATTCCATTCAAGGAGAACATAAAAAGAGGATGTGAATGAAATGTTGCCTTACTGTTTTAGCCAAAGGGCACGAAAGATACTTGGGCAAATTCTTGCCAAAGAGGCTCTCCACAGTGTAATCTGCTGATTTTCTTATCTTCAGATTCTCAATGTCCAATGCAACACAAAGAACTTGTAATATTATTTTGACTATCTGTTTGGATTGAGCTTAAGAAATTCCTGTTTCCCATATCCCTTCAAAGTGTAGAGTGCATTTTTAGATAGATTGACCAGGGGGGAGTATTTCATATAGCCTGTAGGGAGAGCACACCAAATTGTGTCTATGGAGGTGTGTTTCCTTTGTAAACTGTATCGTGTTACAGGTCATCACAAAAAAGAGACATGAGCTTCAGAGATGGCTGCCGGAAGTTAAATTCCAGCCTTCATTCTGATCGAAAAGTGGAATTAGGTAGGTGAAAGAGTAGCCTAAGCAGAATGCACTGTGAGCAGTCGTAGCAGGTGCCTAAATACCCAGGAAAGGCTTCCTCATAAATAGTGGAATGGAGGCAATAGCATCAATCAACCCCCTAATAGTATTCCATGAGCTTCTCTATTAAGGTGTCACCGATATTCCAACTTTTCATTTTACACCATGTATTACTGAATTCTAAAATGTCTGACTTGGCATTGGCTACCAATGTATTCTCTCTGTTAAATGTGCCTACAACTGCTAAAAAGTTCTGGAGACTTGGGTGTTAGGAATGTGGTTTCTGGTTGGCAGAGGTATGCACCCTGTCCAAGCAGGAATCACCATTCTAGTCAGGGTAAGAAAGATACACACTAAAATATAACATGTTTTCAACTCTGGTAGCTTGGCACAGATCAGTCAGGCTTATCTATAGAGGCAATGTGTTAAGTATTTATGCAACACACACACACACTGTTACACAATGAAAACACCACAAAAATACTCCTCAGAGGGTTGGAAAAATAGATTCAAATCTTATGAGTAAAATAAGACCAAAGAAAAAAAAATCCAATAAGTAGAACCAGAGTCATGAATTTTTTAGGAATAAATCAAAAAGGAGTGCTACAAAGCAAATAGCGCTTAGGGCTTACATGAGTTTGCGCTGGACAGGGGTAAATCCATAGTTCAGGCTGACCATGATGGAGGAAATGTTGCCTACAGGCTCAAGCAGGTCCCTCTGAAAAAGTACTTTAGATGGAGCAAGTTTCGGCGTCGAAGACTCGATGCATTGGTTCTGATCCATGCAGGCGATAAAGGCTTCACTGACTAACCTTTTCACGATGAAGGTTCTGTGTCATCATCTTCGAACCATGCAGTCTGTCAAAGCGATATAATTGATCGGCTCCTGTGTTGAAGGGCAATGCATTGGTTCCGATCATCGTAAAGTCGTCACTGCGCTGCTTTTTATGATTCTGTACAGCAGAAATAACCTTTCAAGGGCCCAGGACTGGATTGGTACCACTTGACAGTGAAGGACTCATAGATGGCAGAAGCAAGATGCTGTTGTTAGGTGCAAGAAAGTCTTTGATGGCCATAAGACTTTAGAACAAGGGGCAAGGCAGCGAGCCCTTGGAGTCACTCTGGGTTCCAGTGAGATGGGTCCAGTCCATGTTCTCAACAGGGCAGAGATTAGCAGGCATCAGGGCAGCACAGCAGGTCCTTGAAGTGCACAGGTCCCTGCTGCGGCTCCTCCGTTAAGGCAGAGGAGTGTTGCCCCACTGCTCTCAGAGGAGTGCAATAAGGAAAATTGAAATGTGATAACACATTGTTATTATTATTTTATTTTTCAACACGGCGCTAGGTTGGGTCAGGGCTGTGCTGGTTCACAGGAGGAGGGCCCTATTAAGTGAGCATGACTTATTTGCCAGTTGTCTTGGACCAGTCAAACCGGCATGTGCCCTTAGCATTTCTCCACTGGGTTGTGTTGCACAGCTGGGTAGAGAACTGTCCCAAGGCTCCCAGGCACTGCCTGAGTGGTGAAACAGGCCACTCAGACCAATCACAATTATGCTGTCATGCTTGTGACAGGAACGTTCTGATTGGCTTATGGGAGCCTGGGATATTCCTGCTTCAGCGAGTTAGGAGGAAGAGAAGAAGGCGTCGGAGAGAGTGCCGTAACCCCCCCTTGTTCCTTAGCAGATGCCACTTACAGGTCCCCCTTTCATCCCAGTCCTGGCTCCAGACTATTAGTGGGGGGTAATCAGTCCTTTGTGTACGAAACAAGACACTGCATAATCATATGTAGGTGTCAGCTCCCCTCCATCTTACCGCACAGGGAGAGCTATGGGAATGCAGATGAGTTCTCAGTTATACCCTCCCTTTCTGTGTTTGTGGATGTCTAGAGGAAATGCACAAAGTGTACCTATCGCCCAAGGCACACAGAGCAGTAAGAGTAGAGAAATGGCCACTTTCAAAAGTGGCATTTCTAAAATAGTAATGTTAAATCCAATATTACCATTAAAGAGGATGTATCACTACCATGCTAAAGAAAACATGATCAGCTACTCCTTTCTGATCAGGAATTACTGTTTAGAAGTGCTAACCCCCGAAAAACCTACACTCTGCTGACGAGGAACAAGAATTCCGAAACACCGGTGTCCAGAGTTGGTGCTGCAACCTTGCTACGACACACTTTCATCACAATAGCGCACACGCTATCAAGAGACTGCATCTACCATGATGCTCCTGGGGCACACCTGCTGGTGGGTGAGTCGGAGTGCGAACCCCTCCTTCAAAGTTGATTGGCTCCCTCGAGCTAGAGCTGACGAGCTCGGATCTCGCACCCGCGCCAGAGAGGTACATACCTGAGAACACTTGGCAGCCTGCACAGCTAACCCCC
This sequence comes from Lissotriton vulgaris, assembly GCF_964263255.1. NCBI lineage: Eukaryota > Metazoa > Chordata > Amphibia > Caudata > Salamandridae > Lissotriton > Lissotriton vulgaris. Next base: position 1,082,495,767 of record NC_141694.1, on the reverse strand, counting down.
GAAAAACCTACACTCTGCTGACGAGGAACAAGAATTCCGAAACACCGGTGTCCAGAGTTGGTGCTGCAACCTTGCTACGACACACTTTCATCACAATAGCGCACACGCTATCAAGAGACTGCATCTACCATGATGCTCCTGGGGCACACCTGCTGGTGGGTGAGTCGGAGTGCGAACCCCTCCTTCAAAGTTGATTGGCTCCCTCGAGCTAGAGCTGACGAGCTCGGATCTCGCACCCGCGCCAGAGAGGTACATACCTGAGAACACTTGGCAGCCTGCACAGCTAACCCCCGAAAAACCTACACTCTGCTGACGAGGAACAAGAATTCCGAAACACCGGTGTCCAGAGTTGGTGCTGCAACCTTGCTACAACACACTTTCATCACAATAGCGCACACGCTATCAAGAGACTGCATCTACCATGATGCTCCTGGGGCACACCTGCTGGTGGGTGAGTCGGAGTGCGAACCCCTCCTTCAAAGTTGATTGGCTCCCTCGAGCTAGAGCTGACGAGCTCGGATCTCGCACCCGCGCCAGAGAGGTACATACCTGAGAACACTTGGCAGCCTGCACAGCTAACCCCCGAAAAACCTACACTCTGCTGACGAGGAACAAGAATTCCGAAACACCGGTGTCCAGAGTTGGTGCTGCAACCTTGCTACGACACACTTTCATCACAATAGCGCACACGCTATCAAGAGACTGCATCTACCATGATGCTCCTGGGGCACACCTGCTGGTGGGTGAGTCGGAGTGCGAACCCCTCCTTCAAAGTTGATTGGCTCCCTCGAGCTAGAGCTGACGAGCTCGGATCTCGCACCCGCGCCAGAGAGGTACATACCTGAGAACACTTGGCAGCCTGCACAGCTAACCCCCGAAAAACCTACACTCTGCTGACGAGGAACAAGAATTCCGAAACACCGGTGTCCAGAGTTGGTGCTGCAACCTTGCTACGACACACTTTCATCACAATAGCGCACACGCTATCAAGAGACTGCATCTACCATGATGCTCCTGGGGCACACCTGCTGGTGGGTGAGTCGGAGTGCGAACCCCTCCTTCAAACTTGATTGGCTCCCTCGAGCTAGAGCTGACGAGCTTGGATCTGGCACCCGCGCCAGAGAGGTACATACCTGAGAACACTTGGCAGCCTGCACAGCTAACCCCCGAAAAACCTACACTCTGCTGACGGGGAACAAGAATTCCGAAACACCGGTGTCCAGAGTTGGTGCTGCAACCTTGCTACGACACACTTTCATCACAATAGCGCACACGCTATCAAGAGACTGCATCTACCATGATGCTCCTGGGGCACACCTGCTGGTGGGTGAGTCGGAGTGCGAACCCCTCCTTCAAAGTTGATTGGCTCCCTCGAGCTAGAGCTGACGAGCTCGGATCTCGCACCCGCGCCAGAGAGGTACATACCTGAGAACACTTGGCAGCCTGCACAGCTAACCCCAGAAAAACCTACACTCTGCTGACGAGGAACAAGAATTCCGAAACACCGGTGTCCAGAGTTGGTGCTGCAACCTTGCTACGACACACTTTCATCACAATAGCGCACACGCTATCAAGAGACTGCATCTACCATGATGCTCCTGGGGCACACCTGCTGGTGGGTGAGTCGGAGTGCGAACCCCTCCTTCAAAGTTGATTGGCTCCCTCGAGCTAGAGCTGACGAGCTCGGATCTCGCACCCGCGCCAGAGAGGTACATACCTGAGAACACTTGGCAGCCTGCACAGCTAACCCCCGAAAAACCTACACTCTGCTGACGAGGAACAAGAAATCCGAAACACCAGTGTCCAGAGTTGGTGCTGCAACCTTGCTACGACACACTTTCATCACAATAGCGCACACGCTATCAAGAGACTGCATCTACCATGATGCTCCTGGGGCACACCTGCTGGTGGGTGAGTCGGAGTGCGAACCCCTCCTTCAAAGTTGATTGGCTCCCTCGAGCTAGAGCTGACGAGCTCGGATCTCGCACCCGCGCCAGAGAGGTACATACCTGAGAACACTTGGCAGCCTGCACAGCTAACCCCCGAAAAACCTACACTCTGCTGACGAGGAACAAGAATTCCGAAACACCGGTGTCCAGAGTTGGTGCTGCAAACTTGCTACGACACACTTTCATCACAATAGCGCACACGCTATCAAGAGACTGCATCTACCATGATGCTCCTGGGGCACACCTGCTGGTGGGTGAGTCGGAGTGCGAACCCCTCCTTCAAAGTTGATTGGCTCCCTCGAGCTAGAGCTGACGAGCTCGGATCTCGCACCTGCGCCAGAGAGGTACATACCTGAGAACACTTGGCAGCCTGCACAGCTAACCCCCGAAAAACCTACACTCTGCTGACGAGGAACAAGAATTCCGAAACACCGGTTTCCAGAGTTGGTGCTGCAAACTTGCTACGACACACTTTCATCACAATAGCGCACACGCTATCAAGAGACTGCATCTACCATGATGCTCCTGGGGCACACCTGCTGGTGGGTGAGTCGGAGTGCGAACCCCTCCTTCAAAGTTGATTGGCTCCCTCGAGCTAGAGCTGACGAGCTCGGATCTCGCACCCGCGCCAGAGAGGTACATACCTGAGAACACTTGGCAGCCTGCACAGCTAACCCCCGAAAAACCTACACTCTGCTGACGAGGAACAAGAATTCCGAAACACCGGTGTCCAGAGTTGGTGCTGCAACCTTGCTACGACACACTTTCATCACAATAGCGCACACGCTATCAAGAGACTTCATCTACCATGATGCTCCTGGGGCACACCTGCTGGTGGGTGAGTCGGAGTGCGAACTCCTCCTTCAAAGTTGATTGGCTCCCTCGAGCTAGAGCTGACGAGCTCGGATCTCGCACCCGCGCCAGAGAGGTACATACCTGAGAACACTTGGCAGCCTGCACAGCTAACCCCCGAAAAACCTACACTCTGCTGACGAGGAACAAGAATTCCGAAACACCGGTGTCCAGAGTTGGTGCTGCAACCTTGCTACGACACACTTTCATCACAATAGCGCACACGCTATCAAGAGACTGCATCTACCATGATGCTCCTGGGGCACACCTGCTGGTGGGTGAGTCGGAGTGCAAACCCCTCCTTCAAAGTTGATTGGCTCCCTCGAGCTAGAGCTGACGAGCTCGGATCTCGCACCCGCGCCAGAGAGGTACATACCTGAGAACACTTGGCAGCCTGCACAGCTAACCCCAGAAAAACCTACACTCTGCTGACGAGGAACAAGAATTCCGAAACACCGGTGTCCAGAGTTGGTGCTGCAACCTTGCTACGACACACTTTCATCACAATAGCGCACACGCTATCAAGAGACTGCATCTACCATGATGCTCCTGGGGCACACCTGCTGGTGGGTGAGTCGGAGTGCGAACCCCTCCTTCAAAGTTGATTGGCTCCCTCGAGCTAGAGCTGACGAGCTCGGATCTCGCACCCGCGCCAGAGAGGTACATACCTGAGAACACTTGGCAGCCTGCACAGCTAACCCCCGAAAAACCTACACTCTGCTGACGAGGAACAAGAAATCCGAAACACCAGTGTCCAGAGTTGGTGCTGCAACCTTGCTACGACACACTTTCATCACAATAGCGCACACGCTATCAAGAGACTGCATCTACCATGATGCTCCTGGGGCACACCTGCTGGTGGGTGAGTCGGAGTGCGAACCCCTCCTTCAAAGTTGATTGGCTCCCTCGAGCTAGAGCTGACGAGCTCGGATCTCGCACCCGCGCCAGAGAGGTACATACCTGAGAACACTTGGCAGCCTGCACAGCTAACCCCCGAAAAACCTACACTCTGCTGACGAGGAACAAGAATTCCGAAACACCGGTGTCCAGAGTTGGTGCTGCAAACTTGCTACGACACACTTTCATCACAATAGCGCACACGCTATCAAGAGACTGCATCTACCATGATGCTCCTGGGGCACACCTGCTGGTGGGTGAGTCGGAGTGCGAACCCCTCCTTCAAAGTTGATTGGCTCCCTCGAGCTAGAGCTGACGAGCTCGGATCTCGCACCTGCGCCAGAGAGGTACATACCTGAGAACACTTGGCAGCCTGCACAGCTAACCCCCGAAAAACCTACACTCTGCTGACGAGGAACAAGAATTCCGAAACACCGGTTTCCAGAGTTGGTGCTGCAACCTTGCTACGACACACTTTCATCACAATAGCGCACACGCTATCAAGAGACTGCATCTACCATGATGCTCCTGGGGCACACCTGCTGGTGGGTGAGTCGGAGTGCGAACCCCTCCTTCAAAGTTGATTGGCTCCCTCGAGCTAGAGCTGACGAGCTCGGATCTCGCACCCGCGCCAGAGAGGTACATACCTGAGAACACTTGGCAGCCTGCACAGCTAACCCCCGAAAAACCTACACTCTGCTGACGAGGAACAAGAATTCCGAAACACCGGTGTCCAGAGTTGGTGCTGCAACCTTGCTACGACACACTTTCATCACAATAGCGCACACGCTATCAAGAGACTGCATCTACCATGATGCTCCTGGGGCACACCTGCTGGTGGGTGAGTCGGAGTGCGAACTCCTCCTTCAAAGTTGATTGGCTCCCTCGAGCTAGAGCTGACGAGCTCGGATCTCGCACCCGCGCCAGAGAGGTACATACCTGAGAACACTTGGCAGCCTGCACAGCTAACCCCCGAAAAACCTACACTCTGCTGACGAGGAACAAGAATTCCGAAACACCGGTGTCCAGAGTTGGTGCTGCAACCTTGCTACGACACACTTTCATCACAATAGCGCACACGCTATCAAGAGACTGCATCTACCATGATGCTCCTGGGGCACACCTGCTGGTGGGTGAGTCGGAGTGCGAACCCCTCCTTCAAAGTTGATTGGCTCCCTCGAGCTAGAGCTGACGAGCTCGGATCTCGCGACCGCGCCAGAGAGGTACATACCTGAGAACACTTGGCAGCCTGCACAGCTAACCCCCGAAAAACCTACACTCTGCTGACGAGGAACAAGAATTCCGAAACACCGGTGTCCAGAGTTGGTGCTGCAACCTTGCTACGACACACTTTCATCACAATAGCGCACACGCTATCAAGAGACTGCATCTACCATGATGCTCCTGGGGCACACCTGCTGGTGGGTGAGTCGGAGTGCGAACCCCTCCTTCAATACTGTTTAGAAGTGTATTGAGGAATTCCCAATGCTAGCCCATGAGAGAGGAGTAGGCCTCACAGTAGAGGGAAACACATTTAGCTGTTTGTCACTACTAGTGCATGTAAAATTTAAAACTTCATACCTTCCTTTTAGTTACTCTCCCTGCCCTTAGGCCTACCCAGGGCCTACCTTAAGGGTCACTTATGTGTAATAAAAGGCACATTTAAGGGTTGGCAAGTGATTTTAAATGCCAAGTTAAAGTGGCAGTAAACTGTACACATAGGCCATGCAATGGCAGGCCCTTGACAGATTTGAAAGACTACTTGTGTGAGGTGGCACAACCACTTCTGGAGGCCCACTAGTAGTATTTAGATCACAGGCCCAGAGTATATGGTACGCCACTTTACAAGGCACCTAAAAGTAAACTAAATATGCCAATTGTGTACAAACTGATGTTACCATGATTTAGGGGAGAAGCACATGTACTTTAGCACTGGTCAGTACTCAGAGTCCTAAGGCCAACAAAAAGATACAGCAAAAAGACGAGGTAAGCAGGCAAAAAGATTGAGGAAAGACCACCTGAAGACTGACAGGTCTAACACTGTGGCAATATGGCCCAGAATAACAGTGGTGCCTGCATTTTGCACCAACTGAATTGAAAGAGTGATTAACCTTGAGGGGAGGGGGCATTATCTCCACTCTGATAGCATCTGTTAGACCTGCAAAACACAGGCTAAACAGAGGTTTCAACACACCCCTGCTTTAAACCCCCTATTGGCTATAATTTTCCATGAGACATGGCCACTGTGAGCCACTTTGACTTGTATTCATGTGTTTTAGTAAAAAGACTGAATGACCCCAATTTGGGAGGGAGGAATTCCTCATCTGGCAAATTTTGACCAGATTATAGCATGAACTAAGTTACTGAAAGCCATATGGTTATTGATAAAGCAGACAACCAGGCCACATTTCTTAAGGTAAATTGTCTCATAAATGAACATTAACAGTGCAAGAGTGTTATCAGGGTATTACTGTTGACAAAGAACCTAGTGTGAGTTATTGGCATTGGATTTTTCTATACAGTACAGTTTTTCAAATCCCGTATTTGCAGCTTAGCATAAAACTGACCTCATTCTATAGTTTGTAATCAGCTCTGGATGGTACTATACTTTGTCAATCAAAACATCTTGACTAAGAAACCTAATAAAAGTGCAAAAGGGAACAGAGAAAGATAGACACCTGTAGAAGAAAAATGAAAGCTGGTTTATGTCCTGGAGGTGGAGAGCAGTTGGAATAAAGGAGGTTTGATTCAGATACATTTAGTCCAAATTATTTTTTCTAGTAAATTAATATTTCCTGAAAGTTTTATTTTGTTTAATATACATGATTGGATAAAGACCCTCAGCTATACTCAATTCTCAGTTGCATTTTCATTTGTGGCTATTTCTTATTTAATTGTCCCTACAGGTTTCACACATAGGGAGTAAAAAAGTGAGTTTTGTTTAACACCTGATGTATGTGTTCAATATATTTAATCTGTATTTATAGATTTAAATCTTAGCATGAAGAAAAAGAAAATTCTCTTCTCTCACATTCCTGGAAGAGAGATTACTTGGTTCGGTATAATGCTACATGGTGTTACAAGCCATTACAGATCACGCGGAACTAGTAGGCAAACATTGCATTAATCTAGAAATCTTAGGTGGTGGTCTTAAATTTGGAGGGTTGTAGTTGTAATCCAGACTGAAATGTATTCACTATATTAAAGTTGAAGTTTGAGCAAGAAGCAGTACTGAAACAAAATTCAAATATTCATTAAGATGTAAAGCTTGAATACTAGCCTAAAGTGATCACATTTTACAGGATCTAGATTGTGATGTTGGTAATATGCTGTTTTCTAGCAAAGAGCTGTTCATTTCGAGGATTGAAAGAATTATGTCTTGTGTTTGTCTTTTTTATCAATGTTGCAGGGATAGGGCCATTGGTGTGTTGCATTTGGATTCGTGGAAGCTATAATTCATATTAGAACATTGGAATGTTGGGAGCTGCATTAAAAACAATGGAGTGCTCCCAACGTTCAATGGCTGGTGTAAGAACAAAGCTCCAACATTCCAATGTTTGTCCCCAGATGTTGCTGTGAACAAAAACCTCAAGGAGCCCAAGGGGATTTCAATCCCCTCGGGCTCCGTGAGGCCTTGTGTTTTACAAATTAGAACATTCTGCCCTCTGGGGCGGAGATGTTCTAATAGCCTTAGAGCCCTCCGTAGCGGGATCTACTGGCCATTAAGGGTCTGCTCCTTTGTTAACGCTGGAGCAGCCCTTTAACTCTTTGGGTGCCTTGGATGTAACAGTAACAGTCTAGGCTGTGGCGCTCCAGTGTCAAGGACACAACCATCATGTAACCGTTACGTCCAAGGAATACTGTTGTGAACAGCAGAAGGATTTCCTTCTAACTTTTTCAGTCTTGAGATAGAGAAGAGCATCCCCAGCTGCCGGAGGCATTTTTTTTTCAGTGTAATGATGATCGGCGTGCACATCCTGCTGTCTGAAATCCAAATTAAGTTTTGCAGAAAGTTATTGAGAGATTAACCTATCAGTTGAGTTCAACAGATTTCTCGGGGGGGGGGGTTAATTTTGGAAAGATCGATTAGTAAGTCAAAGGAGTTACCCTTAAAAGGGTGCTTGAATAAGTTAATGTCAAGAGCATATTTATTTGATTATAGTGTGCTTTTGTTTAATGAAGGCTGTGGCAATGTAAGTGAGGTGGTAGTTAGCGTAAAAGCACAAGGAATGAGGATAGGCATCTCAGAGAGTGTTGACAGGCACATTTGGATGAGAGCTGTACGGAACAAAAACTAAGTTAGAGGACAAGCTTATAGGGAACATTTTGAGTACTGAACACTATATACATATTGAGGAAATCATTCTAAGTATTGAAAATGTAGGAATGGACTTGGTCTGGAACCAGCTGATGGCATAAGAAGTCCAAGGAGTAGAAAGTAACTTGGAGACTGAAAGTTGCAGACATGTGTTTTTAAAGGATGTTTGTGGAGTGAGAGTAATAGCGTTGATTACAATTATTTCAGTTTATTTTTTAATGGCAGTGTAGTTATTAAGGGTTACAGGGAGTAACATATTTTTGGAGTGATGAAGCCCCTTTTAATGTGAGTTTGCATTATACTAACTGTTAGAACTGGGATTTCTGGTTGGCTAAGGCTTACGCCAAAGCCAGGCAGAAACCACCATTCTAGTCAGGGCAAGGGAGTCACACGCCAAGATAACCCCTGCTCATCCCCTTGGTAGCTTGGCACGAGCAGACAGGCTTATCCCAGAGGCAATGTATAAAGCATTTGCGCACGCACACATCATCATCCCAGGCACACCACATAAGGAACTCCACACAAGGTTATATAAAAATACCTTTTGTATTCTCAAAACACATCAGATAGTAATCACACAATATACATTGTGCCAACTGGCACAGGCAATATTCACAAGGGATTATTTACACAGGACAGGGCCACGTGGGCCACTGTCAGAATCAGCACTTAGTAGAAATAGCACTTAGAGTAACTGTAACACCAAATAACAATTATAGACCACAACCAGTAACCACTGGTAAAAGGTAGGTACACACTATGCAATACTAATAACCATAGGCATAGATCACGCAGGGACACATAAACTCACTAGTATAAACTATACTAGGCAAACAACCTCCTAAGCATGAAAACACATCTAGAGGTATCACAGGCATAAAGGCATTGCACATTGCGCATAATTCACATTAGGCCTAACTAGTATAAATACAGTAGGCAATCTCCTCACTAGTCAAAACACATTAGACCCTACCCCCTAAGCATAACTCACATTTAGGGGTGTAACTCACAGAGTGAAACATCATCTCAATAGCATAAACCTCAACAGGTAAAACCATCTCTAGAGGTATCAACACGGGGTGCGAAAAACATACTAGCTGCATTACATTTCCTAGCACCACATTTCAAGCACATATCAATCACATTAGGGCTTTGCGCCCTATACATCTACCAAACCCCAGGACAACTGGCCATCAAGAAGGGGCTCAAATGCCCTGTGTCCAGAATGTCAGGGCACACTGCCAATGCAGCGCCAGTCAGGGGTGCGCCACCGGCGCAAGCATAAACGTTGCAGCTGCCCACTTCTTGCTGCGCAGCTGAGAACAGTAACAGGGCCTAAACGTTGCAGCTGGCACTACGTGCTGTGCAGCTGTGGAAGGCCTGGCACCTCTATGCCACTTCTGCCCCTCTCAGGGGCTCTCAAATTGCGCCTAAACGGTGCAGCTGCCCACTACTTGCTGGGCAGCTGTAGAAACAGCAACACTGCAGCATGGGCTCTCACTGGCCCTCAGAGCAAAACACCTGCGCCGCAGGGTGGAGCCCTCTAGGCTCTGCAAATAAACATGTCCCATGGAGCACTCTGGCTCCTTAACTAGGTATGCGCAAACTGGGGTAGCACGGACCCCTGAGGACCCCCCTGGGCCCTTTAAACACATGTGGCCAAGTCAGGGCCACACAGGCTCTCTAAATAAATAAAAAGTGCCCCCAAAACTGGAGCTCTCTGGCTCTAAAACTAATGGGGGGTGGAGGGAGCCACCTCGGCTCCTTAAACAAACATGCCCCCAGACGTGGGAGCCACGGGGCTCAGGAACTATTAACAAAACGTTGTGGCGGCCCACTGCCATCCGAGGCCGCCCTGAAAGTACCCTTGCCACTGTGGAGCTCACAAGCTCCTAAAATCATCATGCCCCATATAACGACCTGGCACCACGATGCCTGGGGGACCCCCTTATTTGTATCCCGCCGGGCGTGGGAGATAGCTTGCCAACCGTTGGGGTGGCCCACCGCCATCCGGGGCTGCCCTAAATGCCCCCCGTAGCACAAGCAAGCACCCACGGGATGCTTTGGGGGCCTCCACAACAACAACGGAAGCCCTCACCCACCGGATTCTGGAGACTCGCTGGACTCCTCGTGCTCTGGTCTCGGCTCCTCTCAGGCTCTTTGTTATGCGGCAGGGCAGCAGCTTCACACTGCCTTCTCCTCTTGGTGCGGCGGTTCCAGCGGGTGTCGGCCGGGGGAGTCCTCTCCTCCTATCGGGGACTCCCGCTTTCCGCTGGATTACCGGGGCTCCCAACAGCTCACGGGAGCCCCGGCCAGCATGCAGCCATCTTTTCAGCCGGCTTCTTCCTCCTCACCCGGCCCCCCTCCTGGGAGCCCCGGGACTCGACCGGCACTGGAGGAGGCGGGGTAGGCTCCCAACTTCCTCTCTTCAAGACTTCCTCCCTCACGGGGCTTCCTTCCGTCCTGAAAGCCCGGCCCATGTTCCTCACACTCATGCCGACTTCCTGGTTGTGCTACAGCGGCCAGGAGCAGGCTTCCTCAGGGCATGAAGAGGGGTAGGCTTCCTCCGTAGTCGAAAATCCACAGTGGGGTGGGCACCCGCCTAGTTATGCACCAAACGGGGTGGGCACCCATAATATAAATAAATAATTTGACGACGTAGGGTGGGCTCCTGCGAGGCACCAGCTGCAGGGGGGAGATCCCCACAAAGAGAAATGGCAGCCTGGCACTGCGAATGTAAGGCAGGAGCGCTTCCCCCTGGGATAAAAACAGTGCTCTGCCAGAAAGTACACAAATAAAGCACCCACGAGGCACTGGGGGGGGGGGGCATTAAAACCCCAAAGGCCCCAGGAATGACCCCTTGAGCAAGAAGGGTCCCAGCAGTCCTGGAAGAACAAAGGTGGAGCAAAACAGCTTACAGCAAGGAAAAGTCCTCCAGCAACCAGGGGCAGGGCAGGGCCCAGGGAGGCAAGCCTCCCCTGGGCCCCAGCAGCAGCATGCCCCTGGTAGATTCCAGTTAAAAACAAGAACATTTTCATGGGGTCACAGCCCCCTTTTTATACAGCAAAATCCTTTGTCTAGCAGGGTGCAGGCAATGGGAGAACCAGCTACAACTGGTTATGGGAAACTCCTGAGCACTTTGTTTTGCTCTGCCCCTCTCTCCCTTTCACTGGCCAGGCTTGGGACATCAGACGCACCACAGGGGGCGGAGCCAGCATTGTGGAGGGAAGGCCCAGCCCTATTCAGGTCCCAGGTGCAACTCCTCCCTGCCTTCAACATGCATATCTCTCCATTCACCACTGGGGCAGACCCATCCTGACTCCTGGAGCCAGGCACACCAGCCAGCTCCAGCCAATCACAAGCCAGACAGCCAATTCACATTCACTGCACAGACGTGGCACTTCAACACCAGATACAATAAAGCCGCACACATCATCGCGCAGCATTCAATCTCACGAGTTCGCACATACCAAACTCGACCCTGCACACCCCACACATCAGGAACTACCATGGTCACACATATTCCCCATGCATTCCTATGGGAGGGCAGGTCACTCTCACCACACATACACAGAGAGCGCACGCACATTACACTGGACCACAGTGAAAAAGTGCGCAGAGGCCTAAAATCACCACCACCAGGTTACAGAAATAGGCTAGGAAAAAGCAAAAAGTTTTGTGGTGAACCTGCCAAAAGGGCCAGGCCAACAGTAACTATATGATTATATTAGTGTTTAAGAAGGTATGCTAGTCCACTTAATATGTTTGCTGAATGTTTCAAAGACAGGTGACAAGAAGTGGCAGAAATGTAAAAAATAAGACTGTCTCAAACAGGAGACTGATTGGCTGTTAGTCATGTGCTGCAGGGAAGCTTGAATTGGATTGTTATTAACTCCAATCAGTGATTATCAGGGACTACTGCACCCTAGAATAGCTGCTCCTGGAATTCGAAGACTTTGAGCTAATTCCCTTTTTTTATTTTTTTTATTTTTTACATGTTTAAACAGGGGTGGCTCCTCCGTTAAGGGGGATGAGCATCTCCTCACTAAAAAATTGCTGCCAAAGATAGAAAAATAAAATGGTAATAAAGTTAATTTATTACCGTTTTATTTTTCAAAACCCCGTCCCGAGCCGAGTGTCAGAACAGGGGGCTTGTCATTCTGCTTCTGCCAGTCAGACAGCAGCAGAAAGCAGTGATAGACACAACACTTAGGTTTAAAGTGTGCATGTCTTTGGCTGGCTCACTTGCGACGGCCAGTCAGACATGCTCAGTTTAAACCTTTCTAACCCAGCTGTGTGTTCGAGACAGTATAGGACTCCACTGCTCTCGGAGCAGAATGAGAGGTTGGCTCCCTCTAATCCTGGCACTGCTTTCATGCATGAGAACAGCGCCAGGATAGGTCACTGCAGTTCCTGGAGCCTGCCTGCCTGCCTAGAGATAAGACCTGAGCAAGGAAGAGGACATTGTGCCAAGAAGAAGGGAAGTGGAATGTTTTTGTTTTTTTTTCATTCTTTTTTTGTTCCACTTCTCCCCGCCTCACCACCCTCCTTACATGCCAGCCGCCACTGTGTTTAAACCATCACCTTTGTTACCAAATGTGAATCGCGTTATATATAGAAGAAAGGAATCGTCAAACACAGTACAATTAAAGCATACAAACGTTTTGATCCAATAACTTGTACCATACTTTCTAATGTCCCTTGTAGTCTAGATTGGCGATCAAAGAGTCTGACAGCAACCTAGTGAGAGCCTACCTCCTCCACTAGCCACATAAAGACAGAGACATCAATTCACTATCTAAAAGCAGACAAGTAATATGTCGGTGATATTTCCCATTTAGCACAACCAGGCTTATGACAGCGCTAATTTAGATGAGTATGGCCAAAAACAAATTAATTTGCCTTTTATTAGCTTAGAAATGGCTCAAGTGACCAGGGGCCACATTACAGTATCAAAGAGCTGAAATCTACATATGACCCAGTCACTGTCCAGAACACTTAGGGAGGGGTATGCAGCGCTCACACACAAATCAAAGAACATGCATGTAAGTGGCTAGGCTTAAGACATTTTGTAGTGGTTTCAGATGCACAATTGCTAGCAAATCTCATCCTTCTAGTCCATGCAATAAGGGTTCTCTGTGGGACTTCTCACACTAATCTCCTTAGTTTCTGCCTAGCATCTCCCTTCTGCAGATGACAGCAGAGCGGGGCTCACGCAATGAAGCCGGACCCTTCTGCATTACTACTTCTAGCCCTTTGTGTTCCAGGAGCAGCATATTCTTTTCATTAGATGTTTGAGGATGCCTACCTAAAGAGGAGCTGGCCATTTGTCTCCTTATGAAAGCCTCAAAAGCTTCCTTGCACATAATTGGTTTGCTAATGGGAATAGTACATCCAGCCTTATATACTTCAATTCCCAGCTGCAGCTACGAACAGACTACGCAGGTGTTAACATTGTACAAATGCCTGCTCATTACATTCTTGTGCACCAGCGTGGACTAATATGAAACAACAATCACACGCTATTTTGTATTTTATTATTAGATAATGGAGATACTGGGTTGAATTCAGACACCATGTTTCACTCAAAAACATGCAGCAGCGATTGAATTGACAGCTCTGCCTAATCTGCACAGATTAAACATTTTGTATCATGTCAAAAGTGGCAGGTGCAGACATCTTTTCATGCCACGGGTGTCATCCTGTATTTCGAGCAAATTCTACGCTGTACATTTAGTAATCTTATTTATAGCGCACCTGCTGACTTGCCTTTAAGATTCACTCTGAAAGAAACATGTCACGAATTAAATTAGGGAGCTTGTCACCTCATTCTACTGTGATTGATGTGCCTTAAAGTCTGCATAAAAGATACACCCACACACACCATTTGAATTTCATTATATATATACAAAAAATAAGTATGCAATGGATGCAATAGAAAGAGAGCGAAGGAGAGCGAGAGTCTGAGCAAGAAACTGAGCGGCAGGTGCCTTCAACGCCCACAGAAAGTGCTTCGCGAAAAAACTCACTTGGGCCTGACTTTAGTTTAGGCCGAGCAGTATCCCTGGCTTTTAAAGACCTGTGAAATACTCGGCGCAGGAAGCTGTCTCATCGGGCTGCTACACACGGGGTTGTGTGTGTGTGTGTGGGGGGGGGGGGGGGGGGGGGGGGGGGTATCCTGGTTAATTCCTACAGCTGAAATACTTTAGCTGCAGTGGGAGGCAAGGAGCCTCCTTTGCTAAAGCTGAAGGAGACGATTTCATAGCAGAGGAGACTCCTTGCCTCACACTGCAGTTGAAATGAATGTCTGTTACTTGCTTTCAGTTTTAGCAGAGAAGGCTTCTTGCCTCCCACTGTGGCTGAAGCATTTCAGCTCTCGGAATTTAACCCCATCCAAAGACAGACAGCTCTTCCCGAAAAGGTGACAATGTTGCTTTTTAAATTACACTGGCAGGAGCGCAATGATCACAGGGCTAAAAGGGTTTTAAGTTGCCAAAAGACAAATCCCAGTCAGGTGTTTAAACAGCCTGCAAATTGCTTCTCTTGACACTAAATATGGATTATAAAGAAGTATGTATTCATTTAGGATGTGACTTTTCTGTCTTTATACCCTTTTATTATCAGTCATATCATTCAGGCAGCCCTAAAACACAATTTAAAGTGCTTTCAGGGGCGGCCTTAGGCATGTGCAAGCTGTGCACCTGCACAGGGCCACCAAACCCCAGGGGCCACCACGCCAAAATATATCCTTAATATATTTAATCTTCTGAGGATGGATACATATTTGCGTGGCAGCCCCTGGCAGGGATTTGGCGGCCTCCGGCTCTGTTCCACTCTCAAACACCCTGACCCCCCCTCTTCACTGGCCTCTGCACATGTGTCCCTCCTGGTTCCTGATTGGCTTCTTTTTTTCTCTACCCACTGCTGGCCCGCTGATACCGTCCTGAGCTCCGGGTGGCTCCGCCCCGCCTGGACCCCCTCTTCTGGGGCCCCATTCCTATGCTCCCTGCCCAGGGCCGCCATGAGCCTAGAGCCACCCCTGGTGCTTTCTATTTATATTTGCTGTTCAGAGTATGCACAGATAAGTGCTGAAAATAGAGCTTTAGGTGATGGCTTATTTTTGTACCACCTGGGACATCAAAATAATGAGCTGGGAACCCTAATCATAAAACTGAAAGTTTATTGCAAGATCAGCCCAGTATTTATTTTCTCCACCCTCGATCCCTGGTTAATGCCATAATTGCAATAGCAATAGTTTAACATAACTGAAACCTTGCGCTGCCGTCAATAGCATGCTGAGTTACTGTAAGTGTCTGGGAATGCACCCAGCATTCAGACAACTTGCTCCTCATTCTTGCCCTTCACTTTCATGCTTACCCTGCAATCACAGCGATCACAATTCCCTCACACTTACCCCCATGCACTCACACCATTCACCCTGCACTTAGTGATCACTCTGCTCTCACAATGCACTTGCGTGGGTTTCTCTGTACCTCAACCTGAAGCCACACAAGCACACTACCCACCCTGCACTCATGTGACACTTCACTCGCCTGTCCCCTCACTGCTCAATCTGCAATCTCACTTAAACAAGCCCATCACTAACCATGCATTCATTAGTCCCACTCTGCACTAACATGCACACCCAAATTCATATGGTCACCTCACTCGCCCTGCAGTCACTCCACTTACCCTACTCTCACACTGTTGCATACCTCACTGTGCACTCACATGAGCACTCCTGCCACCCTCACAGCACAGAGGGTTAATGTGCCTGCTACAAAGAAGGTGTACTATGCAGATCAAAGAACTAAGGGGCATATGTTCAGGGAAGTTGCGGAGTGAGGCGTTAGCAGTCATGGGTTAAAGCCTCTCTCCGCCACTTCAGAAACGGGAGGCTGCACCATATTTACAACAATATGGTGCAGCCCCAGTTTCCCCTGCGCTGGTGCTACACTTAGCAGTGTAGCGGCAACGCAGACACCATTGCACCATAGTGCAAGGGTGTCTGGGTGCAGGGAAAAGATTGTTTATGTACAGGAGGGGGACCTTCCTGTACATAAACAATCTTTAAATGCCATTTGCCCCACTTCCATGTGTGCTGCTTAATGCAGCACACACAGAAATCACAAACTGGTTTTTTTAAAGATTACAAATACAAGGCATTTTGCTTTTTCCTATTGTGCTGCACAAGGCAGCACACATGGATGAGGAGAAATAATGCATTTCTCCTAGTTTTGCCAGCTAAAGACCATGTTTTCCCTGTTCTTAATTTTAACGCTGCCTCACTTTTACGCTGCCCTTGTAAATAGGGCGCAACATCAAAATCAGTGCCTGTTGCACCGCAACACCCACTGCCCACACTTTCAAGCTAAGCATAGCATGAAAGGAGCCTTATTTGCAAGGCAGCGTTAAGCCAATTTTAGTGGCTTAACTCTGCCTTGTAAATACGGCAATGCCCCTATCGCCACCACTAAGTCGCAAAAAGTGACGGTGTGGTGTCTATAGGGGCTTGTACATATGCCCCTGAGTATGATGAAACTATGAGTAGCACTATAAAAAAGTATATATGTTTGCCAGAAAGGTGATATAGAGAGATGAGGTGCATGGTTGGTGAGTGGTAGTGAGGGAATTCATGGAAAAGGAGGAAACCCTCATTGCTTTGAACATTATTTGCCGGATATGGCCCGGGATATGCGGGCGGTCAATTATGCAGTGTACCAGATTTCAGAAATTTCTGTTAGATGGTGGGGGGGCCCTAAATTTAAAAAAGTTCAGCTGGGGGGTTCAACCTTCAAAAGTTTGAAGACCTCTGCTGTATGGCCTGGTGTTCCCACAACACCCGACCCCATTCTTGGGCCTGACCTGCAGCGTTTATCATCAGCATATCGCGAATGCAAGAAATGTGAAAAATGAATGTCATTTAGGTCAGCAAGTAGCTAGAATAAAATGCCAGGGCCACATTCAAGAAAAGCCTAAAATCTAGACAGGCTAGATTTACCGTCATGAACTCTTTTCCTTTTCAGTCAATCGCAAAATTCTCAAGGAATGTGCATCGAAAACTGACAAGTCTCATGTTTCCCTTCCTGCTCTGCTTCCAGTGCAAGGGTGTGTGAAATTTGCATAATTTGTTTTTGCGTAATTACGTAAAAATTATGCATTTTCCATGAAACACAAACATGTTATTTAGCGCTATATTTTCACATAAAATGCATTCTCACGACAATATGTGAAATTAGGAGACATTCCACTCTGAAAAATAGTGAAAAGAAGCAAATGCGTCGTGAACAGCCGCTCACGTTCTGTTGTTACTTTGCTTTGTCACAAATTGTGCCGTTCGTGGTACAATGTTACCACATCTAACTGCGCAAATTGCCATAATGGAATACTTTTGCGAATTTCACATTACTACTCTAACACGAAATTCTCAAATAACGCAGATTTCTCCAGTGTCATAAAAATTTTGCCCAGGACTTGCTTCCACAATGCATAGATAGACCTATGTACTGTATGTAAGGTGGATCCTTCTGGCTATCTATGGCGGAAATGTATAAATGCAGGTTTATTTTTTTGCTTTTCTTTCTTCTCTCCAAAGCCATAATATAAACCCGTGTGCATAAATTCCTTTCTATACAATCTCATAAAATATGTGGGTATATCCTTCAGAACTAGCAACCCACTTCTGTTTTTAGTTTCCTCTGCCTTCTCAGGGAGGGAAAACCATGTAAAACGTTTGTGAATAAATATACACATAGCAGACTGTCCAGGGTGCGTTTCTTTAAACATATCTTAATACGTCTTCTCATGAACCATCCTTAAATTGGGAAGTCGTGGACAGACCCAGTCTTGCATCCAGACACTGGGCTGAAACCAATGACGAGCTGTCACTCTTGTACCCCCGCCCCCACCATGCCACAGTCCTTACGACCTTGGTCTAGGAGTGCAGGTGTGTTATGGTCACGGAAGCCCAATCCCGAAAAGGTCCCTAACTGTGATACTTTCCATAAAATACATTAGCACAACTTGTAGGAAATTTCAACATGAATATCTGCAATATAAGAGTTGAAATGTTTTTTAAAACATGTACTTTAAGTCATTTTTAGGGCTCGCCTGCTGATGCGCTTGCGCATAGCTGGCGAGCTATATTGCAGCTTAAACAGAGCTTAACCATCTCGGTGATTTGTTGCAGTGCCCGAGAGCACGTGCACATCAAAGCCACCAGCCTCCTCAGGCATCTCAAGCTTCCCCCAGCCGGCATTTCTCCTCCCCTAATTATTCACTGCACGGCCGGCCGGCCAGCACATCAAAGGCTGCTGCTCCCAGCCCCTATTCTTCCCTTCTTGCCTATCCCCGCAACCCCTTCCCACCACAGCAATGCCGAGGGCTTGTTTATATTGCAGCCTAACCATCTCGCATGCTGCTCTTGAAACAATAACCGTTGTTGGTCATGATATAATTAAACGCTCTAATTATTTTATCAGGGCCACACAGAATTTTATAAAGTCTTTTGCTGGAATTTTCGTTTTATGCTGATTGCTATTTTACACCTTTCACATGCTGGCGATTTGCTTCAAAGGAATACATTCATCCTGAATCCCGTTACTAGAGCTTTCTCCTCTTCTGCTATATATGGGTTTTAGTTGAATTTTCATTGATCTCTTTTACTAATGATTTATAAAAAGTGCCACCCACCACACAGCTCCACCGATGCACCCACCACACATCTTCACCAATGCACCCACCACACATCTTCACCAATGCACCCACCACACAGCTCCACTGATACACCCATCACACAGTTCCACCGATGCACCCACCACACAGCTCCACCGATGCACCCACCACACAGCTCCACCGATGTACCCACCACACAGCTCCACCGATGTACCCACCACACAGCTCCACCGATGTACCCACCACACAGCTCCACAGATGCACCCACCACACAGCTTCACAGATGCACCCACCACCCAGCTCCACCGATGCGCCAACCACACAGCTCCACCAATGCACCCACCACACAGCTCCATAGATGCACCCACCACCCAGCTCCACCGATGCACCCACCACACAGCTCCACCGATGCACCCACCACAAAGCTCCACCGACACAGCTCCACTGATGCACCCACCACACAACTCGACTGATGCAACCACCACACAGCTCCACCGACACAGCTCCACTGATGCACCCACCACACAGCTCCACTGATGCAACCACCACACAGCTCCACGGACACAGCTCCACCGATGCACCCACCAAAGAGCTCCACAGATGACATCCACCACACAGCTCCACTGATGCACCCAAGACACAGCTCCACCGAGGCACCCACCACACAGCTCCACCGAGGCACCTACCACACAGTTCCACCCACCACACAGCTCCACCTATGCACCCACCACACAGCTCCACCACACAGCTCCACTGAGGCACCCACCACACAGCTCAACAGATGCACCCACCACACAGCTCCACAGAGGCACCCACCACACAGCTCCACAGATGCACCCACCACACAGCTCCACCGATGCACCCACCACACAGCTCCACCGATGCACCCACCACACAGCTCCACCGATGCAGCCACCACACAGCTCCACCGAGGCATCCACCACACAGCTCCACCGATGCACCCACCACACAGCTCCACCGATGCACCCACCACACAGCTCCACCGATGCACCCACCACACAGCTCCACCGATGCACCCACCACACAGCTCCACCAATGCACCCACTAAGCTCCACCGATGCACCCACCACACAGCTTCACTGATGCACCCACCACAGAGCTCCACCGAGGCACCCACCACACAGCTCCACTGATGCACCCACCACACAGCTCCACCGATGCACCCTCCACACAGCTCCACCGATGCACCCACCACACAGCTCCACCGATGCACCCACCACACAGCTCCACGTACACAGCTCCACCGATGCACCCACCAGACAGCTCCACCGATGCACCCACCACACAGCTCCACGAGGCACCCACCACACAGCTCCACTGATGCACCCACCACACAGCTTCACTGATGCACCCACCACACAGCTCCAACGATGCAGCCACCACACAGCTCCACTGACACAGCTCCACCGATGCACCCACCACCCAGCTCCACCGATGCGCCCACCACACAGCTCCACCGACACAGCTCCACCGATGCACCCACCACACAGCTCCATCGATGCACCCACCACACAGCTCCACCGAGGCACCCACCATACAGCCCCACCGAGGCACCCAGCACACAGCTCCACCGAGGCACCCACCAAACAGCTCCACCGAGGCACCCACCACACAGCTCCACAGATGCACCCACCACACAGCTCCACAGATGCACCCACCACACAGCTCCACCGAAGCACCCACCACACAGCTCCACTGATGCACCCACCACACAGCTCTGCCGATGCACCCACCACACAGCTCCGCCGATGCACCCACCACACAGCTCCGCCGATGCACCCACCACACAGCTCCGCCGAGGCACCCACCACACAGCTCCACCGAGGCACCCACCACACAGCTCCACCGATGCACCCACCACACAGCTCCACCAATTCTCCAACTAAGCTCCACCAATGCACCCACCAAACAGTTCCACCAATGCACCCACTAAGCTCCACCGATGCACACACCACTCAGCACCACCACAGCATCATTCAGCGCAACCACAGCATCACTCAGCGCAACCACAGCATCACTCAGCGCAACCACAGCTTCACTCAGCGCAACCACAGCATCACTGGTTCAAATATGTTCTTTCAATGTTTCAAGCTGTTTTCAAGCTTTCACGCTTTATTACAAATCACAAAAAGATGTTAATATTTCACTTCTGTTCTTGGATTTTCGTCACAATAAAAAACACTGAACATAATCTTCTCAAAAGTTATTTACAAAAGTTTAAGCTAATGCCATTACAAATTAAATAAATTATTTAAGTATTAATTATTTTAAAAAATTAAAAGCCATTGTTATTTGTAATATCAATACATCTAAGTCACGTAAATACAAAACATGTTGCATTACAAATGATATAGGTGTCACATTTGAGAAAGTTATAACTATTGGCAGTGTAAATGACAAAGCTATTAATTTAGCTATTTAAAAAAAAAACACATAAATAAAAAAAAATAATTTATAAGACCAATAGCTCAAACTTTCCTAATGCGAGCCCTATTGCATTTCCAATGCTTGTTAATCTATCTCATATAACGCTTTTACCTATCACTTTTAAAAGCGCAGATTATGAGAATGCATTTTTAAAGTCATCCACATTGCATTTCAAGGATGTCACCTCGTGCCTGGTGTTCCCAATCGGCAAGCCGATTGCATTATGTACCCAGCTAGGCCACATCAACATCTTGCTTCCCAAATGCCTCACCATATTCAAGCCAATAGGAACTGTTGTTCAGATACCCTCTGTTATGCCAATCAATACCATATGCACTGGTAAACCTATTATGCCAGTCAATCGCGCTGCATGACCAGACATCCCCTTATCGTAACCATGTCTAAATATTTCCCATATATCAATCAATCCTATGTTATTTTATAGACCAGCATTACCCTGGATTTACTAGACTTGTATTATCATTTCATTCAAAACAGCACATGCCCAGTTCATTATTTCGGTTGCTACGCCACCAGATTCAAGCTAGCCTAGCTGAAATGGGGTGATACCCCAAAACCAGGACAAGAGTGCTTGTTTCTGGTTCAAGGAGGAACTGGCCTGGCAGTTTGGGCTGGACTGTTCCTATGGGGAGTAGGGTTAAGACTGATATGCATATGGACAGGCCTAAACTGGAATGGGGGGGCGTGCAAAATAATGATGATTTAACCCAGATCTGTGACTGGCGATGAATGATTTGTTCGACATTCTGTCCATCATATTTTCTTTTTGCATTTGTTGCTCTAAGTGGGAAGGTTATGCCCAGATGTGGGTCCTGTGCTCACCACACCACCGGATTCAAGTTAACCTGGCTGATAAGGGGTGATTCCAACATCCATTAAAAAGGTTTATTTTATATCAAAACAGGACCTTACATATGAGAAATGAGAGAGTGTAATAGAGATTATTTGCATTAATATTAGTGAGCTGCCGCTGTGTTGCAATATTGAAAACACCTGTTACAATCCCCGAATATTAGATGTCCAAATTCAAAATGTATTTACAAGTATGCACAAGCATGACCAGGCTTATATACATAGAACATTCTTTCAGCAATGCTAGGAAAGAAGAAATAGAGGCTATCTTTTAGTGCAAGAAGAATCATAGATATGGTATGTCATCTACTTCATCATAACCCACGTCTGTGCTATGAGGTATGGCATTCAGCACCTGCTTTTGAACTGTTTTGAAGGACTAAGTTTTGTTCATTTGAATATGTAGCATCTGATATGCATTGCACTACACCGCAGGTTTGTCTCTTGCAAAAACCAATCATCAGTCAATCAATCAAGGATTTATTGAGCACACTACTCATCCACTACCTGGATCCTGTGTCTTGTCGATTGCACTTATCCGTGCCTACCGTACATTGCGAAGAAATAGAGACTGCCCACACCTCATAGAATGAACAATGATTCAAAAAGATAATACAAGTGTAACTTAATGACACATGTAGAGGTACTTTTATTTATACCCACTACTCAGTTTTTATATTTTTTTGGGGAAATTATTTTTAAGAACAAGAAAAAGATAAACCCACACAATCAACACAGTGATTATACAAATGCAAACAATTATGAACAACAACAATTCATGAAAAACGTAAATACACAGAACAAAAATATTAACACATTTAGTAATTCATGGTTACACAAAAATTCCTGTTTTGAGACAACCAAAGCGAAGTGAAAGAGCAAGAGCTTCTACAATGTTCATTAGCATAGGTACATTTAATGTTTTAATGCGCTCTTGCAAAGTGCCGACGCGTTTCAGGTTCGAGTCAAACGTGTTCGAACCCTCATCAGGGCTTTGTGAGTTGTCTGTGTAAAAAAAGAATGGAACAATATTGAAAGCCAAGACTCACATGAATCAATATAATTCATGAGGTTGTGAAAAAAGGGGTACCTGAAATTATCAGGCTCCTGAGAACTGATCGATGGACAGGGGGCGGCACCTCAAAGGTTTAATTCTAAAATGGATAAAGCATGTGTTGTTTTAAGAATTTCATAAAAATACATTCTCATTTTCCAAAAAGGGGGGGAGGATATTGTGAATGAAAGCCTACCTCTATGTGCACCGTCCGGCGCCTCTTAGAGGGTGGAGGTCGAGGTTGTTTGTCTTTGGGTCCTGTCAGACGAGAACAGAGGCTAGTATCGTCATGTAAACCTCGCTAAAAAAATGTCACATTGTTTTGAAAAAGAGCCCCATACCTTGCGTCTTTTGTTCGAAGGAGAAAGGTTTCCCATCTAAAATGGTTTTCGAAGAAATTCTCCTACCTACAAAATGAAAGTGAATGTCACATAGGCTCCGGGTTGCCAACACTTATGTGAACAATTGAATCTGGGTGGACAGAAGCCTACCTGGGTTGGCGGCGTGTGTCGTGGCGGCCCAGGAATCATAAACGGAGTACTTGAATTGAGCTCCGTATGCGAGGCGCGCTGTGGAAGGGAACAAGGGGGGAAATGAATTCCAGGACTGAGAGCGGTCGGATTTAGATGCATAAACGCCCAGTAAGGGAGCTGTTTCTTACCTGTCCTAGGACAGTTGATGTTCACAATGCGAGGCTTCTAACGAATGCCTGGCGTTACGTGGGGCCATCTTGGATAGATTTAAATAAAGAACGATCAGCGTCCCATTGAATTTTGGGATATGCAGTCCCAAATCGAATGCTAAGCGCGCTGAGTAAAATAAATCCAATTTGCGCTTATGGGTGGGGGGGGGTTTGTCAAAGTTGTTAATCACACCCAATGAGAAGGCAAGGAAAAGGGGGGGAAGCCATTGTTTTGGGGCTCATTGTGACTAGAACAAGAGAGGGTCCACCTTTTTTATGTGAACTAAAAGGTCGACGCAAGGCGGGGGAGGGGCAAAAGACTATTCAGAAATAGGTTATTGTCGGAAACGTCAGTCAAATTCTTGATAATTTAGACATACTGTTAAGACCTGTCAATGTGCTATTAAATTTGAGAATCAGGTATGCTTCCTTTTGAAGTAGCACCTTGTCGATATCAGCCGGGCGCTGCGCTGTACCAATTGTAAACAGTACTGACCAATTGAATTCCAGTTCTGTATGAGATTTATCAATGAAGTGTTCAACCATGGGAGCCGTGAGAACTATTTTTCTTATCCTGGACCTGTGCTGGCTGATGCGGAGATTGACTTGCTGGTTTGTTTTCCCAATGTAAATCTTAGGGCAAGGACACCGGATGACATATATGACATTTTTGGTTTTACAATTGGAAAAACCGGAATGCTTCCATTTAACCACCTGATGTTCGAATTCATTGCCTTCAATTGTGCTGGGGCACGCTACACAATTGCCACATCTATGATGGCCATCAATAGGTTTCATATTCCAACAGGACAGGATATCATGTTTAGATTTTGGCAATGACACATCTGCTCTGACAATTTGTTGTCCAATGCTTTTGTTTTTCTTATAAGCAAAGATGGGACGGGGAAAGGGGTATTCTAGACCATCTAAAAGATGCCAATTTTTGAGAATTGTTTGTCTCATTTTATGCGTATCCGGACCAAATGTGGTCACGCATACCAAACGGTCCAGTTCTTTCTTTTCTTTTATTTGCAGCAAGCACTCTCTCGGCGTGAAACGTGCTCGTTTATAGGAGTGCCTGAGTAGTTTCTTAGGATAGCCTCTGTGTATCATTTCCTCGCAGAAGGTTTTTGCATGGTGGTCAAAATCACTGGTCTCCGTGCAATTCCTGCGTATTCGCAGTAATTGACCGTAAGGGAGATTAGTTTTTAGATTTCTCGGGTGGTGGCTACTGTGATGCAAAATGGTATTTTTATCGGTGGCCTTCCTGTAAAGTGAGGCCTTCAGGAATCCATCCAAGCATGTGACTTCTACGTCCAGGAAGGTCATTTTGGTTTTACTGGCTTCCATGGAGAATTTATGTCGCTGTGTCTCATGTTGATCCATTCGTGGAAACTACTGAGTTCGGTCTGGCTCCCCTGCCACAGGAGCCAGACGTCGTCAATATACCGCCACCATTGAATGATATTGCCACTGAATGGGTTATTATTGTCGACAAACTTCATTTCATGTTGCGCCATGTAGAGCACTGCCATTTCTGGGGCATAAGGACACCCCATGGCAGTGCCCTTCACTTGCATGAAGAATTGATCATCAAATACAAAGTAGTTCTTCTTGAGGGCAATTTCTGCCAGCTTCAAGATGAAATGCGTAGGCACCCGATGGGGACGCTCTCGCATCTCAAGATACAGCTCGATGACTTCGAGAGCCTCTTCTTGAGGGATCTGTGTATACGAGGACGTGACGTCCATTGTAACCATCATTTGTGTACAGGGATCAAAAAGTGTACCTTCTACCTTAGTCAGAAAGTCGGTGGTGTCTCTCAAGTATGACTTCACATTCTTAATGAAGGGTTTCAGAAAAAAAATCTACATATTTAGATATAGGTTCTAGACAGGAGTCAACACCAGATACTATGGGCCTCCCGGGGGGGTCAGCCAAGCTCTTGTGGATCTTTGGTAAAAGATATAGAATTGGGATGCGTGGGAACTTTTTGTTAAGGAAGTCAAATTCCTTGGGACCAAGAAATCCTTGTTCGTGGCCCTCAGTTAGTGTCTGTGAAATGAGGCCTTGTATGTATTTTGTCGGGTCTTCTTGCAATTTGCGGTACCATGTGGTATTATTGACATGTTTCATGCCTTCACCAATGTATTGGTCTCTAGGCCACAGGACGACTGCTCCCCCCTTGTCGGCCTGCTTGATAATTAAAGAAGAATCTTCCTTAAGGCTCTGAATTGCTTTACGTTGGCACGGACTGATATTCTGTGGAACATATTTTTTGGATCTCTCCATTTGGTTAATGGATGCTAATAGTACTTGTTCGAAAGCCAGTACCTGTTTGGGGATGTTATGATGGGGGACGAAATTCGGTTTCTTAAGCCAGTTGTTTCCTTATCGACTGGTGTGGGTTGATGAAATAAGAAGGCCCGAAGCCTCAACTTCCTGCAAAATTCAAGGGTCTCAATCTTCAATTTAGTAAAATCCGTCCTTTGACTGGGGACAAACTTGAGTCCAAGGTTTAAAACGGACTTCTCATGTTGTGTTAGAACTCTGTCAGATAAGTTCACAATCACGTCAGGCTTCTCTATGACTTGTAAAACCTGTTTCTGGTTCGCATTTCCCATGCTGGTTTGAACCTGGTTTTTTGTGGCTGGCCCCTGTCTAAAAAAGCAACCTGTTTCCTGGGATTGTTGCTTCTATTATCTGAGTCTGAAGACCCTGATGAAGAGGTTTCTGAGAAAGTGGTAAATCTATTGCGTGACCTGCCTTGGTAGTCGTATAGCGCCCGACGTGAGTCAACAAGGGAATAGTAATCTTCTTTCAAGAAAGGATATACCTGTTCGATTTTGAACGTCTTCGTGTCACGTTCGTATTTCGTAGTTTTATTATTAATGGTAATGTCTTTAAAGACTTGTATGTCTTTCTCAATTTTATCAAGTAATGCTTTAGCATCAGTAATAGCTGGGTTTTCGACAATAGCTTTAGTTAATTCCTCAATCTCCTCAACCTCCTTGAGGCATAGACGTTGTGCGGTCTCTATGGTGTGGACCATGAGGTCCCTACTACATTTCGTATTTATAAAACTAAACCCTTTCTTATACTCTTCGTCTTCGGTGAAAATGACTGGTATATTTTTCACCTGGAGCCCCCAAGGTATAGTGCCTCCTTTTAAATGTCGAAGGAGGAAGTGGCCGTGGAGCTCAGTTCTGACGTGCTTTTTGCACAATCTTATGAGTTTCTCAGATTCGTTTTGTTGCTTCGCAGTAGAGCTTAGTGTAATCGAAGCAAATGGTGATGTAGCAATGAGTGATTGGATATGGCTTTCGCTGAAAGAGAGGGTGTCTTTTTCTGCCATACTATTTGAAGGAAACAAGGCCCTTCACCCAATTAAGGGAATAATTTTTTGTCCCTAGCACTCTCGCGGGTGGCAACCCGCTCTATATTGGTGAACAGAAGGAGTCAGGTCCTAGGCGGGACTGAGGGGGGCTGGACCGTAATATAATGAGAAGAAATAGAGACTGCCCACACCTCATAGAATGAACAATGATTCAAAAAGATAATACAAGTGTAACTCAATGACACATGTAGAGGTACTTTTATTTATACCCACTACTCATAGTTTTTATATTTTTTTGGGAAAATTATTTTTAAGAACAAGAAAAAGATAAACCCACACAATCAACACAGTGATTATACAAATGCAAACAATTATGAACAACAACAATTCATGAAAAACGTAAATACACAGAACAAAAATATTAACACATTTAGTAATTCATGGTTACACAAAAATTCCTGTTTTGAGACAACCAAAGCGAAGTGAAAGAGCAAGAGCTTCTACAATGTTCATTAGCATAGGTACATTTAATGTTTTAATGCGCTC
This sequence comes from Lissotriton vulgaris, assembly GCF_964263255.1. Classification (NCBI taxonomy): domain Eukaryota; kingdom Metazoa; phylum Chordata; class Amphibia; order Caudata; family Salamandridae; genus Lissotriton; species Lissotriton vulgaris. Next base: position 1,082,468,137 of record NC_141694.1, on the reverse strand, counting down.
TTGCAAAGTGCCGACGCGTTTCAGGTTCGAGTCAAACGTGTTCGAACCCTCATCAGGGCTTTGTGAGTTGTCTGTGTACATTGCAGCACGCTTATAAGGATAGACCCATCCTGAGACGTGCCCGTTATCCTTTTATCATTTCGTTTCCTCCACTGAGGTAACTGTTTCCGTTGATACTTGTACCACACCCACCGCAGCTACGCTTGGCGAGCCATTTGACACGAGGCCGCCTTTCCACAGACATGATGAGTCATTACCTGCACACGGTGTGACGAAACACGTGTCGGCTTTCTGCTCTTGTTTGTACTGATTTATACGGAACTATTCAATTTCTTTCATTCCACACTGATGGTGTGTGAGATCATTTCGTGAAGGTTGATTATATTTTGGTTCTTACCTAAGAACTTTATGAGATTTTCGTGTGCACACAAACCTCATTGCCTCTCACTTGACAAAGGATACGCATCTCTGTCTTCGCAGGGGTTGTTTTCTGCTGGTTTTGTTCCCCTGACCTGTTTCGCACCGTACATAAAAGTACCACACCATCCCCTACATACTGGGAACTTGCTGGGCGCCAATCTTCTTGACACTCTTCAAAACCATTCTCTCACTTCCTACTCACCCAAATGGGTCTCAAGGCACTGGATGGGGTAGCGGGTGGGGGCATCTCTGTGGTCATCCGAAGAGGCAGCTCTTGAGATCTTTTCTGAAAAAGTGTAGTATTGGGCTTCATGTGATGCGCAGGGCGAGTTTGTTCCAGGTCTTGGCCACAATGTAAGAGAAGGACCTGCTACCCATTCTGGCCCTGTGGATAAGGAGGACCGTGGCTAGAGCTAGGTCAGTGCAGCAGAGGTTTCTCTTGGGTGTGTGGAAGGAGATTCTTTCATTGTATCGGTGTCTGTAATTATGGAGGGAATTGTAGGCATGTGTGAGTAGTTTAAAGGTTATTCTTTTTTCCACAGGGAGCCAGTGGAGGTCGTAAAGGTACTGGGTGATGTTCTCAGCCTCCCACGAAATGACTATGAGTCTGGCTGTGGCGTCCTGTACGATTTGGAGTTTGCGAAGGAGTGTTTTGTTGCTTCTGGCGTAGAGCGCATTTCCGTAGTCCAGTCTGCTGGTGATGAGTGCATGGGGGACAGTCTTTCTGGACTCAGCATTCAGTTGAAGGGCTTGCGGAGTATGCGAGGGATGTTGAAGCATGTGGAGGACATGGTGTTGATCTGGCGGGTCATGGTGAGTGAGGATTAGAGTATGATGCTGAGGTTGCATGCCTGGGCCGGTTTGATGGGAGGGATTCCAAGGGAGGGGGGCCACCAGGTGTTGCCCCATGCGGAGGGGGTGGAGCCACGGATGAGGACTTCTGTTTTCTCTGAGCTGAGCTTCAGGCAGCTGATACTCATCCACAATGCAACATCCTTCCCTTCATCCCTTCTTCGAAACTATGCCTGGTGATGTTGCGTTCCTTGGTGAGGTAAGAGGATGAGCTGGGTGTCATCGACGTATGAGTCTATGGTCAGTCCGTGTTTTCTGACTAAGGTTGCAAGGGGGGCCATGTAGACATTGAAGAGCCTGGGGCTGATGGAGGATCCTTGGGGTACTCCGCATCTGATCGCTGTGGGTTTGGAGAGGGAGGGCGGAAGTCTTATTCTTTGTGTTCTGCCTGAGAAAAAAGTTTAAATCCAGGCTAAGGCAGTTCCCTGGATACCGGTCTTATGGAGTCTGGCAGCTAGTGTACGGTGGAAGGCGGTGTTGAAGGCTGCTGAGTGGTCTGGGAGGATGAGGGCTGCAGTGTGGCCCTGATCGAGGAGGGTGCGGATGTCGTCAGTGGCAGCTATGAGGGCAGTCTTGGTGATGTGGCTGCTGCAGAATCCATATTGAGAGGAGTCGAGGATGTTGTTGGTTTCTATGAAGTGCTTTAGCTGGGTGTTGATGACTTTCTCAATGACTTTGGTGGCTAAGGGAAGAGGGGAGATGGGCCCATATGATGGAGCAAGGATTCGCACCTAACGCGACTTGCTTGAATTCAGTCCTCTCGACATAACGTTAATGCACTAACCAATATGTTTGTCTTATTAATATTGCATTTCACAACACATTGGGTATCTAGAAGAAGCTTGCATATGTGCTTTTACTAATGTTAATCCGCTTGCAATAAAATGGCCGCTGCTACGCGGGATTTCCTACTGCGCATGCGTCTGTCATACTCACGTGACATGACGTACTCTTTGCTTTGGAGGGAATCTTTTGCTTCTGCGCATTAAAACTAAGATGGCTGCTCTGTGTTACAGCATGCATAAAGCTTGCACTGCTGCTTATGCTAAGCTGTTCGTTCTGCCTAATTTCTAACGCATTAGTTAAAATAAAGTAACAGGAATAGAGTAGAGATAAGTGGTATACAGTACATTCAGTTATTCTTTGTTCTAAAACTGTTTCTTTCCTATTTCTCACATGTATCAAACTTTGGGCCTGACATATATTTCTGAACTCCATCTGTGGAGAAATTGCGACTGCGAAGAAAAGCTCAAGTCTATGAAGCACTGGCCTTTGAAACTTGCCAACTCCTGACTTGCTAGAAGATGTTCATGGGAACGCCAACTCCTGACCCCTGTGAAAGAAGCTGAACTAAATTATGGACTACATTGTAATCATTATTGATGCATTCACTGCCGGGTGGAATAAAAGTGCATGGGAAAATAAAATTGATGGGCGGGAACGCAAACATTAATATTCACTCTAAAAGTTTCATTTTGGTATGGTGTGATGACCTCTCCTCATTTTGTCCAATCAAAATTGGGGATCCTTACACTTGCAACATTGGGGGGTGGTACACTGACCTGGAAAATAGTATAACTAGGATAGGCTTAGTTAGTTAATTTGTCCGACTTGTCCGAATAGCTGACCTGTCACTGACCCAACGCACTCAATAGGTGATCGGAGCAGAGGTGCTGGCGGAGCCCTCTGTCAGAAGGTTTGAAACCCAGATCGGGGTTTGAGAGCTGAAGTGCTGGTGAAGCACTTTGTTGGAGAAATTGATAACTTTTACCGGGTTCTGGCTGTTCACTGCAGAGAGGGAGTAACGCAGGCGTTGCAACTTTAACTGCGGGTTCTGGTCTTAGCCCTTGGTGGTCCTGTCCTGATCCAATTTGGCTTTACCTGTCTTGATTCCGATCTGCACCTGCCTGCCTTTATGGTGTCTGCACTTTCGGTGTTCTGTCCTTTAAACTGACCTGTGGCCAGGGTTAGTTCTTCACACCATTCTAGGTAAATATTAAATGTGGGTATTGTCATTATACTGTTTCCTTCTCTCTCCCCACCCTCTGTCAAATGCGTAAAGACTGCTTTTCAAAAACTCTGCATATTTTCATTTTAATCATTATTTTCCTAATTGAGAAATTTCTAATATTCAATGCTTGGATTATGACATTTTAAAGATTTTAGATAAAGAGTTTAAACCTTTCCCGAGTTGTGGTTATTTTATGAGTGCAAATGTTCTATTTCTACCAATTATGCTAACACCCTGATCCATTAGGTTTTCAGGTACCGGTGACTAAGATTGGTAGGTCCAATGGTATAGGTCCTGAATGGTTAAAACAAAAATGTGATATGAGTGTAGGTTTTACCTGTTCAAATTGTATATATATATATTTTATGGGTCCAGGTGAGTACGGTAAATAACGGGCAGGTGAACCTGCGCTCTATCAGTTTATTTTGGTAGCAGAGGTAAGGTTAGGCTTTAGTTAAGATAGGTAGGTAGTTATAGTTAGCTAGTTAGTGAAAAATATTCCCAAAAAGCAGTACCTCCAATTTCCCGGAGTTTAGCTTTAAACAGTTCTCCTCCATCCAATTTGTAACTGCGGTCATGCAGCTGCGGAAATTGTTGGCATCATTTTCAACCTGAGATGATACCAACGTCACAATAAGCTGTATCAAAGGGGTGACATATACATAGAAAAGCGTAGGGCTAAGCGCCGAGCCCTGTGGCATCTAACATGGGAGAGAGAAGGGACGTGATTTTACCCCTCCCATCTCAACCCACTGTTGCTTGTTTTCAAGAAAGCAGCAATAGTACTGTGCTCCTGAAGCCCAGCGCATGTAGGTGTTTTATAAGGAGCACATGGTGGACCATATTAAAGACGGCAGAGAGATCGAGTAAAATTAGCGCCGCTCTGACGCTCTTGTCCACCCTTCCTCCGATGCCACCACCAGTGCAGAGTCGGTACAATGGTTGGCTCTGAACCCATGCTAAGCCGGATCCAGCAATTGATGTGCATCCAGAAAGGTCAGCAGCTCTGCGTTCATGGCCTTCTCTAGGACCTTAGCCGAGAATGGGAGGCAAGAGATAGGTCTATAACTGTCCACCGACTTAGGGTCCAGAGCGGGTTTTTTACAAGTGGAAGACTAGAAGCCTTCTTCCAGATTCCAGGATATAGCCCAGAACAGTACTTGGTTCAGGAGATCATTAATTGGTCCTGCCACCTGATTAGCCAGCTTATTGATGATCCAGGGGGGGGCATGGATCAGAAGGAGCCCCCAAACTTAATAGAGTTCATAAGGCTAATGGTTTTGTCCTGTGTAAGGAGAGAAAACTTCTCAAGAGTGGGGGAGACTTCCTGACCAATACTGGAGTTTTGGACCAAAGTCTCTTTCGAGTTGCACGTGTTGCCGGCACTGGGAGGCTGCTGAGAGAATGTCGGAAAGATGGAATTGACCTTGGATTGAAAAGATTCCACCAGCTTACTACAGAAGGCTTCGTTCATCTCAAAGACCTTGTTATTGCTCCAGTTTGACAGATATTTAACTGTTTTAAACAGTTCCCCGCAGGAATTCCTAGCTGTTCTAAATTTCCCTGGGAAAAATTTTGTCTTTTCTGTTTTTTAAGCTCTTTTTACTCTGCAAGATACTTTTGGTACCTAGCTTTTTTCACGGGGGAGTAATTTACTCTCCAGAGACGCTCTTTCCATCTGCACCTCAGTTGTGCTTCCTTCAGCATTAGGAAAACCAGAGAGCAGAGGGATATTTCCTATGGCTTTTTAGTGTTCTCAAGGGTACTATCATACTGCATGCAGCCTCCAGCCATTGAGTAAGGCTGGTGGTAGCCCTGCCATTATCCTGGACAAGGTCTGGTATAGAATTGGAGAGATCCTCCTGTAAAGCCTCCATCGTGGCAGTTTTCATGGCCAGAATTTAACCTCTTTAGCTGTGTTATCCAGTTCCGCTCCCTTACATTGGGTCACGATGAAAAAGAAAATACCTGAACGATCTGTCCATGGAAGTGGAAGGGTCTTAACAACCAATTATTTATCATTTTGTTGCACATATTTTATAATATTTGCAGTAGCGTTAATACCATTGGGTCCTGAAGAAAGCCTGGTTAATGACACCTCTATGGCTGAAACATGTAGACCCAATTATCTATTGCTCTAGATAGTTCATCATCATCAAATAAGCTTTATTCGGCGTTTGACCATAAAAGCAACACAAAGAAATGCATACACGCAAAAAATAACTCAACATAACATTACCTAATTAAAAGAAAAATGAATTAAGACCCAACTAAAATAGTTTCGCATATCAGCGTTTCTAAATAAAAACCCAAAATACACAGAATCCCCCTTTTTGACCCGCTGTTATTGTAATTCGGTGCTCGGGGACCAGGGTAAAAGTCATGCAGGTCCCAAATACAGATGGAGCCATCTCCAAGTTTTGGCTGGATAGATCGCAAGTAGGGGGCAATGTTCCTGTCTTTAAACCTAACCAGAATCAAGTCCCCCGGAACATTTTTGGGCAGATGACCAAGCCACCCCACCCTTCTGACGCTCAGTATCCCACCGTCTAGCGCAGAAGGTAATGGTCTATTGTTTTTAAGCCAAAAGATGGCTTTGTTGAGTAGGTCCTGGTGCAGTTCACGTTTTCCTGGTCTGAGTGCGGGGACCCCAGAGAGAATGGTGACATATGGGGCTGCTACGGGGGGTAAGTCAATGCGATGTCTTCTATCTAGTGAGATCACAGGAGCTCTATGTGGGGCGTGATCGAGATTACGGGTATTGTTGCGACCACTTTGAATGGGTGGTATAACAGGGGAGTCACCGGTTTGCAATATCCTGGGCGCATTGTCCGTAGGCCTTTTCTGGGTGTTAGTGGGGGTAGAGCGTGTGGAAGTAACAGTGTTTCCGGTTAGTGGGTATGACCGTGCTACCGTATTTTCAATCCTGCACAGTCTGTCCCCCAAATCATAAATTTTAGCTACCAGTGGAGAAAGAGCAGTATATAGCAGACGCTCGATTTGGGCCAGAAGGGTCGATTGTAGGGGCGATCGAGTCTCAGCCTTATCCAATAGTAATGAGGCAGTATTAGGGCCAGGTACAGAGGGGCTGCAGTTATTAGATGGAAGGAGGGTTGTAATGGGGGATGCCTGGGGGGAGCAGATTGCTTGAACAGTGTCTCGAACCACTATGGGGGGGGATAGAACATCCGGGATATAGTTTGTGCCACAGAGGGCATTCAGCTCTTCCCAGATGGACATTGTAGTTGGGTAACAGAATCCTGGAATCCTGGTGTCAAGTATAGACAAATCAAAGCGATAGGGATAGAAAGAATGGAGCTTGACTGTACCTTCTCCAGTGATGGTGCCAAGAGTGGTGGCCCGTCCTGTCCTCCTTGTGCCTCTGAGGGCCACAGAGGGCCCGCCCTTTGCCCGGGCTTAGCCCGCGCGCGGTCCCGCGACGCGGGTGTTTTCGCTGGCCTTAAGCGCACCTCTGGGGGCGGGGCAGGATGCTGGATGCGCGCCTTCCTGGGCGCTAAGGGTGCTGGGATGTGTAGTTCCCGATCTACCGCCTCGCCGCGGTGATCGGGATGCAGGAGGCAGCAGGGTCCGATGTCTGAGGTGAGCAGCGCTCGGGCTGCAAGCGTCCACAGCCCCCAAAAAGTGACCTCCCAGGTCAGTAGATGGCTCAGGTCCCCCGCTCCCCCGGGGCTCGCGCTGGCCTTAAGCGCACCTCCGGGGCGGGGCAGGATGCTGGATGCGTGCCTTCCTGGGCGCTAAGGGTGCTGGGATGTGTAGTTCCCGATCTACCGCCTCGCCGCGGTGATCGGGATGCAGGAGGCAGCAGGGTCCGATGTCTGAGGTGAGCAGCGCTCGGGCTGCAAGCGTCCACAGCCCCCAAAAAGTGACCTCCCAGGTCAGTAGATGGCTCTAGATAGTTATCCTTTCAAACTATCAACACTTGATCTTAATCTTGACACTAAGACAGCGCCTATTAAAGTTATTTGTGCCTTAGTAGTCAATTTTAAAATGTTTGCACTTTTCTTTACACTTTTTTGCGCTGCAAATCATCAGCACTATTGATTGATATACAACTGTGGTCGGATATATAACTGGTAATGATTGAAGTGTAGCTGTCCCCTTGGATAACTGTGGGCTACACCAGTCATACAATGTACAACCATTCCCAGATGACGATGCTCCGCCACGGTGGTGGGCTGATGGGATTCACTTCCACTCAGTGAATGTGGGTTTTGCATTGACTTTGATATCACGCATTTCTGTCTTTCTTTGCCCTAACACTTATAGACCGGTAGTTCCCTTTTTGTTGTGTCAGTTGTGGATTGGGGATAGGATACTGCCTGGTCTCTAAACATGGTTTCCCTTGGACCCCCTTTTTGTAAATATTTTGTATATATGTTTGGAGCAGCCGCGGCTGCGGGTCCATTTTTTGGTGACTCCTGAGTTTGTGAAGTCCCATTATTCGCTCACCTTGTTAAAATACTCTACCTCCTGACCATGGCTGATTTTGTAGGCCTCGCCTTTGATGATGAGATTCTACATTGTATATTGACAGAGAACCCAAGTATCTTGGATACTTTACTTGAAATTTTCAACTAACACACAAGATGACTGGCTAACATTGCTTAACTTGAAGAAAACTCACTCCCGTATCACCATTCATGGAATGGTGATGGCTGAATATTTACGGGGCAAGTGTGCACCGACTGGTTTGATTGTTACAAACGCTCCCAGGCTTTTTTTGAATGACAAAGATTTTTTACGAGATTGGTCACTAATCGCGTGGAGATGCACACGCGATTGGCTTATCTTGATTATTAGCACTGCCAAAAGAGTGGCAGACACCATTCTAATTGAGATACAGGTTCTTGAGGGGCAAATCAAAACTACCATCTCTAACACCCTTTACAAAAAGAATCTAGATGAGACCAATAAATCTAACAAAGAATACAAAGACAATATTCTCTTGACCAAAATTGAGAAGTTTAAGAAAGCTCTTTCCCGGTTTTCATTGGTCAAGATAGATCCTTACACAAGTGATACTTATGTAGTAACTGAATACAATAAGAAAGGCAAGCGATACGGTTCCAATTATTCCACCTCAGGCTCCGAAGAGGGGTCTAGTAACTCTGATACATCCAGCTCCAGCACTTCCCAAAACAGAGGCAGGGGTCAACAGAATAGGATGAACAGAAGGCACGGAAATCAGGGTCTATATCAAAATCAAGGACCATGGTGGCCCCCTGTACCATGGGGTTTTCAACACCAACCATTTCCTCAACAAATGCCCCAGTTTGCACCACATCCGCAATTTGTTGGTAATCAGCCTTTTTTAGGCCAGGGCCGTGGACGCAACCGAGGCAGAAGAAGAGCACAGCCATCTGCCCATTGGGACACGGAACCATCGTTTCCCAACACACGCAGCAGGAGAGGGCAACAACAATTACCAGGCACGAGCACGGATGGGATGACTTAATAGTCAAATTGAGTTCGCGCACGCTGACAGAAGATGAGGAGTTGGTGCTGAACAAAGATTTGGGGTTTGTCCCAACCAATAAAGGGGATCCCTTCCAACTGAGATGTGAACTTGAAAAGTTTGTCCGTAAGATCTGTCTTCATTTCTTCTTTAAATCTAAGGAAGGAGATGTTAGCTCCACAGATACCCGTATGGTTAACACTGGTCTGAGACGCCCGTCCACATTTACTCCTCTGATTCATCAAGTACCTGCCCAGGTAGCAGTCTTTGAGAAGGCTGTCACCCATGATGTGATGACTCTTTGTGACACTAGACATCAGAGTTACCAGAATTTATCAACAGAAGAAAAGGCAGCGTTGGACACTTTGGCTAAAGACAATTCCATAACTATCAAACCCACTGATAAAGGGGGAGCAACAGTGATCTTAGATAATGACACCTATCGTGCAGAATGTCTTAGACAGCTAAATGACGCCAAGTCACACCAACTTTTAGTCACAGATCCTACACCCAGATTAGCTGCTGAGATAAGCAATCTGGTAGAAGAAGCAAGAACAAAAGGGTGGATTACTCCACAAGAAGGACAATATCTGATTACCAGCCACCCAGTCATGCCTTACTTTTATTGTCTACCGAAAATTCATAAAGTGCAGAGACCTCCACCGGGATGCCCTATTATCTCAGGGATTGGTTCTTTATTAAAACCATTATAGACATTTGTCAATCACTTCTTGAGGCCACTCGTGAAAGAAATGCACACCTACCTCCAGGATACCACAGATGTCCTCAGACTGCTGCCAGGGATTGGTTTTGATGTCACCACTGGCTTGCTGGCTAGTTTTGATGTCGGGTCCCTTTATACTTGTATCCACCAAGAAGAGACTCTGGATTCGGCAAGGGCCCTCCTGCAGACAAGGGACTTGAACAGCATTAATCCGGTGCATTTCATCAAGGAGTGTGCAAGGGTGGCTATGGTGGAAAACATTTTTAGATTCGAAGAGATGATCTTTCTTCAGGTCTCCGGAACATCAATGGGCAGCATTTTCGCGCCAAGTCTAGCCAACCTCTATGTTCATTTGTTTGAAGAGGAACATGTTCTCAACCACAGCAACCCATTTTACCATCAGGTGTTGCTGTGGAAGAGATACATAGACGACATCTTGGTCGTTTGGTGAGGATCTACTGCAGAGATACTGGAGTTCCATGCCTGGTTAAACAGCAAAAATCGGTTTCTTAAATTTACAGTGGAGTATAGTAAAACACAACTACCATTCTTGGATATCTGAATCTTTCCATCACTCGGCAAGTTGGGGAGTGAGCTCTACAGGAAACCCATGGCCAAACTACATTTCGATAAACATGCTAAGACTTTATCAGACCAACTCCAGAACCGTGACTATCCGAAACGCTTGGCGCAACAAGCATGGAAGCGGGCTCCAAACAACCATTGTGATGCTCTGCTTGAAGGCCCAGTAATGAAAGAATCTTCGGAAAAATTGACTTTTGTAAACACATTTAGTGTGTTGTCTAACCAAGTACAGAAACTGATGCGAAGACACTGGAAAATTCTGAATGTGGCTACTGACACAATTCCTCCTCCTTTGTTCTCATTCAAGAAGGGCACAATCTTGCGGGACAGTCTGGTCCACACTCGCCCCAGGCTGAGGACTCTGGAAGCATCCAACACACTATGGGACCTATCTGCGGTCCGTGGCCACTATCCCTGTGGCTTGTGTAATGCATGTCCCCAAACTCAAAAGACATAATCAGTGGACATATGCACTGGGAACCCCTGGATTTTAAAGACTCACACAAACTGTAACAGAGATAAAGTCATCTACATGATCACATGTCCATGTTCTTTGAGGTACAATGGCGTGACAACAGGCAAAATTAAGCTAAGGATTAGCGAACACAAAAGCACGATCAGATGTAATAAACAATCCACACGTCTCACTAACCACTTTCTCCGCTTCAAATATAAAGCAGAAGATATGAAGTGGATAGTGTTAGAACGACCTTTTATTCCACCGCATGTCAGTGACACTACAAGGTTTCTTTTTGCTAAAGAACAAAAATGGATATACAGACTTAAGTGTGACAGCCAGGGACTCAATGATGAGATTCCATGGGTGACCTTATGAATTCCTCTCATTGAAATTACACTCTTGATAAAGGACTAACTTATAGTGTACTTATGTGCCGTGATTTCCTTCTGTGTGTCATCTGGGGCTTTCCTATAGTTGGTCTCATAATAACACCACATCCTGTCAGCAGTTTTACTAACTATATTATTTAACTTATGAGTGGATTCCACCATCTTTCCCTTATTACACAACTATACCATGCGATAGAGGCTATGACCTGTTAGTACTTGTCACTATGTGGTTTGGGTTGACATCTTCTTTATATCTTCTTTATATCACCACATTAGCATAATTTGCTATGAATTTTGGTGTGCTGATCTTCACCACCTCAGCAATATTTTGCTCTGTCATAATCCCTGGTAGCGCTGTGACAAATACAATCCATCGTAAAGCACTATTTTGATTAATGATGTTAGATTAATCACCACTCCTAGTTGAGGTTTGGTTTATCTGGCGCCTGCGCACATGCACTACCTGAACTAGGAAGAAGGATGTATTCCGGCCACCTTTTGAAGGATATTTATGTGTTTGTATGATTTTGACCTGTAGATGGGGCTGCTGCATAGGTCTAGTTACTTAGGCAGGTTGATTGTTGAATGCCGCCGAGTAATCCCTTGTCGGCCCGGATAATCGGAACAATACTACATTTCCCAGCACTCCTGTAGTTTTCTTGGGTCTGTGCGCATGCGCAGACTGTTGCAGGATACACCGCCGGACATCCGGGATCGGTGCCTGTGCGAATATGTACATCGCACTGGGAAGTAGGTGGCTTTTTGGCTGTCTCTTAGACTCCACTGGAGCATGTGGCAGACATATCAGCGGCGGTATATGGAGATATGTTGCTGAGCGATACCATTCTCTTTCGATGATTTTGTCAAAACTACAATTCCCACCAACTTTGTAGTTTCTTTTTCGCAGTCTGCGCGCATGCGCACAAACTTTCAGGAAGTAAACTTTTGGACTCGGGGTTTTGACTGACAAAAAGAAGAGCATTTCATAACGCTAGCACGGCCACCGTCCAGGGCAATCAGGTGATATCCTTTCCGCTGCTTGAGATCAATCAGCGATGGTATTCATAGAGACCACACCTGCCCATCAGATCACCTCCCCCTCGGCTCAGTTTCAGCGTGGGGTACCGACAGACAGGTGAGGCAATCGGGATTGCACCTTGGTATTGTCTGAGGTCTACTATATGTCTCTCACTCAGCTCTTTTGAGGTGTTTTGCTAGTCTCATTTTGAGGCTTTTGTTTGGACCTTTCCAAATATTTGGCTAGTATTGATGTTGTCACTTACTAGCTTGTCGGTCGGGCAGCATAGAGACTTGCTGCTTAAACAACATTTCAGATAATGTCTCTATGAGTAATAACTAGTGAGGACAGTTATTAAGAGGATTCTTCTCCCTTTTTTCTTCCTTTTTCTCTGAGTATCACTAGAGGATTGAATGCGGGAACTCCTCTGTTCTCTTGTTTATCTTTCTCCTTTACCAGTCTCATGGTTAGGCTGTCTTTGTTTTTTTCAGATATTTGGCCAGGAATATTGGTGTTACTTACCAGCTCTTGGGTTGTGTGGCATAGAGACTTGCTGCTTAAACCAAATTTCAGATTAGCAACAACTATTGAGGACAGTTGTCAAGAAGATGTTTCTTCTTGTTTCTTCTCTCTGAGCATAACTAGAGGATTCTATTCAGGAACTTCTCTGTTCTCTTGCTTGTCTTTTTACTTTTCATGGGCATGGGCTTCTTGAAGTTTTGCTATGGTCAGCTGGGTACTCAAAGTCACAAGGTTTATTTTTATGTATGTATGTAAGACGAACACATGGGTATGATACTCCTGTGTGACTATTGTGTTTCCTCACGTTACAGAGCGGGGCCACATCTACTGAGCAGTTGCCAGGTGAGGTGAGGAGTACTCCCACACAAAGCTGGGTGAGTACTAACCAATACTCTTAAGTTTATTGTTTTGGGAGCACCATCTCACCTTGCCACAAATGGGCACGATATTGTCTACTTCTTTGACAGTATGATTGCTAAGACTATGATTGATATGGTTAACATGTGTCAGGGATATTAACCAGTCTCTACATTCATTTTGTAGGAAAGAAATTACACCCCCTGTGATTACTACATCAACATTCATCTTTGAATCACAGGCACTGGTAGGGTGTATCGTACCAATTATTTATAATTTTGTTGCACAGTTTTTATAATATTTGCAGTAGCATTAATACCATCTGGTCCTGAAGAAAGCCTGGTTAATGACACCTATATGGCTGAAACATGTAGACCCAATTCTCTATTGCTCTAGATTAAGCATGGGCGCAAAATCCGTTCCGCTCGCGGATTTTCGGCAAATTCGCAATCCACGAACTCGCGAGAATTTGCCGAAAATCCACGAATCCGTGAGCGGAACGGATCCGGGGGGCAAACGTTCAACCTTGAAGCTTGTAACTATTTTGGAATGGCGCCAGCAAGCTGCCAGCGCCATTCTAAAATAGTTACTAAGTTAGCTTCAACAGGAAGCACTAATAGAAGCAGGTGCTCGAGTTTAACTGAATTCGAGCACCTGCTTTATTTTATCTATTAGTGCTTCCTGATGAAGCTAACTTAGTAACTATTTTAGAATGGCGCTGGCAGCTTGCCAGCGCCATTCTAAAATAAAACAGGAGAAGGGCAGAGGGCAGAAGGGCACAACGACGAGTGTGGCAGAGGGCAGAAGGGCACAAAAACGAGTGAGGCAGAGGGCAGAATGGCACAAAAATGAGTGGGGCAGAGGGCAAAAGGGCACAAAAACGAGTGGGGCAGAGGGCAGAATGGCACAAAAACGTGTGGGGCAGAGGGCAGAAGAGCACAACAAAGAGCGGTCTCGCACAGAAAAAAACCGCGAACACACAATGCGCCCCGCGAACACGCAAAGCGCCCCGCGAACACGCAAATCGCCCCGCGAACACGCAAAAAAACCCGCAAATTTGCACAAATTCGCAAATTTTGCAGATCGCGAATTCGCAAATCCACAAATTTACGAATTGCGAATTTGCAAAATTTGCCCATGCTTACTCTAGATAGTTATCCTTTAAAACTATGAACACTTGGTCTTAATCTTGACACTAAGACAGCGCCTATTAAAGTTATGTGTGCCTTAGTAGTCAATTTAAAAATGTTTGCACTTTTCTTTACACTTTTTTGCACTGCAAATCATCAGCACTACTGATTGATATACAACTGTGGTCGGATATATAACTGGTAATGATTGAAGTGTAGCTGTCCCCTTGGATAGGTGTTGGCTACACCAGTCATACAATGTACAACTATTCCCAGATGACGATGCTCTGCCACGGTGGTGGGCTGATGGGATCCACCTCGACTCAGTGAATGTGGGTTTTGCATTGACTTTGATATCATGTATTTCTGTCTTTCTTTGTCCTAACACTTATAGACCGGTAGTTCCCTTTTTGTTGTGTCAGGGTCTTAACTGTGCCCAAATCTGCATAGTTGGTAAGATGCCGTCCAGTGTAAGGTTGGCTGTATGAGTCGGCACCTCAATGCGTTGGGACAGATCACAGCTTTTAAGACTGTGCACCAGATGTCCTGTATCTGTGCACTCTATATGAAAATAAAAGTCCCCTACCAGTGTGAAATTTGCATAGGTGATACTGGATTCCATGAAAGTTTGTATTTTATCAATGAAACCCCTCCTGGGACCAGGGGGACGGTATACTAATAGTCCTTGGAAGATGTAAGATTTTGTCAAACTGAGGCTGACCCTAAGAGCCTCACATTCTAGGTGTAATACCGGAGTGCAGCTGGCCTCAATTGACCTGCAATAAATAATCGCTATTCCCCCTTGGTCTGGTCAGTCCAGTCTTTTAATGTTAAACCCACATGGAACAGCCACCTTGAAGTCTGGATCCGATGCAGTATTGGCCCAGGTCTCAGTGAGAAAAACTATATCAGGGTTATGCTGCGTTATTAAATCAGCAAATTCGAGCTCGTGCTTGATGTGATACCTTGTGTTGAGAGGCAAGCAGTGGTATTCCTTTGTAACTGGGGGCTTTTCCAAGAACCTTTTATTGGAGCGGCTGGGGGGGTCATACCCTTGTTTGTTGTCACAAAACAGCACCTGTGGCACTTATATTCCTCCTTGCTAACACCCCAATCCTGGGGAGAACAATGCCTGTTCATACCAGTATTTCTTAGGGCAAGGAGTTCGCTCCTCATGTAACTAATGGGAGAGGCAGGGCTCCTGGCCCCTGGCGCTGTCCAGGCGCAGGCGGGCTTGCCTTAGGCACGCCAGCGGTGCTCCCACTGTGCGCATCCACTGCATGCCCGGTCCCTTTCCCCCATTTATGAGAGGGTGAAGAGACACAACTGGTGCACCAACTGCCCAAAGATGGCTCCCTGCCCGGAATTGAGCCTGGAGAGGCGGGGGCAAAGTAGCCTTCTTCCGGCTCCCTCCACTCAAAACAGAAAATCCCGGGCGGTGGACCCGAGGATACGGAAACACAAAGAAACCAAACAGAGCGGCGGTAGAAAAGGGAATACGGGAAAAGGGTGATGTGAAAGTGGGGCACAAATGGCGGCATGTTGAGATATGAGCTGGTAATATAAACAGGTAATGTTTTTAAATAATCAGGCGGGTGGCCCGCACATAAAGGTTAGGCATATGGTCACCATGGTAATGCAAAAGTAATAATAAAAGTGGTTGTTCAGCATAACTTAACTGTAGTTGGTCTGTGCTGCCTGCTATAAAAGGGAAGTGACGTCTGGAGAGCATCAGCCAATAAGGAAACAAGAAAGCAGAGCGACGCCAGAAAGACCCAATGGCTAGCAGCAGGCGGGAATACCCTCAGTACCCTCAGTATAGGAATTACACCAGGTCTTCCAGACAGCACATGCGTGCTGCCTAGGCTCGACCTAATGAAGGAATGCCAAAATGTACCCTTGCCTTACTACTGTAACTCCTATTTATTCTTCTGTTTTCAGACTTTTCATACTATGGGGCCGATTACGATCTCGTCCGGAGAGCATTACGAATGATTCAGTTCCTGAATGCTTTCTGAATTACTCTGGTCAGAGGAGTCCGACTGAGCGATTTGGATGCATCTGGTTGCTTCCGGATGTGATGCGATCGGACTTCCTTTGAAGAGAGGTGTGGGTGGGGAAAATTGTGCACCCTGCGGTGGGCACCCCATGGTACCTGCACACTATGCATGGTTGGGAAGAGGGGACCCATGGGTACCTCAACTGGCCTGATGCAGAGGGCCCCAGGTGAAGGGGAGCCTGCTACAGGCCCCCAAAGAAGATTCTGACAGCTGTTTTGTTTTGGGTAAAGCAAATCAAAACGGCTGTCCAAATCAGTCATCATAACCATTCACTTGGAAACCGAGTCCATGAGGCTGTAAGATTCAGCTCCAAAAGTCTCGACCTGTCCAAATGCCTTTTGGAACCAATTTGGACAGCCCTAACGGTTACCGAGCATCGTAATCTGTCACTCAGAACTGTGCATGATTTGGTCAGAAACAAGGGTACAGATTCGGCAAACTTGAATCCGATTAGGAGCCCTTCAGAACAGGATCGTAATTGACCCTTGAGTCTGAAAGGGCTGTGCTAGGAGTCGTACTAGAATATTTTTGTCAGACTACTGTCTGACATAAATATTGTACCCTAAATATTGCCAACAAAAACATTATCCCATTGGAGTTGATAGCAGGTCTAATGCCAGTGCGATTATATTTTTGTAAATGATATTTAGAACATAATATTTAGGTCAGATGATATTTCTGTAGATGAAATTCTGGCTGCGTCATTTTTATAAATGGACGCAATACATCTTAAAAGATTTGTGTCAGTTCCCCTTTCTAGCAATGTTAATCAAAAATTCTGTCGAGAATATCAACCAAGTAAATGACTTTCACATTACTATTTATTCATAATATAGGTCAGTTCACCATAGTGAGTCTCCTGTAAAATGGGCTCTGCCGTAGCCGAGGCAAGTGCTGAACTCTCAACTGCCCTGGTCCTCCTGGAACACACTAAAGATGGCACATTTTCTACTGTCACAGGTGGTGACTCCTCCACACTGTTCGACATATGTTTCCGCGAGAATGTAAAAAATACTCCAAAAGTCATT
Source organism: Lissotriton vulgaris (assembly GCF_964263255.1). Classification (NCBI taxonomy): domain Eukaryota; kingdom Metazoa; phylum Chordata; class Amphibia; order Caudata; family Salamandridae; genus Lissotriton; species Lissotriton vulgaris. The sequence continues at coordinate 1,082,451,105 of NC_141694.1, read as the reverse complement.
GGCCTGTCTATTGCCAGATTAGGAATACCTTCATATTCAACACAATTTCCAAGCCCAGGAAGTTGTCTAAGTTTTGGTCTGAAGTCAACTCTAATATCTGGACAAACTGGACCGGACCAGTCTTTCCCATATGTCAACTGCACTATTTCTGCAGACATTTAGAACGCAATAACCCAGAAGAAGTTCAGTAGTATTGGTAAAATCAGTTCTAAATCTCCCAATGACTTTATTCATGGATATATTATCCATACAGTCTCTAAACTGACTTAAGAAACAGTGACTAGAGAAGGCAATGCTCCTTAAAAACTGGAAATAAACTACAAAAAGTTCAGTTGACTACTAACTAATGCTAATATCTTTCAGGTCTCTTGGAAGGCTTCTTTCACATTACTGATAAACCTCATTTATACAAAAAAACCAGTTTCTTAACAGAATATGATTAATTCTCCCGCTCACATTTTTCAATATCTGATTATGTTCACCTATAGTATTTATTTGTCACAGCTTTTAACAATACATGTACTATGTCTTGCTTGCAGTATGTCTGGTTTTATTTCAAGTGAGTTATGCCTCAGTTAAGTTTGTAAAACTGTCAAAATGTTTATTTTCTTCTGATCAGTTTATATGATATTTTATGTACCTTTTTGTCAGAGTTATGTCAATCCAAAAGATCTGTTGTGTAAAAAAATAGAAGTACCAAAGAATACAGCCCTAGGATCTCCCACTCTGCACAAATCATACAGGGTGCTTGAAGTGCCTCCCACTATCATGGTTTCTCAGACTCCAATGGGCCCTGCTAGATCTTTGGAATCACTATAGAGTTGGAAATCAAACAAGCTGATGCATTTTAATTTGGTTGACTGCATCTAAATATCTGGTGTAGCATAGCACCTGGGTGAATAGCTGATACACTTTTGGAATATGTATGTTGGTGGATTCACATGATCTAAGAATGTAACCATTGACTTTACAGAGGCTATATACACCAGCAAAGGATAGGAAATGGACCTGACATTAGCACCACACCACTCTTCTTCAGAAAATGTGGTGAAATCTCCAGCTGCTTTGCCTGAAGTGAAGGAGGCAGCTGCCATGAAGAGCAAGGGTTAGCCTTTAGTGAGAGACTTCAGTCCAACTAAGACAAGCTATAAAGCTGCAGAAGTGCACTCAATCCCTGTGAAAAATTCTCTTCTGTTCTGTGGCTAATTTGGTGTTTTCGGACAGAATTCCGGAAGCAGCTCAAGATACCACTGAGATAAATTGGTGCTTTTGCTGTGAGTTGCTTTAGTATGGGCAGCATGCTTTTAGTGGCGCCTCGGATATATAGAGCTAGGATGGGAGGTCGGTCCTTTAGACACCATGCCAGCAATGACTGGAATAACCTACCCATCGACTTGAGGATGGAGCTGTCTGAAACCAGGTTCAGACAGAGGCTGAAAACCCACCTTTTCCCCAAGCTAAATTCAGCATAGCAGGCCAGGCACTCCCTCTGTAACCCAGCTGATGAGATGTAGATAGGGCTGTCAGCGCGGGGACGCACTGTTCTCTGTGCAACCATGCGCTTAACAAATGTCATTAACCTAACCTTAACCTAGTAGCTCTTCTGCTGCTGTGGATGCTGCTTGGATTACCCTGATGGAATCATCCCTGAGATGTCCCCATACTCTCCTATTTGAGACTGCATCAGGACATCCAACCCCAATGGATTTATTACAGGTGTTGACAACAGAAGACTGATCTGCTGTACACATTCCTCGCTGACAAGTCTGCACGGCAGATGGTGATCTAGTGTGTTCTGCAATCGACTACTGTTACATTTAGGATCTGGTGTGGCTCCCATATATGCATGTGGGTGTATTTATGAATTCCCAGAATCTATTCAGCAGGATACAAAGACTGTAATTAGGAATGCCTATTGTGATACTTTGGGTCACTTAAAACACAATAAACAACCACTATACCAAAAGGGTAAAATGCAGCACCAATTTTATCTATCTTTTACTATACATACGCAATGGCGTTTTTATCTGACACGATTCCGATTAAATACATTGCATTTTCTTTTTGCTTTTCCGAACCAAGGGGGTTGGTGTGAGAGGCTACCCCCTTGTCTATGCGATAATAAGGCGCAACAATGCACATTGCACTTTGTTCTCTTTTGCACCTTATATAAAAATCCAAGAAACCGGTTTATTAAACCAATATTAATGGATATTCGTTCCTGTAATTATAAAGAAGGCTATGAGTTTTTAAGATCGTTGCATACCGCTGCTATTTGTAGTGCTATGCTCAGCTTCATTAAATTGTTATTTTCCATTAGGAATCGTTACTGAAATTATTGAAACTACCAAAAATGTTGATACTCTAGTGGGAACATTGAGCAAATACCCGATGTAATGATTGCAAGAATAAGTAGATTGCACTTTAGTATTGCATATTTGTGACTTGATATTTTTTATGATCTATTTCAAATTTTTAGGGACTGTAATTGTTTTTGGTGACCTGATGAAATATGGTTAAGAAATTTATTGTATATCAATAATTGTGATCTTATAGACTTGAAAACCATTTGCAAAATTTGTATTATGAAAATGTATACTTTTATGATTCCTTGGTTGAATCGAAATAAAGTTTTTATGACTAAGCATGTGGGTGTCTGCAAGATTGGAACTTCCTGCCAGCATTCGACTACTGAAAAGGCATGTGTGCTTGCTTGTAGGTGTCTGCAAAAAAGGGACATTCTGCCAGCATTGGCTACCCGGAAAACATGGCTGCTTTCACAAGCCAGGTTCTGGCATAGGAAGTAGAGGAGCACCTGGTACAAACCCAGAAATGCATAGGACATTCAGTGCACTGAGCATAATGCTGTGCTGCTCGCAAATCCAGCACACACAGCTAAGAGCCTAGATCTAGAAGAGCTGTTCTTAATCTTTTAACTTTTGGGGACCACTGAATCACTGCTAGAAGGCACAGCCTAAGCAATTTCATTTGAACCTCAAACACAGTTTTTTTGTTCCTAATCATGCTCTCTTTTTGCCGGCCCACACCAGTGCTTCAAACTCAGTCACCAAATGTATATATTAGAGTCAAATCAAATTAAACAAAGCTTTATTTCGATTGTAGTGTAACAATCATAAAAAGCACGTGACAAAATAGTAAACATATTAAAAACAGAAATTACCATCAGCAGATAAAAAAATAGAACTAGTTTGCACTTATAAAAACTCCATGTTAAAATATATTTAATGGATAATTACATAGGTTTAAACAGATCAAACCTTATAAAAAGAGTATTTAAAAAGGGCATCCTCCACAATCCTAAATGACAATACTTTTTCTATGGTGGAGGATTTTTTTTAAAAACATAGATATCCTCCAGGCAGCGTGTTCGTTTTCTAGAAGCTAAAGCCTAATAAAAGTGGGACGGCACTGTCTTAAGCCCCAGTTCTGTAAAATCGGAACTAGACAAAGCTTTCTTGCCTCCGTGTAAGATTTACAAAATAAATCCAAGTGCATTGATGTTTGAGGCGACAGATTGTTGCATGGACATGGTTGTAACTCGTTTGCCCAATTATTCGTCATGGGGAAAGAAACAAATCTGTGTATTATCCCCAATCTGAATCTAAATAGTAAGAACCTGTCAAAAACAACTGGCACAAAAACTAAATATGGCTGCAGACCATAGGTTGTAAGGACCATCTGATGATTTAAAACCCTAGGCTTTTTGATTTCTCCAGATAGCCTTTTACTTTCCAGGAAAGAAAGGACCTCCTTTCTAAGGTTTTTCCTGGAGATCAGGGCAATAGTTCTGGGGTTAGTGAAGTATTCCGGGTTACCCATATCTTTTGTAAGCTCTTCGATAAACTTGAACCACGGTATCTTTAGCACACCCTCCATCCTCAGACTATCCTACAGTAGGTCCCTATTAAATTTAGTCTAATCTCTTGACCAAATCCTCTGCCAGAGAAGGAATGGCTCCATTTTTATAAGGTCAGATATGTGGGAGAGGCCCAGCACGGCGTGGCAGATGTGGGGGTACTGAAGGAGGCTGACAAAATATATTTAATAAAAGAGTTCTCCACTAATTGTATTGATTTGTGTTGACCAACCCCCACATCCTGGCCCCATAGATGACGGTTGCAACACACTTGGTTTTTATAACATTTTAGGAGTTCCAACTGTGGTTTTTGACCTAATTTTTTCGCAAAGCTTACTAGACCAGATGTAGTTCTAATTAAAGCCAGCTTTTTTGCTGCAACAGCTTAGGCCCAGGTATCATTATGGCTGAATAGGATGCCTAAGTAAGAGAAACTATTAGTTAATGCTATCGGTTTCCCCTCCACAAAGATGTCCCTGTGTTTCTTAATCCCGTGATCACATCTCATTACAAAAGTTTTAGAAATATTAATCCTAAAATCCAACTCCTTCTTGTAATTAAAAAAGTTATCTAGGGTCTTTTGGAGACCAGTCTGGGTACGGGACATGATTACTGCATCGTCTGCGTAGAGTAATGTTGGGATGAGTCGTTTACCTACTTGGGGGAAATCATGCGTATCTTTGAGTAGGGCCTGCCCAAGCCCGTTAATATACAGATTAAAAAGGAAGGGGGCTAGGACACAGCCTTGCCTAACCCCCCTTCCAAGAGGGTAAGAGGCAGTACGCTCTTCACCTAAGCCAAAACGGACATGTGATTTCGCTGCTTGATAAAGGCGACGAATAAAATTGATAATGTTTTTGTCAACCCCCAGTATCTTCAAAGTCACCCAGAGCTTTGTATGCCTCACACATACAAAGACCGCAGTGAGGTTAATAAAAACTAAGTACAGGTTTCCCTTTTTGACCCTGACATACTTTCCCATAAAGATCGCCAGATTTAAGTTTTGCTCCACCGTCCCAGGTCCTTTGCGAAAACCATATTGAATATCGGATAAGATTTAGTTTTCCTCTGCCCAAAGCTGAAAGCGTTCCAGGACCATACGTCCTGCAACCTTGGCCAAGAAGTCCAATAAGGAGATGGGCCTGTAACAAGCTGGGTCCTGGCGGCCCCCCTTCTTGAATATAGGGACAATAGTGGATTCCACCCAAGTTAATGGGAAAGCAGTCTTACAACTAGTGTTAAATATTTGTGTAATGATGGGGACCCATAGGGTAGTGTTGCACTTGTACAAGTCCACGGGTACCCCATCAGGGCCTGATGCTTTTCCCCTGCACTTAACGAGAGTGCCCTACTTACTTCATTAATACTAAAGGATATGTCCAGAGTACCTATGCTATCGATGTCATTATTATCGGAGGGAGGGGGTCCTTATATATCTTTAAGAAGTGCTCGATCCATTGGCTCTCAGTGATTGCTACCTCCACAGTTGAGCCCCCCTCCAGGGTCAGGAAGGGTGTTTTAACAGCCTTCCAGAAAGCGGCACTATCATTCGTTTGTGCAGCCAGGGTGAGCCGCTCCCAGGATTCTTTCCTAAGGGTATTCTTCCTCTCTAAAAGCGCTAAGTTGTAATTCTTTCTGGCTTCTCTGATTTTAATGATGTTCCTTGGGATGTTATGTTGCTCATGTTTCAGGTGAGAATGTGCACAAGTGCATGTTAAATCAAACCACCTCTGGGGGGCTTGCTTTTTCCCACCTTGTTTGAACATTATATCCCTAACCACGGCTGCTATGTCTTGAAAAGCAGATAGAATGTACTCAGGAGAAGCTAGTTCATTCAGGCAGCTGTCAAAAGCAGGCCCACACCTTGTAATTAGTAGTTTATTAACTGTCTCAGGGTCCATCATATTCCATCGCAAAGTATACCCATTAACTTTATCAAGTCTTAAATTAGCTAAGGCCTCATCTAACATCTGTTTATTACTACTCCGACTCCTCGCAGGTAGTCTAACCTTGAAACATAAGGGATAGTGATCGCTCACTGAATTTGTGTCTACGGTAAAAGTGAGTAATCTGGAGGCACACATGTTTGACACCAAAATGTATTCAATTGTTGAGTTAAGGCCTTTACCATTAAAAGTCTGTGGCATCCGTGTAGGTCTAGTGCATAGGTCATTAGCAAAACCTAAATCTAGGTTGAGCACCAGTTCATTAAAAAGTTCCCCTAAGCTAGAATGACAAAAACGAGTGCCATGAGCACCTTCGTCCATATTAAAACCAAATATCCTTTCATCCTCATGCATGCACAGAGCGCAATTAAAGTCCCCATGCAAAATAAGCATGTTCTCAAGGCCTTTGCATTACACGCAATTCTTAGTTCTTTAAGCAATGAATCGTCCACCCTAGAAACGCTATCGGCTGGAATGTTGTTATAAAAATTACACAAAATCATAGGATGTGAAGCAGTTATATTAGAGTCTGTCTGATGTACTTTCCTTGCTCCCACAAGTCAAGCTAGCTATAACAAATTCAGTTTTAGCTACAAATTTCAAAATCTTTCACATTTGCAGAGCATTTTCGCAGTAAAATTTTGCTATTAAAAAAAATAATTATATGTACACTTTATCAATCTGGTAATATTTAGTTTTCTGACAGTTATAGACACTGAAGGAAGTGCCCCTCTAGGGCCACTTGTGGTTTCTTACAGCCACCTGCTATGCCTTCCCAAGAATGAAGAGTCGGTCAGACAGTAGAGAATACAAATGTACATGTTTATTAGAAATGCTCTGCAGAAGAGTCCATCATCACCTGCACCCTAAGATGTCTGTCAAGATACTGGGCCCCCAACCATCTACGGGAATAATCATTCCTCCCAAGAAGCCTCCAACCTCGCCCACGATTGAAAACTACCAGCCTGGGTCGAACATGAACAAAGAGGCACAGTAGGATGAGCTAACACCTCCCAAATGGGTACATACTATCAGGAATCCAAGGCCATAGCGCTGGGTCTCAGCTTCGTGGCAGCAGAAACTACACATTCAGATAAGTATGCAAGGACAGAATAGCCTATTCATTAATAGGTCTAGAGACAGCCTTGAATAGAAGAGAAAATAATAAGGAAACACAGCGTTCTGGTGAGGCAAGCAGTGAGGCCTAACTCGAGCACCGTCTAAGCAGCCTAATAGGGATTACAAAATGCAAATTGGAGTCACACTCGCTAACTGAAACCTGAACATTACGGGGATAACTCAGCGGACTGCATAATGTGAATACAAATGGCGTCTATTTAGCCATGCACTGCTAACCTAATATAGCATGAAACGAGTGCATTGCAGGAATGGGAATTTCAAACCTAACAAACCCAGGACTAGGCATAGCAGACCACTAGACTAGAATATAGAAAGCAATGATTCTTCCTCCTTAGGGCTACACACGTAGACAGACTGATGTAGTAAAGGGCCCTACATTTGGCAGAGAGAGCATCCTGTTTCTGATGGTCACTATGTCTGTGTCTATGTTACAGCAGTAATTGAAAAAATAATCAGTTGTGTACTGCGTGCTCATTTTATGCCTGTGTTTGCAGGTGATGTGCCCTCATTTTTGTGCACTGAGGTTTATATTTCGTCATGGATCTAGTGCAAGAGACACAAAATCATAAAAGGGAGACAATGAAGAGAAATGGGAAAACAGTGATAAAGAGAGAAAACATGGGTGAAAAAGAACCTACGAGAGTGACGTAAAAAAAACAGGAAATGAACAGCTGTGCAAGAATGAAGGCAGAGACGGAATCAGGACTAGGCTGCCTTGATATCTGGCATCCTTGCTATTAGCTCTGGCTCCTAAGAAAGACTTTGACCCCCGGCACTTATTTTTAAATTGTATTATTATGTATTTATTTGTTCTTTTACAAATTAAACACTGTGTGAGCACAGATATGGAGAACATTTCTGAACAAGACAATCTGCTGTCATCCTTAACATGAAATGAATATTAAACGCTGGGTTCTCTAAGTACAGTATTGCTAAAACAAGAATATATGATAATCTGCCAAAGCATAAAAAACATTCACCCATATCCAAAAGCAAACCAGATGTACAAATTGTCACTGCAAGACATACCAAGTGTAATCTACCCTAAACAACTTTAGCTGCTGTAATCCTTTCCTGACGCCTTTCCTTGCATGTGAGTTTACTGACCACCAGGCTCCCTTTTAGTTTTTAATCTACTATGACTAAGCTAATCAATTGAAAAAATTGGCTGCTGTTAAATATACACAACAACCTCTTAAATGGAAAACACACCTTCCTTGTTGGGATTATAATTGCATTTCCAAAGGCCCCAGACAAGCATTCAAGTGTTTTCCACATATATTTCTGAAAATAGTGCCTAGAAGAAAAAGAGTCCGAATCTCCCTGCTGCACAGGCAACCAGACAAGGCCTGTAATGGCATCTAATGCGATCACGTAATCAAAAAGATCTTCAAAACAAATCTCAGTCCCAAAATGCCTCATGCAATTGAGGACACTGTAGTATTGTGCTGGATACGTTCTAGTAGGTTTGTAACACACACTGAACACCCACCCACCACAGGCGTCATCAGTCAGATGACCCAGGCAATAAAAGGGGCGGAGCGCACATGCTCTGGGCCAGTCATCCAACCCAACTAAGTGTGTCTGCGTCACCTCATTTATTAGTATGAGCGCCTAGGGCCCGAATACCACAATGGCGACGAGGGGGCTGTGCCCGTGCGTGCAGCAGCCCATAAGAAGATGGAAAAGGGGGAGAGAGCTGCTGGGTGGTATAGCCCCCCCGTGTGAACGGCACCGGCCGCCAGGAGGCCTGCGGGGCGTGTGACGAGCCCCTGGCCTGTATGCAGATTAGGAGGTGACCAGGAGCCTACCCCGTACCTCATGTACCGGCCGGCGTGAAGCCCCCGCGTGGAGCTCCGAGGAGAAAGTGCAGGCCAAACGGAGCCCACCCGCATCGGCCGCAAGGGACTGACCCCCACTGTGAGGAAGCCGAGCGGAGCCCACCCGCATCGGTCGCGAGGACTCGCCAGGCATGAGGTGAGCCCGTGAGTGTGCAAAGTGTCCCCACACAGCTGGAGATCTGCGGGAGCCTACCCCGCAAGAAAGTGAGCCCTGGTTGTGGGACGTGGGGGCGAGGAAGAAAGCCCAAGGCTGGAGGACGGAGAGTGGAGTAGCTAACCACTAACCCATCCCCGCAATAAGAAATAAACTGTGCCCCATGCCCAAAGAACTGAGAAGCCCCCGGGAGTAGCGCAAACCTCCCCCACCCCAAGCAGCGTGTGAGCCTGTGGCGGTGGTAAAAAGAGACAGCGGGCGGCCTATGACTTTTCAAAGCGGCCAGCATAAACTGAAGCCAGCCCCCCCACTGCACCGCGCACCGTGTGAGCTGAGAAGCTGCAGAGGCCGGACGGGGGAGAGCCGAGAGACTCCGGTGATGCAAGAGGGGGGTCGGTCAAGTGCCAGCAGGAGGAGAACCCCCAACTAAGAAGACAGACCGCCGGCGTGTAAAGAGGCGAGGGAGACGTCCAGTCAGCGAATCTAGCCCCCGCGCAGCCCATGAAGGAGAGAGCCTGCTGCGAGGGGCAGAGTACCCCCGTAGGTGAGTGCGAGCCGAGCCCTGCCTGGGAAGTGAACAGACTGCTGAAAGGAGGGACCAAGGCCCGCAGCGGGAGGAAAGCTGCTGAGGCCCATCCGAGTGCAGTGGAGACAAAATTAGCACTGCTAGCGGTATTGGATAAGCCACGGGTGAACTGAGTATAAACTAAATGAAACACTCACCTGGACTGCGTATGTGACGGAACGAGGGGCACTAGGGGAACAGCTGAGGGTATATGTCAATCCTGATGCCTGAGTCCCTGCAGACTTGATGCAGGCAGTGCCATTCCCCAAGCACGATGCCATGCAGCATGAGAGTTCAGCAGAGACTGAGACACAAAGGTAAAGCAACACTGCCACCCAATGGCCAAGTGGCATAACTGCGCCTGAAGTCCAGGCATCGAATGAGAGCCTGCAACACAACAGAGGTTGGACATGCCAAATACCGACACCGCACCTGGGAGACCAAAAAGGAAAATGTGCTCAGGTCTTACTGTAACAGCCCAGTACCCAGAAGCCAGCAGCACCGCTGCCCACATGTTAAGCTCTACCCAACCACAGAGTTGTACTGAGGCCCAAGAGGCAAATATCAGGTATGAGCAATGCACATATTCTGAATACCCAGTCAAGACGAGTATGCACAGGAGATAGCGCACGAGGAGCAAGCTCACGGCGTCAAGAGAACCCTGAAGAGCGTCCAAGGTGAAAGGCAGCGCAGGAGCTGCACAACTCACAGACAGCGAGAAGGAAGCCCTGGACATAGCGGAGATAGAAGATGCAGCAGTACCTGGTGGCCACAAATTTTTGCGGCAGCAGCAGGAAACAAAGCAGGAGCACCACCAGAAACAAAAGAGTGATTCAGGAACCAAGCGCCAAGCAAGTGCGTAGGAACACAGAGACAGCGGCTACAGCTCCGCTAACGAAGGACTGAACAGTATACGCAGTAAATGCACCCAACGCAGCAACCAGTAGAGCGCAGTCAGAAGCGCACCAAAGCAATGGGACTGCGACGAGATGAAGGAGTGGTTGCGAAGACCACCAGAAGCATGAAGACTCACAAGAAAGAAGAAGCCAACCACCCCGTTGGTCGCAAGGAGAAGAAGCCGACCACCCAGTTGGTCACAAGGAAGAAGAAGCCGGCCACCCCGTTGGTCGCAAGGAGGAAGAAGCCGACCACCCAGTTGGTCGCAAGGAAGAAGGAGCCGACCTGCCAGTTTGGTTGCAAGGAGGAAGAAGCCAACCTGCTAGTTTGGTCGCATGGAGGAAGCTGACCTGCAAGAAGTCAGCGAGCGAAGAGATCTGACAAAGACATCCGACAAGAAGAACTGAGAAGACATTTGTGAAGAGAACGACCGAGGAGATGTCCACGAAGAGGACCAGGAAGAGACTGAAGCGAAATCTAACGACATCCACTAAAAGTCAGAAGTAATCAAGCAAGAGAAAATCGCGATGACAGGTCCAGTCACAGAGCGAAGTGAAAACAGTGTCCTACTGCTTGGACAAGACCAGGGGGAAACGTGTGGAGTGCATGCTACACGGAGAAGCCTGGTTAGAGCGAACAGGCATGAGAGAAGACCAGACCGCGTCACGAAAGAAGGAAAGCGACGATAGAAATTGAGGGGCAAGACGCCATGGTGACCGACCAAAAGGAGAGAAGAGTAAAGAGGTGTGCATGACAGATCAACACACACACCAGAAGGGGAACACCTGAAGAGGAAAGTGCAAAGGTGCAAGAACATCGGAACACGGTGCCTGGAAAAACATCAGTATCACTGGAAGTACACGTCTACTTGTGAATCCCAAGATCACCCGGTGACGACAGAGGCGAGCAAGCCGGTCCATTGGCAACAACCCCCTCTGGGATGGAACGGACACAAGACCGCGGAAATCCAAGGGGCAGAGAGCTCTGGGACACCAGTGGCAGCGTTTCCCAACACAAGAGATGGACTGTTGAAGCTCGCTCTGGATATCCTGGGAGAACAAAGGTGGCATGCAAAGGTACAAGTGCCAATAACACCCTTTTCAGGTGGAGCTTCGGGTCGGAGAAGGGACCCGTAGCGACTCCTCCAACACACTTGGAGCGACAAGGCTGCAGCCCACCGGTCCAGTGGAAGCCTGGCAGCAATGGGCCTCCCGGTCGTCCAGTGAGAGGGGACACCCACGAGAGAGGGGTATCCGTGAGAGGGGTATCGTGCAACTGCAAATCCTGTTGGAAGTTATCACCAGTTGGAGAAAGTACTTCACCCAGGACTGTACAGTGGAAATAGCACATAACGGATCCACCATCATTCCATCTGCACTTTCACTGGATGTGGAACAAGAAAAGAGAGACTGTAGATCCCACCTCCAGGTTGCAAGTCTGCAAATCCTGGAGGCAAGGACACCATCGTCAGTGGTTGACCATCAGCAAAAGAGACTATGTGGGAGTTGTCACTATTGTGTTATGGTTTTGTTTACAAATTGTATTCTCTCCCACAGGTTCGGACTTCATTTTGTTTGGACCTTCATTAAAGTTTGGGAGGGATGTAGTATCGTGCTGGATACATTCTAGTGTTCCAGTATGTTGGTAACAAACACTGAACACCCACCCACCACAGGCGTCATCAGTCAGATGACCCTGACAATAAAAGGGGCGGAGCGCACGTGCTCTGGGCCAGTCATCCAACTCAACTAAGTGTGTCAGCGTCACCTCATTTATTATTATGAGGGCCTAGGGCCCGAATACCACAGACACAACCATATGCGAACGCAGCGCAAAGATAGTATTTGAAACTCAAACTTAGTTTTATTTTTTAAATTGCTCTTTATTGAAAGTTTGAACAAAGGGGAAAAGACACAAATGTGGCACTAGTGTGCAGGGCTACATACTCTTGACAACCTCGTACACAAGAGGCAGAGTAAACAAGGTGCATATCATGTTGAACACAGATGAATAACACATGACATACTGTGTTGCATACTGTTTGGGGTGCACCAGAATGCAACAGCTGAGAGGATCTTCCACCAACTTGAAGGCAGTTGCAAGGCTGAACTAGCAGTGGAGTGGGTACAAGCAGGGCACAAGTCCTAAAAAAAGAAGTGGGGGGATACGTTCACCAGAAGTGACGTCACAACAGGATTCTCATGGGCATTCATATGCCTTTAGATGAGTCTGCAACCTGCTGCACCCCACACCACGCCTGAGGCCTGGTGCCAAGGTGAAACGCAGGACAGAGCAGCTGAAAAACCGTCACAAACAATTACACAAAAATTACCGCTGTTTGGAAGAGGCTGCAGGTTTGTTTCCTAATACAAAGCCTCACCTGTAATTACGCATCGGTGGATTTCGCGGCTCGGCGCTCTAATTGCAAGGCGGTCGACCTGCCAGAGAGGCCAAATAGTGAAGTCAAGCTTTTGGGAAGGGGGGACGGCGTCCACCCGGTAAAATAAGTGGGGGAACGCCGTCCACCCGCGTGGTACCCCACTTGAGCCCTGGGTACAAGAGTGCGTTGATGAAAAAGCACTTGGGATAGAGCTGCATAGTGGCGGGGCCAGCGATTGCCATAGGTATTGCGCATGCATAGTAGTGGATGAAAGTTAGGAGGTGCAGCCCCCGGCTGGCTAAGGGGACCATGGATCTGAGTTGAGTTCCAGTAGAATTATGTTCCACCTTGTAATGTGTGTCCTTTCTGGCTTTGTATAGCAGTTGTTGCATTATGTGTTGTCTTCAGTGTGTGTCCACAAAGTCAAGGCCAGTACAGGGGGAGGGGGACGCCCTCCAATTCATCGCAATCACTTGTTTCGCTAATGCGAGACCCTAATCCATAAAAAATTTCCCAGCCTTGTCCGTCTTGAGGTGGGGCATAAGGACCAACCAGTGGCAGCCAGTAGATTGATCAGGCAGGGGACAGGGTGGGCCACAGACGCACACTAATTTGCAGGTATGCATTAGCACACAGACACACCCATTCACAACACGCACACACAAATACAAGTACTTTCATACTTACACACAAGCAAGCACTAAGCATTATCAAAAATAAAACGTAATGGGCTTCAGTGGGGATCTAGGGTGGCATGAGGGAAGCCTCTGTGCTTCCTCGTGTTTGGGACTGCTGCCTCCTTCCAGTGAGAGGAGTCAGCAGTCTTTACCTTGTCACAGAGAGGGATGGGGTCACTGACACTCACCACACTCTGTGACAAGCATCACTGATAGACATAGCTCTGGGCACTTCAGGGCTTAAAACTGAAGCATCCAGGTACGAGGCTATCAATGACACCCCCCCATCATGAGGAGGAGATCAACCCATGGACATCATTTGGAGGTAATCAAGGGTCACAGCTGTGATCTCTATCTTGCTCCTAGCTACTCCTGGCACTTCCTTTGCGACCCCTGGTATCAGGTAACAGGCTAGAAGTCACAGCTTGGACCCCTGACTACCTCTAAATGATATCCATGGGGCAACCAAGCCCTTTGCTAGACTGTGGAGGTCATGTCAATGGATCTGTCACAGCATCACTTACGCAAAGCCCAGCTCAGCCAGCCAGGCTCCTGTACATTTAGCACATGTACAGCACCTAGTTGCTGGACTTGAACATGAAGAATGTCCGTTAGGATGAACTTTTGTCACCCAGACAGATACTCTTCATGTTTAAAAAAGGTGGGGGAGCGCAGCTCCTCCACCCTTAAGAAAGGCCCACAGCATCCAAAAAGCATGTCTACTGGGTATTAATGTGGCCATTATCTGAGGGAGATAATCAGAGTTCAGCCCAATAGGGCAATAATGCGGAGGATTGCCACATCATGTGATGTGCGCCTAGGTGCTCAGAGTCTTACCCGAGGCAATTATGTGAGGCAGTGCGTAACGTCCTATGAAGCTGCTCTGCAGGTAGCTACGTATGGTGAACATAATTAAATTGTAACAGATTGGTAGCAGGCTCCAGGTCTTCGTACACACCACCTATTGCCTCGTGAAGTGCTGCTTTGCACCAAGAACTGTGTACACCTCACAGAGCTCTTTGAATGTGATAGTATCCCCTGTCGCGAAAAACTGAACCAGGGACATGATGAAAGCACATCGCAAATGCTGTTTATGAGCCACAGTCCAAATCTCAGCAAAGCAGGGTAGATAACAGGGAGGGAGATCCTGGGAATATGCAGCTGTGCATTGCCTGTCGCGAATACATTTACACCAGTAAGTAAGTAAGTAAATTTTATTTGCATAGTTAATTAAAACCATTGCAATACGACCATTTAAAATTACGTTTACAAACAAAACATTTCGCACTGTAAGCATAAAATTGCATGTGCATAAATAAAATAATACATATTCTGTTTCAGACTTCCCATTTAAAATCTTAAAATTGATACTTTTTTAGACGATCATTATCAAATGAGATTCAACTTGTATTTTAATGTTATCTGAGAGTTAATGAAGGTCGTTTTGACATCTTCTTTTCCACCACCTTCATAAACTTCACAAACTGAGTGACCATGCGCTCACCCAATAATGGGAGGGGATGGCTACAGTTACTGTTGAGTGCACCAGGTGGGGATTGGAGTATCTAACAGGCCCAGGGAATTCAGTGTTGGTCTTTCACATTTCAACGTGCCTATTTTTTGTGTGTAATAGAGGCCACACTTATATATGGGATCAGCAGTGGGGTGCGCTTCTAATCTAGCTTTTTAGCTCACGCCATTAAAATGTGGTAAAGAGAAGTCACAAAAGTAAAATACTTTAAACTGCACGTGGCACAGAAAGAGTGAGCACAGTGATCGAGCCCCACCGTTTCTTGTGAGGGCTCGAAGGAATTATTTCCCACATTTCACTGATTTTCACCGCCACTCGCTGCTCCGGCTTGTGTCACCCGCTGGCGCTACTACAGCCGCCCGCCGCCGCTCACCTCCACACGCAGTTTTTGTGGCTCCCGCGGCTCCTCACGGCTCGTGGCTCCTCACTGCTGCTGCCGCCGCCGCTGGTACTGCTACCGCCCACCGCCATGCTACACACGGCTCGGCTCGGCTGGGTCTCCTGCGGCTCCAAGCGGTTTGTGGCTCCTCACTGCCGCTGCCGCCACCGCTGCTGCTGCTACCGCCCTCCGCCCACCTCCGTGCTACACGCGACGCGGCTGGGCTGGGTCTCCACGCGGCTCACGGCTCGTCACTGCTACCGTGCTGGGCTGGGTCTCCCGCGACTCTCACTTCCCACACAGAGCAAGGAAGCTGGCGGGCAGGATCACCAGCGGACTCACTGCAGGTTCAACGTGCACTCCCCCGACTCTGGTTGCTTGCGGTACGCCTCGGCACCACGGCAGCTCGGCACATCTTGGCACGTTAGCTACACAAATCAGTTGTTGCATCAATACCTGGTTGACTCTGATCTGACTTCTCCCCAAGAATTGGGAAGAAAGGCAGATAGATGGGTTAGAACCAGGGTGAAGCGGAAAACTCATAACCAAGGTGGTGACCGAAAGAAGTCTGCTTCTAAACCAGCAGATTAGGGTGGGGAGAAGGGTAAAGACCAGAAGTCTTCTTAAGGGTCCCAAAAACCTGCATCTGAGAGTGGTTCACAATCTAACAACGGGAAACGCAGAAAGAAGCCTTGGTGTTACCTGTGTAAGGAAAAGACACATTGGCCTAGATATGCCAAGTGTGCTAGAGCCAAGGCTTCTCCTACCAACACCACTACCCTTAAGGTGACTGTTCCCCCTAGTGCAGCTATAAGTGGTCGTTCTGTAAACAAGGGTTTAGTAGGGTTGACCCTGGAAACTGGGATGGGTTCTGGCCTAGTCAAAAATCCAGCTCAGGCTGTTCTAGTCTGTGATGGAGGTATGGATATTGCCTCCTTATTTGTAAGTCTCAGTAATCTGGGCAAATACAGGCACCAGCCTTTAATCAAAGGACCGGAGGCCATGGCATACAGGGACACAGAAGTCAGTGACACAATGTTGACTAAGGACCTTGTGAGACCTGATCAGATCATACTAGGTGAGATGTACCAAGTGACCAATGAAAGCAATGTCAGGACAGCTCATTCCTTTGCAGTTGTGCATTTCAGCTTGGGAAGGGTAACTGGCCCTAAGAAAGTTGTGGTTAGCTCAGACCTCCCTGTGGAATGCTTATTGAGCAATGATTTGGAATCTTCAGCTTGGGCTGAAGAGGAACTCAGGACATATGCAGCAATGATGGTCATCTCTGCAGATGTGTTTGCTGTGACCAGGTCACAGGAAAAAATGTCTTCCACTGAACAGGCCCTGGATCCTGGAAAAATGGACCAGGTGCCTTCCTCTTTTTTTTTTTTTTTTTACTTAAAATTTTTTTTTTTTAAGTATTGACAAAGGTCATGACGAGCACATTATACATAGAAAAAGCAACAAAAAAAATAGAGGCAGACAGTACTACAAAAAAAACTTGTAAATAAACAACATCATAAGATAACTTTAAGGAAATCCCAAATGAAAAAGAAAAAAACAACCAACAGAGCAGAGGGTAAGCATTGAAAAGCAGAAAATAACAAGTGTGGTGGGAGATATTCCAACCGGCACCTACAGGCGACCAATAACCACACCCCTCTATAACACCTACCCCTGAGACAATTCCTTAATAGGAGCCCATGTTTTAATACCCATCTCCCACCTCCTTTTCCCCCTTAGAAGATACACAGAGGACTCCAGATTATACACTGCGAGCATCCTAGATCTCCAATTGAAAAAAGTAGGGGCTTATGGGCCAATCCATTGTGAAGTAATACACAGCCAAACCATTGCCATTGCAACAAACAGAAAAGTCGTAGCATATTTAGATCTAACAGCCGTCCCAGTATCCACATAACCCATTATAACCAACTCTGGGGAGATAACTACTGGAATTTTTAATACTGAATTGATAAAATATTCAGTTTCCTGAAGAAATTCAGCCAATTTTGGACACACATAAAAACATATGAATTGCATTGGCTGCTTGTAGCCCACACCTGCCACAACTATCGCCCTTCCTCCCCCCCACTTTGATATCTTCGCCGGTGTAATATAAGTCAAATAGTGACATATAACATTGGGTCCATAAGCTACCAGAGACTAAGATCTAACTAAACAGTTCTGGAGTATGGGCAATATCTACCCCTAGCTTCCCGAGTTTTCTCTCCCAATTGGTATTTTGCGCCTCAATGTCATCCAGAAAGCCAGATAAGAGAAATTGGTATATCGTACCTATTTCCTTCCCTTGAACTAATTCGATTAGGGGTATCTTTTCAAATACAGAGATACCTTTGTTTCGATGCTTATCTAAAATACTTCTGATCTGTAAAAATTTAAAGAAATCATGGCTATTTATATGAAACTTTTCTCTTAGAAAAGAAAAGGATGCGCATTGCCCCCCAGAGCACATATCACCAATAGCCTTCAACCCCAGCTGTTGCCATCTAAAAATAACCTGGTCCTGAAAAATCGGTGGTAGGATTACGGCAGCCGCGAATAGCGTATAAACATTGAATTTTGGGATTTCCCATTTCCGGCGAATTTTACGAAATAAGCAATAGGCTGCAATCATTACTTTGAACCTTGTATTTTTAAAGTAGCTGGGTACCAGTATTTGTGCTGGACTGCCTTTTGCCGACTCTCCCAAACCAATTTCATAGATAGTCGGTCTATTAGCTATCCCATCCTCAGCCCTATCCCCTACTAACAGTACTCCAAAATGTTGTAGCATGGATGCCCAATAATATAATAAAATATTGGAAACCTCCCATCCCCACGATCTCTAGGGAGACACATCCATTTGGCTGCCCTCCGTGATCGACGATAACCCCCCAAAAAATCAATAACATATCCTCTCAGTCTTGACCAAACAATTTTGAGGAAATTCTAAAGGAATAGTTCTGAAGAGATAGATAAACTTTGGGAGAACCAACATTTTCATTATATTGCAACGTCCGTACAATGTGAGATGCAAATGATCCAATCTTTCAAGTCTGGTATTAATAGATTCGAACACTGGTAATATATTTAAATCGGGGATATTAGCCACTGAAGCAGAAATGCTGACCCCCAGATATGTTGCTTCAGTCACCACAGGAATATCAGGAGGACACATAAAAGCTGAATGTAAGATCTGTGTTTTCTCGATATTCAATTAATAGCCTGAGATTAGACCAAATTGTTCTGCCAGTGACTTTAGAGTTGCAAGTGCCGGAGCAACGTCCCTAGTTAGAACCACTATGACGTCCGCATAAGCCAGCGTCTTATATTCTGTACCACTGACCCTAATCGGCGAGATATTATGATTTCCTTTGATCATACTAAGAAAGGGGTCAATGCAAAGAGCAAAGGTGAGCACGGACAGCCTTGCCTGGTGCCCCGGCTGATGTCAAATGCCTGATTCCTGTCCTGAAATGTGAATTGTTGCCGCTGGAGAGATATATAATGCCTGTAATGCCTGTATAAATTCAGAGCTGAACCCTTTCCAGCGGAGCACTGCCCACAGAAAATGCCAAGAGACCCTATCGAACGCCTTCTCAGCGTCCAACAGGATCACTCCCATAGGCAAGCTTGTAGCCCGCGCCCAGTCCAGCAGAGCAATGACCCGCCTAACATGGTCGGCTGTATCCCTACCGGGGATAAACCTGTGTTGCCGGATTGAGACTAATGATGTGAGGACTTCAGCTAGTCTAGACGTTAATATTTTGGAATATACCTTGCTATCTGTGTTTATAAGCGAGAAAGGGGGTAGGATGCGGGATTTAATTCAGATTTGTCTTTTTTCTTGAAGAGAACAATGGTTGTTCTCCTCCAGGATTCGGGAACAACCCCCTTTGTGCATCCCAAAAAACCAACAGAACATCCTGCGGGATTTCTTGAGAGACAGCCCTATAAAATTTGAGCGGGATAGCATTCGGCCCTGCAGCCTTTCCATTAGCCAAAGACTTTATGACTGATTCGACCTCCTCCCATGTAATGGGGGCTGACAAAGCATCATTCTGATCTGCAGTGATTTTGTGGGTTTCAATAGCTTGCAGAAACCCCATCACCAAAGACTCACTAAGTAGGACAGTGCTTTCTTCCTTATGTAGCTGAGAGTAAAATCTTTCAAATACCCCCATAACCCCCTTCTGCGTATCCTGAATCTGACTATCCAGATCTCGACCTCTAAGAATTTTATTAGCTATATTTCTCTGTTGTAAATGTTTGGCGAGAACTCTACCGCAATTTTCCCCAAATTCGTACATCATAATACGATATTGAGTATATTTTGTGGCCAAGTCTTTCCAGCAAAATTCCAACAATTTTGATTTAATAATAGCCACCTGTTGTTGACTTTGGTCAATATTTTGGCCAGCCATGATACTCCGAGTTAGCTCCAACTCAGCCACCCATAGCTGCTCAATACGCCCCTTTGTCTGCTCCTGCACCACCTTCCAACGATATGCCGCAAAGCTCTTGGTCTCACGGCGTACAGCGGCTTTGAATGTGTCCCACACTAAGCAGTCAGAGGCAGTTTTTCTATTGATGTTGAGAAAATCAGTTATCCATGTAGACATATGTTCTTGATGGGATTGATCTAGCAGTAGTTTCCTTTCAAATATCCACTGCCTTGGGACTCTAAGTACCCCAGAGACATTCTACTATAACCGAATTATGGTCAGAGAGCATTCTTGGGGAAGACTCAATAGATACAACATCTACCAATTGATCAGATATGAGCATATAATCCAAACGGACCATTTTGCTATGAGGGACAGAATAATAAGTGAAGCAGTCGTCATCATTGTTATGCCTAAACCAAGCATCAACCAATCTGTGTTCACAAACTAGGGTCTGGAGAGCCTTAAAAACTCTTGGTTTCATCCCCATATAATCTCGATTACCTAGCAAATCAAAATTACCAGCCAGGTGTATATTTAGATCCCCGAAGACGATCAGTGGATGCGGCCAAGTCCCAGCTCAATATTTAAGAATTTCATGATCTCTGTGTCATCTAGGTTTGATCCATAGATCTAACATATAGAGATATGTCTAATATTGATCAGAATTTCCACTACTGCCCATCTCTATCTTCTTTCACTCTATTACAAATCCCGACTCCCCGTCTCAGCAGTATGACCACAAATCTGATAATTGATGATTGCCTTGAACAGGCTACTGAATCAAGACCTAAACCTTTTAAGCACTCTCGCTTGCCCCATGGGATGTGCGTCTCTTGTAGACACAGAATGTCCACTTGCATTGTTTGTAAAACTTTAGATAGAAACCCCCGCTTTTTGCCATAATTTAGGCCACAAATATTCCAAGTGCTAATACGCAGCCTACCCCTTATCATTTAAACAAAACAAACAGCCTAGAGTCAGCTCGATAAATAATAATGCTATATTAGCACCTCTATTCTTACTCATAATCTCTGTTCCTGCACCACCTCTTCCAATGCAATTGTCATGACCATCATTAGTAACCAGAACCCCAAGCCCCAACCCCCTTACCCCCCACCTACCCCTACCCACACTCCTTCCCCCCACCCCCTACCCCACAACACTCCACCCCCTGGTGTGGCAACAGGACCGAAGTCCCTGTGATGGTGAAGACTGGCTAACCCCGCTCTCCCCTGGATCCCTCCTCCGCTTTTAACCAGAGAGGAGATCTGAGCTATTCCTAAAAACGTGACATACATAAGAAACAAGACCACCCCTTTCATGAGCTCGACCCCCACTTCAACCCCTGACCAGTAATGATTCCTGTGATGGAAACAGAAAGGAAAAACCATACATGCATTGATACTTTTTTAGATGGAGTCCAAGAATTTCTTCGCCTGAATTTCTGACAGAAAAAATCTTGTCTGGCCCTGAAAAATTATTTTCAATTTAGATGGATACAGCAAGAAGTTTTGCACCCCCTTTTCCTGGAATGGCCCGATTAACTGTTGGAGCTGCCACCTCCACTCGACTGTTCCCTGACAGAAATCGGGCCGGACAAAGAATTCACGATCCTTCCCTACCCTCTTCCTGTCTGGCCTTGTTAAGTCATATACACCCTCTCTGGCTAGGGAATTATTCAAGCAGATTAATATCGCCCGGGGCTTATCCGCAACTGAGTCAGACTTCTGTTTTAACTTGAAAGGAAACCGATGTGCTCGCTTGATCTCAGCTTGCCAGCCCCATTGTTTTAAGTCCAGAAATGCTTCAGAAAACAGCTCAACGACAAACTGTCGAGCATCCTTCCCCTCTCTTCCTTCTGGAATTCCTAAGATTCGTAAATTGTTTCTCCTAGCACGATTCTCCAGGTCGGTCATCTTCCACAGCATATCATCTCTTTGTGCTTTCATTGAATCAATAAGTCCTCTCTGTATTGCGAGATCATCCTATAATGTTGATATCCTTTCTTCCGCCTCAACAATCCTGGCAGCTATGTCCGAGCATGTTTTGGCCACTCTCCGAAACGAGTTCTGCATCTTCCGACACGCACCCTGTGTGCGGGAGCTCTCTTGACGCGTCTCTTCTCAGTGTGCCATGATGATCTGATAAATGGTGGATAGAGTCATCTCTTCGGGGGTCCCTGAATGGCGTCCGTGTCCCTACCCCCAACTATTGCGGCACTCCCACTTGTCCTGGCTGGGTGGAAAAAGAATAATCCCATGTCATTGATCCCATTGACCCAGCAGCGTTGTTTAGCATGAGCATGAGACTACTTTGAGTATTTTGTTTTTGGGCTTGCGAACAGTACCTTTAACTCGAGATGGCGTTTCGCCATTTTGACCTTCTCCAAAGCACCAGTAAGTGAGGTCACTATCATCATCCGTCCATTCCTTGTCTGCGCCTTCATCCTCAGATGAGCACGTATTGCCTGACATTGAGAATTGTTTTCTCCCTCAGGCTCTTTCCCAAGCCCGTTAACATCATATGGGTCCTTCGAGCCGGATCCTTGGGCTTCCAGTCCTATAGGAACCAGGTCTTTGGTAGAAACATTCGAGCTTGGCTGGATTCCCATAACCTGACTGTGTTAGTGTGGGACTACAGCTCCCATAATTCCCCTGCTTGGGAGATCAGCCATAGTGCTGGATTCTTTCCCCCTTCCAAATCACCTTCCAAAAAATTTCCATTTTCCCCAATTTGAACCTGTGTACACGCCACAAGCTGGGGCTTATCTTGATCTTGGACAGGCTCTTGACGATTCTTCTTAGGGGGACTCACAGTGACCGGAGAACCTGCCCTCGAATCTACCACCGCTGTATTCGTACTGCCAACGAGTTCACTGGCGTTTACAGGCTCCTGTCTGCTTCCACCCCTACTCGCGAGGGACTCTGTTTTCTTTTGAGCGTCTGCTTCCCTTTGCCCATACCAGCAGCGGTCGATTGAGAGCTCGCATCGGCCCACACAGCAGCCTCATCCGTACCGCAAGGTTGTAGCTCTTTTCCTCTGCCGGAGCCGGAGCCTTTCCCGGGACTGACTGACAGAGCACTTGGAGTGCGAGCCTTCAGAATTTTCGGCGGTGCCTTTGGAGCCATAGCAGGTTGCGATCGCTGAGTCGATCCAGAGAATCCCTGACAATGCAGCAGACAACCCGACCAGCCCATAAGGCAGGTTAAGTTTTTCAAAACAAAATTATGTGCCAGAGCATAGTAGTCAGCACAAATTAATGTTGTGAAGATTTTTATCTCTTTCTGCCACTTTTCCCTATTCCATCACTACAGGGAAAATCCTTGGGAGGAATTAACCTGGAGAGCTCACAAAAGCCAGCTCACTCAGCCGAGCAAGTGACCGTCATCTTGCCTATAATATGTAAGTGTTGTAACGCACTTGGACCAGGTGCCTTCCAAGAGAAGGAGCAGTAGGGGTAAGTCAGTGTCCTCCCCCTAGACTCAGAGTGAGGATCAGTCTCCTGAGGAAGATGATCCCAGTCCCTGTGAAGAAACTGTCTCAGGTGAATTTGAACCTGATCAGGTTGAGTTATCGGGGACAGGAAACCCTTCCAGGGCAAATCTGAGCCTGGAGCAGCACAGCTGCCCCTCTCTTGATCCCCTCAGAGAGCAAGCTGCTGCTGAGGCTGCTGGAAGTACCAGTGGGTCCCACAGGATCCACTGGGATGATGGGCTTCTTTACTCAGAGGGTAGAGCCCGCAAGCCTGGTACTACCGGGAGGTTGGCTATACCTCTGAAATTTAGGGTCTCCTACTGTCACTGCCACATGATATCCCTTCAGAATGACACTAAGGCCAAAGTAAGACCTGGGACAAACTTGTCCCTCACTTTCACTGGCCTCACATGTCAGAAGACACAACAGAGTTTTGTCACTCCTGTACAACCTGTCAAGCTTGTGGTAAAGCTGGTGTTACTACAAAGGCCTCCCTGATACCATTACCTGTGGTGGGGGTTCCCTTTGAGAGGGTTGGGATTTACATTGTTGGTCCCATGGATCCTCCAACTGCATCTGGGCCAGATTTATAATAGTGGTGGTGGACAATGCCACTGGGTATCCAGAGGCTATACCCATTAGAACCACCACAGCTCCTGTGGTGGCCAGAGCCCTCCTGAGTGGGTTTCCCTAAGGTGGTTTTAACTGGCAGGGGTGCAAACTTCATGTCAAGTTACATAACTGCTATGTGGAAGGACTGTGGAGTGAATTACAAATTCACCACACGCTATCACCCACAATGCAATCGGTTAGTTGAGAGATTCAACAAAACGCTGAAGGGCATGATCATGGGCCTCCCAGGAAAGCTTAGGCAAAGATGGAATGTCCTGTTTCCCTGCCTTCTATTTGCCTACAGAGAGGTTCCTCAGAAGGGGGTTGGTTACAGCCCTTTTGAACTTCTGTTTAGACATTCAGTTAGGGGTCCCTTGTGTCTAGTGAAGGAGGGATGGGAGTTACCTATCAAACCACGTAAACAGGACATAGTGGACTATGTACTTGGTCTCCGCTCCAGGATGGCTGTTTACATGAAGAAGGCATCCAAAAACTTTGAGGCTAGCCATGAATTACAGAAAGCTTGGCATGACCAAAAGGCTGTTCTGACTGTGTACCAGTCAGGACATAAGGTACGGTTGTTGGAGCCCGTGGCCCCAGCAGCTCTCCAGTACAAATGGGATGGACCACATACCATACTTGAGCAGAAGGGAGATGTCACCTACCTGGTGGACCTTGGAACTCCGAGGAGCCCCCATAGGGTGCTGCATGTGGACAGGCTCAAGCCATATGTTGATAAGGGCAGAGTAAGGTTGTGTACCTAGACCATCTTGTGGGTGGAGGACAGGTTCAACCATTGCAGGTTCAGGCTGCTTTATATTTCTTCACGATTAATCCTGAAGGCTGCTCCCCATAGCTACCATTAGGATAGCTTTCAAAAGGTTATCTTTGACCGAATACATCAAAAGGGTTGTGTGGATTGGTACAAGTGCCCACTTTAACTAGTGGACAGCATATAACAAGTCACCTTCTCACAAGGATCTCCTGTGAAGATGGTGGCAATTGTCCCGCTACTCTAGCTGCATTGTATAGCAGGGCTAATTCTTTGGTAAAGTCTGGCTGAAAGCATTTAAAATACTCCAGTGGGACACCAACGCTGCCAGGTGTCTTAACAGTTGACAGCTGCCTAATCGGAAAGCTGAATCACGTTTGGTGTTGTGACTTACAAATTGACATCTAGTCTCCAAGGTCAGCGTTCTCAGGTGAGTGTTGCTTAAGAAACAATTTAGCTGATCCTTGCCAACTTCCTCTGAGGGACCATACAGGGCTCTATAATAGAAGTAATCTGAGAACACTGCATTGAAGTCTGCCTGCCTATGTACGCAGCTCTGAGAACACTGCATTGATGTCTGCCTGCCTATGTACGCAGCATATCTCTGGGTGACAAATAGCAGTAATCGTAGATTGACAATGCTCTGCTTTCATAAGACCCACAAATAGTCTTCTGGCCTGGTCGCCCTCCATGTGCCTCTGTATAGGAAAGTAGGATCTGCTTCTTATGATTACCCTCACTTTTTGATTCATGTGATACTGTTTTCAACCAATCTGACTGGGAGCCTGCTAATCAGGAGCCCAGTCTATCTACGTTCTCCTTAAACTGTTATGTCATGTACTTAGGTACACTCCAGATTGGATACTGGGGTACCCTTGTCAGTCCATAGTATATGGTACTCATGTACCCAGGACATAGGTACCCCAGAGGCCTCCCATGGGCTGAAGCATTTATTATGCCACCCATGAGAGGCCATGCAAAATGGAACTAATGGCCTGCCATTGCAGCCTGTGTAAGATGTGATTCAATTCAATCAATTCAATTTATTTATTTAGATTTAGAATTCCAAAGAATTCCTCATAAAATACATGAATAAAACATAATTTCCTACATAAAGAGATGCAAAATAAAATTACAAGTTCAATTGTATTCTAAAATGCATACAGTCAAAAGTAAACACTTTCTTTTCTTCAGTAGTCTAAGCCCTACAAAGGACAACGTCATTTCAAAGCAGATGCGCTTACAACGTAAACAGACTTCTTTCGATTGGAACACACTATGCACTATCAGAAAAACCCGATTAAGTTAGGTACACAGAAGAAATAATATGCGGTTGTAATCCAAATATATATATATCAAGCAACTCAAACAGAAAAAAAGCTTCTTTTCAGGGAAATGATCCCAATATAATACTAGCAGCAGAAAATTTTTAAACAGTGCTTAAAAAAGTGCTAATGCGATAAGTATCCCCTCCGGGACATTCTTTACCAATGAGTAACTAGCAGCAATGTATCTCATAAGGTACACGTAGTAACTCACATGTCATAAAAAATAACTCACATGTCATAAAAAGTGCAATTGCTCTGTGCGATTTTTTGGGAAAGTATTTCCCAACCTCCCCTAGCAGCAATGTAGATGGTCTAACAAGGAGGTATTATATACTTAAAAAAGGCAACTAACATGTCATACAAAAGTGCAAGTGCTCTGTACGATTTTTTAGCAGCAGTGTAGATGGTTTAGCGTAGAAGTATTATAAACACACAAATCACTTTAACGTCTTACTCTTTTAAAAAACATTTAAAAATTCTTTAAAAAAACAAAAAAATTATAACACATCTGTTCTGATGGAGGGAACAGAAGACAATTACGGGCCTGTTCTGCTGTAGAGATGTTATACTTTAAAAAAACATTCCTTAGATATCTACGTCGTATTGAATGGAGTGCAGGGCACACAATCAAAAGGTGATTCAAATCTTGTATACCACAGTTACATAGGTGACAATATCTTTCATTTTTGGGAATACCCTCCCAGGATCCTGTTACGATTCTTATAAGTTCATTCTTAGTAACAAAATCACTCTACGTACTCCGTGTTTCAGGTTCCATAAAACATACGGCTGGGGATTTTTAACAATGGAGCTCCCGACAATGCAGTCCATCCTTCCATTCGATAAGCATAGTTTCAGATCTCTTTCACGAGAAACCACATATATTGTCTTTTTAATTATATGCTTTAACGATGTTTTACATAAAGCTGCTGCCCCTTCCATATCTAAACCAAACATGCTTAGTGCCTTTAAATAATTTCTAAAAATTGCACTTTTCCTTAACATATTTACAAATATTTCCCTGTGCAATGCTACCCTTAGTAAATTGTCGGATCCGTTTATCAGAGCATTACACCACCTCAAACAGGCAGCCATTGATAACACAAATGTAGAGAGAAGACCAAATTTGAGCCTAAGTGCCGCGATCGGCGCAGCATAATTCAAATTACATATTTGGCGCCAGATCTTTCCTTCCACTTTCTCAAATTTGGCCCACTCACACTCATCTATCGTTTCGCTAGCATAATTCAAAATCGATGGGATCTTTATTTTGTAAACTGATATGATGTGAGAAAAATGTCTTTTCCCACATTGCATATACAAGCGATTAATTGCAGAGGCTTGTGAAATAGCTTTACCTTTGCAATGGTCCATATGTCTATTAGCAGAACACCTGTTAGTAAATATTTTTCCTAAATAAGGATAACATTTTACTACTTCCATTTTTTCATTTCCCAGAAACCAATTCAACTTTTTTCTAACCTTACAACCGTGGTAGCTAAAAATCATAACTTTGCTCTTTGAAATGTTTATTTTTTAAAAATACTCTTCTGTGTACCTAACCAGTTCTGTTAATCGTCTTTGCAACCCAATTGGTCTTAAGTCCATTATTAGTGCATCATCTGCATACAACAGACAACTTAGTTTTAGGTTACCTACTTGGGGTGGGTACCCTTTACTCTGTCCTACCCGACGTGGCAAATCATTGATGTAGATAGAAAAGAGTAAAGGGGCCAGAAGGCACCCCTGCTTCAACCCATTGTGTGTACATATTTTCTTTGAGAGGCCTTGAGTTCCCCCTAACAAAACTTTTATCCATGTCAAAGAATGGAGTGCAATTATTAATCTTAGAAGATTCCCTGGGATCCCCATAGTGACCAGTTTCCTCCACAGCATCCCCTGATCTACCCTATCGAACGCTGTGGAGAAATCTGTAAATGCTGTATACAACGGGATCCCCCGACCCACGGGATATTTTTCGATTAAAGTTTGCAGGACAGAAATGTTATCCAGTGTGCCACTAATCTTGCGGAACCCCGATTGTTCCAGAGGTATGTGATTATTTCCGAATACCCACTCTTGCAAGTGGCCAAGGATACTCTTCGCAAACAGTTTCCCCGTTGCGTCTAAAAGGTGATTTGCCTAAAACTGGCTGGGGAGTTTTTTGGGCCCTTCTTATATAACGGGACTATTATACTTCCTTTCCAGGAGTACGGGATGTCCCCAGTGTTATAACAATGGACAAACAGAGGATATAAAAATGTTGCCCAATCCTCACGGTCCTGTTTTATTATGGTGATCAATGTATAGTAATGCCCTTTGGCTTGAAGAAAGCACCTGCCACATTCCAAAGTCTGGTGAACAAAGTCCTTACAGGTCTGGAAGCATATAGTACAGCATATCTTGATGATTTAGCTGTCTTTAGCTCCACCTAGGAGGACCACCTGAAGAATGTTTTGGAGGCTCTGCAGAAAGCAGGACTCACCATCAAGGCTACTAAGTGCCAGATAGGGCAGATCAAGGTTGTGTTCCTAGGCCACCTTGTGGGTGGAGGCCAGGTTCAGTCATTACAGAGCAAAATCCAGACCATCATGGACAGGGTTGCTCCAACTACCCAGATTCAGGTCAGAGCTTTCTGGGCCCTGACTGGGCACTAGAGATGATTTGTGAAAGGATATGGGTCTATAGTGACTCCCGAATGATCTTACATCAAAAAGAATGCCCAAGAAGGTTCAGTGGACAGTTAGCTGTCAGAAGGCATTTGATGACCTCAAGCAGGCCATGTGCACTGCTCCCATTCTGCAGAGTGTTACTGTTTTCGAATAGTCTGAATGGGAGCCTGCTAATCAGGACCCCAGTAAATCTGCTTTCTCCTTAAACTGTTATGTCATGTACTTAGGTACACTCCAGATTGGATACTGGGGTACCCTTGTCGGCCCCTAGTATATGGTACCCATGTACTCAGGGCATAGGTACCCCAGAGGGCTCCCATGGGCTGAAGCATGAACTTTGGCACTCATGAAAGGCCAAGCAAAATTGAACTACCGGCCTGCCATTGCAGCCTGTGTAAGATGGTGATCAATGTATAGTAATGCCCTTTGGCTTGAAGAAAGCACCTGCCAAATTCCAAAGGCTGTGAACAAAGTCCTTACAGGTCTGGAAGCATATAGTGCAGCATATCTTGATGATTTAGCTCTATTTAGCTCCACCTGGGAGGACCACCTGAAGAATGTTTTGGAGGCTCTGCAGAAAGCAGGACTCACCATCAAGGCTACTAAGTGCCAGATAGGGCAGATCAAGGTTGTGTGCCTAGGCCACCTTGTGGGTGGAGGCCAGGTTCAGCCATTACAGAGCAAAATCCAGACCATCATGGACAGGGTTGCTCCAACTACTCAGATTCAGGTCAGAGCATTCTTGGCCCTGACTGGGCACTAGAGATGATTTGTGAAAGGATATGGGTCTATATGACTCCCGAATGATCTTACATCAAAAAGAATGCCCAAGAAGGTTCAGTGGACAGTTAGCTGTCAGAAGGCATTTGATGACCTCAAGCAGGCCATGTGCACTGCTCCCATTCTGCAGAGTGATACTGTTTTTGAATAGTCTGACTGGGAGCCTGCTAATCAGGACCCCAGTAAATCTGCTTTCTCCTTAAACTGTTGTCATGTACTTAGGTACACTCCAGATTGGATACTTGGTACCCTTGTCAGTCCCTAGTATATGGTACCCATGTACTCAGGGCATAGGTACCCCAGAGGCCTCCCATGGCCTGAAGCATGAACTTTGGCAGTCATGAGAGGCCAAGCAAAATGGAACTACAGGCCTGCCATTGCAGCCTATGTAAAATAGTGCGTGCACCACTTACTTTAGATATAGGTTTACTATATCCCAGGGTCACTGCACTTAAAACCTATACTTCGCCCCCATAGCAGGCCTTAACAATCCTGAAGGCAGGGTGCTTGGTTTTAAGGGAGAGGGTGCCACTGCATGAGCAGGACATCCCTGCAGCCTACGAAGTCCATTCTCCCGGGTTGTCAGTGCATCAGCCCTTTACGACATATAGAGTGGCATTATGCGACCGCGTGATGATCAACTCTTAAACGGCTGAAAGTAACTACATCATGTTTGGTGTCAAACATTGTGGAATCATACCCCCACACTGGTAACAGGTGCGAGAGGTAAGATTTCACCCCTCAGGACCGATCTTTGAGAGGTCTCTGGTGTTCCCAGTACCAGCTTCTAGTCCCGACAACCAGACACACATTTCAGCCCTCCTGCTGCTGAGACAAGCTCAAGCAGAGAAAGACAGAACAATAGGCATCCTGTAACAGGGAGGTGTGACCACCTCCCAGACAGGATTTAGTGTATTAGGCCTGGGTGGGTGCGCTTGCCAGCGACCAAAAGTCTGCCTGAGGGGCAGATTTAGTGTCCCTGTGCATAGTCCAGTTGAAACCAGTCCTTGGAGGGGTTGGCACCTGCTCTGGCATGAAACTGGATAAAGGGATAAAGGACATGGGAATAACCTCCCAGGTATCTTAACCCACGCCTCGCAGGGTCCCCTGAATCTGTCTAACCCTCTCCTGTGGGTACTTAAGACTTACCTGCCTGCAGGACCCTAGATTTGACGTGCACGACATTCTGAACCAGAAACCACTGAAGTTTGACTGTCTGGACACTCTGGACTTCGCTGGACTTCGTTTGGGCCCGACTCAGTCTCCCTCTCAGTCTGAAGCCAGGTCTGTGCCCAAGCACCATACAGGCTCTGTGCAGGACCTGTGGAGAATGAAGGACAACTGTAGATATCTCTCTTGGAGTGAAGGAGGCACTCCCCTGCAACCATAGGCACCTCATCTCAACTGACTGGTCTTCTTCTCCTGAGCTCCTACAAAGTCTGAAGGCTCCAGCAACACAGGAGATGACTTTCCAAGTCCCTTGAAGTCAGATCAGCCCTCTCACCCAGATTGCAGCCAGAATCCCTTGTGGGGGCTGCAATACTCATACCCCTGTGCACTGCATACTTTTGCAAGTGCACATGCTTGAAGGCATTTTCTGAACAAGTGCATTAAGAATTGAGTAGCCCTAACATCTGGCACCCTTTCCACCAAAGAACTCTGGCCTCCTTACAAAGAGTGCTCTGTCGGCTGTTGCTTTGCAAAACTGCCCAAGGTCCCTTTGCGAGTGCTGTGCCTCAGGCCTGTGGGTCTTCTTGATGATCAACTCTGCATTTTTTCAGCTCCTCTAGTTGCTCCTGGCTTGCCCTGACTCCCCTATGGTTGGTGAATCTACTGGATCTTGCTGGTTCAAACTGTAACCTTCTTTGACATTCTGCATGGGTTGCCGTTGCCAAGGCTTGTTGATGCTCCAGCGATACATCAACCCCTCAGTGCTCAATATCCTTCATGGGACAGCTCGTATCTAGCTTCTTGTTGTCCTCAACATCACCTGGTCCCGGTGGCTGCAGAGTCAAGAACCCGCTCAACACACCTGAAGTACCTGACATCGGTGGCATTCGTCTACTGAGCCCCTGGTCACTCCTGAGTGACACAGACTCTGTCCCCTCTGTTTTCAGGTACTTTTCATCAAGAATTCACCATTGGATTCCGACTGACACTTTTCTTCCTTCCAGTAGTGGCTCTTCTTCGAAGTCCGGTTGATGAGAAAAACAAGGACCCCCTGGGTAGTGGTAGTATATAGACTCCTAGGGCAGGGTAACAACATATGTGAGTAAAAAATCCTAGGCCATCAACTAAATAAGTGAACAATTAACCTAAACCAGTGGTAAAAGGAACAATCGAAAATAAAAATTATATAAAAAACATGTTTTTAATTGGTATATTAAAAATCATATAGAAACTGAACAAAGGTCAGACTAAATGATAAGAATAAAACATAAATCATCAACCAACATATACAAGTGTTATAAAAATAAGTACATTACATATAAATAATACAGAATACATTTCAAAATACATTCAAAGTCATAGTTGGTGCCTAAAGTGCTGGAGAAACATAAAAACTCGACGCGCGTTTCGGCAGAAAACGACTTCCTCAGGAGTCGCAGGTGATACTCTGGAAATATATTCACAAGAAAAACATATGTCAGACTACCGTATATATACATACAATGTTACATAAAAGTTACTGGCAATGTTTAAGTAAAATACAGATGGCATGAAGAGAGGCTAACAATATATAATTCAGACTCGAAAGTCCTTAGTACCTATCCGGTCTAATCTACTAATTTGTTCACTCATTGTCGTATGGTAGACAGATATTATTATTGCTGGCCTCAACTCATTAGTCTTCGTACTTCATTTTTATATCTGAAACTGGATCTGATCTATTGCGACAAAAATATATATATACATGTCTATGGTCAATATAGGAAGAGACGGTTATTAGGGATCAATCTGGGAACATTTCCCTGGCCGACCTTTTCATTGTCTCTGTAGCTTAAAAAATCCTTTTTCTCATTATGTATATCGTTATAGGTTTAATTTAAATATTATATAGCCTCGGTATTATTCTCCTTTGCGATCCATAGAAATTAATAAGATCTTATCTATATATATTTTTTCTTTCCGCTATACAATATCTTATGACCTAATGTAGATGCGGGCATCTGTTTCTAGATAATTCTCAGTCTGCGATGATTCTCGCTCTTCGGGCTCAGAACGTTGTCCGTTTTCGTGTGCACTACACTATCACGCTTTGACCTGATGCACGCGCGCCATCTTGGATTGGGACGCATTTCTGAGATTATAGTTGCATTAGTCCTGTTTCGCTATCTGGTCATTGCCAGCACCAATTTAGTTTTTCGCGCCGTTTTAGGGTTTTAAAAAGGGCGCTTGTATTCCGGCGTTTATCCCCTTTGCCGTGGAGGACCGTACTCATACCACGACCGTCGGAACAGCACCATCTTGCTGTCCACCAACTAATTACTTTTTTAAGGTAAGAGCTAACGAACATCAGTAAATAGAGCCGTTAACGCTAACATATGTTATCGACGCTTTTTCTCTAGTTAGACTGTCTTCAACTTATATTTTACCCTGGCTCACTAACCTAGGGTATCTATATGATTCACCTTTGCAGCTATGAAATTTCTGTCGAACCTAGACGTCCCCGCCTGCTGATGTATATCAGACATCACGCATGCTATCTACTCTAAATAAATAAGGTATTTGAACGCTCATGATATTAGTAACTTCTTATCATTTCCTTAATTGTAAAATATGCCTCCTTTTTTACTACTCTATTAGTCTTAATTGTTGGTGTATCCCCCCCCCTTTTCTTCAAGTTTCACCTCCATTTACCGACACGTGAGACGTCTTTTTTAATAAATATCTCGCTGCTCTACACATTTTTTGTGTATTTTATCATCGTCATCCTAATATATAAGACTACAAGAAGCTTACAGACTCTATCAGGTAAACATATGATTATAGTAACTACAGGGCTAAGCAGTAGAATAGGCTATCTAGGAGTCTCCATCATGTTCATGTTCTTTTTAGAGCTCCATTACCTTATTGCTCCCTCTCATCATTATGAGAACTCTGAATATAGTAGGGATATCTATCCGATTTCTCACAAACGAGTGCCTGATAATCGGAATGATTACATTTTTCTATCTTGGTTCTTGTTCTATGTAGGAGTCCAGAATGTCGTGGACACATGTAGACATATTGATGGTTCATATAAATAGGATGAATTTTATTCCAACTTTGTCGTTATTATTTTACCGTATCTCTATCTCTTGCATGGATCGCTTAGACCATCCCCTTATCCTTGTATAATCCCATATAACTCAGCCATCTATCGACATCAACTTTTCTGTCCCTCCCACCATCTTCTGTGAGAATCCATATTTTGATGCTTAGTTAGTTGTGTGGCCCATTGTGTTCATAGATGAAAGTATATGTTTAAACATTACTAAACACTATTGTGTCTCTCTTTTGATCAGGAATTAGCCTTTATCGAGGGACTCATTATTCATAAATATATGAAGATATCATCTTCTTTTGATGTACTGCATTGAAATAAAGTCTTTTAATGTAAGTCTATATCTATGTACCATTACATGCTCAATCAATATGTATCTCACGGTGTTATGTTTTAGTTTAATAATTGTTTGTAACAACTTACATCAATTTAACTAATATTGTATCCCGAATGGTTTTTCGATAATTTGTATATTATTAGTCAAGTACTGCACAATTGTTGGATAATATCTGTCTACCATACGACAATGAGTGAACAAATTAGTAGATTAGACCGGATAGGTACTAAGGACTTTCGAGTCTGAATTATATATTGTTAGCCTCTCTTCATGCCATCTGTATTTTACTTAAACATTGCCAGTAACTTTTATGTAACATTGTATGTATATATACGGTAGTCTGACATATGTTTTTCTTGTGAATATATTTCCAGAGTATCACCTGCGACTCCTGAGGAAGGCGTTTTCTGCCGAAACGCGCGTCGAGTTTTTATGTTTCTCCAGCACTTTAGGCACCAACTATGACTTTGAATGTATTTTGAAATGTATTCTGTATTATTTATATGTAATGTACTTATTTTTATAACGCTTGTATGTTTTTTATATCATTTTTATTTTCGATTGTTCCTTTTACCACTGGTTTAGGTTAATTGTTCACTTATTTAGTTGATTGCCTAGGATTTTTTACTCACATATCTTCTTCGAAGTCCTCCATTCAGTTTGACAGCGGTTTCGGACGCCACTTCAGACCTATGCACCCAGCTTCCCTGGGTTAGGTAATAGTGGTACTATGGTATCCACGGGTGGGGTGGCTCTCCAACCTTCTAAGTTTCACTGGGTTTCTTTGAGGTCCATTGGCAAGAGCCCTTAAACTTTACAACTGCAACCGTGACTCTCAGATTGAATTGTACATAGCACCCTGTCATGTTCCTACACTGCAACCATCCTCACTGAAGTCCCTACTTACTCACCTTGGGCGGTTCCTGGGGATCCCAGGGATTCTACATCCAAAAGACACTGTCTTGACTTGAGTTGTGGGTCCTATACCACTATTTTAGTTTATGGTTTGGTCTCCCCCTGGAGCCCACTGTATATTAGTGCTATTTACTATTGTTTCTGTGCTACAGTATTGTGTGCTTTGCGAGTATCCTCAGGTACTGTATTGTGCTTAAATTGTGCTATATCAATAACTACATATTTTTATAACTAATGTGTGGATCTCCATTCATTTAACCAATACTATAAATTTGCATTCTGGAAAAACAATCTGCTTAACATTCCTTAAAAACCAAGCCTGAAGGCTGCTCTCCACAGCTACCACTTGGATAGATTTCTATGGTTATCTTTGTCCTCTTAAATCCCCATAAGGATTGTTTGGACTGGTACATGGTGCCCACTTTAATTTGTGGACAGCATACACTATGCCAACTTCTCACATTCTGTAAAGTGGATTTCCTATTGATCAAGGCTCATTCCCCTGATACTGCAGATGAGGAAATTAAAGGTAGTGAAGTGGACCATGATGTACTGTTAAGTGGAAGAAGTGCCGGCAGTGAGTGGCCCCGCACTCCCCATCCTGGTTTACTGGCCCATCCTGACTTTGAGCCCGACCCAGATAGTGTCTGAGAGACACTGCACCCTGCACTGTGAAATCTTCCTGATCAAGTACTGGTAAGTTGTCTTTCAAGAGCATAAAAACAAATTAACATACCAAGAAACTCCTCCACACCCAGGCCTCAGTTAAGAAACATACACTACCCAATTAAACAGTAAAAAACAACAACTAGAAAAATAAACCCTAAAGGTTGTAAAGCCAGGAAGAAGAGACTGGGAGAAGAAGAGGAAGTGGTGAACCAACTGAGAAGTGATAAAAGTAAGAAATAAGACCGAAATAGGCAACCAATGTCACTGGGGGGTTGAGTACAGAGGCAACGGTCTGTTTACTACTCTGTAGCAAAAACAACAGTTGATGGACAGAATGCAGAACAATGTCATTCATTCACCCCAGTACAGAGACCTGGGCCCAAATCCATAGTTTTTTGCTCACCATGCCATTCCAGTTTGAACCCAGCCATATGCAAATCAGTCTTAAGCTTGTGCCCCATGGGAACAGTCTAGCCCGAACTGCCAAGCCAGGTCCTCCCTTGACTGGAAAGAAGCATCCTAGGACCGGTTTCAGGCTTTCAGCCCTCATCAGCCAGGATAGCTTGATTTCAGTGGCATGGAGAGCACAGGAATCACGTCTGAGCATATCCGTCCCACTCAGGGTGACAAATACAAAAATAACAGTTGATGGACAGAATGCAGAACAATGTCACACATTCTCTGCAGTAGAGAGACCTGGGCCTAAGTCCATTGTTTTTTTGCTCACCATGCCATTCCAGTTTGAACCCAGCCATATGCAAATCAGTGTTGATCCTGTTCCCCATGGGAACAGTCCAGTCCGAACTGCCAAGCCAGGTCCTCACTGGACTGGAAACAAGCATCCTAGGACCGGTTTTAGGCTTTCAGCCCTCATCAGCCAGGATAGCTTGATTCCAGTGGCATGGAGAGCACGGGACTCAAGTCTGAGCATACCCGTCCCACTCGGGGTGACAAATGCAAAAACAACAGTTGATGGACAGAATGCAGAACAATGTCATACATTCACCACAGTACAGAGACCGGGGCCCAAATCCATCGTTTTTTTGCTCACCATGTCATTCCAGTTTGAACCCAGCAATTGCATATGGCCATGTCTGAACTGGGGTGGCAG
Organism: Lissotriton vulgaris; assembly: GCF_964263255.1. Lineage (NCBI taxonomy): Eukaryota > Metazoa > Chordata > Amphibia > Caudata > Salamandridae > Lissotriton > Lissotriton vulgaris. The sequence goes on along the minus strand of NC_141694.1, from coordinate 1,082,414,330 downwards.
AGTGAGCTAAAGAATGATGATGGATTAAACCCAGATCAGTTGACTGGGGTAAGTGCTTGCAATGTTCAACACTCCGTTCATCATACCCATTGGTTTTGCTTTGTTCGCCCTAAGTTGGCAGGATATGCCCAGACGTGGGTCCCTTGCTCACTTTGCCACTGGGTTCAAGCTAGCCTGACTGATGACGGCTGATTAGCCAGAAACCGGTCCCAGGATGCTTGTTTCTGGTCCAGGGAAGACATGGCTTGGCAGTTCAGGCTGGACTGTTCCCATGAGGCACAGGGTCAGACTGATTTGCATATGGCCATGTCTGAACTGGGGTGGCGGAGTGAGTTAAAGAATGATGCTGGATTAAACCCAGATCAGTTGACTAGGGGTGAGTGATTGCAATGTTCAACACTCCATCCATCATACCCTTTGGTTTTACTACTCTGTAGCAACAGGGCCATGGCTCATACAATGGGAGCCAACATTCTGAGTGCATGTCGGACACCATTCTGTGGCTATAGGAAAGATGTGCAGTCTACATCCTGTCAAGATAAAACGCTATTGTCCGCACCTCATCACATGTATCTGATAGAGCGCGATGGTGCTCTTTCATTTGTAGGGGTGCATCATTATCACGTATAGTCTGCATCCACATATATTCCTTTGTTGTGTTAACATTTGGTCATTAGAATGTACTTGGTTATAATATGTGAAAGTGCAATGATAGAAAAGATTTGTGCCTTGCAAAGAAACCACATGTAATTTGTATTTGAATATTGTAACCTTTAGTATTTGCTTGCAATTGCTTAACTAACTTTGCTCATTACATTGTAATGCATTTGATTTAAACATGCACCATATTAAAGTTGAACGTAGATGTGGCTAACTGTGCGTAACGTGTAGGATTTCATAGATTGTGTGCAATTAAATATACATGCAATGTGCTTATGTAACATGATGGTTTGGAAAGGCCTAAATAAAAGTTTCACTGATGTGTGTATAGGAAGGGCCTATATGCTTCACTCTTATGTAGGCCGATTTCTGTGCCTGAAGTGTATTTTCCCTGGAACCTCTCGTATTAGGCTTGTTAGTAAATGTCATGTGCATGTTGAATTTGCTCTGTTCTCACGTTTCTTTTGCAGGTGGAGAAAATCATCTTTGTTAGTTAGAATAACACCTTTTGTTTTAGGAGCTAGGCTTGGATTGGAGAGGATACTTTTATGCAAAGAACGTTGATAATTGGGAGACGGTGTTCTTTCTCACTTAGGGAGGCCTGGGAATCAAAGTCATCGATCCAGGAGCTGGGAGTATCGAAACTTAATGAAAAATCACCTATGAGAATTGCCCAACAAGTTGAGGAGATCTGTGGACGTGTTCTACTTTTTTGTGTTTTGAATTAAGGACAGTGCCCTAGGGGTTGAGTCAGGAGAGGAGGTGAGGAGATCGAAGTAGCGGGAAGGGGCATCTTAGTATGAGCTCTGTAGCTTTGGCTACTTGACCCATACAATGTAACTGCACTTCTCAGGAAGTCTTCACATGCTGACACCTTTTCCTGATCTTGCTTGGGTAATGTTAAGTAGGGATTTCACTCTAGTAGTAGTGTAGGGACAGACTAATGCTTTTAACTCATCAATCCCAGAAAACCTGATCTTAAAGTAGGGGCAATCATTGCCTATTTTCTATTTCTGGAATTTGCCATTCTTTTTATGATCCAGGGTTTAAATCTCGCCCGTAGGTTTGGATTTGTATTAGTTCCCATGTATTTCTACAACCTTATCTTGAGGAGTCTGTATGTCCATTTATTTTTAGCTTTGTAATAAATCCCCTAGCTTGAAATTTGGAGTCTGTGATTCTTTGGAGTCATGGTTCTTGAAAATTGTTAGTTTGTCATGATGAGTTATTTCTCCCCTCTGCACTTCTCAGCAGGTAACAAAAGACCATCAAACAAGAGTTCCACAGTAAACTGGTAGAGAGGAATCAGACCCTAGCAGTTGGTAGCAGAAGGACGGTTAACTCTGCAGTGAGGGGAGAATCTAGGAACTTTAGGGAAAGTCTAGCCAAAGAGCCAAAAGGATGAAAGACCAGAAGATTGAGAGAGGAGGATGACAGGCTTTGGGAGAGACCGATGGAGAGTGATGGTGCAGTGGGAACAACGGTATACAGTGGAGTGAGTATGAATAGGGATATGTGTGTTAGATTACGGTGATGATTTGATTGCATGATGTCTTGCGGAGTTGGTTTGAGAGTCAAGTGATTGTGGTTGTGGTTTCGGGCCAAACGCGCGCGGTCCATGTGATATAATTTGTTTAGTTTTGATGTAAAGCTCGACGTGTAGCCTAGGATAGGTTTGTGGTGTAGAAGACACCAGTGATGTAATTGTCTGACCAGTGATTGTGGGCGTTGTGAGGCATCATCAACAACCCACTGGAGATAGGGAACGTTGAGAGAGTTGAGTGGGAAGCTAGTACACAATGGTGGATCACAACAATACAAGTGACCAACGCAGGTCCTGGGTCACTGTGTGTGAGTGGATTTGAGCAAGTGGATCCTAGCAGTTATTTGTATGACTGACTGAGCATTTGTGGTCTGACAGTTTGGGGTGGCTGTCCAGTCTTTCGTGGACAGACAGTTGCCAGTGGTGAGGCAGACAATGACTAGTGACTGTCCGGTCATTTCGTGGACAGTCGGAGATGTAACTGTCTGGTCATTAGGTGGATAGACAGTTTCTTGTTTCTATCAGTAAGGTGTGTGAATGTGTAAGGAAGAGATTGTAAAGGAAGGTGGACTGCAGAGTGAGGAGAAGTGATGTCAGAGTGTGTTGCGCTGCAATAGGTCGGTTGGTATAAAGCCACGCTGGGATTGGTGGGTTGTCATCAGGTAGTAGAAACGAAAACATCTTGATAGCAAAAGAGTTGATTCAATCATGCAATGCTTCAGGGTGTTATGAGATCTTTGTAGGGGCGATAGAGGAGTAGTAACTCCATTGGGTGAGGAAGCACCACCCGAGGATACCCCGGCTCATTCCATGGCCAGAAATGTAGGACTTCCTACCATAATTTGGCTTCAAAATTGGCATAAGATTAGAGGTGCTGTATCAGTTAAGGGCAGTGATGGCTTCATTGCGACCTCCACCCAGACCAACACAGTTTGAGGCATTAGATGCATGGATGAGAGCAGCACAGGGAAAGAAGAGGGAGAGAAGCCAAGGAAGGATAAAAAAAAACATGAAGGCATACCAAGATGTGCGTTGGCACACACAGTTGAAGAAATGGAGGGTAGACACCTTGAGGGAGAGAGACTATTCCCACTGTTAGTGAAAACAGGAGACACTCAGAAGAGGAATGAAGAGGATGATAGCGATACTGATGACAGCTGGTAAATAGGTTGCTAGCAGAGCGTCCGCCCCCATACAATCCAACTTCAGAGGAGGGAAGGTGAGTGCTTAAGGAGGGATTAGGAGAACACGAGTAGTGAGAAAGATTTCAACAGGAATGGAGGGAATAGGGATGCAAACATCGAGGAGTGCCAATATGAGTGGAGTTAATGCTACTACATGGTTACAGGGAGCCCTTACAGTGCTGGTCACCATTGGTCCCATAGTGTCAGTATATGATCCAGGTCAAGTAGAAAATAGTAGCTAAACACAGTTGGTAGTAGGAGGAGGTATCAGTTCTGAATGAAATGGTACAGTGAGCAGAACTGGTGCCCTTTTGAGACCCGTGGAGGCTAGTACTCCCTTGTCAGCCACTGCAGATTCTTCCAGAGGGCACATTAAACCCAGAGTGGTAAGATCAGTGTCATTGGCAGGCTCATGTTCCTACTTTATGATTTGGGAAGCCACAGTTAGAGGTCTCATGGGGAGGATGACATGAGAAGGAATTAATCAAGGAGTTGCTGGGAATCAAAATGTTCCACAGAACGTAGTTGAAGGGAGTCACTATGGAAATCAGAGCAGTAAAAGTAGAGAGCTAAGGAGTAAGTATGGGCGGAAAATCCGTTACGCTCGCGGATTTTGCGGATTTTCGGTAAATTCGCAATCCGCGAGATTTGCGAATTTCCCGCAAAATCCGCAAATTCGCACGCAGCGGATTTTTTTTTCTTGGTGATACAATTTTGCGGCGCGCGGCGTTTATCATCGTTTGCCGAGTTGTTTTTCTCGATATTTTGCGAGTGCTGCGCCATTTTGGATCTTGCTGCGGGATCCCGCGGGAATTTGGCAAGCGCGATTACGTAATCGCGGCTTGCCAACTTTTGCAGCGAGCGTTTGTCAACGCGAGTACGCCGAGATCACGTCTCGCTGTACTTCGCAATTGCGAGCTTTGAGATGCGGCGAGCAGCAACAATCTCGCACACGCGAAAATATAAAATTTGCAATTCTGCACAAGAAATCCACCAGCAAGCAGCATAAACCTTATTGAAATGATGATTTTTATCTGAATAACTCCTTAGGTTGACATTTGCCTGCACTTTTTTTGCGAGGAGTCCATTTTGGGGAGGCGGGGAGGGGGTTGGGAGGAAGGAAGTGCCCCACAGTCTTCAACTTCCTGTTCCTGTCCAGCAGGCTCCTCCCAGTGCTTTGTCCATCTCCTGGTCACTTTTCATTTGGATCTGGAGCTGGAAGGATTACTTTTTGTGGATGCTGCTGGATATTTGGATTTGAGGCCTTTTTGACTTTCTTTGGATCACTTTTGGATTAGAAATTTTACAAGTAAGTTTGTTTGGGGCATTACAGATGCTGCAACTACAATTTTGGAATTTTCGATTTTTGGGCTGTTTTGGGGCCTTTTGCCCAGGGGTACTCAGTGGTGGGTGGACTGAGTCTTTCTGTGGGGTGTCTTGAACTTAAACATCATGGAGGGCATGGATGGAATGGGATTGTGCTGATTTTTCAGTGATTTTCGATTTTTGGGGGTGTTCATGGGGAGGGACAGGCCATGTGGCTGGGGGCCATTTTGAGTGCTGCTACAGGCCCTGGCCATGTGCAGGGAGGCAAGTGGCCATTTTCAATGTAGGCATTGTTGTTAGGCCTGCAACCATTTTGCCTACTTTTCAACCTTTATGCCCAGGGGTAGTGAGTCTTGCATGGGCCTAGTCTTTCTGTGGGTTGTCTTGAATTTAAACATCATGGAGGGCATGGATGGAATGGGATTGTGCTGATTTTTCAGTGATTTTCGTTTTGGGGGGCTGTACTTGTGGCCTTTTCACCAGGGGTATTGAGTCTAGCATGGGCCTAGTCTTTTTGTGGGGTGTCTTGAACTTAAACATCATGGATGGCATGGATGGAATGGGATTGTGCTGATTTTTCAGTGTTTTTCGATTTTGGGGGGTGTTCATGGGGAGGGACAGGCCATGTGGCTGGGGGCCATTTTGAGTGCTGCTACAGGCCCTGGCCATGTGCTGGGAGGCAAGTGGCCATTTTGAATGCAGGCATTGTTGTTAGGCCTGCAACCATTTTGCCTACTTTTCAACCTTTATGCCCAGGGGTAGTGAGTCTTGCATGGGCCTAGTCTTTCTGTGGGGTGTCTTGAATTTAAACATCATGGAGGGCATGGATGGAATGGGATTGTGCTGATTTTTCAGTGATTTTCGTTTTTGGGGGCTGTACTTGTGGCCTTTTCACCAGGGGTATTGAGTCTAGTATGGGCCTAGTCTTTTTGTGGGGTGTCTTGAACTTAAACATCATGGAGGGCATGGATGGAATGGGATTGTGCTGATTTTTCAGTGTTTTTCGATTTTTGGGGGTGTTCATGGGGAGGGACAGGACATGTGGCTGGGGGCCATTTTGAGTTCTGCTACAGGCCCTGGCCATGTGCAGGGAGGCAAGTGGCCATTTTGAATGTAGGCATTGTTGTTAGGCCTGCAACAATTTTGCCTACTTTTCAACCTTTATGCCCAGGGGTAGTGAGTCTTGCATGGGCCTAGTCTTTCTGTGGGGTGTCTTGAATTTAAACATCATGGAGGGCATGGATGGAATGGGATTGTGCTGATTTTTCAGTGATTTTCGTTTTTTGGGGCTGTACTTGTGGCCTTTTCACCAGGGGTATTGAGTCTTGCATGGGCCTAGTCTTTCTGTGGGGTGTCTTGAACTTAAACATCATGGAGGGCATGGATGGAATGGGATTGTGCTGATTTTTCTGGTTTTTTTCCCAATTTTTTTGGGGTGTATAACTGAACTGATGTTCCTCTGTCTTCCATTGTTTTTAGGTGCACAAGACTCAAGAGAACCACCAGTGCCAGGAAGAAGTCCTGCAGCGATGTGTGTGTGCAGCATAATGTCACGCGACGTCACGTCTGGCCTCAGACAACTCTACAATTCGTGCAACTGCGGCCTGCTGTCTGACCTGCTCTGAAGAAGATGGCCCCAAAAAAAGGTCTCTGTAGCTCCTCTAGCAAGAAAGTTGTTAGTAAGGAGCAGAAGGAGCAAGTTACCAAGGAGGCTGGTGTGCCAACCGCCACATTTTTTGGGAGCAAAAAAAAAAGTACGCCTGCAGCAGCAGGATCTGCTGGGGACCAAGCTGGGAGCAGCACCCCCGCTCCATTGGGTTCAGTGCCTCCACCACCACGCCAACTTAAGTCAAAGCCCTTGAGTGCTTCAGAGGCAGTCAGTGTACTTCTCCAATCGCCATCGACCAGTGATGTTGGCTCATCGCAAGAAAGTAGCAGCAATGTCCCTGAATCAACACCGCTTGTTGTAAGTCATCTGACAAGTGTTGAACAACCACAGCCGCAACAACACCACCATGTGCAAGTACAAGCCCAAGTACATGTGGAAGGAGAGGCAGCGCAAGGAGATGCGCAAGCAGAGGTGCATGGAGGGTCACAAGTGCCCACAATAGTTGTTCCTCCCGACGTAGGGGCACATCAGGAAATCGACAATCAAGGCGAGGTATCATTTGAGGAAGCCACTCCTCCTGATGATCATTCATTGTCTTCCACACCCCTAGCAAGGAAGAGATCAAGGGTGAGGTCTACATCTTCTTCAAGCACACCTCCTTCTGATGATCGGGATGAAGATGGGGAACCACCAAGGCTGTCTGAGAGTGAGGCACACCATGATCTGACAAAGATACCTAAGCGTAAAAGGAAGGTCGTCGAAAAACTCATACCTATGGAGTGTGATGAGGCTCAACAAGAAGTGACGCATACTGCTGCTGATGAAGCCCTTCACGACGACGATCCAGTCATCATAATGGTGACTGCAGCCCCAGCGGGCATGCAGCAAAGAGACATTTTGACCCTATCCCGAGAAGCTGCTGAGCGGGAAGGTGATGTTGACGAGGAGTCAATGGAAACACAACAATCATTGGATTTGGAGTTAACTAGTACACCAACACCTACCGCTTCCATATTTCTTCCTCGCAAGAAGGGAGTGGGACCTCCATCCACCTCGACCTCAATTAGTGGTGGTGAAAGTGCAAAACGTACTGAAGTTCGGCAATCCACATCCTCCACTTCATCTGGCATTAGCAGCAGGACCACCACCACCAGTATCGCCGCCTCCTCCGGCCCCCAAAGACATTTCAAGTCTCCAGTTTGGGACTTCTTTAGTGTTTGCCCAAAAAAGGAAAACGTAGCCATTTGTAGGCTTCGAGTTAGTCGTGGTAAGTTTGGTACCAACTATGGTACCGGAGGCCAGAGAGGTCATCTTGAGAGACAGCACACTGTCAAATGGCATGCGCACCTAAAGGAGATCAAGGAAGCCCAAATTGCACGTAATGAAAACGTTGATTTTTCATCTGATGATGACGAGGAGGAAGAAGACGATTCAAACACTTCACTTACACCCAGTACCCCTGTCAGCAGCACACCCCATGTGAGCCACACTAAGAGTGTGGGAGAGAGTGAGACATCAATGCGAAAAAGTTCATCAGCGAGCGTAACAGGGTCGAAGATATCATCATCCCGTAAATCCTTGGTCCAGGGCAACATTAAAAAGATGTTGTTTACAGAAGCGCAATATGAACGCAACCACCCACTGACGCGTCTGTATAACACTAAGCTGGCTAAAATGCTAGCTCTGGACCTTCTCCCTTTTTCTTTTGTAGAAGGGGTTGGTTTTCTAGAATTAGTGGCAGCGCTCTGCCCTAAATGGAAGGTTCCCAGCCGGTTCTATTTTGCCCGAGTTGCGGTTCCAGCACTACATGAAGATGTTCTGGAGGTGATTGGGGCAGCTTTGCAGAAGAGTGCTGTTCACACTATACATCTGACAACAGACATGTGGACCAGTGGCGCAGGCGCTGATTACATGTGCATCACTGCACACTGGGTCTCTTTTTCAGGGGCTAAAGCAAAGCTAAACACAGGTGTTGACCCGGACATTGTTTTTAAAGCTGCTCGGAAACATGCAACACTAGCCATGTTTGGTTTGGAGAAACGTCACACAGCAGAAAACATTTTGGATGTCTTTAACACAAAGGTCCTTAAGTGGCTGTCCCCAAAAAAACGCCAGGTTGGTTATGTTTCCACGGACAATGGCACCAATATAGTTAAGGCCATGAGGCTGGGTGAGTATTTCAGAGTGCCGTGTTTGGCGCACTGTATAAACCTGGTTGTCCAAAAATTCTTGGGTAATAAAGACAGTGCAGCGTACAGAGTATTGGACACCTGCCGAAAAATGTGCAACCATTTCAGCCATTCTTTTAAGGCCCGGAAGCAGCTGAGGAGCCTGCTATATCAACGTCAAATGCCAGTGAAAGCACTCATCCAGGAGGTGGTAACACGGTGGAACTCAACCTTCTACATGCTTGAGCGTCTGTATGAGCAGTATACGGTACTCGATCAATATTTCTTAACAGAGGGTACAGCTCAGGAGGACCTGAGGATGGGTGCGGCGCAATGGGACATAGTTCAAAGCCTGACACGCATGCTTCGTCCTTTTGAGTTCTTCACGCGTGCAGTCAGCAAGGAGGACTGTAATTTGGGAAAAGCTATCCCATTGTTGTACATGCTGGAGCACCAACTGAAGGAGGTGTGTTCTGTGTTTGAAAAAGATGTAAAAAACCAAGACTCTTTTGTTCTGGCTGAGAAATTATTAGAGCTCCTACAAGGTGATGAACGTCTTAAAATGATCCACTCAGAACAGCATTACATTTGTGCTACTATTCTGGATCCACGCTACAAAAAAGGCGCTGGCAGGCCAAGCATTCTTTCCTTTTGATGATGAACATGTTCCAAAGTACAAACGTTGGCTAGCCTTTTCAGCCAAGAGGTTTGAAAGAGAACGGCAGAAAATTGAAGGAAAAGGCAGTACATCAGCATCAGCAGGCCATCCCCAGTCAAAACAATCCACTTCTGCACCTGTGGCTGTGGCACAAGTGACCTCTCAGCCGTTAAAGCCACCGGCAACCGGATCATCTGCACCAGACACAACAGAAACATTGGAGGCTGAAGAGGATTGGCTAGCTCGGCTTGGGTTTGGTTCTCAAAAGGTCAGAGGCACAGCAACAGCTAAGCAAAGTGGAGGAACCTTGGATGAGGACCTTGAGTCGATGGTGAAGGACTATCTGAATGACTCAACAGAGGTCTATGTTAATGCTGACCCATTGGCGTATTGGCATGGGAAAAAAGAATTGTGGCCACAGCTCACCAACCTGGCTTTAAACTACTTGTCTTGCCCACTCGCAAGTGTGTCTTCTGAACATGTTTTCAGTGCTGCTGGTGGCATTGTAACTTCCAAACGGAGCCGCCTCTCGCCCAAAAATGTGGAGAGGTTAACAATGATCAAGAAGAATCAGCACCTCATACCACCAGATTTCAGAGTCCGAGAAAGCGCGCCGGATGAAGACGAGGTGGCCAGCAACATAGATGAGGGAATTTCTACTCTGTCAGGTGACACTGAGCTCACCCTGCCTGAATTCGCAGAGTATGATGACGAAGCCTTATTCTTATTCCTGGACCGTGATACCGAGCCCTGAAAATGAGGCAACGAATCAATAACTTTCTTTTTCGTCCTTATTCACTTTTATTCCTGTGTGTCAGTCTTTCTTTGTTGTGCACAGTTAATATAATTCAAACTTTTATTCAGATAATCACAAAAACAAGCCCATCAGCAGAACTGTCTTCACTTGTTTGCTAATTGATTTGAAGGTGCCGCAGTCTGCATTCCTCAGGTTCACAAGTTCAGAAGAACATGCTCCTCTATCCTCCTCCTCCAGACTACTATTTCCATCAAAGCAGAGGGCTGGTTTACGCCCAATGAAGAAAGACTCAGCACTTGTGGGGGTGTTGTTCTACCTCTTTGCAGGTGAGTTGACGGCTCTGGGGCCATTGTTGGGAAGCTCTAATACCGGATAAAAGTGGTTTGGACCAAATCCGAGGCGAATTTTTTTTAGTGTTTTTGCTGACTTGCTTGCCTTTGAGGTGCTCTTAGGGGGGGTTCCGTCTGTTTGTGGGTGAGTTTCGGGGTCTGTCAGCACTGCTGGGACACTCTAATCTTGATTGCATTTGCTTTTCAGGAAATCAGTGGTGGCAACCCCGACTTATGGCCTAGCTGCAGAGCGCGCGCGGAGTGATTTGGGAAATTTGGAAAAAAATGACAGTCCCCATTTTTGTACTTTTGCTCTTTGGCTCTTTGGGGGTCTTCTACTCGTTGTCTCCTGGGTTGACGGCTCTGGGGCCATTGCTGGGAAGCTCTAATACCGGATAAAAGTGGTTTGGACAAAATCCACGGCGATTTTTTTTTTGCTATTTCTGACATTTTGCTCAATGTAGCATTTTCGGGGGCCTGTTTGGGGGGCTTCCTGGTGTTTGTGGGTGAGTTTCAGGGTCTGGGAGCACTGCTGGGACACTCTAATCTTGATTGCATTTGCTTTTCAGGAAATCCGTGGTGGCAAACCGGACCTATGGCCTAGCTACGCAGCGCGTTTGGACCGAAGGCCGAGAAATATTGCAAGTATGAGATTTTGCTTTTGGCCTGTTTGGGGGTGTTATGCTTTTTGGCAGGTGGGTTGGCGGGTCTTGGGGCATTCCTGGGAAGGTCTAATACCGGGTAGAAGTGGTTGGGACAAAATCCAGGCTGATTTTTATTTTTGCTATTTCTGACATTTTGCTCATTGTAGCGTTTTCGGGGGCCTGTTTGGGGGGCTTCCTGGTGTTTGTGGGTGGGTTTCGGGGTCTGGGCGCACTGCTGGCTATATATACTTTACTTTGCAAGAGGTTTGAAGCAAATCCATGGTGGCAGAGGGGAGTTAGGGCCTAGCTTCAGAGCGCGCGCGGAGTGATTTGGGAAATTTGGAAAACAATGACAAAGTCCCCATTTTTGTACTTTTGCTCTTTGGCTGTTTGGGGGTCTTCTACTCGTTTTCTCCTGGGTTGACGGCTCTGGGGCCATTGCTGGGAAGCTCTAATACCGGATAAAAGTGGTTTGGACAAAATCCACGCCGATTTTTTTGTTGCTATTTCTGACATTTTGCTCAATGTAGCATTTTTGGGGGCCTGTTTGGGGGGCTTCCTGGTGTTTGTGGGTGAGTTTCGGGGTCTGGAAGCACTGCTGGGACACTCTAATCTTGATTGCATTTGCTTTTCAGGAAATCCGTGGTGGCAAACCGGACCTATGGCCTAGCTACGCAGCGCGTTTGGACCGAAGGCCAAGAAATATTGCAAGTATGAGAGTTTGCTTTTGGCCTGTTTGGGGGTGTAAGGCTTTTTGGCGGGTGGGTTGGCGGGTTTTGGGGCATTCCTGGGAAGGTCTAATACCGGGTAGAAGTGGTTGGGACAAAATCCTCGCGGAAAAGTCTTTTGGCACTTTTTGTAACTTAGGGTTCGTTAGGGTTAGCCCTAGCAGCAGGATTGCATGTGTTTCGGGGTGTTCTAGATTTTTGCAACTGAGTTCTGGGGTCTTAGAGCACTCGTGAGAATGTGTAATTTTGGTTGCAAGTCATTTGAAGAAAATCCATGGTGGGAAAGGGGGGATTTGGCATAGTTAAAGAAAGCCTTTGCCACTATTCTTAACTTAGGGTTCGTTAGGGTTAGCAGTATTTCTATTGCATGTGTTTGGGTGGGGGGGTTTTCGAGTCTTGGAGCGATGCTGGCTATGGATACTTTTGCTTGGTTGCTTGCAAGTGGTTTGAATGCAATCCACGGTGGGTAAGGGGGTACTTGGGCCTACTTTTACTTTCAAAGTACGTTTTTTCACCAGTTTTCTGCTAGGCCTCATTTTTTGAGATTTGATTGGGGGTCTTCTACATTTTTGCGACTGGCTTTAGTAAGGGTCTGGGTGGGAGCACTGCTGGGAAGATCTAATTTTGTTCTAAAACACAGTTTACAGTACACCTAGCTTGAGGGGAAAGATCCGCTACATTAATTTGCCCATACTTATTTATCCTTCAAAAGGTGACTCAGACAGAGTACGCACTTTCAAAAATATTGTAGTGTCTACTAGGAACATCAAAGTGTGACTTTTTGCACTCCACAGCCTACATACCTTATATTTATTTATCAGTGGTGTTGTAATATTATATCACTTCCTGTTTTTCGTTGAATAATTACAGGCCGGGTTTCAGTCTGTGCAATGGGGAAAAAAGGATGGACGGATTATGCGGAGGTTGATCAACTTCCACTAACTGTGCGCTGCAATTCAACTTGAAACTTTAAATTGTTTCTTCTCCTGTTTTGATTGATTATTGACAAAAGTTCATGACTCCATTTTTTTCTTGACTTTGAATTTTATTAATTAGATAGTTTTCTTAATTCATTGTAGAACATTTAACATTCAATATCCTTGAGTAATCAAAATATATCCTTTATAACTCTGCCCAATGCATTTCGGGTCAGGTCATGTGACCCTTCGTCAGGGGCCTGTGAAAAGACGAATACAGGACCATAACCTTCATGATAATATAAAAATAAACAGTTCTTGCATATACATACAATAAAGTGAATATTCAAATAACATTTCTGAAATTATACTGATTAGGTCGTGAGTACACTGATGTAACCGATAGATGAGACAGAACATGGTTAAAAAACAGTGATATGGCGGTCCATAGTTACAAAAGACAGTAAATGCGATGATAGTTGAAAAGTGAAGGATAAAGGGTAAACTGGACGACAGGGCGGGAATTGCCAGAATAGGTACACGGGATGCAGAAATAGTGCGCATAAGTTTAAGGAGCACTTACGCGAGTCGAGGGTCAGTTTAAAACTAAGGCGGGGATTACAGAAATAGGTGCGCGGGATGCCGAAATAGTGCACATGGAGTTGAGCAACACTTACGCGAGTCAGAAGAATATCAGCGATCACACTCGTAACAGGCGGGTAAACCAAGAATGCTCTCATGGATACCGGACGGGTAAAAAAGGATTACTCGCGGTCATGTTTTTAAAGGGCAAGCTGAGTTCCGATCACGTGAGCGTGTTTTGACAATGGAAGTCGAAAAAAGACTTCTCAACAATATGTGCGGAATATCGAACATGTGGGGAAAGGTATCGGACATGTAAAATAGATCTCAAATTAGACGGGTGAAAAGTGTGTACGCAAAAAGGATAAAATGAATTCCATGGGAAATGGGAAATGATCCCGGCGTGGAGTTACTGGAGGACATATGGAAACTAAAAAAGGACTGAATGGAGAATAGAAATGAAGAAAGGCGAAAAGCAAAATACTTGATATGTGGCTAGATAAGATTGAGTGCAAGGAAATACTATTGCTGTTCACAACATAATAACTATAAACTCCATTGAGATCATGAAGATAATAGTATAAATAATAATAATAAAAATCAACAATGATATACATGTGATCAGAATTGTAAATGCCAGGGAGGCATCTGCCTCATAGGTCATTAAGTGTCAAGAGTTCCAGAGCGGGGGTTAGAATGGTCCTTAATGATGCCATTTATAGGAAACATGAATATTCTATCCGGTCATTCATCCCGGATGGCTGAAGACTGTTTAATTTCTTGATCCAAAAAAATTCGGCTCTTAGCCTTTGTTTTGTGGGGTCCATGTCACTGCGTTGTGGTATAGTCTCCAGTACCGTGAATCTCAGTTGAGAGATTTGGTGATTTGCTTCAGACCAGTGGTTGGCTATAGTAGATTTTTGGTTATGTAGTCGGATGTTTGATTTGTGTTCTGTTATCCGTATTTTAATTTTCCTTTCCGTTTGGCCTACATATATCTTGCCACATGGGCATTTGATAGCATAGATGGTATTAGTGGTGTCACAGGTACTGTTGTGTTTTAAGTCAATTTCATAGCCTTGAGTAGGATGTCTCAATTTGTTGCCCACTATAACATTGTTACAGTGGGTGCAGTTGAAGCATTTACACATTCCTTTGAATTTTGATTTTTTCATTTTGTTAGGTGTGGTTGTTAAAATTTCTTTTAGATTTTTTGATCTTTGAAATGCAAATGTGATGTTTTCATTGTACAAGTCTTTCAAGTCTGGTTCCATTTTAATTAGATTCCAGTGAGTTTTGATGATCTTTTTGATTTTCATAGCTTCTGTAGAATATTTAAGTACACATACTGTTTTTTGTTCTGTTGTGTTCGACTTGGGTATAAAGAGTTTTTCTCTTGGGATAGCTTTGATTCTTTTCATAGATTCATCTAGAACAGTGGTGGGATATCCTCTTTCAAGGTATTTGTTAATTTGATCTTTCATGGAGATTTCCAATTGTTGTGAATCTGATGTGATACGTTTCAACCTGATTAGTTGTGATATAGGTAAATGTTTTTTCAGAGTGATAGGATGAAAACTTTGGAAATGTAGGCTTGAATTCCTGTCAGTAGGCTTAATGTGGACTTGAGTGAAGAAGTTGAAGTCGGTCATGTTAACTTTTACATCCAAGAAAACAATGGATTCTTGATGAATGTTATGTGTGAATTTGATTCTTTCATATCTGGTATTGATTATACTGATGTTGTTTTCAAGTGCCATTTTGTCACCTTGCCATAGGAAAAAAATATCGTCTATGTATCTTCTAAATACTACTAGATTGTTCCTCCAGTCTGGATTGTTGAGGATGAAGTCTGTCTCGAATTTAGACATGAAGATACATGCATATGCTGGGGCTCCCCCAAAGCCCATAGATGTTCCGTTACTTTGGTTGTAAAAACACTGTTGCCATTCAAAATAACTGTGGAATAGGGCGAATTGCATTAATTCCAAGAGGAATATTTTATGGTTTTCATCCATCTCATTTCTTTTGAGTAGGCTCCATTCCAGGGCTTCCATTCCTTTGTTGTGGGGGATCGAGGTATAGAGCGAGGTCACATCTATTGTACATAGCCAATATTCTTTTCCAGGTAGAAGAATCACTTCGTTGAGTATTTTTAGGAAATCAGTCGTGTCTTTTATGTATGTGTTACCTTCTTGAACAATTGGTTGAAGAAACCAGTCAATGTATTGTCCTAACGGTTCGGAGATTGAGCCACAAGCAGAGACTATTGGTCTGAATGGTGGATTTTTCTTATCCTTGTGGATTTTAGGTAACATGTACAGTTTAGGTCTTCTTGGGTATTTTGTCTCCAGAAATTGATGGGTCTTTTTGCTGATTATTTTCATGTCAAGTGCTTTGTCTGTTATCAGTTTCAATATGCTCTTGTATTCATCAGTCGGATCAGTATCAAGTGGCATATATGTGTTGATGTCTTTCACATGAGTGTTTACGCTTTCAATGTAAAAGTTGGTGTCCATTACTATTAGAGCTCCCCCTTTGTCGGCTCTTTGGAAGGTCAGTTCTTCCTTTTGACTCAAGTTTTTTAAGATGTTCCATTCACGAGGTGATAGATTCGTTCTCTTAGGTTTGGCAAATTTGATTTTTTGTAGATCAGTTAGTATTGATCGTTCAAAAGCTTCAATGGTTTTGTGGGTGATTGGTGCGCAAAATGTACTTTTTGGCTTAAATTCCTTGATTTGACTGTCAGGCTCTTGAAGTGGTATATTTTCATGATTTTTGAAGAAATAGCGTAATTTTAAATTCCTGAAAAATTTGAAGAGAGCTATTTCTGTTTCAGCTGAATTGGATTGGTAGGTAGGAACAAATGACGTACCTTTGTTGAGAATTTTAGTTTCAGTTTCATTGAGTTGTATTTTAGAGATGTTAATGACTAAGTCACTTTCGTTTGGCTCCTGGTGACTCTTTTCATTCTTTCTTCTTCCGTTTCTTTTGCCTCTCCTTGTTTTGTGGCTTGTGGTGTTTCGTTTGCTGCTGGGCTTACATCTAAAAAAGCCGGTTTTTGAACTTGAGTTTGAGGTTTTTGTAGTTCTACTGATTTTGAAGTGGATGGGATTGGTGTTTTTGATATTGGCTCTCTTGTTTTTGCGATGTCTGATTCTGACACTACGCTTTCTTGGGATGAGCCCACGTTTGATTTTGGTTGTCCTTGTGGTTGCTGCCATTTGCGCTGATTATAAATTTCGGCCCACGTATATACCTCTTCTAATTTATAATCGATCGTGTCACGTCGATATTTTCGAATCTTTCTATCATTAACCTCTTTGGTGTATCTTTCAAGTTTTTTATTGATATCTTCCAGTAGTTGTTGTAAATCTTCCTGTTTGTTCAGTTCTCTTTTTATGCCTTCCAATTCCTCCTCTAGCTCTTTTAGGACTTTTGATAATTCTTCAATTATTAATAAGATTAGATCTAGGGAGCATTTATTTAGAATTTGATACCATCTTTCGATGAACTTTTTATTATTTTTACATAGCATCGGTTTAAGGGCTATTCGTAGTCCCCGAGGAATTCTTTGGTGCTTGTGATAGTGAATCAATGTTGTGGCGTGAAGCCTTTGGTTAATCTCCTTTTTGGATATGTATTCAAATTGGCGTAGTAATTGTGTTACCGTTGAGATTTGCGGTGAGAAGGCTCTGGTCTCCTGTATCAGTCCATAAATATCTTTTGCGGCTTCAGGCGTGAAAGCCAATGTTTCTGCTTTATTAGTAGTTATTTGGGCTATGTCATCAAGTTGCATTTTCAAATTTAAATGTTGGTGCTACAGAGAAAGGATTAGGCAGTGGGTTCAGAATACAAAAAGTTTTTGGTCTCTGTGCACACTTGCGAAGGATTTTTCTTAATTGTTAGTGATTCTTAGTTTAGCGCTACACGTTGTAACACGATGCCTATTCGTGTCTTTAATTTAGACGGATTATGCGGAGGTTGATCAACTTCCACTAACTGTGCGCTGCAATTCAACTTGAAACTTTAAATTGTTTCTTCTCCTGTTTTGATTGATTATTGACAAAAGTTCATGACTCCATTTTTTTCTTGACTTTGAATTTTATTAATTAGATAGTTTTCTTAATTCATTGTAGAACATTTAACATTCAATATCCTTGAGTAATCAAAATATATCCTTTATAACTCTGCCCAATGCATTTCGGGTCAGGTCATGTGACCCTTCGTCAGGGGCCTGTGAAAAGACGAATACAGGACCATAACCTTCATGATAATATAAAAATAAACAGTTCTTGCATATACATACAATAAAGTGAATATTCAAATAACATTTCTGAAATTATACTGATTAGGTCGTGAGTACACTGATGTAACCGATAGATGAGACAGAACATGGTTAAAAAACAGTGATATGGCGGTCCATGAACTTTTGTCAATAATCAATCAAAACAGGAGAAGAAACAATTTAAAGTTTCAAGTTGAATTGCAGCGCACAGTTAGTGGAAGTTAATCAACCTCCGCATAATCCGTCTAAATTAAAGACACGAATAGGCATCGTGTTACAACGTGTAGCGCTAAACTAAGAATCACTAACAATTAAGAAAAATCCTTCGCAAGTATGCACAGAGACCAAAAACTTTTTGTATTCTGAAAAAAGGATGGAGTCAGGCTTCACATTAGCGAGCCACAATTCAGCATCAGGCAGGCAGTGGACAGGGTGTCTTCTGGTCACCAACATTGATGGACGAAGCGTCAGCTGCAATGGAGGAGTGCCGCTAATGAGAGGAATTTTTTTCTGCATGCAACTTACTTACCAAATTCAACAGGACAACTACAACAACATACAGATACAGTATCCTTTGTGTTTTTCTAAGACTGTGACTGCATTTCTTGGATCTCTCTCAGCTTCTAAATTGATCCCTTAACACATCACTTAGTCCACTCCACAATCACATCTGCACCACACATAGTCATTTGTAAGTGCTCCTACGTAATTCGCAAGTCGCAGCACGCCCCAGCCCGTAGAGGACTGGGATGGCCCCAATGATGAAGCATGTCACCAAGGGGCAACCCTGGTGAGTGAGGGGACACCTAGAAAAAGAGCAATTTCTCCTTTTCTATCTACTATACCTTCCAGACCAACCCCATTGAGTGTTGTGAATGGATTTATAGTGACCAGCAAGGCTCTCAGGTATCTGGCAACAGAGACCTTATGTTGAATATAGTTATCAATAATTCCACACACGCCCTGTACTGTCGCATTCTTTCTTCCACAGTTGTCGAAAGTACTACTTACTTTTCACTGACATGCATGCAATAGTGCATGCACTTTCAAAGATTGATGGATAGGTTTGTACCCAAAGATTTGTTTATGTTCAATTGTTTGTCCATGCTGTGCTTTTTTTACAGGGTGTCTTCTGGTGACCAACATCGATGGACGAAGCGTCAGCTGCAATGGAGGAGTGCCGCTAATAAGAGGATTTTTTTTCTGCATGCAACTTACTTACCACTTTCAACAGGACAACTACAACAACATACAGATACAGTATCCATTGTGTTTTTCTAAGACTGTGACTGCATTTCTTGGATCTCTCTCTGCTTCTAAATTGATCCCTTAACACATCACTTAGTCCACTCCACAATCACATCTGCACCACACATAGTCATTTGTAAGTGCTCCTACGTAATTCGCAAGTCGCAGCACGCCCCAGCCCGTTGAGGACTGGGATGGCCCCAATGATGAAGCATGTCACCAAGGGGCAACCCTGGTGAGTGAGGGGACACCTAGAAATAGAGCAATTTCTCCTTTTCTATCTACTATACCTTCCAGACCAACCCCATTGAGTGTTGTGAATGGATTTATAGTGACCAGCAAGGCTCTCAGGTATCTGGCAACAGAGACCTTATGTTGAATATAGTTATCAATAATTCCACACACGCCCTGTACTGTCGCATTCTTTCTTCCACAGTTGTCGAAAGTACTACTTACTTTTCACTGACATGCATGCAGTAGTGCATGCACTTTCAAAGATTGATGGATAGGTTTGTACCCAAAGATTTGTTTATGTTCACAATTGTTTGTCCATGCTGTGCTATTTTTTCTTGTCTCCCAAAACCTTTCCCAAAAACCCCCGTACCCATCCATTTTTCAAACCCTAACCCTCTTCCCCCGGGCTGTGTGGTTTTGATTGATGTGTGACTAAATTATAGCAATAAATCCACACACTTGCTGGGGAGGATAAGGTGATAGCAACAGGCTGGTGAAGAAATCCGAGGATATATTCTTACTCTGCTTGACAAAGACCCATGGCTAATGTCAAAGAACTTCAACTGAATTAGTAGTTATACTTTACCATTTGTTAGGCTACAATGTGGCACTGTTCTAGTGTACTTCTGTCACCTGCTATATTCTCTATTGTATCGTTGGATTGCTCAGGAGGACAAACCAGATTTAATTTTCTTTTTTTTCATAGGCATGCAACTGCCACTGTGTCACACCACTAGTACTACCGCTATGAGGAAATTTTATCCGCCCAGGATTGCCAACCTTATTTGCTGTTTCCCGTGGAGCCAGCCCTGGGTCTAGCCCTACTTTCAAACACAAATTACAGGTAAGATAAGCGTTTGGTGGTTTGGGAGTATAATGGAGTATTAGGAGAGACGAGAGACTGACGGTAGTACTACTAAAGTCCTAGGACTCTTGAATTCACTTCACTTACTCTGTGAGAGGCACTTAGTGTTGAAAACATTTGGGCATTTACACTTAGAGGAAGAAAATGGAACTAAACTTTCAGTAAAACAAAGTCACTGTTAAACCCCCACCCACCAGGCAAGCAGTAAAAAACAGGTATGCTCAGATAAAGTTTGAAAAAGTATATTTATATCCCTAACAAAATAATCTCCCGCAAGACCCTCCCTAACCCCAATGATTGTCCTTCAAAAGTCCCCAAAAACCCAACTCCCAATTCCCACCCCCCAAAAGTCTCTAAAAAAGGGGCAAGGGACACTATGGGTGGATGCTGTTTACTTTTTGGGCCAGGGCATCATGCTCCTGGCGGAGCAAGGCGTGCTCTACGCGGAGCCCCTCCAACACGCTTGTAAAGTGGTGGAGCTCCTGCTGAAGGCGGGACACCATCAGGGTACTGCGGCGCAGGCGTGCCTTCACTGCCCTGCAGGTGCAATGGCTGTGAGAGGCAGCTGTTGTCCTTGCTGCTCGGCGGTGGCGTTTGGCTTTGGCAGCCCGGCTCAGTCTGGGTGGAGCACTGTGCTGGGTGGCAGCCCGTGGGGGCACGGAGGCCGATGCAGACGACGTTGTTGTTGTGGTCGACTGCACACTTTCTTCGTCCTCCAGGGCCACCAGCCGCCGATATTCCGCAACAGTGGCATCGATCCTCCGTTGCCAGGCCGCTCTAGCCAGCTCCTTCCTCCTTGTTGGTTTGGAAGGAGCATCTATATGAAGAAAGAAAGACATAGTCTGTAACCAATGCTCTTTAAGATTAACTCAATCATTCAGCAGAAATTTGTGTTGCAGTACAACTAGCAACTTGCAAGCGCATTACATAACTATTGAGGCCAGTATCTATCTAACCTCACACTTCTTCATCCTTGCTCTAACATTAGTGGGAGTTTAAGGAACAAATTCTACGAGCACTATGGACTTCCATTGGAGTTGACTATGAAAGTACACCAGTCTTATTCTTCTTCTTGTCTCTTGTTTAGGAAAATTGGTACGTTATCTTCTGCAAGCCGGCATAATGCCAGCGCAGTGAACTTGCACCCGAGAAAAAGAGACGCACGCCATGATGAGTGACCTAGACTTGCGTTGCGTTACTGTACCCGTCCAGTACATGCAGGTGGTGAAGCTCTTACTTTTCTATTACGGGTGGCACTGAGAATACTCTGTTACAAGGGCTACTGCTTAATTAATTTAACTTTCACCCTACAGTGCAAATGAGTACTAGAAATGGAAAATTGAAGAAGATAAATAATCTGATTATCTATCACTTCACATGGGATTTGTTTGCTTATATATGGGATGACTTTAGGTGCTTTGCTTTTTATTGAGTGACCAGTGATACATCCACACATGAATGACTGAGTACTACTAAACTTATTAAGAGAGGTAGGGAGTGGCCACCGTAATAACCAGATCTATGCTGTGCTTGCAATACAAACTACTGCTACTATTGATGGTAGTATTTGGACAAAATTAAAACTTCTTTTCCTTGCCTTTCCTACACTGGAACGGACGTGCGGGTGCAGTGTTACATGCTCTTCAAAGTTACACTTAGTTCATCCACTGACCGTCTACTCTCTCTAGATCATGGGTACTCACAAACTTTCTCTCAGGGGCTAAATTTACAGTGTAGTTTGTGGCCGAGGGCCGCACGGGTGGGGGCGGAGTCAGAGGGGGCGGGGCTAAAGCAAAACGAAAACTTGTGACCATGAGGTTGCACACAGGTCCCTGCAGCAGATGCCTTCATCCACTGAGCCACCAGACCCAGCATTTACATACATCTCTCTCCCTCCTGCTCTCCCTCCTGCCCTCCCTTCTCCATCTCTCTCTCCCTCCTGCCCTCCCTCTCCCTCCCCCTCTGTCATCTCACTGTGTGTGTGTCTGTCTGTGTCAGCCTTCAGCCCGGGCTGAGACCGCTTCCTCAACGCGCACACACGGACAACCACACCAAAGTACTTAACAGGTCTTTAAAAGACCATTAACATAATATTGAGGCTTTGTTTGTTGTACTTGTAGCGCCCCTGCATCTCCACCCTGACAATCACTGCTTGCCCGGCCCCACAGAGCAGAGGCTTTGTTCTATTTCACCTCTTTGTGGCCCTGCATCTCCACTCTGCTCTGTGGGGGCCGGGGGAGCAGTGATTGTCTGGAAGGTCTGCGCACCGCCAAGGAAGGCTTGCCGGGCCACCACCGGCCTGCGGGCCGTACTATGAGTACCCCTGCTCTAGATACACATATGCTATCTAAGAGTCAGATAGTAGCATGATCCAGGTATATGGACACATACAGTTTCTGTGTCACCCACCCAGGCTGTTGTCCTTCCACCCATCATTGCTTCATCATTCACCCAGCCATGCATCTCATATTCTTGCCTTCCCAGCCACGTCTTCAATCTCAATAAGTAAGGAATATATAAGAGCTTACCTCTGGCCGCCACCACCACCGTCTCAACTCTCACAGCCGCCGCCTCCTCCCCTGAAGAATTGCCCTCCGCGTCGAGCACCACCACCTCCACGCTGGCCCCGCCACCAGATGTTCCACCTACAAAGTACATTTAAGAATGTTAGAATAACGCACTCACTAGTATTTGGTCTAGGAATGAAGACATGTGAAAACAATGTAATTTGTGACTGTCTACTTTAAAGTTAAAAAAAATGTCCCTTTTTCCAGGGAAGGTTGTCTTGCTGCACTTTTTGGCACAACTGATGAAGGCTGGTTTTTTAACACGCACCATTTTTCTCCACACAGACAGAAGATGGACTTCTAACAACAAGATCAAGTTGAAACCAGGTGAGAGCTCGGCTCGACCACAAGAAATGTCTTCAATTAATCGTCAGCACTAACCACTTTTCCATTATCAGTTAAACGTTTAGTTTTATTATGACTTCATTTTAATAAATGTGTTTACTTTTAATAAAGCTTTTAAACTTAAATAGACTCTGTGTTTTTTTGTCCAGACTAGAGTGACTGAGCGAAAGGTTTTGCAATTTTTGCAAGCATGAGTCCAGATAGAACACTTCAAAAGACATTATGGACAATCCCAGAGGACTGCACTAAGTTGATAGAGCTATTGCTGACTAGAATGGGAGTTTCGCCAACCGTGCAATCTTAGTTAGCTACACAGACAGACTAATAAAAATAATCTAGTAATACCACAGGGAGTCATAGTAGAGGCAGGATAAGAATTTAGATACAGTCTACAAGAAGATCAAAGACGATTTTGAAAAAATCAAAAGAGGAACGCTAGGAAAAATAGGTACTAGTCTAAAATGAAAACTTACTGGGGCCAGCAAAGGAGCCCTCGCCTGCCCGATCCTGGCCCTGTTCAACAGCATCCGCCGCCTGCTGCTCCTGTGTCCTCCCCTCGCCCCTGGGGGGAGCTGACGGACAACATGAAAGAAAGTACAGAAAACATGGATGATTGTTGCTTGTCAATGTCAACCAAATCAAACATTTCAAAACAACAATAACAAAATATTTCCGCGAAATTACATTGATTAGGGTTAGTTTTCATTGATTTGCGGACCTGCGACTTCTAAAGTCACGTAACTCACTAAACCAAGTACTGAAAGGTTCACCTAGGACTGGCAGGCAGCAGTCCGCAGGCAAGACGCAAAGTGACAGACAAACTCCATTGTGATTTCAGTCAGATCAGTGACAACACTAACAGTTGCCTGCTACATAACCAGTCATTTAAATAGTCAAACTATCAATCCACAGCCACTATTTTTCTTATTGTCAGGGGTACAAAGGAAGGGGCAGATTTATGCCCTTGCGGCTCTTTTGCTCCGTTCTTGCGTGACTTTTGTGACGCAGCAGCTAAACAAAAGAGGCGCCATGGTGCGGCGTATAATATTATAACAACGTGACGCATTTGGGAGATGCATCCCGTTATAAAGCCCTGCGCCATCAGGGGGCATTCCGGCGCAAGGGAGGGCATTCCTGCGCTGGAACACATCCTAAAAGTGGCTAAGGGAAATCTACAAAATTTCAATAAGTCACCTTTAGGACAATGATGCGTCACACAAACCCTGCACCTGCTTGAAGCAGACGTACGGCTTGACCCAGCATTGGGGAGATAGGGTACCCCAGAGCATTGCTGGAGCTGCGCCATCGTTGCGACGCAACTCCAGCAGTAAAGCTTCGGTGACGTTTTGGGCCCATGGTGCGCCGCATTGCAAATACGGCGCACCATGTTTGGTGGTGGTAGCGGGCCGCACAATTAATGGCGCATCCCTGCTACTTTGCAGGGATGCGACGGTAATTGCAATTCTGCCCCTTAGGGGCATACTTCGCCAGATCAAATGCGTCACGCAAAACTACCCTTGCGACACGGCAGATGCGCCTCATTTACAATGCGGCGCACCCCGGCGCAAGGGTAGGCACTTGCGTGACGCATCTCGTCACGTAAGAGCGGCGCATCGCTGGAGTCACGTCGCCAACACAATGCAACTCCAGTAATGCTCAGGGCCACCCAATACTTAACATGCTGTGTCAGTCCTTACGCCTGCTTCAAGCAGGCATAAGGAATTGAATTGACGTAGCAGCGTCGCAGAAGTGCCTGCGTTAAATCTTGTAGATTTCACGCAGGCACTTTTGCGAGGCGCACAGCCGCTGGACCGCGCCCACCCTGCGTACTAGGAACGCACCCATTGTGGTGCAGGCCCATGGCTTTATAACGTGACGCATCTCCCTAGATGCGTCACGCTGTAAATGACTTGCAGGGATGCGCCACGTTGACGTCGCTGTTGCGTCACGCAAGACAACGTAAACGTGGCGCAAGGGGCTTGTAAATGTAATCTGCCCCCTAGTGTCTAGCATTACGCAGTTCTGTAAAGTACACTCATACATAATAGTTACTCAGGCCAATGAGACCACAAAATAGAAAACAAATTAGCATAGTAGCAACGCCACTGAGAAGGAGAGCAGTGCACCTGAAATGCACAGAAGATTTTGAAATATAATTTAACTACAATATAATCGTCATCAGCGGCATTATTGGCTTGCTCCATGTAAAAAAAAAAATATTTGCAATACAACAACACAGAGCAGGAGAAAACATAGTAGTGAGTGATATAGCTACTACTACTCACCAAGCCCGGGGATCTCCAAGCCGAGCTGGTCCAGCAGGTCGCCCTCCCGGTCCAGGAGGTCCGTCCAGCGGTGGGTGGCCTGGCTGTAGGTGCGCTGGACCCCGTAGAGGTGGGACATGGCCCAGCACACCTTCTCCCACCGCTTCCGGCGCTCCCGGATGTTGTAGCCGCCGGCCGCAATCCTGCCGCCTCCCGCGATGGTCCTGGGCAGGTGGCGCTGGAGGAAGTAGACCAGCGCGCCCACTTCCTCCGGGCTGAAGATCTCCCGTCGCGTCTCCTGCTCCCCCCTCACTCGACCGCATGCTGTCCTGGCACGGGGTCCAGGACTCCTCCTCCCCGCCGCCGCTGCGGCCCTCAAGTGCCTGGGCAGCTTCACGGCGCCTGGCTTCACCATGGTCTGGGCAGGTAAGGTAGGAAGTAGAAAATTAAGAAGGAATAGGATAGGGAAGAAGAAAAGAAAAGAGTTTAAAAAAGTAGTTTAAAAGTAAAGAAACATAGCAGAAAAGACAAAAATATACAGCTAGGAAAAGAGAGGGATAGATAAGAAGCAAAATCGTTAAAAAAAAACTGAAAACAAGCAAAGTATGGCAAAGATAGCAAGAGGATTAAACACCATGCCCAGACACAGGAAATGAATGAAAAACAAGATGGCCGCCGCCCGTTCACGAGCGCGAAAGTAAGTTCCCACGAGATTTTCCTCGCGATCTCGTGCGAACTTGTACTCGCAATGCGCTAACTTCGCGAGATTATACATAGCGGGCGGAAACGGAACTACGTCACGCAAACAAAATGGCCGTGCCCATACTCGACCTTGGAGTAAATTCGCGTGTTGCGCTGCAAGCGGCTCGCGAATACTGCAAAAACACTCACAAAACAACAAGCCGCAAAAAAATATAAAGCTCATTCGCACGAATTGGCGGCTTCCGCGGTCGGTTTCGCACGACGCCGCGCCTCGCGAATAGCGCGAAAAAACCGAAAAACGATTTTTGCAAAAGCAAAAGCAATGAGCAGGTGCAAAAGGTCGATCTCATCATTTGTAACGATTCCCTGTAGTGCTTCCTGAGGGGGCCCTCCAGAATTCGGTTGCCTGCTTGCAACTATTGTGTGACCCTGCTCTGACCTTAACTGTATGCCACAAAGGTCCTGATTTACAGCTAAGGGAGCAGACAAGCAGGTCCCAGGCTGGAACTTCAAATTCAGTGACATATTAATTAGCCCCTAATTCATTATTGTCAGTTGGGGCAGGGCAGGTGTTGTTAATAAACTAACCCCAAATTAATTCATGTCAGTTCAAGCAGGGCAGGTGGGCTTGCTTTTCCCCCCCATCTTCTACAGTGATGATGAACTAGAGGGTGGCATTGATGTAACAGAGGGTGGCATGGGTCAAAGAGAGGGTGGCAGTGGTGAAACAGAGGGTGCTGGGAGGCTGTAATGATGAACCAGACGTAGAAACAACATAGTCGCGACCGTTGCGAGCCGACAAGTAAGTTCGCAATTGCGAACTAGTACCAAATCCTCGTGAACTGGCAGAAACACTTGCGAACACAAAAAAAATCCGCAAATTCGCGGGAATTCACGGATTTTGCGGATTGGGAATTCGCAAATCCGCAAAATTCGCGAACGCCAGATTCGCAAAATTCGCCCATGCTTACTAAGGAGTGCATCAAGTCAGGGAATGATTAATGCTGCTATAAGGGCCAAAGTTCTAGATGTGATGTGGTTAAAGGCAGTAGCAGATTAGATGATAAGTGCGAATTTGACTTTGGAAAGAATAAAACTTTATGAACAAGATGAGCTCTTTTTTGTGGCAAAAGACATGACGCGTAAGGCAGGAAATCTAGGGCTCTAGTGTGATTTTCCTGATTCATGCCCTTATAAAGGTATAACTCATCATATCCTTATATAGGCATCAGAATCATAACCATATTTAGACACAGCCAATGTAGTCCAAATACGGCATGGCTACTTCCACAGATTCCTAGAAATCACAACGAGTTCTTGGAGAGACCAAACTTCCAGCAGTCCGGGACTTTCCCCTGCTTCTGTATTTATTTGTCCTAGAACTCCTGGAGTCCTAAAAGAACTGCAAGTTCTTAGTGACGTATTATGTCCAACCTTACGTCAAACTCAGCACCTTCCAGTTATAAATACACCAGTATCTGCCCTAGCAAAACACACGGTGGTTTGGAGCAGATCGACTGACTACTTGCCCGACGCCCTGCTGTAGCGAGTGCCAAAGGAAGCCGACCCTCCAGCTGACGCACTGAGAAAGACGCTGTCTTTTCTCTTGTCGAGAAATCTACCTCCTGTGTTTCCCATCTATCCTTGCGGTTTACTGGGAGATTGTGTCCTGAGAGAGAGATACAAGACCTCCTACATTCTATAAACAAGGTACGGAGCTGATTAGACCCTTAGAGAATTCTTGGATAGATTCTTGGCCATTCCATGTACTAGGCTTAGGTTAGGTACACTAGGATAGGCGTATCTTAGAAGCACCAGTTGAGTACGTTTAGTCATCTTTTATCATTGTATGTATTTTATCCATTTTAAGTATCTTATGGCTTAGAAACAATATAAATGCTTTTACAGTATTATGTCATAATACTCTTTTTACTGTACGCACTTTACTTTATGACAAGTATTGCGATTGTAGCAATTCACTTCTCTTGCATGAGAAAGAAGACTGCTCAATAAATAACCTTTTTATTGAAAACGCCCATCTCTCTATTTCTCTGAAATTCTGGTGAAACTAAGCATGCACTATTGACTAAGTGAAATAGCCATCTATTGTTTCTGCGACTCTGGAGATACATTCCTTATTCTTGGGGAACAAAGTAGTCATGTTATATAGTTGTCAGAAACGAATCCCTTCTTGTGTATTTGAGAAAGTTTCTAGTGACCTCTGAGCTAGCTGGCATTCACAAATTAAGTCTAACATATTCAATAGAGACCTAGTCGACTTCAGTCCTACGTCTAAACTATCGTTTATGTTATTCCAATGCTTAGAGCCTATTGGGAATATAGGAACTACACTACATGGCGCCCAATGTTTGGTAAGGCCATAATTTAGCGCTAGATACTAGAGTAACTCAGTTGTGCTTTTCACACAGACCCCTTTCCCGTAAAAACTCAAATAGACGTCTGGAGTGGGTGAAAGGTTAATATCCGCCAAAACTTAGTAGGAGGAGAATCCTATGTATTAGTTTTTGGTTTAGTCAACGTTGAAGGATACAGTGTTCCAAAATATTGTGCACCTATTCTTCGTTTCCTTGAAACTTGCTCTGCAAACTTTCAGTCAGTAAAATGGCGGAGAGTGACGTTGAAAGGGAGAGTGCTAGAGTAGCAGCTCAAGCAGTCTTAAATGACACAGCTCTCCAACAAAATGACCCAGATGCTATATTCATCCCGGCAAATATAAGGAAAACCATAACTATAAAACTTAAAGAAAATGGGGTATCATCGAGAGGTGGTAAAGTTATATTTGTGATAGAGGCACATGAGTATCGGCAGACAGAGGTATTCTATTCATGGATAACTTTTCCAGCAGCAAATGCTGTGACACACAAGTTCCACTACTACAAAACAGAGGAACCTCCAACGGAATATGTTCCTTTCGAGGACGTTGAAATTCCACTAACTTACCAGGAGCATCAGCTCTGGTTTAATGGCACCCTAAAACATCAAAATCACATTACCAGGCTCGGTCCACTAGGTAGACCAGGAGCTACATGGCCGGTTCTAGCCAGCTACACATCACATCCGGACATTGAAGAAATGTCAGACAGAGAACTGTTAGCTCAGCTAAAACAATTAATTAAAATACATAGACAATTGGTCCAATATGTCATGCAGACTTTAACAGTCCAACCTACTATAAAAATTCCACAGCACACCCCTCACCAGGGGAATACAAACAAAATTATACCTCAGACTATACAATCAGTCATTGGTAAATTACCCAAAAAAGGGGAACAAATTCGATTCTGGTTGGCTCAAAAAATTACTCAAATAGAAGCAGTATTCCCTGATAGTACACCTCATGAAAAACACAGAATTCTGACAATCTGTTTACTGATGGGGATCGCACCACATGTGGAAGACTGTGACACTTGGGGAACAGTCTTTGCTTCAATCAACACAAAACGACATGGTATTCAGTCTATGGCTGTTATACCAGACGTACTAAGACAGATTCAAAATGAATACGGTCCAGAGCCTGCTTTAAATCTAGGTATGAAATTACTGAAAGACTTTAAGCAAGTCTCGGCTATATTACTTGCCAACATGAAAGGAGAAGCAGCATCTGTGGCGATCCGCCAAAAATTAAAAGAAACAGAAATAACAGACCAGCCTTTTGAACTTGCCAGAATAATTGAAAAGTGCTATGAAGAATTAGGTAGAGATAGTTTGGGTGGGAAACCACTAAAACCACAACTAACAGAAAATCCTGAAAAAACTTTTATTAAGAATAATCTCACTACTCCAAAAAAGAAGTAGGAGAGTAATGAACAAACTCTTCCTAGAGAAAAATATTCTCAACCCAGAGGAAGATCTCCTCAACAGAGAGACAAGTTTCCCCGAAGGAAGCCCTCTGAAAAGAGATATATCCTCAGAAATAGGGATAATTTTAGAAAACCTGACAGATATCAAGATTATGATACACGTCCCTCTCGATCTTTTCAGACTTCCTCACAGAAATCGGAAAGTAGAGGACGGTCAGAACATAAAGAAGAGCGCGTCAAGTCAAAAGACAAGGAACCTGCTCATCAAAGTAAAAAATCAAAATTTTCTAAAAAGAAGGTAGCCAGCATAAAGGTAAAACATGCCGAGGATCCTGAGGACACAACTCAAGAACGTAGAATGGGCCCAGACAATGCTAGACAGTGCAGCAGAAGTGACCATAGCTCGCAAGATCCTGATGAATCTTCTGGAGACAGTGAACACGAATGAGTACATTCAGGTGGAACCTGCAGACACCAGAGTTAGCGTACCCCATAAATTATATGAAATAACATTACGTATAGAAGGGGACAAAATTAGGAAAATAAGAGGTCTCTTTTGGGAGAAGCTATCTAAAGGCTATGATATCCTTCTACCTGAGAAAGACTGGCCACCAGAATTTGTTAAGGAGTGCCCACATGGCGAAGAAATGATTATGCCTGCCTTCTAAAATCACATTCCAATTCATAAAAAATACACATACGCTATAAAATGGGCAGTGGCCCAAGCCTCTGCATTATATAAAAATCATGTAGGATGGGATGAGGAATCCCCTCACCATAAAATCCAGTTAAAAAAATCAACCTACTGCACAAAGGCAGTATCCTGTTAATCAAGAAGCTAAAAAACAAGTCAGGGAGATCTTAGATCAACTTGAATACCAGGGGGTGATTGAAAAATGCACCTCACAAATGAACAATCCTTTGTTTCCTGTCTCCAAACCAGACAATTCATATTGTCTAGTATTGGACTACAGGCACTTAAACACTTTTTGCAAAACATTTGCAGTACAAAACTCACACAGTGCAGCACTAATGAATAACATCGTGCACAAAAAATATAAAACGACATTAGATATTTCAAATGGTTTCTTCTGTCAAAACATTGCACCAGAAAGCAGGTATTTGACCGCTTTCTCCAGTATGGGGGCCCAGAGGCAATTCTGTCGTCTCCCCCAGTGATTCAAGAATAGCCCAGGATTATTTTCAGCGAGAGTAACCGAGTTACTACAAATGTATGATGATGAGGCATTATCTTATGTCGAGGACATCTATCTAACAGACGATGATTTGGACAGGCACTTGGAAAGAGTGAACACCATTGTACTTGGGTTCGCATCTGAAGGGTACAAATTCAACTTCAAAAAATCACGAATTGCCCACCTCACTGTCCTATTTCTAGGATATGAGTTATCAAGTGAAGGCAAAAGCCTGGCAGCCAATTTCTTAGAGAAATGTGCGTTGCTTCAAGCTCCAAAAACGCTTAAAAACTTACAATCAATTCTAGGTTTCTTGAATTTTGGAAGAACTTACGTTCTGAATTACGCAGAGAGGGTTAAACCTCTCTACAAATTAATTGAACCTGATTTCAAACCAACTAATTGGACACAGAAACACATAGAAATTTTACGTTCAATACAAACAGACATGTTAGCAAAAACAAAGCTGCAAACATGTGTAAACGTACGCAACCTTGTAATCCGAGTCATCCCAGGAAGATGCGGATTCACGTACCTGACCTATAATGAAGGGGAAACGGTACCAATAGTTTACAAATCACACTTGTACACACACGCTGAAATAAAATTCACTTCTACTGAGAAAATTCTGACAGCAGTTCAAACTGCTGTAGCAAAAGAAAGAGACCTCGCACAGGGTAAACGATCATAATCGTTACACCTGTACCTGCCCTAGAAGCAGTGACAAGAGCAAGCATTCCAAATGCTAAAGCCGAGATGGATACAATGGGTTAATTCTCTTGCTGCATCAGACGTAATTTACGAATTTGATCCTAACTTGAAAACACAAGAATTTCTCCAATACAAGTATGAATGTCCTCTGCCGACCGAAATTCTGCCTCTCGAACATTACGGCGGTATAATATATACAGACGGATCAGCACAGCCCGCAGTTGGGGGTAAACAAGCTTATAGTGCTGCGTGCGTGATTGTTAAAGGTCACTGGCACGAAGGTAAATTCAGACCTATGGTCAGAAAAACTCAATCACTGGGAGATTGTACAGCTCAGCGAGCTGAACTACAGGCTTTCAAGATGTCGCTTGAGAATACCGATCGCGAATTCCCCACACTAATATTGTGCGATTCGTATTACTGCGTCCAGTCTTACAATGAATACTTGAAGAACTGGGTTCAGAACGGTTTCAAATATGCGAAAGGTGGCACAATTAAGCATTAAATGCTTTGGGAACAAGTAGTTCTTTTGAGGAAAGAACTACAAAAGACTCACGTGATACATACACTGAGTCATTAGCGTGATGGCGTTTACGTTGTAGGGAATTAATTGGCTGATGAAGTCGCGAAGGTAGCTGTGCACACGGCTTCCGTAGCTACAACAAAGCGCGCTAGGAAAAGAATAGACGGTGAAACGATGTTAGCAGTAAAAGCCACAATGAAAGGCCACTATGCGGCGTTACCTCTACACTATCCACTCACGAATAAATACATAATTGATGCAAACTCCGTTCCTTTTGCTCGAATCCCTGGAGTGGGGGACAGAGTAATCCCAAACAGGAAGCGGAGAGTTTTCTTGATTCAAGAAGCACACATGGGAGAGGGTCTAAGACATCAAAAGATCATAGATTCCATACGGGAATTAGACAAAGTGTACTGGTAGCCAGGAATGAGCTTGGACAGCTACAAATTTGCAAGTAACTGCCCAGACTGCAACAGAGATCGCAGTAATGAACCGCCCCAGACACCTGACCACAGATTAGCCAGCCAGATACATACACCTCTGTTAGACAGCATTAGGCTATCTACCTGCAGTCCCTACAGACAAATGCGATCCCACAACTACTAGGACAAGATTCATTTGGATGTGGCCCCAGCGCTCGGTTGACGCCAAAACTGTTATTAAAGATCTGCGAGTCTTTATCGGCACATACGCAATTGGCATGCTACATTCTGACCAGGGTCCTGCGTTTAGCTCTCGAACTTACAAAGAGGCCATGGCCAGCTTGGGTGTTGCATTGCGGTATTCTAGTCCCTTCCATCTTGAGGGTAATGCGGGAGTGGAGAGAAAAAACTGTGACATAAAGCAATCTATAACAGCTAGGGTATTAGGTTCAGGTGATGTGTGGGTCAAACATCTAATAAGTGTCCAAGGTAGTCTTAATAATCTGCCAAGACATTCTCTGGGTGGTATTACTCCGTATGAACTTTTGTTTGGTACTAGAATGTTGATCGAAGACCTCGATCGTCAGACTTCAGTGGTGGAACAAAACACCTTTGATATCAAAGATCGTTTGGCTGTTTTAAAGGACTTAAATGAAACAAGAAGAAGTCTAAGTAACACAAAGCAAAAGCCAATGGCCACTGAAGAAAAACCACCTGTCCCAGCAAGATCTGTGTGGATTCCAAAGATTGGGGATCTGGTCGGAGAAAAGATCGCGGTGAAGAAGGAATTTGGGCCTTCTTACAGAAAAACAGTACCTGTCTTAGCAATCGACGGAACAAGGTCAGTAGTACTACCGCCCCTTGCTGGTGAAAAGGAGAACAGAGTTGTATCAATCGACCTGGTAAAACCACAACCATGTGGCCAATAATAAGTAGTAGGCCCAGTGGACTCCCAAGATGTAGCAGAAGACCAAACCTTGCTACAATTCAAGAGGTTCAAACTGAGAGACTAATCACATTTGATAAACCTGCAGTGAATAAAGAAGGACTATGCAACAAAGCCATGGAACTAGTGCTTCTTGAAACCCAAATTGCAACAGTTTGTCAAGAAACACCTTTCTACAATGATGTCGCCTCTGACTATGCCATTATGACAAAGGAAGAAGCAACTACAAAGATTAATAACAATCATGATGCAATTCCAACAATTGACAGAACTGCCTCTGGCTATTTTATCAATTTCGATGACTTTTCTAAAGATCCTAGTGAACATGAAGAAAAGCCAGCAAACAAAACTTTAAAAGAAAAAATAACAGAACTCTTTCATCAACTTGGAGAAACATATCTGATTTCACCATGGATTGAATTGTGGATTGTGTTAGGTGTACTTTTCCTCCTGCTCTTGCTCATTTTGGTTTTAAGCTTGGGAAGAATGATTGATGGAAAATACAGTACAATGGACACAGCAAGTCAGAAAATCAACTTGGTTCTAAAGCTTCACAAATCTTCTCACATTGAAAAAAGAGAACTATCATCAGTAAACATCACAGCCATTCCTATACCTGGTGGTGTAGCATGGGACGCTACTGATTACAACATCTATGGCCTGGTTGAACTCTTATAGTATCCACAACTGTTCAAGGTTTCTTTAAGTGACTTTGTCTTACCGAGCACTTTCTCTGATGATTGGGACTTTGAAACTATTAATAACATGTCAGATTTAGAAATGTCAGCAAAATTTACAGAACATGATTATTTAGAAGGTTCATCAAATTATGAAGAAATGTATTGCTTTAATCATTATGGGCACCACTATTTGCATAAATCTGCGAATCCTAGAAATGTGTTTACTTATAATCAATGGGAACATTGTCCAACACCGCCAAAAGGCAGCTCGAAAACATTTTATGAGAAATTCCCATACTTCTCAGGGTTTAATAACACAGATCCAGAAACGTTTTATTTCAAAATTATGAATACGACAGGAATGAAAAACATGTTGACAAATACTAAACTAATTTATTCTGCAAAATTTTATGCACAGTTGTCTACATTTGGTTTTGAATTTTGGAAAGACAACATTGAGACAAAAACGGTCTGGGGTACAAAAGACTGGCAGGTACAAGAATTAGAATCATTATTCAGAGCCTGCATGATCCCAGAACAAATAATGTTCCTGAATGACACCATTCAACAAACAACCTGTCTAGGCCTAGCCAAGATAAAGGATTTAAACAAGCCGTCTAAAACAAAGCCCATACCTGATAGTAATAGCACTACAGATGTGGATATAGATGTATCCCATATTTTACACCAACACAGAACTAATCCTGATTGGAGAAAATGGTTGATCTGGCCCAAAGACACCAATAACTGTCAAGATAGATTCCTGAACAAAACACAGGGGTTCACACAGAACAGGCCAGACCCAAGATATTCCCAGAGACAACATCCAGGGATAATAACAACATACGGTGTAGGGAAACGATGCCTCGAATGGCTACAGAAATCCACACTACCTGAAATTAAGCAACACTTGACCTTCCTTAAAGATGGCGTTGACTTGCGAGATTTCTTATTGGGACCTCGCAAACAGCGTCAAAAACGTTTCATATATGCCGGTATATATGCTGCTTACAACGAAGCTTGGAAAGTAACGCAAATTGAAACTGCTGAAAACATACGAGAAATTGATCGTATTCATTTGGAAAAAACACTGTCTGTAGTGGACAATGGGTTAACAACTATGTTCTCCAGAATTTATTCTTTGGACAGCATTGTATCATCTGCTATTGATATAATAGAACAGGATATGCTAATGTTACAACATGGCCAGTCCCAATTACGTTCTATTGTACAGTTAGGCTGAACGTTACAAAATCTCCGTTCAGGCTACGCCCCCTGGCGTCTAATCAACACAACGTCATTATTTTCTATCATTAACCTTACAGATAAACAAATCTCTTTGGCACAAAGAGGAGCAGACTATACGGTGCTGAGCATTGAAAAACTAGAAAGATTACCATTGACAGTTTCCGAAAAGCCTGTCATTGAATGGATAATACATGGCACCATTACAATACCAATAACGACATTTCAGTTTCAATATTGCCTAAAGCACATACCAGCGGGCCTGTATGAAAAGTTGGGTAAAGGGTACATCAAGTCAACCTGGAATTTACCTTACACACATAGATGTTGGAGTGGGGGGAAAAAAGAGGTATTTCTTAGTGGTAACAATTGTAAAAACTCACAAAGTGGCGCACTTCTGTGTCAAGGAATTAACTTGCATGGAGCCTGCAAGGGTTCATCAAATGACCTTTCTTGCCACCTGCACGGCACCCCAGCCACACAAATAGAGGCTTTTTTCAGAAAGCTTTTCAACGGCAGTTACGTTATGTTAAGTGACCACAGCTGTTGTGGCATGTTGCCAGGAACGGCCTATCTCGTTAGTGTTACATCCAGGGTCACTTGCTGTATGCAAGTATTGTATCCAAACAGCAAACTAGACAAGGAGGCAACAATATGGCCTTCATTGAATATCTCTTCTAAACGAATTGATACTTTAAGCAGAATGAAAGCCATTCTTTTACAAAAAACTGTGCCTTTGACCTCGTCCAGAGAGACGTATTATCTGCAAGTCGCAAGGACGTCAGCAGAGATACATGCATTATTATCAACAAATTGCTCAATGCATTTCGTAGAAATGTTAAGTCAAATCTTAAACATGTCTGATACCAGCGGCATCGCACATGTATTTAGGACAATTTTTTTGCGGGACTATTATCACCCTTTGAAGCAGTCCTGAGCATCTTCCCGAATTTCGTGAAGTCTGTGTTTGGCGGCCTGCCTCTCATCTTGGGACTCGTACCAGGAATTTTATTTTTGTTCCTTCGGCTCCGATATGGCAAATCCAGTCACAAGCAATACCCAGGTTACCATGGAACAAACGATCCTGGCAATGCGGTACAGAGATAGGATTACCAAAGTCCTCGGCTTGGCTCGGGTAAGAGATCTGAATACCACATGGGTTCTTTCATTCAGACCAATCTGGCAAGATTGCATCCTACCTGTTCTACGATGCCTGCTCTGCAGAGAAGAATGTGTGTTAGACGTCTGTCTCACACTCCCATCAGCAGTACCTATGGATGTTGATACTTTGCATGGTTCGGTAACGGCTCATGCAACGTGTTGTCCCCAGCGGCTACCAATCCTGATGACGGCATTCGTTGAGACCTCACAGCAACATGCTGGCAGTGAGGTACGAGATAAAAGCAGCACACAGGTACAACATTCCGTGACCATTGCTGATCTAGACAACGATGACGGCAATACATCTCACATATGCACTATTTCTACTTTTTCGGACACGGTCCAACTTTCACCTACTGTTGTAAACAAATTCTTTGCCAGCCTACCTGAGTTAATGATCTCTCCTAACAACAAGAATAACTTTTGAAAACACGAGCACACAGCGTTCCCTGAACTTTGAATTCGGCCTTCAGTTTTGATAAACAGAACTTCTAAAACTTTGGAACTATTTTTTCCTCAAACAAAATTATTTTTTCTCATTCCCAAAATATTTACTTTTTTTTGGGGCACAGAGTAATCTGCTTAAAGTAGAACTATTCTTAGAGAACAAGATTTCTGTTTTTTAGGAAAAAATCTAGAGGCAATATTTGAACTCAGCCTCTAGCACATTTACAGTCTTGTATAAATATGTGATGAAATGGTCTCAACCTTCTCTTCTGTATTAAGAGCCATTTCATGAATGTAACTTTTCGTGATTCATTCAGTCAGCATTTCAAATGTAAACTATATGCTTTGTTTGAATGATACACTGCTTAGAAAACGTACAGTACAGTACAATACTCATTTTTCGCGTACAAACCATTTCAAATGCATTTTATGTATTTTTAGGTAGGATTGTAAACACATGCTTAGATATGTTATACTTGCTTTAGTACTTAGTAAAGATGGACATTCTATGTGGAGTGGGTGTTATAGACGAATCTAGGACTCTAGTGTAATTTTCCCGATTCATGCCCTTATATAGGTATAACTCATCATATCCTTATATAGGCATCAGAATCATAACCATATTGAGACACAGCCAATGTAGTCCAAATACGGCATGGCTACTTCCACAGATTCATAGAAATCACAATGAGTTCTTGGAGAGACCAAACCTCCAGCAGTCCGGGACTTTCCCCTGCTTCTGTATTGATTTGTCCTAGAACTCCTGGAGTCCTAAAAGAACTGCGAGTTCTTAGTGACGTATTATGTCCAACCTTACATCAAACTCAGCACCTTCCAGGTATAAATATACCAGCATCTGCCCTAGCAAAACACACTGTGGTTTGGAGCAGATCGACTGACTACTTGCCCGACGCCCTGCTACAGCGAGTGCCGAAGGAAGCTGACCCTCCAGCTGACGCACTGAGAGACACGCAGTCTTTTCTCTTGCCGAGAAATCCAGCTCCTGTGTTTCCTGGCTACCCTTGCGGGTTACTGGGAGATCGAGTCCTGAGAGAGAGATACAAGACCTCCTACATTCTATAAACAAGGTACGGAGCTGATTAGACCCTTAGAGAATTCTTGGATAGATTATTGGCAGAAACTATTTAACGCTGCATCTCACTTACTCCTTCCCATGTACTAGGCTTAGGTTAGGTACACTGGGGTAGGAGTATCTTAGAAGCACCAGTTGAGTATGTTTAGTCATCTTTTATCATTGTATGTATTTTATCCATTTTAAGAATCTTATGGCTTAGAAACCATATAAATGCTTTCACAGTATTATTTCATTATACTCTTTTTACTGTACGCACTTTACTTTATGACAAGTATTGCGATTGTAGCAATTCACTTATCTTGCATGAGAAAGAAGACTGCTCAATAAATAACCTTTTTATTGAAAACGCCCGTCTCTCTATTTCTCTGCACTTCTGGTGAAACTAAGCATGCACGATTGACTGAGTGAAATAGCCATCTATTGTTTCCGCGACTCTGGAGATACATTCCTTATTCTTGGGGAACAAAGTTGTCATGTTATATGGTTGTCAGTAACTAATCGCTTCTTGTGTATTCGAGAAAGTTTCTAGTGACCTCTGAGCTAGCTGGCATTCATAAATTAAGTCTAACATATTCAATAGAGACCTAGTCGACTTCAGTCCTACGTCTAAACTATCGTTTATGTTATTCCAATGCGCAGAGCCTGTTGGGAATATAGGAACTACACTACAAAGTTTGGAAAGGATAAAACATCATGAACAAGATGAGCTCTTTTTTGTGGCAAAAGACATGGCGCGTAAGGCAGGGAAAGCTCATGAGAAATTGACAGAATTAGCACAGAGGTATGAGGTGGATTTGTCCAAAACGAAAACATTGCAGGGAAGTCACAGGTTAAATTACAGTGACCAGGATTGGAGGAGAAAAGAGTTATATGATTAAAAATGCTTATCCGAGAAATGATTGTAGGGATATGTGCATGGAGCATGCTTGACAAGTAGTAGGAAAGGTGGTCCAAGAAAAAGAGTGTAAATTTGGCTGAGGAGATCCGCCGCCTCCAGGAGGTGGGACAGCAGGAGTAGAGGCATACCCCTTGCGAGAGGTGCCAGGTGGAGGGTATTTGCATGTGCCTTGGAGCAGGGGTGATTTGGCAGCGTTCACAAATGATTTTCCTCATCTGTGGGGAAAACCTGCTGAGTGGTACAAGCAAGTCGATCGCTTTGTCAAGATTTCAAAAGTATTGTGGATTGATTTGAATACATTGTTTGACATTATAGTATCAAGTCATCTGTGGTCAGCTTGTAAAATTGCCATTGAGTGGACAACTTCAGTACCTGAGCAAGATCCTATCACTCATGGTCCCTCACCTATATTTATGAAAAAGTTTGAACAGGTAATCACAGGGTTACAGTCTAAAATGTTGCCAGAATATATTGATTGTGTTAAAATAGATCGAACTACCCAAGAGCACAAGGTATCAGTTCATGCTTATTACGAAAGGCTCTTACAAGCCTTCAAGCAGTATAGTGGATTGGACACTCTAGATTCATAGGACATGGGACAGTTTGTTTCCAAATTTGTTTTAGGATTAAGGCCAGAGATTAGCATCATGATCCAACAGCATTTGATCTGTTGGCAAAACAAATCGGTGGATGAGATTCTACGGTATGCCAGGTACTGTAGTGATGAAGTAGACTCGAAGCATAGGAAGCTCAAGGATAAGTTGATGCTGGTCCAGATGAGGAATATAGATAAGGTGGACCAAGCACAGCCAGGCAGAAGAATGTTGAGACGGACACAGGGAAACATTCATGGAGGGGCCCAGAATGCGTTGGGTCAGGGATGAGGGAAACCTGCAGATCCCAAGACGGGGTAGACATTGGTACTCTAAAAAGAACCACCAAATGTCATTGTTGTCACAAAATTGGGCATTGGAAGCACAAGTGTAGGTTAAATCCAGCTAATCAGATCCAAGATGAGGAAGTAGTGCAGGTACCTAAGGTTGTAAATACAGTGATAAGACCCAGGTCTGTACATGGGGGGGTCTGAGTCCACAAGTGCAAGTTCCCCAACCTCCGAGGTTTCCTCAAGGAAACTGAACATACCAGCAAATGCCATTCATTGAGACTTTTGATGAATTCGATTCAGACACGTTGCAATGATGGTGCCTGAGGGGGAGGAAGACTGTACCCTTGGAGCAGTCTTGGAGGTGGACAAGAGAGGACTGTATGTAGGGGCAAATATTGATGGTCATCCCATAACATGTTTGATTGATACTGGTGCTACCCGTTCTACTGTAAGATCTGCAGTAGTCCCAAACCTACTCCTCTTGGGACAATCAATCCAAGTTTTAGGATTTGCATATAAGAGAATGACCAATCCATTGACAGATGAGATACCTGTGAGAATAGAAACCTTCCACTATTGACACCAATTTGCGGTGTGTGATTCAAGTCAAGTCTGCCTGTTGGGTTGCGATCTCTTGTGTAAATTGAACTGTGCTATCTATTGCACACCCAAAGGAGTGGAGTTGCAGACTAATGATGATGATATTGCATTCAAACTGGCGAATCAGAATCTCTGTATAGAGATGTATCCTGTGTTGACAGTTGAGGAACTGCCACTCGACTTGTGAGATTCTGCCTCTTCGGAAGTATGGGATTTGATGGGGGAAGAGATAGAATTGATCAATGGGGTTGAGCCAGTTAAGATCCAGATCAAGCTTTATGCTGAGTTCCCAAGAACACCCCAGTACAATCCAACCCCAGAAACAGTGGCAGGAATTAAGCCTGTAATTGTGTCTACGATCGAACAGGGAATTTAGAAAGAGATAATGGGGAGCCCATGCAATTCCCCAATAATGGGACTGCAGAAGCCGAGTGGGAAGTTTAAAATCATGCAAGACCTGTGATAGATCAACACGATTGTAGTACCATGTTGTTATGTGCTACTAAGTCCAACAGTGATCTTATTTCAAATTCCATGTGAAGCTGAATGGTTTACAGTGATTGATCTATGTCAGGCATTCTTTTCAATACCCTTACATGAGGAAAGCCAATTTCTCCCCTCTTTCCGTCTTGGAAAGTGTGTGTTAACGTGGGGTTGTAGCCCAAAAGGGTATACAGACAGTCAACTTTCAACCAGATTTTGAAGAAGAATCTTGAGAGTCTCGTACTGCCACATAATTCAGTTCTCATGCAGTATATTGATGACTTCTTGATTGTGTCGGAAACAGAAGACGCTTGAAGGATTGATACTGTTGCCTTGTTAAATCACCTGGCTGAGAACGGACACTAGGTGGCCCAGAGCAAGTAACAGTATTGTCTGACTGAGGTTCAGTATTTGGGTCATTGTATTGAAAAAGTCAAGAGGAAGGTATCACCAGACCACATTGAAGCGATCATGAACATGACTGCGCCTACAACACAGAAAGAAGTCAGGATGTTTCTGGGAATGGTTGGGTATTGCCACCAATGGATTCCCAACTTTTCCTTGAAGGAGAAGCCTCTGCAGAGGTTGACACACCAGGATGTGAGGATCCGGTACCATGAGATAATGACTGTTTGGTTGTGTTCATGGAGATGAGAGAAAGCTTGTGTTGCGCTCCGGTTCGAGGGATGCCTGATTACAACAAATCCTTCTCATTGTTTTGCTGTGATTGAGAGGGTTGCACACTGTCAGTACTCACACAGACTCAAGGAGGGGTCCGTAGACCAGTTGCCTACTTCTCAGCTACCTTAGATCCTTAGCTTCTGTGCTGCCAAGATGTCTCAAATCCATTGCTGCAACAGGTGTCAGCATTGAAAGGAGTGAAAGTATTGTGATGGGGTCATTCTCTTACTGTTTATGTTCCACATTACGTTGAGCTTTTGATGACGAGAACCAAGACACAGCATTTTATAAATAACAGACTCACGCACTATGAGTAAGTCATACTTGCCGCAGAGAATGTGACTCTGAAAAGATGTTCTGTATTGAATCCTGCTACTTTGATGCCTCTTCCAAATTGTGACGATGAAGATTGTGAGGACCATGACTGCCTCAATGTGACTGAATTTTGCACGAAGCCAAGACCGTACATTGTTGATGAACCTCTGCCTGAATCTGATGAAATTTTCTTTGTAGATGGTTCATGCTTAAGGGACAATGTGGGTCATTTGAGAGCAGCATTTGCTGTATGTACTATTTCTGGAGTGGTGGAAGCTGCTTGCTTACAGGGAGTATACTCCACACAAGTAGCTGAAACTATTGCTTTGACACATGCCTGCTTGTTTGCCGATCAAATTTGAGTCACCACCTACACCGATAGCCAGTACGGATTCAGTGTGGTTCATTACTTTGGACAGCAATGGTCACAGAGGGGGTTCTTAACGTCATCGGGATCTTCTATCAGAAATGGAGAATATGTAAGACATCTGTTGGAAGCTTTGCAATGTCCAAAGGAAATAGCTGTGGTAAAGTGAGGTACCCATGGAAAAGGAAATTACTTTGTGACCTTAGGTAACAGGTACACGGGTGAAGTTGCGCGTTTCTGGGCCAAGCAAGGGTGCATTTTCATGGGGGAATATACTGGAGAGAGCACAGAAAGAACATGATGTTAGCCATAGCAGACAATTGGTACGACCTCAAGCGCCTGCAGGGAGAAGTGTCAGGACAGCAAGAAACTGGATGGATTAAAGCAGGTTGTGAGAAAAGAGATGATGCTTTTTGGGTCTCAACTGATGGTCGAGCAGCGTTGCCAGATGATTTGAACCTTATGGCAAGGCATAATCATGGATGAGTTCACATTGGAAGGGAGGCCATGGCTCGTCATAATTTACATTATGTTAACTGATATAGAAAAGAAGTTTTTAGATCAAGTGGAAGATAGACATAGCCAACTAACAGTAAAGCTCAACAGTGGAGAGGAAAAATGTTAATGGACCAAGGAGGAGTTAGCTCACAAAGCAAAGGGGAGTTATGGTCCAATAGCTTTACATTTTGAGCAGCGATGAAAGCTTTATATGAGACAGATACAGACGTACTATGATAAGATCTTTGTAGGACAGAGTGTGTGATCACATCATCACGATTGAAGCTACTGTGAAACAGTTCTTGCAGGATGCGGTGCAAGTGGTGCCAAATATGGACTTTGTGTATGGGAAAAATGCCCATGTGCGATTGCCACTGAATTGGTATGGTACGTGTTATGTGGCTGTTGTGTTTCCAAAGATCTCTCACGTGAGGGATTTGGGACACTTGGAAGGTGGAATACATCATAGAGAGAAGGGAGGTACAAGTGCAGGGAAAATTGTTGGAGATGTATTTAGAGCAATGATACAGAGTCTGGGAACGGTTCTAAACAATATTAAGATTAGAAGGTTGTCAACTAATGTGGATA
The DNA here is from genome assembly GCF_964263255.1 of Lissotriton vulgaris. Lineage (NCBI taxonomy): Eukaryota > Metazoa > Chordata > Amphibia > Caudata > Salamandridae > Lissotriton > Lissotriton vulgaris. The sequence continues at coordinate 1,082,371,148 of NC_141694.1, read as the reverse complement.
AATTGTCAGCTAATACAGCCCAGTCCCTGTTGCTTGTAGATGGAGACAGGATGTCGATAAGAGCTATGGTGATGCAGAACCGACTTGCATTGGATGTCTTGTTAGCACAAGAGGGTGGGGTCTGTAAAAGGTTGTCAAAAGTGCTGTACTTTTATACCTGACAACAGCAAAAATCTGAGGAAGTATAAGAGTAACATCACTGTGATTCACCATGAGGTGCATGATTTGGCCACAGAGGGTGTTTGGGACAAGGTTGGGAAAGGTTTTGGGAAGATTGGAAGTTGGTTTGCTAACCTCGGAAAGGGAATCCTTGGTTACATTTGGAGCCCATCATCATAGTGGAGGTTTGTGATCATTTTGTTGGGATTAGTAAAACTTAACAAGTGGCATAAGGCTGGTCTGGCTGAGATTTTTTTTTAGGGAGGGTGAGAGAAGGATGGAGAGACTGCAGGACAGTCAAAATGTTACTTTATTCGGTTTCAGTTAGGAGAAAACCATAAAAGTGCATACATATAAGCTAATTACATTCATGACAGTTAGTACAAAGTTTTAAAAAGACAGCTCAATACCAATAAAATAGCTTAAAATACGGAATTAATATTAAAAACCGGAAAGTATGTACCACAGAGCAGGGTTGAAAGTGCATCGATCTTCTGTTATAAGTTACTCCTATGACGAATACAACATTTTAGGAATTTAACAAGATTTAGTACCAAACCGTCAGAATCCATAAGTTGAAGGACCATGAAGGCAGGACGACATTGGCGTAAACCTAGGCTTCTTAAAATTGGAGCTAGCCAACGCTTTCTTGGTTCTGCATAAAATTTACAGAAAAGGGTCAAAGGTATTAGAGATTGGGATGAGACGTCACCGCAGGGGCAAGGGGATAATAGCTTTGACCAGTCATTGATTTTTGGAAAGGTAACCAGTCGATGGAAGATGTTAAACCTAAAAAGGGTCAACGCTTTCTTGGTTCTGCATAAAATGTACAGAAAAGGGTCAAAGGTATTAGAGATTGGGATGAGACGTCACCGCAGGGGCAAGGGGATAATAGCTTTGACCAGTCATTGATTTTTGGAAAGGTAACCAGTCGATGGAAGATGTTAAACCTAAAACGGGTCAACAAAAACCTTTCATAACCATTCAAATTCCAATTTAAGTAAGGCTGAATGGCCACAGAGGATTGAATCAACAAAGAGTGTTGGACCAAGGTTTTGTTGACTTCAGAGGCCAGGCGCAGATCCGCTAGATGACACAGGCACTGGGATTTTAACTTTTTTCTTGACAGCTCTGCAATTAGTGGGGGATCATAGTAATACTTTTCTAGGCCCAAGTCGTGCAGGAACTTCTTAACATATTGGAGCCAACCAATCTTAACAGAGTTTTCAATTGTGAGGCAGTCCTTCAGAAGACTTTGGGTGAAAACTAACTTGGTAGATGACCAAAGGCGATGCCATAACAGGATTGGCTGCTTCTTTATGGTGTCAGTGATATAAGGCAAACCTAATTCTAAATGGCAGCTAAAGGTCGAAGTGCCTTGCGGAACAGCGAGGGGGGAACCCTCAGGAAACAGTTCTCCACTTTTTGGAGGGCTTCCGCCTGTACGTAGCCCCACACCCCTGCTCCATAAGTAGCAGTGCTGATACATTTTGCCTGATAAATACGGATCATCTCAACCGGGGGTCTTTTTCCTAGCCTCTGCGTAAAACTTACCAACGCCATGGTTGACCTTAAAAACAACAACTTTCTGGCCTCTATAGCTTTTGTCAATGAGCCTTTGACATCTATTAATATTCCAAGATAGGGGTATGTAGTAGTATTCTCCACCCTTGAATTATTGATGAAGATATCTCTCCTTTTTTTATGCCTTGGCCCTACATTCATTATAAAAGTGTTTTTGATGTTAATTTTTAAGTCAAGGTTAGACATGAAGGTGTTATATCTGTTGAGAGAGCGTTGGAGTTCCAGGGGAGTGCGGGCGATAAACACTGCGTCGTCCGCGTAGAGGAGAGCGGGTATCGGACGTTTTTGAAGTAGAGGTAGGTCCTGGCACCCCTCCAACATGGCTTCTTCTAGGCCATTAGTATAGAGTGTAAAAAGGTAGGGGGCCAGGACACAACCCTGCCTGACAGCCCGCTCAACCCTAAACGGCGCTGTCAGCTCTCCTCCTACTCCAAATCTCACTCTGGCCGGGGTGTTGGAATACATTTCACGTAGAAAATTAACTAGGGAGAGATCAACACCCATTTCCATTAAAATGGCCCACAGTTCCGAATGGCTTACGCAGTCGAAGGCTAATGTTAAGTCTACGTAAGCCATATGCAATCTCCCACCTTTCCCATTTACATATTTGCCCGTTAGTAAAGTCAGATTTAAGACTTGCTCAATGGTACCCAGACCTTCCCTGAATCCATACTGGAGATCTGATAGTATCTTTTTGTCATCGGCCCAATGTTGTAGGCGCTCTAATATAACGCGCCCAATGACTTTTCCCAAAGAATCCAATAAAGATATGGGATGGTAGCAAGATGGGCTTTGACGATCTCTCTTTTTGAATACCGGGACCAGGATGGAGTCTGACCATGAGTCCAGCAGTCCGATTTTACAAGTTGCTTCCAAAACCCTAAACAAAATTGGCGACCAGAGGTCCATTTTAAATTTGTAGAGGTCAACCAGGACCCTGTCAGGGCCTGGCGCATTACCCCTTTTACTTGCCATCAAGGCAAGTTCAACTTCGGCCTGCGTAAAATCTAAAACAAGAGGAGTGAATGAAGGATTGGTGCAAAAACTATTCATCCCTGATTGGTTCTGGGCTATTGATACACTGGCCGTTTGTCCGAAAATCTGGTAAAAATGTTCCACCCAGGATGATTCGTCAATCACTATTTCTATTTTACTAGCTTCCCTGGGTCCGGTCAGAAATGGGGATTTAATTACCTTCCAAAAGGCAGTGCTATCTTTCATTAAGCAACTCTTATGGAGTTCAGCCCATAGCTCCTGTTTCAATTCAGTTTTCCTTACTCAAATTGCAGAATGATAGATTTTTCTAAGGTGAGTTATTTCTTGCTTATCTCTTACTGGGTTCTGAAGGGCGGTTTTTAAATTTGAGTGTGCTTTAGAACAAGTACTGTTAAACTAGCCCACCTTTTTTCTCTTATTCCCTTTGGATTTAATGCATAGGGCTTCCTTTACAGATATGGTTACAACCATAAAGTTATCTAGGATCTCCTGAGGAGTAGAGTCATCCAAACAGTTATTGATGGCTTTCATGGAATTCTTAACGACTTCCTCGGTGATCTTGACCGGATCAATATATACCCACTTAAGGGAGTAACCATTTAATCTATTCAAGACCAAATTTTCCTCACCATGGGATCTCATTTGATTGGTCTTTCCTCACCCCAACGGGAGAGAAAGAGTGATAGAATTGGGGAAATGGTCACTAAAAGCAAAATCATGTGTTTTAAAGTTCAGAATAAGGGGTGCCGCCACACTGGACATAAAAATAAAATCTATGCAACTAGAGGCTCCTCTACCATTAAAGGTTGGGGTAAAAGGAACTATAGGTGACACTAATGTATTAGCCAGAGACATTTTGAGGATAAATATGGTCTCATTTAGACAGGCCCCACTCTGAGTGTGGGAAAAATGGGTCAGGTTGTTATCTCTCTCGTCTTGTATGCCACGGGTTATATTATCGTTGTGGACACAGAGGGATAGATTAAAATCACCACCCCAGATGATAGAAGCTCTTTTCCTTTGATACTTGTTATTAAGTTCCAATAGGATCTGGCGGATCTTTTGAGAGTGTCAATCAGCTGGGATTGCTGTAAGTTGTTGTAAAAGTTAACTAAAATAAAAAATCATTTTAATGCAATAATTTCTCGTACTGAAAATAAATTAGAAATATATACCATCAGACCTCCTTTAGCACGCCCTGATAGGAATGGAATCGTGGGTGAGAAGTAGGTTTTATAACCATTTAAGTGAATAGATGATACAGCCCACGTTTCTTGAAAATAGAGAATGCTTTATGTCCGCGAGAAGGTAAGCCACTCATTGTGTTTGACCTTAGATCGTAGGCCAGCAGTGTTCCAAAAAACGATACTGAGTGGCAGCCCTCTCAGGGAGTTTTCCTCATAGGGAGTAAATATAGCAGGGCCTCCTGCTTGAACTAGAGGGATAACATCTGCATTAATACCAGGACTTAGACCTACATTATTTTTAGAACCCAAACTCTGTGGTACGGAGCTGTTACCGGGAGTGACTAAAGGAGATATTTGCTCCATCTCTGCTGAGACCGTAATGGGATTCATATTAAGAATTGATAATATTGATGCCCGCTCCTCCACCATTTGAGGCAAACTAGGGGAATTTTCTAAATAATTCTCACTAGGTCTTTTGTTCAAGCTGAGCCTACTTCTAGCAGGGGGGATAGATTGTCAGTCCACTGCATCTAGAGGGGATAATGCCTCAAACATGTTAGGTGTTAAGATTGAGCCATTCCCTACTCCTCTAGGCCAAAAAGTTGGTTTATAAAAGAAACCCAGAAGGAGAGCAGTGATACTTGAGCTTAGAGAGGAGAATTCCTCCATATGCTTTAAGAGAGATCAGACCATTCGGGGGCGTCGAAAGTTTATAACAATGCAATCACCAGGAATGTTCTTTACTGAGGCGCCAACTCACCCGACTCTTCAGACCATCAGGATTTCGTTAATATGCTGGGGACTAAAATTCTTGAATTTAGTCAACCAGTCCGCCGCGGAGAGTACTCCAAGATTCACTCTGTCCCTGTTTTAGTACCGGGGCCCCAGTCAGGATTATTACATAGGGGCAGGAGGCAGGTGGTAGATCTAATATATCTGGGCTAGGGTGCTCAGACGTCTTATGGAACTTGTTGCGTCTATCTTGCCCTGGTCTACTCCTATGTACCTCCCTAGTAGGATCTCTAAGTTCAGTATGCTCAATTACAAGTGAAGGTAAAATGGCTGTTTGTGATTCTCTTGGTCTCTTGCACATTTTCTCCTGATTAGAGGGCTGAAGTCCCTCCTTGTGAGGAGGGTTGGTACCCTTTGTACTGTAGCGGGGTGATATTTTATCCAATGAATTACTAATTGTCCCTACAACCTTTTTCAGCTGCTCAATTTTTTCCTCCATGCGGCCAAATCTTTCTTCAATGAGGGTACTTATCTGGATCATCATTGAACTGATCTTTGATTCTAGCATCCCTTTAACAAAATCTTCAAAGGCTACCTGAGTTCCTAAGGGAAACTCATTGGCATAGGTGATAGGGGCTTCTACCGGAGTACCAAGAGATTTTAGAATTGCATCTGTTTGTGTTTCTACTTGAACAAGTACTTGAAGACTAGAACCAGGGCCTCCTATGTTCCTACAATCCTTGCTCCCCTTTGCTCCCTTCTGTCTAGTTCTCGCTACGTTCCATTTGGTCAGTTTAGTTTGTTTCCAGGTTTGAGGTCTTGTCCCTAAAGATAAGCTGTTATCGATATCCCTTTCTTGGTTCAGTGGGTGAAAGGGTTGTTTAGCCAAGGAGGAGTTACTATCATTGCATTGGATGATAATTTTGGGTGTTAGGGGAATGTCAGATCCTTCTTCCCTGGTCAATGGAAACCGAGTAGAGTCGAGCGAGAGCTGCCGTTCTGTTAGCTGGATCTCATGAGTAAGAAGAGACTCAGCTCTTGTCAGAAAGGCATCTAAAGTGCCTACTGTGCTCTTACGTTTCTCCATAGTTCTCAATTTTACTACCAGTAATTTCCACCAATATCAGAGGCGAATAAGTGGACCAAGGTAATTCCGGTAAAAATAGGCAAACCATTCGACCTGAAAAGGGATAAAAACAAGGGAACCCTGGAATTTAAGTATAATTACGGGAACATGTCGCTGTTCTTCTTTAGATGCCTCTAGACAGGGGGAGATAGGCCAGTTACAATAAAGTGGAAATATTTAACTAAAAGATTGTACTAAAAAAGCAATTTCCAGTAATCATCCCCCAGAAAGAGTGTTACAATGTAAGACAGACTAATATATTCTTTAGATCTCAGAAATATCATAACTTGCAAATTAGAAAACACACTCTACAAATGTTCGCGCGAGCTACACAGCCAGTAGAACGGTAGAACAGTGTTAAGGTCAATAATTTTCTTACCCATGCCTCAAAGAATGCCCCCTGAAAAATACAACCAAAGGGGGTGGCCCTTCCTTGCCACTTTCTGGCCCTGACGGGCACAGACGGGTCCGCCTGTTGTGAATGTATCTAGGACCCTAATTAAATATTCCAGATTTATGCCCTTATATGGTTATATTAAATCATGTCCTTATAAAGGCATAAGAATCATACCCATATTTAGTCATAGCCCACGCAGCCCAAATACGGCAAGGCTACTTCCTTAGATTCCTAGAGAGCACAACGAGTTCTTTTGACACACCAAACCTCTAGCAACCTGGGAATTCCCCATGACATGGTTTTGATTTGTCATGGAATTCCTGAGAGGACTAAAAGAATGGCCCGTTCTTAGTGACATCTCTTATTGACGTCTTATGTCCAACCTTACGTCAAACACGGCACCTTCCAGGTATAAATATACCATCACTTGCCTTAAGCAACACACGGTGGTGTGGAGCAGAGCGGCTATCTACTTATCCGAAGCCCAGCTGATGCGAGAGCCGAAGGAAGCCGTCCCTCCCTTTGACACACCGGGAAAGAAGCTGCCTTTTCTCACGCCGAGAAATCCAGCTCTGGTGTTTCCAGTCACCCTTACAGGTTACTGGGAGATCGAGTCCTGAGAAAGAGATACAAGACATCCTTCATTCTATAAACAAGGTACGGAGCTGATTAAAACCTTACAGAGAATTCTTGATTCAGATTCTTGGCAAAAACCCAACTTAACTTAAAACTGCAACTTACTTACTCCTTCCCACGTATTAGGCTTAGGTCAGGTACACCGGGGTAGGCGTATCTTAGAAGCACCAGTTGAGTTCGTTAGTCAATGTTTTATGTATGTAAATATTTTATCCGTTTTAAGTATCATATGGCTAAGAAACCATATCAATGCTTTTACAGTATTATTTCATAATACTCCTTTTACTGTACGCACTTTACTTCATGATAATTATTGCAATTGTGGCAATTCATTTCTCTTGCATGAGAAAGAAGACTGCTCAATAAATAACACCTTTTATTGAAAACGCCCGTCTCCCTATTTCTCTGCACTCTGGTGAAACTAAGCATGCACGATTGACTGAGTGAAATAGTTGTCTATTGTTTTCACACAACTCTGGAGATATACTCCTTATTCTGGGAGAGCAAAGTTGTCATGTTATATGGTTGTCAGAAGCTAATCCCTTCTTGTCTGATTCAGGGAAGTTAACTCCTCCCTGTTCATTCGAGAAAGTTTCTAGTGATCTCTGAGCTAGTTGGCAAAACTAATTAAGTCTAACATAGTCAGTAGAGACCTAGATGACCTCAGTCCTACGTCTACACTGCTGCTTATGTTATTCCAATGCGCAGAGCCTATTGGGAATATAGGAACTACACTACACGCCCTTGGCTTCGCCCGGCACCGCCCGCGCGGGTCCCGCAACGAGAGAGCTCACTCCTCCCTTTTAGCACATCCTGGCGCTAAGGATCGCGGTGGCGGCGTGCGCGCCGTGAGTACTGCCGGGAGATGAAGTCTTGCAATGGTGTGGCATGGTCGCTGGTGGCAGAACAGTCGGGGCAGGCTGAGGCAAGTTAGAACAGGGTGCCTGCAGGCCTTCACTGCAGCACACGGTGAGTGCCCCCACTCCCAGTAGAGCTGCCGCTGTACCGGAACTCACTCCTCCCTTTTAGCGCCTCCTGGCGCTAAGGATGGCGGTGACAGCGTGCGCGCCACGAGTACTGCCGGGAGATGGAGTCCGGCAATGGCGTGGCGTGGTTGCTGCTGGCAGAACAGTCGGAGCAGGCTGAGGCAAGTTAGAACAGGGCGCCTGCAGGCCTTCACTGCAGCACATGGTGAGTGCCCCCGCTCCCAGTAGAGCTCCCTACAGTCACTATGAGTATCTCAAGAGCCTAGAAAGGTTTCCACAGGGAAGACTGTCTATTGTTTAGGTTGGTTCTTTCTCCAGGGAGTTATGGGAGGGGAGGACTGTAGGAGCGCGATGATGCTCTTTCATTTACAGGGGTGCATCATAATCACAAATAGTCTGCATCCACATATAATCCTTTGTTGTGTTAACATTTGGTCACTAGAATGTACTTGGTAATAATATGTGAAAGTGCAATGATAGAAATGTTTTGTTCCATGTAAAGAAACATCATGGCATTTGTGTTTGAATAATGTAACCTATAGTATTTGATTGCAATTGCTTAATGAAGTTTGCTCTTTATATTGTAATGCATTTGAGTTAAAGGTACACCATACTAAAGTTGCACGTAGATGTGGCTAACTGTGCTAAAAGTATACGATTACATAGATTGCTTGCAATGAAATATGCATTTGATGTGCTCATGTAACATGATGGTTTGGAAAGGCCTAAATGAAATGTTCACTATGTGTGTATTCAAAGGACCTATGTGCTTCACTTTTATGTTGGGTGATTTCTGTAGGCCTGAAATGTATTTTCCCTGGAAGCTCTCCTATTAGGCTTGATAGGAAATTTATGTGCGTGTTGCATTTGCTCTGTTCTTACATTTCTGTTGCAGTTGGAGAAAGTCATCTTTGTTAGTTAGAATAACGCCTTTTGTTTTAGGAGTTAGGCTCGGAGAGGAGAGGATACTTTTATGCAAAGAACGTTGATAATTACGGGACGGTGTTCTTTCTCACTGAAGGAGGCCTGGGAATCAAGGTCATAGAGCCAGAAGCTGGAAGGATCGAAACTAAATGTATAATCACCTATGAGAAGTGCCCAGCGAGATGAGGTGATCTGTGGGCATGTTCCTCATTTTTGTGTTTTGAATTAGAGAAAGTGCCTCGGGGTTGAGTCAGGAGAGGAGGTGAGGAGATCAACGGAGATGGAAGGAGCATCTTAGAGTGAGCTCTGTAGCTTTGGCTACTTGACGCCCACAATGTGAGTGCACTTCTTAGGAAGTCTTCACACGCTAACACCTTTTCCTGATCTTGCCCTGGGGATGTCACAATAGTGGTAGTGTAGGGACAGACGAATGCTTTTAACTCATCAATCTCAGCTGAAGACTAATCTCGATGTTGGGGCCATCATTGCCTGCATTAAATTTCTCTAATTTGTCATTCTTTTTATGATCCAGGGTTTAAATTTCATCCGTAGGTTTGTATTTGTATTAGTTTCCATGTATTTCTACAACCTCGTTTTGAGGTGTCTGTATGTCCAGTTATTTTTAGCTTTGTAAGAAATCCCCTAACTTGAAATTTGGAGTCTGTAATTCTTTGGATTTATGGTTTTTAAAAATTGTTAGTTTGTCTTGATGAGTTATTTCTCCCCTCTACACTTTTCAGTAGGTAACAAAAGTCCATCAACCAAGGGTTCCACAGTAAACTGGTAGAGAGGAACCCAGCCCTAGCATATCCAAAACCCAGGGAAGTTCATTTTGGATAACACATTTTCAAGCCATATCAAATTTAATATCTCAACCTGATCTTTAGGAGCGTATGGTGTATCTCTCCTAAATGGCTGCGGCTGCAGCTGCAAATAGCACACATTTTTTTGGGGTCCTTTGGTTTCAAGTTCAAATGACTTTCAAATCAAAGATATACTTTTAGCAAACAGACCTCTAAATGGTCAAACTGGCAGTGTCTGTAGGGCTGGTCTGATGGCTGTTTTTGGGTATTTGTGGGCCGGTTTTGTGTGGGCCAGTTTTTACTTACTGTTGATTTCTCTGATATTACCTTAAACATTGCTTCCAAAAAGCACAAATGCAAACAGTCTCCCACACCATGCACAACCTCTATACAGCTTGTCTTTACAAGTTAAAAAATGCCCTGATTTGCAAATGTGGGCAACTATTACTTAGCTATCTAATTCGATAACGTGGCCTAATTTGAAGCACAGACCCCTTTTCTGTCCCAGTAAGATCCTGCCTCTGTATACACATTATCAACCAAGTCTATAATTATAATACCAGAAAAATCTCCTCCTTACGATTGCCTTTGAAAACAATATATGTACATGTGACAGCTCGGTCCTACATTTTGTTCAGGTGTTGGAAAAATCTGAGTTGGAAATCTTGCTCTAAATACGGTGGGCCTTACACATTTGTTTTACCCGTAGTCCTCTGGTGTTTGGCCCCCCCGCAAGGGGTTTTCTACAACACAGCAAACTGTTGCTCCACTGTTGGAAGATAAATAGCTTCCCTCCTCTAAATAAGTATTAAGGGGGTAACCCATACGTACTACCCTACCTGGGTCAATGATGCAGTACAGAAAGATGTGGTCAAGGTAGAAAATAACTTATTTGTGAAACAATATATAGTAGCAAACACTGATTGTTCGTTATGGCATTAGTCCAATTTAATCACTTTTTAGACAGACCATCTAATGCAATTATATTAAAAGCATTAACAATGATACTGCTAATTATAATGCAATATATTTACAGTGCAGGAAGGGAGGATGGAAGGGAATGGGTGTTAAAGTGGTAACGTGTGAGTGGAGGACAGGGAAAAGGTATTTGTGACATATTCATCAATGTTGAATGATTAAAACTTGTCCAGTCTGTGGTAGGTCAAATGTTCCTGAAAACACACATAGCTCTAATGGACAAGTATTTCTTGAAAAATGTCGCCAGAGTTTGTGTGGTATGCTGTCTGTGTGTTGTCAACGTTTCGACCCCTGGGTGCAGGATTGAATGGTATCCTTATGGCGGGGTCTTCATCAGGACTGGACTGTGAAGAGCACTTATGAATAATTGGAAAGACTGTGTGAGGAAATGAAAATGTGGCCATGTATGCTATTATCACGTCAGGTGATCAGTACCTACTTAAATGTAGCGACGGGAAACCTCCGTCAGGTTATTAGTAATGGTGGGCCTGGTCAAGCTCCTAAGGAAAAAAGGGAGACAAGCATAGGCCTGCTGATTAAATCGGCTGCTCTTATACTGTAGAGACAAAGGACGGATACTCACTCAACCATGCGTGTAAACATGCAGCGATGTATCAGTAGCTTGCAAAAGAACTGGGAGCCAATCCCATGGAATCTATCAATAAATGATTAAGGTGGCTCAGAAAAAAACTCTGATAAGTTTCACAACAACTGGCTCCCATGTGAAGGAATGGTGCACTGTACATAATTGAGGTGCAATGACAAGATATGTAGTTTGAAATAGTCCTCCTGAATGTATGGGTATGTGGTATTTTTGTCATCATGGAAACAGCCCTCGAGCAAGTGGAGAAACTGATGAGAGAAATCAATGATTTGAGATTGGAAATACACATGGATTCTACACTAACCAATGCAATGGAAACCCTGGAAAGACTTGAAAAAACCATCAAATAATTTGAAATAAACACACAAACGAAGAAACTAGACAAACTAGCTAAAGAAGAATGTTTTTATGACAAAAAGACCACATACATATACCTTCAGGAGGACTATTTCAAACAAGACCCCCAAGGGCGTTTCTTCAACAGGGGGATAGGAGGATACAGAGGTAACAGGCACTTCATTAACTTCTCAGATTCGTCCTACAGCACAGGGAGCGACAGTGAACAAGCAGGGCCCAGCAGCAGATACCATTACCAGGAACCATGGCGCCAACCACCCCAAGGCCAACAAATACCTGGCACTCCTTGTTTAGAGGACACCCAGTGGAGACCATCCAGAGGAGACCGCCCAGAGGACGGGGTTACAATAGGAACAGGCCATCTCGACGTGGACAGCACCAACAAACGTGGGATGCAGGACGGTTACACGGACAGAACCCCAAGCAGGTCAGGTTTCAACCAGAGAACAACGGGGAGATCAAAGCCAGATGGAGGACATACAGATGGTAACACAGAATACTAACCAATCATCAATCTGTCAACATACACTCTATCCTATGATGAAACCAGAATTCTTACCAAGGGATTGTCCTCTGTACCCACATCTTTCCCCAACAGCTTCAACATTAGGGCAGAGTTACACCGTTTCTTCCGGAAAGTGAGACTGAGACATTTCTTTAGGCACTCCACTCCATCACAATCAACATCAACCACTGGAATGAGACCACCCTCTACATTCATGTCACCCAGCCACATGATGTCGCACAAAATCTAAACTTTTGAAAGTGTGGACACTCCCGACGTCCTCAAAGTGTGTTCAACTAAATCCTATGTCAAGTACAACATCACCAAGGGAGAGTGTGAAGCCCTCACCTCACTTAAGAATAACATAACCATTGTCATCAAACCAGCGAACAAGGGCAGTGCCATTGTGGTTCAAAACACCAGTGACTACAAAAGGGAAATATAATCTCAACTCCGTGATGGGATCAGCTACAGACCTGTAACCACAGATCCAACCAAAGTAGTAAGAAGACAAATTTGGCACATAACGGAAAAGGGGAAAGAGACTGGATTTCTATCAGAACATGAATTTGAATATCTAAACAATAACCAGCCACATCTATCCACCATATATAAGCTACCCAAGGTACACAAGAACCTAGAGTCACCTCCTGGAAGACCCATCATTTCGGATGTGGTTCGCTTTTGGACTTTTTCATGAAACCTCTGGCTGAAGCAACCAAAACATACGTTCGCAACATGATGCAGGTCATCAACCTGGTGGACCAAATGGAGTTTGATCCAGGATCACAGCTTTTATCTACTCTAAACATCACATCGCTCTACACAAGTATACCACAGCAACTAGCACTAGACATAATGAGACAGGCTTTGGACAAAAGACCACAACTAGCCGAAGTACCAACGGAATTCATAGTTGAACTCGTCGAGGTGGCCATAAGGCAGAATTTTTTCTTCTTTCAAAATTACTTTTTTATCCAAACAAAAGGAGTAGCTATGGGGGCAGCCTTTGCACCAGACCTAGATATCCTCTTTATGGATAATTTTGAGGACCAACATATCTTCTCTGACAGCAATTCATTTAAAGAAAAGGTCAAACACTGCCGGAGGTACATAGACTGTGTACTCTTGATCTGGTCGGGGGATGAAATAGAGCTACAAAGGTTCTTCGAGTGGCTTAATACTTGCTCTCAAGACATCAAGTTCACCATCCACTGGGACAGGCACAACATAGACTTTTTTAGATATCACAATCAGAACCAAGGGCAATCGCCTACACACATTGTATGGAAAGCCAGCGGAAAGGAACTCCCTATTGAAGTATACCAGACATCACAACAGAAGCCTACGAGACAATCTACTGTTCGGCCAGTTTCTCCGGATACGGAGGAACTGCTCTTTGAAGGAAGACTACTTTCAGGAATCAGATGACCTAATCACCCGCCTGATGGAGAGAGAATATCCCAGGAGACTTGTTAAAAGACCACGTAAACAAGCCTGGTACTACAACAGAGAAACACTCCTGTCGCCCAAACAACCCAAACCTAGTACCAACAGAATGATCTGTGTTACAACCTACTGCACAAGAAGCAATGAGTTCAAGAAAATAATCAATGAACACTGGAAGCTCATAGCAGATGACCTCGATACACTGGAACCTCCGATGCACGCTTTCAAAAATCCTAAAACATCAGGGATCACGTAGTTTGATCGCTCTTTGATACACCACCAAGAACTACAATTCAAACAATGTGGAACCTCCCAGAAGTAATGGGTCAATTCAAATGTACACAATGCAAGGCATGTAAAATGGCAATTGAAACCAAGTCCTTTGGTTACAAACAACACACCATCCAACTTAACGCATTCACCAACTGTAATTCAAGTGACGTCATCTATGCCATTATTTGCCCATGTAATCTATTATATGTTGGACAAACCAGACAAAATGTCAAGACACGGATACTACAGCAGGATTGGCTGTGATATTCCTGGTGCCCCACTAGTGGAACACATTAGAACACACTCACACCCACCTGACTTCATTAGATGGCTGGTCCTTAAAAAAGTATCTTTGGGAGCAAGGGGTGGTGACCTTGGGCCTATTTTGAATGTGAGAGAATGCAAACTGATGTATCTTTTGGACACAGTAAAGAATGGATTAAATGAACTTGATGGCACAAATGCACAATTGGCGGGTCTAACCCCAGAGTAAATGCCTAACGGTTAGGATCAAACCAAACCCCCTCCCCCCCCCCCATTTTGCATTAATTGTCTGTGAACAGTTATATCCATTGGTTTTTCCAAATGACCAACGTTTGATTTCTGTGTAACACACCTGTGTAACCAGTGAGCATGCATCATGACATGCCCACACATAGACAGTATTTTTGTTGCTGTAAACAAATGTTTCACTCATATGTAAACTCGAAGTGTAATCATGCTGTATGTGACATCTAGGTAGCAATATGCATGACGCCTTTACATGCAATCTCATGAAGCACCAGCTTTTTGAAACTGTGTTTACTGCCCACTTGGGATGTGTTTTAACTAGGCTGCCAATCTTTGTGCACATTTACAGTACCAGCAGTGTATCTAATTTACACAGCAAGGCCTGCTAATGTTTTCCATAGTAACTCCACCTCTTGAGTGACATTCATCATGTGTTCAATTAATTCACATTCATACCCCTGCAGAGGGCGCCCACTCGCAGGACAGAGCAACCACATAGGATGTTTTCGCAACGGAGATGGATCAATTGTTAGACACTCCTTCTCAAGACACACGATGGCCATGGTATTTTTACACACTTCCCCATTTTTTCTGAGCATGACCTGACATTTTCAACCCATTACACACGATAGGCCATTGACAGACGGTCCCCCGACGAATTTGACATTGAGCGTTGGTACCTCCTCGTGCACGCATCCCACGTCAATCACCCTTTTTAGTACCGAAACATCCAGGCAGCCAGCCTTCATTCTGAGCTTCTGCCAAGAATGAGAGGTAAGTGCGCCCCAGGCGAAATGTTTTAACCTTCTTTTTAACTTTTCAAATGACCTAGGTACTGCTAGTTGGTTTTCACTTTAGCATTATTTTTCTTGTCGGTCCGCGCTTTTCACGGCCGCAGCCGGATTGCATGACAGCCGCATGGGTACTACTGTAGCTACATATCTTGGTGTATCTGGGATAACACCGCATGTAATGAGCTTGTGCACCCCTGACAGGATAAGGTGTTTTTACGGTAGCTATGTAGACTTCACCACGAGAGCACATCGTGTTTAGATTTAACGCCAGCACCCGGGCTTTTCCCCAACCAGCACTGCTAGGGCATGTGCCTTGTGTTCTTAGACGTGAGATCCGGATTGCTCACGGTCTATTGCATGTTCATTTAAATACACACTACGGCGCCTGGTACATAAGCGCAACACCCGTATTGTTAAAGCCGCAATGCACACGTTCTATCACTAAGTAGAATTACCACTGGCACCCTGGTTTTCTCCTAACTAGCACTTCTAGGACATGTGATTTGTAACATTCGTATTGTCAGAACCGCAATGCTCACGTTCTAGCGCAAGTTCACCTAAGTATAGACTATGGCGTTTGGTAACCATGGACAATGATTTTTCCATAGATGTTTAACTACATATCTTGTCATTGCACATACATTATGTACAGTGCACCGTTCCATCACATGGGAGATAGTTGATGTACAAACTTGTTATCAGAGTTTTTTCTAAGGGGCGTGGCTAAGCAAGCCACAATGGCGGACTCGGTCTGCTGAGGCTCCGCAGCCGGGCGGCCCAGAAGACAGCACATCCTCGTCTACAAAGGGGGTGAATCACCTCCCCTGGCAGCGGATCCGTGACTGCACCGGAGGGTGCTAGAAAACAGCGGCGATATGCGGTGCCCGCAGAGTTGCGGGTGGCGACACCTGCCCCCGGGCCAGAACACAAAATGGCGGCTACCAGTTACTTGCACTAGCCCGGACTACCCTTCAGCGCCGCGCCGGACCAGGCGGTATATTCGGCTGCGAGTGAGCCAGGTGTACACCCTGTGCCCGGGCAGAGCGAGGTGCCGACTCTACATCCTTTAGTGCCAACCACCACGGACCCGTCCTACACCGGCGGAGGTCCGCGAGCAGCCGGACCCTGACGTCGGCACTGCAACAGCGGCGTTACCACGAGGCCGTACACCCTTGACGGCGCCGGTGACCCTCTCTGACATTTAGCGGAAGCGGATTCTGGGACCAGTGGCATGCCCCCCCCACCCCTCCCCCCAGCGGACTCTGGACCAGCATAGTTATCTCCCCGGGATGCCTGACTTCAAAATGGCACCCGCGCAGTGACGGCGCTCGAGTACACCAATCAGCCCGCCCCGGAGGCTCAGAGCACGGTGCTCCAGAAGGTGAGCTGTGCATAACACTGCCCCCCCACTGCCCCTGCGCCACCCCTGTCTAGCCAGGATGCTCGAGGGGCCAAATTACGGACTACCCTTGCCTGACCCCAACATGGCGACCCTGGCACAGTGAATAGGCAAGCACCGGTCAACCGCCCCCTCCCAGCCGCAATGAGTGGGCAACTGAGCTTTCCCGAAGAATCACTGGGCCACAGGAGTGTCACGGACCCTGCGTTCTTCGTGGCTGGCCCCCGGGGGCTTGCCGGGACGAGCGCTGCTACCATCCTCTGGGGGCGAACGGCGACGTAGACGGGGAGCAACTGTGACATAAGGACACCCCCTGAAGGCACAGCTGGTGGTGCGATTTTAGCGGGCCCCGTTGGCGTGCTGGCGACCTGCGGGCGCACTTCGCCCCCTACATCAAGAAATCCACGAAAAGGGTGATCGCCTCCCAGGGGCGCGCTACCCCGACCTTGCCTCCACGGCTCACTTTGCAGGGAGCGGGGGAGATACCTACAGACAGCAGAAGGGGGAAGCCCAGGGCCACTCAACAGACATCGGTCCCAGAGACGGCACCAGAAAATAAACCCCGCATCAGCACGCTCCCTCAACCATCCACGACCCAGCCGGACCCGACCATCTCTGACAAACTGCACCGAGTCCTGGCAGCCATTGAACTCTCCAGGGCCTCCATGGAGGAACGCCTGGGCACCCTCACCACGGACATCAACCTTATCTGCGAAGACCATCGGAAATTAGCCGATAAGCTGAGGGAGGGAGAGAGATCCCTCGCTGATATACAGCCAGCCCTAAGTGTGCAGCGGCAAACTCTTCAAATGGCCCTGGGCTGCCTATCAACCGTAGAGGAGCGTCTGGATGATTTGGAAGGACGTTCTCAATGTTGCAACATATGAGTGCTGGGTCTGCCGGAGGGCATGGAGGGGACACACCCCATCGAATATGTGGAGGCCTGGGTCAAATCCTTCACCTCAACTAAGGACCGCACAGCTTTTTTCTCCATAGAGCGAGCCCACCGGGTACCTGCATGCAAACCATCGCCCGGCAGCGCCCCTCGCCCACTGCTCGCAAAATTCCTTAATTTTCAAGACTGCGACGCGGTGCTGCGGGCCGCCAGGCGTGCAGTTCCGCTGCAAGTTGAAAACCAGCACGTCATGATCTTCCCCGACTACGCCAAAGCGGTGCAAAAGCTCAGAACGTCCTTTCTGGAGGTGAAATGTCGCTTGCGAGCAAATGACATTCAGTACTCTCTGCTGTTTCCAGCCCGCCTGAAAATCATACATGCCGGTACCACGCACTTCTTCTCCACTGCAGCAGATGCCTGCAAATGGGCAGACCTCCACTGCACACAAGGTCCAGCTGTGGATGCACAGCGAGGGCGCGCACCAAGGGCGCCGCGCAACAGGAAGCGCACCTCGCAACTGACGCAAACGCAGGGACGACAGGGCTGGAGGGAGCCCACAGGGCGCCATATGGTTGACCCCCGGACTTGGAGCAGATCATGCGGGAACGTCGCAAGACCCTCCAGGCTGTTACTGATCTAGGGGCTCCCCCTCCTGAGGACATTGAGGGGGTCTCCCACCTCCTCTCTTCGGGAAGCAAAGAAGATCGTAACGAGGCCCGTTCCACAGCTGACTATCACCCTACCCCCGGTCACTCCTCTAATTGCTGATCCCCTGCACTGAAGACCACGAAAGAAGTAGCCCGGAAGCATCCCGCGCCGATGGGCACGGGTAAGCGGGTGATCCCAACAGGAAGTTACCTGCATTACACGTCACTGCATGTTTGACGCACTACACTCTTCAACGACGAACATTGATCATTCTAACTCCCCGGCAGGACCCTGCCTCGCAGGCGCGCTTTGCCACCCCCACGAATTGACTGTTTGCTCTCTTATTTTATGAGCATTGGTTTAGACGTATCGGGTTTGCTGATACGCCCCAGGTATTGGGACAGTTTCCCCACCCAGTTACAGGTTTTACTCACTTTGTTTTCTTTTACCCTACACCCCACGGGGGACACGAACATTGGGGCAACCAGCACATCCGGATGGGGGTTGGTATGGGCCCTTTATGAGGACAACGTGGCTAGGTCACTATCAGCACCCAGGACTTCACCACTTAGGATCGCGCTCCATGGTGCAGGCAGTGTTTATCAGGCTCCCAAATGCAGTGCGCAGACGTTAGTATTCTAACCCTAAACACACGGGGTCTCCACACACCACGCAAGAGATATACAACCTACGCTTACATTAAGCGCCAACATGCACAAATTGCGTTTCTGCACAAGACGCATCTCACTACGCCAGAGATTGACAGACTACGGTCCCGTTGGCGGGGAACTATATGTGCCACGTCATACTCAGCATTTGCACGGGGTGCGCTGATTTGGGTCCGCCCGGGCACCCCATTTCAGGAAACACACAGAGTAGTGGACCGAGAGGGTAGGTATGCCCTATTAGAAGGAATACTGGACGGACAACCCGTTCTGCTGGGCAGCATATTTGCGCCAAATGTCGAGCAGGATAGGTTCTGGGACTCCCTCACAGGCGTGTTGGCCCAATTTGCATCTCTCTTATGGATTTTAGGGGGCGATTACAATTGCGAGCTCGATGTTGCACTTGACAGATCACACCCACCGCCACCAAATTCTCCTGCCCTCACATGATCCGAACGATTCCGCCGCTGGGTTAGTCACTGGGTGTTAGTGGACTCGTGGAGAGCGCACCACCCACAGGCGAGGCTGTACTCATTTCACTCCATCCCCCACAACTTGCAGATCCGGTTAGTAGATTCTTATGCACCACGTCACTGATTCCTAAAGTCCAACACACTGATTATCTAGGCCGGGTAATCTCAGACCACGATGCACACATATTGCGCGTGCAATGGAGGCCCCCTCACCCACCCGTGCCCACATGGCGCCTCCCACGGGACTGTCTGACAGACCAGGTATTCCAGCGCGATCATGCACAGAGTATCCAGGAGTATTTCACTCACAACGGGGGGTCCGCCACCTCCAGACTAGTGGAGTGGGATGCTTTTAAAAGAGTGGCTCGGGGGGCATGTATCAAGCAGGTAGTGAGGGTACGTCGCACACTGGAGCAAACACTTGTCGACACGGAACGCAAGCTAGCCACACTCACAAAACGGGAGGATGCTGACGCCGCAACGGTAACCCAGGTAGCGGAGGCCAAAACACAATATTCTGCCGCCCTAGCAGACCTGTGCAAATATAAATTTAGAGCTCTTGCTGCCAGAGTGCATAAGGAGCGGGACAAAACGGGCACGCTTCTAGCGTGGTTAGCGAAACTAGACACGGACACCAAACCCATCACCGAGATCCTGACTCCCGCAGGAGTCCTAGTGCGATCCCAGTTGGACATCTTAGCCGCTTTCCAGCAGCATTACACAGCGCTTTACTGCGCCCCAACAACTTTCTGTCAGGAAGCGATAAGTCATTTCCTAGATCCGCTACCGATCCCGCACATCACGGACGCCAGTAAGTCCACACTAGATGCTAAAATATCGGAGGCGAATGTCTCCTGCGCGATCTGCGTGCTGGCGCGGACCAAGGCACCAGGACTAGACGGTCTGCCCCTCGAGTACTACAGTACCTTCTCTACCCTCTTGGTTCCTCGTCTGGCGGCAACGTTTGCGGACGCATTTGAGAGGAGAGAACTTCCAGGCTCTCTCCTTGAGTCCGTCATAGTGACATTTCTTAAACCTCACCGAGACCTGCAAAGATTGTCCTGCTACCGCCCCATCACACTCCTATCCGCTGACTGCAAGATCTTGGGGAAAATCCTGGCAACTCGATACAAACAAATATTGCGCCCTTTGGTTCATCCGGACCAATGTGGGTTCGTCCCCGGCAGGAACACGTCCCAGAACATACGGCGACTGTTTCATGTCCAAGATCAGGTGGGGGACACCTTCCCCCGCGCGGCCTGTATCATCCTCGACCTTGAAAAGGCCTTTGACACTTAAACATGGCCTTACCTTTTTGCTGTCCTGCGACGGGCGGGGATAGGTCCAACCCTTCTACGGTACACACGGCTGCTATACACTAACCTTACATCTCGTGTCAGACTCGGTCGGTACATCTCCTCCCCGCTAAAGGGTGAGAGGGGTACTAGACAGGGCTGCCCCCTATCACCCCTGATCTTCACCTTGGCGGTGGAACCCCTGGCGATACGCTTACGCCGGGAAGGAACTGCCTGTGGCATTCCCATAGCGGACACTGTCCCCTGCGTCTCCATGAATACGGACAACCTTCTTCTGTATATCCGAGATACAACTGCGGATCTGTCACCCATATGGACGGCCTTGGTGGAGTTTGCAGAGGCGTCTGGTCTCCAGGTGAACTGGGATAAATCCACGATGTATCCACTGCACCAGTCCCATGAAACACGGGAGGTGCGAGTTGGTACGCAGAGTCTACCCTGTAGCGAGGACGCCCCGCTATCTCGGTGTCCGCCTATACCATTCCCCCGCTGACATTTACAAGGGCAATCACTGTAAGGTGTTAGCCGGCATTAGGTTGTTGGTGGGATTCTGGAGGACCCTCCCATTGGTGCCGATCGGTCGGGTAGCCATAGCCAAGATGATCATTGTTCCCAGACTAATACATTACTTTACGAATCTGCCAGTCATTCCACCTGGGAGCTTCTTTCGTCAAGTAGATGCGCTCCTTCGAGCACTCGTATGGGGGTCTGGCTGCCACCGTATAGCTCTCGCCAAACTGCAGCAGCCCACCACCCAGAGGGTCTGGGTGCCCCCGCCTTTGAGTCGTATTTCCTGGCAGCGCAGCTCCAGTGGCTGCTGTACTGAACGGCAGGTAGGCACACTGGGGAGACCTGCACAGCACGGGCCCTGTCCCTGTCCCTGAACTTCGCCGTCTACTGCTACCAGGCACCAAACCCCATCGGACATATCCATTGCAGGTGGTGGTGGCTCGCAGGTGTATGCAAAGGATTCATCGCGGCGACGACACCGTGCTACTCCCCACGGCTACCGCTGGTCGGCTGGTCGAGGAGGGACACCTATTTTATACATGCCATGCTCCGCGCATGGACGGAGTCTGAGATAACGGAGGTGATGGGGCTGTTCACGGAGGGACAACTTCGTCCATATGAACAGCTCATGGAGGACTACGACCTCCCCCTCGACAGTTTTTAACGCACCAACAACTTATAGACAGTTTTCACCCATACTGCGATCTTACAGTCGGCGAGCCGGCAACACACCCGGTTGTCCACACCATTCTCTACATGGGCATCGGCCGACACCTTGTTACTTGGTTGTATAAGTCTATCAGGGAACTTGCACACAGGCCACTGCATGCACTGAGATTCACCTGGGAGGACGAGATCGTCCGACAGTTACATGACAGGGAATGGGTCAGAGCGCTGGAATTCCCCAAGAAAGTATCTAGAAACGCACAGTTTAAAAACATACAGTTCTACATTTTACACAGGGCGTATCAGACACCAGCGCGCCTCCAGCGGATTTTTCCAGATACATTACTCCTCTGTCCTAGATGTCATTCACCAGATGCACAATTTGAACACATGTTCTGGGGCTGCCCAGGTTTACAGCAATACTGGTCGACCATACTCTACTCTACCCGCACACTCACAGGCCTCGCAGAGCTACACTCATTGGAAGCGGTTGCTCTGGGACTATTTTGTAGGCCAAAAACGCACAAAGTACAGGTTCGCTTCGCGTCTCTGTCCCTGCTTTTA
Organism: Lissotriton vulgaris; assembly: GCF_964263255.1. Classification (NCBI taxonomy): domain Eukaryota; kingdom Metazoa; phylum Chordata; class Amphibia; order Caudata; family Salamandridae; genus Lissotriton; species Lissotriton vulgaris. The sequence continues at coordinate 1,082,349,012 of NC_141694.1, read as the reverse complement.
GCCAAAAGAAACATCGCATACATTGGCGGGCAGCATCGGGACCCCCGTTAGAGGCCTGGATGGGGGCGGTGCAGAAATGGGCGAAGGCGGAGGAGGAAACCCTGAGGGAGGAGGAAGCAAAGTGCCAGCGCAAGCATCCCATATCATTAGAGTGGACCCTGTTGTCCCACCAGTTTAAACAGACTCACTCGCGCACTACCTCCGGCGCCTCCAAGTGTGACCCTGCGGCCCCGGCGGTGCCGGCATCACAATAGGGCACATACGCTGTAATCCTCAGCCCCCCCCAAATTGGCTGCAGTAGTCTAGGCACACTGGTGCAAGCTGTTCATCCTGTAGTGTCTGACTGCATTTTCTATTGGATGGCCCCTATGAACACTGCGGAACTCCCCTAACTGAATCCAGCTGATGTGATCCGGACATCCTCCACAACCCTACTCCTCTGCCTATGTCTCCGTTCCCCCCCTTCCCGCACAAGGTCCACAGTTTATCTCCCCCAGTTCCCCCTCACACTCACATTGCAGCAACATCAGATGGACTCATACCCCTATGTTCCTGCCATACGAAAGCAGCTTGTCTTCTAATTGCATATTTGTACCACTGTGGAGCAGCTAGGAATATTATAATGTAATGTGAGTGCATTTGAAAAACGTTAATATAAATATATTTTTTTTAAAATCAGTTTTTTCTGAGCCACCTTAATCTTTCAGTTGATAGGTTATCAGTTTATTGCAAGCTACTGATACATCGCTGTATGTTTACACGCATGGTTGAGTGAGTATCCGCCCATTGTCGCTACAGTATGAGAGCAGCCGATTCAATCAGCAGGCATATGATTGTTTCCTTTTTATCCTTAGTAGGTTGACCAGGCCCACCATTACTAATAACCTGACAAAGGTTTCCCGCCACTACATTTAAGTAGGTACTGATCACCTGACGTGATAGTAGCATACATGGTCACTTTTTCATTTCCTCACAAGGTTTTTCCAATTATTCATAGGTGCTCTTCACAGTCCAGTCCTCAAGAAGACCCGCCATGTTGTGTATCGATTTAGATTCCATATGAATTTCCCGATTAATGCCCTTATATAGGTACAATTCACATTGCCCTTATTTAGTCATAGAAATTCAGCCCTTATTTAGGCATAGTCCATGCTACCCAAATACAGGCATGGCTACTTACATCCGTTCATCAACGTCACAACAAGTTCCTGGAAAACCAGACTCTTAAGCCTTTGGGACTTCCCCTTGCTTGAGTATTGATTTCTCCAAGAACTCAATCAATCAATCACATTATTTTATTTGGTATAAAAGAATACCATAAAAGTACAAGTAAAATACAGCAAAGTTAATAAACAAACCAATTCAAGAATCTAAAATTCTACATGCTACATATTCAATACATCAATAATTAGGTACCCCTCCCCTCAGGCAATTCATTCATAAAACCATAAAAAGAATAACATCACGGGCAACCTATGTTCTCCCAATGCCCCTTGTTGCTCTAAGCCTGACCGCTGCCCTTAAAAAATTTACAGTACAAAACAGAGTCAAAGCATCTGAGGACAGTTTTAGAAATAACAAGGCCACCCTTGCATGTTTAAATCTAGCTTTCTTTAAAATTCTCTTTAAAAAGAGGCTCCTAGATTGTGAATAAATAGGACATGATAAAACAAAGTGAAGGTTATCCTGTGGAGACCGTTGGTCGCAGCCATATGGTCCCTTCATCTCTATTGACGCTGTGTATCTTGCCGGGTCAACTAGTATGTGGTGCAGAAGATTTAGCCTGAACCGTGTCATTAAAAATCTATCATGGGCATTATGAAAATAAGACAAATAAGATTCGATGCCCCGGATGTTTTAATTAGAAGGTGTTCTCTCACTGACGGTTTAATCAGCTACCTATCTTCCCTGAGTGTTTGAACGTGCTTGAAAAAACGGTCCTTAACTATGGCGTTATCGTGCTCAGATATTTTAGAAGGGTTAGTAAAAAGGTCTGCACCTCCCTCGAGTGTCTTCTTCATATACTTTAGCCATGGGATATTAAGCCCCCGGTTATGGGCAAGGCAGTCTGCTATGAACTGCCTACTGAGTGTCGCCTCCGCATTTGCCCAAATTTTAACCCAGCAGACTAGGGGTTTAATTCCCAACTTGACCCTAATGTACCAAACGCCAAGTTCTTTGTGGACAATATGGGATGGTGTATTCTGAGGCACTTTGAGAAAACACCGAAGATACTTATTTTCCTCTAGTTTTAGTTGCTTTGCATCAATAAAACCCCATACCTCGCTTCCATAGAGGACTTTGGTGCAACACATGGAGCTATATAATCTCAAAATTTGCTCAGGTGACCATCGACCTAATCTTTGGGCAAAATTCATGAGCGACCCAGAGCAACTAGATAGAGTATGACATTTCTCCTCCAGTAAATTTGGAAAGGGGCGACCACTCGGTCCCCCCGAACGTATGGTTGGGTGCCCCGATCCTCCCGGGAAACCATTTTGGGCGGGGGGCGTGTCTCGGCTGGTATGCCCGAAGCGGCGTAGCCGGGGCGCGCCTTTTCCCGCCCAAGAGGGGTTGTCCTAGACACCTACACCGATGACCACGCCCAGTAGGCGTTCCGGAGGAGGGTGCACGCCCTCCTGCAGAAGAATAAATAGAGCGGAAATCCGAAGAAGCGTCCTCTTGTTCCTGTGCTCTGAAGGCTGCACCCACTCGTTGCTCGTGAGCCCTCGACGGAACAAGCAGCAATTTTGAGAACTTGTAATCTTGTTGTTTTTCTTTCAGTTACTCGAAGGCGAAGAGTCCAGGACCTCGTTGCTCGTCTAAGGAGCCGATAATCGAAACCATGGCTGGCAAGAAAGCAGGAAAGGGTTCCGAGACGGATAAGGTGCTACGCCTGTTGATGAACCGAATGGCTGGCATGGAGCGGAAACTCGGACAAGTCCCGTCGATCGGTCGAGGCCTGGCGGACGTCAAAAAGCAACTGGCTGCACTGAGCAATCCTGGTAACCCTAAGAAGGTAATAGGCCCGGCCTTGCCGGGAATCGTCCCCGAGGGTGGAAGGAAGCGGGTCAAAAGGAGGGCGGTTTCAGGGGAGGTCCCGGTCCCTGCGGTGCCCCCGGCCACCCCGGTCACACCAGATGACGGCCCGGTACCAATCCCAGACGAGGGTCAACCGATCCTGGTTGTGATTACCCCCGCTAACGATGAGGATATGCCTCCTGAACTAGCCACCCAGTTGGCCGCATGGCTCAATAAGAAAGCAGGGGGGGCCAAGGCGCCCGGAGACACGGCCGAAGAGGCCAAGTTACTAATACAGCAGTTGCGGCAGTCGCGAGATGCCGCGAAGGCGAATCTTCCTCTTGTTTCCCCACAGGTGACACCGGTAGGACCGGCAGTTGGTCGCGAGAAAACGGCGGGAACAACGACCGAACCGGGTAAGCTCGCTTTGCCAATGGCGGGGGAGGGCTCATTACCCTCAAGGCGGGAGAGGGTGGCACAGCACATCCCTGTGGCCACAAAAGAGTTGATATGGGGGGACAAGTATGTCAATATGTTTTCGTTATTAACTGACCATCGCGAGATGGAATATGCCAAAACCCAGAAAGATTTGTGGCACCCGAGCGTGTGGCGCGCCAAGATGGCGGAGTTCAGGATGGATGAAACGATAACGAATTGGGCGAAGGCCTTTGCAATATTTACTGCAGTTATGGGGGAACGTAAACCCGAAGTATTAACTGAACTGTCTTGCTATCAAACTCGTATTATGGATTTCTATGCAATGTATGAGGGAGAGGAATGGAAAGGTTACGACATGAAATTCCGAAAAGCGAAAGAATATTATGCCTCTCTGACATGGGACTGCCTCGACTCGGTCTCATGGCATAAGCAGCTCCTGCCGGGGGCGGCAGGTACATCCTCGCCGGGCGGGAGTGGGTCAGGGGTTTCCCGCCAAAAGCCCGCTGTGCCCTTTCGAGCAGGCGCCGGTGGCGATCACCAGCCGAAAAACGGCGGGAATGGTGGAAAGCGGGGGGTGTGTTGGGGCTTCAATCGAGGCAACTGTAACAGACCGCAAGGCACGTGTAGGTTCAAGCATGTGTGTGCGGGCTGTGGGAATTCCTCACACCCGGAGAGTTCATGTAGATCGAAAAATAACGGGGCGGGAGGAAAGGGAGGGTCCAAGCAGGAGTGAGGTAGACCGTTGTGACCAATTGCCTACACCCGTTGATCTCATGGCTATGACTCCTTGGTTAAACAAATACCCTGATTATGTCTCCGCTGGGGTGTTGAGGAAGGGATTCTTGCACGGCTTCCACATCCCGGCGGGGGATTTTCGAGGGGACTCCTTTTGTAAAAACCAGTTATCGGCGCAACATAATCCAAGTGTGGTAGAGAGGAAAATTGCGAAAGAAGTCAGCTTGGGGCGAGTGGCAGGGCCTTTTCATTGCCCACCGGTGGCGGATTTCATCTGTTCCCCGTTAGGGGTGGTCCCGAAGAAAGACCCGGGGGAGTTTAGGCTTATCCATAACCTGTCCGCTCCAAGGGGTTCCTCGGTGAACGAGGCCATTGACCCAGAAGTCTGTTCGGTGCGGTACGCATCATTCGATGATGCCGTTGCCATGTTAAATCGCCTGGGCCCCGGGGCGCTGATGGTGAAATCGGATATCGAATCGGCGTTCCGGTTGCTCCCGGTACACCCACAGGATCAGCGCTTGCTAGGTTTTGCATTCCAAGGGAGTTATTACATGGATAAATGCATGCCGATGGGTTGCTCCATTTCTTGTGCCTATTTTGAAAAGTTCAGCTGTTTTCTAGAGTGGGCATACCTAGGCCACAGGGCATAGGCATGTTATGCATTATCTAGATGACTTCCTGTTCTTAGGAGCGGCCGGCGACACAAAATGTGCGCAGGCGCTACATGACTTTTGCATCCTCATGAGGGAGTTTGGAGTCCCATTGGCACCAGATAAGACGGTTGGACCATCTACTTCACTGGAGTTTCTGGGGATTGAGCTCGATTCTGTGGAGGGATGTTTCCGTTTGCCAGTGGGAAAGGTAGCCAAATTTAGGGCTTCCCTGAAGCTATGCCTTAGTAAGGAGAAAGTGACCCTGCACCAGTTACAGCAAACAGTGGGTCAGCTTAACTTTGCCTTGAGAGTTATACCAATGGCGCGCCCCTTCTCACGCTCTATTGCACAGGCTATGGTTGGTCTCAAAGAAGGAAACCACCGTACGAGACTGTCTGCAGAGGTTCGCCAGGATATGCGCATTTGGTTGGCATTTCTGGTGGACTTCAACGGTCGAGTAGTATGGAGCAAGCCGCCAGCGTCTTCAGACGAGCTAGGTTTGTGGACTGACTCGGCGGGGATCGTGGGATTTGGCGCCATTTTTGGTAACTGATGGTCGGCGCAAACATGGCCAGCGTGGTGGCACTCCAGCGGTCTCACAAGTAACATTGGGTTCCTGGAGCTATTCCCTATTTTTGTTGCTCTGATGGCATGGCCAGACGAGTTCAGAGACCGCTCTGTGGTATTTTGGTCTGATAATATGACTGTTGTCGAATGCATTAACCAACAGGCAGCACGCTGCAAATGGATCTTGAGATTGTTGAAAGAAGTTGTGCTGCGTTGCATGAGATTGAATGTACAGTTCAGGGCGAAACATGTGCCGGGCGTACTGAATCATGCGGCTGATGCACTCTCTCGTTCACATATCTACCTACAGCGGACCTAGTGGCGGCACCATTCCCCGAAGCACTTTGGCTAATCGGTGCCCCGGATTACAAGACCTCGTGGCAGCAAGCTTAGCCCCCAGGACGAGGAAAGCATACGAAGGAGCGTTTCGTTCCTATTGCACATTTTTGGGTCCGACAGGGAATCAGAACTGGGGTCAGGAGGAATCCTTCCTGGGGTTCTTGGTAGCACTACACAGAGAAGGCCGATCAGCGGCAACGGCCAATAGGCATAGGGCGGCCATTTCATTCATGGCGCAGGTGCATGGCATAAAAGACCCAACAGGTTCCTTTTTGGTGAAAAAAGCCCTTCGCGGCTGGCAGCGCCTAGAGGGTCGCAAGCAAGATGAGAGGCGCCCGATTGGCTTAGAAAGGTTGTCCATACTCATGGCGAAACTAGTCGAGACATGCTCTTCCCAGTACGAAGCAGTTCTGTTCCGGGCAGCTTTCGCATTAGCGTTCCATGGGGCTATGCGGGTGAGCGAACTGGTCGCAAGGAATAAGAAAGACGTTGAGGGAGGCTTGTGCAGGGATCACATCCTAATTAGGGGTGATTCGATGGTAGTCGCGATAGCCAGGTCCAAGACCGACCAGGGGGCTACGGGAAATAGTGTTGTTGTGCAGCGCGTGCGAGGGTCCCCCACGTGCCCGATACTGTGTACAGAGGAATACTTGGCACTAAGGGCGGATACATGGGGGGGGGAGTTTGCTGAGGCACAATGATGGCACCCCACTGACGAGGTTTCAGTTCCAGAGGGTGCTAGCACTGACAATCGCTGCTGCGGGCATGGACCCGGGCGATTTCGGGACCCACTCCTTTAGGATAGGGGCTGCTACTGAGGCTACAGCCAGGGGTCAGAGTACGGATGAAGTGAAACAATTGGGACGATGGTCCTCGAATTGCTTCAGAAGGTATGTGCGATTGCACATGTTGTAAAGTCAATTGACATGCACTCACGCTTCTTGTCTTTTGTTTGAATTACAGTTTCGCGAGCCTGTCACGCGGGGTGGAATTTGCAGTCGACCCAGTACCAGGAGACCAGCGGTCATGGATCACCGTCTAGAGAGAAAATGGTATGGGTCGTGGGCCACTCATACGTGAGGCGCGCCGGGGACGTATTCAAAGCAGATGACGCGACTCGCGCAGCTGGGGAATACGGGTACAGAGTGACCTTCCATGGGAAGGGCGGGCTCTGTTTTGACCAATTCGAGTCATTTGTTGAGGGTCTCTTAGGGCGACAAAGGTCACCGCCATCTGTAGTCATAGTACACCTGGGGGGCAATGACTTGGTGACACTGGGTAGACGAGGGTTGTTTGAACAAGTTTTGTCTGCTGTTAGCTGGTTGGCAAAAAGAATCCCGGGGTGCACGATTGCCTGGTCCCCCATGATTCCCAGGAAGGTATGGCGGGGGGGCCTTTCGGTGTCTGCACTGAACCATTCGGTGAAGAAGTTAAACAATAAAATTGGTAGATTGTTTCGCTCTGCGCAGTTGCATAGCATTCCTCATGGGTGTATTCGGGGTGATCACATGTATCTGAATGATGGGGTTCACCTGTCCCGGGAGGGGAATGTTTTACTCCTCATAGGAGACTTCATAGCATGGCTAAGGGGTTTGAGGAAGCATGACCTTTAGGAGGAGTTTGGGGGGGCCGGATAGTCGGTCAACTATCCGGCCTGTGGCGGTAAGGTCATGATCGGTGAGCAGTAATTTCAAGGTCCCTAGAGGGGGGCGCCATCCAGAATGGATGGGAGCGCCCGGGGGGAGGCGGCCATTGGCCCCTCCCACGGGGAGGCGGCACCCACTAAGGATGGGTCGCCTAAGGGGAGACGGCCATAGGCCCCTCCCAGAGGAGGAGGCGGCGATATGCCCCTCCTACTAATTTCCCGGGGGCCGGATATCCGCGACGGCGGATAGAGAGTGTGGGGATGGGGGGGGAGTCCACGCTGTCCTTCCTACAGATACCTCACACGGGAACTCGGACGACCTTTAAGATGGCGTCGAGTGGAAAGGGGGCCCCCACCACGACAAGGGAAATTACAGTTGGCAATGAGGGTACAGTCCTCTGCGCATGCGCCACTCACACCGTGAGGGCGAGAGTTTTGGTAGTAGGGATCTGAAACCGGTTAAGACCTTGCCGTTGGCCCTTAATGCTAGGATGTACAATTTTAATTTAGAATGTATGCTTTTGCAGGATGTTAGACTCGGCTAGGAAACCTTTGTATTAGAGATCTGTTAAGGTTAGCCAAAGAACATGTCTTCATCGAAATGTAATAAATGTAAAATTGTACATGATTATGAAACTTTTATTTAATGTTTTAAATTTTGTTTCATATTTTAATAAATACGGCCGGGAGGGTGACTCCCTCCCGCCTTCCAAAAGTTCAAGCATGCGTCCGACTTCCCATCCTTGGGGATTGTGTTGGGAGGGGGTGACGGACATCCCGGCCATATGTAAAATTTGGACGGCCATCAAATAAAATCCCCAAATACGAAAAAGAGTGCACCTTTCCCAGGCGATGTGAACCAATAGTATAATTGTACGTTTTGCTTGGTTTTTTATCCACTTCCTTAATATATGATTTTGACAAATTGGGGGACAAATCTAAGTTCTCCATAAAAGAAACGAAGCTGTCTATCAAAATATGCAGCCCTTTGGGAGAGGGGGCAAGGAGGACCGCGTCATCCGCGTAAAGCAGGACGGGGATCCCTCGAGAGCCAATCCTTGGTGTGTCAACCTTCAAAGTGCTAAGTGCCTGATCCAGTCTATTTATGTACAATATAAACAGAAATGGGGCCAGAATGCAACCCTGTCTGACCGCACTAGAGCATAAAAAAGGTTCTGTGGTGCTTCCCTCCTGATTGTATCTGACCGCGGCGGTAGTATTCAAGTGCAAGCATTTTAGAATATTAATAAGTCCCGGGTCCACACCAAGGTCACCCATGATTGCCAATAAGTTCCCCTTGGTTAACTCGGTCAAAAGCCGCTGTCAAGTCCATGAATGCCAGGCACACAGTCCCTTGGCTGGCAATGGTGTACTTGGCTACAAGTAGATATAAGTTAAGACATTGATCGGTGCTTGACTTCCCTGGCCTAAAGATGAATTGAGTGTCAGTTATAAAGTGCTGATCCTCAGCCCAATCCATTAGCAGGCTGAAGATAACCCGCCCTAACACCTTTGCTGACACATCAATTAGGGAAATTGGTCGATAACAAAGTGAGCTATCCTTGTTACCTTTTTTAAAAATGGGAACAATCGTGGCTGTGGACCAGGATGGCGGCATCACTGCATCTACTGCTGCACTGATAACCCTAGTCTGAATGGGCACTCAGAGAAATCTACCTTGCTAAAAGAAAGTTCAGGTGGAATCCCATTGGGACCTGGGGCCTTGTTTTTCCCGGGTCCACACCAAGGTCACCCATGTTTGCCCATAAGTTCCCCTCACTTAACTCGGTCAAAAGCCGCTGTCAAGTCCATGAATGCCAGGCACACAGTCCCTTGGCTGGCAATGATGTACTTGGCTACAAGTAGATATAAGTTAAGACATTGATCGGTGGTTGACTTTCCTGGCCTAAAGACGAATTGAGTGTCAGTTATAAAGTGCTGATCCTCAGCCCAATCCATTAGCAGGCTGAAGATAACCCGCCCTAACACCTTTGCTGACACATCAATTAGGGAAATTGGTCGATAATAAAGTGGGCTATCCTTGCTACCTTTTTTAAAAATGGGAACAATCGTGGCTGTGGACCAGGATGGCGGCATCACTGCATCTACTGCTGCACTGATGACCCTAGTCTGAATGGGCACTCAGAGAAATCTACCTTGCTAAAAGAAAGTTCAGGTGGAATCCCATTGGGACCTGGGGCCTTGTTTCGGGTCAAACCTTCAATCCCTACCTTGATCTCATCCAAAGAGAAACTTATTGGGATGATTTTGTGTTCCCCCTTCTTATCCTCCGACTGAGCCTCATCTGAGCAGTGATTGTAGAGCCCATGAAAGTACTCACACCATTCCCTCTGCAATATATTGTTTGCTATCCTGGGTTTATTTGCCTCTTGGAAACAAGGATTGTTTATAACTTTCCTAAAGGCGGTTGTGTCCTTTAACTCCATTGCCTCCCTCAGATACTCCCAGGCTTGCTGTTGTAATTTTATTTTACGTCCTTTACGACTAACTTATAGTTTGTCTTACAAATGGTCACCCTACTCTTATCTCTTGTGGAAGATTTTAGAGTGACTTTCAGCTCTCTCAAAGCACAAGAACACTGTTGGTCAAACCACCTTGGGTCGTTCGATCTAGCTATGTTTGGTGGAGTTCTGAGCGGACCGTCAATCAACTGAGCGACACCCTCAAAGGCCCTGACTAGTTAGACCTTCTCCACAATCGGGTCTAAACAGTTCGTAATGACCTGTTCACCATCTTTCAATAGTGCTCTTTAAAACGCTTCACCATTGGCCTGTGATCATCTCAGCCTCCTACCTTGATCTGTGGCACATACCACCCCCCCCCCACACTAGATGGTTTCTTACAAAGGTTTAACTCAACCAGAGACATAAACGGATTATGATCACTGAAAATACTCAAATTCTAAAACCCGATGCCCAGTTTTTTAATGCTATGGAATCAAAAATTAAATCAATAAATGAAACACATCCTCTACCTTTGAATGTGGGGTGTATCGTTTTGTCCTTTCCAACTTCAACCAGATCCATGGTATTTGTGAGGGCATGAGTACTTAATAGCTTACATAGTACCCTTCCCTCCTTGGTATGTTCCATGTGCGGGCCCTCTTCCAATGTACACGATGAGCAATCATCACAATTAACTTTCAAATTTAGGTACAGGTGGCAATTAAAGTTGTCAACTAAAACTAAGTGGTGCACCAAAGCCCCTCGCTCCTGTATGTGAGTGAGCCTACTATCCAGCTCATCCATACTTACAGTGCCCTGACTCTGTGGCGTTGTGTTATAAAAGTTTATGAAGATTAACTTGAGACCCTTGTTATAAAACCTAAGCCCCTGTATAATATCGGAGTCCCAATTCAAGTCAATCCAACATGCCCTGTATCCTAAGATCAACGTATATGACCAACCCTCCCCCTGCTCTCCCTGATATTGCCTTGCGGCCCAGTACAAAGTATGTTTTATAACCCTTTAGATGGAAGGTACTATTCTGTACTTCCCATGTTTCCTGCAAGCAGATCATTTGAAATGACCTTATATAAAATACCCAATCTTCGTTCTTGAATTTGGCAGATAAATCTGCTATGTTCCAGGAAAGTATTATAAATTCTCACATTTTGTCTATCTGAACTAGCAAATATCAGGTGGGTTTGGGGCCCGTGAACTTCTATATTTGGGTCGTTAAGCTCTTGCCTTCGAGCTAGTAGGTAATCTGAGGTAGTTGAACTTACTGCTCCGCCAATTATGCTCACCGCTTCTGTCCCTCCCGAATCTATAGCGATGACTTTGCTTACATGCACATAGACACCCTAAGCTTCCCCAGTTTATGATTCATTTATTATGCAGAAACATCTATTCCTTAGGAGTTTATTCATGACGTTCTTATGCCCGACTTTTACGTCAATACTGGCATTCCTAATACCTTCAAGGTATAAATATACCTTCACTTGCTATGGCAAGGCACAGTGCGGTTCGGCTACCTACTTGCACGACGCGGCTCGCCACAGCTAGTCCCGAAGGAAGTCAAGTCCCCAACTGATGCACTGACCAGACGCTGTCATCCTCATCGCTGAGAATCCAGCTCCAGTTTTTCTGACTCCCCTTGCGGGGTGTTAGAGATCGAGTCACAGGAAAGAGATACCAACCTCTCTCATTCTAAGGTATGGAGCTGATTAGAACCTAGAGAAGCTTTTGGCAATTCTTGGCAAAACTAAACTAAACTATAGCTAAAACAGCACCTACTTCTTCCCTCGTACTATATTTAGGTTAGGTACACTGGGATAGGATTGTTTTAGAAGCACCAGTTGAGTATTTTAGCCTGTGTTATATATGTTTGCATTCTTATATATGTCATAGCGACAGACCATGCTATTACAGTATTATTTCATATTTCTGTTAATGCTGTCTTACGATTGTAGCAGTTCATATCTCTTGCATGAGAAATAAGACTGTTCAATAAACCCCTTTTTATTGAAACGCCCGTCTCCCTATTTCTATGCAACTCTGTAGAAACGAAGCATGCATGGTTGACTAAGTGAAAGAGTAGTCTATTGTTTCCACAACTATGATGATATTGTTCCGACTCTGAGGGACATAAAGTTGTCATGTTTATGCGGTTGTCAGAAACGAATCCCTTCTTGTTCATTCAAGAAAGTTTCTAGTGATAGGAGGAGCTACGCTAGCGAACAAGATGGCTGCTTAGGCTCCCGGCTCCGCCGACCTCCGTCTCTTGCCAGATGATCCTGTCACTTATACTGTCTTTACACCCTGCCCCGTGTGTATGAACCGGACTACAGCTCGATGGTGCGATCCCGAGATTTCTACCGGTTTGGTAGACAGAGATATATCGTGTTAAAGTTTGCGGCCTAGCCCAGCTTGGAAGCTGGGGTCTCGAGTACTAGCCCAGCCGGGTTCCAGTTGAACAACATCGGCCGTGAGCGTGTGGCAGGGTCTGGTCTATTGCTGTGGAGGTTTTCTTGGCCCGATTTTGATGGCGGTCTCCTGAGTTGGTAAACATCGAAGGAGGGGTGACGATGCACAACTGAGGCTGTGGGCGGAGGTCCCTGACCCACTGGCCTGGTTAGCCACCCGCTGGCGTTCGCTGGGTTGGGATCTTCGCTTGCGGTGGAGGAGCGCAGATCGATGCTGCTGTTAACATTGAGTCCCCCTCTGCTGTTGTCCGTTCCACTTTTGACTGTTCCCCCGGGGAGACCGGGCTCTATGGGGGACGTGAAAATGGTCGATATCGAGCGAGGAGCAGTGGAGCGGACTGAGAATGAACCGTCGTTGCGAACTGTGCTGGCGGACATTGGGGCTCTTCATACTAACGTGGAAGCCCTCATTCATAAAATGATAGCGCGTTTGTTTTAAATTGGGCGGATTGGACCGGTCCATGCTCCACTACAAGGCATGAAGCAGCTCGAGATACCCACGATTTCGATAGAGGAAGCGGGCCCCGTGCAACGAGAGGTGTCGGAGCCTCCGGCTGATGTGATGGCCGGTGGAAGCGAGATCGGTGCTTCGAATGGATCATCAAGCCTACTATCAACGCTGACTGTGGAAGTACTAATCGGTTCTCCCTTTCCGGAGGCTTTTGATGAGAACTGTTTTGGGCTTGAAACCGCGTCTCTCCCCTATCCGCCAGTTCCATTACGATGGCGGATGAAACAAAGTTGGGAGTTCATGACAGTGAGAAGAGTCTTTGGACCTGATGGAGTTCTCAGTAACTTAACATCTTTGCTTGATCTCAGTTCGAACTTTGTTGCACTTTTCTCGTATTTTGACTATCCTGTGGAGGCGGCAGTTCGTCCGGAAGGGGTTCGCACGTCCGATCGGAAGGGTCAAGGATGAGACTGATTGACTGGGTTTGACACTGTGGTCTTGATGGATGTGGGATTTACTACCATTATGCTTGCGGGAGGTTGGGCGGTGTTTACAGTTTCCCCTGTTGCGTACTGCATTAACTTCTTAATAGATTTGTGGATTTACTCTGGGGGATTCTTGGTTCTGGCGGGAGGGAGGGGGGGCCGGAGGCACATACGAAGGTGCCCTCCTCCATTTTCTATTTTTAGTATTTAGTTAGATGGGGCGACAGGCACACTGCTAGTTGGGGTTCCATGAAAGCCATATGCAGGGGTGCAGGGTGGGGGATGGGTGTTATTGTAGTTAGTTTAGGCTGTGAAGTGAATATTTTTGTCATTTATCCTGATTTAGTTTTTTCGTATCTGGGGGCACTACGCCTTTCTTTATCCTGTTCTGTTGGGTGGCGGGGACTGAGTACCGTAGCGCATTGAATGTAGCTTAATTGTGTGCAGTCAACCATTATTGAACGATCTACGCGTCGATGTTTCAATGACCCCGCCCACTGTTTTTTACAGAAATCCTGATATCTGAAAATGTTTGCTTAATATTGTAACTGAATGTGATGTCCCAGATACGTCTTTGTTTTATTTTGTTTTATATTTAAAAATAAAAAGAAACATAAAAAAAATGAAAGTTTCTAGTGACCTCTGAGTTAGCTGGCACACACACAATTAAGTTTAATGTACTCGATAGAGACATACTGACCTCAGTCCTATGTCAAATCTATAGTGTATATTATTCCAATGCGCAGAGCCTATCAGGGATATAGGAACTACACTACATGGCACCCAACCATTTGGTAAGGTGCTAATTTAATGCTAGATACTGAAGTGACTAAGTTGTGCTTTTCTCAGAGACCCTCTACTCATAAAACTCCATAAGATGTGTGGAGTGGGTAGGGATAATATCAGCCATAGCTGAATAGGACGAAAATCCTATGTATTAGCTTTTTTGGTTTGTTCAACGTTGAAGGATACAGTGTTCCAAAATATTGTGCACCTTATCTTTGTTCCCTTGAAACTTGCTCTGCAACTTTCATTAAATAATGTCTGAAAAAAGCAACAACACCGAAACCGGTGGAGGTACAGGCGACAACGCCTTACCAGCTTTTAACTTTACAGGTTTCCAAGAAACGGAGGAGAATGTTATAATCATTCCTCCAAATTTAGGAAGAACCATCACTCTAAAACTTATAAAACATGGCCTACCATCAAGAGGCGGTAGAGCAGTTTTTGTGATAGAGGCACATGAATATCACCAGACAGAGGTATTCTACTCATGGATAGTATTCCTAGAATCAAATCCAGTAACACATATGTTTCACTTCTACAAAGAAGATGATCCACCAGAGGAATATATTCCTTTCGAGGATATTGAAATTCCACTCACATACCAGGAGCATGTGCTCTGGTTTCAAGGCGCCCTAAAACATTTAAATCACATTACCAGGCTCAGTCCACTAGGTAGAACAGGATCAACATGGTCCGCTTTAGCCGGTTACACACCTGACCCTGACATTGAAGCAATGTCGGATGATGAATAACTTTGTAATATACACAAATTAGTGGAATTATACAATTAAAAACCACAACTGTCTGAAAAGGTCTTTACTAAAAACACTCCTACATCTTCTAAAAAGAAGTGGGAAAATAGCAAACAACCTTCCAAAGAGAAGCATTCTCATTCCCGAGGTAGGTCTCCTCAAGAGAAGCCCTCTGAAAGGAGGTATAACCTCAGGAATATGGATAATTTGAGAAAACCTGACAGGTATCAAGATACTGACATCCAAAAGAAGAGGACGGTCAGAGAACAAGGAAGAACGTGTGAAGTCCAAAGACGATCAACACGTTCAGAAAAGACCATGTTGGACAGTGCAGCAGAAGTAACAATAGCTCGCCAGAACCTGAAGGGACTTCTGGAGACAGTGGACTTGAATGAAGACATTGAAGTTGAAACTGCAGATATCAGGGTTAGTTCTCCACATAGGTTATATGAAATAACACTCCGGATGGAGGGAGACATACCAAGAAAAGCGAAAGCACCCTTTTGGGAGCGACTTTCAAAGGGTTACGATATACTTCTAGCTGAACAAGACTGGCCACCAGAATTTGTCAGGGAGCGCCTACAGGGCGAATACATCATTATGCCAGCCTTCTCTAATTTTCTTTCGTTTTTGTAAAGGATTTTCATTAATCATACAATAAAGTATTTCACTCTTTCACTCTCCGCCTTCTCTAATCCTATTCCAATCCATTTAAATATACTTATGCCAGGAAATGGGCAGTGGCCCAAGCCCCAGCATTATACAAAAATCATGTAGGATGTGATGAGGACTCACTTCACCATAAAATCCAGTTAAAAAAATCAACCAACTGCACAAAGGCAGTACATAGTTAAGCATGAAGCTAAAAAATAGGTCAGGGAGATCTTAGATCTACTTGAATACCAGGGGGTGATTGAAGCATGCACCTCATCAATGAACAATCCTTTGTTTCCTGTCTCCAAACCAGAAAATACATATCGTCTAGTTTTGTATTAAAGACATCTAAACTCTTGTTGCAAAACATTTACAGTGCAAAATGCACTCATTACAGCATTAATGAATACCATCGTGCGTAAAAAATATAAAACCACATTAGATATTTCTAACGGTTTCATTTGTCAAAACTTTGCACCTGAAAGCAGGTATTTGACTGCTTTCTCAATAATGGGGACACATAGTCAGTTCTGTTGTCTCCCTCAAGGATTCAAGAATAGTCCTGGGTTATTCTCAGCAAGGGTAACAGAGTTACTACAAACTTATGATGACGAGGCATTGTCATACGTCGATGATCTCTATCTGACAGACGATGACCTGGATAGACACTTGAACCGGGTGAACACCATTGTACCAGGCTTCGCCTCTGAAGGGTACAAATCAAATGTTTTTTAAATCAAGAATTGCCATTCTCAACATCCTTTTCTTAAGATATGAGCTATCAAGTGAAAGCAAAAGCCTGGCAGCCAACCTTCAAAAACGCTGAAAAACTTACAGTCAATTCTAGGAGGTAATGAGAGCAAAGGTTGGCCCCACTTTATCCTACGGCGTTGAGATTTTCTTTTTTTTTTTTTTTTTTTTAAAGGGCACAACACATCATAAATTAGACTTTACAACTTTTGAAATAAAAATAAGAGAGTACAGAAAAGAGACGAGAAGGAAATAAAAAAAATTTAAGAATGCATCAATAATCAGTAAAAAGAAGACACGGAGAAAGAAAAAAAAGAAAAAAGGAAAAAGGAACGAGACCGAGAGCACAACAGTGTATCAAACATCTCAATATACATTCTAGCTACCCCTACTGTGCTTCGAGTCGACATTATTCGTTCTTCAAACTACCAGGCCAACCTAGAGAAAAATTAATCATCATTATTCTCATCCTTCCACCTAGTTATTGGTTTCCAGATTTCTGCTCCCAATTTCCTTCCCTTTTTCCCTTTTCTTGCATAGATCGCCTTTTCCAAATTATATATCCTAAGTATCCTGGCTAGCCACTGTTGATATGTTGGTGGTAATAAATCAAGCCACGCTGAGGCAATACATTATCTCAATACAGCCATTGCGACAAAAATAAAATACACCCCTTCCCTCTGGGTTCCATCCACGTTCAGACCTAACAATATTATTGTGGGTGTCAGATTAACACAAATTCCTAACGTATTTTGAAAAAAAGCCTCAATCCCGTTCAATATAGGAGATAGCTGGGGACATGTTCCAAATATATGTATTATATCCGCCTGCAAACTTCCGCATCTTGGGCAACTAATACCCATTACTCCCCCCCATTGCGCTATTTTTGCCGGAGTGTAGTATAGCCGATATAATGTTTTATAATGTTGCGCCTGGAGGGCTGCGGAGCAAAGAACGTTCTGACCCAACTCTAATGACAACTTAAAACATTCTCTCTCAGTCCCTAGTTTCTCTGCCCAACTCCCACTCCATTTTTCGAAATCGTCCTCTCTTGTTTCTGTTAACTCATGATAAAACCTCTTAATAGTGCAATTTACTCCCTCCTGTAATACCTCCATTATGGCATTTTTTTTCAAATCCCGCAGACCCCCCTGTTTTATTTATTAAAAAACTCCTAACTTGCAGGTACTTAAAAAAGTGCCTTGTATCCACTCCATATTTTACCTGAATCTCGGAAAACTGTAACAGGCCCTGGGGCCCCATAAAATCACCAATCTTCGTGATTCCCTTTCTCACCCATATATTAAAGATTGTACCTGAAAAAATGTCTTGAGGAAAAGCTGGGTTGTTCGCCATTCTTGTATATCTATTATTATTACCTAAACCATATCTCTTACTAAATGCCTTCCAAATGTTATATGCTGCCATAATTGTCTTAAAACGGGTTCTCTTATAATAGCTTGAATCTAGATGTCTAAGCTTAACATTTTTAGCCTCTTCACCCAGCAACAGGCCATATATTGGCAATGTTCCTAGTTCATCCTCCCCTTCTGCCTCCACTTCACCTAAGAGTCCCACCATATATTGTAAAGCAGCAGCCCAATAATAAAATTTCAAGTCTGGTAGTGCCCACCCCCCTCGTTCTCTCGGAAGTGCCATAAATCGTAATGCTCTCCTAGTCTTTCCTTTGGACCAAATGAATCCATTAATCATTGCTTCTATGTTCTTAAACCAGTTGTTACTAAAAAACTGCGGGATTGCCCTAAAGATATACAAAAAGTTTGGTAACATCATCATTTGATAATATTAGTTCGGCCAACTATCGATAAGTGCAGATTATGAAGCCTATCCAAATCCCTTCTAACTTTAACTATGATCGGTATTATATTTAATTCCATAACTTTCTCCAACTCTGAGGTAATTATGATACCAAGATATGTACCTGTCTGTACCACCCTTTGATCCTAGCATACTGTACTTTTATTCATCACGATCTGTGTTTTAGTGGTGTTTAGGGAGTAGCCAGACACCTTACCAACATTTTTAGCCTCCAACATGTATAATAGCCTCCGTGGGGTTTGATGTAAGAACTGCCACATCATCGGCATATGCCAGTATCTTAGACTCCCTCCCATGCGTTATTAGTGGCGCAATATTAACGTTCATTGCCATCCTACGTATCAAAGGATCCAAATAAATAGCGAACAAGAGGGGGGAGCATGGGCACCCCTGCCTTGTTCCCCTCTTAATTTGGACTGGCCTAGTTAAACCCGCGTTTACCCTAACAGATGCTACCGGGTCCCTGTATAATGCTCTTCTTGCTTTAACAAAATTCCCACCGAACCCTACCCTAGTTAAAACACACCATAGATAGTCCCAGGAGACCCGATCAAATGCTTTCTCAGCATCTAAAAACATTGCTGCCATCGGGTCCCCTGTGACCTCCATGGTGTCAAATAAAGTAATGAGCTTCCGAGTGTGATGCGTAGTTCCCCGCCCTGGTATAAAGCCATGCTGATTACTGGTAACTAATGTGCCTATAACACTTGCGAATCTTATTGCCAGTGCCTTTGAATATATCTTAGTGTCAGCATTCATCAAGGTTATAGGCCTATATGATCCGGGCTCATTAGGTGGCTTCCCCTTTTTTAGTATGATGACAATTTCTGCACCAGACCAAGAGCCTGGCACCGATGCCCCAACCTGTGCTTGTTGCATTATGTTTACCGCATCCTTCCCCAGCTCGTTCCAAAATATCTTAAAAAATTCTAACGGTATTTGGTCTGGCCCCGCTGCCTTTCCGGATGGGAGGCTCATTAGTGCAACCTTTATTTCTTCTGGATTTAAGGGGGTATCCAATCTATGCCGTTCCTGGTCTTCTAACGTCATCATTGGAATACCCTGAAGATACTCCTCTATCTTCCCTGGATCCTTTTCTTGCCCCTCGTCATATAGTTCTGTATAAAATTGTCTGAAGACATCCCTTACCCTCTGTGTATCCGTAACTAAATTACCTAAATTGTCTTTGATCTACGTTACCTCTCCTAAAGCAGCCTTTTGCCTTGCCCGCACCGCTAAAGTTCGCCCCACTGTTTCGCTAACCTCATGGCATTTTTCTCTATTCACCATATATATTTTTGCCGCTCTAATTGCGATATCCGCTTCTGCGTCCATTCCTAACTTTACTAATTTATTAAGTGCCTGCTCAATTGGTCTACCGTCTATGGCACATTCACTCAGTTCCCCTTCTGCTTCAAGTATCTCTCTTTTTAATATCAGATTCCTCTCCTGTTCTTGCTTACGTTTATTTGCATTATAACTCAGAGTCTCCCCCCGCACCCCTTCCTTAAAGCTATCCCAAACCATACCTGCTGCTGCACTACCTCTATAGCAAGAAATCCCTCGATCCACTGCGACATATGTTGAATATAGTTATCATCTTCCAAGAGGCTTCTCTGGAAAGTCCATGCCCTCATCCCACCATTATTTACTGACAAAGATAGACTTAACACTAAGGGGTTGTGATCAGATAATAAGCGCGGTAGTGTCTCAATCTGAGCCATAGACAAGCAAGTACTGGAGACCAAAAAATAATTGAGTCTTACACTCACTCTGTGGGGTGCTGAGTAATATGTGAATCCCTTTTCTTCCGGCTTTAAACTATCCCAAACATCTATTAAAGCATTATTTCTTGCCAGGGAGCGAACCGCTTGAAAAACCCTCCTTTTTCTCCCTTGGTAAACAATACGAGACCCTGCCCCCAACCCAAGCCCCCCGACTCCATTAATATTAAGATCACCTTCAAGGATAATACGAGGGCCCCAAGTAGCCAGCTCAACATCCAAAAATTCAAAAATTTCCGGGTCATCCCCCGTTGAACCATAAACTGAGCCAAGGGTTATCCATTCCCCACCCAGTAAACATTCTACCAGAGCCCACCTCCCCCACACATCTTTGAGTTTTTTCCTAGGGGGAATATCTCTCTGCCTTGAAAGTATGGCCACACCTCTATTTCTAGACCCTTGTTTTGAAAAAGCTAAAACTGAAAAACCCAACTGTTCCAGAAGAGATATTTCAGTTGCCATAATGTGTGTCTCCTGAAGAAGTAGCAGGTCGACCCTCATACTTTTTAGCAACATAGAGACCTCCTGTCTCTTCTGCCTAGCATTCAAGCCACACACATTCCAAGACATTATCCGGGTACCCATTAAAATACATCAGGTGATTGACCTAGTCGCTTCCACCCACACATTTTATTTAGGCCTTGTATGCTCCGAGATTGCTTGTCACTACCCACCCATTGCCTTCTTTGTGTTTCCCCAATATAGTGCCTTGTGTTGTGCCCCCTTCCTAACCCGTTACCCCTCCCCCTCCCCTGGGTGCCCCCCCCGACGAGCCCTCCCCCCCCTACTGGCAAATAGGTCCATAAGACCTATATGTGGCAGCTGTGACCCCGGGAATTGCCACCCCCACTCCTCCCCTCACCCCTATTCTCTTCCTTTTTTTTTTTTGTGAATGGTGCTGGTACATTGTTTTACCATCCTTTTTCATTCCCAGTTCCTATTCCCATCCCTGCCTCCCCCCCATTCAAAAAAAAAAAAAAATTAATCCACTCGTTCAGGACACCTAATGCTGTGACTTACGATTGCCTTGCCTTGCCAAGGCAACAGTACCTGTCTGTGCTGTACCCTCTTTTAACCATGCCAAATATTCTTGGGCCTTAATCTCAGAGTAGAAGACTTTAAACTGACCATTTCTAACCACTTTGAGACGACTGGGAAACATCAAATATGCCTCACATCCTATACTTTGAAATGGAGCGATTAGCTCCCTCATCCTCCATCTCCTTTCCACAGTCGTGTGGCAGAAGTCAGGCCTTGCAAAAAATTCCACATCTTTATAATGACATTTGGCCTGAGGCTTTGCTTTTGCCATAATCTCTTCCCTCAACAGGTAATTTCCCAGATAAATCAAGATTGCACGTGGTTTAGCAGTCAAAGTCGCGTTGCCCTTATTTTGAGCAAAGGGGAATCTATGTGCCCGCTGTACTTCAGCCTCCCAGTTCCAGCCTGTTATATCTGGTAGTGCTCCCTTAAGTAATTCAATTACATATGCCCGCATATCCTGCCCTTCCTTCCCCTCTGCCACACCCAAGAGTCTAACATTGTTCCTCCTTTGTCTGTTCTCGAAATCCTCGAGTTTCCATAGTACATCTGTTGTGGTTTTTTCTTGATCCTGCTTAAACTCCTGCCATTTACCAACTTCATCCTCCAAATTTCCAGTTCTCTCCTCGACCTCTATGATTCTTCCAGCTAGCTCTGCATATAACTTATTGATTTTCCTTAAGGACCCCTGTATCTTCTTGCTTTCTTGCCTTGCCCTATGGCTCTCAGCTCTGGCCTCGCTCTGCATCTGCTTTAAGGTAGAAAACATTAAATCGAACCCCGAGGCCTGTCCTTGACTCTGCAAGCGATCCTGTGCATGCATAGTCCCTGCCCCATCTTGATATAGCTGCGTGGTCGCAGAGTAGTCCCATTCTAGTCTTTTTACCACTTCTGGCTGAGGGGAGCTTATAGCAGCTTTCGATCTATTCCGCCTCTTACTCATAGTACTTTTTGATTTGCGGCGGGGAGAGGATTTATGTACTGTGTCCCCTTCAACCTCTGAGGTATTTGATTCTGAGCTGGACGATTGCAAATCCCTTTCATCGTCCGTAGATCTTAAGCGTTGAGATTTTCAGTGGTAAAATGAACACAACCCTGAACCAACAGACCACTAAAATTTATAAAGGGGTGCTCCGGTTGCCAAAGACCGCCTTTGCAGCGCAGATCAGGGAGAGATGGGGCTAATAAACTATGAGGCCTCAGCCACTGGGGCATACCTTAACCTGTGTCACAAGTTAAGACAAGCTGAGCCAGGCACTTTAGAATCCCTAGTCTGGCAAGAAATCAGCCAGGTAAACCCAGGGGGTTTTTTTCCGACGTCTTTTTACAGACGCCATTAACCAAATGTCAGCAAGCGATTTGTGGGTCCTAAACCCAGGCGAGATAGCATTTAAAAAAGCTATCAAAAAATGTGTGAGAATGACTTCTTGTCTCACTGATAAAGCACTTTTTCTGAAACGTAGCCATGCCTGGGTCACAATAAATTCCATTATATAAACAATGAGATTCTATCAATGTGTTACGGTGATTATTTTTCAGGTTATGTTATTTTGTGTCTAGTAAAATACTAGGCTCTCTCTTAGGTCTAGAAAGACGAGAGCACTATGTGCTTTTTAAAATACCCCTCACACACTAAAAAGTCCTTTAGTGTCATGCTTCATCATAGGGGTCTTCCTGTCCCTCTAGCGGGGCGGGGCGTGCTGCGACCAACGAACTACGCAGGAGCACTTATTTAGTGACAGAAGGCTATGTGTTGGTGTAGGGGGTGTCAGTGAAGTGTAGGGACCTAACATGTGAGTGCAAAGATTAGTTTAGAAGGTTAAAAATTCCCTGGCTAGTAGAAAAAATATACTTTATTCGCTTCTCTAGCTGGAACGTTTAGAAGGGGATTTTGCGTAGAGCAGTAGCTTGCTACCGAGTCGACATGTTTCGTAAGCAGTCCCCTACTGCTTACTCATCAGGACCATATAATGGTCCCTACTACAAATTGATCAGTTCTAAAGTAATAAGCCTACCGTCCTACAAACAAGCAGCAAAAATAGGCTGACTGTTTGGGCTTCAGGGCATGAGCTGGCCCAAGTTAAGCATGGTAAATTTCAATGAATACCAAAAATATTGACCTATTGCGGTCCGTCACCGGTACAAGAGTAATGTCTTGATCCTACCCCCGTGCTACTCCGAGGACTACCCACGATAAATTCCTACAGACACCCGGTCCCAGCCTGCTATCTGGCCAGCACATATCCATTATACCTGAAACGCAGCTTTATTGCCATCAGACTGGGTGACTGGCGTTTTTTTGCAGGACTTACCATCATGGCGACGTTCATCGGAAGATCTCTCTTGTAGAGGGTGTGGGGAAACCTCGGAAACCATGTTGCATGTAAGTTGCCTTTGCCCAGCCCTTAATACAGAACGCAGGATCGGATTAAAATTAGAATGGAATAGGCTGGGGGTTCGGTCCTGCAGGCAAGCCATCATGGCAGCTTTGAACCCGGAAAATACAGTGCTAAACATAAAATTTACAAAATTTATCCAGCGAGCATATCACATCTTTAACTTAAGGAGACCATGCTAAAGTGCTCAATCTTTTTTTTTTTTCTCACCGAAAACAGTATTAACTGGCATTACTCTCAGCAACGTTAGACATAATTTGGTTATATTCAATGCAAGCTGGCGCCTTGTTTCAATTTTTGTGATTTTAAAATACACTATGAGATAAAACCCCTATTTTAATAATGTTTGTTAATGGATCGTGCCTTTATATCTACACTCGTGTTGTTATTCCTAGAAGTTTTTATTCTAATATTCGGTCAGGCTGTGACTCTGTAAATTCTTTTAAAGATATGTTTTATATCTAAATAAAGATCATTATTATTATTATTATTACAGTCAATTCTAAGTTTCCTGAATTTTGGAAGAACTTACATTCTAAACTACGCAGAAAGGGTTAAAACTCTCTACGAATTAATCAAACCTGATTTTAAAACAGTAAATTGGAGAAAAGAACACACAGAAATTTTGCGTACACTTCAAACAGACATGTAAGCAACAAAACATTTACAAACACGCGTAAAAGTGCGCAACTTAGTAATCAGAGTCAATGCGGACTCACCTACTTAACTTTCAACAAAGGTGAAAAAGTACCAATTGCATACAAATCACATTTGTACACACAAGCAGAAATGAAATTCACTTCTACACAAAAAATTCTGATAGCAATTCAAACCGCTGTAGGAAAAGAAAGAGCCCTAGCACAGGGGGAACGCATTATGGTCATAACTCCTGTACCAGCCTTAGAGGCAGTGAAAAAAGCGAGCATTCCAAATACTAAAGCTTTACATCCGAGATGGATACAATGGGTTAATTCTCTTACTGCAACAGATGTTGAATACGTTTTTGATTCTTACTTGAAAAAGCAAGCTTTCCTGCAATACGAACAAGAATGTCCTCTGGGCAGCGCCGCAATATAGGGTAGGTTATACAGCATACTGTGAGGGTGCGTTGAAGGGACCCAGAGGAAGGCCATCAGGGGGTCTGTGCATATGGGTTGCCACATATCTTGGTTGTAAGGTCAAACAAATTGAGACATATTCTCCAGATATTACCTGCATCAAAAGTTGCTATTATCAACATCTATTCCCGCCCTGTACAGTATGGCAGGACATCTCCAACCTTTGGTAATCTAATCAACCTCCTGAATAGTCTGGCTGGGAATTTTAGTTTTATAATATGTGGAGATTTTAACTGCCACTTCAAGCCTCTGAATGGGGTTACGCATACAATCACTGGTGAGGAGGACTCGATCTGGTTAATTCCTCCTCGTAATGTGTATCCTATTAACCAATGGACTCCTCTAGTCCTACAGCTAACCTCCTTGACTTTGTCCTTTTCATTAAGGGCTTCCAATGGCCGATTCCCTGGTGATAGCCGGGGGCGTCCGACCTTTAAGAGACCTGGGCAGGCCACGGTGATTGATTATATCTTAGTTAGCACAGAGCTGTGGCACAATGTGGTGGATTTCGCTGTAGGGGAACGTTGTGAGAATGATCACAACCCGATAGTCATGGAATGGGATTTCAAGTGGTGCGTCTCAAGAGGGGATAGGGAGGAGCCATTCCAAAATAACTTGGCCATTGTAGAGGGAGGAAGGCGAATTAGATGGTCCAAGTTAAAGCAATCAGAGGAGTTAATGCCTAAACTATATTCTAATATTATACCCCTACTAGACAGATCCAGTGTTGTAGTGGCAAATCAACATACCCTGGCTTTGAAAGTGACTTAGGGTCAATACATCAGGAGAATACTGAGGCCCTGTCCGTTTTTTTCTACACAGACAGTACCCCTAAATGCAAATTTGATAGTGCCAGGAATCCCTGGTACTCAAAAGCTTGTAAGGTAGCAAAACTAACCTTGTTGGCAGCATTTAAAGGGGCCGATTCTTACCGCGTTAGGGAGGCGAGGGCGGTCTACAAGAACACACTTTTAACTGCAAAAATGAGTGGGAAGCAGAAAGATGGGACGAGATCAAGCTGACATTGGACCTAAAAGATAGTAAAAGCTTTTGGAATCTTGTCCACTTTGGGAAAGTGGAAGGTAGAACCACCCTTGATCCCAACATTGATGAGGAAGCTTGGCTCTCGTGTTTTAAGGAATTATATACCAGCTCCCACTCTATTGTAAGCCTTGATAATGCTCCATCATGTTTTTTAACTTGCAAAATCTAGGTGAGGCACCCTCATTTGTTATGGGCGAGCTGATAGCTGCTGTAGCTAAATTGCAGCTTAACAAAGCCCCAGGATTGGATAGAATCCCGGGTGACTTATTTAAAAGTGAGCAGACAATCTGGGCCCCATATCTTTTAGCTTTATTTAACGCTATTCAATATGGCCTCCCTGCACCCCCAACGTGGGCAGGTGCAGAGATTGTTCCAATTTATAAAAAAGGATCCCCATTGGAGCTGTCAAATTATAGGCCCATCAGTTTCATTGATGTCGCCCAGAAATTGTATGGTAGACTTTTGTTAGGTCAATTGCAGGATTGGATGGAGGAACATGATATTCTTATTCCATTACAAGCTGGTTTTAGAGCTAAGATGTCTACGGTGGACCAGTTGTTTAGATTACAACTGATCTACTGGAAGCATGTGGTCTTGGAACAAGGGAGCCTTTATCTTACTTTCGTGGACTTAAAATCTACGTTTGACATGGTCGATCGGGACCAGTTATGGGGTATCCTACTAGATATGGGGGTGCCACCGTACCTTTGTTTACAACTTCAACGTCTCCACGTGGGCACTTATGCCAGAGTAAGATAGGGGAAAGATTCACGACTGACGGCCCCTTTTACTGTTGATAAGGGGGTTAGGCAGAGCTGTGTGCTTGCGCCAGCCCTGTTTTCACTCTTTCTCAATGGCTTGATAGAGACCTTTTACGTGTAAAAAACCTGGACTCCCCAAAAAAAGCATAAAGTAAATTCCCTGCACTAATGTTTGCAGATGATACCCTGCTCCTCTCAAGGTCACCTGTGGGGATGCAGCGAGTATTACGGGAATTTACCCAGTTTTGTAAAAAGAGAAAACTCCTAGTCAATGTCAGTAAAACAAAATATATGGTATTTAATGCCAAACCTTCCACCTATCCACATACTGTAATGGACAACATCCCGCTAGAGCGAGTCAATATCTTCGAATCTTTGGGATTAACCTTAAATGATAAAATGGCCTTGGGCCCACAAATCGATAAGGCAAACGTGAAGCTCACTCAGGCAATAGGGGGATTACAGAAAGTGCTTAATGTCTATGCCCGGAGGGTAATCAGCCCTCCCCTGGAAATGTATAAGGTGCAAGCTTGCTCAGCTTCTATGTATGGGGCTGAGCTCTGGGGGCACAGTAAAGCAGGGATACTGACTCTTACTGAAAACAAATTTCTTAGAAGTATCACAACCCTCCCATCTAACACCCTGTTGGTCCCCCTGAGAATGGACCTTGGTATCCTCCCTGTAGCGGACGTAATCTCGAGCCGCCCACTGTTATATTGGTGTCGGCTATGGAGTACAGTAGAGCTGGCCCACTACAGGGAGGAACTAAAGGCACTGTTACTGTTACCCAGGGCTGTTGGAAGCATGCCATGGCTGTCCTACGTGAGGGATTCGTTTCATGCTATCCACAGGGAGGACTTATGGTTCTCCCCGGAGGAGGCATGTCTAGAAACCCCAAAAAAAACTTTAGTTAAACCCTCAAATTAGCAAGTTTAATTCAAGCGGCTAGTTCTACAAGTTTGACTCACGGGTTTTTGAATTTCAAGGCACAGTACGCTTTGAACAGGTTCTGGACAGAATTTATACTTTGTCTACAAGGAGACTTTACCTTCAATTCAGATATGGGACCCTCCCGCTTTTTGCAACAACCAATAAGTGGTCGGGTAAGGTTTCCTATCTTTGTCCTGGATTCTGTGTGGCAGAGGAAACTGAAATTCATGTATTCTTCTGCCCTGCATATTCGCAGGCCAGGTCAAAATGGACCATTCAATTGTGTAGAAATGTTGGCATCAGGGATTATTCCACTTTTTTTATAATCTTGAAATCAGATATGGACGAACTGTATATATTTGTAACATCCAAATTTCTGCAGGCAATGTGGGTAAAACAAAGGTATCTCCTGGAAACTGATGTCTAGTTAACCATGACTGTGCTATTTAGTTGTAATTCCTTTGGAGCATTTTAAAATATCCCATGAATTGTTTAATAATTATTTTAATCTCTTTTACTCTAATTTATTGTTTTAAAAGGTATTTAAACCTAAAAAACAAATTTTCTGCCCAAAACATCTAAGGTAGTCTTGCATCTTTCAACTGTGAATGCCACCACCACAATTTGTGTAACTTGAGTATGAAATCGTATTGTTGCTTTTATTAATTTTTGAGCTTTTATGACTAACAGTCGTAATAAAGTTAATAAGAAGTTAAGAAGAATGTCCTCTGCCTACTGAAATTCTACCTCTAGAAGAGTATGAATGTATTTTTTATACTGACGGATCACCACAACCCGCTACGGGAGGTAAACAAGCCTATAGTGCTGCATGCACGATCGTCAAAAGCTCATATGTGCGATGGCAAATTCAGACCTATGGTCACAAAAACGCAATCTGTAGGAGATTGTACAGCTCAGCGAGCTGAACTACAAGCATTCATCATGGCACTTGAAAATACGGATCGCGAATTCCCCAAACTCAGTGTGCAATTCTTTCTACTGTGTTCAGTCATATTATGAATATTTACAGAATTGGCTTTAAAGCGGGTTCAAAGTTGCAAAAAATGGCACAATCAAGCATAAAACGCTTTGGAAACAAGTAGTTCAGTTGTGAAACGGACTACAAAACACTCATGTGATACACACGCGGAGTCATCAGCGTGATGGCGTTCACGTTGAAGGGAATTCATTGGCTGATGAAGCAGCAAAGGGGGCAGTGCAATCGGCTTCCGTAGCTGCAATCACTTGTTGAAAACAAAAATAGACAGTGAAATAATACTGGCTGTCAATGCTTCAAGCAAAGGCAGCAGTGCAGCCTTACCTAAAGGGTTTCCACTCAAATACTCATATATAACTGATATAAACAATGTTACATTTGCTCAAATCCCTGGAGTGGGGGATAGGATAATTCCAAACATGGTACAAAGATTATGACTAATCCTAGCAGCACATGAAGGGCTAGCCTCTGCTCATGCAAGTGTTTCCACCACAGTATCATTAAAGAAACAACAATACTGTTGGCCCGGAATTAGAAAACAGACCAGAAACTATGTCTTGGACTGTGAAATATGTCAAAAGATGAAAATCTCTACTGTGAAACGTCCTGCGCGACGCCCCTGTTATTTTCAGATAAACCATTAGCTTGTGTTTACCTGGACCACTGCGGTACCTTACAAATGGATGGTAACTATAAATATATCATGGTCACAGTGGACTTGTGTTCAAGGTTCCTTTGGATGTAGACTCAGCGCTCGGCTGATGCTCAAACTGTTATAAAAGATTTGAGAGTCTTTATCGGCACATACGCAATAGGCACGCTACATTCTGACCATGGTCCTGCGTTTAGCTTTCAGGCTTACAAAGATGCCATGGTCAGTTTGGGTGTTACTCTTCTCCATTCCATCCAGAGGGAAATCTGGTTGTGGAAAGAAAAAAACGAGACATAAAGCAGTCTATAACAGCTAGGGTATTCGGTTTGGGTGACGGGTGGGTTAAACATCTAATTGGGGTCCAACGTATTTATTTATTTATTTTATTTTGAAAGTTTTATATAGCGCGAACAAGATCTTCGCAGATATCAGAGCGCTTTACAGAGGAGGGGAGCATATATACACAGATACATCAATAGTGTTAAAAGTACAGTGAAGTGATATCATAAACAATCAAGTAAGTCAATTTCAAAGTCAAACAAAAATGCAAAGGGATCGAACTAGTAGTACAGATGAGTATCGAGTCTTTGAAGTTGATCCCCAGTAGTGGTTCAAGTGTATTTAGCCATGAGGATCGCTTTTACTTCTTTCTTGAAAAGTATGGTAGAGGGGATGAGTCTGATTTCAGGGGGGAGCGAGTTCCAAATCCTGGGAGCCATTCCTGAGAAAGAGCGTTTATAGGTTTTTTCCTTGCGGAATCTTTTAGGCTTTAGCAAAAGATTGTTTGTGCCTCTAGTGTTTCTGGAGCCTCCAGAAATCGTCAGCTTCTGAGCGAGGTATCTAGGTGAGCTCAGGTGGACAGCCTTGTGCGTCAAACAAGCAATTTTCAGGTGTATTCTGGCTTCAAAAGGCACCAGTTCAGGGATTTGAAGTCAGGGGAAATGTGTGAGTGTTTTTTTGATCCAGTGATAAGTCTCGCTGCGGCGTTTAAAGAGGCTCTTATGGGTGCCGTAGTAGCTAGGGGGAGACCGCAGAGGGCGGTGCTGCCGTATTCTATTCGAGGTATGACTAGTGATTGTACCGCAGTTTGGAAGTCTTTGGCTGGCAGGAAAGGTTTAAGTTTCCTAAGGGTGTTGATTTGGTAGTTCGCTCCCTTAGTTGCTTTGTTGATGTGTTCCTGCATGTTGAGATTGGTGTTAAGTGTTATGCCCAAAGATTTCGCTGAGTCCACGATGGTGGGTTGAACATTGAGTGCCGTTAGGTGTTTAAGCCACATTTGTGCGGTAGTGATCTTCGCGGGAGGTGAGATCAGAAGGAACTCTGTTTTAAGGGCATTGAGTTTGAGATGATTAGCGGCCAGCCAGGATTGGGTGCTTCTGATCGTTGAGTTCAAGAGCGTGATGTCTTTGGGTGATTGTAGTTTGAGATAAAGTTGGGTGTCATCAGCATACATGTGGAAGTGTACATTGGATTCTTGTAGCAAGGTGGTGAGAGGTTCCATAACTAGGTTGAACAAAGTTGGGGATAGGGAGGATCCTTGTGGTACGCCTAGCGATCCAGGTCTTGGCGCGGACATCAAGTTGTTGCTCTTGAATTTCTGCGACCTGTTATGCAGAAAGGACGTGAACCATTTGAGCACAGTTCCAGATAGGCCCATTCTTGTGTTTAATAGTTCGAGTAGATTCTCATGTTTGACGGTGTCAAATGCGGAGGAGAGATCAAGGAGGATGAGGAGGCAGGTATCATTATGATCTAGGATTTGGAGGGCGTCGTCGATTATGTGAATCATAGCAGTTTCAGTACTGTGATTTGCTCGGAAGCCTGATTGATGAGAGTTGAGGAGATCAAACTGAGTAATGTGTTTAGTCAATTGTATTTGTGCGCATTTTTCCAGCAGTTTGGCAAGAGTCGGAATGTTGGTAATGGGACGGTAGTTGTTTAGGTCAGAGGGGTCGGCTGTAGGTTTCTTTAGCAAAGGTGTGACTTGTCCAACTTTGAGGGAGTCAGGAATGGTCCCTTGTTGAAGTGAGCTGTTAATGATTCTAGTCCAGAGTGGAAGGAGCGACGGGGTGAGGACTTTGACAGCGTTAGCAGGAAGGGGGTGCGTGAGGTGATTGGATGGTTTCAGAGTGCTGAGCAGTCTGCCAATTTCTTCTTCCGTGTAGGTGGCAAAGGTTGACCAGGTGGCATTGTTTTTTTGGTTTAGTGGGTGCTATGCAGTGGGGTTTGGGATAGAGGCTTGCGTCCATGAGGAGATCATTCTTTATGTTGTCAGTTTTTTGGTTGAAGAAAGAGGCGAAGTCTTCACAGGAGGGAGCTTCGCACATAGTGTTGAGAGGTTGGGGTTGTTCTTTGGATTGTGTTCGGATAAGCTCAAACAGCTTTCTCGGACGATTTTTGGCTTGGTCGAGCTGACGGCTGAAGAAGTCTGATTTTGAGCGTTTTATTTTCCTGAAGTAGGCATTTCTCTTTTTCTTCAGGGTTTTTAGGTTCAGTGCAGAGGGAGCTGATCTCCAGGTGCGCTCTGCCATTCGCATGGCGCGTCTATCGTCATTGAGACTCCCGTCGTAGCAGGGATTGGAAATTTTTGCGGAGGCTTTTTTTAGCTGCAAGGGTGCGACTTCATTAATTATTGAGGTCATAGTGTTAAGATAGTGATCAGTCAAGGATTGGACGTCCTTAATGCCAGTAGGAGGAAGTAGTAAGTTGCAGCTGTTGGGGGGCAGAGAGTTTGAGTTTAGTTTTTTCATGTCTCTTTTCCAGACTTTGGGCCTGGCGGATTGAACAGGGTTAAATTTAACTTTTTCATTGATGAAGAATGTGATAATATGATGGTCCGACCAGTCACAGGGTTGGATAGATTCGAGTTGGATAGAGGCCTCTTTGGAGATGATAAGGTCGAGGATAGAGCCTTTCTCATGTGTTGGATTGTTGCAAATGTGAGTGAGGTCAAGGGCGTTAAGGAAATTCTTCAGACCTTTTACCACCGCATCATTATGATCGTTCCAGTGGAGGTTGAAATCACCAAGGTATATTTGTGTGAGTTGGAGTTGGTTGAGATCATGTCCATGATTTGTTGGGAGAAGGTAAGATTGTCGCCGGGTGGGTGGTAAACGCCGTGAAGAGTGCAGATCGGTTTGCCCTCACTGATAATATCAAGGCAGATGTATTCACAGGAGGTTGGGGAGGGTAGGGAAGGGGAAGTTACTTT
This sequence comes from Lissotriton vulgaris, assembly GCF_964263255.1. Classification (NCBI taxonomy): domain Eukaryota; kingdom Metazoa; phylum Chordata; class Amphibia; order Caudata; family Salamandridae; genus Lissotriton; species Lissotriton vulgaris. Next base: position 1,082,317,015 of record NC_141694.1, on the reverse strand, counting down.
CAAGACAGAGAGGTTGCTCCTGTATATACATGCGATTCCGCCACCTTTTTTATTGCCAGACCTGTCAAGTCTAGTGATGTGGTAGTTGGGGGGAACCAGAATGTCCATTATAGGTGTAGAAGATTCTGTTAGCCATGTTTCAGTCATGACGATTAAGTCAAGATCCAATTTTAGGATGAGATCGGCGATAGCGGAGGAGTGTCTAGCGGCTGATCTGCAGTTGAGGAGAGTGCATTTGAGACGGGGTGTGTCGAGGGTGGAAGGGGGTTCTAGAGCGAGGGGGACTTTACTCAGGTTACTATGGATAGCAATTCTGTTGTTCAGTGTGGGGAGTCTAAGGGGATTGGAGTGAATCGTAGGAATGGCAGTGAGAGTGTCGGGTGTGTTGCTATGGGGAGCTGAGTCGTAGGAGCGGAGGAGGGTGATTGTGTCGAGGTCCGAGAGAGGGTTGCAGGAGCGATGGGGGCGGTTTTCACAGTTGTGAGCAGGGATTGAGGTCCAGTGCGGTGGGAGTCGAGTGCGAGAGTTCGCCGCCCGGCTGGAGGACCAGTTGGGAGGGGAGGTGATGGTGGAGGCGCGTGAGGGGTGTCTGGGGTGTGTGCTGAGTAATTGTTTGATGATGTGAATGTCTTGTTTGATCTGGTGGAGGGTGTTGGGTGACTGGAGTGTGATAGACAGGGTAGTTGTTGTTTGATGATGTGCATGTCTTCTTTGAGCTGGAGGAGGGAGGCTGTAATGTAGTCCAGTGTGGGAAATGTGTTGGAGGTGGGGATGGGAGGGTCGGGCGTGGATGACATAGGGGAGAGGTTGGTGGTGTGGATGAGAGTATTGGTGGTAGGCGGAGAGTGCAGGGTGGAGGGTGGGCATTTATTAGTGGTGAAGGGGGTGGAGGTTGGGTAGTGGGGGGTGAGACTGGGGGGGGGAAATGGGATTGTAGATGGTTCTTTTTTGAGGGGGTGGAGTTGAGTTGATGGAGGTGGTGTGTTCTGCGTGATTAGTTAATGGGTGGAAGTGGGGGCTGAGAATGGGGGGGGATAAAGGGTGGTGTTTGCCTTTGTGTGTGTCGGTCTGGTGCTGATCTAGGTTAGGCGGGTTGCGGGTGGGAGCCGTGGTATCAGGGGTGGGAGGAACGGGGATGAGGGCTGGTGTGTAGGGGGAAGGGGTGAGGTGGTTGGTGTATGAGGGAGAGAGATCTATGTCTGTGCTTGAGTGGTGTGGGGTAGCTACGGTAGGTGGGTGAATGATTAAGGTGCCGGGAGTAAAGGAGAGGTGCATGTCATTTTGGGTGGGAGCTGTGGTATCAGGGGTGAGAGGAAAGGGGATGAGGGCTGGTATGTGGGGGGAAGGGGTGAGGTGGTTGGTGTAAGAGGGGGAGTGATATATGTCTGTGCTTGAGGGGAGTGGGGTAGCTACGGTAGGTGGGTGACTGACTAGGGTGTCGGGAGTAAAGGAGAGGTGCATGTCGTTTTGGGGCTGGGCTAGGTTAGAATGAATGTGGTTTGAGGCTGTGGTGTCAGGGGTGACAGGAATGGGTGTGGTATGGGAGGAGGACAAGGTGAGGTTGGTGGGGGGGAGGGGGTGCCGCTGGAATGTGTGGGTGAGGGATCTATGTCTGTAAATGAGGAGTGCGAGGTAGCTACATTAGGTGGGTGAATGTCTACGGTGCCGGGGGTGGAGGAAGGGTGCGTGTCGTTTTGGGGTTGAGCTAGGTTAGAAGGGTTGTGATTGGGGGCTGTGAATTCAAGGGTGATAGGCCTGAGGGTGCTATGAGTGGGGGTCCGATGATTGGCGAGGTGTTGTTTGAACGTGGGGAACAGGTTGTCTAGTAGTTCCAGGTTCTTGTCTGTGGATTGAATTAGGATAATCCCGTTATTGTATATAGTGATGGTGGTTCTGCCCGGGAAGAGTTGGGATGGTGTGATGGAGAGTTTTAGGCCATGCGCGAAATTCCTGGAGGTGGAGACGGTGAGTAAGGTGAGGAACGCTTTTCTCCATTGGGCTCTGCGTGTGGTGTGGAAGATGATATCAATGTTCAGTGAACCATTGACTGGTGAGAAGTAGGTGTCTGCACAGGGAGTTTCAGGGTGGGACCTCAGGAAGTTGTGTTTAAAGCGTTTAGCGGCTTTTTTAGTGAGTGAGGGTGGGTAGTTGATTCTATATGTGTGCTTGCCGACGGGTTCCATGATGGGAGGACAGTCTAGGTAGGTGTAGTAGGGAGGGTGCACTGTCCTAAACAGTTGTGTGGGCCAAAAGTGACACTAGTGAGTGCACAATAATGCTATACGCAGAGTACAGATGCAGACAATAATAGTGAGATAATGGGAAGTGACACTAGTGAGCTGCCAAGGTATTTGAGGTAGTAATCGGTGCATACAAGACTAACACTTGAGATGGGTGCGAGTTGCACAAGTGTAGGGTGCACAATAAAGATATAATGGAGCAGAATACTGATGAGGACTGTAAGTTACATGGAGCAGGGGTGACAACAATGAGCAGCTAACCAATATGAGGTAGTAATCAGTGTATACGTGAAGGAACAATGTAATGAGTGCAGGTTACATCAGTGAACAAGTCTATGTGAGAATTCGTCAGTACATTTTAGGAATAGGAGTGAATTCGATGTAGGTTATAAACAAGTGCAGAACAAGTAGAAATATAATACTGGCAAAATACTGCAATAAAATAACTGTGCAAACCATAAAAATATCTAAATCGAAGGTGACAATAGTGAGTAGTCAAAAATATGTAAGGTACAGGAGTCAGTGACAGAATACAATTGCACACACAAATTATATGAAACAACAAGTGGCATTAGTGAGCAGCAAAAAAAAATATATGAGGTATAATATATGAAGTATAATATTGACAAGATACTGGAATAAAATAACTGTGCAAACCATAAAAATATCTAAATCGAAGGTGACAATAGTGAGTAGTCAAAAATATGTAAGGTACAGGAGTCAGTGACAGAATACAATTGCACACACAAATTATATGAAACAACAATTATTAGGAATAGTAAGTGAATGTGTGCAGCTTACAAGACTAAACGAAATGAATGAGTTAGTAATCAGTGCATCGTGGTGATAAAAGTGAGATGGGCGCAGCTTACAAGACTAAACCAAATAAATGAGGTAGCGATCAGTGATTAATAGGGATAAAAGTGAGGTGGGTGCAGCTTACAACATATACAGTATACAAATAGGAATAAAATACTGATGAATTACTGGAACCAATATAGGTGCAAACAAATGACTGCAATAAACAAATATGACACTAGTGAGCAACTGGTAGAATATGAGGTAGAAGTCAGTGCACTGTCGGTGAGGAAAAGTGAAAATGGGTGTAGGTTACATAAAGTGTACAAATACCAGTAGTAATATAATACTTCAGTAGAAGGCAGACACTTAATCACACAAAGATTTAAATACAAAGCTATGTAAAGGCTGTGGTACCGATAATCAAGAGTAGTCAGAAAGACTAGTCCATGATGGCCGCCAGAGAGAGAAAGAGTAGTCTAAAAATGGCCGCCAAGTAGTCTTAACAACTTGCCAAGAAGTTCTCTAGAGGGTGTCACTCCATATGAGGTCCTATTTGGGACAAGAATGTTGATTCCGGACCTTGATTGTCATACAGCAGTGGTGAAAACTAAGAAATTTGATATTAAAGATCGTTTGGCTGTTTTACAGGACTTAAGTCAAGAACTAAGCAAAGCAACATGTTCCTGAAGCCAACCACCACTGGGGAAAACCAACCTTCCCAGCAAGGCCTGTCTGGATCCCAAAGCTTGGTGAGCTAGTCAAAGAAAAGATCACAGACAAGAAGGAATTTGGCCCTTCATATAGACAACCCGTACCTGTCCTAGCAATCCACGGAACAAGAACAGTGATTCTGATGGAGCGAGGTGACAAACACAAAATTTTGTGTACCCCTCATGAAGTCAATGTCCCATAACAATAATGTTTACTAATAGCATGCTTTGTGAAAATAATCAACCAGAGAGTAAGATGCACACGTTATTTCATTATTATTTTTAATATTATACACAGGGAATACTAATACTGCTTATATGTCGCAATAATACTAGCTAATATGTAATGTTATTGTGTTGTGAACTAATGTGCCGCTTGAATATTAAATAAAATGCTATTTAAATGTGCTTTTGTACATGTTTTGTGAAAAGAGAGGGTCGATTATGTAAGTATAAAACGCATTTGTGTGGCTTATTTGCTAGGTAACGACTAATGGGAAACATTAGCATGGTGGGAGGTAAACAGAATGGGGTTCAATGCAATCACTAACATGAATTTGTGTTTGTTTCTATAATAGTTCCAAAATCTGGCCTCTGAGGCCTGTATGAAAATGGCTGCCTGAGTAAACTGTGAGCAAGAGCAGGACAGCGCAGGCGCGTCAAAATCTGCAAGTCAGAGTGAACTGTTTGTGCTCGAGAGAAGTTCAAGGCTGCCTAGCCCGGAACCTAGGATGAGTGCCAAGCATGAATTATGTAATGCTCAGAACCTGGGAAGAAAACTTGATGTTTCGAATGCAAAGAAGTGCCTAGGCCAAAGACTGTCCTAAACAATGCCCCATTATTTTTCCGCTGACATGTTATAAAATTAATGTCGTAATGGTGAGAGGATGCTCACCCACCCTGAATTGACCAATCGGAGTTTTGAATGAGTAGTGTAAGTTACATTTTAGATTAAGCTTGAGAAATAAGGTATAAAAACCCCTGGATTTGTAAGGTTGTGGTCGCTTTTTCCATTTCCATCGGAGATGCTGCCCGTTTGCTGACCGATTCCTGGATGTAAGAACTCTTATGTTTTTCCCTATTAGTTTGTTTGTAGGATTAAGTATAAGATGAGTGTGTTAGTTAGGGATGCTAAGGAAGAATGAATTTGGAACTATCTGTTCTTTTCTAAACTTTAACTGAATTCTAAAATAAAGCGATTTTCCTGAGCTCTAAATAAAATGATCATTTTGAAATAAAGTTAATATTGCTAAATAAAGATTTTGACTAATGCATAAACGTCAGACATAATAAAGTTTTGCTTTTAATAAAATTGGGAAATGGAATCTTAAAAGCTGGTCTTGTGATTTTCCTACGCCTAATTTTCTTTCTAGCAGATCCATTGCCATTATGGTGGTGTGTCTGAATAAATTAATGTTATAATGAAACCATGGTAAATGTGTAAATATTACAGGTATAAATAATAAATAGATTGAATAGGTTTCGACGCTCCACCAAATGTTACAGCATTTCTCCATTGCGATTCACCTGAAGCCTTGAAGCCAAGTGTAACTGAACAAAGGAAATGCGCAATGTTATGGACCCACTCGTGCATGTTTTGAGTGTTTAAAGGTTTCAGGGAAATGGTGAGTGATGATTAGAAATAATTTCTGGAGTCGCGCTGTAGCAGTTATAACTTGGTGGCAGAGTAGTGGTTCCTAAGGAAATTGGCTAGGGTTGTGTATAAAGTGCTATATACAGTTTGATGTACAGAATTATGAACTAACATCTGTTGAGTTTGTATTATGTTTTATGTAGTTTTGAAAAGGCTTCCAAGTGTTGGGTGAAGCCAGTGCCTCTGTCTGCAGACGGAGGAAGTGTGGCAAGGTAAAGTCGCACAGTGAATTAGTCTGTTTCAAAGAAGTAGTATTGTCATATACTGCGGTGGTATAGTCGTATATCACTGTTTAGGGATCTTAGGTGTGAAAGGATAAATGTATAGTGAGGACAGTCTATGAAATTTCAGCCTTCAAGCATAGGGATAATTTTGTGCATTCTGATTAAAACTTACTGCTGGGAGAGTAATAGGGCTTAACCCGAGCTTGATTGAAGGGTAAAAGGAGTGGCGTCTCTTTTTGCTAACAATAGAGGAATTCTGTGGTGGGTTAGATGGACGCGCTGCCTACTGGTAAAACAGAGCTCATGTATATATGAATAGGGTTTTCCGTATGAACGTGTGTAAATGTAATTGCAATACGCGTTCAAGTGAAACTCTGGGATTGTCTCTAAGGAGGTGAAAAAGATCACTGTATGTGCTTTCCTAGAGAAACGAGATCGTTATTGCCTGACAGAAGGGTAAGGCCAGTAGTGTTGCTTTATCGGCGAGTCTAAAAATTCTGAGGAGATAAGGGTTGTCTACTCCGGTTACAGAATACTTGTGTGATTGAAAATTCTATCACTTTATTAGCGAAACAGATTAGTGGAATTGTTTTGTGTAAGTTACTAATTGATTTTGTAAAATATCTTGTAAATACGGCTTTCTGAAAAAACCCTGTAAAGGAGGGGTCAGTCGGCGCTGCAGAAGCCGGAGTGCTGGTGACGTCAAAAGTGTCGCGCTGGGATTGGTCCGCGTGACCAAGACAGAGTAGGAGCTGATTGGTTCATCACAGAAAGCAGCAGAAGCTATTGGTTAAGCACTATAGTGACGCATCGTGTTCTAACTGGTGCATTAGTGCGAATTGCGCTGTGATAGGTTGGTGTTACGGAATCAGCAACAGAATAGTACACAATCTTTTGAGAGAAGGGAAAGTTTATCGAAAATGTCATTATTATTATTATGACGATGACAAGAAGAAGCCTTCATGGTTTAAAAGACTGAAAAATGTGTTTGTAAAAGACAAGGAGGTAGTTACGAGAGAGGGAAAAATACTTCTTTCACCGAAAACACCTGCTTCTTACATGTTGTCAAAATATGGATATCATATGTGTGTTTGGTTGGATAATTGGATTCAGTATACCAAGGATGATGGTGTGTTAGCCTTTCCAGAAGGAGGATCATTTGATGTGGCAATTCTGAGGAATTTGAGAGACAAAATGATGAAACTTGAACCGAGACCTAGACCAACTCAGTTTGAAGCATTGGTTGAGTGGGAAGATGAGATGCAGGAAATGGAAAGCGAAAGATTGAGCAGGCATCTTAGACCAAGAGGTAGCAGTAGAGATTTGTGGAGAGAGACCCATGTGACTAGGATGTGAAGATGGAGAGACAGTAACATGTGCGATGGCATGTATCCGGTCAGTTTAGTAGAAGAATATGAGGGACGAAAAAGTGTAGAGAGGAAGAGGAATATTGACTTAGGGAATCAAAGCTATGGTGACAGTGAAACAGAGGATGCTGTGTTCGAGGAAATATTAAATAGAAGAGCGCCACCATATCAACCAAGTTCTTTACGGACTACTCCGAATGCCCCAATGATAGAAGAAAAAGTTAATGAAATATCCGAACAGCCATCAAATTTTAGAGATTTTCCTGAAAGAGTAGAAACGAGATATGTCCCGAGTACACCAATAGGAGAAGCTAGAATTACAGGTACCCCTGTGCGAAGTAATGATTTACACAGGATTGTTCTAAGCCCAGAAAGACAAAACAATGAGCAGCCAAGAATGTCTGAATATGAACGTTCTGCACATGAATTGGTTCAGAATCTAACTAGAAATTTGGAAGCTGTAACTGTCCCAGTAACGATAGGACCTGTGATACCAGTGTTTGATGATCAGAAAATAAGAGAACCAAGACTAACAATTCCATTACAACAAAGCCTTCAGAAAGCAAGAGAAAGTACTTATCCAGATTTATCAGAAATAAGGCAGAATACAAGTGTAAATCCACCAGAATTAACTTTTAATAAAAATTTGACATGCAGATTCTCGACAGGAGCAGAATCTGACTCCGCAACTCCAGAGAGAAGTACAGACTAAATAGATTTAACACAAACGCCTAGAGATCCAACAGACAGAGAATTGAGTGAATGGATTAAAACGCTAAAATTAAAAGAGCAGGAATCAAAGGTGCTGGATGTGGCCAAATTAAAAGTAGATATGGAGGAATTAATAATTGGAACGATAGGGACAGATAAATTAAAAAATTACCAGGATGATGAGCTCATGTTTCTATGTAAAAGTATAACATGGAGAGCTAAGACAATGTATGATCAGTTGGAAGAAATGGCAAGTGAATATGGAATAGAGTTTGCAACAATAAAATCATTGCAGAAAACTTATAGAGTGGATTTTGCAGAAAGAGGCATTGAGAACATGAATACTGCTGGAAGATTAATTCAGATAAAAGATTTAATTGTGCTATTGCGAAAATGGGGTGATGTAGGCAAATGGCGTGTCAAGTGGGCAAAGAAGAAAGAGGAGAATAGTGATAAATCAGCATTAGCTTTTCCAGTTAGAGAAAAAGAAACAGTGGTAACTGAATTCTCTATGAGAGAATTTCCTGGAGGAGGATATGTACATGTTCCTTGGAGCAGACAAGATATATTGTCATTTACAAATGATTTCCCTAGAATAAGAGAAAAACCAGTAGAATGGTACCGACAAGTTGACAGATTTGTAAAGGTGTCAAAGGTATTGTGGATTGATTTAGAAGGATTATTTGACATAGTGGTGCCAGCAGATTTGTGGACAGAATGTAAAATATCTGTGGATTGGCCAAGAAAGGAGTATCCTAGAGATGAGAAAACAGGAGCTCCATCACCGGATGTGATGAGAAAGTATGAACAAGTTATAGTGTGGTTGAAAAACAAAATACCTCCAAAAGAGACTGATTGGGTAAAGATAGATAGGACTACTCAGGAGCTGAAAGAAACTGTGCATTCTTTTTATGAAAGGTTGTTGTTAGTTTTCAAACAGTATAGTGGTTATGAGGAATTAAGTGAGAAAGACATGAGCCATTTTGTGTATAGATTTATATATGGATTAAGACCAGAAATTTCAGATATGATTAGACATAGCATGATGGATTGGCAATCGAGTTCAGTAGATAAGGTATTGAGACAAGCAAAATGCTGTAGTGAAGAGATTGATGCAAAAGAAAAGAAATTAAAAGAGAAAGCTATGTGGGCACAAGTGAAAGTAGCAGAACAACAAGTGGCACAAATGGAGGGCAATAATGTAGGGGATAAAAGTGGGTTTAAAGGCAAACCTAAATTGGTAGGGAACATTGATGAAATAAAAAAGAAAATGCCATGTTTTAATTGCGGCAAGTTAGGGCATTGAAAACGAGAGTGTAAATGTCCGCCTAGAGTTAATGGGGAACATACATCATTGAATCCACAGGTGCAGGTTGAGGTAAATCAGCAGCATTCACAGCAACAGCAGATAGCAAATCAGCAAAGTCAGGTGCCACAACCGCCACGGCCAAATAATGGAAATCAGCAGAAATACAGTGCAGAGACAGGATTCAGCGGATATGAGCAGGTAAAAAGACCGCAAAGAGTAAATGCGTGTCCGCAATATTGGTTGCAAGAAGAGAATGGCAGTGAGCCGGCTGAAAGTTTCTGACGGTGCCTGAGGGAGGAAGAAGAGTGTATGCTTGGAGCCACTCTTGAGGTAGATCAGACAGGTCCATTTGTGAGCGGAAAGGTGAATGATGTGTAAATAACTTTCCTAGTGGACACTGGTGCTACCCGTTATACTGTTAGATCAGTGGAAATTCAAAATCTTCCTCTCTCGGGGGAAACAATCCAGGTTATAGGTGTAGCCAACAGACAAATAAATACTCCCTTGACAAAACCATTTGAAATAGAGATTGGGACATACACAGATATGCATCGGTTTGTGGTGTGCGACAGTAGTCCTGTTAATTTGCTAGGAAGAGATATATTGTGTAAGATGAACTGCGCCATATACTGTTCACCAGATGGCATAGAATTGCAGACTCCAGATGAAGATAGCTTGTATAGATTAACAATGCTCATGATTGAGGCAGAACAGGATAAATTGTTTCCTGTGTTTGATAAAGAGAAAATTCCTATTGAACTAAAAGAGGCAGTAAAAGAAAGTGTGTGGGATTTCACTAGAAAGGATATAGGTTTAATGAAAGGGGTTGATCCTGTTAAAGTGACCATAAAAGAAGGTGCTAGCTACCCGAATATACCGCAATACAAAATGACTGCGGAAGTGATTGAAGGAATTACTCCAGTAATTGACAAAATGATTGAGCAGGGAATTTTAAGAGAAATTGAGAGCAGCCCATGTAATTCACCGATTATGGGACTGAAGAAGCCAAACGGAACATTTAGAATTGTGCAGGATTTGGGAAAAATGTATAAGATTGTTGTTCCATGTTGTCCGATTGTTCCGAATCCAGCAGTGATTTTGTACCAGATTCCTCATGATGCAGAATGGTACACAGTGATTGATCTGTGCAATGCGTTCTTTACTGTTCCATTGCATCCAGAAAGTCAGCCAATTTTTGTGTTTCGATTCCAAAATCGTATCCTAGCATGGTGTAGAATTCCACAAGGGTACACCGAAAGTCCATCAATTTTTAATCAGCTGTTGAAGAAATCATTAGAAACTTTGAGCATACCTGGAGAGTCTGTGTTAGTGCAGTATATTGATGACCTACTGGTCGCATCAAAACAAAGGATGCCTGTGTAACTGATACAGTGGCATTGTTGAATCATTTGGCTGAAGAAGGACATAAAGTATCTCCATCAAAATTACAGTTCTGTCAGAAAGAAGTACAATATTTAGGTCACAAGATTGCTAAAGGAATCAGACAAGTTACCATTGAAAGAATTAAAATGATACAAGGAATGCAACCACCAAAAACTCAAAGACAGGTAAGAATGTTCCTGGGAATGGTAGGTTATTGTAGACAATGGATAAGTGGATTTTTATTAATTGCAAAACCATTGCAGAGACTGACAAAGGCAGATATCAGAGACCCTATTGTTCTGACCAAAACAGAGATGTAAGCATTTGAACAGCTAAAAAATAAACTGTGTGAAGCACCAGCTTTGCGAATGCCTGATTATGAAAATGAATTTGAGTTGTACTGCAGTGAGCGAGAAGGATGTGCTTTATCAGTATTAATGCAAAGACATGGAAAAATGAGAAAACCAATTGCGTATTTCTCAGCTGTTTTGGACCCTATTGCAAAGGCTTTGCCAGGATGTCTGAAGGCAGTAGCAGCAACAAGTGTAAGTCTGGAACAAAGTGAAGGAATTGTGATGGGATTTCCTGTGAGGGTGTATGTACCTCATTCAGTGGAGATTCTCTTCACAAGATCAAAAACACAATACATGACTAACAGCAGATTGACTCATTATGAGAAAGTAATTTTAGGAGCTGAAAATGTGACAATTGCAAGATGTGTGAATGTCAACCCATCTACATTGTTGCCTGAAACCATTGAAGCAGAAGTGAAAGGTGAACTTGATCACAAGTGTTTGGATGTTTTGGAATACTGTACCAAACCTCGCCCGGATATTAAAAATGAGCCCTTGATTGAATCAGATTTTGTAACGTTTGTGGATGGATCATGTTTGAGAACAGAGAGTGGTGTTCTAAGTGCTGCATATGCTGTTTGCACAGTAGCAGAAGTGTTGGAAGCATCTTGTCTGAAATGAATTCATTCTGCTCAGATAGCGGAGTTTATTGCTTTGATACGAGCATGTGAGCTGGGAAAAGAGGTGAAAGTAACCATAGTGACAGATAGTCAGTATGGTTATGGAGTCGTTCATGATTATGGACAGCTCTGGTCCCAAAGAGGTTATTTGACCTTTGCAGGAACACCTATTCAGAATGCAGAATTAGTGTAGACATTATTAAATGTGATACAATTACCTGAGAAACTGGCTGTGTTAAAATGTTCTTCTCATACAAAAGGTGATGATTATATCACCAGAGGTAATAAGTATGCAGATGAAATTGCCAAGCACTGTGCTAAAAACCAAATTTCAATAAATCGGTGAAAAACTGAAGAACATGTTCCAAGTCCTCTGATGCTAACCACTGTAGTTGAGATCTGGCAAGAAGTGAAACAGATGCAGGAAGAGGCAGGAACATAGGAGAAAGATGTCTGGATAAAATCAGGATGTAGGCAGAGGGAAGAGGATGAAATTTGGGTTTACAAAGATGAAAGACCAGTAATGCCCGATAGCATGATTTCAGATATGGCCCGAATGTACTATGGTCAGGCCCATATTGGAAGAGATGCCATGATCCGTCTTTTTAGACAGACTTGGTATAATCCTAAATTTAGAATGATTGCTGAAAGCTTGTGCCAGAGATGTTTAGTATGCCAACAATTTAACCCAAACAGGAAAACTGTTGTAAGCCTTGGAACCATAGGACGGGAGGGTGGCCCATTCACAAGAGTTCAGATGGATTTCATTGAGTTACCTCCATGTAACAGACTCAGATATGTTGTTGTGATAATCGGTTTGTTTTCACGATGGGTGGAAGCTTTTCCAACACAGAGAAATGATGGAATAACTGTTGCAAAATTGTTCATACGTGAGATAATACCACGTTTCGGGTTTCCGATCACGATTGAATCGGATAGAGGCCCGCATGTCCAGAATGAACTTCTGCAGATGATCTGCGAAGCTCTGGATATTCGCCAGAATCTGCACTGTGCATATAGACCTGAAGCTTCAGGGGTAGTTGAGCAAGTGAATGGAACAATTAAGAATAGAATTGCAAAAATGTGTTTGGCAACAGGAATGAAATGGCCTGACGTTTTGCCGCTTGTCTTGATGACATTGAGGAGCATACCTGACAGGAAAACTGGATTAAGTCCCCATGAGATTTTGATGGGGAGGGTGATGAGACAGGCTTATGTACCAGTTAATAAGCTATTAACCATTAATGATGACATCATACTGGATTACTGCAAGAATCTGTCTGATGTGGTAACTTCTGTGCTCCACCAGGTGGGAACTGAATCAAATTCCAAAGAGAAAAATCCAGCTCATGACTTAGTCCTTGGGGACTGGGTAAGAGTGAAAGTTCATCGTAGGAGGAACTGTTTGGTACCAAGGTGGCAAAGACCACGTCAAGTTATCTTGGTCAGTACTACTGCAGTCAAGTGTGCCGGACTGAAAAGGTGGGTTCATGCGAGTCACAATTTGTGTGCCAGAACCTGAATACTCATACGACGGTGAAAGTACAACTGACTCTGATTCTGAAGGTGAACCAGAGAAGGATCCAGATACTGAAGATCGACAAGAACGTCGACATCTGGAAGTATCAGAATCCAGTTCTGCATCTGAAGGTGACAGGGAGATTGTTGAAATACCAGATTCAGAAGATCAACTTGAAGATCGAGAATCGGTAGAAACAAGCACCAGTAAAGACGCAAAAGAAAGTGAAAAGAAAGTTGTTGAAGAAAAGAAAACTGAACCGCAAACTGAAGACTCTGAAAGCAGGAACGGAAATCCTGAAACAGGAGAAGAGGAAGTAACTCATGATAAAAATGAGATTCCAAGTACCAGTTATGAAGGTGTTCCTAACAGAGTAACAGTAGAGAAAACGAAACCTAATGAAGACCAAGACATTGTGAAAATCATAATTAATGATACAGTAGAAGATACTGAAATTGAAACAGACGAGACTCCATTAAGAAAAAGCACAAGAAAAAGAGCTTGGAGAGTGGAGCATAATACAATAGAGCCGAAGACTGAGAAAGTCTGCAAAGGAGACAACTGGCCTAAAGGAGCTGGAGGATTGAAATTCAAAATACTGAATACAGCAAAAGAGAAAGAAGATCAAGTGAACAAGATTACCAGTCAAAAAGAAACACTGGGAAAGAAAATAGAGACTATTCAAAGGCCAAAGAAAGTGAGACGTCCAAATCAGAAGTACAAATCACCTGAATGGACATATATTGTCCTGCCACCAATTGTTGAAGTAAATAGCAGTCAAGAAAATCTGTACAACCCAAAGTCAATTGGGAAAAGTGAGTAAGGAAGTCAATTAAGAAATGAAAAAATTAGGTACTCGAAGTATATGATATTAAAGCAAAAAGCCTGAAGTCCTGTGAGACGGTTTCGTAACTATAGGAGAGGTCGGAGTTGACACAAGGTCGAAGAAAACTTGTTAGAAAAACCTAAATGTAACCTAATTTAGAATAGAAACTGACACAAGGTCGATGAAAATTTTGTTAGAGTGCTGAGTAGTGTAAAACTTATAGGTGACATAAGGTCGAAGAAACGCTGTTAGGGAAAATGACAATGAACAATCATCGAACTAAATGCTCTATTTTTAGAAAATGGTGTAGATGCTTTACCATTTGTATGAGTTTGTGGTATTACGGATAATATTAGCTATTGTGATTCCTTTTCAAACTAATTTAACAAAATTAAAAACGAATGTAAGCTCAAGTAAGCAAGTTGAGAAAGGAAAGGTACCTGAGATTCATGTATATAAACCAGAATTGCATCAAGATAAGTCTATTAGTGATCACAGTAAAAACAGTTTTTCGAAATTACTGCTTGAATATATTAAAACTATGAATGTAGATGACTGCTATGTGTGTGTGTAAAATTACCAGCATCAGTGTCAGAAGGGGTGACCTATCACCATCTTCCTCTTACATATGGAGTAACTTGTAGTGTAATTGCAAGCTTGTTTTATAAAACTGGAAAGCTGGAATATCAACATTCCAATGTGGATGAAATATTTGCAAAATTAAAGATTGACAATACATTTATTTATTTATTTATTTATGAGATTTATTAAGCACAAACAAATGCGTCTCGGGCGTCTCGGCGCTGTAGATAGAAGCAGCTCAAGGAGAAGGTGGGGAGAGTTATTGGTTAAATAGCCAGGTTTTTATTTTTCTTCTGAAAGCTGTGAGTGTAGGGCAGGATCTGATGTCTATATCGAGCGAGTTCCACAGTTTTGCTGTGGCGACGGTAAAACGGCGGTCACCCCATGAGGCTGTTTTGGTCCTGGGCACGGTCATTAGCAAGGCATTCGAAGATCGTAGTGCTCTGTTGGGGGCATAAAACGCTAGGGATTTTTTGAGAAAGTGTGGGCCTAATTTGCGGGAGGCTTTATAAGCTATGCAGAGTGCCTTGAAATTTAATTCGATTCTTCACCGCTAGCCAGTGATGGTTTTCAATCGTTTGGGAAATGGGTTTGAATTTTGGAGTACCCGAAAGCATTCTCGCGGCTGCATTTTGTACAGATTGTAACTTGTGAATGACTTTCTGTTGGGCATTGATGAAAAGTCTGTTACAATAGTCAAGGGATGACATGACAAAAGCAGTAACCAGAGTTTTTCCTGCATTCGGGGGAAGAAACAGAAGGATTTTCTTAATGGACTTAAGCTTGTAGAATGCGGTAGACACAACGGAATCTGCATGTGTAGCAAATGTTAGATTGTCATCTAGCAGTATTCCCAGATTTTTAACTTTGGTGACTGGTGTGGGTGGTGGACCTAGTTCAGTGGGCCACCAGGTGCCTGGCCAGTGAGGGGAGAGGTTTCCAAATATCATCACTTCCGTTTTGGTAGAGTTTAACTTAAGACAGTTGGTTGTCATCCAGTTGCTGATGGTTACCATACCATGATGAAAATTAGCCGCAATTTCATCTCCGTTATTTTTTATTGCTAAAATCAACTGGGTGTCGTCCGCGTAGGATGTTAGGCTCATCCCAAAGTCCTTGATGACCCTTGCTAGATCTGTCACACAGACATTAAATAGCGTAGGACTTAGGGATGAGCCTTGGGGGACGCCGCAGGGAAGTGTCATCGGGGCAGAACTAAAATTACCCAGTTGTACCGTTTGGGTGCGGTTGGAGAGAAAAGAGGAGAGAAGATCTTTGGCCTTGTCCTGGATACCTATGGCATTGACATGGTCAATCAAGATGTTGTGATCGACCGTGTCAAATGCAGCAGATAGGTCGAGCAGGACAAGAACTGCTGTCCCTCGTTGATCGAGAATAGTTCTTATCTCGTCTGTGGCTTTGATAAGTGCTGTTTCGGTACTGTGGTGTTTGCGAAAGCCAAACTGGGTGTCGTCTAGTAGGGAGTGATCCTCGATGTATTGGGATAATTGTGCGTTCATCAATTTTTCTGCTAGTTTTGCTGCGAAAGGCAAGCTGGCAATCGGGCGATAGTTGTTAGTGTCCTTGGCGTCCAAATGTGGTTTTTTCAATAGGGGTTTAAGAAGGGTGTCCTTCCATTTAGCAGGATAGACTCCAGTAGAGAAGATGGAGTTAAAAATTTCTGTGAGTTGGGGGGCTACTATATCTATTGCAGGAAAGAGAATTTGAGGTGGACAGGGATCATAGGCTGAGCCTGATTTAATGGTGGTCATGATCTTAGAAACCTCACCTATATTGGTAGCTGTAAACTGCATAAAAGCAGGCTGGGTGGATTTAAGTGATGTGGTTTGAGGGAGTGGGAATAATCAATATTCCTATGAGAGAAATTAGTGTAGATGTTGTTAACTTTGTCGTAGAAGAAGCTGGCAAGATTATTACAGAACAGTGTGAGGGAGTAGGCAGTGATTGGGGAGGTAGCTTAGAAAGTTTGGATACGACCTTATACAGTTGTTTATTGGAGTGTTTGGCTTCCTCAATCTGGGTGGAGTAGTAGAGACTTTTTTCTTCCAGAATCTTTTTTTATATATAGCAAGTTCATTTTTGTAGAGAGATTTATCCTCAGGAGTATATGTCTTTCTCCAGTGTCGTTCTCGATTTCGACATATCTGTTTTTGTTTTCTAAGGGCGTTGGTAAACCAGGGGGCTGAGGGAGAGTTGCGATTTTTGGAAATAGATTTTGTGGGTACTAATTTATTCATGGCTGTGGTAAGCCAATGGGTGTATTCATTGGCGGCTATGTTGGGGTCCTTAGAGATTACTGGCTGCGTTAATGAAAGGGTTTCCATAAGTAATTGATTGTCAAGATCTCTCCACGAATTAAAAGTCCCGGAGTGTGTAGTGGCGGTTGTTTGTATGGGAGAATTAGGTTGAATTTGAAACGTTACAGCATGATGATCAGACCATGCTAGTGGCAGAATTTCCTTTATTTTGATGTTTTTATCGTTAGAGAATAAGCCGTCTAGCGTATGGCCAGCTTCATGAGTGCTGATAGGAACTAATTGCCTCAAACCCAAAGATTCTAGGTCTGATAAGAGTCTTTTGGTGTCTTTATCTTCCTGATTCTCCAAGGCAAAGTTGAAGTCACCTAGAATGGTGGTTGCGTTATCAGTCGCTAAGGATTCAAGGATGTCAGTGAAGGAAGCTAAGAATTCAGTTTTGCTACCTGGTGGACGGTAAAGTAAAATGCCTTTAAGGTGTTGAAAAGGTGTGATTATTGAAGAGAATTGTATAGCTTCACATGTGGTAAGAGGAACTGAACTTATAGAGGTTTTAAGGTGGTTACGATATATTATGGCTATTCCACCACTTGTTTTCAGGGTCCTATCTTGTTTAAGAATGTTATAGCCTTCTGGGACTGCGACTAATAGGTCAGGCTCTGACGAAGGATTGGTCCATGTCTCAGAAATAAAAAGAAGATCGAGTTTTAAAGAAAGGATCAAGTCTGCGATTTCTTCTTTGTGTTTACATAGCGATCTTGCATTGATAAGAGCAGCCAAAATGTGGGTCGTTTTTTGTTTGTGATTGAGAGGTAAGGAGTGAGTGGTGTGAGGTTCGAGTGCAGAAGGGATTTTAAAATGACAGTGTGTACATGCTTTTGGGAGGTAGGAGTTATGAATAAAGGTAAAGGCGATGCCAGAGCATTTATCCGGAGGGCGCAGATTTAGTAGGGCCTGCCGAGAGTATCCTCCTTTGAACACAGAATCGTTAGAGCCAGGGATTGTGGCCCTAGGCCCGGGCCAGGCGCGGATGGGCGCAGATGGGCGCAGACGGGCTTGCTTTTGGCGCGCCCGCTGCGCTGCGCGGACGGGAAGGCCTAGTGCTTTTATACATGTTCAAGGGGGAATTAGAGGAGGGTGGGAGGGATCCAACAACTGCACCGCAACCCTTACAACCCAGCAAGATGGCGGCTGAGGTGGGTCGAGTCAGGTGTCAGCGCCTGAAAATCGGCTGCGCTGTGCGAAGGGAGAGGCAGTTGACATCCTGGGAGCGACGCTAATCTCGCGCCGAGGTACGGGGGGGGGGGGGGGAGGAGTACAAATTAAAATTGGGCGATTAAAATATGTACAGGTTTTAAAAGACGTTATTCGCTACTCAATAACGCGCAGTTGAGCTGATAGCAGGGATAGAGTAAAGAGCCCCCGTCTTCCGCCTCAGGGGAGAAATAGACAAATGTCACCACGAAAGTGGAACACACCCTTAAGTATCCTGGGATCCTGGGAGGGCGGGAGGGGTCCAACAACTGTACCGCAACCCTTACATCCCAGCAAGATGGCGGCTGAGGTGGGGTGAGTCAGGTGTCAGCGCCTGAAAATCAGCTGCGCTGTGCGAAGGGAGAGGCAGTTGACAACCTCGGAGCGACGCTAATCTCGCGCCGAGGTACAGGGGGGAGTACAAATTAAAATTGGGCGATTAAAATATGTACATTGCATAAGGGAAAGCATGCAGAGGTAATGGGAGAATATTTCCTAGAAGTAGATGAATTAACACATGAATATGCTTTTACTCATAATTTGACATGTAAAATGAGAGTTGAGGAGAAAACCTTTTTAGGCATGGTTCAGGAAAGAAGAATTGTTTACAAACGAAAAGAGAAAATGAACCATGAAAAGTCAAAATATTATACGTTTGACGATGAGAATATTGAGGATAAAAATGTGAATGTGGCAATAAATATAGATGCACCAATGATGGGAAAATTTTGCATTAGAAGAGACAACACAATGTATGACAATTATTTTGTGGGTGCAAGTCAATGTGAAGATGCCTATAGAATTTTAGGGGGTTGGGGATTTAAAGGAGGAAATGATCCTGTTTTTCCTGGAATTTATTTTATTTGTGGGAACAGAGCTTATTATAGACTACCTGACCACTGGTATGGGACATGTTACGTGGGTTTGGTCTTTCCTAAAATTTTTCATGTAGATAGAGGTACTAATGGAAAGCATGAGATAGGTAAAGTTCTAAGTCGAAAAAGAAGAGCAACTGTGTTAGAAATAATAGGTGATGTGTTTGGAGCACTGATACCAGCAGTGGGAATTTCGTTCAATGCAAATAGAATTAGAAAATTGTCCACAATTGTTGATCGATTATCAACAGACACTGCAGGAGGATTCCTGATGGTGAATACTGAAATGATTGCTATGAGGACTATGGTTTTGCAAAATCGACTTGCCCTTGATATAATTTTAGCAAAAGAGGGAGGAGTCTGTGGGATCCTGAAGGTGCAACATTGTTGTACTTATATCCCAGATAAAAGTCAGAATATTGAAAAGTATATTATAAATATAACAGATTTGCACGGAGAAATTGAACCACTGGAGGTTGAGGGTGTCATTGAAAAGCTGGGTAAAAGTTTCTCAGCAGTTCAGCATTGGTTTCAAGAAATAGGTAGTTCAATTATAGGTAAAATACCTAACTCCAATAATAGTCTTAGTAATAGTGATTTTCATGATAAGATTATGTTGTATATATAAAGGTAGACAAGATTTTAGAAGGTCAATAAAGAAAAGAAATGAAGCACAGCAGGCAAGAATGAGAGAAAAGAACGAAATAGAAATGGAAGAAATAAAAGACATTTTTTTCAAAGATTCAAAAGAGAAAGAGACAAAAGTATAGATGACATTAACTAGAAAGGGAACTGAAACATGTTCAAGTAAATTTTACAAAATTTTGGGAGATATTTGGTGATAAAATCACCAGATGAGGGAATTGATGGAGCGATGTGGCAAACACAACATTTTGTGTACCCCTCATGAAGTCAATGTCCCATAACAATAATGTTTACTAATTGCATGTTTTGTGAAAATAATCAACCATAGAGTAAGATGCACACGTTATTTCATTATTATTTTTATTATTATACACGGGGAATACTAATACTGCTTATATGTCACAATAATACTAGCTAATATGTAATGTTATTGTGCTGTGAACTAATGTGCCGCTTGAATATTAAATAAAATGCTATTTAAATGTGCTTTTGTACATGTTTTGTAAAAAGAGAGGGTCGATTATGTAAGTATAAAACGCATTTGTGTGGCTTATTTGCTAGGTAACCACTAATGGGAAACATTAGCATGGTGGGAGGTAAACCGAATGGGTTTCAATTTCATTTCAATCTTTATTTCGATCTATTTAGATCATAAAAGATATACATACAATTTAAAATCAACTTACAATCGATAGCAAATAAAACAAAGATTATAAAACCTTACAGTAAACTTTTTAAAGGAATTGCAGTGCATTGTGATTAAAAGTCGACAGTACATTTCATTAATCACGAATCAGTGACTGACTATATAACGAGTGCGGGTGTGCCACATCGCTGTTAGGAATTTTGCCACCGCAAACACAATCGGGGGTGATAATTCCGTCTTTAAAATTCTGTATGCAGAAAGATGATGTCTAAAACCTAGGTTTTTTAAAAGTGGGATAAGCCTGTGCTTCCTAGATCTATAGTAAGCTTTACAGAAAAATATAATATGTAAATCATTTTCCTGAGGATGTGTGCATACCGGGCACTGTTCTGTGGGCGAGGGCTGGCCCCAGCGTTTGGTAAATGCCCTAAGGGGGAGTGACTGCAGAAACAGTTTCCTGGCCAAAACGGGACTAATGCCTTCAAGGACGTGCTCTAGATAGTATGAGTCTTTAAATTTGATAAACAAATTAGTAAGGGACCCCTCCTGTGTTCTCTCTACTAATGCAAGTAAATTTCGCTCGTAGAAATCCCTTGAGAGGTGTTTACGTGGGATCCTACAGCATGCATTTCCCGGGTCTAGCCATAGTTCTGATCTTCCTAGGCTCTCACAAGTTTGTTTAATGTATCTCAACCAGGCAATGTGTGTGGCATTTGGTAAAGATAGGATCTCTTGGAGCTCAGTCCTATAATTCATGAGTTCAGGTGTACTCCAAATTCGACGCCAGAAAGTAATTGGTTTCAGTCCCAACTCTTCTGTACTTGTTCTTAGACCCAGATCTAGCCTCATCGGGAGAAGCGGGGTGCTTGAGGGTAGAGCTACCAGCTGCCTAATAAATTTATTTTCAGTGGACAACATATTTTGGGCTGGTATGTGACCCCACAATTCCCCCCCATAGGTGACTGCCCCCCTTGCCTGCATTTTATAAATTTGAAGCACAGGACCAAGTGGTTTGCATGTTGACCTATTTACCATCCTGCAAATGCCACCCATTAACTGTGCTAGTTTCATGTTCGCCTTTGTCCGGTGCGTGTCCCTGGTCATATTTTGATTAATATTCACCCCGAGATATTCAATACTAGATACCCTCTCAAGTCTCAGAGTGCCTATAGTGGGATTGGGGCGTGTTGAAGAGGGGGGGTTGAGAATCATATATTTAGTTTTAAGGGCGTTGATCTCAAGCCCCCGCTCCACGCAGAAAATCGAGAACCCATCCAAGACCCGTTGTATTCCCATAGGGGATTTGGACAGCAGCAGGGTATCGTCCGCAAACATAATGGCGGGCACCCTGCTGCCGTTGAGCTTTGGAGCATCGATGTCACCTATCCTAATCAAATGGGCGATTACCCCATTGACAAAGAGGCAGAACAGGGTCGGTGCAAACACACAACCCTGTCTCACCCCCCTGTCAACGGGGAACCTTCCAGAAAGTGCCCCGTTCCTACCGCACCTGACACGTGCAAAATCCCCCTGATGCAGTCTTATTAAGATCTAGAGGATATCGGCTGGAATGCCCAACTCCGCCAACACAGTCCATAGTCTAGCTCTTGGCACTAAGTCGAAGGCGGCTCGTAAGTCCACAAATACTGTGTACAAACTGCCACCTTTGATTACCGCTGTCTTCCAAAACAGAAGATTTAAACGAAAAATCTGGTGCATGGTTGAGACCCCCTTTCTAAATCCTGCCTGGTAGGGGCTCAAAATTGCAGATTCCTCTATCCAACTTTGAATACGGTCAAGTATCAACCTTCCAAATATTTTCTGGGGTATGTCTATGAGGCTGATGGGCCTGTAGTTGGCTGGGAGCAGAGGTGACCCCTTCTTAAATATCGGCACAATCTCTGCACCCAGCCAAGTACTCGGGACCTCCATTCCCCTCAGGGCAGCATTGAATATCAACATCAAGTAAGGAGCCCATACGTCAGGCTCCTGCTTAAATAAGTCGCCCGGTAAACCGTCTAGTCCGGGCGCCTTGCCTGGTGTCAGCCCTGCAATGGTGGCTCGCACCTCCATCTCTGTAAAGGGTTCCCCTTCCGGTGAGCCACTGATGGTCGGTTGTGCTTGATTTTGAGCCCCATCATCAACCATATAAAGTGACTGGAAATGGTCCTGCCAAACCTCTGCTGAAATATTAGGTTCGATAGCCGAAACTGGCTCCTCGGACCCCGTATTGACAATGCGCCAGAATTTGCGAGAATCCCTGCCAATTAATAAGGTGGTGGGATTTTCCCACTTCTCCTGTTCCCATTCACTCTTTGCGTGGGTGACCAAGCGGTTGTAATCCCTCCTTCTGGCCTGAATCTCGGACCTGTCTGTACCCGCCTTAATTGAAATAAGCAGGTCTGATTTGGCCTTACGGCATGCAGCGTTATACCAAGTGGGGCGGTTGAAACAGCCGTCCCCACTCTTTCCTGTGGTAAATAGGACTTCCGCTACGGACTTAATGAGATCCTCGTGCGCCAACCACAGTTGCTCATGTATATCCTGGGTGCTGGCAAGCTTCATTATTACACACACCTTGTCCAGTGTGGGGATGACCCGGGCATAAAGCCCTGAAATCTTTTCTGCATTCACTGCTAGCTTCTCCCATCTCACTCTCCGTCTATTGTTCGTCAGTACCAGCGCAGATGCTGGTGCGGCTGCCGCTACCCCTCTATCATCTAAGCCGGGGAGTGCATATTCCAGTTCGAGCGCGTTATGGTTGCTGTCTTCCCTTGGAATCACCTTAAAATCAATAATATGCGACCACAAAGCGAGTTGAACCAACATGTAGTTCAGTCTAGACTCCCTACCCACTCTATTATATGTGCATTTGGGGGGATATCGGAGTTTGTACGTCCATTGCACGCCCGCACACCATGTTTCAGGGTTAAGGCAGTGATTTGGACAGCAAGAGGGGTGCAAGCTCTGGGGGGGGCTGACGTAGGGGGTACAGACCACACAGCATCCTCCTCTAGGGAAAGTCCATCCAGTAGGCCTAGGAGAGGCTCAAGATGGCAATTTAAGTCCCCTCCTACCAAAAAGGGTGTACCCTGGGGGATGTCGCTGAGGAAAACTGATAATTCATCAATGGTACGCGACTCCTTTGTGATGTTTACCGGCCTAGAGTAAACGTTTACCACAGCCAGTCTGCTTAAGTTAGGCCACTCCAACAAGACCCCCAGAATATCCTCCGAGGCTGTGTCAAGTGATCTGGCTTTGCAACCCAGGTTGACCGCCACCCACGTTGCGAGACCTCCTGAGGGGCGCCCCTTTCCCCCCCATTTCGCCGGGATGGAGAATGTCGTGAACCCTGGATGATAGACATTCTCTCTCGCCCAGGTTTCTTGAAACATACATATCTCCATACCCTCTATGAATAAGCTCCAATCCGGGCAGTTCAATTTGTTCCCCAGGCCAGCCACATTCCACGATAGTATCTTTAAAGAGGGTGATCTATGATCCGTGGTTTTGAGTGGCGGAGTGCCCATCTCACAAAGACTTGGCAATGATTCCTGGTCGACCAAAATGTCTGTCAGAACGGATCGGGGCCCTACAGTAATCAATTGAACCGCCTTAGTATTTCTTTGCATGTCCCGGTGACTCTCCCCCTGGGAATTATCACAGAGTGGGGTGGGTAAGTTTTCCTTTTTTGGGACCCCCCAATCGGCCGCCGGCCTCCCCCATCCCAGCCAGATACTGTCAGTCAACCATGTCTAAACAGCTATACCTGTTAAATGTCAGAAAGTGGGGCAAAATGCTGAGGTCTGGAATGGTGGAGAGCTCCTCTCTCTCTCCCGACCCATCCTTCCCCCCCTCCTAGAAATTGTTTACCATCCCACCTCCTCGTGTGTCCACGCCTGGGTAGAAAAAGGATAGGGGTAGGGCCTGAATAGATCTACATATATGGGAGATGGTCCTGGGATTCCTACAATTAATTAGGACACAATCACCAGTGATTGATTTCATTGAGTTACCTAACCATGGGACTCTCCTTACCATAGGAACCTCGCTCGATACTCCATGGGGAAGAGGTCTGTGTGTACTAAGCCAATTAACCACCTTATTTTTTAACGCAACAACAGGTTCTTTGTAGTCAGGTTTTAGCTCGAGACGCCAGCTAGAATGACTGTGTATGGACTCGCCTCCAGTGGCAGATTCACTGGCCTAATTTTTTTAGTGGTGACATGTACTTCCTGTGTAACTGTAGCTTTCCTCTCGGTGTTACTGGGAGGTACAGTACAGTCAGTTGGCTGAGGTGTAGCAGTATGCGGTATGGGCTGCTGAATTTGTAATTTTACGGGAGCTAAATTACCATCCTTTACCTGGGGGTCTAATGTAGCCTTCTTGTTCCTAAGCTGCACCCCTCCACTAGCTACCTTACTATCTTTTTTGTGAGTGTCCGCTAATGGCACCGTTGCTTTCTCTATAATCACAAGCCTGGCCTCAATCTTTATTAGGCGTGCTTCTAGGGGGCTTATTAGTAACTTCAAAAGAGCACCAATGTTGGACATAGTAATGTCATTGTCGCCATTGGTTACATTTGGGTGTGGAGGATTTACATTATCTAATGCCTGTGGGAATGAATTTGTGGTGGGTGGCGCCTGGGTATAATCCGGCTGTGCGGGTCCCTTATTGATTGAACCCTGTTTGTTGCCCACAATCACTGGGTTGCGCTTTGCAACTTTAGCCTTGCGCCCCCCTGGATTTTGTGCCCCTCTTTTCCTCTTTGGTATAGCTCCCTCCCTTTCCCCCCTGTGTGGGATCGCTAACTATACTGTTAGTATCAACCGTGTTAACTATAGTGACAGAAGGTGTGGGGGGAGGGGGTTTTCTTGAGACCTGGGTAGGGGTAGTAAACTTAACTCATCTGGACTACTCGCGTAGCTGTCAGTATTGGGAAGAGTAAAATTGGCTATGTCAGACAGGACTAACGTCCCACTGGCCCCATTTTCCCCAATATCTGGCTCAATGCATTCTAGTCTGTTTTCAGGTGTCCTAGTATGAGCTATAGGGCCTAAAGAGGATCTTTTCACCCATTCAATTTCCTGGGATATACGCCTTTCAAGAACCGTAATTTCATCAATCAGAAGAGACCCAGCTTTGACAAAGTAAGTGTCCAGAGTACCTTTTGCTGGTCCGGCTGCCAGCATGCTCTTGCTCCTTGTCTCTCTAGCAGTCATTGTTCGATGATTAGGGAGGCAGAAGGAGATAGTGAGAAATGATAACAAGAGCAAAAGGGAATGGCCCAGTCCCGGTCTCCTCCGTTCTCGAACGGCCTCAAACGGCCCGCCCTTTGCCCGGGCTTAGCCCTGCGCCCGCCCGCGCGCGTCCCACGATCGCAGCGGTGGGCGTGGTTATATAGGTGTAGCAGAGGGCGGGAAGAGACACCAGATGCGCTGTGTTGGTGAAGCGCGTTGAACCCTGGGTCTCGCAGTCCCAGCCCCTTGCAGCACACGGCGATAAATCCCAAAGTCAGCAGTTCTTCCCAATGACAGACTCCGTGCAGGCAAAGATTGTGGAAACCAGAGTCCTCAAATCAGCAAGACGGCTGCGAGCGGCTCCCGCGGAGCGGGGGCCGCGAGTCGTAAATAGCGGTGAGGGAGCAGGGGGCGGGAAGAGACACCAGGTGCGCTGTGTTGGTGAAGCGCTTTGAACCCTGGGTCTTGCAGTCCCGGCCCCTTGAAGCACACGGCGATAAATCCCAAAGTCAGCAGTTCTTACCAATGGCAGACTCCATGCAGGCAAAGATTGTGGAAACCAGAGTCCTCAAATCAGCAAGACGGCTACGAGGGGCGCCCGCGGAGCGGGGGCCACGAGCCGTGAATAGCGGTGAGGGATCAGGGGGCGAGAAGAGACACCAGGTGCGCTGTGTTGGTGAAGCGAGTTGAACCCTGGGTCTCGCAGTCCCAGCCCCTTGCAGCACACGGCGATAAATCCCAAAGTCAGCAGTTCTTCCCAATGGCAGACTCCGTGCAGGCAAAGATTGTGGAAACCAGAGTCCTCAAATCAGCAAGACGGCTGCGAGAGGCTCCCGCGGAGTGGGGGCCGTGAGCCGTAAATAGCAGTGAGGGAGCAGGGGGCAGGAAGAGACACCAGGTGCGCTGTGTTGGTGAAGCGCGTTGAACCCTGGGTCTCGCAGTCCCGGCCCCTTGCAGCACACGGCGATAAATCCCAAAGTCAGCAGTTCTTCCCAATTGCAGACTCCGTGCAGGCAAAGATTGTGGAAACCAGAGTCCTCAAATCAGCAAGACGGCTGCGAGCGGCTCCCGTGGAGCGGGGGCCGCGAGCCGTAAATAGCGGTGAGGGAGCAGGGGGCAGGAAGAGACACCAGGTACGCTGTGTTGGTGAAGCGAGTTGAACCCTGGGTCTCGCAGTCCCGGCCCCTTGCAGCACACAGCGATAAATCCCAAAGTCAGCAGTTCTTCCCAATGGCAGACTCCGTGCAGGCAAAGATTGTGGAAACCAGAGTTCTAAAATCAGCAAGACAGCTGCAAGCGGCATTGGGTTTCAATGCAATCACTAACGTGAATTTGTGTTTGTATCTATAATAGTTCCAAAATGTGGCCTCTGAGGCCTGTATGAAAATGGCTGCCTGAGTAAACTGTGAGCAAGAGCTGGACAGTGCAGGCACATCAAAACCTGCAAGTCAGAGTGAAATGTTTGTGCTCGAGAGAAGTTCAAGGCTGCCTAGCCCGGAACCTAGGATGAGTGCCAAGCATGAACTATGTATTGCTCAGAGCCTGGGAAGAAAATTTGATATTTCGAATGCAAAGAAGCGCCTAGGCCAAAGACTGTCCTAAACAATGCCCCATTATTTTTTCGCTGACATGTTATAAAATTAATGTCGTAATGGTGAGAGGATGCTCACCCACCCTGAATTGACCAATCGGAGTTTTGAATGAGTAGTGTAAGTTACATTTTAGATAGATTAAGCTTGAGAAATAAGGTATAAAAACCCCTGGATTTGTAAGGTTGGGGTCGCTTTTTCCATTTCCATCGAAGAGGCTGCTCGTTTGCTGACCGATTCCTGGATGTAAGAACTCTTATGTTTTTCCTATGAGTTTGTTTGTAGGATTAAGTATAAGATGAGGGTGTTAGTTAGGGATGCTAGGGAAGAATGAATTTGGAACTATCTGTTCTTTGCCAAACTTTAACTGAATTCTAAAATAAAGCGATTTTCCTGAGCTCTAAATAAAATGATCATTTTGAAATAAAGTTAATATTGCTGAATAAAGATTTTGACTAATGCATAAACGTCAGACATAATAAAGTTTTGCTTTTAATAAAATTGGGAAATGGAATCTTAAAAGCTGGTCTTGTGATTTTCCTACGCCTAATTTTCTTTCTAGCAGATCCATTGCCATTATGGTGGTGTGTCTGAATAAATTAATGTTATTATGAAACCATGGTAAATGTTTAAATATTACAGGTATAAATGATAAATAGATTGAATAGGTTTAGACGCTCCACCAAATGTTACAGCATTTCTCCATTGCGATTCACCAGAAGCCTTGAAGCCAAGTGTAAGTGAACAAAGTAAATGTGCAGTGTTATGGGCCCCACTGGTGCATGTTTTGAGTGTTTAAAGGTTTCAGGGAAATGGTGAGTGATGATTAGAAATAATTTCTGGAGTCGCGCTGTAACAATTCTACCGCCCCTTGCTGGTAAAAAGGAGAAACGATTTGTGTCTATCGAACTGAAAAAACCCACACTATGTGGCTGTGACTCAGCAGTAGGCCAGGTGGACTCGACCAATGTAGCAGACACACTCCTCTAGCTACAATCCAAGAACTTCAAACTGAGAGACTCATCACCATTGAGGAATCTGCAGTAAGAAAAGAAGGACAACGCAATAAAGCTATGGAACTAGTACCTCGAGAAACCTAATAACAGTTTGTCCTGAAACACCTGTCTACACAGAAGTAACAAGTGATCAAGTGGTTCCAGCAATTTCAACAAATCCAAAAGCAATTCCAACCATTAACAGTACTGCCTCTGGCTATTTCATCAACTTTGATACATTTTCTGAGGATCCCAGCGAACCTGAAACAACGCCAGCAAAAAGAACTTACAAAGAACAAGCAACAGACTTTTTTCATCCCCTGGAAAAAACGTATCTGGTTTCACCATTGAAGGAACTATGGATTGTGTTGGGAATAGTTTTTCTTCTACTTTGGTTAGCTCTGGTTATAACTCTGGGTATGCTGATAAATGGAAGATATGTAAAAATGGACACAGCAAGTAAACAAGTGAACTTACTTCTGAAGCCACACAAATCATCCAATCTTGAACAAAGAGACTTGTCAGCAGTGAACATCACACCCGTTGCTATGCCTGATGGTATAGCTTGGGACAAAACAGAATATGACATTTTTGGCCCATCTGAGCTGTTGAAGATTCCACACTTATTCAAGATTTCATTAAGTGACTTATTACCTCTAGTACCTTTTCTAATGATTGGGACTTCAAGACTGTTAATAATATGTTGTCTGATCTATAGATGTCTGCAGTATTCACAAATCATGAATATTTAGAGGGTTCATCAGACTATGAACAAATGTATTGTTATAACCATTATGGCCATCGTTTCTTGCACAACTCTGCAATGCCTAGAAATGTATATAGGTATAACCAATGGAAACATTGTCCTACACCTCCAAAGGGTAGCTAAAAAACGTTTGCGAATAAGTTTCCATATTATTCAGGGTTCAATGTATCCAATGCAGAAACATTTTATTTTAGAAATGTCAACAGAATAGGAAATGAAAAGTATGTTAACCAATACCAAACAGATTTATTCTGCAGCCTTTTATGCCCAACTGTCTAGACAGTGTTTTGACTTTTGGAAAGACAACATTGAGATAAAAACTGACTGGGGTTCAAAAGATTGGCAAGTGCAGGGGGCAGAAGCTTTATTTAGAACATGTATCATCCCTGAACAAATTATGTTTTTGAATGACACTGTCCAACAAACGTCTTGCCTTGGGTTAGCCAAGCTCAAAGACATGAACACACCGACCATATCAATACCTGCAAGTAATAGCACTACAAGGGGGGAGGTCGACGTACATAATATTTTGCATCACAACAGATCAGATCCAGATTGGAACAAATTGTTGCTCTGGCCCATAGTCACAAACAACTGTCAAGATTGATTCCTGAACAAAACTCAACGTTTTAAAGTCAATAGACCGGACTCAAGATATGTTCAAAGACATCATCCTGGGGTAATAACAACATACAGTGTAGGGAAGCTATGCCTTGATTGTCTACAGAAAGCTACACTACAGGATGTAAACAACCCTTATCTTTACTTAAAGATGGCGCAGACCTTAGGGAATTCTTGTTAGGACCAAGGAAACCGCATCAAAAACGTTTCATGTATGCCGGTATATATGCTGCATATAACGAAATATGGAAGATTACGCAAGCAGACACTGCAGAACGAATACGAGAAATTGATTGTAATAATTTAGAGAAATCACTCTCTGTAGTAGACAATGGGTTAACGACTCCGTCGTCCAGGATATATTCACTGGACAGCATTGTGTCTTCTGCCATAGACATTATGGAACAAGACTTGGTCATGTTGCAACATGGTCAGTCTCAGCTACGTTCCATCATGCTATTGGGTTGGACTCTCCAAAATGTGCATTCAGGCTATGTGCCTTGGCGTTTAATCAATACCACGTCACTGTTTTCAGAATTCAATCTCACTTATAAACAGATCAAACTGGCACAAAGAGGAGCAGACTATACAGAATTGAAAAACTGGAAAGATTACCATTCACAGTGGCAGAAAAACCAGCTACTGAATGGATAATACATGGAACAATCACTCTGCCCATTACAATTTTCCATTTTCAGTATTGCCTAAAACACATTCCAGCAGGCAAATATGAAATATTGGGTAAAGAATACATCAAGACATCCTGGGATTTACCATACACACACAGATGTTTGAGTGGGGGTGTGAAGGGTTTCTTAGCGGTTCAAACTGTGAAAACGCACTAAGTGGTTCTCTCCTTTGCCAGGGTATTAATTTACACGGGGCCTGTGATGGTTCCTTTAACAACTTATCCTGTCACCTGCAAGGTTCACCAGCTGCAGTGATTGATCCAGTTTTTGGACTACTTTCAAATGGAAGTTACCTCATGTTGAACAATCACCGCTGATGTGGCATGTTGCCAGGTATTCCATATCTAGTAACTGTGTCATCCAGGGTCACTTGCTGTATGCAAGTATTGTTTCCACAAACTAAGTCAGCCAGGGAGTCGCCTTTATGGCCTTCACTGAACATCTCTTCTATTCGAATTGATACTCTAAGAAGAATGTAAGCCATTCTTTTGCAAAAAACTGTGTCACTGACCTCGGCCAAAGAAACCTATGATCTACAAGTCGCAGGAACTTCTGCCGAGATACACGCGCTTTTGAATACAAACTGCCCTATACATTTCTCAAAAATATTAGGTCGTACCTTAAACATGTCTGATACGAGCGGTATTGTACATGCATTTAAGACAGTGTTTTCTGGACTGTTAGGACCTTTTCAAGCATTCCTCGGTATAAATCCAAACTTCGTGAACTCTGTGTTTGGCCGACTGCCCCTCCTTTAGGGACTCATGGCAGGTATACTATTTTTGCTCCTACTACTGCGATATGGCAAGCCAAATCACCAGTGACACCCAATTCACTGTGGAGATAGCTCTGCAGGAGATGAAGTGTCGTGAGCGTATCGTTCAAATTTTGGGTTTACCTAGTCTACGAGAATTTAATACCACATGGTTTTTGTCATTCAGACTCATCTGGCAAGATTGCATCTTACCTGTTCTCCGCTGCCTGCTATGCGGTGAGGAATGCATGCTAGACATCTGTCTAACACTCCCATCAGTCATGCCGTAACGGTCCATGCTCTGTGTTGTCCCCAGCGGCTACCAATTCTGATGACGGCATTCATTGTGATCTCACAGACGCAAAATGCTGATGCTAAGGTACGAGAGGAAATAACAGGGGCGCAAGTAACATCTGATCCGAACATTGCTGATGCGACCAATGCTGAAGGCGAAGCTTCACATCTATGTGCGGTTAATCTTCTAAACGAGGTAATCCAACTTTCACCTACAATGGTAGATGACTTTTTGTCTGCACACAGAAGATTTCATGTTTTCTCCAAGCCCTAACACTGACTTTTGATTTTGGCACACAGTGTCCTGAGAGACTTTGAATTTGACCTTCATTTTTCAAAAACAAGGGACTAACTTTGGAACTTTTCTCCTATGTTTAATTTTTTTTTTCCAAATTTATATTTTTCATTTTTTGGCACAAAGTAATCTGCTTATAGTAGAACCATTCATAGAGAACAAGAATTCTTTAAATACTTCCAGAGACAATACATGACCTTGTCCACAAACAAACAGTTTTATGTAATCTGACATGAAATGGTTTCAGCCCTCTTTCTTCTGTATTTACGAGCCATTTCATAAATGTATATTTTCATGATTCATTCAATTTGCATTTCAAATGTCAACATATGCTCAGAATGAAACATTGCTTTAATATGTACAGCACCAAGGCATTTTTTATGCTTACAACCAGTTCTAATGCATTTTACAATGTATTTTGGACACGTTTTTAGCACTTCGTGTGAAGATATATTTTAGATATGTTTAACATGTTTAGGATTTAGTAACGTCGTACATACAAAAGTGGAGTGGGTTTTGTGTATCGATTAAGATTCTGTATGAATTTCCCGATTCATGCCCTTATATAGGTACAATTCACATTGCCCTTATTTAGGCCTAGAAATCCAGCCATTATTTAGGCATAGTCTATGCTACCCAAACACAGACATGGCTACTTACAACCGTTCATCTACGTCACAACGAGTTCCTGGAAAACCAGACTCTTAAGCCTTTAGGACTTCCCGTTGCTTGAGTATTGATTTCTCCAAGAACTAATTTATTATGTATGAACATCTATTCCTTAGGGGTTCATTCATGACGATCTTATGCCTGACTTTTACGTCAATACTGGCATTCCTAAACACCTTCAAGGTATAAATATACCTTCACTTTCTATGGCAAGGCATGGTGTGGTTCGGCTACTTACTTGCACGACGCGGCTCGCCACAGCAAGTCCCGAAGGAAGTCAAGTCCCCAACTGATGCACTGCCCAGACACTCTCATCCTACTTGCTGGGAATCCAGCTCTAGTGTTTCTGACTTCCCTTGCGGGGTGTTAGAGATCGAGCCCCGGGAAAGAGATACCAACCTCTCTCATTCTAAGGTATGGAGCTGATTAGAACCTAGAGAAACTTTTGGCAATTCTTGGCTAAACTAAACAATAGCTAAAAC
Organism: Lissotriton vulgaris; assembly: GCF_964263255.1. NCBI lineage: Eukaryota > Metazoa > Chordata > Amphibia > Caudata > Salamandridae > Lissotriton > Lissotriton vulgaris. Next base: position 1,082,284,626 of record NC_141694.1, on the reverse strand, counting down.
AGCACCTACTTCTTCCCTCGTACTAGACTTGGGTTAGGAACACTGGGGTAGGATTATTTTAGAAGCACCAGTTGAGTATTTTAGCCGGTGTTATTTATTTATGTATTCTTATATATGTCATAGCAACATACCATGCTATTACAGTATTATTTCCTGTTAACGCTGTACGTATTATACTTCGCATTCAATCTTACGATTTTAGCAGTTCATATCTCTTGCATGAGAAATAAGATTGTTCAATAAACCCCTCTTTATTGAAACGTCTGTCTCCCTATTTCTATGCAACTCTGTAGAAACGAAGCATGCACGATTGACTGAGTGAAACTGTAATATATTGTTTCCACGACTCTGAAGATATTGTTCCGACCCCAAGGGAAACAAAGTTGTCATGTTTATGCGGTTGTCAGAAAGTAATCCCTTCTTGTTCATTCAAGAAAGTTTCTAGTGACCTCTGAGTTAGCTGGCACACACACAATTAAGTTTAATGTACTCGATAGAGACACACTGACCTCAGTCCTATGCCAAATCTATAGTGTATATTACTCCAATACGCAGAGCCTATCAGGGATATAGGAACTACACTACAACCATAAGGATACCATTCAATCCTGCACCCAGGGGTCGAAATGTCAACAACACACAGACATCATTCAACACAAACTCTGGCAACATTTTTCAAGAAATACTTGTCCATTAGAGCTATGTGTGTTTTCAGGAACATTTGACCTACCACACGCTGGATAAATTGTAATCATTCAACATTGTTGTATATATGTCCCAAATACCTTTTCCCTGTCCTCCACTCACACGTACCACTTTAACATCCATTCCCTTCCTTACTCTCTTCCTGCACCAAGAGCACTGTAAATATATTGCATTATAGTTAGCAGCATCATTGCCAACAGTTAATAATGCTTTAAATATAATTGCATTGAATGGTCTGTCTAAAAAGTGAATAAATTGGACTAATGCCACATCGAACAATCAGTGTTTGCTACTATATATTGTTTCACAAATAAGTTCTTTTCTACCTTGACCACATCTTTCTGTACTGCTCCTCTAAATAAGACATGGAATGGGATAGTCAAGGGGTATAAACCCACAGGTTTCTCATTATTGATCAACTCTAAATGAGGCCTTTAAACAAAGGTTTTTTTAAATGAATTATTTGATTTATTTCTGTTTATTTTAAGATATGTAGTACTATCTGACAAAATTCAAGATGATTTTTTTAAATTCTTTTAGCTAACATAAGACACGGTTTGTAATTGTTAAGAGTCCTCAAAATAGATTCTTCCATTTTCATGCATATATATTCCATTAAATGATTGAGGGACAAAAATTGGTTATCTTGTTATGTTATGTTACATAAATTTATAACGCACACAGCTACTCATGAGTGTCCCGCGCGATGCCGCAGGGTTAAAGAAAGAAAATATTTAATAAACAAATGAGTCTTCAATTTCCTTTTGAACAACACAGGATCCTGGATGGAGCGTAGGTCAAGGAGGAGGGCATTCCAGGCCACACTGGCCTGGAATGCCCTCCACAAAAGAGCTGCCCCCCAGCCTCTGAAACTTGTAGCGAGGAACTAGGGCAGAGCAAAGGGACATGGATCAAAGAGCTTGTGAAGGGACATAGAAAGAAAATCGGCTCTGAAGATAAAGAGGGCCCTACCCATGAAGAGCCCCGTGGGCCAGGACCAGATATTTAAATTTGACTCTGTCCGCTATGGGGAGCCGGAGGAGGGAACGCAAATGATGGTGCACGCTGTCCCTCGCTGAAATGCCTAGTAACAATCTGGCCGCCGTATTCAGAACAACCTGAAGTCTTTTCAACAGGTAGCCCAGAAAACCAGTATAAAGGACATTGGCGTAATCCAGACGTGACAAAATCAGAGCACACGTAACTGTTTCTTTCGCCGCTTGATGAAGAAGCAGGAAAAAGTTCCTGAGAGTCTTAAGAAGGCCGAAACAGCAGCCAGCCAGTTTCTTAATATGCGTTGAAAAAGAAAGACTATCATTGAACCATATACCCAGGTTTTTTACGGGCTTTCCCATGGAAAGCGGCAAAGGAAAGTCAGGCAGCCACAGCAGCTCTCGGAAATTAGAGGGGAATTTACCAAATAACAGGATCTCGGACTTCTGTTCACTGCATTTCAACTGTGAGTCCGCCATCCAATTAAAGGCGAAGGCTAAGCACTGTTGCGCCACTGACACCGAGTCTGTTACTTTATCCCAAGTGAAGAGCAGCTGGATGTCATCCGCATAGGCCATCACCTTAGCCCCAAGCTCCTCTGCCAACTATATCAATGGAGTGAGCTAACTATTGTAGAGGAACAGGCTAAGGGCGTAACCCTGCAGGACACCAGTAGTGACCAACTGAGGAGAGGAGGAGCACGGGGGAGCCATATCTGCTCAACACAGTCCTCCAAAAAAGACCTTAGCCAGCCTCAGACAGCACCCGACACAACAATCCCTGCTAGTCGGGCCAGGAGAAGTTTGTGCGGGATCGTGCCGAATGCCGCGGAGAGATCCAGCAAAATTAATGCCGCTCTCCTGCCAGCGTTGAGACACTGCCTAACGGCCTCCGCCACCTCTACTAAGACAGTCTCCATGCTGTGAGAGGCTCGGAACCCTGATTGAACTGGGTTAAGGAGTGCCTCTCTCTCCACGTACTCTGTAAGCTGTTTATTGACCGCCTTCTCACAAACCTTGGCAATAGACGGAAGGAGGGAGATAGGACGTTGTTTCCTGGATTAAGAGGATCCAGAGAAGGTTTTTTAAGGAGAGGCAAGATCTTCACCTGTTTCCAAGCTTGGGAAACAACAGCTGTCTGAAGGGACATGTTAATGATAAAGGTCAATTCTGTATTCACACTCGTTGCCACTGCAGAGATTCCGAGGGGTCAACTGATCTAAAAGCTGACAGACAGCAGGCGGAACACCAACAAACCTTCCCTGCTGCCCATGCCAGAAGGAAAAGCCACCTGGATAGCCTGAATCTTCTCCCTAAAGGAGCAGGCAAGCGTGTTACACCAGGCAGGAGAAAATGGAATCACACTTGTTTGGGCTAGCGGAGACGTGAAGCTCTGACCTATGGAGAAGATCTCTTTACAGTTGTTACTGGCAGGGCCGATGCGAGCAGCAAAGAATTGCCCCTTCGCCAATGCAATGGCTTCGTAATATATTTTTTGCATGGCTCTAAGCCTTTGCTTAGCTATAGGGCAATAACCGCTCCTACGCCAGGTCCAGTCAAGAACCTTACAATCATGCTTTACAATTTCAAGGGCTGAGTTAAACCAAGGTTTAAAGGGTGATTCTCTAGCCAGCCTAGTGGACCGAGGGGAGGCCACGGAATCAGCTGCGCACGACACCCAGCCAGAAAAACCCAATAGACACAACTCAAGATCCCCTGACATGGTGGGCATAGTCAAGTCCAAGGCCTGACTAAATTCCAGAGGATCAATTTTCCCAAAAGTTGACTTCTGAAAAGAACACGCAACTGTCTCTGCATTAGAAACTTCCCAAGAAAAGTATGATATGAAGTGATCCAACCAGGACACAGGGCAAGGGTCCCTAAGAGCAATAGGGAAGTTATTACAGATCGGGTCCAATATATGGCCCGCCTGATGTTTGGGAAGGCTGACACGCTGGATGAGTTGTGCCAGATGTAAAATGTCCAGCAGGTCGATCACCTCCTTGGTATCTGGATGATCAAAATTGATATTAAGATCACCCAGAATCATATAGTGGGAGAATCTGACTGCCCTCGAGACAATGGCGTCCCCACAAGTCTGTAAAAATAGTCCTGCAGGGCCCAGGGGCCTATAGATCAAGGAAACTTCCAAGGTAAAGTGGGCTGAAAAACGGATGCTAAAATCGAGAACCACACAGCCTTCCCAAGCTGTAGTGTCCCCCAGTCAAAGATCTCATATGTTTTTAAATACCACGGCCACGCCACCCCCTCTCACCCCGGGTGGTCAGCTCTAGAGAGCTTATTGTCCACTGGGATGGCCAAAGAGACAATGGGATCAGAAGAGGGATCCAGCCAGGTCTCCGTAAGAAACAGCCTATCAAGGGAGTTGTCTTTCAGGAGGTCAGAAACGTCCACATAGTGTTTTCTGAGAGAGCGGGCATTAATCAAGGCAGCCAGAATAGAAAGAGGGGTGTTCGGGCAGCGAGGCTGGCGCTGGTCACATCTGGAACGCTGACGGGTACAGACGGGCTTGCCTTAGGCGCGCCTTCAGCACACCAGTAGCGCGTCCACTGCGCATTTAAAGGGACCAATGTGCCGAATAACTAGAGCGCCAACTCTCAAAATGGCGGCTTCTAGCGGCACCATAAGTATGCAAGAAGTGGTCTAAACCTACTCACCCCCACAGGTAAGTTGCATGTAATTAGGGTGACCAGGCGTCCCGGATTTGCCCGGACTGTCCCGGGTTTTCACCAGCTGTCCAGGCAGATTTCAGGAAATTTAGCTCCTGTCCCGGTTTTTAGAGAGGGGCGACTGAAAACTGTGGTAGGTGCTTTTTTATGTTTTACAAAGCAAGGCTAGTTAGCAGTTTGTGAAGGGGTGCTGGGTGAACCCCGTAATGATCTGGAGTGGTGGTCCGCCGCTCCCCTCTCACCTTGCACATTGTCCCCACAGCTGCCCGAGACCGAGTGGAACGAGAAGAAAGACGAATACTGGACCCCTCCTGAAATGGGACCCGGCTCCTTTAATTGGAACGAGCCGAGTACGTCAGCCACGCCCCTTCTCTACGGAGCAACGTCAAAAAGCGGAAGCACTGTTTCCTCGGCGGACGGCGTTTCCCTCGAGGAGGACTGTTTGCGGACCGGAAGGAGCAACGCGAGTGAGACCGGGAAGGAGGACGAGCTACAGACGAGCCCCGCTGTGGTCGACAAGCCAGGAGGCCAACGTTCCGGTGCTTCGCCCTGCCACGGTCCCGAGGGAGGAACGTGGCTTGACAAGGTACGGGGCTGGGTAGCAGGGTGGGTTGGACGTAGTAGCGTCCATACGGAATAGTTACCGCCTCGGAGAGTACCTTGTATCCCTTGTGCCCTTACCCTCACGAGCACTACGAGCACTGCGCCACGTTAGAGGATTCACTTGCACTTGATTCCTTCACCCCCCCTCCCTTAAAAGCTGTACATATTGGACGTCCCAGTAACCTGAGTCTTCTTGCCTGTCTTTTTGCTTTTGGGTGCCGGTGGACCTGTCGTGCAACGCCTTTCTGCAACGGGGAGAAGAAACCAGTCCGAAGCCCCATTGGTCCTTTGGTGTAACCGACGGATGTGTCCCAAACCCCACCTTTATTTGGCTGAACTCTTTGAAAGACTGATTTCCCATACCGGATTGCTACTTCTGTTATGCAGAAGAAGACTTACATCCCAATAAAACCTTCTTTAAAGTCCTTACTCAAAGCCCCTACGTTTGTCTTTACTCCTAACTCTGACAGAATAGAAGGGCTGGAACAACAAGAGGAACCCCCCCTGGGACAACTGGTGTCAGAAGTGGGATCAGAAACATCATCCATCTGCCAAAAAGAGATGGAACCCCTCATAGATCATATCATTAAAGGCCAAGAGAAGCTCGAGTGGGCAGTACAGCAACAGATCCAATGTGCGCAAGCAGACAGGGAATTAATTAAGTCCACAGTATCCGCCCAACTCGAAGGCCTTAAGACAATACCGCCTCCCACCCAAATCATATCAGGGGAAGTGCGTCAGATCACCCCTCATCATAGCGGGGTGGCTCTACAAAAATACATACCAGGAGAGGATCCCGATGCTTTTCTACTCAATTTTGAGAGGGTGGCCCGGGCTATGGGATGGCCTGAAGAGAAGTGGCCGTTTTTCCTTGCTCCTCTTCTCACGGGGGAGGCCCAATCCGCTTATCAGGCCGCAAACCCCTTGGGGAATACAGCCTACACAACCATTAAAGAAGTCATTCTTGACCATTTGGGTTTAGACCAAGAGGCATACCGAGTAAAATTCCGTAAAGAGAGAGGAGCTCCTGGAGAGAATCCAAAGACCCTTTTCTTTAGACTGAGAATGGCCGCCAACAAGTGGCTAAGACCGGAGATGTGTACGAAGGAAGAAATCCTAAACAAGATATACCTGGAGCAGTTCATGGAGGCTCTGCCTTATGCTACACAACGATGGTTACGTCAACATGCTGATCTGGACGTAAACCGAGCAATTGAAATGGCGTCACACTTCTCCAGAGCACAACCTCGGACGGTAGTTTGGGATACTGACAAAACAGAAAAATCCCAAAAACTGATGGTACCGTCAAAACCCGACAAGAAACCCCCAGTATAGACCGAAGCAGTTCGGTCCCGTCCTGCTGGAATGATCTCCCCCTTGAACAGAGGACCCCAGTGTTTTGAATGTGGAGAGTGGGGCCACATCGCCAGGATGCGCCCACGGAAAAAACCTCCAGAAGAACCCATGGAAGTGGGCTATCTACCAAGGACCGTGATGTATTCAGCGGAGCTTGGTAGCGCATTTTATGTGAGTATGAAGGTGAACGGTCTCCTAGCGAAAGCTCTCTTAGACTCCGGGTGCCGACAGTCGGTCGTCCAGGACCGCTTTGTTAAACCGGAACAAATCTCTACCCCAGCCACAGTGTATATACGCTGCGTCCATGGCGACGTGAAACCCTACCCTGTAGCTGAATTAACTCTGTACTTGCCCCAAAGAGATCCCTGTAAGGTCCGGGTGGGGGTGGTGGACTCTCTACCCGAGGACATGATACTTGGTACCGATAACCCTGAATTCCTCTCCCTTTTTAAGGAAACCTTAAACACGAATCAATCTCCAAAAAACGTTAGTCTCTCTCCCGACCCCTGGGTTGCGGACAAAAGTTTCCGCTTTGCACAGGCTGAAGACCGAACCTTGTATAATGCCTGGGAATCTGCTCACGCTAATGAAGGAAACCAGAACCAGCCATTCCCCAGATTCTTGATAAAAAAAGAATTGCTGTATCGACAAGCTCAGAATGAAGGGGATCTACAGTTGCTAGTACCGACGTCCTTTAGAGAACAGGTGTTGTTCTTTGCCCATGCCCATCTAACAGCCGGTCACACAGGCAAGGAAAAAACCACTGATGTCATCCTCCGTCATTTCTTTTGGCCCGGCATTTATAAGGACGTACAGGACTACTGTGCAAAGTGTGAGATATGTCAAAGGAGGAACACGCAACGACCAATGGCCGCCCCCCTCCAGAGGATGCCCATCATAGGGACGCCGTTCGAAAGAGTGGGCATGGACCTTATCGGTCCTCTGCCGAAAACTCCCCGAGGGCATCTCTATGCTTTGGTGGTGGTAGATTATGCCACCAGGTTTGTGGAAGCATTTCCACTACGTACCACTACGACGTCAGCCATTGCAGAGAAGTTTGTAGAACTGTTTTCCCGGGTGGGTTTTCCAAAAGAGGTCCTCACAGACCAGGGGACCCCCTTTACGTCGAAGTTAATGAAGGAGGTGTGCCAGCTCTTAAAAGTTAAACACCTGAAAACCTCGGTTTACCACCCCCAGACGGATGGCCTCGTAGAAAGATACAATCAGACCCTTAAAGTAACCCTGAAAAAAATGCTGTCTGCAGAAGGTCCATCCTGGGACAGGCTACTACCCTTAGCCCTTTTTGTGATCAGGTCCCAAAAACAGAGCAGCCTAGGCTGCTCGTCGTTTGAATTGCTGTATGGCCGGGTTCCCCGGTCGCTGTTAGAAATGACTAAAGAACTATGGGAAACAGAGGAAGAGATGGAGAAGAAAGGAATGTTGGAGTATACCACACAACTAAGAAACAAGCTGGGGAAATTGAGGGAGTTGGCTAATTCCTCCCTCGACCGGCAACAAGAGCGAATCAAGGCGAACTATGACAAGGGGAAGAAGCTCCGCAAAATAGCGGTAGGAAAATGGGCTCTGGTACTTCTTCCATCCATAGGTAACAGTTCCAAAAATGAATGGCAAGGACCCTATCAAGTGATTGAAGCCATTGGACAAACCACCTACAGGTTGCAGATATCTCCGAAGAAAACACAAACATACCATATCAACCTACTCAAGGAGTGGTTGGGGGCTCCGCCTCAAGACAGCCATGTGGTCGTACCCGCAGACCCGGTACCATCCTCATTACCACAGTTGGTTGTGAATAACGAGCTATCCCAAAGACAGAAAGAAGAGCTACAGGAAGTGTTGACCCCCTTTTCAGACGTATTTTCGGATACCCCCGGAAGAACCACTCTAGTGGAACATAAGATCGAAACATTACCAGGGAAGATAGTGAAGCAACGGCCCTATAGAATTCCAGCCGCTCGCCGGGAAGCCGTTCGGAAGGAAGTCTCCGAAATGCTCCACTTGGGGGTAATACGACCATCCCAGAGTCCTTGGTCTTCTCCGATCGTTATGATCCCCAAACCAGATGGCACGAAGAGATTCTGCATGGATTTCAGGGCCCTAAACTCGGTGTCCCACTTCGACACTTACCCGATACCCAGGGTGGATGAGTTGGTGGAGAAGATAGGAGACACCCGTTATATCACTACTATTGACCTCACGAAGGGGTATTGGCAGGTGCCTCTTCGTGAGGAAGATCGGAAGAAAACCGCCTTTGTGACAGATGAAGGATCATTTGAATTTACAGTTCTCCCCTTTGGCCTACATGGAGCACCAGCGACGTTTCAACGTCTCATGAACCAAGTACTGCGGCCATATACCAGTTTCAGCTCAGCATACCTAGATGACATTGTCATATACAGCACTAGTTGGCACGAACACTTGAGACACTTGCAGACTATACTGTCAGCATTACGGGGAGCAGGATTGCATATTAATGCAAAAAAATCAAGGGCAGCCTTCACCAAAGTTAACTACCTAGGATACGTTCTGGGAGACGGGGCCATCGCTCCTCAAACTGAGAAAATCAGGGCAATAGAGAGGGTGCCTTTCCCAGCATCAAAAAGAGACCTGAGGGCGTTCCTAGGATTGGTGGGTTACTACCGTAGGTTCATTCCTAACTTTGCAGAGACCGCGGCTCCCTTAACGGATCTCCTGCGGAAAGAAGTCGCAAACAGGAAGTTCACGCAGCCATCCCAGGAGGCTCTGAATGCCTTCCATTCCCTAAAAACCTCATTGACTACTACCCCAGTCCTACTGTCTCCTGACTATACAAAACCCTTCATTCTAGCAACAGACGCATAAAAATGTGGGAATAGGAGCAGTCTTGTCTCAGTTGGGTGAGGATGGGATTGAACACCCGATACTATATGTGAGCCGGAAATTGTTTCCTCGGGAATGCAACTATTCCACTATCGAGAAGGAGGCATTGGCCATCAAGTGGGCAGTAGACAAGTTAAAATACTATTTAGAGGGAGCCCATTTTTTTCTACATACTGACCATGCCCCTTTGAGATGGATCCACCAGAACAGTAGCCAGAACTCTAGAGTGTTGCGGTGGTTTCTGTCCCTCCAGCCCCACTCATTCACTGTACAGCATCACAAGGGCAAAGACAATGGGAACGCAGACTTTTTGTCCAGGGTCTTTCCTCTCCCCGATCGGGAGATGCCAGGGGGGGAGATATGTGACGGGGTGCTGGGTGAACCCCGTAATGATCTGGAGTGGTGGTCCGCCGCTCCCCTCTCACCTTGCACATTGTCCCCACAGCTGCCCGAGACCGAGTGGAACGAGAAGAAAGACGAATACTGGACCCCTCCTGAAATGGGACCCGGCTCCTTTAATTGGAACGAGCCGAGTACGTCAGCCACGCCCCTTCTCTACGGAGCAACGTCAAAAAGCGGAAGCACTGTTTCCTCGGCGGACGGCGTTTCCCTCGAGGAGGACTGTTTGCGGACCGGAAGGAGCAACGCGAGTGAGACCGGGAAGGAGGACGAGCTACAGACGAGCCCCGCTGTGGTCGACAAGCCAGGAGGCCAACGTTCCGGTGCTTCGCCCTGCCACGGTCCCGAGGGAGGAACGTGGCTTGACAAGGTACGGGGCCGGGTAGCAGGGTGGGTTGGACGTAGTAGCGTCCATACGGAATAGTTACCGCCTCGGAGAGTACCTTGTATCCCTTGTGCCCTTACCCTCACGAGCACTACGAGCACTACGCCACGTTAGAGGATTCACTTGCACTTGATTCCTTCACCCCCCCTCCCTTAAAAGCTGTACATATTGGACGTCCCAGTAACCTGAGTCTTCTTGCCTGTCTTTTTGCTTTTGGGTGCCGGTGGACCTGTCGTGCAACGCCTTTCTGCAACGGGGAGAAGAAACCAGTCCGAAGCCCCATTGGTCCTTTGGTGTAACCGACGGATGTGTCCCAAACCCCACCTTTATTTGGCTGAACTCTTTGAAAGACTGATTTCCCATACCGGATTGCTACTTCTGTTATGCAGAAGAAGACTTACATCCCAATAAAACCTTCTTTAAAGTCCTTACTCAAAGCCCCTACATTTGTCTTTACTCCTAACTCTGACAGAATAGAAGGGCTGGAACAACAAGAGGAACCCCCCCTGGGACACAGTTGTTTTAAGAAAACAATGTAATTGACAGGCAAGCTTCTGGGATTTAAAAATTGCATTTTATGTATGTTCTAGCTGCCTGTTTTGAAATTCTCTGCTGAGGAACGCTTGCTTGAAATAAAACTGTAGCCCTTCTTCTATTTTCGTGATATGTCCCGTTTTTTGGCTTTAAAATTCTGGTCACCAGACGCGTAATGAATGCGGAACACAACAAGAGAAAACTTTAAATTTTTTTAATGCGGTGGAAAAGTGTGTAAATTAGCAGTAAGAGAGCACAGGTCAAAACCCCTTAGGCGCTGCACATCCCAGCAGCGCTCCTTTGAATGGACCCGTGTGCCAAACAACTAGAGCGCCAACCCTCAAAATGGCGGCTTCTAGCATCACCACAAGTATGCAGGAAGTGGCCTAAACCCACTCACCCCCACAGGTAAGTTGCGTGTAATGAATGCTGGACACAGTGACACACAACAAGAGAAAACTTTACAATTTTAAAATGCGGGTATGCGGGCGGAAAAAGTGTGCAAATGAGCAGTTTAGCAGCAAGAGAGAGAAGAGAGCACAGGTCAAAACCCCTTTAGTGCTGTGAGTCCGTGCAGCGCGCCTTTAAATGGACGCATGTGCCGAACAACTAGAGCGCCAACTCTCAAAATGGCGGCTTCTAGCGGCACCACAAGTATGCAGGAAGTGGCCTAAACCCACTCACCCCTACAGGTAAGTTGCGCATAATGAATGCGGGACACAATGAAACATAACAAGAGAAAACTTTACAATTTTAAAATGCGGGTGTGCGGGCGGAAAAAGTGTGCAAATTAGCAGTTTAGCAGCAAGGGAGCGAAGAGAGCACAGGTCAAAACACCTTAGGCGCCCTTATGTGGGATTTATAGAGCATGCAGCCAATCAAAAGAGTATCCTGGCACAAAAAGGAACATTAAGGGCACAAGAGAGCTATCTACTGGACAAAGAGCGAGGTGTTAAGCATTTTGCTGAATAATCTTTCATCCTCCATACGCCTAAGTTCTACAGGAAGGTTGTTCCAGCACACTAGCCCCAATAGAGAGAAAGACCGTCCATCTACTCTTACAAGCCAGACTCTTGGGACCGTGGCCAAGAGAATGTTGGAAGACCGCAACTTTCTCGATGGGCTGTACAGGGAAATCCTTGACGACAAATAATCTTGTCCCGTGTGGTAAAGCACTCTGTGCATAAGGAGAGAGGTCTCAAAAAGAATCCACTTGTGCAAAGGAAACCAGTGCAAATTCCGCAAATGGGGAGAAATATGCTCCCTTTTGGGTAAATCAAGAATGAGCCTAGCTGCAGAATTCTGCACAGTTTGAATTTTCCTCAATAAATATTGTGGAAGGGAACCATATAGTGCATTGGCATAATCCAGCCTGGACATGACCAAGATCACCGTGATCTGAATTGGGACTGACAAAAAGTGTATGAATACACAGTATGCCAAAACATTTGCCAACCACAGAATTAATCTGATTATGAAATGACAGTTTATTATCAATACCTTATTAAGTTATTGACCATTTCCACATGCCTATTGGGTGCAAGCACTCCCTCTGGCCACTGCACTTCCAGCTTGAGGCCGAAATTGTTCCACACACACATCGCAACAGAAAACAGACGAGATGCACGGTTTTATATCACCTTGTTCAACTGGCACCCCTTTATCAAATGTGAAAATAATCTGGGTGTCATCAGCGTAGGAGATTAGTTTGGCCCCAAAAGACTCCACCAATTTAGTTAGGGGAGTCATGGAAATATTTAGCTGCATGGGGCTTAAAGATGAACCCTGGGGTCCCTGACCAAGACATTTAGGCTGCCTCAGGAGAAAGGAGGTAGCCAGACCTCTTGCTTCCCATCCTCAAGCAAGGATTTCAACCACTTCCAAGCCTTGTCCCTGATGTCAATGTCTTAAAGCCAGTTGAGCAGTCTGGCATGCAGGACCTTATCAAGTGCTGCAGATTGGGCTAACAGTATCAGGACTGCCCGACCACCTGAATCAATGGTACATTCGATCAGTTCAGAGACATCCAAGAGGGCAGTATCCGTACTGAATCTTGGCTTGAAGCCATACTGACTAGGGTGTCATAATTTATTGGTCTCAAGATGAGAAGAGAGTTGGTCATTCACAAACTTTTCCAGCAGGTTGGATGGCAATGGTAAAAAGGAAATAGGCCTTTAATTGCCTGGGATGTTAGGGTCTGCATTTGGCTTTTTAAGAGTGGTAAGATGTTTTCCCAATTCCAGAGACACAGAACTGTATCTGTATTCAAGGACTTATTTAAAAGGGCATTCACAGTAGTATTTAAAACATCCACTCCCAGCGCCAAGAGGAAAGGAGAGCAAGGATCAGCCTGTGAGCCTGATTTAAGAATAAGAATAGCCCTTCTGGAGCCTTCAAGGGAAATCTCATTAAACTCTGTCATCAGGCAGGAAACTACATTAAGGGATTGTGTGGATCTAAGAGCCTGAACATCAACTGGCACCACTTTTATTAGACTATTGCTGGATCTTTTGTTGTGAACATAAGAAGTCAAATCAGCGCACCATTTGCCCGAGGGTGCCTTACTTCTTTGGCATGCAGCTGGGTCTTAGAAATATTTTCTAATCTGAAAGATTGCTCTCGATTTGTTACTTGCCACTTTTATCCTACCTTCATCGAATTCTCTTTGGAAGATTGCTCTCGATTTGTTACTTGCCACTTTTATCCTACCTTCATAGAATTCTCTCTTTGACTGGTTTATCAGTGTTACATAGCTTTTGAGAGCCCTTCTATATAGAGCTTTGGTCTCCACACTGTAATTCTTATGCCATTCCCTTTCTACCCTCTTGCATAGTTTTTTCTCCTGTCTGAGCTCTTCACTAAACCAGTGGCTTAAAACCCTGATTTTACAAGGCTAAAGAGTTGTGGCAAGTGCCAAATTTGCTGCGGTTGTGCGTAGTCAGTTATCCACCTTGGGTGCATCAGAGGCAATGGAGCCCGACAGAATCGGTGTATTGTTTTCCAGGGCAAGCATTCAGCTTTTTTGAGAGGTCTAAGAGAAAGGTCTCGTCAAGCATGAGGTCGAATGGATCCCAAGGTTGCCCTGCGGTGGGTTGCGCTAAATAAATTGGATCCCATAATGATCAGTCCAAGTCAGAGGAGAAGGGTCCGGCACAGGAAGACTGAAGTTGAACAAAATCAATTCAATGGTATGGCCACCAGAATAATTGGTATTGGCAACTCAATGGGAAAGTCCCAATGGGGTCAGAATGTCAGCCAAAGTACACTTATCTTTATCAGACGGACAGTCCCAATGAATATTGAAATCCTCCAAAATTAGCCATTAGGAAAAACACACAAAAACCCAAGAGATAGGTTCATAGAGGGAGTTTAGGAGCATCCCAGCAGGTCCAGGAGGTCTATAAAACATACCACCTACCGACTTTTGTGCATTAAATGAGAGGCACAATCCAAGTACTATCTGTTCCCCAAGATCTAACACTGGAAATGAGTAGCAGGAGATGTCCTTATAAATAATATATTCCTGAAACTCTGTCTAGGTTCAGCATCATAAAACCCAAGGGAATAGCCATTTCTACCACTCGTTTAGAAGACAGGTTTCTGCTATGAGTAGTATGCCAGGACTTTCATCCAGAAGAAAATCATGAACAAAGACTGCATGCTTCTGGAGAGAGCAGACATTAATAAGAAAAGCTTTGATGTTAATAGTACCAAATAGGTTCTTTTTTTAGAAAAGAAGTTTAGGCTTCAGGCAAAAACCATAGTGATCACCCGAAAAGCGATTGCTTGACAGTTCGGGGTCCAGTCTAGAAAGGCATTACAAAGGGGAGTTACAACCCAGCAAGTCAGGGGCGTGGCTTGCTGCTATGGCCACATAGACGTGCTCTAAGAGAGCTGCACGTGGCGGCCCAAAATTACACTATTCTCCTTCATACTGATCTGCAAGCAGGTCTCCTGGATGCAGTGAGACCCCCCACAGCCACTGGAGTGCTCAAAATGTCCTGTATCCTCTTGTGTGCAGAGTCAGATCCCTGGGTCGGAAGAGGCTCTGGCGCCATTTTGTGAACTGAGGCACAGCTGGGTTGCAGCGCTGGGCCCCAGACCCACTCGGACTCAGCCCGGGTGGCACACAGGATCTGCAGTCCCTGTAGGTTTTGGGGCTTGCTAGAGACAGACCTGAGAAGAGGAACGGGACCAGCGCCAGTGGCGCTGCACGGCATCTGGTCCACGGGGCTGTAGTGGCCTGTGGCGGTGAGTGAAGCCACCGTAGGTGGTGAAGACCTGGTTTGTCCCTGTAAGGACATGACCCCAGGACTGGGGGGGCCTGGAGGTGTCGGTGTTCTGGCAGCGTGTGTAGTTGGGGGGCTTTCCCCCTGGCCGTCAGAACTGGACTGCCCCAAAGTGTGGGATTGGGCCACTGGACGTTGCGGCGCCAGGTTGGTGGGCTGAGGATTTGTCGGTGCCAGTTCTGGCCCCTGCCTAGCCAGAGGCAATCTGCTTGAATGCTGCACAACATCAAGGGATCTCGGGAAGCGATCCCAGGGCGCCAGGCCAATGACAGAATAAGGAGAAGTCCCCACTGGCCAGGGGGGTCATGGTGGGCCTGGATGACAGTGCCTCAGCAGAGTAGGGAGTTTTCCCTGGTGAGAGTTGGGCCTACATCCAGGGGACTGAAAAAGGGACTTTGGTGGCTGTCGCTGGCCAAACTGAGCACACCAGGGGTTTCCTATGTGTGGGTGCCCATGGGTGGATTCCTGGTGCCGGCCTACTCAGGGAAACCCTGGAGAGGTGACCCCACTGGGGACCTGGGACAGTGCTGAGGGCAGCGCAGGGCAGGGCCAAGCAGTAGGGGGTCAAATATTTCAGACACACGCCACCTGGGGAGTTCCCCGCCCAAAAAAAGGGGTCCACAGACCTGTGTATATGCCGCGCGTAGGGGAAGGACAAAGCCGTAAACCAACAAAATAACTAATTATGCACAGCCCATACCGCAGGGCCCAGAGCGTATGATAAGGACCCAGAGTTGGGGAAATAGGCGCCAGAGGGAGAGGTCGCGGATCTACTCACACTATTGGATGTTCTTCAAGCCTTCCAGGCAACCAAGGATGACATGGTCTGGAAGATTGACGTTGTGGCCATAGACATTAACTTACTGAGGTGCGATCTCAGGAAGGTCTCCGATAGAGTGACTGTCACGGAGAAAGACACGTATGCACTGAAGGAGGAAGTGAAAAATTTAGTGCCACGGTGGTGGAGTTGAAACAACAAGTGATAAAGCTAGACGACCGAGCAGAGGACTCTGAAGGGCGCTCGAGAAGGGGCAACCTGAGATTTGTTGGGTTCCCTGAGAAAGCGGAAGGCCCTGCGGTAGAATTGTTCTTCAAGGACTGGATTGCACGAGAAATGGCTCCCAAACAGTTGTCAACGTTTTTTTAGTATTGAACGAGTGCATAGAGTGTTGGTGGCCCTCCCTAGACCTTGAGCACCTTCCAATGCTATCATTGCAAAACATTTCTACTTCAGGGACCGGGATCTTCTCCTCCGGCTCTTTCAGAGAAGACAGCAATTTTTCTTCGAAGGGCACTTCATATCGGTGTACCCAGATTATACCCAGAGGGTCCAGGAGCAGTGGAAGACCTTTCTTGCAGTTAAGAGGAGACTCAGTGACTTAAACCTGAAATACAGTCTACTATTCGTGGCTAAATTCCATGTGGAGATTGAAGGTCGTACTTTGTTCTTTTTCTTAGTGTAGGAGGCATGTGACTAGCTAGGTGCCAGCGCCCGAAGGGGAGACACCTGGTATCTTCTGCGGCCCCTAATGGGGCAGTGTCAACAAAATCATCCTTGAGGGGCCACAGACAATGAACACGAATGGTACAGCACCAACGGGTGGCGAGCTCTGGTCGCATCACTGTCCTCCAGGATGGTACCCTACAGGCCTTTGATACAGAAATCGTGCTGGACTCAATGGAAACAGCCTCGTACATTGAGGTTGAGATCAAGGTATCGGCTGTGAATAAATTCAGCAAGGGGCATAAAGGGACATGTAACTGTACAGATAAGTTAGCTATGCATGTGGGGCATGGGGGGCATGGAGGGACTGATCGTGTTACCAGGAGAAATTATATTTGAGGACACTTGTGTGGCCTCTTTGGACTTTTTCTTAGCTCTACCTGTTTGCACTCAATATAAATGTTTAGTTTGCGGGCCACACAGGTTGATACAAGATGGTGAGGGGCAGAAATAGGAGTAGTAATGCCCCTCAAAAAAGACAAGTCCGACGGGTAAGCTTGAGAGTGATCTTGTGCCCCTGCGTAGTCAGGTTTCTTGCACAGCGCTGATTAGACTTTGCCACCTTGGGTCCTAGACATGGGGGTCCTGGGCCATAGCCTGGGGGCATCGACATCAAGTTTGAAGTGTTTTTAGGGATGGAATGGGTAGGTGTGGGGCGGAGTGTAGTATTTCTTATGTGGATCAAGATTTGCATACTGGAATTTATACTACTGCCCATGGGGGAAGAGGGATTTGGGGTATTTTAACGCTCAAATGTTTGGTTGGATGTTGGGGATACTTAGGGGTTGCACAGAAATACATTTTGCCATGCTATCTAATGAATTATCAAGACCGACTTACAGGGGGAAAAGGGACATCCTTGGGATCACTCTTTCTCAAACCACCATGACAGTTCAAATATTAAAGGTTCTAGGCTGGAACGTTCGTGGGACAGCTGGCTTTGATAAACGCCGCAGAATACATGCCTTCGTAAAAAGGTGTCATAGGTGTATTCTTAGAGCGCAACTATACATAGTTTCACACGCATCAGGCAGAGGAAGGCTCAATACCGGTTACAAACTACATGTCCCAGAAAACATGGAGTCCTACTATGACGAGACAGCCCGCCAATAAAACCATGTGAGCAAAGAGGAAGAGCGTCGGATATTCTTCCTACCGGCTCCTTGTCCCTGGGTTGCGAGTGATTAGATCCTGTTGGCTTAGGTAAGCCCGCATCTTTGTTTCCTGCTAATCGTTGTGGGTCCTCCGTTGGCTGAGCGGCTTCGTTAGCGCTCGTGCGGAGGATAATACTAGTATTCTTGTTTCCTGCTTTGTTGTTGTGGTCCTCTGTTGGCTGAGCGGCTGAGCAAGCGCTCGTGCGGAGGAAGATACTAGACATCAGACGGCTTTGTTAAAAGCCGCTGGGCGTAATTCTGTGATTTCCTGCTATTGTGTCCTCCGTTGGATGAGCCGCGAATCTAGTGCTCGTGCGGAGGACATTTATTTCTGCACTTATACATTTTACTGGCTAGTCTGTCCTCCGTTGGATGAGCTGCAATTCTGGCGCTCGTGCAGAGGACGTTTTTGGTATCGGACGGCATTTTCGTCCACCTATTATTCTCGAGGTCCTCTGTTGGCGAACTCTGGGCTCAGAGTTCATGCAGAAGACGGTTTTTCGTTCTATGGGCATACAAGACCTCTCTCTCTATCTGTTCTCTCTGGTATCGTTTGTTGGCAGCAGAACCTCCGTTCTACTTACAGGTACTCACCTTGCTGTGCCTACATTACTGCTTACCTCTTATTCCTTATTACGGATCTGGACATTGTTTATCATAAGGATTGTGATTAACCTTTCTTGGATGCTACCTTTCCCTGGGGTTCATTATATGCAAGGCTGATAACAACAATGGTATGTAGCGTAACCTTATTGGTATTATACTATTTCCTGGAAGGTAACAACTGATGAATCATGGTACATTGTTGAATCCTCATTTCTTTCCTTTACAGTATATCGTCCTCACCTAACGCATCCAGAGGGTACAACAATCCAGCCTGCTAGGATATATATATATGCCCGTATTCTTTTGTGTTACAGGTATGACCTCTGGGTAGACTAGCCATAGGACTAGTGGTCAGGGTATATCTCTAATGTAATAATCTATGTGCTTTGTCATTACAGATCTCCCTCCCCGCTGTTCCCTTCCTTTCCCTCCCTCACTTGATCCGCCTATTGACCTGCGCCATAATGGCATACAGGCTATGGTAGATCAAGAGGTGGAACCCTTTTTACATCAACCAATCCTGAGGACTTGCGACGTAACAAAAGGTACAGAAAAGCAATTGTAGGATTCCAAGAAATGTATATAGGGGAACATCATAGCAAGTTAAAGGAAAAGATGGCGGGGACAGATCTATGCCACCTCATACTCTGGCTTTGCGCAGCGAGCGTTGGTGTGGGTGGCTCCTGAGGTCCCATTCGAACATCTCCACCATGTCCTGGCCCTGAGGGCAGATATGTCATTTTGTTTGGGAGGTGGGAAGGCAGGGAAATATGTATTGTAAATGTTTATGCACCTAATCTGTCCTGCCTGATTTTTTCCCAGCAGTCCTGAAGGCAGCGACACCGTATCTGGGTGCAGAGCTTCTCCTCTTCGTAGATTTTAACTGCATCTTTGATGCAGCACTGGATAGGCAACCCCCTAGGAAGAATACTAAGCCCCGCATGTTGAGGTCGATTGATTTCATCTTACAGAGTGTGCAGCTACGAGATAAGTAGAGGGCATATAACCCCATGAAAAGACAATCTTACGGCTTATCTCCAGCTGCTAACACGTTCTCCCAAATTGACCACTGCTGCCTCTCAGCTTGTCTCTCAGCCACAACGGAGGCCATTTCCTACCTTCCTCGATACTTATCTGATCATGCACCAATGTTACTGACTTTGACTAGCGAGCCGGAATGACCGGCCATACCGCTGTGGCGGCTTCGCTCGGAGGCGCTCATGGATCCACCATATGCATAAACACTGGCGGAGGCCCTGCAGCACCACTTAGAGCAGAACTAGGGGTCCACAGCCAATAGATCCACGGAGTGGGAGGCCATTAAGTTTACCCACAGGTGGTGTTGATGAGAAGCATGTATGGGGTCCAACGACAGCTTAATTCTTATATAGTCTCTTTGGAAAAATGACTGAAAGCCCTGGATGACACACTGCATTGGACACCAACCGCTTTTTCCGAATGGACGCGGGTCCGGGGGTGGCTCCTAGAGGCTTGGTCCCGATTAGAGAAGCACAGGTACACCACTTACAAACAGAGGTTACATATGGAGGGGGACAGATCAGTTGCGCTCCCAGCCAGATTAATCAGGACAGAGACGGATCGCACGCCTATTTTGCAGCTTCACAACGGTATGGGGAACATGGTGTACACACAGGTAGCAATACTAAAAGAATTTGCGACACCCTTATGACAACATGCTTGACTACTGCCCGCGTTGGGCTGCTCCAGCTGCAGGCAGAGTTTTACAAACAATTCACTCTACAGTTAGTTGGTCATCTAATGAGGTGTTTAATGAAGCCTTGGCCCGTAGGCCGCTACCTGATCAATCAATCAATCAATCAAGAGTATTTGTAAAGCGCGCTACTCACCAGCTAGGGTCTCAAGGCGCTGGGGGGGGGGCTGCTACTGCTCGAAAAGCCAGGTCTTGAGTTGCTTCCTGAAGGAGAGTTGGTCCTGGGTGAGTCGTAGGTGGGTGGGGAGGGTGTTCCAGGTCTTGGCCGCCAGGTAGGTGAAGGATCTTCCTCCGGTGGTGGTTCTGCGGATCCGTGGGACGGTGGCAAGGGCGAGGCTGGCAGAGCGGAGCTGGCGGGTTGGCGTGTAGAACGTGAGGCGGTTGTTGAGGTATTCGGGGCCCAAGTCATGGAGAGCCTTGTGTGCGTGGGTGAGGAGTCTGAATGTGATCCTTTTGCTGACAGGGAGCCAGTGCAGGTCCCTCAGGTGGGCGGAGATGTGGCTGTGCCGGGGGATGTCTAAGACGAGTCGTGCTGAGGCGTTCTGGATGCGCTGGAGTCTTTTCTGTAGTTTGGCAGTGGTCCCAGCGTAGAGGGCGTTCCCGTAGTCCAGACGGCTGGTGACGAGGGCCTGGGTGACCATTTTCCTAGTTCCAGTGGGGATCCAGCGGAAGATCTTACGGAGCATGCGGAGAGTGTTGAAGCAGGAGGAGGTAACGGCGTTAACTCACTTGGCCATCGTGGGGGAGGAGTCAAGGATGAAGCCCAGGTTGCGTGCGTGGTCCGTGGGCTTGGGTGGGGGGCCCAGAGCAGGGGGCCACCAGGAGTCGTCCCAGGCAGAGATGGACGGGCCGAGGATGAGGACTTCCGTCTTGTCTGAGTTCAGTTTTAGGCGGCTGAGCTTCATCCAGTCTGCGATGTCTTTCATTCCGTCCTGGAAGCTGGCTCTGGCGGAGGTGGGGTCGTTGATGAGGGAGAGGATCAGTTGGGTATCGTCGGCGTAGGAGATGATGTTGAGGTTGTGCTTGCGTGCGATGGCTGCGAGGGGGCTCATGTAGATGTTGAAGAGGGTGGGGCTGAGCGAGGAGCCTTGAGGTACGCCGCAGATGATCTTGGTGGCTTCTGCAAGGAAGGGCGGGAGACGGACTCTTTGGGTTCTGTCGGAGAGGAAGGAGGTGATCCATTCCAGGGCCTTTCCTTGGATCCCGGCGTGGCGGAGGCGGGTTGTCAGGGTGCGGTGGCAGACCGTGTCGAACGCAGCCAAAAGGTTGAGCAGGATGAGGGCGGCGGCTTCTCCGTTGTCCAGCAGGGTCCGGATGCCGTCGGTGGCCGCGATGAGGGCGGTCTCGGTGCTGTGGTTCGCTCGGAATCTGGACTGCGATGGGTCGAGGGAGACGTTCGTCTCCAGGAAGGCTGTCAGCTGTTTGTTGACGGTTTTCTCGATGATACTATGATGGAAGCATTGGTGTCCATGATCCCAAAGCCAGACAGAGATCCCCTTTCCCCGGTCCCCTATAGGCCCATCTCTCTCCTGCACAGACGAGAAAATGCTGAATGGTGTGCTGGCGACGCCTCTTTTTTCCTATGTGACCCAACTGGTCCATACAGACCAGGCTGGGTTTATCCCCACCACCCAATATTTGTGTAAACTCGCACACATATGGCACGCACCATGCCTGTGGGAAGAGGGCTGGGCTATATGTCTCCTAGATATTCAACATGCCATTGATTCTATCGAATGGGGCTACCTGTGGAAGGTGCTGGGTGGAATGGGGTTAGGGGAAACATATATAAGGTGGGTGAAGCTGCTTTATACTGGACCGATGGCCAGGGTGCACCTCCGTATCCAGGTGTATGATAGTTTCAAGCTCCAGAGGGGTACTCAACAGGGTTGCCCCTTATCGTCACTTCTGTTCACCCTCACAATGGAGCCCCTGGTGATTACGCTTAGAAGCAAGATAGAAAGACAGGGAATCCATCTGGGAGCGGTTACCCACATGCTGTCAATGTACGCTGATGACACTTCGGTGTATCTTTGTAACCCTGCAGAAGCAATGCCAGTGCTCATTAGGGCGGTGGCTGGATTCAGGGAGGTGTCTGGACTGTGTCTTAATACCAAGAAGTCTAAACTGTTTCCCATGGGTACACTGGCAGACAGGGGGAGGACTTGTTGCCCCCGTTGGGAATGCACCGGGTTAGAGATGAGGCACGTTACCTAGGGATCAGGCTGATACACACACAAGAAGCCTAGCTGGAGCGGAACTTAGGGAAGAGCGTAGAGGGCATCCACAAATCGATCGCATTCTGGAGAGACTTGCTGTTATTTCTGATGGGCTGGGTTGCCTTGATAAAAGTAGTGATCCTCCTGCGTTGTCTGTATGTCATGCAGAATTCCCTCTACCGCATACCACAGACTTATTTTTGGCCGCTGCATCACCTAAAAGTGGAGTTATTGTGGAAATCCAAAATGAAAGGTGTTAAATTAGATACATTGCAGTGGACATGGGAACTGGGGAGGCTTGAGGTTCCTCAGCTGGGCCTCTATATCATATGGCGACACAGCTTCAGCACGCGGTGCATTGGCTTGATGAACATGACAATTGGGAGAGGCGACTTTTGGAGGGTACTCACCGGAGGACTCCTCTTCCTGACATTCTCAGGATGGGATCAAGGGTGCCCGAACGATTCCCGTACATTGTTCGGCAGGTGGCCGCGGCCTGGGAAGACGTGATTAGAACCGTGGTGAAACAGGTGCCTTATGCCCCGGAGGTCCTGTTGTGGGTAGTGACACACTTTAAATGTATAACACCATGTCCATCAATAAATGCATGGAGGGGGTTGTCGTGTGATGGGAGATATGTATTCTAATCAGCAATTCCATTACAAGGGAGGTAGCCGAATCTATGTTTGAGTTGGGCAGGGGACAGTACCTTCGGTATGCAAAACTTTTGGCGGTGGCTCTTAAGATGTGGCCGGTGTTTCTACAGGAGCTGCTTACATCAGCTACCCTGCAGGCTATTTTGACATTAGCGGGAGGTCGTAGACTAATCTCTCACATCTCCAGGGCACTTAGGGAGGACATCACTGTCGAACCCCTCCCAATTCAAGCTAAATGGGATGCGATAGTAGAAGAACCCCTTACAGCTTCGGAATGGAAAAGGGTACATGCAGGGTTCAAGCAAATTAGCTCCAATCCCAGGTTTAAGCTCACTCAATTTAATGTTGTCCACCAAACCTACCTGACTCCACGAGTGTTGCATAAAATATTCCTGGACTGTCCTGCCCGGTGCCCCAAATGTGGTTATATGGACACACATTTCTTACACTTGACTTGGGACTTTCCGGAACTGAGGTCCTTTTGGGGGTCTGTGCTGGACCGCTTAAAGGGGGTTACTGGATGGTTGTTGCCACACTCGGTCAAGGGGATACTGCTGGGACTCTTCCCTAGACCTAAAGGGAAAAAGCTTACTAGGAGATTCCTCCACCTGGGGCTGGTACTGGCCAAATGGAGCATAGATCTACAACAATAGGAAGCTGTAGTCCAACTTTGAACTCAAGTGAGGAGGGGATTTTTTTTCCCAGTCGACCCTGGGGAGGGAGGAGGGTTGTTAAACATTTAATGTTATGATTTATGTCCTCCAGATCCAGAGGCTGTGTCCGGATACGAAAGTATGTTTAACCCTGGGCAAAGCACTACGCTACGCTCGCGTAGTTTACGAAGTTTGTACAACTTCACACTACGCGAACTGCACATAGCACAGTGTAAACATGCGTAGCGTAGCATAGCGCACCGGTCATTTTTTGCGGTCCTCTACGTCAAGTTGGTGATCGCGAGCAATGAAAATGACATCCTCGCGAGACTTTTTCCTTGTTCGCGATCAACAACATCAAGTTGCCAATCGCAAGCATGGAAATAAACCTCCCGGCGAGATTCTCAATGCGGGGAGGTCAGGTTTCTCATTGCGAGTGGTCGCACATGCTCGCGACCGCTCGCGATGAGAAACTACCAGTCCGCATTGAGAAAGCTGCAGCTCGAGTAAAAATCCACTAGAGCAGCAGAAAAGTACAGTTCGCACTGTGCAAGATGCCGTTTTCAATGATTGCACAGTGCTGGATGCTTATCCACACTGTGCAATCATTGAAAACGACATCTTGCACAGTGCGAACACGCTACTACGCAGTCGCGTAGTGCTACGCGTAGTGCAAAGTGCACTTTGCGTAGCTACACGTAGCACTACTTCGCGAACTATGCTCACCCCTAATCAAAGTTTATTCAGTAACATGTTTAAACACTGAATGGAATGTATGGACAGTTCTGTGTAATCTCCTGCAATGCATAACTACTGTTATGATTCTGGACAGTAATAAATACAATAAAATAAAAAAATAAAAAAACAGTAAGTCCACCCTCGAGTAAGGTAGGCTTACCTCCTCTTCTTTAACCAAGTGGACATAGTGGCTGTTGCTGGACACTTCATGGACGCAGACGGGCACAGGCAGGGCGTTCCAGCAGAACGCATGCTGCACATTTGTGCTTCCACCATATAAATGGGGAAGATATGGGGTTGCAAGCAGTCCAAAAGCAGCTCGCCCACTCCAAGAAACTAGAGCATAAAACCCACAGTGAGGAGGAAAAACTGACCTCATGACAAGGCCGAGAAAAACAAATCCCTCTTCAATTCCCACAGATTTCCTCATAAGAAAACTATAACCCTAAAAATGGAAAGCTTTTAAAATCAGTTTTAAAAGGGAAACTGTTGGAACGCATTAGACTACACAAGTTCAAGCATGCTTGCCTTAACCACGCACATGCATGGTTAAGGCAGTGCGCAGTCTAGCTGCTGCTGTGGTGAAGGAGAAAGCAGAATGAACCTTAACCACTCATATGCCTTAACGACACACATGCATGGTTAAGGCAGTGAGCAGTCTAGCTGCTGCTGCTGTGTTGAAGGAGAAAGCAGAACGAAGCCAGGAGAGATGCAGTGAGTTAAGTAGGGCTTGGGGCTTGGGTAGTTTTAGGGACAGCTGGGGTGGGTTGGCGTAGTCTATGTAAAGGGTCAGGGTTTTAGGCCTTAGGGCAGGGGGAGGGGAATGGGTAGTTTGGGTAGTTTTTGAGGGCTAGGGTTCAGGGTAGGTCTCAGGGCAGAGGGAGGGAAATGGGTACTCAGGGTAGTTTTTAGGGCTGGGGGTCGTGGTAGGTTTCAGGGAAGTGGAAGGGGTTGGAGTAGCTTTAGGGACAGCGCAGGTGGTGGTGGCCGTGGTGGAGGTCGGGATAGTGCATGGAAAGGTGCAGGGTTCTAGGCCTTAGGGTAGGGGAATGGATAGTTAGGGTAGTTTTTAGGTCTAGAGGGTCGAGGTAGGCCTCAAGGCAGTGGAAGGGCTTGGTGTTGTTTAAGAGACAGCGTGAGTGGGGAGTCGGATTAGTGTAAGATACGGTGTGACAAACATTCCAAAAGCAGCCTCGCCCACTCCAAGGAACTAAAGCAGGACACCAACAGGGAGGCGGACTAATACAGCCGACCTCATGACACGGACGAGTAAAATAAATCCCCCTTCAATTTCCACAGATTCCCCAAATACAAAATCTATAAACATTAAAACTGAAAGCTTTTAAAATCCGTTTTAAAATTCACCCAGCAACTTTAGCCCTTACTGACCTCAATGACCATTATCATTTGTGTAGAAGATAAACTTAATGCATCTCCGGATATATCATTTTGTTTGTCTGGAGTGCCACTGTACTATTAGACTACTGGATTTACCTGACAAAATAATTGTTGCATTATTTAAGGGTATCTTTCTAAAAATACTTTCAAAATATTAATATTTAACACCATTTTGAGTGGTATTCTATGCCATACCTCTGTGTAGATCACTAAACAAATCCTTCGTTCATATTTGTATTTCGTTCTTCTGTAGGTCCTTTTAGACACATAATCCCCAAAAGAAATAACATACAATCATTTATAAATTTCTGGATAACAATAGTCTTTGCATGGAGTCATTAAGTCAGCTTTTGTAAAAAATAAAATTCCATACTGTTGCTCACTCATTTCATTTCATGAAGATTTTTTCGGTTCATATTGTACAAATGACCATAAAAGCATACAGGCAAAAAACAATTAGATGATGATATACAAGTAAAAAGCAGGAACAACATTTAAAACATCATACTTTTCCTAAAATGAATAGATTTACATATAAAAGTTGCAGTAAAAATACATATATCCGGCGAGTTCACATTATAGATCAACTTCATAGCCTCGTCAACGCTATAGATACCATATTTTATAAACATTGATTTAAGATAGACCATCTTGAGATTCAAAAATAGGGTACAGATTAACAAAGTTCAGTGTGCTTTGTCTCGAATACCCATCACACGGACAAGGGCCAACAGGATGTTTCTTAGGATGGGGAAAGGCCACCAGAACGTGAGCCAATCCAAATCTAAGTCTTGTGAGAACAAACCTGTGGGCTGGTCTAGTTACCTGACTTAGGTATAATTGAGGGCTTTCACAGTCAATTTATTTATTGTATAGGTTGACTGTAGTCAGGTGGCCATTGCAAGCTAGACGCTTTTCAGCTTCATACGACATAAATTTATTTTTCAGTTCCTGCTCAGGGATATCTCCTGCAGCACACGGATCCGCTATTATATCGAGACCATAAATAGCCTGAAAACTGTCTACGATATACTTTACCCAGGGTATCTTGGTATAATTTGCCAGGTCAAGACAATCCTTAATAACATGTTGGTTAAAAACGGTCTCTTCCTTGTACCAGATGGGCACGCCAGATCATTAGAGGCCTTAATGAAACAAGGTCACATAATCATATCAGAGCCCTTGAGGCAGAAGAATTATGGAATAATAAATGCTTTTCGGCGAGACGCTTCAAGAACCCTTTGGCGGTCAGAGGCGCTTTCCCAACCCCCACGAGTTGACAATACTAAATAACTAAGTGGTTTAAGAGAGACGGTACTCGGGTCTATACTGCACATGAAATATATGCGCTTTCTGGTGTCACAGAAGCGCACGAGAGTCATAATTCGTACGTGGTCCGAGAGACACCACCCTCTCTCGCCTTCCGCGATAGGAGGTCGCCCACCCACAACTGTTTTGTCCTGAAGAAGACCCGTTCTGTAAGGGCTACTTTCCTACACATATTTTGGGTCGAAACGTAGATCATACAACAATTACCAACTCCTACCCCAAGCAAGACTTTAGTGGCTGAAGTGGAGTCTAGTTGTCTGCATTAGTTGTTTCAGGACTCTTTATGAGCCTTATGTTGTGGCCTTTGGCTAAAGGAACCACATGTATTTAATTTTTGAATTGTGAATAATACCTGTCACTGAATGATTCAGGCTATCCCTTTATCCTACCCTATCCTTGACACTTTCCCTCACTTCACCCCTTCCCCGTTGTGTATGTGGGCACATAAAAAATCTTGCTACTTAGAGAAAAAATTGTTATGTGTTCTAAGCAATGAAAGGTAACATGTGCAAATCTGAATTAAACTTTTTTGCATCTAATAACTTTGCTTCTTGAAACAATTGTCTTTTTTCAATTAAGTCATATTTTGAATTATCTGTTTTCTGTCTGGGACCCCTTCCTTTTGTACTGCATAGTTACCCAGGTCCTTTTGACTTTAGTGGGTTTAACCCTGTTCTTCTATAAGGTCACATAAATAGGCAGCCCCTACTTCCCTATGGATCAAATCGGTTGGGGCAGAGGTAGGTAGGCAGAGAAGTTTTTTAAGGAAGCTATTTTCTTCCGTTTGCAAACTGCCTACGTTGCAATAACCCCACAACCCGGCCCCGTATAATGCAATCGTGACACTCCTTGCCTTTTAAATCTGCATCATATCACTGATTCGTCTATCGCCGATTTTTTAGGCAAATTTAAATATTCCAGGGGCACTTTTTGCCATTTTAGACCTTACATTTACGAGCTCCTGGGTCCAGCTACCGTCCCTCGAAAAGGTTACACCCAGGTAACAAAACTTTTCAACTTGCTGCACTTTCACCCCTTCTATAAAAAATGTATGGTTTTTGTTAGTCCTAGCACCACAAATCATCGTATGGGGTTTGCTCTTGTTAATTAATAAATTCCTTTCTTTTATAAAAACAGAAAACCGGTCCATCAGGCGCTGGAGTCATATAGGGGTTCTTGATAAAAGTACAGCGTCATCTGCATAAAGCAGTACTGGCACTCCTGACCCATTTAGCTGAGGCGCATCAGCTTTAACTGTTTTTAAAATTATGTCAACAGCATTTATAAAAAGAGTGAATAGCAGGGGGGTGAGAACACAACCCTGCCTTATTCCTCGCTTTACATTGAAAGTAGGGGTACATTCCCCACTTACCCTGTATCGCACACAGGCTTGCAACTTTTCGTAGAGGCAAGCTAAGAAGAAAATAATTGCCTCTGGTGCACCAAGTTCTAGCAGGGCTGGCCATAAAATGGAGTGGTCGACCAAATCGAAAGCGCTGATTAAATCAGCAAAGCCGATATAAGGTGCCGCGCTTGGCCTTGGTGTATTTGCCAATTAGTAAGTCTAGATTTAAGCATTGGTCTAATGTACCATGGCCTTTCCTAAAACCATACTGCGAGGTCGCCAGAATCCCCTTCTCGTCAGCCCACTCTCCCAACCTGATCAGCAACACTCTGCTCATAATTTTCACTGATGAGTCGAGTAAGCTGATTGTGCGGTAGTTACATGCTGCTGACATGTCCCTCTTCTTATGGATAGGGACAATAATAGAGTCTCCCCATGTTGGCGGAATCATGGTGGTTACTGCTGCATTAAAAACCAATGTAAGTATAGGGCCCCATAACTGCGGGATAGTCCTATAAACGTCAATAGGAACCCCGTCCGGACCCTGGGCCTTACCCCCCTTGCTGGCCTTAATACTGCATTCCACCTCGGCTAGAGTAATGTCCAATGGAACTATAGGCCATAGTCTTTTTTTTTACACTGTTTTGGCCAACAGCCTGAAATATAGCTGAGAAATGAGTGACCCAAGCCTCACTGCTGACATTGGACGCAAGATGAGGGGCTTTATCATCCTTAAGAAAGGGTGAATTAACCGTAGCCCAAAACAGGCAGCAGTCGGAGGTATCCGCTGCCTGCGCTAAATTGTCCCAGGCTTCTTGCTGCAGCTCCCTCTTCCTTTTGGAAAGAACCGTTTTATAATCATATCTCAAAAGTGTAACTTTATTCTTATCCCTGGGTCTAAGAGCTAAAGCCTGTTTCAGTTAAGAAAGGAGGGCTGTACAGGCATGATCAAACCATCCATTTTTGTGGGTGGTTTTCCCTTTCCTGGTCCCTGTAAATATGGTATCTACAGTCTTGTTAATGTTAATAAAACTATCTACAATAAAAGATGAAGCACTCCCTGATGTTAGGATGCCATTAATATCTGCCATGGATTTAGATATAATTAGGCTCATTACTTTCTCAGATTTTTCCCCGTTCCACCTTAACCTTGTCCCGTTTAATCTATGTGGTTCAATGTTAACTACGATTCTGGATGTCCGTAGTGTACTATGTTTCCAGATCTCAGTTCTTATTAAAAAACGGTTATGGTCACTTAAGGTGGATTCCTCAATAACCGGGGTCAGGCAATATGGCACAATGCTTGATGAAACCATGAGATGGTCGATATGAGAGTTACTGTTCCTGCCTGTATAGGTCGGAATTGTTTGGCCCTTGGCATCTTTGGCAGGCTGTAAGAGCTCTAAATCATAAGTTTATAGTAAGTTATTCATTGCCTCCCCATACTCATTGTGTGGGAAATGTGGTGTGTTATCACCCTTGTTGTTTTGTATCCCACATGCCCTAGAAAGCGACATTGGGCAGGTCAAAGAATTAAAATCGCCTAACCAAATAAAATCTAAAGTAGTTTTCGCCTCTGTTACAAGCTTCGATAAGGCACTTTCTAATTCAACTATAGCTTTGTGCCGTGTGTTGTCAAAAATATTATTGTAAAAGTTAATTAAAAGCACCTCTTGGCCTTTCTTCTCGCGTATCCAAAGGATTTGCTAATGTGTCCCTACAATTAAGTGTTTAACAACAGTCAGCATTAGATTCAAAGATAGTAGGGTAAGCAAACCACCTTTAGCTCTACCGTACTGCGACTTTGATACTTCTAAATGGTAGCATACAAACCCATCGGTACTCGGTTTTGTAGAACACTTAGAGCCAGATGTAGGTGGCCCATTACAGGTCGGTAAGGGCCGAAATTAACAAATTTCGTCCGTTACCGACCGGTAATAGGCTTTTCTTATGTAGGGGGCCGAAATTAAGGATTCGGTAATTTACCGAATCTGTAATTTAAGGAATCGGTAAATTACCGATTTCTTAAATACCGATTCGGTAAATTACCGAATTCCTAATGTAGGGCGCACTTAAATGAGTGCTTATCCCATGTTAGGATTCGTTATTTACCACCAACTACAAGTTGGTGGTAAACCACCCAAAAAGCAATTCAATGCAAATTGCTTCAGTGCCATGTTGCATGTAAATCTGCAACATGTGCACCCATAAACAATTGAGGTGTGCAACAGGGTGTCAAAGTGACACCCTGCCACCCTTCAATGTTTTCCCCCTTTTACCGAATCGGTATTTACCGATTCGGTAATTGACATTTATTCCCATGGGCCTCCAGACCCATAGGAATGAATGGCAATTACCGAATCGGTAAATACAGATTCGGTAAATACCGAATCTTAACGATTCGGTAATTTTTACAGAATTTTTTGCTACATAGCATTTACCAATTCGTAAATACCGAATCGGTAAAATTCGGTATTTACGAATCGGTAAATACTATTTACCTACATCCAGCCTCAGGTTTCTTGAAAACACAAGATATCATATGATCTAATCAAATCGGCCCACCCCAACATTTTTTCCTTAGATGCCCATCCAGCTATGTTCCAACTAATGAATGATATCCCCCTCATATTGCAACAATTGGACTGGTCTTGAGCAGTGAAACAATTAATACCATCCCATCTTTGCTCTACCTCGTCTAAACCAGCTTTTGTATTATTTGCACCTGTGGATCCTTGATCATTTGCCACCCTTTCTATGGTAGAGACAAGTGTGTGCCCACTATCAACCACTTTTAGATCAGCCTTCGGGGTTAGCTCTGGATCTATACATTTTACACTTAATTCGTTCATCTGGTTATTAGGAATCACACACATGGGAGACCCCCTATCCTGTGTGTGTCAATCATTTGTATCCAGGGAACTCAGGGCTTGATATCTATTCTGTACAGGAATCTCGAAAATTGGGCAATGAGTAGGTGTAAAAGGTCTACTTCTATTGTTAACAGGTGGTATTTTAATATGGTGACTGTAGAAGTAGCCAAGTGGGCGTACACATATACTGTTTTCATCATGGGTTAGAGAGGCCGCCCTTAACAAAGCTGTTGAGACGTGTTGGGGATGTTTAAAATTAACAATGACACAATCACCGCTAGAAGTCTTACTTGAATTGCCAATCCAATTTACCCTTCTAGTAGTAAGTATTTGATCAGAGTAGGTAATTGGGAACCCACATTGCTTATGCAACCAAGAAACGGTTTTATTTTTAAGAGATTCGTGTGATTCTTGCTGAGGCTGAGGCTGAATCAGATTTAAATCAGAGGATGGTACATTAGTTAAAACAACCACATAGGGTGCACAATCTGGTGGGAGGTTAATAAAACGGCTTTTCTTTACTACTGTTGCCCCCATCTTACTTTCTGGAACTGTTATTACCTGTTCTTTCTGACGTATTGATGTCAGGGGGTCAGGCGTAGTTATTTTAGTTATGCTTAACCTTCCATTATGTGACTTTGGTGCATCTTTACTAATGTCAGGGCCCTTATCAACACCCCTACATCTTTCAGCCATACCAATGTGGGCATCCAGAAGTCCACCTAGTCTTAACACTTCTGCTGACATCAGATCAAGTTTATCTACTAAGGGTTTAATGATCTTTTCTAGCTTGTCCTCTATAATACTGGCTAAAAGATCAAGTTGCTCAGTGTTCAAATTTACTGTTCCATTTTTGTCCGTTAAATCAACAACAGATGCGGTACTTTTGGGTGGTATTTCAACTTTTCTTTTGTTATGGTTCCCCCCACGTTTAAGTTGCACTTTCCTACAGGTCCTCAGTGCTCTAGGGGCCGGAGAGCGCTGTACTGGAGTGTCATGAGATGTATCCAATATGTCCTGATTGGGTGCTGGTAGAACTGGCACTTTTGCGGTTAAATCATCGGGGTCACGTCTATCATCCAGTGATAACGCCATCATTGGGGTAGGGGGTGTAGAAGATAAAGCAGGAGGACTCCCCCGGCCTAGCGATTTTCACTGCTCATGATTAATTTTGTTTACTACTTTCACTAAGTAGTTATCCAGCGTTGCTTTTTGCTTGGACACGGTTGGCACTAGCAGCGGATTCCGATGTATTTAAATATGAAGGGCTAGAGTGGCTGGAAACAGTACATGTATAGTTGATATCACCTCAGAAAGACCAGTGGTGGTGCAAATCAGTTAGTCAATGAACAAGGTTAAAATAAATATAAAAGTCTCACTTGGCATGTGTAGGTAATCTGTATGGCAACGACCAGGGGACCTTGCCCAGTCCAGCCACGTCCTGCCCCGGACTGCCACAGACTGTCCCGCCCTTGTCCCGGGCTTCTCCCGGCGCTGCCCGCACGCGTCACGCTCCACCATGGGAGCTGCTCGTTTTTAGGCGCCTCCGGGCGCGGAAGTAGGAGGTGGCAACCGGCGTCCCTGTCAGGCAGGGGATGCTGGGAGTTGTCGTTCTTGCCCACTCTCTCCCCTCTCAGCAGCCGCGAAGCCCACAGCGGCGGCAGGGGAGAGCTAAGGCGTCCACGGGTCTCCTCTCGTAGCGCAGCTTAAAAAGTCGGTGCAAATATTGTCCCCACTGTACTTGAGCTCACTCATGCTAAAAATATCCGACTGATGCCACCACTACTGGCAATTATGTGCTAGTTCGGCCTGCAAATGATCTCTTTTTCTCTCTTATCAGATGTTGAGGTCACTTGTTACTATAGACTGCGCATTTGATACAGTGTTATTATTATGAGCCAACTTTGGCCACCTATTCTGGAGCCTTTAAGGGTTGTACCATAAAGGGGGCTCAAGGTGCGGGGGGAGTCGGAGGTGGTGGCGGAGGGGGGGATTTGCTACTTTCTTCCCTGCTTTACCACCAAAAAGCTGAGGCTGTATTAATGTAGCTGAGTTATATGTAATTAATATGGCTGTCTTTTTTTTTGTAAGTATCATGCCTGCATTACATTGTGTGGAAGCACATTCAGGGGCACGCCTCACAGCTTAAATTGGCGAAGCCTTCATTAATGCAGCGGGTGCAGGGGCACTGGTCCATGGGGGCTGAGGGGCCCACTTTATTCCAATTAATGGCCATGTTATCCTAAATCACCAGGTAATGTGGTTCATATTCAAGGCTTTAAATAGAATGAAAAAATAGGGGGGGAGGGGGCTCTCAAAGGGGTGTGTCCGATGGAATTAAGGGTAAAAATTTATAAGCTAAATATCTGTGCTTAGCATTGTGTGCCGACTGACTGGTATTTTTCTGCTTCTGTCGTTGCTTCCAGATATATAATACAGCACGTAACATTACACCTACAAGAAGCCAGAACTATTGGCTTTTTCAATTTTAGTTGTGTAAGAAAAATAAGCAACAACTATGGCTTTGTAGTATAGATTATTCAAAATGCTTCAGTTTTTAAATGAGACAGTGAAAAAACTATAAAGAGTCTCTTTGAAGTCAACTCAAAGGCAATGAGGGGTGGTACTACTGCAGGTGAATATTTTTTTTTACTCCAAGGGTGAGGGTAACAATGGAGGGCCTGATAGGGTACCGTCTTAGCAGGGAAACAGCCTTTGCAACACGGCTGAGCCACAGGCACTGTTTCCCCAAAAGCGAAGCAACGCTTGCCTGAACCCGGATCTGTCTTCTTAACTACGCATATGCGTGGTTAAGGCAGACAGCGATCAAGAAATCTTGATGGGTGGGGAGAGGAACAGGAAGCATCGGGACTGGAAGCTACGGACAGGTAAGTGGGGCTGAGGAGGGTTTGGGGTGCAGTTTTTTGGGGTGGGGTTCGTTTTAGGGCTCACGGCAGGGGGGGTCAGGGTCATGCTTTTAGGAGGGGAAGAGTTTTAGGGCGCTGGGCGGGGGGTAGTTTTAAGGTTTGGGGCAGTTTTCAGGGGAGGGGTACGTTTTAGGACTCTGGGTGCCTGGGCCGGGGTCGTTTTTGGCAGGGTAGTGTTTTTGGCCTAAGGGTGGGGGAAGAGGAAGGGGTAGTTTCAAGGTCATGTCGGGTCAGTTTTACGTCCTGGCAGAGTGCAGAGTTTCAGGACTCAGGGCGAGGGGGAACCAAAGAGGTATGTTTAAGGGCAGGATGAGGTTGGTTTTAGGGTTCAGGGTGGGGGGGCGAGGTAGGGGTCAGGAGTTTAGGGCTCAGGGCAGAGGGGGAGTTGGAGTAGTTTTTGGGGCAGGTACTGAGTGTTAGCGCTTAGGGTAAGGGTTAAGAGGTCAGATTCGTTTTAAGGGGTGGGGTGGACTACAGAGCTCGGGTATCGGGTGTTAGGGTGCAAGGCAGGTGGGCTAAAATATGCAATTCACCACACAAGTTCCTTTACCAATCATGCCTTTACCACAAAATTCATTGTAAAAGCGTGCTTAGTAAAGAAATGTGTGGTTAAGGTGCATTTGTTGGTCTGACCACGTTGTAGAGGCGCATATGGTTGAACAACTGCCCACTTAAAGTCCTGGTCACATTCCTTGCTTGAATTAAGGCACAGGGCACCCTTGCTACTCCAGTGCTTGAAGACTACTATCCTATGGACCGTTTATCCCTACATATATTTAGATATATCTACTTAAGGCGGTCATAGCTTCCAATAACTGAAAGTTGGATTTTTCAATGTGCATTGCTCAAATGTAATGTTGTGCATATTGTAGACTCAGAAACGGCAGCATTAAACTCATTCGTATTCCTCTTTAGCCATGCCAAAACTGGTGCCAACCTCTGCCCAATGTATTAGACGTCAGTTTTGCTATGTTTTTCTGCAGTGCTTAATTTGTGCAGGAGCTTTCAGGTGCTTAGCACCTGCACTTATTTAACAGGGCCGGGGCTATTGAATTTTTCTCCCCAGTGAGATGAGCCAAATAATTATTCAAAAGAAATGTACCTACCTGTCCTGTGTCCCCATCCTTCCGGTTGAATTCCTTTCTTGTCTGGTATGTCTTCAAAGGATGGCCCACCCAGGTCCAGGCAGGATGACTGCATCACATTAGTGATGTCAGTTTTGCACGCCTTCCTTTCAAGGAGCATTTTCTTTAAAATGTGTTAATTATTCTGGTTGAGGGCGGGTTGATGGGTGAGTTTCGGGCAAGGCAGCCCAAGTTCCGGTCTCGGCAATAAACTTAATGCGACATCTCCGAAGTAATTAAACAGTGCATAGCTGCTTTCTGTTAACAACTCGCTCGCACGCCAGCAGAAGCGGGCCATTAATTGTTCCTTTTGACTTGCATTGCATGCTGATACTCTTGACCTGGGCCTGGGTGCGGGGGGCGCACCAAACCACATTATTTACCAGCGATCTAATGGAGCCAGTGTCACGGAAACTGCAGGTCACAGGTAAGACAGTAGTAGATAGTACTCCAACAAATCGTTATTAAGTAATCTGGAACAGATTTACTATTGTGTGTCCTCTTCACCAATTTCTTGGCAACAAATAAATGTAGAAGTTAACTCTCAACTCTGCTTTTTCAAGGTCAGCACCTCATGACTCTAGGGCCCCTTTCCTCTGCCACACCTGACCTCCCAATTTATGGGTTCCCAGAGTAAATTGCCCGTGCCAGTGCTTTTCCGCATATGTAAACCGACATGTTTTTCTTTTTGCAGAATCTGAAAATGAAATAGGGCAATTACAGCACTTGCCTGCAGCTGCAGTACAAGTTTTAGGCAGAACCCAGTGACATGTATGGACAGAAGTTCCTGCAGGTTATCTATGTTCGTGTTTCTAGCACAAATTGGCCTACTGTAGGACCCCTGGCTCTAGCATCTCCCTTCTTGTAGTAACCTTAGATGTAAATCACGCAGTTGAATGATTATCATTACAGTCCTTGCGCGTGAACACTCACAGATATTTAAAATTTGCGTATTCATCTCAAAGGCCCGGAATGTGTCAAGTTTCCACCTGCACTGCTTCCCCGCCAACACAAGGCAACATCAAATAAATACTGCCCTCTTCAGGCAAGCTGCTTGGAGAACCAGCCTCCAGCGCTCATGGCGACTGATGAGTTAAAATGAGAACGACTTTTTCCAAAAACAAGGGGTTGTTTCACATTGAAAAATGGTTCTTTTGAGCTTGAAACTAATTTAAACAGCAGAATGTAAACAATGCACGCTATATTACTTGTGTTTTGGCCCAATAAAAAAATACCACTATCACTCACGCCCGCACATTTTTAGCACGCACTTTGTGCCCCTTTCACGTAATTCACACTAGCGCACCCACAGCTAACTTCTGGCTGCCTGGCCACTTCATCGTTCGGCAAAGGGATAAATTAGCCCTGTCTCCGTTTGAAGTAATTTGTAGCTGCTTAACATGGGAATTTCTCAGGAGGCTGTAAGGGAGAGGCTTGGTTTGCTGTTGCCTTGAACATTCATCACCACTTTTTCTCACAGTTTACCCGATTTGAAGCTTGAGATGGTTAGAGGAGACTGGAATGTATTTGTAATAGTAAACAAAACCGGACATTGCATGGCAATGAACAACTTAGAGGACCTTATTAAGCAGGAAATTAAATATGAGCAGCAATTGCAAATAGAGCTCAACTGCAACTTTTGTCTATAAAGTATTGGTGAGGCTCACCTAAAAACCATAGATGGTTTAAATGTTATATATAATATCACAAAGAATCACGTCTTGTACTCTGTGTTGGGGCCGAGACTGCTGCTGTATTTAGGGAGCATGGGTTGTGAGACATTAAGTTATGATCGGATATTGCGACTGCAAGCCTGCGTTCCTGAGAGTGCATTGCATTGATTGATGCTTCTTTTTTGGAGGGTCCGGTTGCAGCAAGGAAGGAATTTGGCAGCCAGGTCTGAGTAAGTGACATTCCAGAATAAGCATCATCAGAAAGAAACTGCAGGGCTTCAAATTCAGAGTTTTCCCTGGTCCGCTCGCTGCCAGAACTGGACTCCAGACAGGAGCTCTCTAATCACTGCTGGGCACCTGCACTGGATCTGCAAGTCAGATCCTGACAGCCTGTGTATTCAGGAGCTAATGGGACCTTGATGTGCTTCCTGTGGGCCAGGGATGTGCAGGTGAGATGTCATGGGTGTGTAGAGCTCAGTCTCCCACCTCTCTGGGTGGATATGTGGTGTTTTAACATTTACACCCCCATGGGTGACAGGCATCTCCTCAGGATCTTGCTGTGCCACAGCTTGGCCCATCTGTTCTTCAATGACACACATCTAGTGACTGACCCTCACCCACAGATGCACAGTACAGGGTATAGACTGTCGTGTCGTGCATCTTTATGGCCATGAACATGGCACATTTCCTGACCTTTCAACCTGGAGATTTTGGTTCTAACCCTTGCTATGGCACGTTCAGCAATACTAGTTCTGGATGTGGGTGGGTGGAGCCAATAGAGGAAGTGGAGTGAGTGGGTGGGGCCAGTGTGTGTGTGGCCTCCTTAAAAAATTTGAGCACCGGCACTTAATATTTTACAAATTAAGCACTAGTTTTCTGTATGACATTTCAATTAAGTCGATATTTGAAAATTAGATTACAGGTTACAAATGAACTCTCTGATCTTGTGATGTGAACCCCACCATCCAGTAACAATATTAGGGTGTTAATAGCACCTAATTAACATCTGGAGCAGTGGCTGCAAATGCTTGGGAGCTCTAAATAAAATTAAAAACAGCCAGGATAAATAAGTTCTCCACTTGAATTCCTAGTGCATAGATAAACAATGTGCTAGTTTGCTTTAGAGTATGGTCACTGTGTCCTCCTTTTCACAAATCTCTTTTCTGTAAGTAAATGTGTCATGTCGTTGGAAACTGAAACAAAAATGAAAAAAGCTTGTTAGTGTGCACGGCCTGTCTTTGACATTACCTCACCAGAGCCTCAACACACTAGAGCTCTTTCGGGCAGGGATTTGATGACTAAGGCTCAAGTACTGGGTGAAGTGTCAATTTTGGAATCAGACCAATCTCCTCACTTGTCTAAAACTGGTTAACCCTGCACGAATCACTTCAACACCTTTATTTGCCCCACCGTTCCAAATTGGCAGAATGAACATTTTTGTTAATGGTTAGATAGACTGATATCCGCCTTAAAAACACTATAGTTAATTTAATTGTAGGTTTCAGATTATATAAGTCTCATCTTCCATCACTCTATTGCACCACTGTGTGACAGGCCAACTGGTGCGCTAACTGAGATTCGTCCTTTCCTTTCAAGAAAGAGATGCCAGAAACCTCGTCTCTTTTAATGCATGTTCTGTTTTTGGTTAAAAAAAATAAGCCTTCTTAAAGTTAACAACCTATTCAAATATTATAAATGTTTTATATAGGTCACATTCTACCCTTGATGAATGTGCCCTTGGCAAATGAGTCTCAATTAGGTAAAGTTCAGGTCTTCTCACTGCTGTGTAGAAACAGACCACCCTCTTGAAGTTATTCAAGTAATAGTATCTTGGTTTAAGAATTATGGGGCATATTATCAAGGGGGTTTATCTCCGCTTTTTTGGCTTTAAAAGCCAAGAAAGCAGAGATAAAATTATCTCCCTATTACCTAGCTGTCTCTAACACCAGTTAGCGACAGCTAGTAGGAGATGGTGACCATCTTGGGCCCCAATTTGCATGTCAGTGATATTTATCACTAATGACATGCAAAGTGGGCGTGCCAAGATGTTAGCGTCTGAAAACAGTCGCTAACATCGCTATCTCCTATTACCAACTTTTGGAGATATTCGCGCTAAGCGTGAATATCTCCAAAAGCTAACACCTGCCCTAAGCAGTTCTCAGCCATGTTATCCAATGGGAGGTGGATAACATGGCTAAGAGCATTAGCTCGGTAAAGCATGAATATCGCTGACTTTTCAGCGATATTCATGCATTGCGGCGAATTTTATCACATTTGCGATAAACCTTGGTAATACCAAGGTTTATTTGCGGTAAAAATCGCCGCAGCCCAGCGGTAAATTTTTGTCTCTAACCAAGCAATAGCGATAGTTATCGCTATTGCTTGGTAATATGCCCCTATGTTTTTCCCTCATATAAAGTTTAGAGGTTTGTGGTCCATGTGTATATATGTGTGATTACAGAGTACTGTATAATTGCAGCAAGTGTAATATTCTGCAGAGCCCGGGCCAGCAGTAACATGGAATCTAAACAAAGACCATCAAATCCAGATTTTTTATTTGGGTTTATTAATTAATTGCAAAATATAGTATGTTACAGGTTGTCAAACTGAAAAAAATTGTACAGGTTAATGAGTACATATCATCTTATTGGTATCAGTATAGTGTAACTAAGTATTACACTGAACCTGTGCAGTATGCTGATGGATTTGGTTCAATAACATCCTGGTACAAAATACAGTTTCAAATCAATAACTTCAAGTACATAGTGCAATACAATCGGGAATGAACATCTCAATACAAAACATAGTAACCATCAACTGTGGCAGCAGCAGGACATGCCGGGACATGCTCACTCACAACATTCAGGTAATGATAATGAAGCAGCAGGCATCCAGGGCATAGGCCCGCAAGAGAGGCCAACGCGCTCACTAGACAGGGCCGGCCTGGGGGGTGGGGGGGCAGGCAGAGAGACGGATGACCAAAGAACGAACTCGCCCGCGGATCGCTGCCACCCATCCGTGTTTCAAGGTATTGTTTGATGGTCACAATTTCTTCTGATAATTCCGTTTTGCTTTTGATAATTCTTCTATCAACAATAAGATGAGGTCTGAAGAACACTTATTGAGGATGGCATACCATTTGTCCATAAAAACGCTGTTTTTATTAAATCTGAAGAAATTTGCTCAACGTGCAGGACAGTTCTATATCTCAACAACTTAAACAATTAGAATACCTTACAAAAAGAGAGTTAAATCAACGACTACATGCATCTACATTGGAGAAATACCACAAGGATAAAAGGATCACGAGGGGATTAAGTCTTTCAATAAAACTGATGCTCTTCAGATTTCACCAAAACTGCATTTTTATGGACTAATGGTATGCCATCCTCTATAAGTGTTCTTCAGACCTCATCTTATTGTTGCTAGAAAAATTATCAAAGCAAAATGTGAATTGTCAGAAGAAATTGTGTACATCAAACAAGACCTTGAAACGTGGATGGAGCCCACACCTGGAAAATTTCACTGGAAGGAATCAATCAAAAATTGGATATATACAACAGAGAATTACAAGAGGGCAAACTACGCAAATTCAAATGCGACACTTTGTACTATAAATTAAATGAAGTTTACACTTGGGATGAGGTGTACGCCCAGCGACACTCCAACTTTAAAAAGACCACAACCCGCTTCGTCCGAATAGTGTAGTCTCTGAAAGTGAAGCACATTTCAATCGAGCACTAGTTACTCAGTGTTAAATAGTGAACGTTTACAGAGAGAAACCGTGATCGAAGAAACAGCACATTCTCCTGCATCAAAACCTTTTTTTATCTCAGGTTCCGGATACAAGTCAACCGCCAGGACAGCACAACATGAAAACGGTTCAACCACTAGGAAACCAGGAGAAGTAAGAGAAAAGGCGAGCACAAATGTAAGGAGCCAAAACAAAGTCTAGTGGTCAATATATCATCTACAAGTCTTAAACCGCAACAGGAGAACATTTTAAACAAAGGGATGGGATTTGTACCAACATACAGAACAAATTAGTTTGAGTGCGATATATCATTGTACAAATTCATGTGCAACTTGAGGTTAAAAAACAGATCATAAGCATGAATGGAGAGAGGTGGTATTCAACATCTTACACTCAGAGTTTACGTATTTCCAAGCACAAAAGGTGTGGAATATGGAGACTAACAACTTGTTGGGTACAATTGAGACACCGGATGATGCATTTTAAATCGAATGAGATTACTTGTTTACATCATCACTACCATTATACATGATATCTAATTGTTTAAATAGCATGGAATAGAAATGTTCTCATAAAAGGATGATGAAAGGTTCACCCTGCACATTGTTTTCATTTCTTACAGATTGGGCCCTGACGGAGGGACACATGTCACAAAATGCATTAGGCATGGAAGAAAGAATATTTGCATGTTAAAAACTAAAATACATAATCTGTGATGTGAACAGATTAAACAGATGTATAAACATATGTAGAAAAAATAATTATGGAGTTTGCATATGTTTCATGAAGACTTGAAGTAATAATACCTTATTTAAACAAATTATTTTGAAAAGAAAGTAAAAGATTCTAACGATTCGTTTTTGCAAAACTGTGCACATTGGAACAAGTACTGTACTTGAATATATGGGTTTGGTGTTTTTGAGGCATGCTAGACATCATGCCTCCAATGTAGCACGCTAGTGTTAGAAGGATTACCATTTAGAATTTGGGTTTAGTAAAGGAGTGCTCCACTAACATACATAACATTTGTTGTGCTCTCCCCACCCCACACAGAGAACAAACCTTGGGAGTCTGACAATCTGGAGAGTTGATTAGGGAGAGAGCAAAGTAATATTTCCCAGCAAAGATAAATAACACAGTTTCTAAGAAGTAAAAAGGTTTCAATGAGGAATCTTAGGCATAGCTAACTGACTTAAAGCAGTGATTCTTAACCTGGGCCCTGCGGACTGCTAGGGGTCCATGGCGCCCATTACTGCGGAGTAATATTAGCAGATTTATACTCCAAACCCGAAAGGACATTTTTTGTCTTCTACTGGTTTCTCCCTTGTGACTAAATAAAGCTTTACCTCTCCTACAATCTCTACTAAGAACTTTTCAGGGGTTGATTAATTCATTCAAGGTTGGCTTGGGTGGGATTTTACCAATCCTAAACATCAATACTGCAGCAGGAATGGTAGACTGATTTTTTTTCTAGCTTAGGGTGGCAGGCACTGTGCTAATAGAATGCTTAAAAGCTCTACTAGAAAAACACATTTGATGTAAGCATATTGAGAGTGTCGGTGGTGTTGTAGAGTATTCCATATAAAGGAGCTGATCTCCACCTAAAACTTGGGAACTACCCAGCATTCCCCATTCTTTTTTTGCATAATTTATGTGGCACCCTAAGCCTGCTGTACGGT
The DNA here is from genome assembly GCF_964263255.1 of Lissotriton vulgaris. Taxonomy (NCBI): domain Eukaryota; kingdom Metazoa; phylum Chordata; class Amphibia; order Caudata; family Salamandridae; genus Lissotriton; species Lissotriton vulgaris. The sequence goes on along the minus strand of NC_141694.1, from coordinate 1,082,242,429 downwards.
ATGGCTAAAAATAACACTGATAAAGCCAATTTCTCATGCGTAGGCAAGGCATATTGACTTTGACAATGCTTTTTTTAAAATACATCAGTCCTCAATATGAATCCCAACGCAGGAAATGCTGAATTTAAATGCACGCTATAACCCACACTAGTGTGTGTTGTGTTTCCCAGAACAAGATTTCAAGACACTACATCATTTCTACGAATTTCAAGCAGCAATGTCACGTAACGGTAACAAACAGAAAGATTTACAGAAAAAGTGCCGATTTGCATGCTCGAAAGCTTGCAAGTTTTTGTTGTGCTCCGACCAGTATTCCATGAAGCTGCAAGGCTTTATCTGCAGCGTGTTGAAACCGGTTTAGGAAGCATCAGTGTGCGCTGTAAAAGCCAAGGAAAGTGTATTTTGTTTCTTCTGTGATTATGAAATGCACTGTGGGCTCTCCAATGACGTTATAAGCAACCGTCGGAGAAGGCAGAAGTCTACAGCCTGCCCTTTCAGGTAGAACTGGAGGCTTCCTTGTAGCCAGAAGCACTGTCATATTTCCAGTGTTAACAACCTTGCAGCTAATACACAACACTGCCAAAACATCCTCCAATAAAATTAACATTTGTTACACCTGGCTATGAAAAACACAGCTCAGACCAAAACTTTATAACCCAGTGATCAGGAACCGATCCATTTTACCCTTTAAGCAAATAGTCCCCATATGTAAGTTAACCAGAGAAGGGCGGACCAATTTATAACACTGAAGTTACTTTCTCATTAAGTTATGAGGCGCATTAAGTTGGCAAAACACTCCCTGCAGTGAAGTAATGACAGGTCACACATTCAAATTTTACAAGTTAAATGCAAACGCCATGAGTCTTAATTTGTAAATGCAATCCAGAATCCTTGCCCAGAAAACACGTCTCTGTGTAACGGATAGGAAGGGGATAAGCAGCGACAATGGAGAAGGCAACAATTTAAAAAAAAAGTACAATAAAAAAGTGCCTCAATCCTAGAGCAAGCGGCGGTAGAATATAACACCAATAAAGAATTATTACTCAGTACTTAGTCCATGCTCCATCAAAGGGACAAACATGCAAAGAGGAAGTAAAGCTTGCACATAGATTGCACAAGGATTCCCAGAGGTATTTTTTTAGCTCACCTTCACTCACATCACACTGTTGCACGACACCCGCTCCGCTGTAGTCAGGCGACGAAGCACAACCAGGCGGCACTCGGCTGCCTGGTTGGGACCCCGATGATGAAGCATGACACCAACCAGGTTGGTGTGTGAGGAGTCTTTTAACAACACCCATTGGGTTCAACTCCCAGGCCACTATTATAAGTGAATGAGAATATCAGAATATATACATACACATAGTGGGCATGTCCACATTGTTTCTACATATTACCTGTGAGGACAGAACGCGCCCCTAAAAACCCTTGCTCTCTGAGTGATTCGTCTTACATCTCTGCAACTAGACAACCAGCAGAGCTTAAATCAGATGCAATGGTAATCCCAGTTATAATTATTAGAGGAGTAAATTGCCACCCAGGGAACATCCTAAGTGGCATACAAAAAAGACATTCATAATATGAATAATCAGCCCCCCCCCCCACCCTTTGGGAGATGTTTCTAAACACAGCGCTTTGATAAAACCTGTAGCATTACAAGACGTCTGATGCCCGCGATACTATGTTGACAGCCTGGTGAATGATTTAAGTGCTGCAGATGTTCTCCTCCCGACGCGTGTAGTCCCTTAATCTGTCATGCTGTGCACCGCCATAGTCATGGCTGCCCGATGCGGAAAGCGTGCGAGCCAAAGTGTGCTGGTGTCATGCCCGCCTTTGCTAGGACCCACCACAGTACTGCAATGAATTGAAACCTACAGAGGTAGCTCCCACCCTCGTGTATAAATAGGGGAGGATGGGCAGCCCCCTCTGCACTGACCTATTGGTAGCTTTGAGTTATGCATACCGGGCAATGCTCTCTTGCAACGAGACCCTCCAGTCACATGTGCCTCGCTTTGCCTTCCTGGTAATTTTTTGACCTCCTCAGGAGCACCACCATGTGTGTCCCCTAAGCGTAGGTCCTCCGAATGGAGGCATGCCGTGCCTGGGTCTGCCCTTGATGGTGCCACTAACTCGTTCTCCATGTATGCCCAGGAGAAAGCCAGGGTCGAATGCAACCTTGAACAGGCATATCTCCCTTTCAGATCGCCATCTTCCCGGTAGGATGCCTAAGGCAGCCTACAACCTCTCAAAGTCAATTGGTAGACTAGTGTTTCAACTCTTTGGTTGCAAGCAACCCCAGCCCTTTATTGCCATGGGGAAGTAACATGTCTGTTGGATTTACCCCCTTGCACAGTTTCGAGAGGTAAGCTATAGGGCTCAGGTGTGATTTGAGCCCATTCCCTGGATCTGCCCTGCCTGAATGCCCATTGCTTGAATTCTTCCACGTTGGCACTGGTGCAGGATCTTAGATCCTCCCAGTCACCCTCCTGAAATGCTCCAAACATTTACAGTAGATGACCAGTTTTGGGGGCCTGGGCCTTGTCCACTAGGAACTCTAGGTCTGCTCATAATACTATCCTTTGCTCGTCTGCCCACAGTGCAAATTGGTGAAACTTCTCCAACTGAAAGTGAAAGAGGGCATCAGCAATGGAGTTGTCACACCCTGACACATTTCTAGCTTCAACAGCTATGTTGTTCTCCAGTTGGCAGCCTACCAGGCGCTGGAGCAGCCTCAGCACTTTTTGGCATTGTGCCACACCTAGTTTTATTGCTTGTAACACCACATGGTTGTCTGACCACAGCATCACCCTCCTGTTTGCTAGGTGCTCTCGCCAAAGTTGGAATGCCACTACTATTGGGAACATCTCAGCAGAGCCACATTTTTTTGTGATGGCTATCTCATGCCTGCTCTTGAGCCACCTGGGGGTGCACCATGCAGTGATAGAATAGGGCCAAACCTTTCGCTACATTCTGCATTAATGTACAAGCTCCGTTGCTTCACTGTCACCCAGGGTTCCCTCCATAGCAGGGTCCCATTAAACTCACTCAGCAACGTCTGCCACTGCTGCAAGTCCCATTTGACCCCCTTGGTCATTCGGGCCCTGCGATCCTCCCTTGAAATGCCCTTCATCTGCCAGGTGAACCACCTGGCAAATGTGCGATCTGCTGGGATGACCCTGGCGGCAAAGTTAAACTTCCTTAGCCGCTGTTCTAGTTCTTTGAGCCTAGCCTTTTTCTTGGCCACTAGGCCCTGAATATTATCCTGCCTTAGGTCTGTATCTTTAGGTCCTGGAGCCTGCTTACCCCATCTTGTGAATCCATATATTCCTAGGAATGTCAGTTGTGCATTGGGGCCCTCTTTCTTATCCTGCACTAGCAGGACCCTAAGTTGCTCTGTCAGCACGTTGAATTGTTCCACCATCGCTCTACATTGCTCGATGTCTGGTGTGCCCACAAACAGGAAGTTGTCCAGATAATGCAGCTTCACCCACTCCATCTAAGCACCCTTCACCCAGTGCCCACTCCAGCAATGTACCGAACACCTCAAAGTACACACATGATAAGGACCAGCCCATGGGTAAACATCTATCATAGTAAAAGGCTCCATCCAGGTTGAAACCTAGGCGATGACGACTATCTGGATGCACTGGGTGGAGGCGGAAGGCGGACTCTATATCCACTTTAGCCATCGCGACCTCTGACCCTGCTCGCAGGAAGGTCGCTCCCCATGCTGCTACACGTCTCTACCTGAATTGTTTTTGCCTAATCTTGTATTTTTCCCTTGTGCATGTACCTTCTTTCTTGCCCAGACTTGTTTTTATTCCTCTGTGCCTGTACTTGCTTTCTTGCACAGACTTGTTTTTATTCCTCTGTGCCTGTACTTGCTTTCTTGCCCAGACTATTATTCTTGCACAGAGGCCGCGAACAGCGGGCGCGCCTAAGGCAAGCCCGTCTGCGACTGGACCGCTCCCAGTGCCAGGACCCCTGGACCCTGCAAATGCCACGACGCCCAAAATGCGCTACGAAGCCAGAACCCTTCACGCACTCAACACAGGACGATCACACACCTGCTTCCTGGCTGCCCGAAGCGCACCCACTGTGCTTTCACCTGTCGGAACTGCAGCTTTACAAGCATCTGCCCCACCATGCTGCCAACCAGGAAAGAACCCAACCACCTCAGATGGATCCTTCTCAACACCCGCTCCGTCTGCAAACACACTGTTGAACACTGGGACCTACTCGACTCAACTTCCCCAGATGTCGCCTTCCTGACTGAAACCTGGCTGAACCCCGCCTTGGCACGCGACTTAGCCATAGCCGTCCCGGAAGGCTACACGACCACCCTCAGGGACCGCACCAACGGAGCAGGATGAGGAATTGCCACTGTCTACAGGAACACTCTCAGAGTCTCGACCAACACTGACGACACCCTCAGCACCGCCGAACACCTGCACTTCCAGATCCACACCGACCCCAACACCACCCTCAGAGAAACCCTCATCTTCCCGCCCCAGACCCCGATCACAGTTCAGCGACTCCATCGCCGACTTTGTCAGCACACACGCCCCCTTGCCTCCACAGACTACATCCTCCTCGGGGACCTGAACTTCCACCTCGAGAACAACAACGACACCAACTCCACCACCCTGATCGACAACCTAGCCAACCTCGGACTCAGACAACTTGTCACAACACCCACCCACTCTGCCGGTCACACACTTGACCCCATCTTCTCCGCAAGCCCCCACGTCTCCTTCAACCACACCACTGAACTCCACTGGACCGACCATCGCTGCATCCACTTCACCTTCAAGAAACCCACCACGCACGACCGCACCCAACAGATGCCTTGCCGCTGCTGGAGCAAAGTCACCGAAGACCAGGTAACCACTACTCTTGCCCAGAGCCTACCCACCTAGCCCACCGACCCGACACCGACACCCGCAACCTCAGACAGTGGATCAACAACTGTGCCAACACCCTTGCCCTGATCAAGAAACCCTCCAACAGTCACACCAACAATAAAGCCAGCTGGTTCACTGAAGACCTCCGGGCCTCAGGGACCGCACCAACGGAGCAGGATGAGGAATTGCCATTGTCTACAGGAACACTCTCAGAGTCTCGACCAACACTGACGACACCCTCAGCACCGCCGAACACCTGCACTTCCAGATCCACACCGACCCCAACACCACCCTCAGAGAAACCCTCATCTTCCCGCCCCAGACCCCGATCACAGTTCAGCGACTCCATCGCCGACTTTGTCAGCACACACGCCCCCTTGCCTCCACAGACTACATCCTCCTCGGGGACCTGAACTTCCACCTCGAGAACAACAACGACACCAACTCCACCACCCTGATCGACAACCTAGCCAACCTCGGACTCAGACAACTTGTCACAACACCCACCCACTCTGCCGGTCACACACTTGACCCCATCTTCTCCGCAAGCCCCCACGTCTCCTTCAACCACACCACTGAACTCCACTGGACCGACCATCGCTGCATCCACTTCACCTTCAAGAAACCCACCACGCACGACCGCACCCAACAGATGCCTTGCCGCTGCTGGAGCAAAGTCACCGAAGACCAGGTAACCACTACTCTTGCCCAGAGCCTACCCACCTAGCCCACCGACCCGACACCGACACCCGCAACCTCAGACAGTGGATCAACAACTGTGCCAACACCCTTGCCCTGATCAAGAAACCCTCCAACAGTCACACCAACAATAAAGCCAGCTGGTTCACTGAAGACCTCCGGGCCTCCAAGCAAACCTGCCGAAAGCTGGAGAAGATCTGGCTCCGTGAACGAACACCGGACGGCCATGCAGCCCACAAGAACACTACCCACAGACAACATCACCTCATCAGATACGCCAAAAGGGCCTCCTTCAAAGACCACCTAGACAACAACGCGCACAACAGCAAACAGCTCTTCAACATCGTGAAGGAACTCTCCAACACCAACAATGTCTCACCCTCGCAAGACCTGTGCGACTCGCTGGCCAACTTCTTCCACCGCAAGATCGCAGACATCCACGACAACTTCAACGCCATTACCGCCCGACAACCACTGAGACCTCCGCCCCCACAACCACCAGCTGCACCAACCGCCTGCTTTCCTGGACCAACATCAACTATGACGACACCATCAAGATCATGAACACCATCCACTCCGGATCTCCTTCAGACTCATGCCCACACCACATCTTCAACAAAGCCAGCACAGCCATTGCACCCCATCTCCGGAAAGTCATCACCACCTCCTTCGAGACAGCAACCTTCCGGGAGAGCTGGAAGCACACTGAGATCAACGCCTTACTCAAGAAACCCAAGCCGGACCCCAAGGATCTCAAGAACTTCTGGCCCATCTCCCTGCTCCCTTTCCCAGCAGAGGTCATCGAGAAGACCGTCAACGAACAACTGACCCGCTACCTCAAGGAGAACAAATCCTGAACCCTTCCTAGTCTGGGTTCTGCAGCAAACACAGCACCGAGACTGCCCTCATCGCCGCCACCTATGACAACAAGTACCTGCTGGACAACGGAGAAACGGCGGCCCTCATCCTCCTGGACCTGTCAGCCGCCTTCGACACGGTCTGCCACCACACACTACGAACACGCCTCCACAACGCCGGGATCCGAGAGAAGGCCCTGGAATGGACCACCTCCTTCCTCCCCGGCAGAACACAGAGCATCCGCCTTCTCTCCTACCGCTCCGAAGCCACCGAGATCATCTGCGGCATACCCCAAGGCTCATCCCAACCCTGTTTAACATCTACATGGCAAAGCTCACCCACGTCGCCCATCAGCACGATCTCAAAGTAAACTTTAAATGTTAAAAGTAAAGCGCGGGTGCCGCAATTATAGCGAAAGTAAAGAAATAGATATTTTTTTCTATTTCTTTACTTTAGGTATAATCGCAGCACCCGCGATTTACTTATAACAATAAAAGTAAAGCGCGGTGCCGCGATTATACCAAAATTAAAGAAATAGATTTTTTTTCTATTTCTTTAATTTTGCTATAATCGCGGCACCTGCGCTTTACTTTTAATTGTGGGCGCAGCGATTAAGCGATCACGTCGCGATCGCTATTGTCAACAACTAGTGGTGCGTGAGCACCACAGAGGAGCGGGGGAAGGGAGCGCTGCAGCAAGGCAAACATGCGCTTCTGCACGCGCTAGCCACTGTCGGGATTGGGCGTTTCAAAGGCGGGACCCTTTGCCCAATTGCGTGCCTTTTTTTTTTAAAAAAAGCATGCGCAAGCCAATGCCATACGGGGAAAGCAAAACCACATGCATGAGCGTGTGGGTAGCTATCTAAACCCCGTATAAGAGGTCTGGCGTTGCACGACAAGCCTGCGCACTGCAACACTAGGCGCGAGACCTGAAAAAAAGCATCATACTTTGATGCACCAAGGTATTCCTGATCTCGGAGTGCCTCACACTGCTGTTTAGTTGAATATACGAGTCTCTGATGGAGGGTGACTCTCTGATAGTGCCCTGGGTGTCATGTGAGAGACGCCTGCATATCTTTGGCACGTTTAAGCGGTGAGCCTCCGTTGGATTGTAGCTACCTTTGGGGGTCTGGGAAGCATCGGTGCCCATGTGCGTCCCCGGCTGCACTCCTGGCTTCACAGAATCCTACAACACATCCTCTATGCCGTTCTTATTTCAGTAAAGTATTTTAGTTGAAGTGCCTGTTTGGAAGGAGCACACGTAGAGCTTTTATTGGAGGTCCTGTCTGGGAAGTAAATGGCCTGAGTAAGTTTCCTCTGTATGTAGCACTCACTTAGCTGAGAATGTACAAATACGGAAGCACTTTACGTTACTGGAGTGTTGGGAAGCGATACAAGGTCGTGTACACAAAGTGTGAATTTACATCTTTGAATTACACAATTGCATTTCACATATTTATATTTTAGGCATGAAGAGGTTACCTGATTTGCTAACAGTTGAACCATTTCACTTGGGTGCAGAGGCCAGGATTCTAACCCTGGTCCCTACGTTCCAAAGTCTATAGTTTCATTGCTAGACAATATATCCTCCTCCTCTGAAGCTAGCCCATGTGATATGGTACTTTGGTAAACATCAACGTAGCGTGCTGAGTGCTAAATAATGAGTCCCTTGCAGGAAACAGCATTCAGAACTCTGTGGGACCTTAATGCTGCTCTTGGGCAAGACAAGAATAGAGACGGAAGCCATCGAGACAGGAGCAGACAGCTGTAACAAATCCATCTCTAGTCATGAGCGAGGAGTACCCAAAGTCTGCTGTGTCTGGGAAACAGTAGGGCTGCCTGCAGACATCTAAACCTGCTCGTAGCAAAGACCTATCTATATTACGTTGCAAAACCCCAAACTGCCCCAGTGGGCTGTCATGGACCAGGGGGCCCATTAAGGTGACTGTGCTACTGCGCATTGGGTTTGCTGTTAAATCTTGAAACAAGGTCATTATTTTTCCCTCCTATGTTTTGTGAAAGACGAGATCGTGCCCCAAACGCAGACATTATAATACTTTCAGTGAGGTGTAGTTTTGTTTATCTGTTTGCAAAGATGTCCTATACGAGGAGAGGGGGGTGGGGGAATGGGAAGTGGTTAAATTATTACATTTCGGTGCTGTGCATTGAAATTCAGTAACTTGCCTAATTATGGCTGCAATGGGATGTTATTGTATTTCTACTGATAGAATCGCATTAGACCAGGCCTATACCTTGTGAAAGCTGAATGCCACGGAACAGCAAATAGGTGCAGAAGTGTTTTCTTCTCGTCTGTGCGGTTTTACAGTCGTAGTTTTTGCTCATTGCATGTTAACCTTTTATCTTTGGCATCAATTTAGTTTTTTTGATAAAATCTGATAACCGGCATTCTCCTGCATTGCAGAAGCGGTCCTGCAACAAATGAAATGCTACACGCCTTGCCTAAAGCAGAATAGGTGCTGTAGATTTATCAAACCACGTGTAAGATAAATTGGCATTTATGCAAAGGAACTGTGCTTCCAGTCTTGCTGTTTAATACAAGCGTTATTGAGAAATGCAAAATAATGCTGTGTCGCATCATGAAAAACTATATGTAGAGGTTTTAGGTTACATTACTTCTATATGTTGGTTAGCTTTCGTTCCAAAGGAAATGTTTGCAGTATGTATGTAGGAAGAGATACATTTAACATTTGTTAGAAGATTAGCGAGCAAAAAATGTTTTATTTATCAAAGCTATTGTAAAGTTTTTAAGCACTTAGCCTTTTTTCAGCATATAGCTTGTTTTATGTAAACCTTGCAAACCGAAAAGAAAAATACTTGTATGTTAAAGAAAAAGTTAATTAAATCATTAATGAGATTTAAAAACTAAGCTATTGATTGCATGCCTAGTGTTCAATACCATTTGTACATAAACCTTAATATCGAAGTTTCTACTGTTTTTAACCTTTATAAGTAACTGTCTCTGATCAAGCAATTAACTGTACTCAAACTTAGGATAAAAAACTAAACAGGATCCGAGCAGGCAACAGAAAGCATCAGAAGCAAGTAGTTTTTAACTCACTGAGTCATCTTGTCCACATATTGTTTCATATTACAACAGCTAGCACAGTTTGTTCTTCATAATGCGCATAATTACAGTTTTGTTGGTGCTATATTTATGGTCTTGTGCAGTGCATTCACGTATAATCGAGAGTATGTGCATACGATGGACATGTCCATGTAAAGGTAGTTTGACAGAAACAAACAAATAGGTGTCTATATATGTGTGGTTAAAGCCTGCCTAAATTCTAATTTGTGCGTCTCGTTGCAAACTACACACCCGATGATTAATCTGCCACTCCCCAGGGTTTAGTGTGGTATAAAACAGAGGGAGGGGGTGGCGGAGCAAGGATTCTGTAGTATTTTGAGGTAGCAAATAGATATGTTGTCATTTATTCCTAAAGCAAATCCACGTATTTTTAAGACAAATTAATTTAGTTAAGTTGCAGAGATGTAGAGATAGCGATATATAGATAAATTCAGTGATTTTAGGGAGGATGAGAACTAATTTGTATCCTTCCAGGGCCTGAACATTGTTTGGATTTTCAGAAAAAGGTCATTTCCCATTTAAGTTCCTTGATGGTAAAAAATGCTGAGATTCCATCACCAAAGGATTTTAGGTCTCACTTCACAAGAGGTGTTACTGTGACATTGGCACATTTGGGAGGTCTACATGCACTGTGAATGTGCAATTCTACTTCATCTTTAGTCAAATCATTCACACACTTTTTTTAAATATAATGTTTTATTGGCGTTTGAAATAAACCAGAACAAAACATATTACATCAATATCTATGTCACATTAAACCACCCCTGCCCCTCTCCCACTGTGCTGTCCCTCAACAACCGTATAGGACAAAGCATTTGAATATTCACTGTAATCATCAAAGGGAGCCGACGAGAACCCAGGCACATGAAAAGGGGGGGCTCTTGGCCCCCCCGCCCGCATGGCGGCGCGGCGACCGTCCCCCTCCTCGGCAGCCAGTCGCTGACCATGTGAAAAGGGGGGGCTCTTGGCCCCCCCGCCCGCATGGCGGCGCGGCGACCGTCCCCCTCCTCAGAGCTCCTCGGTGGAGGGGCGTGCCCTTCTGGGCGCGCCTCGCCACCGATTGGTTTGCGCCCCCTTTGACCCGGATGTCATTTTAGGGCTTCCGGGTCGGAGGGGGCGGGCTGCAGGAGGGGCTGGGTGGGGGTGTGCCGCCCTCACCTGGCCCCTTGGGGATAAAGAAGCGGGGAGCGCCCAGGAGACCCTCTTGTTCTCTGGACGCTCCCCCACAGTGTGTCGTGCCCCGCGCTCGGGGCTTCTCGTTTTCCCACCCACCATCCCTGGAACTACTCGGTCGAAGCTGTTTTAGTTCAATGTACATATACTTTGCTGGGTTATTACTAGCACAAGGCCTGGTTTAACGTGCGTTATGTGACTAAAGTATTTTGTTGGTAAGTGTATTTTAGGCCTTTTTTCCCCGTTTAGTGAATGATGCTATAATATGCTGTATGGTGGTGTTTGTGTTAGGACCTTCTCTCCTTTGTAGCGATATGTCGATTTTGATGTGATATTTAGTTAGAGTAGTTGTCCTTTAGCTCTTTTCTTCCATAGGTCGTCGTATTTATTAGGTTTGGGGCATGCGGTAAGGTCATGACCGGTGAGCAGCTATTTTAAGGTCTGAGGGGGCGGGCATCATCCCATGGAGGTTCCCGCCCAAGGGGAGGTGCCCTTGGCACCTCATAAGAACTTCAGGGGCAAGGTAATTGCTGTTCAAAGGGGCGCGGGTTGGAGTAGTCACGCTTTCCTTAGGCTGGTAGCCACCCCGCGCGCGCATACTCATGACGTCACCGGATGGCGCAGAGTAAGGGCCCTCCTTTAGTGGGTAAATGGAGTTCACGGCGTGGACCGGGTAATTACCGGGCCCGGCTACGCATGCGCACATCTCTTGGTGAGGCGCAGCTGGTAATTGGATTCACGGCGTGGACCGGGTAATTACTAGGCCCGGCTGCGCATGCGCACATCCCTAGGTGAGGCGCAGCTAATAAGACCTGACACCGGTTAGCGACCTTGCCATATGGCCAGAAATGTAGTATACAAAAATCTAGCTGAGGATGTTAGTTTTGGTTAGGAACAACTTGTATTAGAGTCTCTGTTAAGGTTAGCCTCTCAAGTTTGTTGACAATATTGTATCTAATGTCCTGCTGATTTTTGTATAATGTATTTATCATGCTATTAAAATTCTTTAATTTTATATCTTAATAAATACGGCCGGGGGTCCCGCGACCCCCGCCTTCCAAAGATAACCATGTTTCATGTTCATGTGTCCGGGAGTTGGTGTGGTAAGTTGGGAGGGGGGTGGCAGCCAGTCGCTGACCATGTGCTTGACGCATCACCGGCGCAGAGCTGTCCAAATTTCGCTTTCCTACTTTGCACTACTACCATTACCCACCCATTCCCAGTCCGAGAACGCCTCTGCGTATCTTCCTTGCAGCCTCTATGCTCGATCCACACTTGTTTCTCATGGGGGCTTAGTATCCGCAGTCTCCAGTAGCTCAGCAAGCATTGCCGCCCAACCCTGTAAATTGTCCGACTAATTTATAGTGTCTCCTGGATTTCCGCACGTGGCTCTTCTGCCACCGCCCACTCAGCCAGGGCACTCATCCACCCTACGCTTGGCGAGCACAACTCTAACAAGCATTAAAAATGCAATAGATTTCGCTTTCATTAAGTTAGAACCATTTGCTTTGCTATACAATACCATTAGCAAAGCAAATCGGGTTAACTTAATCAAAGGCGAAACCTATTGCATTTTCAATGCTTGTTGTTTGATGCTAAAGTAATTGCTTCGGTAATCTCCTCTAATGCGAAAGAATTTGGAGACTCTACAGTGGTCGTGAATGAGTCTGACAAATGGAAATTTAAAAGATTAAATAATACGTATTCAGCATTTAAATTCTGTGTTGAAAGAAGTATCAGGAGAAATAATATAAGTTTAATGGTTAACATAAAGAAGAAAAAACACAAGCCTGTATTTTCCTTTGATTATACAAAGGAGAACGATCGTGCGGGTTCTGGCTGTTTGTAATAACTACTGGCTTTTAAAAAAAAAATGTAACCCTCTGCAAAAAAAAGCAGTTGCCATAGTGCCATATTTTTACCTCGTTAAATTCAGGGTAGCACTCCATTGTTAGAAACGATTTTTACGGAGTTAATTCAATCACAAACTTTCGGGAGGCCCATAAATATGCAAGTTAAAAGAAAATAACTTTGAGATGATCCAAAATTTGCGAGAGCACAGTGGCAGAAAATATACACCATTAAACCACTAGCAAAAATCTAAACTGTATGACCAACATATTTGTTTAGTCGCAAACATGGTAAACAAACGACACGAACATACTTGGTTATCCAAAGAAGGCAGTTAAAGGAGCCAATGGACTTATTTAATGAGCAAACGTGTAATTTAGACCTTGGCAAATCTAGAGATCCCTGCTGGCTTTGTGAGTATTGATTTCAAAAGGGCTCCTACAAACTGGTGTGAGAACTTTCATAAAAATCGTAATGCTGCCTGGCCGCTATGTCATACTGTCGGACCAAGGAAAAAGATGGTCAAGCCCCCAGAGAAACTACCAATCAGTCAGCGACAATCTAGCATTAGAAGGGCTAGATCAAAGCTAACATATACACCGAGCGCCATAAATCAGTTCCAAATAAAGGAGTAGGCACATATGGCTGAGATACCCGCCACCCCCTCTCAACACAATCCCCAAGGATGGGAAACCGGAAACGTTCTGAACTTTTGGAAGACGGGAGGGAGTGACCCTCCCGGCCGTATTTATTAAAATATGAAACAAAATTAAAACGTTAAAATAACAGTTTCATATTAATGTACAATTTCATTTCCACATTTGCGATGTTTGGCTAACCTTAACATATACTCTAATACAGAGGTTCTCCTAGCCGAACTAACATCCTACAAAACTTTACTTTAAATTGAAATTGTACATCCTAACGTTTAAGGGCCAACGGCAAGGTCGTAACCGGTGTCAAGATCCCTAAACCAGACATATCCCCCTCACTTGTGAGGGGCGACCGCACAGAGGCGTACCTCAAGTGCATTTACCAATTTCCCTTGACTTGACGGGGGCCCCAATAAACTCGACGCCATTTAAAGGTCGTCCGAGGACTCGTGTGAGGTATCTAGAAGGTAGCGTAGACCCCCTCCCAAACCCCACACAACTTACCACATCTGCCGTCGCAGATGTCCTGGCCCCGGGAAATTCCCCAGGAGGGGGCTGTAGCCCCTCCTACCCAGGAAGGGGCCTTGACCGCCTTTCCTTTCCTTTCGGCGGCCCATCCTTAGAAGGGACCGCCTCCCCGTTGAGGGGCCAATGGCCACCTCCCTCGAGCGCTCCCATCCGTAATGGGTGACGCCCACCCCTAGGGATCTTCCAATTACTGCTCACCGATCATGACCTTACCGCCACAGTTCGGATAGTTGACCGGCTATCCGGACCCCCCACAACACTCCTGCCTAAAGGTCATGTCATAAAGTCCTTAGCCAAGCTATCAGATCTCCTATGAGTAACTCGTTCCCCACCCGGGACAAATGAACACCATCCCCCAAATACATACTGTCCCCTTTTATACAACCATGCGAAATAGAATGCAGTGTACTTGAACGGAACAATCTACTCATTTTATTATTAATTTTCCTTACTGAATGATTCAGAGCGGGAACCGAAAGAGCCCCCCGCCACACTTTCCGTGGGATCATATGGGACCATGCAATCGTGCACCCTGGAACTCTCCTCGCTAACCAACTTACCGTGGAAAGCATTGCCTCAAGAAGAAGTCGTCTACCAGTGGTCACCAAATCATTGCCCCCAAGATGTACTATGACTATAGACGGCGGTGACCTCGTCCGCCCTAACAAACCCTCAAAATATGATCGAAACTGGTCAATACAGAGCCCGCCCTTTCCGTAGAAGGACACACTGTACCCGTATTCCCCAGCCACGTGAAACATGTCACCTGCTTTGAATACGTCCGCGGCACGCCTCACATATGAGTGGCCCACGACCCACACCTCCTTTTTCACAGCCGGTGATGTCTGACCGCTGGCCCGGTGTTGGGTCGACTGCACAGTCCGCCCCGCCTCGTAGGCTTGCGCAACTGAAAACCAAACAAAAACAAGAAGCGTGAGTACATCATTACAGCTTCACAACATGTGCAACCGCACATACCTTTTATAACAATTCGAGGACCAACGCCCCACACGTTTAACTTGTTCGACATTCAGACCCCTGGCTGTAGCCTCTGTAGCAGCCCCTATCCGAAAGGAATGGGTCCCAAACTCGCCGAGGTTCAGGCCCGCGGCAGAAATCGACATCGCAAGCACCCGCTGAAACTGAAACCTCGTCAGTGGGGTGGCGTCAGCGTGTCTCAACAAGGTCCCCCCCCATGATGCCACCCTTTGCGCTAAATATTCCTCCACGCAACTCACCGGGCACATGGAAGACCCGGGAATCCTTCGTATGATTATGCAGTCCCCCATTGCACCCTGATCGGTCTTGGACCTCACAAACGAGACAGTCATTGTCTCCCCCCTGACCTGAACGTGCTCTCGGCACATTCCCCCCATGGTATCCTGCTTGTTCTTTGCCACTAGTTCGCTTACCCGCATAGCCCCATGGAATGCTAGCACAAAAGCGGCTCTGAATAACCTTGTTTCATACAGGGATGAACATGTTGCAGGGAGTACAGATAACAACAGAGCTAACCTATCCAGACCTATCGGGCGCCTTGCATCTACTTTGCGACCCTCAAGGCGTTGCCACCCTCGTAGCGCTTTCTGCACAACGAAAGACGCGGTCGGGTCCTGAATCCCATGGGCCCTTGCCATAAAGGAAATGGCGGCCCGATGCCTCTGGGCCGTAGCCACTGATTTGCCTGCCTGATGTAACGACAGCAGAAAATCTACTACTAGTTCTTCCTGGCCCCAAAGCTCTCCCCTAGCAGCCCCCACAAAGGCCCAATATGATCGGAACGCCCCTTCATATGCCTTCCTCGTCCTGGGTGCTAAACTCTCTCCCACGAGGTTCTGTAGTTCGGGGCACCGAGAGACCAGAGAGCTTCGGGAAAGGGTGCCGCCACCGGGTCCGCTGTGGGCAGAAAACCCCAGAAGGCCTGCATACGAAAACGAGAAAGCGCATCTGCCGCTTTATTCATTACCCCTGGCACATGTTTTGCCTTAAATAGCACGTTCAATTGCATACACAATAACACAATTTCTTTGAGCAATCTCAGAACCCATTTGCATCGTGCTGCCTGGCTATTGATACACTCAACCACGGTCATTTTATCAGACCAAAACACCACAGATTGATCTCTGAACCCCTCAGGCCAAGTTTTCAGGGCCACAAGAATGGGAAAAAGTTCAAGAAAGGCAATGTTACTTGTCAGCCCACACTCACGCCACCATAATGGCCATTTTTGAGCCGACCATCGTGTGCCGAATATGGCACCAAAACTAGTGCTCCCTGCCGAATCTGTCCACTGCCCCAGCTCCTCGGAGGACACCGCCGGTTTGTTCCAGACAATTCGACCATTGAAATCCGCCAGAAATGCCAACCAAATGCGCATGTCCTGACGAACCTCTGCCGACAACCTTGTGCGATGATGACCCTCCTTCAGGCCGACCATGGCCTGAGCGATCGAGCGGGAAAAAGGGGCGGGCCATCGGCATGACTCTCAGGGCAAAATTCAGCTGTCCCACCAATTGTTGCAACTGGTGCAGCCTGACCTTGGACTTGCTAATACAAGCTTCCAGTGAAGCCCTGAATCTTATCACCTTCTCTTTAGGTAGTCTAAAACAACCTTCCCCAGAGTCGAGTTCGATCCCCAGGAACTCGAGGCAAGTCGAGGGACCCACAGTCTTACCTGGTGCCAACGGCACACCGAAATGCTTCATTAAAGTACAAAATTCATTCAAAGCCTGTCCACATTCCGGACCCCCGGCCGCCCCCAGAAACAAAAAATCATTGAGATAATGCATGACATGCTGTAAACCAGTCTTCTTTGTGAAGACCCATTGCAGAAAGCAACTGAACTGTTCAAAATATGCACAAGAATTAGAGCAACCCATTGACATACATCTATCCATGTAAAACTGACCCTGAAACATGAAACCAAGGAGACGCTGATCGTCTGGGTATACCGGGAGCAACCGGAACGCTGACTCAATATCTGACTTTGCCATCAGCGCCCCGGGCCCTAGGCGATTCAACATGGCTACGGCCTCATCGAAAGATGCGTACCGCACCGAACACACTTCCGGGTCTATTGCATCATTCACGGACAGACCACGTGGGGCTGATAAATTATGTATCAGTCGGAACTCACCCGGGTCCTTCTTAGGGACCACCCCCAAAGGAGAACAAACAAAGTTAGCACACGGTGGCTCGTCAAATGGACCGGCGACTCGACCTCGAGTAACCTCCTTCCTAATTTTTTCTTGTACTATGGTCGTATGTTGCAAGACCGATATTTGATTTTTACACTTTCTTACACCCCGAAAGCCCCCCACTGGGATGCGGAAACCATATGAAAACCCGTTCCTCAACACCCCAGCGGAAGCGTGATCCGGGTATTCGCTGAGCCAAGGAATCATTGCCATGGTATCAACCGGAGTAGGTAAAGGCGCCCCTCGGACTATTTTAGACCTGTTTGGCGCCTCCTCTCCCCCCGTTATCACCCGTTTTGGCTCTGCACATGGACTCCGGATGGGATGGCTGCCCACACCCTCCACATTCGTGACGAAATTTACATGACCCCTGGGGCCTCGTACATTTTCCTCTGTTGAAGTTCCAACAAATCCCCCTTTTACCTGTGTTGCCGTTCGGCCTCGAGTTGTATTCGTTACCTGTACCTGATCGAAAGGGGGTCCCGGCATATTGGCGGGAGGATTCACCCCCGCTACTCCCCACTAATGGTACTTTTAACATACCAGTACTCTCCATTTTTGACCATGAAACAGAATCGTAACAATCCCAAGTTAATTTTTTATCGTGCTCCTTTGCTTTTCTAAAAATGTTATCGTAACAGAACCACTGATTGCCCCCATATGATACGGAATATTCCATGATCCGTGTCTGATAGATCGGCAATTCGGACAGCAACTCGGGTCTACGTTCGCCCATGATGGAGGTAAAAATTCCCCACGCCTTCCCCCAAGTGCCAATGTTTTCATCAACTTTAAAGGCGGCCATCTTTGCGCGCCAAACACTCGGATGCATGAGCTCCTTTTGGCTCTTAACATGCTCCATCTCATAATGATCAGTAAGCAACGAGAAGATGTTTATATACTCATTTGCCCATATCTTCTCCTTAATAGCCAGAGGGACATGTTGACCCAACTTTTCCCTTCGTGAAGGTGCAGACTCATCCCTTGCAATCGGCAATGGCCGCTTACCTGAACCGGAAGCTGCATCTGCGGCTGGAGCTGTTCCTGTTGGCTTTTCTACTGCCGCAGCCGGCGTGATAACTGGCGATGATGCCTTCACCGCCTCCCTTGTTTCACGCAGTTGCTTCATCAACTCTCGCGCGTCGTCAGCCGTGGCGCCCTCGCTATCTTTACCCAACCACGCTGCTAATTGTGCTGCCAGCTCGGGCGGCATATCCTCCCCGGACACGGGGGTGACCACTACGGGAATCGGATTCCCCTCTGCTGGTACCGGAGTTGGCTCTTCGAGTGGCGCACAGGGAACCGGGACGTCCCCCCCAGCTGCTCCCCTTCTGGGCCTTTTGCCTTTTCCTCCCGGCGCTGCTCCCGCCAAAGGACGTTTCGGTCCCCCTTCTCCGTCTCTATCCGCCACCCGCTTCTTCAAATCGGTTACTTCTTTCATGAGTATCCGCAGCATCTGGTCGGTAGTCATTCGCTTTCCGACCTTCTTAGGCATTCTCCGACAGAGTATCTGTAATACAAAAAAGAAAGATTACCACGCTCAAAATTGGCTCTTCGTTCCGTCTCGAGCTCACGTGCAGCGAGGAGGTGCAGCTTCAGAGCACAGGAACAAGAGGATGCTTTCTTGGCTTGTGGCTCCTTTTATCGGTCTTCAGGGCGGGCGTAAACCCGCCCCTGTCTGCCCCGAAGGGCGTGGCCGGCCGCGTCAGTGTCTAGGCCAGCCCACTCCAGGGCGGGAAAGGGCGCGCCCCGGCTACGCCGCTTTGGGCATACCAGCCGAGGCTCGCCTCCCGCCCAAGATGGCTTCCCGGGGGGATCGTGGTACTCCGCCATACGTTCGGGGGGACCGAATGGTCGTCCCTTTCCAGGAGCACCCCTCCCCTCCTCCCCCCAACACACCTGGAGTGTATAGTCACAATTTGTGCTCACCCCCAGCAGCAGCTAGTTATCACGACCGCCTATCACAAAGGGTCTGTGGAGCATCCCACAAGGGTTTTGAATCTACTGCAACAGTGAAATACTACCACCCATACACAGAACACTAGTTTAGCAGTGGATTAAACTAGAAGAGTAAAAAACCTTTGAGCAGATGAATAGCAAGGACACCAATTAGATAGATTATACCATCATATATAAGCGATCAGACCTGTAAGCACTAAAAACGAGTCAACCTCAGACATCTAATCAGATTGCAATCTGTAGTGCCTGACAAGCTCCACCTCCATAGACAAATTGAACGACACCAAAGGCGTCATTCTAAAGCCAAATGCAAGGCCAGCCCTTGACAGAAAGACCGGGATCTCAGAGGGCCACAGAGAGCATTGAGACGTAACCCACAAGGCCCTGAGGTAAGATTCCCAAAGCTTTCATCAACCAGCACTACATGAAAGCAAAGACCATCTTCCAAAAAGGCAAAGGTCCAAGGTCGCAGTGTGCTGGAACGCCGATAATGCTGGGCAAGAGTCGCAGACAACCTGCATTTTAAATGAATAATTTAATGAGTAGCAGACATAACAAACATTCAAGTGCAGAACCGAATCCAACAGTTTCTATAGACAGGGCCATGTGATTCAAAGGGGAGTCAATAATGACAGAAATGGTAGAGCGCTAAACGAGAAGAAAACCCCACATCCAAGCCCCAAAAGAGAAAGGTGTGCTCTATAAAGAGCAGACAGAAAGAATCAGCCATCATAGTGGTGATATGTGGTGCTGCGTTCATCGTGTGTTACCAAATCGTAAAATTACTGAGATCCCGAGTGGATAGATTTCTATTGATATAGTGTTCCACACATCTGACATTTCAAAGGGCTGTATCGAACAGGTGTCACTAATTATTTCTTCAAATTATTTTACTACATGCTCTTCACGGCAAAATATGGTCCAAATATAATAGACTAGGTGATCTTTATACTCGGAATAAGTCCTTAAGGTTTGTGCTAAAATGTTCAAATAATTATTTAATATCCAAATATCTAATCTCCTTCGCAGGCGATATACAATTACATGTATCCACCATACTTTTAAAGAGCATCCTGAAAATGGGAATTCTACAGTTTTTCTATGGCGATCTAATACCCCTAAACAACTGTCTTTAATTCTCAAATATAGCAATGCCTGTAGAGATCCCAGACGGTTAAAGAAACCTATCATCTGCATATCAACATTTCTTAAAAGCCCATCCTTGAATTTACACTCTCTTCAAGTTAGTGACAGCAGAAATAGCAGCAGCTGTTATTTTCAGGGTTAGATTGAATATCCACAGGAAAATTACATAACCCTGGCATGCATCTTTGCCCAAATTAAGAGAGTGTGACCTGTTCCGATTTAGCAATTCGAAAATTATTTGTTCAGTTTTAACAATAAAACAATGAATAAATCACAATAAATTCTCTGTACATAAACATTAAAAAAAAGAAGTTAAGAGTCAATCGCCGTTTTCATTTTGAGTCCTGGTAAACATCTTGCAACGGATAAGCACGTTTGCAATCCTGCAGTAAGTTTAAATACACAAGGGCAGGCCAGCATGAGTAAAATTATTCTCTTTAAACAAAGGGACTAAAAAGTGCCTAAAATGTTTTCTACAAATTAAAACATAGTGCACAATATCTTGTGAAGAGGCAAAGTCACATCCACAAGGGCTAATTTAGAAACATCGAACACGTTTTTGGGAAATGCAAGCAGAGTGAATTCAATTTAACTTAAAATGGTTTAACCGAGAGTGATGTGTTTCAATAAAAGGCACTGTTTTCAACAATATAAACATTGGGAGGGAGGGCGAGGGGTGAGAGAAAAGTAGACCAAAAATTGTTTGTGTGTGTGTAAAAGGCCGCTTTATTAGGAAACAGGTGCACATTACAAAATACAACCTCGGCAAACGCCTTACAAAACTAAACCTCACTAAATAAATAAATAACTAACCAAACGGGCCCCCAACCCCCAACCCCTACATATTTGGGCCCTCCCCACAACACATCAATAACATTATAACATCATTATACATTACATCATGATAAAACATTACATCATCAATCAACATTACGTCATAAATATAAAACATACGTCATCAATAAACTTTATTCATCAAACCACAACTGAATTAACATTTGTCATGTCCTCCGTAATCATCGATCCTGCCTGACCCTGCACTCCTGCAGAATACCCCTTTTCAAAACTGAACGGTCAAACCATGACCAACCTGCCCCGGCCCCAGTCCCAGAAAATTCTAACGAACTTACAACCAACAATCAACCTAAAACCGAACTGATACACCACGACCCCGCACTGCACCTGCTCCTAGCGACAAATACAAATACAAGAAACAACCCCTGCACACCGGAAACCCATAAAACAGCCTTTTGAAAAAGAAAAATTCTCAAAAAAGGTGAGAAAAAACGAGGGAGCGAGGGTAATCAAATACTACAGAAAACAGGGAGGGAGGGAGGGACAAAAAGTTAAAGCACCTAGCCACCAGGTCACCAAACCTAAAATGGTGGCGGATAGCGGGAAAGGTGGAATTTATACTTGGGCTGGCTGGTCCTACTAGACCAGCCCAAAAACTAGAACATTCTGGCAACTTCTGGAAATAACCCCTCGCAGCCCTCCCAAACCGCCCGGGGGAGGAGACCTCCCTTCGGTCGGCTCCCTCCCCCAAGCCCCCCTTGGGAGGGAGGGCGAGGGGTGAGAGAAAAGTAGACCAAAAATTGTTTGTGTGTGTGTAAAAGGCCGCTTTATTAGGAAACAGGTGCACATTACAAAATACAACCTCGGCAAACGCCTTACAAAACTAAACCTCACTAAATAAATAAATAACTAACCAAACGGGCCCCCAACCCCCAACCCCTACATATTTGGGCCCTCCCCACAACACATCAATAACATTATAACATCATTATACATTACATCATGATAAAACATTACATCATCAATCAACATTACGTCATAAATATAAAACATACGTCATCAATAAACTTTATTCATCAAACCACAACTGAATTAACATTTGTCATGTCCTCCGTAATCATCGATCCTGCCTGACCCTGCACTCCTGCAGAATACCCCTTTTCAAAACTGAACGGTCAAACCATGACCAACCTGCCCCGGCCCCAGTCCCAGAAAATTCTAACGAACTTACAACCAACAATCAACCTAAAACCGAACTGATACACCACGACCCCGCCACCCAGAAAGGTAGGCAAGTGGGGGGGGGTGAACACACGGAGCCTTCCTTTCTGCCCCCCAACCGCGTAGCGAACGGAAAGATAATGGGAATCAACGCTGCATGGCCAAAGCCCGTGCTAACACCTCACGAAGCTCTAAAAGATAAAGGTCCATACCCACACGTGACAAATGTACTCCGTCATCCCGGAAAAACTCTACCGATTCAAATTTTATGTCCCGGTGCGATATCCTGCTGAAACCGTGGCCCCTGCAACAACGAGACACCTCCGAATTCACCTTCTTCCTCGCCCGATCCACGGCCCTGGGGTTCACAGCCCCTCTCCATGTCCTACGCGGTATCAACTCTGTCCAAAACACATGACACCCAGACCAGAGTTCCTTAAGGAGGCCTAAATCCCGTTTCATAGCCCGTAGTAAGACAACCCCTTTCGTGGCACAAAGATCATTTTCACCCAAATGAATGACCAAAATATCCGGGCATAAACCGCCCACCATGTTACTGTTTAAACAAGGGATTAACTCTCTCCAGAGCATCCCACCTTTACCCTTCCATACAATATTGAACATACGATCATTAAAGCCGAGTTGTTCTCCAAAGTAGCTCCGTGCCGCCTGGACTCTGGCCCATTTAACGAAGGAATGCCCCACTATCCAGACCGTGACCACTGGCGATCGAGGCCCAGCAACGGATCCTGAAAGAGAAAACACAATTAGAACACATGTCTAGGCTGAGAACGCCTGCGCGTTTTCTGCCGGGCTCCGCACATAGCGCCTGAAACAATTAGAAGACCAGCGCCCCAACCTCATAATATCCATCTCCGTCCAACCTCTGTGAAAGGCCTCCGTGGCTGCACCTATACGAAAAGAATGAGTACCATATAAACTACTATCAAGCCCAATGTGTTGCAGGGCTTTACGGAGAACCATCCGTAACTGATAAGATGTGACAGGTGAGCCATTAATGTGTTGGAATACGAGGGCTTCATCCGTGCCCCCACACAATGAACGCCAGCGCCGCGCCAGCAATAAAGGGCAAGTGAGCTTTGGGTCGCGCGCTTGTAACCAAACCCCTTTACCTTTGCCCGTTTGATCAGTTTTGGAACTGGATAACCAAACATGAACACCTTCATCATAACAAAAAACATCTCTCCAGTGTAAACCACCCTTATGTTTGGTCCCCAACAACTCTGAGACCCTGAAAGCTCCAAAAAACATAAACGCCATGAGCATGGAAAAAACACACGCCTCAAAATCATCTGAACATACCAAAGGTAAGACTGTAATTAGCCTAGCCAGCATTTGCCAGGATAATGGAGCCCTAGATCGAACAACATGCCCCTGTTCCCTGGCCCAACCCTCAAGCATCCTCCTGCCTATTTCCCCCGCTGATGGGGTGTAACCCCACAATAACTGTCCCATAAAAGCAATACCTGCTAGTTTCCCCGCTATAGTCACTTTAGTGAGGCCCTTATCCATGAGGTCCAGTATAAAATTAACGACATCCTCTGACCGCTGCGACAGATCCTCCCGTCTGACAGCTCCAGACTCCAAGAATTCCCTCCAGGCCAAGGAATAAGCAGTACGTGTGGACACAGATAAGGAACCTACCACCAATTGTACGACCCTACTTCTCCTACACACCACAGATGAGTCGGCATCCGAGTCGGGAATCTGTCTGCATCCCTCGCCAGTCCACGGAATCTCCCCCACTGTGAACGAGACAAAGCATCCGCAATGTCATTGTCCACGCCAGGAATGTGTAAAGCACGAAAATGAATGTCGTGTTTCAAACAACCCAGAACGAAAACTCTCATCAGTTTCAACACCTGTTCGTCTCTGGCAGACTGTCGGTTCACTATCTCCACAACAGCCATGTTATCCACACGAAACAAAACCTTCTTGTGTGCCAATTCCTCCCCCCACAGTGTCAAGGCCACCAAAAGAGGGAACAATTCCAAGAAAGTGATGCTGCGACCACCATTCAACCATTCATCCGGCCAACGTTCCGCGCACCATCTGCCATTCCAGAAAAGGCCAAAACCATCACTGCCAGCCGCGTCAGAAAACATCTGTACGTCCCACTGGAAATCAACGTCTCTAACCAAGGGGACACCATTGAAAGAGGCCAAAAAGAACTTCCACATTCTCAAATCCTCCTTTACACCAGCAGACAGGCGCACACGATGATGAGGTAAGTGGTGTCCAGCTAACGCCCTACCTAGTCTCCTACAAAAAGTTCTACCTGCTCTCACCACCCTACAAGCAAAATTCAAATGACCCAATAGCACTTGAATCTCCTTCACCAACACTTTCTTTTTGGCCAACATTGACTCTAGCAGTTGCACCATGTTGTTCCTTTTATCCTCAGGCAAGCGAGCAGACATGAGGACCGAATCAATTTCGATACCCAAGAAGGAAAGGACCGTACTGGGGCCCACTGTCTTTTCCGGAGCTAAAGGAACTCCGAGATCCTCCATGAGCCCATGGAATGTGTCCAGAGCTGTCTGGCACTCCGCGGAGCCCGGGGATCCAACAAAGAAAAAGTCGTCAAGGTAATGTGTCACCAGGGAATGACCAGTCCGATTTGAAAAATACCACTGTAAGAAAGTGCTAAAACATTCAAACAGCGCACATGATATTGAGCAGCCCATAGGTAGAGCTTTGTCCACATACCATTTACCACCGAACTGTATACCAAGAAGGCACCAATCCTCAGGGTGGACAGGCAACAGGCGGAAGGCAGATTTTATGTCACACTTGGCCATTTCAGCGGCTACACCCGCTGTCACAACTAGTGACATGGCCACGTCAACAGAAGAGTAGGAGACCGACACAACTTCCGGGTCAATGAAATCGTTAACTGAGGATCCTTCCGGCCATGATAGATGTTGAATGAGTCTGAACTGACCTGCCTCTTTCTTAGGGACAACCCCGACTGGAGAAACAATCAAATTGAGTAACGGCCAGTCTGTGAACGGGCCAGCCATCCTACCCTCCTGAACTTCCCTAGTAAGTTTGTCTTGGACAACTGCGGTATGTTCCAAAGCCGATTTCAAATTGGCAGACCATCTCCTTTCCCGGGATCCTAAGTAACCCAGTCGGAAACCAAACTGAAAACCGTCTAATAACTTCGTTTTTGCAGACTCATCGTCATAACCTTGTAAGGCAATCCGTAACCTGTCCAGTTTAACCGGAGTACGAGCCTTTGGCCCCAGAACCCTTAGCACCTCTGGATCCGCGACCCCTGGAGTTGGAATTACCTGATCCTGACTGCTTCCCCTGGTGGCTGCCCGAAGGCTCGTTGTCCCAACATTTGGATAACGGGTGTTTTCTCCCGCAACCTGAACACTCATTCCTGAATTTACAGTATTCCCTAATACAGGATCCCCTATTGAATTCCCAACAGAAACCCGACTCTGCTTGAGTGTTAGAGTTGGACCCCACCCCTCCCCGGGTGGGCTTCCCCTGAAAGGGCCAGTACACTAGAGGTAAACCACTGGCGGTGAAAACAGTCTCCCCCCCAGCTGATGACCCCATTGTGTGTTGCCATAAATCATTATCAAGCTCACCCCATTTCGCCTCAGGGTCCCACGCCATCCTGGCCCTGAATTCCTCGTCGTATTGAGACCAGGCAAAACCACCCCCGGTGATCTGAGCTTTACGAATCACATCCATGTACTTAAACAGGGAAACGCTGCGCTCAGGGAACTTTTCACAGTACACACTGGCATAAATCAAAAACGCAGCTGTCCAATTTTCAATATTTAAAGGCACTTTCGGGCGTTTAGCCAACTCAAATTCTTCCTCTTTAGAGCCCTCCTTAGACCGGACTTCTCGATGGAGAAGCTTAAGGAGCTCCACATACTCACCATTCCAAATTCTTTCTTTAGTACTAAGCATCAAGTGAGCACCCAGAGGCTTCGTCACCCCCATGTATGGCAATTTTTTGATTTTCAACTCTTTGCTAGCCACTGGCTCTTTAACAATGCTGGAAGCACCAGCTATAACACCACTGTCCGTTTTGTCTGTAACTTTGCTGGAAGCACCAGCCATAACACCACTGTCCACTGTCACTGTAACGTTGCTGGAAGCACCAGCCATAACTTTGTCTGTAACGTTGCTGGAAGCTCCAGCTATAACACCACTGTCCCCATGTTGAGAAACTTTGCTGGAAGCACCAGCTATAACACCACTGTCCCCTTGTTGAGTAACTTTGCTGGAAGCACCAGCTATACCACAGACCCCTTTATTTTGTAAAAACAGATCGTCAGTACCCACTGCAGTGTCTTTGACATAACGACCTTTAACCAAACGGCCATCCGTAATGACCACATCAAGTTCACCACCGGTACCCACTGACACCATAACAGGTTTGGCCTGTGGGACCGTTTGCTCACCTTGTAACAGAGAGACAGCTCTCGATGGCTCCGCCCGTGGCGCCGAGGACAATGCATCCGGTCTCCGAGGTACCCTACCCGATGGGCCGCTCTCTCTTCTCCCCTGCAGTTGCCTCTGGACCACTGGAGCCTGTAAAACACTATGAGAGGAATGAGAGGGCACCCCCCCCTCAAAATCCCGCAGTTCACCTTCTTCGGGACTCTCCTCGTCATAGTCCAACACCACTGAGTCCACACTAGTATGCATCATATCACCACGGGTCTTACCTAACCCGGTATCAACCACAGTACATTTTAAAGATTTCGAAACTCCAGGTGGGGGAGCAGACTGTACACGCCTGTACCTCCCTGGGCGCTGACTCTGTTGCTCCATAGCCGCCGGCAAGGCCTGCCACCTATACCTGCTACTCGTTGGGGCCAGCGGGATCACGCCAGACCCTCGTGTGCTGGCCGCGTCGGGTTCCCTCGGTGGAACAGAGAGGGCCGCGCTAGGCACTCTCCTCACTTCCCCTTGGCGAAAATGGACTGGACTGCGCCCTGCCAAGTCCGGAACACCGCGCCTAACCTCGTCCTGAAAAGAAAAAGTTTGGACTGGTGTGCTAGGGATCCTACCATCCACAGACCAACCATGCACATTCTCCCTCCGAGTAGAGTCAACAGCCCCCCTTTGACCTCTCTCCAAAGAACGGCCTCGCGCGGTCTGCCTCAAAGGAACCACCTGAATCGGAGTACCCCTTGCAATCTCCTCGTCGTCACTATGATCCAAATTATCATGAGCCGAAAAGGAAGCGCGACTAACCGCCCTAGGGGCTGTGTCCCGACCTGCTGAATCCTTCTGAAATGTACGGTGCGCCAGGCCCGCTGTGCTAAAATGTTCCCAGCCTGGAGAACCACACATGAAAAACGGACCCCCAGAGGCCCCAGATAAGTGCGGAGCTGTACTCCTGGGTCCTTGCATAGGCCCGCCACTCACCTGACCAAAACCTCTATCCTGGCCCAAAAAGGGGCCCTGGAAGCCAACCCCCGCCGCATTAAAGCCCCCAGGAGCAGGAAAAACACCCATACCCATTCCAGTCGTGCCAAAGACCGCAGGACCTGCCCCGAAAGAAGACGGACAAGTCTGAAATCCCGATTGAAAAGGCCCACCACTCAGAAATGAAACACCCCCACCTTCAGACCGAAAACCTTCACCCTGCTCCAAACCAGTAAAAGCACCACCCAACGAAACATTGACGCCCGATTGGGCCCATTCACCCTCACCTCGAGAGCCACCGCCCCCAGAAACCACTTCTCCAGTTGACGAGCCCGGGGTAGAAAACAATAACGGACTCCCCACATTACTTCCAAACTCACCCGCCCCGCGTCAGCCTCTTGAGCCACAACCTGAAAACCAGATGAAAAAACAGGCCTAAGCCCCGCTAAACCACCCGCACGGCCCTCTCCAGCCCGAACATTGAGCGGGATAAGACCTGAAGGAGAGAACAAACGTTGACCCTCTTCCGGGGCGAACTGTGTTTCAGCAACAACCAAACTGTCCTCCTGGGCCCCGAGGGCGCTCTGACCCCGGCCGGAGTCCTGTAAGACAAATTGCACCGAACGCCTACGACCTCCACGCATGGGTGCACCTTCCGCAGACTGTCCCCGCCGCTCAAACAGCGGATCCGAGGCGGAGCGTTTCTTGCTGCCTCCCCGTCCGCTCCTACCCCCTTTTCTCGACACCTGTCCCCTTCCCGCCACTAACGGAAAATCCCCTGTTCCAGAAGCAACCTGCAGTTGCAGCGTCGAAGCTTGAGAAGGAACACCCTTCCCCCCACTCAGCATACCCGGGGCCTCCGGGACCTCCGAAGCACCGGGCTCCCCCCGAGTCGACCGTTGCGGGGCCGGCTTCCTAGACCGTGAGCGGCCCCTCTCGCTTACCTGACTCGGCCTTCTCCTTTTCGGCGACGAACATGCCATTACTGCGGCCACTACACCGGCGGAGGCCTGGCGTTGGGGCCTGGCCTGTCCACCTCCCGCAAGCAAATCCAATCGACCGGCATCAGCCAATAAGCGCATCGCCTCCAGAACTCGTGCGTCTTCCATTACTAAGCTCAAAGTAATATCGCTACAGGCAAAGAATGAAAAGGAAACGCACACACACAAGATACTCTCACAAAAAGTTAAAGCACCTAGCCACCAGGTCACCAAACCTAAAATGGTGGCGGATAGCGGGAAAGGTGGAATTTATACTTGGGCTGGCTGGTCCTACTAGACCAGCCCAAAAACTAGAACATTCTGGCAACTTCTGGAAATAACCCCTCGCAGCCCTCCCAAACCGCCCGGGGGAGGAGACCTCCCTTCGGTCGGCTCCCTCCCCCAAGCCCCCCATCTTACAGAGGGGTTACCTAGTTCTTCTGACTCTCTATTGGCTTTATTCAATAATATATAGCGTGATTTGTCTGGCCCAGATCAGCCTTAACTATAACGTCTGGTGAAATAAGTAACTCATGGCGGCCAAGGTAATACAAATTAGACTCGAAATATATTAATCAATGGATTTGTCTAGGTCCAAACCCAAACAATCTTTGATTATGGCTTGGTTTAGATTAGTCTCTGGTTTTATCCAAACTGATAGCCAGAGCAGAAGCGGGTGCACTTGAATCATGTCTCATATGTAACTTTGGCCCCATTCTTCATGAGCAATAAAGACAACATGCTCTGGAAGGTTACAAGGCATTTAAAAAACTGTTTTCCATCATCTTCGAAAATAGATTACTTACATATCCCCAAATATCACACCGATAAGAGGCAATGGCAGCACACTTGGCCTGGAAATTTTTAATCATTGCATCAATGGTCTTTCTACCCACTCTGGTGGCAAAGTCCTGGACCGTAGGAATTTATCTTGAAAATAAATGTTTCTTGTGAGTAATAACAGCTGACCAAATATTGTTGGAGTCAAACAAGGCTAGCAAAAAAATGGACCTTGCTTATAAAACTATCCTTAACAGTAAAAGTTCGTGTTTTTATTGATATAGGACCCACAATAATTACATGAGACTTTGAAACTGGCATTAAGGTCCAAAGACTAAATAAGGAAACAAAAGTGTCCAATAAGCTTTGCAGACAATTGGCAATTCTCACAAGGAATACTGTATCATCAGCATAAAGTAATGCCATCATCGGGCGTTTACCCACTACAGGCGCATCTTGACACCCTTTAAAAGAGCATTTCCCAAGTGGTTTATATTGAGCGTGAAAAGAAAGGGCACCAAAATGCACCCTTGTCTGACTCCAAGATGTAGTTAAAAAAGAAACGTGTACATTCGGGGAAAGCTCCATACTTCACAGTAGCTGTCAATTGAAGGAGAAGGTCATGAAGAAAACAAATTCAATTAAAATCCATACCCAGACCAATCACAACAGACCAACGTTTGTCTCTATTTACCTGGTCAAAGACCAAGCGGAGGTCTAATTTAGCCAAGTGTAGTGAACTCTGCTTGGCCACTGTATGCTTATTAATAATTAAGTGGAGGTTCAGGCAGAGGACAAGAGTACCAACCCAAGTCTAAAACCATACTCTAAATCTGTAATTACCTGTTTACCCATGGCCCATGGAGTCAGCAGATTTAGTAAGACACGTCCAATCACATTAGCCCATTAATCAATTAGTAAAATATTGCTGTAACAACAAGCTCATTTTTGTTTCCATCTCTAAAAATTAGCACTATTATTGACTGCGTCCATGAATGCGGGATACCATGGGCTGCAGCTACATCAATGGTTAAAGAAGCTTAACCCAAAGGGAGACATCAGTAATATACAAAGCAAAGGTACCCAATCTGTACAGTAGGCCTTTATTATAATAAAGTAATACATTTGGTATCTCCTCTGAGAAAGAAATTGGAGACTCTACAGCGGTCATGAAGAAGTCTGGCAAATAATCCACTGAAGACTGATAGCAGTCAATTGTCTCAAAATGCTGTACCCAGATATTTGGTAAAATATGAGAACAAACAGAATATTTTCTGTTTAGGAGAGAAGAGGACAGGTGACAATCTTCCAAAAAGCGATAGTGTCTGGGGGGGCACTTGCTTGAGCTGGCTGTTTCCAAGCCACCTTATGCAAAGTTACTTTTCCTCTTATCCATAACAATAAAAGAGCCATTAAATAAAATACATAAATGTTAAATCCAACTCCCTAATACATTTTATATTAATATCAAGAAGTACCATTTCATTATGATGATGATATGATAGTTCAAAACATTTTGTCAATTCCCTAATAAACTGAGGGTCTGTTGCAGAGAACTAGTAATAGGGAAAACAACGATTGTCACCCTTGAGCTGATTTAATCAATCTTGAGGAACACCCCTATTGTTCTTCTATTATCACATTCATGCATGCATAATCAAAATGCATAAAACCTGATTTTTACAGATGTCTCCTCCTTTATTGAAAAATCTGGGACATGCATTTAAAACAGCATGTCTTTGAAGCAGAGTAAATTACATGATAACCTCTAATAATATGCTAGCTAGAAATGTTACACTCCTAGAAAAAGGCAATATATCTCACATCCATACTTATCTGTAAATTATATGTTACAGAGACTGCTGCTGAAAACTATGATATGTCACTCAACATTCTGGGAAATTACTGAAATACAGTGACCAGAAATTTAAAAATAGAGGCAAGCTTCCTCATTGATGAAAGAAAAGTATATAAACCAGTGGAAATTGGAACTAATAAAGGTAAGCAAATTGTTAGAATTATTTCCCTTTTATCAAAATAGGTATGAATTTCTTTAAATACATGTCAGTAACTTCGACATGCATTCTCTATAATTCAGATTATAATCAGAAGTAACTAGCTGTATATCTACCTCTTGAAGTTTTCCTACCACAGTGAGATTTATTACTTGTGGCTAAGACAACATACTATAAGTGAGTGTCTTGATTTATAATACAGTGGCCAAATGGGTTGAATGAAAACATTTGATAATAAAAAACCCGGGATATTAATTTAATAAGTATCACTTTGACAAGTGTATTTGAATTCATAGTTGTTCAATGACTCATTTTTGGAACACTACCAAGGGGATCTTTTTAGATGTTTGACTGTTGGCTTGACTGTTAGTTTTATAAAATGGTCCTGTTTTTTACATCAATAGGTGGTCCTCTAACAGTATTTTCTGTGGTATTTTATACTTCTGACCATAGAGAGAACCCAACTGTCTTTTAAAATAAAAGCTCGCCCTGAAGAAGGTGGCGCAGAATAAGACAAGTCCACCAAAATGCTGCGTCAACACTTTGTTTTTACTATATTTGTATGAACATTGGTTTGATTTACTGTTTTTTTAATTGCATGTATGGGATTTTGATAATGTATGAAATGTTTATTAAGAGTTGTTCATGTGCAGAGATTCACAGATAAAAATCAGTGTATAAATATTGTGATTTTTAAACAACAAGACTAAATAGGAGGAATGACAGAGAAGGCCTTCTGTTTTTGTTTTACATCTTAGTATGAGATTAATCGATTAAACATTTTTTAAAATATTTATTTGGAATATTGACATGGAGTCTGTAGTTCTGTATATAAATATATATTGTGATTCAGCGTTACATGAATATAAAAGGAATATTTTTTAATAAAGGAGGAGACATCTTTTTAAAAAAAACAGGTTTTATGCCTTTTGAGTATGTATGCATGAATGTGATAATAGAAGAACAATAGGGGTGTTCCACAAGATTGTTTGAATCAGCACGAGGGGGACGATAGCTTTTTTTCGGTCATTTGAACTCAGTTCCTTTTGTTCGTTTGAAGGGTTACTCTCTATTAGTTTTAATGAGAACCAGTAAGCAACAGCATCCCTGATAGATCTACAGCTGGAGATAACAAAAATAGACATCAAATATTTCCTCCATAAGTCAATTAGAGCCTGACACATGCAAATAATATGTTCTATTGTTTCTTCCTTATAACCACATAAACAACAGTTCTTTGAAGAATGACACTTTGGATTTCAAGAGCCTTCAATATGACACAGTGGTAAAACCATAAAACGAAATTCTAAATATTTATTTTGCAGCTGGGCACACGATTAGATGTAAAATATTTTTGTTTTCTACTGGAATGCAAATTGATTGTATAATGTGCATGTATATAGTTCCCAGCTGTTACTAGGACAATAGCGTTCACATTTTTCCTCCAGATATTCTTTCTTAGTCTCTTCCGCTCATAGCGATACAAAGTATTGAGATGTATTATCAGAGGCAAGTTATTTTCTGTAATTAACCTATTAATCTCAGCGATCTTAAGATAGGAGGAATCACCCATTGTTGTCATTTCATAAAATTATCAAGGATCTCTGAGAGAGTGTTCGTCCACTCTCATGCATTGACACAGATAATTTTTCACAATGAAAAGATGTTGAAAGCTTAGCAATATCATAGGTCCAATCTTATATTATAGTGTGGAGTTAAGGAATGTAAGTTTAGCAGACATCTGATCTCTTTATATGTTTGGTTTAAAATGTTAATAATAGTCTATTGAGCTATAATCTTTCTGGAAAGTAGGGAAGGTACTAATTACACTTTATTACATTTAACGCTTGAGTAATTGCGTACCCTCCATATGCATTTGGGAATCTTTTGATTGTTTGTATGGTGACATGGGCCTTAAATTTCAGCTTAGTGAAACGAGCCATCCAATCTAACTTATTGTCTGCCATTACTCCCAAATAATTATATGCGGTAACTTCTTCAAGAACGTGGCCATCGAGTTATAATCCTGGTTAGTAACTGGATTTGCTGAATACCATTAGTTTTGTTTTTCCTAAATTGACTTTTAGATCAATGGCTAAATAAAATTTCTTTAATTTTGATAACATCATTTCTAAGCCTACAGCCGTCAAATAAAAAATGATAAAGGCCAAGTAGTTGATGGCTCTTCCTCCTAGCTTAGGGGACAGAGCTTCGCTGTGGTTAAGATAAAAATACAGATCAGCTATGTATAATGAGAAAAGCAGTGGCACTAGCGTACAACCTTGCTTAAGGCTGTTAGCAGTCAGAATGTTCCTTGTTACACATCTATATGTTAACTTGACCTGAAGCTAGGCATTTTAATGTAGTGTATTTAAAAAAATGTAATAGGGCCAAGTTGATTCCACATTTTCTTAGCTTCTCTCAAAATATGCTCTGATTTACTTGATCAAATGCAGAAGAATAATCTACATAGCAAACGTACAGGCAAATATTCTTCCTTTGTGTGTTATTTGTGAATTAGGACCACTGATATTATCAACTGTTGAACATCCTGATCTTGAGCCAGATTGATTAACAGGTATTAGATTGAAATTCATGACAATTGTGTAAAAATTTTCCGCTTTGAATTTTTCAAAGAGTTTACCCTTGGCACCAAGAAGACCTATTAGCCAGTAATTACTTGGATCCTTCTTTGAGCTTTTATTGTGCAAAGGGTTAATAAGAGCTCCTATCCAGGAAGGCGGAATGGTACCAGATTCCAAAACCTGCACAAATAAGACATGTAGAATCTCGCTGCACAGAGGAACATCTGCTGTAATCAAATCTCTTGGTATACCATTTGGGCCTGGTGCTCTAGAAGAGGGTGACATTTTATTTAAAGATGGTGTTTCTTCCCTGGAGATTTGCAGCTCAGAGTTTGATAACTGAGGGAATTCAGATAAACCAGTACTGCTACCAACATAAAGACTGTCAATATGTGATTACCAAAAGATCATTGGTAACTCAGTGTGATCCGATTCCACTCCATAATAAGGTCCAAAATATTTTAACAATACCTGTTTTGACAGAATAAAATCATTTGGTCCATGCAGCATCTTGGGGTCTTCTGCGAATCTCTTGAATTTCTCGACTATAATGCTAAATTTCATCCTTTATCTTCTTATCTCTCCAAGGGATGCGATGTGTCTTTAGCAGCCTTCTGAGCTGTTGGCAGTGTTTTCGTTTGGCTATAAACAGAGTCATCCCTAGGTATAAAATAAGAGATAACTAGTTCCGGAGTTTGAAAAAATTAAACAAAATATTTCCCTTAAAAGGTTTTCTCAGTCCCTGCACCAGTTTGGAGCCAAGGATAAATGCTTCTGAGACGTCATATGAGAAGTTATAAGAACTTGTTTACTTTGAATAGTTTATGATTAAGATTAAGATTTGTATTCCATTTCATTTCCATATTGAGACATCTATTATGACTAAATGATAAAGTTATTTGTAGTAAATTATGGAACTTTTCTTTCTTTTTGAAATTTGATAAGGTTTGACCAGGGGAAATGAAGAGCCGGGTAATAAAGTAAAATCAGTGATGCTCTGAGTCTGATTAAACAAAATTTGGATCGCCAGTTGATCTATTGAATACTTTCTGTTTAAGGTTCAGAAGCCAGGATCTAAAAATTATTTCCACATTTCATAACTTTTTTGTTTTTTATCGTCCCACCAGTTGACCGTGGAAGCGGCTGATATGTTACACAATACTTCAGCTGAGTCTATTGCATGAGTCTTCTAATGATAGCGTAAGAGGTGATGATTATTATTGTGCTCGAAGAATTATTGTCTAGGAGAGATTACAGTTCATCTGGTACCACTCGATTTACTCTTAACTAATGATGAAGGAAAATAGACGTTCAATTTCAAAAGCCAGGGTTCCATTTGGAACCCAGTTTGGTTAAAATCAGATTTGCTGTTAATGGTCGTACTTTTCAGATTTATGCTGTTTTTATTAAGGTTATCAGTCCTCTAGCTGGGCGACCCATGGGGCTCTGTTTTCCATGAATTTCAAATGAAATAACATTTGAAATGTTATAGGGTTTGTTGTGCCAAGTTTCCTGTAGAGATACCATTTGGTTTGAATGTAAAAGGATTAAATAAACAACTTCTACTGCACATTAAGTGTCTTTCGATACCTGTGATGTTCAAAGAGCAGATAAGCATCATTTTAAATTTGACTAAAGCCCTAGCATTTTTTTTATTAGGTGAGAATGGACCCTGCTAGGCCTCGAGGGGGATACTTGCTAATTACTTCTTTGAATGATTGTGTAATTGGTGGAATTTGAAAACTCCTCATTACACTTGTAATGTGAACTTCCAGCCACCTTCTGCTAATCGGCATATGGTAGAATTATTTCCCCGGGAGGCTCAAGAAATGTGAGCGCAAGCGAGGTTTGGCATCTCCTAGTGTGATTTTCTAACCTGGATGGTTGCAGTCAGAGGACTGCTTTGCAAGTGATTTGTTGCTGGTTGAGTAGATTTTACACTCGAGCAACAACAAAATCAACTCAAATGGCTGCACGCTCTTGTGCATTGCATGGTGCCGTTCACGCTGATTTGTCAGCACTGTTCACGCTACTGGTGCTAAATCTCAGCACGAGCAGCGCAAAATACTTTTTTTAAAATGCTTTTTTTTTGGCCCCTTGGTGGAACTCTGTGGAATCTCGTGGAATTTCTATGTAACTCTATGGAATTCCACTGAGTGAAACTCTGTGAGGCCTGCACACCCCTAGTAATTAGTAAAGCAATTTGTAATAATGACTTGGTACTCAGACATCAGATTTTTAAAGATGTTAATTCCTAGATGTAGAGCCCTGGATGGTCCACAAAAATTACTTATTCTGTTGGTCGGTCCTCCATATTCCTTAAATTGTTTCTGTAATATATGAGGATACTTCTGTTTAGATGGTTCGAATATAGTATACCACATTAATCTGATTCAGTTTCTCTTCCAAAAATTCCATTTATGATAGCTTCTGTTGACCAAATTGTCCAGATAGTTTCCGTATTAATGAAATGTTTTTGAAAAAACCTTATGGCTACTTGATCTGAGGAACATTTATCTTGCATCTCCGGAAATTGGTATAATATTTTTTAAATGTTTTGCAGATTAAGAATGTCAAATGAACCTTACTATTACACTAGTCTATTTCAGCCTATGACCCTGATCACAAATTGTCTCTGCTCTAGCATGAGGGATAGCTGATTGAGTATTAGTGTTCCAGCAAGTCATGGGAATGGAAGCAGTGTTGCGGACACTAAAATGCTCCAGGTAGCGTTAAATTCATCAACCATTGCAGAATGTAGAGTAGAAAAAAATTATAATCTATAATAGATTACAATTCCCTCCCACTAACTTGAAACATGATTAGTATCTAAAGTCATTGTAAATGAAAGGTTAAAATCATTTAATAAAGTATTCATGAACTCACACTGCCTAGATTGTTTAAAGTATGAAATGGTATTCAATGCGCCAGTTAAGAGGCTATCATAACACAGACCATTACCTTTACATAAATGAATTTAAAATCCCCACTACTACCAGAAAAATGTTGTTTGGAACATGTGGATTGCTGGAGTCCAGAAAACATTTTAGGCAACTCAAATGCTTTGACATACCATTAACAAATCTTTTGTTAGGATTATAAAAATTGACAATCAACATATTAGGTGTGCACTGGAATCATATAATGGAAGCTGTAATGTAAGCTAAACCTGTATAAACTTCCAAGACTTTACTACTTATGCTCAACACTACTGTGTTTTGTAAGCCACCCGTCAAACGCGCAGAAATAGCATCAATTGGCAAGGCTAAATACTGAAATAAAACCAACAGGCAAACAGACTAAATTAAAACCCCTAATAATATGCAGCTATTCAATATTATCCTTCTTAGTTGGCCAGTAATATTCCAACTTGAAGTATTAAAAACGGAAGAAGAGGGAGTTGCCACTTTAAAATGTCTGCACTAAAAACGACTTATGTGTTAGAACCAGGTGTAAGTCAATCATTATTACCCAAGGTGCTTAAATTGTTGTACCTGTTTATGGTAGGAATAATATATATAGTAGCAGGCAGACTTTCTGGTGAGACACCTGGGTGTAATAATGAGACACAGTTCGCAAAGTAAAAGGTATGCAAACGTAACCAAGATGAAACACCTTGATTGAAGTTAAAGATGAATGGATAGAGAGTTGTGTTAAAGTTTGACCTGCCAAATCTGAATGATTAAAATTGACCTCAACAGTCTCCCTCAAATGATTTTGGGCCATTTGAAGTCCATGGGTAACGCCTCACCATGGTAATGTGTTGAAAGATGAAATATAATTATTGAGTAAATAATAATGTTTCAAACCACCATCTTTGAGTGGTGGAATATTAGCCACAATGACAACAAAAGCTGTTGCCTCCAGAGGCAGATTTAAAGTTGTTATTGGTGGGGGTACAGTATGAGGCAATACATTTTAAAACGACCTGTTACTATGAGAATTAGTATGTCAAGAATAAGCTAAGTAAGGTGATGAAACCTAGTGTGGTATGTTAAAAGATTATTGCAGCCCAAAGTACAAGTATTATTTGAGGCCTTAGTCAACTGCACAATTGTGTGTCCATCTCTCCCAGATATGTCAACTTATTCTTTCGATGGAAATGCCACTGGAGGTAAACCCCTCAAAAGGCTTTGTTAAGAATGTGTAACTTGAGCTATAGTAGGGTCTGAAAGTGGGGCTTTGTGATTAGTGGTATCAATCGAAATTTTGACAGATGAACCTGCTTTAACTTTTACTGCTTCAAACAAAGAGGTGATACTACATTTGATCGCTGAAAGTCTCTTTTGTAGGGAATCAATAGAAGTCAACATAAAATATTCCAGTTTACTATAAAGAAGATCAAAAGAAGATTGTGTAATACTGGGTTCTGAGTGTTTAATACTAAACACAGCACAAATCGACTTTGTAACATATATTTGAGGTGAGTCATTTTTTTTTCACCCGTGGTACAATGTGATCTATATCCTCTGAGTCATACAGATGGACTCCAGTCGTAGTACTAATTAAAATGGAAGCACTAATGTAGGTGGTACTCAAGTGCTTTTGGAGATCAATGTTAACCCCTACAAGGAGAGGAGTTGAGCCAAGTTCTTCCTTCACACAAGTAATTTCCTCACTAATTGCCTGCACAGCTGCTGTTAAAAAAGACATAATGGTAACTTACTGGGAATGTCCTTCGTCTCATTGGAAGCAGGAGGAGAAACTAACTTACCCATGCGAGTTGAGGGGAAAGCTAAAACCAAAAAATGGGCCCTGTCTGATCTCGGACGGGCCATCTCTTGGCCCAGGCACAGGCAGGCCACGTCCAGCACGGTGACCCCTCCTCAGGACACAAAGTTTAATAGGCTTTGGGTTCTGCCTTCTCCATTATGGCAGCAACAATCTTAGAGTCATGATGACATCACCAATTTGTTCTATTTGCCAATATCAAAGTTTACAAATTTAGAAACTCATACCACTTCAAAGTCCTTTTCAGGACTATCCATTCCACCAGGTCAAAGGTTTCCTTAAGATCTAGGTCAAAAGCTAAAGGAGACACATCCCTACCTATCTTCCTCAATAATATTTATTAGAGTGAAAGCAATTCAATAGCCTTGTCTGCCTTTCACAAAATCTACTTGTGTCTTTTTCTTTTAGGACATTTCTATTAGGCTCACTTGTCTGATCAGCTTTAATTTTGGTATGATTTTGGAACCAACATGTAAAAGAGGGAGAGATTTATAATTTGAACATTTCATGTAATTTCTATGTGTTTCATGAATCAGTGTAATCAGGGCAT
Source organism: Lissotriton vulgaris (assembly GCF_964263255.1). Taxonomy (NCBI): domain Eukaryota; kingdom Metazoa; phylum Chordata; class Amphibia; order Caudata; family Salamandridae; genus Lissotriton; species Lissotriton vulgaris. Next base: position 1,082,203,272 of record NC_141694.1, on the reverse strand, counting down.
GTGTCAAACTCAGGTTTCCTCACTTTGAAAGTATTTCATTTAAACCAAGCATGGGAAAGGTACCACTGACCTTTCTGGTGTACAGTGAAATTCAAGTGGAACCATTTACACTTCATGATTTATCATTAAACAATGCATTAATTATCTCATGCACTTTCTCCTCATTATTTTCTCAGTCCTTATTTCATTTTCATTAACAGTTGGTTAGTAAAAAATTTTTAAGATGTTACCAATGTATTTTATGCATACCTCTGTTGCTTAAAAGAATATTGCTTCTTCGTACCTAAGAAACTCTTCATTTTTCTCATTGAAATTCCACAGCACTCCATACACTCTCTCGCCAAAACCTAAAATGCCGTTGGACTTCAGCTCCTTCATCAGATAACATGCAAGCTAGCAGCAGCCCTTGCTACTTTCCTCAAACCTTTTGCCTAGACCTGATACGTTTACATTTTGCCTACCTATATAGGAGCACTAATTTCATTCTTAATTTGATTATCAGCAAATCATTCATCCTTTGTAAATGAGAATGTAGTTTCTCTTATTTTTTTACTGGTTCTCTAGTTGGAAATTCCAGAAATTCCATCACGCTTCTTATCTAAAGCCCACCAGATGGTTTTCACGCTAAAAAACCTTCAGAAAGGCTAATAATGTCCTATTTTAACAGCAGGAGCCCTTGCTCCTCACTATTCATTTATTTATGTTCTTGCCAGGATCAACACCATGAGGTGAACCACATCCTGAGGTGCCCACAAAATTATTCTTAGCATGAGCAACAGAATACTCAAAGGGTTTGTCACCTCATGGCACAATTTAGCAGGATTATGAGAGAACTCTAGGGAAGAGGAGCAATGGGTCATGAAATCTGTGTTGAATTGGGGCAGGGCATATTGGAGACCAGTCTTGTTTTACACTCCTAAATTAAAGAAATTAAGAGACAGTTTTCAGAATAAAGCATGGGGTTTTTATTAGTGCCACACTCTCTAATAGAAAGGCTTTACCAAATGTCAAATGAAAGCAACATGCAAATGTATATATGTATCAAAAATAAAAATGCACGAGTTAAAACACTAGCAGATAAATGTGGTAAAATACACATAAATGATGAGCACTTACAAGTCAAATAATAATAGTGGAGCAAAATATAAGCAGATTATAATAAAGGAATACTCCTAAATCAAATGCAAGATAGCAAATATAATGATAATGGACATCCAATACAAGAAACAAGCACTGTCAAATTGAAGTAATCAAATACAAAAATAGGAATGTAAAAGAAAAAAAATTGATGAAAAAATACTTCACAGGCTAGTCACTTCACAAACAGACAAAAACACATATCTCAATGCCAATGATCAGAAAAAATACCTCACCAGCTGCAATATTTTCATCTTATCCCACACAAGACTGGGGGATTCCAAATCACAGTCCCGGGTTAAGAGACTGCTCAAGCCAGGAAATGCAGTACTGAGCAGACTCATCCGTCTCTCAGGAAAAATCCAGCTTCTGAGCCAAGAAACCCCAATTTTAGAATATTCTCAATGCATGATAAGACATCCTCTAAAGCAAAGAAAGTTACTGGTGCTGGCTGAGCTCCATGCAAGCATTCCAAGGCAAAGGAGTTCTCATGTATTCTCCTGCATTCCCACACTTTCCAGCTCCTTATCTTAGTGAAGCTTCCAAAAGTAGAAAACCTCACCAAATGGTACAGAAAATAATCTTTAATGTAAATAGCCTTATCCATGAGTAACCTAGGGGCCTGCTTGTACGTGCAGAGCTCAAGCTAGACAGAGTCAGAATTCAAGAAGGAGTTTAGGGCATATTAAAAGCCATAGGTAAAACTCCATTTTACAATGTACAACATAATCCACATTTGTGCACCACTGCCCACAGCACTATTCTCTGGGCCAGAGGAGTACATTTCGCTCTCTCATGCTTTCAAACGCACACCTCAAACGTTCTGCTTCTGGCAAGACTGTCCTACTCTGTGAAACACTCCCACTCTGAAGCTACAAAGAGAAACAAAATAAAAACACAAGGCAAAATGCAAGTGCAGGAAAAAATTGTCGTACATTCAAGATAAGTTAAAACAACTAAAGTCAATTAAAACAAAGGTTATCACGTGGTCCCAATACATAACAGTCCATGTAGCAACTACAAGACCACAGACTAAGGGCAATCACAAACTAAGGTTAGTTTTACAAGTTTTTTTTGTTGAGTCACTTCAGAGTCAAAATTGCCAGTAAATGTGTAAGAGGGAGCAGAGCATTTGGGTATGTGCCTGGAACCTTCTCATGGTCTTCCTTTGTTTGCCTCAGCTCGTACCTGAGTATACTGCTCCCTACTCTTTATTTTCTTCCTTTCCATTTTCCCTAGGTATCTCCTCAGATTTGGTACTTGCTTGCCCATTTCCCACTGTTGCTGTGCTTTGTCTCAGACTCTCATTCTCCTGGATTGAGGTTGGTTTCTGGTCTTCTATAGACTTGATATGGTATTCAACTTCAAGGAGGTGGGTGAGTTATACAATGAATGAATTACTGAAACACTGATACCTGAAGCTAATTATATTGCACTGTTCTGTTCACTGGGACTTCAGATTTTTCTATAGGAGGTACCGTCTACATCTTTGAGGACCATCCTCCAGACCAGAGTTTCTTCCTCTCCCCAAGTCGGTTCCCAAGTATGTCTGCCAGTGCCAGCTCAGAGTTCAGGGGAAGATAGGAATTGGCTTTTGATTAACTACCATTCTGGTAGATTCATACCAGTCCCCTTTTCCTTTCTTTTATTGGTTTATCTCTCAACAGTAAGACAGTAAACCACCTGAATTTAAACAATTTGTTAATTAACCCACAAAGGTACAGATTTAAATTATCCAGAGCATGTTTCTAAATGATTATGCTTCCTGTTCTAGAATCTCTCATGCTTTGTCTAAGACTTTGAGAAATGTACATAAAATCAAAGCTGCAAATAGATTCATGAACCAAAGAAGGGAAACAAATATGAATTCCCTCTCATTAAAAACATTATTTGTCATAGATATTGTAGTTCCATATCTTCTCTGATCTGGTTAAGCAACTCCTTATAATAGGTAGCACTCTGGAACCTATCTATCATAGGATCTAAAGCACGATTAAAGCCTCCACTCATTTTAAATCTGTCATATCAAGTGTTACTTTGGTGTCTGTAAGATAACTGGAAAAAAACCTTTTCATCCTCTATCTTAGGCATAGCCAGAACATATTTCCCAATTAAATCCCCGTTAGCTTCAAAATCTTATGCTGAAAATATTTACTTTTTTAATGAACAGCCCCCCATTCTCATTTATGAGAACACATCAAAACAGTGTATGAAATATACACTTCTCTAATACTTGTAAGTCCAAACCAAAATAAACTTTATTCAGATATATTTTTAAATCCATAAAAGTACATATTAAAAAAACATTTCTTCAAACATTAAAAATAATTCCATACATTACATCTCAAGGTTTCCAATATTTAAAAAACAATAAATAAAATCCATATCAATAAAGCTCGAATAGTATTAAAAACATACAGCTCTTAAAATCCATTTCCTCATTTTCCTCCTTCATAGACCAGTTTGTCGAAGTGAACAAGAGATTTCCTTTTTTTTACTGCCCACAACATGTAACCTGCAACTGTTCGGCAGACAGCTTCATTTTCAAGACTACTTATAAAGTTCATTGCATCCTTAGAACAGATGAATTTCTCTGGTACGAAGATATCTTTATCTTTCCATTGGTTATGAAGTTGCAGAACTGAATAGATCAAATCTAAATTCGGACAGACTAAAATACAGTGATTAGTAAGCAAACACTAAATACTACAAAAACACAGCATAGTACAAAAACGCTAGCCACCACACATAAACAAAAGTGAGAGGAATCAACATAGAATATAGATTTATAAGTAGTACCTGCTATACTAGGAATGCCTCTACCACATAAATAGAACTGATAGGCAAGCACACAGTGCACTTGCTTCCAAGAACCTCAAGCCCCAGACAGCTACAAACCTGTCATTCTTCAACTTCACTCTATTTTTCTCATTCTGATTTATGATCAAGTCTATAAACCTCCTTTTCAAATTTAAGTGAACCTGAAAATCGAGCCTCTAATCTGTACCTTGAAAAAATTATATCAATACCATAACTACCAACCATCATCTCAAGAAATGGCACAACATGCTCTTGAAAGTACATTTCTGCCAAATCCTATCTCACCAGTCGGAACTTAATTTTCATAATATTGCTGGGATATGAATTTACCTTGAAAAAAATAAAAGACAAGAGGCGTTTGGCCAAACAGGAACAATTTGTTTAATTAAACATTGCGGTCTGGAGAGCATTGACAGAGGAGTCTCAATGTACTGAAGTTTTGGCCGATCATATATACAGTTCGCGAGGGACAATAGACCGATTTCACATTCTCAGAGAGCATGTGGGCCCTGGGCCTTGTCATAAATTATAAGTACAACCATCTGATAATAGGGACACAGGTGGTTCTTGTCTCGGGGAGAGCTAGTGTGGGCCAGTGTGTATGTGCCCAGATGTCTGGCATGGGGAATGTGTGCTCACCCTGTGTGGTGTGAGTGCTGTGTCCTGATGGCTGAGTGTTCCTAACTCCATGTGGCATTTAACTTTGTGGCATTTTCAGAACTTGAGGTTTTGGCCAAACACATTTTATTGGGGCTAATTTCCTTTGACTGGTTTGTGGTGAAGCTGCCTGTTTGTGCGATCCATCAGGGTTTTTCCAGGTTACGCATTTGTCTTTACTCAGAGTGTAAACCCATTTGTGACCCATCAATCATAAGGCCTGGGTTTGGGTCACAGGGCCTGTCTGGTCACATATCTCTGACTCTGGTTTAATCTTGGGTGAATTCGACAGCAATGATACAAGTTTGTTTTTGCATGTGTATTTAACATGGCGGTCATTGATATATTTAAACAGGCTCATTATTATGCATACAGTTCTCATGACGTACATCAACATTGCTTTTACTAGTTTTGACATTGTTAGGCAGGCATAGTTTATGGCATACATCAACATTGCATTTATTGGTATTGCCTCTGTAGTACCTGTGTCAGCACGGTCAATCCTCATGAATGGTTTGAGGCTCAATGGGGTCCACCTCTCAACAGCCCCAACTCTGAATTGCTATAGTAGCTCAGAGGTTAGGGTGATCAAGCGAGGGAAGGAAAGGGATGGAAATTAGCCAGGAGGGAGACCTGAAAAGAAAATAACATGTAAAATGATTGTTTTACAACTCCCTCTGTACGAATGAATTTTGCATATATTAAACAAGAGTACCTGTAAAGAAAATAAAAAGGTTACAAATCCTAGGAAGGGTGATGCTCTAACGTCTTTGTTTTATCACTGAATAAACCTTCTGAATGCTGAAATTCCGTAACAGCAATCAACAGATGCTGTTTCCCCTTGCGTACAAAGTCAGTTTAACTTTGCCTCATGACAAACATAGATCTCCACCCCTTTGTGACTTTCCTCCCTGATTTGTGGAACATGCACTGCCCCATTCTCTGCTCCTATGCTCTTGGCCTCTGCTCTTCCCACCATGACCCCAGTTTCCTGAATGTCTCATACTGCGTGAGTACCCTTTTTCCATCTACAAATACCATTCTAACAGCGTTTAGCATATTAGGTTCCTATGTTTTTTGTGTGTGACAGCCTGCATATATCATGGTGTATGCTGGCATCTCATTCACCAATATTACCATTCCCCCCTCTAGTTAGATTTTCAACCACATCATTTTCCTTGTATTTCATAACAGTCGCATTATTTGATACAGTGTGTGTCACTATAGTGTCTGCTATTCTTTCCCTGGCAATGTGCATACTACCAAATTTGAGGACTGCGTTTCTACAGCTGGAAACCCCCATTCATAGGAACCCACATAACAGTAGTGCAAAAAATTAAAACTGGAAGTAATGATATGAACAGTTTGGACATCCATAAGGGGATCCACGAAAAAATTCTGAAATCAGTCCGTCTCAGGGACAAATCCCTCCTTCATGTCAGCTTATAGACTATGCGGTGCTTGAATTACAACAGCCAGAGTTCTGGTCTCAAGATCATTTCAAGGAATAAAAGTACATCATCAAGCACCAATCTTAGCACACACCCCACCCTCCATTGCTGACTTCAAGTCCAACATGTACCGATGTTGCATCACCACAAGGTGGATGACTCATTTCTTCCTTGATAGCATTTAGGTGGAGCTCAGTGTCATCTTCAGCACTTGCCACTAGATAAACATCCGCTCCTGCCGACATGCAGTCACAAGCTGGCTTGGAGGCTCCTCCATAATCCTGGCATGCCATGGAGCTAAATTAATGGCAGAAGCAAGAAAATGCCTAGAACTAACAGAACAGGAGGCCCAGCCAGCTGGCGGGACAACAGGTTGACCCTAACCCCTGGATTTTCTATGCCCAGTCCCCAACAAAAAGAGAGACTGAGAGACACTAATTTCAGTATTTTTAAATTTTGCACTGTTATTTTATTATGCGAATTTTGTAACAATTTTAACTAATTATGCAAATAAAACTTTTTGACTTTGACTTTGGCTTTAGATATTTATAACCAGCGGGCGTTCACCCTAGTTTGCAAAAGGGTATCAACCCATTTACTTGAGTTTCAGAAAAAAGTTTAAATTCTCCCCAATGTCATTCAAGGTGTGCGTCCCTGCACTGGAACTCAATATTCGTGGTCCACTTGTCTTTAAAAAAGGTGGCCTCTGGGGCCACAGATGGAAGTGGAAGCAGATGTATTTGTGCACAGGCTCATTTTGGTTTTGCTACCTCCAGGAACCAATTTCCAAGGGGCCAAACAGTGTCCAGCCGTATAGTGGACCTTTGTAGTTCTATTTGAAGACTGCTAGGTTCAGTAAAAAGATACTGTGCCGTGAGGTCGGTCTCATACCGGGTGATGATTACTGCTGCTCAACGGGGTTCCACTCTTTTGGGTTTAATCTTGGCCCTAATCAGACACAGGTATAGGTAGAGAAGACATTTTGCTCTTTCAGGGGATATCTCTTGGGATAAGTAAAGCCTGTCTGTACCTGGGGCCTGGAGTATTAGTGAACATACGCAGCATGACCTGTTTGTGATTTGAGGGCTCATGGTGGTCATGTGCTGATACCAGGTGTTGTGTAGGAGTGTGGTGTGTAGTGCATGAAGAATGCTAGCATTTGGTTCAGAATAGCTGTAAGCAGCAGTGGCGGCTCCTTCCTAATGCGGAGGAGTGTCGCCTCAATGCAGATGAAAAATACAACGATAATAAAACTATTTTATTATCATTTTATTTTTCTCTGATGCTGCCAAGTCTAGGATGATGCGGGCTGGGCTGTCCTCTAGTGACAGCACCAGCACTGTCAGTGCACATCATGGCTTGGCCTGCTGTCTTAGGACAGCTAAACAGACATACATAGTTAGATTTCTCTAACCCAGCTGTATTGTACAGCTGGAGGAGAACTGGTACAGGTCCCAGTTCCCTTAGTTAGCACCTAACCAGGCTGCTCAAACCAATCCTTATACTGCTCTCATGAGAGCGGTGTTGGGCGGGGAGTCTTAAAGCCTATGTTGGACCTTGGACGTCTTCCAGGAAAAGAGGAGCACCGAGGTGTCCAAGAGCTGCAGGTAAGAAAATATTATTTGCCCCCGCCCCACCATTTTATTTTGGCAGTAGCCAACCCTCAGTGTAAGTGAGGTAAGAGGTCTCTGCGCTTGCATTGCAAAAATTACAAAGTAGGCTTCATGAAACTAGCCATATTTGTGGCTCCAGATGGGTTTGAGAGCACCCTTGATAAACAGAGTATGTACCAGTGTGCAAAACTACTTAACTTGGAAAACATTTGTAGGTGTTTGGATGGTCTTCAGGGGTTTTTCTGTCACCTGGGCCCCCGTTCGTGTCTTGTCTTGTCGTAGTGCAAAGAAAGAGTTTCTTTTCTTTAAAAAAAAAAGGTTCATAAAGTCAATTTGCAGTCTGTGTTCTTGAGCAGTTGCCTTGTTGACGTCTTTTCAAGAGTTACGATTGAAGGGGCAGTGGGTCATTGTAACAACAGTGCACATGTGGTTCTATGGCAGAACTGTGAAATAAAAGCTGTGTGTTGTTGATTAGCTTGGAAAAAAACCAGACATTTTTTGGGGGAGTTCCTGCAAGCCAGGTATGAGCATCCCCATGCACCTTGTGCCGGGGCTGTGATGGTCTTCCAAGGAACCCCTCTTCCATCCGTTGCTCACCTCTTCCTCGGATACAGCTTGCTTTGGGTCTACCACCCTCAGCCAGAATCAGGGACATCCTACCCGGTGAACTGCAACTTCCTCAGCTCCTGTTAACGATGGGAGTTAGGTGTAGGGTTGGGACTTGTCATGCTGAGAGGTAACAAACTGAAACGGCCAAAGGTCTGGATGAATTTCCCTATTGACTTGGCGCCAAAACTGTGCATGGACTAGAGAATTTTGTGGGACATCTCAACAATCCTAGTGCACGCAAAACCTGGCTTTTGGCACCGAGGCATCACCTCTTTTTGGGACTAAAAAGGGGCCCCATGCTGGAGGCCTAAAATGTTGAAGAATGGGGATGTTTCCATCTGGGGCGCACCCTGGTGACTTGGGCGAAAGGACCCGGGTGCCTGCTTTTATGCACTACTCCCATCAGGCTGTCCTCTCCCTGGGGTGCGGCCAGCCAAATCCCGCCCTGGGGGATTAGCAGCAGAGTGGGGCCTAGGCCCCATCAGGCACCCAAAATGGCATATTTAGAGTGGATTCCCTATCTAGCGAACATGTTGCAGCCCTGAGTTTTTCCTGAAGGCAAGTAAAGGTTAGAGTTATTTCCTAATGCTGTGTCACTTGTCTTTATTGTTGTAGTGAGTGCCTCTTGTTCGGCCAACCAGCCAGCCACTGTTGCAGCGGGGTGGCTGCAGCCTGATTTCCTATAGGCTGATTGCAAGGTGCAATTGCATTGCTCTGGGTTTGGTTTTGAAGATGAATATTCTGTGGGGGCTGTCCGAGTACTATTCCTTTCTGCTCAGGATATGTTTTCAGGCGGCATCGGCTGGCCATGTGGCCCATTCTGTGACAATAGTGACACTCCATGAGGCCAGGCTGTAGCCAGCTTTTCTGGCCTCAGCCACTAGGACTGGGTGGATATCCCCTGGGATCCTGAAGCTAAACTCCCTTAAAGACTGGTGCCATTTGAAAAGTTCCATACAAGGCAGTCCCCTCAAAAGTAGTCCTTTTAAACTTCTGTTGGACCAATTTGGTGGGGTCTTTCTGGGCCTGCTTCTGCTTTTCCCTGACATTCTCTTATCTTTCAGTAGTAATATTATATGTGGGCCTGTATTTCCCGCTCAAGTTTCAGGTCTAGCCATACTACACCATCTAGAATGGTCTGCATCTCAGCGGGTAGCCACTTTTTGAGGATGCTGTAGAAGAATGCAACCTGGGGACCAGTGTCAGTCCAGGGCTCTCCTGTCTCTTGTCCCCATTGTTCCCATATTCTATCTGGGAAGTCAGTCATGGTCTCCGCAGCCTTCATGTTTTTTGCTATCAATACTCTTACGTCTGGGCAGTAGGGGAATATCTCCCTCTGGGCCATCCATATCTGATGTCTATATGAGTTGAATATGGCCCGTCATGCTCAGTGTTGATCACCATGACTGCGGGGATGCAGGCTCAGGAAAACACTGTCAGCCTGCTCCATGATGAGGCTGCTGAGCAGTCTTTTAATATTGCCTATAGCCAAGTTGATTCCCTCTGTGTTTTTCTCAGAACATGAGATCCACTTTCCTGCCCAAATTATCAATGGGGGCAGTTTATCCCTCAATCTATCAATCAGGAATTTATATTGGGCTGCTATTTACCCATAAGGGTCTCAAGGCACTGAGCCCTTCATTGTCCATATGTGCCAATGGCACACAGATGGTCCCCGACACACCCTTTTGTAGGTAGAAGCAGGAAAATGTTGACGTGGAGCGACTCCATCCGTTTCCCTTTAAAGTATCGCTCCCATCGTCTTAGGCATTCCTGCATGTAGGGATAGTTCCATAACGGATCTCCTCCTCTGTGCTAGATACAGTCTTCCGCAACGGTCTTGTCCTCTGGTTCGAAAGATCTCTCTTTGAGTCCAATAGACCTGTCCCCCTCTCACTTTAAAAATAGAATTTGGCTCCGGGAGGGGGTGGTCCCTGGGGGTCTGGGAGGCCCCCCTTTACACCTAAAATAGCCCAGGGGAGGTGGTGGTCCCCAAGCTCTGGGGGTTACGTGAGACCCTCCCATATTGTTTTATTATTAATGGCTGCATGCCCTAGGGACCTTTCCCACCCGGAAGCTAAACAATAGAGGAAAGAAGGAGCTCACAATTTTTGAAAATAAAATCGGCAGAAGACACGGTTCCAGCACAGCTCCCGCCCAATTCATTTTTTTCAGGGATGTGGAATTCCTATAGCTGGACGCCCAGGACATATTGTTTTGGGTCATGAGCAACAAGTTTTCATGTGTATTTTGTCCTTGGGACAAGTAGACCAACCCCCTGCATTACCACATTATGGATCAGGGAAGGGCACTGTCTGCAGTTAAGGTAATATTTTTGTCCATATTTTTTTTGTGCGAAGTATTTTTATTAACATTTTCTTAAGAGAAACACATTGCATGAATGTACATGTAAATTGACATTGTTTTGTGTGCTTCGGATCTGCGGAACCACGGTCACATCTCTGGATTTAAAGTTATCTAATACATAGTATAATTGCTGCCATAGCCGATATCACCCAACTTTGCACGTCTTTTCACATGAGGATATATCTCCTTCCCTTTTGTTGCCAGTGTGTTAAGTACAGGTTATGGTATTGAATAACTAGCTGGGGAGTCTAACTGGGGTACTGTTCTTATATATCAGTGTATATGAGTCAGACAGGGTTTCGAGGCTTCTGCGTGTCTTTCTTATGTTTATGAGTAATGTCAACAGGTCAGGAGCTGCCCAGCCGCTACAGTCTATCTAGTTGACCTAGTATGTGGGTGGGAGCATCGTCGTGCCCGGTTACGTACTTGCAGTTGTGTGGGAACTACTGAGTGTGCTGCCGATCTGGGTCTGTTTTTGTGAGTTTATCGGGGTTTGTGGCTGGATATCGGAATTGCCTGGTGTTGTGAGCTGTTTGAATTGGTTTAGCAGTAGGATCCCCCTTACCTCCTCCTCTCGAGCATTTCCTCCTCCACTGCTGCCCATTTGTTCACTGCTTCCACCCAGGCTACTATTGGGGGTCCCCCAGGAGCTCGCCAGTGCATAGATAAGCCTCTTTTTACTAATAGTGTTACTAGCGAAGCGAAGCAAATTGGTACTTTGTGCTGTTTCCATCTCAGGAAGTTTCCAAGTGTGGAGGCCTCCCATGTGTCCATGTTAGGAAGACGCATGAGTTCCCCGAGTGTCTTGTGGATAGTGTGCCAATATGGCCCTATTGTAGTGCAGGCCCAGAACATAAGGGAAAAAAGTCAGCGTCCAGTATTTGACATCTGGGGCAAAGAAACTGAGGGCATGGATAAAATTGATGGAGTTGCGCTGGTGTTTGATACGCTCTGTACACAATGTAAAACTATGTTCTTAAATCATGTGTTTCGGGAACCCTTTTTGGGATAATCGAGCACTTACTCCCATTACTTTCCATGTGGCATGCGCCCGAGCTCTTCCTCCCACTTTACCCATAGCACATCCAATAGTTTATTGACAAGCTTCAGTATGGCTTTACAGAGCCAAGTGACCAGGTGTCGACCCGCCCGCATGTTCATGATTGAGTGAAGGACCGGATTTGTTGTTGTTTCTCACTCTGTCAAGTCATGTAGTGAGCAGTAGCTTACTATAATTTGTCTGTGAAGTAGAAATTGGCCAGGGAGAAGATCATAGTCTTCCACCAGTTGGTGGAATGGTCGCAGTTATCGGTCCTCGAAGAAGGATTCTATCTCGGTGAGGGAGTGCTCCATCCATATGCGGAGCATATCTGTTGTGTAGTACGCCTCTCGTCAGGGCCAGCCCACCAACAGCAGTTAAGGAAAATAAAGAGGAAACCCTATGGACATTCTGTGTATCCTCTGTATGCATTTAGGAGCCACTGACCCCTGTATTGGGTGAGTGCATTGCGGTTTAGTGCCGGGCAAAAGCAAGCAGCAGAGTTCTGGTGTGGGCCTGGGGCCTGTTACTGCATGGCTCTCCCCCAAGTGCCTGCCTGCCATCCAAAAGGATAGCCACTGCAGTTGCCCCACCAGAAAGTATGACTCAAAGGAGGGTGCGTCGAGTCCTTCCTGAGCGGTGGGCAGTAGTAACTTGGCCTCTGCTATGCTTGGTCTGCCTGATCCCCAAATTAAAGAGCTAAGTAACAAGTCTAAGTCTGTGTAAAAAGCTTGGGGCAGGATGACCGGTACGTTTGTAAAATGATACAAGAGACATGGGACTATGATCATCTTTGCTAGGGCCACACGTCCTATTGGGGCCAAAGGAACGGTCTTCCAGAATCCCACTGCTGACCTGATCCCGTCCAGCACTTTACGGTGATTGTCTTCAAATAGGTCAGGTGGGGTGTGATACAGGTGAACTCCGTGGTATCGGGGGCGCTCGCGCTCCATGTTATGCTCTGTTCCCCTATCAGAACGTCCTGAGGGGGAAGGTCCGGGTGCAGCGGGTAGACTGTGGACTTATCCACTCTGAGCCGGATGCCTCTGCCAATTTTTCGAGTGTTGTCCATATGGACGTCAGATACGCATTGATGTCCGGTACATATATTAAAAGATCATCCGCATACATAGGGACACTATGTGTGGTGCCCGCTATGGGGATGCCCCATTCTTCTCCCCCTGACATAACCATATTGCAAGGGGCTCTACCGCTAGGGCGAACAGTAGGGGTGAGTGGGCAGCCTTGTCCAGTGCCTCTCTCCACTTGAAACACAGATTAAATGTATCGTCCCATGCGTACGTGTGAGGGAAAGTTTAGTGTATAAGAGACGTGTATATGCTAAAAGTGTTGGGCATATCCCTGTTTGTTGCAGGACCATAGGTAAGTATGACCACGTAAGAGTATCAAAGGCCTTCTCAAGATCTAAAATGAGACAGGCTGCCCTGGGGAACGTGGTCCTCACCTGATCCTGTACATGGAATAATCAACCTCGATTTTTACGAAGTGTTTCTCCCCAGGACAATTTTGCATTGGTCTGGATGAACCAGTGGTTGAAGGATTTGCGTGTAATGGTCCGCCAATAGCTTCCCTAGTATCTTACAGTCAGCGGATATCAATGTAATGGGACGATATAAGGGCCAGTTGTTGTGGGTCTCGGTTTGGGGTAATGGATCCCGGGAGCTCACCCTTTTCTAGCACGTCTACGAACACCTCCACAGGGCGGGGGACCAGCTGGGGGGAGAAGGTTGTGTAATACTCCAGGGGGAGACCATCCAACCCCGGTGTTTTGTTACGGACCAGGGCATGGATTGCTTGGGTAATGTGCGTAGATTGGACCGCTGTGTCTAGTGCAGTTTTCTCTACCGCTTCTGTTTGTGGTAATGTAAATGGGTAGAGAAAGTTGTTTACTGCACCCTGCCCATACTGGATTTCTGTATTCTTTAGAATAGTACTGTTGGAATATCTGGAGTATCTCTACCTGGGAGCGCACTAGAGTACCGGTGGGGTCAAGTGTTTCGGTAATGGGTTTGATTTCAGTATCCTGTCGGGCTAGCCATGCTAGTAGTGTTCCTGTTTTATCCTTTTCCTTGTGTACCCTGGTTGCGCATGTCCTGAAGTTGTATTTGCATAAGTCCAATACGGCGGCTGCATAGGCTATTTTTGCTTCCACTACCTGAGCTATAGTTGCCCTGCTTGCATCTTCTTTTTTTGTTAGGGTTGCAAGTGTCCATTCACCTTGTGTCATTGCACGTTCCAGTGTCCTCTTTACCCCTGCTATTTGTTTTATGCACTCTCCCCCGGCTGCTACATTGAATGCATCCCATTTGATTACTTTGGACAACGCTGTTCCCGCATTTGTAAATAAATACTCTTGTATGCTGTGTCCCTGGTAGTGTTTAAAAACCTGGTCTGTCAGGCAGTCCCACGGTAACCTCCAAGCGGGGAGTGGGGGGCTCCAGTGCAGTTTTAATATATGGGCGTCATGGTCAGATAGGACCCAGCCTAGATAATCCATATACTGAATATTGGGGACTAACAATGTTATGCATAGAAATCTATCTAGTCTTACCCGTAGATTGTGTGGGATGGAATGAAATGAGTATAGTCTGGCCTGCGGGTGGCAGTCTCTCCATGCGTCCGTGAGTGCCCAATGTGCGACCCGTGTTTGATAATGTTCCATTTGCTTGTGGGAAGGCGAGCGTGCCGGTGGAGGGTGGGAGCAATCTAGGGTAAAAATATACACAGTTATAATCACCGCTAATATCCATGGTATAGATGTGAATTGGGCTAGGACTCCTGTCAGGTGGTCCCAAAACCGGTCTTGGGTGGGTTTTTGGGGCATATATGCTACCCAACAGTATCGGCTGCCCATCAAGGAGACCCTCTAAAAGTGTGCGACACCCCTTTTTGTCCACCGTTAATTCGGAGTTCTTGAAATGAGATCCCTGGTCTGAGCCAGATCGATGCTTCACGCATAGGCGGAATATGAAGTGGCACATATGGTCTCCTGCCATCTAGCCCGTAGCTTGTCTATCTGCTGTATGGTTAAGAGCATCTCTTGCAAGAGAACGATCTGTGCATTTTGACGTTTGGTGTAGGAATAAACCGTGTGGCGTTTACTCAGTATATTTTTGACCATATGTTAATGCTGCTCAAACTTGTATTCATGGTTCATTAATTGAAAGCCTTTATATTTAGGGTAAGCGCTCTAAGCAAATGTTGGAAGCTCTGACAGCACTACTGACAGTGGTTCCAGTATAAAAATGTGTATACATGTTTTCAAAGTTTAGCAATATGAGGCTATGTGTTACGCTCCCAGAATGCTCTATGATTTGAAGCAAATATTTGCAGAAGTTCGAATGCAAGATTGATGATTCTTTGCTTTCAAAATAAGATGTTCAAAAAAATGAAAGCAGGAACAAAACATTTAGCTAAACTACTGTAAAATTTCAGGTACCATTTCCTTGCAGCAACATTTAGTAACGTGTTGATGCATGCTAGTATTTCCCACAAATATTCCTAATGGAAAATCAGTGTAGCCAGTTTCAATAGGATTATGGGAAACAAAAATAAATAGGCATTCGTAAAGCCAGTAGGTCTGAAATTTATGGTTAGCTTTTTAGTTTTGTTAATGTGTGAATCATTTTGGCATGGAATTTGTAAAACCTTATTGGTGTGGGAGCTGCCCGGCCCTCACCATAATACCAAACATTGGCAAAAGCAAATATTGTTTTTGGTCTCAAAAAGCACACACTGTCACAGTAGTTACTGGCACTAAACAAACTACTTTGTGTGCCGATATGCTCCTTGGGAAAGAGCAGAATGCAATCACTCACAGTGAAGCTAGCCTGATAAAGAGAGAGAGACAGAATTGTAATAAACGCAAAAGGTCATAGTCAACGCCAGACCAAATTAGGGGCCCAATTATTAAAGAAAGTCTCAAAAGTGCACCCATGGTGTATGTCCTTGCATTAAGTGCAGCTATACGGCTTCCCAAGAAGTTACAGAAGTAGGGCAAGGAAAAGTACTCCTAAAGGCTATTTCAGAGCTCTTATATAATGAGATTGCTGCCATAATGTGTCACCTTACTATATGGAACCAAAGGGACAAGTGGATTTTGTTAAAGGGCAAGAAGATTTATGAAGCAACCTGCCCCATGGCCAAGTAGATATTTTATTAAATTCCTGCTATGACTAGTTCCCTCTGGGAGCCCCCCCCCCGCCAAGAGGCCAAAGGGGTCAGGGTAATCCTACTCTACCCCTTCTCTTTTTAACACTTTTTGTGGGACTCTGCTCAAGCAGAGTACTAAGGTCCCCATTCGGATGGCGGGCGGACTTAAGTCCGCCCGCCACCCTAGCGGTGCTGGGACGAGCCGCCAGTGGTGTGTCAGTCCCGCACTGCCAATTAGGATTGCCGACCGGTGGAAAAGTGGGGGATGAACTTTTCGTTCAATGTGGTACCCTGCCAGGGTAATATGGTGGGGGATAAATGTGGTTGTGATGGCGGGCTGATCGCCACCGCTGGCCAAGAGGTGGCGATCCGCCCGCCATCATAATCACTCCCTAAGATGGCTGCCAACACTTCCTTGTTTGAAGTGTTGACAGCCAATCATATCCCAGCACAAGATCATGAGGGTTCACGCAGCCCTCGCGACCCTATATACACAAATATATATATTTTGGTTAATATCTCTAAAACTACTGATCAGATTCATAACAAATCACAAAAATAGACACTTCCCTGGACCAAAAACTGCCTTTCTGCTAAATCTGGGGTAATTCTGTTTAGCAGTTCAGGCTGTAGCCATGTCTAAATTTCATATGTAAATTAAGATGGGAAATACATGTTTTGGAATCCCTTTTTCTTGGTGACGGATCAGCCATAAAACTTTCAAGACAGCAGCTGAAGTGAGCATCAAACTAGTTTTAAGCATTTCATGAGGATTCCTGAAACAGCCACAAAGATTTTGTCAAAACAAAAAATTATATTACTATGGAAACTAGCCCCTAAGTAGAACTACCTACTGGATATCGCTGGATGGAGATATATATATAAATATATATATATATATATTCACTGAAAAAAACAAAAAAAACATAGGCTTCAGGGGTGTTATAGTTAGCAGGACATTTTACTCATGCAAAACCATTGAAATTCTTCCATTATAGTTAGTTGTACTAAGTATACCTTGCGCCCGCAATCCACTGCTGATGTTGTCACATAGTACATCATTCATGACATGGTCAGTGACATCACTGATGACATCTCAAATGACATCATCCAGTGAATGTGGTTTGGTTTGTTATTTATATCATTATTATATATATAGGAATCTGCATTGAAGACTGAGTGGCTGTAGAAGTGTCTGGATGGAAGATTTAGTACTACTGTGTTTGACTGTGTAAGTGAGAAATTTAAAGTCTCTCACTAAATATATGGGATAGTGATTTAACTGTGTGAATATGTGTTTCACTCTGTGTCTGGTTGTGTAAACTACTGCATAAGTAGGTTACTAGGTATGTGAAACTCTATATTCGTTTTTATTAGTTAAGAGAGTATTTGTATGAGAGAGTGAATGTGTGTGTAGTTGGACGGAAGGGGTGTAACTGTCTAAAGATGTGGAAATAATTGATTAAGTACATATATAAGGTTAAGATTTTATAACACTAAGTATAAATTATTATCTATATGAATAAATAAAGTGGTGTTTGTATAAGAGTGTAGCTTAGTAAAAGTAAGTATGATCAATTGTTTGCATAAGTGGGTAGGATGACTACATAAGTGAATAGGGTGTGTGCTGGTGTGTAATGTCGATGTAGGTGTATAAGTATATTTAATAGTTTTCTATTGATCTTTGTTAGCATGTATGAGTGAATCTATGGGGAAGTGTTTAGATGTGTGTGTAGATCTAGGAATCACTGAGTGGCTTTTTAAAAATTGTATTGTTTGTCAATGGATTCAAATATGGTACTATGTGTTTTACAGTGAGTGAGGAAAGGTTATACTAGTGTATGATGAGGTGTATCTGATTGTCATGTGGATGATGTCATCAGTGATGTCATCAGTGATGTCACTGACCTTGTCAAGAGCGATGTAATATGTGACATCATCAGCAGTGGATTGCGGGGGCGCAAGTTATATTTAGTACAACTAACTATAACGGAGGAATTTCAATGATTTTGTATGAGTAAAATGTCCAGCTAACTATAACACCCCTGAAACCTATGGCTTTTTCAGTGAATTTCTAAGGTTTTTTAAATGATAATTCCTAACTATAACCTGCCTTAAACTTATGCTTTTTTCAGTGAATTTCAAAGGTTTTTTTTAAAAGATAATTCCTTTGTATAACCTAATAATTGTATGTATATTTACCAATATATATTCTGAGTTTTGTAAAAAAATGAATCTGAAATTAGTATATTTCCACATTTATTTTTCTGATAAATATGCACTCACGGCTGAAAGACTGATTGTTTTTACTCATGTAAACACTCTTACAATATAAACTATACACAACCTTCATATTAAAATGTGCAAGTTGTCTTATACGAGGATATATATTGCTCTTTAAGGCTGTTTACTAAAAGTCTTTTGTTGTTTTAACCTTTTACTTTTAGAACAACAGACCTAATATCCTACTACTCATCATTGACAGCAATTACAAACGCTAAAAAAATAACCCAATTTCTGTATTTATCCACACTTTAAAATAAATACAGAGTGGAAAATACTTTTCTGTCTGTAAATGTAAAAATCAATAAAAACATAAATCAAGGAACCCTATTTATAATTTAGGAATATTTTCAACTTAATTAGCAGTAATTAACATATAAGTGTGGTAAAAGTAGGACGCAGCACCTATAATACCTGACTTTCAAGAACAGCGTTCACAGTACGATTCCAAAGTCCATCAGCATCTTAGCCCACCACTATCTCACTGTAGGTAACACCTTGCTTAATCTTCCCAATGCCGGCACACCTTTCCGGGGGTAGCTTTACGCTTTACAAATGCTTGCGTTTTTTTAATTAAAAAGCATAGTGATAACAAATATTAATACGTTCTTTTTTTCTTCTACTGTAAACAATTTTTTTTTATAGTTTCTATTTACATGTTTTTAATCATGAGAATGCAAAGGTCATAGTTTACCGGGTAACACTTTTTAAACTCTCCAATGTATGTAGATAATAAGGCCCTTATACGTGTAACTATGGAAATCGAAACCTTTACAGCTTCACAATTCGCAACTTTTCCCAACACGTGCACAAGTAAAATAGTTAAAATGAGAGCATGTGTAAACTGTAAAAAGTGACAACTACATAGGTGGAGCCGAATCTTCCTTCCATTGACTACTAAACAACCAAAAACTATATAAACCGCACCTATTGTGCGATTAGTTTTGTTTTTGCGAGGTATTTCTGTGTTGCCAATATGTGTTGCAGGTTCCCTTTTCTAGCATCGGATTCTTGCTTTGCGTCAACAAACATATTCCGGAGTTGGAAGTTGTTTCATTATGGCATAGCAGATAGGTATAATTTGTGGACATTTGTCAATATTTAAACATTTATATCTAGAAAAAAGTGTTATTGCATGTTTTTCCCTTTTTCTCTGTAACGTCAGCAGCTTGTTTTCAGAAACAGATAGATTACAACAGACATTGCTCCTTTTCTGCCTACTTTCAGCTTACATATTGTGACTTTCTATATTATAATATTGACACTGTACTTCGCTTCAGAGGTGTTGGTGACCCATCGGCGCAAACCCTAAACATTTACAATCAACGTCACCACCTTCCAGTTGTTAGTGTGTTTTCCCCTAGGGATTATGTACAGTTATGCTAATCTCAGTGGAGTTCATGACCCGTCGTCACAAAGAGTGAAGATATATAAGCAACATCACCAGCTTCTGGTTTTTAGTCTGTTCCCCCCTTTTGATCATATACTGTGAATATATATATTATAATTTTCACAGTCATGATCTCAGAGGAGTTTATGACCCGTCGCCACAAAGAACAAACTTTTTTACCTCATGGAGAAAAGAAGCTCAAAAAATAATTACAGCTCGAAAGTATTTCACTATGGATGTTCTTTTAAATAGATAACTTTATTTTCCTTTTCTTTTTACTGTAACAATGGTATCAATTGTTATATTGTAATAGATTGTCCTATTGTTACAGAAGAGGAATGGGAGATTTTTCGGCGCCATATGTAATACAGTTTAGGAAACATTACAACGTACTTGATCAGATTTTTTTTCTGGGAGCATATTTTACGAAATTGCAGAATAAAAAATATAGCTTTCATACATACTTTGTTACTTTAAATATTTGATAAACCCTAAATTTCTGAATGTTATTTTCTAATTTCTTTTCTTCTCATTTGCGGTTCCTATTCACCTTACCCCTAAAGAATATATAGGACCAGTTTTGTATATTATTATATTACTATCCTATATATTCTTAAGTGAGTATGTGATTTGTTAGTGGAACAGTGTGCGACCTCTAAGCACTACGACAGAACGTTCCTGAAATCTACAGAATAGAAATTTTAAAAATAATAATGCATACATTTCTATGTAATATTAAGTCACTTGTATTTAACAGTTTTTTACTTGTTCTCCTGACCTCAGATATTGTAGTGCGGGAGTGTTTGTTGTACCACGTCTATTCTACTTTATCTAAAAGTAACTGATGCCCTCTTACATGCCTTCCCCCGGGACACTGCTATTTTGTTCTAGAGGGCGGGAGTCTTGCGGCTCCCGCCCTCCCATAGCAAACTTGATTTGCATTTTGAAAGACGGAGCAGTGAAATCTGTTCTCACTTTCAAAATCCAGAACAGATTGCTTTTCCACATGCAAGTTAGCATCTCCCCAAGAAAAGCAATGCCGGCTCCCGAAGACGCAGGGAGCCAGCGGGCCCTTGGGGGCATTGTGGCTCCCCCCACGGTCCCCAACATTTTATATAAGCCCCAGGGGATGGGGTCCAAGGAGATATTAGAAATTACTGATAGGGGCTATTTTTTTACGGTAAAATTAGAAGTCGCGCACCCAGCGCGGTGCTCAGTGTGGCCCCCTGGCGGGCACGCGCTGGATGCACGACTCATATTCTGTAGGGTGCACGACTCCAGCACCTTTGGTGCACAACTTCTACGCATTCGGGAGCCGGCATTGCTTTTCCACATGGGGAGCTACTAACATGCAGCTCCCCATGTGAAAAAGCGATCTGATTTAGATTTTGAGAGAACAGATTTCCTTGCCATGGAAGGGCGGGATGAACACTGCAGGAGCCGGCCCTCCCACAATACATAAACCCCGGGGAGTGGTGGTCCCCAGGGCTTTGGAGACCTTGCAGCCCCCTAACCATTTTTTTTGCAGCCCCGGTGGGTGATGGGGCCCTCAAGTGCTCCAGGAGGGGGACCACGCAGTCCCCCTCCTACAATACATAAAGCCCCGGGGGTGACGATCACCAGGACTGGGGGGCCCTTTGGGCCCCCCATAAAATTTTATAATTTTACCCCTAGTATTTAGCCCCCCAGGGGCTAATTATAAAAAAAAGCTCTATTTAATTTTTTTACGGCAAAGTCTGCACACCCTACATGCACCTGACGACCCCCTAAGCAGGTCTAGAGGGTAACGGTATTTCTACCCTGCCACCTTTCTACGTTTTACACACATATTCCACTGACTTCCTCAGCCTCGCTTCAACCGAGGCACAAAATGGCTGCCAACAGTTCCTGGTTTCGAATGTTGCCAACCACTTGACAGCCAATTAGCATTCAGCGCGTGATAGGAAGGCTGTGCTTATGGTACGATGACAATGCATGCAAAATCCGCTGATCCACCGCGCCCATAGATATATAAATGATTTTTCTTAACCAATCACAAAGATGCTTTTCCACAAAACGAATGTGCGCCCTACAATGCTTTTCATCACCCAATCAGGTATCGTTTTGTATGGCAAAAAAAAGTAGTTACCCAACTTTAAACATATCTCTTAATCTACGGACTACAAGAGCTACAGACATCTATCCATTCCTCCAGGCCATATCTTCAAAATGCTAGTGTGGATCATAGGACATAGCTATGTTTTCTGGTGCAAGAGGTATGCAGACAGAGACGTACTGACTTAGACCTAGGTTTACAAAATGTGGACATTAAATGGTTTGGATAGAGAGGATTGAAGTGGCACCAATTGTTGCCTTTGGTTAAAACTTGTTTGCATCTCCAGTACCCTGACCTCATGATTGTGCACTGTGGTGGAAATGTCTCAGGCACATTGACTGTGGTAGGGTTGGAAATGCTAAGGATGGACGCCTTTCGACAATTGATGTTGCTTTTGGTTCAAACTGTCGTTCTATATTCCAATATATGGCAAACACAGAACTGAAAATGGTTAAACCAATTTTGTCCTCAGATTGAAAAATCTAGGAAGAATGTCAACAAAGCTGTGTCTGCATACCTCAGAGACCATATAATGGGGTCGATCTACAACAACAACATACGTTTTGATATGGCTTATATTTACAGAAGGTATGGAGTACACTTCACAGATCAGAGAAATCAAGTTTTTCTGAATAACCTGAAGCTGTGCATCCGCACTTATATGTAGCTCCAACTACAAAAACACAATGGCTCTTTTTAAAGCTGCATTATATTCCCAATATCGGTTGGCAGAGGGACAGCTGCGATCTGGCTAGCACAAGGAGGCCTGCGGGCCGTCGGGCAGGCTCGCAGAGGGACACCTGCGCTCGTGGGCTCAGCTCGCAGCACGGAAAGCTATGGGCCGTCGGCTCAGCTCTCACAGTGTGAGCTACAGGCCGTCGGCACGCAAACGCACACCAGCGCGCTGGCTCGCAGAGGGAGAGCTCGGCTCTTACTCGCAAAGGGACAGCCCCTCCTACACCATTCACCCCCAAACTTTCAATATAGGAGCTAATCAAAAAAAGAGAAACTCTTGATGATTTCATAAAGATTCGTCATACAACGCCAAAGTTACAAGCAAATAGAAGACTCCATGAGGGGGGCCACGCAACCCCCCCTCCCAACATAAGTGAAGCCCCAGGGCTGCGCGGCCCCAGCAGACCCCCGCAAGCCCCTGCTATTATTTTTTAAGAAATACCCCCAGAACCTAGCCCACCCAAGGGCCTCATTACAATGAAACGCGAGAACCCGTGACCCCAACGCGAATTTTTTGCCGATTTTTGTTTATTTTTAAAATTATTTTTTGGGCCGTAAGGGTCTTTCTGAGACCCCCCTGAGCAGACCTAGGGGGTCAGTGTTTTTGTACCCTGCACCCTTCTCTTGTTTTACACCTTTGTTTCTCCGTTTTTGGGTGACTCACTTCTACCGAGCCACAAGATGGCTGCCAACACTTTCTGGTTTGGAGTGCTAGCAGCCAAACACAGTGAAACTCGCGCATGCGAGTTAGGCTCCGCCCAGATTACGAAGTTTTTATTTTTCTTATTTCTCAGCAACTACTGAACGGATTTACACCATTTTTTAAAAGGTCGCTTTCTAACGCAAGCACTACCTTTCTGCCAAATGGAGTAATTTTGTTCAGTAGTTTCAGCTGTAACCTTGCACAAAGTTTCCTATGGGAAAATGATTTTTTAACTCTTATTTTTTGAATTTCTAAAAAACTACTGAATGGATTTACACCATTTTAAAAAAAGGTCGATTTCTGAACAAAGCTCTACCTTCCTGCCAAATTTGGGGTATTTCTGTTCAGCAGTTCGAGCTGTAGCTCATCGTAAAATTTCCTATGGAAATTAACTTGGAGAAAATGACTTTTGAGACCCCCCTTTTTTCTCAACCCCCGCTTGACGAATCACCCCGCTCAAACATTCAAGAAAGGAGCTGACCTGAATAGACTTTTTTGGGGGAGAATTTCAGAAAGATTTGTCAAACGACACCAAAGTTATTAGCAAATCAAAAAATGGATTTCCTTTGGATACTAGGTTCTAACTATAACTACCTACTGACGACCGTCAGTAGGTAATATATATGTATACATACACACACACACACATATAAATACATAAACACATATATACATACATATATATATATATATATATATATATATATACATACACACACACACACATACATACATAAACACACACATGTACATACACCCCAATGTACATACACCCACATATTCATACATACACATACATATATACACATACATACACACATACCTACAAACACATACACACATTTGGCCTCTTGTTAAGATGTGAACAGAGAGTAGACAGCACTGTGAACAATTAGTATTTATAATAAGTGGTTGGGTTATTATTTGCGCTAATTGATATTACATTTGAAGAATTGTATTTAAAAGAAAATACTTGATATATTTGTTGTCTATACTGTACCAGATGTAAATGAGAGTCTACATTTTGGCAAATGTATTTGAGATAAATAGAAGTAATGTAGATGAAGTAAGTAATTAACAAAGTGTAGATATAAAAACACATAGCTGCACATATTGAAAATGATGTTCTACACTGATTTGTTTAAAACATAAATATACATATAAATACACCCATATATACACACACACATACATATATACACACACACACACATACATATATACACACATACATATATACCCATATGTATATACACATGTATACATACACACACATGTACACACCCATATATACATAATTACACATACATATACACACCTGCATACACACCTACATACACATATACATACATACACACATACATACAAATATACATACATGCACAAACATACATATATACACATGTTCATCCATCCATCCATCCATCCATCCATCCTGCCGGCGGCTACCAGTCGGTAGTTATAGTTAGAACCTAGTTTCCAGAGGGAGAGCATTTTTCATTTGCCAATAACTTTGCTGTATACATCAATCACTTCAGAAAATTTTGAGGTGATCCGTCTAGCGGGGGCCAAGAAAAAGGGAGGGTTCCCTAAACGCTTTTTCTCCATGCTAATTTAAATAAGAAACTTTAGACACTGCTACAGCCGAGCTACTGAACAGAATTACATGAAATTTGGCAAAAAGGTAGCTCTTGGTCCAGAAAGCACTCTTTTTGTTAAATGGTGTAAATCAGTTCAGTAGTTTTTGAGACATTTAAAGTTTTCTCAGATATACAATTCCAGCCACGGTGGATCCGAGAACCCACCTGAACTCGTGCCTGACATCTGATTGGCTTCCAACACTTCAAATCAGGAAGTGTTGGCAGCCATCTTGTGACTCAGTAGAACACAGTCACGAAAAAAAAAATGTTTAAAGATAAGGGGCAGAGTAGAAATACCCTGACCCGCCTACACATGTATACATACACACACATGTACACACCCATATATACATAATTACACATACATATACACACCTACATACACATATACATACATACACACATACATACAAATATACATACATGCAGAAACATACATATATACACATGTCCATCCATCCATCCTGCCAGTGGCTACCAGTAGAAATACCCTGACCCCCTGGGACTCTTGAGGGGTCCCACAGGAACACCCAAGGGCCCAAAAAGCATTTTTAAACAAAATTCAGAAGGAGTCGCAATGGATTTTACTCATATAAAACCAGAGAAATTCCGCCATTATAGTTACCCGAATTAACTATAACTCATGCCTCCGCAATGCACTGCTTATGACCTCACAGATTACATTTCTCATGACATGGACAGTGACATCACTGATGATATCTCAAATGACATCACTGATGAGATCAGTGATGACATCATCCACAGCATCACTGATGCACCCACTCACACCACTGTAAAATCTTTATACACCCACTGCCACTCCCACATAACCATTCAGAGAGCCTTACCAGTATTTACACACTCATTCACTAATTCAGAGATCTACACATATCCACTCACCCCCAGCCACACATACATCCACTCGCTCACTAATACAGCCATTGACATATCCACTCATACACCCATACAAATACTAATACACTGAGTGAGTCACCCATAGAATTAATCACTTCTAGACACTCACACATACAGTCAACCATACAGCCACTTATTCACTGTGAGGGGAAGGCTCAACCGGAGCCCCAATCCCTATCTGACGCTGTGTTCCCGGGAGCCGGCTCGGAGCAAGGACGTGCTCCAGCGAGGGGAAGTAATTAAAGGGTTATTCCTTTTGACCCTCTCCATACAGGTTGACGGAAAGGCCGCCTCTCTAGGGAGCCAATTGACAGAGAGAGGTGAACTTGAAGGGGAGGAGAGCCAGGATGACGAAGGCAAGCCGGAAGCAGAGGAGAACCCCAAAGAATATGGCGGAGCCCAGTTGCAGATGCCCAACACGGGGAAAGAAGACCCCAAACACCACCTTCAGGCCCTAGAAGACCGAGAGGACCCAGAAGCCGACGTCACGGAGAGCTGGTAAAGCACTGCCACAACAGCTCAGGAGAGTTGCGGCTTCGGGGGTTAGTGTCCGGACAGAAGAGGAAGGGAGGGGAGGGAGAAACCAGACACTGCCTCTCTCCTTCTGTGCCTTCACGATATGAGAGCCTGGGTTTTCCAGGTATACCGATCTGACCGGGTTTAGCGGCATGCACACCCACATGAGGGTCAACGTATTTTTTTTGTGTGTGTTATTTCTTGATACTTCTTCTTCTCCTGCCACTATTTGATCACAATAAAGCCTATTTCTTTCTTATTTTTTTTTCTTTCCTCCACTAAAATTTGAGGAAGTTTTATCACCCCTTTTTTTTGTGTGGTCACATAAGGCAAGAAAATGAGAATGAAAAAAGTAGACTTGCAATGCAGGTATGAGCACTATAATTTCCGTACCTTTTGACATCCCTCCTCCACTACAAACCCTAGGTTCTATAAACACCTGTCCTCGGTTTGGTGGTGGTTCTTTCTTTATAAAAGTATAGTAAAGAAAAGTCCTAGTACTTACCGCCTTCTCTTCTGTTTTCCTACGAGTATTCTGGGGTGTGTCCATCTCCGGTCCCAGAACCTAAAGAAGAAAGAGAGAAGGAGAAGCTGCCTTGTAAAAACAGCTAACACACAGTGAAAGCAAATAGTAACAGAACAATAACATGAGACAGAAAAATCCAGAAATCCACTCTAAAACTCACGAAAGGACATAAGAAGAGGAAGAACAAGGAAGACAGATTAACGAAGAATATTTTTTTTTCCATTGCATGTATGTAGTTCAAATAAGCAGCCGCAATTGAGCTCATAGTCCGGCCTCCTAGATTTTGTTTCCGAACATCCCTGCGACACTCACCCAAACAGTTAAACACTCACCCACTTACTTACTCATACAAATAGTAACATGTAGTCACTGATCTATACAGTCACTGACAGTAGCATGCACTTATCCATATAGCCGCTCTCACATTCAATCACTCATGCATAGTCAATCATGTACCCAGCCACTCACCTATACTGCCCTTCACATACGCAGTTACTCACCCATACTGACACAAGCACTCAATTACCGACAAAGCCATTCAAACACCAACTTGCCCAAACAGTTTTTTCCCCACAATCACTCACTACCCCATACAAGTACTGACTCACCCACTCACTCATCCGTACAGGCAGTCACACACCTCCTCACCCACACACAAAGACTACCAGACACCATAGAGGTAGTCAGACAACCAATCAATCACCCATATAACCATTCACGTACCCACTGACACACTCATATACCCTCTAACGCACTCATATACCCACTTAGACATTAACTGACAGACAGTTGCACACATTCACACAACCAGTCATTCATCCATACATTCACTGATACACCTTATCACTCAATTATACAGTTAGTCAAGCACTCGACTGATTCATCCATACAGTAACTCATACACCCACTGATTCACTAATACAACTTGGTATATTTAATACAAACTTTTCAAAAACACTCACAGTCACTGTATGATGTTATCACTGATCTCATCAGAGATATTATTTGAGATGTCATCAGTGATGTCACTGACCATGTCATGATTGAGCTAATATATGAGGTACTGAGCAGTGCATTGCGGGGGCGCGGATTATAGTTAACTCAGGTAAATAGAACGGCTGAATTTCTCTGTTTTTTATGAGTAAAATCTGACCCCAATTATAAAGACCCTGTAACATTTGTGTTTTTTGTGAATTTCTAAAGTTTAAAAAAAAATTATATTTGCTAACTATAAAAGTCCTTGTAACCTTTTGTTTTTTCAGTGAATATATGTATAGCAGCATTTTTTTAGCAACTTTTGAAATCAACACGACTTAGCACATGTGATAATGAATATTTATTTTATGAGTTTGGACAGCTGGAATATAATTTTAGAAAAAGTGTATGTATTGTATATTAATGAGATATATTCAAGCATTTTTTTATATTCGTTGGAACCAACTGCAACATATCAGAATCAAACATATGATGTTAATCCAAAGTCATTGACTAAGAAATCTATAGGAAAAGTTACCAAGGATTTATCCAGGAGCAACATGGTTGATTATAACAACTTCAAAAATATAATCTTTCTGCTAATTCAGATAGACTTCAATTTGCACAATATTATGCACTGTGCACTTTTTATTGACTTGCACTATAGTGGGAACTCAGGCACTGTTCACTTTATCATAATTTTATTAGCTAAATGCATATGGACGATTGTTATGCCAGCCCATGAGGAATCTTCCTCATATAAATCTGGTTTTCTAAAAATAATTGTTTAGACCGATTTACAATAATGCATTGTGTATTATTTATGACAAGGTATTTATACTGAATATTACTAATGCATTCAGGCAGACATTGTGATTTACATGATAGTATGTCTTCTATGTTTAGCATTATGTTTATTGAGCATGGTCACTTCAAAAAGGGAGTACGTGCCCTCCAGTAACTACAGTGAAAGGTGGACTCAGATTAATGATGGGGGATAGGACCACCCAGGTAGGGTCTCAACAACTTGAATGTCTCAGCTGGAACGTTAATGGCTTGAGGGTAATAAGAAGACAACATCTAATTCTTCAGTACTTAAGGGATAGCTCAGCTAAAATCCTTTTCCTTCAGGAGACTCATCTTAAGCGCGTATTAAACGACAGCAGATGAAGGATGAGGCAGCTGCCACTAAGAATGCTGACATTAGCGCTGAGAAAGAGGATTTATTAGTTGATATTTCTGGAATCTCGGGGGATGAGGAAGAAGAGTCCTCGGAGTCTGTCCTTCCCATCTCTGCTCAACCAATCTTGCCAGAGAATCCACCCCTAGTGCAAGACGATTCTGTACTTAAGGTGAATAGGGGCGAGACGATCAAACCAGGAGCCTCTAAAGATGGGGGGCTAGGACAGGCACAGAAAATCTCTAAAAATTTTCCCCTATTCGAGAAAAAGAATGACAATTTGATGCCTGTATCTCTTCCTTCTCCAGCAGGGGGAGGCCCAATTTCAATCCCCTCTACAATGGGAGTTAAAGACATCCCCTCACTGGTGGCATTGGGGTCACAAGAAAGTAATCTTTTGGTAGATGGAGCGTCAACTGATGTGGAGCCATTGGTATCTTCTCTCTCTGAAGTACAGAGTCCGATTCTAGGAATGGAGACGGAGACCACTGGTGAATTCAATATTTCAGTTAAAGACATGCTCAACAGGGGAGGCGCTAGGGGGCGCACAGCGAGATGGCTGCCTGAGCAGCAGCTCCGCCGGGCGATCACCAACATTGTGTGATTCCGCCGGTATCGCCCCGGCCACCCGCTCCCTGAGCACTTTAACTGATGGGGGAAATGCTACTGCATTAGATGTGCGGCAGAGAGCCCCCCGACCGACGTGGAATACCAGTATAATCGCCGGTGAATACGGTGGTGTGTCGGAATGCCTGACAAGATGGCCGACGCTAGCGGACAGATGCGCAAATGAAAGGAACAGGCGAACTTCAGTGGTCCATCCACGCCACGAACAACATTTCAGGGGTAAGGTCTTGATCCTTAGACCCTCCGGTGCCGTTACCCTGCACTTTCACACTACGGGGTACCGAGGACCTCCTCAAGGACACCGGAGCTCATGCCTGACAATATGGCGGCTGCTTCCGAGAAAACGTGGGCATAACCGGCCCCTCACCGGACATCGCGCATGTACCGCGGCCTTGCCGATTCTCAGGAGTGGCTGCGGAGGTGACTGCCGACTGTAACGCAACCAGCGGGGGCTGAAGGAGTGCTCGCTGGCGAAAATTTAGGCGCATCTGAGTGCCTGACGTTTTACCGGCGCTAGAGGTCAGACGCGTGACCGGAGTGAGGCGGGCAGTCCACGCTCATCCATCTGCGCCGAGTACGGTACTTCAGAGGTGAGGCCTTGCTCCCTGAACCTGCTGATGTCGCTGTCCTGCCCCCTCAGCCTGCAGAGAAACAGTGCACTGCTTCAATAACGCAGAGGTTAGCGCCTGCCAAAGTGGTGATAGCTGGCTAGTGACCACATGTATATCTGACCCCTCTTCAGTCGGCGCGTAATTACCCAGGCCTTGCTGATCCACCAGAACGGATGCGGAGGTTTGCTGCCTGACACGAACCTGTACCCGCACGAAGAACATATAGGCTACGCTGGAGGACTAACGTCATTGAACACGGTGTGCGAGCGTGGTGCCCACTGCAACCGCACGCCGCCTTGAGGGACGGTGAGACCCGGGAGCTCCTCAACACGGTGCACTGTCACGAACTTTCGCACATTTTGTACTACTGAGTGGCCACTGGCCGGCCACGTCGAGTAGAGCTGCGGTACGGCGAGACGATCAGCGATCAACCACATACTATCACGCCCGGGCAAGTATCAACTCTGCCCCCTGCACGACGCTGTAGGTCAATATAACATACGACGGACGTACCAGTTGTGGGGATCACCACAGCGACGGCGACCAGAGCTGCGAGGGCATCGGGGCCCGCGAACAGGAAGACAGTATCCCCGACCACCACCATGGGTAAGCCGGACAAGCAACAACAGAAACTGTCATTTGAGGCAAAAAAGTCGCAGAAGCCCACCGACGAAGGGGTCGATGATGGCGATGGTGCAGGGCCTGTGCCCAACAATAACATAGAAAAGATCCTACTGGCGATTCAGTCGAATCTGCAGGACATTAATGGCAAGCTGGATAACCTAACTTGCAGAATGGACAGCATGGCGGCACGACAGGAAAAACATGGCGAGCGTCTGGATGAGGCCGAAACGCGCATCTCTGCGGTCGAAGATGAGGCGCGAGCCTCCACCTCAAAGTGCGCCGATATGGAACGACTCCTGGAGGTGATCAGAGCGAAGGAGGAGGATTTGGAGGCGCACTCGAGACGCAACAACGTACGGATCGCAGGCCTGCCGGAGACCACCAACACGGGGCGGATGGAGACCTACGTGGAAACGCTATGTAAGGACCTGTTCGTTGCTGAGGCCTTGTCGCCCCTATTCATCGTGGAGCGAGCACATAGATCGTTGGCCCCGAAACCACCTCCTGGCGCCACGCCGAGACCGATTGTGGCGCGAATCCTCAACTACCGAGACAGGGACACGATCCTTCGCCTAGCGAGAGAAAAGGGGAAGATTCAGCATCAGGGAAACTCCTTGGAGTTCTATCCTGACCACACGGTTGCGGTCCAACAGGCCCGGAAAGAATACACCGCGGTGAAGGCCAAATTACGTGATTTGAACATTGTATACTCTATGATGTATCCGGCGCGCCTAAGGGTGGTGTGGAAAGAGAAAGCGATTGTCCTGGCGACACCAAAGGCGGCACAGGACTTTGTTAAGAAGGTGCAACGCGAGATGAGAGACAACTCGCAAAATGACCGGCATCGTGACTCGGACTGAAGGCGTTGAATGGCCTCTTAATCGACCACTGGTGAGTTTATTGTTCTGTCCGCATACATGCGTTCTAGCATGACCACTGTTGTCCACACTTATAGGGCTCACATGACTCTGATCTCTTGGGAGAACAACTGTGGTGTTGGCACAATAAGGACTGCATGATTGGTTGGAGAGGGCATATTGGGGCACAGAGACTACTGTTTGGTAATGCGGGGACACTCCTGACTTTGAACTGTAAATGCCCCGCGGCCCATGCCCCCTCATTTGTGCTGTACTGCCCAACATTGACATGCAACAATGGTGCCATTTGGAGGATATATTGTGAAGCTCGGTTCACATATAGTGGGCCGCTGCTCCCTGTATGATATGTTTTGCTTACTATGCATTAGCTGTCACGAGCTTCAGTCACAGCCTGCCTTTGCGGTCTCCGATACACTATGTGTGGTGACCAACACATGTGGGGGGCGGGGGGTATATTCTTTGCAGTTTCAATACTGGAACAACGCTGAGGTCGCACTACTCCAGGCATGTTGTTAATTCTGCGGCACTGTTGATTTGTGTTCGGGGGGCGGTGGGGGGGGCGGCAGAGGACCACCTAAATTGCATGTCATACAGCTTATTTAGTATCGCCCACACCCTTACCCCGGGTGGAGAGTTGTGCCCCTGGCGGACCTCTGTGAGGGTACAACCCGATATGAGTTTGGTTCTGGGCACTGTAGTTATGGTTGTGAATTTTACGGAATGGTGCACTGAATGGGGATGGCTTCCGCAGGTTGGGGTTGCTGGAGTGGGTGGGATAAGGGGTGGCGGGTTGTTTGAATGTATATGTAGACCGACAGAGTATGACGTATCTCTTCATGCTAGTTCCCCGTTGATTCTGACCACCGCTGTAACATTTAGGACTCCCGCTGGGAAGCAGCTGGCAATTCCTATACAGTTGACAGGGGGGGCGTTGTCATGCATTGTACCACTCAACTTTGATGGGGTCGAGGGATTCGGGTAGAAGCGGTTTAAACGTTCTCACTTGGAACGTTAGGGGATTCTCGCAGCCACGTAAAACAAGACAGATCTTCGCTAGCCTGACAAGGTGGAATGTGGACATAGCATTCCTACAGGAATCTCACCTGGCACCACACACGCACGCTCAGTTGGGGTCAAGGTGGGCGGAAGGGGTTTACAGGGCCTCCTACTCTTCCTACTCTAGAGGAGTGATCATTTTGGTAAAGCGTGGGGTGGGGTTTGAGACACACACTGTAACACAGGACCCATCTGGTAGATTTGTGCTGGTATCAGGTACATTGAGGGGCCAGCGAGTAACGTTGCTGAACGTGTACGGTCCGAACACGGACGCCCCGGACTTCTTCAGGGAGGTGTGGGAACACTTACAAAAACACAATAGCACACACATATTATGTGGGGGTGACTGGAACATGACCCTCCGTGACGGCTTAGACCGATCATCTAACTCCGTAGAACAACACAAGCAGTCACGCCTACTGGTGGGTCACATGATGAAAGACCTGGGTTTAGAGGATCTTTGGAGGTTGAGAAACGCTGACGCATCTGGGGCTACGCACATAACAGCTTCACATAACAGTTGGTCCAGGCTGGATTACTGGCTAGGCACCAAGGACCTGGCACTGTGGGTTCGTCACCTACAGGTGCTACCCCGCACACTTTCGGACCACAATCCCGTCCTATTGCAATTGGAAATTCCACGATACGTACCCCCTCCCTTCCAATGGTGCTTCAATTCGCGTGCCCTAACTGACACGGTTTATGCAGACACCATTAAAAAGGCGATAAAGGATTATTTTGACCTTAATGCTCCGTCAACTGACGACCCCTGCATCCTATGGGAAGCATTCAAAGCCACGATCAGGGGGGTCTGTATTGGCACCACTTCGGGGGTTCTTAAGGATATTAGGGCCCAAATACGCAGATGCGAACAGCAGATGAGGGACCTGGAATCCCTGTATGAGTCCACTCAAGATGTCTCCCACCTAGCTAAACTGCGGGAAGTGCACACTGAGCACACAGATTTTCTTGAATCCGAAATGAAGTACCTGAACCGTACGCATATGGCTAGAGCCTTTGGAGAAGGGGGTAGGCCGGGAGCATTTTTGGCTCGGAAAATATGTACAGGTCGAGGTCCAACTACGATACTTAGGGTGAAGTCCAAGGAGGGCGTACCACAGACTCATGCTACAGACATATTGAAATGCTTTGTTGATTCCTTTGGGTCACTGTACAAATCCCAACCCACAGCCCCAGCTGCTGACACGTATGACTACCTGCACGATGTGGCAATTGGATGGCTGTCGGATGCACATAGGGAATACTTAGCTAGGCCTATCTCGGCGGATGAGGTGACTGAGGTAATAGGTTTGCTGCAAAATGGCAAAGCACCCGGCCCGGATGGGTTTACCTCGGAATTTTATAAACAGTACGCGGACATTCTCGCACCACACTTAGTGGACATGTATGGCACCTCATTTGAGAAGGCAGTGCTCCCCCCCCACGCTGCGCGAAGCCATGATCATCGCTCTCCTCAAACCATCTAAAGATCCGGAGGAGTGCGACTCGTACCGACCACTGTCACTGATAAACGTGGACTCGAAAATCCTTGCCAAACTAATTGCAAAGAGGCTGTCACCCCTAATGACCAGTCTGGTCCTGCCGGACCAATCTGGCTTCGTGCCTTCCAGATCGACCACACATAACACTAGGACTCTATTTGCACTCTCACACTACCTACAGCCCTCGGTCAAAGCGGTGGCGGTCATGCTCGACGTTGCAAAGGCGTTTGACTCCATTGAATGGCGGTATATGTTCACTGTCCTAAATAGAATGGGGTTTCCGAAGCGATTTGTGCAGTGGGTCTCCCTACTTTACACGAAACCACGTGCCAGGGTCAGAATCAATGGATACGTTTCAGATCAATTTGAAATTGAGCGAGGGACGAGGCAGGGCTGCCCACTCTCGCCGCTCTTATTCGCATTGGCACTGGAACCGCTGGCCTGTCTGATACGACAGAACTACAAAGATTCGGCACTACACTTCATAGCCAGACCGCTTCATATATCATTATATGCGGACGATATGCTACTGTATGTCCGTGACCCTGAGACCCACCTGAACACACTACTCCGGGAATACATCAGATTTGGGGGACACTCGGGTCTAGCTATAAATTGGACCAAATCATTTATAATACCCCTCACTGACACCACCTCCCCCTTTGTAGTGGACTTCCCACTAGAGTGGCAACAAGACCCGATCAGATACCTAGGGGTCATGTACCATAGAGATCCAGAAGAGGTGCTGAGGGCAAACTACGGCGTGGTGCTCTCGAAACTGGAGGACAGTATCCAGCGCTGGATACATCTGCCCCTCTCACTAGCAGATAGGATAGCGGTTGTTAAAATGAACATACTGCCCAAACTGCTATACCTGTTTAACAACATTCCGATCACTCCTCCGCAGGCTATATTCCGTCGGATAAACTCCCTGGTAAGAACCCTGATTTGGGCTGGCAAGCAGGCCCGGGTGGATCTGCGGACTCTTACACTCCCACTCGCGCAGGGGGGTTTCAGTGTGCCTGATTTCCTCCTATACTACCTATGTGCGCAGGCGCAATACGCGGCGTATTGGTACCATGCAGTTCCATACCTCACCCATGTGGCTATAGAGGAGAGTGATGCGCACCCTGTTCCCCTCACAGCAATAATCTCACATACACGCCCCCCGCTACATGCTAGGGATATTAACACAGTGGACACTACGGTCAAGGCTTGGCACAGACTGGGGCAGCTGGCTCATAAGACCCCACTGTACGCACCGGCCATGTTGCTACACCATCATCAGGAGCTATCAGTCACTGGGGAGGGTGTCGGAATGTCCCTACTGAACAGAGCTGGAATTGACAGGATGGGGGACGTTTTTCAGGGTGGCGAGTTCGTGGGCCTTGACAAACTGGGATATGTTCAGAACCAAACATCCATGTTTCGCTTTACATATTTCAGACTCACTAGAGCCTTGAGGGAACACTACCCAACGTTCCCTTCGGAACCTGAATCCCTTGCACCACTACAATTATTGATCACAACTAACGATTTGTCACACCTGGTGTCTAGACTTTATTCAGCGGCACAACTAGAAATAGCTGGACACACGTCGAAGGCAAAGGGGCGGTGGGATGCACTACTAGACACGCCATTAACTGATGAAGAATGGGCTAGCACTTGCGCCCTGACACAGATACTGACACCCAGCGGCAATTTGAGGATTATTCATTTTAAATTCCTTCACCAAATTTATTACACACCGTCGAAACTGCTTCGATTCGGGTTACAGGAGGAAGATAGATGCAAAAGGTGCAACAGGGAGGGGGCGAACTTTGCGCATCTGGCATGGGACTGCGCCAAGATAGAGTGTTACTGGATGGAGGTCACTACCACATTGTCTGTTATTCTGGAGGAGGAGGTGCAATGTACCCCTAAAGTCTGCTTGCTGGGAATAGTACCACAGTTCAGGGCATTGAAGCGCAAGTTCTGTGCAATAGCATTATTATTGGCGAAGAGGCAGGTGGCACAATGCTGGCACAGTCGAAAGGTGCCTAAGGTGAAAACGTGGTTACATGACATGTCCACGTGCCGAGACAAACTACAAACTTATGAGGAGCTATTACCGGCGAAATCCAGACCAAAAAGTATTTGGGGTTATTTGGAGGAGTATCTTGCCTCCCTACAGAATGATGAAGAGACCTGACACTTGGATTGAATTGATCGGACAAATGGGTGGGACACCGCAGGTGTATGAGTAGGGTGGCGGCGGGCTTTTGGAGGGAACTGTGACTATCGTTACAACTGAAGAGTAGCATGTGAGGGTTAAACTGTACGGTCTAAGTTGGGGAGTGTTGTTATACTGTTCTTGTTATAAAAAGAGAAAATGTAAGACTCATTTCCTTTACCAGCTAGTGGCCATACATAAGACACACGACGGAGCTCTGCATTGTACTGCAGAGGTGTTCATGCGGAACAATCATTTACAATGTTGGTTACTGATATTAACGTAGCGAGCCGGCCCCAGGGTTGTAGGCTCATGCTGTGTCAACTGCTTTGTGACGAATAAAGGTCTTACACAAAAAAAAAAAAAAGACATGCTCAACATGATATTGGGCGAGGTGAGGGAAATGAAAAACTCGCAACGGTCTGAGCTGGCCCTTATTAATCAAAGGCTGGATAAAATTGAAGAAGTGATATCTTCCTTTCCTGCACGATTACATGAAGCTGAGACAAGGATTTCGAATCTGGAGGATCATGTGTCTGATGTTAAAAAAGAGGTGTCATCTCTTTCTAAGACCTCTAAGTCTCTAGAAATAAAGCTAGACGAAATGGAAAATTATAATAGGAGGTCGAACCTTAGAATCGTGGGAGTCCCCGAGAAAATTGAAGGCTCTGATATAATACAGTGGCTTACCTCCTTCTTCCTCCATGAGGTTATTCCAGAATTTAAAGGGGATTTGACGATTACACGAGCACATCGTGTTCCTGCTCAACCATTTCCAAATTCCTCTCTACCCAGGACTATCCTTGTTAATTTTGCAGATATCCGAGTGAAAGAAACTATCTTGTCTAAGGCCTTCAAGCAGAGGCAATTTTCAGCTAACCCCTCTACTAAATGCCGGATCTTCTCGGATATGCCCGCTGCAGCAGCTAGAAGGAGGAAGGAATTCGTAAAAATGCTACAATTGTTCAAGGACAGGGGAGCGCAAGCTAAGATTGCTCAGCAAACAAAACTGAAAGTTCTGGTTAAGGGCAAATTTCTTTTATTTTCGGATATTGACGAAGCACAGGGGCTGTTAACCATGATCTCTAAGGACCAATGAATCTGGGCTGTGAGACTGCCCTTTGAACTTTGGTATAGAAGTTTCTTTGTGAATTTATGAATTTGGGTTTTCTTTGGAAGTTTATCGGCAGGCAGAGGAGATTACTTATCTCGCTGAATACTTTAAAAAATGTTTTGTTTTTTTTTTTGCTGTGCGAGGGGGGAGGAGGATGGGGACTGGACACCGAGAAAGGTTAAGGGGTGCTAATTCAAGGCACCTCATGGGTTGGGGAGGGACTGAATGGCGGGCGTGGGGGAAGAGCCATAAGGATGGGGGGACTAGAGGGAGAGGGTGGGGAGGGTGGTATGGGGCAAGAAATCAAAAAAAGAAGTCTTGGATGATTTTATATATCTACTTGTACACAGCCGGAAGTTTAAGAATGTCGTTAATTCTGAAGTGTGGTACTCCTGGCAATGTTGGGCTTAATAATGGTCTGTTATCAGATTTGGGGATTAGTTATGTAGTGATTTTCCTTTGTTTAGATTTTCGAGTATGGGGGTGAAAATTATTTCCTTTAACGTAAATGGTCTAAATAATAGGAAAAAAATGAGAGCAATAGAATTATGGGCTAAAATGCAACAGCCGGATGTGATTCTGTTACAGGAAACCCACATACCCAGGTCGAAAAATGAGGAATTTTCTATGTTTAAAAGTTGGGCATCTTGTAGAGTATTATCTGCATGTTCTGAGTCACAGAAGGGAGTTGCACTATTTTTGAGTAAAAAACTAGAAGCCCAAGTGGGTCAGGTGGAGCATGATGGGATGGGCCGATGGTGTTGGGCCACCTGTGTTATTCCTAATAGAAACAATCCTGTGACGTTTGTTAGTTTTTACGCTCCAACGGAGGACAGAACAGAGGTATATGAGGAGCTTTTTCATTCCTTGTTAATGGTCAGGGGGGAAATTATCATAGGCGGGGATTTTAATATTATGATGAATAAAATGCTGGATTCATCCAGCAAGTCGATGGTTCAATATAAACCTAAATCCCTTAGATCGTTGAGGAATAATATGGCGCTTTTTAATTTATGGGACCCCTGGCGTAATCAAAACTCGGATAAAAGGGAATATACCTGTTGGTCCGGCAGGTACAAATCTTCCTCCCGAATTGATTTCTTTATAATTTCACGTCAAATTATTTTCTCCAAACAGATGATCCTCTATAACGGATTCTCAGATCACGCTATGATTATTATGGAAGTAGGATCGGTAGATAGGGTAAGAACCCCGAAGCGTTGGGTCTTCAATAAGAAATATCTGACTGATGAGACCTGGGTGGAGGGTATCAAAACAGAAATTTCAGATTTTCTCGCACGGAATGTGGGTACAGCCCCCCTCAACTATGTTTGGGACTCTCTGAAGGCATATATCCGTGGGCTAGTCATTGGGAGAGATGCAGTCGATTCATTGGCCGCCAAGAACAGGAATAAAGCGCTTCAACAGAAAATACAGGATCTGACCATACGTATGCAATATAACTTAGATAGATCGCTATATGACCAATTAATTGCGGCCAAAAGAGAGTTCTCGCAGGAGCTCTATACTCAGAGTGAGGAGATTTTTCGTAAGAGCTCTCAAAAAATCTATGAAGAAAGTAATTTTACTGGCAAACTCTTGGCGTGGCAGGCCAGAGAACAAGCCTCGTCGAATTTAATACATTCTTTGTACTCTTCTGAGACTTCTAGAAACACTTCGGATCCAATTGAAATTGGCGATATTATGGTCACACATTATAAGAAAATTTATGATACCCAAGCATCCATAGACCATCAAAATTTATTGATGTACTTGGAAAAACAATCTCTTCCCACTCTTTCTTCATTTGACCAAACGAGTATGGTGATCCCCTTCTCGCGAGAGGAAGTAGAGAAAGTAGTTCATCAGCTCCCACTTGGGAAAGCTGCTGGCAATGATGGGTTCCCCTCAGAATTTTTTTAAGTTTTTTTCAACACCTTTGCAGATTTTTTTATACAACTATTAAATTTTATGTTGATGGGCGGACATGTTCCGGATTCATTTCGGGAAGGAACAGTGGTAAGCTTTCTTAAAAAGGGCAAATCCCCGACAGACCCGAACTCTTATAGACCCATCACGTTATTGAACACAGATTATAAAATTACCACTAAACTATTATCCACTTGTTTTAATTCTTTTGCCGCAGATTTGATTCATGGAGATCAAAATGGGTTTGTTGCCGGAAGGCAGCTGTTGACCAATACTCATTTTCTAACGGAGGCTCTTGATTTCTTTGAAGCACGAAAGATCCCAGCATTAATTTTATTATTTGATGCTGAAAAAGCCTTTGATTTGGTGGTATGGGAGACACTTTTTGTTATTTTACAGCACTTCGGCATTCCAGATGTAATAATAGATCTAATACGGAATCTTTATTCTGGGGCTAGGGCCAATATCATTATCAATACAGAATCAGTGGGACTTGTTTCGGTGAAACGTGGCACTAGACAAGGCTGCCCACTGTCCCCGATATTATTTGCTTTTTTCATAGAGCCGTTAGCTACTGCAATTAGGAAAGCTCCACTGTTACTTCCCCCTATTAACCTAATGCCTAAAATCAAACTTTACGCAGACGACATAATCCTGCTAATTAGGCCAGAAATACAATGTCAAGCTCAGGCCCTACAAATTTTCGAAGAGTTTGAGGTTCTGGGGGGATATAGGATAAATAAAAAAAAAACTGAAATTATAGTGTGCGGGGGCATTAAGCCTGTAATTCATCCCGACCTAAAGTCTTGCATTAATAATAAACCAAAAAGATACTTGGGGATATGGTTTTCATCTTCAGTTGCTGATCTTTATAGTTTGAATTTTGTACCAATGCTGCAGAAAGTCCGAGCAATGTTTGAAAGATGGAATTCCCTACCATTAACTATTATGGGACGTGTTGCTCTAATTAAGATGTTGGTTCTTCCGCTGTTCAACTTTCTATTTTCAACTATTTCTTGCGCTCTGCCTGGCTCATTTTTCTCTAAGGCTGAATCTTTGTTTTCTTCCTTTATATTGGCTAAAAAGACACCACGCATTGCTTTGCACACTTTATTTGAGGATAAGGAACAAGGAGGGCTTGCTCTTCCCAATCTGAAAGACTATTATAATGCTTATTTGGCTCAATTTTTGACTAGATTTAAGGACAATACCCAACAACTTTTTATCAATTTTTTCTATGATTTGATTTGTAAAGAAGCTCAGATTCCCTCACCGCTTCAAGTTTTCAAATCACCAAAAACAGTTAGGTATAAGGTTTTGCACTGGTTTTTTAAAAGACGCACAGCACTTCTAAAGAGGCACTCTCTCTCATTTCTCAATATATTCTCTCCCATTAGCTCAGTTTTTTTATTCTTTGGGGTGGATATTAATTTGGAGTTAGTAGAAAAATGGCAGAAAATAGGGTTCAGGAAACTGGATGATTTTTAAAAAAATGATACTGGATTAGGATGTCAGATTTGACGGCCCGGGTTCAGGGCAATTTTATATTACTGGGCTCATATAAGCTGATTTATGGTGTTTTGCTTCAATTAGATCCCACACATCTTTCCCCCCCTGATTCACTATTCACTGAACTTTTTCTGTCAATACTAGAAAGGAAGCCAGGGGAGTGGAAACGACGTTTAACCATGAACAGGGATCCGAATTTATGTGGCAAAGCAAGTAATAAATGGCTAGACCAGGAAAACATGGTACTAACGCCCGCCGCATGGAAAATAATTAATGTGTTGAATTTTTCTGCATTGAGAGGGGCCAATTGGCGCAGAATGCTGTTTTTCAGTAAATGGCTTCTGTATTTTACCCCGGTCAAAATTCATAAGATGTATCCTGAATGCTCTTCGAATTGTTATAGGTGTTTACAGCATGACTCTGCTAATTGGTCGCATGTGGTTGCTAAATGTCCTAAAATTGTTCCTTTCTGGGAAAATATATTTACGTCTCTGCAAAACCAGTGCGAAATCCCAATTTCTGTTAACTATAAAATGATTTTGTATGGATTCGATCCTGAAATAATGCTAGAAGGGCATTTAGTTAAATTCATATATATCGCTATGGCTGTGGCAAGATCATTAATTCTTCAAAATTGGCGATCGCAATATTGCCCCAACATACACGAATGGCGTTATAAAATGCAAAAAGTTAGAAACAGCGAACAAGTGTATGCTCAAAGAGTGGGGTCGATTCGGAAGTTCGAGAAGATATGGGGTTCATTCTGTATTGATGTTAATTAAGCCTGAGGGCATATAGGGGTTTTTTTTTTTTTCTCCCTTTCTACTTTGTGTTCCCCTATCTCCCTTCAGTATTTATCTTCATTGTTCAAATTTACTGTCATGGTGATATGTGTGCTTTCTAATTTTTGATGTTCTGTGTACATTCGGGTTAATTAACGTTATGCTGTTCTGTGTCCAAGACTTCAATAAAAAATATTTAAAAAAAAAAAAAAAAAAAAAAAGACATCCCTCCTCCACTACAAACCCTAGGTTCTATAAACACCTGTCCTCGGTTTGGTGGTGGTTCTTTCTTTATAAAAGTATAGTAAAGAAAAGTCCTAGTACTTACCGCCTTCTCTTCTGTTTTCCTACGAGTATTCTGGGGTGTGTCCATCTCCGGTCCCAGAACCTAAAGAAGAAAGAGAGAAGGAGAAGCTGCCTTGTAAAAACAGCTAACACACAGTGAAAGCAAATAGTAACAGAACAATAACGTGAGACAGAAACATCCAGAAATCCACTCTAAAACTCACGAAAGGACATAAGAAGAGGAAGAACAAGGAAGACAGATTAACGAAGAATATTTTTTTTTCCATTGCATGTATGTAGTTCAAATAAGCAGCCGCAATTGAGCTCATAGTCTGGCCTCCTAGATTTTGTTTCCGAACATCCCTGCGACACTCACCCAAACAGTTACACACTCACCCACTTACTTACTCATACAAATAGTAACATGTAGTCACTGATCTATACAGTCACTGACAGTAGCATGCACTTATCCATATAGCCGCTCTCACATTCAATCACTCATGCATAGTCAATCATGTACCCAGCCACTCACCTATACTGCCCTTCACATACGCAGTTACTCACCCATACTGACACAAGCACTCAATTACCGACACAGCCATTCAAACACCAACTTGCCCAAACAGTTTTTTCCCCACAATCACTCACTACCCCATACAGGTACTGACTCACCCACTCACTCATCCATACAGGCAGTCACACACCTCCTCACCCACACACAAAGACTACCAGACACCATAGAGGTAGTCAGACAACCAATCAATCACCCATATAACCATTCACGTACCCACTGACACACTCATATACCCTCTAACGCACTCATATACCCACTTAGACATTAACTGACAGACAGTTGCACACATTCACACAACCAGTCATTCATCCATACATTCACTGAGACACCTTATCACTCAATTATACAGTTAGTCAAGCACTCGACTGATTCATCCATACAGTAACTCATACACCCACTGATTCACTAATACAACTTGGTATATTTAATACAAACTTTTCAAAAACACTCACAGTCACTGTATGATGTTATCACTGATCTCATCAGAGATATTATTTGAGATGTCATCAGTGATGTCACTGACCATGTCATGATTGAGCTAATATATGAGGTACTGAGCAGTGCATTGCGGGGGCGCGGATTATAGTTAACTCAGGTAAATAGAACGGCTGAATTTCTCTGTTTTTTATGAGTAAAATCTGACCCCAATTATAAAGACCCTGTAACATTTGTGTTTTTTGTGAATTTCTAAAGTTTTTAAAAAAATTATATTTGCTAACTATAAAAGTCCTTGTAACCTTTTGTTTTTTCAGTGAATATATGTATAGCAGCATTTTTTTAGCAACTTTTGAAATCAACACAACTTAGCACATGTGATAATGAATATTTATTTTATGAGTTTGGACAGCTGGAATATAATTTTAGAAAAAGTGTATGTATTGTATATTAATGAGATATATTCAAGCATTTTTTTATATTCGTTGGAACCAACTGCAACATATCAGAATCAAACATATGATGTTAATCCAAAGTCATTGACTAAGAAATCTATAGGAAAAGTTACCAAGGATTTATCTAGGAGCAACATGGTTGATTATAACAACTTCAAAAATATAATCTTTCTGCTAATTCAGATAGACTTCAATTTGCACAATATTATGCACTGTGCACTTTTTATTGACTTGCACTATAGTGGGAACTCAGGCACTGTTCACTTTATCATAATTTTATTAGCTAAATGCATATGGACGATTGTTATTCCAGCCCATGAGGAATCTTCCTCATATAAATCTGGTTTTCTAAAAATAATTGTTTAGACCGATTTACAATAATGCATTGTGTATTATTTATGACAAGGTATTTATACTGAATATTACTAATGCATTCAGGCAGACATTGTG
This sequence comes from Lissotriton vulgaris, assembly GCF_964263255.1. Classification (NCBI taxonomy): domain Eukaryota; kingdom Metazoa; phylum Chordata; class Amphibia; order Caudata; family Salamandridae; genus Lissotriton; species Lissotriton vulgaris. Next base: position 1,082,159,405 of record NC_141694.1, on the reverse strand, counting down.
ATTTACATGATAGTATGTCTTCTATGTTTAGCATTATGTTTATTGAGCATGGTCACTTCAAAAAGGGAGTACGTGACCTCCAGTAACTACAGTGAAAGGTGGACTCAGATTAATGATGGGGGATAGGACCACCCAGGTAGGGTCTCAACAACTTGAATGTCTCAGCTGGAACGTTAATGGCTTGAGGGTAATAAGAAGACAACATCTGATTCTTCAGTACTTAAGGGATAGCTCAGCTAAAATCCTTTTCCTTCAGGAGACTCACCTTATGCAAGCAGAGTGTAAGGCATTATTCGGCTAACATAAATTGGTGGACACAATTGTAGCTTCGGATCAGCAACGTTGTTCTAAAAGGGTGATAATACTAAAAACCGATTCTGGAGCTGAGATAACTAAGTCCCTGGTAGACTGCAGAGGACGTTGGGTCATTGCTGAGATTAAGTTAAGGGGGGTAAAACAAACCCTGGTAGTTTATATGGCCCTAACAAAGACAATATCCCCCCTCTGAATACTCTCTGTTTGGCCCTTGCCGACTTTGAAGCTCTGCTGATCCTGGCCGGAGATTTTAATGTACTCTTAGACGATAGGTTAGATAGGTCCTCCCCTCACACGTAGATAGCAGTCCCGCGTGTAAAAGCGCATCTCCTGAACATTTCGAAACATTTTAACTTATGTGATGTCTGGAGAAAAAACATGGCGAGGTTAAGGAGTATTCCTTCCATAGTAAGAAGAACTCTCACTATTCCAGATTAGACTATTTATGGAACAGGCGGATATACATAGGGTCCTTCTAATTAAATACATGCCCATTCATTTATCAGATCATGATGCTCTGGTCTTTAATCTAGACTTTCCTCTGGATTATTCAATAAGGAGATGGACACTGAATAGGAGGTTTCTCCTACTAACTTCTACGCCTAGTTTTTTTAAATTAGAAACTGAAATATTCTTCCGGAACAATCTTGGGTCTGCCCCATTGTATATTGTCTGGGATGCCTTTAAGGCGTGGCGTAGAGGAATACCAAAAGGGGCAGTCTCAGTGTGGGCTAGGTCAGAGAGGGAAGAATTGGCCAATCTAGAACTGCAGATATCGCGGGCCGAAACTGAGCTTAGGGTGAGACCTCCTGAAGACCAGGGGAAAGAGCACTGGGTAAAGAAAGTAAACAGATTCAAATGTCAACACGTGCTAGTAAGGTGGCTAAAACAAAGAGTAAATGTGGAGATAATGTGGGGGGCCAGGTAGTTGCTTCCCCATTAGCCAATAATAGGGGTATTAGTGACAAGGAAGAGGATAGATCCTACATTAAAGATATGTTTAGGGATCTTGAGAAGGTTCTCCTTTCTAAAGTGGGTGAGAAAATGGTGGCCTTGCTAGATCCCCTTTTATCCAAATTGTCAGAGATTGATATGAGGTTGTGCAAGCTGGAGCAACATTTATTATCACCAGCGTCAAATGAGGGTAAGGCGGCAAATGGCCAGTCAACTGTAATTAGCATTGTTACAGTGCATAGTAATAGTTAAACTAAGGACCCAGGCTGCAGCGACTGCAGGGAGGGTAGGAGGGGTACAGCTCCTAATGCCATCGAGAGAAGTCAACACACTATACCTAATGGTCCTGCATGTACCACTGAATAGAAAAGGAGTCGGGATCCAGGTACTTCAAGGGGGAGCAACACAACTCCCAGTAGTTATCTCAACCTTCCCCCGAAGCTACACCTTACACCATTGTCCTCTCTAATGTACCAGTACTTGCGACTAATCATGTTGAACATTGGGAATCGCTAAAGAATAAAACATTGCATATGTTAAATATCAGAACTGGGTTGGGCGATTGCCTATTTCGAGAATTTAAAATGGTTCGCAGAGTCCCATCGGTAGGGCACACCCAGAAACAGTGTAGAGCGAATTGTGTGGTGCTTAGTTTTGGGTCTCCATCTTTTGTACAAACAATCTTGGAAAGAGCAGGGACGAGGGACTTGAGTGAAGCTAATATCCACATATTGCCCATTTTTTTTTTTTAATCTGACTTCTTCACCGCCCACTGTAGCTAGGGGTAGTGCAAGAAATAGTAGTCAAGCTCGAGTTCCCTATGATTCTGTAGTACCGACACTAAATAAATTTGAACCCCTCTCCACATTGGAGGATATTGATTGACTGCAATTAGCAGAAGAGCGTAGTGTGATTTCTCAGTTATTATTTACTCCTAGAGGGGGTGCTGGGGTTTCAGTGTGTAAGCAGTCAAGCAACAAATCCCAAGAACGGTATAGGGAAACGGGGGAAAAGTTAAGAAGGGATAAGGGTAGGGTTTCCGATAGGGGTCCTCAGGATAACCTGATGCAGGAAGCTGCTGATGTGGCTCGGGTGGCGAATGATCTCTACGACCAACTAGGCCCTGGTAACAATAATCCCGGTGAGGCGATAGGTTTAAAGTTAGTTTCTTGGAACATTGCTGGGCTCTCGCAAAAAATGAATTCTGCAGACTGGTCCAATTTTGTTGAGCAGGTAGACATATTGTGTTTTCAAGAAACATGGGCTACCGATGCAGTATTTCGCCAAGGTTATTTTAACTTTGCAAAAGTTGCGGAAAAGGGTGAGCGTGGCAGAACCAAGGGTGGACTGACCACTTGGGCTAGACAGACTGAGCAGTATTCTGCACAGGAGGTTCATATGGATTCTAAGGACATTTTAATAGTAAGGTTATCAGGAGTTACAGTCCCTGATATATTACTTATTAATGTCTACGCTCGAGGGTTGCAAGGGGGGAAAGCTTCACCTATTGTCACAATGTTAGATTTGTTTTTATTAGATCACAGAGCTGGTAACAATGTCATAATAGCTGGTGATTTTAACTGCACTTTTGAACCTCTGGACATCCATGATGTTAATCTTGCTACTGAGGAGGATGCCGAGTGGTCCATCCCCCAGTTAGACATTCCCACAATTAAAAAATGGTCAAGTGCAGGCCTCCAATTAAAAGTATTCTGCTTGGAGCATGGGGTAAGGGCTGCCAATGGAAGAACTAAGTCAGATAAATTAGGCTTTCATACCTTCAACAATGGGCTATGTACCAGCAGAATTGATTATTTTTTTGTTAAATAAGGAGTTCTGGTGTAACCTTGTTGACATGGAGGTCTGCGAAAGACCAGAGAGTGACCATAACCCCCTGGTGCTCTCCGTACTAAGCACAACGTCAGTATGTGGAGCTAATTTAGCACCACACTCTGATTTTGTTGAGGTTACAATGACTAATGACGCTAGATGTGTCAAGTGGGCAAATGTTTTTCAGAACGAAGAGCATTTGGTTGAAATGAAAAGCCTGCTAGTTAATGCCATTGGCAAGTTACAGATTTGTGCTACGCAGGGGGAGGTGAATGTTAAAATTGAACAGATCCATGAGGAATTGCTTTTAAAGCTCAAAAGTTATTTTATGAAGAGAATTAAGAATCCTAGCTGTCATACTAACCAAAAAGCAGCAGCCTGGTATGGCACTTCGTGCCAATTGGCATATAGAAATCTTGCGGGGGATGGTGTTCATTTGTCCCGGGTGGGGAACGAGTTACTCATAGGAGACTGTATAGCCTGGCTAAGGACTTTAAGACATGACCTTTAGGTAGGAGTGTTGTGGGGGGTCCGGATAGCCGGTCAACTATCCGGCCTGTGGCGGTAAGGTCATGATCGGTGAGCACTAATTGGAAGATTCCTATGAGTGGGCGTCACCCATTACGGATGGGAGCGCTCGAAGGAGGTGGCCATTGGCCCCTCAACGGGGAAGGCGGTCCCTTCTAAGGATGGGACGCCGAAAGGAAAGGAAAGGCGGTCAAGGCCCCTTCCTGGGTAGGGGGGGCTACAGCCCCCTCCCGGAGAATTTCCCGGGGCCAGGACATCTGCGACGGCAGATGTGGTAAGTTGTGTGGGGTTTGGTGGGGTCTACGCTACCTTCTAGATTCCTCACACGAGTCCTCGGACGACCTTTAAGTGGCGTCGAGTCTATTGGGGCCCCCGTCAAGTCAAGGGAAATTGGTAGTTGCACTCGAGGTACACCTCTGTGCGGTCGCCCCTCACAAGTGAGGGGGATATTTCTGGTTAGGGATCTTGACACCGGTTACGACCTTGCCGTTGGCCCTTAAACGTTAGGATGTACAATTTCAAAATTTCAAGTTAGATGTTTTGTAGGATGTTAGTTTGGCTAGGAGAATCTTTGTATTAGAGAATATGTTAAGGTTAGCCAACATCGCAATGTGGTAATGAAATTGTACATAATATGAAACTGTTATTTTAATGTTTTAATTTTGTTTCATATTTTAATAAATACGGCCGGGAGGGTCACTCCCTCCCGTCTTCCAAAAAGTTCAGAACTGTTTCCGGTTTCCCATTCTTGGGGATTGTGTTGAGAGGGGGTGGCGGGTATCTCAGCCATATGGAAAGGGGCGACCATTCGGTCCCCCCGAACGTATGGCGGAGTACCACGATCCCCCCGGGAAGCCATCTTGGGCGGGAGGCGAGTCTCGGCTGGTATGCCCGAAGTGGCGTAGCCGGGGCGCGCCTTTTTCCCGCCCTGGAGTGGGCTGGCCTAGACACTGACGCGGCCGGGCCACGCCCTCGGGGCAGGCCGGGGCGGGTTTATGCCCGCCCTGAAGACGGATAAAAGGAGCAACAAGCCAAGGAAGCATCCTCTTGTTCCTGTGCTCTGAAGCTGCACCACCTCGCTGCACGTGAGCTCGAGACGGAACGAAGAGCCAATTTTGACCCACCCACCAGCCCCTGATGACAGCAAGTAGTTTTGAATAAAGTTTGATGTGGAACTTTTTGTTTACAGGTCAGATCATTATCGTGATAACCTTGAATATGCAATAAAAGAGATGGTCAATTTGTGGTATGTACTTGCAAATAAAGTAATCTTGCTCTAGTGTTGATCAATAGCATGTTTTAATAAAAGTGTTTTTTACTGTCTTTTAAGTAATTTAGTCATTTAGTTTAGAACTCATTTAGTTTAGAACTGTCGTATTTATTTTGGTCGGGCGGTAAGGTCATGATCGGTGAGCACTAATTGGAAGATTCCTATGAGTGGGCGTCACCCATTACGGATGGGAGCGCTCGAAGGAGGTGGCCATTGGCCCCTCAACGGGGAAGGCGGTCCCTTCTAAGGATGGGACGCCGAAAGGAAAGGAAAGGCGGTCAAGGCCCCTTCCTGGGTAGGGGGGGCTACAGCCCCCTCCCGGAGAATTTCCCGGGGCCAGAACATCTGCGACGGCAGATGTGGTAAGTTGTGTGGGGTTTGGGGGGGGGTCTACGCTACCGTCTAGATTCCTCACACGAGTCCTCGGACGACCTTTAAGTGGCGTCGAGTCTATTGGGGCCCCCGTCAAGTCAAGGGAAATTGGTAGTTGCACTCGAGGTACACCTCTGTGCGGTCGCCCCTCACAAGTGAGGGGGATATTTCTGGTTAGGGATCTTGACACCGGTTACGACCTTGCCGTTGGCCCTTAAACGTTAGGATGTACAATTTCAAAATTTCAAGTTAGATGTTTTGTAGGATGTTAGTTCGGCTAGGAGAACCTTTGTATTAGAGAATATGTTAAGGTTAGCCAACATCGCAATGTGGTAATGAAATTGTACATAATATGAAACTGTTATTTTAATGTTTTAATTTTGTTTCATATTTTAATAAATACGGCCGGGAGGGTCACTCCCTCCCGTCTTCCAAAAAGTTCAGAACTGTTTCCGGTTTCCCATTCTTGGGGATTGTGTTGAGAGGGGGTGGCGGGTATCTCAGCCATATGAATGAGAGGGGCTAGGGATTTGCACTCTCTCAGATGGCCACCGGCAGGGGGGGGGTGATGTGTGTCCTGCCTTTCCTGAATGAGTCAGGGCTGGGCTGAATAGGCCTGGGCTGCATTCAGAGTAGTGGAAGGAGTTTTCACTAGCACCTGAATACACATGGTCTGCATTGAGAGTGGGGGGAGAAGATTTCCCCTGCACCAGAATAGGCCCTGTCTACCTTCAACAATTCTGTCTCTACCTCCTACTTGGAAGCTGGGCCACAGAGGACCAAACTGTTTTGGACTAAGCACAGACAGACACTTTCAGCCTGAGAGAACAAAGGAATTTTGAGTATAAATATTGGGGCCCAGAACTTTAGAGCTCGCTGGAATCAAGGAACCTGCCAAGAAGAGCTGGAAGAGCTGCCAGGAGAAGTACTGCCTCTTTGCTGTGTTGTTGCTTAGTTGGGTTAGCCTGCAGTCGCTGGACTGGGCTGAAGTTTCTTTAGTTGTGCTGAGTATCTCCAAGGGCTTGAAGTAAAGCTTGCCTCCTGTTCTGAAGTCTCAGAGACTGCAAAGACATCACCATCCTCTGGGTACTGCTTCTGGAACCGTTGTTGCAGTTGCCACAGAGAAGGGAAAAACAACCGCTGGCTCCATGTCCTGAAGGCACCGCAGAGGGCACCGCTACATCTCGTACCACAACCCTGGTCTCACCGATGACGAGGACCGCCAGTGCTGCCAACAAGCCACTGCTCCCACTGTGACCTGTGGGCACGGAAATCCTGCAGAGACCGTCCCCTGCAAGTGCTATGCCTGTGATCAGGTGGGTCTCTCGAAGGGGGACCCCAAGTGTCCCAAAAGGGCACAGCCATCCACCGGTGGGTAGACCAAGGTATTGGCTAGTGTAGTGCTAAAGGAGGAGGGGCACCCACAGGAGGGTGGGGATCCCGCAGAAATGACCCCATCTCAGTGAGATGGTCTCAGGAACCCAGGTGCCTGCTAACACTAAGAAATACAGCGCCTGGGTAACCATCAATGGGATAAGGGTGGAGGCTCGCAGAGATACTGGGCCCAGTATGACCTCAGTCCAGTGTTACCTGGTATCCGAGGAGCAAGTAGTTCCCCGGGCATTCCACCAAGAAGTTGCTGTGAACACCTCAGAGTGCCAGTGTATGGTAGCGCAGGTTCCCTTTGAGTAGGGAGTCACAGGTCCTTTGAGGGTGGTTGTGAGCCCTACCATGCCTGTAGATTGTCTGCTAGGGAACCACCTGGAGCAGTCCTTGTGGAAGGATGTTGAGCTCAGGTCTCACTTGGAGATGCTTGGGTTGCCAGTGTGGACAGTTGGAGAAGGTGACCAGAAGGACCTGGAGCCTGAAACAGTGGCCCAGGTTCCTGCCAAGAAAAGGGCAGGGGGGTTGGGAAACACGCCCCTTAGGCTCCCACGGTCCAAGAGGAGGCTGGCCTTGACAGGAATGCCCTGGTACCTACAGGGAGCTAGTAGCTGAACTGATGGACTTATCTGAGCTGACCCAATGGCAGCAATTAGGTGGCCCTACCAGGTAGGAATTCTGCAGGTAGCAGCTGCTGATCAGTTTGGATCACACTGGATCTACTGGGAGCATTGTCTCCTGTAGAGCCAGCCTAAGGTCGATGGGCCTGGGTCAGCCCGTGTGCTGGTGGTACCCCAGCACTTCGGAATCTTCCTACTGGGTCTGACTCATGATGTGCCTTTGGCAAGACATTTGGAGAGGGACAAGACCTTCTCCAGGCTTTTCGCCCACTTCTTTTGGGCCCAAATGTGAAGGCAGTCAGATGGACATTGCAGGTCTTGCCAAACTTACCAGGCAAGTGGGAGGAACTGTAAGGCTCCTCTCCAAACTTTTCCAGTTGTTGGAACTTATTTTGAAAGGGTTGGGATAAAATGTGGGGCCACTGGATCCCAAGACAGCCATGGGCGACAGGTACAACCTGGTCTTGGTGGATCATACTACCCGGTACCCGGAGGCAATCCCTTTCAGGACAACAACAGTGCCAGTTGTGGGCCGGGCGTTAATGGGGATCTTTTTCCATGTGGGTTTCCCCAGGGAGGTTGTTTCCGACCATGGAACCAATGTCATATCTAAGTATATGACATCCTTGTGGAAGGAGTGTGGTGTAACTTAAAAGTTCCCCACTCGTTACCACCCACAAGGTAACGGTTTGGTAGAGAGATTCAGCCAAACCTTGAAGGGCTTGATCAAGGGTCTAACAGAACCCATGAGGTGTAAGTGGGACGTCCTCTTGCCATTCCTTCTTTCTGCCTACAGGAAGGTACCACAGAAGTCCCTAGTGTTCAGTCCCTTTGAGATTCTGTGTGGGCACCCTGTGAGTGGACCTCTTAGTTTGGTCAAGAAAGGCTTGCAGGTAGCTCCCAGGAAAACTCCCCATGATGTATTTAGCTACATCCTGGCTTTCAGGAAGCAAACTGCCTGCTTCAGGAAACTCACTTAGGTGAACCTGGAAGCAAGCCAGGAGGAGATGAAGTGCTGGTGCGACTAGACTGCCAATGGAGTTTCAACCTGGCCAGAAAGTGTGGTTAATGGCCTCAGTGGAACCTTGTGTCTTACAGGACAAGTGGGCTAGGCCTTTTGAGGTGGTGGAGCACAAAAGTGATGTTACCTACCTGGTGAATTTACAGATAAGCATGGGCGAATTTTGCGAATCTGGTGTTCGCGAATTTGCGTATTTGCGAACTCGCAATTCGCAAAATCTGCGAATTCTCGCGAATTTGCGGATTTTTTTGTTTTTATAGTGTTCGCAAGGGTTTCTGCCAGTTCGCGAGGATTTTGTACCAGTTCGCAATTGCGAACTTATTTGTCGGCACGCAACGGTCGCGACTATGTTGTTTCTACGTCTGGTTCATCATCACAGGCTCACAGCACCCTCTGTTTCAACACTGCCACCCTCTGTTTCACCCATGCCACCCTCTGTTTCACCCATGCCACCCTCTGGTTCATCATCATCACTGTAGATTATGGGGGGGAAAAGCAAGCACACCTGCCCTGCTTCAACTGACATGAATTAATTTGGGGTTGATTTATTAATGTGTCACTGTTTTAAAATTCCAGTCTGGCACCTGCTTCCTTATCTGTAATTTGCTTTCTGTTGCAGTGCAATTTTTTTTTCCAGGACCTTTGTGGCCTACTTGTAGCTACTCTATGATCTGGCTGTGAGGGTCAGAGCAGGGTCATACAATTGTTGCAACTAGCAACTGAACCCTGGAGGGGCCCCAGTCAGGAAGCACTACAGGGAATGGTTACTAATGATGAATTTGAACTTTTGCACCTGCTGAGTACTTTCAGTTTAGCAAAACTCGTTTTTCTGCAGAACAGCAAATGTAATGCCCCAAACAAACTTACTTGTGAAAGTTGATTTCTAATCCAAAGAAAGTCAAAAGGCCTCAAATATAAAAAAGGGCAGGCAAATGTCAACCTGAGGAGTTATTCTGATAAAAATCATCATTTTCAGAAGTTCTATGCTGCTTGCTAGTGGATTTCTTGTGTAGAATCGCAAATTTTGTAATTTCGCGAGTGCGAGATTGTTGCTGCCCGCCGCACCTACATGTTCGCAATTGCGAACTTATGCCACACGCCGCAAAATTGTATCACCAAGAAAAAAAAATCTGCTGCGTGCGAATTTGCGGATTTTCGGTAAATTCGCGAGCGTTCCCGGATCGCGAATTTACCGAAAATCCGCAAAATCCTCGAGCGGAACGGATTTTCCGCCATGCTTATTTACAGACTCCCAGGAACCCTTTGAGGTTTCTCCATGTCAACAGCCTCAAGCCTCACTTTGAGAGGTCCGAAGTGAGCATGCTCTTTGTGACACATGAGGGGGTGGAAGAGGAGAATGAACCTCTACTTGACCTCCTGTCTACCAAGGAGCACGATGGGTCAGTAGAAGGTGTGATCCTCTCCCTTACACTGACCCCCGAGCAGGAGGGTGACTGTCACCAGTTGTTGCGACAGTTCGCCCCTCTATTCTCTCTGTCCCCAGGTATTACTCCCTGGTGTACCCATGACATGGACAATGATTACAGCCCTCCTGTAAAGCACAAGATTTACAGGTTGATTGACTGGGTCAGGGCCAGCATCAAAGTGGAGATCCCTAAGATGTTGGTGATAGGGGTGATAGAGCGCTGCAACAGTCCTTGGGCCAGCCCAGTGGTCTTGGTCCCAAAGGTTGCTGGACCTGGTACCACTCCAGAACTGCAGTTCTGTGCGGACTACCATGGGATCAATGCCATCACCAGGACTGACACACACTCCATCCCCAGAGTGGATGAGCTTATTGATCGGTTGGGAGCTGCCAAGTTCCTCAGCACATTTGATTTGACGTCTAGGTACTGGCAGATTGCCTTAACCCCTTCCAGGCTCATGACGAGCTGGGCTCGTCATGGTGTAGCCTCCTCGCACACTGATGACGAGCCCAGCTCGTCATGAATAATGGGATTTATGGAATGGCAGCACAGGAGGGGAATTCAACTAGCGCGGATGTGGTTAACCAATGGAGCCAAGGAGGGTCCGCATTCTCAACCCCAAAGGGACATTTACAATTCCAGGTGATGCCCTTTGGATTGAAGAATGCCCCTGCCACCTTTCAGAGGTTGGTCAACCAGGTGTTGGCTGGACTGGATTATTTCAGTGCCCCCTACCTGGACGACATTGCAGTGTTCAGTTCCAGATGGGAAGAACACCTGAAGCACCTCTGGTAAGTGTTGAAAGTTCTGCAGAGAGCACGCCTCACAGTCAAGGCCAGTAAGTGCCAGACCAGGCTTGGCTCTGTGATCTACTTGGGACCCCAGGTAGGAAGCTGCAAGCTGGTGCCCCTACAGCCCAAGATTGACACCATTCTGGCTTGAGAGTCCACCAAGACCCAGACAGAGGGCAGAGCCTTTTTAGGCCTCAACGGTTACTACAGGAGGTTTGATAAGGGATAGAGCACCATTGTTGCCCCCTTAACAGAGCTGATGTCCAGGAAGCAGCCCAAGAAGGTGATCTGGACTGAGTCCTGCCAGGAAGCCTTTGATGCCCTGAAAGCAGCTATGTGCACGGAGCCTGTGCTCAAGGCACCCTACTTATCCAAGGAATTCATAGTGCAAACTGACACTTCAGAGCATGGTGTGGGAGGAGTGCTCTCACAACTGAATGAAGAGGGCCTAGACCAGCCTGTTGTCTTCCTTAGCAGGAGACTACTCCCCAGGAAACAGAGGAAGAGTGCCATAGAAAGAGAAGCTTTTGCTGTGGTCTGGGCACGGAAGAAGCTAAGATCCCTACCTGTTTGGGACTCACTTCCGAGTGCAGACAGACCACAGGCCCCTCAGATGGTTGATGCAAATGAAGGGTGAAACCCCAAAACTGTTGAGGTGGTCCATCTCCCTACAGGGAATGGACTTTAAGGTAGAACACCACTCTGGCACAGAGCACGCCAACGCTGAAGGTCTGTCCAGGTTCTACCGTCTTGGTGAAGAGAACTCCCTGGAGGTTGAGTAGTTCTCCCTACTTTCAGCTGGAGGGGACAAGTGTTTGACTTGGCATCTTTTGGTGCATTTCCCCTGCATTTTTGCTTTCTGACTTCCCGGTTTTTACTCTTTTTTGCTGGTTTAGTGCCTCTGCAAACTTTCTCACTGATGTTCAGTGTTAAAGTGCAACTGCTCCTGTTATAAATTGTGTTATGGGTTGGTGTTTCCATGATTAGCAGATGTGATTTACTGGTAAGTCCCTAGGGCAGTGCACTGAGTGTGTCAGGGCCTGTAAATCAAATGCTACTAGTAGGCCTGCAAAACTGATTGTGCCACCCACAGATGTAGCCGGGTAAAGGTAACTCAGACCTGCCACTGCAGAGTCTCTGTTTAGTTTGTAACTGCCATGTCGACCTGGCAAGTGCACCCACTTGCAGGGCCCCAATCTTCCCATTTCTTGCATATAAGTCACCCCTGAGATAGGAACTAGGTACCCTGGTGGCAGGGTGCTGTGTCTGTTAAAAGTAGGACATGTACTGATGTGTGTGGCATGTCCTGGTAGTGAAATACAGTGTCAAAGGGTAGAAGTTGAGTTTTTCCCGTAACATCTTATAAGCATAACTTTCCATTGGGACAAGATAGGGAAATGGAGTTTAGTATGCCTGGACTCAGAATGTAAAAATGCATCTTCGAAATTAACGTTTCAAAGACAAAATTTATGGTTCTGACCAAGAACAAACCATTGAGGGGTCATGTAACCATGAATGGGACCATTTTGGAACAAGTAGAGGTAATGACGTATCTAGGGGTAGTAATAGACAACAGGCTACGCTGGAAGGAACAGATCGAGGCACTCAGCCTAAAATTTGCCCGTTTATCAGGGTGTCTTGTGAAAGAACAGCGTTGTTCCCAGACAAAAAGAGTTTTGCCGGTGCTTAAAATCTATAATGCAAAAATTAGCTCTGCCATACTCTATGGCTCAGATTTATGGGGAAATGTAGATCTAGCTGTTCTGGATAAAATCCAGAATAAGTTTTTTCGTAGTTTGGTAAGTCTCCCGCTATCGACACCATCATTTCCCCTTAGGTTAGATATGGGCTGTCAATCCCTTAAACATCATGCCCAATATAGGATGGTTGCTTTATGGAGACGTATCTGGTCCACTCCGGAATTATCTATGTTTGCCAAGGAGATTCTGGATGTGAGATCGATACAAGGGGCAGGGAATATATCCTGGTTCAAATCAATAAAGATTACACTTTTTAGAATGGGTCTTCACATGCAGTGGACAGATCCGGGAAATTATACTTTCCCGTCGAAAAAAGAATTTAAACTTTTATTCTGGGCCACAGTAAAAGAAGATCTGGTCTTGCTCTCACAGAAACCTAATTTGACAGGTACATTCCTGATCCACAAAGTGGTTTCGCACATTGAGACCTATTGGGACACCATTACAAAAAGTACTGACAGGAAACTGTATCATCAATTTCGAGTTGGGACGTTGCCATTAAGGGAATTTACTAATAAGTGGCATAACCAACCGTTTTTGTACTGTCCCTGGTGTAGTGAGCAAAGGGAATCTTTAGGCCATTTTCTTTTTGCTTGCCCAGCATATTGCGCACCGCGCCGGAAATGGCTAAAACCCATATGCAGAAGGGTCAATACACGAGTGTGTGAAGAAGCGCTGGTAATTCTAAGATCCAATACAGCAGAATGGTTGGCCATAGGTATGGCAAAATATCTTGGATGGGCTTGGACCATCAGAGCCAGGTGTTTACAAGGTGATAAATGAGATATACTAAAATGTATGCCCAATTGAATGAACTTTTAAATTCTTATTAACTGGGAAAAATGTCTTTCTATGTTATTTAATTCACTTTTTTAAACGGATATGTGATTGTCTATATTGTATTTTTAAGATCAGTACTTATGTGTTGTACTTTTGTATACATTTTACTTGCTTGTCTTTTATGAAGAAAACTTCGAAATAAAGACGTTAAAAACTGAAACTGAAATTGAGTTTAGTATGCCTGGACTCAGAATGTAAAAATGCATCTTTTAGTAAAGATGATTTTATGTTCTGTGTTTGAAGATACCACTTTTAGAAAGTAGGTATTTTCTTGCTTAGCCATTCTGTGTGCCTCTGCTGGTTTGTGGATTGACTGTCTGGCTTTGAATGACAGGGGCTGGGGATGTGCATCCTCTCAGACGGCCACCAGGGTGAGGGGGCTGGATGTGTGTTCTGCCTTTCTTGAATGAGTCAGGGCTGGGCTGAATAGACCTGGGCTGTAAATAAGAGTAGTGTGGGGAGTTTTCACTAGCACCTGAATAGGCCTGGTCTGCATTTAGAGTGGGGGGAGAAGATTTCCCTTGCACCTAAATAGGCCCGGGCTGCCTTGGACAATGCTGTCTCCACCCCCTACTGGGAAGCTGGGCCAGAGATGACTAAACTGTTCTGGACTAAGCACAGACACTCTCTGCCTGGGAGAACAAAGGAATTTGGAGTATAAATATTGGGGCCCAGACCCCAGAACTTTAGAACTCGCTGGAATCAAGGACCCTGCCAAGAAAAAGAGCTGCAAGAGCTGCCGTGAGGAGTACTGCCACTTTGCTTTGTAGGGTTAGCCTGCAATTGCTGCTTCTGCCTTGGGCAGTGAAAGGACTGGGCTGAACTGTCTTTACTTGTGCTGAGTATCTCCAAGTGCTTGAAGTAAAGCTTGCCTCTAGTTCCTAATTCTGGAACCACTGTTTCCGTTGCCGCAGAGAAGGGACAAGCAACCGACTCTGTCACTGGCTCCAAGTCCTGAAGGCACCACAGAGGGCACCGCAACCCTAGTCTCACTGATGACGACCGACCGCCACCAAGCTGCTGCTTGCACCGTGACCTGTGGGCACCGCACTCCACACCGCCTCACTTCACTTCATCACTCTGGTCTCCCCGATGCCTTTGCTGCATGCTAACCGTGACCTCCGGACCACATTGTGGCTTGAGGGCACCGCTCATAAGTCAAGCAATGCACCGCCCCATACCACACTGCAGTCCAGACCGACCAACGCCAGCTTCCCGCAACTGGGTCTGTCTCCAGCACCGTGATCTCTCAGCACCACAACAAGCACCGCCTTCACTCCACACCGCAGCCCTGGTCTACCTAAGATCGCTGGACGACCATCACTGAGCCACTGTCTACACCGCGAGTTGAGGGCACCGCACGTAGCAGTACTCCGCTCAAAACCGCAAACGTGATTGTTGCCACGACCGGCCCGCACCAATGTGTCGGCCGCAACACAAAAGGTACTGTTTAGGAGTCTGTTGACACCCCTGACAGACGCGTTCAGATGGAACTGTTGGATTCTGTTGTTTACAGCACCGCTGTAGCACCGGACGGACATACAGACTTCAAGGAACTGTGTTTTCAAATATTCTTGCAAAGTGCATTTTTTTAAAGTACTGTATATTGGGCTTTTATCGTTTTTGGTCTTCGTTTGGATATATAAAAATATTGGATATTTTTCTAAAGTGGTTTGGTGTCCTTTTGTTGTGTTTTCACTGTATTACATTGGTGATGTGCAAATGCTTTACACCGTACCTCTGAGATAAGCCTGACTGCTTGTGCCAAGCAACCATGGGGGAATGCAGGGGTTATTTTAGGAGTCTAACTCCCCTGCCCTGACTAGGAAGAAGGGTCTCTACTTGGACAAAGGTGCAAACCCGGCGCAACTAGAGACCGCCATTTCTAACAGCTAGTGTCAAATTCTTTGTATGTGGGCTGAGGCAGTGTCTTTGAAGTGCAAGTGGGGATGTATACAGCTCTGCCCTTTCCATCCTGCCAGGATTGTCCATTCTGCCAACACCCAGTACCCCAATTGTGTGACTGTCTAGGAGAAATCACAAAGGCCAACTGCCTATTACATCTAGTCCTGTAATGCTGGAAACAGGCCACAGGCACCAAATAGTCGGAACAAGAAAATACCAACTCTCTAATGAAGCATTTTCAGAGTTGTGACTTAAAATTCGACTTTACAATTAAAGAGGATTTTAAATTACAATTCCTTAGAGACCAAACATTACATTTATAACTGCTCCCAAACAAAAGTTGATGACCTAATAAATATAATAAGTTACCTCAATGTAAAATAATGGGAGAGGAGGCCTAAAAGCAGTAAAAAATTAGTTTGTGAATTTTTCAGTGCCAGGATATGCACAACCTTAAATACTTGTTGTCCTTTTTGCATACAGTGCGTCCTGCCCGAAGGGTTGTTTAGAGCCTACTTTAGGGGTGACCTGCATGCACTAAAAAGGGAGCTTTAGGCCTCGCAAAGGGTTTATTTTGCAAAGTCAAGTTGGCAGTGTAAAACTGCACACATACTGCAATGGCAGACCCAATACATGTATAAAGGGCTACTTAAGTGGGTGGCACAATAAGTGTGTTATACCTGCAGCTCAGCCTTTGTGAGTGTGGTATGGAATGTTGGTTCATCGTGATGCATAGAATGTTGGACATCAGAGAGTCAGTTGGAATATGAGCTGAGCAGCAGGGAGGTTGCTCTTGGTGGGGCTCTTGTTCTTAACTACTTAATAAGCCATCTTACTTAATCTACACCTGGACTACTGGACTTATCTTTAATTACTACGTAGTGTTGCAGGCCCACTAGGGCCTAGGATCACCTAGTGAGATCTTCTACCGAGACCACTTTGCGGAAAAAAATACATTGCAATCCACATGGGGTCTACCAGGGATAAAAGGGCATCACAAATGTGGTAACTGTGTTTCCTGCACATTTACATTGAACACTAATACATTTGAACATGCTAACTTTAGGTACACATTGGAATTTGTCTCCACTGCATACACCAAATGTGGTACATTGCATATGGTGCCTCTGTGGATTACCATATATTGGACAAACTGAGCAAACTGTGAAGACACGCATTGAACAACACCATAGCCGGATCCAGCGCTCTGTCGCCAACCCCCCTTTGGGGTCTCATTTCAATAAAAAAATCACTGCTAATGATATCAAATGGCAAGTTATTGCCATTGCTGTCATCCCTGAAGGAGGTGGTGACATTTCACAAATCTTACAACGTATTCAAAGAAAGGGGGGAGATAGAGGGAAAAAGCTAAGGCTCACCCTCCACAATTGAACCAAACAAGAAAACCTCTGAAACAGAGGTCAGGAGCCTAGCTATATCAGTGTAAAGATATTCACAACACTCACTGGGGTTGGAATAATTGTGTTTTTCTGAAGAAAAGGAAAAGATTTTCCTTTTCTTAATGTCCCCTCACTCACCATGGTTGCCCCATGGTGACATGCTTTATCATTGGGGCCTTCCCAGCACTCTACAGACTAGGGCATGCTACGACTTGCGAACTACGTAGGAGCACTTAAGGTGATAGACTATGTGTTTTTTTTTTATTATTATTATTCTATTTGGTCTCAGGATACTCGGGCCGAATCACCTACACTGTCACCTCCGGACCGAATATCTACATCGACTGGAATGTCGTTGGATAGAGAGAATCAACTCTATAGATAATGGACTGAACTCTGCGGAGTTTGGCGTGGCTTTGTGTCCACATTAACATACTAATACAGTACAATTCTAGATGGACTACCATGCGAATGTTGTAAAATAGCCTCGGTTTTTACCGACTGTCTTCCTTTTCATCCCCCCAAGAATGCCTGGATAAAATATTAGATATGATCACAGTAAGGATGTATACTAGAGGACACACATGGGATGACAATACCATGGTGTCCTAATATGGTTCTGCTATTTCTGCAATTGCAAGACTCGATAGATGCAACCTTTTCGCATGTTTACAAGGGTGCCAGCAATGTATACGATCCGCTTCCTGCAATTAGAAATGATTTAAGTGAGGATACATATGAGATAAAACTGAGCACAGGATGTACTAATATTGCACACCACAGTAAGTATGTGCATATATTGTCCTCCCGAATGTATTGCTTGCCATGTCCTTCACATTGTCTTTCTTTTTAGAACCACAGTATTTCACTAGCACAGTCAGCAATAAAATGTTTTTGAGTATGGTTACACATGAGAAAAAACTGAGCATAAAATATAGGATATGCCACAGTAACTATTGCCCTCCTGGATCTATTTCCTGCTATGCAGTTCACATTGTCATCTTTTACAGAAACTATAGAACCACAATTGCATAATCAGTAATTAGAACTGATTTTTTGTGTTGTCATATATGAGATACAACTGAGTAGAAGATGCATTAACAATATACACCACTGTAATTAAGCCTAACTATTGTGCTCCTCAATGTATCTCCTGCCTGAAAATGTGTAATCAGAAATTCCTAAAAACTGCTAATTTCAACTTTGCCCTAAATATGGGACAGACTTTCCTTTTCTTTCAGCGACAGCCAACACATTGTCAAAGTGTGCCTTTACGCTTCTTAATCTGATCTCTATCCTTACTCTTCACCCATTTTCTGACCCTCATTCGAAGGTCTTTCTTCCTTTTTTATTATCTACAGAAAACCGGACTGCACCATGTCGTGGCAATCACTAGTGACGCCTGCATGTCAATCCGGTTTCGGCGGTATAATGTCTCTACTTATTTACCAAGCGAGCACAGGCTCCATGTCATTTGGCCCCTCAGCAGACACACACACGCGGTCATGCTGCCCTCGCGGTATATCCTCAAGGGCAGTTCTAACTCTACGTTTATCAAGGTAAGATTAATGTAGGCAATGAAGGCGTTCCTTTTTAAAGATCAATATTAATTTCCCCTTTTCTGACGACAGAATTTCCTGTCATTTACAGGATTGATTGATTATCCATATACACAGACTAACGCTATGACTACTTGTTGGACTTGGCCCTTTTTGCAGGGTCATCCCTGAACTTTTTGCCTTCCTCCTGTATTTTGTCTGACCTGTTTTTGTGGTTTTATGACTCTGAGCGCTTTACCACTGCTGATCAGTGCTGAAGAGCATATGCTCTCCCCATTGTAAATTGATGTATGGAATAGTGAATCCATCATTGGCTGATTTGGTTTACCTGTCAGACCTTAGTACAGTTCACATGAGTGCCCAGGGCTTGTAAACCAAATGATGCTGGTGGGCTTGCAACACTGGTTGTGGCACCCACAGAAGCAGCCTGTAAAAGTGTGTGTAAGGTCTGCCATTGCAGAGCCTGTGTGCAGTCTGGTACTGTTATGTTGACTGGGCAAGTGCATCCACTTGCCAATCCCTAAACCTTCCCTTTTCTTCATACCAGACAACCCTATGGTAGGCCCAAATGCAGGGTGCATTGTAAGTATAAGGTAGGACAACCTTTGATGTATGTGGCATGTCCTAATAGTGAATTACAGCCATTTTCGTTTTTCACGATTGCAAAACTACCTTTCGCCATAGGCCAGAATGGGCAGTTTGATTATTACATCTTATAATCCTGACTGACTGAGGGAACCAGGTAGAAATTCGAGTTTAGTTTGCCTGAACTCAGAATGATAAAATACATCTTTTAGTGAAGTTGTTTTCATCATTCTGTGTTTGAAAATGCCACTTTTTGAAAGTAGGTATTTTCTTGTCTAACTATCCAAGCCTGCCTCTGCTAGGTTGTGTATTCTTTGTCTGGAGTTTGAGTGACAGGAGCTGGGGGATTCCAGGAGACAGGGTGAGTCAGCCCAGTGCTGAATAGAGAGATCAGCATCTAGATGGGAGGGAGAAGTTGCACCTGGGACCTGAATAGGGCTGTGCCTTCCCTCTACAATGCTGACTCCACCTCCTGTGGTGTGCCTGATGTCCCTGCCCTGCACTGTGAAAGGAAAGAAGGAGTCATGTAAACAGAGTGCTCAGGACTGACCAGAACTGGTTTGGAACAGACCTCTCTGCCTTCAGAGAACAAAGAGAAACTGTGTATAAAAGAGGGGACCCAGACCCCAGAACTTTAGGGAAACAAGAAGATATCTTTGCTGAGGAGTGGAACTAGAGAGACTGAGGAGAGATTATAACTAAGCTGAAGTGCTGCTTGGGGGAATGGCCTGCAGTGGTTGCCTGGCTGCCAAAGAAAGGAGAGAGGAACTGTGTGTACTTTCATCAACTTGTAAGGATCTCCAAGGGCTTGAGAAAAGAGCTTGCCTCCTGCTGAAGTCTCAGGGACAACAGACTTCATCCACCAGCTCCCCAAGAGTTCTTTGGAAGTGCCTGCGGTTGTGCTGGACTTCTTGAGGAACTGCGCATCACAAGTAGATGGAAGCGCGACTCACGAGCAAGAAGTGTGATGCCGAACTGCTACTGCTGCTTCACAACTCGAGAGCGCCTCGCATCACGGCAGAAGAGGATCGACATCGCAGCAGACGTCAACTCATCATCGGGAAGCGTGTCGCAGGGCCGGTCGCGGCTCGCATCGTTGTCAAAGCACCGCCCATCGCCGGAGAAGAGGATTGACGTCGCAGCAGATGCCGCCACATCACCGGGAAGCTGTTGCAGGGCCAGGCACCGTCCGCATCATGTTGCACCAAGAAGAAGATGACATCTTTATTTCTTTGCACCAAAACTTCATCGCATCATGGCGTTGCTCGCTGCATCGCCACGGATGCGCAGTAAGAAACCGATGCATCGCCTCCCCTCGCAGAGAAGAACCGACGCATCACCATCTCCTACACAGCAGTAGGGAACCGATGCATCACCATTCTTGCGTGTAAGGAACCAACGCATCATCTTCCCTGCAACCCTTTCATTGTATTGCGTTACGCATCTTAAGGTACATTGACTCAAAGTGTTACATTTTAAGATCTAAAGAGAACTAAGCTAATTCTATCATTTTAAGTACAGTATTGTGGATTTTTGTCATGTGTGGTCTTGTGTTAAGTCTATATAAAGAATACTTATTTTTAATATACAACTTGTGTGGTGTCCATCTATAGTGTTGTCACTGGGTTACTGTATGTGTTCATAAATGCTTTACACACTGCCTCTAAGATAAGCCTGTCTGCTCATGCCAAGCTACCAAGGGGGTGAGCATAGGTTATTTTAGGAGTATACCTCCTTACCCTGACTAGACGCAAGGGTACCTATTTGTCAAAGGTACCTACCTCTGCCAACTAGAGACCCCCAAATCTAACACTGCTTGTAAGCACAGCAAACGTGTGCTTATCAACGCAATATGGTAAGATTATCGGGTCTTGCCCACACACGCCGTGTCTTATTATTCTTGATTGCCGAGTACCACCTATTAATTTTAGCACCCCTGCTAAATACAGATTTTGGACCCCTTCCTGCTTACAATGTGTGAACACTCATGATCCACAGGTCAACACGAATCAGGTATTTCTAGTTCCCACCAGTTACCTCTGTGTGTTCTTATCTGAATACCATCTGAATCTGCGCAGGTCCTGATGAATTCCCTCTATTCAAAGCGTTCCCTACCACTGCAGCCCACACACGCTACAGTGTGTTACCGTTTCATTAACCAGCATTGTGCTACCCATTGATTTCCAGCTTTCACCCTCACATGGGGTAAGTCTTCCTAACTGTGCAACAATATGAGTTCAGATAGTAGTTTCACCACCCTGTTTCTCACTACCTGTTATCCAGATTATTGATTCAATTCTTTCTTCTTTTTTCCTCTCACACAACCAGTACCTGGCTGGGTCACTTGTGAGTATCTTTACTATCACCCACTGTCGGCACACACTCTTCACTCGGCTGCGCAGTCTACCCATCAGGTACTTACTATCATGCCCTCTTGCTCCACTTTCTCACATTTATGCCTGTATATGGGCCATTTGCTTATTTCATTTTTGTTCCCCTAGTTGTCCCCACATTCACAGGTCCTGATGAGACCCTAGACTGCACACAGGGTTGAAACATCATCGACAAAACAAGAAAGCAAACCATTCACAGCGTGTATCATTGTATATAGTTGCTGTACACTATGTATAGATTCACTTATGGTCGACTTTTTTTAAACACTTTGGAAACCTTGTAAAAAAATGTCACAACTATGTCACAGATTTCTTAGGTTCCTGTCTTTCACTAGGGTCACTACGCACTATTCCTTTTTTACTGTAAATACTTTTCCTTGTGAACAATTATAAAAAACGATTGATTCAAATTGCACCATTAGCGTATGTGGCTGTTACTTCTTCCTCTGACATCAGCCTAACCATTTCATTGCGATTGCGCATCATATTATTAATATATCTCTTTATTAGTCCATGGGAACCACTGTTTCTGTCAATAATTTTCCTACCCTGAGGTGTGGCCGAGCACGGGTTGAAGATGGTCGTGTTGTGAGGGAGCTCCGCCATCCTTCCTCTCCCTCATCTATCCTGGACACAGATCCGTGGTGCCCTTCAACAATATCTGCAATCGGGATACAAGCGGAGCCCATCCTGCCGGTTCTGAGGATTGTGGTGAGCCCAGAGGCGAAGATATCAGTCCCGGAAGTCTCAGCCTGAGGAAGGGACGGAATTCAGGACCCACAGTATTGCTCCCTGCCGGCTGCGGGCCTCCATTCACCCCTCGGCGGCCCGACGGTGGTGCAGCGACGCCAGGGGTCGGCACAGAAGATCTGCACTGGGGCCGCCTATGCAGTGAATGACCTCGTAGCAAATGGTAGCTACTGTGTTGCCTGGGGAGCTGTGTCTGGGCTCCAGATCAGGGGTGAGGCAAGTCGATCACAGTGATGGGGAGCGCCAGCAGTGAGACACAAGATGGGGCGGTGGCGCTTCCCCTACCCTGAGAGTCGTTCTCTGCCTATGCTTCCTGCGAACGTATTGATCGCCCCCCGTGGGTGCCGCGGCCTGCATCTGAGGCGGGGGTCTGCGCCCCATACTGAACGCTCCCCCCCGAACAGGATGCTCTTAGTGAGGTCCCCCCACCCTGCGGCAGTGCTGCGATTGGCCATAGCGCAGCCGGGTCTTATTCCTACCTGCCTCTGTGCCGTGACGATTTTGGTGTGAACAGTGAACAGCCTGAGGGTGCTTTGGACGATTAGAGGCACCTGATCCTCCCTTGCTCTAGTTGTGTGGGCCCAGACCTGTGGTGAGTGGGAGATGCAGACAGCTGGTGTGGCCTGGAGCGTCGGTCCTCTGGTGCTGTTGGGGACAGCAGTTCTGCCTGGGGTACGACGCCTGTCTGGGAGCCCCTGCAGTCAAGGTGGAGATCGGTGGGCTGTGTAGGGTTTGGCTGGAGAGGGCCCCCCCTCCTCCTGGAGTATAGAGAAGGTGCTTTGAACCCGTGGGGGGATAGCTGGAGTTTGGACCGGTCTTGCCCTGGCCGATGACAGTGAATGTATCCGGTGAGGTACATACTCCACGTTCTTGTAACCCCAACTGCGGGAAGGACTGGGAAGCGGTGACCCGAGATGCCTGAAGGAACTCTAGGGCTGGAGGTGGAGACAAGAGCTGAAGTCCGGCAAGTTCACACTAGAGGCACTGTGAGGCGCATTGTTGGGGACTGGGTGGGCGCGCCGGTTATCAGGTGGAAGAGGGCGGCGGTTCATCCCCGCTAGAAACACTGATCCTCTGCCTCTCATATGTCTGCTGTCTGTGTTCATCTGCTCTGAGGACCACTGCAACAAACCAGGTGCTGCTTCGCTGTTGCTTGCGCTCCTCCGGCCGGGGCGGGCTGGAGCAGATCGTGATGGAGCGCGCCAAGACCACGGGCCTCGTGGTTCCAAGAATATGCATTCCATCAAACTGGATCGCTATACCGTCCCTAAAGAAGCGCAGCATGCCTGGGCACCCAGGGACTCCGGATCGGGTGGACAGGGCAAGGAGGAGCAAGAAATCTCGCTTAAGGATGTGATGGCCGCCATCACAGGAGTCAAGACTTCTCTGGACACAGTGGCTATAGATGTCAGCCTCATTAGGGCCGATATGGGCAAACTAAACAAAAAGTTCAAGCAAGTAGAACTTACGACGGCCAGCCTTGTAGACGACGTCTCACAGCTGCAGGGGGCAGTCAAGGAGCTCCAGGACTTTTGTAAATTTACTGATCTCAAGCTGGATGATTACGAAGGCCGCCTGCGTCGAAACAACTTTTGTATTCTTGGGGTCCCGGAGAAATCGGAGGGGCAGACGCCGGACCTCTTTGTTGAGGACCTCAACATTTGCAACCCAAAGGCCTCACTAAGTTTATTGTCATTGAACGTGCTCACAGGATCCGAGGTGGCCGTCCCAAGCCGGGCGTTCCCCCACCGCCCATGTTGGCACAGGTCCTGAATTTCCGTGACAGAGATATAATCCTTCAGAACTCTAGAGCTGGGGCCCCACTGCGATATGAGAACTCCAATATATCCTTCTTCCCGGATTTTACGAAAAGGTTACAGCGACAAAGGCGGTCGTTCATTTCCATCAAACAGGTCCTAAGAGATCTGGATGTGAAGTACTCCATGCCTTTCCCTGCCCGTCTCAGGATTGAGGGGGATGGGCGAGTGTGGTTTTTCGATCATCCAGAGGCAGCTGCGGACTGGATTGAGAGCAGGAATGCAAGAGGTCCGGCCAACCGAAGTGGAGTTAGTGCAGACAACAGTCCATCGGCCTGAGAAGGTGCCTGTCCGGTGACTGGACTAGTACTTTTTGTTAATAGGTAACAGGTGAAAAGGGCGGGTGGGGGGCTTCAAAAACTTTGTTACCGTTTGGCGAAGGGACTTGTATGGCCTCGCGTTGTTTGATTTTGAAGGGTATATCAATCAATCAATCAAAGTACTTGTAAAGCGCGCTACTTACCCGTGAGGGTCTCAGGGCGCTAAGGGGAGAGGGGGGTGCTGCTACTGTTCGAAGGGCCATGTCTTGAGGAGTGTTCTGAAGGCGAGTAGGTCTTGGGTCTGCCGTATGTGGGTAGGGAGGGTGTTCCAGGTCTTGGCGGTGAGGTAGGAGAAGGATCTGCTGCCGGAGATCGTACTTTGGATGCGGGGGACAGAGGCGAGGGCGAGGCTGGCAGAGCTGGCAGGTGGGGGTGTGGTAGCTGAGTCTACTGTTCAGGTAGGCTGGTCCGGCATTGTGGAGTGCTTTGTGTGCATAGGTGAGGAGCTTGAAGGTGATCCTCTTGTTGATGGGGAGCCAGTGTAGGTCTCTCAGGTGGGGGGTGATGTGGCTGTTGCGGGCGATCAGTCAGGCGGAGGTGTTTTGGATGCCTTGTAGTCGTCGTAGGTGTTTGGCAGGGATTCCTACGTAGAGTGCGTTGCCGTAGTCCAGTCTGCTGCTGACGACGGCATGTGTCACCGTTCTTCTTGTTTCGGTCGGGATCCACTTGTAGATCCTGCGGAGCATGCGGAGGGTGTTGTAGCAGGAGGAGGAGACGGCGTTGACCTGTTTAGACATGGAGAGGGAGGAGTTGAGGATGAATCTTAGGTTGCATGCATGGTCGGTGGGTGTTGGTTCTGTTCCATTGTGGTTGGCCACTAGGAGTCTTCCCAGGCTGAGGGGGTGGGTCTGAGGATGAGGACCTCCATCTTGTCCGAGTTCAGCTTCAGGTGGCTGCTCCTCATCCAGTCGTCGACGGCCTTCATTCCCTCATGGAGGTTGGTTTTGGCAATGCGTGGGTCCTTGTGCAAGGGGGGGCCATGTAGACGTTGAGCAGCGTCGGGCTGAGGGATGAGCCCTGGGGGACGCCGCAGATGATGTTGGTGGCTTCGGATCGGAAGGGTGGGAGGCAGATTATCTGGGTTCTTCCTGAGAGGAAGGACGTGGTTCAATCAAGGGCCTTCTCTTGGATTCCAGCTTTTATGAGGCGTGTCTTTAGAATGCTATGGCATACTGTGTCAAAGGCGGCTGACAGGTCCAGGAGGATGAGGACTGATGTTTCCCCATTGTCTAGTTGGCACCTGATGTCGTCAGTGGCAGCGATGAGGGCTGTCTCAGTGCTGTGATTCCGTCTGAATCCGGACTGGGACAGGTCCAAGATGTTGTCTTCCATGTGGCGGGCCAATTGCATGTTGACGATTTTCTCAATGACATTTGCCGGGAACGGGAGCAGGGAGATGGGCGGGAAGTTCATGAGGTCCTTGGGGTCTGCTTTGGGCTTCTTAAGGATGGCGTTGATTTCGACGTGCTACCAGCTTTCCGTGAATGTCGCTGTTTCAAAGGAGATGTTGATGACCTTCCATAGTTGGGGTGCGATGGCTGCGTCTGCTTTGTTGAATACGTGGTGTGGGCACGGGTCTGACGGAGACCCTGAGTGGATGGAGTTCATGACCTTGCATGTCTCGTCATCGTTAACATTGGACCAGGAGGTCAGGCGGTTGGTGCTGGTGGTGTTCACAGGGGAGGTGGCGTCTGGCGTAGTCAGGGCTATCGTTTAAGCTGTCGTGGATGTCAGAAATCTTGCGGTGGAAGAAGATGGCTAGTGACTCGCACAGTTCTTGTGAAGGCAGGATGTCGCTGGTGTTGGAGAGTTCCTTTACGATGCTGAAGAGCTCTTTTCTGTTGTGTGCAGTATACAGTAGATATGCTGGGCTGGGAAGAGGCATATTTTGTTTTCCCCTCCCCCCCCTTGATTTTTTCTTTTGAACATTTTTTCAGGGCGAAAGGCACTCTGCAATTTTTTTATGGGCAGTTTCTAAGCCCAGAGGGCAGGGCAGCGGGGTGGGGGGCTTTTGGGCGGGAGTATTTCGTTTTTTGTTTGTAGTTTTGACTGTATCAGCGACTGCTGTTGATATGATGTTTGGAGGAGTGCCATTGCATGCAGTGAATTTCAGTATATTTAGATATGGTCAATGGGCTAGCGGACAAAATCAAACGTAGTGTTGTTCTTCAGTGTATTAAGTGCCATGCTCCTGACATTGTTCTGCTGCAAGAAACCCATTTAGTTGGAAATACCGGCAGGGTATTGCACAGAGGAGGTTACGTCTTACTGGTTCATGCAGGTTTCACCACAAGTTTCCGGGGGGTTGGTATACTGATGAAAAAATAATTTCCCCTGGTAGTGCAGGATACTTGGTCGGATGCTAGAGGATGATACGTTGTCACCTATCTCTCAATTTATGTACCTCCGGGCCTTCAGGCAACCATGTTCAGTGATTTGGGTATGCTGCTGTTGGAGATGCCAGAGGGCCTCTTAGTGCTGGGAGGGGACTTGAATTCTGTTGTCTTTGGGGACCTGGACCGAAATCCTTTGCATGCTATCCCTAGCTCGCAAAGCTGGCTGCCAGACTTCCTATAATCCATGGGGTTGGTGGATGGATGGAGGGTCTTTCACCCTGACGCTTCCCAGTATACCTTCTACTGCGGGGCTCACGGGAGTCTATCCAGAATCGATTACTGTCTGGTACCTGCATCCCAAATGGCCCATGTCCGGGAGATAAGACATTTAGCATGGGGCATCTCAGATCACTCGTGGGTGTGGCTTCAAGTGACGCTCGGTTACCAACAAGCGGAGCGAGTTGCCCCCAGCAATCCGTGGTATCTTCGCGATCCTCCTATCCGCCAAGAGCTCCTTAAGGCCATTGATAACTACTTAAATGAGAATGACGGCTCGGTGGAATCCCCGCAGGTGCTTTGTGAAGCCTTTAAGACAGTGATACGGGGTAAGGCCCTTACCTTAATTTCCCGGAAAAAGAAGGAACAGCACAAGGAGTTGGTGGCGCAGGAGCAGAGGTAGGGAGACTGGAAGAAGATCTAGAAATAGAAGTCACACCTGACAAGCTTCACCTTCTCAAATTTAAACAGGACTTCAGAGCACTAGTGACTGATCAGGCAAAGGCAGGGCCGGACTGGGAACTGAAAGCAGCCCTGGCAAATTTAGCCAGACCAGCCCCCGTCCGGCGCGTAGCGAGCGAGCGCAGCGAGCGAGCCGGACTGGTACTAGGGGGGTTTGGGGTGGTTATCCCCCCCAAGAAAATTTTGCAAAACGACAGACCAAAATGGTGAATTTTACAGCACATTTTTCATTACATATTCAAATTGTAGCAACTTTCAAAGCACAGTAAATAGTAGATGATGACCTTAAAGAACATCAGGTTACCCACCCAGTCATATGTACCCAAAGATATTCTTTCAGAGAGCATCAAAAATAGACACAAGTAGTGAATCAGAGAGAACAAAGTAAAAGTGAGAACAGCCCCTATACTCTCCAAATCATGTACTGCCAAAAAAATGTGTAAAAGATCCCCCTAGAATCCAAATCTATCTCCAATCTGGCATCAAATAAGTATGGTGAAATAGTTGATGCAGACCGATTTGGCGCAGCCCCCAATTTTGCATTGAAATGGCCAGCCAAAATCATATTGAATGGCAAACCCAAACATGAACTTGAACTCCTATTTGTCAATATATCCACAAAATACAACAGCTGGGAAAAAATATATAAATGAAAAATTGTATTATAAAAATGTAGTAGAACCCGTGCTTAATTTGAGACGGGGCTTTCTGGTGCTAAGCACCAGCACTTTATTGGTTTCCGGCGCTCGGCACCAGCACCTTATTGTCTGCACAATACTTAGAACACATGGTGGCGCTGCTCATCTAATTTAGAGATGAGCAGAACAACAGTAGTTTAGGAATACAATATACATTAAAATTGATAATACCTGCCTCCCCAACCATTCCTTTAGCTTTGGGTACCAGGAATAATCTGAACTTTTGCATTTAAGCGCGAGAGAGATGGTTATTAGTTGTTTTGACAGCGATGACAAGGGCGATGGGTGGTGCAAGCTGCAGTGGCTTCCTGGTCAGAGCCCTGGAACTTAATATTTTACAAATTAAGCACTGACGAGAACCAAACCTAAGTTGAGGCCCCACTTTGAATCAAAAGCCTGCATTTCCCCCGCCTCCCCCGGATATAACTGCACAATGTTGACCTTAAGCCATGTAGCCAATCCCACCTTGGCCCAGCCAGAAGGCATTGGACAGGCATGGAGATTATAACATTTGTACCCATCATAAAAGACATCACCCATAACCCAAAGTCCCCTTGGGCTGGTTAGATGACTTATCCCTGTGTTCTTATTGTATACCACTGCAGCGGGGTATTTCAGCCCACCGGGAAGGGCCTGCCCTCTTACCAGGCTCAGGGAAATACAGGGAAAATAAGTTAGCCATTCTGTACAACACTGCCACATGGCAAGCCAACATTTCTGGAATGATTCAAAAGGCACAAATTACAAGTCTTTGGGAAGTGTAGGCGGACAGGAACAGAACTGCCATTCTGCCCCGTAGCACTGCATCAATCATTATCCTCAAAGCCAGATGGAACCATAAATGTATTCTTGGACATGAATGGATTCGCATGATACAGAAGCTGGAAAGACGTGTTCCTATTATCATGAGTTAACCGGATTGAAATATTTGTAGACAAATCCCAGGCCTTATTTTCACAAATTGAAGCAAAATCGATCCTTCTAAACGCATTCGTGAGTCTGTAATCATATACATTGATCAGAGGAAAGCTAGGAGGTGTTATTAGCTGAGGGCAGAGCAGAGAGTAAGAATATATTGGCAAATTTAACATATGGGTTAAATTGGCTTTACACATCCCCAGACACCCCAAGTGTTTAACTACTTTGTGATATTGTTTGCTCACAATTCTTACATACTTTTACCTATGGGGCAGTGGCATTCTGGGAAAATTGTGCAGATTGTCAAACAGAGCCCAGTGTAGACGTTTTAGGGTACTCTTTGCGAGGCCTAATTCAGTCAACTGAGCTCACATTATACTGAAGTTCAATCTTCAGAGATCTTTCCTTGGAAGCTCAGTCTTCCAAGCCTGTGACAGGAATAAGTCTGCAGACCCAAACTCCACTATGGATGGTTTGGGTGCAATATAAAAATCACGGTGTGATCATCTGCAGACAGTACTAACTGATCTATGGGATGCAGGATAGGCATGTGTGATTTTTAAAACCCTGATCAAAAATATTATTTCTTTGAGGTCTATTCTAAACTAAATATGTTATGCTTTGCCAGTTTCTTTAAATAGACTTAAAACCTTAAGGGTACATTTTCTGGTTAGAAAGTGGAATAAGAAACTGTAAAGAAGTGATTAAACTATTCCTGAAATTTGATTACCTTAGCGTGATGGAACAATGTAAAAAACGAGTTGATGCAGATGAAACATGCTTGCAAAAAATTGCCCTGTTGAGTCCTCTTAGTAGTATCCTATTTGGCAAATAATTTAATTTGAGTAGTTTGAGTAGTTACTCATTTATTTATTTATTTATTATGAAATGTTACTTTGGTCACTTTCTTTTAGAATAGCCTGTGAATCACTCCTAATTCAGTGGCTAAGGTCCATATTTCAATGTTTGCGGATGGAGTAATTTCCGTTGGTCTGATTTAGGACTTTACGCCTGCCAGGCCGAGACTACTCTGCCCGCCAAACTTATAAATGACTACCAAGAGAAGGTAATGTAAAAAGCATTGGTGAGAACCGCCATTATAGCAGTTCCTGTCAATGTATTTTCCTGTTTGGCGCAGGGTTCCGTCAGCAAGACACAGCTCTGTACCAAACAATTTTCTTTTTTTATTTTCAAAATGAAAATCCCCAAACTGGAAAATACAATTTAGTTTCACTGCCCCTTAAAGCCAGGGTTTCCTGCAGGTTGCGGGCAGTGAAAACTGACCTTTAATTCAGCTCATCTAAATTAGGTGGGTGGAATGACAGCTCAGTCTCCGACGGCCCTTACTCCACAAGGTCAATGGAGGGGATTCATCATGTAGGAGACAGAGTAGTCTCTGCCATTATTAGTCCTATAGGTCCATCCGCATATACATTTGCCCAGCAAACTGCATTCTTGGTGGTAAGGATACTCTGTTGCTATTGCAAGGGAATATCCTTACCACCAAGAATTAAATGTAGTCCTAAGTTATTTCGAAATTCTGTTTGACTACGACCTAGGTATGTCTATCATTTTATTGTACGTTTGTAATTGTTTTAGGTATTATAAATACCTAAATTATTCTATACAGGTCCCCAGCTTAATAGACAGGACCAGAAGTACATTAAGACCAAGCTAGACCATTGCCTGGAGTGCCACCTGTGGGAGAGTGGTCTGTTCCCTCCTACCGGGCTCCTGTTGTGCAGGTAGACTGCCGTCTGTACTGGCTGCTTTCAGGGTAATGTTGCCCCTAGGAAGCTGTCATGTGCACTGCATGCACATGAGCTCAGCGATCAGCTGCCCTGTAGTGCAGCAATAAATATACACACAGAAGGGCCCAATCCATCCATAGAGTTTATTGCACCACACTGATCAACCACCGTACAACTTTATGTAAGGTAAGTGGGCAACGTGTGAACAGTCCCAGGACACCGTCTTTAGCAGTGCTTGGCGGGGGCTATTTCACTACATTGGAACCACTTACCTGCAGGCTCAGACATAACTCTGGAGTAGGCGCAATCAGCCATCGAGTTATCACACTAGAGGTGAAAAATCTGACCTCAGAGTTACACAAAAATATCAATAACTATATATGCTAAAACCCACTGAACTTTCTCAGTAGGATTGGAACCTCTTATCTATATTTGCAGTGAGTGCATTAACCTGCTGATCTCTCTCTGTAGTATTGGAATCTGTCACATTCTAGTTACATTCAGATGTTTGAGTAACTCACAGAACTTTCTCTGCAGCAAGGACATTTACCTTTACCTCTAGAGCCTGCCTGCTTAGATAAGAAAGCTTGACAGGTTACACATGGGGCTCGACAGTAGGTATGGTCACCAAGCAAGATATCCCACTGACTCGGCCTGAAACAAGTGAGCTGCAGGTACCACACAGACTTCTAACAATGGAACTCGGTGATCTGCACTTTCTTTAACTGAGATCTCCACAGTGGATACATTAACCTCATAAAGTATCTCTTTTTAAACCAGAACATGCAAATTATATTAATTTTTCTGTCGTTTCTTCATGCCATGATTTTTCCTTTTTTCCTGCCTTGTTGTACTTGATTTTCCCTCTCTTACAGTCACATTGACAAACGTCACCTCTGTTCCCTTCTGTATGTTGCTGCCTATGTCTTTTTTCATTCTTTTTCTTCTGTGTCATACTTTTGCTCTTATACATACCCACCTTCTTTTAATTATATGCCTGTGGGTATTTATTTAGAACTACCTACAAAGCAATGGAGCTCTGTAGAAAAGTGGGGGTGAAGGTCGGAGTACAGAGGACCGGTGAGGTGGTTAATACAGGCAGGACAAGGGGGCGTCCTCCCAGCTGGGATTCACCATTTGGTGGGACGCCAGGGGAGGGGGAGTTACCTAAAGAGGAGGGTCTTTAGTTTTTTTCTGCAGACCTATAACCCCAAGATTTGTGCCACTATTACTCAGCCCCTACTGGTACCCCACCGAGGACCCACTGAGGCCAACCTGGAAATTATAGAGACCAGACTTAGTAGAGCAGAAATCGGCCGTAATCTTTATTGTGCATCCAATATCTGTCAGATCACCCTAAAAATTCCAACTAGGTCACATCTCCTCAGTGACTACGATCAGTGGACAATTTACCATACAAAATGTAATTTTGTATGATAAGCCGGGATCTAGAGGAATCGCCAAGTGGGGCAGGCCCTCCCATGGTAACCCTTGGCCCTCCTAAGGGCTATTCTCAAGCAAAGAAGGAGCATTTTTGTTTTTTTATATGTTTCCAGGGTGTCTTTGTGCCCCTAAACTCTGCTAAATCGCCTCACTTGCATGATATTGGTTGAGGCTCCTAAAAATCTCTGCACGGACAGGTGTGAAAGTCAGCAGGCATGGGTGCTGCTGTTCTCTCCCAAACAAAAGAACACCTGTGGATCTATGACGCTCCTGCAACAACAAAAGACAGGGAATGCAACTCCCAACAAAGGGTACTTTGAAATGCTTAACCTAAATGTGGCGTAAAGACAGGAGCTGCCAACTGGAATTGGGGATAGACCTCCTCAGCCTCCAGCAGGAAGGAAGCTCGCCCACTAGGCCTGTCGCCCACCACACCAGACAGTCAGGGCATCAATATCTAGGCCTCCTCCCATATGACGTGACGCTGCCCCCCGGCCCCACAGTCCAGACAGTGCAGTGCTGAGCCCAGTCAAAGGTAAGCAATGCATTCACCCTGATAGAAAATTGACTAGATAGGTCACGCGAGGATGAGTTCAGGCCTGCACGAGTTGGTATAGATGACATGAGTTTGCGCTAGCCTATTCAAACATCTTCACGCTGTCTTTAGTAATGCAGAGACAACCTGCAATGTAAATGCAGGTACCACCACCACACATAAATCAATCAGATCTGGCCAGCGCACCGATGCAAAGCACTCACCTGCGGGCGGCAGTACAGACAGGGGAAATTAAATTACGGGATGTGCCACTCTACGGTTAATCATAAAATACTCTTAAACCGTCTCCTCGACATGGGAATATCGGGAGAAGCCCTGGCTTGGTTCAGGTCTTTTTTAAGTGATCAAACCTTCCAGGCCTTTGAAGGTACATCGGTCTCTTCTAGCAAGCCACTGGGATGTGGGGTGCCGCAGGGCTCATCACTGAGCCCTACGCTCTTTAATGCCTACATGAAACCGCTGGCTGGGATTGTGCATCCGCATGGTATTAACATCATTACCTATGCGGACGACACCCAGCTAGTGGTCTCTCTTGTGCAAGAGAGCAACCCACTACCGCAGTCCAACTTAACAACATGCCTGGAACAGGTCAAGAGTTGGATGACAAAGTCCTGTCTGAAGCTCAATGACGATAAAACGGAGCTTATGCTCCTAGGCCCCCCAACTCCTTCCACCTTAGAGTTGTTATGGCCTCTGAGCATGGGCACAGCCCCCACCCCTAGAGACAACATCAAAAGCCTTGGGGTGTGGATGGACAAATCATTGACCTTCGACACGCAGGCAACCAAAGTCTCATCAACCTGTTTTGGCCTCCTGAGGATGGTTAAAATAATCCTTCCACTTCTTCCCTTTGAGGCCAGACAGATAGTTATACAAGGCTTAATTCAATCTCGCCTTGATTTCAACAATGCTCTGTACCTGGGGGCGCCGGAGTACACTTTACAAAAACTGCAGCGCATCCAAAACTGTGCAGCTCGCACATTGCTTGGTACCCCTCGCAGAACCTCAATAAAACCTGGCTTACGAATTTCAGGCAGCACAGTTGTACTTTAGGGAGAGGTCCACATATACAGGCGCGAAGGACTGACATTCCGAGGACCAGTTGGCAAAGAACTCCACGAGCCAGGTCACCCGTCAATCTTTATCAATCTCCTCATCGATGGTCTTGTCATTGAAATATTTGATATATTCTGGTCCCATGTAAAGATGGGGTGTACAGGTCATCAAGAACACTAGGCACAGGGTGAGATAGGGCAGTCCCATCAGGATGTCCAGACGGAAGAAAAGAATTGCATTGGCAACTTTACTGAACAGGAAGATGTTCCCCATGTGTTGCTCAATGATGATGGAGCGCCGGTTCTTCATCATGCCGATGGCGCTGAGGAACATCAGAATCTTGACCTCCCTCCAGTCAAAGTCGCAGGAGTTGCTGTCCTGGCACTGGGTGGGCAGTCCCAGGCACAGCGGCGGCGCCTTCCACACCAGCCGGAAGGCGAGCGAGAGCAGAGCCGAGAAGAGGTAGTAGGGCCGCGCCAGCCATCATTCCGCATTACTGTATCTGCTGAAGCATGGCGCCTCTTCTTGTGTTTGCGCTGAAACGTCGGCTGGTTCTGCTCACTCAGAAGTCACAATTTTGTTTTTCGTCGAGTCACGGTATGGGTTTTGTATTTTCTGGCTAGGCACAAACATTGGCTGGTTTTACACAGTCACAAGTCGGATTTCGTTTTTTGCTGAGTCACGCTACAGCACGAGTCTGCACAAACAAACATCGGCCGGATTAGCTCTGATTTTCGCTGTGTCACGAAACCTGATTTCCCAGTGAGTCATGCTTCCCGAAACTGCCCACCACCCCCACCCGGATTCTTGCCGAGTCATGGTGGGCTAAAGGGAGGTGAATTTACATGCAATATCCATACCAACCTTTTAGAAGAGGAAAGTGGAAGTTAAAAAAAACATAATCGGAGAATGTACTTCCCCCATGAGCTTCTATTGGAGCAGATGCGATTCCAAAGGGGATACTGACAAAATATAGCAAATTTGGGTTTAAATAATACTGAGTCTCCCGTCTGAATCGGGTTCAGTGGCATGTATGCAGTGCACCACAATGTACTGGCCCCCTAAAAAAGGTGTCCTATTCAGGTAATACATTTAATAATACACTAGCTTGTCTGAAGCTCAAGTATGTTGTACATACGATATGTTAATTACCTGAAATATGCAGTTTTTGCATCAACAGTCTCTGGTTATCGTATTCTCTCTCAGGTCTATCTCATTCTCTCGCTACGAGGTCTATCTTATTAGCTCCCTTTCTTGTATATCTTGTTCTCTCTTGGGCATGTCTTACCCCATCTATAACGTCGGTCTCCTTCCCTAGCAGTTCTGGCTCAGCCTTCCAGGCGTGAGCATTCGCGTGAGCCGCGGGGCCGTCTCGAGTACAGCAGGGCGAGCAGGGGTGCCAGGACCGCCATGGTTCAGGGTTACTGGACTGGAGCAGGGGGTGACGTCATCACGCAGGGAGCGTGTAATACTTTATAGGGCCGGGCGGCGCCGCGGCGGCCGCCTAATCAAAAATAAATAATTTATTTTAAATCAGCGCAGCACTGCCAGCATGAGTTCTCATGCTGGCAGTGCCACGCCGATTTCAAAAAAATTATTTATTTTTGATCAGGAATCGTGCTACCGTTCAGACAGGCCAGCAGCCTGATTGTGCTTAATGTCTGTGTTCTGTTGTTGGGGCCGATTTGAACCGACCGTCCAAATCGGCCCCAACAACAGAACCAGCCTCCGGTCACAAAACCGCCCCCCACCCCTGCCAGCCTATTGGGGGATTGCCCGGTGCCCGGCATGACCAGTCCGACCCTGCTCTTGGATATTATCCTTGAATAAAACACAACAATTTCTACTTAGCGTGTATGACATCCAGATACTTTATTTCACTCTGGATCACAATTTGTGAACACTTTGGACAGAAATGCCAAATTGATATTAGGAATTCCCTAGTAAGGATTCACAATTTGGAGCTGCTAAATTAGCGAATCGGTCACTTCGCAAAATTAAAAAAACTGAGCGAAAAAATTGACTTTTGTACAAAGGAAATCCCTATGTTATTCATACTGTTTGCTAGCTGTGCTAAATTCAAAAGCAGACAAGGATTTATGGGATTTATTAAACCTCAAAGACCTAAATTCAGGAGATGGTCAACATTTTTGTGTGGTATTGCCCATCAGGGTCGTAGGCATTCGTCCGCACCAGTCAGAGTAAGCCCTAATCTAAATGTAGCCCACTGGGGGATATAGATATTATAAACAGTAGGGAAGATACGTACACACATATTCATATTAAGCGCAAATCTTAAACACGTGTTGTTATAATAAAACTGTCAGAAACAATTAAGTGAAATCCTTCCACAGCCTTCATACTATTATCGCCAATACACACATTAAATAATATACGTAAAACACCATAAGGGAACACAACACACTGGGTGAAGTTTAAAAAGGTCAACCACACAAATACATTAAGTGAATTTGTGAATTGCCGAAGAAGAAAAGTGAACAAGCATTAGAAATGCAATAGGTCTCGCAGCATTAGAGTTAGTGCTTTTAGAATTGTTTATGGGTTTTTTTGTAAATCTTTAGCATGAGGTTGAGGGTGAGTGAGGGTGAGGGGTTGAGGGTGAGTGAGGGTGAGGCTGAGGGGTTGAGGGTGAGGGTGAGTGAGGGTGAGTGAGGGGTTGAGGGTGAGTGAGGGTGAGTGAGGGGTTGAGGGTGAGGGGTTGAGGGTGAGTGAGGGTGAGGGGTTGAGGGTGGGTGAGGGGTTGAGGGTGAGTGAGGGTGAGGGGTTGAGGGTGAGTGAGGGTGAGGGTGAGTGAGGGTGAGTGAGGGTGAGGGGTTGAGGGTGAGGGTGAGTGAGGGTGAGGGTGGGTGAGTGAGGGTGAGGGTGAGTGAGGGTGAGTGAGGGTGAGTGAGGGTGAGTGAGGGTGAGTGAGGGTGGGTGAGTGTGAGTGAGGGTGAGTGGGGGTGAGTGTGGGTGAGTGTGGGTGAGTGTGGGTGAGGGATTGAGGGTGAGGGGTTGAGGGTGAGTGAGGGTGAGGGGTTGAGGGTGAGTGAGGGTGAGGGGTTGAGGGTGAGTGAGGGTGAGGGAGGGTGAGGGGTTGAGGGTGAGGGGTTGAGGGTGAGTGGGGGTGAGTGAGGGTGAGGGGTTGAGGGTGAAGGTGAGTGAGGGTGAGTGAGGGTGGGTGAGGGTGAGTGAGGGTGAGTGTGGGTGAGTGTGGGTGAGTGAGGGTGAGGGATTGAGGGTGAGGGGTTGAGGGTGGGTGAGGGGTTGAGGGTGAGTGAGGGTGAGGGTGAGGGGTTGAGGGTGAGTGAGGGTGAGGGTGAGTGAGGGTGAGTGAGGGTGAGGGTGAGTGAGGGTGAGAGGGTGAGGGTGAGGGTGAGTGAGGGTGAGTGAGGGTGAGTGAGGGTGAGTGAGGGTGGGTGAGTGTGAGGGAGGGTGAGTGGGGGTGAGTGTGGGTGAGTGTGGGTGAGTGTGGGTGAGGGATTGAGGGTGAGGGGTTGAGGGTGAGTGAGGGTGAGGGGTTGAGGGTGAGTGAGGGGTTGAGGGTGAGTGAGGGTGAGGGAGGGTGAGGGGTTGAGGGTGAGGGGTTGAGGGTGAGTGGGGGTGAGTGAGGGTGAGGGGTTGAGGGTGAAGGTGAGTGAGGGTGAGGGTGAGCTAGGGTGGGTGAGGGTGAGTGAGGGTGAGTGTGGGTGAGTGTGGGTGAGTGAGGGTGAGGGATTGAGGGTGAGGGGTTGAGGGTGGGTGAGGGGTTGAGGGTGAGTGAGGGTGAGGGTGAGTGAGGGTGAGGGGTTGAGGGTGAGTGGGGGTGAGTGAGGGTGAGGGGTTGAGGGTGAGTGAGGGTGAGGGGTTGAGGGTGAGTGAGGATGAGGGGTTGAGGGTGGGTGAGGGTGAGTGAGGGTGAGGGTGAGTGAGGGTGAGTGAAGGTGGGTGAGGGGTTGAGGGTGATTGAGGGTGAGGCGTTGAGGGTGAGTGAGGGTGAGGGGTTGAGGGTGAGTGAAGAATTACAATACAATACAATACAATATACCAAGCCAGCTTCTCACACTAACTTTGAGGAATGTTTACAGTCTATAAAATACACAGAGTGAAGATAATGTATTCCAAATACTCTAAATCTGCTGTTCTCTAAACTATTAATGTATGATTTTGCCCTTTGACATCCATATTGGATTATTTGTTACTTCTTTTCTTCTTTGCTTCTAGAGAAAAATCGGTAAAGAAGGAATTTTATAATGTTTTCCTTTGTATCTTTAACTAAATATAAACCTCTTGCCACGTTAAAAAAAAATATTTTTATTGGAGCAATAATGTAAGGTAGTGGCCTACGTAAAATAGAACAGCACAGCTTAGCTATACATCATGCTCAGCACATTAACTCAGAAAGGGTTACTCGGGTGCAGCACACAAATATGGCCTAAAGCACGAGTTTTGCAAATGGATAAAACAATGCCCCTCAACTCCCACTAACCAACCCCCATCCAGCAGCCAAATAGCATCATATTAGTACCCAAGCTACCTCCTGCCACGTTAATGAGGGTCCTTCGTATTGTTAATTATGCGGTGGCAATGCTGTCATGGAGTAGCACGAATGGCCATGTAAACATGTGTATTAAATAAAAAACCGTGGCTTTATGATCATGACAACACCTGGCACTGGAAATAGATAGCCATTAGGCCTATATTCCTAAGAACGAATATTTGAATGACTCATGCACTCTGACGAACGGCTATTACAAAACAGGTCATGCAATGGAAATCGTTGCATAAGAATGCACTTCACCTCTCTGTACCCATCGACACCAGGTTCACTTTCAGAGCAACTTATCTAGCAGGGCTTGTCGTGCTTGGAAGTAAAGGTGGGCAAGAAAAGCAGGTCTCGCGGCTGGCTCGGGCCCGATGTCTAGCTCTGGCTCAGCCATTTTCTCATGTGAACTGACGAGCCAAAATAGCGCCAATCCAAGCATTCCAGGCGTAGAACGTTCCATCCCTATTGCCTTTAAGGAAACAAAATACTTTAGACGCAGGACAGATAAGCACAAGACAAAAACGTTCTTGTTTTGCTGTGTATGGTTTCATTGGGATTGCGTTTACTACCCCCGACGACTCGGCTAGAACCGAATTAAGCGACACGTTGCGTTAAAGCTGATAATCTAATGTTACCGAAAACAAATATGAAAACTGTTACTGTTATCGTCTAGATCAATAAAGAGTCATAGGAGCTTGCCGTCGTAATGGAGGAGTGGGAGGATGTATCACCACGCCAGGTTTGCTTTTCTAAAAATAAAGGTGAATAAAACAAACCCAAATAGGTTGTAGATTGTTATTCGGTATATAATAATGGGGTTTACTAACGGGCGAGAAACGCTTCCTTACCGGAGAAAAAGATATTCCGTTCTATGTATGACAACCTCCGGGAGCCGCATAAAGGATGAGTGATGGCGTCCCGCAGCCGTTGGCAATACGAAATGACCCAATGTGCCGCCATCTGTCTCTTTCTATAAGGGCCAATCGTTATGGTTAAAGCAATGCTGAGGTAGCTAGAACGCCGCCCCTAGGGGGGATATCCCTTTAACAGGCGATAGTGAGGACCAAATAGTAAATGAAAACGCCTAGTAAACACGCCTGTTAGATGACGTATTGATGATATGGAAACGCCTCTAGAAACAAAGTAATTCATGTAAACCTAAAAAACCGGGAGGCGGTAACGAAATAAACTGATGCACTGGCGTGCACCGCAAGTCGTGCCACAACTGCGCCCCAGTGTGATGCCCACTAAGCCGCA
The DNA here is from genome assembly GCF_964263255.1 of Lissotriton vulgaris. Classification (NCBI taxonomy): domain Eukaryota; kingdom Metazoa; phylum Chordata; class Amphibia; order Caudata; family Salamandridae; genus Lissotriton; species Lissotriton vulgaris. Next base: position 1,082,120,287 of record NC_141694.1, on the reverse strand, counting down.
TGGTTGAAAAATGATAACAAGAGGCAGGAGAGAAAGAAAACAAGACGGACGGACGGAAGAGAGGGGAGGGGGGAGGAGAAATGCGACACGGAGGGAAGGGGAGGGGGCGGAGCGGGTTCAATTATACAAACAAAAAACAAGCCTTTCACCGTAACACGGCGGGCAGGGGAGGGGGCGGGCAGGGGAGGGGGCGGAGAGGGGAGAGGTGCGACACGGCAGGCAGGCAGGGGAGGAGAGTAGGTGGAGGAGGGGGGAGGAGAGTAGGGGAGGCACGGCCTAGCGGCAGGCAGGCAGGGGAGGAGAGGAGGAGGGGGGAGGAGAGTAGGGGAGGCACGGCCTAGCGGCAGGCAGGCAGGGGAGGAGAGGAGGAGGGGGGAGGAGAGTAGGGGAGGCACGGCCTAGCGGCCGTGCAATCAAGTAGTGAGGGGGCGGAGCTGGGGGAGGCTGTGAGAGAGAGTAGGCAAGGCAGGCGGCTGGGGGCATGTGCACGCGCATTTAAGCTCAATGCGCATGCGCATTGAGCTTAAATTTCTCGTGCACTGCAAGGAATCGCCACGATTCCTTGCAGTGTGGATAAAGAGCGGATAAGTGCCAATACTCTCGCCTTGCTCGATGCGCATGCGCATCGACAGGCGAGACCTAAAAATCATGCAGATGAGCATGGAAGCCAGGAAGACCCTATGGGAAGGAAGCAAGGCCCTGGTGTCGATAGTCACACTCTGCAGTACAAAAGCACTCCCTCATACAATGTGCTTATAACGGGATACAAGCAAACATTTGTATGCCACTTACTTCATGTGCGCCGGCTAGTGATTCATGGCTTTTAAGCTCCTATCTCCGGGTAATACCGGGTTGATAAACACGCTTTTCTTTCACAGAGCAGGAGGTGTTATGTGGCTGAAAGGACCGATCACTAGTGCTTGCAATGTATGCTGGCATCGGAATTTCACTGCATCTGCACTGTTAGCTGCGGGGCCGACTCGAGTACAGCAGGTCGAGCAGGGGCGCCAGGACGGCCATGGTTCAGGGTTACTGTGGAGCAGGGGGTGACGTCATCACGCAGGGAGCGTGTACACATTGTAGGGCCAGGCAGCGCAGCTGCGGCGCCTAATCAAAATGAAATAATGTATTTGAAATCGGCGCGGTGGCAGTGCCGCGCCGATTTGAAATAAATTATTTCATTTTGATCAGGAATCGTGCTCCCGTTCAGACAGGCCAGCAGCCTGATTGTGCTTAATGTTTATGTTATGTTGTTGTGACCGATTTGGACCGACCGTCCAAATCGGCCCCAACAACAGAACCGGCCTCCGGTCACAAAACCGGCCCCCACCCCTGCCAGCCTACCGGGGGATTGCCCGGTGCCCGGCATGACCAGTCCGGCCCTGGGCAAAGGCCATAGGGAGAGCGGTTCAGGGACGGTTGTATGAGGTGGGCGACAAGGCCGGAAAACTCTTGACCTGGTTGGATAAGAGAGAGTGGGCAAGCAGATTAGTACCTGAACTTCGAGGACAAGAGGATACTTCCCTGTCGGACCCGCAAGATATAGCGGACTGTTTCGCGGCCCATTTCAAGACTGTTTATACCTCGGCAGCCCCCTACCCTGTAGGGGATTAACCACCAGATGCTTAAAGATATAGCTCTACCCAAAATTTTGGTGGTCGAACACAACTTCATGGACAGTGACAGGCCCAACGACAAAATAGCGGCAGCCATACAATCGTTCAAGCCGGGTCAAGTCACTGGTCCTAATGGGCTACCTATTGAGTTGTACAAGCTCCAACCAGATAAATTGGCCCCTTATTTAAGAACCATGTATGAGGACTCGAGGCAAGCAGCACTCTTGCATACAGACAAACGTACTGCCACAATAGTGACTATTCATAAAGACAGGAAGCCCAAGATCGAATGTGGTTCCTACCGACCGATATCCATGTTGAACGCTGAGGCCAAGATCTTGGCTAAGCTCCTTGCTACTAGCCTCTTGATGGCGATTGGGAGCTTGGTCCACCCGGACCAATCAGGTTTCATACTGCACCGTAACAAGGGGTTCTGGCCAGGGCGACTTCCAAATTGGAGCCGGCGGTTATAGTTTCCTTGGACGCGGCCATGGCCTTTGACACCATTGAATTGCCCTACCTGTGGGCTGTGTTGGAGAAACTGGGATTTGGCCCCACAGAAATACAGTGGGTGCAGTTACTGTATTCCCAACCTATGGCCCAAGTGGTAGTCAACAATAAGAAGTCGGCCGCCTTCGAGCTGGGCAGGAGGATCCGTCAGGGTTGCCCCTTGTCCCCATTGCTGTTTGCCCTAGCGTTGGAGTCACTGGCAGCATGGATACGTCAGGACCTGATGGTCAGGGGTATGCGTTGGTCTTCGGACTGGGAAGGCCATATTTCTCTTTACGCGGATGACATCCTTCTGTACTTGACCTTCCCTTAGGAGATCTTTGATAGTGGTCTTGGACATTTTCACGATCCTTGGACTGTACTACGGTTATTCCATAAACTGAAGCAAATCCCTCCGGTTTGTGGTGGCGGGTGTGCCCCCGATTCCGCAGTGTGGGTGCCCACTACAAATTTGTACCAAAGGGTTTAAGTATCTGGGTATCTACCTTTCTCTAGACTCCTCTCTTCGCTATTCCCGCAACCTCCAGCACCCGCAGCTTCAGTTGCGTAGGACATTCTGGTGGAAATCACTCGCTCTCCCTCTCCCTCTCACTACTAGGCAAGGCCGCCCTTTTTAAGATGATGTCCCTACCCCAATTCCTGTATGCCCTTCAGAATTCCATTGATCCGATACCCATGTCCTATTTCCGAGAGGTCGAGAGCCTCCAACGGGACCTACTGTGGAACGGTAAACCTCGCATTGCTTTTAGCAAACTTTCTCTAAACTGGTATGTCGGATGCATCAGCCTCCCAGATATACAATTGTATTATTGGGCGTCTCATCTGTCCTCTATCAACCATTGCACCTATGCCCAGCCTAGTGACCCGGGGTACAATATGGATAGGTGGCTCCTTTCCAGGGGAACCGTTAGCAGAGCCCTTTATTCTAGGCCCTGACGCTATCCTCTTATGGGCCCACCAAACATGCAGTACATATCTGGCATGTGGCCACCAATCGTCTAGGCTTGAGATGGCAGCTGAAGCTTGCAAGACCGTTATAGGACTCCGAGCAATTGGGTTATGTATGGAAGAGTAAGGGATTCGACAAATGGGATCTAAAAGGTATTGCATGCATAAGGGATTTGTGGGACAAATCTGATATTATGTCTTTTGCAGCACTGCAGCAGCAATATAACCTGGCTGAATCAGAGCGCTTCCGATACACATAGGTCCGGCATGCACTTCGCACGCACTTACAGGCCGGGTTCACACAGCCGGAATCATCCCCACTGGAAGACAGGGTACTTGATGGTCACCTCCCTGACAGCACCATTTCCCTGACATATAAAAAATTGGTCAACAACATCTCGGATCCTCCCCAGGCTCTCCGAGAAAATTGGAACAGAGACGGCATGGAAATGGATGACGAGGAATGGCAGGAGGCAGTCTCCTCTCCCTGGGTCGTAGCAATATCAGCTCGTCTCTGTCTTGTCCAATTAAACTTCTCCACTGTATTTACGTAACGGGGCCCCAATTGATATGAATGGGGAGGGTAGAAGAGGGCGCCTGTAGGCGGGGCTGTGGCCAGCCGGGGACCTTTTTTCACATAGTTTGGTAATGTACACAGATCCAACCCTACTGGTGTGCTATTCACGACATTATTAATACTGTTCTGTCTGCGCAGCTCCGGGTGGAGGCCTGTAGGTGTCTCCTAAACATCTGGGAACCAAGTGACTTGAATTTCTGTCTGACGCAGAGGGTAACATTGGGGCTAATGCTGGCCAAGAGGAATATTGCCCAGCAATGGGGGGCATTGGCTCCGCCCACAGCAAAGGATTGGGAAAAAGACATTGACTGGGTGATGTTCAGAGAAAAGACTGCATATGTGTTGCGTGGATGTCCCAAAAAATGGACTTGTGTGTGGGGCTTTTGGAACTCCTATCGGGGGAAATATTGTCAGCCCCCTGGCCCCTGCATGGGATGACCCCCCGTCGCCATAGTCCTTCCACCATACTTGATTGTATTTTGTAATATTACCTACTGTACCACTGATGCCTATCGTAATGCTCCTTCTGTATTGTCACGCTATTGCTAATGTTTGTTTTTTCCTAATAAAAAATGTTTTACAAAAAAAAATTACCTACCCTGGTTCCTTAGTGACTAGAGCCCCCTTGTCCGCTTTCTCGGCAGGCCCACTAGTTGCATTTAATTTACCAGACGGAAGGAGTCCAGGGTGGACCAGGCAGTCTCTTCTTATCCCCATCCCCTTTGCCCCCTTGGTGCCCTCCTCCCAACTCGCATTATCGATTGGCAGAGCGGATTGAGAGGAGCGTTTGGAACTGTCACGTCTTAGGTGCAATAATGACAAACACCAGTCATGTAGTTTAGGGAGATTTATTCTTGCTTCTTATCAGTTCCCTGTCCCTACTCTAACTGACCCTTTCCTGTCACTGCCCCTCCTCTTCCTCCAACCCCGTAACTCCTCCCATCCCAACTACTAGACCGTTCACATTATCACATCTCTCCCTTGTTAACAAAAGAAAATAACTGCTTCGATTATAGTTCTTCGATCAGTCTCTTTGGTTTGTGGATGTCTCTTCGAGGTCGGAGACACATTCCAGTCTCTGCAGACACATCTTCCATTGGTCTATCAGTACTCAGGGTTGAACTCAGTCGACTCAGTCCTTCGGCATCTCGTTGTGTTGGATCTTTATCAAGTGTTTCTTTCATGCCCGGGGTACATTTCTGAAAATGAAACACGTTCCGGGTGATCCGTCTTTTCTCAGATTCCGCAGTGATCATGGTGCCTTTTTGCTGCGTGATGATCAGTGGTTCCTCTTTGAATCTACAATCTGTCTTCTTGGACTGCTCTTGCTTGACCACTACACAATCTCCTGTATGAAGAGAGGGAGACTTGGCTCTCCGTCTAGTGTCCGCATATGTTTTCATTTTGCTCTTCCCAGCTTGATCAGCCATCACTGTTTCTCGATGGACACGTGTCGGGGACACCGGTCTCAGGGCTCCTTCCCACATCGGGATCATTGTCCTAATGGGTCGCCCCAGCATGAGAGTGGCAGGACACTTTCCGGTGGTAGCATGTGGGGTAGTTAGATAGGCTCATAGCACCTCATTGAGAGCTACTTGTAAGTCATTATTCTCCAACGTGGCTTGTTGGAAAGTCTTTTTCAGAGTGGCCATGAATCGTTCAATGGTGCCATTGGCTTGTGAATAAAACAGGTGATGGACCGAATGTGGATCAATGTCACACATTCACCCCAGTCCGAAGATCTGGGCCCAAATCCATCGTTTTTTTGCACTCCACACCACCCTGGGTTAGACAATGGCGATACGCAAATCAGCTCTGACCCTGTGCCCCATGGGAACAGTCCAGTCCGAACTACAAAAGCCATGTCCTTCCCAGAATGGAATCAAGCATCCGAGGACCGGACCGGTTTCGAGGTAACACCTCTCATCAGCCCGGCTAGCTTGACTCCAGTGGTGTGGAGTGCCTGGGACCCACGTCTGGGCATCCCCAGCGCACTTAGGGCGGAAATTGCAAATAAAACAGGTGATGGACCGAATGTGGATCAATGTCACACATTCACCCCAGTCCGAAGATCTGGGCCCAAATCCATCGTTTTTTTGCACTCCACACCACCCTGGGTTAGACAATGGCGATATGCAAATCAGCTCTGACCCTGTGCCCCATGGGAACCGTCCAGTCCAAACTACAAAAGCCATGTCCTTCCCAGAACGGAATCAAGCATCCGAGGACCGGACCGGTTTCGAGGTAACACCTCTCATCAGCCCGGCTAGCTTGACTCCAGTGGTGTGGAGTGCCTGGGACCCACATTGGCTTGTGGCCAGAGCGGCGTGATCTTCCGATGTCGAAAGTTGAGATGCTTCGCGAATTCACTAAACTCATGAGTTTGGGAATGTACACAGATCCAACCGTACTGGTGTGCTATTCACGACATTATTAATACTGTTCTGTCTGCGCATTATTCCCAACATACATTGTGCAAATGACTGAAATGTCAGTGTAGCTGAAGAAGCCACCCATGAAATGGAACCAATAAGCATCTGTCTGAAACCCACTTTGCTGGGTGAATTGTATGAAAAATTGTGTTAATTTACAGGCAGCTGACTGAACTCCTCTTTCTTGTGAATTGCTTTAAACATTACTTATATGTCTACTAGTTTCACTTACCCATTCCACAAAATCCCTATTACTATGTCACCCGTCTTGCATCCTGCAACCCAAACCTTTGTACCCAAAGCACCAATTGTTTACTGTATGTGTCCCTCCCTTTGGGGCACGGATCCCACCTATGTCTTTGCATTCTCTGTTTGCTGCTGCTGCTTCACAAGGTCCAAAATACTAAGAAAGCACAATTCTGTTTAAAGAAGCCTAAAGCTAGCACAAGGTCTTCCCTAAGAAGCCCAAAAAGTGCCCAACCTTCAAAAATTATCAAAAGAAGGATTAGGAACATTATAAAAACTGTGTATTCCATGAGTGAATAAAACGTTTAGCTAACATGCTGTAAAACCATACTCATTCTTTAGCAGTTCAAGCTAGACTGCTCCTATTCGAACATGGTCAAGCCTAACATGCATATAGCTGGGTCTAATCTGAGGTGGCATGATGGGCAAAAAAGGATGGACAGGGATGGTGCCCTGGGGAATTAACAGTGGATTAGATTAATTCAAGCATCCCCCCCGCCCCATCACTTTTTTTGTTTATTCCTTTAAAATAGGTTAGCATGAATGTTGTGTAGCTGTGCACAAGTGAGCATCCGACATGTCTAGCATACAGAGGTTTTAAATTTGACCCCTCTGTGAAGTGCTTGTTCACATACGCCAACACCATACATGCCAACATTTTAGAGCAGACAAGTGGGAAACTAAAAGAAATAGTCAGGAGAACATATTTTCCCAATTGATTTAGATTGAAGCAGAGGCAATCTGCCTGAATCGGGTCTATTGGCATGTATGGTGACAGACGAATGTATGATGCTACAACGCATACATTAACAATGCTGTATTTTACATTGCGTTTGTTACAACATAAGCTTTTACAACGACTTGCACTGGACTTAGGAATAATATGATTTACTATTCCAACTCCAGCCTACGTTACGTAGGGAAGGTGTTGGAATAGTAAATCATACTATTCCTCAGATTAGAGCGCCATCCAGCGCAAGTCGTTGTAACGACTTGCGTTGTAATGCTGGAGATGTAAACATACCACGGTGTAATGACTGCATTGTGCAGGTCGTTCTCCTGACATAAAATCAGCATTTTATTTTAGGCAGTTTAATATCACACCCCCTAATTTCCCCCGCCAAGAATTCAGGACAGAGCCTTTGGGCTCAAGATATATTTTCCAAGTTCCAAATTACATATTTCCAGCAGTTCATGATTTGGAGATCCAAATAGGGTTTCTGCATGTACAGAGCAAGAGGCAGGAGACTAACCTTGAAATCTGTAGTATCCCGTCTGAATCAGGAAGGTTGGCATTTATGCAACACTGGGTGCTTAGATTTAAGGAGGGTGCATGTTTTTGAATCGGATATGATCTGTTTGCAACTCCCTGTTCTCCTTACTCTCACCACTGTTTCTCCAAACCACTGGTGTATTCAAAGGTTCATTCCAAGGGCCTCTGATTTACTTCCTGTACGCTACTGATCCCTGCAACATCAGCTCAACCAATTTACTTTCTTTTATCATCTGTATTCTGATATACACATTTTTTCTGTCACACATTCTGACTCATAATCCACCCTAGAAAGTCAAACTCCCTTTAAGATGACGGATACTGATTAACCCACCACTCTTTTAAGCTCTGTTGTGTTAGTTAGTTTAGTGAGGATAGAAACATTGTGCGTGGGCGTCGTTTAGTTTCCTTAGTGTCCTGAGATTATTTATGGTGTGCTGCAGGAGACTACTGTGCTTTTAGGGAGTCTCCTTGTTTGGTTGTGGGCAATTCCTAGTTTCTCATCTTTTCTCTGTAGTGTTTTTTTATCTAACAGCGCAGTGTAAGTTGACATTAGTGTCTCAACTCAGCAGCTGCCAAACTAATAGCTCTTCCCCCTCAGAATAATGGTGAGTTAAAAAGTATATAAAAACTGGTTGGTAATCTTGAGTTAAGTTTCTGTTCCTAAAAGGCTCCTGCCTATGTTTAAAAACTATTTTTACAGTGGTTTAGTTGCCAGGTCACTGAAGTGTTTAGTTACATAAATTCCCAAAGTAGCTTCAATGAAGATTAGTATCTCTGCTTCGCAGCTGTCAAAAAAGAAGATAGCGTGTATTCCAGAAAGGAGATTAGTCTTTCCTCTTCACAGCTATCAAATAAAGAAGAGAGCAGTTATTGCTGAACGGAGATTAGTGCCTCCACTGCACAGTTGTCAATGAGAGAAGGTGTTGCAGTGCATCCTGAGCTCTTTGTGAAACTAAAAATAGCAGTGTTTCCAGTCGTCTTCAAAACTCCTTACTGCTTCATTGTTTGTACTGCTTCTTAACACAAGCTAAGTGTATCTTTAGCATTTTAAGTAGAAAAATACAGAACACATTGTTTGAATAATTTTAAAGAGCAAAATAGCAATACGTGACTTACCTTGCTCTAGATTGAAATCTCCCCTTGAGTTTGTTCTTTTTAATTCCTGAAATTAAAGAGAAAAAGAAGATTTATCTACTAAGCTTACACAGATATAAGAAATACATATACTATCACAGAAGAGGGGCACTTTCCTGATGCACTCTGCGTATGTAACCATTCACATATGCTAAAGCTAGAGTTAAGTTATTAATAGCTAGAAGAAAAAGCTGAATATGTATATAGGTCATGTTCCCTTTTAGTCTACTGACCGCAACAACCAAATAGAGCATACAGAAAGCATAGCTAGTCAGAAGAGTGGGAGCAACAACCAGAAGGAAGGAGTCCAGGGTGGACCAGGCAGTCTCTTCTTATCCCCATCCCCTTTGCCCCCTTGGTGCCCTCCTCCCAACTCGCATTATCGATTGGCAGAGCGGATTGAGAGGAGCGTTTGGAACTGTCACGTCTTAGGTGCAATAATGACAAACACCAGTCATGTAGTTTAGGGAGATTTATTCTTGCTTCTTATCAGTTCCCTGTCCCTACTCTAACTGACCCTTTCCTGTCACTGCCCCTCCTCTTCCTCCAACCCCGTAACTCCTCCCATCCCAACTACTAGACCGTTCACATTATCACATCTCTCCCTTGTTAACAAAAGAAAATAACTGCTTCGATTATAGTTCTTCGATCAGTCTCTTTGGTTTGTGGATGTCTCTTCGAGGTCGGAGACACATTCCAGTCTCTGCAGACACATCTTCCATTGGTCTATCAGGTCTCAGGGTTAAACTCAGTTGACTCAGTCCTTCGGCATCTCGTTGTGTTGGATCTTTATCAAGTGTTTCTTTCATGCCCGGGGTACATTTCTGAAAATGAAACACATTCCGGGTGATCCGTCTTTTCTCAGATTCCGCAGTGATCATGGTGCCTTTTTGCTGCGTGATGATCAGTGGTTCCTCTTTGAATCTACAATCCGTCTTCTTGGACTGCTCTTGCTTGACCACTACACAATCTCCTGTATGAAGAGAGGGAGACTTGGCTCTCCGTCTAGTGTCCGCATATGTTTTCATTTTGCTCTTCCCAGCTTGATCAGCCATCACTGTTTCTCGATGGACAAGTGTCGGGGACACCGGTCTCAGGGCTCCTTCCCACATCGGGATCATTGTCCTGATGGGTCGCCCCAGCATGAGAGTGGCAGGACACCTTCCGGTGGTAGCATGTGGGGTAGTTCGATAGGCTCGTAGCACCTCGTTGAGAGCTACTTGTAAGTCCTTTTTCTCCAACGTGGCTTGTTGGAAAGTCTTTTTCAGAGTGGCCATGAATCGTTCAATGGTGCCATTGGTTTGTGGCCAGAGCGGCGTGATCTTCCGATGTCGAAAGTTGAGATGCTTTGCGAATTCACTAAACTCATGACCGTTAAAGGGGGGACCATTGTCTGTCTTGAGTTCCTTGGGAACACCCCATGCGGGAAAGACCTCATCTTGTACGGCGATGGTGCTGGAGGCGTTGGTGGAAGGCACAAACTGAGCTATTGGGAATCTCAAGTATTCATCCATGATAGCCACCACATACTTGCCTGACTGGAGGGGTCCATAGAAGTCCATGGCAAGTTCCTGCCATACCCCACTGGGAAATTTAGTCATTTCAAGAGGAGCTGGGGAATCTCCAGGCCTTACCAGTTGACACTGGGGACAGTCCTTTAGGGTGAGCTCTACCATTTGATCAAGTTGTGGGAACCAGACTCGCTGCCGGAGAGCTCTCTTTGTGGCACCAACTCCCCGATGACCCTCATGAGCGAGGTTGACCACTCCTTGACGTAGCTGCCTCGGGATGACAATCCGATGGTCTCTCAGCAGGAGCCCCTCTGAGGTAGCAGACAGCTCGTCACTGACATGTCGGAAGGCTTGCATTTCCTGACGGATTTGCAGATCACTTCCCTCGTCCTCACTGTCAGGTCTCCAGCGATGTGTGCGCAATCGGCGCACTACCTTCTGAAGAATATTGTCTTGCACAGTAGCGTCCTGTATAGCTTCCAGGGGAACCGCCGGTGGCCAGGCTACACCTACCACGAAGTGTATGTACTCTTCAGCTATCGACGGGCGTGAGGCTTGAGATGCTTGAGGGTGTCTGGACATGTAGTCCGCAGGATTCTCGGCCTTTCCTGGTTTATGAATGATTGTATATGTGTATTCCTGCAGACGTAGATCCCACCTTTCAATGCGGGGTGGCATCTTGGCCTTGGGATTACCGAAGATGCTGACAAGAGCCTGGTGATCCGTAATCATGGTGAAATGTTTGCCATAAATGAACACATGGAAATGCTCACACGCCCATACGACCGCTAAGCTCTCTTTCTCGGGCTGAGAATAAGACTTCTCGGTGTCGGAAAGGCTGCGACTGGCGTATGCAATCAGTGTCACTATCGTACTGAGCCAGGATGGCACCCAAGCCCACTGCACTGGCATCCACCATGATCTCCGTCTTCCTTTGGGGTTGAAACAGGCTAGATTGTTCGCCGATTCCACCGCCTGTTTGATCTCTTGGTAGGCCCGCTCACACTGAGGGCTCCACACAAACGGTTGTCCTTGCTTGGTGAGGGCACGAAGTGGGTGACTGATTGTGGCGTAGTCCTTGATTTATCTGGAGCAATAGCTTGCCATGCCCAGAAACGATCTAATGTCGCTCACATCTTGAGGGCTCTTGGTGGTGTTGAGCGCTGCTACTTTCTCAGGGTCGGGCTTCATTCCAGCCCCTGAGAACACATGTCCGAAAAACTTAAGAGTGGACTGATGGAACTCACACTTGTCCTTGTTAAGAGTTAAATTAGCTTCTAGGAGAGCATGGCATACTCGATCCAAAGCTTTGTCATGTTCCTGTGTGGTTGACCCATACACCAAAATGTCATCACTATAGTTCAGGGAATTCGGGATATGTCTGATGGTTTGGTGGATGACCTCTTGAAATATTTCCGCTGCAGAGGAGATACCGAAACTCAGCCGTTTATATCGAAACAAACCCAAATGGGTGGCAAACGCCGTTATATACCTTGACTTTTCGTGCAATTCCAGCTGATGGTATCCTTTGTTGAGATCAAGTTTTGAAAATACCCTGGCTCCATTCAATGCTGATATCATATCACTCAGGTGAGGCCCTGGGTGACACTCTCGTTCTATGGCTGTATTGGGAAGCCTCATGTCCACACATAGTCTTACCTTTTCCGGTGTGCTCTTTTTTGGAACTATGATGACTGGTGACACCCATGGTGAGGGGCCATCCGTTTTTTCAATAATGTACGCTTGTAATAGTTCTTGGATTTCATCCTCTACGGCCTGCTGAAGGTGAAAAGACACTCGCCTTGAATGCTGAGCAACAGGGCGCACTTGGTCGTTGATGTGCAGGCGAATCAGACACTTATTCATTTTGCCAAGCCCACTGAACAGTTTGGGAAACTTGCGGACAATGTCTGGATTGTCGTTGACCCGGTACAATATTTCAACCAGTCGGAGTCGCTCCGCTGTGGGCAGACTGAGAAGACAATCAGCCTCCGGGCCCTCAATCACGTGGATGTACGCCGATACTGATGTGGATTCATGCTTGAGCGTCATTGCGAACTTGCCCAGGCAGGGAAGTGGTTTCTTCGCCATCCAGGTAAACACCCTGACATGTGCTGGACTCAGGGCAGGTGTTGGTTTCATCTTGTTATATTCAGTCACGGGCATGTAGTTCAGTGATGCCCCACTCTCTAACACGAATTTGGTTGCATGTGTCCCCACTTTGATATCCAGTGGATGATACTTCTTCAGCTGGTCCGGGTCGACCACCATGCAGATATATTCGTCCGTGTATACTGTCTCCTTAGAGGTCGACCTCGATTCCCTCGATGGTGACCTTCTGGTCCATTGGGATCTGTGAGACTCCCTGCTGGAATGTGACGAGCTAGAGGATAATATTGCCCTGTCTTGGACAGCTTTTGCATGATGTCGCTTATCCTCTGGGCGAGATCTGGTTGTCTCCCTCCTTCTCTCCTTGCTGTACACTCCGCACATTACTTCAAAGTGGTTCTTGCGTCCATATTTCCTGCACTGTTGGCCCATTGCTGGACATCCATCTGTATGTGGGAAATCATACCCACATCGGTAGCATTTCCGTGGGCGCTCTGGTTTCTTGGCGTAACTTGATTTCTTGTCTCTTCTTCCAGACTCATAGCGTCGACTACTTCTGTGTGGGTGTCAGGACGCTGGACGAGACCTTCGCTGACGATCATTTGATCTTCTCTGAGCATTGGTGTTTTGAGTCCAATATGCTTGCTCTTTTTTCTCACCACGCCCTGTCTCCATGTTCTTGACATGCTCTTCCGCTTGGTCGTATACTCTCATCATTTCCTCTATTTTGTCGAGATCATGACTTTTTCTTAGCTGCCGCCTTCGGAGTGTCTTTGAATGACAGCCCTCAATGACTCTCAGTCGGATGGCATCCTCCGTCGAGAACGAGTCAAAATTGCAATACTGAGACAGGCGGCGTAGTCTGGATATGAATGTGCTCATCATTTCATCCTTGTCTTGACGGGCCTGATGAAATACATATCTCTCGTAGTCCACATTTCTTTTGTGCACAAACTTTCTGTTTAGCGCATCTCGCACCTTGTCATAAGTCCCTTTATCATCCGTTGGCAATTCTTTGATCACTTTGCCAATCTCTTTGCCGACCAGATTGCGGAGTGCAATTAGCTTGTCTCTGTCTCCCATGACTTTCGATCCTCCAAGGTAATCCTCGAAGTCCTCCAACCACTCCTGCCATCGAGGGCCCATGCTCCCGCCAGCCACCAGGGTCAGTGGTTCCGGGGGGCGCAGATGTGAGACTATGGGCGTGACAGGGGCAGCCACCGCTGCACCGCCTCCATTTTGGTGCGGTGAGTTCGACATGGCTGCACTGATCTATTGATGTCACGTTAACACACTTGCTAGTGCTTGCTTTTGCAGTGACCAATGCTTGTTTTGCAGCTATCAATGCTTCTTCCTATAGCTATCGAAGTTTGTTTTGCACTTATCAATGCTTATTTTGCACTTATCAATGCTTGTTTCGCAGTTTTCAAAGCTTGTTTTGCAATGTCCAATGCTTGTTTTGCAGTTTCCAATGCTTGTTTTGCAATGTCCAATGCTTGTTTTTATACTTTCCAATGCTTGTTTTGCAGTTTCAATGCTTGTTTTGCAGTTTCAGCCGGGTGTTGCCTGACTTCAAAATGGCCGCTTATGATTTACACATAGGGTGTCCCAATGGTTGCCTGTTCCTAAGATGGCCGCCGTTCATGAAATCTCGGTCCACACGAGACTTGCTTTCATTCTGGGCATGCTCACTCTCCAGGACTCGCCGGCAGCCGGTTTCTGCGCGCTGCATCGCTTCTTCAGTGTCCCTGCGCTCACAGACTTTCAGGACCTCCAGGTATGAGCAGGGGGAGCTCTCAGCGTCAGGGGGGTCAGTGGGTCAGGCCATCTCTCACACATCGGGGGTGAGCCGTCTCCTTCCACGCGTCCTGGCGTTCTTCTTCCGGATGCTTTTACGCACTTTGGGCAACACCTCAGGTGCTCTTTGACCGCCGGGGCAGTAGGCAGAACCGGGGTAGGCACCGACTTCTCCTCGTGAGTCGCGTGCCAGTTTGCACGCATCAAGGGTGAACCGCGGTTTTGGCGCGAATCGGCGCACCGCTTCAAACACCCCAGCGCTCGATGCCGCTTTCTCCCTCAAGGCTCTACGCGACAGGCAGATCGCGGAGCAGGGGCAATTACCGCTGGCGTCTTGTTCCGGGCGGTGGACCTACTTCAGCCACACATGGCTCGACAGCATTTCTCTTTCCTTCACGCTGCCGGGACAGGGACGCTTCTCCTTGGGGTTTTGTAGGTGGCTGACTGCACCATCCCACCCTCGTTGCCAGTTGTCACGTCTTAGGTGTAATGACAAACACCAGTCATGTAGTTTAAGGAGATTTATTCTTGCTTATCAGTTCCCTGTCCCTACTCTAACTGACCCTTTCCTGTCACTGCCCCTCCTCTTCCTCCAACCCCGTAACTCCTCCCATCCCAACTACTAGACCGTTCACATTATCACAGGAACTATCCTCATTCTGCTCCTGTGAAGGTTTTTGGGTTTCCGACACTCAACATCAAAGGTGTAAGGGGGTGCAACTAACAGATACAGAATGACTAATAGCGGAAGAGGAGTGAGGTGTACATTTTACGCAGGTACTGAATCAGGAAAATTGCCATGAGTCACTTTTGAACAAAATGGTGAACAATTTGAAGTAGCCTCCATACTTGGCCAAATTGATGTGTGTGAGATGTGATAGGTGAGTAAAAGCACATTATGATGCTGGTGATATTTGTTACTTTTTGGGGGAACAGGACAAAGGTATTTTGGGAAGCTTTTAGTGAACTACTAAAATAGTTATGCGTATTCAACATTGACATGTTGATCAAGAATGTGGCTGCTGAGAATGGGAAAGGTTGTTAGATTATCCTAATGTTGAACCGCAAGAAAACCATGTGAACGAGATGAATGGTTCAGGTAAAAAATGAAGCTATGTTTGAGACAGATGGAGAAGAAAAGATGCCTCTGTAATAAGAAGGGGGAAGAAAGTGTGGTGCAGAGGTTGATGCTTGAAATATTATTGGTGTTAGAGTCGTTGAGCATTACTGAGTGGTGGGGCAATCAGTATTGGTCAGCTTAAAGGGAGTATGAAATTCTAGGCTGGATTATGAGTGATAATGTGTGACAGAAAAATATGTATATCAGAAGACAGATGATAAAAGAAAGCGAATTGGTTGAGTTGATGTCACAGTGATCAGTAGCGTACAGGAAGTAAATCAAAAGCCCTTGGAATGAACCTTTGGATATACCAGAGGGTTGGAGAAACAGTGGTGAGAGTGACTACTCACTGTCACCACTGGTTCTCCAACCTGGAGTTGCAAACAGGGAGTTGCAAAGGCTATTCGCCTGTATCTTGATTGCTACATACAGAAACCCTATTTGGATCTACGAATCATAATCTGCTGGAAATGAGTACGTTTGAGCTTAAAAAATATATCCTGAGCCCAAACTCTCTGTCCTTAATTCTTGGAGGGGGAGATTATGGGCTGTGATATTAAACTGCCAAAAATAAAATGCTGAGTGTCTGTCACCATCCATGTCAATAGACCCGATTCAGACAGATTGCCTCTGCTTCAATCTAATTCATTGGGGAAAATAAATTCACCCCACTATTTTTTTTACAGTTTCCTACTTGTCTGCTCAAAAATGTTGTCATGTATGTTGTTGGCGTAAGTGAACAAACACTTCTCAGAGGGGTCAGATATAAAACCTCTATTCTAGACATGCCGTATGCTCACTTGTGCACAGCTACACAACATTTATGCTAACCTATTTTAAAGGAATAAACTAAAAGTATGATGGGGGATGCTTGAACTAATCTAATCCACTGTTAATTACTCAGGCAACCATCCCTGTCCATCCTTTTTTTTTGCACACTCTGCAGCCTCAGATTAGACCCAGCTATATGCATTGTATGCAAGCTACATCTCAGGGATATGCTTCTATACCATCAGTCTGCTTCGCAAAGTCCTCCCACTACTACCCGACTCTGCTAGAAAAACCCTTGTCCAAGCACTGATCCTTAGTCGGATCGACTATTGTAATGGCTTGCTGCTCTCTGCAAACGAAGGAGTGCTGGCTAAGCTACAAGTCATTCAGAACACGGCAGCTCGCCTTGTTCTGAATGCCCCCCCCCCCCGAGAACTGCTTCCAAGCCCCTCCTTGAACAGCTGCATTGGCTCTCAATCCGACAAAGAACCAAATTTAAAATATGCTGCTTGATCCATAAGTGTTTGAATGGACAGGGGCCCGTTTATCTTGAGCGGAAATGTGTTCCCTACGTTCCAGCACGATCCCTCAGATCGAGTAGCGATCTCCTCCTTGTGGTCCCTCGGGCCAAAAAGTCCAGACACGGAGGTAAAGCCCTGTCCATTACTGGTCCTAAGTCGTGGAACAAACTCCCTCTGTCCTTGAGACAATGTAAAGAACATCTTACATTTCGAAAACTTCTAAAAACCACCCTGTTCAAAAATGATATCTAACTCCATCTCCATACCACGCCTGCTGTTTACCGGTTCCAAAAGCACAGAGATACTCCAGTAGGAGTGGATTCA
This sequence comes from Lissotriton vulgaris, assembly GCF_964263255.1. Lineage (NCBI taxonomy): Eukaryota > Metazoa > Chordata > Amphibia > Caudata > Salamandridae > Lissotriton > Lissotriton vulgaris. Next base: position 1,082,103,395 of record NC_141694.1, on the reverse strand, counting down.
AGCGCTATATAAACCAGCAAATGAATAAAAAAATTAAAAAATGCTTGACAATGTTCCAATCGGAGAAGTCTAGCCCGAACTGCCAAAGAAAAACGATTATGGTTTTAAAGTATGTTAGCTAAATGTTTTTTTCACTCGTGGATTACATTTTTTTATAATGTTAGTGATCTTTCTTTTGATGATTTTTGATGGATAGGCTCTTTTTAGGCGTCTTAGGGAAGATCTTGTGCTAGTTTTAGGTTTCTTTTAAGGGAGAATTGTGCTTGCCTAGTATATTGGACCTGGCAGAACAGCAGCAGTCGACAAGCAGCAACAATCAGAGAATGTAGAGAGATAGGTGGGATCTGTGCCCCAAAGGGAAGGACACGTACAGTAAACAATTGGTAATTAGGGGTACAGAGGTTTGGGTTGCAGGTCGTAAGTCGAGTAAGAAACAGTAATGGGGATTCTGTGGAATGGGTATGGGAAAGTAGTAGACATGTAATGTGTAATAAAGTAGAGTTCATCCAGGATAAGGTTAACATGTAGTATTTATTCAGCCCCAACCAACAGTCAGCTAACAACTGACAAATATGGAACATACATATTAGATGAACATTGGTGACAGATGGTTCCAAGTTTTAAGTTCTAGCATGGAACCAGACCACACACAGAGACAGGTCATCACACTTCTCCCTCTTAAACACTAAACTGGTTTACATGTCCAGCAATAAAAAAGGCAACAGAAACATATGAAGAAACGAAAGAGAAGGTTCCTATACATAATCACGCAAGTGAACAGGAGGCCTGCGTACTCTCACACTCTTACGAGAAGAATCAGTGTGCAAATCAGGAACCACAACATTGTCTTCACATTTCCCTTTTCCCCCAAAATGAGAAACACGACTATTGTTCCAGATACGACCATCCTCCGTCTTTACAGCATTTTTGAAAATTTTTACAATGGTTCTAGGAACAGAAAACTTTGACCAGTTTTGACAACCCACAGGAGCCCTGATCTTTACCACTTCCCCCACCTTGAATTTGCATTCTTTTGCAGAATTTCTCCTATCTACATACATCTTCCTTTGCCTCTGTAGTCTCAATTCCCTTTCTCTCCATGCACCCACATCATTATTTTTTACACCCTTGTCTGCAGCCATCCAGGCAGGACATAAACAAGTATTAGGCGCCCTACCCTTGAAGAGTTCAAACGGAGTCTTTCCTGTAGTTGAGTGTGGAGAGAAACGATAAGCAGAAATTCTGTTCTGTAACTCCCTTCTCCAGTCCAAATTGTTAACCCTTGCCAACTGAATGCTTTCCTTCAAAGTCTTGTTAAGTCTCTCCAAAGCACCATTTACCTCAGGATGATACAAAGAAATCCTCTTGTGAACTATGCCACACCTACTGAGATAATCCTCAACTTTCCCAGAACAAAATTGTGGCCCATTGTCAGAAAGAATAGAGTTCGGGAAACTCTCGCGCTTAAAGACAGACTCCAAGAAAGAAATAACAGACTCACTTGTAATCTCCCTTACCAAACTAACCTCCACCCATCTTGAATACAAGTCCAATAAAACCAACATAAACGGAGTTTGATGCTCACCATGTAACGGCCCCACAATATCAACTGCAATCTCATCCCAGGGGGACCTAGGCAACCTCCTGCAAACCATTGGGGAAAACCTAGTTTTCAAGACTTTATCATTTGCCTGACAAGAAGAGCAATCCCTAACTGTACGTTCCACCAACAAATCAATACCTGGCCACCAGAAGTCCATTCGTATGCGTTCTTTCGTCTTAGAAATGCCTAAGTGTCCTTCATGAGCCATGTCCACCAGAACACTTCTGAGATTAACAGGTGGGACTAATCTAGTACCTCTCATAAGCAAACCATCCACGACTGCTAACACATCAGCAACCAAAGACCAAGGTTTCTTTAGAGAACGAGACATACCTCCTTCCAACAATTTAATGACCTCCTTTAATTCCTCATCCTTACTCAACTCTTCTTTTTAAGCATCTTCCTTCACCGCACCCAAAGTAGCGTCACACACCTTTAATTCACACTCAAAATCGTCAACCAAAGCTTCATCAACATTTTCTACGACATCCACCAGCCTTGACAGACAATCAGCCGAGACATTAGTTTTTCCTGGAATATACTCAAACCTGAACACAAACTCCTGCAAAGAAATTACCCACCTCCTAATTCTCGCCGAGATTGAGTCCAACCCCTTCTTTTCAAACACCTCCTTTAGTGGCTTGTGATCAGATCTGATGGTAAAGGAGGAACCCCAAACAAACTTCCTGAATTTATTCACAGCCCAATATATTCCCAACGCCTCTTTCTCTATGACAGAGTAATTCAACTCCGCCCCCTTCAAACATCTCGAAGCACAAGCTATGAGAACCTCTTTGTCTTTCCTCACCTGTAACAACAGAGCACCCAGACCCTTATTGCTAGCATCTGTTACAATAAACGTTGGATCCCCTGGAACAAACGCCTGCAAATTTGGTGCATTCCTCAGATCCATCTTTACCTGAGCAAACTCTCTACTACACTCCTCTGTCCAATTAAACACAGAGTTTTTACACATGATTTTCCTAAGATTAACAGTCTTATCTGCGAAATTTCTCACAAACTTATTGTAAAACTCCGCCATTCCCAAAAATGATGACACCTCTTCTTTTGAACATGGCTCCTTCAACTTTTCAATTGTATCCACAAGTTCCTTTTTTGGACATATGCCCTTCCTCGAAATATGGTGGCCCAAATAATCTAGCTCTTTGACACCAAACTTACACTTGCTCCGTCGTAAAGTTAATCCAACATCCATCATCTTCTTCAACACAAGACGAACCCTTTCATCATGTTCATGTTCATTCTTACCAGAAATGAGAACATCGTCCTGATAACATTTTACCCCCGGTATTCCTTTGAACAGATCTTCCATAATTCTCTGGAATACCGAGGCTGCCGAAACAAGCCCAAAAGGCATCCTTAAAAACTTGAATGCCCCCATTGGTGTTATAAAACTAGTAAGCTCCTGACACTCTTCCTTTAGCGGGACCTGGTGATACGCCGAAGCCATGTCCAAGGTGGTGAAGTAACATGCCCCATCTAATGTAGAAACCAACTCCTCTATGTTTGGCAAAGGGTACTTGTCAACTATTACCTCCTTATTTAATGCACGAAGGTCAACACACAGCCGAATCTCATTATTTGGCTTCCTCGCGACCACAATTGGTGCGAGCCATTCAGTTGCCTCTACTGGTTGTATAACCCCAGTTGACAACAACCTCTCAATCTCTTTTTCCACAGCATCCTTTACACAAATTGGAATGCGCCTTACTTTAGCAGCAACAGGCACCGCACCCAACTTCAGTTTGATGTTGTGATTGTAACCCTTTATACATCCAAGTTTTTCACTGAACAATTCCTTAAAATCCTTTATAAACTTATTCTCTTCATCATCTACAGACTGTACTTGAATAACAGGGTGAGCATTTGGATTGAGACTCACACCCAACCTTGCTTGATGAGACCAACTCAACAAGTTGTCTCCCCTGTTTGCCACATAGATTTTTGCTTCCACAAACCTCCCCTTATATTCAATGCAGTCAAAAAAGTAACCCATTATTTTTATGGGTTGTTCTTGATAACCTGTTGGTCTTATATCCGGTTTACACAAAGTCTTTTTCTTTTCAAACACATTTTCAAACACCTCTTTTGAAATGAAAGTGACATGTGAGCATGAATCAAATTTCATCAACACACTTGCTTCCCCAACCAACACATAATCAGAAGGATGTTCTACAACATCATCATTAATCTGAAAACTAACCAACTTAGTCTCTGTCCTCGTATCTCTCCCAACCTTTGATCTGCAATTTCTACCAATATGCCCCTTTCTTCCACACACATTACAATGAACTTAAGGGCAGGACACTCTCTCGCATTCGCCATATGCCCATATTTCCCACATCTATAGCAATTTCCTTGAAAAGGCGTTGTGAATTTCTTACTTGTCTGTATTTTCGGATTACCTCCATCAACCTCCCCTTTCAATTTTTCTCCCTCGCACCCTTCTTTTTTTTCCTTTTCATCATCTCTCTTCACAGCCTGACACACCACTTCTTGTGCTGAACAACTACTTGGGTTTTCATCCTTCTTCTCCTTGCTCAGTTCTCCAACGCATTTTAACATGTGTTCAACCCTTTTTGCAATACCTATCACTTCTTCAAGTGCAGGTTCATCCTTTAACCACAACTCCTCCCTTATTTTATCGCTCACACATCTCAAAACGAACTGATCCCTTATTCTTTCTTCCACCAAACCCCCAAACTTACAACTTGATGCCAGCTTTCTTAGTGCAGTAATGTACTCCTCAACACTCTCTTCCTTACCTTGCTCTCGTAACCCGAAATAGTACCTTTCCATGATGGTACTTACTTTAGGAAGGTAATGCAAATCCAACTGCCTAACACATATTTCAAACTCATTCAACCCCCTTTGATCTGCTTGTGGAATAAGTGGAAGAGTCTCCAAAACCTCCTGGCCTTCTCCACCCAAACAATGCATTAATAAGGCATGCTTTCTTTCTCCACTCAAATTCGCACCACACACCCTTGCGTAGTTCTCAAATATTTTCTTCAATTTTTTCCACTTAATCAGTGGCTCCCCTGGTTCCATCAGAAAGAAAGGAGGGCAATTCACAAGAAAGAGGAGTTCAGTCAGCTGCCTGTGAATTAACACACTTTGTCATACTATTCACCCAGCAAACTGGGTTTCCGACGTAGCTGCTTATTGGTTCCATATCATGGGTGGCCTCTTCAGCTACACTGACATTTTAGTCCCTTACACAATGTATGTTGGGAATAATAGTTTTTATTTTTACCAAACTAAGCATTGTTTTAAGTGGGCAAGGTCCTGTATCCACTGAGCCGTCATTTCTGTCCTTGAAAATGCTTCCTCAGCAAAATGAAGCAAAAAACAAAAATATGAGTGACAGGATAGAGGTTGTACCTGAATAAAGTCATTGTGTTGGTGGGACTGGGGAAGGACTGGAGTAGAACTAGTAAGAGGAGTTTGATAAATATGGGAATAAGGGCCAGGAGGTAGACCACCAAGAGGGTTATGATGACCAGAGTTACAATGACCAGGATAAGAAGAACTAGGCCCAAGGAGACCTAATCTACAAGGACCAGAATTACCAATGCCAGACGGGACCATGTACAAATAGACGATGATGGACAAGGCAAGAAAAACAAAAAGGACTAGAGGTACCAGGACTCGGAGAGTGGGATCAGCAGGCCTAAGAGGATGTAGTACAGGGAGATCTGGAAAGAGGGGAAAAGGGCCCAACGAAACAGGACTATGGGTAGAGAAACATTAGGCCCTGGACCATCACAATGAGGAGGGCCTGAGTGCACTGACCAGGGCCAGGAGTAACAGACCCAGGCAGACAGAACAAAGAGGACCAGGAGATCAGTGGAAAAAAGAACCAAAGACAGGAGAGCAAAGACTACAGAAATCAGATCAATAAGGGCCAAATGACCAGAAGGATATGAACCAGGCCCGGGAAGGCCATGGCTAGAACTAACCAGGGCAAGCAGGACCTGGATACCCTAGAATAGAATGACCAGGATGGATACAAAGGACCACAAAGTCCAGGGCCACTGTGACCAGGATCAGAAGGTCCGTGAGGGTCCCACTCAGAGGGGTCCTAAATCAATTTGACAAGGACTACATGAACCTGGATGGCCAGCAACATATAAATTAGGAAAACAAGTGGCAGAGGGATGAAGATAAACCTGACATAGGAGGACCATTACTAGGAGGACTATGATAGAGGGGAAATAAGGTGGAACATGTAACAAGGACTAGTAGGAATAGGCTGAGGGAGCAGTATGGAGGGGAAAAGACAGGCTAGGTAAACCAGAACCAGTGGGACTGACACCAGAAGACAAAATACAGAGATCCAGAAAAAGGAGGACCAGAATTAGGACTACAGGAGAACAAGCAGAAGAAGGATTAGGAACAGGCAAACTAAAGGAGCAGATAAACCAGGGGAGCGGGATGAGGGGGATGATAGATGAAAATTAGGGTATGGGGAATAAAAAGGTCCAGGTCCAGGGTAGGAAGCCTGTGAAACAGGAAACCAGAATCCAAAGAAGTAGATGCAGGAGTACATGGGAATAACAACCAGAAAGATGAGGAAGTACGGGGATCTGAATAATCTGAGGTCTAGGAACATCAGAACTATGAAAGGCTAGGATAATCTGTAGTGAACAAGGACACTTCATTGCAGAGCCATGGGGCAAGCAGCAGGAGAACTAGGGCCAGAAGGATCAAGACCAGATTGAAGAGGACTACGAAGATCAGGACCTGAAGGGCAATGGTCAATAGTGCCAGTAGACCAGGGTAAGCAGGGAAGGGATTAGGAAGACCAAGAGTAAACAGAACACCACAGCAAGAAAGACAAGATGAACTAAAAGGATCATTACCAGGAGATCCGGAAACAGGGCTAAGAGGGACAAGAAAATCAGGACCTAGGTAACCAGGGTAAGGATTACCAAGTGGGATAAGACAATCATTACAGGTAGCAGTATCAGGGTGAGGAGGATCAGAGGAAAGGCTGCCAAGCAGAATTTAGAAGGCCAAGGGGATTAGACAGTGGTGGCAAACAGAATCAGGACAATAATAACCAGGCTCAGGAGGAACTGAACAAGGAATACCAAGCTCAATGACTACATTACAGGGTCAAGAGGATAAGACAGGAACAGAACTTGATGGGCCAAGACTAGGGGAACCAAGAATGACCAAGATGGCCAATAGGAAAGGTTGATAATAAAAATCACAATAGGGTAAGAAGGATGATAACCATGAGAAAGACAAGTGCTATGAAATAGCAAAATTGCATAGCCAAGAGTGCCAGGGAAGTGAGACTAAGGATACTGTCAACCAGAGCAAGAAGGAAAAGATCTAGGAGAAACAGGAAATAAAGGATTAGAAGGACCAAAAAGACCAGGGCAAAGAGGATCAGGACCTAGAGTACCAGGACCAGGATGAGGAGAAAAGGAGAATCAAGAACAGGAACGCTAGGATTGGGATGGCCACACCCTGGTGGTCCAGTCAACAGGGATAGGAACAAGATGGCCAAGAAGGTCAACAGGATTTCCAGGCCACAGGAGAGACCAGAGCAAGGAGGACCATGATAAATGAAGGTAGAAACATTAGGACAATGAGCAGGGAGATCAGGACCAGATCCTGGAAGACTAGGATGATTAGGACCATGAAGATTGTGGCCAATAGGCTCAGGGAACCAGAATAAGTGACAGATGATGGGGTCAGTACTAAGAATACCAGGAGGAACACAGCCAGAGAAGCCAGGACCACAGCAAGGGTGATTAGAAGGATCAGTACCAAGAAGACCAGGAACAGGGCTAGGAGTGCAAGGATTACTGTGACATTAGGACCAGAGCCCTAAGTACCATGCAGAGCAGAAATCCCAGGACCTGGGGTAGCAGGGCCAGGGTGAGGAAGATCAGAAGGACTAGAAAAGCCAGTAAGAAAATGGGGACTGGTTCTGGATATCTGGTTGGATCAGAACAAAAATAACTAGGCTCAGAGCGACCCAAACGAAGAGAACCAGGCTCAAGAGGGTCCTGATATATTGGGTGCAGTGCAGTCTCATCATGAAGAACCAGGATGATCCAAACAAGGAAGACAGGGAAATAGAGGGCAAGGTCTAGCAGGGATAGAACATGATAGGCCAGGTGAACAGAGGAGACCAGCAGGACCAAGGAATTAATGTACTAAAAGTTTGATGAGCAGAGTGAGAAAGATAAAAATGGCTTTATCAAGGAGATGATGCTGAAGAAGATCAGGGAAGAAGAACGAGGAGAGAGGGGCTTGTAAGGAACAGGATGGCCAAGAGGACCATAACCTAGAGGAACAGGTATACAAAGAACCAAACAAGGAAGACCAGAAAAAAAAAGAATGATCAAGTCTAGTGGGCACAAAACCCAAAAGAGACAACAGACTGTGAGGACAAGGAATAGGAACACCAGTGCTTTTCAAGCGAGACAGATTGAGGAAGACTAGGAGATCAGTGTGAGAAGTTGGCCTTGCATATGCTGTCCATAAGTTATAGTGGGCATCTTGCACCAGTCCAAACAACCCTTATTGATGATAAGTTTAAAGACAACCTTTATTGAAAATTGTCCTAGTGGTAGCTATGGAGAGCAGCCTACAGGCTAAGTCTTGAAGGAGTGTAAAGCAGCTTGGTATACCAGATTATAACCTCTTGAATGTCTAAATGAAAGGAGAACTATACATGGTATATATAAAATAAATGTATTTATTACTAAACACTTTCTACTAATCTCTTTCTGAGATTACAGAGCAAGGTACACAATTTAAACACAATAGGACTGTAGTAAATGGCACTGTTTACACTGGGCCCCAAGGGGGGACCAAACCATATATTAAGAAAGTGGTATAAGAACCACAACTTGACTAGACACAATGCTTAGAGCACGTAGAATCACTGGGACCCCAAGGAAACACCCCAAGTAGTGACACAGGAGACCCACGGGGGACATGTGCAGTATGAGAATACAGCCGCGAGCGAAGTTAGCTTCTATTGGGAAAGTACGGTTGGAATTTTAAAGGTTAAGGAAACTTAGGAGAGGACTTTGAGCAAACCCCTTTAGACTTAAGAGGTTCTAGGGCCAACACCCACGGGAGCACCGGAGCACTTGAGTTACCTCACCCAGGGAAGCCGGGTGCAAAGGTGTCAAATGGTATCAGGAATCGTTGTTGATTTCAATGGCGATCTGCTGCAAAGTGCTGCTGCCGTGAAGAAGGAAAGTATACAGTGTGATCCATGGCAGGATCTAAGATGTGAAGAACCTGAAAGCAGAGGGGACAGAGTCTGGGTCACTTGCCAGTGAACAGGGGCACAATAGACAAATGCCCCCTATATGTCGGGTGCTTCAGGTACAAAGAGGTGAAGCTTGACTCTGCAGCCACGAGGAGCAGGAGGCGTCGACGACAACTAGGAGCTGGATTCGAGCTGTCCCACAATGGATGTCGAGTGCTGCAGTGTCGATCTCGGATTGAACACAAGCCTTGACAACAGCAAACCACGCAGGAAGAGAAAAGATGCTTTGCTGTAGACCAGCAAGGTCCAGGGGACTCCCCAAGCAATGGAGAGGCAGGGCATATCTGGAGCAACCAGGGAAGCCTAAGGAAAGTTAAAGTTACCTTCTCAGGGACCCACAGGTTGACGGGCCAGGGATTGTTACGGTACCTCAAGAGAAAACACAAAGGGCTGGCTCATGGAACACTTGTTGAGTGTAGGCCAGCAATCTTCAGTGGAACTGCTGCTCAGTGTCTGGGCTACATGTAACACAATGCACAGCCTCAATCAATCAATCAATCAGGAGTTTGTTAAAGCGCGACTACTCACCCGTAAGGGTCTCAAGGCGCTAGGGGTGGGGGGTGTGGGGGGGGTGCAGGTTCCATTCCATCAAGGAGGGGGGGTCTGTCGAAGAGCCAGGTTTTGACGTTTCTTGCGAAGATGGGGAGCGATGTTGTCTGTCTGAGGTGGAGCGGAAGGGCGTTCCATGCTTTGGCCGCGAGGAAGGAGAAGGAGCGGCCTCCCGATCTGGTCTTTCTGGTGCGGGGGACCACGGCGTAGGAAAGCTGGGCTGATCGTAGGGTCCTTTGGGGTGCGTGGAATTTGAGTCGGCTGTTCAGGTATGCTGGTCCGGTGCTGTGGAGGGCCTTGTGTGCGTGGGTGAGCATCTTAAAGGTGATTCTCGCCTCGATGGGGAGCCAGTGGAGTGTGCGCAGGTGCTGGGAGATGTGGCAGTGTTTTGGCAGGTTGAGGACCAGTCTTGCGGCGGTGTTCTGGATGTTCTGTAGCTTGCGGATGAGGTTTTTGTTTATTCCGGCGTAGAGTGCGTTGCCGTAGTCGAGTCTGCTGGTGACCAGGGCGTGAGTGACTGTCTTTCGGTGTTCGAGGGGGATCCATTTGAAGGTCTTACGAAGGAGGCAGAGGGTGTGGAAGCATGAAGATGAGACAGAGTTGATCTGGCGGTCCATTTTGAGCTCGGAGTCCAGGATGATTCCCAGGTTGCGTGCGTGGTCTGTGGGGGTTGGCGGGTTTCCGAGGGCGGTGGGCCACCAGGTGTCGCTCCAGGCGTCGGGGTTTGGGCCCATGATGACAGCTCACTCAAGGGACCCCTGCGCCCTTCGGGCGATTGCATAGTAACACACACATGGTCGCTCGAACTAGTTGATGCTCAAATTCAGCCTCAAGGATTGTCGAGAAGCATATGCACTTGCATATGTGCACAGTGCCCAGGGGTTCCGGTTCCACGGTCCCCAGGGGGGCTAAGGGTCTCAGCTTTGCTGGGAGCTCGGGTCCGCCTCTGTGAAGTCTGGGAATCCACCTTCTGTGTTGCAAATTCTTCTGAGTCCGGCGGGAGCTTCAGAGATGCAAACCGGTTAGATGCGTCTTTGGTGCCTGCCATGCAGGGGAGTACTCCAAGGGAGATCCTTCAGTCATCTAGTGCCTTGTAGATCATCGAAGTTCCAGGATTCAGTATCAGAGTTTCATCCAGGTAAATCTAAAGTCCTGTAGTCAGGGGTTCCTACTTTATACCCAATGAAGGGGTGGGACAAACTCTGGTGACCAACCTATGGGAGGGTTTGGAAAGAGTGGTGGCTACACCCATTTCCTTTGTCCAGTTTTGCATCCCTGCAACCGGTTTGAACTGGGCTTTGCACAGGGACACCAAATGTGCCCCCAGTGCAGACTTCAAAGCACTCTTGGAGTGCACCCACTCAGCCCCAATACACTAAAGCCTGACTGGGAGGTGATTACACCTCCCTGTGACAGGAAACCTATTGTCCAGGCCTCCCATGCCGGAGTTTAATCCAGTAGCAGGAGGCCATACTCGTGTCTGTGGCTGCAGCCTCCATTTTGTGATGCCAGGGTTCTGTTAAGCTGGTACCCGGTGTACCGGTGTGGCCATGTTTCTCCCTCTAGGAGGGTGGAATCATCCCTCCACCGCCAGTACTGGCGGGGAGGTATGATTCCAAAGTGTTTGACACTAAACAAGACATGTTTCCTTGCAGCCATTCCAAACTTAGCATTTACCGCAAGGTTATAATGCACTTAAGAGTATATGGTCTGGCTGCATCACTGAACAACCGCAGAGAATAGATTCCGAAAGCTGCAGAGGGGCCCTGCTTATGCATGGGCACCCTCTCACACAATTCCTAACACCCTGCCTTCTGGATTGATAAGGCCTGCCACAGGGGTGACTGATAGATTTATATGTGCAGTGATATAAGGTAGATATAGGGAACCTATATCTAAGTAAGGGGTGCATACACCACCTTACACAGGCTGCTGTAGCAGACCTGTGGTGTCATTTTGGAAGGCCCCTGGTAGGCCTCTGGTGTACCTATGCCCAGGGCACCTAGTGTACCATTTACTAGGGACTCATAAGGGTACCCAGATATCCAATCTGGAGTGTACCTAGAGTACATGGAATCATTTTAGAGAGGAAGCAGCTAGGCTGGGGTCCTGGATAGCAGGGCCTCAGACTGTCTAAAGTAAATAAAACTGTAAAACATCAGCAAAAAGTGGGGGTAACTATAAGAAGCAGATCCTACTCACGTATATAACCCCCCCCCCCAACGCAGGGACATTAAACTAACCTTGACCAGTTGAGTCTTCATGTTCTAAGTGGAAATATCTGGAGTGTCCATCTGCATTGGCATGGTTACTCCCAGGTCTATGTTCCACTGTATAGTCCATCTCCTGTAGGGAAATGGACCACATCAAAAGTTTGGTGTGTTCACCCTTCATCTCTTTTAGCCATAAGAGGGGCTTATGGTCTGTCTGAACAATGAATTGACTGCCATACAAGTATGGCCTCAGCTTCTTCAGAGCCCAAACCACAGCAAAAGCCTCCATCTCAATGGCTGACCAACGTTTCTCTCTGGGGGTCAGCTGTCTGCTAATAAAAGCTACTGGCTGGTCCTGACCTTCATCCTTCAATAGTGATAACACAATCCCTACCCCCAACTCAGATTCATCTGTTTGAACAATGAATTATTTGGAGTAGTTAGGACTTTACAGAATGGGAGCAGTGCACATGGCCTGCTTCAGGTCATCAAATGCCTTTTGACAGCTAAATGTCCACTTAACTTTCTTTCGTTTTTTTTTTTTAGAAGTTAAGTCATTCAGGGAGGTCACTATGAATACATACTCCTTGACCAATTGACCAATCTTCTGTAGTATCTAGTCAGGCCCAAGAAAGCCGACCTGAGTCTGGGTGGTTGGAGAAACCCAGTACATAATGGTCTGGATGTTGCTCTACAATGGTTGAACCTGGCATCCACCCACAAGGTGGCCCAGGTACACAACCTGACTCTGCCCTATCTGGTACTTAGTAGTCTTGATATTTAGGCCTGCTTTCTGCACGGCCCCCAACACATTTCTCAGGTGGAGCAGGTGATCCTCCCAGGTGGAGCTAAAGGCAGCAATATCATCTAGATATGCTGCACTATAGTATTCCAGGCATATTAGGACTTTATTCACCAACCTTTGAAAAGTGGCAGGTGCATTCTTCAAACCAAAGGGCATCACCACAAATTGGTAATGCCCACTAGGGGTAGAAAATGCTGTTTTGGGCTTTGCATCATAAGCTAGTCTGAGCTGCCAGTAGCCAGCTGTCAAGTCAAATGTGCTCAGAGACTTGGCAGAGGCCAAAGTATCTATGAGCTCATCTGCCCTGGGTATTGGACGGGCATCAGTCCTAGTGACTGCACTGAGACCCCTGTAGTCTACACAAAACCTCATCTCTTTTTTACCACCCTGGTGTGAGGTTTGGGTAGTAAGACTACTGGACTAGCCCAATGGCTATCTGAGGGTTCAATAACTCCCAAATCCAACATCTTCTGGACTTCAGTTCTGATACAGTCCCTGGCATGGTCAGGTTGCCCGTATATCTTATTGTTAACAGGCAGACTGTCCCCAGTGTCCACTTCATGAGTGCACCAGGTGTCTGCCAAGGCTATATCATTCCCTGACCCATTATCAAGGTTCTGTGAGAGCAGATCAGGGAGTGGATCACTCTCTTCCTCATGTCCCTCATCAGTAGCAATGAGCAAGCCCATGTCTGCCCTGTCAACATATGGTTTCAGTCTGTTGACATGGAGTACCCTACTGGGGCTCCTGGGAGTTCCGAGGTCTACCAAGTAGGTAACCTCTCCCTTCTGTTCAACAATTGTATGGGGGCCACTCCACTTGTCCTGGAGGGCTGCTGGCCCCCAGGCTCCAATGCCCACAACTTCTGCTCTGGCTGGTAAACAGTCAGCACAGCCTTTTGGTCATGCCAGACCTTTTGAAATTCCTGGCTAGCCTCAAGGTTTTTGTTGGCCTTCTTCATATACTCTGGCATCCTGGAGCGGAAACCGAGTACATAGTCCACAATATCCTGTTTGGGAAGTTTGAGAGGTAACTCCCATCCCTCCTTCACTAGACACAATGGACCCCTAACATGATGTCCAAACAGAAGTTCAAAAGGGCTGTAAGCAACCCCCTTCTGAGGAACCTCCCTATAGGGAAATAGAAGGCAGGGTAAAAGGATGTCCCATCTGCGCATAAGCTTTTCTGGGAGACCTTTAATCATGTGCTTTAAGGTTTTGTTGAATCTCTCAACTAAACCACTGCATTGTGGGTGAATGGTGATGGTGAATTTGTAATTCACTCTAGACTCCTTCCACATAGCAGTCAAGTAACTAGACATGAAGTTTGCACCCCTGTCTGATATTACCTCCTTAGGGAAACCCACTCTGGAAAACACTCCCGGAAGGGCTCTTGCCACCACAGGAGCTGTGGTGGTCCTAAGTGGAATGGCTTCTGGGTACCTAAAGGCATGGTCCACCACCACCAGGATATATCTGTGACCAGAGGCTGTCTGAGGATCCATGGGACCAACTGTATCAATCCCACCCTCTTAAAGGGAACCCCCACCACAGGTAGCGGTATCAGGGGGGCCTTTGTGGTACCACCTGCCTTGCCACTAGCTTGACAGGTGACACAGGAGCTAAAACACTCCTTGGTGCCTTCAGACATATGGGGCCAATGAACGTGAGGGACAATCCTGTCCCAAGTCTTGTTTTGACCCAGATGACCTGCTAAGGGAATATCATGGGCCTGGTGGCTTCAGGCTTGGGGTCTCTACTCTCGGAGTATGAGCGCCCATCATCCCAATAGATCCTATGGGTTCCACTAGCATTCCCAGCAGCCTCAGCAGCAGCCTGCCATCTGAGGGGTTCAAGAGAGAGGCAGCTCAGCTGCTCCTGGCTCAGATCTGCCCTGGAAGGGCCTCCTGTCCCCAAGAACTCAACCAGATCAGGTTTAAGCTCATCTGGGACAGTTCCTTCTTCAGGACTAAGATCATCTCCCTCAAGAGACTGATCTGTACTCGGAGTCACGGGGGAAGGCACTGCCTTAACCCTACTGGTCCTCTTCTTGGGAGGCACCTGGTCCATTCTTCCAGAACCCAGGGCCTGTTCAGTTTTAGACATGCTGGCCTGTGACCTGGTCACAGCAAACATATGTGCAGGGATTCCTAGCATTTCTGCATGAGTCATGAGCTCCACTTCGACCTAAGCTGAAGTTTCTAAATCATTGCCAAGCAAGCATTCAACAGGGAGGTCTGCACTTACCACAACCTTTTTAAGGCCAGTTACCCCTCCCCAGGAGAAATTACCAATTGCCAAAGAATGGTCAGTCCTGACATTGCTAGCATGGGTCACTTGGTGCATTTCACCAAGTATGATCTGCTCAGGAGTCACAAGATCTTGTGTCACCATTGTGACACTTGCTCATGTGTCCCTGAATGCCAGAGCCTATTTTCAATTGATCAAAGGCTGTCTGAATTTGCCCAGATTACTGGGACTGACAAAGGAGGACATATCCATGCCTTCATCACAGATCAGTACAGCCCGAGTTGGATCTCCAACTAGGCAAGAGTCCATCTCAGAACCCAGGGTTAACCCTACTACACCCTTATTCTGAGTACCACCACTTGGAGCTGAACTAGGGGGAACTGTTGTCTTAGGGGATATGGTGGCTGAAGTGGAGTTTTTGGACTTGGTACAATCACTAGTCCAATGGGGTTTCTGCTTATAGATTTTACACCATGGTTTATTTTGGCCTTTTCCTTTGTTAGATTGGGACTCCCCACCAGATGCTGATTTTCGGGGGCCTTGAGAAGACTTCTGTCCTTTATCCTTTTCCCCACCCTTATCAGAGTTCTTAGAATATTGCTTCTTGGAGTCACCTTGGTCTGAATCTTCTGCCTCACCCTGATTCTGACCCATTTGTCTGCCTTCTGACCCAATTCTTGGGGGATGTCAGATCAGAGTCCACCACGTACTGATGTAACAGCTGATTTTGACAATTATTAAGGATCTGATCCCTCATAATTAAGTTGTACAATTCTTTAAAATCACACACCTTACTACCACGTAACCAGCACTCCAGAGCCTTAGTAGAACAATCTACAAAGCCAACCCAGTCTTGAATCTGTGCCTTTTGGGTGTCTCTAAAGGTAATCCTGTATTGCTCAGTGGTAAGCCAAATACATTAATTAGAGCACTCTTCAAGACAGTATAGTTATCAGCATCCTCTTCTCTTACAGTGAGGAGCTTGTCTCTACCTTTGTCTGCAAAGTTGAGCCACAAGATTGATGCCCAGTGCTCCGGAGGGACTCTCTGTACTTTACAGGCCCTCTCAATTGCAGTTATCCATTTGTGGATGTCATCTCCACTCTGGTAGGGAGGGACAATCTTGTTCAGGTTCCTATGGTCATGAGTATGTTCTCTACCTCTAGGGACACTGATGCTGCCACCATGGGGTTCTAGCTCCAACTTTTTAGAAGCTCTCTGGGGTTCTAGGGATTCCCTATCTAAAGCCAACTGCTGTTTCATGATCATGAGTTTTTCTTCCTCAAATGCAAGCAGTCTGCAATTTCTATCATGAGAGGACTCTCTCCTGTAGGAGGCTGGGGTCCTATGAGAGACAGAGGTCCCTACAGATGAACCAGAATAGTTAGATTCCTGAGAAGGAGATACAGATCGTCTAGGTACACTGCTAACTCCTCCTGGCGTGGTGAAGAGAGGGCAACTGGGGCTCTCTTCTTCATTCCCAGGGAGAATTGGATTGTCCAGGTTAGAATCATCATGTTCATCCTGTTCAGAATCAAGGTCTAGCTCCTGGAGGTTTTCACCTCTTTGCCTTTCCTCTTATGCTTCCCCACCCAACCTACCTGTCTCATCAGACCCTGGGGTCTTTCTGAGATCATCTAAAAGCAATACCTCTATTAGGCGTTGGGCCGTAGGGTTTTTCCATGTCTTCAATTTCCTAGATGCACACATGTTTCTCAGTTCCTGAAATTGGACATGGTCATACTCAGTTAATCTGGAGCCACTGGCTTCAGCCCTTAAAGACATACTGGTGTGGTGTGGTGTCTGCACCTACCTATTCTAGTGGGACTACTAAACTCTCTTGAGTTGTAGAAAGGGTGTGCTAAGCCCTTGATACACAACTCTAAGTTCAGTAGAACTTACTTTAGTCTATGCTTGATTTCTATGTACTGATGTACCTATAGTGGCTTTCAGTTAGTAACTCAATGAGATTATCTGGTAAAGCAATATCAAGCTTGAATCCAACCGCTGCACACCAATGTGAGAAGTTGGCCTGGCATATGCTGTCCACTATAACTAGTCAATAGCATATGCCAGGCCAACTTCTCACAAACAGGACCTGTAATCAGAAGGAGATAGCCAGGCAACCAGATCCAGGAGAATAAGAGATAGGAGCAACAGGCCAATAAGAACCAGCAAGACCACAACCATAGGGAAAAAGGAAGATCACGCCACTGAAACCCAGGATTAGGGTGAAGGGGCAAATGAGGACAAGGAGGGCTAGAATGGCAGGAGCTAGATGACCAAGCAGGCTGGCTAAGAACAGGATGACTTAACAAGAACGGTTGAGACTAAGTGGAAAAATTAGTACATAAACAGATTGAGAAGGAGCAGGACAGTCAGGGTTAAGAGTATCACCACAAATTGGAGGAAGGCCAGAAGAAGCAGAAAGGGCAAGTGGACTAGGACCATCAAGACCAGGGACCAGATGGGGAGGATTAGGTATACTAGAAGAATACGAACAAGCAGGATAGGGAACAGGGATAGGAGCACCAGAGGAGCCACAACCAAGGAACCAGAACCTGTAGTATCCAGTGGAGCAGGAGGACCAGTGTTGGACTTGGCCCTTTTTGCAGGGTCATCCCTGAACTTTTTTTTTGCCTTCCTCCTGTATTTTGTCTGACCTGTTTTTGTTGGTTTTATGACTCTGGGCACTTTACCACTGCTGATCAGTGCTAAAGCGCATATGCTCTCCCTATTGTAAAATTGATGCATGAGTTAGTGACTCCGTGATTGGTTGATTTGGTTTACTTGTCAGACCCTAGTACAATGCACCAAGGGTGCCCAGGGCTGGTAAATCTAAATGCTGCTGGTGGGCTTGCAGCACTGGTTGTGCCACCCACAGAAGCAGCCTGTAAAAGTGTGTCTAAAGCTTGCCATTGCAGAGCCTGTGTGCATTCTGGTACTGTAGTGTAGTTCCTATATTCCCAATAGGCACTGCGCATTGGAATAACATATCCTATAGATGTGACGTAGGACTGAGGTCTACTAGGTCTCTATTGAATATATTAGACTTATTTGTGAGTGCCAGCTAGCTCGGAGGTCACTAGAAACTTTCTCGAATTCACAAGAAGGGATTAGTTTCTGACAACCGCATAAACATGACAACTTTGTTTCCCCAAGATAAAACTGATCATCAGTCGTGGAAACAATAGATAGATATTTTACTTAGTCACTTGTGCATGCTTCGCTTCACCAGAGGTACAGAGAAATAGAGAGATGGGCGTTTTCAATAAAAGTATTTATTGAACAGTCTTCTTTCTCAAGCATAAGAAATGAACTGCTACAATCGTAAAACTGTTTGCAAAATATAATGCATACAGTATAAAGAGTAGACTAAAATAATACTGTAAGAGCATTGTATGGTGCCTAAACCATAGATAAATACATACATAAATAACAGAGGCTAAAAGTAATCAACTGGTGCTTCTAAAATACGCCTACTCTGATGTACCTAACCTAAGCTTAGTACGAGGGAAGAAGTAAGTGAGGTGAGGAATAAATATAGTATTCTTTTGCCAAAACTCTGTCCAAGATTTCTCTTAGAGACTAATCATCTCCGTACCTTAGTTTGGAACGAAGAAGGTCAGGCTCAGGACTCGATTTCCCAACAACCCGCAAGGGTAGCTTGGAAGCACTGGAGCTGGATTTCTCGGCAGGAGAAAAGACAGCGTCTCTCTCTGTGCGTCCGCTGGAGGGTCGGCTTCCTTCAGCACTTGCAGTAGCAGGGCGCGTTGGGCAAGTAGATAGTCGAACTGCTTCAAACCACTGTGTATTTGCTAAGGCAAGTGTGGGCATATTTATACCTTGAGTTTGACATAAAGGTGGACATAATAACGTCATTAAAGACTCTCAGTTCTTTGAAAACTCCATGAGTTCTTGGACAAGGCAGTTCTCGAGCATGGGAAAATCCCTAGCTGCTGAAGACGAGTTTTCCAAGAAATCTTTGTAGATTTTCAGGACAAGTGGAAGTAGCCCTGCCGTATTTGGACTGCATGAGCTGTGATTAAATATGGTTATGATTCTTAAGCCTATATAGGGACATAGTGATTTATACCTATATAAGGGCATGAATCGGGAAATTTACAATAGTGTACTAAAATGGTTCACAACACCCACTCCACGTTATCATGTTCATCTAAGATTAAGTAACTAAGAGTATGTGTTTTTACAATCCCACCCTAAAAATACATAAAATGTATTAAAAAAAGGGTCGTACACAAAATGAGCATTTGTACAATATGCATGTAAGGGCAATGATTTCATTGTAAGCATATGATATGATATTAGTAATGCTAACCAAATGAATCACGAAATTTACATTTATGAAATGGCTCTAGATACAGAAAAAAGGTCGAGACCATCCCATAGCAGAATATACAAGTTAGTTCTATTTGTGCATTAGGTCAATATTATTTCTAGGAAGTAGTCAAAGAATTCTTGTTCTCTAAGAATAGTTCTACTTTAAGCAGAGTGCTTTGTGCCAAAGTTACGTCTATTTTGGAAAAAAGTGAAATTTAATTGTAGTGAAATAGAGTTCCAAACTTGGATTTTTTTGTTTTGAAAAAAAGTGAAGGTCGGATTTCAGAGTACGAAAGAACGCTGTGTGCTAATTTCAAAAGTTATTCTCGGTATCAGGAGAAAACATTAAGTCGTCAAGGCTGGCAAAGAACTCGTCTACCACAGTAGATGAAAGTTCAACTTCTTCATTATAAAGGTCAATTGTACACAGATGTGAAGCATCGCCGTCAGCGTCAGCCGCATTAGCAATGTTCATAGCAGATGGTACCTGTGTGCCTGTCGGTCCTCGTATCTCACCTCCAGATGGATTTGCCGGTGAGATCTCAATGAATGCTGTCATCAGGATTGGTAGCCGTTGGGGGCAACACAACACATGAGCAGTTACCGGACCCAGTAATGCGTCTACATCCGTTGGCATGGCCGATGGTAGTTTTAGACCGATATCTAACACGCATTCCTCTCCACAAAGCAGGCATCGTAGAACAGGTAAGATGCAATCTTGCCAGATTGGTCTGAGTGACAGGAACCATGTAGTATTCAGATCTCTCAAACGAGCCTAGCCAAGGATCGGTGTTATTCTGTCACAATACTTCATGGCCTGGAGCGTATTCTCCATGCTGACTTGGGTATCGCTGGTGGCAGGATTTGCCATAACAGAGCAGGAAGAACACAAATAAGATCCCTGCTACGAGTCCCAAAATGAGAGGCAGGCCGCCGAACACAGAGTGTACGAAGTTATGAAAAATGCCAAGAACTGCTTCAAAGGGTGCTAACAGTCCCGAAAAAATCATCTGAAATACATGTGCAATACCGCTGGTATCAGACATGTTAAAGATACGACCTAACATTTCTGCGAAATGTATTGGGCAGTTAGTTGATAATAATGCATGTATCTCTGCAGAGGACCTTGCAACTTGCAGATCATACGTCTCTCTGGACGAAGTCAGTGGCACAGTTTTTTGCAAAAGAATGGCTTTCATTCTGCTTAAAGTATCAATTCGTATAGAAGAGATGTTCAGTGAAGGCCATAGTGGCGAATCCCCGTCTGTCTTGGT
Organism: Lissotriton vulgaris; assembly: GCF_964263255.1. Classification (NCBI taxonomy): domain Eukaryota; kingdom Metazoa; phylum Chordata; class Amphibia; order Caudata; family Salamandridae; genus Lissotriton; species Lissotriton vulgaris. Next base: position 1,082,083,034 of record NC_141694.1, on the reverse strand, counting down.
TTTAGGAAACAATACTTGCATACAACAAGTGACCCTGGCTGACACACTAACGAGATAGCCTATTCCTGGCATCATTCCACAACAGCTGTGATCATTTAACATAATGTAGCTACCATTGGAAAGCTGCCTAAAAATTGGATCTATCACCGCTGTGGGCGAACCTTGCAGGTGGCAAGAAAGGTTATTGGAAGAACCCTCGCAGGCTCCGTGTAAATTAATACCTTGACATAACAGTGTTCCGCTTAGTGAGTATTTACAATTTTCACCACTAAGAAATACCTCCTTTCCCCCACTCCAACATTTGTGTGTGTATGATAAATCCCACTTCGACATAATGTATTCTTTACCCAACCTTTCATCCAGGCCTGCAGGTATGTGTTTTAAGCAATACTGAAACTGGAAAGTCGTCACTGGTATCGTGATGGTGCCATGTATTATCCATTCAACCGATGGTTTCTCAGAAACGGTCAAAGGTAATCTCTCCAGTTTTTCTATGCTCAGCACTGTATAGTCTCCTCCCCTCTGTGCCAACGAGATTTGTTCATCTGTAAGGTTAAACACAGTAAACAATGACGTAGTGTTGATTAAACGCCAAGGCACATAGCCAGAACGAAGGTTTTGCAACGTCCAGCCTAACAGCATTATAGAACGTAATTGAGACTAGCCATGTTGTAACATTAGCAAGTCTTGTTCCATTATGTCAGTGGCAGAGGATGCAATGCTGTCCAAAGAATATATTCTGGACGACAGAGTTATTAATCCATTGTCAACTATTGAGAGTGCTTTCTCTAAATGAATACAATCAAATTTACATGCTTCATTGTATGCAGCGTATATTCCGGCGTATATGAAACGTTTAGGACGTGGATTACGAGGTCCCAGTAAGAATTCTCGTAAATCAACGCCATCTTTAAGCAAAGATAAGTGTTGTTTTATTTCAGGAATTTGGATCTCTGTAGCCACTCAAGGCATAGTTTTCCTACACTATAAGTTGTAATTATCCCTGGATGTTGTCTTTGGATATATCTTGGATCTGGCCGAGTTACTGTGAACCCTTGTGTCTTGTTCAGGAATCTATCTTGACAGTTATTCGTGTCTGTGGGCCAGATTAACCATTTTTTCCATTCAGGATGTGTTCTGTTTTGCAGAAAAATATAATTTACGTCTACCTCCTCACCTGAAGTTATATTACTATAAGGTGTGGGCTTAGGTATGGACGGTTTGTTTAAATCTTTTATCATAGCCAGGCCAAGACAAGATGTCTGTTGAACAGTTTCATTTAAGAACAGTATTTGTTCTAAGATGATGCAGGCTCTGAACAATGCTTCTAAACCTTGTACCTGCCAGTCATTTATGCCCCAAAAAGTTTTTGTCTCAATGTTGTCTTTCCAAAAGTCAAAGCCTAAGGTGGACAATTGAGCATAAAAGGCTGCAGAATAAATTGGTTTAGTATTTGTCAACATACTTTTCATGCCTGTCTTATTAACATTTTTAAAGTAAAAATCTTCTGGGTTTGTAGCATTAAAACCTGTAAAATATGGAAATGTTCTTTAAAATGTTTTAGAACTACCTTTTGGAGGTGTTGTACAATGTTCCCATTGATTATAAGTAAAAACATTTCTAAGGTTTGCATATTTGTGCAAGTAATGATGACCAAAATAATTAAAACAATACATTTCTTCATAACTCAATGAACCTTCTAAGTATTCATGTTTTGCAAATTTAGCTGCCATTTCTAAGTCTGCCATCATGTTATTAATAGTTTCAAAGTCCCAATCATCAGAGAATGTGCTGGGTGAAATGAAATCACTCAAGGAAACCTTAAATTGGTGTGGAATTTTCAGCAGCTCGACAGGGCCATAAATGTCATAATCAGTTGTATCCCAAGCTATTCCACCAGGTAGAGGAACCGCTGTGATGTTCACTGATGACAGGTCTCGTTGTTCACGATGAGATGATTTGTGTGGCTTCAGAAGCAAGTTGATGTTTTTACTTGCTTTGTCCATTTTAATGTGTTTTCCATCGATCAGCTTTCCCAAACTTAAAACAAGAATGAGCCATAGCAGGAGATAAAATACACCTAATCCAATCCAAAATTCAACCCATGGAGAAAACAGATATGTTTTTGCAAGCTCTTGACCAAGTTCCGTCAATTTTTCCTTGAAAGTTTTATTTGCTGGCGTAGTTTCATGTTCACTGGGATCCTCAGAAAAGTTATCAAATTTGATAAAATAGCCAGAGACAGTTCTGTCAATAGTTGGTATTGCATCCGGATTCTTTGAAATCGCTGGAGTTGCTTGTTCCCTTGACATGTTTGTATAGTCAGATGCTACTTCATTTTGACGGGAGTTTCTTGACAAACTGTTATTTGGGTTTCAAGAGGTACAGGTTCTCTTCCAGGGGATCCTCATCAATAGTCATAAGCATTAGAATATTCCCGCCTATGTGCGGGACCCCGGAAACACTATATTATATGTGCCCCACATATAAATACACATATATATATATATAATATATATATAAAAAACAAGCAATAGCAGCCAAATCACATTAGAGCTGAAATATGCTGTGAAGAATTTCCACCATACATGAATAATAAGCATTAGAAACAGGAGAAAACAACATCAAAGTTTGTTTAGGAATTGTTTTAATGCTCAGAAAGCAGTAGAAATTCTCAGAAACTCACTGGAAGCATAGGAAGCTCCCAGGCTGCATTGCAAACACACAGTCTAACCAGACTGAAAAGCTAACCTGTAGCTAACTAACAAAAAACTGACACTGTGCCTTTAAGGCACTCATGACCCCCTGAATCCCATCATGCCTCAGGAGTGGCAGTTAGGTCAGTTGTTCTTTCCGGCTCCTTCAGTGAAGGACCCTGGTTTCACAGCTCCACAAATTTTCTGATTTTTTGCAGAAAAATTGCTTCTTTTTGACAACTTTTACTCTTACTTCGACGTCTTCCACCTGGTCAAGTAAGATACTGCTTTTTTTGAGCAGTTTGGAGGGCATTTTACTTCGAAAATGCCTTCTCTATTTGATAAATGTCCTTCTTGTAACAGCAAGAAGGCCAAGCCAGACAGCCACGAGGTCTGTATTGTTTGCCTGCCTGATGACCATGATCCAGACACCTGTCCACATTGTGAGAACCTGTCAGGAAGGACTCTCAAGGACAGGGAGAGAATTCGGATTTATGGCCTGGCCCACAGAGCTTCGAGAGGGAGATCTCCAGTGAAGAAGGGCTCCAAGAAGGCCCATTCGTCTTCAAAGAAGAAGTCTTCACACCCTTCTACCTCGGGCTCGGCGCTGAGAAAAGATCCACAAGAGGGACTTTCCTCTGGGAAGCTGCCGTCGACGGCGGGCTCGCCGTCGGGAGGAAGGCCAGGTACGTCGACGACATCGAAGGCACCGGCGCCATCTTCGAAATCGCCTCCGCCGTCGTCAACCGGGCGGCGATCGGCGTCGAGGAAGGCTACTCCGCCGCCGTCAACTGGGCGACGGTCGGCGTCGAGATCCATTACCCCTCCGCCGTCGTCAACCAGGCGACGACCGGCGTCGAGGGACGTCACCTCGCCGTCGTCAACAAGGCGACGATCGGCGTCGAGAAGGGTGACTCCTCCGCCGTCGACAGGTGCTCGTCGATCGGCGTCGAGGACGCGGTCTCCGTCGGTGCAGCAGCGGCGCTCGGCGTCGAGGGTGCCCAATACCCCTCCGCCGTCGTCGCACAGGCATCCGACGTCGAGGCATGGCTCTACGTCGGCGACTGACCATCGCCGTTCGACGTCGAGGCAAAAAGCTCCGTCGACGACAGGGCGAGACCGTTCGGCGTCAAGAGAGAAGCCTCCGTCGGCGACAGGACATCGTCGTTCGACGTCGAGGCTGAGGTCCCCGTCGACGACCGGACACCACCGTTCGACGTCGAGGCAGAAGGCTCCGTCGGCGGTTTCTCATCGCCGCTCGACGTCGAGAGACTACGAACATTCTCAAGGACATTCGAGGTCGAGATTGTTTGATCCCCCAACTCCTCAGAAGCGGTCGGCTGCGAGAAGGGAGCGCTCGACGTCGAGGCACTCGGATACGATCATGGTGACAGAATCTGCTTCTCACCATTCATCTTATCGGTCCTCGGGCTCCTCTACTGCGCATTCAAGATCCAGAAGCCCTGTGCACAGGACTCCTGAACGTCGTCCAGACCCTTCTGCGGGGCGCATCAGGCTGTCGCCGAGATGGTACAAGTCCTTGGACCATTGGAGAGACGATGGGCCTACCAGGCGTATGCAGGAATATGCCAGCCCACGCCACAGGTCAGCTCCAGGACCTGGTGGAGGAGATGGACAAGCGTAGCCCTCCCAGGCGCTCAACGCCTGTGAATCTACCCACCAAAGCGCCAAGGAGGTCCCGCTCGCCTACAAGGGAAGTTAGACGGGATGGTCGGGGAAGATCTAGATCGCCTGCAAAGGATCCTAGACTGGATGGTCGGAAGACCTCTGTCCCGCCCCGGGGCAGATCTCCTGTGCAGTCGCCGACCAGATCACCCAGGGCGTCCCGATCCCCTAGAAGAGGCCATTGTTCAAGGGATCGGGTCAGGTCTCGCTCTCCTAGACGGGAGGAGCGTTCCAGGAAGTCGAGGGAGCGGGGACGCAGTTCTCACCATCGACGTAGACGTACCCCGTCTACCTCTTCCACTTCATCTACCAGATCGTCAAAGAGGGACTATTCTCCGACTTTGACGGACAGTCCAACGTCCAGGTCCTCCCCTGTGGATGATATTGGCACGTACCTGGACGTTCTGCAGAGAGGTGCGCTTAAACTGAACATCGAAATGTCTGTCCCTCAAGTGACGACGACGGTCATTTTCGAAACCTTGCACAAAAAGGCCATCTCCAGACCTCTGCTGCCCTTGGTTCCGGGGATTATGGACCCTGTCAAGGAAGTTTTCCTAACCCCGGCGACGATCAGAGCAGTGCCAGCACGCATTACAAAGAAGTACAAACCGGCGGCTTCTGACCCGGTGTTTGTGAAGTCTGACCCTCCGGCGGACTCTGTCATCGTGGCAGTGGCGAGAAAGACACATGCGGTTGCTGGTTCATCTTCAGTCCCGCCAGATAAGGACAGCAAGACCCAAGACTCCTGGGGTCGGAAGGTTTGCAACTCTGCTGCTTCCACTCTTAAAGTCGCCAGTGCAGCTGCGCTCCTGGGTCGGTATGACAGAGCCTTATGGGACTCGATGGAGAGATTCAAAGCCAAGCTGCCGAAAGAAGACCAGCAGGACTTTGAGGAAACTGTTACTGTTACTGAGTCTTTTAGTTTGAACCTCTAGGATAGTAGCAAGATTAGGTTGTCTGCTACATCTTGGGAGCCCACTGGGCATACTACTTATTATCGGCCACATGGTGTGGTTTTACCAGGTCAATTGATACAGACCAGTTCTCCTTTCTTCCAGCAAGAGGCGGCAGTAGCACTGTTCTTGATCCGTGGATTGCTATTACAGGTACTGGTTTTCTATATGAAGCCCCAAATTCCTTCTTGTCTGCTATTTTCTCCCTGACCAGATCCCAAAGCTTTGGAATCCAGACAGGTCTTGCTGGGACAGGTGGTTTTTCTTCAGTGGTCGTTGGCTTTTCACTGGTGTTGCTTAGACTTCTTCTTGTTTCATTTAAGTCCTGCAAAACAGCCAAACGATCTTTGATATCAAATGGTTTTTGTTCCACCACTGAAGTGTGACGATCGAGGTCTTCAACCAACATTCTAGTACCAAAAAGGAGTTCATATGGAGTGATTCCACCCAGAGAATTTCTTGGCAATTTATTAAAACTATGTTGGACATTTATTAGATGTTTGACCCACCCATCACCCGAACCTAATACCCTAGCTGTTGTAGATGGCTTTATGTCACGTTTTCTTCTCTCCACAACCGAATTTCCCTCAGGATGGAATGGGCTCGAAAATCGCAATGCAGCGCCCAAGCTGGCCATGGCCTCCTTGTAAGCCCTAGAGCTAAACGTAGGACCCTGGTCAGAATGTAGTGTGACGATTGCATATGTGCTGATAAAGACTCGCAAATCTCTTATAACAGTTCGGGCGTCAGCTGAGCGCTGAGGCCACATCCAAATGAATCTTGTCCTAGTATTTGTGGGACCGCTTTTGTCCATTGGGACGTTGAGCGTGGATAGTCTAATGCTATCTAACAATGGTGTTTGTAATTGCCTGGTTACACTGTAGTCAGGACTCTGGTGGTGTTCAAAGCTGTGGTATTTGTAACAGTCATCGCAATCAATTCCGAATTCGTATACGTGAGCTTTCATCCCTGGTCACCAGTACCTCTCTTCTAATTCTAATAGAGATCCCTTGATGTATCAGACCCTCTCCCATATGTGCTTCTTGAATCAAAGCACCTCTCTGGTTCCTGTTTGGAATTACCCTATCCCCCACTCCAGGGATTCGAGCAAAAGGAACAGAGTTTGCATCAATTATGTATGTATATTTGAGTGGATAATTTAGAGGTAACGTGGCTCCGCTGCCTTTGCTCATGGCATTGACAGCAAGCATGGTTTCAACGTCTATTTCGTACAAGTGATTGAAGCTACGGAAGCCATTTGCACAGCCCCCTTTGCGGCTTCATCAGCCAATGAATTCCCTTCAATGTGAATGCCATCACGCTGATGACTCAGTGTATGGATCACGTGATTCTTTTGTGGTTCTTTCTGTAAAAGAACTACTTGTTCCCAAAGCATTTTATGCTTGATAGTGCCACCTTTTGCATCTTTAAAACCATTTTGAACCCAGTTCTGCAGATAGTCATTGTAAGGCTGTATGCAGTACTACGAATCGCACACTATAAGTGTGGGGAATTCGCGATCGGTTTTTTCAAGCGCCATCTTGAAAGCCTGTAGTTCAGCTCGCTGAGCTGTACAGTCTTCTAGAGATTGAGTTTTTGTGACCATAGGTCGGAATTTACCATTGCGCCAGCGACCTTTAACAATCCCGCACGCTGCACTATTAGCTTGTTTACCCCCAATTGCGGATTGTGCTGATCCGTCTGTATATATTATACAGCCGTAATATTCTGGTGGTAAAATTTCAGTAGGCAGAGGACATTCTTGTTCATATTGGAGAAATTCTTGTGTTTTCAAGTAAGGGTCAAAAACGTATTCAACGTCTGTTGCAGCAAGAGAATTAATAATAAACAGAGTTTAGTGCACATCCTAAAATTTTGTTGAGTTCAATAATGGTTAGATCCTTTTTGGGTGCTGCCTGTGTGGTGTCTCTTGTCTGGGACGTCTTTTGCTTGAATAGCCCAATAGTGCTTCCAATTAAAACTCAGTTGCATCCCCTTCTCTCCTTGATGATCAGTCAGGGATTTCTTAAATGAATTGAATCATAAGACTCGACGATTTACTTATAAGGAATTCTTTATTCTCAAATCAATTCTTTGTCTTTTATCCTTTATCTGAAATTATTATCATTACATTCAGCGCCTCATAAGTAAGTTTTGTAGACAGAAACGCGATATATTCAGAGAGCCTCGGGCTCCAATGGCCACATGTTAACAACTACGTTTTTTACGCTTTTTTCACGCTTTTTACGTTGCAGCTTGACCGATCACTGTTGAAATCCAACGTCCGAATGGTAGACAAAATTCTATTTTTGACATGTGAGTACACGTTTACATCGTGTGCGCCACCTTCATTTTGTGCACTGTTTTCTTGCTACTCTTCACCTTGTTTTTAATACGGTCACCACGGGGCACACATGAGCACGTTTTAAGACACTCAAGCATATTTTGCAGGATATGAGATGGTTTTTTACTTGAAATGTACATAATGTGAATGCTTAACGTTATATGTGATATGTTTTCTTAAAATGCTATTCGTTATACGTTATATGTGATATGTCTTCCTATAATTCCTCTTTTCCAGTTAATGCTCCCTGATGAAGGGCTACGCTAAGCCCGAAATGCATTGGACACAATAACAGGCATGGGTGTCAAATAAACACAGTGAATGAAATGATAATTTCAGATAAAGGATAAAAGACAAAGAATTGATTTGAGAATAAAGAATTCCTTATAAGTAAATCGTCGAGTCTTATGATTCAATTAATTTAAGGAATCCCTGACTGATCATCAAGGAGAGAAGGTGTGCACCAGGGGAAGCAAGAGAATTAACCCATTGTATCTATCTCGGATGTAGAGCTTTTGCATTTGGAATGCTTGCCTTTGTCACTGCCTCTAAGGCAGGTACAGGTGTAACGACTTTAATGCATGTACCCTGTGCGAGGGCTCTCTCCTTTGCTACTGCAGTTTGAACCGCTGTCAGCATTTTTTCTGTTGAAGTGAATTTCATTTCAGCTTGGGTGTACAAGTGTGATTTGTAAGCTATTGGTACCTTTTCACCTTCATTAAAGGTTAGGTATGTGAATTTGCATCTCCCTGGGATGATTAGGATTACAAAGTTGCGTACATTGTAGCGTGTTTGTAAGTGTGTTGTTGACAACATGTCTGTTTGTACTGAACGCAAAATTTTGGTGTGTTTTTGAGTCCAATTTGTATGTTTGAAATCAGGTTTGATTAGTTCGTAGAGAGGTTTAACTCTTACTGCCTAATTCAGAATGTAAGTTCTTCCGAAGTTTAGTAATCCTAGAATTGACTACGTTTTTCAGCGTTTTTGGAGGTTGGCTTTGGAGGTTGGAGCAGCTCACATTTTTCTAAAAAGTTGGCTTCTAGGCTTTTGCCTTCACTTGAAAGTTTGTATCCCAAGAATAGAACATTGAGGTGGGCAATTCTTGATTTTTTAAAGTTGAATTCATACCCTTCGAGGCGAATCCAAGTATTATGGTGTTCACCCTGTTCAAGTGCCTGTCCAAATCATCATCTGTAAGATAGATGTCATCGACTTAAGATAATGCCTCATCATCATACGTTTGTAATAACTCTGTTACTCTGGCTGAAAATAACCCTGGACTATTCTTGAATCCTTGGGGGAGACGGCAAAATTGACGCTGTGTCCCCATTATTGAGAAAGCGGTCAAATACCTGCTTTCTGGTGCGATATTTTGCGAATGATGTTATTCATCAGTGCTGCACTGTGTGCATTTTGTACTGCAAACGTTTTGCAACAAGAGTTTAAATGTCTGTAAATCAAAGCTATACGATATGATTTGTCTGGTTTAGAGACAGGAAACAAAGGATTGTTCATGGAGGAGGTGCATGTTTCAATCACCCCCTGGTATTCAAGTTGATCTAAGATCTCCCTCACTTGTTTTTTAGCTTCCAGCTTTACTGGGTACTGCCTCTGAGCAGTAGGTTGAGGTTTTAACTGGATTTTATGGTGAGGAGAGTCCTCATCCCATCCAAATGATTTTTATATATTGCTGGAGCCTGGGCCACAGCCCATTTTCTGGCATAGGTGTATTTTTTATGAATTGGAATATGATTTGAGAAGGCTGGCATAATGATCTCTTCGCCATGTGGGCACTCCCTGACAAATTCAGGTGGCCAGTCTTTTTCAGCCAGAAGGATGTCCTTAGATAGTTTTTCCCAAAAGAGTGCTTTTATTTTTCTGGTTAGATCCCCCTCTATCCGGAGTGTTACTTCATATAACATATGTGGTACACCAACCCTGTTGTTGGCAGTTTCAACCTGAAAACATTCATTCAGATCCACTGTCTCCAGATGATCTTTCATGATCCGGCGAGCTATGGTGACCTCTGCTGCGCTGTCCATCATTGTCTGGGCCCACTCCCCATTCTTGAGTTGTGTCCTCAAGATCCTCGGCATGTCTGATTTTAATACTTGCTACCTTCTTTTTGGAGAATTGAGTTTTCTTATTTTTTGGACCGTGTTGATCGTCTTTGGACTTCACGTGTTCTTCTTGTGTTCTGATCGTCCTCTTCTTTCGGATTTCTGCAAAGAAGTCTGAAAGGTACGAGAGGATCGTGTATCAGTATCTTGATATCTATCAAGTTTTCTTAAATTATCCCTATTTCTAAGGTTATACCTCTTTTCAGAGTGCTCCTTTTGAGGAGATCTACTTCTGGACTGAGAGTGCTTCACTTTAGAAAGTGACTGTCTACTATTTTCCCATTTCTTTTTAGGAGTAGTTAGATTGTTTTTGATAAAAAAACTTTTTCAGGATTTTCTGTTAATTCGGGCTTTACTGGTTTCCCTCCCGAACTATCTCTTCCTAGTTCTTCATAGGATTTTTCAATAATTCAGGCAAGTTCATACGGTTGCTCAGTAATATAGAGTTCTTTTAATTTTTGGCGGATTGCCACCGATGCTGCTTCACCTTTAATGTTAAATAATAAAATAGCAGAGACCTGTTTGAAATCTTTCAGTAATTTCATGCCAAGATTCAAAGCTGGTTCTGGACAGTATTCATTTTGAATCTGTCTCAGAAAGTCTGGTATCACCGCCATAGACGGGACACCATGTTTCTTTGTGTAGATTGAAGCAAGGACTGTACCCCAAGTGTCACAGTCCTCCACGTGTGGTGCAATCCCCATTGGTAAACAGATTGTTAGAATCCTGTGTTCCTCATGAGGTGTACTACCGGGAAATAGTACTGAGTAATTTTTTGAGCTAACCAGAATGGAATTTGTTCCCTTTTTGTGGGTAATTTACCAATTACTGATTGTATAGTCTGTGGTGGAATTTTTTTCGTGCTCCCTTGATGAAGAGTTTGTTGTGGAATTCTTATAGCAGGTTGGACTGTTAGAGTCCGCATGACATATTGTACCAATTGTCTATGTATTTTAATTAATTGTTTTAGCTGAGCTACCAGTTCTATACCTGACTTTTTTTATTGTCAGGATGTGGTGTATAGCTGGCTAGTACCAGTCATGTTGCTCCTGGTCTACCTAGTGCACCGAGCCTGGTAATGTGATTTTGATGTTGTAGGGTGCCTTTAAACCAGAGCTGATGCTCTTGGTAAGTTAGTGGAAATTCAACGTCCTCGAAAGGAGCGTATTCCGCTGGAGGTTCCTCCATCTTGTAGAAGTGGAACACGTGTTGTTGGATTTGTTGTGGAAGGACAATCCATGAATATAATACCTCTGTCTGCCGATATTCATGTGCCTCTTTGACAAATATGACTCTACCATCTCTTGGTGATAGGCCATTTTCTATAAGCTTTATAGCTATGGCTTTCCTTACGTTTTCCGGGATGACTATAGCATCCGGGTCATTTTGTTGGAGAAATGTCTCGTCTAAACCCGGTCGGGGAATAGGGCCTGCAGGTCCACCGTTCTCTTCGTCGCTATCTTGCATTTTGTTGCAAGGTTTGCAGAGAAAGTTTCAAGGAATAAAGATAAGGTGCACAATATTTTGGAACACTGTATTCTTCAACGTTGAACAAAACCAAAACTAATACATAGGATTTTTCGTCCAACTCAGTTTAAGGTGGATGTTTTGTCCTTTAACCCACTCCAGACGTCTATTGGAGTATTTACTGGTAAAGAGGTCTCTGTGAAAAGCATGACTGAGTTACTCTAGTATCTAGTGTTAAATTAGTGCCTTACCAAACATTGGGCGCCATGTAGTGTAGTTCCTATATTTCCAATAGGCTCTGCGCATTGGAATAACATATCCTATAGATGTGACGTAGGACTGAGATCTACTAGGTCTCTATCAAATATATTAGACTTAATTGTGAGTGCCAGCTAGCTCTGAGGTCACAAGAAACTTTCTCAAATTCACAATAAGGGATTCGTTTCTGACAACCGAATAAACATGACAACTTTGTTTCCCCAAGATAAAACTGATCATCAGAGTCGTGGAAACAATAGATAGATATTTTACTCAGTCAATCGTGCATGCTGCGTTTCACCAGAGGTGCAGAGAAATAGAGAGACAGGCGTTTTCAATAAAAGTATTTATTTAGCAGTCTTCTTTCTCAAGCATAAGAAATGAACTGCTATAATCGTAAAACTGTTTGCAAAATATAATGCATATCGTATAAAGAGTAGAATAAAATCCTACTGTAAGAGCATTGTATGGTGCCTAAACCATAGATAAAAACATACATAAATAATAGAGGCTAAAAGTACTCAACTGGTACTTCTAAAATATACCTAAGCATAGTACGAGGGAAGAAGTAAGTGAGGTGAAAAATAGATATAGTATTCTATTGCCAAGAATCTGTCCAAGATTTCTCTTAGGATCTACTCAGCCCGTACCTTAGTTTGGAATGAAGAAGGTCAGAACTCGATTTCCCAACAACCCGCAAGGGTAGCTTGGAAACACTGGAGCTTTGATTTCTCGGCAGGAGAAAAGGCAGAGTATCTCTCAGTGCGTCCGCTGGAGGGTCGGCTTCCTTCGGCGGACAAGTAGATATTCGAACTGCTCCAAACCACTTTGTGTTTGATAAGGCAAGTGTGGGCATATTTATACCTTGAAGTTGCCGAGTTTGACGTAAAGGTGGACATAATAACGTCATTAAAGAATCTCATTTCTTTGAAAACTCCATGAGTTCTTGGACAAGTCAGTTCTCGAGCAAGCGAAAATCCCTAGCTGCTGTAGCAGAGTTTTCCACAGCCGCTGTTGTCGCATCACTGAACAAGAGTGCCGCTGCTGCAGCTGTTGCATTGAGTCGAGACATCTGGCAACATCGTCGTAGAGTGTCACATCAAGAAGAAGACGCCATCTTTGTTTCCTTGCACCGGATCTTTAACGCATCACCATCTTTGCATGTAAGGAACTACCACATCACCATCCCTGCAACACTTTTGCTGTAGAAGCCTGACGCATCTTAAGGTACATTACTCAGTGTGTTGCATTTTAAGATCTAAAGAGAACTAAGCTGATTCTACCATTTTAAGGACAGTATTGTGGATTTTTGTTGTTTATAGTCTTGTGTTAAATCTATATAAAAGAATACTTATTTTTAATATACAACTTGTGTGGTGTCCATCTGTAGTGTTGTCACTTGATTACTGTATGTGTTCACAAATGCTTTACGCACTGCCTCTGAGATAAGCCTGTCTGCTCGTGCCAAGCTACAAAGGGGGTGAGCAGGGGTTATTTTAGCAGTGTACCCCTTACCCTGACTATACGCAAGGGTCCCTATTTGTTACAGGTACCTACCTATTCCAACTAGAGACCCCCAAATCTAACAACCAGGTAATGTAGTATCATGACCAGGCTGGCAAGGATCAGGGGGGCTTAGATAACCGGAGCCACGAAGACCAAACCGGAGCCAAGATAAACAGGCACAGCCCAAGAGGACCTAAAAAGGAGGACGAGGTCACGTGGATGCAGTTACAAATGGACCATGCAGACAGGGAACAGGGCAAGGAGAATTAGGATGACCCAAACCAGGACAACTACGATAGATACCTGGATAACAGGTATCTATCGTATAACTTCACCGAACCCTAACCCTGGATAACAGGGTTAGGTGAAGGAGAACTCAGCGGGGTCACAGTGAGAATCAGTAGCACCCAGATTAGGAGGCCAAAGAAGGACTGATACATAGGTACTCAAAGTATGGCCTGATGGCCACTTGTGGCCCTGATTACTTTTACATGCAGCCCCCTGATAAACAGCAGAACTAGGCTGCTGTTGACTTGAGAGAGAACAAACATCCAGAAAGATGTTAACTTAAGGGGAAGGCATTGATTTACAGGTAAATTGGTAGAAAAATGAAGTCTCTATAAAACTCATAAAAAGTGTATTTCATTAGCATGCCTAAGCATTTCACCTTCGTACATCAGATTATATCAGTGCATTTAGAATATATTTTTTAAAGTGGTAGTTTTCAAAAATCAACATAGAAATGTTTACACCTCCTTCCACCTTGACAGCAATGCCAATAGCTAACTAATAGGCAAATCAATCATCGTGTGCATCCCTCTGCGTTGATATTATAAATGGAAAACATTCTAATTTATCAAATCAAACAGAGCAGGTTTTGTGTAGCACACATTCTGAACTAATGCATTTTAATGTCCTCTTATCTGTGATAATGAAGAAACAGGAAGCAAATTGAAATAAAACAATTGCGGAGGATCACACATCTTGGTCAAGTGGGGAAACTGGGATTGATCCCAGGTTTTCCGATTTCACACTGTGCAATTCTATTTTCATTCGAATTCAACAATCAAGACTCTTCCTTATCACACTTGATTCTCCCAGGATACGGATAGCAAGCAGAGAAGGCTTAACCCAAGGTACAAGAGAGGGATGGCAATTCAGTTACTGTGTAAAACAGTATTGTACAATCTATGACTTTTCTAGACACTAGGGGCTTAATGTAGAGGTCTGTATGAATTGAAACCCTCAGACTAACTCTATGACTCACTGTCCAGACCATGGACATGCTTCACTTCTGCTACCCCCACTTTACACCCCACCAAAGCCCCAACCCACCCTGCAGGCATCAATGTGGTCCTTGGTCCACACCACAGACCATACTTTGTGGCTCATGGGAAAATTATTGCGAGTATGCATGAGCTAATAGAAGGAAGGGTAATGGGCAGGGCCAGGAAGACGAGGGTCAGGAAGCACTAGAACTCGAAGCACCAGATTCAGGACACCAGTACATGGGTGACCAGAACTAGTTTGAATAGGATGAGTAGGATAAAAAACAAATAAGATAAGGAGGAATTGGAAAAGGATCAGGAGATAGGACCAACATGAGAAGGCATAAAACCATCTGGAGGAGAAGGAAGAAGACTGGAAGCAGGAGGACACTTATGTGATTCTAGGCCACATGTATTAGGAAACCCCCTTTCTAACAGCTGTATTTAATGCTTTTTAGACTCTCAACCCCAAAACCAAAAACACTCCCCTTCTTTTAGCCCACATGTAAGAAGATACATATTTACTGAAAAATCAGAGCTTGCAAAATGAATAAAAAGCCAGGATTGTTACTCTCTGAGTGATGGCAGATGCTGTCTGACACTGGCCGAGGAGCCGGAGGGTCGATCTGAGAGCATAGGGTCTGAAACTAGGCAAAGGAGGTTAAAGGTGAAAGGGTGGAAAGAAGAGTGGTCTGTGGAGAATAGCAGAAATGGTTTGAGAAACAAAGGGCTGGAGTCAGCAAAAACAGTTAATGGCTAAGGGAGGGTCAAAGGACTACGGAAATGAGCAAGACAAAACACAGCACCATAAGAAGGCTCCGATGAGCATAAGAAGGGGGTGAGGAAGACTCCAGATAGATTGTCTAAGATGGCCAATATTGGATTTCTGAGTAACAAAGGGCTCTGACGGCAAGCTCTTATGGCACTGGGAAGCAAGGCCGGCAGTGATAGCTTCAGCAGCGGACAAGCAGTCTGTGAAACTTCAAGGGGTAGATTCAGAGTGGTGGAGATACATACACATATGGCAAACATTTTGGAAGGCTGGCAAGGAGCAAGAAGGGGGTGAGGAAGACTCCAGATAGATTGTCTAAGATGGCCTATATTGGATTTCTGAGTAACAAAGGGCTCTGACTGCAAGCTCTTATAGCACTGGGAACCAAAGCCGGCAGTGATGGCTTCAGCAGCGGACAAGCAGTCTGTGAAACTTCAAGGGGTAGATTCAGGGTGGTGGAGATACACATATGGCAAACATTTTGGAAGGCTGGCAAAGAGGCAATGAGTGTCAAGACCAGTAGATTAGCCTGTGTGACTCCCAGACTGCTGAGCTGTCACTGAATGTGCAGTAGATATTTAGCAAGTGTGTAGCAAGAAGACTCTGCGTGTAATAAAAGTCAAAGTGCATGGAAGAGTGGCAAGCATTTTGCATTATGTAATGGAGTGTAGATACAGCTTCCCTATACAGTGGAAGTGCATTGACGGCACCCCTCTGGCTGGAAGGTGGGGAACCAAATATTTTAGTGAGGGAGGATGGATAAAATGCTTCCCACTGAAATTTCATGAGTTCCTTGTTACAAAAGGCCTGCTGATTCGTTCTACATGAGTGACGATGTAAGGTAGATGTTATGAGCGTGAAGTCGGTCAAAGGTTTCTCTTGATAAAGGTGACAAAGTTATTAAACAGGGATGCCCTTTTGTATGTGCCTGATGACTGCTCATAAAGGCTGATGACAGTGTAGTGCTGCAAACTCACAATTTATTGTGTCCTTGCTTTGACTACCACCTGCTTGGATCCAGTACAATCACTACTGCTGTGAGAGCCATCATTTAGCACAAATGTTGGGTCTGAGCAACAGCCAGAAAATGGCATTTAAGAGAGAATCGCCCATAATCAGTTCTGAAACCTCATTATTGGGTCCACATCCCATGCCTGGAAAATGAGTATATAAGTGAACTGTGAAATGACCGATTCATAGGTCACAAGAATGGCGGTAACACAATGTCTGTTTATTCAGTGTCTTATCTCTTACAATGTTTTTGCTACAGTCATTAATAAAAAAGGGAGTTTTTTTCTCTTGTCTTTAATGGCTATACGTCTTTTCCTGATTTACTGGGAATATTTATTCATTATTCCACGACAATTCAGTTCAATGAATTATAGTGCCAATCCTTTGCTTGTGGCTCCTTGCCGGAATAGTTCCTCTGGCAGTATCACAGTGTAAGGGTCATTGGAGAATGGATGTTAGAACGATCAGCCTTAGAGTGGTCTTCTCCCAAATGTTATGCCTCTTCTCCTCCATTTTACAGAACTTATTTTTGCTGGCCGTAGGACTCTGGGCACTTTATCACTGCTAACCAGTGCTAATGTGCATGTGCTCTCTCCTTTAAAATGTTGTAAGATTGGCTTATACCCGATTGCCATATTTAATTTAGTTGTAAGTCCCTAGTAACCTGTCACTACCTGTGCCCAGGGCCCGTTAATTAAATGCTACTAGTGGGTCTGCGGCACTGATTTTGCCACTGGCTTAAGTGACAATTTATATTTAAGATAACAAGGACCCCTGACTAAGTAAGGTACTTCTAGGACAGGGTAAAACACAATGTAAGTATCTTCCTAGACAGTTATAATTGCTAAACGTCTTAATATAAATTGTCATTCTTGAGCGGAAGAAATGTAATGTCAAGCAAGGAGAATATATAAAAGATCTATATTTATTTAAAAATCAAAATTGGCGTTCCGGATGTGGTTGGAAATCGATCTGCCTGGTCTCCGGACAGCATTCGGGTGTCATCAGCTGACACCCGAACGCTGTCCGGAGACCAGGCAGATCGATTTCCAACCACATCCGGAACACCAATTTTGATCAATTATACAACATTTGGCACATGGAATACACTAAGCCTTAGAAGAAAATCCGATTTGAGAGGCCCACTTTTATCATATAAGAGCCTTCAAATTTCTTTCTCCGCGACATGTTCCAGTAGAATTAAATCATTGTGCTGTAGATCTTCATCAATAGGATCTACATATTATAAAGAAACGGACAATATTAATCCCTTTTAATCATAAGTATTGAAAAAAAATCCCTAAAGTTCAGAAGTACCAGCCCCATCATATACAATTTGCTGGTCCATATTAATACAGGAACTTGTGGCTCGATTCCCAGAAGAAGGTGCTGTTATAGCGCCGAAACGCGCGTCGGAACTCATTTCAACTTTGCCACATTTTTGTCTATTAGATTAGACAAAGGAATTTTTTTGTTTCTAATTGTGATATTTTGATTGTATCGTATTTTGACTGTATATTTTACATTTACAATTAACTGTTGAATTTATTGTGTTTTTTATTGCAATTTCATTCATTCTTTCATTTTTTAAATATAGATCTTTTATATATTCTCCTTGCTTGATATTACATTTCTTCTGCTCAAGAATGACAATTTATGTTAAGTGACAATTTAAACATGTCTGCCATTGCAGCATGTGTGTGTGCAGTTTTAAACTGCCATGTCAACCTGGCCAAGTAAACTTTTTGCCAGGCCCATACATTCCTTTTTTAATAGATGTATTTGTAAGTCACCCGGTAAAGTAGGCCCTGGACAGCCCAAAGAGCAGGGTGTGATGTATTTAAATTGCTGGGCACGTACGTTTAGGTTTTACATTTGATAGTAGTAGAAAAACTCTTACATTCATTTTTCACTACGGAAAGTTCTACTTCTTCCCTAGGTCAACATGGAATCACCTTATTATAGTTTATAAGTGTCATTTTCAATTAGAGAGAGATAACTAGCTCATGTTTGGTGTCTTTGGAATTGGGGTGAAAATCTCCCTTTAGTGGTAAAGACAGCCACACAGTAGAGGGGTTAGGTATGCCTAAGGGGGCCATCTGTTGGCAGGATGGGGGCAGAGCAGAGCACAGCCTGATATTACACCTGAATTGCCTGAGCTCTGCCTTCACCCAAAGAGACTAACAATCATGCTTTGTCACTTCAATCAGCTTGGAGCCAGGGCAGGGAAGGTAGAAAAT
Organism: Lissotriton vulgaris; assembly: GCF_964263255.1. Classification (NCBI taxonomy): domain Eukaryota; kingdom Metazoa; phylum Chordata; class Amphibia; order Caudata; family Salamandridae; genus Lissotriton; species Lissotriton vulgaris. The sequence continues at coordinate 1,082,064,713 of NC_141694.1, read as the reverse complement.
CCCATGAACTTTAAAGCCACGGTCTAGAAGTTTCTACCACCTTTCAAAACCACGGCACCACAGTGAAAATGAATGATCTCGGAAACGATCTCTTCAGTACACTTCTGGACCTGTGGATACTCTGACAGGAAGAAGGACTGCTGTGGTCTACAAGGACTGCCACTCTGCTGGACTGCTGCTCTAAGGGAACTGTTGACCTGCTCTCTCTTGCCTGGGGAAGAAGATCAGGACTTTCGGCTTCATCTTGAACCTGGTTCCCTGAGAATCAAAGGCCTCCTGATCTAAGCTTCAGGGACACAAAGGGCTCCCCAACCAGGTCCTGCAACCAGCTGCAGCAAAATACTGAATGCAAAGTGGTGCCTCTCAGGTCCTGGACCCTTGATGTGGTCCACGGACTCTCAAAAACAACCTTTTGGGCTGATCACAAACAAAACATGCCCGTTCACACTGTGACTGTGCCGCTTGCACAGAAATGCAACATGAGCCACCGTGTTCGCATAGCAAACACCCATCGCCAACGTGAAGCACCAGTCCGCCCATCTGCAACACCCAACCTGTTCTTAGCACCATGCTCACAACCACCTGCAATGCTCTCCCTGCTCCCCGAGACCCTCAGCAATGTGAACAGGACTCATGGCACAAAACTTGAAATGGTAAAACAGCAGGACTAATCTAGAACTGTATCCAACCTGTGGTCAATCATTTTCAGCCTGATCTTTTGACTTTGAACCAGTCCATCAGGACCAGATTGGGGCTTTCTGCTTTTAGGCACTATTTTACAGTTTATTCTTTGAACATTCACAACTCCAGTTCTACTGTTTGGATTTTTGTTATTTTGGCTTGTTTTATTTATTACATTCAGATCTATAATTCTAGCTTGGTGTGGGATCTTTTTGTGTGGTGTTATCACTGTTATACAGTCTAAAGTGTTGCACAAATACTTTACATATTGCCTCTAAGGTAAGCCTGACTACTCTGTGACAAGCTACCAGGGGGTTGAGCACAGGTTAACATGGGGTTTGCTTGTGCCTTATCCCGACTAGAACTGTAGTTGCTTCTTGGCCAGAATTCACACACCATTCAACCAATAACCCAATTCCTACACAATGGACTATACACTGTCCACTATATTTAGGAGTAAAACCTGGCTTTAAGGGTCTGGAAAAAAACAAATGACTTGAGACACTGAGGGAAAACATCGTGTGTGAAGGGGCATTCGATTTTTTACTTTTCATAGTCAAACTACAGCTTTGGAATTGTGTTTTTGAAAAACAAAATATTTTTGCCAGCAAGCCTTGATGTCTGAGAGTATTGTCTGTCAACATGTTCTGTATAGACATGACCTGCCATTGCAGCAGTTCCTGTCAATACAGTGAGTTGTCCACAGGTCTGTTAGACAACTCCAAATTTGGCAGGCAAAGGTCCCTCAAGATGGCAGAGGTATTGTCCACTACCATCTTGACAGAGTTAACTCGGTCCCCAAACTCTAAATTAGGCGAATAATTTTTCTTCCTTACATTATGTGATTGGAATGTACCCTCTCAGTTATACTGTGTTGGTGACTTCATAAGGGGCTCTATGCAGTTGACCCTGTTTTGATTAGATCAACTTACAGGACAGATAGCACTATGCCATTGGGATACAACAGTTCCAGTCTGTCATTTGCATTGACAAAACATTCCTTTCAGATGTTTTAGTCTGATTTAACTGAAATGACCCTAAATGTCTAATTCTGGAATGCATCAATTCAATGCAGAAAAATAGGTGTTCTGATAACATGGATTTTTTTTTAAATGTAGGAAAGTACCCTTTTTGTATGGTCAGCCCCCCACCCACAGTTTTTACCCCAATGCAGATGGTTATGACTCTGAAAGTGCACTGGAGCCTGCTGTTCAGGCCCCAGTGCCTGTGTTTTTTCCCTAAATCTGATACATGTGAATTGGTAACTCCAACTGGCAATGGCTTGAATCCCTGCATAAGTCCCTGATACATGGTACCAGTGGTATTCAGGGTATGAAAACACTGTTTATGCCATCCTGAGTGTCCCACAAACAGATGACAGTGGTCCTGCCATTGCAGACTGAGTGAGCAATGCAAATGGCTTGAACTTGACTTTGCTGTCCCCATGTGTGGCAAGTTCAAAACACTATTTTTAATATAGGTCAGTCACCCCTAAGGAGGCAGGGTGCATTAAATTAAAGGTAGGGTCATATAAGTGTACTCCTATATGTCCCTATAGTAGCCTCTTTCCAACAAGGGCTACTATGAGTGATTAGCAGGCCATAGGATAACATGGGCTGGCACCCAGGCAACCCCAATGTTTCCAGCTCCATTATAGTACCACTGAAATATGTCAATTTGTTATCAAACAACTTGCCTCACTGCCTCTGACATGATTCCTGTGTGAGAGTCAATGTGGCATGCACCCAAGTGGCTACCTTAGCTGATGCTCACCTGGTTGCTCCAGCCTTTCCTGTGCCGTGGCTGACAGCCCGCCGCTGCTGCAGCCAAGACAGGAATCTGACCATCAGCCAGGTAGTGTGAACACTCCCAAGAGTAAAAAACAAAGGCCTGGATGAGCAGAAGGTGATTCCTCTCTCCCTGACAGGATGGCTAGTGAAGTGGTACATCACGGTAGTGAGCTTCAAAGCTTACACTGTGTCGGATATGCATCCAGGCTGCCTCCCACAGGAGGAAACAGCCCTGCTCTTGCCTCCAGGCAGGTGGGGCAATTATGTAGTCAGGAGGTGTACATGCCTAGAAGGAAAGCCACACCCCTAAGGTGCGCCACATGGTCTTTACACCTAAGAAAGGTTTCTATCATTTTTAAAAGTGACAGAATAGAGGGTTCTTGGTAGAAAAGGTGGCACCCCGCCCCCACGTGATCTCCTCAGGGTCGGATTAGCCACTGGGGTAGTAGCTCAATGGCTACTTGCAGTCACACCCCTAAAGCCCCTAAATTGAAGGTTTCAGGTGTACCCCTGACACCAGACAACTCTGTTCTGATTTGAATTGCAACAGAGGGCTAAGAATAGACCAGAGTCTGCGACTACAGGGCCTGCACAAAACAAAAGGACAATAGTTTGCAACTGTGGTAACCTGGTAAACTGCAACTCGCCCCATACCAAATACCAGCTCCCTCAGACAGAGGGACCCTATTGAGAGCCAAATGCAACTCCAGACTCCCATGTACTAGTGGCACTAGTCCCCTGCAGTCTGCTGATAAAAGCAACATCCCGGAACCAAAGTATCACTGGTCATCGGGCCCTCCAAGGGATCACCAAAAGTAGATGGTCTGGTGCATTGTGGGAAATATAGTCCTGCCCTCCAACAAGTTTCAGGTGGCTACCCTTTTCCCCCCACATGCCAAATCAACTTCTTCAACTAACGCTGCCAAGGCTTGTTGGTGGCCAGTCCGGCTACCACTACTTTCACTCGATGCTGCAACATGAGGGAACTCCACAGCACTGTAAGGGACAAGCCCACAAGTTCTGGACCTTATCTGAAATGACAATCCGATGGCTCTTCTTAGCAGCATGTAAGCGTAGAGGGGAGAAAATTGATATTTATGCCAATCAATTCCACAGGAACTTCTCTGGACACTTACAGCTATGTAGGTTTAATTGATTAAAAAGCCAAAAATAACTGAACATTAAGACACCTCAAAATGAGTGTATAAAAATACATCAGAATCAGCATAAAGCCAAATCTGAGAATCCAGTATAAGTGATTAACCTCTTCCATGCTCATGACAAGGTCAACTCGTCATGGGTTTTACCTGCCCTGTGCTTATGACGAGTTGACCTTGTCATGAACAATGGAAAATGTCAATTTCCAGCACCGGAGGGGGAAAACCCTTAGCACCCAAGGTGTTAAGCATAAGCAAAACAATTAATTCAAGAAGTAGCATGCAGAGGATCAGAAAGCATGAGTCCAAATTTCCCTGATGGAAATAAAGGAACAATCTATCCCTGCACTAGCACTAAAAGGACAACCCTACTTAAGCATCTTCAGGGAAAAAGAATAAAATGTGTAAGCAGGTGGAGTCTTCCTTAGAAGTCTCTCCGCCATCCTATGGGTCCAATAGCATAAAGCTATTGAGACAGAGCTCATGTTAAGATGCACTCTCTCTGAAGACAGAAGGAGAAGCGGGCGCTTTGACTACTTGCAACATCCCATTATGACAGGTATCCTTCCCAAGAACCCTTGCGGGTTACGCCATCCAAACTGAATGCTATCCTGCAGGTAATTTTCCATGAGAGAGCAATGTTCTTCTCACCATTTCTGTCCTTGGTTCCCAAGCCTTCTCCTGTGCAAAGGACAACGTCCTTCTCTAATCGATTCTAACTAAATGAAGTACTTCTCTCCCTCCTTGCCTGACTAGTAAGCGCTTCTTACGCCTGCAACGCAAAACATGAGAAAGAAAAAATGCCACAGCACACATCAATTTCAGCTATTAGTTCTAAAGCGGGAGCTTCCAGGGAAAATACAATTCAGGCCTACACAATTCAGTTAACATAAGAATCTGGCATGCAAGCTTTACAAATCTGCATAAGGACCTGGGTATGTTCAGTTAATATTTCTACCTACTTGTAAAATCACAAATTAATAAACACATTTAGTCAATAAATGATTGTCAGTTGCACCACACACATTTGCCATGTTAATGTTTTCTACTAGTTACATCCACTTTCTACAGTAATTCTTCATGTTACTAATCCATGTCCTAAATACATTCACCCTTCATGTTATTACATTTTGAATTCTAACACTTCACGTTAATACGACAAAGGATTATATGCAGGTGAGCTCTACATGTGTGATTATAATACACCCCACAGTCCCCCCTCAGATGACTGAGTTATCACAAAACTCTTAAATCCCTGTGGAGTAGACTCATCTAAACAGATGTAGCTAGTCTCCTCTGTCGGAACTCCTCAAACGCTTCAGATTCTTGTAATGACTACAGTCTTTCCATTCTTCTTTCAGTCTTCCTAAGGGAACTCTCCAATTGCCTCACTTTGTGCCATTGTATGCTCTTATTATCCCTAGCTAAATGATAACAGACCACACCAATTATTAATGGTTTCAAGATGTATCCAAAAATTTCTTTGCCTAGGTTAGCAAACCAACTTCCAACTGCTCCAAATCCTTTTCCAATCTTATCCCAAATTCCCTCAGATTCCAAGTTGTGTATCTCATGATATATATCAGTGATTTTACTTATATATTTGAACCTGAATTCAACTGTAATTTACTGCATAAATATTACATAGTATTATTTCACTTACCTACACCAGGCCCGGCTTGGTTCTAGGAATAAAATAACAAAATAATATTTTTATACAAACAAAATTGGTCTGAGTTCAGTCTTTGAGTGTGTGACATCATTTCTTGCCTGAGTTTGTACAATAAATGCTAAACACTACCCTCTGCTCTGATAAAGCCTTACTGCTCACCCGCACTACCACAAAATAGAGAGTAAGGTATTATCTACTTTTACCTCTGCCTACCTTTAGGGTTTCACTGAACTCTGTGCACACTATACCTTACTTTGGTGTAGTATATACACAGCCAGCTTCCTAAATGTATAGCTCAAAAGTTCAATTTACATCCCTTATAAGATCAGATCCAATTTACTCAATGACTCACTGTAGCAATTCAGCTCTGAATGCTGCAATCTCTTGAGGAGATGGTAGAGTTGGCCTCTATTCCAGGAACTATCAACAAAATCTCCATGATCAGTATTGATAAGTTGGACCTCACGCTCTCCGGCATTGGTAACCAGATAGGGCCACTCTACTCTGGTGTAGAATACCTCCGACACAGCACCTTTACTTCTCCTTGATCACCATACACTTCCTGGGACCTGCTCAGACCCACTTCGATCAGATTCAGTTGACTCACTTATAGGTGCAAGCTCTCTTTCAGATGAAAGTCTCAAGTTCCTGTTTTTTCTGTCTCACAGGCCACACTTTATCTGTGCCATCCTTCATTCTTGACTGCACATGCATGGTTTCCACATCAGTCTCTTCTACTGAGTCAGACTTTATACCACTCACAACATTACCATCTCCCTCAGAGTCTATACCTGGGTCTTGTGTAGCTTGACCTCCCCTCAGCTTGACCTGGTGGGTATCCAGCCTCTTTAGGAACCTCCACAGCCTGGCTTGCCTTCTCCGGTGACCACCTTCCGATCATGGCTGGAACTACTTCTTGGAGAGGAGCTGTATCATTGGAGGGACCTAGGACTCGTTGGGAAGTATGGTTTCAGTTTGGCACCCCTCCGCACTTCACGGCAATATTAGTCACCAATATCACTTGATAAGGTCTGTGCCACTGAGAGTCAAGACAGTTCTACATAACATGCTTTCAGACAAGCACCCAATCCACTGGGCTCATATAGTGGCAAAGGTCTTTTGAAGTCAGTACAGTCACTGCTTCAATCTGATGAGACACAGAACGAACCACATCAGCCAATCCTTTACATTAGTCAAGGATCAAGTCATCTGTGATGCGTATCAAAGTTGTAGCTGGCACGGGGGCGCTAGAGAGCGCAATGTAAGATGGCCTTGCCTGAGTGCAGTTCCGCCTGCCAGGCATCGATAGTCCATGAAATATCCACCCATCCACCACCATAATGGTCATAAGTTGCACTAATAATACGCCACGGAACCCTGAACCTACTGTGCTGCCTGAAAGGAACTACAACTGATTCTGTACGGTGTGCCTCTTGTGGCGTTGAGAACCAAGCTTAGACAGGCCTTGTTAGACCTGGCATCATTCGCGTGAGTCTCCCTTCCATTTTTTACTGATTGCCCCCTCTGTTTTTTAACTGTTTTGCTGGTTTGATGCTCTGGGCACTCTGCCACTGCTATTCATTGCCACAGTGCAGGTGCTCCCTATGTTAAATTGATGTATTGATTATTGACTCCATGAATGGGTTACTTGATTTACTTGTCAGACCCTAGTACATGACCATATGCATATCTGCCTTGACCCTGTGCCTCATGAAAACAGTCCAGCCCGAACTGCCAAGCCAGGTCTTTCCTGGACAGGAATAAAGCATCCTAGGACCGGTTTCTGGCCATCAGCCGTCTTCAGCCAGGATAGCTTGACTCCAGTGGTGTGGAGAGCACGGGACTCACGTCTGAGCATACCTGTCCCACTCGGGGAGACATATGCAAAAACAACAGTTGATGGACAGAATGCAGAGCAATGTCATACATTCACCCCAGTACAGTGATCTGGGCCTAAATCCATCGTTTTTTTGCTCACCACACCACCCCAGTTAAGACATGGCCATATGCAAATCAGCCTTGCCCCTGTGCCTCATGGGAACAGTCCAGCCCGAACTGCCAAGCCATGTCTTTCCTGCATTCTGTCCATCAACTGTTGTTTTTGCATTTGTCACCCCGAGTGGGGCGGGTATGCTCATACGTAAGTCCTGTGCTCTCCACACCATTGGAGTCAAGCTATCCTGGCTGAAGACGGATGATAGCCAGAAACCGGTCCTAGGATGCTTTATTCCGGTCCTGGAAAGACATGGCTTGGCAGTTCGGGCTGGACTGTTCCCATGAGGCGCAGGGTCAAGGCTAATTTGCATATGGCCATGTCTGAACTGGGGTGGTGTGCAAAAAAACGATGGATTTAAGCCCAGATCTCTGTACTAGGGTGAATGTATGACATTGTTCTGCATTCTGTCCATCAACTGTTGTTTTTGCATTTGTCACCCTGAGTGGGACGGGTATGCTCAGACGTGAGTCCCATGCTCTCCACACCACTGGAGTCAAGCTATCCTGGCTGATGACGGCTGATAGCCAGAAACCGGTTCTAGGATGCTTTATTCCGTTCCAGGTAAGACATAGCTTGGCAATTGGGGCTGGACTGTTCCCATGAGGCACAGGGTCAAGGCTGATTTGCATATGGTCATGTCTTATCTGGGGTGGTGTGGTGAGCAAACAAACTATGGATTTAAGCCCAGATCACTGTACCTTGGTAAATGTATGACATTGTTCTGCATTCTGTCCATCAACTGTTGTTTTTGCTGGTGGACTTACAGGACTGGTTGTGCCACCGACAGAAGCAGCTTGTAAAGTGTGTCTCAGGCCTGCCATTGCAGTGCCTTTGTGCCTTCTGTGACTGCCATGTCGAATTGGTAAGTGTACCAACTTGCCAGTCCCTAAACCTTCCCTTTTCTGCATATCAGACACCCCTACGGTAGGCCCAAGGGAAGGGTGCAGTATAAGGTAGGACATGCCCTGATGTGTGTGGCAAGTCCTAATAGTTAATTACTGCCATTTTCGTTTTTCACTATTGCAAGGCTACCTGTTCCCCATTGGCCAGAATGGGCAGTTTGATTATAACATATTATAATCCTAACTGACTCAGGGAACTAGGTAGACATTTGAGTTTAGTATGCCTGAACTCAGAATGATAAAATACATATTTTATTGAAGTTGGTTTTAACATTCTGTGTTTGAAAATACCACTTTTAGAAAACATGTATTTAACTATCCACGCCTGCCTCTGCTAGGTTGTGTACACCTTGTCTGGAGTATGATTGACAGGGGCTGGGGATTCCAGGAGACAGGGCGAGTCAGCACAAGGCTGCATACAGAAAGCTGCATGTAGATGGGTGGGAGGAATTGCACCTAGGACCGAATAGGGCTCTGCCTTCCCTCCACAATGCTGGCTCCACCTCCTGTGGTATGTCTGATGTCCCTGGCCTGCACTGTGAAAGGAAAGAAGGAGTCTTGTCAACAAAGTGCTCCAGGACTGACCAGAACATGTTTGGGCTAAGCAAAGGCTTCTCTTCCTTCAGAGAACAAAGAGAAGATGAGTATAAATATGGGGACCCAGACCCCAAGACTTTAGATCACTTCTGGGAACAAGATGAACCTTTTGCCAAGGAGAAGAACAAAGGAAGCTGCAGAAGTTTGGACTGCCCCTCTGCCGGTGTGCTGTTGGCTGGGTTGGTCTGCAGTGGTCTCTTCATTGCCAAGGAAAGGCGAAGGATCTTTTAAAGAACTTTCATCATCTTGCTGAATATTACTCCAAGGGCTTGATTTGAGCTTGCCTTCTGACCGAAGTCTCAGGCATACCAAACTTCACCCCCTTCTGTTTGCCTGCCTCTGGAACGCGCTGTTCTAGCTGCTACATAAGAATTATGCAATACCGACGCGGGCGAGCGATGCCGTCATCTGCATCGAAGCCGTGAGCGCTGCTCCAACTTGCAACGTACACCCAACCCTGGCCGCCGTGCCACATCAATGCCAGCGAACGACATTGGAAGCCTGCCATAGCTGTGAGCGCTGCTCCAACTTGCACTGCCGGCCCGACGCCTGCCGCTGTGCCGCTTAGACATCAAAGCCGACATCATCGCGGAGCCGATCGTCGACGTGGGTGGTCAAGAATCTATCTATATCGTGACATCGTACGGAACCGTAGTTTTGGCTCCATCGTGACATCACTTCCTCTCCGGTCAGGAACCGTCGCCTCCCCTGCCTCCGCAAGCATCCAGGACACCGACGCATCATCTGCCCCGAAATAAGGAACCAACGCCACAACGTGCCAACGACGCTACACCTCCCAAACGTCGTGAGCTGTCTTTGTTTTCACATTTCCCAGGTACTGTTCCCTGTGGGTCTCTTTTGACTCCTGGCCCAACACCACGCACCTCGCGGTCGGCGCCGTACTTTGGGATTTCTTTGACCTTGAAGTCGTGATATTTCCAGTTAGCGTTATCTGTTGCTAGAGACTGCTTTTAAGTAAACTATTTCTACCATCTTGAAGAATTATTATTGAGTACAGTATTGTGGCTTTTTGTTGTTTGTGGATACTTATTTTTAAAATAGCTGTGTGGTGTCCATCTGTAGTGTTTTCACTGTATTACTGTATATGTTCACAAATGCTTAACACACTGCCTCTGAGATAAGCCTGTCTGCTGGTGCCAAGCTACCAATGGGGTGAGCAGGGGTTATCCAGTAGGGTAATCCCCTTTCCCTGACTTAGAAGCAAGGGTCCTTATTTGGTCAAAGATATATACCATTGCCAACTAGAGACCCCCAGTTCTAACAGGCCCTGACTGCTGTGACAGCGGCTGTGCCAAGCGCCACGGACGTGAGTGCCGGCTGGGACATATTGCGGTGAGGTTGGCCCGCGAGTGCTGAGACAGAAGCTGCCTGCCCCCCTGTGTCTAAGCCAAGGACTGTGGCAGATGGCTGGGGCTTGTGGAGCTGTATCCCGGTGTGTGGCCTGTTGCTGCCAGACCTTAAGTAGCTGCGGCCGAATAATGCAGTGGCAGTGAGGCTGAAGTGGGTGTGGTGGGGACACACAACACGGCCGGGCAGCCGCTGACTTCAAGAAAACGGTGCCACGTGTGCGGAGATACTGGATGACAGAGGGGATGGCCTGATCGTGGACACATAGCACTGCCTCAAGGTAGTCCCCGGCCTGGCACACTGAGATACTCGCTGCACGTTCCCCCCTCCACCTCCCGTGAGGCAGTCAACGCGAGGCACCTAGTCTCATGCTGGTGGCTGAGTGGCATGATAACATAGGCAGTGCTGGGCCCAACATATGAACTGCGCGTCACTGCTGGCTTGGAACGCAGCATCGCGGCCTGGCACATACTGTGCCACCAGACACCCCATACAGAATAGATGGGAAAGCCTGGGCCTGGAATCATACAGGGCCATCCTTTGGGGTCCTATATCTTCACGAGACCAGAGCCATAGGTGGGTAGGCCTGGACGTCACCGCAGTTTGCCTGAGCATAAACGCACCAGATAGCCAGCTTGAGGTGGAACCCTGCCTAATGTAGCAAACGCAGAAAAGGATAATTGCTGCACACTTCTCCCTCCTCCCTCTCCCTTAGTGCAACAGGGTCCCACACAGACCCGAGTTTGGGGGGAGAAACACAGGCAGTCAAGCGGTAATAGTGCATGGACTGGGCTAGGCCCGCTGAGTAAGCAGCACAACACCACTGGCTCGCAGCATGTCCCTGGCGGCCTGGCACCTTCTACAAGTCAACCCTACTCCCCAGGCATTCCACACAGCACTGTTGGGAAGGACCGGGCCTGGAACTATACACAGCTACTCATTGGGGACCTATAAATAAAAGGTGTTCACTGTTTACTTCAACTGCGTAGGTGCCTCAGCGGTCAAAATGGGAAAGTCGGACAAGGGCAGCCAAGACTCACCTTTGAAACAAAAAAACATTGCACCCAGCACAAAGCGAACAGGCAGAAGCCGGCCAAAATCACGAGGACCTGGGAACCCCGCAGCTGGCAGCGACTTTGCAGGCTATGCAACAGAGCTTGATATCCATTGATGCAAAAATAGACACTTGAAGCCAGCGTATGGCCTTCATTTCAGCTTAACTAGACAAACAGGCCTACAGGAAGCTGAACACCGATTGTCCACGGTCAAGGATGACATGCAGACCACCACGAATAGGTGCTCGGAAATGGAAAGGCTCCTCATTGTCATCCAAGCTAAGAATGAAAACTTAGAGGCGAGCTTGCGTTGCAGCAACAGGCGCATCGTGGGCTTACCCGAGTCAACAAATACAGGCAAGATGGAGCTATAGGTGGAGAAAATGCTCACGGAGATGTTTGGCCGGGAAAGCTTCTCATCTGTCCTGGTTATTGAATGAACCCAAAGGACACTAGTGGTAAGACCGACCCCGGGAGCTCCTCCGCGTCATCGCCAAAATACTAAACTACTGCGACCGAGATGCAATACTGAGGATGGTCCAAGATGAGAAGGATTTACAACATCAAGGCTTCTCAGTTGCAATCTACCCAGACTTCATGGCTACAGTGCAAGCGGCGAGAAGGGAGTTCCATGCGGTAAAAAAAGTAACTACAGAAATCAAACATTCCCTACGCGATGCTGTTCCCAGCCACGCTACGGGTCGAGAATGATGGTCAGAACAAGATATTCACATCCCTGAAGGCAGTGCAGGAGTTCCTGAAAAAAGGCTAAAAAATGAAATGTACTCAACGTGCGCAGAAGGCTAAAGATTCTGATTAACAACATATAGGTGCACTGAGGAGCCCTTGGGGGTCTCGACAAGTGAAGTCAATGTACAGATGAATGGCCCGCACCGTAGGTACACCATTGAGGCAGCTATGGGTGGTTGGGAGTTTTCTACTTATGGCCACCTCCTCTCAAGGTGGGTGTTTGAGCTCCTACCGACCCTCCAGTGGGTGATCCCCAGATGTACTGATAAGTACCATTTACCATTTTGGACTTCAGGGTAGTTGGGGGTTCTGTCTTGAGCATAATTGGGATGCTGCTGTGGGAGGAATGGGAAGGAGAGTGGGGGGGTACTATGGGAATGTTTTATGTGGCCTGCTGGGACTTGTGGACCCAATTGTTGCACTACATTTTGCCCTCATTCCTGATTGTATTACATGTTTCCCCAGACAGCTGGCATGAAAGTGTGCGATAGCTAATCGATTTCCTGCATGAAATGGAATGTGCGTAGGCTGAACTCCTCCCAAAAAATTTGAAAAGTACTGGCCTACTTAGACAGACACAATCTCAAGGTTGCGCTCCTCCAAGAAACGCACCTGACACAGGGTGGGATTGCATTGGGCTGGATACCGTCTGGCTTCCTCATACTAGTAGTACGCAAGGGAGATGTTAACACCTCATAAAGAAAGGGCTCCAGTTTACGCTGATTAAATCCTGCGTAGACAATGGCTGACGATATGCCATAGTTCATGGTAAGCTAACACGCTCGCTTATAACTCTGGTGAATTTTTATGGGCCAAATACAGATGACCTATGTTTTTTCGCAGGTATCCTGTGTTACGTGACTGGCTGGAAGCTGAAGTTCTCTGGAGAGGGGATCTGAATATGCACTTAGACCCCAGCAAAGACAAATTGAGTAGACAAGGCGTGCAATCATCTAGGGCAGCTCAGGTTATCAAAGGTGGGATGGCTGAGCTAGGACTTGTAGACACGTGGAGGCTTCGCAAAACAAATACAATGGAGGGCACACATGCATCCACTGCGCATGGCAGCTGGTTGTGACTGGATTCCTGGTTGCTAAGTGAAGAGGTGTACGTGAGGGTGTCTGCCATAGATGCATTACCCAGAACACTAGCTGACTATAACCCTGCCCGCCTTACACTACACGTCCCGGTGTGTGTTCCTCGCCAATTCAAATGGAGGTTTCGATCGGAGGCATTGCTGGACCCGCTATACACAACCATGATTAGGGAGGCAATAACACAGTACTTCTGTATAAACAAGGGGTCGGTGAGTGAGGCCTCTACACTCTGGCAAGCCTTCAAGGCAACTATCAGGGGCACATGCATCAGCACAAGGGCGGGCATACTCAAAGACATTCGGGCCAGCTCTCTAGAGTTGAGACGGCGCGAAAACAGCTGAACTATGGGGTGTCTCCCTGCACGAACACTCTGGCCCAGATCAAAGCCCTAATCCTAGAATACAAAGAGCTGGCTGCAGGAGAGGTGCGCTACCTGTCTAAGAGGCATGTGGCCCGCACATACGGGGAAGGGGGTAGACCAGGGCACAACTTAGCTTCCAAGATCAAGCTCAGAACTGGGAATCACGTTATAAAAAAAATCATAGACTACTTCGGTAAGGAACCACTATTCTCCGCAGGCAATAGTCGCATAATTTTGTGAATGCTATGCTGACCTCTATACCTCCAGAGGCGAAACCAACTCCAGTGAACTGGATGACTATCTGGAAGACATTGCAATTGCCTGGCTGTCCGGCGGGCAGCATGAATATTTATGCCAAACGCACAAGTTACTTACCTTCGGTAACAATATATCTGTAAGAAACAGTAGTTAGGGCTAGATTCCTTACCTTAGAATATCCCCAGGCGTCAGGCTGGATCCATAAAGTTTTCATCAGCAGTACCCTTGCGCGTCGGTAGGCATCATCTTCGGCTCCGCGTCCGTCTTCGGCTTTGTGATCGCCGGGATGATGTAGTCGGAGTACTTAGACGCCGCCCTCACGCGCTGATGTCAGTTCTGTACATAGCTTTCCACGCCAGGAATGCAGAGCCACTAACAACTGTTACTTACAGATATATCGTTACCGAAGGTAAGTAACTTGTGCATCTGAAAGAAACAGGTTAGTGTTAGATTCCTTACCTTAGAATAGATACCCCAGCAATACCAACCCCTGTGGTGGGTCTGCAAACCAAGATCACACCGGAAAGTCCTGAAGAACGGGACGGCCGAAAAAGCCATCTCTCCGGACTTGGCTGTCCAGGCAGTAGTGCTTAGCAAACGTGTGCAGCGAGGCCCACGTAGCTGCCTGACAGATGTCCTGCAAGGGGACTCCCCGACCCAGAGCAGTAGTAGCCACCGTGGCCCGAGTGGAATAGGTGCCTAGCCCCACAGAAGGCTCCTTTTTCACCAAGGAGTAGCAAACCTTGATGCACAGAACGACCCACCGAGAGATGGTTCGCTTGTGCACCACCCGTCCCTTCTTAGCGCCCACGTAACCAAAAAAGAGCTAGTCGTCCACCCGGAACTGGCGTGTGTGGTCTAGATAGAAGGAGAGCGCCCGTTTTGGGTCCAGGCGGTGGAGCCTCTCTTCCTCTTTCGAGGGATGCAGAGGCGGAAAGAAGGTGGGCAAGGTGATGGACTGCCCGATATGAAAGGCTGTAACTACCTTGGGCAGCAAAGAAGGATGAGTCCTCAGAAAAACGTTGTCCAGATGGACAGAGATGAAAGGAAGTTTAGAAGATAGAGCCTGGAGCTCAATCACTCTCCTGGCAGAGGTGATGGCAGCCAGGAATCCACTTTTAAGAGTCAGAAGACGTAGAGGACAGTTATGAAGTGGCTCAAAGGGAGCGCACATCAGATAAGTCAGTACAAGGTTCAAGTCCCACTGAGGCATCACAAAAGGAACCGGAGGAAACGTGTGTGATACCTTTCAAGAATCTATTTACAACAGGGGACTTGAAAAGAGAAGGCTGATCAGGAAGCCTTAAGAAGGCTGAAATAGCCGAGAGATAACCTTTGATAGTGCCCAGAGCAGAACCCTGCTGGGCAAGAGAATGAAGAAAGAGGAGAACCTCTGAAAGGGGGGCAGAGAGCAGATCCACAGCCTTTGCTGTGCACCATGCCACAAATTTGTTCCACCTGCAGGCGTATACTGATTTTGTGGAGCGACGCCTGGCTGCCAGAATCACATCACAGACTTCAGGAGGCAATTCCAATGGCCTCAACTGCCGCCTCTCAATCTCCACGCATGTAGGTGGAGACTGGACAGGTTCGGGGGAGGATCATCCCCTGCTGCTACGACAGAAGGTCCTCCTGAAGAGACCGATGAATCGGGGGATCGCTGACATGCTGAGTAGCTTGGGATACCAGTATCTTCGTTCCCAGTCTGGAGCCACAAGGATGACTTGGGCCCAGTCTCGCCTGATCTTCAGCACTCTGGGCAGAAGTGGTAGAGGCAGAAAGGCGTACAACAGACCGCAGCTCCACTCGTGACGAAAAGCGTCTCCGAGCGAGTGCCACCTTAGAAATTCCAATGCGCAGAACTGATGACTGCGCGTTCTCTTCGGTGGCAAATAGATCTAACCAAGGCTCTCCCCACTGCCGAAAGAGACCTCACGCCACTACGTCTGAGTTCAGATGCCATTTGTGATCAATCATGAACCGGCGGCTGAGTTCATCCACCCTGGCGTTCAGGGAACCTGCCAGGTGTTGAACCACCGGGGTGACGCCCTGGTGTTCCAAATGTTAACAAAAGGGAGAGGGAGAGAATAATCTTAAATGGATTCGTTCTCCCTGGGTTAGTTTTATAAACAAATAGAATCCATTAGGAAAGGGGGAAGGGAGTGTCCCTACGATGGTTGGGAACACACTGGTTGTTTTTGGTATCCCTCACACACCAACAGGCCCCTTGGTGTCATGCTTCATCATTGGGGACCTCGCACCCCTCTACGGGATGCGGCGTGCTGCGACAGACGGTTGCATGGGAGCACTTATGGTGGCTATGTGTGGTGTGAGTGAGGCAATACAATGTGAGTGCTGTGGTGGGGTTTTAATAGTGAGTGGAGTTTAAAAAGTGCCTGGCTCGTGGGGTAACAAAAAACTTTTATTTGGCCCCCGGGCTGGTACTAATGAAAAGGGTGAGAGAGGAGGTATTGGCGTGACCTATGTGCGCCACCTCCTATGTGTGTGTCAACATGTTTCGGTGTAAAAACACTTTCTTCAGGACTGGGGTACACAAATCCCCACCTTACTCATGTTTCTCTACTTTTTCAGAATGTTCTATACTAAAAAAGTTAAATTTAATAGTGCAGGTAATACAATGTACCTACTAGATAACCGCTATTTAGCTGACCTGTAAAGAAAAAGGACAAAAAGTTTTTTCAGGTGGTCCGTTCCTTAAAAAAATCAAAGGTGTATTGACCTGTGGATACAGTCATAAAAAGGTGCGGTTCGAATTTCTAGACACGTTGGTGTCATTCGAC
Organism: Lissotriton vulgaris; assembly: GCF_964263255.1. Taxonomy (NCBI): domain Eukaryota; kingdom Metazoa; phylum Chordata; class Amphibia; order Caudata; family Salamandridae; genus Lissotriton; species Lissotriton vulgaris. Next base: position 1,082,048,228 of record NC_141694.1, on the reverse strand, counting down.
ACATGAGAACGTGCCTGTAGTGAAAATTTATAAAAAGACAAATACTAGACAAACACACATAGAACATAAAACACACACTCTATTTATAGGCGGATTATGGGTTGTAGATAGCCCCTGTGGTTATTGTTAGATAACATACATATCGTGGGAAAAATACTCTGTGAGGCTCACAGTGGGCTTAACATACTGTTTTGTCAGGAGTCTACTAATCCATGAGACCGTGTGAAGGTAGGGGTCCCTCGCGCTTCCTTGCTGCCTGTGAGGAATAAAAAGGGAGATACTGCTTTGCCCGGTACTTACATATTCGAAGAGGCGGTAAGATGGTTTTGTAGTTTTTGCAGTACTCACGAGTCCATGAGGAGAATCCCTCTTCGCTGCCCCTTACGCCGGCTCCGTTGGTTGTGCCGAGTTTTGCAAAGAGCCCTTTTATACCGTTTGTGACTCGCCCCTAATTGAATAATTGACATTATAGTAGACCGGGAATGCCCGTATTTGGTTTCCCGGTAATCGAGCCCGTCTCTTGGCTCCCATCTCGACCGCGCATGCGTGGCCGCGTGTTACAAAGAGTGCGCATGGGCGTTTGGTTAAGAGGCACTTTTTTCAAACGCACATGCCTGGAATAGTTTGTGCTGTTGCTAATCTTGTTACTTTTAGGAGGAGGCAAAAACTACAAAACCATCTTACCGCCTCTTCGAATATGTAAGTACCGGGCAAAGCAGTATCTCCCTTTTTATTCCTCACAGGCAGCAAGGAAGCGCGAGGGACCCCTACGTTAACACGGTCTCATGGATTAGTAGACTCCTGACAAAACAGTATGTTAAGCCCACTGTGAGCCTCACAGAGTATTCTTCCCACGATATGTATGTGATCTAACAATAACCACAGGGGCTATCTACAACCCATAATCCGCCTATAAATAGAGTGTGTGTTTTATGTTCTATGTGTGTTTGTCTAGTATTTGTCTTTTTATACATTTTCACTACAGGCACGTTCTCAGGTGTAGAATGACACCATCATGTCTAGAAATTCGAACCGAACCTTTTTATGACTGTATCCACAGGTCAATACACCTTTGGTTTTTTAAGGAACGGACCACCTGAAAAAACTTTTTGTCCTTTTCCTTTACAGGTCAGCTAAATAGCGGTTATCTAGTAGGTACATTGTATTACCTGCACTATTAAATTTCACTTTTTTAGTATAGAACATTCTGAAAAAGTAGAGAAACGTGAGTAAGGTGGGGATTTGTGTACCCCAGTCCTGAAGAAGGTGTTTTTACACCGTAACATGTTGAAACACACATAGGAGGTGGCGCACATAGGTCACGCCAATACCTCCTCTCTCACTCTTTTTATTAGTACCAGCCCGGGGGCCAAATAAAAGTTTTTTGTTACCCCACGAGCCAGGCACTTTTTAAACTCCACTCACTAATAAAACTCCACCACAGCACTCACATTGTATTCCCTCACTCACACCACACATAGCCACCATAAGTGCTCCCACGCAACCGTCGGTCGCAGCATCCCGCATCCCGTAGAGGGGTGCGAGGACCCCAACGATGAAGCATGACACCAAGGGGCCTGTTGGTGTGTGAGGGGTACCAAAAACAACCAGTGTGTTCCCAACTATCGTAGGGACACTCCCTTCCCCCTTTCCTAATGGATTCTCTTTGTTTATAAAACTCGCCCTGGTGTTCCAGCCATGTCCAGTGGCACACAGCCTCCTGACAAAGGGTCCATGACCCCACCCTGCCTTGATTGTTGCAGTACCACATGGCGGTGGTGTTGTGTGTGAACACCTGCACTACACTTCCCCGGACAGAGGGAAGGGATGCCAGAGGCCTCTGATCTCCACCTCTCCCACGTGGCCCCCCATCCCAGGAGCGACGCATCCGTCACTCCTACATGCTCCGGTTGGGGTAGGGAGAGGGATCTGCCGCTGACCCAATCGCGGTTCGTGAGCCACCACTGCAACTGACTCGCAGTGCCCTCCGAGATCAGGACATGGTCGGACAGGTTGCCCTGATGCTGTGCCCACTGAAACTTCAGGTCCCACTGCAGAGCCCGCATCCGCCACCTGGCGTGATGCACCAGAACGATGTAGGAGGCCATCATCCACAGGAGCCGCAGTGTCAACCTGACCTATACTTGGGATAAAGGCTGCAAGATCGGAATCAGAGCCTGATAATCCCGAACACGCTGTTTGAGGGGATAAACCTGAAACTGCGCCGAGTCCAGAACAGCTCTGATAAAAAGTAGCTTCTGAGAGGGGCAGAGGTGCGACTTCGGCACGTTGATGGAGAACCCCAGCGAGTGCAGGAGGTCAGCTGTTGTCTGGATATGGGAGACAACTGTTTGGGGCGAGCCCGCCTTCAGCAACCAGTCGTCGAGATAGGGAAAGACTGGAACCCCTGATCAGCGCAGATGAGCTGCGACCACCGCCATCACTTTCGTTAAATCCCGTGGGGCGCTGGTAAGACCGAAGGGGAGCACGGTAAACTGAAAATGCTCGTGGCCTACCGTGAACCGCAGGTAGCGCCGGTGGGCCGGCAGGACGGGGATGTGGAAAAATGCAGCCTGCAAGTCCAACGCTACCATCCAGTCTCCAGGGTCTAGGGCAGCTAGGACCTGAGCTAAAGTCAGCATCTTGAACTTCTCCTTCCGGAGGAAGCCTTTGACACTCCAGAGGTCCAAGATAGGGCGTAGGCCCTCTTTGCCCTTCTTGGGTACCAGGAAGTAGTGGGAGTAGGAACCACGTACTAATTCTGGCCCAAGAACGCGCTAGATGGCCCCCTTGGCCAAGAGGGCCATAACTTCCTCCTGCAGAAGTTGCAAGTGATCCCCTGACTTGTGGGGGTACTGTGGTGGCATGGCTGGAGGGGTCGCCTCGAAGGGGAGGGAGTAGACCCTTCAGACAATTTGCAGCACCCACCTGTCCGATGTGATGGAGCGCCAGTGGAGGAGGTGATGGCGGACCCTGCCTCTCACTGGCGTCGAATGGGCCTGAAAACTCGGACTAGGAAGGCTTTAAGGCAGATGCTGCGGGAGCTGGTGTGGACTGACCTTGCCGTTGTCCCCCGGGACCGCCACGGCGGTTACCGGGTGCACGGTGAGGCTGGTTCTGCAGCCTGTGGCTGGCAGGACTTGTGAGGGTGCCCCTTCCTTGGCCGCAAAAGGGCCAAAAAGCAGAAGTTTGCTGGCCCTGGCCAGACAAGCCCAAAGACTTGGCCATAGCCCTGGAGTCCTCGAAACGCTCAAGCGCACTGTCTGCTTTGTCGCCAATGAGGCGAGTGCCATCGAAGGGCATGTCCATGAGCGTGGCCTGGACATTGCCCAAGAAATTGGCGGACCTCAGCCAGGCGTGGCGGCGAACCACCACCGTCGTGGAAATTGCCCTTCCCAGCGAGTCCGTGGTATCCAGTCCACACCTGATGTAATAACAAGCCACATCCCTCCGCTCCGCAAGGGTTTGGGCGAGCCGGGCCTGGGCCTCCTCCGGGCACTAGGGCAGCACGTCCGCAACCGTGTCCCACAGAGAGTGGATATAACGGCCCAAAAGGCAAGCGGTGTTGATAGACCACAACCCCAAACTCAATTAGAAGAACAGTTTCTTCCCAAACTGATCAAACGTTTTGGATTCCTGATCCGGGGGAAGTCGGGATTGCGGTCAGGGACGTAGAAGCCAGGCTTTCGGGGTGGGGTGCACAGACAGAAAGCTAGGGTCGCCCGGAGCCGGGCGGTGGCGTCAGGCCACATTCCAATCCAGGTCACTGTGGAGGGCTTGGACTAGGTGCCCATCAGAACGTCCGTGAGGGCCTGATTGAACGGCAGTAGAGGCTCCGAAGAGCTTACTGGCGGCTGAAGCACCTCAGTGAGGAGGTTAGTCCTCACGGCCGCAGCAGGGAGTTTAAGAGCAAAGGCCTTGGCTGCCCTGCGCAACACCACACCATACGTAGCACCCTCCTCCGTAGCCACGGAGGGAGGAGAGATGAATCCAGTGTCGGGCGATGTGTCCAAACCACTGGCCTCCCCTAGCTCATCAGCCCAGTCCTGGCTCAACTGGCACTAATGTGCCAGAGGGTCCTAAGACACCTCCAAGCCCTCCCCTTCATCCGTGTCCTGGTCAACTGGCTGGAAGGATGGAGCCGGGTCGTAGGTGAAGGCCTCGCCATCTACAACGGAGATGGAACCGAGCAGTGCCGTTCCAAAACCGGACCCGGACTTGGGCTGAAACTGGGGCCGTCGTCGTCCGAGGACGGCACTTGGAGCAAACCCATTGGGGTCAGCACCAGTGGAGGAGTCGTAAGGTCAGCTGGCATTGACCGGGATCCAGGTGACGGGTACCACGGGGGCCGGCAGCGTCGGGACCAAAGTCGACAATGGCGCCAGGACCGAAGCACCTGACTACGCCGGGGCCGAAGCACCTGACTACGCCGGGGCCAAAGCACCTGACTGCGCCGGAGCCACCGGCCCACTAAAGCCCCAAGTCGGGTCTGCGGGGCCCAAAGGTGCACCGGCAGTCCTCAACGGATGGAAGTGAGTCCTCATGGCAATGAGGAAATCACAAATCTCCTCCGACGTCGCTCGCAGGCCAGGGACCGGAGAGTATGGGCTTGGAGGCGGCGCCTGCGGCTCCGACGGAGGCGTCGCCTGCGGCTCTGATGGAGCCGCGCGGGCGATGTCGTCAAAACCCTCAGCCCTGTTGGGCGAGAGGCATTGGGGGAGTCTGAAGAGCGATGACGCCTCTTCAACCTCTTCTTAGAGTGCCTCGACTTACCGGAGGACTTGGAGCCCGACGAGTGCTGGAGATGACTCGTCTAGCAACGAATGCGGCTCCGCGACCTGTCCCTCGACTTCCTCCTCGAACGGGACCTCAAGTGGCACTGAGATGACTGCTGGATCTCGAGTAGCTTGCGGGACCACTCCCACCTAGCTTTCGAGGTCACGGCCCGGCAGTCAGGGCACAACTTGTCGTCGTGGTCAGCGCCGAGGCAGTAGAGACACTGATGGTGGGGGTCGGTCACCGACATCAGGCGGTGACAGGCGTTGCACGGCTTGAAGCCAGGCATCCCTACGGCACCAGGAGTCGAAGTCGACTCAAAAAAGAGATCCAAAATAGACCAAAAAGTTAGTCAAAAAATGACTAAGAGTACTGCTCTTCCCCGATCTGCACTGGCTGGCGTGGAAAAAAAAAAAGAACTGACGTCAGTGTGCGAGGGTGACGTCTAAGTACTCCGACAATGTCATCCCGGTGATCAGGACGCCGATGACGGATGCGGAGCCACAGACAATGCCTACCGACGCGCAAGAGTACTGCTGACGAAAACTTTCCGGATCCAGCCTTAAGCCTGGGGATATTCTAAGGTAAGGAATCTAACACTAACCTATTTCTTTCAGATGATTGAAGCTACTCCAGGGCCAGCTGGCCTCAAGTGCGAATTCTACAAGGATTTCATGGATGAGCTGATATCACACTTGCAGGATATGTACGAGGAGGCTTACAAGTTGGGCAGGCTGCCGCCAATGCACAAAGAGGCCCTAATAATAACACTGTTGAAAAAAGACAAGACACCATCCCGCTGCGAACTGTACTGCCTATTGTCACTTATTAATATAGATGCAAAAATGCTGGCAAAAATTCAGGCCACTAGATTCCAACCTCTAATGTCGAAACTGGTCCTGCCGGATCAATCTAGGTTTATACCCAATAGGTCCAAGTCGCACAACTTGCATACAATTTTCATATGTTTCATATCCTTGATCCTGACCTCCAAGCCGTGGCAGTAATGCTGAAGGAGGCCAAAGCATTCAATTCCATTGAATGGGGCTATATGTTCCACATTTTGCAAAGTATGTGGATCCCAGATGTTGACAGTAGATGAGTGTGTTTGCTGTATGTTTACCCAACAGCACGTGTCCGGTTTGACAGACTTACATCTGATCCGATTCGGATTTGTAGGGGAACAAGACAGGACTGCCCTTTCTTGCCGCTCCTCTTCTCTCTAATGCTGGAGCCGTTGGTCTGCATTATCAGGGAATGTCATCGAGAAGCAGCTCTGTGATTTGCACATCGGCCTGGCAGCATATCGCTATATGCAGATGACATGGTGTTGTTTTTTAGGGAGCCACAGACATACCTTGAGTCCGTTCTGCATGAGTACATTAGATCTGGGTGCTTTTCGGGGCTTAGCATCAACTGGAGCAAGTCGCTTGCGGTGTCCCTGACAGAGCTTACTGCTCCCCACACTCTGGAGTTTTCCCTTGTATGGTCTGCTGACCCTGTTAAGTACTTAGGTATATGGGTTCATCACGACTCGGGGGTAGTGATGAGAGAAAACTTTGGAAAAGCATACACCAAACTGGAACACCAGGTAGCCAGATGGACAGGAATGCCGCTTTCACTGGCCGACCGAATAACCCTCATCAAGATGATCATCCTGCCTCGATTCTTGTACTTGTTTAGCAACATACCTATAAAACTGACATGCCAATTTTTTTTTTTTAAATATAAGCTGCATACTATCACGCTCTCAGAGAGGGACTCCCAAGGCAGAAATGAATACCATAGACACCACAATTGTGGCCTGGCAGGCTAATGGTCATTCGGCAGCGAAGCTTCCATTATATGCCCCTTTGCTCCCTCTGGCGCATCATGCAGCACTATCGGTGAAGTGCTAGGGTATGCAAACCTTGAGGTTAGCAGGCAAATAAAAAAATTCAGGATCTGTACCCAAACAGCAGATTCCTCACCGCAGAGGACCTACAATATATACACAGGTTGCTGCTATTACGGTTTATACTTCATAGGCTTAGGATGGCGGTACAAGCGCACTACCACACCTTTCCTGATGAACCACCAACACTGCAAGCACTGCAGAACCATCTAGTCAATCTCACAAGGCATAGTTTAGTCACTAAGCAGTGCAGAGTGGTTAGGGACAAAAGGGTAGCTGTTGTGGCCCGAAGCCTTGCTCGCTGGAACGAAAGGCTTCAACCGCAAAGCACGCAGCAGAATAGGACGGCTGCGGGCAACTTGAGGGCGCTCTTACCTCGAACGGCAACCTGCGCATTATTAATTTCAAATACCTCCATCAGGTATACCATACACCAGCTAAACTGCAAAAATATGGTCTTAGGGAAAACGATGCATGCAAGAGATGTGGGGCGCAAGGAGCGAACTTTATGCACCTGGCCTGGAAATGTGGGCGGGGGTCCGAGTTCAGGGTGGAGGTGGGACATCGACTTCAGATTATGTTTGCTGCTCCCCTACAATGTAGTCAGCAATTTTGTCTCCTGTGTCTTATGCCACATCTGAAGGGCGCAATTGGTAAATTCACTAGAATCTCACTGCTGTTAGCAAAAAGGAGGGTGGCAATGAACTGGGAGAGCAGGACAGCCCAACTACCTGAACAATGGCTGCAAGAATTGGTGCACTGTAGGGAGAATGGAACTCTATGCAGAGGAGCTGCCAGCCTTCTCTAGACCCAAGAACATTTTGGAACCACTCATGCACTATTTGAGAACGAGAGAGCAAGCTACGCCAGTTGGCAAAGCATTATACATAAAACTGTAACTGTCAAAAATGTAAGGATCAACGTGATTGTTATTAAGTACACATGTGTAGGAGAAACAGTGGGCAACATGTTGTTTGCTCTTTGTTCTTGTATTTGATGCTACTTCTGTACTGAACAAATGCAAATAATTGTTTTTAAGTTGTAGTCGGCACTGCAGGCAAGTGCATTGCCCTTCCCATGAGGATCTCATGGGGCTATAACCAGTTCTTCTCTCAGGAACACTGCACAAGCTCATTTGGGCCAAGGGGCTACATATCAGGCCATTTTAAAGATGTTGAAGAGCACGCTTTTGCCAGCCTCGCCTTTAAAGTCCCATTGAGCTTCACCACAATGCCTGATGCCTCCAGCCTGTAACTACAATGCAGTCTTTGTTACACACTCAAGACCGTACATAACAGTTTCATGATGTCGCTGTGGAAGGGCATTCCTCTATCCAACTCCAATGTAGTTGGAAATCTGAAATGAGTTATAAGCTCTCTTAGCAATAACTTTGCTTCTGTGAGACTGTCACACCTTCTAGTTGGATAAGCTTCCATCCGCCGAGAAACGAGGCTCACAACAACCAAAATGCACCGCAGTCCATTATACACAGGCATCTCAACAAAATCCAATTGAATCCAATTGAAGGGACCCCCTGATCTGCCAATGTGCCTCAAAATAACAATGGCTTTCTTTCCAACATTCATCTGTTGGCACATAACACACCAATGACACACTGCTTCAGCAATCACACAAAACCTCAGATTGAACCAAGTCTGCCTGAACAATCTCACCATTGAATCCCTTCCTTTATGAGCGGCTCCATTTTTTCTGCCTTGCCATTGAGTTTAACAAACAACCTGATAACACTGCCCTAACATCAGTTGAAACCCATATGTCACTTCCCCCTTCTCACAACCTGCTCTGATCCAACCCGCTTGTTCTTCATCTCTTGCTTTTATTAGCAAACACCTAACTTCTTCCCATGTGTCTGCAACAGCTAGCATCATGCTGAGTTTGGTATTCTCTGCACTGTCGCCAACAATTCCCCATTGAAAAAGCAAGGATATGTAGCACAAAAAAGAGCAACTTCATCCGCATAGCAGTTTCCGGTGGTGACAAAATCATCTCACCTCCTATGTTCAGAGCACTTAACGGCCACCACTTCCTTTGGTAATTGTAGTGCTTCTAACAGTTGTCTCACATATTTACCTAAAGACATTAGGAACCCTCTCTGAGACCTTAGCTATCCAAAGTCATGAACCACATCAAAACAATACTGGATGCCGGTATAAATGGTGACTCGGATCGGCTCAGGGACATGGCATGCACATGTCAAGGCAAAGATTTCGGCCACTCGTGCTGAGTGTACTCCTTGTAAACAAACCGCTTCCACAACTTCACATATGGTACAAACAGCAAATGCTGCTCTCAGATTACCTTCATTGTCTCTTAGACATGAACCATCAACAAAAAAGGACTTGGTCGGAATCAGACAAAGATTCATCGACAATGTCAGGTCTCAGCTTGGTTCAAAGCTCAGTAATGTTCAGAAAGTCATGGGCTTCACAATCTTCATCAGCATTTGAAACAAGTAACAAGGTAGCAGGATGTATCACAGAACAGCGCTTCAGAGTTACATTTTCTGCTGCAAGCAACACTTGTTTGTATCTTGTCAGTCTGTTATTATTCAAATGCTGTGTTTTAGTCCTCATCAGGAGTTCAACTGAGCGCTGTACATATACAGTGTAAGTGGATGACCCATCACAATGCTTTCACATCATTCAATACTGACACCTGCTGCAGCAATGGATTTGAGGCATCCTGGCAACGCTGAAGCTACAAGACCTAATGTAGCTGAGAAATGGGCCACTGGTCTATGGGCACCTCCAAGTGTCTGGGTGAGTACAGAAAGAGCACAACCCTTCCTTTCATGATAGAACAGCGAAAACGCAGCATGCATGCATAGAGGGGAAAAAGTAATTATTAATGCAAATCAATTCCACAGGAACCTTTCTGGCCAAATAGTATCCACAGACAACTATGTAAGGTTAGTTAATTTATTACAAAGCCAAAAATAACTTGTTAGACCTTGCATCCTTGGCATGGTTTTCCCTGACTCCTACTGTGTTTTTGATGCTATGCTGGATTTAGTTTTGGTGGTTTAGATGCTTTGGGCATTTTGCCACTGCTGATCAGTGTCAAAGTGCAAGTGCTCCCTGGGTAAATTGTTATTATGATTGGTTATCCATGATTGGTATATTTGTCTTACCAGTAGGTCCCTAGTAAAGTACACTGAGTGTGCCAGGGCTGGTAACTCAAGTGCTACTAGTGGGCTTACAGCACTGATTGTGCCACCCACATAAGTAGCCCTGAAAATATGTCTCAGGCATGCCACCGCAGTGCCTGTGCGCAGTTTGTTAACTGCCATGTTGACCTGGCCAGTGTACCCACTTGCCAGGCCTTACCCTTCCCTTACATAACTTGACATAAAGACACCTCAAAATGTCAGTGTATAAATACATCGGAATTAGTCTAAAACCAATTAGTGAATCTGTTGTATTCAATGAAATAGAAGCAAAACAATTCATTCAATAATTCGGATGCAGAGGATCAGAAAGCATGAGTCCACGTTTCCCTGCATCTAGGGTTGATGGAAATAAAGGTTCAATCTATCCCTACACTAGCACTAAAATGACATAAGCATCTTCAGGGAAAAGTAATAAAAGGTGTCAGCAGTTGGAATCTTCTTTGGAAGTCTCTCCATCACCTTTCGGGTCCAATAGCATAAAGCTATCAAGACAGAGCTCATGCTTAGATGCTCTCTCTCCGAAGGCAGAAGGAGAAGTGGGCACTTTCCATACTTGAAATGTCCCTTTATTACAGGTATCCTTCCCAAGAGCCCTACCTGGTCACGCCATCTGCTCTGGATGTCATCCTAAAAGTAATTTTCCTTGAGACTGCGATGTTCTTCTCACTATTTCTGTCCTTGGTTCCCAATCCTTCTCCTGTGAGGAGGACAATGGCCTTCTCTTTTTGATCCAAACCAGACGATGTAACTTTTTTCCTCCTTGCAGGACCAGTAAAACAAAGACATTATTCTAGCTAATATGGGCGCTTCTTTCACGTGCAACGCAAAATGTGCGAAAGAACAAATTCCACAGCACACATGAACTTCAGCTATTAGTTCTAAACCAAGAGCTTCCAGTTAAAATACATTTCAGGCCTACAAAATTCAGCTAACTTAAGAAAATGGCATGTGAGCCTTACGAAATTACATATTGAACTAAGGCACGTTCCGTTAATAGTTGTACCTACACATAAAATAACAAAATAATAAACACATTTAATAAATGAATGATTGCAGTTGCACTACACAAATTCTTCAGATCAATGTTTGACTAGTTAGGTCCACTTTCTACAATAATTCTTCATGCTACTATTCAATGGCCTAAATATGTTCACCCTTTATGTTATTACATTTCGAACTTTAACAATCTGTAGCAGGGTTTCGGTTCTCCCACAGAACTGTGCATAGAGATCTAGAACCTCAGTGAGTTAGGATGATCCAAAACTCATCTCAGTGTCAGAAATCCCCTTACCTAGCTAGCTACAGTGTCTCATGGCTCATTATGGAATGATCCATGTCTTAGACAAACCAGAACATGAACTTTAGAATACCTCAGGAATCGTGGAACACATGAACACTCTTTCGTTATATAATCATTTCAAACCAAAACTGAGAGTCAAAGAACACAAGTGCAAGTTTGAAATATTTATTATTCAATGCAAAGTTCTCAAACGCAGTATCTTGTATAATACCAAAATGCAGATTATAAAAATCAGAGTCAGCAGCATAGTCACTAATCCATAGTAAGCAAAAGGTGATAGCATGTTACAATGCAAAATCTATAGAAATCTATATCACCTATATTTCGCGCACCCTATTTAGCATATTATTTTATATCTAAGAAGGTCTCATTCGGGCTTTAGCAGGGCGGCCCCATACCTCTAAATGTCAGTAGGAGTAGATCACATCAACAGCTACCAGCTCTCTTCATGCGCAGCACCAAGTGTCTACGTTCATTCCGTGTAACTCTATCTTAAACCCGCGTAGAGCCCAAAATGTTGGCATCAACATTATTAGTGTTATGTCTAATGTGGTGCGAGGATCAGGCTTCCCAACAACCTTGTGTTAGGTTATTCTTAGAGTGTGCAGCTCTCAGTGTGCAGACAGTTGTACCAAGTGTACCAGGCAAAGCCGATAGCATAGTGATAACATATTATTCTCAAATAAATCACATCACCGCTTCTAGGTTAAAAGCGACAACAACAAGTAGGTGTCGTGTGCAAAACTGAAGCCGAAGGAAAAACGGCTGTTTAAACATGTAATACACTCATGCTAACTTAACGCAATATATGTAACGAAGTATCCATATGACACCCCCCCATTGGTCCGAGCACCGTCAAACATAAGGGAAAAGGCAATACTAAATCAGATACATAAACTGAAAGCAAAGTTCAATAATCTTGAGCTAAAATAAGCTAAAAAATATGTATGAATGAATATGTATGAATGCCTACAGTGGCCTCAAATCTAAAATTAAAAATAAAACTTTCGAACCAAAAGTTATCCGCCAGGTCTCAAAATTATAAAATGTAGGACCAGGTCGCATTAATTCAAATGTCTGTAAGAGAAAAAACAAGGCACTTATCCGATATCCAAAGTCATGTGCCACCTTGACGTTATTTTCATCGACATCACATGATTGAACTCTCCATCATTTGAGTACAGTTCATCCCTCCAATCCAGCAAGGGGAAAGTCATATTCCATAACAAAGCAATCCTCCCAGGCATCTCACGATTGGACAGTATATGCAAAGTAAGTTGCAACAGCCTCCAGTATGAAATCACTGCCATCCTCCGAAAATAGTTCAGCAATCCAATTCAGCAATGGGAAAGAACATACGTGCTCCTCCAGCATCGGATCCTCCTGTAACGTCAGAGGACAACTCGGTGGGTTCACCAGATCGCTGTGTGTCAGAAAGGCATGCGCCGCTGCAGAGATCTCCCATTGGCCCAGTACTCCATTTATCGCTGCCAAGGCCATAACTTTTTCGCCAGAACAAATCAGCTCGTGAGCCACCACGGGACGCATTAGCTGATCAAAATCGACGTCAGGAGCAGTCCTCAAGCATAGGCACAAATCAATGGCCCAATCGAACTCGCAGCTCAGGCAGTGAAACACAGGTTGGACACACGTGAAGTCGGTGAACCGAAATGACAATCTATAAGCCGTGCTTAATGCTGCAAGCGGCAATGTTCCATAGTAATTGAGCATCCGATTACGGCACAGTGTTAGGAGACGTTGAACGGCTTCTTGCGCAGGATGGGCATCCATGTTTTATGAAGAAAAACACCAACAAAATGCCCGCGGCTACAGCCAGTAAAACAGGTAGTCCACCAAACAAACTCGAAAAAATAGAGTGGAAAAACGTGGGAATGATACCAAAAACTTTTTCAAATGTAGTCACGAGGCCACTGCTAACCAATTTAAAAAAATGTGCAAGCCCAGTCGTGGAAGATGCATTAAAAATTTGGTGCACCAGCTCACAGAAATGAAACGGCAAATCAGTATTTAAAAGCGCCTGCACCTCTGTGCGTGTGTTAGCTATGTGAAGGACATAATTTTCCCGGGCCGAACTCAGGGTCACTTGTTTTTGAGACAAAAGGGCCCTTATTCTGCTTAAACCATTGAACTTCGCTTCCAAGGTTGGAATCCGTGGCCAGATGGAGACATCTGAAGATCCATGCGTGGGTGGGTATAGAACATTCTTGCAACACACCACACGCTCTGATACAGTTACCACATAAGCCACACCAATTAATAACCCACAACATAACTCGTTGTTTAAAAGCAAATAACTACCATTAGTCAATAATGTAAATGTGGGAACTACTGCTGGAACTGGCGTGCCTTTTAAAACACATGCTAAATTTGGCCGGTCTTGATTACAAGAACCGTGTAACTGAATGTGTCTGCATATTAATGAATGGTCAGGTGACTGTGTGCATTCCTCACCATTAAGATTCACTTCTTTTCCATCCTTCAGACATCTGTATGTGTATGGTAATGACCATGCCTCATGTAGGAATGCATTGCCCAGTGGTTCATAACGTCCTATAGCAATATACCGCATACAATTAGTAAATTTGTATAAGGGAAATGGTAATGTAATTAATCCATGAATAAGCCACGTGGCAGTAGTGGTTTCAGCAACAGAGAAAGGCAAGGATTCTAGCTTTTCAATATGTAACATAGAAAATGACGCATCACGCATTGAAAGCATGCGCTGCTTTTCAGTCAGATTAAAAGGGGCGAAAAGGGACGAAACGTTCAACGAGTTCCAGGGAACTCGACCAGCCTTAAGAGTCTGTAGGGTCCATGCAAACTGCATTACAGAACGTAACTGATTTTGACCATGGTATAACGTGGACACTTCATCATGTACAATATCAACAACAGAAGAAACAATATTATCCAACGTGTAAATCCTGGAAGAAAGCATGTTAATACTGTTATCGACCACTGCAAGCACTTTTTCCAAATTTGCTTGATCAATAGCTCTCAGGCGTTTAGCTGCCTCAATCTGTGAAAATTTCCAAATTTCATTGTACACAGCATAAAGCCAGCGTTTAGATCTACCCTTAGCCGGGCCTTTTATAAAATCATTTAGCTCTATATTCTCATTCAACTGGGACAGATGCAGTTTAACTGCAGCCAAAGTGGAATGTTGTAACCAGTTCTGACACAATTTGCCTACTGAATAAGTAGTAACAGTGTAATCTGTTTCAAACCTGGGATCTGGCCTGATGTGTGTAAAACCTTCAGACAAACCCAAAAAACGACGTTGGCAAGAATCAGAGCTTCTTTGCCACAAAAGCCACCCCTCTGGATCAAAACTGGAAATATTAAAGGAGGAATTGTGCAAACGTGCTTGTATCCCACTGATGGACAATGTAGTGAAATGACTCCAACCTGAATATTCTTCCAAATCAGGGATAGTAGGTGTATTTAATTTTTTAGATGTAGCCAATCCAAAGCATGTTGTTTGGGAAATAGTAGAATTTAAAAACAACATGTGATTCGGGATGAGACATGCACGATGCAAAGCCTCAGTGCCTTGTACCTGCCAATCTTTGGTACCCCAAACCGATTTAAGGTCAATAGCCTCCTTCCATAACTCATAACCATCTATAGCTAATTTGTCTAGAAAGGACTTCGAATACAGCAATTTTGTATCGGTAAGTCTAACTTTGGACATGAATTTCTGTTTCACTCTAAAATAAAACGACTCAGGATTTGACTGATTAAAATCTGTAAAATAAGAGTATTTTCCCAGAAATGTACTTGAGCTCCCCTGTAAAGGAGCAGGACAATGTTCCCACTGTGTGTAATTCACAGGAACCCTCCTGGAACTTGTTTTGTGTAAGAAATGATTTCCATAATGTTGATAACAAAACAAATCACCATAATTGACAGAATCTAAGTACAAATCCTCAGCATCAAAGGCCGCATAATATTTCAAATCAGAGAACAATGCTTCTACGGCCTGAAGATCCCAATCATCAGAACGAATATCTTGCTTAATCACATCTCCCATGTTTACTCTAAGCACATTAGGAACATTAATAACTTCTGTGGGGCCATGTATCTGAAACCTAACCGCATCCCACACAATCCCATCAAGGACAGGCCAAGCAGTAATCTCTACTGTATTCAAGTCTCTTTTTAGTCTGTGTGCTGAATGTGAGGAGGAAAGAGGGGCCAATGTTCCATTAAGGTACCGAATTCCTGTTCTTTCTTTCACATAATGGCCATCGATCAGGCGAAAAAAATAAAACACAAAACCAATTGACATAAAAAGATAAAATGAAAATAGTATCAGCCAAACGTATGTCCAAGGTGGAATTAGAAAATGTTTTTTAAACAACGTGGCATATTTTGCAAAAGTCGATGGTTTCTTTGAAAGTTCCGAATCAGAGTCAAAAGAGAATCTGGACTGGTTAGCCAAACGAGCTTGTAAATCGGACATAGATAAATCAGCAGGATCTGCATAGGTCAATTCATCAATGTTAGTAACAGGAATAGTATTTAATAAAGGACTGGATATGGCAGGCATCTCGAGGGACACCTCCTGTTCTGCACCAGATGTAATAGCCAGCACAGAGTGCCTCACCATGGAAGGACAGGATACAGCCGGAATCATGCTATGAAGAATCGGCCACCCTGTGTGTCTTGACATTGTCAATAGAAATAAATCTGTTTTCTTTACGACCTGGAAGTGGTGGTAAAATGACTGTTCTTGTGCCCTTCACTCCAAGAACTCGAACCGGTGCTCGATATGAGGGACCAAACTCTTTCTTGTTATCGATATTCTCTCGAACCAGTTCTCCAACTTGGGGTAGCCAGCCAACTACCGGGATCTGCAATGCATCATCCGACGTGGAGGGTAAGTGTTCCTTAGCAAGACTGTCTCTGGTCTTTTGTAGATCCTGTAAAACATTGCAATGTTCATCTACGTCAAAGGCCGCGGCCTGGGCCTGGCAGTCTGCACCATCGAGGTCAGGGACGTACATCTTGATACCAAAGAGCATTTCGTATGGGGTCCGCCCACCCAGAGACCTTCTAGGGAGATTATTAAGCGCACGCTGCACGCCATAGAGGTGGGTCAGCCAGTTTCTACCAGTGCCTATAACTCGGGCTGTCAAAGATTGCTTTAAGTCGCGGTTCATTCGTTCTACTACACTATTGCCCTCAGGCCTGTAGGGACTTGAAAACTTGACTTGGACTCCCAACGAAACCATAGCATCCTTATACGCCTTAGAGGCGAAAGCCGGACCCTGGTCCGAATGGAAAGTACCACAGGCAAAGATTCCCACAAAGACACGCAAATCCTTAATGACAGTCCGCGAATCAGCGCTTCGATGCGGCCATATCCACACAAAGCGTGTGCATGAGTCAACTGCTACTAAGATGTATTTATACGCAGTATCAGAGGAAAAAGGACCGCAGTGATCCAAATAAACGCAACCAAGCGGTTTATTAGAGATGTACAACTGTGTCTGAGGCGGACGCGCAGCAGTAGAAGGCTTAATCTGCTGACAAATGTCACACATAAGGACATAATCGCGCGTCTGTTTGTACAGTCCCCGCCACCAGAACCTTTGTTGCAGCTGAGTTACAGTGGCTGAGACGCCCGCATGCGCAGACGCCACACCTTCATGAGCCGCTGTAATCAGAGACGCTCTGCGATCCGAGTTGGGAACTAGACGTTCGCCAACTTCAGGAATTTTCACATAAGGAACCTTGTCGGGACTTAAGTGGTATGTGTACTTCGAAGGGAACCCCGCAGGATATTTACCTCCCTTCTCCGTGGCAGCAACAGCCGCCAAGATGTCGTCATCTATTTTGCTTTTGGACCTCGTGACTGCTGCAACCAAGTATTTTGATACCGCAGACTTCGCTGCCTCATCAGCAAGCGAGTTACCAACAGCGTGGACCCCCACGCGCTGGTGGCCGAGAGTATGAATCACAAACACGAGCGGCAGTTTTTCTTTAAGTTCCGCCACTCGGACCCAGATCATTTTATGTTTTATTGTGCTACCTTTGGAATCACGAAAATCATTCTGAATCCAAAAGAACAAGTTCTCATTGTAAGACTGGACACAGTAGTAAGAATCACTTACGATTAAAGTCGTCACACAAGGATCAGCGTACTCCAATGCGAGCATAAGAGCACGAAGCTCTGCCAATTGTGCGGTGCAGTCCCCTAGTGTTTGCGTGTGCACAACACTGGACTTGAACTCATCGTTCACCATGGCACCGACCACAATGGCGCAAGCGGAAACGTAGGCATGTTTAGAGCCATGCGCAACCTGCGCCGAACCATCAGTGTAAATGATACAATGGAAATCCTCCAACGGCCGCATCGCTAAAGGAGCAGGATGAACAAACTCATACTGTAAATACTCCTGCGACCGTAAAGCGGCGTCAAAAATAAACGTGACATCCTGGGATGTCAAGGATGTAGCCCACTGAATCCACCGAGGGTGCAAAGCTTTAGAATTCGGTACACTGGCTTTCGTGACCGCCTCCAAGGCAGGACACGGGGTAACAACCAACATGCGCTTTCCCTGCGACAGGGCACGTTCCTTAAGAATTGCCATCTGCACAGCCGTTAAAACTTTCTCCACAGTGGAAAAACGCAGTTCAGCCGAAGTGTATAAGTGTGACTTGTAAGCAATAGGTACAGTATCCCCTTCATTAAAAGTCAGGTACGTGAAACCCACCGTCCCAGGGATAATTCTTATCAACAGGTTGGTTTGGTTATCACGAGTCTGTAAGTAGTCAGAAGCGAGCAAATCAGCCTGCAAAGACTGCAGAATGGCTGAATGCTCAGGCAGCCAGCATGATTTGGAAAAAGTTGGTTGTATCAGCGCATACAAAGGCTTGATACGCTGGGCATATTCCGGAATGTATGTTCTACCGAAATTCAAAAAACCCAGTAAAGACTGTAATTTTTTCAGTGTTGTCAGAGAGCGCAACTGAGCGCACTTCTCCAGGAAGTGAGGAGCCAACCCCTTTCCCTCGTGGTTAAGTTCATAACCCAGAAACAACACTGTGTACTCCGCAATGTGTGATTTTGCAAAGTTAAACTTGTAACCCATGTCTGCAAAGTTACAAATTATGCTGTTTACTCGACACAGATGCTCCCAAAGTTCGTCATCTGTGAGATATATGTCATCCACATACGAACAAGCAACTGGATCGAATCTCTCCAAAAGAGAGACTATGCGGGCGGAAAACACTCCAGGACTATTCTTATATCCCATTGGGAGTCGTTTAAACATTTTTTGTACGCCGCCGCACGTAAAACTGGTCCATTGGGAACTAAGACCATCTAATCTGTGTGCATAAAAACCATTGGAAATGTCAAGCGTGGTTTTAAACCGTTTACGCTCAAGACTATTCACTAGGGCAGAGCCGTGAGTATTCTGTACTGCACAGTTACGGCAATGCGAGTTCAAATGCCGGTAATCCAAAACCAGACGATATGAGCCGTCCGGCTTGTTAACAGTAAAAAGGGGATTATTCATAGGTGACACACACGTTTCAATTACACCTTGATATTCCAATTGTTCAAGGATAGCCGCGACCGAAGCTTTAGCTTCACGCCGTATGGGATATTGAGGTTGTGGCTGCGGCTGTGACCGTAAAGGAATCTCATGGCTAGGGGACAATTTATCCCAGCCACACTGATTTCGGTACACAGCCGGCGCAAGCGCCAGAGCCCACTCTTCTGCCAAATGCAGCGCTTCTACTCTCGATACAGTGTGCGCGAAGCTGGGGAGGATCACCTCCTCCCCTCGCGGAGCTGCGAGAACAAAAGGTGGGGGCCAGTCAGCCTCCGAAAGCAAAATGTCATACGTAGACGAAAGATTTTCCCAAAATACCCCTTTTACAGTTCGCTGCATGTCACCTTCAATTAACAGGACAATTTCAAAAAGTCGTTCAGGGGGAGCAACATGTGTATCAGCTGTTTCGATCACAACATAAGTGTCAGTCGCTGTCACCTTCAACAGTGGACGGAGGGCCTCTCTCACTATGGTAATCTCCGCCGCGCTGTCCAGCAAGGTCAGAGCCCACGTCAGATTCCGAAGCCGCGTTCTCACTATCTGGGGCATATCGATGCGCCGTTAAGGCTGCGACCTTCTTCTTGGCAAACTGCGGTCTCTTGGGCGTAGAGTCGTCCCGCTGATCCCCTTCACTTCGCGGGCGGGGCTGACCACGTCCTTGCTGGCCACCCCGGCCCCTGCCGCCCCCTCCTCCACCGGTTGACGGAGCCGATGAGTCCTGAAAGGAACGAGGAGAGCGTTGGTCAGAAGCCTGAAATCTTTCAGGCGATTTAATCGTCGCGCGATCGCGCAAATCATAAACTCGATCTGACTGCGCAGGTTGTGAAGGCGCCGGACTAGAAACCTGTGTCTGCTGTTGTTGTTGCTTACCCTGATTCTGCTTTTTAGGCCAATTTTGTTTTTTGGACTTGGGTTGTCCACCCGTTTCCGAAGATTGTCCCTGGGGCTGCTTCTTCTCTTTCTCAGAAAAAGCCTTCAAACCCTTAGAAGTGCGGCCAACCATTTTATAAGCCGCCACAATAATTCTTGCTACCTGACGGGGTTTCTCGGCATCGGGAATTAACGCCAAAGCATTGGCCACCTGAAAGTTCACTGCATCCCCCTTGACATTTGCAAGGATAAGACCGCAAACTGTCTCAAACGAGCCGCTGAGGCGCATACCTAATTCAACCGCCGACTCCGGTCCGTGATCATCCTGAACACGTTTAAGGACCGCAGAAAGGTTTGACACCGACGGGGTGCCATAGCACCTCGAGTAAACCGCTGCAAAAGTCTTACCCCATGTTTCACAGTCAGCAAGTTCAGGGGCCAAATCTTTCGGTAAACTAAGCGTAAGAATCCGGTGTTTTTCACCCGGAGTCGTATTAGGAAACACAGCCTCCAGCTGGTCGAATTTCTCGGCAAGCCAGTAAGGAAAATCATCCTTATCCTGGGGCTTCTTGCCCATAACGGAATTCACCAAGACAGGACTGATTTTTAAACCAGCCTGTTCCGCTCGAAGCTGCGCACCTGCGGGGGCTGCGCCATGAACATTACGACCAATGTAATGAACAAGCGCCCTAATCACTGCAACTGCGACTTCATGAAGACGCCGCAGGTCAGCTACACCACAAGTAGCGCGATTAGGGTGAGGAGTAAATCCACCCAAAGCGGGCCAATTTGTGCCCGGAATGGACAAAGGATCTAACCTCGGAGCCGTTAAAGAATGGGGTAGGGCGCCACCAAACCAAACTCCGTGCTGCCAAGCATCTATAGGTACTTCCAGTGCCCTGTACGGAGCATAAGCCGCCGGTACAGCCGAGGCAGTGTATGAATGGAAGACACCCGAATTAGCGTCCACTTCCGGAAATGTCACCCAGGAATAAAACAATTCGTACGGGTACGCATGTTCCGCACTCACCACTAGAACCACAGCCAAGCCTTCCACAGGGACATTATATGCCCGTAAGTGGTCGCGAACCGCGACGCGGCTATGCTGCGGTATGTCCACGGCCATAGTAGCACAGGAAGAGAAAAGAAGACAAAGAACACTTTGTAGCACAACTGGGTAGTAATTCAAAGAAACCGTTTTTAGAAGAATTCAAGCTTGAAAGGACCTATTTAAAAATAGGTAGGTTTTTCCGACACCACCGTTTACCGGAAACGGGAATGAAGGTGTCAAGGTTTGAATGATATACTACTCGAGTGTCATGATATAAGGCCAACAACGTACGGGCGCCATGTAGCAGGGTTTCCGTTCTCCCACAGAACTGTGCATAGAGATCTAGAACCTCAGTGAGTTAGGATGATCCAAAACTCATCTCAGTGTCAGAAATCCCCTTACCTAGCTAGCTACAGTGTCTCATGGCTCATTATGGAATGATCCATGTCTTAGACAAACCAGAACATGAACTTTAGAATACCTCAGGAATCGTGGAACACATGAACACTCTTTCGTTATATAATCCTTTCAAACCAAAACTGAGAGTCAAAGAACACAAGTGCAAGTTTGAAATATTTATTATTCAATGCAAAGTTCTCAAACGCAGTATCTTGTATAATACCAAAATGCAGATTATAAAAATCAGAGTCAGCAGCATAGTCACTAATCCATAGTAAGCAAAAGGTGATAGCATGTTACAATGCAAAATCTATAGAAATCTATATCACCTATATTTCGCGCACCCTATTTAGCATATTATTTTATATCTAAGAAGGTCTCATTCGGGCTTTAGCAGGGCGGCCCCATACCTCTAAATGTCAGTAGGAGTAGATCACATCAACAGCTACCAGCTCTCTTCATGCGCAGCACCAAGTGTCTACGTTCATTCCGTGTAACTCTATCTTAAACCCGCGTAGAGCCCAAAATGTTGGCATCAACATTATTAGTGTTATGTCTAATGTGGTGCGAGGATCAGGCTTCCCAACAACCTTGTGTTAGGTTATTCTTAGAGTGTGCAGCTCTCAGTGTGCAGACAGTTGTACCAAGTGTACCAGGCAAAGCCGATAGCATAGTGATAACATATTATTCTCAAATAAATCACATCACCGCTTCTAGGTTAAAAGCGACAACAACAAGTAGGTGTCGTGTGCAAAACTGAAGCCGAAGGAAAAACGGCTGTTTAAACATGTAATACACTCATGCTAACTTAACGCAATATATGTAACGAAGTATCCATATGACAAATCCACGTTAACAGGACAAAGGATTATATGCGGGTGCACTCTACATGTGTGAATATAATGCACCCTTACAAATAAAATGCGTTTTCCATTACATCAGCACCTTCAACCGACCACCTTAGTGGTCCAATTGTAGGCTTCTTGTATTTGTTTCCTCACCAGCACAGTCTAAGTGGTAAAACCAACCCCCCAGTGGCTCCCGCTTCAGCACTAGTTACAGCCAGGTAAACTCTGCACCCAGGCCCTACGAGCCAGGTAAAATTCAACTGACTGTCGGGACCTGGTCCTGAGACTTGCATCAAATTAAGCTCCAGTGGGTTCCACACAACTCGACCTGCAAGGGACCGATTGTCACAAGAGCTTTTTTTACAATTGACCTCAATGTTAAAGTTCCACAGTATTGAATTGCATAGATTTATTTTTCCTTCTAAAATCCTTAACTCTGACTATACTTATCCGAAGGTGTCTGTTTTAGTGTCTAAATTTACATAAAAATCTTATTAATTTTTATATATAGGTGTAAAATTTCTTTTGAGTTGTGTTAAATCAAACTTTATTTTGGTTACCAAGGTAACCATAAAAGTACATCAGAGGCACATTATTAAAATAAAATTCATAACAGTCCGTTGCACAAAGTTATAAACATCAACAGGTGCAAAACACTGATTTGTACATGAAAAAAAAGAGGACTCAAAGGGTCCCTCACGTGACACATTGGGGATATATATTGGTGCTATGTCAGACCTCATGTTAACCTACCTTCTCCCCAGTATAGGATATCAAATAAAGTGTAAGTGCAAAATGCTAAACATATTATTGATTTTGACATAATTACCAAACAAACATGCAAAAATACATGGATAAGATACGTGGCACTATGCCATAATATATATATATTTTTTTACCTACACCGTATGCCCCCGAAAAATGTTCACTTCGTTTAAAACAGCATTGATTTCCATCCATTAATAGCACATTTTAAAAAGGAACGGATATTTACACAATTAAAAGGGGAGTCAAGCATTTGCAAATAGACCAAGGCTACCCCAGAACTTTTAATGCCTGATCCCTCATTATTGGGATTAAAAATCTTTCGGTAAAATCAAGATAAAATTGGCAAAAAAAGTAAAATTCAATAGTATCTCCTGCGAGAATTTGTCACATGGTCAGAATGGTATTTTGGATGGGTCATACTAACCAAGAGGGAAACTCAGATGCCATCTCACAAAGCCCAGTCTAAAGCAGGTGAGTAGCAAATCCATTCCAAGAATGGCTCCAAGGCTGTTGTACTATGTAGTGCAATATACTCTCCTATAAAGTGTTCCATAAGTTTATGATCCTCTCTGAGACAGCACAGGTTCGATTCTAATGAGATTTTCACCTAGGTCATGTCAGTTTTGGTCATAGTATCAGACTCAGAGAAAAGATGCAGCTTTCCCACATATCTATTTTCATTCAGAGTTCAGTTAATTACCATGATGATCCCAATTCTTATTTACAACAAACTAATTGCAATTGACGAACGCTGAAAGATTTGGTGTTCACGACGGGGAACCCCTTTTTGCAGGAGTTGATTTCCTGCTTTTTGAAAAGCGTGACAAGTGGACAGTTGACTTTTCCTTGAGCCTTTAGACACAGCATTTTTAAGGATTCAAGTGGCTACATTAGCTGAGTGGCGGCAGGATTTTTCCTGCTAGCCGTGTTGTTGGGGATAGCCTCCATTCAGTCAAGAGATACTGATCCCCCTGTCCCGAAGAAGCCGAAAAGAATCATTTGCTGAAACGCGACCGCCTGCGTCGACATTTTCAGAGGAGTCCCATCATTTTGAGTTGTCTTGAATAAGTAAAGTGCCCCACAAATAATGTTGAGGTGTTATCCCTCAGGCGCAAATAGGGACTACCTTACAGTGTACTACTCTAAATTAAGAGTATACATCCTAATTGTTGTATTCTCTGTTTTATATATGTAGTACATGTTGTATGTATTGCATATATGTAGAGTATCATATATATATGAATCTGATTTAAATGTATTTGTAATGATTGTTTATGTTTTTTACATATGAGGTTTATATATGTATTTTTGTTTTGATTAAATTGTGCTCTGCCCCGTCATATGACACGTCTATAAGTTTGAATGATGGAAATTAGTTTGTTGTAAATAAGAATTGGGATCATCAGGGTAATTAACTATACTCTGAATGAAAATAAATGTTTGATTGGTCCCTCTATACCTTCTTTCTTTGGATATACATCGTTGATGTCTTTTTTCTCAGGTATATGAGGGTGATTTGGGCAAAACTCCTAACTTGTATGTACCTGCTTTCCCAAATATGTCAGCTTGGTCTTGACATAAGTAAGCCAGGATATATTCAGGCCTCTCTCACATGAAAGGCAATAATTGACAATCTCCCTGTTAAAAGAGGCCTGTGGATTTATCCAAATCGAGCACCACAGGATCAAGAGTACCAGTGTGATGGTATCTTCCACGTAATCTACCCAAGCTCCTGATGCAGAATGAAAGCAGAGCACGCAGTTGAGATACCCAGTAGTCTGCTCAACACCCTGTTTTGTTCACCCTGAAAAGGGTTTGTGTTGGTATATCCCTGGATGCTCGACCCATACGTCACACTTTCTTCTATAAACCTCAAGCAAAGCAGCCACTGTTTGTTCATCAATGTGATTGGCAAGATTACAAACGTACCCTGCCGGGCTGACAAATTTCTGGTGGACTTTAGCAGCACATGGTCCCAATTACCCCTTGCATCAAAGACAACATCCAGATATGAAAACTCCTGGGTGAGAGAAACAGGATGCACTTTTAACAATACACCCTGCATCTTAGTTTGCCCAAGATTACAAGCCATATTAAAGGTTTTGGATTGATTAGTAACAAGTCCAAGTGACCACATAAAGGTAACACATTTTAAAAAAAAGATATTAAGGCCATTGGGGATTCTCGAAAGTAGGACTGCATCATCTGCATATAGTAAAACAGGGACAGTTTTCCTGCCAATAGAGGGGGTGTCAGACACTTTATTAGACAGGGCAGTACCTAAACCATTAATCTACAATAGAAACAACAGCAGAGCTAGGACACACTCCTGACGCACCCCTCTTCCCAGCTTAAAGCAATCTGTCCACTTACTTGAGGGACCAAACCTGACTAAGGCAGATAGAGCATAGAGATTTGGCTCTGAAGAACTGAACCAAGTCACCATCCACCCCTAAATTAGCCAGAATTCCCCAAAGTTTGCACCTCACCACACTGTTGTAGGCACAGAAGAGGTCCATGCCGAGCCACTCCCAGAACCCATACTGCACCTCCAACAGACTGTCAGACTCCCTGACCCAGGCTTAAAGGCCTTCCAGAACAACTCGCCCCACCAGCTTAACAGCCGAATCCAACAAGGAAATTGTCTATAGCACCCTAGGGATCATGGGTTGCCCTTTTTAAAAATAGTCTCAATGATGGCGGATCGCCATGATTGAGGGAGGCTGTCTTATAGATGGCATTGAAACAATTAAACAGCAGGGGAGCCCACAATTCTGGAGATGATTTGTACAAATCCATAGGCACCCCATCTGGCCCTCGGGCCTTGTTTAAGGTGCTTTTGATGAACGGTTCCCTAACCTTATCTAGAATACATTCTAGAGCTAAAGGGAAGACCACCTCCTCCTCTGCAAACTGGGCAAGCTCTCAGACCCGTAGACTACTTTAAAGTGGTTAACCCAGGCGTCTTGGCTAATGGCGGTTATTACAGTATTCAATTGTATACCTGCTGTTTTGATATTTGCCGCCACTGCACAGAAGGCACTTGTATCTTTCATGCTACAAGCCATGCCCAGCTTTCCCTAGGATACATTCTGAGTCTCTTATGCCTGGATTGTTGGGCAGCCTTAAGGTCCACTCTGCATTGCTGGACTTTATGTCACTGAATGTTTCCTTCAGTGACTCCTGTAAGCGCACCAATGCCTTTCTACAGGGTTGGTCAAACCATTTAAAATCATTGACCCCTAATGTAGTGGATTTCAGAAGCAAACTACTTACTACTGAGTTTAGCTTGACAAATTGGTAAGTCACAGACTTATGATTGTTAGTAAGAGTGAGACATTGAATCACCAAGGGGAGGTGGTTCAAACAAAGTTTTATCAAGTCAGCATTTATCCATGCCAAGCGCAATCCATGAATCGTCGCTGCTAAAGATTGAGGCGCCATACTCATCATGCTCTCCCCCTCCTGGTAATACATAAACCAAGGCTTAATGGGTTTTAGTGACTTGATGGGCTTTCACTGATAGCAGCCCTAGAACCCTGGCCAGCAGGTCACAGGGAGTGAAGATGTAATAATAATGGAGGAGCACTCCTCTGTTCTGCTGGATGGGTCACAATATGATCCCTAGGCTGCCCATCACTCCCTATGATTAGGCAATCAAACATATAACATTCATTTTCCATCTGGGTTGACCCTAATTTGATAGTAGAATTCCCAGCTAGGATGATTTGAAACCCTTTGTGTAGTAACAAAGTGAGTTGAACTTCGAGGTCTAGAATAAAATCAGACAACACATTGAGATTAGCAATATGATCGGACTCAAAATACCCATTACGAAAAGTAATTAGGACAATGCTCAATCCAGTGGGCCATGTAGATAAAAATGCTTGGTATAAAGTACTAATACACTTCAAGGTAACTTAAAACTGATTCACTAGGCCTGCCCTGACTAATCCCGACAAAGATGGGACTCCGGAAACCATGTGGGAATAAGATCCATCCATACTGATAACCTCTGTTGCTCATGTCTCTTGAAAAAAAAAATATATCAAATTTATGTATGAAATGTCCCCATTCTTCACAGCCTATTTTGCTTGAAAAGCCAGCAGTATTCCAAAAAAGGATGTTAGCTACATCCAGGGTCCTTAAGCGTTGTTAAATTTGCCTCATTAGGTGACAAATATAACTCTTTGTAGTCCATATCTATCAGGTTCCCATGATTTAAAAAAGCATGCAGTATACAAGGTTGGACAGCCGAAGGGCCCACACCTTGTGGCGCACCCTTGAGTCTGCTCGTACGTCTAGAGAGTAAGATAGGGCTTACCATTGGGCAATAGCCCCTATCTTGTGTACCAGGCATCTCAGGGTCCCTCCCGCAAGAGGGTATAGACATGGTAAGGCCAGGGACAGAGAGTAAAGGCTGCTGTGTGGATGGAGTGGCGGGGCGGGGGGAAGGGAACAAGACGACTGACAAAAATAGAAAAACCGCAGGTCTGCCGCTCTGCTCCGAGTCTTCACTGCAGCACAGGCCAATCCGGATGCTGCTCCCATGATTGAAAGCAGCGTCAGGATTGTCCTGAACGCTGTGAATTTGCACTCCCAGAGATACTGGGAGCCTGTGCGTTGCTGTCTCTAATCCAGCATCTCAGCTGGGTTGGAGACAGCTCAGTACGCATGTCTATTTTGCCGGCCTGAAACGGCCGAACAAAGTGACCCGCGCACTTATAGCTGTACCCACCACTCCCTCTCCTGACTCCACCCCTGATGACCCTGCCCCAGAGACCTTTTCAAGATTTGAGGATGGCAGGGGTGTGATGCTCCCCCACTATAGCCGAGGAGCCAGCACTAGGGTCATGGACTATACCAGGCATACAGGTATGAGGGAACTCCACAGCACCTTCAAGAGACCACATCAGTGGCCCCATTGTTGAGTTTTATCTTTCGCTTCCTCACCAGCAACATTTAAGCGTTAAAACCAGCCCCCATACCCCCCCTCTGGCTTTCGTTTCAACACTAGGCACACCCAGAGCAATTCTGCACCCAGGCCCCATAGGCAAGGTAAAGTTCAACTGAACTTTTCGGCCTGGTCCTGGGAACCACCTCACCTTAACCACCAGTGTGTTCCACACACCTCGACCTGCAGGTGACCGATTTTCTCTAGTGCTTTTTACCATTGACGAGTTGTTAAAAATCTGCACTATTGAATGGCATTGATTTATTTTTCCTTCTAAAATCCATAACTCCAGGTATACTTATCCGATTGTCCAAATGTTGATGCCTAAATGAATATAAAAACCTGCCTTTTTTGTTAAAAATTTGTGTCGGATTTCTTATAAGTCGTGTCAATTACTTATCGTCCATGTTGATACTCAAATGCTTAACACATGTTCCGCTAGTAAAGTCTGACTGCTCTGTTCCACACTACCAGGACAGAGCAAGGGACTTGTTAGTGTAAATCCAAAGGATCTATTTTGGGGCATTGTGAGAGTATCACACAGTGAAGCCTAAGCAGCATCATTATATAATACCTCAATTTCCTACAGTTATCCTATATTTGGCACTGGTACATTCCTATGACTTTGTGAGTGCGAGCGAGTCCATAGCTGTAGAAGGTTAAACAGCCTCCAATAGTCTTGTAAAGGTCCTAATCATCTTATCAATAGCACCTCTCCAGGGAAACGTTAAGGAGTAGGAACACGACACTGCTCTTTAAAGGGCCTCCCAAGTCACTGTGCTTGTTCAACATTATGGACCTTTAAAGTTATACTTATACATAGGGGTGGATGTAACTTGCATACTATGCTGTTGGATAATTACTGCAAAATTATGCAAGGAGTAAATCCGAGCATTTAGTGCTATTTTCTTAGAGCAAAATGCATCCTTGGATCCAAATTGGGCCAGAGGATGCATTTTGCTTTAAAAATGTTTTACAAAAACATTAACAGCAGTGGTTGCTCGCACTAAGTACATTTTTTTTAAAAACTTTACAGTTTTAGTATATTTCCGCGATACAAACAGGAGTGCTCACTGCCATTGTTGCATTGACTTAATAATACAAGAATGCAGACCATATAAAAGCCAAAATGTTAAGAAACAAAAGAATAAGGAAGCAATGAGCAATGTTTGCATATACAGTCCCGGTGGCATGGTCGGGCCATACAGAGGTTGCCTCCAACAGCTGGGCGCCCAGCCTTCCCGACATTAGAACAAATCCAAACATATGCATATACTCTGAAAAATAACCCTCAAGGGTCTGCCTAGAGGAGTTTGTACAAAAGGGGGTGGTGATGGACGGAGCATCTAAATCAATCAAACACTCACACCCAGTCAAAGGACCTGGGTTTCATCCATCACCGTTCTTTAGCCCACTCTGCCACCCCAGTTCAGACAAGAGGAGTTTGTAAGCAGGTGTTTGTGGTGCACAAGGCGAATAACCCACTCCGGTCGAGACAATGCCCCGTTCAAGTTGAGAGTCAGTGGTTCGATTGTCTGCCTCTGTATAAGCCCTGATGGACCCCAAATGTCTTTGGGAAGGGAGGATCAAGGCAACGTGGTAGAGTACATTTCACTGTTGGAATTACAGAATGCTAAGCTGTTCAGCCAACCCTGTAATGTGGGAACTGTTTTGCGGCCCCAATGTAGTGCGATTTCTCTTTTGGCCAGCAGCAAACTAAAAGCGGCAAATCTCCGAATTAGTTTGGGGAAGTTTATAACATAGCCTAATAATGCAATCTCAGGGATGGGAATGAGGGTCCGTTCAGCCATATCTCCTAGTGTCTTGTGCACAGCCTCCCAGAATGGGTGTAGCTTTAGACATGCCCACATGAGGTGAGCGAAGTCCGCTTATGGGGCATTGCATTTACGACAATTGTGTGGTCTGGAAGGATCAATTCTGTGGCATCTGGCCGGGTTGATGTATGTTCTACGCAGAAACTTAAAATGGAGCAGCTTATGCCGGCTATTTAAGAAGACTTCCTTCGTTACTGTGCAACATTTGACCCATTGGTCATCTGTAATGGGGTGTCCTAAGTCGGCTTCCAAGTCTTTTCAAATTTTGTCATCATTGACTGGAATGATATCAGTGCTAGCCTTGTATAGTTTAGATATGAGATGTATCCCTCCCTGACTCTCGATGATCATGGAGAGTGGGGTGAATGAATCCGGTTCAATGGGAAAACCAGGCAGAGATGCCCATAGTGCCCAACGGATTCGCCCCAGAATGAAGCGATCCAAGAAGGTGGCATAATGGAAGCGTTCCTCATCCGCCACAGAGAAGAGATGTCCACCAGGGTACAAGTCCCCCGCTTTAGTGATGGGAAATTTAGCTATGGTGCGCTGCACTAGTCTCTCTCCCGTGATCGGCAGCCACGCAAAGTTAATTGTTCCTGTGATCCTACATTAGGATTTTTGCTCCATATTTCTCATAATTATGTGAGTGGGCAAAATCTCTTAATTTTTGGCAATTTCACACCACAAGATTAAATCGAAATTACTCTGGAATAATTAACATTTGGCCAAGGCCTAACTATAAATTAATGCACACATCTCAGCCCGCTTTAGCACTAAGGGACTCATGTAAAAAAAATCACATGGTTTGTGACCATAAAAGTGCCTATCATTATGTACAAAATGAGTTGGAAAAATCTTTTGGTTTGACGTAAATAATTAATTTACTCTCTTAATTTCTATGCAGGTAAGTACTTAATCAATAATAACTCAGATCGGAAAGAAAAAAACAGAGTCCGTGGTGTTAGAGTTCTTAGGGGTTTTATTCCTTAAAAAGGAATGGTCATGACCAGGATATCTGATTCTGACCACCACAGGGGTGTCAGAAGGGATAGAGAGCGCGCCTAAGTGTCTGCATGAGAAGCGTGGGGCAAAGGGGCCTTCCATGGAAGCATGGTAACAGAAGCTATGAATTACTTGCACTGAGACGGGTCGGCCCTTTGGCTCTGCAGCTGGGGAGGATGTTTACTGAAGCTGGTAGGCAGGAATGCATTTTCGAGGAGCGGAACAGATAACTCGAAGGTTATAGTCAGTCTTGGCAGAAAGCAGGCTGAGCTGAGCGCGAGGGGCCGCGCTGGAAGTAAGTCAGAGTTCACGGGTACAGAGGCAGCCTGGGCTGAGGATGTCATAGTCAGAAGCCAGAAAAAGAGGCTCGATGGCAGAAATTCAGGGCCTACTTTGCCAGAGCAGGAAAAACATGTAAAGTACACTAAAAAAAAGACGTTGGCATAGCATACTTAGGAACGGACTATTTAACCCATTCAGGGTGGGTCTGAAAGAGGACAAGTTAACGTTGGACGCAAATGTATTTGCGTCTTCATAGCTGGCACAGGAGGGAAGTTACATGCACTTTAAGCTGGTACATAGAGTCGGTGGGGTACGCGCTAGGGAACACAACTTGACCATAGAATTTATATTTCCTCATTCCCTCCTTGTTCCCTACGGACCCTTCATGATATATCGATCCTCATGAATCTATCAGTTTGTTCTTGTAACATCATTTGTTCTTCTTTCTTTCTTTTACGTTTTGAGAAAAAACTGGAATGTTCAATACAAGAGGTGGCACATAGTCCACAAATCGCTGGCCCACACTGCAGGCACAGGCAGCAACTGAATACTAGGACTAGGCCAATGCCTAGGAAGGATAGGATCTTCCATCCCCAAGCGGTTAACGTTGTCCAGAACCAACCGGACCAAGTCCAGGTGCCTGGATCCTGATGTATCTGATTTGCAATTTTATGGAGACGTGTAATAGCTGGATATACAGATGGTGCGTTTTGTGGTATGAAAACACAGCAACTTGACCCGATGACCTTACAAGCTCCGCCTCTATCTGCCAAGATGACGTCAATAACAAGACGGTTCTGAAGGACAACAACCCGCATGGCGGACTGCTCTTCTGTTAAGTTACCTAAGGCGGAGGCAGTTTCATTCACTACTGCTTCAAGCGTTCTAGTTAATCTACGTATTAATTTACTATTCTGAACAGGTCCTAAAAAGAAAAAGAATCCTTTATTAAAATCGGTGTACTGTTCCCATGCCGTTTCTGTGTAGTCGACAAGTGGGATATCTCTTCTGGGTCTATTCTTTACTAGATTGGTATTTCTATGGTAATCAGGGGGAGCTAGGAAAACAGGTGGCAGAAGGAATGCAATGTAACAGGTACCATCCCAATCTGGAGGTAGACGTATGTATGCGGTATGACCACAAACAAAGTAAGAATGACTAATAGCTTTAAAGGACGATTTTCCATGATCGCTGAATTCGACCACAGTAGCGCATTTACTATGACCTAAGTGTACTGAACCTTTCTTCCTGATACATAATTCACCAGTAACTGGCAATACTGACATAGTAGGTATAACAGGTGCGGCTTCGGATTCAACAGTAAGAATCATAAGGCTAATTGTATAGTTACCTAATCCATACACTTCATTTTCTAGATCAGTTCCTATTCTAGTGGGGAGTCCCTCCTTATCAGGGTAACAGACGTCGAGCAGGACCAAGTTCAGGTTTCCCCAAACCCAGCCCCCGTCGAAAACGGCAATATCAGGATCTAAGGAATTAATTATTTTAAACCATGCACCGCAGGAGCCATTGTGAGTGAACGGGTACGGAAAGAGGGGCAGAGCTCCCTTGTAATTCTGGTAGGGAGGGAGTCGGCCACATATCCAGCAATCTGTAGCATTGTTAGTTTGATGGGAATGATGTAACATACTAATGAATGTGTTGTTGCGCAGCGCAAGTCTGTAGGAGAGTTCATGAGGAGGCAACTTGCTAAAAGTGTGTTCAGCAGAGACATTGTAAACAGATTGTTCACGCTTGAAAATAGGGTAGTAGATAGGTAAAAGGATGCTAGCAACAATAATTAAAATACTCAGAATAAACATGATTAATAGTGTCACTATACAGTGACTACGGAGTGATTTACAGTATGTACGTTTCTTGGCTCCTCTCTCTCTCTCTCTATCTCGATCTAGGGGATACATGTCAGAAACTATTTAACCGATTCACCTAGGGGAGGACTTAAACAATTAAACTGTCTGACTTGCTAGATCGGAGTTTCATGCGGTACTCCTCTTGGGGAGTTTTTTCTCGTTCGGGTGCTGTAAAGTCTCTTGGCTCAACACAATCTTTGGTGGGGGTGGACGAGTCTCGGTCTGGTTTCAGTTCATGGAATTTTTTCACATGACTCGTATGAACCCACCCCTTTCTCCCTTCGATCTTCACGGCGGTCCTCGTGGTGAGAAGGACGGTCTTCGGCGATTTCCAGCGGGGCTCCAACGGACTCTTTCTATCAAAGTTGCGCACTAATACGAGGTCCCCGGGACGGACATCATGTGGCTTTACATCAGTGTTGTCAGGGAAGGCTGCGGCAACCTGTGAACGACATGATTGGAGTGCAGACATCAAGGAGGCAAGGTAATCTGTCAACATATTGCAATCAACATCAGTTATTTTTTTCGGAATGGGCGTCCCCCACATATTCGGTGGTCTGCCAAAGACCACCTCGTACGGGGATAGCCCTGATCTCGAATGGGCAACCATTCTCATGTAGAATAGTGCCACTGGCAGGGCGACTATCCAGTCGACCCCTTTCTCCTGACATATTTTGGCAAGGCGGATCTTTAGTGTCTGGTTATGCCTCTCTACAAGGCCTGCGGCTTCGGGATGTCGGATACAATAGAATTTCCACTGGTATCTCAGTAATAAAGAAACTTCTTTCATTAATGCAGATGAGAATGGTTGACCGTTATCTGAGTACACGACACGAGGCAAGCCGTATCGTGGGAAGAATTCACGAACCAGCTGCTTGGCAGTGGTCGGAGCAGTGTAATCTGGGACTGGGTATGCTTCGGTCCAGCGGGACAGAGCACAAACAACTACGAGAACATATTTAAATCCTCGACAACGGTCCATCTGGATATAATCCATCTGGAGGACTTCAAAAGGGTGATCGGGAGGATGAAATCCACCTTGCTCTACAGGGACGCTTTTACCTGGATTGAACTGACAACAGATCATGCAAGTACGCACTTTCTGTTTCGCTGCTGCTCGTAAGTGTTTATTGTTCCAAAGATTTTGTAAACTGTCTAGCATCGCCTTCTCTCCTAGATGTGCTGGACTATGTGCTGTATTAATCATGACTTGAACCATAGAGTCAGGGAGAAACCATGTAGATTTTCCCTTCGTCATCCAACCTTGATCTGTCTGGATCCCTCCTAGTTCAATCCATTTCTTTATTTCTTCTGGGGTAGCGTGTGTCTGAATATCAATAACATCTAGTGCGGGATCCCTGACTGTCATGCAATTTGTCGGTCCTATTGTCTTTGTTGTGTCAGTTGTCTGAGTGTGAGTCAATGCTGTATGTTTCGCTGTCTGGTCTGCCAGGTCGTTACCCTGGGAAACAGAATCTGTGACTTTAGTATGTGCTTTACACTTCATAACGGATATGCCTGAAGGCAGATGTATTGCTTCCAACAGTGCTTGAATGAGGGGACCATGTTGGATCTTGGCACCGTGAGAGGTCAGAAAACCTCGTTCTTGCCATAACATGCCGAAGTCGTGTACAACTCCGAACGCATAACGGGAATCAGTGTATATGTTGACATTTCTGTTCTTGGCTAGAATACAGGCTCGGGTCAGAGCGATGAGCTCTGCCGCTTGAGCAGACAGTGTATCAATACGATGTGTTTCTTTAACTTCGGTTTCAGTGGTCACTGCATACGCGGCCACTAACTCTCCTGTACTTGTTCTCATACATGAACCATCCATATAAAGTGTCAGGTCTGGATTTGTCAATGGAACATCTGTTAAGTCTCGTCGGGGCTTTGTTACTGCATTAATGATCTCTATGCAATCATGCGGGGCTGGATCTGTCATAATGGTAGGTAACAGTGTTGCTGGGTTCAGGATGCTGCAGCGTCTGATTTCTATGTGTGGCTGGAATAGTGTCAATTCGTAACCTGTCAGTCGTGCTATGGTCAAGTGTTGAGTCTGAGTTCTGTTTAACAGAACCTCTACAGAATGTGGAACTTGTACTGTTAACTGATGGCCTAAAACAATTGAATCGCTCTGTCTTATTGCTAACGCTGTTGCTGCTACTGACTTTAAGCACGCAGGGAGTGCCTGGGCTACTGAATCCAATGTACTTGAAAAATAAGCGCAAGGCTTATGTGAACCTGCTTGATCTTGAGTGAGGACAGACAATGCTGTACCATCACGTTCTGTAACAAAAAGTGTAAACGGTTTGCTGTAACATGGTGTCGCTAAAACTGGTGCTTGGCATAATGCTTTCTTTAATTCCTCAAAGGCTTGTGTGTGTTCCTGAGTCCAAGGGAGGACAGTCGAAGTTGCCGCCTCCTGCGTCGTTAACTGGATGAGTGGTTTAGCTAGAAATGCATATTGAGGAATCCATTGTCTGCAGTACGAGGTGAGGCCTATGAAGGCCCGCACTTCCTTTTGTGTCTGGGGTCGTGGCATGTTTACAATTAACTGAATGCGATCGGGAGTGAGCTGTCTCCCCACTTTGGACAGCAAGTGACCCAAGTACACAACTTGCTGAACACAGAATTGCAGCTTCGAAGGAGACACCTTGTGTCCCTTGTCGGCCAGGAAATGTAAAACTGTCAGTGATGCTTGTTCACATTCGGGCTCACTTTGTGCGGTGATCAGTAGATCATCGACGTATTGCAGTAAGGCTGTGTTAACTGGCATTTGAATACAATCTAGTTGTCTTTTCAGTGCTTGACTATAGATGCTGGGGCTTTCTGTGAATCCTTGAGGTGCGCGGGAAAATTTGAAACTTCGTCCATTTAAACTGAATCCGAAGAGATATTGGCTCTCCGGGTCAATAGGTACACTGAAGAAAGCGTTCTTGAGATCAATTACAGTAAAGAACGTTGCTTCTGAATCAATAGCAGTCAATAGGGAAGAGATATTGGGGACCACAGGGTACTGTGGTACAATGCATTTGTTCAATTCTCGAAGATCAATCACCAGCCGATATACTGGCGGTGCATTGGGGTCAGTACGTTTAAGAATTGGGATGATAGGTGAATTACAGATATTGGAGTCGGTCTCTACGACCACTCCTTGGGCAATAAGCTCTTCAATGATTTTCAGTAAAGCCACTACAGCATCGGGTGGTAACTTGTATTGTCTGATTCTGGGTAGAACAACTCCTGTCTTGAGTGAAACACGGTATGGAGTGATATGCATACAACCTACGTCAGCTGGGCCTTTTGCCCATAGGTGATCTGGTACATTTTTCAATCTGACATCAAATTCTCGTAAAACATAATGACCCTTGAAATCCCGTAGAAAGAGTCTAACTCCCTCCGGGGAACAGCATATTATAGCTCCTAGAGCTTTCAGAGTTTTAATTCCTAACAGATTTTCTGGGCATGAGTTCGTAAGTAGCAAATCTGTAACTCGTGATAATGGACCCACAGCCAAGGGTACTGGTTCCGATACTTCATTTACAATAGGCTGTCCTGAGAAACCAAGGGAAACATTCTGTGAGCCTGAGAGGGGTGCCCCTGGGACTTCATTATGACTGATGGTGGTGCGGCTTGCCCCTGTGTCAATTAAAAACTTTCTGTCTTTTCCCAATACGTGACTGTGTACATAAGGACCTTCTTGATCTACAGGAATTTCAATAAGAGGCAAACCACCTTCCCTCTCTAGGCTGTTTCATGTATATCGGGGGTAATCTGGATATGCAGATTGGGCATACTGGTACATCTGTTGTGAAACTTGCTGAGTCGCGGCAATGGGCTGTGGTCCTGCTACTGTCTGTGCTGTATGAGATGGAGCATGCATAGGCTGTGTATTCTGCATTGGCTGTACATTTTGTGAGGTCTGTTGCTGGACCTGATCTTGTCTAGGCGGATGCGGTCTTTCTTTAGTTTTACCTGTCGCTATGTTATGTTTCAGGACTGGGCATTCATGTACGTAATGACCTGGCTGCTTGCAGTAATTGCATGTCCCTTTAACGGGAGCTGTAGTGTGACTTGTCTGGGTCCCACCCTTCCTTTGACCGTCGGCTGGGACCGTCTGAGCTACTAACATTTTCATTTTCGTGTCTTTCATACGTTTCTGTTCTTGATCCTGTTCTTCTCTAATTCTATTATGATGATATTGTAACATTTGTAACATCTGGGATGGCGTATTTGCCTGCCAAGTACTTTCAACTTTGTACACTCTATTTTTAACTAATGGTAGAGAGTTCTCGACTAGTTTTGATACAAAAAGGTGTGGATATGACTCGCTACTTGGTTTTAGGCCACTATTAATAATGAAACATTTCTCGAATCTTGAATAGAAGTCACTAGTATCTTCATCATGTTTCTGTTTACAGGACGAGATGGCGTCCCAATCTTCTTTTCTAGTTGTCAATAATCTTGGCAGGACCTGTACTATTAAACCGGGTAATGCTTTAGTCTTGTCCCCAAGGCCTACCCCTGGGACCCGTTTGCTTTCTTCGTCTTCTATTTCTGCCCATGCAATCTTTGTGTCCCCCACCTCCCATTCTTTTTCCTTTAATTTCTCGTAAATGCCCGTGGGCAACAGCACCTTTAACATTTTCATGATATCATCATACGTGTAATCCCCCATTAGTAACATGTCTTTAAGCTCTCTGTGAAAACCTGCAGGGTCTTTATCATGACACGGAACTAGTTTCTTCATTTCTAACAGTTCTAACTTAGTCAGTGGCGTGTGTACATATACACGTTTCAAGACATGATCCGTACCCATAACTGGGTGTACTTCTCGTAAAGGGTTCTGACTTTCAATGCCACTCCCGCATTGCATGTGGTACATTTTCCTTTCTGGAGGCGGGGCCGGAACATATTCAGGGCTTACGAAAGTGTTATATTTATGTCGTTGTTCTAGAATTATCTGTATTAACTTGGTACTGAAACCTCTCCATCTATCCATGAGTAGTGCTTCTAATGTTTCGTGTAAGGGACCTGGATCGGAATGTTGGTTTCTGTATTTCGTGAGGAGGTGCTGAATCATGTACACACCTGCTAATTTCTGTTCGTCTGGGGAAAGGTTCAGAAACGTCTGTGCTAAAGTGTCATCATTATATATGTCCGGATTTTCAGCCCATAGTATGGCTGACCGGGCTAGTTCTTGTTCATCCATCGAATTGAGTACATGGTACCCCATTCTTTCTCGTAGTCTTTTATCAGTCTCCTGGAACTGATGTTCAGAAGAATTCGGGTTTGTTAAAGCAGAGAGAAAAACTCTCTTGTTTTCCGGACGGATGCCCTTCCTAAGGTAAGTTCCCTTACCTACATACGCTATAGTATCTGGAGTCCTTTCTGGTTCTTCAAGTTCTTCTTCCTCCTCGGAGGAAGCTTTTTCTTTCTGGTGTACTGTTATCACTGCTTTTCTAATTTTCTTGTACATACTGGCTATGCAAGCCCCCTTGTCATGTTTTCCTTCAGCTATATTTTGACCCCACTTGTTCAGTGCATCTAATTCACTTCGATCTGTTCCAGGCCTGTCTCGTTCTCTTATTAGGCAATTTATGAAAAATCGTAGTATTTGTGCTTGAATGTCAACTTTCTGTTTCTCCATGGCATCCTTGATACTGTCAGGGTCTTTCCCTGTCTGAACAAACTCATATATTCTATCTAGACGGTCCTTCATTCCTACATAGCATAACAAGATATCAGTAGCAGATCTTAACCGTAGTGATGCCAATATCATTAGATCGTCTTTTCCGGGTACTGGATCATACCTGCAAACTGAAATGTTTTCCTTTAATGCGTCAAGGCGGGGTGACCTGAACGTGAGAGGACTCTGCATATCCCTGAGATTGAATCTGTGTGTTAATGGCGGGGTCCGAAGACCCGCGGTCGCACCTCCTGAAGCGGAGGCTTGGGCATTATCTCCCTGTGGAGTCTGTATCTGAACTTGAATTTGTCGTTTGGTAGGATCAGGTAGACTTTGTTTCGGTAGGTCAATTTTGGGTGCGGGAAGTGGCGGGGCTGGCGGAACGGGGGAGGTCTGTCGCGGTGCTGGCGGAACATGATCTGGGGGCGGGGTGCCACCCTCGTCCCTGTCAGGAGGCAGGGCACGAACAGGCAGATTGGTGTAAGCTGGTGCTACATCCTCTAGATAAGAATTTAGGAATATGTCTTTAGTAGTCTTATGCATTACTTTAGTTGGAACTAATGGTGGCGGTAAGTTTTTCGGTATTTCTGATAGGGCCTCAGGTGTACCCTCGGCCGCGAGATACATACCATTTACGAGATTGTTTCGGGCACGGTCTATTTGTTCTGTTTTTACTCGGATCCCTTCAGTAACTAACTCGTTTTCTTGGGCCTTGTCTGATTCTTTAAGTCTGTCCTCTCTACGGAGTGCTTTCTCAGCACGCTTATGTGATTCCTTACGCCAGAATTCTATGGCGTCTTTCTGAGATTGTCTAGCTTTCTTTTTCCATAGCACTTCTTCTACCTTCATGATGCACTCGGCATCCCATGTTCCGGTAACAGGCCATCTGTGTCTTTCGTCTAGATGCTTGGTATAGTCGGCCCATAACTCTAGATACAATATGGCATCTATGCCATGTTTATGATACATAAAGTTACCTGGAGTGTCCCTAGGGGGAATAGGAATTTCTTCCTCCAGTATCCCTTTCCTGGTTCCTATCTGCTTTAACTTGTTGAAAAACGGCATCTTGTTTACTTATTACTGAATACTCAATCCTTACTCCTTAATACTGGTTACAGCTAGTTTATACGAGAAACACAATAATGCACATTAAAACGGTCACATTCATACCACGACATTAATCACATAAGAAGACATTTGAGACATAGATGACTACCCTCTATACTGGATGTACTGCTCAACAGTACAGATACACTGGTGTAACAGTGCAGAAATTCAGAATACTAGATATACTGCTAAACAGTACAGATACACTGCCTAAAAACAGTGCAGACCGGACTTGTGTACCCAAACCCGTCTAGATACGTCCCAGCAATGGTACTCACCGGGAGGCACGGAAACAGAAGGCCTCGGAAAACTCGACTGGACTCGACTCGATACTTCGGAAAACTTCGGAAGACTTCGGAAAACTTCGGAAAACCTCGGAAACCTGGTGGGCCTCTTGACACCTCGGACCTTGCTTCTTTCGGCTAGGCTCTGGTCGGGATCCTCCGCACTCCTCACCGCCTCGTCTGGGCACTGATCGCAGTCTTCGTCACCTCCGTGGGTCAGAGGGAGATGCAGGAAATCCTGCCGGTACGCGTAGGTTCCATCTAACTGATGGCAGGGGACAGAGCTTGCAATGCGCCAACCGGCGCGTGAGGTGGGGGAGGGGTCCCTATTCGGGCGCCAAAATGACGTAAATAATTAATTTACTCTCTTAATTTCTATGCAGGTAAGTACTTAATCAATAATAACTCAGATCGGAAAGAAAAAAACAGAGTCCGTGGTGTTAGAGTTCTTAGGGGTTTTATTCCTTAAAAAGGAATGGTCATGACCAGGATATCTGATTCTGACCACCACAGGGGTGTCAGAAGGGATAGAGAGCGCGCCTAAGTGTCTGCATGAGAAGCGTGGGGCAAAGGGGCCTTCCATGGAAGCATGGTAACAGAAGCTATGAATTACTTGCACTGAGACGGGTCGGCCCTTTGGCTCTGCAGCTGGGGAGGATGTTTACTGAAGCTGGTAGGCAGGAATGCATTTTCGAGGAGCGGAACAGATAACTCGAAGGTTATAGTCAGTCTTGGCAGAAAGCAGGCTGAGCTGAGCGCGAGGGGCCGCGCTGGAAGTAAGTCAGAGTTCACGGGTACAGAGGCAGCCTGGGCTGAGGATGTCATAGTCAGAAGCCAGAAAAAGAGGCTCGATGGCAGAAATTCAGGGCCTACTTTGCCAGAGCAGGAAAAACATGTAAAGTACACTAAAAAAAAGACGTTGGCATAGCATACTTAGGAACGGACTATTTAACCCATTCAGGGTGGGTCTGAAAGAGGACAAGTTAACGTTGGACGCAAATGTATTTGCGTCTTCATAGCTGGCACAGGAGGGAAGTTACATGCACTTTAAGCTGGTACATAGAGTCGGTGGGGTACGCGCTAGGGAACACAACTTGACCATAGAATTTATATTTCCTCAGGTTCGTAGAAGGATTTTACCATTTCTTCTGTATTGTAAATAGGAAGGGTCATGAAAGGTTTTCCCCCTAATCCCTTTTGTGTTCAGAGAGGAATTTATTGGTGTGAGAAGTTGGCCTGATATATGATGTCTCCAATTCTGGGGGCACCTTGTATCAGTCCAAACAACCCTTATGGTGTCTGGTTGTAAGTCAACCTTATAGACAAGCTATCCTAATGGTAGCATGGACTAAGCAGCCTTAAAGGCTTAACTTAAGAGGTCGTGTTAAGCAAGCTGTTTTACCAATCACAATCCTGAAATATCAAATGAAAGGACACCACACAAGTTATATATTAAAAATATATTTATTTATTACTAGAATAATCCTCTGTACTCTTTATGAGTGCAGAGGCACAAGCGTTTAAACAAAAGCACAGTTAAACATATGAAAGCTGCACAATCATGGATGAGGCCCAGGG
This sequence comes from Lissotriton vulgaris, assembly GCF_964263255.1. Classification (NCBI taxonomy): domain Eukaryota; kingdom Metazoa; phylum Chordata; class Amphibia; order Caudata; family Salamandridae; genus Lissotriton; species Lissotriton vulgaris. Next base: position 1,082,006,938 of record NC_141694.1, on the reverse strand, counting down.
GCCACGCAAACCATATATTAAAAAAGTGGTATAAGAGATACCAATCGAACAGTGGCTAGGCCTAGGGCCTAGGGAATCTCTGGGAGCAGTCGGGACAAGCAATGCTGAAGTCGGGAAAAGCCCGCGGGATTCGGGTGCAGCGCTTAAAGCACACACATGCACCAATGCAAAGTCAATGGTGCGTAAAAGTTATAAAGTTACTGTAAAAGGAGACTTCCGCTCCACCTAGAAGGACGAAACTTTAGACACATACACTAGAGGTGTGTACCAGTGTAGGAACACCGGCGTTATTGAGTTACCTCACCCACAGGAAGCGGGTGCACAGGTGCGAAGTAGTGTCGGGTTTCGTCACGCCGGTTGCTGGTGCTTAGAGCTGAAGATGCTGCAGGCGTCGAGACGAGAAGTGTCCGGTGTGATCCAAGGGTGGATCGAAGATTAAGATGATCTGAAAGCAGAGGGGACAGAGTCTGGGTCACTCAGCAGTGACCAGGGAGGAATCAGGAAGGAACCAGGCAATGTCGGGCGCTGTCAGGTCGCTGTCGAGTAGCTTCTCTCCACTGCCATGTGGACTCTGGGGCACCGAGGATGTCCAGAAGTGGATCACAAGCTGTCCCACGCAGGCTCTCGCTGTCGGCGGTGTCAGCTTCCGGATTGGAGCAAACAACCCTTGGCAAGCGCAACCCACGCAGGATTCGAAGATGGCTTAACACTCGGACCAGGAGGGTCAGAGCGAGTGTTCCTTTTCAGGGGAGCGAGTGCAAGTCTGGAGCAACCAGATTCACGAGTTAGGCTTTAAGGTTCGTCGGCACAGGGGCCACAAGCCAACGGGCAAGTGACCGGGCCAACGCGTTGAGCCAAAAGATGCAGAAGGGCCCCACGCAGCACTCAGTGAGTGTAGAGGGGTGAGCTTCGGTGCAAGAGAGGCTCAGGGCTGGGGCTTCTCAAACCCAAATGCACAGCTTCGAGGGTCACTCGTGGGCTGCACGGTCAGCGTCTCATGGTCTTTCCAAGATGGCAGGCCCCACGCTTCAGGTCACCTCCACGGGTCTCAGCTCTGCAGGGACTGTGGATCGGGCTGTTAGAAGGCAGGCAAGCTGGGTCTTGTTGAACTCTGTCGCTCGAGTTCCGGCGGGAACTGCAACAAAGCAAACGTCGAGGTGCTGGATGGTGCCTGTTTGCACAGGGTGGTCACTCCTTGACCACAAGGGAGATTCTTCAGTCTTCTACGTCGAGTAGGATGTCGAAGGGTCCAGAGTTTCATTTTATAAGTTTCAGTCAGGATAATCTGAGTGCGTTGGCACTGCTCCCATTCTTATACCAATCTAGGGGGCTGGATTACCTGCTAGGTCCCTCCTATGGGTGGGACCCAGGAAGGGGGTGGTTATACCCCTTTCCCTTTGTCCAGGGTCGCGCTGGGACTGGGGCTGGTGTGCCCCAGAACCGGTTTGACCGGATTATGCAAGGGGAAGCCTTGTGCTCCTCAGGCAGTGTCTGGTTTCATTCAACCCACCCTGCCCCAAAACACTATCTCCTGTCTGGGGAGGTGTAGCACCTCCCTGCGACAGGAAACCCTTTGTCCAGGCCTCCTCTGACAAGTTTCAGTCAGCAGCAGGAGGTCAGACTCGTGTCGGTGGCAGCAGCATCCATTTTGTGATGCTGAGGCTCTTTTAGAAATCAACCGTGTTTCAGCAAAGTAACATGTCTTCTCCCTCTGGAAGGGTGGAATGCTATCCCCGTCAACAGGACTGTCGAGGGGATAGTATTTCAAATCGTATGACACCTTACACAACATGTTTTGATAAAGCCAAACCAAAGTTAGCACATAACCGCGATGGATTATAATGCACTTAAGAGTATATGGTATGGCAATATCCCGGAACAGCTTAGGGAGTTGTTCCCGACAGCAGCAGACAGGCTCAGCTCATGCTAGAGCACCATCTCACGTTAAACCAAGCACTCTGCCTCCAGGATTGATAAGGCCTGCCATAGGAGTGACTTATAGGTTTATATGTGTCCAGATATAGGTTTAGATATAGGTATACTATATCTATGCAAGAGGTGATTACACCAACTTGCCCCAGCTGAGTGATCAGCCAGTTGTGTCAATTTAAGAACCAGCCAGGTGTGGCAAAAGCTATGCTGCAGCCCCTGGTAGGCCTTGGATGCACCTATGCCCTTGGCACCTATAGTGCACTATATAGGGGCTGACAAGGTGTCCAGTACCAATTGGGTTATGCACCTAAGGTGCATGGAGTCCTTTTTAAGGAGAGAGCAGATAGCCTGGGGCCCGGATTAGCAGGGAGCCAGGCCAACTAAGTCAAAAACCAGCTAAACACAAGGCAAATAATCTGGGGTAACCATAGTCAGGTGTCCACCTTCCTACAATTGGTTACTCTTAATGAGCTACTGATCCAAGAGTTGTAAATTGTAAATGATAACAATTGTAAATTGATACTTGTATAGCGCACTACTCACCCGCAAGGGTCTCAAGGTGCTTGTACAAATACCGCTGTGGAACCCATCCTGGCTTTCCCTGTGAGGTGTCCACTCCTGGGCACGCCCAAGGTGGAGGCCAGGCATCCTTAGCTTTGTGGGGGCCGTTGTGGAGATTAAGCAAGTTATTGCCCAGAGTTGCAGAGTGGGACTCCATGATTGGAATAGGCACCGAGGCGAGAATTATCAGGTCCGTGGAATTTTGAGCCCAAGACCCGCCGAGGCGGGGAATTGAACCCTGGTCCCGGGCTAGACCTCTGCATCAGGGTCTGCCGCTCTAATCATTGAGCCACACTTCTCCACCTGGAGTTGGGGTGGTAACTAATTTGCAAAGGAAGAGGGGTACCCTTAGGAGCCCATTCCCTATGGGAATCATTTCAGCAGCCTTAACAAGCATTTGCAATACAACCAGTCTTGCCTTTGGGACCTTATAAGTGTTTAGCCATGCAGCACATTATCGCACATTACTGCAATGGACTATGTGACTGTGATTATGAGTTTGGCAGAAGACCAGTGAACGCAGTATTTGAACTCTTAGGAGTGGTTTGAAGACAGAAACATTCATTCAATCAATCAATCAATCAAGGTTTGTGAAGAGCAACCACTCACCCAAAAGGGTCTCAAGGCTCTGTAGGGGGGAGGGTACAGCTCCTAGATGTTCACGGTGATTTGTCGAAGAGCCAGGTCTTGCAGTCCTTCAAGAAATTGGAGATTGTTGGGGTCTGCCGAAGGTGGAGAGGGAGGGTGTTTCCATGCCTTGGCTGCGAGAAAGGAGAAGGAGCGACCTCCTGTTCTGGTCTTATTGATGCCCTGCACTGTAGCAAAGTAGAGCTGGGCTGAGGCGGTGGGTCGGGTAGGCAGGTCCTGTCATGTGTAGAGCCTGTGGGCGTAAGGTGAGTAGCTTGAAGGAGATTCTCTTCTCAACGGGGAGCCAGTGTAGTGTCTGCAGGTGTTGAGTGATGTAGCAGTGGCGCGGTAGGTTGAGAACTAGTCTGGCAGAGGCATTCTGGAGTTTGCAGATGAGGTTCTTGTTGATCCCGGTGTAGAGTGTGTTGCCGTAGTACAGTCTGCTGCTGATGAAGGCGTGGGTGATGGTTTTCCTGTATTCGACGAAAATCCCCTTGAAGGTCTTTCGTAGGAGACAGAGGGTGTAGAAACTGGAGGAAGTGACCGTGTTGGTTTGGTAGTCCATTTTGAGTTCAAAGTCCAGGATGATTCTGAGGTTGCGGGCGTGTTCAGTGGGGGAGGGTGAGTTCCCAGGGGCAGAGGGTCAACATGTGTCGTTCCAGGTGTTGTGGTGAGGGCCCATGAGGAGTACTTCGGTTTTGTTCACGCTTAGTTGTAGGCAGCTATTCTTTATCCACCAGGCGACTGCTTCCATTCCTTCTTGAAAGTTGTGTTTGGAGATGTTGGGTTCGTTGGATAGAGAGGATGAGTTGGGTGTTGTCTGCGTACAATAAGATATTGAGTACGTGGGATCGGTCGAAGGGTGCGATCGGTCGATGGGTGCGAGCGGGGCCATGTAGACATTGAACAGGGTGGGGCTGATGGAGGATCCTTGGGGCACTCTGCAGGTGGGTGGTGTGGGATCTAAGAGGAAGGATGGGAGTGTAACCCAGTGTGTTCTGCCAGAGAGGAATGAGCAGATCCAGTTGAAGGCCTTGTTATGGATCCCTACGTTGTGGAGTCTGTGGGCTAGGATGCAGTATGAGACTGTCGAAGGCTGCGGAGAGGACCATGAGGATGAGGGCCACAGTCTCTCCTCTGTCGAGGATGGAGCAGATGTCCTATGTCGCAGCAAGAAGGGTGGTTTCGGTGCTATGGTTTTTCCTGAAGCCTGTTGGGGAGGAGTCGACTGAGTTGTTTCCTTCTATGACTATTGATGGCTTTTTCAACGACTTCCGCTGGGTTTTGGGAGTAGAGAGATCGGTCTAAAGTTTTGCGGTTGGTGGGGTCGACTGAGGGTGTTTTCCAGGAGAGAATTGATCTAGCCAGGTTTCCAGTCATCTGCAAAGGAGGTAGTCTCAAAGGAGTGGTTACTGATTCGTCAAAGCTCAGGCAATGATGTCTGCAGCTCTGTGGTAGATGTGGTGGGGGCCCCAGAGTGGGTTGATTTCATAGTCTTCAGGGTGTCTTCAATGGGGACGGTGGTCCAGCTGTCACGTGTCAGCTGCATGGTGTATGTAATTGTGGGAGTAGTTTCCACTTGAAGGTTGTTGAAGTTGTCATAGATGGTCATAATTTTGTGATGGAAGAAGGTGTTGAGTCTGTTGCAGATATCTTGGGAGGGTGGGATGTCGGTTGCCTCTGAGTTGGCTGAACTCATTTGATGATGCCGAAGAGTTCCTTGCTGTTGTGTGCATGGGCAGAGATTCTGTCCTGGAGTGCTTTCTCCCTCGAGTATCTGATTAAATTGTGCAGGGCGGCGGTGGTTGCTTTGAAGTGTGAGAAAGTGGCTCTATATATACTGGACCAAAGTAAGGTACGGTGTGTATAGAGACCACAAACCCCAGAGATATAACAGAGGTTAAAGTCAGGGCTGACCTTACTCTCAAAAGTGGTAGCTTGGTCGAGCAGTAAGGCAATGCCAGAGGACAGTGTAAAACATGTGTTGTACACACTCAGTCAGCAAAAGGTTTCACACACTCAAGGACTGACCTCCAGGCCAATAGCTTTTATATCAAAAGATATGGTTGTTTCATTTTTAGAACCAACAGGTATCAAAATGTACTTTTCTCAATTATGAGTGATCTCAGGTAATTACTTTGCAGAAAGGTAATAACTTTGTAAACACACTAGGTACAGGGGTTGCAGTAGGCAACACAATTCTAAACACAATTTAACATTGAGTTCAATGGGTTTTTCTACAAACATGCAGTTGATTACTTTGTAGATTACTTTAGTAATTCCAGGACTGGATCCTAGATTCAGTCGTGGGGTCTAAGCTGAAAACAGTTTAGTAAACACTTTTTGGTTATTGCAATAATTTTTAAGGAATATAAAGGTATTTTAAAAGTTCACACTTCGAAACTTTTGTGAAAATCAAGCAATGTTATCCAATGGGTGAAAGTTCAGGTTACAGGAAAAGTATGTTCTTGTTACTTTTGTGATCCAGTACTGGGCTCCTAGGTCCAGCACTGGGATCTCTACTGAAGACAGGTAAGAAATTAAGTTTCAGTAGTAGATACGATTTTTAAGGAATATTTCAAGTTTTCAAAAGTAGACACTTGGAAGAAGTTCCACAGAAAAGCAGACAATGGATTCCTATGGAGAAAATTCAGGTTACTAGTAAACCCAGTTAGGATTACTTTTGCGGTTCAGTCCTGGGCTACAAGGCACAGTACTGGCTTCTCTCCTGATCACAGGAGAGTACTTCGGATTTCGGTATTTTGCTAATTTTATAGGAATATTTTAGAGTTCCAAAACTTCACACTAGTTGATTTTTCGAGTCAAACCAGTCAATGTTATCCTATGGCATGAAAGTGAGATATCGGTTTCCAGGTGAGTACTCGACTGGTGAATTTACGGTTCTGGGCATAGACTCAGGGGTCCCCCGGGGTCAGGTAGGTACAGTTGGTACACCCTCAGCGGCACAGGGGCAGCCGGGTGCAGTGGTAGTTAGGCCCAATGTTATCCAATGAGAGGCAGGGGACCTTCGGTTGGTGGCTGCTGGCTAGCAGGCCATGCCGCTGGGGGAGCTGGGCTCCTGGTCACTTGCTCAGGGCAAATGGGGAAGTAGGATAGGACACAGGGTGAATGGCCAGAGGCACTCGGGAGGCTGGGTGCAGGGTGCTTTTAAGCCGTCGGGCACTCAATGTTATTCAAAGGGAAATGTAAAAAGGGAACAAAGGCTGCAGACTCAGGGACGGTGATTCTTCAGGTGAGACCACCACTTTGAGAGGTAAGTTGGGATCTTGGAGAAGAGGTAGGTACCCCAAAGGAAGGCACAGGGAGCCGCAGGGTGCCAGATTCAGGGGTGTCTTTGGGCGTCGAGAAATCTTACCCTCAGCTGGTCGCGGTTGGAGGGGTCCCTGGTTCTGAGGCTGCAGGTGTCGTCTAGTTCATCGAGGAGGGTCTTGGGGCACTGGATTTTGGGTTCCAGTTGCCGGGGAGATGTCCTCGTGGTCTTGGATCACTCGGGCATGGGCCGGGCTCAGCGGGTGCAGAGTGGGTTGGTCTTGGGCTGTCTGGCTGGCACCAGGTGTATGGTTGTTGAAGCAGAGCCTCTGCTTATGGGAGTCCCAGTCTTTAAGAGGGTCAAGGCTGGCAGGTGTCCCAAGGTTGCTGTCCACAGGAGTCACCGGGATTAAGCAGGAGCAGGTTCCAGGATCAACAGGCCGGTAGGGCTGGGGCCAACTCAGTGGGTGTCGTCCTGTTGTTAGCAGCTGCACGGCGGGTCTTCTTCTTGATCTTCTTTTCTTACCGGAATCTGAGGAAGGAAGGTTCAGGGAGCCCCCAAATACTGAATGTAGGGGCGTTACAGGTAGGACAAGGGTCCCTGTCCTGGGGTGGGTACACCCCCTAGTCTGCTCCTCTCCTGTGGGAGGGGGGCAGGAACCTGGCTGTGATTGGGTTGGCTCCCCATCTTCAAGATGGCCAGAGCCCGGGCCGTGCTTCACCTCGCCTCTCCCACCTGAGGGGTGGGGTTGGCACAAGCTGGCACACCCCTCTTCCTGACGTAGGGTTTCCTACCAGTCTTCTCGCCAGAGTGGGGGTCAGAACGACTGGGGGCCAGTTGCTGGGTACAGCACATGGTCTGGAGAAGCTCACAGAGGCGGCAGGCCTTTCAAGCTTCCCCCTGCCCATCCTGAGGGAGGAGACCTAGCACCTCGCCCAGGATGTGCATTGTTGCAGGCCCAGGAGAGCGGGGGGCTCTCCACCGAGGAGTCCAGCAACATGTCTGCTGTGTGGCAGCCTAGGCAGCCTCTCAGTTAAGATGTGGATTGTATGTTAGGTTTCAGGGGGCATCTCTAAATGCCTACTAGTGCATTTTACATTAAACCTCACACAGGCATCAGTACGGGTTTAATGTACTGAGCAGTTTGATACCAAACTTCTCAGTCTTCAATGAAGCCATCATGTTGCTGTAGAGTTCGTAATGAAGACCTCCCAGCACCATCTACTCTTAATGGCAGCACTGCACTTACAGTGCCCAGGAATGGCCCTGGGTACTGTAGGGGCACAAGGCTCATGCACCTGTGCCCACACCAGTGGCATAGGGCACCCAGCTAGAGGGGTGACTGATGTATGCCAGGGCAGTGGGGTTGGGGGCATGGCACACAGGGATGTCTATTTAAACAAGAAAAGAGTGCCATCTGTTGTTTGAGGAACCACAAACAGGAGCAGAAGAACAAAAAACTGGCCTCACTTAGCTCAGTTAAAAAAGGCCTCACTCACCACCTAGTGGTGACATGCTTCATAATTGGGCCCCACTGAAGAAGCCGAGTGCCTCTTTAGTGTGCTTCAACGCCAGATTTACTGCGGAGCAGGTTTTGTGAGTTCGGGCGTGCAGTGAAAGTAAATTATTGTGAGGGGATTTAAAAAAAAAAAAGTCTTAAGTGTATCCAAAAAATATTTTTTATCAGATCACTAGGACAAATATTTAAAATTAGATGTAGGAAAGTAGTCCACAATTAATTGTGTGGTTATTTCCAAAGTTAGTTATTTGTCAGTCAACATGTTTCTGCCTTTGAAACAGTGTAAAGTTACCAGGCATTCATCAGGACTAAAAAAGGTGTATAAACCCTGGCGGTATGGGCACGTTAAGGCCCACCCTGACCTAGGGACGTGAAAGTGAAAATGGTGAAAAAAAGTGCAAAAGGGATGATAGAATTCACTTTTCGATGCTCTAATTACCCTATGATGACGTGTGAGTTAGCATCATATGACTAACTAATGCATTTCGTATATACACTTATGCTGAATTCATATTCTTACCTATTACTTATATTCAAATGTATGCGTGACCATATTAGTTTCTTAGCTTAGCCTGTGTGCCACCATTTTGTGTAACTCTCTGTGCCTGCGGGTTCTGCTCGCTCATGCCCCTCCCGCAGGAATACAGAAATATACTAAGACAGCAGTTTTCGTTTCTCGGCTTACTGTGGCCGAAACTAACAAGTTCCGCTATCTGCAATGTTCTCATACCCAGAGGCGCCGAAGCCTAGCTCCATGGCCTTGAGCAGAGATAATAATGTATCCCTTGCAGGTGCAGATGCCTGCTGTATGAGAGCATTGTCCACTGTTCTGAGGCTCGGTAACTTTCCACAAGGGGCGTACCCCATTTACTGTATTGCGTTATAATGTATTGCTGTGATGCAGAGAGTCAGTCCTCTCGTTCGCACTCCTAGGAGTGAGGTCGGACAGGGCCCTCTCATATGAGTGTTGTTTGGCCTAATAAAGATTTTTGTTTATACTTCTCCACTGTCCAGCTGACTTCCTATAAGGCAACTATAGGTGAGTGCTGTAAGTCACTCGGGTGGATTTGAGCCACGCTTATCAGATGGCGCCCGAATAGGGACCCCGCGATAAGGATCTTTTCTCACCCGTAAGTGGGTAGCAGAAGACCGGGGACCCGCTGGTCGGCACGGTGGGCCCGGGATCCCATTTGATGCCGAGCTTGGTTCTCGCAGCGCTGCCCCACCCTGCTGATCGGGAGAGGTCCCGGTTCGGATCTTACGCCGGGGTCCAGAAGGCGGAACTTGAAGCTGACCGTGTTGGTCCTGGCAGCCGGAGGTGGAGAACGGTAGAGGTCGGTGCCACCTACGGAAGGTGAGTGGTCCACCTGTGATTGCTGCAGGAACGGGAGTGTTCCGGGAGACTAGAGTGTCTCCGATGGTTTGAGGAGCCGGTGTGCTCCTGGGGCTAGTGTGCTCCGGGGAACTCAGAGTACGAGTTGGTGCTCTGACAGACTTGACGGGGTTGGGGACGTATTTCGAGGTAATTGTTTGTAGTGATCCGACCGAATGGTACTGTGGTGAAGGCGTGGCTCATTGTGGGTAGACTCTGGCGCGCTTACCCTGAACTCCTAGTGTGGTGATTCAGTGGAGGTGTGATCCGGGTTTCCCGCGGTAAAGTGCGCAGTGATCCACAGTGCCGCACGGGTGGCGGATTTGTTCCCCTTCCTCAGAACAGTTAGCGTACTGTTCGGTCTGCGGTAGAGTCCAGGTTCCCCAGGACTTGGTCGACGGGCCTTGTCCCATTTGGTAACACGTGTTTGGAGATATTGTATATGTGTACGTGGTTCTCTGATGTACGTCTATATGTTTGTGTGTGAATGAACTTGAGTTGTGATTCAAGATAAAGTAAAGATGCCGTGTTTTAGCAAGTTGCGATGTTTTGGATGCTGTTGTCGACCCTCAGATACTAGACTGGCCGAGAGCCAACCTGCACCCCCTGAAGGGACACCGAGTTTTAATATGTATGTTAAACATGGACTGGTCCCGATTTTGTTTGGTACTTTGTGGCATCGGTACACTGCTGATAATGTGGATTTACAATGGCCTTTGACGGGTTCTTTTGATGAAGCTAAGTTGGATTATTTGCAAGACAAACTGTTTGCTAGGCGTAGCCGTCAGAGTATGTTCGACTCTCTGCGAGTGTGGCAGAAAGAGGTCAGGAAACGCAAGATGCGAGAGGAGAAAGAGGAGTATAAAAAGTCCACCCAGACTATGGCGCAGAAAGCGAAGGAACAGGTGGGAAATGAGAATGCACTACGCATGGAGCGCGCAGATAGACTTTGTAGGTTGAAGGAAAATAAAAGTTACGTAGTGAGAGAGGACGACCCAGATGAGATGGAGGACATTTTGAATGCCCGGCCCCCTCCCCCTTATGCCCCGCAGCCCTTGTACCCCTCCTTGCCACTTTCGGCCCCCATTCCAGGTCCTTCAGCGAGTGCCCCCCAACAATCCCTACCCTCGACACCCCTCGTTTCTCTACTCCAGACCACTTCACCCGCCCCCTCACCATTTTCTTTAGCACTCCCTACTGTTTCAGCTAGTACCACCCCCAGTCAGGAGATGCTAACACCGAGTCGCGGCGCAGGTAGCGGATTGTTTTCACAGGTACAGAAGCTGCTTACACGTTCTACAGTTGGTTTAGATGAAAAAAGTATGGTGGCTAATCAGGCATGCCAATGGGCCAGGAATAATATTTATTCGTTCGAAGATATTTGGTCCACCATGAAAGATTTTGAGCCCTTGATGCAGCAGCACGCTTTGTGGCACATGTCTAATGTATTGATACCGCTATGGGAGCAGGGGTATGGAGGCGTGGCTCCGGCGGTTTTACGGGATATACAGGCTGGGGCGTACAGAACGAACACGGGGGTGAAGGAAGTGATGAGTAGTCTGCGCGCGCTATTGCAATACAGGAATGAATTGCCCTCTGTCGGTACACCCCACTTCCCAGGTCTCCACCCAATGCGAGAGGTGCACCCTATTTTTCATCCTGAGGTCCCCGAGTTGTTAGACCCAGTCACGAGGGCTGTCACACGGAACAGAATTGATGCGCATTTTCAGGAGCAATGGGTGTATACGCCATGGAAGAGAAGCGAGGTGTTGTCATTGAAGGCTCAGCTACCGGATTCTAGAAAGAATCCGACCGCCTATTATAAAGAGCTCACGGAAGCAGCGTCTTCTACTGTGATGACGTTGGCTGATGTGGAATTATTTTTCGGGCTTTTGGTCCCGGTTGATGTGTGGCGACAGGTGAAAGGTACGGATCATACAGAGGAGCTGGGAGGTACATGGCAGGAGTTACAGGATTGGGACAAGGAGCGTAAGCCAGGGGAGAAGCCGAGGGCTGAGATATTAGCTCTGCCAGGACGCATTATAAAGTATATGCATTCTCTCATTCCCCCGAAAAAGGTAGATTGGGACAAATTGACGGCTTGCAAGCAGAAAAAGGATGAGGCGGTCTCAGATTTCTTTACGAGGTTTGAGGAAACGTTCATGGATTTTAGTGGACAGGATGTGTCACAGGATGGAGGGTTACGACTCTTTGTTAACAGGTTTGTCACAAATTTATTGCCTGAAATATCAGCTAGACTGCAAGCGTCCGAGAGCACGTGGACGACGTCCTCTCCTTCGGGAATACTAAGTATGGCGCAATATTACGAGCACAGGGAAAATGAGAATAAGGACAAGCAGGAGAAGAAGGCTAAAGATTTGAAGACGAGGGTTTTGTTGCAGCAAGTGGCAAGAGGCAGAGGAAGAGGTGCGGCGCTGAGTCGGGGAGGTGGTTTTGGGAGAGGTGAGAGTAGGGAAAGGCTGGGACCGAACCAGTGCGCCAAGTGTAAGCAGGAAGGGCATTGGTGGCGAGACTGCCCGCTGCTCCAGTCAGGTACCGGTCCAGGAAGAGGACGAGGACGAGGTAGTGGTGATTTTGGGAGACAGGCTGCACGATCAGAAGGAGGCGGGAGACCCGGAGGCAATTACTTTGACAACGGGACAGATAGACAACAGTCGCAGAGGAGTGGGGGCCAGTATTACAACGATGATTATTCAGTGGACGATTTGACAGGGTTCTCCCACAACTAGGACAGCGTAGGACAGAGCATGGGACCAGTACTTATGGAAGTTGATCAGAGGGGACCTTATGTCGAAGCCGACTTACTAGGGTCTCAACAGAAATTTCTAGTGGATACGGGTGCAATGAAAAGTTCAGTGGCTCGTACTCGGGTCCCAGGGGCGGCTCTGTCTGGCAAGAATAACATATCCGTGGGTTTTGCAGGAACTCCGGTGATTAGCCCCATTTCTAAACCTCTCACGTTAACGATTGGCCCTTTTACTGTTGACTCACCGTTTTTATTGACATCGAATTGTGGAGAAAATTTGCTGGGTTTAGATTTATTGAAGAGATTGCATGCCACCATTTATTGTTCTCCGGATGGCGTGTACCTTACTCTAGGCCCCAATGTTGCCCGCCCACTACAGTGCTTTTCAAAAGACGACCCGTTGCCACCTGAGTTTCGAGGCATACCCGACAGCTTGTGGGCTGCCAGTGATAATGATGTAGGGAGAATGGATATTGCCCCGGTGTCAATAAGAGTGAAGGTGGGAGCCAAATTGCCCAGAATTCCACAATACAGAATACCTAGAGAGGGTGAGAAGGCCTTGTTACAAATAATTCAAGAGTTGATACAGTCTGGAGTTGTAGAAGAGACTGATTCGAATATATGTAACAGTCCTATTTTGCCTGTACTTAAAAGACGGTCACCTGATGCAACTGATAATACTCCTGATGTCTATAGATTTGTGATTGATTTGCGGCAGGTAAATAGAGTAGTGGAGCCACAGTATCCGGTGGTCTCGGACATCACTACGATATTGACAATGATTCCACCTTCGGCCAAATATTTCTCTGTCCTGGATTTGAAAAATGCTTTCTTCAGTATTCCGGTACATGAGGACAGCCGTTACCTCTTCGGATTCTCATTGGCTGGCCAAAGTTTCCGCTTCAAGAGAATTCCCCAGGGGTACACGGAGAGTCCGAGTATATACAGTCAGGCTCTAAAGGCACAATTGGATGACCTGGTACTTCCACCTGGCAACGTAATGTTGCAGTACGTGGATGACATCCTAATAGCATCGGATGATGAGCAGGGTTGTCGGGATGCTACTGTAAAATTGTTACACCATTTGGCAAAGAGGGGGCATAAAGTGTCCCTTCCGAAGTTTCAATACTGTCGAACGGAGGTCACCTACCTCGGTCACCTCCTTTCGAAAGTGGGGAGGAGATTGACGCCGGAGCGCATAAAAGCGATCACTAACATGCAAATACCTAACACGCAGCGAGAGGTGCGCGCGTTCCTAGGCATAACATCGTATTGTCGTCAGTGGATACCTAACTATGCGTTACTAACAAAACCCCTATTGCATCTGACTACCAAAGAAGTGCGCGAACCCCTACCCTGGACCCCCGCATGTCAGGAAGCGTTTGAGTCACTAAAAACGTCTTTGTGTTCTGCGCCAGTTCTTGGAACACCTGATTACCAGAAGCCTTTTGTTCTTTACGTGCACGAGGCGGAAGGTTGCGCGTTGTCTGTCTTAACTCAGTGTTTTGGGGGGAAGCAGAGACCGTGTGCATACTTCTCTGCAGTGCTCGATAATGTGGCAAGAGCGCTGCCGAGCTGTCTGAGAGCCACGGCGGCTGCTGCGGTCTCTATAAGACAATCGGCAGGGCTCGTGCTGGGATCAGATCTCACAGTAATGGTACCGCATGCTGTGGATATTTTACTGAACAGGACACAGACGCAGCATTTAACAAGCGCTCGTCTGACGGGTTACGAGATGACTCTTTTTGCGCCCCATGTAACAATTAAAAGGTGTGCCACATTGAACCCCGCCACCTTGTTACCTATCCCCACAGATACTGACACAAATGATGATGACATACATGACTGTTTGTATAGGACCGAAGAGGAGACAAAGGGGAGGGTGGATCTGACAGACAGGCCCATGGAAGAACCGGACGGGGAACTGTATGTCAATGGATCCTGTTTTAAATTACCAGACGGTACATCGACAGCAGCATATGCAATAACAACATTACAGACGGTGGTAGAGACTTCTAGAATACCTTACAATTCTGCTCAGGCTGCCGAGATTATTGCCTTACTGAGAGCATGTGAGTTGAGTGAGGGGTTGGATGTGAACATTTACACCGATAGCCAATACGCCGTTGGCGTGGTTCATAATTATGGGCGACTTTGGGCAGAACGGGGATTCTTGACCTCCCATGGACAACGCATCCAACATGGTCCACTGATATTACGACTGCTAACGGCACTGACATTACCCAAAAGATTGGCTGTGATAAAATGTAGTGCACACAAGACAATAGTGGACGATGTCGGGCGAGGCAACGCTTTTGCCGATGAGACAGCAAAAGAGACTGCTAGAGAAAAATTACCACGAATGTTTGTGGCAGGACCAGCACGATGGGTCCCAGATATTCATATGTTTGCAGACACGGTACAGAGTGTCAAGAACATACAGGGCAAAGCGACGGATGAGGAACTGAGAGCATGGAAGGATGGGCAGGGACGACTGGATGCGGATGAATGTTGGACAGATGTGACAGACAAGAGACAATGGATGTTACCGAATGCGTATGTCCTTCCAGTAGTGACGATGGCACACGGGCCTGCCCATGTGAGTGCCAAGGGCATTTGCAAATTGTTAGACCCGGTGTGGAGCAATAAAAATATCTCTAAGATGGCCACCAATTTGGTTCGTCAGTGTATGGTGTGTTTGAGACACAACCCTGGGAAGGGTACCCCTGTCCCAACTGGAAATTTTGCACCCCCCTCTTTCCCTTTTGAAGTGATTCAGATGGATTACATCGAAATGGAAAGAGTCAATAACTTAAAGTACGTCCTTGTAGTTGTATGTGCTTTTAGTAGGTGGGTGGAGGCGTTCCCAACGAAAGACTGCACGGCTATGTCTACTGCAAAAATGTTGATAAAGGAGTATTTCTCCCGCTTCGGATTACCTAGGGTGATCTGGAGTGATAATGGCACGTCCTTTAATGCTGAATTAGTGAAAAATATATGCAAGGGTCTACATATCACCCAGAAGTTCCACTCAGCCTTGCATCCTCAGGCGGCAGGACTGGTGGAACGGTTTAACGGCACGCTCAAGCTCAAGATGGCCAAAATATGTGAGAGTACAGGTCTCCGTTGGCCAGACGCACTTCCCTTAGCTTTGCTTTCCACAAGAGTCACTGTAAATGCAAAGATGGGCGTCTCCCCGCACGAGGTGGTATTTGGCCGCCCGGCCAATATCTGGGGAGTGCCCCGACCTAAATGTTTTTCTGAAGTTCCTTATCCTCTGTTGACAGATTATCTGTATTCTTTGACTAAAGATCTTCGTTCTATTCATCAGCAGGTAGCAGACACTCTGAAGCCGTTGCCGGAGGGGCCTGGACACACCATCCACCCAGGGGATTGGGTCGTGGTGCGACGATATCAGCGAAAGTCCTGTTTGGAGCCGAGATGGTCGGAGCCTCGTCAGGTGCTCCTCACTACACGCACGGCGCTTCGGATTGAAGGCAGAAAAGCGTGGACCCATGCCTCTCATGTGAAGAGGGTCCCGCTCCCGTTGCCCTATGACCAATGGGTACAAGATGGCATCGCTGACCAGGAGTCTGAACATATCCCGAGGTATGTTCCTTTCTCGGATGCTTCATTGATTGGAGAAGAGCGAAGCGGAATTGAGAATACTGTGAGCTCTACCACTCCTTTTGTTGCTAGCAAAGAGATATCGGAAAGTTCAGCATCTGCCACTGATACACCTGCTTTGTTTTCTGACCCCGAAGTGCCAGGGAGCACTCGCTACAATTTGCGGCCCCGAAGAAAATAAGTATGATGGACTAAATACTGGAAGAAGGGCTTAGTGGACATTCTGAAAAAGAAGATTTAGTGGTAGGGATGGACTTGTAAGAGCCCTGGTGTTTAGCCGAAGATTGTCCTCTTTGAGACTATAGAGTGGCGCGGGGCCCAAATTAAGTGCTTCCCCTATTTCAAAGTGTTGACCAGCGACGTTGGAGTAGGTATGAACGGTACAAGCCTGCCTGTGAGGCTTTGAAGGACACAGGGAGAAGATCCCTTTTTTAAGGGTTGAAGAACCCCTCTGGCCGGTTGAGGATTGTCTGGGACTATTTTTTTTTAGTAACAGTGTGATTTTTACCTTTTTGATTTTTGATATTTTTGTACGATTATTAGTAATGTATCCCTTTGGGCGGCCCATTCCTGATGAGGAGCAGCCTTTTGCAGCTCCCCCGAGACGTGAGCCTGATTCCCCCTGGTTGGCCCTTCCCCGAAAGGGGAAAATAGTAGTGATAGTCATTGTTTTAATTGCCTTTCTGGTGACTCTTGGTATACTGTTTTTCCTAGATAAGAATTATCCCGTTCATACATTTGCACCCACACCTACTGCTGTTCCGGAACATAAAATGATAACTGTCGATTATGGTGAGAGGATGATACGAAAAATTATAAAGACAATGTTTTTATTAAGACTTTGCATCATGCACATGCCACTACCAACATGACAGATTGCTGGGTTTGTGGGCTTTTACCTTCTGCTGCCTATAAGAAAGATAGGTTCCTCGCTCTCCCTTTAACGCCAGTGAATAGTTGTGTGGGGTGGTATACTCTTATAGGTCTTGTTAAATATTTCCAGCAGCCAGATTCTTTGACTCCACGCCTGCAGAATAGGGGGTGGACAATGACAATGCGAGTGCGGCCTTTGCCTTCAGCTTCCCTTGGACGAATATACACTGACGGACGTTTTGACCAGACTTTTATACAGACATGTGAGAAAAAGTTGGGTCGTTTCTTGACACCTAATGATACTGATCGACTAAGGGATAGTTTCATGAAATTGAACGCCACTTTGTCTTATAGGCATCCCCCTAAGAGTAACGACAGCTCCAAGTCTTTGATACCCCTGGCTGTGGTAGGTCCTCCTCCATTTTTCTGTATAGAGGGAAGGGGTCCCATCAAGGTTGGAAATAGCTCTTGTAATGTGACTGCTTCAATACGCCTGCCCGTTAGCCCCTCCTTGATTGCCCCACCCAGTGTCTATTTTGTTTGCGGTGAAAATGGATACTTATGGTTGCCTGAGGGTTGGGGTGGGGTGTGCTACCTGGCTTATATGATTCCTCCCGTGTATGTGGCTCCCTCTGATTACCATAGAACTCATCGACGATTCCCCAGTCTTCAGGAGCAGCCGCAAGAGCAGCGTAAAAGGAGGGAACTTCAGGTAGAGGACGTTGATCAGACAGATACCTCGTATCAGCAATGGACTGATTTTTCTAAGGGTCTGCTTCCTTTCTGGGGTCCTATATTCAACAGTAGAGCCATTAGACGACTCTCTAGGGTAATGGAAAAGGTGGTTCTGGTTGAGGCTGACATTACGACTAACATCTCTGTTGAGGTTCAGGCCATGAGAATATTTACGATCCAGAATAGGATGGTCCTTGACGTCATACTAGCTGATAGGGGCGGGGCCTGTCGCGTCATCGGGACCTCTTGCTGTGTTTATATCCCTGACTCCGCCCCGACTGTTAACTTGGCAGTGCAAAAATTGCATAGATTAGCGACTGAATTGCACCAAGATAATGGGACATGGTCTCTCCAAGGGTGGCTCTGGGGTGCCTTTTCTTCCTGGGGTTGGAAAATACTGATGGGTTTGGTTGGAGTGGTGAGTGTAATTCTGTCATGCTGCCTTTGCATATATTGCCTTCCTCCATGTTGTTCAATGTGTGCTGCAAATATACGTCCGAAAAAGAAGTTACATGGTCAATATGCCACTTCTATGATTACTGAAATTCCTGCTGATGCAAGTTTCTTAATGTTTATTGCAGAAGACGTTCTAGACTGAGGTAGTACAGTCCTGCCCCTAGAATGGATGTCGGCACTACCTTTGGCAAATAAATGAGGCTATAGTTAGCCAATGATGCTAAAAGGAGGGTCTGATAGAATTCACTTTTCGATGCTCTAATTACCCTATGATGACGTGTGAGTTAGCATCATATGACTAACTAATGCATTTCGTATATACACTTATGCTGAATTCATATTCTTACCTATTACTTATATTCAAATGTATGCGTGACCATATTAGTTTCTTAGCTTAGCCTGTGTGCCACCATTTTGTGTAACTCTCTGTGCCTGCGGGTTCTGCTCGCTCATGCCCCTCCCGCAGGAATACAGAAATATACTAAGACAGCAGTTTTCGTTTCTCGGCTTACTGTGGCCGAAACTAACAAGTTCCGCTATCTGCAATGTTCTCATACCCAGAGGCGCCGAAGCCTAGCTCCATGGCCTTGAGCAGAGATAATAATGTATCCCTTGCAGGTGCAGATGCCTGCTGTATGAGAGCATTGTCCACTGTTCTGAGGCTCGGTAACTTTCCACAAGGGGCGTACCCCATTTACTGTATTGCGTTATAATGTATTGCTGTGATGCAGAGAGTCAGTCCTCTCGTTCGCACTCCTAGGAGTGAGGTCGGACAGGGCCCTCTCATATGAGTGTTGTTTGGCCTAATAAAGATTTTTGTTTATACTTCTCCACTGTCCGGCTGACTTCCTATAAGGCAACTATAGGTGAGTGCTGTAAGTCACTCGGGTGGATTTGAGCCACGCTTATCAGGGAAGAGAATTCTCTTCTCAGTTACTCCTGGTTTAGGAGGCTTACAAGGTTAGGTTTCAGCACCTGTCGGAATAAAGGGACATAGACATACATATAGGACAAGACAAACAATTAGTGGTCGGTCTTATTCACATAAGTAAATCCATGGTGCTCCATTCTTTGTGGGTGGACAATGGTGGCGCTCATAACAGTATCATTAACACCAACCTCAGTCCCTGGGCAGCTAACCACTAGTCACTCGGAAGTGTGGTGAGTTACACGTGAAGATAGTAAAATTATGGTGGTTGTGGGTTAAAAGGAAGCTCGTGTTCCTATTCAGGATCAATGGACCAAATGGGCTGTGGTCCTGTCACTAGTAAAATAAAAATTTAAATGTCTCACTTTTATGGTGTGTTCATGGTACACCATGGGTCACTGGAGGGGGGTGGTAGCGTAATTGGCACACCCTTGGTAAATGAAGAAAAAGGCGTAATCGAGTCAGGAAATAGGCAAAAACGGTACTTAGCATAGCGAAGTGCTGCCAGTATGTGATCCATCAAAATTCAAGCCTTTACTTACGCCCTCGACGCTAGGCACACTCTGTATACCTGCTATACCCTCTGGCCGGACCCCGACGATCAGGAGCGGGCCCTGCGGGACTTCTTTAAAGTGATTCTGAAATTGAAGCGGCTCGTTTCCGGGGGCGGGGCCGCGTTGCTGGTGGGCGGAGTGCCGTAGCTTCAGCCAATCGGGGATGAAACTGAATCATGGCGGCGGAGGTCACATGGGGCCCACGTCAAGGAAGGGCCGGACCCGTGACCAAAGCTTGTAATGGAAATTAACGTTGCCGGGGGAACTGAGGTCACATAGTACCGACACGCTTAAAGACTAGAGCGATAGTTGAGTTTAAACAAAAGGTATCGAATTTCACCACCGGTCACAATTTCCTAGTACGAACGCATGAAGCAATTTTTAGTTTAGGATGAACTGAAAAGTGATGTCTATGCTATTGCTGGTTTTAACATATGCCATTTTAAATATTTCTTTTACCTTGCTTTTTCATTGCATTTGTTTTAACACTATCACTGCTGCAGCAATTAACCCTCTGTGCTGCAGATCCATGGAATACATTGTTTCATGATGAGCTCAGCTCGTCATAAGCACATGACCAGTGCACTGCATGACGAGCTGAGCTCGTCATGAGCATCGAAGGGGTTAATTAACTATGCTAATAAATATTACTTACTTACTGCTAGTACCAACGCGTCACCTATGGACTATAGAATTGTGTTATTTAAAAACCGCGAGCAAAAGGGCGCCCGGTGCAATTTGCTTCACTTCCAAGCTTAATAAAGTTAGCGCATCTTGTATCTGACGTCCACTTTCCTGTGAAAGTGAACTATCGCTCTAGTCTTTAAGCGTGTCGGTACCATGTGACCTCAGTTCCCCTGGCAACGCTAATTTCCATTACAAGCTTCGGTCACGGGTCCGGCCCTTCCTTGACGTGGGCCCCATGTTACCTCCGCAGTCATGATTCAGTTTCATCCCATATTGGCTGAAGCTACGGCACTCCGCCCACCCGCAACGCGGCCCCGCCCCCGGAAACGAGCCGCTTCGATTTCAGAATCACTTTAAAGAAGTCCCGCAGGGCCCGCTCCTGATCGTCGGGGTCCGGTCAGAGGGTATCGCAGGTATACAGAGGGTGCCTAGCGTCGAGGGCGTAAGTAAAGGCTTGAATTTTGATGGATCACATACTGGCAGCACTTCGCTAAGCTAAGTACCGTTTTTGCCTATTGTCTGACTTGATTATGACTTTTTCTTCATTTATCAAGGGTGTGCCAATTACGCTACCACCCCCCTCCCGTGACCCATGGTGTACCATGAACACACCATAAAAGTGAGACATTTAAATTTTTATTTTACTAGTGACAGGACCACAGCCCATTTGGTCCATTGATCCTGAATAGGAACACGAGCTTCCTTTTAACCCACAACCACCATAATTTTACTATCTTCACGTGTAGCTCACCACACTTCCCAGTGACTAGTGGTTAGCTGCCCAGGGACTGAGGTTGGTGTTAATGATACTGTTAAGAGCGCCAGCATTGTCCACCCACAAAGAATGGAGCACCATGGATTTACTTATGTGAATAAGACCGACCACTAATTGTTTGTCTTGTCCTATATGTATGTCTATGTCCCTTTATTCCGACAGGTGCTGAAACCTAACCTTGTAAGCCTCCTAAACCAGGAGTAACTGAGAAGAGAATTCTCTTCCCTTTTGCACTTTTTTTCACCATTTTCACTTTCACGTCCCTAGGTCAGGGTGGGCCTTATCGTGCTCATACCGCCAGGGTTTAGTACACCTCTTTTATTCCTGATGAATGCCTGGTAACTTTACACCGTTTCAAAGGCAGAAACATGTTGACTGACAAATAACTAACGTTGGAAATAACCAAACAATTAATTGAGGATTACTTTCCTATATCTAATTTTAAATATATTTCCTAGTGATCTGATAATAAATATTTTTTGGATACACTTAAGACATTTTTTTTTTAAATCCCCTCACAAAAATTTACTTTCACTGCACGCCCGAACTCACAAAACCTGCTCCGCAGTAAATCTGGGGTCGAAGCACACTAAAGAGGCACTCGGCCTCTTTAGTGGGGCCCAATGATGAAGCATGTCACCACTAGGTGGTGAGTGAGGTCTTTTTTAACTGACCTAAGTGAGGCCAGTTTTTTGTTCTTCTGCTCCTGTTTGTGGTTCCTCAAACAACAGAGGACACTCTTTTCTTTTTTAAATAGACTTAACCGGGGAAAAAGAGTGTTCCATAACTCTCCCTATTCCTCTTTTTGTTGGTATATACCTAGCAGCGCATAGCTGTGAGAGCTGTTTTTACTGAGTAAGACTGTGTCCGCTCTTTTACATGATACTTTGTCTGCACATATTTCATACACCATGTCTAACCTGGGACTGACATATTCCGAGTCAGAAATAGCAGATATTCTGTCAGATTCTAACCTATTTGCAGATCTGGCAATTTCACAAGTAACAGCTCACACTTCAGAGTGGGAAAAACTCACAGAATTGAAACGTGATAAAATACGCACAATTCTTCACGGCACGATTCTGAAACAATATCTCCTCAAAAATACCGCTCCTAAAGGGCTCCTTGTCACTAACGCTCCGCGCATCTTCCTGAATGATGCCACCTTTCGAAAAGAATGGGCCATGATCGCGAGGCATTGTACCCGCCACTGGCTCGTGCTAATAATAAAAACAGCACTGAGACTTTCAGAGGCATTAATGGTAGAAATACTGGAGACAAAGTCGAATTTCAAGGCCACAGTCACTGGCTTTAAGAAGAAGCTAGACAAAATCAATAAAGAGCTGAATGAATACAAGGAGAACCTTATGCAATCAAAGGTCACAAAGTTCCAGAAAGATTTAAAGAAATTCGAATTTGAAAAAGTTTACCCCTACTCAGCAGCAACCTTCATTCCACCAACAAGGAACCCTAGCAACACCGACCATTCGGACGAGGACTCATCGGATAGCAGTGGGTCCAGCAATGGTTCCTTCAAACAGGACAGGAGAAGGGGCAACAGAGGCAACCGTAGCAATAGAGGACGACCCGGCTACTTCAACCAACAACAAAGATGGCCACTACCCCCACAGATGGGTGAAGCTGCTCATCAATTTCCCTTTCAACAACCTCCCTTCCCGATGATGGGTTGGAATCCAGCATTCATGCAACCACCGGGTTTCTCCAACCAATACCAACAGCCTTTTTTAGAGAGGGGCAGACGAGGAAGAGGGAAGAGGAGAGGGACCAATCAGGAACCTGGGAAGACGACAATCCCGTGGGCAACCACACACGCAGCAAGAACCCACAACCGGGAACGAGCGGTCTGTGAGCCTTCTAACCAATCTATCGGACAAGATACTGACCATGACTGAAACCAAGGTTCTTGAGAAAGACCTAGGTTTCGTCCCCACAGCCCGCCCAGACAAATTCAAGCTCCATTGTGAGCTGGCGGCTTTTTTCCGAAAACTCAAGCTCAAATCATTCTTTGAAGGAAAAGAAGACCCCAACGAAGCAATTCGCAAAGGAGACACTGGATTAAGACTGGACTCCACCTTCACACCACCACCACACACAGTCCCAGCAGCCATCACTGCTTTTGAGCAGGCTGTATTCCAAGACCTGGAAACTTGCCAGAATCCAACCACCTTTGGAAACTTCAGCACTGCGGAACATCAGGCACTGCAGAGTCTCCAGGACGATCCGGATATTACCATCAAACCGGCGGATAAAGGCGGTGGCCCCATGATACAAAACACAGCGGACTATGACAAAGTTTGTCAAGTTCTTCTTGATGACAGAAATAATTATACCCCTTTATCCAGGGACCCTACCATGGAACTGAGGGCACGTATCAGCACCCTAGTTAGAAGAGCCGAGGAAGATGGGCAACTGTCCAAGAATGAGGCAGACTTTTTAAGTACCAACGATAGTGTGATCCCTTACTTTTACACATTACCAAAGACACATAAAAACAGGATGCCCCCTCCAGGACGACCCTTCGTCTCTGGCATAGGTTCCCTGTTGGAACCCCTCTCACGATTTTGTGACCATTATCCCAAACCAATTGTACAAAACATACCTACCTATCTTAAGGACACTAAAAGTCTACTCCAACTCCTTCAAGACCTCACTTTCGCTGAGCACACAGTGACACTAGTTACCTTGGACGTCAAGAGCCTTTACACCAGTATCCCCCAGGACAACACCATCAGAGTCCTGGGGGAAGCTCTCGAGACAGTGGTCTGGAATTACCAGACATCTAAGAAATTCATTATTGATTGTGCCACACTAGCATTGAGAATGTTTTCTCATACAAAGGACAGCTCTACCTCCAATGCACAGGTACTTCCATGGGCAGTACTTTTGCTCCTAGCGTGGCGGTCTATATGCCACTGATTTCGAGGCCAAACATATCTCACCACCTAATGGTCCTTTCAGGCCTGCGATACAAATATGGAAACGTTATATCGGCGACATCCTGATGGTATGGACAGGCAGTGATGAACAACTGACAGCTTTCCTGATATGGATCAACACTCTGGACCCAAACCTGAAATTCACTCATACCACCAGCAGAACGGAAGTGGTCTTCCTGGATGTAACAATTATGGTTACGGGAACCAATCTATCAACCAAAACACACTATAAGCCAACAGCCAAAAATAATTTGCTGGAGTTCACGAGCTTCCATCCCCGTCCATTGAAAGAGAATCTACTGTATGGCCAAAACCTGCGCATTAGGCGCAATTGCACCGATGTACGAGACTTCAAGGCGCAATCACTTGGCCTAACTGAGAAACTGAAATCAAGAGGTTACCCATTGTCCACTCTGAACAAAGGGTATAAGAGAGCGCGCAACCAACCTCGAGAAGCCCTCTTGGAGGACAAGACCAACCACTCCGAGGAGATTCCACTCACGTGTGTAACCACATATAGTAACCTCACCAACATGATGAGAAAATCTGTAAACAAGAATTGGAAAATAATATCGAGTATCAAGAAAACTTGGGAAAAACTCTATTTTCTTTCAAGATAGGACGCAGTTTGAAAGACGCATTGGTCCATACACGCCCCAGGGAGATGGGACCAGCAGCAGCACGATCTGTGACAGACTCATGGGGTCTTCCAAGAGTGACAGGGCATTTTCCATGCTCAAATTGTAGCGTATGCCACCTCACGACACCATCCAAATCCTTGACACTCGAACCAGGGAAAGTATGGACGCAAAGAGGACATACCAATTGCAACTCGCCCAATGTCATGTACCTCATCACCTGCCCATGCGATCTCTGCTATGTGGATATGACGAGCAGGAAGGTTAAGCAGAGGATCTGCGAACATAGAAGTAGCATTAGGTGCAAAAAAGTCACGACGAAAATGAGCAGGCACTTCCTTGAGAATAACCACACCACCAACGACATGCGGTGGACTGTGATAGAACAGCTGAATACTGGTAGCAACATCACCAATCGACTGTTCGAAAAAGAAAAGAGGTGGGTCTACAGATTGGGGACCCACATCACTGGATTTAATGATGAAATTCCGTGGAACTCTGTATTGAGATAACCCCCCACTGTACTGATGAAACCTCCATTGTATATTAAACAAAGAAACCTCAGGTTTATCCTCTAGCAGTCTAATGATATTACACTGTCTCTGTCACTGTCAATGCCTACCCCCTCTAGGCTGACCCCTAATACCGCACCCCCAACCATGTGTGGATGGTGAGATTTGACCTTGCAACCTGCTGTTCATTAGGGGCAATTCACCACAAGCAGCAATGGGCAAAGTGCATTAATAAGTACGATCCGCGCGGGACCTTTGGTGCGTGATCTACGCCCTTTGAGAAGTAATCGCTTACTTCTCGAGGACCCACCATCCAACTTCTGCACCCCCATGTACTAATGATTCTCCTCTCCCCACCCCTCTGTGAACCATCTCCACTCTATAGTGTTGAGTTTAAACAAAAGGTATCGAATTTCACCACCGGTCACAATTTCCTAGTACCAACGCGTCACCTATGGACTATAGAATGTGTTATTTAAAAACCGCAAGCCAAAGGGCACCCGGTGCAATTTGCTTCACTTCCAAGCTTAATAAAGTTAGCGCATGTTGTATTTGACGTCCACTTTTCTGTGAAAGTGAACTATTGCTCTAGTCTTTAAGCGTGTCGGTACCATGTGACCTCAGTTGCCCCGGCAACGCCAATTTCCATTACAAGCTTTGGTCACGGGTCCGGCCCTTCCTTGACGTGGGCCCCATGTGACCTCCGCCGTCATGATTCAGTTTCATCCCCGATTGGCTGAAGCTACGGCACTCCGCCCACCAGCAACGCGGCCCCGCCACCAGAAACTAGCTGCTTCAATTTCAGAATCACTTTAAAGAAGTCCCGCCGGCCCCGCTCCTGATTGTCGGGGTCCGGTCAGAGGGTATTGCATGTATACAGAGGGTGCCTAGCGTCAAGGGCGTAAGTAAAGGCTTGAATTTTGATGGATCACATACTGGCAGCACTTCGCTAAGCTAAGTACCGTTTTTGCCTATTTCCTGACTCGATTATGACTTTTTCTTCATTTATCAAGGGTGTGCCAATTACGCTACCACCCCCCTCCCGTGACCCATGGTGTACCATGAACACACCATAAAAGTGAGACATTTAAATTTTTATTTTACTAGTGACAAGACCACAGCCCATTTGGTCCATTGATCCTGAATAGGAACACGAGCTTCCTTTTAACCGACAACCACCATCATTTTACGGTCTTCATGTGTAGCTCACCACACTTCCCAGTGACTAGTGGTTAGCTGCCCAGGGACTGAGGTTGGTGTTAATGATACTGTTATGAGCGCCACCATTGTCCACCCACAAAGAATGGAGCACCATGAATTTACTTATGTGAATAAGACCGACCACTAATTGTTTGTCTTGTCCTATATGTATGTCCATGTCCCTTTATTCCCACAGGTGCTGAAACCTAACCTTGTAAGCCTCTGGAGTAACTGAGAAGAGAATTCTCTTCCCTTTTGCACTTTTTTTCACCATTTTTACTTTCACGTCCCTAGGTCAGGGTGGGCCTTAGTGTGCCTATACCGCCAGGGTTTAGTACACCTTTTTTAGTCCTGATGAATGCCTGGTAACTTTACACCGTTTCAAAGGCAGAAACATGTTGACTGACAAATAACTAACTTTGATAATAACCACACAATTAATTGTGGACTACTTTCCTACATCTAATTTTAAATATATGTCCTAGTGATCTGATAATAAATATTGTTTGGATACACTTAAGACTTATTTTTTTTTTTTTTTAAATCCCCTCAAAATAATTTACTTTCACTGCACGCCCGAACTCACAAAACCTGCTCCGCAGTAAATCTGGCGTCGAAGCACACTAAAGAGGCACTCAGCCTCTTTAGTGGGGCCCAATGATGAAGCATGTCACCACTAGGTGGTGAGTGAGGGCTTTTTTAACTGACCTAAGTGAGGCCAGTTTTTTGTTCTTCTGCTCCTGTTTGTGGTTCCTCAAACAACAGAGGACACTCTTTTCTTGTTTAAATAGACTTAACCGGGGAATAAGAGTGTTCCATAACTCTCCCTATCTGTCTTTTTGTTGGTATACACAGGGATGTCTGCCATGTTGACTCTCTGTTTAGTTCTGTACTTATACACTCAGCCTGCAAAGGCAGTGTGTGGGTGTCAGGGTACAGCGCCCCTAAGGGTGGCACAATAAGTGCTACAGCCCTTAGGGGTCTTCTCTGGTCACCATGCCCTGGGTACCTAGGGTACAATTTACTAGGTGGCCAGAGATTCCAATTGGGTTTTGTTTCAACACAGCTTTAGGGAAGGAACACAGGCCCTGGGCACCTGGTTGACAGGATCCCAGGGCACACTCAGTCAAAGCACATCAGCAGTTCAGCAAAAAGTGGGGGCATACCAATGTAAGAAAGATGGCACTTTCTCACATGAAGCTGTTGAGGTCTGCTGTGGTTTTGGAGCTCCTCCATAACTTTGAGGCATCTGCAGGTTCGTCTAGATTCTTAGAGTTTGTTGGAGAACCAGCTGGTGTTCTTGGTGTGTGGATAGAAGTTTTCTTGAGGGGGTGATGGTGTTGGCACAGTCGGTGAACCAGTTGTGTGGGTACAGTCGGCGGTGGTTGGGTTGTCGTCCATGGCAGTGGGAGCAGAGCTGCTGAGGGGGGTGGTGAGCTGGTCGTCAGAAATCTTGTTCCAATTCCTGCCCTGGAGCTGGTGTGGAAATTTGCGGGTGATGTTTGTTTTGAAGGTGGACGCAGCAATGGTCCGTCCATGGGAGTTCAGCAGTGTGGCTGAAGGTGATGGAGTTTCCTGCTGTGAATGGGGTTGAGGGTGTGTCCTGCTGAGTGTGTCGGTTCTGGTATGATCTGTTCGAGCCCAATGGAGAGGTGGTTGTCCAGGAGGGAGGTGGAGTTGTGGTCTCTGAGGTTGCCGAGGTCGAAGTTGACGACTCCATTCAAGGTGCAGTCTTTGGAGGGGATGGCTAGCGGTGTGATGGAGTCGTAGAAAGGTGCTCGGGGTCCATGGGGTCTGTAGATGAAGGTGCCTTGGAGGGTGGTGATCGGGTTGGTTTGTATCTGGAAGTGGAGGTGTTCCATCAGGTCTGTGGGCCTGTCGGTGTAGGTGCTCAGTTGGAAGTTGGGATTGTGAGCGATGGCGATGTCTCCTCTGGGGCGGTTAAGGCGATACTTCCGGGTGATCTTGTAGCCTTCGGGGAAGGTGATCGTGATACAATACACAAAGGGGGATGGAGAGATTTAAAGGACCAGCGAGGGCACTCTACCTGATTCAGACCATAAATAACACTAGAAGCCCTCGGGTCCGAGCAATGGACTATCGGTTGTCCCAATGAGAGTGAAAAAAAATTTGAAAAATAGTGCTGTGGGAAAGGGGGGATGTCACTTTTAAGGACGGTTTCCCTCACACACCAGGAGGAGGATGCATTGCATGGTTTGGGGTGCGGAGGAGTTGTTACTGGAGGTGGGTCCTGGACTCGGCGAAGGAGAAGGAGTGGTGGCAGTGTCAGGTCCGTGGGTGTCAATAGGTGAAGAAAGCTTGCAGTTCTTGCTGGCACTGAGAGCGTAGAGAGCTGAGGAGCTGTAGCACAGGTGGGTCAGAGAACCAGGGTCCTGGCACTGGTTGCAGTCGGGTCATGGACGGGCGCGGTAGCCGCCATTAAGTAGGGGTCGAGGGAGAGCGGGCCAGCAGGGAGGCAGGAGCAGTGGCAGGAGAAAACGGTGCAAAAATAAAGATAAAAGAGCCTAAAAGGGAGGAAAAAATTAGAAAGAAATGAGAAAGGGGAAGCAGAGGAAAAAGAAGGCAAAATAAAGGAAAACAGGCAAACAGAGGAAGGTAAAATAAAGGAAACAAGCAAACAGAGGAAGCAGGCAAAATGGAGACAGGAGCGAGGCACAGAACGTTTGGGGTCTTGCTCCTTTAAATAGATACATTTAATTACATTTGTAAAAAAAAAACGGAGCCTACAAAGAAGTCCGTGTACGTTCTTGGAAAATAAAATTCATGTCCATGTTATTATTTGCCGTTATTGGGAGCTGTTGACATTTTACAATATGGTGCTTGACATAGTGACAGAGAGAACGTGGAAGAGGCTATCATCTGTTGTCAGTTACAGGACAGGGTAAGGTGTGTTTCCTGATCAAAAGGATACATAGTCTCGCCCCAGGCACACAGACTTTTAGTGGGGGTCTGTCGCAGGTGGATGGGGAGGATGTTCAATGTCTTGGTGGCGAGGTGGGAGAAGGATCCGCTGCTGGTGGTCATTCGGTGTATGCGTGGAACAGTGGTGAGGGCGAGGTTAGCGGAGCGAAGCTGGCGGTTGAGAGTGTAGAAGGTGAGTCGTTTGTTGAGATATGTAGGTCCAGCGTCATGGAGTGCTTTGTGAGCGTGGGTGAGGAGCTTGAAGGTGATCCTCTTGTTGACGGGCAGCCAGTGCAGGTATCTCAGGTGAGCGGTGATGTGGCTGTGTCGGGGGATGACGAGGAGTGCGGAGGCGTTCTGTATGCGTTGAAGTCTTTTCTGGAGTTTGGCTGTGGTTCGCGCGTAGAAGGCGTAGCCGTAGTCCAGCCTACTGGTGACAAGGGCTTGGGTGACCGTCCTTCGTGTTCCTGTGGGGATCTATCTGTAGTCCCTACAAACGCAGGGCACAGGAGTGAGAGAGGTGAACACATGAGAAAAGGGGGCAGTACAGCCCTAGTTAGAAAGAGTTGGGTGTGGAAAAAAGAGCAGCATTGTAGATGTGCACAGGGGAATCATGGGTAAAGGAACAATGGTTGGATCCGACAGGTGAAGGGGGCAGTGCTGCTCTGTAGAGAGGTGGTCGTGGGCACAAGTGCACCACTATAAAGGGACACTGGGAAATCAAAGGTAGAGAAATCATGTTAACATTAGGGGAATGGGGGGGCAGTACAAATGTGTCTAGAGAGGTGGGGGTGGGTACAAGTGATCCACTACGGAGGGACACCGGAAAACCATGGGTAAAGAAACAATGGTGAGATCCGGTGGGGGCAGGGCAGCACTGGCTACAGGTGCAAGTGGACACAAGTGCATCCCTATAGAGGGACACCGGAGAATCATGGGTGAAGGAACAATGGTGAGATCCAGGGGATGGGGGAGGGGGAAGTGCAGCTCTGTAGAGAGGTGGGCACATGTACAAGTGCACCACTATAGAGGGACACAGTAAATCTTGGGCTAAGCAGTGACATTGGGTCAGAGGAGTGTAAGGGACAGTGCAGATGTGGCAGAAACCAGGGAAAGCAGGTGGGAGGACATATGCACTTTTGTCTGCGGCAGAGACAGGAGATGGTCCTGGAGAGAAGTCTGCTCGAGTGAGATCTGCAGTGCTAGAGGTGCACACAGGAAAGAAAGGCAAACATTCTCCGAGCGCCTTTTGAGGAGAGGCCCTGCACCGAGGGGTTTGCTCTGGGGGACAGATGTATAATAGAGAGGGGGGGGGGTGAAAGACGGGAGGAGAAATACAACAAAAGAAAGAGCGCAGGTCAATTAAAGTAAAAGAAAAGGTTCTCCCTGCAGATAGGGCAGCTCCCACTGCGAGGCCATTCAGTGCAAGGAGCTCAGTGTGAGGACACTGCAGCCAAGGCAGCTCTCACTTTGATGTCACTGAAACCAGGACAGGTACCACTGCATGGGAAGCTTCTAGTGCAATGCCACTGCAGCAAGCAGCGCACTGCATTAGCAGCAGCCCCAGGGTGGTTTCAGAGCAACATGGCAGAATTCAAATGCATTGTCACTGCATAAAGACCACCCCCAGTGTGCTGGCACTTCGTTATAGACAGCCCAGAGTGAATGTCAGTGGTATGTGGAAGTGTCACAGCAGCACTGAAGCTATCACTGCCATCACTGTAGTAAAAGCATAAAGCAGCTCTAGTGTGATTACACTGTTTAATGGCAGCTGCCAGTAAATGTGTAGTGCTGTCAGTGTCTATTGCTAATGCAGTAAGAGCAGCTCCCAGTGTGTCATCGCTGCGGTAGACACAGCTGTGTGGTCACAGTAGCATGCTGTTCCCAGGGGACGTCAGTGGTGTGCTGGTAGTGTTCACTGTTCGTACATGAATAGCAACTCTCAGAGTGTTGTCAGTGTCCACTGTTCACCCCCGAGATAGCACGAAAAGCAGACAGTTAGGAGGCAGCAGGACCACGTGAGATAGAAAAAGAAGCTGGTGGCAGGAGCAGTTCCCCAGATGTCCTGCTCCATGAATGGCTCTGCACTTGTTACCAGACTTTGTGCGCCAACTGGAGAGCTACTGAGGGCCCTGCACCTCCTGCATCAACAGTTGGAGTGGGAGAACTTCCGGCTCCGCTACCCGGAAAGGGCTGTGGAGTGGCACAAAGGGGGGCGGGATGGGAGGGAGAGCAGCCAGAGATAAACAATTACAAGTGGCCTATGCGGACGCAGTCAAATGAAAGCCGCCAAGGAAGAGACTACATTTGAAAGACTGTCTCTTTAAAGGTACTATTGTAGGTGCTTTTGTGAAGTAGATATGAAACCAGTTTAATGGGTGGATAACAGACACAGAGAGCTGTCTGTGTATTAAGGTGTATATAAACAAAAAGAATCCACTGTTACAATGGAAGGGTTTCCCTACTTTGGTTGGGAGTACCCTATGTTGGTAAAATACCCCACACACACCAAAAGGACCCTTGGTGTCATGCTTCATCATTGGGGTCTTTGCACCCCTCTACGGGATGCGGAGTGCTTCAACCTATGACTACGCGGGAGCACTTTAAATGACTATGTGTGGTGTGTGTGAGGGTTACTTGTGTGTGAGTATGGTGGGATTCTACGGCGAGTGATGTTTAAAAAGGGCCTGGCTCGTGGGGTCAAAAACAATTTTAATGGGCCCCCGGGCTGGCGCTATTAAAAACGTGCAGAATATGGAGGTGTATTATGCAGGGCAATGTGCATTACCTCCGATGTGTGTGTGTCAACATGTTTCGGAGACTGGGCTCCTTCAGGACAGGGTACACAAATCCCCACCTTACTCACATTTCTCTAGTTAAAAGTTGTATAAATTTACAAAAGTGAGATATAGTGCAGGTTCTAATAAGTACCTACAAATTATGCCAGTAGTCGCAATACAGTCGACTGTTATAAATCAATTCCAATGCCTCATGAGCCTCTGGAACGTTGGGGTCCCCGTGCAGATTCGCTATGAAAGTCTAGAGGAAACTGCTCCCTGACTGCCACATACGTGGCTTGGCTGAGAGTGCCAGGCCCTTTTTAAACATCACTCGCCGTAGAACCCCACCACACTCACACGCAAGTAACCCTCACACACACCACACATAGTCATTTAAAGTGCTCTCACGTAGTCGTAGGTCGAAGCACGCCGTATCCCGTAGAGGGGTGCAAAGACCCCAATGATGAAGCATGACACCAAGGGTCCTTTTGGTGTGTGAGGGGTATTTTACCAACATAGGGTACTCCCAACCAAAGTAGGGAAAATCTTCCATTGTAACAGTGGATTCTTTTTATTTATATACGACTGACTAGGGAGAACAAATCCATCTATATACTCTCTCTCCCCCTTTGTTATTTGTGTATTAAGGTGCACACAAGGGTGGGAGCAATGGGACTCCCGAGGCTCACTGGTGCGTGGTTCGGTTTTAGGTCTCGCCTGGCGTTAGCAGCGTGCATGTGCGGCTCTCTCCATGCGAGGGCTTCTTAGAATCAATACGGTTCCAGAAGTTGTGTCTCTGCTCCGCCTGCAATTATCATTTGTGCGTGTCATTTGACATCATGGATTATGCAAAACACAGTGTAATGATTGCACTGGAGGCATTTTAATCCCTCCTAGTTGCCACCCAGCCCGCTTTTGGCCCCGCCAACCGGGATTGGATCTTTTACTTGCGGCGGGAGACAGTCTCTCTTAATTAGCCGCTAAGCACTTTTTTGCTATTTCCGCATTTATCTTTAACTTTGGTTGACGCATCTTTCATTTCTCTGGCGCAGCTCGTTTTTTTTTACATTCAGCTCGAAGCGCAAGCAAAATACTTTCACTTTCGCACTTACTGAAGCTTCCCCAGCCGTCCACTGGTGAAACACTCCTTCATGCTCAGAATTCTCACTAATAGTGTTGTAACCCAACCTTCTTATGCAGCTGCCGGTCTGTGCATCTTAGCATCCGTGTCAGGCCATGCACGCATAACGGCAATGTCGAGCAGGCAGTCTGTGCCCGCTCTCTGACTTTGTGCAGTGCAGCTCGGACTCCACTGCCTTATGCAGGGGCCGGTCAGTGAACCTTCCAGCTTCCTGTGACACCTTCTCCAGAGCCGCCCCTTTACTTTTGGAGCTTCACAGTGCAGGGCAAACTTGGTCACCTGGATGTCCAGTGCTCTTAGTTCTTATAAGAAATGTAATAAGCTCGCTTAGCAGCGGTCTATGCGGGTAGAGAAGTCTGTGCAGATAATCACTCAGTGCTCAATTACTGAACATCAAGGCTGCCGGCCACTTGAGCGCCTCGACCCTCTGGGGCTTCTGCTAAGACGTCATGAAATTATTTTTCATATTTGTACAATCAGATATAGATTTGAAGTGGGGCTGTCTGTGGGTCTGTCTGTCCCTGTGTCCCTAGAGTGTCTTCCACTCAATGCTGCGAATTGGGCTTAAATAAGTAGGAATCACCCTGCACTGACTGCCCTCGATGTGAGTCTCCTTCCTCTGATGGAAACAGATCCTTATCGGGAAATTGTACAAGTCCTGTGGAAAGGAAGAGGCAGACAGACGCCTTCCAAGGAAAACAGGCAGTAGACCTCTGCCCCTTGGAGGCAGGCATGGGTGGGAACTCCTGCAAGACAAACACAAGCATTGAAAATGCAATAGGTCTCACCTTTGATCAAGTTAAAGACATTTGCTTTGCTAATGGTATTGTATAGCAAAGCAAATGGCCTTAACTTAATGAAAGGCGAGCCCTATTGCATTTTTAATGCTTGTTGCCCTCTGCGATGAGGATTCCCTGGGCATGGATGGTAATAGCAGCTCACGGCGTGTGCAAGCTGAGACAGTCTGTTAGAGATCATGTTAATGAGCCAGCACAGAGATCAGCTGCCAGACACGATAGGTTGAGGCTCCTTTGTTTACAACATAAACACGAAACTAAGAATGGATGACCATTGTAGCAGCGACGGGAGTAAAGTGGCGCAATCATGAACAATGACACTGGAAATAAGCCTCAAGGAATGGGAGACGTTGTTGGGGGAAGGCACAGGACAGTTAAATGAACTGCAAGCAGCTCTGTGTGCCGGTGAGTGGAAAGGAGAGGGTAGAAAGAAAAAGTAATGCACTCAAACAAAACATACAACCCATAGTGAAAGAATCCTTGTATCAGGCATGAGACATGTTAAAAAAGGCTACATAAGTTAGTGGCACCATCAATGCTGCAGGGCAACTGGAAGTATTCAATTCAAAAAGTCTTTATTGCGATTGTTCATCTTAAAAGACAGGACAGTCAATTAATTACAAATGGATACACCATATATATACCTAATATAACAAAGCTGTCTTTACAAAATTTTATCGATACAGTTTAAAATAAATAAATACCTATAGTTACAATTTAAAACCAATTCATAAAAATGGATTAAATATTT
Organism: Lissotriton vulgaris; assembly: GCF_964263255.1. Taxonomy (NCBI): domain Eukaryota; kingdom Metazoa; phylum Chordata; class Amphibia; order Caudata; family Salamandridae; genus Lissotriton; species Lissotriton vulgaris. The sequence continues at coordinate 1,081,972,556 of NC_141694.1, read as the reverse complement.
CCAACGCACAAGACTTTGAACACATCATGATCCCATAACATTTCCAATTCCACGCAGTGTATACACTAACCAGTAATCTGTTTACATAACTAAAGCAACCCCCCTTTTTTCTCCTGTAGTACCCATGCCCAACTCAGGAACTTAGCAACACCGATTACTGCGATATCATTAAAACCAGATATCAGTATCCTCTTGGCTACCATCGCAGAGCAGGTTCCCAAGGTCCGACACACTGGTTTCAGCCACAAGCTTCTAGGTTGTTGGTAAGCCGAGCAAACATATAAGAGATGGTCAATATCTTCTGTATGGTCAGGGCAGAATCGGCACTTATCACTCGTTCCTGGGTACCATTTACATGTTAGTCTACAGAGCGGTAGTGACCCAACTCTGAACTGGTGATAAAGCTTGCAATCTAGGGGCTTCGTAATTAGGTCCCATTAGTTTTCCAAACAGGCTTCATCTTTTAGCTCAAAGAAACCCCTATACAGAGTTTGCCTAGTAAGGGTGGAGAACCTCCTGATTTTGATTAAATCCCAATATGCTGCTCTAAAAGATTATTTTGAGGGAAATTCCACCGTCTCTGGGCTATCCCAGAGGTCCCTCATCCGCATATCAGTAAGTAGAGTTTGAATGCAGAGCAACCATGGGATCCTTTGTGAGTGATCCAGTCCCCTTACTTCAGACAGTGCCCTGGCATAATGGTGGAGCTCTGGAGTAATCCAGAGCCGCCTCCAAAAAGCCAGAGGCCTATAACCAGCAATTTCCTCAATCGTATGGCAACCTAGGTCTAAGAGTAATGGAATTGGGGGAGAGGATTGAGGCAAACCCACAACGGATCTCATAAATTTGTTCTGAGCCGAAGACAGTTGGGTCAGATTGCAAAAGCCCCACATTTCAGCACCATATAAAATGGCAGGAATAATTTTCGTTGAATAGATTTTAACAACAGGTGCAATAGGCTTAGTCATTGATAACCTGTGTTCCTTGATCAATGCTCCAGTTAATTAAGCGTGTTTCAAGGCAATGATATTAACTTGAGGATTCCAGCTCAACTTGTTGCTGAAAGTGTCTCCCAAGTAGGTGAAGACATCGTCTGCTCCAGGAGTTTACCACCCATAAACACACGTGCTTTAACGGGCTTAGACCCATGGAGCACCATAAACGTAGTCTTCCCTACATTAACCACAAGCTCATGTTCACGGCAAAACACCTCAAAACGAGACAGTGCCAACTGCAGCCCCTGTCTTGTCTTGGATAGTATCAAGATGTCATCCGCAAGAATGAGCAAGGGCACCTTCTGGCCGGCTAGCATTGGCGCATCCGTTGGGTGGTTAACAAAATACTGCACCACCCCATTAATATATAGAGAAAATAGGGTAGGTGCCAGTACGCACCCTTGTCGGACGCCTTTCCCTACCTCAAATTTCTCAGTGACCTCGCCCGGTTTACCCCAAGGAACCTGGGCGTAAGTAAATTCGTGGAGTCTTACCACAAACAAAACTAACTCTTTTGGCATCCCTAATCTAAGTAAGACCTTCCACAATTTCACTCTTGGGACGAGATCAAAAGCGGATTTTAAATCCACAAATGCAGTGAAAAGCATTCCCTTACCCAAAAAAGACCTCCTTCCAATAGAGTAGCACAACTCTAAAGGCTTGGTCCAGAGTCCCCATAGGAGACCGGAATCCCGCCTGTAGAGGTGTTGAAATATCCTCTTCGGAAATCCAGGCCTGGGTCCTACCCAGTATTACACGTGCTACTATCTTTTGCACTGCATCAATTAAGCTGATGGGTCTGTAGTTGGCAGGAGCGTAACAATCACCCTTCTGGTAAATCGGAATGATTTCCGCTCCGAACCAGGATACAGGAATTGATGCTCCACCAGCTAGCGAGTTTATTAGATTAGTAATGTAAGGGACCCATAATTCGGAATCCTGCTTAAATAAATCCGCCGGGATGCAGTCAGGTCCCGGTGCCATACCGCTTGGGATGGACTTCAACACTATCTCCATTTCTCGAGTGTTGATCAGCAAGGGGTCATCAATTTTAATGTGTGGAACAACCCCTATACTGTCCGTACCTGGTTGAAATTGAGCTTCAAAAGAGGCTACAAATTGCTGCGGTTCAACATTATTGCTAGGTGTAATCGACCGCTGGCCATTCCCACATTTAATGAGATTCCAAAATTGGGTCATATTCCTGCCTTTGCAAGCTAATAGTAGACATCGCCAACGATCCTCGTCCCACTCTCTCTTAGCATTTCTTAAAGCTGTTTTGTAAGTTGCTCTACACAGCTTGATATTTCCATGGGGACCTAGATTTAATAGCTACCACTAGAGTTTTGTAGGCTAACCTACATGTGTTATCATACCACAAGCTAGGCTTATACGTACTGGACTTTTTAGCGGGTTTTGCATTTAAAAAGAATCTTCTAAGCCCACTAAATAGGTCATTGTGGATTTCCGCAAGTTTGGCATTTAGCACAACGTGGGAGCCACAATCCGAAAGTTCCCTGAGAGACCCTGCTACTAACGCCCTAATCTCTGCCACTTTATTTTCATCCATTACTACCCGTGCCCACTGAACCCTTCTTAAATCGTTGGCAATAGTTATCAGATTGGGACAAGCTTCACCTTCCGTCGGTGCAGAACCAAAAAAACTATCATTAAGACTGAGAACCAAGGGTTGTGATCGCTTTCAGGGCAGCACTGCACTTCCATATCTACAATCAAGATCCAAAGCTCCACATTTACCAGGATATAATGAATGCGACTGGAAGTATTTAATTTACAGGCCCTGAATACATGTAGTACCACTTTACTAGCGAAATATAAGTAAATTAAAGGTGCCAACTGGGTGTAAGCCAATTTTCACATGTTTAAAAGAGGCAGCACAAGTAATTTAGCATTGGTTAGCAGCAGTACATTGTGCAAGGTCCTAAAAGCCAAAAAAGGGAATTCAGAAAACAGGAGCATGAGAGCAAACATTTTGGGGATGACTCAGAGAAGGTCAAGACTAACAACGTCCTTTTACATTTATGGAAGGAATTATATATTTGTCTGGTCCCTGACCAAATGGTTTATGAAGTCTAATATTTAGCAGACTACCACCTAAATAGCTGTGATTACGTTTGACCAGTGACCTAATGAATTGTGCAAAGATGTTCTTTATTTAGCTGAAGGTAGTATCACTAAAACAACAAGAAGGGACTTTGGGCAACAACAAGATAGTAGCCACCTGAGAATTGTGTTAACCTGCACTACAAATGGGTAAATGGTGAGCTCTTTTGTTATAGAGTTGACATCTAATTATTCTTTACTATCATTTATATTTGTCTATAACTAATGAGAATTAATCAAATATGATCATACCAGATTATGATGGTGAATTTTACTAAAATACATATTTTCTGTGTGAACATGTGCATCAAAATGTCAAGTAGAAAGTAGGTGTTACACATTCCAAACTAACGATGTATTTGTGAAACTTTCAGAGATGGTATTTCACATATGTACTAATGTTAAACAGCTAAAAAGCTATTCTATATTTATGTTTGAAAACATAATTACATTTTGGTACACTCGAGATACAGAAGTATAAAATACTGACAAGGTAATTTGTAAAAATACCAAACGATTTCGGAGGAGGGATGTGGGAGAACATGGCGGCAGCGTGTTGAGCTGCTGCTGCGCCTGAAGTTTCCACCCGCTATCTCCGAATTACGAGAAAGCGGGTTATGAGGACACAGCGCATGAACCGACTTTGAGCAAAGGGAACGAGGATTCCCTACCTTTCAGTAGACCCTGTTGGATCTTTCCCGGGAGTTTTCGTCACGGCTCTGCTTGCCTGGGCAGTGGTGGCGGCCGCAGCAGCGGCGGCTGGCCCGTTCTGGATCCGGATCCGGATCCAGCTCCGGCTCCTGGCTAGGCTGGTAGATTCAGTTGCGGCTCTCTTTTTTCCCCTCAGCAGTTGCAGGGGGTGCTTTTTTAGCCTTGTTTTTTTTTGCCTCGCAGCCGCTGTAGGAATCTGGTCCGGGTTTCATTTCAGGCTGTGATGTCTTGGCGGACCACCACCACTACCCTTACCTCTGAGGCGGCAGGATTTGTACTGGAAGCAGCCTGGTTTCTGCTTCACAACTCGACACCCATCTACTGCTAGCGGTACCCGCTGCGCGGGTCCCGCGTCGCGAGGGAGGTGACATCAAGCGTCCTGTTGCTCCTTTGGACGTGGAGCGATCCGAGGCTCCTGGACTCTGCAGGGCTGCGAGCAGGCGGGGAGGCGCAGGACTACCTGTCCCAGGAGCGCCCGCCCGCCCTAACTCACACCACCTGGCAAGCTCTCCCTGCAGGCTCCTCCCCCTTTATGTGAGCTACCTATAAACACTCAGGGCAGACCCGCTGCGTGGGAGCGCGCGGGAGAAGCCCGGGACAAGGGCGGGACCGTCTGTGGCCGTCCGGGGCCGGTAGAGGTCGGGTCGGGCTACCCCCCTAACATCTTCTTCCCATCTTTACTGTAGTATCTGGTATCCACTAGCTGGTGTTTTTAAAGTGTATTACCAGGCCATTGTCACTGTAGCTGCTACACTGTTGGTAGAACTCATTTTATTTGACTGTGGGATGTTGAATTGATTGTTTGTTTGCACATTGTGATTAGTGTCAGATCTGTTTGTGTACGGCTCAAAAATGACCTTACGGTCAGGTAAAGAAAGGCAAGTCCAGGTTTCCACCTCCAATGGTACTTTTACAGGTACGATTGACCAGTTTTTTAAACGCACCACCACTATATTGGAGAAGGAAATAGCTCTTGCCGAAAAACGTCTATCGCTTGACCTAATCACAGGCAAGCGATCCTCACTTGGTAAAATTAATGAGGCTGTCTCTCCTGCCCCACTTTCCCTACTGAATGAAGATAGCTCCGATGTTAATGTGGATTTAGTGGTAGTAACTGCCTCCACAAGTCAAACACTGGATTTAGAGGGGGCTAGTAAAGATAGTGTACCTGTCACGGCCCACGATAATATGGTGAACGGAGGGACTATTTACCATGACCTGTCTGGTGAAGAAACAGGTCTTTTAGACTCCCCCAATCTTGCCTTAAGCACTGAGCGAGTAAATTCATCTATCCATTCCCAACACCCACCCACTCACAATCCTGGGAAACGCAAAAGGGTAGATTTGCATGATTTAGGGGAACACACTGAGGGTTTGAGAACTACCTTTATATCCCCCACACAGATACCCACTTCCTTGGCAGTGGTCCATCCTGAGGAACATAACACCACAGTTAACATCGTAGAAGGAATACTTCTGGCTAAAATAGAGTTATTAATTAAATCCTTACTCTTACCGTTATTCGAACGGACCAGATTATTAAACACAAAAATGGATTCTTTAGATACACTGGTAAAAGACAATATAGCGGCAACCAATAGAATTCACGCCACTATAGCCTCTAAGGGTACAGCCCCATTAGCCCTGACCCTTCCGAAGACTAACATTGTAAATAATAAAGATGGGGGTAATAGATTGAAAACGGGACCACCTATCACAAAAGTTCCACAGCAAAAACCCGTTCCTGTCATAAAGAAAAAACCTACTACTGAGAGTATACCCCAGCAAAAAGTCACGGAAGTCTCTACAACACACCCCCCTGCTAGGAACCATCCTATCCCGACCAGTCATCATGATCAAAGTACACGGCCCAGGATTAAATCTGTTCCAAGAAAACAATGTGTGAACCTTCCCCCTGAGTCACTACCTTATACCATCATCTTAACTGGCGTGGCTCCCCTTGGGGATGGTAAGAGAGAAACACACAAAGATCTTTACAATAAGGTAACATTCTGGTTAAACAAAAAACGCCCACTCCCTCCAAACTCGAATATTGAAATCCTTAATGTTAGGAGGGTGGACTGGGTAGGTTACAGCAAAAAAGATCTTGAGGGGGATTGTGTGGTAATCAGCTTTAGAGAGCCTTGGGTTGCTGAATACATTAGTAGGGAACCAAGATATGGCAGACTTGGGGATGTACAGACTCTATCTCTACATTATTTTTATCCCGCACTACATTCTAATAGAGCCCAAACACCGTACCATCACTTTAGAAGGGAAAGACCTAGAGACAGATTTAATTTTGAAACACCTATCTACCCACTGTTTCAGCCCCACCTCTCGAACCGGTTTGCGCCTTATCTGGTCTGGATGGTGTGGACTGACTTGATAATGAGCCATCTGTAACTGGGTTGACGGGTGTCATAGTGAATTGCTCCCCCACCAATCATATATCTATAACAGACAGGATCGTACCAGAGTATAGAGAAAGTACCCAGGGGAGGATAGGAAGGGGTGAAACCTCAAACTACACTCCTAGACCCTTGACCTTTGGGGAGAACGTGGATCCAGTTGATATTTTGCCAAAGATATCAACACATACCCTTACGGTCTTATCCTGGAACATTGCGGGGTTAAAGGGGAAATTGTCAGAGGCTGACTGGGGGTCTTTTATGGATCTACACGATGTAATCATACTACAGGAAAGTTGGTCAACTGATGCCATTTATCGGGTTGGTTACCTCAATTATTACAAACCAGCCTGTAAAGGTTTAAAAGGTCGCCCCTCTGGAGGCCTTGTTATTTGGATTAGACAATCCTTAGGCTTTAAAATCATAGACCTTCCTACTCCTAGCAATGATATATTAGTCCTGAAATTAACCAGCAAAAATAACCAAGACCTCATCCTGATTAATATATACGCAAGAGGGCGACCTGGGGGGAAGTCAATGAGAACGGCAGATGACTTAGATTCCATACTGAATAACATTGACAGAGACAAATGCGTAATGGTGGCAGGGGATTTCAATTGTTCATTTGAACCGATTCCCAATTTGGAAAATGGGGGATATGGGGAAGTTGATCAAATTTGGAACATTCCCCATTTAACTATTCCACCTGTCAAAAAAGTAACAGAGGCTGTTATGCAGTGGTTAGGTCTTTGTCTTGAATGGGATCTACGAGCAGCGAATGGGAGGACAAAATCACACCAGATGGGAAATGCTACATTTGACAACTCCCATTATTATAGCCGTATTGATTACTTTTTAATTAGGATGGAGTTCTGGAACCTATTAGAGGATATGGAAATAGTCTCAAGACCTGAAAGTGATCATAATCCTCTAGTAATAAACCTATTAATAAATGGTGATCCTCATACAGATACTGTAACCAATTTTGTTACTGCCGAGGCTGTTCTTACGAACGATTGTAGAAGGGTACGTTGGGCTAGGTTTTTGGATAATCCCACCATTATTGATAAGGTGTCAAAAGAGGTCTTATCAGCTACGAATCTGATAGCGCCCATATTAAACGATGGTACATCACTGGAACAAATTGGGATGATTCATGAGTCCCTTTTTAACAAAATTAAAACTTTTTTTATTGAACCAGTAAAAAGAAGGGAAAATGGCTCGGCTCAAACAGGAGCGAAATGGTATAATAAGACTTGCCGCCTTGCCCATAGCTCCCTGATAGCTGCTATTAAATCTAAGTCAGCTATCGATATCAAACAAGAAAGGGTAAATTACAAGAAGGTGCTTAAACAGGCAAAAATAAACTGGGATGAACAACGTTGGTTAGACTTATATAATGCCAGTACTTCCACTAACCAACAAAAATTCTGGGAGGTTGTGAAATGGGGGGGACTGGGGACCAGCAAATACCTGTCAACTATGTCCCTGCTGAGAAATGGGTCAAGCATTACTCGGCACAGTTTAGTAACACGGAACGGATCTCCCTTAACACTAGGGAAGATACCAGTGTTCCGACTGTGGTACCCTCACATGACCAGATTGTCTTCACAGAAATGGAAGCCATTAAAGCTTTAAAACAAGTGCAGAATGGTAAAGCTCCTGGAATGGACTGTGTCCCTGCGGACCTTTTTAAGTATGCTCAAGTACACTAGGTCCCTTATATAACCATCTTAGCGAATGCCATAGCTAGAGGGGTCAGAATACCAGACTCGTGGAAAGGGGCGGAGATATTACCCGTGTATAAAAAAGGGGATAGGACTGATGCGGGAAACTATCGACCCATCAGCCTTATCGACGCCCTACAAAAGGTAATCGCCAGAATGCTGCTAGGCAGAATCCAGCTCTGGATGACAGAAGTCGACATCCTGTCTCCATTGCAGGCTGGCTTCAGGGCTAATATTAGCACAGTTGACCAAATACTTAGATTTGCTATGATTTACTGGAAGACTGTGTTTTTAAGAGGAGGCACTATATTCGCAGCATTTGTGGATCTCAAATCTGCGTTTGATTTGGTCCCCAGAGGAAAGATGTGGGCAGCTTTAAGGAGAATGGGTGTTCCTACTGCCCTTCTAGAACTTACAATCAGGATGCATGAGGAAAATTTCGCCAGAGTTAGATGGGGTCGTCAGGGTCAGGTAACGGACCCCTTCCCTGTGACCCGTGGAGTGAGACAGGGCTGTGTCTTGGCCCCCACCCTATTTATACTTTTCATCAACCAGGTGGCCAAGTTCCTCTCAGCTACCCCGACAGATGCACCAACACTGGGTGGGACCAAATTTCCCCTTTTAATCTTCGCTGACGACACCCTTATTCTGGCTAAAACTCAGACGGGTCTTCAGGTGGCTATTAATAAATTTGTGGACTTTTGCAATGAAAATGACCTCGAAATTAATGTTTCTAAAACCAAGTTCATGGTCCTGACAAAAAACAAACCATTGAGGAGTCATGTAACGATGAATGGGTCTAGCCTAGAACAGGTTGAGGTTATGACATACTTAGGGGTTGCAATAGACTATAGGTTACGCTGGAAAGAACAAATAGCGGCACTTAGTCTAAAATGTGCTTGTTTATCTGGTTGTTTAGTGAAAGAGCAACGTTGTTCCTTGACCAAAAGAGTTTTACCTGCGCTTAAAATTTATAGCGCCAAAATCAGTACTGCCATACTTTACGGAGCGGACATATGGGGGAGTGTGGATCTGGCTGTTCTAGATAGGATCCAGAACAAATTCTTTCGCAACCTAGTCAGTCTCCCCCCTTCCACACCAGCACTACCACTCATGCTGGATATAGGCTTTTATTCTATTAAACATCAAGCCCAATATAGGATGGTGGCGTTATGGAGACGCATATGGTCTACCCCGGAACTTGCCATGTTTGCCCAAGAGATACAGGACGTAAGAGCACAACAGGGGGCAGGGGATATACCCTGGTTTAAATCTATTAAGATCACTCTTACTAGAATGGGTCTTTATTCGCTCTGGTCCGAGCCGGGTGCTCACATCTTCCCATCAAAGAAAGATTTTAAACTTCTCTTCTGGTCCATGGTTAAAGAAGAACATGTTGTGCTCTCGGAGAAACCCAACCTGACAGGCTTGTTTTTGATTCACAAAGTAGTTCCGCATACAGAGACCTATTGGGATATTATCCTAAAAAGTTTAGACAGGAAACTTTATCATCAGTTTCGTATAGGTACTTTGCCACTAAGGGATTTTACTAGTGGATGGCAGAACTCAGAGTCTACATCTTGTCCCTGTTGTTCTGAAAGCAAAGAATCAATAGGTCATTTTCTATTTGTATGTACTGCTTACCACGAACCACGCAGTAAGTGGCTGAAGCCAATTTGTAAAAGATTAAACACTCGGGTGAGCAGGGAAGCACTGATGATCCTGAGATACAACACAGCCGAATGGCTATCCATAGGGCTGGCAAAATTCCTTGGGTGGGCCTGGTTAATTAGAATAAGGTATGTTCGTAGCACTTTAAGCTGAAACACTAAAATAACTTGCCATAGCCTATCTATCATACTTGGGCAGTACTAATGTATTGTTTGTTTTTTATACATACTTGTTTTAATCTTTTTATGGATGTCTTCATATGTACATTTAATTGAGCTTTTTAAACAAATTCCTTTTTGTCTGTTTAAAATTTTCATATTTTTGTTGTATGTCTTGTATTATTATGCTTGTCTTTTATGAAGAAAATTCGAAATAAAGATGTTAAAAACTGAAACTGAAACTGAAACAGTCCGTGATTGATGTGTTTTGGCGGGGGCGGAGTAGGCTCCTGTTCGAGCTGCTCCAGTTGCTCGAGCACAGCTTCTGCTGCTTTTTCTTCCCCCATCTCTACGGGCTTAACACATTGGGGAGCTGCGGCGCTGGACCTAAGGAGGAGCTGGAGAGTCGCGACCCGCGGTCTCCTTAGAGGCAGCACCAGGGTAGTAGCATCCAATCTGGAGATGATAAGAGAAGACGAGTGTTTGGAGGGCAGCTACAAGGGAAGTGCTTGTGAAACCAGACTGGCTGGTGTATCTCTGCAGGTTGATTTGGAGGCTCTACCCCGGGCTCTACCCCAGGTCGGTGGAGGGCGGGGGGGGGGGGGTCAAGGAGTTTCATCACACCCAGGTAGGATCTACCTCAACTGGTGAGGATTCACCTATCTTGTCTCCTGTTTTTGATTCACTCTCTAGCTCTACCCCCCTATAGATATTAACAAGTGTGCCAGGAGGGATAAAAGTAGTAGGGTGGAGGGTGTGTAAGAGAAAAGAAAGCCAAGAAGGCCATCAAGCAGCAGCAGCTGGGCAGTTCGGAGGGCAGCTTGGTAATCAGCGCTACAATATCTGGTGATACCTTGAACAGTGATATTGGTGAAGACGTCGGAAACAACACTGAGAGTAACATCAGCAGCAGCTGTGCTAAAAGGAAAGTGAAGCTGAAGTCTGGCAAGGACGGGAAGATTCATAGGAAAAACACTAATACTTTCCTGTCTGGGGAAGTAAAAAAAAAAGAATTCTAAAATAACTAAGCCTAAGGGTCCCCACGCAGACACTAAGCCCAAGATTACTCCTTCTCTAAGGTCCTACTTCAAGGTCTTGCCGGAAGGCTTGTGTTTGGCGAGACAGGGAAAGGTTGGATGGTTGGAGGGGAAGACTATAAGAGAACTAGAACCCCGATTGGACGGACCTGCTGATTATGCCCTAAAGCTAGTGAAGTCCAGAGGTCTTACATCTGGAGAGGGTATTGATCTTTCTGATTCTGGAAGCTCTTTGTTGGTGTGTGGTGGTAACAGAATGGAGGTAGTGGAAGAAGGGAAAGAGGTTGTTGATCAGGTGCCCCCTTCTGTCTCCTCAGGAGATATTCAGGGTCCATCTATTGGTAAGAGCCAGGTCTCTACGGAAGGATGTTTGGACAGTAGAGCTATAACTCCGAATTCAGAGTCTTCAGCCTCAGATGTACACTCGGTTTCCTCCCTAGAGCTGCTAATGGCCTCATTGTCGGCAGACATAAAAAAAGGTTTGAGGTCTCGGCCGCAAATCAAGGGGAGATCAGGAGCTTCTGTGAATCACTGGACAAAATAGTAGACCACCTAAATACCAGGATGGAAGCATTAGAATTAAATGTGGGGGCACTATCAGAGCAGTTAGACGTTTTGAAAGCCGACCTTGTTGCCCTGAAAAAAGAAGATGAGGTTTTATGGGACAGGATGGAAATATTGGAGAATAATTCCCACAGGAATAATCTGCGAATATTGAATGTTCCAGAGGGGAGCGAAGGCGATAACCTCAAGCTCTTTATGGTCAAGCTATTAAAAGAATCACTTGAGCTAGAGATCTCAGAGGAGGACTTGGATCAGGACATCCAGAGAATCCATAAGTATCCCTTCAGAAGAAACCCGAATCATACTAAGCCAAGGAAAATCCTTATTAATTTTCACACCTACTCAGTGAAGGAGAAGATCCTTAATTTATCCCTTAAATTTAAATCTTTGAAGGACAAGGACTTCCCTTTCCAGATTAGATCTGATCTGGCCCGGGTCACGTTAGACAGACAGTGGGAGCTGGGTAGGATTTGGGGGATTTTAGAAAGTTGGGAGCAGTGGCCCAGCTTAAATTTCCAGCTTCTCTGAAGGTCATGTTTAAAAACAAAATGCATAACGTGAGATCGGTACACAAGGCTGAAGATCTGCTAGCAAATTTACAGTTGGGTTAGGTATATTTAACCCTTTAGCCTTCGTTCTAAATCTTCTCCTTCTGTTCCGCCGGCCCCATGGTTAGCTCATTATTTAAACACAGTATTGAGAAATGCAATCATTTTTCAACGTATAGCTTGTCTCATACTTAGGGGGCGTGGATCTGACCACCGAAATTCCGATAGAGTTGAGAATTGGGAGCCGCCATGAGTTCTTCTCAGATTCTTTCCTGGAATGTCAATGGCCTGCGCACTAGACCAAGGAGAGACACGATCTTGCAATATCTGCGGGATTGTTCTGCGCAGGTCATTGTTCTCCAGGAGACACACTTATTGGAAGATGAAATAACTGCTTCGTTAAAATCTAAAAGTTGGGGGGGCTCTCATGTCAGGGCAAACCAGTCAGCAAATATCAGAGGGGTATCAATTATTTTACAAGAAATCAGCTAGGGCCCATATTTGCTCTTATATAAAACAACCAAATGGGAGGTGGGTCATAGTTAAAGCTTCAATAATGGATACCTTGCTAACATTAATTGGATATGGGCGTGGCCAAGCAGCAAGGCCGACAGGACTTGAGCTCCTTCGGCTCCCTGCCAGCCGCCGCTTTAATCATGTTTTGTGATCCTTCCAGCCCACCTCGGAGTGCTAATTTGAGCTCCCCCGACTGTGCTGAACTCCTCCGGTCCCGTCTTTGACGCTGTGGACAAACAGATTACCGAAGAGCTCGGCCTGACCGGCCTGACGCCGGGCCTGCCAGATATTGAGGCCGGGGGCTGCGGCCTGACCCCGAACAACGGCTGTTCTGGACACGGGGGACCCATTGCCATCGGGCCCCCCGCAGTTACCAAGGCGCCGGAGTGGCGTTGGGGCCATCGAGAGGCGAGGGGGAAACACCCAACACATCGGAGTCAAAACATCGCGGTGCTATCGCACCGCCACTTTGACATCGTATGGTCGTTCACATCGCAGGCTATTACCACGCATGCTACGACGGCGCGAGGCCATTAACATTGCATGCAATTACAACGCATGCAATGTTAAGGTGGCATTAGAACGCTACAGAAACGGGCTTTTCTAACAGGAAATTCAAGGGAGTTATTGAAAAGGCACAGTGTCACGCAACAAGGATTTATTCACAATGCCGAACAGAAAATTCAAGGGATTTAAATAATAGGAGAAAAAAAGGAATAATGGCACGAGAATACAGAAAAACAAAAGCAAACAGCTGAATACGGGGTATATGAATCATGCAAATCTCAATGAACACATCATAAACTAATATCACCACATGGTGTCAGGCTTACACAGCTGCCATTCTGAACTGCCTCTGCTCGCGCGCTGGACAAGGGCAGAGTTAGCATTTCCTGCTCTTGCTCTAAATGTCCTCTTGTGAAATGTCCTCTTGTGGGGCTGTGCACAGCAGCGACAGCCGAGGCCCAGCCCCACGTGAAACAGTAATCATAGAATAGAAAGGGTAACTGCTGCACTGACCTATGAAGGATGCCAGGAGCCCTGTGGTGCAAGGAAGCAAAACTGGACCTCGGTACAGAGAACCTGCACTTCTTTAATATGAAATGGAAAGTACTGTCGTTCGGCTTTAACGGGAGAATACCAGCACTTCTTAGCACTGCTACTATAAATTTGCAACATAAATTTCACGGATTACATTAAAATGCTACGCTAAAATGGCACTATTAATGATGGATGGATGCATGGATGGGTGCTGGGGGATGGATGGAAGGGTGTATGGGTGTATGGATGCATGGGCCGGTGCTGGGGGATGGATGGATGGATGGATGGATGGATGGATGGGATGGATGGATGGATGGGATGGATGGGTGTATGGGTGTATGGATGCATGGGCGGGTGCTGGGGGATGGGTGGATGGATGGATGCATGGAGGGGTGCTGGTTGATGGATGGGTGTATGGGTGGATGGATGCATGGATGGGTGCTGATGGATGGATGGATGGATGGATGGGTGTGTGGATGGATGCATGGATGGGTGCTGATGGATGGATGGATGGATGGATGGATGGGTGGTTGGATGCATGGATGGGTGCTGGGGGATGGATGGATTGGTGTATGGATGGATGGATGCATGGATGCATGGATGGGTGCTGGGGGATGGATGGATGTATGGGTGGATGGATGCATGGATGGGTGCTGATGGATGGATGGGTGGATGGATGCATGGATAGGTGCTGGCGGATGGATGGAAGGGTGCTGGCGGATGGATGGATGGGTGGGTGTATGGGCGGATGGATGCATGGATGGGTGCTGGGATATGGATGGATGGATGGATGGATGGGTGTATGGGTGGACATACAAAAGATGGATGGATGGATGGGTGTATGGGTGTTCTTCAAATGTTTCTACTATCTAGTGTCACTTTTGATCCCACTTAGCCAATGTCATGTCCCACCTATGGGCCTCTCTCCACCTGCATCCCCAGCTCACCTCTATTCCGACGGTCCCACCACACCTCTGCCCCTCTTACCTCACTGTCTCATCTCAACTCTGGCCCCCATCCCCACTATGTCACTTGTCATCTGTCCCCCGCCTCCTGCTGTCCTACCTCACGTCTGGCCATCTTTCCTCTGTAGCTGCTTTGCACCACCATCCCAACTGCCCTATCTCCGACTCCACTCCTCCCCTCAGCATTTTCTCTCCTCCCCCCCCGACCCCCTCCCCAGTTACCACATGTCACAGAGAGACACCCTCTCCCTTAGAGGTGTGCATTGCAAGCTGCCCACTTTCCCTGACTCTCCTACGGCTGCCTTCCACCACTGTCCCCCTCACCTCTAGTCCCACTCCCCCACTCTCTTGCTCCTGTGACCCACCTCACCCCAATCCTATCCCACCTCCTGGCACTGCCCTCCTGAAGGTTAGTGGCACCTCTGACCCCTTCCTCACAGAGTGTGTCTCCTCGGACTCCTCTTACACAGTAGTTCACCTCACCTCCCGCCCACTATTCCCACTGCCCCATCTCACCTCCCGCCCAGTACTCCCACTGCCCCATCTCACCTTGTGATCTGGCCGCATTGCCTTCAGTCCAGGTTATCCTCCGTCCCTCCTCACTGGCCTGCCTCACCTCTCGCCCTCACAGCCTCCTGTAGTCCACCTCCACCCGCTGTCCCATCTCACCTATAGCCTTCTGATCACCCCTCCTCGGCTGTCTCCTCTCACTTCTGACCCCACCCACGTCTCTGTCTGTCTGCCCACTGTTGTTCCCGGTCTCCTCTGGCACTCATCTCCCTCTCCTGTCCTGTCCTGCCCCCAGCCCTGTCTGCCCTCTTGCCCCTCTCTTCCCACCATCCCATCTCACCGCTGACCCTCCTCTGCTGTCTCCTCTCACTTCTGACCCCACAAACATCTTCTTGTCCCACCTCTTGTTTCCTCTTCCCTCATAAACCTGTGTCTCTTCTGTTAATCCACCTGTAGACCCCTCTTACATTTGAACCCACCTTTCACTGTCTGTCACACCTCTGCCCCGGCCCCTGTGCACCACCTCACACTGCTGCCCTGTAGGATCACCTCTACCCGTCATCTCTCTCCCATGTCATCTCTGGTGCCCTGCCCCGGCCGTTGTCCACAATCCACCCACTGGCCGCTCTCCGCGTGCTGTCACTATTCATCTCTGGCCTCCCTCGCTCTTGTCGCCTGGGCCTCTCTTCCCCTATAGAGCAGTCTCATGGCTTCGTCACTTCCCTCAGGCCCGGCTTGATTTTGCCCCCTCCCTCGCTGTCCCTGCTCAGAGCAGCCCTCCCCTGTCTCCGCTCACCTCTGTCTCCATGTCCCTGCGGCCTCTCACACCTGCACAAAGGTGTACGATTTACTACATTTCTGGCGCGGACAGAAGGCCTTGTGGAGAGCCGAGCCAGGGCCGAACTTGGGTCCAAGAGCCAAAGCTCGAGCCGAGACATCAAAAGATGTAAATCAGGCAACACATGTCATGAAACATATGACAGACTCTTTACATTTGAAAAAAAAATGGTTTTCAAAATTTCTCTGTCAAGTACGGGAAACACCCATCGCATAACACAGAAATAGCTGGACTGCCTCTCAGAGCGCCTTAATCATTAGCGAGCTCAGACCCAATGCAAGCAAGGTAAATCATTCATTGCACGCTGTGCTTACTTCATTACCCTGACGGGTGATCTGCTTTTTCAGAAGAGTAGCTTTAAAGTAGACTAACTTGAGCAGGAGTGAGCAGAATAAGAATACACAAGAGGCTCAAGGCACTATACCAGTCTTTATTGTTAAAGGAGGCAGCATTGGAAACTGGACTTTTGTTAGCTGCTGTGATTTCATGCCACAGAATAGTGGCTTTCCACTACGGTCTAACTCGGAGAAGGGTCAAGCTGTTGCCGCCGGGAAACACCCATTACATCGATGTAAATGTCGTGCGATGTAAAGTCGGCGATGTGAAACGCTGGCCAATTACATGGCCGCATTTGCGTTGCAACAACGTTCGATGAAAAAAATGCCGCTGTGATCGCCGATGCGATGTAAGTGCTGCGATGTAAACGCCCGCGAAATAATTGTCGGCGATGGATCGTCATACAACCGAGGCGAGGTGCCCAGGTAGGGCGTGCCTACTGTCCGTCGGCTGACGGACAGAGGCGATGGCGGCCAAAAATTGAGGCCAAGGATCGGGCCTAGTTGCGGCTGTGACGGAGGCTTGCCATGGGGCCCCGATGCCATCGGGGACCTTCCCGGCGGCGGAGGCAGAAGTAAGAAACTGGATTGATGCACCACCCAGTTCGAGAGGCACGGTGAGGAGTTACCAGTGCCGGTGGCTGTGACGGGCTGCGTCACATCAGGGAGCCTGGTGCGGAGGAGCCCGCCGCCTCCAGAGCTATCTGCCGCGGCTGGAGTGCCGTCCCGCCTGGTGCCTCCTGCTGTCTGGGATCCGGCCCCTGTACCCAAGTTGTGTCTCAGTCCTGAGGTGAGGAGGTGGCCTGTCCACTTCGGGACAGGGCCGCGAGAGCTTGAGGCCGGGGACTGGGACTAACTATTGAGCCTATGGGAGGAGGGTGTCCAGGGGCCTTGCCACCAATGGAGTTCCCCCCTCCCTACATAGGAGCAGTACAGGTGGGCGGCAGATTGGCGGAGACCTGAGTCCAGACTGCCCGGAGGTGGAGCTGCCTGTGACCGGACCGGGAGCGGCATCCTAGGCCCCTGGAACAAGTTTCTCCTGGTGCTGGGAGACCCAAGGCTGCGGGGGCTGTCCGCTGGAACTGGGGCATAAGTCTTGAGGCGCAGCGTTTAAGTTTCCGGTGGTCCGGAGGAAGTACCCTTGGGGATAGTGCCCTACGGCTGATGGAGGTGGGTGTCTACTGTGTTTGCCCACGCATAGCGCCCCCGGGACTAGTACCAACGGCTGGGCCTAGGCACTTCTTATGCTGCATCGGACCCTGAGGCGCACACCTACAGTCCTCTCCGGACTCGGCCTGCATGAGTGTGGGACGGCTCGGAAAGGTGGCCGTGGCACAGCGTGCCGGCTCCTACAAGACAATTTTTTCAGGGATACACAGGCCAGCGTTGAACTTTTGACGGCCCTGATCAGTGGGGGGCCCACATATCGATATAGTGGGCCTTGGGGCCTGGTGCACGGACCGTGTGGGACATCTGAGAGTGCTGCTGTGCCAACGGGCTAGCGGCTTGGGGACGTCTGAGAGGCCCTCCGTCGCAATTAATGATGCACAAGGACAGAACACCTAGGGCGGTGCCGCCCAACACCATTACACAGTATACTACGCAGAGGCTCCCTTCTCAGAGACTCACCCACCAGTCAGGACAGGAGGAGGGGGACCCGGTGCCCGAGGAGCCATCACGGGTGGAATTGTTGAAGGCGATACAGGGGTCCCACTCGGCCTTGGAACGTCAGATAGAGACTGTGTCCATCGACGTGAACCTCCTACGGACTGACCTGCGCAAGGTGGCCGATAAAGTCACAGATGAGGAAGGAAATATTACTCAACTGCAAGGGGAGGTTGCATCCCTCAAGAAACGGTCTCCCAACTTTCTGCCACGACGAAGGCCCTGGAGCGGAGGGCGGAAGACGCAGAAGGGAGAGCGCTCCGCAGTAACATCCGTGTGCTGGGTATCCCAGAACGGGCAGAGGCGGGCCACCCGGAATGCTTCCTTGAACACTGGATTCGTACGGTGCTGTGCCCTGAGGGTCTGTCGGATGTATTCGTAATAGAAAGAGCCCACAGAGCGTTGGTCCCACCCCCGAGGCCCGGCGTCCCTCCTCGGGCCCTCATCGCCAAAATCCTAAACTACCGTGACAGTGACTGCAGACTACGAGCGGTGAGGGAGTCTAGGGACCTTACTTTCGAGGACACGAAGGTGTCCATCGTCCCGGACTATATGCAATTGGTTCAGGAACAGCGCAAGTCCTTTCTGGCAGTCAAGCAAAAGCTCAGGGAGCTGCACCTGCAGTATATGCTGCTCTATCCAGCGAAGCTCAAGGTCATCTCGCAAGGGAAGGCACACTTCTTCGAAGCTCCTGCGGAAGTGTCGGAGTGGCTCGAGATTTGGGGAGATGATCTCCCTTCTGGAGAACGGGCAGGGGCCCGGAGCACATGGGGGACCAGACCACGGAGGCGGCACAGCCGGAGAAGATGTAGAGGGTCCAGTGAGGATGAGAGTGTGGAGAGCAACCGCGTAACGGTGGGAGAAGATGGCTCCCTTCACATGGATTTGCCGGCGGCGTCTCAACCTACTTCTCCTGGGGAGATCCTGGTACCGGATACATTGCTGCCCTCTGCAGAGGAGATTTCCCCGGCCAGTGCAACGATCCCAGAGACGGCTGGAGCGCAGGGGCGGGAGCCAGATGGACTATCGTGAGGAAGGGCCCTGGCGTTCGATATTTTGCTGACCTCTGGACAAATTGCTAGACACTGACTAGACAGTAAGAGGGCTGTGATGGTTGGGGGGTGCTCTACCTAATGCTGGAGTTCGGGAGCGGGGGACGCGGTGGAGGTCGGGGGGTTGTGCTAATGATGATCTCCTTGATTGTTCATACTGAGGTGGAGTTTGCTTTTAGGTCCTGGAGGGTGGCCTGTGGGGGGGGGGGGGGGGGGGGGTCGGGTTGGGGGGGTAGTTGTCTTCCTGAGTTTCTTATGCTTTTCTTTTTTCTTTTTTCTTTTTTTTTTTGTTATCCTCATATATGCCACCAGTAGATATTAGCTCAAAATGGCGTGCTCCAGGCCACTGACACAAACCGACCTTTCCTGCCCTTGAGTTTGTGGATAGCCGATGGAGATTGCCCAGAGGTAGGTCATTTCCTGTCCTACTCCCTCTCACGATGTTGCTTGCCACATAGGGAGGACGGGACCACTTAACCTCTGGCATAATCATTGGACTTTTGTTGTTATTTCTCACACCATGCTTTTAGAGCACACCAAAGCTTAGCAGAATTTTCCCCTCCACACAACATATCCAGCCTACTCACCGCCATGATATTTCTAAGACAATCCACAAATTTAGGAGGATGTTCCGATTTCCACTCTTTACAAATCTCCCTCCTAGCAATGACAACCACATAAAAGATAAGCTGTGATGTACAACTGTTTATGTCATAATCAGAAGAAAAACCAAAAAAAACAAGTCTAGGGTGCATGTAATTGGTGATAACAGTACCTCTTCTAGAAAACCACACACCTGTCTCCAGTAGCTAACTATTTCAGGGCATCCGACGAACATATGACCGTCATCTGCTGCTGGAAACCTACATCTTGGACATGAATATTCTTCTGTTGCAATTTTTGAAAGTTTCGCCAGAGTCCAATAAGCCCTATATGCTGTAAACAGGTGGTTTCTTCTCAAGTTCGATGGTTTTATAATTTTTTGAGAAAGTGTGAAGGAGTCTGTCCAGACTTAATATATCACCTGGAATCTGTACTGTAGAAGTATCCCATAACTTGGTTATTTCAGCCTCTAAATTATCTTTGCTTCCCACCAATGTTCTGTACCACACAGCTACCTCACCCTTCCATCCCTTCTCCCTGCTTATTAATTCAAAAAAAGGACTCTCCACTTCTGGGTTCCAGTTCTGACTCCCCCACCAAGCAGACAGCTGGTAGAATTTGAATCTCGTGATAGTACCTTCTGTTAAGCTTGATAGGGTTCCCCAACTTAATAGTGTCGAGCCATTACGCAGGTCCCCCCATTTCATGAGGCCAGCTTTTCTCAACGGGAGAGCAAGTTGAACCATTAAGCATTCCGGAGTACCGGGGGAATCCCAAATTGGAGATTGAGAATGATAATAAGGGATATCTAAAATTCTTCGTATCGATTGCCAATTATCTAGGGCAGTCCGTAAGAGTTTCAGACGAATTTTTTTAAAAAACTTCTGATCTCCAAACTTAAAGAGAAAAAAGTCTGAACTATATGGAAGGTCTGGTAACATAGCCTGAAAAAGTCTGCCATGCGAGGTAGAGTCCAACTGATTAGCTAAGAGTCTAAAATTTTTAAACTGAAAGGCGTAGCAATAAAAAAGTAAATCTGGAAGTGCCAACCCACCAAGTTTTAGTCCCCTTCTCAATTTCTTCCAAGCTATTCTGGGCGACTTAGTAGCCCAAATAAAGGAGCCAATCCTCCCTTGTAGATTAGAAATGTCCTTTTTGTTAAAGGTCAAAGGAATGGAATTAAATAGAAAGGTAACCTTCGGCAGGATTATCATTTTGACCAGGTTCACCTTACCATAGATGTTTAAAGGTAGGGTGTTCCATCTGGTCAAAAGCTTTATGACTTCCTTTACAACTATTGACCAACTGGTCTTAGAAGTTTCTTCCAAATTATGGGTAAGATGGATCCCCAAGTATCTAATTTTGGATTTTGCTTCTAGGATCGGGGCAGGATTGTTCCAGCTCATTCTGTCCGTTTTATCTTTGTTAATGCTATACCCAGATACTGTACCAAAATCTTCGGCCAATTCAAATAGCCTGGGTATTGCCTCCTCCGGGTTAGACGTATAAAGAAGGAGGTCATCGGCATAAAGAGCTGTTTTGAGCACTAGGTCTCCCATTATGAATGGTTTGATTAATAGATCCTGTCTCAAGGAACAGACGAAAGGCTCAATATAAATATCAAAAAGGAGGGGGGATAGGGGACAACCCTGCCTTGTTCCTCTACAGATATTCAGCCATTCAGACAGACTACCATGAACCAGAATTTTAGCACCGGGACCCCTGTATAATGTCTCAATTCCTTTAATAAAAATCTCTGGAAAACCTAGTTTTGTCATTGACTTCCACAAAAAGAGCCAGTTAACTTGATCAAACGCCTTTGCAGTGTCTATTGCTACGATAGTAAGCGTCGTCTTCTTCTCTGTTGCTGTATCTATCGCTCCAATAACTTGAAATGTCAGTTCATTTAGTTGGCGGCCAGGTATAAACCCCCTCTGATCTGGGAGTATTATAGACTTGATTATTTTAGCTAGTCTGGATGCAAATATACCAGAATAGATTTTTGAGTCCGAATTTAAGAGTGAGATCGGTCGATATGACTATCTTTTTCGGATCTTTGTTTGGTTTAGCTATCAGGGAAATTGTGGCATCTGACCAGGAGGTTGGGGTTCGCTCTCCCTGTATGAATATTTTATTGAAGAGTCTCAGTAGTGGGACTAAGATTTCTTCCATTTTATCTTTATAAACCTCAGTCGGCAGCCCATCAGGGCCGGAGGCCTTATTTCTAGCCATCTTTTTCAGTTGTGACCTAACCTCTCCCTCCGTAATCTCAGTGACTAGAAAAGCTTTATCCGAGTCACTCAACTGGGGCAGCTCTCTCAAAGCCCACCAATTATCCAGCTCTTCCAACCCCGGACTATTCTTCTTCTGATATAGTTCCTCATAAAAGGCTCTAGCCTCTCTTTTAATCTCAATTTCCTCTGTTAGAGGCAATCCAGTGCCACGCTCTGTTAAAAAATTGATATTATTTCTGCTCCTCTCTGTCCTTGCCTTCCAGGCTAACAAGGAACCATATTTCTCACCATACTCGAAGTTACGAAGCTTACTTACTTCCCACTTATCTTTAATTATTTTATCGGCTCTAGCTCTGAAGTCTGTTTGTAACTCTAGTATTTCCCTTTTGAGACCCGGAATACTAGCTCTATCTTCGGAAGCAGCGTGTTGTAATTGCTGTTCCTTTATTTTAATTAAGTTAAGCTCTTGATTATCTCTTTCTTTTTTAAGCTTCCTGTTTAAAATCATATGTGAGCTATAAATTCCTCTTAGGTAAGACTTAAGTGTATCCCATACAATTTGATCTGAAGCTGTATTCTCATTAAACATGAAGAATTCCAGCAGACTTTCCTTAATTTTGTTTTTAATCTCGTCGTTTAGCAGGATGGTCCTATCAAGTGTCCACCTGTACTCTGAGGGACTGTTTTTAAAGGTTATTTTTAACTCGACCACCGAATGATCTGACAGTCCAACTGGAATGTAGGAAATTGAAGCAATATTGGCTAAAAAGGATTGATCTAACAGAAAGAAGTCTATTCTTGAGAACTGACTATACTTTTTGCTGTAAAAAGAATACTTTGCTTTTCTGAGTTAGTTTTGTGAGGTAGATTGATGGAGAAGCTGTGTACGTCCTGGCACCAGCGCGGGAAAGGCATATCATCAGGTTTAGTTGTTGCTAGTATATTACTCGTGGGAGGGGGTGGGGTTGAGGGGGGAATATTATTGGGGGAAGTTGTAGGCATCGCATGTATGACATGTTGGGCATGGGATTGGAGGGATACTGAGACTGCAGTGTGGGGGGGTGGCGGCACGAATGGTCGACAATGGGATACAAGTTTGTGAGCTGGAATGTGAGGGGGCTAGGTGCTTGCACGAAATGATACAGAGTACTGTCTTGGCTTCTTAGACACAAGGTTTCGATTGCATGCTTGCAAGATACTCATCTTACTGAGGAGGGGGCACAGAAACTAGGTAAGCAATGGCGGGGAAAGGTGTTCCATTCCTCTTATTCCTCATATGTTAGAGGGGTCTTGATCTGGGTGGCGCCTGGGGTCCCGTTTGCATTGCGATACGTGGAGGCCGATATCCAGGGTAGATATTTGCTCCTCAGGGCTAGGTTGGATGGTAGGGAGATTGCCCTTCTGAATACGTATGCACCGAATCTAGATGATCCAGGCTTTTTTCTAGCGCTGCAGGATGTACTGGTAGATGACCTAGAGGTGCCACTTTTCTGGTTGGGAGACTTTAATTGTGTTCTGGACCCGGTCCTAGACAGATCTCCGCCACGAGAGGGCACGAAACCCCGAATGACAGGACAGCTTCAAGCCGTCATGGAAAACATAGGGGCTGTCGATATTTGGCGGCAGGCCAATCCAGAGCTGCAGATTTATACCTGTTTTTCCCAGACTCATAATACCCACAGCGCCTTGATAGGGTGCTGGTTGCTAACGCGGAGAGCAACATGACTATGGAAGTGACACATCAGGCGCGCTATCTCTCCGACCACTCCCCGGTGGCTTGCTGGGTGGATTGGGGAGCTTCGGTTTCCCGTCCACATAATTGGAGATTCCTCGTGGACGTCCTCCGTGACTCTGTGAGCAGGGCACACGTTGAGAAGGCCCTGACAGATTATGTAGACCTTAATTGGGAGGTGGGGGACCTGACGCTGGCCACTAAATGGGAGGCCCTGAAGGCCGTGGTGAGGGGTGCCTGTATAGGATTGACGTATGGAGTCCATAGGCAGCTTATCGGGGACTTGCAGACGGCAGAGAAGGAGCTATTGCGTGCCCAGACTGCCGGGACTCCCGACGACCTCCGGCGCGCGGACGAACGGGTAGCCCAAAAGAAGGTCCATAACATACTGGACTGTCTGGATAAGTACACCCTTGGCCAATACAGGCAGAGACTTCATAGAGAGGTAGACAAATCGGGGCGACTGCTGGCCTGGATCCTCCGTAGGGAGCACACCCCGGAACGCATATTGGCTCTGAGAGAAACCCGTGGCATGGTGGTCCACTCGGAAAGAGAGATACTGGAGACTCTTAAGTCCCACCTTCAGCGGGTATATGCTGCGGACCCGGGCATCTCCGAGACCTCCTATTCCCCCTATTTACAGGGGTTGACCCTTCCTTCTGTCTCCACACCCGCTCAGAAGGAGTTGGATGCGGCGCTATCAGCGGAGGAGGTGTGGGCAGCCCTTGCCCACCTGCCGCGGGCAAAGATGCCGGGTAGTGATGGCTACCCGCTGGAGTTTTACCAGGAGTTCGGAGCCGTGATGACGCGTCTTCTGGTGCAGGTCTACAAGGAGGCCTTCGAGACCGGGCACTCCCACAAAGCATGTCCAGTGGAGACATATGTATGATCCTTAAACCGGGGGGGGACAAGCTAGACCCTTCGGCATATCGCCATATAACCATGATTAATACTGACGTTAAAATCGTAACTAAGTTACTGGCCACCCGGTTGGCCCCCCCATATTATGCACTTGGTCCATCCAGACCAATGCGGGTTTATTCCAGGGCGTAACACCGCCATGAATCTGAGGCGTTTGAATCATATCATGCATGAGGCGCAGGGGTCGGAGGAACAGATGGCGCTTGTATCAGTTGACCTGGCTAAGGCGTTCAACACCGTGGATTGGGCTTACTTACAGGAGGTTCTCCGGGTAATGGGCCTGGGCCCGAACTTTTGCCGCTGGGTCCGTATTTTATATGCTTCCCCCAGTGCAAGGGTGCGGTTGGAGGCTGCGCGTTCTGAGGAGTGGCGTTTGGGGCGCGGTACACGACAGGGGTGTCCCCTTTCGCCACTTCTCTTTGCTCTAGCGATAGAGCCTCTGGCCGTCCGGATTCGTCTGGAAATGTCGCAATGGGGCATACAAGTGGGAGATACGTGTAACGTCGTTTCCTTGTATGCAGATGATGCCTTATTTTATCTGAGGGCCCAGAGGGAGGCACTCCCTGTGTTGCTCGAGCAGTTGGACAGGTTTGGGGATGCGTCGGGGTTGAGGCTCAACAGACGTAAGTCTTTGGTGTACCTGCTGTCGGGATTTGGCTCGATCCCTGAAAGCGATTTGCCGGAGCTCGGGCTCTGCTGGGAAACGGATACTTTTCGTTACCTAGGAATTCAGGTGGCACCCACGGAGGCGAGATCCCTGACCTGTAATATTGATAGGGTGCTTCAGTCCCTGCAGCGCTCCGTATCCTTCTGGAACACCCTGCCGCTGTCCCTTATGGGCCGATTGGCTGTAGCTAAAATGGTAATGTTGCCTAGGACTCTGTATGTATTGCAGAATACGTTGTGCCCTCTCCCCCCTAGGGTATTTCGCACGCTGAATGCACTCCTTACGTCCCTACTTTGGGCGGGCCGGCGTAGCTGGGTTGCCCTTCATACAGTGGTGCGATCCTTTGATGAAGGGGGCCTTGAGGCTTTGACCTATACTATTATGCTGCGCAGATGCTACCGGCCGCCAGATGGTTTGCGGAAACGGAAGTCTGGGAGACGCAGCTGGTGGCAGGTAGGGCGACAGTGCAAGAGCTTCAAGTCGCATTGATGCAGGGACGGGGGGCGAGTGCGACTTTGCCCTACATCGTGAGACATACGGCAAACGCTTCGTTGAAAGGGTGCTCCGCTCTGCACCCTTCCACAGGGACCTGTCGCTTTGGATCCTGGCGTCCATGGTGTTGTTGGAGGAGCAAATGTCCTTTCAGGTCTGGCGGGAGGGGAGCTGTGAGACCCTGGCAGATTTGTATCCGTCCGAAACCTTCCTGACTTATGAACAAGCGGAGGAGACTTTCGCCCTGGGTAGAGGACAGTTCCTGCATGACCAGGGTTTGCCTTATGTAGTGAGGTCGCCATGGACACAATATCTGGAGGTTCCCCCAATGACTCACACTCTGGACATAATATTGTCTTGTGGCAGGGGACGTCGACTTATTTCACTGCTGTATGCGACCATGCGCAGGGACTCTGCCCCGCCGGTTCCTCCGGCCTGGGAGGTGGATTTAGGAGCTCCGGTTGAGCGGGATCAACGCAAGCGAATAGGGACCCTCACTAAGAAGGTCTCATGTAACGCACGTTTTAAGCTAATACATTTTAATTTCCTGCACCGCACCTATCTCACTCCGGTCTCACTGCAGCATTGCTTCCCAGATAGAAGGGATGACTGCCCCAGATGTGGGGTGGGGGGAGCGGGGTTCCTGCACTTGGCCTGGGGATGCCATACGGTCCAGAGTTTTTGGGAGAGGGCGGTGGACCATATTACTGCCACTACAGGGATTCGCATTAAGCTGACACCCTTATACTGCTTGTTGGCTTTAATACCTAGACCTAAGAAGAGGAAATTGGCTTATAAATTGATGCACTTGATGCTGGTGCTAGCTAGGCGTAGAGTAGCTATCACTTGGATGGGTCAGAGGGCCCCAGAGATTCCCAAGTGGTTGAGTGATGTGTGGGAGTGGTCCCTAGCGGAGGAAGCACATATGCAGAGCTGTAGGAGGGATGGGAGGCTGCAGGAGGACCCATTGGCATGGCGCGTACTGTGTGCCGAGATCGGAGTCCTAGATCACACCTCGCATAGTGAGTCAGATGGAACGAGTGGAGAGTTATTCTCACCAATTTCGGGCACTGAGGAGGAGGATGGAGTCATCCCCGGAGCCGCGGGGGAGGTAAAGTGAGGAGTAGGTGCTTGCCCAATGCTCATAAGAAGCTAGCTGTTGTCTGATATTTTGTAAAGTGTCGTAGAAGCCTATGTATCTCAGTGGGACCTCTGGTCGTCTAGTCGTGCCTTAATGAGCCTGTCAATGTGCATATGTGCTGTTTTGATGCCGCGGGGGAGAGTTGTTGTGTGTTTCTTCTGTGAAATGACAAAAATAAAGTTAAAAAAAAACATGAATTGGTTGTTATGGTCCTAATCACGATGACCCTACTAGTTTGAAGTCCATTTTTTCACATCTATTGGACTTCCCAGAGCCAATGGTCCTGGCAAGGGATTTTAATATCATTTTGAATCCAGCATTAGACAAAACTCCAACTAGCAGGGCTGTTGTTTTTTCAAAATCTTGGGAATATTTGCTTGGGGCCATGAGGCAGTTTACTCTATCGGATATTTGGAGGCACAGATTAGGGACTCAGATGGGGGTCTCGTATCGAAATGTTAAATACAGGCATCAGTCAAGAATTGACTTTGTTTTGGTCAGCTATTCATTAAGGAGCCTGGTTAAGAACATAGCATATCTGGCACCTCTTTTAGTTTTGAAGTGCCAAACACCCAGCCTTAGTAGGACGTGGTCCTTTAATCGAGCCATACTTTTGGAGGTGGAAGAAGCCCTCTTTCTCTCACAGGAAGCGGCATGGTTCTTGGAGGTTATTGATGACACTGCCACAATAATTGCTGTCTGGGATTCGTTAAAAGCTTTCTTGCGCGGAAAAATAACTAATAGGTCATGCTATAAGAATAAAAAGTATAAAGAAGAGATCCTAGACATTGAAACCAGGCTGAAAAATGCAGAGGTAGACTTCTTAGTTCCAGTATCTCCTGAAATATTACAGAAAAAACGAGACAAGATCACTGGAATTAAAGCTGAGCTTGAAAATATTTTAAATATCAGGCTTGCTCGAATGTGAGGGGCCAGGAAGATCATCCATTTTGAATACGGAGAAGGAGCAAGCAAACTCCTTGCTTGGAAGAGTAAATCAGACCGAGCAAGGAGTTATATTAAGGAGATCGGAAATGAGAGGGGTAAGTTAGTCACCAATGAGGAAATCCGGGAAGCCTTTCGAGCCTTCTTCCAATCCATCTATCATGAGGATGGTGGGATGGATAGCAGGGTGGCTCAGCGGTGGCAGGAAGATATCTTGCTTCCCTCTCTTAGCTTAGAACAACAGCTACATTTAGAAAGGGAATTCTCCTGTGAGGAAGTAAGGGAGGCTATTTCCAATAACAAGAACGGTGAGGCCGCAGAGCCGGATGGCTTACCTTCTGAGATCTATAGAGTTTTGGGTGACCAGGTTATACCCTTTATAACCAAACTCTTTAATCAGATTTTGCAAGCAGGTCTGCTGCCGCCAGACTTATGTAATTATGCCACTATAGTATTGATCCTGAAACCAGGGAAGCCTGCATTCCCTTCAACTGTAGGTCTTATAGACCCATTTCATTATTGAATGCAGACTATACCATTTTCACTTCTAAATTGGCAGCACGACTGGGTGCAGTGGCTGGGGACATCTTACACTCAGACCAGAAGGGTTTCGTGAAAGGTCGCCAGATATCGCATTTAACTTATGACCTAATCGGGGCCATAGATCTGGCTTCAACATATTCCATCCCTTTGGCAGCTATGACTTTGGATGCCACCAAGGCCTTCGACAGGGTGAATTGGATATACCTGTCGGGGGTCTTGGGGAAATTTAATCTTGGCTATAAGTTTTGCCGTACAGTGCAATCTCATATCATACTTTATTCGATTAATTAAAATCATAAAAGCAATTACCTTACATTATTCCAAAATTAAAAACAATTTGAACCAATTCATCATCATAAATGTACAATTAAAAATGAATAAAAAACACCATACACAGGTGTGACGGGGCGGGACGTTCCTCTGCGGAACACTACAACCTACACCTTGATTGGTGGTCAGAGGTCCCCTTGTCACCCATTTCTCTCCCCTCTCAACAGCGAGACTCCCCATACCTGGAGGATGATTGGCAGATTAAGGAAAGCGGACATAGTTGGGATGACGAAGAAAACAAGGGACTGGGTGCCTTTAACGGCGCCTTCCAGAGTGACGAGACTCCTCCCCTCACCGACGTCATTGAATCAGCTGAGCCAAAAGAAGGACAAACCCGGAAGGAAACGGACGGCGTATCCCCGGAGGAAGATGGTGTTGGTGAGCGGAGAAGGAGTGTGCGGTCGAGGATCCTTGAGGACAGCGTAGAGGAAGAGGACGAGACGTGCCCAGGCGATTACAGCAAGCCAGGAGGCCAACGTCCCCACGAGCCGCCCGCCACGCTCCCACGGGAGGAGTGTGGCTCTCAGAGGTACGGGGCAAGGTAGCGGGTTGGGTGAGACGGCGTCTGCAGCCTGCCGAGTAGAACCTGCCTGCTAGTGTAACTACTGTACAGCCGTGTGAACTCCCTACCCACCCCCTCACGAGCACCAGAGCACTCGATATAGCTGTACAATACAACTGAGCACTTGGTTTCCCTCACACCCGGTCCCCCTGAAAGACGTGAACGAACGTCCCAGTAACCTTGTTCTTTCTGTTCTCTTCTCTCCCTGTTTATTTTGGGCTTCTGGACCGTCGGACCACCCCGAGGCCACGACCTGACCGGCATAGTAATCCTGGAACCCCTCAAGAACATAAAAACGGATCCTGCAGTTTTCGCTAGAGAGAGACTGACAAGCAGGAGAAGAAAAGCCTATATAAAAATAAAGCCTTCTTTGGAATCCTTGATCAAAGCCTCAGACTCTGTTACTCCCACTCCACCTGCCCCATTACAACAGGAAAATAAAATAATAGCGAAAATAGAATCATACCTCTAAGACGTTCGCCATCGATCTTTTGGCCTTAATGCGCATAGCTGCAACCAAGAAACAGGCAACCCCAAATATTACCCGGGTGCTGCCCAACAGTTGTAAATACATGAGTGCAGGCCGCACTTGTGTAAAACCCGCCTCTCTCAGCAAAGGTACCAGAAACTGTTTTCTGATATCAGCATAATGGTCACAGAACATGATAAAGTGCATTAAGGATAGATCAGAAAAATGATCACAACTGCAGGGAATGGACTAATCTGATTTTCCCCATACTGGAAAATGACCCAGGGAGAACTGAATAATATTAAATCTAAATCTGACAAGAAGATGTCGATGGAACGGGAGAGTAACGATCTTTAGGTAAGGTTCAATGAGTGGAGTGGTCAGAAGCATATAATTTGCCCTGACACAAGGTTTTAACACCTCCACTGCCTCCCGTTCTAGCACAGCTAATCCCAAGAAATTGTCCTTAATCCAGTTTATGTAACCCTTCTGCAGCAAGTTTGATGAAGCGTATAATTCTGGCCGTCCCAATTTACATAGAGTGTCTTTAATATATACTAGCCAAGGTATTTTGTTTACCAAATCTAGTGCCATACAGTCTTAAAATAGTGTGGTTCAATGTAATCTCGTTGTTGAGCCAAGTTTTGGCCCAGCAAATCAGAGGGGCCAGGTGTAGCTGATCGGTGATATAACCGAGTACTAGTTCAGAGTGTACCGAAAATACTGGAGTGGATTGGGGGACCTCTAATAGGGATCTGAGAAATTTGTTCTCTATAATCTGCAATTTACCTTGGGGCAAAAAACCCCACAATGAGGCGCCATACGATGCTATAGACAAACTTTTGGATTTATACACTGTTAGCAAAGCTTCAATGGGACGTGACCCCAGACGTTTTGCAAAGCCCATAAGGGCTGAGGTTGATCTAGTAACAGCATTGCTGTTAGCTTTTAATTGGGGTCCCCAAGTGCCCCTTTCGTCGAAAATGACGCCCAGATATGTGAATACCGGAACCCTGGATACATCCGCCCCATTGCAGGTAAAGCGTTTTATTTTAAGGGTCTCTAGTCATTTACCTGCGATTTTTTGTTATTTACCTGGAGGTCTAAAGTACGCATAAATTCCCCAAATGCCTCCAGGAGTCTCTGCAGCCCCAGTCCTGTGTGGGCCAAAAGCACCGCGTCATCCGCGTAAAGAAGTACTGGCACTCGCGGTACATCTAATGTAGCCTCCTCCAAAGATTTTTCCAGTGAGTTTATATAGAAGGTGAACAGGAGGGGCGCCAAGTTGCAGCCCTGCCTGACGCCTTGTTTGGACCTAAAAAAGCTAGTGCATCCCCCCTTATTAACCGTTACGGTTTTGTACTAGATCGTGTATATAAGGATGCTGAGTAATATGTCTTTAAAATAAATCGTGTCAGTATCTGAAACGAGGGTGGATCGGTAAGTCTGACATTCACAGCACGCGTATGTGGATCAGCGTGTAGCCGCCGATCCACATACGTGTGCTGTGAATGTCAGATTGAGATAATTTGCTCTTACTGGTTTTAATACTTACCTTTGATTAGAGTGTACACATTGATAAATGAAGAACATGAGAAGATTTTGTGGATTTTTTTGATTCATTACAAACATTGATTGCTGTGTTATTTAGCTCAGGATATATCATAGTGTTCTAATCCCTTTTTGGGAGAGTGTTGGTAGTTTTTTATCGGAAACAATAGGAATCCCTATTATCATCGGCTTACCCTTGGTCTTTTATGGCTTACAAGAAAATGTTAGAGGCCCAGCAAGATCGCTACTTTTCTATGCTGTGCTCTTAGCTAGAAGACAAATTTGTATAAAAATGGACAGACCCTACCCCTCCCTCCTTTTTTGACTGGAATCTTCTGTTCTGGTAACTTCCAAGATAGAACTATCGAGATCAGGCAGCAAAAAGAAGAGTTCGTTTTGGAATATTTTGAAAATAAGATGGGACTCGGAGTTGAGGAGATAGGGTTGTTTTTTTTTCTCACTTCTTCTCTTCTCTTCTCCGGTCCTATGATTATACTGCCTGAATATTCCAAGGCTAAGTCTGGAACCCCCAGCATGGGTGAGGGGTACCAAGACAAGGTCATCTAGCCCCAGAGGCTTTTAAGAATGTTGTTATCTCAGTGGGTGCTTGGTGTACACTCTGGTAAGCCTAATGCCAGTAGGTGGGCGATTTCAGATCCCAGCTGCCTACGCCTCTCAGCTCGATGAGTGAGGGTATGGACTGCAAGAGTGAACCAGAGTTATACTAGAATCATAACATTGTTAGATTCCTTATGAATGTATGTTTAATAATTCAGAACATCTGCCTGGGGAACTGTCCTCTTGAACTCATTTATGCTTTTGCTAAAGAGGCATTGTTCCGACGTTTGCTTAAAGGCTGCACAATTTTCCAACCTATTTCTCCACATTTTGTGTCTTCTTTTTGTCGGCTGACACCCATCCTACAAGAACTGACCAATGAATAGAGTGATCTGATCAGAGGAGGTGATTTCTAGTTTGTAGTCCATATATATATATATATATATATATATATATATATATATATATATATATATATATATATATATATATATATATATATATATATATATATATATATTATTACCTACTGGCGGTCGCCAGTAGGTAGTTATAGTTAGGATTATTTTCAATACAAAATCTCAACATTCTATTGTGAATAACTTTGGCGCCGGTTGAGGAATCTGCCTGAAAATTTCCTCAAATTTGCCTCGTGGCGCCCCGGTCCTTCCCTAAAAGTTTGGGGGGATTTGTCAAGCGGGGGCCGAGATAAAAGGGGGGTCCCAAAACGTGTTTTCCCCATGTTAATTTCCATAGGGCGGTTTACCTCACTTTTAGCCCGAACGGCTGAATGGATTTCCACCAAACTTGGCAAAATTGTAGGGACTGGTAGCCCGATGTGCATTTGCTATGTCTCAAGATATGTGCTCCAGTGGATTTTGAGTAATTTAGGTTAAAAAAAATATATATATCTAATAGCGCTCCCCGGTATGCGCACCGGGGCGCTAACCAGCGCGCTACGCGAGTTCGCGCGCGGAAAGCTGATTGGCTCTCGGGTGTCTGTCAATATTCCAAACAGTCCGGAGTGGCCACCATCTTGTGTCTCGGTAGGATCGAGACACAAGAGGTGGCAAAAACAAAGGGGGAAATGACCATAAGGGGGCAGAGTAGACCCCCCTTGACCCCCTAGGTTTGATGTGGGGGCTATACATTTTTTATTTTTTTTTTATTTGCGCGGGGGGGGGGAGCGTCCGGTATGCGCACCGGGGAGCGTACCATGAGAAAAAAGAATGATAGAGTTTTTAAAAAATTTAGCCTTTTTTAAAAATTGGAGGTAGTTCTAAAAAGAACTGTTTTTTTTCTTCTTTTTGATGTTTTATATTTTTTTAATGTTTTTTTAATATTTTGTACTTTTTTGGCTTTTATGAACTATTTTATAATTTTTTTGTTATTTTTATGGGGAGAAACAAAAAACAGTGAATTGAAAATTGCTCAACTGGAGCAAAAAAAAAAATCAGGAAAAAATTAGGGTTTTTTGGGGCAATTGTGGTTGTCACCAGAAAGGAGGATGAGCTTTATGCTCTGCTCACCATAGGAGATGGTCTTACCACAAAAAATACATGTGATCCTGAATTCCCCAAACCGTGGTTGTATGCAAGGGATCGTCTCCCTTGTCTCTGGTCCCGATGGAGTGGGTTGCTTTCTTTTGGAGGTGGTGGTTGAAGATTGGGGAGGGTTACTGGCCAGTTCTCTCACCTCTGCGGCAGCATAGTTTTTCAGATGCTTGCGCTGCATGTGTCTAATCATGGTATTATTACCAAATGAGTATTTTTTGTTAGGGTTCCCCCTTGAAAGTTCCATGCCACAGATTTGGCAAGTCACCTTGGGCGCATTGACTTTCTTCTTGCCCTCTGGGATAGAAAAAAACTCCCATTCAATGTGCTGCCTTGTCTTGTATGGGGTATTGCCTTCTGGCAGCCACCTTCTCCCCTCCTCCTCCTCCTCCTCCTCCTCCTCCTCCTCTTCTTGACCACCAATGTAATGTTGTGGTCGTCCTCTTGGTGGTGGTGGTGGTGGTGCAGATGCTCCAGCTGCTGCTGCTACTGTAGCCATTTTAAAGTACAAAATATGTCTGTTAGATCTCCAAACAGGTCTTCCTCAGTCAAAGGACAAAGTCAGAATAAGGAAAAAAGGTGGGGGTCTTTCATCATTTGGGGAAAAAAACTGTCCTGAACCAATGAAAAGTGTTATTTTCAGGTCACATGACCTGGGCTTTCATCATTTAGAAACCAAAACTGTTCTGCACCAATAAAAAGTGTTATTTTTAAGTCACATGACCCGACGCGCTTACGCGACGCGCCCCACGGGGCGTGTCGCGTAAGCGCGTCAGATGATTACGTTGCGCGATCGTATTCGCTCGAGTATTTCTGGGTGCGCTTACGCCGTGCGTATCACGCGGATGCGGCTACGCGATACGTCATGATATTTTCGTTCACGGCAATAGCGCTAACGGGACGCTTACCGGTGCGCGACCCGGGGCGCTCCGAAAAAATGCGCTTTCCAGTGCGCACACCGGGGCGCGCACCGGGAGTGCACCAGGGCTAAAAAATAAATAAATAAATAAATAAAAAATAGTATTATATAAATATACAATATAGGATTCATTATAAAAAATATTACATTTCATAGGTTTGAGGCCCTATATATAGTTAGGAATTAGCATTTAAAAAACCTATGAAATTCACTGAAAAAAACATAGGTTTCACACCAGTTATAGTTAGGAATTAGCATTTAAAAAACCTATTAAATTCAATGATGTCAGGAGTGATGTAATATGTGACGTCATCAGCAGTGCATTGCAGGCCCGCTTGTTATAGTGAGTCCAACTAACTATAACGTTGGAATTTCTATGGTTTTATGTCAGTAAAATTTCCAGCTAACTATAACCGGTGTGAAACCTATGGTTTTTTCATTGAATATATATATATGGGTGTGAGTGTGAGAAAGAAAGAAAGAAAGAAAGAAAGAAAGAAAGAAAGAAAGAAAGAAAGAAAGAAAGAAAGAAAGAAAGAAAGAAAGAAAGAAAGAAAGAAAGAAAGAAAGAAAATGTTATGGGCCTTGTGATGCTACTGCACATTTTTGGTAGCAGAGGATGGTTTCCTGTCTGATGCAATTAGGATATAAAAGGGGGATCCCTTGTGAGACCCCTATTGAGTCCTTGATTAAATTTAGACCAAGTCAAAAGCTCCATGTTCAGCTGAAGGTGACCAAATGCCAGTATTGGAGGAGTACGATGTAGTATTCTCCTCTTACTATATATCTCATGTTATTCTTCTCCCTAGCTGCTCAGCCTGTGTGTGTGTTCTAAATGGAACGTTGAGTGTGTGAGCTTATGGATACCTATTTACCTGCATTATCTTTACTACAATAAACCTACATTGACTACATCATACTGGCGTCATCCCTGATTACTACATACGACAAAAGCATTAAGACAGTCGTGTGAGAGATTTTACGCGTTGCTATTGCTTAAAGCTTAGATTGCGGTACTTTGGCTATGTGACGTTATGCAAAGCACTTAGAGTTTATGTTTGAGTGATGCACTTTGTGCAGTAAATTTGAAGTTGTTATTGGGTCCAAAGTGTCCTCAGATCTTGGGATATACACCTCTGGGTGGTCTCAGTGTGGTATATGCTGTGTAAGACTATCTGCTGTGCTTGAAGGTATTGTGCATACCACTAAGTGAAGGAAACTTTTCATTTGTGCAGTTGAGGGATCACCATCATTAAAATTGCCCTCAGTGCACAGGGCACAGTGTAACAATTAGACTAAGGTCGCGTGGGTCAAGATTTCACTTAAAGTGTGTGTGGTTGGTTGAATATTAACAAGGAAGTGTATATCAGAGTTGCAGAGCCAATTTTGTGAAGGATAATATTAGGTTTTGAGGAAAATGAATATTTGAAAAACTTCAAAAGAGTGACGCCCGCTAGTGAAGGGGTATCAATACCACTCAAGAGTATACCAGCTTTATACATGACACAGAAGAGAAGATATCTCACTTGTACATGGCTTGAGAACTGGATGAAATGCACGGAGAAAGATTGACCTTTAGTTTTCCCACAGTATGGAACATTTAACATGTGATTTCTTGAAAATTTGTGAAAACATTTGTATGAAATCAAACCACCTCCAAGACCCATGCAATTTGAAGCTCTTAGTGAATGGAAACATATAGTTCATCAGTAAAAGAAGCAAAAATAGGGAAGATACAAAAACACTTAAATCAATATGTTGAGACTAAGATGGGATGCACAGCAGAAAGCATGAAGAACGAATATAGCTAAAGAAACTCATATGTATCCTGTATTAGTTGCAGAGAAAGAAGTAACAAAGAAATGTAAGGAAAAGAAAAGACACATTGCAGATTCTCAGACACTGACACAGACTGATAATAGTGAGGTTGAAATTTATGATGAATTCCTAAATGAATTATTATTAAATCGTCCACCACCCTATAATTAGAATCAACCCCAGAGTTTAGCAAATTCCCGGGTTAGAAAAATTCTTGACTCACCGGTCATGCCGATATGTCTGAATCCACATGTTCCTTTCTTACTTGTAAATGATATCCTCGGGAGATCTGGGACAAATATGACCATGCTAAGTGCTCTAGATGCCTTGACTGGCTCTTTAACAATAGGTCCCGCACTGCTATTATACCAATCTGGGAGTAGGGGACAAAACACATATACTTTGGCTGTCCCTACTGGGGTAAGTGGCTCAGTTCCTACTTCTACAGACCTGAGATCAGGTCAGACAAATCAAGAGCCATTAATTCTGGCTTCAGCTACTGTTCCTGGTAGAACATATACTGGTTCTAATACAAATTCGGCTCAACAAACCACTTTGAGTGGAAGACCTGGATGAACCTCGACCTTATGTGTGCCTGGAAATGGCATGAAAATTCAGCAAAGGGAACCCAAAACATAGCAGGAAGAGCTCTGGGATTACCAGATTCTGATGCGTACCTTTTACCTGGCTGATGACGGCTGATTAGTCAGAAACCGGACCCAGGATACTTGTTTCCGGTCCAGGGAAGACATGGTTTGGCACTTCAGGCTGGACTATTCCAATGAGGCACAGGGCCAGACTGATTTGCATATGGTGATGCCTGAACTGGGGTGGTGGAGTGAGCTAAAGAATGATGATGGATTAAACCCAGATCAGTTGGCTGGGGGTGAGGGCTTGCAATGTTCAACACTCCGGCCACCATCCCCTTTGGTTTTGCGTACCTTTTACCATCCACTCCCATTACAGGTGCAGAAGGACGAAGCGAAGATGTGCTTGGGAATACACCAGAAATACATGCAGGAGCTACACCCCAAGAACTTGGCCACTGGATCAGGGATATATCTCCTTTTTTATACAAAAGGGGTGCAAGAGACCCAGGAACTACGGTTTCTAAAAAATAGCAAGAGCAAGACTCTTGACATGGCAAAACTCAAGGTAGAACTAGAAGAAATGATAATGGGAACTATAAGTACTGCCAGGATAGCTGCTTCTCAGAACAACAAACTACTGTTCATATGCAAGGACATTACCAGATGTTGCCAGAACACACGAGTAGATATCTGAATTGGCACAGAAGTATAGGGTGGACATACAAAGATAAAAGACATTACAGAAATCATAAATTCTAGACTTTAGTGACAGAAACATTGAAAATATGAGACCTCCAGGAATGAGATTACAAATCAAGGCGTTATTAACTACTCTTAGAAAATGGGGAGGGATGGAAAAGTGGGAAGAAAGATGGGCTACAAAGAAGGAAGCAAAGAGAATTAAACTGCAAACTTTCCCAGTCATTGAAGATGCTGGAGGTGAAGGAGTATAGATGCTCCCTATGACAGAGGTACCTGGAGGAGGGTATGTACATGTTCCATAGACAAGACCAGATATATTGTCTTTTACAAATAATTTCCAGAGGTTGAGAGAAAATTCATTTGAATGGTACAAACAGGTTGAGAGATTTTTGAAGGTTTTGTTGAAGGATTTGGATAGTTTGTTTGACATTGTAGTTCCACGTAATGTGTGGGCAGAACGTAAAAACGCTATAAATTGTCCTGAAACTGAACCAGCTAGACAGCTACGCACAGGTGCATTATCACCTGAGGTAATACAAAAATTCAATTAAGTCATTACCTATTTGAAAGGGAAGATCTCTCTTAAAGCGATTGATTGGGTGAAGCTTGACAGAACATCACAGGAGTTGAAAGAGACAGTGCATGTCTATTATGAATAGTTGTTTCAGGCATTCAAACAATACTTGGAATGGAAAATGTGTCAGGGAAGGATGTGGGTTTGTGTATGGGTTGAGATCTGAAATCATCAGCTTGATTCAGAAGCATATGATATACAGCAAAGCAAGCCTATAGATGAAATTCTCTGATATGCTAAGTGTAGCGAAGACCACCTTGAGACCAAGCATAAGAAGCTTAAGGAGAAGCTGATGATAAGTCAAATGAAAGCTGCAAAGAATGGTTATAGTGGTGTTGGTGGTGATTTCACAAATAAAGGTACAGAGAGACCGTCAGTCAAATTCTGGGATGCAAGGAGTAGGTGGAGGACAAAAGCAGGGTATACAACCACAAGGTAGAAAAAGAGGTGTTTCAATCAAGATGATGAAAAAGACTAATCTGTCTCACATTTGTGGCAAATTTGGGCATTGGAAGCACGAATGTTGATTTAATCCTCCTAATCAGATAAATGGACAGGTACAACATGTTGGGAATGTACAGTCACAAGGAGGTAATATGGTACAGAGTCAACAGACTAATAGGCAGAGAAATCAAAACCCAAACAAGCCCCAATCCTCAATGTCTCAAATGAATTCTAAAGAAAATGATGGTAAGTCCTTATAACTCTCCTATTATCGGTTTGCAGATAGTTCAGGATCTGCGTAGAGTTAATAAGATTGTAGTTCCATGCTGTCCTGTTGTGCCAAACTCATCTGTGATTCTTTTCCAGCTTCCATGTGCAGCTTAATGGTTTTCTGTCACTGATTTGTGTCAAACCTTCTTTTCCATTCCATTCGGACAGTATATTTTTATTTGCTTTCAGGTTCAGTAATCGTGTTGAGGCCCTCAAGGGTGCACAGTAAACCCCTCAAGCTTTATCCAGAACTTGAAAAAGAATCTGGAGTCATTAGTGATGCCAAATCACTCTGTCCTTGTCCAGTATATTGATGACCTGCTAGTAGCGTCAAGAACTCAAGAGAGTTCCATATGCAACACTATCACATTATTGAATCACTTACAGAGAATGGACAAAGTGTCACCATCCAAATTGCAGTTTTGCAGAAGGGATGTTCTCTATCCAGGGCATCACATTGAAAAAGGAGCAAGAAAGGTGTCACAAGACAGAAACACTGCAATTCTGAAGATGAGCCCTCCTGGTACACAGAAGAAGTCAGCATGTTTTTGGAAATGGTTGGCTATTGTCGACAATTGATTACCAATTTCTCTTCGACAGCAAAGCATTTTCAAAGGCTTACTCACAAAGATGTGTTAAATTCAGTGCCTTGGGCTGATTAATGCATGTGCTCTTTTACTGAACTGCGTGAAAGTCTTTGTTGAGCTTCAGCTTTGGGAATGCCCAACCACAACAAAGGTTTTACTCTGTTTTGAGGTGAGCACGAAGGTTGAGCATTGTCAGTGCTAGCTCAAATGCACAGTACTGCGCGTAGACCTGTGGCGTATAATTATCAGCTACTCTTCATCCTGTAGCTGCTGCCTTACCTGAATGCCTTAAAGCATTTGCTGCAACATGTGTGAGCTTGAAACAGAGTGAGAGCATAGTGATGGGACATCCTTTGAAAGTGAAAATGCCGCATTCAGTTGAGATATTGCTTACTCGTACTCGAGCGCAAGATCTAATGAGCAACCGTCTCATCAAGTACGAACTAATCATTTTGGGAGTGGATTACATGACTTTGAGATGTAGGAGTCTAAATCCTGTGACTTTGATGCCTTTGTCTAGAAATTAGATTGCAGTTGATGAAGCAGATCAGGATTGCTTAGATTTGACTGAGCTATGTACAAAACCGAGGCTGGATATTTTAGATATTCCATTGCCCAAATCTTATCATGTGTTATTTGTTGACAGATCTGGTTTGCGTGATGCAGAAGGAAATCTGAAAGTTGCTTATATTGTGTGTATGGTTACAGGTGTGATTGAAACGCCTGTAATTTATCTGACAAATTGCGAGTTACCATCTTCACCGACAGTCAGTACAGATTTGGTGTCGTACATGACTTCGGGCAGCTGTGGTCACAGCGTGGGTTCATGACATTGTCAGGATCCCCCATTCAAAATGGGAAAAGCGTAAGGAACTTTCTGTTGTCGTTACAACTGCCTTGCCGTGGTGAAGTGTGCTGCCCATCGGCAGGGCAATGATTATGTCACAGTCTGCAACTGCTAAGCGGATGGGACTGTGCGCTACTACTCTCTAAATTCTTATAATTTCAATAGAGATCCCCTTCGAGTGAACATTGATGTCACTGATTGTAGGCTGCTTTTTCAACTGAAGAGAACCGATAGGAAGGGAAGGCATTGCAGGATCAAGTACCAGATGTAGAAAGACCGGGAAGGGGAAGTGTAGCTTGTACGAAGAGACATAAAGATGAGGTCTGGGTATATACAGATGGGGACCAGTACTACTGTATAGTTTGCTGCCTCCTATGGCACACCACTATCATGGTCCTGCATGTTGGGTGGGATGCTATGATGCGTCTCTTTCACCGGACATGGTTTAACTCCCGAATCAGAGCCGTAGCAGAAACACTGTCATCGGTACATGGTGTGTCAACAACAAAATGTGGGCAAAGGACACCAGTTACAATGAGTCATGTAGGAAGACCAGGAGGACCGTTTAACAGGATGCAACTAAATTTTATTGAGATTGCTTCCTTGCAATGGTCTGAGATACATTTTTCTATTTGTAAGCATTTTCTCCCGGTGGGTAGAAGCGTACCCCATACGGCGGAATGACAGTTTGACTTTGGTCAAGCTGTTATTGAGGGAGCTCATACCGCGTTTTGGTTTTCCGACTTCTTTAGAATCAGACTGAGGACACACTTCAATAATAAGGTCCTAAAGATGTTATGTGCAACATTACAAATTCTACAGAATCTACATTTTGCTTACCGTCCAGAAGCCTCTGTCATATCAGAGCAAGTTGATGGAGCATTAAAGTCCAGATTGGCAAAAATGTGTGCATCAACATCTCTGAAATGGCCTGATGCTTTGCCTCTTGAATTGATGAGTTTGAGAAGCACCACAGACAGAAGAACGAGACTGTCCTCTCATGAAATTATCATGGGCAGAGCTATATACAGCCTACAGTCCCTGCAAATCAATTTGTCAATAGAACAGATGATTTGGTGCTCAATTACTGTAAAGGACTGACTGACGTGGTATCTTCTGTGTCTCAGCTAGTTGGGGAAGCCACAACTTTGCCTCAACAGAAGCAATGCCATGACCTCAGCCCTGGTGACTGGCTCCTGGTGAAGATACACATACGCAAGTAGTGCCTGGTGCCTCATTGCATGGGCCATTCTCAGTGTATCTAGTAACCACATCTGCTCTCAAATGG
The DNA here is from genome assembly GCF_964263255.1 of Lissotriton vulgaris. Taxonomy (NCBI): domain Eukaryota; kingdom Metazoa; phylum Chordata; class Amphibia; order Caudata; family Salamandridae; genus Lissotriton; species Lissotriton vulgaris. The sequence continues at coordinate 1,081,931,348 of NC_141694.1, read as the reverse complement.
GGTGGGCTTGTAAATTGGGTACACACTACCCACACTCACCCAGTTCATATCCTCTTGAAGATACAGTGCCTGTTTTGGATGTGCTGGTGGTTACAGTGAGACAGCCATATCGGGTTAGCCAAACTGTAGAGGGGGCCCCAGCTACTGGGACTCCAAGCATTGGTCCTGGGGAGGGTCCAAGAGAGTTAGTTCTTGTGGGTACAGAAGGGACACAAGAGGAAGAGCTGACAAGGTGAACTATTGACTGAAACAGGGATCACAATCTCTAATGTTGAGCCACCCAGACCCAACGGAGTCAGATTAAGATGGGTAGGGGACAAGGCCCATGACCTAATCAGTTCTATAGTGAAGGATAGTTTGGCAGAAATTATTTTCATTCTTGAAAATGGTGCTGATTATGAGAAGATTTTAATCTCTTTTCTTGGCATTAATAATTCTATCGATACCAGGTTCACTAAATACAATTTTGGCCAGCGTAGAAAAGTACCAGGCTGGTTCAACCATTTATGTACCATCTCTTTATCTAAACTTAAACAGGCACTTGCAAAAAAGCCCTGGTACACTGATTCAATCATTAAATTACGAGCGGACTACAAGCTCGCACTGAAACAGAGGAAGAGTGAATTACAGCAGATGGCCTGGGATTCTCTTAACCAAGCAGCGGAACTATCCAACAGTACTCTGTTTTGGGCAACGGTCAACTCTCCTTTTCTTAAAGACGAAAAAATACCGGAGCTGACCTCTAATGTCCCGAGCGAAGGGTGGGTTACTCACTTTTCTAACATCTTTGATTCTAATCGAAGTGTAGACACCGACCCTAGAAGGTGGGTTGTTTTACCGTTGGATATAACAGCCGATGAGGTTGAACTTGGCATACGTGCGAGCAAGGGGGGCAAAGCCCAAGGCCCTGACGGGGTGCCAATTGATGTATACAAGGCAGCACCGGAGATGTGGGGACCTCACTTGGCTAATGTTTTTAATGCAGCTGTGTGTTCCGAGGCCCCCAAAACCTGGGCAGAATGTATTATTGTCCCGATTTATAAAAAGGGCAGCAGGTCTGATGTGAAGAATTACCGCCCCATTTCTCTTCTTGACTCCACAGTTAAGATCATGAGAAGAGTCATGCTTGTCAGGTTAGAGGAATGGGCCGAGCGAGAGGGCATACTGGCTGATAGCCAGTATGGCTTTAGGAAGGGCAGGGGTACACTCGATCAGTGCATCAATCTTGACTTGCTGATCGGGAAATATACCAAAGCAAAACCTGGCTCACTTTACCTATGCTTTGCTGACCTGAGCAGCGCCTTTGACATGGTAAACCATTCTATTTTATGGTCAACCCTGTTACAGTCGGGGGCTCCAGAGGGCATCATTTTCTTTCTCGCCAGGTTGTATGGGAAGCTAAAAACTTGTGTGCGCTTTGGCACCAAAGGTGAATGCACCCCAAAATGTAGTGTTAAAAGAGGTATTAGGCAGGGCTGTGTATTGGCCCACCTACTTTTTATACTATTCGTTAATGGAATCGAGGCTATTCTGAAAAAGATTAATGCAGATGCCCCCCAGATCAACGGCGTCCCTGTACCGATGTTTTTATACGCCGATGACGCCGTTTTATTATCTAGAACTCCCCTGGGACTACAACGTTTGATTGATAGTTTTTCTACCTTTATTAAGGATAGGAAACTACAAATCAACAAGGGGAAAACATACACTATGACCTGTGGGGTTAAAAGTAAATTTTCACATGCCTCTTTTATTGATAGCGAAAAGGTGCAGCAGGTAGATAAATTCTGCTACCTTGGCATCACCTTCTCCAAAGATAGGAAATGGACAGAAGAATTTAATAATATTCGGAACAAAATGGCCAAAAATTCCTTTGGTGTTTTTAGATTTGCTGCTAAGGTTGGGGGCCGACGAACCAGGGATATGCTTAAGATTTATCAAGCAAGATGTGTATCTATTGTATTATATGGGGTGGGTGTATGGGGCCACAGTTGCGATAATAATAATTTGCAAATAGAGGAAAATTCTTTCCTAAAAAAGCTCCTGTGTCTACCACCTTCGGCCCCAACTGAGTTAATCCACCGGGAACTAGACATAAAATATTTGATAGACCGGTTATCCCTAAGGCCACTTATGATCTGGCGTTCAATTTGGCTTAAGGCGGAAAAATCTTTTAATAGGTCTATAATAGAGGATTGCTTGACTCTGGATAAACATCTTAAGATACCTTGGGTAAAATATGTTGTTGGTTCCTTTTCTGAGATATTTAACCTGAATATCCTGCTTGATCTAAGTGCAGCTTCTAGGATACCCAAAGCTGAGCTGAAAAGTAAATTTTGGGAACTTTAGGGCAAGGAAGCGGGCCTTAACCTATGGTTCCTTGACAAGTGTTGTGTTTTACACTAGATACAACAGTTTCCCTGTTGTATCTGGTAGAAGGTTTCCATTTGTATTTAACCATGGTGACCAGGCCATCTCACAAGTTTGTACTTACCAGACTTAGATTCGGTATGTCACACCATCTGGTGGCTTTCCCGTCCATTAAGAAACATCTGTCGGGGCCATGTATGTGTAATGGTGTTTCTACTCAGAGCACTTTTCACTTTCTATTGTTTTGTAAACTGTACTCAAATTTACGCACTGCTTTTTTTAAACCGATGCTTATAAAATACGGTGTACGTACAGTTAATCAGGCAATGATTTTAATCTTTAATCTGGAATCGCAAATATCTGTTTTTATACAGCCACGTTTTTAAATGACTGTGTTAATGCCAGGAAAAGCATGTGTTTTTAATGAACTATAACTGTAACATTGTTTGTAAATCTTTTTTAAATACTGATGTATTTGTTATTATGATGTTTTTCATCCTTGTGCTTTTATGGTCATTTTACATGTGCCGAATAAAGCTTCATGAATTGAATTGAATTGACTGAAACAGTGCCTCTGTGACAAGAGTAGTAAATGGAGACTGTACGCCCAAAAGAACAGGCAGACTGAGATGCATTCTAACTGAAACAGAGTACCACAAACAATTACAGAAGTCTCTTGTCATTTGGATCAAAGCGACCATGGACCATCGGTGAGGAATTCCAAAAGAGCAAGGACACCAATTCGCAAATATGCTGCCCCAAAGTGGATTTACCTGGCATTAGATGTTTTTGAAAAAGCATATCATGCCTTTTTACTTAACAATTTAAGCTTATATAAACCGCTTGAGAAACTGTCGTGTGTGAATTAAATTTTGCAAACAAAATGTTAAAGTCAATAGAAAAGAAAAAAAGTACAAGAATCTATACAGGTCTATGGACTGAATCTACAAAGCTGTGTGCAAAATGAGAAGGGTGATAAAGAGAAGCTAAAAGCAATCTGAACAAGTTCCTAATTTTTATTTGTACTGCAACGCTGCTAGCATCTAATCCAAACAATAAAGTAATGAGGTCTGATTCTAGAGAAGTCATGGATCCAAATCCAGCATCATTGAAACCCAAACGTGCATGTGCATGTATTCTTGCTACATTTTTGGTAATTCTTGTTACATTTCATATAATTCTGAACTTACCTCATCATGCGTATTTAGAAAATAAACTAGACCTAAAACTAAACAAAGCTAGTGCTGCTACTGACCACATACACAATTCTGCACTCCTGCTGCTGAGCCAAGCTCAAGCAGCAAGGTAAATTAATAGGTTTCATGTCACAGGGAGGTGTCCTCCCAGACTGGACTTAGTGTATTGGGCTGGGTGGGGCACTTGCCAGTGCCACCAGGCTGCTTTGAAGGGCACAGATGGTGCCCTCCTTGCATACTCCAGTTTGAGCCAGTTCAGGAACCCTTGGTTCCCGCTCTGGAGCAAAACTGGACAAAAGGATAGAGGAGTATACTCCCTCTGTCCAACCCCTCCTCTGGGAGGGACCACCCCTCAAGTCAGCCTGACCCTTTCCAATAGGGTATTTAAGGGCTCCTGTTGAAGGAAGTGACCCGATTAGGGCCACCTGGGTCACTCGCGACCACCTCTCAGCCTTCCATACCAATGAAGAGTCGGTCAGGTAGTAGATAATATAATATTGAGCAAGAGAACTGTCGCACTCCTGGGTAAATAATCAGGTCAATCTTTTTCAGAAGAAAGGGTGGGTAGAGTGCTAAAGATGATCACCTCCTGTTCATAGAGGTGCACAGGTGATGAGTCATCAGAAAACCCTTCCCCGGGAAGGGTTGGAATCTGGAGCACTCCTGCAGCGATGAATATCATTTTTCAAGAAATTCAATAGAAACAAGTGTAGTCTTTCGAAAAAATCCAAGATTTATTTGTATATTTCTGTTTCCATATTACTTCATATGAAAGTTGCAAAACATCATTATTCAATCCATTTTAATCCAGTCTTATTGAATGGATAGACGGATCTAAACATATGTTAAAGCTGGTTAGTAGGTCAACACGTTGAGAATATAACCCCAATGCATTTCAAGCGATAGCTCTTCTTCAGGGGTAAATTTCTGAGAAGTGAAAAGAAGAAAAGATTGTGTCGAAATCCAAGCGAACAGAATGCTCAAGCTATAGCAGCAAAAAGACCGCAATATCTAAGGTGTGAAGAATAACTTGACTTAAAGAAGCCGGGCACTCCTAATTTAGTCGGTGACTCTTAAAAAAGGAAGAATACAAAATAGTGCGCGCCGTGATATAAGAGTGTTCAGGTTTAAATAACCGAGTGGATTTGTGTGTTCGAATACATTGCGGGCGTGAAGGTCAAGGAGAAGGCGTGCTTCTAAAACACGAGCGTGAATGTTAAAAAAACCTGTGTAGAACAGTGACAGTAGTGCATGGGTGAGCTCTCGTAACAAAAAAATGTGAACGTGCTAGAAAAAAAATGGCTGAGAGAAGCGAATCTGCATATATGGACACCACGTGAGTGCAGCCATCCACTGAGATTTCCCGTTTGTCCATATCTCTCCTCAACTGGATCGTCAATGGCTCCATTGCCAGGGTGAAGACCAACGGGGAGAGAGGACACCCTTGCCGGGTGCACCCAAGTGATGAACTTGTCTCCAAGACCCATTATTTTGAGAACCCCCACAATTAGTTCTACCGTAGAGTGTAAAACACCTTCTCTAAGTCGATTGTGAGCACTGCCGCCCTCTCTGCTCTGCCTGACAGCGAGTGTAGCACATGTGGGAGGCAGCACATGTCCATGTGCTTTCCCCTTCCCGATTTAAATACACACTGGCCCTCACGGACCAGACAGGGTACCACAGGGCTGAGGAGAGTGGCTAGAATCTTAGCCAGTATTTTTACATCAACTCCCAACATTGACAGGAGCTATTCAAACCCGGCTATTGCGCATCCCTACCTGGTTTTAGAAGCATAACTATGCTGCCATCTCTCATAGTTTGTGGGAAGATTCCATTTACCTTAGCTTCTTGCAGGGTCTCCAATAAACTAGGGAGTAATAAGTCACTGTACGTCTGGTAGAGTTCTATTGGTAGGCCGCCTGGGGCTTTGCACCGGGCCATCTGCATAGCCTTGCGTAATTCATCTAACTGAAATGCAATTTGAGGGAGTGGTATGCTCCTGAGGATATCAAGATTGGTGTGCTCTGTAGTTTCTGGGGGCTCAAGGTATACTGCCACTAAGTATTCGTACATGTGGCCATTAATTTCTGTCTGTGTATTTATAATGCTCCCATTTGGATGCATTGACATTAGGATCAGCAGGGGCGGGCGTTCCCTCTTCAATAACCATGCTAGGAGTCTTCCCGATTTGTCACCTCCTTTTTGTAAAAGCTGGTGATATTCCTGCCTGGTGAGACAGTCTAGCCTGTCACATATTTCACTCACCTGGCGGTGGTCCTGTAGCAGGGAGTCATAGCGTGATGTCATTGGTTGCAATCCAGGTTGCAACAGGAAAAGCTAGTTTTCCGCTCCATTTAGTTCTCTTTCTAGCTTGAGTCTCGTCCCCCAAACTTTAGAGAGACACTCCCCGCGGACCACCACTTTAAGTGTGTCCCATTCTCTTGCTAGCTAGCAGTGGACGTTTGAGTTAAAGAATCCAACAATTAATTCTTTAAGTTCCGTACTGAACATTGGGTCCCTAAGCACATCGGGTGTTAGCTCCAAATATCCAGCTACGGTCTAGCGCTGATTGGACCCCACCCGAGCAGGACTGGGGAATGGTCCAAAAGAAATTGTGTCAGGATACAGATCTGTATGGTAGCTGGTACAGCTTTGCTGGAGAGGAGGAGTCTATCTAGACTACTGAGGAGTTCTTGAGCCAGCATATAGCAGGTGTATCCCTGCACCTCACAGATATCCACACAAAGCAGGCGACGCATCATGTCCTGCAATGCAGCAGTCTTGTTAGGCTTGGTGTGCATTTTTGGGGGTGTCTATCTTTTCTGAAATTGATTATGCAGTTGAAGTCTACGGTACACATAATGGGTATGGCTGTGTATGTAATGTGGAGTTTTTCTAGTTCCAGGAAGAATCAGTCATCATCTACATTTGGGGCATATATGTTGACGAGGCATATCTCCATTCCATCTAGTGTGCCATATATTATTATATATCTGCCATCTATATCTGCTGTGTGATTATGCAGGGAACTTGGGGTGCGCCCACACTAATACCCCCTTGCAAATGTGGAAGAATATAGTTGCCATCTCCATTTCTTATGCAGTTTTTGAATTTCGGAATCCAATACATGGGTCTCTTGCAGCATTGCTATTTGTGCCCCTTGTCTGCACAGATAAGTCTGTACCCGGCATTGCTTTGTGTACAAATTAAGCCTCCTCACATTCCTTGTTATTATCTTAAATGCTACCATGTAACTAGCCATCTGCCCCCTGTCCCATCATTTTCCCTCTTTGGTCCAACAACATTACTGCTGCTAAAACCTTAAAATTCCCCCTTTGTAACATTTTAACTTTCCCCTCCCCCTGGGTAAACACTGTCCAAGTAATTTGTGCATTACCAATTGATGTGACCCCCAACATCCCCTCCCCCCTTCCCAGACCCCAACCAATATACAATAGCATTAAATCCACATCAACATATGTATCATACATCCCTGAGCACAAAATGTCCAATTGCTGTTATGGTCTGATGATATTCTATTAGCAACTGCAATATTAATCAATACTACCAGCTATCGTACATACACCATGCTTTCAGTCATGCAATATGAAAATTGCAGCCAGAGTGGGTTACGAGCATCATGCCACAGCTGTGGATCGCTCAGCATATCACTTCATCTCTTGGCCTCCATGCATACTGCCAGACTCTCATCACTTATCTGCCAACCATATAATTCCACACACTTATACCATGACCATGCAGATCACCACACTAACATCAGGGAAAGAAATAGATGTGAAACTGGGTGAGATTTAACACTGTAGAAAAGATAGAAGATAGTGAAACAGGGTAGGCAAGGTGGAAAGAAGATAGAGAGTGCATCCTCACCTGTCATGTATTAACGACCAGCACACTGTCTCCCACATCCGTTCTCACATTAGCCTCACTGATTCCCTCACCCATCGCCTTGGTCACAACACACATTCTAATCATCATTGTATTCAGAGTTCCCATTTGGAATTCTACTTATGCTCATTAGGTTGTAGCCAGTTCAATGTTTTTTAGGTTGCAGCTTGTCCTCCGCAACAACGTCCGCGATGGCATTGGAACTGGATGCCCTAACCACCTCCACCAGGGCTCTCGCTGCCTCTTGGTCTGCCTGCTGCTCAAGGGGATCTACTTGGGGTGGCCACTGGCCGCATGTGCTGGTGTCTGCAGTTTCCAGGTCTAGGGAGTCATCCTGGCAGACCACCACTCTCTGAGTTGATCTCGATGATTGTCTGGACCTTTACCCTGCCAATAGTTCTTTTAGTTGTTCCCGAGCCTTACATGTTCGATCTCTCTTTCCGTCTGTAGATCTGCCTGGCTTCTCCTCGAACTTCCAGCCAATCCCACGTGGCCTCAGGTGTAGTAAAGAAATGTTCTCTATCTTTCTGCACCACCTTTATTTTGGCTGGGTACAGTAGTGCATATTTCAGACCCATCGCCCTAGGTTTCTGCTTTACCTCACCGAAGGATGCCCTTTATTGCTGTGTTGATTGCCTATAATCCGAGAAGATAAGGAAGACATGGTTCTCAGTGGTGGGGTCTCCTTCTTGACGGGCCGCTCTAAGTATGCAGTATCTGTCTCTGTACTTAAGCACTTTGGCGATGAGTGTCCTGGGAGGTGCGCCCGCGGGAGGCTTTGGCATGAGTGCTCGGTGGGCCCAATCGACCGCAAAGAAGTTCGACAATTGTGCTGCAGGAAGGGTGTCTCTAAGCCATTGTTCCAGGAAGAGTTCCAGGGTCCTGCCTTCAGCGCCCTCCGGGAACCCCACAAATCTGAGGTTGCCTCTTAGCAACCTCCCTTCCGCGACTTCAGCTCTATCGCTCCAGCGTAGCAGTTTTTTAAGCTAAGCCTGCAAGGGCTATTTTCGGCGTGGAGACCTCTTTTTCTAGCTTAGTTGCATTGTGTTCTGTAGCTAGGTATCTCTCAGCCACTGTGTGGCGGTCAACTCCTAGTAACCCGATGTTGTTCAGTGACATTACGTGGACTTTGGCCTCAATGGCCGTGAGGATTTGAGCCCCCAAAGGCCCAGACTGCAGATTTTCTGTATCTGACACATGGCCCTCGTGTTGGTGGTCCAGTTTTGATGCTCCCCCTGTGCAGTATATTGATCCATTTTGGTCTGATGCGCCCCTCTTTGTGGCCTGTCCAGGCCCATATTTTGGCATTGCAAGGTACCCCAATCAGGGTTATGAGGGTCCCTAAACGTTGTTGAGTTAGGCCCCTCGCTCCTATGGGCCAAAATACTTGCTACCATCTTAGAGCATACAGTTGATCCGGGGGTCCCCAGTCCCCAAGTGCAGGAAATAGTTAAGCCAGTTCTTTATGCTTACAATGAAGCATGTAATGTGGGCTCTGGTTTATTTGAGCAGGATCAGCCATCCCAGGGCTATTCCATGCCCCCGTATACAAGGTTGGCCTGTCCGGCTGTGTCGGATAATTTACTGCAGTTTATCATGTGCTATGAGGTTCCACTGAATACAAGCTTGTACTTTTGGGGGGCGATGTATCGCACACCGTTTTCGCCACCTCCTAATGACGTCTATAGTCCTGATGTTCTCAGACTGTTAATGCTTGTGCCATAGGGGCCTTAACAGGCGATCATGCCAGCCTCTGATTGGCCCTAAAGTTGGTAGGCATCTTGTGGTCCAGTATGTGTGGGCACTAGTCACCCCTGTGGTCTCTCAGGTGTTCTCCACAGCTACCTCTGGAGCCTTCTGCTGGGCCTTGCCATGGTGTAGGTCCCACTTTCGCTAATGATGTGTCAGCACCTACGCACTTGCAGGTACTCAACTCACTTACTCAGTTGATTCACGTCTAATTTGCATCCGTGAGCCTTAGCAACCCCCGCAGCCATGTTAACTGGGCCACGGACAGTGGCAATGATGCAAGTGGGTACTTAGCAGCCCCTTATGTAGTCTTCCTTCTCTCCCATGCAGTGGGCCGCGAGACAGACACAGGCCCTCCTTTGCATTCAGGCCGCATACCGGACGCCACCCAGTCAGCAGTATGCTCCCATTTGACCCCTTGCACATCCATAGGTCCTTCACCATTTGTCCGTCTATGCTTATTACCGGCTCAGGAGGCCCCCCTGTCTGCCAGTGGCTCCCCTGCACCACAGGCCAATTTTACCCACCTCTAGTCAGGCCTCTGCAACGTTCAGGGTGCGTCAGCAGGCTTAACCACAAGGCTTTCACCCAGTGGTCTGATCTGGATCATCCATGCAGGACTCGTCATCCGTCCTGCCCACGGCCTCCCAGCCGCACCTGTGTAGCAGAGTTAGGCAGCGGCTGGGCGAACATAAGTCTCGGGCGACTCCTAGAGATGAGGCTCCCTGAAATTTTTGGGGAGGTGGCGTCTGCCTCATTCACTGCTCCCTCACATAATCAGGGCATCTGAAATATGTTTAGTGACTGGCTTGAACTCCCCGTCGCACATCGAGATGGCCCGCTCAGCCTCTGGCATGCCCCCAGGACCTTCCGCCTCATCAGGCGGGGGTAGAGCTGTCAAGGGCAATGGGTTTTGTGTCCATGGTCATGAATGCCCCCAACTCCGACCAGCGGTCCTGATGCACCGGAGAGTACCCTCCGGATCTCCGCGCACAGCCCCGATGCAGGCAGCTGCTCCGATAGTAGGCCGCACCCAGTGGCTCAGTCTATCTGGTCTCCCAGGATCTGCTGGCCATTATTCAGTGCTGCCGCACTCCTCCAGGCCCCCTTCCTGTTGTAGGGGTCAGGGTAGCTGCCCTGGGATGTATCAGCTGGGCTGGGAGGACATTATGAAAGGATTAGTTGACAGACGCGACACGGAGTTCCTTAGGTTATGACTGCTCCGGTCGCCATCTTGGACACCCCCTTGGAAGGGTCCTTCTTTAAAACTGCAAACACAACTTCTCCATTGACTTCCATTGGGCAAGTGGCTGTGTTACCAGTCTGCACACAGCCTCCGTGTGGTTACTTGGTACTTACCTTGTGTGGTTCGTTGTGTCTCCAGCTCCTCGGAGTCTTCTGGTCTAAGTCCTGTTCTCCTTTGCAGGAGCATTCCACTTTCCTAATATATGGTTTACTGTCGCCTTGGAGACCACTATGTTTTGTGCTACTTACCCGATTGCTTGCAAAGTTTTCTTGTGTAGTATGTTGATAACTCTGGGTAGGAGATATACCAGTTAGTGATTGTGTGTGTAATAAATAGACTTATGTTTGCTAAACACTGTGTGATTTCTCTTCATTAACTTACACTAAAGATTTAAACTGGTAAAACAAGCTGATTAACACACCTTCAAGATAAACCTGAAAGCTGTTCGCCACAGCTACAACTTTTAGAGTTTGCCATGGTTATCAAAGACCACTAAAATCACTATAAGCGTTGCCTGGATTAGTGCCAGGTGCACCACTTAAAGAAGTGTGCGCCATATACCAGGCCAGCCTCCTTCACTCACTAAACGATTTCAAGTGCATCAGAGTTATACTAGAATCATGACGTCTTTATATTCCTTATGAATGTATGTTTAATAATTATACTATTGTTTTAGAAGAACAAATAGTAGTGAGCTTAATAACTAAGCCAAAAAAAACAAGAAAACAAAGAAGCTAATTGGATAATTAAAGTGACATGTAGACAAAATTGATAGAAACAAACCAAATAATTATATTCAAAATTAGTTTGTGATTTATTTAAATATTTTCTTCATTTTTTTGTTTAGAATTTCATTTATAAAAGATACATATAAATCTTTAAAACGTCAATGACATACATTTTGTGATTTCGGAAAATTATCTATACATATTCAAAAACACAAGAAAAAAGAGACAGGGGTTTGTTTCTATCAATTTTGTCTACATGTCACTTTAATTATCCAATTAGCTTCTTTGTTTAATTTACTCCCTACTAGTAGTGAATGCATTAAAAGTAGGGGTCCCCTTTTTTCCTAAATAGTGTTTAATAATTATATACATTCTACGTTCTATTAACTCAAATTAATGTGAGCCTGTCTGTATATGTGAAAATTCTTAACTTGCTGAATCCACTACTCGAGAGAATTTTTCAATTTAGCAAGTAACATGAAACTGTGTTTTCTTTCCAGAGTTCTCATGTACAATAGAAGATACTTTGCTACATTTTTCGCTATGGTTCGGAACAGCTGCCTGGGAAAATGTCCTCTTAGACTCACTTATGCACTCTTGCTAAAGGTGCATTGTTCTGACATTTCTCATATTGTATTGCTTAAGGACTGTGTAATTGTCCCATCTATTTGTCCACATTTTGTGTCTTCTTTATGTCACCTGACACTCATCCTATACGAACTGACCAATAAACTGAGTGGTCTGATCAGATGAGGTGACTCCAGGAGATGTCACCCCGGGAACTTAAAGAATATAATATTGGCCAATTTAACTGATTGGGGAGCTGCTGGTGCTAGATGGTGACGGATGGCTCCTGGCTTTTTCCTTACTTACGGAATTCTTTGCAGAACTTTACTGGCAACCTTGACTTGCCCAATGCAGACTCACTTGGCTTCCTTTACTATATGCGCTTAGTGGGTTTTTCCTTCTTGGAAGAATGCTTGAAATGACATGTTCATGTCCCTTCCTGAACTCTTGAGCTTTAGTATCTTATTAGATTTTGACCAATCATCTTATAACCTGATGTAATTTTACTGATTTGTCTTTCCTTAAGTTTTGATAAACTAAACTACCATATTGACCTTTACTATATGCGCTTAGTGGGTTCTTCCTTCTTGGAAGAATGCTTGAAATGACATGTTCATGTCCCTTCCTGAACTCTTGAGCTTTAGTATCTTATTAGATTTTGACCAATCATCTTATAACCTGATGTAATTTTACTGATTTGTCTTTCCTTAAGTTTTGATAAACTAAACTACCATATTGACTCAGCTATCATGATTTATTCCCATCCAAATGGATGTGTACTCTTAATTTGGGTTTACCAATAATCAGAAAAGATCATATTAGAGATATCTCTGAGCATCAGATTCTAATGCTATTATTCTGCATAGCTGTAATGGAGTGCTTTTTGTGTAGATAATTTTGGCTCATCGATGTTCCTTTAGGAGATTTGGACTTGCAGTGATAACTCTGTATCTTTATAGCATTGTTTTGAAAGTAATTTGCCCGAGTGATTTTCTAGTTTGGAGTCCAGTTATCCAATTCCTGGTCCTCATTGGATGACCTTTTTCATATGCAACCCCTCTCTGCACTAAACAAGACACAAAGGAGGGCCAAGAGGGTGGATTAACTAAATAAAGAGAAGAGAGGAAGAAAGAAAGGAAATACATCTATCTGATCTCCATACCTATGTGCATTGTTCCTGCACTTCCTTTAAAAGGAAATAAATACCCGAAATATAGAAATCATTAGCTGAAAACAGCTGTTTTGGGGTCTTCATCTGTTGCTTACAAATATTTTGTGCTGCAATATGATAGTTTTGTCCGTCTGAATTTCCCGCTCTAAAGTTATTTCAACAGTTAATGTGTATTTTTGTTTTTAATGTACATGAAATAAATGTGTTTTTAACTTTAATTTTTATGTTCAAGATTCTCCTTTTTATGCGTTTTATGATTTGTGAAGGTTGGACTATTATTTTTATGCTTCCCATGGTAGGACTTGGTCTTCTATTGGTAAGAATACTAATAGCTTGTTTTCGGCTTCATTTAAAAGGTGGTTTTGCATGTTTTGGATTGCAGACCTGGTATCAGAACAGCAATATGTAAGGAGCAGAAAGGGAGCGCAATGTGTCACAGACCTATCAAGTCACCCACAATTTGAGACACATGCTGGGCTAATCACTCACACTTTCACAAATGTAGGCTCAACAGCAATGACAACATGTTAAGTTGGCCTTGGGAGGAGCGATTCGCATATTCCAGTTCAAGGACTAGAGAAAATTATTTAATTATTTCTGAAATCAAACTGTGTGCGATTTGATGTATCTTCCGCCACACACAAGGAGAGCTACAGGAAGGAGCAGTGCTCACACAGAAGCATGCCATGATAGTATGCAAGAAGCAACTGAGAGGGATGGTTGTCCTGGTATACTGCACTGAGATAAACTGTTCGCCGTAGCCCCCCTCCTCATACCCTCCTGTACAGTGCAGGAGAGACTACACTACTCCGACCCCAGGCAGCGTGTAACTGCCAAGCAGGACCAGCATGAGCATCGTAGGAATAAACCTGCTCCAGAATCCACTTCCAGCAGTTCTACGGGTACGGCACTGAAATAAAACAAGCAATGACAAAGCAAATAAGTCTCGTCTGTTCGAGAACTATTGTCTTTGCCATTTTTTCTACCCATGTTACGCTGTGCAGCAGGAGTGAAAGTAAAAAAAATAAAACTTTTATTAAACCAGCGCTGGCTATCCTACCGCTTTCCTTTAATTTCCTTGAATGCCATAGCGTTTTTTTTTAAAGAACTTTCATTCTATAAGAGCATAGGTTAAGAAACGTTAAAGCGACATCGCAATTTGAAAGTCCCCTGTATGGTTGTAAAGCAACGGTTGCAAAATACTTACGAGAGGGTAAAGGGACCACTACAGCAGATCTAAGAATATTAACTTCACAGATATAGGTTGGAATTAAAGCAATGTGGATAAATTACCTATTCAGAAGTGTGAATTCGACTTTCATGTGTACTGTTTCACGTCCGGAACAAAGAACACAAGCTCCCCCTTCCAAAAGACAGGACTGCACTGCTCTGCAGCCCGTTTCAAACACTGATTAAACCCATTTGTTCAGGTGCGTGGAGGCGGGGTTACCGCTTTCAGCGGTCGGGTCACTTGGTACAGAGACAGGTTGTTTTAGCCTCCTAGAAACAACTGATGACCCACTCCACGGGGATAGAGATTTGTACTGCATAAACAACACTTCAAAGAAAAGCACGGAAGTAAGAGGACGTTCCCTTTAAATTGCATCCTGGTACATGCAGTCCTCTATTTAAATAATTAGCAAGTCACAACTGAAACGAGTCGAATGTGAGCTACTACCGACACACACCCGACGCTGAGCGCCTATCTGAGAAATTATAAGTCAAAAGTATTGTCAGCAAAATGCATCAAAGGGAAGGAATTTAAGTTACTATAAAGTAAACAGCATTTATAAGTTAGGATTTGCCAAAACAACAGGAGTTCAGTGGGCGGGAAGGCCAAAGGAAACTTAAGTATCAGGGAACGTTCCGAATCTCTCACACTAGTATCTGTCTTCCCCAGTGTTGGATTGGGATTCAAAATCGTCCAGGGCACGCTAAAAAATAGTGGCCCACATTTGCATATTGCCTTCCCTCAAAACACTGCTTCAGCGAAATGTTATTAACCCCTCCCCTGCTGGTGACGGAACCACTCCGTCATCAGCCGCGGTCGCGCTGTGCTGATGACGGAGCGGTTCCGTCACGGCCCGCTCGGAACGCTTATGCGGCGCGGATTCCGCTCCTGCGCTGAGCGTTCCATTGAGCGGGCGGGGCTGTGACGGAACCGCTACGTCATGAGCACAGCGCAACCGCGGCGGGTGACGGAGCGGTTCCGTCACCAGCATGCGCCCGCCGCACGGCCCCCCGCCTCCTTAGCACTGCGGCGGAATAGCCGCCGCAGTGAAGGGGTTAAATAAGGGGGATACAAAAAAAATGCACAGATTTGTTTACATTGGTGACTGAAAACAAGTGAAGTCACTTCTGCTCAGGCCCCCTGCCCTGCTAGGTATGCATACAATAATGGGCTGGCCTGCAAATGAAAGAAAGTGACACCTCTGCCTGTTGCTAAATGTGAGGTAATGAGTGCCTATCTGCCTCCAGAAAGGCCACTCAGACACCCACTGGGCCGCTGGCTGTATCCGAACAACAGCGACAACGCCCAAATCTGCCCCCCAAACTGCTCCATAAAGCAGCCCACAGTTGGAACTCGGAACCAGCCCCACGGTCATTGCCCGAGTGCCTGCGTTACCAATCTGACGCTGGTCTTCCCTGCTCCTAGCGTTCAGGGGAGAGGCTGACTATGGAAGGGGGCAGTGTTGCATAGTTCCCCTAATTAAAGCTCAGAAAAGTGTAGCTGGCGTCACCAATGAGAGGGGTCGTTTTAGCCAGGCACAGCCTCTCCAGAAGCAGGGTGTGGGCTTGATGGGACTCAAGCTCGGCAGACGGGGGATACAGGGCTGCCAGAAACAGCTCAAACCACCTGAAATTCCTCACGGAGGTGCCACTTTTAAGGGGAAACACAATGATCTAGGTTGCTCAGTTTTATGGGAGTGAACATTATCTCACCGCAATATAAAATGATATTGTAAAGCAGGGAAAAAAAATACATGAGCGACGATAGACTGGAAAACTTTATTAAAGACGAAAACCTGGAACTTTGCAAAACTTCAGAGGGCACAGAAAATATTTTCACAGTCTCACAGAAGAATCTCTACAAGGGCACAAGTCCTAAACAAGCATTTACAATGCAATGGTTTCGCCTTTGGAAAAGTTAGAGCTATTGGCATTGTAAATGACAAAATTTGTATTTATGTGTTGGTTTTGAAAACAGATAAATAAATGGCATTGTCATTTACATTGCCATTAGCTTAATCTCTCGCAAATGTGAGACCTATTGTACCCTACGGACGAGCTCATCAGACAGCAATTACTACCATACACACACACCCAGAGCCACACACACGCCCAGAGCCACACACACACACCCAGAGCCAGCCACACACACCCAGAGCCAGCCACACACACACACCCAGAGCCACACACACACACACCCAGAGCCACACACACACACCCACACCCACACCCAGAGCCACACACACACACACCCAGAGCCACACACATACACACACCCAGAGCCACACACACACACCCAGAGCCACACACACACACACACACACAGCCACACACACACACACCCCCAGAGCCACACACACACACACACCCAGAGCCACACACACACACACACAGCCACACACACACACCCCCAGAGCCACACACACACACACACACACCCAGAGCCACAAACACACACACCCAGAGCCCCACACACCCACCCAGAGCCACACCTACCCACCCAGAGCCACACACACCCACCCAGAGCCACACACACCCACCCAGAGCCACACACACCCACCCAGAGTCACACACACCCACCCAGAGCCACACACACCCACCCAGAGCCACACACACACTCAGGAGAGCAAGCACAGCGAGGGGGCAGGGAAGCAAGCACAGCGAGGGGGCAGGGAAGCAAGCACAGCGAGGGGGCAGGGAAGGAAGCACAGCGAGGGGACCTAGGTCCTGTTATCGTGTTGTGTGACACAGTGCTTAGTAGTGTGATGGATGAAGAAGTGTGAGAGATAGGAGCGCAGTTTACGGTTTTCAGTAAGCTGGCAGCTTTCAGCTGCTCCACATGTCCCTTTTTT
Organism: Lissotriton vulgaris; assembly: GCF_964263255.1. NCBI lineage: Eukaryota > Metazoa > Chordata > Amphibia > Caudata > Salamandridae > Lissotriton > Lissotriton vulgaris. Next base: position 1,081,914,333 of record NC_141694.1, on the reverse strand, counting down.
GGTATTTCTTATGTTCGTAGTCCATTTAGCAGGGTATTGATCTGGGTAGAGCATTCTGAGATTTTTTGTTTAAAGTTTATGTTCCTGAACAAGCATAAGTTAAGGGAGAAGTGGTGGAGAAATCCGCTCGGATGGACTTTGGTAATATCATCCCAGCAAATCTCTTCAGCTATTCTGTACCTTTAGTTGGTGATGGCTGGTTTATTGCTGTGTAATGCTGTGTAATGGTATAGTACTGGGCGACGGATATTACTCTTAGTAGTTTTGTTGTATGTGAGTGTAAGACTGTCAAGCAGTGAAAGAGAATTATTATGGGGTGAGGATGTGGGTTAACCGCTAGGGCGGTGGACCTCAAATCTGGGGAACTGGGTTTGAGTCTCGGCAGGGACGCTCAACATCCTGTGATTCTTGGCAAATCACTTAATCTCCCCATCCCTAACAAAAAATGAACTTTTCCTGATGTAACACAACTGGTGGTCATGTAAAGTGCTCTGATACTGGATACCATCGGGTCAAGTTTGCGCTATATAAAACTCTGGAGGAAAAAAAAATCTTAAGCAGCCTGTAGGAACTACAGTTGACTGTGTTAGTGTGATGTATGAATTGTATTGCAATTGCAATTTTTAGCACCTACTACCCCTGATGTGGCATTGTTGTGCTTTTACGTTGGACAGCACACTGCACGGGCCCCAGGGTTAGTGGGACTTTTTTTGGGCAGTTATTGTTGGTTATTGGGATTAGTCTTGTGCTCTACAGGAACCATTCTGTGCCTTTACTCCAGTGTCTATGTGTTACATTACATTTTTGGAAATTAGGTTTGATTTTTAGCAGGAGTGGGGAATACGGGAGTTTCATGCATTTGTTGGCAGTATTAATAGATAAGCTACAGCAGATTATGTGTTGTTAGGGTGAAGAGTATGACTTTTAAAGAAGAGGTTGTGATCTTTAAAATAAGATGTGGGTAATTTGCAGAGTTACAATTGTACGGATTAAGAGAAACATGGATGTGATTTAGAGTAGTATGTACTAAGAGAGAGGGGGCATGCAAAGGATGTAAAGGAAGGAGAGAACAATTTGAAAGAAAGCAAGTGTTGAAAGTTGGAAGTTTTAAGCCAAAGTCAGTTTTCAAGCAGGCTTTTTAGGAATTCAATGGAGTTTTTTTGAAACAGTATGCAAACTTGTAGTAAGAAGTAATATTATTTGCATGTATTGCACTATCATTAAAGGCCATAAAAACACCACTGTGCAAACACACCACCATCACCCATGTATAAATATTATTAAAATACGCTACACAACGTAGCAACGTAGGCCCCACCTAACTGAGCAGTCACACCTCCTCCCACCAGACACCTCTGCTCAGCAGGACTCCTAATCGCAGACATCCCATGCATACATTAGTGGATTTGTGTATAGTAATGCTTCTCAGGGCCTGTTGCACATGAGGGGTGGGGAGAATGAGCTTCATGGCTCAGTGAGCTATAGGCCGGCTACCTAAACATGCAGTAATATGCTGGTCACAAGCTTGTTTGCCCCCAAAGTTGAATCCGCTTTCTAGTCTCATCAGGTCAGTAAAATGATCCTATTGCATTTAATAGTAGTAAAACCTGTCCTTTATAGAGGTGATAAATGGGAAAAGTGTGGTAAGAAGAGCTATGAAAATACGAGTTGTTATTATTATAGTTGGCTGCTTTTAAGGCACTCCAAAACTGCAGCAACACGAACATGACAAACATAATATGCTTTGCATGTTTAAAAGGTTCATATTAGAGTCTCTTTGCTGGTGTCCCCCACTGAAATGACGTCACTCTACATGGATACCCTCACTACCACCCTCTCAAATGTATCTATTGTATAGCACTACTCATCCCAGTGTAGAGGGTCAGAGTACTTAACATCGCAAACATCATACAAAGTTTGTTAAACAATGTATAGGAAATGTTACTTAAGACAATGAGGACGACCAAGGGTAAGAGTCACATGTCATCCACACTGGTAGGTATTAGATGTTAAGAGTGCTTGTTCTGGAAGAACAAAGTGGCAGATTTCATAAGTTTTCCCACAGTATAGCAAACAAAGTTGCTGCACTGTTTTGCATGAAATGGAGAGAGCACAACCCCACCAAATCTACTAAGATATATCAGCATTAGAGGAGAGACCAACAGCACCATATCACAAGAGATATGATGCTGCTTTGGTCTCTCCTCTAGTGCTGGCGAACCTTAGGCTGCCTTGCGCCAATGTACACAGCCTTGCACTGCAGTGCAAGGGTGTGTGCATGCTGTCAAGCATATTTTTTTTAATACTTTTGGCACATAATTATTTGCCTTGACAAAGTTAAACAGGTTACCACTTTGTATGTGTGTTGTAAGGTGAAGCACACGTGGAAAGGTTTAAAAGATTTGGAGAAAATAAATATTTACTCCAACTTTACGCGTGCATCAAGGAGCGTAATTTTTGGATGCATATCCCTTTCAACCAATGTAAGTTTATTAGAATCAAAATCTTTGGGTGGGTGCAAAGGCACGTCTCCTGGGTGCAAAGTAGCGCACAGTGCTACTTTGTGTTGCTTTAGGGCTACTTTCCAACCTATTTTAGGATTTGCACTGGAAAGTAAACCCCAAAAACAAAACGTTTGTGATGCAAACTAGGCGCAAAGTGTTAGAAAATCCGTCCCATGAACTCAAGATTTGAAATGTAACACAATTGAGGGTGATATTACTAATAAAATGGTATTACTAGCCAAAGGAACCCTTTTGAGCAATCTTAGAATAACAACAGAATGAGGAAAAACAATAAGGTTCTAAACATTTGCTTGCAATCTGCATGCAGTGCTTTGATGCCAGCTCATAGCTCAGCGTGCTATATTACAAGAATTGTAACTTACGAATTTCAAGTAACAAAAGGTTTTCTGTGACAAAAGCAGTAACCCACTGAGCTAGCTACATAACATTTAAATCTGCGAGCTGCATGATACACTTTGTGCTTTGCAGTGGGAACATTAACCCTATTTTATCACGAGTCAGATCTGTGAGTAGACAAATCACTGATTTCTCCATCAAGTTCATTAATCACCAGAGTTATCACTCCTTTGTTATTATCCCCTGATGAGTGTACACAAAGATCCTGCAGGCTGCTCCTATCTCGCATCGTCTGTCATGCAACGTGTGCCCCCTCGGAACCAGCCGCACCACCCTAAATCTGGCACTAATGGGCCTCACTGAGGCAGAGCACCCTCTCCATCCTCAGTGTCTCCTGACCGGAAGTTAACAGTGGCCACTTTAACAAGCTCCGCCCAGACTAACACTGTGGCTGGAGACGGGCATGGGTTGCGGGCAGAGGTATGCCCAGCAACTGCCCCGTCTCTGCAGCGCCACGGGACGAGCAGATACTTCTCCCCTAGTGTCTTTTTTGCCCTTCCAGGCCCTTGCTCACCCCTCCAAAACTGCCCCTGACCCACAAATCAAAGCAGCTGGTAAATGTCGGCGGAAATGACCGGTTATGATAATGTGGCTCAGAAATGGCAGCCGACTCATTTCGAAGCCCTATATCTGCAGATATAACATGTGGCAAAGCAGACGAGCGGGAGAATACTTTCATGGTCGCCTTATCCCTCTCACCAAACAGGGCCCTTAAGAATGTGGAACGGAACATTAAAAAAGCAATGGAGGGGGGTGGGAACGGAGACCCGGACAGCGGGAGGGGGGGGCGGGGGAAGGCAGGACAGCAAGCACGAACAAGGGGGGGGGGGGGGCAGGACAGCAGCAAGCACTCACCAGAGGACGACTTCTTCCTGCGGCGGTCGGGGCAAATGACAAAAGAAAAGGCTTCAAAAAAAGTAAACGCCCACCGCCGCAATGACGTTGTTAAAGGGGCGGAGAGCGAAAAAATCACCGGAACGCCCACGAATCTGTTTGGGCAATGACTGACGCATCTCTGTTCCAATGGCTAGCCTCCATTTATAGAGCTAGCCAATGGAACAGAGAGGCGGGTTAAAGCCCCATACTGAAAGTCAAAAGATTTCGCCTGCGCGAACACTGCTGCGCAGTGGACGCAGTCGAAACCTAAAAAGGAAGTGGGGGAACTCTCCAAGTTAGGTAGTATAAAAGGAAGCGACATCACGGCCCGTGGTATCGTAGGAAGAGACATCACAGTAAGTGACAGCACTGTGGTGACAGGTTCCTTTAACAAAGGATTGACAAACTAACTCTGCTGCCAGCCTAACCCAGCAGGCGTAATATTCCACGTGCAGCAAATTTCCAAGTAGATGTGATTGTCTGGTGGTTAACACATTTGATGGAAAGATCTGATTTTGTCTAGTCCTAGTTTTGACCTTAAAGTAGCATACAGGTTTAAAGTGCCTCCTGCAAAGTACATCATGTAACATGCAGATGGCAGATTTTATTTTATGTAGATAGGTGAGTGGGTTACTGCTTTGAATACAAAGATCCTTTTGTTACATGCAGTCGCATTGTAATCCTTCTAGTATAGCAGAGTGAGCTCTGAAGGATGATATGTGACTCCTACACCCAGTAACCCTCACTGTCTTATGTAACACATAATGTGCAATGATTTACAAACTTGTGTGATTTATTTTCAATATAATGTGTATGTTTGCTGTAAAGTGACATGACATCCTATATTGGTATGAATAGCGCTGTAAAACAAATAAAAAATACTGGTATTTAAATTGTTATTTTGCACTAGGACAGAGTAACACATCTGACATTCTTACAGTGCATGAATATCTATTTTATATGGGGGTCCCAACAAAGTCAAAATCTGTGCCTCTCTTATACGCATTTGAAGTGTACGCAAGCTGCTGCTTTTGTTTCCCTTCCTCTGCATTTACATTGAGGTATGAGGCAACAGGCAGCCCACAGCCTGGATACTCGGAAAAAAGAACGCCAAATGGGCCCTAGAGTTTGGCCTTTGTTATGGCCGAGCTGGAGTCTCAAATAACAAAACTCCGCCTCGTCTGCACGGTGCTGCTTGGAAGGAAAGCAGATAACGAGCAGGCGCTGCTGAATCTATCCCGGTGTCTCAAAATTGCACCAGGACGAAGTTCAGCATATTTTAGATTGGGGCTCAACTTCTTGGCAGGGTAGACAGGGTCGACTCTGTGAAAAGAGTGGGTGGACACGTGTACCCTCGACTCGAGCCCTGATCTCTACATACTTTGCTCTCTAAAACTTCCCTCTGCCTGTTAATTGTCTGTAGCCTGATCAGCTGAAGGCTGGACATTTCCGTGTCCCTCCTCCACCTAAAGACCCTGATCACATGACCAGAGTCTCCAGAGCTGGAAATAGAAAACATACTCTGGGAGTCTATAAACTGGAGTTCAAGGGTTAACAGGAGAAAGAGGCGGAGTTAGGGGGCAGAGTCATGAGATTCAGAGTCAATCAGTCAATCAATATTAAGCTTTATTCGATCATGATAGTAACAGTCATAAAAGCACAAGACATATACACTAAATGTAAAGCTAACTTTTTTAAATTCATAGATTAAAAAAGAGCAATAAAATACCAAATTCACAATACAATAAAAGTTTACACCTTATAAAATAGTAACGCATAAGAAATCTCACATCACCGCCTAATGGGTGGCCTCCAAAACCTCAGATGACATACTTTTCCTTAGCTAAAGGACCTTTTTCAAGAGCTTCGATAACCTCCAGGTCACATGTTCATTCTCTAATAGTTTTAGACGAACAAGCGGTGGACGACATTGCCTGAGGCCTTGCTGTCCTAAAAGAGGCAGTAGCCAAGCTTTCCTTAATTCTGAGAACAGCTGACAAAAAATAATTAGGGAGTGTGGGAGGGCGAGTTTGATAAACAGGCGAGGAGACTATAGGAATTTGAAAAAAGGTCAATTTTTATTGTCAAGGGTAGAAGGGGTAGGTTGTTCAAGTTGTTTTCCATCCTGTTCTTCTCCCGATGTTTCCTAGGTTGAGCTTGATGGGGATTCCGAGGTTGGTGTTCCCGGCTCCTTTTCCCCGTTTCCAAGGTGATCTCCCCGGAGGCTCATAGGATGGAAAAAAGAGGGAGCCGTCAGATAGAGGTTTTGATTATTAAAGTATGTTTTAAACCCATCACCATACCTTCTAGTGCTGGGCTGGCTTTTCTTGTGCTGGCTAGGAAAGGTAGTTATTAAGTGCCATGGGGTTTTGGTAGTGCTCGATTCAGGACGTACTGCTTTTTAGATGCCACACAAAGTTTTAACCGGAAGCAGCTCAGCTAGGGAAATACAGAGGGTGCAACTCGTTTGGGATACCACAGGGCTCACAACACACAGGCTTTGTATAGCGAGACCTCCTGTCCCCTGCCCATAACCCACCCCGGTTTCACCACCCGCTTCCCATAACCCCACTTCCAGGTTCCCCCAGAAGCTCTCACTCACCGGCTCAGCCGCAACTCTCCAGAGTTGCAGCCGCTCCCCCGCATCGTCGAGAGGGCACCACCACTCCTCGCACCACTTCTCGTCCGGTTCCGCGTCTTCTTCTTTCGATCCCGTGTCTTCTCCGTCCATGACATTCTCGCTCCTAGGTTCTCCTTCAGTTGTCCGTGCACAGGGTCCGTCTTCAGTCTTCCGCTCTCCTGACTTTCTTCCTGTTGCCAGCGCGCCATACGTCTGAGACGCCTCCACTTGAATTCGCCTGCTTTCATTGGATCGTGGCAATTACTTCCAGAGTCGTTCCCTCTCACTTCCATTGTCTCCTTCGGCGTCTCGCTGTGGACAGACCAGAGAGGGGTATGGATTTTGTAGTCCTCTGATACAGTCCCGGCCATTGATAGAATCCCGGCTTGGAAAGTCCTCCCACAGCGACACCCCGGTGAGTCCTACCCGCATTGTCTCACATCCCCTTTCCCTTGCTGTCCTTCTACTAGGGTTCTGGTTTTGGGGAAACCTAGACAAATAATCCACATTTCCTTGTTCGCTCCCTTTCCTGTGCTTGGTTTGGAATCGGTATGGTTGTAGTGAGAGAAACCATCGGAGGACTCTTTCGTTGTGACCTTTGTTCCTAGCTAGCCATTCTAGGGGGGCGTGATCGGTAAACAGGGTGAATTCTCGACCTTCCAAATAATAGCGCAAGATACTATGGCCCATTTAATAGCTAGTGCTTTCTTTTCTATTGTGGCATAATTATTTGCTCTCGGAAAGAGTTTGCGGTTGATGTATAGAATTGGTTTTTCTCCTTGGGGTGTCTCCTGTGACAAGACAGCCCCTAGGCCCTGATCTGAAGCGTCTGTTTGAAGTATAAAGGGAAGGGAATTATCGAGACTAGTCAAGACTGTATCCAAAGTCAATGAATTTTTCAGGGATTCAAAGGGCTGTATCACATATGAGGGAGGGGATCTCAATATCTCTTCGGTTTTGGCATTTTTTGGAGCAGGTTAGTCAAAGGAGCTGCTGTTTGTGAGAACTCGGGGATAAAGCTCCGGTAATAACCAAGTAACCAAAGAAAAGCCCGCAGGTCTTTTCTTGTTTCTGGGTAAGGGTATTTGGGAGATGGCAGTCAGTTTAGAGGCCTGTGGTCTTATGACCCCTTCCCTTATATAAATATCCCAGGTAACAAACGGTCTGAGCGGCCAGGTGACTTTTGGCTGGATTTATCTTCAGACCGTGTTGCCCTAATGTCTGTATTACTCGAAAGAGATGTAACAGGTGCTGTTCCCAGGTATCACTATAAATGATTATATTGTCAATATAGGCGCCTGCATATTTCTCATGGGGTTGTAACACCACATTCATGGCCCTCTAGAATGTTGTGGGTGCCCCCTGTATGCCAAAAGTCAGCACTTTAAACTGATAAAACCCATCTGGGGTAGAAAAGGCAATTTTTTCTCTATCCTGGTCTCAGAGGAACACCTGCCAATAGCCTTTGCATAAATCCAAAGTGCTGATCTACAGCTCTGCCAATTCTCTCCACCATTTCATCCACCCTGGGAAAGGGGTAGGTGTCAAATTCTGATATTTTATTGAATTCATAGAAGTAATGTAAATATAAATGTATTGCGACTTATATAGCGCACGTATCACCCGAAGGCATCAAGGCGCTTGCCTTGGGAACCCGTCTGTCTTTTTCCCTGTGAGATAACCCCTACTGGGCATCCCCAAGGTGAAAGCCAGGCATCCCGCAGCGGGTGGGCCGCCGTAGTGGAGATTACGCAAGCTATTGCCCAGAGTTGCAGCGTGGGACCCCATGATTAGAATAGGCACCGAGGCGAGAATTATCGAGTCCGTGGACATTTTTGGGCTCAGGACCCTGCCGCGTCGGGAATTGAAGCCTGGACCTCTGCATCAGGGTCTGCCGCTCTAATCAGTGAGCCACACTCCTCCAGTCAATACAAAATCGCACCGATCCGTCTGGCTTCGGCACGAGTACAATGGGTGAATTCCACTCACTCACAGATAGTTCAATGATATCCATCTGTAACATCTTTTGTATCTCTTCTCTTATGGTCTATGGTCTGGCGACGGGCTTCGGGAATCCGGTAGGGTCTCAGGCAGACCCGTTTTCCTGGAGGGGTTTTCATTGAGTGTTCAATAAGAGTAGTTCTACCTGGAGAGGTTGAAAAGGTTTCCGCGAGGGGTTGTAATAATTGGGATAGGCCCACTCTCAGAATCTGAGGCAGATCAGGATTGATACATTGGTCGAACAAGGGAGTTTGAGCCTCCACAATGCCCACAGATACCGGCAAGGGCCCCTCCCATTTTCTAAGCAGATTAATATGATATATTTGGGAGATGTGTTTAGCCGGATCTGTTTCAATGCGGTAGGTTACAGGGGTTACCCGTTCAACTACAGTGTAAGGGCCCTGCCACTGCCTCAACAACTTCTGGTCTGAGGAAGCCATCATAAGCAATACAGAATCCCCCACTTGGAAAGTCCTCTCTTTGGTTCCTTTATCATATTGCCCTTTTTGCGCTTTCTGGGCGTCCTCCGTGTTATTCCGAACAATAGTCCTAGTCTGACCTAAGTGTGTACGCAAGTTGGACACATATTCAGTCAGGGGTTTGGTATTATTTGGTTCTGTTTCCCACTTTTCTTGGGCCATATCTAACAAGGTGCGGGGTTTGTGCCCATATAGTAATTCGAAAGGTGAGTACCCTGTGCTTTTTTGTTCCTCATACCTGATAGCAAATAAAGCCTAGGGCAGCATGTCTTCCCATTTCCTTGATTCCAAGGCTAACAGCTTTTTAAGGGTGGTTTTGATGGTGGCATTATACCTTTCAACCAACCCTTCTGTTTGTGGATGGTAGGCAGCTGTTCTGATTTGTTTGATTCCTAATTGGGCACAGACCTGTTTAATCAATCGGGATACGAAGGGTGTCCCCTGATCGGTCAGGATCTCTTTTGGGAATCCGACCCTTGAAAAGACACTAATCATAGCTTTGGATATGTTAGAGGCATCAGGCCGACGTAGGGGTATGGCCTCCAGAAATCTAGTAGCATAATCTACTATAACAAGAACATACCGACACCCACTACGAGAAGGCAACAACGATCCTATTATACCCATGCCTATGCGGCGGAACGGTTCGTCTATGATAGGGAGGGGCTGTAAAGGCCATCGGGTGGATGGTGTCTGCTGTTTCTTTGACATACTGGACATTCCCTACAGTATCGCTTGACTTGTTGGTGAAACCCAGGCCAATAGAACCGTTCAAAAATCAATGTCTCTGTCTTATCTGCCCCAAAATGTCCCTCTAATAAGTGGGTATGGGCAAGGTACAACACTTTTTCCCTAAAGGGACCTGGGATCAGTAACTGAGCTTTCTGAGAGGGATTCCCTTTTCTATATAACAAACCATTTTTTTAAAAAAGAAGTAAGGACCTATGTGCTGTGGGTCTCCACCCTCAAGGGCCTTTCTCCAAGCTTCTTGTAGCACTGGATCTTCCCGCTGAGTAGCGTGGAAACTTCTATCAGTTTCCCAGGGGTTTTCCTTTTGTAGGATAGGTAACACCAATGTATCTTTCCCTTTTTCGGCTCTCCTTTGTTTTCGGCTCTTTCTAGTTTTTGCACAGGGCCATTCTTTGTCCTCATCTTTGGAAAAGGGAGCTGAAGACAACCATTTTTCTTCTGAGGGACTGGTGTCATGTAACAACTGGGATAACTTAGGATAGTCATTCTCAAGTATAGCTTGTTCCAGCAAGCGGGGTATTAGACCAACTGTTAAGGTGGTTCCTGAATCGTGGGGATGTTGTATCTGTACTTGGGAGGTGGGATAGGACTTTGTATCGCCTTGCACACAATGGATAGCTACGGTTCCATCTATTGGACCAATATTATCGCCCAGGTCTGGAGGTCGTACTACATTGTGTAAACACCCTGTATCTCCCAGCGCAGTTACAGGATGACCATTCACTGATACTGTACACCTATATGGGGGTAATTTTCTTTCTGAAGGAGAGCAATAATAATTGCGGGCCATCCCTATTTCCATTGGTTCCGCCTTTTGGGGACAGAACCTAGTGATGTGTCCCATCCCTCCACAATGGAAACACTGAGGACCCATAGGTGGGGGTCGAATGAGAGGGGTGCCTGGTACAATAGTGAGGGGTTCGGGTTTCCTAACTACTGGGGACGAGGAGGACAATGTGATGCAGGCCCCCCAGATTTGCTAGTAGGATCCTCTCGTCCCTTTTGTATCTCCTGTCCTCTTTTATAGGCACTGGCAATTTCAACAGCAGTTTCAAGGTTGAGATTAGCCTGTTGTCGTACCCAATGTTGCATGGGAGGATGAAGAGAGGATAAGTACTGTTCTAAATAGATTTTGGCCATTATACCGTCCTTGTCAGTAGTAGCTGGTTTTAACCATGGATCCGCCATATCTTTTACCCTGAAATATACGGCTCGAGGTGTCTCTTGAGGGCCTTCCTTCATTTGTCTTAGTTTTAGCCGATAGGTTTCATTATCTACCCCCAACCTCTCCATAATACATTGTTTTATCTCTACATAAGGAACCCGCCCCTGGATTGTAGCAGCCTGATATTCTGCCTGTAAGTCTCCCGATAAGAGAGGACCCAAGTACTGACCCTATTTATCTGCTGGCTAGGATGCTGCTGTTGCCATCCTCTCGAAGTCATTAAAGAAATAATCTGGGTCCTCCCCACTCATGTATCGCTGCAAGACTACAGAGGGAAGGGTTGTGGGGCCCCTCTGGTGTCCAAGAGCCTCGGTAATTTTGTACATAGCGGCTCCATGAATTTGACTTTGTCCGATAAGTACTTGCTGTAACTTGCCACGATCTTCTTCAACTACTGTCAGAAAGCGCTCCATCACTTTCCCTAGATGCTCCTGGTTTTCCGCCATTTTTGCTAAGGCAGCCTCCATGTTGCTTCTCAATCACACTTCTGACACCACCTGTGGGAGGGAGGGTTTGATAAACATGCGAGGAGGCTGTAGGAATTTGCAAAAAGGTCGATTTTTATTGTCAAGGGTAGAAGGGGTAGGTTTTTCAAGTTGTTTTCCTTTCTGTTCTTCTCCCGATGTTTCTTGGGTTGAGCTTGATGGGGATTCCGAGGTTGGTGTTCCCGGCTCCTTTTCCTTGTTCCCAAGATGATCTACCCAGATGCTCATAGGATGGAAAAAAGAGGAAGCCGTCAGATAGAGGTTTTCATTATTAAAGTATGTTTTAAACCTGTCACCACACCTTCTAGTGCTGGGCTGGCTTCTCTTGTGCTGGTTCGGAAAGGTGGGAAAGGTGGTTATTAAGTGCCTAGGGGTTTTGGTAGTGCTCGATTCAGGACGTACTGCTTTTTAGATGCCACACAAAGTTTTAACCGGAAGCGGCTCAGCTAGGGAATTACAGAGGGTGCCACTTGTTTGGGATACCACAGGGCTCACAAAACACAGGCTTTGAATAGCGAGACCTCCCGTCCCCTACCAATAACCCACCCCGTTTTCACCACCCGCTTCCCTTAACCCCACTTCCAGGTTCCCCAAGACGCTCTCACTCACCGGCTCCGCTGCAGCTCTCCAGAGTTGTGGCCGCTCCCCAGCATCCTCCGGAGGGCACCACCACTCCTCGCACCACTTCTCGTCCAGTTCCGCATCTTCTTCTTTCAATCCTGTGTCTTCTCTGTCCAAGACGTCCTCGCTCCTAGGTTCTCCTTCAGTTTTACGCGCACAGGGTCTGTCATCAGTCTTCCGCTCTCCTGACTTTCTTCCTGTTGCCAGCGCGCCACCGGTCTGAGACGCCTCCACTTGAATTTGGCCTGCTTTCATTGGATTGTGGTAATTAATTCCGGAGTCATTCCCTCTCACTTCCGGGTCTCCTTCAGCATCTCGCTGTGGACAGACAGGAGAGGGGTATGGATTTTGTAGTCCTCTGATACAGTCCCGGCCATTGAAAGAATCCCGTCTTGGAAAGTTCTCCCACAGCGACACCCCGATGAGTCCTTCCCACATTGTCTCACAGGTGGATAGAAGACTGCTCTGAATGGGAGTCACACGGGCACGGGAGTAGGAGCCTTGACCAGTCGTTCATTTTGCGTATTGTCGCTAGTCTGTGACCAGTGCCCAATCTGAATCTTGTCAGAAGCATTCTGTCATAGCCACTTGGAACGAAATATAAATAAGGTTCCATGCCCAAAGAAGTGAGCCTTAACTGATGTTGCATAACTGTGGGTTTAATGATTTCGTCTGCTACTCTTAGGGAGCCCAACAGTTCATGGCCCTCTTTCTTCAATGCTTTTCGGGGAAATCCGAGCCATGGAGCTAGGATTTTAGAAATAATCTGGGTGTCCTAGATCATTCAGGAACCTGTAAACAAATCTGAGTTAGAGATCTTTAGCGCCCCTTCCAGCCCAATGCAATTGCGCAGGATATCTCTGTTTAAATGGATCTGTTCACTGACCCATATCCTGTGCTATAGAAGTATTGGCTACAATTTGATAAGGTCCATTATAAAAGAGAGACCCAACTCCTCATGTCACACAAATGAGGACGTGCCATGGGGAGCTGAAAGGATGTACCGCAGAAATGTGTTGTCCACCATTTGTAGGGGGAGAGAATTGACTACGCCCCACACCCCAGCCCCGTACATCGCCGCTGATATACACTGCGCCTTATATATTACCAAGATTTCCCCCTGTGGCTTCCTTCCCAGCTTCTTTGTAAAAGTGGTTAGGACACTAGTTGATCTGCTAAAACCAACTTTTTCATCTCAATAGCGTGAGTCCAGGTGTCATTCTGATTAAAAAGGACACCAAGATACGAGAAAGTTCTTGTTGACGCTAGCTTCCTACCGTCCAGGCATATGTCCCTATCCGTTTCCCTTTATGCCCCTATTCCCCAGCTCTTTAGAAAGGTCTTTGAGAAAATAATGCTTAAGCCTAAATCCAGCATGAAGGCGTTGAAAGTATCCAAAACCCTTTGCAGACCATTTAGTGTGTGCGCCATTAAGATGGCATTGTCAGCGTATAAGAGGGCCGGTATAGGTCGCCCACTTAATTGAGGAAAATCTTGTCCACTCTTTAAGAGAGCATCAGCCAACCCGTTAATGTATAAATTAAAAAGGAAGGTGATGTGTTTTATCTAGGACCCCGATCAATATTGTGACCTTATGCCCCTATACGGCTATAATCAATACATATCCCTATAACGGCATAATAATTAGAGCCATATTTCTGTAACTCGCCTCTGCAGTCCATGACAGTCCATGACACAGCAGAAGCCACTTCCTTAGATTCCTAGATAGCACACCGAGTTCTTTCGACATACCAAACCCCCAGCAACCTGGGAAAGCCCCGCTTGCTTTGTTTTGATTAGTAATAGAACTCCTGCGAGCACTGTAAGAATGACCAGTTCTTAGTGACATCTTTATTGACGTCTTACGTCCAAAAACTTACGTCAAACTCGGCACCTTTCGGGTATAAATAATACCAACGTTGCCTTAAGCAAAAACACGGTGGTGGTGAATACTGGAGCAGATCAGCTGTCCCCTTGCAGAGAGCCCAGCAAATGCGAGAAGCCCACGGACGCTGCCCCTCCTCTTTGACGCGCTGAAAAAGACGCTGTCTTTTCTCCTGCCGAGAAAATCCAGCTCCGGCGTGTCCAGCCTACCCTTGCGGGTGACTGGGATATCGGGTCCTGAGAGGAGATACCAGACCTCCTACATTCTATTCCAGAGGTACGGTGCTGACTAAACCCTTAGAGAGAATTCTTGAAGCAAACTCTTGGCAAAGCCAACTTAACTTAAACTGCTACTTACTTACTCCCTCCCATGTGTTAGCCTTAGGTCAGGTACACTGGGGTAGGCGTAGTTAGAAGCACCAGTTGAGGTCGTTAGCCAATGTATATATGAATGTATATATTTTATTCATTTTAACCATCTTATGGCTAAGAAACCATATCAATGCTTATACAGTATTATTTCGTAATACTCCTTTTACTGTACACACTTTTTATAATACCAAGTCTTGCAATTGTGGCAATTCATTTCTCTTGCATGAGAAGGAAGACTGTTCAATAAATAATACCTTTTATTGAAAACGCCCGTCTCTCTATTCTCTGCATCCTGGTGAAAGTAAATCTGCACAACTGACTGAGTGAAATAACTGTCTATTGTTTCACACGACTCTAGAGATTGACTCTTATTCTGAGGAGCAAAGTTGTCATGTTTATGCGGTTGTCGGAAAACTGAATCCCTTCTTGTCTGAGCCAGGGAAGATGATCACTTCCTATTCAGTCAAGAAAGTTTCCAGTGACCTCTGAGATAGCTGGCGCAAACCCAATTAAGTCTAACATAGTCAGTAGAGACCTAGAAGACCGCAGTCCTACGTCTACACTGCTGTTTATGTTATTCCAATGCGCAGGGCCTATAGGGAAAATAGGAACTACACTACATGGCGCCCAACGTTTGGTAAGGCGATAAAACTAACGCAAGACGTTAGAGTAACTCAGTCGTGCTTTTTCACACAGACCCTTTCTCCCGTAAATACTCCAATAGACGTCTGGAGTGGGTGAAAGGTTAAAATCCGCCAGAACTTAGTAGGAAGAGATTCCTATGTAGAGTTTCTGGTTTAGTCAACGTTGAAGGATACAGTGTTCCAAAATATTGTGCACCGAATCTTTGTCTCCTTGAAACTTGATCTGTAACAAAAAACCTTTCTGACAGTAAAATGCCAGAAAGCGGCGATAACAACGGGACCGCTGAAGCCGCAGTAGATGCGAATCAACGGAACTCCGATGTTACAGGGATTTATGAACCGGGTGCGAATATCATCCCGGCAAACATAAGAAAAACTATAACGTTAAAACTTATAGAAAACGGACTGACCTCACAAGGTGGTACCGTCATTTTCGTGATAGAGGCACACGAATATCGGCAGACAGAGGTATTCTATTCATGGATAAACTTTCCAGCGGCAAACGCTACAACACACGAGTTTCACTATTACAAAATAGAGGAACCACCGGAAGAGTACGCTCCTTTTGAGGAGATTGAAATCCCATTAAAATACCAAGAGCACCTGCTCTGGTTTAAAGGCGCCCTAAAACACAATGATCACATCACCAGGCTCGGTCCACTAGGTAGACCAGGAGCAACGTGGCCGGTTCTAGCCAGCTACACACCACATCCAGACATTGATAAAATGTCAAGAGAAGAACTTTTAGCACAGCTAAAAATATTAATTAAAATACACAGACAGTTAGTCCAATATGTAATGCGGACTGCAACAGTCCAAACAGCTGTTAATATTCCACAGCTAACCCCCATCAGGGGAACACAAATAAAATTACACCACAAAACACACAATCATGTCTTGGGAAAACTCCCGCAAAACAGGAACAAATTCCCTTCTGGTTAGCACAGAAAATTACTCAAATAGAGGCAGTATTCCCAAATACTACCCCTATTGAGAAACACAGAATTCTGACTATCTGCCTCCCCATGGGGGTCGCACCCCATGTGGAGGACTGTGACACTTGGGGGACAGTCTTTGCTTCCATTTACACAAAAAAACATGGCGTTCCGTTCATGGCGGTAATACCAGATGTGCTAAAACAGATTCAGAATGAATACGGTCCAGAACCTGCTTTAACTCTTGGTATGAAATTACTGAAAGACTTCAAGCAGGTCTCGGCTATATTACTAGCCAACATAAAAGGAGAAGCAGCATCTGTGGCGATCCACCAGAAATTGAAAGAAACAGATTTAACAGATCAACCAATTGAGCTTGCCAGAATAATAGAAAAATGCTATGAAGAATTAGGTAGAGATAATTTGGGTGGGAAACCAGTAAAACCCCAACTACTCAAAAATCCTGACAAATTATTTATTAAAAATAATCTAAACACTCCTAAAAAGCGCTGGGATGGAAATAAAGAATCCACTTCCAAAGAAACAGTTTTCCAGTCCAGAGGAAGGTCTCCTCGGAGGAGGGAAAGAACTCCTAATCGAGAACACCAGTCTTCCCAGAGGGAGCACTCTGAAAAAAGATACAACCTTAGAAATAGGGATAACTTGAAAAAGCCTGATAGATATCAAAGTATTGATACACGTCCCTCTCGATTTTTTTCGCAGAAATCGGAAAGAAGAGGACGGTCAGATCCAGGGGAAGAGCACACCAAGTCCAAAGACAAGGAACCTGCTCAAAGTAAAAAATTACAATTTCCAAGAAAGAAGGTAGCCAGTATTAGAGTAATCGAACATGCCGAGAATACTAAGGACACAGCTGAAAAATGAAGAGTGGGCACAGACAATGCTAGACAGTGCAGCAGAAATCAGCATAGCTCGCAAGATCCTGATGAGTCATCTGGAGACAGTGGACACAAATGAATACATCAAGTAGAAACTGCAGACACCAGAGTTAGCGAACCTCATAAGTTATACGAAATAATACTACGTATAGAGGGAGATAAGACTAGGAAAATAAGGGGTCTATTTTGGGATAATCTCTCAAAAGGCTATGACATCCTGTTAGCCGAGAAAGATTGGCCCCTGAGTTTGTCAGGGAGTGCCCTCATGGCGAAGAAATGTTTATGCCTGCCTTCTCAAATCACTTTCCAATTCACACTAAATATATATATGCAAGGAAATGGGCAGTAGCCCAGGCACTAGCGTTATATAAAAATCATGTAGGATGGGATGAGGACTCTCCTCCTCACAAAATCCAGTTAAAATGTCAACCAACTGCACAAAGGCAGTACCCAATTAAGCAAGAAGCTAAAAAACAGGTCAGGGAGATTTTAGATCAACTTGACTACCAAGGGGTAATTGAAACATGCACCTCTCAAATGAACAATCCTTTGTTTCCTGTCTCCAAACCGGATGATTCGTATCGTCTAGTCTTGGACTACAGACACCTTAACTCATGTTGCAAAACATTTGCAGTACAAAATTCGCATAGTGCTGCACTAATGAATAACATAGTTCGCAAAAAATACAAAACAACATTAGACATATCTAATGGGTTCTTTTGTCAAAATATTGCACCAGAAAGCAGGTACTTGACCGCTTTCTCAATAATGGGGTCACAGAAAAATTTCTGTAGGCTCCCACAGGGATTCAAGAACAGCCCAGGACTATTCTCAGCCAGAGTAACAGTTACTACAAATGTATGATGATGAGGCATTATATGATGTCGATGACATCTATCTCACAGACGATGACTTGGATACTCACTTGAAAAGAGTGAACACCATAATACTTGGGTTCGCAGCAGAGGATTACAAATTCAACTTTAAAAAGTCACGAATTGCCCATCTAACAGTCCTATTTGTAGGTTACGAGTTATCAAGTGAAGGAAAAAACCTAGCGGACAGCTTCTTAGAGAAGTGCGCTGTACTCCAAGCACCAAAAACGCTGAAGAACTTACAATTAATTCTAGGCTTCCTGAATTTCGGAAGAACTTACATATTAAACTATGCAGAGAGGGTTAAACCTCTCTACGAATTAATAAAACCTGATTTTAAACCAATCAACTGGACTCAAAAACACACAGACATTTTGAGATCACTGCAAACAGACATGTTAGCTAAAACAAAATTAGGAACACGTGACAATACACGCAACCTTGTAATCTAGGTCATCCCAGGAAGGTGCGGATTCACGTACCTGACCTCTAATGAGGGAGAAACGGTACCAATAGCATACAAATCACATTTGTACACACAAGCAGAGAAAACATTCAGTCTCACAGAAAATACTGTAAAGGCAGTGCAAACTGCTCTAGCAAGAGAACGAGCACTAGCTCAAGGAAAAAGAATAACTGTTTACACAGCAGAATCAGCCTTCGAGGCACTATTCAGCCCAATCAACCTGCCTACAGTGGCATTAGATCCGAAATGGATACGGTGGGAAAATTCTCTTGATACAGAAAAAGTGACATACTATTATGGTCCGAACATGAAAAAACTGAATGATTTAAAATATGAAAGAGAATATCCTCTGCCAATTGAGATTCTGCCCCTTGAACAATACTGTATAATTTATACAGATAGATTTGTACAGCATTACAATGTAGATGATAAATCCTATGATGCAGCCTGCGCGATTGTTAAAGGTCGCTGGCTCTGCGGTAAATTCAGACCGAAAATAACAAAAATTGAATCACTGAGAAAATGTTCGGCTCAGCGAGCTGAAATCAGATCTTTAAAGTTGACGCTTGAAAATGCCGAACGTGAATTCCCAACACTAATCGTGTGCGATTCGCATTCTTGCGTCAATTCTTACAATAATGATTTGCAGAGCTGGGTTCAAAATGATTACAAAGACGACACAGGTGCCACAATCAAGCATAAAATGCTTTGGAAACAAGTAGTTCTTTTACAGAAAGAACTACAAAAGACTCACGTGATACACACTCTGAGTCATCAACGTGATGGTGTTCACGTTGCAGGGAATTCATTGGCTAATTCAGCCACAGCGGAAGCAACTAAACCGGCATCCGTAGCCACTAAAAAGCGTTCAGAAAAATACATAGACGGGGAAACCATGCTGGCAGTAAAAACGTCTTCAAAAGGCAACTGTGCGGCACTACCTGTGAACTATCCACTCAATTATACGTACATAATTGATGCAAACTCCGTTCCTTTTGCTCGAATCCCTGGAGTGGGGGATAGAGTAATTCCAAACATGAATCGGAGAATCTTATTAATAGCATACGCACACATGGGTGAAGGTCCAAGACATAAACAGATGAAGGAATCTCTGACTGAATTACAATCAGAGTGCTGGTGGCCGGGGATGAGCCTGCACTACTATAAATATGTAAAGAACTGCCCAGACTGCGACAGAGATCGCAGCAATGAGTCAAGCGGAGTAATGCCATGGACATTTCTGAAGGCAGCATAGGGCTATCTACACACGAAATCCAGCGTCCTATTAATTATTTAAGAATACATTCACTTAAAAAATGTGGCCCCAGCGCTCGGCTGACGCTAGAACTGTTATAAAAGATTTGCGAGTCTTTATCGGCACATACGCAATTGCCATGCTTCATTCTGACCAGGGTCCTGCTTTTAGCTCTCGAGCTTATAAGGAGGCCATGACCAGCATGGGCATTGGATTGCGGTTCTCTTGTCCCTTCCATCCTGAGGGAAACGGAGAAGTGGAAAGAAAAAACCGAGACATAAAGCAATCTATAACGGCAAAGGTATTAGGTTCGGGTAATGGGTGGGTCCAACATTTAACAAGTGTCCAACGTAGTCTTAACAACTTGCCAAGAAATTCTCTAAAAGGTTTCAGCCCGTACGAACTATTGTTCGGAACTAGAATGTATGTTCAGGACTTAGATAGTCATGCTTCAGTGGTAAAAGATGAGAATAAAGACTTTGACATCAAAGATCGTTTGGCTGTTTTACAGGACTTAAATGAAACAAGAAAAGCCCTGAGCAACATAAAGTTAAAAAACAGCCAACCACCACTGAAGACACACCACCTGTCCCAGCAAGACCTGTCTGGATTCCAAAGATTGGGGATCTGGTCAGAGAGAAAATAGCGGTGAAGAAGGAATTTGGGCCTTCTTACAGAAAAGCAGTACCTGTCTTAGCAATCAACGGAACAAGATCAGTAGTACTACCGCCCCTTGCTGGTAAAAAGGAGAACCGAGTTGTATCAATCGACCTGGTGAAACCACAATCATGTGGCCTATAATAAATAGTAGGCCCAGTGGACTCCCAAGAAGTAACAGAATACCCAAATTTGCTAGTATCCAAGAGGTTCAAACTGAAAGACTAATCACATTTGATAAACCTGCAGTAAATAAAAAAGGACTATGCAGAAATGCAATGGAACTTGTGCCTCTTGAAACCCAAATTGAAACAGTTTGTCATGAAACACCAGTCTACAATGATGTGGCATCAGAATGGGCTAATGAAAATCAAATGGGAAATACTATTCCTACGATCGACAGAACTGCATCTGGCTACTTCATCAATTTAGATAACTTTTCTGAAGATCAAAGCGACCCTGAAGTGACGCCAGAAACAAAGACTTTTAAAGAAAAGGCAACAGAACTCTTTCATCAAGTCAAGGAAGCATATCTGAATGCACCATTGGTTGAGCATTGGATTGTATCAGGGGTACTTATACTCCTACTATGCCTAATTTTAGTTTTAATTTTAGGAACATTTATTACAGTTCAATGGACACAGCAAGTCAGAACATCAACTTAGTTCTAAAGCACCACAAATCATCTCACATCGAGAAAAGAGAACTATCATCAGTTAATGTCACAGCCATTCCAATACCCGGCGGGGTAGTTTGGGATAAGACAGACTACGAAATATATGGCCCGGTCGAGCTCTTGAAATATCCTCATCAGTTTAAGGTTTCATTAAGTGACTTTGTAAAACCAAGTACATTCTCTGATGATTGGGATTTTGAAATTATAAATAATATGATGTCGGATTTAGTGTTGTCAGCAAAATTTACAGAACATGATTATTTACAAGGTTCATCTAATTATGAACAGATGTATTGTTTTACCCATTACGCAGACCACTATTTACATAAATCTGCCCAACCTAGAAATGTTTTTAAATATAACCAATGGGAACATTGTGCTACTCCGCCTAAAAGCAGTTCAAAAACATTCTATGAGAAATTCCAATACTTCTCAGGGTTTAACACAAGTAATGCAGAAACATTTTATTATAAACTGTTGGATAAAACAGGGACAAAAACCTTGCTGACAAATACTAAATTGATATATTCAGAAGCATTTTATGAAAAAATGATTACATTTGGTTATGATTTCTGGAAAAATAGCATTGAAACAAAAACCATCTGCGGTACAAAAGATTGGCAGGTACAAGGCCTAGAAGCATTATTTCGAGCCTGCATGATCCCAGAACAAATAATGTTCTTGAATGACACAATTCAACAAACAACCTGTCTTGGCCTAGCCAAGATTAAAGACCTTAACAAACCGTCTATTCCAAAGCCAATACCTGATAATACAACCACAGATATTGAGGTAGACGTATCCCAAATTTTAAATAAAAACAGAACACATTATGATTGGAAAAAGTGGTTAATCTGGCCTACAGACACGAACAACTGTCAAGATAGATTCCTCAACAAATTACAGGGGTTAAAAATGACCAGACCAGACCCTAGATACTCCCAGAGACAACATCCAGGGATAGTAACAACATACAGTGTAGGGAAACTATGCCTCGAATGGCTTCAAACATCCACACTGGCACAAATTAAGCAACATTTGTCTTTTCTTAAAGATGGTGCTGATTTGCGAGATTTCATAATGGGACCACGCAAGCAGCGTCAGAAACGTTTCATTGCGGCCAGCATATATGCTGCATACAACGAGGCATGGAAAGAAACTCAAATTGAAACAGCCGAGAAAATACGAGAAATTGATCGTATTAATTTGGATAAATCACTTTCTGTTGTGGACAATGGGTTAATGACTCTGTCCTCCAGAATATATTCACTGGACAGTATTGTATCCTCTGCTATTGATATAATAGACCAGGACCTGCTAATGTTACAACATGGCCAGTCCCAATTACGTTCTATTGTACAGCTAGGCTGGACGCTTCAAAATCTCTGTTCAGGCTATGTGCCATGGCGTTTAATCAACACAACGTCATTGTTTTCTATCTTTAACCTTACCGATAAACAAATCAGTTTGGCACAGAAAGGAGCAGACTATACAATCCTGAGCATCGAAAAACTTGAGAGATTACCATTGACAATGTCAGAAAGACCTGTCATTGAATGGATAATACACAGGATTATCACAATTCCGATAACTACTTTCCAGTTTAAAAATTGCCTTGAGTATATACCGGCAGGCCAGTATGAAAAGTTGGGTAAAGGATACATTAAGTCATCATGGAAATTACCTTATACACACACATGTTATAGTGACAACAACAAAAGTGTATTTCTTAGTGGTGATAAGTGTAAACATTCCCTAAGCGGTATACTTTTGTGCGAAGGTATTAACTTGCATGGGGCCTGTGAGGGTACTTCGAATAACCTTTCATGCCACTAGCACGGCACACCTGCAACACAGATAGAGCCATTCTTTAGGCAACTTTTTAACGGGAGTTCCGTTCTAATAACGGATCACAGCTGGTGTGGCTTGGTGCCAGGGAAAACATCTCTTAAGCGTGAGTTCCATGGTCACTTGCTGTATGCAAGCATTATATCCAAATGGCCCTGGAGACTCAGTGGCTCTGATTTGGCCTCCCTTGAATATCTCTTCTATACGAATTGATACTTTAAGCAGAATGAAGTCTGTGCTTTTGCAGACAACATTGCCCATCACGTCATCAAAAGAAACGTACGATCTCCAAGTTGCAAGGACAACGGCAGAGATACATACACTTTTATCAACAAATTGCCCCGTGCATTTCACAGAAATGCTCAGCCAAATCCTAAATATGTTGAATGCCAGTGGTATCTCGAGTGTATTTAAGACGATTTTTTCGGGACTGTTAACACCATTTGAAGCAGTCCTGGGCATTTTTCCAAATTTTGTCCATTCGATCTTTGGCGGCCTACCTCTACTTTTGGGACTTGTAGCAGGTATTCTATTTTTGACCCTCCTGCTCCGATATGGCAAACCAAAACGCAGACATGACTCCGGCAAGGATGGAAGAAACGATCCTAGGAATACGCTACCGGGACCGCATAACTAAAGTCCTTGGACTAGCACGGCTAAGAGATCTGAATATGACCTGGTTTTGTTCATTTAGACCTATATGGCAAACCTGCATATTACCTGTGCTTCGATGTATGCTATGCGGAGAGGAATGCGTGTTAGACACCTGTCTTGCACTACCATCAGCAGTACCAATGGATGTAGATACTTTGCTAAGTCCAGTTACGGCTCACGCATCGTGTTGTCCACAGCGGTTACCAATCCTGATGACGGCATTCGTTGAGACTCCTGTGCTACGACTAGGTGGCGGCAGTGAAGCAAGAAATGAAAGCAACATCACCCAGGTACGACCTTCTGTGAGCATTGCTGATCCTGAAATCGATGATAGCAATCATTCTCACAACTGCCAGGTTACAGCACTATCGAACCTGGTTGAACTGTCACCTGAATATGTAGACCAATTCTGTCTGAAATAATGTTGTAGAAGAGTAGGGTCTGCTATCCTATGGTCACCCCAAATTTTTGCTTTTTGCTTCACTGGTTTTCGACTGAGGCTGTGGGCCTGCTAATCAGACTCCCAGCCTGCTGTTCTCTCTCTAAATTCATAATACATGTGCTATAGGTACATACCACAATTGGAAATGGACTCCTTGTCAGCCCCTGTACCATGCACTATAGGTGCTCAGGGCATAGGTGCCACCAAGGCCTACCAGGGGCTGCAGCATATCTTTTGCCACCCCTGGCTGGTTCTTAAATCGACACAACTGGCTGATCACTCAGCTGGGGCAAGTTGGTGTAATCACCCCTTGCTTAGATATAGTATACCTATATCTAAACCTATATCTGGACACATATATACCTGTGAGTCACTCCTATGGCAGGCCTTAACAATCCTGGAGGCAGAGTGCTTGGTTTTATGTGAGATGGTGCTCTAGCATGAGCTAAGCCTGTCTGCAGCTGTTGGGACCAATTCCCTTAGCTGTTCCGGGATAATGCCAAACCATATACTATTAAGTGCATTATAATCCTTGCGGTTATATGTTAACTTTGGTTTGGCTTTATCAAAACATGTCGTGTAAGGTGTCATACGATTTGGAATACTATCCCCTTGAAAGTCCTGTCGACGGGGATAGCATTCCACCCCTCTAGAGGGAGAAGACATGTTACTTTACTGAAACGCGGTTGATTTTTAAAAGAGCCTCAGATCCACAAAATGGATGCTTCTGCCACAGACACAAGTCTGACCTCCTGCTGCTGACCGAAACTCAGCCGAGGAGGCCTGGACAAAGGCTTTCCTGTCACGGGGAGGTGTCACACCACCCCAGACAGGAGATAGTGGATTGTAGCAGGGAGGTTTCAATGAAACCAGACAGTGCCTGGGGAGCACAAGGCTTCCCCTTGCATAATCCGGTCAAACCGGTTCTGGGGCACACCAGCCCCAGTCCCAGCGTGACCCTGGACAAAGGGAAAGGGGTGTAACCACCCCCTTCCTGGGTGCCACCCATAGGAGGGACCTATCAGGTAATCCAGATTCGAATAAGAGTGGGAGCAGTGCCAATGCAACTCAGATTATCCTGATGAAACTTAAGAAACAAAACTCTGGACCCTTCAACATCCTACTCGACGTAGAAGACTGAAGAATCTCCCTTGTGGTCAAGGAGTGACCACCCTATGCAAACAGGCACCATCCAGCACCTCGACGTCTGCTTTGTTGCAGTTCCCGCTGGAACTCGAGCAACAGAGATCGACAAGATCAAGCTTGCCTGCCTTCTACCAGCCCGATCCACAGTCCCTGCAGAGCTGAGACCCTTGGAGGCGACCGGAAGCGTGGGGCCAGCCATCTTGAAAAGACCACGAGACGCTGACCGTGCAGCCCAGGAGTGACCCTCGAAGCTGTATTCAAGGATTGTCTCGACAACAACACTCACAACAGCAAGGAACTTTTCAACATTGTCAAAGAATTCACCAACCCCACCGCAGCATCTAACGACATCACTCCCTCCCAAGACCTCTGCAATGCATTATCCTCCTTCTTCTACAACAAAATTGCCGACATCCACAATAGCTTCGATAATACTCCCAGCATTCAACCCTCCCCACCCCCCTCAGATCCTACTCCGCCAACTAACAACCTTACCGCCTGGAACCCAATCACCACTGAAGACACCATCCGCCGAATGAACTCCATTCACTCTGGCTCGCCAACTGACCCCTGCCCCCACCACATCTTCAACAAAGCGGACTCCATCATCGCACCCCATCTCCGTGATGTCATCAACTGCTCGTTCAACTCTGCCACCTTTCCAGAAAGCTGGAAACACGCCGAACTCAGCGCCCTTCTGAAGAAACCCACAGCAGATCCCTCTGAACTTAAAAACTACAGACCTATATCCCTCCTCCCATTCCCGGCCAAAGTCATTGAGAAAGCCGTCAACAACCAGCTCGCCGCCTTCCTTGAATCCAACAACTCCCTCGATCCATCTCAATCCGGATTTCGAGCCAAACACAGCACCGAAACCGCCCTCATTGCAGCGACTGACGACATCCGAACACTACTGGACAACGGTGAAACAGTGGCCCTCATTCTACTCGACCTCTCCGCCGCTTTCGACACAGTCTGCCACAGCACCCTTATACAACGCCTCAGCAAAATCGGAATACAAGGAAAAGCCTTGGACTGGATCACCTCATTCCTCGCTGGGAGAACCCAGAGAGTCCGCCTTCCCCCCTTCAAATCAGAGGCCACTTAAGTCATCTGCGGAGTACCACAAGAATCTTCACTCAGTCCCACCCTCTTCAACGTTTACATGAGACCACTCGCCTCCATCGCGAGTCAACACAACCTTAACATCATCTCTTACGCCGACGACACCCAACTAATCCTTTCCCTCACCAAAGACCCTAACACCGCCAAAACCAACCTTCACGAAGGCATGACAGAAGTAGCCGAATGGATGAAACATAGCCGCCTAAAACTCAACTCAGACAAAACGGAGGTGCTCATCCTAGGATCTTCCCCCTCCGCCTGGGACGACTCTTGGTGGCCTTCCGCTCTGGGCACAGCACCCACACCCACCGACCATGCACGTAACCTTGGCTTCATCCTAGACTCCTCTCTTTCGATGTCCAGACAAGTCAACGCAGTCTCATCCTCCTGCTTCAACGTACTTCGCATTCTCAAAAAGATCTTCTGTTGGATCCCCCTCGAGACAAGAAAGACTGTCACCCACGCACTGGTCACGTGTCGACTGGATTATGGTAACACACTATACGCCGGAATCACAGCAAAATTACAGAAAAAACTCCAACGCATCCAAAACGCATCAGCGAGACTAATATTAGACATCCCTCGCCAAGATCACATCACCGGACACCTAAAAGACCTCCATTGGCTTCCCGTCAACAAAAGAATTACATTCCGCCTTCTCACCCACGCACACAAGGCCCTCTACAATCTAGGACCCGAATGCCTCAACACTCGACTGTCCTTCTACAAACCCACCCGCCAACTAAGATCGTCCAATCAAGCCCTCGCCGCTGTCCCGTGCATCCGAAAATCCACCATGGGTGGCAGATCCTTCTCCTTCCTTGCCGCCAAGACTTGGAACTCACTCCCCACTCACCTCCGCCTTACTCAAAACCACATCTTCTTCAGAAAAGAACTTAAAACCTGGCTATTCGACAAATAATGAACCCCTTACCCAAGCGCCTTGAGACCCTCTGGGTGAGCAGTGCGCTATACAAATACCCGAACTTGAACTTGAAGGGTGGTGGTGAATACTGCAGCAGATCAGCTGTCCCCTTGCAGAGAGCCCAGCAGATGCGAGAAGCCCACGGACGCTGCCCCTCCTTTTTGACGCGCTGAGAAAGACGCTGTCTTTTCTCCTGCCGAGAAAATCCAGCTCCGGCGTTTCCAGCCTACCCTTGCGGGTGACTGGGATATCGGGTCCTGAGAGGAGATACCAGACCTCCTACATTCTATTCCAGAGGAACGGTGCTGACTAAACCCTTAGAGAGAATTCTTGAAGCAAACTCTTGGCAAAACCAACTTAACTTAAACTGCTACTTACTTACTCCCTCCCATGTGTTAGGCTTAGGTCAGGTACACTGGGGTAGGCGTAGTTAGAAGCACCAGTTGAGGTCGTTAGCCAATGTATATATTTTATTCATTTTAACCATCTTATGGCTAAGAAACCATATATATGCTTTTACAGTATTATTTCGTAATACTCCTTTTACTGTACACACTTTTTATAATAACAAGTCTTGCAATTGTGGCAATTCATTTCTCTTGCATGAGAAGGAAGACTGTTCAATAAATAATACCTTTTATTGAAAACGCCCGTCTCTCTATTCTCTGCATCCTGGTGAAAGTAAATCTGCACAACTGACTGAGTGAAATAACTGTCTATTGTTTCACACGACTCTAGAGATTGACTCTTATTCTGAGGAGTAAAGTTGTCATGTTTATGTGGTTGGCGGAAAACTGAATCCCTTCTTGTCTGAGCCAGGGAAGCTGATCACTTCCTATTCAGTCAAGAACGTTTCCAGTGACCTCTGAGCTAGCTGGCGCAAACCCAATTAAGTCTAACATAGTCAGTAGAGACCTAGAAGACCGCAGTCCTACGTCTACACTGCTGTTTATGTTCTTCCAATGCGCAGGGCCTATAGGGAAAATAGGAACTACAGGACGCAGCCCTGCCTAACCCCTCTCCTTACAGGAAATGCTTCTGTGCACTGACCCTCCACCCCGTATCTGACGCTGGCTGAGGCTCCCTCATAAAAACTCTGCAAAAAGGCAATAATGTTATGGTCCACCCCTTGGCCTACAAGAATCTACTATAGCCTGCTGTGTATTACAGAACCAAATGCGGCTGTTAAATCAATGAAGACTAGATAAAGTTTCCCCTTTTTAGCTCTTGTATATTTCCCTATGATGATGGCCAGGTTTAAGCTCTGTTCTATGGTGCCCAACCCCTCCCGAAAGCCATACTGAAAGTCTGACAGAACCTGATTTTCAGCTGCCCAATCCTGTAACTGCTGCAGGATGACATGTCCCACCACCTTCACCATGGAATCAAGAAGGTAAATTGGTCTGTAACAACCAGGATCTTGACGATTTCCCTTCTTGAAAATCGGGATTATGATGGACTCCACCCAAGTCTTTGGAAATGTAGTACAAGCACTAGCGTTGATCAAATGAGTTAGAAGCTGGCCCCATAGCATGGTGTTGGATTTAAATGAGTCGACCGGAACCCCATCGGGCTAGGTGCCTTACCCCCCTGGCTTCGAGCAAGGGCTAGATCTACTTCGTCCAGCGTTGCATAGAGGTTGCCCTGATGTCCGGAATATACTCCCGGGGATTGATGATCATAAATGGCTGGGCTATTATATACTGCAGAGAAATGGCTAACCCAGTCTTTTTCTGGGATCGCAATCTCAATGGCAGGGCCTTCACCCCCACTCAAATGAGGGGCCCTTAGTACCTTCCAAGAGGCCACAGAGTCCTTCTGTTGGACGGCTGCATGGAGCGAATCCCAGGCTTCCTCCCTCAGGCACCTTTTTCTATCAGCAATTGCCCTCTTGTAGTCTGCGCTTGCCCTCCTTACCCCCTCCCCCCCCCCCGGCAATCTTGGTTGTCTATGGAGCTCTGTCTTCAGATTAGGGTGTGCCTTAGTGCAGGCACTGTTAAACCAACTTGGAGTTTTCGGCTTATTACAACATTGAACGCTCAGTAAACTCCTAACCTCTTTAGTTATCTCGAGGAAGGAGTGCACTATGTCGTCCGATGTGGAAAGCTCACTCAGGCAGATATCAAAGGCAGATTTACGTGACCAGATAAGCTGTTTGGTCAACTTTGGACCAGCGAAGAGCATAACCATTCTTATTTTTCAACTCTAGGGTACCCATCACCTGATTTGCTGGTTTCTTCCCCATAAAACCTTGGGTAGGTAGGAATAGCTTAAGACAAAGCGGATAGTGGTCACTCAATGCGAAGCCCCCTATCATAAAAGAAAGCAGCCTCGGGACAAGGGTATATGAAGCGAACATAAAATCAATGGTAGAAACAAGACCTCTACCAATAAAAGTCGAGAACATAGTCACGGGGGTAGGAACGAGTTCATTGAAAAATCCCAGATCATATTGGAACAATAATTCATTAAAAAGTTCCCTAGCTTTTTTCTGTGAGAAATAACAATTAAGTTCCCCCTCTTCATGGAGGCAACACGTTCTGGGATCAACTGATTTACACAGTGCACAGTTAAAGTTCCCCAACAGAATTATCATAGTGTCCTTAGATCTCAGATTACAAATGGCGTCCATGGTCTCACCAATCCTTGTAAGCTCAAACCCAAGCTCCCTCGCTGGAACATTATTATACAAATTTACCATGAGCACACACTGTGAGTGATTTATAAATAGTTGAATAATGTGATATTGACAGTCCCCTGCACAAAATACAATCTTATCCACCACTAGCTTATTAGAAATATACGTGCACAACCCTCCCTTGGGTCTCCCTCTCAGAACCTTCACCGCAGGAGTATTAAAAGTCATGTAGCCATTAATGTGCATTGGCTCTAACTCCCAAGTTTCCTGTACACACAGGATGTCAATGCTTGAAATGAACTCACACCATAACGGGTTTTGAATCTCGGAGCGCAGCCCTGCAATGTTTCAAGTGGTGATGCTGGTAGCAGTGGTTACAGTTATTGGGGTGGGGCTCACTTGTGGTGTGGGGGGAGGGTTACTTAACCCCTTCGCCGTGGGGGTAATTCCCCCACAGTGCGGGGAGGGGGGCCGTCGCACCGCGGTGCTCGTGACGAGCCCAACTCGTCGTGAGGCACAGTGGAGCTGTGCTCATGACGAGCTGGGCTCGTCATGACTCCGCCCACTTATTGATCGTCCCACACAGGCGGGGCTCCACAGAGATCAGCAGCAGGTTAGTAGGGGCTCCCGCGCAGCGGAGGAAAGGCAGCGCTTTATGCGCGATGACCACGCATCCCCCTCACTTGCGGCAGCTGTGGTCAGAGGGTTGCACCCTGGGAGTTAGAGTGCGCTCCCAAGGTGGTATCGGCAAGCACTGGAGACAGATGATGATTAACCCTGGGACCACGTCCCACCAGGGAATACTCTGCAGCTCGCACAAGACAAACAGGCTCCACCGAGATCAGCAGCAGGTTAGTAGGGGCTCCCTCGCCACAGGGGGAGAGGCAGCACTTTCTGCGCGATGACCACGCCTCCCCCACACTCGCTTCAGCTGTGATCAGAGGGTTGCACCCTGGGAGTTGGAGTCCACTCCCAAGGTGGTATCAGCAAGCACTGGAGACAGATGGTGATTAACCCTGGGACCACGTCCCACCAGGGAATACTCTGCAGCTCGCACAGGACAAACAGGGCTCCACCGAGATCGACAGTAGGTTAGTAGGGGCTCTTCTTTCCTTTTTTAAGTCACAAAGAAATGTATTCAGAGACGTTGTAAGTTCCAACAAATTGTCATAGATGTCCATCCGCGCCAGGATACTCAAGAGTAGTTGTGCGCGTAATAAATACCCATATAACGTAACATACCATAACATTTTTAAGGAGACATTTATAAAGTAGCCATTACCGCAATTGGCTCGGTAACCAGCTTGTTACATGTTGTCAGTTTCAGGTCAACTTGTACATTATGTGTTTTTTAATACTTTGCCCCAAAGAATTTGACAATCAGGACTAATGTGATATTTAATCGATTTCTATTTACTTATTTGGTCACAAACAGACTACATTCTAAAATATATTATGGGACAATGCACCTCCTACAGAGATATTTGACTACTTGGCAATTTCAAGGGTATAATAACAGAGGTAGCTCTGGTGCTTATTGCACTTGGTGGAGAAATATGCTTGCACTCCAGTCACATATTTGACTAAAAAAAAATAGCACAGAAGGTTAATGTGCTTGCAGCAAAGCACATGTATAACATGCAACTCACACATTTGTATTTTATGTAAACAGCTCAGTAGGGTACTTACTTTTGCTGAAGAGATCCTTGTGTTACCTGCAGATCAGAAGTTATAAACCTTAAAATATACCTAAATGAGTTATGATCTGGCACCAAGGAGCTGCCTGAAAACGGTAAGGCATAAGTGTATTTCTTTGAGTAGTATTAAAGATGCATCAGTAACTGCAATGTGAATGCTTATTACTGTAATTACTCATATAGAAAGCAATACCTGACCTTAATACAAAGTATACATAGATATTACACACACAGCTTGAAAAACTGCCTCCAAAGCAGTTTAGCTCAAGTGACACGGTATATGTCTTTGTTTCTTCAATGGTATTGCCATTAAGGTGTTAAGCTTCAGCTAATGCCTAGCCAAGGGAGATGCCAAAAAAGGAATTCGGATGGCCCTCAAAGTGAGGCGTTTATGTTCTGCCCAGCTCAAAGTGAAAAGAAGAAACCTCCTGCGACTTGCTGAACTAAACACAAGCAGGAAAAGTATTCGAAAAGTATTTGATAGAAACTTTAGATGAAGTTGTGACCACTTCTCCACATCCCCTTTTTGCTAATCTAATCTGTCCAGATACTATCTGCCTGACCTTTCTCCTCTAATCTAAACTGCTGGTTCTATGAGTTTTCTTTGTTTCTTTTCTTTTTTTTCATGTTGTGAGTTATCCACATGCTTCTTCTTGTTCTCTTGTAAAGCGCTCTCATGTCATTGAGACACATTTGCGCTACATAACAGGGCACACATTTATTCAATAATTATAGATATTTGCATTTTCAAGGGTAAAGAAATTGCCTGCTCGCTCAATAAGTTAACACTCGTGGCAGCCATTCGAAGTAATCTGCACATTAAAGTTTGGATGCGAGCAGGGGGGACGGTCCCCACACCCACCAAAAAGTTTCATTGAGGTCAGACAATATTTCCTGTGAGAAAAAAAAGGAGGAGTCATAGGTAAAATGCGCCTCCACGTCCAACTATAAAGTTTTACACTGTAAATGAAACATATCTCAGTAAATAGATAAGCTTAAAAAACATGCTTGCTTTCAGTTCCCAGTGAAGCTTTCAGCAAAATGCCTGCACGTTAAACCAGAGGAGGGAGAAGGGGCCACCACAGGCTGTTGCATAAAAGGGTAGCAGGTTCCTTCAAGCTAACCTTACATCGGAAGCTGTTTGAAATGGGTACACACCTTGTTGCTAAAAGAGAGAAGGGTGCGTGCGTGTGCCAAGGAGTCTGTGGTGCTGTGAACTGCTTTAGCGCTGGTGGTGCCCGGTGCGACAATCACTTTTGGCGCCCCCACGTCCCATGGCCGCCTTCTCAGAATTTCTACCTACCACCTGCAAAAGCACCCCTCATCTCTCTTATCATAAGATGTTGCTAAACACAGCGCCCCCCTGAGGTCACAGCGCCCCCCTCCACAAGTCAGCGCCCAGTGCGGCCACACCAGTCGCACAGCCCTAAAGCCTGCCCTGCTGTGAACGACATATTTTCAAAGAATTCAGTGCTAGTATGAACCAGATGCCAGGCGGGAGGAGGGGTCACCACACACTAGAACAGGAGGAAGGGTGAAGGCACTTCAGGAAGTATAATGGGCAACAAAAATTTTCTCTTAGTGAAATCACCGGGGAGGGAACTAGGGACACAAAGGAGGGACATTTAGAAAAATACACCAATAAAAAGAAAGCATTTAAGACAAGCACAACAAAGCAAGAATGGCAATACGTAGGAGTGCTAAAAGCTCATAGACTTATTACTACACGTCTTATAGACAGTGCAAGCTCTGCCTAAGCTTGACCTAAAAAGCCAATTATCATGGGGAAAATCAACACAGCCTGTTATTATGCAGAGACTAGAGAGGGATAAAATGAACATCCAAAGCAGAACCAGCATTTTATAGTCTCTAAAGCAGGGGACTCCTCATATTGAGAAAGAGAGGACCAATAGAAGGAACAAGCATTTGCAATGCAAATAGGTTTCGCATTTGCAGGCAAGTGAGCTATTGGCATTGTTTATGACAATACCTTTTCTTTGTGTTTTGAAAACCTGAAAGCGGTGCGTAAACACGCACTTTGTACTTATAGTCCTTGCTTATGAGAAGCAAGGCTTGTAGTAAAAGGTGTGCAGTTACTGCCACCCTTGCTTCTTGTAAGCAACGACTATAAGTACATTTTGTGTGTTTACGCACAGCTTGAAGGTTTTCAAAACACATAAATAAAAGACATTGTCATTTGCAATGCCAATAGCTCAATCTCTCGCAAATGTGAGACCTATTGCATTGCAAATGCTTTTTTTTTGGTAGGCACTGCGAGATTGAGTGATTGGCCCGGAATCACAAGATGGAGAGCAGACGCCGACACTCAAACCCGCTTCTCCAGCTCCTTAGTCCGCGGCTTTAGCAACATTTTCTCCCCATGTGACCGTGTATACCCTATTCTGCTGCCCACGTAAAGCTCCTTTAATGCCACTGCACCCAGTTTGCGCTCTTGAAACTGCACAAAATACATGCAGTAAACAATGGCCCGCAGAAAGGAACTGCCTGGCACTGGCCTGGCAATGAAGTCGCCCTATTGAAATCCACTCAGCTGGCAGTGACATGAAGTGAGCCAAAAGGTGGCACTAAAGACTGGATCTAAGCCCGGCAGGGATAGCGGCTAGAAGCTGCCTGATAGTTTGTGGGCTGGCTTCCTGCTGGTGACAGTCGCAAGTCGCCAGTACAAGACCCGCAGCCTGTAGCTGTGGCTGGTGAATGTACATGCTATCTCCACTCTCTCGACCTCTGTGGCCTCTGCTTCTGGGAGCTGGCAGAACTGGAATCTCCGGGGTATGGCTTATTTTTCCCTCTTTTATTGTGATCTACATCACTTCAGTTCCCTTGTCATAAATCACTCTAATACTGGGGACAAGGGGACAACGTGACATCTATACTCAGTGCCCGAGGGTAGTGAGCAGAACAAACAGCCCAGACCTGCTTTGGGCGCTGAGAGAAACAGTCAATACCTTTCAGTTTTTTACATTTCCATATGTTGACGGTGCCATGCCACTAACCATACAACCATAGCAGTGACACTTTCTGATCCTTTTTATTCAGTCTGGGCTGTTGCAGTTATTATTATTCCTTTTTTTAATCCATATTGTGGAACAAATAACCATGTCCATGAGACACGTAGCAGTATCATGGAACATCATCCTTGTTAGATCTGGGTGTCTCTAGTTGGCAATCGTATTCACCTTTGTCCAAATAGGGACCCTTACTTCTAAGTCAGGATAAGGGGATTATACGCCTAGATAACCCCTGTTCACCCCCTTGGTAGCTTGGCACGAGCAGACAGGCTTATCTCAGAGGAAGTGTGTTAAGCATTAGTGAATATACACATTAATACAGTGAAAACACTACAAATGGACACAACACAGGTTTTATAAAAATAAGTATTTTTTATATAAACTTAACACAAGACCACAAACGACAAAAATCCACAATACTGTACTTAAGATTGATTTAGAGATGGTAAAAGTGACTTAGTTCAAGTTGGTGATAAATGCGACAAAGTTCTCAACAAAGTACCTGGATGCGTAACACAAAATAAACAAAAGGCTCGCAAAAGGGGAGATGCGTTGGTTCCGTGATCCGGGGGAGATGATTTTTTTGCGCCTCAATGCTTGCGCAGAGTAGGGGATGCGTCGTGATCCTTACCGGTGCGGGGATGATGCGTAGGTTCTCGGCTTGCGGTCCGCTTGCAATGCGCAATATGGCGCCTCAATGCGATGCAGCAATCCTGGTGGGATGCGAGAAGATGGTGCCCTTGATGCGACGATGCAACAATGATGTGTAGACGCCCTGGCAGCATTGCGACGACCCTGTACTTTGGAGCCGCGACAGGCCCTGCGACACGCTTTTCCAGTGATACGATGGCAACTCTCTTGATGGCGTCACGCTTCTCCAGTGATGCAACAGCAGGCAGCTTCAACGAAGACACGCTTCCTGGGAGATGCGGCAGCTGCATGCTTCACCGGCGATGCGACAATCTCAGCTGCGGCGGCATCACACTTCTTCTAGTTGCGACGCGCTATCAGCTCCCAGCGACACGCAGGCTTCCGCAGTTAGAATTCCCAGCAAGGAAATTCAGAGGGGAGCTGGAGATGAAGTCTTTTGTCCCTGAGACTTCAGCAGGAGGAAAGCACAAATTCAAGCACTTGGAGAATATTCTGTAAGATGATGAAAGTCCTTAAAAAGTTCCTTCTCCTTTTCCTTGGCAATAAAGAAACCACTGCAGGCCAACCCAGCAAACAGCACACTGGCAGAGGGGCAGTCCAAAACTCCTGCAGCTTCCTTGGTTCTTCTCCTTGGCAAAAGGTTAGGCTTGTTCCCAGAAGTGATTTAGAAAAGGGGGTGGTGATGAACAGAGTGTCTGAGTTAAACAGACCACTCTTACCCAGTCCAAAGATCAGGGCTTGATCCATCACCGTTATTTATCTCACTGCCCATCCCAGCTCAGAACCTGGCTATATGCAAATCAGTCTGTCCCTGGCCCAGTGCATCATGGGAACAGGGCAGACTAAACTACCAAGCCAATTCTTCACCAGAAAGGAGACAAGCTACCGGGGACCGGTTTCTGGCATTTCAGCCTTCTTCGGCCCGGCTTGCTTGAATCCTGATGGAGCAGTGAGAAAGGGACTCATGTCTGAGTATACCCTGCCACACCTATAGTGGCCAAAAACGATTTAGAAAAGGGGGTGGTGATGAACAGAGTGTCTGAGTTAAACAGACCACTCTTACCCAGTCCAAAGATCAGGGCTTGATCCATCACCGTTATTTATCTCACTGCCCATCCCAGCTCAGAACCTGGCTATATGCAAATCAGTCTGTCCCTGGCCCAGTGCATCACGGGAACAGGGCAGACTAAACTACCAAGCCAATTCTTCACCAGAAAGGAGACAAGCTACCGGGGACCGGTTTCTGGCATTTCAGCCTTCTTCGGCCCGGCTTGCTTGAATCCTGATGGAGCAATGAGAAAGGGACTCATGTCTGAGTATACCCTGCCACACCTATAGTGGCCAAAAACGATTTAGAAAAGGGGGTGGTGATGAACAGAGTGTCTGAGTTAAACAGACCACTCTTACCCAGTCCAAAGATCAGGGCTTGATCCATCACCGTTATTTATCTCACTGCCCATCCCAGCTCAGAACCTGGCTATATGCAAATCAGTCTGTCCCTGGCCCAGTGCATCATGGGAACAGGGCAGACTAAACTACCAAGCCAATTCTTCACCAGAAAGGAGACAAGCTACCGGGGACCGGTTCTGGCATTTCAGCCTTCTTCGGCCCGGCTTGCTTGAATCCTGATGGAGCAGTGAGAAAGGGACTCATGTCTGAGTATACCCTGCCACACCTATAGTGGCCAAAAACGATTTAGAAAAGGGGGTGGTGATGAACAGAGTGTCTGAGTTAAACAGACCACTCTTACCCAGTCCAAAGATCAGGGCTTGATCCATCACCGTTATTTATCTCACTGCCCATCCCAGCTCAGAACCTGGCTATATGCAAATCAGTCTGTCCCTAGCCCAGTGCATCATGGGAACAGGGCAGACTAAACTACCAAGCCAATTCTTCACCAGAAAGGAGACAAGCTACCGGGGACCGGTTTCTGGCATTTCAGCCTTCTTCGGCCCGGCTTGCTTGAATCCTGATGGAGCAGTGAGAAAGGGACTCATGTCTGAGTATACCCTGCCACACCTATAGTGGCCAAAAACGATTTAGAAAAGGGGGTGGTGATGAACAGAGTGTCTGAGTTAAACAGACCACTCTTACCCAGTCCAAAGATCAGGGCTTGATCCATCGCCGTTATTTATCTCACTGCCCATCCCAGCTCAGAACCTGGCTATATGCAAATCAGTCTGTCCCTGGCCCAGTGCATCATGGGAACAGGGCAGACTAAAGTACCAAGCCAATTCTTCACCAGAAAGGAGACAAGCTACCGGGGACCGGTTTCTGGCATTTCAGCCTTCTTCGGCCCGGCTTGCTTGAATCCTGATGGAACAGTGAGAAAGGGACTCATGTCTGAGTATACCCTGCCACACCTATAGTGGCCAAAAACGATTTAGAAAAGGGGGTGGTGATGAACAGAGTGTCTGAGTTAAACAGACCACTCTTACCCAGTCCAAAGATCAGGGCTTGATCCATCACCGTTATTTATCTCACTGCCCATCCCAGCTCAGAACCTGGCTATATGCAAATCAGTCTGTCCCTGGCCCAGTGCATCATGGGAACAGGGCAGACTAAACTACCAAGCCAATTCTTCACCAGAAAGGAGACAAGCTACCGGGGACCGGTTTCTGGCATTTCAGCCTTCTTCGGCCCGGCTTGCTTGAATCCTGATGGAGCAGTGAGAAAGGGACTCATGTCTGAGTATACCCTGCCACACCTATAGTGGCCAAAAACGATTTAGAAAAGGGGGTGGTGATGAACAGAGTGTCTGAGTTAAACAGACCACTCTTACCCAGTCCAAAGATCAGGGCTTGATCCATCACCGTTATTTATCTCACTGCCCATCCCAGCTCAGAACCTGGCTATATGCAAATCAGTCTGTCCCTGGCCCAGTGCATCATGGGAACAGGGCAGACTAAACTACCAAGCCAATTCTTCACCAGAAAGGAGACAAGCTACCGGGGACCGGTTTCTGGCATTTCAGCCTTCTTCGGCCCGGCTTGCTTGAATCCTGATGGAGCAGTGAGAAAGGGACTCATGTCTGAGTATACCCTGCCACACCTATAGTGGCCAAAAACGATTTAGAAAAGGGGGTGGTGATGAACAGAGTGTCTGAGTTAAACAGACCACTCTTACCCAGTCCAAAGATCAGGGCTTGATCCATCACCGTTATTTATCTCACTGCCCATCCCAGCTCAGAACCTGGCTATATGCAAATCAGTCTGTCCCTGGCCCAGTGCATCATGGGAACAGGGCAGACTAAACTACCAAGCCAATTCTTCACCAGAAAGGAGACAAGCTACCGGGGACCGGTTTCTGGCATTTCAGCCTTCTTCGGCCCGGCTTGCTTGAATCCTGATGGAGCAGTGAGAAAGGGACTCATGTCTGAGTATACCCTGCCACACCTATAGTGGCCAAAAACGATTTAGAAAAGGGGGTGGTGATGAACAGAGTGTCTGAGTTAAACAGACCACTCTTACCCAGTCCAAAGATCAGGGCATGATCCATCACCGTTATTTATCTCACTGCCCATCCCAGCTCAGAACCTGGCTATATGCAAATCAGTCTGTCCCTGGCCCAGTGCATCATGGGAACAGGGCAGACTAAACTACCAAGCCAATTCTTCACCAGAAAGGAGACAAGCTACCGGGGACCGGTTTCTGGCATTTCAGCCTTCTTCGGCCCGGCTTGCTGGAATCCTGATGGAGCAGTGAGAAAGGGACTCATGTCTGAGTATACCCTGCCACGCCTATAGTGGCCAAAAACGATTTAGAAAAGGGGTTGGTGATGAACAGAGTGTCTGAGTTAAACAGACCACTCTTACCCAGTCCAAAGATCAGGGCTTGATCCATCACCGTTATTTATCTCACTGCCTATCCCAGCTCAGAACCTGGCAATATGCAAATCAGTCTGTCCCTGGCCCAG
This sequence comes from Lissotriton vulgaris, assembly GCF_964263255.1. Taxonomy (NCBI): domain Eukaryota; kingdom Metazoa; phylum Chordata; class Amphibia; order Caudata; family Salamandridae; genus Lissotriton; species Lissotriton vulgaris. The sequence goes on along the minus strand of NC_141694.1, from coordinate 1,081,875,622 downwards.
TGCATCATGGGAACAGGGCAGACTAAACTACCAAGCCAATTCTTCACCAGAAAGGAGACAAGCTACCGGGGACCGGTTTCTGGCATTTCAGCCTTCTTCGGCCCGGCTTGCTTGAATCCTGATGGAGCAGTGAGAAAGGGACTCATGTCTGAGTATACCCTGCCACACCTATAGTGGCCAAAAACGATTTAGAAAAGGGGGTGGTGATGAACAGAGTGTCTGAGTTAAACGGACCACTCTTACCCAGTCCAAAGATCAGGGCTTGATCCATCACCGTTATTTATCTCACTGCCCATCCCAGCTCAGAACCTGGCTATATGCAAATCAGTCTGTCCCTGGCCCAGTGCATCATGGGAACAGGGCAGACTAAACTACCAAGCTGTTGACAGGAACAGACTAATTTGCATACAGCCAGGTTCTGAAACTGGGATGGTGCAGTGAGCTAAAAAACGGTTGGATCTAGCCCTGATCTCTTGACTGGGTGAGAGCTTTCTGCTTAATTCAGAGACTCTGTCCCTCACCACCCCTTGTTGTAAATATTTTTGTCCACCCTAAGCGTGGAAGGGTATTCTCAGATGTGAGACCCTTGCTCATTGCACCATCAGGATTCAAGCAAACCGGGCCGAAGACGGCTGTAATGCCAGAAACCGGTCCCCGGGAGCTTGTTTCCTTCCCAGTGTAAGAATTGGCTTTTGTAGTTTGGTTTGCCCTGTTCCCATCATGCACTGGGACAGGAACAGACTAATTTGCATACAGCCAGGTTCTGAAACTGGGATGGTGCAGGGAGCTAAAAAACGGTGTTGGATCTAGCCCTGATCTCTTGACTGGGTGAGAGCTTTCTGCTTAATTCAGAGACTCTGTCCCTCACCACCCCTTGTTGTAAATATTTTTGTCCACCCTAAGCGTGGAAGGGTATTCTCAGATGTGAGACCCTTGCTCATTGCACCATCAGGATTCAAGCAAACCGGGCCGAAGACGGCTGTAATGCCAGAAACCGGTCCCCGGGAGCTTGTTTCCTTCCCAGTGTAAGAATTGGCTTTTGTAGTTTGGTTTGCCCTGTTCCCATCATGCACTGGGACAGGAACAGACTAATTTGCATACAGCCAGGTTCTGAAACTGGGATGGTGCAGGGAGCTAAAAAACGGTGTTGGATCTAGCCCTGATCTCTTGACTGGGTGAGAGCTTTCTGCTTAATTCAGAGACTCTGTCCCTCACCACCCCTTGTTGTAAATATTTTTGTCCACCCTAAGCGTGGAAGGGTATTCTCAGATGTGAGACCCTTGCTCATTGCACCATCAGGATTCAAGCAAACCGGGCCGAAGACGGCTGTAATGCCAGAAACCGGTCAACGGGAGCTTGTTTCCTTCCCAGTGTAAGAATTGGCTTTTGTAGTTTGGTTTGCCCTGTTCCCATCATGCACTGGGACAGGAACAGACTAATTTGCATACAGCCAGGTTCTGAAACTGGGATGGTGCAGTGAGCTAAAAAACAGTGTTGGATCTAGCCCTGATCTCTTGACTGGGTGAGAGCTTTCTGCTTAATTCAGAGACTCTGTCCCTCACCACCCCTTGTTGTAAATATTTTTGTCCACCCTAAGCGGGGAAGGGTATTCTCAGATGTGAGACCCTTGCTCATTGCACCATCAGGATTCAAGCAAACCGGGCCGAAGACGGCTGTAATGCCAGAAACCGGTCCCCGGGAGCTTGTTTCCTTCCCAGTGTAAGAATTGGCTTTTGTAGTTTGGTTTGCCCTGTTCCCATCATGCACTGGGACAGGAACAGACTAATTTGCATACAGCCAGGCTCTGAAACTGGGATGGTGCAGTGAGCTAAAAAACGGTGTTGGATCTAGCCCTGATCTCTTGACTGGGTGAGAGCTTTCTGCTTAATTCAGAGACTCTGTCCCTCACCACCCCTTGTTGTAAATATTGTTCCCAGAAGTGGTCTAAAGTTCGTGGGTCTGAGTCACAATATTTATACTACTTTTCTCTTTGTTCTCTGAAGGCAGAGGGGCCTCTGCCTAGTCCAAACCAGGTCTTGAGCACCTTGTTTACAGGACTCCTTCTTTCCTTTCACAGTGCAGGGCAGAAACATCAGACGCCCCACAGGAGGTGGAGCCAGCATGTCGAAGGGAAAGCCCAGCCCTGGAGCACTTTGTTAACATGATTCCTTCTCTTCTTTCACAGGGCAGGGCAGAGACATCAGCCGCACCACAGGAGGTGGAGCCAGCATTATGGAGGGAAGGCCCAGCCCTATTCAGGTCCCAGGTGCAACTCCTCCCTCCATTCTAGATGCAGATCTCCCTATTCACCACTGGGCTGACTCATTATTTCTCTTGGAATCCCCCAGCCCTGTCACTCAAACTCCAGACAAGGAATACACAACCTAGCAGAGCAGGCCTGGATAGTTAGACAAGAAAATATCTTCTTTCTAAAAGTGGTATTTTCAAACACAGAATGTTAAAACCAACTTTACTAAAAGATGTAATTTATCATTCTGAGTTCAGGCATACTAAATTCGAATTTCTACCATGTTTCCTGAGTCAGTTAGGATTATATGATGTAATAATCTAACTGAGAAACGATGTAATGCGCTCCGTGCGCATCATTTAAGAGTTGCACAGCCTTATACACGTTTGTGATTCACATTATTCACGTACTCAAAAAGTGATCAAAAGTAATCAAAAGTTTCAATCCATTTATTTATATTCTTTTCTGTTTTTGTCTCTCACATCAAAGGTACAAGATTCCATAATCTCATGTATCTTATTTGCTTTAGAATTGCCAATTAAGGCTTAATCACAAGCACGTTTAAGAAACTCGAATCCTCCATTGACATTCAAATTCACCCAATGCATTTCGATCATACTTGATCTTCGTCAGGGGTTTCTGTAATAGTTAATACATGTATGTCAACCAACCAAGATCGTCCATGTGCAGCAACAATAAATTAACAATTCTTTCTTGTTATATCCCCCTAACCTTCAAATAAAACATTCCAGTGCTACCAAAACAAATTTCATCGTCCATTGGTGTCCCCGTGTCTATCATGCACAACCTCCGTTTCTCGACCCCACCCTGTTGCGCAATACCCCATAACCTAAAGTGTAAACACAATAATCTAATCCAACCTTGTCATCATTACATTGCTAACAACCAAACATAAATTACAAATGCTACCTCTGTGATTACCTCCCTGGGTTACAACTGGCTGAATCTACTATTTAGGAACATTATATCCCTGGTTCTCACCTGCGGTGATCCTATCACGTTATACACAGCGTGTCCTCCTCTTCTCTGTTCGAACACGATTAAAGTAAACTTGTCTCTCGTAACTGCTTATAACGTCACGTGTACCATTCCCAGCTGTAGTCAATTCATCTTACCGGATCCTGTGCTTCGCCCCCCAAAAAACTCTCCTGTCAACCTACTACACTAGCCAGAATCCCCTTTTCCCTGCTAATGTGCCTAATCTTACACCCTGTGTCTAAGTATACTCATAAACAATGAAACATCAGAATAAAATGAATTAATCTGAAAAAAAAACAACAACAAAAAACTAAAAATAAAATTAAAACATGTCCCCAAATGTCCAACTTGTAAGTGCTGCCCAAAGTGCTTTGTTGACATGCTGGTGCTCTTTGACCTCCTTCACACCAGAAACATATTTCAACGGCCTTTGACGTGAGAAGATGGTGCACAACAGAGTGCATGCACACCAAACTTGATAAAAAACAACGTGAAAAATAATGATGGAGTACAATAGTAAAACGCAGTGGTGTGCTTCAGGGACATTTACAGAGTAATAATCTAACTGCCCATTCTGGCCTATGGAGAACAGGTGGCCTTGCAATAGTGAAAAACGAAAATGGCTGTAATTCATTATTAGGACATGCTACACACAGCAGGGCATGTCCTACCTTATACACACAATGCACCCTGCCCTTGGGCCTAACATATGGGTGTCCGATATGAAGAAAAGGGAAGGTTTAGGGACTGGCAAGTGAGTGCACTTGCCAAGTCGACATGGCAGTCACAGACTGCACACAGGCCTTGCAATGGCAAGCCTGAGACACACTTTATAAGCTGCTTCTGTGGGTGGCACAACCAGTGCTGCAAGCCCACCAGCAGCATTTGATTTACAAACCCTGGGCACACATGGTGCACTGTACTAGGGTCTGATAAGTAAATCGAATAACTCAAGCATGGAATCACTAATTAGTACATTAATTTAACATATGGAGCACTTGCACTGTGGCATTGAATAGCAGTGGCACAGTGCCCAAAGCATATAACCAGCAAAAACATATCAAAAACAGAGGAGGCAATCAGTAAAAAATGGAAGGGAGACTCACGCCAATGATGTCAGGCCTAACAATCCTCTATTACACTTTAGGCTAACGTTATTTAAGTATGCAGTCAAGATGCCAACGATTATGTTGAATTTTTTTTCAGTGTTAATTACAAGCTTGCTTTCTATAATGATTTATTCATACTATTTAGTTTGCCGATTAATGCATGCTCACTGCGAGGACAAACAAGAAGAGAGGCCGCCAGCCCCTTTCCTTCTGGTCAACAATGAAGCAGACCAGCTGCTTGACGTGCGCCTGGGTTGGGAGACTGAGAACGGACAGATACCCTCAGAAATCAGAGTTGTGCTGTCAAGAATGCACAAGCTCGGTGTGCCACATTTTATGAAAATGTATTATTTTAAAAAAAGGATTCTGGCGGTGCGCCCTATAAGGACGTAGTGCGGCCGCCATTATTGAAGTTTAAATGGGGCATGTGAGCTAAGACATTAAACAAACACTAGACTGACATGAAAGCGTGCATGTGCTCGCACTATACACATCAAAGCATCATAATTAGCTGTGCAGGACAAAAAAAATGTGCGGCCGCCATATACAAGCTACAGCTCATCATCCTCGGCTGCAACAATTGTAAAAAAAAGAGTTCTCCACAACAACCCATGAACCATGGAAGCCACAGGAAAACTGTAGTTAGGCGGTGCTGCTTCCGGAAAAAACGGAAGTGGCATTTGGCTGCATCAACTGTTTATAAAGCAGCAACGTAAAGTGACACTGCACCAAACTAATGATGAGGCAGCAGACAGGAGCAAAGTCATTTTTGGAATACTTTAGGTCTTCCAGACAGCACATGTGCGCTGCCTAAGCTCGACCTAAAAATGGGTTGATAGAAAAGGGAAATAATGATGATGAATGGATGCATGGATTGCTGAATGAGTGAATAGGTGGGTTGAGGAATGAGTGTGTGTAAGGATAGGCGGCTAAAGGAAAGGTGGATGAGTGGGTAAAAGGATAATGGGTGAGTGGGTAAAAGGGTGGGTGGATGGGTGGGTGAGCGGAAGGTGGATGACAGAATAGATGGGTGAAAAGATGGATAAGTGGGTGAGGACATGAGGATGGCTGGATGAAAGAATGGATAAGTGGGTGATGGGGATGGATGAGTGGGTGAAGATGAATGGATAGGAGGATGGCTGGATGAAACAATGGGTGAAAGAATGGTAGAGTAAATCGAAATCTGAGAGGATGGTAGGGCGAAGGGATCAATTGATGAATTTAATGCTTTATTGATGGATGGGTAAGCCAAATGATTGGTGGATGGATGCATGCATGCATAGATGATGGACGGAATGTTTGGTGCATGGAATAATGAAAGATTAAATGATGGATAAAAGAATGAATGGATGACAAAATATAAGGGTGAAATGGTAGATACCGAAGGGTGGGAGGAAGGTAATGGGTTGACTTGATAGGTGCTTAGATGGAAGAGACAAGGGAGCTCTTCTAGGTAGGCTCGTGCTCACTTGCTTTGGTGCAAAGAGGGACTATTTTAATTTTCTGACTACTGCCCTGCATGAAGTTATGCAGCTGTACCCTAGTGTCAACAGCACTGGCAATAGTGACACTCTAGTCCAATGCCTATCTGACGTAGTCTCGAGGATTTCCTAGATGAAACTTGAACTTAACACACAAGATAGCTTCTCCTGTCGCCTACCAGAACAAAGCCCCTTAACCAAGATTGTACTGCTAAACAACAGGCTTTAAACATTTTCCTGGAGATTGTGAAATCTGCAATATCTTTAAGCTTTACGTTCCACAATTCAGTGTCTGGACCTCAGATTACACAAATGACGAGAAGTGCCAATCGTAGGTTTATCCCATCTATCATGGCTACATGTTCTGGAATAAAATATAAAACCCTACAATGGATTTAGTTTCTCTTACAAGGACCTGGGAACCCTGAGTGCTCTGGGGCCGACAGTGTGAGAAGCACTGGGTACTTGGAATGAGTCCACAAAGTAAACCACTATGAGGACGTCAGTGATTAGATTCATCCTATTGGTCCCTCTGAACTATACCGAAAGAATAAATATTGAAATACATCCTCACGGATTAAACACGGTGCCACAGACTTCTTGCACATGTATGTGTGTGCCGACTAAGTACATAGGACATAGGGCCTGCCCTGAGTGGCTGGAGTACATTCCACCAGATGTTCTTGAATCTGAGCCGGGTTCAGCAGGCCCTAGCAGATCGCCTGGAGTGTGCCCCAGGGCAGTGTGTCAATGCAGCGGTTTGAGAGGTGTGCTGCAGTCAGAGCAGCAGCCCGCAGGGCATGTGACACAGCTGCATGCACCAATCGTTTGCTTCTCCAGTCTGTGCCTGGTTGCAGAATGCCTCACTTTACGTCACGTCCTTTTGTCAGAATTTCATGGTAATTGACTGAGCTAATTATGGATGTGGACAGGTCACAGTGGGGTGCTCACACCTCTGAAAATGATTTTACTTGTGTGACACGCGTTTCTACATAAGATACACAAGTCTGCGTGTGCTCCATTGGAATGTCGGGTGTGTCTGTGCAGTTGCACTAGGCATGACCATTTATGTGACATATATTACAAAAGGCATTATTTCTGGCCTTCATTAATACATCTTCATTATACTGTACAGCGGAAGTCCCGTTATGACACCAGAATAGCAACATGTGCCTAATATTACTGCAAGGATTCGAGCTGCTGGTTTTTTTTGCAGGAGTTTGCCACTGAACGGTGTGCGCTGTTTTACGAGTGTAGCTACCTATTACTTGGGGGAAGGGTTACTCAGATTAATGCAACAAACTTTAACCCACTGAGTTATCTTGCATAGAACACAGAGATGTGACTTACATTTTGCATGCAGGGTTCCGCAGAAGGCGCGTTAACCCTCAAAGCCATTTTCTGAATCTTCATACCTTTGATCTTAAATTGCTCGTAGATCTCTCCAGCAAATGCACAAACCACCTGAGCTTTCTAGCAGGTGTTATACCCAAGCCCTACAGGATGAGCGCAGATCTCTACAGCAGATGCTTAATCTACTACACTAAATCAGAGTGGCGATTTAAAGAAGCCAGAATAGTTTTACAAAATTTCATATTTTTGGTCAATTTCCTTAAGAATCGAGTTTGTAAAGAAAATAAATAAATAATAATACCTTTGTGCTAGCAGAAATTAGTCGTCCCTTAATTCTTTTCCTACACACGTGATCTCTGTTCATCAAGACTTTTACCCACTCATGACTCCACCCTCTTTTCTACAGCACCTTCATTTGTAGCTGCCATTAGTATTTTTTCCATTTCCATCGCATGTAGTAGTACATGTATAATTTTAATCTTATTTGATGCTCCCCCATCTTGCTCCCACAAACCCGAAACACAAGAAACTCTTCGCCTGTAACAACACTTTCTGACCAAACACCTGTGCAGACCCAGTCCAATGACCTTCATACTCATAGGCACATCCAGTTTGATAGATAAACATAATATTGCATTTGACCTCGCATTCATTTTAATCTAGTGCGTATTTCTGACTTTGGAGCTGGAGAACAGGGAGGAGCCTCCGTGTGGGCTGTATTAATCATAAATAAATAAAGGGAGATCTCAGATGGGGGTGGGGAGAGACAAATAAAACAAGCATTGACAATGCAATAGGGGGAGGGGCGCAAGAAGGCATGGGGGAGGCACAGGGAAGAAAGTAGTCTGTGCAGTAAAGGGGCCAGTAGCCATGGAATGACACAAATTAACTCTAATAAAAGAGAGAGGGACCCTCTACCAAAGGGATGGGGTACCAGCTATTGACTTTGTCAAAAAAGAGATTCCCTTTGGGCACATTAATGAGAACAAAATAACATGACGTACAACAACATTACAGGCAAACTCAGAGCAATACAATGGTAAACCAAATTCTGAAACAACAAATAAATTCAATATGCACAGTTTTATTTTATAATTAAAAGTAGAATTAAAAAACAGATTAAAAAGTATGTCAATCAAGGGAAAACAGACAATATATGGAAACAAATTATACTCTAAAGTTCATCCAATAAGTTCCTAAAGCTAAACCAAGGGAGATACTCAGAAAGGTATATTCAGCGTCAGTCAGAATACTCCTTTAGTTATTATAAAATGGATTCTCTCCCCCAATCCTCAACGCGTTTCGACGGGCCAAATATCATACAGCCGTCTTCCTCAGGAAAAATATTAGCTGTCTTCCCCAGATAATAACAAAGGCAGATTATCCTGCTTACACGCGGTAAAGGGGTTCCGATTTTTTAAAATTCGAAACAGGGGCACCGATTAAAATTTTTTTTCAATATAACACCACGGAGATTACACGCGGGAATCGTATTTGTCTATACCTGAAGAGGCAGCAGTTGTTAAAGACTGGGAAGACGAAGGCATCCCTTTTAAGTCTGAGCAGGCTTGAAAAAATTTTTTTTAATCGGTGCCCCTCTTTCGAATTTTAAAAAATCGGAACCCCTTTACCGCGTGTAAGCAGGATAATCTGCCTTTGTTATTATCTGGGGAAGACAGCTAATATTTTTCCTGAGGAAGACGGCTGTATGATATTTAGCCCGTCGAAACGCGTTGAGGATTGGGGGAGAGAATCCATTTTATAATAACTAAAGGAGTATTCTGACTGACGCTGAATATACCTTTCTGAGTATCTCCCTTGGTTTAGCTTTAGGAACTTATTGGATGAACTTTAGAGTATAATTTGTTTCCATATATTGTCTGTTTTAATTATAAAATAAAACTGTGCATATTGAATTTATTTGTTGTTTCAGAATTTGGTTTACCATTGTATTGCTCTGAGTTTGCCTGTAATGTTGTTGTATGTCATGTTATTTTGTTCTCATTAATGTGCCCAAAGGGAATCCCTTTTTTGACAAAATCTCTCTTTTTTGACAATGACACAAATTAAGACATGTCCATCATAAGTAGGGACTAACAAGCCTACAACCAATCAGAAAACAGCATTCAAACAAGCCAATGGAAATGATGGGCAGAGAGTGGGCGAAGCTTCCACGCTATAGTGTATATTGCATGTCTCAATGAGACAGCGCAAGTGCTGCCTAGGTGAGACATAAAAAGGGGAATGGTTCGAACCCCTCACATTATACACTATTCAGCCTCTGGACATCTTGGAGAAAGTGTTCTTAAAAATGTTATTGTCCAGTTTGGATGATTGGGCAGATGAGTATAAGATGAGACAGATTGAGCAAGGAGGATTTTAGGAGGGTCACTCAACCATAGACCATTGTTTTGGTCTTTGAGCTATCATTCAGAAATTCCTGGAAGTGAACCAAAGGCTATGTTTTTGTTTCATTAATTTCCGTAATGCTTTTGACACATTAGATAGGGGACTCCTATGGGGAAAACTCCACTCCCAGAATCTTTCGATTGACCTCCTTAATGTATTACAAGCATTGCATATAGTTAATTAGGCACAAGTAGAACTTGATAAATCTTGTAGATTATCGCAAAAGATCCAATTCAGAATGGCATCAGACAAGGGTGTGTCTTAGCTCCTTTGTTTTTTAGCCTATTCCTTGCAGACATTCCTGCAGCCATTGATTAAATGAATGTATTTTCCCACAAAGTTGGGAAACAGCATATCCTTTGTCTACTATATGCAGATGACTTGGTTCTGCTGGTTTACACTCCTAACGGTCTGCAAAGAAAATTGGACTCCCTTGAGGCGTTTAGCAAGCCAAATTCACTGATAATGAATTTTGATAAAACAAAGGTGTTGGTCTTTGGGAAAAAGTTGAATACCTTTAAATACTACTTATACGCCCGGGAAGTGGAAGTGGTGAATTTCTATAAATATCTACGCCTATCCTTCAATAGGAACATAACATGGGATACCCATATGGGGAGCATCAAGCAGAGGTCCATGTTGCAAGCTGGTTGTCTGGTCAAATTTAACCAGAAGTATAGAAGCTTGGCCCCTACACTTCTAATGAAGGGGAAATACCTCCTCTGAGGCTACGGAGCAGAGGTGCGTTCTTTTGACCCCTCTTGCAATTGGGATCCAATGGAGGGGGTTGTCCTCAAGAGGCTGTTGTCACTGCTACCTGGAACCATGGTTTGGAGTATAAGGAGATAATTGAATCTGGTTTCCTGGAACTTGTTGTCATACTCCCATGTTCTGAGATTTCTCAATAAGCTATTGGTTGATAGTGAAGCTCCAAAGGGTTCTTGATTATGTTGGGAAGAAATTCTTGGAAACGAAAGAAAGTGGGCAAGGGTAGCAAGAACCAGGATAAAAGGATTTTTTAAAAATGCATTCGCTTTGGGTTTCAAATTAAACGTGGTCCTCCTTCCCCAGTAAACAAGCTCTTACAGAATCTGTAGGAAAGGTTGATGGTTCTCTAGTCCTGGTCTATTTGAGGGAGAAAACTTCCATCAGCTTCTCATGAAATATTCTTTCCCTACTTGTCCCAGGTACCTGACCCTACGTTAGGGAATCAAATTTTAAAGGTGACACTAGGGTGTAACCCACTCTTTTCATCCCCTAAATGGTGCAATGCTGTTCATGATTTTAATGGATTTTGCACATGTTCCCTGAATGTAAAATGCTCTTTGTCTCATGCACTTGTGGACTGTGTTTTTGATATTACCAATCGTCTTAACTTTTTAAGATCTCTATTTTTAAAATACCATAAACTTTCAAGGTTGGAGGTGATGGGGCTACTAGCTGAAATATGTTGTCTTGATGTTTCAGTACGAAGTGCACGTTTTATACTTACTGTTAAGCAGAGTTTTAAGGATGGGTTTGAATAGGTCATGCTGCTGTTGGGGGGTCAGTGGGGTTTAAGTTGATATAATGTAACAGCTGTACTGTTGTATGGTTTTAGAACGTTTTATTGACAAATGCCCTAATAAACTCAAGCAGAGGGAGCAGAGAGCCAAAAGCTTCATGCAGTGCACGCTGCATAAATTACTTTTATGAGTGGACTTCAACTTAGCTAATGAGTATAGCTGCTAAGTGACAAGATCAGCAGCCAGGGATCGATGTTGCTGCTAAATACCAGGAAGAAACAACAGTGCCCCTGGTTTTCATTGTCAGGTACACATTCAGGAATGTAACCTGTGGATAGATATCCGGGAGCACTGTGGAAAGTTTACTTCAGCTCCCCACTGTCTGCATGTTAGGGGATTATGGTACCAAAAGAAAGCAGTGACAGGCAGGTGCCTGATAGCTAACTGCCTCCCTGTAGAGCTGCTCACTTCTTACACAAGTACAGAATAGGCCTCTGACCTTCAACAAACTTGCAGGTATAGAACTAGATATGCGGGTGTACTCTTGCAATGTAAATGTCACTCACAAACTGTGGGCGAGTTAATTGGGATGTACACTTCTGGAATTAATGACATTGACCAGCAGAGATGTTTTTATGTATTTTACTTTTTGTCGGCATACCTCTGCACCGTGATCCAATGCCCGAATATTTGGGCAGTCTACTACTACAGACGGAAGGTATGCACCAAGCACACATGCATGAATACAGTGAGAGATCTAATTGTCCAGCAAATTACATACTCTCTCGCTGTCGCCTAGAAAAGAGTTTGTGCATACGGTCAGGAGACCTCATGCACACATATAATTAACCACTCAAACATGCACCCAAATGTAATTTCCAGATTGAATGCAGGTATAATTCTTGGGAGCACAAATGCCACTCGTCCACTTAGAAATCAGCCCTATTTTCATCGAAAATGTATCTCTGTTTCCTTTTCTTTTTGGACCTATCCGCTGCCTTCAAGACAGAAGATCATCAAACCCTACTCAACATTCTTTTCTTCAGAAAAGCTCTGTCTGATCAGTTACCTGCGGTGCCCCCAAAGTTGCGTTGTATCTCCAATAACCTCCAACGTCTACATGGACCCCTAAAGAGTCACCCAGATCGACAATGGCATCAAGATCCCCCATCCACCAATGTGTGGATAAGACTACTGTGTACCTACAAGTCACAGCATGGGTTTACCTTACATGTCTGAAATATTGCCTGATCAAAATAAAAGTCTAGATGCCATAAACCTATATGAAAGAAGCTCCACCACGTGAGCTTCTGCATATCCCCTGAACATCCAACAGAAGCAAGTGCAGAGTTGGCTGTAATCTATGAAGCGCATTAGCTATACCCCAAATATTGCTGACAGAGCCAGCTCAAGAACTCACACCCTGTAAAGGGTGCAACAGCCTGGCATCATCTCATCATACTCCACAAAGGGAAGGTATCCAGTAAGCCATCCATGCCCGTTGCTCTCACCCTCAGCAGAGGTAATGCCTTTTTCACGGGTATCTCAGAGTCTTTACCAACCATCCTTGAAGGGTCTTCTTGGCTTCTTGACTGATCAAGGTGCCAAGGAAATGTTACAGAACCGCACTTCCTTCAGAGAAATCCATTCCTTTTATCTTCCAGCCTGCATCACCTACAAAGTCCCCAGTATTAACTTATCAACTCAAGCATATGGTTGCTTTAGATAAGAAAATATATAGGAAGGCAATGACAATATGTGCAAGGCCTTCTAGAGCTATGGTTCTAGGATCAGGGAGCTCCCTCCCCACCCACCTTCAACCCTCCTTCTCTTCAGTAAGGAAGATCAAACGTTTCATGCAACACCTCATTCATGTGTAACTACTTTGTGCTCTGTTCCACTGCACCACTTTCCACACTGCTGATGCTATTACCGCTCCTGCTCACGTGTGCATTGAAAACAGTCACAGTGTTGTCACTAATGATGGCAAGCCCTCAGTCCACCCTGTACCTACTGTGTTTGGACAAAATATCGAAGCCAAAGTATCGTGTGGAGAAAATATTGTGTCAAGAATAACGTGAACAAGAATATTGTGAAGGTTTCTACGGGTATGTAAAGTTTTACTATACTTAACTCCACATATAGGTACCTTGACACTACATATTTGTTTAAGGTACAGGAGTTACAGATTAGCAATCTATACCTATGTATTTGAACTTCACTCCTCTATATTTTGGTCCTCGATATTCTGTCAGTGATCCCGGTACATGCAAAGGATGCCATTTCCATAATTTTTTAGGTTGAGCCTATAGCGGCAGCGCGGATGCGCTGCTCGCTCTGCAAGGCATGCATTAATGGAGTATGCAGTGGAAGCTCCGCCCACTCTCTGTCCATATTTTTAATTGGCTTGTGTCATTGTCTTTCGTAAATGCTGTATTCTGATTGATTATGAGGCTTGGTAGTCCCTCCTTATTATGGCCATGTTGTCATTTGTACCCTCCATGGCTACTGGCCCCTTTACTTCGAGTGTTACATGGTACGTGTTATTTAGACTGTGCGCACTACTTTGTCTGTGCCTCCTCGCCTCCTTCTCCTCCCTCCCCCACCCGCACTCCCTTTGTCCCTGCATTCCCTCCTCCCATTGTCCGTGATGCAATGCAACAGGTCTCGCGTAAATGCAAGTCCTATTGCATTGCAAATGCTTGTTTAACTCGCACCAGGACTCGCACCTGAAACTGTACACCAGTTACAAAGTCGGTCCGGAAGTCCAGTTCGACCGCAAGTGGAAGCTGGCCACGGAATTGCTGCTCTCGGTGCCTAGCTAAGAGTGAGGTATAATTTGAAAGTTGATAAGGCTGCCTAATAAAAATATATTTTTAGACTACTTAGTGAGTCGCATATTCATAATCACATTTTTTCTGAACTGCCACACTGGAGTGTCTGCTCACTGTGCTACTTCATTTTCAGAATTGTTCGGACGCACTAATTCCATTTTGTGTCCCGGGGTGAGCGACTATGGTGCTGGTCGGCCCTGCTTGTAAACAACTACTCGGTCCTCATATGGGTGTCATTGATAATATTTTTTATGCTTCCCTCATCTTCATTGCTTCTAAAGAATATTTGCACGCCAGAACGTTTAAAATGTATTAACGCCGATTGGAATAGTTAAAGCTAGCATTTAAAAATGTAACATCAAAACTACACATGATTTTGCAAAACAATATTTCACCAGCTATTACAGAAAGGGGTGCCGCAAGCCATATGTGATAACGGGTAAGACCACGAGAGGATTGCTGCTCACAGATGTGCGGTAATCTTTGCCTCCTGAAGCGATGACATTCCATACTTGTGCTTGTAAATGCTGCAACTAACGTAATATGTCAGTCGCGAGCCGGAGAACATATTGTTGTTATTCTTTTTCCCTGGTGACTAGAATTTGTGAGCACTTGGCCACTGTAATCAGGCTGCCTGGATTCGCCTGCTTTATTCTCAAACCTCCGACTTGAAGAGCTGCACGTTCAGAAGTATTTAGAATATATTGATGCTGAGTAAAAAAATTCTGTTACTTCTTTAGGTGTTTCCTATGTAGCCTCATGAGGCCCAAGAAGTGGGCAGGTAGCTCAATTTTCGTTTTTCCAGTAAAAATTGAAACATTAAGGTTTATAGTGACCCACTTTCCAGATGGTGCTCCAGAAAAAAAGTCTACTGAAATGTGAATTAAATAATTACGTGACAAGGGTTAATATCCACAGCGATCATAACTAGTAGTTTGACAGCTCATTTTTAGTGGCCTATTAAAATTATGTATTGCTCGAAACTTTCCGGTCTTCAGTGAAATGTATATGTTGTAAATTCATCGAAGTATATGGCGCAGCTCCCCTAAAACAAACTTTAAGTATGAGCAGGGCACTTGTGAAACAGGCAACGCGGTTTATTTATTACTTGCAGCTCACAGACACAGGTGCAGCAGGCAGTCACATTCCTGAATGTGTAGATCGACAAAGGCAAATAGTGACATGCAAATATAATCACTCAACTGCAAGTAAAACAAGCATTGGCATAGCCAATAGGTCTCGCCTTTGGGACCTTATAAGTATTTAGCCATGCAACGGTTGATGTTGTTGCACCAAGGATATTGTGCTGCATAACTAAATACTTATAAGGTCCCAAAAGCGAGACCTATTGGTTATGCCAATGCTTGTTACAATTTGTCATGCCATACATCACGCAATACCATGCATGCATCTTATGCTGAAAATCATAACCAACTGTGAATGTGGAGAAGTGTGGCTCACTGGTTAGAGGAGGCAGACCTGGAAGCAGAGGTCAGCCCGGGTCCAGGGTTCAATTCCCGGCTCGGCGGGGTCTTGAGTCCTAAAATGTCCATGGACTTGACAATTCTCGCTCCGGTGCCTACTCGATTCACGGGTTCACACTCTGCGACTCTGGGCAATAGCTTGCTAATCTACACAACGGCCCCTCGCAGTGGGATGCCTGGCTTTCACCTTGTGGATACCCTGCTGGGGTTATCCTACAGGGGAATACCAGGATGGGTTCCCTAAGCAAGCGCTTAGATACCGGGTCGGTGATTTGCGCTATATAAATACATGTACATTTACAATGACAAATAGAGCAGTTACTTAATTGTCTACCTTAAACACACTTTGGGCACCATAAGGCACTCTAAAGTGCTATGTAAATGCAAAGACAATACAATAAGACTAAGATCACAAATTGGATCTAGATATATGCAAATCAGTCTTAAAACTGCTCCAATCTGAACAGTCCAGCCCAAACTGCCAAGCCAGGTCCTCCCTGAAACACAACACAAGCAACCCAGGACAGGTTTCGACCAAGTATGGGCTTGTCAGTTCAGGCTGGACAGTTCCCACTGGAGCAGGGTCAAGACTAATTTGCACTTAGCTGGGTCCAAACTGAGGTGGCATGATGTGCAAAATAACAATGGAATGGGATGTGACCCTGAGAAATTACCAGTGGCTGAAATTGATTTAAGCATTCCATCCATCAATTTTTGAATACATTAATATTTTTAAATTAGCATTGGCAAAGCCAATAGGTCTTGCCTTTGAGACCTATTGGTAAGGCCAATTTGCCTAAGCACAAAAAAACCCTGAAGTGGAGGAAAACTACAAAGCAATGGGGGGTGGGTGGGCGGTCAGATGAAGAAGCAATGGAGGGTGGGAGGGTAGGAGGTTCAGCAAAGGCAAGGTAGGCACAAAGCAGCAACGTAAGGAGGATAGGCAGGAAAAGCAAAATAAGTGAGGGTAGGCAGGCAGGCACTAAACCACAACAGAGGAATAGTGAGGAGGCACAAAGCGGCAAAAGAGGAAGGCTGGGCTGGTACTAAGCAGCAACCGATTATGAAGCACCAATTGAGGGAGGGTGAAAGTCTACTACTACGTGCCACCGGAGGAGGGTGGGCAGGCACTAAGCACCAGCGGCAACAGAGGAAAGGTAGGCAGGGAAAAAGCAACAATGGCAGTGCAGGGAAGGAGAGAGGGTCTGAACACACTAGCAATAGTGGCAGCTGAGGGAAGGTCGGTTGGCAAAAAAGCACAAGCAGCAACTGAGGGAGTGTGGGTAGACACTATGCAACAGCTGCAAGGAAGGGAGTGTGTGTGGGGGGAAAGCAGCAGAGGTAAGGGGGCATTAGAAGCTTCAGGGAAGGAAGGGGGGACAGCAAAAGACATGAATGTGGAATGTGGAATTAAAACACATGGGTGGGGAGCAGGCAGAACACATGCACTCTTATGTAGTGCTTCACAACAAGGAAAAAGTAAGTTTCTGAAAAGTGGACACTAAAAAGTATCAAAGGAGCCAATTAGAGAGATGGTAAACAGGCTATGCTCCATGGAAGGGACAATTAAAAGCTGTACGAGCGAAACCAAATAAAGTCAGCACATAGAATGCAAGCAAATGTGAATGACAAAATAGAAAACCTATGGTAAGCAATGAGTGGAATGCATTCCTAGGTAACTTTTTGCACGTCCCCAATTTGTCTTGGCTATCAGAGAGTGCATGTTAGGCTACGATCTAAAAATTAATAATGGAAAATTAGCATTAAACCATTATAAGCTACAAAAAAAACTCAAGATAGTGTCCCCATATGTAAAACAAAATACAAAACTGAACCTGCAAGTCTATGACCCAGAATGAGTTTAGATTGAGGAGGAATTGACGAGTTTACAGAAATAGGCTTGGAAACCTATGATGGTTACAAGTCTCTAGGCGGTTTTGGAATTCCATTTTTACATTAGCGAGTATGTAAGTGTATATTTTCTCATGTGAAACTGTGTTCAGGAAGGGCACATTAACATAATAAAATGTATTTCATGTGTGAGAGATGGAGAGAGAGAGAGAGTTTTTCTTTCTTTTCTTCAAAAGGAGAGTTCCATTTTACCTTTGAGGGGTCTCGCTTTTGAGGCATACATTTCTAACCTTGTCGAGGGTGGAAAGGGGTTGGCGAGGAGGTGATGAATTAAACATGGTTGGCTGTGCACAAACTAACAGGGCATTTCAGCTCTAGAACTACCACTTCCTGCCTACCTCCAGCCCTGTGAGTAGATTTGCTTAAACAAAAATCTTAATGCAAGTAAATCTTTTTGAGTACAAACCTACCTTTTACCATAAATAGATTAATTTTGATCTTGACAAGACTACTGAGTTTATCTAGTTGTGAAAGGTAAAGAAAGGTTCAGTCACCGGAATAGCGCTTGTTAAATGATCACCCCTGAGGCAAACAAAGCAATGTGTGGGATGTGGAGAAGGTCGCCCCTAGCCTGGTCTCGTTGCCACTCTGTGGGCAGCTCATGCACTGGAATGCAAGCAGCTTGGGGCTTGCTTAACTTACTGAGAAACGGAGTGGATGCTTAGAGGTGAGTGTGTCTGAGAAACTCACAAGCTGCTTCTTTAGAAACCGAAGTAGGAAAGAAAGCTTTGGTACAATCTCTACAATGATGCATTGTGAACTCTGCTACAAATCAGACCTCCAGCACAACAAATGTGCTGAAATATGCAGAGCCATATCCTGGTAAGAAAACAATCCTAAACAAAGTCACTTTATAAATAATGTCCAAGACTAGAAGGAGAATATTTTAAAAAGCGACTGATAAACGCTTGCACGCTCACAGTTTAGTACAATCATACATGTGTGTAGTATTTCGCGCTGACACGGTTTAAGAAAGCAACAACAAAAAACAGTGGTAAAATTTCATAGGAAAGAAGCGCGGTCGCGAAGGCAGCTGCAGCGTCCCGTGAGTGGCGTGTAACAGCAAGCCATAGGCCGGAAGTCAGTCCAGAGCGATTCCATGAGGTATTTTTTCCTAGAGCACCGCATGCACGCTGCCTAGGTGAGACCTAAAAACTATAGTAAAAACATTGGCACTAACTGTAACAGATGCAAGGCCAATTGCATTTCCCCTCTGCGTTATTGATGAATGGCAGCAAGTCATATTGAACTTCTGAACCCACTGTGAGTATCAGAGGCTTCTTGGGGAATCAGTGTGTAGTTTAAGGGGTGGTGTGTATGTATGCTGGAACCAGTTAGTAAAATACCCGGAAAAGTGCAGAGCAGCTCATAACAAAGTTATAAAGTCCATTAGATTAGGACGATCGACACCAAAGCAAACTACAGAACCACCTCAGCATCACCGAGTACCACCTGACCACCTCCGCACAAGCACACTACCACCTCAGCACCATGTCAGTATAACACAGTATAACACAACATCAGAAAAGCATCACCTCAGCTCCAGGAACTAGGATAGACAAACTAGAAGACATTCTATATATTATATATATATATATTATTTTTAGGGTTGTTCAGTTGTCCATAATGTCTACTTGGTTATATATAAGGTAACAAAAATGCTTATGACACCCTATTATAACTTTTCAACATGCTGCACAGTAGCCACACTGCTCTACAACATAGCTTAAAGACATTGGTAAAACCAATAGCTCTGGCAAAACCCGTATAAGGTCCCAAAGGCAAGACCTATTGACTATACCAATGCTTGTTTAACCTGTGCTGCTGATTCAGGTCTACGTCACCTTACTCCTCCAATAGCCTGCTTTAAGTAAGCGGTTTAAGAGATTAGTACATGAGCAAACGCATTGTTAGAACTGAAATGCCATTCTGTTGTTTTTTTTAATTTATTATAAGTAATTATCATGTACAGTGTTAAAGGCGACTCCCCTGTAATGTAGACTTGCTTCTGTAATCCGAATTAATGACTGTGATATTACTACAGCACGAGCAGTAGCTTTTAGTAGGAAAATGCACTGTGTAGGAGACTAGAAAGCCATTGTAAATGCACTGCAGACTTGTCAAAGTAATCAAATCCAGAAGGCTGGTATGAACAGCGAGAAGCACGGCTATAATTGGATTGGAAATTAATATGTTTCGCTCTAATTGAAATTGGACGCATGAAATGAAAAGCTTTTCATAATTTATTGGCCTTTAATCCCCGAAGAATGTGTCTAGTGTGTTAATGATCAGTGCAACTGAATTGCGACTCATTTCATTTGACCCCTATGTCTCCCAGACACGCAGCCCTCAATTTATTTGATGTTTTTAGGTCTCGCCTGAGCCAATGCGCTTGAGCATTGCTCCGGCGAGATTATAGTAGGGGGAAAAGAACGGTCTACCAAAACGGCGGATTAGACACAGTTCATGTGATCTATGCGAGTGCACAATCCAGCCACGTCACACACAACACTATTTGTCTGTGCCTCGCATCAGACCTACTGCTCCTGCCCCCCCTCAGACTTCAAAGGAATGAGCTCCCGCTACCCCGCCCCCCACCAATCCAGCCACGTCACACACCACCATTTGTCTGTGACTCGCATCAGACTTCAAAGGCTACCGCTCCCCGGCCCCTCTCAGACTTCAAAGGAATGAGCTCCCGCTTCCCCGCCCCCCCACAGCAATGCGGAGAGCTTGCTTTGCTTGTGTGCTTGCATCTTCGTTCCCTTGGCCCTGGGTGTTTTCCGTGTTCTCCCATTCAGTGCCTTCTTGACCCCGTACTTGATTGCTGTCCAAGCCCCAGCCCTCGCTGCCTCTATCATTATACACTCTTCCTGTGTTTTCCTGTTTACCCTTGCTTTTTCCCGGCTCCATCATTCTGTGCTTTGAAACTGAACACACTTTGTAGCACTCAACCCTGCGTGTTCTTAGCTTCAGTCACTGTGCTGCTGCACCACATCACTCAGGGACACCACCACATCACTCAGGGACACCACCACATCACTCGGGGACACCACAACATCACTTGGGGACACCACCACATCACTCAGGGACACCACCACATCACTCAGGGACACCACCACATCACTTGGGGACACCACCACATCACTCAGGGACACCACCACATCACTCAGGGGCACCACTCAGGGGCACCACCATATCACTCAGGAACACCACCACATCACTCAGGGACACCACCACATCACTCAGGGACACCACCACATCACTCAGGGACACCACCACTTCACTCAGGAACACCACCACATCACTCAGGGACACCACATCACTCAGGGACACCACCACATCACTCGGGGACACCACCACATCACTCGGGGACACCACCACATCACTCAGGGACACCACCACATCACTCGGGGGAATCACCACATCACTCAGGGGCACCACCACATCACTCAGGGACACCACCACTTTACTCAGAGGAACCACCACATCACTCCGGCGCACCACCATATCACTCAGGGACACCACCACATCACTCAGGAACACCACCACCACTCAGGGGCACCACCACATCACTCAGGGGCACCACCACATCACTCAGGGACACCACCACATCACTCAGGGACACCACCACATCACTTGGGGACACCACCACATCACTCAGGGACACCACCACATCACTCGGGGACACTGCCACATCACTCGGGGACACCACCACATCACTCAGGAACACCACCACATCACTCAGGGACACTACCACATCACTCGGGGACACCACCACATCACTCAGGAACACCACCACATCACTTAGGGACAGCACCACATCACTCTAATACACCACCACATCACTCTAATACACCACCACATCACTCAGCCCAACCACATCATCACTCAGCACCACAACAGCACTGTCCTTGCTTGCTACCAATAAGCATTGCTATAGCCAATAGGACTCGCATTAGGAAAGTGTAAGCTATTGGCTTTGTGAATAACAATGCTATTAATTTATATATTTTCAAAGCCAACACATATTAAAAAAAAATGTCATTTACAATACCAATAGCTCACACTTTCCTAATGCGAGACCTATTGCATTGCAAATGCTTGTTTTGGTTTAGCAATAGACAATCTCAGAACATATACTTGTGATAGAGATTTCTGCACAAAATAATAATGAGTTACAAAATGAAAGCAAACCACATCTTTTATGCTTTGGAATCAATGTGTTTGTTAAACTTTGCAATTGAACCCTAGTGCATTTTCAACTCACTTTGATATATGAAGTGGCGGGCTATAAATTAGTCATTTTTAAATGTTTTAACATGTGAAAATGAATTGTGCGTTAATACTGTGTTAAATTATAATGGTTTTTTTTCAGATAATGCAACGGATTTTGGGCATGCATTGATACAGCATGAAATGTCTTACCGGTTTTACAACTTCACAGTTTAATTGCCACCAGTTACAATTTTGCAAGTTGTCAATGTACATTACATTTCACTACAAATGTAATCATTCATATCTTGAATATGTTGTTCATACACGATTTCAAAGAATGATGGAGGTAAGGCTATTCTTCCTTCATATTGTCTTTGCAATTATGTGAAAATATGATGCGTTTAGATTTGATCCTATTGATAAAGAAGATTCTTTCTCAGGGAATGAAAAATTGGTCCGTGACTATGAAGTATAATGACTTAAATTCAATTCTCAACTGTAGGTGCTGTGTAGAGTTTATACAGCACTGTTTTTTGATAACTAAACAAAAACCACAAAATAATTATATTCTTATGCCTGTAATAATCTCTTTTTAAGCATGCATATGTCAAGAAACCACACATGAAAAGGCACCACAATGTACGGAATTTTCAAAACATCATATTTATTTAGGACTAATACAGAGTTGTTTTTTCAATAATCATAGGTTGCGGGCGAAAAAGAAAGGATAGTAGGATAGTGGTGGTGGGTAGTGGGAAGTGCAAATCATGAAGATAAGAGTAAAGACATAAGGATATTAAAAAAAAACACTGGTAACTAAGACCAGACTACGAAAACCGGTCCATGTTATCACTTTTATTTACATGTATTCTGTAAATTGTAGTGTGCATGTAATGCATTTTTACATGAGAAAACAAGGTGGGTGTAGGTACAGGTTCTTCCAGAGGGGCAGCGTTGACGTTTCGACTCGGCTGATGCAAGGAGGGAACTTTAGGGCCTCAGCTGCGAGTCTTCATCAGGACAGAAGGTGGCAACCTATGGTGGAGAATGCTGAGTTAGAAGGGGCGCTGTGTGTGTGTGGTAGGTGTGAACTGGTCAAGTGATGCAATGCTTACTGACCTAGACCTGGTGCCTAGCCTGGCTACTCATGTAAGTGATCCATAAATGATTCCAGGGCCCAATGTCGCCAAGGATACCAGCGTTCCGGTTAAATAATTGGACATCCGTCAACGTGTATATGATTCATCCGTGAATGATGTGAGGACCCACTTCCTATGGGAAATTAAAAATTAAAACCAAGTGTCAGGAAACCCATCCTAAGGAGGGTGGAGTGCAATGGCACAGGAGTGAGTCATTCATATTGCATGGGGCAATTGTCTAACTGTCACGTTCCAGCGTTTGCCGATCCCGGGGGTCTGCCAACCACATACAGAAGACCGGGACCCTCACTTCCGGGCGGAAGCAGAGTACCGGTCTAGTCTTTCTTTCACCGCCTTCGGCCCAGTAGCGCTTCCAGGGGATTTGCTTAAACTCAGCGTTTCCCGCCGGATCAGCGCTTTGGATTCCTTCGAGTTCCTGGTTTGCGCTTCATTGCGAACTCTTCCTGAGTCCTTTCCTGAAAAGCCGAAGACGCCTCTTCATCGGCGTCCAACCCTTCGTTCTGGTCCTGCCGGTAATCCCCTCGCCGGTGAGTGCATCTTGTGCCTTCCGCGTCGGTGAGCGCATCTTGTGCCTTCCAGGCCAGTGAGCGCATCTTGTTCCTTTCCGCGCCGGTGAGCGCTGGTGAGGAGTTCCTGTGTAACCAAGCGCAGGAGCGATTTGAGGTACAATTCATTCCGCGCTCCTGTTTTTGTTATAGCTTTCTTCCACGCTGGAGCGCATTATAGGTTCTATGTGTAAAGCGCTGGGTTACAGTTGCTCTTTTGTTGAACCAACGCGCAGGAGTGCTAGTTCTTGGCTGATTTTGTACAGCGCTACTCATTCTCTTACTTTTCAACACCCGCAGGAGCGCTTTTCCTGGGTCCATATAATTTGCTCTGGGGTAATGCTTGCATTCGCACAGGATTGGTTCTGCTGGCAGAACTTGTAACCCGAAAACCTTGTACCTGTATACTTTCAGCACAGGAGCGCTTGCATTATTTTCCTTTCCTTGTTGGCAGCATCTTCTTATCCTTCTTTGGTCTGGACAGCATAAGCCTTGGTGAGTTGCTCCATGGTACAATTCTTCTGTATGTGATTGGGTAGTGGAATAGGACGTGGGAGGTGCGGGAACCTTCTAATTGGGTCTCTCTTGTTTTCCCCAGCTTTTGCCCACTGCACTACCCAGAATCTACAGTCACAAGCCTCCTGCCCTTTCCTTTTTGGCTTCCTTCCCTGGGTCCATTTACTCCCTGCCGGGTATTACTTTCTGCACGGGGTCAGGTGGGTACAGGGGCGGTGGTTCTTGTTGTCTCTGCGGAATCGCTTTGCAAGCAAAGGTAAGCCTTGTGGGGTATTTGACAGAATCCAAAGCCCACGTTTCTTATTCCGCCCAGACGACATGAGCGACCCAGAGGTTTCCCTTCAGGATACAGCAGCCCTGCTGGCTACCATGCAGGCAAAGAATCTTAGCCTACGCCATGATTTGACAACCTTACAGGGTCAGATAGCGACAGGGGCATCCAGCCCTTTGGGACACACCCCGAGTCCCAGAGTCCGACAAGAGGGGTTGTTACGGCCCCCTGCATTCACGTTTGGTGGAGCATCCTCTGCATCCAATCAGGACACAGCTATACAAGTCATCACACCCCATCCGGTCCAGTTGGCACCACCTGAACGTTTCTATGGTGATAGCACTAAGTACCGTGTCTTCTTCCATCAGTGCCATTTGCATTTCATGGCCAGGGCCCCGGCATTTCGGGGCGACGCGTCAAACATCGCGTTATCCTCTCATACATGGGTGGAGACACCGCCCAGTGGTCCATAGCTCTCGTGGAGAATGACGATCCTATGCTATATAACCTGCCGGTGTTCAAAGAAACCATGCGGCGGATGTTCGCCCGACACACGTTTGTGCAGGCTGCAGACAACGAACTCCTTAGTCTAAAGCAAGGCAACAACGATTTACTTCATTACATTACTACGTTCAGTAGGCTTGTCATCGAGGCACACTGGCCTGAATCCCAAAAAGTGTCTGTGTTCTATCGAGGATTGCGTGATGATCTCAAGAACCTAATATCGCAAATGCCTAACACTCCTGACGAAATAGGCCCATTCATTGACCTGGTGGTTAAGGTGAACTACCGAATACAAGAAAGAAAAAACGAAAAAGGAAAAGGAAGTGACACCCGCTTCCTGTCGTTCGGAAATAAAACCGCAGAAAAAGGCAGGGACGAAGCTGCACCTCCTAGCGATTCCTCGGAACCTATGCAGATAGGCGGAGTACAAGGTCCTCTAACCAGCCAGGAAAGAGAATAGAGGAGGAAGCAGTACCAGTGCCTGTATTGTGGCAAGAACGGACATTTCGTCAGGGAATGCCCTGTGAAACCCACACGCACACGGAGTCGAAGGCCCTTTGTGTTACCCGTTATCAAGGGAAACAAGCCGGGAAACGATGTATCCCAGTAGACACAGGGGTCCGTCCACTGGCTTTATCATCCTGCAAAACAGCGATCCCTGCGTTTTTCTTAGGGCTTGCCTATCCCATTCCGCAAGGAATGGATAGGGGAGAATTTTAGTGAGCAAAATAAGTCCTCAAACCATCGGGCGGATTTCCGAAAGTTCACGTGAACACAAGCATGCGCTTTTCCCTCGGAGAGCTTCACTTCAAAGGGCTCCCCCACCCACTGCTTCACACTTCACGGCTGACAGGCTGTGTCTCGCATTTCTACTCCCCCTCCCAGTGTACTTTTTAAAAAAAACTTGTTTCCCTTGTTGTTCATTGTTTATTTATACACATGACATGCTTCTTTACAGTACGGTGCCCGCTTTTGTATTTATGCATGACATGCTTATTTTCTTTTGCAGGGCGTAAAAATACCTAGAACAATTCAGCGCTGCAGACATTTCACGAGCTCCGAGCATTCAGCTCCAAAGCTCCATCTCCCCGTAGGGTGCCCTCCCTCCTATCACCACAAACAGTCTATTTAACTGTCCTTCCACCCCCGCTGTGTACACAACATGCTTATTTTCTTTTGCAGGCCGTTTCAATAACTTTGAACAATTCAGCGTGGCGGACATTTCACAAGCTCCGAGCATTCAGCTCCAAAGCGCCTCCATCTCCCCGTAGGGTGCCCTCCCTCCTACCACCAAAAAAACAGTCTGTCTATTTAACTCTCCTTACACGCCCCCCCCCCCCCGCTGCCGGCTTAAGTAGTTCTAACGATTGCCTTTGTAATTTTCTTTTTCTTTTTGATTACCACTGTTTATTTAATTTGTGCTGATCGATATCTTTTTTTGTAGGTATGGCAGTGGCAAGACTTGAAACCTGTTTCCAAGTACGAAAGTCGGCAGCTCTGTACTTTTCACCACGTCCTGTTATAGCGCGTACTTCCTTTTTTTTGGGGGGGGCTGCAAATTCAGTTTATTCAGGCGCTTGTTCGTACACTGGGAGCTATGTATGTTGAGCCTCCCACCGAAACTCAAACCCGGTTCCCCAGCCTTTAAAGAGGACTACTCCTGCTGTTACGCCACCTCCTTTAACTTTGTCCACACACTCCATATGAGTGCGTGCTTTTAAACTCTGTCTCCTGTTTTTTGTGTTTTATTTTGTACTTTAATATGGTGCGAACTCGACCTGAAGGTTTCGGAGTGTTTTACATGAGGATCGAGTTGCATTACAGATGGGCACATACGGAGAAGATAAGTGATTTGTCCAGAATCAAAGGATGTTGTCCCACCAAGACTTGAAACCAGTTTGAAGAATAGGGTCTGTGTGTGTGCCGGGGGCGGGAGGAAGGGGCTGCCTCATTGTTTATTTTGTAAGCAGAATCTGCTTGGGTATGGTGAAAATACCATCTTTTCCAACTTCCCTCCTACCACCAAAAACAGTGTCTATTTAACTGTCCTTCCACCCCCGCTGTGAACACGACATGCTTATTTTCTTTTGCAGGGCGTTTAAATAACTTTGAACAATTCAGCGCGGCGGACATTTCACGAGCTCCGAGCATTCAGCTCCAAAGCACCTCCATCTCCCCGTAGGGTGCCCTCCCTCCTACCACCAAAAAAACAGTCTGTCTATTTAACTCTCCTAACACGCCAATTCACCCCCCCCCCCCCCCCCGCTGCCGGCTTAAGTGGTTCTAACAATTGCCTTTGTAATTTTATTTTTATTTTTGATTCCCACTGTTTATTTAATTTGTGCTGATCGATATCTTTTTTTGTAGGCATGGCAGTGGCAAGACTCGAAACCTGTTTCCAAGTACGAAAGTCGGTAGCTCTGTACTTTTGAACACGTCCTGTTATAGCGCGTACTTCTTTTTTGGGGGGGGGCTGCGAATTCAGTTTATTCATGCGCTTGTTCGTACACTGGGAGCTGTGTATGTTGAGCCTCCCACCGAAACTCAAACCCGGTTCCCCAGCCTTTAAAGAGGACTACTCCAGCTGTTATGCCACATCCTTTAACTTTGTCCACACACTCCATATGAGTGCGTGCTTTTAAATTCAGTCTCATGTAGTTTATGTTTTATTTTGCACTTTAATATGGTGCGAACTCGACCTGAAGGTTTCGGAGTATTTTACATGAGGATCGAGTTGCATTACAGATGGGCCCATATGGAGAAGATAAGTGATTTGTCCAGAATCAAAGGATGTTGTCCCACCAAGACTTGAAACCAGTTTGAAGAATAGGGTCTGTGTGTGTGCCTCATTGTTTATTTTGTAAGCAGAATCTGCTTGCGTTATGGTGAAAATACCATCTTTTGCAACCCCCCTCCTACCACCAAAAACAGTGTCTACTTAACTGTCCTTCCACCCCCGCTGTGTACACGACATGCTTATTTTCTTTTGCAGGGCGTTTAAATAACTTTGAACAATTCCGCGCGGCGGACATTTCATGAGCTCCGAGCATTCAACTCCAAAGCTCTATCTCCCCGTAGGGTGCCCTCCCTCCTACCACCAAAAACAGTCTATTTAACTCTCCTTTGTTAGGCCATCGATCTCACTTTTGGGAATGTTTTTTGAACGGTTGTCTTTAAATGGTTATCCTGGGTGCACGTAAAGTGTATGTTACAGCACACTTCACCCGTAATTTAAAACGTAACCCCCATAATCATTGCATTTCCGAAAATAAATTTGCTTCTAGTAGTTCATCCCCTCAACTCCATCCATCCATCCCCCCACTCCATCACCCCATCCATCCATCCCCCATTCCATCCATCTATCCATTCACCCCCCACTCCATCCATCCACCGACTCCATCCATCCATCCCACTCCATCAATCCATCCATTCATCACCTCCACTCTATCCATACATCCCACTCCATCCATCCATCCCCCCACTCCATCCCCCCACTCCATCCATCCATCTCCCCTACTCCATCCATCCATCCATCCATTCACTCCTCTACTCCATCCATCTATCCACCCCATCCATTCACCCCCCACTCCATTCATCCACCTCCACTCTATTTATCCATCCATCCATCCATTCATCCCCCAACTCCATCCATCCATCCACCTCACTCCATCCATCCACCCCACTCCATCCATCCATCCATCCCACTCCTTCCATCCCCCCACTCCATCCATCCATTCCCCCCACTCCATCCATCCATCCCCCCACTCCATCCATCCATCCCCCCACTCCATCCATCCATCCATCCATCCATCCCCCCACACCATTCATCCATCCCCCCACTCCATCCATCCATCCCCCGAGTCCATCCATCCATCCATCCCCCCACTCCATCCACCCATTCCTCCCCTCCCTCCACTCCATCCATCCCCCCACTCCATCCATCCATCCCCCACTCCATTCATCCCCCACTCCATCCATCCATCCCACTCCATCCATCCATCCCCTCACTCCATCCCCCCAAACCATCCCCCCACTCCATCCATCCACCCCCAATCCATCCATCCATCCACCCCCACTCCATCCATACATCCATCCACCCCCACTCCATCCATCCATTCATCCCCCACTCCATCCATCCCCCTCAATCCATCCATCCACCTCACTCTATCCATCCATCCCACTCCATCCATCCCCCCACTCCATCCATCCATCCATCCATCCCCCCACTCCATCCATCCATCCATCCCCCCACTCCATCCATTTATCCCCCCACTCCATCCATCAACCCCCCCACTCCATCCATCCATCCCCCCACTCAATTCATCCATCGACCCCACTCCATCCATCCATCCCCCCACTCCATCCATATACAAGCACATTCGTTACCCCTGCTGGGCATGGGGGTGGTTACTCAAGCAGACGTACCGTATTTGGACTTGGCAGACGTGTTTGACAAAAAGGAGCCAACATGCTGCCGCCACATAGATCATTTGACTGCAGGATAGACCTGGTACCCGGTTCCATGCTCCCTTGTAGTCAGATCTACTCCCTCACGAACAAGGAGAATGACCACCTACGCTCCTACCTAGATGAGTACCTGAACAACGGGTTCATGCGCTATTCCAGGTCTCCAGTGTCCTCTCCCCTTTTCTTCGTGGCTAAGAAGGAAGGAGATCTGAGGACCTGCATTGACTTCAGGGGTATGAACACCATCACTGTGAAGAACCGGTATCCATTCACCCCCCACTCCATTCATCCACCTCCACTCTATTTATCCATCCATCCATCCATTCATCCCCCAACTCCATCCATCCATCCACCTCACTCCATCCATCCACCCCACTCCATCCATCCATCCATCCCACTCCTTCCATCCCCCCACTCCATCCATCCATTCCCCCCACTCCATCCATCCATCCCCCCACTCCATCCATCCATCCCCCCACTCCATCCATCCATCCATCCATCCATCCCCCCACACCATTCATCCATCCCCCCACTCCATCCATCCATCCCCCGAGTCCATCCATCCATCCATCCCCCCACTCCATCCACCCATTCCTCCCCTCCCTCCACTCCATCCATCCCCCCACTCCATCCATCCATCCCCCACTCCATTCATCCCCCACTCCATCCATCCATCCCACTCCATCCATCCATCCCCTCACTCCATCCCCCCAAACCATCCCCCCACTCCATCCATCCACCCCCAATCCATCCATCCATCCACCCCCACTCCATCCATACATCCATCCACCCCCACTCCATCCATCCATTCATCCCCCACTCCATCCATCCCCCTCAATCCATCCATCCACCTCACTCTATCCATCCATCCCACTCCATCCATCCCCCCACTCCATCCATCCATCCATCCATCCCCCCACTCCATCCATCCATCCATCCCCCCACTCCATCCATTTATCCCCCCACTCCATCCATCAACCCCCCCACTCCATCCATCCATCCCCCCACTCAATTCATCCATCGACCCCACTCCATCCATCCATCCCCCCACTCCATCCATATACAAGCACATTCGTTACCCCTGCTGGGCATGGGGGTGGTTACTCAAGCAGACGTACCGTATTTGGACTTGGCAGACGTGTTTGACAAAAAGGAGCCAACATGCTGCCGCCACATAGATCATTTGACTGCAGGATAGACCTGGTACCCGGTTCCATGCTCCCTTGTAGTCAGATCTACTCCCTCACGAACAAGGAGAATGACCACCTACGCTCCTACCTAGATGAGTATCTGAACAACGGGTTCATGCGCTATTCCAGGTCTCCAGTGTCCTCTCCCCTTTTCTTCGTGGCTAAGAAGGAAGGAGATCTGAGGACCTGCATTGACTTCAGGGGTATGAACACCATCACTGTGAAGAACCGGTACCCTTTACTGTTGATCTCCAGCCTTTTGGATCAGGTGAAAAACGCTTACATCTACACGAAGCTGGACCTGCAGGGAGCTTACCATCTAGTCAGAGTTTGGAAGGGTGACGAATGGAAGACCGCCTCCTGGACTAAATTTGGCCTCTTTGAATACCAGGTCATGCCTTTCGGACTCTGCAATGCCCCCGCAGCGTCCCAGTTCTTCATAGACGAGGTATTAAGGGACTACATCGATGTCTTCTGTATCGTCTATTTAGACGACATACTGATTTATTCGAAAAACAGCACAGAGCACGTCCACCACGTACGTGCTGTCCTCCAGCAGTTGAGAAAACATTGTTTGTACGTAAAGTTAGAGAAAAGCGTCTTCCACGTAACCGAAGTCGAATTCCTGGGTCATATTTTCACTCCTGCTGGTATACAGATGGACAGCAGAAAAGTGGAGGTCGTTCTGCTGTGGCCTACTCCGACTACAGTGAAGGACGTCTAGAGATTCTTAGGATTTTCTAACTACTACCGTTGTTTCAACCCAGGATTCTTTAAGATGGTAGCTCCTATCACTCGTCTCCTGCGTAAAGGAGTACCCTTTTGGTGGGATACAAAAGCAGAAGAGGCTTTCCAAGAACTGAAAAAATGGTTCACCACAGACCCTGTTCTAGTGCACCCCGATACCCTTCATAGTGGAGGCTGATGCCTCACAGGACGCATTGGGGGGCGTGCTGTCACAAAGGGACGGTAGTACAGGGCTTCTACACCCCGTGGCATTTTACTCTAAAAACTCCAACCCGCTGAACGCAATTACACTGTGTCCGATAGGGAGTTATTGGCGATCAAGATGGCATTCGAAGAATGGTGTCATTATCTGAAAGACGCGAAGCACTCAGTAATCATCTACACCGACCACAGGAATCTACAGTTCCTACGTTCAGTACGTGCCCTGACAGCCAGACAACTTCGTTGGACCCTGTTCTTCAATGAATACAACTTCACGATTACGTTCCGACCTGGAAAAGAGAATGCCAAGGCAGATGCACTCGCACGATTAGAAGAACCCATTGATGGAACCCCTACCACCGAGCCCATTCCTATCATCCCAGAACATCACTTTCAAGAGGCCGTAGTGTCTTCAAGGTTCCTAGCTCAGTTACAAAAGGACGTAAGCCTGTCCTATCCGGCCGTTCTAGCTGAAGGGCTTAAGGGTGTCACACACGCCAACGGTTTCCTGTACAAGGACGACAGATTATACCTGCCAATGGTGGCTCGACAACAGCAAGCACTGCACATGTGCCATGGTCATGTTCTCTCCAATCACCCCGGATATCACAAAACACTAGACCTGATACAGAGGGATTTCTGGCGGCCCCCATTGGAAATAGACACCAGGAATCACATAAATTGTTTTGTCATCTGCCTGCAAGGCAAAAACAGATTGGAACCTCCTACAGGACTGTTGCATCCCATTCCTGTTCTGCCATATCCATGGCACAACATATCCATGGATTTCGTGGTGGAGCTACCTATCACCAAAACCGGTTACACCACTGTTCTCACCGTTGTGGATCATCTTACTAAAATGGCTCATTTCGTGCCGTTAAAGAAGACACCCACGGCAACCGAACTGGCTCTGGTCTTCATGCATGATGTGGTTCGCCTTCACGGAATCCCGTTGGTGGTAATAACTGACCGAGGGTCGTAATTCGTGTCCCGCTTCTGGAAGGAAGTATGCAGGATTCTGGACATGGATGCGCGTCTTTCTTCCGCATACCACCCCCAGACGGATGGTCAGGCTGAAAGGACCAACCACACCATGGAGCAGTACCTCCGCTGTTTACTGCTCGTTGTAGAAGGAGAATGGGCTGACCTACTATGGTTGGCGAAGTATGCATACAACAACAATAAGCATTCCGCTATCAGTATGTCTCCTTTTTTCTGCCTCAAAGGTCGGCATCCCCGTACCACTGTTTGGGAGGAACCTCTGTCCAGCCCATTACCAACCGTACGGGCCTACTATGGAACATTGTGTACCCTCTGCCAACAAGTCCGGTTCGAGTTGGCCAAGGCAAAAGAAAACTACAAAGAAAACGCCGACGCTCATAGGCAGAAGGAACCGGACTATCACAAAGGCGACAAGGTGTGGCTCTCCATGCGACACCTCAACGTACATGGCTCCAAGAAACTGCTGCCTCACTTTGTGGGACCTTACGTCATCGAGAAAGTGGTTAATCCAGTGGCCATGAAACTCTCTCTGCCTCCTCACATGAAGATACACCCGGTCTTCCACATCTCCCTTCTACGTGCAGTCCATCCTGATTGGACCTCTGCCGATCCTCCCACTCCGGTGCGGATTGAGGACCATGTGGAGTACGAGGTCAGGGCCATACTGGGTTCTCGTCGCACCAGGGGGAAGCTCTACTACCTGGTGGACTGGAAAGGCTATGGTCCTGATGAGCGATCCTGGGAACCCCTGACTCATGTACGCCATGCTCCCCTGCTGATCCGCGCCTTCCATTTTCGTCACCCGCTTAGCCCTCGACGTGCCTCTTCTCTCTGATCTCCTGGTTGTGGGTGGGGGGTTCTGTTTAGTGAGGGGTACTGTCACATTCCCGTGTTTGCCAATCCCGGGGGTCTGCCAACCACATACAGAAGACCAAGACCCTCACTTCCGGGCAGAAGCAGTCCCGGTCTAGTCTTTCTTTCACCGCCTTCGGCCCAGTAGCGCTTCCGGGGGATTCGCTTAAACTCAGCGTTTCCTGCCGGATCAGCGCTTTGGATTCCTTCGAGTTCCTGGTTTGCGCTTCATTGCGAACTCTTCCTGAGTCCTTTCCTCAAAAGCTGAAGATGCCTCTTCCTCGGCGTCCAACCCTTCGTTCCGGTCCTGCCGGTAATCCCCCGATTTCCTTTCCGCGCCGGTGAGCGCATCTTGTGCCTTCCACGCCGGTTGAACGCATCTTGTGCCTTCCGCGCCAGTGAGCGCATCTTGTTCCTTTCTGCGCCGGTGAGCTCTGGTGAGGAGTTCCTGTGTAACCAAGTGCAGGAGCGTTTCAGTGTCCCTGTGATTTTCTATACATAGGACAGACTACACAAAAGGTTAAGTGTCGGATTCTACAGCATTGTAGTAAAATCAGATGCGCCACACAAGGAGCACCTCTTGTCGAGCACTTCGTGAAATTCAGTCACACTGCAGAAAGCATGAGATGGTGGGTTATTGAGAGGGTACATATCAATCCTAGAGGAGGGGACGTTTCTCACAATTTAAACTATCGTGGATGCAAATGGATTCACATCTTTGACACCATACTCAAGGGATTAAACGAATATGAGGAAATTGCCCGACAAGCAGCCTATCTATGTATCTCCTAATATAGGATTGCACCTTTATTATCTGGGGATAGACATACTCAGGGACCTGAGTTGCACTTCTGGACTCTCTGGCATTACACTAGCTCAGTAGAAGTGTATTCCATCTAGATATATATGCAGTGTTCACCTTAATCATCTAGACACAGGTGGTTGATCCCTTCCTCTACATATAAGCTAAGCCATTCACAGGTTGGCCGCTGCTATTTGCTTGTATCTATCAGCTATGCATATAGAATCCTTCACTCAGCACATGTGTGCTGCTATAATGTGTTTTCATTGATTGTTGTCTACTGGTTATTGTCCATCACTGAGGATACTATTCAATATGGTATGTGATTAGCATGCACATATGTATTGAATTGTTCATCACTGAGGATACAATTCATTATGGTATGTTGTCTACATGTACATATGTATTAAATTGATCATCACTGTAGTTTATGTCACCATGGTTTTATTGCACATGGCCCTATAATTGTATATATCACGTTAATATGGATATGAATATCTCTGCTGTCATGTTTTATCCTCACACACACATGAGTATGTCTGTATATACACTCGTCCTCCATGGCGGTTAGACTTTATTCTTACTGTTATACATACATTGTACATACACTCTCCAGGTAGACATGAGGGAGCGGTTCCCTTACTCCGCTATCGCTCCCCTCAGTCTTGAACCGGGTTTCAATCCGAGCCTCTGGGCTCCGGTTACGGCAACGTGCACGTTGTGGACATGCGAGCGCGCATCCGTATCCCCGGCGCCGCCTGTCCGCCACTCCTTGTCAGCAGCTCTAAGGAGCATGATGGAGTAATGAGAGGCCCTTCAAAAAAGGTATTTGCTAGCCTCTACCGCACCGCTATTGTGTGTTATCGCGGGCGGCCCCCTTAACATCCTTGACTCCCGCAGGTCGTTGTTTAGAAGCAGGCATAATACGGTGATGCCGAACGGTGATTAGCGCCTCCAGTTGGGTTAAGGCCCTGTCATTAGCGCTTTGTGGTTGATGTATGCTGAACATCCTTGACTCCCGCTGGGTCTTTGTTTAGAAGCAGGCATAATACGGAGATGCCGAATGGTGATTAGTGCCTCCAGTTGGGTTTAAAGCCCTGTCATTAGCGCATTTTGGTTGATGCATGCTGAACATCCTTGACTCCTGCTGGGTCTTCGTTTAGAAGCAGGCATAAGACGGCGATGCCGAACAGGGATTAGCGCCTCCAGTTGGGTTTAAGGCCCTTTCATTAGCACTTTGTGTTTGATTTATGCTTCTCTGCGAGGCCAGCTGGCAGCCCCTCACCGCGCTAGACATGTATCTCCCTTTGAGCTTATTGAGGGGGTCTGGTATAAGTCGAACACCACTACTCATCCGTCTACAACATCGGGGGGTCTGTTAGACAATTGCCCTATGCAATATGATTGACTCGCTCCTGTGCCATTGCACTCCACCCTCTTTGGGATGGGTTTCCTAACACTTGGTTTTAATTTTTAATTTCCCATAGGAAGTGGGACGTCACATCATTCACGGATGAATCTTACACACGTTGACAGATGTCCAATTAATTAACCGGAACGCTGGTATCCTTGGCGACATTGGGCCCTGGAATCATTTATGGATCACTTACCTGAGTAGCCAGGCTTAGCACTAGGTCTAGGTCAGTAAGCATTGCATCACTTGACCAGTTCACACCTACCACACACACACAGCACCCCTTCTAACTCAGCATTCTCCACCATAGGTTGCCATCTTCTATCCTGATGAAGACTCGCAGCTGAGGCCCCAAAGTTCCCTCCTTGCATAAGCCGAGTCGAAACGTCGACGCTGCCCCTCTGGAAGAACCTGTACCTACACCCTCCCTGTTTTCTCATGTAAAAATGCATTACATGCACACTACAATTTACAAAATACATGTAAATGAAAGTGATAACATGGACAGGTTTCGTAGTCTGGTCCTAGTTACCAGTGTTTTTTGAATATCCTCATGTCTTTATTCTTATCTTCATGATTTGCACTTCCCACCACCACTATCCTACTATCCTTTTTTTTTCGCGCGCAACCTATGATTATTGAAAAAGCAACTCTGGATTAGTTCTAAATAAATATTCCTTACATTGTGGAACCTTTTCATGTGTGGTTTCTTGACATATGCATGCTTAAAAAGAGATTATTACATGCATAAGAATATAATTATTTTGTGTTTTTTGTTTAGTTATCAAATAACAGTGCTGTATAAACTCTACACAGCACCTACTGTTGAGAATTGAATTTAATTCATTATACTTCATAGTCACGGACAAATTTTTCATTCCCGTATTGTGCCCAGGTCCAGATTGACCTTCTGGGTTACCCCATTATTACAGAATGGAGATTCTTTTTCAGACACACATCTTGCTGAAGATTGAAAAAATACAGTAGCAGCTCAGTTGGCCAACCCACAGACAGAGCCAGATTCTAAGTGAGGTGCAAAAGTGGAAACAGACCCTATTGACGACCAATGAGCCAGTGTCAAAGTTTCTTTGCTGCATTCCACCACTCCTTAGACCTTATTTTCAGCCAGGTAGTAGCGAGTTGCTGCCAAAATTGTTAAATACCACCTGTGCTAGCAGAATTCTGGGCTTACCATTGCCATATTTAGTGCTCTTGATGCATCTAGCAAGCAGCACGTTTTTGTGATCCATCTGATAGAATTCAGTTAACCAACTACACATAAGTCCTGGGGTTCTTTCTCCCTTTCATGGCTACGACAGGGGAAATCCACAGAGTGCTCGTGTTAGTAGAGAAGTAGGGAACCAAAACGTTTGACTGCCGTCTCTGACAACATGGCAGTACAGTCTGTCAATCTTTTAACATGTTTTTGTATTATCACAACAATATTCCAAAGCGGGATTCTGTTTTTGAAACTAAAAAAAATATGATCCCCCACACTAAGGGAGTTTCTCCCATAATGTGGCAGTCATTTTGCAATTTTCAATGCCCCTTACCACCATGTTTTACCCTGGTGATGTTAGGCAGTGAAAGCTGACCATTTGACTTTCCAATCTAAATCAGGCAGCCAGTCAAATGGCCAAACCTCTGATGGCCCTTACTCTGTCAGGCCATCGGAGGAGTTTGTCAGCAACAGAGATGGGGTAATCTTTGTCTTTCATAAACTTAAGGTCCACAAAATTATTTTGTTATCCAGGTACAATCTTATTTAATGTGTTAATCTAGGGCAGTATGATACCCGACTCTTATAAAAATGTTGTATGAATCCATTTCCTCTCAAAAGTAAAACTTGAAACAAAACCGACCTATACCATTGCTTAACCCAGACTATAAAATCCTTCGACTAACAATAAGTAATTGCATCAATAAAGTAATCAACAAAATCATTCATAAACTTCAAAATGGTTTTGACCTAGGCCAAAATTTGAGTGTCAATACTCATTTGTATTCTCGGTTTATTGATGTGGTCACTGCAGATAGTATTCCTGTAGTAGTAATTTATTTGATGCAGAAAAAGCCTTAAGACTTCATGAGTTGGAATTTTCTATTCAAAATCTTCGAAAAACGATTTTTTTCTGTGCATCTCACAAGGACGATAGCCACTCTCTATCAGCGGGCACTTCTGTGCATGTCATAATCAATAATCAACAGTCGACAAGGCCATCCTTTCCCCCATTCTTTTTGCTCTTTTTATTAAACTTTTAACGCAATGCAGTAGTTCTCACAATTAGATTTCTTCACCGCTTCATGGGGTGGCAAGATTAAGCCATAAGCAGAAGATGTTGCCCATTTTTTTTATTCCCAGAGAGAAGCAATATTGAAATGGCTTTTCAAGTCATACAAAGATAAATCAGGCTATAGGGTTACAAAATTAATCTAAGACCAAATATGTCTTATTTAATGCTTCTCCAGACATTTTACTATCAAAGCTAAAGACAAACTACAATCGAGACCCTAAAAGGTATTTAGGGGTTTGTTGCTCTGGCCAAGCCGTAGATGCTTATTCTCTAAACTACATTTCTCCTATAGATAAAATTCATAAGCTATTCTCCAATATAGAAATCTCTTCCACTGGCAAACATAGGAAGAATCTAGCTTTTTTAGATTTCTATTCTCCACTTATTTGTATTTCTCTTCACCAGTATCCATTGCAAGTTAGTTTATATGGAACTATAACAAACCACAAGTCAATATAAAGAGCTTACAAATTACAAAATCAAAAGGTGGATTTGGGGTAACTTTAGGCTGTACTATGTATCCTATATTCTCTGCATGTGTTTATTTTCTATGTCTGCATCTCCATAAGGGGATTTTTACATTTCTTTATGGTAAAAACTATGGGATAATCTGTCTCTAATGGGCCATAAAAGAACGCAGGTCACCTAAAAAGGTCATATATAAGACTTCACTGATCATATGTGTTAGTCTTGTCAGCCTTAAGGTGGTCTTTCCCTAAACTTTCTTTTCTTCCGCTTCCATTTTTGTTACTCTTGTTTTTGCTCATCTTAGGACTCTTCACACTTTATCACTGCGGACCAGTATAGCTATAGTGCATGTGCTCACATAGCAAAATTAGTTTATTCGCAATTGGCATATTTAATTTACTGATAATTCCCCAGTAAAGTGGCACTATATGCATCTAGAATCTGTACAATGAAATGCTGCAATTAGGTCTGAAGCACTGATTATGCCATCCACTTAAGTAGTCCTTTAAAAATGTTTCAGGCCAGACATTGCAGCCTGTGTAGGCAGTTGTACACCCCCATTTGGACCTGGTAAACTGATTCTTTTTGCCAGGCGCAAAATAACGATGGATTAAACCCAGATCTGTGACTGGGGGTGAATTTTTTGCCATTGTGCAATATTCCGTCCATCTTCTTGTGTGTTTTGCTGTTCACCCTATGTGGGAAGGGTATGCCCAGACGGGGGTCCCGTGCTCAGTAAGCCATTGGAGTCAAGCTATGCTGGCTGGACAGCTGATAGCCAGAAACCGGTCCTAGGATGCTTGATTCCGGTCCAGGGAAGATATGGCTTGGCAGTTCGGGCTGGACTGTTCCCATGAGGCACAGGGTCAAGACTGATTTGCATATGGCCATGTCTTAACTGGGGTGGCTTGGTGAGGAAAATAACGATGGATTAAACCCAGATCTGTGACTGCGGGTGAATGTTTTGCCATTGTGCAACATTCCGTCCATCATCTTGTGTGTTTTGCTGTTCACCCTATGTGGGAAGGGTATGCCCAGACGTGGGTCCCATGCTCACTAAGCCACTGGAGTCAAGCTATCCTGGCTAAAGACGGCTGATAGCCAGAAACTGGCCCTAGGATGCTTGATTCCGGTCCAGGGAAG
The DNA here is from genome assembly GCF_964263255.1 of Lissotriton vulgaris. Classification (NCBI taxonomy): domain Eukaryota; kingdom Metazoa; phylum Chordata; class Amphibia; order Caudata; family Salamandridae; genus Lissotriton; species Lissotriton vulgaris. Next base: position 1,081,836,495 of record NC_141694.1, on the reverse strand, counting down.
ATATGGCTTGGCAGTTCGGGCTGGACTGTTCCCATGAGGCACAGGGTCAAGACTGATTTACATATGGCCATGTCTGAACTGGGGTGGCTTGGTGAGTAAAATAATGATGGATTAAACCCAGATCTGTGACTGGGGGTGAATGTTTTGCCATTGTGCAACATTGCGTCCATCATCTTGTGTGTTTTGCTGTTCACACTATGTGGGAAGGGTATGCCCAGACGAGGGTCCCATGCTCACTAAGCCACTGGAGTCAAGCTATCCTGGCTGAAGATGGCTGATAGCCAGAAACTGGTCCTAGGATGCTTGATTCCGGTCCAGGGAAGATATGGCTTGGCAGTTCGGGCTGGACTGGACTGTCCATCATCTTGTGCGTTTTACTTTTAGAAAGTTGGCATTCTCTTTCCTTAGCCACTTAGTGCCTGTAGCCTGGCTCACTGTAGCCTGTCTCTGGGTCACATGACTGGGTGTAGCTGACAGTTGGGCTTTGTGTATTCCTCTTAGACAGCACGCACAATGAGAGCTAAGGTATGTACCACTTCCATCTCTCCTTTTATTGAATCTTTGCCACGATGGTGAGACGGAAAATCACCGTGGAGAAAGCGGGGGGAGGGAATGTAGCAACACTTGATGAATTCCTGACCAGAGCAGCGAGCGTTCTCACACACAAAATCGAACTGACAGCGAGATACTTATCTATGGAACCACTTCTCCTTTCCAACAGGTCACCATCAGGGAGCAGCCTTGAAAATGTCCCACACACTCCACTCATTCAAATCCTTTTATTTTATTTTTACATATTTTATTGATTTTTCATACCGAAAACTAAACCATGAGACATTGGCTGGTATTTTTACATGACAGCATAGGAAATCCCATAAGGATCGTAAGTACAAGCAAATAGAAAAGTACTGCCCACACATATGCAACAAATCAGCAGTCGACATATAACAAGCTAGGGTAGCCCCATATCTTCACTTCTTTTCGGCAGTTGCTCAATATGATCACATCTCAATTGACCATGTAATGTTATATATCCGACCATAGTAACAATCTCTGGTAACCGTGTCTCTCCTTATGAATAGAAACAGAAACTAACCCCGATACCCACCCCCCTCCCCCTACAGACTCAGCCTGAATCCTCCACGTCCATATGACCCACACCAATACAATATAATCGTGTAAATCCAATACACCTCATTTGTTATGTAATGTTTATGTTATGTTAGCCTCCATTTATAGCGCGCACAGCTACTCGGAAGTGTCCCGGCGCGAATGCCAAATGGTAGAGAAGGAAAAGGGTTGGCCTACGTATGATTACTTAATAGCAGGGTTTTTAACTGTTTTTAAGCAGCCTAAGGCTCTCAATATTACGTAGTCTAAACGGCAGGGCATTCCAAGCCATCGTCGCCTTTTTCGTCTGGGACCGGATCCGGAAGTGGACGCGGCGTGCGCTCCCTGCCTGGCCCTGCTTAACCTGCGGTGCTTTTCCGCGGCATCTACGGCCTGCGCCGTCCCCTCAGCAACGGAAACATCTTCGGCGCCAGTTTAACTCTGAAGAACTTAAAGAAGAACTTCTGCTCCTGGAGTATTGAACTCCCTGTACCTTGGATATTACAAAAATTGGGAACTATAATTATATATCCCATATATGTGAAATTAGCCTTGAGAAAGCCCCGGCGCAACTCACCAAGAGGGGGCGAAACACGTGTCGGCTGTCCATGTTCCACAAAAAATAATAAAGATGTTATTCTGCAACTAGAAATAGTCCTGTCCTCTGTAAACAGACTTGAAAGAACGGATATTATTCCTGATAAGAATCTTTGTGATCTTCTATGGAGTACACACTCATCACTTCTCAAACTCGGAAGTGTCCCGGCGCGAATGCCAAATGGTAGAGAAGGAAAAGGGTTGGCCTACGTATGATTACTTAAATAGCAGGGTTTTTAACTGTTTTTAAGCAGCCTAAGGCTCTCAATATTACGTAGTCTAAACGGCAGGGCATTCCAAGCCATCGTCGCTTTAATCGAAAGGGAACTGCCGCCTAGTCTAATCGGGCGGTACCTAGGAACAATAGCAAGGTATTGGCCTGTAGATCAAAGCTGTCGAGGCGGTACATAGAACGAAGAACTTCTCCTAAGATATTGAGGCCCTGTCTTATAAAGGGCACCATGAAAAGTGTGAGAGCCTTAAACAGAACCCACTGCTCGAACGGGAGCCAATGTAGATCACGAAGGTTCTGACTAGCAGTGGATCTACCAGGCATATCCAACAAAGCTCTCGTCGTCCCGTTCTGAACAATCTGCAGCTTTTTTAGCTGGTACGCCGGGAGATCAATGTACAAGGCATTGGCGTAATCTAGCCTTGACAGAATGAGTGTGCAGGTCACCATCACCGTTATCTCTAGGGCGCGCGCGCACCTCCTCTTCACGGACTCCGATTAACAACAATACTTAAACAAAAGGCCACAGTCTGCCCCGCGCTTTATTAACAAAAGCGTAGTTAGTTTCCAAACACAGCGCATACTTTAGCACACGATGTGTTTGGAATCTGTCTCTACGCTTTTGTTAGTAAAGTGCGGGCAGACTGTGGCCTTTTGTTTAAGTATTGTTGTTAATCAGAGCCCGTGAAGGGGCTCTGATTAACGTCAATACTTAAACAAAAGGCCACAGTGGGCAGTCAGGGGGTGGGGCCGCAGAGGGCACAGCGGCTGGGGAAACGAGCGGAACAGAAGGCAAAAGGGGCACAAAAACAGGGAAAAAACTAGTGGCACTGAGGGCAGAAAGGCACAAAAAAATGAGTGGAAGAGAGGGCAGAAGGGCACAAAAAACAAGTGGAACAGATGCAGAAAGGAACAAAAAACGAGGGGAAAACGAAGTGGAACAGAGGGCAGAAAGGCACAAAATACGAGTGGAACAGAGGGCAGAAGGGCACAAAAAACGAGGGGAAAACGAGTGGAACAGAGTGCTAAAAGGCACAGAAAATGAGTGGAACAGAGGGCAGAAGGGCACAAACAACGAGTGGAACAGAGGGCAGAAGGGCACAAAAAACGAGTGGAACAGAGGGCAGAAAGGAACAAAAAACGAGTGGAACGGAGGGCAGAAAGGCACAAAAAACAAGTGAAACAGAGGGCAGAAGGCACAAAAAAACTAATGGCACAGAGGAAAAATACAGAATACAGAAATATAGGGGCAGCTAAGAACAGAAGGCAGAATGGGCAGAGACAGGGGCAGCGAGGGGTTCAGAGGGAAAGACCGGGCAGAGAGAGCACGGGGAGAGCGAGGGGAACAGAGGGAAGAAAAAGGGGCACGGACCACGTAAAGGAAGCGGGGAAGACAGACAACAGCAGTCACAGACACAACAATGAAAATACAGGCATACAATAAATTTGCAATCTGCCCTTAAGACCCCTATTGTGGCGCTGTATGTGTGAAAATGCACCATCGATTCACTTTTTAAAGTAAAAGTTTTGAGTGCCATTTGGCGCCGCAGACATGCGCGGTTTGGTTCCTGGCGCACATAGCCATGGTTGCAGCGCACTGAGGCCCTCCACTGTTACACACAGAGGAAAAAAATTAGAGGGAACATTGGTCACCATTTCCTTAGCCATTTTAGGCAAAATAATAATAGATGCATTTATAGAACGCATGGTTACACTCGGCCAGTGTGTCCCCGCGCTACAGTGCAAAAACTGCCACAACCCCTACCCAGCCTGGCACAGCACGCCTATCCTGTAGGGAAAAGATGCGTTTTCAGCTTTTTCTGGAAGATAGCTTCCAAGCCCTCCAACCGTATGCTCACAGGGAGCTTGTTCCAATGCTGAGCTGCCAAAAAGTGGAAAGAGCGGCCGCCCATCCTAGCTCTCTTAATGGCAGGGACGCACACCTTGCCCGTCCCCCCGATCTCAGTTGGCATATTGGAGCGTAGAGCCTCAATAAATCAGACAGATAGGATGGACAAGTCCCCTGAATGATATGATGGCAGACGCACAGTGCCTTAAACAGGACTCTCTCCCTTATCAGCAGCCAGTGCAGGGAAGCTAACGCCATCTTTGAGGAGGCCCTCCTAGGGAGCATAAGAACTAGCCGAGCACCCGCAATCTGTATAACTTGCAGCCTTTGCATACATTTAGCCGTTACCCCCAGATACAGAATGTTGCTATAGTCAAGGCGCGAGGTTACCGGGGCATGCACCATGGTCTTTATGGCTGCGGTGGGCAGCATATCCAGGGTTTTCCAGAGGCCCTTCAGGACTCCAAAACAAGCCCCAGCTACCCGCCTGGTGTGATATTCGAAGGATAGCTTCGTATCCAGCAAGACCCCTAAGTTCTTTGCCTGCTCACAGGGCATCGGGGTGGACCCCGTGATATTCGAAGGATAGCTTCGTATCCAGCAAGACCCCTAAGTTCTTTGCCTGCTCACAGGGCATCGGGGTGGACTCCAGAGACTGGGGCCACCATGTCGATGACCACAACGACGGGGCTCTTCCCACCACAAGCACCTCGGTCTTACTGCCGTTCAATTTCAGGAAGTTATTCGCCATCCATGATGCAAGAACTTGCATGCAAGCCACAAAGTTGGCAGCTGCCGTCTCCTGTGCTTGTGTCAGGGAGACCACCAGCTGCGTGTCATCGGCATAGGACACAACCCTGATCCTAAAACCATCTGCAATCTCTGCTAATGGTGTAACATAGATATTAAACAGGGTCGGGCTCAGGGTTGATCCTTGCGGTACTCCCTGTTTCAGCTTGATGACCCTGGAGTAGTGCGAGCCCTGCCTCACCTGAAAGCTGCGCTCGAACAAGAAGGATTTCATCCAGTTCAATGCCCTCCCTGCCACTCCTCCTTTCCTCAGACACTGCAGCAGGGTATGGTGAGCCACAGTGTCGAAGGCGGCACTGAAATCCAACAGGATTAAGGCCGCCGTCTGTCCCTCGTCCACGTATTTCCTGATGGTTTCTGTGGTGAGTAACAGGGCTGATTCCGTCGAGTGGTGTGCCCGAAACCCAGACTGCGTGGGATGCAAAAGATTGTGTTTCCCAATATGCCCAATAAGTTGTGCATTTACTACCTTCTCTGCAACCTTTGCGAAGTAGGGGAGTAAAAAGATTGGGCGCAGATTATCAAGTTGATCTGGGCTAATATGCGGTTTCTTAGGTAGCGGAAGGACTACAGCTTCCTTCCATCTCGCTGGCACGGTCTCTGTCCTAAAAGATAATTCCAATAGGTGTCTAATGCATGGCTCAAGGGTTTCAATGCTCCCTTCAAGTATTTTAGGGGAGGCAGGGTCTCTTGGGGAACCTGACTTGACTATCCTACAGATTTTTGTTAACCGTTCTGTCAGTGGCACATTAAATCTGACAATGCATTCTCCCTCTGCAATGTGTCCTACTTCCCCAGGGATCTCGTGAACGACACGCGCCGAGTCCGGAAACGTGGAGTACATTTTCTCTACCTTATCTGCAAAGATATCCACCATACGAGTACATGATTCCTCCGACCCAATTACTGGTGCTGACGTTGTTGCTAGGGATGAGATTTCTTTGTAGACCCTAAACAGCTCCCTTGCCGAGTTCTCCGGCGCCCCAATTCTTTCCTGGTAGTAATCTGCCTTCGTCCTTCTAATGAGCCCATGGTAACCCTTCAGGGCAACTTTATAGTCCCTCCTGGCCTGATCCGAGAAGTCTTTCCTCCACCGCCTTTCTAGGCGTTTACAGTCTGCTTTAGCTGTTCTCAAGGCGTTGTTATACCAGGGAGTAGATTTCTGTACTCTCCTCGGTCTTTGATGCATCCAGGGAGCAGTGCTATCCAGTGCCTCCGTAATGCGGCTATCCAGATTGCTGCATGCACTTTCGACCACTGTGCCCCCAGGCAGCCCACCCTGAGCAAGAGCGTTGTTAAACTTCTCCTGAAAGAAGCCAGCCCACTTCCGGCGTGCTGTCTCTCCCTTGGATATCACCTGTGCCTCCAGCCCCGGCAGCCTCAGCCCAAAAGGGACCAGGAAATGGTCTGACCATGGTACAGGCAGAGGGGGGTTCTCAACTATGTCCTCCCAATTAGCAAAAATGGGGTCAAGCAGATGCCCCAGTTGGTGTGTTAGGAAATCAGATTTTAGCAGCAATTGCAGAGTTGCCAAAAGAGGCAGGAACTTCTTTAAACGTTTCAATGTGCCAAAACACCCCCCAGCCAGCTTGTTAATCTGGGGGAGAAATTTCAAATCCTCACCAAACCAAACCCCCGGGTTTTTAGCCGGACACCTCGAGGAACTGGGCATAGAGTAGCCTACAGGCCAAATGTACTCCCTGAAATGCGGGGGGAAGAAACCATAAATGATCACCTCCTATTTCTTCTCGTTGCATTTCAATTGGGCCTTTGCTCGCCACTGAAAGACTTCAGCAAGGCAATTATTTGCATTTGTCGGGGAAGAGGAGCTGGGTATCATCAGCATATGCTATGATTTTAGCGTCCAGCTCCTCTGCCAAGTAGATATGGGGTGTCATATAAATATTAAACAAAAGGGGGCTCAGTGTAGAGCCCTGGGGGACTCCCGTATTCAGACTTCTAGGCTTAGAAGAGAAAAGGGGCAACCATACTTGCTGTGATCTATTGGCTAAAAAAGATTCGATCAACTTCCATACCTGCCCCGAGATGCGGATATGAGACAATCGTGCCATAAGTTGTTGATGAGGCATGGTGTCAAATGCAGCAGAGAGATCTAAAAGCACTAACACTGCTCTGCCACGGGCATCCAGACACTCTCTAATACCCTCCGCCATCTCAACCAAGGCTGTCTCGGTGCTGTGGGAGGCCCTGAAGCCTGACTGGGTGGGTCGGAGGGTGCCAGATGTCTCAACAAACTGCAAGAGCTGCTTAAAGGCGACCTTCTCACACACCTTCGCCACAGCCGGAGGAGTGAGATTGAGCGGTAGCTAGTCGGGTGGTAGGATTAAGTGAGGGCTTTTTCAGCAAGGGAAGGAGTTCTGCCAGTTTCCACTCTGGTGGAATCGTAGCAGTCAGGAGGGACATATTAACAATTGTGTTAACTACATCCGCAACTGCCGCCAGTAGCCTTGCATGGCAGGGGTCAGTAGGAGAACTTGATTTTAACGATTTAAGAATAGTCAGGGTGTCAGACAGCGGAACGGAAAAGAATGTAGCCAGAGAAGGGTGCACTGAACCCAGTGCACCGGTTATATGATGGAAATAGGTCTCCTGAGGCTGGTTGATGGACCCAAAACTATCCTGTATGTCTTTGATTTTATCAATAAAAATATCCGAAAGCTGTTCACAGCAAACCTTAGAGCCAGGAGAAGTCCTCTGTTCCACAGAGGGCTCCAGGAAATTTTGAACAATGGAAAATATTTCTTTCTAATTATTTTTCGATTTCGATTATGCGAAAAAGTGGCCTTTGGCCACCTTCACCATGGAATAATAGTTATTCTGAGCTTTCCTTAGAGCTATTTTGGCAAGAGGACAATAAGCGTGTCTCCATTGCCGCTCTAGCTTCTTACAAGAAGATTTTTGTTCCTTTAGCTCCTTTGAGAACCAGGGTTGGGATGGGGATTTTCTCGCTCTTTTATGGCCTGGAGGAACAGAAAAGTTCTCCACCACATCGGCCAACCAATTCCTGAAACTGCCGACTGCTTGCAATACATTTTATGAGATGTCAGGGCGTGTATCGGCCAAGACCTTACCAAAAGCCGCCGGCTCAATGCAGGGGCGAGGTCTGGCCACCGTCGTATTCATAGAAGAGGTAGATGGTTTAATGGTCCAAGAAAATTGAATTAAAAAGTGGTCAGACCAAGTGGCTGCGGGGGGGTGATCTAGTACAGTCAGAAGAAAATTAGAGCAGACTCCATCAATAGGGTGGCCTCTCCTATGGGTGGGGGAGTTGATCCACTGTGTCATTTGGGCAAGATCCAATGACTCATTAAGGGTATGTGTATCAGAAGTTTCTCTACAATCAAAATGAATATTAAAATCACAGAGCTGTAAATAATTAGTATAATTTAAGACTCTAGGAACAATAGCTTCATCCAACGCTTTGTGGAAAGGATTAGGGGGTCGGGGCGATATAAGAGCGTGGCTCCCAGTAAAAAATGTGGAGAGAAAGTAAGGGAGAAATCCTTTGCTTCGCCCTCCGTAAAGTCATTGGAATGGCCCTGTATAAAAATCTAATTTTCCCTAAAAACTACTGCAACCCCACCCCCTCTCCCTGTTTTACGATCAAACCTGGCAATTTTAAAACATGTGGGAATGGCCAAGGTAATAACCGGGCCAGAGCAATCATTCAACCAGGTATCTGTTATGAATAAAAGATCAAGCTGGTTATCGACCAAAAGCTCAAAGATATCCGACACATGTTTTGCCATAGATCGCTCATTAATCAAGGTGGCTTTAATGCTTTCCCCAGCCAAAGGGATAATGGACATATGGTTGGGAGTAAACCCCCCGTGTGAAGGAATTTAAAATTACAGCTGGGACAAATGCTATCTGTATTTTCAAGCACGTTCCAAATGTGAGTGCACCTACTCATGGACTCACCGATTGAGCCCAAAACCTCCCTGCTTAAAGACCTGCGTACAGGGTGAACATCAGAAGGAAAACGAGCAGCATGGCTGGCGCTGGCCGCTTCCGGGGCGCAGACGAGCTTGCCCTGGGCACGCCTTCGGCAGGTATGCTTCATAGAGACTTCCCCCAGTTGCTAGAGCGCGCCCTTTGCAAGATGGCGGCCAAGCAGGAAGTGTCCCTCCCCACTTCTGGTGTATGCGTGGAGCGGAGTGCAGGTAAGCGGTCCATTTTTTAAAATGAGTAAAATAACATCCATTTCCCTAAAGACTGGTCAAGTTTAAGAAATAGCAGCAACAGTTTAATTTTAAAAGTAAAAGAATCAGCAAGTCAAAGAACACACATCAAAGTCAGGGCAGGAGCGAGTAGCAAAAGCTTAATCACACATAGCAGCAATCCAGCCCGGGGAGACAGCAAAAACCTTTCCTCCTTACCTAGGCGATAGTATCCGCGCAAAGCGCATGTTTTTAGAGACTTCCCTTAGCTCCTAGAGCGCGCCCTCCCCAAGATGGGAGTCAAGCAGGAAGTGTCCCTCCACACTTCTGGTGTATGCATGGAGTGGAGTGCAGGTAAGCGGTCTGTTTTTTAAAATGAGTAAAATAACATCAATTTCCCCAAAGACTGGCCAAGTTTACAAAATAGCAGCAACAGTTTAATTTTAAAAAGTAAGAGAATCAGCAGGTCCAAGAACACACGTCAAATTCAGGAAAGGAGCGAGTAGCAAACAATAATTATCACTGTACAATAGAGACGTACATCAGCCCATACTTTTCTCAGCATTCTGTCAAGAGGCTCGAGGGGGTGCATAAGGAATCCATCAGTATGTTTGCACATCGACAGCTATAAACTCTTCCAATAGCACATTCCATTCCAAAGAATTTGGTATATTCCATTCCAAAGAATTTGGTATTTACGCAATCCCTTGTGCTCTTCTCTCTTTAGTTCAGCACCCTCTGCCCTGCCCCATCTAACCATTTCGCTGTGCCATTCCTGTATTGATGGCGGTTTAGCGGTCTTCCACCTCATGGTAATATTCCGCTTAGCTAGTATTAATGCCAGATTAGCAAGTGTATTCCCTTCTTCCCTCTTGGGCCCAGCCCCAGTAGGCAGCACTCCAGCGAGTCATTATTCCGCACGGGGTGACATCCTTTATTATCTTACATACTGATGCCCAAGTGTCTTAATCTTGGGCAACTCCACAGCATATGTATTAATTCCGCTTCCGATGTGTAACAGCGTGGACAGCTGTTCACTGTGTCTGGAAACATGGAACTCAGTCTGTGCGGAGTCAAATAGGCCCTATATATGATCATGAGCTGGATAAATTTAAATTTAGGGTTCCTGGATACTTCTTTTGGATATGCCAATATAGTGTTCCATTCTTTGTCAGAGAGTGCACGGCCCAGGTCCATGTCCCATTTCATACTGAGGAACTGGAGCAACACTGCTGCTACCTTGCGAACCCCTTGGTAGAGCCATTTTGTCAAATGGCTTTGGTTTTCCATCAAATATTGCATAGTGAGTAGTGCGTGTGTTACTGTTTCTATCCCCTCCGGAGCCCAAGCGGTGCGTATGTAGCGAGAAATGTTAGCATGCAGGAGAAACAATGTATTTGGCACCCCATGTTCTCAGACAAAGATGTCATGTGGCATCATGGCACCGTCGAAAAGAACATGCCCACCATGCTTACTCCCGCATCCCCCCAGGCCAATATTCTCCTACCAGTAACAGTTCCCTTCTGTGAGGGGATTCCTAAAAGGGAGATAGTAGGGGCGTAAGGAGCCACTTTCTTTGTGTATCTCAAAGCACTCCTCCAGTATAATAATGCTACTCTCAATAAGTGGGGTGCCGTCTGAGGAATCTTGCTACTGGGTAATAAGTGTGTATGTATGTCCCCTCTTTCCCATGATTGACAAGTCATATCAATTCCCTGTAGATTACGGCCAGCCATCCAGTATGATAGTCATTGCAGCTGGCTCGCATAGCAATAAGCTTTCTGGTCCGGTGCCCACATTCCCCCTTGTTTCGTGTTCAATTGTAGCTTTGCGAGTCCAATACACCTGCGGCCTGTACCCCATATCAGGTCAATTAATAGGGAGTTTAATCATTTAAATACCTGTGCTGGGACGATGATGGGCAAATTAGTGAAGTAATATAACAACCTAGGGAGCATCACCATCTTGGCAATAGCCACTCTACCAGCTACTGATGGGGGCAGGGAAGTTTGGGGTTTGGGGTTTGAGCACAGCTATAGTACGGTTTAAGTTACCGTCTAGGATAGCCACCGTTTCCCTGTATACCTGAATTCCTAGATATTTGAAGGTAATAGGTGCTGTCTGAAACGTCCACTTCCTAAAGCATAGGGGACCACTACATGTTACGACAGTGAAAAAATATACATAGGACTTGGTCTGGTTTATAGAGAGACCTGAGAGCCGTTGGAAAGTATCAAAGATAGTTGGTATGGGTTCATAGTCATCATCCAGATTTTTGAGATATAAAATAAATCATCCGCATACGCAGAGACGATATGTATGTCGGTTCCCATTTTGATAGCTTTGTGACCCGTCATAGGTCGAAGTTTAGGCAGGAGAGGCTCTAAAGCTAAAATGAATAATAAGGGTGACAGTAGGCAACCTTGTCTGGTACCCCGCACTACACTATATTGCTGTGAAATATGTTGTCCTGTATGTGCGCGCGCCGTGGGGTTCATGTAAAGCAGCCTCACCCAAATTATATATTCCTCCGGTATGCCAAATCTCGAAAGGGTATAGAACATATATCGCCAGTGTAGGGAATCAAAGGCTTGACATAGATCAGGCGAAATGCATCTCCCTGCAGTAAATGTTGCCAGCGCATACGTCATTATTTGGTGCAGTCTCCTAATATTAAGCGCTGTGCTTCTGCCCGGGAAAAAGCCACATTGATCAATGTGTATCAATTGCGGGATAAACTAACAAAGTCTATTCGCCAATAACTTACTCAGGATTTTATAGTCCGTATTTAGAAGTGAGAGGGGTCTATATCCTGCCATATCCACACTATCTCGGCCCGGTTTCAGGAGCGAGACCACCGTCGCTTGTAACGTGGTAAGGGGAAGTGTACCAGTATCTAACGATGCCTGATACAACCGTTGTAAGTGAGGTACCAATAAGTTTGAATATGCTGCATAAAATTCAATGGGCAGACCATCACTCCCTGGTGCTTTATTACGAGGCAGAGCTTTAATCGCCCATTTAATTTCCATGCTAGTCACCCGCTGTCTCAGCTCCTCCTTGTGGTTATGTAATAATTGTGGGAGCTGTAGATCTTCAAAGAAGGGCTCAGTCTGCATCATTAAAGTCAGTCAGTTTCTTATATAATTTCTGATAGTAATTTTTAAAGGTAGTGTTTATTTCTAATTGGTTACAGACAGTGTCCCCTTCCATATTTCGGATCTCAAGAATAGGTGATACCGACTGGGCGTCTTTAACAATTTTAGTGAGAAGTGGGCCTGCTCTATCTGTTGGTACATGTTGTTTCTGAGTATAAAGATGATAGTCTAAAATGCGCGGGTCTTCCAAGAGTTCCCCGTGTTTTATATGTGCTTCTTGTATCTGTGCCTGCTGTGATCCATTCAGTACTGCTTCCTGCTCTAACTTACCCAGGCGATTTTCGACCTCCGTAAGTTGTTCGATTAGAGCAAGCCGTGCTCTTGCCCTCATGCTAATTGCAACTGCCGTATCACGGTTTTAAAGGCATCCCATTCGATTTGCAGTGTGCTCGCTGTATCTAAATTTTCTGTAAAAATAATTGCCTATTGCCAGGGATAGTGATCTGTGAAAGACCAGGTCTTCTAATAGAATGGGCTGTAGTTTCCAAGTCGGTAGCAGTGCAGGAACATGAGTGTGAGTTCTAAGGGATTTTGATCCGATAATGTTTTACCCAAATGTGTTGTGTCGCTAACAAGGCCAATTATATTCAAGGAGCAAAACATTCTGTCAATGCGGGTATGCAACCCATGTGGTGGTGAGTAGAAGGAGTATTCCCTGCTAGTGGGGTGTGCCATTCGCGTCTCCTATCTTCCACCCATCTGCCCATCCCTTGAGTGCTTCCGCAAACTTCCTACATCCCGTATTGTACAATGGAGGGTGCGCCCTGTCCAGATCAACATCTAACACTGTATTGAAATCGCCTCCCAATACCCAGGGGTATTCTTCCCCTCCCACCAATACCGTGCTAGGAATCTCTAGGCATTTGTCCTGATCTGTGTTCAGAGCGTATATGCTTCCCATCACAATGTGTTCCCCATCTAGCAATCCATGTACTAAGACATACCTGCCATTCAAATCAATCTTCTGCTCTAGTAACTTGAATGGGGTACCACTCCTTATCCATATTGCAGCCCCACATGCAAATGCTGAGTAGGACGTAAAGTACAGTTGACCCCTCCATTTCTTTTGCATTTTTACAGCTTCATCATGCTTCAAGTGGGTTTCTTGAAGAATCGCAATATTGGTTTTCCTTCTGTTTAGCTGCGCCAATAACCTATATCTTTTATGGATGGAGCACAGCCCCCTTACATTCCAAGAGCTGTACGTATATTTGCTAGGATGTGCCATCATATCCTGAGTAGGGTGATCTGCCATAAACGTAGAGGATAATAGGCCAATCTGGTACAATATAACCTGTAGCTGAGTCTGTACATCTATAAAAACTCCCCAATACTAGGTTCCCCCAGAGAACATTAGAGGACCAACCATGAATAAAAGTTGAACAGGAACTTTGAGTAAGAGATAACATAGTGCAGTCGCCAAAGCGGGGGTGGGTCGGCAACCACCACATTCCTGACATACATTACACTGTATGCAATTACATTGTTCCTATCGCTCCAGCACAAGCCCCATCATCGTAAAATAAACATGGATAATAGGATCATCAAGTATCATTGTATACAGCAATTCATACTTATCTATACAGTATACTACACCAACTTCTAGAGAGCCCAGCATACAACTTTAGTAGTCATTTGCAGTCTGTGGAGTAATTAATGGAAACAATGCCAGACTGGTTTCAGAGTCTGAGTGAACAGTGGCATCATCCGAAGAGTGGACAGACACAGCGGGGGACTTGGAACCATGTTCTGCCAGTGCTGGCACGGTCAGGAGAGCGTCTTTTTGACTTTCTGAGATCTGTTCCAGAGATGGGCTTACACTAGGACCAGTTCTAAGACGCCGATTTTTACCCACTCTGGCTTCATCTTCGCACTGTGACCAGGACCGCGTAGATTGACTCGCTGGGAGCGAGTTCTGGGACACAGGAGGTGGGAAAGTAATTTCCATCCGGACCGCTACTTCCTCAGGGTTGTAAAAAAAAAAGGATTTTTGTCCAAAAATAACTTTCAAACAGGCGGAGAAGGGTAAAGCATATTTCAATTTGTGCACTCGTAGTTTCTTTTTAACGTCTTGGAAGGTGGCTCTCGCTTTCTGAACCACCAGTGTAAAATCCGGGTACAGGGAGATCTTTTTATTTTCAAAGTGGATGGCAGCATTCTCCCTCGCAGCACGCAGTATTGTGTCCCTGTCTCTATACTTCAGTATGCGTGCTACAGTGGTCTGGGCGGCGCCCCCGGAGGGGGAGGTCTAGGTGGCACCCTATGCGCCCTCTCCACACTATAGAGTTCCGTGAGGCCGTCCCTTGCTACATGATCTCACAGCCATTTTTCAAGAAACTCAGTGGGATTAGATCCCTCACTCCTCACTCCACTGATACAATTTGTACTATCCGGTGAACTTCCGCCTGGCCAATGGGAGCCCTCACCTATTACTCGATCGCCACCTACCACTAATAGGAGGGGTGTGTGCTTTCACTGACACTGATTTAGCAACTGACCCCCCCCTGAAAAGCGACGTAGGGGTGGAGGGACTGACAAGCTTAAGCCAACCAAAACCATCCGGGCTTCCAAACCCAAGGCTGCTGAAGCCAAGACAGTCATATTGAAAACACCAACACCATTGACACCATTAATTGCAAGCACCGCACCCCTAGAAACAGTTCTGGATGACGCCTTTTGGGCAGAAGTAAGCAAATTGATGACTACCTTACTTGATCCCATTCTGCTCAAGCTAACTCAGATCGAAAAGAGACTAGCTGGCTTAGAGTGCCAGAAAACACCCGCCCCACTTTTAACGGTGACTCAGATTGCTGACCCTACATCTTCAGCCACTGACAAGTCTCCAACTAATGCCTGTGCTGGCCGGGGATTGATTGACTCTCCGCATATTCCCTCAAGCACAGCCACATGGGGTGGGTTGGTCCCTTTAGTTCATGGTCATCCCAATGTACAATCGGAGGTCCAATCTTTACTACTCTTGGATAAAAAGGACACAGCACACCAGGCACCACGAGGGCTGGGGGAACCAAGAATGCTATGTCAATCATCAGGAAAACAAGATACTCCTGTGGCCACTGTGGACAACTACCTACATCAAATTCTACATCTCCCACCGGCAGCTTTCCCCCTAGTGCTGGTCTTGGAAAATGTTCCTCCTTTGTGGGACAAGCAGCACGAATCCACCATGCAGCTAATGGGAAATGTCTGCACTGGCTATCAAATCATCTTATGGACTGGGAAATGGCGAGCCATCAGCTAGCTATAAGAATTATCCTGGCTAGGAGAGTGGGAGGTGGGCAACTCAAATTAAACTATTGCTGGAGACTGTGTGGTTATAAATTTATTAAAGCACACATGGGTACCTCTCTCCTTTAAAATCTTCACAGAATACCTCCTAGGAGCACGTAGATTATTCCTTTAACATTGGAGCACTTCTATAAACAGGGTCCAATGCTAGGAAACAAATAGAGGGTTAGGATAAGATCAGACCAGCACACAACGCGATGCACAGAGGGCCCCATTACTGCCTTGGGGTTAAGCTATATAACAGATTTGCTCCTCTTTCAGACCTGGAATCTTGCGTTTGACCATCACCATCTACCCACTCATTAGTCGCCATAGCAGCCAACCCAGTGCTTGTTACGCAGGAGCCCCCTATGTTTCCTCCACCCCAGAGAACATCTGACAGAATTAAGACTAGTCTAGCATAGTGGAATGTGGCGGGAATCGCCTTAAAGGTAGGAAATGCCGAGTGGCATAACCACTGGCAATTAATGGATATTATTTGTTTCCAGGAAACATGGGCTAAGGACCTAGTTTTCCTTTCGGGGTTCCATACCTTTCATACTCCCGCAGTGCCCTCGGTATCAGGCAGAGTGAAAGGAGGACTAACAACCCTAATTTCCAATACCTTAACCTTACAAGTAAAGCAGGTAGGCCCCCAGAATAATCACTTTCAAATTCTCCAACTGGAGCCTATAAATGATGGACATTGGATTTTAATTCACTTTTATAATAAAGAATTTGGGGGAAATATGAAGCAAGTGGCAGATGACCTAAATAATGAATTACAACTACTTAATTTACACACATGTAAAAGCCCATTTCGCATAATATGGTTGGGGGATTTTAACACTCACCTGTGTAAGCATAGTGAGGCCAGGTTGTGCGGGTTGGACGATTTGCATGGTAACCCTCTCCTACATTTTACACATAATGAATATGGTGATACTCCCAATAGATGATTATAGACGAGACACCTGAGCGTAATCAATAGCTCAAAGACAGGTCAGATAGAGAAAACATTCAGGAGGAACAATTATTAGTCCACGATTGATTTAATTTTAGCCTTCTCTGTAACACGAGATAGAGTGGACCTTTCAGATAATCTATTCACATGCTACAGCGATCATGCCATCTTACTTATCCACTTAAGCATCCCTCGTAAAGTGAAAAGACATCAACAGGTAGTAGATAACATTGTACTATTCAGGAAAAATGGATACCAATTAAAGTGGGCAAAGGTCGAGAAGCAGAACCTGGCACCTGCAATAGTAGCCCAAGTAAGAAGCTACATCTTATATTGTTTGGCCGAGAAGTCCTCCTCCCCCGCTAGTCATTCAGTTTAGAACTCTTATAACAAAACTAAAAGCTGCACTCACTCGACATAAGCCAGTAAATGGCATACCCTCTAGTCGTTGGTTTGGCTCATCATGTTCGTTAGCAAGGAGAGCCCTGGTCAGCGCCTTAAAAATCCAGCCTAGAGACCAAGTACTGATAAGAACCCTCCGCAATGGTTAAAAGCAGGCTAGAAGTAAACGAGTAAAGGATGTAAGGGTGAAGGCCTGGGATGACCTCGAACAAGCCACTAGCTCACGAAGCAGTAGGAAGTTTTGGAAAGTCATTAACGCCCCATATTTTAAAGACTTAAAGGATCCGTCCCTGAATACGCATGTAGAGGAGATGCGTGGATAGGGCATTTTGAAAGTATGTTCGGAATACAATCCCGTGTGGAGCTCCCACAACCTGAGTTAGCATCCTCTTCCCAAGGAACCCTGACCTTCTAAAAAAAAGTCAAAAACAAGCTTTATTCGGCATATAAAAAATATATTCATAAAAGCATTCTAAGTAACAGGGACAAATCATCGTACATTTTACAATAGTCAAATAATTTATCCAGTATGCATTCTCCTATGACCTTTTTCCCCTAATAAAATTAATTTTTAAAAAATAGTCACATGTTTCAATAATAGTGTACATACATCATGGCAATCAATGAATTTTCAGATCAGCACATAAAACTAAAAAAATCATACAAGTACATTTGATATAATATTAAAAGACCAAAAACTTTTTAATCATGAGTGTACAACCTATTTCATTTCATAAACAAGTGATTCCAAAAAGGAAAGTTCCTTCCTTCGCTTGATAGCCAATTGGGTGTAGGCAATTACTGCATTACATATCGAAATATGTTCTAAGTCACAGATAAAATAAAAGGCGGTTTTATGGGAGTACAGTCTGTTAGAAATAAAAAGTGGGCTTAAAATTGATTTCCGTAAATCTCTATAAAAATTACAAAATAGTACAAAGTGCAAAGTGCTTTGGGCGGATTTACCATCACACGGGCACATTGCGAGATTTGCGCTCCATTTACCCATCTTTGGGAATGCTATCTGAAAATGCAGCGTACTCAACCTTAATCTAGTTCAATAAAATCTATGTTGAGAATTTCGGATGAAGATATGGTATGGCTATGTCCCCAGCAATAAAGGCCCTTCGCGGTATGATCTAACATTTGATTTAATGCACAACACAGCTTCCCTTATTTTTTCTCTAGATTTAAAAAATCTCCTATTTAGCTCCCCCTTACTAAAATTCTCAATACTCATTGGATCTCTAAAATCAGATTTCACATCACACTCAGTAAGGAGACTGTGAGAAGTTGGCCTGATATATGATCTTTCCAATTCTGGAACCACCTTGTATCAGTCCAAACAATCCCTTATGGTGTCTGGTTGTAAGTCAACCTTATACACAAGCTATCCTAGGGGTAGCATGGACTAAGCAGCCTGAAAGGCTAAACTCAAGACGTCGTGTTAAGCGAGCTGTTTTACCAATCACAATCCTGTAATATCAAATGAAAGGACACCCACAAGTATATATTATAAAAATATATGTGTTTATTACTAAAATAATCCCCAGTACTCTTTATGAGCATAGGGGTACAAGCGTTAAATCAAAAGCACAGTATAACATATGAAAGTTGCACAATTATGGATGAGGGCGGGTGGCCACTCAAACCATATATTAAGAACGTGGTATAAGAGATACCAATCGAACAGTGGTTAGACCTAGGGCCTAGGGAATCGCTGGGAGCAGTCCGAACAAGCAATGCTGAAGTCGGGAAAAGCCGCGGGATTCGGGTGCAGCGCTTAAAGCACACGCATGCACCAATGCAAAGTCAATGGTGCGTAAAAGTTACACAGTTAGAGTTTAAGGATACTTCCGCTGAACCTAGAAGGATAAAACTTTAGACCTAGACCCTAGAGGTGTGTACCAGTGTGGGAACACCGGCGTTGCTGAGTTACCTCACCAACAGGAAGCGGGTGCATAGGGTCGAAGTGCCATTGGGTTTCGTCACGCAGGTTGTTGGTGCTTAAAGCTGAAGATGCTGCAGGCGATGTGAAGGAGAAGTGTCCGGTGTGATCCAAGGGTGGATCAGAGTTGTAGAGTACCTGAAAGCAGAGGGGACAGAGTCTGGGTCACTCAGCAGTGACCTGGGTGGAAACAGGACGGAACCAGGCAATGTCGGGCGCAATCAGGTGGTTGTTGAGGAGCTTCTCTCCGCTGCCACGCGGGCTCTGGGGCATCTGCGACGTCCAGGAGTGGGTCACGAGCTGTCCCACAAAGCCTCTCACCGTCGGTGCTGTCGGCTTTAAGATCGGAGCAAACAACACTTGGCAAGAGCAATCCACGCAGAACTGGAAGATTGCTTCTCACTCGAACCAGGAGGGTCAGAGCGGGTGCTCCTTTTCAGAGGAGCGGGTGCAAGTCTGGAGCAACCAGAATCACAGTAGTATTTCAAGTTTCGTTGGCACAGGGGCCACAAGCCAGCGGGCAAA
Organism: Lissotriton vulgaris; assembly: GCF_964263255.1. Taxonomy (NCBI): domain Eukaryota; kingdom Metazoa; phylum Chordata; class Amphibia; order Caudata; family Salamandridae; genus Lissotriton; species Lissotriton vulgaris. The sequence goes on along the minus strand of NC_141694.1, from coordinate 1,081,817,434 downwards.
TGACCGGGCCAACCCATTGAGCCAAAAGAAGCAGAAGGGCCCCACGCAGCACTCGTCGAGTGTAGAGGGCTGAGCTTCGGTGCAAAAGTGGCTCAGGGCTGGGGCTTCTCAAACCTCATTGTACAGCTTCGAGGGTCACTCGTGGGCTGCACGGTTAGCGTCTCGTGGTCTTTTCAAGATGGCATGCCCCACGCTTCCGGTCGCATCCACGGGTCTCAGCTCTGCAGGGACTGTGGATCGGGCTGGCAGAAGGCAGGCAAGCTTGATCTCGTCGATATCTGTCACTCAAGTTCCGGCGGGAACTGCAACAAAGCAGACATTGAGGTGCTGGATGGAGCCTGTTTGCACAGGGTAGTCACTCCTTGACCACAAGGGAGATTCTTCAGTCTTCCACATCGAGTAGGATGTCGAAGGGTACAGAGTTTTGTTTCAAATGTTTCATCAGGATAATCTGAGTGCGTTGGCACTGCTCCCATTCTTATACCAATCTAGGGGGCTGGATTACCTGCTAGGTCCCCTCCTATGGGTGGACCCAGGAAGGGGGTGGATACACCCCTTTCCCTTTGATCCAGGCCGCGCTGGGACTGGGGCTGGTGTGCCCCAGAACCGGTTTGGCCGGATTATGCAAGGGGAAGCCTTGTGCTCCCCAGGCAGTGTCTGGTTTCTTCCAAACCTCCCTGCTACAATCCACTATCTCCTGTCTGGGGTGGTGTAACACCTCCCTGCGACAGGAAAGCCTTTGTCCAGGCCTCCTCTGCTGAGTTTTGGTCAGCAGCAGGAGGTCAGACTTGTGTCTGTGGCAGAAGCATCCATTTTGTGGATCTGAGGCTCTTTTAAAAATCAACCGTGTTTCAGTAAAGTAACATGTCTTCTCCCTCTAGAGGGGTGGAATGCTATCCCCGTCGACAGGAATGTCGAGGGGATAGTATTCCAAATCGTATGACACCTTACACAACATGTTTTGATAAAGCCAAACCAAAGTTGCTATATAACCGCGAGGATTATAAGGCACTTAATAGTATATGGTATGGCATTATCCCGGAACAGCTTAGGGAGTTGTTCCCGACAGCTGCAGACAGGCTCAGCTCATGCTAGAGCTCCATCTCACATTAAAACACGCACTCTGCCTCCAGGATTGATAAGGCCTGCCATAGGAGTGGCTCACAGGTTTATATGTGTCCAGATATAGGTTTAGATAGAGGGATACTATATCTAAGCAAGGGGTGATTACACCAACTTGCCCCAGCTGAGTGATCAGCCAGTTGTGTCAATTTAAGAACCAGCCAGGGGTGGCAAAAGCTATGCTGCAGCCCCTGGTAGGCCTTGGTGGCACCTATGCCCTGAGCACCTATAGTGTATGGTACAGGGGCTGACAAGGAGTCCATTTCCAATTGGGTTATGTACCTATAGTACATGTATGTGAATTTAGAGAGAGAACAGCAGGCTGGGGGTCTGATTAGCAGGCCCACAGCCTCAGTAAGTCGAAAACCAATGAAGCAAAAATGCAAAAATTGGGGTGACCATAGGATAGCAGACCCTACTCTCCTAGAGAGACCATGGATGTATTTTAACCATGGTATTTTCTTCGAATGATCGAGAATTAGACAATCACATATTTTTTCCTTAGTGAAGTGGGTTTCATCTTTTGTCCAAATTCGATTCCATAGTGTTAGGGCAGACATACTAACCAAGTCACTTAGGAATGGTACATCTGTTTCCATGCGGACAATACAGGTGGCCGTGGAATTGGGGACTGACAGCACTCTTCGTAAAAATGCATTTTCCAATATTTGTAGTGGAGAGGTATCTGCCATACCCCGTAAAGCTCCACCATAGCATACCCTTGTTGTACATTTACTCCCATATAATTTTAAAATCTCTAGCACTGGCTTGTTACCTATTTTTTGTGAAGATCTAAAAATAGCCTTACTTATCCTTAAAAATGTCAATTTGTATAAGTTAATATGTGCAGCCCAAGTACCTTTACAATTAAAAAGTAACCCCGGGGAAGAAAAATTTGATGTCCTTTCAATTGGTACAACATCGACGTAGTGGGTTCTGCTTTTAGCATTACTTTTCCCACACGTCATAACAAGAGTTTTAGAAAAATGAATTGCTAAATTTTAACAGTCATAAAATTAGCACATTTATCAATCAGGAGTTGAAGGCCGTTAACAGTCCTGAAAATCAGGACTGAATCATCAGCATATAATAAAACTGGTGTTACACGTTTACCAACGTTAGGGGGCATCAGCCTTTAAACTCTGTAGTAAAAGATCAACTCCATTGATGTACAATGAGAATAAAAGTGGGGCAAGGACACAACCTTGTCTGATCCCTCAGGTTACTCTAAAGTGCGTTGTGCATCCCCCGTTTTGTCCGTATTCTATCTTTGTTGTTAGATGGGCATAATTTGTGACAAAAGACTAATAATATTGTGTGGGGCACCCATCACTTCCAGCGTTTGCCATAACACAGTATGGTTTACTAAATCAAACGCGCTGGAGAGGTCAACAAAGCAAAGATAAAGTAAACCCGCTTTTGCAAGGGTGTATTTCCCTATGAGCAGTTCTAAGTTGACACACTGCTCAACCGTACCGATTCCCCTTCTAAAGCCATATTGGGCTTCAGTTAGAAAGTTTCTGTCCTTAACCCAACATTCTAATCTGGCTAGCAGAATTCTACCCATGAGTTTAAATGTGGAGTCAAGAAGGGAAATCAGGCAGTAACATTTTGCGCTAGCTCTGTTACCTTTTTTAAAAATCCAGACAATCACACTTTCAGCCCAGGTTGCCGGCAGGACCCCGTCAGTAATAGCGTTAAAAAGGTTGACTAAAATAGGGGACCAAAAGTCAACATGATATTTAAAAATATCAATCGGGACCCCATCCGGGCCAGCAGCTTTCCCGCTTGCACTATTTTGTAAGGCAGTTCCAATCTCATCTGCAGTAATAGTTTCAATTTTACTAATTTCCACTAAAATTATGTTACCATCATTATCCATTTTATTGCAACATTTAGTGGGGTTGAAAATATCTTTAACCCCTCCCATGCTCATGACGAGCTGAGCTCGTCATGAACGTTGGAGCTAATGACCGTTGGGGCTAATTCCCCTGCTGTGCTGAGCGTTCCATTAAGCGGACATGGTCGTGACGAGCTCAGCTCGTCATGAGTACACGAGAACCGTGGCTCATGACGATCTGAGCTCATCATGAGCACCGGGGCACTGTGCGCGCCCCCTCCCCCCAGCACAGCAGGGGAATGTGCCCCGCAGCCAAGGGGTTAAAGTGCATTAGCCAATCTTCTGGGGTAACCACTGTATCAACCCTTGCCGAGGAAGTATCCATAAAAAGGGGTTGATCTATAGTTTTTCAAAATAAGATGGAGTTCTTGCTCTTAGCTGCCTGGACCAAGTTGTCCCATGCAATCTCTCTCATTTCTATTTTCCTTGCATTGAGAGCTTGTTTATAGCATTTTCTAAAGCTTCTCATTGTTTCCCAATTTCTAGGTTTAACTTTCATGGCTTCCTTCAAATCTCTATTTATTTTCGAGCATTCTTGATTAAACCAACGTGGACAATAATCTCTTTTATTTTTATAATTCTTGTTTTTTAATTTCTGATTTTTATTGATTCCTATAGAAATGCTGTTAAAAGCCATAACGGTATCAATCTTGTTAGAGGATCCATCTAAACAAACTTCTATGTCATGATTATTGCTTGTAGCTAAGTTTTCCTAAAATTTTAACAGGATTAACACCACTCCATTTAATTGAGATCCCATTTTCTCCTTGTGTTCTGATTTGAGCTGCAGAAACACAAACCTTTTCAGTAAAATATAAGCTGGAATTTACCGTTAATAGGAAAGGGTGGTGATCACTAAATACACTATGCAGTATAATACAATCATTTACAAAAGGCCTACTATTCCTTGATGTCAAAAAGTGATCAATGCATGAAGAAGATCTAGCCCCCCTCATAAGTATATTCATCAATAGCTCCAGCATTGACACCTAACTTCGTAACTTCCAGGCCATATTTATAGATTACATAATTAAGTGTTTCACCATAGGGATTATATAAGGACTGAGTAACATGGTCTCCTAAATCATCTATATGGCCATATTGATCCATTTTCGAAGATTTCCATAATTCAATATTAAAATCGCCACCCCATATCACTATGTACTCACTCCCCAGCTTCTTCAAGAAAATATCAACTTCTTCCTCCAACTTAGTGATTATCCCTGATCTTGTTTTATTAAAAATGTTATTATAGTAGTTAATCACTACAATATTTTGCTTTCCCTTAATGCTAAAAAGTAGCAACTGGAAGTGCTGTGAAGTAGTAACCACTTTCTGTAAGGTCAGTTGGGAAGTTACCGAAAGTAGCACAGCCAGACCTCCACTCACTCTTCCTGCTTTAGACGGGGTTGCTTTGGTGAAAATAGTTTTAAAGCCATTTACATGAATGGGTTCTAAAAGCCAAGTTTCCTGCATCAGGATCAAATTTCGGTTCTGTATGCTATTAAGCCATGATATATCAGACAATTTATTTTTAGCCCCTGCAACATTCCATGACAGAATTTGCAATGATCCAGCCGGTCGACTACTTGCTGGGTCAGTACCAATAGGGTTGCTAAAAAAGTGTGGGGTTGTTAAAGGTGCAAAGCAGCATTTCTTCTACTTGCGAAGCTTCAATGCTGATAGAATGAGGGAAAGAGTTACATCCTACTGACGATATCTCAGTACCATTGGGGAGGGGAATATTTCCCTCATCCGAAAAAGGTTCATTTATACTGGTTATTTCAATAGGGCTTCTCAGGGTTCCTCTTATTGGCTGGTTATCAACTGTTTGGGCTGCTTTTATATTCAGTCAATCCACCTCACGGCACTTTCCCGAGTGGTCAAACCTATTTGGCATCAAAGGAATTATTTCATTAATTGTACAGTGTTGGGCAATGCTGGGTTTAGAATATTGCTCAGTTCTAGGTCAATAGAAGTACCCAAGGGGTACTGCAGCAATGGCAGCATATTGATGTTCACTTGGCCATCCTTGTTTTCTTAAGACCTGGTCTAGTAAACAGGCCACAAAAACTGGATGTTGAAAATGTACAACACCACAGTCCAACTCACATGTCTTATCCATATTACCCACCCAACTCACTCTCCTTAGCATAATTATTTCCTGAGACAGAACCCCAGTGTTGCAACAAGTATTTACAGCAAACCAATGTACCACACGATTTTTCAATGATCCCCAGGTTTCTACACAGTTCTCAGGCAGCTTAGGAACGTTTTTTAAGATAATAACGAAGGGGGTAACCTGGTGGGGGGGGGGGGGGGGGGGGGGGCTGATTTTAAAAAAACACCCTGATATTTCTTTGGTGGTTGAGAGCCCTCAGACCCAGTTTTACAAATAGAATGTTTTTGTGGTCTTCCATTTGTCCCTTTCTCTGCAGTACTCAAACCGAATATACCAGATGTTCCACTGCGGACTTCCCGGCATATTTATCAGGATCAAACTTCTCTATTTCAGTGTCAATTCCTTTATTTTTATCGGGTGGTAGTAGCTTGCCTGTGTCTCTAATTGGCACGGTTTTTGGGCATGTTTTGGGGATATTTTGTTGTCTTAGGTCTGTAATCAGCTCTGTTAATTGGCAAATATCCTTTGTACTGATTTTATTTCAGTCATAATACGCCTTTCAATGGTGTCAATTTTCCCGTGTTATTTCTTAAAGAGGGTGTTGATGCCAAGCATATTACGTGGTAGGTCCCAAAGTCCTGTCCCTGCACCCCTGCCTTCATGTTTTAGATTTTTCCCTTTTTTTTGTTTTGATTTCTGTGGGTTAGTCTTTACAGGTGCAATGTGCTGTTTGCTCCTTTTGGCCGGTGGAGAGGTTGGTTCAAGTACATCAGATGCCGTGGAGATTTCTAATGGAGTATTTGATAAACATGGGCCTGATGTCATTGGAGATTTTAACTTAAGGATATCGGGCTGTTACTCCACTTGCTACTTTTCATCTGTTCAAGGTCTTGTTCCCCGCCCCCTGGACTCTCTGGACCGAGACTATTATCACAATCATAATCCTCTGTTGTAATCTTGGCCTCCTTTTGTGCAACATTCAGGGCCATTTTAGTGGCTGCCAATTGCTCTTCAACTTGAACAATTTCACCATTTAGAATCCCCATGGCGCTCTTCAAATAGTTTGTAATGGGGACTGTTTTCCCAGCTGACTTCCCTTTGTTTGAGGCAAATTTAATTTTCTTTTCCCCATTCCTTTTATGTCACTCCAGCCTCACAGGTTTAAATGTTAAACAACTCCTTACTGGTAGGTTGGCTTTGAAATCGCTTGACCAAGAGATGTGGCCCAGCCCGGCCTTGTCCGGTCTCCGACGGGGGCAAATGGGCCCGCCTTTAGCCCAAACACGCTCGCGCATGTCCCGCGCTGCGGGAACCCTGGCTGCTATTTGAGCCCCTCCTGACCCTCTCCTCCTCGTAATCGGCATGCGCGCTGCAAGGGCTACAGGGAAATGTAGTTTTGGCCCCCCTCGCTGGCATCATCCCCTAGGTGAAACTGATGAAAAGCTGCTCTGCAATACGAAAGCAATCCGCTGTGGTTGTGGTTCAAAATGCAGAAAGAAATGTTCAAAGACTCCCTGACCTTCTCATTGCACGAAGTTAGAAGAGGGTTGGAAGCCTGCGTTACAGGGAAGGTCCAGGGACCAGATGGGGTCCCAATCGACGTCTTCTAGGCCAACTATGATATGTGGGCACCCTTAATAACAAATGTTTTAATAGTATAGTGTAGAGGGCCCCCCTCCATCCTGGAATCACAGTGTAATAGTTCCAATCTTCAAGAAGGGAGACTGGAGCAGCCCGAAGAACTATAGGCCCATCTCCCTTCTGGATACAACTGCCAAACTCATGGGCCAGTTGCTATTAGCCAGGCTGGAGAAATGGGCGCAAGAACGTAACATCCTAATGAAGTCGCAATATGGCTTCCAGAAAGGAAAGGGGACAGTGGATTAATGCCTCAACCTCTCGGTTTGTATAGAAAAATATACAAAGGCAAAAGGAGGGAATATATACATGGACTTTATCGACTTGTCAGCGGCCTTTGATTGTGTGTCCCATCAGAAGCTGTGGCTTATGATGGAGGGTATGGGGATTGATCCCCTGATTATTCGCTTCACTCGTCAGCTATATGCCAACGCCACTGCCTGTGTGTGGTATGGCATAAATGGGGAATGCACATGCTCATTTAAGATCAAGAAGAAGTCAGGCAGGGTGCGTCCTTGCCCTATGTCTCTTTTCTATCTATACAAACGGGGTGGAGGCAGCCCTGTCTGGCCCGCCCCTAGACATGCCTAAATTCGATAACATCCCCCTTCCAATACTGGCCTGCGCTGACGAAGCAGTCCTAATTGCTAGAACAGGGGTAGCTCTCCAAAGCCTCATAACTTCAAATGCTTCTTTAATGGCTTCATTGGATCTCAGACTGAACGAAACCAAATCCTTCATCATTATAGCTGGAGCTGCTAGAGGAGCGAAACCCCCTCACTTTCACTCCCCCCCAAAAAAAACTCATACCTGGGAGTACTGTTTGACAAAAACCATGCACTCCACACATGCGCACACTCAAGCAAACACATTCATTCACAACACTCATTCCCAAATATTCATAAGGTCAGCCAATGAGGGAAGGCAGCAGTCCAAATGTCATCACAGGGTGGGATGGGGTCAGTGAGACTACTGACCTCACTCCACTCTGTGATGAAGTGTCACTGATTGACACTCGGCCCTGGGCGCTTCAGGGCTTAAAAACTGAAGTGCCCAGGTGTGAGATAATCACCTCGTCACTGAGGGGAGGGCCTCAGCAACCTTTGCTGAGCTGAGAACATCACACCCACCGGAGCTGTGACTTTCTCTGCTCAGCAAAGTTCAGTTCAGGCAGCCAGGAGCCAGCCTAAATGCGCCTGTCTGGCTCCTGGCTGCTTGAACTGAAAGTGAACAGTTTCTGTCAGGCTGACCTTTGTTCAGCCTGACAGACACTATTCCTATGGGGCAAAAGGTGGAGGGGTATGGCCCTTCCGCCCAAATGGACCAGCCACGCCTGCCGGGATCCTGCCTCTTGTAGCAAGGTTCCAAAACAGAAAATAATTGAATTATATATGCAGAGGGATAATTTTGCCCGCAGAGAAAAGAACCAGCGCCAAAAAGCGCTCATTGTTTATGGCCTATTCCCGCCAAGACCTGGGCAAGGTTACTCTTACTCTCCCCCATTACTATAGCCCACCACAGATTTATTCTGTTGCGTTTCCGTCTGAATCTCATTCCCCGGATGCTTGGGTTTCCAGAGTAGAAATTCAAACACGCAGACCGGAACCTATGTCCCTGTGACAACCTTTCGCCCCAGTCTGACCTACACTTAGTTGCATATGTTACTCCCTGAGCTCCACACAAATAAACACCAATGCAACCTCTGTAAAGGAAAGAAAACAATTCCACTTGAGTGCAGTAGTAATGTCTCTCGTTTTTGTCAATATATCCGTTGAAGTATACAAATCCAATGTTCTGGTTTTCCAATAAGTTTTAATGTTCGATTCTTCAAACAAGTCCAGAATCAAAACTTCTTCAATTCAATACTGTAATAGCCAATTGTAGGCTTCTTCAAATCAATCCTTGTACAGCCTCTTCAAATCAATCCTTATACAGCCACAATTTAATCCTTATAAAGCCAACACGTGTTTCGTCAGATGCTGTATAATTGCATCTATTGACTTCATCAGGGCTTTAAATCAACAAGTCTTTCCCTGCACTGCTAATCCTTTTAGTCAAGGTATGAGACAAGTAGGATTTGCCTCTATGCTCCCAAATCTATGGAGTCTTCGTCTCCTACGTTGCTAATTATCGTCCTGTGTTACTTGTTCCAAAATACACGATACACGGGTACCCGTGTATCGTGTATTTTGGAACAAGTAACACAGGACGATAATTAACAACGTAGGAGACGAAGACTCCATAGATTTGGGAGCATAGAGGCAAATCCTACTTGTCTCATACCTTGACTAAAAGGATTAGCAGTGCAGGGAAAGACTTGTTGATTTAAAGCCCTGATGAAGTCAATAGATGCAATTATACAGCATCTGACGAAACACGTGTTGGCTTTATAAGGATTAAATTGTGGCTGTATAAGGATTGATTTGAAGAGGCTGTACAAGGATTGATTTGAAGAAGCCTACAATTGGCTATTACAGTATTGAATTGAAGAAGTTTTGATTCTGGACTTGTTTGAAGAATCGAACATTAAAACTTACTGGAAAACCAGAACATTGGATTTGTATACTTCAACGGATATATTGACAAAAACGAGAGACATTACTACTGCACTCAAGTGGAATTGTTTTCTTTCCTTTACAGAGGTTGCATTGGTGTTTATTTGTGTGGAGCTCAGGGAGTAACATATGCAATTTTGTGACGAACTCTGGATTGGTTTCCAGGGTTTTCTGGGGATTGTATGGTTACCGGTCCCCATTTCTCTCTTAGAGTTCACCTAAATTACATTTCATTTGGTTATATTGTACCACGTGCTGTGCGCCTGATCTCTGACCTGGTCACCTACTTCTTAAACTGGCCTACACTTAGTATTGTTTTGTAAGTTTTATCAAACTGAAAGAGAGGTGTTTATTCTCTCAATCTTGAGGCGTCATAAGGTGGCATTGTATTTTTAAAGGCTCTTTCTAATCCCTGTGTCTGCTTCTTGGTAGTATCTTTCCTGTTGGCTTGTTTGAGAAATAAAAAGGCGAGGGGTTTGCCGCCCTAAATTACTGCAAGTATGTACAAAAATACATGGGTGTTAAGTGACTTGGTCTTAAGAGGTATCTAAAGTTAAAAAAGATTTTAAATGTATTTATGGTTTTTATACGATTCGTTTGACTACGGTCTATTTGTCTATGTGATGAAATTGTGCTTTTATGATCTGTTTGTAAATAGACTGAATAAAGATTTTATTGATTGATTGATTGAACACCATGTTTTCCAGTGCTTGATTTGCACCAATGAGTTCAGATGGGAGGCACCAACACTGATTTTTAGGGCACCAGGACGTATTTTTTATCATCAGCCTTTGACCTAGATCAAGAGACAGAAATGCAGAAAAGGGAGAGGGAAAAAAAGAACAGAAAGACTGGGAAACAGTGATAAAGGGAAAAGGCAGGAAAGAAAAATAACCTGCAAGAGTGAGAAGATTGAGAGAGAAAGAAAATGTAAGGTGATGGAAGAAAGAGCCAGGAGGTGGGGTCAAAACTAGGTAAGCTTGGCATGTAGCAGCCCTGGTATTTGAAAGCCTCAGTGGCGGGTTCGTAAGAAAACCTTCAGACTCCTGCAGTATTTATTTATTCATTTATTTAACAAATTAAGCACTACAGTGTTTCGAGTCCAGAGGTTTTCTTTTTTTAAACTTTTTGCCCATAGTATTGACAAATTTATTTATGAGACCAAGACATAAAAGTTTTCTGTCCTATGTTTCTCCTAATTAACGTTTTCATCTCTTAAAGTAATGTTCTTCTTTAGTCCATACCTGTAACTGCCAAGTGGCTCCATGTCAGGCTCATCAGCACTTTATATCCAGCATTCCATATTCTGAATAGGAAATGCAAAATTACAAGTCCCAGAATGCAAAGTGTTTTTAGCTGAAAATGCATTACAGGCTTAAGGTGGGACGATCTCCCTTTCGACATCAGACGCTCCCCTACCTTGCACACGTTCAGGAACCACCTCAAGACCTGGCTCTTGGACTGAACCGGATCTGCCCTGCCCCTCCCCCAGCGCCTTGGGACCGTCGTGGGTGAATAGTGCGCTTTACCATCCCATGATTGATTGATTGAAGGTGTCACGCGTGGCATAGGTCTCATTGCAGCCAGCTTCCTGCCTGCCATGTGGCCGATTCCTCACCAGTATATGTTTTTAGCCAGGAGCACTACGAGTGTTGGGATTTAAAGACCTATTCTTATAATGGGAAAAGTAAAACTACAGCTCCCATTATGCTTAGAGCTGCAGGTTGAAATAGCAGGATGAGATAAAATTATCCACTCGCAGCGGAAAAAAGTGGTGGTTCACCGCTGACCAATCCGATCGTACTGACGAACTGACAGTCCGCCTTCCTCTTTGAGGTTAGCCTCCGCTTCAAGAAGAAGCGGCAACATTTCTCAACCTCTCCTCCGGCAGCAGTGACAGCAATGGGTTTCAGATGGAGCCACGCTGTCCTCCTCTGCTTGGCTGTCGTCGGCTTGACAAGAGCTGCCAATGGTAAGGCCCATTTCATTTGCCCTCAAACTCCCTTCCTCGTCAGATTGTGCGCGATTCATATGTCCCAAACATTGCTGCAAACAGTTTATGTTCCCGACTAGAAGTTATTAACTTTTAAAGGAGCTTTTCACACATGTGCCGGAATAACAAAAAAAAAGCACTGAAGGTTTTCGCTGGCAAAATGTACCAGTGTTTTATAAGGTTTCTCATGTCATGAAAAGTATGTATTGGCCTTTGTGGTTCTTTGTTTTTTCTTTGACGTAAACATTTTTCTTGTATGATCCTCGGCAACTCAATTACCATGTTGTCATGAGAAGGTGCTGGTAATCCAGCTTGGTTGTAAAAAAACAAACAAAATAAAAAAAACGAATTAATCGATTGTTTATGTAAAATGTTCTTGACATGCACTGCATCATTCAGGCACACTGCATGGTTCTTTCTCACAAGTATAGATGCACGCATGTATGTATTGCACTGCCGTGCAGGACGTGGTGTGGGTTGGGGGCAGCAAGTGTTGCTATTCTAACCGATTTAGCCTTGCTCTGTAATCTCACTGTGGTTTTCCTCTGAGGTGGTGGGAGGAACTTGTTGCAAAAGCAGTGAGTGGTCTTTCTCGGAAATGTTTTAACACTTTTGTGTGCTTTCCCCAAATCTGTTTAAGAAAAGCATTCTAAAATGCAGAACTCTGAATCTCACGGGACGAAAAATGTGCTCTATGGCCAAAGTGATGATTCTGGCACGCCTTCCGATAGTTGTACTACCCTCTCTACAGGTAGAACGTTGTAAAAAGTCATAATAATTCTCGCTGTGAACGTGGACCGACAGTCGTGCGACACTGACAGTAATAATTATTTCCGATTTCTTTTGGTTTGCAATAAGCCTCACGACTATTGCAAGCAGGTGTCCAGGACGACTTATCTTTGCTTCCCTGCACTAGCAACTCGTAATTTCTTTGTACAAACGCAGGCCTACAAGTACCAGAATGCATACGAAACAAGCATTGACAATGCCAAAGGATCTGCTATTGCCTGCCAGGCTTCCAGATTTGCCAATGATTGTTTTGTATTGCCATGCTTTTGAACGAACAAAATTGTTAGGGAAGCTACTGGCCCATCCTCACACTAAAATCAAAGGCATTTATTACCATAGTAGTTCCGGACATTTAAAGGGTTTACATTGTGTATTGATGTGTTCCTTGTGAAAGAGCAGAATGCCGTCTCTTATAGTGAAATCAAGCAAAGGCTGGACTGGGCTGAACCACTAGATCATGTTGTATGCTGTAGGGCGCGGATGAAAAATGTGAATGACACAATAACATGCCAATAGAGTAAGAGGGTTCAGCGAAATCCCTAATAAAAAAGAGTATTATACATAATTTTAGTTGATTTCAAAAGTAGTTTGCTTTTGCCAGACCTAAAATCAAGACTTCAAGAGCCACTTCCAGCTGATATGTTACACCATTCTTTGGTGTTAGGCCCCACTGGCAACTGCAACCTATGTAGCTGTTTATAATGATCTGTCCACATCAGCAGATAAGATACTGCCAGAGCAAAGCCGGGGCGACGGTGTATGCAAATCACAAGGTGCTTTTTCATCGTTTTCCCGGTTGGATGCCAACATGCTGGCCGATTCACTGATGAACACCAAGTCAGGCTCTCCAATAGATCCCTGTCCACCTTTTGTGCTTCACTTGGCACCGGCAGAATCAAGTGCTTTACTACTGCCGGTTTTGAATCGGGTCCTGAGCTCGGGAGTTTTTCCACTAACCTGGAAAAAGGCCTGTATTCGGCCTTTGTTGAAGAAGCCCAAGCTAGACCCCTCAGATGAGAAGAGCTACCGTCCCATTTCCTGTCTGCCGCTGCCAGCCAAGCTAGTGCAAAAAGCCATGAACGTGGAATTATCCGCACATCTAGAGACATGGCATATTCTTGATAGCACCCAACATGGCTTCAGGGCAAATCATTCCACGGAAACTGCCCTGCTGATGGCAGCGGAAGAAATCCGGATGGGAATGGATGAGGGAGGCAGGGTCACGTTGATTTTATTGGATCTAACGACGGCCTTTAACACCGTAAACCATGAGGTACTTATCCAACGGCTGCAGGATATCGGTGTCAAGGGACTAGCGCTGGATCTCCTCTCCTCTTTTCTGTCGGACAGGGAGCAAGTTGTATCCTGGAATGGCCATCAGTCAGACATCTTTACTCTACCGGGAGGAGTTCCTCAGGGCTCTGCGTTATCTCCTACCTTGTTTAATATTCATGTCTCCCCTCTGACCAAGATAATAAAGAACCTGGGCTTTAAGCTGGTGTCATACGTTGATGACACTCAGCTGATTGTCTCCATATCCCACTTTGTAGACGTCAAGCCCGCTGATTTCGCCGGCTGTATGTCGGCTGTCATGCAGTGGATGAACTCTAATTTTTTGAAACTGAATATAGAGAAGACAGAAGTCCTAGAATTTGGACAGAAAGCTTCCATCTGGAACCACGACTGGTGGCCCACGACGGCCGGAGCCTGTCCGGTACCAGTGGTGAAAGCAAGGAACCTTGGGTTAACTTTTGATAAAGATCCGGCTTGGAAGTCCCAGGTGAACCAGGTAGTGTCTGCATGTTTCTTTGTGCTTAAAGGTCTGAGAAAGATCTTGCCGTTCATCCCTTACCATCTTAGGAAAACGGTTTTAATCACCACCATCTTTTCAAGAATAGATTATGGCAATGCCCTTTATTTGGGAGCAGGGTGTGCACAACTGGCCAAACTCCAGTCCATTCAGAATGCCTCTGCCAGATTGCTACTCAGCCTGCCCAAATACCATTCTACTTCACAGGCCATCAGGCAGCTACACTGGCTTCCAGTCCAGAGTAGGATTGACTTCAAAGCGCTGTGCTTAGTGCACAAAGCACTGGCGGGAGGGGGGCCTCCGATCTCCAACATCTATTTTCAATGTACACGCCAACCCGTCTGCTGAGGTCTGCCTCTCGCGGGCTGGTTTTGATGTCTAAGATTAACAGACAACGTTGGGGAAGGAAAAGCTTCTCACATCTGGCCTCGAAGCTTTGGAATTCATTACCTCAACAGCTAAGGCAAATCCCCAATCATTTGCGGTTCAGGAAGGAAATTAAAACATGGCTCTTTAGTAAATAGGATGGTGGCAAGTTCTTCAGCATGTTACCCTACACAGCACCAAGACGCCTCGGCATTAGTGCGCTTTACAAATACCAGCACTCACTCACTCACCTATATAAGTCTAACAAGATGCACGTTCTTGATAATCTGCACCTCTGTTTTCACCAGACCTGGCTCCGGGAAAGCAGTACAATAGTTGGAGAGGTGAAGGAAAGAGAAAAGAAGTCTAGCTAAAAAAAACGCCAACATCCACACCAGCAAGAGAGCCAGCTGGTTAACCGAAGACCTCCAGTCCTCCAAGCGAACCGGCAGAAAACTAGAAAAAAACTGGACCCACGAAAGAACACCAGAAAGCTACACAGCCCACAGGAACGCCACCCGTCGACACCTCCAACTCATCTGGTCCGCCAAAAGGACCGCCTTCAGAGACCACCTAGACAACAATGCACACAACAGCAAAGAGCTCTTCAGCACCGTGAAGGAACTCTCCCAACACCAACGACATCCCACCATCACAAGACCTGTGCGACTCGCTGGCCACCTTCTTCCATCGCAAGATCGCACACATCCACGACAGCTTTGGCGTCGTCACCACCCCGGCAACAGCCGACACCCCCGCTCCCACGACCACCACCTGCACCAACCGTCTGCTCGCTTGGACCAACATCGACGACGACACCATCAAGATCATGAACAGCATCCACTCCGGACCCCGGAAGACCCCTGCCCACACCACATTTTCAACAAAGCCAGCAGCACCATCTCACCCCACCTTCGGAAAACCATCAACATCTCCTTCGAGACATCAACCTTCCCGGAGACCTGGAAGCACGCAGAGATCAACGCCTTACTAAAGAAACCAAAGACGGACCCCAAGGACCTCAAGAACTTCCGACCCATCTCCCTGCTCGAGTTCCCAGTGAAGGTCATCGAAAAGGCTGTCAGCAAACAACTGACCAGCTTCCTCGAAGAGAACAACATCCTGGACCCATCCCAGTCAGGGTTCCGCAGCAACCCCAGCACCGAAATTGCCCTCATCGCCGCCACAGACGACATCAGGATCATGCTCGACAACGGAGAAACCGGGGCTCTCATCCTCCTGGACCTGTGGGCCCCTTTCGACACAGTCTGCCACTGCACACTAAGAGCAAGCCTCCACAACACCGGAATCCAAGAGTAGGCCCTGGACTGGACCACCCCCTTCCTCTCTGGGAGAACCTAGAGCGTTCGCCTCCCCCCCCCCCCCCCCCTTCCGCTCCAAAGCCAGAGATCATCTGTGGTGTACACCAAGGCTCATCTCTAAGCCCAACGTTGTTCAACTTCTACATGGCACTACTCACCCACGTCGCCGGACAGCACAACCTAAACATCATCTCCTACGCCAAAGATGCCAAGCTGATCCTCTCGCTCACCAAGGACCCCCACACTGCCAAAACCAACCTCCACGATGGAATGAAGGTCGTCGCCGACTGGATGAGGAACAGTCGACTGAAGCTGAACACTGACAAGACGGAGGCCCTTATCCTTTGCTCCATTCCCTCGGCCTGGGACGACTCCTGGTGGCCGACGGCACTAGGAGCACCCCCTACACCCACCAATCACGCACGAAACCTTATGGGTCATCCTCGACTCCACACTCTCCATGACAAAGCAGGTCAACGCCGTCTTCTCCTCCTGCTTCAACACCCTTCGCATGCTTCGCAGGATCTTCAAGTGGATCCCCACCGAAACTACAAGGACGGTCACCCAGGCCCTCGTCAGCAGCAGACTGGACTATGCAACACACTCTACGCAAAAGCCCCGGCCAAACTCCTGAAACGACCCCAACGCATTCAGAACGGCTCCGCTCCCCTGATCCTGGACATCCCCCGCCACAGCCACATCACACCCCACCTGAAAGACCTGCACTGGCTCCCCATCAACAGGAGGATAACCTTCAAGCTCCACACCCAAGGCACTCCACGACAGCGGACCTCAACAGACGACTCAGCCTCTACACCCCCGCCAGCTCCGCTCCGGAGACCATGCCCTCGCCACCATCCGCCGCATCCAAAGAGTGACTGCCGGCGGCAGATTATTCTCCCACCTCGCCGCCAAGACGTGGAACACCCTCCCCATCCGCCTATGGCAGACCGAAGACCTTCTAACCTTCAGGAGACTCCTGAAGACCTGGCTCTTTGAACAGTAGCAGCATCCCCCCCCCCCCCAGCACCTTGAGACCCTCACGAGTATGTAGTGCGCCTTACAAATGCTATGATTGATTGATTGTTTGATTGATTGATTGATTGATTGAATGAGAGAAAGGTTAGGTAGTCACAGAGAACAGTGGGGTATAGAGAGGTGAGACAGTGAAGTAGATGTGAGGTAAAGAGAAAAATGTAATATAGAGGTAAGGGGAGAGGTGAGGTAGAAGAGTGGGAGAGAGAGGCATACGATAGTAAAGAGAAAAGTCAACTCCCTAATATTTATGGCACAGAGCAGATTGGCGCAACTTAGAGGCAATCTATAAAGCATTTATGCAGTATTCAAACTATAATAAAGTCTACACATAACCAAGAAAAATACCAAACCAATTTAGAAAATAGAGTAAAGTTTAATAAATAAAATGGTACCAAAACAAAATAAATCCAATAAGGGAAACCGGGTTCTGAATTGGTAAAGTTCAAAATAGAACCAAAAGGCAGTAGCCGCCCATGGCCGTCAACAGTAGCTAGGTGCACGTTAAGATGGACCGCAATGGAGCTTGGGTCGGATACAGAAACCAGGTTCAACCCAGTTTGAATATTTACCTTCAGACTTGGGCCTGAATTAGATCTCAGCAGGCAGGTTTCTTCATCACAATGAAGACGGATATCCAATCGGCCAAAATATAAATCACATTATATCCTGTGATGGAGTAACCAGTCCACGGAGATCTAAATCAGGCCCTTAGTCTCTGGAAGTAAGAACTCTTTTGAGGGGCAATGCAGCAGGCTGGGGCCAAAGAGCTGCCGGATAGCTGCTGGACGAGGTCTCCGTGAAGTCACTGACTTTTGGGGGGAAAGCTCTGAGTGGAAGTATTTTGAATTTTGCACCCAGGGAACGCCCATTGCCAGACGGATACTTTTGGTGTCTTTGTCCGGTAAAGATTTCCATTCTTGTAATTTTCTTTGGAGCTTGGAATTTTCCAGCGGGGAAAGGCTGTAACCAAGGAGGGTTCAGAGAGGCTGTATACCTTGTATGCGAAGTCCAGCTGAAGAGGATTTGCTGCTATGGAGAAGAACGTAGCTGGACCAATGAGAATTTTGGGCTTGATGGCAATGTATTTTCCTTGGATCAGCTTGGCTGGTTCCAATACCTCGCCAGTTGTCAGGGCAAAGTGTTGGCAAAACTTTTCTATGTCTGGATTTCAGGATATGTTGGGGAAAATTCACTTTGACACCAGTCAAGGGTGCAGGACCTTGGGGACAGCACTTGGGTATCAAAACTCACTCAAGTAGAGGCCTGCAGCAGAGTCCGATGTAGGGCAATGGGTCAGTTGGGAATGCAGGAAAATGGGCTTCTTGATGGTAATTGTGTCTCTGTAGCCAAAACAGGTTGTCACACTTATGCCACTTGGAGTCTACTTCTTTGTCCTGGGCATAGGGGACAGAGCAGGTACCATCTTCAGGGAACTCAATCAATCAATCAATCAAAGCATTTATATAGCGCACTACTCACCCAGAGGGTCTCAAGGCGCTCGGGGAGGGGGAACCGCTACTGCTCGAACAGCCAGGTCTTGAGCTGCTTCCTGAAGGCGAGGTGGTCCTGGGTCAGGCGGAGGTGGGTCGGGAGGGAGTTCCATGTCTTGGCGGCGAGGTAGGAGCAGGACCGTCCCCCTGTGGTGGCTCTTCGGATGCGGGGGACAGCGGCGAGGGCGTGGCCGGTCGATCGAAGCTGGCGTTTGGGAGCGTAGAAGTTGAGGCGGCTGTTGAGGTATCCTGGTCCTTGGTTGTGTAGGGCTTTGTGAGCGTGGGTGAGGAGACGGAAGGTGATTCTCTTGTTGACCGGGAGCCAGTGCAGGTCTCTCAGGTGTTCGGAGATGTGGCTGCGACGGGGGATGTCCAGGATGATTCGTGCTGAGGCGTTCTGGATCCGTTGAAGTCTTTTCTGGAGTTTGGTGGTGGTTCCTGCGTAGAGGGAGTTGCCGTAGTCCAGACGGCTGGTGACGAGGGCCTGGGTGACCGTCTTCCTGGTCTCGGTGGGGATCCACCGGAAGATCTTACGTAGCATGCGCAGGATGTTGAAGCACGACGAGGAGACGGCGTTGACTTGTCTGGTCATGGAGAGGGAGGAGTCCAGGATGAAGCCTAGGTTGCGTGCGTGGTCTGTTGGTTTGGGTGCGCTGCCTAGGGCGGGGGGCCACCAGGAGTCGTCCCAGGCGGAGGGTGAGGATCCCAGGATGAGGACTTCCGTCTTGTCCGAGTTCAGTTTCAGGCGACTGTTCTTCATCCATTCGGCTACCTTTTTCATCCCTTCGTGAAGGTTGGCTCTGGCGGTGGCGGGGTCGTTGGTGAGGGAGAGGATCAGCTGGGTGTCGTCGGTGAAGGAGATGATGTTGAGGTTGTGCTGGCGTGCGATGTCTGCGAGGGGGCTCATGTAGACGTTGAAGAGGGTTGGACTGAGCGAGGAGCCTTGAGGAACGCCGCAGATGACTTCGGTAGCTTCAGATCTGAACGGGGGGAGGCGAACTCTGTGTCCTTCCGGCGAGGAAGGAGATGATCCACTCCAGTGCCTTCTCCTGGATTCCGACGTTGCTGAGTCGCTGCACTAGTGTACGGTGGCAGACAGTGTCGAAGGCCGCAGAGAGGTCTAGGAGGATGAGGGCTGCTGTTTCTCCGTTGTCTAGCAGTGCTCGGATGTCATCGGTGGCTGCGGTCTGGGTGCTGTGGTTGGCTCGGAAGCCAGACTGCGAGGGGTTGAGGGATCCATTCGTCTCGAGGAAGGCGGCCAGCTGCTTGTTGACGGTCTTCTCGATGACTTTTGCAGGGAACGGGAGCAGCGAGATGGGGCGGTAGTTCTTGAGGTCGGTGGGGTCGGCTGATGGCTTCTTTAGTAGAGCGCTGAGTTCGGCGTGCTTCCAGCTCTCCGGGAAGGTAGCGGTGTCGAAGGAGGTGTTGATGATGTCCCGCAGGTGGGGTGCGATGACAGCATCAGCCTTGTTGAAGACGTGGTGAGGGCAGGGGTCGGTCGGAGATCCGGAGTGGATGGAGTTCATGGTGCGGACGGTGTCTTCGGTGCTGATCGGGATCCAGGCACTGAGGGTGGTGGTGGGGGGCGGTGGCTCGGTCGTGGCGTGCGTCGGTTGAGTGCTGAAGCTGTTGTGTATGTCCGCGATCTTGTTGTGGAAGTAGGAGGCGAGGGAGTTGCAGAGGTCTTGCGAAGGGGTGATGTCGTTGTTTCCGGCGTTGGTGTTGGAGAGCTCTTTAACGATGTTGAAGAGTTCCTTGCTGTTGTGTGCATTGTTGTCCAGTCGTTCCTTGAATGAAGTTTTCTTGGTTGCGTGGATGAGTTGGTGGTGTTTTCGGGTGGCGAGCTTGAGGGCAGTCATGTTGTCTGGTGTTGGGTCTCTGCGCCAGGTTCTCTCGAGGGCTCGGCAGTTCTTCTTGGAGCTCTTGAGTTCGTCGGTGAACCATGGGGCTTTCTTGCTGCCGGGTCTGCTAGGCGGGGTCCTCAGGGGGGCGAGGTCGTCAGCGCAGTCGCTGATCCACTTCGTGAGGTTGGTGGCCGCTTGGCTGGGGTTCGTTGCGCTGGTGGGTGGGTTCTTGCTCAGGGAAGTCGCGAGCTGGTCGGCTGTGATCTTGGTCCAGCTTCTGCGTGCAACCTGTTGCTGGTGGTGGTGGAGGATCGTGGTCCTTCTGAAGCTGAAGTGGATGCAGCTGTGGTCCGTCCAGTGGAGTCCGGTGGTGTGGCTGAAGGCGATGTCCTTGCTGGATGAGAAGACTGGGTCGAGTGTGTGACCGGCGTAGTGGGTGGGGGTGGTCACCAGTTGCTTGAGTCCAAGGTTAGCGAGGCTGTCCAGCAGGGTGGTGGTGTTGCGGTCGTTGTTGTTCTCCAGGTGGAAGTTGAGGTCCCCGAGGAGGATGTAGTCAGCGGAGAGGAGGGCGTGCGGGCTGATGAAGTTGGCGATGTCTTCGCTGAATTGTGTGCGTGGTCCTGGGGGTCTGCAGATGAGGGTGCCTCTGAGGGTGGTCTTGGGGTTGATGTGGACCTGGAAGTGAAGGTGTTCGGCGGTTGTCAGGGTGTCGTCGGTGTTGGTCGTGATGCGGATGGTGTTCCTGTGGATGATGGCGATGCCTCCTCCGGTCTGGTTGATGCGGTCCCTTTGGATGATCTTGTAGCCGTCTGGGATGGCGATGGCGATGTCGGGCGCTGAAGAGGCGTTCATCCAGGTTTCCGTGAGGAAGGCGACGTCTGGTGAAGTAGTGTCGAGCAGGTTCCAGAGCTCGACGGCGTGTCTGTGGACGGAGCGGGTGTTGAGCAGGATGCACTTCAGGTGGCTGCTGCTGTTGCTCGTCTTGGTCTTGGTGGGTGCGGGTGTAGTGCAGGTCCGGATGCAGGTGAACTCGCAGGAGCGGCAGCTGAAGGGTCCGTGGGTGCGTCTCGGGGTGGCTCGGTAGCATCCCGGGAATCGGCCGGTGTTGAGTGCGTTGAGGGTGGCGGCATCGTACGTCCGGCGGGTGGGCTGGGGTCTGCGAGGGCCAGGGGTTCGGGCGCTGGGCGCGGTCCAGGCGCGGACGGGCGCAGACGGGCTTACCTTTGGCGCGCCTTCGGCGCACAATCGGCGCGTCCGCTGCGCGTCAACGCTGCGCGTTGGCCACTCTGCCATATGAGGAGAGTGGGGGGGAGGAGCGTGGGAGGAGCAGCTGGGAGTGGCGGGAGCGGGGCGGCGAATGGGTGGGCGACCCAGGGAAGTGGGCGGGGCCGCAGGGGGGCAGCGGCGGGGAGGTGGCGGGAAAACGCGGCAGGGGCTGGCCTCAGCAAGGGGACCAGGGGACAACGGTGGGCAGAGGCGGGAAAAAAGCTGGCAACGTCGGGGCAACACAGGCACAGGCAACACAGGCAGAGAAGACAGAAACACACGGAGACACGGCGGAGCTCAGAAGCAGGGGGAGGAAGGAGCAGGCAGCGCAGGCGGGGCACAGCCAGGAGCAGCGGCCGGGGACCAGGGGCACCGTTGCGGGCAGCGGCCGCACACGCCTGGAACCAGGGGCACAGCAACGGGCAGTGGCGGCACTTGGTGGCAGCGGGGGCACACTCTACTCATACCAGGAGGAGTGAGCTCGGTGCGTAGGGTGACCGGCCCAGAGGGTCAGTGGAACTTGTTAGGTTACAAACAGCAGGTCCAGTCCTCTTCTGTTTTTCCACAGGTTCACAAAGTGCTCTGAGGAGTTTACTGTGGGTGCCACATTTATGCACAGCACCAGACTGTGGATGGAAGGGACTCTTAGCCCCTCCTAATCGATGGGGTAAAAGTTTCAAAGGGCAACCCTATGCACGTTTGCAGCACTTCCTGTGTGCCCCACTGCAAACAATCCAACAGTGATTCCACCCCCACCCTCTCCCCAGTTTATAAAGCATCTCTCAGAAACTCCAGACCTGAAGTGGTTTCCATTTCTATTAAGTAATTCAAATCTAATACCGTCCCTAACTAAAACTTACAGTCAGAGAGGTAAGAAAGGTTCTCTCCGTTAGAAACTCAATTATCTTTGGAAGTGGTCACTACTTATCATTAGATACTCTAGTTTTATATACATGGCGAGAGGTGAAAAATAAAAGGGAAACCTATCTGTTGGGTGCTGCTTTTACCATGTGTCTATTAACCTCATTCTTCAATAACTCGCTTCAAAACATTCCCTAGATCCGGTCTGTGGTTCACATATGGCAGGTAGCTGTCCAGTAAGACATCTAATATGCAGTTGATGTGTCCAGCCCATATCACTTTCATTTATCAGTAAAGGGTGCATATTCATGGAAGTTTGGCAAGAAATTTAAATACTCCACACTGGGGACAAACACATTTACAATGCAGATTTATTGACAATAAAGTAATGCTTCAAGCAATGTATGTTGTCCCTCATGGGCTTAAATTGTCTTTATCACTATCAAGGGCGGATCCGGTGCCAAAAAACTACCTACCACTGTAGTGTATGATGAATAAGATGCAGCATTTTACACCTTCCATTGTCTTGCGAGTTGGTTCAATACCCTGCAGTATGGTATTTCTTCACCTACATGATCTATAATTTAAGGGGTCATGACCCATGAGCTCTGTTGATTTGTTTTTGTAGCAATCACACACGTAGTGCAACTTCGCATTGGTCCTAAATACATGCTGGGAAGCAACAAACAGCATTTCAAACTTTTTTTGTGATATGCAACTTTATAAAACCCCATGTTTTAGCCAGCCATACACCGAGAAGGAGATCAATTATATTGGAACGGTCTGCAAATATTAAAGCAGTAATGCCCAGGACCTTGTATTGCACAACCTATTTTATTGCTCCCCCTACTAGGAGAGCAACTATAAAGTCTAATAGATCAACAACTTACAGCCCAAATTGAGGAGAACAAAATCCTAGACCCTTCCCAATCAGGGTTCAGGTCCTTTCATAGCACCGAGACCGCTTTCACAGTTTTTTGTGGATCCCTTTACTGGATTGGGACAATAAAGTGCCATCACTTGAAGTTGTGCGGATGTGAGATCTTTTCCAGCACATAGCTTATGAGCACACGTATGGGTGTAAGTCTATGCATGAATCTTAGTTGGTAGACACATATGATTGAGAGCAGTGTTAATGTGTAGGCTGATAACTGATTGTACCTAGATATCGATCCAAAATTGCTGAGGGTCCTTTCAACACATTATTGATGTAGCCAATTCACTAAACCATATTGACCAGTGATCCATGTGGCTGATATATTTATATAGTTTTTGCACCTGTATCATGTGTCCCTATGTAATCAATTGATTTGAATTTTTTGACCTCTGGAATCACCCAAACCCTTTTAATGATGGCAGCTGTTATCTATCACTCTAGTTGATTGAGGTATGGGCCGTTATCTCCGCGAGAGTGCCTGCCCGCTCTACACAATCATGCTGTACAAAGTGCTATTGGTTGGTAAGAACGCTGTGCACTGGAATCTCTCCACTTTAGAACTTTTCTAATTGCTGTGTTAATTTCATCACCATTCTTTCTAGAAACTCACAGAAGTATTGAAACTACGTGGAATGATTGTTTTATGTTGAGTCCTTGCTGGACCAGGCCAGTTAGAAATCTCAGATGACCTTTTTTGCACAAATTCTTTTTGGAGCTGGGCGCACGGACACTAAAACACGAGTGTGAAATATGGCTCTGGTCACTGGCTGGCTATATGGGACAGTGTGCTGATGAATTATTCTGGATGTGTGGGCGCTATTGGGGTTTTGCTTAATGTAAATGCATGTGTGTTAATCACGGGTACGCCTGTGGCTGTAAGTATGATTGGTCGGGTAGGTCGCTCAGATTCGCCCCATCCTGGTGCATTTTTGATCTCTCAAGCTATAGACCTAATCGACACAGGACTAAAGCGTGCCATGTCTTCATGCAAACACAAGGCCAGCTGCAGTCTTCATTCTGTTCCTAGAAAAAACCTGGTTGCGACATGTCAAAGCACAACAAAGCAGACTGCCTTTAGGCACTAGCAACGCTTTTGGCTGGGGGACAGAAAGCCACATGCCTGGGGAAACTCAATCTCTGGCTACGCAGGCCCAGGTTCGCAAATATATAAAAGCTATGAAAAGCTACTGTGCACCAGGCCCCAATGGCCTCCCAGCAAACATATTAAAATGCGCCCTGGAGACTGGGCTAAGGTGTTAACCCCCCTTTTCAATCAAACCTACACTGCTGCACAGGTCCCATACTCCTAGCAGGGCTCCACTATCAACTCATAGCCCTCCTGGACCTAGAGGCTGCCTGGTCTCTTCTTAAATTGCTAGAATAATGGGTCGCACAAAGTAATATCTTACTGTATTTCCAAACTGGGTTCCGCGCTGCTGCTTCTACAATCGATAATATCACAGCACTTGCCATATTGAATCATTGTGCATCATTCAAAAAGGTAACCTCCTCTTTATTGCTGTTTTATTGACTATAGTGCCACATTTTATAAGGTGGTCCGCAACACCCTCTGGAGAAAAGTAAATGTGTGGGGGGTTCCCCAGCAGCTGCTCAGGGCCATTAGCTCTCTGCACTCACTTGGGTACGGATGAGAATGGTCCCCAAAACTGTATCCTCATAAATCACAACCAATGACAGCCTGAAGAAGGGGTGCATCCTCCCTCCCCTCCTTTTCACTCTATACACGGCTGATCTGGTGAGATTCTTGGAGCACAGCTGCATGCCTCCACCACAACTCGGCCACTCAAAGCTACAAATTTTACAATACACTGACGATATCGTCATAATGGACCACACCAAAATCTGAATCAAATGACCCTTTAGCAAGCTCCAGGAATACAATGACGCCAACTCTCTTAAAATCAACTAGGACAAGACCAAGGTCCTGATCTTTGGCCATTGTAGAAAACAGAAACTCTTATCTTGGCGCATGGGTATGGTTCACCGAGTCCTTCAGACCCTCGTTCCAACTAGCCGCCCTGAAAAAGAAAGCCGGAGCCATCACACACAGCTTGATCCCTCACAATATGATCTTAAACAGAGTCTTGGCCACCCCCATACTGAAGGTTATGAAAATCACTCTTCTCCCAGCACTACACTATGTGCAGCACGCTTTTCCAGAGGAGTGCACCACAACCCTAGACCACACTCAATGCTCGGCCTATCAATGAGTATTTCAACTCCCCAGATACATTCAAAGGTCCAGATTAGGGTTGTAGCTGGGCGTTCCAAGACAATTGCACACATGGAAGGCTGATACCCTGAAACTCGACGTAAGGGTTCTGCAAGCACCGGAAAACACTCTTAAAGCATGCCTAAAAGAAACATTCGACAGCCCTAGGACTCCCTGACACCGAGAAATTAGAAAAAGTTGTAATCTCTCTACAAATCTAAGGTACTGAGCTAAAATCGGAGGTTATACCCCTACACAGCTTGGAAAAGGGTAATCAACAGGCAGCTGAAACTAACCTCATATCTGCTGGATAACCGTTCCTTAAAGTAATCAATTATCTTACTTCCCTTAATGATTCTTACTTACCAGTGAAGTCACTACCATACCTCTCAGATGGTCTAGACAGGCAGGTTTGTAGAGATATTTTATTTATTCACCTGCTAGACCTACAAGTGGCTGATTTCAACCAATGGGTTCCATTGGGAAAGGAAGGGGCCTCCAGACTGTGCAACCACAAGAACAAATCTTGGCTCCCCATTTTGTGCTGTTGCCCCACACTTGATGCCCCCAAGAGATCTCTCCTTAAACTACTTTATTTACAGAAGGGCATTCTCTCATGCCTTAAGGCATCGTTATTGTGCTTCTCCCACACTGACTGTGCTTCTCCCACACCGACACACAAAGCCTAGCGAGGTACGTCAAATATGTCAAGAAGCTTAAAGACCTACTCAGACCCTGCCCTGCTCTCCCACACACCGTCACTTATTTTCAAAAACTGATAATGGACTACTTCATAGTGAGACTCTGCGCTCCATCCACCCATGGGGGCATCAACACCCGCACGTTGCAATTTATTTATTTTACTCACGCTCAAAGGAAGCCCAGGAAGTCGCGGGTCTTTCAGACTTAAACATAGACCGTAGCCATGACCATCTCATTTATGTGTAACCTTACCGTAGCAAACGTTTTATAGTAACATTGTTATGGTTTTAGGTAACTAAAACAATAAAGAATCCCATTTGAATCTGTTCTCAATTAACTGATCTCAAACCACCACTTCAATAAAAAAAAAAAAATGCATCAGTTGGCTGTTGGGTTCAAAATGTTAATGTCCCACCTGGCAGGGGTGTAAGAAATGTCCTTTCCCTTTCACATCTCCCCAAATGTTTTAGTTTTATCAGTGAATCGGTGAATACATTTATCTATTTTTAAAAAAAGTTATGAGGAAATAATTGGCATTTTCAAATATGTTCCATTCTTAATGTTCATATTTTATCAGTTATCCCATCAGTGGTGTGTTCTTGAATATTCTCTAGTTTGTGACTATTGCTTGGTGCCTTTGCGCACTGAATAAATGTGTGAGAGGCAGGAATTTAGAGTAATTGAACTTGTTCTTTGGAGACAAAGTAATTAAAGTCCCCCCGATTCCCAATCCCTTTGTTGCATAGTGTTATATCCTTTTTCCAACCTCTAGGATCGAATGTTGAGCTTTTGCATTTCAGTGTCTTCCTGTCAGGACCCCCAAAGCTAGAAACTCCCAGATCCTTCCGCATTTCCAGTTCTTTTGTTCAAGAGCATTGTGCGGATTTCAAGCATATCTGTCGTATTAGCCAATGCAACATGCACGTTTGCAATTAGTCTCTTAGCGCTTTGAACAAGCTTGTCTGTGGTTGTAGGTGCGCCTCTGGGGCAAGAGCTGTGTGGCGGTATGTCTTTGCACATGCTTGTATTTGTGTTGTGGAATAAGCGTAGGGTTTTCGTTATAGATTGAATACTTGGGTATGGGGCAGAACCTTGCGATTTACCATTCAAGCCCATGTACAGATTCTTCCTGCCTGTTTTGTCTCCGTTTGAGGCTTCGCTGTGGTTTTACATGGCTCCAGACCCTCTGCCCAACCTAAGGCAGCTGTGAATGTATTGGCCCCAACTGAAGTCGTATCTGACCGAACTCCCCCCTCCCCACTGAGAGGGCTGGTTACCGCCTTTCCTATGTGTTAGTGAGTGTTCATGCATGTGGTAGGGGGGTTTAAGTTACAACTAAGCATGGGCGCAAAATGCGTTCCGCTCGCGGATTTTGCAGATTTTCAGCAAATTCGCAATCCGCCAATTTGCCAAAAATCCGTGAGCGGAACGGATCCGGGGGGCAAAAGTTCAAGCTTCAAGCTTGTAACTATTTTAAAATGGCGCCGGCAAGCTGCCAGCGCCATTCTAAAATAGTTACTAAGTTAGCTTCAACTGTCCTTTAAGCAGTTATTCATCTACTCAACCTTCAGTTTCTGTATTATTACAGTGTATTATTTTTTTCCCCTGACTTTGCCATCTTCCACCATGGATGAGGTTGGAGGGGATACAGTATACAGATTGTGTAAAACCGGAGAGGAGAATATTATCCATTTGTTGTGTATCTGCCCTGAACGGCAAACTGAAAGAAAAACTGTACTTAAAATACTCTTTAATGCACGAGGACTAAGGACATGTAGGCAAGCTTTGATAAGGTTTTTGCATTCAAATGATAGAAGTATGAATTCTGCTTTTGTAAAGTTTTTAGTAAGAGTAAGAGCGAAATTGGAAGATTATAATTAAGAAATCTTTTGCACAGTATAAAACCTTGTTTACACTTTTGGTATAATTTTATTGTAACTGTTTCATAATTTGAAGCTGCGTATTTCTTATCTTGTTTTACTGGTCTTATATATTACAGTATATTTTATATGTATAATTTTGTATTGTAAGATTTTAAGTAATCAAACAATAAAGAATTATTATTAGTATTATTTTTTTCCCTAAGAGATTGAATTAGCTGAACTGTGTGCTCAGTTGGGGTACTTCAATTCTTCCTTGGGTTCAGAGCAGTATTCCCCCTCTCCCCTGATCCTAGGTTTCTATTTTCCCTTATCCTTGTTTCAATGTGTTTTCCAAATGCCTTGCTCACTTTCTACCATCACTGCTGAAGTGTGTTCCATTTATAGGGTAATTACTGTTTTGGTAAGTTGCATGGTAGTTGTTTTGATGGCATTGTTGCATGACTTTCTGTAAACGTTCATTCTTATTTAATTGGAGTGATTCAAGAATGTATATTATTTTTCCTAAAGGAAACAGGGCTGCATTAAAAAAGAAAGGGTTTGTTAGTTTGAGAGTTGGCAGTGATCCCATGGATTCACAATGAGCAGTGTGAACATGTTGTGAAACTTGGAGAACAATAGCCTGTGACCAAGTTTGCCCCACACTACTAGGGTAGTCCGATGGACAGAGGATGAGTACAAATCAAGACTCCTATACCTGATATCCAGCCATGGCACCTTCCAAATGTGGGTCCCCACAATGACTATCTCTGAAATACTACTATGTCAGATTCTAGTCTTTTCTATTCAACAGTATAATATAATTTAATTGGGCTGCTTGAAAGTAGCAGACTGTCCAGGGAATATCAAAACTACTATGGTTTGAAACCTAAATAAGAGTTGCCCGGCGATCTCTGGCCTCTTCCTAACCCTGCTAAAGTTGTCAATTGCCCTCTGAAATTTTGTAAGTCAAGCAGAAGGCATTGGAAAAACAAATATTTTATTGGGAATATAATTTTTTGCTAGGATGTCATTTTAATTGTGGCCACTCACCCCAGCCAAGACAAGCCCCCACATGCTAAATCTGAATAGTTTTTTTTCTTCTTTAAGGAGTGAAAGTTTTTAGCATGTATGCTCCAGACCCCAAAGTAATCCTGTTTTTTCCACCCATTAAAAAGGAAATCTGGCCTGTAGAAGTGGCAGCTGGCCTTAAAAGATTTAAAGTTTGACTATTGCATGTTGACGTTCAAGCCCAATAGACAACCATACTTGCATAGTTCCTAAAAGAAGGAAAGGACAGAATATGCAGGATCTGTGCTTAAGAATAGGACGTCTTCAGTGAATGAAAATGATCTTGAACTCAGGACGTCTTCAGTGGATGAAGATGATCTTGAACTCAGGACGTCTTCAGTGGATGAAGAGGAGCTTGAACTCAGGACGTCCTCAGTGGATGAAGAGGAGCTTGAACTCAGGACGTCTTCAGTGGATGAAGATGATCTTGAACCCAGGACGTCTACAGTGGACGATCATCATCTTGAACATGACCTTGCCAATGCACACCTCAGATATATAAGCTTTTCTACAAATGTGTTCTGCTAGACATTCCGTCATGGGGACAACAATCAAGGGACCAGGGGATGCCATTGAGTGGTACAGGGTGTATAGTAAAGGAGAGAGATGAATGTCCATTGATGTTAATGAAGGCCAACTGCTCTTTATAAGCAGCAAGTACCCAGTCATGAAACCAGAGGCAAAAACCAAATCTCACTAGGGTTCGCCCAAGGAAATGCTAACGCACCTCTTAATTTTTACAACTAAATCCTGATAGGTAAACCTATTTTGTGTACATAGGTAAACATTGAAATTGGGAGATATCTGAGTAATACAACTTTCATGTATGTATAGAAAATGGGTACATTCCACCAGCAGCAACAGCCACTAGGCTCAGCTCTCCGTCTAACTTTCAATTCTCCACATTGTGGCCTGCATAACCATTCCAAATAATTTACAACTGATGTTCTATTGTCTGGCCAGCGGTTAGTTTTGAAATCTTTGCCCCTCGTAGTGGCTGTTTGCTGACACTGGACATTTGAGCAGTTTGCTGAAGGACGGGACTGTGAGGACCAGCAGCCCGTGTTTTGCTGCAGCTGTGTGCCTCTTCCCGCCCCTCCCACTTTCTGGTATATCTCTGTGCACGCATCCCGCTCCGCTGAACGCGCGGCGGTGAGTGCCGGGCGAAGCCCGGGCCAAGGGCGGGGGCCCGTTTGAGCCCGTTCGAGTTTGTAGAGGCTGGGCTGGGCCACCCCTCTAACGGCTGAAGACCTTGACACGATAGTAAGTCCTTTAATGAGCGCTCGAACTATTTGTGCTTTGAAAATGGCAGGTCGCTCAGGAAAAAGTAGTAAGCCTATGTTTGGGGGGTCTGTGGCGGGTATGCTTGACCAATTTATTGTTAGAGCTACATCTGTGCTTGCAAGAGAAATCGATATGACAGAGCGTCGACTCTCTCTTGACCAGGTCTATTCCAAACGTTCTTCACTGGGTAATATTGTGTTGTCAAAAACCCCAGATCGCAGGGTAATTTCAAATGCCATCATCGATTTGTCATCTGTAGGTCTGGATATTGACTTAATTACTACAGACATAGCGGTCCAAACTACAAGTGAGTTTTCTAATCCCCAATCCCACTGTAATACTAGTACAGTGATTAGGCCTTCGGAAGGGGTATCAACCCGTGCATCAACATTAGCTGAGTCCGGAGTGAAACTGGCTTCGACTGGGACGACAACGGGTGCAATAGCAAAAAAGAAACGTGGAGGGGGTGTCAAAAGGGGTAAACCAGAAAAAAGTACTTCAGTTAACTGCACCGCGTTACCATCTGCAGAACAATCTAACCCGGATCCAGAAATACAGAGACAAAATACCAATTGTTCAAATATCACAGTTGATGGTCCACTAGTCCTTGATGAGGGGTTTTGGGCTAAAGTCGGAGGAATTGCAACATCTTCTATTTGGCCAATCAAGGACAGACTAAAGGTCATTGAAGAAAGATTAAATAAAATTGAACAATTGACCTTATCAAACCTAGAACTCCATAAAAAGAATCAACCCACAGGACATTTAGCGTCTCATGATAAATGCTTTTCTGCTATAGCTATAAGTAATGTGCAGACGCCTATTCCTATGCCCAAGACCTCCGTTGTGGATTTGACAAAAGGAAATCCACAGAGCGATGCTGAAAGTGTTGCTCCAGCGACTGTCAGAGGTAGGCCTGACTGGAATGGCCTCAAAGTGGCTCGCTTCTTTTCTGCACCAACGAACCTACCAAGTTTGGGAAGGTAGTGCACAATCAGCCCCCATCCCCCTTCAATGTGGTGTGCCTCAGGGCTCCTCCCTGAGCCCCACATTGTTAAAATATCTATATGGCACCGTTGGAGGATGTGGTGGCACCACTGGGTATCAAAATTATCAGGTACGCTGATGATACCCAGTTGGTGGTGGCCCTTTCCCAATTGGTGGATCATCCGGACCTGCTGCACTCCTGCTTGTCCAAGGTGTACACATGGATGGGCAATTCAGCATTAAAACTGAACGGCTCTAAAACAGAGTTGATGTTGCTGGGACATGCGGGGCTTTCTCTTTCTCTGCCGCCAGGCAGCTGGCCGAGTTGTCTTGGCGATCCTCCAAGCCCCAAAAAGGAGATCAAAAGCCTGGGTGTGTGGCTTGAACAAGACCTGTCTTTCAAGACCCATGCAAAAAAAAACGCCGGAGTCTGTTTTGCTCTGCTCCGATCAGCCCGAAAGGTCTTACCCCTTCTTCCTCCGACCTCTAGGAAACTTCTTATCCAGGGGCTGATTGTCTCGAGGTTGGATTATAGCAATGCGCTTTTTTTGGGCGCTCCGGAAGCAACGCTCAATAAACTCCAACAAGTGCAGAACGCAGCAGCAAGGCTGCTGATGAATATTCCAAGGAGACAGTCAGCAAAACCGGCATTAAGAGCGTTGCATTGGCTTCCGGTACGGGAGAGGATAAAATTTAAATCTCTCTGTACGGCTCATAAAATCCTGCGGGGGAAGGGTCCTCCCTTCTTGGGTAATATGGTGCTCCCTTACAAGGCTACTAGAGCCCTACGCTCTGACCACAAATTTTTGTTACAAGTGGCCAGAGTGAAAAGAGCCCGGACGGGTGGTAGAAGATTCTCGGTGAACGCAGCCAAGTTATGGAATGCGCTGCCTTTGAATCTACGGATAGAGACTGGTACTATTCGGTTCCGAAAGCTACTCAAGACCCTCCTGTTCCCCGCTTAATGCTGTCTTCTTAGCTCCACACCCTTGAGTCATGAACGATCGCTGGGATCCCCGAGGGTAACCATGCGCTATACAAGATTCCAAATAATAATAATAATAAAGTGGACTGCACAACAAGAACGCTACAAGCGTACAGGAAAAAAGAGACTTAACCAATAGAACTGGCAAAATAAATGCTGCAGTGGAGGGTGGTCTCAACAAAGGGAAGGGCAGAAATGAATTTAATGTAATGGATGATCGGGCCCATTGATCACAAGTATTGATTTACCCCCGGAATCTGTTCCATATGTTGTAGTTTTGACAGGGGTTCCAGAGCTGGGAAAAGGCAGTCAAGAATCGTTCATAGAATTAAAAATCAAAACTACACACTGGCTTAATGTTAACAGACCCCTACCTCATCACATTCAAAGTAAGATTTTATTTGTACGCAGAGTCAATTGGGTCGGCACAACAAGAAAAAATATTTTGGGGAACTGTATTATTGTAAATTTTAAGGACAGGCGAGCTGTACAGCACATTTGTGCTGGATGGCCAAATTTCCTTAATACCAGAATACAGCCACTTAATTTAATTTACTTCTATATTCCCGAACCGCCAAAGATAGATTATATCCAACAGAGAAGGCCTTTGGAAGGGAAGTTTGTTGAAAATGGTTTGAGAAAAGGGCATGATTTTTAGGGTTTTGGCCTGGAACACGGCTTCCCTACTAGCAATAGATACAGTGCGCTCGAAATGGTCGATTGACTTACCCCAAGAACTATTACACCCAGGAACTCTAGGAATGCAGTTAGGATGAGAGAAACAAAGGGACAACATAGTGAAAGGAAATCCCCTAACGCAGACACGGATGGGCAGAACATACATACTGTAGAAGGCAAAATGAACACATGGAATGATTCCAATTCTATCATGAATAATAAACAACATATATATTGAACACACGTGGTACCCCTTCTAAACTGCAGGTATCCCCATTAAGAAAAGAAAGGGAAAAACCTAGGGTAGATAATCAACAGACTATAGAATATTGTTCATATCCTCTGGTCTGCTGTAACTTAAGTACAAATAAAAGCGACTATGTTGAACTTAAGAACACAGAAAAGGGTCATACCATTACCTTCTTATCATGGAACATTGCCAGGTTATCAAATAAGATCCGGGATCCTGGGTGTTTATCTTTTGTACAAGATTTTTCTATTATCTGCCTTTCGGAGTGCTGGGAACAGGAGGCAATTCACATTAATGGCTTCCGTACTTTCCATACTCCCACCATCCCGTCGACGAGGGGCAGAAATAAAGGGGGACTCTGTATTTATATTTCAAATCTACTGAACGATATGGTAATAAAATCCAACACTGACTCTGATTATTATCAAATTTTAGAGCTGAACGTGGAAGGCAGTCAAACAATTGTTGTGACTAATTTTTATGACAATATACCGAAAGTAGAGTTAAGTAAGGTCTTTGAAGAGATTTCACAAAGCCTGATAAATATTGATGAGAATTGTCCCACTGAGAGATGCATCCTGTGGATGTGCGATTTTAATTGCTTCTTATGCCCTAATAGTCACTTGGGTGTTTGTGGCCTGGATAATGGCAGAGACGACTCCTGTACACATTTGTTGCATACGATAACAGGGAATCATCTTAATAATCTGATATTCCATTTGAACTTGGGATTTGTAAACTACTTATGCACCCCACCAGTTCCTTTTGAGCCTACATTTAATGGAAGGGTATGTAAATCAGTGATAGATTTTGCACTGATCTCCAACAGTCACTCTTGCCATGTTCTTACTTAGAAAACATGTGACATGGCAAGGAGTGATCACTTTCCAAATAGCTTATCCCTTTCTTTTGCAGTGCGTAACAGGAAAGAAACTGACTTAATTGATAATTTATATAGCTATAGAATAAGCTTAGCGAAAAAGAACGGATATGCTATAAAGTGGAATAAAGTGGAGCCCACGGCCTTCTTTGAAACCCTTGTTAAGAATAAATACAAAAAATTTGTAACATGCCTCTCGGAGAACGATGACTATACTTTAGTCATCTCGGCTTTTCACAGTATTTCTGAAGACATCTGCAAATCCCTCACAGGAACTCTGAAGAATAGCAAGCCAAAGGTGCAGAGTTGGTTTGACTCGGAGTGCAGTAAAGCCCATGCACACTTGAAGCTGGAGCTTAATGGCGAACCAAGAAATGTTGCCGCAATTAGAAACGCCAGAATTATATATTATAGTGCAATAAAAACTCGAAAGAAGGAATTAAAGCAGGAGGCGTGGCAGGCCTAACATCAAGCCTGTTTGGCAAAAGATAATATAGGATTCTGGAAGGCGGTAAATGCCCCTTTTTTGTAGATAGGAAAACTAACTCTATAGAGGTGGCAATAGATGAGGACACTTGGGTTAACTACTTTACTGAGCTTTATCAAAAAGATGATTTATCTGGGGAAGTGAACGTAGAAATAATTGGAGCAGAGGAAACCAATGCCCATGGACTATTCCCAATTGACATAGTTTTTTCACTATTTGAAGTCGAAACTGCTATAGCGGAGAGTGCTGCAGGGAAAGCCCCAGGGCCGGACGGGGTCCCGGTAGACATATATAAATCTAATGTTAAGTTATGGGCACCGCTTTTAACTAACGTTTTAAACAGTTGTGATAAAAATGGGTTTCTCCCTACATGGCAAGATGCCATTGTGGTCCCAATCTTCAAGAAAGGAGACCGTAATGATCCAAAATGCTACCGGCCAATTTCATTGTTGGATTCTTTAATGAAGGTTGCGGGAAGGGTAATACTCAATAGACTACAACTATGGGTGGCAGACACAGCTACCCTTTCAAAATTTCAATACGGTTTTAGGTCAGGCTTAGGCACCACAGAACAAGGTTTGAACTTAGCAATGATAATAGCTAAATATGTGGTGGCAAAAAGGGATAAACTATATTTAACATTTGTTGATTTGAGCTCGGCCTTTGACTGCTTGAATCATGAAACATTATGGTCTACAATACTGCAATTAGGCATTGATTTAAACCTGCTGAGTTTTAATAAAGAATTATATCGAGGGGCAGGAGTGAGGGTACGGTTTGGGAACAATGGCGAGTGTACCACCAAATTTCCCATAAATAAAGGAGTTAGACAGGGATGCATACTCACACTGTTTTTATTCAATTTATATATAAATAGCGTGGCATCCCATCTTACCCAAGATAAACAGGATTACTTCCAAATTGGGGAGACTCCAGTCCCCATTTTATTATACGCAGATGATGCGGTCATCATGGCCAGGACTCAAGCTGGTCTACAGAGATCGCTCACTAACTTTTCAAACTATATGAGCACAA
The DNA here is from genome assembly GCF_964263255.1 of Lissotriton vulgaris. Classification (NCBI taxonomy): domain Eukaryota; kingdom Metazoa; phylum Chordata; class Amphibia; order Caudata; family Salamandridae; genus Lissotriton; species Lissotriton vulgaris. Next base: position 1,081,781,930 of record NC_141694.1, on the reverse strand, counting down.
AAGGCTTAAACATTAATATCAATAAGACTTTTTAGTATGTGTTGTACTACAAAGAGAAACCCAGTGTGTAAGATTTTCTTATCAAACACAATCAACACATTTTCGTACATGGGCATAAACTTTGATAAGAAGGGGACCTGGTCGTCAGCAGCTCATGCAAGGAAATTAGCTTTCTCACGAGCCATTGGAGCGGTGAGAAATTTTGCTAACAAATTGGGGGGTCGACTGGTGCCAGTGTTGGTGGACATATACAAATCAAAATGTGTGTCCACTGTAACATAGGGTGCAGGAATATGGGGGATAGCGGATACTCACGAAACTCAACTTTGTGAGAACACATTCCTCTGGTACCTACTAGCAGTTCCAAGGTGTACCTCCACATATGTATGCCACAAAGAACTTGGCCTAGTTTATATCTCGGACCTTATTAAAGTTAGTCCCATCCTATTATGACACAAGGTATAGACTACTGACGAGACCGGACTTAATCGAGACATAATCATGGATTGTCTGAATCTCCATGGGGTTTTTAGAATTGATTGGATATGTAAAGAACTTCCTAAGAGATATCAGATACCCCGAATATTTTGAATCCCCGACTTGTTTAGTGACAGTATTGAGAAAGAAGTTGAAAGAAATCTGTCTCCATTTTTTAGAGAATAAACGTTGGCTGATAGAGAGAAGTAAGACCTCTGTCTTGGAGAATCAATTGATGCTTCACGGACAGGCTATTCAGCCATATCTGATTTCTACCCAAAGTAGTTATTCTCGTATGCTACTGACACATTTTAGGGGGGGAAGCTTTTTCAGACTACTTACGTTTCCTGAAGGTAATTCTTGGTCTAAAAACTTGACATTGTGCCCCTGTGACGATACATCTGCACAATCAATGTTACATTGTATATTGTTTTGTAAATTTTATACTTTGCCTAGGGAAAAATATTTAACACCTTTGTTGAGAAAGTGGGGTTTGAGACCATGCAGACTGGCCTTTCTGAGACTGCAAATGTTAGAAGAGGAAATGACCATGTACTTAGTGTCAATGTTTTTAAAAAGCATAATTAGACACAGGACATCAATGAACTGACCTAATTTGTTAAAACAATGCATTTGTATACTGTCTTGTTCTAAATTAATTTTAATGTTTCAGATGATCATGTATCTGTTTTTCTTAACTGTATATTTACCTGTGCTTTTGTGATTTTTTTTTATAATTGAAATGGAATAAAGCTGCATTGATTTGATTTTGATTTGAGATATCCTATCCTGGCTTAAACCATCGATTTTAAACCAGAAAAGAGAGGAGCCTTAGCTTAGTAAACAATAAAGCAGATGAATGTATGCTATTCAGCTAATAAAATAATAATAGCAACTTAAATTAATGTACAAAACAGTAATTATTCAATGAAAATGTTCATCAAGACAATAACATGTTAATTATTACACATAGTTTAATCACAAAACAAACAAACTATTGCTACATCATCACTCTGAATTACTAATAAAAAAATACTCTGTCAAACATGACTCCTCCTGCATACACAGGAATTCACAGAGCAGTCAAAGGAATAGCTGCGTTGGCTTATCAGGGAACTAGCTAGTTTAAAGGTATAGATTGATAAATTCCATACATATTAGCACCTGTTCTGTTCCTTTCCAGACCTTCTTCAGGACCAAATAAAAGGTCAACATTTTTTTTATAAACGCAATAGAACACCTATTTCTAGAGTGGATATACTGAATAACCTGTTATGGCTAACATATTCAATTTAATGATTGCATGTAATGATTAAGTTCAATAATTACCCTTGAGTGCAGATTTCACAATGGACCCATCTACTGGTGTACATTCATAATGTATCAGACAGTACTCTAAAGGATATTAGTCAAAGCCAAACTGAAAGGCTATATTAAAGTCACTGTTTGATACCATTCCACGTACAACTTTTTTTTTAGAGCTTAATATAGTGCAAACTAAACCCGTAGATATCTGGTATCCGAGCGCTTTACATGAGCACCAGTTTCATTGCACAAGGACACATTAATTTTTTGTTCGGCACGAGGAGATTAAGTGATTTGCCCAGAATCACAGGATATTGAGCGTTGTTGCCGATAATTGAACCTAGTTCTCCAGCTTCAAGGTTGACGCTTTAGCCCGGAGGCTACATCCTCTCACCGAGGATTGACATTGTAGCCTGAGCAACATATATACAACATGAAAGAAGACAAAACAAAATGCAACAGCCAACACACATGAATGCAAAGCATGAGTATGAGAAACAGATCACACCACATGGGCACACAATCAACTAAACCACCTACCAGTTATACAAATATAAACAAAGAAACTAAGTTTATAAAGCACCTGGTTACACTAGGCTAGTGTGTCCTCGCACTAAGGTACGTCCCTATCAGAACCCCCAAAGCCAACATTTCACCCCCTCCCAACATCCCTGCCCAGGCCTAACCTCTGGGGAAAAAGATGGATTTTCAGCTCTTTGTGGAACCCCAACTCTGAAGTCTCCAGCCGGAGCCTCAAGGGGAGTCTATTCCATTGTTCTGCTGCCAGAAATCGGAAGGAGCGCCCTCCCATCCTCGCTCTTCTGATTTTAGGAACCTTAACCTGCCCCGCCCCGCTAGATCTCAATTGTCGGGTCGGGTTTATAAGGTAAGAAGGTTTTGAAGATAGATCGGCCCTTTCCCCTGTTCAATCCGATGACTAACACACAGGACTTTGAACAGCACCCGTTCCCTAATCGGCAGCCAATGTAGCGTCTCCAGAGCCTTCTCAGAAGAAGCTCTCTTAGGCAGCATCAGCACCAAGCGTGCCGCCGCATTCTGTATACGCTGAAGCCTCTGGATACACCTAGCATTCGCTCCAAGATAGAGGACATTACCATAGTCCAGCCTCAATGTTACTAAGGCATGGACCATGGTTTTCCTGACTGTGGTTGGTAGTAGGTCCAGGGTCTTCCTGAGACCCCACAGGATGCCAAACCATGTGCCTACAACTCGTCTTGTGTGGTATTCAAACAAGATCTTAGAGTCAAGCCATACCCCCAGATTCCTAACTCGTTCACTAGGTGAGGGTAGAGGACCCAACGTCTGAGGCCACCAAGCCGATGTCCACACCGACGGCGCCTTCCCGACAATCAACACCTCGATTTTATTTCCGTTTTATGTGAGGCTGTTGTAAGCCATCCAGACCGCCAGTTCCTGCAGACAAGAGGTGAAATTACTGGCTGCCTTCATATCTGGTTGTGTGAAAGCCACAACCACTTGAGTGTCGTCTGCATAGGACACGACTTCCAGCGTAAATTTTTCCTTAATCTCCGCCACTGGCGCTACATAAAGATTAAAAAGAGTCGGGCTGAGACAGGACCCTTGTGGCACCCCCTGTTTCAGGCTGATGTCTTTTGACCGATAAGGTCCCTGTGCCACCTGAAAACTGCGACCTTGCAGAAAGGACTCCAGCCATTCCTCCCTTTTTTAGACACTGTAACAGTGTGTGATGCACTACAGTGTCAAATGTGGCACTTAAATCCAATAGAATTCCGCCGTCTGACCCTCATCCAGATATCTCCGTAAGGTCTCAGTAGACAAGAGCAAAGCTGACTCAGTCGAATAGAACGCACGGAAGCCAGATTGAGTAGAATGGAGCAACTTGTGGGTGCCAATATGGGCTGTCAGTTGATTGTTGACAACCTTCTCCGCGATCTTAGGGAAGTAGGGTAGGAGTGAAGTGGGGCGCAAGTTGTCTAATACTGACATTCAGCTTCTTTTTCAAAGGGAGCACCACTGCCTCCTTCCATGTTTTCGGCACCTTTCCTGCACTGAAAGATAGCTCTAACAGGTGTTTGATATACGGCTCTAAGATCTCAATCCTACCTCTCAATACTTTAGGCGGTGCAGGATCTTTGGGAGAGCCAGATTTAATAGTAACCGCTATCTTGCTTAAAGTGTCCCAGGAAGGGACGCTGAAAGTCACTAGACACTCTGTCCCGTTTATACTGCTGGGGGTCTCGTTTATACTGCTGGGGGTCTCATCAGCCATGCACCCTTCTCTGGCTGCATTAGGACAGGTGGAGTAAATCCTCTCTACCTTATCTGCAAAGAACTCTGCCACCCGGGTACAGGAATACACTGATCCTGTCACGGGTGCCACTATACTAGATAAGGAGGCTATTTCTTTGTAAACGGTAAACAGCTCTTTAACTGAATTGTCCGCCCTCTCTACCCTTTCTCTATAGTAGGATGCCAGGGTCCTTCTGATTAGGGTATGGTATCCCTTCAGACTGGCTTTATATTCACTCCTGTGTATTGTCAAAAAGCCACTTCGCCAATGTCTCTCAAGGCGCTTGCATGCCGCCTTCTCTTTCCACAACTCGTCCCCAAACCATGGGGCAGATTTAGTTTGTCGCACTGGCCCTTTCCTAGACCAGGGTGCAGTGTTGTCAAGCGCCACAGTGTTGCGTCTGTCTAAGGCCTCACAAGCTGCCCACCCGGAGGCCCGCCACGCACAAGGGCCCTATTGAAGTTCTCAGAGGAAAAGCCTGCCCACCTCCTCCGCCTCTCATAATTGTCCACCTTCACCTGAGTTTTTACTACCGCCGCCTTTGCATTGAAGGAGATCATAAAATGATCCGACCATACGACGGGAACCGGGGGTTCTATTTCTAGCGTCTCCCAATTAGCAAAAATTGGGTCAAGTAAGTATCCCAGATGGTGTGTAGGGAGCTCTGATTTTATCAACATCTGTAAAGCTGCTAGTTCCTGGCGAATCTCTTGAGCCCCTACGTTGGAGACCTCATCTAAATGAAGATTCAAATCCCCCAACAATAGTAGCTTCTCATACCAAAGGGCAGGTTGAATTAAACTCTCAATTAGACTTGCAGCAAACCAAGTGGGAGTACCTGGGGGTCTATAGACTAGAAATCCCTTTATAACGTGCTTGTTAAACGGTGAAACAGAGAAAAACCCTACCTCACTGTCCGCTATGTCAACAGACTCGAGAGTGCACTGTATATTGTGTTTGTAAATTATAGCGATTTTCCCCCCCCTCCCATCCCCGTGGTCTATCTACCCTACAGATTTCATAGCCGTGGGGGAGTGCCTCTAGAATTTCAGGGGCAGAGTCCTCATCAAGCCACGTTTCTATGAGGAAGAGTACGTCCACCTGACCATCTACCAGGTGGTCTTGTATTTCTACTCTGTGCTTCCTCAAAGATCTACAGTTGATCAGGGAAAAACTCAGAAACTGTCGAGGTCCTTGGATTTCAACTGAAGGCTTACGTCAAAGGAGCACTGGCTACATCACCTGCTATTACTAGCCAGCTTAATGCTGTGTTTGGAGGTTCCCCCATCAAAGGGCATAGAGCAAGTAACTGCTGGTGATTATATTGCCTCCTTACCTCAAAACCAGCAGGGGTTCTGGTTTCTGGCCCCTGGCCCCGGTCGGCCATGGACGGGCGCAGACGGGTTTGCCTTTGGTGCGCGGCCGCTGGGGCATGTGACCTATATACCCGGTCTCGCCCTGCAACTAGAGTGCTAACTGCAGTAGGCGGAAGTGCCTGGCTCTCCCTACCCTGCCCTCCGTGCAACGGTACTAGCTACCACGTCGGACCAGGGTGGGAAGGACACAGCACCGAGCCCAGGCCTCCGGCCTCCGTAATCAGGTTAATAAACACTGCAGCCCCCCTTGCGCTTCCTAATAGAACCAGCGTCACAGTGAGCACGTTTCCAAGTGCCACCACAATTAAAATGTCAATAAGTGTCTTTTAAAATAATTAGAGTAAAATATCAGTGCTGGGAGCCTTGATGTCCGTACCGCAAACGAGTCAGGGGGACTCTGCCACCGCCCTCCTTCGTTGTGCACTAAAGCTCATTCAACCAATTAGGAGACATTAAAACCACCACAAAAGATACATCAATAACATATATTTAATCAATGTAGTGTGGATCATACTCTTTTAGCCAGGCCATGGTCAAATTCTGTAAGAGTTGTAAGGTGAAGCTTTTTAAATGTGGACCCGGGTAAAATTTCAAGTACGCAGAGACACTATTATGCCATATTGTATAATTCAGATTTTGTTCAGATAAAAATCCCATTGTGGGAGAATGGGGAGAACGCGAGTGACTGTTCTTCATGTCACATGTATTTTTGTGTTATATCATTAAGCATGTAATGCACCGAAAAAGGCATTTTGCATAACGAGTAATTTTCCATAATATTTGGGGGACTTAATGTAATTTTCATCGAGTAAATTACCCAAAGTTTACCCACTCCTAATTAAATATCTTCTGATTAAGAAATTTTGTATGCTCCTTCTGAAGAAGAGTAAGTCTTGTTGGTGTCTTGGCTGGGTTGGTAGGGAGTTAAACAAGATTGTTGCCACTCCGGTGAAGCATCTGTTTTGATAATGTGTGGCTCTAATAGTATGGAGTTTTTTGCTTTTGAAGTCTCTGGATCCACTGGAACATGTCAAGAGGTTAGTTAGGTATTTGGGTATTTTCTAGTGGATGACTTAGTGAGTTAGACATTTAATTTTGGAATTCAATCTGGCCTCCAATTAATTGGGAGACAGCAGAGATCAGATACACCTGGAAAATGTGGTTGATTTTCTTTTTCGCTGTAACATTGAACACTGCTTTAATAGGAGCAATATGGGTCATTGGAGTACCTGCTAACATTGCATGCCAAGCAAGAGTCAGTCATGAAGCCTACTGCCAGCGGTCGGTGTAAAGGTATGTGTAAAAGCCATGCAATTTCAGTTCCTGGAGTATCTCTTGGCTCACTTTATTTTTGGATTTGAGTTACATTTGTATGAACTTTGATCTCTCTGGATTTAGCATTAGGAAATTACCGTCATTCAATTTTAGAAGGATCTGGAACGCACTTTAATATGTCTAGCAACATACCTAAACCTTTAAGACTTGAAAACTTCTCTTTCCAAGGATGCTTTTGATGTACCATTACTATCCTTCCTCTCGAAGCCAAGTACTAGGCCTGTCAGTCAACAAGACCTGATCTATGAACGAAGCTATCTTTTAAATTACCTCTTTTTTTATTAATTGACTGCACCCCCACCCTTTTAGTTTGAACTATTCGAACCGTGGCTTGATAATATAATCTACCTCTGAGGACTCTTCGTAATTTAAGAATTGGAAAGTTTCTTAAAGGATCACACCCACTACCACCAATGGTGCCTAAAAGGCTGCAAAGTTATAGTATCCTTTGTGATATAGTAAATCAATAATATGTGATGTCACAGATTTGAAAGAGAAGGCAGAAAATCGCATTTCTGTCGCAGTTCAAGTAATGGCTTGTCTGTCGGTTAGGCACCCTCATTCTTCAATCCATTAGACAGCAGTCATTGTCTGCTACATCTCATCATGTGTACAAACTAGGAACTGGCAAAAATTGTTTCCTTACTGGGGACAGGCAGTAATGTGTGCTAAATAAGAACTGCTCAAGATGTATGGTTACTGGAGCGGAGGAAGATAAGTTAAATGGGGTGGGGGTATTAATAGAAAAAGAGGAGATGTAAGGAAGGAGTATGTTTTTGCACAGGTTGAGACCTGAATCCTTGTCTGTATATACATGGTACTCATCCATACACTCTGGGAATTAATGGAAGAAAATGGGAGATCACTGTTACTAGTTATATATTTATATGCTAGTTATGTCACATTACAGTTTGTTTTACGTGAGATTACATATGTTGTAAACATAGGTTTTATTATAAATGTCCCTACATCACAGAGGTTGGTTGGTGCTCCAAATTAACATTTCAAATTGAGTTCATTCTAAAATGAACTGGGCTGTGTCCTACCAAAGGACATGAGTTAGATAGGTGAGATGTGGGTTTATTGGTAAAATACAAGAACAACAACAAACAGGTCCTTCCCATTCCCCATCCACCTCAATCTGCCGTTCTCCCTTTGAGCATCAACCAGCTAACATTGTGACACACTATTACCTCACGGCAATCGGTTCCAGCAATCAAAACATAACACATCTCCTTTCCTAAACACAAGGAACAGAAATTAAAAAATCAAAAACATAATTGTTCACCAAAACAAATTCTATAAAGAAACAGTAATCCAGGAGTATTAACCAAAAGACAACACATATGCCTGAAAGTTTGTTCATTAAACAGCGTACAAGAAAATTTGCTAGAATAACCTACTACTCTTGAGAACAGAGTTGAAACCAACTCCTAATTTTTACTATAATCTTTCATCCACACAGGAGCACGCACAGCTCTTTGTGGGGAATTAACACTTCCAAAACAGGTGTATTGACTTTAATTTTCCCTGGGTGCACCAACAGCACCATCTTTACACTTATTGTCCACAACAATCTTCCATTCATCCTTTTCTCTCATTTTAACCAACCTGGACATGATCCACCATTGCCCAATATGTACACACACCACATTGAGCTTCCCTTCCAAAATGCGTAACGGTAAAAAAAAAAACACTCTTCCACCTTAACATGAACCGTGGTTTTTTGATCCACACTTCATCCCCCATAGACCACACAATTTCACTCCATGTTTGTGCTCAAACCTTTCCTTATACTCGGCAATTCTTTCTCCCATATCTTTGTTCCACACTTTGCCTTTCACTTCACCCCCTTTTAACCACCAGGGATTTATCTTGGTGGAAGCCCTTCTCCCTCTAAATACGCTAAAAGGAGGAAAGTCAGTGATTGAATTAGGTGTGGTTCTATGTGCCCACAATTCTCTCTAGGTACACTCTTCATTGAAACACCACCACACGGCGTCTACTGACCTGTTCATACACTCCACGAGACCATTGGCTTGACGTGAATAAAGTGCCGTCCTATAGTGTTTAATGCCGATACCCCTCAAACATTCTACCATCTTGGAAGAGATGAACTGTATACCATTATCAGTGACTATACATTCAGGCAGGTCTTCCTTCACAAATTCATCCTTCAAAAACTAAATCACAGTTTAAGTGTTGACCTCTTTAATGCACTCTGCAGACACCTAGTTAGAAGTGTAGTCAACCAGTATTATGCAACAAAAGTCAAAAAGTTCCCTTTTCCTGGTTTTAAGTGACAGATAAGACTAACCCGTGGTCTTTCTGTCCAACCGTATTATAGAATGGCCTATGAGTATAGTCAATTCGGAGTCCCACACCAAAAAATAACAAATTTACAAACGTGTCGTCAGTGTATGTGATTTACTTTCCACATTTGAATATTCTTAATTCTAAACAGTTAGAAATATTCATCAATAGTAAGCAAAAGGTGATAATAAAATTAGAGGGTTTTGCAATTTGTATATAAGGATTTTAATATAACAAAAAGCTGATGTTTTCATTCATTATTATTCCATAAAAACAATTTATCACATGTAGTTTATTAAAACATAGCATTACTACATTTCTTTTATAATAATCATTAAAAAAAAAGCAAGAAATTTCTTGCCTTTTTTTAAAAAAAAATCCTTTTTTATAAAAGAAATGTAATGCTATGTTTTAATAAACTACAAATAAAATAAATTGTTTTTATGGAATAATAATGAATGAAAAAATCAGCTCTTTTTTGTTATAATAAAATCCTTATATACAAATTGCAAAAACGTCAAATTTTATTATTACCTTTTGCTTAATATTGATGAATATTTCTAACTGTTTAGAATTAAGAATATTCAAATGTGGAAAGTAAATCACATACACTGACGACACGTTTGTAAATTTGTTATTTTGTGGTGTGGGACTCCGAATTGACTATACTCATAGGCCAGTCTATAATACGGTTGGACAGAAAGACCAAGGCGTTAGTCTTATCTGTCACTTAAAACCAGGAAAAGGGAATTTTTGACTTTTGTTGTTTACAAACCCATTCCCTTTTTCTTTAAAAAGGGTGTCTCCCAATATTTTTATTGTCAACCAATATTATGACCAATTTCTCCACTTGGGACAGTGAATTATAAAAGGCCCCACAATGTCCACAGCCACCTTGCTACATGGTTTCACAGGCACCTCCAAAGGTTACAGTTCTGGTCACCTTAATCTTGTCACAGTACGCACACTGAACAAACTCCTAAACCACATTCTCCACCATGTGATCCACTCGTGGCCACCAGTAACAATCTTTCACGCGGGCCTCTGTCTTGTTCTTGCCCAAATAACCCTCCTAACAGAATTTACAATTGTGTTCCAACCCTTCTTGTGGCACCAATCTCTCCTCACAGAAAATTTTAAACAATTGTCAATTCGTCACATTCCTTCAAATAATATTCTACATTAGCCCCAAGATACTTGTTCTCTGGTCACCCTCTCGCAATGTGCTCTTTCACGGAGATCATAGCTTCATCCTCCTTTGCTGCCTTACTCTACTCCAACCTCTTCAAAGCTTGTTCATGTACCCATGACACACTGGCGTCTTCACAATCCTCACTACTCTCCATCACCGGTAGTTTTGATAAGCAGTCTGTAGTCTTGTTGCAAGACCTACTCAGATATTCCACATGAAAATTGTAATCTCTCATCCCTTAGATCCACCTAATATGAGCTATAGCTTTCTCACTACCTTTCCAAGTGAACAAAATCGCTAAAGGTTTAGGATCTGGCCTCGCCTGGAATGGTAAAACCCACATATAGATTTTGAAGTGCTAAATGCCCAACATACACGCTAGAGCTTCCCTCTCAATATTTGAATAATTCTTTTCTGCACTCCTCAAAGCTCTAGAGGAAAAACTCAAACACCATCTATCCCTTCTACAATTTGAGGCAGTACTGTACCCAGTCCCTTTAAACTGGGGTCATTGGTTAAATTGTTTTCTCAAAAACATCAAAATACCCAAGCTTGGGTATTCTTCCAATACTCTTTAACAATCCCAAAAACATTTTTGGCATTCATCTGTCCACAAAAATGTATCTCCTTTGTTTAACAGTAACCTTCTTGGCAGAGCCACACTTGCAAAGTTCTGAATACATTTGTGGTAGTATTTGGCTAATCCCAGAAATGAACGCGTTTCATCTTTATTGGTAGGTTCCAGGGCATCAACTATAGACATAGCCAAATCAGGCTCAGGGCTGATACCATCCCTGGAAATTGTGTGTCCCAGGGAAGATACTGACGTCACTCTGAACCTGCATTTCTCTTTCTTCACTGTTAAACCAGTCTTCTCTTTTTCTACGCTCATTGCCTAATCTGAGGTTCTTGACCTTCCTGCACAGCGGCCGGGCTTGGCTCCGCCATATCTACAGCAGCAACCGACCGGCCGGGCTTGGCTCCGCCGGCCGGTCCACATCCCCCAGCATCCTTAGGGGGCCAGCGACGACGCCTGTAACCAGTGCGCCAGGAGGCGCATAAAGCACCGGCAGGGGCCGAGTCCCCTGTCTTCTCTTTTTCTACGCTCGTTGCCTAATCTGAGGTTCTTGACCTTCCTGCACAGCGGCCGGGCTTGGCTCCGCCATATCTACAGCAGCAACCGGCCGGGCTTGGCTCCGCCGGCCGGACCACATCCCCCAGCATCCTTAGGGGGCCAGCGACGACACCTGTAACCAGCGCGCCAGGAGGCGCATAAAGCACCTGCAGGGGCCGAGTCCCCTGTCTTCTCTTTTTCTATGCTCGTTGCCTAATCTGAGGTTCTTGACCTTCCTGCACAGCGGCCGGGCTTGGCTCCGCCATATCTACAGCAGCAACCGACCGGCCGGGCTTGGCTCCGCCGGCCGGACCACATCCCCCAGCATCCTTAGGGGGCCAGCAACGACGCCTGTAACCAGCGCGCCAGGAGGCGCATAAAGCACCGGCAGGGGCCGAGTCCCCTGTCTTCTCTTTTTCTACGCTCGTTGCCTAATCTGAGGTTCTTGACCTTCCGGCACAGCAGCCGGGCTTGGCTCCGCCATATCTACAGCAGCAACCGACCGGCCGGGCTTGGCTCCGCCGGCCGGACCACATCCCCCAGCATCCTTAGGGGGCCAGCGACGACGCCTGTAACCAGCGCGCCAGGAGGCGCATAAAGGACCGGCAGGTACCTAGTCCTGCGAGGACGCGCACGGGTCGCGCCGGACGAAGCCCGGACTAAGGGCGGACAGTCTAAGACAGTCCGAGACAGGCAGAGACAGGACTGGGCCAGTTACTCTGCCCGTAACTCTAAGGTGAGACCTTCCCATTGCTCGAGGACGACCCAGAACATTATTTGGCACTGACTTTGTATGCATTGTGGCTAAGCTGTTTTGAGGGTCTGAGGTACACATTTCCATTGTATCTACATTGTGCTTCTGGGAGGGTACTGTATGTTGGTGAACTATGCCTAGTAAAAAGCTATCCCCGGCAAAAAATACCATGGACAACTATTTAGTGCAAGTAGTTGCTAAAATTAATAGTGAGAGGAGATCCCCACTTGGGTTGGGTGTATCTCCTAAATCACCTACATCTATTTCTCCGGTACCTGACTCTGCTCAATCCCCTGACCCAGTTAATAGTAATTGTCCTGTTGTAATACCTGATTTTGATGACAATGCTATCCTGGACCAGACTAACTGTGCACTGGAAGTTAGTGTTAGTGAAAATGAGGCTGAACTACATCCACATGAGGAAAAAGCCCCTACCCCAGTGCCTGCGCCGCGCACAACTAGAGGAGTAAGAAAGGGCCAGCCAAAGTGTGGAGGGCTTCGTTCAAGTCGAAAGAAGCCTGCCTCTCCACCAAGTAATACTGTGGTGGAGGAAGAAGGGTCAATTGACGAAGCCTGTGTGTCTTTAACCAATGAGCAATTTAAGAAGTTGCTGGCCATGATAGATACCAAGATTCAGGGAATCGTAAAGCCATTGGTAGGTAGGATAGATAAGCTCACTAACAAGGTTAAACGATTAGGGGGCCTTTTGAGTAAAACTTTGGAGGAAGTAGAAAAATTGCCTGCAGAAGTCATAAACAAGGTTGAGTTAAAGAATGGAACATCTAGATCTGAGGGTGGTGGAGGAGCATTCCCCTTGTCTAATCATCCTGTGGCAACACAGGTAGTTTCAGGGGATGGTGAGCAAGGGATAGTTGTTCCTCCTGTTGTATTTCCAGCTCCGGAACCTGTGAAAGGCTCGGTTGAGCTTAAAGTTGAGGCTTCTCCCCTAGTCCTTGTTTTAGCTAATGTTCCAACACTAGCTCCAGTACAGGATGAAACTACTTCATCACTGTTGTCCAAAGCCTTACACTGGCTAACCAATAATATGGTGATAAACCCCTGGGGTAAGCAACAACTGGCAGAGGAACTAGTTATGGCCAGGAGGGTGGAGTGGATTGGTAGCAGTCCAAAAAGATTTAGGGGCGATTGTGTTGTTCTGAATTTTTCAGATCCTGAGGTACTAACCAACATCCTGCCCAATCTTTTACCGCCACAGCGAAGATCAACTGACATCATCCCACTTACCTTAGACTTTTTTTACTACCGGAAAGGGGGGGGGTCCTAATCGGGGTACATTGAGAACAAAATGGAATGTGGTTTCAGCTAAGGGGAGGAGTGTTGCTAAACCCACTGAGTGGGGATTAAATCTTGAGAATAGGTTCTCAGCCCTCTCTAATTTGAATGATTGTGATTGACTCCCAGGGGGTAAAAGTTTATTATCATTAGTTGTAAAAGATCAGAGATTATGCTCCCTGCCTGTCCATGATGGTAATGAGGTTGCCCAATCGGATGCTACAAGCACTGCAGCGCAGACAAGTTCAGTAGTATCAGTAGCAGGAGTGCCCTCTTCTTTGATTGTAACTCCTGAAGTGCAACTTGATTGTCCAATTGGGGTGGGGAACCTAATCTCTTGGAATTTGGCTGGGCTATGTTCCAAATTAGTCTGTGGGGACTGGCTTGGCTTTGTTAACTCATATGATGTATGTATGTTTCAAGAGACTTGGGCATGTGAACCTGTATTTGTGCTAGGTTATTTAAATTTTACAGTGCCAGCAATAAAGGGCCTGAAAGGGAGACCAATGGGGGGTCTTACAATTTGGGTTCGTCAGACCCTTAAACTTACCATCAAAAATATAGAGACTAGCCATAATGACATCCAGTTGATTAGGGTAACTAGTGATGTATCAGGGCCTCTTAATATATATAACATATATGCTAGGAGTGTAAAGGGTGGTCGATCTGATGTTTTAATTGCATTGGGTAATCTTCTTGATAAATTTTCCCCTGATAATAATGTTGTGATAGCAGGCGATTTCAATCGGACTTTTGAGCCCCTGGTCATGTGCGAGGCCTCCATTGTTGCAGAAGAGGACTCCCATTGGGGTATTCCTGCGTTAGATCTGAAGCCAGTTACACGTTGGACTGAGGACATTATAGATTTGAATGCAATGTGCCTAGAAAAAGGTCTGAGAGCTTTGAACGGACGTACAGCTTTGGACAGAAAAGGCTCCATGACCTTTGATAATGGAAGACACAAAAGCAGGATAGATTACGTTATTTGTAGCTTACCGCTGTGGTCATCTGTCTGTGATATGGAGGTCGTTGTGAGACCCGAGAGTGATCACAACCCCTTATGTGTGGAGCACAAATGGTGGCCCTCTGGGACAAATTCTACTTGCTTGAATGCTCTTGCTCCACCTTTGGTCATTCCAGAAAATAATATGCGTAGGCTTAAATGGGCTAGCGTTGTGACCAATCAACAGGCTATTGATAATATTAATTATGAAACTGACAAAGCTATAGTTGCTTTGGAAACAATCAGTGTTTCTCCCTCTGGCCTGGAGGAAGTGGTTAATATTCATGATACCCTTTTCGCCAAGATTAAAAAACGTTTTCTGAAACCTGCTAGGCGAAATGGGGCTAGAGCTAGTAAAGATGCAAAATGGTATAATGCCGAATGTAGGGCTGCACGACTGGCTCTGGGCCAGGCAATCAAAAAGAGGGTGGCCGAAACTACCTGTCTAGCCAGAAAGAGTTATAAAGCTTGTATAGTGAAAGCTAAAAGAGCCTGGGATGAGTTACACTGGTGTAAATTGAAAAAAGCTAGCGATAGAAAGGATTCAAGAGCGTTTTGGAATATTGTTAAATGGGGTAGTGAGAGAGCAGAGGAACCCCCTAATAACAACGTACCTCAGGAGGCTTGGGTAAAAAATTTTAGCTCACAGTATGCTGTTAATACTCAGATTACAGGTGAGGACAGTATTACTATGTCCTTTTCTAACGGTAATCTTTTTAATGACAAAGAGATTATGACTGCTATAAATGCTGTGAATAGAGGACGTGCTCCTGGATCGGATGGCGTCCCTGCAGATATCTTTTTAAATGATAAAGAGCGGTGGTGTAATTATATCCATTTACTTATCAATTTCATTGCCAAGGGTGCTGAGGTCCCGGCCTCTTGGAGAGGAGCTGTGATCATTCCTGTGTTTAAAAAGGGAGACCGTGCACAGCCGGGTAATTACAGGCCAATAAGCCTTATTGACACTGTAAAAAAAATAGTTGGCCGTGTGGTTGTAAACAGGCTCCTAGACTGGGCAAAGGACAATAATATCCTTTCACCCTACCAAGCTGGATTCCGAAGGGCAACAAGCACGGTGGACCAAGTATTCCGTTTCCAATTGCTTCAATGGAAGACTGTGGTGCTGGGAGGAGGCAGCCTATATGCGGCATTTGTCGATTTGAGGGCTGCCTTCGACCTGGTGCCACGGGCTAAATTGTGGCAAGTTTAAGAGTCTGGGGGTCCCTGAGGAATTATTGACCTTGGTAATGAGATTGCATGAGTTTACCTTTGCTAAAATACAGTGGGGAGGACATGATATGGTCACAGATGAATTTCCAGTAGAAAGAGGGGTTCGACAAACAAGGGTGTTCAATGGCCCCAACCTTGTTCACTTTGTATATAAATGGTGTTGTCCCCCGCATGATAACAGCTACAGTAGATTCTCCATCTCTTTCAGGGGTAAAAATACCTATACTAATGTTTGCGGACGATACGCTTATTTTGTCAAAAACGCCTAGCGGTTTGCAGCGTGCTCTGTCCATTTTTGAGAATTTCTGTGGGGAACATGGGTTGGAGGTGAACGCCACTAAAACTAAACTCATGACTTTCAAACCACACCGTAGCTTTAAGTCCAAAATTGTTATGAGTGGGCGGCCTCTTGAGGTGGTAAACTCATTCACATACCTGGGAATTCTCATTGCAGATAATAATAGGCGGAGCCAGCATATAAATATTGCTACCCTGCGACATAAGCAATTATCGGGTGCTATTAATTCGGAACATAGGAAGTCTTTGACCAAACCTGTCAAGCCAGCTTTGCTGGTTTATGAAGCAAAGGCTATAGGGTCCGCACTCTATGGTGCAGAGATGTGGGGCTTTGGAAATTTGAATTCTCTACAAGGGTCAGAGAACAAATTTTTTAGACTACTCACCGGCACCCCGAAAAGTACTCCACTCCTGCCTCTAAGATATGAGCTTGGTAGGAAACAAATCAAGGACCTAGCCAGACTACGACCAATCTTATATTGGCGAAGACTTTGGACTACTCCCGAGCTTGCGCATTATGCAGAAGGTTTTACTGATGTCATAAAGGCGGACTGTTTTCATAAAATTAGTTGGCTCAATTCACTGAAGGCAATATTGTTCGAGCTTGGGTTAAGCACTTTATGGCTTGATCCAGTAGGTGCATCATTCCCCACCAAGTCTGCCCTAAAAAATATATTTTGGGAACACGTTGCTAGCAAGAGTTTGTGTAATTCTAGTAATGGGTCCATGTCCGCGGGTTTCCTTTAGGTAAAACTGTTCCCGGTTCTGGAGTCGTACTGGGATATTATCTCAAAACTGGGTGACAGGAAGCTCCTATTCCAACTGAGAGCTGGAGCCCTCCCCATAAGATCATTGACAGCCAAATGGGGCTCAGGGGGGTGTGACATCTGCCCAGCCTGTGGAACGGGGAAGGAAACTCTTGGTCATTTTCTGTTCTCTTGTAAAGCATATTATGCCCCAAGGCGCGTCTGGCTAGCACCTATGTGCAGGAACCTTGGTACCACTTGTAGTTCTGTTGCTTTGCGCATTATATGTTCAAGCCCACTAACATGGATATTAATAGCCACAGCTAAATATATTGGCTGGGCATGGGCGATCAGACAGACTGCTAGTTAATTAACTATTCTCTGTCTGTAAAATCTGTCTCTATGAATTTATTTTTATAGCTTTTTAGATTAATAACGAACTTGGTAGCTACACAGAGACTGCTAGTTAATTGACTATTCTCTGTATGTAAATTTTGTTCCCATGAAATTGACACTATCGCTTTTTAAATTATAAATGTTTTTTATAATGTATTAATTCAATCTCTTTTTAATTCTTTTTAATTACTTAGCAAATACTGTGAGATCCCTCTTTTAATTAATTGTATTTTATGGATCCAATAGTGCTTTGAGAATGTGTTTGATTGTAAATTTAATCCTATTTTAATATTGTCTATATTTTGTGTATGTTTTGCTTTTATGAGTAATCACTCGAATAAAGCACTTTTTGAATTGAATTGAATTGAATAATCTCGCAATCTACCAAGCACCTCAATTAATTTATCATGTTCTTCCTCATCTTTACCATTCACCAAGATGTCCTGAAAAATCTTGATTGGAGAATTCGCCTCCAACACCTTCATCACTCTCTGGAAAATGGAGCTGCAAGTCCAAATGGGATGCGGACGAACCTTTAAATTCCCAGAGGTGTGACAAAGGAGGCTAGGTGTTTGGATTCCACTCTCAATGGCACTTGATGATAAGCGGCTTCAAGGTCCATCGCACTGAACAGATACGCATCCTTCAACAGAGACAATTCTTGTCCAATGTTTGGCAAGGGCTGCCTATTGGCTCAAAGTTTTTTTTAAGGTACCTCAAATCTATGCACATTCTCAAACCTTTTTCATTATCCTTTGGTGCCAGAGCCAGCGGTTCTGAGGACTCAATCTCCTCAATGAGACCCAACTTCAGCAACCTCCCTAGTTCTTCTTTCAAGGGGTCCGACATCAAATGTGGCACCTTTCTCACTTTATGCACAACTAGCCTTGCGCCTTCCTTCAATTTGATACATTGTTCAAAAGCTTTAAACTTACCCAACTTTTCTTCAAATACTTCAGGGAACTTTTTCAAAATGTCCTCATTTTGCTGTCCAACATCCACAAGCATAACCTGCTTGCATGCATTAGGATTAAGAGTAATATCCAAATCTCTCTGGTGCCTCCACCCCAACAAATAATCACCTCTTTTCAGTACAAACACTTTTCCCCATGTCTTCCTTAACTTAAAATCGATTAACCTGGGAACATACTCCATAACATAAATGGTCACACCATTGTAGTAAAAAGGTTTAATATCCGGTTTGATAAGTTCAATTCCTTCACTTCCATAGACATCTTCCCAGATATAATCACCAACAATGGTATAAGGAGAACCAGTATCTGCCAACACAGTCAGATGAAAGAGACTACGCGGCTCGACCAGGTGAAAGCTGCTTTTAACTACGGTGATATTTTTTAACAATTTTAAAGAAGGACTTATTGTTTTACTTACCTGGTCATTTGCACCATTACACCCGCTTTTGGTGGAAGCTCTGCCCCAGACACCCCGGTCCGTCACGGCAAGTGCCGTTTGAACGGAGGGTGCCGAGGGGGCTGGAGCGGAACACACTTCCGGGCTGGTGGCATTTCCGGCGCTCAGCGGTCTAGTCGCTCGCCGCCCCATACTTATTTAAACCCAATGCTAGGGTGGACGCGCAGAGGGCGCGCCGCTTGCGCGCCAAAGGCAAGCCCGTCTGCGCCCGTCCGCACCTGCACCTGGACCGGGCCCAGGGCCATGACCCCTACACAAATGGGGACAGGCCCAGAGAGAATAAGCTACTCTAGCCAGGAGCTGCTTACATTCAGGTCTAAGCCCTGTTGCCCTACAATGATGATGCTGAGGGAAGCTAAACAATGTCCGATCTGCCAGCGGTCTTTTGAATTTTCACTTGGTAGAAGGCTGAATACACCTCAGACACACTGCATCAGGCCAAATAACAAAATCACGAAGGCTGGGCTAATCAACTCACAGTCATTAGTCAAGCACAATACAAAAATGGCAGAACTAATAGAAACCCAAAACCTTGACCTCATCTTCATTACCGAGACCTGGGATGATGACGCCTTGGATGTAGATCTAGCATTATCTCTTCCAGAGGGTTACTCTATCATCAGGGTGGACAAAAGGGGTGTGGCTTAAGTGCCGATGTGAGCAGCAGCAAATCCCGGAGCTCCTCCGCGGCTGGCCTCCATACTCCCTGATCCTGACACTTAATCTGGGCCCCTGGCACTGCATTTGCTGGCGGAATAGCCGGTGCCCACTTTAGGATGAGATCAGGGCTCCGACGAGGGCAATAAGAGAGAAGAACAAACCTTTTCCTTTCCTGCCACGGGCCGCTGAGCTGAGACCTAAAATGGCAGCCATGTGCGACGGAACAGATGCCTGACTGTGAGGACGGCTGCTGCTGCAGGGGATGCCCCAGGAGCGTCTATGATCCTAATTGAAGCTACCAGAGAGGAGGTTGTGGCATCCCTGGACGCCTGCAGTAGGGAGGCAATGCGAAGCAGCGGGAGTGGGCAGATATTCCCTGGCTGTCCGGCAGCGGTTGCCTGACTGTAAAATGGCGGTACCCCAGACACAATCTTCGCCATTACCTTGAGATTTGGCGGGGTTTGTTGTTCCGAGAGTCAAGCTGAGTGACACACGCTTGTGCCTGCGTAGCCCTGGAAACCGGAGTTCAGTGCCAGGTGGAAAGTGGATCGAGGCGGACCGGAGCGATCAGTAGAGCGGCCCAGAGTTGGGGGGGGGGGAAGCGGAGCTCGCGGCCCAGCCTGCGCCTTGCCTCCCGGGCTTCTCCAAGGCTGTGAGGTGGGGTGTGCTCTTGGGTACTGCCTCGCCCCAGAGGCGTGCCGTCCTCGCTACCTCCTGGACATCTGGGTGAAACTAGTGGTGCTCATCACTGCACCTACAGAAATAGATGCTCATCCACCCTGAGTCTGTCTGCGGCGGGGAGGGATAAAATGGTGTCCATGCTCGGCGGCGGAGATTGCTGCACCCGAGGTGCATGATTTCCCCACAGACTGTTTGGCTTGGATGACGGAGGGGAAAAACAGGGGGGACTCCCCTGCACAATACCTAGCGTGTGAACTGTGGCAGTGAAAGTCTGGAGGGACTGGCTGGGGATCCCTTGGCTGGTGACACTAGAGGGCGATTGCTTGAGTCTTCTGCGTCCTGAGGGAAAGTGGTGGTTCATCTCAGAGCTGCTGTGCTTGTGGTGGTACTGCAGTGGGATCGGACAGGAGGCGAGCTGGGCCTCAACCTTGTAGGCTGCATATTAGAGGCACTGTATAGCGATTTACTGATTGGTGTCCGGTGACCCCACGGCGCGGGCCTTCTCCGAGGGGTGTCAACGCACAGTAGGCAGGAGGTGGCTGGCCTACGGTCGCTGACCCGCACGACTTTACTGATTGCGCCTGAGGTGGGGGACGGAACAGACTCGGAGAGTTCCCACAGGAGCTAAGGTTTTGCCCTAGGAGCTCTGCATCGGTGACAGGGGCACAGCACAACACTGTGAGGGACAGAGGGGCCTGGTAGACGTGGCCTGGTGACAGTTGGATTGACGCAGCACAAGTCCGGAGTGGTGTCTGAGGCTGCGGTTTCCGGAGAGACACCTGGGAACTACGGTGCCTTGCTGAAGAGGAGTGGGACCTGGGACTTACCCGGCGCCGCTGATCGCGGCTGCTGGCGGTTGCCACAATAGGCAGGGTGTCAAAGAAAAAGGAATTCAAGGTGCTGAGCCTGGATGAGTCTTAGCAAGACACGGAGGACGAGGATGGGGACGTTGGGAGACAGAGACTGGGGCGGCCTGGGGATCCTGCACTGGGAGAAATTATGCAGGCCATCGTGGCTTTGCGGGAGGCGCTAGAAAAGAGGATGGACGGCATTGGATCGATCTCACCTTACTGAAGGATGACCACCGGAAGCTCAAGGAGAGAGTGGCAACCCACAAAACAAACATGAAGGACATCCCGGATACCTTGGCTGCCCTGCAACAATCTTTGAATGATGTAACGCATAGTTAAAGTGCTGGAGTTAAGAGCGGAGGACAGTGAGGGGCGCTCTCTGCGCAACAATGTCCGCATAGTGGAAATCCCGGAGCGTGAGGAGGGGGCAGATGCGGTCCGGTACTTGGAAACATGGCTGAAAACAGAGGTAGCACCAGATGGTCTCTCCCAATTTTATGCACTGGAGCGGGCACACAGGGTCCCGGCTCGCCTGCCTAAACCTGGAACTCCACCTCGACCAATGGTGGTGAGACTGTTACACTACCGCAACCGGGACTTTATACTACAGAGGACTCGAGACCAACAGAATCTGCAGATGGGGAACAGCAAGGTGCTGATATTCCCGGACTACACCAGGGAAGTCCAGCGCCAAAGGTCGTCCTTACTGGCTGTGAAACAAAAGCTGTGTCGGCTCTGTCTCCCCTATGCTATGCTATTTCCGGCTCGTCTTCGTTGACGGCAGATGAGGAAACGCACTTCTTTCTTACACTGCAGGCAGCATGGGACTGGCTGGAGGGCCGCGGTGGCGCGGCTGTGCTCACCCCTCGGATGGCCTCGCCACGGGAACAGCTGGTGGGCACGCCACCGAGGCGGAGGCCCACCTCTCCAGTGGATCAGCGCCAGGAGCGAGACCGTGCTGTCCAGGCGGTGGCGGCCATCAGCCGGGGCGTGGTTAGTCCAGCTAGTAATGATACGGACATTGAGAAGAGCGGAACAGAGAGCCCGAGATCTGGTAGCGCCCAAGGGCTCTCTGACGTGGAAATGCCGGATGTTACCCCGCAGACAGCAGATGGGATGTTTGGGTGATGGGGCTGCAGAGGGTATGCGGGAAAACTGGTATGATGTCTGTTACACTTGCTGAGCTCAGGGGCAAGTTTGAGATAGAGCAGCACAGCGGGAGATGAACCACCAGGAATGCCAGGGGCCCGACTGGCTGTACATGTTCCTAAGGAGGGGGGGGTCGGGGGGGTTCTGGGAGCATTGTGTGCGAGTCACACTTTACCTCCTAGTTACGGTTCTTTGTATGAATATCTTGGTTTGGTTGGGGACCTGATCTGGTGTGCCTGTCCTGGGGTGTGGGAGTTGGGTAAAGTTTGATGGTTGGGTGGGATGGGGGAGGGTCAGACATGTCGCTAAGGGGGTTTTAGAAGAGCGCATGCACGAGTTGGATCCATG
Source organism: Lissotriton vulgaris (assembly GCF_964263255.1). Classification (NCBI taxonomy): domain Eukaryota; kingdom Metazoa; phylum Chordata; class Amphibia; order Caudata; family Salamandridae; genus Lissotriton; species Lissotriton vulgaris. The sequence continues at coordinate 1,081,759,683 of NC_141694.1, read as the reverse complement.
GGCACCTCCATAGAACTTAAAGTTATGTCTTGGAATGTACGGGGGATGCACACCATTGAGACACAAAATACATGCCTACCTAGTACGGAGAGGAGTGCAAATTGCACTGCTACAAAAAACTCCCTTGACGAAGACACAGGTGTTCTACACTACCTACTCGGCCTACGCCAGGGGGACCTTAATTTGGGTGCGGGCGGGGGTACCATTCCAATGTGTTAGACAGGTGGTTGATACGGAAGGCAGATTTACGGTGGTCACGGATCCCAGAGAATTGGAGGAAGGGGATTTTATAGATATAGATCTCCCTCCGATTGAGGCAAAAGATGCGGAGAGCCTGGGCCGGCCAGTGGAACTGGGCGAGGTCAGAGGAGCTATAAAGCGTATGGCCAAGAACAAAACGCCGGGTACTGATGGGTTACCATCTGAATTCTATGTAACATATATAGATCTACTGGCCCCACACTTGGTGACCCTCTACAATCAGTCGAAACGGAATGGATATCTGCCTAGCTCGAAAAGGGAGGCAGTGATCGTACCTCTCCTTAAACCGGGCAAGCCGGAGTGGGACCGCACAGCGTACCGCCCACTGGTAATGTTAAACATTGACTATAAGATCTTGAGCAGTATCTTGGCCAGTCGTCTGATGGTACACATGGCAACTGTGGTACATGGGGACCAGGTTGGGTTAATTCCAACCCAGAACACGGCCATGAACATCCGGAGACTGTGTAAATTGCTGCACGAGACGACGGCAGAGGGAGACGAGGTGTGTGTACTATCGATAGACATTGAAAAAGCTTTCGATAGCTTAGAGTGGCCATATCTGTTCAGGGTCCTGAGGGCCTTTGGCTTAGGTGAGGGGTTTTTGGCCTGGACAAAGATTCTGTATACTCGCCCGCCGGCTAGGGTTCGAACAGGGGGGCGATTTCTGCGGCTTGTGATGTAGGCAGAGGGATGAGACAGGGCTGCCCGCTGTCTCACCTCCTGTTCGCCCTGGCGATGGAGCCTCTGGTAGCTCGTGCACGGACGGGGAGACACTACAGGGGCTTGGAGGGGATGGGCCAGATGCACTACATTGCTCTTTATGCTGATGATTTGTTAATGTTCCTTGCCAGTGCTACGGATTACTTACGGGGTGCTCGGAAATTACTAGAGAGGCTGGGGCCAGTGGCAGGGCTCAAAGTCAATTGGGCTAAGACTTGTCTATTTCCAGTACGAGGAGGTAGAGACGATCCTCCTGAGGGGCTGGAGGTGCGCTGGGAAGGCAGATGCTTGCCCTATTTGGGGTTCGAATTTATCTGAGGCTGCTGATTTATTTGAGGGAAACGTAGGGCGGGCCCTGCGATCCACCAAGAGTAGTCTTGATTTCTGGGGGTCTCTCTTTATCGGTTGCGGGACAAGTGGCATTGCTAAAAATGATAACCCTGCCTCGTCTGCTTTACTACTTTGGTACACTACCACTTTGGGTGCCTGGGAAATAGTTTGCCCAACTAAACTCAATGGTTACGAGTTTTTTGTGGAGATCAGGGAGGTGTAGAGTGGCATTGAATACCATGATGGGCCCCAGACAGGAAAGGGGCTTTGCAGTACCTGAATTTGAGGCTTATTATCATGCGACCCACTTCCAATGGTTCGCACAGCAGATGGCAGAGAAGCTGGGAATAGAGGTGGATCAGAGAGGTAGGGACATGGGGCTTTGCCATCTGACTAGGATTCTGCTCCAACTCCTGGTGCGTGAGAGAGAGGTGCCAAGAGATTTATGGGTACTGTGGAAATTCTGGAATAGGGCCCTGTGACGGAATAAAGCGGGACCTGCGTATGCGCCTGAGATTCCAGTGTGGCACTGTGAGTAGTTGCCACATGGGGGATTGGCAGAGGCTGCAGGAATGGGAGGAGATGGGGGATCTATATGAGGATGGTACCCTCTTACCGTTTCAAGACCTCCTGGAAAGACATGAACTGCCTGCTCAGGATTTTCTGTTGCATGCGGCATTGACGGCTGCTGTGCGTAAACACTGGAAAAAAGGACTGGAAGAACCACAGGTCTTCCTCCCTTGCCAATATGTGGTCATATCCACGGGTAAAATCAAGGTTTTTACGTGCTTATATAGGCGATTGACCCAGGGATTGAGGACCCCCTTAAAGCGGCCGCGCATTAAATGGGAAGCGGACCTGGTAACGTCTATAGAGGCAAAGCCCTGGGAGATGTTGCTGGAGCGAGCATGGAAATGCTCCCGGAATGCGAGATACCAGCTAACACAATTCTATGTGTTTCATCGGGCGTACCTTACTCCCCGCAAAATCAAAGACTTTTTTGGCTCCCACACTGCCTGCCCGCGATGCAGACTGGAAAATGCAGCGTTCATGCACATGTTCTGGGATTGCCCATTGCTCCACGGGTTCTGGGGGGAGGTCCTGACCAGGCTAAAGGAGGTGACGGAAAGGGAGCTGCAGCTTACCCCAGGTGTCTGCCTGTTACACTGGTTCCCCCACACTGCCCGCAACAAAACAACCTGTAAATTCCTAGATTTGGGTTTAGTCCTTGCTAAAAGGGAAATTACTAGGCATTGGAAGGCGGTCACAGGCCCCAACACTGCACGATGGCTACGGGAGTTTATAAAGTGGGCGGACCTTGAGGGGTCCCTCCGACTTCAGATGGCTCAGAGAACTGACAATTATAGATTATGGGACACGGCGCGAGCCTGGGTGGCGATGGTGGATCTTCTTAAAAATCCGATGGATGACGATGACTGATCTCTCTGGGAGTGGGGGGACTCCCTTCACTACATGGGAACACAAAAGCAGGCGGCAGGGTGGGACGGTAGGTGGGGGACGACTATCGCGGGTGCATTCTCGTAGAAGGGACATGGACTACCGCCTTAGGGAATCCAACGAAGTGCTAGGAATGTATACTGTACAACCAGTGTGCTGTGAGGGAGAGCGACATGTCTGAGGGGAGGAGGGAGGCGGGGTTACTGGGGGGGACCGGGGAAGGGGGGTATAGGTTGGGAGGGGGGAGTTGTGTTCTTAGTTGACTGGTAAGGTGGAGTGGTGAAGACAATGTATGAATAACCCTGGGATAGAATAGTTCAGCCCCTCAGGACAATGACACGGATGGGACATGACTTCTGCACCTAATGAACAATTCTCCTTGCGTAGAAGGGGATGAAGGCATGGCCAATCTAGCTTGATGCAGGACTATGATAGGTTGTAATCCTACGGGGCTACATGATTATGCGATTATATATGCTACCCGCAAGACCATGAGAATGTTATATGTGTGAGAAATGAGGAAGACTTAATAAAATATGTTTAAAAAAAAATAAAAAATCATGGCGGACAGAAAAGGGAAAAGGGGGGGAGGCCTTGCCATTATCTCTAGAAATTAACTGAGGGCTAAGGGCTCGGACCAGGGTAGTAACCCACATTGCGAGACCTTATTCTTTCAGAATAACATCATGATCAACTGTACGTTTAAAGGCCTTTTGATATACAGACCACCTAGGGCCAAAACACCTCTGACACAACTGCTTAGCCCTTTTCTGGAATACAGTGTGAAGGGTTCAGATTTTACTGTTCTGGGTGACTTCAACTTGCATCTAGAGAAGAGTTCAGACATAGGCACGGCTACATTGACAGATGCACTGGCCAACATAGCCTTGAAACAGATTGTCAAGAAGGATACCGACAAAGCAGGGCATACTCTTAATGGAATTTTTACCTCCAATAGTGACATCTAATTTAATTTCTAACTTAAAACATTTCTAAAGCGCAGCGTGCACCGTGCGGTTTCTAGGCGCTGGTGGGGGGTTCGGCAGCTGAGGGAGAAGACAAGAGAGAAAGGTGGGAAGAATTAAACGGGGAATGCCTGATTGAAAAGTAAAGTTTTTAGGTCCTTACGGAAGGAAAGATAGTGGGTGGCAGAGCGGAGATTGTCAGGGAGGGAGTTCCAAAATGTGGGAGCCAGGGTGGAGAAGTTGGTCCCACCCCACTTTTTGCGTGTAAAACGTGGGATCTGAAGGAGGGACTTGGAGGAAGACCGAAGCTCTCTTGCGGGAACATATTCTTTTATTAATGAGGAAATGAAGGCGGGGGCAGTGCCCTGGCGGGCCTGAAAGACCATACAGCCGGTCTTGAAAAGGGAGCGTTCCTTTACGGGAAGCCAGTGAAGCTCCCTGAGAAGGGGAGTGGAATGGTGACAGCGTGGGAGGCCATAGACCAGCCGGGCCGCCTGGTTCTGGATCATCTGGAGTCTCCGCAGGCTGTATGCTGGAATGCCATGATAGAGGGCGTTGGCATAGTCCAGCCGCGATATCACCAGGGCGGCCATGATCAGCTTAAGTGCCTGTGGGGAGAAAAAACGGACATCGAGATAATAGAAATCCTGCCAGTTCCCTGGTCAGACCACAAGGTAAGAACATTCTCCATAAATGTGAAAAAGGATGCGGTTACACCCGCCCCGCTACCTAGGTCCGCCACATACCTTGATTGGTCAAAGATATACTCCCCAAAACTAAAGGAACAGCTTTCACTATCAATTCCTGAGCTGGAACCAGACAGTAACATCGCCACAAATCAAATTTCAAGCTGGATAAATTCAGCCGTTAAAGCAGTAGTCCCTCTAAAAAAAAGTTACCTCTAGGAGGAAAACCCCCTCTTAACCGTGGTTCACTGACTCACAAAAGGCGCAAAAGCAAAACTGTAGAAAAGCTGAGAAGAGATGGTGGACTAACTATGACCAAGGATTGAAAGACGAATATAAATCCTCCCTGGCAATTTACAAAAAATTGATACTAGAGGAAAAAAGTGAATATTTCACTCGAAAAATTGATGAAGTAAAGAACTTTTCACTACCGTAAAAAAACTAACAAAAATTGATAGCAACAAATTGGTAGTAGTTAGCTCTGAAATTTGTAATAATCTGGGCCAATTTTTCGTGGATAAAATGACCTCAGTCTGAGACATTCAAAATGACTGACGAGCATCTTCCCACACTGCCAAACACAGAACTTAAAGAGGATTCGTTCCCACTGAAGCAGAATCCCTCATTTCACTTCTCGCCACCATCAGTGGAACAGGTTCTTCAGGTGGTTAAGACCACCAAGTCCAGTGGCTTGAAGGACCCTTGCCCACCGAAGGTAATGCATTTATTTCCTGAGCTGCTGAGCGAGCAATTAGGAAGACTATTTTTACAAATAGTGAAATCAGGCCACTTTCAAGATGCATTGAAAACAACCTCAGTGCTGCCACTACTAAAGAAACCAAAGACCCACAGGAACCCGGGAACTATAGACCTATTGCGAGAATTCCTTTTGCCGCAAAAGTTCTGGAGAAACTATTGAATAAACAGCTGGCCCAATTTCTCTCGGAAGGAAATGCCTTAGACCACTCGCAATTTGGTTTCCGAGAGGGACATGGAACTGAAACAGCCCTTCTCATGGCAGTAGAGTAACTCAGGAGTGTACTGGATGCTGGAGGAAAGGCCGGCTTGATCCTTGGATCTTTCGGTGGCCTTTGACACGGTAAACCATGATACACTCCTGATGCGACTAGCCAAAGCCGGAGTTCTACGTCGGCATGAACGCTGTTAGCATCCTATCTTTCTAATAGAACGTTCACAGTTGAGCTGGGGGAGGCAATATCAAAACCATTCAACACTCCCTGTGGTGTATCCCAGGGGTCCTCCTTACGTCCTACCCTTTTTAACTTGAATGTAGCACCTTTAGCAGCAATTATAAGCAATTGTGGATTCCTACTGGTTTCTTATGCCGACGACACCCAAATAGTGATATCTATCACAAAGAATGCTAAAGAGACGACCGGTAAATTTAAAAACTGCATGATTCGAGTCAATCAATGGATGCAGAGTAATTGCCTAAAGTTAAACGGAGATAAAAGCGAAGTCATGTTGCTAGGGACAGCACCGGAAATCTGGTCCCCGGAGTGGTGGCCAGATAGCTTAGGCGACTGCCCATCCACAGTCAACAAAGTGAAAAATCTGGGTAGGATACTGGACAACAAACTATCATTTGATGCCCAGTCAAACAAAATGGCTTCCAACATTTGGTACATCCTGAAAATAAGGAAGCTCCTGCTATTTATCCCCCTTGATTCCCGTAAAACGGTGGTAACAGCTCTGGCCTTATCAATACAGGTCCAGCACCTAGCAAAACTGCAACGCCTGCAAAACGCAGCAGCGAGACTGGTGCTGGACATTCCCAGGTCTGAGCCTATGCACACAGACTAAGGGCCAGATGTAGGTAAATGTCATTTACCGATTCTTAAATACCGAATTTTACTGATTCGGTATTCAAGAATCGGTAAATGAGATGTAGTGAAAAAATCGGTATTTATTACCGATTCGGTAAAAATCAGTATCGGACTTTCGGAATTTACCGAATCGGTATTTACCGAATCGGTAATTACCGATTCGGTAATTCCCATTCATCCCTATGGGCCAAAAGGCCCATAGGAATGCATTGGAAATACCGAATCGGTAAATACCGATTCGGTAAATTCCTAATCGGAAAGCAAGCAAAAGTGAAACTAATGAAAACAGCCAATCAGGTGCTACCACCCTCCCCCTCCCTACCAGGAAGTGGCTACCCAGGCAGCTGCAACTCATTAGAAGGTTCTGGAGAGGCAGTCAGAGCTGAGCAGAGACACTGAGCAGCAGGGAGAGTTTTTTGGGAGTTTACAACAAGAAAAATGGCAAGCAGCAGTGAGAGCCAGAAGGAAGAGAGGAAAAGAAAAATTAAGTTCAGCAGCATGGAGTTGCAGGTACTGGTGGAGGAAGTTGTGAGAGTCCACAAGCAACTATTTGGCAGGCACTCCCTCACTGTACCTGAGACTGCAAAAAGGAAAATGTGGCTTGCAATTGGAGAAAAGGTCAATGCAGTGGGAGTCACAAGCAGGAACATTGAGGACCTGAAGAAACGCGTTTATGACATCAGGAGCCTCACAAAAAAGAAGATGTCAGAAATACATAAGTAGGCTGGTGTCACCGGTGGAGGCAGGAACCCAGCGCCCCCCCTGACTGACCTGGAGGAGTTGGTGGCCTCAACCATCGAGCCAGACAGTGTTGTGGGACTTGGAGATGTGGACAGCTCAGCCAGAGCTTCAAGAAAAGGTAAGACGCATGCGCAGCATGACACCCCATACCAACCTGCTTCCCTTTAGCCTTTGTGTACAGGCCAACCCCAGTCCAGTACTGCTAGCACTATACAGGAGCAATGCATTATGGGAAATGTAGTCAGCTAATGTAGGACCATATGTAAGTGCACAGACATCAGCAAGGCACAGAAAGTAATTCAGATAAATGAAAGTTAAATGTGCAAAGCATGTGGCCTTGGTGAAGAGTCTGGGGGTCACAATTGACTCCGCTCTATCCCTTGGGCCGCAGGTGGGGATGGTGGTCTCGTCCTGTATCTACCAGCTGCGCAGGATCAGGAAAGCGGCATACCTACTTACACCTGATGCCCTCCTGCAGGTCATCATGGCCCTCGTCCTCTCCCGCTTAGATTTTTCAAACGCGATCTATCACGGTCTGCCTAAAACATCGGTGGCTAGACTGCAAGCGGTTCAAAATCAAGCGGCGAGACTGGCCCTAGGGATCCCGAAGTGGCAATCCGCCAGGCCCCTCCTTGCAAAACTCCACTGGCTCCCTGTCACCTCAAGGGCAGCCTTCAAGATCGGCTGCCTCATCTTCAAGTCGTTAGTTGGGCCCTGTCCCGCCTTCGTGAAATCTCTCATCAGACCCTACTGCCCATCCCGGAACCTGAGATCCTCTCATCTTCACTTCTTGACTGTCCCCTCTTACAAGCACTGCAGATCTGGAGGCCGGAGATTTGCATACCTGGCCCCCAAGCTCTGGAACTCTTTTCCTCTTCCTCTTAAAACCTCTAACTCTTTGACTCTCTTTCGTAAGTCTTTAAAAACCTGGCTTTTCCCCCAATCTGGTTAGTCCCTCTGTTCCCCTCTACTTCCAACCAGCGCCAGGAAACCCATGGTGTCAGTGCGCTCTACAAGCACCCCTTACAATACAATACAATACAATACAATGTATTGTAGTGACTGTGACACAGTAGCACTCAGTTGACATACGCTTATTTATACCAAGGGGCAACATCAGGCAGTCGAGCCACAGCAACAGAAGGGACTGCACCAGCGAGGGAGGAGAGTGAGGAGGCAGGGCCAAGCCATGGACAAGCCTTGCAGGAGGAAGAAGACATGACTGCCATCTCCAATGAAGATGAGACAGTACAGACCCCCGAGTTTCCGCACTCCCCACACCTTTCACTATCCCCTCCATTGGTTTTCTCACCACACACCTCCCCATCACTGTCCCTGTCTGCACCTGCAACCTCACCAGCCAGAAGGAGTTGTGGCCCCACTGCCAGTAATGGAGGCAGCAGAGGGTGAGGCTCAAGCCACTGTACATGTGAGTCCTGCTGCACTGCAGTCCACCAATGAGTCAATCACCTCGCGCAGACGCCAACGCAGACCCAGCAGTGCAGGTGGACCTGGAGATGGCACTGTGTTCCGTGGGCTGGAGGGGAGCATGGTGCGCATACAACGGATGCAGGGAAAATCCATACAGGCCTGCCACCGCCAATTTAGAGTCCTAAATGAACAAATAGGAGACATGGGGAAGGGCATAAGAGACATTGTAGAAACTAATAGGGAGGTAGCAAAAACAAATGCAGACATTGCAGCAGGAATGCAGCAAATGAGCAACTCCATCACCCAGCTCTGCTCAAAACTGGACAGCCTGGAACACACAAGGCGCAGGGATGCCCGTGTTCACAATAGGGCCATGAATCGTCTGGCCACTGCCACATCCCAGCTATGCCGGAGAGGCATTAATATGCAGGAGAGCCTCACACAGAACACGGCAGAGGTCACCAGGGGCATGGCCAGGATCACTAGTGCCCTAGAGGCTATGATTATATTACACGCTGCACTAAATCCTGCCCTGGATGTGGCAGAGGCAGACGACAGCAGTAGCCGCAGCAGCTTGGCAAGTGCTGTAGTTGAGCCACGTAGGAGTAGCAGGCGCCCAGCTGAGGCTGCAGGCCATGCGGAAAGCAGCGACCAACATCCCAGTGGCTCAGGGAAGCGCGGGCGCAAGTGACATTGCTGGTGTGGGTGAGGAAACCCGGGACATACAGTCCCCACGTTTATTAAGTTTGTGTTGTTGCACTTCAGTGCATGAACGTTGTGGCAACATTAAATTACGTTCTTCTCATTCACAACCTGTCTGTGTCTCATTACTCACTCAGAAATAGTTGTGTGTAATCTCCTCACGTCTGTATCTGCCATCACTTGGTGTTGACACTCCAGCAGGTTGTGTTTCAGGCACAGCAATGTCGTAGTCATGATCCTCGTAGTCTGACAACTCCACCTCAGTACCCTTCTTCACCGCAAGGTTGTGCAACATGGCACAGGCAGCAATAATCTTACAGCAGGTGATGGGGGTATTCTGCCTTGCACCTCCACTCTTGTGCAAGCATCTGAATCTGCTTTTCCAGATGCCAAAGGTCCGTTCGACCACATTCCGTGTGCTTTTGTGGGCCCGGTTATACCTCCTTTGGCTGGGTGTTGAGGGGTTGAGGTAGGGGGTGAGTATAAATGAGCGGAGGGCATATGCACTGTCTCCTAAAAGGAAAAGGGAATACATTACTCACATGCATACATGTACTTCTTACTGCAATAGGTATTATGGGGGTCAGACACTGTCTTACCTAGGAGGTATCCTTCACCAAATTCCCCTGCAGTCAGCCGTGCATAGATGCCGCTGTTTTGAAAAATATAGGAGTCGTGGGTACTCCCTGGGAATTTAGCCACAATGTCAGTGATGGCGCACTTTGCATTACAAATCACCTGTACATTGATGGTGTGGGTGGACTTCCTATTTCTGTAGATATATTCTGTGGCAGCAGGAGGACAAATGGGAATGTGCGTGCCATCTATGCAGCCTATTATATTGGGGAATCGAGCCATCTGGTAAAAGTCAGATTTTGTTTGGACCAGTTCAGCATGGGTAGCAGGAAAAGATATGTAATGGTCCATCCTCTGTAACATGGCGTCAAGGAATTTGTGGAAAAACCTTGAGAGGCTGCTCTGGGTCACCCCACCCACCACAGCAACCACGCTCTGGTAGCTCCCAGACGCAAGCAGGTGGAGGCTGCACAGCACCTGTATATGGGGTGGAATAGCATGTGCCCTTGGGGTAGTGTGCTGCAACTGTGGTTGGAGGTCACTGATGAGCTCCAAGATGGTGTCTGGGGCCAACCTGTACCTCTGCAGTATCTCTGCCTCTGTGAGCATGAACAAGGTAACCCTCTGCCTGTAGACCTGCTCCTGTCTCTGCCATTCTCTCTCTCCTTCCTCCTGTAGCCGTAGCCGTCTTGCAATGACATAAAATGCTGCCATTGTGCAAACAGAATTGCATTTTGGGTCCATTTTTATAGGCTGCACCTGGTTACCACCTGATTTGAATCCATGGTAAATACTGACTCTTAAATACCGAATTTGAACCAAATTCGGTATTTAAGAGCTTACCTACATCTCAATCTTCAATTTTACCACTTCTTAATTACCGATTCGGTATTTTACCGAATCTGTAAATTTACCGATTTTAGCCGATTTTCGGTCACCTACATCCCGATTGCTCAATACCGGTCGGTAACGGCCGAAAATACCGATTTTCGGCCGTTACCGACCGGTAAAGGGCTACCTACATCTGGCCCTATGATCCCTCCACTGGCTTCCAATGGAAAAAAGAATAACATTTAAATCTGTTTGTTTGTCTGGCCTATAAAGCCCTTCATGGGTTGGGTTCTCAGTTTTTAAAAACTAACTTAAAATTGTATGAGCCTTCCAGCAATCTACGATCTAGCCAAGCAAAACTGATTCAGGTGCCAAAACACAAACAGGTCAGGTGGGGGTGGGGGAGAAGCTTTCTGCTACATGGAGCTTAGGCCTCGAACCTCCTCGCAATCAAAAATAGCCCATCTCTGCTTTCATTCAGGAAAGAGGTAACAACTTGGTTATTTACTTCTGGCTAGATCTTAGTCTTGTCAGATCCCTGGTCTCTCTGCATCTACCCAGCGCCAAGACGCCCATGGTCAATCGCCCGCTCTAATCCGCGCTAATCCTAGTATTGTAGCCAGTCAAGACATTATCAATTTCGAGTCATTCAGTTGACCATATTCCCCATTCTTTTGATTGGTTTCATTCATTGATTCTACATGTATATGATATTGGTGTTTTGTTATGTATTAATTTCTTTGTAGGATGTTTGATGTTTTAAATATTATTTTGACATCGTTTGTTTCTATGTGTATCAAACCAATTGTACAGTGATGTAAATATTGAATGCACAGTCAGTTTCATTTCTGCCTATTAATGTTAAAAAAGATACTTTAAAAGTCAAAATAATTGGCATTGAATAAGCATGCCTGGTTGGAATGTAATAAATATTTTTCTAACCTAAAAGCGTTTTTTTGTTTAAGTGTGGTTTAGGCAATTTGTCTGCTTAATACTTAAAAAGGGTCTAGCCTTTACCACGTTTTCATAGACCTATCTCCTTTGGGTTCCAATCCAAAATGGGAGCGCCAAACATCTCCACATGTGATGATGCAAATGCTAGGCCCATTCACAAAAAGAGCATTGTGATATGATGCCGCAATGACACCACACAGCAAAACAAATGGACTGCTTGCAGCCGCTGGCACAAGCTGTTCTTGTCCTCTGACCATCTAATGAACCTCACCATGGCTCACCATCCTAGCGTGAACAGTGGCCTTCAGTGTTTCACATCTCGTGTACAATGGTACTCACTGAACACTGCAGGTACTTTCAAGAGTCCCAATATTGTGTTTCTGTAGCTAGAAAGCATTCTTCTTCCTTCATAGTTTATAATTTTCCACGTTTCCTAGTTGGCTGAGTCACTGGCGACCTAACGTACACAGTCCTAGGGGTCGGTGTTGTAGTAATTCTGCCAGCTCCTCAGCTCGTCACCAAATTTCTTATGCGGTGTCCCACCAAAGTAGTTATGGGACACAAATCAAATAAGATGAGATGTGGGTTTATTGGTAAAATACAGGAACACCACCAAACGGGTCCAGCCTATTCCTCAGCCACCTCCAACTGTCATTTCCCCTTTGAGCATTTCACCCCAGAGCCAGATGACATAGTGATGCACTTTTACCTCATGGCAATCAAAACGTAACAAACTGCTTAAATTGCATTGTGTGGGGCACCCAAGACTACAGTAATCCAATTAAAAGCATGATATCATCTACTGAGGGAATGGATAGAAAATCAGGGGGTTGAGGCACCCCTGACAGACTCAACACCAGACGTCCCTAAAATTAACAATGTGCGCACCCCAATCCTCCTGTATGCCGACGACTCGGTGCTAATTGCCCCTACGGGCCTTGCCCTACAAAAGTTACTAAACATCTACGTAACCTGCATGCAAACCTTTGAGCTGAAAACTAATGAGGCAGAGTCCTTCATCCTAACCCCTGGTCGGAGGGATAGGAAGGTCCCAAGCTTTTATATTTCAGGGAAAAAAATAAACCATACGGATACGTTTTCCAACCTGGGCGTAACATTAGGCAGCTTTCATGGTCCCATATGTGTGCCACTAGAGGGCTATCACTGGAGAGAAGTATCATTGCTCTCCACTTCTTTATTAGAAAACTGGGGGTGAAACCTATTGATATGGTAAGAAAGGTTTTATGCAGCCAAATCATATCGGTAGCAACCTATGGGGCTGGCATTTGGGGCCACATTAATTTATCTGCCCTCCAAGTGATAGAGGATAGCTTTTGGAAAAAAATATTGGGTCTCCCCGTGAGCTGTTCTTACTTTATCACCCATACAGAATTGAAGGTCCTATATCTGTCTGATACAATCAGTGTCCCCAATTATCTTGTGGTATAAAAGGGGGTGGTGATGAACGGAGCATCTGAACCAATCAAACACTCAGACGTGAGTCCCTTGCTCACTTTGCCACTGGATTCAAGCAAGCCTGGCTGAAGATGGCTGTAATGCCAGAAACCGGTCCTAGGAAGCTTGTTTCCAGGGAAGGCATGGCTTGCAGTTCGGGCTGGACTGTTCCCATGAGGCACAGGGTCAGACTGATTTGCATATGGCCATGTCTGAACTGGGGTGGCAGAGTGGGCTAAAGAACGGTGATGGATTAAACCCAGGTCTATTGACTGTGTGCGAGTGTTTGCTTGGTTCAGATGCTCCGTCCATCACCACCCCCTTTTGTACCGCTTTGTTCGCCATAAGTTGGCAGGGTATGCTCAGACGTGAGTCCCTTGCTCACTTTGCCACTGGATTCAAGCAAGCCTGGCTGAAGACAGCTGTAATGCCAGAAACCGGTCCTAGGAAGCTTGTTTCCGGTCCAGGGAAGGCATGGCTTGGCAGTTCGGGCTGGACTGTTCCAATGAGGCACAGGGTCAGACTGATTTGCATATGGCCATGTCTGAACTGGGGTGGCAGAGTGGGCTAAAGAACGGTGATGGATTAAACCCAGATCTGTTGACTGGGTGTGAGTGTTTGATTGGTTCAGATGCTCCGTCCATCACCACCCCCTTTTGTATCCCAATTATCTTGTGGCATGTTATTTGGAGAAGGGAGTCCATTCAGATTACCCAAAAACTAATTGAAGATTGTCTAGCCATGGATAATGCCCATAGGATTCCATGGATTTTGTACATTAAATCTACTCTTTCCTCTTTAGGCTTGTAGCGTCTATTTGTTACCCCCAGGGATTGTATGAGCATATCAAGACTGGAGCTAAAAGTCTGCTTCCTTAAACAAAGAGCAGATGCTAGACTGGAAAAAAACTGCACAAAGGTGTTGGTAAAATTATACTTTGAAGGTCCGAAGCATCTGGATGGGACAACGTTGTATCTTTTTACTGTGACAAACCCACCGCACAGATTCCTTTTAATTAGATTCTGGTTAAATCTTATCCCGTGTGTGCTGGCACACCCTGCAGGAATCTATTCTATAAAGGATTTACCCCATTGTCCCTGCAATGGTTCCTCTGCACAGTCAAATATACATATTTTCTTTTTCTGCAAATTTTACGGGGAACCACACAAAATATTTCTTTTCACTATGATGCGCAATCTCCATTTTAAACAATGTCATGTAGTAATGTTCTTTTTACAATATCTGCCCAATCCTATGGTTTGCCTTTCAGTGGCGTCTTTTTTTTTAAATTCAATCATGGAAGATCAGGAGGCAGCACAACACTAGCGAAGGAATTTTAAACAGTTTTTAGTGACTGGTTTTCTTATCTGTGACTGTTATAACTGTGTTCATTAGATTTATATTGACATGTATTCAATCCTTGATTTTGCATTGATTAATTGATGTTTTAAACTGTTTTGTATCTGAATTTCTATGATCTTATACTATAAACATTGAATAAAGTAATTCAAGTTTCAAGTTTATTTTTATTTATGATTACGGAACTCTCATGAGATCCACATAAAAGACATAACATTACATTCCATAAAATCTTGAATAAGTGATATTACATTACATAAAATAATGAATAAAAATACAGAGGGAACTGGACGTCGAAACAACCACCTAATACATAGTCAAAAAACATTTAAAAAGTTATACAATTTAAAACAGAACATTTCATTAGGGGGGTTGTTCATAGCCACAATAAAAGCAGTAGCAGACAGAATATTCAATTGGAGACAGATGGGTCTTAGCCACTTTCGCCTGTGCGACATTAGAGCTGGGCAAACAAAGATGACATGGAGCAAGTCCTGATTTTTCATATTGCAGAGATCACATAAGGCTGATGAACCATACCATCTGGATAAGAAAGATTTCAAAGGTAGTAAGTCCTGCCTTAGTAAAAACAATAGACACCTGACTCCATGAGGAATGTTCCAAAAAACATAGGGTTGCGCATTCCTCACCAGACAGGAATCAATAACTGGAGTGGTGCCTTTTTTTAGAATACGAGTCTCTCTATCCAGTCTAAACCCTAATTCCCAAGATGCGGACTTCAGGAGGGTTTTCAGCTGATATGCAGATAAAGAAAACAAAACAGCTTCATCTAGTTGTAATTGGCTCACAGCACATCTACATTTTTTTTAGAATTAAAGAGTAATCATTAAGATTTCCCAGCAGCTCAGTTTTTATAAGATGTCCTAATGTGCCAGGCTCACCCTTTGCCAGGCTAAAGACCCAGCACACACTCCCCGCTAGACCTTGAACCCAGCTGCTACGTAATCCAAATTCCTGTCTAAGAGCAGCTGTTGAACTAGCTGTGTTGACAGATAAAAGGCTACGTAGGAATTTACCTTCTGAGGAGTTCAAGAAACTCCAGCTTTTCATATCGATTAACTCCATTCCGTAAAGTAAAGAGGCAGGAATTTTTGCCCGATAAACCTCCAGCAGTATCGAGAAATGTCTTCTGCCTGTGGCCTTATATAGTGAAACCAAACTCTTTCCCTGGACAATAGCTTTCCGGGTGTTATTAGCTATGTGAGTTTTTTCACTTAAGTTGCTCGTAACAATTTTGCCAAGAAAAGTATAAGATTGCACTACTTCCAACTTTTGGCCCCCCACGGTCCAATGAAAGTTCGCATATTTAGAATTCTTCCTACCCGTCAAACACATCACTTTACTTTTTGCAATATTTATCAGCAGATGATGCTTTCCTGCATAATTGTACAAAGCATGCAGGCGATTATTCAACCCTTTAGGCGTTAGGTCAAGAATCAAAATGTCATCAGCATACATAAGGCATACGATTGGGGAGCCCCCCAAGTTCGGAACAATACATGTACTTGCAGAAAGAACCTGGGGTAGATCGGCTATATATAGGGAAAACAACAAAGGAGCCAATAGGCAGCCTTGCTTTAACCCATTAGCTGTGGAGATAATTCTAGACCGTCCTCTTTCCCCACCCAACAACACTCTGCACCAGGTATCTGAATGCAAGGCACGGACTAATCTGAGTGGATGGCATCCCTAAATCGAATAACTTTCCCCACAGCAATGTTCTATCCACTTTGTCGAAAGCTGTGGAGAAATCGATAAAGGTGCCATAAACTCGCCCTCCACGAACCTTGACATATTTCTCCGTTATAACCTGGAGTGCAGTCAGATTATCTAGGGTACCGTGCCTTTGCCTAAAACCGGTTTGTTCATAGGGTAGAATTTCGGCCTTAGACACCCAATTGTTAATTAAATTAAGAAGACATTTTGCAAAGACCTTGCCAATAGCATCTAATAGAGCGATTTGGCGGTAGTTTTGAGGTAGGTCTCTAGCCCCTTTTTTAAAAAGAGGGACTAGTATGCTCCCTTTCCAAGATGGAGGAACTGTTCCACTAATAAAACAAAATTTAAACACTGGGTGAAGGATTTTACTCCATAATTCACTCTGATGTTTTAGAACAGAAATAGGGACCTCATCCGGACCCATTGCGCCAGAAGAGCGCATGCCCTTGATAGCTAATTCGATGTCCTTTTCGGACGGGGGATCATAGGGAAGATTTTCCTCGTAAAGAGAATCATTATCCCGTTGTGAGCCATTACTGCTATACAAATGCTTAATATATGGTACCCAGATCTGCTCATTAATAGAAATTGGCGTGGGTCTGGATCTAGAACCGCAACCTTCGCCAATTAATGACCAGAATGTCCTGGCTTGACCCTTATGAGAGGATTCCCGGAGTTTGATCCATAAAGAATCTTCCTTGTCTCTTTTCAGTCTAGCCTTCAACCTTGTTCTCCTTCTTTTTAACAGGACTAATTTATGGTACCTTTCCTGGTTAAATAATAAATATTGATCCCTTATCAATTTATTTATTTCAATATTCAATTGCCGAAGGGGTTTAGGGATTACTGTAGGTTTTTTAGCAGGAAGGGCTTTCTTTGCTATTGAGGTTACTAATTTCAAAAAATCTGAAAAACCTAGAAATTCCCTCCCATCCCATTGGGACAAATTCTCCACAGTAGATACCAAGGTACTCAGCAGACTCTTGATAGCCCCAAAATTCCAGTAACATTTCCCTGACTTGGCTCCAAAATTCACCAAATCAGTATCAATGTGCCAGGAATCCGACAGAGGGGGCTTGAGATCAACTGTAACAGTCAACACCTTGTGGTCACTTAGTTCCGAATTAACAACCAAAACATCCTTCAGGAAAGGGAACAAGGATCTATCTGCTACTACATAATCAATAATTGATTCTCCATTTTTTGATTTATGTGTAAAAGCTGCAGGAATGTCAGAGGGGAGCCTGCCATTTATTACTAGGCAATCCACCTTAGATAGACCTTCCAAAATAAAGTAATTGACTGACTGACAGAAAATATGCAGATTGTAGTTCTCTTCATTGGTTTCATGGCGAGTAGCAGGGGTAAAGGAGGCATGTCACACACAACCATTGGTTCCTTAGGGTGTGCCGAAATGCTTTTTTTAAATGTAAATTCTGGCCAAGTTTTTTTTTTTCCAAACTGCGACCACATGATAGTTCCAAACCAACATTTTGCTTTTTATGAGCCTTGTCACAAGTGTTGTCTCTGTTGTAGTGCCTGTAGGTGAAAACGTGTACATGCCTGTTATCCGCATGCTGAAGAGACCCAAGAGTAATTCACACATAGACCCACTTTCCTTTACGAAAAAAGCATAAATAGCACTCTTGAGCTTCTAAAAATTACTATAGCCTGTTTTTCTTGCAAATACATTTGTGTAGTCTGCTAATTCTATTCGGGAGATGCAAGGCAGCAGAATTCTAAACATTTTATATTTATTTTATTTTGATTTGAATTCAGTGCTTAAGACCTTGTACAGTTGAAGTTTATCTGTTTTGTCCCTACTCTCTCTATTGTATTTTTTATTTTTGTATTCCTTTGAAATCCTGATTTCATTACAAGACCGGAGGCTACCATTATGCATGTTTCTTTTAATGTAACTCCAAGCAGCCACTTGAAAGCATTTCATCACAAAGTGCATGAGCACAGAACAGTCTGCCTCTTTTAAATGCGGCTGCAAGCACATAAGTTAAATTTTCTATTACTCTCTAATTTTTACTATTTTGATTAAAATGTGCCTTTACTACTTTCGTCCTATAACCCTTGTGAGAGACTTCCTTATGAGCTTTCTTTAGAGAGACTTTGCCCTCTACTCTTATCCTACTTCCTACTGATCTTCAATTTACGGAGATCAGTCTCCTTTCCAGTCTCTCCCTTCAGTCTAACCTGACACGCCCTCTTCCCCCTCTCCTCACCGGAGTTCCTTTATGCCTTCAGATATTTTATTTGTCCCGAGCACGCTACATCTATTCTCCTCAACGCTCTGCTTTCAGCAAACTATGAAGTTTAAATTCAAGAGAGAGCCCTGCTGAGTGCAAGCAGCTCTCTCCCTTCTTGTCATTTTCCATCTCGCAGTGCGTCCAGCTGAGCGCGGAAGACTTCCTTGCCAAACTCTTTCTCCCCCTCCCACTCGATAGGGGAGGTTTGAGGAAAGTACCATAGCAGCAAGGACGCAACGTTGTCCCTTAGCCAAGGAGCGTTCTCCTACTCACTTCTCTCTTACGAGGTGAAGACCTCATTTGCATGGCTTCCTTACAAGGGGAAGACCTTATTCCCATAGCTATGGGCAGCACCTGCTCTCGAGCAAATATAGTGACAGTTGCTCTGCTCCGATCAGCTGCTGCCTTACACGCGAGTACTGCCTTGTTTTACCGGGTTCATTTTTAGAACTTTTCCCCTTTACAAGCCAGATTTGAACCATAGAGATTCCAGAAAACGAAATATATCCTCAACTAAAGGTCTGCCTACCCCCTTTATATTCTTAATTAACAAAAAAAAGAGCTGTTTGGTCTTTTAACTATTATGAAAAACAAATTACTCACTATTAAATATTATTTTATTAATTTACCATCTATAGAGCACCTTGCTATCTGAACCACTTTTATTCTATATATTTAAAATAAACGGAGCCACTAAAATGTCTGAGATTGACTCTGATGATGCGGTATCCCCATCCCTAACATTATTAATGAGGCTTTCAAGAAAATATCCACCTTGAGATTAGATCCTGTATGTTGGAGGCTCTAAACCAAGTCATGTCATCCAAAAGACCACTTCCTATTGAGGAGGATGAGATCACTGAAAGCCCGAACATACAAGTAATTGACAATTTCACTGATATTAGGGGGAAAAGACTAAAGAAAAAGAAAAATATTGAATACCCCAACCCCCAGAGCACAACAGGAGGTCCTAGCACCTCAAACAATATGAGGGTGTAGCACCTCAACCCTTCATGGAGGTCCTCACACCTCAAATGCATCAGGTGTCCTTAGCGGCACAAGTTATCCTGGGGTCCATGGTAGCACAACACCTATGGGTGTCCTCAGCGGCACAAACTATCAAAGTGCTCAATGCAACGAATCAAAGAATGACAAGACTGCTAATATCTTTGACGTTTATGTCCTTGACCTCGATTGAATATGATCACAAATGTAATAGTCCACCTACAGTAGATTATCTTCATCCTCCTCCAGAGATAACATTTTTAACGTTTAGGTGAAGAAATGTTCTCACCCTACAGTATTAAACATCCGAGAAGCTGGGAATGGTGGCCGCAAGATCATGTGTCCAAATATATTTAAAAAAATGGTTTAGCAACCTACTTGAAAAAGATATTCATAACATCCTCAGGGCTGAATGCTCTAGACCCTCTATTCAAGATAAAATCTATCAGACCCCCAACCTTGATCCAGAGCTAATTAAATTCCTTTTCAAACTTGGAAGAGACCCCAGGAAAGGGATGGAGAGGTCCCTTAAAGCCTGTCAAGACCGTCTACTTGATGTTTTGGGTTCTTTAACCAGGATTATCGATACGGCTGAAGAAAGCCATATTAATGGCACACCCCTAGATACAGAACTGATTAGGAGATGGAGCCAAAGAGCAATGATCCTTCTGGGAAATGCTAATGCCAGCCTCAACGCCGAAAGGAGAAGGATAGTCCTTAAAAATATAAACCCCAAACTGAGCGATATGGCAGACAAAGAACTTTCCCAAAACTCTAACGGTTTACTCTTCGGTGAAGACATGATGAAGTCACTCGGCAAATGTGTCAACTTAAGAGACGTGTGTTCAACTCAAACCTTTCTGGTCAGGTGGGAAGAAGGGGGCCTCTCTTCTGGCCGCTTCAATCCAAGGCCCTATTCGAGGTTTAGAGGTTTCTGAAGAGGCTTCCAAGCTTCCAACCCTTCCCAATTCTACCCGCAGAGAGGGAGAGGTCAAAGCAACAGAGGGCTCAGATCACGTGGACTTTCCAACAATAACAACTTTCAGAGTGAGAACCCTACCCCCTCTTCTTTCTTCTTCCCCTCAAAAGATGGGAGGCAAACTCAAATTTTTCTATCACAATTGGAGTCTAATCACTCAAGATTCCTGGATATTAAATACTGTCAAAGGTTTCATGATAGAATATCCTCTATGCTTCAAAAAAGGGGCAATAATAGAAGTACCTTTTGAATTCCAAGAGGTTTGTAAGTACACTCTTTCTTTCTTGTTATAAAAAAGGACAAGAGATAGAGATCGGTTGTAAACCTCAGGGAAGTAAACAAATATCTTGTGTACAGACATTTCAAGATGGAGGGCATCCATCTCTTGAGGTATTTGTTACTAGACGGAGACTGGTTAGTCAAACTAGATTTAAAGGAAGAATACTTTACCATCCCAATGGCCAAAGTTCATCTACCCTTCCTTCAATTTATCTGGAACAACCATCTGTTCCAATTTCAGGCCTTGCCCTTCGGACTTTCTTCGGACTTTCTTCTGGCCCCTGGTGTTTTACCAAGGTCAAGAGGACAATGTTAATGCTAATTGCATTTTTAAAGCGCTGCTGCTACCAAAAGGTGTCTTGGCGCTAGGGTGAAGTGCCTTCTGACAGAAGCTGGGAATTTATTATAAATGCAACCAATTGGTAAAAAGCCATGTTTTTAAGGCCTTCCTGAATGCTATCAAATGGTCATGTGTCTTAGATGTGGAGGGAGGGAGTTCCAGGCTTTGGTTGCATTATCGATAAAAATGTTGCCGCCTATTTGACTTTTTTCGTCCAGGGCTTAACAACCAATTTGGCATCCGAAGATCGGAGTATTCTTTTAGGCGAGTACCATCGGAAGTGTTTTAGGAATTCTGGTCGTTCCATGCAGTGCCTTGAAGACCAGACACAAGGCCTTGAACTTGGTACGCTTCCTCATAGGCAGCCAGTAAAGCTTTTTGATTGATCCTGTGATAGATGTGTATTTAGGCGTTCCAGTAAGGAGTCTGGCAGCTGCGTTCTGGAGAATCTGTAGTTTGTTCATTAAGCCTTGTTTTAACTTGAGGTAGAGACTGTTACAGTAGTCCAGTTTAGGCATTACTAATGCAGTTACTACAGTTTGTTGTGCTTCTTTAAGGAATAAGAGGCATGATTTTTTTGCAGGATCGAAGGGTGAACGAGATGGAAGATGCCACTGAGTTCACCTGGTCCTTGAAACTAAGAGTGTCATCGATCCAGGTTTTTCACCTTCCTGCTCAGGACTGGCAGTAGTCCTAGTGAGTTCAGCCAGCAGTTGATTTTCCAGAAAGCGGGGTTGTTCCCAAATGGCACAACCTCTGTCTTACTGAAATGTAACTTCAAATCGTTTCGTGCCATCCAGTTTCCTATTGCGTACATACAGTCCTGAAATTTGGCTGCGGTGTCTTGTGGTCGTTCTGGTTGAATAGTCACTACGATTT
The DNA here is from genome assembly GCF_964263255.1 of Lissotriton vulgaris. Taxonomy (NCBI): domain Eukaryota; kingdom Metazoa; phylum Chordata; class Amphibia; order Caudata; family Salamandridae; genus Lissotriton; species Lissotriton vulgaris. Next base: position 1,081,737,884 of record NC_141694.1, on the reverse strand, counting down.
GGGTTTTGTCGGCGTTTGATGTCAAATTAAAACCATAGGGTTCAATAAGGGGGGCAAGAGAGGACACGTAAACTTTAAAGAACGCCGGGGTCAATGAAGACCCCTGCGGGACTCCACAAGGTAGGGAGAAGGCATTCGCCTGAAATTTGTCTAATTTGACAGTTTGGGTTCTCTCTAAGAGAAAGGATTTCAGAAGTTTTTGGGAATTGCCCTTAACTCCTATCTCATCTAAACGGTCCACCAGTACTGTGTGGTGGACCGTATCAAATGCTGCAGACCGGTCCAACATGATCAGGGCGGCCCTGCATCACTCCGAAGAGAAAGAGGTATTCCACTAATTACATACCTGGATGACATTCTCATCACGTCCCAACACCACACATAAATAATCCAAGACCTCAAGACAGTTATGGATCTCCTAGAGAGCCTAGGGTACATTATAAACAAAGAAAAATCAATACTGACTCCTTCCAGAACCCTGGAGCTCTTAGGGTTCACCGTAGATATAACAAAATGCCTTCTTTTATTACCCTCACAGAAAATATCCAAAATCTGAAAGTAAATGAGGTTTGTTCTGAAACAAGAAAGCCTAACTCTAAGAGAACTAGCCGGACTCCTGGGCTTCCTTTCTTCACCCATTCAAGCCATCTTCCCGGGTCCTCTGGATTACCGAGCTCTTCAAAGGGTGAATGCAAGAGCTCTAAGATCTGGCCTTTGGTACAGGGATCAGATAACCCTAGATCAGGATGCCAAATCAGTACTGTCTTGGTGGCTAGAGAATTTCAATGCCTGGAATGGCAAAGCCAATTTTGGGTCAACACCAGAATTTATCCTGGAATCAGAAGCCAGTCTTCATGGTTGGGGAGCTTGCCTTCTCGATCAGAACACAGGTGGAGGTTGGCCACAAGCAGAGAGTTCCCATCACATAAACTACCTGGATCTGACTGCTGGTTTATACGCTCTAATGAGTTTCAGACATTCCCTTCAAGGAAGGTCGGTCATTCTGAAGATGGACACTTTGTCAGCGGTGGAATATATAAATCGTTTAGGGGGGACAAAATCAGCCGATCTGTCGAACCTGGCCAGGAAACTTTGGATATTTTTGCTGGAGTACAAGATTGCTCTAAAAGCAGAATACCTCCCAGGGAAGATAAATGAATGAAGATAAATGTATCCGAGATTCCTTATAGGTCACAGCAGTGGAAACTCAACCCAGTTGTCTTCAGGGCTTTCAACCAAGTTTGGGGCCCCTTAGAAGTAGACCTGTTTGCGAGTAGACTACCTTTCCAAATAGAAAAGTACTTCAGTTGGATGCTCTCGCAGTAAACGCCTTTCTCCAATACTGGAAAGAAATCCAAGCATATGCTTTTCCACTTTTCGCCATGATTCAGAGTCCTACAGAAGGTGAGACAAGATTAATGCTCTCTAGTATTAGTAACCCCCTTTTGGCCATCTCAGGCGTGGTTTCCCACGACGCTGGAATTGGCTTGCAACATTCCCTTTTGAATTCCAGCCGAGAGGGAGCTCCTGACCGACGCAGATGGAAGAGATCCCCTCCTAGTACAGGCCGGGAGTTTGAACCCTCTTGCCTGGAAAGTGTCCGAAAATCCAGTGAAGTGTCTGGACTTTCGACAACAGCTGAAACTCTCCTCGGAGAGACATAGGCCCCTGGCACGCACTATAAGAATAACAACATTTGGAGAAAATGGGTACGTTAGTGCCTGGAGAGGAACCTGGATTCCGTGGAGGCTCCTATCGTTCTCATAATTAACTTAGTCGTAAAATAGTTTGAAAGTGGTCTCAGCTATAGAACGATCAACTGTTATAGATCAGCTATCTCTGCAGGCCACGCTTTAGTCAATGGAAAAACGGTAGGTAAGAATGTCATAGTTTGTAGAGTCTCAGACTAAGGAGACCCTGTAAACCTAAATAGGAGTCACTGTGGGACGTTAAACTAATTTTAGGCCTATTCTGCATTTCGCCTGATAACAGACTTTTGGATAGGAAAAGCCTATCCATTAAACTCACAACCTTGTTGTGCTTAATCTCATGCCAAGGGTTTCTGCCATCAAAGCTCTTGAAGTCACTAATAGATCTTACAATATGTTTGGTGTTAAATTTGAGATAATTAGAAGAACCAAAACGATGTCAGATTCAATATGTTATCCACTTTTTGATTTATGCCCCAAACTCTGTGTTGTTTGCATGAAAGAATACGACTTGAGAATGAATGGTCTCCGTGCTCATGGTGTGAATCAATGACTTATTTCCTTAGTCAAACTTTTCAAAGCTATATCTTCTGCTTCCATAGCCAGATGGGTCAAATCCGTAATGAATTTAGCCGGCATTGACTTAAAGAAATTCCAAGCACACTCCCTTAGAGGTGCTATGGTCAGTAAATCCTTTTGGTCTGGAGGTAAGTTAGATGACATCCTCAAGGCGGCCGACTGGTCTAATGCAAACAAATGTGCACAGCATCATTGCAAAGCAATTGAATATATGTCAGCTGTAGTCTTAGAAAGCTACCAACATGCATAATGGTAGCCATTGGTCTTGTAATGAAATTGTGATTCTCCTATTACCATGACAAGAGAATCTGGATTTCATTAAAGACATGGAGGCCAACATTAACCCACCTGTTCCCTCCCATGGGTGATTAAGTTCCATTCTGTTTCTTAGACAGTATATTTTCTTAGCAGTGCATCTTTAAATTGTTTATTTAAATAACTTTTTGATATTTAAAATTGTATTGTTTGTCTCTCAAGTACTTCATTTCAGGTACCTCTTCATAACTGACTCACCATCCGGTTTCACCTTCCTGAATCTTCATTGATTTTTGGTTCCTTTTGGTTTTATAGAAGAGCAAGAATTAATATTTTAAAAAGAAGAAGAAAATGTTGAACTATTTCTCCACATTTAAAAGAGGCAGACTGTTCTGTGCTCATGCTTATTGTATGGTTTTAATGCTTTCAAGTGGCTGCTTGAAGTTACATTAAAAGAAATGTGCATAATGTTAGCCTCTGTGTCTTTAATGAAATACAGATTCTCTTGTCATGGTAATAGGAGACACGCAAGTAAATAAGGTAAGGCCGGGGCCGGGACAGCGTCACTTTCATCGCCATAGGAGAGATCATGAGAAATGCTAAAATGTCAGAGTAAGTCCCAACCAAACATAAAAGACGGAAACAGTGCATTTAACCTACGATAGAAGGGGGCTTCAAATGCCTTGTCCTTCCAGGCCTTGTATTCTCTTAAGTACTATGCCTTTATAAATATACCATCACTGGTGAGAAATGCTGGCACAGTGTAAACGCCAGATAATGAGGTTGCTTAAGTCTTGTTTACATAAAAGCAGGGCTCGCATTTTTGTTTCTTCTTATATTAAAAATATGAAATTGAGAAAGAAACCTTTTCTGTTAAAGAGATGTTTATTAATTACTTCTTGGTTTTGCGAGGCCCGAAATGCAAGCAGTGGTCTTTGTGTTTTTTCTCTGAAGAAAGAGTCGCACGGAGGTTTAGTCACAGAGTATCATATCTCATTTGCTGTTAGACCACGGAAAGGGCTGGTGTGAACATGGCCAGCAGGAAGTCAACAAAGGGTTTCATAAAAAAAAAGTGTTCAGCAGACTACGTTTTCAGTGCCCATAGCTACCATACAATCATTAATGAACTTGAAATTGGCGCAAAGCGAAATATGGAACACCCTGGGCCGATTCACAAATTTACACCCGTACATTTCCCTTACATTTAAATTCGGATTTCCACCTTTTCAGATCGACACAAAGGAGTTGAGGTGTACGCCTGGGATTATATAACAAAGGGACGACATGACAAAGGCATATTTACCCGCATAAACGTACACAGCGAATCCTTATACTTCTGCAAATGCTTTTTTCCCTTATATCCATGGAAATGTACCTACCACTGCACCTCCAGAGCTGACGGACTCCCTGAATTGCCTAAAGGCCTGCCCGCCCGCCTGCTGCGAGTGAAGAAGTCTTCCTTGTCCAGCAGGAAGGGAAGCTGTCCAGGAGAAGAAACCAAGCAGGCCCTGGGGCTTTGAAACATCCAAAGGAAGTAGACTGCTGAGCGCCAGTTCGCAGTGACCTATGCGGAGGAGGATGCCGCTGGTCTCATACCTAGTTCCTGGCGAGAGCCACTCTATGTCATCACCGCTTCAGCCTGAATGGCGCTACACCTGCCTAATGGACCAGTTCGGGGCTCCAACTGCTGTACAATGACATCAGCTGACCAGAGCTGCAACTACCTAATCATTCCACTTCTATGTAACGATATTCACCCAAACAGAGCAACAACTTCCTGCCTCGTCCAATGAGGGATGCAATTGCCATGCAATGGCATTGGCCCTCTCTGGGCTGACCCATCAGTGAAAAAATATTGCCCACATAGAATTGTCCCTGCGCCCTATGCATGTGGCGCTACACCTCATTAAATGACATTGGATGGTACACATTGAATTAATTTGCCAGTGATTTATATTTAATGGTTACCTTGGAAAGCAAGTCGCATGGGATTATTGTTTCTTAAGTAATGTTTATCCATGTCCTGGTTTGCATATTGAGCTGGTAAATGTATTGAATTAATGTGATTCAATTCATAAAGCTTTATTAGGTACATGTAAAACATGACCATAAAAGCATATGAGAAAAAAAGACACAGTAAAACAGGTATTGCAGAATCAGACATGATATACATGCATACAGGTTAAAACAACATAATTATCCTGGCAATAATTGATTGATGTAAAAATGTAGCGGTAAAAAAGCAAATATCAGGAGATTGCATGTTAAAAATTAATTTCATAGCGTCGTTAATAGAACGGGGTCCATATTTAATGAATAGGGGTTTAAGATAAGCAATGCGAAAACTTAAATAGAGTTTACATATCATAAGAAAGTGCAAGGTGCTCTGCTTAGACAGACCGTCACATTGGCAAGGTCCACTGGGGTATTTTTTGAGGTTGGGAAATGCCACCAAATGGTGTACCAATCCAAATCTTAACTTAGTGAGTACAAATCTATGGGATGGGCGGGTCACATGTGATAGATAGAATGGGAAGCCTTCGTTATCAAGGTAATTGTTATAGAACACAGTAGAAGGCATTAATCCATTCCTAGTCAACCGCTCCCTGGTTCTGTACAATAGGAAAATAGATCACTTTTGGATATTGCGGCAGCAGCACGTGGATCAACAGTTATATTTATAGCAAATATTTCCATAAAACGGTGAACTATGTATTTTAACCCCTTCGATGCTCATGACGGAACGGTTCCGTCATGATCATCGGTCGAGCTGTGCTCATGACGGAACCGTTCCGTCATGACCACGCCCGTTTTTATTAGGGCCCAGCACCGGGGGAAAATCTGCGCCGCACAGATGTGGTTAACCAGGGAAATTTTAAATAATTGTCTAATGTGAGACAGTCCTCTATAACCGATCTAGTAAAAGCTGTCTCCTCCTTTAGCCAGATTGAACGCCAGATCATGAGAGGCCTTAGGGCTAACAAATCTGTCAAGTAGTCAATCCCCAGTTCTCTGTGGACCAACTCAGTTGGAGCGGAGATTGGCAAACATAACTGGTTTTTTGAATTAATGTGATGATTCAAGGCTTTGCCATCACTACTAGTGGCGACCATCCATGAGGAGGTCACCTAGAGTGAGTTTAGGTCAGAAGGGGAAATCGGTAGATGCAGCACCACAGTGGCAGGCATTACTATGGTCAATGGTTTGTGCCTTAAATTAAATTGTAGAGGATTTAGCCCTACAGGGTGATCAAATGCACGTCCCTTACCTTAAGATAAGTCCTAGGCTGGGATGAGCACTAGGCTGGATATTGAAGTTATTGTGTCTGTTGGCAGATTGTTGTGCTCTGAGCACCTGTTCACCCACATTACTCCCTGAATGTCCTGTGACTGCTCAAGTTCACTACCCTGAGAGTTAAGTGCAGAAGGGATTGTACTTGGCCCAGTTTGCAGAGCCCTAGTAGGACGGACCCAGGACACCAGTAGCAAACCATCTCAAAAAGCTCGGTTGGGACCGAGTGATGGGACAGATTCACTATAAAGTTCAATTCATGTGATTTGATTGACACACTATAACGAAGATTCTTGTGTATGGCTTCTGTTAACTGATTCCAGAATGGAATCTGTGAGACAAATATTGTTTTCTAAGGTCGTTAAACTGCACTGTAGTAATCAGGGCGTTGACATTTACACTTTAGTGATAAATGAGTGAAAGTATGTTTATTGGAACACTGGTTACAAATAAAGCACCTGATTTACAAAAGGAACATACAGATTTGTGCCTATGCTTAGGTGGAGCCCCCCCTGGAAGGTATTTACCAATTCTGGGTGGAAATCTTCACCTAGTAGTAAAATGTATGAGTCTCCACCCTACCGTCACTAACTTTACAGTTGGATTTCTACAATACCCCTGTTAAGGGATGTTCCTATCTCCACCTCCTGGGCTGAGAACTCCTATAGAAGGGAATAGAGAAACCCTGTGCACTTGACCCATATTTGACACACATTAATCATACAATCACATAACTTCATTTACACTTTCTCCTCCTTGGATTGTCAGCCAACAGAATGTCTCGATACAGTTTTCCCCTCAACTGAAGAAAGTCATTGGCACATTCCGTAATGGGTTAGTAGTCTGCACAATCCATCATTTATACACACTTCCAGAGAACCCCAGCATATGGTCAGGTAGGAGCTCAATACTCCCCACCCTTTTCAAATAGACAAGCATCACACATGTCCCTCATACACATCACCTAACGCCCCTGTTCCAGGTTATAAAGCATTGTTCTCAACACAACCTGACCTGCAGTCCACCATAAATTGTTAACAACAGCTGTAGCCGGATACATCCAACTGTGGCAGGCCAATAAACTTGTGCATTCATCTGCTGATGTATTTCAGTATTTGTCACAAGCATCATAATTAGTTTGCCTGGGAGATGGTCATGGTTTCTCCACTGACTCTGCACAAAGATCCACCGGCCAGGTAGTGAAATGCAGCAATTATATTGACATGTGCAGGGAAGACCTGGCAGCAGACGTTAGGTAAAATGAATTCCTACTCCCAGTCTGCAACCGTATCCAGTATCATTTAAGGTGAGAAGTGGTATCGAGCAATGTCTGCTACTCTGGTGTCAGGGTTTCATTAAAAACACAAAGAAGGGAGGAACCAGGGACGTTTTAAGGCATGGTCAAAGTGGGTTCAGGCCCAGGGCTCCATCATGTCAGGAGCTCCCCTGATGTAGCCAGCTCGGTTCTGCAGAGTCTCTTGCCATGATAACGCTAAATAATTATTAAACTGATTTAAAAAAAAAAAACATTTTCCTTTAGTTTATTTTTAATGTGGCTGCTGCGTGAGAGTCCATTACATACATTTTGCAGAGAAATAATGTGTTTGTGCTTCATGCAACAGCCATAAAAAAAGCACATGCTTTATGAGAAATGGGAGAGTCGCAGATTATTTCCAGTACTATAAGGGAGCTGCTGCTATGTTACAAAATTGAAAACCCACACCACTATCCCTGAATACGGTATGTAAATATATTTAGAATTTGGACCAGTGTGCCTGTGCACTGTTAGTAACCTGGCCAAAGAGGGCATAAAAGTGTTCAAATTGGATCATAAATTCAAAGCCGTTCCGAACAGTTGCCTCTAAAATACGTGTGACCCATGGCCTCCATAGTCCTTAAAATGTCCCTGTTCTGGATTAGTTTGCACACAGCATCCCGTTATTCTGGGAACATATAAGTCCCCCACATGTTTGCGTTAGTCCATAAATTCTGATATGCCGCGTTTTCCCTCTCATGAAATCCAGTGAGACACCTCCAAGCCAGCTTAGGCATGCATGCCTCTTTCAAGGCAGATTTCTTCTGTTATCTTGTCTATCAATAAGTATTTGGATACAGTAAAGTTAAAAGTTCGGTATTTGACCGCCATATAGGATGTACACTATCAGTCTCATGTCCAAGGAATTTCAAATATATCTAGTCATTGTGCTCCCCCATATGTGTACCTACCCCACTATGCATTGGAGCTAAGTTGCCAGGTAGGAAGATTTAAAAACAGATGCACTTTAGCCACCATATTCTAAGGGCAAATATTCTTTCTGCAGTGCGACTCTTCTTCTGCCCACTCAATAGACTAGCTAATTGTGTTGGGTTTCTGAAAAACACTTTGTGCAAGTAGTATTGGGATATTGGAAAAATATTATTGGAAAAAATGTAGAAGCACTATTTTGGACCAGGAGTTGGTTTCAAAAAGTAACTATATCCCTAGTGAGATTTCCCAGTAATGTCTTCTCCAATCCTCCCATATATCTGCATCCTCAAGTATCAGAAAGTACAAAGTTACCAGTCGCATTACACTGACTTTGAGAAGTTCAGTTCAGGATCCCCACTTTGACTTAAAGGGAAAAATAAACAATTAGATATTTTTTAAGCGAGACTGGGAATGGCACCACAAACATTCAAATGTTTAGATTCTTGATTTGTACAATAATTTTGGGTCCACACAAAGATTGAAGGATATAGTTAACACTGTTCTTCTTTCTAAGGGTCGATTTCTTTGATGCAGTCTCTTATCATCTAGGATGGTGTTCCATTCTGTAGCTCAGGCCTCAGGACATTTGCTGTGTTCATTTCAGGTCTGGCATTGGTCCGGCATTAATCCATCAGTTGGCTGGACTTTTTCATCGCAACACTTCTTGATGATCGTCTATTTTGCCGGTTAAAACCTTCTGAAGGAATGCTGAGCAGGGTTCAAATAGACTTTTTCTCTTTATTGATTAGAAAACATAGCAGTTGAGTTCAGACTCCGTCTGCTGAGAATCTAGATCCTTTCTTTTAAATTTATTTAGGTTCCAATACAGATATTTCCATGGAAGTATAATTACTTTATCCTCTGTGTGCATTATGACCTTTCCAATCCATCCATTATTATTATTTTCTCTTTTTCCTGTTCGAGGTAATTTCTATGTAAGAGTATAAAAGGGCATTGGTTAGTCTGTTCGATACATTACAACTGCACTCTTGGCTTGTTTCTCACTGCAGAAAGTTTCTAGCTTTCTTCCTGCTTTTGCAACAAGGATTTTGACAACTGATTTGGATATCCCTATATTATAAGAGTTTTTTTGCTATTACTATTTTCTTCTAATATCTCTGGTTTTGCTCAGTCTACCGCTATTTCCACTTTTCATCCAGTAACCCTTCTGGGCTCTGAAGTCGAAATAGGAGGCAATAGGCCTTATGTTTGGAATGAAAAGAAAGCATCATGAAGAATGCTTCTGAGGTCTTACACTTGACCTGAATGTGATGCCACAAAAAAGCATGTAAATATGGTTCAACCTTAAAATATATAGTTCTCAAGTTCAGGTGGAAAGCAGCTCCTTTATAGAGTACTCTCAACACCAGGAACACTCTAGATCTGCTCACCTCAAATGTTTGATTTTCTATCAAAATCTTTAAGCATAGGATTAGCACAGTGCCATCCACGCAGAGATAGAAAAGGAAAAAGTCTTTAGCCATTTCTACAGCAAAGTCTTTAAGCATAGGACAAGCACAGTGCTGTCCTTGCCAAGCTGTAAAATGACAAAAGCCATTTACCACTCCAGGCACAATATTACAGCTTTGAATTGGTAAAATACCAACCAAGCCAACGTGAAATTAGTAAAATCAACCCCGGACACCTTGTTTCGCTCTAATTAGAGCTCTTCAGAGAGGCATAGCTTTGTCAAGACACAAGGGAGCACTCCGTATAAAATCAAAAAAAATACCCTTTCAGGCATAAAGTGAGAAATAAATTATTCAAAAAAGAAGTAGAGAACTCTGGGTAGTTCTCAAGTTTAGGTGGAAAGCAGCTCCTGTATAGAGCACTCTCAACACCAGCGACACTCTAGATCTCCTCACCTCAAATGTCTGATTTTCTATCAAAATCTTTTACGCATAGGATTAGCACAGCGTCATCTACGCCGAGATAGAAAAGGACAAAGTATTTTGCCATTTCTACCCCTTGTTGTAAATATTTCTACAGCAAAGCATAGGACTAGCACAGTGCTGTCCTTGCTGAGCTGTAAAAAAAAAATATATATATATTTTTTGGCGAAACACGTCTGTTAGGGGTTTGTAATAAAACAACTTGGAAACGGATACCTGTGTGCTTGCCATCTTTCAGCCCGGATTGGGAGTGGAAAAATATATATATATATATATATATATCTGAAGATGCCCTTCATTGGAGACGCACTCCTCCAGCTGGCGAACTTTCAAAATTCATTTATTTCAAAAACAAGCATTTTCATTCCGCTCGTGTACATCCTCCTGCCTGACGCGTTTCAGAGCAAACGTGCTCTTTCCTCAGACGCATGTTGGCTGCACATAATGTCTTTGGCTCCCATAGTCCCCTGCGTTTGTTCATTAAATAGGCCTCCGGTGTGCCTTACTTGATAGTTTTTATTTCCCGATGCACGCTGGAACTTGTGGTGTAATTCCATTAATTGATATCCTCCAGTGGATTTTGCGCAGTCCAACTATTAAAAGGATTGATAATAGCCCTCCAGTGGGGTACAGAATGACAATCCTGTTTTAAATTAAGAGCCTGCTGCGCCGATTTACTTCCCCAAACAGTTCAGGAAAGTCGGACCCTTTGAGAGTTTGACAGGCGGTGCGTTCTCCCACGGCTGGACCTGCCGAGAATGAATTCCTTTCAGAAGATGCCCTGCATTGGAGACACAGTTTAATAGTTGAACTACACAAAATCCACTGGAGGATGTCAATTAATGGAATTACACCACAAGTTTGAGCGTGCATCTGGATCTGGCCATATGCAAATCAGTCTTGACCCTGTGCCTCATGGATGCTTGTTTCGGGTCCAGGGAAGACATGGCATGGCAGTTCGGGCTGGACTGTTCCCATGAGGCATAGGGTCGGACTGATTTGCCTATGGCCATGTCTGAACTGGGGTGGTGGAGTAAGCTAAAAAATGATGATGGCTTAAACCCAGATCAGTTGACTGGGGGGTGAGTGCTATCAATGGTTAACACTCCGTCCATCATCCCCGTTGGTTTTGCTTGGTTCACCCTAAGTTGGCAGGGTATACCCAGACGTGGGTTCTTTGCTCACTTTGCCACTGGATTCAAGCTAGCCTGGCTGATGATGGATGATTAGCAAAAAAACTGTCCCAGGATGCTTGTTTCTGGTCCAGGGAAGACATGGCTTGGCAGTTTGGGTTGGATCGCTCCCATGAGGCACAGGGTCAGACTGATTTGCATATGGCCATGTCTGAACTGGGGTGGCGGAGTGAGCTAAAGAATGATGATGTATTAAACCCAGATCTGTTGACTGGAGGTGAATGCTTGCAATGTTTAACACTCCGTCCATCATCCCCTTTGGTTTTGCTTTAATCTTACATGGGCTGGGCTCGGTAAGTAATCATAGACTCCCCTAGTCTGTCGCAAATACAGTCCTTCCGTATGAGTTAGACAAATGACTGGCTTCCTTAGACTTGAATAGTCTAGGACCTCCGGTGATCAACGGGGGCTTGTCAGTGACTGTTCAAGCGGGTTTGAATAAACATCTTTGCACGCTTTCCACCAATCCTGCTGATCTCACGACGGGTGCTGCAAAAGGCGGGGGTGAGACCCGATTCATTTCAGCAACGTAAAAAGGCACCTGGAGCACTCGCGGGGCATGCAACAAAACTTTTAATGGCCGCATACACATTTCAGCAATAAGCCTTCATCAGTGCCGCAAACGTAAATGTCTTACAAGCATGGCCATAGGTATTTAAACCATATAAGGCCACAATTGGCTGTTCTCTGTCCAATTGCAAGGCAGTCATTGAGCCGGTATGGGCATGGTGGATCGGCATCTCCATTGGTAATTTGAAAGATGATGGGATTTGTATTCCCATTGAGTTATTTCATCCAATGTTGGTAAGTCAGTTTCCATCATCACCCTCCTTCTTCTGTGCCTTTAATCTTACATGTGCTGTGCTCGGTAAGTAATCATAGACGCCCCTTGTCTGTCGCAAACGCAGTCCTTCCGTAGGAGTCAGACAAATGACTGGCTTCCTTAAACTTGAATAGTCTATGACCTCCGGTGATCAACGGGGGTTTGTCAGCCACGGTTATATATCTGACAGAATCAAGATTGTAAGATTGTCTTCATGATTGGCAATACTTCAAGAACCGCTTTAGCATGGGATATACCTCTTATCTCCGAAACCAGTCTTCTGCTTGACAATTTAGCTAGCCTATTTAAGCTCCTTTTTAGAAATATTTGTCAGTAGAGACAAAAGGTAAGGGAAGCAAGATGATATACACAAGATTAAACCGTGGTTTGTGCATTTGTAAACCTACATAAATCAGAAAAAAGAGAACAATTAAACAGAATTTACTTTGTGTGCCTAATTTTAGAAGGGTTTACAGGGAAAGATCAAAGCTAAATCAGCCTGAACAGCAACACCAGCCAGCGTACAAGATTTAAGTATGATATTATTTCAAACTTGAAGGCTGGGTTCAAAAGAGGGGTGATTGGAAATGTAGAAGTACCAACTTTTGTTATGACCAAATATTTGGGCTTCCTTGCAAATATCCTCCTACTGTTCCTATATGAAAGTCCACCGTAGTAGAACCACCTCAGGAGCTTATACATTTAGATTTATTTGAGGTCCTTTATCTGAACAGGCGAGAAAATGATGGCAAAAGATTGGGGTTTGCCTATGCTGTGCTATTAAAGTGCATCTTAATGGAAAATGTCTTACCAGATGTCAATACATCCAGGAAAAAGAATGCAAGCACTTACCACAGATCTGTAATCTAACTAAATCTCCAGAGTTTTTTATTCTGTAGTCCATCTTGCAATTTCAGGAACAAAGCATACATTTGCCAGTCATAGTAGATTGTGAAGCATCTAGTTTTACCTGGATCTTCACTGGGCTAATGAACACGTTGCCCCTTTTGTTCATAAGGATAAGCTGCAGATTGTAGAAGAGGTGGTTGAAACACCTATTTCTTCAGGATTGTTCAAAGTACAAATCATGGTATTTAACAATAGCTAGGCATCATGAACAGTTAGGATTTGATGTTATTGATTCTCCTCTATGTCCAGTAACTTTGTGAATTTCCTGGTTGTCCCATCAATATCCCTTTTTCAACTTGACAGCCAAGACCTAGCTTCAGAGTTCAGAGCTTTGTATGCAAAATTGTGCTTTGGAATATTTATCTTATAAAACCTCCATTTAAAAGCATCAATCTACAATTGAAACTATACTAGAATTCCCATCCATTCCTGCCTAGTGGCTTGTATTTTCTAACATCTTTATGGAAGCAAGAGATAATACTTTACCAACATATAGAGAATTTGATTGCTTTGACCGACTTGTCTAATCACCTGGTCTGAGCTAGGCTTCTAAAGGGAGGAATCCGATCCTAAGTCGGAGTGTCACTGCTCCATGAGGAAGTTTCTCTTTATGTCCCTAGTATCGTCTAGTTGGTTGTTCAAGCTGGCTATTATAGATAGCAATTCTAGGTAGCTATTCTGTACATCTCCTGGAGCCAGGTTTAAGGTGTAGGGCAAGAGTTTGTATGCCATAGTCGCTATGTACAGATTTTGAACGCCACCAGAGCTATGGCAAGCCCACTGGATTGCTGCATGATAATATATGGACATTTATCAAAGTCGTATAGGGTTGTTTCAGGGGGCCCATGATGGACACAGTCCATTAGAGTGGTCATGATAGAAGCCCAGTATGTGTAATAATAATAATTAATAATAATTAGACAATGACATCCTCCTGAGACCCACACCTCCAACATGTTGCTGGAAAGTGAATCAAGGACTGGCAGAGCCTCAGTGATGTCCAGTGCCATCTGTTATGTACCTTAAATAAGCTTAACGCTAAGGGTGCTTTCCTGAGTCCTTGGTCGTGGGTGGCTAAGAGGTCCACAGCCTAGCCACCCACGAAGCCTTTAAAGAATGTGCAACCGGGGCCAAATACTGGTGTTCTATCAGGATCTAGTACATTTCAGAAACCCACCCCTTTGAATGAGTCCAATTTTTGCAAAAAGTCTATTGTCTGTGAAGATTGCAACTCCAATGGGAGGCTGAGGGCAGTCTGCAAGCAGTCCAGAAGTCGTTGGTTATTCCAGAAATGACAGAATATAGGTCGAATTGGTCTTGTGCTTCAGCAAAAGGTAGAATCCTGGTCAGTGACCAGATCCGAGTGCAAACGGATTTCTTCGGTTTCAGACCCTTTCCAGAAGGGTCCCTTTCCCCCAATCATCAGTGAGTCATTGCAGCACAGGGTAGCCCGTACATGTCAAAATCATCTTCAGCAGTTTGTGCGCCGTAAGCCAACTATCGTATGTAGCTATGGATGTGTTGATATCATGTTATCGGGGGGGGGCTACATTGCAAAGTATTTTGATTATCCTGTAGTACATAAGGAGCGCTACTTCCAATTGCACCCAGCTTGGAGTGTTCAGTGTGTTGTGTAGGATGTATCTGAGAGGTATGGTTTGTGAAGCCAGCCAGTAGTTTTGGATGTTTGATCGTCTCATGCCACCTTTCTCTGTTGTTGCAAGTATATTTCCCCAAATTTCAATTCTGGTTTCCACACTCACACAAGAATGTTAACAGGAATTTCTCAACGTTCTCTCTCATGTGACGAGGAAAATGCAGGGAATCCTATTGAACTCATAGTTCAGTTTAGGTATCATGCTCATTTTGATTAGCTGTGCTTTTCCCCCAGAGAGAAACGTTTAGTTGCAACCAGTGATGCAAATCTGCCTTCATTTTTGTGTGGAGTGATTCAAGATTAAGTTACATCATATTTAAAAGTCCCAAGGTTACTTGTATCTCAGGGTTGTGGCTGACCATTTGATTACAGTCTGGATAAGGCCGCCAGCATTGTTGTCAGTAAACATTAGGGCTTCACACTTATCCTAGTTCACCTTGTAGCCATAAGGGGTAGGGAACTGAGAGATCAGGTCCACAGGGGTTTGTTGAGGGATACTGGAATGCCCTCAGCCTAGAGCGATATCTTATGTTCCGCTCCCAGTGTTGATATGGCATGTAAATCTGGGGAATAGCAATGGCTATAGGTTCTAGTGCAAGGATAAATAATAAGTGGGAGATGGGACATCCCTCCCTTGTGCCTCCTAGGTCTGTAAAAAGGTGCAAAGCTATAGCAATTAAGTGACCCTTGCCAATGGTTATGTGTATAGTCTGTGCATTCTCTTCAGGAGTACTGTGCATGCACGAGGTCTATGTGTAATCTCTCATTTTGGGGTGTAGGAGTCTTCAGGGGTCCAACATAGAAAAACATGTTGTTACGCTCTTGAGGACACCCCTCCCAGAGACATTGTGGCATAAAGAGTGGTCTGATTTGTCCATGTTGAGGTCTTGCACCATTTTGCAGTCTCCCAAGAGTAGCATTTTAGGCTATTGTAGAATTCTAACTATGCCTGCCATTGTGTTTCCTTTTGAGTGTGTTGGGGTATGTATTAAGAACATCTGATCATGTAGGGAGGCTCTAATGAATACGTAATTGCCATGAGGGTCTTTCCAGAATGTACAGGTTTTCAATGGGTGATGTTTCACAATTAGAATAGAAACCCCCCAGCCTTAAGATATAAATTGTTAAAGTGAGCTCCTCCTGATGTTATTTTACTGGCATGGTATACTCTGCGTAGTTTCTGGCTTTCTACCTCCGATAGGTGTGTTTCTTGCAAAAGGGCAATTGAGCGGCAATGACCAGGTTTAATTGAGTTGTTATCTCATATGACGTATTTGGTGATGCCATTGACATTCGATGGAACTACTGAGAAGCGCTGGCTCTGTGGCATTCTGTCCCAACCTGTGATGTCTAGGGAGAATGGGAAAAGGTGTAGGTAGTTGGTGGAGCGTATGCCGAACGGCCAGCTGCTTGTGTGTGCGCGCTCTATAAGTGTGGCTCTAACTATTTCTGGTAGTTCAATGTTCTAGTAGAAGGAGGTGGTAAGAGTCATGGATATAGAAATGTAGCTGTCTAAGTGAGTGTGCTGGTCTCAGAGGGAGTCGAGCATGGTCTGACCACAAGGAGTGTGTGTCTTGGAGGCACTGGAAGTCTACCTGTTTTGTGAGGACAATGTGGGTCAGGGGGTGCAGGAGTTGCTGTGAGGCCTGTGGTCGGTTCTAGGGGGTCTGGGTGGGTGCTCACTGAGTTGTGAGGGCATGGCCTCCCGGGATATCCAGGTGCTAGGAGTGTGTACGTGAATAGGAGCTATCCTGTGTGACAGAATAAAACTTGGAAAGAGGGTGGACCGGGTGCTGAGCACTTGCATGAATCTGGATGTATCCTGGAGCATTCCTACCTGTGTGAGGTAATTTTAAGTCCCCTGGGTGGATGTAGCTGTACTGATTGTCCATGTGGTCATTAGTGGGGATCGATAATTGTCCCTTGCTAGGGGCTCCTTGTGGGTGTATCTGGACTTTGGGCCTCTGGACCTTTTGCTTCATGACTTCCTCTAGTCGGAGCTGTTCTTTGGTGGAGGTGAGTGGTGAGTCGGTTAGGGGGTTTGAGGGTCATGAGCCTGGGTTCATGTGTCAGCCCTAATGTCCATTCAAGTGGCCGAACTTGTCTTCAGGTACCCTTCCAATTGTCTGAGATCAGCAAATTCAGAGGTGTTATTGTTGTGGGTGATTACCGTTAGTGTCGGGTCCAGAAGACCGCAGCAGATGACTAGGTGTTTAAGACAGGGTTGTACCTGTAAGAATCATGGTTTCTAGGGAAAAGTCCTGCAAGATGTAGATCTTATGGTCTTTGGTCTTATGGTCTTTGTTGAGAAACAGGCCTTTCCTTTGGTCTACAGGACTTTGGCTCAGGGCTGGTGGTGACTGAGAAAGTAGGCAATTAATTGTCACTATGGCTGTTATGCACAGAGGTATTATTCTGTGAGCCCGCTGGAACTTAAGGGGCGGGTCAAAGGAAAGCTTTGTGATGGTTGGAATGAAGTTGGAAAGAATCCCCATTATATTATCGCCTTCCCGTCTTTCGAGCATGCCTGGCATCTGAAGGTTGGTGCAGTGCTTAGGGTCCCCAAGCTCATTGTTTTCCTTTTGGCGGTACCATTGATCTTGTTCCCAGTTCATAGAGACTGAATAGCTTCGGTCAATCTGATCAAGTCTGGACTTTGCACTTGGCAATCTTTGGGTGAAAGATGTTTTGGATATCCGCAGCTGTTTTGGATTTGTAACCCCTACCTCTGAGAGCGTTGTTCTGAGTCCAGACAACTCTTTCATCATGATTTCTAGGGCTGTGTCTAGCTGGATATCGGTATCTTTGCCTTCTTTGCTCTGTTTCTCTGTCACCGCCTCTGTAAGGATTCTGGATGATTTCAACATTGCTAGAGGGTGTGGGGCAACAGCAGTTCCGAGCCACAGATTATTGTGCATAAGGGTTAATCCCTATGCTCGTCTCCCATTGTTCTCATGGGCTTCTGTGGTTCAGCTCTCCCAAGGCCCTGCTTGAACTGGCTACCCAAGAATTGTAAGCCAAGACCATTCAAAGTTCAGCAGCAGGAGAGTGTAGCTCCCAAGAAGTAGGAGGTTGGTGAACTTCTGCTATTTCAGGTTAACCACTCTGTCTTCCTCTACCAAGCACAGAGTGGTTTAGTATGTTTTAATCCCCAGTCTGGGCACACCTCTGATCAGGGGCCAAGCGTTCCTAAGCCCTTGTTATCTCAATGGAGTGTCATGGGTGGGCAGAGTGTTATTCGCCGTGGTAGTCACATGGTTAGCAGGGAGCTGTGTTTGTTGATTTCCCCACCCCCACCTTGCTCCCAGCTTATTGCCTCTGGATCCTTCTGCCTGGGATATGCTCAGGCCACGTTTCAGTGTGAGCTGTTTGTGCTCTTCTCCGGCAAGGGAGGAAGGAATGTCATCGTCTGTGGTGCACATCCTGTGGTAGTCTGAAGCAGGAGCTAACTGTGCCAGCCCCGGGATTAGCTCACTGGTCTCACAGGAGAACTCACTTGAAAAGCGCTACAGTAAAGCCTGGCAATGCCCCTTCCGCTTTGGTAGAATGGGGAGTTATTCTCTGCCATATGAATTGTCAGGATGGTATCCCTCAGTGGCGAACGGTTTCCGGGTTGGTACCTTCACTCTATGCCTTTTGGAACCCCACTGCTGGGTGATGAGAAAGCCCAATAGCACAACCCTGGTGGCAGCTCCACTGCAGAGCCACCATCCTGCTCCGGTGCCAAGCTCTGCCTGAGTGGTCCAGATCTTAAAGAAAGTCATAAAAATGTACTTCCTGGTGTTTGACTATGCACTGGTGCAAATGTACAACTTTCATACATGTACTAAAGTGTACCGAAATATGTGAAACCATACTCCTAACAAACAGATGTACACACTCTTACCCTGCACTCCCCTTTTCCCATTCTGGAAAATGTTTTACTCCTGCCCTTGGTGGGAGTAAATTTCCAAGTTGGTCCCATGTGGGAAGAGATTGGAGGAGTTAGTGAATACCCTTAAACATGTTAGCTTGTGAATGTGCATCGAATGCCAGAGTATTCCCACCCTGGAACTACTGCTTGCCACTTACTTCCAGCCCCTCTATGTAGATTGCAGAAAGTTGGAAAAATAAGTGGCATAATCAAAACCCTGATATAAGATGAGACATATAAAATCATAGAGGCACTGCAATAAAGTGAAAGCTGCAATAATGTGTCACCTAACTCTATAACACCAAAAACAACAAGTGGATTATTTTAGAGGACAAGTAGATTTCTGAATCCTCTCATTCCTTGGACAAGTGGATAATTTATAAAATCCCACACAACTGATATATCCACTCACAGCCAGAATTCCATCCTGAAATAGGTCAATGTGGACAAATATTAATCTGTTAACCAGCTAGGAAAGCAGTTTTGTGAAAATTGCCATAAATTCATTTCTCAATTAAATGCATTATGATGGACACACACAGTAGCGGTGATGTTAATCAAATAAAAAATACCTTCCTTCAGAGGTGGGTAACCCTCATTAGTGTAATATGGCACAGAAATCTTTACATTTTCCTAAGTGTCATGAAATGTCCAAGTACTTGTAACGGAGAAGTCTCTGTCTGAGATGAAGAACACTTTCACCATGTCTCAGTTTTACATGGTGCATTATAGCTTTTAGGTCTAGCTTGAAAGAAGAGATATTGCCAGACCATATGTGATCAACAGAAAAAGATAAGCCAGGATCGATACTAAGAAAGGGATTTGGGCCCACATGTACGGAAATAGGATTACCGAATACAGATTACCTCATTGAGATTTTTTGAGAAAAACAATTAGGAAATCGCTTTTCACAATGTAGGAAACTCTTTCGAGTTTCATTAGCAATTCGCAAATAGACCTACCTCATGAATATTAATGAAGTGGGTCGCAATTTATGACCACTCTTATTCTCTGCCATCACAGGGATGGTGCCATGCTAGGGTCAGCAGACCACCATGTCTGTGATTGCTTTTAAATAAAGCAATCATGTGTTTTTAAGTGCAGCCCACTTTCCTTAAAGGAAAACAGGATGCATTTACAACAAAAAAAATGAAACTTTGAAATTTCATTTTTTAAGAGTGGACAGTGGACCACTGCTTGGTCTTCCCCCCCCCCCCCCCCCAGCCCCCCCCCCCCAAAAAAATGCAATTATTCTCAAAGGAGGAGTCCCATGGACCCCTTACCATTTGAGAATGGGTTACCACCAACTTTCAATTGGCGGTAAATAAAAACAATTTGGGCCCACATTTCGGTTGCAAAATGTTTGTACATACCATTCCAATTCAATATTAGGAAGGCATGCCCTCAATACGCACCATCCATAAACCGAATCACAAAACCTTGAATCGCAAATTGGGCTTTGTACATCACGGAAAGCATTTTTTCGGAAGCATACAGCCAAATTCGCAGAATTAGCCATTAATGAATGCAAAAATGCTTCGTACATCTAGCCCATAGTTCTACCCACATTTTGATTTCCCTGAATACAACATTTGCTTAGGCAGAAGTTGACGGTTTCCACTGAAAAAGAGTGCTTTTATTACATTTTTCACTTGTGGGCAAGCTTATGATATAGGCTTCTTTATTCTTTAAAGTTGTAAGACAATAGGTCTGGTGTCATATCATATGCTAAATCGAATAGGCATTTAAAGATACATTATTACTATACTCTGCTCTAGCATTTAGAGAGGTGTTTTGTTAATAGAAATTTCACTGATTACCAAAGTAGGTTTTGGTGTTGTTTTTATTTCCACTGACAAACCCCTGGGGTAGAAGATTGTCACTGTGCTAACCATTCTGAGGAGGACTTATATTTTGTTTTTTAATTTTATGCATTTGCAATTTTGACACCGTATGCCTGTTAGTTGCCTTGTGGGAAAGCTTATGCTCTATGTAGTGGCCCGATTCAGTTATTGTGTCAAGCCATTAATAGACAGTAGGCCGCGCTGGTTCAATGGGAAAAATTATATTCAGTGCCAGCAATAAGCTTTATATATTGTGAAATGTTATTACAAAGGCAGTACGGCTGATCTATTTCTTGTGCAAAGCATATGTTAAAGCAATATATTTTTAATGGTGGAATGTTATTACAATGGAAAGATCCTCGGGGTGAAGGTTTTACAGTGTAACAATATTTGTTAGACCCTTTTAAAAAGAGTTGGATAACGTGTTGACGACGGTAATATTGATCATATTTGTAATATTAGAACTGTATGCTTGATGGTTGCCAGTTTCTGCACAATCTAGTAGGTCTGAACAGCAGACCGCTAATAGTGACAAACCAAAGACAAAGGCTGTTTTCAGGGGTGATATTACTGCTATGTTAGGGATGTTTGGCCAGCATCTGACCTGGATCTACACGTAATACCACAGCAAAGCAAAGCCAAATATACTAGTGGGCTCTTTTCCCTATAGATGTTAATCAGGTTAGTGATAGTATTGTATGTGAGCGTCTGCCAGCGCGATCGTAAGACACCACAGTGTTTGGCAGAACATTCATTACTTGTGTGGGATGTTTAATCCATGCAAACAGGAGCCGTTGTCTTGATTTTATTGAATTTGCAACCAGAAAACGTTTGTTTCTGTCTGTCTAATTGCAGTACTCTACATGCAGAAGCCAACAATTCAGCCTGGATTTCCAAGAAATGCTAGCACAGATGATCCTGCTGTTTTGAAAGCAGCCAGGCTCGCCATTTATGAATACAACAACAGAACAAATGATATCTTCCTATTCAAGATTTCTGATATAAGAAAAGCCATGATCCAGGTAACTAAAATGTCTTTTAATTTCCTATATTTATGATACTCTCCTTTTTTGTTTTTTTTTACTAGATGTTCTTTATAATGGCAATTACACTAGGTTTCAGAGAAGCACATAGTAAAGATGTAATATAATTGTGTACAGTGAGAATAATTAATTCAACAGCTACTAAAAAGAGATAGTAATGATCTGTGATGTTAGGTGGCCGATGTATTGCAGACATTGAAAAAAGTATGGGGCTTGATCATCTGTAAATGCTTAGACTTAGGTGCTCATGGCAAGGGATGGATTATTGAATATGGTGTGACAAGACTGCCAAGCCAGGGCGCATGAGCATAGCCCTACCCCCCTTGATAACCACATGTCATCCTCCTACCCTACCTCCCACCTTCACAAGGAGTCAGAGCTGCCAAGCTACACAGACTCTCAGCCTGGAATTCACACTACTGAGCTATCCCTCAAAGGAAACGGACCCTGCAGGCTAGGACCGTGCATCAGAGCTATCCGCAGGCTATATACACTTTCTGGTGCTGGATTCAAGCTACTGAGCAATCCCTCAGATGAAACCGAACGAACTGGCTCAGACTTCAGGAAGCAGGATTATCCCTCTGGTTACACTGACTCGCAGCCTCCGAATTCAGACTACTAAACCAGTCTTTATGTGAAACCGATAAATACATGTTTAGGCCTTACAATAGGGTTATTGCACTTGATACGCAATATCCGGATTCTAATTTTCCTAGTGGTTTTTCCGACGTAACACAGGCCGCATGGGCACTTAATCATATATACATGGTGTTACAAGTGGCATTCACTCTTAATTTGATATTGATACCTTTCATAGGATGACTCATACTTGATCCACGGATTGCATTGTTACAGTTACTACAATTATGGCATGGTTGCAGGCCTTTGAATGTGATGTTCTTTTGTTCCACGTCCGGTTTTGTTAATAGTTCTTTTAGATTGGAGCCTCGAGTATAGGCGAATATCGGTGGTTGTACATAAATGTCATTAAAAGTAATTGACTAATGTTTCTTTGAACATTGTTTAAAATGTAATCATGACTTGAGACTTTCAGGCATGAAAGATTGGCATATATGTGGCTGTTTACCCACAGAATGTTAGTTCTGGACAATCCACCAGATTAATTTATTTCATTCTTCATCCATACATATTCTAATTGGAATTAGGTAGTCTCATGACTAACTAATCTCTGTGATATATCTGTTCTTTTTCGAACTAATTTTATTTCTCATCTATACATTGACAGACTTGTTTCGTTTACGAACCACATTTACATTTACACTTTTGTTCGTATTTTTCACATCTATTCCAATGATTAAAACTTTATTGAACTACATTGGAAATAAGCTATTTATTCACCTTTTACAAGATGGTCCCCAGGTTGATGCAGTCACGTGACCACGTGACGTTTTTCTACTCGCGTTTCAAAGGTTTTACTGCGAATAGCTAACCAGTTCACTTGTTTTGCACCACGCTGTGAACGTCATCGCTGAAATTGAGAGACTTCAGTTCTAACCCGTGCTTCAAGTACGTTTGTTTTCTGTACCTATTTTCGGTACGAAATGTACAATATCAGATCTTTGACGGTGGACTTTTTATTGCAGACTTGCCTGAATGGTAACAGCCCGCTACATGCCCACTTTCAGCAATTTTACCCGTTTACAGTTTTGTAGACGCGAGTTTGCGCTTTACTAAGTAAGTGTATCAAGATACACAACAGGTTTTGCTTTAGTTTAACTTGAATATTGTTATCACCAGTTCACTTTGTTGTATTTACCTTTAGGAAGGCTTCCATGACTTCATGGTCGTAAGTAATAACTGGTTTACATCAAGCACCCTGAAATCCCGTTTGAGGACACCTACTTCTCACTGACCAATGGAGCCACAAGCACCGATATCATCTTCTATACATGGCGTAGAGCACAGTGGAGGAAAGCGCTCCTCTCCACTCTCACTAGCTCCACCTCCAGCAAATCCACTCATGCCCTAACGCTGTCTATCACGCCATCCCAAGTTTTCCCAGACAAAGCCACCATCACCATCTACAACAACGGGACCATACTATTCCAAGCCACTGATAGGAACCTCGACCGACTCGACAACCTGTTCCCTACATTCTTAGAACACATCTCCAAACGGCGGACCTCCACTCCGAACACATCAAGTTACACAACACCGTCCAACTCCAATCCCCTATCTCCATCATCTCAACAGCTGATCGACACCCACCTCTCCCATCCCCCCAGCGCTATAGTCCGTCACACACCCAACCTAACATCTCCTCACCCCGCATCTATTGGCAGAGAACACTCTCCCTCATACCCCACGCCTAACACCACGGGTTACACAACACCCCCTAACTCCAAGCGTCAGTACTTCTTGCCTAAACCATCACAGCAGAGGAGCATCTCACACCTCTCCCCTCTGACCAGCGCGGTAATCAGTCACTCACCCGATCATACTTCCCAAAATCCCCCATGCGAAGATCACCCCCCTCGCACATTCCCCATACCTCCACCCTCCTCACCCCCACCTCACGACTCCTGCGAACGCCGCAGATCCCACTGTAATCCATCACCCATCCGATCTCACTTCCCCACACCCCTCATGCACTGGTGAATATCACCCCCCTTCACACATCCCCTATACCCCCACCCTCCTTACCCCCCATCCCACACCTTACACGAGTCTCGCAGAACCCACCTCCACCGCACTGTGCTTATCTCCCATGCCCCGCGACACGACCAACTCTCACCCTTTCCCCCCCCCCCCCCACTCTCACTCCCCACTACCCCACTCTACCGGCCAGACTCACGGAACACACCACCTCCCTCAACCCAACCCCTTATCCTCTATCCCCCCATTCTTAGCCCCCACCATCCTACTGTCACTCCTTCCCTCTCCAGCCTACACTCATCCCTCATCTCACCTGCGCCGCCTTCCACCAGCGCCATCACCTACGCTACAAACCTCCCCCTGTCCTCATCCACGCCATCCACGCCCCTTGCTCACGAACTCTCTCATCCATCTAATGCCACCCCACCTACTACGGCCGCAGAGCCCTGTACCCCACCTACTACGGCCGCAGAGCCAGCGCCATGTATCATCGCATGCACATCCCGCCCCATTCGATCCAGTGCCCACCCCATTGCCCCACTCAATCACCCACCCACTGCTCTCACTCCCAATACCGTCCCCAATCCAACTCTGGACATGATCATATCCACCCTCCTACAAGTCAAAGAAGATCTTCACTCCATCAAAGAACTTCTTTTCACACACCCCAGACACACACTACCCTCCACTTCTGCGCCCAACAAATACACCACTCGCCCCTCAAACCTTTTCACTCATCATTCCCCGCGCTGGCCCTCTATCTCGATCGCAAGGCCACCAGCTGCCCCCGTCGCACCCTACACCCCTTCTCTGACCGAGACTTGCACACTCTACTCCGCTCATATGGCCCAGGTCCCACAAAACTCCCACCCACCACACACCTTCCCATACCCACGATTCTCACAAATCCCCTCAGGCCCCCCACAATGAGCAATAGAAGCTCCGTCCCCTGTAATCTCAGAAAAGTCCCCCTCTCCCTAGAACACTCACCCACTCTCATCACCCCCAGACTAAAGTGTATCCTGCTCAACTGCAGATCGGCCCAGAGACACTCCTCCGGCATCACGGATCTCATCTTATCAATGGACCTCGATCTAGCCATTCTGACTGAAACGCGGCTAACTGAAGCCTCCACACCTATAATGGACATACTAGTACCCCCCAACTATCACATTATTAGACTCGACAGAAATGGCAAGACGGGCGGGGGAATCGCATGCATCTACAGGAGCAACCTCGTTGTCACTGAAGGTACCTCCCCCTCCCTCTCCTCCTGCGAACTCATCTGCCTCGATATTACTAGCGAGGGCAAACCTGTGTGCTCCCTTCATGTTATCTACCACCCACCCAGGGACAACCTCACCTTCTCCCAACAACTCATGGACACGATATCCACCAACGCCGGTCGGCAGATCAATCAAATCTACTTGGGAGACTTCAACCTCCACTAGAACGACCAGAAAGACGCTGTGGTGAATAGCCTTAAGACTTTCCTCAACGCGCTGGACCTCACCCAAATCTGCAACCGTCCAACACATGAAAAAGGCTCTATCCTTGACCTTATCATCGCCAAAGAAGACTCTACCCAGCTGGAGGCAATCGAACCCTTTGACTGGTCAGACCACCACATCATCACCTTCTTCATCAATGAAAAGGTCAAACTTAACCCGGCTCAACCTGCCAAAACCAAGATCTGGAAGAGGGACATGAAGAATTTTAACCCAAACTCCTTGCCTGCCCACACAGGCAGTCTCCTTCTTCCCCCGACGGGCGTCTCTGATGTGCACTCACTGACCGACCTCTACCTAGACACTATGTCTGCAATAATCAATGAAGCCGCACCCCTGCAAATGAAGAGTCGCCTCCAAGAACTCAAACCCATGGTATGATGGTAGACTCAATGAAGACAGACGTGCTATGCGCATGGCAGAGCGCACGTGGAGATCTGACCCCTCAGCACTGCACCTTCGAGCGCTTAAGAGTAAGAGAAACGCTTACTTCAGAAAAATCAAACGCTCGAAATCAGTCTTCTTTAGCCAACAGCTGGATCAAGCAAAAAACCGACCAAGAAAACTGTTCGAGTTAGTCAAAACCCAAACCAAGACGCAACCTCTACAACCTAACAGTTCAACAAAGGATATTCCAAGTTGCGAAGACTTTTCTGCTTTCTTCAAGCAAAAGACCGACAATATAAGAAGTGATCTCCTCAAGGATGTAAGTCGATATTCCAGCTCCCTATGCATAACTAACACTCAACCTAAAAACAACGCTTCATGGACGTCCTTCGACACCTATACTGAAGAATCAATTCACAAGCTGCTCGGCACCTTGAAACCCGCCAATCACCTCACAGACCCCCTACCTGCCAACGCTGTTAAAGCCCTCACCCCCCTGCTCCTCCCACTCTGGACTAAAATCATCAACTGTTCCTTGCAACAAGGACTCATCCCAGACTCCCTCAAGATAGGGCAAGTCACGCCTATACTCAAGAAACCCACAGCTGACCCGGCCGACGTAAACAATTACCGACCTATCGCCAATATTCCCACTCTGGCCAAATTGCTAGAAAAATGCGTACAACTCCAACTGACAAAACACATTGAGCAGTTTGACCTCCTCAACCCTCACCAATCAGGATTCAGAGCAAAACATAGCACGGAAACGGCTATGACACACATAATTGATGACGCCCTCCAAATCCTTGATCACAATGAGTTCTGCCTCCTCATCCTTCTTGACCTCTCCTCAGCATTTGATACGGTCAAACATGAGAATCTACTGGAGCTGTTAAATACCAGAATGGGCATATCCGGGACTGTTCTCAAATGGTTCACTTCCTTTCTGCATAACCGGTCTCAGAAGTTCGAAATCAACAACGCATTGTCCTCGCCTGTGCCCGTAACACTAGGCGTCCCGCAAGGCTCCTCCCTATCCCCCACATTGTTCAACCTCGTCATGGAACCACTCACCACCTTGCTTCAAGCATCAAAGGTACACTTCCATATATACGCCGACGACACTCGGCTCTACCTCAAGCTTCAATCCCCTGAAGACATCAAACTTTTGAATGCCACACTAAAACACCCAAGCATGGCTGGCAGACAATCACCTTAAATTAAATGCTCTGAAAACTGAGTTCCTTCTGATCTCACCTCCTGCGAAAAAGGCCATCACCCAAACCTGGCTCAATCATCTAACCGCACTAAATGTCCAGCCCACCATCGTGGACTCTGCAAAATCCCTTGGCATCACACTTGACTCCAATCTTGACATGCAGCAGCATATTAGCAAAGCAACTAAAGGAGCCAACTTCCAAATCAACACGCTGAGAAAACTCAAACCCTTCCTACCACCCAAGGACTTCCGAACTGTTGTACAAGCCCTAGTAATTCCTCGCATAGACTACGGAATTGTGGCTCTCAGCGGGCTCCCCCTAACAACAACGGCGCCCCTACGAGCCTCCTTGAACGCGGCCGTGAGACTCATCACTGGTTCAAGAAAACACTCGCATATATCCCCTGACTTAAAAGCCCTGAACTGGTTGCCTTTTGAAGCCAGAGTTCAGCTGAAAATTGCCTGTATGACACACTCGGCCGTACACCACAAGTCACCCAACTACCTCACTCACAAGCTGACTATATCAGGAGGCTCAAGATCCAACAGAAGCACAAAGAATCTCCTCCTGAAACCTCGTAGATTCTGGAAGGAAAAAACATACAAACGCTCCTTATCTGGGATGGCACCTAGGATCTGGAATGCACTCCGGCCAGAAACTAGGCTTATCCCCTCCTCTGTACTCTTCAAGAAAGAGGTAAAAGCCATCCTTATGGCTAAGTTCACCTGAACCCTATTGCTACTGGAACAATGACAGTACATGGCTCCTATATTATCGGCTACCTGAATGCTTATCTATGTTAGACTCTTTTATGACTGCTACTGGATCAAAATCATTGCACGGATGCTATATTATTGGTTTCCAGATTGTTTATTAGGGCTGTACACTATGACTTGAGTGCTTTACTAACTTGCAATCCACTCACTACTGCCTACTATTCTGTTTTCAACAGTGTGGTTCCTCACCCTCTGGGGTGCTATAATCTTATTCGAGTCGACACTGGACGGCTTCTATATTATTGTTTCTTGATTGTATTAGTGTGCATACTCTTGTGCGATTGCTACCCTATTTTGCAACTCACTCACTACCGAATTTTATACTGTTTTCAACAGTTTGTTTATCCTACCTACTGTTTTCTGTAAAGCGCTCTGATATCTGCAAAGATCTTGTTCGCGCTATATAAAACTTTAAAAATAAATAAAATAAATAAAGCATGAATTTGCATGCACACCGGATCATTTTGTTCTTTTCTCTTCATCTATTGGTTTACTAATCACAGATTTTCCTTATGTGACTTTGAGTTGTGAACACGGTTTACGCGACTGTTTATGATTGGCTATATGCTTCTAATATCACCAGTCCATCCTTCACAAGCACACAAAACGCAGATTTTAGAATGTGGGCGATTTGTTACTCACTGCAACATTTTGTTATTCTTCGGGTTTTAATAGTGACACCAGTCACGTGTGCATATAATTACAGAGATTTGAGGCATATCACAGGAATGATTTACAACGCACCTTCATGTTATGACATTTGAATACTAAATGTATTAAATTGAACATCTCATGAGTATGTTTAATTATGTTGTGATTACAAGCGCATATCATTGGTTTTATTCACAGATGGGTCCCCTGAAGAAGGGCACTTAGTTGCCCAAAATGCATCTGGAATATTATGTGTTAACTAATATATTTTTTGGATTATGAAAATTGAGACATCTGAGATAATCTATCAGATTTGAAAGAAGAAAAAAGAAAGCAAATACATGCTATAATAGCTTTACTTTTCAACCTAATCCTCTCCGGATTGATGCATCACTTATTTCTAACAATGTATGCCTTCACAGGCTCGATGGCTGGGCACTGAGGGGCATCCCCTAATTAGGAGATGCATCTTAGGTACAGAAGGGCATCATCCCCATGTGAGGATATCACACGCCACTGCCATGCCCCCTACCCCGGGGGAGTTCCCCTCTCTGGGCCTCTCTTGTGTAACGGGCACACTAGTGGTTCGATCGTAAAGGCAAATATGATGGGAGAGAGAAGGCAGGGCACTCGTGATGTGGGCAATCTAGAATCCTACAGAGAGAAACTGTCTAATTCGTACTCTGGCCAGTGGACTTGTGTGCTAAAGCTGGACCCATCACTGGAACCCCAGCCCTAGCCCCTCAATCTCCGTCTGACAGTATGTTATATGTTTCCTACACATTTAGTAGGAATGTGTATTTAGATCAAGAAAACTGGCTAGCTCAGAGTACCACATCTAAATCCCTAACTTTACAGAGTTATCAATGTTTGTCAGTAACCTCGAACATGACCACTCTGATTCCCAAGAAATTTGTGGAAACCGATCTAACCCTTTCGTTTTGCATTCCCAACGTGTCATAAAGAAAAGAACTGATAATGCATTGTCAAATGTGTATTACAAAGCTCCAATCTTTGTAAACGAAAAATTAACTACGAATATTATTAGAGAGATGACACATCATTGTTATAAGCATTATTAGAAAACACAATCAGTCTAACCATGTTAATTGTTCCTAATGTTACTAAGGTTACTCCTATCTATCACTAATACCTCTAAACTAATGAGAGCATGTTTGTGGCCTGATCCCCCACCAAGTGTCATAAGTGTAAATGTCACTGTACTGTTTTTAAATATTAAAGCTAGCAGATTGTATCGTGTACAAACATGAAAAAATTCAAAAACGATAAAAAAAACAAAAAACTAATGAGCGTGTTGGCAGTACCCATCTGCCAGGCCTGTTGCAATACCTAACACCACACCTTGGTATCATGTGTCTGGAAGCCAGCCTCTGTGCATTAACAAATGCACCCTGTTTTAAGTGTGCAGGCTTGCACACCTCTTTTACACAGCTATCTTCTCAAGTTGAAGGTCGGGCCTACTTAGCTGCATCTCAGTCACCTCTCACTGCAGCTTCCATGATAATTCCAGTGTGAAGTGAAGTACCTCTCACAGACTTCAGCATGGAAGCTGTTTAAATAATAAAACAGTAACGCTTTTTATAATGTGCCAGAGGCGCAGAACAACCTTCTTAGTTAGTCAGGGGAGCAAAAGTGATCTACGAGCACAAACATTAAAAAAATGGGCATCTCATTCTAATGTGTAACCCTGGAACTAATTGTGCAGACCACAGGGTGACAATCTCTATCAGAAAAATGTGTGCATGGCAAATTCTCGCACTAGGGCAAACATGTGCAAACCACCATTAGTAAAAAGATGTCCAGTTAAAAAAGAAAAGCTAAAAGGGCGACTAAGTGTAAGCTCCACAACAGGTAAGGCCATCCCAGTGTGTCAAAGGCTATTCGATGTCCAGCGGCACTGCTACTGCTTTCTCCTCTTCCACTCTATCTTTCTCCATCAGACCCAACAGTCGTCTTACATTCATGAAGGTGTTATGTGTAGGGATAAATCAATTTTTCATTTGTGTGGATCACGGTCGATAATAGTAGTAGGAGTCTATTGGCTAGGATGCGACTCGATTTCATATCTCGATTCAGAAGAAATAAGGGTCAGTAGGAGTGGATTTCTACGAGATCCCTCTCTCTTTTAGTAGGTTACACAGCGATCAGTGCTTCCCTATAAGACTGCTGGAGTTTCCCCCTGTTCCAAATCAGCCTGATACATGGACAACAGCTTACTGGCAAGGAACCATCTGTATGTTGAATAGAACTCTGAAGGTAGTCCGTCCGCACCATGCATCCTCTTCTATTCCATCTTCAAGATGGCTGCAAATAGCTTTTTGATATAGAGCATTTCTTTCTGGTCTTGGCATAGCAGCAGACATTTCATAGGGGTGGGAACGCAACTTGTATATTCGCGCAGATGGTCGAGGTCAGTGTCTTCCCTTGCAACATATAGAGTTTGATAGTAAGCAACAAATGTTTCGCAAATAACCACTTCAATATTAAGTACCACAGAGACAATGCCTCTGATGGTGCTTATCAGAAATTGGAACTCTGGTTGGGGCTATTTTCTGTTAAACCTTTAAAAAAATTATCTCTGGTTTGGCTTATTGGGTTTTTATTTTGGAGTCATTTTGATTTGTTTTTATATTGGATTGGAGTTTTTATTGTGCTGTGTTTTTAACTGTTTTGGTGCTTCTCAATGATTTACATATTTTTGTTAATTTACACCTGTCTGCTGTGTGCCATAGCTATCATGGGGTTGTCAATGTTTAATCTACTGAAACCTTAGAATGGACCTAACAGGATAGTGACTTTATTACTTGAGGTGGGCACAAACCCACTGCAACTAATAAACCACTTTCTCACACAACAAACACTGGTGTAATGAAACTTGAGGGGGCCCCCGCAAGGTATGTGGAGGGCCTACTCTGGACAAATTAAGGAGCTCTCTGGACAGAGTACTGAGCCGGTGGGGCCCCCTGGAACTTTATGGCCCCCCTGTACCACAGGGTCTGCGTGGGCTGTGTTACACCATTGACAACAAACCTATCAGACAGATTACAGAAACCCACAAGCTCCATATTCAGACTACTGGGCTTTTGCTTAGTTGAAATAGATATGCAGGCTCAGTTTGTATAGAGTAGAGCTGTGTGCTTCTGCCTGAATCACTAGGCAGAATGTACCCCAAAGGTTACACCCTTTCTATTGTATGACTATTTCAAAATGTAATCAATCAATGAGTGAATGACCTTGGATTACTCCAATAACCAAAATGTGCTAGGAACACCATATTTGAAGCCAACCCCTCCTAACCCAATCTCATTGTTTGACAGATGCTGATGCACGTATTTTCAGTATTCAAATTTACTTAGATTATTTTCATGACTGGTGTTAGCTTCCATGTTGAACCAAACCTGATTCTTTAAAATGGATTGACTCCCAGCCATTATGCATAATCTCACTCACTCCCTTGTACATATTTTTCTCTTCACTCACAACTACTGTTGCTTCGCTTCTAAAACAGTCTGGCCAACTTCAAGGGTTCTCTTATAATCATGGTTTCATATTGCATGTGCACAAACCTAGTGGAAGCAGTAATATCGTTTGATTCACGTATATCCACTATTAAGTGTAGTTCAGTTCATATGTCTTTATTTCGAATTTTTTCGTCATAAAAGACGTACATAATAAAATACAATTGTTGTAAAAGATAAAAACAGGAATTACGCTAAAAGCAACAAAATAAATGTATATACATGTGGCCAATACATGGTACCAAATTAATAAATAGAAAAAGTATAAAAATACATAGGGCAGTCAAGATAACAAGGCTACTTAAAACCAACCGGGTGGTTTACTCTTTATTCCTAATAATCAACACCCTTCCCAAAAACTTCGCAACCGCAATTACAATAGGTTAACTAGTCTCCGTCCTCATAATCCTTAAAGCTTCCAACCCAACCCTGGTACCCATGTTACGGCAAATGGGTTTGAGCCATTTTGTCCGTGGTGCTACATACGCCGGGCATTCAAAAAATATATGTCCGACGGATTCCACGCGGATAGGGCACCTACGGCAAAAAGCACCCTCCTGGCCCCTCCATCTTTTGGTAAATAATCCAGTGGGGAGCGAACCGACCCTTAGCTGGTGGAACAGTTTCCTGTGCTAAGTTTGGTGATGGTATCCCAATAATCTTCCAAGAAAGGATCGAGTTTATGCTCCAGAAACAGACCGGACAAAGAAGTTGCAAGTGTTTGGCCGATCCATTTCTGACGAACAGCCGACCAGTACAGGCTTTTAAATACTTTCTTGGAAGGAAAACGGCCATTTGCGGGGTCAGTCCACAAATTGCTCAAGCCCATGGTCTCCAAGAGGAGTCTAACCTGTTTAAACTAGTTGATATTACCCGACCCCATAATGGACCTAACATCCAGAATAGATTTTGCAAAAAGAGCCAGATCAGGGGTTGTCCAAATCCTCCTCCAGAGAGCCACTGGCATAAAACGAGCTAAATCATCAATGGAATGACTACCCAAATCCATTAACAGTGGAATAATGGGGCTAGAACTGGGAAGGCCAGTTAACTTCCTAAGGAATTTGTTCTGGACTTTAACCTGGGGGAGAAAGGTCCGCAAAACCCCAAAGGTCCGCTCCGTACAAGATCGCTGAACCTATCCTGAGGTTAAAATTTTTTAAAGCAGGTCCAATCCTTTTTGTCTGCGAATATCTCTGCTCTTTAACCAGACACCCTGAGAGCTGGGCAAACTTGAGAGAAAGGTTGTCGATCTGGGGTCTCCATCTCACTTTACTTTCTAGGACAATTCCCAGATAGGTCATAACATTGGTTTGTTCTAATTCAATGTTATTCACAGTGACACGGCCCACCACGGATCTGCCTTTTGTAAGGACCATTAACTTTGTTTTAGTTACATTTACCTGGAGGTCATGATCGAGGCAAAATTCCTCAAATTTATTTAATTCCGCCTGCAGGCCAACCTGTGTCTGCGAAAGTAGGAGGGTGTCATCCGCAAACATAAGTAACGGATATTTCGTGCCACCTAATGAGGGGGCATCTGTCAGAAAGGCTGAGAAGTAGTGCACGACCCTGTTTATGTATAACAGAAACAGGGTCGGCGCTAGAACGCAGCCCTGCTTGACGCCACGGGACACCGGAAACCTATTGGTGACCTGCCCTTGTTTGCCCCAGCGGACTTGTGCGAAATTCCCCTCATGTAAGTTGATTACAACAGACAGAAGCTCCAGTGGCATCCCCATGTCACTGAGGACCCCCCACAGCTTGCCCCTAGGTACGAGGTTGAATGCTGAATTGAGGTCAACAAAGGTGGCATAGATGGTACCGCCACCCAAACTAACTACTTTCCAGTAGATTAGTAGAAACCTAAGGACCTGCTCGATCGTACTTATGCAGGATCTAAATCCAGCCTGCAGATGCGAAAGTATGTTCTCAAGCTCTATCCAGCTCTGTATTCTGGCCAGGACCATTCTAGCTACTACTTTTTGTATGGAGTCGATCAAGCTGATCGGTCGAAAGTTCCCCGGGATGGAACGATCCCCCTTCTTGTGGATGGGCAGAATCTCGGCACCACGCCACAAGTCTGGGATACTAGCCACCCTAGCTATTGTATTTCCCAAAAACACAATATACGGAATTCAGTTGGTTTGGTCGGATTTAAAAACATCTGCTGGAATGCAGTCCATTCCCGGGGCCTTACCACATGGGATCTTTTCCAGGGCTGCCTCGACCTCCTTGCAATCAAAGGTAATTGCTTTAGTGTTCAACACAGGACCAATGCCATGTGGGGGGTCAACTTTGTTTGAGACCATCCCAGAGAACAGAGACTCGTAATGCGCCACCCAGATCTCACAGGGAACATGGTTAATGGGGACCTGAGATTGTTGGGAATTGCCCCATTTAACTATAAGCCAGAATTTGGTTAGATTTTTCTGCTTACTGGCTACTAATAGATCAGACCAATGTCGGGTGTCCCAGTCAAGTTTAGCGCGGAGCCGCACTTTGCGGTAGTTCTGCCTCGCTCTCCTAATATCGGGTATGTTTTTTGACTTAACTGCCAAGGCCAGGATACCATAAGAAACCCGGCAAGATTTATTATACCATGAGGTGCTCGTAGAACGAGCAGCTGTTTTATGAGACTTACATGGTTTGGAA
Source organism: Lissotriton vulgaris (assembly GCF_964263255.1). NCBI lineage: Eukaryota > Metazoa > Chordata > Amphibia > Caudata > Salamandridae > Lissotriton > Lissotriton vulgaris. The sequence goes on along the minus strand of NC_141694.1, from coordinate 1,081,703,176 downwards.
AAGAGACCTTTAAGGTCATTAAAAAGGTTATCGTGAATTTTAATGTTTGACCCATTATTATTGTCCTCCAAGGGTGGGAGAGATCGCAGTACCCCCAAAGCCCTTGATACCATTAGCCTGATCTCTTCAGTTGCCCCGGGATCAATAGCAACCTTCGCCCAACGCACCCTACGTATGTCGTTTGTAAGCAATGTGTCGGCGGTAGCTATCTCCGTCATAGGATTATACATAGTACCGCCTTTTATGCGAAGACTCAGTGCAAGGGGGTTGTGGTCGCTTTCCGGGCGATCCAAAATCTCCATGTCCTCCAATATGCCCCAATACTCAATTTTAATGAGGATGTAATCAATTCTACTACTATAGGGGCCATTTACAAAGGTGGACTTGCCCATTTTAATCAGAGGAGGACCGACCATTCACCGCTCTAAAACCACGCTCTAGGCAGAAACCCATCCATTGTAAAGCTGATTCAGTCCATTTCTTGACTGGCTGGAGGTCCAGCAGGAGAATATTCCACTCTACATCCTCCTCTGTCGTGAGGGTGTCTCCATCACAACAAAGGGGCTCAAACGTACAGTTAATGTCGCCAGCAATTAAAACATTGCTGGCGTGCCCATCTAAATTCAGGAATGTATCCAGATCAGCAAAGGTTTCAGAGCCACGACCACCTGGCAGACCCCGGTTATACACATTTACAATGGTAATGTATTTTATGATCGGGCAGATGCATATTTATAACAAGAAGGTCAGGGCGATCGACCACCAGTTCGGTTGGACTGTAATTAGTAGACTGCCTAACCCAAAGGGTTAGGCCCCCTGAGGGTCTACCTTTTTTTCCTCTAACTGCGGGTTTACAGAAATTTAAGTACCCAGGACGGTATATAGGATCCACTGCCCACGTCTCCTGAAAAATAAAGATATTGTACTGTTCTATCAAGGCTGACCATTCTACTGAGGGAATTTTACTCTTCAGGCCAGCAATGTTCCAAGAGAGCAGCTTGGTCAGGTTTAGATCAATAACTGTACTGGGCAGGATAGAAGACAAAACCCTTTTTAGGTCCGGGACACGGATATTGGTCATTCTAGGGCAGCTGGTTTCTGTGGGAACGAGAGCCACGATCCCCAGCTCATCACTAGCCAACTTTTCTTCCCCATCATGTAAGTCACCCATACATGACTTGTGGTTCACACAGACTTGTTTTATCACAGGGGAACCCTTCCAAATTGACTAACCCAGAAGCAGCGCCATTATTATCTATACTTCCACTAAAGGGTGTAGATGGGTCCATACATACTGCAACCGGTGGTACCCTCATAGGGCTAGTGCTGGCTTTTGAATGAACCCAGACAGCAGCTCTATTTACATGGCGCCCAACACGGCTGATTTCCCTACAGCCTAATCCCAGTCAGTCCACCCCCTCCAGACCGAGTAGAGACTCAAAACGCTTCATCAAGGGGAGTTGAAACTCCTACCTACTAGTTATGAATGGGCGTCTTTTAGACATCTCCCAAACATACTGCTGGGAGGAGCTTTGGCCAATAAAAGAGCTGGGATAAAAAAAGCTCAGGTCATGCGTTTGTATTCCACTTGAACCCCTGTACCCAGAGTCATTACATATGAACCTAACCAGTCTGGGGTCCCTAAAATTCACAATTATGCAATCCCCCTGGATATTCTTAGTTCTATGCCCCAACCACCCCACCCTTCTAACATGCAAAATCTCGGCATTCATGAATGCTGGGGGTGATCTGTTACAATTGAGCCAGTGAATAACCTTGTTTTTAAGTTCACTGTGGGTCTCAAGTCTTTCCGATTGGATCCCAGGAACACCAGTGGGAATGACTGTGTAGGGTATTGACTCAGGGGGTAGGTTTATACACGGGAGCTTCAGGGGCGAGCCTGTTCTCCGCATACTGCTTATCCCTCTACTATGTGGGTCTACACTGTGTCCAGGGGCTGCCAACTTTGAACTAGTGACACAGTTGGTAGTCACAGATCCCACATTCGTACCGTTTATTTTCCCTCTAGCAATCTCAATAGCATTGGGTAATTTGTTCACCTTTTGTTTGTTAGATGCATTCCGCTGGGACACTATCTGGGGATCAGAGGAAACAATAGCCGCTCTCGAAGAGGGCGGGGGCCCCAAACCCTGGCTAAGCCCCGCAACCTTATCCAAAGTAACTGAATTGACTATCACAGCTCTTTCAAGTTTCCCCATATTCACATTAATTTGCTTAACCCTTTCAAGTAATGGAAGGAACAGAGATTTTAATAACTGCTCTAGTGTTTCTAGAAAACCCGTGGGAAGTTGGCTTTCAACTGACGAAGGAGATTTTTGCACCTTTGGTAATTTCCCGATAGTATGTGTCTGGTTTTCAAGGTTCACCGAGTTGACCCGTGCAGGTATAGGTGTATACATTTAAGACACTTTTACACGCCCTTCCTTTTGCAATCTTCCCCCTTGCTTTCTTTTGCCTGTGGCTGGTACAGATTTACTAGCATTTCCCGATTTAGGCGAAGATGAGACAGAAACCCGGGACTGGGAAGAAATGTCAAGAGTATTAGAGAGTCGTGGTCTTGTCCCTAATATGGAAATACTATCGGTGGAAGAGTTAGGGGTGCTACTGGACAGGGACCCTGCTGACCCAACTGGCCCCGCCTGCTCTGTAATAGATCCCCCGTGCAGAATACCATTGACCGGGGGCTGCGCAGGTGAGACAGCTCCCATAATGGTACCCAAAGAGGATCTCTTCGAGGGAAGAAGCTCTAATGATGATATTTTTTCCGTCAGTTCTATTTCCCGTTCCAATACAACTGCTGCTCCAGTGATGAAATTGTCAGGGGGTCCTGACACAGACCCCCCAGTGGTACAAAATGAGAGCCTCTTGACATTCTTTGGACGGACCGCCATAACTCCACACCAGGGAATAAAATAACAATATAAAAAGAATAAAGACAATTTGACATTTAAGAGTGCCCCGAGGCACGATATAAAATTCCACTAAACCAAAAATGTTAAGATTTAGAACATAAAAAGTCTCACTGCATTTAGTTCAAGACGAAAAGGGGGGTGACTCAGCCCAGCCTCGGACGGCCACAGACGTCCCCGCCCTTGTTCCGGGCTTCTCCCGGTGCGTTCCCGCACGAGTCCCGCGACGCGGAAGGGCTCAGTTCTTTTTAAGCGCCTCCGGGCGCAGGCTGCATGGAGGCGGCGTCAGCCGCAAAGGCTCTTGGGGGCTGTAGTCCCCCCCCCCCTCCCGGCAGCCAGGACGTGAGGTGGAGTAGCGTCTGTGGCGGCTGGGGGGGGGGCCTGGGCTTGTGGCAGGAGTCTGCAGCAAGAGAGCGGAAGAGCCAAAGGAGACCTGGGCGTATGGCAGGAGCCCATTGCAAAGGAACACAAAGGTAAGCAGCCGTTTGAATTGTGCAGAGGAATCCCGCTCTGCCGAGGGGCTCAGTTCATTTTAAGCGCCTCCGGGCGCAGGCTGAATGGAGGCGGCGTCAGCCGCAAAGGCTCTTGGGGGCTGTAGTCCCGTCCCCCCCCCCCCTCCCGGCGGCCGCGACGAGAGGTGGAGTAGGCGGCTGGGGGGGGACCTGGGCTTGTGGCAGGAGTCCGCAGCAAGAGAGCGGAAGAGCCAAAGGAGACCTGGGCATATGGCAGGAGCCTGTTGCAAAGGAACACAAAGGTAAGCAGCCGTTTGAATTGTGCAGAGGAATCCCTGTACATTATGCCCTGGTAATAATTAAATTACAGCAACTTTGAATTTAAATATGGAACAGAGAATGAGCCTTTCCACACGTTTTCTACATTTAAAGGTGTTATTTGGCACTCGCCTTTTGTTGGTGATAAACATGCATGGACTAACCTTATATGGAAAGAAATAATTGTATTTCATATTACAATGATCACACTTTACTTGCTGGGTATTTAAGATAATTTTCCAACTGATTGTAAACACTAGATGAGGGACTTAAAGTTAATGTATATGGACAATATCTCTGTGCCACTTGTGTGCCACAACCTGAATGCATAGGATATATGTCAGTCCAACCTGTTAGTATAAGACTGCTTGTCTGTTTCCTATTGATTGAGATCCTGTTCTCTGCTATTAACCCACTTTGTACCATTTGTTATCCCAATCTGCATATTTACAAATTTTGAAACTACATGAACAATATGAATAATACAGAAATCCTATATCGCAGAAAATGGGAGACACTGAGTATATCGCCACTGTCCTGAAATTGAAACCATATCCCTGAGTCTTGGGGAGCAGGCATGAGCTCCTATGCATGTTTACATTCATACAACCTTTCGGGGTGAATTTGCCTCTGTGGCTGGAACAGACAGCTGTTTGACAAAAATGCCATATGTACCATCAACACTTTTTAGAAGATACTGTCCTAGAAGATAGTGGAGATCATCGGCTCGGGCGAGAAAACTCGCACTTAGATTATGCAAAAGTCCTTTGGGTTGAGCTATCCTTACCACTTATGAGTCCTCAATATGGTACACATTGCCTTTGGCTACTCTGTCGTCGGAGGATCATCACAGACCTGGAAAAGCTACAAAGGCCTGCTTCTTCAAAGAAACCTATAGCTAGAGGATAGGGTCACTGATCGTTTTTAGGTCACAACCTACTATACATTAAGGACATCTTGGGGACATTCAGAAAGATGACCTAGGAATGCATTCCACCCATTTCTTACCATTGGCTTTGAGGTTTCTCACATTTTCTGGCTTTCTATTTGCTGGCTTTATTTGCTCTAGGCAGTCCAGCGTGAGGCCATCACTCCCATTGCCCAAACCTTGTTTACTCTAGTCCTTCATGAACTCCCTTTCTTTAAAAAGGCCTTTAAATCGTGTTCTTATCTTGTCACGTTTGCTGTGCATTCAAAGACAGAAGTCAAATGTCAAGTTCTCTCTTCCATGGGACCTTGGTGTTTACTTTTCTATCTCTGAATTCAAAGTGAGAAAATGTATGTGACAATCCTGTTGAGTATCCATGTAAGAGGAAAAGGTGTAGGATGGGTTTTTCCAGCACACAAAAACAAAATGAACTGGGATGGGGTTTCAGAATATATCGGATTTAGTACAAATGAAGAAAATTGTCTTTTAAATTCTGAAGTGTCGTGAAAACAAATATTTGAATTATCAAAAGACATCACTACACTAGGTGATAACATTTGCACACATTATCGTTCGTGTGCAGTAAATATTTACTTTGGTGCAAATGTAATTGTTATTTCAATTGAAAATGTATTGTCTGGAACGGTAGTGCTCTACCACACCATGCATATTTCACACTACGCCACTCCACTCTATGCCTTTCCACTCTATGCCATTCCACTGCACTCAATGACACTACACTCCATGAGATGGCACTCCACTCCCCTCTACTCAACCACTCTACATGCGACTCCATGCCACTCACTCCACAACACAAAGCCACACTTAACGCCTCTCCACTCCACCCTACCCAACTCCCCTTCTGTCTATCCCAGTCCACTTCTATCTATCCCACTCCACTTCATTCAACTCCAATGTACCCTAATCTACCCCACCCTATCGCACTCTACTTGAATCTACCACACCTCACTCCACCCCAATTTACCCACCCCACTCCAATCTACCCCATTCCCCTCCAATCTATCCCAATCCACTCCACTACGATCCAATCTACCGCACTCCACTACACCCCACTCCACTCTGTCTAACCAAATCAACCCCACGCCAATCTATCCCACTCCAAACAATCTACTGTACTCCACTCAAATCTACTCCACCCTGCTTCAATATACCTCCGTGTACCACACTCCACTCCAATGTAGCTCAGTCCACCCCACTCCAAAGTACCCCAATCCAATCCACTCCACCTAACTCTACTGCAGTCTACCTCACTCTAATCTACCCCTGTCCAATATACCCCACTCCACTCCAAACTCAATTGCAATCTATTCATCTACTGTCTACTCCAATCTATCCCACTCCACCACAATCTGCCCCACTCCAATCCCACTTCACTACAATTTAACACATTCCAATCCACCCAATCTACCCCACTCCACCCTACCGTAATCGACCCCACTACAATTTAACACCCTGCACTCAAATCAAACCCCACGCTAATCGAACCCACTCCACCCCAATTTAATCTGCCCTACCCCAATTCAATCTACCCCATCCCACTCCACCAAATCTACCCCCATCTACTCCGATCTACTCCACTCTACCCCACCAAAGCAATCTACCACCCCTAATCTGACACTCCAATCTATCCTACTCCTAACTACCCCACTCCAGTCTTCCTTTTTCAATCTATTCCACTCCATTCCAATCTACCCTACTCCAATCCACCCAGTGTACCCCACTCCAATCCACCCTAATCTACCCCACTACACTCTAATCTAACCTACTACACTCTTCCCCAGTCTCTCACTTTACCCCAATCTCGACTCCACTAAAAAAAATCTATCCACCTCCACAACACCCAAATCCACCCAAACCACAACACTGTCACCCCCACGGGTATCTGGGTGCTGTGTCTCTGTCAAACAGCCAGGTCTTGAGTCTCTTTCTGAAGTTTGCCAGTGAGGGGGCTGTACGGAGCTGGAGGGGAAGTTTGTTCGAGGTCTTGGAAGAGATGTAGGAGAAGAAGCGAAAACCGATAGATGCATACAAGGGAAAGTGAAGAGGAGCACATGTCTAGAGGGTTTTTGGAAGTTCAGTCGATGGTTGATGTAGGCATGTCCTAGGTCGTGGAGGGCTTTATAGGCTGTGTGAGGACCTTGAGCTGGCATCTCTTCTGAATGGGGAGTCAGTGGAGGTCTCTCAAATGGGGGGGGCCATGCAGGTATGGTTTTTTTGGGAGGTCCAGGATGAGTCTGGCTGAGATCGGAAAATATTTTTGAGATCGCTGGGGTCAGCAGACGCTTTCTTTAGGACGGGTCTCAAGTCTGCGTGTTTCCATCTTTCCGGGAAAGTGGCTGTGGAGATGGAGGTATTGAGGAGGCTGGTGAGTTGTGTGCGGATCGGGTTCATTGTGACGTTGTAGAGTTGGTGGGGGCAGGTGTCAGGGTGCGCCCTGGAGTGGATGGAAGACCTGATGGCTGAGGTGGTCAGGGCGGTGAGCGGAGACCAGGTGGTAATGGTTTGGCTGATTTTCGCTTGTTGGTTGCGGTTGTTGAGGGTTGAGGGTGGTGGGTTCGAGGTTGAAATTGTTGTTTATGTTGGTGATCTTCCTGTGGAAGTAGCCCCCACTACACTTTCTCAGTCTACAAAACTCCATTCCACTCTATCCAATCTACCCCACTCCACTTCACTCCAATTTACCACATCCCATGCAAATCTACCACACTTCAGTCCAATCTAACTCACTTCACCCCATTCCAATCTATCCTACCCTACCCCACTCCACCCCAACCTACCCCACTCCAATCTACTCCACTCCAATCTACCCACCCTAACTCAATCTACCCCTCCCCATCCCAATCTACCCAACACCACTCTATCCAACTAATTCCAATTGACCCTACTCTACTCAAAGCTACCCCAATTTACCCCTTCCAAACGACACCACTCCTGTCTCTCACTCCAATCTACCCAACTTCACTTCAATCTATTTTACCATATCTAGCCCGCTCCAAACTACCACAGTCCACTCTACCCCCCTTGACTCTAATGTTCCCCACTCCAATCTACTTCTCTCCACTCCAATCTACCCTGATCTACTGCTCTCTACTCTTCCCTGAACTACCCAACTCCAATCTAGTCCATTCCACTCTATCCCAATCTACTCCACTTCCCCAATCTACCCCAATTCAATCTACCCTACTCCCCCACTCCAAACTACCCTAATATATCCCACTACCCCAATATATCCCACTCTACCCAGATCTACCCCACTTCAATCTGGTCTACTCCACTTCAATTCAACCCACTCTACCCCAATCTATCAAACTCTATCCACTGCGTCAATTTACTCCCTCTTTCAGCTGTCCCTTTCTCACCTGCCCGTCTCCTTATCACTGGTTTTTGCCAGTCCACTTCTTGAACACCCATCAGGTTCCTGCCTGCATTTCTGTCCCTTTATCACAGCTCACTGTGTAACTTCTATTTCTTTGTCACTCCTCTCTTTTGTCTCTTTGCACACTCTCTCAACTCTTTCTCAGATGTCTATTACTTTCTCAGCTCTGCAATTTTCCTCCCTTTTTCTTTCTCTTAGCTTTTACTTCTTTTTAGCTCGCTCTGAGAACGTCCTCCTCCCCATCTCTTTCAGCTACCTTTTGTTTAACATTCCTGTCTCTTCATTAGTCCACTCTCAAAGCATTCCTCTCGCTCTCTTCTTTTCCCCCTTTCTCTCTGTCAAGTAAGACTAAGCTGTCTCTTTATCCTCTTTCTCACACGGAGATCTCACGTTTTTCTCATCTTTCACACACACTCTCTAAGCTGCCCTTAAGCTATCTCTTTATCCCCATTCGCACACAGGCCTCGATTTTTTTCTCATCTTTCACACACTTGTTTCCAGCTCTCTCTCTAAGTTGCCCCCAAAGCACCATTCATTTTGACACCACGTGCTCTATACGTTTTAGAATTTCTCACCTTCGTTGCCACAAACCAAGGTCTGTTTCAGATGAAGTTGGACCTCATTCTGCCCACGGCTTGCCACATCCTGCTTCTAGTGCCCTCCAGGGTGCTTTCTAGCCTTGATGTAAGGCTTGCAGAAATTGTGGTGGTTCGTTTTGAGGCATGTTTCTCTTAGGCTGATTACTGGCCTCTCCTATGCATCACCTGCACAACCCAGATGCCTCCTCCCTCCTTTTGTGTGCATTCTCTACTAAGCATGAATGAAATAAAGAAATGAGAGCAAAAAGTGTGGTACACTAATGTGATGAATTATCTGATCCAAAAACAGAATTTTGAAGCAATCTAGGGTGTAATTTAAAAAAAGGTTTGACATTTTAAATGGAGAACGTTTAAGATAGAAAATTGGTTAGAAAATACGTACTTACATTTCGAAAGGCAATTATTTTGAGACCATTATGTGGGAAAATGTTCACACAACTGAAAGACCCTATTTTCCTCCTAAAACGTTCTACACTCTAACACTAACAGATATTACATTTCCCCCTATGCTTTCAAGTTACCTAAACTCTACTGCCTAACTCCTCAACCCTAACTGAGATCCCCAACACTAACTAAAATCACAACCCTCACCCAATAACCCTATCCTCTGTTCCTAATGTGACTCCCACCATATAACCTAATGGTATCTGCATCGCTTCCTCTGTGCTGTGAGCTACTCTAATCCTAATCTCTTTTACCTCTGTTGGCCTCTGATTGCTATGGGTTCCACCTGCTAAAATTTCTCCTCAGTACATTGGAGCTGGTTTCATGAGAGTCGGCTACGTGTTGCAGAAAGATGTGCATGGGTGAGGAATATAGCTGCCTCCAAAATGAAGGGGTCTTTAATTTCCTTTAAAAATTTATGGACTTTATACTCCAATTCCTCATTGGAGAGATGTGCTCCCAAGATTAACATTCTCAAAGTGTTGTGTTCCTGAGACTGATTGTTGTGTCACTCTTGCAGACGTTTATGCATAGCTGCCACACGGGCTTTCACGACCAAACCTATACCTTCACCTTGACAAATGCAGCATTCAAAAGGAAATCTGTGTAGTGTAAATTACCTCCTGGAGCACAGCACAACCTCATCTGCAGCCATCAACAGTCTCTTATTGAGGAGAGATTGTGCTGTGGAGGCCTTGGGAAATAAATGTTTTATAGTACAGAATCCACCTTTTCATCCTCTGGATCCTTCAGGGCATTGTCAGTCTGGAAGACCTCCCCCCCCCCCCCCCCCCCCCTCCACTCAAGCTTGGAGTGAATTGATTCAGTTTGGCTCTTTCCATTCCCTCATTAGGCACATCTTTGATGGAATGATGAATGGGGCAGGCCAAATTGACGTCACTGCTAGAATTGCACAACTCTGGGTTAGAGGAAGTCCTGGAATAAGCTGTAATGTGGATGTCCATGCCTACCCCAGTGCAATACTACATCCAATAGAGCTATGCCTCCAGCCTTAGCTTCGTTTTTGAGACTATCACAGTCTGGAGAGCAGATCTTTTGCCAACATCAAAGATCACTGTACGCTCTGAGAGTACATATCATGGCCAATGAATGGCTCCTCTTTAACATCTTGTTATTTAGACTCCGTGCTTTTGACACAGTAGGATCTTAATGTAGCTTTTTCCGGGATACCGGTGATTGCTTTGCTAGGAAGGGCTTGCTGGGTTACCAGAGAGCTGGACTAGCCAAATGACCCGCAGCAGCTTTATTGGAGGCATTCATTAAATTCAGACTTGAATAGCCTTAGATAAGACCACACTGTATACTTTGAGATGTATCATATGCTCCTTTTCTAAGGTTGAGAATTCTTTGGTATCAGAATATAGGTAAATTAGTAAGTATGGGTTAGCTGGAGAATGGAATAGAAGAAATAGGGCCAACTCTAGTGGCAGTCGAACGACTTCAGGTGATGACGGATGATGAGCTTTTTATAAGCAAACCCTTATTTGTTCTCTGAGGGGGGAAAAAAATCACACAAGCTTTCCTGCAACACTCTACCTCAGGGATGAATAGAAGGTTTCTCAAGAATCGAATGGCAGAGATTTCCTGTGATCTCCTTATTCTGTGTTGAAGCCTGTGAATAGGGTAAGTGTCTATATAGGCCAGATTTGGAAAGCAATATTAAACCACAAAGCAGCGGGATAAGGAGGTAATATCAAAATAATTACGGTAATATGTAAAACACTGACCTCAAAACCTACATATTAACAAAAAACACTGGTGCAGGTGACGCTTTACTGAGCACAAGACTAGAAGAACTCTGCGATCACAATCCTGTTGGAGAGAACTTTGCTGAAGAATATTACTCCTCTGATGCCTAAAATCTCCCCAGGTGGCTCCATGAACTGAGCACTAGAACAAGTATCTCCTTAAGAATCCTTCATCAGGTTTTGACAGCCCCAGTGAGGAAGCAGCAATTCTCGAATGCATCCATCGCAAAGATTTGTAGCTCCCTGAAGCATACGAAGCTTCCATTAATGGCATATGGGCCCGTGTGTGCAGATTTATTTCCCAGGTCACTCTTCCTCTTGGCTATTTCTGTTCTTCTGAGTTCTGGCTTGCCCGTCGACAGTTTGATGAACAGTACAAATATGAATTTGATGTGCATCTTGCTTTTCTTACCCAAGGAAAAAAGGATTGTTGGTGCGGTATGGTAACCTATCTGTCAAAGAGCTGATAAGAAATGTACAAGCACCCTAAACAAATGGTCGACTGCCAACAAACCTGAATTTTCAAATCACACCTATACTGTGTGGCTTCAGCGACTGTGGCACACCTTTCACACATTCTGTATCTTAAAAAAAAAGGTTGCCAGCCAACTCGTTGCCATCTTTTCAAGTACAAGACAGTGGTAGCAAACATCTGGAACTCATAACCAGACTTCATGCCGTTTAGCCTCAACCCGTCCTAACCAGCTAAGTCGGCAGAAACAACTTGTGCAGTGCTAATGGAAGAAAGATCCATTTTGTTTTGCTTTTGCAAATGAAGCATCAAAAAGAAATAGCAATATGCGCATTAGAAGAGCCCTGGGAAAAAAAAGAATCCAACATGGAGAAATCTCGGCTACTAAGAGAAGTAACCACGCTTTACTTACAGAAGTGTAATTTACCTTGGAATCGGTCAATATTGGTACAATTGATTCTTTATCCTCCAAATGGTCCATTAATTCCACCTCTGGTCCATAATCATTTGCAATATGCTGACAGTTAATGTTTATTGTTTCTTTAAGCTGACCAAAAAATACCTTACTAGTTCGGACAATCAAATCCACAATTATTTGAAGCAATTGAGCAATTTTCGAATCCTAGAACAGCCTCCATACAAAAAAAAATAACTAATACTAGGAATATATACAGCATACATGTATCTATTGTTTTTAGAAATCATCTAGAAGGGCATTCGTTTTGTTAAAGTCTATGAATGGCTTTCTTCAACTCTCTGCTAAACACACAAATGTTAAATAAATCCATACCTTGGATTTATACTCCTGTTTTAGCTTTTAGGCCTATGCAATAGCGAACGTTAGCCAAACCCAATAGATCTCACATAGGCAAACTGGTGTGATTTTTTTAAAAATAAAAAATGTTTTTATTTTTTTTATTTTTTATTGCAGGCATGTGCCACAAAAATTAATAGGAAAAAAAAGAAAGAAAGCTGACATCAAAACATGGTGGCCATGTGCTTGCAATAACAAATTAAAATAAAAAAATCAAAATAATCATATTTAATTTTAACAGAACAAGTGTTTCCTAGCAGGCAAGTATACTTTAGACCTGTATAAAACCTTTTTAGTTTTAATGCACATGAAAGGAACACATGAACATTATTAGGATAAAGCAGTGGTTCCCAAACTTTTTCGACCCATCCTCCATTGTCTGTGGCTCCCCACTGTTACTTTTTTGGAGGGTGGGGTGGATGTAAGCCCGGCCTTGGGAGTACTTGCATTTTTCTCCCTGAAAATAATTGGGATGTAGCTGATGAAGGTATTATAATCATATATGCAGGGTGGTTCGTATTACTAAGTCAGCGCCTCTAGTAAAATTGCCAATGCCTTCTTTAGAGTACCCTCTCCAATTTTCTTATCCCATATACATTGCTAGATAGCTCCCCCATGCATGTAGGCCCCATTGCCAAAGTGTTTCTGCTCTTGAAGAATATTTGCATGCTCTTCCATTTCTACCCAAGTCATACGTGCCAACACACCTTTCTCAGCAGGGTGGCTCACGATTTTTTAAACCACATAGAGCTCTATTTTTCCTGTCTCCTCTCTAAAATTGCCTCCAAATCAATGTAAGTAAAAAATGTCCTCGGATTTATTTTTTAAACGTCCCTCTTTCTTGCTTCCAAATGTTGGCATTATGGCGTATATGGTGTTTTACTCCCCTGTGCACAAGGAGAGAGTAGGCCTGTCTGGAAATGTGTGTGTACTGATAGAAATGTGTACTGGAAGTACCTATGATTCAAGTACTAATGTCTATAATTAATAATATTTAGTGAGTTTAATAGACAGGACAGCTGTACTTTCCTGATAACTTGCATTGGTGTATAATGCATTTGGAAAAAAACGAATCTATTAACGAATCTAACAAAATAAATCTGGCAACTTTTGCTTACTTTGGGAGTGTTGGAACGTGGAGATGCAGTGAATTATGGAGGTCATCTCCCTTGATATGCCATCAATTAAGCACTACGTTTACAGCTTTAGGCATGTCACTTACAAATCATCAATATCATGTGTTTAAGTCGAATTAGTTTAACAGAAGCCAACAGACCCTTCAACATTAAATGCATTAAAGTTTGGTGTGTGGCTCCCCTGGGTAGGTTTGACGGCTCCCCAGGAAGCCAAGGCGCACAGTTTGGGAACCACTGGGCTAAAGGGAGGATTCCATCAGCTTACAATTACTGTAACCTAAACATACAGCATTCAAAAGGTTAAAGCATGGACTGAAAAAAAAGCATTGGCAACATGAAGTGTTGGACTACCACATTTAGCTCTATGGTACATTTCTTTTAAGGCAGATGGGCAAATGTAATTGGGAGAAAAAACACTACTCACATTGGGGGACAGCCAGTAGCTGAAGTGGGATGTCCCAGTCAGTATTTTGCGGTGAGTGGAAGCAAATTGTGAATGCCAGTTAAGCAGTCCAATGGACAAAGAGGGTGCATCCAAAACCTCTTACATATGTATATGTGAACATATGTATGTCTGTTTATTTTTGATTTTTACTAATATGTAAATGTAGTGTATTTTGTAAAGCGCACAGCTGCCCCAAAGGGGCATCCCGGCGCTGTATAATGCTGTGGAACTCTTCCTGGCTCTCCCTGTGAGATGCCCCTCCTGGGCACCCCCAAGGTGAAGCCAGGCATCCCAGTGTTGTAGGGGCTATTGTGGAGATTAAGCAAGCTATTACCCAGAGTTGCAGCGTGGGACCCATGATTAGAGTTGGCGCTGAGGCGAGAATTATCGAGTCCGCGGACATTGAGCCCAAGACCCTATATGAGCCCAAGACCCTATATAAGACTAATATGAGGTTGGAGAAACCGCTAAAGCTGCTTGTGAGCTGCACCTAAAAATTACATAGCAAGAGTCCTGGAAGTGGTTGCTTTGTAAGTACATGCTAATCTCCACTTTCCACCCTTTTACTCGTTTTGTGGCAGAATTCTAAGCTTCGTAAATTCCTTAATGGACGGGGGAACAGTAGCAGCTATATTACAGCAAATAGTTACTTACATTTTTGATATATGTAGTACAAAACATTGAAAAATAAGAATCCTCATGCAAACTTTTAAATCTCCCAGATAAATTCACCATGTTGCTGGTATTTTCTTAGCTTACTGTAAAGCACACATATGAAATCGAGCATTGGCCAAGTAAATAGGCCTGGCACTGGCTGCCAACCTTTTAAGAATTCTTGTTTTGTTTTATAATGGTTTTTGCAAACCTTTATTGTTTGAGAAACTGCTGGGCCATCATCAATCTAAACAAAAACATTGGCTAGAGGCAAAGATTTTGTCTTGGTCTCAGAAAGAATACATTGCCAAAATACTCTCTGGCACTGAAGGGAAACACGTTGTGTGTTTATGTGCTCTTTGTGGAAAGGAAGCAAGCTGTAACTCATTGTTAAGTCAGTAAATGCCTGAAATTGGATGACATATTGTCCCTTGTTGCATGCTTGAGCGGGTGGAAGAAAAATGTGAATGACAGAACTGCTGACAAATGGACGAAGTCTAGCGAAAACCCCTATAGATTTATTATACACATAAATTTAGTAGAGCTAAAACAGACTTAAAAAGCCTATCGGTCTGGCATTAGCTGCCAGTCTCTTACCTTTGAGACAAAAGGAGGAAGGCGAGAAAAAAAGAGAGAGGAAGGCAAGAAAGAGGGAGGCAAGAAATAAAGTGGAAGGCAAAAAAGAAAAATGCAATCAAGAAACCGAGGAAGGCAAAAAAGAAAAAGGCAATCAAGAAACAAAAAGAAAGAGGAAGGCAAGAAAGAGGCAGGCAAGAAAGACCAAAAGAGGAAAGCAAGGAAGAAAGAAATAGGAAGGCAAGAAAAAGAAACAGAAAGGGAAGAAAGAAAGAGGGGAAGAAATAACGAATGAAAGAAAGAGGAAGGCAAGAAAGAACGAAAAAGGAAGGCAAGAAGGAAAAAGAAAGAGGAAGGCAGGCAAGAACGAAAAAGCAGTAATGATAGAAGAAAGAAAGGAGCAGGAAAGAAAGAGGAAATCCAGAAAGAAAGAGTAAGGCAAGAATAAAAGAAAGGGAAAGGCAAGTAAAAAAGAAAAGGAAGGGGGAGGTAAAAAGGTAAATCGGAAGCAAAGACGGAAAGAGGAAAGCAATAAAGAAAGGAAAAAAGAAAGGAAGGCAAGAAAGAAAAAAAGAGAGAAAGAGCAAGGTAAGTGTTAGGCCTGGCATCATTGGCGTGGGTTTCCCCTGTATTTGTTGCCTTTGCCTCATGTGTTCTGCTGTGTGTTGGATTCTTTTTGCTGGTCTAGATGCTTTGGGCACTTAGCCACTGTTGTTCAGTGCCAAAGTGCAAGTGCTCACTTTGTAAATTATTGTTATGGATTGGTGAATCCATGAATTGTATATTTGATTTACTAGTCAGTTCCTAGTACAGTGCACTGAGTGTGCCTAGGGTCTCTGAATCAAATGCTGCTATAGGGCTTGCAGCACTGACTGTGCCACCCACAGCAGCAACCTGTAAAATGTAACCCAGAACTGCCACTGCAGTGTCTGTGCGCAGGTTTATACTGCTATGTCGACTTGGCAAGTGCACCTACTTGCCAGGCCCTAACCTTCCCTTTTCTTACATGTATGTCACCCCTAAGTAGGCCAAAGGTACCAATGTGGTCACGGTGCAGTGTATGTGAAAGGGAGGACATGACCTGATGTATATGGCATGCCCTGACAGGGAAATACTGCCAATTTCATGTTTTACTATTGCAAGGCTATCGGTCCCATAGGATAGAATGGTGAGTTTGCTCATAACATCTTATGAGTATTACTGCCCATTGAAACAAGATAGGAAAATAAAGCTTGATATGCCTGAACTCAGAATGTTAAGATGCATCATTTAGTGAGGTTGATTTTACAATCTGGGTTTGAAAATACCACTTTTAGAAGGTAGGTATTTTCTTGCCTAACCATCCAGTGTGCCTCTTCTAGGTTATGTATTGACTGTCTGGCTTTGGAGTGACAGGGGCTGGGGATGTGCATTCTGTTCAGGCAGCCACTTGGGGGTTGAGGTGTGTCCTACCTTTCCAGGGTGAGTCGGGGCTGGGCTGAATAGCAGGGCCAGAGTGGGAACCACAACCGGCCCCGGCAAAGTGCTCGGTCGGCCCCCCTCCCCACTCGGGGGGGGGGGCTGGAGGGGCCGCTGAGCACTTTGCCGCGGCCGGTTTCCGGACGATTTTGGTACAGGGCCGGTTTTGCAGCTATCCTGCAAAAACTGCCCTGTTACAAAAACGGCACCCAGGGGCCCAAAACCGGCCCCCACCCGTGCGGCGCACCAGGGGATTGCCCTGTGCCCGCTATGGCCAGTCCAGCCCTGCTGAATAGACCTGTGCTGCATTCAGAGTGAGGGGAGGAGATTTCTTTCATACCTGAATGGGCCTGGCCTACCAAGGACAATGCTGTATCCACCTCCTGCCAGGAAGCTACACCACAGAAGACATAACTGGTTTTGGCTGGGGAAAGAGCCTCTCTGCCACAGAACACCTGATTTTACCGTATATAAAGAGGGGCCCAGGCTTTTAGACTACTTCTGGAAATCAAAATGGAACCTCTGCCAAGGAGAAGAGCTGGAAGAAACTGAAGGGGGAGTACTGCCCCTTTGCTGTGTGCTGTCTGGGGTTGGCCTACAGTGGCTGTTTCTGACCAGGAGAGAAACGGTGTGTGTATCCTGCTTATAAAGTGTCTCCAAGGGCTTGAAGTGGAGCTTGCCCTCTGATCAAGAGGTCTAAGGAACAGCAAAGAGCTCTCCATCCTTCTGGGCATCATCTCTGGAACTGCTGGTTTCAGTTGCTGCAGAAGAAAAGGGCAACTGACTCTGACAGTCTGTCGCAGGATTCTTTGTCCTGAAGGCACTGCCGCCCTTTGCACAGTGTCCTTGGTCTCACCAACGCCGTTTTGATGATAGTCACCGAGCCGTTGCTCGCACTGCATCCTGTGGGTACCGCCTCGCTTCACTCTACCTGGACGTCACTGTTGCTGCCCGACCAGTATATGGACCGGCTCCATTGCCTGCACTGCAGTCTGCCAGCACCACATCGAGCACCGTCTCACCTTGCACCGTGAGCCTTGGCCTCGCCGATGCCATCTGGCCGATCATCACCGAGCCACTGTCTGCACCGCATTGAGAGGGCACCGCACCCTGCACAGCTTCCATTTTGCAACGCAACCACGGCGGTTGTCCCGACCGGCTCATAACATTGTGTCGGCTGCAATGAGAAAGGTACTGTTTTCGAATCTGTCTTCGCTTTAGCTGACCCCGCACTGACGTGGCCAGCTGGAATTGTTAGACTGGGTCGTTTTCACCATCGCGGTAGCCCCTCTGAGATAAACCTGTCTGCTTGTGCCAAGCTACCAAGGGGGTGAGCAGAGGTTATTTCCGAAGTGTATCCCCCTGGCCCTGACTAGGAAGAAGGGTCCCTACTTGGACAAAGGTACCTACCTCTGCCTACTAGAGACCCCCATTTATAACAGTTAGGTAAAAAGGGAAAAAAGAAAAAAGAAAAAGACACAGGAAAGCAAGAAAGAGAGACGTGAATGTAAGAAGGGGAGGGGAAGTAAAGAAAAGAAAGAGCAAGAAAGAGGAAGGCAAGAAAGGAAAAAGGAAAGAGGAAGGAAGGAAAAAAGAGAAGTCAAGAAAGAAGGCAAAAAAGAAAAAGAGGAAAACAAGAAAAGGAAGGAAAAAAGAAGGCCAAGTAAATGAAGCAAAGAAAGAAGGAAGGAGGAAAAGTAAGGGAAAAGGGATAGAAAAAGGGCAGAAAGAATGACAGACCGACTGTGTTGCAGAGATAGAGCACACTCATGTGCTTGTATTCAGAGTTCGTGTGAGCTGCGAATATCTTGTGTAAAAAGCAGCAGTCGATCAACTGAGGTCATTTCAAAAGGAATTTACAATAGCATTGGCAGGAGCTGATAAAGCTGGAATGTGCCCTGTGCTCTCATCTGGTAGAAAGTGGCATGCTTTCACATCGGGGTATATAAATAAAGGCAACACTAAAGTTGTAATAAAGTAAAAACAAAAACACTGGCACTGAAAGAACTACCTTGTGTACGGATGTCCTCCTTAGGAAAGGGCTGAATGCAGTCATTCAAAGTGAAGGTAGCCAGTGGCTGAAATACAGGTATTGTGTTCGAATAATTGGTTATAACGGTTGGAGGAGAGACTTTGTGTACGGAAGGGCATTGGGCCACACACACAAGGGGATGATTTTTTAAAAAATATTGTAATAATACTATTTTACTGAAAGCAATTTCCCAGTTCAGCCTTATCTCATCTGATACAAAGAAGCAACAGCAGGATACTACTATTTTTTTGTCTAACAGTATGTGTTGATTAATAAATACTTAGGCGGAATTAAGGTTACACAAATTTAATTACGCTATGTCGACTCATTATAAAGAACAATTTGGGCATTATGCAGTGATTCACACAGCGTCATACCCCCACTTTCTCTCTCTTTATTTTTCACCATTAGGCCCCTTCCACCACCAACTTTGTCTCCTTGGAGTTAAAGCCATGTTTCTTTCTGAGCTCAGGTCGTTATGGATTACTGTATTTCTTAATGCTGAAATAAGCTTTGGCATATATGCATATTTCACGCGCATTTAGTGCGTATTTCAGGGCAGGAAGATGGTGACTGGCTGTCTTTGGACAGGTGGGAGCCCTCCTTATGGTAGAGCCCTGTGAGATATAACTAGGGGGCAAAAACTGTTCTTAATAATTGATTTACTATCATAGGTTGTAAAAGGGATGAAGTTTATGCTCGAGACCAAGATTGGAAGAACAGTCTGCCGCAAAGAAGAACCCTATGACTTGGACAAATGCGAATTCCAGAAAGATCAAAAACTGAAGCAGGTAACGCAGTCGTTTCTTTTCCTGTTTATATCTTAAAAACGTAATCGAGGTTCCATTTTCGATTAAAACAGGCTTTACGTTGCTCAAACTTCATGTTGACATTTTGTTTAACGTTGTAACAGGGCTTTCTAGACAATGGGTGAAGGCGAGGAGATGACTTCTTATATAGTAAGCTAGTTAGAAACCTTATGATATTTTACGCGTGGCTTGGCAACACTTCTATATGCAGCACCCATTGTTTCCAATATATACAGTGTTTTTGTGTCAGCTCCCTTCAAACATTGAGTTGTGGCAGTCTTTTAGCCATTGTTTTAAGTTCTTGTCAGTCACATCTTGGATCAGCCTAGAGGAGTATACATCTCTACTAATTGCTGTTGTCACCTGGAGCATCATCTCCTACGAAGCGGTTGCATTACAATGCGGGAGGACTAATTTACATCTGAATGTACTCTCAACCACCACACTTTTTATAACATCAAACGTTTGTCTCATACATGCATTCTTTAAACAATCTATCATTTAACTGCAGCAAGTATTTTGTAATGCTTTGGTCAGGACTCGAGTGCGAGCCTGACCCAAACTTGGCCAACTCATGTGTATTCCTATTTCCACATGGGATAACCAAGCATCCTGACATCAAAGACAAACCAACCAACTTCAGCCATAGCACTACTAAATATTTAATCATCGGTATCTAACATTGTTTAACAGTGTTGATTACTCCAAGCTCCATTGTGGCTGTGTGTATTCCCTTTTTCCTGCTTATATTGGCAATGCTTTCTTCATCTGTTAGACCAGAGAAACAGTTTTTATCTATATTAACGGCAATACCTATACATACAAGTGTGTCTTTACCTGCATTTTCCATAACCTACATCAGGTGCAATCGCAACTGTTATAATGACTATCACCATAACCCAGCATTAAGAGAATATTTAGCTCTTAGAAAAGCTAGAAAACGAGCACAAATCACTATAGTGCCAAAAATAAATATGCACACTTAATATTGAAGCTAGGCCCTCTACGCGATTTGCCATGCTCAAAATAAAAGCATAGTCTAGTTTTGCATTTGTTTCGGTCCACTTTCCGTAAAAGGAGGCATTCAAGGGAGTCACCTCTTTACACAATTCTCTGATATTCTGAAATTGAGGGCTCATTGGTGGACGCCTATAGAGCTCTCGTAACAGCCGAACAGGCTTCAGACTTATACATCAAGGACTTGTGTCTGACTCAAGATGAATATCTAGTAACAACTTGTGGTAATGCAGCTTGTGTACAGCTATTCAAGCACTTGTGCCTGACTCTGGAAAGACCTCTACCAACGGATTATATGTAGGGGTGTGTGAAATTCATGTAATTTGCTTTCCCGTGATTATGCAAAATGTTAGCAAAATTATGTAAAATTATGTGCAATTACACAAATTGGAAATCCAGCATGGAGTCAGCGGTGACTGCTCCATTATGGCAGAGGAGCATTGACCAACTGCCTGAGTAGCATAAAATCATGTAAAATAAAATGATAATAAAGAAGTTTTATTATCATTTTATTTTTCTAGACAGAAGCGCGAGCCAAGTCTTCGGGGCGGCACTAAGGCAAGTATGGAATACGCTTGCAGCGGAGGGCACTACAAGTTTGCATGACGGTTTGACAGGCTATCTTAGGACGGCCAAACCGTCATGCGCACTGAGATGTTTCCGGGATGGTGCAAGGCGGTAAGTTGACATAGGCTCCCAATCCCTCTTGGAGCCAAAAACCAGCTCGCTTGCCCAATTCCGACACTGCTCTCATGTGGGTGGTAGTATTACCACCATATGAGCAATGTCTGGATTGGCACAGGCGAGTCTGGGAACCTGTAATCAGGAGAAGAGCTGCTAGCACCGAGGTGACAGGTAAGTTTTTAAATGTAAGTGCATTTATTGTTGCATCACCAATTTTCCCTCTTAGCAACCACCACTGCATTGAGCCAATGCATCCTTGTGTCAATTTTTCCCACGAGGGCACATTTTGCGTTAAAAAAAAAAAACTGTGAACAGCCGCTTGTGTTTTGTTATTGCCGTGCATTCACTGTAAATTTGTACTGCAAATGGTGCAGAATTATGCAACGTGGAGAATTTCTGGAATTTTTTGGTACAGGTGTAATACAAATTTCCTGAAATTACACGTATTACGCCAGCATATTTTAAAGTTCACCCGTCCCAGTTGTATTGAACAGCATGAATTAACAAAGCCAATAGGCTTGGCTCTAGTATGATAATGCAAAGGCCCGTGTGCATATTGTTATGTCCATGAAAACACATGCATACTTAAATGCGTTTTTCTTGTATTAGCCCATTAATGTCGGGCCTATTGGCATTGCCAGTGCTTGTTAAGTCCACTAGCACTAGGATTACTAAATATATATCTCAGTCTGCTTTAGGTTATTCCAAGCATTTTGAAGCAACCAAAATGCAGCACGTAGGAGAAAGTAAGAAAAACGTTCATTGTAACAAATAAAAGAAACCCACTGGATGCCCAAGTTGCCTCTAGTTGCAAATGACAAGCATCATTGGCAGGGTCTGTATACCAATATATCTATCTAGGCAACTACTCTGTACAAACTAACGACCCATCGGCCATCTCCTCATCCTTCATATAATTTCAGGAAAAGAGGTGCACACTACACTGAGTCTCACTTAGGTGAGAGGTCATTTGGCAGCCTTGATGAAAAACCATTTTCTAAACAGGTAGTTAGCTTCCTGAGAGGCATACGTACGCTGCTACATCTGTTCAAAATTGGATATTCTGGTACATAAAATACGTCACTGGATCATACCTTCATCCACAAATGATTTGACTCCCTGTCAAAATAAAATTACCTGGGCAATTAGGGGTGCATCTTCAGTCAGCTGATTTGAACATGTTGTACTGTTTTTATTGTTTAGTAATTCTATTCTATAGTACTTTATACTTATGTGCGCACCTAAGCGCATTTGTGGATCAGTGGCATGCTACTCTGTACACTTTGGACAATGACTGAGAGCTCCAGTGAAACAAATGTGAACATTTGTTCTCTGCTCCATCCGATTTAAAAAAAACATACCACAGCAGACACCTCCTTGCATAGTGATGCATGCCATAGGTCCTGCATGGGCTTAAACACCACTGTTTAATGCCAGTGTTGGCTATTGGTAGACTATCTTGTTTTAGGTTTAAGCTTATAATAACTGAAAAACCCCACCAAAAGGAAAAATAACCCTCACCATTGTACACATATAAACACTGAAAAACACCTTCTCAACCACAAACTAAATGCCGTTCAAAGAAAGGAAAAGGTGAGTGAAAGAGTCATATTTATATCTTCCTGAAGCGGCCAATACAAAGTAACTTTGTTATACAGGGCAGTAGCAAGAAAGACTGGGCTAACATTATTCAGCTTGAGTTTTTTTGTTTAGGGATGCCACTAAAATATGTTTTCTTCTTCCTTTTGGTGTTTTTTCAGTTTTTTGGGCGATGGTCTAAAGATGCAGGGTTTAGAATCATGTTTTAGGCCTTATTTAATTATTTTATAAACTGTAGAAAATCATAAACTATCAAAGTCATATTTCATATTTTGGCTATGTTTGACTCTTTCACTAATGGGTAAAATGGCTGATTTTATAAGATTCTTTCCTAATACGTACCATTACATCTACCCACAGACCGAGAATGGGTGAAATACTTTGCTACATCAACACCCTTTTCTAGTGAGTCCATATTGATAGCAGGTGAATTGCCAAGCACCTCAGGCTTTAAACATTCAATGAATGCAAGGTGTAGTGACAGGTATATGTGAAAAGAGTGCTGTCCACAAGCATCTGGGATGGTGATGAAAACATGACACCAGATGTTTGGAGAACATGGAACAGAGTGTCGCTTGGAATGATGCTGCAAAAAGCTCATATCAAGTTCAACAAAGATTGGAGTGATGTTGTTTGTATTTGCAGTAATTCAGTTATGTATATGAAAAAGTTGTGTGATGACCTGTCAAAATCGATACCTGAGCTTAAGTGCTTCCCTGTAAGAGATCCTTGCCACTTGCTAGGTGGTATGCAAAAGCATCTTAACAATCTTCAGAGTTAATAAAGAATGCGATTGACTTTGTAGTCCATTCTGGTGCACTGTTTCTTTATGCGCAGAAATTAAAAAGCAAATATTTCTCATTTTGTGCTTTGTGTTGCATCAAAGAAAGAGTCATTCAAACTGTGTCATTTAGCTGGTGATTCTCAGTCCTAGAGGCCGGGAATGCTATAATATTCATGTAAAACACACACAATTGATGGTCGGAATGCAGAACAAATCAAAACATTCACCCCAGTCAAGAGATCTGGGTTAAATCCATCCATTCTTTTGCTCACCATGCCACCCCAGCTTAGACCTGGCCATATGCAAATCAGTATTGACCCTGTTCCTCATGGGAACAGTCCAGCTGGAACTGCCAAGCCAGGTCCTCCCTAGACTAGAAACAAGCATCCTAGGACCAGTTTCGGGGTTTTACCCCTCTTCAGCTAGGATAGCTTGATTCTAGTGGCACAGTGAGCCCAGGACCCACGTCTGACATGGCTTGGCAGTTTAGGATGGACTGTCCCCATGAGGCACAGGGTCAAGACTGATTTGCAGACGGCCATGTCTGAACTGGGGTGGTGGAGTGAGCTAAAAAATGATGATGGATTAAACCCAGATCAGTTGACCGGAGGTGAGTGTTTGATTTGCTCAAACGCTCCGTCCATCATCCCCTTTGGTATCGCTTTGTTTGCCCTAAGTTTGCAGGGTATGCCCAGACGTGGTTCCCTTGCTCACTTTGCCACTAGATTAAAGCTCGCCTGGCTGATGACGACTGATTAGCCAGAAACCGGTCCCAGGATGCTTGTTTCTGGTCCAGGGGAGACATGGCTTTGCAGTTTGGGCTGGACTGTTCCCATGAGGCACAGGGTCCGACTGATTTGCATACGGCCATGTCTGAACTGGGGTGGTGGAGTGAGCTAAAGAATGATGATGGATTAAACCAGATCAGTTGACTGGGGGTGGTATTTGATTTGCTCAAACGCTCCATCCATCATCCCCTTTGGTATCATATTATCCATGTGGCAGCCGTTTACAGAATCTTTTCTTAGTGATGATGCTAAAGGCAAGAAATGTGAGGATCTTTGGTTGCATATTGATAGTATTGTGAAAAAAGTACACTCTACTGCACTCTTCTATTTTTACAGGAAAACATGTCTGCTGTAGTGGACATAATCAAAAACTAGAGTCTGAAAACACACTTGTCTATCAAGTGTTCAGCGTAATTAGTGTAAATGTGAAGCATCTCCTTGAGAGGAGGCTGGGTGACACTTTTAGTGACTAAGGCACTACAAAATGTTCCATGTTAAATTCTTGCCACTTGGTAAGCAAAGAAATGTTGAGGAGCAATTCAGGAAATGGTATTTTACAGTGCATGAGAAATGGCTTGCAATGATGCATAGAATTGTCCCTTCACCAACCATGGCATTTGAAGATTCGCCCAGGACGCTGCCCACATGCGTCACAGCTAATGTGCGCACCACGGTCATGCCCCGGGAAATGAAAACGGCCAGAGAAGACGAAGATGGTGAGATGGCGATGATGACTGGCTCTTTGCTGGAATGAAATACGGGCTCCTTGCACTTCTATGAGGCTTTTTTTCTTCGCGGCGAGCAGGTGGAAGGAAAAAAGACGTGGTAGCATAAATAAAGCTGTAGGACAGATAATGGCTACACAGGGAAGCATGAAATAGTGATGGCTTCACTACCTGCTGTGCTCCCAATCCCACCTCAAGATAACAAAGCCCCCCCAATTACAGTACAACGGCAAAACGTTCAAGTGCAAATGCTCTGTGACCTGGTGAGCCACCCGGTTGATACCAGCTGCTTTTTTCAATTTTCAAGTCAACTTGCTGTATACAGTTGGGGACCTTCCTCTTTCTTAATTTTCGTATACTGAAATGTTTCTGTTTGGACGGGTTCTTTTCAAGAAAGATGGGGGTGGAAGAGCCCACATTTAGCAGGTGCCCTATGTTTCAGTGTATCAGAAGTGGCTTACGCTGTGTTTTTTGGTGACAGGGTTGCAGGCAAGGTAAACAGAGGATAAGACTGCAGAACATGGGGAGCTGAGCTCCTGCCGGCGCTATTTTATTTGCCTCTTGGGAATTCTGCACCAGTTCGCCTTTTGAAAACTTCTCTGAGTCTCTAAATCATTAATTGCAAGCTGGCACTGTATAAGAGGTGAATGGTATAAAAGTGGTACAAAGGAGGGGGCAAGGAAAAATCATAGATAAAGAAATTTGAAGCACGCTCACCTTTAAGCGAAAGCCTGTAACCGTCAATCCTCTCCTGGCCACCCAATCTGTCTCTCCTCGAAGGCTACAAAACAAGGGTGGGTTAAAGAAGACCTCCAGCACCTCACGTAATGCACAACAAAGGATGGATCTTAAGGTGCAACAGCTGGTGGAAGCCGAAAGGCAGTTGGCCACAGACTCTCTGCCAGATACAGAAAATGTTGATAATGGTGATTGTTAGAACCAGGATCCCTGCTTGGCTGAGTGGCTATGTGGCTTAAAGGTCACTCAAAAATAGAATACAAAAATCAAAACAATATGAGGTTACCTTGTGGTCTGCGCTAACCTAGTGATGTACATCTATCACTGTGAGTGAATTTGCAAATACACGTTCAATTCCAAACCCGCTGACCATCAACGGTAAATCCCAACCTCTGTCTCCAATGTTAGAGCTGGGATTCCTGGTTGGCTGAGGTAGGTACATTCAGCCAAGTAGGGACCCTCGCTTCCACATTAGGGAAAGGAAGGACACCTTCTCAGATAACCCCTGCTCAACCCATTGGTAGCTTGGCACGAGCAGTCAGACTTATCTTCAAGGCAAATGCGTGAAGTATTTGCAACCATGCTCCCAGTGACCCAGTGGTGAAAAAACAAAAGGACTCTACACAGGTTTCATATAAAAACAAGTATAAGTTTATATAAAAAGATACGATGAGACCAGACGATAAAAATCCAACATATGCGTATTTGTAATATACCTCCTGGCCAGTTATTAGGTCAGCCAGCTCTTGTAAGTTCTGGCAGTAATTATGAGCAATTCTCTGTGATCCAATCAGGTAGTTCATTCTGCAAACGAATGCAATGCGTAATACAACAATCAGGCAGTTTGTTATGCAGAAACAATGCAATGCGTAATGCAACAATCAGGTAGCTAGTTCTGCAAACTAATGCAATGCATAATACAACAATCAGGCAGTTTTATTATGCAGGCATAAAGCAATGCGTAATGCAACAATCAGGTAGTTGGTTCTGCAAACGAATGCAATTCGTACTACACCTCAGCACTGATCACTGTGCTTCAAACGGTCTCTCCGCCCCTCATACTGACTCGCGGTCTGTTTCCAAAACTATAAGCCCCCAACACAGATCTGGTGTAAACCACAGTGCAGCTCCATTCTCCAGACACCGGTACTGTCACTCCTTGGCACGTATGGGTACGGGCCGCGATACGAGCTGGAACAGAGGCTTGTGCTACCAGAAGGGGAGAGACCGAGAGTGTCTCTCTCCGAGCCCACACCCTGCCCTAGGCACCGACACACGTTACCTGGGGGGTACAACCTTGCTCTCCTCTCCGCCAATCGCGACTTGGGCTGATTCCAGGCTGATGACGATAACGAAGATCTCAGGCTGCAACAGGGCACACGCACACAGCATTGGTGAGACTCCCTTGAGCCTCTGGTGCGCATGGTCACAGGGCAATCCTCACAGAGGTCTCAGGCTGCACGAAGCACAAGCACACGACGTCTCTGAGATTCACTTGCACTCCTGTCGCCCCCGATCACAGGGCAATTCTTCCGAGAATCTCAGGCTGCAAAAAGCACACACACACAGTGTTGCCGAGACACACCTGAACTTCTGATGCCCACGATCACTGGGCAATTCTTCCGAGGGTCTCAGGCTGCGAAAAGCACACACACACAGCATCGCTGAGGCACTCTCGCACTTCTGGTGTGCATGGTCACACGGCAATCCTCACGAAGGTCTCAGGCTGCACAAGGCACACGCACACAGCATTGCTGAGACTCACTTGGACACCAGGTGCACGCGATCACAGGACAATTCTTCCGAGGGTCTCAGGCTGCAAAAAGCACATTCACACAGTGTCGCTGAGATTCGCTTGGACTCCAGGTGCCCATGATCACAGGGCACAAGTTACGAAGGTCTCCGGCTGCAAAAAGCACACACACTCAGCGTTGCTGAGACTCTTCTGGAAACATTTGTGTTCCTGAGTTTCTACAACAGGGAACCAGCTCATTTTGGACCCTTGGGGTTAAGTTACTTCAGGACACAGCACAGCAAAGTCCTTTCAAGCAGGGAGACACAGCAGACAGAAACGTCCCTTTAGCCTCTTCCTTGGTCAAAACAGCAAACTGCAGGCCAGTCCTAGAACAAACAGCAAGGGTCAGTCCTTTCCTTCAATCTCTTTGGCTGTTTCTTCCTTGGCAGAGGTTCCTCTTGACCACAATGTAGTGTTCAATCCTTTTCAGTCTTGATCATTCCAATTCCAATTCCAACGTTCTCTCCTAGTTATACCCCTAAATGTCTTGAAGTCTTTGTGTTCAGGGGGACGCTGACACCGGTCTAAACCAGTTCTGGGTGCCTCACTGCCAGTGACACCTTCTTCCTTTGATAGTGGGGGTCTGGATCCTTAATCACTCAGCAGGGGATGGAGACATTTTTTATGGCTGCAGGCCAGTCCACCTCCCCCCTACACTCCAGCTGCAGGTCAGCCTGTTGCTGTCTACCCTCCTCCCCTGGGTCAAGACATTCCCTAGATTCTATCACTTTCAGATCCAGATGGTCAATCCACAACCAGGCAGAGAGACACACAGAAATGGTAGAGCACAAAAACCCAGCCACTTCTAAAAGACTGGTTTCTAAACACACAATGTAAAAACCACCTTCACAAAAATATGTATTATTGAATTGAGTTCAGGCATACTAAACTTCATCTCTCCCTCTTAAGCTTATGGGAAGATAGACTGGAAACATATTACACAGCCGCCACCATTCTGTCCTATGGGCAAGATGGCCTTTCAACAGTGAAAAACAAAATGGAGAGTGTTTCACCGTTAGGACATGGTATACACCTTAGTGCATGTCCTACCTTTCACATGCACTGCCCCCTGCCCAGGGGTGTACCTTGGACCTACCTTAGGGGTGGCTGATGTGCCTAGAAAGAGAAGGGCCTGACAAGTGGGTACACTTGCCAGGACAACATGGCAGTTTAACAAACTGCGCGCAGGTACTGCAGTGGCAGGCCCGAGTTCTCTTTTTAAGGAAACTTGTGTGGGTGGCAAAATTAGTGCTGCAGGCCCACTAGTAGCATTTTCAGTACTAGTCCTGGCCCACATAGTGCACTTTACTAGGATCTTTTACTAGTAAGTCCACTATCAATCATGGACAACCAATTACCATTACACTTTACACAGGGAGCACTTGCACTTTGACACTGATCAGCAGTGGCAAAGTGCCCAAAGCATCTAAGTTGGCAACACCATGTCAGAAAAAAGGTCTAGAGGGAAAGCAAAAGGTTTAGGGAACTTTAGCCAAAAAAGGCCAAGTACAACAGTGACATAAATGTGAACAATGTAACCAAAACACCACAGATGGTGAGCTCTTTTGGGAGTTTGGGAAGTACTGATCAGTCTAACAGCAATACGGAGGTTGGCGATCTCAATGGGATGTCCATATCTGAGCCTACTGAACCCTTTTCTACCCCCACCTGCTGTAAACTTTGTTCTCAAAACACCCATATGGTTATAACACCTTCCAACACGGTCAACGTTGTCAATCAAGCACCACGTTCAATGATAACACTGGCTACAGTAGTTTCAGCACAGCAGGTGGTAAGACCAAGAGAAACCGCAAAGAAAATTCAACTTGTTTTTCAACCTGATCCTCAACCTGTTGCCATTCAGGATAGACAACAAAGAACTCTCCTAGGAAACGGGGGGTTGAAAAAATTTGAACCCTTTGGTTAAGGATATGTTTGATGTGATTCTAGATCAAAGAATTGCGGTTGATTCAGACAAAAGAGATTGATTCACTGCATGCAAGATTGTCACAAATAGAGGATGCAATGGGAAGGGTCCCTGAGCGGCTAACTGAAGCTGTGGAATGTGTTTCCAGATTAGAGGATATAGCGGTAACTTGTGATAAAGAAATATCACAGATCAGACAAAATATGTAAGTATTAGAATCAAAGTTACAAGATATGGAAAACTACAATCAGCGCTCTAATCTACAGCTAGTGGGAGTTACGAAATCAGCAGAGGGGCCACAGGTTCAGGACTGGGTCTAGTCCCTGTTGAAAAAAGCCATCCCAGAACTATCCGGCGATCTAACGATCACAAGAGCCCACCGGGTACCATTCCATCGCCCTAATAATGCAAAGTTTCCACTTACCATTCTGATGCATTTTTCTGACTTTCGAATTAAGGAAAAAACCTTTCCAAGGCAATCAAAAAGAGAACTTTGTCTACCTAAATCTCACAATTCAAAATATTTCCAGATATGTCAGCGATAGCAGCTACAAGGCTGAGAGAATTTATCTGGATGATTGATTCCTTCAAATCTGAAGGGACACAGGCAACCATCATCCGACAATCAAAGTTGAAGGTTCTTGCAAATGGCAAATTACACTTAATTGACAGTGTAGAAAGAGAGCAAGAACTCCTTCAGTTGATATCAAACTGAAAAGAGTATTTAATTAGTTGCTAAGAATGCAGTTTCCCATGCCACGATTTAACTCTTTTCTTTTTTCAAACTTTTTAATTTTTTACAATGTGGCAAATGCATAAGAATTGCTTTTGCTGATATCCAACCGATTAGAGAGTTAAATTAGCAACCAGAATGTAGTATGACATGCCATGATCTAATTCCTTTTCTTTATATTTTTTGAGAGAACATGACTGGGCCCCGGGGGACATGTCCCCCCGGCGAAAGGTGAGACACATCAATGGGTGCAGCGCCATGGCACCTAGTGCACTAGCAGGGGGCTGAGAGGAGATGTGGGCCATTCTCCCAAAATGTAGAGTGAGGAAGGGTGGGCAATTGGGTAAGGACATTTGGGATTTGAGGGTAAGTGGGGCACATTGGGATTGTGGGGGGGGGGGGGGGTAGCAAGATGGAGAGGGGATAGTTCTTCTAAACATCAATATGTCATTGGGAACCAATACAATCCAAATAAGATCAATGAAGGAAAATATCCGGTTAGGGCTCCAGACACTATTGTCACATCATTATGCACTTTATTTGCTAATTGCGCTGCACTGTCACTTTAAAATGTCTGTGCATATAGACCAAATAAACAAGTTATGTCCATTATAGAGCTGTATTGTATTGTATTTTCACTTTACTGGGCCTACATGCATAGGTGCATAGACACTTTAAATATCAAGTATTTCAATGATAACTAAGCTAAGCACTTTATTTTCCATTTGCACTGCACTGCCACTTTAGTCTTTCCTTATGCACAGACACTCTTTTTAGTCAAACTAGGTATTGTTCGATGTAAGCTGCCTAAGGAGAATAAACCACAAGAATATCCTATTTATTCAGGTATTTCTAGTGACTGCCTATATATTTTGTTCTTGTATCCTATTTTTGTATCAATCAACATTTTAGCTTGTTTTTAAGTGCTTAAAAGCACAGATAAATATGCAGATAAAAGGTAGTCTGAATATAATCTGTTCCTGTCGATGTCTCATCAACAGGCAGTTCAGGACTCTGTAAGAATTCTCTTTTAATGCTAATAGTTTAAACAACAAAATTAAAGCTCGGGCTGTTGAAGAATGGATGAAAGCCAACTCCCCAGATATTATATTGATACAGAAAACGCACTATGTAGCTAACAGGAAACTCTCATTCAACATGTTTCAGCAGTGGGCAGATAGTAGCCATTTTACATCAGCAAGTACGGCCCAAAGAAGGGAAGCAATCTTTTTTTAAAACTATTTCTTTTCCTTTTCAGATTACATAGTACAAGATAGATAACGAGGATAGATAGGGATTTGTAACCGGCTCAATTAATTATATTAGGCTGACAATAGCCACGAATTATGCCCCAATAGAGGACAATCCTGCATCTCTTTTAGATTTGTATCACGCACTGTTGGTGCTCTCCGTTATAGCCCCCCACCCATTATAGGGGGCGGCTTTAATTATCTACAGAATCCGGCTCTGGATTCATCTTCCGGGGTAAGAAAACAAAATAAGCCATGCACAGGTGAGGCATTACCTGCATGTATGGAAAATCTAAACTTGATAGACAGCTGATGGGCAAGATTACCTACAAAGAAAGAGTATTTGTGCATCTCAGCCAAATATAAATCTTCCACCAAGCTGGACTCTTTTCTTTTTTTTTTTTTTTTTATCTCTGGGGAATTTAAAATCTGGTCGATTGTACCTATATACAAAACAGCTCCTCAGACCATGCTTCGGTAAAACTTGAACCGCCCGGACTTGGGAGGGACAAAAACACCCCTAAATTGACATTTAATAAAATACACCTAGAAGATGAAAATTCGTGCAAGAAAATCCAGAGGGTGATTGAAAGCATTTTTCAGATAAAAAGAAATATTGCCTCAGTAGAGAATGTGTGGGAGGCCTTTAAAGCTACAATTGGTGGTGTTATATCATCAAACCAGACTGCAATTTGACTTGCCTAAAATATTGCGAGAAAACCTCTTAAACACAAAGTTAAGCATACAAACAAACAATATTTAAGAGAGAAAAATAGTAAGAATAAATCTGCTTTAGATTCAGCCCGCCAGGACATGCTAGACTACTACTATACTAAAGTATATGCAGCCAATTCTGCTATACTCCAGAGGGTCTACGAAGAGAGTGAATTTACAGGTACATTTTTATCTTGTCAAATGAAAGATAAACAGGCCCAGAACAGAGTCCATGCATTGACCAATACAATTGCTAAAATCCGCATTACAAATGATCAGCTAATCAAAATGTGTTTTTAAAACACTACGAAACCATCTATTCAGTCAAGCAAGAGGTGAATAGTTTGAAATTAAAACAATTTTTTTAATAGATTGAAAATTCCAAAATTACAGTCAAATCAAAGTACAAATCTAACTGTTGCATTACAAGAAATTGAAGCAGTTGTTCAATCTATTGGCTAATGGTAAAGCATACGGGGAAGACTGCATTCGGCAGAATGAACATCTCCAGTATCTGATATGACAAACGTCAAACTTTATGCTGACTATATTGCCCTCTTTTTAAGACCTAATATTGAAGTCCAAAATTGAATATTTAATATATTTAAGGAAATTCAATCCAGTGGTGGATATAAAATAAACAATCAAATACAGAGATACTGCTCTGCAATTGTATGCCTGATTCCTTATTAACAGAATTGTCTTCCATGGTAAATACTCAGCCTAAGAGGTACTAACGCATGTACGTTACGGAGAATATCTATGATCTCTATGCCTTAAATTATATCCCCCTGTACAATAAGATAAAAGACAAACTGATAAAAATGAAAGATCTTTCAATATCAATAAGAAGCCGAATAGCTATAATTTGTATGATGATTTTACCATTATGTAATTTTCTCTTTTTAGCTATTCCAAATGCGGTCCAAATTCAAATTTTTAAAGAAATTCAAGGCCTGTTCTCCACTTTTATTTGAGAAAATAAGGTTTCCAGGCTGGCAATGGATGAACTTTTTAGACCAGTGGCAGAAGGGGGACTAGCTCTCCCTAATTTGAAAGAATACTACTTTACGAACTTTGCACAGACCATATACAGAACAATAAAGGTCTTAAATACAAGTAGATTGGCTAATTAATTTTTTAGATCTAATCCACAAAGAATATCTAATTAAAGATTGTATGCGTCTAATAAAAACTCCCAGAAAAATTGGATACAAAACTCTACAATGGAGTATTTCGCGACAAAAACAGCTTTTTGGTCATTATATGATCCCCAATCTAAATGGAGAAACTCTCTTCTCTGACGTACAAGTTTGTCAAGAATCATTTCTTGATCCAGCAATTATAGCTAATTCGAAATGTAAGGGATTTTGCAAATTGGGTGAGTTTTTCATTGGGGACTGAAAAACCTGGACTGAAATAGAGCTGTGTATTAATCATAGTAAAATAATTTTACAATGGTCTTATGTCGTGGTCAGACACTTTTTACAGGAACTTAATCCAATGTATATTATTGAGGCCAGTGAACGAGCAGGGCAACTATTAGATCCTAAACACTGTAGTTCGATTAGTGGCTGGGACTCCCTCTTTCGAGCTCGAGTGGTAGGTACATATATTTCAGTAAGCACAGAGTAAATGGGAAACCCAGGAAGGGCTGCAGATCTTTACCGTAGCATGGAGTCCGATAAATAGGTTCAACAGCTCCTTGTTCAAAGCAGCCAATTTAAAACGAATGCTCTAATTGGCTGCTTTATTTATCGAGGGCCAGATTTTCTACATAAAATAAACCCTCAGATCTCTGCAAACTGCTTCTGTTGCAATATGGAGGGAGGAGGGAAGTGGACACATCATCTGTGAGTGTCCAAAGTTGAATAGTTTCTGGAGAAGGATTAATCAGTGCTGTTTTAATATTTTGAAGGTAGCGCAAGTGTTAAATACCCAAATCGTGGTTCTAGGATACTCTCCCGTCTTAATACCTTCTTCACTTCAGAAAAAGCAGATATACATTTTGGTTCTGGTAGCCCAGTCATTGATTCTTCAAAGGTGGAGGTCTAAGGATACCCCGACTTTTAAACAGTTACTCTGTAAACTAGATAGGATTAGGGAATATGAAAGAAAATATGCTCTAAAATCAGGCTCATATAGGGAGTATAGAGTTTAATGGGAAAATGCAAGTTAAGACACAATAGGTTATTGTTACACTGCTAGGTTAGATATACAATAATCATGTTTTTAGAACTATGCTATATGATCTTTGTTCTGAAATGGTGTACTATATAAATTTCACAGTTTTTACTGAATGTTTTTTATATTGTCAGTCATGTGGAAACAGATGACGCTGTAAAAATGTATTATTGTATTAAGCATTGATGAACTATCCCTAAATAAAATATTTAAAAAAAAACTAAAAATGTGCAGCATTTGAAGTCAATGAAGCCTCACTGAGTTACTCTGCACATGTTCTAGATCCCTTCCGTAAAGGGGAATTTTCTCCCGACTTTGAAAAGTACTGCTTCATTTTTTACCCCATCAGTAACTGATGGCATATGTGCCCAGTTCAACGCACATGTTGCAGAACCTGTCCTAGAGAATTGTTCTCTTCAGGTGCACCACTATTGGCATGGAAAGCTATGTCCGTGGCCAGAGTTAGCAAATTGTGTACTGCTGTTTTGGCGCTGCCCGTCTCAAGTGCCATTGTTGATAGGGCTAACTCACAGATAAATGTTTACATAGGAAGGAAAGAGCCAGCAAACATTACCAAAGATCCACTAAAGAAGTATTGCATAATGTACTACAATATGTTTGATTTGTAAACATTTATTTGGACCCCCTGTACGCACACTGTCGCTACACATGCACTATCAGTGCAGAAAGCAAGCAATAATAAAAGCAAAACATTCGGAAAAACACTTTCTGTTTTTAATGGCACGAAAATTTATAACCACTGACAACCACTGCTTTCTTAAGGTATTGATAACACTGAAAAAACACCACCAGAATTGACCAAAAATAGAAACTGAAAACAGAAAAGCCTAGCTATCTGTTTCTGGCCACTAGCCAAACAGTCTCTTTGCAAACAGTCTGCTTGCTGTGGAGGACAGTAGCCTGCCAGTGAAGAGGGGGAAGTGGAGGGGGAGGTGCCTTGGGTGATGAGTGAAAAAACATTTGATAAGTTTGAGCTGTTACAATGACGTGTAATTAGAAAGTTAATGGGAGCGATCGTGCAGGAAGACTAGGTACCAACAGAATCTTACTCAATTGCTTTTAAAATTTACACGGTCCATGTTGATGATTTTTAAAACTACCCAGCTGATTTTAAAGGTGGAAACCTATTGTGAGAACTGCAGAAATTGTAATTACCTGATCGCTTACTGAGCTGATGCCTGAAGGGTCACTCAGTACCAGGGGACGCTCTCAGCTGCGGCACCGCCATTTTGGGTGGAGTCGGGTGAGCGCACTAGTCTTTCAGGTGGGGGGATAAAAATGGCAATTATGCGACCGCGCAGCGGACGCGAGCCACGAGCGTGCCAAAGGCGCACCTAAGGCAAGCCCGTCTGCGCCCGTCTGCGCCTGTCCGCGCCGGATTCGCACCTAGCGCCCAAACCCCTGGTCTTTTTAAGGCAAGTGCACATAGCCCAATAGTGTTTACTCGGGAAGAACTGCTAAGGCTGGAACAAGGATCCAGGATCTGTGGCCACAGATTCCCGGACCTAAGGACAGAACCAACTTCCTGTGATTGTTGTAATTTCCGGCTTAGCTATGATCTACCGAATAGTTGTAAATTGCATATTAAGACGCACAAGCCAGCCAAGAAAGGGGACATGGGGATCAAAGCATTATTAATCAATGCACGATCATTGGTGAAACATGGGATCGAGGTAGCGGAATTGATAGAAAATCTTCAAGTAGACATCGCCTTTATAACCGAGACCTGGGCGGACGCAACCTCGGATCCTGATTTGCTCTTTGCGCTACCCACCCAGTATAAAATGATCAGAGCAGACAGAAGGAAGAAAAGAGGAGGGGGACTTGTAATTATTGCAAGAGAAGGCTTGAAAATAACGGGGGGTATGAGCACTGGCTCAAATGACTGTGAATCGCTGCCTTTCCAAATTAAAATTAATAATAACTACACCTTCAGAGGACTTTTAGTATACTGCCCGCCTAAAGCACAAAGTTCGTTGCTGGAAAGTATTAGCCCTTTCCTGGAGGACAGTGTAAAAAGTACCGACTATACAGTCATGGGGGACTTTAATTTCCATCTAGAAAAGTCCGAAGACAAGAATACAGCTACATTTATCGGTGGAATGACCAGTTTCTCCTTAAGACAGCTGGTAAATCAAGGCACGCACACGGCAGGACACACATTAGATGGGATATTTACCTCTAATAATAAGATAGAAATACTGGAAATCTTTCCAGTGATTTGGTCCGACCACAAAGCAATTATCTTTAAAATACAAGTTGACCAACAATCGATAACTTCATCAGCCATCCACGGCACAGTTGTATACCAGGACTGGAGCAAAATTAATCCCTTGACTTTCAAGCTCCGCTAATAACAACCAAACCTGCTCAAGCTCTGGGGGTTAACAACATGGTCAACAAAGTAAATTCTTGGATCAAAGCTGCAGTGGACATAACTGTCCCTAATAAAAGGCTACGTTCAAAAAGGAAGAAGCCATCCGAACCATGGTTCACGGATAAGTTAAGAGAACAGAAAAAAGTATGCAGAAAATTGGAAAGAACCTGGAGAATAGACTATTTGGAGGCTAGGAAAGAGATTATGCTAGGAGTCTATCCGACTATAAAAAGTTGATTGTTAAGGAAAAAAGCAATTTCTTTACTCAAAATATGTTAGTCTAAAAACTCTAGTAAGGATCTTTTCCTCACAGTGAAATAGCTAGCCAAACTTCCGGATACATCCCAAAAAATAGAAAACTCTGAATTCTGCAATGTGCTAGGAGAATTCTTTGTAAATAAAGTGGAGGTATACAAATCCTTCAATCAATCAATGACATTTATAGAGCGCACTACATACCCGTAGGGTCTCAAGGCGCTGGGGGTGGGGGGGGGGGGGTGCCGCTACTGCTCGAACAGCCAGGTCTTCAGCTTCTTCCTGAAGGAGAGGTGGTCTTGGGTCAGGCGCAGGTCGGTCGGGAGGGAGTTCCAGGTCTTGGCGGCCAGGTAGGAGAAGGACCTTCCTCCTGTAGTCGCTCTTCGGATGCGGGGGACGGCGGCGAGGGCGTGGTTGGCTGATCGGAGGTGGCGTTTGGGAGCGTAGAAGTTGATTCGGCTGTTGAGGTAGCTCGGGCCTTGGTCGTGTAGGGCTTTGTGTGCGTGGGTGAGGAGGCGGAAGGTGATTCTTTTGTTGACGGGGAGCCAGTGAAGGTCTCTCAGATGTCCGGAGATGTGGCTGGTTCGTGGGATGTCGAGGATGAGTCTGGCTGAGGCGTTCTGGATCCGCTGGAGTCTCTTCTGGAGCTTGGCGGTGGTACCGGCGTAGAGGGCGTTGCCGTAGTCCAGTCGGCTAGTGACGAGGGCCTGGGTGACGGTCTTCCTGGTCTCGGTGGGGATCCACCAGAAGACCTTCCGTAGCATGCGTAGGATGTTGAAGCACGCCGAGGAGACGTTGTTGACTTGCCTGGTCATGGAGAGGGAGGAGTCCAGGATGAAGCCCAGGTTGCGTGCATGGTCTGTCGGTTTGGGTGCGGTGCCCAGGGCGGGAGGCCACCAGGAGTCGTCCCAGGCGGAGGGTGAAGACCCCAGGATGAGGACCTCCATCTTGTCCGAGTTCAGTTTCAGGCGGCTGGTCGTCATCCACTCGGCTACCTCTTTCATCCCTTCGTGCAGGTTAGCTCTGGCGGCGGCGGGGTCGTTGGTCAGGGAGAGGATCAGCTGGGTGTCGTCTGCGTAGGAGATTATGTTGAGGTTGTGTTGGCGTGCGATGGCCGCGAGGGGGCTCATGTAGACGTTGAAGAGGGTGGGGCTCAGTGAGGATCCTTGAGGGACGCCGCAGATAACTTCGGTGGCCTCTGACTTGTACGGTGGTAGGCGGACTCTGTGTTCTTCCGTCGAGGAAGGAGATGATCCATTCCAGCGCCCTTCACAGAGAATACTTACAATCCAGCTGAAACAAAAACAATGCTGGGTGCTCAACACCTAATCAATGCTCCAACGTTCTCTTTTCATCCTCTATCAGTAGAGCAGGTCATACAAGTAATAAAATCAACAAAGGCTGGGGCTCCAACAGATCCTTGTCCCTCAAAAATCTTTCATCTATGCCCAGAAATAATTGGAGAAGAATTCTGGAGAGTCTTCTCAGAAATAATCCAACTAGGCATTTATCCAGAGGCATGGAAAAAGGCTTCGGTTAGGCCACTACTAAAAAAGGAAAATTTGGATCCAATAGAACCAAAGAATTACAGACCAATATCTAGGATCCCCTTCGGTGCTAATTGATTAACGGACAAATCACGTCCTTTATCGCTTAGGGTGAATTACTAGTCTATTCCCAGTATGGCTTTAGGGAAAGCCACGGAACTGAGACTGCATTGGTAATGGCAGCGGAAGAGTTAAGATCAACGCTGGATGAGGGTAAGAAGGCCGCCTTGATCCTACTGGATCTATCGGCGGCCTTCGACACGGTCCACCACCCAACTCTGATCAAGAGATTGTGTGAAGTAGGATTCCAAGGTAGTGCCATTAAGTTCCTGACTTCATTCTTAGAGAATAGAACGTTCACGGTTGAGATGGATGGCAACCCCTCCAAATCTTTTAAGTTGCCATGCGGAGTGCCTCAGGGCTCATCTCTGAGCCAGACTCTTTTTAATATTTACGTGGCCCGCTGGCAGTAACTATTAGACAATGTGGCTTTTCAGTCATATCGTATGCCGATGACACTCAAGTTGTGATCTCGGTATCGGACGATGTAGAGGAGACAGCAGAACGCTTTAACAACTGTATGCTGCAGATTAACATCTGGATGCAGAGGAACTGTCTCAAATTGAACAGTGAGAAGACTGAGGTGTTGTTACTGGGCAACCATACCTCCTTCTGGTCCCCTAAGTGGTGGCCGGAGGAGCTGGGTGATTGCCCAGTGCCAGTGTCAAAGGTGAGAAATTTGGGGGTCATATTCGACCAAAGACTGACCTTTGAATGTCAAATCACTAAATTCACTTCCACTTTTTGGGGGATTCTTAAAATCATCAGGAAGATCCGCCCATTTATACCGATGCATGCATTAAAGACGGTGGTAACAGCATTAGCCATATCAAGGTTAGACTATGGAAATGCGCTTTATACAGGTCTTCAGACGCAGCTTCTGCTCCGACTGCAGCGGATGCAAAATGCAGCTGCCAGGTTGATATTGGATATTCCTAAATATGAACCAATAACCAACCGTTTAAAGAACCTCCACTGGTTGCCGGTGGGTAAGAGAATCATATTTAAGTCACAATGTCTGGCTTTCAAGGCACTGCAGGGAAAAGGACCTCTCTTTCTCAGAAATAAACTCAGAAAATATGTACCCGCCAGAAATTTAAGATCAGCAAAGTCTCATCTATTGGTAGTGCCAAGGTACAGGCAGTTGCGTTAGGGGGGGGAGTAGCTTTGTCGTTGGTACAGCCAAGGTATGGAATTCCCTTCCCCTACAGATTAAAAACAGCAACTC
Source organism: Lissotriton vulgaris (assembly GCF_964263255.1). Classification (NCBI taxonomy): domain Eukaryota; kingdom Metazoa; phylum Chordata; class Amphibia; order Caudata; family Salamandridae; genus Lissotriton; species Lissotriton vulgaris. Next base: position 1,081,663,517 of record NC_141694.1, on the reverse strand, counting down.
CTTGATGTCTTTCAGAACACAGCTGAAGACCTGGCTATTTAAAAACGAATTAGTCATTCTAAGCGTGTCTCACTCGGTAATCGAGTCTCCCAGACTAGGTCAGCGCCAAGATGCCCTCGGGCATACGTTGCACTTTATAAAACGTAAAATCAAATCAAATCATGATGAACCTAGCAGTGTTTAACGAGAGGTGATGACCAATCATACTGGTTTTTGCTAAATGACAGATGCTCTTGGATTGTTTGCTTTGAAAGAGCCAGTCATGTGTGAGGCAATGAAGTTTCAAACAGCTGCTGAGGCAGTAGCCAGTCAGAGGCAAAGAGGATTGGTAGAGTGGAAGTAGAGGGTTTGGATGCATCGGATAAATAGATCATTTTTAATTTGGGGGGATTGAGCTTGAGAGAATGAAGGCCATCAGTGCTTGGTTGCAGAGAGGCCTCTCAATATGTGAATACTAATGATAATAATAATAATTTATTATACAGTTAATTAAAATCGTAACATACAAACGTCATATTGATACTTGATAAAATATGAAAATATAAAGATTAGTATAAGTTATGTACACGTTTGTAAATCTGGGAATACGAATACATTTAAAGTCCAAAGAGCAGCATTTCAAGTTAATTGAATATATCACAATTGGCCGTTTGATCCGGAAAAAGGTGTATAGTATAAAAGACAATAGCAAATAGTGTCACAACACTTGTTATTAAAGGTTTAGCTTTCATCGACGTTCATTTATGCAATAAGAGTAGTGCTTGTCAGTTTCTTAATACTGGGCATTATGCAGTGCAGTTAAAATAATGTTAACAAACTTCCCAGCTCTTGCTAGAACTTGGGCTGAATTGTTACAGAAGCACAAATCGGATGCTTCCCTGCAATGTCTCAGTAACTTTTCCCGAAAAACTGGAACCAGTAGGCGTCGGCGATCATTGGCGAGATGAGGGCAACAACACAACAAATGTAACCAGGACTCCTATGGATAATTGCAGAGCCTACATGTTAGGTGACCATTCCTCCGAGCCCACAGTGGGTTAAAGTCATGAATTGGAATGGCTAAGAACCTCATATAAATGATTTTATTGCGAGTCTGTGATTGAAGAGAATAGTTAAAATATGGTTGAGATTTCCCCTTTAGTATATGAGTCGTTCAAAGCTGCAAGGAGTGTTTTTTGGGAGAGCCGAGCAACATCTCTCTCAAATGACACTAGAGTAATTTGGCTTTTTATCGTTTTTTTCCACATTGACAGGGAAACGATTGGATTAGAAAAGTTTATGATTTCAATCTTCAATGTGGAGAGGGCCAAATGCAGCTGTCTGTGCCAAGGAGAGAGTTCATCAGTAAACACTGATTGCAATTGTTCTTTCATGGATTGAGCTGGAGCACGTAGAATACAGATGTAGAATTTAATTGTCTCCCAGACAATGAAGCTCTGCGCTTGCCAGGCCCAGCTCAAGTCTTAGCCTGGCCCTCCTTGCATGCTGGGGAGCCGAAAATATTTTCTTATAGGCCATTATTTGATAATTCACTAAGAATGAATCCATTTTGCCAGAGAAGGCCAGGTGGCCCTAGGACACTGCTGGGAGCAGTTTGGCGCGTAGGACCCTTAAAATTGGCTCGGCTGTCGGGCTGTGCAATTGCCGATTCAAGCGCCTCAGACTATGTATAACCCCTGCTCCCTTGGGCCGAAAATGTTTAAGATGGGATACTTGATTTGCCTTTTCAGTAAACCAAACTCCTAGATAATTATAGCTAGTGCAGGTCACTATGTGCAGATCGCCTGCTCGCCAGGACAGATTTTTCTTTTTTTTATGTTTCCCAAAAATCATGACTTTGGTTTTTGATTCATTCATCAGAAGATTGTTTTTTATGTTATATATGTTAAGGGCAGTGAGCGCTCTTTGTAGGCCTGTTTTTGTATGGTCCATGATAAGAATGTCATCAGCATCTTGCATGCCTGTAGACGTATGCCACCCAATGTTGGGGCGACCAAAGTTGCACCTGCCAATTATTTAGCAAATCGGCAGTATAGAGATTGAATAGTAACAGGGCTAATACGCAGCCTTGTTTTAGACCATTTTTTGTTGCAATATTTGCAGATACTGTTGTGCTACTTGCTATGATCCTCACCCAGGTTTTCTGATGCAGAGATATCAGTGCATAGAGAAGTGCAGATGGTATCCCCCATTAGTTTAGTTTGTTCCATAGTGTCCCTCGGTTGACTCTATCAAACGCTGCACTGAAGTCCACGAAGCAGCAGAATAACGGTAGATGATTGGCCAGAGTGGCTCTCCAAGACAGGTAGGACAGTGCTATTATATTATCCATTGTAGAGCAGCCTGATCTAAAGCCTGACTGAGTGTGGGGAAGAATGCTGTTTTCTGTAACCCAGTTTTCAAGTTCTACCAGCAGGACACGAGCATGGGCCTTCGCTTCGATATCCAATAAAGCTATTCGCCTATAATTGGCCGGATTTGAGCGTTTACCCTTTTTGTCAAGTGGGTGTAATGTTGAGCCCTGCCAGGTGGGTGGAATTGTGGCTGTAAGAAAGGCGTGTTTAAAGAGAGGTGTAAAGAGTTCTGCCCAGAACGGTTGATTTGACTTAAAAACTGTAGCGGGTATTCCATTTGGCCCTGGCGCGCCGTCATTCCTCATGCGGCTAATGGTCTTAATTACTTCAGCTTCAGAGATGCCTGGACCCTGAGTGTTATCATAATTTGATGCTTGGGGTGAGGAGAGGGCTGACAGCTCCCCTGTCCCACTGCTGTAGACCTGATTAATGTAATTCACCCAAACATTTTCGGGTACTCCGTTCCCCTTGGACTTGCCACTATTACTGACTTGGTTGATATATCTCCAAAATGGAGCTGGATTTTTTTCCTTAAGAAGAGAGAAGATTTTAAGCCAGGCTTCCTCTATTCTTTTAATGCGTTGCTCCCATGCACATTTCTTATGGGCAGCTCAAAGCGATCCATTTGTGGCACCCTACAATGCTTTTTCCCCTTTTTGTCTTGCATTTGGGGGAATTTGACGCTTCCATTTGCTTTTCAGGCATTTCTTTATTTGGAGGCTGGTTTAGATTGTTTGGCACCTATTTTTGTTGAGCGACCAATGTTGCCCCCAGCGCCCGATGCAAATCTAGCAGGAGAATGGGCCAATAGTCTAAGAGGGCTTGCGAACCAAAAGCAGTTTTTAAATGTTCATTTTTTATTGTCCATACAGACAGTTTTGTACTAAGATTGGTAGTCCATTTTATCCTGCATGGGGCTTTGTCGCGTTCTTCGCCTGTAGATTTGCCTAGAGATCTAAATTTACAAGATGCAACAGTAGAAAGACTGAAAGATGGTCTTAAGGGGCCTGTGGTCACTCTCTACTTGATTATCGATATCAAAGTCATTCAGATGCAAAGATAGTGTGCTACCAATGAATAGATAATTGATTGTAGAGATATTCCTGTATGTTGCAAGCGGGTCCATGTTTGATCCTTTGCTTTCTTGAGATTATGAGCAGAAGATATGGAGCAGGCATCAAATAAGGCTTGTAATACCGCAACCTCTTTATGGTGCTTATTTTCATTTCCTGTTTTGTCGAGAAATCTGTTATTAAAGTCCCCGACTATAAGTGGATTATGGTGAGGATATTTGATGAGAAAATCTCCAATGATAGCGGATTACAATGATTTTTTATTCCATTAATAAATAGTACTTGGATCCCAGGTGAGGGAGGTGCAAGTGTGATTACTTCCAACCTTCGGAAGTGCTTGATGTAAACAGAAATGCCACCCATTGGCCGCCCAAAAATATTGTGTCTTAAAACCGGGACATGGGTTTCAAAATACCCGGAAAGAGCTGTAGTAGATGTTGCCCATATAGCCACTTTCTGAAGGCCAGCCACATTCCAAGAAATGATTGTTAAGTAGTTATTTTGCTCATTCAATGTATGATTTGCGTTGCCTTTGAGGAACTTAAAGGTGCCGTCGGGCCGAATGACAGCCACGTTCGGCCTGATGTCCAAATCGGTTATTAATGTCCTGTTTGCTAGTAGACTCTTCTCTGATTAGTAGAGCAGGTAATCCTCAGAGGTTCATGTTGGGAGAGAATGCTGGTAAGTTTGTTACCGGGATGGATAATGTCAGCACATTTTAAGATGGAGTAAGTTTTTAAAAATGTATTGAGTAAGACGTGAGGATATCTGTCTTGAGGTAAGTGCCTAATCTCAATACCCCAGTCTGCCAGTTTATTGGCTTCACATAGCATTGCCATTTGGTGTGACTGTTGGCATAGCCCGACCACTGTGGATTCATCGTGGGAGTTGCCTGACAGGCTTTGGAATTTAACCCAGGCAACATCTGCCGAGCCTATATGCTCTAATGATGATATGTGAGAAAATAAGCGCAAGATATTGCCTCTGTTAATAAAAACATCGTAATTGCCTTTGTCGTGGTATCTTGGTGTAAATACGACCTCCACCACTCCTGGTTCTAAACGGCTACTGCTCATTAAGGTTCCCAGTATGACTTGATTGTGAAGTGCAAGTGTTGGTTAATGAATTAGGGGGTGCTATATACCATTGGACCTGGAGGAGATTTTACCACCTGTTGATGCTGCGTGTTGGTACTATGTGCAGTACTGAACAGTGGTTGCGTGCAAGCCTCCGCCTGTGGCCCTGAGGTTGTGGATAGTAATGTCAGTCCGGGGACAAGGCTAATCCTCACATCTGTGCCTCCCGTGGACTTGGGCTGAGTTGGTGTTGTATGAGCCTCCCCTTTCTTATTATCAGGAAAAGAAGTAGGGGGGACATTGAAAGAAATTGCCACTCGGGCTGAATCTTCAGCCAAACTCTTAGATGATGGTGGTTTGAAGAGTTGTAGGGTATTTGGTAACACTTCTTTATCTTTCTTTCCTGATGGCTTTACTGAAAAATTAGATAGAACTTAGCAAGGCCAATATCAGGCTTGGTTGTATATGTACGAGTAAGAAGGGACACTACTCGATTTTTAGTTTTTTCCTTTTTTTGGGGCTTTCGTCAGTTTTTTTCTTTGCTTTCCTAGAAAGCGTAAGGAGCGAAAGAGAAAAAAATGTGGTCATCTTAAGAATATATGGTATGAGAAGCCTTTAGAGAAGATGATGATATTTGGTAAGGAGTTGTAGAGTTAAAAATAGAAGTGCTACAAGATAGAGCCCTGAGAAACAGCTGAGCTAAAGGGAGGTGAGTAACAACGTAGATGAGCATCAAGAGACAGAGGTAGGTTACCTGAAAGTCATTCAGGAGAGGTTATCGAATGATGAGAATGGTGACAACAATAAAAAGAATTGTTTGGTCTTACATTGCAAATGCTTTTGTCAAGTTTAGTGACAAGTGTATGGTAAATGGGTGACTGTATTAAGCGGATGTAATGAGGCTATTAATGTAAAGTACGGCCATCCCTGTTGAGCGGCGACCCCAAAAGACAGAGTGGTTGGGAGGAATCTAGTAGGTAACTGCAGACAGCTAGTTGCTGTTTAAGCAAGAAAAGAAAGGTAGCTGAACGGCAGGTTGATGGAGGTCTTTCTGTTGATTTATTAAAATAAGGGCCATATCATAGGCAACTTAAAACTCCAAGAGTGTGTCGATGTAAACGCATGTTCAGATGAGAGCAGACAGTATTCTTGAGACAGGATGGTTTGTAGATATAAGGACACAAAGTATCAGCGAGGGAGAAAGAGGTATTGGAAACCTATAGTAATGGAATGAGCTAAGCAGGAGATGTTCGGATGAAGAAAATGAGAGAATCAGAATCTTTCTTTTGAGGAGTAAGTAAGGACGATAGAAAGGTTGAACTGTGAGAGGAAAGGTGATGAAGGGCTTGAGGTTTAAAATCTTGAAGTGAAAGTAATGAGCAAAATCTTTGCTGTGCATTCCCTCTCTGCATGATGCACTTTTCAAATTAACTGTGGTTCCCTAGTGATCTGTAGGACAGCTAAATATCTGGCAGGACCAAGGCACCAAAAAGACTCAGTTTGGTCATATCCATATGTGTATGGCCTACTTTAACTAAGCTGAAGGACCCCCTTCATCACAGACCTGTAATTAAATATTACATTTTAGTACTGATTGTGCCCCTGACACTATTTAGAAAGAAAATATGCACTTTTCAAGGGAGGTATCACTCTACCTGTGGACTTTGTAGTGCAAACAGTTTGAAAAGATGGCATCAAGTGCCTTTATTAAAGAATCCATGGAAGAAGTTGTTTATTGAACATGTTATTACCTGTATCCTAGTTAGATTTTTAATTGTAACATTGAGTTGCATTTGGTGATCAATGTTCTTAGATATGTGGGCCTATTTGCATACATTTTTATTACTGCAGATATCTTTTTTTTTTTAGGGATGGCTATACAGAATAAATCACATTTTGAATTCCCTATTGCACTGCTCACTGAATGTCAAATATTCCTATTTGGGACATGACTCGTAATTCGGTGGGATGTGAGAGAATACCATGGATCACTTTAGGAGGTGCTGAGGGCTTGGATCTCCGCTACAGTCTGGCACATAGTAGGGACACTCAATGGAGGGTCACTATCATTAGTAGATTACATGCCTTTAAGGAGGGTCACTATCATTAGTAGAATATATGTCTTTATGGAGGGTAGCTATCATTAGTAGAGTATATGCCTTTTTGTAGGGTCCCTATCATCCGTAGACTATATGCCTTTATGGAGGGTCACTAACATTAGTAGAATATATGCATTGATGGAGGGTCGCTATCATCAGTAGAATATATGCCTTTTTGTAGGGCCACTGTCATTAGTAGTAAATATGCCTTTATGGAGGGTCACTATCATCAGAATATATGCCTTTATGGAGGGTCGATATCATCAGTAGAGTATATGCCTTTTTATAGTGTCACTATCATCAGTAGACTATATGCCTTTATGGAGGGTCACTATCAATAGTTGAATATGCGCCTTTAGTTACTAAAGTAAAGCAGTTAAAATGACGAAATAACAAAGGAAAGTAAGACTCAAGCACCTTTTGAAGCTATGCTATGATTTCATACAGTTTTATAATGTTTGCCGGTGCTACACTTGCAATTACATTGAAATCGGTTGTTAGTGATATCTTCTGGGCCGGGGATCGTGAATTGTTGTCAATATCCAAAATGTGTTGGTTTCTGTAGAATGTCCCAAATGTATCGAGTGTATTATGACATGTCGACTTTTGCAGTAATTTCTCGGCAGATCTGATTGCAAGATGGAAGGGGGAATTTTAACACAGGTTCTTGAGCACACACAAAACATCTCAAAAACCCACCATCCAGAGTCAAATGGGATTCCCAACCCACAAAGTTAATTGTTTCTGCAAAATACTGTAAAATACCCCTGTAACCCAAAACCCAAACCTACCCCTGAACCCTAAAAATACCCCTGTACCCCAAAACCCAAACCTACCCATAAACCCTAAATTACCCCTGTACTCCCAAACCTACCCCTGAACCCTAAAAATACCCCTGTACCCCATAACCCAAAACCCACCCTGAACCGTAATAAAAACCCCTACACCCCAAAACCTACACCTACCCCCTTAACCCTAAAAATACCCAAGCACCCCAAAACCAACCCTATAATCTAAAAATACCATACTCTAAAAATACACTGTGCACCTCATAAACCAAACCCACCCTTAAAATACCCCATAACCCCTAAAACATATACCCCAACACCCCCAAACTAAAACCATATACTTACCTTAAACTTAAATTTTAAAAACATATGCTTTTATCACGCATGCTTTTACAACGAAATTCGTTGTAAAAGCATGCGTGATAAAAGCATATAAGATATAATGGTATGCGTTTTAAAAGTATTGCGGAGTAATGGTACTATCGTTATGATGGTATGCGGAGTAAAGGTATGCGGAAAGAAAATTTCGTTGTAACGGTGTTTTACCGTCCTCGGAACACTCGTGGAATGTAGGCCGGAAATCTTCAGTGCAATTACTGCTCAGGGTCAGGACTAAATGTAGCCCAAAGCACAGCCTCAGGGATCGCCAAAAAGCATATGCTGCTGCAAAAGTACACAGTGCACAGGGGTTCAGGTTGCACCGTCCCCACGAGGGAAACTGGTCCCAGAATTGCTGAGAGGACAGATCAACCTCAGGGACTCTCTGGAACCCACTTCCTGTGTTGCAGAAATCTTCAGGAGATGCAAACCAATCCGATGCGTTAGAGGTGCCTGCCTTGCAGGGGAGTAACTCCTGTACTCCAAGGGAGATTCTTCAGTCATCCAGCGTAGTGTAGATCATCAAAGTACTTGGTTGGTGCTTGCAGAGTTTTAGTCCAGGTAAAAAAAGTCCTGTAGTCAGGGTTCCTACTTTATACCCAAGGAAGGGGTTAGACCAACTCTGGGGACCCTTTTAGGGGAGGGATAGGACAGAGGGGTGGTTGCATCCATGTCCTTTGTTCAGTTTCATGCCAGAGCAGGAGCAAATGGCTCCTGCAACTGGTTTGAGCAGGACTATGCACAGGGACACCAAACGTGCCCCCAGTGCAGACTTTCAGGCACTCTCAGAGTGCACCCACCTAGCCCCAATAAACTAAAGCCTGTCTATGAGGTGGTCACACCTCCCTGTGACAGGAAACCTGTTGTCCTACCTTCTCCTGCTCGAGGGCAGACTTGTGTCTGTGGCTGACAGCATCCACCTATATCTAAGTAAGGGGTGCATGCACCACCTTACACAGGCTGGAGTAACAGACCTGTGATGTCAGTTTGAATGGTCTCTCAGTGATGGCATAATACATGCTGCAGCCTCTAGGGGGCCTCTGGGGTACCTATGCCCAGTGTACATGGTGTACCATATACTAGGGACTGATAAGGGTACCCCAGTATCCAATCTGGAGTGTACCTAAAGTACATGCACAGCCACTTTAGGGAGAAAGCAGATAAACGTGGGTCCTGATTAGCAGGATCCCAGTCAGACTAGTCAAAAGTCAGCAAAACACCAGGAAAAAAAGTGGGGTTAACTATGCAGTCAGATTCCACCGTCCTACAGATACCCTCAGAGAAATGCTGTTTGCTTTACAGCAAGTCAGCAGGTTAGTACCAGATACCCAATGAGTTCTCTGTGTGCTGCTAGTTGTTTTTTACCTAAATTCAAGGCCATTCCAAGAATTGAGCAAGCATGGCTCACTCGCGTAATGTGACATGCTTCATCATTTACCACCTCGCCCCCACCCTGGTAGGAGGTTACTACCAGGGTGGACTCAACCTCAGAACGGGGCTTTTCTGAGGGAGTTCTTAAATATTTCCTTTCTCAGGACAAAAATTTAGGTCTAGTTTATGACTTTTAAAAAACCATGGGATAATCCACTAAAGTGTCCTTTAATTTGGTGGCATCACTGGTTGATGATTAAAATATTATCAAGAGGTAAATACAGGAGGCAGACGGGTGTAATGACCTGTATGCGTCACTGTACAAAAAAGTATGCCAACATGTTTCTGCCTCTAATCCGACGTGGGTCTAAGGCATTCATTAGGGCTGCGTATATGCACCCTAAACTACAATTAGTAAGTGCTGGGTGGGTTTAGATCTAAACAGAGAACCTACCTCTCTTCTGGTATCATAATTAGTGATAACCTATAAGATAAATACAAAAAGCAACAAAGATTGTTGTTCATGAAATAGGAGTTACACTTGACTTAACTTAGCACAATATTCGACCAAAGAGATGGTTGCTTTTACCAAAAATAGGGTCACTAAAGCGACCATCTCTCTGGTTGAATATTGTCCACCCTATATCATCTTTTTGGCCCTTTTTAACAATCCTACCCTAGGGAAGGCAGTATCCCACCTTCCCCTTCGCACAGGGTCTGCCTTATTGAGGTTTACAGACAGCGTTTCATACCTGTCCTGTCCACATTTCCAGACCCAGAAAGCAATATGCAGAGACGGGCAGGTATGTAGAAGGGATTCTGTATTCGACAACAGTTGCCACCCTTTCCCATGTTTCACCCTGTCTGTAAAATAAGTGTCCAGTTCCTGCCTCACCCCTTCCTAACCAAAAGTGGTGTCTGGTGTCCATGACAGTGGCTGGTGGGTGCAGAGCCCTAATGCCCTGCCACATCCCGTCACTACACCATCTCTCCCCCTCTGCTAACAAAATGAACCCATTTCCCCTGGAGAGGCAGAGAGAGAAAAAGAAAGAAGAGAAAAGAAAAATAAGAGAGAGACAATAGTGATTCTGTCATGTAGTTCCTACAAATCTATATCGGATCTGCGTGTTTGGACAACATAAACTAAGGGATTGGTGTCCAGACTGCTTCCAGTCACCCCCAAAGGATATGTTATTTTGTAGACCAGCTATTTCACAGTGCCACTAGGAGCCCCTCTTCCCAAGGAGTGAAGTTACTGACAACTATTGAACAGAACAACCCTGACCCCTCAGGGATCGTGAAAACAGTACGGTACCTACCTTTCCCTCAGTAACTCATGCTCACTTTGTCTGCGAGAGATATACAGAATAAACGGTGGGGACATTTTTCATTAAGCATTTAATGAACCAGCATCATTCTAGTATAAAATACATGTGCTGTCACAACCACAAGACAGAAACAGATGGTATTCGCACCAACAGAATAAATAGATGGTAGAATTTTTCCATAGTGCTAAAACAATTAATATATGCAAACATATAAGCACATGACCGTAATAATGCATACTCCTACGTGACAAACCCCAACTAGATCTACGCAAGTGTACCTAGAATGTATGTAGGTGTATAGCCAAGAATCCCTTTAGGATAGACCTAAACCCATTACCTGATGTGGGAGAGTGAAGGACCCTGCCTTGATCTTGAGATAGACACCTTCGAGGGGTGTTAGACCACTGCATGCTGTAGTGTCTGCGTGTAGGAACCTCAGTGTCTCATGTCAGTGTGGAAGTCTTTCTCCTCTGTTTGCCCCAGCAAAACGTTGGTGCTTATCTACCCAAAAGATACCCTCTGGCGTTCTACTTTGCTGTGTCATGTCAGCCGTGGATGACAATAGTCATGAACCTTATACATAGATTTCATGCAGAAGATGGTAATCCTGCTGTGATTCTGAGAATCCTCATGCTTAATATATTACGCTAGCTTTGGGAGAAAACCACACGACACTTATGCAGCACCTAATCTAGGTAAAAGGTCAGCACTAGGCCTGGGCGGGAAATTCCGTTCCGCTCGCAGAATTTGCAGAGTTTGGGTAATTTCGCGTTCCGCGGAGAACGCGAAATTGCCAAAAATTCTGCATTCCGCGACTTTGTGAAATTTTTTGCTTGTTCGCGTTCTCAAATGCGTGTTCACGAGATATTTCCCCCCGAGCACGCAAACAGCGATTGCGAACAGTAAAAAAGCATCACGAACAAGCAATTCCACGTGTTGGCGGAATTTCTGCGTGTTCGCAGAGATTTGTTTACCGTTTCGCGGAGATTTGCATAACGCGATTACGCAAATTCCGCCCACACCTAGTCCGCACCAAACCTGTAGTGCATTACAATGGCAGGGTAAATGTAGGTGAAAGGTTAGTAGAATACCCAGGCTTATATTGAGGTACATTGCAAATCATAACACCCACTCCTCATTCGACCAGACGATATACCAAAAAGGGAATGTCCTTGTAATTAATTATAAAAAACATTGTTTAATGTCCAGAAATAAAAAAAATCTAAAAATGACAATAAGATGCCTAAAAACTTTGTCCTTCATGTATGTAAAAAGGCTCTACAAGTCCTATAAACTATGTTCATATATGGTTGGAGCAACTGAGTACGTCTGAAAGCTATTGTGCTCAGTAAAAGTGAGGAAAAAAATCTGCTTAAAATTCCAATTTCAGTTGTTTTAGAAAAAGGCTGAATTCTTCCCAGCACGTGTAGAGCCAGATGTTATGTTTCCTGTGTGGGAGATACAACATCATTGCTGCTTGCCTTCGCAGACGTCGGTCCCTGAAACACTTCATAGATCTGGTCAATCGAGCAAAGATGCTCTTCTTCACTTCACACAGCCGATGCTGGGGAAGCAATTGAAATATCCAAAGCCTGTGTGCCTGTAGGAAAGCTGGTATTCAAACCAACATGTGCTGAAGCACCCCGTGGTGGCTTTAGGAATGCCAACATTAACACGGGAATACGCTGAGGACACTGCACTACCTGGGCCTTTACCTGGTCCAGCAATACATCCACCTCCGGTGCCGCAACTGATGGAAGGGTTAGACAGAGATCCAACATGCACTTTCATCCGCAGAACAGGCAGCGGAGAACAGGCAAAACGCAGTCAATCCACACTGTTCGGAATGATGGGAACCAAGACTCGCTTAGCTCCCAAAGTCTAGGTGTGCTCAGATGAAGTACAATGCAGTCACGGTAATGTCGCTCCAAGAGCGTTTTTTCCATCTCCTCGTGACTGGGAATTTTATTGCCTAGCACAAAAATTAAAACCAGGATACGCAGTAGCAGGATTAGCAGAAACCCTCCAAAAATTTTTACTAATACAGAGTGTAAAAAAGCTGGAATCACTCCGAAGACTGTCTGAAAGGTGCTCAACAGTCCAGAAGCTATGGTCTTAAACAGGTGTACTATATCCTTCGTATCGGACATTATAAAGATACGATGTACCATTTCTCCCAAGTGGAAAGGGCAATTTGATTGTACCAGCGCCTGTATCTCAGCTGAGGACCTTACAACCTGAAGATCAAAAGTCTCTTGGGCTGAGGTTAAGGGAACATCCTTTTGTAAAAGTGTGGCTTTCAGTCATCTCAGAGAATCAAACTGTATAAAGGAAACATCAATGAAGGCCATAATGACGCCTACCTGACTGTGTGGGTTGGTAGGAACAATACATACAACAAGTAACCCTGGAACTTATTGTGACTAGATACGCAATGCCTGGAACCATCCCACAACAACCTTGATCATTCAGCATTAAGTAACTCCCATTTGATTGCAGCCAAAGAAGGGATCTGGATAAGCTGCCCAGAACTCCTGTGATGCATAAAATCTTCTGAAATAGATAATTGGGTGCATATTTGTTTTTGGTAATAGCCTTGCAGAATTGCAACATTTGTTAATGACAATGTGGAATGCATCCAGCTTCTAAAACGTTATGCCACCATTAATTATTAATACAGAACTTGCTTTGAGAGTATTAATAATCGTATATTATTTGTTATTGTTGACTTAAAACAGATGGAAGCTGAATTCTCTCATGTTCGGATGGCTCAATAAAGTTTAAATACCGTTCCTATGATGATAAGACTGCTTTAATAAGTTGTAAAAGTTTACAGTTTACTTACTATTCTTATCTTCGTGCCTCACTGAAATGAACATATCAAGTGTTTGATACATATTTTATTTAATTTCATCCTATATTCCTATTTCAAATCTACCCTCTTGGCGCAGAGGTGGTGACCGGTCCATCTTTCCATTCATTTGCTTTCTATGTCAAGATGGAATAGTCTCTTGCATGGTGATGGACATGCACCCGTTCCCTGAGTCCCCAAGTTGCATGGATATCTGGATCCTGTGCACTGATTTTTGGTCATAGGCAAACACGTATCATGTATGTGCACCATGGCCTAGACCTGTCTCACAGTAATGTGGTCTTGTTAGACCAGGAGGTGCTCATCAAGCTCTGCACTCATAGTGGTAAAGGCTACTGCCATTGCCAGGAATTAAGTGACACGGCATGGTGAGGCAGCATAACCATTTTGTGTTTCACTAGATTCAGACAGACTTTTTTAGGTCTTGCCTACGCATCGCGCATGCACTGCATAGGAAAAAGACCTTTAGCCATCGACTCAGTTTGTGTCCCAAAAACGTGCACGCGTTGCATTGCTTTCAATGGCAACGCGTGCACGTTTGGCGATTCCCTTGCGGGAGCGAGCTTTGACACCATATGTTTGTAATTATCTTCAAACACATGGTGCCTCAGGCTCGCTCCCGCAAGGAAAACGCTTTGTGTGCTCTCGGCAGCACTCCCCTCAACCTTCCCACTTTTAGCGCGAGGCGCGTGCGCTTGTTTGGACTTTGAAATGTGTTGGTATCGTACGATAAGCTCTGCTCTAGTGGAAGGGAGGTTGCCACTGTAATTATGTGAGGTACACGCATGAAAGACTTGCTGACAATGAAGGAAATAGAAAAGTGTGCCATTAACAACATGCAGGTAAGAACAGCGCGCCCCTTATTGTGTTTGCGCTTTTAAATTATTCTATTATACTCCTACATTTTACCAATGCCGGCATCTTGTGGCCTTTGGCCATATTTTTTCTGCTGGAACTACTACTGATACCGTACTGCATAGGGATGGATGAAAGTCTATAGAACTGCACCATATTTGTGCCGAAGCAAATGCGCCACATCCTAAGATTACAAACAGCCCAACCCCCCAATAAAAATAATCTAAGATGCAAAGGTTTCGGAACACAGCACAATTTGCTCCCTTTTCCTTCCCATGAGAAAGCTGCTCTGCCTACAAGCTTTCAATTCCAGTCACCACAACAACTTTGGTCTCGAAGATGACACCACTTTCACTCAAAAAGAGGGTATCCTTTGTGGACCCCACCCATCACTGGAAAACATTGACTATCTTGAGTGGGCTCACGTGATTGTCAAGGTTGTTGAAGTAAAAACTAAAAAAAACGAAAAACAAACAAATACATACCGGGCTGGAAACATCAAATGACAGTGCAGCAGTTTTCCGGACCCGGCACAGAACAGTAGTTTCAACAGGGCGCCTAGTTCTTAGAGCGTATTATGCAACTTGCCTCTTGGCTAGACGTTTCTGTGCGTTATGGGAGGTGGTGGTCCAGGCGCTTTCCAGCCTCCCAGAATGAACATCTGAAGTGTTCACTGGTCTACTTAAAATAGAGTGGACTCTGAAAACAATCAAGGCAGACTGGGCTGGAGACAGTGGTTTCCCTTAACAAATCCGGGGTTTCGCGAGGTCCTCTGTGCTAGGATTAGTGAAAGTGGTCCAACGTATTATCGGGCGATGTGCTAGCTCAAAATATGCTTGTTCAAATTTGGCGCTTTTGCTAGGAAAAAGCTATCTACTTCAATGGATAATTTGCTATCTTGGAATGGGGATTTCTGCATCCCCTAACAGGACATATGAAGCACTGATCAGACTCCACTCCCATTCCAAGGACTGAGTGGAAGTGATTCTCGTTCAACCATGTTTTAGACTTGTGTGGATGGAGCTGTCTTACTGATGCTTTCGCATGTTAGTCAGGTTAGAATTTGGTGCACCTTAGTCTTCTCTGTTGCATTTTATATCACACGGGAGAAGGCCTTCTCGTGTTTTTTTTGAAAGGGGAAATGGTGTCTTTACACTGTCGCTTCCTACTGTTCCATATTTTTCCTCTGTTTCCTGAGCCCTTCAGTTTTCATTCCAGACAGGATCCATCGGAGAGTTTCACACCACCAGTCTCCCGCGCAGTGTGCGCTTTCTAAAGATGTCTGCACGCTCACCCCGCATTCTGCCTGCAGATTGAAGGCTTCTGTTTGCATTTCATCACATTCACATAACATCAGTGGAAGAGCTTGCGTGCTCCTGTGTGCGACTGCTTGTGAGTGGACTGTGCATGTGAGGTAAGCGACTGCTTGTGAGTGGAGTGTGCATGTGCAGAAGTGTGACAATTGTGAGTGGAGTGTAAGCATGCACGAGTGTGATTGCTCATGAAAGGAGTGTGCGCATACACGAGTGTGATTGCTTGTGAGTATTGTGCATGTGTGCGACTGCTTGTAAGTGGAGTGTGCGCGTGCACAAGTATGGCAACTCGAGAATGGATTGTACGCATGCACAAGTGCAACTGCTTGAGTAGAATTTGCACGTGCAGAAGTAGGACTGCTCGTGAGTGGAGTTTGCATGTGTGTTTGACTGATCGTGTGTGTAGTGTGCTCGTGCATGTATGTGACTGCTTGTGAGTGGAGTGTGTCTGACTGCTTGTGAGTGGAGTTTGCGCAAGCATGTGAGACTGCGTGTGAGTGTGCACGACTGCTCGTGAGTGGAGTTTGCACATGCATGTGACTGCTTGTGAGTGGAGTGTGACCGACTGCTCGTGAGTGGAGTTTGCACGTGCATGTGTGTGACTGCTTGTGAGTGGAGTGTGAGCGACTGCTGTGAGTGGAGTTTGCACGTGCATGTGTGTGACTGCTTGCGAGTGGAGTGAGCAAATGCATGTGCGTGATTGCATGCTGCGCATGTGCACTCCTTCAGTTAACTTTCATAGGAATGGAAATCCGGAATTTGGCGCATAAACTTTGTCGGTAATTTTTTTTAAACACGCAACGCCTCCCTAGACTCAAATTTACACATGTTAGGAAGCGTCCTTCAGGACGCTTGGTATGCCGTGCAGAGTCCGCATTCTAGCTCGTTTACTTAGCCCGCCCGAAGCGGGGTTATTTACTGCTTCTACGCTTCCGGGTCATATGTCCACAACGAGGAACACGGCGACCCAGGAGCAACTTCTACTCAGCGCACGGCGCTTTTTCACGTGTGAGTAAAGACCGTGATTTCTGTTTGAGAAAGCCGCTAATCCGACTGACGAGCGGAATTCTTTCTGTTGTCATTGTCCGTAACATTACCGATTTCGACACGGCTAAAACAGACCCCTTTTTAGGTCTCGCCTGTCAATGCGCATGCGCATTGAGCTTGCGAGACTATAGGGGCTTAAACGGAGTTTAACAAGACTGGCGATTTGATGCAGTGCATGTGCGCGTTTAGCTCAATGCCCAAGCACAATGAGTGAAAATGCGCGTGCACAGAATCAAATCGCCAGCCATCTGTTGCCCAGCTTGGTGCCGCCAGCAGCTCTTCCCGCTCCACCCCCTGCTGCATCAAAGGCTTTCACGGCTTGCCGGCCGTGTTTTCAGTTTCACGGCCGCCGGGCCGTGTCTCCTTTTCTGTTGCCCAGCTTGTTTGTGTTTTGTTTTGTTGCGGTACTTTCATCCTTCATAACTAATTTGCTTGATTTCTTTCTTTCTCTCCCCTGTTTTTCATGTTTCTAGGCTTCTTATTTCATCCAAACGTTTCTGCCGATTCTCTCCCCCCACCCCCTCTTCTCTTTCTTGGAATAACCTTTCATTTCTCTCGCGATCTGTTCCACAATTCATTTATAGCCTCTTGTCCGGAGATTAGCTCACAGAATGGAACACCTTCCCTTGTGATAGCACGCTCTCTGGGTACCCATCTCTCACTGACGCATCATATCCTACGCACTGGGGAAGCGGGTCTGATTAAAACATCTTATGAAGTCAGAGGCGTGGGCAGACATTTAGATCACTGCTAGTCTGTTGGCTAAGAGCACATCTGCATCATATCTAACCCCTTTAAAGGTCCACGAGCTCATTGATCATGCCATTCGTGTGATAGTTATATAAAGTAAATATTTTGAGTGTAAAAGGCGTAGCATCACGGTCTTGAAACACCAAGCGTTTGACATGTCTTTTGAAAAATAAAGGTTTGTGAAACAGATAACATACCAGGATCTCTCTAAACATCCGCCTTAACCTGGCAAACGTCTGTCGTAGGTGAGGTATCTAGTCGTTTTCCTTCTAGTGTGGGTGACCTTTAGGTCCTGTTTTGTCTGCTTCTCACGTGTGCTGTCAATAAAAGTAATATTACTTTGATATTTTGTGTTGTATGTTCTCCTGATGTGGAATCTGTTCTAGCGCATCAATGTAGCAATCTTCAGAGTGGAGGATGCTAGTAAAAAGACAGGGCAGGAAGGGAGGGGTGCAACAACCACGGCATTGCACCTGCTGTGTGCAGCCAACGGGTCCACACGGCTCCGTTCATGCCTTTCCCCCCACCCACTCCTTCATCCGTCCATTCTGTGCCTGTGTTTGTTACATTTTAATGTAACTATTAGCAAACAGTGAAAGGATCTCAAGCCGCTCCCCAAAAACAACCGCCTGTAGAGTTGAACAATGTTCATAACTTACTTTGGGACTTGTATCAACTTCAAATGAGGGAAAGCTTTCAACATTTTTTTTATAGGGGCATTCTGCAACCATGCGCATTGTGCACAGCTTTCATTTGACACCAGACACTTCGTGCGCGCGACAAGACTCTACTAACACAAGCATTCAGCTCACCAGTCTGCACACTCCCTGACCCCCCATATGCTTGATCACCAGTGTCTCTCCCACCCTTCCTTTGATCTCTGCAGCGAGTTCTCACAGGCTCCTCTCCGCCCCCTTCCTTTAATGGCCCTCCCCCTCCCCAGCACAGAGCACGAAAACCGGTTCTCATCCGCCTTTTGAGGGGTCCAAACTTGAAGTACAGGGCTCGTCCTGCAGCAGAGGTACATAATTGAACGTGTTTGGTGCCTGCATTTTATGAGCGAATGCACGCAATAACACAGACCGCTGTACTTGGTTGTCAAGCTTCATAATGTAAATGCAGGCAAAGCTTTAACCGATCAGCCTACAGGATATTTTTCTCAAAACGCCTCGGTAGCTTTTTGTCAGATTTTGAGCAGCAAATTCCGATGATGGAAGTGTATAGCACTTTCTGGCGTATACAAATATTTTCAGATGCCAGTAAGAGCAAAACTGACACAATAGATTTATACAAAGCTGTGCATGAGATTCGTGCCTCTTCCTTTTATCATTCTACTTTGGTTTTGGTGGAAAATTGCAGAGTACATTTTAATATATAACCATTTAGAATCCGTAATGATATCGTAATGGAGACTAATTTTGACTGTTTTAGTCTCCCGCATGTCTTGAACTCTTGAGATTACAGTTTTTTTTAGGTCTCACCGAGCCACACACACCACCCCACACACAACCCCACACACCCACCCACACCCCCACACACACAACCCCCCCACATCCCCACACACACCCACAGCACCCCACACACAACCCCCCACACCCCACACACACACACAACCCCCTTACACCCAACCCCCCACACACACCCACACCCCACCCACACACACAACCCCCCACACACAACCCCCCCCACACACCCACACCCCACCCACACACACAACCCCCCACACACAACCCGTCACACACAACCCCTCACACACACACACACAACCCCTCACACACACACACAACCCCTCACACACACACACAACCCCTCACACACACACACAACCCCTCACACACACACACAACCCCTCACACACACACAACCCCCCACACACACACAACCCCCCACACACAACCCCCACACACAACCCCACACACACACACAACCCCCCACACACACAACCCCACTCACCCCCCACATACCCACCCACCCCCCCACACACACACCCCACCCCACACACACACACACACACACACACACCCCACACACACACCCCACACACCCACCCCCCCCACCCCCCACCCCCATACCCCCACACACACCCACCAACAACATCACTATGCACTACCACAGCATCACTGAACGCCACAGCATCACTCGCCACCACAACAACTGGCACTTCTTAGGTTGCCTTGTCCTACAGCTAAATTCGAACTGTTCTGAACTAGTCTCATAATTTTCACAATTTTGCAGTAAAACGATCAAAGAGGTACTAACTTAATTTCGACATCATTATTGAAGTGCAGTTTATCTTGTCTTCCTCAGTACTTCGTACATCTCTCTAGAGATGTGGCCTAACGACCAGAGCTGCCATCTACGTCACGTAAATACAAAACATGTTGCATTACAAATGCTATAGGTGTCATATTCGCCAAAGTTATAACTATTGGCATTGTAAATGACAAAGCTATCAATTTAGCTATTTTAAAAACCAACACATAAATAAAATATTTGTCATTTACAAGACCAATAGCTCCAACTTTTCTAATGCGAGACCTATTGCATTTCCATTGCTTGTTTCTTTCTCTCTTATCTCCATGTAGAAGAGGGACTTCTGAGTGACATGCCCAGCACCTCTCCTATCTGGCATCATAAACTTCGGGTGAGTGATCAATCACCCAGTTTTTTGTACAAATGCTTTTGACTGTGATAATATACACTGGAATAAACACCATTATTGTGATCGCGTCTAGATAAGACTTAGGGTGATACCCTTTCTGTGGCCTTCTCTCGCCTTACAGATGTTAGTCCGTTGGGTTATCCGCTCAACGTTCTCTCCGCATCTATAGCTCCTGGGCTCCCTGCCCGTGTTTATTCATTCAGCAGGTAAAGTGCCTTGTGTTGTAATGTTGTTACCTCTGGGGGTTGCACCCCCTTGTATTTTAACACTGTAACAGTGTCCGTGTTTACCTTTCAGACTCAGAAATGATGATACACGCCACCATCCTACCCTAAACATATAGGTTTTATGATACAACTCTTCGATACAGGAATTTGCACAATAAAGGGGTAAGCTTCATTTTGGGGCACACTCAATTAGATAGTGTGTGTGTTTGCTACAAAGGTCTTTACCACTTCGAGATTATCCTAAGGCCAGTTATATAAAAGTGTAATTCTCATAAAGGAGCTTAAGATCAGTTACAGTGCTGGCTTCAGTGTAGTTGTTTTGGCACGTACCAAACAACTAATAAGAAAAATACTTTTATTCTGTCCAACTTTACCAAAGAGGGACCGATATACAAACCCTTTCCTCTTTATGAGATTCACCTTAGTTTGCAATCTGGCCTTTTTTGCCTTTCCTAATCCTATGGCAACACATTTTTTACTCTAGAAGTCGTTCTTGCCCACTTGAGGGTGATTTGTTTCATTAGCTCCTAAAATGTTGCAGGGTTCATAGTTCTAAATGGGCGCCTATTTTCTTACACTGTATTACACCATAGCAGGACTCTCTCCACGTCTCTTCTTTTCCGTAATGGAATTATTTCTCTACACCTTTGCTTCTAGTGCCGTCTCTACTACTTTGCTTTCTGTTGAACTGGTCACTGGCCCTACCGGGTCGGAAGTATCACCGGCGAAGCGGTGAGCAACTATTTGCAATACTAGTGTTTTTGTTTTTTTGTTCTGCTGCTCTTTTTAGTACTGCTCTTGAATTTTTACTGATCACTGATTCCCCCTCCTATTCCCCCTTTCTCTTTGTCTCGCTCTTGTCCCCATAGACCTTTTTTTTTAGACACAGCCGATTGGAGGTATGTTTTGTCTCCACAACCGATTCTTTTGTCGCACTCCACCAGCTCGTGTCACTGCATGCTACACCCCTGTAGGAATGTGCCGAACACAATGACCGGCACGTTTTCACTCGTAGACACTGAGCTGGTAGCGACAGCTCATATTTTTGGTCACCTCTCTCGGTTTATACTTCTGTTGGTCTACAAATTAATATTGTGCTCATTCTCTATCTCACATGCGTTGTTTAGATATCTTTTACACAAACACTTTTCTGGCACTTTATCGTACGGCGACATTTCGACACTTGACCGATTGCACAAATTCTTGGGTACACAGGATGTTTCTCGAGACCATTTGACACTGTGTTACTAGGGGGCAGATCTTTAAGGACTTGTCAAGATTTGTTAAACAAACATAAGTCTTTGATTTGTTATATTTTGTCAACATGTGGGATACTCCATTGTCATTTTTTGTTATTCCCAGCCCTGAGGATTCGCAGAAGCGATGAAACATGTCGGCTGGCTGCTTTCTTGTAAAAGGAAATTAAAGAACCCATATGAACTAATACTGTACAGGAGATCCCTGAATTTCTGCAGCCTTATTTGCTACTTTGTGTATATTTATCTGTATACTTTGTTTTTGATATAAGATGTGTGTGCATAGGGTAGTTTTTCTTTGAACGTTTTGTTTAACCAGCTTGCTGGCTAACCTTTGAGTGGTTGTTAGGGTTTTTCCACTCACCCAGTTGCACCACCAATATATTGCTTCCAAGATACAATCTCTTATGCGTCCAGTTTTGGCAGAGCGCCCATTGCTTTTCTGACACTAAAAAACCTTTCTGTGTTCGCTCTTTGTCGGTAATTTTACTTTCCTTTGCAGCCTATGTGGGTCCTTTTTCCCCATATTTGCAGCGATTCTGAGCAAGTCATTTAATCTCCCCATAACTAAAAATAAATACAATGAATGCGACCTTGTCTAATGTAATGCTGCTCGTGTAACGCGCTCCAATATCACGGGACGAGTTTGCGCTATAAAAATCTGAGAAAATGTGGATTAAATGATAATGCGAATGATGAAAAAGCTAGTCGTGGGGTCAGGGGTCACAAGGAATCCTCCTGCATGCTAAGCATGAGGCGAAGTGGGTCGTGTCCAGGGACCTTACAGAGGGAGAGAAGGTGCTGATAAAATGATTGCAACACTAGTGGTAAAATTCTCGTTTTCTCTCTCCTTCGACTCTCTTCCCCTTTGTCTTTTTCTCGATCTCCACACTTCTCTGACTTCCTGTACCTCTCCCCGCATATCCCTATGACTACTTACGGCCTTTCTTCCTACCTTTCTTACCTCACCCTTGCTACATCCTCTTTCTCCCTACCTTACCCACTCCTGAGTCCCTCCACTTCTCGGCCTCCCTTTAATTTCCCCTGACACCCTGCTGTGTTCTTTGCCTCTATCTCTCGTTACCACCTCGCCTCTTTGTCTCACCTTTCTCTTCTTCATGTCTCTGTCTATATTATTTAATCTTATCTCTCTCTCCCCAACAACGAAGTCTACACTTTTCTCTCCACCTCTGCCTTATCTGTCCCTCTCACTAACTACTTGTCTCCTCTCTCTACCACCCATTTTCTTTGCATGAACTATCTTTCTGTGGCTTGTCTCTCTTGCACTTCAACTCACCTTATCCACCACACCTCTCTCTCCTTCCTTTCCTCCAACTTCTCCACTTCCTACGCTCATCCCTCCCCACCGCCCTTTAATCCACATCCATATGCCACCTCGATTTACCTGTTTCTCACCACCTCACTTCTCTCTCCACCACCCTGGGCATACCTCTACATCTCTACCTCTATCCTCCTGTCTCTACCTCAGCTCTCTCAAACCCACCCCTCATGAGGGCTTGAATGAGATGAAATTGAGTAATACATAGGATGACCAGTTCTTAAGAACCAAAAAACCAGGCCATTTTGCAAAAAAGTTAAAGGACTCCAATTTTCCATCAACGGAGCGGAACGGAGCATTGGGAGGAAAGGACTGCAACAAAATGCTTCAGTAAGGAATTCATTAACCAGACACTTGCTGAGGGATTGTGAATTTCAATGTAAACTTTGCAGGCTCTGCTGCCAACTGACCTATTGATTCCTATGCGGGTTCTCATCTACTGCCACCCCCAATCTTGGCCTCTCACATGCCCCAAGCATTCTCTTTATCACTCTCAATGGATCCCTCTCCAGGCCTTCATCTTCCCCTCCAGGTTTCTGGCTAACTTCTCACCTTCTTCTCTGTGTCCCTACAGCCACCCCTCTGGATGCCCCAGAAGTCCAGAACGATGAAAGGGACGTATACTCTGCGCGCTGCTAGGCAAAACAAAATTTGTAATTGAGAAAACAGTAGTTGGAACTTATGAACGAGTGGTGCAAATGTTAGCATTTGTAATAAATGGAAGATTCTTGGCAGGGCTTTAACACCTTCAGCGCGGCGCAGATTCCAGCGCTGTGCTGAACATTCTAATGAGCCAACGGGTTCATGACGGAACGGTTCCGTCATAAGCACAGGCCAACCGACGCTCATGACGGAACCGTTCCGTCAATAGCATCAAAGGGGTTAAGTAGGCTGAAAAAGTGGTTGGTGAGGGATCTGTAAACCGGCATGACCGAAGAAGCATAAATATGTTTATGTTTAGGCAACTTGTATAGCATGCAAATACCCTAGGGTGTCTCTGTGCTTATGGACTTTAAACACAGAAAGGAATAAGCCTATTTCCAAGAGGCATTGCCTATATAATTAAGCATGAGGCTTCAATCAGGTAAACTAGATACATGTGCTTCCCATGATGTGCCATGCAACCGGGATGTTGGTGCCTGTCTGTGAAATTTCTTTCTATTGTATCCACCAATAATCGGTAACAGGCATGCTCCTAAAACAAGCTAGACCTATTGGCTTTGCCAATGCTTGTTAGCCGAATCAGACAAATGAGTAACAATGACTTTCTCAATTGCTCCCGTCTTTCCCTGCACACCACTTTTCTCTGCATCTCTCTATGACACATGCCATTTTTATCCCCACTTACACAAATCTTTCTTATGCACCTCTGACACCTCACCTCCTTTCTCTTCAGCACCCTCTTTTCACTATTCTGCTTGTACATCTTTGCATCGCCTTTTGTTCAACATCCCCCACACAACTCACCCATTCACTTGAAAGCACTGCATTTTGATTTACTCCCTCCCTGTCCATATTTCAACAGCTGTGTACCTTCTTCAAACACTTTTGCACAGAATCACAATTAGAATTGGCACACATGGCCACTGCTCTGTGCGATCTGCAGAAGGCCAAGAATTGGATGAGCATGTATTCTGAACACTTTTATGACCCACTGACTGACACTGTGAGAAACTGGCATTTCCACATCATCAGCCCCAGAGCTGTCACTTATGACCCGTTCTAAACATCCACCTACAACCTGATCTCACACAGAAGAAACCGTTCACAGTGCACACAATGCAAGAGTAAACCTGATGCATGAAAATAAAAACCTATGGGGAGAAAAACACACTCTTAAAGAATGTAAGATTAAGCAAAACATGAAGTGTGAACAAGGACTATGTCAGTGTCATGGATTACCCTAATCGTATTTACAACCAATATCCAGAAATCAATGAAAACCATCCCAATATACTGATATTATTATTGTTGTACACATCAGGCATTATTGCCCATCCAATACAAGATTAACAGCTATGATCACTGTCTTGGCAACAGTACTGAAACAAGCATTGGCATAGCCAATAGGTCTCGCTTTTGGGACCTTATAAGTATTTAGTTATGAAGCACTATATCCTTTAGCCATGCAACAGTTGATGTTGATGCACAAACACTTATAAGGTCCCAAAGGCGAGACCTATTGGCTATGCCAATGCTTATAAATTGTGTCACTGGAGTGGTGCCTACCAGCCCACGCAATTAAAGTTACTCAGCTGTGTATTTAGCTCACCCTTGGCCTACATGGTGATTGTGTGTAGCGCTAGGCAGCATGTGATACTTGTGTGTGCAAGCTGGGATTTGGGTGCACCTGCGAATGGTACCCAACATAAAGGCCTGTAGGTCCCATTCGTTTTTTAAACACAGGGTCCGGCAAGGCTAGTGATGGAGAGGACCCTAACCCCCAGACAGGAGATGTGGATTGCTGACATTCATGTGGGCTGAGGTAAGATCACACACATTGTAGGAAGGCGAGCAGAGCATCCTCTGTCTATATCAAAGGGATCTTTGATTCCAGGAAGAGATAATTGTCAGTGGGGCCTGGGCTCATTGTAATGCACGATGGTGGCTCTCATAAGATTGACACCCTAAGTACCTGTAAATCATGAATGGGGGGGGGGGGGTGGATAGGCTTATGTCTTTGAACATTTGTGAGGCATATTTCAGCGGAAGCTGTCAGCCAGGTGTTACTAGTTACTCCCTTGGCTCCTGTTGTGGGTCAATCAAAATTGGAGCGGCGGCTTATGTGGCAGAATGACCTTTGACAAAGGACAGGAGAGAAAGACGCTAAATCAATCTGTGTCTCAATTTGACTATAAAGGTGTGAGCATGAGTCCCAGAATCTGTTCAACAGACTATTTCAATGGGAGTGAAGATCACTAAGACTTCTAGCAGCTAGAAACCGGACTACGGACCAAGATCTGTTAGTCTACTTGCTGGGTGATGAGCTATCACTCAGCAAGTCAAGACCACTTGCCCTGAGCCTAGAGCACCAGCCTTCGGTCTGCCTGCCAACACCAGTGGGCCTGTGAGGAGGTATAGAGCACCTGCAGGGAGCAAGTCCTAGTGGGGTACCTACCAAGGGAATTACATAAAGTGTGAGACACCCGTCCAATCAGAACCACTATGAGAAAGCCCAACCATTTTTGAGATGTCAGCGACCCAGTGTGCCAAAAGAGAGCAGTCCCCTTGTGAAAGTCAGCTCGGTGACCCCATGTGTCAGATGTTGTGGGCCCTCAGCATCTAAAGGGCAGAGCCAACAAAGACACACCCAGTGGGTGAACCTATAAATAGGGAACCACGCAAGATTTTACAATTAGGACATGAAAACTCATATCCTGGTAAACTAAGATACACATACCTCAAAGCATGAAGGTCAATTCACCAAAATGCCTGGGATGGCGGAAGTGACATCACACAAACTTTGACCTTCACTTTCACTCACACACGCTTACACATACACCAACATTCACATGCACACTCTCTCTCACATAAATCCAATCTCGCCCACAAGCACGAATACAACATTCATTTAAAATCTTTTTTTTCTTTCCTCAACTGCCAGAGAAGGGAATATTCCAGTTAAAAGGACTCAATTGTTTTACGGTAATAATGAATAATCTATTACTTACTATTAATGTAATGAAAAAGTGGCAGAAAACAAGGAGAGTGGAACTCCAACCAACATGCATAAGGAAAGCTCCCGTTGTGTTCCAGGCACTGATTTGTCACCTCCGAGGCCAGGGGTCGCAAGGGGTACGCCAGAGTGTCACAGCAATGACCCCTACATGATGTAAATGCCTCATACCGGCTATACATTTCTTCTGTCAATACAATGGGAAATCTTGTATTTCTCTATAGGCTACTTTTTTTCATTAAAACATTTATTTTCCTTAGTAAATTGACCATTTACCCAATTGTTAGCCAGACTCATTGGTGAAAACTCCTAAACAATGCTTTAGGTTTGAGCTGCTTTATTTGCTTTCTCAAGGAAAGACAATGTTTAAGCAGAGACATTTTTATGCTGTCAATGGCTGTGATCTAGTCAGCAGACACTGGGTATCATTATTAAAAGAGCACAGTGCTGTGGTCTGCACTGTGGCAGGAAGCAGAAGCTCACGCCCGTCGCTCCCCCAAGGCACTTTGTATAATATGGCACAATATGATTACAATAAATCTCTTTTTGAATCCTCTGTCTGTTCTGACTGATTTTTGTGTTGATATTATTACGAACGGTAATAGAAACGGATCATTGTCTATGCACCTGTGGTTTGAAATTACTGACTGTCGAAAATTGAAATGAAACTCATATTTTCAGTTTCTCATTTTTTTCCGATTCTGTTTACTTCAGACATTCAGCTGCTACTTTGAAGTCTGGATTGTTCCCTGGCAGAAAATCGTGAAAGTTCCTGTCGTTGCTTGCCACTGATGAACGTCACAGCTGTTAAAATCGCTGCAATGGTGAAAAGAGAGTTTTAAACGTGTGGAAACGCCACCTAATGCACTTGTGAAGACGACGATTTCACCTTCTACTAAAACATGTGCAAATAAAATAATAAGTGATGTGTATACGAGTAAGATGGTGTATGAGGCTGGAAATTAGTTGTGAGGAATTAAAATATTATATATATATTTTTTTTAAGTTGCCATTCTGGTAACATGTTACAACTTACCCTGCGGTGATGATTTCAACAGGTAGACAAATTAATGGTCTTAGTACACAAGTGAGTTCTTGACAACAGTAACTAACAGTTTGATTTATTAAATCTCCAAGGACCTAGTTCACAAAAATATCTGCAAAAATGTGTAACTTAACGAAGGTAATTTCCGAACCACACCTATACAAGTGAGTGAGTTGCTAATACACAAACAGTCCCTTTGATACCACGTGTATAATCCACACATTGCATAAACGCCACAGGATGCTTTATTTCGAATTCACATAGACCAGTGATTATTTTCAGGCGTTGCATTGACTAAGCATAGGATTGAGTAACCGCAAAACATTATTTCCGTATTTTTTCGGGTGGCATAGTTAGAGCATAAGTCAAGGTCGCACGACTTTGAGAGTGAGAAGCGTAGATCACAAAAAATCTGCAGCCAATGCGTGGTACCTTGGTTGGAAGATGGCCTGCCAGCACTGGAAGGCCGATTTTAGACATCTTGTCAACTGGAACTACTGGAATGTGCTGGAGCGGTATAATGGCATAAGACGGAATACTACTTGTTCTAAGAGAGAGGTAAGGCGCCCGTTTTGGTTCTGTGCCTGTCTGCTGCATTTTGTTCAATGTGGTGTCAATCCGGTTTAGGGTGACCAACTGGCATAAGTGCAAATTCAGGACAGTGAGTGTAAAAATTCAGGACAAAGGGTCAAAATTCAGGACAAAAGGTAAGTTTTACATCCACCCTTTCACACATCCATCCACCCTTTCACTTATCAATTCACTCACTCATCCATCCACCCTTTCACTCATCCATCCACTCATCCATCAACCCTTTCACTCATCCATCCTTTTACCTGTCCATCCACCCATATAGCTATTTAGCTTTTCTCTCAGCCGATTTTGGTACAGGACCAATTTTGCAGTTATGCTGCAAAAACTGCCCTGTAAAAAAAAACGGCCCCCACCCGTGCGGCGCAGGAGGGGATTGTCCGGTGCCTGCTAGGGCCAGTCCGGCCCTGCTCATAATGCTTACTAGACTGGCCACGAGCCCATGCACCCGGACCCTTTTATTGGCAGGGTCACGTCACTCCTGAAGCCTGTGATGGATGGGTGTGGGGTGCATGTGTGTCTAGCCCTAAAGGGAGTGGCTATGAATACAAGTGCCTGCTGAGACACCAGAACGTGTCCAGCAGGACACTACATTCTCCCAAACTTTATTGCAGAACAAAACAAATACCAGCCCAACCTGTGGGGGTAAACAACATTTAACTAAACACCGCAGGGCCATCAGCCTCCCAAACCATGCAGCAGGAAGACCGCAGACATGGGGCTGGTGACTCTGACTGCCGCAGGACAATCTTCACTGGCACTCATAATTTAACCTGAGTGGTTCAGGACACGACTGCTGGCTTGGAGACGTGAGTCGCACTCCGGTAGCATACCAGTGGGAACATGTCCTTTGGCCTGAAGTTCCTCCACTCCGCTGGTGTTGAGGATGGTCTGTGGTAGGTTCGAACAGTTCATTAAAACCGGGTGCGTCATAAGCATGTGTTGTTTGATCGACTGACGTCTCTGTTAGACGACTTCGCTGTATCCTGTAATCCAGCAGTGGGGCAATATCAAGTCCAACTCTCCCGCCTTGGGGAGGTCTCTTGTCCAGGTTGCCAAGGGACTGCTTGTGGGCTGTGCTGGGGCTGGGTGTGTGCCGTTGTCGGGCAGCTGTAAAACCACAGAGGAGCCAGTACCTAGTCACTCGCACAAACCTCAGGGGTGGATGAGTCTTGGTCCGGACATGCTCTTGCTGCCAGAATTTAGATGCAAGCCAGGTTAGCGGGTAGTCTCTGGTTCTTCTAGTTGGATGGTGTGGCAAGTGTAGGACTTCAGTCCACGCGTTCTGTACTCTGGGGATGGTAGTGTTTGATGCACCTGACACTGACTGGCATCCCACGGGGGGATTCGCCAGGTCATTCTCTTGTTGTCACCCACTTCACTTGCTGTTGGTGTGTCGGGATGCGCTTCGTCAGCAGCTAAAGTTTCTTCAATGTCAGGCCGGGCCACTCACGGCTTCCCCTCCTGAACTTGGTTGGTCGCCAGATTCTTAGTGTAGACCCTCCTATTACACTTCCAAATTTCCTGCTGGGTGCGGTGTCATGCACATGGCAATGATGATGTGGTTGCCATTCGACCTGGACGACAGGTGGTGATCTTCCAGGAGAGGGGATTTCTGGAGGGACTTTGCAGCTCAATGTCTGTCTTGCTGAGGCTGTTCCTTCACCCATGGCATCAGCAGTCAGGAGCAGGGATGCCATCCAACTTAGACTGCCGACACTCGGGGATGGACGGTCGCACTGGGAAGCATTGGGGAGGGACGCGGTTCGCGCTTGCTGCAGCTTACGTTTGGTTCTCTCATGGGGCTGTCTCCAAGGATGTCTGTGCGTCTTGGTGGCTGTCTAGTGTCTCTGGGTGCACTCTTGTCTTATGGTGGTACAAATCCTCGTTCTTCTCCTCTAGTTGGTCTTTTCATCACACCTGTGTTTGTCCAGTTCTTCCTGGTGACCGGATCGTCACTTTTCTGTGCGCGGACCTCTTGCCAGCCGATCCCTTCTTCAAGGGTCTTCACGGTGCTCCTCTGCCAGGATATCAGACTGCCTTCTTCTGTCAAGGGCGTTGTACTTGTGCCTCAAACCTGCACTTTTGTGGCACCTCCATTCAGGCATGTTTGGGGGGGTCAGCCACTTTGTGTGACGTGCTCCTTGCTTGCGCTGCGATGTGTTGTTCAGTCACGAGTTGCTTGTCTTTGGAGCACACATTGTGGTGACAGCTTGCCACAGGGACTGTGTGACTCTCCTCTTGCCTGTCTTGGGCCACTCTGTCTTGAGGCAGTGTGATGGAGGACACTCTTTGCTGTCTTTGGCTCACTGCTGTGCTTCGTAGTGGAGATGTTGATGCTCTCCTTGCTGCCTTTACCCTTGCTTCTTCTCTGTGGAGATGTCTCTATCTCCCGGGCACCTGCCCATGCTATTAGGTTCGCTGGTGCAGCCTTCTGCACACGTCTGACCTCGTGCACTCTGTCCTCTTCTTGGGCGCCCTCTTCTGGCACTTGGTGGGCCCATGTTGTGGCTTGCGATAGTGTCTGTTCATCACTAGGGGAGAGTGGTGCAATTTCCTAACTCACGGTGGCATTGGGCAGCCACTGGTGGCTATGCGCTCTTGGTCCTTCATGGGAACCCTCCTCTTGCACTTGGCATGCCTATTTTTCTGGGTTGTGATGGTGGCTATCTTTGACATTGCTGCTTGTATGTAAGTTCCTGCTTTTCCTTGACTGTCTGCCAGAATTGATGCCTATGCTGCTGGTAGTGGATGACTCTCTGCTTTCCTCGCTGCAGGCCATGTGCAGAATGAGGGTACCTACTGGTGCCTTGAAGTGAGCACTGTGCAGCTTAGCAAAAGTCCGGTTGCAAAAGTTCCTTATGGTGGCAGTGCTGTCCGTGTGGTGTCTTCTTCCGGCAAGACGATTGGCACCGGGGCCTTGTGCTTTCACTGTGGCACTGGGAACTTGCTTGCTGTCCCTCCTGCAATGAGCTTTAAAGGGAGTGTGTTAGTGGAATGAGTGATCCCTGGATGGAGTCACTTCAAGTGCCGGCTGGCTACGTGCAGTGCTGTCCCACTTACCACTGCTGGAGGTGCTACGGCTACTTTCCTTGATACAGCAGCGTTCTTGACACTGTGAGCCACACTGGGGCGGAGATGCAGCTGCGAGGCTGTTTCTTTGCCTGTCCTTAATTCGGGTGCAGTACCACCGGTGACCACGTTTCATAGGCCCCGGCAGCCTTTCCTAGAAACTGCAGGCCTCTACTGTCGGGGGAGATGTAGGTACTGGGCGGTGTGGTGCAGTGACTCTGCAGCTAGGTGGCGCTGCAGTGGTCGCTGCAGCCATTTTTTAGGTTTTGCCTAGCCAATGCGTACGAAGTACGCATGCGCTAGGAAAAACTTAATGATATCTGTGTGTGGGGACTGGACCGTCCCCACTCTCTCATTGGCTAGCTCCATAAATGGAGGCTAGCCATTGGGAGAAGGCTCTGTCCGTCAATCTCGGACCAGATTCGGGGGCGTTCCCGAGAATTTTTGGCTTTTGGCTACGTCACGCTACGTCAGCCGAAAGCCCTCGGGAACGCCCCCGAATCTGTTCTAGCATTGACGGCACTCGGGGCCCCTTCCACGAGTCCTAGGCTGCAGCTCAGGCCACCTCTTCCTGCGTCCCGCCGCCTCCGTCCGTCCCGCCGCAGTGGGGCCCTGCAGCAGCCTCGGCCACCAGCACTACCATGGCGGGCGCTCTGCCGGGCTCCCGTGAGCTGAGGGAGCCCGGCGGCATCAGAGGCGGGAGAGCCCTGCAGCACCACCACGCCGCCCGCAGTGAGTAGTGCCTCGGAGTGGACGCGGAGAAGCCTGTGAGCTCACTGGCAGAGGTACACGTCTTACAGTCACTGCAACCTGGCGCTTGTGGTGAGGTGTGCTCCGATGTTTATGTTTCCAGCTCAAGTCACAAACCATAACACGTTTAAATCCTGGTTTCTCCACTTGGTACCGACCGTGTGATCTTGCGCAAACCACTTTAACTCGCGGTACAAAGCTGCGGATTCCCCATAACGGTCTAAGCTCCAGTATTAAGCCTTATCTTGGAAGGCTGCATCCTCCTGCACTGAAGCAGCACTGTGGGGGTCCCCCGTACCCAGGGATATCCTCGGTGCTGGCAGAGCTGCAGAAGCGAGGTCCCAGGGTCGGTCCCTCCCGCGCCTCTCCTTGTGCGCCCCTTGCCTCCTCTGTGCACCGCTGCGGGTGGCGAACGAAGGCTCCTCTGAAGGGTGGGCGCGGTGCCCTGGCACCCCTGGGGGCACTGCCGCTGTTCACGGGTCCAGCTGGGAGGGCGATGTGAGTGTGTGGGGTGCCACAGGTGCACCCTTCTCCCCCTGCAGGCAGTCTTGCGGAGCTCTCCGCTATGGTACAGGACCGGTGCTTGACACGGATCCTCCCCCTACCTTTAAGTACAGTGCATCCGCCCTATCCAATTACAGCGCCATTTCCACCCCCCCCGTGGCCCCTCCCAGCCCCTTGTGCGCTCTATTGTTTGCTAACAAGCGTCTGATGCACTGTAAGAGCCGCCAGACTCTGCCAAGCTGGGAGGACGTGCCTTATTCATGAGGCGCTGAGGTGGCCAACCTGCAAGTCTTGGCACCTCCCCCAGTGCCCTTGTGTGATGGGCAAGGGGCAACCCTGCTAAAGACAGCTCAGTGTGTTGGGACCCTACTGCAAAGAGTACCGTTAAACTCAGGCTGCCATGATTGGGCAGATATAGGCCGCAATCCTTACGAGGTCGATATATTTACAGCCATATGTGAAACTCAACCTGTTACCCTTCGGAGGTCGATATAATCAGGCCCACTTGAATTGTGCGGTTCTGCAGCGTTTTCCGCATGATTATAGATTTGCGGCATATGTCACTTAATCCATCATCTTCTGTATCTGCGCATTTTAACCAAAAAATGTGTCTAGCTAAATAGGTTAAAAAGTTATTAAATATGTGGCCACACCTGTTTCCGCGCAATGGAATGCAATCCGCAAAGGTTGACTGGTCATCCTTCAGTTGTTTATGACCATATTTGGTTGTTAAAATGGCACCAATGAGTTAAAATCTTTGCTCAGAAAGTGTTGGCAAGTGTAAAAACACAAAATAACGAGCCAATAACATTAGAAAAATGGTGCCTCATCACACTGCATTATTTGCCTTCTTTTGCCGCATAGTTTGGTCCTCCCTTTCCGCGTCATTCGAGTGGCCTAGGAGATAATACATATCATAATTCAAATCTGGCATGTCATCTTTCCGAGGTCGATAAAAATAGTACTGCAGGTGACACTTGGCATTTAATCCTTCTGAGGCTGATCACGTGAACACCATTCTACTAACTCCCACCATTGATCACCAGCAATCTATATGACCAATTAAAGGGGTCGGGATCAATAAATGCTCTGTAATAGTATTATGCTTGACTTGTATTTGTCTCGAGGCCTGTATTGACAAGGTTAGCCTCGAGACTTGTATTCACAAAGTTAGCTAGACTTTTCCTGATAGTCACCCAAATTCCAAACTCTACCCATAAGAAAATCCATCGCGATCTATGCATCTATCTGAAATGAAAAGACTCCCATCTCACCATGAAAAATCCTTTTTCGATACGTCACTAGTTGCCCAGATATATTCTGGAATTTCATTGTAGTGCCATTTGGATGCCCAGTTAATGCCAATGACCCAGCGATTTCCTGTACACGTGGTTCAATCGATGTATTTTGGGTTCAAGTTTGCGCACAAAAAAAAATCGTAATAAACATAACGAATTGGATATTATTTACAAAGCGCACTTTCTCTGTACTTCGAAGCGCTACTGCGTAATACTGAAAAAAAATGGCCAAAATTCTGCCCTGAAATGCTTTGGAAAAGGCGGTACCGTGGTGAATATTGTGACAGTGAGGGGAGTGAGCTGTGAGGGGAGTGAGCTGGGAGGGGTCGGTGGGTCTGGTGAAGAGCCTGGGTTCAGATGTGGATTGGGTTCAGACGACCCACGAAAGCCCTTCCTTCGCGTCCCTTCTCAATTCACACCATGCAGACGCCGCCGAGGGCCAGGCCAACCGGATGCCGCCTGCCCCCAAGCGCCACGACCTCAAATACACACACCTCAGCGTCGTTTTGTTGTTCTAATGTACTGGACAAGTGCCCCATCCAGACTTCCTGCCGAAGCGCACTCTGACCCCCAGCCGCGCGCTCATCTCCAATAGATCCTTTGCTCACTCAGGCACGCGCAGTCGTCTTTAGCTCTGGTGGCACCAGGTGCGAAAATCTTTTTTGGTGCCCCCATCAATGACTTTCGTCCCCAAGGATTCCCTCACTACCACCCTCCACCAGCGCCCCTCATCTCCCCAAAGCCACCTCTCACACGCATTTTATTGCTTTATAGCGCTGCACGTAGCAATGTAGGGTGTCAGAGCACTTTACATCACACACGTTACACAAACATAATGAATAATTCCTGTATAATACATCAGTCTATATGAAATGTTACTTCAGGCAATGAGAATTACAAGGTGTAGGAATCACGTCATCCATATGAGTAGGTGATATATTTTAGGAGTGGCCTGGAGAGCACAAAGTCAGGATTTAAAACGTACCACAGAGGTTGGGGTTGGCTTTTCGGATTATATATTTCTATACAAACAACCCCTTTTTAGGTTTTGCCTCGGCGTTGCGCACGAAGTGCGCATGCGCTAAAAACCTCATGAGTTCAATAAGGACTCGGGTACACACCTCCTGCTCCCATTGGCTAGCTCCATAAATGGAGGCTAGCCATTGGGAGCTGAATCTGTCTGTCAACGCGGACCAGATTCGGAGGCGTTACCGGAGGCGTTTTTGTGTTTTCTTCCGTGGGCGTGGTGTTCGTCTTCAAGATCGTCATCAGCGATCCGCGAGGGAGCCCACTCCTCGGGAAACTTAGCCGCCCGCCTGCCTGAGCTAGAGACGGGTCGCCGCGCTGCCCGCGGCGACCCGGAAGTGACTAGCCGGCCGGCCAATCCTAGCGCGGCCGGCCGGAAGTGCCCGCCCCCCGCAGCCCGGGGGAAGAAGGAAGACGGCAGCCCAGGAAAAGAAGTATGGCGGCCCACGCGGGGCTCCCGTGGCCTGGAGGGAGCCCCGGGAGAAGCGGAGGACGTTGCCGGTCTCCCATGCTGAAGAGGGAGACCTGGAGAAGTGCCCAAGATATTGCCGCCATCGCAAGGAGCCCCCGCCAGAGTGCCCGGTTAGTTAAATGGGCTACCGAGCGCAGCAGCACCACCACCAGAGGCTTGGGGCTCGGAGCCGCACCATGGTGGACCTGGGCGGCTGCCCCAGGAGACACCTCTGCGAGCCCCTGCCACCCAGCGCCCTGCTCTGCTGGGCCCTGCTGCTGCTCTGCGCCCCGGAGAGCTCCGCGCTGGCAGACTTCTCAGGTTAAACCCTCTCTGCTTCCCAGCCTGTCCTCTCCCAGCCTGTCGTCACCCAGCCTGCCCTCTCCCAGCCTGCCCTCTCCCAGCCTGCCCTCTCCCAGCCTGCCCTCTCCCAGCCTGCCCTCTCCCAGCCTGTCCTCTCGCAGCCTGTCCTCTCGCAGCCTGCCCACTCCCAGCCTGCCCACTCCCAGCCTGCCCTCTCCCAGCCTGCCCTCTCCCAGCCTGCCCTCTCCCAGCCTGCCCTCTTGCAGCCTGTCCTCTTGCAGCCTGTCCTCTCGCAGCCTGTCCTCTCGCAGCCTGTCCTCTCGCAGCCTGTCCTCTCGCAGCCTGTCCTCTCGCAGCCTGTCCTCTCGCAGCCTGTCCTCTCGCAGCCTGCCCTCTCCCAGCCTGCCCTCTCCCAGCCTGCCCTCTCCCAGCCTGCCCTCTCCCAGCCTGCCCTCTCCCAGCCTGCCCTCTCCCAGCCTACCCTCTCGCAGCCTGTCCTCTCCTGGCCTGCCCACTCCCAGCCTGCCCTCTCCCAGCCTGTCCCCTCCCTGCCCTTTCCCAGCCTGTCCTCTTCCAGCCTGTCCACTTCCAGCCTGCCCTCTCCCAGCCTGCCCTCTCCCAGCCTGTCTCCTCCATGACCTTTCCCAGCCTGTCCTCTCCCAGCTTGTCCACTTCCAGCCTGCCCTCTCCCAACCTGCCCTCTCCCAGCCTGTCCCCAGCCTGTCCCCTCCCTGCCCTTTCCCAGCCTGCCATCTCCCAGCCTGTCCCCTCCCTGCCCTCTCCCAGCCTGTCCTCTCCCTGCCTGTTGTCGTGTCCCGGTGGCAGCAGGCAAGAGCGTGCACTGCGTCCCCGAAGTAACAGCCCTAAAGCAAGCAAGAAGTACGCCCTCCTCCCACCAATCCCTGTTAGGTAGTGGAAACTGTCCAAACTGGGGTGCAGACAGCCCCTCTCACCTTTCGGCCTGGTACCACTGCACCAGCCGCACTACTTCCCTACTGACCGTTCTCCACTTATGCCCCGTCTAAATTACAATTCCTGCTTGTGACCCTTTTGCCTGCTTGTGCTTGTTTTCTTGACCCTGTTGCCTGCTTGTGCCTCCGTGTGGCCCTGTTGCCTGCTTGTGCCTCCGGGTGCCCCTGTTGCCTGCTTGTGCCTCCGGGTGTCCCTGTTGCCTGCTTATACCTCCGTGTGCCCCTGTTGCCTGCTTGTGCCTCCGGGTGCCCCTGTTGCCTGCTTGTGCTGTGTGGGTGGAAGGCTCTGTGTGGGTGTGTGGAGGGCTCTGTGTGGCTGTGTGTGTGGGGAGCTTTGGGTGGCTGTGTGTGTGGGGGGCTTTGAGTGGCTGTGTGTGTGGGGGGCTCTGTGTGGCTGTGTGTGTGGGGGGCTATGTGTGGGTGTGTGTGTGTGGGGGGGCTCTGTGTGTGTTTGTGTGTGTCATTTGCGAGAGATAAAGCTAGTGGCATTGTAAATGACAATGCCATTTATTTATATTTAAAAAAAAACATAAATAAAAATAATGTCAAGAGCAATGCCAATAGCTCTAACTTTAACAAAGGCAAAACCATTGCATTGTAAATGCTTGTTGATTCTTGCGTGGATGCTGGGGATGCCGATGCCAGTGGGGGGCATCCAAACGTTGGTGCAGGTATATCATCTGTAGGCAGTGTTGTGCTGAGCTGACTACGGTGAGCAGGGCAGCCTCTTACTGTGGGTAGGATCGCAGGCTGCTTGTTCTGCCTCCCAGGTAGGGCGTGGTGCAGCGAACCACTGCTAGAAGGCATTGTGGGTGGTTTCAGAGAGACCACAGCAGCTTTCCTCATGCTACAGGCCCTTTAGGCACACACTCGGGTGCTTCTAGTTGCAGTGCTAAGGGTGCTAGTGAAGGGCCTACCTTTATGTTGATGCAGGCCCCATCTTCTCGCACCACATTTGGAAAACTCTCTTTTCCCTGGTTACTGACTGCTATGGCGGTCCACGGGAGACGCGTGCAGTGTCTAAACACAGAAGCAGGTTACCACTGACTTTCTATGGGAAATTAAGAAGTTACAAATATACTATTTAAGGACACTTCTGGATAGACTAGGATGGAACCCTTTTAAACTAGGACACATCGAGAGTCAAGACCCACGGGAGCACCGGAGTACTCGTGTTACCTCACCCAGGGAAGCCGGGTGCATAGGTGTCTTTTCGTGTCTGATTTCGTCGTCGTTTTCTATGGAGAGCTGCAAAGAAGTGCTGCAGGCGACCAGAGGAAAAGTGTCTGGGTGGAACGGAGATGTGAAGAACCTCAAAGCAGAGGGGACAGAGTCTGGGTTACTAGCCAGGTACCAGGAAGGAACCAGGCGATGTCAGGTGCTTGAAGGTGAAGAAGGTGAGTTTGTCTCTTCAGCCACGAGGTCCAGGAGGTGTCGACTATGACCAGGAGCTGGATTCGAGCTGTCCCCCAATGGATCTAGATAACTGCGGTGTTGGTATCCGGATTGGATCCAACAAGCCTTGGCAACCGCAATCCACACAGGATGTCGAGATTGACTCTGTTGCAAACCAGCAAGGTCTGTGCCTCTTCTCCTTTTCAGGGAAGCTGGGGCAAGCCTGGAGCAACCAGGAAAGCAAGTTAGATTCAAGATGGCATCTTCAGGGGGCTCACTGGCTAATGGGCAAGAAACCGGGAAGACGCGTCAAGCTCAAATGCAAAGGCGGGGCCCACGGGACACTCGCAGTGTGTGGGGGCCTGGGCTTTGGTGCAATTGGTGCTCAGGGCTGGAGCTTCTCATACTCCAATGCACAACTTACTGAGGCTTCAGAAAAGGAGTGCAGGTAGCAAGATGTCAGGTGGCACGTCTCTCGTGGCGCCATTGGTTACAGCTTTGCTGTGGTTGTGGGTCGGGGTCAGAGAAGTCTGGAAGTCCAGTTCTTGAGTCGCAGAGTCTTCGGGTTCCGACGGGAGCCTTGAAACTGCAGACCATCAAAGTTGCTGTTGGTGCCTGTTTGCACAGGGTGGTCACTCCTTGACCACAAGGGAGATGTCTTCCGTCTTCCAGTCAGAATGGAATGTTGAAGGTCCAAGATATGTCTTTCAAAGATTCATCCAGGATAATCTAAAGTCCCAGGGACACAGCTCCTTTACATATACTAAGAAGGGGGCTGGATTTCCTGACTAGGTCCCTCCTATGGGTGGACCTGAGAAGGGGGTGGTTACACCCCTTTCCCTTTGTCCAGTTTCGTGCCAGAGCTGGGGCTGGAGTGCCCCAGCAACTGGTTTGAACTGGGCTATGCATGGAGCACCTTGTGTGCCCCAGGCAGTGTCTAGATGCATTCACTGAATGCAGCCCTCCCTGCCCCAATACACAAAACCCCTGTCTGGGGAGGTGCCAGCACCTCCCTGGACAGGAAACCTATTGTCCAGGCCTCCCCTGCCGGAGTTTCCTCCAGCAACAGGAGGTCAGACTCGTGTCTGTGGCAGCAACATCCCTTTTGTGATGCTGAGGTTCTGTTTAACTTTAACCGGGTAAAGCAGTAACTACATGTCTTCTCCCTCTATAAGGGTGGAATGCTACCCCCGCCGCCATAATTGGCGGGGGGGGGTTGTATTCCAAAGTGTTTGACACCTTACACAACATGTTTTGATAAAGCCAAACCAAAGTTAGCATTAACCGCGAGGATTATAATGCACTTAAGAGTATATGGTATCGCTATATCATAGAACAGCTATAAGGAGATGGTTCCGAAAGCTGCAGAGGGGCTCAGCTCATGCTAGGGCACCCTCTCACACAAAGCAGCTGATCCTTGACATTTCTCCGGAACAGATCATTCCAGGTTGGACTCTACTTCGTGTTTTGCCGCCAGCCGCTGGTCAGTGGAGCAGAGCTGGGCGAGGGAACGACTGCAGCAGCGGCTCCACAGCGCCTCGCTGCCTCTGCCTCCTTTGTTCTTCGATTCCGCAGCTGAGGCGGAGGTTAGTGGCCCGCTTCTCTTCTGAACTGCTCCCCCGTTCTGTGCCCTGCTAGGGGGTCGAGCAGCAGAATCTAGCACGGACCGGGGACCGCGGAGTCGACAGGCGGCAGCGGCGGAGTTGAGCGTGGGGGCTGGGTGGAGCTCTGTGCAGAGTCGAGCAGGGAAGGCAGGGGCAGCCGCCCCCCGCCCCATCGCTCCTTTGCTCCCATGCTCCCTTGCTCCCCCACCGCCGCCGATACCGCAGCCAATCAGCAAAATTGGCCGAGCATCCACCACCAGCCCCAAAAACCCCACAGTTTTGGGGAGAGGAGAGCCGGACTGCAGGAATGCCGTGCAAAAAGGAAAAAAGGAGGACACAGCAGCTTGTTGGCAGAAGGTGAGGGGCGCAGGCAGTGAGGCGCTGGGGGAAGATCTGCCCCTCCTATCCTTTCGCCCCTAGGGAAATTGGAGATTGGAGACTGGGGGGTGACCCACAAAAAGAGTCCCACAAAACATAGGAAAAGAGCCACAAAAGACCCACATAAAGGGCTGCGAGAAGGGGGTGATTATCAATAGGGGCCAGGCCAAGGGGATGAGGAGTACAGTCCCCACTCAGGACATCCACCAGCGAGCCGCGCTCCGCCCTATCTCTCATCCCTCACAAGGAAAATTCTCAGCCAGGGAAAACAGCCATATCTGACAACATCAAACTCTCCTGAATAAGCTGAACAAACCTAACAAATCGAACACCAGATTACCGGACAACCCAGTCAAACCTAGTCAAACTCCCACATTCATGCAGGAACAAAGAGTCCCTACCAGCTGCTTCAAATTTCAATCACTCAACAACTACTCAATAATTATCACTAAAAACAGGAAAAACAACAAAGCAAACAAATCAAATAATTAAGGATTAACCAAGGAACAACTAAGGAAAACTTGTGTTAAAACATATCAGATTCATACCAGAATCACATCAGAACAAAAATAAAGCAAACACCGCAAACCATTTAAGGCTATCTACCATTGGGAGGTGTGCAATTTGGTCACACAAAGATTAAAAAGGCAGATAGAGGACCTTCAACAAGTTATAGCAAAAACACAACACTCATGCACAGCAAAATTAAGCTATCACAACTCCGCCGGCCATGACTCAGAAAACCCAAAAGACCCATAAGAACAGCGGCAAAGCACGTCATGAGGTTAGGAAAAATCAGGAAAGCAACAGACAGCGTCCCGGCCAAACGGCGCAGGGCCAATAAGCGCAAACTTACAAACAACACAGACAACTTGCTGACTGAACAAGAAGAACCTCTACTACTAGACCCAACGCCAGAAAGTTCTGAAAGGACTGGCTTAGACACCAGTAAAACAGAAAGAAAGAGCATTCAACCAAAAATCTATTCTATTTTCTCATTTCTGAAAGAACCTGGCTCTTTCCTAAGCACCTCAATTAGCAAGCTTAAGGGCCTCCCCTCGCCAATGGAGCCTGAAGGGGCTTGTCAAAGTACCCATATAGAAATAGCGGTAGACAAAAAATGTGGAAACTTTGGGAACTTGTACAGACCCAAGAAACGGAGTGCACAAACGGAAAGCCTCGACAAAGGTGATAGTAGGGGTGACAACAAAATTACCACTTATATCAGCAGCGAAAAGAGTTACCCCCTCGAGCCAAAAATTGTAATAGAGACAAACGTGCAGCCACTTGCTATAGAAACAGGGGCCGAGAGTAGTAGTAATGAGCCCAACATCGATACTAAAACAGACCCACCAGGAACCGGAGAGCCAAACGCCCCAACCCAGCCAGTTATTGAGCCTCCAATGGAGGTGGAACAAACAAACAAAACAAAAACCAACTCAGGAGGCAACAGCAACACCGGCATCGCAAAGGTGGCTCGGGCCACAGATCGGGACCAGGTCATAGCTCTGGGGAGTCAGCTAGCCCAAAAACATGGCCACATGGGACGAGGCAGAGAGCCAGAAAAAACGCCGGAAAGAGAGGAAAAGGAAACCAGCAAAATTACAGAAAAAAACTGAATATTAGACCCAATTCAGGCACACGACCAACCAGATGCCTTTAAAATAGAAGAAAACTCCCAGTTAACAACAGAAGAGTGGGAGAGGCTGGTAGCATCATACTCACCAGCTATCAGTCAGGTCGACGGCAACACAGCAGAGAGCACACTAGGCTCGGACAAGACTCCACCCACTGAAGATCACCCAAAAAGCGCTGAAATCCTATGGTCATCATTGCTAAACACGCTTCAATTATCAATAAAGGCCATGCAGTACCACTCAGAAAAAATGGACATCCAACTATCCCTCCTAAACTTCTTGGCCATACACGTAGCCAAAATTGATAACAAGTTGGCAGATATGAATGGCATGATAAAGAGGGTGCAAGCGGAAACCAAAATAGAGCAGCCAAGTTGTGCCTGCTATACAATTGTGGATAAACTTACTTCAATCCCTCAACTCCTGGGAGGCATCTTGGCGTATTTTAAACAGACAAAGGAAAACACAACCACAATCAACCCAAATCTGGCGAAGAGGGCCCAAAACAACTGGTCAGACATCCAAGAGAACAGTCAGACACTGTAAACCCACAGAACTCACCAACTGCGCCTAACAGCCAAAGAGGAGAGTGCGTGCCAAACAGCCCAATCAGTCCGGAAACCAGTAAACCTATTTAGGAAACCTATGCAGGGGTCACAGGGAAATCCTTAAGGCAGCTCCCCGACAAACAAAGGAGCGAAGCCCAGGTGCAAACAAATATAAACCCAGGAAACACACAAGGGCTAGAACTAGACACCGCTATGAGTCCCCATAATGAAATCATTGGGAAAGCAAGCAAGGAAAAACTGACGGTAGAAAACAGAAGACCCCGAAAACAAAAAAGGAAAGGAAGAAATAAGACGGCTAACATAAAATCATTTTTCAAAAGGATAACCAAGACTCCAGAAAAAGAAGCAGTAGACGAAATAGAAAGTCCGCCCACGACCACAAAAAGACCTCCGGTCAAGGAGACGGTAAAAACAACAAAAAGGGAGGATCCCACCCATTCAAACTCAAGGGGGGGGGGGACTGTCGGCAAGTAAGGGTTCCCCGCCGAAACACGAACTCACAGCAGCCAACAACAGACAAGACAAACGACAGCCCACAGATAGAAATAGGCATAGAAGACAAGTCAAGAGTCAGAAGGGACACCTTCAATCGAGGCAATATCCTACACCTACTATCAACTTTCAGCAGTTTGACTGATATTAGCACTAAAGATCTAGTGGCAGTGGAATTTACCCATTGTACCCAATTGTCAGATGTGGAGGTTACAAAAACAACATGGGCAAGGAATGAAACAGTGACGAGAATTATGGAACTAGAAGCTTACTTTCTATCCTGGGGGATACGCCTAAAAAGACTGGAAAAAACAGGGTACCTGGAACCACTACGCCAGGCATATAATGAGCGA
The DNA here is from genome assembly GCF_964263255.1 of Lissotriton vulgaris. Classification (NCBI taxonomy): domain Eukaryota; kingdom Metazoa; phylum Chordata; class Amphibia; order Caudata; family Salamandridae; genus Lissotriton; species Lissotriton vulgaris. The sequence goes on along the minus strand of NC_141694.1, from coordinate 1,081,620,614 downwards.
CAATGCCAAAACCCAACAAACAAACAACCGCAAGCAAAAACTGAAAGTGTCTTAAAGGGGGCCAGAAGCCTCTCAGTCTCCAGGATGACCTCCCAGACCAACAGGCAAATGAACGGGCCACTTGGACAAGAAGATTGGAATTGGATAGTAAGGACAATCAACACAAGGGCCCCAAGGTTCTGACAAAACACACATCAAAAATACGCAACACAACAACAGCTAAGAATATATTCTTGGAACATAAATGGCCTAGGGAACAAAAGAGACAATACCAAGCTCTTTGTCTACCTTCAAAAATTTGACATTATAGCACTCCAGGAGACTTGGCTTGACCAACCACACCAAATCCAGGGTTTCAACTCGTATCACCTTCCATCAATAAGAAATGCCAAATACGGTCATCTAAAAGGCGGCCTGACAATATACACTGCCATTAAGAGCTTCAACGATCCCATCCACACAAATGTGAAACAGATAGGCAACAATTGCACACTCACTATAGAACTAGAAGTGAGGGGAAATGATCAAAAACAAAAGTTAAGACTGATGAATGTATATCTACATCCCCGGGAGAAAAAAGCTGGAATGAACCTCTTGATGGAAGAAATCTCAAAAACACTGGCAGAAGCGGAAACTCCCAACCTCATAGTAACAGGGGATTTCAATATGTTCCTGGGAGGTCCTCAAACTAGGGACACATGTTTGGAAGACCAGTTCCGGGCATGGAACATACCACAACAAACGAGAAGTAAATGGGACAAACAAAATCGTCTGTCAAGGGCCAGCGTAAAGGACCTAGAACATCTTAACCTGGCAGCTTTAAACGGTCGCTTCATAAATGACAGCCCCCCGTCAGCCACCTTTCACAATTCATCTGTCAGCTCCACCCTAGACTTCACATTCTCATCTCTTCAACTCTTTGGGAAAGTCAAGGACTTCCAAATAGGCACATTGCCAGTTAGTGACCATCAGCCGCATGAATTTAGCCTTAACTTCCAGGGGGCCGTGCCTTCCATGCCAGCAATAAATTTAGGATGCTCGCTGTCGGTGGCACAGAAAAGAATAAAATGCAACACGACAAACTTGGAAGGCTTCACAACTGATGCAACTAGCCGGTGGGAAAAGTGCATTACAAACCAGACCGATTACCTAAGCGCCTGGGAACAATTTAAAAGTAGCCTTGGACAGGCACATACAAGAAAAGCCAAGATTCATATACAGCCGGAGCAGAGAAACTGCAATAAACAAATAAAGCGGCCGGAATCAACTGGAAGCTGCTACAAGGCCATGAATCAATATACCAAGATAAAGCTCCTCAAAAGAAATATCAATAAACTACTGCGGAACCTACACAGAGATGGACCGGATACCGTGATCCAAAAGGAACTGCAAAAAATGCAAACAGAGCAAAAAGAGAATAATATGGCATGAAAAAGGGAAGCAGAGGATGAGTTATGGGCCAGACTTCTTCATGATTGTAACCAGGTGACCGGGACAAAGACTGATAGTCAGGGCAGCGATAAAGAAGTTACCTGGTGGTCTGTTAATGTTGAAGAAATGGTTGCTCCTTCTTCACAGGACGAGCCTATTGCGTGGGGAACTCCGTCGCAAGAAATACAACCCAGCCCCTTTAACTGGCAGACAGAACAGGACGCCAGGACTGCCCCTCGTGACGTATCCTTCCTTTCATTGGATAAAGCCCCGGAACCTTGGAGGTCGGCGTGTGACATCACCTACAGAGGGGAGAGCCGCGGTGAGGAAAGCGTGGAGGAAGGACGCCGGAGAGACGAGGAAAACGCAACGCCAGGATGAGAAGCAGACGAGGCTGGGAAAGGTGAAGCCCTGTCCGAAGAAGACGTGCCAGGAGGCCAACGAGACCGCGCAGCGCCGTGCCACACTCCCGAGGGAGGAGTGTGGCTCCGACAGGTACGGGACAGGATCTCGAACTGGGTGGGACGGCGGAGACATTCACCCGCAGTAAAAAGGCTCTCAACCCCTTAGTATTCCTGCACTACCCTTCCCCGTAAAAGTACCCTCCCTCACGCCTATCACTTAGCACTCGGTAACGCCTGAAGCACTTGTAGGTGACCCTCACTCCCTGGTTCCCCGGAAAGGAAGAGTTATAGGACGTGACAGTAATTGGTCCTTTTCTGTTGTTTTGTTTCCGGTATATCCGATGCGAGAGGTCCTTTGGGAAGAAGCGCCAGCCTGACTCGAACCGCTAGAGGAAAGCACTCCCCCCTCCACAGTCGGCATCACGGATCCTGCCGGGTTTGCAAAGGAGAGACTAACTTTGCGTAAAAAGAAACTTTATGTTAAAATAAAACCCTCTTTACCAAGGCACCGTGTCCAGTCCATTCCTGACCCCCCTTTACAAGTGGTGTCAGAAGTGGGATTGCCTGACCCCCACCAGCAATCACTGATGGATCAAGTAATCCAACATCTTATTGACGGACAAGACAAGCTGGAATGGGCTATAAAAAATCAGATTACAGTAGCTGATGCTGATCGTGAACTGTTTAAGAACGCTATTAGCGCCCAGATAGAAGGTCTGCAGAAAGTGGCCCAGACACCAGTACTCGGAGCCGATCGTAGAGCCGGAAGTCCCCATCCTCAGGTGTATCACTACAAAAGTATGTTCCCGGGGAAGATCCGGACGCTTTCCTCTCAAATTTCGAGAGAGCAGCTCAAGCGTGTGGTTGGCCCCCAGAGAAATGGCCCTTTTTCTTAGCCCCTTTGTTATCTGGGGAAGCTCAAGCCGCCTATCAGGTGGCTAATCATGCAGGCAATACCCCTTATGCAACTATTAAGGAAGTTATCCTGGATCACCTGGGATTAGACCCCGAGGCCTACCGCGTCCGGTTTATAAAGGAAAGAGGAGTGGCTGGGGAAAACCCAAAAACTTTGTATCTAAGACTGAAGATGGCTGCAGAAAAATGGTTAAAGCCAGGCCAAAGAAGTAAAGAGGATGTTATGGACAGCATAGTCTTAGAACAATTCATGGAGGCGTTGCCTTACGGAACTCAAAGGTGGCTACGCCAACACTCCGGTTTAACCGTAGCCCAAGCTATTGAAATGGCCACCAACTATTCACGAGCCCAACCCAGAACTTTTACTTGGGACTCTGAAAAAACCAGCAAGCCACCGGTAACATTGAAAAGTGACAAAAAGAAACCGGAGCTACCACCTCCTGTCAGGCAAAAACCGTTGAGGGTGGATAACGTACCGTTTAAGGGGCCCCAGTGCTTTGACTGCGGGGAGTGGGGACACATCGCCCGGATGTGTCCAAAAAGGAAACCAGCCGAAGAACCAATGGAGGTTGGCTATATTCCCCGAGCTGTAATGTACTTTGCAGAAATGGGTCCATCGTTCTATGTACGTATCCGGATTAATGATAAAAATATAAGGGGATTGTTAGACTCAGGGTGCCGACAGTCTGTAGTACAGGAGAAATTGGTTCGGCCCACACAGATTATTCCTAATGAACGAGTGCATATAAGGTGCGTCCATGGTGACGTGCGACCTTATCCTGTAGCCCAGTTGGTCATTGAACCTCAGGATAGAGCCCCAGTGCAAATCAAAGTTGGGGTCATATCAACCTTGCCGGAAGATATCATTTTGGGCATTGATAACCCCGACTTTATGTCCCTCTTCCAGGATAAATTGTCAGCTCAGGTCAAAACAGCAAGTGCTTACATAGTAAAGGAACCGTGGGTACTGGATAGGAATTTTAGGTTTGCACAGGCTAATGACTCTACACTTCTGAATGCGTGGGAGGCCGCACATGTTGCACAAACTCTCACTTCCCCGACGTATCCCAGATTTGTGATACAAAATGATTTACTGTACAGGGAAGGAAAGGCAGGGGATGACCTTCAGTTAGTAGTGCCATCTGCTTTCCGGGAACAGATCCTTTATTACGCCCACTCACATCTCACAGCAGGTCATTCAGGGGCCGAGAAAACCACCCAGAACATCGTACGACATTTCTTTTGGCCAGGCCTTTACAAAGAGGCGGAATTATACTGCAAGACATGTGCAATCTGTCAAAAGAAAAACTTGACACGTCCCCAAGCTGTCCCTATGCAACCTATGCCTCTCATAGGTAAACCGTTTGAAAGGGTTGGGATGGATCTTATCGGACCCTTACCCCGGTCTTCCAGCGGAAACACCTATGCCTTGGTTATAGTGGATTATCACACTAGGTTTCCTGAGGCTTTTGCAATAAAGGCCCCCACTACCAGGAATATAGCGGACAAAATGGTTGAACTGTTCGCGAGAGTAGGATTCCCAAAAGAGATCCTTACGGATCAAGGTACCCCTTTTGTATCGAAGTTAATGAGGGAAGTATGCAAACTGTTAGATGTACATCAAATTAAAACATCAGCATATCATCCTCAGACGGATGGCCTCGTTGAGAGGTATAACAGATCATTGAAAACAACATTGAAGAAGATGCTAACTGTAGAAAGCAAGGAATGGGACAAACGTCTACCCCTAGCCCTGTATGTGTTGAGGGCTCAAGTACAGAGCAGTTTGGGATGTTCCTCTTTTGAGTTATTGTACGGCAGGCAACCCAGGTCCCTCCTAGAGATAACCAAAGAAGCCTGGGAACAGGAAGGCTTAGAGGAACAAAGATCTCTCCTAGACTATACCCAACAACTACAATCCAAGTTGGGAAAGCTCAGGGATTTGGCATATTCCCATGCAGAACTAAGACAACGAAAACAGAAGTTCTATTACGATAAGGGGAAAAGGTGGCGCACTCTTGACAAGGGTGATTGGGTGTTGGTATTGCTTCCTTCTTCTACACAGAAGTTTAAAAGTGAGTGGTTAGGACCATACCCCGTAATAGACAAAATAGGACAAACTACATATAGAATCCAATTGTCTCCCTCCAGAAGCCAAACCTTTCACATAAACCTACTAAAAAAATGGATAGGACCCCCTCCTAAAGCAGCCCATTTTGGTTTGCCGGTTAGTGATTCACAAAGTACTTTAGAACAGTTACCAGTCAACCCAGAGTTAACGGAACAAGAGAAAGAAGGTCTGTTAAGGACTCCCTTTTCTCCCATATTCTCAGATACCCCTGGTCTAACTCATCTGACAGAACACCAAATTCAGACAGAGGAAGGGAAGATAGTCAAACAACGGCCATATAGGATCCCGGCCGCTAGGAGAGGGGATGTAAAAAGAGAAGTCGAAGAAATGCTCAAATTGGGAGTCATCAGGCCCTCTCACAGTAACTGGTCATCTCCTATAGTGCTGATCCCAAAACCAGATGGATCCACTCGTTTTTGTATGGATTTCAGGGCTTTGAATGCCATATCGGCCTTTGACGCCTATCCCATACCACGAGTGGACGAGTTAGTTGAAAGGATTGGAGAAGCAAAATATATAACAACGCTAGACCTCACAAAAGGCTACTGGCAAGTGCCCCTGAGAGAGGAGGACAGGAAAAAAGCAGCCTTTTCCACAGAGGAAGGACTCTACGAATTCAATGTACTACCCTTTGGCTTACATGGGGCACCAGCCACCTTTCAAAGGTTAATGAACCGAGTCCTATCTGAACTGAACCAGTATTGTTCCGTCTATCTAGATGACATTGTGATATTCAGTAAGACCTGGGAAGAACATTTGAGACATGTACAGAACGTATTACAGGCCCTTAAAAACGCAGGTTTGCATGTTAACGCAAAAAAATCAAGAGCAGCGTTTCCCAGGGTAAAGTATTTAGGTTTTCTGCTAGGAGAGGGAGTCATAGCTCCACAAGAAGAGAAAATCAAGGCTATCATGCAGACCCCTTTCCCATCCACCAAAAGAGACTTGAGGGGATTCCTAGGCCTCATAGGATACTACAGACGCTTTATAGAGAACTTTGCGGCCAAAGCCAGTCCCTTGACAGACTTACTCAGCAAAGCTGCCAAGCCCTCTCAGTTGACTCATCCATCAAGGGAGGCGTTTGAGGCACTCAAAAGAGCTATCACTACAAATCCAGTGTTGATACCGCCTGACTACAACAAAACTTTTTCATTGGCCACTGATGCCTCTGAGGTAGGGATTGGGGCTGTGTTGTCGCAGGAAGGGGAGGACGGTACAGAACACCCTGTACTGTTCCTAAGCTGCAAGTTGCACCCCAGGGAAAGGAAGTACCCTACAATTGAACGAGAATGTCTGGCTATTAGGTGGGCTGTGGATAAACTGAGGTATTATCTGGAGGGCCGTCCATTTGTACTCTATACCGACCATGCTCCATTGCAGTGGATGCAAAGGAACATCTCCCTCAATCCCAGAGTTCTCAGGTGGTCCTTGTTTCTTCAGCCCTTCTCCTTTGTCATTAAACACCGCAAGGGGAGGGACAACGCTAATGCGGACTTTTTGTCTAGATCGCCCCTTCTCCCCGATCGGGAGAATCCAGGGGGGGAGGTGTGTAACCAGGTGACCGGGACAAAGACTGATAGTCAGGGCAGCGATAAAGAAGTTACCTGGTGGTCTGTTAATGTTGAAGAAATGGTTGCTCCTTCTTCACAGGACGAGCCTTTTGCGTGGGGAACTCCGTCGCAAGAAATACAACCCGGCCCCTTTAACTGGCAGACAGAACAGGACGCCAGGACTGCCCCTCGTGACGTATCCTTCCTTTCATTGGATAAAGCCCCGGAACCTTGGAGGTCGGCGTGTGACATCACCTACAGAGGGGAGAGCCGCGGTGAGGAAAGCGTGGAGGAAGGACGCCGGAGAGACGAGGAAAACGCAACGCCAGGACGAGAAGCAGACGAGGCTGGGAAAGGTGAAGCCCTGTCCGAAGAAGACGTGCCAGGAGGCCAACGAGACCGCGCAGCGCCGTGCCACACTCCCGAGGGAGGAGTGTGGCTCCGACAGGTACGGGACAGGATCTCGAACTGGGTGGGACGGCGGGGACATTCACCCGCAGTAAAAAGGCTCTCAACCCCTTAGTATTCCTGCACTACCCTTCCCCGTAAAAGTACCCTCCCTCACGCCTATCACTTAGCACTCAGTAACGCCTGAAGCACTTGTAGGTGACCCTCACTCCCTGGTTCCCCGGAAAGGAAGAGTTATAGGACGTGACCGTAATTGGTCCTTTTCTGTTGTTTTGTTTCCGGTATATCCGATGCGAGAGGTCCTTTGGGAAGAAGCGCCAGCCTGACTCGAACCGCTAGAGGAAAGCACTCCCCCCTCCACAGTCGGCATCACGGATCCTGCCGGGTTTGCAAAGGAGAGACTAACTTTGTGTAAAAAGAAACTTTATGTTAAAATAAAACCCTCTTTACCAAGGCACCGTGTCCAGTTCATTCCTGACCCCCCTTTACAATGATGCAAAAGGAATCAATACGAGTGGAAGATTCTGGAAGACAGTCAACACACTCCAGAATTCTAGAAGCCCTAGCAACGACTCTTACTTAACCGAGGAAGCCTGGTCCAATTACCTTCAGGCCCACTTCAATACAGCAACACAGTTGGCAACAACTAGCCGACCGGATAAGGTCAGAAAAATTCGAGCTTGGATTCCACAACAGGTCATTACCTCCTCAAACCCCGCCGAAAAACAAATTATAAGTAAGATCGCAAAAGGAAAGGCGAAGGGGCGCCAGGCCCCAAAGGAATACCTCCAATTTTGTACAAACAAAATGCGGAATACTGGGCAGCGGCCTTACTACCACTTTTCAAACAGATAACAGACACCGCAATAATTCCAGCATCGTGGAAAGGCTCAATAATAGCGCCAATACATAAGAAAGGCAATGTAAAGGACCCTAAAAATTACAGATTAGTAGCCTTAATTGATAATGAGGCTAAATAATAGGCTGGTCTTCTCCTAGAAGAGCTCTCGGAATGGTCAGAAGCAAACGCACTAATTCCCATTATCCAGACAGGATTCCGTTAAGAATTGTGTGCATCATCAAACATTTTGGCTCTTTCACTCCTCATCGATGCTTCTAAGACAGCCAATCTGCCCTTGTATGTATGTTTTATCGACTCCACCTCAGCGTTTGACAATATTAACAGAAACTTACTATGGTCAAAGCTGGAAGAAAGGAACATTCCACCTGGGTTATTATCACAGCTGATCTTACTACATACGGGCACATGTGTCCAAGTCAAGCTAGGAACAGGAGACCTCCTATCAAGGAAAATACAGACCACAAAAGGCCTAAAGCAAGGGTGTGTGCTGGCGCCAACATTATTTAACATCTTTATGTCTGACCTTGCACAGCAGCTAGATGAAAGTAACTCACGCTCCACGCGTAGGTGGCTTTACTCTCTCTAATTTAATGTATGCCGACGATATTGTGCTAATCAGCAGAACACCAATAGGGCTACAACATCTAATCAGCACAACCTTTAATTATTCAACAGAGAACAGCCTTAGCATCTACCTCTCCAAGACCAAAACAATGAGGATTAATGCCAAAACACCATCAGCAGGGTTCTGCTGGCAAATGGGAAGGTTCAAACTGGAAACAGTGGAGGAGTAAAAGTACCTCGGCGTAATTGTGGACAGTACGGGCTCATTCCAACAGCAAAAGGAAGCAATTAAACGGAGGGGTACAAGCATAGCGATTGCACTAAGGAGCCTAAAAACTAAAGTAGTCGGCCGAAGCTTACCCCCCTGGCTCAAGTGCTCCAGGCAAAATTAACACCGGCCATAACGTATGGAAGCGAATGCCTTCGAGGGAGGGACACTCAGCTATTGAACCGCACAATAGCGAAAGCCATGAGAATGATATTCAGTCTGCCCACCTACACCTCGCAGGCACAAATAAGGCTGGAATTTGGCCTGAGAAACTAAACGCTGGAGCGAATAGGTCCCTACGCCAAAAGATGGCACAAAATCCAGAGAGGAGAAGCTGCAAGTCTAAATTGCTATCTATGGAAAGAGATAGAAAGTAAGAGCAACAGCGCGGCCGCAAAATAGCTAAAACAAGCAATAAATTCCTTGTGCCTACAAGAAGCCTGGAAGTGCAGCGGGCCCCATAACATCTTCAAACAGCTAGTTAATAAATCAGTAAGATCTATCTCATTAATAGAGGACAAAGCAAGCCTAGTCAATCGAGCCCATGGCTGGATGGTCATTCAAAGCTACACATGCAGTGTTTGCCAAAGCTATCTAGGGGTCGGGTTCACTAGGCGTATAAAGGAGAAGTTCTTACGCTTACGGCTGAGCCTTCTTCCATCACAAAAACATCTCCCTCCATGGAAAAGGCCCCAAGCAACAATCAACTGCCGAATATGTGGGAACGCAAAAGAAATTATCCTACACCTAATCTGCACCTGCAAAGGTTTGGTCAAAGAGCGCAGATCTCACTAAAACTGCCCTTCAACAAGCTGGGTATAAGATCATGCCGGCAAGCAGTCATGGCTTGCTTCGACGGAAAAAACATTCAATTAGCAAGCCATGTCGCTAAATTCTTGGAGAAAGCAGAAAAGAAACAAGAAAGTCAGAGTCTCCAGTGAATAAATAGTTCCTTTTTCGCACCAAGTTCACATCACAGCGCGGTATAAAACCCAGTGGCAAGACTTTCTACACAGCCACCGCAGGCAATACAAGGGACTTACGCTACCTTAATGGTCACTTAGTGCGAAAGTAGCATAAATTTCTGTAGTAACCACTAGCTACCGCATGAAATTACTGCCATCATATATTTTTAAAACCCAGGTGCAAGACTTTTAATATAGCCTTCTCAAGCAACACAAGGGACTTATGCGATTTTCAATCCACGCTCAGTGTAAAAGTTGCATACATTTCTGTAGCAATCACTACATGAAGCTATTGTCATTTTATATTTTTTATAATAATTGTATTTAACTAATGTATTAATATTTGCAATGGTTTTAATTAACGGAGCAATAAAGATTACTTACTTACTTACTCACTCTCACATAAAACCAAGCACTCTCCCTCCAGGATTGTTGAGGCCTACCATAGGAGTGGCTTATAGGTGTGTATGTGTCTATATGTAAAGGTAGATATAGGTATACTATATCTGAGTAAGGGGTGATTACACCACCTTACCCAGGCTGTGTGAACAGACCTGTGGTGTCAGTTTGGAAGGCAAACCAGGGGTGGCACAATACATGCTGCAGCCCCTGGTAGGCCTAGGGTACACCTATGCCCTGGGTACCTATGGTACACTATACAGGCGCTCACAAGAGGGACCCTGTAACCAATCTGGTATGTACCTAAAGTACATGGTATCAATTTAGAGAGAGAACAACTGGGCTGTGGGTCTGATTAGCAGGCCCACAGCCACATTAAAGTCGAAAAACCAGTGAATCAAAGCAAAAAGTGGGGGTGACCATAGGAAGCAGACCCTACTCTCCTACACTGAGTGTGGACCCTCAACAGTCACTGGGGAAGCCACTATAGGTGGTGATGCAGGGCTGCAGGCTTGCTCGCCGCTCTCTGTGGGGCATCGGGGCACTCCCTACTTGAGGTAGAGACCTCCTGGGCCTAAGAGCAACACAGGCTTGTTACTGGCATCTTGAGGGCTCTCACCGGTGACAGGCAGCTGCTGCAACATGCCTCAGAGTGCTGTTTGGGGTGCTCGTCCTCCTCCTTTTTCTGCTCACTTAGGCACTGCAGTGACAGGTGAGGCTTCATGCAGAAAGTTGTCAGCCATGAAGCGCCTTGAGCGCAGCACTAGCTGCAACGCTTCCCCTTTTGTCACTGCTCTTTGCCTGGCAGAAGGTGCAGGGTGCCCTTGCCATGGGCTGCACTTCTTCCGGGACTACTAGACTTCACTGTCAGCATCCCTGCGTGGCAGTTTCCGCTCGTCGCCATTGTGGTGTTGTGGGCCTGGGCCCACATGCTACTAAATGAGTGACACTGAGGCAGTCATAATGCTTACTAGACTGGCCACAAGCACATTCACCCGGGCCCTTTTACTGGCAGGGTCACATCACTCGTGATGACTGTGATGGATGTGGCGTGCATGTGTGTCCACTCCCTCGAGGGAGTGGCTGTGAATACAAGTGCCTGCTGAGACAGTAGAACGTGTCCAGCAGGACACTACAAAGGGATAGTGAGCTTCCAGCCAGAGAATGTTTTCTGTGGAGGCCCCCATTGTTATGAAGTTAGCAGGCTAGTGGTTGTGGGCGGAGCCTAGGGGGAACAGGAAGAGGAGGAGATGAACAGAGGAAGGGGCAGTTAGTGTAGGGACAGGAGACAGGTTGGAAGAAGCAGAATAAAGCTCCAGTAAACTTAAGTGATGGTGTCTGTGGTTATTGGTAGCAGGATGCTACACCCATTACAAGTTATGGTCCAGAAATGGAACATTCTGACTGGCTGTTTATCCCCAAACGTTCTTTTTGGAGTGCTAATGAGCTTTCAAAGCTTCAGGTATTTCTGTCCAGTTCGCAAAATAACTTACACCTAGTCAGTCTGAATTTAGGGACTATGAAGCTGGGGCTGCAAACGTACATGCTTGGTCCACTACTGAACACATTTTTCATATGAAAGGAAAAGCCCTGGGACAGAGGGCAACATCGTCAATATACAGCATTGTGATCCAGCGCAGTGACTTGGGGCGTGCGACTGGGGAAGGGTGACAGGTTTCACATCAAGAAACCCTCAGAGGAGTCAAGTAGTTATTATCTCCATGTGTTGTAGATTTGCAGTGGAGCAAACTGAGACACACACTCAGTTCCATAACCCTAGAAAGGAGAAAGCATAGCCCTGGCCTAATTACTTGGTGAATGATGATAAACAGGAGCAGTATCTGCATGAGGATCCTCCACTTTTGGAAACAACTGTGAAAACAATGATTTTTGACTTGGGAGGCCAGTGCTCAACTTGAGTCAATAAACAGTGGCCAATGCTGAACCACTGTAGCAAGCGTAGTGTCCTATCAATACTAGAGAGCCACAATTCATCGTCTGAGAGAAGCCTTTTTGAGCTTGTGACAAAATCTCTGATGTAGCTTCAATAAATACCTGACATTCACAACTGGTTCAAACTGGACACATGAGAAATGTAGTCCAATAAAAGAAGCTTCGAGAAAATGTGGATGTTATCAGTATATACTTGTAAAATTAAGCCTTCCAGGCATGCAGAAGTGGCCAGGGATTGCAAATCATGGTTGAAAGAAAAATAGCATAGGGCAGAGCCCTGTGACACACCATATGGTACTAACCGGGATTCAAACCGTGATTGAGCAACTGCTTGACCCAAGATCTTCTGAGTCCTGCTGTCATCCATGGGCTAGAAATGGCCTTCAAGGTACAAATGGTTGGTCTCCTGTTTCTGCTAACAAGTTACAAAAAGCAGAAGGGCTCCAAGACCTCAAGAAGGCCCAGTTGACCACATCTCTGGCTTGAGAGTCAAGTCCTGTCTGGAAGGTAGGTCTTAGGGTTGTAGGAGTAACCAAGAGGAACATTTAATGCAGCATAATAATTTTGGGACTTTCTAATTTGTTCCACTGCTGGTGGACTAGGCGAGTGTGACAAAGCTGCCACAGCAATGGCACACCCCCTGTGGATAAGGTATTTAGGTTCATCCCATTCTGAAGTGTTTTCCTTTGCAACAAAAAGTTCTGTTAGACCTCACAATGAAGGCATCCAAGTGTGTAGAGCCCAGCCCAGTTGCAGCTTCGCTGCACTCTGGAATTGCAAGAACCTAAAGCCTGACGTCTCAAAAAAACAAAACAAAAAAAAGTCTTTGTACTGAGGCATGGCATCACATCTACTTCGGCAGCAAAGTGATCAGGGCAGCTATGAAATCCTGATTCGTCCTGCTCTGAGCTTTTGCTGCTAAAAAAGAAGGATTTACTCGCAACTCAAAGACAATGGTGCATATTCACAAGGAGCTATCGCCGAATTAATAGCACTTTATCGCAGCCATAGTCGTGATAAAGTTACCCCACCATTCACAAGCAGGTGCTAACTGCCCAAAGCACCAGTTTTCCCGATATAGCGGCCGCAAAAAACATTGCCACAGAGGACCCCCGCAACTATCGCTAATGAGATGCAGAGTAGACGTTCCCATGCCAAAAGCCGCAACAACACCACACCTCAACATTCAAAACCACCAGCTAGGTCGGCGGTAAGAACACAAAACACGCTATAAGGCGTGTTAGCAGCAGGAAATTTATATCTGCTCTGACCTGGTGTGAAGTTGGAAGACAGCCTGCACCACAATAGAGAGCCCAGACCAGAGCCATCCCTGAAGACAAACAGAAGCCATGTAGCAACTGATCATGCAGCTCGGACACCCAAGAGGGCCCCAACAGGGCCACAACACCCATCCGGCACACCCCACCCCAGACCACCACAGAGGCAGCGCAGACAAAAACAGCGACCCCCAGGAAATGCACCTGCCTCACAGGCACAACTTCTGACAATGTCACTGTCCACTACAGGCTGAAAGGGACAACCATCCTACACATCCTGGCCATCATCGCCCAACAGGCCTATGGCACCAACACATCGGACAACCAACATCCCACCCCACACCAAGCTGCTAGCCATGCTGCACCTGTTGGCCCCCGGCACACCCCAACCAACACCCGCCAGAGTCGGCGGAGTCTCACAGACAGGCACATCCAAGTCCCCCACACCTGTCATTGACATCACCATCACCCTGGCACCCCAACCCCGTACGGCCAATACAATGCGCATGAACCACTGGAGACCAAGAAAAGGATCATACGCCATAGCCGGTCCTTGCGTGGTCTCCAGTACGCTGATAGCACACTATCAGCGCAACAGGGAGCACATGTCACACATCTATGTGCAGGCAACATAAGAACACCGTGGGACCTTCACCAATGTCGCATCCAAATACACAGCCAGTGTGCATGACCCCTTCACCCTCCGGCATCCCATCAGCAACCAGCCTTCCCAGGATGGCACCTAGGGAAATGCACAGCTCCTTGGCAAGTTCCCAATTAACACCCCACTCACCTCAAATCCACAACCATGCAATCCATAAATCTGGCAATGCACACGTCACAAGTTCACAACCAACATGCACAACAACATGCCCACCCATGAGACACAATTGAACAACTTACATTGGGAACCTGGGCAAGCCGTGAACATGACCAATCAACGTCATGGCACCTCAGCCACACAATAGACAATTGTGGGGAGAGGAGGCAAGCAGGCATGTGTGAAAGATGCGGTAGAACTATGTTAGAACTGGGATTTCTGGTTGGCTAAGACTTGCGCCAAAGCCAGACAGAAACCACCACTCTAGTCAGGGCAAAGGAGTTACACGCCAAAGATAACCCCTGCTCACTCCCTTGGTAGCTTGGCAGAAGCAGTCAGGCTTATCCCGGAGGCAATGTGTAAAGCATTTGCGCACGCACACAGCAACAACATCCCAGGCACACCACAAAAGGAACTCCACACAAGGTTATATAAAAATAACTTTTGTATCATCAAAACACATCAGATAGTAATCATACAATATACAATGTGCAAACTGGCACAGGCAATATTCACAAGGGATTATTTACACAGGACAGGGCCACATGGGCCACTGTCAGAATCAGCACTTAGCAGAAATTGGTACAAGTAACTGTAACCCCAAACAACAATTATAGACCACAACCAGTAACAACTGGTAACAGGTAGGTACACACTACGCAATACTAACAACCATGGGCATAGATCACGCAGGGACACATAAACTCACTAGTATAAACTAGACTAGGCAAAACAACCTCCTAATCATGAAAACACATGTAGAGGTATCACATGCATAAAGGCATTGCACATTACGCATAAATCCCATTAGGCCTAACCAGTATAAATACAGTATGCAATCTCCTCACTAGTCTAAACACATTAGACCCTATCCCCTAACCATAACTCACATTTAGGGGTTTAAATCACAGGGAAGCACAATCTCCCTAACACAAACCTCCATAGGTAAAACCATCTCTACAGGTATCAACACAGGGTGCGTAAAACATACTAGATGCATTACATTTCCTAGCACCACATTTAAAGCACACATTGATCACATTAAGGCCTTGCGCCCTATACCTCTACCAGTCCCCCTGACCAACTGGCCATCAAGAAGGGGCTCAAATGCCATATGTCCAGAATGTCAGGGCGCGCTGCCAACGCAGCGCCAGTCAGGGGTGCGCCACCGGCGCAAACCTAAATGTTGCAGCTGCTCACTACTTGCTGGGCAGCTGAGAACTATAACAGGGCCTAAACGCTGCAGCTGGCACTAATTGCTGCGCAGCTGTGGAGGCCAAAGTAGGGGCGACGGGAGTGCGACTCACTCCTAGGTTCACCAAGAACAGATCCCCTGAAAGACGAGCCTAAATGGTGCAGCTGCCCACTACTTGCTGGGCAGCTGTGAAATCAAAACTGTGGCCTGGACCCTCACTGGCCCTTTGCACATACTGTGCCACTCGTTGGAGCCCTCTGGCTCTGGAAAACCACTGTGCCCCGGGACTTAATGGGCTCCCCCCCCTGGGAGGAGCACTGGCCCATCTGGGCCCTCTCAAGAGGTATGGCCAACTGGAGCAGCTGAGGAAATGCCCTTCAGGGGCAGCATGGGCACACAGGGGCTTGGGACCCCCACGGGGCCGCTGAAGCACTTCTGGGAACGTTGGAGCCTCATGGGGCTCTTAAAAAACACATGCCCCCTTGCGCTGGAGCCCTCTGGCTCATCGAATAAACAGGCCCCCAACGGGGGCAATAACGGGCCCCTTCTGGCCCAGGAGCAAGTCTCACCACATTGGAGCAGCCCACTGAGCACCCGGGGCCGCTCTGACGCCATCTCCCCCCCACAGCCGTCTAAGCTTACCGGCTCTCTCGGGGGTCACGGGGCGGCTCCTCTCTCGCCAGGCGCCATTGCACGGCTCTACCTTCCACCTGGCAGCCCCGCAGTGCAGCTCACGCCCGCATCTTCACCCGGTCCCCCATCTTGGGACCGGGACTTAGTGTGTGGAGCCTTCGTGGCTCTGGGGCAACTCTCCTTCCCGCGCTCCCCCAATCAGAGCACGGCGGCGGGCGGGACTTCCTGGAAGCAAGCGGAAGTCTCACCCCGCTCCAGGCGCCCGGCCGCCTGACTTCCAGTTTTCGCCCAAAACGGGCCGTGGCGGTGACTTTGGGCATCAGAAAACGAGGGTGCCAATGTGAACAAACAAAAAGTAGAAGCGGGGTGGGCACCCCCTAAGGCTCCTAAAAACGGGGTGGGCACCCGTACCATAAATAATTAAATCAGCGGGGTGGGGACCCGCAGGAAAGCCATTTTCAGGGGAATCCCTACACCGGGGATTCCCTCGGGTCAGGGGGCAGCTCAGCGCTGCAAAGCGAAAAACAAAAGCGCTCCACCTGGCAATCCAAGCGCTGTGCCATAGGGGAGAGCACTCCCAGAGCACCACAGCAACAGGAGGGTCCTGTAGGAGAGAAAACACAGTGCTCCCAAGGAACCATTAACCCTTGGCAAGGGCAGGACAAGGGGAACAAGGTCCAGGTAGGCCATCAGGCATCCAGGGGCTGGGCAGGGCCCAGAGAGGCAAGTCTTCCCCTGGGCCCCAGCAGCAACACGCCCCTGGCAGATTCGAGTTAAGAACAAGAACATTTTCATGGGGTCACAGACCCTCTTTTATACATAAAATCCCTTGTCTCAGGCTGCAGGGCAGGGGGAGAACCAGTTACTACTGGTTCTTGAGCACTTTGTTGTGCTCAGCCCCGCTCACTATTCACAGGACAGGCTTGGGTCATCAGTCGCACACAGGGGGCGGAGCCAGCATTGTGTAGGGAAGGCCCAGCCCTATTCAGGTCCCATGTGCACCCTTCCCTCACATCAACATGCAGATCTCTCCATTCACCACCGGGGCAGACCCATCCTGACTCCTGGAGCCAGGCACACCAGCCAGCTCCAGCCAATCACAAGCCAGACAGCCAATTCACATTCACTGCACAGACATGCCAACTACTAGAAGTGGCATTTCCACACCAGACACAATAAATCCGCACACATCGCGCAGCATTTAATCACTCGAGTTCGCACATACCAAACTCGACCCTGCACTCCCCACACATCAGGAACTACCATGGACACACATATTCCCCATGTATTCCTATGGGAGAGCAGGCCACTCACCACACATGCACAGAGAGCTCAAGCACTTTACACTGTACCACAGTGAAAAAGTGCGCAAAGGCCTAAAATCACCAACACCAGGTTACAGAAACAGGCTAGGCAAAAGCAAAAAAGTTTCGGGGTGAACCTGCCAAAAGGGCCAAGTCCAACAAACCATGATTCGGAAACTACACAATGTCAAGAGTGGCGGCGAAGTGCTGGACAGACCGCAGTATGCAGAACACACCCATATCCACAGTGACATACACCTCTGGTGTATGGAGTGTAGTGGACAATGGATGCAACCATGTCACCCCAGCCAGTGGGGGTCCTTGCGGAAATGTTGCCTGTTATGCCCCCCCACCGTAAGCGCGAGCAGAGTGGGATGGGCCGGCGTACGCCAGGCCAGCGTAGGGGTGGGAATGCCAACCGGCGAGCCGTGCTGCCACAAACCCTGTCCAACTCCAGCCGGTGAGCCGTGCCGCCACAAACCCTGTTCAACGCCAGCCGGCGACACACGGATGAGGGACTAGGACTGCCCTGCGGACCATTCGGTCTCACATCCAGCACCTAGTCACGAATCACGAATGGCCGAGTCCATACCACTGGTCGCATGGAGAGGAGTAAGAGGAAGATGCTGCTCAGTCCGGACGAAAGCCAGGTCACAGTCACGGAGGTGACCGAACACGTGGTGCCACTGAACATGAACTACGCAGGCCGGTGGGGCCACCAACCTATGCTGGCGACACTCTGTGTAGGAAGGTGGATACCGGACTATGGTTACCCCAGATTTTTTTGCCTAGTGTTTAGCTGGTTTTCGACTTAGTTGGCCTGGGATCCTGCTAATCAGGGCCCCAGGCTATCTGCTCTCACTGTAAAATGGACTCCATGTACTTTAGGTACATCTCCAATTGGATATTGGGTCACCTTATCAGCCCCTGTATAGTGTACCTTAGGCCTTGGATGCACCTATGCCCTGGGTACCTACCAGGGGCTGCAGCATGTATTATGCCACCCCTGGCTGTCCATTCACATTGACACTACTGGCTGTTCACTCAGCTGGGGCAAGGTCACGTAATCACCCCTTGCTTAGGTATAGTATCCCTATACCTACCTTTACATATAGACACATATATACCTATAAGTCACTCCTATGGCAGGCCTTAACAATCCTGGAGGCAGAGTGCTTGGTTTTTTGTGAGATGAGGCTTTAGCATGAGCTGAGCCTGTATGCAGCTTTCGGAACCATGTCCTTATAGCTGTTCTATGATATAGCCATACCATATACTCTTAAGTGAATTACCATCCTCGCAGTTGAATGCTAACTTTGGTTTGGCTTTATCAAAACATGTCGTCTAAGGTGTCATACGCTTTGGAATACTACCCCCTCGCCAGTTCTGGCGACAGGGGTAGCATTCCACCCTTCTAGAGGGAGAAGACATGCTGTTCCCACTAAACCCGGTTAAAGTTAACCAGAGCCTCAGCATTGCAAAATGGATGCTGCTTCCACAGACACAAGTCTGACCTCCTGCTGCTGGGAGTCCTTCCAGTGAGGGAGGCTTGGACAATAGGTTTCCTGTCTTGGGAGGTGCTAGCACCACCCCAGAAAGGCCATAGTGTATTGGGGCAGGGAGGGCTGAATGAAATGAGACACTGCCTGGGGCACACAAGGTGTCCCATGCATAGCCCGGTTTAAACCAGTTGCTGGGGCACTCCAGCCCCAGCTCTGGCGCGAAACTGCATAAAGGGAAAGGGGTATAACCACCCCCTTCCCTGGTCCCACCCATAGGAGGGACCTAGCAGGTAATCCAGCCCCTCAGATTAGTATATAGGAAGGAGCTGAGTCAAGAGAGTTTAGATTTATCCTAAACTGAAACTTGAAATGAAACTCTGGACCTTCGACATTCTACTCGACATAGAAGACTGAAGAATCTTCCTTGTGGTCAAGGAGTGACCACCCTGTGCAAGCAGGCACCATCAAGTGATCAACGGTTTTTTTGTCAACGCTCCCGCCGGAGCCCAAGCACAGAGCTTGACAAGACCCAGACTCCCAGACTTCCTTCAGCCCGATCCACAGCCACAGCAAAGCTGAGACCCGTGGAGGCGACGAGAGACGTGGGACCGGCCATCTTAGAAAGCCTGCAAATTGCTTCCCGTGCAACTTCTGTAGCACCCTCGAAGTTGTGCATTGGGTATTGAGAAGCCCCAGCCCCGAGCATCATCTGCATCGAAAATCAGCCCTCCACACTCCACGAGTGCTGCGTGGGGCCCTTCTGCATTTTCCTGCTACATGCGTCTGTCTGGTCACTTGCCCGTTGGCTAGTGGCCTCTGTGACATTGAACCTACAAATTTCCACCACTGGCCTGTTTGCTCCAGGCTGGCCCTTCCTTACCTGAAAAGGAGAAGCCCATCAGACTGCGTGGGTTGCCTTTGGCAAGGCTTGTTGACTCCAATCCGGAAGCCGACACTGCCGACAGCGAGATCCTTTGTGGGACAGTCCGTGCCCAGCTCCTGGTCATCGTCGACACCTCCTGGTCCACGTGGCTGCAGAGACAAGCTTCACAACATCACCTGATTGCTTCATGACATCGCCTGGTTCCTTCCTGGTTCCTTCCTGGTTCCTTCCTGGTCACTGACTAGTTACCCAGACTCTGTCCCTTCTGCTTTCAGGTACTCTTCATCCTCTATCCACCCTTGGATCCACCCGGCCACTTCTCTCCTGGTCGCCTGCAGCATCTTTATCCAAGGCTCCATAGGATTCAGCGACGAAACCCGACACACTTTGACACCTATGCACCCGCTTCCTGTGGGTGAGGTAACGCGAGCACTCCGGTGCTCCTGTGGGTATTGACTATCCTAGTGTCCCAGTTTTCAGTAGCTTTCTCCTAGTCCATCCGGAAGTGTCCTAAAAGAACTGGGACCAGATGTAGGTCGTCAATTACCGGTCGGTAACGGACGATTTCGGCCGTTACCGACCAGTAATTGGTTTTTGGGATGTAGGGGGCCCGAATTTTACCGAATCTGTAAATTTACCGATTCAGTAAATTTACAGATTCTGTAAAATACCGACTCGGTATATTTACCGAATCGGTAATTCCAGATGTAGGTGGAACTTAAAATAGTGCCACAGGCCCTTAAGAATTCGTTATTTACCATGAGATACTATCTCATGGTAAATAACGAATTCCTGTGTACATGCACATCTGTGCATGTACACCTGTGCCATGTGGCACACATACATGCCCTAAGGGCATGTATGTGTGTCGCATTGCACACAAGCCAGAATCAGGGGTGCAACAGGATGTCAAAGTGATTGAACCGAAATTACCGAATCGGTAAATACCGATTCGGTAATTACCGAATCTTACCGATTCGGTAATTGATTCCGTAAATATACCTACATCCAGATTGCCAGTTCTTAAATACCGAATCGGTATGATGGGGAAGATGATGCAGGTCTAACACACCCCACTGCATCTGCATCAGGTACATACCGAAGAGACACAATCTGAGACTTTTTCTTCCCATGATAGCGCTCATCTCCAGTGTCCCAACCCCAGTGCACTGCAGCTCAAGGACACTTCTGTTTGCATGATGGCTGTCCTCTGGACTTTATCCGGCTCACTCCATGTTGCTCAGCAGTTGACTCTGTGATGCATGTGTTTACTGTTTCCGTTGCACTGGTGTCCAATGTTCACGTGCTTTCCAGCACCAGACATTTGGTGCAGAATGGCTTACCCTCACTCTACACACATCCAGCACATGCGTCACTGCACATGTGGCCCTGCCAATAAAGGGGCCAGGCGCATGTGCCTGTAGCCAGTTCAAATGATATCTGCTTGTGTCCCTGTGGTCTTGTTGTATGCATGAGGGCTCCGGGCCCTACGACATTACATTGTGCTGTGTACATCAGAGGCAGATATTTCACCAAAGGCAGCGGGTTGGAGCTTGGACATGTAGCTTCGTCGTCACCCACTCAATTTGTATGGGGAGTGGCCAGGGCCGTCGTACACATAGCCAACATGGGTGTGTGACTGCAATTTGAGCGCCCCTGGGCGCGGTTCTGTACTGTGAATGTGCATCTGCATGTGTCTCTATGGCAGTGTAGGTCTCCTTAGTGGAGTGTTGGTGGGCCCTGGAGAGTGACAGACACCTACGTATGTGTCCTAGTTTGCATTCCATGGGTTCGGCCCCCACCAACACCTGTTGGCCCACCTCCTTTTGGCTTGCTGACACCTGGCATTGGGGTGCCATGTGTGGATGGGTGAAGTGTTGTGAGACAGCTGTGCTTGCGGGTACTTCCTGCTGTGTGCAGGCTCAGAAATACACTAAACAGGTCAACAATATGTCAAGAAAAGAAAACAAATGTATGATACCAAAGTCCCAAGTTCAGGTTAATGTGGAGAAACACCAAGTGAAGAGGTCGCAGCAATTGAATGGGGAGGCTCGCAGTTCAATAAGTCTGGTAATCACACAACGCAAGCTTCCCTTGTCTCGAGAGCAGTAGAATCATTGGCAGCCCACCGAGGCAGACTCCCCCACCACAAGGGCCCAGCCAGAATCTGTTGCCCAGCCAGCCAAGGTCCCAACTGTGGACCTGTGTATCCTCAGTGCTTGTTCTGCCTATCCCATTGGACATACTCAACAATCCGCTCCCAGACGGAGTGACCTAGTCCTCAATGGCTCCCACTGTTACTGCCATCTCTAGAGCCCTGGCCTTTTCCAGGTCAATGTTCGACTGTCAACGTCTAGCGTACCATCTTGACGCACAACAATCCACTCCACTGTCTGTGCGTCCTCTCGATTACTCCTGGTCTGCCGGTCCCAGGATCTGGAATGGCACCTTCCCTGCCACCAAACCTCCAAGGAGTTACCTACCTCAGCTGGAACCCCATTTCCCAGGGTCACCTCCATCCACCTAATGATAACTGCCATTATTAATTCCCACTAGAAACTAGACTTAAACCACTTTTATTCAAACTTATGGGAATGCCCTCCTGGTAGAGGAAAAATGTAGATGTCGTATTGAGACAGGGACAGGTCAGTCTTATCCCCAGTGGGCTCTCCTTATTCAAGGTGATCCAGCTCTAGTGTTAGCACTCTACTTTGAGACTGTTGCACTGTGGGATTCTCAGACAGAGGGCTCATAAGAGTCAGATAAATGGGGGGGGGGGTGTTAAAAGGGGTTCAAAGACAACCAGTAACAAAAGACCCTTTTATGTTGCCCGGCGGTGTCGCCTCTATGACCCACCAATATTAATCAATGAAGAAGCAGGCGCTGGAGACTGGAAGGCAGGAAACGAGGATTTTATTCTCTCCGGAGGAGAACACATCAATTCAGACAGCAAGTATCGTCACGAGGTGCTCTACCCACATCTCCGAGGCCTGGCCTCTTATACTAGGGTTTATGACCTTTATTACACGTAACACATTCTCGCAACACTTTGGTATTTGAAAGAACATCCTCGGAATCTCCCCTTCAGGCCCGTTCCCACATACATTTACAGTTGAATTCCCCACCCCGGTCACAACAGGTGATGATTGTCGCGCAGCAGGCATTCCGCCGATTCACGGAATGCGTAGAGTTGATCGGATCTCATAGGGTGGGGGCTTTGATCAGCTCGAGGGTTTTTTGATGGGGAGGGGAAGCTTCCTACTGTACGGGGTAATAAACAGTATCCGCAGGGCCAGGTGGCGGCCTGGGAACAAGGAAGACAAACGGGGATACAGGAAAAGGGGGTTCGCATCAAAAGGATCTGTGACCATGAAAGGAATGAAGGGAGGTGTCGCGCTGGGAACAGGATGGGATTCTGTGGCGGAGCTGCGCTGAAGAGGGGTTTATGACCCAAGGCATGAGAGAGCGGGGGTTGTCAGCGTGCGGGGGATGCTTGCGAGGCTAGGAGAGAGAGAGAGAGACGCGCTGGCTATCAGCGAGGGGCAGGCAGGCCATGGTGCTCAAAATGGCTGCCGCTTACGCGCACGAATGGGCTCGAAAGGGGCAAGATGGCGCCGATAATGTTGACGTTTGCAGTCTAATCTTTAACAGTCCTCCCTTTTCAACATATCTTAGCCAACTTGCTTACTCAATGTCAATCTTCATCAAATTCCTAACCTCGGCATCATATATTGCTCTCATATGTTCGTTTCCCAAGTCCACAGTCTTAGGGCAAATACAATTTACGCATAATGTACACAGAGGTGGCAGACATTGAATTCCTAAGCATAAACCGCATATTACAACTACAGGAATCAGGATAATGGTGAATAGTCTCCAGCCCCAGTTCTTAACGGTGCTCCAGAACCAACCACCAAGCGACCATTCTTCTTGTTCTTGGTGGACTTCTGAAGAGAGTCTATGAAGATGTTCGATGGCTTTGTACACTGAGGGTGAGTTGTCCGGTATGTACGTACAGCAGCTGGACCCAATAATGCGGCATGCTCCACCACGATCCGCAAGAACCACATCTAGGACAAGGCGGTTCTGGAGGGCCACCAAGCGGACCGCTTGAAGTTCAGCGGTGTTGTTAGCAAGGATACCAGCCGTGATGTTCATTGTTGTCTCAACTGCTTGAGTCAGATGTCGGATGGCACGGCTGTTTGCCATCGGGCCCCAGAGGGGGACAAGTCCCTTCATAGCATCGAGGAACTGCGCTCCTGTTGAGTCGGCTTGTTCAATGTCCTTGGCTCGTTTTTGTCTGTGATGAGTTGCTGGTGCCACATAAGTCGGAGGAAGGATGAAGGAAATGAAACAAGTGCCCCCCCAGCCTTTGGGGAGCCAGGTGTAAGCCTTCGTGCCGCAGACGAAATACGTGTTTGGAGATGCCACAAAGGAAGGTGGGTCGGTGGAGTCCAGAGTTCTGGAAAACCGGCAAGCACTGTGGCCTACCAGCTGAGTCCCAAGCCCTTCCATGCACATGTGGCCGGTGACGTTGATGACTGACAGGGCCACAGTCAGAGTGGCAGCCGTTCGTTTTCGCAGGTAGGAGAAGGTAGTTCTGGTTGGATTATTGAACACTTGCATTTCAATTTGTTCTTTAGCAGGGATGTCCAAGTGGATTGTGTTGTTGGTGGTCTGCGGGCAGAAGTGTGTCTTTGTTCTGTTCCGCCAGACCCCGTGGTAGAAATGCGTTACGGTTTTGCTGGAGGTGGCATTGTCCTTAAAGCTTTCTTGCAGAAGCATCAGCCAAGCAAGACAGGAGCCGTGAACTGAGAAAGGTGAAGGGATGAATGGTATCGAGTGTCCAGTGGCGTGGGGTAACAACCCACAGATCCAACAGTTGGTGGCATTGGTGGCAAGGTTGTGCTGGTGAAGTAGTTGTACGAAAGAGTTATTCCAAAATTCCTTTCGCCTCTCTCTGAGTTGGGGAGAGAGCGAGATCAGATAATGTTCCTTCATGGTGGTAGGCTGAGCAGTGGTCAGGAATGTTTCGTGAGCAGGTGCATTTTCTTCCACTATCCAGAGTGTGGTCATGAGGAGAAAACAGAAAAGGATTGTGATGAAGAGTGCAATTGTCTTTGAGCTGTGGAGTCTGTCTGCTTTTGGGTTTCTGTGGTGGGTATTTCCTGTTGCTTCCATCATCTTCTTATTTGGCGCTTCCATCATCTTCTTATCTGGCGCTTCCATCATCTTCAAGGTGCTCGGTAGCGGGCAGAACCACAGACTTTATTTTGCTTCTCTCCGGGTAACCCTTGGTAGTGTTTAGGTCACCGTTCTGAGATTTAACTCAGTCCGTGGTCTACTTAGCCGAAGCTCCCTCCTTTCGACGCAGGAAATACCCTTCTCTCGATGGCACAGTGGGATCAGAGAATTTTGAAAGTTCAAGTGTTTCGGTATCAGGATAGCAGGTCAGTGACGGTCGGTCCTTGTTCAGGAGCTCTTCTTGGTTGTCGATGTTTTCGGTCGAGGTCAGGGTCAGGGTCGAGGAGACCTTCTTGCAGTGGTGTGCATGCAGCCAGTTGCGTTTTCCCTCCACTCGAAGTGCTGTTCGGGTGGTGATGAGGACTTGCCAGGGGCCCGTCCACCGGGGTTCCAGACTCTTGGCACGCTGGAAGTTCCGGATCAGGACGAAATCCCCAGGCTGGATGGTGTGTCCGGGACCCCTGGAAGTGTCAGGGATGGCATGCAGCACCTGTTGATGGATAATAGACAGTGTTTTAGTCAACTGGCATAAGTAATCAGACATTAGGACGTCCGGGACGTCATGAATGGAAGTTGGTTTCGGTGCAGACCAGACATTCATAGGCCGGCCGAATACAACCTCGTATGGTGTCAAGTGGTGTTTGGTAGGGGTGGAACGCATTGAGAGCAATGCCAGGGGGAGTGCGTCTGGCCATTTCAGTCCTGTGGTAGCCACTATTTTGGCCAATTTTAGTTTCAGTGTGGCGTTATGTCGTTCAACTAGTCCAGCAGATTGGGGGTGGAAGACTGCGTGGAACTTTTGTTTTACACCCAACCCCTTCAAAATGAGTTGGATAACTTCGGCTACGAAGTGGGGGCCATTGTCGCTCCACAAAATTCGACAAAGGCCGTAACGGGGGAAAAACTCCTTTAACAGTACTTTTGCTGTGGCCATAGCAGTGTTGTCACGGGTTGGGTATGCTTCCACCCATTTGCTAAATGCGCATACCACAACAAGTACATATTTCAGGCCTTGACGTCTGTCTAGTTGGATGTAGTCCATCTGCAGGACTTCAAACGGGTGATTTGGGACCCCAAACCCTCCCCGGGGTACTACAGTTCCTTCCCGGGGTTGTGTTGCAGGCATATCAAGCATTGTTGGACCAGACGCTTGGCGGACTCTGTGATCTTATCATTGTGCCAAACTCTGGAGACAAGTTCAATCATGGGGGCTGATCCTATGTGGGCAGGGGAGTGTGCCATAGTCAGTATGGGAATCAGATACGAGTCAGGTAGCAACCATTTGTTTGTGTCTTTTGTCCGCCAGCAGCCTTCGTCATCTTTCAATCCCACCCGTGTCCATTCAGTCAGTTCGTGTTGTGTGCTAGCCATTTGAATGTCTCTAATAGTGTCCCTAGCGTCAGACCATTTTTCTGCTTGTGACCTGGTCACGTACATGCGTGTTGTCGTCCTATTTTCAGCTGTCGTTCGGGCAGTGATGTCGGCTAGTGCATTTCCCTGTCCAGTAATGTCTGTCACCTTCTTGTGTGCCTGGCATTTGATGACTGCAAGCTTTTTGGGGAGAAGGACGGCTTCGATCAAGGCGGAGACTAGATCCCCGTGCAAAATGGGGGTGCCGTGTGAGGTCAAGTATCCCCTCTCCCTCCAAAGGAGCCCAAAATGGTGAACCACCCCGAAGGCATACTGGCTGTCGGTGTAAATGTTTGCTGTGGTTCCTGCTGCTAGAATACAGGCTCGTGTCAGGGCAATCAGTTCCGCTGCCTGGGCAGATCGTTGCGTTATGCGGGCTGTCTCGACTACAGTTCGAGCCGTGGTGACTGCATAGGCAGCTGAAGTGGTGCCATCGGGGAGTTTGATGCAAGAACCGTCCACCCACAGCTCTCCATCGGGGTCGGGAAAGGCCGTGTCTCTGAGGTCAACCCTACTTCTGGTCTGTTCGTCTGTGAGGGTCACACAGTCGTGTACAGGGTGCGCATTGGGATCGTTTTCTGGTAAGGGCAGCAGGGTTGCTGGGTTCAGTGTGGTGCATCTCTTCAGAGTGATGTGGGGTGCGAGCAGAGTCAGTTCGTATCCAGTCAGTCGTGCACTCGTCAGGTGTTGCGTTTTGGTTTGGTTTAGGAGGGTGTCAACTGCATGGGGTACCAGTACTGTGAGGGAATTCGAGAGCACGATCCCCTCACTCTGTCGGATAGAGATCGCAGCAGCAGCTACAGCTCGAAGGCAAGCAGGCAGGGCTCTGGCTACAGGATCAAGAGTGGCTGAGAAGTAAGCGCATGGTCGTTGCTTTGAGCCGATGGACTGGGTCAGGACAGATAAAGCGCACCCCTCCCTTTCGTGAGTGTAAAGGGAGAAGGGCTTTGTGTAATCGGGGGTACCCAACACAGGGGCCGAGCAAAGGGCATCTCGTAGTTGCATGAAGGAAGCCTGACACTCAGGGGTCCAAGGGAGTGGGAAAGGGATATCCTTAGTTAGCAGTGAAAGCAGTGGTTTTACTACGAGGCTAAAGTTGGGTAACCACTGTCGGCAGAAGGAGGTGAGGCCTAGTAGGGATCGGACCTGTTTCTGGGTCCTAGGGATGGGGGTGTCGAGAATGGTTTGGATCCGGTCAGGAGTCAGTTTCCTTCCGTCTTTGGACAAAAGGTGGCCTAAGTAAGTGACCTGGGGTTGGCAGAATTGCAACTTCTTCTTAGAGACCTTGTGGCCATTTTCTGCAAGGAAGTGCAGGAGTTGAATGGTGGCTGTGACAGCTAGTGGAGTGGTGTCGGCTGCCAAGAGGATGTCATCGACATATTGCACTAACACCACTCCATCGGGTAACTGGACTTGATCCAGTTGTCTCTTGAGGGCCTGGCTGTAGATGCTAGGGCTTTCTGTGTAGCCCTGGGGTGCTCGGCAGAACCTATATGAGCGGGCTTTTAGGGTGAAACCGAAGAGATATCGGCTGTCTGGGTGGATGGGGATGGAAAAGAATGCGTTTTTGAGGTCAATGACAGTGAAGGTGGTGGCAGTGGAGGGAATCAAAGTCAGGATGGTGGTAATGTCCGAGACCACAGGGTACTGGGGTACCACCACTTTGTTGATCTCTCGAAGGTCAATGATGAAGCGGTATGCTTTCTCATCTCCTTCTACCTGTTTCTTAATGATGGGCAAGATTGGGCTGTTGCAAACGTTGCTAACCACTTCCTCTACCACTCCTGCGTCTATCAGTGATTGGATGATTTCTACCAATGCCTTCTCGCCCTCGGGCGATATCCGATATTGTGGAAGTTTTGGGAGTGTTGCATCTGGTCGAACAGTAATGTGCACTGGGTCGATCATCATGCGCCCTACATCCGAATCCGTTTTGGCCCACAGATACGGAGGCAGAGTGTCAAGCAGGGAAGTGTCAGCGTCGGTGATGGAAAACATGTGTCTGGGGGGGCAATGCCTAAGCAGAACGGGATTGTCGTAAAGGAAAACTCGGACTCCATCTTGGGAACATCTAATCGTTGCTCGGAAGTGTTTCAATAAGTCGAGTCCCATAATTGCGTCAGGGCTATTGGAGGAAAGCAAAAACGTGGTGTCAGTGGTGTTGTTTTCTAAGTCAAAGAGGATCGGGGCGGACAAAGGGTTAGTGGAGGGCGTTCCATCGAAACCTGTCGATGTTATTAGTGAGCCAGACAAGGGTGCCCTTGGAATCAGTCGTTTAGATAATGCACTACGTGTTGCGCCAGTGTCTACCAGGAATGGTGACTTTGTACCCAAGACCTTAGCAGTGACATAAGGGCCTTGCTGGTCAACATGGAGCTCGACTGGATCCCTCCCTTGCCCTAGGCAGTCCTATGCAAAGTCATGAACATCATCGTAGTCAGATTGCTGGCATTGGTTCTGTCGGGGTCGGTCAAATGTGTTTGGCCTACCTGATCTATCATTAGTTGCGTTGTTTGGGGGCCCTCGCTGTGGTCCTCTATTTCTTGGATCACTTGCTGTATCCCTAGGATCTCTATTTCTGATGAGTTCCAAAAGAACTGGGCACTGAGATTTCCAGTGGCCCGTTCCTTTACAGAAAGCACACTGGTCCTCTCTAATGTCTGTACGTCCAATGTGGGGAGTCGAAGTACGGTCCTTGGGAGGTGCAGTTTTAGGGACGTTCATCTGATGGTTTCCCCGGTATTGGTCTCGTCCCATAGTCACCCCTTGCAGTTGAGCCATCATCACCCTCTCCTTTAAGTCTTTCTTCTTTCTCTCTGTTGTTCTATCGTTTTCGTTTTTCTGATGTTCATAATATTGGGCCATCTGGAGGATAGCCGTAGGTTTGGAGGCTGCCCAACTACTTTCGCTGGCCTGCAGTTTCTGCGAGACCTCCGGTGATAAACCCTTAACGTAATTCTGGACAAACAGATGGTGTCCGGTTGCAGTGGTCAAGTCCTGGCCGCTGTAATCGGAGAACACCGTTTCAAACCGGGAGAAGTATTCCGATACATCCTCCTGAGGTTTCTGTCGACAGGCCGTTACTATCGACCAGTCCACTTTCTTTTCTGGGATCAGGGTTTTTAATTTCTGTACGATTTTATCCGGGAGGTCTAAAATGGCTTTCAAAGGCTTTTGTCCGGGTTCTCGTTGTCTGTCTATGCCATCGAGTTGTGACCAGTTATGTCCAAACAGCTCAGAGTGGTCGACTTTCCGGATTTGCTTCCACACATCAGCTGGTAGACATAACCTGAAAAACAAGTCGATGTCAGCCAGGGTCATAATCGTCGATCCTAGGGCTGTACCCAACTCGGTATAGAAGGCAGTGGGGTTTTTACGTAGGTCAGGCAGAGATTTCCGGAAGGTCAGAATCTCTTGCCGGTCCCATGGTTGGTAGACCCAATTGTACACTACCCTTCCCTTTGCATCTTTGTTGTTTGCGTCATCGTGAGTCCCTTCACCTCGTGGAGGAACCCAGTAAGGGGCAGCCTCTCGTATCGGCATCATGGTGTTAGATCGTTCAGTTTGTGGTTCGGTTGCTACGGATGTTGGGGATTCGATTTTCGGTTTTTGTTCAGTGAGGTGGCGGAAAACCTCAAGCGTACGCGTAAGGAGGTCCGTCACATCACTCTCACTCTCATCCCCGATATCGACCTTCCGGTACAGAGTCGTTAGGCTCTGGGGACCTTTTTCTTGATATCGGTCCTCGTATGCGTTTAAGACGTGGTAACACAGTTGTACAGTAAAGTGTCGTCTGCGACTCCCTGTATAAGAATTAAACACATCCGTGACGGACTCTTCATCTTCCCTCTTCTCTACCAGTATCTTTGCTATCTTGTCGACCCCTGCTCGCTCATGTTTGCTTAGTCTGTATGTTCTTGCAGGACCAACCCTTCGGGCCTCTGGGTCGCTCAACGTTGTCGTTTGCGTAGCATCTAATACAAGGAGTTCAGCCGGCACAGAGGCCATGGGGGCTGAAGCCGAGGTGCTACTCTCGCTTGTACCTGGGGGTAGTGGGTGCTGTGCTAAGGGTTGGGAAGGGGCATATGGAGGGGGCATGTGGATGATCGGAGGACCTAGCAGCAGATCATCGTTGGTTCGCTGTTTCGAGTGTAATTCAGGGTAGAGCGTGGTGGGTGTTCTAACCAGACACTGGCTTGACGTTTCTATTTCTAGTTTTTGTTTGGTATCCTCTCTTTCTTTTATCTCTTTCTCTAGTTTCTGGGCCGCTAGGTGGGCTGCTTTCCGCAGCTCTTTTCCCAACCTACTCTCAGTTCTCTTTTTACGTTGTTCGGCTTCTTTTCGCCACATGCCGAAGCTGTCAAGCATAGTGGGCGTCGTCTTGTTTTTACCAAGGGCTGTTTCTAGTGCGTTTATTTTATCGTCTTCAAAGGATCCTATCAGTGGCCACTGACTTTCTCGATCCTTTTTCGTATATTTATGCCACAGCTGGCTATAGGCTATAGCGATTAATCCATGCTTCATGAACATGTCCTTATTAGGGGTGCCTTCCAGCGGAGCCGGATGGTTCATCTCTAATAAGCGGTCCGGGCTAAACAGGCTACTAACCAGTGGGGAGAAGACAGGCATGACGGATCACAATGGGGATAATAGTCAGCACTACATATCTTATCACTGCGTGCAAAGACTAGACAGAATATTTCTATTCTACGTTGTTTGCAGGCAGGGAATACCTCATGAACCAATCTTGAGCAATCAATGTTAGGTCAAAAATAAAAAATCAATATGGTCAATGGGGAGAATAAGTAGGCTCGCAAAGGTCCGCGTCACCTACCCTTTCACTATCTGCAAAGAGGGGACCTATTTTTCCCTGTTTGCAGACAGAGAATCTCCAGAAAACAATCTATAACAGTTAATCAATGGGGGAGGGGCAATTGTTCAGTGGGGGAGAAAGATAGGTCCGACGGATGTGTACCTATCCTTCACTGTTTATAAAGGGAGAGCCTGTTGTTTCTCCGTTTGCAGACAGTGAATCTCCAAATAAATTAACAAGAAGTAATACTAGTATTTTCAATTATCAATTATCAATCACTTTCGCAATTCGTCGTGTTTACACGACCTTACCCGGACCGCATGGACAGTTTCTTGTCTTCCGAATCCAGCGCCCGATCGTCCTCTTCTCTTCGTACTCCTTGTGGCACTCCTGATGGTTCCCAGTCAGGACCGCAGATCACTCGAGAGAGGTCTGTTCGGAACCAGTGAAGTTCGGATGATCGGCTGTCAGACGAGGGTACCTTCCGATCGTTGCAGTCGTTCACTCTGTCGTCAGGACCTCTCCCACTGGATCCACGAGTCGCTGATGGGCCCCACGCTTGGGACGCCAATTGTTAAAAGGGGTTCAAAGACAACCAGTAACAAAAGACCCTTTTATGTTGCCCGGCGGTGTCGCCTCTATGACCCACCAATATTAATCAATGAAGAAGCAGGCGCTGGAGACTGGAAGGCAGGAAACGAGGATTTTATTCTCTCCGGAGGAGAACACATCAATTCAGACAGCAAGTATCGTCACGAGGTGCTCTACCCACATCTCCGAGGCCTGGCCTCTTATACTAGGGTTTATGACCTTTATTACACGTAACACATTCTCGCAACACTTTGATATTTGAAAGAACATCCTCGGAATCTCCCCTTCAGGCCCGTTCCCACATACATTTACAGTTGAATTCCCCACCCCGGTCACAACAGGTGATGATTGTCGCGCAGCAGGGCATTCCGCCGATTCACGGAATGCGTAGAGTTGATCGGATCTCATAGGGTGGGGGCTTTGATCAGCTCGAGGGTCTTTTGATGGGGAGGGGAAGCTTCCTACTGTACGGGGTAATAAACAGTATCCGCAGGGCCAGGTGGCGGCCTGGGAACAAGGAAGACAAACGGGGATACAGGAAAAGGGGGTTCGCATCAAAAGGATCTGTGACCATGAAAGGAATGAAGGGAGGTGTCGCGCTGGGAACAGGATGGGATTCTGTGGCGGAGCTGCGCTGAAGAGGGGTTTATGACCCAAGGCATGAGAGAGCGGGGGTTGTCAGCGTGCGGGGGATGCTTGCGAGGCTAGGAGAGAGAGAGAGAGACGCGCTGGCTATCAGCGAGGGGCAGGGAGGCCATGGTGCTCAAAATGGCTGCCGCTTACGCGCACGAATGGGCTCGAAAGGGGCAAGATGGCGCCGATAATGTTGACGTTTGCAGTCTAATCTTTAACAGGGGTCGCAGCAGATATTTGGTTTGTGTATTTGTGGAAAGCTCCAGTGTTCGGGTGTTTTATTTTATTTTTTAAAAGTGAAAGCACCTAATCTGGTTTCAAACATGTTCAGGCTGTTAATCCGATACAAGCTCCACATTTTTTTTCAATGTCCTCATCAATCTTAGGAAATGGCCTCTGTCACAAAAAAGGAGACTTATCCTATCAATATGAGGAGAGGGTAATGGAGGACACTAAAGTACAATCCGTTGCTCCTACGCCTAAAATTCTTAAGTCATTCGACATGCACACACTTGAGAGGAAGGTGAAGGATCAGCACACTTAGTCTATTGCGATCTTAAAACCTTCTGAGGACAAGGAATGCCACCCCACGTGATCAATTAGGCTGCACCCACAGTCCAATCTTCTTTTTCCAAACTTCTACCTATCTCAAGGTCACTGCTCCACACCATTCCATTCCATCCCATCACATTGCAACTTACCAGGGGTCAATACCTATCTAAACGCCATGTGGCCAGAGCCTACGGCGAGGGTCAGAGGCCGGGCAAAAACGTAGCTGCACGACTGCGTAACAGGATCGATGGCCCCCCTGTGGATCACATCATAGATGCAGAAGGGACGGTGCACCTCACCCCACACGCCATAACTGAACAGTTCCAACGGTGTTATGCAGACATATATACCACGCGGGTGGGATGGATGAGGCAGCTATAAGTGACTACTTGGAGGATACGGCCTGTGTATGGCTTTCAGATGTGCACAAACAGTATTTAAGTCTGCCCATTGATGAAGCTGATGTGAGGGAGGCTATCCGCTCTTTGCATAATGGCAAGGCTCCTGACCCAGATGGCCTCACGGCGGAGTTCTATAAGGCTTACGCAGACTTACTTACACTACATCTACTGGGGATGTATGCATAATGGCAAGGCTCCTGACCCAGATGGCCTCACGGCGGAGTTCTATAAGGCTTACGCAGACTTACTTACACTACATCTACTGGGGATGTATGCAGAGGCGCATAACTCTGGGGTCCTTCCTCCTTCTCTGCGACAAGCCTTAATTATTACACTCTTGAAGAAAGACAAGCCTCCTACGCGGTGGGACTCCTATCGTCCATTATCGCTAATAAACCTCGATGCAAAAATATTAGCAAAGATACTAGCCACTAAATTGCAGTCCCTTATGCCACTACTGGTGCTTCCGGACCAATCCGGGTTTATACCGGAACGCTGCACTTCCCACAATTTGCGCACTATATTCGCTATGTTCCATGTGCTCAATCCCGACTTGGCCGCAGCAGCAGTTCTTTTAGACGCTGCCAAAGTGTTTGATTCTATAGAATGGGGATATATGATGAATAAATTACATAGAATGGGATTCCCCCCTGCTTTCTCCCGCTGGGTTCAGGTGCTTTACATTGATGCCTCAGCGAGAGTCCGAGTGGGTGGGTTCACATCTGAGCCCTTTCCCATTGAGCGTGGCACTAGGCAGGGGAGTCCTCTGTCCCCCCTGCTCTTTGCCATCGTACTGGAGCCTTTGGCATGCAAAATTCAATGTTATAGAGCGGCTGCCCTCAATTTTAGTAACCAGCCGGTTGAGATCTCCTTATATGCGGACGACATGGTCCTTTTTGTCCGTGAGCCACAACAATACTTAGCCCCGATAATACGGGAATATATCAGGTTCGGTCTTTTTTTAGGACTCCAGATAAATTGGGAAAAATATGTCATCATTCCCTTAACATTAAATACAGCGCCACCCCAGGTAGAATACCCGTTGATGTGGTTGATAGAACCAGTCAAATACTTGGGAGATATGGGTGCACCGGGATCCTGAAATTGTAATAAGGGAGAACTATGGTCGGGCGTATAATGCATTAGTGTAGCAGATTGACCGTTGGGCTTGCGTGCCGTTGTCCTTAGTAGATCGTATTGCGGTAATAAAAATGGTGATCCTTCCCAAGTTTCTTTATTTGTTCTGTAATATCCAGATGTCGCTGACTAAACATTTTTTTTAAACGGTCCAAACCCAATTGCTCAGATTAGTGTGGGGGAAATAAACAACAGAGAATTCGCTGGTACACATTAACACAGGCATACGAGAGGGGGGATTCAAAGTCCCAGATTTTTATGTGTATTACCTCTGTGAGCAGGCCCAATACGCATATTTTTGGTTTAAGCCTCATAATTTTATCCCGCATGCGGCAGTGGAGGAGGGGGACGCTCATCCTGTACAGTTGAGTAGTGTCATCATGCACACAAACAGACAGACTCCTAAATCTGAGATTAATTCCATAGAAGTCACTGTAGCGGCATGGCAGGAGAAAGGCAGGTAGGCTTCCTCTATATGCTCTGGCGTTACCCCTTGCTGGGCATGCTGCGCTGTCCGTTGCTCAGGAACGTAGGCTGCTAAATGCCCTGAAAGAGGTGGGAATTGCGAACATGGGAGACATATCTGGGAGGGAAGTATCTCACTGGGGATGACTTATAGTGTATACACAGCCCCAGGCTACTATTCCAATATAACAGACTGCACAGTGCTGTGCAAGACCATTACATTTCCTTTCCGGACGAGCCGAAAGCGCTTCAGGCATTGCAACTGGTGATAGTCACCCCGACTAGAAAAGATAGGAATATGAAAAGATGGGTTGTGTTGTTGGCCTCCCCGATCACTGACAAAGAGTGGGAACAAATTTGTATGTTGACTGGCCGCTTGACATCTAATACTAATCTGAGAATAATCCATTTCAAATTATTTCCATCAAGTATATTTCACTCCTGATAAATTACATAAGATAGGTCTCAGGGAGTCGAGCAGCTGCAAAAGATGTGCTTTAGGGGGAGCTAATTCTTTGCACCTCGCATGGCAGTGTAAACCAGTTTTTCAATATTGGGAGAAGGAGGTTGAGTTGCTACATACCATGACGGGACAGGGAGTGCCATATTCACCACTGGCATGTATACTGGGCTATGTACCTCAGATAAAGGTTGTAGTGGGAAGGTTTGTCAAAGTGGCTTTCCTTTTGGCAAGGCGACGGGTGTTATTCACATGGGACAGTAGGATGTGTCCACAAACAGACTTGTGGATAAAGGACATGGTGTATTGTCGCAAACAGCTTGAGTTGTATGCTGAGGAACTGCAGACAACCTCTAGACCCACAGACATCTGGGCTCCTTTGAGGGAGTACCTACTGGCATAGAGCGAACTAGAGTCTGACTGAGTCACTATCAAAGGGGGCGCTCTTGTGTGGCCTTGAACATTCATATTACGCATCTTGGTGGTGAAAGCAAACTTGTCATGTACCTGTATGCCAGAAACTGATCACTAAACGGTATCTAGTTGGGGGTTATTTACTGTTATTTTCGTTGTAAACGAATGTTCTTCTTTGCCCTGAGAGATGCTCATACAATGTATAATGGAAATGTGCTTTGCTGTATGACAATGCATTAATTCTCAATAAAAGTAAAAAATTTAAAAATAAAAAAGGATGGCAATGGCACTGATATTTGCAACAGCATCCGGATGTAACCCATCCTGTTCCAATTGCCTTTTCTGCTTTCCTGTTGCATATTCAAGTATGAGACTGAAACAGGAGCACATGGCTGAAGCCCTGGCATCTTGGAAATAAAGAGCAGAATCTCAGGACTTTCTTTTAGGACGGTCCACCATTTCCAGACCTTGTGTGGTTAGGCAGCTGAATAGACAGAGAAATGTTTAAAAAGAACAGAAATATGAGGGACAGCGGGACAATGACAACACCACAAAACAAGACTGGTGGCATTGCAATATCCGCACAAACCAGTAACATAACTCGCTCAAAAGCAATGGTCATTAAGAGCAGCATTTTGTGTTAACAAAGGCAAAATTCTAAAGGTGTAGAAGCTCATGATTCACTTCCTTGTCAAAAGCTCCATCAACTGTAAAAAGAAAAAAAAGCACAATAATATTTCGTTACAGTCCAAGTTCAGAAAAAAAATACTAAGGATATTAAATGACCTCACCTGCGTGTGCGGAGGCTGCTGAATAATTGGCTGGTATTGCTGCAGCAGCTGACCATGTTTAAGCTCTGTTCCTTGGTATTGGTAGCCAATGTGATGCGATAGGTGCTGCTGCTTGCAACTGTCGCAGCCGGGGTCCTCAAGCTGCGGAGCTTCGGGTGAGGCTGAGAGGGGTCTTGTGGAGGGGCCCGGCAGGCAGTTCCTGGGGGAAGTGGACGGCAGTTGAGAGGGAACCCCTGTGCTCAAGTAGAGGAAGCTAATAGGGCTCCTTTCAACGAAGGGGGAAGCAGAGAACCAAAGGGAACAACCAGCTCGCGACCCCCAGCAAGGGGAGTGGGGAGCCTGTCGTGGGTCTCCCTACAAAACGGAAGAGCAATTAAGTCCCCCCTCACCCCCCCCTACCGAGAGCCTGCGGTCGGACACCCCCCAATATTATGCAGCAGAGCTCCAGCGTCCCTAAGTGATGGGGAAGGGAGCTAGCGGGCCTAGATCTAGCTAAGGAGGAGGAAGTTAGCAAAAGCCGCCACAAAAGGGGAGGGGCCTGGCTGCTGGGCTACCAGAAGGTGTAAGGGAGCAGGCTGACAGGTGACGCCTTCAATGGAGAGTAGGCACCTGCCCACGAGTCCAAGTTTATTTTTAACTCTAGCTTCTCATTTTGCATGTATTTTTAATGAGAAATAAAAAATCAGCAAGCGCTGCCAAAGTTAAGTGCAGTAGAGCCTTTAAGCTGCCAGGAAGCCTATGTCAACCATGATCTTTCAAACAGGATAAAGTGAAGTTTCCCCACCTCTGCCAAGAACAACAATCACAGTCCTCAGCAGCAGTTTTGGGCAAAAGGCCAGACCCAGGAGCTTATGCATCAGGGCTCAGTGTAGCTAAACGGCTGCAGTCTCCACCACTGCTCAACCACTCCGTGGAAGCACCCCCTTACCAGCAACTCTGGCGCCGAGCAATGGCTGCAGTCCCACCACGCAACTGCAACACCGCTGCACAAACAACGTGTCTCAAACGGACGGGCATGCTGGAATCAAGCAATTGCTGCAGTCCCCGCCACTGCTCAACCACACCCTGCTTCACCACTGTCGGCCTGAAAGGATAAATACACAAATAAGTGATTGTAGGCCTGGGAAAAAGATAGACTGTTAAATTAAGCCTGACTGTCAAAGGAAAGACATTAAAACACAAAAGAAAAATCAATCAAGTGCCCACGGATATCGCCCCAATTGTAAAGGTACCCATCAGTTTTCAATCGGTTCCGCCCTGTTCATCATATGGGACTCCTCACACCAAGGAGAGTAATCCTGCAACCACTTGATGTTGAAAATAGTGGTTGCCCTAGTGTGTTGTTAGGTATGAGGCTGTTAACCGTGAAGACTGAAAAAAGCAGTGCATGTGAATAATAATAATGGTGTGAAAAAGTGAAGGGATATAGAATTGGATAAAAAGGAGAGAAAAAAACTGTATTGAGTATCCCCTAATTTTCCAAAGCTAAAAAGTGTGCAAAGATATAGTAGAAAAACAAATGTCTACTATTAATGATCTTATGAGGTCAACATGTTTCTGCAGACTATGGACCCGCCTGGGTGCCCTGCTGCATTCTTCAGGACCGTTATCTTGCTACTGCTTGAACCCCCAACATTAAAAGGTGGAGGTGTGTTTGAATGCAATAATATAAAAAAGATGGTTACATTACGTTACTGCAAAATGAACCGGGTGTCCCCTCGACTGGTTCAGGTCCTCCTTGCTAAAACAAAAAATGACAGACAGGCATAACACAACATAAGATAGAAGAAATATTTAGGCTCAAGACCATGTTAATTTTCTAGAGCACACTATGGGTATGCATGTTACATATATCCATTGAGTGAACATTAAGTTTCACTCCCAGTTTATGTTTCAAATACCCTCAGCTTACCTTAGTAGTAGGAGGTACGCTCTACACCTCACCTGGCTACGGCTCAGGTAAGTGGAGCCCCGCGCTACAAAAAATAAAAAAAACATATATATACACAGACAAATGTAACCACACTCACTGTCGATCAATAAAGTCCTTCACATCATCATTGCATACACCCAGTCCGTAGTTTTCAGAAGGGGAAGATTTCTTTATGCAATCAGGTTACTTTGTCCCATTCATTCAAAGTGGTGCTGGTTTACATCTCCAAACCTTTTATGTAAAAAAAAGCGCATATAGGTTTAACAGTTAAGACCTAATGCCAAACAAGTTCTAGCTCTCACTCTCGCCCAATGTCTTGACTAGAAGTGGACAGGATGCTGTTTGTTTGTTTTACTTGCCAACGCATAGCCCAGAAAAACGCATACATGTTACACAGATAGTCTGGGACAATTAGTACCCCGCCTCGCCTGGCGTCAAACCCAGCCCACGGGACCGATATTAATACACGCCCCGCCTGCGATTACAGCTCAAGACAGCCTCAATCTATCTGTCAAGAGCCCTGTGTCAAGACCCGCTTACCTTTCCGTCGGTACTCCAGGCGTCCTCTGTGCCGTTTGGGGAGGTACCGCGGTAAAGGTAGGCGCCATTTTTGTAATACCGAAAAGGCGGCGTCATTACGCCTGACGTTTGCGGGAATCACGTGTTATACCGCGGGGCTAAATAGGTGATGTAGTTTGTGCCCCAGATATTCCGCTATTGACTTAACAACGGGACCGTGGTAGAGGTCTGCGTTATTCTCGTGATGCCAGAATAACGGCATCATCACGCCTGACCCTACATTAAACACGTGTTCCGAACGGGGCTAATAGAGGATGTCTTTTATGCCCCCCTACCTCTTGGTGTTACGCTATTTTTAATAAGCTCAGTGGGACAGAAACCCCCCCAAATATAGCCACCAATTCTATAGGCCACAATCATAGAGTACAGATCTCTTGTTCGGGTAAATACAGTGATACTTTATATGATAGACCAAAATCCCGGCGTCATCACGCCTGATGTTTGCGGGAATCACGTGTTCTACCGCGGGGCCGATGGGAGATGCAGTTTGTTCCCCACATATTGCGCTAGGACCGTGGTAGAGGTCTGCCTTGTTTTCGTGATACAAGAATAGCGGCATCCTCACACCTAACCTTACATTAAACACATGTTCTGATCAAGGCAAATAGAGGATGTAATTTATGCCCCCCTGCCTCCTGGTGTTACGCTATTTTTAATAATAAACTCCGTGCGGATAGAAACCCCTTCAAATGTAGCCATTAGTTCCATAGGCCATAATTATAAAGTGCAGATCTCTTGTCCAAGCAAATACTGTAATATTTTATATGATAGACATTATTCAGATGGTAAAACAGATTATGCACATCATAAGGATATCCACGGAATGTCTTCATTTAAGCCACTCTTGTCAGTATTGAGTTTATAGACCCATTTCTGTTCAATTTTAAAAAGAAATGTACTGATATCAGCAACATGGGCTGAAATCATCGGCTTTTCAATCACTGTCCATGTAAAATCTGTGGGACCATGACTTACCTCTAAAAAGTGGTTGGTCAACCGAGTTGCTTGTTTTCTGCACCTGATGGTACTTTTTTGCTTGGATATTCACACTTTTATTTTTCTTGTGGTCATCCCCACATATTTTAACTGACATGGACATATGATTAGGTAAATTACGTTGTGACTATTACAATTAGTAAAACGTCGCTGCTGCCAGGGACGATTACTACCGATGTCAATACTGGTAGATTTAGATGTTTGCGGGCATGCTGCGCAGTTCCCACAAGGGTGATGTCCCTCAACCGCTGGCATACCCCACAAAGTACCCACAGCCCTTGTGTTCGTGGTCCTGGGTCTGGTGTGCACCAGTTGGTCTCTTAGATTAATACCACGTTTAAATGCAAATAGTGGAGGAGGTAACTGGTCTGATCCGGTGTTTAAAATTGACCAATGTTTTTTGACAATTTTCTGAATACTATTCGACTGAGTGTTAAAGGTGTTCACACATGTAACCCTCTGCATTTTCTCTTTGGGGGCAGATGGTTCCAATAGAGCTTCCCTGTTGTTATTAGCAGCTCTTTTCATAGAGCGATGCACCAATTTTTTGGGGTATTTTCTAGAGCGAAGTTGGTGTTCCAGCATGCCAGCGTGTTCTTGGAATGCTTCTCTAGTAGAACAGTTTCGCTGGATTCGCAAAAACTGCCCATACGGGAGAGTGTCCCGAAGTGCCTTGGGGTGACAGCTGACGTAGCATAGCAAAGAATTTCTAGCCATAGGCTTTCTGAACAGTTATGATTTCAATCCTTCTGGAGTCGTTGTTATTAGGAGGTCCAGAAAGGCCAGCTCTTTCTTACTATGCTCCATTGTAAACCGCAAGAAGGTGTTCCTTGAGTTTAGCCACTGATGGAACTGTGACAACTCATTATTAGTGCCCCTCCAAGCGACCAGGATATCATCTATATACCTATGCCATACCCGTACTGACACGTGGTATGGGTTATCAGTTGTTAAAATGTGCTCCTGTTCGAATTTGTGGACATATAGATTAGCTAGACGTGGGGCAAAACACTGCCCATGCTAGTCCCAGAGGTTTGAAGGAAGACAGTGTCCTCAAACCGGAAAAAGTTCTCTTTTATAGCGATGGTGGCAAATTCCATGATCAGGTGTACGGGGGTGATGGAGTCCCACTCTCTCTCTGACAGGAGCTCTTCGATCACCAATAAGGTGTCATCCTGGGGGATAGATGTATTGAGCGATTCGACGTCAAATGATACCAAAGTGTCAGTTGAACCGTCAAATTTGATCTCAGGAAGAATACAAAGCACATATTTTGTGTCTTGTAGATATGTCGGCATGGCCTTGACCATGGGTCTTAAAAACACATCCACAAAGGTTGACAAAGGCTCTAAAAGTGACCCAATGCCCGATATTATGGGGCGGCCAGGAGGCGGTCTTTGTGCTAAAGCTTCCTCCTTTAGCGGAAGGATGGGTTACTGCTCATGAAACCCAGTTCCTGAAGGTTACCATGCCTCATTTGAGGGGTTGATGTCTTCCTTGTATAGATTCGCGAAACGTGATAAGAGACAGTCTTGAATACATACAGGC
Organism: Lissotriton vulgaris; assembly: GCF_964263255.1. Lineage (NCBI taxonomy): Eukaryota > Metazoa > Chordata > Amphibia > Caudata > Salamandridae > Lissotriton > Lissotriton vulgaris. The sequence continues at coordinate 1,081,579,183 of NC_141694.1, read as the reverse complement.
TCACTAGATTTAGTGTTACAAGTTTTTCAATGCTCAGTATCGTATAGTCTGCTCCTTTTTGTGCCAAACTGATTTGTTTATCAGTAAGGTTAAAGATAGAAAACAATGACGTTGTGTTGATTAAACGCCATGGCACATAGCCTGAATGCAGGTTTTGTAACCTCCAACCTAGCTGTACAATAGAACGTAATTGGGACTGGCCATGTTGTAACATTAGCATGTCCTGCTCTATTATATCAATAGCAGATGATACAATGCTGTCCAGTGAATAGATTCTGGAGGACAGAGTCGTTAACCCATTGTCCACTACAGAAAGTGATTTCTTCAAATTAATACGATCAATTTCTCATACTTTTTCTGCAATTTCAATTTGTTTTAATTTCCAAGCTTCATTGTAAGCTGCGTATATACCGGCGTATATGAAACGTTTTTGACGCTGTTTGCGAGGTCCCATTAGGAAATCTCGCAAGTCAGCACCTTCTTCAAGTAAAGTGTTGCTTTATTTCGGGAAGTGTAGATTTCTGTAGCCAGTCGAGGCATAGTTTTCCTGCACTGTATGTTGTAACTATCCCTGGATGTTGTCTCTGGGAATATCTTGGGTCTGGCCTGTTCTGTTTGAACCTCTGTATTTTGTTCAGGAATCTATCATGACAGTTATTAGTGTCTGTGGGCCAGATCAACCATTTATTCCAATCAGGAAGTGTTCTGTTTTGTTTTAAAATATAGGCCACGTCTAACCCCTCATCTGTAGTGGTGTTTCTATCAGGCATTGGCTTTGGTATAGACGGGTTGTTTAAATCTTTTATCTTGGCTAAACCAAGACAGGTTGTTTGCTGAATTGTGTCGTTCAGGAACATTATTTGTTCTGGGATCATGCAGGCTCTGAACAATGCTTCTAAACCTTGTACCTGCCATTCTTTTGTACCCCAGATGGTTTTTGTTTCAATGTTGTTTTTCCAAAACTCAAAACCAAATGTAGACATTTTTTCATAAAATTTTTCAGAATAAATCAGTTTAGTGTTTGTCAACATGTTTTTCACTCCTGTCTTATTTAACATTTTAAAATAGAATGTTTCAGGATCAGTGACATTAAACTCCGAAAAGTATGGGAATTTTTCATAAAATGTTTTTGAACTGCCAATTGTTTGAGTTGGACAATGTTCCCATTGGTTATAAGTAAAAACATTTCTAGGATTTGCAGACTTATGCAGATAATGATGACCATAGTGGTTGTAACAATACATTTCTTCATAATTCGATGAACCCTGTAAATAATCATGTTCTGTAAATTTTGCTGACATTTCTAAATCTGACATCATATTATTAATATTTTCAAAGTCCCATCATCAGAGAAAGAACTTGATGTCATAAAGTCACTTAATGAAATCTTGAATTGGTGTGGATATTTCAAGAGCTCTACCGGGCCATAGATTTCATAGTCAGTTCTGTCCCATGCTATACCACCAGGTATAGGCTTTGCGGTGATGTTCACTGATGATAGTTCTCTTTTCTCTATGTGAGAGGATCTGAGTGGTTTCAGGACCAAGTTGATGTTCTGACTTGCTGTGTCCATTGTACTATATTTTCTATCAATAAATTTTCCCAAAACCAAAACTAAGATGAGCCAAAGTAGTAGGAAAAGTACACCTAACACATTCCATAGTTCAATCCCAGGGGAAATCAGATATGTTTCTTTGAGTTGATGAAAGAGCTCTGTAATTTTCTTTTTCAAAGTTTTTGTTGCTGGCTTGTCTCCATGTTCACTCGGATCATCGGAAAAGTCATCAAAGTTGATAAAGTAGCCAGATGCAGTTCTGTCAATTGGTGGGATTGCTTCCGGATTTCCATTGATCTTTGCATTTTCTTCTGTTACATTTGTATAGTCCGAGGCTACATCGTTGTAGACTGGTGTTTCTTCATGAACTGTTGCAATTTGGGTTTCAAGAGGCACAAGTTCCATGGCTTTGTTGCATAGTCCTTTTTTATTCACTGAAGGTTTATCGAAAGTGATTAGTCTCTCAGTTTGAACCTCTTGGATTGTAGCAAGATTTGGTCTTCTGCTACTTCTTGGGAGTCCACTGGGCCTACTGCTTATTATTGGCCACATGATTGTGGTTTCACCAGGTCGATGGATACAACTCTGTTCTCCTTTTTACCAGCAAGTGGCGGTAGTACTACTGATCTTGTTCCGCTGACAGCTAAGACAGGTACTGCTTTTCTGTAAGAAGGCCCAAATTCCTTCTTCACCGCAATCTTTTTTCTGACCAGATCCCCAATCTTTGGAATCCAGACAGGTCTTGCTGGGACAGGTGGTTCTTCAGTGGTTGTTGGCTTAGACTTTATGTTACTTAGACTTTTTCTTGTTTCATTCAAGTCCTGTAAAACAGCCAAACGATCTTTGATATCAAAGGTTTTTTCTTCCACCACTGAAGTTTGACAATCTAAATCCTGGATTTTCATTCTAGTGCCGAACAATAGTTCGTATGGAGTGAAACCCTTTAGAGAATTTCTTGGCAGATTGTTAAGACTACGTTGGACACTTGTTAAATGTTTGACCCACCCATCACCCGAACCTAATACCCTTGCTGTTATAGATTGCTTTATGTCACAGTTTTTTCTTTCCACAACCGCATTTCCCTCAGGATGGAAGGGAGAAGAGTACCACAATGTAATGCCCATGCTGGTCATGGCCTCTTTGTAAGCTCGAGAGCTAAACGCAGGACCCTGGTCAGAATGTAGCATGCCAATTGCGTATGTGCGGATAAAGACTCGCAAATCTTTTATAACAGTTCTGGCGTCAGCCGAGCGCTGGGGCCACAACCAAATGAATCTTGTGCAGGAATCCACTGTGACCATGATATATTTATAGTTGCCATCCCTTTGTAAGGGACCACAGTGGTCCAGGTAAACACATGCTAATGGTTTATCTGAGATTAGAAGGGGCGTCTGTGCTGGTCGTTTTACTGTTAATACTTTCATTCTTTGGCATATTTCACATTCTAGAACGTAATTCCTAGTTTGTTTTCTAATGCGTGGCCACCACTATCTCTGTTTTAATAATGATTCTGTGGCGGAAACACCAGCGTGTGCAGAAGCGAACCCTTCGTGTGCCGCTAAAATTAGTCCTAACCTGTGTTCCATGTTTGGAATTGCCCTATCCCCCACTCCAGGGATTGAAGCAAAAGGAACATTATACGCATCAGTTATGTATGAGTACTTTACTGGAAAACCTTTCGGGAATGTTTTTCTATCATCTTTTACTGAACCACTGACAGCTTGCATTATATCGCTGTCTATTTTTGTTTTTGACCGTGTGATAGCAGCTACGGAAGCCGTTTGCACCGCTGCCTTCGCTGCTTCATCAGCCAATGAATTCCCTGCAACGTGAACGCCATCACGTTGATGACTCAGTGTATGTATCACATGAGTATTTTGTAGTTCTTTCTGTAAAAGAACTACTTGTTCCCAAAGCGTTTATGCTTGATTGTGCCACCTTTTGCATCTTTGAAACCATTTTGAACCCAGTTCTGCAAGTATTCATTGTAAGACTGGACGCAGTAATATGAATTGCACACTATTAGTGTGGGGAATTCGCGATCGGTATTCTCAAGCGCCATCTTAAAAGCCAATAGTTCAGCTTGCTGAGCTGCACAATCTCCTAGAGATTGAGTTTTAGTGACCAGTGGTCTAAATTTTCCTTCGTGCCAACGACCTTTAACAATCGCACACGCAGCACTATATGCTTGTTTACCCCCAACTGCGGGTTGTGCTGATCCGTCTGTATATGTTATACAGCCGTAATGTTCTAGAGGCAGGATTTCGGTCGGCAGAGGACATTCATATTCATATTGGAGAAATTCTTGTGTTTTTAAATTAGGATCAAATTTGTATACTACGTCTGTTGCAGCAAGAGAATTAACCCACTGTATCCATCTTGGATGTATTGCCTTAGCATTTGGAATGCTTGCTCTTGTTACTGCTTCTAAAGCAGGTACAGGTGTAACTATTATTATACGTTTACCTTGTGAGAGGGCTCTTTCTTTTGCTACAGCAGTTTGAACCGCTGTCAGAATTTTTTCTGTAGAACTGAATTTCATTTCAGCTTGTGTGTACAAATGTGATTTGTAAGCTATTGGTACCATTTCTCCCTCATTAGAGGTCAGGTATGTGAATCCACATCTTCCTGGGATGACTCGGATTACAAGGTTGCGTTCGTTTGCGCGTGTTTGCAGTTTTGTTTTAGTTAACATGTCTGTCTGTAATGATCTCAAAATTTCTGTGTGTTTTTGAATCCAATTAATTGGTTTGAAATCAGGTTTTATTAATTCGTAGAGAGGTTTAACCCTCTCTGCATAATTTAGAATGTATGTTCTTCCGAAATTCAGGAAACCTAGTATTGATTGTAAATTCTTCAGCGTTTTAGGTGCTTGGAGTACTGCACATTTCTCTAAGAAATTGTCTGCTAGGCTTTTGCCTTCCCTTGATAATTCATATCCTAAAAATAGGACAGTTAGATGGGCTATTCTTGACTTTTTAAAGTTGAATTTGTAACCTTCCGATGCGAACTAAAGTATTATGGTGTTCACTCTTTTCAAGTGCGTCTTCAAGTCATTGTCTGTAAGATAGATGTCATCGACATAGGATAATGCCTCATCATCATACATTTGTATTAATTCTGTTACCCTTGCTGAGAATAATCCTGGGCTATTCTTGAATCCCTGTGGGAGTCGACAGAATTGTTTTTGCGACCCCATTATTGAGAAAGCGGTCAAATACCTGCTTTCAGGTGCAATGTTTTGACAGAAGAATCCATTAGAGATATCTAATGTTGTTTTATATTTTTTGCGCACGATGTTATTCATTAGTGCTGCACTGTGTAAGTTGTGGACTGCAAAAGTTTTGCAGCAGGAGTTTAGATGTCTGTAGTCCAAAACTAGACGATATGAGTCGTCTGGCTTGGAGACAGGAAACAAAGGATTGTTCATTTGTGAGGTGCATGTTTCAATCACCCCTTGATATTCAAGTTGATCTAAAATTTCTTTTACTTGTTTTTTAGCTTCTTGTTTAACTGGGTACTGCCTTTGTGCAGTAGGTTGATTTTTAACTGGATTTTGTGGGGAGGAGAATCCTCATCCCATCCTACATGATTTTTATATAAAGCAGGGGCTTGGGCCACTGCCCATTTTCTTGCAAATGTGTATTTTTTATGAATTGGGATATGATTTGAGAAGGCAGGCATAATCATTTCTTCGCCATGTGGGCACTCCCTGACAAACTCTGGTGGCCAGTCTTTCTCTGCTAGAAGGATATCATAGTGATTAACGCACGTGAGATTGAGGCCAGTTGTAAGTGGTCGTATGAAAAGACCAATTTCAGGAAAAAATACAGGATTTTTTCAGGAAACCCTCACTCACCCTATTGGTGACATGCTTCATCATCGGGTCCACCGGGAGAGATCGAATACCTCCCCGGTGTGCTGCGACGCCAGGAGACTGCGGAGCAGGTTCTTGTGAGGGTAAAGAGTGAAAAAAAGTGAATTTAAAAATGTCCAAGGTTGTACCAAAAAATCATTTATTGGCTGGTCAACCTGACATATTAAAAACTTGCTATGTGTAGGGAAAACTAACCAAATAGAGTATACTGGTGTTTCCCTTTTAGAGAAAGGTCAACATGTTTCTGCCCGTGGTATGTGTGACTTTACAGGGCTTTCTTCAGGACCAGTTTGCGAGTGTCACCTTGACAGGTCTGGGCGCGCTAAGGCCCACCCTGCCAAAGGCGGTGAAAGTTAAAAATAGCACTATGTGTGAAAAAAGGTGCGTAAAAGATACAAACTTGTAAGTCTGGGGTTTTACCTCTATTGCGAGGAACCTAGAAGTTTGTAAAAAAATTGAACCACGCCCCACGAGATCCAGCGAGGGAACAGCTAGGTACCGAGAGGGTGCAGAGCGTTGCGGGCGGTGTGCCATTTTCCCTCCCACCCCCCTCCTGAGTTCTATGGGGCGTGGTTCAATTTTTTTACAAACTTCTAGGTTCCTCGCATTAGAGGTAAAACCCCAGACTTACAAGTTTGTATCTTTTATGCACCTTTTTTCACACATAGTGCTATTTTTAACTTTCACCGCCTTTGGCAGGGTGGGCCTTAGCGCGCCCAGACCTGTCAAGGTGACACTCGCAAACTGGTCCTGTAGAAAGCCCTGTAAAGTCACACATACCACGGGCAGAAACATGTTGACCTTTCTCTAAAAGGGAAACACCAGTATACTCTATTTGGTTAGTTTTCCCTACACATAGCAAGTTTTTAAAATGTCAGGTTGACCAGCCAATAAATGATTTTTTGGTACAACCTTGGACATTTTTAAATTCACTTTTTTTCACTCTTTACCCTCACAAGAACCTGCTCCGCAGTCTCCTGGCGTCGCAGCACACCAGGGAGGTATTCGATCTCTCCCGGTGGACCCGATGATGAAGCATGTCACCAATAGGGTGAGTGAGGGTTTCCTGAAAAAATCCTGTATTTTTTCCTGAAATTGGTCTTTTCATATGACCACTTACAACTGGCCTCAATCTCACGTGCGTTAATCATTCTGAATGCTTCTCTGACGGACACTCTTCCTTTGTTTATTTGCTCATTGACTGGGGACCAAGAGTGCCAGAATCCCTTTCTCTCCCTTTGTTGATTGAGAAGGATATCATAGCCTTTAGAAAGATTCTCCCAAAAGAGACCTTTTATTTTCCTAGTTTTATCTCCCGCTATACGTAATGTTATTTCATATAGTTTATGGGGCACGCTAACTCGCGTGTCTGCAGTTTCCACTTGAATGTATTCATTCGTGTCCACTGTGTCCAGAAGATTCATCAGGATCTTGCGAGCTATGGTCACTTCTGCTGCGCTGTCTAGCATTGTCTGGGCCCACTCCCCGTTTTTCAGTTGTGTCCTCAGGATTCTCGGCATGTTTAATTTTAATACTTTCTACCTTCTTTCTGGGAAATTGTGATTTTTTATTTTGATGAGCAGGTTCTTTGTCTTTGGACTTGAGGTGCTCTTCCTTGTGTTCTGACCGTCCTATTCTTTCCGATTTCTGTGAGGAAGTCTGAAAAGAGCAAGAGGGACGTGTATCAATATCTTGATATCTGTCAGGTTTTCTTAATTTATCCCTATTTCTAAGGTTGTATCTTTTTTCAGAGGGCTCCCTTTGGGGAGACTTGCCCCCCTCTTCTCGAGATCTATTTCTCCATTGGGGAGACCTTCCTCTGGACTGAAATTGTTTTTCTCTGGGAGTGGTTTGTTTATTACCCTCCCCTTCTTCTTTTGAGAATTGAGATTGTTTTTAATAAAGGTTTTTTTCAGGATTTTCAATTAGTTGTTTTATTCAGTAGTTTGTACCGTCAAGTGTAAATTGAACTAAATCTCTATATGCTGTTGTTAATTCTTTTATTTTAACTAGGAGTTCTTCGTTTGACATTTTTTCAATGTCTGGAAGTGGTGTGTAGCTGGCTAGAACCGGCCATGTGGTTCCTGGTCTACCTAGTGGACCGAGCTTGGTAATGTGCTTTTGATGTTTTAGGGCACCATTAAATAAGAGCAGGTGCTCTTGGTATGTTAGTGGAATTTCAATTTCCTCGAATGGAGAGTATTCCTCTGGAGATTCCGCTATTTTATAGTAGTGGAACTCACGTGTCCCAGCATGTGCTCCTGGAAAGGTTATCCAGGAATAGAATACCTCTGTCTGCCGATATTCATGGGCCTCTACCACAAATACAACTGTACCACCTCTCGATAATACCCCATTTTCTATAAGTTTTATAGTTATGGTTTTTCTTATATTGACCGGGATGAATATTGCATTCGGGTCGTCATTTTGGATAACTGTGTCATCCGCTAAGAGTTGAGCTGCTAGTCTAGCTCTCTCCCTCTCGTCCTCACTGTCTGACATTTTTTCTGACAGAAAGTTTTTTGTTGCAGATCAAGTTTCAAGGAAACAAAGATTAGGTGCACAATATTTTGGAACACTGTATCCTTCAACGTTGACTATACCGTAAACTAATACATAGGATTCTCATCCTACTAAGTTCCGGCGGCTATTAAACCTTTCACCCACTCCAGACGTCTATTGGAGTTTTTACGGGAAAAGGGTCTGTGTGAAAAAGCATGACTGAGTTACTCTAGTATCTAGCTTTGGATTATCGCCTTACCAAACGTTGGGCGCCATGTAGTGTAGTTCCTATATTCCCAATAGGCTCTGCGCATTGGAATAACATAAACAGCAGTGTAGACGTAGGACTGAGGTCATCTAGGTCTCTACTGACTATGTTAGACTTAATTAGTTTTGCCAGCTAGCTCAGAGGTCACTAGAAACTTTCTCGAATGAATAGGGAGGGGTTAACTTCCCTGATTTAGACAAGAAGGGCTTCTGAAAACCATATGACATGACAACTTTGCTCCCCCAGAATAAGGAGTAGATCTCCAGAGTCATGTGAAAACAATAGACAGCTATTTCACTCAGTCAATTGTGCATGCTTAATTTCACCAGGGTGCAGAGAAATAGAGAGACGGGCGTTTTCAATAAAATGTGTTATTTTATTGAGCAGTCTTCTTTCTCATGCAAGAGAAATGAATTGCCACAATTGCAATACTTATCATGAAGTAAAGTGCGTACAGTAAAAGGAGTATTATGAAATAATACTGTAAAAGCATTGATATGGTTTCTTAGCCATATGATACTTTAAAACAGATAAAATATTTACATACATAAAAACATTGACTAACGAACTCAACTGGTGCTTCTAAGATACGCCTACCCCGGTGTACCTGACCTAGGCCTAATACGTGGGAAGGAGTAAGTAAGTTGCAGTTTTAAGTTAAGTTGGGTTTTTTCCAAGACTCTGAATCAATAATTCTCTTTAAGGTTTGAATCAGCTCCGTACCTTGGTTATAGAATGAAGGAGGTCTTGTATCTCGTTTCTCAGGACTCGATCTCCCAGTAACCCGCAAGGGTGACTGGAGACACCGGAGCTGGATTTCTCGGCGTGAGAAAAGGCAGCTTCTTTCCCGGTGTGTCAAAGGGAGGGACGGCTTCCTTCGGCTCTCGCATCAGCTGGGCTTCGGATAAGTAGATAGCCGCTCTGCTCCACACCACCGTGTGTTGCTTAAGGCAAGTGTTGGTATACTTATACCTGGAAGGTGCCGTGTTTGACATAAGGTTGGACATAAGACGTCAATAAAAGATGTCACTAAGAACGGGCCGTTCTTTTAGTGCTCGCAGGAGTTCTATGACAAATCAAAACAAAAGCATGGGGAATTCCCAGGTTGCTGGAGGTTTGGTTTGTTGAAAGAACTCGTTGTGCTCTCTAGGAGTCCAAGGAAGTAGCCTTGCCGTATTTGGGCTGCATGGGCTATGACTAAATATGGGTATGACTCTTATGCCTTTATAAGGACATGATTTATTATAACCATATAAGGGCATATATCTGGAATATTTAATTAGGGTCCTAGACACATTCACAACAACGTGAGGTACATGCATTCCTGGGTATAACCTCGTACTGTCGCCAGTGGATTCCTAATTTTTCCCTACTAACAAGGCCCCTTCTTCACTTGACCACCAGATGTGTGCATGAACCCTTGCCTTTGACACTTGCATGCCAACAAGCTTTTGAACGATTAAAAACTGCGCTTTGCTCTGCTCCCGTGCTTGGGACCCCTGACTACCAGAAGCCTTTTGTGCTCTATGTACATGAGGCGGAAGGTTGCACACTTTCTGTTTTAAATCAGGGTTTTGGTGGTAAGCAGAGACCCTGCGCTTACTCTTCTGCCATCCTTAACACTGTTGCCAGAGCGCTCCCGAGCTGTCTAAGAGTTGCAGTGGCGGCGGCAGTCTCTATTAGACAATCGGCAGGGCTCGTCCTCAATACTGCCCTCACAGTTATGGTCCTGGATGCTGTGGACGCGCTTTTGAGCAAGACAAGACACAGCACTTCACCAGTGCACGTCTTACTGGATATGAACTGACTCTATTTGCTCCGCACATTACCATTTAACGATGCACTACTCTCAATCCAACCATGTTACTTGTCCTTTCAGATAAAAGGACATTGATTGTTTCGGATTGAAAAGAAAATGAAGGGATGGGTAGACCTAACAGATGTTCCCTTATCTGACCCCCAAGGGGAATTATATGTTGATGGCTCTTGTTTCAAACTGCCAGACGGCACTACTGCTGCAGCTTATGCAATAACTACATTACATACTGTAGTTGAGAAATCCCGTATCCCATATTAGTGAGCCCAAGCTGCTGAGTTAGTTGCCCTCCTAAGGGTTTGCGAACTGAGTGAAGGCCTGACTGTTAATGTCTATACCATGGGTACTCACAAACTTTCTCTCGGGGGCCAAATTTACAGTGTGGTTTGCGTCCGAGGGCCGCACCGGTGGGGGCGGGGTCAGTGGGGGAGGGGGCGGGGCTAGAGCACCAAAAAAACTGACCATGAGGTTGAACACAGGTCCCTGCAGCGGACGCCTTCGTCCACTAAGCCACCAGACCCGGCATACACACATCTCTCTCTCCCTCTCCCTCCATCTCTCCCTATTTCTCCCTCTGTCTCAGACTGTCTCACTCCCTCTCTCTGTCTCTCTCTCTCTCTCCTTCCCTCTCCCTGTCTCCCTCTCTCTCCTTCCCTCTTTCCCTCTGTCTCCCTCTGTCTCTCTCCTTCCCTCTCCCTCTGTCTCCCTCTCTCTCTCTCCTTCCCTCTGTCTCCCCCCTCTCTCTCTCTCCTTCCCTCTCCCTCTGTCTCCCTCTCTCTCTCCTTCCCTCTCCCTCTGTCTCCCTCTCTCTCTCCCTCTGTCTCCATCTCTCTCCTTCCTTCTTCCTCTCTGTCTCCCTCTCTTTCTCCCTACCTCTCCCTCCCTCACTCTGTTGCCCTCCTCAGTGTCGCCCTCCTCCCTCTGTCGACCTCCTCCCTCTGTCGCCCCCCTCCTCCATCCCTCTGTCTGTCACCCTCCTCCCTTCCTCTGTCTGTCACCCTCCTCCCTCTCTCTATCACCCTCCTCCCTCCCTCTGTCTGGCACCCTCCTCCCTCTCTCTGTCACCCTCCTCCCTCCCTCTGTCTGGCACCCTCCTCCCTCCCTCCTCCCTGTCACCCTCCTCCCTGTCTGCCACCCTCCTCCCTCCCTTCCTCAGTCTGTCACCCTCCTCCCTCCCTCTGTCACCCTCCTCCCTCCCTCTGTCTGTCACCCTCCTCCCTCCCTGTCACCCTCCTCCCTGTCTTCCACCCTCTTCCCTCCCCCCTCTGTCTGTCACCCTCCTACCTCCCTCTGTCTGTCACCCTTTGTCTCCCTCCTTCTCCCTTTCTATGTCTCCCTCCTTCTCCCTTTCTCTGTCTCCCTACCTCCCTCTCTCTGTCTCTCTCTCCCTCTCCCTTTCTCGGTCTCCCTCCCTCTCCCTCTCTTTGTCTCCCTCCAATTCCCTCCCTCTCTTTGTCTCCCTCTGCCTGACTCCCTCCATCTCCCTCTCTGTCTCCCTCTGTCTGTCTCCCCCTGTCTGTCTCCCTCTCTTTGTCTCGGTCTCCCTCTCTTTCCCTCCCTCTGTCTCCCTCTCTGTGTCTCCCTCCTCCCTCTGTCTCCCTCCTCCCTCTGTCTCCCTCCTCCTTTCTCCCTCCTCCCTCTGCCTCCATCCTCCCTCTGTCTGTCGCCCTCTCTCTGTTTCCATCTGTTTCTCCCTCTGTCACCCTCTCTCTCCCTCTGTCTGTCTCCCTCCCTCTGTCTGTCTCCCTTTCTCTGTCTGTCTCCCTTTCTCTGTCTCCCTCCCTCTCTCTCCCTCCCTTTCCCTCCCTCCCTTTTATAGCCTGTGGGCTATGCTGGCTATTTGCAGAAGTGAAGATACTCTCATTAGAGGCCTCATAAATTCAACTTAAGTCAATTTCCAATCACAAACACTAGAACACACCATTCCACGTCTGAAACAAGTAGAACGATGAATACATTTAATGTCAGCCTTTGTCTTCCGCTGTGCTTTCAAGACCCAGTCAATCAAGAATTTGGTATTGCCAACCAAGTAGACCACTGATATCAAGCAACACGGCACAAGCCAGTCTCCCCCTGATAAAAATATAAAAAGCTGGTTGCCCCACTGTTGGCTAATGTGAAACACAACTTTAGACCTTTCCTTTGAGCAGAAAATGACCACAGACTCAAAAAAGTATGAACTTTTGCAGAAAAGGCTTCTGATTGTTAATCATTAGATTAATTATTTTTTAGGTGGTTTTTGAGGAATCTGTAAGTCTTAAAACCGTATGGGGTCAATTTGCAAGCCCATTTGCATGTGCAAGTCCAAGTTACTGATACAAATGACTAAAGGTTTTTGGGGCACCTTGGTACTGAATAATAGATGTTTGTGTCCATCAGAATTTAAACCATTAGCCAGTGGCAAGTGGTGAACTTTCAACGTTCTGCTTCTTAAAAATCTACCTTGAATGGGACTGAATGACTCGGGCTTCTTTTACTGGTTTTCTTGATGGTGAACGGGTGGTGGTGACGTAGGGGCTGAATTTTGGACACCGGCATGGGTAAATTATGCTTTAACAACACAGTTTTATGTGGTTAATAGCCTGAGGTTTGAAGGGGCAGCGATAAAACTTTCTAAAAATATTTGGTTTGCCAGGCAGCCCATACACCTGTCATGGGTTACCTGCTCTTTCACTCTCATACCCCAATTTCTCTCTCCCTTTCTACCTCTCTTAGCACGTCGTCCACTACTTGTTGTCTCGTTCCCTGTTCTTTATTTGTCAGTCTTCATTTTCCCTCCTCTCCCTCATTCTTTTGTGTCAAATATTGTTTCTCCTTTCACCTTCTCCTCACACCGCCAGAGCGTGCGTGCAATTTACATCCTTATAAAGAAGTACATTTAAAACAGGCTCGTTTGAAATGTTAGGCTTGGCAAATAATTTGCAACTCTTTGAAAAATAAGTCACTTTTCAACATATAAACATTGCCTTGTATTCCTTATTAGAGAATCGCGGGTTGTAACGCAGTGGCACAACAGTCCCTGGTTTTTGGTGCTGTGAGCATTAGGAATTTAAGCCGATGACTAACACAGAATTGTCCATAGAATGCGGCACAGCGCCATCTACTGTCGCATGCACATGAATAAATATGCAAAACTTAGCAATAAACATGCATAAAAGATTATAGCCCCCTCGAAAATCCCGAAAGATAACTGCACATTTTGTTTCAAACCCCAGGATATTTTTACATTTTGGATGATTCATTAACAAGGTTTAAAACAGAGAACCAAAAAAATGGAGGCCAGCAATAACACTGATGGAAATGACATACACTTCTTTCCGAGGCGAGGAGATGCGGCAGGCAATTGTTGCCACGGTAGCTGGGCCAGCCATGCTTTCATTTAAAACCTTCACCTGACACGACGCACAGTGGCAGGTGAGGGCGGGGGGACGCAGGTCAGCATGCAAGACACTGATTGTCTGCTCATGCCATTTTCTCAGCAAATGCGGCCCCCGAGGAATCACAACAGAAGTAATGGGCCAAGTCCATGACTGTTGTTGTTTTCCATGGGGGGCCGCAAGGAGAGGTCTGGCGGGCCGCAAATGGCCCACGGGCCGTACTTTGAGTACCGCCGGTCTATACTGACAGTCAGTATGCCTTCGGGGTATCACATAATTTTGGGCACCTCTGGGCGGAGAGATGGTTTCTGACATCCCCATGGTCAGAAAATACAGCACGGTCCATTGATTCTCAGATTATTATCAGCATTGACTCTTCATGACAAGTTAGCTACAATGAAATGCAGCACTCATAAAGCAGTGGTAGATGATGTGGGGAGGGGTAATGCCTTTGCAGACCAAACAGCCAAGGAGACAGCCAGAAGAAAGATAAATAGGATGTATGTAGCAGGTTCCAGAGAATGCAATGTTTAAGGACACCGTGGAAAGTGTGAGGGAGATGCAACGAGAAACGACTGTAGACGAATTGACAATGTGGGAGGAGAGAACAGGACTCTTAGATGGGGACGGGTGTTGGACTGATTTGTCAGACAAACGGAGATGGTTGCTGCCCAATGCCTATGTCTTACCTGTAGTCACTTTGGCCCATGGCCCAGCACACATTAGTGAAAAAGGCATTTGCAAATTGCTAGATCCAGTATGGTAGAATGAGAATATCCCTAAGGTTGCAACACAGTTAGTGAGACAATGTATCGTTTGTTTGAAGCACAATCCTGGAAAAGGCACCCCTACACCTGCTGGTAATTTTGCCCCACCTTCCTTCCCTTTCGAGGCCATTTAAATGGATATCATTGAAATGACGAGAATAAACAACTTGAAGTATGTACTAGTGGTAGTTTGTGCATTTAGTAAGTGGGTGTAAGTCTAACCAACTAAGGAGAATAAAACCATAGCAACAGCAAAGGCACTTCTGAAGGATTACTTCCCACACTACGGATTGCCAAGCGTGATCTGGAGTGACAATGGGAGCCACTTCAATGCTAGAGTCATTGAGCTGATGTGCAAAGGCCTACAATTCACACAGAAATTCCATGTGGCCAACCATCCTCAATCAGCTGGGCTTGTCGAGAAGTACAATGGCATCCTCAAACTGAAACTAGCCAAGATTCATGAGAGCACAGGATTGAAATGGCCAGATGCATTGCCCCTAGCACTACTGTCAGCAAGAGTGAAGGCACATTCTAGAACAGGATTGTCACCTTACAAGGTGATTTTCGGGTGCCCTGCTAATGTTCGGGGCATCCAGAGACCTAAACGTATTTAAATTGTAAATTGTTGTGTCTTGTAAAGCGCACTGCTACCCGGAGGCCTCGTAGCGCTATAGACCGCTGGGGAACCCGTCCTGGCTTTCCCTGTGAGAAAGAGATAGAATAGCCTCTTTTGATTGATTATTTGTATGCCTTGGCCAAAGATCTGCGTTCTGTTCTCCAACAGATATCTGCCGCCCCACAACCATTGCCAGAGGGCCCTGGACATCGGATCCAGCCTGGGGACTTCGTCCTCGTTCACCAGTTTCAACGCAAGTCCTGTTTGGAGCCGCGGTGGAGAGGCCCTACCCAAGTGCTCCTGGCCATTCGGACGACTGTGAAGGTGGACGGCCCGAGGCACTGGGTGCATGCCTCCCATATAAAAAGGTGCCTCTCCCACTCCCATATGATTATGGGCGAAGAATGGGATTGCTGACTAGGACGGGGAGCTAGTTCCCCGCTTTGTTCCCTTTTCTGATGCCCGGCTGAGAGGGGCACAGACCGATGAGGAGAGTGACATGGTTTTGTTTGAGGCGATTCCCCCTAAGATAGGGGCCGCCTCAGATACTCCAGCCCACACAGCACAAAGTCCTGAGTCCCGATCTCCAACTGATTCTGAGTCCTTACCCTTGTTTGTTGATGAAGAAGTGCCTGGGCACACTAGGGACAATCTGTGGCCCGACGGAAGGACAGTGCGCCAACAGGGCAATACAGGAGTTAGGGAAAGACTTGAGCTTAGGGTACAGGCGCTATGCTTCTGATGCGTGTTTAGATTAGAGTGAAGAATACTGGTGCACTGCCTAAGACACTGGACAGGATAGTTGAGGGTATTTGCTCCGGAGGGAGGTTGCCCTATCCTGAAAGAAGGATTGTTTTCAACAAGGGCCACAATTGTTTTGCTGGGTTGCAATTGTGCAGCTCCACCATGGGAAAACACCGTTTGATGAACAATAGGAGCCTGCCTGTGAGGCTCTAGATGGACACAGGGAAGAAGAATACCCCTCTGGCTGTTTGTACAGCGGCTCCAAATTCCCCAAGTACTTTTCAGCAATGTATCCCTTTGGTCGCCCCATCCCTGATGAGGAGCAGCCCTGTGCGGCTCCCCGCTCAAATTCCTGTGGTCCTGTTTGGTCCACCTGGCCCCTTAAGACTAAAATTGTATTTGTGGTGATCATTTTGGTTTCTCTGATCTTTGTATTTGGAATACTGTTCTTCCTGGAAGAAAAATATCCTGTGCATGCTTGGATGAGTACTACCCCCACACACCCTGAACATATTATTGGCACTTTAGACCCTCACAAAGAAGAACACAGTAAGACTTACAAAGATAATGTTTTTATTCAGACGTTGCATCAAACACATGCTGTTTATAATACGACAAACTGTTGGGTGTGTGGTGTTGCTGCCTTCAGCCACACACAAGAGTGAAAAACTGCTGCCTATGCCTTTATCCTATGTTAATAGTTGTGAGGGTTGGTTTACATTACTTAGTTTGGCCTGCCCCTTCTCTCAACCAGACTCCTTGGAACACAAGGGCA
The DNA here is from genome assembly GCF_964263255.1 of Lissotriton vulgaris. Classification (NCBI taxonomy): domain Eukaryota; kingdom Metazoa; phylum Chordata; class Amphibia; order Caudata; family Salamandridae; genus Lissotriton; species Lissotriton vulgaris. Next base: position 1,081,562,883 of record NC_141694.1, on the reverse strand, counting down.
CTAGGCCCCGTTACTCAATGACAATGAAAGTGTACGCTCAGGATAGATCACCATATGGTGCTTCCCCTGGAGATGGGCGTTTTGATTGGATATTCCTGACTTTTTGCCTTAGAGCAGTAAATAGAGGAAGAAAGATAAATAAAACGGAAGAGGACGGGGACAGATTCTTGCAGTTCAATGTGACTGAATATTATCAATCTTTTCAAACTTGTAATGTCACTAATGATAAGCCCATGCCCTTGGCGGTTGTAAATGTATCATCTTCCTTCTGCGTCCAGGGAATAGGGAGTGTAGAAGTAAGAAACAGTACCTGCAACACGACCTCTATACTGAAGATGCCTAAGAGCCCGCCATTGATCCCATCCCCTAATATTTATTTTATTTGTGGAGACAATGGTTATGTGTGGTTACCTGAGGGGTGGTCAGGGCGATGCTACCTCTTCTACCACCTTCCCCTAGTATATGTGGCCCATTCCGACTATCACAATACACACCAACTACAGTACAGGCATGTCACAACTCTCAGAGTCAAGAGAGTTGTCAATCCAGGTGATACTGATCAGACAGATACTTCCTTGCAGCAGTTTACTGATATAATGAAGGGTCTCACACCGTTCTGGGGTCCCATATTCAATAGCCACAACATTAGGCATTTGGCAAGGGTAGTAGAGCGGGTCATTAACACCACAGCAGATATACTCACAAATATCACCGTTGAGCTCCAGGCTACAAGACTCGTCTCGTTTCAAAACAAGATGGTTTTAGATGTTATCTTAGCTGATAAGGGTGGAGCCTGTCGCATCATCGGGAGCAGCTGCTGTGTATACATACCGAACACTGCCCCCACTGTCAACTTAGCAATTCAGAAGTTACATAAGCTCACTTCAGAGATCCATGTAGAGAATGGTTCTTGGTCCCTCATGGGGTGGCTCTGAGGTCTATTAACGTCATGGGGTTGGAAGATTCTTCTTGTCCTAATAGGTATTGCAGGTATCATTTTAACTTGTTGCCTCTGCATCCATTGTCTCCCAGCATGTTGTTCTTATTGTGTGACTATGCTTACCCCAAGTGTTCCAGAACCTGACAAACGAGTTTCCAAAATGATGATGCAAGAAATTCAGTCAATTATGCTTATTGATGAGGCTCCCTTCGATTATTAAATCGATATGATGGCTGTTCACTTCCATTTTATCCTACCTTGTTCAATGCATTTATTATGTCCCACCTCCTCCCCTTAGATTTGTAAAGACCCTACCGGCTAGCAATAAAGGTTTTAGCCAACACTGCTAGAAAGAGGGTCTGTTAGATTTAAAATTCCCTTACATATGATGCCTCTGCCGAGCTGTTTTAGATTAGCAGTGTGTGGCTCAATTACATGTATAGATGCTTGCATCCAGTAGCCCGTCAAGTATCCCTCGCAGAATGCAGGCCTCATTAGTCGGTGTGACTCCATTTTGTATTCTGCAATTCCTATAAGACTGCCTGTGTCGTGCTCATGTTAGGCCTTAGAGTTCAGAATCGCTTGCCTCAGCAGAACATCGCATTTCATTATATTTTCTGTTCATGTTCAAGGCTGCAACTCGACTTGCTAACAGTATCATTATTTTGCTCTGCATTCCATTGTATATATGTAGTCCTGTCCCTACGTTAAGGGACGTCGAGACTCCGCACTGTGGCCTTGGGCTGCTGATAGTATGCCCATCTGGCAGATGTTATCCCATCCCTCTGTGCCTTCTTTGGTCCTGTTCGGCTCAGGCCGGTACTTTTACATTAGATGCGTGGCCCAAGTCTCCTGAAGGGTTCATCATCTATTAGCGAATGTTGTAGAGCCAGTTCTCGGCATCCATCTCAGATTGAAGGTCTGACAGGGCTCACCTGCGGAGAACATATAATAAATAACATGACTTTTCATTCTCCACTGTCTGACCGACTCTTCATCTTGGGAAGGCATAGCAGGTGGTCGTAAGTACCCCCGTGGCCCTAGAGGGCCTCTTCCTTCAAGGCTAAAAAGGTTTGCAAGTTACAACCACACACATCCATCAAAGGCATTTCATTTAACAGTACATATGAAAAAAACTTGGTGAAATAAGTACCACAAAAAAAGTAAAACACCATTTTGTATTTTTAATCCAGACAGACACCACAGAAACAGTTGTTTCATGAACCTATAAGTAGTTCTGGGCCTATTGGTTGGAAAACCCATTGGCAGACTAGGCCACATAGAGAATCAATTCAAATCAATATAGCAAATGTATTAAAAACGTGGATAAAGTGGGCTGCCTTCACAAAATGGCCGCCAGCCACATGCCCAGGCCACAACACAAGCAATAAGCCTACAAAGGGAATATAGACAATGCAGGCCTATGCCAAAAGCACACTGGCTGCCTTCCCAAAATGGTTTCCAGCCACATGGCCAGGCAACAACAACAAGCAATAGAGTACAAAGGGAAGACTGACAATGCAGGACTATGGCAAATGCACACTAGCTGCCTTCACAACATGGCTGCCAGCCACATGTTGACAACACAACAACAAGGAGAAGGCCTGGAAAACAATGAACTCCAGCAGGTCTATATGGTTGGACACAGACTTTACAACATGTTCCCTGGCCACAAGTTTGAGACTCAGCCAAGGCAAATGATGGCCCACTATTACAAAGACACCCACACACTGGCCAGACAAAGGTGGCATGCTAAACAACATATCTTTAATGCAATAATGCCAAAAATGAAAATCCACAGGGCTAAAAACAATGTTGGCAAGTTACAACCACACACATCCTCAAAGCATTTAAAACACATGAAAAAAATTAAAAAGTGAAATCCCCCCCAAAAACACAACAATCCAATGCCATCCATGCCCTGAATGATGTTTAAATTCAACAGACACTACAGAAAGTTATTTCATGCACCCATGAGTAGCTCTGGGCCTAATGGCTGAAAGGCCTAGTCGCAGACTACTGGGCTCCTTAGTGAATTAAATAAATATTGCAAATTTATTTCAAAAGTTGGAGAAAATGTAGTGAACTGTGCAACATGTTTCCTTTAAAAAAGAAGAAAAATTACTTACAAAGAAACAACAATGCTCCTACTGAAACTGTAGGCCACCCACCACAATAAAGTTTTAAAAAACGATGAAAAGTACAAATAAATCTAGGTGCGTGGGCACAATCAAACAAACACCAATTTTTAAACTTACTTGTGAAATCTCAAATTCAAAAGTCCTCAATCAAATCCAATGATATATGAAGTAGCACACACAAAGAGTGATCCTTCCATCTCCAAATCCAAATGAAAAGTGACCAGGAGATGGACAAAGCACTTGGAGGAGCCTGCTGAACAGGAAGCTGGAGACTCTGGGGTACCTCTTCCTCTTAAAAAAAAAAAGTAAAAAATGAAAAAGGACTCCTTGCACAAAAAAAGTACAGCCAAATGTCAATTTGAGGAGTTTTTTAAAATCAGAATCGTCATTTCGAGAAGGTTTTGATACTGCTCAGGAAGAGAACCTTCGTCAGATGGTAGTCGCGGTAGATTCTGCGTGTTCGGGATTGCGTTTGTCACAAAACTTCTGCCGCAAGTCAGATGGCGTGCCAGAATGACGTTTTCGCGATCTTGGGACCATGCGGCCACCTAGCAAATCTCGTGGTGCTCGCAAACGGCTTGTAAAATCTCACCGAAGATCTCAGACACCCAGTAAATTGTTCCTGCGTGCGCAAAATTGCATTTCGAGCACGCAAATAAAAAAACTTCGCTCCGTTGCCGAGTTTTTTAGCAACTCCGCGTTATACGCGGAAGTGCCAAAACTCTGCAAACTCCACAAGCGGGGTGGAGTTTTACGCTCAGGGTTAATCATAGCCGGAGCCATGGGTTCCCAGATAAGGTATTGACTTACCATGTATCTACAGAAGAGCACCTGAAAACCGGCGGAGTAGCGGACCTTGAACTATATTAATTCTATAAACAGAGAGGTCGACCACTCCACACCCAGTTAAGACAAACTGGTTGTTAGTTGGGAACTATGTTATAGGGCGACAGAGGCTTTTTTTTGGGGGGGGGGGGGGGGGGAGTATGGGCTGGTGAGGAGTAGGAGGGAAAGGGGGGTTTTGCCATAATGTTTTATGATTTTATTTTATTGCATGTGCCATGGTTTCTTTTGCTCCTCAGGTTTTCACAGTGTCCAGGAACAACCCAGTCACCTGTGGCCTTTATACACCCAATCACTAGCACATCACGTTCCGTGCCTTGCTCCTCTCGTACAACAGGGGCGCCCCTAGCTAACACACAATTCATGTTCCCAGTTTCTTCATGGGGCCTTATAATGTAATGTCCTGGAATGTCAACTGTCTTCTGGACCAGATCAAATGATCTGCAGGGTTGAGATATGCCAACCACTCCCTCCCCTCTTCCTAATGCTCCAGGAGACACACCTGATGGGCATCAAATGGTAATTTCAGGCACGGCAGGGGTATAACCGGGTTTATCCCACTGGTTACTTGGGGGGGGGGGGCAGAGGTCCTGCGGGGTGGTGAGTCTGTCTGAAGCCCTGATCCTTTGTCTTGGTGGTGGCCCAGACCTGGATAGAGCTGCATGGGCGGTATCTGGCCCTTGCCAGTCCGAAGGGAGCCCACTAAATAGCCTCTGCCTCTATGCCCCTCCACGGCATTGGACTCCTTCTTAGACACACTTCTTAGTGTAATAACTCAATTACCTCTGGGTCTCACTATTAAAGGGGGAGACTTCAATGCAGTCTTGCACCCTGGGATTGAATCTACTGGGCCCCCATCGGATGTTTATTGCCACACAGCTAACTCATTACACACATGGGTGACCACTCTGGGTTTATGCGATATGTGAAGTATTTGGAATCCAAGGCATAAACAATACACACATACCTCTGCAGTGCACCACACTCATACACACATTGACATGCTTCACAGATACTCTCACAGAGAATCTCCGACCATGCCCCATTTCTTTTTCTCATGGGTTCACCAGATTCTACTAGGCCTCCCGTCTGGTGGCCTAATGCTTGGCATCAACAAGATGCAATGTACTCGAGTCGTGAGGTGCGAAATATAGGCATATTTCCAAACAAACACAGGGTCGGTCCAAACTGAGGCTACTCTCCGGGCAGCCTGTAAAGCAAGCTACTATTCTGGGACACGCCTAAAGCCTCCTACGGAAACAAGAAAAAGCACAGCACAATCTGATCACCTAACTTGAGATATGCTCGCTTCACCTGGAGACTTCACTCTCTGGCACTGATCACATCACTATCACTATAGAACGGTCCCTGATTTGCACGGAGATTAAAGCCCACTCATTTGAAGCAGCAAAACAAATCTGATGGGCCACTATAGTGTTAGGGTTTGTACAAGGAACATAGCTCATTCTCACACTGTGACATGAGAACATCTTGTAATCATGTTGTGTACTCTGTGGAATCGTTGTTACAATTGTCTTTGTTTAATTAATAATATGCAGAATATCAGTAAGGCTCCATTGTTTGTACTAAAAGCTTAGTGGATCATTGTATTTACTTATGCTTGTTTTAAGTTGCCCCAGTCATTTGCACTAAAGTCTGGTTACAAACATTGCACTTACCTGTGCTTGTTTCTAATATGAGAATTCAGGGTGCATTTGCTTAAAGGTCAGCTGTCAAGCCAAGAACTAATTTTCATAAACTGCACCTGTTTGGTTAAGCAGTTAAAACATGTGAGCCATGTTTCTCTTCCCTCTCCAACTGAAGAACCCCACCCTTCAAGAACTCTATAAAAGCCCTTGAAATCCAATCACTTGTGCTTGTGCTCGTTAGCCCTCTTCCTTACCTGGGTTCCAGTCATGTCTCTGCGTACTTTCTGCAGCGAGAGGATCTCTTCTTCGGTGCTTCCATTCCTGTTTGGGTCCCCATGGCTACGCCAACACGGTGATTCCTCTTTCCGGTCCCGATTCCTTTCTGGTCCGACCTGAAACACAAAACAAGAGAAGTTCAAGTAAGGTTATCTCGTGCATGATCGGAAGCGCTTTCAAAGGGATTAAGGTATTTACAAACTTGATTTTATTATTACTTTAGTTTGGATTCAATGCACTTGGACAACCAAAAGCGATTCAAGGGTTTTAAAGGCAAGACGCTGTCATCGTTTTAGCGTGCGTAAGCAAAAAACGATCTTTGAGAATAAATATACTTTTACGAATACTCACCTTGGAATACTGGAACTTTTCCCAAAACTTTGGCGCAATGAAGGGCAGCAGCTGTGCCTATAAAGAAATAAGACCAAGGACAATAATGACAAACAATTCTAGACTCATTCATATGTTTTAAGATACGCTATATATTGATATTGAAGATTGTTATTAGTAAGTTAGAGACAAGAAGCACATTATACTATGAGCAAAGATTTGGTGCATATAGTGAATATTATTCTTTTATTTCTCTGCAGATCTAGTCAGAAATATAGTTTAGGCTGCATTCTTTAACAAACAATGTTTTGGTGAAAATAACCACAAGCACTGCAAGGTATTTTTCATAAAGATAATGTTTAATAGATAGACAGAATAAGGATTAGTTATTTACCTGTAATCCTAGTTCTCTTCCAGGGGTATACTCATTAAAGTCATAAGCACTGAATTATCTCCGCCCATGAGCGGGGACCCGGAACACAAAACAAAATACATATATATGTGTAAATATAACCAAAAGTACAAAGTACTAAGTAATTATACACATATACATGTATAATAACATAATATGCAGCCTAACCTTAACACATAGGCTAATCAAACCAAAACCTTACACGTTCTGAAGCATGAAAATATGCTGTATATAAATGCAATAACCAGGCATGAGCCTAAAATGCATTTCATAGCCATGAAAAACCTTTTATTTTCATCAAAGAACCTGTAGTAAACAGCTATTAGCCTAAAAGGGCTGCATATGAAAAAATGTCTGTGTACAGAAAATCAGACTGACACCCTGCCTTTAAGGCTCCAGAGAATCTGCACACTTTGCCTTTAAGGCCTCCAGGAGAACTCTGTTCCCATCATGCCCCACAGGTGACAGTTAGGTCAGTTCTTTTGTACGGTACAGTAAACTTAAGCAGGAATCTGCACTTAAACATATTGAAAACTTTAAACCTTAATGCTACTGTTCGCCCGGGGAGGCGGGAGGGTGCTTATGACTTTAATGAGTATACCCCTGGAAGAGAACTAGGATTACAGGTAAATAACTAATCCTTCTCTTCCAGGGGATACTCATTAATAGTCATAAGCACTGAATAGAGTAGCAAGCTCATACCCACAGAAGCGGGCGAACAGATTAAAGCATAGTCATACTTTAAAATCACAGTGTTTAACTAGTATTAGCAAACAAATTTCTGAGTGATGCTTGTCCCACTTGTGCATCAGCCTGAGCATCAGAATCCAAACAGTAATGGCGTGTAAACGTATGAACTGAACGCCAAGTAGCTGCTTTACATATCTCTGACATAGCCACATTCCTAAGGAGAGCTGTGGTAGAAGCTTTTCCCCTCGTAGAATGAGCCCTAGGTCTACCTGGTAAAGACTTGTGGGCTAGCTGATAAGCCAGTAAGATGCATGACACTATCCACCTAGAAATGGATCTCTTGGATGCTGCCAACCCAGTATTTGTAGGACCATAGTTCACAAACAGACGGTCCGTCTGTCTCAAAGACTTAGTTTTATCTAAGTAAAATTTCAAAACCCTTTTTAGATCTAATGAATGTAAAGTCCGTTCTGCCGGACTTGAAGGGTTCGGAAAGAAAGTAGGCAATGTTATGGATTGGTTAATATGAAAATCCGACACCACCTTAGGTAGGAAAGCAGGATGAGTCCTGAGCACCACTCTGTTTCCATGAAAAACTGTGTATGGTTCGTTGCAACACAAAGCCTGGATTTCGCTCACTCTACGAGCAGAAGTGATGGCCACCAGGAACGCTACTTTCCACGTCAGGTGTTGCAAAGACGCTTTATGTATCGGCTCAAATGGGGGACCCATTAATTTAGTCAATACCACATTAAGCTCCCAAGGTGGAGACGGAGACCTGACTGGAGGATAAACCTTTCTTAACCCCTCTAGAAAATCCTTCACCACAGGCATTTTAAAGAAAGATATCTGTGTTGGCGATTTTCTATAAGTAGTTATTGCAGCAAGATGGACTTTGATGGAATTGAACTGCAAACCAGATTCAGCAAGGTAAAGAAGATAAGGCAAGACCACCTTTTCCTGACCATGAATAGGGTCCAGCCCCTTACTCTGACACCAAAGGTAAAAGCGTTTCCACTTAAATCCGTAGGATTGTCTCGTAGAAGGCCGCTTTGCTTCCTTAAGGATGTTCATACACTCCGGATTCAGCTGTAAGTGCCCGTACTGGATGACTTCAGGAGCCATGCTGCCAAGCGCAGGGAGGGCAGATTGGGATGAAACACTTGCCCCTTCTGCTTGGACAGAAGATCCGGGCGACACGGCAATCTCCTGTGCGGTGTTATTGACAACTGGAGGAGATCTGGGAACCAACACTGGCGTGGCCACTCTGGGCAAATCAGTATCATTCTGGAGTGAGTCTTGTACAGCCGATTGATCACTGCTGGTATCAACGGTGTCGGTGGGAAGGCGTACAGCAAATTTTGACACCAATCTATCAAAAGGGCATTCCCTTGAGACCCTTTCTGGTAGAACCTGGACGCGAAGACGGGGCATTTTGCGTTTGCCGCGTCTGCGAACAGATCTATGTCTGGCGTTCCCCAATCCTGGAAAATGCCGTGCGCGACGTCTTCGTTGAGAACCCAGTCGTGCGCTTCGACGAAGTCTCTGCTGAGGTCGTCCGCCTGTGTGTTGAGACTCCCCGGCAGGTGAATTGCTGTTATGGACAGGTCTCGCGCCAGTAACCAATGCCAGATGGTCTGGGCTTCTATGGACAGAGTCCTGGATCTGGTACCCCCCTGCTTGTTTAAGTAATACATTGTAGTTGTATTGTCTGTTTGTACCAGGAGGGACCGAGTCTGCAACGATGGCGCCATGGACTTGAGAGCAAGATGGACCGCTCTGAGCTCGAGAAGATTGATGTGATATCCTTTCTCGAAGTCTGACCATTGCCCTTGTACCTGCAGAGGGCCCATATGCGCCCCCCAGCCTTGGAGAGAAGCATCTGTTATCAGAGTCTGCGTTGGTGGGTCCTGATGAAAAGGGACTCCCTTCATCACGTGCACCTTCTTCATCCACCACCGGATGGAATCTTTTGCAGACTGTTGGAGATAAATCCGGTCCTCCCAGCATCCCGTCCTCTGTTGCCATTGATCTTCCAGACACTGTTGTAGAGGACGCATCTGCAAACGTGCGTTTGGTACGATGAAAATGCACGACGCCATTGAGCCCAGGAGAGAGGACACCTGCCGAACTGTCGGACGTGCAGTTTGAAGGAGAAGCCGACACTTCGCTCTGATGGATGACCACCTCTCCTCCGAAGGACACACGTTTTCTACTTCTGTATCCAGCTGAGCACCCAGGTAGTGGATCTTCTGGGTGGGGTTCATTATCGACTTCTTGTAGTTGACTTGCAGACCCAACTTGTACATGAGCTGAAGACAAATCGAAAGATGTTCCTCTAGAAGCGATGGGGATGAACTCTTCAGAAGCCAGTCGTCTAAGTACGGATATATGAAAATCCGAGTCTTTCGAAGACAAGCCGCCACTACAGCCATACATTTTGAAAAAGTCCTGGGGGCTGATCTCAGGCCAAAAGGGAGCACTGCGTACTGATAATGACGAGCCGCCACTTGAAACCTGAGAAATTTGCGATGTTTTCTGGATACCGGAATATGAAAATAAGCGTCCTTTAGATCGATGGAGCACATCCAATCCCCTTGGTGTAATTGAGGGAAGATCTGGTGAAGAGCCAGCATTCGGAATCTCTCCTTCTGAATGAATTTGTTCAGTCGCCTCAAATCCAGAATGGGTCTGAACTCTGTGACTGGACCTTTTTTCTGCACAAGAAAGAATCGAGAGTACAGGCCTTGACCTCTCTGCTGGAAAGGGACTGGTTCTATGGCTTTCTTCTTCAGGAGAACGTTCGCCTCCTGTTGCAAGCGCTTTATATTCCACTGTACCATCTTTAGAGGGCGCATGACAGTGGGTGCCTTCTTGAACCTCAAAAGGTACCCGTTCTGAATGACATCCAGCACCCATCTGTCCTTCGTGATCTGTTTCCACTCGTCCAGATAACGCACAATACTTCCTCCAACCGGAGTGGGACACGGTTGTAGAGGAAGCATCCATTCATTGTTTCTGAGGCTGCTTGGCAGCTGATGACTGCTGCCTATTTCCATTGCCTCTGCCTCGTCCAGGCCGCCTCTGCTGGAATTGCGATCTTTGTTGATTCTGGCCTTGATTTTGCGAAGACCAATTCGTTTGTTGACTCCTTTGTTGAAAAGATCTCTTGTCATAGGGACGAAAAGTACCCCGACGTTTAAATTCTTTTTTCTTCTCAAGGCCTACGGCCTTAAGAGTGTCCAACTCCACCTTCATCTTAGACATCTCGTCGTCTGCATGAGATCCAAACAGAGTTGATCCATTAAAAGGTAAATTGACCATTTTCCTCTGTGCCTCCGGCTTTAGCCCCGTAAGGCGAAGCCAGGCTGTACGTCTTGCGCAAACACCGTGTGCATAGCCATGAGCCGACAAGTCCGCAGCATCAGCCGCCGCGCTAATGCTCTGGTTAGCCACCAAACCTCCTTCCTCCACTATTTCCAGGAAGTCTTTCTGATCCTCTTTAGGGAGTTTATCTGCAAAACGAGCCACTGAGTCCCAGAGCAGACGGTCATAGCGGCCCAATAGAGCAGACGCACTGGCCACTCGCATGACCGATCCTGAGGTATTGCACATCCTTTGCCCCAGGGAATCCATACTCTTACTGTCCTTTTCAGGTGGAGCAGAAGAGGTAGATGCTGCCGAATGCGCCTTTCTGACTGCCGCTACAATCAGGGAGTCTGGTGGTGGGTCAGACCGCAAAAACATTGGGTCTTCCTCTGGAGCCTTGTATTTTTTCGCAATCCTAGAAGGACCTGAACCCACCGTGGCCGGAGTTAGGAATGTCCTCATTGCTGGTTCAATCAATCCGGGCACTAACGGTAGGAGAGGCCTTCCAGTGGTCTTGTGATGTAAGGTTTCGAAGATGACTGAGGTTGCTACCTGGGGAACTGCCATTTTGATGCTGAATTTACTCGCTCCACGACATAACACATCATTAAATGTGCTTAAATCGTCTACTGGAGACACCCTGGAAGGAGGAGTAGAAGATATAGTCGGAGAATAGTCCCTATATGAAGATCTTGAAGAGGACGAAGATGATGTAGAAGATGGAGTAGGAGTTCTACGTCTTCTTTGAGGAGTTGCCGATCGTTGCCTCCTACGCTCCCTTGAACGAGATTTCTCTCTCACTAAGGATCTTGAGCGTGATCTTCTATGCAGTTCCTTCCGAGGGACCGGAGTTCTCTCCCCCATTATCGGACGCATCTTCCAGTGCCTTAAACTTTCCAACCACCTCGGTGACAAGTTAATAGGCCGCTCTGTATGCTCAGGTGAAGCCTCAGGTGACACCTGCACAATATTCAGCTCTGCGGAAGACTTCGAAGCTCTCGACGCTGCACTGACTGAACCAGATGGGGTCCGCTGTCTGGGCACCAACTGTCTGTCATCTGGCACCTGCCCTGAGGACGAGCCCGAATGAGCCACCACAGAAGAGTCCTGGTGCACTATCCCTTGCCCCACTGCAGATCTGTTGTCTTGCTGATCATGCGGGGAACCTTCCACTCCAGGTTCGGGACTTATTTCTGACCTCGACAAAGACCTAATTGAGGTCCGAGAGGCTGGTCTTGATAGTCTCGACTCCGACCTATGCACAGGTGGGGGAGACCTAGACACTCCATGCTTCGAGCCCGAAGCATGCTTCGACGTCGACTGACGTCGCGATGGAGACCTTGACCTTCTCTTTTTAGGTCTCGACGTCGAATCCCTCGACGTCATCTCTCTCGACGTCGATCTTTTCCTCGACGACGTATGTCTCCCTCTCGACGTCGACCGATGACTCTTCCTCGACGTCGACCCTTTATCCTTCGACGTCGACCCTTTATCCTTCGACGGCGAACCTTTTTCCTTCGACGTCGACACACGATCCTTCGACGTCGGACATCTCTTATCCCTCGACGTCGACCTCATACGATCCTTCGACGTCGAGCGTTGCACTCCCGACGTCGTCCTTACTGCAATCGACACCAAATGCCTCGACGTCGACAAGGACTTCGACGGCGACTGCCTCACCGGCGATGTCCTCGACGTCGATGGAGCTCTCTTCGACGTCGACGGCGATCTTCTCGACGTCGAGCACACCTTTTTAGACGGTGACGCTCCCTGGAGTCGATGCTTCTTAGTTCTACCTTCAGGAGACGCTGATCTTCGACGTTTGGGCTGAGAAGAAGGCCTGGCAGATGATAATAGGCCTTTAGAACTCTTCTCACCACGGTTTTCTCTCTCCAGAAGGCCCAGCAACCTCATTTTCTCTCTTTCTTTTAAAGTTCTATTTGAAAGATTGAGGCAGTGATAACATTCTTCCACCTTATGAGAAGCTGGAAGACACACCACACAAACAGAGTGTGGGTCAGTTTTCGACATCTTCTTCCCACAGGAAGGACATTTGTAAAATAAAGGTGGCATTCTGACTAAAAAACACCAACAGCTTAGTCAGAAAAGGATAACAAAACACCACCAAAGCTATATTTTGTCAAAAAATGGCAAGAAAAACCAAGTTCTGACAGAAAATACTTCAAATGAGCAGAGCTCAAGTTCCAGGTTCCTCACAGAACAAGCCGGAAAAAAGAACTGACCTAACTGTCACCTGTGGGGCATGATGGGAACAGAGTTCTCCTGGAGGCCTTAAAGGCAAAGTGTGCAGATTCTCTGGAGCCTTAAAGGCAGGGTGCCAGTCTGATTTTCTGTACACAGACATTTTTTCATATGCAGCCCTTTTAGGCTAATAGCTGTTTACTACAGGTTCTTTGATGAAAATAAAAGGTTTTTCATGGCTATGAAATGCATTTTAGGCTCATGCCTGGTTATTGCATTTATATACAGCATATTTTCATGCTTCAGAACGTGTAAGGTTTTGGTTTGATTAGCCTATGTGTTAAGGTTAGGCTGCATATTATGTTATTATACATGTATATGTGTATAATTACTTAGTACTTTGTACTTTTGGTTATATTTACACATATATATGTATTTTGTTTTGTGTTCCGGGTCCCCGCTCATGGGCGGAGATAATTTAGTGCTTATGACTATTAATGAGTATCCCCTGGAAGAGAAGAATAGTCTATGAATACAAGTTAATATGTTTCATTAGCGTTTTTAAATAGATGTCAGCTCACAGACGCAAGAGTACCTGAAACTCTGAACAAAGAAAAGAGTGGCGTCTAGAGAAGTTGAAACCAGTGGAGTGTTTCTTTTTGTTTATTGTTTTGTTTCATTTTCCCCCTTCCCCTGGAGATCTATTCTTGTCAGACTGTGTTGTGAATTCAGTTGGACGGGTATAGGTTTTTAGGCGCAGAAGAGAAATAACATCTCATCTCTCAAGTTGAACAACCTGGATTTCAGGTGAGTAAAGGTTAACAGTACAGCACAGGTAGGAAGGCAAAAATAGCTAACTGTTATACTGGCTGGCCTCTCGTCCGCTGGCCGGTAGGATTATACCTGAAGTGGCAAATAGCAAAGGAGGAGCAATGAATGGTGCCTTGGCTATCACCCAAATCTTTGCAAACTATTCTTCTACCCTTCACAGAGCTGCTCCTCCTGTTCCCAAGCGGGCTACCCATCTTGTTGATTAGGTGCCCTTGCCCAGCCTTTCCAGAGCTGAACGGGGACAGCTAGACCAATTGATTACGCTCAAGGAGGTTGGAAAAGCAATCCCACAGATGGCGGCAGGGAAAATACCCAGTCCCGACAGCTATCCCATAGAATTCTATAGCAAATACAGGAATATCCTCCTGGCACCTCACCTGTTGGCCTTCTACAAGGAAGTGTTGCAGATGGACTCATTCACCTGAGACCTTGACAAGGCCACTATAGTGGTCATACCTGTTGGGTTCCGACCAGTCCGAGCACTGCAGGAACGTAGCATGCACCAGTCCCCTTCCCCTGCCCACTGACCACTCACAGGACAACCACTATGAGTGCGCCAATGAACCTGAAAAGAGGGTGGTAATGTTGAGGAGACACCAAGTCTGCCACCCTTATGAAACAATAGGACACTGCTCCCTCCTTCCTTCACGCTTCTGCACCTATGTACAACAGGGAGAAAGACAAACCCTTCATGTGTTTATGTTCCACGTAGCTAGATCCCAACCCCAATGACCATGCCCTGCCACAACATACACAACCCCTCTTACCAGTGTGAAGCGCAGGCTCTGCTTCGTGAAGGCATAAACACCATAGTAAGGCACTTAGGAGATGCAAAAATAGAGTCTCTAAAAGCAGATAGCCAATCGGGAGTTCATTTGTTAGTGTCCTTAAATGTACCGCGAGGGGAAAAAAGGACTTGTAAAAGGCTAGTACCGGAAAAAAAAACTCCGGAAGTGTGTCTTATAGCCAAGGGACAGGGACAAGGACAAGTTCGTAATGCTTGGAAACCCAAACAAAAACCCCAGCGTTTGTTGACTAAACCTTCGCGGAGTGACCCAAAATGTCACTTCCGCCTATAACGAAGCAAAGCGGCGTCTAAGCAAAGACGCGCTCGAACGAAGCGAAACGCTTCGTTTCCCCTTTGCGTTCGTTTGCAAACCTCCGTCTAATACTGGCCAAAGGCGCTTCAATCTGTACCGTGAACGGGAGCCCCTGAACACCCACAACAAGGCTTGCGCTGGGGAAATAAAACAAGGGAAGAAGGGAAAGGGAACCCCGGGACCCAAAACTCACTAGCTACGGGGGAAAGGAGGGAAGGGGCAGAAAACACAACGGTACCAAAAAACGGTCTTCTCACGAGCCCGAGAGGAAGACCGAAAATGGGATACAATCAGCAGGAATCGTCTTCAATCAGCAATCAGTAACCAGCAACCAGCAACCAGAATCCAACAATGGCGATTTCAAGCAATGAAGTAAAGGTAGGACCACGCATTTATCCTACATGTCACTGGTCATGTGATGTCAAAGCATGGTCACTGAAATGGGACCAGCCTGCCTGAAACCCTAACAATACCAAAGACACACCCACATTCCATCTCCTGTGCTGATGATCTGGCCTATTTCTCTTATCAATGGGTAAGTTCAAATTTTGGCCATAGTACAGGGCAATCGTCTACGGCCAGCTCTCCGATCTTTAATTGAGCCAGACTAATGTGGCTTCATGCCTGCTAGGAGTAAGAGGCACTGTTTGAGGAGTTTGCATGTGGCACCTGCCCATCCTCATAGTCTCTCATCCCCACTGGCCTAACTTTTGATAGATTTTGAGAAGGCCTTCAATAAGGTAGACTGGGGCTATCTGACTTGCATGCTGGAAAGGGCAGGTTTCGGGGCCCGCTTTAGCGGACTGGTACAGATCGTATACTCTAACCCAACTGCCCAAGTGCAAATAGATGGGGTGATCTTGGACGCATTTCTCATCTGGCAGACAGGGTTGCCCCATGTTCCCCCATCCCTTTTGCTTTGGCCATCGAGCCTCTGGCTCGGATAATACTAAGTGACACACATATTAGAGAGTGGGACACGGGACAAGCGGACTGCATCACACTATATGCGGATGATGTGTTGCTGTATCTATCCATCCCAGAAGATATGGTCAATGATGTCTCCGCATATTGCAACTCTTTGCAGAGGCTTCCGGACTAACAATCAATCCAGCCAAATTGATTCTGGTGCTGCTCGTGTCCTCAAGGGACTGCATAGATTGACAAACCAATATCCCAATATGTCGTCTATGTTTCCGGCATCTGGGGATTCATGTGGCTCTTAACCCAGACTTGACCTGGTGACTTAATAATTCCCTTTTCAATTGTAAAGTCAAAGTGGACTATATAAAATGACAGACATTGTGATTAAATGTTATGGATCAGCTAGCACTCAACAAAATGATGATATTGCCCCAATTCCTGTATTTTCTTTAAAACGTCCCCACGGTATCCCGTGCCACTGGTTCAGGCCGATGGATTCTTTGGCCATTTCCTTTTTGTAAAGGAAAAACAAGGGAACCCTACTCACGACGGAACCAGGGTAATTAAGTATTTTAAAGAAAACAATGGCTCCTGTGGAAATTATACTTAATAGTAGTTTGAAAAAAAGAGCGAAAAATCGCATTTATATGCAGGGATTTAGGTGAGATGTCAGATAGAAATGAACTCAGACACACTGATTACGTTTTTCATTGATTGTATTGAAATGTAAATTCACAGGAAAAGAATTTTTACATGAAATATCAAAAAATTATTTACAGTTGTGTAGTGTGTCCCAAGTGAAAATATGAACCAAAACAAAAGAATACCATTTGTGAAACTATATGTGCAAGGTTTCAATTAAACTTTGTTGTTTCCAGAAAGCGACAACTCTCTTTTTTCATAATACATAACATCTATATTGTGATGGATCGTCAGTTACAATGGTTCGCTTTTCTCAATTGTCGACGGCGTTTCGACACTAATATGGATGTAGGGTCTCTTCGGGACCTACAATGTTGAGGACATCTGGGAAAATTAAAAGTATATTTACACTTAGAATTGCGGGTCCTTTTGGCGTATAGGGTACAGTATTTTAGGAATTATGGGCTGGAAAAATACCTGATGTTGGAATTGCTATAATACTGGTGCTGTGTTTGAAGAACCGTGTGCAGGTGAATTGAAATACTCACTAGGAAACCCGCCGGGTTCTGTTGAAGAAGACAAAATCATATAGTTTATGTTAGATAAGGGAAAAAGAGTGGAGAGAAGGGAAGGAGTAAGGAAGAATACGCTGTAGTTGCCTGGTCAGACATATGTTCCTGTTTCACTTACCCCTATGAGGCGTGTAGTTAGCAGCAATACAGGGATGTGCAATGGTTGTCCTTTTATTTTCCAGGCTTCAATTATGAGGATTCCTTAGCCGGATGTAGTTGTCTAAGTCAATGCGGGCGTTCAATGCTTTTGCCGCGGGTGGTGTGGATTTCTGCGATGGGAACCAATCATCCATTAGATGCTGTCCATTCACAAAGTAATTGCCATAATATGGTGAATTACCCAAAGGCTAGGAGGATTTGAATAAATGGATGGATGGATACAGGACTCCTATCTCTTATTTATGTCGATAGTTATACCTGGGTGGTGTAGATTCCATTACAAAAACCATAGTTGCATGTCTATATTGTATTTGGATGTGAGAAAGGTGAAAATACATTTGTAAATGCATCCTACATATGCAATAACCTGGGTGGTGTAGATATTTTACAATGACCAGATTAGTCATAGTATCAGATCTATATCCTAAACATAATGAAATGAAATGAAATGAAATAAGGTATTTATAGAGCGCACGGTGGCCAAACGGCTTCCTGGCGCTGAGAGCTCTACTGAACAGAACAGACAGGGCCAAGGAAGTTAGCAGGGGTAGGCCTGGGCAAACAAGAAAGTTTTGAGCGCTTTGCGGAAGTGTGAAAAAAGGGGAATAGAACGCATGGAAAGAGGGAGAGAATTCCAGAACCGGGGGGCAAGGACAGAGAATCTGGTTCCACCAGTGCGGGATTTACGAAAGCGGGGAACAGTGAGGAGGGCAGAGGTAGATGAGCGGAGGGTACGGGCAGGGGTGTGGGTGGAGATCAAAGAGTTAATGAACGCCGGAGCAGAGCGATCAACGGCCCGGAAAACTAGGCACCCTAGTTTAAACAGGGATCTCTGTAGAACGGGGAGCCAGTGGAGGGATTTGAGGACAGGAGTGATATGGTGAGTTTTGGGAAAATGAAAAATAAGTCGGGCAGCCTGATTTTGGATTGCTTGAAGACGACGGGTTTCGTAGGCAGGAATACCCACGAACAAGCTATTTCCATAATCAAGGCGGGAAGTGATGAGGGCCGAAATGATAATTTTAAGGGAATCAAGGGAAAAAAAACGGGAAATTTTATGAATCAGACGGAGGGAAAGAAAGCAAGAAGACACTACAGAGCTGACCTGGCCGTGCATTGACAGGTCATGGCTGACCTTAATGCCCAGCGTTTTGACGGAGGCCCTTTATTTGCCGAGTGATCTTAGTACTGCCTATCTATATCCATAATAGGATGTGAAATTATTAAGTGAGGAAATCCCTTCAATTGTTATAAAAACATCTATGCGCTAGTTTACATAGACAGGGCCCTGCATCCTACATACCTTTTAGTGATAATACCAACAGCAACAGAACTGCTTCCGTCAGTTCTCGGGAGGTGCAATGACGCCAGTCTAGCGTGTTTGATTTCTATTTAAAGCTTCGTCAATATCCAGTTGATTCCGGCTTCAGTGGCAGTGTGCACGGCGGCCGCCGCGTACAGCTGCAGTTTAATGTGTACGCATGACGCAACCCCTGCATATATATGCAATTTTTTGCTCTTTCCTTCAAACTCCTATTAAGTATCTTTTTCACAGGAGCCATTGTTTTCCTTAAAATACGTTTCCTTTTTGTGGCAAAATTCATGACCCTGTTTAGTCTTATTCATCTGCCAACATGCTTCATATGTAGGGGGCATTGGGATGACTAACTTTGGCATCAAACCTATTGATCATCAATGACTAGTTCATTGGAGGGTGGTCGGATCCAGCCAAATCGGCTGGAGATGAACACATTGGGATTTTCAAGAATACTGGAATTGTTATACGGCTATGCCATACCCAGAACACTTCCGGAGGCGACTCGGTTGGTGTTCAGTGGGTGGAGGGCAGCGCTGCAACATGTGGGTTGGTAAAAGAAAATTACTCAACCTACTCCCCTCTGGCACGGCACATGGCTGGGAAAGGTGGCGGAGTTGAAGGGATTTGCCCGCTGGGACACTATTGGAATCACTCTATTGAGCGATGTTTGGCTGGGCTCGCACATGGCCTTCTTTAAGGAACTTCAGGATAAATACATGTTACGTTGTCCAAAACACAATTGCACAAATTCCTGCAGTTACAGCATGCACTACAAGTGCATATCCCCCTGGATACCTGTGTCCTAGAATTCAGTCCCATCAAGGCCAAATTGATGATGGGAGATCTGAGGAAAGGAGGCGTTTTCCAGATTAATTGCATCTTCATCATAACTGCCCTGGATTCAACACAGGCCCTTCTACCCTGCTGGGAGTCTTGGCTCGGACCCTTGGAGGATGTTGACTGGCGTGATGCCCTAATGGCCCCGAGAGCTCTTACAATTTCTTCCAGGCTCCATTTAATACAGATATATTATTTACACTGTGTCTACCTTACCCGTGCCAGGTGGTTTTGTGCGGCCCTTGGAACAGGCCCAGGATGTGGCTGCTGCTCTCAAGCGTCGGCAGATTTCTTTCACATGGTATGGTCCTGCCCCATCATAACACAGTGTTGGCTGAGCTCTTGCAAGTAATAAACTGGATGTGACGTGGACCTCTCCTGGTCCTGTTGATAGTGGACAACGGTGTGGGGGGTTGAAGAACCGGGATTTAAACCCGGTGGCGCCAGGGGCACGCCCAAAGTCTTCGGGTTCACCTGTCTTAGAATACAGAGACACAGGATACTTCTTGGTGGCGTCAAAGATCAAATTTATTAGCTGCAGCCAGTAACAGAGGTTCTAGAAGTACAACATGGTGTATGTTCTCAGGAGACTGCTCAACTTTACAAAGCAAGCCATCCCTTTTTATACAAAAAATTGTGCTTCAGGCAAACATTCCTTATTTACAGTTTGACCACTCACATGTTTCCACGACAAAAAGCATTGCATGATGACAAACCCATTTTTCAGTTTGTCCAGCCCATAATTAATCATTAAACAAACCCAAGATAAACATTCTTCTTTAGACAAGCCGTACAAACCCATAATAAAAAGGACCACAACCCACATCATAAATAGACCATAAAGAAGGAAACACAAACAGATAAAAGTAGGATAAGGCATGTCTGTGTGTGGTAAAACTTTAAGATGTCCTGTGCTCTGATCCTTAATCTTGATCAGCTAAGGGGCAAGAACTGGTTTGGCAAGGTCAGCTTCAGGCAACATGGTCAGTTCACTCAGGTCAAACAGAAGTCAGCACAAACTCAAGCTAAGGTGTATGTGTCCAAAAGACTCGTTTGGCCACAGTCATCAGCCTATGTGAGGGCAACCACGAAATGGCTGCCATGCACAAAATGGAACCCGAGGGTACAGAATGAAATCTTCAAATACACAGGGAATCCATCGGTGTAACATGACGAAAACACTCATACTTGCTGAACTCACTGTTTACGGTTCGCTGTTACCAAATTCGTAACAGAACCACGACCTTTATGACCCAGTTCAGAATTCACGGAACCTCAGGGTTATGGGGCAAATAGGGTGTTCCTAGGTACTGCCTTGCTTAAGAGAGACATTGTGACCCACTGGAAGGCCCTTAAGGCACCGAAGCTGTCGACAGAGACATGGAGTGGACTTGTGTGCCCAGCAAAAGAAACTGGTGTATGAGGCAAGCATGCCAGGATTTTTGGGGAAATGGCTGGAGGCGGCAGAGGGGAGTGAGGAGGGGCTATAACCGCACAGTATGTTTATTGATAGTTACTTCCTTATGCGAGGTGATGGAGGTCAACTGATGCTGCTAATGTTTGTAAGTGATGTGGCGAGGGTTTTTTCGAGGAACATGAATGTGACTTTTTTGTTCTTGGAAATAAAACAATAAAAATGTGTTTACCAAAAAAAAAACAATACCTTAAATCCTCAAGCTCATCTACTAACCCCACTGACCATATTCATGACATCACAACCCAACACACCGCTAATGATACCACCTGCCTCTTAGTAATATGATCTATCAAAATGAACCTGCAATGGTTTGCTGAGTGCCAAGAATAATCCTATTAACCAATAACATTGAATTAATCACTAACCTTCTGTTCTGGAGCAATGCACTGCCCAGTGGTAGTAGGCACCATATACATGCATTTAGTTGGTGCTTTTCGTTCCTACATTAAATAAAATCATATCTACATCCCTCTTATCAGATTCTAATCATTTTGGTACATTTTCCTTTATTCATTTTTCTAAATTAATTTGTGAATTTTATTGTATTGTTGAATTTATTGTTGTTTGGCAATGCTTGGATTTAGCAAGGAGTTCTCATCTGAAATGCTTGATTATAGTGCCATTGTTGTAACCTATTATTAAGAAGAGATTCTCTAATAATTGGTGTATCCTCATAAGGTTACGATTATTAAGCAGGTAGGGGTACCCTCTCCCAAATTATTAACACATTAATCACTGTGGGATGTCTTTAAGATTCGAGCTAGGCGGAGGCTGGCTTCAGTTTGATGGCTTTGAATGCACTCAAAAGGTTCAAAATGGGTCTAATGTCTGCCAAAACGTTCTGGTTTATTTCTGACTTTGTAAGGGAAGGTATGATAAAGGTCTCTTTGAGCTTGCTGGGAACATACCTGTTGCTGAGGCAATTCTATGGAAACAAATAACAGAAATTGATCTTAGCCACACTTGAGTTGCAGACAGCTTAGGACAATGATTAGGCACTGAAAATCTTTAGAACAATTTATTTAAAAAAATATTTCTGAGAGTTGTATCTAGTTAAATATCCCTCGAGGGAAGTTGAATATACAATGACATTAGATGAGCGCAGACCAAAACAACACAAATCTATTGGTTTTACCCTTAAGTGTAGTTAGTAAAAGTAATATATATTCCGTAAACATGCTGCCCAATAATAACTTTTCAATTCTAGGTTTAACCAATCTGCTTCATCTATATCTTGAAATATTAGTTTTCTAGCACTTCTGGGTAAAGAAGTCTTTCAAACAAATCTATATACATGAGATTCTAATCTGATAAAAAAAACTATCCTGGATATATAGCTGAGCTATGGGAGTCTAATAATCTTAACCAGACTAACCTTCTTGATTAATAGTAAAGTCAAACTTAGTTACAGGTCCAACAACTGGTTTACCTCTATACATTTAAGATAATTGGCAAATAAGAAGATCTCAAAGCTGCTGTAAACTGAACTCCTTATTAGTGAACTTGCTCCACTATCCTCACAATTTAGGGCATTCAACTATTACATTTTTGGGGTACATTCCAAATGATAAATGATAAAATAGTTTATTGCCTATATGTTTGTAGGTCTGATATCCACAAGTGTGTTAAATATCCCCAGTTCCCAAATATTCAGTCCTTTAGGATAATTCGGAATATCCCGGGTAGCTACCATAATTATATTCATAGATATGAAACTAAATTGTTTATTCATGAGATATACTGGATAAGAATAATGGATTTTAGCAATGCCATATGATATGATCACAGTAATATTAACTAAAACAGACTATTCATTAACAATATTCAACACAAACTGTCTGAGAAACCACATTATTTCATTGAGGCAATGTACTCATCCAAGTACACAATCAAAATTGTTTCACAATTTTACAAAAACACTAAGATAAAAATAGCTAATAGGCTGCAGATATAACATCGCTATGGGTGTCTGAGGAAAATGAGATATATGGTGAAATTTGACCTTTTTCTTTTAGTATGTTTTATAACATATGTTGGAGTAGTAGATATCAAAGCGAACACTTATCACCATCCATCATTTTACACCATAAATCAGCTAAAACATATCCCCTTTCCAGTTTTAGTTGTCCCAATTGTAACCTGTCAAACGCTAATCCTATTCATATGGTTTTTTTCTTGCCTGTTGGCCGCATTCTGGAACAAACCCGGGGACTATCTATGGAAAATCGTGGATGAACAGATTATTTGGAATGCTGCCCTGGTTCAGTTTGGGAACCAATATGAATGTCATCAATCCCAGATATTGACCCAATACCAGACAAACTTGCTAGAATACTAACACCCACACTACAGATAAACTATTTTGGGACTGATATGGAATTAGCAGTAGCAAAAAGTCATAGAAAGCAAACAGAACTATAATCTTTGATTTTTTTAAATTATTTTTAAAACTGACGTGTAAACAATGGGATGGCTAAGACAAACAAACATAGTCCAAGACATATTACTTGGGGGAAAACCGAGCGGTGACAGAAGATCCATTTCTTTCTCTGTTATGTTAATCTTTACTAATCATTGTTCTTACTAACTAAAATCAGCTTTATGGTGTTTTGCATGCAATAACACTGATTTACTAAAATGTACAAAACACCCGTTAAAAGAAGATACAGTTGCCACAATAAAAGTTAATATTTCACTAAGGTTAGTAAACTGTGATGCCATTTTGCATATGATAAAAAATGGTTTCTCTCTGTATTACTATGCAATGACTGTTTTATATTAGCAAAGGAGCCCAGTTAGTTGAATCTTAAGGTTAAGCTGAAACCCTGGGGTCGGGGCCTAGGTATCTATGCCAGCAATGCATTTTCAAGATCCTGTTTTGTATGGCAGCAGTATGGGGAAAAACACGTTAGTACATTGTCAATGAGAGAGAGAGAGAGAGGTAGCTTGATTTTGAAGGGATGTAGAGAGGATCCACAGGTTGCAGTACTGATAAGGAGGCAATCTGGTATTTAAGAGCTTTATTTATAGCATTAAAGATCTGCATCAGATCCTGGCAGTTGTTGAGAGATGTAGGATTTTCTTGGGACAAAGTTAAGTTAGTGAAAATGTTGAAAAATTGATTGCTATATTGTCTGTTGTGTTGATAACAGTTTCTGGATATAGTCATTCTGTGTCCTAAACTGTATGGCTTTGTATCCTCTTTAAAAGAGAACTTAGGGTGTGAGAATTATGGCGGATTTGGACTTTATCTCATTTCTTTTGAGTTTCCTGTCATGATGTTTCAGTTACTGAAGGCAGTTGTTAGATTCTGTTTTCTGTTTCAGTTTTGGCCTGAAGATATTAATAGGGGTCACTATATTTCATGCTTTAACTACACTATGTTCTGGTGACTCCAATATTAGCTTTGGTGTTAGATCTTGCATCCTTGACGTGGTTTCCCCTTACTTTTTGCCTGTACGTCCTATATTTTTGACTGTGTGCTGGGTTTTGGTTTTGCTGGTTTAGGCACTCTGGGCACTTTGAAACTGCTGTTCAGTGTCAAAGTGCAAGTGCTCTGTGTGTAAATTGTAATTCTGATTGATTATCCGTTATTGGCATATTTGATTTACTGGTAAGTCCCTAGTAAAGTGAACAGTGTGTGCCCAGGGCCTGTAAATCAAATCCTACTAGTGGGTCTGCAGCACAGATTGTGCCACCCACACAAGTAGCCTTTCAAATAGGTCTCAGACCTGCCACTGCAGTATCTGTGAGTGCAGATTTAAACTGCCATGTTGACCTGGCAAGTGCACCCACTGGCCAGGCCCCAACCTTCCCTTTTCTTACATGTAAGTTACCTCTAAGGTTGGCCCAAGGTACCCCCGTGGGCAGGGTGCAGTGTGAGTGAAAGGTAGGACATGTACTGGTGTGTTTTACATGTCTTGATAGTGAAATACTGCCAATTTCGTTTTTCACTATTGCAAGGAATAGGCTATCATTGGAACTGCCTTATAACGTTTTACAAGTGTAACTTTCAATTTGGTACAGCTAGAGATTTGGAGTTTAGACGCTCTCAACTCAGAATTTAATAACACACCTTTTAGTGAAGGTGGTTTTTAAATTGTGTGTTTGAAAATGCCACTTTTAGAAAGTGGGCATTTCCTTGTTTAACCATCCTGTGTGCCCCTGCCTGCTTGTGAATTCATCATCTGGTTTTAGACTGACAGGGGCTGTTTATGCATTCACTCCAGACACACACACAAAAGGAGCCGAGGTGTGCCCTATCTATGCTGATGGGCCGTCCTGGGCTAGAGCGTTGTGAGGAGTTGTCACTGACACCTGAATAGGCTGTGGCTGCTCTGCAGAATGGGGTCTCCACCTCATGTAGTGAAAGTCCACTAAGGAGGACAGAACGGGTTTTACTGAGCAAGAGAGATTTTCTGAACAAAGACTTCAAAGGGAAAAAGGGGTATAGGTATTAGACCTAAAACCTCAGATCATTAGATTACTTCTGGAATCAAGAGGAACTTCTGCCAAGGAGAAGAGCCGAAGAGCTGTGAGGAGAAGACTGCTCCTTTGCTGTGTGTTGCTTTGCTGGGTTGGCCTGGCCTGCAGTTTCTGCTTCTGCTAAGGAGAGGACAGCGACTGGACTTTACTGTGAAACCTGCTTGAGAAGAATCTCCAAGGACTTGTGTGTGCTGGCCTCTTGTTCCGAAGTATGAGGGACACAAAGACTTAACCTACAGCCTTTTTGAACTCCACTGCTGAGAGTTCTGACCTGCCTGGGAGTGCCTTTTCCAGTTCTGGGTCCCCGGAGGTTGTTCCTGTTACAGAAACCTATGAAGAACTGAACAAACCACTAAATCGACACTTTGCTCTTCTTGCGGTTGAATTTTCTGACTCAGCACTGCCTTGGGGGCTAAATTTCAGTAGCACAGAGAAATCGATGCATCGCCTGCAGGCGGCCTGAGAAACTGCAGCACACCAATGCAGGCTCTGCTGAATGGCTAAAAGAATCCACGCAATACTTGTCAGCGGCTAAGGAAATCCACGCAGTTCCCGTAGTGCCTGAATTTTCTCATGCATTGCACCTGTGCGGCAAATTTTTCCACTGCCACTTCCGCAGACCAAAATCACCTGGGAAATCGACACCTCACTTCCCCCTACAGTCCGGATACGACACATCACTTCTCATGCATGTAACAGAGCTGTTGCATTGCCTCTCCAAGGACTCTGGAACTAACATATTGGTGTGTTTTTGTATGCTTCCCTTCTCTGCGGAGGTTTTGCCTTTTGGTTTTTGACACATTTGAGGTATTTTGTGTACAAATCACGCATCTATAGATTTCTATGGACAGAATTGCTTGAAACCTTTTAAATGCATATTTTGAGTTGTGTATGTTGGATTTTTATCGTTTTGGTCTTGTTTAGTTTAGATAAAGATACTTTATTTTTCTAAACTGGTGTGGTGTCCATTTGTAGTGTAGTCACTATGTTACTGGGTGTGTTATGTATAAATACTTTAAACAATGCCTCTGAGATAAACCGATCTGCTCGTGCCAGCTACCGGTGAGCAGGGGTAATCTAAGTGTGTATCTCCCTTATCCTGACTAGAAGGAAGGGTCCCTACTTGGACAGGGTGCAAATCCCTGCCAACTATATACCCCTTTCTAAATTTGACACAAAGTATTGGTGTTGTTCGATCTTTCAGAAAACCTGCACAAGAGGATCTTGGCGTGTATGCATGAGATTCTTGAGCCAAATGGGGGCGGGGGTTCTGAGGTAAATGTGCAGATAGGGTGTCAGGAACCCTCCTGCCTGGTCCCATTAAACCTCTACTTTGGTGCCTCCATTTTAGTTTCATTGGCCAAGATTAGGTCCTTGTGGCAAGTCCCAGGTTGCTTGTTTACAATGTGAACATGATCTAGAAAGGTTCAGTAAGGTGTTCATAACAAGTCATGGGTTTGTGATAACATGTCTACAGTTCAATGATGTATCTGCCCTGCTACCTCAATTGCTGAATTGGAATTTATTGACTTGATTTAATGTACGCTTTGAATTTGCGTTTGCCTTTCTATAACAAAAACAGCTTTCGTGAGTGTCAGCTGCCATCTTGGACATGGTCTTTGGATAAAAGTGACTAAATAGCCTGATTGAAATATTCAAGAGAGACTACTGGGGACAAAAGAATGATCTCCAAAGATATCCCAGATACAGAGTCAGTAGCCAGAGACACTGCTCAAGTGCAACAAACTACAGTTTGAAGGAACAAGGCTGATATGTTAAGTGCCCCCAGTAAACTCAGCAACATTGTCATAAGACAGTGCATCAGATTTCTGTTAAGGAAACTGAAGTCAATCTGTGGTTAAAGCCTTATTTGGGGATTTAAATCGTCTGAGCTCAAACTTGGCAACAACCTATTCTTTCTATTCCAATACGAATACAATTTCTGCTGCTCTTACCCTAATTAGCAATTCTGGAGATCTGGAGTATTAGGACACATAGGACAGAATATCATTTACTAATTCATATGATGTGAACCAGTAGTTGTTCAGATAGTAAAGTAGTGCATTCTCTCGGATTTGTTCCCAGAGTCGCCTTAAATCTTCCACTTCAACTCTGCTGTAGTCGTATGCTCATTGAGGTTGCATCATAACACTGACACTGTGGGGTGAGAGGGCTGGAGATTGAGAGAAGTGGCAACATTCGGCTCCTATTATATATTTGTTGATCTTATTTTGACAAAGGAGAGGGATGCTGAACTATATTCAGCAGTGGTCATGATGGCAGCAATTAATCTGTGGTGGTTATGTTGGTATTATTAGGAGTGAAAAAGGACATTGAGCTTGTGGCAAGCTTTCTGTGTGGGTATACACAACAGTTGCAAGAAAACTATACCTTGAGCAGAACAGCTTCTTGGATCACTCATCCACGTGTTGACTTCTCCGTACATGTGGGAGCAGCTGAACTCAAGATGTTAGGCTAAGTCATTAGCTTTCATCGGAAATGTCCTGCTTGGCATTTTGAGGGGACTAAATGAATGATTATGAAAATGAAGTGAGCGGGAGGATGCACTTGACCATAATGTGCACAAAGGAGTCTTAGGGAGATATGTTATCCCTTTGCAGGTGGCACCGCGTGAGAAGGTCAGTGCCACCTCACCACAACTGCATGAGCATTTGTTTTTGGTGAAGTTACCTTAGTTTGCCATTGGGAAGTTTGAGTGGGAAAAGGTGTCTGAAAACCAGATCTTGGTGGATCAAATGATGAAAGAATGTGATAGAATTTGCTGACAGTCTGATTTAGGTACCAAACACTGAAAAGGGAAACTTTTGGTACGAATTATCCCAGTGGATGGCCAAATCACTTTTGGGTGGCATTAATGGATGATGGCTCAGATTCCAGGAGGGATAATAGACCGAGGTGGACACGATGGACAAGTTAACCTCTGCCATGCTCATGACGAGCTCAGCTCGTCATGAGGCACGGTTGAGCTGCACTCTCGTCATGACCGTTGGAACGTTCGCACGCGGGGATAATTACCCCCGCTGTGCTCCGCTCGTCATGAGTGCAGCTGCACTGTGCCTCATGACGAGCCTAGCTCGTCACAAGCACAGCGGCGCCGTGCACGGCCCCCCTACCCTCCGCACAGCGGGGGAAAACACCCCGCAGCGAAGGGGTTAATTACCTTTGGTACTGCCTTTTCTGGTAGAGACTCCCTTGAACTGTAGATTCCTCACTGAGTGAATTCTGAATTCTTCCAGGTGCCAGACTGGATCCGGAAACTTCAATAGCATGCATCGACAAGTGGTGATATATAGCTTCGCTTCAGGTTTGTCATTTCAGATGTGATGTTGGGCCAACATAAGACTGCCACCTCAGCACTTGGATGTCCGTTTCTTTTTGATCTCTGTCCAAGACATCAGATGTGAAGGCGTTGAAATCAAAAGTACAGTGTGCAGATGTTTTAGCTTTGAATCTTAATAATGGACTTTAAAAATCCATTCCACAAAATGGAAAGAAGGGATGGACTGTGAGGAATTTGCAGTTAGATAGGAGTCTTCACTAGGAAAAGTGTTACTGAAGGTACGTAACATATTTTCTAATACAGACTTCTAATTGCAGATTCCTCACTGCTTGATGTTGGGTTTTTGATCAAGGGGGGTGAAAACTCTTCTCAAGCAACAACCACAATCCCTGTCAGGGTGAACCACTGTCACTAAATTAACATGTGCTTAACCCTCAGGTAGCTTGGCCCAAAAGCAGTCTGGCTTAACTTAGTGTAAGATATTTGTGAAGCACACAACCAGTAATAGAGTGCAACACAACACATTAAAAGTCACACACCACTTTAGAAAATAGAGTAAAATTTAATAAATAAAATGACAGCAAAACAAAGTTTTCAGTGAAAAGATGTGCCTAAAATATCAAAGTGCCAACTGCCGACATCTAGTCATGCTAGACTGGCATAAAGTCAAAAGCTATGGCTAGGCGTGATGAAGCACACTTTGGATACAAAAACTGGATTGGGCCTAGTATTGGCTTACCTTTAGACAAAGAAGAATTTTTGAGGAAAATATCTGAGTAGGTGAAGTTCAGCAGGGTAGGTTGCTGGCAGTGTTAGAAGAGATGGGGTCGCTGTAGGAGAGCCGCTGGACAACGTTGTGGTGAAGGTCTCTACGTTAGAACTTATTGGGAAGTCGAAAATGTCCACTCGGAAGAAGCTGCAGGCTGTAGCTGATGAGGGCTCCACAAGGCTGGATACTGTTCCTTAGAGGAGCCACTGAACAGTATTTGCTGCTGCAGAAAATAACACAGTGGGAGCTCTTGTCAAGTCAGGCCGACCTGCACTGCACCTTGGCTGGATCATGTAAGTCTCGATCTCCTGTTAGTCCTCAGACCAGATCACTTTTTATTGGAGTTGTCCCAAGTCTTGGTATCTGACTGTTTTGGTGCTTTTAGCACCAGTTCCAAGCGTCCAGGACTAGGTAGCCACCACATAGAGGGTCGGACTCACTTCAGACAGGGTCCAGGTGATGGTTCAACTTGATGGAGCTTTTTGTGTCCCTGTGGCAGATACCAGGAGGCCAGCCACCTAGCCCTTGGAGTCTCTCTGGTCGTCCTGAGATCAAGCAGCAAGGCAGACTTCAAGTAGCAGGGCAGTTACCTGAGGGGAACAAGGCAGGTTTCAAGCAACAGGACAGTCCTCTGGTAGTAACAGGGCACTCCCCTGAAGTATAAGTAGTCTTTCTGGGGGCCATATGCAGGTACAGAAATGGTCTGACAGTGTAATATTTATATCTGGTTTCAGCCTATGAAGTGGGAGAACTTGCTCCCACATCTGGTTCTGGGATTTCGTCCCTCCCAAGCCCATGCTCCAAGATGTCTTGGGTGACAAAGGACTGATATGAAGTACTTTTGTGTGTGTGCTGAAGGCAGCTCCTTTGAAATGTAAGTGTGGAGGGGAGCAGCTCCGTCCATCTCATCCTGGCAGGATGGCCCATCCTGCCAATACTAAGTCAACCTTGTCTCACTGTCTGGGAAGAATACACAAAGGCCAACATCCAACTGCACCTAGTCATATGCCACTGGTTGCAGGTACCAAATAGTTTGGACAAGAAACCACTAACTTGCTAAAAGAGGCATGCTTGCTGGGATAGTGACAAACAAAGCAGGAAAGGTTGAAGGGTTCAGGAAGAACCACAGACAACAAAGTTCTCCGAATGTCCTGAGTAAACAAATTTGGTTGTCTGTCACCTGGAAGGTAGAATGTCACTAACCTCTACAGGGGGAAAGAAAGCCATCAACCATTGCCTTTCAGTCTCCACCCATGGAGCTGTAGGTTATGCAGGCTTGGGTGCAAGACACAGCTTTACTGTTGCAACAGGAAGTCCTCCTAAAGAGGCAGCAGGATTGGGGGAGGGGGCTTATGATCATAGCCAGACTTCCAAGTAGCATACTTTTATCGCCCAGTCTAGCGCCTCTCTTGTCCTTCTTGAGTACTCTGGGCAGGAGAGGTAGGTGTGGAAAGGCATGTAAGAGTGTCGACCTCCAGTGATCCAGAGGGTGTCTGAGGGAGGACTGCCTTGATAACTCTAATGCACAAACATTTGGATACTGTTCGTTCTTTGCAGAGGTGAATCGTTTGAGCCAGGATTATCCCCATTCATAAAAAATGCCCTCTAAGTGTAACTGTAATTTGTGATCTGCATATGCTATGTATGATTTCATATGCCCTGGCGATTAAAGAAACTGCTGGGTGCTGTGCCACAAGGGAGATGCCCTTTGTTCAGCCCCTTCCAGAGGTGCAAGACCTCATGGCACAGGACCCACAACCCTACACCGCCTTGTTTTTTGCAGTACCACATTACAGTCATGTTGTCAGTGAGAACCTGTACCTGTCCCCCCTTGATGGTCATGAGGAGTGCCTTCAATGACAAGGGAATCACTTGCAACTCCAACTAGTTGATGTGGAGTAGAGCTTCTGCTGGACCCCAGAGTCCTCTGATATCCACCTCTGCCTGAAGGATGTATACATCACAACCATTAGATCTAGGAGGGGTAGGGAGAGGAGTATGAGACCTTTCCACCGTAGGTGAGCAGCTGCCTCTGCACAGCTTTTGCAGTCTCCTTCGACACCTGGATGGAGTCTGACAGGTTCCCTTGGTGCTGTGTCCTATGAGACTACAGAACCCACTGCAAAATGTGCATGTGCCATTTGACAAGGTTCACAAGCAATATGCAGGCAGTCAAAAGGCCAGAAACCTCAGAGCCACTCTCACTGAGACCCAGGTCAAGGGCTGCATCATCAGTTTGATAGTCTGAATGCCCTGTAATCGTTGAAGCAGAGGGCACCGTATCCAGGTTGGCTCAGATGAAAGTAAGCCTCTCTGAAGGAGTCAGGTGTGACTTCGGCACATTGATGGAGAACCCAAGCGATGTTAACAGGTTGACTGTCATCTGGAGGTCATCAACGTCTGGGAGTGTAAGGGGAAAGTATCAGGTAGGGCTGCCCCCGCTCAATCAACTGTCAATCAAATAGCCTTACCTAATTAACAAAACATCAATATAATAGACCAGTAGGAGGGGTCTGATATATCATCATAAATCTAGATCCCCTGAATGTGTAAAATAACACTATTCCACAGGTCAAGATGTATAAGCTTATAAACAAAGATGAACACAGGCCACTACTCACTACAAACAAAAACAGAGTGAAAACAGAGAGAGTGCCTCACGGTCGAATCACCCGAGGGGGTTCCCGGCTAACAATAACCGGTATACCCACTTCTCACCATTGGTCACTCTCTCTGTGTGAAGTAAAAAGAAAGTACACAAAGACATTCAAATGTGCACAGGTCAGAATAGAGACATATAAACCAACAGTGAACGAATACCAACACTTATTGTGAAACTGTGTATAGATATACCTATAACCCCATGAAAAAGAGATGAACCACAAGAATCGGTTCAACAGAAAAGATAAAATTCAGGTGAGGTTTGCTGACTGTCTATCTTTATTCTGGTGCTGCAAAACCTCCCAATTAAAAATGGTTAATTATATACCATCAATGTTTATTTAGAGCCAACATGTTTCGTTGCTCCAATTTCAGCAACTTCCTCAGGGCAAAGATGGGGTTCTCTATTCTCAGTCTTCACACCTTTTTAATTAAAGGACAAGTACAAGTTGAAAGTCATCCTCCAGTCTCCTGGATCCAGGGCGGTCAGAACTTGGGCCAGAAGTGAGTATTTTAAATGTGTCCTTCCTGGGGAAGAAGTTCGGAGGGCTGAGAGCTAGGATAGGACTAAGGCCTCAATCCTGTTTCAGAATCAGAAAGTAACAGGAGTAATAACCAGTCCCGCTCTCTGGTGCCTACACCCTCTCTATCGCTCCCTTGGCCAAGACAGCTTGAACTTTTCCACATGGAATGGACAAGTGGTCCTCTGGTAGATGGTGTGGGTGGCATGTCTGGAGGATAAGACCGAAAAGGCAGGGAGTATCAGAGTTCTACGATCAGGAGCACCTATTTGTCTAATGTGATTCTCCTCCATCTGGCGAGCTGAAAGGTGATGTGACTGTTTACTGGGCAATCGTCCAATGCCAAGGTCCAAATTAAAATAGTTTTGCCTGAGCTGCAGAGGGGGGATGTCTGGGTGCTATCAGCTGGCTCTCCGGCTTCACCCTTGAAAGGCAGGGAAGCTTGTTGCTGCTGGTGTGGACATTGGTGTAGTCTCTGCTGATACACCCTTATGCAGTATCAAAAAGGGTGTTTCCGTGGAGAAACTGCAGAACAGACTGAGCTGAGCCTGGTGAGTGAGTGTGGCCTTGTCCTACCTCTGAAAAAGGTTCAAACTATTGAACGGCATGTCCATCAGAGATTGCTGGACATCTGAGAAAAAGCCAGTTGAGGGAATCCATGCATTACACCACGCTGGTCCCAACTGCCGTACACAAGCTGTTGGTTTTTGTCGAGTGTGTTTGACATCCTCTAGAAAAGCTGGAAAGATGTCCCCACAAGGTGTGTGAATACCTTCCCAGGAGGTACAGACACATAGGGCAAGACTGGTACTGGAGAAAACACATTTTGTAAGGTTCTCCGTTCACTTGGATTGCATGTCAAGTACAGTGATAGAAAGGAATGTGGAGTTGAGTAGACAGGACAATACCTGAACCACTAGGCTCTCTGGGGTACGATGCTGCTCTAAGAAATCTAAGTCTCTGGAATCAGAACTCTGATGCAGTGCCACTTGTCAATTGAAGGGGGGGCATGGCTTTGCTCAGGTGCCCACCAGTTTGTAAGAGCCTTGTTAAAAGGTAGTAGGAGTTCCTGAGTTGTGGATGTTGGGTGGAGGACTTTGGTTTAAACTTCTGCATTTTCAGTATCAAATCAAGCACTTCCACTGCCCTGCGAATGACAGTGGTAAAAGATGAAGACTCCTCAGTGGCCATAAGGTTTGGAAAACTGATTCCAATATCTGAGATGAAGGTGTCCAGCCCACTGGTATCCTGGAAGTACTGAAAAAGAACAAGTTACTTACCTTTGATAATGCTCTTTCTGGTAAAGACTATCTAGCCTAAGATTTCTCACTGTTTGACTATTCCTCAGGTATCAGACTGGATCTGGAAACTTTTCAGTAGTATCTTTGTGCGCCGGTAGGTGGCACCATGCAGCTCCACACTAATGCTGTTTCACTTCGGAAATGACATGCAAAGCCTTTGCAGGCACCACTCCATGAGCTGATGTCAATTGCTTCCAAAACTCAGTGCCCTCAGACGCGACCCCTAAAAGCGAATTGGTATAATCAGTGTGCAGATTACTAGAAAAGGAAGGTGAGAATCGCGACTAGATAGATTCTCTACCAGAAAGAGCATTATAGAAGGTAAGTAACTTGTTCTTCTGATAGAGATTTCTAGCCACATGTCCCTCACCTTTTGAATAAATGCCAAGCAGTACCTAATTGGAGGTGGGTCTGTGAGTGGACTCATACAAGAAAGTCCTATAGGACTGAGCGGGCAGACCCGACTGTCCCAACAATAGTGCTTCGTGAGCCTATGAAGAGATGCCCACATAGCCGCCTGGAAGATTTCTAGGACTGGGACTCCGGAAACTAATGCTGTGGTAGCAACTTTGGCCCTGGTAGAATGAGCACACAGTCCTTCCACCAGCTGCTTTTTAGCCAGTGTGTTGCAGATCTGAATGCAGAGCACAATCCAGTGGGAGATGGTTCTCTTCTGCACAGCCTTGTCAAACCCCACAAATATTTGATCATCCAACCAGTGTTCCTTGGTTTGATCAATGTACATATCAGGGCTCTCATCATCCTCCTTAGAGGGGTGTTGCAGAGCATAGAACACTAACCAAGTGATTTTTGACTCAATGGTGTTATAACCTTAGGCAAGAAAGATGCCAGTGTCTGCAAAAACAGTTTGGGGAAAAAAAGTGGTGTACTGTAGTTGAACGTGTGACTCACCGGTTAGAGGAGGCAGTCCCTGATGCAGAGGTCAGACCTGGGACCAGGGTTCAATCCCCGACGCGGCAGGGCCTTGAGCTCAAAATGTCCACAGACTTGATAATTCTCACCTCGGTGCCTACTCGAATCGTGGGTTCACACTCTGCAACTCTCGGCAATAGCTTGCTTAATCTCCACTACGGCCCCACCGCGATGGGATGCCTGGTCTTCACCTTGGGGATGCCCAGTAGGGGTAATCTCGCAGGGAAAGACCAGGACGGGTTCCCAAAGCAAGCGCCTTGAGACCTTACGGTGAAAGGCGCTATATAAGAACGTATGATTTACGATTTAAGCTCACTTACATATGTGCCGATTAAATGGCAACGAGGAACACAGTCTTAAGGGTGCAACCCTTTATTTAAAAAATAAATCACAATCAACTGGAAACTTAAACAAAGATCCAGCAAATGTAAAACAGGCTAAATAGGTGGAAGGTACTCTTTAACTGTGCCCAGAGCAAGGCCTGGTGGGCTAGGGAAAAAACAAGCAAGAAAATGTCAGATGATTTGGCCTGGAGGGGGTCACTCTGGCTTGTGCCACATCAAACTACAAACTTGTCCCAAAGACAGGTGTATACAGTTTTGGTTGAAGGACACAGTGCTGCCAAGATTACATCAACCTCGGGAGAAAGTTTGAAGGTGTTCAGTGTCACTACTCACTTGCCAAGCATGAAGTTGAAGATTGCAAGGGCTTGGGTGCTGCACCAGGCCCTACAGCTGCAGAGCAGATCCTCCTTGAGGGTCAGCCTGATTAGAGGACAAATGCTCAGGCCCAGCAGCTCTGGAAACCATAATCTCCTAGCCCAATCCAGAGTCACTAGGATGACTTGAGCCAAGTTGGGCCTGATCTTCTTGAGAACTTGAGGCGGAGTGGTATCAGCAGGAAGATATACATGTGTCTTGGAGCAAGAGGTGCCTTGGAAACTCTAATACGCAGAAGTACTGAAATACTGTTTCTAAGCTGTGGCTAATAGATTGAGCCAAGGTTCTCCCCATGAATATCTGAGATGGAGTCATGTGTGACTTCGGCATGTTGAGAGTGAACCCCAAAGATGACAGGAAATTTGACGTAGTCTAGAGATGATTGACGTCTGCTTGGGACAAGATCACCTTGAACAGTCAACATTTTAGGTAGGGGAAGGCCGGAACCCCTTACCTCAGAAGGTGTGCTACCACCATTGCGATCACTTTGTGAACACCCGACAGGCACTATAGAGACCAAAGGAGAGCATAGCAAATTGGAAATGCTCCTGTCCCGCCACGAACTGCAGGTAGCGCCTCAGGGTCTGCAGGACGGGTATATAGAAGTAGGCGTACTGCAGGTCCAACGCTATCATCCAGTGTCCAGGATTGAGGCCAGACAAGACCTGGACAAATGTGAGCATCATAATTTTTTCCTTCTGGAGGAGGGTGTTGAGAGGCTCAGATCTAAAATTGGGCACAGACCTTCGTCCTTCTTGGGCACCAGAAAGAAGCAGGAATAGCAACCACAAACTACTTCTGCAGCAGGTACCCTCTCAATATCCCCTTTGGTCAAAAGGGGCTTACACTTCCTGCCACAAGACAGAAAGATGGTCAAATATACACCTGTGCTGGACGAAAGGGTAGTGTCTCTTTCCCTCTAGAGCTCCGGATGAGAGAGAACTGCTCTAAATGCTACGCAGGTCAGCCATACGTAGGAATTAGAAGCCTCACGTACAGAACAGGCGACATTGAGGGCCTCCTTTCACACATAACCCTCGAACATTCCATCACGCTGATCATTCAGATTGAGACTTCGAGCACGGAAGAATTAAAACTTCACTGTGAGAACTCCAACGGTTTTTATTATGAAAATTCCACATTACCTTGGAGCACCAGACATTTGCAGTTAAGGCCATTTCCAGCCAACGTCCGGAGGAGAACCCTAGAATAACTCTGGGTTTGAAACGCGTTGACTCTGAGCTGAAGCCATAACAGTTATGGGGCACTCCAGGGAACTATATAAGAAATGTATCCCCCTATGGTGTAATGACCCTATTTATATAGAGTAGTCTTCAGCCCAGTAAACAGGCAGGACCTTTCGAACTAGGAAAAGTCCACCTGTTCCTTCATCTGTTACACAAGGACTGATGTCCTCTAAAGATTTTTGGAGGCAATTGACATTCCACATGGTGTTCATGTTTTGTACATGTGTTTATTGAGTATTTTGTGTTTTTGATTTATATGTAGTGTGGTAAATGTGTTACATCTGTGTCGCTTTCAAGGACATGGCGGAATGTTACGATGCATTATATTTTGAAATGTAAAAATAATGTAAAATAAATGTACACTTAGGATTTATTGGCTTGGTGGTGCCAAACACTTGTTTAACAACCTATTTGGTCACGTTCCAGTTTTTCAAATTATAGCAGTCCAGGCCAGATAGTGATAGGACCCAAGCCTTTTTTGTTTTACTTGAAAGAAAAGGTAGGGCATAGATCTTCAATACAATTTACAGAACGCACCTGTCTGATGTTATGACCAGTCAACCTGGCAAGAATCTTCAGATTCTGCCTCCCACAGGGTGGCTGTGCTCTGCGAAAGTCATGCAAAAAGAGTCAGAGAGTATGATAGGTATCTCCTTTCCTGCATCGATTAATTTTGCACTGGCAATGATGTTCCAGGCATCGGTGTCAACCATGGTGCCAGAGGAGGGGCTGGATGTTGTGATAGACTTGGAATGAACAACTGGTGCCCAGGGTGACCAACAGGCAGGACCCTGGATGGAAGACCCCTTGGTTCCTCAGGCCCTAAGGCACACTAGAGAGAGTTCACAAGGATCCAAAGGGTTGGAGCATGGCCTTGTGGAACTCTTTAGATCTGTTTAGGCATGGCAGAAAGTCCTGGAAACTTAGTTTGTGTTGGAAACCGTTGCTGGATCAGCTCCAAAATTGACTGGCTCAGTGAGCAAGAACAATGGTATCGCCCCCACACCTTCTCAGGTGAGTGCAAGTGGCGAGAGGAGGCAGAGTCATGCTTTGCTTTCTTATGTTTCTATTTAGACTTTCCGGATTATTTGGATCTAGATTAAGACTGACCTCTGGAATGACTTTGTCGACTTCTGGTGCGAGAACAGGACTAGGATCTAATCTTCAACTTGGAGCGCAACTTAGATCTGTCTAACCTCAGGGTCTTCTCATGCTTTGAAGGAAGTGACCCAATTAGGGCCACCCGGGTCACTCGTGACCACCTCTCAGCCTTCCATACAAATGAAGAGTTGGTCAGACAGTAGAGAATACAAACTAAGTATATTTATTCAGGTACACTCAAGCAGAGTCCAGTTTGACCAGCCTCCTGGGTCTGCTGCAGAAGGACTGACTTCAGAAGACATGGTGATACATTATGTACAATTCAGAACCAATGAAGACACACCCTGACTGGAAATTTCCAGTTGGAGGCAGCTAGACAAAGTAGGTACAGAAGGATGAGTTTAGATCCTGAGACTGGGCACATGCTATCTTAATGCCAAGTTCGTTCTGCCTGTGCCCGCCACTCTAAAGGTGGGAGCAGGCCTCTATCTAGTGGGAAAGGTATGCGCTAATAAGAACAGTGTATTCATTAGTAGAGCAAGGCCCAACCTTGGAGAAACGCAAACGACCCCCGCTGCTTTCAGCAGAGGCAGAGAGAAAAGTTAGTTTTGATCATGGCTCAAAATGTCGGCTAAACATAAAATGGTGCTGCGAATGCTAACTTAAGACGTACAATACATAAACAGCACAGCTAAAACATTTTTATTCCAACAGACCCTCGTTTTAGCATTCGCTAACAACTTTTATGTTACTATCTAGGAACAGATACCATATTGCGAGGATAAGAACTATCACTATAAGCTGGTGCACACATAATCAGTATTCAAAGATACCCTCATCGTCGATCTGCATAATGTCATCAATGTGTTTTTGCAACGTGATCACAGCATTGGTATCATGAATGGATATTTTCCGCTTAGGTGTCAGAGCACTTCCACAATAGGTGCAACAAGCCGGAAGACAGGATATACAGAGACAACATGTAAAGATAATACCGGCAATTAGAACCAAAAAGATAAGTGTCTTCCAACCCCATGTTGTTAGCATATTCCAGAGCCACCAGTGTCCAAGTACCCGTCTCTTGGTGTTTGTCTGACGAAAGTCTATGCAATTTTTGTAAAGCTGTATACAAACGGGGGTAGTCAGGTATGTAAACGCAACAGCTGCTGCCAGTGATTCAAAAGGCGCCTCCTGGATCAGCGAGGATGACGTCTAACACAATCCTGTTCTGTAAGGTATCTAATCTCGTAGCCTAGAGCTCAGCAGTGATGGTTGTCAGTATCCCAGCTGTTGTATTAATAATCCCTTCCACAACTCTTGTTAGCCGACAAAGTTGAAGACTATTAGCTCTGGGGCCCCAGAAAGGTGAAAGACCCCTTCCAGCATCGTCAAACTGATGTCAGGTGGTATCTGTCTGATCTATATCCTCAGTGTCAACAACCCTTCTGACTCGAGGCAAGTATATACTCCTACGTTGCAGCTGATGATCTTTATGGTAATTGCACGGGGCAACATACACAGGGGGAAGAAGGAAAGAGCGTTAACATCTGCCAGACCACCCCCTCGGAAGCCAGACATGAACTTGGGATCCACAGACAAAATAGACATTCTGGGGAAGGATCAAGGGCGGATAATAATCGTTCTCAGTCTGTAGATGAAATTGCATTTACTTTCCCCACTTTTACCTCCTGTGTCCACTGGACACAGAAGCTAGCTTTTATGTTGACCAAGGACACCAGCATCCGTTTGTCCTTCGTAACATTACGATCTTGGAAAGATTGGAAATATTCACAGGTGTTGAACCTTTGGAAATCAGCCATTTCCATTCTAAGGCATGTTTCATTCTTCACGAGACAGACGGTGCCATTATCATCAACAAATTTTTGAATAGAGGTTACCCGGAACACATTGTGCAAGATGCAGTACATAGAGTTTCTAGTACTGATCGCACTACTCTCTTAACACCGAGAAATTACCCTGAATCAAGAAGTGTATTTGTTTCCAAATTTTCTACATTAAGTTCATCCATCAAACAATGTATTAAGAAACATTGGCCAATACTACAGTTTGAACCAGACTTTAATCACATTTTTGAACATTTTCCTATTTTTGCTTATCAAAGGTCGAGAAGCTTGCAACAGATGCTTAAACCACGATCCACGACCTCCACTGTATATAAAGGCACTATTCCTTGTCATAACTGTATGAATTGTCATAACATCATTCCAGGAATTACAGTGCTGCACCCGACCCAAGGTAATTTGATTCATCTGCAAGTTAATGCCACCTACGACACTACTAATGTCGTATACCTGCTCAAATGTCCTTGTGGTTTGCCATATGTTGGCAAGACGGAACGCAAAATGAAAATCAGATTAACGGAACACCGGAGTAACATTAGGAACAAAAATTTGAAATCTAGTGTATCAGCACACTTTGTACAACTTCAACATAATCCCAGCCAAATTCGTTTCCAGATACTGGAGATAGTGAAGAAACCCACAAGCATGGGCCCACACAAATTTTTACTACAAAGAGAACTTTACTGGATTTTCAAACTCAGTTCAATTTACCCTGAAGGACTCAATGACAGACTGGAATGCAGTAGTTTTCTGTAAACCTGTATCTCTCTTGGCACATGACTGATACCTGTGTACTGTTCACTAGTTCATTCTTTCTCCCTTGCTCTAATTCTGCACCATTCGGGTTTTTTAGTTGTATAGGTGCTCTTCTAACGATCCCTTTTCCATGGGTTTTTCTTTGTATTTCTGGTTTCGCTTTTTTAATTCCTCGGACACATTGGCTTTTCTTGATGTAAGTATTTCTACCTGTTCACCCCATCTACATCCTTGGTTTCATATTGATTTTTCTCCCCTAACCATCTCGCTACATCTTCACCCCGTTTCATACCTGTATACATTCTTGTATATGTTGTGTGTTTATTTCAATTCACAGTGGCATCTTCTTAACCTCGACAAAACTAAGGAAAAATTTGAGA
The DNA here is from genome assembly GCF_964263255.1 of Lissotriton vulgaris. Taxonomy (NCBI): domain Eukaryota; kingdom Metazoa; phylum Chordata; class Amphibia; order Caudata; family Salamandridae; genus Lissotriton; species Lissotriton vulgaris. Next base: position 1,081,522,135 of record NC_141694.1, on the reverse strand, counting down.
AACCTATTTTTGCTTTTCGGCGCAATAGGAATCTCAGAAATGTCCTGGTTAGAGCTTCTTTGCCTGATGTGCCTACGGCTAACCAACGCAGCATCACTGGGGCGAATCCCATTTCTGGGAGTCATAAATGTGACGGATGTCACGCTTGTGATAACATCATAACTGTCCCTGAGTTTTTTTGGAACAAAAAAAGAATTGTGTTGAAAGATATGACGAATTGCAGGACCAGCAATGTTGTATATTTTATAACATGTCCGTGCCCTAAGGGCTATGTAGGAGAAACAGGGAGGGAGCTCAGAACCAGGCTATCGGAGCATAAATCATGTATTAGAAACCTGCGCCCTGGAGCACCCCTTGTCGCACATTGGAAAGCCTTTAATCACACCTTGGAAGACCTTAAATGGCTCATTTTGGAAAAAATAAAACATCCCAAAGATGGCAACATTGATGCCATTAGGGCCAAAAGAGAAGTGTTCTGGATTTTTTATCTTGAGACGGCTGTCTCAGGACTTAATGAATCTATTCCTTGGGAGAATGCCATACTGTAACTTACCTGTAGATTCTATATCCCTAAGAATTTATTCCTTTGGCTTTGTTTTGGCTGGATTTGCGTTAGAATTAAGTTGCTTGTAGTATAGTCCTTCTTCTGTTCTTATCCCTTTGGTCGTTTTTTATTTATTGTTTTATGTATTGGGTTCAAGTATCCATTTATATATCATTTTATTATTTCCCCCTTGTCTGTTATTGGTTATTGTTTTACCGGCCTCCTACCTGTTTATATTTCTCACTGGTAGTCGGGTCGAAAAGTCTGTTTTTTCTGTTTATTCATTATGGTTGTTTATCCGCCTAGTCCCTTGTTTGTGTTTGCTATTCGTTACACTTTGCTTGGTCCATTGTTTATCTTTATGGCACACAGGTGCTCGTCATTTTCCGTCTAGGCGTGTGTATTTAATCCCGCCTTCCCCGCGTTTTTCCTTTACCGACGAAAACCTTCACGTTGCAGGGAGAAGGAGCTCCGCGTTTTACACCCTTGAGGACGCCACTTTTCACTCAGACCTACGGGTCTTTTCAGGTCAGTCTAATTGATCATGCGCTTCTCTCGCCGCCTTCTACTTTGCCTCATGTTACCTGTGTCCGCTCCTCCTTACTATTATGGAGTTTTGAAACCCATTTTCCATTGTCCCTCTAGGCTCCCAGTATTTTTCTGGAATCGATGTCCTGCACTTGCGGGATACCTTTTGTCTCCATCTTACCGCTGACTAAACACTTCTAAGTACATTCTATTAAGGTATGGTGTAGTTCTCTGCACGTTTGTCGATTTATTATGTCAGAGGCACGACACTTCTCTGTTTTGTGTAGTTTAATTATTAGTTTTTCCACTTATTACCTTTCAGGTCGTTCCTTTTTTCTTAAAAGGCATCTACGTTATCTCCTGTATTAACTACAGTTCTTGCCATTCTCTTTGAGGTATTTTACCATTTGTTTCTTTCCTGTTTTCCTTACTCTGCCATGCTTGCTATTCTTAGATACGTGTCACACCTGTATTTATTTTTCATGTCCCTATTAGATATTGTATGCTCTTTGCGGAATTGTTGTTTCTGCACTCTTGCTCCTTGTGAACGCCGGGATCCCATGTGGGGCTATTCCTAATTTGTAACCTCCTGACCTGTGGAACCTGGAGATTATTTACCGCATCTATAAGGTCTCTCATTTATCTATAGACCCCCTCTATATATCTCTACTGGTCTCGTTTACCCTTAGCTTTCTAGGTAGACTACTTCTCTTTGAATTGGTTTTAAATATGGATGCACTTCCCCCCTTTTTTTGGAGAATTATTGGTTTTACTTGGCTATACACCTTTCTTTATCTATTCCTCACTTTGTCGCTGGGTTCTATTACTTGTGGGATATAAGGACAGTCTTCCCTTTAGTGAATTGTATGTCTTTGGTTGACTGAATTTTTTGTCTTGCTGACTCGTTTTCCCAGGCCACCCTTTTGTGATTTAACTTTATCTGGACTAGTCCTGAATTTAATATTTTTTTCCCCCCACAGATTACCCTCCCTCAGCCTTGCTGTCACCTAGGACCGCCTCTCAAGACCTTGCCACAGACATTAATTCTGTGTCTGCCCATGCTTTTTACCAAGTGCGCCCTGATGAAGGAAGCCTTTTATGGCACTTGTCCGAAACGCGCGTCGGCGCTTTTCTTGTCCTTGTGTGTAGTGATATGGATGTGAATACTTGTGTGTGGAAGTGACTGTATAAAAGTGATGTTTGCATGTATGAGTGGATGTATTTGGTGCCCTTCTTTAAATTGATTTTGCGTGTCCTAGCTTTTAGACTGTCATTGTTTTTTGATGATTATGTTAATTTTTCTAATGTTTTCTTATGTCTAAATGAATCTATTTAAAAGAAATATTTTGATATTTATATGTGAAAAAAATGAAAATTAAAAACTTTTTTGAATAAAATCCTCTGTATTATTATGTATGGGTGAGTTGCTGATGTGGGTTGAATTTTTGAATTCTGTTTTTCTAGGGAACACCCTTTCATGTTTTTCCCTTGTGTGTTTATTTTTTAACACCCCTTTTATTTCCTAATGTTTTTCTCTTTTATTCTCTGCATAAGTTCATCTAATGTTTTGTTTTATACATGTACCACATTTTTCCAAAGTGTTTGTTTTTCCCATTTTTACTGTTGTTCTTTCTCATGTACCATCATTTCTTCGTTTTCACTTTTTGATTTTATTATCTCTGATACTCGCGTTTGACTGTCCAGCTGTACATATGTTTTCACCTTTTACATGTTTGTTTATACTATTTGTCACATTCTTTTACTCTCGCTGTTTCTATTTAGTTTTTTGTTTTGTAAATCTCTTCTTTGAAAGCTACTTATTAAGTGTGTATTAGTTTATCCCGATACCGGCATTCTGCCTGAGTCTGTCATCCCTTTCTGTTTGTAGTGTAGTCTTACACCACAGTTCAGTTCCTGTTCGCCCGATCACCTCGTCCTGTTTCTATTTTCACTGTTTGCTTTTAACGCGCATGCTCACATTCAGTCACATTGCATTGCTTTGATGGAGATGGCGTTTTCGCTACACCACGGCGTTTTTCCCTACTTTTTCTTCTAAGCGGTAAGGATTCCAGTACGTATTTTCACTGCCCTCCGCACTCGTTTACCAGCATTTTATACTTGGCGCCTTTCTGATTTTCACTCCGGTAGTGCCCGTTTCTTTCAATTTCCAGCACTTTTCAGCATGTCGCCCTGATGTTTCTTAGCATACCTCGCCCGTTTCGCACTTTCCGCTTCAGGATAGTTTTGTGTGCACTCACCTTCTTTGTTTAGCATCACGTATCACCTGGTTACATTAGCTTTTACCCACACATCATTTCTACCGATTTCGCTTGTTCTTATTACACCCTCACCCCAGAACGCAGTAAGATGTTTATTTTCGCACAGTTCTTTCTATTGTGGCACACTCACTGACCTTATACTGCACTGTTTTATGCACGTGGCATGGTTTCATGTTTCAGTTTATTACCCATATTAATATTTCATGTTGCTCAGAGTACTAACCCACATTGTTTCAGCCATCGGGCCCTGTATTCGTTCTACATACATTTCCTTTGCTTACATTTATAGATTTACGAACCCCCTGACGAAGAGCCGGTGAGGCTCGAAATGCATCGGGGACACCAGTTAATGTCATACTATTTGTTATGTTATGTTATAGTGTTTTTGTATAGCGCCTATCACCGCCGGTCTCCAAGCGCTCACACAGAAAAGGAACATAACCTGCTGTCTCCTAGATCACTCCGCCGTCCGCCCCAGTTAGGGCGAAGATGTTGACTTTTTAAACAGATGGGTCTTCAGGTTCTTCCTGAAGGACAGTAGCTGCGAGTCTTCCTTCAGGCTGGCCGGTAGCTCGTTCCACAATTACGGGAGAAGTACGGAAAGAGCCCTGCCTCCTTTAGATTTTAACTTAAATCTGGGTTGGATCAGATTGGAGGCCTTACCCGAACGCAAGGTTCTGCCTGGAGTGTACTTCCTCAGGCGCTGTTTAATGTATTCTGGGGCTTTGCCGAAGATTGCCTTGAGAGCCATGCAAAGACACTTAAACTGCACTCTGAACTTAACAGGCAGCCAGTGCAGCTTCCGGAGAAGTGGGGTTGCAAGCGAGTTCCTAGGTAGGGAATAGATCAGCCTGGCCGCATCGTTCTGCACCACCTGCAGTTTCCTCAACAACTTCTGCGGCAGGCCAAGGTATAAAGCATTGCCATAATCCAGCCTCGAGATGACTGTGGCGGACACAATGGACTGCAGAGTGGTAGCTGATAGAATAGGTGCTAACTTTCGCAGTTGCCTCAGCACCCCCGTGCAGGACCCCACTACCGCCGAGACTTGAGGGGCCATGGAAAGGTCTGCATCAATCTTTAGCCCCAGGCTTTTGACCACCCTGCCAGGAATAGGTGTTGTGCCTAGTTCTGGGGGCCAGAACAGATCGCACCAGGGATTGACTCGGTTTGTAATGACCAGCACCTCTGTTTTTTCAGCGTTGACTTTCAGAAGGTTATTGGTCATCCAATTTACAGTGAATCGGAGCAAATTCCTTACCGATTCCTGTGCTTCCCTTGTATCTTCCAGCTGGACCAATAGCTGGGCATCGTCAGCATAGTTAAAAGTTTGACAATTCCTATGCATTAACTCCTCCACCAGGGGTTGTAAGTAAATATTAAAGAGCAAGGGAAAAAGTGCGGACCCCTGGGGGACACCCCAGGTCACATCACTTGCCTCAGATAACTGGTCTCTCAGCTGCACCCTCTGGGTTCGACCCGTCAGAAAAGATTCAAGCCACTTGAGCGCTTGTCCAGTTATTCCCAGCTTTGCGATACGGTCCAGCAAGATGGTATGGCTGACCGTATCGAATGCCGCTGACAAGTCCAATAGAATCAGGGCACAAGGTTGTTTATTGTCCGCCCTGGTTCTCAGCTCATCAGTGACAGTGGCCATTACTAGTTCTGTGCTGTGTTGGGGCCGAAAGCCCGCCTGCCTGGCATGGAGTAAACCATGTTCCTCCAGGTAGCTAACCAGTGTGTTCAGAGCATGTTTTTCCAGGATTTTTCCCAGAAATGGCAGTTGCGAGATAGGCCTATAGTTCTTTAGAGCCTTGGTGTCTGCTCCTGCTTTCTTTAAGAGTGGGGAGACCCTAGCTTCCTTCAGCTGGACTGGGAGATAGCCCGCCTCTAATGAATCGTTCAATAGGCTCAACAGCTGAGTTTGAATACCAGGCAGGGCCTTTTAAAGATTCTTGGGGGGCATGGATCCGTGCTGGAACCTGACTTGACTTGGCTGACAAGCACAGCCAAGCTCTCCTCGTCAATACATGGGAAACTGTTCAACGTTCCTATCGACTCCTGACTAGCAGGGCAAGATGACAGCAGAGGTTCAGCTGGGATCTCCGTGATATCCCTAATAATGTCCTGTACTTTCTGAGGAAAGAACCTCTGAAAGGTGTCACAGTCAGGTTGGTCACTAGCAGGAATCTTCCCATCCAGCTGCGTTAATTCCCTTAGCATCGCAAAGGTCTCCCTTTGTTTGTTCGTGGCCCCTCTAATTCTATTCTCATAGAAGGCTGACTTCCTCACCAGGATATCCGCCTTGTATGTTGAGAGAAGCATTTTATAGGTTTCTGACTCCACTGGGCTGTAGCGGAGTCTCCACCTTCTTTCCGACTTACGGAGGGCTTGTTTCTTTTCCTTGAGTGTGCCATCAAACCACGGTGCTCCCTTTCCTTTTGCTCTGGTCTTCTCCAGTCGCTCAGGGGCCAATTTGTCCAGAGCAGCACGGATCCAGGCCATAAGGGCAGTAGTATCCGAGTCTAGGTTCGTCTCCCTCATCTTAGGACGTGGAGTGGAAAGCAGCATGGAAAGTAAGGAGTCTGCCTCTATCTTCTTCCACGACCAGACCTTTCTCCACAATTGACTGGACACTGCAGGTGAGGGGTCTCCTGGAACCCAGCACTTGATCAGGAAATGGTATGACCATATACAAGGACTAACCTCAATTATATCTGTCTGGGATATGGAGGACCAGATTAAGTCTAGTGTATGGCCCTTCACATGCGTAGGTCCCACTACTAGTTGCTGTAAGTTAAGCGAGGAAAGATTATTTTCGAACTCTACCTCTGTAAGGTCTCTGGGTACCTTATCCCAGTGGTAGTTGAAGTCCCCTACCACCATAAGGGATTTATATCTGGAGCCCAAATCCGTCAAGAGCTCCAGGAAGGCGTCATTAAAATCAGGCGAGCTCTGTGGTGGGCGATACACTACCAGCAACATAATACAAGAGGATTTAAGTGAGATTTTTATCCCCAGGAGCTCTGCACAGTCACAGTTTTCAGCTACGACCTGTGTCATCTTGAGACTTTTTTTTAAATAAAATGGCGACCCCCCCCCTCGACAGTCATTGGGGTGATTATACCATAGCGCCTCAAATTCGGGAGGCAATGTCGCCAGTATGTCCGGCGTAGATGAAGAACCTAGCCAGGTCTCCGTAAGGGCAAGGATATCAATCTCGCCATCAGCAAGGAGTGAAAAGACCTCCAAATGGTGCTTTTGCAAGGAGCGCGTGTTCAGCGTCGCTATTTTTAGCCCTCGGGACCTAAGGGGGTGTGGCGAACTCCTAGAACGTCTGGGTTCGCCTTCTCCCTGCAGCAAGGCTTCTTCCCGGAGCTTGGCTAGTATTGTAGTGTCTAGCCCCATATTACCTGTCCTAAGAGCCCGAAGGGTATCCATAGAGTATATATGAGGCAGACGAAGGGTACTGGCCCCTGGGCCCGTCCTGGCGCGGACGGGCGCAGACGGGCTTTCCTCTGGCGCGCCGCTGCGCGCGTGCGCTGGGCGCTTGCATTCTAGTCCTTTAAATGGTGTATGGCAAAGAGCACACAGAAAGACTAGAGCGCTACCCCCAGAGGCGTCTTGGGAGCGTCTCTGAGCCCACACCCAAGATGGCGGTCGGGAGTGAGGCGGCGCGAATTTCACCCAAGTGGTGAGTCGTGTTAATTACTATTAATGTGCAGGCAATGCGAACATGGGGGGAGTAAGGAGGATGAAATTAAAAATGAGGTTACCACCAGTTCCAATTTATGAAAAGAAATTCACAACACAACAAGTCCAATTTTAAAAAAGGAGCAAAGTGCTCCGACAATGTTTAAAAATACAGCAGTAATTCTAAAGCGGCAGCAGCAGCGTGACAATCCAATTCGTTTCACCAAGTCTATTCACCATTGATGCACCATTGATGCTATGGTTTTGAACTAGAATATATTTACTTTGGATTGCTGCATTGTCTACAATTAATGATGCCATAATCCACATTGGGAGTACCTAATTTTTTCTCAAAGTGATTAAAACTTTGCTGTTTTACCTTCGAACTACGCTTGACTATCATTATCTAAAGTGCATTCGCACATAGGTGTGCTCAAGGTCACCACCTTACACTAGTAAGGTCCTTCTTTGCTTGATTTTCACAGCACCTCGTGGACAAGAGGTGAACACCCTGAGCACCCTCACCTTAGTGCTACCTGTGTTAAAAACATTTTTGATGACCACAGTCTAATTTACTACAACCAAGGAGTGCAGCGGACCTCTTTCATTGTTTCTTCATTCTTCACTTTTTCATATATGCTCAGACAGGATTTTGGGGACAATGTACCGGAGGTCCTATTTCCTGCCTGTCCTATGGGAGTAAATCCGTGATGAAAACTTATATACTCTACCACAGTGCAAGAATCTGCAGATTTCATAACCTGAGTAGAGAGTTGGAAATTATAGTGCACCATAACGAACAATTCAAACGAACCTTCACAGCTACCAATATATGGAATGGACAACAAATTATCGCTCTTGTGAGTAACTGAGGGAAGCAATCCACAAACCCAACAATTAGTTGTATCAGACACATGATGGACTTGATGCAACATTTGTATAAATACATTGTCTGTGCAAGACTTTCTATGCTCCTGTTTGTGAGGGGCCATAGTAACAACAGTGGGCTCAGTGGAAGTGGGTGTTGTACCAACCAAGGAATGGACAGGATACTTTTCCTCCAGAAACCATGATATTTCAAGTACTGTTATTAGTTCAATTACAACGATTAATGCATAAACTATTTTACTCTTTGTGGAACAACCACGCGCTAGACGCTGTGGTGCAAATGGCTGTTCCTCCTCATTAATAGGCTGACCAAACGGATGCATTATGAAGCAAGTAAAAGAATGCAATAAAACTGATAGCAAAGGCAATTGTTTCCAGTGCCTGTCTGAGCCTCACTGGTACAGGCTCCTATTGTTCTTCTACAATGGCGCTCTTGAGCAGTGGAGCTTGCTCAGTTCTAGCTCTCGATGAATCCCATGTCGCTTAGGATAATGTACCCCCCTCCGAGGGAGCACGTTCGATCTATCCTGTCCAATTTCAGACCTGTGCACCAATCTCAGGACACCCTAAACTAACACTGTTGGTACTATAGCAAAGTACACTCTAACTTGCAAAGTCCCTAACTAGTCTGACTTCATCTTTGGTGCACCATTCCGAGGGCACAAATTGTACCTGGTGACTCCAGGCACAGAGGGGTCAACAAATAATTGTTCCTTAATGGCTCGAATTTCCAGAGGGACTGCTGTATTTAGCACGTCATCATTCTCTTCATAAGTTTGGGTCCATGTGTGTTTTGCAACACCAAAAGGGACAAACTGAGGCACTTTGTCACCCCCAGCCTCACCAATGCCGTCCCTCACCCACTGGTCATAGGGTAAGAGTATCCTGCGGCAATGGCTGGAATTAATCTAATTCTTTCGGCCGGCGACTTTCACAGCAGTTCGAGTAACAAGGAGGACCTGCTCAGGCTCCTTCCACTGGGGCTCCAGGCTGGATGTTGTAACCAGGCCCCTCTGGTATGGGTGGGTGTTAGAAATGGGGGTCTCTAGTTGGCCATGGTTTGCACCTTGTCCAAGTAGGGACCCTTCCTTCTAGTCAGGATAAGGGAGTTACACTCCTAAAATAACCCCTGCTCACCCCCTTGGTAGCTTGGCATGATCAGTCAGGCTAATCTTGTGTAAAGCATTTGCACATAACCAACAGTAATACAGTTTAAGCACTATAAAAGTACACCACACCAGTTTGGAAAAATATCCAATATGTTTATATACTTAAGACCAAAAATGATAAAAATCCACAATACAATACTTAGAAATCTTCAGTTATCAAAATAACCTTGAAATAAAGTTCTTCGAAGTTGATAGCTCTGTCCAAGGCTAGATACGGGGTCCAAACAGTTCTGGCTGACTGCGGCGTCGCGGGCCAGATACGGTGTCGGGGAGACCCGCAAAACAGTACCTTTAAAAATGCAGGGCATCGGTGACCTCTTGTTGAGCTCCAAAAGCACAATGTCTGCATGCATCGGCCCCGGAGGTCCTTGCAGGACTCATCGGGCCCTTGAAGTTGCACACGTTGCCGATTGAACTCCTCGCGGTTGAAGTCAGGAGCTCTTGTATCGGCAGGCGTCGGGTACTGCGGTGCAAAGTACAGCGATGCAGTGTCCAGTGCCAGCGATGCAGTGTCCAGTGCCCTCAGATCACGGTGTGGGCAGCAGCTTGGTGACGGTCGTCCAGTGGTGAGGGTGAGGCCAGGGCTGCAATGCGAAGTGATGCTGTGCTTGTTGCGGTGCTGGCAGGTCACTGTGCAAGCATCGGCCGTCATTGTTGCTGAAGCAATGTCGTCGGCTGATGAACTGGAGTCTATAGCGCCGGTGTCGGTAGGCCAAAGCTGTGGTGCAGGATGAATACGGTGCGTTGTGTAACTTACGAGCGGTGCCCTCGAACCACGGTGCAAGCAGCGGCGTCAATGTTGACGTGGAGCGGCGGCATCGGGGATACCAGGGAGACGGTGTGAAGCGAGGTGGTGCAGAGTGCAGTGCCCACAGGTCGTGGCTCAGTGGCGGAGTCAGCTGGCGTCGTCGGTGAGACCAGGGTTGCGGAGCGGCATTGCGGCGGTGCCCTCTGCGGTGCCGGCAGGATGTGGAGTCAGCAGCGGCAGGTAGACGGCGTTGGGTTGCTTTTTCCTCTGTTGTAGCACAAAACACACAGTCCCCAGTGCTGATGGCCGAAAATCTTGAAGTTTTCGCTGTTCCTGAGTCTTCTTGAACAGGGGGCAGGCTCGACCTCAAGCCTTAGAGAAACTCACAAAAAGAAATTGCAGAAAGTTCAGTCCAGTCCTTTCACTGCCCAAGACAGAAGCAGCCACTGCAGGCCAACACAGCAAAGCACAGCAAAGTGGTAGTCTCTCCTCACAGCTTCTCCAGCTCTTCTTGGTGGCAGTCTTCTTGGTTCCAAAAGAGTTCTAAAGTTTAGGGGTTTGGGCCCCACTTTTTATAGCCCAAAATCCTTTGTCCTCTCAGCCAGCCAGAACCAGTTCTGCCCTCTCTGGTGCAGCTTCCCAGCAGGAGGCGGCATTTTCCAAGGCAGACAGGGCCTATTCAGGTGCAATGGAAATCTTCTCCCACCACTCTCTATTCAGGTGTTAGTGACAACTCCCCCACTACTCTGAATGCAGCCCAGGTCTATTTAGCTCACCCCTGACCCATCTAGACTCTCTGGAGCCACGGCTCCTCAACAACCCCTGTCACCCCAAAGCCAGACAGTCAATACACATCCTAGCAGAGGCACACTGGACGGCCAAGCAAGAAATACCTACTTTCTAAAAGTGGTATTTTCAAACACAGAATGTAAAAATCACCCTCACTAAAATATGCATTTCAACATTCTGAGTTCAGGCATACTAAACTTTATTTTCCTATCTGGTCCCAATGGGAAGTTATATTTAAAAGATATTATAATTTAATTTCCATGCTTCCCTATTGGCCAAATAGCCTTTTAAAAGTGAAAAACGAAATTGGCAGTATTTCACTATCGGGACATGCCACACATCAGGATATGACCTACCTTTCATACTGCACTCTGTCCACAGGAGTACCTTGAGCCTACCTTAGGGGTGACTCACATGTAAGAAAAGGGAAGATGAGGGCCTGGCAAGTGGGGGCACTTGCCAAGTCGACGTGGCAGTTACACAATGCGTGCAGACTCTGAAGTGGCAGGTCTGAGTTACCTTTTCAGGGCTATTCATGTGGGTGGCACAATCAGTGCTGCAGGCCCAGTAGTAGCATTTAATCTACCGGCCCTGGCAAAATCAGTGCACTTTACTATGGCCTGACAAGTAAATCAAATATACCAATCATGGAAACACCAATCCATAACACAATTTATACAGAGAGCATATGCACTTTAGCACTCATCAGTAGTGATAAAGTGCCCAAAGTCCTGAAACCAACAAAGCTAGGTCAGGAAAAAATAGGAGAAAGAAGCAAAAAGTTTGGGGATAACCCTGCAAAAAGGGCCGTTTCCAGCAGTGGGAGTGACTCACAAATCTGTTAGTGAATAGAACGCAAACTTTCAGTTAACTTGCACAGGTAGTCTGTCAATAAAAGGTACTCAATTTCAGAGAACCCACGCGGGTGCAGGACACCCCAGACATTTGCCGGGCGTCCAAACACGACCTCGTAGGGTGACAATCCTGTTCTAGAATGTGCTGTAGTTCTCGTTGACAAAAGAGCTAATGGTAAAGCATCTAGCCACTGTAACCCTGTTGTCTCCAGAATCTTTGGCAATTTCAGCTTGAGAGTACTATTGTACTTCTCAATCAAATCTGCTGACGGGGGTGAATCTCAGCATGAAATTTCTGTTTTATATGTAAACTATCACAAACTAACTGGAAAACCTTGGCATTGAAATGACTTCCGTTATCACTCCAGATCAAACGGGGCAAGCCGAAGTGAGGAAAGAACTCCTTCAGGAGGACCTTTGCAGTTGCATTGGCTGTATTCTCTTTAGTAGTGTAAGCCTCAACCCATTTACTGAATGCACAAACAACCACCAACACATACTTCAAATTATTGATCCTGTCCATCTGTATGCAGTCCATTTAAAGGACCTAAAAAGGGACAGTGGGAGGTGCAAAATTGATAGGTGGTATAGGGGTACCCTTGCCGGGAGTGTGCATCATGTATACAATGCAGTTCTTCACTAAATGTGCAGCTATCTTTGAAATGTTGTCATTCTGCCATGAGGGGTCTAACAAATTACAATTAACATTAGCACTGCTATGGGCTGGGCCATGAGCCATCGTGACTACATTAGGAACATTTGCATCTGGCAAACATCCATCTCTGCTTCCCTGAATTGTCAATCTAATATCCCTCATCATTCAATTGTGCTGTACTTTCTTGCCACACTGCTAGTTCCTCACTCTGAATCTCCTTTACATTATCAAGTGTATCCTCAAGCATTGTGACCTCAGGAACCCAAATAGCGGGACCTGCTACAAACATTCTTTTCATCTTAGTTTGGGCTGTTTCCTTAGCTGTCTGATCTGCGAAATCCTTCCCTTTACTCACATTATCAGTAACTTTCCTATGGGAGCTGCACTTTACGATTACCAATCTCTTAGGAAGTGTCAAAGCAGACAGAAGCCTATATATAGGAGGACTGTGCTGAAGTTTTGTTCCATGTGAAGTAAGGAACCCTCTCTCTGCTCAGAGCCTCTCAAAGTTATGGGCGACTCCAAAGGCGCACTGACTGCCAGTATAAATATTGACACCTAGTCCCTCACTCAATTCACAGGCTCGAAAAAGGGCAAAGAGCTCTGCAGCTTGGGCCGACTGATAGGGAACTTGTGATGTCTCAACTACTGTATTCAGTGTAGTAATTGCATATGCAGCAGTTGAAATACCATCTGGTAACTTAAAGCAAGAGCCATCGACATATAGTTCCCCTTGAGGGTCATATAAGGGAACATCAGTCAGGTCTACCCATCCTTTCGTCACTTCTTCCATCGGAAGATACAATCATGTATGTCAATCTCCTCAGTCTCAGAAGGGAGGGGTAGTAACATGGCTGGATTCAGAGTGACACAGCGTTTGATCGTAATGGCTGGATTCAGAGTGGCACAGCGTTTGATCGTAATGTGTTTCGCAAAGAGCATTAGCTCGTAAGCTGTCAGACGTGCACTGGTGAGGTGCTGTGTCCTTGTCTTATTCAAAAGTGAATCCACAGCATGGGATCCCATAACTGTGAGGTCAGTATCAAGTATGGGTCCAGACGATTTTCTTATTGAGACAGCCTCGACCGCTCTTAGACAGCTTAGGAGGGCTTGTGCGACAGGGTTAAGCTCAGCAGAAAAATAAGCACACAGTTATTGCTTATCCCCAACTGTCTGTGTTAAAACAGAAAGCGAACAACCACCCAACTCATGGAAATACAATACAAAGCATTTAGCGTAGTTAGGGGTACCGAGCACTGGAGGCAAGCAAAGCGCAGTTTTTAATTGCTCAAAAGACTGCTGACACTCAGGCGTTCAAGGAAGGGGTTCATGCACATCTTTTAGTGTTAACACAAGCAGGGGCTTAATAAGTAGCGAATAGCCAGGTATCCACTGCCTGCAATAGGAAGTGAAACCTATGAAAGCACGCACATCTTTCTGACTTTGCAGAATGGGCATTTTAACAATGGTACTGATGCGCTCAGGGGTCAATCTCCTACCCTCCTTCGACAGTAGGTGACCTTTTGGCGACAACTAGACAAACAAAAGGTAGGAGGCACACTCAAAAGGATCAAGGAGGCAATGTTAATATTCCAAAAGTTCTCTTCTTTATTTCAGTAATTATACCAGATAAAACAGCCAACGCGTTTTGTTACAGTATGTAACTTCGTCAGGGCATATATTCAAACACGGCCCATAGGGAACCAGTGTATAGAAGATCATACAGGTAGGGTTTCAATCCAAAATGCCATATGCAGATTAACAACGAGACGTACTAATAATTTCCACATCAACTGTCAAGTAGGGCGTATCACTCCATGAAGTACTTTACTGATCTTGTACGTTTGAACCGCCTTAAGAAAAATCCTAGTCCACTGAAGGATAGAATGTGATGTGGCAACAGTATCGGTTTGTGAGTGCTGTTTGTCTTTGTTGATGATCTCGTATAACTATTGCTCCAAGTAGTGAGTAAGTTCAAAGGACCCCGAGGTCTTGACTAACACCTTCTATGTGCAAGAAATAACGAAATCCGGTAGCGGCATCAGCATCCCTGCGTGATAACGGCGACAATACTGAAATTTGGAAAGGGATACTTTATGGCTATGTTGAGCTAAATGTTGCAACAATTTAACTATACTGTCTCTGCAACCTTGTTCAGTATCTGAGGCGATGAGCAAGTCATCAACATATTAAAGCAATACATTACCTGTAGGGAGCCACAAGGAATCCAGCTGACTTTTTAATGCCTGACTATAGATACTCTGACTCTCTGTATAGCCTTGAGGAGGCACAACAGAATCTAAAGCTTCTACCAGCTAGGGTAAACCCGGACAGATATCTGCTATCAGGGTGAATCGCAATACTGCAGAATGCGTTTTGCAAGTCAATGACAGAAAATAATTTAGCAGAAGAAGGAATCATTGTCAAAAGAGTTGTAATGTCAGGGACCACCAGAAACAGGAGATCACTATTTTTTGAACTTCACGCAAGTCAATCACAAAGTGATAAACGGATCTGCTTGATCCTTAGAGGGACCCGAAAGTGTCTGTTTGAGAATGGGAAGAATAGGGCTATTACAAACATTAGCAGTCGTCTCCTCAACCACTCCTTTCTCAATCAAATCCTGCACAATTTGTATCAAAGCTCCCTCATCTGCCTGCAGTATTTTATACTGAGGGATACGGGGTAAAATAGCACCTTCCTTGACACATTTCAAAACAGGTGATATCTGCAACAAACCCACATCTGTGTCGCCCGTTGCCCACAGTGTGGGTGGCACATCCTTAAATTCAGCAGGGAGGGGCTCATCTTTAAATAGACACTGCTTAGCGCACACCACATCAGGACCCACGTTATATAGACACCTGCTGGGAGCAATAAATCATAGCATGCAATTTCTTCAACAAGTCCAGACCCATCAAATTCTCTCCACAATTGGACGTCAGCAAGAATGGGCAATCCACAGTGAAAGGACCAATAGGCAACACAAGGGGTTTTTAAATGGGGCTCACAGCCGGTACACCAAAAAAACCTACAGAAACATTATAATGGTCAGACAGAGCCTCCGCCTGGACCAAGAAATGAGAAATAAAACTGTTTGTTGTACCTGTATCCACCAAAAACTCCTTAGCCGAACAATGCACATCCGCACTAACATATTGACTGCGTTGATCTACAGGTATCAGAACTGGCCCCTCCCTCTGTCCCTGGTTATCCTAGCTATAAGACAGCCCTGTCACCTCATCCATATCATAATCATCATGATAATACTGTCCACCCCAAGCGCCATCAAAATAGTTCTGATCAGAGCGACCCTGCGAGGCCACAGCATTCTGAGCCCTGTCTTGGCCACCAGCTCTACGACCCTGTCCACGAGAACCTCGTCCTCTAGGAGCCCCCACCTTCTGCAAAAGCACCAGACACTTGCTGCACCAGTCTCCATCGTCTTTGCAGTACACACATTGATTCGCTCCTAAAGGTGCAGAATTTGCGAGCCTGCTAGTGAGTGGAAGCTGTGGGGCAGAACCACCACCTCCTCTACAATTCCCCCTAAAGGTCTGCTGCAACAACACCTTTGTCTTCAAATCCTTGTGCTTCTTCTCTGACCTCTCCTTATCCTCATGTTCCCTGTGCTCATAGTACTGGACCATATTAAAGATAATAGAAGGGGGGGGAGGTGGACCAGTTGCTTTCGGAAGCCTGAAATCGGGTCCCAATTTCGGGAAGCAAATTGGAAACAAATCTGTTATCAGTCGTACACCATCTTCAATCGAAAAATCCTGTCTGCTATAATCTAGAAACCCACCTTCAAACCGAGTTTAAAAAATCAGACACCCTCTCATCTTTCTTCTGCGACAAGCCGATAGGTTGTCCAAACAACTTTTCTCAGAGGAATAAGAGAATGCATATACGTAATTATACGGCCATGCAAAGCAAGTATCTCCGCTCAAGGTTTATCACCTGGCTTCCGTTCCTGATCCCATGCTTTAATTTGATCCCAGGCCCCACCCAATTCTGAAACGTGATCCTGGGTGCGTTCTTGTCTCCAAATATCGACCGGAACTAGTAAACCAAAAAACATTTCAATATCCGCAAGCGTCATTACTGTTGAAGAGGCTGCTTCAGTCAATTCCTTATAGTAAGCGGTAAGATTTTTCCTAGGGTCAGGTAACTGAGTCTTAAGAGACAAAACTTCACTTCTTTTCCAAGGAGTAAAAACGCATTGCTCTTGGAAAAGGGCTTCTACCCTTGGCCTAGTAACATTATAATGCTTATCCCTTAGCTCTGGTATCTTGGGATAGTAGATAGGATGAACCTCTTGCATCGGAAACAGAGGTCCCTGGGTCGGGCTCTTCTCAAGCAGCCTTCCCCAATAAGCAAACGTCGCAACATTACCAAAGACATGAGCATCCCCCATATCAGTAACATACACATGATCCCTATTATTGTATATGATCTGCGGTGCTGCACCTTTGAAATACTGCTCCCAAAGACCGATAAAAGTAACCGACATATACTTAAGGGCATGTTGTTGTTGAAAAGGCTCATAATCTTTCATCACACGCTACACATCTTCCACATCATAAATAGGGTTTTGGGCCCATTGCGCCTGTCTGACCCGATGATGGTCCCGACCTCCCCATCCGTCCAGGGGCATGGATGGGTCACTCGATAGAGTCCCTGTCCGGGCACCAACTGAAGGAAGTGACCCGATTAGGGCCACCCGGGTCCCTCACGACCACCTCTCAGCCTTCCATACAAATGAAGAGTCGGTCAGACAAAGAATATAAAAACAAGTATATTTATTCATGTACAGTCGAGCAGAGTCCAGTCTGACCAGCCTCTTGGGATTGCTGCAGAGGGACTGACTTTAGCAAACATGGTGATACATTATGTAAAATTCAGAAACAAGGAAGACACGCCCTGACTGGAAATTTCCAGTTAGAGGCAGCTAGACAAGGAAGGTACAGAAGGCTGAGTTTCGATCCTGAGACCAGGCACACACTACCTTAATGCCAAGGTTGTTCTGCCTGTGCCCGCCGCTCTAAAGATGGGAGCAGGCCTCCATCTAGTAGGAAAGGTATGCGCTAATAAGATCAGTGTATTCATTAGTACAGCAAGGCCCAACTTTGGAGAAACGATAACTACCACAGCTGCTTACAGCAGAGGTAGAGAGAAAAATGTGTTTTGATCATGGCTCAAAATGCCGGCTAAACATAAAATGGTGCAGCGAATGCTAACTTAAGACATTCTATACATAAACAGCACAGCTAAAACATTTTTATTCCTACAGTTTGGCAATGTAAAGTTTCAGCTTGCAGTCTTGGATGGCCTTTGGATTTATCGACATGCAGTCACTGCAAGCCTTAGAGTCGTGCCTCGACCCCAGGTACCCCCGATGGGGTCGATCATAGACATTTGTTTGTGACAGTCGTTTCAGGGCTTAAAACCTGTTAATTTTGGGGTTAGCATCCCTTGCACACTGTGAAACTTTGACAAAAGTTATGAGGTGAAAGTCTCAGAGACGAGAGGGAGTTCCAGATCCACATTTGGTGGCATAGAAAGGAACTGATGTCTGTGCGCTAAAGTGGCGCCTATATAGGTTCTGTATGCCATTTCCAGAGCATAACAGTGTTAGTGTGGCACTGCATGATGCCACCTACCGGCATGCAGAGATACTACTGAAAAGTTTCTAGATCTAGTCTGATGCCTGGGGAATAACGAGAAGGTGAGGAATCTGCAGCTAAAAGTCTATCATAATATTGGGCTCTTAAAAACCCCCATCGTCATCTTCATTTCTGCATTTTTGGGTCATGATCAGAAAAGCTGTACCGGCGTTATTCTGGGACGGGTTGAGCCTTCGAATATGATATAACTATCAGATCCGGGTCTGGCATCGCTGCTGGTGACTGGTGTCGAGGCTTGGGCCTGTGGTGTTGTTCTCAGTGCAATGAGAGCATCAGACGATGCGCCGGCGTGGAAGCTGGTGGCGGCTTGCTTGATGATGGCACCGACCTTGGATGGAGGACGAGTGGCATGTTAAGCATTAAGGATGAGTCTGTCAACAGGCTGTGGACAGGCTGCACACTCAGAGCCTTGCAGCAAAAAAAAAAAAAGGTGCTCCAGCGTGGTCCGGTTTTCAATGGAAGATTTTTCTCTGTAGCCTCTCAGTTGTGGAGTTCATCCGCTGTAATAGTCCCCTCAATGAGAAATTGGAACAAAATCATTAGGGAGTCTAGTACAATGCTAGGTTTAGAAGTAACCAGTGAGGCATGGGATGCTGAACAGTGCAAGTGGCAGGACATTGGAGAGCTTTTTTGCATTTTTTATGGTTTTTATGGGATTTGTATGATTTATCGGACTAATTCCTCGATGTGGAGCAGTCTAGCGATCAAACCTGGAAGTGGGAGCTCTTTTGACTTCAACTGGGATTGAGGCTGCTTTCATGAGTTTGGCAATGCTGAGCTTAGCTTTTCGGCCTAAGATCGCTTTGCGGTTCATCTTGGAACAGCGCGAGCATGACTTTGTGTTGTGTGAGGAGGTGCTGAGACACTGAAGGCAGGTATTTTGAGTGCTGTCACTGACTATTCCCAGTGACAGTCAAGAAATGTTTTGAAATCTGGCGGTTTAGGGGTTATATCTGCATTGTGTACAAATATAGTCGTTTTTCCTAAGGGGGAAAAAAATCTATCAGGCAGAACTTCTAGCTTGGAATACCCATCAGAAGGAATGGAAAGAAAGGAACTAACATCAGCTCGCGGAGAGAATTGCTATTAAAGTTTCCGGATCAAGTCACTGCAGTTACAAGTCTCTAGCAGACAGTTGAGGGAGAGAAGTGAGTAAGAACATAAAACAATTTGGTTTCAAGATACAGACTTAAACCAGTGTTTTGATTTTGACGGAATAGCAATCACAAACCTAACCTTTAGATTCCTTACTTTTATGATTCTGCTTAGTGTTCTCATGTGACTGTATCCTCACTGTCATTATTACACATTCACCCTTGCATTCACATTTTTGAATTTCGGATTTTTTCACATATTGAAATTTTTTGAATTGATGTAGTGTGAATGTTCAGTTTTAAGCTCTGGCATTACAAAATACCTTTTAATTTTACGAAAACTTTATGTGAAACATACTTATTGGAGCTTTCAGCAAGCCTTCTTCATACACTAGGCTTATGTTGTGTAATTCACATTTCCCTTCTGCACAGTAGTGCATGGGGAAGTGGGGCAACATACGTAAGCCACTGTCTAACTTCACTATGAGTGACACCATTCTGCTCTTTCACAAGGAGCACATTAAGTCCCTTTAGTGGGACCGTTATGCAGTGTGTGCTTTTTAAGACAAAAAAAGGAAAATATAACTTACCCTGTAAGCATCTGTTTGTAGCGGGTAGTGCTATAGATTCACATGCTGTGCATACTCCTGCGCTCTAGTGTTGGGCTCGAAAATGTGCAACTTGTCTTTGTGCAAACACAATTTTTGAGTCATGAGGTATGGTGACACCACCTATTGCTGGTAATGCACATGGGCAATAGCTCCATTGTTAAGATTATTTCTCTGCACGCACGGCGAGGATAGGAATGGAGTGTAGAGCTACAGAATGTGGTGGCCATGCAAGAAAATAGAGAAGAGCTTCTGCAATGACCCAAGGCTTCCGGGGAGGTGGTTGGGCACCTGAGAATCTATAGCACCTCACGCTACAAACGGATGTTTACAGGGCAACATTTTTGATTCATGGCATGTGTAGCTGTAGATATACATGCTGTAAACAGAATAAAAAGCAGTGTGCCCCTAAGGGGTGGCTAGCCAGAGGACATTACAGAGGACTGAAGGAGTGTATGGAAAACAACCTGGCCAACACCAGCATGCCAAGACGTCCACAAAGTAGTGTGTGGAGTGGACAAGGTAGATGCTTTGCAGATGTCAGCTATCTGGCTGTTACTCAAAAAGGCTCAGAGGCTTCTTTCTTAAGAGTGGAGTAGAGTCTGGGAGGTATAGGTAAATACCATTCAGCTTGAAGCATAACATGTCTGGACACATTTCACCAACCAATGTGAGATGGCTACTTTGGAGAGATCCTGGCATTACTGTAGCTTGGAGAAAGAGATGAAGAGTTATTGTGTCTTGCAGAAAGGTTTTGTTTGGTCAAAATAATACATGATGGCTCTTTTTACATTTTGTACGTGGAGGGCTCTTTCGCCACAGACTCTGGATTTGGGAAGAACACTGGGAGTTCTATGGTCTGGTTGAGGTGGAAAGAAGAGACCACCTTGCAGAGAAATGTGTTTTTTTTTCCCCAAGGACTACTTTATCTGCATCAACTTGAAAGAAGAGTTCTTGAAAAGTCAGGAGTTGAAGTTCATTGACACCCTTGAGGGAGGTGACGGTCACTTGAATGGGTACCATCCAGATAAAAATATTGTAAAGGGCATCAGAGAAGCGGTTAGAAAGGGGGGCATAATTCTGGTGAGGACTATATGGAGATTCCACATGGAGACAAGTAGCACCCCAAACAGAATTACTTGTTTTAGTCCCTCCATGACTACCTTAATGACTGGAACTCTAAATAGTGAAATGTGTTCTCTGTTCTGAAGGTAGGTGGTGACGGAGAGCAAGAGAAGATTAATAATGGTATAAGGAAGGCCTCGTTTTTTACTCGAAGAAAGTAATAGACAATATATTGGACTGCTGCTCTGAGTGGATTGATGTGCCAAGAAGTGCAGTGGAGCACAAACCGCTTATAATTGGCTCCATAGTAGGCTCTTGTTGTAGGGCTGTGTGCTTCATTGAAGATAATCATACACTGAGTATTAAGACCTCAGAAGCCAGATCACAAGATTCACCTGCTTGGGGCTTGGGAGGAGAAGCATGCCCTGGCTTTGTGCGAGAAGGTCCAGCCAGTTGGGAAGCTTCTCGTGAGGTACCAGGGAGAGGTCAAGAAGAGTTGTGAACCTGAGCTGTCTGCCCCAAGTGGGTGTCAATAAGATGACAGTGAGATATGTTTGTCAAAGCCTCCGAACCACGAACAGAACAAGTGGGAGTGTCAGAAAAGCTTAGGCAAATATCCCTGACCAATTCATCCATAGTGAATTGTTGATAGACTGTGACAGTGGTTATCTGTGGACGAAGTACAGGAGGATGATTTGCGGGTGGAATTCCCATTTGTGGACTTGATGTTGCATCCTGCTGAGGTCTGCAAGGTTGTTGTCCACTTTTAGCAGGTATGTTGATAAGAGATGGACCTTGTGATGAATCGCCCACTGCCAAAGGCTCTGAGATAATCCAGACAACTGTGGTGAGTGAAAAAGAGGGAGCAAAGTTTAGAAAGTTTGGATGTGTCCTGGACTGGGGTAGGCTTTTCCAAAGTCTGGGTTGAGAACTGCTCCCAAAAAGGGCTCGTTTTGGAGGGCTGGAGGTGGGATTGGCCTATGCTGATAGTAAACCCAGATCTTGCAGCAGGTTGATGGTGCACTGAGAGTGCTCCAGGCACATTTTTATGGTTGCACTCCTGATCAGCCAGTTTTCCAAATAAGGGAAGATGTGTATGCCATTCCTAGATGTGAATGGCAACCACTGCCAGACAATTTGTAAATGCCCTAGAGGCGGGGTGATGACCCTAAAAGGCAGCACTTTGAACTGGTATTGCAGATCGCTTGCCACAAACTGGAAGTGCCGACAATGTGCAGAGTGGATAGGGATGTGGAAGTAGGCACCTTGAGTTCAAGGGTTATCATGAAGTCTCCTTGCTACAGTAGAGAAATGACAATCTGGAGTGTCACGATATGGAAGTGCTCTGACAGGATGCATTTGTTGAGGAGCCTGAAGTCCAGTATGGGTCTGAGACCCGTCCTTCTTGGAGATGAGAAAGTACAAAGAATACACTCCCTTGCTGCAGTGGTGGAACAGCAAAGCTTATATGGACCCTTGGTAAATAAGTGCCACTGATCCTGCCTAGAGGAGGCTATTGTGTTCTTGGAGAGTCTCTCTCTGTGGGGAGGGATTTTTGGTAGAGTTAAGGTAAGTTCCAGGCCATATTCCTGCTGATGAGAGACAGAACCCTCTGATCGGAGGTGATCTTGTGCGAACGGGTGAGAAACCCCGGCATTCTCCCTCCAACAGGTGCAGTGTGATCAGGGAGATGTTTACTGGTGGTGGCTGACTTAGCCCCTGGCACCTCTACTTCTGGAGTTATTGCCTTTGTAACCTCCTCTATTGAAACCCACATGGGCATCTGTTCTTGCTGCTGCCTCTGATAGGTGGTATATGCCTTGGGGAGGTGGCTTTGGAGTCTCCTCTGTGGTTGGACCTACGAAAGGACCCCCATGGACCTGTCTGGAGGGCTTCTATTGCTTTTGCTGTGTCCATGTCCTTTTTGGTATTTTCCAGCATCTTTTCAATCTGAGGTCCGAAGAGGGGCTCCCCATCGAAGAGGAGGTTGAGGAGATTCTGTTGTACTTGTGGTTGGAAACCAGAGAAACGCAGTCAGGCCTGCCCTCAAATCAGGGCACTAGAGTTTATGTCCCGCGCTGCGGTGTCACGCAAACAAATGATGGACGAAATGTTGAATAAATCATACATTCACCCCCAGTCAAGAGATCTGGGTTAAATCCATCGTTATTTTGCTCACCATGCCACCCCAGTTTAGACTCAGCCATATGCAAATCAGTCTTGACCCTGTGCCTCATGGGAACAGTCCAGACCGAACTACCAAGCCAGGTCCTCCCTGGACTGAAAACAAGCTTCCTGGGACTGGTTTCTGGGTATTACCCTTCATCAGCCAGGCTAGCTTGAATCCAGTGGCACAGTGAGCAAGGGACCCACGTTGGGCATACCCATCCAACTTAGGGTGAAAAGTGCTACGCAAACAAATGATGGACGGAATGTTGAATAAATCATACATTCACCCCCAGTCGAGATCTGGGTTAAATCCGCCATACTTTTTTCTCACAATGCCACCCCAGTTTAGACCAAGTCATATGCAAATCAGTCTTGACCCTGTGCCTCATGAGAACAGACCAGACCGAACTGCCAAGCCAGGTCCTCCCTGGACCGGAAACAAGCATCCTGGGACTGGTTTCTGGGTATTACCCTTCATCAGCTAGGCTAGCTTGAATCCAGTGGCACAGTGAGCAAGGAACCCACATCTGGGCATAGCCATCCCACATAGGGTGAAAAGTGCTGTGTCAGCGGTGTTCGGGGCATAGCATATGGTGATGGTAGATATGAGCTTTCCTTCGTATTCCTGATTTATGTACTCATCTGGGAGATGCTGTAGTTCTTCCATCTCATCCCAGCGAGCAAGATCATAGCGTGAAAGTTGATCAATGAAGTTGGCAATTCTCCAGCGGTTTGCTGATTGGGCAGCAACACGTTTGCTTACTACATCAATTTTCCTACTCTTTATTCGGCGGAGGGTAATCACTAGTGCCTTGTACATTACTGTGTTCTCGCACCATATGTACCACCAGGGAGTCAGGTGGTAGATGGCACGAATGTCCAGTGGGTCGTAGGGTGAAGCCTTGTATTTTTTTTAATCAGCCCTGGGGGGTTACCACTCTAGCCTTTCCAGGATCTTTAATAGTATCAGGTGCAGTACTTAGCATGCCTTTAGGTATGGTAAGATGCTAAACTGATTTTTGGGTAGAGGAGAGTGTCTACACTAGGAAGTCCTCATCCTCCTGATCTTTGTGATGTTTTACCTTGTGGAAGGCTGCAGCTTTGCTTATAGCCTTGTGGTACAAGATGGTATTATCAGGAGGTGATGACACTGATGGGGCAGAGGTCTTGGTCTGTGTCTGCACCTGGGTCGATGGTGTAACCAGCCCTTTAGCAGTCCCCTATCCCTGGGTCATACTGTGCCTCATAAGGATCACTACACTGGGTTACCTCCCCCATTAGAGGAGGACAGGGATCCCTCTGGTGAGCATGACTGACGAATCAATGGTGGAGGAGCAGGGCGCCACAGTGGTGCTGGGTTAGTGCACCTGTCCCAATGCTTCCGAACTTCGTTTGAACAGGAGGTTACTGTGAAAGTTCCTCCTCAAAGGTGAGTGTTCATTTACAGGACTGAAGTCCTGTTCTTTCGGTGGCAGCTTCATAATAAATTTCCCTGTCTTAGGGTGGTTGGCGAGGCATAGTTGATAAGCATCGAGGTCCTTCTGAAGCTAAAGCAGGGTGGGTTGTTCCTGGTCCTCAGACTCCACTGACAACAGCGTTTTGGGCGTTAAAAGTATCGATACTGATAAAGACTTTGGGCTTGTGTGTGTTGAGTGGCTCTTGGGAGCTGAAGGAGTCTTAGGAGTCAAAGCAGGATTCTGTGCTAGCTTCGAAAGCGCTGTTGGCACTGAGGACTGGGGCTGGAGCGGCTGTTTTGATTCTGGTGGTCGGCTCAGACTCAGCTCTCAGGCCTTCTTGGAGTGGCAAACCAGAAGTCTGAGTATGACATTCGGGACTCTTGAGGGTGGTGCTCAGCCTGTCGGTGTGTAGGTGGGTGGTACCGCAGTTGACATTTTCTGTTGGTAGTTCCTCTGCCTCGAAGTAAGAGTGTAAGCTCAGTTCTAGGCTGAAGCAGAGGGAATGTTGGCCGGAAGTCTCTTGCTGTGACTCCCACTTGATGTCCTATTCCCAGAAGAGATTGGGATTGTTGTTTTCCTCATGGTGCGCCATGGTGGGCCGAGCTAGGTGCCGATCGACTGTAACAGTGTCTTTTTGAATCTGTAGGTAAGGGAGGTGGCACAGGATGCCTCGTCTTGCTCTTGTGAAGGACATGAGTTGCAGACCCCATGATGGTCCGACCAGGGGTATTTTGATTGGCACAGAGGACAGTACTAGAAAGGTTTTTTCCATAATGGAGTCTGCATTCTCAGTGAATGAGGCCGAGAAGGCCCGATGGGGGAAAGTGCCCAGAGGGATTCACCGGAAGGAACTCAGATGGCGCGGTTAAGTGATGAGACAAAGCTGAAGAAGACCGATTCGAGTGGATCAGGATGGAAGAACAAGAGGTACCGATGTAAACCTGGATTTTGGTGGATGCACGTTCAAATCAGATGGCGGAAAGAAATAATCTAACAATGGAGCCGATGCCTAAGTGCATTGCCAGGAATAGGTGGTGCCACCATACCTCATGTCCTGAAGACTTACAATAAAATAAAAAAAATAAAAAAGTTGCACACGACCAAGCCCAACACTAGATGGCAGGAATATGTACAGCATGTATATCTACACCTACACACGCCACAAACAAATGTATTTTCAGACCATGTTTTATTCATGTTGCAAGGTCCAAGCAGCTTCCCAGACAAAAGAGTTTTAGAAAACCACGACAAAACAATCAGTGATACAGCCTAAAAGCTGCCAGCTAACGCCAGATCTATTGGCTTTGCCAAAGTTTGCTCTGCCAAAGTTTGCTCTTCTACTGTTTACATTTTTGAAGTGTATGCTCTTCTGCATTTTTCTCTGGCCTCCTTCAGAGGTTTAGCTTGCACAAATTCTGTAAGGACATATATGCCTTTGTGAGGAAGACTCCTTGGTCATCATATACCCATCCATATGGATTTTTAAATGCTTTCTGACTTCTCACTAGATGACGGAAAGCAAACATCATTGCTATGAAGATACAATCTACATCTTCTATCCTTCATCAGAACCCTGGAGGTAAATATGTGGGGCAAAAGACACAAATACCAGTTTACAGTAATGAACTGGATGTTTAATTAAATATGCTGAAGTTCTGCAGCTCTTGTAACTTCATGATCCTCATCTCCCAGGAACCATCACCAAGGGCTGAGAGGGCTATGTTGTCATGTGGTGACATCTATGAAACAAAAAAGCATCAGAGCCCACACACAGTAATCATGAAGTCGCCTATGGTATGTTGCTAATCCCAGAATGTGAGGGGAAACGTAGGCAAGTAGGACAAAGTAAAAATATAGCACAACAAAAAGATGTGTATGTAAGCATTCAGACTTCTCTTCTGTGTAGTTTTAATTTGTTCATTTTTTCACTTTTCCATATGTAACTGCATGGGAGACTATCCCATGAAGTTAGATATTTATGGTTTACTTTTTTGTCTGACATTTTGTGAACGTTTACGGCTCGCCCTCGTCGTCTGTGGTGTAGTCAAGTGCCAACCCTTGCACTTTCTGTTTCTTACCTATACCGCTTTTCGTAGCTTCACATCAACTTCAAACTGGATGCTCTTTGTTCGCTCCCAATTCCAAATTGTTTTTGCACTGCTCAGATGAATCTTCTCAAGTACCCTTTTCCCATCCCACTCTTGTTTTCTGTTTTACATTTTGATCGGGGTTGGAGTGACCTGAACGCTGCTTGCTTTTGACAACCTTCAATATAGCTTTAAACTGATCCCCCGCTGTTGGATGACATCCTCTGGTCACCTTTCACCGAGATGACATTGAAGGGGTGTTGTGGCCCAGTGGACTTCCCTTTGCCCCCCCTCCCCCCCTGTAACACTGGAAGTATAACTACAGGGGGCCTGAGGAGTGGAGAGGGTGTTTAAGTCACCCAGCCAATCCACACTTCCATGATTGCCCCACCCCCCCACTGCTGGTACGTGCTGTCAGCCCCCCCCTTTCCCGGGAATTGATCACCACTGACTGGGAGCTGCAGGGTCTTTCCGCTGGCACTTGGGTGTGGGGGCTTTGAACTATTAGAACTTAGGCCCAGTTCTTTGGTGGGAGTGGACTTTGGGCCTGCCTTGCCCCCTAACCTTGGTAGGGTCCCCTCGGGCCAGGGACTCTGCATTGCATGGGACTGCAAGTCCCAGGAGGCTTTGTTGGAGGTGGAGTCAGCAACCGGATAGCGCAATAAAGCCCTGAGTTACCCTCTGTGCAGGCCTTAAATTCTACCTTGCGTGGGACTGCAAGACCCAGGAGGCCTTGGTGGAGGTGGGGCCAGCATCTGGAAAGCACTATAAAGCACAGACTAGTCACCAGGAACAGGCAGGGTACCCCCTTGCCTCTGTTGTAGAGTACTGCTTCACGCAGTTAAGGTAGGACTTGCAGGCTCACAAGACATTATTGAAGTTTCATCCAGTCTCTCCCTATGTTGGCCATGGGAAAAAGTAAAGCTACCCCATCCAAAGGGAGGAAAGATCTCTCGAACATGCTCGCTTCACCTATTACTATTTCTCAATCGTTAAGGGAGCAATTGACTCGGAGATTGGTTTGGTGGAGGAAAGAACTGCCACTAGGTGCGTGTTCTAGGAAATCCTGGCTTCTGTACGAATCTCAGGACGGATCCCCATACATTTTGCTGAGGAGTGTTGCGGGAGACCTAACATCTCTAATCCAGGAAGAGTTGCTGACCAAGGAAATGGCCTACTTAGGAACCTGCGTGTGGCTCTTAATACTTTGTTGGAGCCTATTGAGGTTATCGCTGACTGCCGCAGAGCATATCATGGATGGGCAGAGTGCCAAAACACTCAATTGGCAACGGTCTCATCATTTAATTTTAGAAGGCCTCCGCTGGTGGAAAAATTACTTGAATCATTTGGCTGGTGCTCAAGAAAGAATAACAGCCTTACCTTAGGGGGGTTCTTTTATAGGCCAGACCATAGCATGAACCGGGAGTCCAATGAGATCACTCAGGACAGGGTACCTAGTCTGGGTTTAAGCAGGTCCCCTATCATCCCTTAAAGCAACCCACTTCGATGTCCAAGTCTTCAATCTTTACGCTCCAATACATGGCTGCAGACAACCATCATAGGCCCAACTAGAGGGAATCAAGTACCTCTATGCACTTTGTGGCCTCTAATTTGTCATCCTAGAACATCGCAGGAATTCACTCCAAACTGTCCAATCAAGACTGGGTGTCATAAATAAAAGATTTTTTAAATAATCGGTCTCCACGAGACTTGGTCAACGGGTGAGGTCTATGCAGATGGTTTCCAATAATTTTGTGAACCAGCTATGCCATCTTCTTCTGGGAGGGGGAATGGGAGGCCAGGCTACTGTGATCTTGATTAAGCTTTCTCGCCTCAAAGTAAAGCCTCTGCGCTCTTCACCTTTGTTTCAAGCATTGACGTTGTCCGGAGTAGGTTCTGGTGACCTGTTGGTCATTAATTTTTTCATTTATTTATTTGATCACCACTCCACAGAAGTTATGAACATGTTACATGACTGTTGCAAAATTGAACTTTAAAAATAATGAATGTTGTAAGTTATCGGGGGGGATTTCAATTGTACTTTGTGTGCGTTTAGTAGGTCCCGCTTGTGGCTTAGAAAGTTCAAACGGCCAGGAGTTGGCCCAAATATAAGCACACAATGTGTCCCCATACTATGTGTGCTTAAAATGGGGACATTTTGAACAAGATTATTTTTAATAATTATCTTTTTGCAAGCAAATGTGGTTTTACCCCTTTAAAGGTTCGCCCAACTTTCACAGGGGGCTGTACATATAGTACTATTGATGTCATACTGATTTAAAAAATATATAGATTCTTAATATTGGAATACAGAATCTCCCCCAATTGCATGAGCAACAACAATCCCTTAACCCTCTATTTGAATAGCGATCAGTACAAGGAGAGGGGAAATTTGGATGTGGTCCTTATCGCTTTTTCTGTAAATAGGGGCATTCGTACTCTGTTGACCCGACAAAGTTTTTAGAGATCATAGAGTCCAACGTAGTAAGAAAAGTATTTCTCCACCAACACTTAACCTCATCTATAATTGTTAGCTGTTTCCATATGTGACTCAGTTTCACTAACAACAAAACGCAGGCCGACCACTCCGCTACCACCATGCTGGGTTTGCACAGCCTAATCTAAGCTCTTAAAGTGCCTAAGGCAGCCCTGAATACCTAGCCAATAAACTTGGAGAATGTCAAATCAGGCTGGAAGCTTTACAAAGCTGTGTTCAGAGATAGGAAATCCAAACTTAGAGACTCAGTGTGGGCCGGCCATCTAAAGGCAAAAAATACCAGGGACCCCAGATTTTTCTGGAGGGTAATAAATCGCCCACTGTTCACAGAAGAGCCCATCTTGAAGATATTTTGTTTAATTCCAGTTGAATTTTGGATCTCCCATTTCCCAAGTGATAAAATTAGTGAGTATAACCCCTATAGAACATGATTGGGAACTATAAATGCACAACAAGGAGTTGGCCCTTAAGGTTAGTAACACCACCGGGGTCAAGGAAGTTGCAACAGCTATTAATAGGAGCAAAGGTGGCAAGGGTCCGGACGGAGTCCCTTTGGAAATTTTTAAAGAAAATATTGACCTGTGGGCCCCCTTGTTTACAAATGTTTTTAGAGCAGCGATTACTTGACCTCTTATACCTACATGGAAATAAGCAGTCATCGTCCCAATCTTTATAAAAGGCAATAGAAATTGTTCAGCTTGTTACTGCCTAATTTCTCAGTTGGATTCTACCATGAAGATCATAGGAAGGGTCCTTTTGGTGAGATTGGAGGACTGGGCCAAGACCAATAACCTTTTCTGAAGCCTAATAAAGTTACAAAGATCCAGTACTATAGAACAATGTTTAAACGTTTCCCTTCAATCTCCAAGTATGTTTAAGTAAAGAAAAGTAATTTGCATTCAGCTTTTATGGAACCTGTCATGCGCTTTTGACACAGTGAACTGTTCCAAATTGTAGGACATTTGAAAAAACCTGGGGGTTGAAAAAGCGATACTTACACTTTCATTTTACTTTTTATTTATTTATAAAGTTTTATATAGCACGAACTTGATCCCGAAGGATATCAGAGCGCTTTACAATTTGAGGCAAAGGTAACAAATCAGAACATTGCCACCTCCATTGAGATACTGCAGTAAAAAT
This sequence comes from Lissotriton vulgaris, assembly GCF_964263255.1. Lineage (NCBI taxonomy): Eukaryota > Metazoa > Chordata > Amphibia > Caudata > Salamandridae > Lissotriton > Lissotriton vulgaris. The sequence goes on along the minus strand of NC_141694.1, from coordinate 1,081,492,184 downwards.
TAGCTTTGGCACACGGGGGAAAGCACATCACCTTTATGTGGGTATAGGGCGTCCGCCAAGGCTCCATCTTAGCACGGTATTTATTCAAAATGAATTTAAATGGTATTGAAGAACACCTACCCCACAAGATGTCAGATATTGCGAAGGTATGCAGCTGCTACATTCCTGTACGCCGATGATGCGATCCTCATAGCAAGGACTGTAAATGGTCTTTGGAGTCTGATGGATGTCTTCCCGGAGTTCATGATGTAACTATTTAGGCATCCTTTTTGATTCCCAGTATTAGTGGGGCTGCATATTGACACGGAGCACACTCCAACTTTTGAGTGTGATTGAAGCAGTCTTCCACTTTGTTTCAAAACTGGGCCACAGGCAAGCGAACAGCGAACAAGATGGTAACCCTGTGTTAATCTAAATGTATTTCAGTTAACTCCTTGGGGGAAGGAGTTTGGGGGTCTGCTTCTGTGCCACGCGCCAAAAGTTACAAAATAGCTTTTTGCGCAGTTTTTAATAGACCCGCATGGGACAGCTACTTTTTTCTGTCACTTTGAAATAGGCCGGGCTTCTTTGGAAGACTTACAGGGGCTGGCTCTCCTGCGATGGCCAAATATTTGGCCATCTCCTGATGTTGGGTCGCAGTAAAAGAATTCATCTACATTACTTGCCCCTGGTCTACATAGTTAATATTCCCTGGTTAGCCTAGATCATGAGCACTTTTTCAAGACTGGGGGTTCCTAAGTTTTTACTAACCCAGAACTTTTACATCCTGCTGTCAGAGCCCGGATAAGGCTGGACCAATGCACTTCATTTTCCCTCCTTGGCACATTATCAGACCTTAACACCCAGATATGAGCTGGAGTTTTATCTAATTTATGTAAACAACACTCAGTACAGATTATACTTAACTAGGTCATGTCTGGGTTCTTTACATTTTCTTTCAGCTCCCCCCCCCCAACAAGAAATGTGATTTGAAAACCTTCCCAACTGCCCGTGTATTAACTGCTCACCCTAAAGTACAGTTCATTTTATGCATTTTTGTGCTCTTTACCAGTTGGTGCGTACTCCTTTTTTAAACTCAATTTTATGTCAGTTAAATTCAAAACTGTACAAAAAGGGGTACCAGCACTTCCAGCAGCTAGATTCGGTAGACGTTTTCTTCATTAGAGTCATAAATAATTAGAAAAGGATATTCTTAACTTGCTCCTGCCTTGACTTTTTTTACAATTATGCATTTGCGCTTTACTATTCTAGCAATAAGTTTCTATGGTGGTTTAAAGGGGATTTGATCTGTCTCAATAAGGTAAAGTGCGATCTTGTTTTCTGTATTAAGTATTAGTTGTGGTCTTTTCTAAATATTGATATTGGATTTATTGTATAAAAAATGTATGATGTACTTTTATGACGAATAAAGTTAGTTTGATGATGAGTGCCAGAGGAAAGTTAAAATCCCATTAATAAAGCCTGTTATTAGGGTCGAGCCTACGAGAGCACGCATCTCGTTGAGAGACACTCATGTATCCAACAAGCATTTACAATGCAATGGTTTTGCCTTTGTTAAAGTTAGAGCTATTAGCATTGCTCTTGACATTCTTTTTATGTATGTTTTTTTTTTAACATAAATAAATGGCATTGTCATTTACAATGCCACTAGCTTTATCCCTCGCAAATGACACACACAAACACACACAGAGCCCCCCCACACAGAGCCCCCCACACACACAGCCACACAGAGCCCCCCACACTCACAGCCACACAGAGCCCCCCACACACACAGCCACACAAAGCCCCCCACACACACAGCCACACAGAGCCCTCCAAACACCCACACAGAGCCTTCCACACACACCCACACAGCACAAGCAGGCAACAGGGGCACACGGAGGCACAAGCAGGCAACAGGGGCACACAGAGGCACAAGCAGGCAACAGGGGCACACAGAGGCACAAGCAGGCAACAGGGGCACACGGAGGCACAAGCAGGCAACAGGGTCACGAAAACGGAGGCACAAGCAGGCAACAGGGGCACACGGAGGCACAAGCAGGCAACAGGGTCACGAAAACGGAGGCACAAGCAGGCAACAGGGGCACAAGGAAGCACAAGCAGGCAACAGGGGCACACGGAGGCACAAGCAGGCAACAGGGGCACACGGAGGCACAAGCAGGCAACAGGGGCACGAAAACGGAGGCACACGCAGGCAACAGGGGCACACGGAGGCACAAGCAGGCAACAGGGGCACGCGGAGGCACAAGCAGGCGACAGGGGCACACGGAGGCACAAGCAGGCGACAGGGGCACGGAAACTGAGGCACAAGCAGGCGACAGGGGCACGGAAACTGAGGCACAAGCAGGCGACAGGGGCACGGAAACTGAGGCACAAGCAGGCGACAGGGGCACGGAAACTGAGGCACAAGCAGGCGACAGGGGCACGAAAACTGAGGCACAAGCAGGCAACAGGGGCACGAAAACGGAGGCACAAGCAGGCAACAGGGTCACGAAAACAAGCACAAGCAGGCAAAAGGGTCACAAGCAGGAATTGTAATTTAGACGGGGCTGAAGTGGGGAACGGTCAGTAGGGAAGTAGTGCGGCTGGTGCAGTGGTACCAGGCCAAAAGGTGAGAGGGGCTGTCTGCACCCCAGTTTGGACAGTTTCCACTACCTAACAGGGATTGGTGGGAGGGGGGCGTACTTCTTGCTTGCTTTAGGGCTGTTACTTCGGGGACGCAGTGCACGCTCTTGCCTGCTGCCGCCGGGACACGACAACAGGCAGGGAGAGGACAGGCTGGGAGAGGGCAGGGAGGAGACAGGCTGGGAGAGGGCAGGCTGGGAGAGGGCAGGGAGGGGACAGGCTGGGAGAGGGCAGGTTGGGAGAGGGCAGGCTGGAAGTGGACAAGCTGGGAGAGGACAGGCTGGGAAAGGTCGTGGAGGGGACAGGCTGGGAGAGGGCAGGCTGGAAGTGGACAGGCTGGAAGAGGACAGGCTGGGAAAGGGCAGGGAGGGGACAGGCTGGGAGAGGGCAGGCTGGGAGTGGGCAGGCTGGGAGTGGGCAGGCCGGGAGAAGACAGGCTGCGAGAGGACAGGCTGCGAGAGGGCAGGCTGGGAGTGGGCAGGCTGGGAGTGGGCAGGCTGGGAGTGGGCAGGCTGGGAGTGGGCAGGCTGGGAGTGGGCAGGCTGGGAGTGGGCAGGCTGGGAGTGGGCAGGCTGGGAGTGGGCAGGCTGGGAGAGGGCAGGCTGGGAGAGGACAGGCTGGGAGAGGGCAGGCTGGGAGAGGGCAGGCTGGGAGAGGGCAGGCTGGGAGAGGGCAGGCTGGGAGTGGGCAGGCTAGGAGAGGACATGATGCGAGAGGACAGGCTGCGAGAGGACAGGCTGCGAGAGGACAGGCTGGGAGAGGGCAGGCTGGGAGAGGGCAGGTTGGGAGAGGGAAGGCTGGGAGAGGGCAGGCTGGGAGAGGGCAGGCTGCGAGAGGACAGGGCAGTAAGGGGGAAGGACTGGGGGTGGGCAGTAAGATAAGATTGGGACAGGGGAAACAAGGTAGTGGGGGTGGTGCAGTAGGACTGGGAGTGGCGGCAGCCGGGACGGAATGGGGGTGACTTGGTGCTGCATAGGTAGGGACCTGTGGCAGTCGGTATTAGCGTCCACCCCACCCCTCCCCCCAGAATAGGCCTTAGGTGTGAGACAGGCTCCCAGCCTGCCCGCGGGAGACGAGTCACTGCGGCTGTAATGTGAGCCACACACCTGGCAGGCAAACAAACACCAGGCCAGACCTACAGAGCTATCAGAGGGCGGGGAGGGATCACTACATCAACTCCCTCCCCACCCAACCCCGGTTTGAAAAAAAACAAACATGCCAGGCTGCCTGGATTATCAGAGGGGACGGGGAGGTACCTCTACCTCTACATCTCCCCCCACCCCGCCAAGTTTACACCACACATGCCCGGGATGTCTGGGTGATCACAGGGGGCGCATCACTACGCCCCCATCCCTACACGCACAGTTTACCATTCTCCACTCCTGCAGGAGCCACTTCCATGCATTGTCACCACAACAATACACCTGGGAAGTGAGTCCACGCCCACCCTGGTGCCCCGGTGCGTGCAGGCCCGGGTGGGGCGCAGTGCCACGTTCATTACAGCTCAATGAAGCATCACCGGCGGGACTGGGCACCCCCGGGATCACCACAGCCTGGCAGGGACCCCTCCCCCGAGGGCACCCCTGCCGAGGAGGGAGGGGCGGGCAGGTAGAGTGCACCGCGTGGAGCGGGAGGGCACAGAAGGGAGGGGCAAGGGGAGGTGTGTGTAAAGAAGGGGGGGGGAGCAGGGACTCAAAAAAGTAAAGAAAACATGGTGAAGAGAAAATTACTACAGTGGGTAAAGAAGGCGGAAGCAGGTGGTGAAGGGGGGCTGGCCGGGGTAAGGAAGGATTAAGAAAACAATTTAGGAATTATGGAAAGAAAGGCGAAAGAATGAGAAAGCAGAAAGGGGGGCTAAGGAGCGTCGGGAGGAACTAAAAGCAGAAGACATAGGAGCAGAGGGAGTAGTAAGGGAAAATAAAAAGAAAGAGTGGATCTAGCAGACAGAGTAAAGGAACGAGTCAGAGGAGACGGTTCAAGGAGGGGTGAAGGGGTGTGAGCTTGGAGGGGATGGGTCGAGGTCAGACATTGGGTTAGGAGAGTACAGAAGATATAAACACAATGAGGGTGTAAGAGGTGGGTGTAAAGTGTGCTTCATAAGTTGACTGATTGAATGCTGGGGATAGAAAAGAAGCGTATCAAAGGTGTGAGTGTGAGTAATATTGTAGGGGCAGGGAGGAGTAAAGGTAACATTTGTAAAGCACATGTTCACCCCTGGGTATCTTGGCGCTGCCTAACAGATGCTTATTCTAATCCCACTCAACGGCGCTCATTGTAAGAATGTATTTGTATTTACTATACCACTGACATCACTGCGGGGATTCGAAGCGCTTTATATAGGCAGGTATGAAAAAAACACCAGGTGCAAGTCGACCATGAGTTGACTTAAGACATAAAAAGCACGTTTCCAATACATGGTCTTATACGAACACACGGGATTTGAGTTCAGTGATGTGTGTGTTGAGCAGTGAGGGCGGTGCAGTGTCTGATGAATTATAGAGGATGTATCGACATTGGGCGGCTGATGAGCCGAGCGGCCCCGCACGGATTTCAGCCAGTGGCCATGGGGTCTAACACAGATCCCCGCAGCCGGTACACATGACTTCGCCGAGCCATCAACCACGTAGGGGGGGGGGGGAGGGGGGTTAGAAGAAAGCATTAAAAAAAGGGTGATTGGATCGAGGGGGGGGGGGCAGCAGAAAGGGGGTGGGGTGCAGACGGCTGGGCAGAGGAAGAAGAGACGGGAGGGAGGAGAGGTGAGAGAGGTGCTGCAGTGGAAGGAAGCACGAAGAGAGATAGTTATTAGCCACGGGGGGGGGGGGGAATGACGGAGCTAAGAGAAGGGGATGGGGAAGTCACAGTAATGACTGAAGGCGAGGAGTGACTGCCCTGGCATGAGAGGGGCAGTGTTAACCCCAGTTCACCCCATACCACCCAGGCTGGCCAGCATTCATTTAGTCACTGCTTCTTGCACAGCGCGGCGCGTCACCTCACGACCGCCTCACAGCACTTTATTTCTATTTGTTTTGCTCGTGGTATTTATAGCGCCCAGAGGTACCACTTCTTAGAAGCATAGCAACGCCCGTGGCTTCTAGGTGCTGTACAAGAGATCTTAGATAGGCTTTTAAAAGAGGAACAGTGGAGGGGGAGACGATCGAGAAATGTTCAGGACTCAACAGCAGCCCCATCCATTTCTGAAAACGCACGCCTTCTCCCTTTCTCACATCACGCAGCTTTCCTCGCGCTGCCTGTAACTCCTCTCCGCGCTATCCTGTGCGTGCCCCCGCCCCATCCTGTACCTTTCACCCTGCTGCCCCAACCCTCTTCTGCTGCATCTTTCCCTGCTATGTTCACTCAACCATTCTCACATATATGGCACTCAGCACCAGTCCAACACAAGTGGCAAGCGCCTTGAAGCAGCTGCCTTCCGGGAGCGTAAGGTACACCAAACAACTCCTCTACCAGAGAAAAGCACATTGAGGCTGTCTGCAAAGAGGCACATGGAGTAAGCACTATGCAGTCATACAAGTGGCAGAAAGTGCTATAAACATGCTGATAAGACACGATAAATAACTCCGACGAGCACACAAAAGCGCCATGAAGCAGCTTGTCACATGTTGCATTACAGAGAACCGATCTAGCTGGGCTCGACATCATGTTCGGAAGAAAGCATGTTTCCAGCCTAGGTCTCACATTTAACATGACAGCCTCATACGTTCATGCATCTTGCTCTTTCCTGCCGGGACTTGCCAAACAGAAGCGCTGCAGTGCCACCCAGTGGCCAAAAGCAATACTGCACAGAAGTCAGCCCTAAAACGAAAAGCAATGGACGTCTTCTGGGTGCCGTCAATGCCGGACCAGATTCGGGGGCGTTCCCGAGAAAATCTTTTGGCTGACATAGCGTGACGTCGCCAAAAGCCAAAAATTCTCGGGAACGCCCCCGAATCTGGTCCGGGATTGACGGACAGAGCCGTCTTCCAATGGCTAGCCTCCATTTATGGAGCTAGCCAATGGAAGACAGGGGCGGATTCCCAGCCCCATACTATACTCATTAGGTTTTAGCCTAGCGAAACGATGCTTTCGCATCGTTCGCCAGGCAAAACCTAAAAAGGGCTTGGAGCCTGCCCGTGACTCACCATTTGTCCGTTTCTGCCTGACTTCTGTGTAGCTGTCTTAATTAGCCAGTGCATCTGAACGATCACTCCCGCCGCTTGCTGTGAAGCAGGGACCAAGAACAGATGAATTCAGTTTAATCAGTGGCTGTCCAGTGCACTAGACGCAATTCAATTTTTTTTTGCCACCTGAAACGTCACTTCCGATGCTTTTTATTTTATTTTAGGCACGGGGAGGTTAAGTGATTTGCCCAGAATCACAGGAAGTTGAGCTGAAGCTGAGACAGGAACATGGTTCCTGTAGTGACTGGTAAATATGAATAGCGGGGCCCTTGTGGTCCCCGATGGACTCCGTAGGAGAATGACGTAATCGTTTGGGTATGGTTAATAAAGTTCATGACGCAGTGAGCACACTTCACGATTGCATTCTGAAGAATAAAGACGTACACTACAGAGATATGTGTTTGGCGTGGCCACTTGCATGGTACCAGGCTGGGAAGGACGCCAGTACTGGCGATGAGTTAGAGGATCTGCAACCCAAAGTAACAAGAGTGCTCTCCCTGAGAGTTTGCTGAGGTCCAGCAAACCACTCATGTGTGCCACGTGCGCCTCAGTGTAGGTGAAGCAGTTGACTGTTCGTGTATGTGGAGTCAAAACGTCAATTCAGCCTGTGCAAGGCTTTTAAAGAAGGCAAAGGCCCTACGGAAAGTTAAAATCACAGTTAGCCTGGAACCGGATGGTAAGGCTAACTGTAACCTCAACATAACACAGTGCCAGCATGCATATGATAAAATAGCCTTCAAGGCAGTGACAACCAGGTACAGAGGAGCACAGAAGGCCATGATAGCCCAGTGCAGAAATTTTGTGTAAGGAAACAATGATCCAAAGCAGTGCATGAATAAAAGAAAAAATATATTTAAGCAAAGCCTTAATAAGCCGCCTGTTTTTATCCAAGTCCAGCCGGACAAGGAATTTATTTTCACAATGTAAGAATAATTGTAAGTCACGTTACAAAAAAATAAAAGAACACAATCCTGTGCTTTACCACAAAAAGGAAAGGGTTAAGGAGAGTAAGAGGTAAGAAGAGGTTTTACAGGCAAGAAAGAGAGCAAGCTGGACACTTTTTTTAAATCAAAAATGCAAGTGTTTTGCCAGAGTAGTATGTACAGCGAATGATGCACATTGTTTTATACTGTACAACTACTGTAAAAGGTCGACGTTTCAATCCCCGCTCTAGGATACATGGGGATCATCATCAGGACTTATTAATTGTGTTGCCTGTTGGGAAAAGTTTTATACGCCTGTGGAAGAACAGGAGAAGAGAACAAGAGTTTTACAGGGTTTCATATTTACAATATGGCAGATGAGAGTCCGCATTGCTCCACATTTTTATGAAGACTACTATAATCGGATTCGCGGTGACTAGGCGAAGGGTTGTGATGTGCACCGTCAATAATTTTGAGTGAATAAGGTGACATTTCAAGCCTTGAACAAATGAATAAGTACACTTTAGAAAAATGTTAAAAAAGGTTTTGGCGCAGTGTGGGCTAGTTCGTGCATGACAGGATTTGGCGGGGGAATGAACGGAGTACGAGTGAATTGAAGTGGCTAGTGATGCGGACGCGGGCGGGTCTTTGTGAGACTGCATAGTGACAGTGAGTTAAAGCTAGCCTGTGAAGTGACTCACTTAGTCTAGAACGTGCAGGTTGTCAAGTTACCTCTTATGGGGGAGAGGTGCAATGGAGGAGGCTATGGTTTCAAATTACTCTGTGAAGTGACTCAATAAGTCTAGAACGTGCAGTTTATTAAATTACCTCTTATGGGGAAGAGGTGCAATTGAGGAGGCTATGATTTCAATAGCTCTGGGTTAGTAGCCAGCTGTCCTGCCGGGTTGTGCCGCATAGATGAGCGAGCAGGGTCGGCAGGCGATACTGAGGGCCGTGGCCACGTTCCCGCATCGGGGAACTGCTAGTGATTAGTCCTTTGAGAATCCTTTAAAGATCGGAAAAAGGATTAGAAAGGATTCGGGCAGAGGTTAAGGACGGGGGAAAGGGCTGAGCAGGAGATACATACCAATAATTTGCCGGATCACAATATAGTGGCGGTGCCGGGGCAGTGCTCGGATCAGCTGCGGGGGAGAGAAGGGAGATTGCATTACCAGCGGCGGTGCTGCGCTGGGTGTACAGAGGAAGCCAGCGGCGGCGAGACGCGGCTTACCTGGTCACGGGAGCGATGTCCTCGTATACCACGGTGCGGCCGATGCTGCAGTTGGTCCGTGAGTGGACTGAATGCTGGAGGCCCTCATGTGATCGGCTGGTGGTGGGCGGAGCCACGTCCTCAAGGGGGCGCGGCCGCGGGTGATGAGGGAGAGTGATTCAATGGCTGTGGAGAGCATGGCGGCCATTTTAAAGAGGGGTCTCTGAATGAGCTGGTCCATGACTCTGTGCAGAGGGATAGCCGGGTGCTGGTGAGGTGAAGTGCAAAGTGACATAAAATAGTGCAATACATTTCTTCACATTTTTAGAAAAATGAAACAAATTAAATTATAGTAAAGTTGTCCAATCTTCACTTCGATTCAGACCAGTACGGATTGTATCAAATTGTAGGATACTTTTCAGTTCCTCTTTGTTCAATAACTGTGCCAAGTTGCCTCCACGTCGGGGCAATTTCACCACTTTCAAGATTGTCCATCTTAGATTATCCTCTGTGTGATTTGCTTCGGAGAAATGTTCCACCAAAGGAGCATTGGGGGTCTTGCATCTGATCCGACTCCTGTGCTGGGAAATCCTGGTCTTCGCCTTTTGGGTGGTCTGGCCGATGTACATTTTGGGGCACGGGCAAAGAATTGTGAGCACACTTCACGATTGCATTCTGAAGAATAAAGACGTACACTACAGAGATATGTGTTTGGCGTGGCCACCAGGCTGGGAAGGACGCCACTACTGGCGATGAGTTAGAGGATCTGCAACCCAAAGTAACAAGAGTGCTCTCCCTGAGAGTTTGCTGAGGTCCAGCAAACCACTCATGTGTGCCACGTGCGCCTCAGTGTAGGTGAAGCAGTTGACTGTTCGTGTATGTGGAGTCAAAACGTCAATTCAGCCTGTGCAAGGCTTTTAAAGAAGGCAAAGGCCCTATGGAAAGTTAAAATCACAGTTAGCCTGGAACCGGATGGTAAGGCTAACTGTAACCTCAACATAACACAGTGCCAGCATGCATATGATAAAATAGCCCTCAAGGCAGTGACAACCAGGTACAGAGGAGCACAGAAGGCCATGATAGCCCAGTGCAGAAAAGCACGCCAAGGAAAGCAGAGGCATCTAGGTGGAAATAACATAATTCTACTTACCTGACAAGAACGAAGAACGAGGCCCCGACATAGAGGCAAGTTCTGGCCGGGGACCAGTGCCTTCAAAGTAGCAAGTAGAATGCACAAAGATACAAGTAAACACCTAGGGGATGTACTTATGGTGCCATTAGTATCTGAAGCGGCAACCATTAAAGTCGCAGTTTGTACTCAGCACAGCGTAAAGGTTCATCCCGATTTGAAAGGTTGCAATGGCTGCAGAGACCAGTTTAAAATACAACGTAACCGCCACAAAGCAGAATATTGGCACCAGATGCACTGCCTGGACTGAAAAATGTGATGATTTCATCAATGCATAGGAAGAAACAGCTGACCAAAAGATCAACAAATACTCAAACAACCTTGCAGGAGATGGTGTGAAAGAAGTGATTAAGGAAATACTCCAAACTGATGAAACATCTTATTGTCAGATTAAGGTGGCATTAGAATGAAGTTTAATCCAACGCTGAAAGTTGACTTTGAAAGGTACATCTTAAACCACGCAAGTCAGCAAGCTAGAGAAACGGATTAGTTTGCTGAAAGACTTAAGGTCCTCATTAAGCATTGCAAGTTTAAACAATTCAATGATGAAGAAACCAACCTCCTCAGTCATCGATGGTTGCCTTTCCAACTTGTTCAGATGACGAATGTTGCGCAAGACACAGTCTGGAGAGAGTGCACATGGCTGCCAGAGCAGAAGAATGTGCGGATCAACAAGCAGCTGATATGGAAGCTGGAGTAGCCCAGAGAGAATCAGCATTGAATATTAAAAGTAAGCAGAGAAAAAAGGTTGAGGGCCATAAAGTGATGTGTTTGAGCAAAAAGAAATTGTGTTTCCGATGCTGATCCTACTTTCTGCAGGAAGGTAAATATCTCGCCATTGGACAAACATGTAAAGGTTGTGGGAAAGAAAACCATTTTGTAATGGTTTGCAAAATGAAAAAGATACCGACTGCGTCAAGTCGAGAAGAGAAAATGGATGTCAGAAAGTTCCAGAAACCCTCTAGACAGCCCCACAAAACCAAGCTGAGGCAAGTGAAAACTAAATGAGGTCAATCATCACCGAATTAGTCTTCCAAAGGTTCTTCAATGTCAATGTCGAGCAACAGTATAGAAGATGGCTGTGCAATGATGGTGTTGACTGGTGAACGAAGTGAGTATGTGCCGCTGGCATCATGCAGAGAAGATTACAAGTCCAAGTGAGATTGCCATGTGAAGCAACCATGTTCCATTGGACATTGACCCAAGATCACACTAAAGGTGAATGGTGGTTCCATATCTTTTCTCATCAACAGTGACCATGCTGTGATCTTTCCTTGGCAGGGCCAGTTATTGTTTCAGGTACATTCGTGATTTTGCCACAGTCAGTGGCCCGTTGAGAGACTTGACAAAAAAGAACGCGGAGTTCAAGTGGTCACCTGAATGCGATTGAAGCTTTAAGAACCTACTTTGATCAACAACGCAGGGATTACATTGAGATGCTATTACATCGCGGTTTTCATAACGCAAGTGTTTACAACGACTAGCGCTGGATGGCGCTCCAAGGACAAGGAATAGTATAATTTAGTATCCAACACCTTCCCTACTGTACGTAGACTGGAGTTGGAATAGTAAATTGTACTACTCCTAAGTCCAGCGCCCTCCAACGCAAGTCGTTGTAACGACTGTGTTGTAAAAACCTCAATGTAATGTACCACGATGTAAATGTATGCGTTGTAACGTCATACATTCACTTTGATACAGCACAGTGGACACAACAACAAGTAAATGAACTAAACCATGAGGGTCATCGTGGCATTGCCGCTACTAAGAGAGCTCTTCGAGTGTGGTTCCTCGCATTGACGAAAGAGTATTAAAGGCCTGTCATTACTGCAACTGCTTGTCTCCCAAAACAACATGGCATTCAATTGATATGTCTGACCTCCCGAAGCAGGTGTGGGAGAGGATTGAAGTTGATTTCTTTGGACCCCTTAACAATGAATATCATCTAATGGTAGTTGTTGATGAGTACTCCCAATTGTCCCTCGTGGAAAACTCGTTGTCAACCACACATGACAAAGTCATTGGGACATTAAATTAAATGTTTGCGAAATTGGATGTCTCCTCCATTCTCAAGTGTGACAATAGCCCACCTTTCAACAGTTGAGAGCTTAAAGATTTTCTCTCTAACATGAATGTTAAACATCAGAAAAGTAGCCCTCTCTGGCCACAGGCCAATAGTGTTTTTGAATGCTTCATGGCACCTTAAAGGGAGCAGTTAAGCAGGTTGTCCTAGAAGGAAGTGATCTCAAATCGACTATGTTCAGTCGTTCATGTCTACAGATAAACTCCCCATTCCACTACAGGTGAAAGCACTGCCACCTTGATGTTTAGGAGAGCCATGGGAACCAAATTGTTGCAATGGACCACTCATAGGTCGACAGATGTGGACGCAATCCGTATGACTAATTCCTTGCAAAAGTCCAGAATGAAGATCTATGCTGATAAACGTCAATGTGCTCTGGACACAGTTTTCAAGGAAGAAGAGCGGGCCTTGGTCAAGCAAAAACAGAAACGCAAGTCTGATTCTCAACCCCTCAGGGTTGTGACCAGCAAAGGTCATGTGGTGACCGCTAAACATACCAGGAAAAAGTCCATCACAAGAGAATCGTCACACTTCCAGCACCTACCTCAATATTCTTCAGCTCCAGATGTCAGAAGTAATACCTGCCACTTGAAAGTCTAGAGAGCCCACCTCCTACGCCTACCATTGCATCCACGGTGCCTACGGCAGGCCCTGCTCCTCTGCTTCATCAACTAACCACAACTAGGTCTGGAGGACTTGTTCAAGCTTCTCAATGATTCGCTGGGGAACTATGATGTATAGGTGTAATATTTGTACTTTTTTTTTTACCACAGAGGGGGAGATGTAGCGTCTTATAAATACGAATAGCGGTACCCTTCTTGTCCCTGTTGGACTCCGTAGGAGAATGATGCATTAATTTGGGTGTGCCTGGGTGCGGTTAATAAAGTTCATGACACAGTGTGTACAGTTAACAGTTGAACTCTGAAGAATAAAAATGTGCACTACAGAGCTCTGTGTGTGGCAGTCATTTGCATGCTATCGGGCAGGGAAAGACGCTACAGTTACCCACTATTAAAGTGGGCAGCTCTGGTTTATATGCCACATCCTCCCCCTGCATTCGGTGACTTTCCCACCTGTATGTGGTATTAGAACAGCAACCGTAGAAGGCACACATCAAGAGTTGTACTGGAAGCATCCTGCAGAGCCAGCGAGCAGTACATCTCAAAGATGAGTGTATCAATCAGCATCAAGCATAAGATAATTCTATGGAGTCCTGTACAGTATTGCCGCTTAATTTCACTTTCAGCTGGCCAAAGGTATGGGCCGATGTGTGTGCCATTTGTTGTCCTCTTTCTTTTTTCTGATTTTCCCTACCACCTGCTTAAAATGGTGACAACCCCGCCTCCAGAGCAACATATGCCTTGTTCCCCACTCCAGTCTCTGCCCTTCTGAAGCAGTTTGTGTTTATAATAAGCGAACGGTGTGGGGCGCCATTTCGCCCCAAACCCAGTAGCAGAGGCACATCGTGAGTTTACGTCAATGCTCCAATGACAACCTTATTTTAACACCATTCATTCCAGTTTAGTCATATTCTCTTTTTCTCAACACCACATGTAGGATATCATGCTGTTCTTAAGCTTCCAATGTTCAAAATGTGCCCAGCTGGACCTCTTGTCAAGAACACGAAAAACACATGATTCATCCAAAACAATTTTATTTATTTCCACCCAATGCATTTCGGGCTTCATGAGCCCATCTTCAGGGGTAACTGTAAACATTAATTAAAAATCACCATTACTTTATATGTCCTAAATTACACATATATAACAATTCTTACAAAACCATGTTTATATTTATTTAGCTAAACAAAATGTGCAAAAATAACCATTTAAACCATCCATGTTTGTGTGTTATACGCTACTTTTCTCTAAACTAAGCACTTCAATTTACTAATCTCCAATTAGTCAGCTTCCACCCCTTAAAAAACCGTGAATATTCACTCACATTCTCCCTTGAACTTCCGCACTGCATGTTTCCAACTTGCCACTCACAAATTCAACACCCCTTACAATCGCACTTCAACCTTTCACTCTCTTCACTACACCCATGCTGTCTCACCCAAATCACTCCCCAATTCCCTCACTTTCACACTTCCTAAACTTCCCTAACTTGCACCACAACCACTTTCAAACTTCCAAACATCCCAGCCAAACTACGTATTTTCGCCCGCTTTCACGCTCGAACTTTCATATCCGTACCTTTTGCAAACTACCAGTCGTCTCAATTTAATTCTTACCATTTACGCTATGCAATTGGCCGCTGCTCTCGCACTCACTATCACCTGTGACATCTCTTCAAATACCTGTGAACACTGCCTCACAGTGTCATCTCGACTTCCATTTCAATCGGAGTGGAGTGATTCCTTCCCCCCAATCACGAACTCATTTTAAACCTTCAAACGGCACCAGAAACCCTTCCTCATTGGTGCTCATAAGTTGAACACCTGACCTTCCCTCGTCTACCTCTATATCTCCACCATTTTTCTAAAGAAACTACACTTCCCATAACCCAATGCGTTCTCAAAACCCAAATACAAATGATAACCAATTGCCAAAGGCAATACTTTTTCCAGGCACATTCCGAAACTAATTGTTGGACATGTGAAAACTAGTAATACTTCAAGATTTCATGATATTCCTGTAAATGCCATTTGCGATTTTTTTGATGTACATATTACTCAATTTTTATGAGACACAATTCAGAGCTCTAGAGTTGAGGGCGATGGTAGTGCAAGATTCTCACAGTGTCTCATTAGTGGGTCATAAAGGTGTTAATAATATATGCTCATCCAACCAAGGCTCACTACAGAGGGAACAAAGCAAAGGTCACGTGTGCCAAATGTAAATGTTATTCTGTGCTAAATTGTGTCAACAAGGTACACAGCTCTCGGAAAATTGACAAGGCTGAAGTTTTAAAAAAAATGTAGTGGTGAGAGGATGTATTGTGTATTTAGGGAAATGAAGAAGTAAAGAAGATACTTACAGGGAAGAGTGAAAATAGGGCGCTTAAGAAGAAGCTGTGGTGCGAGATTAGCAGATGGAGGATTTCAGAAAGATTTGAGAACATAAAGAGCATAAGGGTATAATAGAGACTGAGGAGGAACGTGGTGAGATGGGAGTGATTGAGACACTTCAAAGACTTTATCAATGTTTAATTCAGTCTCATATTTTCAGATTTCAAAATTTCCAATTGTAATTATTCACAACAAAACCATTGTTGTTATTTATCTGCGACTAGTAACAAGCATTGCCAAAGACAATATTGATTGATTGATTTTTATTGTTTGGTTACTCAAAACCATTACATTAAAAACAGAGTACAAAATTACAAAAGGATTAAAACAGCAAGTGAGTCAGCTGGTATATCTGTATAGTGGATCCCTAGACACTGGTAAGCTCAAGAGAATAGTGTCTATGCAAAGGCAGCCCCGCATGCGTCTGCAAAGTCTCTAATCGTTTGTACCCTGGGTAGCCATCAGCTTAGACCGTGTCTGTTGGATAAACTTTCCAAAAGAGGCCATTTGCTTTACTATGGTCAGTGTATATAGTTGATGGACCGCCTCCTTTGCGGTACGTGTCCCCATTTGTCGTAGGATTGGCCTGAGATAAAGGCTATGTGCTGCGCGCAGGGCCGGGCAGCAAAGTAATAGATGGGCCAGCGACTCATTTATAATTGCAGAGCCTGCATTCCAGGACTCCCAGTCCTGTCCGTTCGAGTGCATATAGTTCTTTAATGGGCAAGGGGTGTAGTCTGTAGGTTAAAATCTTGTGAAGGGCTGAGTGGCCCACAGCCTGCGTAAAATGGTGTTTGGGATTATGCACTATGTGCGGCAGGCATAGTGACTCATAGAAATCTCGTTTTGCCAAAGACTCCAAATCCAGTTCCCGGGAACAGATACGAACTTGTTTTTTGATGGCGTTTTTAATTGCCGTACAATTAACTAGCTCGCGATTCCAATGATCGGTGGCGAGATTGAGGAGTTCCTTCGCCGTGATAAAGGTGGTTGACCAAGGGTTCCCGGGTTCCGTGAAAATATGTCTCAGAACTGCCTTCAGTGTCTTGTCTTGTGCCGCTGTTATGAGATAGTAATATTTGCACAGGGCAGCCATCTCTTCCAGTTTTTGTTGGTTGAGTGAAAATTCTAGGCGGACAAGGGTGTTTCTGGTGCACTTCGGTAGTAAGAATAATTTCTTATACGCTCTGCAGTAGATTTTTTCCAGTTCCTTGTTGAGTTTGCCCGGGAACGCTTGTTGGGCATAATTGAGGGCCGGCATTAGTTTTGCCTTAAGTACTCTTTGGATGGCCATTGTCGATGGGCTGCATAAGGTGGCTTGTAATATGCAGAACGCATAGGTGATAGTTTTCTCTTTGCTTTGGATTTTCTTTAAATGAGCACCAGAAAGCCCAGACTCGTGATAGCAGACACCCAAGTAAGTGTATTGCTGTGTGCTTTCCAAAGACAGGTGGCCAAGCCTCCATTTGGCTAGTTTTTTGTTTGGGTAACGACCAAAGATTACCATCTTTGACTTGGAAGGGTTAGCTACCAGCCGGTTCTGGTCATTGTAAGTTGCCAGGGCGATCAGCGCCTTTTTCAAGCCAGTCTTGGTGTGATCCAGGAGTACCAGATCGTCAGCGTATTGCATGAACTGGATTTTGGTTCCACCGATCCTTGCAGTGGCTAGGGCTGCCCCTGACAGGGCTATCTCCATGCCTGCTGTGTATAGATTAAACAACAGAGGTGCTAGAACGCACCCCTGTTTTAGACCTCGATCCATGCCAATTTTCTCAGATGCAAAATCGCTCGAGAGTTTAATTCGGACCCACGTTTTTTGATACAACGACTGGATTGCTCTTAACAGGGTCGGATTGATGTTCCGTTGGGCCAGCTTTCTCCATAGGATAGCGCAGTCTACCCCATCGAATGCTGCAGAGTAGTCGATGAAGCAGGCGAATAAAGGGAGACTCTTGCGCAACCGTGCTTGGTGGGCCAGGTAAGAAAGAGCGGTGATGTTATCCACGGTTGAAGACCCGGGTCTGAATCCGGTTTGGCAGAGGGGCAGAAGACCTTCTTCACTTGCCCAGTCTGCGAGATCTGTCAAAATGGCACTGGCATAGGCTTTGCCCTCGATGTCCAGGAGGGCAATCATTCGATAGTTGGACGGGTCTGATTTAGGCCCTTTCTTATGGATTGGGTGTAAGAGCGAACCTCTCCAGGAGTCTGGCACATCCCCCAGGAGCCAGCATTCGGCATATAGATGGGTCAGGTTTTCGGCCCAGAATTCTATGTTCGCTTTAAACAATAGTCCTGGGAGGCCATTAGAGCCCGGGGCGCCGTTATGCCTGATTTTTTAAAAAGTTTTGGACACTAGTAGTTTTCCAGGCGGGCCTTCCTGTGGGTGGTGGAATCTGGCTCTTCACTTGCTGTAAATGCATTCTTAGAATGATGGGCGGCTTGGTCTTCATTGTATAGGATTTTTACGTGGGCAACCCAAGTGGAGGCCTCGAGGGAGTTTTCTCTGTGATTTGGACCTCGTCCGAGATTGCCTAAATAGCTCCAAAATTCTTGCAATTTCCCAGGGCTCAGCAGGTCAAAGATTTCCAGCCATTGTGCTTCGCAATGTTCGCGTTTTGCGGCCCACACATTCTTCGAATGGCTTCTTGCGGCCTCTTGTAGCTGTTTTTTGTCTGAGGCTGTGCCATTTTTCCGGTGCGCTTTTCGTTCAGATTTTTGGCGCTTTCTTTGACTGCCCGATTGAATCCGAGTGTGGATGGTGGGTGCCAACGGGTTACCCTTGCTGTGTCCCCTCGAAGTATCACCGCTAGGGTCCTGGTGATTCCGTCCCATGTTGCTATAGCGCCATTTGTGTGGTCACTCGGTGGCCAGCCTGCCCACGAGTCTGTCCAATTATTGAACGTAGTGGTTGCTGCCTGCCCCCATTTAATTCTTCTAGGTAGCTTTATCAGTTCCTCGACGTTTGCAGCCCCAATGTGTTGTAGCCTATGGCGTGTGCTTGTTGTCAGATTCAGTGTAATTATTAAGGCGGCGTGGTCGCTGTCGCTGCGCTGGTGAACAGAGTAATCCGACATCAAAGGTTGCAGATTGTCACTTAAGATGATGTAGTCAATTGTGGTCTGTTTGTTGTACGTGGGAGCGACAAAGGCCCCTGGCCTGTTCTTTAGATGGACAGAATGTGCTGTTGCCAGTTTGTAAGATTTTAATTGGGCGTTCAGCGCCTTGGTGGCACCGGATTGGTGACTTTGTGAAGGTATGACTCCTATATTGAGGTCACCGAGAATGATGCAATCCAATGCCGGGAATTGTAGTAACAGGGCCTCTAAATGATTTATTAGCGTAGACAAATCGGCTGTAGATCCATGTGGGTTATGGTAGATGTTGATCACCAAGATAGAAGAGGTTCCATTGATCGAGAGGGGGCCTTTCAGGATGCCCGCCTGGAGCATGTTGGGCAGGTTATTTATTTCCTTGAATTCTAATTCCAGCGAGTGCTTGATATAGACACACATCCCCCCTGATGGTCTTCCGAATATGTTGGTCTTTGTTGCAGGTTTGCCGTGTTCTGCATATCCTCTTAGTGAGAGAGGATTAGTCGCCCATGATTCTTGTATGCAGATGATATCTGCCTCTTCCAGGAATGTCACTGCAACATGATTTTGTAACAGTGTTTTGAATCCTGCGACATTCCAGGTCATGATCTTCAAGGTCTTGATGGACACGGATTGGTTTATGTATTTCACTTGCCCATTAGTCATGTGCTGAGAAAAGCGGCCCGTTTCTCCAAGACAGTGCGTGTTAGGAGCTGGGGTTTAATGCTAATGGCAGCCAGGACCAGTCTTTACTCGCACACCCCCTTGTTACACACAAGCGTTTGCCTTGACTCAAGTTTGTTGTTATCTTAAGCGGAGTTCCGTTGGTTAAGCCTTTGCTCATGCTGCCTTTGGACCCCTGAGGAATTGACGCCGCATGGGGGGCGTGATCAGGGAGAGCGTTCAAACATGTGTTCCCCCCCGTAGGCTGTTCCTGGTTTTCCGAGCCAAAGAGCGGGTAGTGAGTTTTTAAGATTAATGGGTATTTTTGCACGTGATGGGACTTTATTTTTATGCCCCAACTTTCCAATAGAGTATGTTGTCTCTTCAGGGCCTCTACCATGTTTGAGCTGGAGAAAGTTAGTTCCGTAGTTTCATTTTTCTCCTCCGGGTCCGGCGGAAGGAAGGAAATAGTCTCGATGTCTGTAGTTTTTATCCCTTCCAAACCTGGGATGTTTGCGCAGAGTGTTAGGATGTTACCACGATTGAGGATGTCCCACTTACCCTGTGAGGTGTATTCAGGGTACAACATTATTTTCCGCTCCTGGGATGTTATTTGAACTGGGTTATAGGCAACGTTCGCGTCCTTCCAGATTTTGTCCTGTATGCCAGTGAATGGGGGCTGTCCCGCCCTGGGCAAATTGTTGAATGCCTGGTTTATTGGCCCTGTTGTTTGCTGAGGTGCCACCACAAGGGGTGGGCTAAGTGGTCTGGTGTAGAATGACCGGTCCCCAACCTGCTCAGGTTTAAGGCCAAGAGTGCCTTGGGGTGCGCGCTGAGGGGTTTCCGACGTTACGTTGGTCACTGTTGATTTATTAGCGACTGATGGCGCTAGAGTCACTCTGCTCATTGTGGTCTTTGTGTGAGCGGAGGGCTGGTGACTTATTAGGCGAGACTCGCGGTCACTTGGGGGGGGACTTGATTTGCTTCTCCCCCATCGTATTGTCCTTGCGGGTCGGGCGTTTGGTTTTGTAGTTTCAATGCCAGGGCTGGCTGGGGGGCTGCAGGGTAGGCCAGCATGCTCTGGTCTATTGCCAAATTAGTTGAATGAAAGGCTTCCGCGGATGACTCAAATTTCCCTGTTGTCATAGTTATGGCTGCCGGCTGGATCGCTTTCTGCGTCTCGATGTGACCGGACCTCAGATTAACAGGCAAAAGCCATTGCCGAATTGGATTGGTGGGGTGTGATTGGTTATTACTCTTTTTGTTGAGTTTTCTTAATTTTTTCTTGTTTTTCCTGGATAGGTTTTAAAGTTCTGGGCTAGCCAGTTTAAAGGTGTGATGTAAGTCTTTATTGTTGGTCTGAGTCAGGATAGCAGTGGTTCCGCTCGCGATGGTCGTCGCTGAAGCTGCCGGACCCGTGATCTTCTCCCCTTCAGGAATTTCCATGCAGCAAGTTTGAGAATTTGCTGTGCCGTGTATTTTTGGGGATGCCTGGGCGGTGTCCTGTGCGGGTGACTTCTGATTCTTACTTGCTTCGTTCTTGAGGTCCACAATTAGTGTAGTCATGATGTTTGGTAGTTTTTCTAGGCTGAGCAGAATTGGGCTGCAGCCACAAGAGTCTGACTTTATGCGAGTTCTGTCCTGTGCTCTGCGAATCAGAGAGTTCAGGTGGTCCAATTTAGAGTCTATCCCAGAGATCAGACCCGCAACGATTTGTAAGATGTTAATTTGGGCATCGAGCTTGTCCGCGTGCATTAATGCCGAACCGGTCATTGAAATGAGCGCCTCGTTGATCAGCGATAGGTGGTTTGTGATCAGCGGGGACTTCTCCCCCTTGTCCGTGTCTCTGCTTGCGGGAGTTAGAGGCTGGGCCATCTTAACGTGTTCCAGAAAGCTTGATCTTGTTAAATTCGGAGACTGGGTTTGTGAAATGCCAGATGATGACGGTGTTCTTCCTTCATTGTCTACATGTGAACTATTAGGCGCGTCGGGCAAGGGCGCACCATTTGGAGTGGGACTCAGCTGAGAGTTCGCCAGACTTTGATGGGTCCAAGCTGGGGGCCAGAGTGGGACCGCTTTTGGTGTCACAGGTTTAAGGGGTGCTCCGCCATAGAGAGTGATTATTTTTGGCGAGAGTGGAATGCCGAGTGCTCGGGGGCTGTAGGGCTTGGAATCTCCCAGTCATCTGTTGCCTTAATGGAAGATGAACTGATCAAGGTCGGGCGAGGTTCCGCTGGTGTGGATACTTTGGGGCTAAAAAAGGCTCTTATATCCCTGTTTCCAGCTGGCCTGGTAGGCGTTTCTTTTGCACTGAGGCAGGACTTAAGGACTATCGACTTTGATGGGCTGAGGGTCTCTGATGGGGCTCCTAATGTCAGGGCTGGGTATTCCGCTGGAAATTCCGGTGACGTCGGAGTTGCGCCGGTCGCTCCGGCTGCTCCTGTTTGATCCCCATCTATGAGCCCTGGCCCTAGATAAAAGCCACCTATTCCTGGGGGGTAGAATAGCTTCACCTTCTGTCTCCTGGCTGATCTATGGGGGCGGGGCTTCTCCTGTAGTTGTATCAGGTTCGAGTTTCTGGTCCTCATATTTTTCAAAGTTTGATTGTCTCACCAGGATTGACTTGGATTGACTTGGCACAACGCCTGCAGCTTGAGTGGGGGGGGGCTAGGTGGGACTAGCTTTTCCCCCCTTCAACGACACCGGGATCTGCGGGCTCCCCCTACAGAGGGCCTTGGCGTGACCGATGAAACTCTCACTGCCCGCCCACGGTGCGCCACTCGCAGCTAGGCGGGTGGTGAATAGCGGTTAATCGGTTGCGTCGGATTGATTGGCGAGACGGCTGTTTTTTTTAGGTTTTAGTCTTTTGGTCTTTAGGCTATGGTCTTTGAGCTGCGCTCTATCCTTTGTTTATTGGCGCTTCCGACTGTGTGGGTGCAGAAATCTTGGATCTTGACGCACCAGGGTCAACCGTGTGGCCGGTGGTGGAAGTGGGGCGACTTAGGGGGAGGCGAGGGAAGTAAGGCAAGGTTGAAAAGTGTCTCACCTCCGCTGCCTGCTCAGCGGCCTGCGCCCGCACACACCTGGGAGTCTCAACTGGAGTCGCAGCTTTTTCTGGCGTTAAGGTTCCTCCGTGCAGCTGAGGGCTAGCGGCGGTGTTGTTCTCACAGCGCGGGACTCAGCGCTCACACCTGCATGCAGCCTGACTCCTCTGGGCTCCTCTAACGGGCTGACGAGCTGCTAGGCGAGCTGCAAAACCTGGCATCAACCACTTGCACTGCAACTCCCTCCTATAGAAAAGAATTGGCTTCAGTCGCTTCTATTGATGTCTGCAGCCGTGACTTGCTATCCCGGGGCTCCCGTGGCCGCTCAACACCAGCTGCGGTCTGCTGCAGTCAGCCTGCCAGAATTGGTGTCTCGGGGGAGTGAGTTGAGCGCCGCTTGAATCAGAACGCCAAGTCCGCCCGCTGGCTCTCACCGGCTTGCTCAACCCCTGCCGGGTGCCGGATACCGGTGCAGGGAGCCAAGGGCGCTGGGGCCAAGGGCCGGGAGCAAGTAGCCGGGAGAACTTTTTGCTGAGTGCCGGAACCAAATGCGAGCCGGGTGGGAGGCAGGCGGGGATGGCGCTGAAACCCTGAGGGATGCTAGGAGGCTCAATAAGACTTGCCGTCCGCTGCTCACCGCTGCTCGCCATGGGAGGAATGGCGACTGGCGTCTGGCGTTCTGGCTCGCCGCGGTCCTCTGCTGCTCTCTGCTGGTCTCTCAGCTGCTGGGGGAGGCTTCCCCTTCCTCTCCTACGGACACCGAAGTGAACGCAGCTGTAAATGACAATAGGTGTGGCTTATTTTAAGTGCATGTATGTTACTCTGTGATATGCCTGATGCAATACCAGAAAGCAGACAAGAGGCACCAAAATACTGGTTCGGTGGTACAATATGGGAAGGTCAGAATTTTAGTTTGCATGATACGCCATACCCTTAATTGGATAGGCCCTGCCTCTTGGAAACCTACCTAGTTACGCTTCTTAGGGCATGCTCCATATAGAGGTGCCTACTTTTTTCATCTCTTAAAGCCCTGGAAGCTCCTGTTCCCAACTCGGACCTGGAATTACACCAGTCCCTTGCTGGGCTATAACTCCTACCATTTTTTGGTGGCAACAAGTCGGACTAGAGTTTAATGACCACAAACGTACCAGTATAAGGCCATTCAGAAACTTACAAAGCAACCACGCTTCGTTCCACTTACTCACATCCCTTGCACGGGGTATACAAATGTGTTATTCTTCACACTTGTGGCAGAGAATTACAAAGTAGTACAACCATTTACAGCTGTGAGGAATTCTTTTGTGAATTTTTGAAGGGTAGAAATGAAGATATTTTGGACATACGCCTTCATGTATAGCTAAAAAAACATAAGTGTGTGAGTGCGTTTCTTTCGAGAGAGTGCTTTAAAAAACAAAACGTAACGTGCAGTTATATTTGCTTTGGTTCGTTGTAGCTACACCAATATCAAGGTGCACGTCGAATTAGAATAGCAAATGTACTCTCCATGACAGTCAATGGCCGGATTTCCTACATATAGATATGAAAGTATTTTGTGGGTTTATTGCTGTAAGACCTACATACATCATACATTTTTTTATAATAGTGCCCCAGGACGTTCCAAGTGGCTTTTTTTGTTGCATGTGCTATTCCTTGGCTCTGCTGCTATGTGATTAGCCTGCCTAATGCTGATTTGGTGGTTTTCCAAGTGCTGGCTGCTTTTATTTCACTTTCTGCATCTCTGCCATGCTCCTGTGTCGTCCTTCTATGGAACTCTCTATGCCCTGCTACACATACGTTTTCCTTTGTTCTGATGATCTCTGCACTGTGAATTCATTATGCTTTCCCGTGGTGTCATTTACCAATGTTTCTTTGCACTCTGTGTTCAATCTTTAGTGCTGGTCATCCTTTGTGTGCCCTTCTTTACCTGCGGGGTCTTTGTTCTAGATTTCCCCAAATCCCAAGGAGGTTTCTAGGGATTTCTACCTCAATAAACATTTCAAAAAAGAGCCCAGTGGTGCGATCTGTGGTATACTTTTTCAAAACAATGACTAAAAGACGTGGGTTGTGTAAAAAAGTCAGTTAATCTGAATATAATCACTTCTTATCATTTCAAAATCGTTCTTAATTTCTACCCCCTCTTCAATTATATTTACTATTCAACCCTTTTCAGGTATTTTATGAGTCATATAATATGACTTGAGAACCTACTCAGCACGGATATCATATGGAAATTCATAACTTATGTCACACCTATCTTGAACTCTCAGGCCGATTCAGGGAAATGGTAGCATTAAGTTAATAATTACCGCTAAGGAACCCTTAATGTCTCAACCTCAGATATATCACGAACCTTCCCTTCCTAGCCAAAATTCTGAAGAAATGTGTACTCCTTCAACTAACCAGACACATTGAGGAATTCAACCTCCACGACACTTTCCAATCAGGATTTCAGGAAGCGTTGTAGCACTGAAAGCGCTATGCTCAATATTTCAGAAGACATTCACAGAAAATTGGATGAAGGTGATGCATCCCTCCTAATCCTACTCGACTTATCAGCGACATTTGATGCAGTACATCACCCAGCTTTACTTGAAACTCTCAGATATCGCACGGGTGTCAATGGCATATGCATGCAATAGTTTACATCTCATCTGCAATATCACTGTCAGTAGACAAAAATCCACAGCTGTCTCTCCAACCCGGCTCTGTTATGCAAGGCGTAACCTAGGGGTATATCCTCTCCCCAGCCCTATTTAATCTCTTCATGGAACCCCTTACTGCCATTTTTAACCAGTCAGAAGGAACAAATGCCACCTATATGCCAAAGACATATAACTCTACTGCAAAATCAAATCACCCGACGACCTCCGACAAATAAACACCACACTTATTAATATACAATCATGGCTCAAAACCAACCATCTTAAAGTGAACTTTAAAAAGACAGACCTACTTCTTTTCTCCCCAGCACTAATCCTTGACCTACTCTAAATTGGATCAAGCAACTGGACACTCACAGACAAAGTGCTACACATAACGCCCCGCCCCCCCCCACAAAAAGGTATAAACGTGAATCTGAAGATTTGGAAGAGCCTCAAAGGCTCAAACGCTCTTCTTCTCATTACTCCAAACTTCAAGAAGAAATCATATCAGTCTCGTTCCTTCTCAGGTAATGCTCCAAAGATTTGGAACTCGCTACAAAAGATCTCCGAAGCAACTCCTCCTTCAAACGGGACCTTAAATCTCTAATCCTCAACAGCTATGCCAATATTCACACCAACGGTTCTTTGTTTCCACCTCATTGATTAACGCCTTCTAGATGGTCACACGACTTTCTCAATCACCTCTATGTCCCTGATACCTTTCTCCTCCATATGCTTTGTGCTATTCTTTGTGACTCTATAACCACTTTGTGCTGTACTGTGTTTGTGACTTTCACAACACGAAGTTCCCTCATGTACCTATTTGTAAACGTATTTATGTATTCTCATAACCAGTAAAGAGCTCTGATACCCTTGAGTCCAGCTAGCACTATATACAACTCAAAAATAAATAACCGCAGCAGCAGCAAGGACTAATTGCTTTCTCGCACCATGGAAATGATGCAATAGCATCATCAGGAAGTCAATGTAAAATTTTCTGTAACGGTATTAATTGACAGCTTTTCATTTTTTAAGCACTTGCCTGAGACAGCTCATGCATTATCGCTGCAAACCTCTAGTAAATAAAATTTTAAAAAACTTTAAAAGGGCTTAGAGCCCACCCATTACTTACCATAACTTACCATTGGTTGGCTTCCATATCACTCACACGTCTTTGCTTCCCATTAGTTCTCACCGCCTGCTTTCAGTTTCTCTTCCTTTATTTGTCTTTCCATGGAGCATGGACAAAGTACAGTTTCCTGTCTGCGACCACTATCCTTCCACTGGTCGTGCAATTGCAGAGGCCCCCTTTTTAGGTCTCGCGTCTAGCGAAAGACCTATTGTTGCCGACTTGCCGGGAATGTTGGACAGGGGATGGGCACGCACTTTCCCTCGGCGATTTCACCTCGTGGGCGCGCTCGCCCAGCCCGGAGCCGTGCACATCTCCTGTCTCACATTCACAGTAAGTCAGCCTCTCTCAATCGCGCGCGCACACATAGCCACACTCACGCATGCGCACACACACACCCACGCAGGCACAATGCATCAGGACGCATGCACACAGACACACAGCCCCACATATACACACGCACAGCTAACAGACACACATATACACGCACAACTACACATACGCACACACAGCTACACCCACACACGCGCACACACCCACCACTCCACCCCCCACTCACAGGGCTCTTTTCTTGCTGCGCTGCTACGGGATGTTCTGTAAGTTGGAAAAGCTTCCTCGCACCGGTATGCCTTGCCTGCTCTCTCCCGGGAACCTCATCACTCCCGGAATTCCTGCTTTCTTCTGGGCTCCCTCTGCCTCCAAGGTGCCGCGCTCCGGACGAGCTACGTCACCGCTAGCCTGCTACAGAGGCGGGGAATCTCCCGGAACTTCGCAGCCTCTCTTGCCTGCGTTCCACGCCTCATTATTAGTCAGTGCTTGTTTTAAATGCATACATTCTTCAGGGCGCCAGTTTCCGGAACTCTCTAATGTCTGGTGAAAGTTTGAATTTCTTGCACGCAATAGTCTCAGCTTCTTTGACAGTAGCTTGTTATGGGGAGGAATGTGTACAAGTCACACGTGAGATGACGGCGTGGGATATGCACTCATAAGAGGTAGAAAGGAACAGATGGCTGAGACTCGTCTGTGTATTGTCTTAAACTGCTCTTAGGACTGCCTACACTCCGAAGCAGCTGGAAAGAATTTAAATTGGTCACTTCCTTTTATCTAAAAAATCTGAATGCATTTATTTCCTCTCTCCGTTATCAGCGTTATCAACAGGACTTTGTATTTTCATTTGTTTGTTCTCTAACATTGGGATAGCATGCTGGTTTTGTGTCGCTGTCAGCACTCCAAATGTTTTGTCATTTATTTGCCCTCATTCATAATTGTAGTGAGTGTGTTTGTAGGTTGAAAACTCTGAAGAGAATGCACTACGAGGCTAGGCTGTCCTTATGACGTTGCTGCTTCTTGTGGGGTAAACCCATGAGGACTTCCCCATAATGAGGCTGTAAGAAACATTAGTTTGTAACCGCTGGAGTTCCTGTGATAGGGAGTCTCTGGCGCCTCGTTCCCAGCAGTGCAGCCACAGAGAAGTAAGCTGCGCTGACGTCACATGTGAATTCTTAAGTGCGATGAGTTTTCATGTACGTGTTAATTGAAAACGTTGTGATGTTTATTGTATAAAAATCCAGAGCTTTCTGCAAATGGTGACTTAACAGTGCCACGCTAATAGCCCATAGAGTGCTAAACGAAGCAGTAGAGTATACATTTTCGATGTGCAGCTTCTCTGCCAGACATAGCAAGTGCCAATTGTAATAACCTTTGTGTAGCAGCAGAGGGGGTCGTGTTATACAGTTATGCATCTCAGATCTGCTGGCAAGGAAGCATTCACAGAGTCAATGCATTTTTTTCATCAAACTGTCCGACCATCAAACCCTAGTCAGGACGCCGATCTGAAGTCATCATTTTGGGAGGGGCTTTGTGTTTATTGGTGCCCCTGAAATAATGCCTGGTTGAGATTTCGTGTGCCCCTGACGTACCTTACTGAATTGGGTGTGTATCACTTTTCAAAGAAATAATTTTTTTTAATTTACTCATAATATCCTCCCATTAGGGGCTGCGTCTGTCGTTGTTGGCTGGTTGTTTCTGTTTGTAATGGGTGCTCTTTGATTTTACAATCCAAGTTAGTTTTGAAGTTCTATTAAAGGGACTTTCCTGATGTGTAGTGAGTCAGCATGATGAGGTACTCCAGAGAAGTACCATAGACTTCTCAGTAGGCAACTTTCAACAATATGTGGATGGCACTAGTTGAGAACCAACTAGATCCATGACGAAACAGAGTGCTGGCTGTGTGACTTGGCAGGTTGGGATGGTTCTGGTAGCAAAGCTGAGAACTTTAAGTGAGGACCGGAATATTGAGGAAGTGCCACGAGCAGGCTCAGGAATAGACTTATTTACGTAGAGGGGGTGGATTAATCGACTGCCTTGGTGTTTGTATTCTTTTCTTTAATTTAGGACTTTGTACCATCCTGCCATGTCAGCGGTGAATAGTGAAACAAAATGCTGGATATTAACAGCTTCAGTGTATCCTGTAAAAATATACTGTTATTTAATTGTAAAGATAGAATAACTGGGGTGTCATGGCAGTCAGGAGTAAGAATCTAATTTCACGTTAAGCACTTTCATGTGACTATGTTTGTTTGTACATTTTTGAGATTTGGTTTATCCCAGAACCAGTGGTATATGTAGCATGTCATTGAAGTGTTTAGTTTCTCTTTCCCTTCCCTTGCTTCTCTCCTTACTCGATCGAGAAGGCAGTCTAGCACAGAACTGAACGTATGTGCAGGCTGAAAAAAGTGAGTTTAAAAATTGTACACTTTCAGCTCACTGTAGGAACGCTTTCCGCCACCAGTACCGGACATTTGCCTCAGAGTGCTCTGATGCCTTACAAAGCTGTAAGTGATGTCTTGGAATGCTTACGTGCTACACTGATGTACTCATGACTGATTCCCCCGCTCCTTTTCCTAATTCCCGCGGTCTCCCCTTTTTACATCGAGCCTGGGCAGCGCAAGCCCTGCTCTGCAAGGCTTGGTGTATTGGAATATGGACTTGAAGTCCCGCCCACTCCGTCCTTCGTAAATGCTGGCTTCCGATTCGCTAATAGGCTTGTTAGTTCCTCCTTAGTACCACCTTGTCTTCATTTGTAACCTCCCATGATAACTGGCCCTTTAACTTTGGTTGATACAAGGTACATTTTATTTAGTCTGTAAGCACTATTTTCTTTAATGAGTTACTCCTAAGCAGGCATGACATACTTTCCTGCAACATTCAGCACGCAATGCGCGTTTTCACGGGGTGCTTTTATGAAAAAAAGCAGTTTTACCAAAAAAACCATTTGTTTTTCAAGTTGACAAAGCGCCCCATACCGTGCATTCACTTTAATAGCGGCCGTGGAACTTTATTTGGACAGGGCTTGTCTATAAAAAAAAAGGGGGCGTGGCCTCTATTAACCTGAAAGCACAGCATGGGGCGCTTGTAAACAACAAGCATCAGCAATGCAATAGGTCTGGCATTTTAGAAACTTTGACCTATTGGTATTATAAATGACACTGCTTTTGATTATTGCAGGTTTCTTAAATATTTACTTATTTTATTTTGAGAGTTTTATAGAGCGCAAACAAGACCCTTGCGGATATCAGAGCGCTTTACAACACAGTGAGGTTATTTATGCAAAAGTAGATAGTTATACAATACATACAACAAATCAATCAGGTATACAAAACAGCTTGTGCAAGGAGAGCAAAGTAGATGCTAGCGGGTAAGGTCCTGTTGAGTCATGGTCAAGGCAACTATAATGACTAGGTAGTCGAGTGGACAGATGTCTAAGGAGGAATATTATAATGCCTAGGTTGTCGAGTGGACATTTGTCATAGGAGGAATACTGGTGCAGGTACGCAAGATCATCAGAGATTCTTAAGTCTATGTTCATGTGAATTTAGCCATGAGCATCGATTTTACTTCCTTTTTGAAAGAAACAGTGGAGGGATTGCGTCTGGTTTCCGGAGGTAGAGCATTCCAAATCCTGGGTGCCATCCCTGAGAAGGATTGTGTATATGTTTTTATCTTGTTGAATTTTTTTGGCTTCAGGAGTAGATTTTCTGCGCTTCTTGTGGATCTTATACCACCAGAGATTGTGAGTTTCTGTGAGAGGTATTTTGGTGCATTTTGATGTAAAGCCTTATGCGTCATGCACACAATTTTCAGGTGGATTCTGGCATCAAATGGTAGCCAGTTCAGGGATTTTAGGTCTGGGGAGATGTAGGTCCTTTTTTTTGAACCTGTGATGAGTCTCGCTGCAGCATTGATGGAGGCTCTAAGGGGTGCTGTTGTTGCTTTAGGCAAGCCACAGAGAGAGACATTTCCATAATCCACCCGCGGGATGACTAATGCTTGGACTGCCAACTTGAAGTCATTGTGGGGCTGCAACGGTTTCATCTTGCTTAGAGTATTTATCTGAAAGTTTTCTCCCTTTGTTGCAGTGCTAATGTGTTTCTGCATATTGAGGTTGCAGTCTAGGGTTATACCTAATGATTTCGCTGAGTCAACCAAGGTAGGCTGAGTGTTGAATGCCGTAAGATGTTTGAGCCAGTCCTGAAAGAAGGGGACTTTGGCGGGTGGGGCTATTAGGAGGAATTCAGTTTTTAGAGCTATCAATTTGAGGTGGTTCTCTGCCAACCAAGTCTTTTTTTTTCTGAAGCCTTGTATTAAGTAGTTTATGTCTTCCGGGGTGTGTATCTTAAGGTACAATTGGGTGTCATCTGCGTACATGTGGTATTGCACGTTAGACGCTTGCAACAATTCAGTGAGTGGTTCCATGAATAAATTAAACAGTGTCGGTGATAGCGAGGACCCTAGCGGGACTCCCAACGTTACTGGAACAGGTTTGGATAGGGTGTTATTGACCTTAAATTTTTGGGTCCTGTTTTGAAGAAAGGAGGGGAACCACTGAACCTGATAAGCCCATTCTGTGATTCAGCAGTTCTATCAAGTTTTCATGTCTGACCGTATCAAAGGCTGAGGATAGGTCTAGCAGGATGAGCAGGCAAGTACCGTTCTGATTAAGTATTTGTAGCGCAACATCAATTATGTGTGTCATAGCTGATTCCGTGCTATGGCCTGCTCAGAAGCCCGATTGGTGTTTGTTAAGCAGGTCGAAGTGATCAATGAGATTTGTCAATTGGAGGTGGACACATTTTTCCAATAGTTTGGCCTAGGTAGGAATGTTCGAAATAGGGCGATAGTTGTTTAGGTCTGTCGGGTCCGCTGTGGGTTTCTTTAGGATGGGAGCGACCTGTCCCACTTTGAGGGTGTCCGGGATGCAACCTTGTTGCAGTGAATTGTTAAGGATTTTGGTCCAGAGAGGCAGGAGCAGTGGGGTCCAGTCTTTAACAGCTTTTGCTGGGAGAAGATCGGTGAGGTGATTGGCAGGCTTCAGGGTGCTAAGCAACTTGCCTATCGCATCTTCTGTGTAGGTGTCAAAAGAGTACCAGGCTGCGTTGTGTTTTAGGTTAGTCTTTGCAGGGGTTTGCTGTGGTGAACTTGGACGTGTAGGGGGTGTTTTGATGAGGGAGCTCGAGTTTAAGCTTAAGTCATTGAGGAGGTCTTTCTTGATGTTGTCAGCCTTTAGATTAAAGAAGGTGGAGAATTCTTCGCATGTGGGTTGGAGACGGGCTATGTCTAGTGGTTGTTGAGGTGCATCCTTAGATTGGGTTTTGATTAATTTAAACCATCTTTTGGGATGGTTTCTTGCTTGGTCTAATTGGTGGCTGAAGAAGTCTGCCTTCGCGCGCTTGATCTTTCTATAGTATGCGTTTCTCTTTATTCTTAGAATGTTGAGGTGTTTAGCAGAAGGTACTAATCTCCAATTACTTTCCGAAGTTCCAAGGGAACGTCTATCTTCATTAAGTAGGCCATTGTACCAGGGTTTAGAGTCTTTCGTGGAGACTCTCTTTAGTTGAAGAGGTGCAGCCTCATTGATTATCGAAGTCATAGTGCTGAGGTAGTGGTTGGTGAGATCATGTACATTGGATGAGTCAGCAGGAGGTAGAAGACGCTTGTAACAGGTAGAAGGTAGAGTGAGGGGGGTTGAGTTTTTTCACGTCTCTTTTCCAGACCTTAGGTTTTGTGGATTGAGCCGCGCTCAATTTCAATGATTCATTGATATAGAAGGTGATGAGATATTGATCAGACCAATCACAGGGTTGAATCGAATCTAGCTGAATGGAGTCATTTTTGGAGATTATTAAATCCAAGATTGCGCCTTTATCGTGTGTAGGGCTGTTGCAAATTTGGGAGAGGTCTAAAGCGCAGAGGAAGTTTTTGAGACTATTGACCACTGAGTCGTTGTGGTTGTTCCAATGAAGATGAAGGTCGCCAAGGAATATTTGGGTATTTTATCGTCCGGTGTTCGTTGTGATCAAGTCCATGAGGTGTTCGGTGAAGAGGAGGTTGTCACCAGGTGGGTGATAGATAGTGTGTAAGGAGCATATTGGTTTGCCGTTGCGGTTGATGTCGAGGCATATGTATTCACACAAGGTGAATAGAGGGTCTATGGCTCTGTTTACGGTGATGTTGCTCCGGTGTATAAATACGATACCACCCCCTGTCTTACCGGACCTGTCCAATCTAATGATATCGTAATTTGGGGGGACAAGAAGGTCGATGAGTGGTGAGGAGAATTCTGTGAGCCAGGTTTCCGTTAGTATTATCAGGTCTAAGTCATGTGTGATAATGATGTCAGCTATGTCTGCTGCGTGTCTAGAGGCCGATCTACAATTCAGGAGTGTGCATTTAAGACAGGCGTGATGAGGGAAGCTATGGGATCCTGCATGAGTGTGATTCTTCTAAGATTATTGTTGGTTATTCCTCTGTTTGTGGAGGGCCTGTGAGGGTTGACGGGATAGTGGGGATGGGCATGAATGCAGGGGAAGTGGTTGTTGTGGGAGGGGGTTCGTAGGAGTGACCGTAAGTCATTCTCCGATAGCGGGTTGATGCTTCGCATAGGGCGGGTAGTGAGGATGCGGGAGGGAATAGATTTCCAGCAAGGCCAACTGTGAGTGGGGTGGATGGTGGGTGAGTAGTGAGCTTGCTAGATGGGGGCGTACGTGAGGATCTAGTTCACCATGGTTGTCTCAAAACCATTTCTTTAAAAGCGTGGAGTTCCTTTTTGATATAGTGAAAAGCAGACATAATCTCGTCTAGTCTGGTATCTGTCGGGGATATGGCTGTGGTTGGTGTCGGAGATAGTGGTGTGGATGTCTGAGCATTGGCCTGGTTAGGTGCGTGAACTGGCGCAGGGAGGGGTAATATTATAGGCAGGGTTGCAATCAGGTGGTGGGATGTCCTGTTAGGTGCCAACAAATGGACTGTGGGGTGTTGGTTGGACTGAGGGGAGTCCGTGTTAGGGATGCTGTTGTGGTGCAGGGATGGGGTAGGGGGAGAGATGAATAAGGAGGGAGTGGTGTTAGAGGGCGGAGGAGCGATGGTTGTATCCGGAGGGAATTTTTATTAAAAAAAAAAATTGCAATGGGTAACCACAGAAATAAGGGCGCTCAGCAAATCCAGGGTCAGTAAAGATATATGTACAGTGGTGCTCTGAGGGGAGGAAGTGGTTACCTACATCCAGAAGCAGTTCTACCTAAGTAGAACCCCAAACAGACAAATACCCTCCCGAGCACTCAAAAATAATCAATAGAATATTGCAAAGTTTCAAATTTCCAAATGTCGTGGTTAGCGCACGCTTTCACGTTCAAGTCCGAAATCAAGTTCCAGGATTATACTCCAAATCTTTATTTCCTTGTAGTACAAATCAATCCAATAATCAGCATAAATCTTCACAATGATGCAGCCAACACATTAGCGCACGCTTCCACGTTCAAGTCCGAAATCAAGTTCCAGGATTATACTCCAAATCTTTATTTCCTTGTAGTACAAATCAATCCAATAATCAGCATAAATCTTCACAATGATGCAGCCAACACGTGTTTTGTCGTGATTATTTGATCACAGAATGACTTCCTCAGGGCTGCAACCCAAATAAATAATATCATAAATAAAGAGGATCCTTCTGCAGTCATTACCACTCACCAGTTAACCGAGTGTTAAAAGAATAGTAAGGTAAGAAGGCCCCAATGAGAACTAGATACAAAATTGAAAAGAAAGGTGTGACGGGGTCCCTCCTCCGGACACTGAACTGAACCGCAACTGGTGGGAAGCCACCCCCCTTTTACCCACTGCCTTTCGTTCCCAACAGCTGCCTGTCCCGACATGGAGGGAAGAGCTAGAAACGGGTTGGCCGGAGGAGACGGAGGTCGGCGGTCCCTTTAATTCCTCGGCCTGGACGGACGAGGCCCCGCCCATCAACAAGCCGGAAACAGGAAAAGGGAGCCCGGCCCCAGAGAAGACGGACGGCGTATCCCTGGAGGAGCTAGGCGGATCGAGAGCGGAGAGCAGAGGAGAATCCGGTGAATATCCCCCGAGACGAGAACAGCAGAGCGGAGAAGCGGAGAACAAGCCCGGAGGCCAACGTACCCTCGAGTCGCCCCGCCACAGGGAGGGGCGTGGCTGCAACAGGTACGGGGCCGGGTAGCGGGTTGGGTGTCTCAGCACGTACCTCCGCCTGTATAGTTGTACAGCCCCTTGTAATTTAGCCCTCTCCAAGACCCTTCCCCTACACGAGCACTCCCACACAGCGTGTAGAGTCTGAGCACTAACACCGGTTGTTTGCCTCCTCACCCCCGGCCCTATGAACTGCATGACAGCGTATGGCTGCCTGGCACCCGTTTCTCTTTTGTTTTTGGGCTCCCCGGGAGTGCTGGAAGGAGACGTGGCGAAGAGAGCCCTGTGGACCTGGTGAAGCAAACTGGAGCCTCCGCGAAAGCCACCCTTTGACACTGCAGCCTTTGCCAGGGAGAGAATAACCAGTAGACAGAGACGTTGCTATATAAAAATAAAACCATCTTTAAGAGCACTAATTAAAGACTCTGGCTCTATCGTTCATTCTACATCCCAGGGTAGTCCCACAAGATCCGAAGCAGACCTAGGGAGTTCCCCTGATCTGGGACAAGTGGTGTCAGAAGTGGGATCTGTGTCATCCCCCATCTGCGAGAACAAGATGGATACCCTAATTGAGCATCTCATCAAGGGACAGCAGAAACTTGAGTGGGCGGTGGAACGCCAGTTGTCAGCCGCTCAAGCGGACAGGGAGTTGTTCAAATCCTCCTTAACGGCCCAGATTGAAGGGTTGAAGAGCGCACCCCATCCCATGCCTTTATTTTCCGGCGATGCACGTCAGCATTCCCCGCATCCAACCGGTATTTCTCTGCAAAAGTACATTCCAGGAGAAGACCCGGATGCTTTCCTGCTTAACTTTGGGCGAGCAGCTAGGGCCTTGGGATGGCCCGAGGACAAATGGCCGTTCTTTCTGGCCCCCCTCCTATCCGGGGAAAAGCGCAATCAGGTACCAAGCTGCGAACGCCTTAGGCAACACCCCGTATGCGGTAGTGAAGGAGGTTATTCTTGACCATCTGGGTTTAGACCAGGAAGCATACCGGTGAAGTTCCGGAAAGAACGAGGCCTACCAGGAGAAAATCCAAAGACACTGTTCTTCCGTTTGAGGATGTCCGCCAATAAGTGGCTTAAACCTGCGACCTGCAGCAAGGAGGAAATCCTCAACAAAATTTATCTGGAGCAATTTATGGACGCTTTGCCGTATGCTACTCAAAGGTGGCTTCGACAACACGTAGGGTTGGAAGTAGAGCAAGCAATTGAGATGGCTGCCCAGTATGCCCGGGCACAGCCCCGACTTGGTATCGGAGACTCTGATAAATTCGGCAAAAATCTCCCGCCCCCAAAGATTGAGAAGAAACCAAGGCCCCCGATAGAAGCCCCGAGGCCCCGGCCTAGCGGAATGCTATCCCCGATGTTTAAAGGACCTCAGTGCTATGAGTGTGGGGAGTGGGGACACATAGCAAGGATGTGTCCCCGCAAAAGACAGCCGGAGGAACCTATGGAGGTGGGATACCTCCCAAAGACAGTGATGTATTCTGCAGAGTTGGGAAGTTCCTTCCACGTGAGTATGCGGATGAATGGTTTCAAGGTAAAAGCCCTTCTTGATTCGGGGTGCAAACAATCTGTAGTACAGGTGCGCTTTGTCAGGCCCGAGCAGTACCTACAAGAGACCCAGGTGTTCATAAGATGTGTCCACGGAGACGTGAAGCCTTACCCTTTGGCTTCCATCTCAGTGGAACTACCAAATAGGAGTGCCTGTAGAGTCCGGGTGGGAGTGGTGGACAGCCTACCTGAAGAGATGATTGTGGGCACAGATAACCCGGAGTTCCATCCCTCTTCAAAGAGAAGTTAAACCCGAGTCCCTCTAGGAAGGACAACCCCTACACCGCATACCTAACGCCAGATCCCTGGGAAATCGATAGGAGTTTCAGGTTCGCGCAGAGCGAAGATAGAACTCTTGTTAATGCATAGGACAGTGCTCACCAGACTCAGGATACCCCATCCCCGGCGTACCCCCGATTCCTGATTAAAAATGACCTACTGTACCGACAGGCCACTGAAAACAGCTGTTGCCAACTGTTGGTACCCTCTTCCTTCAGAGAC
The DNA here is from genome assembly GCF_964263255.1 of Lissotriton vulgaris. NCBI lineage: Eukaryota > Metazoa > Chordata > Amphibia > Caudata > Salamandridae > Lissotriton > Lissotriton vulgaris. The sequence continues at coordinate 1,081,455,845 of NC_141694.1, read as the reverse complement.
GAAGTGTTGTTTTTCGCACACACCCATCTCACAGCAGGACATGCGGGAAGGAGAAGACTACAGATAGCATAACCCGACATTTCTTCTGGCCTGGAGTCTATAAGGAGGTACATGAGTATTGTGCTAAATGTGAGGTGTGTCAAAGAAAAAACACACATCGTCCTATAGCAGCTCCCTTGCCTATTATAGGGGTTCCGTTTGAACGCGTAGGCATGGACCTTATTGGACCCTTACCCCGGTCAACAAAAGGAAACGTGTATGCCCTCGTTATAGTGGATTACACCACTAGATTCGTGGAGGCGTTCCCATTGAAAACCACTACCACTGCAGCTATAGCCGAACGGTTTGTGGAACTGTTCGCCCGCGTTGGCTTCCCGAAGAAAGTCTTGACGGATCAAGGCACCCCGTTCACCTCCAAACTTATGAGGGAAGTATGTAAATCCTTAGATATTAAACACCTTGAAAACGTCGGTGTACCATCCGCAGACCGATGGTCTCGTGGAGCAGTATAATCAGTCTTTGAAAACAACTCTGAAGAAAATGTTAAATTCAGAAGGCACGAACTGGGACCGTTTGCTTCTTTTGGCTCTTTATGTGCTAAGAGCACAGAAACAAAGCAGTCTGGGGTGCTCCTCATTTGAGCTGTTATATGGACGGGTGCCGAGATCCCTCCTAGAAATGACCCGAGATTTGTGGGAAAACGAGGAAATCCAAGCACAGAAATCCATGTTGGAGTTTACCACTCAACTCCGGTCCAGATTGGGGAAACTACAGAACCTGGCCCACACCAGCTTGGAACACCACCAAAACCGGTACAGGAAGAACTACGACAAAGGAAAAAAATTAAGAACCATTGCCATTGGGAAATGGGCCCTGGTACTTCTTCCCTCCATCAGCAGCAGTGCAAAGAACGAGTGGAAGGGTCCATTTCAGGTCATAGAGACCATAGGGAAGACCACCTACCGGTTACGACTCTCCGCCAATAGAACGCAGACGTACCATATCAACTTACTGAAGGAGTGGATCGGGCCTGTGCCGCAGGAAGCACATTGGATGGAAGCAGCCCCCCCTCGGGCAGTATCCACTGTAGACCAGCTGGTACTGAATCCGGAGCAAACCCCTTCGATGACGTTGGATCTGCAGGCAGTTCTCTAGTCGTACACCGACATCTTCTCAGACCTTCCCGGAAGGACCGATAGAATAGAACACTGCATAGATACACCCGTAGGAAAAACGGTAAGACAACGCCCGTACCGAATCCCGGCCGCCCGCAGGGAAGCGGTTCAAAAAGAGGTTCAAGAAATGTTCAGGTTAGGAGTGATACGCCCCTCTACCAGTCCCTGGTCGTCCCCGATAGTAATGATACCCAAACCGGATGGATCCAAATGGTTTTGTATGGATTTCAGGGCCTTGAACGCCATCTCTAATTTCGACACATATCCCATTCCGAGGGTGGATGAGATGATCGAACAGATTGGAGAGGCGCAGTACATCACGACCATCGACCTCACGAAGGGGTATTGGCAGGTGCCTCTTCGTGAGGAGGATCGCAAGAAAACGGCCTTCGTCACGGACAGCGGATTATATGAGTTTACTGTGCTTCCCTCTGGCCTTCATGGAGCTCCTGCGACATTCCAAAGGCTCATGAACTCAATCCTACAGCCCTACGCTGCCTTCAGCTCGGCCTATTTGGATGACATAGTGGTCTACAGCAAAGACTGGACAACACACCTGGAACATCTGTCCCTCATTTTTGATGCCTTACGTCAAGCCGGACTGCACATCAATTCAAAAAAATCCAGATTAGCCTTTACTAGCGTCCGTTATCTGGGGTACGTCCTGGGGGAGTGAACCATAGCCCCCCAAAGTGAGAAGGTGAAAGCTATAGCCAATGTCCCCTTCCCTAACAGCAAACGGGATCTACGTGCCTTTCTGGGCCTAATAGGCTATTATCGCCGCTTCATTAACAACTTTGCAGAGAGGGCTGCCCCTTTAACGGATCTCCTTGGTAAAGAGACCAAACCCCGAGACCCGACTCATCCATCAGCAGCCGCGCTCGGCGCATTCCATCAGCTAAAGGAAAGTATGACCTCAGCCCCGGTGCTTATGTCCCCCGACTTCAATAAGACCTTTACTCTGGCTACTGATGCCTCCAATATCGGCATCGGGGCAGTACTGTCACAAACCGGTGCTGATGGACAGGAACATCCCCTTCTATACATAAGCAGGAAGTTGTTCCCCAGGGAATGTCGGTATTCCACCATTGAGAGGGAGGGCCTGGCTATTAAGTGGGCAATAGACAAGTTACGGTATTACTTAGAGGGGAAACCATTCATCCTGCATACCGATCACGCCCCTCTAAAGTGGATGTACCAAAACAGTAGCCGGAATGAGAGGGCGCTAAGGTGGATCCTGTCGTTGCAACCCTACACCTTTACAGTGGTTCATCGCAAGGGTAGCGAGAATGGAAACGCTGACTTTTTGTCCCGTGTCTTTCCTCTCCCCGATCGGGAGATGCCAGGGGGGAGGTATGTGATGGGGTCCCTCCTCCGGACACTGAACTGAACCGCAACTGGTGGGAAGCCACCCCCCTTTTACCCACTGCCTTTCGTTCCCAACAGCTGCCTGTCCCGACATGGAGGGAAGAGCTAGAAACGGGTTGGCCGGAGGAGACGGAGGTCGGCGGTCCCTTTAATTCCTCGGCCTGGACGGACGAGGCCCCGCCCATCAACAAGCCGGAAACAGGAAAAGGGAGCCCGGCCCCGGAGAAGACGGACGGCGTATCCCTGGAGGAGCTAGGCGGATCGAGAGCGGAGAGCAGAGGAGAATACGGTGAATATCCCCCGAGACGAGAACAGCGGAGCGGAGAAGCGGAGAACAAGCCCGGAGGCCAACGTACCCTCGAGTCGCCCCGCCACGCACCCAAGGGAGGGGCGTGGCTGCAACAGGTACGGGGCCGGGTAGCGGGTTGGGTGTCTCAGCACGTACCTCCGCCTGTATAGTTGTACAGCCCCTTGTAATTTAGCCCTCTCCAAGACCCTTCCCCTACACGAGCACTCCCACACAGCGTGTAGAGTCTGAGCACTAACACCGGTTGTTTGCCTCCTCACCCCCGGCCCTATGAACTGCATGACAGCATATGGCTGCCTGACACCCGTTTCTCTTTTGTTTTTGGGCTCCCCGGGAGTGCTGGAAGGAGACGTGGCGAAGAGAGCCCTGTGGACCCGGTGAAGCAAACTGGAGCCTCCGCGAAAGCCACCCTTTGACACTGCAGCCTTTGCCAGGGAGAGAATAACCAGTAGACAGAGACGTTGCTATATAAAAATAAAAACATCTTTAAGAGCACTAATTAAAGACTCTGGCTCTATCGTTCATTCATGTAAATAACAAGGACCCCCTGTTCAAAAACTGAATTTGTAATACAGGGAAATAAACATTGTGAAAAAAATAGACAATTGATAATACAACCAGGGAGGAACAGTATGAAGAGCACAACAAACAATTAAAAAGTACCAGATTAAATGTATTTCTAAATGTACGTATTCATGTTAAAAACACTCAGTGCGAAACCATGAGGACCAATAATTATAAAAACAATCGATCATATATAAATAATGTATTTATAACACAATTACACAAAGAATTATATAGTAAAACAGAGCAGCGCGACTGTGCTGCTGTACAACGTGGCTTAAAAACCATTACAAGGCCAACAGAGCACTTATAGTCGAGACCTATTTGCTTTGCCAATGCTTGAATAATTTGTGAAAGTGCTTGGTAATTGATATCTGATTTCGCCTATGAGCTTACTTGCCCTTGTATGGATCAATGAGTCACTGAATGTGACGGTTATGTAAAGGGCTGAATAGAAGGGACACAGACACCAAGAATCAATGGATGAATCCACGCTGAGGGGAGACAGCAGTGATGGTCTGGAGAATAGTCTCCTTTCAACAATTCATCATCCATCTGTCAATGTATTCACTCTCAACTCGTTCTCTAGTGCACTCATCCATTTATTCATCCATCTACCCATCCATCTACCCAATCACTTATCTGTCCATTTATGAACCACTTCACTGATTTTTGTATTCACTCACTGAACAATACACACAATCTCTGAAGAAAGAAGAAGCAATTCCATTACAAAAAGAAAGAAAATAAAGCCAGACCTACTGGCTTTGAGAATACTTGTTTAATATGTATTGAATGCAAAACTAATTGCGCACTGACCCTGTTCCGAGTGGACTCTTGCCTGGACCTACGAGTGGGCTGTTCTTCTGTTTTTCCCCTGTTCTGCATACCAACTGCTCGCCGGACCCGCTTCGCCGCCAAAGACAGTGGTGATCTTGTGCTTTCTGCGGTGGTTGTGTCATCGGGGGAGTGTTGGGGCACCACAGCAGGGCTGCGAGCGGCAGTGGGGGGACTCAACTTCCCAGGAGTCCCTGCTTGGCCAATTTGTTCCACCTGGCCCGCTCTCCCTGCTTGCCCCGCCCCCTTCGCACCACAAACCCTTATCAGTACTCACTTCCGCTGCGCGGGAGCGTCCCGGGAGAAGCCCGGGCAAAGGGCGGGCCCTCTGTGGCCCTCCGAGGCCTGTAGAGTCTGGTCTGGGCCACAGCTCTTGGTTCTGCATATTGTTCTGAAACTTGCTTTTAGTTTAGTTGCCTTGGGTTCATTTAGTGTGAGTAACTTTGCCTACTCTTATACCTTACTGTTGGTTGCTTTGATGTGGTAACTGCTGTTGTATATTGTATCAGCCAGTTTTTGACCTTTGGGTATAGGGATGTGTACACGGGAAACCCGAAGCAAGGCTGCGGCTAGTGCTTCTAAGTTGACTGGCACACTGGATAATTTTATTGTGCGCACAAACACTCTAATCGATGAGGGGATTGCCCTCATGGAAAGGAGAGTGTCTCAGGATCTCGCATCAGCGAGGAGATCATCTTTAGGCCTTATAGCCTCTGCGCGCACACCAAGCAGAGCTCAATGCACTCCCCAATTAGATCCTATCCAGCCTATACCCGTAAGCCACCCTATCTCTACCAGTCAATCTGTACCCATGGATTCTGCTCCTTTGATGCCCCCTCAAGTTGCCCCTCTTCCCTCTCTAATGGCTCTTCCGATTGCTATAAACGATCAGGACACAACACTTGCACAAAGAGGTTTGAGGGAGGGCGCTATTCCTAAATGCTCCCAAACGCTCCCAAACATCAAGCAAGGATAGTGCTGATCCAATAGTCATAGTTGACGGGGCAGGAATTCCCAGTGATCCATTTAGTACTTCTTGTGGGCCAGAGGTGAGGAGGGATATTGTGGTTACTTTAGAAAATAGTGAAGGTAAAGCTGAGGGGCGTCGTGTTTCACACCCCCTACCATTGGGCATCCCTGATGATACAGCCTCAACCCCAAGCTTAGCAAATTTTCTTGAAGAGAGTAGCCTGGATGAATCCTTTGATGGGGCTGAAGACAGGAAGGGTATTTTTATGAGCTCTATTGCTGAGCTGATTAAATCCATACTGTCCCCCTTGGAATCTAGACTACAAGGCATCGAAGATCAATTGCAGGCCTTAAATCTGGAATTAAAAGCCAGGCCAAAAGTTCCTGCCAAAAAGGCAACCGGTGGACCAGCACTGGCTGGTGCTAAACCATCATTGTCTAATATACAAGTAGCAGGGAAAAACCTTACCCCTCAAGTGTGTTCGTCTAAAATACCTCCAACCAAGGTTAATATAAATAGTGGTAATAAATTGCCCTCTACTGTGCCTAGTATACCTCGGAAAGTAAACGGCCCCATCATTGCCGCCCCCAAACCTCCCACTACCTTTGATCACAAACCTCCTTCATCCCATCCAGCGAATATTAAAATACGTCGGAATATTAATTTGCCCCCTGATGCCCATTCCTATGTAATTGTCCTAACAGGTGTCCCTGAGCTTCCCCCCTCATCAACAGAATCGTACTGGGATCTTAAAAACAAAATCCGCCACTGGTTAGATAGAAACTACCCACTCCCGCCCAACATTCGTAGTAATCTACTTATGCTGGAGAGAGCACCTTGGGTGGGTGAGAATCCAAAAAATCTCCAGGGTGACTGTATTGTTGTGACATTTGAGGACCCGCGTACGGTGGAGTATATCCGTGCTAGACCCCCATGTGACAACAACTCCTCCATTCTAGTCAAACCCCTTTCCTATTTCTATATGCTTGCAGACCATCGCAGTAATAGGTGGAGCTGGTTAAGGGCTCCAAACTGTATAAGAAGGGGATTCAGAGAAGAGCCTTTTCAGGATTATAATGTAAACCAATGGGATGGGGGCGAAGATAGAGGGTGGAGCACAGTACAAAGGAGAGTAGGTAGGCCCCCTTTTGGGTTTAATCAGTTTCAGGAGGAATGGTTTGGCCATCAGCATAATCCCCCTCCGTTACCCAGTTTTAATCGTTTCAGTGCCCTGGAAGCAGTCGATTGAAGGTTTTGAAGGAGGAGGCAGGGTCACCACAGGCTATATCTACACTTAGAGAAAAGATTGAAGTGTCCGTGGATAATGTGGCCACTAGAATGATTGAATTGGACTGTACCCCATTACCTACAACCATTGTAACAACTGTAGCTCTTTCTTCAATTAACATAATTTCTTGGAATATAGCAGGATTAAGGAAAAATCTTGAAAATCCGGATTGGAATGATTTTATTGATCCCTTCCATATTTGTATGTTTCAGGAAACTTGGTGTTTGTCCCCACAATATAAAAACGGGTACTCCACATATTTTGTCCCAGCAGTTTCTATAGGAAAAGGCCGCCCCTCAGGTGGTCTGCACATCTGGGTAAAGGTGAACCTGAATTGTACTGTTACTACACATAACACCCAGTCCAATGACATCTTGCATATTTCTTTGAAAAGCCCATATGGGGGCATTGTCCATTTGTTCTGTGTTTATGCAAGAGGGGTACAGGGTGGTTTAATATCACAAACGATCGAGTTGTTAGATGTAAAATTGTCTGAGCTTCCACCTAGGTCTAAAATCCTGCTGGGGGGCGATTTTAATTGTACATTTGAACCCCTAGATGATGAGGACGTTTTGGGTTTGATTTCTGAAGATTGGAGACAGGCCATACCACCTTTAGCGTTGGCCCCTATTAAGAAGTGGACTGCCAGAGCCATACAGTTGAATGCATTAGCTTTGAAGCACAATTTACGGGCATTAAACGGCCGGACTACTTCTGATCGTAATGGGGCAATGACCTATAATAGGATAAGCTGCCCATCTCGAATTGATTACATCTTTTTAGATGTTCATTCTTGGGCTAGTTTAAAAGATATGGAAGTCAGGCAGTCCTCAGATAGTGATCATAACCCATTATGTATGGAAATTAATTGGGCACATGGGTTTAGTAACAAAGGGGGTCCAGAGATGGTCAAGAAGGATATTTTCCCCTCCAATTGTAACCGGAAATTGAGGTGGGATGTGGTAAAATGTGAAGAGGAGAAAATTAACAGTATCAGGGATTTAGTCAAAGCAGAAACCTCCAGCCTTGCAGCGGTGGATTGGGGTGAGGTTTCTTCTGTGGGGCATAAATTATTGGATCAGTATAAAACTTTCACAGATAAAATAGGAGAGTATTTCCTTAAAAACACCCAAAGGAACTCCGCGGTGGCTAACAGACCCCCGAAGGCGAACCCGTGGTATACAGCCGAATGTAGAGCTAAGAGGAAAGCCATTGGTTTAGCGATAAAATAAAAGGATCTGACGGCAGTAAAATTAGCTAGAAAGGAGTACCGTGGTTCAATTGCCTCAGCAAAGAAAAACTGGGAGGAAGAGCATTGGCAGCAGCTTAAAATTGCTGCCAGCGGGAAGAACTCTACCATTTTCTGGAAATTGATTAACGTGTTAGACCGGAGGGGTGTTGATCCTATCTTAAATCACATTACTGAACAGCAATGGCACGCACATTTTTTAAAATTGTATTGTGATGTTGCCGATCAAACTCCCCTGCCTCCACCAGCAGAGTGTAGTAATAGCAACCCCAGTTTGGAGTTGATTGGTAATGAATTGATATTCTTCCAGCAAGAAGTTAAGGCCGCTATTTTAAACATACTCCCAGGCAAAGCGGCCGGCCCAGATGGTCTGCCCGGTGATCTTTTATTACATGATCCCTTAATCTGGGCAGAGTATATAGCAAGCTTAATGACTCTTATCCAGTTAGGCCATCCCGTCCCGGAATCATGGAAAGGGGCGGAGGTGATTACGATTTTTAAGAAAGGCAACAGAGAGGACCCTGCCAACTACAGACCAATTAGTTTAATTGACACTATTCAAAAGGTAGTTGGCAGGGTCATTATAAATCGAGTTGAGACATGGCTAATGGATAATGATATTCTTACCCATTTTCAGGCTGGTTTTAGGCGGAATGTTGGTGCAATGGATCAAGTCTTCCGGTTTTGTGCGGTCTATAGGAAGTCAGTATCAATTATTAAGGGCTGCTTGTATCTGGCTTTCATAGACCTGAAAACCGCGTTCGATGTTATCCCACGCGCCAAGCTATGGGAGATTTTACAAGCCATGGGGTTTCCTAGTTCCTTGCTGCAACTGGTTATCAAATTGCAGAAGGACAACTATGCAAGGATACAATGGGGGTGCCAGGGTCAAATGACAGAGAGGGTACCAGTCAGCAGGGGGGGTACGCCAGGGATGTGTGATGGCGCCGACATTGTTCTCCCTCTTTATAAATGGGGTGGTGGACCATTTGAGGGAGGACTCGGCAGATGCCCCCGTCCTTGCCGGGGAGAAAACCCTGACACTTCTCTTTGCTGACGACACCCTCCTGATGTCCAAGACCCCTAAGGGTCTCCAAAAATTGCTTGACCGCTTTTCCCGCTTTTGTAATGATCGTGGGTTAACGGTCAACACTTCGAAGACAAAGCTAATGGTCCTATCTCCAAACAGAAAGGTTAGGAAGGTTCATCTTACCCTGTGTGGATCCCCTTTAGAGGTGGTGAACGAATTTGATTATCTTGGGGTGAGGCTGTCCAACAACATGAGCTGGGATTCCCATATTTCAAAAATGGTACTAAATCTTAAAAGGGTGTCCGGTGCAATATTAAAGAACCAGCGCCTCTCTATTAGTAGACCGGTCGCCCCTGCCTTGGTAGTTTATGAAGGGAAGGCTTTAGCCTCGGCAGTTTATGGCTCCGAATTATGGGGTGCTGAAAATACTAAGGCACTGGTAACTGCGGAAAATAAGTTTATCAGAGATTTAGTCTCACTTTCAGTTTCCACCCCTTTGTTACCTTTATTTTTTGATATGGGTAAAAAATCGATCTCGGACAAAGTTCAACTAAGGCCGCTGCTATTCTGGGTGCGCCTTAGAAGAACCCAGGAACTAGCCGGGTACGCCCGAGCGTTGGACGAGTTAATAACCCTAAATGTTTCTCACCAAATAAAGTGGCTTAACAACCTTAAGAAATTAGTAATATCAATAGGCCTGGGGGAGTCCTGGGCGTCACAAGTCCCTCCAGCAAAGCAAATTGTAAAGAAATTATATTGGGACTGGGTTGAGGCCAAGATTAATAACAACTCAAACCTGGGGACTTTAACGACGAACTTTCTTATCCACAAACTTTCTATGAAGTTGGAACCATTTTTGGATTTTATCCAAGTAGCTAGAGATAGAACTTTGTTCTTGAAATTAAGATATGGCACCCTGCCCCTTAAAAATTTTTTGGAAAGGTGGAAGACCAAGGGGGGGATTGAACTAAAATGCCCAGGTTGCCAATGCCCAGAGGAAACCCTTGGCCATTTTTTATTTGCCTGTTCAGCCTATAAATCCGTTAGGGCTAAATGGTTGAAACCTGTATGCAGGGAGTGGGTGTAAAAGACCATAGGTCAGCCCTCCATATCATCTTAACCAATACTGTTTCCATGCATATCATCTGTGGGGTGGCAAAATATCTGGGGGGCGCTTGGATAATACGTTCTAGACTGTTGGGTAACACATAAAAACTTTTTAATAAGCATACATTGTTTTAAACATTGTTTTTACTCTGCTGTTTTTAAATTGCTATTTGCTGCTCTGGATGTAACTGTAGTACTTTGGATGGATTGTTTTTATGTATTTTTATGTTTGTACTTTTATGATAAATATCTATCGAATAAAGTATTACAATCAATCAATCAAACAACAATCAATCAAAACTAAAGATGGAAAAAAGTTTCATTTGTGCCGGAAGAACAATTCAGAACTGAGAATACCAGGGAACCCCATGACCATGTCTTGCACCAAGCAATACTTGTTTACCAAACAGAAAAATGAGGAGCAACTATAGCGAATTGCTTTAAAATGCCTTATTTATTCAAAACAATTCATATTTTCTTTAAAATCTTTCATTTAAATAGCCAACATTCAAAACATTGCCCAACAATGCTTTTGACAGCTCACTTTGGCAGAGATGGGCGGTAGACCTCCTGACACGGTTTCTTTATGGTTTTATTTCAGCCTTCAAAGACTTACACAGATATCTTTACATCAGTGTATTTATTTCACAGCACATTTAATAGCTATTTTCTATGAACCTTTATGCAGAACTTAGCACGGACATGAGTAAACCATCAGAAGATTCGACATTTCACATCATTGAGAATTCCATAAATGGAATCGACAGCAGTGCAGCTTAGGTTTCAGTCCAACACAACATGTTTCATTGAGTACAATCCTGTAGTGCTAGAGTTCAAAGCGGTGTAAAAATCTTTAAAACGGTCAGTGGTCAGACCTCACATCAGTGGTCAACTTACAGATGTTTTTTTATTGTTGGGAATTTAGTATATCTGCCCACTTATTTCACTGTGTGCGGACCTGTGAAGGATTGCTCAAACACCCCTCATGTTTTCGCTTTCGATATCCTCTGAGAAAGTTCAGTGCCAGGACTGCGTCAACGAAAGAAGACAATAAGCCAGGCTCATGCTGCATTCAAGAACAATTCATTCACATTCTGTAGTGCTATCTCACTAGAGTCATGTCCTGCTGATATTTAAACAATTACTCAATTGACAGTGCCAGTGTATAAACCCGAGATCCTCACGCGTCCATGGTTGTTAGAAGTGTGTCTTAGAAGGTTTTGCTACCCCAGTGCCTGTTTTGATCCTAAATAAGCTAACATTGCCACCTAAGTAATGCGTTATTAACAAGTGGAAACGGCCCATTTCCCCCACCAGCTGCAAAAATTAATGTAGAAAATTCAAGTTAGTGCTTTACATTGTGATATTGTTCTTAAATACGAAAACTAAAAGCACTGTACCACATTTACCTCCCAGTACGCTAAAATGTTTAACATAGTATAAATTAACTTATGAACAATGTTGATTACCTGCAAAGCAACACCTTAACAGACCAAAACCAAAGATGAGGAAAAACACAATCATATCATTATTTACAAAAGTCACACTTCTAGAATTAATTTCCTCTTGCAACAGCAATGGAAAAAATATGGGTATTGATTTTTATACAACACACAGACCTCCCGTCGCACCACTTAAAATAATTTGTGCCCAAGAATTAAGGCACAAGCAGGTGCTGTGTGTAGGTACACTTTTACTCACAACAGTATCATAACTGCAAACAAAAAGGAGGTACCCACAAAATACGAAAAAAGTCCTAAATTTGTAGCTTCCGAAGAAGATTCCCTAGAACTCTCTGGCAGTAACTTTAACAGCGGATATTTGTTTATTAACCACATCCAGCACGAGCGGTAAAGTTCTTTGACTACTGTAGAGGAAATGAGAACAGTGGCTCTAGGCTCTCAAGGATGCTTTTTCCCAAGCCATAAAGGTAGGAATATCCTGTTGACATCAGATTACCCTATCAAATGATCGCCCTCTCAACAGTTTTGCAATCTTGTAAATTTTCCAGCTGTAACTTTTCATTATTGCCATAACTAAATATGACAAGGTCATCCATTCAATGTACACTCAATTAACCAATAAAAGGGTAGGGGTATGTGGGAGGTCTTTCAAGAATTAAGAGGGCACACACATAGATGAGTGTCCACTATTACTCCAAAAAGAAAAGTTCTACGATGGCAATTAATCTACTGCTGTGCCCTGGGAGACCCAGTTGTTTATTGTAATAGCCCTTTTTAACCACTTCGTAATCCTACACACTTGTTTAAATGATGTACATTTTGTTTAAACGATATGCATATGAGCTTTTCAGACTTATGGTCTATCAGAGAGATAAGTAGATAATTTCTGTATCACAGTTTACAAATGTGGCATCCACATAAGAAAAGTTGATGAGCTTAAAACATGCTTTTTGATATAGAATACTAAAAAGCAAATGTGCAAACGAATGTACCCTGTGAACCACACTGCCTCATCCAAACCTATAAGGCTTTTGTTTGGAGTAAATCACACCATTTAACAGCAAGGGCAGCTATATAAAGAAGTTACGTACCTTCACTCTTTCTGGTGAGTAGTCTAACTGCAGATTCTACACCTTTAGTATAATCTCTGGCACCTGACTGGATCCAGAATTTCAGAAGGAATTGCTCCTGAATGTGTGGACGGTGGTGGTCATACCTTGCAACAGCCCGCCCCGACAATGTGATAGCAGCACAGAACAGCATGTAGGTGTAACCCCTCTGTGCTGATGTCAGTTTTGTTTTACACTTCTCCACTGCCTCAGACACGAATCAATCATGACAAGTTGGAGGTAGTCGTGTGCTGAGCTAACTTTTTAACAGGTACCAGAGTTCACTTCACAGACCGAGGAGGATGAATGGCAGTGAGGATTCAGTAGTTGGATCGAATACCCCCTGTAAGAGCACTACTGAAGGCAAGTAAGCACAAAATACTAATCTTTAAGACAGATCCTCAAGCTGTACCTTCCCAACAGTTGGGGGATCTGAGGAAGGAACTCGCACCAAAAAGTCTTACAACACAAAAAGGCAAACTGACCATCTCTGCTGACTCAACTGTCAATAGACAGCAGCAGCTTATTGAATGTATGCATGGACGCTCATTTATCAGCCTACCAGATGTCTCACCAGCTACACTGAGGCAGCTTTGGTTCGAGTGGAATTAGCCTGTAGGCCATCAGGAGGCTCCTTCTTGGTGGGGGCATAGAATGTTTTTTATGCACATGATATTCCAGCTGCATGGAGACTGTTTCTGCCCCACCTGTCTCTCCCAAGCACAATCAACGAGCTTGAAGAGCAGACAATTTACAGAGTATTAATTTGTGTAACTTACTTAAATACTGAGATCTACCAGTGGAGCTTCTCCTCTTTCAACGGAAGCGGTAGAGGGAAAAAAAGACAACAAGGGTAAAGGACTGACCTAGTTGGAAGGATGATGCCACTTGGCAAGAAGGAAACTAGGGTACGAGGGTTCTCAGTACCAATTAACAAAGTTATGCACAGAGATTACACAGACTGCTTCAAAAGATTAGAGACAAGGCGCATAGATGTGTTTTCGTTTAAAAAGAAAAGCCAAATGTCTTGATGATGAGGAGCCTTTGAGAGCAACTGTGCAAGGACTGGAACTCCATGTACATCAGAAACGAGGACTAAGTTAAGGACCCATTAAGGCGTATTGAAGGGCCTTCTCAGACACATATGGGTCAAACCTTTTAAGGACCTCATCACAACATGTAACTTGAATAAAGAAGGTGGGTCAGACCAACATCACAAGGTTGACCCGGCTGACCTAAAATCTTTAACTGTGCCAACCACAAAGCTTGCTGGGCCAAAGACCAGACAAACAGCAGAATATCTGATAATTTGGTCAGGAGGGGATCAAGCTGAAAGTCACTACACCAGGCCTCAGACTTGGATTTAATCACGAGGCACCTAACCAAAAGAATGATATCCACAAATTCAGTGAGTCAGTTGAAACTGCTCTGTTTGTGTTGCTCAATCTTCATTAATTGAAGTGTATATTGTGGAGATCTGGGTGTATGATCTTTTTCTTTAATTGAGACAGGAGGTCCTTCCGGCAAGGCAGACAAAAAGGAGGATAAATGCTCAGGCTCAATAGGTTGGGGACCCATAATCTCCAGGCCCAATCCAAGGATTTCAAAATGATTTGGGCACCGCCTGTACCGACAGAGAAAGAAGAAATAGCAGAGAAAATTAGTACAGAAGTCCTCTGCTCTATTGCAGATGGACTCCAAGGGATCAGTATTGCAGACACTCTAATGTGCAGTAATCTGTGATTTTAGTGGTGTTGGTGGTAAAAATATCCTGCCAGGGCATACACCCCTGGTCAAAGATGCCTTGAGCCAATCCGGAATGAAGATGACATTTGTGATCTGCGTGTTGATGTCAGCTGAGATTATTTGTTTTTGTGCTTAATGACCCAGTCAGATATCTTGCTACCAGGGAGATCCAACAGCCTGGCCGTCAAATCAAAGACACCCCCCCTGTTTGTTGCATTACCATATTTTCCAGTTGTTTTGTACATCAGAACCTGCACAGACCTTCTCTTGAAGAAAGGCAGGGACAGCTGGATGGCACAAATCTCCAAGAGGTTGACAATGAGCCTTTGATTCTCTTGTGACTACATAACCCGATTGTCACTTCTCCCAGGTAACTGCCCCAACTCAAGATGCTGCATTTGTCTCTACTGTGATCTCTGGGTGGTATAGGTTACCTGATTTTGAATAGAGACCAAGACCTAGGCACCACAAACAAGTGATATGTGGATCCATGACCGACACCCAGAAACCCCTAAGGGTGACAGTGCTGGGCGATATTAATGCTAATTGACATCTGCTTCCTGAGCAGCACTGTTTGAATTTTTATTTTTGGGGGGTGGGTGGACATAATTTCTCTGGCACACTGTTTATTCTTTTAATCTGGTGTGAGTACAACTGAGAAATTTGAGAGTGAAGCTCCATTTCTGTGTCGAAGGGAACCGAGAGAAAGGTACTGATGTCAGCATAGAAGGGTAGCACCTATATGGGTTTTTGTGATTTCACCGGTGGAGTGGAGTGAGGCAGTCGGAGAGTCAACCACACTACCTGCAGCACACAGGAGTAATTGCTGTTAAAAATTCAGATCCTGTCTGGCACCCAAAATTATGCTAAAAGTGTAGAATCTGGCTAGAAGTACCCATCAGAACAAAGCAGACAGCTCATAATTCCCATTTAAACTGGACACAGCCACTCTTGTTAGAAACCATAATACTGCATAATATTCATCAGTAGCCCTATTATATTAGTAAATTAGAAGATGTACACCTGTCCATTTGATTCTTGAATTGATCAGTGCACATCCCGAAAACCAATGTTCAAATCTCATAGTCAACCAACTCAAGATAGGATTCAAGTAAAAAAATTAAACAGCCACATTCTCCCCTTTTGAAGGATATGGCCTATGTCATTGGGCACATTGTGCTATGCTCCTAAGTCCTCAATAAAAAGAATATTAGATTTGTCAACAAATGATGACCACAGAAGCAAAATCCTTCAGCACCTCTCTTGTCAAACATCCTGAAGGTTCAGTTTGCAAATAAACGGAGAACGAAAGGAGCCCAGGAATAGATGTCCATCTTGCTCATGCGCTTCGCTGATGTAGGTTGTCACCAGTCCATCGGGATCGTGAAAACTTCTTTTGTAGGATCCGCAATCACTGAGCTCCACAACCAGGCTGTACTTGGGCACCAACTTTATCATCGTATCCGGGCTCATAAGCTAATCACAAAAAAGAGTAATCATACATAGGTAAACAACTAATAATCAGAGATCTTGCCTATTCGGATCTCAACATTTTATCAGGTTGCAATTAAAAACATAAACCAAGTATCAAGAATAGCCTTATAAAGTCGACAAACCGTCTTTAAGAAAAGAACGTATATTTCAACTAGTGATTACAAAACCAAACATTGACAAAGACAGTAGTTTCTGCTTTTATAGTTAATATTAAAGCACTCTTTTAATAAGAAGATGTTCAATGGTTATCTGTGATAGATTTTAGGTGGAAAAAGAACAATGGACTGGCTCAAATTGAAGTAATCAATTTGTACCACTTTTTCAGGTTGAGCCTCTGACAGCGCTTGCTCTTCTGTGGGCTTTTGGCACACCCATCAATTGCAATGGTTGTGATCTGTGCCATTTCAAAATGCCTGCTTGCTATTGGTGCATTTGCTTAAATGCCCCATCTTGGTTTCCTTAGCTCCCTCTATCGCAATTTCAATAAAAAGATATTTTGTTTGGCCATCACACTGTTCTAGTGTGTGATGGCCTCTCCTCCCTGTAGTCACTGCAGTTTTAATGTTGTTTATACCTGGAATCGGCAACAGAAACGAAAGCGGTGATTCACGCTCTTCATACCTGAGGGCTGAAGAGTGCTTTTAGGCATTTTGTGCGTGCTGCAGGTAAGTGTGGACTGAGCACTATATGGAAATATTTTTCTTTACATCTGCCTCGAATTGCTGTTTTTAACGGAAATCGAAGGAACTGCAATACCGTCTAAACCTGTTGCGTGTTATTCCACTTCCCTGCGGTTCAGGTCTCTTTCTCACACTCACCCAATTGCAGCAAAACTTTTGTCACCCAGTATTAGCTGGGATAATTCACTGTCCTTCTTCTCTGTCTTCATATCCCTGAGCCACAGTCCTATGCAACTGTTTCTAGTTGCAGAGGATTTCACATGCTGGCTGGTTGTCTTTCCTTTGTTATTATATTGGGGGCAAAGTGGACATATACCTTGAAGCATAAACCCCTCTGAGGACTCTACTCCAATTGTAACACAACAAATACAACCTCCCTGACCCTTCCGCTGCTTTTGCCTCAGCTGAGCTGCACACCTTACAGAAAACAGAGGTGTGTATACCCTCTAACTTCATCTGCGGACAGGAAATGTATTCCACGTGAAGGGCGTCCTCGGCTCACCATGGGCTCTGAGGTTGATGCCTACACAGGGAAGGTGCAGTCCTCCATCATATGCAAGAGAACCGTTCTGCTTAGGAAAGGGTGCATGTTTGCATTGAATGCCGGTTATCCCTTACATGAACTGTGGTTTCTCCTAATTGATTTTGTCTTTCTGCAGGTTACGTACAGATGAACAGAACGACAATGTCCACTAAATGTTCTAGAATTTATACGATTGTGATTAATGAATTGTACTGTTGTGACCTTTTTGTGTTTTTCTCTGATGAAGGTGGTCATACAATCTCCCCCAGCGAATTAATCTAACTGTTATAGATAATTTCGGTAACAATATTCAATACATTTTTAATATGACGCGCCACCTATTGTGAGCTTGTATCTAGTACCCATGACTATGGTCAAATTCTCTTTCATGCGGAGTGTAGTGTATATTAGATTCTATATCCTACACTGTCAAATTAATCTAATTGCTACAAACATTCTCGGTAGCAATATTTAATAAATCTCAAACATGACGCCCAACCTATCGTGTGAACGTACCGGGTACCCATGATTATGGCCAAAATGCTTATTATACTTGTCATTAAATATAATGCTTGGAGCTACCAGTAAACATAAAGCTTTGACCTAATACTTATGATTATGGTCGCAATGGCTTTAATATTTTTCACGCGGGGTGGAAATTAATCAATTTTATATTTTACAATGTCATCGAACACAACTCTTTGAGCTACTAGTAATCCCAAAGGTGTGAATTGCGTTTTCAATTCCTCGTATACTGCAGTGGGCTTAATTTCAGCCGTTTCTAAACCGTAACGGAGTAGTCTTTCTTCCAAACTAAGCCTTGATCACCATTGGCCAAGTAAACAGCAGTCATCTAGCTGCTGCAAGCACACGCGAACGCTATCTTCCGCTTTTAAATAACAATGGTGGTTTACACTCGCTGTCACTCGAGTTGAGATGTGCGCGAGAGGGAACAGCCGCTCTTTCCGTGGTAAGTGTAATACGGCGTTTAGAATCAATGTAGGCATTTTCTGTGAACAGATGTAAGTTATGGATATAACACCAAGCATCTGACTTGTGATTTATTATAGATTAAAGCTCGGATCCGGCAGGAAATATCATCGCCACTTTTGCAGTGAGTCATGACTATACGATTAGTGTGCTCGAGCAAAGACAGTAGATAAGCTTGATATACGGTTAAGTCTCAAGGCCATTAAACTAAAAACCAACCCCCCCCCCCCCCCTGTTTTCCTTCCTAATCAGATCGCTAACCAAAACTGAAATACGCTACGGAAATGAAGGTTCGCTGATTTCAACATATGAAGTTCTGCTTTATTCTGTGACTTTTGGGTAACTATATATTTGAGTATTGCAAGTTGTTGTATTTGCTTGTTTCAGTACTTAATTAACTCATGAGGTGAATTTCACTCTTGTTAACAAGCTGATACCCTACTTTCTTTTTGATCTTTGAGAAAAAACGACAGAGATCTTATAATAATGTAGATCGCCAATAGGGCATGACGATTTGGGTTTATCCTGATGTGCCCTGGTTGTTTCGTCCTCTAGTGTATGATGATTCCCCTGTTTTTAACCCGGCTGGGTAATCGTCGATGCTTTTTCATTAAAGCACATTTTGACAAAAAGTAAATTTCGTTGGTGTGGGACTTACTTTATTACTGCCCACAACTCTGATCAAAGCCTAATTCTCTTAGGTTCACGCTCTCTCTCACATCTGGAGCCTCCTGGCCCACTACGTGTCCTAGACGGTGCCACGCGACTCGGTTTGGCTTCTTAGGTAATATGCTGCGATTGTTATAGCCTCTTTAAGTAATTGTATGCAATATTCCTCATACTGAATAGTATGCTTTTACTCATAGGTGCCCTCCTTCACCTCCCTGGCATCCTGCCCCAACTTGTCCCGATGAAGACCACGCAGTAGGGCATGAATCAGCCTACGTCTCTGGGGTCGAAACGTCGACACGCCCACTTCCATTCCTACCCACCAACAACAGATCATTTTTGGCTGTGTTAGATTGTAATGGGAGAGGAATATTTAATTGTACGAAATACTTGAATGGCAATGTAAATATGTCATTGTGGTACCTAATTCTAAATGTACATAAGACCATGTGTGATTTCTTTTGAAACTTTTCTATATTTTGCACTACCCTGATTACACTCCCTTCCCTCACCTGTCCTTCTTTCCCACGACCTTCCCTCTTTGGGCAATAAGAATAAGTTCATTACTTTGTTTGATAAATGTACATGCAACTGATATGCAATTGAGGATGTGTATTAAATAACATCTCTCAGAGTAATTTTTCCAAAAAGTTCTTTATATATCTTTTTACGTGAATTGTGATTTTGTGATCTTAACATTGTTTCAACTGGGACCCCTTTATATGTAACATAGGAAAGGGTGCAGCTTTAAAATACAAAGGTATGGTGCAGGTTAGCATGTGGGGTTCCACTGTAATGTGTCACATATATAGCACCTGAGACCAGAGCTTTATCAGTCTCGTCAGTGGCAATACAAAATATTAAAAGTGGGAATGGAAGAGGGTGTGATGACAAGAGTGACTGTTGCTGAACGCATACCACTCTGTGATGGACGAAGGCAGTCATGATGAGCGAGGGAGGTGGTGGAGGGGGCCGCAGCCCCTCCTCTTCAGTCTCCCCTGCGATACGCCTAATATCTGAGGACGCTGTACACCTTTATACTACAGCCAATGAAACCATCGTTAGATCTGTTGGCCTTTGGGCTAAATGGAAAAGTCTACTTTTTCTCATCTTACTGGTGTTCAGTCGCATCAGACATGCTGATTGTTTTCAGATAAGTGGATTGGAGCAGAGGGAGATACGTAATTTGCTCTAAATCAAACACTGCTTTACCTATGGGGACTTTGTCATCCTAATTTAGGACTCCCAGTATCGATGGTGCCAGTTTGTGTGAGTGTTGGTAATTCTGTAGCACCAACAGAGGCAGGGAGCAATTTAGAGTTGTTTGCAGTAATATGAAACACCGTAGCTGTCCGTAGAAAGGGAGAGGACGATCTGAGAAACCATGATGGGTGGGGGTTCGTTGCAGGGCCAGAGGTCCAAGAAGGGAGGATGTAGTTACCAATGGTTTTGATATGCCCTTGGTCTGTAGCAAACCTGGGAAGACCATGGATTATATTTTTCAGATTATTAAACTCTAAACTAGAAATCCTTGCAGTACTTGCTCCCAGTCTGCCGTGAGCGGACGGGATACGTTAGCTCAAACACGTCAGCATTGTATCCAGAATACTCCACGATATATATTTTATAAAATAATCCACCCACCCATTCCTATGCCCTACCATTCTTTACTTCAGGCATTTGCAGATTTGGTGGCGTGATGAACCTACTCCTTTGCTAACAAGTGCTGTGGTTTTTATTTTTCTGAACGAGTTGTTCCACTCTTATTCGAATGAATGTGTGTGCTGCAAGGGAAGTAATCATTTACTAAGAAATTTCAATTAAAAGAGTGGGGGTACCCTCTTTGCCCACCGGGAGGATGAGTCATTCAAAACCGGAATGGGTGGCAGAGTTTCTTCTCTTGACAGTGGCAGCACTTTCAACTGTCTAGCACCTTTTTTTTTTTAACCAGCAAAAGAGATTGATGTGCCCAAAATGATGCCCCCCTCCTCCCCGCAAAATGCTATCTATGGCCATTGAGATTGAAAATGCCAATAAAATGTGCACTCGTTAGGCTCCTTCACCAATACTCTAAGGCCTTTTGTCACAGAGGGGGTTCGGACAGAATAGAGGCAGGGAAGAAGGAAGGACAGGGGGTTTACATTACAGAACCTCCAGGGACGCATGCTACACACTGGAATGTAAATGTCCCACCTGCCCTTCCTGAGGCACCGCCCCCTTAATGAAAACTCCTGCAGGTGTTGAGATATGTTGTTCATTACTTTTGCAAATGGTCACAGTTGCTGACAGGGCCAGTACTAATTATTGCTGAATGACTGATTAGTATGCACTTAGATTGGCAGGTGGAACATGCCACATGCATATATTAATTTCGTAAATTAAAACTTTAATAAAGACTGTCACTCTCCACCTCATTTGAGGCATCTTTTTCTGAAAGCCTCTTTATGTGGCGAACTGCACGATTCCGTATATGAAACTGAATTTAACGGAGTGTTATTTTTATTGCCACTCTGACCAAACTCTAAGGTTTTACATCATATTTACTGTTTGCCTTACTTAGTATAAGACCATTCCCTACAGAATGCAATGCTACAAGGAATTGATGTACATTGATACTGCGTGGCCTATGTTTATTAAATTGACATTTCAAATGCACTTTTTGCAATATTTATCAGAAATGCAAATGTTCATTGTTGAGCTAGTACCATCAATAAGTTTTATAACAACAATGAAGATGTAGCAATGTAGGAATAGAATATTGGTCCAAGGTGTGTTAACGGATAGTGCAGGCGCGAAGCGGGCTCAGTCAAGAGTGGACAGACTTCAATAACTTACAGGATACTAGTAAGATTAACAAAGTACACTTGATGCTAAAAAAAAATAATCCATATGAAGCCAGCTGTATTCTTTTAACAAATGGAAGTGTGAGCCCCAAGATAGAGGGCCATTGTACTCCAGATGATCATTACTATTTTTGTCCATTGGCAAAAAAGCTAAGCGCTCACTACTGAAGGTGTAATCTGCATGTCACAGGTATCCTGTTATAATATGTATCCTATAACAACCTGGTATAGCAGGTAGGACACAGGTTGGAATCCTATCACAACTGACTCAATTGGTCATCTTTCTGAAGTCAATAGTATTGGTACTCGGCAGTTTTGTGGTAAGAACATATTTTCCTAAAGCGGAAAAGCTCAGCATGGTTTAATTGGCTATTTTTATTGTTGTTGATTGTATTAGTCTATGGCTGCATGGATACATTCTTATAAGGTCCCAAAGTCGAGATAGATTGCATTTCAAATGCTTGTTTAATGAATGCCACTTCATGTTTACACTTTAACAATCGCTGTATAAAAATGCCTCAAATTTCCGTATTTCATTTGAGTTGTGACTTATCTAACCACCTGTAATAAAGAAATGATCTAGCGGCCAAACCGTAATGAGATCAAATGTAGGTAATGAATAATAACTAGAGCTGCAGTAATGGAACTCGGCCTTTGCTTTTATTTCTCACATAATTACTTGGTGACTTGAAATACCCTTAAAATGTATGGCTCAGGGAATTACATCATATATACAATCCAGTCATTGTGTGAAAGCATAAGCGACTGGAGATCAAGGAGAAATTATGGAGGGGCAAGAGGCAGCATAATTTGTGGACTGAATGAGCTATAGGAAGTCCATTTGTCTTCAAAATTTATTGCATCAAAGAGGCTAATTAAAATGTAACAATAGTGCAAAGGCATGCCTGGAGCTTAATCAGGATCGGTTATGCGGTCAAGTGAGATTGCTGGCCCGCATCCGCTCTTAATGCCTGTTCATTTGTGTGTGTGCAAACACAATATTGTGACGGCCCAAGTGCAAAGAGAATTCTGGAAACCTAACAGAGTAAATGAGCCTAAAGATGTATATCTGACTTCAGCACCGATGGCCAAACGTACATAGCAATTTTATGGTTGCCAAGCGTGAGATTCGCAAAATTGCATGACTTCCGACCGCAAAATGGCTTTTTTAAAATTATTATTAAAAGTAGTAAATGCACTTTGTGGTTCTGTAACATGTTACACAGTCGCAAAATGGGTTTACCGGGGGCATAACGAATCAGTATATGGAAGGAGTGTGCTTAGGGTATCCCTTACAAACAGCAATTCTTTATGGTATGTATCACAGTTTGAGTTCGAAATCCAGTCGCAAACCTTGAACAGTTGCAGGCTCCTGAGTTGAGGTTGCAGTTCTTTCGAAATAAGAAAGGTGTCCCCTTGGAATGCCTTACTTTTTGCAAATGTAAATAAAAAATACATAAATAAAAGCTTGTTGGGGAGTAGGCAGTGACCCTAAAGAACACTGCCAATTCTCAAATACATTTTTGAAAATCCAAGTATACATTACCTTTTAAATACAGCCCTGTACCTTTAAGTAAAACTCACTATATTTGTTTTAAAAAAAAAAACGTTTACTTTATTTAATATGCGATCAGACAAATGGCGGTCTGCTCACGCAGAATGCCACCATCACTGTGATGGCATCCAATTGTAGTGAGTCACCATTTGCGACCTGCTTCATAAATATTAATGAGCTAGGCCGGATTGCGACCTACTGACCAAATAGTACATACGTCAGTTTGCACAATTCTTTCCCATTCACAACATCTTGTTACAAAATCTGTGACCACAATCAGGAAATTTCATATATCAGGTCCTAGTATTTATGTAAGTCTCCAGATGTACAATGCTCTGTACTTACGGGGTGAAAGCAAACAGTTGAGTAGAGTATGTGGCTTTGTAGCATACACAGGAATGGACAGGCTCAACGCACAATTTACTTACCTTCGGTAACGATATATCTGTAAGAAACAGTAGTTAGTATTAGATTCTTTACCTTAGAATATCCCCAGGCGTCAGACTGGATGCGGAAATTTTTGTGTAGCAGTACCCTTGCGCGTCGGTAGGCGTCGTGTGCGGCTCCGCGTCAGCTGGGTTGGCGTCGTTCGCGGCGGGATGACGTCGCAGAAGTACTTAGACGCCGCCCTCGCGCGCTGGCATCAGTTCTTATACATAGCTTTTCCGCGCCAGAAACCCAGAGCCATGATAAAAACCAACCCTGGTGCCATGAAACTAGGTCCCTGAAAGGGGATGACCTTAACCCTAGATATCGGTTCGCGGTCCGGGTAGAGTGGGCCCTCAGCCCAACAGGAGGCTCCTTTTTAGCCAAAGAATAGCACGCCTTGATGCACAGGACGACCCAATGAGAGATGGCTCGTTCGTGCACCGCCCAACCTTTCATAGCGCCCACGTATCCAACAAAAAGTTGGTCATCCACCCGGAACTGGCGTGTGCGATCCAGATAGAACGAGAGCGCACGTTTTGGGTCCAGACGGTGGAGCCTCTCTTCCTCTTTCGAGGGATGCGGAGGCGGAAAGAAGGTGGGCAAGGTGATGGACTGCCCGATGTGGAAGGCTGTGACTACTTTGGGCAGGAAAGAGAGTCGCATCCGCAATACAACTTTGTCCGGATGGACAGAAAGTAAAGGAGGTTTAGAGGAAAGAGCCTGGAGCTCACTCACTATCCTGGCAGAGGTGATGGCAACCAGGAATGCAGTCTTGAGAGTAAGGAGACGAAGAGAACAGTTATGAAGTGGCTCGAAAGGAGCGCACATCAGATAGGTCCTAACATAGTTCAAGTCCCACTGAGGCATCACGAAAGGAACAGGAGGAAACATATGAGTGATGCCTTTCAAAAACCTATTTACAACAGGGGACTTGAACAAAGAGGGCTGATCAGGGAGCCTTAAGAAGGAGGAAATGGCAGAAAGGTAGCCCTTTAGAGTGCCCAGAGCAGAGCCCTGCTGGGCAAGAGAAAGAAGAAAGAGGAGAACCTCTGAAAGAGGGGCAGAAAAGGGATCCACAGCCTTTGCTGTGCACCGTGCCACAAACTTGTCCCACCTGCAGCCGTATACCAATTTTGTGGAGGGACGCCTGGCTGCCAGAATCACATTACAGACTTCAGGAGGCAAGTCAAATGGCCTCAACTGCCGCCGCTCAATCTCCACGCATGTAAGTGGAGACTGGACAGGTTCGGGTGGAGGAACGTCCCCTGCTGCTGCGACAGCAGGTCCTCCTGAAGAGGCAGATGAATCGGGGGATCGACAGACATGCTGAGTAGCTCGGGATACCAGAATCTTCGTGCCCAGTCCGTAGCCACAAGGATGACTTGGGCTGGTCGCGCTTGATCTTCTTCAGCACTCTGGGCAGTAGTGGTATAGGCGAAAGAGGCGTACAACAGACCGCAGCTCCACTCGCGACGAAAAGCGTCTCCGAGCGAGTGCCGCCTCGGAAATTCCAACGCGCAGAACTGATGACATTGCGCGTTCTCTTCTGTGGCGAATAGATCTAACCAAGGCTCTCCCCACTGCTGAAAGAGGCCTTTTTGCCACATCCGAGTTCAGACGCCATTCGTGATCCATCATGCACCGACGGCTGAGTTTGTCCGCCCTGGCATTCACGGAACCTGCCAGGTGTTGAACCACCAGGGTCACGTCCTGATGTTCCAGCCACTACCAGAGGCGCAGAGCCTCCTGGCATAGGGTCCACGACCCCACCCCCGCCCTGTTTGTTGCAGTACCACATGGCGGTGGTGTTGTCCGTGAACACCTGCACTACACTCCCCCGGACAGAGGGGAGGAATGCCTTCAGTGCAAGCCGGTTCGTCACAACTACGTGCTCCGGTTGGGGTAGGGAGAGGGATCTGCTGCTGACCCAATCGCGGTCCGTGAGCCACAACTGCAACTGTCTTGCAGTGCCCTCCGAGATCAAGACATGGTCGGACAAGTTGCCCTGATGCTGGGCCCTCTGAAACTTCAGGTCCCACTGCAGACCCCGCATCCGCCACCTGGCGTAATGCACCAGAAGGATACAGGAGGCCCCAGAAGCCGCAGCGTCAACCTGACCGAGACTCCGGATAACAGCTGAAAGATCGGAATCAGAGCCTGATTATCCCGAACCCGCTGTTCGGGAGGATAAACCCGAAACTGCGCCTAGTCTAGAACCGCTCCGATGAAGAGGAGCTTCTGAGAGGGACACAGGTGCGACTTCGGCACATTGATGCAGAACCCCAGCAGGTGCAGGAGGTCGGCCATAGTCTGGAGGTGGCTGACGACTGTCTGGGGCGAGCCCCCCTTCAACAACCAGTCGTCAAGTTAGGTGAAGACTGAAACCCCCAACCTGCGCAGATCAATCAATCAATCAATCATTACATTTCTAAAGCGCGCTACATACCCGTGAGGGTTTCAAGGCACTAGGGGGGGGGGTCGCTACTGATCGAAGAGCCAGGTCTTGAGGAGTCTTCTGAAGGCCAGAAGGTCCTGAGTCTGTCGTAGGTTGGTTGGGAGAGTGTTCCAGGTCTTGGCCGCGAGGTAGGAGAAGGATCTTCTGCCGGCAGTGGTTTTCCGGATACGAGGGACTGAGGCGAGGGCGAGGTTGGCTGTGCGGAGGCTTCGGGAGGGGGTGTGGAAGCTGAGTCAGTTGTTGAGGTAGGTAGGTCCGGTGTTGTGAAGTGCTTTGTGTGCGTGGATGAGGAGCTTGAATGTGATCCTCTTGTTGACGGGGAGCCAGTGCAGGCCTCTCAGGTGGGGTGTGATGTGGCTGCGGCGGGGAACGTCGAGGATTAGTCGAGCTGAGGCGTTCTGGACTCGTTGTAGTCGTCTCAGGAGCTTGTTTGTTGTTCCTGAGCTGCTTCCACCGCCATCACTTTCGTGAACACCCGTGGGGCGCTGGTAAGGCCGAAGGGGAGCACGGTAAACTGAAAGTGCCCGTGGCCTACCGTGAACCGCAGGTAGCGCCGGTGGGCCGGCAGGACGGGGATGTGGAAATAGGCGTCCTGCAAGTCCAACGCTACCATCCAGTCTCCTGGGTCTAGGGCAGCTAAGACCTGAGCCAAAGTCAGCATCTTAAACTTCTCCTTCCGGAGGAAGCCGCTGACGTTCCGCAGGTCCAAGATAGGGCGTACGCCCCCTTTGCCCTTCTTGGGTACCTCTTGGATTCCCGATCGGGGGGAGCCGTCGGGAATGCGGTCTGGGAGTAAAAGGCCTGTATGACCAGGCTCTCAGGAGTGGGGTAAGTGGACAGGAAGCAAGGGTCGCCCAGAGCCGGGCGGTGGCGTCTGGCCACATTCCTATCTACAGGAGAACCTGTAGCGGGCCTGGACCAGGTGCGCAAAAGAACGTCAGATAAGGCCCCATTAAACAGCAACAGAGGCTCCGAAGAGCTTGCTTGCAGTTTTAGGACCTCAGTGAGGAGGTTAGTCCTCACGGGCGCGACGGGGAATTCAAGGGATAAGGCCCTGGCCGCCTGCGTCAACACCGCGCTATAGGTAGCCCCCTCCTCCGAAGCCACGGTAGGAGGGGAGACAAAACCCTAGCTCACCTACCCAGTCCTGATAAGGCTGGCACTCACGTGCCAGAGGGTCCTCAGACACCTACCGACGCGCAAGGCTACTGCTACGCAAAAGTTTCTGGATCCAGTCTGACGCCTGGGGATATTCTAAGGTAAGGAATCTAATACTAACCTGTTTCTTTCAGATAACCACATTCAACTTCCCATCCCTAAACCTGCCCCCATAATTATCGTTTCACCTCAAAAAGAAAACCCGCTGGCTTTGTCAATGCTAGTTTGGCAAGGGATGTCAATTCTGCAGGAGCTCAAACGAGGCCATGAATCGTCCTAGAAAATGCATTTTAAAATACAGGCATAACAGTCAGAATAATCAGACGCACTTCTTTTGTCGTTAAAAACACACTTACATTTGTAAAGGGATCAGAACAAGGAAGGAGAGACTATACAAAGACACAGGAAAAGGATTTAAATATGGCAAATTTCGAAGCACGTTTTCATGTAGGAAGTGTTTATTGCAAAAACATATTTATATTCCTAGGATGGGATTTGATCAATGGCTAGTGGGATATACAGTTACACAAATTCATAAAACAGAAGCATGACATACGAATAAGCTGCGATATATTTACACAAAATTTGAAGGAAAAAATAAAAACGTGTGTTAAGTTGCCTTGATGCAACTAGTGCTTCTACACAAAGTTGCTCATCTTGTGGAACTGCAAAATGAGAGGTGAACTTTTAAATAATATTAATAAAGGCACGGAAGAAACAGCGGGGAAATACATAAATGAATGGAAGCATTGATGCAGTGTAAAGGAACGTTTGAGAGACGAAAAGGATAAAGCTGCCTTCAAGATCACTCTGTTACTCCTAGGCTATAGTCTATCTCCGACTTCCAAAATGGAGGTAACATCCCACTGAGTGGGGGTACCCGGAATTGCTTCTCAATTATATTTGAAGGCATTGAGCAGGAAGGATTGCACAGAGAAGTGGCAGCCCTGACCTGTGTAGAAGCGCCCCCTCTCTAGTTGTGTCTTTAAAAGGAACCTATCCGTGTGATGCTTTTGACCCATAGCGAGAGGCAGGATGCCTGTAACAGGAGCAATGGATTTATGGTCAAGGCAACTCTATTCCCTGCGCTGCGTAGCATGATTTAGGTTGGCTGTCTTCTTCCCTGGTTGTAAGTATACTTTGTTTTTACTGCTTAGCCAATCAATCTTGTTTGAGGTGGAACAATTTGCTGGCCACTGCTTACCCAGCAGCTATTACATGATTATAATCATACTCGCGCTATTTAGATCAACAAAGGTGTGCTCATCATTTCCATATCATGCCATACATTGTGCTGAAAAGTAGGAACAGAGACGAGCTGAGAAGGCAAGAAATTATTTTTGCTGAGTTATTCACTTAGAGCTACAGAAATTGGCTCGATAGACCTCTAGTTCTAAAAGGGTCTAGAAAGGCTTCAATGGAAGTACTTTGAAGATGAATCAGCATAGATTGTATTAATAAAAGTAATAATAAAGTAAAATGTCCATGGCTTAGAATCGCAATAAAATAAAAACAATTATAAGCCTATAAATCTTAGATTAGCATATTTACTTATTGTCTATTTAAAATAGTAGAACAAGAGTTTAAACGAAATACTAAATGCCAAGACAGAGGTGAACAGTGTGAAGTAAAAGTTATTGTTCACCTTTTGATATGTTAATAGAAAAACGTACTTCCCTTCGGTAATGCCTTACCTGGTAGAGAGTAAGTCTGAGCGGTGAACTCCGCTCGAGGAGTTTTCCGCACTCCGCTTTACGCAGAGCTTGCAGCCTTCCGAAAAACTCCGCTTCGCGTAGCGGGGCAGAGTTTTTTTCCTTGCTCGCGTTAGTCCACGTCAAGTGGGCAGGCGCGAGCGAGGAAAATCCACCTTCCGGCGAGATTTTTCCTCGCACGTGATCGTCAATATCAAGTTGGCCAGCGCAAGCGTGGAAAATCAACCTCTTAGCAAGATTTCTCAACGCGGGCGGTCAGATTTCTCAATGAAAGTGGTCTTGTATGCTGACCACCCAGGATATAGCGGCATAGATTAGCAAATTTAGCGGCACAAACATGGAAATTTAACGGCACAAATATTGAAATTTAGCGACATTTTCGCTGCACTTTATTTTACTCCTAATCATTCATTTTCAGCATTAAAACAATAGAAACTGATTTAGCAGAGTATTCCACTTTGAAATAGGCCCTAATGTGAAGTCATTTCCTTTGATGTCCCTTCCACTACCTCTAGCATTTTAGTGAATTGACGCCCATGCTCTAGTTGGCCATGTTACCTCCTCACCTTCTATGTCCAATGTGCCTGTATTTAAAATTTATTTTGATGCATTGAGACAACCCATACTTTCATATATTTAAAGCAACTTCTGAATTAGAAAGGTTTATTCTGTCCTACACGGAGAGACGGGCAGCTAAGCTTAGGTTTGCCTTACTGGATGTGGCCGAAATGGGATTACTGAAATGACAGTAAAACCCTATATCTTGTTTTTAATACAAAAAAAACAGCCGTCTTTTGGCTCGGGTTGGCGGATTTCCCACGCCCCATGCTGGCAGACTTACTCCCTCTGACAAGTCAGCTGTTGAAAATTCACCTTATGAAGGATTAACCAGCAGTGCACAGGAGGGTTGTCTACCAAAGTTGCAGCATCCGCCATTGGAAGAAGTACTTTGGTGGGTTTCGGCCTTAATGTTTTATCACCAAAATGGCTCCTCCCATGGGGGGTGCAGATACTCTGTTGGGTAACATCCAACGCTGAGGAGATTCCACCAGTAACATAGCATGAGTATTTGTAAAGCAAACGTTCACCCAAAGGCATCTTGACGCTGATTAACAGATGTTTATTTTTACCCAACTCTGTGGTTTAATTTTATTGACCTCAGAAAGATGAAAGGCTGAGTGGACCCACCAGGATTTCAACCTGAGATTATGAGGACTCGGCTTAACCATGGCCACTGGGAAGGTCACACGAAGTGGAAATACAAGGTATGCACCACATATCAGGCTGGATTTGGCAAAGATTTGGGCCGCCATGACTACCTGAAAGTGCCCCAGTAATAGAGGTAGTTGAGTGTAATGGAATCTTTCAAGACTAATGTTGAGAGGGGGTGGTAAGACCCTTCTCTTATTTCCCTAAACAGTTTACATAACAGTGGGACTAATAATGGCTTATTGTTTTTATACTTTTTCAAAGGATGTCCGTCAACCTCTGAGGTTTTTCTGCATGATAGGTCATCTACCCCCTTCACTATCTCCTTTTTTGTTGTGTCCTGATCTAGAGAGCGCGTCTGTTCTGGGGTGAGTTTCGGTACATGAAGTGTGGCCAGAAAGTTCTCTTCCTCTAGAGAGGTGTGTTGGCACACCGCAGTATATTGAGCTTCATAATAGGGTTTAAACATGTTAATAACATCAAGGGGTCTGTAAATACTAATCCCTGCATAGTCTTTATCAGTGAAATAAAAAGCTACATCTCGTGCTATCTCAATTGCATAGCCAATAGACATCACACTTTCTTCCCTTACTCAATATCACCTTACTAAAGTTTGAATAGTGTTCTTTTGCCTTAGATGTGAGCAATTGGTTAAAGTCATATTTTGCCTTCAGTAAGCTACAAATTTGTTACCTGGAAGGTGTACACGTGTAAGTTTAGGATAGTGGCTACACTTGTTTTCCCAAGTCATTCTGGTATTTTGCCTCTCTCTTATAATGAGCAGACTCCTGTATTATTTCTGCCCAAATACAGACCTTATCTGCCACCCCCAACACTTGAGTGGAGGATAATGTGTTCTTGTTCTCCCCTACATAGATATGGAGCATTGAGTGTAACTGCAGTTTGTCCTGTAGCAGTCTGTAATGAAATGAAATGAAATTTTATTTGTAGAGCGCATGGCTGCCCGAAAGTGTCCCAGCGCTTGCTTAGGGAACCCGTCCTGGTATTCCCCTGCGAGATAACCCATTACTGGGCATCCCCAAGGTGAAAGCCAGGCATCCCGCTGCGAGGGGCCGTTGTGGAGATTAAGCAAGCTATTGCCCAGAGTTACAGAGTGGGACTCCATGATTGGAATAGGCACTGAGGCGAGAATTGTCAGGTCCGGGGAAATTTGAGCCCAAGACCCGCCGAGGCGGGGAATTGAACCCTGGTCCGGGCCAGACCTCTGCAACAGGGTCTCCCGCTCCAACCACTTGAGCCACACTTCTCCACATATTAAGTCTTGATTGTTCCGTAGGGGGTTTCACTAAGTCTAAGTCGAGCCAGATTTGGATAATATTCTGATCTTAAATGCTGTTTGGCATTAGGAGTGTGTTAGTTACTCAGCCCAGTAGGAAGTCGAGGTCAGAAAGTAGTCTGTATGGGAACATGTGAAATATACAGAGAAATGTTTATTTCCGGTCCTTTGGGCTTAAAAAAATCGCTAGGTATTGCAGGGAGAAATATATGTCTGGTGGTTGGTTTACAGTTCTCTATCAACATGATTTTGGTTCGATGAGAGATCAGATTGTCAGAGGTTTTCAGTGTCCTCCAATAAGTATTTTTGATTGTGGCTGCTTAAGTAAATGTGTGCTGACAAGCCATAATCTGCAAATGAGTCCACACTCCCCACCTCCTTCATTTTCGCGGTCACTTATGTAAAAATCGCGGTATTTTTACAAAAGTGCAGATTTCGCCGCAAACAGTGAAATCCTGGAGGGTCTGTGTATGCTCGCGACTGCTCGTGTTGAGAAATCGTCCGTTCGCTTTGAGAAAGGTGCCGCTCGAGTAACAATCTACTTGAGCAGCAGAAAGGACGCAGTGCCACTTGCACTGTGCCGTTCACGATGATTGCACAGTGCAGACAAGCACCTGGCACTGAAAATCACGCGAACTGCATTTATTTAACACTCCGTTAAACCGGCGGAAGAGCATTCTCCTACATCTAAGCCAAGACCTGGAACAAGCTCCCGGTCAACATTAGATGCTCCCCAACCCTTTATACGTTCAGGAAGGACCTCAAGACCTGGCTTTTCGACCAATGCTTTGAGACCCTGACGGGTGAGTAGTGGGCTCTATAAACCACTGATTCATTGACTGATTCCACTGCTCGCGGAGCTCTGCGTAACGGGTCAGTGTTTTCTGCACTTCGCAGAGTTCCGCATACCCGAACTCCGCCCACGCTGAGTAGAGAGACTGTCTAGCTGCACATTGTTTACCTTAGAATTACCCCCAGGCATCAGACTGGATCTATCAATTTTGTGTGAGCAGTACTCCTGCACGACCGTAGGTGGCATTGATTGAGTGACATGTGCAGTGCCCAAATAGGTAAAAGACACACAATTGATAGACGGAATGCAGAACAAATCAAAACATTCACCCGAGTCAAGAGATCTGGGTTACATCCATCATTCTTTTGCCCAAATAGGTGCCACCCCAGTGCGCAGACGTCTGTTTCTTATTTGCAACTTTCCACACCAGGAACATGAAGTCACGAAGAACACGGACCACTGGTGTGGAGCACTAGGGCACGGAAAGTCCTGTCGCAAGAAAACCTTTCGCAGAGAGGGAAGGATTAGTGGGTCGGTAAGAAATGAGCAGCTGGATAGAATCTCTAAAACGTAAGAAGTTACCGAAGGTAAGTAACGTGTTCATCTGGTAGAGACTTCTAGCCGCAGATTCCTTTCCTTAGAATAGATACCCAAGCAATACCTCCCGAAGGCGGGTCTGCTAAACAAATTTCAAACCAAAAAGTCCTCAGGCCGAAAGGGCAAGATGCTCATCCCTACGGACCAGACTGTCCAGGCAGTAGTGTTTAGTGAACGTGTGCAGAAATGCCAATGTTGCTGCCAGGGCCGGACTGGCCGCAGCGGGCACCGGGCAATCCCCCGGTGAGCTGCACGGGTGGGGGTTGGTTTTGGGCCCCTAGGTGCCGTTTTTGTTACAGGGCCGTTTGCAATATCGGCCCTGTAACAAAATCGTCCAAAAACCGGCCCTGGCAAAGAGCTCGGCCGTACCCCCAACATCCGGGTGGGAGGGGCGGCGGAGCACTTTGTCAGAGCCGGTGTTGGTTCCCAGTCCGGCCCCGGTTGCTGCCTGGCAGATGTTAAGGACTGGAACCCCAAGTGCTAATCCAGTAGTCGCAGCTTTGGCGGAATGATCATGCAAACACTGAGGGGGTGTTGCTTCTTGGCCAATGCATAACAGATTTTAATGCAGAACACAATCCATGAGCAGATGGTCCGCTTCTGCACAGCCTTTCCCTTCTTCGCTTAGACAAATCCCACGAAGAGTTGGCAGAGCACAGGGAACTTCTTTGTGTGGTCAAGGTAGAACAGCAAACACTCTTTGTGGGTCCAATCAGTGATGTCGCTAATCCTCTTTAGAGCGATGTGGTGGAGAATAAAAAGTAGGCTGGGTGATGGACTGGCCTACAAAAAAGGGAGCAACGACTTTTAGCAGAAAGTACACTAGTTCGAAGAACCAGCTTGTCTGGGTAGATATGCAAGTAGCTCACTGACACTCCTAGCAGATGTTATTGCCACAAAGAAGGCCGTCTTGATGGGAAGGGCCTGAGAGGACAATCGTTCAAGGGGTCAAAAGGAACACACATCAGAAACATCAGGAATATATTAAGGTCCCACTGAGGCATGATACAGGGAGGAAACAGATGGTGCAAACCTTTTAAGAACCTATGTACAATAGGGGATTTGAAAAGGGATGGCTTGTCAGGCAACCACGGAAAAGCTGAAATTGCAAAGAGGTAGGCCTTTAAGGTGCCCAGAGCAGAGCCCTGCTGGGCAAGGGAAAGAATAAATAGAGGAACCTGAGAAAGGTGAGCATAAAGGGGGTCAACATGTTTTTCTGCACACCACACCATGCCACAAACCTGCGCCAATGGCAGATGTATACCATTTCGGTGGATAGACACTTGGCTGCTAGAATAAAATCACAAACTTTGGGTGGAAGGTCGAAAGCTGTAAGCTCTTGCACCTCAAACTCCACGCAAGAAGGTGAAGCATTGACATGTTCAGGTGGAGAATCCTCCCCTGCTGCTGTGATTGAAGATCCCCCCGAAGGGGAATCCTGATTGAAGTACTGATTACGATGCTCAACAGCTCGGGATACCAAACTTTACGAGTCCAATCTGGAGCCACAAGGATGACTTAGGCCAATCGTTCCTGATCTTTTTGAGAACTTTGGGCAGGAGCGGTTTGGGCGGAAAGGCCCACAAAAGGCCTGAGCTCCACTCAAGATGAAAGGCATCTCCAACCGAGAGCCACCTTGGAAACTCAAGCATGCAGAACTGCTGACACTGCATATCCTTGGCGGTGACAAACACATCGAACCAAGACTCTCTCTTCACTGTTGAAAGAGACCTAGCACCACCTCCGGATGGAAACACATTTTTAATCCGTTAGGGATTTTGGGCTGGGTTAGTCTGCTCTGGTGTTCAGAGACCCTGCCAGGAATTGAACCACCAGGGAAATGCCCTGATGTTCCATCCATGAACAGAAGCGCAGGGCCTCTTGACAAACCATCCATGACCCCACCCCACCCTGTTTGTTGCAGTACTACATGGCGGTATTGGTGTCCGCAAACACCATCACT
The DNA here is from genome assembly GCF_964263255.1 of Lissotriton vulgaris. Lineage (NCBI taxonomy): Eukaryota > Metazoa > Chordata > Amphibia > Caudata > Salamandridae > Lissotriton > Lissotriton vulgaris. The sequence continues at coordinate 1,081,421,265 of NC_141694.1, read as the reverse complement.
AGCGTTCCCTTGATGGAGACTAGAAAGGCTTTAATTAAATCACTGGAGCTCTAGAAGATTGATGTGGAGTCCGGATTCTGCTGGAGACCAGGAGGTATCCGATTTCTACCTCTCCCAGATGGCTGCCCAATCCCAGCAATCACAAATCTGTCACCATTGTCAGTTTCGGTAGGGAAAGGGGCTGCCACTGATGGAATCGCAGTTCATTAATAACTACTACAGACTTGGACTATTTTGAAGAAATTTACCCTGATGCTGCACCCACTGGAATTTTAGGTCCCACTGCACATCCCGCATATGCCAGTGGGAATGTGTCACAAGCAGGATGCAGGAGGCCATGAGGCCCAGCTGCCTCAGAGTCAGTCTCACTAAAATACAGGATAAGGCTGAAACATCGGCATCGGACATTGAATATCCTGGACTCCCCATTCAGAAGGATAAGTCGGAAACTGCACCTTGTCCAGAACAGCTCTGATGAACGGGAGTGTCTGAGAGGAAGTCAGGTGTGACTTCAGCACATTGATACTGAACTCCAGCAAATATAGAGGGCCGCAGGAGTCTGGAGACGACTGCCTGGGGCGAGCCTGCCATCAACAGCCAGTTGTTTAGAAAGGGGAAGACTGGCATCCCAGTTCCCCGCAAAGGAGAACGGCGAACTGAAAATGCTTGTGGCCCACGTTGAAGCACAGTTAATGCCTGTAGGCTGGGAATGTGGAAATGTGAGTCCTGCAAGTCCAACACTACCCTCCAGTCTTCAGTGCAGACAGGACTTTAGCGCTTGTGAGCATTTTGAACTTTTCCTTGAGGAAGAAAGTGAAGGGGAGGGGGGCGCTAGTCTAGGATAAGACAAAGACCTCTGTCTATCTTGGGGACCAGGAAGTAGCAGGAACAGCAGCAACAACCTACTTCTGGCATCGACACCCTCTCTATGGCTCCTACTGGCCAAGAAAAACTTAACTTCCTGGTGGAATAAGGAGAGATGGTCCTCCATCAGCTTGTCTCATACAGGTGGCATAGGTGGAAGGGCAGGAAGAAGCTTCTCTGGACAATCAGAAAAACTCATCTGACCCATGTGATAGACCTCCAGTAGGGCAGGTGATTTATTTATTTATTTTATTTTGCGGTTTTTGTAGTGCGCATCACTCATCCCAAGGGATATCACGGCGCTAAGAGCCAGGAAAGCTGCTGAGGTGAATACTGAAACTTACGGCTTGGGAAAGAGATACGTTTTAAGATTCCTTTTGAACTGAAGATAGTTGGTGGTATGTCTTAGGTCAGAAGGGAGCTCGTTCCACCTTTTGGCTGCCAGGTGGGAAAAGGAACGTCCACCTGTTCTGACCTTATAAATACGTTTAGGCTTCGCTAAAACAGATTGGCATGATCGCAGGTTTCTGTTGGGTCTGTAGAATTCGATGGCTTCTCTTTCAGCCAACTGGGGGTCCATAATGGTAAGAGGGTAAACTATAAGGGGTGGGAGGGCGCAGCTGCTGGGGGAGGGGTGGCGGGGTGCACTGGCCCAACCTTTAGCTGCCTGACCCATTAAGTTTGTGGGTACTGCGTCCTTGGCCAAGCAGAGGCTGAGAAGCTTATGTGCCGCAGGGGCTGGGACGGTATAGACTTCTTTGAGGGGGAAGAAAGACAGGTCTCTCAAAGACATGTTAACCAAACCTACAGGGGCGGGTGGGACAGGTCCTCCCCTACGAAGCACCTACAAAGACCCTGGGAGCGATGAGACCCCAATCAAACTTTCCTTTCTGGAGACCTTGTTCAAAACCCTACGGGAGGACTTTCACACACTTAAAAGTGAGGTAGCTGGCGAAGTGAAGGAGATCCGACGGGATGTCGAAGCAGTAGGAGAAAGAGTAGCTGCCATGGAAGATTAGGAACAATGCCAGGATGAGGAAGTGACAATACTTCAACAGAAGGTGATCCGCCTGAGGGAACAACAACTTGATCTCCAGACCCACATGGAGGACCTCGAAAATCGCTCTTGGCGAAACATAAGGGTGAGGGGAGTACCTTCAGACGCAGAAGGCACAGGCATGGTCCACTATCTACTGGAGCTCTTCTGGGACATTTTGGGTGCCGAACCTTCCATGGAGATCCGCATCGACGGGCTCACAGAGTAGGGTTGAGAAGACTGGCACCAGCGCCCCCAGTGGACATTCTCGCCTTTCTCCCAGATTACACCCTTAAAGAACATATTCTCCAAAAGGCTAGAGCGAAGCAACCTCTGAAGTATATGGGGCACTCCATTGCCCTTTACCAGGATTTGGCCGCTAGCACCCTACAAAAGAGACGGGAGTTCAAGGAAGTCACTGCCCACCTCCGAGACAAAGGTGTAGCTTGCTCATGGGGCCACCCATTTCGCCTAATCGTTAAATGGGACAGCAAGCTCCAACAAATCAGTTCCCTTAAAGTAGCTTGCAAGTTAGTTGGTCTCTCCTATTCCAGCCCACGGGAGTCAACCAGCCCGGAACGCTACTCTGCAAGAATGAACTGGCACAGAAATGGAAAGAAACGACCCCGGCGGGCTCCTTGGGGTCTGACCCCGATACAATGACGCAAGAGCGACAGGCAGACCTTGATACAGTCCTGAAGGACATCGCATCACAGGACAACTCCTGATTCCTGGAAGGGCTGCAATAAGGATGTGAGATAAGCCGGGCGGGGGGGTTTTGCTGGGATCGGGGAGGCAGGAAGTCTTGGGCTACAATATGTCACCATTGACTTCTTTTTCCAGAGACCCGCGATCACATGAAGCGGGCAATGGACATTACGGAGAAGGTTGGGTGTTTGAGTTGGATTTAGGGAGGGGGGAACTGGTGTGCTACAAGTTGAGGGATGGATGTCGCAGCAGGGAGCATTGCAGTCACAATACAGGAGGAGGGAGGGCGAGAGTCTAGGCGGCGGGGGGAATTTTCAACGCCCCAGCGAGAGTATAGTGATTGGATCACATGACACACTCCCTTCTACGCAATGTCACCCTCAACATGAAGGGCCTCAACAAGCCTAATAAACAAAAAGCTATACTATCCTGCTTAGAGAATCTGGGGGCGGATGTGTGCTATCTACAGGAGACCCAACACCTCCCCAAAGATTGGCATCTCATGAGGTTCAGGACAAGAAACAGGGGTGGCCATACTGGTGGATAAGGACTTTATTGGGACTGTTGGAGATAAAGTGGCAGATATAAAAGGAAGTCTCTTGGCCTACAGGTTCGGGTCAGGAGAAGTTTCTGAAGGCGGCCCTATCTGAGGCCCTGGGGGCGCAGGAGAAGTGGTTACTCATAGGTGGGGACCTTAATTTAGTCATGGACACCGTGGCGGACAGATCAAACCAACAATATGCTCAAACAGGGGAATTGTCACAAGAACGGAAGCAGTGGTTACAATCCAGAGGGCTGTTGGATTTATGGTGGGAGACCCACCCACGCGCCTCACAGTTTTCTTTTTATTCACACGCCCATGGTTCATTTACTAGGTTAGTCCATCTGCTAGGCACAACAGAGCTGCAATGTCTCGTCCAAGAGTTAAAAATAGTTCCAGTAGCTCTCTCAGATCACGATGCAGTAACAGTGACCCTGGGGATACCTCGCCCGAGTCACAGATTCGGGGGCTGGAGATTAAGGGAAAACATGCTACATAGACCAGACATGCGAGCGCAGGTACTCAAATGCATCACAGACTATCTCAAACTAAACGTTTCCCCCAATATTTCCCTCTCCACTCTATGGGGGGCCCTTAAAGCAGTGGTGCGTGGGGAATTAATAGCGATGGCAGCGGCCGAGAACAGGGTGTGTAAAACTAAAAAGGAGCAGCTAATGGCACAGGTTCTTAAACAGGAGAGATGCACAGCAGGACGGGGCGCCGAGGGTCTGGCAGCAACTGAAAGCGGAGTGGGCCCAACTAGCGGGACTTGATTTAGACATGGCGGAATACGCTGCGCTCCGGCTTAAATATTCCTACTACATGGGGGGAGGACAAAATGGGGTGCATGCTGGCGAGCAAATTACGAGCTCGCACTCAGCGCATGTGGGTGCAGGCCATCAAGTCGACCGCAGGAAGCGTGACGATGGGATCGCAGACGTTTTCCGGACATTTTATGCTGATCTTTATTGGAGAGATACCCTGTCCCTCTCTCATATTGCAGGTTACCTTCAAGACACCTATACGACTGCGTTGCTTTTGGGGCTGGCAGAATCATAAGACGCCCCAATAATAAGGGTGGAGGAAGTGGTAGGGGTGATAGCCCGCCTCAAGCTCTTGAAGCCAACGGGCCGAGACAGCTACTCGGCCGGGTTCTACAAAGCTTTCTGCCAAGTTCTGGCTCCACCTCTGACCAGACTGTTTAATTCATTTACGGGACCAGGGGCGATCCAGTCGGAGATGCTGGCAGCATTTATAGTGGTCTTGCCAAAACCAGGGAAAGATGCAACATTGTGTGGATCCTATCGCCCAGTGTCGCTCTTGAACGTAGACCTGAAAATATTCACAGGCATACTTGCAAGCCCAGCTGGGCCCGCTTATGCCGCACATCATAGAGCCGGACCAAGCCGGCTTCATCAAGAACAGACAAAGCAGTAACAACACCAAACGCATTTTACATGTGGTCGATTAAGCCCACCGTACAAATATGAATGCTCTTCTCTTGTCGGTAGACGCCAAGAAGGCACTTGATCGGGTGGACTGGGACTATTTAGATCAGGTTCTGGTGCACTTAGGCCTTGGGAACACGTTCAGGGCCTGGGTATCGAGCTGCTACAATTCACCCACGGCGCCTATTAGGGTCAATGGGGTCTCATCCCACCCTTTCGAGATCCAAAGACAGATGCAACAGGGCTGTCCACTGTCGCACCTCCTCTTTGCATTATATATCGAGCCATTGGCCCAGAAGATTAGGGATAACCCTGCAATTCAGGGTATTCCGTTCGGTGGGGATCAACACACAATTAGCCTTTATGCCGACGACGCCATTGCATCCCTTGAAGATCCAGAGCATTCGGTCCTGGCTTTCCTGCAGGAGCTGGAGTCTTTTGGACAGATATCGGGGTTACAGGTCAATGTTGGGAAATCAATGGTCCTCTGGCTGAACCGCTAAAGGGCATTGTCCACACCGGGAGGAGATACCTACAGAGGGATACAGGTTGTGACATCCATGCCGTACCTCAGTATCGATCTGGCCTCCTACGTGACACAAACTGTCAAGCTGAACTACTCCAAATTAAACTCTCAGATCACTACGGAGCTGCATCAATGGAAACATCATTCATTGTGATTGCTGCAACATTTTGATCGCTACCACTGGGAAGGGTGGCAGCGATCAAAATGTCGATCTTCCACAAAGCATTATATCTGTTCTAGACACTCCCAGCGTGGCCCACATGGTTACTCTCCATAAAATACAGCAAGGAATACAACAGTTCGTATGGGCAGGGGCTGGACCCCGGATGTAAAAGGATCTGGGATATATTCGTCCTGATGAGGGGTGTTGGGAATTCGGTGTATATTGGACTACTTTAGAGCTGCACAGCTTTGGTATTTCGTGGAGTGGCATCGGCTAGAATCGGAGAAGAGGTGGCTGTTCCAAGAAAGAGCATCAGCAAAACTCTCCCTCTGGAAGGCCCCTTTCTTCAAGAGAGCCGATCGGCACCTAAATCTGCGGGGATCACCCATTACGCACACACAACTCAGGGTCTGGGATGGAGTGGCCATTGGGAAGGGTCTGACATCTTACTCATCACCCATGACTCCCTTGTTGGAGAACAGGGACTTTACACCGGGATTAGACGAAAAAGCATTCCTAGGTTGGAGAGGAACTGAACGAAAGTCTGCAGGTAATTTCTTCGACCTTAATGGGATTGTATCCTTCCAGGACATTAAAGCGACTTTTGGCCTCCCCGAAAAGGAATGGTTTCACTACCTGCAGCTACGGCATTGGCTCCTCCAGCCGGCGGTGAGACCAAATGTTGGCAGGAAGTTGACCAAGTACAAAAAGGGAAATATACTTCAAAGAAGGGTTTTTGGTCAGGGATTTCACCAGGCGCTCAGTTAATACACGCAAAAAAGTATGATTTCACAAAATGGTCTGTATGGTGCAGCTAGGCAAGGGGATAAGCCCTATAACCATTCAATTTAGTGTAGGCAAAAACCTGCACAGAATAGACAAAGACCAAGCACCTAGGCACACATAAAAGTAAATCAAATTAATGTAAACACTGGTGTAATAGAAACAAAGGGTATTCTCCAAATGGAAGGAACAATCTTCAAATGGTGTTAATGTAAAGTTCAGTCTTAATTCCTTCCCAGACTCAATGAACGACGAACAAGCCAGCCGACACGTGTTTCGCCGCGTTAAGGAGAATTGCTCCGCGACTTCTTCAGGGCTGTAAAAACACGAATTTGGTCAGGGTAGTCGATCAGCCGGTGAAAATTCCATCCCGGTCGGGCTAAGTCAGTCAAAGCAAAAAACGGGATGCTCTGGTTCATCAGTAATTCGGTAAAATCAAATGCAGTCTGCAAGTATCAATCGGGTGCGATCACTCAACTTGCGACATCATGTCAGAAGAGCTCTACATCGTGGGGGAGTTGAGTATTTCGATATGGCCAATGATTGTGTTCCAGTCGTTCACAAACTCTTAAATCTAGATTAAAAAAACAACACGCAGCCCCCACGACGGATCACTCGGTTCCAGACCGGAATGAAAAGACTGAGCTTTACATTAATACCATTTGAAGATTGTTCCTTACATCTGGAGAGTACCTTTTGTCTCTATTACACCAGTGTTTACATTAATTTGATTTACTTTTATGTGTGCCCAAGTACAAAAAGTGGTTGGTGACCAAAACTACAGATAAGAAAATGATCTCTGAACTATACGATATGATACGCCCACAACCTCCTAGGGTACCAACGTCCGGTGAGAAACGATGAGCAAACGAATTGGGTAGAGACCTTACCCCGACAAAATGGAAAGATACTTATTACCGGGCCAACCACACGGCGCGTGACACTGCTAGCAGGCAGACGGCAGTCAAGGTTGCCACATATTGGTATCTCACACCAGTACGCCCAAATAAAGGGAATCCAGACCGTAGTCCGACCTGCTGAGGGGTGGGGGGGGGGGGGGGGGGGGGGGGTGTTGCAGGAAGTGGGGTACACTGGTCTATCTGCTCTGCAAGTGTAAAGATTGGTGTGATACTGGCAGGCGATTTTAGACGCGGTAGATAGACAGTTCGAGACGCACATCCCGAGATTCCCAGCCTATGTAATACTTGGACTACCTAACCCCTTTACGGACCCGTTGAGATCTCGACAGGGAATGCAGATGGGCATAGTATTGGGAGCAGCCCTTCAAAATGTCTTATCGCACTGGGATACAGAGATAAAAACGGCATAACTAGGGTGGTTGCACAGGTTGTGGTACATTCTGGGGATGGAACAGATTCAGACCTCTCACACTAACTCCATGACCAGCTTCGACGAGGTCTGGTAGCCCATAGTATCTCTATTGGCCACTGAGATGAATGAGGTCACATGTCCAAGGTACCTCCGACTCCTCCGCCTTACAGACTCAAATACACCATTGACAGGCTCTTGAACCTTCCCTTGCTCCTGTCAGAAAGAAAGTTCTCTTTCAATGCAGGTCTCAAGTACACCAGTCCACAGGAGAGAAGGGGATGGGAGTGGGATTCATGTTCTTATTTCGTTTTTTCTTGTCTTCCTTTTTTTTTTTACATGGCTGCCTATCTAGGCTTGATCATGTGGTAGGCGCACACAGACTTGACATAACTTCTAGTATGGATGAAGTTGGGACTGACTCAAGAGGCATTGATGTTTCATCTACAGGTCCTGATATGAGTGTGCCCAGTAGGGCAGACATGCTGGGGTGTGGTCACAGTACTGTTATAAATGCTATTTTATTGCTGCAGAATGTCAATAAAAACAAAATGAAACCTAAATATGCAACAACTTGTTTTACAGTTTTTTGCTGTCGAGATAAATAGTGTGAATTTGAGCCAATTATGTGCTTGTCAAACAATATTCCATTCTTAAACATTTTTATCTAGAAATCGTTATACTGAAGGTCAAAAGAACAAATCTAATAGTTTTCCTAGGATTTGGGTGATACAAACGTAATTTATTATTTTTTTTAAAACTTTCTTAGAAAAAATAATAATCCACTATTGTTCTGTAGGGGCCGAGTTCATCCCATTAGACCGCCATTATAACCTCCACCAACTAATTAAAGGCGAGAACAATTCAATAAATTCCATTTCGTGAAAGATAGTGGCAAAGCTAAAAAAGTCTCTCCCACTGGAGAATTGTGTGTAAATCTTAATTGTTGCACAAATCAGTTATGTGCAGAAAAGACAGAAGAGAAGAAACAAATATGCTACTTACCAGTATGCATCTGTTCTTGGCATGTAGGGCTGCTGACATTCATATCTGTGCATAGATCGCCGCCTAGTGTTGGGTCCGGATGATTGCACATTGTTGTCCTGGAAGAGTCTTTGAAGATCACGAGATAGGTGGCTCCTTGGCTCCTCCCCTGGACTACAGTGCGCATGGGCATCGACTCCATCCTCAGATTGTTTTTCGCCATTGTGGCAAAGATGGAGTATAACACTGTAAGTGATGACCATGCTAAGAGTAATTGTGAGTGCTGCAGCCGCTAGAGGCGCCGGGGAGGAGGGCGGGCGACAGTGGCGGTGCGTCCATTAGGGGCGTTGGGGCGTTGCCCCACTTAGCCATGGACAACACGCTGCAATTAGGAAGTAAAATAGCTTAAAAAATAAATTATCCTGAGCGCACTTGCAGTTTGCGGCAGAGAGAGCCAGCTGTACTGGGACAAGCCCGACAGCATCGGAATCGCGGAAGGTGTGGGGGCGGGGCTTCGGCAATGAGTGACAGTGAGTGTGGCCATCTGAGCAGAAATAGGTAGCGCTGCGCGCAGCAGGCACTTGTGTGTGCGCATTTCGAACTAGTCATTTTCACGACTGGCCCACGCATGCGCACACCCAGTAGTACCTTTCCTCCTCCTTCTCCCTACAGCACTTAAACAGGCAGGGACCCGGGTCCCCCGGGTCTCACAATGGGCAGTATTAAGCCTGCACTTTAGCCAATCCTGGCGCAGTGGTGCTGGTAGCGCTGCACCAGGATTGGCTGAGACACCGCGGAGACTTCAGCACTGGTGTCGCGCTTGGGTGGTGGATGTTTTCTAAGTGTGGCCAATCACATGTGGCTTATGTTAAGCCATTGAGTGGTGATTGGCCATTTCCCCATGCTGTATGTGCACGTCACCGCGCCTGACGTGCCCTTACATCAACAGTCAGAGAGAGTCACGAGGAGAGTGTGTAGTAGACCCTCGTGACTCGTGCGTGCCTGCAGCAGTCAGTGAGTGTCTCTTCATCGTGTCTGCAGTCAGTCGAGTGAGTCACACAATTCCACATAAAACGTAAGTTTTTTGTGTACAACAATCACAATTATTCACTACAGAAGTGCGTCGGTGTGCGTGGGGTCTTTCTCTACATATGCGTGTGATTGCAATGCATGACCTGAGCACTAGTACAGTAGCACATTTCCTTGCGGTCAGAACTTGCACTAATGCAAATGCACTTTTTCTTAAACGTGCGGCTGCTGCGGGGAGTACTTGTGCAAGGGAACATATGCTTCGTTATAATTAAAACGGTCTTTCTTGTGGTTTGTACTTAGAGCGGGCCTCACTGGTGCAGAGGCACCGCACGGCACATTTCTGGTTTGGCGTGGCACTGGAAGAACTAGCACAGAAGTCCACACCAACCATTGTGTTTAGAATCTGATTCTAGGAGCACAGGGCGGGTGCGCACTTTCATGTGCGCAAATAACAGCTGGGTACTACACTTACACAGATGCTCAAATCCCTGCGGTCAGGACTGGCACTTAAAGAACGAGTCCACAAGCATGGTGTCATGTGCACTAGTGCCCACTCTCTTCCATGTGCTTGTACCTACCGCAGGAAGAACGGGGGCGGGGTACCCTTTCATTCACCTATGTGTATGTTGGTGAGATGGTGACTGCTTGAACCCATGTGCGTGTGCCATGATCGTAGAGGGTATTTAATTATATGCAAACCGTGCTTGCCGTAGGCCTCTGAAGTGGTATCAGTGCTAGGATCATAGGTGTCAAGAGCATGCTTATGAACCTTGAGCAGGCACAGACAAAGGCAACAGGGACCCTGGAAGGAAAGCAGCCTCGAAAAACAAGTGCTTATTTTACAATGCAGTTCTGCATGAGTTTGTTTGAATGTTCGCCTTAAGTGCAGGTGGAGGAGGAAACTAACTGTGTATATTTATCATGGCTTAGCACGCTCCCAGATCCAGTAGGTCTTTGTATGTGTGCGACAGCATGCGCCTATGCGGTGCTCTCTGACACCAATCGTAGCTGCGCTTTACTGTTTAATTGGTGACATGAGGTCTCATTTTTTGCTTGCTTCCACTGGGACCCATGGCACCCTTGGTACGCCGGGATTTACCCACCCCTGCCTCGCTTTCATTCGCAAAAAAGAGGCCTTGCATTCTTTCATTGTCAGCCTTAATTTTGTGCTGTCGGGCAGCTGGTATAGTTATTAGGAGAGTTAACTAGTAGCTTTTCATAAGTGCCTTCGTTGCATTTATAGCAAACAGGTGGCATTTTATTGTCTTTGCGCTGTGCTTCAAAAACAGCTCCCAACATTAGGAGGGCCAGATCAGCTCAGCCTTCCATTTTCCCTGCCTCACGAATGTGTTTTAACAGTACACTCTCGTAGAAGGCTGTCAAGGCAGGTGCCGGTTTCATGCAGAGCCGGAAAGAAAGCCACATGGCCCCCTGATTCTTCAGGTCCGGAAAAATGTTCAAACGCCTCATCTAAAATAACAAAGAAAACCGTAAAATATTTTAAAGGGCCCACGGGCCATGTTTAGTAGTGGTCTCAGAAATGTCTTATTAATCCTGAAATTGTTGCAGTTCTCTCTGATCGTCTCAGAGTGCCCTGAAGCTGCTGCAAGTAAATGTGTTGACACTATAAGAGTGATTTGGATTGATATTTATTGACATCTTTTTTGTTTAAAAAAAGGATTAGAAATAGGAAAAGCACAGTTTTTATTTGTACTTTTTCTTTTCCTTCGTGACTTTTGTACCCTCGATCCCAGAAGCTCTAATTGTTCTAATCCAGCTCTTTTTAATCGTGTTTTTTATGTGACATGGTCTCTTCTTCTGCAGTTCACATGTCCACAGACCCAAACCCCTGGCAAGTTTAGCCTACAGATTCCCTGCTCCATCGCGTGTCCCTCTGTCTACGACCTCTTGAGGCCCCCAATAAATCTGAAGCGCTGAGAAGGCACTGAGGCAGAATTTCTGCGCTTTAGTAGGAGCCCCGTGGAGAAAAAGTGTCAGAAGTAATAATAGGAGCTGGGGGAGTGTTTGAGGGGGTGAGCCCTTGTTTACAGTTACCCACACCCTGTTTGGGCATGAAAGTGCCTGCAGCATTGTTGGCATTACACAAATGAGTCTATTTTGGTGCGCAGAGGCCGACTGGATGAAGGGGGCAGATATTCCTATTTTTGGACTCAGATTTTGGTACTTATTGATTTCTTTTTTTCTGGATGCATAGCTGAATCTGCCTTAAGGAGTCAGAGATTGCCGTGATCCAGGAGGATGGCTGCAGAGAGGGCGATATATTAGGTCTGTGTGCACTGCTGTTCCTGCAAACAGACATGGTGGGGGCCCCTCTGGGTACCACAGAGTTGCACAGGGCTTCGTTGATAGTTTAGGTGGAACTTGCGACTGCTTGAGTGGTTACTACGCTTATATTGAGCACTATGTGGGTTTACATCACTAGGTGTGACGTATGATCATTCTTCTACTAAGAACTGCCAGTATTTTGATTTTGTTTAATTCATGTCAGCGTATTGCACAGCAATGTAGATGAAACAACTTCAATGTTAATTTTTCTCAATGCACATCAGCTGGATATTTAATGTAATCATGGCATTTTACATCTTCATGCTTCCTCAACCAGCCCTTTAATTCACAGATGAATCCAGTTATCTTTTTCATCCCTCGATACATTTGTCTCTGCAGTCATGCTTCCGAATAACATTCATACACCCCTGCAGCATTGCTCTAATCCACTGCTTGCTCAAAGCCATTACGCAATTTACATTTGGCTGCCTCCTACCCCACCGGCCATGCCAAACGTCATTATTTCAATGAAGCCCTAGTAGCTGTTGCAGATATTCACTTAGTTGCCATGATGAAGAACAAATGACGACTAATCTCTGAACCCTGCCCACCTCAAACCATGCACGGCCTTTCGTTTTGTTTCCACCATGCCTCCCTCCATATACAAAAGAAACACACTCACACTTCTTTGTGTGCAGGGCTTTAAGTTGGATGAAAAAACTGGGAGGGGGGGGGTTGCTCGTAGGGGAAGCCAATGTAATTATGAGCATGGCTTAAAACTGTCAAGCTAAAAATCTGTAATTAGCATAGTTTGCGCCTCACTGGTATTGTGCTTCTTCTGTCATTGCCTCCAGATATATAATACAAGTGACATTAAGCCCACAACCAACCAGGGCGACAGGCTTTGTCAATGGTTGTAAGTTGCATAAGATAAATAAGAATAAACTGCAGCATTTTCATTATTATATACAATGAAAACAGGTGGTTCAGAGATGTGTTACAGGTGGGAAACACTTAGAGGGCCTGTTTCCGTTGGTTGTATGTGCCTGGCTTGGGGGTCCTTTTGCAAGCAGACTAGTTTGAGGATTGGGCACATTTCTGATTTGATTATAATGTTTTCTTCACACTTGTGCTTCAAAATGCTATATTGGATCCCCATTTTCTCAACAATTTGCAGTAAATATGTGGTGTAAAACCCACCATTTGAATCCATTTTCTCAATTTTCTTGCGGGGTGAATCCCCCGCACCCTGCTTTTGCAGTTCAGGCTCGCTCGCTTCGCTCGTTCACTTATTACATTAGGATAAAACATTTTCGCCCCACCACTTTCAAAATCCACCAGCCGCCACTGGCGGGCGATATGAATGACAGCAGCCCTACATGCCAGGAACAGATGCATACTGGTAAGTAGCATATTCGGTTCGAGGCATGTGGGCTTCTGAATTCATATCTGTGCATAGAATATATAGCAGTCCCTCCATTAGCGGCGGCCGCCTGTGCCAGCTGCAGCAGTTTGAAAAAGTGTTTTTAGAACAGCCTGCCCTACAGCTGCCTGCTGTTTGGAGTGCACATCTACGCAGTAGTGTTTTGTAAATGTGTGTGTGGTAGACCATGTGGCTGCTCTAGATATGTCTTCTAAAGGAATATTTCCAAGGAAAGCCATGGAGGCCCCCAACTTTCGCGTGGATTGGGCTCTCGGGGGAACCGTTAATGTGCGCTTGGCCTTTTGATAGCAAATCTGAATGCACTTAACGATCCACCTGGCTATACCTGCTTTGGAAATGGGGTTGCCTTTGTGTTGCGGCGAAAAGGCAACAAACAGTTGTTTTGTTTTCCTAAAATCTTTTGTCCTATCTATGTAGAACATTAGAGCTCTTTTGACGTCTAGTGTGTGGAGCATTCTCTCTGCCACTGACTCAGGATTCTGGAAGAACACTGGCAGTTCTATAGTTTGATTGATATGGAACTGTGAAACCACTTTAAGCAGAAACTTAGGGTTAGTGCGGAGTACCACCCTGTTGGAGTGAATCTGTATGAATGGTTCCTGGATAGTTAGTGCCTGAAGTTCACTAACTCGTCGTAGCGATGTGATTGCTATTAGGAAAGCCACTTTCCACGTTAAGAATTGAATTTCGCATGAGTGGAGAGGCTCAAAAGGTGGACCCATCAGCCTAGTAAGGACCACGTTTAGGTTCCATACAGGCGCTGGTTGGTGTCTGGGAGGAATAACTCGTTTGAGTCCCTCCAGAAAGGCTTTGATGGGAGGCACTCTGAAAAGCGAGAGATGCTGCCTGTTCTGGAGATACACTGCTATTGCGGACAAATGTATACGAATGGAAGCATAGGCCAGATTGCATTTGTATAGATGTAATAGATAACAAATGATATTTTGAGTAGATGCGTCTAGCGGGTTGATGTTGTGTTCGGCACAATAAATGACAAACCGCTTCCATTTTGCCGCATAACATGCTCTAGTGGTGGGCTTCCTTGCCTCCCTTATGATATCCATACAGCCAGGAGGCAAGTTGAGGTAGCCAAATTCTAAGACCTCAGGAGCCAGATCGCCAGGTTGAGCTGTTGCAGATCTGGATGCTGAATGTCGCCATGGCTCTGCGTCAAAAGCCTGGGTGTGAGGTGCAGCCTTTGATGCGGTACCACAGAGAATTCTAGAAACGTGGTGTACCATGGTTGGCGTGCCCACGTTGGAGCAACCAGGATGAGAGTCATCGAGTGTTGCTTCAGCTTGCGTGCCACCAGCGGTATTAGAGGTGCTGGGGGAAAAGCGTACGCAAATATGCCTGACCAGTTCATCCATATCGCATTTCCCTGCGACTGTGGGTGTGGGAACCTGGCGGCAAAGCTTTGGCATTTGGCGTTTTTCTTTGTGGCGAACAGGTCTATCTCTGGATGACCCCACTGCTGGAAGTACGGGTGGAGTACTGATGGATGTATCTCCCACTCGTGCATTTGGTGGCTGTACCTGCTGAGCAGGTCCGCCATCTGATTGTCCTTGCCTGGGAGGTGTTCCGCCATGAGGAAGATGTTCCTCTGAATGGCCCACTTCCACATGCTCTGAGCCAGATGAGACAACTGTGGAGAGTGTGTACCTCCCTGCTTCTGTATGTAATACATGGCCGTCATGTTGTCCGTCCGGATCAACACAATCTTGTTGCACAGATGTACTTTGAATGCTTTCATTGCCATGAAGATAGCCATCAGTTCTAGAAGGTTGATGTGCATCTTCCTCTGCTGTGCTGTCCATAGTCCCTGCACTATGTAGTGGAGTACATGAGCTCCCCATCCCTGGAGAGATGCGTCCGTTGTCAGAATAATCTGTGGCACAGGCTCCTGGAACGGTCGGCCCCTGCAAAGGTTTTGTGGATTCTACCAATGCAGAGAGTTGTATGCGCGACCGGTCACCAACACTAGGTCCTTCAACTGTCCGTGAGCCTGATTCCACTGACGTGCTAAGCACTCCTGAAGCAGACGCATGTGTAGTCTCGCGTGCAGGACTATGAAGATGCAGGAGGCCATCATGCCTATCAACTGCATGAACACTCGTGCTGGAAGCGAGTGTTGTAGTTTGAATTGTTGTATCAGCAATTGCATGCTGTTGATCCTCACTGAATTTGGCTGTGCTTTGGCTGTCGGAGTATTTATTGTTGCGCCCAGATACTGCCGTACGTGGGCGGGCTGAAGGTGGGACTTTGGATAATTCAGCGAGAACCCCAGATCGTGAAGAAGGTGAATGGTGTGGGACATGTGGGCGGCACACTGCTGGGCCGACTTCGCCTGGATAAGCCAGTCGTCCAGATAAGGGTAGACGTGAATGTTCTGTCTTCGTAGGTGTGCAGTCACTGTCGCCAGGCACTTGGTAAACACCCTGAGCGCCGGCGTCACTCCGAAAGGGAGGACCTTGAACTGATAATGCGGATCCTGAATGGTGAACCTGAGGTATTTTGTGTGTGACGGGTGTAGTGGTATATGGAAATATGCATCCTTCAGATCTAATGTTGCGAGGAAATCTCCCTGACTGAGTAACGGTAGAACCTGCTGTAATGTGAGCATGTGAAAGTGTTCTGATAGAATGTACTGGTTTAGGGGCCTGAGGTCCAGTATGGGTCTGAGGGACCCGTCCTTTTTTGGGATCAAGAAGTACAGCGAGTACACCCCTGTACCTTTTTCTTCCACAGGCACGAGCTCTATGGCTCCTTTTTGCAGCATGACGACTACCTCCTGCTGCAATAATTGCAAATGCTCTGTGGACATAGGACGGTGTCTTGGGGGTATGTTGGGTGGAGTGGATGTTAACTCCAGACAATAACCGTCTGGATAAGCTGCCTCACCCACCTGTCTGTAGTGATGGATTTCCAGACCGGCAGGAACTGTAGTTGTCTCCCCCCGACCGGTGTGGTATGGTCGGGGGCAGTGACAAGACGTCACTGTTTGTTAGTGGCGGAGGATCGGGAGCTGTTTCCACGACCTCTGCCCGTGGTGCTGTTTCCACGATAGCCACCCCTACTCTGTTTGGTGTAGGTGGTCTGCGTGCCTCCTTTACTGTATTGTGTCTGCTGGGACAGCTGGCCTCTGGAAGTTCCTCTATTGTTGGAGCGACGAAAGGAACCACCCCTGAACTGCTGCAACTGTAGAGCCCCCATAGACTTTGCAGTCTCAGTGTCCTTTTTGATTTTTTCCAAGGTGGTGTCCACCTCTGGGCCAAATAAGTGATCAGGGTTAACAGGCTGATTCAGTATGGTGGTTTGTATCTCGGGTTTGAAACCGGAGATTCTCAGCCAAGCATGTCGCCGTAACATCACACTTGTATTAATTGCCCTGGCCGCGGTGTCTGCTGCGTCCAGCGCACACTTGATAGATGCGTTTGATATCAGTTTCCCTTCTTGTATTAGCATCTCTGCTGCCTCCTTATACTCATCTGGCAAGTGTTGTAACAGGCTTTCAAGTGTATCATATTGAGCCTTGTCATATCTGGCTAAGAGTGCCTGTGTGTTGGAGATGCGCCAGATATTGGCCGCTTGAGCTGCCACCCATTTCCCTGATGCTTCTAGCACTTTAGATTCTTTGTCAGGGGGAGGAGCATCACCCGTTGTTTGCAAGTTCGCCCTCTTCCGGGCATTGGAAACAACTAGAGAGTCCAACGGCAACTGTCCCTTGATATACGTAGGGTCCCCAGGTGCCGGTTTGTATTTCTTATCAATTCTGGGGTTTATCACCCTTGCCCTTGTGGTCTCCTTAAAAATGTCCCCAGCATGTTTTAGGACACCTTTTAGCATTGGTAGAGTCTTGACAGTTCTCTCTGAGGTTGAGAAGGTGTCAAACAAAGAATCCTCGTCAATAGGGTCAGTATGGAGCTGGACATCATGATTTTTTGCTGCCCTTTCAATAAGTGCATTAAACTCAGCAGTGTCTTCAGTAGGCGAGGTTTTAACAGCATAGACATGACTGTCTGGGGCAGTTTGTGGATCTCCTGGGTCAGCAGCGTCTGTCCAGGGTTCAGTGTGATCCTCAGGATCAGTGTCAACAGGATAGCTGTACTCCTCATTGTCACCATCCCCTGCCTCCACATCTGAGTATGTGGGTGAGATAGGGGCAGTGTTTTGTCCATGTGGTGGTATAGGTTCAAGGAGAAGAGGTGACGTAGCAGAGTCTCTCTTTTTCTTTAATGGAATCTTATATGACTCCATAGGCTGTTCTGGGGCGATCTTTCGCTTAAAAACAGAAAGTCTACCCGTCTCGGCATCGATGAATTGCCTTGACTGATCTTCAGGCGGAGGCTGTCGATGCTTAGTGGCCACCTCCGCAGTTGTAGGCTTCGGCCCCGTGGGCACCTTCTTGGTTGTTTCGACGGCTGTCTTAGGGGCGAAGGACTTAGGTACCACTTTCGGAGGCAGAGTGAACTGGATGGGTGCCGATGATTTTGGAGGTTTACTGACCGGTTTCGGGGGTGGAGTAGCCTTCGGTCCGACTGCCGTAGCCTTGTCTCTAATGCGTTTTAGCGAGTCCGACACCTGCTTCGAGAAGGAGGCGGATGGCTGTGTTGACTCGACTGGTTCCTTCGAGCCACCGCTGGGTGTGGACTCGAGGTCTGTACTGCTTTTAGCCTTGTCGGGTCGACGCTTAGGATCGAGAACTTTCTGAGTTCCGAGTCCCCTGTCTGTGTCGACGGCCTTCGGCGCCGACTTCTTCGGGTCGACGTCCTTGACCAGTTTCTTCGGTGCCCCGGTCTTCGTCTCGACACCCTTCAGCGACCTCACCGGGTCGATAACACTCTTCGGCTTCGTCGGTGCCGATCGTTCTGAGGCCTTCGAACCGACCAAAGCGATACGCACTTTTGGTTTCGATTTAGCGTCCAGTGCTTTAGGTTGCGCAGACGCCGACGCTTTCGGTTTCGATTTTGATCAGTCAACCGATGGCTCGTTAGAAATGTCCGTAGCCGGGCCTTGGGGCGAGGCTGTTAAACCACATGTACGATCTTGGGTAAGGCCATGTGGCGATCCCTCGACCTGAGCCTTCTCGAGTGTTTTGGGTGCGGCCCCCGTATTAACAGCTGGGCCTAGCTCCTCGCTCTAGCTATCTTCCACGGCCCCAAAGGCCTCATCGTCGTCTCCTACCTCGTCGACGACTTCTTCATTATCGACCATTTACACATCCGCGTCGTAACTGGAGTCGATCTCCGATGCAGGATCAGACAGGTTCTCTTGATCTTCCAACTCGACTCCCTCATCCTCCTCGGCATCTAAGATGTTCACTGGGTCAGGTGCCGTCTGCTGGGCCTCCTTTCGCGCTGCGCGTCGAAGGCGAATCGTCTTCTTGGAGCGGAACCAAGAGCAAGCCATACAGCTGGCTTCATCGTGATCCGGAGACAGGCACTTGTTGCACACCGGGTGGACATCGATGTGAGGATACTTGGAGTTGCAAACGGGACACCTCTTGAACGGGCTCCGTTCCATGATGGATCGTCGATAAGGCCTCTGGCGTCGACTGGGCCTTCAGTGGCGAAAAGCCACGCGGCTCTAGATGATGTCCGGCTCGGGGAACGAGCTGGAAGAAGTACTGGGCACCGATCGCAAAGACAATACCGACGATAACTAAAGGCCTTTTGGCCAAAGGGAAAGTTTTTTATCGATTCGGAACTTGAGTTAACAAATAGACATCCGAACCCAATGGCGGAAAAAAACAATCTGAGGATGGAGTCGATGCCCATGCGCACTGTAGTCCAGGGGAGGAGCCACCTATCTCGTGATACTTCGAAGACTCTTCCAGGACAACAATGTGCAACCATCCGGACCCAACTCTAGGCGGCGATCTATGCACAGATATGAATTAAGCATCCCACATGTCTCGAACTTTGGGGTTTCATTTGCATCCCTCCAATTGTAGGAATGCTTTACCCATTGAAAACCTAAGATTTCAAGACACCAAAAAGACTTTCTAGGTACAGGCATGGGAGGTGTCTTGCACATTTCTGAGCTTTGAATTTAGTGGGACCATCATCAGAATTCTCAAATAACACATTTTTGTCATCATATTATGTCCCATAAATGTGCCGAATTGAGGACTATGGGCCATATGCTGATTATCAGGTTGTGTCTTTTGAGTTTTGCACCAAGACCCACTCGATTTCTTGCAACTTAAGAATAAAAGTATGAAAACTAGTAGAAATTCTAATAACAATTAAAAATACCATTCCTACTGGCAATGTTGGCTTTGCTCATAATATGAAAAGGTCCACTTATTAGGAAAACACTCTTGGAAGATGGGAGACAGAAGTTAGAAACGAAGTTGAAGGCATTACTTTTCTTTCCTAACAAACTCATTACAGACCGCTCTAAGGCAGTGTTTATTAGCTGCCTCCGCCACTCCTTCAAAAAAATTGTTGCACAAGAGACTAACCAGAGAGAATGGAGTGTTCTTGCAAGTTGCGTCCATGGCGGAGGCAGCACATCTCTGGCCCACTCGCTAAGTGCAATGTGGAATGTTTTCGCTCTGTCCATTTCGGAAGGTTGTTCAACAGGACCCATGAATCGCAGGCCTTAGAGGGTGTCGGGATGAGCTACGGAGTTTGTACAAGAGAGTGTCATACAAGGGGTTCCTCTTCCAGTGCCTGGTAGATGCCAATCTCCTGAAAATGCTGAGTGGCTTGGCTTACATCTATTCCTATCCAATTTGGATGTCTTTCCAGTGTTAATCTGAAGTTCCCACTCGAAGATGGTGCCAACTCTTTACACTGTGACATTATTACTGACAGGATGGATCATATATTAGAAAGCCTTGCCTTGAGATAGATCAGTCTCCACATATTCTTTACCCTGCTTTTCACTGTGTTCATAAAGCTCTGAAGCACTTGTGTCTCAACGCATCAGTTCTCCTTTTTTTGTCACATTCATTGCCTAATTTCAAGCCTTTTGGTCTTTGTTGTTTACCTTTTCCTCTGTTTTTCAGCGGCTGGGTTTTTATGTGGGCTCTAGTTCTAAAGATCCTATAAGGGTCTCTTTCTTTACTCTGGTTCAGGGTAGTTTTGGTGTCTTGTTCATAAACTCTTGCATCCTTCATTATCTACAATTAGGTTTGATCAATGTTATCAAAGAAGTTTTTTGTTCCTTGTCGATTTTTTCTCTTAACTAAGACCCTTTTAAGGAGACACTTGGCATCTTTTCACATGAATACTAAGTGAAGGGTAGCACCGTGGAAACTGAGGAGTCACCCTTTCCTCAGGCATTCAAGAATGAAACTTGAGACCACTGCCAGCATCCAGTCTATGAATTCTTTTGGTGGCGCTTTTTCTAGAAAAGCAAGGCAAATGCATTTAACTAACTGGTCCAGAAAGTAAACATTTTGGGTGACACCAGGATCCTCACCTGTATTGTCAAACTACTTAGCAGGATGCTGTGGAGCAGCGATCCACCCAACAAACAATATAAAGCACTACCTCAACGTATCAATGCCTTAAGAAGATAACCTATTGTGTGGCAATATCAAGAATATATGTAATTTTATCTACATTTCTCCCATTAGATCAAATCCTTGGGATGGGAGACTTTGTTTTCAGTATGTAGTCTTAGTCATACATGCAAAAAGAACGAGCCATTCTTGACCAACTTCGGCCTCTCAGGAGATCAAATTTTACTTGAATAAACTGTTTAATTCGGAAGCAACTTCCTAAAGGCAAGTATTTGGGAATCCTGACAGGAATGGCAAGGAGGCAGCTGGAGGGAAATAACTGAATAAAACGCAGCCAAGATTCAGGGCACAAGCTGGTGGTACCTTGTAAGTTTAACTCTGTTATTTGGCCCAACCTAGTTTGTGACACTTGCTCTAGATTCTGCCGTTCCTAGGAGTTCAGACATCTTTCCTAATATACTGTTTTAAAACCATGGATCAGATGAAAAAATATTGGAAGGGTGTCGGTCTGACAGGCGTGAAAGGAAGTCACCTCCTTTGGAAGAAAGGAGGCATGAGTTCGAAGAACCAGTTTGTCCTAGTAAAAGTTGGTATATGGCGGAATAATGAAAAGGGCCTGAATCTCAATCACCCTTCAAGTTGATGTAATGGCAACCAAGAAGACCATCTTATGAATTAGAAGTCTGAAACGACAGCTATGCATGGGTTCAAAGGGCGAATACATCAGATAGGTTAAGGCCAAATTCAGATCTTATTGGGGCGTAATGAAAGGGGAAGGAGGACACATGCTGCAAACCGTACAAGAAATAAGACAAAACAGGTGACTTGGACAGGCACCGCTCATCCGGCAACCGCAGAAAGGCAGAGACAGCTGACAAATACTCATTAACAGCGCCTAGAGAAAAACCTTGCTGGGCCAACAACAACACAAACCGTAACACCTTAGACAGTATGCATGAAGTGGGTCAATATGTTTGGCTGCACTCCAAACCACAAACTTGTCCCAACTTCGTATGCAGGTGTCGTTGAAGGATGCCAGGCTGCCAGAATGACACCAACAATATCAGAAGGAAGATTGAAACACTCAGTTGATGCCATGGATTCTTCAAAAGCATGAAAGTGGAGCGTTTGCAGTTTTGAATGCAGAACTCTGCCCTACTGCGGAGACAGGAGATCCTCCCGAAGAGGCAGCCTGATCAGAGAATGGATGCTCATGCCGAGGAGTTTGGGATACCATACTCTCTGTTCCCACTCTGTAGCCATTAGTATGACATGGGCTTAGTCTGTCCTTATCTTCTTGAGAAGTCAGGGCAGGAGGGGTATCGGCAGAAAGGCGCACAGGAGTCCTGAGTTCCAATCCAAGAGAAATGGGTCTCTAAGCGAGAGCCATTTTGGTAACCCCAACCGGCAGAGGTGCTGATACTGTGCATTCTGGGCAGTGGTGAATTGATCAAGTCAAGTATTTCTCCATTCTTAGAAGAGACCTTGCACCATCTCCATGTGTAGATGCCATTTGTTGTCTGCATCGTGTCGGCAGCAGAGTTTGTCTGCCCTGTCGTTCAGAGATCCCATCAGGTGTTGTACAACCATTAAGATATCCTGACTTTCCAGTCTCATCCAGAGGCACAGGGCGTACTGGCACAGGTTCCAAGACCCCACCCAGCTTGTTGCACAACCACATGACAGTGGTGTTGTCCATGAATACCTGAACCAGCCTCCTTTTGATAGATGGCAGGAAGGCTTTCATTGTCAAGCGGATGGCCCTCAGCTCCAACAAGTTGTTGTGCTGGCAGGTGTCTGCCGAAGACCAAAGTCTTCTGATCTCTCCTCTCCCAGGTGCCGCCCATTCCATCCAGAAGTGATGTATCAGTCACCACTGGCAACTCTGGGAGGGTTAGGGAGAGTGGCATGCTGCAGACCAAAATGCGATTCAGGAATCAACACTGCATATCTTCTGTAGCCTCCGCCAAAATCTGGACCCAATCGGAGAGGTTCCCCTGGATTTGTGCAGATCTCACTGAAGAGCACGCATATATCTGGTGTGCTTCACCCACAGGATGCAGGAGGCAATTATACACAGCAGACACTGAGCCACTCACCGAAATCCTGGTTATAGCCTAGTGACTGTCCTTCACTCTCCGTTCCAGAGGCAGGCATGGAACCAGACCATTTACGATGAAAGGGAGAGTTTTGAGAAGGAGTCAGGTGAGACTTCAGCACGTTGACCCCCACAAATTTACACCATTCACTGTAGTCTGGAGGTGGGTGAGGATTGTGTGACGAGCCTGCCTTCAGCAGGCAGTCAGAGTTAGGGAAAGACTGGGGTCCTGGACCTCTCAAGATGAGCTGCAACCACTGCCATCACTTTTGTAAACACCTGAGGGGCTCTGGTGAGGCCAAATGGGAGCCTACAACTTTTTATGTAAAAAAGACCAGTGGTCCTCACTCAGCAGATGCACGAACGGTGGCGTAGGTGGTAGGGTTTCTAGGAACCGAAGATCGTAACCCCACCAAACAATCTGTAGCATCCACTCGTCTGAGGTGACAACTTGCCACGCCTGCAAAAAGTAAAAAAAACCTGCCTTTTACTGGATGGTGGTGTCTCACTGAGGGAACAGTAAAGAGGTTTGGAGGGCACTGCAGCTGGTGGGTTTAAGGGCGGGGCTGCACGTTGTCCCTGGGGTCGACGAGATTTGTGGACACCTTGGCCACGAAACGGCAGAAAAGACTGTTGGTCCTGTGGGTATTGCTGCTATTCTGGACAAGACTGAAACCCTCTACAGTAGCCACAGAAGGGTTAAAAACAGAGAGTGCAGGTGGGGAGAGGGGCAGTGGGCAGGCCCAAAGATAGAGCTGTGACTCTGCGGTCTTTGAAGTGCTCCAACACTGAATCCGCCTTGTCGTCCAAACAGGCAAGAACTATTACAGGGCACTTGGACATCCCCCGAAACACCCACTGACTGCAAGCAAGCATGGTGCCAAAGAACCACCATGGAGCCCTTGGCTCTACCTTGGGAGTCTGTGTGGTCCAACCAACACCTGATGGTGAACTTTGCGGACTCTCAGTAGTCAGCATAGCTTGTGTAAGGATCACATGAGCCTCCTTCGGTAATAAGGGTAGCACCTGCACCACTTAATCCCATAATGCATGAATGTAAGAGCCCAATAGACATGCTGTGTTCACTGATTGCAAGGTCAGACTGGTGGAGGAGTAAAGCCTCTTTTCTAAAGTCTCCAACCTATTGGTCTCACTGCCCAGGAGAGTAGTAGGGAATTCCCTTGGGTTAACCTTGGCCGCTGAAGCTTACGTCGCCAGACTCTCGGAGGTCGGTTGCTGGGTGAGGAATGCCGGGTCCCCTTGCTAAAGGCAATGAAGACAGGCAATCTGTGGGTTGACTGAATCCCCTGAACAGAGTTTGGACCAAGCCCCCAGAAGAACATCCTTGAGGGCTTTGTAAATGGCAACAGGGGCTCTGCGCTGGTGTGCCCCGGCTGAAGCACCTCAGTTAAAAGGAAAATGTTACGTACCCAGTAAGCATCTGTTCGTGGCATGTGCTGTAGATTCACATGCTCTGCCTAATTCTGCCAGCTAGTGTTGGGCTTGGATGTGTGCAAGTTGTTTTTATTCAAAGAAAGTTTTTCCAGTCATGAGGTATTTTGGTTCTTCCCCTTGCTGGCAATGCACATCGTTATCAACTTCATTGTTAGATCATTTTCCCGCATGGTGGGTGAGGAAGAAATGTGTAGTGAAGCATAGTATAGAGAGATGTCCATGCAAAGAAGAAAGTAAGACATTAAATTGACTACAATTAACACAGGCCTCTGGGGAGGAGGGTGGGAACATGTGAATCTACAGCACTAAGTGCCCCAAACAGATGCTTTCTAAGTAAGCAAAATTTTCTGTTTGAGGCATGTCTGGCTGCTGATACACATGCTGTGCAAGCAGTCCTCCTAAATAGCGGTGGTTAGCCTGTGGGAGTTTCAGTGGTTTGGAAAAGTGTAGAACTGCCCGACAAAAGTGGCTTATTGGCAAGCTAGTACCTCCACACAATGTTTTATAAAGGTATGTGGTGAGGACCATTTAGCTGCTTCACAAATATCAGCAATAGGAATATCCCCAAGAAAGGCAACAGATGCACCTTTTTTCCAACTGGAATGGGCTCTAGGCTGGATAGTTAAGGTCCTTTTAGCTTTAGTATAGCATGGCTGGATGCATTTAATAATTTATCTAGCAATGACTGATTTAGAAATGGCTGTCCCTGTATGGGTTTTGGAGAAAGCAACAAAAAGCTCTTATTTTTCTAAAAAAATGTAGTTCTCTCAATATAACACATGAGGGCTTGTTTAACATCTAATGTATGGAGAGAATGTTACACAACTGAGCCAGGTTGAGGGAAAAATACAGGAAGTTCAATAGATTGACAGAGGTCAAACTACCTTTGGGAGAAACTTATGGTTAGTGTGGAGCACAACCCTATCTCTATGTATTTGGAAGAAGGGTTCTTCCAACAAGGTTAGTGCCGGAAGCTGACTGACATCTAAAGGAATCGATTGCGACCAGAAATGTTACCTTCTGGGAAAGAAACTTGAGGGGGCAGTACTGGAGGGGTTCGACTGGAGGGCCCATTAATCTTGCCAGTACAATATTACGATGCCATGTTGGGGCTGGTCGGACCCGAGGAGAAATGACTCATAAGAACTTCCTTGAAGGCTTTAATGACAGGAGTTTGCAATAGGGAAAGGTGTTGCCTGTTCTGAAGGTAAGCGCTTAAAGCCGCTACGTGTAGTCTTATGGATGTAAAAGTTAAGCCTGAAGTTTGTAGGTGAAAGAGGCAGCAGAGAATGTCTTGTACTTTGGCAGGTAAAGGATCAATATGTTTGGAATGACAATAAAGAACAAATCTCTTCCATTTAGCAGCGCAACAGGCACAAGTAGTAGGCCTGCCTGCCTCTGAGAATTTCCATGCATTCTGGTGGGAGATTAAGGTATCCAAATTCTAGGACCTCAGAAGCCAGATCACAAGGTTGAGAGACCTGGGTCTGGGTGCCTGCTTTCTACATGGTTCTGTGTTAGAAGGTCCTGCCTGTTGTGGAGTGTCTCATGTGGAACCACTGAGAGTTAGAGGAGGGTGGTAAACCATGGCGGCAAAGGACAGGGTTTTAGGTGTGAGGGAAATACTGGGCGCACTGCTTGGGTTGACGCACAGGAGAATGCTGTAAAGCAGAAGGTGCATGCAGGTAAGGGGCAATTCCCTGAAACCCCTCAAAGTGTGCCTGGAGGACACACTATATACAATAGAAACAAAACCTGTTGCATACTTAAGTAAAAGTTCAAGCAATAAACAGATGTCTCAATGGACATAACGTTCATGGGCGAAGGATTAGACCACCAGTGTTTCGGATCTTCTTTTATTGATCCTAGAAAGCCAGCCGACACGTGTTTCGTCGCAAGAAAAACTTTTCCGCGACTCCTCAGGGCTGGGGAGGATACAAAATAATGGATGGAGTACATGGTGGATTTGACAATGTGAAGTCGAATGTGACTGTTTATAGTGAATACTGAGGGTGAGTGACTGGTGAACATGATAAACATATGAGTGGATGCACAAAACACCACCCTGGTACCGGTGATAATAATCCTGGTAAGTGCAGGGGGGAAAAGTGGGTCGACAGTGATCATATAAGTGAAGTGTCACAACTAGCACATTTTACATATTGAGAATGAACAAATTAACGTGTCGCAAAAAGGGGAGGGGAAAGTGGCAGTAGCTAAATCTTAGAATAGAGTTGAAGGGATAGATATAGCAGGAAGATAGTAAAACTAGCGGGAGGGTAGTGGCAATAGCTAAATCTTAGAATAGAGTTGAAAGGATAGATATGGAAGGAAGAGAGTTAAACTAGCTTATGGACCAGGGTCTAGGGGTTCAGAAGTGGAGTGCGCATCCTACCTGTAGGTCAAAGGTTTATAACCACAGGTCTGTAATGCCACAGAAGAGAAAAGGGGAAAAAGAGACAAAGAAAGGGATTATAAGGTAAAGTTCTACTGGTGATATTTACAGTAATCACATCTAATGTGAATAAGTCCCAAGGGGGCGCATTAAATCACGCGTATGGATGGAAAATAAATAAGGGGGGGGAAAAAAAAGGGGGGAAATCTCACCGTGGTGCCGGTGACATTTCCGACCCGGCTCCGAAGATCCGAAACACTGGTGGTCTAATCCTTCGCCCATGACATATGAACTTTATGTCCATTGAGACATCTGTTTATTGCTTGAACTTTTACTTGAGGGTGGTAAACCATGACCATTGTGATCAGTGGGAGCCACCACGATGAGGGTGAGAGATGTCTGTTGAAGTTTACGAATAGCAAACTGAAGTAGAGGGAGAGGAGGAAAAACGTACATAAATATCCCTGACCAACTCGTCCATAGTGCATTACCCATGGACGTGGAAGCTGTAGGTGAAGTCGGGGCATTTAGCATTTTCTGTTGAGGCAAAGAGTTTTACCTATGGTATTCCCAAACGCTGAAATTAGGGGTAAAGCTTGTTGCAGCATTCTGCTGAGGAGGTCGGCCAAGCCATTGTACACCCCCGGCAAGTATTCCACTAAGAGGTGGATCCTGTGAAGAAGCACCAGATGAGTATTTTAGCCTGTGTTATTTATGTATGTATTTTTATGAATATATGTCATAGCTACAGATCATGCTATTTCAGTATTATTTAATCCTACTGCTAACACTGTACGTATTATACTTCATATTCTGTCTTACGATTGTAGCAGTTCATATCTCTTGCATGAGAAATAAGACTGTTCAATAAACCCTTTTTATTGAAACGCCTGTCTATTTCTGTGCAACTCTGTAGAAAAGAAGCATGCACGATTGAGTGGGTGAAACAGTTATCAATTGTTTCCACGACTCTGAAGAGATTGTTCCGATTCTAAGGGAAACAAAGTTGCCATGTTTATGCTGTTGTCAGAAACTAATCCCTTCTAGTTCATTCGAGAAGTTTCTAGTGACCTCTGAGTTAGCTGGCACACACAAGTAATTAGGTTTAATGTACTCAATAGAGACATACTGACCTCAGTCCTATGTCAAAACTATAGTGTATATTATTCCAATGAGCAAAGCCTATCAGGGATATAGGAACTACAATACAATGTGTATCTACAGCCACACATGCTTCAAACCATGAGTTACAACTTCCATTGATGAAAATAAAGGAGTTCAACTATCCTCCTCATTACCATCGCAAAGCATGCACTCTCCTCAGTATCCTGGACAGGTGATTACACTAAGCAATAGTTTGGGAAGGTGTTCAGCCCACTGCTGAGGTTCACGGCGGTGGGGCTCGTGACCGGGGTCAGTCTGACATCGGAGAGGTCAGGCCGGATGTAATACTGTTGGGTCACCTCTCAGCTACTTGGGGCCATGAGGTGCGCCAGAGGGAGTCAGTTGCCCAAAGGTGAGAGATATGGCCTCATAACACTTTATACGTTGGAAAGGAGTAGCTCTGGCTCAAGGAAATTGAGGGAGACATGGAGTCATGTTCGGCAATGGCTGTGCAGAAGGAGTGCGAAAGCAGGTTTTAGAGGCATGTCAACGACCCCGCACTGTGTCTGGGGATTGGAGGGCTGCAGCAAATGAAGCTTCATCATCTTCTTTGTCTTCGACTCGCCCAAGAACGGCTTTGACTTCGAGGACGACCGGTCAAAGGAATGGCTCCGGGAATGGGCCCATATCCATCAGAGATACTAAGACCTTCCACAAGACTGGGAGCAACATAGGGTCTTCCGTTGCTGCACTGCGTGCAAGCTTTATCTTTTGTTCCTGCATCGCATTCGGGTGCATCGACAGACAGAGCAGGACTTGGAGTCATAGTTTGACCCAAGAGCCAAAAACAGACCAAGTCAGAAACAGTCAAAGACATCTGTCTGTTAAATTCCCTACAAGGTTTAGAACCCATAGGTATTGTTGGTGATATTTCCCTGGGTCACTAGAAACAAATGTGAAAAAAAGCCTAGACAAATGTTGAGAAAAGGTCGGCTGCTTTGACCAAAGGAGCCTGTACCTCCTGAACCGCAGGTCAAAGAGACTGAAGTAGCTATCTGGATCTGCAACAGTTAGCAGAGGAAAAATAGGGACTGATGTCAGAGCACTGGGGTGGTGTCAATGCAGGTCTAGGTCAAGGATCACCTACTTAAAATTGAAAGTTATTTGGCAAGTACGTATTTTGAGGGTGGCGTTAATCTTCCAGTATAGAAATGTGTTCATTTGGGTACTCATTTTAAAGTTACATCCCACTGTATCGTTGCACACATGCCATCTAAGGGCAACTTTTCCAATCTGTTCTAATTTTCCGGAGAGGGTAATTTAAATAGTTGTAACACGGATCTGCAGTGGTATCAGAACAGTGTATTATTTTAAAACAGGTTTTCAGAGCCTTAGGGAAGATTCAATTCCAAAGTATGAAACTACTTACTGACAGGGACCCCCCGACACCCTTTTTATTTTCTTAACCGTATAACTTGAAGAAGACCGCAATGTAGGAATTGAGAGGACTACTGAGTACATGCCTTAGGAGCTTCCACACTGTGTAGTAATACCCAGGACCTCACTAGGGAGAATGCACCAATTACAGCATCTTGATCTGAATCTGGCGATTCCATTGGTGGAGGAGGGGGGGGGGGGGAATGAGTGTCAAGAGATCAGATTTAATAATCCCCTTTGAAACAAGACAACATTTCGTGTAGACACTTATTTTGAATGAAAAGTTGTTTGCATATTTCATTATTTGAATGGAGATGCTACATAAAGGGGCTGTTCAAAGTGATCTGTACACAACAGACCAGTTGTTATCACCTCCATTATAAATGAAAGGTGACAACTTGGACTTTTCCCAGCACTGGACATCAATATGTTCGAGAACTGTAGTCTCAAATGGAATTCTGGGAATCACTGCTTTGACTGAGAACTTCAGTGAAGGATGTTATGTACTACACACGGTCCTACGTTGCTGCAACCAAAGTGTGCACAATGATGTAATCTTGCAAATAACGGTGATGGATCAAGCCCTGATCTTTGGACTGGGTAAGAGTGGTCTGCTTAATTCAGACACTCTGTTCATCACCACCCCCTTTTCTGAATCGTTTTTGGCCACTATAGGTGTGGCAGGGTATACTCAGACATGAGTCCCTTTCTCACTGCACCATCAGGATTCAAGCAAGCCGGGCCGAAGACGGCTGAAATGCCAGAAACCGGTCCCCGGTAGCTTGTCTCCTTTCTGGTGAAGAATTGGCTTGGTAGTTTAGTCTGCCCTGTTCCCATGATGCACTGGGCCAGGGACAGACTGATTTGCATATAGCCAGGTTCTGAGCTGGGATGGTGCAGTGAGATAAATAACGGTGATGGATCAAGCCCTGATCTTTGGACTGGGTAAGAGTGGTCTGCTTAATTCAGACACTGTTCATCACCACCCCCTTTTCTGAATCGTAATCTTGCATTGAGCATACATTTTATTTAGTGCAAAGCCAGACATATGTAGAACCTACAAAATTATAAGGTTGTATAATGGACTGCTGTATGATCTGCTTTAAGTGTCTTTCTTCACAAATTCCTCAGTGTATCCTGGTTTTCTTTTAGGAAATTGTCAGTGAGTGCAGTTTGTACTATTTGAACAGGAACACATCACAGATGGGACAGTGGTGTAAATGTACAAGACACTGTAAACTCATTATTTGTATTAATGGGTCAATATGTGAGCTGCATTGAATTTGGATAACAGGCCACAGAGGAATGCAATTCAAGTTGTAGTTCAGTAGCTCTTATAAAGAGTGGTAGTGTGCGAGATACTCTTTTACATGAATAATGGTGTGTTCCACTCCTTAATGCATGTACAATTTTAATTTAGCTTAAGAACAAGGGTGGGCAAGTTAGAAGACCCGAGCTGAAATATCAATACTGATCCAGAACAAATTTATTATTGGAAAATGGACTGGTATCAGAGCCTGAAAAGCTTGAAGACACAGTACCTGAAAGAAAGCAGACCCACAAATAAGCCTCCTCCTGCCCAATTCATCTAGCGAACTAAGTACTTTCCCAAAACCTCCACAAGAAGTAAAGAGGCTAGATGTCTGGCTTGATGAGGACCTCTCTTGTGACCAACACATTTAAAAGGTTGTGAATAATACCAACCTTCACCTCATGCTCCTGCGGAAGATCCTTTCAATGCTTCAGATCAAAGACTGCATTTAAGTGACTGGAAATGGTGCTATCAAGTCTTAGTTATTGCATCTTTGGCTACACAGGTATGTCAAAGGAATCCCAAAACTGTATTTGAATTTGAATTTGAAGGGGGATTTATAGAGCGCATGGCTGCCCGGAAGCGTCCCAGCGCTAACTGAATCAAGAGGAAGGGTCAGGCGGGGTGTATTGTATTTTGTATTGATATAAAACCAAGCTTCAAGAATATTCTTCAATGTAAGGAGATGAACAATAGTTACTTACCTGTAATCTGTGGTTCTCCAGTATTGGTGTCTTTCATAGATTCACATGCCTGAATCATTCCCCGTCGTCGGAGTGGGAGTCCCACGGTACATAAAAAAGCAATAAAATGCTATAAATATATAGTAATACCAATAGAAATGAACCAGGAAGTAAAACAGCCAATGGTACAGTAGGCAAAAACTTCCCATCTATGACTATCATAGTCATTTTGTATAGTCCAAAATACAGCCAATCAGGCGCCAGCACCCACCAGAATGTTCTCCCCAGAGGCTCAGGCTCTCAGATTTTCTCGCAAGGAGTGAAGGTAAACCATAATAGCCTAGAAAGCCTCTGAGGGGAGGTGGGCGGGTTGCATGTGAATCTATGAAAGACACCAATACTGGAGAACCACAGATTACAGGTAAGTAACTATTGTTCTTCTCCAGTATTAGGGGTGTCTTTCATAGATTCACATGCCTGAATCAGAGTAGCTAGCAGTACATATCTTTGCTGAACAGACGCTCATAACACCCAGCTTGTCAGCTAGTAATGTAAATAACAATGCGAAGTGAATAAACACATATCATATAAAGCATAACATAATGCAATCAAGAAAATATGTGAAAACATAACATAAGAAGCGTCTGACAGCAGAACACAAGGAGGTGGGAAACAGAGGCTCACCTTAATGAAACAGGTTCCGTAGAACAGCTCGACCCACAGAAGTATCAGCCTCGCTGATGGACTCTAGACAGTAATGTCTGGTAAAGGTATGGCGACTTGCCCAAGTCGCCGCCTTGCAGATCTGCTGAAGTGGGACTCCAGCGAATAAGGCCGTAGATGAGGAGACTGCTCTTGTAGAGTGCGCTCTGGGCGCAGATGGTAAAGGTCTCCCAGCCTGTGCATGGCAAAAGGAAATGGCAGCAGAAATCCATCTTGCAATAGTCTGTTTTGATACTGCCTGCCCTTTACGAATCGCACCGTAGGTAATGAACAACTGGTCAGAGGTGCGTACAGCGGAAGTTCTTTGTAGATAGAATTTGAGACATCTTCTAATGTCAAGCGAGTGTAAAGCTCTTTCTGCAGGAGTTTGCGGGTCTGGAAAAAATGATTTAAGAACAACAGGTTCGTTCAGATGAAAATCCGAAGGCACTTTAGGAATGTATTTGGGATTTGTGCGAAGTATGACAGAATCGCTAGTGAATTGGAGGAAAGGATGATGAACAGTGAAAGCTTGGATATCACTAACTCTCTTGGCGGATGTTAAGGCTAAAAGCAGTGATACCTTCCATGAAAGATACTTCAAGTCAGCTCGATGGATGGGCTCAAATGGGTGACGCATGAGTTGACCCAGGACCACATTCAGATGCCACAAAGGGGGTGGACGACGTACTGGAGGGAACATTCTAAAGAGACCCTTAAAGAACTGTTGGATAATCCTTGATGAATACAGAGAATTGGACCCATCCTGTCGATATCTGGATATTGCAGCCAGAAATACTTTCAAAGTAGCATGGGACAGACCTGTTCGTGCCAACTGCAAGAAAAAAGGAAGAATTTCCTCAGGCTTTGCCAAAAAGGGGTGAACACCTGCTGAACGGCACCAGATACAGAAGCGTTTCCATTTGAGACTGTAAGTCTTGATGGTTGCGGGCGCTCTAGCTTTGGCCAACACCTCTTTACAGTCTGCTGGGATGTTCAAGTGTGCAAACTCATGGTGTTCAGGAGCCACGCCGCTAATCTCAGCGATGCTGGGTCCGGATGGAAGACTTGACCTTCCTGAACACTGAGCAAGTTCGGGATTGGATGTAACTGAATTGGTTTGCTCTCTGATAGTAGGAGGAGCTCCGTAAACCAATACTGGCGCGGCCATCTGGGCGCGATCAGGATCAGTCGGCAAGGTTCCTTCCTCATCTTCCGCAGAACCCTGGGGACTAACGGAATCGGTGGGAAAGCGTACGCAAACCTCAGGGACCAATCGAGGGAGAATGCATTCCCCAGAGAATTCTTGTGGGGGTGCCAGCTGGCGAAGCTCAGGCATTTGCTGTTGGTACTTGTCGCAAATAGGTCTAGGTCTGGCCAACCCCACTGATGAAAGATGTGGTCCACTGTGTTCTGGTGAAGCTCCCATTCGTGGTTGGTGATTGTGGTCCTGCTGAGTGCATCCGCAAGGACGTTTTCCGTTCCCGGAACATGCACCGCATGCAACTGTACATTGTGGTGAAGAGCCCATGTCCATAATTCCTGCGCCTCTTGAGACAGGAGAAGAGATCGAGTTCCTCCCTGTTTGTTGACGTAGTGCATGCTTGTTGTGTTGTCCGTTCTTATCAACACATTGGTGTTCTGAATGATGGCACAAAACGCCTTGAGGGCAAGAAAAATGGCTCTCAGTTCCAAACGATTGATGTGCCACCGTTTCTGTTGTACAGTCCATTTGCCACTGATCGTGAGGCCTTGCAGATGAGCCCCCCAGCCCTCGAGGGATGCATCTGTAGTGATGGTGAGACTTGGTGGTTCTTGAAGGAACGCATGACCCTGACTGAGATGACACCTCTGTGTCCACCACAGAAGAGACTCTTTCATGAGTGGTGTGATTTGAATGAGGTCCTCGAAAGTGCCTGAAACCTGTTGCCACTGCAGGGCTAGTTCCTCCTGGAGCGGCCTCATTTGAAGCCTGCAATTTGGAAGTAATGGAATACAAGCCGATGCCATCCCCAGAAAGGATTTGTATAGTCGGACAGAAACTGACTTTCTTTGCATGAGATCTTGTGCTAGCCGACTTATTTTCATTTGCCTCTCCTTTGAGACGAAAGCTTTGCATTTGTGAGTGTCCAACATTGCTCCTAAGAATGCTATTCTTTGAGACGATTGCATCTGGGATTTGGAGAAATTTATTGTCAGGCCTAGAGACTGAAACAGGTGGAGACACTGGTGAAGGTGACGTTGAACGGTGCCATGAGAATTGGCCTTTATAAGGCAATCGTCCAGATATGGGAAAATTTGTATTCCCTCCAGCCGGAGGTGCGCAGTTACTGGAGCTAAAACCTTCGTAAAAACTCTTGGAGCTGACCGTAGTCCAAAAGGAAGGACTTTGAATTGGAAGTCCCTGCCAGCCACCCTGAAGCGAAGGAATTTCCTGTGGCGAGGTAGGATGGGGATGTGGAAATATGCATCCTGAAGGTCTAGGGTGACCATGCAATCTCCCGGTGATAAAAGATGCAAAATTTCTTGAAGAGAGAGCATCCGGAATGATAATTTCCTTAGGTATTTGTTTAATGCTCGAAGATCGAGGATCGGGCGCCACTCCCCGTTCTTCTTTCTGATCAGGAAGAACCTGGAGTAAAATCCTAGTCCTCTCATCCTCTGAGGAACGCCCTCGATAGCTCCTTTTTGTATCATCATTTTGATTTGGGTAAACAGCTCCTTCAGGTGAGCTGGAGGCGGGCCCTTTGGCGGTACATTTGGGGGAAATTTTTCGAATTCTAGGGCATGGCCCCTGGCGACAATATCCAGGACCCATTTGTCCGTTGTTATCGACTGCCAATTGGAGTAAAATTTGGAGATTCTTCCGCCAAGTCTTTTGAGAGGGTGAAAAGACGGTGGTGGCAGGTGAAAAATATCATTGTCGCTTGTCCTTGCCGCGGTATGTAGCCCTACCCCTGTTTGGGGTGTATTGAGATCTTTTCTGCCCATAAGACTGGTAGCGCTGATTTTGGTAGCGCTGATTACCCTGACGGTATGAGGATTGCTGATGTTGTTGCTGGTATCCACCTCTATTGAAGGACGTTCCTCGTCCTCTCGCTCCTCGAAAGGGCGGCTTGTGAAATTGTAGAGTGCCTAAGGATTTGGCCGTTTCGGTATCCTTCTTGATAGTCTGTAAGGCCTCCTCTACCTCGGGGCCGAATAAATATTCGCCATCAAATGGCATGTCTAGAACTCGGTTTTGCACTTCCTGTCTAAAGGCAGTGGAACGTAACCACCCCTGTCTACGGAGTACCGCAGCCCCTGCTAATTGGCGAAAACCTGTAG
This sequence comes from Lissotriton vulgaris, assembly GCF_964263255.1. Classification (NCBI taxonomy): domain Eukaryota; kingdom Metazoa; phylum Chordata; class Amphibia; order Caudata; family Salamandridae; genus Lissotriton; species Lissotriton vulgaris. The sequence goes on along the minus strand of NC_141694.1, from coordinate 1,081,386,134 downwards.
ATGCCACATCAACAGCTGAATCAATTATTTCTTCAGAGGTCCTTTGACCTTCATGGAGAATCTGGAGTGCTTCCGCCTTAGATGGCTCAGGGAGTAGATCGATAAATGGTGAGATGTCAGACCACATTTGACGGTCGTAACGACCTAAGATGGCTAATGCGTTGGCAGCACGGACAGTTGTTGCAGCCATGGTGGAAACTCGTTTTCCTATTGAGTCTAGGCGTCTGCCATCTCTATCCGGCGGTGCCGTAACTGCAGAGGACGGATTTCTGGCCCTTTTCTGAGCCGCCTGGACAATTACCGAGTCAAGTTTTGCTTGTCCAATGAGACAGGCAGGCGTCTTGTCTGGAGCTTTATATTTCTTATCAATTCTTGGCAAGACTGGAGGAATGGAAGCCGGCGTTGACATCACCTTAACACCTTCCTTCCAGATGAATTCCACAATGGGTATTGTCTTAATTTGTCGTCTGGGCTGATCTTTAAAATCGTAAAGGAAAACATTCTTGTTGAGTATGCTCCATCTTCATATGAAAACGTGCGGTTGCACGCTCCATCAGCAAGTGAAAATTTGCTACATCAACAGGAGGAGAGGCCGACGCAGTCTGAGGAGATGTAGAAGGAGATTGGACCTGATAGTCCTCCCACTCCGATAAATCATCCACTTCTCCTTCCTCCCGTTGGTCGTCATCTTCCGAGGATTGCGGGTCCTCTTCGTGAGCAGGTTGTGGGTGTGAAGGTGGGCACACCGATGGGAGCACGGGTGGAGGCGTTTCCGAAATTGGAGTTGCTTGTCCAGAACCTGCCAATTCCGAAGGTGGAAACCTCCGATAGTAATCGTCCAGCATAAATTGTAAGTTGGATATTAAATCCAAAGGTACTTGACCAACAGGGGTAGTGACCGGCATCGATACCTCAGCAGGAGTGTGAGGATCCTCATATTCATCATCTTGAAGTTTAATATGTAACTCCGATGGACTAGTGGCTTGTCCAAAAGTATTCTGGACCATCTCATTGTCACTGTCAGAATCCAGTAGTTGGTCTGGGACTTCAGAGGACACCTTGTGAGGTGAAACACGCAGGGGTGAAAGCCTCATTACAGTGTTGCGCAGCTGTTCTGCTGCTTGGCGTGGTGTTAAAAACACCGTCGACGGAGACCACACCTGAAGTGCCGTGCATGAGGATAACTGCGGCGTCGTCGGAGGGTTAACTTCCGACGGATTTGTCGTCGACGGATCACCTCTCGTCGACGGGACACTTTTCGGCAACGAAATAGTCGTCGTCGACGGGACACTCGTCGTCGACGGGACACTCTTCGTCGACGGGACACTCTTCGTCGACGGGACACTCATCGTCGACGGGACACTCTTCGTCGACGGGACACTCATCGTCGACGGGACACTCTTCGTCGACGGGACACTCTTCGTCGACGGGACACTCTTCGTCGACGGGACACTCTTCGTCGACGGGACACTCTTCGTCGACGGAGCACTCTTCGTCGACGGGACACCCTTCGTCGACGGGACACCCTTCGTCGACGGGACACCCTTCGTCGACGGGACCGTCTTCGTGGACGAGTCACTCCTCGTCGACGGTGGTATTCTCGTCGACGGCGTAGAGCCTGACGACGAGCTCGTCGACGGAGTCTTTTTCGTCGGCGGTAAAGCCTGTAAAGACGTCGACGACGAGGCGTCGACGACGGACGTCGACGAAATAGGCCTCACAGAAACAAAAACCATCGTTGGAGATGCCGTAGACGAGGACATAACCATACTAGGCTTAGGAGATGAAAATGTTACCGTAGATGTCACTGAAGTCGTCGTTCTCGTCGACGAGGAAGCTGAAGAAGACTTCACAGGAGGCGGAGATGAATTCTGTGGTAAAATCCTGTCAGAAGATAGGGGAAGCTTGAGTTTTTTCCCCTTTGAGGAAGCAGAAGCGCCTTCCATGCCCCTGGAGGTGGGGACAGCCTGAGAAGTGGAAGGCTGATCCAGTCCTTTAGCAGGTGGTTGTTTTTTAGGCAGCTTAGCCTTGGGAGATGACATTCCCTCAGGCGCAGATCTCTTCCTGGAGGCTGAAGTGGAAGCAGATGTGACACTGCCTACTTCTGAAACAGTATTAGAAGAATCCTTTAGCCTCTTCAACCACAGCAGTAAACGACCCTCTCTATCTCTGAGAGTCTTCTGAGGCATGGTTCTGCAGATTTTACAATCAGAGGCCTGGTGGTCTGGGTAGAGACAATAAATACACTTTTTGTGTGGATCTTTCTCAAAAAGCCGAGGCTTACCACAGCAGTCACAGGCTCTGAAGAGAGATTTCTTTGAAGACATCCTGAAAATAAGACACAGATGAAGTAGAAGTTAGAAAAACTGAGCAGAGCTCAGGGAGACTCCCTTCACACGACGTGCGGTAGAAAATCTGAGAGCCTGAGCCTCTGGGGAGAACATTCTGGTGGGTGCTGGCGCCTGATTGGCTGTATTTTGGACTATACAAAATGACTATGATAGTCATAGATGGGAAGTTTTTGCCTACTGTACCATTGGCTGTTTTACTTCCTGGTTCATTTCTATTGGTATTACTATATATTTATAGCATTTTATTGCTTTTTTATGTACCGTGGGACTCCCACTCCGACGACGGGGAATGATTCAGGCATGTGAATCTATGAAAGACACCCCTAATACTGGAGAACAGAACATATCTCTCTAGCCCTTAAGAACTTCCCTTTAAGTTATTACAGTAGGGGTAAGAATAAAAATCAAACATTTGTGACCACTTTCAAATGTCGGGAGGGCCAAAACTCGAAATATCTTTCGAATCCTGGCCGTGTTCACAAAAGGACTGAAAGTAGTCCTGTTCAAAGTAGCATTCCTTCAACTTTCAACCTTAAAACAACACCTTAAACTGAGAATCCCTACCTCACCTCCTGTAGGGATAGATTCCCTGAGCAGTGCACAAGAGATCTTGACTGGAGCCCTCTAGACTACAGCCAACTGGGGACTCCTCACCCACTAGCCTTGTGGCCCTCCGGTTGGCATAGAAAATAACCACGTCACTGATCTGCTCTACAATAGCGCTATCAAGTGGCTCTAGCAACAAACCAGAGATCTACAAATATGAAACTAAAGGCAGTTGAATTGTCCCATTGGCCCACAATGTGACAACTAGTAATGCACCTCTACAATCCCATCTAGAAGGTGGATAGAAGTACCATGCCTACATCATGGTTCTACTGGCTCCCCTTACATGTGTTAAATGCATTAATTCCAATGTGAATTGTCTCTAAGGTTTATGGGGCAAAATGCAGAGTAGAAAGAAGGGAGAAAAGGAAATGGGATAAACCATCATGTGTTATGTCCCATAGGATGTCTCATATATCCAGTTCTTACTTCCTGGACTACTTCAGCACAATGAGATCCTCTTGACATCATGAAACAAAATGTTGATATTTTATCAAAACGATATAGTATCTAATTAATGGTGCTTTGCAATGTCACCTACAATGCTCACTCAAGACTGATCACCACTAAAAATCAAATCTGGGAGCAGTATAACACAAAGAGGTTTGGTTTCTTTTGTTTTTTACACCAACTGCGCCCGACACAAATGTTTGCTTCAGCATGCTGTTGCAACAAGGCCAGAAATCAAACCCCATACAAAGACCAGCAGTCCCTCCTTATCAGAGAGAAGGGTGAGACTGCTACAGAAAATATTGAAAAGGACGTTTCGTATACATTGATAATGAGCAGAGGAATTCAATAAAAGACTATTCCCAAAGAACTCTGTGCTGAAATGAAAATTTAACATCTAAAGACATCTTTATAGCACGCATGTGTTCTTATTGATAATGTGCTCCATCAAATAAAGAACAGCCCTTTAAAATTGGATATACAATAACTCCTTTAATTATGTTAACAATTTTGAGATACGTTCTGCCTGTTCTATGAAACAAATTAAGGAAGAAATCTCGGTACCTTGAAAATTGTTTTTCTTATCCACGGTTTATCTGCTAAGAAATCCACCATTGAAAAGCCAGGATTTCGTCGAACAGTAGACATGGCTACCCAATAGCCACCAGAGCTACTTAGACGAATGTTGTCTGGAAAGCCTGGCATATTCTCCACAAACATATCTATGCCTCCCTTCATTAACCCGGAAACGTAGTACCTACAGAAAAGGAAAATAAAACAGCCACAAAACAAAAAAAGCAGATCAGTTAAAAACCTGGCCAGATGTATTAAAACCTAACTCATAGAGAATAAACAAACTAAAAACATGTGGTTAGTGTATACTTATTGAGAAATATAACCAAGACTAGGTCTTATAAAGAAGGTTCATTAGTTTCTCTCTGAATGTACAGTTTTGTTATCTTACAGATTTAAATTTATTGAATAATGTCCAGAAATAAATAAAAGCATAATAGTATAGTATTTAGTTGTTTGGTTCCAAGTTTCATTCATTTTGTATTTTACCCAATTTCTTGGGAATTCCGGAAACTTCAGTATGAATAGTGAAGCTATTCCAGCAACAAATCAGCCTATGTTCTATAATCCACATATTATCAGATAGCAGGGGAGGACACACATCCTCAACTTGCGTTATGAAATTATGTCCATGGGTACACCTTTGAGACAAGCACAAAGTCTAGGCTGCCACTAAATGATGCCAGAATGTTCTATCCAGGAATCTCAAAGCCTTGGTGTGCTTCCAACATCATTCTCTGGCTCCCTATCTGGGTACTTCATTTAAGAAGCATTTAGCCATGCCTGGGAAACACTCTTTAAACACAGGAAACCTGTTTGTTTACAAAAATGTTTAGTGATAGATCCCTTAGCCAGAAGCAACACCATGTTTATTGGAGTTCTTCATTACGTTGGCTAACTTAAGGTCTCAGACTATGACAAGCAGTGCAAACAGAGATCAGTTTTTGTAACAATCACACTACTTCAGGCAAAATATCAGGAATTCTCCCTTAGGCATCTTGGATAACCCTAAAGCCCCACTTTGCAGGATGTCACCTCGGGTGAGCGGCTTGGTTTTGTTTTCCAGAGCCTCCTGGTGGATGTGTTGGCCAACAAAAAGACTGTCTTGATTGTCAGTTGTTGTATAGGGAAGCTACTCATGGGTTCAAAGAGTGAACACACTTCGTTGGCTAAAACCAAATTAAGGTCCCATTGGGGTGTAACAAAAGGTTTAGCGGGAAAGATATGTTGAAGCTCTTTCTGAACTTCCACCACTCTAACTCGACGCATGAAGGCAGAGAGTGCACAGGTTCAGGCACAGAACCGCACCCTGTTGCTGCGACAGGAGATCCTCCAGAAGAGGCAGCCTGATCGGAGGACCAATGCTCATGCTCAGGAGATGGCATACTATACTCTCCATGCCCAACAAGGATGTTTTGGGCCCAGTCTATCCGGATGTTGTTCAAAACTTGGGGCAGGAGAGGTATCTGCGGGAAGGCATACAGGAGCCCTGAACCTTACTGTAGATGAAATTAGTATTTCAGCAGGAGCTGTGTTGGATATTTCAACGTGCAGAAGTGCTGACATTACACTTACTTGGTGGTGACTAGAAGATCCAAGCAAGTTTCTCCCCAGTCGTGGAAGGGACCTTGCTCGACTTCCGGGTGAATACCCCATTTGTGATCCGCAAGGCATTAAAATCAGAGTTTTTCCGCCCTGGCGTTCAGAGATCCCACCACGTGCTGCAAGAGATTGACGACTGAGTTGTGTTTTATGACCAGAAATATGTCATGACTTCCTGCCCTGTACAGAGGGGCAAGGCCTCCTGGCACAGGGTCAAAGAACCCACCTGCCCTGCTTGTGCCAGTACTGCATGGAGGTGGTGTTGTCAGTGAAGACCTGAACCAGCCTCCCCTTGATACATGAAAGAAAGGCTTTCAATGCCAAGCAAATCGCGCTAAAGTCCAATAGGTTGATATGGCGGCCAAGACTCCGCCAGAGACCAGAGTACTTTGATCTCCACCCCTCCCAGATGGCCACCCAAACCAAGTGATGTACAGGTCACCACAGTGAGATCTGGGAGGGGAAAGGGAGAGGGGCCTGCCCTGACTCCATCTCGGTTCTTCAGCCACTACTACAGGTCTTCTGCAGTTCCCTCCGATATCTGGCCCAGGTCGGAAACATTACCTTGCTGCTTGGCTAATTGGGATTTCAGGTCCCACGAAGAATCTACAAATGCCAACGGACACATTTTACCAGCAGTATGTAGGAGGCAAAGAAACCCGGCAGTCTCAGTGTCAGTTTCACCAAAATTCTGGTTCGATGCTGAAACATCTGAATCATCGCCTGAATATCCTTAACTCGCTGCTTCAGAGGACAGGAGTAGAATTGCACTGTGTCCAAAATAGCTCAGATGAAAGGGAGTGTGACAGGGAGTCAGGTGTGACTTCAGCATGTATATAGTTAACCCCAGTGAATGCTTGAGGTCCACCGAAGTCTGGAAATAGGTGACGTCCGCCATTGTATGTACCAAATTTCCACACACTTAGGAAAAAAGTAGGGTCCTGGCCTACACACACTATTTGCATTTTACATTACAATCATTTTAATATAGTTGGAGGAGGAACATGGCGTCCGCCGAGTGAACGGTCGCGGATGCCCGAGCAGGAGACTCAAGCTATACTGGATCAAAGAGGTCGAGACCTCTATACACCTTTACCCCCTAATTTAGAGAATGTTTAGTGACGGACTCTGACAGATGCAGAGTTGATTACCTTCTTTTTTGGATGCGGCTGCAGTTATTTTTTGGCGTCTTGTTTGGCTGAGTTTTCCGAGCCCGTCCTGTGCTTTGCCCCGCCCAGCCCCCTCGTTCTCCATTGGGCGCGGCTAGCGATGGCAGCCTGGTATGTGGGGAGAGCCAGCGGCGAGTTGGAGTTTGGAGGTGAGCCCAGGGGTTGACGTTCAGGTTTCAGCGCGGTCGGAGTCCGCTTCGGGGGCCTCCCTGGTGCACTGCTATCGGGATGGCGCTGGGTGGTTGCTGACTCTGAGCAGAGACGGAATGGCCCCCTCCTGTTTCAAAATTGTGGAGGCGTATTAAGACTCAGGAGAGCCTTGCCCCGAGAGCAGGTAGGAGGGGGCGACAAGAGCAGGAGATGCAGGGAATGGAGAGAGGAGTCTAGAGAGGAGGAGAGAGTAGGAGAAAGTAGATTTGCACGTTCTGTGCAAGGAGTTCTCTTTGAGGCTGTTCTAAAACAAGCAGTGGTTGGGGGCAGCAAATGCTTAAAAATCTCTGAGGACTGTATGGAGGAGGAAGACATCAAAGTGCAAGAGGGAAAGTCCCCCCCACCCAGTTAAATAGGTATTCGCTAAGAGCGAGGGCAGCACACCTGACAGGCAACAAAGTGATAATTCAATCTTCGATATCACAACGTAAATCACCACCAGTGGAAGAAATAAAACTGTCTGCGAAACAGCGCAAGCAGGGAGCGGAGGGGTTGGAAGCCACACTATTGAAATTAAGGATTCGGAGAGGGAAAGGAAAAGAGGGTGCAAAGAAAAATATATCTACTAAACCTTACATTACTCCATCATTGAAATCCTTTTATCAAGTAATGTCGCTGTCAACTGCTAAATTATCTGCTAAAGTACCATCTAAAGTAATATCTCTATCTCCCCCTCCTATGCCCTCGGTAGAGGAAGAGGGTTTGGAAAATAAGCTTATGCCCGAATCCCCACCCACGATGTTGCAAGGGGTCTCTCTAAATTCTAAGATTATTAAGGCCACTAAGGAAACCACAGGAGTCAAGAGTTCGAAGCCTAAAGGTAACCAAATAGAGCCCCCAGCTCCATTCACGCCTGAACTGGTAGAACAAATAGAACTTATAAGGCCTAATGAGACATGGGACAATACGTCAAGGGTTCACCCTACTGTTACATTATCCAACAGATATTCCGTTTTAGAACCTGAGAAATCGGCGGATATAGTAGACATTGCAGGTTCCGACATTGGGCAAGTTACATCTCAGGCCGTAAAGTTCCCAAAATTAAAAAAAACGGGGACAAGTTGGGGAATATACATGTCTGTAAAATGGAAGGTAATGAAGATCAGCAATCCCATTCTTTGGTGGATATCCTTCTTGCTATGAAAGGGGATATTGCAAGTAGATTTTCTGTTTCAGAGGCTAATCAGGTCGAATTGGCAAATAGGTTTTTAGTGTCAGAGGCAAATCAAGCAGCTATCAAATCTTCGTATGAAATCTTAGCCGAAAAATTAGAAGAGGTTACAGCAAGAACTGAGGTAATTGAGGCAGAGATCCCGAGGATGAAGAATGCAATAGAGTCTACCTCCTTTCAACTGGAGAAATTAGCTATGCAGAATAAAGAACTTAAAGAGGATCTGGAAAGGCTCGAGAACCACTCACGCAAAAATAACTTGAATTTTTTTAATGTGCCAGAGGATATTGAGGGAGAAGATATAAAGGGGTTTGTAATCTCTCTTCTGGAAAAAACGGTGTTAAAGACCCTTTCCAACGTGGATTTAAAGAACGAAATCCAGAGGATACACAGAGACCCATTTAAAAGGCATCCCGGAAGACAAAAGCCACGGAAAATCTTGGTGAACTTTCTTTCCTACTAAGTGAAAGAACAGATTCTATCAGCAGCCCTAAAAGCAGGCAGCATACCATCATACCATCTCCCTTTTCTGACCTACCTGCATTCTCCTTTTCTATTAGGTCTGATATTTCTCACATAACAGCAGAAAGGCAATGGGAGCTGGGGAAGAGACTAGCTGAACTAAATAGTCTAGGGGCAAAGGCTCAATTAACCCTTTCCCTGCTGCCGTCGGCCAATGGCCGACGGCAGCACTACCTCCCCAGTGTTGCCGTTGGCCATTGGCCGACGGCATTCCACCCGCGCACGAAAAAGCCTGCACCGCGGCGGAATTACCGCCGCAGTTAACGGGTTAAGGTTCCCAGCCACATTGCGAGTCATGTGGAACAACCACATGCACATGATCCGGACAACTAAAGAGGCAGATACACTTATAGTTCAGATCCGGGATGAAAAACAGGGGGGGGGTGTAAGGGAGGTTAACTGTTAGGAAAAATTATTCTTTTTATTGATCCAGCAAGAAACAGAATTTTTTTCTCAAAGTTATGAAATAGAGCCAACTGTGAGGCGGGGTCCGAATAGGTAAGAACCTATTTTGGAAGGGGGGGGTTCCTCAGGTCGAAGGGATACAGGGGGGTCACGGTTGGGTGGGGTTCGGAAGGGGGATTGTGGGGAGGGGGGCACTGGGTGGCAGTAAAAAAAATTAAAAACTGTCCTTACTCCATGATTTACGGATAAGTAGGCTGATGAAAGGGCTTTCTCGCCATAAAGACAAGCTTAACACAAATCGTATAAAACTAAGAACAAAATGAAGGGTCGGAATATTCAATTAATGTCTTGGAACCTGAACGGCCTGAGATGTCCAAGAAGACAGAGATTAATATTCAAATATATAGAAGGTTCACCTGCGCAAGTATTTTTGCTGCAAGAGACGCATTTGAATAAGTAAGAGTCTGAATCAGTATTTGCAAAAATACCCTGGCTTCAAAGGGGAAGCACATGTATAATATGATCATTCCAGACCGACCAAACAGGCAGATGGATCATCGCACTATTAGATTTTGAAGGAGAGAAATTGACATGTGCTTCTTATTATGGTCCTAATATAGGTGATCCCCTCTGTCTAGTAAAATTGCAAGACACGCTAATCATGGGAGATCCACCATTTATTATAGGGGGAGATTTTAACATCCTGCTTGACCCCGTAAAGGATAGATCTAACATTAGTCATATCATAGATACTCCTAGAGCTCGAAGAGTTATGAAAAACCTACTAGTAAACATCAATTTAGTTGACCTATGGAGAGCTAAGAAGGGATATATGGATGGATTTACATTTTTTTGTAAGAAGAATCACCATGCCTCTAGAATCGATTATGTCTGGATAAATAATGAAAACGTAGAGAATGTAGTTAACATATCAGTGTACCTGAGCCATTTGTCGGAAAACGCACTATTAGTGTTTTCATATTCTACCAAATTAAGCTTGCAACAAGCTAGATGGACGCTAAACAGGTCGGCACTCTTGGACCCTAAATTAATCCAAGCAATTAAAGGCACAACTTTGGAGTTCTTAAGCTAGATGGACGCTTAACAGGTCGGCACTCTTGGACCCGGAATTAATCCAAGCAATTAAAGGCACAACTTTGGAGTTCTTTTTTTACAACTGTGGGTCAGCATCCGAGGAGGTTGTCTGGGATACCTATAAAGCACATCTGAGGGGGGTTCTGCGTTGACAGAAAAGTGCAAAGAATAAGCGTGGTTATTTAGAATTGTAGGGTTTGGAAGAGAGAATCTCTTTTCTAGAAATAAAAAGGGGTCATATTTCTCAGAATAATGTAAGGGATATGCGAGCATTGAGGGAGAGCTCGAGGAAGCAAGAAGAGACTTACAATCCCACCTTGATCAGAAATGTAAAGTACAGTGGAAGGCTCGAAATATGGAAATTTTGGAGTATGGGGAAAGAGTGGGTGCCTTATTGGCATGGAAGGCAAGGATCGATAGGGCCAAAAATAACATAAGAGAATTGATGATTGACAATGTAGGCACTAAATCTAGTGAGCCTGTAAGTATTCAAGACTGTCTCTTATCACGCTTCGCGAATCTATACAAGGAAGACATCAACCCCTCAAATGAGGCAATAAGAACACGGTTGATGGGTAGAACTCTGCCAACATTAACTGATACAGCTAGGGATCTTCTAGATTCGCCTTTTAGTAAGGAGGAAAACAAGGAGCATATAAAGAGGACAAAGTCTAAGAAAGCAGCGGGTCTGGATGCTCTGCCCAGTGAAATCTATAAGGAACTGGTGGAAGAGCTTTTGCCTGTACTCCATGAGTTGTTTAAAAAAATATACAGTGTAACAGGGAAAGTTCCCACCTCCTGAAAAGAGGCCACGATAGTGTTGCTATTAAAGCCAGGAAAGGATCCCCTATTGCCAGATTCATATTGCCCAATCTCCCTGCTGAATGCAGACTATAAAATCTTAATGAGCATATTACCAGGGAGATTGGGCAAACTGATACCTGGTCTGATTAATTGCGATCAGAAGGGCTTTATGCCTGGGAGAATTATTCAGGAGCAAATCCAGCTGCTAATCGGTAATATCGATTTAGCGGAAAATAGAGGGGACCCTCTGGTGGTGGTGGCATTAGATGCCGCCAAGGCATTTGACCGGGTCTGTTGGGGATATCCATGGGAGGTGATGGAAACTATAGGTATGGGCCAAATTTTCATTCAGACATTAAAAAACTTATGGAGCGTCGGCAACATTTTTAATAAATGGTACTCTGACACCGAGTTTTGTAATCCAGAGGGGGACAAGACAGGGGTGCCCTCTGTCTCCTATGTTGTTCAATTTATATATTGAGCCTTTGGCACAGGTCATCAGGCAGGATAACATAATACGACCCTTTAAATCAGGAAATTACGAATGTAAAATCACCTTATATGCAGACGATATCATAATTTACACCATAAATCCTGGCATCTCTATTCCCCACTTAGAAAATATACTCCTAGAATTTGGTGAGATCTCTGGCTACATGGCCAATTCAGATAAGACTGAGATTATGAGTTGGAATCTGATAAATAGTTACGGCCCCGAAAGCAAGGAGTTTAGGTATCTAGGGGTAACAAGCATTGGAAATGCAATAGGTCTCGCATTTGGAAAGTTTGAGCTATTGGTCTTATAAATGACTTTTTTAAATTATTGTGTTTTTTGAAATAGCTAAATTATTAGCTTTGTCATGAGTGATGCTGTGGTTGCGCTGAGTGATGCTGTGGTTGCGCTGAGTGATGCTGTGGTTGCGCTGAGTGATGCTGGAGTGGCGCTGAGTGATGCTGCAGTGGCGCTGAGTGATGCTGGGGTGGCGCTGAGTGATGCTGGGGTGGCGCTGAGTGATGCTGGGGTGGCGCTGAGTGATGCTGGGGTGGCGCTGAGTGATGCTGGGGTGGCGCTGAGTGATGCTGGGGTGGCGCTGAGTGATGCTGGGGTGGCGCTGAGTGATAATGTGGTGGTGCTGAGTGAGAATGTGGTGGTGCTGAGTGATGCTGGGGTGGCGCTAAGTGATGATGTGGTGATGGTGAGTGGTGCTGAGTGATGCTGGTGTGGTGCTGAGTGATGCTGGTGTGGTGCTGAGTGATGCTGTGGTGGCGATGAGTAATGCTGTGGCGTTCAGTGATGCTGTAGTGGCGCATAGTGATGTTGTGGTGCCCCTGAGTGATGCTGTGGTGGTGCTGAGGGGAGCGGGACGAGAGGAGAGAGGTAAGTAGATAGGAGAAGAGAGGTAGAATAAGAGAGGGGAGAGAGGAGAGTGAGGAGAGGGTTGAGTGAGGAGAGGGGAGAGTGAGGAGAGGGGAGAGGGGAGAGTGAGGAGAGGGGAGAGTGAGGAGAGGGGAGAGTGAGGAGAGGGGAGAGTGAGGAGAGGGGAGAGTGAGGAGAGGGGAGAGTGAGGAGAGGGGAGAGTGAGGAGAGGGGAGAGTGAGGAGAGGGGAGAGTGAGGAGAGGGGAGAGTGAGGAGAGGGGAGAGTGAGGAGAGAGGAGAGAGGGGAGTGAGGAGAGAGGGGAGTGAGGAGAGAGGGGAGTGAAGAGAGAGGGGATTGGGGAGAGAGGGGATTGGGGAGAGAGGGGAAAGAGAGGGAGGGGAGAGAGGGATTGGAGAGTGAGGAGAGGGGAGAGTGAGGAGAGGGTTGAGTGAGGAGAGGGGAGAGTGAAGAGAGGAGAGAGGGGAGAGTGAGGAGAGGGGAGCTGGAGAGGAGAGAGGGGAGAGTGAGGAGAGGGGAGAGTGAGGAGAGGGGAGAGTGAGGAGAGGGGAGAGTGGAGATGGAGAGGAGAGAGGGGAGTGAGGAGAGAGGGGAGTGAGGAGAGAGGGGAGTGAGGAGAGAGGAGAGAGGGGAGTGAGGGGAGTGAGGAGAGAGGGGAGTGAGGAGAGAGGGGAGTGAGGAGAGAGGGGAGTGAGGAGAGAGGGGAGTGAAGAGAGAGGAGAGTGAAGAGAGAGGAGAGTGAAGAGAGAAGGTAGTGAGGAGAGAGGGGATTGGTGAGAGAGGGGATTGGTGAGAGAGGGGAAAGAGAGGGAGGGGAAAAAGAGGGAGGGGAGAGAGGGATTTGAGAGTGAGGAAAGGGGAGAGTGAGGAGAGGCAAAGCTAGGATGCAACAGTCTATACAAATAAAACAAATTGTGACATTTCTTTTGCCACCGAGACCGAACTTAGCGACATCATTGACTGTGAATTGTATGCTGCCTAGAAATGAGAAGCATATGTATTTTGGCTCATTTGAACCATTGCTGAGTTGCAAAATTGGTAGTAACTTTCAGGTTTAAGCCTAAGACAGCGCAGCTGTCTTGTTTGCTAAAGGCGTCTTGGGGACATCCAGGAAGCTTCCTTCCCTGGTAAAACATGATACAAATTGCTTACTATTGGCTTTAAGGTTTGCAACTCACATTTGCATGCTTTTGATTTGCTGGTGTTGTTTTGGGTTGTCCAGAGTGAATTTATCTCACCCATGAAGCATTGCCTAATTACTGTATTCGCCCATGTGCTAGCTTTGTGTAGACAGGTCATTACGTCTTGTACTTAGGTTCTCACATTTGATGTGCATTCAAAAACAGATGTCAAAAGTCAGGCAGTCTCTTCCGAGGGATCTTGGTGTTTACTTTTCTCTCTCTGACTTCGAAGTGAGAGGATGTATGTGACAACCTTGCTGTAAAAGAAAGCCTTTTTCCCCAAAGCACAACAAAATGTAAATGTCTGTGAATGAACTGTGCAGATATTTTATAATATATCTGAATCAAGAAAACACAAATGAAGCACATTTGTTGAAATTATGAAGTGTGGCTGACACATATTTAATAAGAACAAAAATCAATACACTAGGTGATTACATTACCAAAATTTAGCGTTAATGAGCTGTATATTTTTATCAATAAAACTGTATAACTGTGCAAAACAAATTGGCTATTTCAATTGAAAGATTTTATTTTCCGTACCTGTCCTTCCGAATAAATTTTCTGTCACTTAATACTAATGAGAATATCAATAGAAGGTGCTGGACGATAATGGTGCTATTTATGACGTCTTACATGTTTGGACAGAAGAGGAACCGCTCAGGTACCAAACATCTTTCAAAGTCCAGTCTCTCACGTCAGAGTTAGAAACGGTAGAGGCAAAACAATCTGAAGTCAGCCAGCAAAGAAAGCAATAATAATGTATCGGAAATACAAACACACAAAAATATAAGCCATGGATGTATTAATAAGTCTCCACTAGAAGGGAAAGATGGCAAACAGAACGCTTTGCACTGCTCTTAAAAGCGACGAGGTTGCCTTTAACGACTAGCTACAAACGGAGTGGCGACCTGCCTGTTGGCAGGAACAATACAAGCACGTTGGGTACTATGGCAACAGATTAATAGACAAAGGTTTTCTTATTGTAAGCCGTGTTCGCCACCAACTAACCAGTAACTAAGAAGTTTAATCAATCAAGCACTCACGAGGCAACATATTTATAGGATCTACGGAACACCCCAAAAAATCAGAAGCACGAGAAAGCTTTTTTAAAGGGCAGATCGAGCTCTAAGAAGGAAAAAAATGCAGTTTTAAAGACACCTACCATTAATATATTCGTAAGCCAAAAGTACAGTGAATACCTGGTGACTATAAGCGTAATGTCTATGTATAGTGTAAGATTTTCATAATATTAAAACGCGGCGTTGAAATTTTCAGATTGGGAGTGTAAGGCAGGGCCAGGAAGGGTTTGAAGGCTGTCAAGTAGTCGCCGTCTGCAATGGGAATGCCTGAAAACTGGGTGACCTCTTGACTACAACAGATAAAGTGTGGGTGGGGGGGTGTCAAGCCCTTCCAGCTGCCATGGAAAGAGGTTGAAAATGTAAGTTCCTCATATCCCTGAGGAATAATAAGAGGTAGAAGAGGGTGATCAAAGCAACGACTGGATATGGCGAAGGAACGGACCCGGACCCAGCCCCAAATCAGCACAAGCAATTTGGCGCTTCACTGACAGCTGTGTGCCATATCCTCCTAGCGATAAATGTGGATCACCCATCACAATCCTGCCAATGAAAAGCCCTGCCAAGGGAGACCATCGCTACCTGCAGTTAGCTACGAGTGAGACCCCCTGCTACGCGCCCAGTGTGCATCGATCACACAATGCGTCTCTGTCCTGCACACACTGGGTTCCGGCGAGTGTTTTAGCGGGTAGGTTCAAGCCTTAACTAACGCTGCAACACCCGAGAACTTACCATGTCAGCGACGATGTAGTTACCTCTCCAAAATTCTTTTCTTCGACCAAACAGACACAAAACCTGACTAGGCACTAGAGCATGCGCGTAAACGCCCTACTTCAACTAAACACAGCAAAGCCAACGATGCTTCGTCTTTTCGCTGTGGGCGGACCCATGTACTCCAATGAACTGGAATAGGCAGTTCAGGCAAAGAACCAGAAACAGGCTCTAGAGACTGCCTAACCGAGGTTTTCACATCGGAACTTGGTTTAAAAGTGAAAAAAGTAATTACCACCCCAACGCCATTTAAATGTAAAACCTCTGGTCTTTCTTTAAGGACTGCCGTTAAGGTTGTGCTGGGAGAGAGAGAGTGGGGAGGAGAGTATGAGGAGGAGGGGGGAGGAGAGTAGGAGGAGGAGGGGGGAGGAGAGTAGGGGAGGCACGGCCTAGCGGCCGTGCAACCAAGAAGTGAGGGGGCGGAGCTGGGGGAGGCTGTGAGAGAGAGAGTGGGGAGGAGAGTAGGAGGAGGAGGGGGGAGGAGAGTAGGAGGAGGAGGGGGGCCAAAAGAGACAAGACGGAGGGAAGGCAGAGAAGGGGAGGGGGGAGGAGAAATGCGACACGGCGGGCAGGGGAGGGGGCAGAGCGGGGAGAGGGTGGCGGCTGGGGGCACGTGCACGCGCTTTTAAGCTCAATGCGCATGCGCATTGAACTTGAATTTCACGGGCACTGCAAGGAATCGCCACGATTCCTTGCAAGTTGGTTAAAGACTGTTTAAGCCCCCATAGTCTCGCAAGCTCGATGCGCATGCGCATCGACAGGCGAGACCTAAAAATAGTAAAAGACCTAAATAGAATACCATTGATTAATCTAAAGAAAATTGAGAAGGATATAGACTTCCTCTTTGCTAAATGGAAAAACCTCCCTTTATCAATCTATGGGAGAGTGAATTTAGTAAAGATGACAGTATTACCTAAACTAACCTTACTTTTTAGTGCGCTCCCCCTTATTTTTCCACAAGATAGGATAAATAAAATCCAAGGAAAAATAGGTCGTTTTATCTGGGGCCAGAAAAGTGCTAGGTTATCTTGGAAAAAAACTACGAAGAAAACTGTTAAAAGGGGGGCTGGCGCTTCCGGATATAAATCTATACTTATTGGCATTTCAATTTAAGGGGACCAGGATGCTTCTATCTAATCCATCAGAAACCGCATGGGGTAGATTATTAGGAGAACTTGTCTTAACGGAGGGCGGCAATGGGCAGGCGGGGTTCTTATATAACTTTGGGGCCCCAAGATTTTTCAAGAAGGTACGCCTTAAGGTGTTAAAGGCAGCACTTCAGATATGGTATAAACTACGACGAATCTGGGGTGTAGGCTATTATTCTCCATTCGCACCAATCTGGGACTCACCGGGTACTCCGGCCTGTTTGAGAGACTCTTTAGCAATCCCGATAAGAAGAGCTGGGTTAGAGAAGTGGTCAGATTTGGTAGACTCTGATGGGGTTCTCCCCTGGGAAGTACTCTCTGATAAGATAGGGTCCACATTCTCCCGATTTTAGTACCTTCAGTTAAGATCTTGGTTTGAGGCGGAGGCAGGAGAGACAGAAGGCAATTGGGAGCTATAGAGGCTATTTGAGAGTGTTTTCCCGAGGAAAAAAGAGGTATCATTTTGGTATAATAGCCTATTAGATGCAGTAGACCAGGATGTTACTCTGCAGGTAGCTGTCTGGAACAACACCGCACTCCATCAAGAAGCCGGAATTCTATTCGAATACTCCATAAAATTAATGTATAAATTCATTAACCCTGCCACACTTAAGAAAAACCACTTCTATGTTTTAAACAGGCTATACTATACTCCAGCGAAGATAGCCACATTTTCTGGCCCCTCTACCTTAGTACCATCATGTCCGAGGTGTCACATTAACAAGGTGGATGATATACATGTGCTCTTTCAATGTGCAGAACTGGGCAGATATTGGAAAGAGGTGGGCAAATCCTTAGCGGATATTTTTCAAATGCTTATAGCGGTAGACCTACCTCTGGTCCTCTTTGGTATGAATAAGCAGGAGAACACAACACTGTTACAGCCGCAAAAGGGCTTGCTTCTTAATCTGGTGGTTTTGGCCAGAAGAGAGATATGCATAAGATGGAAAGATCCTGTTCCTCCAACAAGGGAAAGTTGCATTAAAGCCGCTCTTCGCATGGCGAGCCTAGAATATGAAGAACCATTAACGTACATCTGGTCCCCTTTGACATCAAGGGGACGACGCTTGCATATGATAAATGGGTGATAATTGGAGAGCGGAATATAAGTCCAATGATTACGCCCAGTCCTCTGGATAAAGAGGAAGGCTGCGGATGGCTAGATGGATGCAGTAAGTCGGAGGGAGTACAATTAGCATTAGGCGGGTTGTCAAAACTACTGTGTCTATGGGGAGGTGAGGACAAAAAAAAAATCATTTTAATACATTTTTACAAAACAAACCATATACAAAAACAATGTCATTTACTAGGCCATTTACTCAAAATGATGTCACTGCGAGACCTATTGCATTGTAAATGCTTGTTCAGGAAGTAGTTGAGAGGGCACAGATTTAGTATAGGGAGGTGGAATCTGTTCATCTTTGGCTCCAGAAAGAAGTGAGAAAAGCACTACAACCGATGTCAACACCCTCTTGATGGCCTACTTTGGCCAAAAGGGTTTGCGCTTCCTGACGCAACAGGGAGAGATGGTCCTCTGTCAGCAAATCTGCAGACAATAAAAGACACACAGATAGACTGAATGCAGAGCAAATCAAACATTCTCTCCCAGTCAATAGATCTGGGTTAAATCCATTGTTCTTTTGCTCACCATGCCACCCCAATCTAGACGCAGCCATATACAAATCAGTCTTGACCCTGGGCCTCATGGAAACAGTCCGGACCAAGCAAGGTCTTCCCTAGACCAGAAACAAGCATTGTGGGACCGGTTTTGGGGCAATACCCCGTATCAGCCAGGCTAACTTGAATCCAGTATTGCAGTGAGCCCTGGGCCCACGTCTGGGCATACTGGCGCACTTAGAGCGAGAAAGCAAAAGAGACACAGATGATGGACGGAATGCAGAGCAAATCAAACATTCTTCTCGAGTCGATAGATCTGGGTTAAATCCATTGTTCTTTTGCTCACCATACCACCCCAGCTTAGACCCAGCCATATGCAATTCCGTCTTGACCCTGTGCCTCATGGGAACAGCCAGGCCGAAGTGCCAAGCCAGTTCTTCCCTGGACCGAAACAAGCATCTTGGAACCGGTTTTAGGGCATCACGCCAGACGGTGGCATGGTAGGAGGGGAGTCAGTGAATGAAAGGGTGCAATCTCGCTGAACAATTTGGAGCTCCCACTTGTCCGAAGTTATGTATTGCTAGCAGAGAAGGTGGTGCCTGATCCTGCCGCAAACTGGTTGCCCGTGATGCTGCAAGGGCAAGTTAAGGATTTTTTGAGCTGCCTTGACACAGATCTCTGACTTTGGGTTCCATGAGGCTTGTGGGATCCATGTCTGCAGCCACAAAACGACAGGAGAATATACTGGCTGTGGTGGCTTAGTGGAAATGGACGCAGCTGGTTAGCCCAAACACAGAAAGGTGGAAGACAGAGATAGAGGATGATGTGAGGCAATGGTGAGTTCCAATGACTGGGCAGTGGGCCCTACTGTCTTTGAAGCGCTCAAGCACTGAATCTGCCTGGTCACCGAACATCATCATTGATGGGCAAATCCATAAGAATGATGGAAACATCCCGCTAAATGCCAGCTGACCATAGTCCGGTGTCGATGAAGCAATTGCTCTACTCCGCTAGTCTGTCCTGTCAAGTCCACAGTGTATTGTAAACTTTGCTGCATCCCTGCCAGCTGCAATAGTCTGGGTCAGGATGGCTCAGGCCTCCTTCGAGACCATGAGCAGCACATCAGAGTCCCCCCCGGTATGTGTATACTCACCCCAAGAGGCAGGCAGTGTTCACTGACTGCAGAGCAAAGTTTGCAGAAGAGACGATCATCCTACCAAAGGTATCAAGACTCTTGGATTCCCTATTCAGTGGCATAGTAGGGTACGCCCCAGGGTTAACCTAGGACGTTGAAGACTGAACAGCCAGACTCTCTGGAGAGTGGTGCTGGGTGAGAAGAGGTAGGTCCCCAAGAGTGAGGCAGTGGAAGCGGGTGATCATGTGCACAGGAGTGCCTGTGAAGGGCTTGGCCCAGACCGGACATCAATGAGGGCTTCATTGTTTTGGGGGGGGGGGGGGTAGGTTTGGAAGGTTCCATGTGAGATACCGCAGGTCGAAGCATCGTTGTTGGGACATTGTCTTGATCTCCACCTAGGGCAGCATAAGGTCCAGGATCTCAGCCGCCCTCTGCACAAAACCAAAAGAAGCCCCTTCCTCTGCATCCACACTAGGAAGAGAGATCAGGTAAATTTCTGATGCCAGCCAGGTCATCACACCAGTTATCCTCGGCCAAAAGTTCCTCAAGGGGGTCAGGATAACCATAAGAATTCCCAGATCTACCCCTAGCATATTCCTTACAGGGCCTGACAAAAAATGAAGGCACTGTCTCAGAACTAGAAGGTCTTTGTCTGGTCAGTCAATGTCAGACGACAGTCTGGCTCGGGGCCAATGGACAGGACTCCAGTGAAGGCTACCGAAGCCTGTCTGAATCCAGGAACTGATGCTGTTGTAGGGGAAAAGATGCTGCAATCACCAAGGAGTTATAAAAGAAGTATTCTATATTTATTGTTAAGCTACAGAGATCAACTGGTGTCCCTCTCCAGGCTAGCAGGCAACTGCCCCACCAAGCAAAGAGAAAGAACACCTCAGTAATGAAGAATCTAAAAGAAGTGTGGCTCAATGGTTAGAGCGGCAGACCCTGATGCAGACGTCTAGCCCGGGACAGAGTTCAATTCCCCGCCTCGGCGGGTCTTGGGCTCAAAATTCCACGGCCCTGATAATTCTCGCCTCGGTGCCTATTCCAATCATGGAGTCCCACTCTGCAACTCTGGGCAATAGCTTGCTTAATCTCCACAACGGCCCCCACAACGCTAAGGATGCCTGGCCTCCACCTTGGGGGTGCCCAGGAGTGGACGCCTCACAGGGAAAGCCAAGATGGGTTCCACAGCGGTATTCGTACAAGCGCCTTGAGACCCTTGCGGGCGAATAGTGCGCTATACAAGTATCAATTTATTTACAATTTACAAAAGGAATGCACATGTTAAAGAGACAGTGCAATGAATAAATATAAATGTAAAACAAGATACAACAGATGCAAAAGGGCCAAATGGCACCGATGGTGAACCTTCAGTGGAAATACAGTCTGGGCACCTTCCGAACCCATGGGGTCTGAAGGCAATCTAGAGAGGTCAGCTTGTCCATAGATGAGGTACAATTGTCTCACAGAATTGCTGTAAATGGGTGGGGGCCGCTTCAGCTCTGGGAAATTCATGGAAGCATGGAGCGGACCCAGTCTTAGGCCCAGCTGTGGAAGTGGGGGAGCAGGGCCTAGACTTGCAGCAGCATTCCCACTCCTCACCTTAAGACTTGGACCGGCACAGTGAAGTCGAGGAATGCTTCGACTTCTAGGTCTTCTTCTTGTGAAACTTAACAGATGAAGATACTGACCTCGATGACTACCGACGGGAACGACTCAGAGAGAAGGCCGGGACTTTTCACAAGACCAGAACTTGGAGTGGTGCTAAGCGACCAGGAGTTTTTGAATCCATTTCACAGCTTGCTTCAGCAGATAAACACACAATTGCAGTTTTCAAAGTAAATGCCAGCCTGACGCATTTCAGGTTTTCTCTATCCTTTCTCCAGAGGCAAAGTTCAGAGGGGATTAAAGAAGCAGTTTCTCATTGTGCACAGTTATATACATTCCCAACACCTGCCCCAGTGGGCGTGGCATCTCTCAAAGCCTTCTGGACCTTGCAGTGCATCAATAATCTTCCCCTCTGTGGGGCAGCTTCCAATACCGTCAAATTTGAACTGTAGTTGAATTCCAAGTGAAGGAGAGCCCACTGCTAGGGGCCGGTCCGTGCAGGCCTTCAACTGTTGCCTGCAGTCACATAATGAACACTTGCAGCGCCAATGCAGGATAGTGCTGTTAGGAGGCACAAACTTCACTGCTGGAAAGCGGGGCAGATGAACAAGTTACTTACCTTCGGTAACAATATATCTGTAAGAAACATTAGTTAGTATTAGATTCCTTACCTTAGAATATCCCCAGGCGTCAGTCTGGATCCGGAAACTTTTGCGTAGCAGTACCCCTGCGCGTCGGTAGGCGTCGTCTGCAGGTTTCCCCTGCGGCTCCGCGTCCGTCGTTGGCGCCGTGCGCCGTGATGACGTCGCTGGAGTATATAGACGCCGCCTCCGCGCGCTGACATCAGTTCTTTGCACACAGCTTTTCCGCGCCAGAACACGCAGAGCCATGTGAGAACCAACACTGGTGCCATTTGAAACTAGGGCCCTGAAAGGGATGTCCTTAACCCTAGGTATCAGTTCGCAGAACGGGGAGGATGGGTGGGGCGGTAAGGAATCTAATACTAACTAATGTTTCTTACAGATATATCGTTACCGAAGGTAAGTAACTTGTTCATCTGAAAGAAACACGTTAGTATAAGATTCCTTACCTTAGAATAGATACCCCAGCAATACCAACCCCGGTGGTGGGTCTGCGAACCAATACAATCCTACACCAGAAAGTCCTGGAGGACAGAACGGCCAAAGAAGCCATCCCTCCGGACTTGACCGTCCAGGCAGTAGTGCCTCGCAAATGTGTGCAGAGAGGCCCACGTAGCCGCCTGGCAAATGTCCTGCAAGGGGACTCCCCGGCCCAGGGCAGTAGTAGCCCCCGTGGCCCGAGTGGAATGGGCCCTCAGCCCAACAGGAGGCTCCTTCCGAGCCAAAGAGTAGCACGCTTTGATGCACAGAACGACCCACCGAGAGATGGTCCGTTTATGTACCGCCCGTCCCTTCTTCGCACCCACGTAGCCAACAAACAGTTGGTCTTCCACCCGGAACTGGCGTGTGCGATCCATATAAAATGAAAGCGCACGTTTTGGGTCCAGACGATGGAGCCGCTCTTCATCCTTTGAAGGATGCGGAGGCGGGAAGAAGGAAGGGAAGGTGATGGACTGCCCGATGTGAAAAGAGACAACTTTGGGCAGGAAAGAAGGTCTAGTTCTCAGAACCACCTTATCTGGATGAATGGACATGAAAGGAGGTTTGACAGAAAGAGCCTGGAGCTCACTCACCCTCCTGGCAGAGGTGATGGCAACCAGGAAGGCGGTCTTTAAAGTCAGGAGACGGAGAGGACAAGAATGAAGTGGCTCAAAGGGAGCACACATCAAGAAGGTCAGAACCAGGTTCAAGTCCCACTGAGGCATCACAAACGGAACAGGTGGATACATGTGTGTGATGCCCTTCAAGAATCTTGTTACAATGGGGGACTTGAACAAAGAAGGTTGATCAGGCAGCCTCAGAAAGGCCGAAAGGGCAGAAAGGTAGCCCTTGATAGTGCCCAGAGCAGAGCCCTGCTGGGCAAGAGAAAGAAGGAAGAGAAGAACCTCAGAAAGAGGGGCAGAAAGAGGATCCACAGCCTTTGCTGTGCACCATGCCACAAACTTGTTCCACCGACAGGCGTATACCGATTTCGTGGAGGAACGCCTGGCTGCCAGAATTACATCACAGACTTCAGGAGGCAGGTCAAATGGCCTCAACTGCCGCCGCTCAATCTCCACGCCTGGAGGTGGAGGCTGGACAGGTTCGGGTGGAGGACCGTCCCCTGCTGCTGGGACAGAAGGTCCTCCTGAAGGGGCAGGCGGATCGGGGGACCGACTGACATGCTGAGTAGCTCGGGATACCAGTACCTTCGAGCCCAGTCCGGAGCCACAAGGATGACTTGGGCCCGGTCGCGCCTGATCTTCTTCAGCACTCTGGGCAGAAGTGGTATAGGCGGAAAGGCGTATAACAGACCGCAACTCCACTCGCGCCGAAAGGCGTCGCCGTGCGAGTGCCGTCTTGGAAACTCCAACGCGCAGAACTGATGACATTGCGCGTTCTCTTCTGTGGCGAATAGATCTAACCAAGGCTCTCCCCATTGCCGAAAGAGGCCTTGCGCCACGTCCGAGTTCAGACGCCATTCGTGATCCATCGAGCACCGACGGCTGAGTTCGTCCGCCCTGGCGTTCAGAGAACCTGCCAGGTGTTGAACCGTCAAAGTCACACCCTTACGTTCCAGCCATTGCCAGAGGCGCATAGCCTCCTGGCAAAGGGTCCACGACCCCACCCCGCCCTGCTTGTTGCAGTACCACATGGCGGTGGTGTTGTCCGTGAACACCTGCACTAGACTCCCGTTGACAAAGGGGAGGAATGCTTTCAGTGCCAAACGAATCGCCCGGAGCTCCAAACGTTTATATGGAGCCGGGACTCAGCCGGAGACCAGATGCCTCTGATCTCTGCCTCTCCCAGGTGGCCTCCCCAGCCCTGGAGGGACGCGTCCGTCACAACAACGTGCTCCGGTTGGGGAAGGGAGAGGGATCTGCCTCTGACCCAATCGCGGTCCGTAAGCCACCACTGCAGTTGTCTTGCAGTGCCCTCCGAGATCAAGACATGGTCGGACAGATTGCCCTGATGCTGGGCCCACTGAAACTTCAGGTCCCACTGCAGAGCCCGCATCCGCCACCGGGCGTAATACACCAGAAGGATGCAGGAAGCCATCAGCCCCAGCAGCCGCAGCATCAACCTGACCGAAACCCGGGATAACGGCTGAAAGATGGGAATCAAAGCCTGTATATCCTGGACTCGCCGTTCCGGAGGATAGACCTGAAACTGCGCCGAGTCGAGAACCGCTCCGATGAAAAGGAGCTTCTGAGAGGGACACAGGTGTGATTTCGGCACGTTGATGGAGAACCGCAGCTCGTGCAGGAGGTCTGCCGTCATCTGAAGGTGGCGGACGACTGTCTGGGGCGAGTCCGCCTTCAACAACCAGTCGTCTAGATAGGGGAAGACTGAGACCCCCAATCTGCGCAGATGAGCTGCGACCACCGCCATCACCTTGGGGAACACCCGTGGGGCGCTGGTAAGGCCGAAGGGGAGCATGATAAACTGAAAATGCTCCAGGCCTACCGTGAACCGCAGGTAACGCCGGTGGGCCAGCAGGACGGGGATGTGAAAATACGCATCCTGCAAGTCCAACGCTACCACCCAGTCTTGCGGGTCGAGAGCAGCCGAGACCTGAGCTAAAGTCAACATCTTGAACTTCTCCTTCCGGAGGAAGCCGTTGACGTTCCATAGATCCAAGATAGGACGTAGGCCCCCTTTGTCCTTCTTGGGTACCAGAAAGTAGTGGGAATAGCAACCACGTCCTACTTCTGGCCCAGGAACGCGCTCGATGGCCCCCTTGGCCAAGAGGGCCGTAACTTCCTCCCTCAGAAGTGCCAAGTGGTCCCCCGACACACGGTGGTTCTGCGGTGGCATGGCTGGAGGAGTTGTCTCGAAGGGGAGGAAGTAGCCCCTTCGGACGAGCTGCAGCACCCACCTGTCCGATGTTATTGTGCGCCAGTGGGAGAGGTGATGGCGAACCCTGCCTCCCACCGGTGTCACATGGGCCTGAAAGCTCGGACTAGGAGGATTAAGTGGCAGATGCTGCGGGGGGAGGTGTGGCCTGACCTCGCCGCTGTCCCCGACCGCCGCCACGGCGGTTTCCACGGCCGCCACCGCGTTGATAAGTCTGTTGCGGTGCGTGGCTGGCAGCACGTGTGGGACCGCCCCCTTCCTTGGCCACGAAAGGAGCGAAACGAACCCGTTTGCTGGAGCTGGGTCGAAAGACCTAAGGACTTGGCCGTGACCCTGGAGTCCTTGAAGCGCTCCAGCGCGTGGTCCGCTTTGTCGCCAAACAGGCGACTGCCATCAAACGGCATGTCCATTAAGGCATTCTGGACATCAGCCGAGAAGTTGGCGGATCTCAGCCAGGCGTGGCGACGAATCGCCACCGTCGTGGACATCGCCCTGCCCAGCGAGTCGGTCGTATCAAGACCACACCTGATGGAGTTCTTGCTGCGTCTCGGCCTTCAATCATAGCCTTGCCGAGCTTAGCCCGTACCTCCGGCGGGCATTCAGGCAGCAGGTCCGTGACCGTATCCCACAGAGAGTGGGTGTAGCGGTCCAAGAGGCACGCGGTGTTGCAAGACCGCAGTCCCAGACTCAGGGACGAGAAGACCTTTTTGCCATACTGGTCGTACCTCTTTGATTCCCTGTCGGGCGGGGCCGACGGGAATGCGGTCTGGGAGGTGGAGGCCTGGATCACCAGACTCTCAGGGGTGGGGTGGGTGGACAGAAACTTGGGGTCGTCCGAACACGGACGGTGGCGTCTGGCCACGTTCCTATCAACAGGCGAACCTGAAGCGGGCCTGGACCACGTGCCCAAAAGAACGTCCGTTAAGGCCTCGTTGAACAGCAGCTGTGGCTCCTGTGGGCATGACTGCGGTTTGAGTACCTCAGTGAGGATGTTAGTCCTCACGGCCGCGACTGGGAGCACAAGGTTTAAGGCCTTGGCAGCACTCATCAACACCACTGAATAGGCAGCCCCCTCCTCCGTAGCCACGGTAGGAGGTGAGACAAAGCCAGGGTTGGGGGAGTCATCCAGACCACTGGCGTCACCCAAGTCACCTGTCCAGTCCATGTCGTACTGACACTCGCGTGTCAGAGGGTCCTCAGACCCCTCCCACCCCTCTCCGTATTCTACATCCTCACCATATTCGGAATCAACAATGTAGACCGGCTCCTCGGGGTTCACAGGTCCCATCGGCGTCGAGCCCGGCGTCGATCGACGCCGGTCCGACTCCGCGTGCGGATTCGGAGAGGGAATGGGGACGGCGCCGGCCGGCGCCAGGGGTTGCCCCGATGGAATCGGTGCCGGAGAGGCCGGTTGACCAGCTGGCGTCGACGCTGGGATCGGAGCCGTCGGCGGACCCGACGGTGTCGAGGCAGGGTCACCCGAGCCGCTAGGGCCCCCGGACGGGTTCACAGGGCCCGAAGGCGCCGCGGAACCCGCCGGAGGAGAAAGAGCCCTCATGGCCACGAGGAACGCCTCTATCTCCTCGGGCGACGCGCCTTGCCCAGGGACTGCAGGGTATGGAGCAGGCCGCGTCGGCGACTCACGCGGAGCCGCGGGGGTGGGGGTACGATGACGACGCCCCGACTTTTTGTGCTTCCTACCTGAGGAACCAGATGAATGGTGACGACTCCCGGAGCACCCGTGACGGCTCCGCGACCGCTCCCTCGATCGCTCCCTTGACCTCCAGCCGGACCGGGACCGCTCTCGACGCGGGCCGACACCCGGAACTCGAGCAGCTTGCGGGACCGCTCCCGCCTAGCTTTATTCGTCAAGGCCCGGCAATCGACGCAGGCGTCCACGTCGTGGTCGGGGCCCAGGCACCGGAGGCAGAGTCGGTGATGATCCGTGACCGACATCGTCCGGTCACAGTCGTCACAGTTCTTAAAACCGGGCATCCTACCGGCACCGTAGAAGATTCAGAGATCAAAAAATATCAAAAAACTTGGTCAAAAGACCGGAGTACTGCTCTTCGGATCTGCGCTAACTGGCGCGGAAAAAAGAAGAACTGACGTCAGCGCGCGGAGGTGGCGTCTATATACTCCAGCGACGTCATCATGGCGCACGACGCCAACGACGGACGCGGAGCCGCAGGGGACGCCTGCAGACGACGCCTACCGACGCGCAGGGGTACTGCTTCGCAAAAGTTTCCGGATCCAGACAGACGCCTGGGGATATTCTAAGGTAAGGAATCTAATACTAACGTGTTTCTTTCAGATAGCACCATTTTTGCCACTTCTCGCCACTTGGAATTCAACTACAGTTCAAATTTGAAGGTATTGGAAGCTGCCCCACAAGGGGAAGAGTATTGACGCACTGCAAGGTCCAGAAGGCTTTGCGAGATGCCACGCCCGCTGGGGCAATGAAAAACTGCTTCTTTAATCCCCTGTGAACTTTGCCTCTGAAGAAAGGTTAGAGAAATCCCGAAACGCATCAGGCTGACATTTACTTTGAAGACTGCAATTGTGTGTTTATCTGCCGAAGCAAGCTGTGAAATGGATGCAAAATTACGAGTGCCAAATAAAACTTCATGTGGCTTCCTTCGTCTTGGGGCTTACCTGTTTTGTTGGAATATTTATATACAACAAACTTTGAAGTATAGATACACAAAGTAAAGATTCTTTTAATAAATTTACACACAATTTCTTTTCACTGTGATACAGGAGTTCGCATTATTGGCTCTGATATGGACTTGACAGTGACATTTGACCCTGTGTACGACCATTCGAAGATTCATGACTTTGGGCACTTGCCCTTGATTGTAAAAATCTTGTAAAAATATTTTAAAATGTATGGTGTATATTGCAGTATCTATAATTTATTCTAGTATATTTGTTTGTATAATGTTTTGCACAGCCCGAAACGCGTCGTCGTGAGAGGTGATTAATAAAGTTTTTCTTGCCTGAAATTTTGCTGCAGAGGCCTGAGTCTGCTTCCTCGCCAGGCGCTTGCTGGAAGTGGTCGGGGTAACCTTTGGAGATATATATATATATATATATATATATATTTATATATATTACCTACTGGCGGTCGCCAGTAGGTAGTTATAGTTAGGATTTTTTTCAATGCAAAATCTCAAAATTCTATTTGGAATAACTTTGGCGCCGGTTGACTAATCTGGCTGAAAATTTCCTCAAATTTGCCTCGCGGAGCTCCGGTCCTTCCTTGAAAGTTTGGGGGGGATTCGTCAAGCGGGGGCCGAGATAAAAGGGGGGTCCCAAAACGTGTTTTCCCCATGTTAATTTCCATAGGGCGGTCAAACTCACTTTTAGCCCGAACGGCTGAATGGATTTCCACCAAACTTGGCAAAATTGTAGGGACTGGTAGCCCGATGTGCCTTTGCTATGTCTCAAGATATGTGCTCCAGTGGTTTTTGAGTAATTTAGGTTCAAAAAAATATATATATCTATGGCAGCGCCACGGTACGCGCACCGTGGAGCGCACCGGGCGCGCTACGCGACTTGCTCACGGAAAGCTGATTGGCTCTCGGGTGTCTGTAAACATTCGAAACAGTCCGGAGCGGCCGCCATCTTGTGTCTCTGTAAGATCGAGACACAAGAGGAGGCAAAAACAAAGGGGGAAATGACCATAAGGGGGCAGAGTAGACCCCCCTGATCCCCTAGGTTTGATGTGGGGGCAATAAAAGGGCCCCGCGGGGCAAAAAAAAAAATATATATATTCGATTCTCGCGGGGGGAGCGCCCGGTACGTGCACCGGGGAGCAGACCGGGGAGCGTACCATGTTAAAAACTCAGTGAAACAGTAAAATAATAATTTAAAGTGCTTAGAGGTAGTGATGCATTGCTGGAGTGTGTCACAAAAGTGACGCAACTCCAGCAATGCATCCTTTCACATGGGGCCAGCCCCATGTGCAAGATTTTGACGCAATGGTGTCCTAAAAGTGACGCAGTGAAATCTCATAGATTTCACTGCGTCAATTCTACGACCCTTTCTTGCGTCAATACGCCCCCTTTGCATACATTACACCTGGCGCAGGTATAATGTGAAAGGGCTTGTGTCAGTCTTTTCTTACCCTTCCACACCACCGTTCTTTTACTACATTTTCTTCACTTATCCACATTCCCCATGTTCATTCTACTTCTCTTCACTCTCGTTCCCCACACTCACCTTCTTTCAGTCCCCCTACTTCACTTCCCTTCCCCTCTCGTCCCTTTCTTTGCTTTATCACTCATTTTCATTTCCTCTCCTCTCTCACTGCACTCCACTTCAGTTACTCATTTTGAATTTGATAAGAATATAGCTCTTTTTTGAGAACTGGAGGTAGTTCTAAAAAGAACTGTTTTTTTTCTATGTTTTTTTCAGAACAAAAACAAAAACAGGGAATGCAAAACTGCTCAACAGGAGCAAAAAAAAGGGGACAAATTAGGGCTGGGGAAGGCAGCAGTGTTCTTGCCTCTTGCGTGCAATGAGCTTGATGCTCTGCTCACCATAGCAAAGCAGTTCATCGCATTGCTTGCACTTAATAGTAATGTCACTAAAAACAGGTTGAATGTTCGGAATCATCTCCAATTCCGCTGCACTTCCTCTCCCTGATGTTGTGGCTCCTCCTGTAGATGTAGAGGCACCATCCCTTGGGGGATTACGTGCCAGGTCTCGGACACTCTCCCGGGCATAGTTCTGGGGGTGCCTGCGTTGGACGTGGCGAATCATTGTCGAATTGCCAAAACTGTACTTCCTTTTTGGGTCTCCTCGGGAAAGCACAGTTTGGCAGATTTTGCATTCTACTTTGGGAGCATTCACCTTTTTTAATCCTTCAGGTATTGAAAAAAATTTCCAAATAAAATGCTCCTTGATCTTGGGCTGAGGAGGCTCTTCCTGAATGAAGCCATCCGAGTCCTCACTACTGCTGGATGGTCTAGCTGCCATTCTTTCCACAAAATGGTAGGACAGAAAAAAACAGGTCTTGCTGTCTCCTAAGTGAAAAAAGAAATGAAGGAAATGGGTGGGGTTTTCATTAGTTGTAAAAAAAAAAACTGATACCAACCAATGAAAAGAGTTATTTTAAGGTCACATGACCAGGGCTTTCATCATTTGGAAACCAAAACTGTCCTGAACCAATAAAAAGTGTTATTTTTAGGTCACATGACCCGACGCGCTTACACTACGCGCCGCGGGGCGCGTCGGATGCTTACGTTGCGCGATCGTATTCGCTCGAGTGCTTCCGGGTGCGCTTACGCCGTGCCTATCACGCAGACGCGGCTACGCGATACGTCACGATGATGTTTTCGTTCGCAGCAATAGCGCTAACAGGACGCTCACCGGTGCGTGCCGGAAAAGTGCGCTTTCCGGTGCGCACACCGGGGCGCGCACCGGGAGCGCACCAGGGAAAAAAAAAAAGAAAGTATTATATAAATGTACAATATAGGATTCATTATAAAAAATATTACATTTCATAGGTTTGAGGCCCTATATATAGTTAGGAATTAGCATTTAAAAAACCTATGAAATTCACTGAAAAAACCATAGGTTTCACACCAGTTATAGTTAGAAATTAGCATTTAAAAAACCTATTAAATTCACTGAAAAAACCATAGGTTTCACACCAGTTATAGTTAGCAGGAAGTTTTACTCGCATAAAACCATTGAAATTCCCATGTTATAGTTAGTTGGACTCACTATAACTTGCTCGTGCAATGCACTGCTGATGACGTCACATATTACATCACTCATGACATGGTCAGTGACATCACTCATGACATCACATAGCAAAACATTTCATTTCCTCTTTTATATATTTTTCATTATATAATTTTGTACAAAATCAAAAAATTACTTCATTAGACATAAATCCTAATGCATCTAATCATTGGTACATTTCTTTTATAACCATGATTATTGCCAATAAATATACCACATACAAAAATATAACAAAAGTCCTCCTGATTCAATACCAATCAATCAATGATAACTTTATTTCGGTCGAAAAGACCATAAAAGTGCAGATAAAATACATACAAGGCACAATTCATTTTAAAACAATAAATAATGAACCAATCAATATTAGAGATAAAAATTAATTAAACTCAGCAGTTATCAAAGACCAAGAAATATAAAAGTCATAGTTGATCACAGGCATTATACAAAGCTTTTCCTTCTGCGCCACATACCAAGTAGAAAACGAGATACAGCAAATACTATGGGGTAAGAAGTATCATACATTAGAACCCTGCAGTACAATGTCTAAACCCCACATTCCTACATAATGGGATCAGCCAGCATTTCTGTATTCTTACATACGCTGGACAGAAAAACATAACATGAGGGACATCTTCTCGTTTATAATTGCATGCCGGGCAGGCTCCATTCTCCGATTTTGTCCATTTAGAAGAAAATGCCCTAACTGGTAGGCTGAAGTTGAGTGTATAACTTCCTCGCAAGAGGTGGTTGAATTGCATCTAGGAATTCCTCTAGTCGTGCTTCCGATTTTACTAAGAGGTACTCTATGGACAGCCTACCGAGAGTAACTGATCTCTGTAGGGCTAAATGATTTTGCCACTTCAGCAGATTTTGGAGTTCCGATCTCGATATCCTCGGGCAACTCAATTCCGGGGTCTCCCAAAGCTCAGGCAACCCTATCCGGGTACTAAGAACCTTAATGTGAAGCAACCACAGGATATTTTTGCTTTTTAAAAGATCCCAAACCTCCAAAAATTCCACTCTATAGGGGGCCAGCTCAGGGACCGACCAGAGCCTCCTCCAATAGAGAAAAGGCTGTGCAGCTACCAACTCCTCTATTGACTCCAGGCCCAAATCAAATCGTAGAGGGATGAGTGGTGTACTTTGTGGTAAACCCACTAGATTCCTCATAAAACTCTGTTCCACCCACAAAAGATTAGATATATTCTTATGGCCCCAAAGTTCAGCACCGTACGTTGAGGCTGTTCTCTCCTGGAGTCGATATATTTCAAGCACCGGAGCTGCCGGTTTGAAGTCTGATTTCTGTGGAGCTTGCTAATACTCCCTGCTATTTGTGTTAGCCTGAGAGCTGACTTAGAAATTTGGAACCCCCAGTCAAAATCTTCCGTCAAAGTAATACCAAGATAGACAAAAGTTTTGACACGTTCCAGGGGTTTACTATTGAGGACGGGATTTGAGCGGGTCTGCCTCGGGGGATTGAATATCATAAACTTGGTCTTATCCAAGTTGACCTTCAATCCACGCGAAGCAAAACCGTCCAGAATACGCGGGATGCCGATGATGTTTTGGATAGCAGCAGGGTGTCATCCGCAAACATCAGAGCGGGCACCCGCCCGGTAGCCAGCCTGGGAGCATCGTTCTATATTACACCATTTAAGTGGTCCACAAGACCATTGAAGTAAAGACAGAATAACGTGGGAGCCAGGACGCACCTCTGATGTACACTCTTTGAAACATGAAAGGGTGCTGAGAGATTTCCATACCTCCCACACCTGACTTGGGCATAATTGCCAGTATGTAATCTATTTAAGATATTCAATAAATAAGGCGGGAGACCCAAGTCTGCTAGAACTTTCCACAACTTTTCCCTAGGAACAAGGTCGAAAGCGGCCCGCAGGTCAACAAAGACAAGGTAGAGGCTGCCACCCTCCACTCTTGCCGTTTTCCAAAATAAAGCCTGCAGCCAAAATATTTGGTCCAAGTTTGAAATACCTGACCTAAACTCTGCCTGGAGTGTAGTCAATATTTCGTTTTCCTCCATCCACCCTTGGATCCTATCCAAGATGATCCTGCAACATCAGTTTTTGTGTTGTATCTATAAGACTAATGGGCCTATAGTTAGATGGGGTTAACGGGCAACCTTCTTATAGATGGGGACGATCTCGGCTCCTAGCCAGGTGCCTGGTAGATCAGTCCCCATAAGAATCGCATCAAATAGGACAACCAAATATGGTGCCCATATTTTAGGTTGAGAACAAAATAAATCCCCAGGCAGTTTATCAAGGCCAGGGGCTTTGTTAGAAAGTAGCCTTGCTAATGCAGACTCAACCTCCTTCAGAGTGATAATCTCGGGCATTGCATGATGGCACTTATCCTCAACATCCCGGGAGCCCGGCCACCGATCGTCGCCCGGGGCCCCCGCCAATCGATACTCAAGGCGGGGGCACGGGGCGGGGAACGAAGTAGGCACCGTAGCTTCGCCCAGGGCCTGGTCCGTCACCCATACCAAACTATACTCCTGACAGGGTTCGAGACCTGAAAGGGGCACGGACTCTAGCGCCAAGTCAGCATATAATGCTCCAAAGTGTGCTTCCCACACTAAGGGTGCTATATTCGGGGATAGAGCCAAACTTCCCCCACTCACGCCTGAGTCAACAAGAGCCCAAAACGACTTAGAGTCCTTACATGAGAGTGCTGATCTAAGCTCCTCCCACCTAGTCTCCTCCAAATCCCTCTTTCCCCTAATGATTGCCTTTTTGTAAAGCAATTGTGATATTCTAATTCCTGCTCTGTCTTTGGTTTTAATTGCAGTGAGCAGGTCTTTTTTTGCTTTCCTGCAGGAGGCGCCATACCAGGGGTGTGTCATGACCCGATGGGATTTGTTCCCACTCACAGGGCAAAACACATCCACTAGCGCGACAGCCAACTGCTCATGGATTTCCACAGCTCTACCCTGGGGACCCAAATCCTCCATCTCAGAAATCAGAGGTATAGCAATCTGATATATTTCAGCAAGTTTGGTGGGGGGGTCCTGGAAATAAGGCCATTTAACCCTGCGCCTATTGTTGGCTATCATGAGAGGCAGGAGTTCAAAATTAAGTTCGGGTCCAGGATTTGTCAGCCCAAAACTCCCTGGCTTGAGTGTTAGGACAAGGGCATTGTGGTCACTGTCTTGTCTTGGGAGAACCCTGAATTCCAGCAATCTATCCCAGTATTTAACCTCCATCATTATATAGTCAATGGTTGAAGTTTGCTCTAGTCTGTTAGACATAGCTGACCCCGGTTTGTCAGGTTCCAGACTCCCATTTCACGCCCGCAAAGATGTTGCAAGGGAGAGTGATTTAATTTGGAGGGCCAACGGGGTCCATGCCCTGACAGGAGGGATCTGGGGATCAGGAACATGCAGGTCCTCATCATCCTGTTCACCCAACTCTACACTGACAAGGGGCTCAAACTGACAATTGAAGTCACCACCAAGCAGTATAGCGATCGAGGGATCAAGTGCCTGGATGAAGAGTTTTAATACATCAATTGTGTCAGATTCCTGCCCATATTTAACTGGCCTTGAGTAAATATTTAATATGGCCACCTGGGGCATATTTTGAGGGGTTAGAAGTACACAATGGACATCTAGGGAATTAGTTGGTATTTGGACAGCCTGGACTCCCGTGTGCGTGCCCACCCATATGGTTAGGCCTCCCGATGGTCTCCCCCTGCCCCTGGTTGTTGCCAGAATGTCAAAGGTTGCATAACCGGGACTTACACTATCCTCCAATGCCTAAGTTTCCTGCATCAAGCAGATGTTGTGCATTGCTATAAAGGAGCTCCACTCGGGCAAGAGCAATTTATTTTTCAACCCGGCCACATCCAGGACAAACTTTTTATACATCCATCAGCTACCCCAACATTTGCTGACTGTTTCCCCTTACCTCTCTCAGACCCGCTATCACCAATGGAAACCATGGACTTTATTGTCCCTTCCCTAGTCTCACCGCTAGCTAATGCGACATTAAGGGTGCGTGCTCCCAGCTGATGCACCCTCTCCCCCAATTCCATCCTACACCCCATGGTCGCGTGTTGTGCTGTTATTACATTGTCGGGGACAGTGGTAGCAACATTATCCTCCAGTGCAATTGCGAGAGTACATAGACTACTGGCAGTTTGTAATATGGAATCCTGCCTCCCAGGGCGTCAATCAACCTGTTCCAGCAAACTAAATTTATTTCTTTGGGGAAATAGCGAGGGTAAAGGGATATACGACTCAGAGCCCTCCCAAGTTGTTCTCCCCTGTTGGAATCTATGTGGTAGATTATTTTGGCCCCCTTCATACTGGACACTGCTACTCTGGACGATCCTCATCTGGGAAGTGGGTTAGAAGTACGACAAGTGAAGGGGGAGAATTTGGGTGTTCGACCAGGTTGGCAACCCACTGCAGATGTGTTCTACAGCACATATGTGCCTAAAGTTAATTACAACACAATTTCCTGCAATAGTTTTTGGTCCTGACCCAATCAACTCAAGTGTTCTAACACATAATATTTCACCAGAAGCATTAGGGGGAGAAGGCCTGTTGGTGTTAAGCCAGTTTATGCATTCATTTTTGAGATCAGTATGATCCTCACTTTTTCCCTGGCTTAAGGGAGGAACCCCAGCAAGCACCACAACATATGGTAACGACTCGGAGGGAGATCAATGGAGGGCAACTCGATTGAAGACCCCTTTGCTAGGTTGTTTCTAGTAGATTGGGTTTGTTGGTCCGAGTGCTTTATCCCCACTTCAGGCACCCCCCTCACCACTACATTGCTTCCTCTACCCACTTTTCCAACCCTAGTGAGAGGCAAAGCTGTTTCGGGGATAGAATTACCACTTGCCTGAGGGGGTACAGCTGGAATATTATTACTGACTGGCAGGCTTTTAGGATCAAAACTAGATTTAGTGATGCTGGGAATCATTTCAGTGACAGGAGTCCCAGCAGCATTATTACTGGCTGGGATGGATCTAGGGTGAAGAGTAGTCTTGATGGTGCTAGGGGTCTCCCTAATAGCCTGTTTCCCCGGTGGATTAGTAGGCTGAACTCTCCCTAGCCCTATATTATTAATTGTAGATACTAATCTATCCAGCCTGGATGACAAGGATTTGATATGTGTACCAATGAAATGTTCCATATGGGCCTGGAAGTCAGCAAGTATATGAGTAACCCATACAGGTGTTCCCACGAATGATTGAGATGGCCCAGCAACAACCGGTGTACAATCAGGCATAGGCATAGTTCTGTTGGTTGATTTTTTTGGGAGGTTTTGATTTCTTACCTCTAGGACGGGATTTAGGGACTTTTTCTGCTACAGGATGTGGGGGGATTTAGCAACCTCAGGGCTATTAATTACGTCAAGAACAACCTGAGCACAAGGTAGCTCCGCGAAAGAAGACTAAGAAAAAAGCTAGAGTGAGGGGGAATAACTGTAGCTACTAAAATATCCCCCGCTTGCTGCAACGGAGGGACTGCAGGGGTAATTGATAATCGCGTCTCTGTGTTTTCTATGGCTGTAGCCACGACCCCGATAGTCTTCTGCAGCATCTTGTCTATGGCCGTCAGGCTCGGGAGAGGTTGTGTCATAGCAGCCTGGTGCCTAGTCATAGGGCAGGAATTAGCAGACTTAAAATTTTTCCCATATCGCTCATTGTTATCAGATAAAAAGAGCAACTCCCACTGTGCACAGTATTTCTTCCCTACAATATTCGAATTCAAACTACACACTGGAAGGAATATTTAAATAATCAACCCTGTGGTCAAATGTATATACATTAAAACGAAAAGTCCAATTGGAGTTTTTGCCAGTACCTTACAAATAGTTCAAACTCTAAACAGTGGTGCGGGTGTTAGGGGGGTGGCCCAACCCGGCCTCCTCTGGCCTCAGACGGCCCGCCCTTTGCCCGGGCTTAGCCGGCGCAGCCCGCGCGCGGACCAGCGACGCGGGGGTTCTGCTCAGTTTTAAGCGCCTCCGGGGGCAGGATGGTCGGTGGCGGCTTCCTGCCGTTTGGGCTCCTGGACAATGTAGTCACCCCCCCTCTCCGCGGCCGTGCAGGTGTGGGAAAGAGCTACGGCGGTGGGGGGGAGACACGAGGCCCGAGCCAGGAGTTGTAATGGCAGAAGAAGGAGCAGCGCGGGATCAATGAGGGCGGTGGCAGGTAGGTTCAATATGCCCCCAGAGTCAAAGTCAGCAGAGCAAAGTCATTTGCGGCACGGGGGTTCTTATATGACCGACATGCTACATCTGGAGATCAGCATTGTCACATCATCATCATTCTATTTTGGGAACTGCAGATTTTGCCTGCGCGTAGGACATAAAGGAGAAATGAATTAAAAGTGCATATTCTTATTTTTCAAGCCACGTTTTTCTTTGCTGGCCCCTGTGCAACTTGAAAGAAGCAAACTGATTGAACTATCCAGAACAGAACTAATTCTGGTTGCAGTATAAATTGCTATTTTGAAAATCGGAAGACTTCAACCTTGGCTGCTTCATGATTTGTTGGTCAATGAGGGAAATTGTGAGATATATATATATATATATGTGTTGTTTTCCCCTCTTTTTCTTGATCTATCACTAACCTTTATTCCTGCTGTTACATTTTGCACAGAAACCAACAAAGGACCATTTCGTATAACAATCAGGCACCATATTGGAATTTGTTTTACATTTAAGTCCCTGTAACTTAAGCAAAGGTTATATGTATTGCTAAGATACCGAGGTTACTAGACATGTAATCTCCTTTTGGTGTGCTTAAATTTCATAATCCCATATCGAGAAAATAAAAATGAAACTTGAAATCACAACATTATATCGGGATAAAAATCAATCAGTTCATACATTATCATGCTGTGTATTGGCTATGGTACCTGAGCAAGGGTCCCTCAATTTTGCCGTGTATAAAGAAGGAGCTAAAAAACCAGGCATGGACGGCTTTACATGAAGCATCATTGAGCAGAAACTGTTCCTTATTCTGGCGGGCAGTTAATGCACCATTTTTTAAAACTAAGGATGTTGCGACAATTGTGGTCGCAATAGACGAAAAGACATGGGTGGATTACTTCTCTAATGTCTATAGCAGCCGGACACAAGAGGTACCCCCTCAGGGCCTTTTATCTAACCAGGTGGAAACCCCTACTAGCTTCGAACCTATCGAACTTCAGTTTTCCCACGACGAATTGATAGAGGCACTAAATGCAAGTAAGGGAGGTAAGGCGCCAGGACCCAATGGGATACCCATCGATTTATTTAAATCTACTCATTCCCTATGGTCACCCTTGATAACTAGGGTCTTACAAGCCAGCTGTGCAAAAGGCTTTATAAAAACATGGTCAGAGTCAGTAATTATCCCAATATTTAAAAAAGGAGAACGTGATAATCCGTCATGTTATGTCCCGCTGTTGTCAGATTTAACCGCTGCATTCGACTGAGTTATTTACAATGAACTATAGAGTACACTACAAAATATGAAGAATGACCCGGTCTTAATTCATTTCCTAAAGCAACTATATTCTGGGGCCTCAGCTAAGGTGCGCTATGGTACAAACAGTGAATGCACTGCGCCGTTTTCACACAGACAGGGGGGTGAGACAGGGGTGCGTCCTTGTGCCGTTCCTTTTTACTCTATATACCAACGCCTTAGAGCAGGAGCTTGAAGGAGCGGTGAAGAATCCCCCCTATGTCGGCAGACGCCCGATAGTATCGCTTGTCTACGCAGACGACGAAGTGCTGATGACGCGCCTGCAGTTGGGACTGCAGAAAGCCCTTAAAACATATTCTTGCTTTATGGAAAACTTAGGTCTAAAATTAAATGCTAAAAAAACATTTGTAATGACTTGTGGGAAGGGGAGAAACAAATGTAATATCATTCCTCTAGGGGACGATAGGGTAGATTCCACAAACATCTTTACATATCTGGGTGTTTTATTTGCAAATTCAGGCTCATGGGGTCCGTCAGTAAGGAGTAGGAGTCTGTTATTTATTAAGTTGACTGCTGCGGTTGTTAACTTCTCTAAGAAAGTGGGGAAAAGGCCACCTGCTATACTTCTTAAGATCTATTTGGCCAAATGTGTCAGTATTGCGATCTTTGGTTCGTGAGTGTGGGGTTACCATGACGTCTCTGCTTCAATGTGTGGAAAACTCGTTTGTAAGGTTTATTTGAGCTGTTCCTTCTAGTACTCCGGTTTTTAATTGTCACAGTGAGCTGGGTATCTCGTATGTCTCCAATATTATAAAAATAAAACCTGTATTATTATGGCATCGTGTATGGACCACTAGTAGTGCACTTTTAAATAAAAAAATAATCAGGAATGCAATGAACTTGGACCATGCTGGAAAGATTACGTGGTTGAACTATGTTAAAAACAAAATCTGTGACATAGGGCATCCAGATTATTATTTTTCACCAGAGAAAATGTGGACCATCCCTAGAAAGGAGCTCAAAATAATTTGTTTGACTCATTTAGAGTCTCTTAGAGCGGTCTCGGAAATTAACAAAGTGATGGTAGTGCAACATCAACTGACCCTGTTCACGTTCAATATTCAACCCGATCTTTTATGCTGTATCAAGGGATATGATAGATATCTCTTGACCCGATAAGTTTAACAGCTTCCATCGACTTGTGAGCCATCCAGAAATTAAGGACTGGTCCAGAGAGCTTTGCCCTTGCCCTTGCGATATAGTGTCATCACAATCTACCATTCATGTGATACTGTTATACTGTTTTGTAAACTTTATGCAAGGGAAAGAACTAGATGGATCCTTCCTTTACTAAAACAAGCAGGTTGGAGACAATGTAGACCAGCTTTTTTATACTTGCCATTTTTAGATACTTCAACTATTTGTGCTGTGTCTAGTTTTTTGAAAAAACATACTTAGAGTTAGAAAAAGTTTAAATGAACTATCTGATTGTGATTATAGTCTGGCCACTACTACCATGTAAATTAACTGAAGGCACAATTAGCACATTGTAACTGATAATGTACAATGATCATGTTAAATGTTTTTAAATGTTTTTATGTTTGTGTAGGCTTTTGTGATATATATATCAAGCTCGAAACTCCAGAGAATGAAGAGACCAGACTCGCGTTAGAGGTGAAAAAGACTTGGTTTATTTACTGAATCAGCAAACAAACAGGAAACGTTTCGGATCGTGCCTTTTTTCGACTGACAGTGTACTTGCAGCATCGCTATATTTACATTTGCAAATGTCTAATTACATTTTACGTGCATTGACATGAAAAACTGACTTGAGGTTAAAAAGGACCAACAAATGCTTTGTGAATCGACTCCATCTTTGAATGCATCTATACATCTAATGGCAATGTTTGACGGGCTTCTAATATGTTTAAATACTTGATTATCTAAGCGACATAGGTATGGCGTTAAACAATAATTCATTCTGCATTGTCTTTTAGCTATTCATTGAGTTATCAAGATCTATATGAGCTTATTATACTTAACAAGGACCAACAACAGCTTCGTAAATCGACGCCATCTTTGAGTGCGTCAGTGATCTAGCTCTATAGGAGCATACTACAAGTCACAGGTGACTGTTGATCCCGCTCAGTGAACATGAGATATCGTATTGAATTAACATCATTCTCATCCAAACCTAAAGCACTCCGAAATTCATATTACGGGAACAGATAAAAATCATAATTATACTATTGGAATTTCTTAAATTATAAAGTTCTGCATGAGCATAGATCCACGTGCTGAACAAAATTAATTCATGACAATGTAAACCATGAGACAACCAAGAAATTAAAAAAAATAATATGAAATAAATTACAGTGTAAATGATTATCCTACATGGTATCATCCACAATGGTAAAATTAATCAAAAAGAGTTAATATGTAGAGGACTTGAGGTTAGGTGGCCTAGGTCATTTCCATTAAACTAAATTAATAGCTAGTTCCTCTTCTGTATTAAGGCCTGTGGGGACCTTTGTTTGAAGATCTATGATGAATCTAGATTCAAGTCTGCGTAGCTTCATTTCTCAATCTCCATCTCTTTCATGTTGCGGAACATGATCCAGGCAATAAAAACGCAATACGTTTCTATTGCTTTGATGAGGTTGAACAAAGTGACTTGGGACTTGATATTTTGGATAGTTTTTCTCGATTGCCCTCGCATGTTCCAAAATTCTAAGCTTAGTTGGGTGGATAGTGCTGCCTATGTACATCAGTTTGCACAGGAATACAAAGCAGTAAATACAGTAAAAAATATTACATGTTAGAAACTTGGTTATTGATCTTGATTTGTCACAAACTGGTACTGCATATGTAAGAGTTTTGGGGTTGTTTTTGCATGCCTTGCACTTAGTGCATGGAAAAAATCCTGTCAGGTCACTTATTCTTCGATTTGTGGGCATTGTTACTAAGTGACTTTGTACTAGAGTGGTGTCTCAATGAACAACTAATTCTGTATGTGATTTTGGGGTATTCAGGAATTGAATCTGTTTAAAAGATATGGCAATTACATTGGATAATGTTTCTTATCTTTTGTGCCTCATTAGAAAAAGTACTGATCAATCTGAATTCTTGATTTGACTTCTCTTTCTGCTCTGTTATCATTCTTTTCTTTCAGAAGACTATTGCGTGAGATCTTATCTACTCTTTCATATGTTTTGTTGAGTAAATCCTACGGGTTTCCTCTTGATTTAAATCTTTCTAGGGCCTCTCTCGCTGCCTGTTCAAAATCTTGTTTCCTTGTGCAATTCACTGAGGCCTGCTGTGGAAGGGGGTGCTGGGTCGGCTGCTGGCAACAGCAGGGCTCTTTCTGGGGCTCAGCCTAAAGATGTGGTCAGTAACAAGACCAATCCAGATTCGACTGCTTCTACCACCTCTGCACCTACCCCAGGCAACACATCTTTAGAGGTGGCTCTAGAGGAGAGCATTTGCAAAATCGCCTCGTACCTCTCGAGATGGCCAAACATTCATGCACACTTTGCATGTTCTCCACGCAAGCTGCATACAGCCTGCGTGGGGAAGATCTCCAGGACCCCATTCCCTGGCTGAGCACTCAACCACGGGGCTCAGACCAATTACAACAATGCATTGCAGTGTTGCGATTGATCAGGGGAGTCTGGGTGCTTACCAACCACATCGCTTCATTGCAGCATTGTGATTGGTCAGTGGAGTCAGGGTGTACTTCCTGTTTGCTGATCGGCCCAAGTCCGATGGAAGAGAGACGAAGCAGAGAAGAGGGGATAAGGTAAGTAGTTAGTTTGTTTATATTTACATTTCCCTTTCTTCTCCCTCCCCCACCCCTGCCCTGCCACCCTCGATACGTGCCGGCCGCCACTGCTGGGTTGGTGTAGTCAACGACACCTGGCTCCCGTGAGGAACTCCATTGTTCATATCCTGAATTTCCTGGCTTCCCTAGCATCAGAGGGTTGGCATACCAGACGACAAATACCTTCCCTTATGCAATCTTGGTGGGTCCTCCCCCTATTGACAGAATTTCTGTGAGGGAACACCCACTAACAGGTAAACTTTTTAGGAGACTATGCCTGTCTATCCCTCTGGAACCAAAGTATTCAGTCTAGGACGTCAATGTCTTGCTCACCCTGTTCCTCTGATGGCTAAGAGACAAATCTCGGTCTCGTAAGCAATTATCCACTAAGCTGGCGTCCCTCATGTGCCTGATATCTTGCAGGCGAGTTCCTGATGTCAGGACATTGGACAGTCTTTACTCCTGAAGGGCTGACTTTTCAAGTTCCACGTAGGAATAAGACCAATTCCAAAGTGCTTCCATACCCGGACTCTTCCAAGTTAAGCGTCAAATCCATTAAAGCGTATGGAGCTATGACAGAAGACCTCCGTCCACAGAGAGACAGACAGTATATTATTGCTCTTACAAAACCGCATAAGGCAGTCTCCTCCCTTACCATCGCTAGATGGGTCAGGTGGGCCATGCAAGAAGCAGGCTTTAACACTCAAAGGTTTGAGGCGCATTCCACCAGAGGAGACATGTCGTCCAAAGCATTCTCCTTGGGGGGTCGCTTAGAGGATATCAATAACGCGGCAGATTGGTCCTCGGACTCGGTTTTTAAATTTTATTTATTTTAAGCCGCACCCTATCATGGCATCCCTAGTGGTCGATATGGTTGATAAGCTTTAAACTAGCATAATCCTTGCCTCTGGTCCGGACATATAATATAACATTTCCTAGCTTCCGTAAAGGAAAGTTTAAACTCTATTAAGGCCTTGGAGGCACTGTTCCCAACAAGCCGCGCGGCAGGGCGCGCGCGCACGGAAGTCAAACCAAGCGCGCAGTGTGCCATATTTAGCGCGCACACAAAATCTGATCCTGATTCATGTTAATTGCAGCGCACACGTGCGCTGCAATTAACATGAACACTAATTCAAAGGCCTACGATCAGCCCCGCAGGCGTTGAAGCGACAGACAATAGACAGGAGTGGAGCAGTCCTGCGGGAGCCCAGACCACTGGCAGCAGACACCGGACCGTGCTTAATTGAAGGTAATGGCACTCAGGCGCCAGCCCGGCCCCCACTCTGCATCATTCAAGTTAGAGAGAAGGAAGAAGGATGCCGAAATATCTGACCTGCCCCGCCTTCTCAGCTTGTCTTCATGGGCTGGCAGATCATCTGCAGTAGAGTGACACACATTTAAAAGGTTTGAATGGTGAGGAACGCCGAACGCCCCATGGCCGAGGCAGAGGATTTTTAATTGGGAATTCTCATTCATTCACAGCCTCGTGTGCATTCCCTTTTATATTAGTGTGTCTTTAAAATTATAAAAACATTATCCGTGTCATGCTGCTTACAGTGCATTCGGCTTATAAATATCAAGCAGCAACAATACATTCAGGTGTGTGGCCACTGTGCAGCAGGTGCAGTGACACTGGAGGGGACCCAAGAGTGCGAGCAGCCCACTTTCCGGAGATTACGACTGCCTTATACTTTTAACAAGGGGGCATGTTCCAAGCTTGTATTATAGTAAGTGACACCCTTGAAATGCTTAAATTGTTACAAACGTTTCCTTTTTCAGGTGAACAAAAACACCATCTTTTTCACAGCATCTTACATTTCACTCTGTCAAACGTCTCGACCATAAAATGATCTTGTCTCTGGTGTGGTAATTGAGAACTTCCTAACTGCGGGACTGGCTCACATCTCCCTCGCCCGGCCTTCTCTGCAGACAGGAGTCCGTCCCTTCCCTTTGTAATGCAGCTGCGAGGACTGCTCTTTTCCAGGTGTGACCCTCCTAAACAAGCATTAGAAATGCAATAGGTCTCGCAGCATTAGAGTTAGTGCTTTTAGAATTGTTTATGGGGTTTTTTGTAAATCTTTAGCATGAGGTTGAGGGTGAGTGAGGGTGAGTGAGGGTGAGGGGTTGAGGGTGAGTGAGGGTGAGTGAGGGTGAGGGGTTGAGGGTGAGTGAGGGTGAGGCTGAGGTGGTGAGGGTGAGTGAGGGTGAGTGAGGGTGAGTGAGGGTGAGGCTGAGGTGGTGAGGGTGAGTGAGGGTGAGTGAGGGGTTGAGGGTGAGGGGTTGAGGGTGAGTGAGGGTGAGGGGTTGAGGGTGAGTGAGGGTGAGAGGGTGAGTGAGGGTGAGGGGTTGAGGGGTTGAGGGTGGGTGAGGGGTTGAGGGTGAGTGAGGTGAGGGGTTGAGGGTGAGTGAGGGTGAGGGTGAGTGAGGGTGAGTGAGGGTGAGTGAGGGTGAGGGGTTGAGGGTGAGTGAGGGTGAGTGAGGGTGAGTGAGGGTGAGTGAGGGTGAGTGAGGGTGAGTGAGGGTGAGTGAGGGTGAGTGAGGGTGAGTGAGGGTGAGTGAGGGTGAGTGAGGTGAGGGGTTGAGGGGTTGAGGGTGAGTGAGGGTGAGTGAGGGTGAGTGAGGTGAGTGAGGGTGAGTGAGGGTGAGTGAGGTGAGGGGTTGAGGGTGAGTGAGGGTGAGTGAGGGTGAGTGAGGGTGAGTGAGGGTGAGTGAGGGTGAGTGAGGGTGAGTGAGGTGAGGGTTGAGGGTGAGTGAGGGTGAGTGAGGGTGAG
Source organism: Lissotriton vulgaris (assembly GCF_964263255.1). Lineage (NCBI taxonomy): Eukaryota > Metazoa > Chordata > Amphibia > Caudata > Salamandridae > Lissotriton > Lissotriton vulgaris. Next base: position 1,081,341,492 of record NC_141694.1, on the reverse strand, counting down.
TGAGGGTGAGTGAGGGTGAGTGAGGGTGAGTGAGGTGAGGGGTTGAGGGTGAGTGAGGGTGAGTGAGGGTGAGTGAGGGTGAGTGAGGGTGAGTGAGTGAGGGGTTGAGGGTGAGTGAGGGTGAGTGAGGGTGAGTGAGGGTGAGTGAGTGAGGGGTTGAGGGTGAGTGAGGGTGAGTGAGGGTGAGTGAGGGTGAGTGAGTGAGGGGTTGAGGGTGAGTGAGTGAGGGGTTGAGGGTGAGTGAGTGAGGGTGAGTGAGGGTGAGTGAGTGAGGGTGAGTGAGGGTGAGTGAGGGTGAGTGAGGGTGAGTGAGGGTGAGTGAGGGTGAGTGAGGGTGAGTGAGGGTGAGTGAGGGTGAGTGAGGTGAGTGAGGGTGAGTGAGGGTGAGTGAGGGTGAGTGAGGGGTTGAGGGTGAGTGAGGGTGAGGGTGAGTGAGGGTGAGTGAGGGTGAGGGTGAGTGAGGGTGAGTGAGGGTGAGTGAGGGTGAGTGAGTGAGGGTTGAGGGTGAGTGAGGTGAGGGGTTGAGGGTGAGTGAGTGAGGGGTTGAGGGTGAGTGAGGGTGAGTGAGGGGTTGAGGGTGAGTGAGGGTGAGTGAGGGTGAGTGAGGGTGTGTGAGGGTGGGTGAGGGTGGGTGAGGGTGGGTGAGGGTGGGTGAGGGTGGGTGAGTGGGGGTGAGTGAGGGTGGGTGAGTGAGGGTGAGTGGGGGTGAGTGAGGGTGAGTGAGGGTGAGTGTGGGTGTGTGAGGGGTGTGTGGGGTGGTGGGTGAGGTGGTGGGGTGTGTGGGGTGGTGAGGGTGAGTGAGGTGAGGGGTGTGGGGTGTGTGGGTGGTGTGGGGTGAGTGGGGTGAGTGGGTGTGGGTTGGGTGAGTGGGGTGAGGTGGGGTGTGTGGGTGGTGGGGTGGTGAGGGTGTGTGTGGGGGTGTGGGTGAGTGAGGGTGTGTGGGGTGGTGAGTGAGGGGTTGTGGGTGAGTGGTGGGGTGGGGTGTGGGTGTGTGGGTGTGGGTGGTGGGGTGTGTGTGGGTGTGTGGGGTGGTGAGGGTGAGTGAGGGTGAGTGTGGGTGGTGGGGTGGTGAGGGTGGTGGTGAGTGTGGTGTGGGTGGGTGGGTGGTGGGTGGGGTGAGTGTGGGTGAGTGAGGTGTGTGGGGGTGAGTGAGGGTGAGTGAGGGTGGTGGGGGGTGTGTGTGGGGGTGAGGTGGGTGGTGAGGGTGTGTGAGGGTGAGTGAGGGTGTGGTGAGGGTGTGTGAGGGTGAGTGTGGGTGAGTGTGGGTGGTGGGTGGGTGTGGGTGGTGAGGGTGAGTGAGGGTGGTGAGGGTGGTGGGTTGAGGGTGAGTGTGGGTGTGTGGGTGTGTGTGGGGTGTGTGTGGTGGGGGTGTGGGGTGAGTGAGGGTGGGGTGGTGTGGGTGAGTGTGTGGGGGTGAGGGTGTGTGTGGTGTGGGGTTGGGGGTGTGGGGTGGTGAGGGTGGGGTGAGTGTGAGTGAGGGTGAGGGTGAGTGAGGGTGGTGGGGTGTGGGTGGTGGGGTGAGTGGGGTGAGGTGGGGTGGTGAGGGTGGTGAGGGTGGTGGGGTGTGGGTGAGTGAGGTGTGGTGGTGGTGGTGAGTGAGGGTGAGTGAGGGTGGTGGGTGGTGGTGAGTGAGGGTGAGTGAGGGTGAGTGGGGTGAGTGAGGGTGTGTGAGGGTGAGTGAGGGTGAGTGAGGTGTGGGTGAGTGTGGGTGAGTGGGGGTGAGGTGAGGGTGAGTGAGGGTGGTGGGGTGTGGGTGGTGGTGGGGTGAGGGTGAGTGAGGGTGAGTGAGGGTGGTGAGTGGGGGTTGAGGGTGAGTGAGGTGAGGGGTTGAGGGTGTGTGAGGGTGAGTGAGGGTGAGTGAGGGTGAGTGAGGGTGAGTGAGGGTGAGGGTGAGTGAGGGTGAGTGAGGGTGAGGGTGAGTGTGGGTGAGTGAGTGTGTGTGGGGTGGGTGGGGTGGTGTGGGGTGAGTGTGGGTGAGGGTGAGGGGTGAGGGTGAGTGTGGTGAGTGAGGGTGAGTGTGGGTGAGTGAGGGTGAGGGTGAGGGGTTGAGGGTGAGGGGTTGAGGGTGAGGGGTGAGGGTGAGGGGTTGAGGGTGAGGGGTTGGGGTGAGGGGTTGAGGGGTTGAGGGTGAGGGGTTGAGGGTGAGGGGTTGGGGTTGAGGGGTGGGGTGGAGGGGTTGAGGGTGAGGGGTTGAGGGTGAGGGGTTGAGGGTGAGGGACTGACTGCTGGCATCTGGCGAGAAAACTCTATGCAGCGGCAAAACAGCCTGAGCAGACCCAGCGGTGGCCATATCCAACGAAGGAGCGCACTGGCGGCGACGTCCTGCTTCAGGCTGGCTCTCCCAGGATGGTAGCCTGGTGCAGTGCAGTCCTATTGTGTTGCACCTCCGCCTCTGTCTAATCCCCGTTCTGCTATCTTGGAGCGAATGGCAGCATGTGAGGCCACCGGGCTAGATGACCGAAGGTCATGGCTCACCTGAGTTGCATGAGGGAGCTTACAGGCCGGAGAGAAATCGTGGCGCCTTTGGACTGGACTCAGCAGCCTCGACACTTGGGGAGGGGCAGAGGCAGCGAGTACACACTTTGGGGAGGATCCCCTTACTAACAGAGCACAGCAGAGGACGTGGTGCGGGCCGCTGCTCGGGCCCCCGTATACCAGAGCTGAACAGTGAGCACACACGGACGCTAGGAAGTGAGGCCAGAGATAATACGCTGCTCTTTGTCTATTGAGACACTGCCCCTTCCAGACTCACAAAATCCCACTATAACCTCACCGCCCCCTTCTTCATTGTGCGCCATTGCCTGGCGAATTGCACACACCTATCTCCCACCTGCTCATACCATGAACAGACCGCAGGGTTATTGCAGTTGGGGAGTACACGAAGCTCAGGGGGGGAGGGGAGGGGGAGGATAAGCAGCACCTCTGCTCCACAGTTCAGATTGCTGCAAGACCGGTGCCACAGCCGGACGTTGCCCAGATTAGATTACACCTCTCTGCTGGCGCCAATCAAGAATGCAATCTAAAAAAAACAAGCGAAAGGATCGGAGACACGGCGGGTAAAATAAACAAAAAAAGAAGCCGGAGGGAAGAGAGGGGAGGGGGGAGGAGAAATGCGACACGGCGGGAAGGGGAGGGGGCGGAGCGGGTGAAATAAACAAACAAGCCGGAGGGAAGAGAGGGGAGGGGGGAGGAGAAATGCGACACGGCGGGAAGGGGAGGGGGCGGAACGGGGGAGGGGGCGGAGAGGGGAGAGGTGCGACACGGCAGGCAGGCAGGGGAGGAGAGGAGGAGGGGGGAGGAGAGTAGGGGAGGCACGGCCTAGCGGCCGTGCAATCAAGTAGTGAGGGGGCGGAGCTGGGGGAGGCTGTGAGAGAGAGTAGGCAAGGCAGGCGGCTCAAGTAGTGAGGGGGCGGAGCTGGGGGAGGCTGTGAGAGAGAGTAGGCAAGGCAGGCGGCTGGGGGCATGTGAACGCGCATTTAAGCTCAATGCGCATGCGCATTGAGCTTAAATTTCTCGTGCACTGCAAGGAATCGCCACGATTCCTTGCAGTGTGGATAAAGAGCGGATAAGTGCCAATACTCTCGCCTTGCTCGATGCGCATGCACATCGACAGGCGAGACCTAAAACGGGACACTGAATGGGGCTGATAATTACCCCGAATGAGCAGCTGACGCTTGGCAGCTATGTGAATGGGTTCTACTAACACTTAAAAGCTGCGTCCTTTGAGCACAGGATCACACCGTGAGGCATTTAAAGAGACACTTTCTCACCATGCAAGGAAAAAATGAAACTAGCGCCTGAGGCCAAGCAAACTCTACCCCATCTCTTCGCCATAAAAGTGACATTTGTATACTGGTCTTGGTACTTGAATAGTTAAGTAACAGCAATGATTAAACTTGATAACTTTTTTTCTTAAAAAGAGATAAACGTAATATTTACGGGGACACTTCAAAAGAAATTAATGTAAGAATTGGCGTTTTTTGTACAGTCAGGGACATCTTAAGGATTTCGGGAGGGGGGAGAGTGCGGAGGCCGGGCTAAGCATATTTTCTGGGCCCCTGTTCAGAATAGCTTTGAATTTCTGATCCGATTTCAGCTCTTACATTTCCTCTTTGGCCTGGTCACTGACAGTGCACAGGCACACTAGTCCAAATTCTAAATGTGTTCATCTAATAAAACAGTAGCAGCTAACTAATATTAAGTGCAAATAACATTTGTTACCGAAAGCCGTCTGAAACTGAACTCAGACAAAACAGAAGTTCTCATCTTAGGTAAATCCCCCTCTGCATGGGACGACTCCTGGTGGCCGGAAGCCCTCGGAAATGCACCCATCCCGACAGACCACGCACGGAACCTTGGCGTCATCCTGGATTCTTCACTCTCAATGAACAGACAAGTCAGCGCCGTATCCTCTTCCTGCTTTAACATTCTTCGCATGCTCAGAAAAACATTTCGCTGGATCCCCACCGAAACAAGGAAAACAGTCACCCACGCTCTGGTCACGAGCCGACTGGACTACGGAAACACCCTCTACGCAGGTACCACCTCTAAACTCCAGAAGAAACTACAACGAATCCAAAACGCCTCAGCCAGGCTCATATTAGACATCCCACGCAACGAACACATCTCTGGTCACCTTAAAGACCTCCACTGGCTACCCATCAACAAGAGGATTACTTTCCGACTGCTTACCCACGCACACAAATCACTCTACGACATCGGACCAGATTGCCTCAACTCTCGTCTGTCCTTCTACACCCCTGCCCGCCAACTTCGCTCTTCCAGCCAAGCCTTCGCCACTGTACCTCGCATCAACAAGACCACCATGGGAGGCAGATCCTTCTCATACCTGGCTGCCAAAACATGGAACTCTCTCCCCGCTTACCTTCGCCTCACCCAGAATCACCTAGCGTTCAGAAAGCAGCTTAAAATGTGGATATTTGACAAATAATCCTCTTCCCCTTCCTAAGCGCCTTGAAACCCTCCGGGTATGTAGTGCGCTATATAAATGTTATGACTTGACTTGACTTGACTCCCATTTCTCATATGTGAGGTCCTCTTTTGATTGAAAGTATTTTTTTAATGGATGTTGCATGTTGCTGAAAAACAGAAGCATTACTCTGCAAAATGTCTGTAATAGACTACACCACCCACACTAAAGTAAATTAAAGGGGAACAATATTTAAACCAATCTGTTTAAGAGTTATTTAAGGGCATTAGGGCAAGAATCTCTACTTTACAGAGCAGGCTCAATCTGGGGGACCCCTGAAAGGTTGGGACCCTGGACCAGGGCCCACTTTGCCCATGCCTTAAAACGTCTGCTCAGTTTATTCAAGAGCAAATAGCCCAAGCATTGGCATAGCCAATAGGTCTGTCTCACCTTTGGGACCTTATAAGTGTTTAGCCATGCAACAGCTTATGCTGTTGCACCAAGGATATTGTGCTCGATAACTAAACACTTATAAGAACTATTGACTATGCCAAGGCTTGTTTTCTTTTCTTAACAGTGCACAGCTGCGAGGCACTGAGATTTCGAATGGGCAGACTGCAAGTGGGTCAACTTGAAACACTCAAAATACGCCCAAGTGGAATATTATTAGAAATTACTCTTTCACGTGATATGATGGGCCCCTTTTGGAATTAAGTCTTAAGCAGTTTTGCAAAGGAGAGCTAGTTTAAAATCAATGGACTCAAAAGGCGCTCTGGTCAATTTACATGGCAATTTAGCGACTAATGGCCACACACAGAGTTTAAAATTTATTAGGCAACTTTTGGCACCACAAATTGGTGGTGCTGTAAACACATTGTAAGGGAGAACACCATCCCCTCCTCAGTATTGGCGCCTCATAACGCAAGTGTCACTGGGGCCCAGAGTCCCCCTCAAATGATAGAAATGGTACAACTGGCCTGTGCCACAGGTTGACAACAGTGCTGTGGGCATGGTGTTAGGGATAACTTCAATCTGAACCTCACAGTTGGCACCTCCCGGCACAATTGTTACTGTACCCCCTCAAGTGATGCAAGTGGAAAAATCCACAGCCATACAGCAACACCCTGGTTCAATTCACTTCAATTAAATAGGGGACCAACTGCAAAAGTCCAAGTGTCTGGAGTACACCTTACAATTGCTCTTGTCCAAACCAACAGGCTGAAGAACAAGGATTAGTCTGATAAAAGGCCATGAGGAAAAGGGTCTGGGTCGAGGGTTACCGCACAGCAACAGATCATTGGCCCACGCTCACCCAGAAGCACCCAGCAATCTCTCCTCTTGATTCAGAGGATGCATGAACCTCTTGTCAGACGGGACATCAGACATATGCTATCATAGAACTAAACCCAAAGGATACTAAACACTCTTACCAAGAACAACAGTAGATGACTGATGATAGAGCCAAGTGGGGTGGTCTTGCCCTGGCTCTCTCTGGTGCTGACGGGAGCAGGACAGGCCAGCCCTTTGCACAACTAGTGTGCCCCGTGCATTTCCCGTGCTGCAGGAGGAGGAAGAGAGCTAGAAAGAGTGCAGCATGGGGGAATCAGATGTGACCCCTCTGCCTTTCATCTGTGCAGCAAGGCAATATGGGACACTGAGTGCCTGGGTACAGCAGCAGGCTCCCTCATTATCCCAGTTGATTACATATTTTTCAATGAATATGTTGTTGCTGCAAAACATTAAATATAGATTTCATAAAACTTGATAGGAACAGGGTTGATCATTACTATTGTCAATGGAAAAATGGATACAATTCTACAAACTGTGGGATTTTGCCAAGGTTTTGTGCATTACTGCATTTTACACCTGTCCACCTTAGGTTGGGCTTCCCCACAATGTTTTGCATACTTACCCTCAATTTGTACTGTATTTCTGCTTTTGTTGGCCTTAGGACTCTGCACTTTGTCACTGCTAACCAGTGCTAAAGTGCTTGTGCTCACTCAGCTAATCATGGTTTAATAGGCATGCAGTTAATTGGGAATATTTAGTTTTATTATAGCCAATAGCTATTCCCCAAGACAGACTAATAATAGTTGCACTTAGTCGAATGTTTTTGGTCAAGCCAGGATCCAACCGTCTACAGAGAAACTGGCAAGGAGAGGGTAAAAGGACAGACACACTGGCTTCTACGAGAGAAAATCAAGCAGTCCGTGGTGGTTCAAAGAGAGAGAGCGAGATGAAAGATGTCAATCGCAATGCTTAAGTAACCAAACACTAACTCTGGAGCATGGGTTAGAAGAATGTTCTGTGATACCAGCCCCAGTTCCCCATCAGAGATGTTTTAACTTACTAACAAGCACGCAGCAGGTTGTTTCTTTATAAAAGACACCTTTCTGTAGGTTTTTTGCCAAGAAGGGGGTGCATTGCATTGTTTAGACCAGCTGCCATAGCACAAAAAGGATGTTAATTGTACCAAAGGCAATCTCTGAGCCTGTGAATTTATAAGCTCTTTGACACTGGAGGCGGAGGGTTTCTGCACTCGGGATTCTGGGAACTGTGGTCCACAGGGCACTAGAAGCCGAATGTTCACATTCTGGACATTCTGTCAACAGTAATTCACTGAGCTCCGCTACTAAAAGTATATAGAACTATTGCTGTTGTAAGAAAATGTAGGCAGATATGGTCAGAATTTTACATTTTCATAATTTAAATGTAAGGAAAGTGCAAATGTGTAACCAGTTCATGTTATGGCTTATGTATCTAATTTGAAAACCTGCTTTAAGACCATTCATGTGGCGCTGCATGTGTGGAAATGCACTCTCTTTTCACTTATTTAAGCAAAAGTTTGGAATGATATTTGGCGCTGCACTCCCACGCGTGGTCTCATTCCTGGCGCACATAGTCTTGGTTGCAGCGCACAGAGACCTTACACTGCCGCACACAGGGGAAACAAATTAGAGGGAACATTGCTTGGAGGCGAGGATTATTACACCCAGGGTCGTGGAATGACTACATTCTTTCCCCGGGATTTACATGAGACTTAGTAAAAGAAAGCAATTGTCATTTCAATGTTTATAGTGTTGCCATGCTCAATGAAAGTTTTGTTCTGTGTGCAATCACAGTCCATGCAGTTGGGAGTAACGTTTGATTCTTATCGGACAGAGTGCTCAATAACACCATCTATTGTAGGAAAAGCTTCGGGCAAGCAGGAATAGTGATTCATCACTCGAAGAGAGAGGAAGAAAGGACTTTGTTCGGGGATTATGATGGCCCTGGGATGTCCTTATTTGTTGACCTCTGTTGAACTCTTATGAACTGCATCTCTAATAATACTGGAATTTGTGGTTTATAAATGTTTTACGAGGCTGCTGTTTGAATAATGCAAAGAAACGAAAGCATAATCCTCACATCATAGTCCTTAATCAAATTGAAACTTTCCTTGATGGAATCTTGGAAATTTTATATTATTTTATTAAGTATTCATATTTATTAAAAGTGATGCATAGTATAAAATACAAGTCATTTAATTATATTTTAATGCAAATAAATGTTACATTAATTTTTACATTCTAAAAAGGTTATTAAAATATTTTAAACTAACAAATATGGTTTATTTTTCAAACGTTTTTAACATTAAATGAAAACCATTTACATTTAAAAAAAAATTAATTTAACATTATTTTCTATGGGGTTGTATTTTAAGTTAAAACGTTCACTTATTTTGTGTAGGAGGATGTTGCAGTACCAGTGTGTGGTGCTAGACTTACTACAGCTCTGATCTGGGGTACAGTTTCTACTGATTTGGGTCCTTTTTGGCTAATAAGCTTAGAAGTTTGTGAATAGGAATGGACCTACTCTTTTTTGGGGTGAATATAGGTTCCCGCCTTGGTCCTCCCTTGGTAGGAAGTATGTCCTCTTTTCCAGCTACTCCCCTGGACCCTCCCACCCATGCATGCAAATGCTAGTGCCCGTCATGGGCTCATTTGCACCTGCAGAAGTGGAGCCGCTCAGCAAATTGAAAGAACTAGAGTTCAGATTCCTAGATTAGGAAGAAGAGGGAGAGGGAGGCAGGAGGGAGAGGAGGAATCTGAAGTTACATAGAGTATCCACCAAAAAGAGTGTTACCAAAGGTTGCTATCAAGATCTATCGACCATCGTCCTTCTGATTAATTCTTCTATCCACAGACTCCTCACCTTGTGAGTAGATACCATAGCACCACTCTCCAAGTTGGTGGTTCTGTAGAATGACTCGGACTAATTAAGTCCTGCAGTACTGAGTGAGCAAAATGCCCATCTCAATAGATCTGACTGTCGGGGCAGTATGAATATGTGCAATAATGTCCAAATAGCTGACTGACCGATATCTAGGACAGGATTCCTCATGCCAACAGAGAAGTGGTAGACATGTCCCTGGTGGAATGAGCCCATAGGCCTACTGGAGTCTGCTTTTTAAGCATTGCGTAGTACATCTTAATGCGTAGGACTATCCATCAAATGATGGTACATTCCTGCTTTGTCTTGCCTTTCTTTACCACAGAGAACCCTACAAAAAGCTGATCATCTATCTGATGTTCTTTGGTACTATCAATATAGAAAGTAGGTACCCTCTTGGGATCCAGACAATAGAGTTGTCTCTTAATTTTCTGAGGGAGTAGGAGGGTCAAAGAGGGTCAGGAGGGTGATGGGTTGTCCAACGTGAAAAGGAAGCACCATTTTTCGGAAGAAACGCAGCTCGAGGTCTGAACACCAGTTTATCAGAAAAGGTTTGGTATAGCGATGCTGGTCCAAAAGGGCCTGCAGCTCATTCACCCAGCGTGCGAATGTTAACCCATTCCGGTAGACCATTTTTAAAGAGTAAGCATAATGGACACTTCAGAAACGTGACAACCAGATTTGAATCCCACTGTGGCATCACAAAGTACCTACTCGGAAACCTATATTGTAAAGGTTTTACGAAGTGCATGACACCATTGATTTGAACAGGGACTGTTGGATCAGCAAACTTAAAAAGGTAGAGTAGAGAGTGGCAACAAGTACCCCTTCACTGTGCCCAGATTAAGACCTTGCTGGGGAAAAAAACAGCCAACAATTTAGCATCCAACGGGTCCAACTGGCAAATACAATAACAAGCAAAAAGGTAGTTCAAGGCCCTGCATGTACAGATTTCATAAAAGGGTGCCTGGCCGCCACAGTGTCATCCACGACCTCTGAAGGAAGTTCAAAAGCGATTCACTGTTGCTGCTCAATCTCCATGCAGGGAGGTGAAGGTTATGTATATCAGGGATTATCAGACTGGAGCTGAAAGGCCAAAACAGCATGCCAGGACTCAGCTTACCAAAAAGTACTCCAGATCAGTGATTCTCAATCGTTTCAGAACCACAACCCAATTTTTAGAATTACAAACTTATGCGGCCCACCGCCCTTTAATGGACATCTGGCAGGGCAATTTTTTAATGTAGAAACACCAAATGTTTGAAAATGTAACTACCCTGACCAGGCCATTCAATATGGGACTGTGGGTAAGATATAGATCTGCCCATGAAAGTAGCACATGGTGAACTCCACAGGAGTCTGGTGCTATAACACTTTCCAGAGTGGTGTGCTGTCCTGTGGCATCTGTTCACTCAAATCACAAGGAGTCTGAAACATCTTTGTACCGATACCAGTGATTTTGCAAAAACAACAGTTGATGGACAGAATGCTGGCTGATGACGGCTGATAGCCAGAAAACAGTCCTAGGATGCTTGATTCCGGTCCAGGGAAGACATGGCTTGGTAGTTCGGGCTGGACTGTTCCCATGAGGCACAGGGTCAAGGCTGATTTGCATATGGTCATGTCTGAACTGGGGTGGTGTGGGGTGCAAAAAAACGATGGATTTAGTCCCAGATCTCTGTACTGGGGTGAATGTATGACATTGTTCTGCATTCTGTCCATCAACTGTTGTTTTTGCATTTGTCACCCCGAGTGGGATGGGTATGCTCAGATGTGAGTCCCATGATCTCCACACCACTGGAGTCAAGCTATCCTGGCTGAAGACGGCTGATAGCCAGAAACTGGTCCTAGGATGCTTGATTCCGGTCCAGGAAAGGCATGGCTTGGCAGTTCGGCTGGACTGTTCCCATGAGGCACAGGGTCAAGACTGATTTGCATATGGCCATGTCTGAACTGGGGTGGTGTGGAGTGCAAAAAAACGATGGATCTAAGCCCAGATCTCTGTACTGGGGTGAATGTATGACATTGTTCTGCATTCTGTCCATCAACTGTTGTTTTTGCAGATACCAGTGATTTTAGCAAATTTGAGGCACTCCCTTCTGCAGAGCAGTATGGAGTAAGGCCTAATAACCATTTTTGTGTTAAAACTGGGCAGAATGGTGCATTCTGGACTTCATATATATTTTGCAGTTTCATATAGCAAGAACATGACCCAAGGGAATTGGAGCACTTTACATGACCATCAGATTACATTCCACAAGGTCATATTTGTTTATTATAAGCAAGGGAGATTAAGTGATTTGTCCAGAAACAAATAATGGTGAACCAAAGCTGAGACCTCAAATCAAAAGTTGGCGAGTCCAGCTGTTAGGCCACATCCAGATTTCTCATTTTGTGTATGAAAGTCCTATAAAAGTGCTATTTTATATATGATCATGTATAGTGAGCACATTCTCTGTTGAAAAAGCTTTGTGAAGTAAAAAAGAATACAGCAGCAACAAATACTGGAGATCCTGCCAGAATGAGTACTCATAATAGTTTCAGCCAGATTTTCTTGCTCTACTAAATAGCAACACAAATCAGGAATAATGTCATGGTCAATAGCAATCTTGGGCATTCTGGAACTGATCCACACATCTCAAGTAATACCAAATCGAAGGAAAAATGTCATTTCTGATTAAAAGACTCTGGAATTGTGGGATTTGTTCACACAAAAATTCTGCTCATATGGTGGAGTTTCCACATAAGCATAACAGCTCAAATGGTGGGAGCTACTGGAGTGTAAGCATTTCAAGACAGGTCTCCTCGAAAGTTGGGTGAACCATAAGAAAATAACAACCTAGTGGGTTTTTTGCAAAAGTTTGGAGATAGTTTGCTACCCTGAAAACTCTGATATTTATTCCAGTTAAGGACATGGGTAAAGCAGTTCAAAGGAGTGAAAACTGGCCATGGCAAATCCCAAAAACTGAATGAGGGCAAGAAAAAGTGTTTGTCTACAGGGAAAGGTGTTTTCTTCATGAATAACAATATCAATTATATAATGAAAATTCACTTTAGGGTTTTATTTACGCCTGTACAAACTTACACGCATGTATGTAGTAAGTGCTTTTGAATCTTCGACATTCGCAGATTCCCAAGAGCATAAGTGGGAGGCTTTGTGAATTACATGGATGTCGGAAATATAATCAAAATGTGAATGTAAGCAATACGAGTACACTTCTGACTGTCAACCAGGAAGTTTTTTAAATCTGGCTATAAACATTCAAATAAGGAACAGGCGCAATGAGCAGAGGTAAAGCTTTAAATCAGATTTGGAAATGAGAGCATAACCGTCTCCTGTGGTCAGATGTTCTCATATTCAAGTTAGACTTGCAACCTGGGAGAGCGTAATCAGTCCTGTGCCACAAGTGTATGACACACTATTTAAGAAGACTAATAAAGCATTAGTTCAACCTGCTTCTATTGTAGCTGTACTGCAGCAGACTGTGCTCAATTTTCTTCAACTGTACTTTAAGACACACTTTATAGCAACAAGTCTTTTTAGACCAAAGCAAACTCCTGAGTTTCAACATCCTTCCCTCAAAGAAACTGCTAACGCTAGGTTTTAATTAAGGCATCCTAGGGATTTATGCAGGCATCGCATTCCAGCAATCGTAACAGCTCGTTTCTTGATCGTAGTCAAGTGGGATGCAGGAAGCTAGGAGGCCAAGAAACCTCAGAGCCACTCTCACTGAGACCCAGGACTGAGGGTCTGATGTAAGGCCTAGTTTAATTAGGTTTGACTTTGGCATTTGGCATATTTGTCAGGAGGTTGTCTGTTGTCTGGAGGTGATGTATGACTGACTGTGGCAAGTCCACCTTTAACAGTTAGTCATCAAGTTAGAAAAAACTGGTATCCCTAACTTCCGAAGGTGTGTCAAGACCACCACAATCAAGTCTTCAGGGAGTGCTGGCAAGATCTCGCAGACCAAGTCCTAGAAGGCATGGCCAAGTAGGCAACTTGATTTGACAGTCCTCAAAGCTAGGCTGGCCAATGAAAACATGCAACTCCAAAATTACTCAAATCTCTGATTCTCTGTTCCGAGGTCTTGGGAAATGAATTGGGGTTCACTTTATTGCTGGACGCTTGAACCACCAGACTCTCTGGAGTTGGTTGTTGAATCAGAGATGCCGGACTACCTGTCTGTTCAATGGAGGGAAAATACAAGGCTTCGCTCAAGTGCCCATCCTTATGTTGGTAAGGGCAATGTTGAATTTTGGCAAAGGAAAAACTAAAGCCTGCCCTGGCTGTAACACCTATGTGAGTACATTAGTCTTCCCTTTCACAGAAAGGAGTTTTAGATCCAAAGTCTCAGCAGCACATCTAATCACTACAGCATAGCACTTTTCTCTGTTGGTGGTCTGGAGGTGGGGGTTTCCAGCTTGGATAGAGCATATATCCAGTACCAGGTAGTAGTATTCAGCAGACAGGTCCATGTAGAGATAGCTGTCATCATAACGAGGTGGCAAGCCATACTCATCATCTTAATTGCTATCTCTGAAGCCTGGCTAACTCTGATCAGAGTCTGAGCCTAAAAAGTTGGTGAAGCACTTGAAGGAGGCTCCATGGCAGTGTTCTACTTGAATTGGGCTGTACAGGGAATTAGTGTGTCAAAGCAGACTGGGGACCCAACCTTGGTTGAGATGAGCTTGCCTTGGAGTCAGACACCAGTATCAGTGGAGGGTCCTCTTCCAGTGCCCTGGAGCCTGGCATCGAAGGAACTGGTGTAGATTTTGTTGTCAGAATAGAAGTCTGCACCAAAGCTGGTGTGGAACCTGAAGTGGGTTTGAGAGGCTCAGACAGTGCCGAGGCAGATCTGCTGGAAGTCCCCCACAACGGGCCCCTGGAGCCAGAAGGTGTGCCAGAGGGAACAGGATGGGAGCCAAAGATACACAACATGGCTTCTCTAAAGGCCGCAGTTTATTGTGGCATCACCAATGACCAGGGGTGCACTGGAATACATTCTGCAATGGCTCCTCTGTAGATCGGGACACCCTTGCCACATGGGGGCAGAGCATGTGGGGAATGGGAATGAGTCCTGATTGGCTTTTCTTGGAGTTGGCTTTTCAGTTTCAATTTGGATTTACCTGAAGACTTCCAGCATGCTGGGGCCTTCGTGGAAACAACCTCGGGAGCAAGAACGAGTCCACGCCCTCGATTTCAAGCAGGAGCGGGATCCGTGTAGTTTCTTCTGGTGCTTGGAGATGAACAGCTTCACTTCACATTGCTGGATTGCCTTTGGGTGTATTAGGGGCAATTGCTCACACAGCATGGAGTTGTGTCTCAAGGCTAAACACCAAAAGCATACCCCTTGTGAGTCTGTCACAGAAATTTGTATGAGACAGTCCGGCATGGTTTACACCCTGTAGTTTTTAGAGGAGACATGGTTCTCTTGAACACTGGTTCAAAATGTTTAGAAGAAAAACAGCTCATCAAACCGATGAGGAAAATGGGGAGAGAAGCTCCAAAATCACGGCCAAAGGTGCATAAAGGGAGGAAATTACATCAGGGCACATGTTGGTGCTTATATATGCCTCTGTTCATAACTTCCGGACAGAATGAAGTCAACAAGGAGCTGCACAGCATCACGTATAGGCACACAACAGCACTGCTGTGTAAAAGTTTATGGATTCAGTCTAGTGCCTGGAGATATTCCAATGGTGAGGAATCTCCTGTTAGAAGTATCCATCAGAAAGGAAATTACATCCGTGCACAAGGGTGGCGTTTATATGCGTCTCCACTCTGTTATGTACAGGGAGGTCATCACAATTAATCAGAGATGCAGAGCTCGATTATGAAATGGGAGGATGAAAACATCTGATTAAGCCTGGACATAATTTAAATTACACTGCCATAATTCAATTAATTTTGTGAATTTTTAGTTCTACTGGTTTCACAAAATTCCTGAAGTTACACCACTTTGCTGAACTATACACCATTTGAGGTTAATACAATTACCACTCTCGTTCTGTTGTTCGCTCTGCTTCTGTTTTTTTTGCACTTTTTTAGCACACAATCCATCCTTGTATCAAAGATTGATTTACATTTCATGTAATTACACATAATTAGGGAAAAATTGTGTAATGTAAGCCGAAGCTAATTATACAAATTTCGCACACCTCTACTGCTGATCCGTGTTCAGGGGTGTGGAAAATAGAAACTGATGTTTGCACACTAGGTGGAGGTATATATGCACATCCTGTGGAGAAGCCGGAGTAAATAAGTCAAAGCAACCTCCTGCTTCACTTACTCAAGAACCATTTCAAGTCTCTTTATCCAGACTGGTACCTGGACTTATGAGGTGATGAACCTGTAGGATGAAGTATCCATAACAAGAGGCAAGGACTGCCCGAATGGTTTACTGCTGCAATGATGTATGGAGGCAAAATGCAGGGGACAGATTTGGTGCACTGGTAGAGATGCTGAAATATGAAATAGAATATCTCGGTTCTAGTCCAGGCTCCTCAAACAGGCTTAAACAGGGAGATAGCGATTTACTTA
Source organism: Lissotriton vulgaris (assembly GCF_964263255.1). Taxonomy (NCBI): domain Eukaryota; kingdom Metazoa; phylum Chordata; class Amphibia; order Caudata; family Salamandridae; genus Lissotriton; species Lissotriton vulgaris. Next base: position 1,081,325,809 of record NC_141694.1, on the reverse strand, counting down.
AGATCACGAATGGTCTCGGTTTGGCCACATTCACGTCTTGTAAACACTGTGGTATCTCTTTGAACAGCAGCATGAAGTGATCTATTATAAACAATTTACTTCAGAGAAAATAAAATGAATGCTGCAAGAAAACATAGTATTTTACGTACAAGCTTGTTATTTAAAATGGGGGCGCTAGAGCGTGCCAGAAAAAATGACCCACAAAATAAACAAGCTATTGAAGCTGGAGATTAAATCTGGCAAAATGACTCTTCAATATTAGCCATCTATCATTAATGACTACACCACGATACCTGCTAAGTTAATGGTAGAAGGCCCGTTTGTCCTGGGGTTCAGTCCGGCTGTTGGTGTGGGTTATGTCACAGCGAGCACATTGCAGTCTAACGGTAATCAGGCTGTCGCTGGTGTTCGGGCCTCGTAGCTGTGACCAGAGCTGCGATGGTACACCCCCCCCCCCCCCCCCTCTTCTGATACTAATCAGCCCCTACCCGGCCCTGGTTAGAGCATGGGTCCTCCTGGGCTAGGATCGGCTGAGGCGGTGTGAGAGGCAGGTCGTGCTCTGGGCCACATGACTGGTTATCATGGAGATTGCCGTTGAAGTTGGGAGAGTGTAACCACTGTGGGTAGCCTGCAGGGAGAACGCAGGTCCCACCAGTAGCAGCTCATCCCTTGTCAAAATGGCATGGCGGACCAAATGGCGGGGCGGACTGGAGGAGGGAGCTTGGGGGGCGATAATCGAGGTACAAAATAAAAATAATAACAAAAATTACTTACCCAATCGCTGTCACTGCTTGGCGCTCTTCCGGGCACAGGCTTTCAGAATGCACTGTGGCCAAGTATGACTCTGCAGGAAAGCAGCGTCAGGATTGGCCTTAGCGCTGGGGCTTGCGCTCCCAGGCAGACTGCTGTGCCTGCTTTCTCCAGCCACAACAACACAGCTGGGGATGGAGAAAGCTTTACTGCACATGAGGGTTTGGCCTGCCTGAAACGGCCAGCCAAACACTCATGCTCAGAGAAGGGACAAGGGAGTGCCGTACCACTCCCCCACCTAAGTGTCAATCCCCTGGACCCGTCCCCAAGACTCAGAGTCCTGGGGGGTCCAGGGGGATTAAAATAAAGCAGGTTATATTTTTGGGTGGGGCGGCGGGCAGGCGGTGCACCTCCCCGCTAATGGAGGAGCCGCCGCTGGGTCTCAAGCTGACATCTCAAGCGGGCCTGCAAAGTTAACGACTAGGGTGGCTGACTTTAACGCTGGGGAACCAGGGTCGAGTCTGGCAGGAGGCTCAAACATCCCGCGATTCTGAGCAAATCACTCAATCCCCCAGTGTTTAAAAATGAGTGTGTCCATCTGTAAGGCTACTGGTGCTCATGTAAAGCGCTCCGATACCCTCAAGTCGAGTTTGCGCTATATAAAACTGCAAAAATAAATGTATCACTGGGACCAGAGCCGGGATTCGCTATGATAACGGCGTGGGTGGAGAGAAATTTGGCGGACTCGCTGATGGCAGTGAATTAAATGAGGCAGCCGGGGGGGTTTTGTATTCACTGGCCAATACCTGGATGAGCAGGGACTTGTCCCTGAACACTAACATCCACGGACTTCACATAGCTCATAAATCAACAAAGCTGCCTCAAGCAGATGATGGCGTTGTTTACTTGTGTCGGCAGGGGTCTGAAGGTGAATGGAGGGCAAGGAAGGGGGCTAAAGGGGTGTTACAAAACATTGCAAGCCGTATGATAATGAAGGACTAAAAACACTTTAAACTGGCGAATCATACACAAACAAACAGGCAGGGACAAGCACAAGGCTGGAGGAAGATTAGAAGTGCGCTGTTGTTGGCATAACCTTAACGCACACAGCTCCATGCGCCCCTCAGAAAATTGGAGGCCTGGGCCCAGTTGGTCCCTATTCGAGGCTGGCCCTGCCTGGTGGGATGTCTTCACATGCTACAATTATGATGTGGTTGTAGACTGTTGTAAGTATGCCTTCTGAAAAATACTCTTCGCACACTCAACTTATCTGTCCACACATGCCAAGCCTCCCGATTCAGGCGGGAGACTAACGATTTGACAGTTAGTCTCCCGCCTTCCGTATCCTGCATGCAAAAACCTGATTCTTCTGCGGGCTTCAGTTGACAGGGTCTGTATAACTCTTGATTATGCAGTGCCAGTAATCTGCTCCTGCAGGCCAATACACAACACTTGCATCACGGTCTCTCGGCCTGCCAGAGCGCTTTCTCCTTGCTCCTGACAGGTAAGTAAAACAAGCATTTGGGTAGCCAATAAGTCTCACCATTGGGACCTTATCAGTGTTTAGTTATGCAGCACATTACACACAGGCTATGCTCCTTGGAAGGGACAAAGACATGCTGGACAGCCTAAAACAAATAAAGCCAGCAAACAGAAAGCAAGCAACTGAGTTACAAAACAAAGCCAATGGAACGCCACTGGAGTCAAGCTATCGTGGCTGATGAAGGCTGATAGCCAGAATCCGGTCCTAGGATGCTTGATTCCGGTCCAGGGAAGACATGGCTCGGCAGTTCGGTCTGGACTGTTCCCATGAGGCACTGGGTCAAGCCTGATTTGCATATGGCCATGTCTGAACTGGGGTGGCTTGGTGAGCAAAATAACGATGGATTAAACCCAGATCTGTGACTGGAGGTGAATGTTTTGCCATTGTGCAACATTCCGTCCATCATCTTGTGTGTTTTGCTGTTCACCCTATGTGGGAAGGGTATGCCTAGATGTGGGTCCCATGCTCACTTCGCCACTGGAGTCAAGCAATCCTGGCTGGTGAAGGCTGATAGCCAGAAACCGGTCCTAGGATGCTTGATTCTGGTCCAGGGAAGACATGGCTTGGCAGTTCGGTCTGGACTGTTCCCATGAGGCACAGGGCCAAGACTGATTTGCATATGGCCATGTCTGAACTGGGGTGGCTTGGTGAGCAAAACAACGATGGATTAAACCCAGATCTGTGACTGGGGGTGAATGTTTTGCCATTGTGCAACATTCCGTCCATTATCTTGTGTGTTTTGCTGTTCACCCTATGTGGGAAGGGTATGCCCACACGTGGGTCCCGTGCTCATTACGCCACTGGATTCAAGCTATACTGGCTGATGGAGGTTGATAGCCAGAAACCGGTCCTTGGATGCTTGATTCCGGTTCAGGGAAGACATGGCTTGGCAGTTCGGTCTGGACTGTTCCCCTGAGGCACAGGGTCAAGACTGATTTGCATATGACCATGTCTGAACTGGGGCGGCTTGGTGAGCAAAATAACGATGGATTAAACCCAGATCTGTGACTGGGGGTGAATGTTTTGCCATTGTGCAACATTCCGTCCATCACCTTGTGTATTTTAATGGTAAGTAATTGGCAGAATGCATTTCCAGGGAGGCTTTTAGATTTAGCCGAAGAAGCCTTTTGCAACCAGACAGTTGTGCTGAATGCTTCCACCTAAAAAGAGGTATGGTGGTTAAAGTAGAATGGTCCCAAAGCTATTAAAAACGTATGTGGTATTAGGGCACATAAAGCAAGTGAAGACAGCAGACAACACCTTTGAGACCACACTACGACGGAGTGATGTACCCACTGATAGACTATTCTGACCCTTCTTAGGAAATGGTCTAAACATGCTATTGTATGTGCATGCTAATCTTAAGTTTTAGGTATATGAAAGAACTGAAGATGGGGAGAAGCCTGGTGAGCAAAAGCAGATAATGTAATTTGCCTAGAATCACTCAATAGAACCCAGGATTACAACTCTGGTTTCCATGTTTCACAGTAAACAACGCAATCATCGAAGCGCAAATCCTCCCACAGAGGGCGTGTTTTAAATCAGCTCTTCGTTTACTGCTATGACTTAGGTGGGACGTGTCAAGGAAACAAATAAAACATTAACTGAACATGCTCGAAGTTATTTTTGACAAATTGGTAGGAGAGCAGAGGGGAGGGGATGGTGGACACAAATATTACATTTCTCAGGCACAAACTCCACAACTGTAGTGCATGTCTAACTAAGAATTTGTATTTGAAAGAGATGTGACGTTTTTAAGGGGAAGTCGTGAAAGAAAAGTTATTAAAAACCGGAAAACATGGACAGAAATCCAACCATGGATGTTGCAGGAAAGTGTACATGTTGGCGATGCACGTACAAAGAGGTGTAGCATATCTTTGTAAATGAAAAAAATCCCGGTCTGGGGGGTGGGCATTGCTGGACAGCCATCACACTGAGACACACATATGGGGTATGAAGGATGGCCATAGTAATTAATGTCTACTAAATTCAGTGCCGAGATGAACAAACATGTGGGCACTCTTAAAGGTTATTTATGGCAAGTGAAACAGATGGAGAAGGGTATCAAGGGCCTTGTTTCACTTCAGCAGTGCATAATGATCACACGTATGGTGAGCCCAAAGGAGAGGGATTAATTTGTCTGCCTTGTGAATAATACAAAGTGCACATCTTTTAATCAAGCACAGCACAGTTCAATTGCAACAGTACGTTTTTTAGGAGCCCAACCTTCAACCAGCAAGAACAATCACTAGTAGTTAATCTTTCAGACATAGAATTATCTGAAGATCAAATCAGGATCCTCAACAAAGGCCTAGGGTATGTACCCACTCCACCACTTGACACCTTCAAACTCAAATGCGAACTAGCTGAGTTTTGCAGAATACTAACATTGAAAGCTTTCTTTTCAAACACTAGTGCTTCAATACAAGAAGGAGACACTCCACTCAGAAGAAAATCAACGTTCAACCCTCCACCAAATAGTGTCCCACCAGAACAGTAAACATTTGAGCAGGCACTTTTAAAAGGTGTAGACAACATGGAAGTTAACAAGAAAAAGGCCTTCCAAAATCTAAATAAAAAAAGAACGGCTGGCGCTACAAGCTCTACAAACAAACAATGAAATAGTAATCAAACCAGCTGACAAGGGGGGAGGCATTGTAATACTTAGCAAGGAAGGCTACAACCAACAATGTCTCGCCCTCCTGTCAGACTCCAAATTCTATAGAAAGATTACTACAGATCCAACAGAGAGACTCCTGAACACCGTAGCGATAATGGTGTATGAAGCTGAAACAAACATGTGGATCTCAAAAAAGGAAGCTGACTACTTATTGACTAAAGAACCAAAGACTCCGTACTTTTACTCGCTTCCAAAAACCCACAAAAACAGATCCCCCCCACCTGGACGACCAATAGTTTCAGGTATTGGGTCGATTTTAGAGCCACTGTCGAAGTTCTCAGATGAATACCTCAAGCCCTTGGTACAAAGAACACAAACATATCTGAAAGATACACGGGATCAATTAATCCAGATCTCAAACAAAACTTTTGACCCGGAAAAAATGCTCCTCGTCGGCCTAGATGTCGAATCGCTGTATACCAGCTTACCTCAAGATGAAACCATCCAAATGTTAGAAGATGTCCTATTCATGGAAGACTGGCATTATAATACCCCGAGACACTTCATCCTCGAATGCTGCAAACTAGCGTTAAAAGAATTTTTTTTCGAATTCAATGGAGACCTGTACCTACAAATCCATGGTACTTCCATGGGGAGTGCATTTGCGCCGTCGGTGGCGGGTCTATATGCAAGTCAATTCGAAGGCCGACATGTCCTGAATGATCTGAACCCTTTCTTTTCCAGTATCCTATACTGGAAGATATATATAGACGATATTTTCTTAATTTGGAACACAGAGCAGGACCTAATACTTTTCATGGACTGGCTGAACAGACTTGACCCTTGGCTCAAATTTACCTACACAGCCAATAACACGCAACTGGATTTTTTGTATCTAACAATCTTCACAGAAAAAAACATCTTACAAACCAAAACCTATACAAAACCAACAGCTAAGAATAGCTTATTATCTTACAAAAGCTACCATCCAAAGCCTTTGAGAGATAATCTCCCATACAGCCAATTTTTACGCTTGAAAAGAAACTGTAGTAGAGACGAAGATTATAAAACACAGGCTTGTGAACTTAGTGAGAAACTAAAGAATAGAGACTACACCCAGAAAACCATCTCAAAATGTAAAAAAAGAGCTAACAACCAACCGAGAGAATGCCTCTTACAAATTCACTCGAAAGATGAGGTACCTAACTTAACCACCTGTGTAACCACATTCTGTCCTTCCTCCTACAATGTACAAAAATTGGTAAACAAAAACTGGCACATATTGAATACTGGGAGATTTGATTGGCCAAAAACCAAGGTTTGCTAATAGGAGAACAAAAAATCTGAAAGATGTATTAGTACATACACGACCGACAAAGAAGACACCGCCAGCACCAACAAGAAACATCTCAATGACACCAATAACAGGTCACTACCCCTGTGGCACATGTGTGGCATGTAAAACAACTAAAATGTCTAAAACATTACAACTATCGTAGACCCTGGTATGGACACAAAGACAGCATACGAATTGTAATTCGACACATGTTATTTACATGAACAGCTGTCCTTGTTCAAAGAAATACATAGGGATGACCTGTCGAAAAGTTAAAATAAGAATCGGGGAACACAGAAGTAATATAAGACTGAAAAAGAATACCACAAAGCTGTGTTCACACTTCGTGGAAACAAATCATTCCTGTGACGACCTCCAGTGGACAGTGATTGAAATGTTATCAGAAAAATCACAGAACTCGGAGAGAATACTCTTTGAAAAGGAGCAGCGGTGGGTAAACCGCCTCCGAACCTCTCAGCAAGGTCTCAATGATAACGTACCGTGGCATCAATTTGCCAAATAAAAACCCCTCCTGGCAAATTATAAAATGATATCAATCAATCTAGATGAACCACAGTTACAAAAAGAATCATACCCGCACCTAGCAGCTTACTACACAGCAGACCCTGTTTTATAACAAATCGAAAATAGTACTTACAATTCAACATATACTGTAAGTAACTGTTCATCATAACAGTGATAGCCATACATCAAGCTGTTCAAAACACACAAACTCCTTAAATGAAGAGCGCAAATTGTTGAAAGAAATAAACTTGCTCGAATGAATCAATACCGATTTTTCGATTAATAACTCCCACTTAGCAGAGAATAATACCTGTATGAGCAGTTTGACATGTAAGAAACTTTGCACTATGTTCAAATCAGTCACCAATAACCTGTTAACTGAAATGCTGTTTGTCAAATTTAGACTACGACACATAAAGCTATACAAAAAAAACCCGATTCTCCAACTCGGTCAGCAGCCCTTTAAAAAAGGTACGCATCACGTAGGACTGTATCCGGGGGCAGAGTCAGCACAAGTCGAGGAACCTCATACCATGCGGGTAATGGCGGCCGCGTTCTATCCTTGGAAGATAACGGTAAGACCTGCCGGCGGCAACCCTAATGTCCCGCTTTCCTTGCCTACAGCTTTGCGCTCATTGAAGCGGCACACCCCTGATGGAGAAGACAGCTCTCCAAAAACAGGTATGATAAACAGCGCGTTAGTGATGTTATGTTCAGCTTTGGTTAGTGTTGCCCGCCAAACCCAGATGATTCACTAATATCAGTATATGCAACGCTCTTTCTATGTAGTACATAATTTAAGACATTAACAACTGAGACAGCAGAAACAATTCAGTACGTAGTATGCCTTTTTGAATATAGGTGCTGAGGACAATTCGTAAATTCAATATACTGAAAACCTCATATTCACAACTATACCGCCATAGAGAAACCAGTAAATAAACTTTCTAGACTCTGCCTGCTAGTTCCAACAGAGTCACTAAGATGATGTCATTGGCCACCCAACAAACAAGCTACCATCCATATACATATCTTCTAATAGCTGACAAAGACGCTATTTTAGAAGTGGACTATTGAGCTCCAACAAAAAAACATCGGTATATCTTTACCACATCATCCAATTGAAACGTAAAGATGTAACTCGCAGATGCTTTATGTATCTCTTAATCCTTCGCCTAACAATTTCCCAGTTAATATTACAGCAAAATAAATGCTGATCTCTGAATAGGAAGATATCAATGTACATTCTCGTGTTTACATCTTCCTTTGCCTCCCCCAAATTCATTTAAACAGTTGTCTGAACTATATATACTGTTGTATATCTCTCTCTTTTTATTATAGATAGATTGCGGAGAGTTAAAAATAAAAGAGTACCAAAAAGTAAGAACTCTAGAATTACTACACTAATCGTGTGAGTATCCATTTAATGTGTGTTAGTCCTGACGAAAGCTCCACAGACCCTGTAGGGCCAAAGGGAGCTGAAACATGTCGACAAATCAATGTTATAAATACTAATAGATCCAGTAACTCGATCTTTCTGTAGTATCAGTCTACTTTTAGCCAAGCAGAATTTCACCTCACATTAAAGCACATGGGTGGCTTTCTTCTTTTTTAATTTTACCTCTTGTCTTGTTCACAAAACTTTTCTTTTTGAGGGAAACCTCTTAATCTCTGGACACTGCATTCTATAACCAGAGGTGCCTCTGGTTGAGGCAGGCAAAGAGCACGTATTGGAGCATCCAATGATAACTGCCATAACTTCAATGTGGGGTGGGTGAAACATATATACCGCTAAATACGAACAACATTGAGCTTTTGAGGGTGTTCCATCTACCTAACCAATGGTTAAGATTTGTTAAAGTGTCCTTTTCTTTTGATTAATTTCATACTCACCCGGGGAAATAAAACGGACACTACAGTTTCCTCTTCCCTCCTAGTTGATTAACTATTGTTTGATAAGGAGCCAGACTGAGTTAAAAAATTAGATAATTATAGATAACAAGGCAGAAATTGAAGAAAACAAACTCCTGCAGCTGTTGCGCTGTTACCGTAAGCAGATCAGGACTGCACAATCTTCCAGACGAGCACCAAGACTGCTGTGCCCTATTAAGAGAGGGAGTCCAACGCCGATATGTGCGTTTTTGGCACTATCAGTACTAAAACTTTAGGACTAAGTCTGTCATAAGAAAAGCAGCAGTCATTATGAGGAAGGGTAAGGGGAAAACAAACAAGTGTTTACACTGCTTGTGGCGTTAGCCAACACAGAGAAAGACAGGAGAGGCTGTGTGAGCACGGTGAGTAAGCGATAAAGACAGGGTACAGCAGTACTCCTTTGTTTTCCAAATACTAATGGGGGCGGGAGGGATAAAAAGGGAAATAAGGCACCTTGTAAAGCAGGGCGCGCACACATTCCCATAAAGTTTATTGTTAATGAATTAAAAACTTTCACGGAAAACTTCCAGTGAGATTAACCACTGGTATAAAGAGACCTGGCACACCTATCACTCTTACCTCTTAAATACTTAAAACAACAAGCGGTTGCAGTGCTGATAAAAGAACGGTGCGACCGCCATGCTTAAAGATGAAGCGTCGCAGGTGTGCACCTTTCTTCCATAAACATGGCGCCCACTTCACTGCGCCTCGCGGCATGAAACTTTCAAACTAAAAAGCGCTTATCGATAAATACTAGTATACAAAAGCCAAGGCACCAAACCTTGTCACAAATCGTCCACTGAGCCCTTGGAGCTGCTGACCGGCAGAAACTCAATAGGATACTGAATAGCGGCCAGTACTAACAGCTGCAATCAGGGAAACATTGTGCGAAGCGTGCGTGTGCTACAATAAACACTTGAGGGAAGTGCTTCAATGCACTGAAGCATGGCAGCATAAATCATGTGGTAAGTGCTCAGTGTCACTGGAAAAAAAAAGAAATTTTTTTTTCTAAAGACTGGACATACAATACCACAAGTGGAAGAGGACAAGTCCTGCGGACGATCTGTGGGAGTCAACAATTGAGAAAAAAAGGTGGGACAAGCAGGAACCATTACCTAATTAGAAGCGACATTTTTTAATGGACACTGACAAAAGCCAATCAGAAGCTGGAAGTGGGATGTAAGCCTTCTGAGTGAATACATTATGTCAAGAGACAGCGCAGGCACTGCCTAGGATCAACCTAAAAACATACATTTGAGTTTCTAATATCTGATCCTGCGTAAGCAGACTTGCAAATCCCTTACATGACCGTAACGTAATTCAGGCCCCAATAGTCAATTTGGGGGGGGGGGGGCTCCTATTTTTCTTTTTTCGTATTTTTTTTTTCAGAAATCTCCCACTTTTCTCTTCTAAAATGTTGCCATGTATGTCTGTATGTCTGTTTAACATAAAAAAACTGAGGTGCATAGTGTTCACACAGGACAGAATCTGCAGTTACACCAGTTGCATACACCTGGCAGCAGTACAAAATGGAACACTGGATGATAGACAATCAAAACTAACATTTGAAGGTGCTAAGAAAGAGACCAGGTTACAGGTCCGAGACCCGGACTCAGAGGATATTCACCGAGAGAGAAATTGGGGATTGATGTGGGCGGGGGGTGCAGGAAATTCAGGCGACAGTATACGCATCACTATAGACACGAGCGCAACACTATATAGCTTCTGTAAATTTATGTCACACACGGCTCAGGGGCAATGCAGCACTGCTTATTTAGGCCCATCTCACACCTCTGAGAATCAAATGTCATATATTAAAACTTGCAAAATGTAACATGGAGAGGACAAACGGACATCGTAATTCCAGTTTAGGACAGCCATACCTTGGCAGACGCACAATAGACATTGCATTTATCCAAAAACACGCCTGGCCAACTCCAAGACTAATAGGTATGCGGTCAATTGCTATGCATTTTGTTATTTCTCCTCTTATTCCACCTACTCCAGAATGGTAGCAATACTGATTAGGTGAGTGGTGCAGTTCAGACCACTGTTGGTTAGAACAGATGAACGAGCAGGGCGCTATTTGCTACTCCAAGGTTTGCCGGACATGACACACATCACCTTGATGTGGAGCTAAACTAGATGAACCCACTTTTTTCTTTCAAGTTGGTAGGCAGATTGCTGATATTGAGCCTTGCACTATTATATGGGGGGGAAGATTGTATTATCACAGTGCAGCCATATCTCAACAGCACAGACACGAACACTAATAAGTGCCGCCACGTATGCATAGAACTATATCAGGCTATTGGACACTTAACTGATAGTCCTACATCATACTACACAACCCATAGATAGAAACTACTCATTCAATGACAAAGCCAGAGTCTTTAATGAACCAAATGATCTACAGTCATTTCTATATGGAATATGACATCCAGCCATGGATAAATAAAGGATCTCTCATGTAATGGCTCTCTCAACCAACGATTGATATCACAAACATACTAACAGAACACTATGGAGCACTGCTTAATTCTCTGTTAACAAAGTGAACATAATTCCTACTGGCTTCAACCTTCTGGTTTTGGTCTCACTAATTCATATTGCTTACTTGCTCATGTGATGTTAATGATGCCTTTTTTATTTCCCAAGTAGGTTTCTACACATACTTCTCCTAAGATCACATACCATTACTGATTTACTGACTCATAGCTATCTGTTACCAACTGTTACAAACCTTTTTTGCATCTCTTAGATCTATAGGGGAAATTTACACTTGGACGTTGATGTAAGTTGTTCTATTTCGATATTGTTAAGTGGGTTATTTACTTCAAGGAATCGCTATCTTACTACAATTCTCTAGAATGTTTACTGTTTAGGGGGCTCCTCATGGCACTCCCCTACTCCATGTTATTAGGTAGGTAAGAGCGCATTGAAGGGCCCTCAGGCTCTTACTTTTTTATGTTTTTGTGCGAATATTCAGTTTTGCTTTCTTATTTATTTTCACCTCATTCCCTTTTATTTTTCTACAGTTCTCCGCCTGGATTGTATCTGGATCACTATATACTACCCATACTCCTATAATATAGAACTTTGATAACTCAGGCCATTATTATCCATCTAAAGACTGAGTGCACACTGGTCACTCTAATAAGGAGATATGATGAGTAATAATCACCAAACACTAAAAATACTCTCATTAAACACAAAGGCACTAAATCACGCGGTTTAAAGGAAACATAAAACAGTTGACTATTGTCATAGACTCCGAAGGGCCATTATCTTCCTACAGGAGACTAAATTTGGCCCCAGTGTGGCAGTTATTCAAATTACAATTGGCTAAGTGTTTGCTTTGGCTCCACTGCACAGCACAAAAAATACAGGGTAATATTATTGATCTCTAAAAAAGCTAGCATCACTGCCACACTACACCAACGAGATGATCTTTGTAGGTGGCTCACCATTTTAGCACAGAAAGAGGACACTGAATTCTATATTGTCAACAATTATGCACCAAACAATGACGACCCATCATTCTGGTTCATGATAAATAAGATACTGACAGGATTTACATCATGACCTTGGCAAAGTTCTGTGAGGGGACTTTAATCTCCCAATGAATAGGACCTTAGTCAGATTATCAAACGTGAAATTTTGATCCACTAAAGCCCAGGCCTAATTTCGAAATCTCTGAAAATCACACAATTTGGTAGATGGTTTCAGAATTTATAATCCAACAGGAAGTGAATCAGGACTCGAAAAATCCACTCGCTACGGCGAGCCAGATTTAATCAGGACGAGCTTTTTTTAGAGCCTACTCGCCAGTTCTGGCGAGGAGCTGACAACATGTGTTCTTCTTGCTCACAAAAAGTGAACGAGCAATAAAGATGCCTTTAAATCGTGTTATGTCACATTTGCCCTGCTTTTAGAGATAAAGGTCCAAAGTCAGTTTTTGTTCCTACATTTACCTTTCTTTCTGTGACTGAATTTGAGGATTTTCTAAAGTGAATGCTGGGCAAAGCATGTGAAATGTAAGGCGGTAAGATTTCAAGCTTTTCTTTTGTAACACAACACTGAAATAGCTAATAAGCGAACTGTTCAAACATTTCAATATATTTCACTAGTAATAAAGACACATTTTTGTAATTCTGTGGTGATAAAAAAGATTCATATAAGATCAAAACAAATCAGAACACTTTACTTGGTGATGAGCATATTTTAAATATTTTTGATGAAACCCAATTTCCAAACATTGTTTATGCTCTCTATAGTTTTATCAGTATAACTACATGTCAGTGGGAACTTTTGTGGCCATTTCAATGGAAAATGTGCTATCTGAGAATAACAGTGCATTACCTCATCATGCTTTAGTAATATATTTATAAGTGAGTTTTTAAACATGAACTGGGCAATATTCCTGCTGCTATTGCCCAGATGACAATGCTATTAATGAACTAAATTGCAAGTCAGGGATCATGTGTGCCATATATATAGGCTTGATTCTTATTCTACATGGGGCAAAAGTTTAGTTTAGTAACGAGTTTTTTGTACAGTAGAAATAGCAAACTTGCATATTTGAAGGTGCTTTCTTATGTGACGAGGACAAAAAGGTGGCTCTAACAAGCTTTTTCTATTAAGACTGAATCAATAATAGTATCTGATCATGCATGCACATTTTTAGAGTTTAAACTGGGTGCCCCCAAATGGATCTTTGCTGCTGTTTTAGAGAAGATCAGGAGCTGTCAATAACATACATTTTCAAATCAATTCCTCATCTAATTTTCAGTCAATAATGAGCATTATGTAGAAGTTACAGGGTTTTATTATACAATATGTTAGTAATAATTATTTTACCACAAGTTAAATGTATCAATTTAATCATTAGAATCCGATTATAAATGAATGAGCAATCAATGACCAATCAATACAATTGTAATAAAATGTATTAAGCACGTTCCATAAAGGAAAGAAAGTTCCTATTCTACGAATGGGAGAAAATTGTACCATTCAGCACTCAAAGGATTGTGGCCCAAGTGCGTGAGAGAGAGAATACAAGCATAAAGTTTTGGCATATAAATCAGTTCAATAATCCAAAAATCAATCAAAGCAGAACTTCCCATAAAGAGAAATTCAAGAAACTCAAAGTATCAGAGCAGCGTGGAATGGGGTAAGGAAATGGTTGCGGCAAAAAGTGTTAACCTATTCTAGGAACACAAACTATTAGACAACGCATCCTGAAGCTTTGCAACATGTTGCTCCTTCCGACTCCAGTCAGCCAACCAGCTTTCAATGCTCTCATGGGAACAGGATCACTCCTCGTCCTCAAACAGGAATACAATAGTCGACAGACAGCAAGGGCTGAGTTTGCAAATAAGTTGTATCATTTCGAAGTTCATGTGGGTCATTCTATCATTCAGGTCTTCTTTCCCATGGATAAACAACTACATTTGTTAACCTTCTAATATAGCAAAGTCATTCCTTTGCTAACAATGGTCTATGTAGACGTTGAAACCTCTATATAACAAAGGAAAACATTTAGCACAGCAACCTTTCATATTCTTTAAAAATGCAGCATTTTCATAAGTGAACGTCTTCATCACCTCATTAAATGACAAAAACTAATCATAAGTTAACAGTGATCTTTGTGGAAATGGACACATTTGCAGAGCTAGATGAAAACATTTATGCAACTATTATTTATTAGGAAACCATGTTCATGAAAAGGTCAAGAAAAACATTTTATGCACATTAAGTGTTTCTAGTCACGTCAGCTTGTTCACCAACGTTGCTTTAGCCATTTGAGGCTTAATAAGTGTAACTATGGTTGCCTACTACAATTTTTGCATTTAACCAGCATTTTATTTTTCATTAAAGCCTACACATTAATACTGCACATTTATTACAAACTATATAATTTTCTTGAAATTATAAAAACGCCTCTAAAAATGGAAGGACCCCTTAGACATTAAGAAATATTTTGCAACATCCCCCATAAATATTGACTGCAAACTATATACTAAAGTAGTTGCACTCAGATTGGACAACATTCTTAAAGTGTTGATCCAGCCTGCCCAAACTGGTTTTCTCAAAGGTCGATTAGCATGCAACAACATACAGACCTTTTTGCATGTCCTTGATAAAGCAAAAATACTCCATTCCTCTGCTGCAGCCATTGGCTTGGATGCAGAAAAAGCGTTTGATTAAGTTTACCTTTCTCAGAGCCACCTTACATAAATTTTAGCTGGGGGAGCTGTTCATTAGAATGGCACTAGCACTTTAATCTAATTCTCCAGCACGTGCGAGAGCAAACTGATGTCTCAAACACTTTCAGCCTACTGCAAGGCACTAGATAGAATTGCCCTGCTTTTCATACCATCTACTGAGCCTCTTCTTGAATCATTAAGATCTAATATTGCAGTTAAAGGGATCCTTTTGCCTCAAGACCACTGATAAGAGCCACCTATGCTCAGAACATACATTTTTACGGAAGAGTCAGATAGCGCAATACCCCAAATTTTAAAGACGATAGCTGAATATGCTGATGTCTCAAGTTATTCGCTAAATAAAGAAAAAACTGAGGTGCTTCATCTTCACGTTTTCTGTTTTCCCTCTATCTAAGATACAGGTTTAAAATGACAATGACAATGCACTAAATTATTTAGGTATTTAGTTCAGGAAAGACATTAGTGATACTCTGCTACTTAACAAAAGTGAAACTATTGCTAAAGTTTAGAGATACTTTTACAATGGTCACCAAAATTTAGATCCTGGTGGGTAGATTGTGCACCATCAAAACGATATCAGTAAACAATTTCCCTTATAACATACTACCATTTAAATTCTCTCATGGGGTTATTATTAACAGACTTCTTGTGCAAAAATAAAAAAAACATGGATTTCACACAGAGAAAAAAACAACCTCAGACTGGGCAAGGAAGGTCAGATGACGGGCTTTCAAATATATCGACTGGCCTTACTGGCTAGGAAAGGAGCATCGTGGTAATCGACAAATAAAAGTGGCATTCAACCTGGGCTCTCCATAGAACACTTTCCTTACATCTTCCTCTATGTGCACTCCAACAACATATAATATTGATTGCCACAAGAAGGAACACATTTGACATTATTCAAAATAAAATTGACACCCTATGCACTTTGGATAAAAAATCTTCTGAAAAAACGACCTAGATCAGACACTGCTTCATTATGGCTGAACAATCATGTAAACATTGATGAGACCACAGTCTTTTGGGAAAGTTGGGCGAAAAAGGGGTTTAAGCTCCTTAAAGATTTGAGGAACCAAGCTACTCTTACAACCTTTGCGGCTCTATAATCTAAACGCCGATTCTCAAATGTTGATTTCCACAAATATCTCCAGATTAAAGTAGCAAAACAAAAAATAGGTAATATTCATACTCCAGCTCTTCCGTCACTATTTGGGAGCTCCTTCAAATCGGGTCATGTAGCCATAAAAATATACAATTTCCTTTTAACATCCAAACCACAGCTTACCCAGAAACATATTAATGCGTAGAATAATGTTAATACATCCCTCTCTGGAAAGGACATCCCACACTTAGCCTGGCCTAACATTTAGCGCTCCCCCTTTAATGGGACCTTCACGCATGCTCTAGCACAAACTAGCTTATGCACTCACCGCTGATGCCATTACAGCTATTTTAGGCATCTATGCTTCATATCACAAACCAACTTTGAACTCTTCAGACTTCCAATTAATTGACCTAATGGGAGCCTTAGGAATTGAGTGGTTTCTTTATGAATGGAAAATTTACCCCAATATCTCTTACCACACATGGTGGGATTGGCTATATTTAGGTAGAAATGCTGCCAATACTTACTTTCAGCTTCGTTCTTCCAGAACACTTTGGAATGCACTGGATTAGTATATTAAACAAATTGATTCCCCTTGATCATCCAAAATTAAAGGTGATCACATTTTTTAAGTGAACACCTCTTTTTAGAACCTCAATACTAAATACATCCCATATTTTTTTCTGTGTCAACAATGTATGTACTGCAATATTCCCCAGGGCCTTTTTTTCCCATCCTCTCTCCCCATTATAATTATTTTCCTGTTTTATCTCACAAATGTACATGAACTCCATTAGACTGTTGGTACGTTTATTTGAGCACGATACATACGGATACAGTATTGCTCATCGGTGACAGCATGATAATAACTAAACTGCGTGTTGATTCCGATATGCCAACTTGATTAAACTGTCATTCACTTTCTCAGGACTAGGAGAATGACAGTGATGGGTGTGCACAGTGACAGGGATCAGGTGTGAGGTACTGGGTTTTTTCAGAACCGGTACTGATCCGGTAACCCAGCGGTGTCAGGGCAACACCCAAAGACCTCGAGTCCTTTCCTGATCCAGACCACAGAAACACGAGCCTTCTAGGTGAAGTCAAAGATCGAATTTATTGGCTGCAACCAAGTAACAGGCGTCCTAGAAGTACAACAACACGGTGTGTATATTCTCAGGAGACTGCTCGTTTTTACAGAGCCGGCCTTCTCCTTTTATACACGATATTACACTTCAGGCAAAACTTCTCGGTTTTACAATTCGACCATAAACATATTTTCACAATAAAGAAAAAGCAAAGCCATGATGGCAAGCCCATATTTTCGTTTGTCCAGTTCGTGATAGATTACCTGGTCAGGCCCAGAACTTCCATCAGATATCGATGAAACCCCAATAAAATTGGGCACCTCCTCCTTGTAAAACTAGCCATAAAGAAGAAACAGGGACAGGTGTGTGTATGATAAAGTGTGGTTTGCATGCGGTAAATGGTTTATGACATGTTGTGCCTTGATGCTAATCTTGCTCGGCCACTGGGATGGGGACTGCCCGAACAGGTTTGGCTGGAGGCAGTGAAGGCAGCTTGCCCAGGTCAGAGAGGACTCAGGAATGGTGGACGTGTCCTTTCAGCTCGAATTCGGCCTGGGTCAATGGACTATGTAAGGGCAACCACAACATGGATGCCGCTCACAAAATGGAACCCGAGGGTTCAACACAGGAAGTGCTATTTAGGAGTGTTCCCGTCACTCAATCGTGACGCAAATGCACAGGCATAATGTCCTGATCATTACCGGTCTGCCGATACCAAATTCGTCATGGTATGATGATATTTTCTGACACGAGTGTTGGGCTTCGGTATCATAATATAGCAGGGTCCAAGACTTTCAGAACCACAGACCCTCCTTTTGCCCTTATATAGGCAATAACTCATGCTAATCTGAGTCCAAATCTGTATTCATGAAGTCATGGAGATGCTGCTGTAGCATCATCCTGTTACTTAGCTCGTCCCTTGACACAGGCTTCTTTACACATGATGTGGCACAGAGGCCACATATTGCAGGAGCGCACTGCACACACAGGCAGAACAGAAACAGGATGGCTAAGACCATTCCAATGAATACCAGAATTTTCCATCCCCAAGCAGATATCAGTTCCCAGAACCACCCCAGCAAGGACCAGTCTCCTTTGTCCACATGAATGGACTCAGAGATCTTGTGCAGTTTGGAGATGGCCTGGTATACTGTTGGAGCATTGTCAGGGATGAAAATGCAACAACTGGATTGGATCACTTTACATACCCCACCACGGTCTGCAAGTATGACATCTAGGGCAACCCTATTTTGCAGAGTCATAAGGCGGTCCGACTGGAGCTCCGCAGTCAAGTTACTAAGGGCACCAGCCGTTTCAATCACGGCGGATTTAACTACCCTCGTCAGTTGGCGGATGTTCCTGCTGTTCACCATGGGCCCCCAAAATGGCAGAAAACCTTTGGCAATATCTCCAAACTCGTGTTCCGCAGTGTCGTCTTTACTCACAACACCTCTAACTGTCCTTGTCCGGTGGTAATCTGCCTCGGCCGTGTAGGTGGGTGGCAGCAGAAACGAGATAAAACATGTGCCCGAGAAGTCAGAGGGCAACCATGTATATGCCTTGTCGTGGCAGACGAAGTAGGTACCCTTAGCTGCTAAGAACGAAGGGGAGGTCTGAGACGAGAAAACGTAAGTCTCAGTACAAACACTCTTCCCTAACTGAGCTCTGGGGTTTTTGCCATTTCCCTGCGGATATAGGTGACCTAGATGGGTTACTATCCAGATTGGGGAGGATTTCTTTGCTTTCTGGCTCTCAGTTAAGGAAATCCCATATTTAGTTATGTTCCATCTACTGTAAGGCTCTAATTCGTCTCTGGGAATCGTCCTATATGTGTCAATATCCCTGCTCATATTTCTGATTCCTGTCACTAGTGCCTTGTTGCTTGAGTTCCTTCCTGCGGGACGCGGGGAATACGGTTCTATGGCAAACAGAAACATTGTCTGGAAAGCCCACTGAGAACCATAGTAACTAAATGGCAGGACAAAATACGGGATACCCTTGTCTGTCGTGTGAGGCATAAGTTCACATACCCAACAATTCGTTGTGTTCATTACTGACTGGTGCTGGTGTAGGAGCTGGACGAATGAGTTGTTTACAAATTCTAATCTTCTGGCAGACTCATGTTCAGGAAGGGGGTGAAAGGAATGCGGGGAAACAGTAGGAGGAGGTGTGGGCTTAGTGTTGTGTACAAATGTAACTCGAAAGGTTAACAGAGCATAGCCCACCAAAAACATTATGCTACACAACATTAAAATGCATATTATTAAAAATTGTTTTCTTGCCATCACAGTGCATATTGTCTTTTCAAAGTTCGCTGATCTAGCAGGTCTCTCCATCTTTGGAAACTCCATCCTCTAAGTTGCTGCCCGCGGTGGGAGATTGATTCTGCTAAGGAGTGCTTCTGTTCAGTCCAGGGTAATTCCCTTAGACCAACGAGAACTGTCGACCTAACCGTCTCCAGCTGCACTCCAAAGACTGTGGCAACCGCGACCCTAGCAGCAGAACCGGATGGCGGTTCGAAAATCAAAAATGAGCAAATTTCCTGGATGAGAGAGCTGCACAATCAAAAATAGTTCTTGGGGGAAAGAAAACTATTAGTTTATTTTTATTAGTTCGTTTTTCTTGGCCTCCGATTATATCGTTGTTTTCCTGGTATGGTGTGGTCTTCAAACAAGATTTCAGGTTCTGTAGTGTCCAACTGCATTGACGGTGGCACAAATCCTTGCAGAATATTATCACTCTCCTTTTCTGTAGCAGTTCCTTTCAAACGTGCATCACTGAAGGGTAAGAAACGAGGCACAGATTCAGTCTCTGAGTCGGCGACACCCTCCTGGACCCACCGGTCATAGGGCAGAGGTAGAGGGATCCGTTTGCAATGGATCCCGTGGATCCAGTTCTTCTTTCCTTCCACCCGAACGGCTGATCTTGTGGAAAGAAGGACGAGGTGTGGGCCGGTCCATCTGGGCTGTTCATTCTTTGTTCGCTGAAAGTTTCGCACCAGGACCCAGGTGCCAGGTTCAATTGTGTGTCCTGGATCATCAGACGCTGGCGGAGAGGAACTGTGGACCTGTTGGTGTAAAACACGCAATTTAGTTGTCAATTCGTGCAAATAGTCAAGCAGTACAGGGTGCTCTATCTCACTGAGCTTTTTGGGCCTTGGCACTCCACATATGTTGGCCGGTCGGCCAAACACTATTTCGTGGGGCCTAAGTCCCATTCTAGAATGAACAGTCATTCTGGTAGATAGGAGTGCCAAGGGCAGGGCTTCAGGCCATTTAAGGCCTGTGCTGGCTTGGATCTTAATTAAACAACAGGGGGTGGTGATGGAGAGAGTTTCTGAATTAAGCAGAATACTCACACCCAGTCAAAAGATCAGGGCTTAATCCAACACAATTTTTTAGCTCACTGCACCCTCCCAGCTCAGAACCTGGCTATGTGCAAATTAGTCTGTCCCTGGCCCAGTGTATCAAGGGAACAGGCCAAACCAAACTACCAAGCCAATTCTTTCACGGGGAAGGAAACAAGCTACCGGGGACCGGTTTCTGGCATTTCAGCCGTCTTCGGCCCGGCTTGCTTGAATCCTGAAGGTGCAATGAACATTGTTCTATATTCTGTCTATCAACTGTGTTTTTTGCAATTTTCACCCCGAGTGTGCTGGGTATACTCAGACGCGAGTCCCAGGCTCTCCACACCACTGGAGTCAAGCTATCCAGGCTGAAGAAGGCTGATAGCCAGAAACCGGTCCTTGGATGCTTGATTCCGGTCTGGGAAAGACATGGCTTGGTAGTTCGGACTGGACTGTTCCCATTAGGCACAGGGACAGAGCTGATTTGCATATAGCCAGTGTCTAACCCAGGGTGGTGTGGAGTGCAAAAAAACGATGGATTTAGGCCCAGATCCTTGTACTGGGGTGAATGTATGACATTGTTCTACATTCTGTCCATCAACTGTGTTTTTTGCAATTTTCACCCCAAGTGTGCTGGGTATACTCAGACGTGAGTCCCAGGCTCTCCACACCACTGGAGTCAAGCTATCCAGGCTGAAGAAGGCTGATAGCCAGAAACCGGTCCTTGGATGCTTGATTCCGGTCTGGGAAAGACATGGCTTGGTAGGTGGGACTGGACTGTTCCCATGGGGCACAGGATCAGAGCTGATTTGCATATAGCCAGTGTCTAACCCAGGGTGGTGTGGAGTGCAAAAAAACGATGGATTTAGGCCCAGATCCTTGTACTGGGGTGAATGTATGACATTGTTCTACATTCTGTCCATCAACTGTGTTTTTTGTAATTTTCACCCCGAGTGTGCTGGGTATACTCAGACGTGAGTCCCAGGCTCTCCACACCACTGGAGTCAAGCTATCCAGGCTGAAGAAAGCTGATAGCCAGAAACCGGTCCTTGGATGCTCGATTCCGGTCTGGGAAAGACATGGCTTGGTAGTTCGGACTGGACTGTTCCCATGGGGCACAGGGTCAGAGCTGATTTGCATATAGCCAGTGTCTAACCCAGGGTGGTGTGGTGTGCAAAAAAACGATGGATTTAGGCCCAGATCCTTGTACTGGGGTGAATGTATGACATTGTTCTACATTCTGTCCATCAACTGTGTTTTTTGCAATTTTCACCCCGAGTGTGCTGGGTATACTCAGACGTGAGTCCCAGGCTCTCCACACCACTGGAGTCAAGCAATCCAGGCTGAAGAAGGCTGATAGCCAGAAACCGGTCCTTGGATGCTTGATTCCGGTCTGGGAAAAACATGGCTTGGTAGTTCGGACTGGACTGTTCCCATGGGGCACAGGGTTAGAGCTGATTTGCATATAGCCAGTGTCTAACCCAGGGTGGTGTGGAGTGCAAAAAAACGATGGATTTAGGCCCAGATCCTTGTACTGGGGTGAATGTATGACATTGTTCTACATTCTGTCCATCAACTGTGTTTTTTGCAATTTTCACCCCGAGTGTGCTGGGTATACTCAGATGTGAGTCCCAGACTCTCCACACCACTGGAGTCAAGCTATCCAGGCTGAAGAAGGCTGATAGCCAGAAACCGGTCCTTGGATGCTTGATTCCGGTCTGGGAAAGACATGGCTTGGTAGTTCGGACTGGACTGTTCCCATGGGGCACAGGGTCAGAGCTGATTTGCATATAGCCAGTGTCTAACCCAGGGTGGTGTGGAGTTCAAAAAAACGATGGATTTAGGCCCAGATCCTTGTACTGGGGTGAATGCATGACATTGTTCTACATTCTGTCCATCAACTGTGTTTTTCGGCTTGGATCTTGGCTAATTTCAACTTGAGGGTGTCGTTATAGCACTCTACTAATCCAGCTGATTGGGGGTGATTTGCAGCGTGGAACTTCTGGTGTATGCCTAGACTCTCACATACTCTCTTCATCACTCGTCCCACGAATTCACTCCCATTATCACTCCAGACCACTCGAGGCATTCCGAACCTAGGGAAGAATTCTTTGACAAGGGCTTTGGCTGTGGACAAGGCAGTATCGTCCTTAAGGGGATACGCCTCCACCCACCTGGAAAAGGCACAAACAACGAGTACGTATTTCAGGTTGTTGCACCTCTCCATGTGGATGAGATCTAGCTGCAAAACCTCGAACGGATACGTTGGAGGCGCAAAATGACCAGCTGGAGTTGGGGCTCCCCTACCAGGATTGTACTTCAGACACACCATACAGTTCTTGACCACATTCTCTGCACATTTTGGGATGCCACTATTCTGCCATACTGCGGCCAACAACTTACAGATCCCTTTCACACTGATGTGAGCCATTCCATGAGCCATTGTCACCACTGCAAGCACGTACGCATCGGGTAGCAGCCATCTCTGATGCTCTGACAATTCGACCCAACAACCATTCGCATCCAATCTACCCTTGCTTTCTTTCCATTCATTCACCTCTTTCTCAGTGGCCTCGGATTGTATAGACTTCACACTCTCAATTGTGTCTTCACACATGCCAACATCACCAATCCATCTTGCGGGACCTGCAACATACATTGGACTCATCACATTCCTTGCAGTCTCTTTTGCAACTTCATCTGCAAATGCATTCCCACGACCAACATCATCTTGAATCTTTTTGTGTGCACTGCATTTCACAATCGCAACTTGTAGTGGCAAGGTCAGTGACTCGAGAAGCTCATTAACTAGCTGACCATGTTGGATTTTTGCGCCATGCGCTGTCAAGAACCCACGTTCACGCCACAAACGTCCAAAACTATGGGCCACGCCAAATGCATACTGACTGTCAGTGTACACATTCACTTTCATTCCTTTTGACAACACACACGCCCTTGTAAGTGCAATCAATTCTGCTGCCTGAGCGGAGTTATGTGAAATACGTGCAGTTTCAACAACTGTATGCAAAGTGGTGACAGCATATGCTGCAGTCGTGTCACCATTCGGGAGCTTGAAGCATGAACCATCCACCCATAAGGTACCATCGCATTCAACAAGAGGAGTATCTTGGAGGTCTTTTCTCCCTTTTGTCTCTTCTTCCGTTCTAAGAAAACAATCATGCTGCTCTTCAGCATTCTCTGTCTCAACTGGAATTGGCAATAACGTGGCTAGGTTTAGTGTGCTGCATCGTTTGATGTGCACATGGCTCGCTAACAAAGTTAGTTTGTAACCTGACGATCGAGCACTAGTTAAGTGCTGTGTCTTGGTCCTGTTCAATAACGTGTCCACTGCATGTGGAACCATTACCACTAACGTGTTATTCATCACTAACCCAGCAGACTGTCGAATACAAACAGCTGCTGCTGCTGTTGCTCTTAAACAACTTGGTAATGCTTCAGCGACTGGATCCAAAGTCGACGAAAAATATGCACATGGACGCTGCTTGTCCCCAAACAATTGTGTCAACACTGATAATGCACAACCTTCTCGCTCATGGACATACAATGTAAAGGGCTTACTGTAGTTGGGGGTACCCAACACAGGAGCTGAACATAATGCTGTGCGCAATTCAGAAAAACTTCTTTGACACTCATCAGACCAAGGCACAGGGTTGGGTGTATCTTTACATGTTAATGCCACCGATGGTTTGGCCAGTAAAGAAAAATTTGGAATCCACTGTCTACAGTACGATGTAATACCCAAGAAAGCACGCACTTCTCTCTGTGTTCTTGGCACACTTAATTTTGCTATTGCCTGGATTCTTTCTGGGGTTAGTTTCCTTCCCTCCTTCGATAAGAGATGACCTAAGTAGGTCACTTCTTGTCGACAATATTGTAGTTTAGACAGGGACACTTTG
Organism: Lissotriton vulgaris; assembly: GCF_964263255.1. Lineage (NCBI taxonomy): Eukaryota > Metazoa > Chordata > Amphibia > Caudata > Salamandridae > Lissotriton > Lissotriton vulgaris. The sequence goes on along the minus strand of NC_141694.1, from coordinate 1,081,301,417 downwards.
TGATGCAGATCACACAAATGGCGCAACAATGACAACGTGGCTTCTTTACATATTTCCTCAGAATCTGCAGCAATAAGCAAGTCATCAACATACTGAATGAGTGTAGCGCCTTCAGGTAAAACGATCGTATCAAGCTGTGTTTTTAGCGCTTGACTATATATTGATGGACTTTCACAGTAGCCCTGGGGAGCGCGTTTAAAGCGGAAGCTTCGTCCTCCTCAACTGAAGCCAAAAATATCCCTGCTTTCCTCAGCAATTGGGATGCTGAAGAAAGCATTCTTCAAGTCAATCACCGAAAACCAGGTAGCAGAGGCTGGGATCATAGTCAACAGGGCAGTAATGTCAGGAACAACTGGAAATTGTGGCACTACTATTTTATTCACCTCTCTAAGGTCAATCACAAATCTGTACACAGGTGGCTGGGACGGGTCAGTTTGTTTCAAAACAGGCAGAACAGGGCTATTGCAAACATTGCCTCTTGTCTCTTCAATCACATCTTTTTCAATCAAATCATAAATGATCGCTAGCAACGCTTTTTCACCTTCACTGGAGATTTTGTATTGGGGAATGCGCGGCATTCTAACATTGGCTTTCAATGTCACAACATATGGTGGTATTTCCAAGAGACCCACATCGTTAGGACCAGTAGCCCAAAGAATATCAGGTAGAGACAGCAATTCTGTCGGAATTTTATCCTTCGACAAATACATTGGAGAAACCACTTTCTTACCTAGTGTAAGTTGTACTCCCGAAGGAGAACAATACAAAGTCGCATACAATCTTTTTAACAGGTCCAATCCCAACAAGTTTTCACCACAACCTGTTGTCAGAATAAGGGGTGCTTCAAATTCACAAGGACCAACAGACAGGGACATAGGGCATGAAATTGGGTTCCTAACCGGGGCGCCAGAAAAACCTACAGAAACATTCATTTCGCCAGACAAAGGTGCGCCAGGGAGTTTTGAGTGCATCATAGAACTCTTTGTAGCACCAGTATCCAACAGAAAAGGTTCTGACACACCTGATGTAATCACCTCAACGTATGGTCCACTCTGATCTACTGGAACTGAAACAACTCCCTCTCTTTGTCCATGGCTGTCCTAGCAATCATTACCTTCCATATACTCATCTTCTGCATAGTAATCATCAGCGTAGTACTGAGCTGTCCTACCAGATGCGTTATTCTGCTGATCAAACGTATTCATAGAATCTTGAGGCGGAAAGGAGCGCGCATTCTGATGGACGTTGCCACGTCCTCTACCTCTAGGTGTTTGCTGGACACCTCTACCTCTTGTGTTTGATACACCATTTGCGCGCTGTAACAGGATAGGGCAACTTTACTTAAAATGACCCTCTTCCTTGCAATATGAACACTGATTGGGACCCACAGGAACGCGTGGCTGGTTATACTCTACTCTTGGCTTTTGAAACTGTGAAGGTTGCTGATAATTGTTCTGATAGTTATTCTGACCACCATTGTTCTGACTACTACCACCACGTGGCGGGTATGCTTGCTGTAACAGGACCTTCGTTTTTAACTCTTTAGTTTTCTTTTCTGCTCTTTCTTTCTCATCTTTGTCTCTATTTTCATAATATTGTGCAGTAGACAATATCTGTGCTGAAGAAGAAACTGCCCACGAACTCTCTGAATCCTTCAACTTTTTACACAACTCTGGAAGTAGATTGTGTACAAATTTATCAACAAACAGTCGCTGACCACCTTCTGTACTCATGTCTTGACCACTGTGGTCGACAAACGTTTCTTCAAACCTGGTGAAGAAATCAGACACCGTTTCATCTTTCTTCTGCTTACACGCAGACAACTTATCCCAATTTACACGTAATTCGGGCATCAAAGACTTCATATATGTAATAATTCTACCAGGGAGTTCTGCTACTAAAGGCTCAGGTTTAGCACCACCAACATGTCTAGCATCAGCAGCGACAATATTCACCCATGTGTCGCCTAGCTCTTGATCATGATCTGTATGACGAATCTTTCCCCATAAAGGCTGTGGAACAACATTCCCAAACAACATATCTACATCGGCCAAATTCATAATGCATGAACCTGCAGTCTGCGACAATTCCTTGTAATCGGCTGCCGGATTCTTGCGGGGATCGGGCAATGTCTGCTTAAGGGCTAATACTTCAGCTCGTTTCCATGGGACATGTACCCACACACGCTGAAAATGAGGCTGAATAGGTGGGTTAGCTGCTGCGTCTCCCTCCCTCCATACTGGGGGAACCTCTCTCATGGGATATTGTCTTCCTTTCTTCTTGGTAGAAGAATCATAATCAAACAACGACTTGGAAACACCTTCAGTTCTAAGGGATAACAACGTCGCAACGGCTTTCCTAACATCTGAACCCACAATTGTGCCTTTTGAAAATTCGAACCGTACATGGCTCAACTCGGGCGGACTAGAGTCCAAATCATTCTCTTCTAAGTCTTCGCATAGAAAAACACAAATTTTCTGGAAAATGTACCTCTGCTTTGATGCTTCCCACTGATGAAAAACATCCATAACACATTCTTAATCATATATAGTCGGGTTAGTCACCCATCTATGTGCCAAACGATCCAATACTTCTTTCTCCCTAGAATCAGGCAGATGGCTACGCAACGGTTTGTGTTCAGGGGTATTAGTCGGGCCTGCCGCTCCAAACAAAGGATATAAAAGACTAGAAACAGTGCTTGCCACTCTCTGGCGGACAGACGGAGAAGTCGAGGAAAAGACAAGTGGGAAAGCAGGGTGAGATGTGGCAGATGCAGAGGCAGTGTCAGGAGGAGTACCAGGAGTGGTAGTCGTTACAGTAGGTAAAGTTGCAGGAAGTACAGGAAGAGCAGGTGTAAAGGCCGGTGACCCTTGGGAAGGCTGCACCGGAGGAATAGGAGCCAGCTGATGAGTAGCTGGTGGGTGCTGTAGAGGACCAGGGGGTACACCAACCATGGGTTGCACAACTAAAGGTTGTGGAGGTGCTGTAGCGTTTTGCGCGTAGGGCGGTGGTGAACTTAATAAATGCGACATTAGGGGATCTTTTTCAAGCTCTTTTGCTGCTTCTTGCTGAAGAGGTGGCAAAACTGGGTAGCATTTATCTATTACCATTTTTTGTTGCCTGTGCAACTGCTCACTCATCTGTTCTTCTTCATTGTCTTTATACTGCCTAGCAGCTTGCATTATCGAGATACCCCTTTCTCTCTTATTTTTCTTCTCTAATTTAATTTCCTTTTGTTTGGCCTTTTTACGCCATAAGCGGAAAGAATCAAACATTGCCGGCCGGGCTTTCTTCTTAAAAAGTTTAACTTCGAGGTTATCCAGGATTTCAGTATCAAAGCTACCATATTGGGGCCATTTTAAAACTCCATCTTTTCCGGTGTATTTCATCCACACTTCATTGTATGTGATGGGGCCTACCCCATGTTTCACATATGATTCATAGGTTGGAGTCCGAATCGGAGGAACCAGGCACGAGTCCTCCAGTCGGGAGTCCCTATTAGTACAACCAAGACAAAACAAATTTCCAAGTCTGCTAAGACCAGGCATCTTCGCTCTCTAGTCTAGCTTCAAACTTCAAAGGATTATCGATTACGATATTTCTCGTGAATACACGAGTCCTTCGGCTTTGGCGCTTGCAAGTTTCAAATAAAAGCGGTCCCAAAAGGGGACACCAAACAAACTAAGGACTGGGAGACGCTCCACTTATACTTAACTGAGGTATCAATGACGTCACCAGAAGACTCGTCTAATGTTTCGCTCTACCAAACATCAAGGGTCCAAATCAGGGCGATAGTCAGGGCAGCAGTCCTTCGTAGCCGTCGGGACGCGGGGAACCACGCAGCAAAGACCTTCGGAACCACGTCGACATACAGGGGTCGCTGAAGTGGCTGGCCGTCCCCCGAAATTTTCCCACAAAGCTCCTCACGAACATCTGGCTTGGACCGGTACCGCTGATACCGCCCCACATTGGGCGCCAAATGAGGTACTGGGTTTTTTCCGAACCGGTACTGATCCGGTAACCCAGCGGTGTCAGGGCAACACCCAAAGATCTTGAGTCCTTTCCTGATCCAGACCACAGAAACACGAGTCTTCTAGGTGAAGTCAAAGATCGAATTTATTGGCTGCAACCAAGTAACAGGCGTCCTAGAAGTACAACAACACGGTGTGTATATTCTCAGGAGACTGCTAGTTTTTACAGAGCCGGCCTTCTCCTTTTATACACGATATTACACTTCAGGCAAAAATTCTCTGTTTTACAATTCGACCATAAACATATTTTCACAATAAAGAAAAAGCAAAGTCATGATGGCAAGCCCATATTTTTGTTTGTCCAGTCCGTGATAGATTACCTGGTCAGGCCCAGAACTTCCATCAGATATCGATGACACCCCAATAAGATTGGGCACCTCCTCCTTGTAAAACTAGCCATAAAGAAGAAACAGGGACAGGTGTGTGTATGATAAAGTGTGGTTTGTATGCGGTAAATGGTTTATGACATGTTGTGCCTTGATGCTAATCTTGCTCGGCCACTGGGTTGGGGACTGCCCGAACAGGTTTGGCTGGAGGCAGTGAAGGCAGCTCGCCCAGGTCAGAGAGGAGTCAGGAATGGTGGACGTGTCCTTTCAGCTCGAATTCGGCCTGGGTCAATTGACTATGTAAGGGCAACCACAAGATGGATGCCGCTCACAAAATGGAACCCGAGGGTTCAACACAGGAAGTGCGATTTAGGGGTGTTCCCGTCACTCAATCGTGACGCAAATGCACAGGCATAATGTCCTGATCATTACCGGTCTGCCGATACCAAATTCGTCATGGTATGATGATATTTTCTGACACGAGTGTTGGGCTTCGGTATCATAATATAGCAGGGTCCAAGATTTTCAGAACCACAGGTGCGGGAGTCGGGACATGGATCAGAATGGTAAACTGATAAGGATTGGAAAGAGAGAAAGGGCACCCATCCCCCATCTTCTTCACTTCCAAATAAACCCCTAAATATTTGGCTCCACCTCAGCTGCTATCCACATACCCCCACATCACTGTAATGCATGCCCTACACCTCTGCCCCACTCCATTCACTACCCAGCTGACTCCTATGCTCCTGCCCACCTTGACCGCGTTCGACTTTTCTCCACACTTGTCACTATCCACTGGCCCCCAAACACACCTCTGTGCAAACCATCACTAACTGTCTGGCTGCTATACCCCTTCCCACACCCTTGGCACTACCTACCCACCCTCCAATTCTGCCGACATTGAGTTCACTTACAACTGCCCTACACTCCTAAAGCAATCTGCTCAACTAGCCCACCTGATCGCACCCTTCGCAACTTCATTCACTACCCATCTGTCCCACACACACCACTACCCATCTGACTGCCACAACTCTGCCCACACCTCATGCACTAAACTCCTGCCCCAACCTTACATTAGTCAATGCCCGCTTGCCTCACCTGTAGTTACCCACCAGCTCCCACACCCCTGACCCAAATCAAATAAGACCTATTCCATCCATATGTCCCAGACTTCCCTACAAAACTAAACGCCACACCCCTGCCTCACCTCAATCACAATGCACCTGCCCCCATCTCAGCCAATATCCATGTGGGCCAACATATACCCCTTCCATCACTGCCCACCTAACTGCCACAATCCTGTCCCCACCCAAGTCACTAACTGGCAACATCTTTGGTCCCATCTCAGCCACTATCCATCTGCTCTCACCCCCTTCCTTACCGCAGATGGTAACCAATCTCTCACCAAGTTGCTCACCACTCATTTCCTTCTTCAGCCCTGATGACCCGGAGACCCTCAGATTTCTGGGTATTAAAGAACAGCATCTCTCTACAACCATTCCCCCACGTCCAAGGTAGCGCTTCCAGGTTGCATATAACAAATTACATCAAAGCATATTTGCAGGACTCTTTTCCTGACATTCTCTGCTTGCGGCGGCGGAGATAAGATAGGCCTATTAAAAGGGTTCAAATGTGGCGTGGAAGCATTTCTGGGGTTGTTCTTGATGGCACAGTCACGGGTCAATCTAGGTATGATGAAAGAATGAGCACTCCACCACATTTTCTACCAAGATTAGTCAAATAGATTTGAATGATGAGTTCAACAGTGATGTTAATGGAGGCACATTTATTTTCTGATCGTTCATTTTTCAGTGCTGTGAGGCAGTCAGGGAGGAGGGGTGACCATTGGTTCAGCTGTACAATTGATTCACATATGCTGTATTTTAAAATTACTGTTTTTGTCTAAAACTACAAGGGGTTCTAAATATACTCTGAAAACTAAATACACTAGTGTTGGACAAAATCTCCAGTTCCACATGTATGCCACTTCATCACCTGTCTTCCAGCTTGGAAGGTATATGGCCAGGTAGTTTGAAATTAATGGACTGCAAGCAGCATGTAGCACCTCAAGAAATGTTTACGAGTTTAAAGCACTTAATAGTACACAACTAAAGAAGGTTCCACGTCAGTTCAGTTTCTCTTACAATAGCATTCTATTTTCAAAGGAATAGTATAGAAATTGGATTCACGTAAGAAACACAAATTCACGCACCTTCTTATTCGTGCCATTGTGGTTTCTGCCACAACTAAAAACTCTTCTGAAGGAGACAGCTGGAGGCCGTTTGGGAACCGTAAGCCAACCATCAACACCTTCACTTCCTTTGTCACGGTGTCATATTCGAACAAGCTGCAAAAAAAAAAAAAAAGAATAAAGAAATTATTATATTGAAATTTGTGAGAGCAACAAGAGGCAGCATGTTGTAAGATTCCCTGTTTCACATGCAAATATACAAATATTAGAAAATACAGATGATGATGATGCACATGCTGTGCGAAAAACCAGAAAGGATTAACTGAAATTGAGAAAGGTTCTACCGCACAGTATATAGTAAAGCTGCGTATCCAAACTAATCAAATCATGAAAGAATCTTAATTGCTAAAGTTGAAAGCCCCCGAAGACTGAAATGTCTGTCTAAAGACCTAACCCTCCTAAAGAGGCAGCATAAATAGAGGCCTGCTGCGCTGATCCCAAATTTAAATCTCAAATACTGGAACTCAATTTATTGGGCTATGCAATCCATACAACGCAATTCTGCAACACAGTGTTTGTCAACAAGCAATATTGTGGGGCTGAACAGATAATAAAAGCAAATATAATACAAAATGCTCCTAGCGCAAGGCAAGTGCACTTGTATGTATATGATCTTCACAAATTAAAACTTAAAGGGATAATAAAGGTATGTGGTGAAGAAAAAATAATCCGTTACGGATCCCCGAAAAACATCAAGTCAAAAACGAATTAATTATCACTTAACAGAGAAGTGTTTACTGAAAAATGTAAACCACTGAGCACTTTAAAAACGCCAAGGATGCTCATATAGTTAGTGGAGCCAGGGGGTACTGGTCAGGGAGGAGCATGCATGCTCTTTCCTGAGCTTCCCAGCCAACACCACTCTTGCACCAACTGGAACTACTGTCTGTTCCGGTGGAAAACGAGGGAGGAATATAGTACTAACGTTCCAGAAAGGGGTAGTAACCCTGGGTGTCCCAGCTGCCCAGCAGGCGCAGATGGCGATACTGCGGAAGGCAATTTTCAGGTGGTGAAGAGTTGTTCTCACTCCCCAACCCACAGAGCCCTCTCCCAGACGACGGAGGGTTGTACAAAATGGTGGCCACTCAGCTGAATAAGGCTTTGGGTGTTTAGCATAATCCACAAGATCTTGGTGTACTCCTGAACGCCCATAGTTGTGTGAAGAGTTCCTTAGAATATGGAGCAGTGTTGCACTGAACAAAACACAATATGCTGCTGTGCACAAAGCGAGGACCAAGGGCAATAAGCTGAGGAAGTCTGGTAGAGTCCAGAGCGGCATGGCATTAACAACAGCTCTTGCCTATAATATAGCTAAGGATAAGAATAGTAAAGTATCTAGAGAAACTAGGATATCAGGTTAGCAGGACTGTTTTTCTAGCCAAAGCCCAGGGGAATAAAATGTGATAGAAGAGGAGGGTGACTATGGCGAACAGAGATGGTAGTGACACCACTGGAAAGACGCAGTACAGTCTTCAGAAAGCCACAGCTCCTGTGGAGACACGCTCCGAGAAAATGGAGCAAAAGGTTACGGGATAGAAACTACGGTGACAAATACTGAAACCAGGTTAAATGGCTCTGAGAGATGTACTTCCACTGTGGTGGATGAGGTGAAGAAGTTTGGTTATTTTGGCAAAGTGGTTCAACTGCTATGTTGAAACTGAAGTCTCGGCTTGAAATGTTGGAGTCTGAGTGCTGCAAATGGAAGGTCCTATTGTTTCCCCTTGTGGAAATTGAAGGGAGTGCAAATCTCACTCCAACCTTAGTCGACATTGCTTGCTTTTACGGTTTTCTACACATGATAAACATGATCAAAAGTCACAAGCGAGGAGGAGGAGTGTATGTATAGAGTCATGACCAGCATGAACTCTATAATTGCACAAATGCCAGCTAAAAGTTCACCGGCACAGCTACGTTTATGCCATCTCACCATAATTTCGTTCTGAAAGAAAGATATACATTTTGTCTCAAAAAACTAAAAAGCAATAATAACAATAAAGCCTTTTTCCTGTGAATCGAGTGGCATATTTCACCATCTTAGAGGTCGGCTCTGGCCACCCATTCAGATTCCCCATCCTGATTCCCCATCCACTAAACAGTGCAAAGTAGATGCATTATCCGGTTTAGATATGTAAATATATGTTCTTTTAATTCCAGAAAACTACTACATTAATCTCAAAAAGTATAAAGAAGAAACTGAATTTCAGGTTTTGAGCCACTCAGCTCAGCATTTTTGGGACTGACTTAGAAGCAAGCTTCATCTGTCTGGCAGTCCTTTGTAATGAACAAAATACATAATAATAATACGTACATAAAGGAGCTTTCGGTCTTCCTACTTCATCTATTATTCAATGGTAATGTCAATCAAATTTTGTTTAGGCATTCATACACTGAGGGATAGTGGGAGGGTCAGCCCCTTTCAGCTACTACTTTTGTTTGCAGTGCCACTCACATTTTGGATCACCCAACAGGGCTGCTAGTCGTTAACTGCCATGCCAGTGATATCAAGTGACAGCATTTTTACGCTAAGCCTAATCAGCGCTTCAGCTGTCTCTTCGAGACATGCTGCATTCTGGTATAGACTTGAAGCTTCACCCATCTTTTCAATTGGCTCCTGTTACTGTCCTTCGTAAATTGTGGCTTTTAATTTGTGAATAGGCTTAGAAGTCGCTCCTTAGTTCCTCCTTTTTTTCAGTTGTAACCTCCCATGAGGACAGCCCCTGCAACATGTTTTGTTACTCTGTATGTTTTATTTACAGTCTGTGAGCACTATTTTCTTAAATTACTTTCTCCTATTGCACGCACGACATGCTCTCCTGCAATCGCTTTTCTTTTTTAGAGCAGCAATTCAACAATAACGGCTGCGCCATTAACATGCACAATTTTAATGCATTGCGGCATTCTGTGCTTTCTTTTATGTTTTTTTTAAACCACTCTTTATTTTTCACCAGCATGGCATGGTTCGGGTTCAACAATGGCGGGAGCGCCTTTCTTTTCGTATGTGTGGCTCGCCCATAAGACAAGGACATGGATAACATGGAAGGCAACATTTTATTGTATTTTTTCCCCTCAAATATTCAAGTCACGCTAGAACTTTTAACAATTGTGGCGCATCCTTTTTTTGTGCATGCTGCCAAAATAAATTAAAAAATGTAGAAAGTTGCCTTGCATGGACTTAATGTATTTTGGCAGCCGCGCACAACAAAATAAAGGACGCAGCAGCCAAAATACATTATGTCCATGCAAGGCAACATTCTAATTTTTATTTTCATCGTTGAACGCCGCAAATAATATTACACAATGGCGGATGCACGTCTTCTGAGCACTGAACATTTGTTCTTTCCTTCATTGCATCACCTCCTTCAGCGACAATACTTTCAACACGGCGAAACCGGAATACACAACAACCGTTACAGTGGCATAGTGCACATCAAGTTCTACTTGGAAACACAAGGCAGACAATAGGCATTTGAGAGGTACCATGCAACTCCTTGCTCCAGAAGTGGATCAAATCATATTCATCATTCACATGACTTGCACGGTCGAGTGCTTTAGAGTTCCGTGTGACAAGTTGCTGTTTCTGGTATGCATGCGTGTGGTGGAACAGAGGCGATGAGGGCTCTCTGTGTTTTAAGCTTCTGGATTGTGGATGGAGTCTCTCTTCCTACTACCACCAGGAATACAGCCCTGTGCCGAGCCAAACTTCACTTCGCTTTCTCCATAAGTATCAATGCCGCCCTTCCCTTCAGCTGCTTCATTACAACTGTTTTTAAAGAGAGGATCTTACCCGTGGACATCCATGTATCCCCAGTCATACTGTGCGTACCATTGCCCAAGCGCAGCCTGGAGTTAAGGGTAGCTGGCTATTAAGCCCCAATAGCCTCGTGCACAAGCATCATCACTCTCCTTTGATAACATTCATGACAGTCACATTAAACTTGAACTCAAGCTTATCGCCACAAACCGAAAGCTGTGGCAGTCATAACAGCCAACCTCTACCCTACATTTCTGCTGCCTAACTTCCTTTCTTTCCACCTCGTATTGCAGTCTTCTATATCACTGTGCTCTTCTGCATCACTATACTTGGTTTAGAAAATGCTTTTCCCCTTTCTTTTATTTCACAAGGCTCGCACAAGGACATATTGTAAAGGTACATTGTGCACTTTAAGTATCATAATTGAGGCCCGAAAATGCACTAAGCTAGTAAAGGGTGCAGTACCACAGGCTAATACTAGGTGTCCTCGTGGAGTTGATAAGGGACCTCTTTTAGCCACATAAGATACTAAGCTTACTCTGTGTGGCCTATCTTCTTTTATACATGGAGCAATATTATAGACTATTAAATCAAACACAAGAGATTGTTTTACAGCACACATTTTGAATTCACATGTTAGAAGGTGCTCATTGTATGTAATGATGAAGTAAAAGGAGACTTAGTGACATAAATCTATGCTTAAGGTCATACAATTTGGTCAGGCTTTCTGGCTTTACAGTTCACAATTCAGCCACAATATGCATATCTCTTTCTCCCTCATTGTTTCACATCAAATGTCACTGCCTCGTCTTTAATTGTTTGTGTGCAGGGTTAGATCATGGGTGATAGCAGAAGCCACATAAAAGCTGTACTAGTTGTGTGCTCGAAGGTCCAAGATGACCTCGCGCAGAGCCAGGCAGCTCTAGTTCAACCAATCACTCACCCATTCATCCATACAGCTACTCAATCAATCACCAAAACCGTCAGCCGCCATTTGGCTGATTCTTGCATCACCCAACTTAACAAATCACACTTAATAAATCTTCTAATCAATGAGTTAATTTGAAAAAACGCAGGGCCTATTGATTTTGCCACTGATTATTTCTGTAACTGATGTCAAAACCTTCGATGGAAGCGATTATTAAGAAACTATAATCTGGGAACCCCACGCCAATTAACTTTTTTAAGCACCAACCAAAATATGCTTTTGTGAAGTTTTGAACAAAATTTGCAAACGGTTGCAGCGTTTACAGAACAAAACTCGTTTTCTACGGACTAACCATCTAACTATAAGCGGCCACGCCCTGCGACCAACCCCCGCATTCCGATAACCATATGCCGTGCATACCCTTTGGCCGTGTGCAGAGGGGCTTGGCCAAAAGGTCGACCCTGCAACCAGACCCTGTGACCAACTCCCCAAAGGCAGCCAGCCCAGTAGAGGAGGCACGTGGTCCTCCCTGGGTTGATTTCAGCCCAGGGACCCTATCTCATTGGGCCCAGTACATTTTGTGGGGGACACCTGGAGATTTTGGCAGAATACTGCACTTTAAAAAAAAAAAAAAAATTGCAGTGGATTAGCAGATCTTTTGCAAATTTGCAGCAAATTGGCCCTAATTTGATGTGATTCCGTTCATCAATTTAGCCTGTAGTTGTGTTCAAAATCCCCAAGGGAAATTGCTATGGGGAAACCCGTTTTGGGACCCTCCCTTTTACTCGCCCACTTGACAATTCACCCCAAAACTTTCCAAACAGCAGCCGAAGTAAGCAGCGTACTACTTTTGAAATTTCATGAAGAATCGTCAAATGGGGCCAAAGTTATTAGCTAAACAAAAAATACTTTTCCTATGGAAACTAGGTCCAAAATATAACTACCTACTGGCAACCGCCAGTAGGTAAACATACACACAAAGATATAATACTTATTTCAGTGCAGTCCTTCCTTAACCATAATCCGGCCAGTCGGAACATAGTCCTATTTCGAGGTCTGTGGCCGCCCCAGTTTTTCATTTCACAAATCTTGTCACCCTACATAAGTGAGCTAAAGAGAAAGTTCAATTTCCCAAGGGCACCTGGAAGGTGGTGGCCCTGGGCAATTGCCCACTTTGTCCATGCCTTAAAAAGACTCTGTTGTCTGGGCCGGCGAGATTCCCCATGCAACTGTTTCACTGGGTAAGTATTCCCCACTTCTTACTGCTAGCCCTTCCATCTCTACACCTTCTCTTACCCACCTACCTTGCTTGACTCTGTAGTCTGTCCCACTCACAAAAGCCTGCTTCTGTGATGTGCTTGCCAAGCGGTCAACATAGTCATTACACATAATTCACATGCAAAAGCTCAAATGTATTTTCTTTTTAGATGGAAATGCTGTCTGCATTAGTAATCCATCTCCTTTTTTTAAATTACAGTGCTCTATTATTTGTCTCTTCTGACTATAATCTATGTTTCTTAAGATGAAGCTCCACCATTGTAAGATGACTGCCGTATTCAATGTGTAAAGAATTAAAATGCTTTGCCCCTTTTTAGGTCGAGCGACCTATCTCAATGCGCATGAGCATTGAGCGGGAGCTCGATATATAGGCGCTTAAACAGAGCTTACCGAGATCAGGCGATTTCTTCCAGTGCATGTGAAAGCGCGTGCACAATGCCACCAGCCGCTTGCCTCGCATTACCACATCAAAGGCGGCCGCGTCTCAGGCCCCTGCTGCTTAACACCCTCATGCCGCTCTCCCCACTCCGCCCCCTCCCCTGCCCGCCGTGTCGCATTTCTCCTCGTACTTTCACGTTGACGGCCGCAGGCCGTCTCTCGTGTTTCTCATTGTTTTTTTTACTTTTCTTGTTCTCGGTGCTGCTTTGTCTTTAGCCTGCTGATGTTGTGTTTTTTTTACTTTTCTTGTTCTCTGTGCTGCTTTGTCTTTAGCCTGCTGATGTTGTGGCTGCGGGTTTGCCGAGAGCCTCCAGACGCTGCAAACTTGTCAGCCAGAGAGGCGGGTCTGAAGTGTAGGCTGCTGTACAGAAAGAGATGCGTGCGAGTGCTCAATGTGACAATCCTGGAAGCGTGCTGTTCTCTCAGTTCAGCGAAGCAATTCTAGTCCCCAGGCATAATGTTTGCGAATACTTTCCTGGTCTGTCCAGAGCATCTTCTGCCTCTTCCTTGCTCGTTTGCAAAGCCTGGCTGCTAGCCGGCACTGTCGCACATCCCCTCCCCTCGTGCTGATTCTGTCCCGGTTAGTCATGGATGCGTGAAAACATCCCCTCTTTGAAAGAAAAAATATATCTCTTTTGACATTTGACTAAGACTGTTCCATATACTGCCTTTGTTATATTCAAGTAGTTGTCCTTTTTTCACGTGTCACGTTATTATGTCGCACAAAAGATCACGATTTTGGTTTTTCGCACTCAAAATATACTTTTGGAGTGTTATGATTTTAGATATTCGACAATTAAATAACCTCACAAGAGTGATGTGAAATTACGGTTTTTCTCTTGGGCATTGACGTGCCCTATATTTTTGTTCGCATTTGTATATTTTTTATACACAGTCTTTTAACTCATACATCTTTGGTGCTACCAGTCTAATTGAAGAAATGTTCAGCGCTAATCTTGTGTTGTTGTGTGCCACATCAAAGTGGCAAATACATCAAATTAACACTGAAATCAATATATTATACTGGTATTTGTATCGCAAATGCTCTCTAAAGCGAGTAAGGGAAGGAGTTAGTCCCATACTCCTGGAAAGCGTGAAGCTCTCGAGCACAGAGTGGTATTTGAGTGCGAACCTGTCAGTATCTCAGGGCAGTGCCTGTCGTGAAGGGGGCCATTAGCAAGGGATTACTCCTGCGGACCAGTGGCACAGCCGAGTGTAGCATCAGCTGTGTGTCTGCTTCTTACATGCAAGGTGTCTGAGGCTGGGGCTTTGCATGATGAGCATAGGTGTGTAAATGTCCCAGTTCCAGCCTTTTTCATATCCGTAATCCAGTCCTATGTTGATTGGTTCAGGACTTTACCTTGTGGGTATATAGGGAGTGCATTTTTTTTCGTATCCTACACTTTTTCTTACTATACTTTCAAAAAAATTTCAGTTTCAAGTAATTGTTTTTGTATGGCTGACTGAAAGATACTTCTACCGCACACTCCTCACCTTGTGAATACCCCCAGGTGCCAGACTAGCTCCTGAGATTTTTCATGTTTTGCGAGAGTGTGGCGGTGTGAGCCTCTACATCAGCTTTGTCCTGCTGCTGAAGTGACATTGGAGATGCATATAAGCACCACCCTTCTTGCTGATGTCTGTACCTTTTTTCTATGACGTTGGTCGCGGATGGGGAGCTCACTCCCAAACTTTTTTCTTCATTATTAATGGGCTTTTTGCATAAAATGCCTCCTTTGTGCCAGAAAACCTGTTCCCACCTAAACCCACAGGGTTTAAGTCTCGTAGAAACTGTTACAAACAGATGTCTGTGACAGATCTCCTGGAGGTATGTCTTTAGTGTTTAGCTTTGTCGTACGGCTCCACGCATCACCACATCCACCACCACCGCATCCACCATCACCACCACATCCACCACCACCACCACATCCACCATCACCTCCACATCCACCATGACATCCACCACATCCACCACCACCGCATCCACCACCACCACCACACCCATCACCAATACATCCACCACCACATCCACTACAACCACCACCCCATCCAACACTACCACATCCACCGCATCCACCACCACATCCACCATCACCACCACATCCACCATCACATCCACCACCACCATCACATCCACCACCACCACCACATCCACCATCACCTCCACATCCACCATGACATCCACCGCCACCACATCCACCACCACCACATCCACCAGCACCACCACATCCACCACCACTTCCACCACCACCGCATCCACCACCACTTCCACCACCACCGCATCCACCACCACCACATCCACCACCACTTCCACCACCACCGCATCCACCACCACCACCACCACATCCAGCACCACCACCACCACCACCACCGCATCCACCACCACCACCGCATCCACCACCACATCCACCATCGCCACCACATCCACCACCACCACCACATCGCCTCCACATCCACCATGACATCCACCGCCACATTCACCACCACCACATCCAACACCACCGCATCCATCACCACCACCGCATCCACCACCACCACCACTCCCACCACCACCACATCCACCACCCCATCCACCACCACCACCACATCCACCATCACCTCCACATCCACCATGACATCCACCGCCACATCCACCACCACTTCCACCACCACCGCATCCACCACCACATCCACCACCACATCCACATCCACCACTTCCACCGCATCCACCACTTCCACCGCATCCACCACCACCACATCCACCGCATCCACCACCACCACATCCACAACCACCACCACCACATCCACCACCACTTTCACCACATCCACAACCACCACCACATCCACCACTACCACATCCACCCCCACATCCACCACCTCCACCACCAACACATCCACCACCACATCCACCCCCACATCCACCATCACCACCACCACCACCACCACATCCACCACCACCATATCCCCCAGATCCACCACCACCACATCTATATGTGTGTGGCTCTGTGTGTGTTTAGGTGCAAATGCAATGTTCTTGGTTTTTCGTCACAATAAAATACACTGAACATAATCTTCACAAAAGTTATTTACAAACGTTTAAGCTATTGCCATTATAAATTACAATAACTTTTATTTAAGTATTAATTATTTACAAAATTAAAAGCCATTGTTATTTGTAATATCAATACATCTGAGTCACGTAAATACAACACACATTGCATTACAAATGCTATAGGTGTCACATTTGTAAAAGTTAAAACTATTGACATTGTAACTGACAAAGCTATTAATTTTGCTACTTTCAAAACCAACACATAAATAAAAAAAGTGTCATTTACAATACCAATAGCTCAAACTTTCCTAATGCGAGACCTATTGCATTTCCAATGCTTGTTTGGTATTGGGGTCATTCTCTTGTTTGTTTAAATATCATGTTTTGCCTGTTTGCTTATAATACACACAATACTATATATTTTTAAATTTCTGTCTCCATCATCATCTCCTTCACCCGAAAATATATTGTTCTATTGCCTTAGTTGATTTTATTACTTCATCAAGAACAGGGCTATTGTCCCAGACCCACAATTTTTCTTGAATCCTGGTTGCTGTGTGTGCAAACTATAAGATGGTCTGATGGCATTTTGTGGGTGGCTGTTCTGAAATCACAACTTATTGAAAGACCTTTTAAGAGCGTCCGATTTTGTCAAAAGACTCTTCTACTTTCTACGTACATGTATAAATATTTTACCTTTCGAGAGTAATACCAATAGTAGATTTGAAATAGCCGTTTAATCGAAGTAGGGCTTCCTCATGCTCATTCTTCCCCTTCAGGTAGCTCTACTTTAGGAAGTGTCCTGAAAGTTTCCTGTTCCTCCGACCCTAAGAAGTGGAGAAGGATGCATTTATGGTGTTCAACAGGCAAACTGTTGGTAACAGTATAATTTAAACAAGCATTTGCAATGCAATAGGTCTTGCATTTACAAGAGTTTGAGCAATTGGCATTTACAATGCCAATAACAAACTCTCGCAAATGTGAGACCGAATGCATTGCAAATATTTTTTGTGTCTAAGCGCCCCATGCTGCGCTTTCACGTTAATGGAGGCTGCGCCCCTTTCTTTAGACAAGCCGCGTCTAAAGAAAGGGGCGTGTCCGAAATTAAAGTGAAACTGCGGCATGGGACTTTGACAAAAAAAAAAACATCTGTTTGTCAAGTTGACAAACGCTTTTTTTTGTAAAAGCGCCCCATGCCTTGTTTTCACTTTAATAGCGGCCATGCACCTTTCTTTAGATGCAGCTTGCCTAAAGAAAGGGGCCCGGCATCCCTTAATGTGAAAGCCCCATATGGGCGCAAGTAAACAAAAAAAATATGAAATTAATAAGAGCGCCTGCTACACTTAAAGCGGACCGCGCTGCTAAAATAAATAAACACAGCCACTGTAATTAAAGCGAACCGCCAATAGTCATCCAAATAAAAGCGGACGGCGTGCTGCAACATTGTGAGTGGAATAGGAGCACATCATTGAACAAAATAGTGTCAAGATAAAGCAGACCATGTAACAAGAGAAGTAAAAGGTCCAGTAGTTTTAGGAGATTACAAATGCAGACAAGGCTGTACCATGAAGGGACTAACAAGCCTATTCAGGAATGAAAAACAACGATTACGCAAGGACGGTAACAGGAGCCAATTTAAAAGATGGGCAGGACATGGCCAGAGCTTCAAGTCCCTGCCTCAATACAGCATGCCTTGCAGAGCAGTGCATGAGCTGCCCAGGCTGACCTAAAAATAACTCCTCCTTCCATTTTTTCCACGAAAAGGAAATTCACCCTAGTTTTGTGGTCGGTTAATTGCCTCTTTATTTTTATATGTTCTGTTTTGTATATAATGTTTAATTAAATAGGCAGGAATGATGAAGCACCCCTTTAAAAACTGCTGAGACAGAGAATAGCTGAATTGAGTGCAGAGTACAAGTTCAACTATATTACAGTAATAGTCTCAAGTCGTGGTAAAAAATATTCTCAGGGAATGGCAGGGTTCTTGTAACAAACAGTCTCTAAGTGACGAGATACAGTGAAAGAAGAGAATAACGATGATTAGTAAGGAAGGCAGGTTCAAAGTGAAACTAGAGTCTATGAGAAATTAAAATGGTGACCTCTCCAAAATGAGGCTTGGAGCGCCAGCGACTCCGAGGAAAATTTCAAGCAACAGCTGTCAGACGAGCCCACACAAAAGTCAGTGACTTCTATCCCACCATCAACCTACCAGCCACAGTGGGAAAGACAAGTAGGTTCAAAATTGCAAGCATATGATTTGAAGTGGACTGGTGGGTGGGGTATTAGCTTAGAGGGAATCCACAGAGCAACAGTTTAGAGCGGTCTGTAAGAACAAGTTACTTATATTTGGTAACGCCTTATCTGGTATAGAAAATATAGAGCTGCAGATTCCTTATCTTCGAATTTCCCCAGGCATCAAACTGGATGCTGAAGATTTTTCGTGAGCACTATCCCTGTGGCATTGGTCGGTTCTGCAAGGCGTCACCCGCACTGGAAGTGACATCCGCACCACCTATATAAGCACCAATTCGGCAAGCAGACATCAGTTACTTTTCAGGACTTTCCAAGCCAGAAGCACAGAGCCATGAAGTGCACTGACACTAGTTCATCAAACCTAGGACATCAAAAGGGATCATCCCTAACTCTAGAATCTGTCCGCACAGTGCGGAGCATGGATGGGTCAGTAAGAAATCTGCAGCTCGATATTGTCTCTACCACATAAAGCATTACCGAAGGTAAGAAACTTGTTCTTCTGATAAGAGGCATCTAGTTGCAGAATCCTTACATTTTAATAGATACCCAAGCAATACCACCCCGGTGGTGGGTCTGCAGAAAGAGTTAGACAAAGCAGTACTGCAGGACTGAATGGGTGAGGTGCTCGTCCGTGTGGAACTGACTGTCCAGGCAGTAATGCTTGGTGAACGTGAGCAGAGATGCCCAAATTGTTGCCTAACAGATGTCCAGGACTGGAACTCCATGAGCCAGTGCGGTGGTAGCAGCCGTAGCTCTGATTTAACAAGCTCTCAAGTGTTCAGGAGGCTGCTTCTTGGCCAGTGCATAGCAGATCTTGATGCAAAGAACGGCCCATCGAAAGATGGTCTGCTTCTGCATTGTCCGGCCTTTCTGCGGCCCAACATAACCCACGAAGAGTTGGTCGTCCACCCAGAACTCACTTGTGCGGTAAAGGGAATACGACAACACTCTTTT
This sequence comes from Lissotriton vulgaris, assembly GCF_964263255.1. Lineage (NCBI taxonomy): Eukaryota > Metazoa > Chordata > Amphibia > Caudata > Salamandridae > Lissotriton > Lissotriton vulgaris. The sequence continues at coordinate 1,081,282,176 of NC_141694.1, read as the reverse complement.
TGGGTCCAGACAGTGGAGTTGTTCCACTTCTTTAGAGGTATGTGGAGGTTACCCCATTTGGCAGAAAAGTGGCCCTAGTGAGAAGAACCAGTTTGTCAGGAAAAACTGATAGGAAGGGAAGCATGGATAATAAAGCCTGAAGCTCACTCACCCTCCTGGTCGATGTAATGACCACAGAGAGGCTGTTTTAATGGCGAGCAGCCAGAGGGGGCAACTGTATAAAGGCTCGAAGGGAGCATACATCAAAATGTCATAACAAAATTAAGGAACCACTGAGGCATTATGAAAGGGGATGGTGGAAACATATGTACAAGAAATTTGAAAAATGTATTTACTATGGGAGATTTAAATATGGAGGGATAGTCAGACAGCTGCAAGAAAGCGGACAAGGCAGAAAGATACCATTTCAAAATGCCCAGAGAAGAGCCCTGCTGAGCAAGGGTCAAAATAAAAAGTAAAATGAAACAAATGGAGGCAGACAGAGGGTTAATAGACTTTTCTGTACAATATGATACAAACCTCTTTCATCAGCAGGCATAGACAGTCTTGGCGGAGGGACACCTGACTGCCAGAATAACATTACAGACTTCAGGAGGAAGGTTGAATGCTTTTAACTACCGCCGCTCAATCTCCACGCAAGATGGCGAAGAGTTGACAGGTTTGGATGGAGGACCCTCCCCTGCTACTGCATCAGAGGATCCACCTGAAGGGGCAGCCTGACTGGAGGCGCCTGACAAAAAGCGTCTCCGCGTGAGAGCAGTTGCCAAAACTCCAAGGTGCAAAACTGCAGACATTGCGCATTCTCGGCGCAGGCGCACAGGTCTAACTGAGGGTCTCCCCACTGTTGAAAGAGACCTTACGCCGCCTCCGGGTCGAGACTCCATTTGTGAACTGCTAGGCATCGATGGCTAAGTTTGTCCTCCCTGGCGTTTGGGGAACCTTTCAGGTATTGAACCACCAGGGAATTGCCTTGCTGTTCCAGCCATATTCAGAGATGCAGGGCCTCTCCACAAAGGATCCACAACCCTGTCCTGTCCGTTGCAGTACCACATGGCAGTGGTGTTGTCTGTGAAAGCCTGTTCTAGCCTTCCCTTGATGGAGGGTAGAAAGGCTTTTAATGCCTGCATATGACATCTGGCATGTGTCACAAGCAGGACGTAGGAGGCCATAAGGCTCTGCAGCAGAAGGAGTCAGTCTTGCCAAAATTCAGGATAGAGGATGAAACATTGGTATCATAGCCCAAATATCCAGGACTTGCTGCTCTGGAGGATAAGCCTGAAACTGCACTGTGTCCAGAATAGCTCCGTTGAAAGGGAGCATCTGAAAGGGAGTCAGGTGTGACTTCGGCACGTTGATAGTGAACCCCAGCAAATGCAAGAGGTCCACCATTGTCTGGAGGTGAGAGATGACAGCCAGGGGCAAGCCAGCCTTCAGCAGCCAGTCGTCGAGATAGGGGAAGACCGGCACCCCTGATCAGTGCAGATGACCTGTGACCACCGCTATCACATTGGGGCGCACGGATTAGTTACTTACCTGTAATCCTAGTTCTCTTCCAGGGGTATCCTCATCAAAGTCATAAGCATTAGAATATTCCCGCCCATGCGCGGGACCGCGGAAACACTATATTATATGTGCCCCACATATATATAACCATATGTGTGTATATATATATATATATATATATATATATATATATATATATATATATATATATATATATATAATAAGCAATAGCAGCCTACTAAACACCAGAGCTGAATCATGCTGCAAAGAATTTCCACCATACATGAAAAAACATGCATTAGAAACATGAGAAATAACAAAGTTTGTTTTAGAACTGTTTTAATGCTCAGAAAGCAGTAGAAATTCTTATAAAACACTGAAAGCATAGGAGGCTCCCAGGCTGCATTGCAAATCCCAGTCTAAAAAGACTGAAAAGCTAATCTGCAGCTGAATGCAATAAACTGATACCGTGTTTTTAAGGCACTCATGACCCCCAGCTTCCCATCATGCCTCAGGGGTGACAGTTAGGTCAGTTGTTCTTTGCGGAGACTGATAAAACCATGAAACAATAGGTTAACAATATCTCCAAGTTAAAGTAGTCCTTTACCAGGGGAGGCTGGAGGGTTGCTTATGACTTTGATGAGGATACCCCTGGAAGAGAACTAGGATTACAGGTAAGTAACTAGTCCTTCTCTTCCAGGGGATCCTCATCAATAGTCATAAGCATTAGAATAGAATAGCGAGCCTCTCCTCAAATCCCTGCGGGCAAAGGATCAATAAAACAGTATATCATTCATAAGCCTAGACAAAACTAAGCTCGAACAGGCCGCAGGCTACCCAAATAGATTCCTCAAAGAGGCCTGTAATACTTGAGTATCAGTCCTGGAGTCAGATTCTAGGCAGTAATGCCTTGTGAAGGTATGAACTGATCTCCAGGTTGCAGCCTTGCAAATCTCTGACATAGGGACATCATGTAGGAAAGCTACTGTCACCAGCCGACTGGACTACGGAAACGCCCTCTACGCCAGAACCACAGCCAAGCTACAGAAAAGACTCCAGCGCATCCAGAACGCCTCCGCCCGACTCATCCTGAACATCCCCCGACGCAGCCACATCTCCGGCCACCTGAAGGACCTGCACTGGCTCCCCGTCAGCAAGAGGATCATGTTCAGGCTCCTCACCCACGCACACAAATCTCTCCACGACCTGGGCCCCAAGTACCTCAACGACCGCCTGACCTTCTACACGCCCACCCGCCAGCTACGTTCAACAAGCCTCGCCCTCGCCGCCGTACCACGCATCCGAAGAGCCACCGCTGGTGGCAGATCCTTCTCCTACCTGGCGGCCAAGACATAGAACTCCCTCCCCATCCATCTTCGGCTGACCCAGGACCATCTCGCCTTCAGGAGACAACTCAAGACCTGGCTGTTCGAGCAATACAAGACCCCTTCCCCCAAGCGCCTTGAGACCCTGCCGGGTGAGTAGCGCGCTATACAAGTGTTATGATTGATTGATTGATTGACTGTGGCCGCTTTCCCCCTAGTAGAGTGTGCCTTAGGTGTCAACAGTAAGGGCTTGCCCGCTAGCTGATAAGCCAATTTGATACTTGGTAGCTGGAAAACCCGTTCTCATGGAACCATAATTGACAAAAAGCTGATCCGTCTTCCTAATACTCTTACAGCTAGATTCATGAAGCCAAATTGCGATCGCAATAGCTGCAAAAAAGCAATTGCGATCGCAATTTGTAGAAAAGGTATTCAACAAACAAAATTGCGAATTCGCTAAATATTTATGCAAAATCGCTATGACATTCGCAGAAACCAGGCAGAACACAATCAGCGAATCGGTAATAGCGAGAAAGCAGGTATTCTGCGAATAAAAGTGCGAAATCGCTAAAAAATCGCTATCGCAATTCATGAAAAAAATCGCAAATTGCGAAACACCCCAAAATCGCAATTAGCGACGCGCAAATTAAGGAGAACCCAAACCAGGTGGTAACCATGAAAGAAAAAAACACACTTCTGAAAAAAAGTATTGCTAAGTACCCACAGGTGCTGGCTTGAACAAACACACTTAAGGACAAGCAGCTGGAGCCTCAGGACTCTCACAATGCCAGGACTCCTCATGGTGGTCAGGCGGCGAAGGCTACAGCGAGCAGCACGGAACAGACGACGTATCCAGGAGCGGATATTCCGTCAGCGGGTCACCCTACTGGGCCAAACCAGGGAGCAGATCTACGCAAAGTACCGCCTAAGTGGGGCAATGATAATCAAGCTGATCCGGGACCTAGACCCCCTCCTGCAGCACCTAACAAGGAGGACCAACGCCGTCCCCACACAAGTGCAGGTATTGTGCAGCCTGCACCTACTGGCCTCCGGAAGCTTCCAGGGAATAGTCGCTGTTGCAGGGGGTATATCCCAGCCCACCATGTCCCGCTGCCTAAGGAGTTTCCTGGAGGCCATGCTGACCCGCCTACACCACTACATTTCATTTCCCACCAGCCAACAGGACTTGAACGAAACCAAGCTGCAATTTTACAATGTAGCCCAATTTCCACACATCATAGGATGCATTGACTGTACCCACATCCACATCTGCCCACCTGCACAAACAGAATATCGGAACCGCAAGTCCTACCACTCCCTCAATATACAGATGGTATGCAATGCAAAGACAATCATCACGGACATAGTAGCACAGTACCCGGGGAGCACACATGACTCCTTCATATTCCGGCACAGTGGCCTCCACACACGACTGGCCAGGGGCGACTTTGGTGAAGGACACCTACTGGGTAAGTACACATGCCACACAACAGTACAATATGCTAATGACGCTGCGCTGCACAGGCACTCACCCTCTGCTCCTATCATGCAGGTGACAGCGGCTACGCTCTCCATGAGTACCTACTCACCCCATACCTCAACCCAGCAACACCACAGCAACGGCGTTACAATGCAGCACACATTCGCACAAGAAATTGCATTGAAAGGACATTTGGGCTTTTGAAGAGCAGATTCCGCATACTGCACAAGACTGATGGGGCCATCAAATACGATCCAGAGGTCTGCTGCCGCATCGTGGCTGTGTGTGCTATCCTACACAACATTGCTACCAAGCGCAGGATACCTGTAGACATCTCAGGCAGTGAGTCAGAGGGGGACAATCGGCCACCTGCACATGTGCGTCACACACGCGGGGAGAATCCAGCAGAAGGACACAGGCGCCGCAACGAAATCTGCATGAACTATTTCTAGTGGACCCACTCCCACACCCATTACTCAACTCATGCATGACAACATTAATAATGACATGAGGCACTTTACGTTATTCAGAATTTTAGTTACTGTTACTGCACAATAAACATGGCATTCTGAAAAGTGTTCAAAGATTGACATATTGCGTCGTATGTCCAGGTGAGTCTGAATGGCATGCTTGTTGTGTCAGCATGTGGCCTCTTTGGAATGCACCACAGTTCAGTGGCGTCTGCGGGTAGTTGCCTTAGACCTCCTCTCTACGTCCTCCTCCTGATTTTGCCGTGCAGCGGCAGAGGGCCTGCTGCTGCAGCGGGGTGCCACGACTGGTGGTATGGACTGGCTGCTGTGGCTTGATGTTGCCTCACTGTTGTCGTCTGCCCCCCCGCCTGGCCATGGCCACTGGCCTGCATGCCCTGCATGCCCACTGATATGTTCTCCAGGGCTGTAGCTACGTCCTGGCAGCACTGCACCATTTGCACCTGCATGGCCAGGGATCGTCGCGAGAGCTGTGAGGTGGCGTTACCAATGATGTGATTTGACCTCATGTACGCCGACAGGCGGGTCAACAGTTGACGGTGTCGGCGGCGATTGACATTCCGCTGACGGGACACTGCCTGAGTGTTGGCCTCCACAGCTGCAGTCATTTGTGCGACGTTACGTGCCGTCTTATCCAGTTGGAAGTGGATGGCGGCTAGGTGTCGGGCCTGGGTCTGGTGAACACTCAGCATCCTGCGCTCAATATAGAGCCCACCTGCTCTAACAATTCTGCCCCTGCCAGCGCGGGATGTATTGGTGCACGGCTCCCTGACCAGACCGCTCGTCTGGCTCCTCACAGCTGCAGGGCGGCGGGTTTGTTGGCGACCTGCTGCTGGTGTTGCAGGCCGCACTGCTGGCTGTGTGCTGCGTGGTACGACTGCAGCGCCTGTTGTCACAGGGGCGGGTGTGGTGGGATGACCGGTGTTGTTGCAGCTTGCCCTGATGGTCCGGGCTGTGGAGTATGGTGTGTATTCCCCTTCGTGTCCTCCTCAATCACCAGGGCCTCACTGTCAGTGCTGGGGACATCAGCGCCACCTGTGATGTAAAGTGGACGTTGATTAGTGGCATGTTACGTACACAGTTAGGCTTGCTACATGCATGCAGTCTACCATTCCCTGTTTGGTAATTGTGGCCAGACTACATGTCCCACAATGCAATTGCGCTATGGAGCTGTACATTGGCTGCATGCTTGGGGTTTGTAATGGGATGCACTGGAGTCGTGGACAATGTTAGGGGACAGGGGGTTGCAGTCGCATGGCACTTACCTGGTGTGTCTTGGGTGGGTCGGGAGGAGTCAAGCCGGGTCACACCCACGCAGGCCTGTGGGTCGATGGTCTCCTCAACCTGGTCCTCCAGTGGGGTGTTCGGTGGGACGGTGGGCTCCCCTCCACCTGTCGCCAATTGCTCCCCCAGCCTCTCTGCAATCTTTTCTTTTGCCCGCTCTCTCAAGTCATACCAGCGCTTTTTCAGCTCGTCCACCGAGCGCTGGGTCACCCCCACGGCATTAACTTTGGCGCGGATGCGCAGCCATATGCGTCTTTTGTCCGCCTCTGGCACCCTTTGGGAGTCTTTGCAAAATTGGCGGTTGTGATCCCTGGAGACTCCTTCTATTAGGTGTTCGAGCTCCTTCCCCGAAAACGTAATTTTGCGTTTCCTCCCACTGGTGGAAGCTCCTGCTGCATCCTCTGCCATGGCTGCCACTGTGGTGTCTCCTGCCGTGGTCCTGTTGGAATGCTGGAGGGGAGCTCTGGTACTGCTGCCTGTGCTTCAGCCTCTCACTGCTGAATGAGGGTGGGACCTGCCTACTTCCTGGTTGTGATGTCATCACTGTGCTCAGGATGCGACTTCCCGTTTTTGCGATCTCGCAGTTAGCGAGATCGCAATTTGCGATATCGGTAATTGCGAAATCGCAATTTCAACTGGGGTATCGGCCGATCCTGCGATTATTTACCGATTTCGGACTTCTCGCAATCGGCGATTGCGATCGCTTGCGAATCGCATTTTTTCATCGCAAAACATCATGAATGCTGTTCTGCGATTTCTAAATTGCGATTCGCAATTTAAAAATCGCAGAATTGGACATTGATGAATCTAGCTGTTTGTATTTTCCAAATAAAATTTAAGCACTCTTTTGAGATCTAAAGAATGCAGCGACCGCTCAGCCGGGGTCGCAGAGTTTGGAAAAAAGGATGAAAGAGAAATAGACTGATTAATATGAAAATCAGACACAACCTTTGGTAGAAAGGATGGATGAGTCCTCAATACTACTCTATTGTGGTGGAAAACAGTGTAAGGCTCTTTTGGACACAACGCTTGGATTTCGCTTACTCTACGCACTGATGTGATAGCAACTAAGAAAGTGGCCTTCCAAGATAAATGTTGTAACATTGCTTTGTGGATGGGCTCAAAAGGAGCTCCCATCAACTTGGATAATACTAGGTTCATCTCCCAGGGAGGAGAAGGATTTCGAACAGGGGGGTAGACTTTCTTTAACCCCTGAAGGAAGTCCTTGACCACTTGCATCTGGAAGACAGACTTTTGGTTTGGCGACTTACTATACGCCACAATGGCTGACAAGTGCACTCTAATGGAAGTATACTTCAAACCAGATGTTGCTAAGGAAAGAAGATATGGAAGAATAACATCATCCTGCCCTTTACTAGCGTCAAGATGATACTCCCTACACCAAATATAGAACCTCTTCCACTTAAACGCATATGACGATCTTGTGGAGGGCCTCTTAGCTTCCTTTAAAATGCGCATACAATCAGTAAGCAAATTCAGATGTCCATACTGCAGGACTTCAGGAGCCATGCCGTCAAGTTCAGAGAGGGGAGGTTGGGATGTAGAATCCTCCCGCTCATCTTGCTCAACAGGTCCGGCCTGCAAGGTAGACGTCTGTATAGACACACAGACAGATGAAGAAGATCCGGGTACCACCACTGCCGTGGCCAGTCCGGAGCTATTAGGATCATCTCCATGTCCGATCTGAGGAGCTTGGAGACCACCTTCGGAATCAGAGACAGGGGAGGAAATGCGTAGCCAAATTTCCCTGACCACTCCATCAAGAGTGCATTCCCCTGCGTCCCTGGGCGGTGGAATCTGGACGCGAAGACGTGGCATTTTCTATTTTCGTCGTCTGCAAACAAGTCTATAGTTGGACGACCCCAGCAATGAAAAAGTTCTGCCACTACCTCGTCGTTGAGCACCCAGTATGGTTGATCTTCGAAGTGCCTGCTGAGTTCGTCTGCCTTGATGTTTTGCTCGCCTGGAAGGTGCAGTGCTACCAGCGAGAGGTTCCGAGCGAGAAGCCAGTGCCAGATCGCCTGGGACTCCAGAGAGAGAGGGCGTGATCGTGTGCCGCCTTGTTTTTTCAGGTAGAACATGGTGGTCGTATTGTCTGTCTGCACCAAGACCGAGTTGGCTTTGATTGCAGGGAGAAAGGCTTTGAGAGCGAGATGCACCGCTCGGAGCTCCAGCATGTTGATGTGGTAGGTCTGTTCTTGAGCCGACCACCGACCTTGTATTTGAAGGCACCCCATGTGTGCCCCCCAGTCTTGAAGAGAAGCATCCGTCACTATTGACTGAGTCAGGAGAGGTTGGTGAAAAGGAACTCCCACCAACAGATTTTGAGGTCGAGTCCACCACTTGATGGAAATCTTTGCTGCCTGAGAAAGACTGATCCGGTCTTCCCAGCGTCCTGTCGATTGGTCCCACTGGTCCTCCAGAGACTGTTGCAAAGGACGCATCCTCAGCCTGGCGGGTGGTATGAGAAAGATGCAAGACGCCAAGGAACCCAGCAGGGAGGATACCTGACGGACTGTTGGACTTCGGGTTTCGAGCAGAATCCTGCACTTCTGCTGCATCGAAAAAAGTCTCTCCTCCGAAGGAAACGCTCTTCCCAAACTTGTGTCCAGAACGGAGCCTAGGTAGTGGATGGACTGGGTTGGCTGTTGGACTGACTTTTCCATGTTGACATGGAGGCCGAGATTGTGCAATTATTGCAGGCAAAGGCGAAGTCGCTCTCTACTTGAAGAGGAGATGGACCTTTTATGAGCTAGTCGTCTAGGTACGGATAGACGAAGAGCCCTTTTTTGTGAAGAAAAGCGGACACCACTGCCATGCATTTGGTGAAGACTCGCGGTGCTGATTTGAGCCAGAAGGGTAGCACCTTGTACTGGTAGTGTTTGTTGCTGACCACAAACCTCAGATACTTGCGATGATGCAGTGCAATTGGAATATGAAAGTATGCATCTTGCAGATCCACCGAACACATCCAATCGCCTTCCTGCAGATGCGGACATATTTGGTGAAGAGCCAACATGCAGAACTTCTCTTTGACTATGACCTTGTTTAGAAGACGAAGGTCTAGGATGGGACGGAACTTTTTCTCCTGATCCTTCTTGGGGACAAGAAAATATCTGGAGTAGACTCCCTTTCCTCTTTGCAAGGGAGATGCTTCTATAGATTATTTTTAAAGAAGAACCCTCACCTCTCTTCGGAGCAGATCTAACTGGCGAGGACGAGATTTCTTTGGAGGAATGTTCTTTGGGGGCGCACGGAAACGAAGCGTGTATCCATTGCGCAGTATATTCAGCACCCAACGATCTTTTGTGATGCTGCACCACTCTGCCAGATGTTGTGAAGCGCTTCCTCCCACTGGAGTGCGCAACGGCGCCAGAGGAAGCCACTGCTCATGACTTCCCCCCTCTCGTTGATGTAGAGGATTGCTGTTGTTGACCTCCTCTACCTCGGTTGGATTTTCCCCCTGGGTCTTGCCCTGATTCTTGTTTTGGGACCACTGAGGGGTTTGAACCCTCTGTTGAGCCCCTCTGCCCTTGTTGGTCTTAAAACAGCGCTTGAACTCCTTTTTCTTTTCCAAACCGACTGCTTTGACTGTTTCTTGCTCGGCTTTCATTCTACTCATCTCTTCGTCAGTGTGTTCACCGAAGAGAGAGGAACCAGAAAAAGGAAGATTTAAGATGCGTTGTTGTGCATCGGGCTTGAGGCCTGTCAGGCGCAACCAAGACGACCTTCTGGCGCAAATTCCATGGACATAAGAATGCGCCGCAAGGGCCGCGCCGTCCGCAGCCGTGCTAATCATCTGGTTCGCCACCAGACAGCCTTCTGTCATTGTCTCTTCAAAGTCCTTCTGGTCTTCTAAGGCAGTTTTGACTTGAAATGCTCCATGGAGTCCCATGAGGCTCTATCATAACTGCCCAACAGTACAGCTGCACTGGAGACCTTCAGTGTAGAAGAGGCAGAGTTGCAGACCTTACGACCCCACGAGTCCTGTGATCTGCTGTCCCTATCTGGAGGGATTGAGGAGGTAGCAGTGATCAAGTGTGTTTTTCGTGCTGCTGCTACGATCACTGAGTCTGCAGGAAGGTCAGTCTTGACAAAGACCGGGTCAGAGGTAGCTGGCTTGTACTTTTTCTGGATGCGAGCCGGCACCGCTTTAATGGTCGCTGGAGCCAGGAATATGTCTTTGACAGGGTCCATAATCCCTGGAACCAATGGTAGCAAAGGACGTGAAGCAGTCTTCTGGTGAAGTGTCGCAAAAATCACTGTCGTAGTGACTTGTGGAATAGACAGTTCAATGTTGAGCTTCTGAGCTCCTCTTTGTAGGACATCATGGAAAGTGTTAATGTCATCAACCGGTGAAACCCTAGAGATAGGGCTATTCGAAAGTGTGGGAGAATAATCCCTATTGGAAGATCGGGTAGAGGAGGTAGAAGAAGTCGATGGTGTCCTCCTACTCCTGCGATGAGCACTGTGCCTCCTATCGCGTGATCTTCCTGAACGTTCCTCCCTTCTGGGGGAACGAGATCTAGTAGGCCTCCTCACAGGCGATCTTTCAGCTTGCACTCTGTGCCTGGGAGGGCTGCGTCTGTCCACTTCAACTAGTCTATGAAGCGGAGACCTGTGTGTAGGACTGGCGTAATCTTGCATCCGCCTCGTAGCCCCTGAATCTCACCAATGACCCAATGGCAGATTCCATCTAGGGGACAACCTCACATCCGCAGAAGGGTCTCGCAAAGGTGACTTGCGGGCAGGGCTTCTAGACTTTGAGGCACCTCGCCCACACAAATGCGAGGATGAGTGGCGGGAGGCTGATTCCGTCACTAGAATCACTGATTCCCCCCCTGGATCTCCCTGAAGCGGAGTTCCTCAACGTCGATCCAGCTCGCTCATGATGCCTCGACGTTGGGTGTTCTGACGTCGAATGTCTCGACGGCGAGCGGTGCGAGGATCGGCGATGTCTCGACGTCTAACGGCGATGTGAAGCCGACGACGGAACCCTCGATGCCGAACGCCGCTGGGGCGACGGCAGGGCAGTCAATCTCGACGTCGATTGTCTACGCGACGACAGCAGAGGGGTATTGGTCACCCTCGACGCCCAATGCCTACAAGACGTCGACGGAGATCTCCTCCTCGATGCCGATCGACGTCTGGTTGTCGACGGCGGAGGATTTTGGACTCTCTGCGACGGCAGAGGTGAGCCTCTCCTCGACGCCGAACGTCGTGACGACGACGGCGGCGGAGGATCTCTGCTGCTCGACGCCGATCGTCGCCAGGTTGACGATGATGGAGGGGGTCACACTTCTCGACGCCGATCGCCGCCTGGTTGAAGACGGCAGAGGTGTCTTGGTCCTCGACGCCGATCGTCTTCGAGTTGACAATGGCGGAGGGTCTTGAATTCTAGACGTCGACGACGTACCTGAATCTCTTCTTCTCGATGGCGAGCCCGCCGTCGAAGATCGTTTTTTAGATAAACGACCCACCGGTAGTTCTTTCCTCAGCGCCGAGCCCAACGCTGAAGCTTTCGAAGACTTGTCCTTTGAAGGTGTTCTAGCCCTCTTGGAGCCCTTCTTTACCGGAGACCTTCCTCTGGATGACCTTTGGGCTAGGCCATAGATGCTAATCCTCTCGCTGTCCTTCAGAATTCTTCCTGTCAGGGTTTTGCAGTGAGGACATGCCTTTGGGTCATGTTCTTCAGGCAGACAAAGAATACAGACTTCATGGCTGTCTGTCTTGGCCTTGGCAGTTGTCAAAAAGGGAAGGCATTTCAAGCAGAAAATACCCACCAAACTCCAGCACCAAGTCTGCCTTATCTCAAGAAGAGGTACAAAAGGGGGTGGTGATGGAGGAAGCATCTGAATTAATCAAACACTCACACCCAGTCAAAAGATCTGGGTTTAATCCATCACCGTTCTTTAGCCCACTCTGCCACCCCAGTTCAGACATGGCTATATGCAAATCAGTCTGACCCTGTGCCTCATGGGAACAGTCCAGCCCGAACTGCCAAGCCATGTCTTCCCTAGACCGGAAACAAGCTTCCGAGGACCGGTTTCTGGCATTCCAGCCATCTTCAGCCCGGCTTGCTTGAATCCAGTGGCAAAGTGAGCAAGGGACTCACGTCTGAGCATACCCTGCCACACTTATGGCGGCCAAAAGCGGTACAAAAGGGGGTGGTGACGGACGGAGCATCTGAATCAATCAAACACTCACACCCAGTCAAAAGATCTGGGTTTAATCCATCACCGTTCTTTAGCCCACTCTGCCACCCCAGTTCAGACATGGCTATATGCAAATCAGTCTGACCCTGTGCCTCATGGGAACAGTCCAGCCCGAACTGCCAAGCCATGTCTTCCCTAGACCGGAAACAAGCTTCCGAGGACCGGTTTCTGGCATTCCAGCAGTCTTCAGCCCGGCTTGCTTGAATCCAGTGGCAAAGTGAGCAAGGGACTCACGTCTGAGCATACCCTGCCACACTTATGGCGGCCAAAAGCGGTACAAAAGGGGGTGGTGACGGACGGAGCATCTGAATCAATCAAACACTCACTCACCCAGTCAAAATATCTGGGTTTAATCCATCACCGTTCTTTAGCCCACTCTGCCACCCCAGTTCAGACATGGCTATATGCAAATCAGTCTGACCCTGTGCCTCATGGGAACAGTCCAGCCCGAACTGAGTGTTTGATTGATTCAGATGCTCCGTCCATCACCACCCCCTTTTGTACCGCTTGTCTCAAGAAGAGACAGGAGCCATCAAAAGACATGTCCATCAGGGAAGAATAGACATCCCCCCAAAAGCCAGATGTTTTCAACCATGTGTGGTGTCTGAGGCCCACAGTCCACGCAGCTACTCTGCCCAGCAAGTCAGTCATGTCGAAGCCACAGGGTATAGTAAACTTCCCTGTGTCTCTACTGTCTGTTACTGTGTGGGAGAGCATGGCCCAGGCCCCCTCTGGGACCTGTTGCAGCACATGCACAACCGTTTCCCACAGTGTGTGGAAATACTGACTTAATAAGCATGTGGTGTTGACTGATCGCAACGCAAGTCTGGCAAAAGAAAACATTTTCTTACCCACGCTATCCAGCCTCTTGGATTCCCAACGTGCCAAGGGAAGTAGATGCTTGGACCACCAAGCTCTCTGAGATCGGGTGTTGGGTGAGGAAATGTGGGTCCCCTGGAGCGGGGCGCTGATGGCGGGCAATCGTCCTATTCACAGAAGCCCCTGTGCTGGGTTTGGACCAGGTCCTCAGAAGGGCATTGGTGAGGGCTTTGTTGAACAGGAGTAGGCGTTCATAGAAGGAGACTCCCGTTGCAACACCTCTGTCAAGACGTTAGTCTTGATTGCCACCGAGGGCCCTCCGCACCACTGTTGCATATGTAGCTCCCTCCTCCATAGCCAAGGTAGGCGGAGAAAGCATGCCAGTATATCGAGATGTGTCCAGCCTGCTGGCATCACTCAGTTCCTCACACATGTCAATATCCTATTCATACTAATATTCAAAAGGGTCCAGTGACCCCCCCCCCATTCCTCTCCAAGGCCTAGCCCTTTAGTATAGGGCTAAGGCTCCGACCTGGGATGCGGGGTCCTGTCACACCGGAATTTACCTTGGTCAACAAAGCTCCAGCCCTGTATCGTCTGGGAATAGATTGGGGCTGAAGCTCCTGTTGCTGGGAGCATCGGTGTCGGGACCAGCGCAGAGTAAGGTTGTAGTGGCACAACCATGACTGGATTAATTGGGGCCCATCGGAACCGGGGCTGCTGGCGCATAACCAGATAGAGCCCCCACTGACCCTGCAGGGCCCAAAGGAGCACCGGAGGGGTCCGGCCATCAAAAATGAGCTGCATGGTCTCAAAAAAATCCTTTATTTGAGTGGGGGTTGCTGCGGCTCCCGAAATACTGGGCAGGCATCAGGGGCACAGTTTCCGAGGAACCAGCTCTTGAGCGCTGATGTTCCATCGTTGTGTCGGACAATGGACAAGGAGATGTCGAAGACCGCTTCGACTTCTTGTGTTTTTTGTGCCTCTACCCAGAGTGCCCCGACGATTTGGAGTGGGACAAAGAGGACTTTGGACTCCTGGAATTGTCCATAAAGCTTCCTCTCGAGCAGGACCGTAGTTTCCACTGAGACACATGCTGGTCCACTAGCAGCTTCAGGGACCGCTCCCTCAAACCCTTCGGTGCAATGGCACCATGACATCGGAGCACAACTTGGAGTCATGGTCGCCCTCCAAGCACCACAAACACACAAGGTGCAGATCAGTCACTGACATGGTGCTGTGACAGGCACCAGAGGGTTTGCAGCTGTCTTCCTCAATGACATCCTCAACTCACCAGGAGGAAATCTCTAAAAATAATGACAAAAGATCGCAAAAATGTTGTCAAAAACTGACATAGGGGTAGCACTTCTCTCTGATCAGCAATGGGTGGTGTGGAAAAAAAAGTACTGACATCAGCGCACTGCTGTGGTGCCTATATAGGGGGTGTGGACGTCACTTCGGTGCGAACTACGCCATGCGGAGCCAACTGATTCCACTTACTGGAACGCAGCTGTACTGCTCCCTAAAAATCTTCTGGATCCTTTCTGATGCCTAGGGCAATTCAAACGTAAGTAAACTGCGGCTAGATACCTCAAATACATACTTCAGTTGTCCAAAACCATCAAGGATACAAAACATTAAACAGTACCACAGTAAGTGCAGTGCACAGCAGACTCATGTGGATATCGCACAACGGAGATGTAAAAGTCTGCGTCTCAGGAAGGTCCCAGGCTCAGCCCAAAAGCCAGGAACAGGGCAACTTCCCAGACACTAGAATCTCAATCCCATTATTAAAACAATTACAGCAGTGAGAATAAATAAATGATCAGCAAAGTAAAAAACCTCACCACATTATCTGCCATTTAGATGAATTACAAAAATGATTACCACATGTTAGCCAATGTAACCCAACAACTAGGACTTTATCACAGATATAACCAACTGAATTAGCATTGCATACCAGAACAGCCCACTTCATCGCGCCCTACTTGAGTAACATAATTCGGCTCAATGACAATAAACATCATCTGACCCATCTTCATCCCTTACTAAAAGATATTGTATATACAGACCCCAGAAGCTTTTTGGGTAACTTTGTGGGGGCATTAGCTCACTAAATAATTCAGACTGTATATTACAAAATATCATGTCTTTTTCCCATTCAGACTTTGATGGGAGAAGACCACGTGCCCAGCATAACACTATCTGCCACTTTGCCAACAGCAAACCCAAACCAATGAGTTTCCTAATATCTTTTGACACAGTGTTAGAAAGGTGATCCTAGGGGGAGGCAGAAGTTGTCTGGCCAACCACCCCGAGACCCACCTCTCCTTCTGGAGTTGGCCGAGCGCCAGCGAGAGGCCTCCTGGCGAGGTTCCTCTCCTAGAATCGTACAGCCGAGCAATCACACCACTACAAACGGACACCACACAAGGATAGATTCTTAGAGTCTTTATCAGCAATCAAGGCAGGTTCTTTCAGCAATATGTACAAATGGATCGAGGGATCCTTAATGCCTCGGTAACTGTGGGAATAGGGTAGCGGGACAGTCTTAGTACCAGCCTGGCACAGGGATACCCTACACTCAGCTCTCGGTCTTCGAGCTGGGAAGTTCCGCAAGGTCGAGCCGCGACGTCGTCAGCAGGGCTCCGAGATGGTTCAGCGGGGTTGGGCCGCGCCAGCGCCAGCAGGGCTCTGAAGATGGTTTAGCGAGGTCGGGCCGCGGCAGCGCCAGCAGGGCTCCGAAGATGGTTTAGCCAGGTCGGGCCGCGGCAGGGCCAGCAGGGCTCCGAAGGTGGTTTAGCGAGGTCGGGCCGCGGTAGCGCCAGCAGGGCTCCGAAGATGGTTTAGCGAGGTCGGGCCGCGGCAGCGCCAGCAGGGCTCCGAAGATGGTTTAGCGGGGTCGGGCCGCGGCAGCGCCAGCAGGGCTCCGAAGATGGTTTAGCGAGGTCGGGCCGCGCCAGTGCCAGCAGGGCTCCGGAGATGGTTTCAGGGTTCAAAATAGCGAGTTTTTCTCAGGGTCTGTCGAGATTCCACCTACAGGGCTCTCGACTCCAGGATACAACTGCTGACCCAGCCCAGAGCTGCCCCAGATATAGGTCTGGAGTCCTTTGATGTCCGGACCCTCGCGCCTGGGGGTCAGAGGGGCCGGGATGAGAGTGTCCAGATACCCCGCAGGGGGGTGGAGCCAGCGCCCAGGGAGGCCGGAGGGCGATTGAAACCAGGCATCCGGGGACGGCTGGAGGGCCATCGAAACTCTCCTCCTCCTTGATCCGTCAAGTGGCCGTTTTACCACGTGGTCGGATCTTGGAGCCTCGATGTCGGGGCTTTGCTGGGGCCGCGGCCGAGGTCGGGCCGAGGCCACGGGGCCGGATGTAGAGGTTCCAAGATGGAGTCGGGGCCTGAGCTGGTGGCCCGGAATAGGGGTCGGACCAGCAGAGTGGGGCGAGTAGGGGTCGCCGTGTTCCGGAGGGGGAGAGCCGGGGGTCGCCAGGAGTGGCGGCTCTCGTGAAGGTTGGAGGGGGGTAGCTTCAGGCCGGAGGACGGGGGTCGATGTCGTCCAGGGCCCGCCATGTGGGAGGAGTGGGACCACGCCATGAGGCCGGGTCCAACACACAGGTTTTGTGTATCCCCATAGGGAATATAGGGGGTCAGGGCTGAGCGGAGCTCCTACCACCTCTCCCAGCTCTTGAAATATTTGATTCCAGAAAGCAGCAATCTGGGGACAGGACCATGCCACATGGAAATAATCTGTGCCAATTACACCGCAGTGCTCACAGCAGTCCGTGTCTCTCAACACAAATCTGTGGAGTCAAGTAGGGGTGTAATATACCCTACTGAGGAACTTGAAGTGAATTAATCTGTACTTGCCGTTTAATGACACTGATTGGGTGACCTCGCAACAGTACCTCGATTTACTGTCATCTATGGGAGCACTCCGATCAAGCTGCCACTGTGCTCTAGGCCGAGAGTAATTTGTACGGTTTTATTCTGCGATATGGTGCATATATTAGAAACCAGCTTATTCGGAGAATTGGCACGAAGAAGGTATGTGAAAAAAGTGAGAGCGGAAGGCTCTAGATACTCTTCACCCAGCAACGCCTTCATGGTGTACCGGACCGTGTCCTGAAATAATGAAATTGTGTGAGAGTTGTAGCACTTTGCCGCCCTCCCCCCCCCCCCAGCGGCAACATCGTCCCAAGTGCAGACTCTACTTTCAGAGAAAAAATCTCCCATATTGTGGATTTGAACACCCCTAAGCGATTGAATAACCGCGACCTCTGCACTCAACGGGAACCATTGACACCAACTGAGTGTAAGCAGAGGGGAGTATAGCAGAGTACCCGCTAGTCTTTTTAACAGCTCGTGCCACGCGTGATCAATCGAGTTGATAGAGTCAAGAACTCCATAATGTCTATTGGGAGGCTAGGTGCGTTGCCTGGGGAGCCAGGATGGATCAACCGCAATCCTCTCTATGAGGAGGTGCGGGAGAGTGTGTGGGCCATGGCACCAGGAGTACCAATGTGAGCGCTTAGCAGCTGTGTAGTATAGTTCGAGATCCGGGGCACCCAGTCTTCCCATAGAATATGAAAAAGTAAGCTTGTCCATCTTAACCCTAGGGGATTTTCCCGCCCAAGCTAGTCTGACCATCAAGGCCTTCAACGTTTTGAAGATGTATTTCGGGATTACAATAGGGATGCTGTTGAAGAGAAATAATAATCTAGGCAATACAATCCTCTTCATCAGCGAAATGAGGCCAACGAGGGAGAGTGGCAGCTTCATCCATGTCTCAATATCCCCCTCTTGCTTGGTCATCGCTGCTCCGTAATTATCACGCAGTACTATCTCCGAGTTAGTGTGCACCTGTATACCCAAGTATCTCACAGAGTCAGTGGTCCACTACAGTGGAAAATCTAAATCACAAGGGGCATAGTCAGTGGGAAAATAATAGATTTGATCCAGTTATTTTTAACCCAGAGACTCCGCCGAATCTTATCACTTCACGAATAAAGTGGGAACGTTGATAGCAGGGTCACATGGGTATAGTAACATATCATCAGCATAAGCTATAGTTTGGAAAGCGAATTCCCCGGTGCCCATGATACTTTCTGAGAGACCGCGCCAAGGGTCCTGCCACAGTAGCATATAATATCAGGGAAAGGAGGCAGCCTGTCTAGTTCCACGAGATATTGGAAATGGAGATGTAACATGATTCCCAGTTCTAACCCTAGCTGTCGGCTAGTTGTATAGTACAGAGACTAATCAAGGAAAATCTCTCCCAAACCCATCCTACAGAACACTACCATCATGAAGGCCCACTCAACTGAATCAAAAGCCTTTTCAACATCTAAAAAGACGGCAGCAGCCTTGACTTCGGGTCTGACATGTTGTATAACACCAAACACTGTCCTCAAGTTTGGGTAAATGTGTGTCCAGGCACAAAACTAGCTTGCTCTGGACTCACAAGGATAGGGAGAAGGGGAGCGAGTCTATTAGAGATAGGTTTTGTGTCCACGTTGAGGAGTGAGAGTGGTCTATAAGAGCAGCATAACTGGGGGGACTTGCCTGGCTTTAGCAATGTAACTATGAGCGCTTCCCTCATTGATTGCGGCATTATATCAATGTCATCTATTTTGCTCAAATAACCTACTGAGGTGAGGCCTTAACAGGTCAATGTAGGCTTTGTAGAAGGGGACAGTGAGTCAATCTATACCCGGAGCGCTGCCATCTCGCATTGAATTCAGGGCAATGCAGATCTCAGTTGAGTCCAGCGGCCTCATCATTTATTCCCAATGGGAGTTAGACAGCCATGGCAGCTGCACGTGTTCCAGGTAATCCAAAATAGCCAATTCATCTGCCTTTCGCTCCCTCCATGTAAATGGGGGAACCATTCGTGGTGGGATTTCGGCCTGTAGAATGATTGGGGAGTCCTCTGATAAAGTGTGAGGCAATACTGTACACTCATGGACACGGGAAGAAGCGATCCATCCAACAGTAGGTAGTCTATTCTAGTATGTATATTGTGAGGGGCAGAATAAATAGTGAACACCCGAGGCCCAACTGCATTGCAATGTCGGAAATGGCTTTGGCAACTATTGAGGGGCGTCACGGCGGGCCGGCAGATCTATCTAGCAGGGGTTTCAGAACAAAGTTAAAGTCACCACCCCATAGTTGAGGTAATGTAGGACAGTTTGAAATTTGAGCCAGTGAAGACTTATAAAATAGATAATCGTCATAGTTCGGCCCATATATATTTACAAGTTGGATATCCAACCCTCTGCTGTGGTACCTGGAAACTGTAGATCTGCCATTGGGATCCGTCTTCAACTCGGCTAGTGAGCTCCCCGATCTGGGGTTAATCCAAGTAAAAAAAAATCTGGCATGGGAGGTAAACCCTGCTGCATGGAATGCACCCTGAAGCCTCTTGTTATTAAGCATGCAATTGTTGGGTGCTAAGTGCGTTTCTTGTAGTAAGGCAACATCAACCTCGTGACGCTTGAGATAGGCCAGCATTTTGCATAACTTTCTAAAATCATTCAAACCCCTGGCATTCAAAGTGTTGAAACAGACTTTACCCGGTTGGCTTTGGGGGGTATCTCCTAGAATCGGTTGCTGACTACCCATTCTGACCCTTGCAACCCATTATATGCAACGATCGCTGTTGATCATACATCATCAAAGTGTGCACTGACTGAATACAAAACAAAAACCTAACCCCCCAATCCACATATGCCCAACTGAGCATATGGGACCTTTATCCCACCCTCCCATAATAATCCTGAACATTCACGGTGATATAAGTGAAAAAAACAAAAAAGAAAGAGGTCAATAAATCGCCCAGGGGGTAGTCCATGTTTTAAACTGCCTTAAACTTATAAGAAAATTCAGCTGTAGAATATATTCAGCAGTGATGGTTATGCCACCGGCATACTAAGTAACAAACCTTTTGAATTGATAGCATGCAGGATGTGAACGTCTCGAATGCAACATCACAACACTCCTTATCTTGATAGCTTTCTAAATTGAGATAAAGATCAGTGTTGAAACATTTAAAGTGGCCCACCAACTGTCTTTGTAGTTCTTTGCAGATGCAGCAGTAAAGTGGGTTGAGATAAGAGGACACATCTGCTTTGAAACCAAGCAGTCCATCGGGGCATATGCTAGAATACTTGCTAATAACAAAAAAAATCCTCTTACAGACCTCTTCTGTCATGTCAGCACAGCCTCAAACACAATAGCCTTACCCAAGGTGCTCTAGTAATAGTTTATGTATTTGTTCTCATGATAATAAATAAACCAGCATCCAATTTTTACATTTTCAATTCAATTTTGTATTTGATTGTAGGATATAATTATTAAAGCTCAAACAGATATTTGAAAATACAATGTTACAGCCATCAGCAATATCCTGTAAATATTTGATATAAAATACATAAAAACATATTTTAAAAATGAGATAAGAACACTATCTAGCATCATTCAAATTGTCATACAATTTGGGGTAACCTCGTATCAGTGCTTAATACCTAAAAAAACGTTACAAAAAATAGGGTCAACCCAAGAAAAGTCACTGGGACCTGGGTATGTAGTGGTACAGAGAGAAGAGGGGTCCCAAAAACGGAGGAAAAATAAAGAAATTGAGCAACAATTTTTGTTTTTCTTTTTCGGAACACATTGTTATTTAATCACAGAGTGCTCAAAAACACTAGGGTTAGAAGTTGGTGTTGGGGTAGTAGTCAGACTACGACGCCCAACACCAACTTCTAACCCTAGTGTAATTAACACTGCTGCCTACAGAAGTTTGGCTATATAAATAATTGTGACATTTGATGTACCGTTGCCTGGCTCCCCTGGGAAGCCAGCAGAAAATAATTTTTGTTTGGTATTTAGTATGCTTGACCTTTTGTCACGTTCCTTATCTGTAACCACTTCCAATCACTTCACTTCCCCTTCCCTTTTGCCCTACCTTTGGGCACTACAATCTTTTGTGAAAAATATATAAATGCAATGTACAGTAAGACGTTTTTGAGCACTCTGTGATTAAATAACATTGTGTTCCTAAAAAGAAAAACAAAAACTGTTGCTCAATTTCTTTATCTGTCCTCCAGTTCTGGGACCCCTCTTCTCTCTGTACTAATACCTAAAAAAAAAGCAGTGGAATTGCACCAATAAAGATAATTTTTTTGGAAGGCTCCCATAGACACATAGTGATTCTGGAGCATCCACAGACAGTAAAGAGCAGGACATATTGATTAAAACCCTGATTTTTTAATACTGGGAATAAATAATAATTCATAGGAACGTCATAAAACTTACAGAAAAATATAAAATGTGCCAGGGTTTAAGGGAGGTGATTAATCACAGGGACAAAGCAGGCCAGATTTTGGCCAAGATGGAAGCTTAAATAGCACCTGATTGTACCTCAGCGAAACTTTGTCAAAGATGCCTGTTCCTTTATGTTGTAAACGTACAATACATGTGGCTCAATTCCCTTGGTAATCTGTATACTCACCAGATAACTCATGTTAGGCCTCATCACCTCTGTCGTCCCTTTTGGATAGTGTCCTTTTTAAGAGGTCTTGGATTTTAGAAGACTCCCCCCTTTAGTATGGAACATGGGTTAGAGAATACCTCTGGTCTTCCCATTGCTTACGCTGATTTTTGCATATATTTTAGCCATGAGATTCCTAGGCCATACTCGCAAGACAAACAATCCTCTATAATGTCATGATTAAAAGAGGTCTCTGGGTTGCTCCAAATGGAGGTTCAGAGAAGGAGGGAAGCAAGCCCCACCAGGTCAGTTACATAAGCCAGACCCAGTTACTTATGTATAAAGTGCAGTGAGCTGTCTGGTCCAAAGTCAAGAAGCCGCCTGCAGAAACCATTTCCTCCCTCTAGCGGCTACTACAGCCTCTGTACTCCATATTCTAGCCCCATAGGGGAGAAAGGATAAGCTTTTCAGTTTATACATTTCCAGCAAGGGTGTAATGGGTTTGCTGCCTACTCTGGTGGCTACATTAAAGAGGGCACCCACTGCGCTGTTAAATCGTGAACATCGGTGGAAAAACAGGGCACAAAACGATTATTATTGTAAAAGATCACTCCCAGATAAGGGAATTTGCTGACCTTGGTAATATTAGTTCCCTAAATAGATATTTGTCTTACCATAGTGCGCTGTGGGCCGCACACTATATAGTGTGACTTAGTGATGTTAGTGTTTGAATCCAATTTATCCATAACGGATACAAAGTTGTCAACTAGGGCCTGAAGCCCGTTGGGTATGCAGGAAAGCATAAGCACATCATCAGCATATAATAAAGCCGACTTGGTGTTGGACATGATCCTGACTAAATCGTAGCGGTTACTAATGAGGAAGGAATCTAAATGTTAATATATAGAATGTGCCTACAAAAACAAATGCCTCGTGCCAAGAAGAATACGGAGGTTCATTCCCTATCTATTCCAAACATCACATTGGATGAAAACCTTGCAGTTCAGTGCAGTGCACCCAAAAATTCAACCAAATCCTGCGGCATACCAATCCGCTGAAGAATGGACCACAATTTGGATCGGTTCACTCTATCAAATCAGATCTATGAAAGAGAGTAATAATGGAAATTTCTGCAAAAAATAAAATTCAGGCTGAGGCATTACTTCTGTAGCCCCCAAGTCCTTCAGAAAACCACATTGAGCTCTACTCTGAACTCTATTCTGCGTATCCCAGCCCTCTATTCTGTGACGGATCACCCGACCAGCTACCTTGACTAGAGTCAAGGTAGCTGGTCCGGTGCTAGCAGCGAAGATCCTGTCCAAGGCCCTTCTTCAATATTGGAACAATGATGGCTTGCTGCCAAGAGGCCGGGATCCTACAGGATGCTGCAGCATTCAGAGGCCCACAGATCAATACTGCCATTATACATAACCATGAGGACCCCATCTAGTCGCAGGGCTTAATGTAAAGGGCTACCATTGATGGTCTTTAATACCTCCTCGAGGTCCAACCTAATTGTTATGGGACATGTATCATCAGGCTCATCAGGCATTTGGTTTTCAAAGGAGTAGACCAGCTTAAAATGGTCACTCAAGCTCTAGGTAGTATTATTTGAGCCCAAACCCTCACTCTTATGTGTGTAATGCTGTTTATATTTAACAACTGCCCAGACTTTTTAGGGGTCCGGTGCCTTACAGGCAGTAACAAGGCCATTCAAGGCTTCATCCTTCATGACTTTCTTACGCTTTTTAAATTGTAGGCGTGTAGTGTTGTCTAGCTTAAAGAATGTTATCCCAGGCTCTAGGTCTGGCGTTTAGGGAATCCCTCAGATTTTGGTTTGAGAAACTACATTACCTGTCAAAGAACAGTGGGCTTGTATCAACGGCACATTTGGGCGCGATTATAAGTGAAGATATGATATGACTATTGAGCGTTTCAAAAGATGTGAATCTCCAGGGTTGAGCAATTTTCAGATAGAAGATGATCCATAATTTAGCTCAGATTTTCCCTAAACGCCTTGGCTGTAACATGGATGTTTATCCCCTTCCATCAAAGTAGAATATTTGTGTGTTATCAGTGAAGCACTGTAAAAAAAATATATCACTTCTTTTTATGAATGTTTTCAATTTTCATACATGAACTTCCTTTTTTCTTTAATCACGTTTGAAGAGTATTTTCCAACTCTTTCTTTACAATTCGAATGTATTAGATTATCATGACAGGAAATGGGCTTGAGTTCTGTAACCGCAGAGTGAATACACATTTGAATATTACATGCTTTTTAAGCACCCATTCAAGACCAGATATACGGCCTTTGCCTGTCTTTGTTTTTTGCCGTTCATTAGTAACTGCAGAAAAACAACCATAACATACACGTAACAAAAGATTTTTGGTTAAATCTATGGAATTTATAAATGGATACACACAGGGTCCATACCACTCGTGGACCCTCGGAATGCCTGTTTTATCTACAACACAAACGTTCCCACAGTTTAGTTAGAGTAAAAAGATTGATTATAGGTGTTCGTGTCATCGGAATCCAAACAATTAGGAAGAATTGCAGACGTCAGGTAAAACAGTTGAATTTGCGAAGACCTATTCTGTGTAGAATTACATGAAACATCTATAGTTCATTCAAACATCCAAAACAAAATCTATCACGAGCAATATAGCACACAGTGGCATACACAAGGGTAATTCCACTTCCTGCGAGAGTATGTCAAAAAAGTAAATTATAATTTACTTAAGCACTTAAGATGCTCTTAAAGCAATGTGGAATATCTGTCAAAGCTTCTGTTGAGTATGTACTAAAACTCTTCTGCCATAACCTCTAATATGGCTTGTGTTATAGCAGTGTGTTTATGTTTATTTTGCATACGTCACTGCCCGTCATCTCCGAATGCTCAGAGAGTACTTATGTGACGTCACTGTATGTCCGCGGTCAGATGCTGTCTCAGCTCTGATCGGCGTGAACAAAAGAAAGGTTTGGCTACTCTGCAGTAAGGCCAAGCCGTATATACCAAGGAAGATCAACCAATTGCCACTACTGCAATTTCATCATACAATGAATGGACATTGAAGAACAGAATCAAACTGGTTCTTCATAACACTTTTTAGTTTTGAATTAATCTATTTATTTCAAACATTGAATCAAGTCATTATTTACCGAAACTTATTAGATTCATCATCCTAACTAACAATGGAAAATGGTTGGGGGGGGGGGGGAGAAGAGAGGAAAAGAACCCTATCAAAAGTTTGTATTTATATCAAAAAAATAGCAATAGCGCTCACTTTATACTTCCACCGTTACTTTTGCTCTTTCAGACTCGCTCATACATCTTCATTCATACTCATATATACACATTTGTCACCAACACTTTCAAACACCATAGAGAAAAGTAAAAGAGAAAGAAACTAAACTAAAGGGGTAACTAGAGTCACTTAATAAATACAATACATGAAGTGTCAATCACTTGGCTCACTTTAAGCGCACTTTAACGAAACAGTCACAAATTTCTACAGTAGGCCATCTAAACATACAAAGACATTACGGTATATTTAAGAGGGATTTTCAAGATTGGCCTATCAAAAAGATCGTCAACGCGTTTCGAGTTCCTTGGAAGAGGAACTCTCTTCAGGACCTCAAATATTTCTGAAAAACACAAGAGAGACCTTGTCTTACTTAGTTGTCTAGAAACAACTTGGTATCCACTCACACTTTAGAGCAGATGCAATGGCCCTCTTACCTCGATTCTCATACAGTTTGTATTATCCTGGACACTGGCCAGGGGCGCAACACCCATTGGGCTGAACGGGCTTCAGCCCCCCCCGTCGTCATCTTCAGCCCGGGCTGCCAAGGTTCAGATGACAGCCCGACACACTTTCCTGATTTACAATGATGTAAAATAATGAAAGTATGAAAAACGTTTCTCCAGTTTCATTTGTATTGCAGGCTCCACTTTTATTCTCGGATGCTTTAGTATCCGAGATTGTGATTTAATGACCCCTTCTAAGAGGCCCAGAACCAGCCCGAGCCAGCCGCCTCTGAAGGTTTCAGTGACCCTCCCTGCCCCCTACCTTTTGTTTTCTTTCAGCGGGGTGCCACCGAGGTGATTTCCTTGCCTGAAGCAGGGATTTCACCTAAGCACGTTTGATGTGCGGTGCAGCATGGAGTGTGAAGATGTGCACAGCAGGGAGATATGACGCCAGCAGGAATTCCTTTACAAAGGAAAAGCGTCATCTGCACTGGCCATTCATTTACCCCTGCTGTGCACATCTTCACACTCTCTGCTCCAAGAGTCCTGTTGTGCGAGCTTGAGTTTCATGACTCACCTCTAAAGTGAGGCCCCGCCTGCCCTGCGCATTTTGGACACAGCTTTTCGAGGAACACCTCAACTGATTTTTTTTCTCAGGAGCTGTCCTCACTTCTATCCAGTCTGTATTTGGAGCGTTGCTCAACCCGCAGAACTGCAGGAGGAGAGGAGACACACTGCAATGGTAAATGTTAGAGGGGTGTGTTAAGAGCACCACACTCGCGTCCTGTGGGTCCTTTACGGGCATCCTTCATGTGACCCGCCGCTGTGCGCAAAGTACATCCCAGGTTTACGCGCATTATCAGTGTCCCGACTGAACACAGTGAATAGGGGCGCACGATAGTGCTGCTCATTCATCCTATGGCCCCTTCATTGGTTGGAAGTGATTGTTGGGGTGGAGAGGAGCTGTGAATGTGCGTAAGCACGGATATAGCACCTAGTGGGTTTTGGCACTGGTGACCGTGCTCGTGCTGGCTATGAAAGCGGCACATTGAGGTAGGGTGCATGGAAGCACCAACAGTTGGTACCTGGGGTTGCACTGTTGCCAGATGCTGGCAACAGTGGCCCAACTTCTAATAGGAAGGCGCTACCAGCTGAGCAGAAAGCAACTCTAATTTAATGCTTGACTGGTCCGTTCTATAATCAATCCGATTTTATTATTTTTAACAAATCTTGCCACTGGAGGGCGTTACTTGGTTGGAAATAACATGTTGGGCCGTGGTACCCCACAATGTTTGTGCATCGATGGATGCAGGTGCTTGGATTCGGTTTTTGCACTCCAGGTGGGCTGTAGGGTCACATGGTGAAGTGAGAGCAGAGATCCTGCGTTGAGAATGACGGCTGTGTAGTTGTGCAACACCTGGTGTGTCCTCACCTTACAACAAAAGTGTAATGGAGGTGGTGGTCAGGAGCGCGTGCTAGGCCTCAGTTCAGCTGTGTGGGCTTGGGGCAGTGATGCCTCAGATACCTGCCCCCATGTCTGCTGAGTGGGCCGGACAGTGGTACTATGGAAGGGTGGTACTTGCAAGTGATGCTGTTGCAAAGCAGATCGTAGCCTCATTTTCAGCAAGTGGCCTTGAGGCGGTGGTGCCCCTGGCATGTCCTTGCAAGAGTTGAGATGCTGATGTGAAGCAGAACAAGCCCCCTTATCTGCTGAGTGACCCGACCAGTGGCGCCACAGGTGGGGAAGGGGGGTCCCTGGGATGTTGTTTGAAGCATATGGGGCCTATTTCTAATACATCCAGTCAAGGGGTAGGTTGACCTTATTAAAGTAGTCCACAGTACTGTAACAACAGATGATGGCCAAATATATCTATCATGTCCTTGGTTTGGATTGGTGGTATGTGTATTGTAATCAGGTTCGTAAGTTTATTTGTGGATTTTTTGTATATTTTCACGTTTTTCTTCGATTTACCCTCTATCTCAATAAAGACCGATAATACCTGCAAATCTTAAACATTCACTGTGCAGTAATTCAATTGTTACATCATCATAATACACAATTTAGAACATAATAAATAAAACAAATTTTGTTGCGCGCACTGCATCGCATTTGGTGATGCAGTGCGCGCAACAAAATTCGTTTTATTTATTTTTATGTTTACTTACCTGTATTTGGCTGTATTCCATAGTTTACTACCCCCCACCCTGCCCCTTTCCACCCCAGGTCACCGCCCGGCAGCACTCCCACCACTGACCGCTACTGGTTCTTTGTAAGAATTTCCTCCATCTGAAGCCAGGCCCAATTTGTTAAGCTGATATATAACACCAGGCTTGTTTGCGGGCCATAAGTCTAGACTAGGATAATTATTTTTTCTCTTAGTTTCATTTCATATTTTATTTACTAGACAATTTGGCTTGGTTGTGGTCTCATTTTGTTATTTTCTTCATTCTTTAGTATTATTTGGCCATTTGTTAAACATGTACGCCTGGAGCCTCTTGGTGCTATAGATATGAAACTGATAACAGATTCAGCTTGGTGGAAGGAATTATAGTGTGAAAATACAGTTTTTTTTGCTTTTTCCTTTATTTCAGGCGGGATAGTGGTCTGTAATGGTACGGAATAATCTAACACCTTACACAAACACACAAGTACAACACCATTTGAAAGTCTTAGTTTATTAAATGCAACTTTATTCTACATAGATTCCCTTCCTTATGCATTTAGATACCTTTCATGTACTTACATATCTTTATATTGATTACTTTGCACTACCATAGATCTCACCATATATCTCTCGCAATATATTCCCTACCTCCACTCTGACTCCTCTCAAACCTCTCTCTACTACTCCCTCCAATGCACTGCCCTATTTCTAAACCTATACCTCTATCAGTATATTCTCTACCTACACTCTTTCATTCATCCTAAAACCAATACTCTTCTCTCCTCTACCCCTCCTTCCATCATCTCATACCTCTTTTACTATTCAGATCTCCCAAACAAGCCTTTCAAAACTCTTCCCTCTGACTCTTCCACCTCCATCCCAAACCCCTTCCTACTGCTATGAACTCCCCCAAAAACACATTCTAGACCCTTCCTTTTTCTATCCCTCCACTATTCCTTTTCAATACAAATGAAAGACTAAGATTTCCACCACTCAGAATAATTTCATATTTCCCTATATCAGTCCCTACTAATTCTGTTTGGGTTCCAGAGTAGCGTGCTACCCACCAAAAAGCGCTTCAACACCTCATATGGGGTAGTAAGTGCTATATAAATGCAAAC
The DNA here is from genome assembly GCF_964263255.1 of Lissotriton vulgaris. Classification (NCBI taxonomy): domain Eukaryota; kingdom Metazoa; phylum Chordata; class Amphibia; order Caudata; family Salamandridae; genus Lissotriton; species Lissotriton vulgaris. The sequence continues at coordinate 1,081,253,509 of NC_141694.1, read as the reverse complement.
CTTTTCCCTCTTCTATCCCTGCGCTATCCTTCTCAATCCAAATAATTGACTAACATGTCCAGTGCTCAAATTACTTTCATATTTCATTATACTAATTTACCACTGATCCTCTATGGGTCCTAGAGTAGCGTGCTACTCACCAAAAAAACGCTTTATCGCCTCATCAGGGTTAGTGAGCGCTATATAAATGCAATTATAATAGGAGCTGTGCCAGCCGAAGAGGTGAGGACTGGAACTTTGTGACAGGGATGCAATTACCAAGTTCTGTGTTTTTGCAGTATCAACAGCCTGGCAATTGACCTGTCTTTTGAAGAACAGCAAATGTAACATGATATTATCAAAATGTAAATGCTTTATTATTTCTCATGCACCCTCTGAATTCCAGCATGGTTATTATGGGGGTGCTTCTGCACAGCACCCCACCCGCCCCTACTTCCACTGCCTATACATTAAAGCACCATGCTTTAATGTCTGTGCTGCCAATAAATTAATGTTTGTTGGTGCTATAGTTTGTAACAACACTTCAAATGGACACATTGCAAAATCTCAAATTCCTTCTCTGTCTTTGCCGGGTGGACAGAGTCCCCTTTTTTGTGTGAATTATATCTGTGAACAGTCTAGGTTTTTCAGTGAGTAGCATGCTGTTCTGGACTCTTTTGACCCAGTTTTATGGGCATTCCATTAGAAAAAAGGGTGTAATTTTAACCATCTACATAATATCGTTGTGAGACAATTTAATGTATTTGAGTGACACTTTATTGCAAGATGAACACATCCCTTGTCTGTTATATAAATGGGGTACAAAAGGGGGTGGTTATGGATGGAGCATCTGAATCAATCAAACACTCACACCCAGTCAAAAGATCTGGGTTTAATCCATCACCGTTCTTTAGCCCACTCTGCCACCCCAGTTCAGACATGGCTATATGCAAATCAGTCTGACCCTGTGCCTGATGGGAACAGTCCAGCCCGAACTGCCAAGCCATGTCTTCCCTGGAAAGGAAACGAGCTTCTGAGGACCGGTTTCTGGCATTCCAGCCGTCTTCAGCCCGGCTTGCTTGAATCCAGTGCAAAGTGAGCAAGGGACTCACGTCTGAGCATACCCTGCCACACTTATGGCGGCCAAAAGCGGTACAAAAGGGGGTGGTGATGGATGGATATATAATTGGTTCACATTACCCTCTGTTCTCCAATTGAATTCTCATAAAACTGATTGTTGTCTAGTTTCGAATGCAGAATTTGCCATTTCTTTTTCTTTGCTTGGCCTGAGCCTTACCCGATCCTGATTGTCTACCATTTTAGCCCCGCCCACATTGATTAACATGTTAACCACGCCCCTTTGTATGTCATGTTAGCCCCCCCCCCCCGAACTTAAGACCTAGTTGCGCCCCTGACACTGGCACACATTCTCTAAAAAAATCAAAATTGGAAACCATAAGAACCTATCTGTCCATAAACAGTTGAGATGAACGTCAATCATGTGTGTAAAACTCAAGCATTTGTCCTTACTTTGGCTTGGCGTATAATTGTTGTTGCCTCCCCAAAGGGGGCTTCGGAAGGTTTGATTACCCAGAGCTCAATCCGATGTGTTTCTGCAGTGGAAAACAATGCGTAGAGGTGTGGGGTCAGTACCTATGAGCTTTGCTCTTAGTGAAACATAAAATCGCTACTATATTCAGCTTTCATACCTTTAAGATCACTCTTGTGTAGGGGCTTCTGATCGGGGTGCTTCCCTTCGTCCAAGCCTCTCGTGGGCGCTTGTATTTACCCTAATAAAAAATCTGAACTTCAGCATCACCCGTGTCTCTTTCGTGCCACAGCAACTTGGAGACGAGGATGACCGGACGGGCTCACGAGATGAAAATAAAGGCAAGAAGAAGATACGCGTAAAGTGTGGGAATGCGGCAGAATAAGCGCGGCATGGTAATACCTGAATAAGGAAAACAAAGCATCTGAAAACGCTGTGAAGTGAACCTTAATATAAATCTGCGAAATTACCGCTGCTGCCATCGGAAAGAAATCCCTGTCAGCATGCGCAAACTGCATGTTGGGAATGACGTAGGTTTCCATTCTGAATCATTATTGGAGTGGAACCTGACACTTCGGACTGACGCGGGTGCGTGCCGCCATTTTGAAATTGACAACGCATTGTCTGACTGAAAATAAACGCGTAGAAAGCTGCCTGAGGAGACCGGCGAAATGAAAATAAACGCGAAAGCGAGTGGAAATTTTTTAAAGGATAGCGCGCACAGTATACACATAGGAGGTGCCATATAAGAGCGGCAAAGAGCAAGTAAAAGCTTAAACATAAAAACGCATTTGGAAGGAAAATAAGTGCGCACAATACACTCTTAGGATTATCTGAGGAAATTTGGAAAACACTAAAAGCGCGTTCAAACAAGCTGTGCTAAGGATGAATGCACGCGCTCCACTACACAGAAAGAGCTGAGTGAGGATTAAAACAGCTAGCGACTAAAGAAGGTGAATTTAAGGTGCAACACTCCGCAGCAAAATAGTAATAAGTGAACAAGGACAATAAGAACAAGCATTGGAAATGCAATAGGTCTCGCACCATTAGAGTTAGTGCTTTTAGAATTGTTTATGGTTTTTTTTTTTTAAATGTTTAGCATTTTTGTTTCATGTAGCCAATGCTAAAGTATTACAAATAAAAAAAGCCATAAACATTTCTAAAAGCTCTAACTGAAATGGTCTGAGAACTATTGCACTGTGTGAGGGTGAGTGTGAGTGAGGGTGAGTGAGGGTGAGGGTGAGTGAGGGTGAGTGAGGATGAGTGGTTGAGGGTGAGGGGTTGAGGGTGAGTGAGGGTGAGTGGTTGAGGGTGAGGGGTTGAGGGTGAGTGAGGGTGAGTGAGGGTGAGTGGTTGAGGGTGAGGGGTTGAGGGTGAGTGAGGGTGAGTGAGTGAGGGTGAGGGGTTGAGGGTGAGGGGTTGAGGGTGAGGGGTTGAGGGTGAGGGGTTGAGGGTGAGGGGTTGAGGGTGAGTGAGGGTGAGTGTAGGAGAGTAGGGTCTGCTATCCTATGGTCACCCCAAATTTTTGCTTTTTGCTTCACTGGTTTCTGACTTAATGTGGCTGTGGGCCTGCTAATCAGACCCACAGCCTGCTGTTCTCTCTCTAAATTGATGCCCATGCACTTTAGGTGCATTACGAATTGGAACTGGTTCACCTTATGAGCCCCTGTAATAGTGCACCCTAGGTGCCCAGGGCATAGGTGTATCCAAGGCCTACCAGGGGCTGCAGCACGTATTGTGCCACCCCTGGCCTGGCCTCCATATTTGACACAACTGGCTGATCACTCAGCTGGGGTAAGTCGGTGTAACCACCTCTTACTTAGGTACAGTATGTCTGTGCCTAACCCTAAACTGGACACATATGTTCCTATCAGCCACTCCTATGGAAGGCCTCATCAATCCTGGAGGCAGAGTGCTTGGAAATATGTGAGATGGTGCTCTGGCATGAGCTGAGCCTGTCTGCAGCTGTCGGGAACAACTCCCTAAGCTGTTCCGGGATATTGCCATACCATATACTCTTAAGTGCATTATAATCCTCGCGGTTAAATGCTATCTTTGGTTTGGCTTTATCAAAACATGTCGAGTAAGGTGTCATACGAATTGGAATACTATCCCCTCGCCAATTCTGGCGACGGGGATAGCATTCCACCCTTCTAGAGGGACACGACATGTGTGTAGCCTTAACCCCGGTTAAAGTTAAACAGAGCCTCAGCTTCACAAAATGGACGCTGCCACCACAGACACAAGTCTGGCCTCCTGCTGCTGACCGAAACTCGGCAGATGGTGGCCTGGACAAAGGGTTTCCTGCCTTGGGAGGTGCGAGCACCACCCCAGACAGGATTTTGTGTATTAGGTAGGACAGGGCTGAAAAGAATCAGACATGCCCGGGGCACACAAGGTGTCCCCGTGCATAGGCCAGTCCAAACCGGTTCTGGGGCCTTCCAGCCCCAGTCCTGGCGCGGAGCTGGACAAAGGAAAGGGGGTGTAACCGCCCCCCTTCCTGGTTCCACCCAGAGGAGGGACCTAGTAGGTGATCCACCCCCAGTTTGGGAATAAGAGGGGGAGCAGTGCCATTGCACAGCAGATCATCCCGAAATCAACTTAAAACTAAGAAGAAGACTGGACTTCGACATTCTGCTGCACAGAAGACTGAAGAAGAATCTCCCTTGTGGCCAAGGAGTGACCACCCTGTGAACACAGGTACCAACCAGCGACTCGACGTCTGCTTTGCCGCCGCCTCCCGCCGGAGACCGAGCCCAGAGCCCGACAAGAACCAGACTCCCAGACCTCTCAGAGCCCGATCCACAGTCCCTGCGAAGAAGGGACCCGTGGAGGCACCGAGCGACGTGGGACCGGACCTCTTGAAAGACACCCGACAAGCTGACTGCGCAGCTTCTGAGGCATCCTCGACGTTGTGCTTTGGGGACTGAGAACCCCCACCACCGAGCCGCCCTTGCACCGAAGATCAGCCCTCCAGCATCTCCACGATCTGCGTGGGGCCCTTTTGCATTGTGCCACTCGACGCGCCATCCCGGCCACTAGCCACGCGGCCAGCGGCCATCTTGGCGACGAACCCGAAGATTTAAACAGCAGGTCTGGTTGCTCCAGACCTACCCAAGCTCCTGTGAAAAGGAGCCCTCGCTCTGACCTTGCTGGTCCGAGTGAACAGCATCTTTCAACTCCTGCGTGGCTTGCATTTGCCAAGGCCTGTTTGCTCCGATCAGGTCGCCGACACCGCCAACAGCGAGAAGCCTACGTGGGACAGCTCGTGACCGACTCCTGGACGTCCTCGACCCCGGGTATCCACGTGGCTGCAGAAAGAAGCTACCCGACAACGCCTGTTTGCACCCGACATCGCCTGGTTCCAATCTGGTTCCACGGTAGTCACTGGCTAGTGACTTTGAACACTGTCCCCTCTGCTTTCAGGTCTTCAACTCTTCTGATCCACCCTTGGATCCACCGGAACTCTTCGCATCGAGCCGCCTGCAGCATCTTCAGCTCCAAGCACCATCGACCAGCGTGACGAAACCCGACACATCTTCGACCCTGTGCACCCGCTTCCTGTGGGTGAGGTAACTCAGCTCTGCCGGTGCTCCTGCACTGGTACACATCCCAAGGGCCTGTGTTTTAAGTTTCAGCTCCGTAGGTCACTCGGAAGGTTCCTAACTTTCTAACTTTGTGCTTTTTACGCACCATAGACTTTGTATTGAGAAGTGCGTGCACTTTGAACACTGCACCCGAGTCCCGTGGGCCTTTCCCGACTTAGTTAACTCCAGTCTCGAATAGCTCCAGCGATTCCCAAGGCCCTAGGCCTCTTCACTTTCCTTTAGGTATCTCTTATACCACTTATTTAGTATATGGTTTAGGTGGCCCCTAGGGCTCATCCATATTGTGCAACTTTTGTGTATTTTAAACTGTCTTGTGATTTAACGCTTGTGCTTCTGTGCTCATAAAGAGTCCAGGGGATTTTAATAGTTAATAAATCAATATATATTTTCAATATATATCTGTGTGGTGTCCCTTTCATTTGGTATTCAAGGGGGTTGTGTATGGTATAACAGCTGGCTTCACATGCCTTTCAGAGTTTAGCCTAAGACTGCTTTGTCCACGTTACCACTAGGATAACTGGTCTACAAGGTTGAATTACAACCATCATCATAAGGGTTGCTTGGCATGGTACAAAGTGATCACTAGAACTAGTGAGCATTATATACCAGGCCAACTTCTCACAGTGAGGGTGAGTGAGGGTGAGGGGTTTTGGGTGAGTGAGGGTGAGGGTGAGTGAGGGTGAGGGGTTTTGGGTGAGTGAGGGTGAGGGGGAGTAGTTGAGGCTGAGTGAGGGTGAGTGAGAGTGAGGGTGAGTGAGGGGTTGAGGGTGAGGGGTTGAGGGTGAGTGGGTGAGGGGTTGAGGGTGAGTGGGTGAGGGTGAGGGTGAGTGAGGGTGAGGGGTTGAGGGTGAGTGAGGATGAGTGAGAGTGAGGGTGAGTGAGGGGTTGAGGGTGAGGGGTTGAGGGTGAGTGAGGGGTTGAGGGTGAGTGAGGGTGGGTGAGGGTGAGGGGTTGTGGGGGAGGGGTCGAGGGGGAGGGGTTGAGGGTGAGTGAGGGTGAGTGAGTGAGAGTGAGGGGTTGAGGGTGAGTGAGTGAGGGTGAGGGGTTGAGGGTGGGTGAGTGAGGGTGAGGGTTTGGGGGTGAGGGGTTGAGGGTGAGTGAGTGAGGGTGAGGGGTTGAGGGTGAGGGGTTGAGGGTGAGTGAGGTTGAGGGTGGTTGAGTGAGGATGAGTGAGAGTGAGGGTGAGTGAGGGGTTGAGGGTGAGGGGTTGAGGGTGAGTGAGTGAGGGTGAGGGGTTGAGGGTGAGTGAGGGTGAGGGTGAGTGAGGGTGAGGGGTTGAGGGTGAGTGAGGATGAGTGAGAGTGAGGGTGAGTGAGGGGTTGAGGGTGAGGGGTTGAGGGTGAGGGGTTGAGGGTGAGTGAGGGGTTGAGGGTGGGTGAGTGAGGGTGAGGGTTTGAGGGTGAGGGGTTGAGGGTGAGTGAGGGTGAGGGGTTGAGGGTGAGTGAGGTTGAGGGTGGTTGAGTGAGGATGAGTGAGGGTGAGTGAGGGGTTGAGGGTGAGTGAGTGAGGTTGAGGGGTTGAGGGTGAGTGAGTGAGGTTGAGGGGTTGAGGGTGAGTGAGGGTGAGTGAGGGTGAGTGAGGGTGAGGGGTTGAGGGTGAGTGAGGATGAGTGAGAGTGAGGGGTTGAGGGTGAGGGGTTGAGGGTGAGTGAGTGAGGGTGAGGGGTTGAGGGTGAGTGAGGGTGAGGGGTTGAGGGTGAGTGAGGATGAGTGAGAGTGAGGATGAGTGAGAGTGAGGGTGAGTGAGGGGTTGAGGGTGGGGGTTGAGGGTGAGGGGTTGAGGGTGAGGGGGTGAGGGGTTGAGGGTGAGGGGTTGAGGGTGAGTGAGGGTGAGGGTGAGGGGTTGAGGGTGAGTGAGGGTGAGTGAGGGTGAGTGAGGGTGAGTGAGGGTGAGTGAGGGTGAGTGAGGGTGAGTGAGGGTGAGGGGTTGAGTGAGAGTGAGGGTGAGGGTGAGTGAGGGGTTGAGGGTGAGTGAGGGGTTGAGGGTGAGTGATGGTCAGGGTGAGTGAGGGTGAGGGTGGGTGAGGGGTTGAGGGTGAGTGAGGGTGAGTTTGAGGGGGTGAGGGTGAGGGTGAGTGAGGGTGAGTCAGGGTGAGTGAGGGTGAGGGGTTGAGGGTGAGGGGTTGAGGGTGAGGGGTTGAGGGTGAGGGGTTGAGGGTGAGGGGTTGAGGGTGAGGGGTTGAGGGGTTGAGGGTGAGGGGTTGAGGGTGAGGGGTTGAGGGTGAGTGAGGGTGAGGGTGAGTGAGGGTGAGGGGTTGAGGGTGAGGGGTTGAGGGTGAGGGGTTGAGGGTGAGGGGTTGAGGGTGAGTGAGGGTGAGGGTGAGTGAGGGTGAGGGGTTGAGGGTGAGTGAGGGTGAGTGAGGGTGAGTGAGGGTGAGTGAGGGTGAGGGGTTGAGGGTGAGTGAGGATGAGTGAGAGTGAGGGGTTGAGGGTGAGTGAGGGGTTGAGGGTGAGTGATAGTCAGGGTGAGTGAGGGTGAGGGTGGGGGAGGGGTTGAGGGTGAGTGAGGGTGAGTTTGAGGGTTGAGGGTGAGTGAGGGTGAGGGGTTGAGGGTGAGTGAGGGAGAGGGGTTGGGGGTTGAGGGGTTGAGGGTGAGGGGTTGAGGGTGAGGGGTTGAGGGTGAGTGAGTGAGGTGAGTGAGTGAGGTGAGTGAGGGTGAGTGAAGGTGAGGGGTTGAGGGTGAGTGAGGGTGAGGGGTTGAGGGTGAGGGGTTGAGGGGGAGGGGTTGAGGGTGAGTGAGGGTGAGGGGTTGAGGGTGAGGGTGAGTGGGTTTCTGAGCTGCAAGACGTACCATCAAGCTCAGCAGTAAGACCTTACAGAAAAAAAGGTTTTCCCTGCCAAATTGCAAACACATGATCGGCCATGCTACAGTATAAAACTGCACTAAATACTTTTAAATATACACATGATTAAACAAAGGTGTGTCCAAAAACATCCTTCAATCACAAACGAGGTAATGGATATAAAGATGTACCTATATTTTATGCTAGAGGGGCGTGATATTTCAATCACCCTCTGAAGTCATAAAAGTTTCAAAGAAATTTGAAAAACATGGAATCCAAATTCAGATTGTTCCTCACGTAGAGAACACAAGGTTGAAATTTCACTTGCGAAATATATAGGACGTGAGCGAGCTGATAATATCTGACAATATAATTTCTCAACCTCTGTAAACAACAGTATACAGGTAGATCTAGAATGAGGCAGCAGAGAGGCCCGCGGCCAGGATGATTAATTATACACTCATGCTCAGCCGTTCCCTTGGTATCCGGTTTTCTGCTTACAGTAGATAACACAGGTGTCATTTCCATGAAATGTTCTCTTATTTACTTCAAGCACAAGAATGAAAAAAAAATCACAACGCGCCTCAAATGAGGCGTCACAGATATGCACACATTAAACAGGTTTGCATCATTCAAAAATCTAACTCTTGCATACAACCCTCTTCAAACCCTAGGGTGGTGAACGAGATCCCCTGCTAACCTAAACCAGTCAGAAATCTGGCTGCTTTTATTTTTGGAAAAATGCTCATTCACTAAAGTGCGAAGAAGGCAGTGGGAAGGGGAAAAGCATCATGGCGGTCGCAGGCTGTAAACATGGGCACGGTGGACACAAAACATTCCAGAGCCTGGCGGGCGCACTCGCTTTTGTAAAATGCTTACCGGATTAGGAGAAAGTTTGGGATAAGCGCTGCTGAGGAGGGGCATACCCAATTGCAGTTCACCCACCAAAAGGTGTTTAACTTCAGGCGAGTTCTTCTGAATTGGGTGGAGATGTTATTCCAAATTGTTGAATATAGGGAACACGTCAGAACGTGGCAAGATATTTCTGAATGTGCCTGTAGTGGAAGTTCTTTTTCCTCCAAGTCCCAGTCCATGGTGGAATGTGGTTGAAAAAAAGCGAAAGAGAAAGCAGGGTAACCTGACCCAGGAGGGGGGAGGAGGGAGGAGAAATGCGTCTCGGCCGGAGCAGGGGGCGGAGCAGGGAGAGCGGGCTTTAGCACGGCGTCAGTGTTGGCATTGATGGGGGGTAGGGGGAAAGTGGGGATTTAAAAAAAAATAAACAAACAAGACGGAGGGAAGAGAGGGGAGGGGGGGAGGAGAAATGTGACACGGCGGGAAGGGGAGGGGGCGGAGCGGGTAAAACAAGACGGACGTGCACGCGCTTTTAAGCTCAATGCGCATGCGCATTGAGCTTAAAAGTCACGGGCACTGCAAGGAATCGCCACGATTCCTTGCAGTGGATAAAGAGTGGATAAGCCCCCATAGTCTCGCTTGCTCGATGCGCATGCGCATCGACAGGCGAGACCTAAAAATGGCACAAAGTAATAACATATGTGTGCCACCACTCTTCCTGGAAGAACCCGGGAAACCTATCATGAAGTGGAAGAGTTGGCTGAGGGCATCAAAGAACTACATAGTGTAAATTGATGGCAAAGGTTCCTGCGCTGAACGTAAAAAAACACTATTGTTTGGACTGAAAGCCGGACAGGAAATATTTGATAGCCTACCAGAGCATGAAAGCCCACCAGGGGTTTTCATACCACTAAACGAATACCAAGAGGCAATTAAAAGGCTTGAGAAACAATTTTCAGAAGAAAGCAATGTCATGGTAGGAAGGCACACATTTGCATTGAGGAAGCAAGAAGAAGGAGAGACAATTGAAGAATATATAGCAAGTTTGCGCGTATTAGCAAAGGACTGTGAATTTGATGATATGACTGATATATATATTAGGGACCAATTGGTATTTTACTGTCATTCAAAGAAAGTACAGGAGAGGTTATTAGCATGTAGGAACCCTACAATGCAGGAAGTAGTAGATATCGCCAAAGGCATAGAAAGGTCACTAATATCAACTAAAGAGTTGTCTTGTACTAGTAGTAATTCTAATGTATTCTATTTACAGGATAAAAAGAAAAACGAACATAAAAGTTTCGAAAAGAACTGGAATGAAAAGAAGGTAGGAGGTAAAAGTTTGAGTTGCTTCAGGTGTGGATCAAAGGAGCACTTGGCAGACTGCAAAGCATGCCCTGCACTTGGTAAAAAATGTATAAAGTGTAAAAGATTTATTCACTACACAACACTGTGCAAAACTAAAAAAACCTACGGGGAGCATGAAAATAAGTGCATTAAGTGACTATGAAGAAGAAATGTGTGCAAATATAGCATTGTCAATTGATATTGTGACGGTAAGATAAAAGGACCAATAGGAAAGGTAATAATTGGGGCAGTAGAGTTAGAATTCACAGTTGATTCAGGGTCACCGATAACAATAATTTCAGATAAAACATTTGAGGAAAAAATGTAGAATTGAGAGAAACAGATGGAAACCCGAAGGCCTTTGGGGAACAAGTTATCGAAATGGTTGGTTATTTTTGTGATACTTTAACATTGTAGGGAAGAGTGATTGACACTAAGTGAACTCAGTACAAATAGAAGGAAGTCAGGAAGTGTTGGAAAAGATATTAGAACAATTTGGAGAGGTTTTCAAAAATGAGATTGGGTGTGTAAGAGGGTTTGTGCATGAAATAAAATTAAAAGAAGGGGCGGTACCTGTTAAGCACAAGGTAAGAATAATACTACTGTCTGTTAAAAGTGAGTTGAAAGATGTACTGGATAAATTAACCAAAGAAGGTGTCATTGAAGAAACGGATGCATCAGAGTGGGTGTCAGCTATTGCAGTTTCTAAAAAGAAAAAAACAGGATATAAGACTATGTGTAGTCCTTAGGTCACTGAACAATAACATAGTGATAAATTGCCATGCACTCCAGAGAATTCTGGAAATATTAACATCTACTGCTGGTTCAAGGTACTTTACTTTAATAGACTTAAAGTCGGCTTACCACCAGGTGTGTTTAACAAAAGAGTCAAGAAAGCTAACATCATTCATAACCCCATTTGAAGCATTCAGATATATCAGGCTACCATTTGAGCTGGTGTCAGCGTCAGTCGTTTTTCAAAAATTAATGGACATCCTATTTGTTGACATAACAGGCGTCGAGGAATTCCAGGATGACATTTGGATACACTCGAAAAGCAGGAAAGAACATCTCGAGATACTGAGTAAGGTGCTGGGGATATTAAATAGTAGAGGAATGACAGTTTCAAAAGACAAGTGCAAGTTCATGCAAAACAAAGTAGAGTATTTAGGACACGTTTTGACCTCAGCGGGCATAACACCAAAGGATGACCTGGTGGAAGCAATAAGGGATGCCCCAAAACCAGATGACAAAGAGACCTAAAAGTCTTTCTTGGGTCTAAGCGAGTATTATTCTAGATTTATACAAGGGTTCGCCAACAAGCTGGAGCCATTAAGAAATTTGTTACGCAAAAATGTGAAGTATCAATAAGAAGAGGAGCAAGACCATGCATTTGAAACCATCAAAAAGGATATTACTCTAGCACCTGCTCTAAAACCATACAACCCAGATCTGAAAAACATTGTCACTGTAGACCCCAGAGCAAATGGTATAGGAGCAGTGTTTTGCCAGGTTCAAGGAAAAAAAGAGAATACAGTTGCCTTCATATCCAGAAGATTGAGTGAGGCAGAGATGAATTACAGTACTATCGAACGCGAGACACTTGCATGTGTATGGGCTGTGGAGAAACTAAAAACATTTTTGTGGGGGAGGCAATTTGAGATAGTCACAGACCATAAACCATTGGTGTACATGATGGACGGAAAAGGTCACGGAAATGGTAAGGCAAGTTCAAGGCTAATAAGACTATTGTCCAAGTTGCAGGAATATACCTTTACTATACGACACATAAAAGGAGGACAAAACAGTAGGGCAGACTGTTTATCACGCGTACCAGTGCATGAGCAAGAGGAAGGTACCTTTGACGATAATGAATGTATGGTAGCCTTAATAGATGCAACAGCGATGTGCAATGGGTCAATAACTGAGGAAGAATGGTTAAACAGCCAAAAAGAAGACACCATAATGGAAAGAGTAATAAAACACCTAATGACAAAATGGCCTCCCATCAGAAATCTACCAAATGAATTGAAAAGCTACCAACAAATAAGTAAGGAACTAACTATTGAAAGAGGATTCTTAAAAAGATGCGACTTGTTCATTCCGCCTGCAAGGTTGAGATCGAAACTAATAAAACTTGCTCACAAGGGTCACCCAGGAGTCAACGCTACAAAAAACATTTTAAAAATGTACTACTGGTGGCCAGGCATGAACGTTGATGTTCGCAACTACATACACAAATGCGAGCAATGTTTAAAAGCTGACAAACATTGGAAAGTAAGCAAAGGGGAGCTACAGATGGTAGAAATACCAAATGGACCTTGGACAAAAATTGCAATAGACTTTGCTGGTCCGTTTAATGTTTTGAATGAGGATTGCAGATATATAATTGTATTGTCTGACTATTAATCAAAATGGGTGCATTATAAGTTTGTACGCTCAGTGACTACAGAACAAGTTATACAGTTTCTCAAGAAAATCTTCACTATAGAGGGACAACCAAAAATAATAGTCTCAGACAATGGAACGCAACTGGTGTCTAAACAAATGACAGATTTTTTAGAGCACTTAGGCATTAGACAAGAAAAGACACCATTGTATAGTCCAAAAAGTAATGGGCAGGTGGAGAGAGTGAATAGATATATAAAGGAAGGTATTCAATTAGCAGTTGCATCTAATTTGAATGTCAAAGAGTCCATACATGTGAAAATAAGCAGTTACAATAATTCCCCTAATGATGCAACCAAGCGCACTCCATTCTATTTGATGAGGGGGAGGAAGTGTAACAGCGAGCTCACTCCTAAATACAATAAATGGTACAGGGACAATGAGGAAACGGAAGTAATAAAGGATGATGTAGTCCTAGTCAGGGAGAGTATTGTTTCTAAACAAGAGAGAACTAAAAGATATTCCGACAGGACAAACAAGGTAAGAGAAAAAGTGATAGGTGATTGATTGGGTGAGTGTTAAAAAACCTTACAAAGTGGTGAAGGGAGAATCAGTGTTAGGCAATCCTGTTTTTGTTCAAGAGGCTTACAGGGGTGCAGTCTGTATAGAAGCTAAATGATGGCGCAGGAAGGATGATGTAGTCAAGCTAAAGTCAGGGCAAGAGAGGATTATGATGAAAGGGAAATATGAGGGGGGGCTGCTACTGCTCGAACAGCCAGGTCTTGAGCTTCTTCCTGAAGGAGAGGTGGTCTTGGGTCAGGCGCAGGTCGGTTGGGAGGGAGTTCCAGGTCTTGGCGGCCAGGTAGGAGAAGGACCTTCCTCCTGTTGTCGTTCTTCGGATGCGGGGGATGGCGGCGAGGGCGTGACTGGCTGATCGGAGATGGCGTTTGGGAGCGTAGAAGTTGATGCGGTTGTTGAGGTAGCTCGGGCCTTGATCGTGTAGGGCTTTGTGTGCGTGGGTGAGGAGACGGAAGGTGATTATTTTGTTGACGGGGAGCCAATGCAGGTCTCTCAGATGTCCGGAGATGTGGCTGTGTCGTGGGATGTCGAGGATGAGTCTGGCTGAGGTGTTCTGGATCCGCTGGAGTCTCTTCTGGAGCTTGGCGGTGGTTCCGGCGTAGAGGGCGTTGCCGTAGTCCAGTCGGCTGGTGGCGAGGGCCTGGGTGACCGTCTTCCTGGTCTCCGTGGGGATCCACCGGAAGATCTTCCGTAGCATGCGCAGGATGTTGAAGCACGACGAGGAGACGGCGTTGACTTGTCTGGTCATGGAGAGGGAGGAGTCCAGGATGAAGCCCAGGTTGCGTGCGTGGTCTGTCGGTTTGGGTGCGGTGCCCAGGGCGGGGGGCCACCAGGAGTTGTCCCAGGCGGAGGGCGAGGAGCCCAGGATGAGGATTTCCGTCTTGTCTGAGTTCAGTTTCAGGTGGCTGGTCGTCATCCACTCGGCTACGTCTTTCATCCCTTCGTGAAGGTCGGCTCTGGCGGGGTCGTTGGTCAGGGAGAGGATCAGCTGGGTGTCGTCAGCGTAGGAGATGATGTTGAGGTTGTGTTGGCGTGCGATGGCCGCAAGGGGGCTCATGTAGACGTTGAAGAGGGTGGGGCTCAGCGAGGATCCTTGAGGGACGCCGCAGATGACTTCGGTGGCCTCTGACTTGTACGGTGGTAGACGGACTCTCTGTGTTCTTCCGTCGAGGAAGGAGATGATCCATTCCAGTGCCTTCTCCTGGATTCCGACGTTGCTGAGGCGCTGCACTAGGGTGCGGTGGCAGACAGTGTCGAATGCCGCAGAGAGGTCTAGGAGAATGAGGGCCGCTGTTTCTCCGTTGTCCATCAGGGTTCGAATGTCATCGGTGGCAGCGATGAGGGCGGTCTCGGTGCTGTGGTTGGCTCGGAAGCCAGACTGTGAGGGGTCGAGTGATCCATTCGTCTCGAGGAAGGCGGCCAGCTGTTTGTTGACGGTCTTCTCGATGACTTTGGCTGGAAACGGGAGGAGCGAGATGGGGCGGTAATTCTTGAGTTTGGTGGGGTCCGCTGTAGGTTTCTTGAGTAGGGCGCTGAGTTCGGCGTGCTTCCAGCTCTCCGGGAAGGTGGCGGTGTCGAAGGAGGTGTTGATGATGTCCCGCAGGTGGGGTGCAATGACAGCGTCGGCCTTGTTGAAGACGTGGTGAGGGCAGGGGTCGGTTGGAGATCCGGAGTGGATGGAGTTCATCGTGCGGACGGTGTCTTCGGTGCTGATCGGAGTCCAGGCGCGGAGGGTTCTGGTGGGGGGCGGTGGTTCGGTCGTGGCGTGCGTTGGTTGAGTGCTGAAGCTGTTGTGTATGTCCGTGATCTTGTTGTGGAAGTAGGAGGCGAGGGAGTTGCAGAGGTCTTGCGATGGGGTGATGTTGTTGTTTCCGGAGTTGGGGTTGGAGAGCTCTTTCACGATGTTGGAGAGTTCCTTGCAGTTGTGTGCGTTGTTGTCCAGCCGGTCCTTGAATGCAGTTTTCTTGGTGGCGCGGATCAGTTGGTGGTGCTTCCGGGTGGCAAGCTTGAGGGTGGTCATGTTGTCCGGTGTTGGGTCCCTTCTCCAGGCTTTCTCGAGGGCTCGGCAGTTCTTCTTGGAGCTCTTGAGTTCGTCGGTGAACCATGGGGCCTTCTTGCTGCCGGGTCTGCTGGGCGGGGTCCTCAGTGGGGCGAGTTCGTCCGCGCAGTTGCTGATCCACTTCGTGAGGTTGTCGGCGGCCTGGCTGGGGTTCGCTGAGCTGGCGGGAGGGTGCTGGCTCAGTGAAGAGGCGAGCTGGTCGGCTGTGATCTTGTTCCAGCTTCTTCGAGCAACCTGTTGCTGGTGGTGGTGGATCGTCGTTCTTTTGAAGGTGAAGTGGACGCAGCTGTGGTCCGTCCAGTGGAGTCCGGTGGCGTGGCTGAAGGCGATGTCTTTGCTGGATGAGAAGACGGCGTCAAGTGTGTGTCCGGCGAGGTGGGTGGGGGTGGACACCAGCTGCTTGAGACCGAGGTTGGCGAGGTTGTCGAGCAGGGTGATGGTGTTGCGGTCGTTGTTGTTCTCCAGGTGGAAGTAGATGTCCCCCAGGAGGATGTAGTCAGCGGAGGGGAGGGCATGCGGGCTGATGAAGTCGGCGATGTCCTCGCTGAATTGTGTGCGTGGTCCCGGGGGTCGGTAGATCAGGGTGCCTTTGAGGGTGGTTTTGGGGTCCGTGTGGATCTGGAAGTGCAGGTGTTCGGCGGTTGTCAGGGTGTCGTCGGTGTTGGTCTTGATGCAGATGGTGTCCCTGTAGATGATGGCGATGCCTCCTCCAGTCTGGTTGTCGCGGTCTCTTCGGGTGATCTTGTAGCCCTCTGGGATGGCGATGGCGATGTCGGGCGCTGAGGAGTCGTTCATCCAGGTTTCTGTGAGGAAGGCGACGTCAGGAGCTGTGGTGTCGAGGAGGTTCCAGAGTTCGATGGCGTGTCTGTGGACGGAGCGGGTGTTGAGGAGGATGCACTTCAGGTGGTTGCTGCTGGTGTTCGGCTTGGCGGGTGTTGGTGTGGGACAGGTCCGGATGCAGGTGAACTTGCAGGCATGGCAGCTGAAGGGTCCGTGGGTTCGTCTCGGGGTGGCTCGGTAGCATTCCGGGATTCGGCCGGTGTTGAGTGCGTTGAGGGTGGCGGCGTCGTAGGTCCGGCGGGTGGGCTGGTGTCTGCGGGGCCCAGGGGTCCTGGCACTGGGCGCGGTCCAGGCGCGGACGGGCGCAGACGGGCTTACCTTTGGCGCACCTTCGGCGTGCTTAGGGCGCGCCCGCTGCGCGTGCACGCTGCACGTTGGCCACTCTGCCATAAGAGGAGAGTGGAGGGGGCGGAGCGAGGGAGGGGCAGCTGGGAGGCGGGAGCGGCGGCTGGGAAGGCTCCAGGTGGAGGGGGGCGGGGCCGCAGGGGATCAGCGGCGGGGAGCGGGGAGGTGGCGGGGGCACAGCGGGGAAAAACGGCGGGAAAAACGGCGGGAAAAACGGCGGACTGGGCAAGAAGATAGAAAGGCTGGGCAAAGCGGGGGAAAGCAGCCCCACCACAGGGGGGACAGACGAGAATGCAGAGGCAGGAACAAAAAGGTCACGCAGGCAGCAGTAAGCGGCGCTGCGCTCCAGAAGCAGAGACCAGGCCTCGTGGTCAGGGGCACAGCTGCGAGCAGCGGCGGGAACGGGGCAGCTAGGGCACACCCACGGGGAGTGCGCGCAGTGCGTGGAGGAGTGACCGGCCCAGAGGCACGTCTACTAACGAAAAGGATAAAACCACTAGTGAGGACACGGTTGTTGTGGAGAGGTTCAGCACAAGTAGCCAGGATAGACCTGATTGAGGGAGGAGTGCAGGATAAATCAAAACACGAGTGACATCAGGTTAAATACTATGATCAAACAAACTGGTGTCAGTCAGAGATTCCATCCTCAGACTAGGTCTGGAAGGGAAATAAGGATTCCAAAACGTTTTGAGGATTATATGTGTGATTGATAATGATTTTGTTTCTTTTGCATATTGGGGAAAGGGAGATGTTGAGTATGTACTAAAACTGTTCTGCCATAACCTCTATTATGGCTTGTGTTATAGCAGTATTTGTTTCATGTTTATTGTGCATACGTCACTGCCTGTCATCTCCGAATGTTCGGAGAGTACTTATGTGACGTCACTGTATGTCCGCGGTCAGATGCTGTCTCAGCTCTGATCGGGGCGCTTCCCTTCTTGAAAGCCTCTCGTGGGCCCTTGTATTTACCATAATAAAAAGTCTGAACTTCAGCATCGCCCGTGTCTCTTTCCTGCCACAACATCTTTGGTCTCAATGCATTTTCCACAGGCAGGTCATGTTGCTGGATGATGTCCTGGCTAAGGACCCCTTCTCTTTTTTTGGCAATTGACTTTGCGATGTGGACCCACTAAAGCATTTTAAGGTAATCTCAAGTTTGAAGGGGGATTCTAAAATTGCCTAACATTTATGGACTGCAAACCATGCAGTACAATGTTGGCCTTTTTAATGAAACAGCATCCCCCCGCCGCCTCCATACCCTTAGGTGTGAGAGAATGTCTCATACGTCCAAAGGCCTATCACTTTTTTCAGCGCTTAGTTTGTGACACAAATAAACCAGATCAGGAAAAGAATGTTTTTTGACCTTGGTTAGAGGATTTTTCAAATACTGACATAGGGGTTGACACAATGCAAACATACATTCACAGCGCAATAGGTTTAACATTTGTTTAAGTTAGAGCGTTTACATTGTAAATGGCAATGTTTTTTTACCTATGTGTAATAGAGTGAGTGGTGTGTAGAGTAATATGTGATTTGGATTGGATTAGTTATTTGTGGAATCATGTGGCGTGGAATTGCATGTTGTGGAGTGGATTTGTGTAGTGTAATTATGTGGCATGGTGTGACGTGGAATTACGTCGTTAGTAATTCTATGGTATGGAGTGTACTGTCATTATGTGGAGTGGGATTGTGTGTTATGGAGTGTAACTATGTGGAATGGCATTTTGTGTTGTGGAATGGTATGTAGTGGAGTTTAATTATGCGATGTGCTGTTGAATTTTGTGGCATAATGTGCAATTGTGTGTTGTGGATTGGATGTATGTGGCGTATTGTGTAATTGTGTTGTTGAGTTGAATTATGTGGCTTTTTGTTGAAATATGTGGTGTGGATTGAAAATGTGTGGTGTTAAAATGAGTGGCGTGGAACCGTGTGGAAAGTGTTGCCTTTTTGGTGATGGAAAAAACCAAATAGGTAGAAGCTAAGCTCTAGATGTGTGTTTGTAACAATATGAAAATGTGCCATAAGTGAGTTTTTTGGGTGTATAAAGGATCTGCAGGTAATTACACACAATACATATAGTACACATTTACTGCTAAAATCATGATGGCAAAATCCTCCAAACTGAAAACCCGGCTTTGGAAATTAGCCTAATTTATCATTGAAAATGTTGGTGAGGCTCTTAAGTGCATTTATTGTTAGATATGACACGCTCAGGACAGAGAACCAGACTCGGCGAGTTTTCCCCCGGTTTGTATTTTGAAATTAAAAGATTGTTTGTGTTTCGCATGGGTACTTTAATGTCCAAGTTGCCAATGCTCTTCACATAATAGCAATCGTTGCACATGGATTTGCTGTAAAGATGCCACAAGATGGCGTTCAAGTAGACAAATACATTAAAAATGCAACAATAACATATTTAAAGTGTGTGTGCACGACGTATAAAAGGGGACAAGATCACGAGTCTTCAGAGAATTGAGATTACAATCAATTTTGGACTAAAACACAGTAAAAACAAAGAAGGTCTTGAAAGTGTGGAATGGAACTCTTTCAGTTAAGTTGGAAAATAGTGGGCACAAGGCATACTCACATACACTATTATTTTGATTGCGTTATATCCATGCTTCAGCGAGCATTATCATTTGCACTGATGCGGACTAAACACACCATGGTTTAAAAATTAGGCAAATGTATTCATTAAGGTGTAAGGTTGGTGGGCCAATGTGGACTCCAGGCGACTACATAACACTTTAAAAACATTTACATACTTACCGAAATATTGCCATAACTCCCCCTGCAAAAGATCTTTAATCTAAGCTTGCTTATCACAGAGATCTTTCTGTCCAATGTGGCTGTACTGTGTTTATGCTGCATTTGTACTTACGACTTCTATTGTAATGTCTCACACGTGCCTTGAGATTTCTTAGGAGTGGACAACATGAGATGTACTGACTCTAGGTATGGCTGTCAACATGGCTGAAGAGTTTTTGCTGCACGGCTGCGTTGGACCTTAGACACCGTTTTCCCCATATTTTGCCAGCTGGGCCTGGATGTGTCTTGGTGTACTCTAGGGAGGAACATCTTCGTGTATTTATGTGTTTCTTTTTAGATCAAAAGATAGACATGCCTGATACGTTAGGCTGGATTGTTACCATGTTCTCCTTGAGGAACCCCGATCTTTAGTCCATTTCCTGGCATCTCTTGGCAGTCAGGCTTCTAGTGCGTACATAATTTGCTGGCTTGTCTCTTAGTTTGTATAGTGCTACATGGGAAGTCTTTCATTCATCTGCTACATAATAACCAGATGCTGCGAGGGTTGCAGCCACACATAACCAAATAGAGTAATAGTAGATTGTTACAGTTACACTCTCTAAAGCCCAGCACAGACACCATAGGTCCAAGGACCGCCTCAAACGACAGGTACTGTGCCCATATACTCAGGCATCATTGGCCAAGGCCCTACAAAGACATTTAATGATCTGGCCTCGTATGACAAAGCAGTCTCCAAAAGACAAGCATAACCTCAAATTCTTCGACACATTCCCAAAGGAACATTGCAGCCTCTTTCAGGGACACCAGGGAGTACCAAATGTAAATCACAGCCACTGAAAAATAGTGACTCCTCGTCCTTTTCCGTGGACTACGACTTTCTTACATTTACCAGAGAATCCACCATATGTTGCATCTTTTGCGGATTTCAAGAAAAATAAATGTGTCTCTCGTCTAAAGAGATTAAAAGTTATTAAAACTACTACGCTCCATGTTGTGCCCTAGGGGTTGTGGTCAGATTGGGACGTTTATACACCAATGGCGGGATGGTCCAGAGTTTAGGGATTATTTGGACAAAATCACATCGAGCATGCTGGCACTATGTGGAAAAGAAGTGAGAGTCTCACCTAGATGATGTGTCCTCAACATGTGGGATGCAACGGACCTCATGGAGATGGAGATAACATGGGTTGGGTGTATGGTAGCTAAGCGCGAAATTGCCAGAACTTGGAGGGGAGTAACAAGGCCTAGATTCCGGGATTGGGAGGCAGACATGGATTGGTGCATCTAGGCGGAAAGAGTGGTTTATGAAGGGAGAGGATGCCCAAAAAATGGTCCAAGATCTGGAGAGAATGGAATACAAGTAGAAGGATGATATGCATGCTGATTGATGACCCTTCTACCTGGGGGTGGAGAAGAGTGGAGGGAGCCGTTAGAACTACAGATGAGCGCTAAAGGATTCCTGCGACTGATGTCTGCCCTATGTAACGATAATTTGAGAACTGTAAGCATGTACTGCTCCAAAGTGATGTCAAATGTCAATGTTTTGAATGTGTTATTCAATAAAAAGATTTATAACAAAATAAAAAAGTTATTAAAACTGCTGCGCTCTGGGTGTGGCAAACGCCTGACATTTGCAAAGTTGAGCGTCCACCTTTTAGCTCTGTTGCTGTTTTCAGTCCTTTATTGGGTGGCAGTTTTACCTGGGTAGTGTGGGCGTGCCAAGCTGATGGGCTGTGGGGAGGAGCATTTTGTCTGCAGCAAGAAGAACAACTAAAGTATGTAAATGTAATCCACACTGGGCTGAAATCATGAGTCCATCTAAATCATGAAAATATTTTGTTTCACTGTTCACACAAAATTATTCTTATGCTACCAACTCTGTTCTAAACACGTAAGACATATATTAGAACATAACTAGAATGTGTTGAATACTTCAGCTTCATCTTTAATAGATGTGGGTGCCCTACAAGTAGGGTTGTTTTCAAGAGATTATGCACTGTAAATGTTTTACAGAATTTTTTTTGCGCTGGGGGTAAAAGGACAACATTGAAAGATGTTTTGTTGGATCAGCGCAATAGAAAGTCAATAATTGGGGAAGACGTTTCTATTCAGTAGGTTTGTTTATTAGGAAATTAATATATTGTTAAGCGTGGGAGCGCTTTTTAATGTCCTTAACAGTATCAAAGTAGCGATAAGTGTTGCATAATGAACTATTAACAGTACTTCCTGGTTGCTTGCATGGCAGTGGGGAAGTCGTATCTCAAAGACCTGCCAATATCAGGAGTTACTCCCTTCTCAGTGACACTGACCATACGGATGGATGAAAGGCTGAGTATACATCTCTGCAATGCAGAGTTTTGCTGGCTCTTAACGAAGCGGACCTCTTTTGCTTCTTAAAACAATGTTATAATGCTTCAGGTTTTTGATGACGTCATATTGACGTTTGTGTGTTTTTCAATATTTGATTACAGCAGGCTGGACTTTGTGCATGCGACATGATATAGGTTAAAAGCTGGCTGTTATAACTTATCCCTTGGTTCCTTCCACTCCTTCCTGTTTCCCCCTTGCCTCCTTCCCACTTGGTATGGCCCGTGCTGTCACCTGAAGGCTGCAGTAGAATGTTGTGGTTGTGACGATCCTGTCGAGCTGGGAGCACCTATGTTTAATCAAACTGAATAAATGTTCTGGAACCTTACAACGTGTGGACTTCATTACTACACTTTTGGCGACGGAGGTAACGGAGCTGAGCCAGGGTCAGTGTGGTGTCTCTCCCCTGGAATGGTATGAACTTGGACGAGGAAAAAGAAAATAAGAGGAAATGAATTGATGATTTACCTTGGGCGTTCGTGTGAAAATGAAATATTAAAGAGAGGTAAGACCCAAGTTGATGAACACTGGAAACGGCGAAAGTTCATGAGGTGAGCAGTTTAAGCTTAGTGAGGAGAGGTGAGCGGAGCAGGGAACGAATTTAAATCTCCGACACCGCGTTTTTTGAAGTTGATAAAATGAGCCTTGGATGTGTTGTATAAGAAGCGTGACTGATAAAGAAAAAAAAATTGGACTTGGGTTTATCGTGAGAAAAGTTATGGTGAAGATAAGGAACCCTAGTTGCTTAATACTGGAATCTGCGCAAGACTTATGTGAAGAGCCTTGGTGACTAAGTTGAGGAGAAGTGAGCGAGGCAGGGGACGAAGTGTTCTCTGTAACCGCAGTTGAATTTGATGTGAATCAGCGCAAACAGCGTTCAAAGTGAAATTCTCCTCAGATCACCAGAGTGCAGCCAAAGAAAACGTCATAAAGTATAAGTGTGTGAGATGAGATTCTCCTCATATCTACAGCGCAAACCCAATAGCAAACAGGATAACGCACTGCCGCCTTGTGGCCATTTTGAGCACGAAACCACATGAAAATACTCCGGTACGGAGGGATAAAGACGTATGACGTATTTAAAATTGAACGGCAAATGGAGGAATAAAACGTGGCAGCGATCACTAATATTTATATAAATTTTGAAGTGAAGAGGGAAAAATAAGATTTGAGCAAGGTAAAGAAATCGGCGAGATAGAAAGTGGAGATATTGAAGAATATTTGAAACGGCGTTACCTTGGTTTTACCGATTTAGGGCCATTAGTGAGTAAAGTGAAATTCTCCACATCGTCGATGCTTGGATTTATGTGACTCTTAAGAATAGAGCAGCGCATGACAATTCAGCCGTGTTAAGGGAAAGTGAGGCGCATTTAGAGCGGCGGAATCCCTCGGATGTGTAAACTGCCGGAATGAAAGAAGTGTGACTCTCCTCAGCGCGAAGCGAAGAAACTTAATTACACCATAGTAGTAAATCAGCATCAGCGAGTGTCGACTGAAATTAATAAGAAGACCCGGAGTTTATGCACACGGGATTCTGCACTAGGCTTATGTGGTGAGTCTTGGTGGCTGGGAGGAGGAGAAGTGAGCGGGGCAGGGAGCGATGTATTCTCTGAAACCGCATTTTGAATTTATGTGAAGCCGCACATTAAGCGTTTGAAGTGAGTTTCTCCACAGATCTCCAGCGTTCAGTCAAGAGCAAACGTCATAACGTATTTGCGTCAAGGGGCCATTTGGAGTGAGGAAGACACCGCGTAGTGTAGCAAATTAAACGCGCGTGTTAGTTTTGAAGGGAAGTTAATACCCTAAATGCACCAGTAGAGTGTATAAAGATGAAAATGAGATAAATAAATGAGTAAAAGTGAACTGTAGTTACAAGGTGAATAAAACGGTAGGAATTTCTGGAAACAAGTACATGATTGTCAAACTTTTGTAAAAGGGAATAATACAGGAATTTAAAATAAAATAAAACAAAAGTTAACCAAGCAATTTAAAATTGGTCTATCCTTTGAAAAAGAATTTATTTGGCTATCAGAAGTTTCGGCAGTAATTTTGTGAGGATGAATCTTTGAGAGCTACATAGGGTGAATGCGAACTGTGCTTCAGAGCATTCACGTCATCGCGCTGGGTGAAATTGTGAGAGTTTAGCTTACACTACACTCATCACCTATTGCGTGCAACGCAAATAACATCGTACAGAGCGAAACTTACTGGATGAGTACAATAAAGTATCTTTTGCAAAAAATAGAATAAAGCAAAGATTAAAATCTATTTCTGGAAAATATAAGTGGAAAAAAAAAGAACTTTGAACAAAATTTGGATTGATAGCAAAATAAACATGGATAAAAACAATATGTATAATTTACCACCACCGGTGCCATTTTTTGAAAGGGATGGTACTACAACAGCAAAATGGGAAGAGTGGAAGGAACATTTTTACAATTATTTAGCAATACTAGACAAAGATTAACAACCATTACTTCCAGATGAAAAGGTGGAAATATTGTTGAATAGTTTAGGTGCAGGAGGGAAAGAAGTGTACAATAACATTGAAAAGAAGGTCCAGGAGGGAGCTGGAAGGAATGTATTTGAAGAAGTTATAGTAAACATGGAGGATCATTATATGCAAGTGATGTCTCGTGATGTACAAAGATACAAAGTTATCAGGGAAGATACAGATGACAAAGAGGGGATGAACATGAGTAAAATGAACCCTGAGTGTACCATCAACTTAGGAGGAATTAAAATAGACATAATCGCTGATTCAGGGTCACATTATACTATGGTGAGCACGAGTTTGTGGAAATGTAAGTTAGCTGAAACACTTGGAATTGAAGTAAAAGAGACCAACATATCCCTGAAAATGTACACAGGTGATGACATTAACTTAATAGGGGGCAAAGAGTTGGAATTGAGTTACAAGAAGAGAAGTACAAGGAGTATGATATACATCTCAGAAAATGGACCCTCCGTACTGGGGTGGAAGGAACAAAAGAAATTAAGAATAACGCTAAACCTAAATGGTAATGAACACATGAGTGAGCTGGCGCAAAACAACAGTACACAAATAGCCAGGTTTGAGTTGTTAAACGAAAGAACACCACCATCTAAGGTCGATGTGGCATGGAAAGGAGCTGCTTGGAGAATGGAATGGAAAAAAGAAGCAGTTACGGACAAACTCAAAATAAAACATGGTACATATAAAGGACTGTATGGGAAAAAGAATATAAGCAAGGAATCTGTGAAGGAAAAAAGTGAAGAAGTAAGAGAAAAATAAATTGAATTTGTAAGAAAAGGAAAATGTATGGTAACACAAACTAAAGGAGTAGAGGAGGAAATGTGTAATCCTATCCGACACAATTTTAGAAGAGAGTGGCATGAAACTACATTGACTGAGCCCATGACTAAGGCAAGAGAGGATTATGCGGATTACATTGATCTGGATGGAGAAGATGGTTTGAGTCCAGTTGAGTCAAAGTACGACAACAAAGGAGAGTATCATAACTGGTTATATAGAGAAGAGTTGGAGAATGAGATTAAGGAAGCACAGGAACTCTTACAATGTCCACAAAACAAAGGGGTGTTAGGGAACAACAGTGGGCTCATAGAATACAGCAGAGAATACGAGTTCTGCGGCTCAGAAGACTCAGCAGCATCCTCCTGCGGAATTCTCTTGATGAAACTGGAAGAAGAACAGGTCTTTGAGGAGGCTCGTACAAAAGGAGTGGGACTTATTGAAAAGGAAATTACCAGTGGTTCTGGTACTGGAGTACGGAAAGAGATCTGACGTTGGCGGATGGTCAAGACCAAACACCGATGATGACAATGAGAATGAAACCGGTTGTGTTAGTAGGCGTAGACGCAGTGTGGTCTGGTCCAGGAAACTACCCAAGAAAAAGGATCTTAAAGTTATTATCACTCACCTGGATGGAGAGGATGGTATGAGTGAGAGAAGACTGGAGCACAATAGTAAAAGAGATTGCTGGGTCTGGGTAAATTATGAGGAGTCAGAGGAGGAGAGTAAAGAGGCACACAAACAGGTTCAATGCCCACACCACGAAGTAAACTTATGAGTTGACTGGTTGCTTATTGGTGTAGCGGAAAAGCTGGAGTTCAAGGGATCAGTAGACTCTGCAGCATCCTCCTGTGAAGTTCATGCATCCACGTCGGAGGAAGGTCAGGACTTTGTGTTGGCCATTACAGAACAAATTACCCTTGTTGACAGTAATACCACCTGTGAAATTTGAACTGAGGATAACTAGAAGGCTGTAGTGGACAAACCACAGGTTATGACAATTGGGAAGTGACCTCTTACCTGTGTCTACATGATCTCCTTGAGGACAGACACTTGTATTACTAGGAGCATGTTTGTCTAACAGTTACTTGTTAAGAATTATGGGGTGGTCAGGGAAGACGGGAAGTTGGGGTGTCTAGACCAGGTAGTACCCGTTACCATTAGATATAACCAGGAGTGTGAAGGGGTTTTAGAGTCAGTTTACGGTTGGCAGGATAGGGGGCAGAGAAGAGAGAATCTCAGGAAAATAACCACCCGTCTCAGGAAAATAAGCACCCCGTCCTGGCATAGACAGTTTAACATGTATTAAGGGGCTCTCTGCCAGCTTTGGTAGAGGCTATGAGCTTCTCCTATCAGGTCAACCCAGGTGTTGAACCTGGGCAAGGGTCCTCTGTGCAGGACTCATTGTTGTGCTTCTTTGCGCATATGCTGTTACCACCCCCAACTGTGTTCACCTGTCTTCCCCTCTCTTACCTTCTCTCTCTCTCTCTCTCTCTCTCTCTCTCTCTCTCTCTCTCTCTCCCCCGCTCTTTCCTTTTCTCCACCCCGCTCCCACCCATAGTTGTCTCCTGCCCCTTTCCCCATCCCTCCGTGGTCTCCCTAGGGAGGATGATGTGTTGTAACTTATCCCTTGGTTCCTCCCACTCCTTCCGGTTTCCCCCTTGCCTCCTTCCCACTTGGTATGGCCCATGCTGTCACCTGAAGGCAGCAGTAGAATGTTGTGGTTGTGACGATCCTGTCAAGCTGGGAGCACCTATGTTTAATAGAACTGAATAAATGTTCTGGAACCTTACAACGTGTGGACTTCATTACTACACTGGCCACATGCAATAAAAAAATTCGAGCTCACCGGGCTCGCGCAGCAATGTATAAATCTAATTTCACCAAAGTAAGCTTTACCGTATGTACAAACATAACACACGACGTACAAGTGTTAAATTTACTAGTTGAGGGGGGAAATTCTTACCTAAAATATGATTACCAATACGGGCCACTAGGTGGCAGTGATTCTTCAGTATGTGCTGCTTTGAATAAGTACACTACTAGTGAATGAGAGAAAAAGGCGGCGCAGTGCTTCCATCTATTCTTCCGTCCAGCTTTCTCATTAAAGAAAAAAAACAACCTGAGTCTTTGTGCTCATTGGAGTCGTGAAAGGCACATATGATGGGAAATGGATCAGGAGGCGAGGGATGTGGTGTAACGGCCAGATCTGCCTTCTTTTAACTGAGGAAATATGTTCGAAATTCAGCATCGGCTTAACACCTGCGATTCTTCGCTAATCGCGTAATCTCCCTTTGCCTACAAAAATTAATGTGTCCTAGTGTAACATGAATGGTGCTCATGTAAAGCAATCCCATACCTTTGGGTTGAGATTGCTCTGTATAAAAACAAACTGAAAAGAGGCAGTATTTGATTGCAAAAAATGTCAGCTTCCTAGTCACGTCATTAGGGGGGGCGCATAGGGAGGAGGAGGCAGCTGCAGCCCATGAGGGGGAGCGAAGAACAGCTGTTCAGAATACAAACAATCTGCGAGGGGCGGGAGAAGGTGTTCTGGGAACGGCAGGGAGATTAAATGAACTGGGAGCAGCAGGGAGTACAGAGTAAAAGACAAAGTAGTGCAATGAAGGAAAACATATGGCCCATAGTGAAAGGATTCATGTAGCAGGGGCAGTCTCAAGGGCGGAACAAAAGGAGGGACTACTAAGTTTATTCACCAATGATAAGCCAGCATTTCTAAAGGAGAGTAGAAGGAACCAATTAAAATGATGGGTGTTTTTAAGCCCATATCCTAGATACTACATGTCTCTTTGAGACAGCGCATGCGCTGCCTATGCGAAACCTAAAAAAGGAAGCAAGCTGAGCCACGTGTCCTCACAGGTTTATAGCTCGCCAAGAGTTTCCGCCAAAGTTTATATGGGAAATGCAACTTTTGGGACCCTGCAATAACGTTAAATACTTAATTTTTCCATTTAAGTATCTATATAGAGGGTCCAATGTATTTATCAAAATACCTTCGGTGTCTGAATCCTTTAGTTCTCTCTTCAAGGCAAATGTGGTTCATATTGCCTTGAAAGTTAGCCAACTCTGCAATATTTCATTTTGTATCTTGCACCACCATGCACCTGAAGCTTATGAGCGCAAAATAAAAACATTAACATTGAGAATGGAGGCAACGGCAAAGTAATCTCTGATCATTGATCACAATATGTTGCACAAGAGAAATACTTGCTTCGCTAAGTACAGAACTGTGAAAGGATCACACCACATGCTACCTGCAGGGTCAAAATCCGGGGCTTCCAAAATCAGTCTTTGAACACTAGGATGCCAAACTGATTCACTTAGGTACCACTAACCAAAATTTGCCATTAGTGTTAACATGGAAAACAAATAGTTATAAAGAGTCCAGAAGAGAGTGATAATGTTAGCAGCGAAAGGAAGTATTATGAGGAGAATTACCATGATATAAATCAGGCTTTGAAAAATTATAAAAATATTACTAGACCGGCTGGCATATCTAACAAATTCTAACACTGTAGCCTTGACACTATTGTATGAATAGAGCCAGGTTTATCTTATGCTGGGGCAAAAATTGAATTTTGCCAATGTAATTCACATAATTTCAGTAATTTCGCATTACGCTTGCTATGTGACATTCCTGAAATTACACAATTTTCAGAAATTATGTAATGTTCTACTTAAAATCTACTGCAAAAAGCGCAAAATGTAGCAATTCCCAGTAAAAAATGTATCATGAATGTACAAGAACAGAATGCAAGAGGCAGTTGTTTGCAACGCCCTTGTATAAATTAATTCATCCTCATGCCAAACATGAACGAGAGGATGCATTTTGCGCTAAACTATTGTGATAGCAACCTACACAAATTCGACACACCTCTAGTTTATCTGTCAGCGCATAACTACAACAAAACTCTTGGTTGCAGGTTACCAATGTGACTGTCTGAAGCAAGATAAAACCTTCCATTAGTTTAGATTTATGAAATACATTTTCAACAAATCAAATGCATGTCTAGCATTGCAGTTTCTCGACCTGCCACAGTGTCCAGCACTCCGTCTTTGAAAGGTGAATAAAAATGTCCCATAGCGAGTAGGCATGGCGAGTAACCACTTTCCCTACAGAAAAATTAATCTAGAAAGAGCATTACATTGGTTTTTAACCTGCTTTTAATGCACAGGACATCAGCAATAAAATCCTCCCCAGTTCAGAAGATTCAAGGCCATTGACTGAATTCTTGAACAGGCATGGGAAAAACCCAATAGATCTTGGCAATACCTGAGCTATTGGCCTTTTCAATGTGAATGTCTTATAGTAATTCCAAAAAAAGCACTGTCAATTCAAAAGTGCTTCACTTCGGAGTCAAAACCACCCCACAGATATTCACAAAATGACTAGCAGTGGTGGCAGCACATCTACACAGGCAAAACTTTCACCTATTTCCTTACTTGGACGATTGGCTTGTAAAAGCGGAAAGCGCCAATATTTGCAGCCAAAATACCACATTGGCCACATATTTTTGCATGCAATCACAGTGCAGGAACAGTTGTACAACCCCACATCGTTCCTCTCAGTCTCCAGAGTACAATGATAGCTCACTTGTGTCGGTGTCCATTGTAGAAATGGCTAAAAACGTATTTTAAAAAATGTAGTGCTTAGAATTCTCTGTGCTATACTTTAAATCCCTATTGTTTTGGCTCTTCTCAGTCACAGGCCCTTGCCCTACCCACACATGTGAGGTATCATTTTACTCAGGAGAATAAGGGGAACGTTGTGGGGTAGGATATTTGTGCCGGCATGGTGATTCCATGCACACACATGTGGAAATCTATTTTTTTTGTCCAGCTAAATTTGAGGTTTGCAGGGGATTCTGGGTAGGAAAACGTTGGGGGTGCCCATGCAGGCCATACCTCGCTGGACTCCCCGGGTGCCTAGTTTTCAGAAATGTGTGGGTTTGGTAGGTTTCCAAAGTTGGCCTTAGCCCGGGGCCATAAACCCAGGTGACCCCCCTTGGAAAACTAGGTTGTTATGTGATAGGTAATTTTGATGTCTCTTCAATACTTTTTGGGCCCTTGCCAGTCGCGGGTACTTGACCTACCCAGGCAAGCGAGGTACCATTTTCATCAGAGGCCTGGGGGAACACTGGGTGGTAAAAAATGTGTGGATCCATGCAGATTCCAGAACTTTTCCACACAGAAATTTGAGAAACATTTGATTTTTTCATACAAATCTGAGGTTTGCAGGGAATTCTGGGTAGGAAAACAATGGGGGGCCCACGCAGGCCATACCTCGCTGAACTCCCCCGGGTGGTTTTTTTGAATTTTTTTTTTACAAAGTTTGAGGTTTGCAAGGGATTCTGGGTAACAGACCCTGGAGAGAGCCATACAAGTCACCACATCCTGGATGTCCCTAGGCGTCTAATTTTCAAAAATGTATAGGTTTGCTAAGTTTTCCTAGGTGCCAGCAGAGCTAGGGTTCAAAATCTACAGCTAGGCACTTTGCAAAAAAAGGGTCAGTTTTCCCTGTGAAAATATGGTGTGTCCATGTTGCGTTTTGGGCCGCTTCCTGTCGCAGGCACTGGGCCTACCCCCACAGGTGAGGTACCATTTTTCTAGGAAGACTTTGGGGAATGCAGGGTGAGTGGAATTTTGTGGATCCACGCAGATCCCAGAACTTTTCATCACAGAAATGTGAGGAACATGTTTTTTTTTCTTAACTAAGTTTGAGGTTTGCATGGGATTCTGGGTAATAGAACCTGGTGAGAGGCACACAAGTCACCCCATCCTGGATTCCACTAGGTGTCTAGTTTTCAAAAATGTACAGGCTTGCTAGGTTTCCCTATGTGCTGACTGCGCTAGGGTCCAAAATCCACAGGTAGGCATATTGCTAAGAACAAGACTGTGCCTAGTGGTCTTTCTGCTGCCCTAGAGGAGGGGGGGGGGGGAGAATCAGGAGGGAAGGGGCAGAAAGACTGTGGTAATTGTTTTTAGTTTGGGGGCATTGGCATGCCCATTCTGGTCAGCCGCCAACCCAATATCGTAAAAAAAATCCCGGTTCCTAGTAGGCTTTCTGCCACCCCAGGGGTCATATTGGGAACTACTGCCCCCATCTGCCCCCCGGGGGGGCAGAAAGACTGGAATTTCTTTGGTGGGGCCAGCCCCCACCCCTACATGAAATAAAAAGAAAATCCTGGTTTCTAGTGGGCTTTCTGCACCTCCCCCAAGGGGCGGGGGGGGCAGAGACATAAAGTGACCAAAACTGGGGCGATCCTCAAGCAGGGATCCACTAGGGAGGGGTACCATTGGAAAGGGGAGATTCTCTCCTTTCCAATGATACCTCTCCCGTCTTTCTACGTGCTCGGGGGCTGAGATGGCGAAACTAGTGAAACTGAAATGAGCTTAAAGGCTCATTTCAGTTTCTACGAAATGACGACAGCACGACGTGCGCGCTGATCGTCATTTCACAGAAACCAGGGGGAGAGCCTCTGGAGCTGGGGAAGCTCCTTCCCAGCTCTCGAGACTATTTGGGAGGAAAGGGAATTTCCGGTGCCATGTGCCAGGTAGGCCGCGGGACGACCTGCGCACACAAGCACTGCGGCGCACGCAAGGGGTTAATGGACTCAGTCACAGGGTCAACTACATGATCTAGTGTTGATAGACAGCCGCGCACTTCACTCTATGCTGTGGTGGAACTCACAAAACCTGTCTAAAAAGTGGCCGTTCTAGATCCAGTTCCCCAAGCCTTTCTCACAATGGATGCTTCCATGGGTAGGAGCTCTCCGCTGCAGCTCCCGGGTCAGGGATTACCAAATCGGTAGAAATCCCTCTGCATACACGGCCATCCACCTCCAATCTACTAACTACCTAACTCCACTAGCATTGGACTACTACTGCAGAGCATCTTACCTTCGGAGACGACCCCTGGCGACCCGACGCTCCTTCGCCTCGCTGGCTTTGCCACTCCTCGCCTAGACTGGGCCCACGAGCAGTCATCAGGCGACCTGACGCTCCTGCCTCATCGCTCCAGAACCCGACTCCTTCACCCCCAGATGCAGGGAGATGAGGCAGTTTTCATCGTCTGACATGCCACCCTATTGCTGGGCAAGCTCTCCCTTGGGCAGGGACATTCCCCCTCTCACCGCCATTTTCGTCAAGCATCGTGGGCACGGATGGGCATTGGAGAGAGGTTCTCCCTGGTTGCACCCACTGGCAGGGCTGTGGTGCCTGTTTTTGTCCTCGTACGCTGGCCACCTGCTTGAGCCCTCTCGACACGCTCCACCACTTGAAGGGCTGCTAATGCAGGCCTCTCTGTTGGCCTGCCGCTGTGATGAGCCTTTCGGCGCGGACCGCCGCCGGAGCTCCAGGGCCTGAGCCGAGGCTCCCCTCTGCACAGCTGTCTCCCTCTTCCTCCCTGTGAAGCTGGCTGTGGATGGACGAACCTGCTGGGGCGTCTGGTTGGGAGACTGACGAGACGGCAGGACCTGGTCTGACCGCCGCCTCCTCACAGCCCCCAACATCCCTGGACCTGTGCCCTTTCCCAGCGCAATGGGCCCTTGCCACATCCTCTCTGCCTCCCTCCAATGTATCGTACTGCACGACCCTAAAATGGTCGCCGCACACGAGGCCTCTGGCAAGCCCCGTTTCCCATTGATGACAGGTGAGACCACCAGACAAAAATCTTTGATGCAGGAATGCTAATCTCTTGCCTTCTTCCAGAGGGCCTACTTCCAGAAGGTCAGTATCCCTGACGAGTGCTCCGGAGACTCCGCCTGTACCTGCATGGCCTTAAAATGGCAGCCGACAGTTCCCTTGATCCGCATCTACCCTCTTCTCACCGCAATATTTGTTTCCAGTGTTTTTGCGGACCTCAAAGTTCTACCAGCACTCTCTTCACTCTGTGGCCCCTTGACCCGCTTTAATCTGCTCTTGCACCCATTCTAGTCTGTGAGCATAGCCTCTCTTGAATATGCTATGATCAAAATGGTGCCCATCACATATTAATTTACTGGTCTTTACCTGCTACCTCAACATTGGCTGCATTGCAGCAGCAGTCTAACAGGCTACTGAACCAGCAACGCTACTCTCTATTCCCCCTACTGCAGTGAGGGTCTTTCTCTACCAGCCCGACAGTCACTAAAATGACCGTCATGAGTGGGCCCCTCGCCAAAGCACTTCTTCCCTTGTTGGGTAGAGATCCTGCATTGATGCCCAGGAGTTTCAGAGATCCCTCTGAGAGTGACCAATAGGGAGTCACACAGTGGTGGATTGGGAATGATCCAATTACCTCTTGGAGCACAGCACCGTACACCGTGACCGGAGATCTCAATTGACTTTTTGATGATGCCCCCCTGGGAGAAACTAGAACCTTCTAAATGTACTGCGGTGCCCGAGCAACCTTTGGCCGATAACCGGTGGAGCTGTCCTATGCAGCTATAGAGGAGTCGGGCCCTGGTTCCCCCCTTGACCGTTACCTACCTAGCCGGACGTCGGACACTGTTTTTCCTTGTCTCACCATTGTGTTTCCTACCCCCTCCCCACCTCTTCCTTCCATTACCCTCTGTCTAACTCGCTTGTTTCCTTCCCTCTCTCCCCCGAATTTCTCTCCCCTTGCCTGTTTTTCCTTTATAAACACTAGAGTCCCCATATCAATTACCTAGAGCTTCAATTTGTTCACCTAGCATTGAAAGAATTCCTAATTCAATTAATAGACAAGATTGTCCTGATCCGGAAGGACAATGATGACAACCATGTACTAGCTGCAGAAATAGGGAGGGGGCGGGGCTCACTCTCTACAAGCATTGCACCTAGCCCTTGACCATCTGGCACCTAGCCTTAAATCACAACATTCGTCTCCTAGCAGAACACGC
Organism: Lissotriton vulgaris; assembly: GCF_964263255.1. Taxonomy (NCBI): domain Eukaryota; kingdom Metazoa; phylum Chordata; class Amphibia; order Caudata; family Salamandridae; genus Lissotriton; species Lissotriton vulgaris. The sequence goes on along the minus strand of NC_141694.1, from coordinate 1,081,219,874 downwards.
ACTGGGGGCAAGCAATCAAGTTGCAGACCTCTTCAGCAGAATGCAGCAACAAGTCCACAAATGGAAACTCCACCCCAGAGTTCTCCAGTCATACTTTCACAAGTGGAGATTTCCACAAATAGGCCGGTTTGCAACCCCAGAAAACCTAACATTTCCAAACTTAGCGTCCAGGTTCCCACACCCACTATCCAAGGGCAATGCTTTAAGGATGAACTGGTCAGGAATATTTGCCTATGCATTTCCACCTCTCCCACTACTTCCATCTGTGGTCAGAAAGCTCAGGCAAATCTCCCTCACCCTTGTACTAATAGCTCATCAACCATGGTTCACCACACTACCGCAACTCTTACAGGTTTCCCATTAAAAACTACCCTTCAACCAGGACATTCTCACATAGAACCATGATGAGATCAAACAACCCAATCCCAAAGGAATGAACCTTGACATTTGGCTCCCGAAGTCACAGAATTTGTGTATCTAAACCTACCACCGCAATGCATGGATATTCTTAAAGAAGCTCGTAGGTCTACAACTAGAAAGTGCTATGCTGCCACATTGAAACGATTTGACAACATGTATCTTTATTCAAGAACACAGTCATTAAAGCGTTCATGGAGGGACTTAAGAGTCATTCCCCCTACACTTCCACCAGCACCAGCCTGGAATCTTAATATTGTACTAACAAAGCTCATGTGGTCCCCATTTGGCCACTCCATTCCTGCAATCTCCAATACTTATCTTGGAAAGAAGCATTTTTAATAGCTATCTCTTCACTCAGGCATCCCAGTGAGCTCCAAGCACTAACCTAAGAAGAACAAACCTAAAGTTCCTTCCCAAAGTAGTATCAGCTTTCCATACTAACCAATCAATAGAACTACTGGTCTACTTTTTGCAACCTGATTCCGTTGCAGTGAGAGATCATCATACTCTAGACATTTAAAGAGATTTAATGTATTATATTGACAGAACCAAAACATTCAGAAAACTAAGCAATTATTCATTGCTTTCTCACCTCCCAACACTGGAAATCCAATTTCAAAAATTGAGATTTCAAGATGGATAGTCAAATGCATTCAAACTTGTTATGCCTAGTGCCCACTCAACTCGTAAAATAGGAGACTCCAAGGCATTCCTAGGCAATATACCCATTGCTGGCATTTGCAAAGCAGCAAATGGTCCACACCACACACCTTCACAAAACGTTACTGTGTGGCTGTATTAGTTTGTCATCATGTTGGACAAGCAGTGCTACATACTCTTTTTCAAACAACTGCACCCCCCACAGGTTAGCCACCACATTGGGAGAGGGACTGCTTTACAGTCTATGCTAAGCATGTGTATCTAGAGCCACACATGCCTCAAACTGATTGTTACTTACCCTGTAAGCATTTATTCTTGCTAAGTAGCGCTGTAAATTCACACGCACTCACCCTTCTCCCTAGACTCCTGTGTCGGGCATATTTTACGTTTCAAATTGCAATCATCCAGGCCCAACACTCCATGGTGGGTTGATGCTAAGCATGTGAACCAACAGCACTACATGCCAAGAAAATTGGCAATGGTGTATGTAAAATCTAAATTCTGAGTCACAAATTCAGATTCTGCAAGATTGCATTTGTGTAAATATTGCTTAATGCTGTGGAAAATAAGTAAGATGTATAGATATTTTTCCTGTCTGTATTTGCCATGCTGAGATTTAATAAAATTATTTAGCTCATGTTCAAGTGTTGATATTACTTACGCTTACCTCTCTAAGCATGCATTCATCAAGGGTATGGTGATGTATGGGCAGAGCTCCGTAATGTGGTTGCTTTTTAGGTCTTGGCTATACAGTACCTGCGCTGTCTCAAACAGCCATGTTGTGTTTAATCTGTGAGCTTCAGCCGGACCACAGGCCTCCCATTTGCTCGCTCCATTGTAAGTCTCATATTCTATGTCATCAGTTGTCCCTTGCATGCATGGTCATGCCTCTTCTTGTGTTTATCCCTCCCCTAGAGCATGGATAAATTTCTTGTAGACATCCACTGCTCCTGTTTTGACTATCATTTTAAGACCTACTTCTTTCTTTTCTGCAACCTACACAGTGCTCTTACTTTTATCAGCTCCCTTTCCTCCCACCCGTACTTATGCCTCATCCACAAATCACCCCCTCCCCAGTCACAGCTTTTCCTGTCGTAACTGCATTTCTTTTCCCCCACATACTCCCTTCCATCGCTACTTGCTCCCTCGTACCTTCTGGTGCTTGCCCTGTCCACAAATCACCCCATCACTGTTTTTCCTTTGTTGCTACTTTCTGTTTCCCTCACCTCCTCTCCTTCTCCCTCCCGTCTCTGCATGGTCGCTTGCACCTCCCGGTGCTTGCCCCGTCCTGATGTCCCCCCCCCTGTCACTGCTTTAACCACCATTGTAGTCTGTTTCGTTCTAGTGAGTGGTGGTGTTCTGCCTTTTAATGTCCTGTTAGGGAATAGCTGACGCACAAGTTACTTACCTTCGGTAACAATATATCTGTAAGAAACATTAGTTAGTTATAGATTCCTTACCTTAGAATTACCCCCAGGCGTCAGACAGAATCCGGAAAGTTTTTCCCTCAGCAGTACCTCTGCGCATTGGAAGGTGGCGTCGGTCAGCTCTGCATCAGTCGTTGGCGTCATGGGCGCCGGGATGACATCGCGGCAGCCACTCAGACAACGCCCTTGCGCGCTGACGCCAGTTCTGTACACGACTTTCCACGCCAGAAACGCAGAGTCATGCAAGACACTGACCATTGGTGCACAAAACTAGAGCCCTGAAAGGATATCCTTAACACTAGAAATCAGTTCGCAGAACAAAGAGGATTGGTGGGGTGGTAAGGAATCTATAACTAACTAATGTTTCTTACAGATATATCGTTATCGAAGCTAAGTAACTTGTGCATCTGAAAGAAACACATTAGTTATAGATTCCTTACCTTAGAATAGCTACCCCAGCAATATCAACCCCGGTGGTGGGTCTGCGAACCAAGATCACACCAGAAAGTCCTGGAGAACAGAATGACCAAAGAAGCCGTCTCTCCAGACTCGGCTGTCCAGGAAGTAGTGTTTGGTGAACATGTGCATCAAGGCCCACGTGGCTGCCTGACAGATGTCATTCAGAGCACCCCCCTTCCCAAGGCAGTAGTGTCTGCCGTCGCCCTGGTGGAGGGAGCGCGTAGCCCGACCAGAGGCTCCTTTTTAGCCAGAGTAACAAGCCTTAATACACATCACGACCCATCAAGAAATGGTGCGTTTGTGTACTGCCCGACCCTTCTTTGCCCCCACTTAACCAACAAAAAGTTAATCATCCACCCGGAACTGTTTTGTGCAATCCAGATAGAAGTAGAGTGCACGTTTTGGGTCCAGAAGGTGAAGCCGCTCTTCTTCCTTTGATGGATGCGAAGGCGGAACAAAGGTGGGCAAAGTAATGGTCTGCCGGATGTGAAAGGCAGTGACCTCCTTAGGAAGGAAGGATGGACGGGACCGGAGAACCACCTTATCTGGATGAACAGATAGGAAAGGAGGTCTTGAAGAAAGAACCTGGAGCTCACTCACTCTTCTAGCAGAGGAGATGGCTACCAGGCAAGCAGTTTTAAGAGTCAGAAGCCGTAAAGGACAGTTATTCATTCGCTCAAAGGGAGCACACATGAGATAGGTTAGCACAAGGTTCAAGTACCACTGAGGCATAACGAAGGGGATTGGAGGAAACAGACGTGTTAAGCCTTTGAGGAAAAGGTTAACTATCAGGGACTTGAAAAGAGAAGGCTGATCTGGCAACCGAAGGAAGGCAGAGATGGCTGAAAGATAGCCTTTGACAGTGCCCAGACAGAGCCCTGCTGGGCTAAAGAAAGAAGAAACAATAGTAGTTCAGAAAGAGGGGCAGAAATGGGATTGAAAGCCTTTGCTGGGCACCACGCCACAAATTTGTTCCACCTACGGGCGTATACTGTCTTAGTGGAGGGACGCCGGGCTGACAAAATTACATCACAGAATTCGAGAAGCAGGTCGAAAGACGTCAACTGCCGCCGCACAATCTCCATGCAAGAAGGTGGAGACCGGACAGGTTTGGGTGGTGGGCCGTCCCCTGCTGCTGCAACAGAAGATCTTCCCGAAGAGGCAGTCTGATCGGAGGATCGATGGCCATGTTGAGCAGCTCGGGATACCAGACTCTTCGTGGCCAATCCAGAGCCACAAGAATGACTTTGGAGCAGTATAGAGAAAGTTGTGATCATGTATTCCTCCTTTCCAAATACATATGTTCACCCCCATAAATGGGTCAATAATCTTTTTTTATTTTTTTGAAGACAGCATAGTACGAAATTGTGGCGAAATTTTGTCCGCAAGTATCCAAGTTTGAAATCACGATCAAAGTGGAATGTCACGTCTTGTCACCGGGTTTGATCACAGTTTCAAATTTGGATACTTGCTGACAATATTTCGCCACAATTTGTGAAAATGCGAGAAATTGGTCTTGAGACACTGTCCAATTGGAGGAATTTAACTAGCCTTGAGAAAGCCCTGGCTCCATTCGCTACACAGGGCGAAACACATGTCGGCTATTCTTCTTTGCTTTTGTTAAGAATACTTACTATGGAAAAATGACAAATGAGTGAATTGGATAAAATGAAGTGAAAATACAAATAAAAATAAAAATAACTACCCTCACTCCAACTAATTCGTACTGTTTTCAAAAAAATAATAAAAGAAGATTGACCCATTTATGGGGGTGAACATATGTATTTGGAAAGGAGGAATACATGCTCACAACTTTCTCTATACTGCTCCCTTTTGAGGCTGAAAAGGTCCAGAGCTTTGAGCAGAACTCCTCCATAACAGCAGGTATTCATATCCAGGCTCAGGATCTCTGGACCCTTTCTCTTCTTCCACAACAAGAATGACTTGGGCCCGGTCGCGCCTGATCTTCAGCACTCTGAGCAGAAGTGGTATAGGCGGAAAGGCGTACAACAGACCGAAACTCCACTCGCTACAAAAAGCGTCATCTAGCGAGTGCCGCCTTGGAAATTCCAATGTGCAGAATTGCTGACATTGCGCGTTCTCTTCAGTGGCGAATAGATCCAACCAAGGCTCTCCCCATTGTTGAAAGAGACCTTGCACCACCTCCGAGTGAAAACGCCATTCGTGATCCATCATGCACTGCAGCTGAGTTCGTCGGCCCTGGCGTTCAGAGAACCGGCCAGGTGTTGAACCACCAAGGAAATACCCTGATGTTCCAGCCATGTCCAGAGGCGGAAGGCCTCCTGACATGAGGGCCAGGACCCCACCTTGCCCTGTTTGTTGCAATACCACATGGCGGTGGTACTGTCCGTGAACACCTGCACTACTCTTCCCCGGACAGAGGGAAGGAATGTCTTCAGTGCAAGACGAATCACCCAGAGCTCCAGAAGGTTGATGTGAAGCCCGGACACAGCCGGAGACCAGAGGCCTATGATCTACGCCTCTCCCATGTGGCCACCCCATCCCAGAAGGGAAGCATCCGTCACCACAGTGTGGTCTGGTTGGGAAAGGAGGAGGGATCTGCCTTTGACCCAATCCTGGTTTGAAAGCCACCACTTCAGTTGTAGAGCAGTGCCCTCTGAGATCTGGACGCAATCAGACAGATTCCCCTGATGCTGCGCCCGCTGGAACTTCAGGTCCCACTGCAGAGCCTGCATATGCCATCTGGCATGATTGATCAGCAGGATGCAGGAGGCCATGAGGCCCAGCAGCCTCAGGGTCATTCTAACCGAAACCTGGGAGAGAGGCTGAAAGATCGGAATCATAGCCCGAATATCCCGGACTAGCTGTTTGGGAGGATAGACCCGAAACCGTGTTGTGTCCAGAATCGCTCCGATGAAGAGGAGCTTCTGAGAGGGAATCAGGTGCGACTTCAGCACATTGATGGAGAACCCCAGCATATGCAGGAGGTCAGCCGTAGTCTGTAGGTTGGGGACTACTACCTGAGGCAAGCCCGCCTTCAACATCCTGGCATTGAGATAGGGGAAGACTGAAACCCCTGATCTGCGCAAATGAGCTGCGACCGCCGCCATCACTTTCGTGAACATCTGAGGGGCGCTGGTAAGGCCAAAGGGGAGCACCGTAAACTGAAGGTGCTTGTGGCCTACCATGAACCGCAGGTAACGCCGGTGGGCCAGCAGGAAGGGGATGTGAAAGTAAGCGTCCTGCAAGTCCTATGCTACAATCCAGTCTTGCAGGTCGAGGGCAGACAAGACCGGAGCAAGCGTCAACATTTTGAACTTCTCCTTCCGGAGGAAGTGATTGACGTCCCTGAGGTCCAAGATGAGATGCAAGCCCTTGTCCTTCTTGGGAACCAGAAAGTAGTGGGAGTAACAACCACAACCTACTTCTGGGACAGGAACGCGTTCCATGGCTCCCTTGGCCAAGAGAGCCGGAACTTCCTGCTGAAGTAGGGCCAAGTGATCCTCCGAAATGCGGTGGGATTGCGGTGGCATGGCTGGAGGGGTTTAGCCTTCGGACGATTTTCAAAACCCTACCTGTCCCAAGTGATGGTGCGCCAGTGGGGGAGGTGATGGCGAATCCTGCCGCCCACTGGCGTTTGATGGGCCTGAAAATACGGACTAGGAGGGTTTGGAGGCTGCTGCAGCGGGGGGTTGGTGTACTGGCCCGCCCGCTGGCCCCCGGAACCTCACCAGTTATTTCCATGTGCCCGGATGCGCGAAGACTGGGGAACTTGCTGCGGCCCTGGGCCCTGGGTGGGATGTTGCGGGAACCCCTTCAGTAGCCGCGAAAGGGGCAAAAAGCTGACTGCGCTGGACGAGAGGAGAGGACCAAGGACTTGGCCGTGAGTCCTTGAAACGCTTTAGGGCGTTGTCTGCTTTGTCGCCAAAAAGGCGACGGCCATCAAAGGGCATGTCCATCAGAGTGTTCTGGACATCCCCTGACAAGTCAGTGGACCTCATCCAGGTGTAGAGCTACCGGCGTTAAAATGGTCCTGACCAGAGAGTCGGCGTTGTCCAGTCCACAACCGATCATTAACTTTGCTGCATCTCCCCCGGTGGCGATAGCCTGGGAGAGCACGTGCGCCACCGTACCCCACACTGAGTACGAATAATGGCCCAAGAGACATGCAGTGTTTACAGACCGCAGTTCTAAGCTGGCGGAAGAGAAAATCTTCTTGGCAAGATGGTCCAGCTTCTTGGATTCCCTTTCCAGTGGAGCGGTAGGGAAGGCGCTTTGGAGGTGGAGGCTTAGATCACAAAGCTCTTCGGGGTGGATGTTGGGAGAGGAAAGTGGGGTCGCCCAGAGCCGGGCGGTGGCGTCGGGTGATCATCCTGTCCACGGGAGCCCCAGTATTGGGCCGGGACCACGTGCCCAAAAGGACGTCGATGAGGGCCTCATTAAATGGAAGCAGGGGCTCCGAAGAGCTCGCTGCCAGATGAAGCACCTTAGTCAGGTGGTTAGTCCTTACCGCCACCGTAGGAAGCTAGAGGTTGAGAGCCTCAGCTGCCCTGCGCAACACCACAGCGTATAACGCTCCCTCCTCCATAGCCACAGTAGAAGGAGACAACATGCCAAGGTCGGGTGAAGTGTCAAGACCACTGGCATCCCCCAGTTCCCGGTGCCCCTCCCGCGAGCAGAGCCGCGGGAGGGGCACCACCCGAGGGTCTTGTTGGATCGTCCGACCAATGAGGAGAAGGCGAAGAGCAACAATGCTTCTTTGAATTCTTCTTATGCTTCAACTTACCCGACCCAGAGTGCGAAAACTTCGATGACTTGTCGGAATGGCGATGGCTCCGCGACTGGTCGCTCGACCTCCTTCTAGACTGGGACCTCGAACGGCGCGGAGCACACTGCCGTCGTTCAAGCAGTTTTTGGAACTGCTCCTGCAAAGCCTTCGGGTTCAACAACTGACAGTCGGAGCATGACTTGGGGTCGTGGTCACGCTCCAGGCAAAAGAGGCACACGCGGTGTGGATCCGGCAACAACATCAGCCAGTTACAGGAACGGCAGGCCTTAAAACCAGGCATCCCTCGTGCACCTGCTCGGAGTTGAAGACTTGAAACAAGAAGTCGACAAAAAGTCGAGAAAAACGTGGTAAAAAAATGACTGATGTGCTGCTCTTCCCGGATCTGCGCTGGCTGGCGCGGAAAAAGATGAACTGACGTCAGCGCGCAGGGGCGGCGTCTAAGTAGCAGCACCGATGTCATCCCGGCAACCACGATGGCGGACGCGGAGCCACCGCAACCTTCCGACACGCAGAGGTACTACTGACCAAAAAACTTGCCTAATCCAGTCTGACGCCTGGGGGTAATTCTAAGGTAAGGAATCTATAACTAATGTGTTTCTTTCAGATGTGCCGATTAGAGCATCTGTGCACAGTTGCTGTTACACTAGCCACATGTGTAGTCAGTTTATTTCCTGCGCATGTGGGCACTAGGTGTGTGCGTGTTTGCACCATATGTGGTTGTTCGGCAATGGTGTTTATAGCTGGAAAATCAGACCTCAAGTGAATCGGGTATGTGTTATCACAGCACTTCTAAAGTGCCTGGGTCTTCTGCTGCAGTTGTATAGCCACGTTTCTCCTGTGCAAAATTATTGAACTGTTCGTGTCTCACCTTCTTGCTTCTCATTTCATAGGGTGGGACTCTTATTTCTTCATATTTCTCCCATCTGGACACTTTCTTAATTTTTCCGCATTCACCGGTGAAGTGTTTCCGTGCCCCATTGTTGCTTAACTTGAATTCTCTTCAGAAGAGCCAGGCTGAGTCTTGTTGTCATTAAGGTCTGCCTGCCCTTCAGTGTCCATGGCAAAAGTAGTCCTTTTAATGTGGTTGCTGATGCAATGTAGTTCCTCACGTTCACTACCATAAACCAGACTAACACTGTGATTCTTTCTTTTTTTTGTGTGCAGTTTCTTATAGCGCCAACAACACCTGAAGGTAGGAGAGCACTTTACATTAGCACCAGTAACTTTTTCGTGCCGTTTTATATAGCACCAACACCACCCGAAGGTATTGGAGTGCTTTACATTAGCACCAGTTACAAGGACGCATGATTTTTGTAGGCACGGGGAGATTAAGTGATTACCCAGAATCAAGGATGTTAAGCTGACGCCAAAACTTGAACCCGGTTTTCCAGCTCCATATCCGGCAGCTCTGCCCTTACGCCACATCCTCTCTCAAGAGGAAGCAACATTGTCTCCCTAGCCTCGATCTCAGTTCTACAATTTGTGATTATGCCCAAATAACGTAATCTCCCTCTGGCAGCCCGAATTTGCTGTTGGTTGCCTGTCCACCTCCCGCCCATTTCTGCTTGCCCCCACAGAACTCCAATGCACAGATCCCCTCCTCCCCCTACTCCGCTTTTCACATTTTTTTGTGCAGTTTTATATAGCACCAACGCAACCAGGAGGTATTGGAGACCTTTGCATTAACACCAAATACTTTTCACTAGGACACTGTGTAAACTTAGGCAAATCACTTAATCTCCCCCTGGCAGCCTGCATTTGCTGTTGGTTGCCAGTCAACATTCAGCATGTCATTGCTGAACTCCCATTGCACTGATCCCCTTTTCCCCCCCAAATTCCCTCTTCCCTCGACTCTACTTTTGTTTTTTCTTGTGTGCAGTTTTTTATGTAGTGCCAACACCAGCCGTAGGTGTTGGAGAACTTTACATTAGCACCAGTTATTTTACACAAGGACGCATCCATTTTTTAGGCAAGGCGAGACTAAGTGATTTCAAGGATTTTGAGCTGAAGCCAAAACTCAAACCCGGTTTACCTGCTCCTTAGTCGGCAGCACTGCTCATTAGGCCACATCCTCTCCTGAAAGGACACCATATCCTCTGCCTCCGTTCAACATTTTCTAATTACGAATAAATCACTTAATCGCCCCATTTCTAAACACACCAAGCATTGGCAAAGCCAGCAGGTTTCGCTTGTGGAAAATCTGTTGTTTTAGGCCTCGGCTAGACCGTGCATGCACTGCTCAGCTAGACAGTTGTGTTCTATCTGTGAGGTTCTACTGTGGGCTTACAGGCCGTCTATCTCCTACCATTGGTAAACTTCCATGTCGCTGTCATTTTCTTTGATGCCATTCGCCGTGGCTTGCAGGCGTCATGCCCTCTTTTTGTGTTTGGGCCTTCCATAGCGCATGGACCCAGAACATTTCTCCTTACACACGTCCTAGTTTGTGCAGCTACTTTTTCTTTGTTTTCAAGCACTCAATAGAAGTACTTATGTTTTTAGGTCGTCTCACTTGTACACATACATACACACTTCACTAAAATGCATGCATGTGTACATAAACAAATGAATTTCTTTAAAAGATGTTAACACACGAACAGTACTTTTTATCACGATCTGATGGAATTGGAGAGCTCGCATTGGCTTGCCATAGCGCAAACACGAGCCAATGGTATTGGAGCGCCTTAAGTGCTCACCAGTTATTTGCGATGTGAGTGATGGATGGGTATATGAAAGTAGGCGTTCTTTAGGTCTAATGGGGACACGAAGTTGCCTTTTTGTAGCAATGTAATTACTTCCTGAATGGTGACCATGTAGCAGTGTTCTGATAGGATGTAGTGATTTTGGGGCCGGAGGTCGAGAATGGGTCGAAGTGACCTGTCCTTTTTGGGAATAAGAAAATATAATGAATATTCTCCTGCTCCTTGATGTTGAAGTTGGACTGGCTATAATACTCCTTTTAGTAAGAGAGCTGTTATCTCTTGTATGGAAGATTTGTGCTTGCAAGTTGGAATATTTGGAGGAGTTGTGATGAGCTCCAGACAGTAACCATGTCAGATAATGTCCAACACACACTGATTTATTGTAATGGGTTTCCAGTCTGGTAAGAGGGTTTGTAGACTTCCCCTGACAGGGGTTAGATGGTCAGGGGGAATGTTGAGGAATTCGTTATTTGCGGTACGGGTAGGATTTCCAGGACTGCAGCCTTTAAAATTATTTCCTGTATATGTGCCTCTATAGAATCCTCTAGAGGTGGATGGCTGGCCTTGATTTTTATAGGAGGACCCTAAGGTGTCGGGAGATGCAGATTTACTGCCCTCTTTGAAGGAAGGGTGACGAAAGGACCTACGATAGGTGGGAGTTTGGAGGGCCGCCCATAGATTTAGCGACATCTGTATCCTTTTTTTATTTTTTCAAGGGCTGTGCCTATCTGAGGGTCAAAAAGGTGCTCTTTGTCAAAAGGGAGATTAAGGACTGGCTCCTGGACCTTGGATTCCTACACAGTGACAAAGCCAAATGCGTTCAAGCAGGAGAATGATGGAATTTATGCCTCTAGCTGGAGTGTCATTGAAAGGAAGGGGTGGGCCCTTAGGGGACGGAGGGTAGGTAGGGCCACAATAATAATATAAAACAAGGGGATTGTACCTATGCCTCCGAGATGTATTACTAAATTACTCAGTAAGACAATAGATAAAGCTAAATGAATTAGTTTTACCAAGACAATTTATTTTGTCAGTATCTTTAGAATCAGTTTTTTAGATGATTATTTTTTAGGCAAGAGAATCAACATTATCAACTCAACCTCTAGCGACTGAATTTTCACAGAAGACTAATGTACAAATAACATACAAAAAACATTGAATTAATCATCAATAGACCTTAACAAAAAAGGACTAATGTACATGTGACATAAAAAGAACATTAAATCAACATATATCATTTCATTCAAATTATCAAAAAACAGTTAATCATGGACAGAAAGAATTTGCCAATATTAAATATGCATTCAGTTTCCACAATGTGGTGCACTATTTCTTTTTAGAACCACATGAGTCAAAGTTTAAACATTCCTTTTAAACTTGAACATTCATATTAAATGTATTAACAAGAATTTTATGCGAACTAGTGCCGTAGCCGACGCGTTTCGAGTCCTGTTAAGAAAGTCACAGGGCTCACATCAGGGCAGCATTAAATGGATTCCACGGGGAACTGTTATCAATGGAAAAAATGAAGGATCTATGTTTAGTAAGGATTCCTCCAAATCCATTAAAAACCAACAACACTAAGCTAAAAAAGCATCCACTGGATGCGTCGTACCTGATTGAGGGCTTGAGTGCGACCTTTTATTAATAGTAGTGTGGCCGCCACTATGTGTCTCACACTGCAACAAAGAAGGAATATATTCAAATGATTGTCCTTTAAAAAGAAGGTGCCCGCACGCACGCCGTGCTACAACATAGGGAGTGAAATTACCTTAAGTGAAAGCCTCAAGGGTGGTCTCTTGTCAAAGCATTGTTTATTGTTCCAAGGTGACCTAAAGTGTGGATAAACGCTTTTATCAGTGTCCGCCTACATGTATTTATGCAATACCTTTGCATTACTTATGAGAAAAACATGGGGGTACTCACAAGTCTTCTCTATTCAGAAGCCAAACAGTCCACCGCAGCCTTGCGTGAGGTACTGTGCTTAAAGTTGGTTCTGCAATGTAAAGTTTGCAAAATGAACCCGGGTCACAAACGTGCTGACTGAATCAAAAGTTGCATTACATTTGAAACCTTTTTTAACGCGGCGCCTGCCGCTTTTGATATATCAAGTTTGTCATACTCACATTTTGTAATAACTCTGAAGGCTGAACAGCCCACCGCAATCGAGCGTGTGGCGCTGTGAGTAGGAATTATGTCTGTAAAGGTAAACGAACACAGAATCAGTGTTCATGCTAAATGTGGCGAAATCTAACCAAGCGCCCAAAGCAGGGCAGCGCGCTGTTCGCGGTCTTACCTTCTTTGGTTCAAATGTTTTTAAACACACAACCTGCCCCAACAGCAGGTGACCTACACGCACGCTATGTGCTGCAAAAATCATTCAGCGCATTTAAAGTTCTTCAAAATATATTTTTTCCATAATACATTTTGGGACTACATGCCCCAGAAGGCCTGTGTTGCACTCACCGGGCCCTGAATACACCTGATTGGCTGATCACTACCATGTGACCAAAACCTCCGTTTTTTTAAACCTTTGTTGTTTGTCTACACTTTGCTTCGTGCTCATTCAATGAGAGAAAACAGAAAGATTCTTTAGGTCACCTTGGAACAATAAACAATGCTTTGACAAGAGACCACCCTTGAGGCTTTCACTTAAGGTAATTTCACTCCCTATTTTGTAGCACGGCGTGCGTGCGGGCACCTTCTTTTTAAAGGACAATCATTTGAATATATTCCTTCTCTGTTGCAGTGTGAGACACATAGTGGCGGCCACACTACTATTAATAAAAGGTCGCACTCAAGCCCTCAATCAGGTACGACGCATCCAGTGGATGCTTTTTTAGCTTAGTGTTGTTGGTTTTTAATGGATTTGGAGGAATCCTTACTAAACATAGATCCTTCATTTTTTTCATTGATAACAGTTCCCCGTGGAATCCATTTAATGCTGCCCTGATGTGAGCCCTGTGACTTTCTTAACAGGACTCGAAACGCGTCGGCTACGGCACTAGTTCGCATAAAATTCTTGTTAATACATTTAATATGAATGTTCAAGTTTAAAAGGAATGTTTAAACTTTGACTCATGTGGTTCTAAAAAGAAATAGTGCACCACATTGTGGAAACTGAATGCATATTTAATATTGGCAAATTCTTTCTGTCCATGATTAACTGTTTTTTGATAATTTGAATGAAATGATATATGTTGATTTAATGTTCTTTTTATGTCACATGTACATTAGTCCTTTTTTGTTAAGGTCTATTGATGATTAATTCAATGTTTTTTGTATGTTATTTGTACATTAGTCTTCTGTGAAAATTCAGTCGCTAGAGGTTGAGTTGATAATGTTGATTCTCTTGCCTAAAAAATAATCATCTAAAAAACTGATTCTAAAGATACTGACAAAATAAATTGTCTTGGTAAAACTAATTCATTTAGCTTTATCTATTGTCTTACTGAGTAATTTAGTAATACATCTCGGAGGCATAGGTACAATCCCCTTGTTTTATATCTAGCTGGAGTGTCAGCAGAGTCTAGTGCACATCTGACGGAATTGTTGGTAACTAGCTTCCCCCATTTTATTCCAGTGAGCCCTATCATAGCGTACCAGAAGGGCTTGGCTGTTGCAATTCACCAATGATTAGCAGACTGGGCTGCAACCCGTTTTCCTGATGCCTCAATCAGTTTGGACTCTTTGTCTGGGGGAAGTGTGTCACCAGTTGTTTGGGAGTTAGCTCTATTTCTTGCATTGACTACTACAAAGGATCGGAATTAGCTATCCTCGAAGGTAAATCGGGTCAGATGGTGCTTCCTTATATTTTTTGTCAACCTTTGGTGTGATAATTCATGCTCTTACCTGATCGTTAAAGATATTGTCAGCATGACGTGGCACTCCTTTAAGAATTAGAAAGTATTGGGGCCCTCGTTGAGCAATAGTGAGGGTCTCAAAGAGGAAGTTATCTTCAATAGGGTCTTTATGTTATGGTACTTGGTGGTATGCTGCAGCCCTGACTACTAAACCTTCATACGCTGAAGCATCATCTGGTAGGGATAAGCCTGCGGGCTAGAGATCTGGGTCTGTATTCCCCTGTGCGTCTATATCATAGGCGTCCCATGGGTCCCTAGGATGTGTGTCCTCTCCTATGTCATCATTATCATTCTCGATAGGTGAATGTGTGTGATGGGATGACATGTCACCTTCTTCAGACTGTTGTGGTGAAGCAGGTGGCAGAGTGGGGTAGTAATGGTGGAGTTAGAGAGGTAGGGATATGTAAAGGGCTAGTGCCCATGTTCTTTTTCTTCTACTTGAAAGGCTGAATAGGAGTGTCAATAGTCTCTTCAAAAGACAACTGTCTTTTAGAAGGTGGAGGTGTTGCCGGTTGAAGAATAATTTTCTTTGTTCCAGGCTGAATCTGTAAAGTTGTTTGCCTTGGATCGAGCCTCTCTAGCATTGCTTTGAGGATATGCTCAGGTGGACTTTTGGGTCTGAAAGTATATCATTTTGGTGCCGGTGTGGTCAGAGCTGAAGGACTGTGTCCTTTGTTTTTCGGTACTGAGACTATGGTCCGATGTGTTGGTACTGAGGCTGATTTTCTGGAGGTGGAGGCCTGTGCTGTGGGCTGATGGTTCAGCCTCCGAATCAGTATGTAGGTGCGTGCCATGGCTTTTGTGCAGTGGCAGCCCAGGAGCAGTTTCATCGGTCGGAGCAGATTTCTTAAGCTTCAGATCAGGGGCAAATGTACTCGGGTCCCACGCTTTCCGGAAGACTCCAGGGTGACTGGATCTTGTTCCATTTCCGAATCGGATTTGCACTTGTGGATGGAAATTGCTTCCTCCGGGGCTACCGTGGCTGCTAATTCTTCCTCGTCCAGCTTGCTAAGATGTCAGGTGTGTCGTCTGAGTGTGTGCGCTGCATCTCTAGGCGCCCTGCACGTCAGTCCCAAAGGGTTTTCTTAGATCGGAATGACCTGCAGGCCCCACAGGTACTTTCCTGATGGTCGGACAAGAGGCATAAGTTACAGACCGAGTGTTGGCCGGTGTGAGGGTATTTTAAATGGCATTTCGGACAGAAGCAGAACGAGTCCATTACATCAGCACCTTTTTTGGTTAGAGCGGTTTGATGTGAACGGCCCAGTCAGGCGTGCCCCGTAGGCCATCGAGGCTAATCATAGAACCCAACGCTCAAAATAATTATTTTGCTCGGAACGCAAAAGTTAGTATGCAATCGAGACAATACAGTCAAGTTACGGAATCTACTGGCGAACCGAAGGCAGCCCGAAAAGATCTCGAACCGGAACGAGAGACAGTATATCCGAACCAGTAGGGGGAAGGAAACAATCTAACCCATGCCCATGCACAATCTCAGCAAAAGGAGGAGTCACACAGGCTTGCGACTCGAAAAATTTCTTTGAACAAAAACAAGTTGCAATCATCCAAGTCCAACACTAGATTTCAGACTTATGCCAAGCATGTGCATCTACAGCCACACATGCCTCGAACAAGATTACTATTGAGATTTTTTATCAATGATTTTGAACGTACCATTGCATTACAGAGCTGTCCTCCAAAGTCAAGAATAACTATTATCAAACATACGTCAAGCTATATGAGGGCATAAGAAGCTAAAACATGAGCCACTGGTAACAAAAGTATATTTTCAAAACCCTGGAAGGAAATGCATTTGCCAGACATTAAAATGATCAAAACACTGAGCACAGTTATTCACATTTTGAGTTCATAAAAAAATAAAAAAATGTAAGTATGGTTCTATTTTAAAAAAGAAAAGGAGCAAGATTGGTTGTTATGTTTTGACATGTAGGATGCATTTCCAAACATTTTGGAATATATTCTAACTTGTTTGTGAAATAGAAAAGGCAAATGGGCATGAACTAACAATTACACATTCCAGGCAAATCTCTTTAGTCTAGGGCCATGACATGCATCTCGAAAAGTAAAATAGCTAACCATTAAAGAAAATACGATTTTAAAATTCCAAAGAAAATAGAAAAAAATCAAACTGTTCGTTACTTACCCTGTAAGCATCTTTTGACGCATGTGCTGCTATAGATTCACATACTCTGCATACTCCTGCCATCTAGTGTGGGGCTCAGACTGTTGCAACTTGTTTCCCTTTTTAAGAAGTTTTTTGAGTCACAAGGTCCTAGTAACTCCTCCTCGGATAATAAACATGCAGGTGCACATACTACATTGAGAACAGGTACGTAGTAGAGAGTAGAACAGTGTACTGACCATGTGTGCACTGTAAATAATTATGCAGGTTTAAGATAGCTAAAGCAAACATTGGTTTCCGTGGAGGCAGGGGGGCGTATATGAATCTACAGCCCTAAATGCGATGCATAGATGCTTGTAGGGTAAGCAACATAACCCATTTGTAGCATGCGTGGCTGTAGGTACACATGCTCAGCACAGACTGTAAAGCAGTACTACGCTAAGTGGTGGCTAGCTAGTAGATGGTACGGAGGTCTGAAACAATGTCCTTAAGACAGCCTGACCTACTCTAGCCAGTTGCCTTGTCAAAATGTCCACACAATAATGCTTTGCCAAGGTGCAGGGAGTGGACATGTGGCCGTTTTAAAGATACCAACTACAGGTATGTGCCAAAAAAAGGCCATAGTGGTGCCCTGGTTACAGGTAGAGTGAAACTAGAGGGAGCAGGGAGGGGTCTTTTTAGGTTTAAGGTAACCGGTCTAGATACATCAGATATTTCACCTGGCGGTACCCTCTCTTGAATATGACTGACCTTTATTTAGCTGTACAAAGGCAACAAAAAGCTGCTGTGTTTTATATAAAGACTTGGTCATATCTATGTAATACATAACAGCATGTGAAGTGCTCTCTGCTACTGGGTCAGACAGGGAGACTGGGAGCTCAATCATCTGGTTAAGGTGGAATGGATAGACCACCTGAGGGAGGAATTTGAGACTGCTTCTAAGGATAACTTAGTCATGTATACCAGGAAAAAAAGCTATTGTAATGTAACCTGTTCCACTTGGCAGCATAGCAAGTGCATGTGGTAGGCCTCTGAGCTTCCTTTAGTATCTCTTTGCACTCTTGAGGCAAGGTGAGTTACCCAAACTCAAGGACTTCAGGAGCCAAATAACTAGGTTGAGCTGCCTGGAGTCTGGGCATCTGACTCCGTCTTGGCTGTTTGTGAGATGGTCCAGCCTGTTAGCGAGCTTCTGGTGCGACCGTTGGACATCTCTAAAAGGATTGAGAGCCACGGTTGACTAGCCCTAGCAATAGCCACCAGGATGAGGGTGAGGGCTATTTGCCAGTTTCCTGATTACATATGGTATGAGTAGGAGAGGAAGATGAGCGTATGAAAAGATCTGTGGCCAGTTCATCCAGAGCTTTGCCCATGGACTCAGGTGTGGAAACCTGGAGGTGAAATGTGGTAATTTAGCATTTTCGCAGGTTACAAAGGGGTTGATGTTCTGGAGTAGGACTTGTGGGTGGAATACCCATTTGTGGACCCGTTGGTGCGTCCTGATGAGCCGGTTTGCAAAGTCGTTCTCATCACACCCTCCCTCCCCCCCACCCCCACCCCCACCCCAGCTGGGAGATAATCCATTAGGAGAGGTAGTTGGTGGTGGAATGCTCAATGCCAAATTCGATTAATTAGGGTTGAGGAGGGTGTGTTTCACCTTTCTCTTATATGCAAAGCATTGCAGTCCTGTTGTCGGTCCGTACCAGGACCAACTTACCTGGAATATTGTGGAGAAAAAATGTCAGGGCTAGGTGGATGGCTAAATTTCCAGATGGGTGATGTGGAGACCCTGTTGGTGGGGAGGCCACAGATAATGGACTGTCATGTCGCTGAGATGCACCACCCCACCCTACAAGTGATGCGTCCGTTGTGATGGTCACTTGCCGAAACACTTTGAACTGACAGTGCTGACCACTTACCATGAAGCATAGGTAGCGTTGGTGGGCCAGATGGATGGGGATGTCTAAGTAGGCATCCTTCTGGACCAATGTGGGAAATTAAGTCCCCTTGCTGCATGGGATGACATCCTGTCGGGTAACTATGTGGATATGTTCAGAGAGAATGTATCTGTTCAGAAGCCTGAGATAAAGGATTGGCCGGAGGGAAAGTCATTTTTGCGGATGAGGAAGTACAAAGAGTAGAGGTCTTTGCACAGATGTTGAGGGAGCTCTGAAGCCTCCCCAGACAAGTGCAGTGTGATCGGGGAGATGCAGAGCAAGTCAATGCCTGGAGGTAGAGTCTCATGTGGAAGTGAGTACCTCTGTCTCAACCCTATGAGTTGTCACTCCTCAAGGGGCCCATTCGTAACCCCACCCTGCAATTTGGTGGTAGGACTGCTGCTGGTGTTAATATGGCTGCTTTGAGTCAGAAGAAGTAGCCTTAGACCCTCCCCTTGTCTGCTGTCTTTTAAAGGAGCCCCTGGTTGACAGAACGTCCAGGGCATTCATGGCCTTAGCAGTGCTGGATTCCTTTATCATTCCCAACATCTCATCAACCTGTGGGCAGAACAGGAGTTCTCCCAGGGAGTGCAGGTTAATGATATACTGATGACCCTTCGGCTTGAGAGCCAGTGACATGCAGCCAAGATTGGTGGAGAACGATGACAGAGATGTTCACCCCTCTAGCAGCTCTATTACCTGAATCCTTTCGCTTGTGTGTAAGTTTACAATTGATGTAGTAACTTTACTACTGTTTTGGAAATCACAAACTACAAGTGTAATTTTACTACTAGTAGTTTTACAAGTGTAATTTTACTACCAGTAAAATTACTAACAGTAACATTACACTCTTAGTTTGCGAATACCAAAAAGAAGTAAAGTTACTACAGCAAGTATAAAAGTACACAAAAGTGTACATTTACCTAACGTTACTACTGTTTTGGTGTGTTCAGAAACTACAGGTGCAATATCACTACTAGTAAATGTATGAGTGTAATTTTACTATGAGTAAAATTACTAGTAGTAAAATTACACACGTCATTTGTGAATACCAAAAAGTAGTAAAGTTACAAGTGTAAGTTTACCTTTAGAATTAGGCCCCCAATGCGCACAAAAAAGTGGTGCTAGATATGGCTTTCCACTTCTTAATAATCTCTTCTCTGCTCTTTCAGTATATGTCAGGTAGACGTTGGAGTAAGACCTCCATCTCTTCCCAATGGGCACTGTCGTAGCAAGGCAGGGGGCCTACTGAGTTGGTGATGCACCGGAATGGAGTACTACTCTCTTGCTAGCTGCATCAATGCAATTCTCTCCTTATCAGAAGTAGGGGCAGCGCATGTGGACTGGGCTGCTGCTCTCTTTTAAACTGTGAACATAACTAGGCAGTCCAGGAGAATAGGGCACTGATATAAAGGAGGTGAGAAGGTGCAGGCATAATCCACCTGGGATTTTATGACTTCCTACCAATCTCTGAGACAAATTTTACCATCCCCTTTAGCAAAGGTAGAAACTGAAGGGGACGCTACGTTCTGGAGAACATCTTCAACAGGAGTCCTCATTCCCCGAGGTGACGTACATGTACACCTTGTGGTAGGTGGCTGAACGTTGCATGACACCGTAGTATGCGGTGTGGACGTCTCATAGAAAACCCTGACAGGGAGATGGCCCGAGTCCCCCAATGGATCTACACTTTAGCTATGGCTACCCGTGTCTGAATAGGACTCTGGTAACCCTCTGAGGAGAAGTAGCAGAATATGAGGGAGGAGAGGAGCCAACAGCAGGCCCCTTAGTCCTCTTGGGATGTGCCAGCTGAGGAGGAGTGTCCGGTTCAGGAGGGTCCTCAAAGGAGAGTCTTGACTTTCTGGGCAAAGTCTTCCCAGCGGCAGAGAAAAACAATCTAGCAATGGGGAAGGTGCCCATGCACATTCACTACCAAAGAAGGAATTGCCAAAGCCTCAAGACTCGAAAGACTTGCTCGGAAAAACAGTCCGAGCTCAACACAAGAAGCCAGGAGTATGCAATGCATGTGTATCTACAGCCACACTACAAACATATTTTTTGATAACCTTGCAATGACATAGTTTTGATATGCTCACCGTCCATCGTCGGTGCCTTCCATAACCAGAAACATATAGTCCCTTCGTTGCCATTTACTGCTTGAATCTGTGAAGTAAATTTTCCTTCCATCCTGGGTCAACACAAGGTCGTTCACAAATGACATTTTCTTCCCTTGAATTGGTTTCTTGGAATCAATGATCATTTTGGCCTCACCTACAGGAACAATGATAAATATTTTAATAAATACACTGAATACATGCTGCCCAAAAATGATATGGGGCATCAAAAGGATCAAGAGAAGGAGGCTTAGGGCTGAAGAAAACAGAGTCACTGATTACACAGATCTTTGAAAGGTCCGTGTTTATAAGTCTTTGAAAGGGCAGTATTTATAAGTAGAGATCAAAGCTGTCACTGCCAGAATCCAAGCTAGTAAACCTCTCCAAATTCACTGCTCTTGTTATCTTCGTAAATCTCTTTCTTAAATCTTTCATCCCCAATTGTTCTTTCACGATGCATTTTAATGGTACTCCTTCTCTGCCTCGTCCTGATCCCTAAAGGCATCATCCTTCTTTAGCACCCACTCATCCACTCCACTCAGGTCTTCGGTACAGTGTAGTCTTCTAATTTCAACAACCGCTTTAGGCAAATGAATAAACAAAAATCGCCCATTTTAAGCCATATTTAGCAACTTAACAGGGAATCCTTAGCAGAGATTAAAAGAACTGATCGCACAAGCTAATTTGTGCTTGAAAACAAAATGTGCCTCGAATTCAAATTGATGGACCGGTAAATGTTCACATTCCCATTCTCAAATATTTTCTTTTGGGAGTGTAAATTCCTATGAAGCAAAGGATCTCCATTCCTCTAAAATGCCTATTGCATGGATATTAGGCATGCAAACGTCTAAACAAATTAAACTGGAAATCTAAGCAGTTAAAAGAGCTGGGATACTCCAGAGGATCTCTAAACTCATAGTTTGTTAAGTATTTATCAGATAGCACCAGCACCAAAGCACCTGCTACCACCCAAGTTCATATATATTCACTCACTTGCAACCAACACACTAATAGGGACAAAAGCCAGTATGAAAACAGAACATTATTGCCCCTGGACAGCTCCAATTTCATTCACAACCTTGCACTCAAAATAAACAATGTTGGTAGTCATGTTAGGGTATATTTAAATACAATTTAAGTGACACTTAAACAAAATATGCTTCAATTATGTCAAAAACGATATCCGATAAATTGGTGGCAGAAAAAAAAGATCATAGTTTACTGCATAATACATTGATTGATTGTGCGTGGATGTGTCAGAGATCATGGACAATTTGTTATTCTCTATTCACAGCATCTTCAAATGTTTGAAAGCACTGGCAGGAGCCATGTGACAAAAATCCACAGTTTTCCTCAGAGTGTATCTATACCAGGCTGCCATGGTCCATCCTTATCAGACGCCCACATGGGAGCCTTTCGTCTAAAGAAATGACAACCGGTGTAGACTGCAGAGTACCTATGAGTTAGTGAGAAGACAGACTCTCAATGGGTGTGCCAACAGCAGAATGAATATTGTGAAAAACAAGCTGCTTCTTCCCATCTGTCTTCATCTATGAGGGTTTAACACACCAGACTCTGGTTTTCCTATCGGATGGGATGTAAAACCATCCATTTTATCTTAGAGTCAAACTTTGTGACCCCAATATTAAATGCCAGAAGTAGGGACTGATGACATTACTAAGGCCTAGGATGAACTGCAGGCCCACCCTTGCCTGAATGTCTGGAATGTTTAGGATACGACTGGTTAAAATCTCCCATTGAGCACCAAATTCATATATGGCCCAGGAATACAAACCATTGGACGCTCACTCAATTACCACCCATCTCCAGTATTAAAACGTGGAAGGGTAGGCCCGAGTCTCAAATGACACTCTGTGACCCTGTACTTAACAGGGAGGTGGATTCTTCTTTTTTCACTTCAACTTCAAGGAGGAAGTAGAGAAGTTGGAGAACGTCCATATAGCCATCACTTGTAGATTGGGGCCTTCTACATAACCTATCTCCAATAAATGCAGGTTTTCTCAGATCAAATGTACAAACAGAGCAGGAGAACATTAAACATTATTTAAATCACTGTTTAGCAAAAATCCAACAGCGCTTTGTTTGGTGGCCACCAAACACAAGGAAATTAAAAAGATTTAGTTTTATTACTGCAACATTTGTATAGTTAATATAAATTCACTTACAGCATGTAATTGCTTTGCACTGATTCATTAGTCGGCATTTCTTGAGATTACTATACATGTATTAGAGGGTTATACTATTGGAATTATATGGAGAGAACATATTTTATCCAAAAGTCAACTATCAATTTTTGGTGTAAGGCTATGTGTTTTGGCCCAATTACATAAGTACAGAGCAAGCCCATGTATAAACAAGGGTGGAAGTGTTCAATGGACAAGGTTACGGGTTGGCTATGGTGGTACTAACAAGGTTTTAATCCAAAAGCAATTATACATCAACACTGATGGTAGAAACAGGCTTTGAGGGAGAATGTAGCCACTCCCTTTCCTGCCTTCTTTGAAAGTGCAGATCGTGTGATCAAAACTTTACTGGTAAAGTATTCAAGCAGATATTGTTGCCTTCTCTAATAATAGGCACCAGTTGTCCCCAAAAGTGGACTCAATCCACTTTTGTTTTTCTAGACAACTCTTGTAAGAAAATGCCTCTCTTTGCATGAGTACCCCCATTTTCCTGAAATGATGCTGCTAGTTTTTTTTACTCTGTGCAATGGGGCTACTGCTGACCAGGCCCCAGTGCATGTGCTCTAACCCCTAAAACATCATCGAAATTGGCTACACTCCTGGAAGGTTTAACTTACTTATAAGTACCCAGGATATGGTACAGAAGTGTACCCATTGTCTGAGTTACATGTCGCTAGTGGACTACAGGACATATGGTGCCACCACTAAAGTGACAATGCAAAGCATGTCTCCAGGTCTGTCCCTGCAGTCTTGGTGTGCAGTTTTAAAACTGCCAATTTAATGTAGCAATGAATGCCATTTGCCTGGCCTACTTGTAAGTCACCCCTAGGTAGGCACAAAAAACGTACCAGTATATTAGGGTACTGAAAGGGATGAGCTCTGGCCCTAGAAATCCGTTCGCGGAGCGAGGAGTATGGGTGGGCGGTTTAGGAATCTGCAGCTATGTATTTTCTCTACCACATAAAACGTCACTGAAAGTAAGTAACAAGTTCATCTGATAAAGACTGCGGACCAATTTCACACAAGGAAGTCTTGCAGGTCTGAATGGGTGAAATGCCCATCCAGACGGACCTGACTGTCCAGACAAAAGTGTTTGTTAAACGTTTGCAGAGATGCCCATATTGCTGTTGGCAGATATCCAGGACCATAACTTAGTATGCTAATGCAGTGGTCGCAACTTTAGCTCTGGTTGAATGAACTTGCAAGCCTTCAGGCGGTTTACTTCTTGGTCAGTGCGGAGCAGATTTTGATGCAGAGCACGACCTAATGAGAGATAGTTCACTTCTGCACTGCCCGAGCCTACTTCCCACCAACATACTCCACGAAGAGTTGGTTGTCCACCCGGAACTCAAGTGTGCGGTCAAGGTAGACTCGCAATGCTCAGTTTAGGTCCAGACAGTGGAGTCGCACCTCCTCTTTAGAGGGATGTGGAGGAGCGAAAAAGTAGGGAGTGTGATGGATTAGCCTGCATGAAATGGAGTGACCACTTTAAGTAGAAAGGAGGTCTTTCTGCAAAGCACCACTTTGTAAGGATAGACTAAGAGGCAGGGTGTCTTAGATGACAAGGCCTGCCGCTCATTCACTCTACAGAGACATGCAATTGTCACCAGAAAGGCTGTTTTTTTGTGTGAGAAGCCTGTGGGTTGAGGCTTGAAAGAAGCACACATACAAAAGTGAGAACTAAATTAAGATCCCACTAAGGCATACAGTATGGCTAAGGGAGAAAGAAGTGGACGAGACCCATCAGAATCCCATGTACAATAGGGTTTATAAGCAAAGAGGGTTGGTCAGACAGTCACAAAAAGGCAAAGAGAGGAGAGATCAGAGAGATCAGAGAGATATCCTTTAAGGGTGCGCAGAGTAGAGCTCTGTTGGGCAAGGGAAAGAATAAAGACCAGCACTTCAGAAAGGGGATCAATGGATTTTTCTACACAGCATGCCACAAATGTTTTCCAACGCAGCTGTATACAGTCTTGGTGGAGGACTGCTTGGCTGCAAAAGGAAAATGCTACTTACCAGTATGCATTCGTTCTTGGAATGTAGAGCTGCAGAGTCTCACACTGTGCATTATATCGCCACCTGGTGTTGGGCTCGGATGATTGCATGTTGTTGTCGTCTTGGAAGAAGTCTTTGTAGTCACAAGATAGGAGACTCCTCCTTTGGAAGATAGTGCGCATGGGCATCGACTCTATCCTTAGATTGTTTTTCACCATGATGGGAAATGATGGAGTTATTTGGGCCTTTGATGAAAGCAAATGATGATGACACCCTTTTAAACAGACAAAAAACTTGCGGCGTCAAAGGCCCAAGTAAATGCAAAGACTAAAAGGCCACGTATAAATACGCAGACACTTCGAGAATATCTAAAGAATTATCTCCAAAACTACCTGAACCTTAAGGAGTGATTACAGATCCACATTTTAATACCCTCTGAGAGACCCATAGGACCTCGTCTGAATATTGCATTGACTGATGAACTGCCCTAAGAAAAGCTTGCTTATTCAAACATGAGAAATATACGTGAACGATTTATCGTCAGCATAAGAAGAGATTATATACCTGCATAGAGCCATAGAATAGCTGAGCCAAACTTTGGTGTGAATACCCTGAGGAAGGCTGTCGCCGAAACGCGTTGGTGCAATTCAACATCTCTAAAAACCAGTATTTTGGCTTAACTGGATTTATATTCTGTGTTAAAGTAACCAACAATTTGGTTTGTTTAAATGTATTCAAAATAGCAACATGAAAGGCTTTGTTGATCCTTAATTTAACACACATTTTTTGCACTATCTTAATTTACAAAATAAGTTTTTTAGTTCCTTAGGCTACTACATACCATCTAAGAACTGTGGTTTTCTAAAATAGATAGGGAAAGATAGAGACACAGAAATAATTGTGATGAAATTGAAATGTATATGTTTCTTTGTTTTTATAATGTGAAAAGATTTTTGAGAAAACCATCATATAAAATATAAAATTGAAAAGAAATAATGAAATAAAATATATATATTTACTTAATAAAAAAACATGAAGTTTTGTGTGATGTAAACAAAAAATCAGATCTATGGTGTAAGCACTACTAAATGTATACATAGCACAAAGCCCAGTGCGCAACTTTTTCCAAGACAGTTTATTGCTCTGGATGCAGTGTCTTCTACATCAAGTGAGCATTTAATGCAGAAATTTGATATAAGCTTACCCTCTTGTATGAAGTCATTTGCTTGTGCCTTATATTGGTCAGGTAGGTGTTGTAAGAGCTTCTCTAACTGATCATAGTGAGCCCTGTCGTATCTTGCGAGGAGGGCTTGTGTGTCAGCGATGCGTCATGTATTGCTAGCTTGGGCAGCTATTCTTTTCCCTGAAGCATCTATGATCTTTGATTCTTTATCAGGAGGTGGTGCTTCACCTCATGTTTGGGAATTCGCTCTTTTCCTAGCATTTGAAACTACTCGGGTAGCTGTCCTTTAAAGTAGGCAGGGTCCCCAGGAGCTGCTCTGTACTTTTTTTCTATCCTTGGGTTTATGATTCTTCTTGTGCATGCTTAATGACTCCTTTAATCATTGGCAGTATTTGCACAGATTTTTGGGAGTGTTCAAAAGTGTCTAATAAAAAATCTTCCTCTGCCTCATATGAATGCATGGTGACATTGTGATACATGGCAGCCCTATTAATTAAGTGTCCAAACCCAATATTGTCTTCTGGAGGAGAATGTTTAGATGGATATGTATGTGGGTCAGGAATATCTGGTACATCCTGTGGGTTTGGATACTCCCAGTCCGGTGAACCTGTTGGGTAGGGAAAAGGGTCATCTCGGTCTCTCCCTCCCCCCATGCTATACTCGTCGTCATCAAAATCCTGAGAAGGTGCATGCGGTGGAGAATGAGGAGGAGAATTTTGAGGTGAAATGTTTAAAGGAAGAGGAGGAGAAGGAGATACAGGAGAAGAAGGGCGCATAAGAGATGTGGCAGAGTCCTTCTTCTTGACAGGCACTGGAGGTGTAGGTGCTGTATCGGACTTCCTCTTCCTGTGTGGTGTATTGGAAACATGTCCAGTTTCTGGATCAATGTAGATCCTTTTCTGTAAAGGACCTGGTTGGAAAAGCTCCTCTTCTTGAGGTACAGCCTTTGGCGCCGATTTTTTCGGTTCCAAACCAGTTTGTTGCTTGTCTTTAACCTTAGAAACTGCTGTTGAGTCCTTTAGCGTAGATTTCGGCCCTGAATATATTGTCTTTGGAGCCGAAGCCCGTTTCATGGACTTGGAAGCATCAGAAGCAGGCTTTGTCTGTTTCGGCATCGAGGGTATCTGTTTCGGAGTGGAGTGGAAGCTGATTTCGAGGTATCGGAAACAGGCTTTGTTGTTTTCAGAGCCATATTGTCTCTCGGAGTCGACGGTTTCGGAGTGTGTTTCGGAACCGGGACTTTTTTTTGTTTCGTGCAGAGGGAGCAGGTGTTATTGGCACATGCGGTTTGCTCAGTATGGAGCTACCCGCAGGCTTCATTATTTTCTTTGGAGCTGGGCTCGATGGCGGGGCTTTCAAAGTGTTTTTTCGGTCTAAACTGGACCCCGCAGGTGGAGTGTTGACCTTTGCCTTCGATTTTGGTGTGTGGGCTGGTGAAGGGGCAGTGGTACTCACGCGTTGACCCGAAGGTATGGAGTCATCAGAGTCATCTGCCTCGGATACGATCTGGAGATCATCGGAATCTTCTTCTGGGCTCATTGACCTTCGTCGAAGAGATCCACCGGTTCCGGCGCTGATCTCTACATTTCGCTTCGACGGGCCCTCCGATCTCTAATGGTCTTTTTCGATGGAAAGGATGCACAGCCTGTGCAGCTAGATTCGTCGTGTTCTGGCGACAAGCACAGGTTACAGACCTCGTGATGGTCACTGTGTGGAAATTTTGCTCCACACTCTGGGCATCTTTTGAATGGCGTCCTTTCCAGGAGGTGTAGGCCTCACGGCGTGGGTAGGCCCAACAGCCCGCGTCGACGACCGGAAACGAGCTGATGAAGTCGAGTCGATGTTTGTCTATATTGAAAGTTGTTTAGAGAAGTTTGAAGAAAGATTTTACGCGTCGAAGTACTTGAAAAGTAGATTTCAAACCGGAGCGGAAAAGTTTCATCTGAACCCAGTGGCGGAAAAAAACAACCTAGGGATGGAGTCGATGCCCATGCGCACTATCGTCCAAGGGAGGAGTCACCTATCTCGTGACTACAAAGACTTCTTCCAAGAAGACAACAACATGCAATCATCAGAGCCCAACACCAGGTGGTGATCTAATGCACAGTGTGAGATCTGCAGCTCATATGCCTTGAACACAACATTACAGTCTTCGGGAGGAAGGTTAAAAGCTGTCAACTGCCGCCACTCAATCTCAATGCAAGAGGGCGGAGATTGGACAGGTTCTCGTGGGGGACCCTCCCCTGCAGAAAATCTTTTCAAACGGGCAGCCTGACCAGAGGATCAATTGCCATGCTCAGAAGCTAAGGATACCAATCTCTCAGTGCCCAGTCCAGAGCCACAAGGATGAATTGGGCCCAGATGTTCCTGATCTTCTTGAGACCTCTGGGCAGGAGTGGTATGGAGGGAAAGGCATACAGGAGGCCTGAGCTCCACTCGAGATGAAAAGAGACTCAGAGAAAGAGCCACCTTGGAAACTCAAGCACACAAACTGTTGACAATGCTCATTCTCGAAGGTAAACAGTTCTAACCAAGGTTCTCCCCACTGCTTAAAGAGACCTTGTGCCACCTCTGGGTGGAGACTCCATTTGTGATCCTCTGGGCATCGACAGCTGAGTTTGTCCGCTCTGGCGTTCAAGAAACCTGCAAGGTGTCAAACCACCAGGGATATGCCCTACTGTTCCATCCATGTCTAGAGGAACAGGGCCTTCTGACATAGGGTCCATGACCCCACCCGCCCTGTTTGTTGCACTACCACATTGAGGTAGTGGTGTCCACAAACACCTGCACTAGCCTTTCCTTGATGAAGGGTAGAAAGGCTTTCAATGCCAGTCGGATCACCAGGAGCTCCAGCAGGTTTATGTGGAGTCCGGATTCTCCTGGAGACCAGAGTTCTCTGAACTCCACCTGGTCTGCCACTGACCCAATTGTGGTTCATAAGTCACCACTGCAGGTCCTTAGCAGTTCTCTTCATGATCTGGACCATGTCGCAGAGTTTCCCCTGATGCTGTGCCCTTTAAAACTTCAAGTCCCATTGCAGAGCCTGCATATTCTATTGGGCATGTATCACAAGCAGGATGCATGAGACCATAAGTCATAATAGCCTCTGGGTCTGCCTTTACCAAATCCAGGATAGAGTCTGAAACATTGATATCTGTAGGTAAGTGCCTCTTTGGGACATGGCTGGCCCCCAATTTTTGCCTGGAAAATGATGTAATTTCGACTGGAAGTGCACAGGATCCTTGTCAACGAGGTTCCCTGTGAAAGAAGCTTTTTCCCTAAACTATACCGGTTTCCCAGTTGGCACAACTAAAGTAACCCTTGTTAGACCCTAGTATGTGGTACCCCCGATACCTAGTTCATTGGCACTGAAGAGCGGCCCCAAGGGTAGCAGTACGATTGGTGCCATCTAGGGCACCTCATCAAGGCCATGCACCCTGCCATTGCAGACTTCCTCCCATGGTGCAGACAAAACCGAAGAATTGACATAGTACACATTCCTGTGTGCCATGCCCACAGACACTGCATGAGATATCGGTAAGACACCCCTATAGCACGGTTTATGGTCCTAAGGCAGGGTGCACTATATCTCCTGTGAGGACATATCTGCATTAGCAGATATGCACCTGCAATATCCATGTCAATTCTTGGATATTGTAAGTGAAAAGGGACGCTGTAAGGAGTACATGGGCTGGACTCTCGTCATTATTAATATTATATTATTATGGGATGTTTGGTACCAAACATTTCGCCTTCATAAGCCTGTTTGGCTTACAGTGTCAGGTTTATTATAAAAAATGGCACACAGATGACCCTTTAGAGGGGTCCCCTGAAATCTACCAACCCTTAGTGTGGTCACCGGGAGGACTAAGACAGAAATCTGACCTCAAAGGGTGAACACCAACACACTCAGAGGTCGAGAACAAAGCCTGTCCTGGGCAGAAGTGTTCACATCTCCCTCGGTCAGTAAGAACCATCTCTGGTGGGAAGCTTCAAAGGACTTGTCACTGTTGAAACACGACCCCAGCCTCACCCGAAAGAAGGAGCAGGCCCCCTTGCCTGTCCTCGCCCCTTTTGGCAGGAAAACAGAGAAAGAATAGGAGGTGTACTCCTCTCTGCCAACTCCACTCATCACATGCTGGAGGCAAAGTGAAGCACATTTTTCAGTGCCCACCATCTTGAAGATAGTGGGACTTCTCCAATCGGAGGCTAGGGCTATGTCCCCCCTCCCACAGGAGGTGGGCATACTAGAGGTTATACACATCCCAAGTAAGGGGCCCATTGGCCACTACCTGTCACTCCCTTGTAAACGTCCCTAAATTTAGTATTTAGGTGGAATCCCCAGACCCTGAAACTAGAATCTACAGACACAAGAAGACGACGAATGAAGAAACACTGTTGGACGGAAAACTGAAGACCTTGTGGTTGACTCTGGGTGCGAACCATGCCTGCCGCCACAGAACTTGATAACTGACATCCTCTAGCTCTTCTCATCACTGTGTGGCCTCCACAAAACACAGAGGGTCATCAGCACTTCAGAAATTGCAAAGAACTTCCTAAAGGTAGAGGTATTATCTCCCTGCAGCCGCAGGCACCCAAAACAGCAAAGTCCGGTCCAGCGTCGTCCAGCCCTACAGACGTCTATGAGTATCAGCGAATGGTACACCTGCTCTGGAGAGTCAGCTCAGCCGCTGCACCAAGTCTTGAGGCCCCAGGACCCACCGGAGCTGAAGGGCACAAATACCTGAACCCCTGTGCAAAAACATACAAACCAGAGTCCAGTGGAACTGCAACTCTACAGCGAGTCAGCACGAGGGATATCAGGACTCTGGAGACCCACCTCAGCAGTGGCCCAGCAGCTCTACAATCGTCGCTCCAAGGTGCCAGCCCCTGACAGCGAGGTTAATAGTTGTGCATCTTGGCACAGTTGCCCATCTTCACTGCACCTAGCCCGCCCCGGCCGGGGTATTTTCAAACCAGCTTGAGAGCCTTCGAACTTGCCTGCAAGTCCCCCTTTGTTTTGCTTTTACAGGTGATCCCCCGACTTCGTAGCGCACCAGCTACAAAGTCCCCTTTTTCCATCCTCCTTGTGAAAGCAGAGAAGCCCCCTCAAAACTTGGCCTTGGCACCTTGGACCCGAACCTTCCAATTTCCAAAAGCTAACAACAACAATAACTGTACTGCATTGATTTTTGCAATTGCCTTTTTCCTTTCATGGTAAATGTATGCTGCGTAATTGGGCACAACTGTAGATATTGCATCTACTGTGATTTTCTTGTATTTCTAAAAGTATTTACCATGCACCCGAAGTTTTAGGCCTAAATAAATATATAAAATAAGTACTATTTTTCTAATTTGGTCTCAACTTCATTCCTTGAATGTGTTAATTGTTTATTGCCTTGGTGTGTACAACAAATGCTTAGGACTACCCTCTGATAAGCCTAGCTGCTTGTCCACACAAAGACAAAATAGAGCGTTATCTAGTTTTTGCCTTTGTAAACCATTAAAGGTCTCTGACATCTCTGCACAGTTTAAACCATTGTGGTGCACTATATAGAGAGGTGGGTTTCCTACAATATCATAGCCTGAATATCCTGGACTAGCCACTCGGGTTGATAAGCCTGAAACTGCCCTGTGTCCAGAACAGTTCCGATGAAGGGGAGAGCTTGAGACTGGTAAGATACAGTGTTACTTTGGCACGTTGATAGTGAACACCAGCAAGTGCAGGAGGTTCACAGTAGTCTAGAGGTGGGAGACGTCAACCTGGGGCGAACCCCCTTTCAACAACCAGTCGTCGAGATAGAGGAGCTCTCCGCAGATGAGCTGCAACTCCTGCCATCAGCTTGGGGAACACAAGGGGCACAGGTAAGGCCAAAGGGAAGCACAGCAAATAGAAAGTGCTTGTGGCCTACTGTAAACCGCAGATAGCTCTGGTGGGCAGACAGAATGGGAATGTGGAAATACCATCCAGTCTCCTGGGTACAGGGCAGACTAGACTTGAGCTAGCCTGAGTATTTCAAATTTCTCCTTCTTGAGAAAGAAGTTATGGGACTGTAGATCTAGGATAGAACGAAGGTCCTTGTCTTTTTTGCGGCCCAGAAAACAGTCGGAACAGCAACCAGAGTCTATTTCTGGCACAAGAACCCTCTCTGTGGCTCCTTAGACCATAACAGCCATGACTTTGTCGAAGAGCAAGGATAAATGATCTTCCATCAGCTGGTCATGAGATGGTGGTGTGGCGGGAGGGGTAGACTCCAAGGGGAAGGAGTAGCCCCTTCAGATAATCTGCAAGACTCTCCTCTCAAATGTTAGGGCCTCCCAGTGGGGCAGGTGATGGTGAATTCTGCTGTCAATTGGATGCCCATGGTCGTAAAGGGGCAGACTAGGAGGGTTTGGAGGCTGCAGCTGCTGGGGGATTGGTGGATTGGCCTGACCTGAGCAGTGGCCACCCTACCAATTGGACCAGTAGGACCATGGTCTGCGGACACTTAAAGATTGGCCGGATAAGGACTCCACTGTGCGCCCTTTCCATGGCCAAGAAAGGCGGATTTAGGGTGACAAAGGGTCATAAAAAGGCCAAAGTACCTGGCTGTAGCCCTGCTGTCCATAAAGCACTCCAGCACCAAATCTGCCTTGTCTCCGAAGAGATGGGAGCTGTTAGAACCGGCTGTCTCTAGTTGGCAGAGGCATACACTTCTGACAAATAGGGACACTCCTTTTCTAGTCAGGGCAAGGGGATCACACCCTTCGATAACCCCTGCTCACCCCCTTGGTAGCTTGGCAGAGCAGAACAGGCTTATCTCAGAGGCTGTGTGTTAAGCAATTATGACCACATACAGTAATACAGTGAATACACTACAAATGGACACGACACAGTAGTATTATAAAAATAAGTATCTTTATATAAGACTTAGCACAAGACCAAATAACGGCAAAACTGTACACAATTGGAATAAATACGTTCGGGAAGGAAAAAAGGAAAGTTCAAAGGTAGTTTCTTCTTTAACACAAGAGTCTTTTATATCAAGCAAATCTTCTTCTTGGAAACACAGTTCTTAGCAACAGGGTAACTCACACGGGAGCTACACAGCGCCGGGGCAAAGATAATCCACAGGTTCGGCGTCGACCGCGAGGAGCGCTGCGCCGGGCCTGGAGTCACACGGACCCCCAACAACACAGTACCTTAGGAAAATGAAGCACACGATGATCAGCGGCGTCGAGCAATCCGGCGTCGCGTCTTCGGTGTCGATCAAGCCACAGCAGGCGTTGTCGGTGATGCAGTTGCACAGAGTGAGCAGCGCTCACGGCGTCGAAGGGCACACAGTTGATGCGATCAGCAGCGGGGCAGACACGAGGTCCTCTGGAGTTAGAGCCGTACTCCTACTCACTGGCGTTGCTGCTGGCGTCGGTCGGGCCCAGCGTCCGATCGTCGTGATTGCTGGTTCTTTCAGAGGTGCTGGATTCACACTTCCAGCGGATAGCACTTTTTAGCAGGTGAAGTCCTTTAGCCCTGTGACTTCGGCAGGAGACTGGCACTCTTCCAGTCCTTGGAGATTTTCTTAGCAAGCGTGAGAGTACACACACAGTTCCTCTCTCCTGGTTCCTTGGCAAAAATAAAGAAGCACTGCAGGATTCCCCCAACAACAGCACACCGGCAGAAGGGGTAGGCAGTCCTTTAGATCAGCAGGCTTCTTGTCCTTGGTTACAGGGTTCCTTGTCAGAAGTGATCTGATTTCCTAGTTCAGGGGTCCTTCTCTTATACCCCTTTTCGTCTTTGATCCCTTTGTCTATGCCGGGGGTTTCCCAACATCCTGGGTCTGCGGTGGGTGGAGCCAGGCAGTCACACCTGGCCTATTCATTGAGCCGGGCCGGGTCCTCAGACGCCCCGCAGGAGGTGGAGCCAGCATTGTATCAGGCAAGGCAGGCTATCAACAACTACTCTCCCCCTACTCTCAACGTAATGTCCCACTCATCCCACACTGACTCATCCAGACCTCTTGGAGCCACCCAGCTCCTGTCACACACATGCAAGACCAGCAGAGACCAGATATGGTTAGACAAGAAAGTAGACACTTTCTAAAAGTACTACTTTCGAACCCAGAGTCCAAAAACCATCCACACCAACGGATGCGTAATTAAACCCCGAGCTCAGGGATACCAAACTCGACATTGCACTGTACTCTCCGAGCCAGCTAGGATCATAGCATTAATAATCCCGGCGGCCCATTCTATCCAACGGAGAGCAGGCTACCTCGCAATAGTGAAGCACTAAGATGGCGGCACTTCACTATCAGGACATGCCAACTTGGTCAGGCTTGTCCTACCTTACACTTACAATGCACCCTGCCCATGGGCCTACCATAGGGGTGACTAACATGAAGTTAAGGGAAGGTTGGAGGGGCTGGCAAGTAGGTATACCTGCGCAGCCGACGTGACAGTGCAAGACTGTACGTGGGTCTCGCAATGACCGACCCGTAGACATTCTTTTACAAGGCCGCTCCTGTGGGTGGCACAACGCGTGCTGCAAGCCCACGAGCGGCATTTGTATTTACAAGCCCCGGCACTTCTGGTGCACTAGACTAGGGACTGACAGTAAACCAAATGAGCCAAACATGGATACAATAGATACATCATTTTAACAGAGGGAGCACTTGCGCTATGGCACTGATCAGCAGTGACACGGCGCCCAAAGCATATACCAGCAAAACATCGTAAACAGTAGAGGCAAACATAAAAAATGGAGGAGAGACTCAAGCCAATGATGTCAGGTCTAACAGGAGCCATCAAAGGGCATATCCATGAGTGAGGACTGGACAACCCCAGAAAAGCCAGTGGTACTCAACCAGGCGTGGAATCCTAAGGCCAATGTCAACGAACCTGCTCTGCCTAATGAGTCAGTGGCATCCCTCACCTTGGCAACAGCCTGGGAGAGCACTTGGGCAACTGTATCCAACAGAGCAGGGGAATAGAGGCCCAAAAGTCATGCAGTGTTGACAGACCGCAATGCCAGGTTGGTGGAAGAAAACATTTTCCTGCCTAAGTTGTTCATCCTCTTAAGATTCCTGATCCAGGGTGCGGCTGGGAATGCACCAGGATTTACGTGGGTGGTGGAGGCCTGGACCACCAAGCTCTCCAGAGTGGGATGTTGCGTGAGGAAGTTTGGGTCCCCTACCAATGGGGTGGTATTGACGGGGAATCGTCCTCTTCACAGAAGTCTCTGTGATGGTCTTGGACCAAGTCCCAAGAAAAACTTCAGTAAGTGCCTCATTGAAAGGGAGAAGAGCTTCTTATAGGGACACTCCCGGCTGAAGCCCTTCCGTCAAGACAGTCTTGACTGCCACCGAGAGCAAGCTAAGATCCAGGACCTCAGCTACCCTCTGAAGCACTATTGTGAATGAAGATCCCTCCTCCGTAGCCATGGCAGGGGGAGAAAGAATGCCAGTATCTGGAGCAGTATCCAGTTCATTGGCTTCACCCAGATCCATTTACTCTTCATAAGGCTGGTATTCTTCAGGGTCCAGCGACCCCTCCCACTCTGTCCTAGCCCATATGAATAGGGCTCAGGCTTTGGCCTGGAAGGCATGGCTCCAGTCGGCACTGCATCTAACACTGGATGATGCCCGTTCAGCTCAGTGTCGGAGTCAAGGATGAGAATTGGGATGGCAGCACCGATGGGCGCGGCCGTTTGGCACTGGAGCGTCGGTCTTGGGACTGCCGTCGGGGAAGGTTGAGGTGGCATGACCGGTGCAGATCCGGATCCATCTGAGAATCCCTGAGACCCGACTGGCGCAGGGTTTGGAGGCACCGGCACAGACCCAGCAGGGGCCCCTCGGTGAGTGACAAATAGAATCTAACACTTGTCTGTCTGCACTAAGGACTCACTGCATCAAGAACTGGTCAGTGACAAGGCATAACATGAAGCAGTGATGCTGAAGGGAGGAGCCATACAGCATCTCATGATTATCTTCCAAACATGTACCGTGAACAACTAGAAACATCACTTTGGCAGATCAACTACAGGTGGAGTCGAGCAAAATTTTGTTCTAGAACTGCTGCTCTAACGGACTTGAATGCTGTGTCGCAAGTGATAGTTGCCTTTCCCTATTTGGTAGACTCATCAGCCCAAACAAACAAAAGTGCCCCAACAGCTTTTACCCATTTCCAAAATCCCCGTATTTGATTTAATCGGTGTTGGCTGGGTTCTACAGGAAGAGAAACTAGTACTGGAGTTGCAGCATCAACAGAACAAATGACAGTGCAGAAAAACATATTTTTTAGTATTTTTTAATACAAACAATTGGGTAGTATTCAATTGTAAGTTAAGATGTTGCCCAATACATAGCAGGGTATTATAACTATTCCAGCTTAGGCAAAAGCTCCCGTATGACTGCTGAACAACATTTGAGACTTCTATTAAAAAAAGGTATAAGTAAAAATAATCTGATCAGTTTTTTTATAGCAATGCGCATGGCAAGAGCTGCATTAGAAGATGATGTCTCCTTTGCTAACAGGTTGAATTACATATATCAAAGTTCCTAACCACAGCCATGATTAATGCTTTAACAGATTTCTTTTATCCCCTGAGTTGATGAACCAAAACAATGAAAGTGTACCGATCCAAGCTGGGCAACTAACTATCTGAGAAGCACTGGCCTGGAACATAAATG
Organism: Lissotriton vulgaris; assembly: GCF_964263255.1. NCBI lineage: Eukaryota > Metazoa > Chordata > Amphibia > Caudata > Salamandridae > Lissotriton > Lissotriton vulgaris. The sequence goes on along the minus strand of NC_141694.1, from coordinate 1,081,183,335 downwards.
TTGTAATCTGCCATAATACATCATGGAAAATATAATGGTCTGGCCCAACACCTTGATTGAAGGGTTTAAAAAAATATTTAAACCTCACTTGAACTCCTAGTGGAAATACAAATCTGGAAAGAGTCCCAAATGGAGTGATTGAGAATATGGATATTTCTTATTGGTTCGTATATAAATGCATTCCGAGAAATGGTATACATGCTTATGTGAGAATAACTTGATATAGGCATTATGCCTATTTATTGGAACAACCTTGGATTTCAATTTAACAAAAACACTTTCCAAATATGTATCTCTTCTTGATTTACTTGTTAGTGCAGCTTGACATGTACACTTTTTTCCATTCTAAATGCTCAGAAATTGAAAGTCTTAAATTAAGAAGTAGAGTTGAACATTACCTGTTACTGGATTGACTTCAAATATTCCCTGGTAAGCATCCGCAACAAAAAGGGTACCATTTGGACCAACTCTGATGCCCAGGGGCCTTCCGCAAGTATGTTCAAATTCTCGTGTTCCTGAGTGACAAAACAGGGATGTATTTAACATATGTAAAAATTAATCAACTGATAGATTCTACATACTTGAATTAAAGCCCAGTTAAATTCATCAATATGCTCTGGTTGAAACAAATTGATTCCTTATTGCCATTTCAGTTATGAACATTAATATGGCATTTGGTCTCTGAAAAATAGAAACAGAGCTTCTGGGTACAGGAATTGCAATTCAAAGCAACACATACATTTTATTCATGCCCTCAATCAATTTGACAAGAACATACTTGATCCCTGTAGATCTCCGACAGGTCCAAACCTAGTAAATTGTCTCCTAGGTGCACTGGAGACACACAATGAAGATTCAGCTAGTCCTTGCTTTACACCTCCGATGCCACACCAGCCTGAGATTGAAACTGAGAACCCCAGGATCAACCAATAATCCTATCAACACCTTAAGGCCCACTAAAGAAACAGAAAAGAAGATCTGAAACTTATCTACATCCCAAAATAGGTACCCAAAACGGAGGAAAGTGACAGCCAGGTGAACCTACAAGAGACCAACCTCCAAAGACTCTAAGAATTATTCCATCACAATGCACCAATAACCGGGACACATTAAAACCTTCCACCATTAGGCCAGAGGGGCTAACTAGCAGATTTGCTCCTGAAGCCACTGGCCCTTCCCGACCTGCGCAAATCATAGTAGCAGTCTGTGAGAAGTTGGCCTGACATATGATGTCTCCAATTCTGGGGGCACCTTGTATCAGTCCAAACAATCCCTTATGGTGGTGGTTGTAAGTCAACCTTATAGACAAGCTATCCTAGGGGTAGCATGGACTGAGCAGCCTTCAGTCTAAACTCAAGAGGGCATGTGAAGCCAGCTGTTTTACCAATCACAATCCTGTAATATCAAATGAAAGGACACCACACAAGTTATATATTATAAAAATATATGTATTTATTACTAGAATAAATCCTCTATACTCTTTATGAGTCTAGAAGCACAAGCGTTTAAACAAAAGCACAGTAAAACATATGAATGTTGCACAATTATGGATGAGGCCGGGGGCCACTCAAACCATATACTAAAATAGTGGTATAAGTATCACTAATCGAACAGTGGTAAGGCCTGAGGCCTTGGGAATCGCTGGGGCTATTCGGGACTAGCAGTGGTGAAGTCGGGAAAAGCCTGCAGGACTCGGGTGCAGCGCTTAAAGCACACGCATGCACCAATGCAAAGTCAATGGTGTGTAAAAAGTTACAAAGTTATTTTTTGAGGAGTCTTCCGACTGGACTAGAATTACCAAACTTTAGACTTAGACACTAGAGGTGTATACCAATGCAGGAGCACCGGCGTTCACGAGTTACCTCACTAACAGGAAGCGGGTGCATAGGTGCCAACGTGTGTTGGGTTTCGTCACGCAGTCTGATGGTGCCTGGAGATGAAGATGCTGCAGTCGTCCAGAAGAGAAGTGTCCGGTTGGATCCAAGGGTGGATGGAAGATGTAGAGTACCTGAAAGCAGAGGGGACAGAGTCTGGGTCACTCAGCAGTGACCAGGTTGGAACCAGGAAGGAACCAGGCAATGTCAGGCGCAATCAGGTGGTTGTCGTGAAGCTTGTCTCCGCTGCCACGTGGACTCTGGGGCACCGAGGATGCCCAGGAGTGGATCACGAGCTGTCCCACGAAGGCTCTCGCTGTCGGCGGTGTCTGCTTCCGGATTGGAGCTAACAAGCCTTGGCAAAGGCAACCCACGCAGGATTCGAAAATCGCTTCTTACTCGGGCCAGCAAGGTCAGAGCGGGTGATCCTTTTCAGGGGAGCGAAGGCCAGTCTGGAGCAACCAGACTAGCAGAGCAAATTCAAAGGTTCGTCGGTACTGGGGCCACTAGCCAACGGGCAAGCGACCGGACCAACGCATCGAGCAGAAAAGTGCAGAAGGGCCCCACGCAGTACTCGGTGAGTGTGGAGGGGTGAGCTTCAGTGCAAAAGCTGCTTGGGGCTGGGGCTTCTCAAACTCCAATGCACAGTGTCGAGGGAGCCTCGGGAGCTGCACGGTCAGCACTTCGTGGTTTTTCCAAGATGGCCGGCCCCACGCTTCAGGTCGCCTCCACGGGTCTCAGACTTGCTGGGACTGTGGATCGGGCTGTTGGAAGGCAGGAACGCTGGGTCTTGTCGATCTCTGTCGCTCGAGTTCCGGCAGGAACTGCAATAAAGCAAACGGTGAGGCGCTGGATGGTGCCTGTTTGCACAGGGTGGTCACTCCTTGACCACAAGGGAGATTCTTCAGTCTTCCACGTCGAGTGGGATGTCGAAGGGTCCAGAGTTCTGGATCAAAGTTTCAGTCAGGATAATCTGATGTGCGCTGGCACTGCTCCCACCTTTATTCCAAATCTGTGGGCTGGATTACCTGCTAGGTCCCTCCTATGGGTGGGACCAGAGAAGGGGGTGGTTACACCCCTTTCCCTTTGTCCAGTTTCGCGCCAGGACTGGGGCTGGTGTGCCCCTGAACCGGTTTGACTGGATTATGCAAGGGGAAGCCTTGTGCTCCCCAGGCAGTGTCTAGTTTCTTTCAACCCTCCCTGCTCCAATCCACTATCTCCTGTCTGGGGTGGTGTAGCACCTCTCCGTGACAGGAAACCCTTTGTCCAGGCCTCCTCTGCCAAGTTTCGGTCAGCAGCAGGAGGTCAGACTTGTGTCGGGGCAGCAGCATCCATTTTGTGATGCTGAGGCTCTGGTTAGGATTAACCGCATTTCAGTAAAGTAACATGTCTTCTCCCTCTAGAAGGGTGGAATGCTACCCCCGTCGCCAGGACTGGCGAGGGGGTAGTATTCCAAAACGTATGACACCAAACACGACATGTTTTGATAAAGCCAAACCAAAGTTAGCACATAACCGCGAGGATTATAATGCACTTAAGAGTATATTGTATGGCAATATCCCGGAACAGCTAAGGGAGTTGGTCCCGACAGCTGCAGAAAGGCTCAGCTCATGCTAGAGCACCATCTCACATTAAATCAAGCACTCTGCCTCCAGGATTGTTAAGGCCTGCCATAGGAGTGACTTATAGGTATATATGTGTTCAGATGTAGGTTTAGATATAGGTATACTATATCTAAGCAAGAGCACCACCTTGCCCCAGCTGAGTGATCAGCCAGTTGTGTCAATTTAAGTACCAGCCAGGGGTGGCAAAAAATATGCTGCAGCCCCTGGTAGGCCCTGGATGCACCTATGCCCTGGGCACCTATAGTGCACTGTACAGGGGCTGACAAGGTGTCCAGTACCAATTTGGTTATGCACCTAGGGTGCATGGAGTCTATTTTACAGAGAGAGCAGATAGTTGGCCTGGGATCCTGCGAAGCAGGGCCCCAGGCTAAGTCAAAAACCAGCTAAACACAAGGCAAAAAATCAGGAGTAACCATAGTTCTGTATCCACCCTCCTACACAGTCATATAGCCAGCTGAAAGCCCACACTCAACAAGCACCAATAGGAGACAACAACTCTGACATAGTATCTGCCACAATCAAATCAACAAGCAAATGTCATGCATTGTAATTAGTGTTACATCATTAATAGGGAATCAAAACCACATCTGCAATCTACTACTTGACCATTAACCAGAACTCCTTTTCATCATAGAAATTTGGGTATGCAACAATGCAGCACTCTATCTACACAAGGAAATCCTTGATGGATTTCTAACTCTTTAGAAACATGGATTTGATAGGGCTAAAGACCAATTTCAAATGGACTTTTCTTAGCAGAAATAATCCAAATGGCAGCATTCTCCCAAATCTCATATGTAGTTGAACAACATGGGATCCTAACAGACAGATTGCATGGTTTCAACACTAATCTCCACCGGGGACGACAGAGTAAATCTGCTGACAGTATTAGAGTTGTTGCTTTACTTCTGGTTTCAAGTTCATAGGAACATTTTGCAGGTTAGGTTGGTCAACAGGAATTCTTCAAAGCAGGCAGCTACCTCCACTGTTCTCGACCTTCTTTTGTGCCGTCTGAGCAACAGAGGGAAGTTTCAGAAGGACATGTTGGAGAAATGTTTGGTTACAACTGGTCCACTGGGATTCTTCAAGGCAGGCACCATCCTACAGCAACAGGAGGGATATTTCACATGTTGGTTCTGTGTATGAAACGTTGATATCTTCTCTTGATCAGCAAGGAGTAGTTTCTTTTCTGTAACTCCAGTTCTGTAGTAGGGGTATCTCTGTTATAGTCATAATCTAGTGAATAGTCCCGCCCATGTGCGTGGACCCCGGAGCAATCAAAAATAATCTCTTAAAGTGTCGAAAAAATGCAGAACTGCAGACACTTAAGAGAGAATTTAAGGACATATAATGCAGCCCATAACAGGCTACACTGTCCAGTACTTCAACTAGAAATTCCACCAAAAATCCACAAAACAGCAAAGCCTGTCCAGATTTCCCTTGCCTTCAGCAAAAACCCCTCTGGAATGATAGAGAGGAAGAATGGACAGACAAGCCCCATAGGCTGCCATTATGTGGCTCAGAATAGGATACTGTGCCTTTAAGAGAACTTTCCAGAACTTCACAGTATCCCAGAATGCCCTGCAGGTCCCTCTTACTTTCAGTTCTTTTTGAAGGCGTGACACGCCAGACCTGTAGCATTCCTTACATGAATATCTGTCTCCACCGGGGAGGAGGGCGGGCGCTTATGACTATAACAGAGATACCCCTACTACAGAACTGGAGTTACAGAAAATAAACTACTCCTTCTGTAGTAGGGGATCTCTGTGTATAGTCATAATCTAGTGAATAGAATGGCAAGCCCATCCCCACACCAAAGCGGCGGTGGAGAAAAGAAACCAACACCACTATTGTGCGAACAAATTCCGCAGCGAAGCCTGTCCAACCTGAGCATCCGCCCTGGCATCAGTGTCCAGACAGTAATGCTTAGCAAAGGTATGAACCGACTTCCAAGTGGCGGCCTTGCAAATTTCTGCAATCGGCACATTACGGAGCAAGGCTGTCGTGGCAGCTTTGCCCCTGGTGGAATGAGCCTTAGGCTTACCTCCTAAGGTCTTATTAGCTTTCTGGTAACATAGTTGTATGCAGGACACTATCCACCTAGAGATGGACTGCTTAGAGGTCGCAAGACCCGTCCTGACCGATCCATAATTGATAAACAATTTGTCTGACCTACGAATACCTTTGGTCTTATCCAGATAAAATTTCAACACCCTCCTAACATCCAGGGAATGTAGAGACCTTTCCGCTGGAGATGAAGGGTTCTGAAAGAACGTAGGCAAAGTTATAGTTTGGTTGACATGAAAGTCAGAAATAACCTTGGGAAGAAATTTAGGGTGAGTACGCATAACAACCTTAGCAGCATGAAATACAGTATAAGGTTCATTACAACACAACGCCTGAATTTCACTCACCCTGCGGGCCGATGTAATGGCCACGAGGAACGCCGCCTTCCAGGACAGGTGCTGCAACGAAGCCTTATGAACGGGTTCAAAAGGCTCCTTCATCAAACTGGACAGCACCACATTCAACTCCCATGAAGGCGAAGGAAGCCTGACAGGAGGGAACACTTTCTTCAAGCCTTCCAAAAAGTCTTTGATCACAGGGATCTGGAAGAAGGAAGTCTGTGAAGGGCTTTTCCTGTAGGCAGTCAATGCAGCGAGATGAACCTTAATGGAATGAACATTAAGGCCAGACCGCGCCAAATGCAGAAGGTAAGGAAGGATGACATCTTCCTTGCACGTCATTGGGTCAAAGTTCCTGGACACACACCAGATACAAAACCTCTTCCACTTGTAAGCATAGGAAGTCCGAGTGGAAGGTCTCTTAGACTCCTTCAGTATGTCCATGCAATCTTCGGGCAGATTCAAATGGCCATATTGCACTATCTCAGGAGCCATGCCGCCAAACTCAAGGACGAGAGGTTGGGGTGCAACATCTGCCCCCCGAACTTCGTGAGAAGGTCCGGCCTGCACGGCAACCGTATGTGTGGAAGGAGAGACCGGTGTAGAAGGTCCGTGAACCACCACTGTCTGGGCCATTCCGGGGCAATCAGGATCATCCGTGCCCTGGACCGGAACAGCTTGATGAGCACCGCTGAAATCAGGGGAATGGGCGGAAAAGCGTAAACAAAGCTGTTCGACCAGTTGATCCAGAGTGCATTCCCCAGTGTCCCTTGCTGGTAGTACCTGGAGGCGAAGTCTCTGCATTTGCTGTTTTCGGGTGTGGCGAACAGATCTACGTCTGTAGTCCCTCACCTTTCAGAGACTTCTCCTAGTACGTCGTCGTTTATGACCCATTCGTGGTTTTCCTGAATCAGTCTGCTCAGTGCGTCCGCCTGAACATTCTGCACACCTGGTAGATGGGTAGCCGTTATCGTCAATCCTCTGGCCAGAAGCCAGCGCCAGATCGTCTGCGCCTCCCGAGACAGGGTGCGCGATCTCGACCCCCCCTGCTTGTTGAGGTAATACATCGTGGTCGTATTGTCCGTCTGTACAAGCAGAGAGTTGGTCTGGAAGGACGGATGAAAGGCCTTCAGTGCCAAGTGAACAGCTCTGAGTTCCAGGAAATTGATGTGATACGTGCGTTCCATCTGAGACCACGTTCCTTGAATCTGTAAGTTTCCCGAATGCGCTCCCCAGCCTTGGAGAGAAGCATCCGTCACGATAGTCTGAGTAGGAATGTCCTTGTGGAAGGGAACCCCTCTGAGGAGATTCTCCGCTGAACACCACCACTCCAGAGACTGAAGAGCATGCACATACAGTCGTATCTTGTCGTCCCAAGATCCTTTCCTCTGGTCCCATTGGTCCTCCAAGCACTCCTGCAGAGGTCTCATGTGTAGTCGTGCATGAGGAGTGAGGAAGATACAAGAGGCCATCGACCCCAGTAGAGAAGACACAGTCCTCACTGTTGTAGATGGAGCGGTCATAAGAGCCTGAGCCTTCCGCAGGATCGATCGCCGTCGCTCCTCCGAAGGAGACACGCTTGCTGACAGCGTATTGATGGTGGCTCCCAAGTATTGAATGCACTGGACCGGGATCGGGACAGACTTGGACATGTTGATGTGCAACCCCAATATGTTCAAGAGAACGCACGTCTTCTGGAAGTCTGCTTGAGCTTCCGAGAAGGAGGAGGCCTTGATCAACCAATCGTCCAGGTACGGGTAGACAAACACCTTGTTCTTCCTGAGGTGTGCCGCTACCACTGCCATGCACTTCGAGAATGTCCTGGGCGCAGATTTCAGCCCGAAAGGCAGCACTGTGTATTGGTAATGGTTGGTGCCGACTAGAAATCGCAGAAACTTCCTGTGTTTGTACGCGATGCGTACGTGGAAGTACGCATCCTTTAGGTCTATGGCGCAAAGCCAGTCCCCCTGTTGCAACTGAGGATAAATCTGATGCAACGACAGCATGCGAAACTTTTCTCTGCGAATCCACTTGTTTGCCTGCCGCAAGTCCAGAATGGGCCTGAACTCGTTCCTGTCCTTCTTGCGAACCAGAAAGAACCGGGAGTACAGACCTCTTCCTCTTTGAGACAGAGGTACGTCTTTCATCGCCCTCTTCCTTAAAAGGATATCGGCCTCCGCTTGGAGCTTGCGCAGTTGATACCGCGAGCTGACCGGAGGAATCGCCGGAGGAGGGCTGATGAACCGAAGACTGTATCCATTGCAAACAATATTCAGCACCCACTTGTCCGGAGTAATTTTTCTCCACTCTGCCAGAAAAAATTGAATGCTTCCCCCCACCGGAGCGGGTAACGGATGAAGGGGAAATAACCGCTCAGGGTCGAGACCCGGCCGGGCCCTTGTTCGCGGTAGAGGACTGTTATCCACCTCTACCCTTCTGACGTTTGTGGAAGGGTCTCCGGAACTGCTGCTGCTGTTGCTGCTGCTGTCCCGAAGACTACCCCGTCCTCTTCCCTGTGCGCCGTAGCGCCTCTGGAAAGGCCTGAAGGATTTCTTCTCTTTGGGCTTCTCCAAGCCCACAGCCGTCAGGGTCTCTGCCTCCGCCTTCATGCGGGCCATCTCATCATCTGCGTGTTTACCGAAAAGGGTCTCTCCGGAAAAGGGCAGATTGGCCACCCGCTGCTGGGCCTCCGGCTTGAGTGACGAGAGCCGTAGCCAGGCATGCCGCCGCTGGTTGATTCCATGGCAGTAACCATGTGCGGCCAACAGGGAGGTGTCCGCCGCTGCGCTGATCACCTGGTTTGAAACCAGCATCCCTTCCTTGAGGATCTCCTGGGAGTCCTCCCTCTTGTCTCTCGGTAGCAGTTCCACGAACTGTTGAAGGGAGTCCCACAGCGCCCGGTCGTAACGGCCTAGCAGAGCTGTATCGCTGGCAGCTTTCATGGCTGCGGAAGCGGTCCCACACGCCTTCCTTCCTGCTGAGTCGATCAACCGACTCTCCTTATCTGGCGGCACAGTGGAAGACGGGGAGGTAGAATGTAATTTCCTGGCCGCCGTCACAATCACCGAATCCGGTACCGGATCCATTCTCAGGAATGCAGGGTCCGAATCCGGGGCCCTGTACTTCTTCAGAAGCCGGGACGGAGCGGCCTTCACCACCGCTGGCGTGAGGAACAGCTCCTCCGCAGGTTCCTTCAATCCAGGCACCAGAGGCAGAAGAGGGCGAGACAGGTGCTTCTTGTGAAGCGTCTCGAATATCACGGACGTCGTAGGTGTTGGAGCCGTCACCGTGATACCTAACTTCGCAGCCCCCCTCAGGAGCACTTCCTGGAACGTGGCAATGTCGTCCACTGGAGAGATCCTGGTCTCTGGAGAGTCCGATAAGGTTGGCGAGTAGGAAGTATGGGTCCTGTAAGAGTCCGTGCGGGACCTAGATCCTCTCCTTCTATGGCGACGCCTTGATCTGGTGGAGGATCTATGACGACTCCTCGATCTTCCCCTCCGTCTGGAGCACCCTCAGGGTCCTTCCAGAGAAGCCTTGGCAGATAACACACTCCTCTGGAACATGAGAAGCTGGAAGGCAGAGGATACACACCTCATGGTGGTCCGACCTGGCCTTTTTCCTGGAGCACTCCGGGCATTTGTCGAATAAGGCAGGCATATTCGACAAAAACAGAGTGAGAAAACCAAGAATAAAAGCCCCACAGTACAATAAAGTACTTAAACTGTGAAAAATAGTGAGAGAACACCAAATAAGTCCCAAAAAGGGAGAGCTCAATGCTCCAGGGTCCTGCTAGCAGGAGCCGGAAAAAAGAACTGAAAGTAAGAGGGACCTGCAGGGTATTCTGGGATACTGTGAAGTTCTGGAAAGTTCTCTTAAAGGCACAGTATCCTATTCTGAGCCACATAATGGCAGCCTATGGGGATTGTCTGTCCATTCTCCCTCTCTATCATTCCAGAGGGGTTTTTGCTGAAGGCAAGGGAAATCTGGACAGGCTTTGCTGTTTTGTGGATTTTTGGTGGAATTTCTAGTTGAAGTACTGGACAGTGTAGCCTGTTAAGGGCTGCATTATATGTATTTAAATTCTCTCTTAAGTGTCTGTGCAGTTCTGCATTTTTTCGACACTTTAAGAGATTATTTTTGATTGCTCCGGGGTCCACGCACATGGGCGGGACTATTCACTAGATTATGACTATACACAGAGATCCCCTACTACAGAACAGCCTAGCAAAAAAAGCACAGGAGAAAAAAACTGGTGCAAAAGTACAAGACAGAGCTGCATACACCTCTCTCCACTACTTAGTGAGGTATGCAGGAATTATTCTGTGCAGTAGCAGGCGGGACATTTTATATCACCAGCGGCAAGCAGATATTCTTCTTGAAGTGGGGCCAGCAGTGCATTGCAAGGAGTAATCCAGTCATCATCCTGTGATGAAGTCTAGTCAGTCCTAATAAAATTTGGAGGTTCCCACAAATTGGTGAATCTTTGTTTCAATTCTGTGAAGCTCTCTCTTGTCCACAAAATAGAGCTGTGGCCCTAATATACAAGCCAACAAGAATTCTACCTACCTGAGCATTTTTCCCAATGGGGTTTGAAGTGGAAATAGTCAATGTAACCTCTCCAGCGTCCAACAATTTTCCATATTTAGCTAAATTTGGAACGCCAATAGCAAATCCGACCCCCTACAAATGTCAACATTTTCCCCCAATGTGACTGTAAGGAGTGGAAATAATACATGTAACAGCCCCGCCCACTTCACAGGTTAACACTTTTCCCAACGAGGCTTAAGTTAGAAGTGGAGATGTTAACTCTGGAAACCTTCCAAAAAGGTATGAAATAAGTGTCATGCTAGAGAAAACAACTATACTTCTGAGTAGGTTTCAGCAGAGCACTGGCAGAATGCATGTAATTTTTCCAAACTAGTAGAATGTTAATAGATACGATTTTAACACCACTATGGATTCAAGGCTAGATTTCCTAAGCACTATAAATAGGATTTTGAAAGACATTCACAATGTATATATTTAAAGTGTACAGGCATTTCACACTAAAATCTCATAATGTTGTAGGTGTGGGTGGAAGACACACTTCCATCTCTCCTACACTCCGGATCTGTACTCTGCACAGCTGCCCAGAGCACGGATAGTTTATCCGTAGTGTGGCTCACTGGTTAGAGGCGGCAGACCCGAGAGCAGAGGACGGCCCGGGACCAGGGTTCGATTCCCGGCGCGGCAGGTTTCTGAACCAGGGTCAGCGGACTCGATAATTCTCTCGCCTCGGTGCCCACTCTGATCAGCGATCACACTCGGCAACTCTGGGCATTAGCTTGCCTCATCTTCACTAACGGCCCCACCAGACCGCCGGGGATGCCTGGTCTCACCCTGGAGATACCCATTAAGGGACCATCTCCATATAAATGCCTACACATTTACATTTACATTTACATCTCACCAGCGTGACATTTGTGGCAATTTGTAAAAATAAAAAACAAGCACTTGACTTACATAGCAGGGAAAAATAAGGGGAGTTAAGCAGGGCTAAAACGGTTTGATTCAAAACACAGATGGCAAAAAACTTTCATTTTAACTCTTTTTGGCATTATACATGCACGAAAGTAAAATGAACTGGCCTGCTCATCTCAGAAGAGATCATCTGTTCAAATTATGCGGGACATTAGATATTTGAAAACTGGCCATAAAAGTGTGTGGCAAAGAAATCTAAAGGGTGCAACTCTCAATTCTTTTAACGAGCTGCCTTAGTACTTCACTGTAAGATAGACTGGGATATATTTGTCAGACTTAATAATGGATCCGAAACTGAACATTGCTAAAAAAAATAAAACTGAAAACATTCAATCACTGGGTGTTTGTGTTTCTTGACGTCGGGCTGTAATGTTTCTTTTGCGATGACCTGTCCCCCTCCCCCTTCACGTTAGCAATAGGGATTATTCCCAATTCACTTTTGGTAACCTCCAGGGACTCTCTGCATTAGCAGTCCGAGTCTCAAGTGTCCACTTTGACTCCCATGTAAAGACAATAGTGTTCCAGCGCCACAGCACTAACTTAGCAACAAATTCTCCAGGGCCAACAGGCCCGTAACCAGTTTTACCAGCAGCGTCAGATGTGAAGAGTCTGGAGTACCTGAGTGAGTCCAGTCCACGGGCATTCCCAGCAGTTGAGTCCATCATCTGTGTATCTTTTGCTTTCTCGCCCTAAGTGTTAGGGGTATGGCCAGACGTGGGTCCCAAGCTCACTGTGCCACTGGATTTAAGCTAGCCTGACTGATGAGGGAGTTCTGCCCCAAAACCGGACCCAGGGTGCTTGTTTCTGGTTCAGGGGAGATCTCATTTGGCAGTTCAGGCTGGGATGTTCCTATGAGAAGGAGGGTAAAGACTGATTTGCATATTGCTGGGTCTAAACTGGGGCCGCATGGTGAGAAAAAAAACAAATGATTTAACCCAGAACTCTTGGCGGGGGGTAAATGTTTGGCTTGTTCTGCATTCAGTCCATCATCTGCGTGTGTTTTACTTTGTAAATGTAGAGGTACTTGTATAGCGCACGACTACCCGGAGGCATCTCGGCGCTTGTACGACTACCGCTGAGGAACCCTTCTTTGCCTTTCCCTGTGAAGTGCCCACTCCTGGGCACCCCCAAGGTGACGCCAGGCATCCTAGCGTTGTTGGAGCTGTTGTGGAGATTAAGCAAGCTATTGCCCAGAGTTGCAGACTGGGACCCATGATTAGAATAGGCACTGAGGCGAGAATTAACAGGTCCGAGGAAATTGAGCCAAGACCCGCTGAAGCGGGAATTGAACCCTGGTCCCGGGCCAGACTTCTGCATCAGGGTCTGCCGCTCTAACCATTGAGCCACACTTCTCCACTTTCTTGCCTTAAGTGCGCCTTGTATGCCCAGATGTGGGTCCTGGGCTCACTGTGCCACTGGATTTCAACTAGTCTGGCTGATGTGGGAGACGATACCCCAAAACCGGTCCCAGGATGCTTGTTTCTGGTACAAGGAGGACCGGGCTTGGCAGTTCGGGCTGGGCTATTCACATGAGGACCATGGTCAAGACTGATTTGCTTATGGCTGGGTCTAACCTGGGGTGGGCCTGTTGAGCAAAGGAACAAGGGATTTAAACCAGATCTTTTGACTGGGGGTGAATGTTTGATTTGTCATGCATTCCGTCAATCACTTGTGTCTCTTTTCGGATTTCATGCGAGTTGGCTGCACGCAGTCCAGGCAGCTACACTCAGTCTCTCACTCATGGTACCAAAGGAACCTGAAGCTCTCTACGGCTCCTCCCGTGTTTTTAGTGGCCTTTTTCTCTCCCAGCGAGGGGTTAGCTGCAACAATCCTGTTTTGGGTTCCTCAACTGGGTGTTGGTGCGCAGGTGCTCACACGGCATCCTCACTTCTCTGGAGGGAGATGGCATATCAGGTGGCTGTTCTTGATGCTCTCAGTGACCCTCTCTGGCATACTGGGCAATTGTATCGTACAGCAAACAGGATCCTGCCCAATCAGCACAGTGCAATCCTTCACGGCAAACCTTTCCTGGCATAAGGGGTAGCCATCCACTAACGCACAATGCACCAGCCTTTACACCATGGCAGTCTCCTGGCACACAGGGTTGCTGACTGGCATGGGCTGCGGCCCTGTAGGCACGTTATGGCACACATCTCGATTCACAGCAGCCCACTCCAGGCACATGGGGTCCCAGACTGTGTCTTGCACAAGGGCAATGACCCAATCGGTGCAGTAGCTGTATCCTTACACCTCGGCCACTCGACACGGCTCCCTACTCGACCTTGCTCCCTCCAACGCTCTTCTCTTCCTCACAGAGCACACAGGGCTTGGCAAGCAGGCAGGCACTCCAGGCTCCAAGGCAGGTGGTCTTAGATTCCCTGAGTGATGTCCCCTCACTCAGAAGGGAGACTAGCAGGCCTTGGCACCCCAGTCCCGGCTAATATACCGAAAAGTCTTGCATAGCTTTCCCTCCTCACACAGCCCATCTGGCTGCTTAGCAGATGACCATTTTTGATGTCTCAAACTCACATTCTTATTGTCCATTTCCAGACACCAAATGTGATTAGGGTCTGAGTATTTGAAGTTTTATGTTGAGGTTCTGCTACTTTTGAAGTGTTCACTCGTCTCCTCTCTCTTCCTCTTAAAAAACAGTCTTTCAGCAGGGGTGTCTCAAAAGCTAATAGCTCAACAACACAGGTCATGGGAGTGACTAGAGTTGACACCTGGATATCAGCCAAAGTGATATGAGCATCAAAAGGTTAGAGCAGAGTCCCCAACCCCTACTCTTTATGATTCTCATATCAGCTCTCACTGAATCAAAGCACACCCATTTAAGTGAATAGGGGAAGCAGTGTTGGTCCCACCCAGCTTATAGGAATAAAGCAATACACAAATCTGTCAGAGGGGATTTCTCTACCTCCTCTCCATGTTTCACCATAAAGGCATGGGCCTTCCAAAATAGAATCGAAGACCCTCCATGTATTGTACCATCCGCAGACACACATACAGTGCATGTATACAGCCACTCACACTGCACAGAAGTTATTACATATAAGCACACATACATCCAGCACCTGCATTTAACATGCACTCATGGCACTCTTCTTGTGTTGTACCACTCACAAGTACACAGACACCCAGCGCTTGCATTTAACATGCAGGTACTGTGCAATACAGTATTGTCCCTGTCCTGTACCCTTCCTGGGTGCACATACATTGCGCACAAAACCGATAAAGGGCGAGGTTGAGCTAAGCACACCAAAGTCGAACCTTAGAAATTAGTAGGCTGGTAGGCCTCGCTCCAGAGACAGATTAAAAGGACCTGTTCACTCCTACTGGTCACTACACAGTATGCAACCAGCACCAAGCTCTAGCTGCTTGAATCCTGGTGAAGGCAGTAACCATCCATCACAGTGAGGGTAGAACTTTAAGCTGCCCTCCCGGTCCAACAAGACCGTAATCTGTGAGACAGGCCTATGTTATGGCACACATGCATTATCCATGTTTGCCTATGACCACACACATTAACATTAGGGATCAAGACATCAGTACAGTTGCGCACTCAGGGCAGGGGTGCATGTCCATTACCATGCAGAGGGCTCTCCTTTCCCAACAGTGGATCAGGAGTTTATGGTATAATTTTGGATCCAGTTGTTAATTGCTCTTTGCCTTATAGAAATCAGTCCCTTACAACAACCAATTTCTCAGCCACCATTTCCCCTTTTCACCCCCAATCCCTCCACAAAGGCTATCCTCAGTCAACAGTCGGGCAGGTGCCGGAGTAAAAACCTTTTTTGTTACTTTTATTATATATCCTCAATGCTCTCCAAATATAGCAGCTTTTGAATATCCCGATTGCTTCCACTAGTTCATATAAGCAAAGAAGAGACAGACTAGCAATGCAACAAGATATCTAGATATAGCAAGAGAAAAAATTCTAGGATGGCAAATATAATGGGATTCAGAAGAGGAACCTAGTACTATACATCCACAAATAAAAAGGTTAATATGAAACTAAGTTCAAGGTCCAGAGATCTAACTGCATCAAACAACCTTGGCATTTTCACACTAGGATTTACTTA
Source organism: Lissotriton vulgaris (assembly GCF_964263255.1). Lineage (NCBI taxonomy): Eukaryota > Metazoa > Chordata > Amphibia > Caudata > Salamandridae > Lissotriton > Lissotriton vulgaris. The sequence continues at coordinate 1,081,167,826 of NC_141694.1, read as the reverse complement.
TTTGCTAGGTTTTCGAAAGCACTGGCAAATCGGCTTCAGGCCTGCTGGGACGTGAATTTCCTCTGCATGGTGAACAGCCATGTAGCCTGGGGCAGAGTGCCTAACATATAGAAATGTACATGGTAGGCGAACCTCATAGGACCAAGCTACGTACAATAGCAGAATAGAGAGCAAGAATGCAGTGGAGTAATGGGGGGTTGGGGCAAACACGAGTTTTAGTAGAATATAGTAATATAATTAGTAAACATAGCACTAATGGAAAGTCACAGGCACGCAGTGCATGGAAACGTCCCTGATAAAATATGCAGATAAAGTAGACACAAAGGATCAAGATAAGCAGGTGGTCAGGCATTGCAGAACAGTAGACACATAGGGAGGAAAGGCATCTGCTAGGCTTCTAAGCACAATACAGTCAAGGACACCAGTAGTGAAGGCTGCTGAACAATGTATTACTAACATGCACTTGTCACATTTCTGCAATGTGTGGTCAGAGGTTTTTGCAGAAACAATTGCATTTTGCTGAATGATAAGAAATAACGATGTGCTTGAGCAAGTGCTTGATTTTGTAAGTAAGTAAGTACATTTTATTATGTATAGTTAATTAAAACCAGTACAATCGCTGCAATAAAAACAATTTCTTAAAATGTGATAAAAGAATGTAGTCTGCATAATCGTCCTTATCGAAGACCATGCGGTGAGAGACCGAGGGTAGTTGTCGAGCAGTATTCCCTGAGCCGGGGCGGGCTAGGCTTTTGTAGCCCAAAGTTCGTCCATTAGGTGCCAGAGCCAGAAGTTGCCGCCAGTTGTAGATTTTGCAGTCGTTGCTCTATCGTAGTCAGAAACTTGACGTATCTACAATTCAGTTTTGTATTCGCGGGGTTCAAGCATGCAAGCACAGCCTGCCTTCGCGTGCTGGTCCCTATCTGCTTGAACTGCTCCCTTAGTAGCAATCGGTGGACTTGTCGAAGCTCTTCACAGAGACAAGTCATGTGGAGGATGTCTCCCGTTGCTAGGTTGCAGAGCGGACAGACTTCATGGCCATTGCTCCTAAGCCATGGTGGTTGATACTCTCTACTAGGCAGGATCCCTAATCTATATTTCAAAAACTTCAGTTTTGTGATTTTTGTGTAGCCCTGGCTGAAATAAAGTTGTGGTGTCAGGGATTTATACGTATTTAGTGTCATCCACGCATGGTTTCTTTTTGCAAAAGCGGCCTTGTCCTCTATTAGGGAAAGAGTTTTTACGTTTTTCCAAACCGCTTTTTTAAAGGGGTTGTGCCCCAGTTGCATGTCCCAAAGTGCGGTTGCCTTGACAGCCCCCAATGCTGCCTTCAAGTAGGAGCGTGCCTGAGATACATGCCTGCTTTGTATGTCTTGCCACAGCATCGCATTTAAGGTGTCATTGGAGGCAGAGCGGAGTTTGTGACAGCAGATAATGAAGGCTCCTTGTCTTGCAAGATCTTGTTTTTTTAGGCCAAACTCCAATCTTATTTGGGCAGGCGAGGTGTAAGACGGAAGTGAAAACAGAGTTCTATATGCTTTTACCTGGATGTTATCTAGGTTCCTGGAGTCTCTTCCTCTTAGTGCCTCGCTGCCGTAGGAAATTGAGGGGAGCAATTTAGCCTGGATGACTTTTAAATATGGTGTCAGGGTCGGCCCCGATAGTTGGTTTGCTAGATTTTTCAATGTGATGGCGATCGAGGCCCCTCTTCTTTTGGTTTCCTCCATCTGCCGGACGAATGAGCCGTCGGTGTCAAAGATAAGTCCCAAGTATTTATATTTGCGTGAAGACTCTATTTTTTGGCCGCCCAGAGTCCAGGGCTTCTGGTGTTTGTTCCTGGTATTGATCGACATCGTACGCGTTTTGCTTAGATACATTTTAAGTTATTTTCCGTTGCGTAACTGTGCATTTCGATCAGCAAATTCTGGAGGCCAATATGTGTGTGGCTAAGAAGTACCACGTCATCCGCGTATAATAGATTACTTAGGGTTTTTCCTCCCAACCTCAGAGAGTGGGAGTTGCATGTGTCGAGTCGGCCTGATAAATCTGCCATAAACAGGTTAAACAAAGTCGGGGCCAACACGCACCCTTGTTTTAGCCCTTTGGTCGTGCAAACTTTGGAAGACAGATGGGTCCCGCTTCCCAGCTTCACCTGCACCCAGGTGTCATGGTGAAGTAACTTCAGCATATTAAGAAGTGATTGAGGTATGCCCCATTGTGCAAGTTTCTGCCACAACATGCCTCTCTCGATGTTATCAAAGGCTGCGCTGAAGTCGATGTAGCACAAGTGCAGCGGCAGTTTTTTTCATTTTAGCTCCGTCAATAATCAGCGAGATTGCCAGGATGTTGGTTGTTGTTCCGTTTTTTTTCCAGAAACCCGTCTGGTTCCATGGTATAATCTGCTTTGTGTCCGCCCATGTCACGATCTCCTCTAAGATTATTCCAGCGAAGTATTTGGCCTCGTTGTCAAGAAGGGCTATTAAACGGTAGTTATCGGGGACCGTTTTGTCTCCCTTTTTATGTATGGGGACAATCGTCGACCCTCTCCAAGAATCTGGGATTCTATTTAAGTGCTTGATTTGATATGCTACTGAAATGTATTGTGGTTTTTACACTATATAAGGCACTGCTTGTTACGTTGTAACGGAGTTCAGTTTTCAGTTCAAACGAGCTGGCTGACCTCCCACGTGTTTGATAAACTGTATGCTATATTGCCAAGAAAAGTCATGGCGTCTCTTTCAATCCCTAGCAACACTTGTTTTTGATTTTGTCCTCAGTCTCACACTAATCTAGCTTGCAAAGAGTCCTAGTTCAGTCTCTTTGCATAAGCGAGGTCCTGGAGAGGGCGCCTCACAATGTGTTTTAATTTTACTGACAGTGGACTACTATCCCAGTCATGGATTTGTGGTGGCAGCGTACTGTGTTTCATGAATACATACTTGTAACTAGACTTCATAATCGATGTCAATCGAGTGGAGGCCATTTGGCTCACTTGTGTACTTGTGTTGTTTGCTTATATGCATTAACCCAGATCCTAGTACTGAATTCCCAAATACTGTTGTGCAGGTATGTGCATGAGGCCAGCTTGGTACAAGGATTGTGTGTATGCATGACCAAGAGTAATTGAGGCATGTGGGAGCCACTTTCGATGGCCCACGTCTGGGCTTGTGTAGAGGATGGAGTCGAGGTTATTTACCCCAGACATTGAAAGTGTATGTTGACACTCCAGAAGGTGAACGGAAGACATCTAGACATTGAAACGGGGATAAAGGAGACAAGGCTCCTTTAGAAATTCTATTAGGCTGTTTGCTGATTACTCTTCCTGCAGTACTAACATATGAAAGATGGTTGTATGAAGGGTGGGAGTACGGTCCCTGTTGCTCAAGGTGATAGGGTACTTTTAGGTGAGGCTAGTCTTTTGTCATTGCCACGATCATTCTTTGGTGTTGGTGATGATTGTCAGATAAAGAAAGCTCACACATTTGTGCCTCTGTTGTGGGTGCTCCAAGCTGGAGACTACCCCCACAGTGAGAACATTACTCAACACATGCTGTATCTGGAGAGCAGATTGGAGAGGACACTTGAAAGGAGAATCACCCTAAACCATTTCTGAAAGCACAGAGTATCCACTCTCCTGTATGCATTGACTGTATAAATGTAGGTCCCATTGACCTACTTGCTGTACGAATGCCACATTCTCAATGACCAAGGACAGGGGTGCTACGCAGAGTACTTAGAGGACTCTGTGTAGCACTACAGGGCTGGTGTCTACCTACCATGCAGTATCCCAGGTGCAAGGGGAGATCACCTAAAGACTTGCCTAGCAGGGAATAGCTGTTCATTTGTTGTGAGGTGCCTAGAATCCAACCTGCATACTGCAACAGAAAAGGAGCCTGCCAACTCCACAAGGTGGGAATGTCCATAAAGAGCCAAAAGCAGTGAGACCCAGGTTATGGTGGGGTCTGACAGAGGAAGGATCATGAAAAAGAGCAATCTGTGTACCCTGGGAGATAGATGGCATCAGAGTATCCTGATTGAAAGTTCCAGGTGGAAACCGCAGAATCAAAGCTGTTCAGGGCTGCTATGCCAAGAACTGCAATTGTCACATGACGCTGTGACCCAAAGAAATTAGACCACAACGTAGCGCCCTAACACAGAGTCTGAGTGAAGGCCTAGCACCTAGAGGCAGGAGGAAGTGCAACTGCAATGAGATCCACCCCATGGACCTACCACAACTCCAGGTTACCTGAATATGTGACCCAGATGGCCTCTGACATCTGCTCCACCCTCTGCCTACCTGATTGCAGCAGGACGAATCTGCATCTGACCCAAAGTGTGTGATCTCTCCCAGAAGCATGCTAGTGCCGGCAAGCGACAGACCAATGCCATACATTTCATGTGGAGGTTAGCCAAAGCTATCACTGACAGTCAAGTGCTGAAGGGTTTCTCTTGGCCCAGTTTGCAGCCACATTAGTAAGAAGGCTCTGGGGACATCAGAGACTAACAACCGGAACTACCATGGTTGAGGCCCAGAAGCCCCAGCCTACTATCTGACCCCTTTGAAGGGGGTTTGATAAGGTCATATAAGTGTGACTGGCTGTATATGGTTTAGTCAGATGCTATTTGAACTGGTAGAGCAAGTCAAGGTTAAATTAAAGCAGAATTCTAGTACTTTAATCAGTCAATAACTTGCAGCAACAGGTTTAGGGACAGAGGTTGGCAGGAGAGACAAAGTAAGGAAGGAAGCAAAAACAATGTTGTATATCACGTGCAATTAGATCCAAGTACAAGTGCGCTGTGGTGGGGCATCTAATATACCTTATTTCCTTGCTGCAGGCAACCATTTGTTTTGACAGTCCAATATTGACAGTGCTTAATTTATAATATAATAAGTACAAGTGCCCAAATTAATCTCAGAAGCTGCCAGAATCAATGATAAATTTCACGTTGCCGAATACCAAGTATGTTTAGTCTTGATTCCACCTTTTGCCTCTTTGATCCACCAAAATATTCTCCCTGCGTGTTTATTTCACTCTTGAAGGTTCTTTATTACCCTGATTTCTCTCTTTGTCACGCCCAAGGAGCAGCAGGTGCAGTTCAGCATCGGTGCAGCCTTTTCTTTGCCGGATCCAAGGTCAGCAGGGGAGTCCTTCTTTGGTGGTCTTCCTCAAGTCAAGCAAGATTGAAATTCCGGTTGCAGGGGTGCCCCTTTTTTGCCCAGAAAGTGCCTACAGGGACAGTCACAGTCACAAGCCAATGGGCCACTAGGTTACCTCCCACCTAATGAGAACTTCCTATGAAGTGTGGCACTTAGCTATCCCAGAAGGCTCCATTCTTCCATGCAGCATGGAGGGAGTAGAGGTGTGTGGAGTAGCAGTGAGTGTTGTAGAAGGTCGTAGAGTGGTTAAGCCACACTGTCTCCCCACACTGTTTCCCACCCCGCCCTTTTCATGTGTTGCTTGGACTACGGCTGCAGGTTCGGCTCGGGCCGGCATACGCTGGGAACTTGGATGGCAGAGTGAGTAATTTTAATTACATTACCTGTAGTGTATAGAGGGCACTCCGTAATTATTCTGGGTGCCTTTAAATCTATGTACTGTGTGTGTTCAGCTACTTGTGGCCTGAGTGCTGCGCTCCTTGTCGCTGCACCTGCTTGCTCGTGCTGGGGGGCTAGGTCTTGGTCTGGTGTCATGGCCTCCCATACCGGTTTCCCAGGAGTCTGGGCCTCAGATGGTGAGGAGCAGGTGATGAATAAGGGATGGGTTCTCTCCTCTTGCCCTTCCTGCTCGCATGCTTGCACCCTCTGGCTTTGCATCCACTGCTAGATGGTGTCCCCTGGGGATCTATCGTTTTTCGTTGGTACTGGAACTGGACCTTTTTCAGCACATGGACTTCTCCCCTCACAGTCCTCATTTTTTCCCAACCCCTCACACCCCTTAGGTTTGTCTCACCTTTCCAGCTGCTGCTCATCATTCATCATATATTCTTTCTCCTTCTATTCACCCCAACGCAGTCTTAATTCTCTCCCTTCACCTCAAGTCACACAGGTATCTCCCCTACCACCGAAGAGCTCTAATCTATCTAGCAACCGGTGCACATATACATTCCCAGTGCACTACTGTGATTGAAAAGTACATTTGTAAGGCACGCTTTACTGTAACCACTGGGTACGGGTGTGCGGAGCAAAGAGGGACTCCGTGGAATTTCACAGTTTTTCCTACTATGCAGATTTCCACAGAGCACCACTCCGTGAACTCCGGCCACTCCTACAAATAAGGTCGAATGTAGGCTTGCTTACAAGGATCCAGAGACTACATCTCAAGAGACAAGGAGTGAGAAAATTTACCAGAAATGAACATGGATACTTGGGAAAGAGAAAAAGATGATGAGTAGAAAGGACATAAAACAAGGTTTTCATGGGTAGCCTAACTATTTAGCACAGAGCCAGATTGAAATCACCATCTCCTTACCACAAGGCGGCTTCCCAAGTCTGGCTACTGTGTAGATATTTCCATCTTCGATTTTCAGAATCTGTCCGTCAGCAGTACCAGTGTATAGAACATCTGTTAAGAAATAGTAAAAAGTGAAGGTTACAATAGTAAGAAACAGGCTGGACAAGAAAATGCTCCCACAGTGGGGTTCCCCAACATTCAAATGACAATTGCAAATCAAAGCAGTTCAAAATTATAAACTGGAGATCACTGAGTTGGTGCAGTTGCTTGAAACATTAGAGACTGCAAAGGCAGTTTTTGTTGATCAAGTCTAAAAGCAAAGAGGTGAATGCCAGAAACAAGGCTTAAAGCAAAGTTCAGTTTGTCAATATGCATTCACAGCAACCTAACACTTGTGTGCACAAGATCAGATTTGGTGCTCAAAATAACATTAAAAAAAAGAAAACTTACCTGAACTCTGTGACATCCTCGACCTGGAACTCTTCTTTCCACACAAGAACCGGAGGCAGCAACTCCCTCTGCCAAACCTGGAGCTGCTCTCACCAGAATGAGAGCAGCCCTAGGATTGCTGGGAGCAGCCCAACTCAGCACTTCACAGCGCTCTGGAGGCTTTGGCTTTCTCCAACCCAGCTGTCGTAAGACAGCTGGGTTAGAGATGTTTTAAGTGTGCATGTATGGCTGGCCTTCGCAAGACAGCAAGCCAAAAAGACATGCGCACTTTAAACAGAAGCATGTCAGGGAGGAGGGTGGACTGGTATGGCACTGTCACTCAGCAGTGGCCCCGCCCTGACGCTCAGGATGGTAGATGAAAAATAAAATAGTAATTAGTTAATTTTTTATTTTTCATCTTTGGGGGCTTTTTAAGTGGGGCGACGCTCCTCTGCTCAAATGGAGGAGCCGCCCCTTTCCAGAGCATAAGAGTTTATTTTCAAACCAGCAGCAATGCAGTGATAAACTTTCTATTTAACTGTAAAGCAGGCCTACTGGAGGCTCAGTAATCTTACTACAGATAGCCCTCAGAGCCCCGAGGCAAGTGTTTTTTACAATGTTACTGCATATCAAGTGTGGAGCCTGCATCCAGTGTAACGGCTTCATTTTTATTAGAGAAAGTCTAACGTCGTAAGGATTACGCAAGGCCCATCAGCCATTGTTTTCTCTAAAATACGTGACAGGCAAAGTTCTCATTCAAACAACTTCGCCAAGCAGTCAACCTTTCGTCCAACAGTATGATCCATGATGTATCCTTACTTTACTTCGGAAGATCAGCTAGAATGCTCGGATAACTTATATGATGGAATTAAGCTGGGCTTACCAGAGGTTGATATTGTTTTTAGGTCGAACCTAAGTGTACGACCTCTTGTATACTTTAGTATACATTTATATCTGTGGGCCAAATGCCATTCCTTGCTTCTCATTTGTTTGTTTCAATGTCCTTTAAAAATCCTTGCTCACTAGTGGGCAGTCCTGCCTCTTTGTACCTGCTTTTTCCTCAAAGGAGCAGGGACTTAGTACAATATCATTACACTTTGTACTGTTGATCTGCTCGAGGGGGGACTATTTTATTATGTTTTCAACCTGTTACCCTGTGGGTGCTCAGGCATAACTTCTTACATTTTATTGCAGCATTAACGTCTTGCCCTTCCTGTCTGAATCCAGCTGCAACCAGCCATGCTTTCTAGCCACTGCAGCTCTAAATCATGTAAAAGGTTAAACCAAAACTTAAACACAGCTTGAAATGATACTTTAATATGCATGCTACTTGGGTTTTTCCTCCCCTCCAGGACTTGTGCTTGGCTACTGGCTGAGGAGTTGGAAGTTTTTCCTCATCTTTTTCGCGCAGAGGCCAAAATGTTTCCTTCTGGAAAAATGTCCCCTTTAAAATGTGCATTTGAATGTATTACATCAAATAAAAGCAGAACAAGATCATAGGGCCATCACATGGGCTGGGCGATGGATCACACTGGATACTGACTTCAGAGGGGCAATGTTTCAACGTTTATTTTACTTTTAAAAGTACTCCACTCATTGCTGGCCTCCTGCAATTTCCAGACAATAAAAATGTCAAGATAACTCCGTTGATTGATGTTCTTGCTGGAGAGATCAGAGTTGTCCAGTAGGAGAGGTTTTAACTCATTGCAAGTTAGGCAGAGGGTTAATATACCAGCTGCAAAGAAAGTGTACCATGAGGATTACAAAGTGCATAAAACGTAAATAGGTCAATAGGTTACTGCTCTTCTGTTACTTGCAGCGTATAAATTAAAATCCTAACAGAACAGTGAATTTAGAACTGTCATCAAAGAACTCCATGCACTGCAAAGTAAAGATTAGAGGAGATATTAAAGTTGCAAAAAGGGTTCATCTGGATGGAAATTGATTATTTTTATTTAAGAGAACCCCCACCTATGGTGTTCGGTTTTCAATTCTGATTGTGTGCTTCTGAGGCCCAAGCACTCTTTAGCAATTCTGCCTACCAATATGTATGACTTGTGACTCCTGCACCCTGTAGTCCTCTGTATTATGTAAAATTTTCAAAACACATTTATACACTTATGAATGATTGTCTCTGTGTAATTTGTGTGTGGTGCAAAGTGCTCCGATACCCTACAATGGTATGAGTAGCACTTTATAACTAATTAAATGCATCTGAACATTAGTGGTTTTGGAGCCTTAAAGGACAAGGTTAAAGGGTGGTGGTGAGGGAATCTGTATCACTCAGCCTTCCTCAACCTCACCTGAGCACCGTCTCAGCATCATCACAGCACCACCTCCTCATCAGTGCACCACCAGTGCAGCACCAACTCATCAGTGCACCACCCCCTTATCCGCACTTCACAGCACTATCTCAGCATCAGTGCACCACCAACACAGCCCCACCGCAGTATCAGCGCACCATCACCTCAGCACCAACTCAACATCACTCAGCACCACCTGATCACCACCTCAGACACAGTTCATCACCACCACCTCAGCATCAGCACAGCACATCAGCATCAACACAGCACCACCTCCTCATCAGTGAGCCACCACCAGTGTAACACCAACTTAGCATCAGTGCAGCACCAGCGCAGAACCGTCTCCTCATTAGCACAGCACCACCTGAACACCACCACCTCAGCACAGCACTACCTCATCAGCACAGCACCATCTCAGTATCAACACAGCACTACCTCCTCAGTGAACCACCAACTCCGTAGCAGCGCAGCACCACATCAGCACAGCACAATCTCAGCATTAGCACAGCACAATCTCTGCATCAGTGCACCACTACCAGCGCAGCACCACCTCAGCAGCAACTCAGGACCCATGCAGCACCACTTCAGCATCAGCACAGTACCAACTCAGCATCATTCGGCACCTCCTTAGCACCAGCGCAGCACCACCACCACCTCAGCATATCTCAACACCACTCATCATCACTCAGCACCACCTCCATATCACTCAGCACCACCTCCATATCACTCAGCACCACCTCCATATCACTCAGCACCGCCTCCATATCACTCAGCACCGCCTCCATATCACTCAGCACCGCCTCCATATCACTCAGCACCGCCTCCATATCACTCAGCACCGCCTCCATATCACTCAGCACCACCTCCATATCACTCAGCACCACCTCCATATCACTCAGCACCACCTCCATATCACCCAGCACCACCTCAATATCACTTAGCACCACCTCAATATCACTCAGCACCACCTCCTCATCAGTGCACCACCAACTCAGCATTAGCACAGCACCACCTCTGCATTTGCATAGCACTGTACCCACATCAGTGCACCACCACTTTAGCACAACACCACATCACTTAGCACCAACTAATCACCAGATCAGAACCACCCGAGCGCCAGTGTAGCAGGAGCACCTCAGCATGAATCAGGACCGCATTAGCACTGCATTATCTCCACATCAGTGCATCACCACCAGCTCAGCACCAAAGCAGCCCCACCTTAGCAGCAACTCAGCTAAATGCAGCACCACTTCAACAGAGCATTACCTCAGCACAGCACCAACTCATCATCGAGTACTACCTGAGAACCAGCTCAGCCCCACCTCAGACCCAGAGCAGCACCACCACCTCAGCCTCACTCAGCACCACCTCAGCCATACCAGCACCACCTCAGCATTATTCAGCACCACCTCATCATCACATCATCATCAGTTCACCACCAGCACAGCATCAGCGCAACACCACCTCAGCATCACCTCAGTAACATTCAATATCACCTCCACACCAGCACACAACTACCTCAGTATCACTTAGCAATACCTGAGTTTCATTCAGCATCACCTGAGCATCACATCTGAACCAGCACACCACCACCTCAGCTCCACTTCAGCATTACTCAGCACCTCCTCAGTGTGCCCTCAGAATCTGGCATCTGTTGTTGCTCTCCTAGTGTCCGTCTGCGGCTCGTGTTTTAATTCAGGCACTATTTCTCAATCTCCACCCTCCTACTGTTAGTGTCCCTTCCTAAAAAAAAAAGCTACAACAAACGAGCTTTACAACAGGCCGGAGGAGGTTGCCAACATTGCAATGACAAAAAAACCTCTAGAAGACGTTTTTTGATAATTCTTTTTTTTTAAAGAATCATTCAACTGTACATAATGTCTTCTTAAAATCCACTGCATAACCCTCCACATTACAAAATACCATTCCACATACTTACACACAACACATAATTCCAATACACTCAAAAATACATAATTACGATCCACATAATACAACTGCACACACCACATAATTCCACTACACAAATCCACACCATAGTTTCACACCATACATTCCCACAACTAACAAGTTTAATTTAACCCACATAATTGGAACACACCACATACATCCACTCCAATCCGTAACACATAGGTAGGCGACATTGACAATGCAATAGCTCCAACTCTTTCCTTTTTTGGTACTCATAGATCTGATGCTTAGCTCCTATTTGTTCTTTTCCGTCACTACAAACGCAAAGCTATACACAAAGTTCCATGCCACACAATTTCCAACCCACACCACATAATGTAACACCAAACCACATAATACAACTCAACACCATGACACAACACCACATACATCCAATCCACACCACACAATTCTACAATGTGCCACAAAATTCAGCTGCACACCACATAATTAAACTGTACGAGTTACCACTCCACACAATCCCACTACACATAATGCCAGTACACTGAATGACTCAAAATTGCTACCCATATATTTCCACAGCACGCCATGCTACACAACGCCACTACACAAATCCACTCCACACCACACAACTACACTCCACACAATTACACAACTAACTAATCCAATCCAACATACACACTACATACTTACACTCCATAACACAAGAAAATGCATTGCCATGTACAATGCCAATAGCTTCAAAACAAATAAATGCGAGACCGATTGCATTTCAAATGCTTGTTTGGCATTGGAGTTTATGAATCTGCACAAGACAAACCTTTTTCAGTTGGCTAATCAGTGGACCACGGGGACACAGATGCATCAGCAGCAAAGGAACAACATAATCATCCACATAAAGCATTTTCAAACTGCAATTGCTACTTTGTTTTCAGCTCAATTGCTGCAAATACACCACTTTAGCATTCCAAAGTCAGCTTTGAGTACTGCACAACAAGCATACTCCGAAGAAACCATTGGAAGGCTTATTCAGACATTGGCATATAGAGAGAGCAGCAGAGAGAAATCTAGTGGGGAAAAACAGGGAGACAGGCACGAAAAAACACCCACATGCACATTGTGTCTCAGTTATGTTTAATGCACTTTAGTTTAGCACTAAAATAAGAATATCTTGATGACCATTGCCTACCACTCATGATCTTACAAAGTCTATTCTTAAACACCTCAAGCAAAGAATGTGTGAGGGCGAGGGTGAATCTAGCTGCACGAATCTTGGGGCTAGCATACACTGCAGCTACCGCAGACGTCTTTCCGGGGTTCTAAAGGCTGCTGTGCTAATAAAGCCATCCCACACAAGCTGCACATTCATTATTAGAAGCTCTGATGCGATACGACCAATATTTACAGAACTGGTTGAGAATGTTCCGAAGCTTCTATAATCTCGTCAAAGGTTGTGGAAAAAAAGACAACTGGTTGACTGAGTTTAAGATGCTTAAATAATTTCCATATATGCCTAGGTGCAGACAGGAGGAAGACATGGTAACAATCCCAGCTGCACGATTATGTCTTACAATTAACATTTAGCAAGAGATCAGTACTGCAAGCTTTGGTAGGTCTGGTGTAGTTTTAAAATCCCCAAAGGAAATAAAGGGCCAGATGTACGACCAGTATAAATTGCGATTCGCAATTTGTGCTCGATTGCGAGTTGCAAATTGCGAGTCACAATTTACAATGAACAACAGTGTTAGAGACACGGATTGCGATTCCCAATGGGGTCGCAAAATGCAAGCCTCATGATTGTTAATGAGGCACTCGCAATATGAGACCCCATTGGGAATGTTTGGCCCTCCCAGGGATGGTGGCCTGCTGGGCTCAGCAGACCTCCATGTCTGAGACTGCTTTTCAATAAAGCAGTTTGTGTTTTTTAACGAAGCCTGTTTTCCTTAAAGGGATTCGGGATGTATTTTTTTTTTTAAATGAAACTTTTTCGTATATTTTTTTTAGGGCAGGTAGTGGTCCCTCAAACCACTGTCTGCCCCCAAAAAATATTTTCCCCTGCATTTCCAAATTTGAGACTGCATTACCACCCTCTTGAATTGCGAGTGTTTTCCAACCGCAATTGCGGTCACAAAACATTCGTACATGGCTTGGGAGTCTCTATTAGAAAGGGAATGCCCCTCCTAATAGCGAGTCGCAAAATAGTGTTAGTACATGGCCCAGAGGAAAATTTCATGCGCAAATGAGTCGCAAACCTGTTTGCGAATTCAAATTTCCGTTGTACATCTGGCCCCAAATCTCCAAGAATACATTTCAGTTGTACTGCTCTGAACAATATGGATCTGCTTAAATGGGTGTGAACATGGCATTTACTAAAGAATTAAATTTTTAAAGATCAAAATATTATATCATTGTGGGAGCAAACTATATCTCAATATTCAGGACACCTCAAAGTCAAATCACCCCAATCACCCTATGTATATTAATTACCTCACTCATGACATCACTGATAATACCACTGCGGCATTTGCAATGTATGAAATTGATGAGAAAAATGTGCATTGCAGTGACGTGTGTTATAGTTACTTGAGAGACCGATAACTAGTGATTTTTTTTTTTGTTTAAAACGTTATGTTGCTATTGAACATTTCACCTAACTATAACGCTATATATATATATATATATATATATATATATATATATATATATATATATACACATACATACACACATATATATTACCTAGTGGGGGTCGCCACTGAGTAGTTATAATTTGGATAGCTTTTCCATAGTTTTTTTGTGTAGCTAATAACTTTGGACCCATTTGATGAATTTCCACAACATTTTCCAAAAAGGTGCAACTTTTTGAATAGGTAGTGCATGGAAAGTTTCAGAGTGATCTATCAAGCGGGCCGAGAAAAAAAAAGTAGGTCCTAAAATATAAAAATCCCCATGCAAAGACTGCTAACAGAATTACACCAAATTTAGCAGGAAGCTAGATGATGGTCAGCAGATTGTGCTTTTTGTGATTTGGTGTAAATCTGTTCAGTAGTTTTTGAGAAATTAAGGGTCTAAAATAATAGTATATTTTGGCAGTTGGTCTTGCAAGAGTCTTGCTGGTGTCCTGCAAGAGCGCAAAATCAAAAATGGAGCCCTGTGATTGGTCAAGAGGCTGGGTTTTCTCGTGAGCCTTCATACTCTTGCAGGAGTGAGAGCGCCTGTGAGTCACCCAAGCACTCCGATTGCCCGATGGTGGAATTTTAGAATGTGACTGTTTACAGTAATAAAATTGCAGGTGTTATGGAAATCAAGTAAAATAGCTATACAAGGGGGCATCAGAAAAGCATGCTGTCCCTTTAGATTTAGAGAGGAGGTCTCAAAGGGAAAAAGGAGTAGGTGAGTTCTGAATACAGTCTACTAGTAAGAATGCATATTGTGCCCTTTGTTATTGACAGGAAGTGTGTAAAAGATAAGTACTGGGATGAGAAGAAGGTTAATTCTTTTTTTTTTAATTCTCACAATCGCAAGAAACTCACAGGATCGGGAAAAATAAGAAAGTAGATGATCTACGAATACACCCTAGAATGTAGATTTGTTACTGTAGGAAGGAGGTAAGGGAATATTTATTTTGCATGATTAATTAAAATCTTTGCAAATACATAACACAAGTTCCCTTCTATGCAGAAAATATAAACATAAAAACAATGATAAAAGACCATCAATAAAAATATTCACAACTTGTACAGTTGGATGGTATTCAAGACTATGAAACTAAAATCCGTATACTTCTGGGAGAGCTAGACTAACAATAACTTCACTTGGTTAACAAGCAACATTCACAGCATAACCAGGTACGTTGTTCTAAGCTGGCAGAAGTTATTAATTTAAAAAGCTAATGAGACTATAAGATACTGTTAATTTCGTTTAACATAGTGAAGTGCATTTTTTTAACCTATAGGCCAATAAATTAAAGTGCTGGTGCGACTGTAAAGTGTTGTTACTCGCTTTCAGAGGCTCCCTTCAGGTGGCCCTTGTAGCCTTATTTGTGACATACTTCTGTATGCTACACGTTTTTGAGTCTCTTGGTCACCGTCTCAAAGAATTTTGTTAGCCGACAGTTTAGCTGAACCTCAACAGGGTTGAAGCAAAGCTTTATTGCCTGCCTCAGGACCGGATGCCATAATACCTGAAAAAAGAGCGTAACAAGGTGCGTCTTATATCCTTTAGGTTGGGACAGTTACAGATGACATGAATAATGTCCTCCTTCCCACTTCCACATAGACAGCAAATCGACGTACCTTCTCCCCTTTCCCATGGAGGAAGATGGGGATTGATTGCAATAACCCACAGTTGTAGCTTTAAGAAATTTTCCTTCGTCCTTATTTTGACTCCTGTACTCAAGTAGGATTGTGGTTTGAGCCTTACAGAATCACTGAGCTCTATCCAGCCATGTGCCTTTTTAGCAAGAACTGCTTTGTCTTCTAAGGCAGATAGCATGGATGTTGTTTTTTTCACTACTTTTGTAAAGGAAAGATGATCGGCTGGTGTTGCAGGGAGCTCGAACAATGCCAGTAGCTCAAGGGAGTCAAGAAAGTAATCCCTGGCTGAGCATTTGCCTTGACGAGATAACTCATTCCAGAGGTGGGAATTTAGGGACCCTGCCTCTGCACTGTGGATTTTATGCCAACTTTTTACGTACGCCCCCCTTCTTTCCACCGATTGTCTTCGGAGCCCAAATTCCAGCCTCATTTGGGCTGGCAAGACGTATTTTGGGAGTTGGAAAATGTCTCCATAAGAATTAGCTATTACTACGTTTAGGGCTGCTGTGTCTTTACCTTTAAGAGCCTCACTCCTGTATGGTAATGTCAGCAGTAATTTGGCTCGCAGTACTTGTAAAGAGGGATCAAGCGTGAGGTAGGGAAGCCATTTCTTCAATGATTTCAATGCTAAATAAGTCATAATTCCCTTTCTCCGCATGGACTCTAGCTGGGGTTTAAAAGAGCTTTAATGGTCCATAAGTATTCCCAGATATGTATAGCTTGCTACCTGATCCAAACGTTGGCCATCTAGGAACCAACTGTTTTGCTTCTTTTTATGGTAGATTACTGCCCAAATTTTGGTTTTCTTAAGATTTATTTGGAGGGCGTTCTGGTATGAGAAACTACTTGTCGTGTTCAAAAGATGCTGAAGACTGATGCGAGTCCGGCTTATCAGAACTAGGTCGTCCGCATATAGCAGGTTTGATAATAACTTGTTTCCCAGTTTTGGAGCATGGGATGTGCAGCTGTCCAACTCCCCAGGCGATCGGCCAGGAAAAGATTAAAAAGAAGTGGCGCGAGGCCTTTCGAGGTCGCAATCCATTTGGAGATGTGTCCCTGCGCCTAATTTAATCCTGACCCAGGTATCTGTGTGTAACTGTTTGAGCAGATCCAGGAGTGAATTTGATAAACCCCAGCTTTCAAACTTTATCAAGAGTTTAGCTCGGTCAAAGTGGCTGTATAGTCAATAAAACAAAGGAATAAGAGGATTTTTGCTTCCTTAGCTGCATCCATTAACAGTATTAGGGCCAATATGTTTGTTGTTGTTCCTGGGCCACTGCAAAACCCGATTTGGTTTGTGGGAATGATAAGAGTTTTCCGAAGCCCAAGAAATTAACTCATCCAAGATTATTTCCGCGTAGTATTTTGCATCTATGAGGGAGAATAGTCGATAGTTGTTTGGATCGGTCCTATCTCCTTCCTTGAAGATAGGACTGATAATTGATCCTTTCCAGAATTATGGCTGCAGATTTTACGCCCTTAAAGACCTGTAATAATGCCTTACTCCAGAAGTCGAAAAATGTATAGATGCCAGCCCACTATATTTGGTTTTGCTATAAATCATTAGCAACAGATCAAAATCAATTTTGATTTGTTAGGTATATTTATTTTTACCTTCTCTTTGGGTTCTCTTTATGGAAAAAATCAATCGTTTCTATGTCAGAAAAAACAACACAACATATATAACAAATATATACATTAACTTATACACACCATTTACCAAAAAACGTTATTACATACATATAAACATTCACTGTACACTATACACTAGACTTTCATTATATACAACATCGCTTATGCAAATCTATTTTCAGTCGTTCCTCAGGCAAATCTCAGCTCTTTGCCTTATTGACCATCAATGATTACAATTAGAGGAACAGTAGTGAACAAAGTCATACTAGACAGGAGATAACACTCATTATCAATCTCTATGAGTCAACAGTTATTAGTATTTTTAAATTGTATCTCCGTTCTGCCGACGCGTTTCGAACACCACACAACAGTTATGGGTTCTCCTCAGGGCCTTGTCACTTCTCTCTGCATGTGTATAGAAAAAAAGAAAAGCACCAAAAGGTGTTTCAGTGTGAATTCTCTAGCCTCATATCTACAAAAGTTGCATTATACTGCATTTGGGGTCCATATTACCTTTTCATGTGGCTGTGGTAGTCCTATATTCGGTTTTAGATCTTTAGAGCTGCAATCTGAAGAATAATTCTATTTAGAGCCAGACTTGGATTGAGCCTTAAGGTTACTTTAACAAAACACTGCGTGACATACCTTTTTTTTTTAATCTTGTGGGTCCGTGTATGGGCGTCCCCCTATGGCTCGGAAACACTTTTCACCTATGAGCAATGCAGGATTGGTTTACTATTTGTGGGCTTATATTACCTCTCAGACACGTGCAGAATCTTCAGATTGCAGCTCTAAAGATCTAAAACCGAATATAGGACTACCACAGCCACATGAAAAGGTAATATGGACCCCAAATGCAGTATAATGCAACTTTTGTAGATATATGAGGCTAGAGAATTCACACTGAAACACCTTTTGGTGCTTTTCTTTTTTTCTATACACATGCAGATAGAAGTGACAAGGCCCTGAGGAGAACCCATAACTGTTGTGTGGTGTTCGAAACGCGTCGGCAGAACGGAGATACAATTTAAAAATACTAATAACTGTTGACTCAGAGATTGATAATGAGTGTTATCTCCTGTCTAGTATGACTTTGTTCACTACTGTTCCTCTAATTGTAATCATTGATGGTCAATAAGGCAAAGAGCTGAGATTTGCCTGAGGAACGACTGAAAATAGATTTGCATAAGCGATGTTGTATATAATGAGTCTAGTGTATAGTGTACTGTGAATGTTTATATGTATGTAATAACGTTTTTTGGTAAATGGTGTGTATAAGTTAATGTATATATTTGTTATATATGTTGTGTTGTTTTTTCTGACATAGAAACGATTGATTTTTTCTATAAAGAGAACCCAAAGAGAAGGTAAAAATAAATATACCTAACAAATCAAAATTGATTTTGATCTGTTGCTAATGATTTATAGCAAAACCAAATATAGTGGGCTGGCATCTATACATTTTTCATATTCATATAAGGTTCAGCCATCCCCACATTCCAAGAACCTAACTCCTTTTCTTCAAAAAATTACTCCAGAAGTCGGCATCATGTTTGCACAACATCGGAGGGATGCCATTAGGGCCTGGGGCACCCGTAGCTTTGTCCCTGGCTGTCAGTCTTTGTATCTGTTTTTCCATGAGGGCATAACATTCCTCTTTAATGGAGGCTGATGAGGCTAAGTCTACGGCCAACTGGAACCCCTGTTGATTGCGGGGATTGAGGTTGTCGGACGTTTGATCTTCCATAGTGGGATTTTGTATCACTTCTTCCCTGTTGGTGTCTTCTCCATCTGTTGTCACATTACCCGTTTCCTTGTCCGCATCCACGTCCATTTGCCTATTGTTGTTAAAATGGGAGAAGAGGTAATCTACCCAAACAGATTCTGTTATATTAAAGCTTATTCCCGGATGGTTTGGTCGCTCTATCTTGTGGATCATTTGCCAAAACATAGAGCTGTTTTTTGGTTTGGCATCACAAAGTAACTTGGCCCACAGTTAATCATTCTTTGATCTTATTTTCCCCGACTTCTTCCTTGGTAGTAGTGCCTTTACTTTCCAGAGGGTTGACTGCAAGTCCAAGTTCCGTGGGAATTTTCGGAGCGGTCTCAATGTTTGGTTTATGATGCGTATCTTTGAATCCGGGCTACTTGTCAACCTAGTTAGGGCTTCTTCCGATTGTCTTGATTTGGGCCCTATCCTGTTCGCGAAATTACCCACCGAAGATCGTAATAAAGTTTTCCCATTCTTTTTCCGTTGGGGCTGCTGATTCTTTTTCTAGATTGTATAGCGTTGCGGAGGCTGATAATGCTTCAATGTTGTTAAGATTACATCTTATACGCTTAAGGTTTGAAATCTCCTCGGTTACTATGGGATTCCAAGCATCTACTAAGACAGCCGGACTTGCATTCAACAGCACTTCCTGCGGTAGATGCTCAGTAGGTGCATTACCACCTATTCTAAAGGTTGCTATTTTGTTGAACATAGCTGATGTGAATGTAAAATCTAGAGAAGAAGTTTTTGAAGAGTGGAATGTGGCGACTAGTGGGTTATCCTCCAGGAAGGGGCCGTTCAGTGCTCTACAATTTAAGTGTTCAAGTGCCTGTAGCAGATATTTTGAAAATCTTGTTGGTTTATTCATTTTTGCTGAGCCCTAATTCGGTATCCCCCATACTGCTTTGAGATCGTGCACAGAACCATCATCTTGGTCCGACCCAAAAAGATGTAAATTGAAGTCTCCAGCCAGGATAATATGATCGGCGGAAGGCTCTTACTTGAGATGGTGTTTATTAGAGTCTACTATTTACACCTACCAGCTTGGGAAGAGTTCCGAGTAGATAGTTAAAACTCTTCCCACACCCTACTACACAGAGCCGTAGATGGGTCTCAGTGGAGAGGTAAGTCCCTCTGCACACCCACTACACACAACCATCATCTGAGAGAGAGGTCTGAAAAGATAGGCAGTCATCCACACACCATACTACGCACAGCTGTCATTTGAGAGGTGTGAAAGCAGAGGCCAGTTCCTCTCCAAATACTGCTACACGCACCTGTCATCTGAGAGAAAGGCCACAAAGGAGAGGCTAGTCTATCCACATACCCTCCTATGCACACCCATCATCTGAAAGAAAGGTCTCAAAGGAGAGGCCAGTCGCTCCCCATACATCCTACTAGGCACACCCATCATCTGAAAGAGAGGAGTGAAAGGAGAGGCCAGCCCATCTACAAATCCTACTACGCACAGCCATCATTTGTGAGAGAGGCGCGAAATACCTCTCCACTCACTACAATATATACCTGTAATTTGAGAGAGAAGTCTAAAAGAAGAGGCCAGTCCATGCACACACGCTACTACACACACCCATCCTCTAAAAGCGAGGTCTCAAAGGAGAGACCAGTTGCTCCCCATATACCCTACTACGCACACCCGTCATCTGAGAGAGGCCTCAAAGGAGAGGCTAGTTCATCCACACACCCTTCTATTCACAGCCATCATTTGAGAGAGTTCAGAAAGGAAAGGCCAGTCAATGCACACAACCTATTATGAACACCAATAATCTGAGAGAGAAGTGTGAAAGTAGAGGCCGGTTCATCCCCACTATGTACACGCATCATTTGGGAGAGGGGTCTGAAAGGAGAGGCCAGTCCCTCCCCACACACTACTACTGACACCCATCATTACAAAGAGAGGTCTCAGCACAGAGGCCAGTCCCACACACCCTATTATGCACACCCCTCATCTGAGAGAGGTCGGAAAAGAGAAGCCAGTCCCTCTGCACACGGCACTAAACGCACACCAGTCATCTGAGAGTCAGGTAATTAAATTATACTTTACGTTTTTTTAAAAACTCCAAAAACTGAAATTCACTGAACAAAATCAAAGGTTAAAATAATGTTAAAGTTAGGTGTGATAAAAAGATCAGCTTCTTAAAAAAAAAAAAAAAATTTAAACGTTACAAATTCAGCCACCCCAAAAAACAGTAACGTACCGTTATAGTTAAGTGTGTCATTTGAGACGTCATCAGTGTTGTCATAAATGATTTCAAAAGATGTTATAGAACATGTCATGAGTGATGTGATGTCATATGTGAGGTCCTAAGAAGTGCATGGCGGGGGCTGCAAGTTATAGTTTGCGGAAACTGTAACTGGTAAATTTCTGAAGTTTAGTTCAAAGTTCAAAATGTTAATGTTGCCCCTGACAAATTCACCTAAATATAACTATATATATATATAACTATATATATATATAACTATAACTATATATATATATATATATAACTATATAACTATATATATATATATATATATGACCAAGTCCTCCTCCAAAGAAAAGGCAGTGACCCGTGGGGAAGAAAAAGAAGCACTTTAATGTCGACATGACACAGGCGAATGCATTTCGGAGTTTCCTCAATCATCAGCGCCATATAACACAAACCTGTGGCACTGCGATGGGCACCTGCTTCGCCCCCAGCTATGCTAATTTGCATATGGGCTGGTGGGAGGAGCAGGTGATCCGGAAGCAGTGCCAAAATGTATGGGAAAACAACATCCTCCATTGGAGTCGCTTTATTGACGACTTGTTTGTTGTCTGGAGAGGCCCCCTATCTGATTTAAATATGTTTCTGGCCAAAATACAGAAAAACAGTTTAAACTTGAAATTCACCAGTACTGTAAGCACAGAATCTGTCAACTTTTTAGACCTCACAGTCTACATTAAGGACAATAAATTACAGACTAAATTATATAGGAAGGAGACCTCTGGAAATACTGTGCTGCATGCCAGTAGTTTCCACCCTACTAACTTGGTGAATAGTATCCCCTATGGGGAAGGTCTAAGGGTTTTGAGAAATTGCAGTGACCCTAATGACAGAGATCGTGCATTAACTGACCTTCAAGTACGATTTAAACAGAGGGGGTACAGTGATAGCTGTCTTAATACATCTTTCAGTAAAGTCAAGCATAAAACCAGAGAAGAAGTCCTCTTCAAAAACAGTAGGAAGATGAAGAATCAAGCAGAAAATGAGTGTAGGTTGATCACTAACTATAACAAACTGCATGGATCGGTGAGGAAAATCTTGACACGCCATTGGCATATTATCAAAAATGACCCAATCCTTGGTCCTTTACTCACCAATAGACCCCTTATAACTTTTCGTAAGGCAAAATCATTCAAGCAAATGTTAGTGAAAACCACGTTGACTAAGGCTAAGAAAAAGACAAAAAGTAAAAAGAGCAATTGGTTGTCCAGAAAGGATGGGTTTTTAAAGTGTAATAAATGTAAAGCGTGTGAGCATGGAATGAATGCTAGTACATACCAACCAGGCCTTTCTAATAGAACTAAAAAGATCAGAGGACAATATGACTGCAAGACAGACTTTGCGATTTAGGTTTTGCGATGTAAATGCAACCTACAGTATGTAGGGAGCACGATTAAGCCCGTTCATCAACGGGTGTTACAACATCTGAGGGCGATCAAAAATGCAGATAGATCTTATCCGGTCGCCCGGCATTTCGAAAAGTTTCATGAAAAAAATTCAAGCAGTCTGTCCTATTTTGTTATTGATTCCGTACCCTTGAATGAAAGAGGGGGGGATAGGGTTAAAAGGCTCCGCAAGCTTGAATCGTGGTACATAGTGGAATTAAATACAAAAAGTCCATACGGATTAAATATTGAAGAGGATCTGTACACACACCTATGAATTTTGATTAAATTGTAACAATGATGAACTTTTGGTAAATTTAGCTTCCTGGTTAGTGTAATTCACTTCTTTTAGTTTAGAGTTTTTTTGTGTATTATTATTTGTTTTCAATTTTGTTTTGACACTTAAATGATTGAACTGATCGGATTTGCCCACTGGGGCTAGATTTGTAAACCTTTTTGGTTTCTGGTTTCTGAGGTTAATCCGCCATCAAAACTTTGGGGCTTTGATGCAAGTGCGATTTACCGAATATAAACCATTGATTACAGGTTGTTTGAAGGTGGTTAATTTAAGCCCACTTGGGCTGTATTATGTGCAATAATTGTCGAGTATCTTTGTCTCGATTAAAATATGGGGCCATAATAATGGGCGCGAGTATTTTGCGCTTTTTGGCACAAACACGCCTTTAATATCAATTACTGTTTCTTGGTTTTTATAATAATATTTTGTATAATCATGTTTGGAAATCAACCCCGCAATGAATGTATTATTTATATATATTTTTTGACGGAAACAAGAACTACAGAAGCCAGCGTGAATCTGTCTTTCAGTTCTATGATTTTATCTGTCACGTGATGCATCACGTGACATCTATGCACTTTAAATGTTTGTATGTGTATTGTAAACTTTAATCGTGACCAAGCCTGCTGGGTCAGGCGAAACGTGTTGATAAGCGACAAGAGATTAAAATGAAGTTTTTCACCACACTGTTGTCGTCTCCTCTTCAGATTGATTGTTGAGGTTTGAGCTCGTAATGTGATTCCTGCCTTTGCTCATGAGGTCGGAAGACGACGCGCCCTCTGATTTGGTGACGGCAGAAGTTCGTGAGCATTTGGAGAAGTTTGTTTGCTGCCGTCCCCCTCACGCAGACCGAGTCGGAGAAGTCGGAAAAGAACTCCGCAGTGTCCCGATTTCACACGCCGTGCAGAACCCGCGCCAGAACCTGGGTGAGTGCCAATAATCACCGGACAATTGTTTGGCGGTAAAAGAGGCGTTTGTGACTATTCGGGGTACGAGAGTCTGCAGCACTGAGGAAGAGGGAAAGCTTTGTGTGGGAGGGTCTGAGATTGAGTCGGCCCCACATTAGCGGTTGGTGTAAAACGCAAGGATTAGAAGTAATTGAAATGTCGCTTGAGGAAATGAATGAACGCGAGCAGGAAGCACTGCAGATATTTGATGAAGCAACCATTGGTGCTGCGGCACAACAACAGCCTTCAAGAGTTCGAAATGAGAAAATGCCTGACGTAATGGTGCGATTGAAGCGCCTAGAAAAATTATCCCGGGGTGAGCTTTCAAAATGGTGGGAATCAAGATCCCTACAGTGCTACCTTGAAGTAGGGAGAGTTCCAAGGGGGCAAAGAATACTTGTGGCCCCAACCTATGAAGACCCCGACCCCCTAATGTTACAGGAGTGGGCGGATAATAATCAAGATTCATCTTGCCGCATGCTGAGAATTTTAATTAAGTATGCGGAGAAAGATCGCACAAAAATGATGGAGGAAATTTATCAAATTAACGACATGCTGGCCAAAGAAGATAATCAGGAACCAATTGTTCTCTACAAAAAGGAGATGGGAGAGCGGTTGAAAAAGTTGGGAACTTCTATCAAGGAACGAAAAGCACAAAAGTTCATAAGGGATAAAAAGGATTATGACCGTGGGCAGATTTATACATTTGCCAAAAAATTTGAAAATGTCAGGAGAATGAAAATGAGTGGCGCAGCACAAAAACAACAGACCGCCCAATCTGGCATAAGCAGCGTACCAAGTTCAGATGTGGTGACCTCAGCAGAGGAAGGGCACAGGGGGGAAGTGGAAGAACGAATCCCTACAGTTATTGACGAATTTGGTTTTTTTCAAGAGGACCGACGGTTCAACCTTCGCCCAAGAACAAGGGTAAATTACGCCAAACCGCCAAGAGGAAAAGGCAAAGGAACAAAAGGCGCCAAGGTGCAAAACAAAGAGCAGTGATCAATGCACAAACGTCTTCTGACATTATCCCGGATTTGACCCAACCAAAAACATCGGTGATTAACTTGACTAACATGGAACTGTCTATTGAGGAGGAAAAGATCCTCAACTTAGGACTATCATTTTGCCCGATTGCCGAATTTAATTACGTCCAAACTCGGATAGACATTTTCAAATTCGCAAGACTTTTGAAATTAAAAAAACATTTCTCTTTGAACCAGGGTTCAGTGAGCGAGACTTTAAACCACGGAAACAGTGAGGCTTCACTGGGAGAATTAAATGTACAGGACATGGACCTCATGCTCGATATTCAACCTTCAGGTAGAATATACGAAGAAAATGAGAATGGTGTGAGCTTTGAAAGACAAATAGCTGATGAACCATTAGAACTAATGAGTCAAGCAGATGAGGTAGAAAGATCTGAAGGATAGGTCATCAATGCGAGTGACCCAACTAACTTTAGACCCAGATCTCGATACATTCCTTACACTGCACGTGATACCATTGACATTTTCAACGATTTGGTTGTGAATGACCTAAAGAACTTGGAGAAATGTACTAGTGTGTGCAATAAAAAATTTAGCAAGCAAGAAAAAGTTCAGACAGCCCTTATTATTAAGATCATGCAAGAGGACAAATGCATAGTACGTGATGCCGATAAGGGCAGGAATGTAGTCCTTTGGGATAGACAACAATATTTATCTGAAGCTTATAAACAGTTGAATAATAGAGCTTGCTATGTAAGGGTTAAACCTGAGATTATGTTTAACAGCCACGCACAATACAATTCAGAATTGGATAACTGGTATGGACAACTACTGATCACTCATGAGGAGTATAAATATCTGAAAATAATTAACCCAGTTACTCCAGTTTTCTATTTGCTCCCGAAAGTGCATAAGGACCCTTGTAATCCCCCTGGTAGGCCGATTATTTCGGCCATAGGTAGTGGGTTAGAAAACACCTCAATATTTATTGACTCTTTTTTAAATTCATTAGCTGCTCAACTCCCGTCGTATATTTTGGATACAGGGGATTTTCTTAAATCCATCTATGATATTCCCTGGGAAGATGATTTGATCTTGGTGACTATTGATGTCACCACCTTGTACACGAGCATTAAGCACAGTGATGGACTTAATGCTATAAGACATTTCCTGGGGACAAGACCAATTAAACTATGGGCTCATACCCAAATGCTTCTGTCAATGGTCTCAACCTGCTTAAAAAACAATTACTTCATCTTTAATGATGAATTATTTCACCAAACCTGTGGCACTGCGATGGGCACCTGCTTCGCCCCCAGCTATGCTAATTTGCATATGGGCTGGTGGGAGAAGCAGGTGATCCGGAAGCAGTGCCAAAATGTATGGGAAAACAACATCCTCCATTGGAGTCGCTTTATTGACGACTTGTTTGTTGTCTGGAGAGGCCCCCTATCTGATTTAAATATGTTTCTGGCCAAAATACAGAAAAACAGTTTAAACTTGAAATTCACCAGTACTGTAAGCACAGAATCTGTCAACTTTTTAGACCTCACAGTCTACATTAAGGACAATAAATTACAGACTAAATTATATAGGAAGGAGACCTCTGGAAATACTGTGCTGCATGCCAGTAGTTTCCACCCTACTAACTTGGTGAATAGTATCCCCTAAGGGGAAGGTCTAAGGGGTTTGAGAAATTGCAGTGACCCTAATGACAGAGCTCGTGCATTAACTGACCTTCAAGTACCATTTAAACAGAGGGGGTTCAGTGATAACTGTCTTAATACATCTTTCAGTAAAGTCAAGCATAAAACCAGAGAAGAAGTCCTCTTCAAAAACAGTAGGAAGATGAGGAATCAAGCAGAAAATGAGTGTAGGTTGATCACTAACTATAACAAACTGCATGGATCGGTGAGGAAAATCTTGACACGCCATTGGCATATTATCAAAAATGACCCAATCCTTGGTCCTTTACTCACCAATAGACCCCTTATAACTTTTCGTAAGGCAAAATCATTCAAGCAAATGTTAGTGAAAACCACGTTGACTAAGGCTAAGAAAAAGACAAAAAGTAAAAAGAGCAATTGGTTGTCCAGAAAGGATGGGTTCTTAAAGTGTAATAAATGTAAAGCGTGTGAGCATGGAATGAATGCTAGTACATACCAACCAGGCCTTTCTAATAGAACTAAAAAGATCAGAGGACAATATGACTGCAAGACAGACTTTGCGATTTATGTTTTGCGATGTAAATGCAACCTACAGTATGTAGGGAGCACGATTAAGCCCGTTCATCAACGGGTGTTACAACATCTGAGGGCGATCAAAAATGCAGATAGATCTTATCCGGTCGCCCGGCATTTCGAAAAGTTTCATGAAAAAAATCCAAGCAGTCTGTCCTATTTTGTTATTGATTCCGTACCCTTGAATGAAAGAGGGGGGGATAGGGTTAAAAGGCTCCGCAAGCTTGAATCGTGGTACATAGTGGAATTAAATACAAAAAGCCCATACGGATTAAATATTGAAGAGGATCTGTACACACACCTATGAATTTCGATTAAATTGTAACAATAATAAACTTTTGGTAAATTTAGCTTCCTGGTTAGTGTAATTCACTTCTTTTAGTTTAGAGTTTTTTTGTGTATTATTATTTGTTTTCAATTTTGTTTTGACACTTAAATGATTGAACTGATCGGATTTGCCCACTGGGGCTAGATTTGTAAACCTTTTTGGTTTCTGGTTTCTGAGGTTAATCCGCCATCAAAACTTTGGGGCTTTGATGCAAGTGCGATTTACCGAATATAAACCATTGATTGCAGGTTGTTTGAAGGTGGTTAATTTAAGCCCACTTGGGCTGTATTATGTGCAATAATTGTCGAGTATCTTTGTCTCGATTGAAATATGGGGCCATAATAATGGGCGCGAGTATTTTGCGCTTTTTGGCACAAACACGCCTTTAATATCAATTACGGTTTCTTGGTTTTTATAATAATATTTTGTATAATCATGTTTGGAAATCAACCCCGCAATGAATGTATTATTTATATATATTTTTTGACGGAAACAAGAACTACAGAAGCCAGCGTGAATCTGTCTTTCAGTTCTATGATTTTATCTGTCACGTGATGCATCACGTGACATCTATGCACTTTAAATGTTTGTATGTGTATTGTAAACTTTAATCGTGACCAAGCCTGCTGGGTCAGGCGAAACGCGTTGATAAGCGACAAGAGAATAAAAAGAAGTTTTTCACCACGCTGTTGTTGTCTCCTCTTCAGATTGATTGTTGAGGTTTGAGCTCGTAATTATATATATATATATATATATATATATATATATATGAAGCGTTTCGGCTTAAATGCCTTTATCAAATGCCGCTATCAAACATGTTGCGCACCCTTGACCTTGCCAGGTAGGTCGCTTCCCCCCGCTGCAGCTCCACCAGCGCCTTTGTGCCCCTGTGCTTGGTTCCGCTGTGCCCAGTGCACTGCTCCTGTGGGCCCATTTTCCTTTTGGGTGCCCATCTTCCTTTTTCTTTCCCTTCTGTCCCTCACGCCCCCGCTCCCTCCGCGCCCGCAGTTCCCGCCGCTGCTGCCCCTGCGACCCACCCCCGCGCCAAATCGTCTCACCCCTGCCACCTGCCTCCCATCTGCTCCTCCCTCCCACCTCCCCATATAATGGCGGCCGCTGTGCGACCGCACGCAGCGGGCGCACTGAAGGCGCACCTAAGGCAAGCCCGTCTGCGCCCATCCACGCCTGGACCGCGCCCAGCGCCAGAACCCTTGGCCACCTCACCAACCACGAAGACCACCTCCAATACGACGCCAGCACCCAGCATCGCTCTCAACCCATGACAGACGCCCACCTGCTGCAGGGCCACCCCGAAGCGCAGCCATAGTCCCTTCACCTGCATGGACTGCAGTTTCTCCTGCATCAAAGACACAGAGACTCCCGCCACGACAGAACACAACAAGCTCCGATGCATCCTGATCAACACCCGCTCCGCACGCAAACACGCCGTCGAGCTCTGAAACCTACTTGTCACCGCAATACCAGCCGTCACCTAACTGACCGAGATGGACGAAGCCTCCTCTCCAGACATTGCCATAGCCATTCCCGACGGATACAGGATCGCCCGCAGAGAACGCACCAACTGAGTCGGAGGAGGAATCGCCATCGTCCACAAGAAGACCATCAGGGTCTCAACAAACACCGATGACACTCAGCACCGCCGAGCACATGCACTTCCAGATCAACACGGACCCCAAGACCACCCTAAGAGGCACCCTCGTCTACAGACCACAATTCTGCGACGCCATCGCCGACTTCATCAGCAAGCACGCACTGACCTCCACCGATTACATCCTCCTCGGAGACCTGAACTTCCACCTGGAGAACAACGACAGCAACTCCTCCACCCTGATAAACAACCTCGCCAACCTCGGACTGGAACAGCTCGTCACGACGCTGACCCACATCGCCGGACACACGCTAGACGCCATCTTCTCCTCATGCCCCCACGTCTCCTTCAACCACGTCTCCGAACCCAGCTGGACCGACCACCACTGCATCCACACCACCTTCCTGTTAGACCTGGCACCATTGGCGTGGGTTTCCCTTCCATTGTTACTGTTGCCTCATGTGTTTTTGCTAGTGTTAGATGCTTTGGGCACTGTGCCACTGCTGTCCAGTGCCACAGTGCGAGTGCTCCCTACTGTAAATTGATGTATTGATTGTTGGTTCCATGATTGGATATTTGGTTTACTAGCCAGACCCTAGTACAGTGCACTGAGTGTGCCCAGGGCGTGTAAATCAAAATTCTGCTAGTGGGCTTGCAGCACTGGCTGTGCCACCCACAGAAGCGGCATTGTAAAATGTGCCTAAGGTCTGCCATTGCAGAGCCTGCGTGCAGTCTGGTACGGTCATGCTGACTGGGCAAGTGCACCCACTTGCCAGTCCCTATTCCTTCCCTTGACTTCATATTAGTCACCCCTATGGTAGGCCCACGGGCAGGGTGCATTGTAAGTACAAGGTAGAACAAGCCCTGATGTGTGTGGCATTGTCCTAATAGTGAATTACAGCCATTTTCGTTTTTCACTATTGCAAGGCTACCTGTTCTCCATAGGCCAGAATGGGTTGTTAGAATTATTACACTTTATAATCCTAGCAGACTCAGAGAACATGGTAGAAATTCGGGTTTAGTATGCCTGGACTCAGAATAATAAAATACATCTTTTAGTGAAGTTTATTTTAATATTCTGTGTTAGCAAATACCACTTTTAGAAAGTAGGTATTTGCTTGCCTAACCATTTGAGCCTGCCTCTGCGAGGTTGTGTATTCCTTGTCTGAGTTTGTGTGAGACAGGGCTGGGGAATTCCAGGAGACAGGCTGGGGCAGCAGAGAGATCTGCATCTAGATGGGAGGGAGGAGTTGCACCTGGGACCTGAATAGGGCTGGGCCTTCCCTCTACAATGCTGGCTCCACCCCCTGTGGTGCGTCTGATGTCTCTGCCCTGCACACTGAAAGAAGAGAAGGGAGACTGTCAACAAAGTGCTCCAGGACTGTACTTGCCTTCCACAATGCTGGCTCCACCTCCTGTGGGGCGTCTGATGAGCCTGCCCTGCACTGTGAAAGGAAAAGAGAAGCTGGTAAACAGAGTGCTTCAGAACTGGTTTTGACTGGGCACAGGCCTCTCTCCCCTCAGAGAACAAAGGAGTTGGGGGTATAAGTATTGTGACCCTGATCCCAAGAAATTAGATCACCTCTGGACTTACAAGACGAAACCTCTGCTGAGGAGAAGGAACCTGAAGAAACTGAGGAGAGACTATGCCCAAGCTGAAGTGCTGCTTGGGGGATTGGCCTGCAGTGGTTGCCTGACTGCCAAAGAGAGGAGAAAGAACGTTGTGGACTTTTTTTTCAACTTGGGTAAAGATCTCCAAGGGCTTGGAAGAGAGCCTGCCCTCTGACCGAAGTCCCAGGACCAGTAAACTCTACCAGCTTTTGTCAATTGCTGCTGGAAACAAAATGGCTACAGAGGCAGGGAGCTGTGACAGACTCTCACGACCGGCCTGGTGTCCTGTAGGCACCGCACCAAGCAACGTCCGCCTCGAACAACGCAAGCTCTGCGCTCACCGACTCAGTCAGCGAGCCGTAGCCTGCACCGCGGCTGGAACGACACCGCGATGTGCAACGCCTTGCTACACCGAATTGAACTGGTCTGACCAACGCGGTCACTGCTGCTGACTTCGAGTCCTGTGACCGCACCGGAGTTGGGCACCGCCGCGCACGCTTCGCGACGCACCACTCTACTCGCACCGCTGTCAGAACTGATCGACGCCAGCTCCCGAACTCCGGCTCGTTCGCCGAACCGCAAGCTGCAAGAACGGCATCGAAGCACCATTTCGCCCTGCAACGCAAGCCTTGGATCCACCGTCTCTATAAACGGGCCGCTGCCTGCACCGCATCGAGGGACGAGTCCTGCAACGCTTCCTTTCTGCACCGCGACGATCACCGGTACCAGCTCGCACATCCGTGCCGGCCGCTCCAAGTAAAAGGTACTGTGACTTGACTCTGTTGACCATTTGAGTGGACCCGTACCGACATGGTCTGCTGGATTTGCTAGACTCTGTTATTTTTTAACAACGCTGTAGCCCATTCGGGCTACCAACTCGCACATAACTTTGATTAAAGCCTTTTTAACAAGAACTCTTGAAAGCTAATAGTACTGTGGATTCTTTTTGTCGTTTATTGGTCTTGTGGTAACTCTATATAAAGTATAACTTATTTTTGATAGAAAACCTGTGTGGTGTCCATTTGTAGTGTTGTCATTGGGTTACTGTATGTGGTCATAAATGCTTAACTTACACCGCCTCTGAAATATGCCTTGACTGCTTGCGCCACGCTACCTAGAGGGTGAGCAGGGGTTATTTTAGGAGTGTAATCC
This sequence comes from Lissotriton vulgaris, assembly GCF_964263255.1. Taxonomy (NCBI): domain Eukaryota; kingdom Metazoa; phylum Chordata; class Amphibia; order Caudata; family Salamandridae; genus Lissotriton; species Lissotriton vulgaris. Next base: position 1,081,136,189 of record NC_141694.1, on the reverse strand, counting down.
CCCTTACTCTGACTAGAGGAGAGGGACCCTATTTGTCACAAGTACCTACCTGTGCCAACTAGAGACGCCCAATTCTAATACTTCCGGAAACCCGTCGCACATCTCCGCACCCTACAGATCCCCCATCACCGCTGGGGCAAAATCACCGAAGCACAACTACAGACGAACCTCACACTCAACCCTCCGACCAACCCCGCCAACCCAGACGATGGTGCACTCACCCTCAGACAATGGATGGACGACTGCGCCAATACCCTGGGCCCGCTGAAAAAACAAACTCTCAAGGACACCAGCAAGAGAGCCAACTGGTTCACCTTGGAACTCCTAGCGTCTAAGCGCACCTGCCGGAAGCTGGAGAACATATGGCACAGCTAGAAGTCACCAGGCAGCCGCACTGCCCACAAAGACGCCATCTGCAACCACCACCGCCTCATCAGGACCACCAAGAGAACCTCCTTCAAAAACAGCCTTGACAACAACGCACACAACAGCGAGGAGCTCTTCAACGTCGTTAAAGAACTCTCCAACCCCAGCTCCAACGCCGTCGCAAGCCCTGTGTGACTCCATCACCACCTTCTTCCACCGCAAGATCGCCGACATCCACAACAGCTTCAACCCCCGGACGACCCAAACAGGCCCCAACACGCCGGACCCACCTTACCCCACCGACCACGACCCCCTGACAACCTGGGCCTACGTGAGCATCGAAGACACAATCAAGACCATGGGCACAATCTACTCCGGCTTGCCGTCTGACCCTTTCCCACACCACATCTTCAACAAAGCTGGCAGCTCCATCGCACCCCACATGTGCAACATCATCAACCTCTCCTTCGAGACCGCAATCTTCCCTGATTGCTGGAAACACGCCGAGATAAACGCCCTACTGAAGAAACCCAAGGCAGACCCGAGCGAAGTCAAAAACTTCCGGCCCATCTCCCTGCTTCCGTTCCCAGCTAAGGTCATTGAGAAGATAAGTCAACATCCAGCTCACCCGCTACCTCGAAGACAACAACATCCTAGACCCCTCCCAGTCAGGATTCCGCAGCAACCACAGCACAGAGACCGCCCTCATCGCCGCGACAGACGACATCAGGATCCTACTGAACAACGGCGAGACAGCGGCGCTCATCCTTCTGGACCTCTCCGCCGCCTTCGACACCGTCTGACACCGCACACTAAGCACTCGACTCCATGGCGCACGGATCCGAGACAAGGCCCTGGACTGGACCTCCTCCTTCCTCTCCGGCAGAACCCAGAGAGTCCGCCCCTCGCACGCATCGCCCGACATCACAACCTCAACATAATCTCCTACGCCGACGACACGCAACTGATCCTCTCCCTCACCAAGCCTCACCGCCAAATCCAACCTCCACCAGGGAATGAAGGCCGTCCCCGAATGGATGGAGGACAGTCACCTTAAGGTGAACACAGACAAGACTGAGATCCTCATCCTTGGGCCCAACCCCTCAGCATGGGAGGACTCCTGGTGGCCCGCGTCACTGGGGACACTACCCGCACCCACCAACCACGCACGCAACCTGGAAGTCATCCTCGACTCGAAACTCACCATGACCAAACAAGTCAACACTGTCTTCTCCACCTGCTTCAACACCCTCCGTATGCTCCGCAAGATCTACAGATGGATCCCGACAGACACAAGGAAAACAGTGACCCAGGCCCTAATCAGCAGCAGACTCTACTACGGAAACGCCCTCTACACCGGCGCACCGACCAAGCTCATCAACAGACTGCAAAGAATTCAGAATGCCTCTGCATGCCTGATCCTCGACGTCCCGCGCCGCGACCACATCACCCCCCCAACTCAGGAACCTGCACTGGCTCCCTGTCGACAAAAGAATCTCTTTCAAGCTCCTGATCCACGCACACAAGGCACTTCACAAGACGGGCCCGGCCTACCTCAACACTCGACTCTCCTCCTACGCATCCAACAGGAAACTCCGCACCGCAGACCTCCCCCTTCGCCACCGTCCCATGCATCTGTAGAGCCACAGCCGGAGGCAGATCATTCTCCCACCGCGCCGCCAATACCTGGAACACCCTCCCCCTCACCCTACGACAAACCGAAAACCTTTTAACTTTCATGAGACAACTCAAGACCTTGCTATTCAACCAGTAGCAACAGCACCCTCCCTCCATCCCCCAGGCTTTGGAACCCTTGCGGGTATGTAGTGCGCTCTACATATGGTATTGATTGATTGAAAGTCCACCTTTGAATACAGAACGCCTCACGGCTAAGTGGTTGGAGACGCTCTGACAGGCAAAGAGAGGAGGATGTCCAAAACTTGGAGCTCTGGGTTCATTTACTGCAGGCATTGCAGCGTAAGTACTTCCCCAGTAGGCGGTGCCTGCAGCTTCACCTTTTCAGCCTGGATGTTGCTGTTGAGATGACGCGAGTTTCCAGGACCCTCATCTAGCCGCCATTGCCCCAACCGGCACCATATTGCACACTCCTAAGTAGAATGTTGTGTAGTCATAGTCCTATAAACCTTAATTCGGTACCGTTGTGGAATGCAGCGGTTCTGCGTATTCCCTAGAACGTTGAGAGAACCAAATGATTGTCACTGTTATCGCCGAACTACTTTGAAGATGGGGGCTTTTATCGTGCTAGTGGCCGCAACAAACCTCAACATCCACAATCCTTCCCCTTCAGAAAGAATAAAGCCCATACAGGTTCACAGGAACTCCCGCTTTATTTCAGCAAATATATATATTTCATATGAACATAATGCCAAACTCGCAGCATACTAAAAGCCCTCCAAAGGTGATTTTAATTTCATGGCAGGCAGTCGAGATAGTGCAGCATTACGCATTTCGACCGACAAGACGGTCTTTATCATATGCAGCACAAGGACAAGCTGTATACAACTTAAATATACTAGGGTAGTAAACAGCAAGGGAAGACACAATGCGCAAACACAGGGTTAAAAGTAACCCCTTTACAATGATTTCTTCATTAATAAATGCACTTTGTAGTCAGAGCTCACTGTTCGGTAGTGCTTTCAATACGTTACTTGCACAGTGCAGTCATTTCAAAGCAGTGTTCAAATTCATGAGGCTCCAATATTAATTATGTCCATAATCGGACTGCAACATCTATAGTGCTTTGCAAAGTATTTGTGAGTACGACATGGTGCCCACCAAAGTTACAGTAATATGACATTCAATGTCTTAAGAAATTAGAAGGAAATTGCCCATCCTTACTCGTATCGAGGAAGAAGTTCAATGTCATGTTGTATCAGGAATAGTTCCATATCGTATCAGTGGCAATTGTTTCTCATTTAATTTCAAAGATGCTCAGCCTCGTGTTAAAAAATTGTTTGGTATGCACCTGGCCCCACAACGGCCTGCTTGTGTTTCCTTTTCCGAAGTACAGAGATAAACCTCCACAAACCCTGGCTGCCTCAGAATGTTCCACAAAGTTTCAGCCATCAGGCCTCCCTTTGAATCAGTGGCGGAGACTCCTGTTTCAGTGGTGGCACTGCAGAACCAACCATTTCAGTTCATCGTGGGTATAGCCAGCGGGAACCTGTTGACTACATATCCATATGAATTGCGACAAGAGGGGCACCCTTCCAGCTGCAGTGATGATGCAATATTTCAGGAACAGTGAGACCTATGTATTTCATTTTGGTGTCAAAACATAGGTTTGGGGGAAATAACTCCCCAGAGCAACCCTGCCACCATTTTCCAAAAAGGTGTCTATAATAGAGGAAAAAGAGACATAAATAGAAATGAAACAAATAATAATGGTTTTTAATCCTGTTATGTACACACCAGGCAATATTTATGATCTGAATATAAAAAATAAATGTTTATCACTCCTGTTTTAGACACATTTTCATAGTTCACTTTATTTGCTTCGGCAATCACTTGTGGTACATTTGAGGAATGTTGAACGTCCGCGCCTGGACCGCGCCCAGCGCCAGACCCCCTGGCCCTCGCATTGCCCAGCCCTCCCGCATTACCTACGATGCCGCCACCCTCCTATCCCTTAACCCCGGTCGCGCCCCCAACTGCGTCCAAGCCGCTCCTGGACGCACCCATGGACCGTTCTCCTGCTTCTCCTGCAAATTTAGCGGCACCGACAACATCTCCGCTACGACCACACCACAGACTCCCGACCCCAACCACCTACAATGCATCCTTCTCAACACCCGCTCGGTCCACAGGCACGCCATTGACCTTTGGAACCTACTAGACACCATCTCTCCAGACGTCGCCTTCCTAACGGAAACATGGATGAACGCTTCCTCCGCCCCTGACATCGCCATCGCTATCCCTGATGACTATAAGATCACACGCAAGGACCGCACCGACCATACAGGAGGAGGAATCGCTATCGTCCATAAGAAATCAATCCGCATCTCAACCAGCTCTGACGCCAACCTCGCTAACTCCGAACACCTTCACTTCCAGATCCACATCGACCCCAAGACCACACTCAGAGGCACCCTCCTCTACAGACCACCAGGACCACGCGCAAAATTCAGTGAAGACATCACGGACTTCATCACTCCACACGCGCTCCCCTCCAAAGACTACATCCTTCTGGGAGACCTCAACTTCCACCTTGAAAAGATCAACGACCGCAACACCGCCACCCTCTTGGACAACCTCGCCAACCTCGGACTTAAACAACTGGTCACTTCCCCCACCCACATCGCAGGTCACACTCTCGACCCCATCTTCACCTCCAGCAACCATGTCTCCTTCAGCCACACTACGGATCTCCTCTGGACTGACCACAGCTGCGTTCACTTCACCTACAACAAGCCGAAACCCATCATCCACCTCCAACCAACTCTACAAAGAAACTGGAACAAAATCACCACGGAGCAGATCTCCACATCGCTCCTTCAAACCTCCCCAGCCCTCTCTTCTAACGCCAACGAAGCCGCCTCCAACCTCACCCTTTGGTTATCCAAAACCGCCGACACCTTAGCACCACTGAAAAAACGTCAACACAAACTTGGCATCAAGAAGGCCTCATGGTTCAACGATGACCTCAAGAAGTCCAAGAAACTGTGCCGCTCCCTTGAGAAGGCCTGGAAAAAAGACCCATCCGCCAGCAACAAGAACGCCTTCAAAAGCGCCATCCGTACTCACCACCAACTGATCCGAAAAGCCAAGAAAACAGCATTCAAGGATCGACTTGACAACAACGCCCACAACAGCAAGGAACTTTTCAACATCGTCAAGGAATTTTCCAACCCCTCGGCCAACTCCAACGACATCACCCCCTCTCAAACCCTCTGTGATTCCCTAGCCTCTTTTTTCCACAACAAGATTGCAGACATCCACAACAGCTTTGACAACCAACCCGGTAGCCAACCCACCCTACCATCAGCTGACCACCTTCCCCCCGTTAACACCCTTAACGCCTGGAACCCAATCTCCACTGAGGACACCATCCGCCTGATGAATTCCATCCACTCTGGATCCCCCACAGACCCATGCCCTCACCACATCTTCAACAAAGCAGACTCCGTCATAGCTCCACTCCTCCGAGACGTCATCAACTGCTCCTTCAACTCCGCCACCTTCCCAGAAGACTGGAAACACGCTGAACTCACCGCCCTTCTGAAAAAACCAACAGCAGACCCCACCGAACTCAAAAACTACCGCCCCATCTCGCTTCTTCCATTCCCGGCCAAAGTCATCGAGAAAGCTGTCAACAACCAGCTCGCCGCCTTCCTCGAAGCCAACAAATCACTCGACCCCTCACAATCTGGCTTCCGAGCCAAACACAGCACCGAGACCGCCCTCATCGCAGCAACAGACGACATTCGAACTCTACTGGACAATGGAGACACAGTCGCCCTCATCCTCCTCGACCTCTCTGCAGCCTTCGACACAGTCTGCCACAACACCCTTTTACAACGCCTCAGAAACATCGGAATCCAAGAAAAGGCACTGGAATGGATCACCTCATTCCTCACCGGAAGAACCCAGAGAGTCCGCCTCCCACCATTCAAGTCCGAGGCCTCTGAAATCATCTGCGGCGTACCACAAGGATCCTCACTCAGTCCCACCCTCTTCAACGTATACATGAGCCCCCTCGCGGCCATCACCCGCCAACACAACCTCAACATCATCTCTTACGCGGATGACACTCAACTGATCCTATCTCTCATCAAGGACCCCAGCACCGCAAAAACTAACCTACACGAAGGAATGAAAGAAGTCGCCGAATGGATGAAACAAAGCCGTCTGAAACTGAATTCAGACAAAACAGAAGTCCTCATCTTAGGTAAATCCCCCTCTGCATGGGACGACTCCTGGTGGCCGGAAGCCCTCGGAAATGCACCCACCCCGACAGACCACGCACGGAACCTTGGCGTCATCCTGGACTCTTCACTCTCAATGAACAGACAAGTCAGCGCCGTATCCTCCTCCTGCTTTAACATTCTTCGCATGCTCAGAAAAACATTTCGCTGGATCCCCTCCGAAACAAGGAAAACAGTCACCCACGCTCTAGTCACGAGCCGACTGGACTACGGAAACACCCTCTACGCAGGTACCACCGCTAAACTCCAGAAGAAACTACAACGAATCCAAAACGCCTCAGCCAGGCTCATATTAGACATCCCACGCAACGAACACATCTCTGGTCACCTTAAAGACCTCCACTGGCTACCCGTCAATAAGAGAATCACTTTCCGACTGCTTACCCACGCACACAAATCACTCTACGACATCGGACCAGATTGCCTCAACTCTCGACTGTCCTTCTACACCCCCTCCCGCCAACTTCGCTCTTCCAGCCAAGCCTACGCCACTGTACCTCGCATCAACAAGACCACCATGGGAGGCAGATCCTTCTCATACCTGGCTGCCAAAACATGGAACTCACTCCCCGCTTACCTTCGCCTCACCCAGAATCACCTAGCGTTCAGAAAGCAGCTTAAAACGTGGATATTTGACAAATAATCCTCCTCCCCTCCCTAAGCGCCTTGAAACCCTCTGGGTATGTAGTGCGCTATATAAATGTTATGACTTGACTTGACTTGACAGGAACATCATTTTGTAGCACAGGTTTTGCAAGTATATGTAAGTTCTCTGGGTAGAAGCTTTAGAAATTTCCTAACCTAATTCAAATGGATCTTTCTCTACATATGCATGGTCTGAAACATTTACACATCTTATGATGAAGTAGAACGTTCTTTTAATGTGTCCACACACAGAATATGACATGCGAAGGTCTTTTAGCATAGTTAGTCAAATGTGTGACAGTCAGAACTCGTTTTCCACACATGCACAAGGTATTTTTCGATGTCTTTGAAGTCACATTCTTCTTCTGTCTGAGCAAATCCTTTTAGAAACTGCACAGGTTCGGCAGTTGAAGCTCCAAGCTTTGTTCCAATTTTGCTCATAGTGTCATCACCCTTAAGAATATGATAAAAACACTGGGCATCTGTGGGTCAAGTTTCTTGTACAGAATATAAAGTGAGATTATCTTTTCTCAGCTATTCCATAACATATCTATAACTCTGACAAACCTTGACATATCCTACATAAGCCACTCCGCGTTGGCAAAATCGTCTGCTTCTGCAACTGACGGACTTCCAGGGATTCAGAAACTGGGACAGAATCGGAATCTCTACACTTGGAGACGTCATAAAGGGAACAGTACTAAAATCCTTCAAGAGCCTCTGTAAATACTTCTCCATGCCCAATACGCAATTTTATAAATTCCTGCAACTGTAACATGCCCTCCACCCATATATCAAAGACCTGACTACCAAACCAGAATTCAGCCCATTAGAGGGCAAACTGTTGATGGGAAATCTAGGAGATCACAAAATTTCCAAAATTTACCAAACTCTTGTCACTAATAGTCTTGACTTCGCCTCATCCAGTTCAAATATTACACAGGGTGTACTACACCAGACATAGGCTATGGAGGGCGGGACTGATGCATCTCTGCTCAGTCTACGATGTTACGCAGAGGGTACGTTCATACACACAACATGGTTGTGTCCCGTTCTAGATGGTTTCTGGCGCGGGGTAATAAATTGTCTGACTGAGGTGTTCACATGGGACATACCAAGATCTCCAAAATTTAAACTATTGCATAGTACAGACACCATAGGGGGGAAATCAGTAAAAAGGACATTTGTTGTTCCTCGGTCTCACCTTAGCAAAATGAGACATTGCCAAACAATGGAAGGCGGAGAACCCACCCAGAGTGGCACTATGGAAGGCGGGTATGGATCTTATAAAGGAATTGTAACTCCGTCGTCACAGCTCGTGGATGCCCGCAGAAATACACCAAAATTTGGGCAAGATGTGTGTTGGAACTGGGGTCACCAGCTCCCCGAGGGTAGCATGGCACGAGCGGGTAGGCATCCGAAAGCATATGTGTTAAACGACCATACAGCACACTCAACCACTGGGTCAGAAACATGGGCACGCAATTAGTGACACCACTTCAGTAAGCTTGTGTAAAAACTCAAGTCAACTTTATTAAGATAGAGCAGGATCAAGGTATTAGGAATTCATCATAAAATTAGCTTCTTAGCTCTCTTTTCAGATACCTGTGTGTCAACACTTGGCATTAAACTTCAGTTGAATAAATATTAGATATTCCATAAATATTAAATATTGGATAAATAACAAATATTAAATAAACACAGGCCTGACCTCAGCCTTGCTCCTTGTCAGCACCTGCAAGAGATTCTTTAAAAGACAATCAGATAACATTGCATCCCACTCAGGATAAGTTTGGCAACAAAGGCATAAATATCTCCTTCAAAGCTTTCCATCAGTACATTTCAATAATCCTGTCTGGGAAGAAATAACATTTCCTTACCGCAGTACATTTCCTAGCTCAGGAATAAATGGTGCCTTAAATAAGAGTAAAATATTTCATCAATGGTAGAACATTTCATTCGTGTAGAATAACCTTTTCCTGGGCATAGAACGCTTTAGCCCAGCAACAGTACTCTTTTAGGACCTGCCCAAAGCAGGTTTGACCAGCTAATTCCCCTTTTCATTCCTCAGCACTAAATAGGAGCCTATACATTTCATTAAGGCTAAAACCTTCAGTTAGCAGATGTGAAACATTCCATTACTCCGCATTAAACATCCCCTGTAGTAGCTGAAAGTACTTCGGGAACTCTGCATTAAGCAGGAGCATCTAACACTTTCCTAGATTAGGGCTACACATTTGGCTACACATTTCATAAGCTATAATACATTTTGGTAGGCCAGAAAGAACATTCCCCCTAAGCAGATGTAGAACTTCCTATGAGGCCAACGTAAAACATTTCATTAGGCCAGAATTACCCCACACCTCATCAGGTAAGAGTAACCATTCATCTGGCCAGGGTAACCATACATAAGGCTTAGATTAGTATTTCATTAATACCAGATAACCACTGCATCAGGCAAGAAGGAGTATCGCATTAGGGCTGAACATTCCATTAAGTAACTAACCACTTCCATTATAGCCCCATAGGCATTTGGTCAACCTTTCTTTCAGCAGGGGTAACCATTTCAATAGATACCTGTAGGCATTCCGGGATTGCAGCGCTAACCAGGAACTTACACCTTTTATTAGTCAGGAGGAATATCGTTGCACTGTTCAGCAGTAAACATTTCACTGAGCAACTAAGGGCCTCCAGGAAACACTGCACTGGCCTGAGGTAACACATTCCCTGAAGCAGGAGTAAAACATTTTATCATCCAAGAATAAACATCTCCTTATGCAGGTATAAACATTTCTTTAGAAACCTGGCATGACCATCCATTAGGCAAAGAGAATCATTTCAGCAGGTAAAATTAATTATTTAATGAGGCAGGACCGAAACCTTTCCTCTAGCAAGAAGATGTATTGCCTCAGGTGGGGAGAAACATTTCAACTCTCCGGATTACCCATGTCACTAAAGCTCAGGCAACATCACATTAGGTAAACCCACATTTCTTTAGGCCCACATACCGTAGTTAGTGGAGGGCACAGTTCTTTCGCCAGATCTCAAGGCAACTAGGGGATCCCTGGGAATGAGACCAGTATCCGACCCCTACCGAGGAGTTAACTATCTCACTCTCAGGCCCAGATGTGGCTGGTAGGACTCTCTCCCAGTTCAAAGTACTGGCAGGGGCCAATTCGGGCCAACGGGGCCCAACAACAGTCTTCTCCCTCAGGGAGGGGCGAGCTCAGGGCCACCCGGGGCCTTCCGCCCTCCTCCCTGCGGGTTTGCCGCCCTGCGCTGTAAATTAGGGCCAGCAGGGCCCAACTTCAACTTACTCCCGGGGAGGGGCGAACTCTGGGCCTTCTCCTGCCTTCCGCCCACCTCCCCGGGGTTTACCTTCTTCCCTTCGGCCTCTCGGGCCCTTGCGTAGGCTCCGGGGGCTGGGGGAGGGCTCCGGCGTTGTTGGTGGCAGGAAGGGGCTCCGCTTTCCTTCCTCGGTGGATGCAGGCTGTTCCCGGGCCTTCTGTAGTGCCCTCGGCCAGGGAACCAATCAGGTTATGGCGCCGGAGGGTCTTGGCCCCAGCGGCCAATCGCGGGGCAGCAATAGCGTGTGCCGAGCCCCAGAGCCAATCCGAGGCTCGCTTGACAGGGGCTCGGCCACGCGGCCAATCACAGCGCGGCGGGGGCGTGACCTAGTGACGCGCCCCCGTCACGTGATGCGGGATACCGGCTTCAGGCCTAAGGCGGCCTGACAGGAATTTGCGGACTCCGGCGGCCCTCTCCTGGTACCGGAGGTCACCGTAACTATGTCCCCAGCGGGGAGCCTCCTCAACCCGAACACCTGGTCGTGGCAGTGACGAGGGCCGCAGCAGGACTTCGCGACAGCGCGAGGCAGCGCCAGATATCCCCTAGGTCAGGGAGTGAATCGGCCTCCCACTCAGAGCTCTCCGAGGACCCGGGCTGCAGCGGTGAGTGGGGGGGTGAGTTGCCACACGGTCCCAGCGCAGAGGGGGCCACAGCGCTTCGCGCGCAGTTACAATAATAGCGCTCCTGGCAGCAACAGTCTTTAGGCTCACAGCGCTTCTGAGGGCACGGCAAGGGAGCGCTGTAGAGCAGTACAGGTCAGCTTTAGACAGGCTTGGCAGTTCAGGGCTAGCGCTATGAAGGAGGAGCGCTTAGCATTCACTTCAGTGGGGTACTTTACTCAGGACAGGTAGTTCAGGGTGCTAGCGCCAGGGAATAAGAGCGCTTAGCCAGCAGACAGTTTATTTTAGTTGGAAGCAGGTCAGCAGGTTCCACAGGACAGATCACACAACAATGGCAATCCAGCAAAAAGGGATCCCAGGTGGCGTCAGGGAGCGCAGGGAGCGACACAGCGCCAATACCTGGTTGATTTCTTAATAGTTCTGTGGTGATTTTGTTTCTTCTTGGCGCTTTATGTTCCTTGCGCCTGGTTTCTTCTTATCGCTTTATGTTTCTTGCGCCCTTGTAAGTTTCAGTCTCTTGGTTCCTTGAAGGGGGGGGGGGGGGGTTTGGAGATGATGGCTGGTATCAAGTCTCCTCAGCCAGTTCCCTTCAAGCAGACCGGGGGTTCCCCTTCCGCCGGGCCAGTTCAGAGGGGCAAATTCAGGATACCTCAACACTTGATAGGCAGCACCTAGGCCCTGTCTCTACCAGTGTCATAGGCCCCTGTCTAGGCCCCACCGCCTAAAGCTCCTGCGTAGGTTCTCCCCCAGGTCTGCGCTCCCTCAGTCTGCCAGGAAAGTCTCTCTCCCTTTCCTTTTATAGTGCCAGTTGACAGTTGGTAGTGGCAGTTGGTGTCACCTCACCTGTTCCAGAAGGTTCCAGGTGGTTCTAGGTGGTTCCACCATTCTGGCTATGGGCAGGCTGGCAGGCTAGTATTGATACATTGTTTGGAGGGTTCTAGCCAGCTCCTGACCACTAGAATGCACCCACAAAGACCGCGCTGCAGTAGCAGGGGTCAGTGGCAGCCATGTTAGGGGAAGGAAGCACCTGCACCTTAACATTACTTTGACATTACACAGGGCTTCCTCCATTACACAAGGCCTATACACTTTTGTTACTATGGGGGACATCCTAAATTAAGGGAATAAAAAGCGAAAAATTCTGGGGAAAGGGCCAAGTCCCACAATGTGCCACCTATAGAAATATACAGCTGAAAACGTATAGCGAAGCAGAAGATCAGCTAGCTATAGAGGTGATAACATTGATATGAGAACAGAGAATCTATTGACTCGCATATGGACACACCAGCTAGATGTGTGACAGAGAGCATACATTATACAGGTTCACTGCACAGTTCGAGTTATGTTGAGGGTTAGTATTTACGTCACAGATTGGGGGAATTTCATTGATCCAGAATGTACATGTGGACTAAGAAGTAATGTATATATTTGATGCTTACTACTAAAGACGTGTTGCCATATAATGCTCAGAACCCTGAACTGTATATCTAAAACCAATAAAATAAGTTGACAAAATAAAATTGCAATATTGCCAAACTTATTTTCCTGCAACTAAGCATCTTTGGTTCTAAGTAATAAACATACAACAATGTTATTTTTACAAACTGGTCTCAGATTTAGTTATTGAGTGTGTACAACAAATGCTTAACACAGCATTCTGATAAGCCTAACTACTTGCTCACACTACCACAAAAGAGAGCATTACTATTATCTACTTTAACCTCTGTAAAATCTCTGAGGATCCACTGGACTCTGTCCACACTATACCTTACTTTGGTATAGTATATACAGATACAGCTTCCTACAACCATGCTCTTGGAGCTGTAATATTATACTGTTTTCGAATCAGAGGATCTGTACCTTAATTCTGCTAATTATGCTGATTTGTTCTGTTATCGGCATTATGGCCATCATTTTCTACACCGGGGCCAGTGTTCAATGTACCTTTTTTAATTACACACAAGGGTTCCAAAATATACAAAGACAATAGTACTTATTTTTCTGGATAGGATACCTCAGATTCAACATTATATTATATCAAAGTAGTCCCTAAGCAACCAAAGAAATATATGCTTAGACGAACTAAGCTAATATCCACAGCTCTGTTTGCTACCCCATTAGCCATTAAAGGCTACGATTACTGGAAGGACACAATTGAGTTAAAATTGATTTGGCAAACACAAACCATGGCAAGTTCAGGGGACGGAAACTTTGTTTCACACAGGTTTAATCCCAACACAAATGATCTTCCTGAATGACACAGTCCAGCAGATTACATGTCTGGGGCTCATTAAAACTAAAGAAACGGAAGCCCCAGATATACCTTCCATTGCTCGCTTCGACAATTGGCTAAGTTTAGCAAATTACACTGAAAAACAACTCAATAGTATGCTGCAGAATGGTACATTCAATTCCACACTTTCAGGTCCTCATGGGTGGTTATTGTGGCCAGTAGACAAAAATGGTTGTCATGCTCGTTTTCGTATTTCTACACTGGGTTTCAAGACAAGTTGACCCACCCCTGATGTTCCCACTAACAGCATTCAGGTAATGTTGCCACTCATTCAGTGGGGAAATGGTGTAAAAAATGGTTGTAACATTACACACTGTCTGCAGTGAAACAAAATCTTTCTCTTCTGTCCTTAGACATGGATTTATCAGATATTTTTATTAGGCCCTAAGGGCCCACGTTCTAGAAGATTTATTTATGGTACATATAATGAAATTTGGAAATTATCATAAATGGAGATTGCCACACGTTTAACATAAATTGATCCAGATAATTTGGATAAAGTGCTGGCAGGTGTTGATTATAGTATTAAATCACTGTCTTCTTGCATTTATAATTTGAATACCATTATGTCATCTGTTATGGATACTATGCAAAATGACATTTCGACATTGAATTATGGGCAAAGGCAGCTTAGATCTATTATGCGGTTTAGCTGGAAACTTCAAACCCTTAAAAATGGCTGCATACCCTGGTGCTATTAAAAGTCCAGTAACTTATTTTTGCCATTTAATTTAACATGCAAACAACTCATGGCAAAGAAAGAAGCCACCTATAGTGTTGCATTTGGAGAAGTGAGAACAGCTCCCATTATTAATAGCTGAAACACCTTTATCTGTCTGGTTATTAGACGGCGAAATATCTTTACCTATTTCAAAATTTGAGTTCACAGTCTGCATGAAATATTTCACGGTCGGTAGATATTAACCCCTAGTTGGCAGCTTCATTCATGAATTATGGTCACTTCTCTTTTCCTATTGTTGGGAACGTGCCGGCAAACAGGTCTTCCTTACTGGAAAAGAATCGGACTCTTTTGTAAGTCAGTCACTCATTTGCAAGCATGTAACCTTACGCAGAGCATTTAATGTTTCAGTAGCGAATTTGGCCTGCTTTCTAAAAGGAATACCAGCTCCTGCAATACTTCCACTTATTATACTGTACTTCCAAGTGAAAGTTATTTATTGTTAAGTGATCAAGACTGGTGTGGAATGTGAGCTGGGATCCCATTCTTTTTGTCGGTTTCCCAAAACGTCACATGTTGTAATAATGTCCCTTTCCCTCCTACACAAGAAGTTATAGATAGCCAGTTACAGCCTTCCATTCCAATTTTGAAGACAGATTTTAACAAGCCAAGCAGACTTAAAACACTATTGATTTAAAAAGACGTTGCACTCACATCTGCTCAAGAAACTTTTGAATTACAGTTTGCAAGGACATGCAGTGAGGTTCAGTCCTTGTTAAACACAAACCTCTCATTACAATATGGCAAATTAGTTAATCATATTTTACCACAACTAATACTGCCGGGCTTGGGCATTTCTTTAAGATCATAGGCTCCCACATGGTCAGTTCGTTACAGGCTATTTTCATTGTAATACCAGCTTTTAGTCATTCCAGTTTTCGTACTGTTTTCGGAGGGTTCCTGCTGCTGTTAAACCTCATTTGTGGTATTTTGGTTCTATTTTTGCTCCTTCACAATGGATGGTACGCCTGCAAGCCCATTGGAATTACCACAGCTCCAGCTGTGTTGTGAGGGTACGCTTCACTACTTTGGGATCTTGTTACTTCAGGAATTGGACCTTGAATTGTCGTTAACATTATGACAAGCCTGGTTTACCTGTGTGCAACCCGCGTTTCACTGCTTGTGGAACCCCTTTGAATGGGCACTGGATATTTGCCTGGCTCTGTGCACAGTTTAGGCCACTTTTTCTTTGCACATGTTACAAAATATCACACTTGTTTTTGTCATAGGTTGTTCATGTTTTCAGATTTTGTTCTTTTCCTGAGATTTAGTCGGAGCATCTCATGCAAGCTTAAACAACACTGTTCCTTGTTATTCTCTGTGGTCGGATACTGGAACCTAGACATAATAGAGAAATCCACCTGCTGTCTTTGAACACCTAAGTTTTATCATATAACCCAGGACGTGTTGTTTTAAAAACGTACACAGGAAAGACATTCTTGCAGAGCAAAAGTATAGAGATGAGAGGGCGGCAACAGCTGAGATGTAGAACAGCTATCTATCAATGTAAGGTATGGGTTTGCCACTAATCCCAGAAATCTATAATAGATCACTTTGCTTCAATGGTGAGAGAGGGCATAGGCAGATCTGTCAGCTAAAATGACAGGGCTTTTTATTGTGTATGGGATTTTAATTTTGCTAATCACATTGTTGACCTGCATGTTTTCTAATTGCAGTGCAGTCATTACATACTAGAGCACAATAATTTCAATAAATATTGTAAGCTTCCTTTGTGTCTTTTTTATTGTATGTAGGAAAGTGCCCCTTTTTGCATGGCTACCCCCTAACTTTTTGCTTGATATCTGATGCTAACTTGACTGAGTGTGCCCTGGTTCCCTGCCAATCGGGTTCCTTGTAAAAGGTACCACTGGTAACAAGGGCCCTGTGACCTGAGAGAGTCTCCGAGGGCTGCAGCATGTATTGTGCCACCTTCAGAGACCCCTCACATTAACACTCGCACACTGTCATTGCCGGCTGCATGTTTTGGTGCATACCAAACTGAAGAGGCGACATGGCACACAACCTTGTGTTACAGCAAACAAATGGACGGAATGCTGACAATGCAAACATTCTCCCCCAGTCAAAATATCTGGGTTAAATACATTGTTCTTTTGCCCACTACGCCCCCCCCCAGTTTGGACCCAGCCATATGCAAATCAGTCTTGACCCTGTGCCCCATGGGAACAGTTGAGACCGAACTGCCAGGCCAGGTCCTCCCTGGACCGGAAACGAGCATCCTGGGACCGGTTTCAGGGTATGTCCCCTTTTTTCAGCCAGGCTAGCTTGAATCCAGTGGTATAGTGAGCAAGGGACCCACATCTGGGCATACCCATCCCACTTAGGGCGAAAAGTGTTACAGCAAACAAATGATGGACGGAATGCAGACAATGCAAACATTCTCCCCCTGTCAAAAGATCTGGGTTAAATCCATCGTTCTTTTGCCCACTAAGACACCCCAGTTTGGACCCAGCCATATGCAAATCAGTCTTGACCCTGAGTCCCATTGGAACAGTCCAGACCGAACTGCCAGGCCAGGTCCTCCCTAGACTTGAAACAAGCATCCTGGGACCGGTTTCAGGGTATGTCAACCCTTCCTCAGCCAGGCTAGCTTGAATCCAGTGGCACAGTGAACAAGTACTTGTTGCCAGGATTAAGGACAGGTTTACGTTTGGGTTCGGAATAAACAGCCCCCCCCCACCCCCGCATTCGGAAAGGCTAAGTTTCTCCACCCGCCTACTTGACTTATGGATAGCACTGGACCACTGCAAGATACTTTGATGCTGGCCACTGCTGAAAGACCTCGCTCTTTAGCATCACCTTTACCGGCTGTCTACTACCACACCCCCAGTCTTGAATAAGACCCGCTATGACCGCCAAATAGTGCATTATATGGGTCGAAATGTCGACAAAATGTTGGTTCAGGTTTTCACAAATCTCCTGGTTCAAAGTCGCAAGCAAAAGTGCTGCCTACCAGAGACATTGTTCTTCCTCATGCTGACCACTTTATTTTTGCTTGTTAGAATTGTAGCTATTCTCACTGTATATATGACATTCACTTCACCACGTGCACTGAGCACTTAAAGTCACCTCGTTACTGGTCACTTGTATATCGCTTCACTTGACGGCCTCCATTATCCTGTATTTATATGCCTTTGAAATCGTATACAATAAGAATTTTCCAAGCATCTCATAGTTGGTTTAATTTCTGATTAACTCTTGTGTTGCAAAGTAATTATCAACCCCGGCAGAACCATTGTAGCCTTTTCATATATACACCCAGGTTCTGAGGGACACAGGGTAGCCCCATTGTATTTACTTCTTATGGCATGGATTAGTCACCCCTCCAGCATGCCTCACAGTCCTAAGGCAGGTTGCCCAACCCCACAGGTGAGGGCATAGCTGCATGAGCATTATGTCCCTACAGTGACATTCACTGACATTGTAAGTGCGGTGAAGCCATTTTGAGTACAAGGACTTGGAGTTTGTTAACACGAACTCCACAGCTCCATGGTGGTTTATTGAAGAATAAGAAGTTTGGTATCAAAACTCAGCATAATAAACCCACACTGATGCCAGTGATGGATGCATTATAAAATACAGAGGGCATCTTAGAGGTGCCCCCTGAAAAAACGACCAACCTCTTGTGTATTGGATCACTTGTCGCCGGTCGCCGCCAGCCAGCCAGCCACCCAGCCACCAGACAGGTTTCTGACCTCATGGAGTGAGAGCCTTTGTGCTCTCAGTGTCAGACACAAAGCCTGCTCTGGGTGAAGGTGCTTCACAACTTACTCTGGCAGGAGCAGCAACACTAGGTGGGAGTCACAGCATTGACCACAAAGACTTGAATATTTACCAACTATGTGCGTTCCTAAGAATGCATCCACAAAAGATAGAGGCACCATATGGGGCCAATTCACAAGGACATTTAATATAGCCTTATAGCCCGCTGTAGAGGGCTATACCGGCTATTAAAGGCCCTCTCCAGCGTTAAAGGCCCTGAGCCGAAAGCGAGGGCCTTTAACAAGGGAGAGGGACTTTAATAGCGGTATAGCCCATCTACGAAGGGCTCTAAGGCTATTAGAACATTCTGCCACTAGAGGACAGAATGTTCTAACAAAAAAAACAAAGCCTTTTGGAAGCGTGAGGGGATTGGAATCCCCTCAGGCTCCCTGAAGCCTTTGTTCACAGCCAGAGCTGTGAACAAAAACATTGGAATGTTGGAGCTCCAGGCTTATACCAGCCATTATAAGCCCAGAGCACTCCATTGTTTTCAATGGAGCTCCCAACAGGATGAAGTGATTTTCCTACGATCACAAAGTTACGGAAGCTAGCGTCAGAACTGAGATCTAGTTATCGAGTGGATGCCTTTATAACCCCTTTAACAGCACCTGGTTAATTGCAATGTGTGCAGTAACTTGTTACTTCGCCATTTATCTGGCCGCTCATAATGAGGGCCAAAGAGTAAATCTGCTCTTAAAACAGCAGAGTATATATATAAATCAACGGCAAGTAGCTCCATGTCGTGTTGTTTCAGCCATCCTACACATATAGCCAACAGTATATTGCCTTTTGGGAAATGTAGTTTTCCTTTAAATATTGGAAGAATGGTCTCGACGATCACAGCCTGGAGGACTCCTTCCTGTCACACTTACCGAGGTCCTGCTTCAACGCTGAGGAAGACAAGGTGAAAACTCTTATGCACTGTCACATCAAAACTCTAGAATCGCACCAACCAGCACCTGGAGTGGAGAGCACACTGTCCCCATAGAACAAAGGCTTCTGGACACAGCTGGGTCCAATCGTCATACCAACTAGAAGCCATTTTTCATACTATTGCAGGTTACACCAGCAGGAAACTCAATTGAATCAGAGACGTCATTTTTGGTCGTGAGATTACAAATAAAAGAAGTCAAGTGTTTAGAAACTGTGCTACTTTGGAAAATGCCTGGGTTGGTATATATTTCATGCGTTTTTCGAGGCTGCAACTGCCTGAAGTCTTGCATACACACCCCTCGCCCAGCAGATGATGCTGTTTTGCATCGAACTGACTGTTTTGTTGGAATAAGAGGTGTAACAGCATGACCAGCTGTGAAAAGGAGCGAGGCAGGATATTCTGTAATTATTGGAAGGCTGAAGGGCTGCGAGGAAACTCAGTGAAATCCTCTTTTTCTGTTCTAAGATCAGGGCTTTAAGTGGCCCTGGTCCTGCCGTTCTAAATCGCAGGTGCTGAGAAGGGTCCCTAACGGGCTCTCCATTGTTGCCCTCTCCCTTAGGGTGCAAAAGAAATCTTGTCTGCAGCAATGGCACCTTTCACTGCCTTTCATATTCCGTCAAAAAAAATCGTTTTTTCACTGTCTCATAATTTCAGAACTGAAGCCGTTTCAATATTATGCACAACAAAGCCACAGTTGCTGCTTATTTTGCTTATGCAACTAACAACCATTGTCAAAGCCAATAGTCCTGGCTTGTTTTAGGTGTAAAATGTTACTTGTATTATATTAGTGGGTGCACTGACAGACACAGCAAAATACCAGTCGGGCGGTACACTATACGTATTTATAAGCCACGCCCTAATAACAAAGGACACAACCCCTTTGAGACACCAAGTTTTTTCCGCCCACTTAAAGCCCTGTCTGAGAAACTGTATGGAACGAACCAGCATCATTCATTAAAGCATCTTCAATACAAAAAATGCATGAGCATTATCAACTCTGTTTTATGGACCAAAGCTCCGTGCCCTTCTATCTTTATATACCATGATGTAGCCTGCGTCGTTCCACTGTACATCACTTTGCGGCATATATAGATGCATGGGTATCTGCAGAAATTTTTCCAGGGGGGCTAACCTGGCAAATGAAGGGGCGTGGCTAATGTTAATCAATAGGGGCGGGGCTAAAATGGCAGACAATCAGAATCAGGTAATGTTCAGGCCAAGCTGAGAAAAACAAGCATTGGTATAGCCAATAGGTTTCGCCTTTGGGACCCTATAAGTATTTAGTTATGCAGCAGGTCCCAAAGGCGAGACCTATTGACTAAGCCAATGCTTGTTGTTATATCTGGGCATGTTGAGAGGCTAGGGGACTGGGTCTCTGTGTCTGGTTGGGAGCACAGCAATGAACTACTCAATTTGAATGTGTAGGTAATACAACTGGAGGCGTGAAATGAAAGGTTCACTCCCAGGAATAACAGGAAGGTAGAAAATTAGGCTGATTAGAAAGGTAAGGAGGGGTAGAGGCAGGCATGGTGGTGAGGGGAGAAACTGATGCATCCTAGGAGAGCGCTGTGAGGGAGGTAGGCGAAATGGGAAGAGGCACTTAACGGTGGGTCGGGTAAAGACCGTAGTGAGGCAAACAGAAGGGTAGTGAGGGGTGAAGGGTAGACAAAGAAGTGAGGCGTAGAAGAAAAAGATTCAGGAGCCGAGACCGGTAAATCAAAGATGAAGAGGGGAGAATAACGCAGTCGTAGAACGTGAGAGGCCAGGTAAAGAGAGGGTGACGTGTGTCAGAGACAGGTAGAGACGGAAGAGGGAATAATAAAGACTGAGGTAGAGGGGTGCGTTGATATAAAAGAAGTGCAGAGATGTGTCAGAGAGATGTTACTGAAGAGGAAAAGAAGTAGAGGTATTGATAAAGGAGTAAGGTACTAAAGCAAGTAAGGGGTGAACAGAGGTAGAACGAGTGGAAGGGGAGAGAAGACGTTGAAGATGAATGGCAGGGTAAAGTGAGCGATCAGGCACTGAGTGTGAGGAGTGTGATACAGAGGGATATGTGGCAGTAAGCGTGAGGTGTGGGGTACAGAGGGATATGTTGTGGCAGTGAGCGCGAGGTGTGGGGTAGAGAGGAATACAAGGCAGTGAGCGCGAGGTGTGGGGTACAGAGGGATATAAGGCAGTGAGGGCAAGGTGTGGGGTACAGAGGGATATAAGGCAGTGAGCGCAAGGTGTGGGGTACAGAGGAATATAAGGCAGTGAGCACGAGGTGTGGGGTACAGAGGGATATAAGGCAGTGAGCGCGAGGTGTGGGGTACAGAGGGATACAAGGCATTGAGCGAGAGGTGTGGGGTAGAGGGATTTTAGGCAGTGAGCGCGGGGAGTGGGGTACAGAGGGATATAAGGCAGTGAAACACAGTGTTGGGACGTCCTGGCAGACATGATGGGGTGCATACTGGCAGATAGATATGTTGACATGAGGCTGTTCACGTTTTAGTAGGATCTGAAATCCAGGCTACGCTGCAACCACAATTTTTGACTCGGGAGGATAATGCATCGGCTAACAACCCCCCCCCCCCCCTCCCTCACCAGAACTTCATTCAAAAGACCCCTTGCTCTCAGGCTACACAGTGTTAAAGGAGGTCTTGGTGTCCAGACCTAGTTTGCCACTTCACCTTAGGATTCAGCCTGCACTTTCACCTTTGGCTGATTAAGGAAAGAACTGCACGAACCAGAATGCAATCGATCACGAGTTTGAAGGGGGTGGGTGTATTTCCGCACCACCTCTAGCAGTGGTGATGTCAAGTGGCACTCGAGGAAGAGCCTGTTCCGTTTCATGGCCTTAGGGAGAAAAACCCGCTGGTCTTGGCAGCGCATACCCAACCCTCTGAGCTGCCTCATTGGTTCAGGGTGGGATGTATGCTTTAGCAGCTCAAACTGGCCATTGTCATTCTGTATATGACAATCAGCCACAGACAGAATGACAATGGGGGGGTGGGGCTGAGAGGAGGCATGCATGGCGCCCCATCAGGGAGTTGAGGCCTCTGGCAGGGAACAGCTCTACACCCTGCTGGGCCCAGAATTACGGACAAAAGGCGTCCGTAAAAGCATGGGTGTCTGCAGGGGGGCAAGGAGGGCTGCTCGGGGGTGGGGGGGCAAGCACCCCTCCTTGCCCCCCTTGCGGACGCCCATGTATAGATGTGCTTTGTTTAAAGCTCGAACCTAGCCAAACAGCAGAGGAGCGCCGTAGACGGTCTGAGGAAAAGATAGTCAATGAGTGAGTGGAGGCGAAGCTGGCTTTTGCGAGACAAGATAAACTATTTACTATGTTGTGATGTATTGAAGTGTGAACAGAAACAAGTACATCTATGCATATTAGGACGGGGATATGCAAAGTATATGTATGTGATGGCAGAAAATGAAGATGCAGTGTAGAGAGATTGATAGACAAATTGTTTGTGATACCATAAAAATTTGATTTTTGAAAAAGTTGGAGATGAGAAACCCACCACCTTCGCACAAGGCACTGCGGGGGCCCTCGGGATATACCACAGGTGTGGGTGTGCATATGTCGTAAAAAGAGTATGTGTGACAGTAGGCTAGTTTAATCAGGGCCGGCGCTAGGCATGGGCAGCATGGGCGGCTGCCCAGGGCCCCGAGCTGGCCCATCAACAGGGGGCCTCGCAAAAGTGTTTCCCCACCGGCCGCCGCGAGGCCCAGGGAAGGGCTGCCTCTACCCTGGGCTTCGCAGGCATCTGTAGGAAATGGGGAAGAGGCCCCCCCTACCCTGTGCCTCGCAGCACTGGGAAATGGCTGTTAACCCACAGGGAGGGGGCCCTTTTCCCCTGGGCCGTGCAGCCCACATGTTAGCGCGAGGCCCGTCTGCATTTGTAATTCGGGATGCCGTCCACTTCCCACTCCAGTGCCAATTAGCACGTATTTTGGGGCCTGACAGTGGTAAAAAAAATTCTGAAGACAAGCAACTCTCCCTCTTTCAGATGCTGATAAGCTGAGAAAGAGATGCTGGTCCGTGGCTGAATGGAAGGTGTTGTAGCACACGAGGGGGGCACGCACCATGCAGAGTCAGGAGCACCTTCCGTAATTTAGATGTAAATAGCTTTCAATCTCTGTGCTCCAAAGAGCTCTCTAAGTCCAGGGGCTGTGTGTCAGGTCAGTTAAAAATGTTAAGTGTTTTGCAAATGTTTGTCAGGCTCTACTGGTGAAGAGTTCATAGTGTTCTACTCCTCATTTCAGTCGTGCATGAATGTTACACGTCCCCAAAGCTTTGAGGGGAAAAAGTGTTACATTTTAATTAGTAGTTACGAAACAAATCTATGGAGAGAAAAACTCTTTAAACATCGAATGCAAATATATAAAATAAAAATGTTGCCTAACCCAAGGTATTCGTTTGAGTGTATGCCCATTTTTAATTGGCCTATTTGAAATGTACACAAAGGGAAGATTTTACAAAAAGTTTGTAACCTAACCTCTGATATCCCAGTACAAAATCTTAGGCTAGAGCTTGGACTCCATCACCCATGTTCAAGCACTGGCTAATGTGATAATGTGATTTGTTGGGGGGTACAAGGTCCTTTACTCCCTTTGCTGCTAGGCCTTTTTCCACCGTGCTATGCCTTCTTTTGGCCATTTGTTGTAGTTTGCGTTTAGGCCCGTAACTTTGCGCATGCAAGTGGATGGAACCACCCTCCCCTGGGCCTTACAGCTCGGCTCATGGTGGGGGGGGTCCACATCTTGAAGCCATGGTGTAGCACTGAAAGGCCTTGCAGAGGGCCCCTCTCCCCTGGGCCTCATAGCCATGGTTCAGTGCTGATAGGCCTATGGGTCTATCCTAATCCTATCAATGCTACACCATGGTTGAGAGGCACAGGAGATGGGCGTGCATTGTGTGGGCCCCCACCCCTGGGTCCATTAAAATTTTTCTCACAATACTGGACCGTGGCCCTGTGCATGTGTCTCTAACAGAGGAATAGCAATCGGTAGTGCAGCAGGTGGTGTGGCACCAGGGTCAGGCATAATAAAAGCTCAATCTTTGCATATTATGGCTTTACTGTACTGTGCAGCCAGTGGACGAGGGTGAGAGATGCTTTCACTTTGCACCATGGCACCACTGGTGTGCTACAGCCTCACAGCCATTTTAAAGACCTGTGAGGCCTGCAAGAGGCCCTCCCTCCCATGGGCATCACAGCCATGGTTGGACACTCACAAGAGGAGGCACCCTCCTATGAGATAAGCAGCACTGGGACATGGCTATCAGTCCCATGGGTCCTCTCTCAGGGGGTGTAGTTAACAATAGTGCACCAGGTGCAGTGGCACCACAGCTCTTTCTTGCATCACAGTCCATGGCAACATTACTATGTCACTGGCTCCTTCTCCCATGCACCGCACAGCCATGATCCAGTACTGCTGTGCAGCTCACGGAAGGCCCACCCTCCCCTACGCCTCACTGTCATCGTCCAATGCTGAGAGGCAGCACAGATTCATGAATTCCATGTTTAGGCCAAGAGGCGACATCTGAAGGGCATAGCTATCAATAGTGTAGAAAGTGCAATGGGACCATGGTCTTTTGGGGTTATCTGTCCAATGCACCCAAATTATGGATGTATTTTACTGCTCAGTCAGTGACCAGAGGGTAGTGTGGAGTCACAATTTGCCTTGCTTGCACGACGGCAGGCCTGCTCTCCTACACCTTGCAGCCATGATCCTGTTCTGTGATGTCCAAATGTCATTCTCTCCCTTGGGCCTTATGTTTTTTATTATATGTGTTGTGTTTTACACCTAACATAATTCTGGCCAGTAAAGAGCCTACACACAAAAAAGATTGTCCTACGTCTCTTAGCATGTGTGTGTGAGATACTGGTGAGAGAGAGGATTTATGTTAAAACAAATTACGAAGTATTAATGTCATCCTAAGGTAGCACAATAATGGCACAGAAAGATAAGGGAGCCTTTTGAAATTTAAAATTATATCCATGGTGTGAGGTTTTCTCTTGTGTCATTTTATATTTTGAATGAACCCGCCCCTCATTATTATTATTAATTAATTCTTGTTAAGCGCATGGCTACCCTCAGGCATACCAGCGCTATCATTACCTCACAGGATCTCCCCCTGTTATGAGGCAGAACTGGAAATTGTATCATGCACTCATCTGGAAACAACCAGTTAACGAGGAGTAAATGTTATACATCTTTGTGAGACCTGCACCTAGCTTTTCCATCCAATGTGACAAATGTCATCCATTTAATACAGTTTTAAAATATATGGACTTATTTCATTTGTATATTTATATTTTTGTCCATGTTACTGATATCGATGTTAGGTCTCTTCAGGGTTGCCAAACCAGATCAATAGTCCTGCGATGTCACTTTCTGTGATGTCACTTCTTGTGATGTTACCAAGGGCGGCTCCTCCACTACGGCGGAGGTGCGTTGCCCCACTGCTTTCTCGCAGTGCGAGAAGCTGAAACACAAAATGCTAAAACTACCATTTTATGTTTCTGCTACTCGCACTGCGAGAAAGCAGAAGGGTTTGGTTGGGGGCGGGCGGGTCTGCTTTAGGGCAGGGGAGGATTGCCTTGCCCCCTGATAAAGGCCCTGACTGTTGGTCGGCCCTCCGGGACCGACCAAACAGTCATGCACACTCTGGCCTTTCTCGATGTAGGCACCAATGCACCCTACATGGAGAAAATTTCCTCCCCATAGGCGCCTGGCTGGTCGGCGGCCCAACCAATCACAATGCTGCCATTGCAGCATTGTGATTGGCTTAGGAGAGGGAGGCTGCCTGCTTCCTGTTCCTGTCAGAGGCAGCAAAGAAAGAGAGCAGGTCAGGAGCAGAGATGACGCGAGACCTGGGAAGGTAAGTTTATTTTATTTTTAAATTACCCTACGCGCGAACCCCTGCAAGACCTCTCACCCGCGAGTCATGCTGGCCGCGACTGGATTTTAGATGAAAATTAGAGGGGCCTCACATCTTCCCGTTCGCCCGGGGCCCCAGAAGTTCTAGGACCGGCCCTGAGTTTAATCACTTGTTTTTTCTGAAACTAAAGTATGCGGCCAAACATATTATATCTCACTTTGGATGTGCAAAACGCGAGCCTGGCTAAAGGTTGAACCATGAACTGACTGTAGCGCAAACAACGTTCTTTAAGAGTTTTTGGAAAGCATGTGAAGAGCTTGGGCTGGCAATTGCTCCTCCTATGGTGTGTCACGTGACGTACGCATCCCGTCTTCCCGTTGACGGTCGCTGCGGCAGTGGCTCACCAAGCATTTGCAATGCAGTAGGTATCGCAATTGCGAGATTTTGAGCTATTGGTATTGTAAATGACAATGCCTTATGTATGTGTTTAAAAGACAATGCCTTTTATTTATGTGTTTAAAAATCAACACATAAATAAAAGCCACTGTCATTTACAATGGCAATAGGTCAAAGTTTCTAAAATGCCAGACCTATTGCATTGCAAACGCTTGTTTAAAGGATTTCACTAAGTCATAATGTTTAATGTCTCCAACCTCGAGTATTTCCAGTGTTTCGCTCTTACTTCGAACGCATCCTCTTTAGTGAGAAAACTCTACTTATTCTGCCGGTTCAAAGTACAAATGGGGTATCGAGGAATTTGACGCTTGTGGCGGACTCACTCAGCCACGTGTGACTAACGGGTTGTCTAATAGCTGTTTTATTGTCGTGGCTTACATTTAAACAGCCGGTGGTTGCAGCTGGACGTGTTTTCGAGAGGAGTGGGGGCGCGGAGAAAAGGCTTCTACAACTATAAATGCAGGGATTTACATTACTTTCTTGCTAGCATGCGTCATGTGTAAAATGTCTTCATATGCTTACCTCCAATATTTGCAAAGGACTCCGGCCCCACAAGCATGCCTTCAAACATTCGCTCTGCTTTTCTTAATTTAAGGTTGGGCTCGAGAGCGCCAGTCATCAACGGAGGATCATGCAGGCTGAAACAACAAATACAATAAAGCAGAGATATTACACGAGCAAAAACGCACAGCTCAACTGAAAATTGTAATCATCTTCCAGTTTGATATATTACGTCAGTCGACCGTATTTTCTGGAACTCTTTTCAGTGATAAATTCTCACAAAATTTCAAATACTCAATTAAATATAACTTCATATCGTAATTCGTTCGCTGGTAGTCGGTGTTTACAATCGGCAAATTAAATTAATCGTTCTAAATATCTTGAGGGGAAATTATCAATACCAAACTTTAGAAACGATATTTCAGCTCGGCAGTAGGTGGTGCTGCAGGATTTTAAAACACAGACATTTATATTGTACGTCACTAGAATTTGAAATGTAACGCATACGGTCACTGAAGAGATCAAGGCAATGTTCCAGACCAATTTATTCATCCACCTAAAAGAAGTTTGGAGCGGTCCAGGCAAATAAGACGAGGATTTAAATAGAGCATTGCTAAACAGTTACTCATAAATACGGCAAAATAGATGATAACCAAATTAATCGTGTTTGTTTACAGTAAATAGGCTTTCTCACCAATATTCACTCCCAAAAAAGATACAGCAGCTGGGCGGGCATAGGCGCTGGAAGTTGGGGTGCTGCAACACCCCCAGAAATTATCATGCTGGAGTCCAGAAGGTTAATGAGCAATTAAGATGCCTTTAAAAATTGTGTTTCCCTGGTCTCATTTGCTGCGCGTTCAAAGGCAACAGTAAAATATCAGGCTATATCTTCTGACAAATTGCTGCTTATCGGGAAATTCAGTGTACTTTTATTTCCCTGACTGCAAAGTGAGAAGATTTTGTAAAAGTGATCTAGGTGAGAATCCTGCTGTGGTACAGGAAACGAAAGAAAGGGCTGTAGCACGTCAGTGTTTTACTAATAAACAGAAACGTTTAAATATTGGAAAATTACCCATACAGCAATTAGGAAAGCACAAATTAGGTACTTATTTGTAATTTTGAAGTGTAATGAAAACAAAGATTTTAACAGGATGAAACAAATCCAGGCACTTTATTTGGTGATGCGCAGCAGATAAATATTCACTGAAACCCATTTCCACACATTATCGTTTTTGTGGTGTATAGTTTTACCAGTAAAAATGTAGGTCTATGCAAATTTAGTGGCCATTTCAACAGAACATGTGCTGTCTGTAAATGACTATGTGCTACCACATCAGTGCTCCAAAGTGCACCATCAGCTGCATACCACATCCACACACTTACCACTCTCCGGCGGAATGGGTATGGAGCATTTGCTGCACCTTCTTTTCTTTCACAATCTCTACGCCATCAGGGATGTAACATTAATGCAAGCACCACCACTCTAAAAATTGTTCCCGCTCCACTGAGGGTGGGAGAGAGAGGATGAAAGTAGTCTTGATGGTGTATTGTGGATAAATGATCCAAGTGTGATGGTATGTGAGGTGTGAAATTGTGTGATGGTGCATTTGATAGTGTGTTGTCTAAGGTCACGGTTATGTTAATAAAATATTTCTAGAGCGCACTATCACCGATTGGTTGCTTGGCGCTATGATCAGCAATAACATGAACATCGAAGGAAGAGATTTATGGGAATGCTTGTCTGAATAACCAGGTCTTCAAGGCTTTCCGGAAGGAGAGGAGATCTTGACAATTCCGGATCTCCGACGGAAGAGAGTTCCACAAGCGGGGGGCAAGGGTGGCAAACCTGCGGCCTCCTGCGTGCTTTAAGTTGAAAGAAGGCGACTGCAGGAGGTTCTGGTGGAGTGAGCGAAGGTTGCGGGACGGGGTGTATTTGGAAATCAGGTTGTTGATGAATAATGGGCTTTTGTAGTATAAGGACTTAAAGATTATGCAGCCAGTTTTGAAGGCACATCGCTGGGCCACAGGGAGCCAGTGAAGTTTCCTAAGGAGGGGGGTGGCTGCCTGGCGCCTCGGTTGGTTCAGAATTAACCTTGCGGCATGATTCTGTGCCATCTGGAGTCGTTTTACTAGGTAGTTGGGAAGACCTAGGTAGATGGTATTGGCGTAGTCCAGATGGGACAATACAGTAGCGATCACCACCTGGGTGAGTGCCTCGGGTGTGAGCAGTCGGCGTACCTTCCGGATTTTCTCCAGTTGGAAGAAACACTTGGAGACCACTTGACCAACTTGGGTTTTGAGAGATAAGTCACGGTCCACAGTGACTCCTAGTGTTTTGGCGGACACGGAAGGTGTAGGGGCTTGGCCTAGTTCGGGAGGCCAGTAATGCGGGCCCCAGAACTTGCTGCTTTCACCGGTCAGGACTAGTTCCGTTTTCCCCGGATTTAATTTAAGTTGGTTCTGGTCCATCCAGGTTTTGATGAAACTCATTGTGGACTGGAAGTGCCGTATGGAGTCTTCGGTATTGTCGATGGTGAACAGCAGCTGTAAATCGTCTGCATAGTTGAAGACTCTCACCTGATTGTCTCTCAAGGTCTGGATCAGAGGGAGTATGTACAGGTTAAATAGGTGAGGAGACAGGGAGGAGCCCTGTGGCACTCCGCAGGTGATGGCCTGTTTGGTGCCCATTAAGTCACCAAGGCGCAGAGTTTGGTTGCGGCCAGTCAAGAAGGATCTCAGCCAGCCGGCTGCAAGATCCCTGACGCCGGCTTGTTCGACACGGTCGACCAAGATGTTGTGGTCGACCGTGTCAAAGGCGGCCGAGAGGTCTAGGAGTACCAGGGCTTGTGGGGAGCGTCTGTCCGCACAGTCGCACAGGGTGTCCAGGACTGTCGTGACTACTGCTTCGGTAGAGTGAGCAGGCCGAAAGCCTGCCTGATGGGGGTCGAAGCAGGAGGATTCCTCGAGGAAATTAGATAAACATTTGGCCACATGTGCCTCAAGGACTTTAGCCGGGTAGGGCAACAGTGAGATCGGGCGAAAGTTGGCCTTGCAGGCAGGGTCAGCCCCCGTTTTTTTTAGGAGTGGGATGACTATGGCTTCTTTGAAAGCTGTAGGGACTAGGCCAAGAGTCAAGGATTTGTTCAAAATTGTAAGGGCAGGAGCTGGGTGGGTCAGGAAACACTCTTAAGATATGGGGCGGGCAGCTATCTGAAGGGGCGCCGGATTTTACTCTAGATAGGAGTTCTCGAAATTGGTCCTGGGTGATGGGTGGGAAACGGCTCAGGATACAATGGTTAGGCTTAATTGACATGCCAGAAGTGAGGGGGCACACTGGTCGGGGAATGCTGGCTTTGATGTCCTGTATTTTGTCGATGAAGTAGACGTTAAGTGAATCACATAGCGTCTGGGTCGGGATGATCTTAGGACGGACTGTATCAAGGTTTGTAAGATCATTGAGGATGGAAAAGATATCTTTAGACTTATTTGTGGATTCCAGAATTTGAGGAAAAGTAGGACGCTTTCGCCGTCTGGATGGCTGTCATGTAATCTTTCCTAGCTTTCGTAAAGGTCTCTTTTAAGTCAGGGTCGTACTTCCTGCGCCATTGGCGTTCAAGTTGTCGTAGGGCCAATTTCCTTGCTTTTAGGTCAGTGGAGAACCATCGGTTGGCGTCAGCAAGTCTCGCCCGTTTGATTTTTGTAAGAGGGACATGAGAGTCCCTGGCTGTGTTGAGCCAGCTGGTGAGCGAGGAGACCGAGGGGTTGATCTCGTCTTGAGTAGGTGGGATGGTGTTGGCTAAAGACTCTAAAAAAGCAGATTTATTGGTTGAGTTCCAATTCCTGGCTGACCCGCCTCCGGCAGGGGTGGCGATGGTCATAGGGGGGATGCAAAGGTTAAATTGCAAGAGGGCGTGATCAGACCAGATGCATGGTAGTATAGTAGGGGCAGTGGTGCAGGTGGTGTTGGACCACAGCTGGTCGAGGATGTGGCCCTTACAGTGAGTAGCAGAGGAGACTAGTTGGGTGAGATTTAGATTGGAGAGAAGGTCCGACAGTTCGGCTGAGTGGGGGCCCTCTAGGGGGTCTTTGTACCAGTAGTTTAGGTCTCCAATCAGAAAGATTTTAGGGTGCTCGAGTGCTAGGTTAGCAAGTTGGTCGGCCAAGTTCATAGGAAAAGTAGGCATTGGGATCGGGGGCCTGTACAATAAAACACATTCAATTGTCGAGTCCGGAGTGGTGATTTTCAACACAAGATTGTCTGACTCCTCCAGCGAGAGGCCAGCGAGGGGGGTGACGGTGAGGTTGGAGCGAATGATAGCTGCTACTCCACCCCCTGTGTGTTTGTTGATAGTGTGTTGTTGAGGCGTGTGATGTGTGTATTGGGCTGATGGCCTGTATTAAATGGTGTTTGAGAACTAGGGTGTAGATGTGCACGTGAAATGGTATGATGATAATCTATTGGTATGCATCAATTTATATGCATATTACTTGCAACATCCAGCATAACATTATAGTTAAGTCAGAGTTTCCACGAAAATGCACATTTGCCTGAATAAATTAGGCAGCTACTGATGAATCTGAACAAAACTTTCTAAATAACATGTCCATCAGATGTGGGTTCAATACACAGTTATTGTAGATCAGTCAATGGGGGAATTAAAAGGGGATCAAAGAATAACCATTCCTTTACAATTAAAATATTATACAAGTCTATTTGATTGGGGCTGCTCCAGATGTGGTTCAACTGCAGGTTCACGAGTACCTTTTTCACATGTAATAGCCATCTTGATTCTCCAAGCCTGCCATGTGTGAGCAATTGTAGAATTGTTTGCAGGGAAGGTGCAGCTTGAAAATTGCTATTTGCACATACTTAATAGAGTATTGGTTGCACAGAAATTATATCAGAGATATGTTTGACTCATTTCAAAGAACAATGGTATTACTGGGATACCTGGTCCTACCCTCATCACGGTCCTGAGAAATGTGTCCTAACTCATTGCAATTATATAAAACAACAAGGGCACCCATACGAGTCAGCACAGGACCTCGGGGAACATATTTTATAGAACAACAGTGGTCCCATGCATAGGAAATATACGAACAAAAATAAATATAGACACAATGGAAACTATATTCAGTTATGACTTGTCCAGCCGGACAGAGGTCCAATTTTACCTATAAAAATGGATTCACACAAAGATACCTTCAACAATTCATCGAAGTAGGGCACAAGCCTGTACCCATATGTATACAAATTGGCATGGTGAAGGGTTTAGTCAAAGGACAGAACAAGATTTTTAGGCAGAAGCTACAGATTTCTGTAAGTAAACAGTAACCGAAATTCAATTGACACCATTACGAGCATATCATATGAGGTACATATTTACAGTATATGGTGTTTTAGAAAAGTCGACGGCATTTCGATCCCATTATAAGATCAGAGGGATCATCATCAGGACAAAATAATGCCTAAATAGTAAAAGCCACAATAGCCTAAAGGGAGGAAAAGGGGAAAAATGTACACAAAGCACACATTAGAAGATCTGGCAGAAGTGGAGAAATCAAATAATAGTTGTGATGGTGACTTGATTTGAGCCGGTTAAAATTGTAATGGTGCGGGTGAAGAGGAAGGGTTGTTAGAGCACTTTGGCTACGGGAATTACTTGGTAATGAGGTACCTAGAAGATCAAAACAGTGGCCACAACCAGAGTATTGCACAGCCTCAAAGTCTTAGTGCAGATTATCAATAAAGTGAAACTAAAAATCGACGTGCCTGCCGAGTATCGACAATTTAAAAGTGAACAATAAACGAATTGTGGATTTACAAGTGACTAAGCCGCGATGTGGGCAATCGATCACGCGCACAATGAGAGTGCTTACCAAGGGGTACCGTCCAAGCGGTATAGGCCAGGTGAAAATAAGGGAAGGTAGAGTGACACGGCAATCTAAAATAGAGGAAACAACGATTAATGCTTAAAATCCCGCGCGCAAGGTACAGCAAGGTCTGACTAGGTTTGTATCTTACCCATACTTGGGAAGCCTTGTGATCACAAACCGGCAAGGATACTCGGTTGTGTGTAGATTAACACAAAGGTAGGGTCAAAATAGGACCGTTATCCTGTGTAAGGGAGACAAGGATAGTAAAATTTGTGTACAGGCATGCATGGCTAGTGACAGGCATAAACGATGGTGGATCTTACCCGTGATGCGGGAGACTTGGAGTAACGTGCCAGCGGATTGCTCGGTCGCGTTAGGGGGGGGAAGGTGAGCCTTCATGAAACCAGAGGAAGCCGGGTCAGTATAGCAAGCCAGTAATAGGGAACTCACAAGAGCGGTATTGAACCGCGGAATGCGCTTACCGTGTCAGTGGGCTGTAATGTCTTCCCTGGCAGTTGCAATGGCTTACCACCGGGAGGAGATATAAAGAGACTCGTGGTTGGCTGGGAAGGAATCACATGCGACGATGAAAATAGGTGTAGAACAACGTGGCGGCCATATTGGGTGAGTGACAACATGCACCAAGAATAACCAAGTAAAGAGGGTGAAAGGGGGGAAAAACAGTGGATTACCGTTCAAAGCACAAACAACTGAGTTGCAGTAATGACATTGGTACTGACCTAAATTACATTAAATTACATTAAATTAGTCCAATCCTCCTGCAGGTTGAGCCCCGAGTTCAGGCTATCGGTTCTCAGGATCCATTTGAGCTCCTCTTTGTTTAACATTTTAGATAGATCTCCACCTCTTGGGGGCAGGATCACCTGGCTGATCACAGTCCATCTTATCTCATTCTCACTGTGTCCTTTTTCAATAAAATGTTCCACAAGAGGGGCATTGCTGGTTTTACATCTGATTCTGCTCCGATGTTGCGAGATCCTTAGTTTGATTTTTTGTGTGGTCTGTCCCACGTAGATCATTATCACATGGGCACAGAATTGTATAGACCACATTACAGCTATTACAGTTTGTAAAGGTTTTAAGTACATTTCTCGTTTCCTTGAAAACAAAGTCTTTACCTTCAATGCAATAGTCACACACCACACAACAGCCACATTTAGAATGTCCCCTCAAAGGCGGAAGCAACCAGAGGTCATTAAGGGTGGTATTAGCTGTTTTTTGGGAGGGGAAGGGCGGCCCTCACCAAGTGGTCTTTTAGGTTTTTGCTTCTCTTGAAAGCAAACATGGGAGTCTCTAGATCTAGATTCCCTGAGTTGAGAATATGCCAGTTCTTTTTGATACTCTTGCGGATTTTGT
Source organism: Lissotriton vulgaris (assembly GCF_964263255.1). NCBI lineage: Eukaryota > Metazoa > Chordata > Amphibia > Caudata > Salamandridae > Lissotriton > Lissotriton vulgaris. The sequence continues at coordinate 1,081,102,440 of NC_141694.1, read as the reverse complement.
TAGACACGGGAGAGAAGGTAGTAACACAGACCAGTTTTTCAGATGACTTTTTTGCTCTAGGTTCTAGTAAGGTCTCTTGTGGACAGTACCACGCCCTTTTCATGGCATTTTTTACTAGGCGGCATGGGTAGCCCCTAAATCTAAGTTTGCTGGCAAGTATGTTGGCCTCTGTGAAATAGTCTGTTTTCAGAAAACAGTTTCTCCTCAACCTCAAAAATTGAGAGTAAGGTAGGCTGTCTTTCAAGGCTCTGGGATGGCAGCTACTGTAGCTTAATAGTGTATTTCTCTTAGTTGGTTTTCGAAATAGAGAGGTAAACAGCAGGCCGTCCTTATGTTGAATACACAAGTCTAAGAAGGGGAAACTAGTTTTGCTGTGAGTCAGAGTGAAAGTTAGACCATTACAGTTGTTATTCAACCAGTGTAGGAATAGTGGAAGAGCTTCAACTGGCCCACCCCAGATCATAAAGACGTCGTCTATATAACGCTTCCACATATGTACCCCTAGATGGAATGGGTTGGTATAGGGGAGGATAATGTCACACTCAAGCCAGTCCATGTATAAAATAGCCAGGGTAGGAGCAACATTTGCACCTATGGAAGTGCCTTTTACTTGTTGGAAGTATTCATTGTCAAACATAAAAAAGTTTTGGGTAAGGCAGATTTCCAGCAATTGAATAATGAACAGAGTAGGTACAGTGTGGGGCCGGGGTCTGCTGTTTAGAATTCTCTCCATGACAATTAAAGAATCTCTTTGGGGAATGTTTGTATAAAGTGATTCGACGTCTAAGGTACACAGAGTTTCGCTAACAGGGTCAAATGGGTGGTTCTCGGTGAGATTTATCATAAACATGCTATCCCTAACATAGCAGTTTGTGGTAGGCACAAAGTCTTTGAGGAAATAGTTGACATAATGACCAAGGGGTTCCAACACAGAACCACAACCAGAGACTATAGGACGGCTGGGGGGGGTTATCAAGACGTCTGTGAATCTTTGGAAGGGTATAGATAACCGGAGTTCTGGGGTGGTTCACATTCAGGAAGTTCAGTTCGTGTTTAGTGAGGAAACCGGTTTCAAATGCCTCGGTGGTAATTTGTCTGATTAAGCCTTGTAGCTCTCTGGTAGGGTTGGTTTGAAGTCTGCAGTAATGGTCTGTGTTGGAAACTTGTCGTGATAGTTCAGTTTTATAGCTGTCTATGTTTTGCAGCATAATCCCACCGCCCTTGTCAGCAGGCTTTATGATTAAATCACTGTTGTCACGTAGTGACGAAATAGCCATTTTCTCATCGAGTCCAATATGATCCCCAAAGAGGACAGTACTTTTGAAAAAGTTGTACTTAAGGAAGCCACAAGTTTAGCCAAATCTCACACGTTTATTCCTTACAACATTACACTCGATGAGAAAAAGGCTATTTCGTCACTACGTGACAACAGTGATTTAATCATAAAGCCTGCTGACAAGGGCGGTGGGATTATGCTGCAAAACATAGACAGCTATAAAACTGAACTATCACGGCAAGTTTCCAACACAGACCATTACTGCAGACTTCCAACCAACCCTACCAGAGAGCTACAAGGCTTAATCAGACAAATTACCACCGAGGCATTTGAAACCGGTTTCCTCACTAAACACGAACTGAACTTCCTGAATGAGAACCACCCCAGAACTCCGGTTATCTATACCCTTCCAAAGATTCACAAACGTCTTGATAACCCCCCCGGCCGTCCTATAGTCTCTGGTTGTGGTTCTGTGTTGGAACCCCTTGGTCATTATGTCAACTATTTCCTCAAAGACTTTGTGCCTACCACAAACTGCTATGTTAGGGATAGCCTGTTTATGATAAATCTCACCGAGAACCACCCATTTGACCCTGTTAGCGAAACTCTGTGTACCTTAGACGTCTAATCACTTTATACAAACATTCCCCAAAGAGATTCTTTAATTGTCATGGAGAGAATTCTAAACAGCAGACCCCGGCCCCACACTGTACCTACTCTGTTCATTATTCAATTGCTGGAAATCAGCCTTACCCGAAACTTTTTTATGTTTGACATCGAATACTTCCAACAAGAAAAAAGGCACTTCCATGGGTGCAAATTTTGCTCCTACCCTGGCTATTTTATACATGGACTGGCTTGAGTGTGACATTATCCTCCCCTATACCAACCCATTCAATCAAGGGGTACATATGTGGAAGCGTTATATAGACGACATCTTTATGATCTGGGGTGGACCAGTTGAAGCTCTTCCACTATTCCTACACTGGTTGAATAACAACTGTTATGGTCTAACTTTCACTCTGACTCACAGCAAAACTAGTTTCCCCTTCTTAGACTTGTGTATTCAACATAAGGACGGCCTGCTGTTTACCTCTCTATTTCGAAAACCAACTAAGAGAAATACACTATTAAGCTACAGTAGCTGCCATCCCAGAGCCTTGAAAGACATCCTACCTTACTCTCAATTTTTGAGGATGAGGAGAACCTGTTTTCTGAAAACAGACTATTTCACAGAGGCCAACATACTTGCCAGCAAACTTAGATTTAGGGGCTACCCACACCACCTAGTAAAAAATGCCATGAAAAGGGCATGGTACTGTCCACAAGAGACCTTACTAGAGCCAAGAGCAAAAAAGTCATCTGAAAAATCTGGTCTGTGTTACTCCCTTCTCTCCTGTATCTAACAAAATCCGCAAGAGTATCAAAAAGAACTGGCATATTCTCAACTCAGGGAATCTAGATCTAGAGACTCCCATGTTTGCTTTCAAGAGAAGCAAAAACCTAAAAGACCACTTGGTGAGGGCCGCCCTTCCCCTCCCAAAAACAGCTAATACCACCCTTAATGACCTATGATTGCTTCCCCCTTTGAGGGGACATTCTAAATGTGGCTGTTGTGTGGTGTGTGACTATTGCATTGAAGGTAAAGACTTTGTTTTCAAGGAAACGAGAAATGTACTTAAAACCTTTACAAACTGTAATAGCTGTAATTTGGTCTATGCAATTCTGTGCCCATGTGATATGATCTACGTGGGACAGACCAAACAAAAAATCAAACTAAGGATCTCGCAACATCGGAGCAGAATCAGATGTAAAACCAACAATGCACCTCTTGTGGAACATTTTATTGAAAAAGGACACACTGAGAATGAGATAAGATGGACTGTGATCAGCCAGGTGATCCTGCCCCCAAGAGGTGGAGATCTATCTAAAATGTTAAACAAAGAGGATCTCAAATGGATCCTGAGAATCGATAGCCTGTACTCGGGGCTCAACCTACAGGAGGATTGGACTAATTTAATGTAATTTAATGTAATTTAGGTCAGTACCAATGTCATTACTGCAACTCAGTTGTTTGTGCTTTGAACGGTAATCCACTGCTTTTTCCCCCTTTCACCCTCTTTACTTGGTTATTCTTGGTGCATGTCACTCGCCCAATATGGTCGCCACGTTGTCCTACACCTATTTTCATCGTCGCATGTGATTCCTTCCCAGCCAACCACGAGTCTCTTTATTTCTCCCCCTCCGGTGGTAAGCCATTGCAACTGCCAGGGAAGACATTACAGCCCACTGACACAGTAAGCGCATTCCGCGGTTTAATACCGCTCTTGTGAGTTCCCTATTACTGGCTTGCTATACTGACCCGGCTTCCTCCGGTTTCATTAAGGCTCACCTTCCCCCCTAACGCGACCGAGCAATCCGCTGGCGCGTTACTCCAAGTCTCCCGCATCACGGGTAAGATCTACCATCGTTTATGCCTGTCACTAGCCATGCATGCCTGTACACACAGTTTACTATCCTTGTCTCCCTTACACAGTATGACGGTCCTATTTTGACCCTACCTTTGTGTTAATCCTACACACAACCGAGTATCCTTGCCGGTTTGTGATCGCAAGGCTTCCCAAGTACGGGTAAGATACAAACCTAGTCCTACCTTGCTGTACCTTGCACGCGGGATTTTAAGCATTAATCGTTGTTTCCTCTATTTTAGATTACCGTGTCACTCTACCTTCCCTTATTTTCACCTGGCCTATACCACTTGGACGGTACCCCTTGGTAAGCACTCCCATTGTGCGCGTGATCGATTGCCCACATCGCGGCTTAGTCACTTGTAAATCCACAATTCGTTTATTGTTCACTTTTAAATCGTCGATACTCGGCAGGCACGTCGATTTTTTGTTTCACTCTACCTTCCCATATTTTCACCTGGCCTATACTGCTTGCACGGTACCCCTTGGTAAGCACTCGCATTGTGCGCGTGATCGATTGCCCACATTGCGGCTTAGTCACTTGTAAATCCACTATTCATTTATTGTTCACTTTTAAATCGTCGATACTCGGCAGGCACGTAGATTTTTTGTTTCACTTTATTGATAATCTGCACTACGACTTTGAGGCTATGCAATACTCTGGTTGTGGCCACTGTTTTGATCTTCTAGGTATCTCATTACCAAGTAATTCCCGTAGTCGAAGTGCTCTAACAAACCCTTCCTCTTCACCCGCACCATTACAATTTTAACCGGCTCAAATCAAGTCACCATCACAACTATTATGTGATTTCTCCACTTCTGCCAGATCTTCTAATGTGTGCTTTGTATATATTTTTTCCCCTTTTCCTCCCTTTAGGCTATTGTGGCTTTTACTATTTAGGCATTATTTTGTCCTGATGATGATCCCTCTGATCTTATAATGGGATCAAAACGCCGTTGACTTTTCTAAAACACCATATACTGTGAATATGTACCTCATATGATATGCTCGTAATGGTGTCAATTGAATTTCTGTTACTGTTTCACTTACAGAAATCTGTAGCTTCTGCCTAAAAATCTTGTTCTGTCCTTTGACTAAACCCTTCACCATGCCAATTTGTATACGTATGGGTACAGGCTTGTGCCCTACTTCGATGAATTGTTGAAGGTATCTTTGTGTGAATCCATTTTTATAGTAAAAATTGGACCTCTGTCCGGCTGGACAAGTTATAACTGAATATAGTTTCCATTGTGTCTATATTTATTTTTGTTCGTATATTTCCTGTGCATGGGACCACTGTTCTATATAAAAAAAATTTAAAAAAACTCACTTATTGCAAATCACAGGTAATGCTATAGCCCCAAAATGCTGACATATAAATAACACCTGCATCTGCCTTCTGCTTGTAGACAGGTAAGACTCAGCTAACTGACTCACCCCTGCCTTGCTCATCAATCAGTACAGCATTTGAACTCGGAATCAAAAAGATACTTGCCTTTTTATACCGGTTCTGTCCAATTTATGCTTAGATGATCAAATATAGACAGTCTATTAAGCATAGTAATGGTCGACCTCTTTGCATTGGAGTTCTAACATCTGTCATGCATTCACTTTACTTTGTGGTTGGTTTAAAAAATATATTTTTTTTTACTTCTGGTTTAAAAAAAATTCAAACTAGCTTTCTTATAACAGTTTTTAAATACTTAAACATCATACATTTAAACTGTCTCTTACCTTGAATGTTACGTTTGGGCACCAAGTGCCAGCCACTGCAAGGACCCATCATTCTCCTTTTTCTTGGCCTAATATGCCTTTTAAATGTTTTATATTGTCTTGGTTTTAAGTAACCTACACAATAACTTTGTATTGATACTAGACAGTCTATTGCTTTCCCTTAGACACATAAGCATACTTTTACTTTTGGGGCTGGCGAATAGCACGAGCTTGGCTTTCCATTGATACTCATTATCAAATTCTTCTCTAAGCAATGTTTAGAGAATCTCCCCTATGCCACATGCACTGCGTTTTCCATGTAGACAAAATACAGCATCTTTTGCTTAGAGAAGAATTTGAATTTTCGAGAGGCACGCACCACACCATTTTTTGCTATAATATCTAATATGACAATTATGTGTTATCGATGCTGACGTTTCTATGATGTTATTTTATTTTTAAAATTGCTAATAAAGAATTACAATACAAAAAAAAGGATTTTGAATTTTTACATTTGCTGTATTCAGTACAATCGACATAGGCCTCTAGTAGATACTCTCATGATGTTAAAAAACAAAGAGAACAGGTCTGATGCCTAGATGCAGCCCTGCCGTAGTCCATAAATATTTCTGAAACCGTTGGTACACTTGCCACGTGGGCCGAACCAAGTTTTTGAAGCATAATTTGTGTACAAAATGTTCATTATTGAAATAAGTGCCAGTTCTATGTTAACGTTTCTAGTGAAGACCACAATTTTGCCCACTTAAACTAATCAAATACCATTTTTTAGGTCAATAAAGGTCAGGTACATAGGGACTTCCTTCACTTTAATATACGTATGGCAGATAAACATTTGTACAGTTTGGGCTTGGTCGACTGTTTTTTAGACCTGTACATCTATTACAATATTTTTACTTTCTATCCAGCTTCGCAGGCAATTCAGGCAAAACCTCCAAAGTATTTTTTCTGCCCATTCCAACAATAAAACTGACCTATAGTTAGATGGGTCCCTCCAAGTTACCTTCTGGAGAGGGACCACGACCACCAAGTTCCAAGATTGTGGAACTGAGCTATCAGTGGGGCATTATATTCCTTGGTCAATATACCATACCAGAGTGTGGGTTCTATCCGGTATAAGTCTATGGGTATCCTGCCAGGGTCTGGGGCTTTATTTATTTTCATGCCCATCATGCTTTCTACCTCGGGTGACAAATGGTCATACTATTGCTGGCCCTTCTAAGATCATTCACACTAAGCACTCTATCTTCTAAATCAATATCTTTTTCTTCCCCCATCTAAAAGGCGCCTGAAATGACTAATCCAATCATTTGCCCTAATATAATTTTCATATCTATTTCTGTAACACTAATAGAGTTTGTGAAAAATTCCCAACATTTTCTGGAGTATTTCCTGGTAGTGGCAGCTTTTAGATCTCCCCACAGCTTTTATGAAGTGTGTAATTATTTTTCAACAAGCATTAGTATTCTTTCCTGAGCTACTGATAGTGGAATTTCTTTTCCGGAGTTTTGTGGAACAATCTCAATGCAGCAGAGAACGTTTTTTTTTTTAACCACCAACATTCCATATTGTACCAACTACAGTTGGTCTAACTTGAATTCCTTCCTATTTGGTTTAATTGGGGAAGACCATATTTAGCTTTATTTCCTTAGCCATTATTTTAAATATATCAATGTTTTTTTCTTCTTCGCCACAACTGCTGGCCACGATTAGATCTGTACAGTTATCAGTCTGGGGGTTTCCGTCCATTTTTCATAGTTCCATCTCACAGCTCCTCCACCACTGCCTCGTTATATCACAATATCATTGATAATGTGGTTGTTCATCTTAAATTCCCCTAGGATATGATCATCTAAAATAAGACTTGCTATTAAGAGATCATGACCACTCTCAACCCTTTGCATGATTTCCATATCTATAACCCATATACAAACCTCTAACAGTCAACAAATATGCTATAAGTGAGGATCTTGTGCCACAAATAAGAGTCACTTTTGCTGGTAAATCAGAAGGTGTTGTGCATTCATTAAGGATACCCTACAGATTAAGGGAAGTGAGGCCAACGTCTCCCTTATTTGATGACTTTTCCCCCCAGTTTAATATTGGCTTCGAATAACCCTGTGCATGTCCTCCTCTGCCATCTTTCTGTTCATAATATCGGTAGGCGGAAATGCATTAGTCTTCACAAATAAATCTGTATATGTGAGTCATTTGAAGGTATTATGTTTCTTATTATGTTTCTTATATAGCGCCAGAATCGACCCCCGAAGGGGTATCTCCGCGCTTGCCTTGGGAACCCGTCCTGGCTTTTCCCTGTGAGATAGCCCCTACAGGGCATCCCCAAGGTGAAAGCCAGGCATCCCGCCGCGGGGGGCGTTGTGGAGATTAAGCAAGCTTAATGCCCAGAGTTGCAGAGTGTGAACCCATGATTAGGTCAGGCACCGAAGCGAGAATTATCGAGTCCATGGACATTTGAGCTCAAGACCCTGCCGCGTCGGGAATTGAACCCTGGTCCTGGGTCTGACCTCTGCTTCAGGGTCTGCCTGCTCTAACCGGTGAGCCACACTTCTCCACAGGTAAGAATGCTTGGAGCTACTCCAGGTGACTTACTAACGCTGCCCAAGATTTTTTTGTTGATACCAACAATGTTTAGGGACAATATTCTTTTACAGCCTGATTTCACCTTTACTTCATCCCCTACTTTTCGTGGTGCATTACTGTTCCAGACATGGTTTGGCTGATGCTAAATATCCCCTGGTTTCTTCTTGTACTCCTCTATTCTCCAACAATTGTCCAAGGCTGCTAGTAACTGTGGCCATTTTGATCCACGATCTGTATCTTCACACTTGCATGAGGTTTTCTTCCGATCAAAGAAGCTGGCTTTTGTAAACTTAGCCATTTTTGTGAAGATTAAGCTGTTAAACACTCCTTGCCTTTGAACTGTTGGCTGAAGGACTTCCACCTGATTCAGTGTTAAACGAGTGTCCCTCCATTTGATCATACTTTTTGCAGAGTATTGCGGCTGCATGGAAGTCTTTTGCAGTTTTTGTCCATTTTATTGCACAGCAATACATCTAAGCACAAGATTCGCAGACGACTCACATTTTATTTCTGTTGACTTTAAATTTCTGCCACCTCCTTCAGTTTTTTTCATTTTTTCCCCAAATTAAGCTTGTAATACCTTATGATGTTATTAATCTCAAGTGGGGAATAGTATACGATATGCTGTGGAGATGTGGTCTGGTCAAAGGTTTAACTATGTCAATATCCGAGGGCAGATCAATATACTTGTAAATGAATATCCTAGTATTATTGCACTCCTTTTATTCATCGCTGACTACTCTGAGTTGCTTCCACATCTTTGCTTTTGGCCAGAAAGACTTTGGCTGCTGTATTGAGCAGATGATTCTTGGCCTGGTTGGTCTTGTGGCAATGAGACTTGCACTGTAGCAGCCCTTCGTTGGGTTTGGCCATCTTCTCAGGTGTGACTACAACAATTGCCTAAAAGTCATCCATACTCCATATGTTCTTAATATCCGAGTATTTGTGTACTTTAACCTAAGGTTTTTTTGAAATATTTTGTTCTTCTCTTTTTTTCTATATTTCTAATACCTCGCCGTTAGTAGTAGTGAATTTACTAGCACTTTGGAAAGCCTTTCTGCTCTTTGTGAAGATTTGGTAGACTTTGATTGCAACTAGTTGTTCATCATCCTCCGGTAATTCTGAATATCTTGCCGCTAGCTCCTCTTTGCACTGTGGGATAGATATGCGATTCTGAAAAAAAAAAATAAGTTCTTAGATTACCATTTTTTGTTTTTCTCTTCGGTCTGCCTTTCTCTTTTTGTGACTAATCTGTTGATTGCATCAGTTGTTTCCTTTTTGTTTGCGTAATAAACGGCTCTTGCTTATTTTTTGCCCAGTTCTTCTTCTTCGTTATCGTTTTCTGTAAGGAAGTCTTTCTCAATTACGGCAATTGGAATATGACAATTGGTGTGTGCTGAGGTGCACATTTAATTGAAATATTTTCTGCGGCTTAGAGCAGAAGTATTTGGTGATGCTAGCATTAATGTTCAGCCTGAGGACCCACAGTTTGCTTTCTCTTTTTGCTTATCTCAATGCTTTCGTTTGTTGGATTGCTGACAGCTGTGATGAGATGTGCTCGGAACCTCCCAAGGACTTCTATAATAGTAGAAATTCAAAATACTTTTGACTGATTATGTATCTCCAGGAAAGACAAAATCCTAGTTTGGAGATTTTCCTGGAGAAAATTCGTGTATTTGTTCTTGTAGGGCATGCTTACGACAATCTCCTGACTGCGAGTATGAGCAGTCATTTCCTGCAGATGCCTTATGAAGTATAGACTGGGGATGTACTTGGCTTCAATGTCAGGACCAGAGGCGAGGATTATGCTGTACTTTCTTTACTTTTATTATTATAGCAGCCATGTTAACAACTAACAAAGTCTTCATTTCCCCAGACAACCCTCGGAAAAAGTAAACCAATGTCCAATCAACACTGTCAGGAACCCTTTGATAGTCCTTTGTCCCTGTTGCTGCCTGCACTTTCTTCACTGTTCCAGCAGCCGAGATAATGCCTCTGGGCCACCTCTTTATTGCTTTTTGCCGTTTTATGGACTGTATATGTATGCCATTTTGCATTGTGATTGTCTGGTGTTTTCCATTGCAGCACAGCCACAGGAACCCTCGTCACTCCTCAGCGGCCACTATTTCATCATCGGTACGGGAGGGCTGCGTGGTGTGGTCCTCTGACCACTATAGGGCACCACAAGGTGAGCGCGCTCAGCAGCTCAGCGTGTTTCATCTCCCGGAGCCGGTGCACTAATCCCCTGAGGTAGAGGCATCGTGGCTGGCCAGGAGCTCCATAAAATATAGAGAATTACCCCACACGCCCTGCTTGGGTGTCTGTATTGATTCTAGCACATAGCACTGCTGATTCATTGGTGTGTGACACACTCAGGCACCGGGCCCAGGAGCAAGTGCTATCTCTGAGAACACATGGGTGATTGTGGTGTCCTTCAGGGTTCTGCCCGTCATCGGCCCCTTGGGCTATATATCACTTGGCTGGGAGACCCCCACCTTTGGTAATACCCTCTAACTTACCTGGTGCCCCAGACCCCTTCAACATTACACTGGGTACCCCATTAAAACACTGTCCAGAATGAGTGACACAGAAGGGACATATGTGGAGGAGGAGAGTATGACCTACCTCCCAATAGACAACCACTTTTGCGAGGGCATGGATGCCTCTATTTTTAAGGCGGTTACTCAGGCGATGGCTCCCCTGGAGCATAAACTTCTGCAGTATGCTGAACGCTGCTTTAAACCCCTCCCACGGGAGGAAGACACCCTCGGACGTAAGCTCTCTCTACCTCTGGGGACGCCTGCGTAGATCATCAAATGCAAAAGGGAATCCAGCATCAACCTGGGCGCTTTCGATAGGTTAAAGAGGGCCTTCACGGTCTCATCCTTCGGCGCTAGATCTCCCTGTGCCCGGGCCTTCTGGGCTCCAGCCTGCCGGTGCAATCAACAGTGCTGCTGTTTTTACTCATAATTAGACACGTTAACATTTTATTCTTTATCATTTGCAAGATTTTGTCTATTTTTATTTGTTTGTGTTGCTCCAAAATTTTAAAGGTTTGTGAATAACCATTATTAAGTATATTAGTATTATAGTTTTATTTGATAAAAAATTGGGGATACTGCAATTGTAAGCACTAAATTATATGAGATGATGACATTCCGAATTGTGCAATGTCCTTGATGAGAAGTAGATCCGATTTCGAGAAGTTGAAGCAATCGTCAGTTTATCATGTAGCTAAACATCTGTCTGTGGAAGAGGGAATGGGTGTGCTCACCGTTTGGGAGTCTAGCTGAAAACAGGACACAACGTGTGTGCTGCGGGGTTGCAGGTTAGGGGAGCTAGTGGAATGAAGAAAACCATTTCTGCAGGTCGAGTCATTACAGTTGTCCGGAATGTTGGACTCCGTGACCGGAGCACACAAGCTGTGTGGAGAGCTACATATATGCATTATGACTGGCTGAGAGGAGCTCTGTGCAAACCAAACGGAGTTACACTTCAGGTGCCTCTACTAAGACGATGCAGGAGAGCAGGAATCCATAGGCTGCAATGCCCTGTAGGTTCAAATGCATCATCCTGAGCACGCTGGCACTTTTCCCCTGCCTCCGGGTAATTTTCATCTTTCCATAAGTTGAGACGGACAACTGCCTTTTGCGCTAGCACCTTTTACATGTCAGGACTGGAAGTTCCTGCTTTTAACAAAAGCAAAAATGCGTGCACAAAATGCAAAGTGCAGGTGAAAATAAAGTAAAGACAATAAGATCATAGACAGAGTGCTGAAACCTTTCAGCCACTTGCCCCCAGTCACAGATCTGGGTTTAATCCATCATCGTTCTTCTGCTCACTAAGCCACCCCAGGTTGGACTCAGCCATATGCAAATCAGTCTTGACCCTGTGCCTCATGGGAACAGTCAAGCTTGAACTGCCAAGTCAGGTCTTTCCATGGAACGGAAACAAGCACCCTGGGATCGGTTCCAGCGTTTCACCCCTTATCAGCCAGACTCACTTGAATCCAGTGGCAAAGTGAGCAAAAGACTCACGTCTGAACATATTCTGGCAACTTAGGGTTGGTTGATGAGGGGTGAAACCCCGAAACCGGTCCCAGCATGCTTGTTTCTGGTACAGGGAAGACCTGGCCTGGCAGTTCGGGCTGGACTGTTCCTGTAGAGAGCAGGGCCACAGCTGATTTGCATATGGCTGGGTTTAACGCCTTAACCGCGGCAGCAATTCTTCTGCGGTGCGGACGGTCTAAAGAACGGGCGGGGCTGCGACGGCCGTTGGCTGTTCGCAGCACCAGGGAGGAAGTGCTCCAGTCGGCAGTTGGCCGACGGGAGCACGGAACGGGTTAAACTGGAATGGCATAGAGAGCAAAAAAAACAATGGATTTAGGCCCAGATCTCTGTACTGGGGTGAATGTTTGACATTGTTCTGCATTCTGTCCATCAGTTGTTCTTCATGTGGTTGAAAATAAAGTCTGCACTGTCTAGTGTCACACAAGACATTGGTCACTTAAGAAATTTGACACTGGGTCAAACGAAGCTGATAGATTTCACTCCAAATTAAAATACTGATAGGCGATGCTTATCAGCTTCATTCAGAAAGAGCGAGATTGGTAAGTAACTTGCATTATATGTTCATGCTTGTAGGTGCTCCTTTTTAGGTCGACCATACCAAATGTTGGAAAAGACCTATTGTCAGCTTATCAAGTCTTGCAGTGAGCTTAGGCCCACCTGTTCCTTATAGTTGGTACGCATTGCTGTCACTCATTGTCTTGCTTCTTATTCAATGGCTTTCCTTGTCCATCCTGTGTCGCTTTCTCGAAGCACATACTCTATTTGTGATCTTCCATTGCTCAATTTAAGAAGCTACCTTTTAGGTCTCACCTGAAGCAGCGCATCTGTCACTTGAAAAACATTTTGCTAGCTTCCAAGAGGCATAGAGCCCACCCATTGCTCACTATTGGTTGGCTTCATCATCACTCTAATTTGCTGGCTCATCCTTCGACAGCTTTGCTTTTGTCTCTGCCCTGGAGGTTAGTTCAAGTACTGATTCATTTGCCACAGTGTGTATCCTTTCTCTGCTAGCCCGCTTTCTGAGGAACTTTTTTTTGTTTTTGTTGCTTGCTCCATCGCCATTTTGCGTGCCCCGCTGTTGTTGATTACCCGGTTCTCCCTCCTGTTGTTGCTTGTCCCATCCTGTAGTCATTGCTTGTCCCCCAACCTAACAGAAAAAGAGCAACCAGCACTGGCAGAGTCATAGGGCTTTTATTTCCTAATAGATATGATGCACAGCAGCACCACTACTGTACAACATGGCTAAAAGGCAATGCCAATGTCAATACCTCTTACATAGAGGAGACCTATTAGCTTTGCCAATGCTTTTCTTGAATTTAGTTGTTGTGTATACTGTTGTAGTAGGCACATGGAGAGCCCCGCCACCATGGTGTTACAGAACACAGCGACACCGAGAAGGACTCGCAGACTCCTCTTCAAAAACACGGATAGATCGATGGGCCAGAAAAAGCTGAAAGAGAGTGAGTTGCTTACATCTGTAGCCTTCTGTGCGAATTGGAATGCAAACACTGAAATCGAACACAGATCGGTCGTGAGGTAGCTCGGAGGGTTCAGTGTGTGCCATAGAGTGCCAACCAACAGCCAAAAGGTTAGTGCTTTCTAGAAGGTCAATGGCCCTATCAACTTACCATCAAGTTGGTAGTCTGTAAAAGCAGGGATTGCAACACTTGTACCTCCCTGGCTTTCTACGAAAATAGGTTGGCCGTTGAGGTTTGTATGACATACATTATACTAATCCGAGGAAAAGATTTTTAATACCATTTAAAAAAAATAAAAGCTTGAGACAGTGTAAAAATGCCCTCGTGATGCTACAACGCATGGACAGCGAAACATTTATTAGTGTGATGGTGTCTTACCTGAAAAACGTAATAAGATTTAGAAGTTCAATGTAGGGAACTTATCATCTGAATTAATTATGGTGACACACCAAAATTGAGGCTGCTGCTAATAGTAGTGAGATGGTATAAATTGGTGGATTTGACCTGTATAGGCCTAGTATAATTAATAATAATATGAGTAGCTGTGATTTCACTGCAAATGTCTAATCATGGTTTCTATTGTTCTCCAATTGATTTTTATCAAACACAAGCAGTTGCGTTCTCACTGTAAATGTTTAATCATGTTTTTGTGCTTTTTATAACAAAAATCGAATAAAGCTATATTTGATTTGATTGACATACAAAGTTAAGTTTGGAGACAACAGGTTTCCAATTGTTTCTGTGGTCCATGGAGGTCACATGACTGAGCTCGCTGAGAAGGGGCTGGAGGGTACTGGTGTCAAGGAGATGACATTATGGTGGCATAACTTGTGGCTGCATAGTTACTCCGACATCATATTATTTACCTCCTACTGTAAAGTAATGCTCCGGTGTCCCGTGACACCTAGCATGTATGTTCAAGGGGAAATGAGAATACTTGAACTTTGTCCAGCAGAGACAACTTACAATGGGCCATTTCGCATATTAATTAATTATATATATATATATTTTAATATGGTTGTGGCCTATGTCTTATTATGCAACACAGAGTTATGTTGTTAATTTAGGTTAGGGATCCCTTTGTAATTTTCTGAAACTTTCAATAAATGTTGAGCCGCTCTCTTTTGATCGAATCCCATTTTGAGAAAGGTAAACAGTACTGAGGTAACGTTGCTTTTTGAACTCTCACGTTGCGTTCATGCAGTCTGTGTTGAAGATTGTTAAAGACATTCATCAGTCCTTAGAATTAAGGCCACAACCACAACTTGCGACTTGGAGGTGGGAGTGACTCGGTGATAAACACTTTTTTAAACCACCATTGCCAGTTACTACCTTCAAAAGTAACACACATATGTGACAAGGCCAAATTCCAGAGCTGGTTTTCGTGTAATGACTTACTACGTGGTTGAGAAATGTTTCAGAAGAGATTTCACCCGATTATTCCATCAAGTGGGTGAACACAATTGATTCCGGTTTTATAGTCACAGAACCCCTCTGTCCCGACGCACCACATTCTGCTATTTCTACAATCCTCTGCCACACTAGCATTGGCTCACAATAAGCACAGCAAGGCGGAGTGAAATAATCCTTTTTCAAAACTAAGTGCGAGCTAGGATAGTTGCTCTCTGCCACGTCTATTCTGCTAGATTCTTTCACAGACATACCTGTTCGCTAATGGGATATCGACAAGTACTGAACATAGCCCATTACTCACATGGTCCCAGGATTGATCAGTTGGTGTCCATATGGATTCACTATTCCATTCCCCATTAAACGATGAGAGACGATTTGCTTGAATAACTTGTTTGGACATTTGTCCTAAGCTTGGTAATCTATTAAAATGTGAAATCTCAATCTATTGCTGTTTAAACATGCACTTCAAGTATCTGGGAAAAATAATTAGTCTGTTTTGCATCAACGGAAGACTCACACCAACCAGGACCTACTGTAACTATTCCATAGTATACTCCTCTCTCCATGGTAATCCTTCTCACCAATCCACCTATGTTACTAGGTGCTAGCATTTCTTTGTCTAGTGGCTCCTTTCCACCAACAAATCAATGCCGGGAGCCCGTCATCCTTACAGCTTTCCCAGCTATTGTCCCGTGTAGTGAAGGTTTTACTTCGGTGTCTTTGTTGTAATAAGAATCATCCAGTCTGGCAACTTGCCGGTCTTTCAATTCCCACTTGATGGTTCCTGGCCTCCCAACAATACTGGAGAGAGTTCGATTCTTCCTCTTACTACTAAGAGACTCTACTGGTGTTTAATAGAAATTTACTGCAGCTTTGTCAGAGAGTTGATATTAGTGATCAAACATCACAGATGTATTTCAGTCCAGTATCCTATGTCGGAGTTGATTCTTGCTAAAGCATGTTTAAATTTAAATACCACCTCTTTAGTGCCCAATGAGTTCTGCCTCACAGCTTGATAAATTATTTGCACAGGTGGATTACTATAACTGATGTAAAGGCTGGCAAGTGCCATATCTTAAAGACAATGCCGCGGGGGTTCATTGATATGCCTCAAACCTGATGCTTCTGGATTTTATGGCCTAAGGGCACCAGTGAATTGGTACAGTGAATGATCCCAAGCGGTTTCTTCTCTGTTGAAATGTAGGACTCACCAATTATACACAACGTAGTAGTCCATGCAGGATTTTCAGTTGCGGTGCCTCCTAGAGCGATCACTACAGCCACACGTATCCTTAACAAGCACTGACAAAGCCAATAGGTATTGTCTTCATAATGCTACTGCAAATCTATCGATATTACAATGCTTGTTGGCAAATCAAAATGTAACTGACAAAATGGCTGGGGCAGCTTCATAAAAGTTTATTGGCTTTTTCTTTAGCCAGGCTCCTCAAAATAGAGACTGCTACACACCATTGGCAACGCCTGTAATGCGAGACATATTAGCTTTGCCAACATTTGTTTTCTTTTTGCTTAAGCACTCAACAAAGTGTGTGTGTGTGTTTAATTTTTAACTCTTTCCCTCATATGCTTCTCATCCCCACTACTTGTTGTTCTCTCCGTTATTTACTTCAGTCATGTTGGTGGTGGGGCTGGAGGGCCTTGAGGGTCTGAGCGTGGGGGCGGAGTCAAAGGTATGGCTAAAAACAAAATATTTTGAACTTTTTTATTGGTCTTTCACCATCAGGTAGCTACATATAAAATAACGTGTGACCAAGGCACTTTTGTGCTGAAACGCGTAGCGTTACCTTGGAAATAAACGCTCACTAGCTGTACTTTTTCTGAGTGCGTGTATTGCTTATCGTGGCAAAAAACTTTGAATTATATAAAATAACGGGCAGCTTAAATAAAAAAGAAATTTAAAAAACTGATACTCAGTGGGAAATGCACTCTAGTACTTTTTGAAACCTCTATTTAGTTAATGAGCGGCAAAGGTTTGTGTGTTACCAGAGAGCCACATAAATAAATATTGTTTGACGCATTGGAGAATAGTTATTTGTGTATTTTTATTTCTAAGAGTTCACAGCCTGCGAAAGAAAGCACTGTGGATATGCAAGTCATTATTTTTTACTTGCATTTCACACAGAATTAAATAGACTGCTACAAAATGTTTTACGATAAAATGAGGCTTACAAAATATAGATTTTGTAAATATTCAAACTATACGTAATGCGGATTACTTACATAATTATCGCTTAAACTCCTCCTCCGGTATAGCAAGCACTATGTAAATACAAGTACAATTACAATCACACACTTCACAGCTCTGTTGCCTCATTGTACTACTACTCAAAAAGTTTTAATATTGATCACCACAAAGCTTGGAGTTATTAGATCAATTGAAGCCAGTGCTGGCTCCCAAGCATCCAATTCATTTGCAGATTAACTCATAGCTCACATTTGCATTTCTTTCAGATAAGCAGGCACCCCGGAAGAAGGTTTGTTTAGTTGTCTGCCTGGCTTCGGTTTCACAGCACAGGACACTCACTGAATGATACTTCAGCTGAAGCATTAAAACTATAAGAATTAATTGTCTGGGGACAGTTGACTTTTTCCAAAACGAAGAGCAAACGTTTTGGATTCCAGGAAGTGAGGCTGGGAAATGCACACCGCCTTCCCATGAATCCAGGAGCCCCTGGGGGTCGTGCCCCACAGACTGAAGACCACTGGTGTAGGGTAAGGAGAAATTCAACTATGGACTGCTCAGAATCCACACTGATTTGAAAGTCCCATAGGTATACATGGCCCAGTTTCGGCACTGTATATTTACTAATAAGCAGACAGAAGTTAAGGCATCGTTCCATCATACCTAATCCTTCTCTAAACCCATACTGTACTTCAGATAGAATGTTGGATTCTCCTGCCCATGTCATTATTTATTATATAACTATCTGACCCACTATCTGAACTATGGAATCTTGCAAGGAGCTGGATTGGTAGCAGCGTAGATCAGGTGTGTTACCTTTTTTAAACATGGATACTATGAAGGTGGTATGCCACGATGCGAGTAGTTTGGTACAACAAGCTGAATTGAGTAAATTAATAATGACTGTGGTCGAAAGGACAACATTAGTTTTATAATGGTGCATTGGTATTCTATATGGGCCCGGTGCCTTACCAGAGGGACTCGGGGAAATATCAGCTATAACCTCATGTAGCTCAAACCGGATTGAAAGGGAAGAAGATGGACGAATGCCCATTCTTGGCTGAACACCAACCAAGTATAGAAGGTAAATGGACTTGAAATGTTCCACCCTCTACTCAGCCTTGATAGTCATCCCTCTCTCTCCTGGCTGCCCTGTTCGACACTTGGCCGAGTTTAGGGTTTTATAGAAGGTGATTGTGTCTTTAATAGAGCCAGAGGGTCTAAAATTTGCCCAATTTCCTCTTCTTGTGGAGAGTTTAAAATCAGCCCTACATTAGGCAATCTCCTCTCCATTTCCAGGGTTTCTATTTAATGTGTCACACAGGTGTCTATTCTCATCTCTACAGGGATTATCTAACTAGATGGTTGATCCAGTTAGGTGCATCTTACAGGTGTCAGAAGCCTCCCATGTGAACCAGCTTACATTTACAAATGCATCAATGATCACTTTATCTACAATAAGTTGACAAGCAGACACTGCATGAAGCAAAATTAGAGTTGATGGTATTGATGAGGTGATTGGATGTCAACAGTTTTCCAGCTAACTTTCATACATTTATCTATGGCCAGAGGTTGCCAGGGCCCTTTAAGCCTGGCCTCTTTGAAACCGAATGTAAGTCTAATGTCAAAACATTGGGGTTACAGTGGCTAAAATTATTTTTCTTGGTTCCCCCTGGCGAAATTGGGAAAGAGTTACCTCGCGACAAAACATTAGACAAGGATTGTCCCCTTGCAACACACAATCAATGTCGCTATTTGATTATTGGACTCGCCAATTATATTGGTCATACTGAAGAGGCAAAGACGATCAAGTATTGATAAAGCATGGACCCACCCATTAGCATATTCTGTAGGGTCTATAGATTTGATAGTGTCTTGTGATGAGAAGAAAAAAAAAATCAATGGAGGTCGGTCTACCTCCAAAGTTTTGCATTATAATAGCCCCCTAATATAACATGAAAGTTTTGCGAGGTAGATATAGATCTACACTTTAGCAGCTCCAGAACATTTAATTAATCAAGGATACATTGTTTATCTTTAGAATGGGCATTATTGTAAAAATTGATGAGAAGTAAGGTAAAATGTGTGGCACAGGTAATCCAAACGATTTGAATACAAGGGAGAGAAAGGGGTATTGGAATAACTTTAAAAGGAGATGAAACTGTAGAGTGTCTCAAGAGCACCACTAGCTCTGCTGGACGAAGAAGGAAATGTAGGCACACAATATTTGAAGTAGCCATCCCATGTCAAATCTCCAGTAACCAAGGTTTCATGCTGTATAACAATACTGAAAGTGTTGACATGGATACATAACCTTTGCGCCGCTGTATTTTGTCTGCATATCCTTTACTCCTCAGCCTTTACTCTGCATATGTTTTTGCTCTGCATACCTTTACTCCACAATTATGTGATTTATTTAAATGTTATGCTGTGGGTAGAGGTAAAGGGGGTTTGTGGTAATTTTCGGTTTACGAAGGGTAAGGGTGGATTTTAGGTTAAGTGGTGGGTAAAGGGAGTAAAACCAGTTATCGAATTTCTGTACATGGATGACTTAGTCTTCATAAGCAGAACCAAAGTTCGATGCAACCCTCAACTACTCCGTAAAAAATGGGTTAACAATTTACAGGGAAAAAACTAAAATACTAATAGTACTGGAAAAAAAAGGTACTGAAGCATCCTTGGCTTCTTGTGGATGAAAAAAATCAAATCAGTAAAAAGCTTCAAGTACCTTGGAGTTCATTTTAACGTGAATGAAGGATATAGTGGCCATTTGGAGGAAATAAGGAGGAAGGGCAATGCACTGGCTTTTGGCCTGAGGTCTCTATACAACAAACTTAATGGCCCCATGCTTACACCAATCTTGCAGGTAGCGCAAGCTTACGTCCTCCCCACTCTGACCTATGGGAGCGAGGCACACAGGGGCAGGGATTGTGGCTCCCTTGGCATAAAGGTACTTAAAATATACATATCAAACTTTCAACTACCTCCAAACACATCGCCTGCACAAATCAGGCTGGAGTTTGGCATTGCCAAACAGTCTCTGGCTCGGAAGCCGGCCTTTGTGTCCTGCTGTCACAAGCTAAAAGATGGCATCAGAGGGCTCCTTGGGCCGTCACCTTTGACATGAACTGGAAGTCAGGCAGAGTTCTACAGCACAGGTCTATATAAACCAGGCCCTGAATTCCCTCTGCCCAGCAAATGCCTGGGACTTACTTGTAGGCCTGGGACTTACTTTTAGGCCAACTGGAGTTCAAAAAACGAACTAAATCCAGTGCTCAGTTGTTATCATTGCTGGAGAACAAAGAGAAACGGTCTAACCACAGTCATGGTTGGATGACACTTCAAAACTACACCAGGCTAAAACCACAGGGCTACAGCGACTGGGCAAGGTGCACTTCCTGAAGTACAGGTTGGGACTATTATCCCTATTAAAAACTCCCCCCCAGTTGGAGAAGAAGAAGGTTGGGGCAGAACGTCTGTCGTCAATGCATGCAAGAGCCGGAGGACATTGTTCATCTTTAATTTCGGTGTCGTTCAGGCATGGGGGGACTAAGGTGAGCTTTTGTGCAGAAGTGGAAGGATTGGGGTACAAGGTCATGTAGGGAGGTGGTGCTGCCTTGCTTTGATCCTTTGGACATTAATCTGAACTGTGCAATGGTCAAATTCTTCCCGCAATTTTACAAGAAGTCTGCGATTAGGGACTTGGCTGACAGCAGGAAGGCGAGAGATGATTGAGAAGACATCACTGCTTCTCACAACCCTAAATCTTCTGCAGTATCTGCAATTGTCTGCAGTAAATATCCAAATCCTGATTTTTGAACGAGAAAGCACTTGCTCCGTAATTTCGAAAGTACCACCTCAGACCCCTGAATGACCATTCTGGACTTCTCCTTTCTATATCGCTTGCCCTTGACATTATAAGCATTCGCTCATTAATTTTCTGAAAATTATTACAAGCATTCTCTCATTTTTATAAACTGGCTCTTGCACATTAATGCTTCCTGTTTGCATTGTTTTAGAACGCCCAAATGAGTATTTGCTTTTTAACTCAAAACGAATTTTAATGATTGCAGTGCACCTTAGATTTTACGTGCTCTGATTCAATATGTGTAATTACAATTCTAAATGAGTTTTAACTGATTTTACTGTTATGCAGTCATGATGATGGTTCAATTTTGTGTTTTATTGTGCATCATATTGCAATAGTATTTACTATTCAAGCAATAAAGATGTATTTACTTATTTTAAAAAAATATTTCCTCTCACATTTGAGTTAGTTTAATTGATCCAAATCAGAGAGTAAGTGTAAACAATTTTGGGTGGGGAGAGGATTCAGGTATGAAAACATGGGCTTGATTCTTAGACGTATAGGTTTGGATAAATTGTTTCGCTGTAAATTGTTATTTAAAAAAACTCAATGCTAATAAATTAATGCTTTTTTGTACAAATTCTGGCACCCCCTTGTGAGAGGAGACTTCTAGTCATCTCAGGGTATTTGAAATTTATAACTACACAATTGCTCTTGAATCTTCGGTGAAGTGCAGCAAGATGGCGGCCAGTCCTCTGGCCGAGTGAGCTGGTACTCTCGTCGCTCCCCTTCCAGGAGCTGCCTCTCAAAAGTATGCTGTAACGCGAGGCGAGGCTTTAACGGTGTTGGACCCCTACCTTGATGCTCGACTACGGAGGATGTTGTGGCAGTTTCTAACTTTCCGTTGTAATTCCTTTAGGCGGATTTTTGCGCGTTGTTTCTCAGGCGCTGCTCTCTCTGTGCACTACTGGGATCAGTACACACAACCGGATCGCTTTCCCCGGCCCTCTAACGACAGGATGCCTCCAAAGAATCAGCTGAAGTCCCTCCAGCGGGCCGTAGTGAAAACCACCATCTCAGCAGCAGGAACATCGGCATCAGCGTCGGCTTCAGCCGCAGCGCCAGCCCGCACTGCCCCCCAAATAGACATCTCGAAAAAAGCACAGACAGGGACCAGCAAAATTGGAAAGGTGGCAACTCTGGTACCAGCGATGTTTAAACCGCGGGGGAGTGCGGCAGGAAAAGACGCTCCTAACTCAGAAGTCTCCCTCACGGCTACAGCAGTGCCTGCAGCTACAGCTGAAACCGGTAAAACAGACGCCGGTACTTTGTTTCCCTCCCCAGTGGCAGCATGCGAAAAGGAAGTCGGGGGAAACCTTGGAACTTTAATTGTGCAAAGCGGCAGTGTGCAGGTTGCAGATAACTTTCCAGGGGCATCCTCAAGCACAGACTCCGTATTGGGCTTGGAGGCACTGTCAAAGGGGGTTCTGGGAGATGTAGTCCTACAGAGCCCAATGTTGCATCCACAGATTATAGTTTCCCAAAGTTCCTTATTAAAGACTCCACCACCTTCCGCAAGCGCGGATGGAGGCATAGATGGTGCCAATTTTTTTATGTTGTCGGAACACACAGGGTCATCAGGTGAAGACAATGGGCTGGACAAAGAATGGACAGATGATGAGGAGGGCAGCGATCTGGGCGATTGGCGCACCAATGAGGTATTGAATGGCCTATCTACAATTCTCAAGGCGCCTCAGGATTCTCCTATAGCTGCGGGCTCTCTTGCTTGGGACTACTCATCCTCTAATCAGCCAGTGTTACAAGGCATAGCTCATGAACAAATGCCTTATGTTATGGATCCTAACATTGGCTCGCCTCCAGCTGAGATATCGCTGTCTGTAATCTACCAAACTATAATGGCCCACCGCGAAGAAACGAGTCAAGAGAGTGCCCGAGCACAGGGGGCCTGTCGCAGAGTTCAAAATTCCTTGCGCAGGGTTATGAAGACTTGCACAGATATAGCCTCCAGGGTCACGGAGGCAGAAACAAGGATTTCTACATTAGAAGATTACTTGGTGGCACAAAAAAGCACGGTGGATGAAATTCAGTTGCAGAGGGTGGACATTCAAGCTAAACTCATTGACATTCAGAATCGGGCACGGAGGAACAACTTTTCAGAATTCTGGGGGTTCCTGAGGGGTTGGAAGGGTCAGACACTCGCCAGTTCGTTGTTGATTTGTTTTCAGAAGCATTCCCTGAAGTGAAGGATTGGGATTGGCGATTGGAGATCCAACGTGTCCATCGCTTCCCCTTCAAACTGAAGCATTGCCCGGGTCAAGCAGAGAACAGACCTCGCGCTATCATGATTTGTATGCAAAATTTCTTAGCAAGAGAAAGGATTTATGATTTAGCCAGGCCTGATAGGCAAAGGTCGGGAAAAGGTTGTCAGTTTTTTGTGAGGGCGGACTTTTGTCCAGCCACGGTAGAACGGAGGTGGCAGCTCCGTCAGTTGATTACCCCCTTCCAATCTAAGGGTGCGCAGGTTTATTTGCTTTTCCCATCTAAGCTTACAATCATCCATCAAGGTCAGACAAGATATTTTGAATCTGAGATCCAGGACAAAGCATTTTTTAGATGAACTGAAATAGATTAGTTGGTCTGGTTTGGACTGTAAATTTAGCTTTTTCTTATCTCTTTCCTCTTTAAGCTATCAGTAGGGCTATAGTTCTTACTGGGTTGAATAGTATTCTCATGAAAATTATTATTTTATTTTTTTGGTAAGCATAGGTGCCCCCATCGGAGAGTAGCTCGCTTGCTGGTTTGATTTTGAGTGAGCACAGGTAGCAGCATTCCTTTGGGGGGGGGAACGGGGACTCCGCTTATACCAGTCTCGCCATCACTGGAACTTCAGTTCCTGCCTAGCGTGGGGGGTGGTAGGGGTAAGGGAGGGGGGGGGTCGCCGAGGGGCGGGGTGGAGTGGGAGGGTAGGGCTTGGGGTCGGGCGCATTTAAAAATAAAAAGCTTGAAAAATGTTTTTCTTTATCATGGTAGTCATGGCAATGATGGATTAAATCAAAGAAGAATTCTAAATTTGATGTTTTCTTTAGTTTTTTAATGGTGTCATTTAAGGTAAATATAGCCTCATGGAATGTATGTGGTTTAAATATTGGGAAAACCCGAGCTCTGTTTGCACGGGTAATCCAAGCACTGCATTTAGAAGCGTTGTGTCTGCAGGAAACCCATGTTCCCTGGAATAAGAGGGAATGTCTTAAAATCCCTGGGTTTGATTTAATAGTATGTTCGCAGCAGTCCTCTATGATACGAGGTGTTGCAATTTTGATAAAACGTGGGTTGGACTCTTGTGTAAGATCTAGTCAAGACTCCGGGGGAGATGGGCGATAGCTGAATTACGGGTTAATGGCTCACCCCTGACGCTTTGTACAGTGTATAGCTCCAACCTGGATGATCCTGCGGTACTAGAGCATTTAAATGTTGAATTGACTTTATGGCCCCAGCCCGTATGCCTGTGTGGGGACTTTAATATCAATCTACCTACAAACTTCAATGTGGTGGGGGGGGCAGAGCTATGTGGGACAGAAACCCAGAGTATGTAGAGCTTTACAAGGCCTAGTTCAAGAACATCTTATTACTGATCTTTGGTTTCACCACTGCAAGAATATAGATGGCACCACATATTTCTCTGCCCCTCACAAAAAAATGGTCCGGCTCGATTACTTTTTTATTTCAAATCAACTGGCAGATACCACATCAATTTCTATGTCCCATAGAGTTATCTCGGACCATAACTTATTGACCATTAATTGCTTTTTGACAGGCTCTGCTAGAATTCCTAGCCCATGGACATTCAAGAGGAAGTTGTTCCTAGAAGCATCGTATTTAGATCATATGAGGCCCTGGGTTATTGAATTTTTGAATATTAACAGAGGCTCAGCCCCTAGCAATATAGTCTGGGATTCGTTGAAGGCTGCTGTTCGCGGCGAAACTAAAAGCTTTTCACTTTTTCGTCAGAAGCAAATTAAGGAAACAATTAAGCGGTGCATGGATGAATTACGTTATGCAGAGGTTCAGCTTACAGCTGCTATTACCGGGGGCTTGGATATATCTCAGGCACAGATACAGGTCGCATGCATTAAAGCCTCTCAGCTTGAGTTCCTCGGCCAGGACCTTGCTGCTAAATATCTACAGTATAGATCGACGATGTTTGAGCACGGTGAAAGATCTGGCAGGGTACTGGCCAAGCGGCTTCATCAGCGAGGCCTGTCTAATCGTATTGATAAGATTCAGGATGTGCAGGGAGTTATTCAAGATACCCCAGAGGGTGTTTTGTCAGTCTTTTCAGAATTTTATCATTCCCTATATACTGAGGAAGTTAGTGCGCAAGTGATAGAATCGGAGTTCGGTTCTTTTACTGAGAAACTTAGTACTTTAAGAATCCTGGATCATCAAAATGGGATACTTTCAGCACCCATTGAGTGGGAAGAAGTAAAGGCAGCTCTAAATTCATTAGCTAGTGGCAAGGCAGCTGGCCCTGACTATTCCGTTGGAGTTCTATAGCATATTTCGGATGGAGCTTAGGGATGCCCTTTTAATAACTCAGAGATGCGCAGCAGGGAAGAACTCCAGACTCCTGGCGGTTTACAACGATCATTTTGCTGAAAAAAAAGGATAAGCCGGAGCTAGAACCTGCTTCATTCCGTCCAATCTCGCTTATCAACGCGGACAGCAAGCTCTTTTCTAAGATATTAGCGGCTAGAATGGCAAAAGTGATATCCCCTTTAGTCTCTATCCGGCAACACGGATTTATCCCTGGAAGAGACACGGCGGATCATGTCCGCCGTGTTATAGCTCTGCCGGACTGGGCCCAAGCTTTGAGATTTCCCCTTGGCGCAATCCTGTTAGACGCAGAGAAGGCGTTTGACAGGGTTGCGTGGGGATTTCTATGGAGGGTACTTTGTTGGAAGGGGTTTTGTCATAGTTTTATTTTCGCTTTACAATCGCTCTATATTGCCCCTCAAGCAATCTTGTCTATTTCCGGCTTGCAGTCGAGGCAGTTTGACATCAATAGGGGCACCCGCCAGGGCTGTCCCTGCTCGCTTCTTTTATTTGCGCTCTATATTGATCTGTTTATTAAAAAATTGGAGCTCTCTCTTAATATTATTCCGGTAAGGGTAAACCTGGTCGAATTTAAAGTTCTGGCATATGCAGATTATCTTATTGTCTTAACTAGTAATGTTTCATCGGCTTTTTCAGATATTAAGAAACAGGCTGAATCTTTCGGTCGCATATCGGCGCTACAAACTTAATGTCCAGAAAACACAGGTGATCCAGTCATCCACCATGGGTCCTTCTGACGCACCAATTGTCCAAACTACAACCTATCGCGGTGTTAAAATCATGGCTGCAGTAGAGCAGATACCGGAGATGAACATCTTACCTATAATAGGGACTGCTAATTCTACTCTCCGCAGGTTGGGCAATTTGCACCTGTCGCTATTCGGCAGGAGGAATGTGTTAAAAATGCTGATTCTGCTGAAATTCCTGTATATCTTCAGGACTATTCTGTTGGAATTCACCCTGACCAGCCTCAACAGTGCAGAAAGATGCTGTAACAGGTTTCTATGGAGCTACCGCCTTCCTCGAAGGGCTGCTAAATGGATGTGTCTGCCATTGGAAAGGGGCGGGTGAGCAGTTCCCAGTCTTTCGTTGTATAATTGGGCCACATTTTTGCAACATCTTGCCCAGCCTCTCTTTGGTTTACGCTTCCCACTTCCACCGGCACTTAGTCCCTCTAGATTTGAGATTGGGTTAGGGAAGGAGGCTAAGGGGATTCTCTCTTCAGTCTTAGAGCCCAGTTACTACAAAAAGACTAAGTTCAAGGTAGTCAAAGCATTGTATTTAGTCTGGAAGAAGGTGCGACGGAAATGGTTGATCCCTAAAATTAATTTCTTTACACCTCCTGCTGCCGCCAGGTTGTTGCCCTCTATTTTTCAGGACTCTGTTCTAATTAGGTGGAGATCCCATTGTATCTTTACGCTGGGGGATAGAGCCTATGATGGTAATATGGCTTCTTTTACCTTCTTGAAAGATAAGTTTGGTTTGGGCACGCATGAATTTTTTAAAATATTTACAACTGCGTAGTTATATAGGCAATCTCCTTAAAAATTCTCCAACCGCATTAGTGAAAAACTCACTCATGAATTTGATCTTGAGGAAGGCCCGTATTGGGGCCCTTTATCAAAATCTGTTGTTGGGTCTCCCTGATGACCTTCCCTCCCAGAATTCGAAATTGGATTTGAAATTTGGGACAGCTGGTACAGACCTTGGTCAGGCTTTGGAGATCTCAAACTCAGCCTTAATATCAGGGATCCTTCGCTCTCAAAGCTATATGGCACTATTCGACTTGTATTACACCCCCAATAAAATATCTAAATGGGGAGGTGGTGGGGTTCAGTGCTGTCCAAGGTGTGCATTGCCAGCTGCTAACGACGTACATATGTTCTTTTCATGTGTTAATTTGGATGAATTTATTCAAGATGTAGTCGTTCATCAATAATTCTTTAAAAATCTCGGTTGTACTCACAGCGGAGCTGGTAATAATGGGTTCTGAAACGCACAGGGTTAAATCAGCTTATGAATCTGCCTTGCTCTCTATTACAACGGCATTATTGTGGTTGGGTATAACCTCTGAGTGGATTAATCCAGTCCCTCCCACCTTTCCGAATTGGAGAGCAAGGATACTTGCTATTCACAACTTGGAATCAGCCGTGTTTCTGAGAAGCGGCAGGAGGAGACGCGAGAGGGGCTTGAAAATATGGGCACCATTTAGGCAATGGTTGAATAATTAGTTTCTTTTTTTAATTTCTTGATTTGTGTCATATTATACTTTGATATTATGTTTTCTAAATTATATGATATGATTTGTGACAGTTGTATTAGATTGCCATGATGTAGTGGTTTGTTTTTTCTTCCCTCTATTGTTCTGTGTTGAGTTTCTGTATGTTTTCAAGCTTTTTAATTAAAAAAAAACTTTAAAAAAAAAAAGAATCTTCGGTGAAGTGCTCAGCTAGGCCACCTTTCTTAAAATGTTGGCAAAGGCAACAATGTTAAAATGTGTATTCTCAGTGAGTCAATGGCAGGCTTTATTCTTTAGCTGGATAGTCAATTCAAGGGATGTTTATAGGAAAAATGTGAACACTGGCCATTATTACAAGAAATGGGCAGTAGGCCGGTTTGAAATGTCTGCTCATTAATTCATTCCCTGGAACCCTAGGCAATGTAGAAGAGCTCAGGCTGTGGTATGGGCATTGACCCCTCATCCCCTGCTCAATGGCGTGTGTATGGACACGACTACGAGCTGGCAAGGGGCTGGGGCCTCTTTCTCAGGTCAAGGCTACAAGTCTGGCAGTTTACCTTTCAGTTACATACAGGCAATCTAATTGAGGGGTGTTCAGACCGCAGTCAATCATGCCCTTGAGCTTATCAGAAAATTAGGTCGAAATAGATGCTTGTTCCCTAACCTTGCTGTCACAGGGTTATTCATCACAATATGGGTATCTGAACCTGCTGTACCCCTTTTTAGGTTTCGCCTGTCGAAAGCTGCGCAGCAGCGTTTCGCGCAGGCGAAATCTTATGTTAGAAACAGTATGGCCTTAGTTCCGCCTCTCTCTCTTCCATTAGCTAGCTCCATAAATGGAGGCTAGCCATTGGAAGAGAGAGGCGTCCGTCATTTACCGAGGCCATTCGTGGGCGTTCCGGCGATGTTTTCTCATCCTGCCCCTTTGACAACGTCATTGCGGTGGTGAGCGGTTCCTATTTTTTTTTTTTGGTCGCCTTGTTTTGGTTAGTTACCAAAAGTATTCCCCAGGAGTGGGCTGCGAAATTGAAGTTGCCAGGAAGGAGTTTATATTTGCGATCAGGTAAGCAGCATTTTGTTTGTAATTTTCTTTTCCCTTTGTACGTTTACCCCGTCTCATGTCGTCTCTGTTTTTTTTACGTGTTTGCGTGTCTCGTTGCTGTACCCAGTCTCATGTCTGTGCCCGTTCCCGCCTCCCCCTCCCGCTGTCCGTTCCGAGTTGTTGGAAGTTAGATAAAAGCGTGCTTGCAAGATGCAACTGTAGGAATCAGAACATGCTTCACCAAATAGGTCTGCCTACATATTGTGTGCTTCCACTTATTTATGAGGTAACCTCAGAAGCAGCCCCCAGCCCGTCTCTCCCTGCATGCGTTCAGCCCTCTAACACAAATCCCCGCTGCTACGATACCCTCCAGCACCCCCGCAGTGAAGATGGGGCTCTCAGCTGCTGAGAGTGATAGTGCCGGGCAAATACCACAGTCTGCTGAGAGAGTAGCACGTTACTGTAGACGTCTTTGCATTTGCATAGGCTAGCGAGCGCTTGTGTTATGGAGCGCTGCGGTTCCTTCCAGCGCTACATTATATCCCTTTCAGGAGTACGGATTGAAAAAAACACTTTGCTGAGCGTTGATGCGGTCACACTGATGTCGGGGCGGAAGGGCGTGTTTGTAGCAGTTCTCAGGAGACTGCTTCAGTGTTTTCATTTTAGAGATTTAACTCTCTTTCACAGAGATTTTGTGCAATAATTACGTTATACTAACACGTGTTACTGTAGTGCTTCACTTGCCAATATTGGATGTGCCCTCTGCTGTGCCCGGGTAGCTCTGGTGTACCACTTGCCCATTTACACTGCGTGCCAAGCTGCGCCCGAGCTACTCTTGCCCATGCCCGGCCTCTGTGAATTTGAAAGTGTCTGCTGGCTAGGCCGCGGCACCCTGCCCCCGTGGAGTTTCCTGTGTGACAATGCTGTTTTAATTTTTTTAATGCGCCTCATCCCAGCCCTGAATGGGCCTTTGTCCTGTGCAGACATCAAAGGGCCTGGGGCATTGAGGGCGAGTAGATTGGGACTAGGGGGCGGGTCGCTCCTCCCCCCTCATTAGCCTGTGATAAAACAGGTCTCACCTTCCCTCAGCACTCACAAACCTGCCTTCAGCCCTGGATTAGTAAAGGGACGCAGCCCTCCCTGGGACAGGACCATCAGCAGCATGGACTTTCACCCACCACTGGACTTGGTACCCCTCGGGACGCGCCCCTCTGACACACACTGAACAAGATGTACTCATCACTGCTTTTTACTCTAGTGTGAAATGCGCCAGGTCATCGGCCTTCCAGGCGCTGCATGATTTTATTTTTTTTGAGCACGAACTGCGCATGGTGAGCACTTATTTTTGTTTACAGCATGAACTGCGCCTGGAGACCGGTTGTCTGGGCGCTGTATGGTTTTTAATCTGGCATGAACTGCAAATGGAGACCGGACATCTTTTTTGATTGTTTGTTTTTCACTATATCGTGACCTGCGCCTGGAGACCGGTTAACTCGGCACTGTACAATACACTTAAATGGCGCACGAAGAGAAAAGAGACACAAATTCATGTGTCTGGATGGATGTGGGGAGGAGGGACAATCCAGTGAGAGATAACAGACACTCAGGGCTCGAGCCCCTGCCAGTCAGGCCCAGTTGAAATAAACATAGTAAGACCTGAAATTAGTATTAGTAGCGACCGCAGTGCGTAGAAACTGCCTGACTGACAGGAAGCTGTTTTTTTTATACCGTAAGTAGGGTTTGGAGGTTAGACACGTGATTTCACATACTCTGGTTTCAAAACCCCTGTCGAAATGCACACACTATGATACAAACAGCACCAGTTATCACAGTTTGTCAGTTTCTAAGCGCTGTAAACCATGGGCATCAATATTTACCCAGTTTAACGGTATTGATTATCTCGACCTCTGAAGGATAAACGGCTCAGATGTTCTTGTGATCTGTATGCGCCGATGTAACTTGGGGACACCCGCTGCCGGTCTGGGAAGCCTGCGAGAGATCGGAGGGGACATGTCCTGGCGTCGGATAGGAGTACGGTTTAGTGACCAGCGGTGCCTGGGCTGTGTGGATTTTGGCTTGCTGTTACGGTTTCACCGTTTCCAATTAGCGCCTCCAAATACATTTTGAGGATCGGTCAGGAATGTCCCCCCCCCCCCCCGAACAGTCCTCGGTAGCACAAATAAAGCTATGCCTCACACAGAGCCCCAGCTGCACCCCCTCTCTCAATGGGAGGTGTTTTATCGAGCAAAGGACGGCAACAACCGAAGCACGTGTTCATCCCGGCGCAAATCAGGCGATTGCGCTGTAAATCATGGGAATTAATATTTACCAATTTTAACTGTATTGATTATCTCGACCTCTGAAGGATGAACGGCTCAGATGTAACTTGGAGACACCGGCTGCCGGTCTGGGAAGCCTGCGAGAGATCGAAGGGAACATGTCCTGGTGTCGGACAGGAGTCCGGTTTAGTGACCAGCGGTGCCTGGGCTAGGGAATGCAGAGTGCTAGGGAGTGCTAGGGAGTGCAGAGTGACTAGGGAGTGCAGAGTGCTAGGGAGTGCAGTGACTAGGGTGTGCAGAGTGCAGAGTGGTGAGTGCAGAGTGGTGAGTGCAGAGTGGTGAGTGCAGAGTGGTGAGTGCAGAGTGGTGAGTGCAGAGTGACTAGGGAGTGCTAGGGAGTGCAGATGGACTAGGGAGTGCCAGGGAGTGCAGAGTGACTAAGCAGTGCAGAGTGACTAGGGAGTGCTAGGGAGTGCAGAGTGACTAGGGAGTGCAGAGTGACGGCAGAGTGCTAGGGAGTGCTAGGGAGTGCAGAGTGACTAGGGAGTGCAGAGTGACTAGGGAGTGTAGAGTGCTAGGGAGTGCAGAGTGCTAGGGAGTGCAGAGTGCTAGGGAGTGCAGAGTGCTAGGGAGTGCAAAGTGCTAGGGAGTGCAGAGTGACTAGGGAGTGCTAGGGAGTGCTAGGGAGTGCAGAGTGGCTAGGGAGTGCAGAGTGACTAGGGAGTGCTAGGGACTGCAGAGTGCTAGGGAGTGCTAGGGAGTGCAGAGTGACTGCAGAGTGCTAGGGAATGCTAGGGAGTGCAGAGTGACTAGGGAGTGCTAGGGAGTGCAGAGTGACTAGGGAGTGCTAGGGAGTGCAGAGTGCAAGGGAGTGCAGAGTGCAAGGGAGTGCAGAGTGCAAGGGAGTGCAGAGTGCAAGGGAGTGCAGAGTGCAAGGGAGTGCAGAGTGCTAGGGAGTGCAAAGTGCTAGGGAGTGCAGAGTGACTAGGGAGTGCCAGGGAGTGCAGAGTGACTAAGCAGTGCAGAGTGACTAGGGAGTGCTAGGGAGTGCAGAGTGACTAGGGAGTGCAGAGTGACGGCAGAGTGCTAGGGAGTGCTAGGGAGTGCAGAGTGACTAGGGAGTGCAGAGTGACTAGGGAGTGTAGAGTGCTAGGGAGTGCGGAGTGCAGAGTGCTAGGGAGTGCAGAGTGCTAGGGAGTGCAAAGTGCTAGGGAGTGCAGAGTGACTAGGGAGTGCTAGGGAGTGCAGAGTGGCTAGGGAGTGCAGAGTGACTAGGGAGTGCTAGGGACTGCAGAGTGCTAGGGAGTGCTAGGGAGTGCAGAGTGACTGCAGAGTGCTAGGGAATGCTAGGGAGTGCAGAGTGACTAGGGAGTGCTAGGGAGTGCAGAGTGACTAGGGAGTGCTAGGGAGTGCAGAGTGCAAGGGAGTGCAGAGTGCAAGGGAGTGCAGAGTGCAAGGGAGTGCAGAGTGCAAGGGAGTGCAGAGTGCAAGGGAGTGCAGAGTGCAAGGGAGTGCAGAGTGCTAGGGAGTGCAGAGTGCTAGGGAGTGCAGAGTGACTGGGGAGTGCAGAGTGACTAGGGAGTGCAGAGTGACTAGGGAGTGCTAGGGAGTGCAGAGTGCTAGGGAGTGCAGAGTGACTAGTGAGTGCTAGGGAGTGCAGAGTGACTAGGGAGTGCTAGGGAGTGCAGAGTGACTAGGGAGTGCAGAGTGACGGCAGAGTGCTAGGGAGTGCTAGGGAGTGCAGAGTGACTAGGGAGTGCAGAGTGACTAGGGAGTGTAGAGTGCTAGGGAGTGCAGAGTGCTAGGGAGTGCAGAGTGCTAGGGAGTGCAGAGTGCTAGGGAGTGCAAAGTGCTAGGGAGTGCAGAGTGACTAGGGAGTGCTAGGGAGTGCAGAGTGGCTAGGGAGTGCAGAGTGACTAGGGAGTGCTAGGGACTGCAGAGTGCTAGGGAGTGCTAGGGAGTGCAGAGTGACTGCAGAGTGCTAGGGAATGCTAGGGACTGCAGAGTGCTAGGGTATGCTAGGGAGTGCAAGGGAGTGCAGAGTGCAAGGGAGTGCAGAGTGCAAGGGAGTGCAGAGTGCAAGGGAGTGCAGAGTGCAAGGGAGTGCAGAGTGCTAGGGAGTGCAGAGTGCAAGGGAGTGCAGAGTGCAAGGGAGTGCAGAGTGCAAGGGAGTGCAGAGTGCAAGGGAGTGCAGAGTGCAAGGGAGTGCAGAGTGCAAGGGAGTGCAGAGTGCTAGGGAGTGCAGAGTGCTAGGGAGTGCAGAGTGACTGGGGAGTGCAGAGTGACTGGGGAGTGCAGAGTGACTAGGGAGTGCTAGGGAGTGCAGAGTGCTAGGGAGTGCAGAGTGACTAGTGAGTGCTAGGGAGTGCAGAGTGACTAGGGAGTGCTAGGGAGTGCAGAGTGACTAGGGAGTGCTGTGCAGTGCTAGGGACTGCAGAGTGACTGCAGAGATTAAGCGAATGGCAATGTAAATGACAATGCCATTTATTTATCTGTTTTCAAAACCAACACATAAATAAAAATTTTGTCATTTACAATGCCAATAGCTCTAACTTTTCCAAATGCGAAACCATTGCATTGTAAATGCTTGTTTTTTTTGCTTCTTGGGTAAGGGTTCATGTTCACATACTAAAGAGTAAAGAAACAGACTTGCGAGTAACATCAGAGATTCTCCCGGCAGAGGCCCACGGTCCAAATACCCAGGAGCAGTAAGGATGGGATCATTGAGGTCATTGGCTTCATATATATTTAACAGTTGTATCAAGCGCAAACTCTGCACAAGGGCCTTGAAGTGTTTTACATGGGCACCAGATTACATTACAAGAGCTCAGATCCATGTTATTTTAAGCATGGGAAATTAAAAGATTTGCCCAGAATCAAAGGATGTAGAGATAATGCTGGTACTATCACCTGGTTCCTTAGATCCAAAGGTGGCAGCTCTTGCCATTAGGTCACATTCATATTTCTCGTTTCATATGTGAAAGTCATACAGAAGTGGTATGGTTATGTATGATCATGTAAAGTGAGCACGTTCTCTGTTGAAATGACTATGTGAAGTAAAACAAACAGCAGCAACAAATATTGGAAGGTTCACCCGGGGTCTTGCTTAGGAATACTTGTGAGGGTTTGTTTTAAAACTGGACTTGGGGAATTAGTTCAGTACCTTCGCACTGATGCATAAACAAGGCTAATCATTTCACATATTGCTTACATGTGGACCAAGACTTGCTCTACCCACCAAAAATCGACTTGTGACCCAGTTTGGAAACGCTGGCCTAGAGCAATGATTTAAAGACATAATGCATTCTGTGAATTGCAGTCTGGGTTCTCTTCAGCTGGACCAAGTAACAATTTACAGTATCTTTGCTGCTCACAGATTGATCTTTGCAGGTCCTAGACTTGGTAGCTACATTTTAAATACAGCAAGTTGCAAGTGTGTGTGTGTGTGTGTGTGTGGAGTGTGGAGTGTGGAGTGTGGAGGGGGGAGGGGGGAGGGGGGAGGGGGGGGTCTTAGCGGTAAAATAGGTTTAGTCACAGACAACTCATGGTATAGCTAGGGTGACCAACTGTTATGGGTGCAAATTCAGGACGGTGACTGTAAAAATTCAGGACAAAGGGTCAAAATTCAGGACACTAATTCAGGACAGTAGGTCAAAATTCAGGACAAAACTTCAGGACAATTGGATAAGTTTTATAGACACATCAGAGGTCGCGCAATAGTATATAAGTAAGCCCAACCATACCCAAACATATTCAACCATTTCCAAACCTATTCATCATGTATCCGGGCATCTATCATTTCACTCATCCATCCCTTCATTCATCCTTTCACTCATCCATCATCCATCCATCCACCCTTTCACCCTATCCATCTGTACACTCATTCATCCTCTCTTCTACCCATCCATCCATTCATTCACTCATCCATCCAGCCATTTACCCTTTCACCCATCCAGCCATCCTTCCACTTACTATCCATCCACCCAGTCACTCATCCTTCCAACCATCGACCCTTTCAGTCATCCATCCATCCTCCCTTTCTCACTCCATCGACCCTTTCACTTAGCAATCCTTCCTTCCATCCATCCACCCACCCATCTACTCATCCACTCATGAATCCATCCATTGACCCTATCACGCATCCATCCTTTTATCCTTTCACTCCTTCACTCATCTATTCATCCTTTTGTCCATCTACCCTCCCTTTCACTCACTCATCCATCCTTGCATCCACCCTTTCACTCATCTGTCCATCCATTCACCCTTGCACTTATCAGTTCATCAATCATCTATCATTTCACTCATCCATCAACTCACTCACCATCCACGCTTTCACTCATCCAGCCATCATTTTACTGATCCATCCACCCTTTTACCCATCCAGCTACCCTTCCACCCATACATTCAGCTATTTACATTTTCTCTCATCCATCCTTCCCCGCACTCATCAATCCATCCATCCTCTCTCATTATCCATTTATTCAATCTTTCATCCAGCCATCCACCCATCCCTTACTCACTCGCCCACCTTTTCATATTAATTTTGAGCTGAGCCTTTCTGAGAAGAGGCCCATCAAGAACTTCACCCTTGCTGCAGGAGCCTTTCCAGGAGTGAGAAAGAAGCCACCCAGGGCAGAGACAGGATCCACCACAGGGGGGACAGGAGACTTCACAGGCGGGAGGGGGGGAGAGGGGACAGGAGCCATCACATGGGGGGCACAGGAGCCATGACTGGGGGGGCAGTAGCGATCACAGGAGGGGTAACAGGATCCACCAGGGTGGGGGCAGGGGTGGGTATGCAGTATTCTAGTATCATCCTGTCTCTTCCAGGGTGGGGTGGGGCTCCTCGCTCCCTCCTGAACGAGACAACGAGTAGACAGGCTCTCTTTCCAAAATGTTAGCTTTGCCATCCCCCACTGTGATGTACAGTACGTAAAGGAGATATTCCAAGAGAGCTGATTTAATGGATTCTCCTCCATACTTTGTTAATCAGTGTGGGTGCGATTGTGCCATTTCTTTACTTTATTACATTATAGGCTGCATGTTTAAAGAACCGCTCTGTGAAGAGAACCAGTGCTGCCTCGGTGCAATCAGGACCGGTTCTAGGATGTTTGGGGCCCTGGCAGAAATGGAATGTGTGAGGTCTAAATTGCAGAGACATGGGGCATTCAGGGCTGTTTACATCTGAATGGATGCCCCTGCTCCTGAACCTGCAGCCCCTCCTCTCAGTCACCTTCGAGCACTTCTTAACAGCTCATCAAGGGCTGGAGGTGTGAGGGTTGCCATCCCGCTGTGCCTCTCCAACGCTGCTGAGTATCTAAGTTTTGCAACAGCCTCGGAGTTAAGAAGGGAGGTGGGTGGAAGCTGTGCCCTGTTAAAATTACGGACAAATGGCGTCCGTCAAAGGATCCTTCACGGACAACGGACAGACGGCCGAAATTACGGACTGTCCGTGAAATTTACGGACGGTTGGTCACCCTAGTACTGGCATAACTGCTTAGTACTGCTCGGGGGAAAGAGTCACTCAAAGTGTCACACATAAGGCATTGAAATGTCACACAAATACTCCGAAAACATACAAGTGTCACACAAAGTCAACCCCAAAATTTGGCAGTTATGTGTCAGTTGGTACCTCTCGGTGCTTACCTTATCAGCTCCGGCTCTATTGGGCTCTCGAGTAGAATTATAGCTGCAACCAAAGGTGTAAAGACTGCCGCAGCCAGAATCGCGAAGGTTGCTCTGAAGATTTTGCCACTGTAGGAGCTGCACAGAAAAGACACCCTATTACAAAATATCAACGGAAATTTCCAAATCACTAAATGGCAAACCCTGCTAAATGAGTTGACAAGCATTTTGCCGCACTTTCATGGTTACTGGCTAAAAGTAATGAAGGTAAAAGTTAGAATCTAGAGAGCCTTCATTTGCGCTCTCCCGTTCCGAAGGAAGACGTGATATCCTACAACCTGACTTCCAATAAAAGCTGACAGGCCTCGTCTCGCCCCCCCTCCCCCACCCCCACCCCCAGATTTCTACTACGTTTTACATTTCAGCGTACATCACTTTTCAACATATGAACAGCTACCGTCTTTAGATGGTACAGTTTCATGGCATTCAGGTGCACAATACCAACATCTTGATTGCTTTCATCTTAAATGGTATCATTAATTTCAAATAAACAGTGAATCGAGTTCAGACATCTACCATCTTGATTTCTCACGATAAGTGAAGCAGACCACTTTACTCCGGTACAGGTATGCTACTATGACCTGAACCTACATAAAGTAAGCATTCCAGACTGATACATCCAGTTCAGTGTAACAGCTTCTCAGAGTGGGCCCAACCAAGTATGTGCTCTGCTTTCCCTTTCATGGAGGGCGTGTATCCGATTTATCTACCATCTTTTCCCAAAATAATCATCCTACTGTCGCTGTCGGAATCTCGAGCCCTTCCGAATGGAATTGGAGGTTCAACAATGCATCTATTTCCGCATGCACCCAGTTCTTCAAGTCACTCGGCCAGTCAATATCAGTGGAGAAGTTGGTACCTTCCCAGCCCATATCAAGGAGTCTTTTAGCAAGTACATATGCTAAATAAGTGATGCATCACGTATTTATTTTTTTGTACGTACCATAAGTCTTAAAAAGCAACTTGTCACCTCCTTTGGTGCGAGTCCACTATTTAATTCTGATGCACTCCTGGACCTCATCTACAAAAGTGGAAATTAAGGGAAACGTCTACAACATGTGGTAAAAATCAGCATCTGTCCCTGCACATTTGGGACATGTTGGATGTTCCAGGGAAAATATGCTCCATGTGCTTCATTGTCAGGTATGTATGAAGTAAATAATTAAATTGCATGCATTTCAACCTGGGATTCCTGAAGAACAGTTTCACATAACTTATGGATATGGACCCTTGCTCAACGGGTAACTCCAGGACCAAGCACTGGTCCCATTTGTTCTTTAGTGACCCAAACTGCCGAGCTATCACTCTGTTGTAGTAATCCTTTATATAAACTTGTGACCGCCTTCGTCTTGTAGCCATCAGAAGCACCCTCTACGCCAAAGAGGTGTTGGGTACCTCCTGTGTAGTATCCCACTGCTTAATCAGTTATTGTATCATGTCACCGTACAGTAGTAAATATCCTGAGCTTATGGCGTATACCTACATCAGGTTATTGAAAGGTCTTAGTAGTCCATTATCAATTACGTCAACCCACATCTGTATTCCAGCCTCAGTCAAAGGCCATGGGTCGATGTGGACAGCCGAACAACTTGGGCAGAGCTACGCATGCGGAAGCAACGCAAGCGCAACCATGCTTGCCTGAACAACGCTTCTGCCATCCTCATCCAAAAGTTATTTGGCACCTCCATCAATAACAGCGCCCAAGGGTCATCTGCATATAAAGATACAACATAGCATCAGCCTTGGGCATTAAACCACTCCTTCCAATGAGAAAGGGTTGCGATTTTACCCTGCCAGTGCAAACTGTTACTACTGGGTCAGAGTGCAACAGCCAGATCCATCCCAAAAATGGGACCCATTCCCAAGAAGCGTTGCACCACCATTAAGTAGGCAACTCCGTGTATCAAAGACCTTTCCTATGTCAAGATAAGCCACCCACCACTCAGCGTCTTGCCTCTTGGTCCAATTCATCCCTGCATCAGACTGAGAAAGGTATTCCTATCTGGAAGAATTCCATACTGATCTGGATGTATCACAATTTGCACAATTGGTATTTAGCGATTAGCTAGAACTTTACTCAATGCTTTATAGTCCAGATTAAGTAATGACATAAGGCAATAGGTACTGAAGTTTGGGCGATCATTGCCCTGTTTTTGCAGAACCACAAAAATGTCTTGCTTCATGGAGGGTGGTAACTTGTCATTCTTTCTAACTGCTCCATAGACCTGGAGCAAACAAGGTGTCAGTTGCAAGCTATATTCTGTGTAAACTCTATGGTTAGCCTATCCGTGCCAGAGGTTAACGGTAGATATCTTGTTTATGGCTAATATTATTTCTTTTAACAAAACTGGTTTCTCAAGTGCTCGATGTTGTACCACATTAATTGAGGGTAAGGTCAGCTTATCTGGGAGTTCCCTAGGAGAGGTTACCTCCTTCCCTAATAGGGGAGTGTACAGGTGCCTATAACAATCTTTAAATACTTTGTTAATATAGACTTGAGTGCGGACAATCAGACCTCTGGGATTACGTAAAACTCCTTTCGGGATCCTAGTAGTATCAGATTGCAGGAAGCCTGCAAGTATTTTGCCTGCACTGTAACTTTCAACATGCTGCCAACCCACATACTCTCTGTTAATTAACACGCTCAAGTTGCTCAACAGGCCTGTTTTTGTAAGTAATTGCCTAACTTGTGTATCTGCCGGCAACTAAACTTCAAGGTCTCTAATACACTCTTTTAGGGTTTGCAACGCTTGTATCAGCATCTTTTTAATGACACACGCTATCCTTATGCAAAGTCCGTTTTATAAGGCTGAAAGCCTTCCACTCCGTTGTGGCATCCATTGCCAACCCTGTATTTTTCTTGAAATAATTGTTCTACGTTTTCCCTATAGTGGCTCAGAATACAGAGTCCTCTGTGGCCTCCTTGGGAAGTCTCCAAGTAGGTATCTGTGGGTAAGTTTCCCCATAACAGTGTGAGTCTGAGTGGGCTATGATCAGAAAGGGTACGACCCACATACTCCGGATCATTCATGCGCTTTCGTGCCTCATTAATACAATAAATAATATATATTCTGGTATAAAGAGCATGTAACCCAGGGTAGAAAGAGCTCACATGCTTTCAGGTGTATCAACCTACCTGCGTCTTTGACTTAGTTGTTAACTGCCCATTGCCAGAGGTGATGGGAGGCAGTCAATGATGCTCCAATTAAACCAGGAAGTTAGACACGATTTTACAGGTGATATCAGAGGTTACATCCAACACAGACCCGAAATGAAATGTTCTGGCAATAGAAATTAAACCAGATGCATGGTTCTGTCCTTCTCTTTATGTGGAACACAGTTAAAATCAACCCCCTATCAATATACATGCTGTTGGTGGATTACCTATAAGGGATGATGAAACTGTTCAAGAACGAGCCAAAATCTACATGAGAGGAATATATACAGCCATGAGAGACAGCAATTCACCATCCAGCACTCCCTCAACGACCATGTACCTGGCCTCTGGATCAATTCTGGTAGACTGGGAACTCCAAACTCCAGGCACCAGCCAGATAAGCAGCCCTAAGGGAACATGAAGTGGCCCCCATTGTCGTCCCGCAGCTGTGCTGTGTCTAATGGAGACATGCGAAGTATACGTGACAACGCTTAAGGTGGGCACGTTATCTTTTTGTGGGGCTGGCTATGGCTCCCACATTCCATGTTAGGATCTTGTATATTGTTTGGGTAGTCTAACATTCCCTGCCATGTAACTCATGTGAAACTAGCTCAAACCTTCTGCAGTACCTATGTCTGTCATTTTGCCTCTCCCTGCCAGTTCGTGACTGTACTCTGCCTGGAAACTCATTGGTTTAATAACATTAAAACTAGAACTCCCATCCCTCATCACAATCTTGCCTATCCACAAGCAGCAGTTTCTCCTTTTGTTTCCAGCCACGAACAGACTGCTGCAGGAGTTGCAAAACAAAAAACAACAAGCATTTGCAATGCAATAGGTCTCGCATTTGCGCGAGTTTAAGCTATTGGCATTGTAAATTACAATGCCTTTTATTTATGTTTTAAAAACCAACACGTAAATAAAAGGCATTGCCATTTACAATGCCAATAGCTCAAACTCTCACAACTGCAAGACCTATTGCATTGCAAATGCTTGTTGGGGATGGCGGAGTGCTGAGAAATTTGCCACAGGCCACACTCACAATTTCCTTGTAAATATGCCCCATAGTTACAGATTATTTTGTTCTTGTTAGCCAAACCTTTGACCCTCCTGCTACCTATACTGACTCCGCCCAATGGCACTATGGATCAGAGTCCTCATAATTTTTTCATGCACTTCAAGTACTGGATATGGGTAAAGAAAGAGAAACCGTAATTAACTTCTTGAGATCCGACAGGTATTTGCAATAGGAAGAACTACAATTTTACTGCAACCGATGGTACAGAAGGATAGCACTCATGCATAGAAATACAGAAGAGACAGTAAAGAACAGTTAAAACACATTTTTAAAGCTAGTATCATGCCCATGCATTTGGAAAACGTAAAAATGCACTTCCCACTGTTTTCAGTCGACCCTCGCTAAAAACCAGGACATAAGCCATACATTTCCCGAAATCCGCCGGGACAGCTGGTGAAAAGCTGCGACTGTCCCGACAAATCCGGGATGCCTGGTCCCCCTAATTTACGGTGTACCCTGCGGGAAATGAAAAACAACACGTATATTGCCACAGGAGCACAAAAGGAAGCGGGATTGGATATGGGCTAAATTATCAAGTTTACATTATACTCTCATTAAAAGACTGGGTGTTCAAACGAATTTTCTCATTTCACAATTACAGAAATGGAAAAAATCTAGTTTTCAAGACATTTAACATTTGGGTCTCTGTTGTGTTGCTACTTCTTCGAAGTAGATGGACCTCCCCAACAAGATCAGACAGGTCGCTGCTGCTGCTAAGTCGGAATACTAAAGAGCCAGCAAGCCAATCCAGGCGAGGGAAAGTAAGTCTTCCATGTTCACACACGGAACACCAGTTGCAGGAACCCTCGGAATGCCATGAAACTCAGGTCGCAGTGAGGAAAGAGCCCCCAAGGCTCACTGTCGTACATTTTATTTCAGCCACAGCCGAGGTAGGTCATTAAGAAATACTGCTTATCTGCTTCAATAACAAGTGTGGCCCCAGCCTGTAGATGATGAAGCGGAGAGGTTGTGAGGGGGGTGGGGGGCAGGATGTGAGCCCGCAATGGTGCTTGCGCGCTTAGGAGAGCAATCTGCTCATTTTCAAGCACTGCACTCGTGCTTGTGGTGCGCCCCTGCTCGCTCCTGTAAGGGGGATGCCGCCACAAGCACGAGTGTGAGCTTGAAAATGAGCAGAGCGACGGCTAACGGCCCTCCTATGCAGTGCATTCGCACTGCGTAGGCAAGACCTAAAAAGACCTGTCTTCATCTAGCACTCCGAGTTAGGGGAGGAACATGGGAGGCTTGAAGGTTCAACTTGCACAAACTCTATTTTACTTATAAGAATGATTCACATCACTTCTGGGCTGCTATATTACAGTCAGGGAATATATTCTCTTTAT
Source organism: Lissotriton vulgaris (assembly GCF_964263255.1). NCBI lineage: Eukaryota > Metazoa > Chordata > Amphibia > Caudata > Salamandridae > Lissotriton > Lissotriton vulgaris. The sequence goes on along the minus strand of NC_141694.1, from coordinate 1,081,059,936 downwards.
TATTGGCTACAGACCATTGGCCCGTACACCTCCAAACCAGGAGGACAATATTTCTGCTGCCATAATTGAAAAGTCTCACTTTGACTTGTCCGGTTGGGGCATCAGGAAAGCGCATTCTATTCTCAATTTTGTGCATTTCTTCCACCAAAAAGAAATTTAATTTCCTACTTTTCAACACCACATTTGGTAACCAGTCTTCAAGGAATACTTCCATCATGTTACCCTTGATTTTCTCAGGCAGGCCTATAATGCATACATTGTTATGCTGCCATCTCCCTTCAGCATCTTCCATCTTTTAACCTGAGGATACACACTTTGTTGTGCAGATCTTTGAACTGAGCCCGACTGTCTTTCACAGAGGGCCTCAATGTAGCCAGGGTAGACTTATTGGTTGTCTCCCTTTCCATGAGCAACCTATGATCTATTTTTAAAAGTTCAATGTATAGTGCTAGGGCATCTATTTTGGGTTCTATGGTACATCTAATATCACCAGTAAAATCATATTGAACTTCCTTGTGCTATTGGAGCATTCGTTCCCTATTAGTGAACATGGATATTTGGCTCAGCACTGATGAAGCTTGGCAGCGACATTAGTCCCATTCAGTTCCCACCTTTGGTGCTCTTTGACTTTACCAAAGTAACAGGAAAATAAATTATCCCAAACACTGCTCCTCGGCATGGACAGCCAAAGTGCTTACCACTTTATCATAGGAGACATGATTCTTGTTGTGTACTCATTTAAAGTCACCAGTCATCCACTTTAACACAATTACGCACAGGGCAGCTTGCACCTTAGGGTTCAGGAGCTTGTCAGGTGGCCAGACACCACTCCAGCCTCAGCACTATTTAGAGCCTAAAGGTATTTACCTACATTGCAGGAACCAAACAAAACTCAAAAACCTCATCCCACAACAGATAAAACAGAGTTCATATGCATACCCCCTGGCATTTAATTCTAAGTTGCTCTTCCTTCTCTCATTTTATTGCTTGGTCGTGGTAGGTATGCCCGCCCACGAGGTCTCAATAAGACAAAAAGCTATGCAGCGCCTGTATGTCCCCAGACCCTACCTCAGCATGCCAGTATGCATAGTACAATCCAACTTTATCGTTGGCTCTGCAGTCCAGGACCCTTAACCACTTTCAAGCCTATGGTCCAATGCAACTTCCAGTCCATGTCCCCCCCAAACCCCCCTCAGTCCTCATGCAGGGGCCGCTCTGCACTTCATTCTCTAATGTGGCCTCACATTGTGGGTCGCTGCAAAGGCGCACTTGCTTTCCACATCCTCAGACTGCTTTGGGCATGCATTCCAGTGCAGCCTAAAGGGCTCCTCTATAGTTCAGCACAGGGGCGCTCCCATCTGTGGAACGTCTTCACCTCACTGGTCACAGCAGAATGTCGCTCATTCAGCCACTTCTCCAAACTCATGGGGCACGCTGAGTGGCATTGTACCTCACACAGGGGTTTACCCCTCATACATTACCCTGGGGGTGAATGTGTCTTCTAATATCCACAAAATAATCAAGAAAAGGCAATCTTGCCGAGATTGCTCGCTAATATAAAACTAGCTCGGCTCCCATCTTGGCCCTGACCATGACAGGGCTTCTATGTGCATTTGAACATAGCTTCTTTCACCTCGTCCTCACGGTTACCTCCCACACACACACCTTCTTTCTTCTCAATGTTAACCTCCAGACCCTACTCCATTGTTATGTATTTCCAAGGCCATTGCAATTCTGTTGATAGGGCCTTTTGCCCATACTTATGGATTGAATGCCCTTGCCACATAATCAACAGACACCTGCGTAAATTGGACATTTAAAAAATAAAGATTTTTCCAGCTCAAACAGATTACAAGTTACTGAAAATAAATCTCTGCGCATGGTACCCTCAAGTGTCATGGCCACCATTCAATTGTTTATTGCTGTATTCGGGGTTTAAAGTGGCACTGATGCAGTGAATCTTTTAGCCATCCTGTACGCGTATTAAAATGCAAAACAGACAAATAATAACGCCACAGAACGTGCCACATTGAGCTGCTTTTATTGTTCCACTACTGATTAAATCCGGTGGCCCTAGAAAAAACTCAAGCTCAAGACACTGCAGAATTATTACTCGGGTTAGATCGGGAAACGGCCACTACAACGCAGCCGTTTCCACGATTAACCATAACAACGCATGCATTACAACGCATGCGTGGTTACAAGGAAAAGCCTTTACCACGCATACCTTTACTACGAGATGCGTAGTAAAGGCATGTGTGCAAAAGGTTACAAAAAAAGGGGGGCTTAGGGGGTCTCCACCCCCCCAAAAAGCAACGTGGGTTAAATAAAGGGCCCCCCCAAAAAAATCACGTGATTCCGTAAGATGAAGAAACTGAAGAGAAAAAATGTGGAGGCAATCTGCGTCGTTAGGGGTAATAGAAAGACACTTCCGTTTCCTCTTAATGACGTGAAACGTCACCTCGGAAGTGCTTGGAGTGGAGAGGTAAGGAGGAATGAGGGGGTGTTTTCGCAACGGAAATATATAAGGGTTAATTAATAGTGATAGAAAATATCCTTTAACATAAAAATGCCATTAACATCCATAGTTTCACAACGAAAATCGTTGTAAAAGTGTGCGTGTTAAAGGAATTTTCGAGGTAAAGAATATGCGTATGGAAGGAATTCGCGTTGCAACGTATGCTTGGTAAAGGCTTGCGTTGCAACGGAATTCGTTGCAACATCATACAACCATTCATGAATTTCATGGAGCCAGTAATTCTACACACAAAATGGCGGAGAGCTGCTACAAAGCATATGATGCAAATAATGCTCAAAGTGACGTCACCGAATTGCTCTACCCCCCACTTCATGACCGTTATTTCCCCAGCTGCATGTTTTCTCCATTATCCTTTGCAAGTGAAGACCTGAGAAGAGCATCCGATTTAATTTCCTCTGCAGGACCAAATTGCTCATATTTTTCTAAACTTGCTATGAAGTTATTCTCCACCCTTTAATTTCCTCTGCAGGACCAAATTGCTCAAATTTTTCTAAACTTGCTATGAAGTTATTCTCCACCCTCTCAGCCATCAGGAAAACATGCTTCCCTCCACACCAGTACTACATTTAAATGCGCAACAGCGTTTGAGTGAGGACCTATCTAGTGCCTCTGAAGAAAATGTACACCCGTCAAAATGACGAAAAATAAGTTATGTGGGCGAGGTGGGGTGCAGAGTCTGGGTTAAAAACAATGCCAAGGTTTAGGACTCGCCTTTCAAGGAAGGAAAAAAAGAATAGCAGTAATGCAAAACGGGGAGAAAGTCGAAGCCTACATGGGGATGGATTTCCTCATCTAATAAAAAGCTGCGAGACAAAAGAAAGGGTGCGGTTGAGCTGTTGCAACTGCAAACTGAAAGCTTGGTGAAGTTTCATAACCTCGTAATTATGAAAATAGACCATGCAATGCAGGCATGAGAGTGAAAGTGCATGGACGTTTTACAAGAGATTCACAACTATAATGTTCTTTTAGAGGAATGGAGACAACATATCGAGTGTGTTCATTAGGTCCTATACGGAATATTCAAGTAATCTTAAAACAAGAAGCCCAGGCCAATAACTGATGTGATACACTACTATGCGAAAATGCTGGACATACATATTTCTTGAAAGTTTGTTCTCCTCTACATATTATTCACCTGGAAGTTTTTTGACCACTGCATTGGATTTTCACGTAACTAGACTGTCCTTATACTTCTTGTGTGTGGTTTAGATTTTTCAAAGTGCAAGCACCTCTATTCAGATTGTACAAAGAAATACTTCTCAGGTTCCTAAATTTGACATGCAAACATCAAAACAGGAGATTCTTATATTTGCCAAAAAAATAATGTTATCAAGTCATTGCTGCTAGATGAATAACCGCCCAAAAACGATTTAAACAGAAACAGGGCTTCTTGGTGTGCATTCAGTTTTCTCTCTAGCTTCCATCTCTGAATCATGAAATGTGACAGCCAAGGAGAATAACACATTTCCTAGTTATCTATCGTAACAGAAAGTTTAAATTCTATTAAGGACTTGGAAGCAAGGATTATGCTTTATCTTTCTCTTCTTTATTGAATAGCAGTCATGTTTTATTCTGTAAACAAACTACATTTCCCATGGAACACTGAGAATTGTAAAAACAAATGATGTCCAACAGTCCCACAATGCAGTAGGTGTCCAATCAGAGGCTAGTATTTCCAACGTAGTCCTTCGCCTCTTGTCGCGCAAGTCATGCCACAGCTGTTTCTCATAATCCGATTTCCTATTCTCAGTTCCGAAGAATGAAAAGACGATATCAGACGCCTAAACCTCTACTAGATTTAGAAGACTATCAATCTGTCAATTATTATCTGCAGATCTAACAAAACACATTGTATGCATTAGACCCGATCCTTGGGTTAGTACCACTGTCTACTTTATATCAGAGGATCAAAGTCCTTATTACTAGTCACAAGGAGGGCTTTCAGGATGCATAATCCTTGGGTGGGATAATTCTCAACTCCGAGTCCTTATTGTGAGAAAGTGGCTCTATATGTACTGCACCAAAGTAAGGTACAGTGTGTATAGAGTCCACAATCCCCAGAGGTATAACAGAGGTTAAAGACAGTTCTGACCTTACTCTCTAAAGTGGTAGCTTGGTCGAGCAGTAAGGCAGTACCAGAGGACAGTGTAAAGCATTTGTCAGTCAGGAAAAGGTTTCACATACTCAAGAACTGAACTCGAAGTCAATTGTTTTTATATCCAAAGATATAGTGGTTTTATTTTTAGAACCGACAGGTATCAAAATATACTTTTCTCGATAAGAGTACTCATGTAATTAGTTTGCAATGAGGCAATAAACTTTGTAAACACAATAGGTACAATGGTTGCAGTAGGCAAAACAATTTTAAACACAATTTAACATTGAGCTCAATAGGTTCTTCTACATAAATGCAGCTGATTACTTGATAGATTACTTTTGTAACTTCAGGACTGGATCCTAGATTCAGTCCTGGGGTCTAAGCTGAAAACAGTTCAGTAAAAACGTTTTAGTTCTTGCAATGATTTTTAAAGAATATAAAGGTATTTTAAAAGTTGACACTTTGAAACTTTTCAGTGAAAAACTAGTAATGTTATCCAATGGAAGGAAATTCAAAGCACAGGTAAAGTAGGTTCTCGTTACTTTTGTAATCCAGTACTGGACTCCTAGGTTCAGCACTGGGGTCTCTACCTAAGACAGGTAAGTAATTACGTTTTAGTAGTTGGTACGATTTTTAAGGAATATTTGTTATTTTCAAAAATAGAAGAAATTTCACAGAAAAACAGTCAATGGTTTAATATGGAAGAAATTTAGATAACTAGCAAACACGGTTGTGAATACTTTTGCGGTTCAGTACTGGCCTACAAGGTACAGTACTGGCTTCTCTCCTGATCACAGGTGAGTTATTCGGCTGATTTTAGATGAATATTTTAAAGATTCAAAACTTCACACTTCGAAATGTTTTCGAGTCAAACCAGTCAATGTTATCCTATGGCAGGAAAGTGAGTCATCTGTTTTTAGGTGAGTACTCGACTGGTGAAGTTAAGGTTCTGGGCATAGACTCAGGGGTCCCCCAGGGTCAGGTAGGTACAGTTGGTACACCCCCAGCGGCACAGGGGCAGCCGGGTGCAGAGGTAGTTAGGCCCAATGTTATCCAATGAGAGGAAGGGGGCCTTCGGTTGCTGGATGCTGGCTAGCAGGCCACGCGGCTGTGGGAGCTGAGCTCCTGGTCACTTGCTCAGGGCAGATGGGGAAGTAGAATAGGGTACACGTTGCACTGCCAGGGGCACTCGGGCGGCTGGGTGCAGGGTGCTTTTGAGCCGTCGGGCGCTCAATGTTATTCAATGGAGATCTTGAAAAGGGAACAAAGGCTGCAGGCTCAGGGACGGAGGATCTTCTGGAGCGACCAACACTTCGAGGGGTACGTTGGGATCTTGGAGGATAGGTAGGCACCCAAGTGTTGGGCACACAGGGATGTGGGGCGCCGGGGTGTCTTTTGAGGTTGGGAAATCTTACCCCCTGCTGGTTGCGGTCGGAGGGGTCCTTTGTCCTGAGGCTGCAGGCGTCGTCGAGGAGGGTCCTTGGGCACTGGATTTCAGGTCAGAATCGCTGGGGGACGTCCTCAGGGTCTTGATTCACAGGCTTGGCGGGTGCAGAGTGTGCAGGGTTTGCGGTTCGGGGCTGATGCCAGGGCTTGTTACTTGCTTTGAGCAGTACCACTGCTCATGAGAGACCCAGGTAGTCAGAGTCACAAGGCAGTCAGGTCCTCCGGGGTTTTTGAGGTTGCTGACCACTGGAGACGCCAGGGTTTAACAGGAGCAGTTTCGAGGGTCGACAGGCCGATAGGGCTGGGGTCAAATCAGTTGGGGTCTTCCTCTTTTTAGCAGCTGCACAGCAGGTCTTCATGTTCCTTGATCTTCTTTCTTTTTTCGTAATCTGGATCTCAGGAAAAGGGTTCAGGGTGCCCCTAAACACTGAATTTAGGGGCGTTACAGGTAGGGCAAGGGCAGGGACCAATGGGTCCCTGTCCTGGGGTGGGTACACCCCCTAGCCTGCTCCTCTCCTGTGAGAGGGGGGCAGGAGCCTGGCTGTGATTGGGCAGGGCTCCCCAACTTCAAGATGGCGAAGCCCAGGGTCGTGCTTCACCTCGCCTCTCCCACCTGAGGGGTGAGGTTGGCACAGGCTGGCACTCCCCCCTTTCTGACGTAGGATTTCCCGCCAGTCTTCCCGCCAGAGTGGGGGTCAGAACTGGTGGGGGCCAGTTGCTGAGTACAGCAAGTGGTCTGGAGAAGCTCACAAAGGCGGAATGCCTTTGAAGCTTCCCCTGTCCATCCTGGGGGAGGAGGCTTGGCACCTCGTCCCAGGATGTGCATTGTTGCAGGCCCAGGAGAGTGGGAGCTCTCCACCCAAGGGCCAGCACCATGTCTGCTGTGTGGCAGCCTCTCAGACAAGACGTGGATTGTAGATTTAGGTATCAGGGGGCATCTCTATGTGCATTTTACATTAAATCCCACACTGGCATCAGTGTGGGTTTAAGGGGCTGAGAAGTTTGATATCATACTTGTCAGCCTTCAGTGTAGCCATTATGGTGCTGTGGAGTTTGTAATGACAACCTCCGAGCACCATATACTCTTAATGGCATCCCTGCACTTACAGTGTGCAGGAATGGCCCTGGGTACTGTAGGGACACAGGGCTCATGCACCTGTGCCCACACCACTGGCATAGGGCACCCAGCTAGAGGGGTGGCTGATGTATGCCAGGGCAATGGGTTTGTGCGCATGGCACACAAGGATGTGTGCCATGTCGACTCTTTGTTTCGTTCTGCACCAGGACACTCAGTCTGCAAAGGCAGTGTGTGTGTGTGTGTCAGGGTACAGGGCCCGTAAGGGTGCCACAATAAGTGCTGCAGCCCTTAGGGGTCTTTTCTGGTCACAATGCCCTAGGTACCTAGGTTACCATTTACTAGGGGCTGACATGTGGCCAGAGATGCCAATTGGGTTTAGGCTTTAGTACAGTTTTTAGGGAAGGAACACAGGCCTTGGGTACCTGATTGGCAGGGACCCAGGGAACACCAAGGAAAAGTGCATCAGGTGTCAGGCAAAAAGTGGGGGGGTACTGCAACAGAAACTCACTTACTCACACTTATTAGAATTGAAACTTTTTGTTAAATAGCTAGGACATTTTTCATTCTAGATCAGGACCAGAGGCGAGGGTTATGCCAGTTTAAAGCTTACTTACCACTGCCTGAGCCATAGCCAACTCTGGCTTGAAATACAACCTTTTGAAGGTCGAATCTGAGGACCAATCAACCATGTTAATTATGCCTTCCAAGCGGGTGCCTAGAGGAAAGGCTTTAAATGTCATTGCCCCACGAGTAGAGTGTGCCCCAAGGATCTTAAGGTATATCCCCGCTAACTGCATCACCCAACAGGCTATGGTCTGAGAGGACAGTACCTTATGAGTTTTTCTGAGGACGATTAAAAGCGGTCCCTCGCCCGGGGTCCGGAATTTCTTAGACATCAGTTAAAAGGCCTTGAGACAATGCACTACGCACAACTTGAGACAATCCAGGAAAGCAGGGTATTCAATGTGTAGGAGAGTAGGATCTGCTTACTATGGTTATCCCCACTTTTTGCTGTGTTTCACTGATTTATCGAATTTAGTCTGACTGGGGCCCTTCAAACCAGGACCCCACCCTAGCTGCTTCCTCTCTAAACTGATTGCATGTACATTAGGTACACTCCAGATTGGTTACTGGGTTACTCTTGTGAGTCCCTAGTATATGGGACCTTGGGTACAAAGGGCATAGGTACCCCAGAGGCCTACCAGGGGCTGAAGCATGTATTGTGCCACCCCTGGGAAGCCTTCCAAAATGGCACCACAGTTCTGCTACTGCAGCCTGGGTAAGGTGGTACTTGTACCCCTTACTTAGATATAGTATACCTATATCTACCTACCTATACAGACACATATAAACCTATAAGTCACTCCCTATGGCAGGCCTTGACAATCCTGAAGGCAGAGTGCTTGGTTTTGTGTGAGAGGGTGCCCAAGCATGAGCTGAGCCCCTCTGCAGCTTTCAGAATCCCTTCCTTATAGCTGTTCTGTGATACAGCCATACCATATACTCTTAAGTGCATTATTACAGGACACGGACTTCCAAACATCTCTGAGGCAGACACGAGATCTCAGCAGAGCTGAGACCTGTAGCCATCAAGAGAGACGTGGGACCGGAACTCCTTGACACCCTGCACATTTACTATTGCATCTACTTCCCGAGCTTTCCTGAAGTTGTGCATTGGGCTACTTGTAGTCCAAGCCCTGAGCACCTTTTGCACCGAAGATTGTGGGCCTACACTCCACGAGTGTTCCATGGACCCGCTTCTAGCATTTCTGCTCGAGGCCCCTTCGCAACCCCTGGTCTGTTGACTGGTGGGTCCCCACGAAGGTCACTTGTTTCTTGAGCTTCCCTGGTAGCTCCAGACATGCCCTGACTCCCCTCCAAAGTGTGAGTCCCTCAGACCTTGCTGGTCTGCTCCGAAGCCAATTGTTGGGTCCACTCTGGATACCGACGCTGCAACACTCGACATCCGACGTGGGACAGCTCGAATCCAGATCCTGGTTGTCGTCGACGCCTCCTGGTCCTCGTGGCTGATGAAGATTTAAGCTTCACCTCCTGCACCTGAAATCACCCGACATCGGTGGGCATCTTCTTACTGCCTCCCTGGTCACTGGCAAGTGACCCAAACTCTGTCCCCTCTGCTTTCAGGTTCTTCAGATCTTCGATCCACCCTTGGATCCATCCGGACACTTTTCATCTGGTCGCCTGCAGCACTTCTTTGCAGCTCTCCATAGGAAACGACAATGAAACCCGACACGAAAAGACACCTATGCGCCTGGTTTACCTGGGTGAGGTAACACGAGTACTTCGGTGCTCCTGTGGGTCTTGACTTTAGAACTGTCCAGTACTGAAGGGGTTTGTTCCTAGTCAACTCCTAAGTGTCCATATCCTTTAAAAATCTAATTGCAACTTTCTCCAGAGAAATCAATGGTGATTTGCGGCTGTGTTTAGACACTGCACACGTCCCCCGTGCATCTCCTGTGTCCCTACCTTGGGTGGTTCCTGGTTACCCCAGCGGTACTACAGGCCCTAGGCCTTGTCTCTATGTTCACAGCGGTACTTATACCAATTTTAGTTTATGGTTTGTGAGGTCCCCTAGGGCAAAACGTATACTGTGCTAATTTACTGTGTGCTACTTAAGTTTAACTTGTGTACTGTTGCCTCTAGCCTCATAAAGAGACTAGAGGGATGTCTTTAGAATAAATACATGTATATTTTATATATACCTTGTGTGGTTCTCCTTTCATTTGTTAATTCACAAGATTATAGACTGGTAAAACAAGCTGCTTTACATTCCTTCAAGACTTAGCCTGAAGGCTGCTCTCCACAGCTACCACTAGGATAGCTTTCTATAAAGGTTGTCTTTAAACCTACCATCAATAAGGGTTGTTTGGAGTGGTGCAAGGTGCACACTAGAATAGTGGACAGCATATGCCAGGCCAACTTCTCACACAATGACCCCAGTGTTAGACTTTGTAGGTATGCCGGTCCTTTCCTCAGCAGGTCAGTCAAAATTTAAAAGCTTGCAATATCTCTGCACCTACGGGATTGCAATCCCGCTACAGACACCAACAATGCCATCTGTTTCCAGCTAATATATATCCCTTGATGGTGCCCTCAGACATTTCTTGGATAAGAGGCCCTCAGGGTGTGCCGAAAAACCTGGGATCGACCATCATCCCCATATAGTCCTCCACGCCACAAGGAAAAGTGATCCTGCTAGGATCTTCTGATGTGGATTGAAGAGGAGTGTCGGAAACAGGGGAAGAGGTATTGGAAAATCCTAAGAAAGTTCCAGAAGAACCAGAAACCAAGCTTGAGCTTTCCAGACCGGGGTGATCAGTACCACTTCGGCCCGTTGGTGTTTGATCTGAGTCAAGGCTCTGGTGGTCATTGTGAACAGGGGCAAGGCCTAGCCATCTCTAGTTGCCAGTTCTGTTGAAAGGCATCTATGGCAGTTGCCAGGGGATCCAGCCTCCAACTGAAAAATCTGGGAAGTTGGTGGTCCAACGCGGAAGCAAAAAGGGCCCAATGCTCTTGGAGATTGGCAAAAATCTCCAGGTGGAGTTTCTAAAGACTGGAGTTCTGGAAGTGCCAGAACTGGCAGTCGGCCACATTGCTCTCCTGTCCTGGAAGGTACTTGGCCGTGATCGCTTTCTGAAGGTCAAGGCAGAACTGCCAAAAGCTGGTTGCTAGGTCTGACAGGACTTTGGATTGAGTGCCCCCTAGGTGATTTATGTATCTGACGGCAGAGACGTTGTCCATCTGTAAGAGGATACAGGACTGGATTTTGTATCGCAATCAACACCGGACTGTGAAAGATCCTGCCAGGAGTTCCCAGCAATTGGTATGTAATTAGTGAGGGGACCACAACCCTCCTGTGAAAAAATCTCCACAATGAACGCCCCAGCCGGATGTGCTGGCATCGGACTCTATAACGAGATCAAGAGCAGAGCCAAAAATTACCCTGCCACTCCACGCTTCAATGTGTGAAAGCCACCAACGGATTTCCTTACAGGCCATCTCTGAAAGAACTACCGACTGGGAGCACGAGAGTCCGCTATGCAGCTGTGTTGCCTTGAGGCATTGAAGTGGGCAGTAGTGTAATAGACCCAGAAAAACCGCCTGGATGGAGGAAAATAGCCAGCCCACCAGGTGTGTAATCTGTCTCAAGGACACACTGTGTCTGGTCAATGTGTGCCGCTATTCATGCCTGATTTCTATCACCTTCCTCAAGGGAAGACTTAATGTAACCTCTGTGGAATCGATAACGAAGCCCAAGTAAACCGCCTTTTGAGCCAGAATCAGGAAGGACTGCTTTCCATTTATACTGGAGCAGAGGCTTTCCAGCAAGGAGACTGCCCCTAGTAACTGGGACGACAGGTGGTGGAAATCCTGTCTCACAAGGAGCATTTTGTTGAGATACACAATTAGAGATGTCCCCTAGGAGCTGAGGTGGTCCACAACCGGACTGAGGACCTTTGAGAAGCACCACGGGACGGAGAGAAGCCAAAAGGAAGAGTTGTGAACTGGAACACTTGTTGCCATACGAATTGGAGGAATCGCCTGTGCGGGGGAAATGTAGGGATAGCTGTTAATCAGGCATCCTTAAGGTCCCGACGGACCAGCCAATCCCCGGGGTGTAACACATCAGGAAGGTGGTGGATACCCCCCATTTTGAAGTGGCAATAGACTAGCTACTCATTGAATTTGAGTTAAAATCATAACCGGTCTTTGACCCTCATCTATTTTGTTGACTGGAAAAAAGTTGCTTATTAAGGGTTGTGGGTGAGGTGTAGTTAGGAAGATATACCCCTTTTTCAAGCAGTGAGGAAATCTCAGCATCCAGCAACTCTGACTCGTGCACGAAAACTGCAAAGGCCTAGGTCGTGTACCCTGATAGGGGAACCCCAAAATTCTATGTGAAGCCTGTGAACTGTTTGCAAGACTCATGCATCGTGTTCTCCCAACGGTAATAAAACATGCACAGTAGTACAGCAATAAGATAAAATGGCACATAAAGATGGGAAAATACTTATCTGGTTTGCGAGCAGCGGAGAAAGAGGAGTTGGTGACCGAGGCAAAGGACTAGGTTGGGGAATACTGGCCTGTGATTGGATACCTACAGCATTGTGGGACATCATTTGTTTTTACTATTCCCAGTGTTCCATGGGAAATGTAGTTTGTTTACAGAATAAAAAAATGGTTGCTATTCAATAAAATAGAGAAATATAAAGAATAATCCTCACCTCCAGTCCTGACATAGAACATCATTCTAGAAAGCGTATGGACAGAAAATAGATAAAAAATTTGGAGTTACAGTGATTGCCTGTAAGAAAGTGACCTTTTTGACATGGTCACCCCCCACTTTTTGCCTGGTATTTGATGTGATTTTGACTGGAAGTGCACTGTGTTTCAGCGATCCAGGTCCTAAAATGCCAGATCCTTTTCCCAAAACTGTGCAATTGTTGACCCAATTGGCAATACTTTCAGTACCCTCTGAAAGTCCCTAGTCCATGATACCACTAGTGCTTAGGGCCTGGGGTACTAAAGAGGGTCCTAAAGGGCTGCAGCATGAATTGCCCCACCCTAAGGGTGCCTCGCCGAGCACATGCAAACCGCTGCTGAAGGCTGTGTGTCTTCGTGCAGACCAACGTGAAAACACGACATGGCACACATCCGGTGTGAAAACAATGAGTGAGTAGTGAGGTGCACTCGCTAGATTATCTAATGTTTTAAATTGTTTGTTACACATAGAAAATGTATCTGTGTGGGGTGCTACATTACGTACTTATGTTGGCTAACACAGTGAATATTAGAGAATATGATGCAGACAGAGGTCTGCAAGTAATGAGCATTTTTCCCTGGAAAACATCTATTTTCCACAATATATAAACAAAGTCAGTGAATTTTCATCAGTTATATGTTTTTTATGAAAAGGTTTCAAAGTTCAATATTCATTATACGCTTGTATCATCAAACATAAACATTAACAGTGGTTTTCAACCTTAAATCATACACAGGCGCCAGGCTCCTGAAGCGGACATATTTAAGAGGGGCAAGTAGTATTGCTCGAATGGTCCTCACTCCCAGTGCATGACCAATATGCGCTTGGGATTGCTTGCATAAATGTGTTTGTGCTTTATAATTAATACTTAATTGATCGCTTTTATAACTGTCACCTAAGACATTTTCGCCGCATTTTAAATAGATCGAAATTTCACTTGCTAAAGCACTTTTGGCTTCTTACCTCGCCTAGCACAATTTAATCGCCGTGTGCCCTGGTCCACCACGGGTGTTTCCCGATTGTGTGGAGGGCGCGGAGGCGAACAGCTGCTCCCCGAGCCGATTGGTGAATCCTGGTCAGGTGGGACGCCAGGCTCCTGAAGCGGACATATTTAAGAGGGGCAAGTAGTATTGCTCGAATGGTCCTCACTCCCAGTGCATGACCAATATGCGCTTGGGATTGCTTGCATAAATGTGTTTGTGCTTTATAATTAATACTTGATTGATCGCTTTTAAAACTGTCACTTAAAAGACATTTTCGCCGCATTTTAAATAGATCGAAACTTCACTTGCTAAAGCACTTTTGGCTTCTTACCTCGCCTAGCACAATTTAATCGCCGTGTGCCCTGGTCCACCACGGGTGTTTCCAGATTGTGTGGAGGGCGCGGAGGCGAACAGCTGCTCCCCGAGCCGATTGGTGAATCCTGGTCAGGTGGGACGCCAGGCTCCTGAAGCGGACATATTTAAGAGGGGCAAGTAGTATTGCTCGAATGGTCCTCACTCCCAGTGCATGACCAATATGCGCTTGGGATTGCTTGCATAAATGTGTTTGTGCTTTATAATTAATACTTGATTGATCGCTTTTAAAACTGTCACTTAAAAGACATTTTCGCCGCATTTTAAATAGATCGAAACTTCACTTGCTAAAGCACTTTTGGCTTCTTACCTCGCCTAGCACAATTTAATCGCCGTGTGCCCTGGTCCACCACGGGTGTTTCCCGATTGTGTGGAGGGCGCGGAGGCGAACAGCTGCTCCCCGAACCGATTGGTGAATCCTGGTCAGGTGGGACGCCAGGCTCCTGAAGCGGACATATTTAAGAGGGGCAAATCTTTTCGCGTCCAGCGAACGCACCCAGGGAATGTGCACCGAAGTTGCGCCTAAGTTAAGCCCGTCTGCGCCCGTCCGCGATGAGGACGCGCTAGGGGCCAGACGGGCTGGACCTCGCTTCCCCCTCCATGGTAATTGTGAGTTGTACTCTTATTCTACTCTTCTGGCTCTTAGACCTGTGCCAAGTACGTGCTATTTTAGCTTATCCCCAGATGACTTGCTTACTATTCACTGTTGTAAGAGGACTCTACGTTCTAGGCGCCTTCGCTATCCTCGTCATAAAAATCCTGCCAAAATCGGATATCAGCCACCCGCTCTTTCCTCTCTAAATGAGGCAGGCCTGCTGTTAAATGCGAGATCTCTGGTGCAAAATAATGTTGCTTTTAACGACTTTGTTTCCCAAAACAAACCACCCTGGGTTTTTATCACCGAAACCTGGGGCTCTGAAACCACTGGCCCAGATCTCGTGGACGCAGTTCCTGAGGGCTATTCCCTATCCAGACTTGATAGGACATGGTGTAGGGGTGGTGGGCTGGGAATCCTGTTTCGAGACATCTTTACTTGTTGTACCAAGCCTCTCTCTCTACCATCAGACACCTTTGAGGCAATGTATTTCTCCATTACCTTTCTCCCTTCTGAATCCTTCTCTGGAATTCTTTGTTATAGACCCCCAGGCCCTAAAACGACTTTTTCCTACAAAATTCTTAAATTCATTGAGCCCTATGTTGACAGGCCCCATTTTACCATTCTGGGTGATTTCAACTTCCATCTAGAGGCCACAGATTCGAAGGACACGTTAGGTCTTATAGATGGTCTAGCTGCATGTGGACTGCACCAATTGGTCAATGGCCCTACACATCTGGCCTCTCATACGCTTGACGGCATTTTTTCTAATGATGCCAGACTTAGGACTGACACCCCTATTCCCCTCTCTTGGTCCGACCATCTGGCAGTTCCCTTTTTTCTTAAAGCTAACTCCAACCCAGGCAATAAACCAAAGACTGATGTTTGGTCCACCAGAAGGAACTATAAATGATAATACTCTTTCACCTTTTATGAACAATCTTAGGTGTCCTTCTCTGGAGGATCCAAATAGGGCTGCCTCTGATCTTTCTAATGCCCTAACTATTGCTATGGACTCCCTTGCCCCGGCCAAAAAACATTACTCAGCCCGAAAGAGCCCCTCTCAACCTTGGTTTTCTGACCGCTTAAAAACCATGCGTCATAAATGCCGGCAACAAGAAAGGTCCTGGTTTGCTCATCCTGCTCTACAGGGGAAAGCCCTGCATAAATCCCTTCTTAGAGATTATAAGAAAGCGATAATGGAAGAAAAAAGGCACTATTTCACTAACCTGACTACATCCCTAAAATCCCCTAGAGACCTTTTTAATATTATCGACTCTCTCTCGGCACCCAAACCGGCTGACCCTACCATCGAAACTCAGGAACTCTGTAACAGCTTAGCGAGTTTTTTCCACGATAAGATTGCAGATATCTATAGTGTGCTCGAAATTAGAAACCAAGAGCTTAATGCTAAGGCACCAGAATCCTCCCTCTCCATCCCTGATATAAACGAAAAGACTGATGTTTTGCTGAAACCTTCACTTACATGTTTTCCCTCTTTATCTATAGAAGATCTCAATCTTCTACTTGATACCACAAAGTCCTGCTCGCCTCTTGACCCCTGCCCGCTAAAAATTTTAAAAACTTGCAGAGGGTCGGTGCTTCCCCCGCTACTGGAAGTTATGAATTTGGCGATCCAAGAGGGTATCTTTCCCTCTTCCTGGAAAACCGCTATTGTTAGGCCTCTGCTTAAAAAACCCTCCTTAGACCCAGGGATCTTGAAGAATTACCGCCCTATTTCCTTACTCCCGGCCCCAGCCAAGATTCTGGAATCTCACATAAATCAACATCTGTCCACTTATATTGAAAATTCCAACATGCTTGATAGCTCCCAGCACGGTTTTCGATCAGTTCACAGCACTGAGTCTGCCCTCACTGTTGTGACAAACAAAATTCGATCTGAGGTTGACAAGGGACATCCTTCGCTGCTTGTGTTGTTAGATCTCACAGCAGCTTTTGACACCCTGTCCCCGTCAATACTTATCTCCAGGCTCAAGGATATCGGACTAGGAGGCTCTGCCCTCAGCTTGCTCTCCTCCTTTCTCCATCACAGGGAGCAGGGAGTAAAAATGGGCAACTTCCTCTCCGATCCTCAAAAGGTGCAATGTGGGGTTCCCCAGGGCTCTTCATTGAGCCCCCTACTGTTTAACATCTATGTTACCCCACTTGCACAGGTGGTAAGATCCTTTGGCCTGGACGTGCTGTCATATGCTGATGACACACAGATCTTGGTATCCATCACCCAGCCAGTCTGTGAGATCGCCTCCAAGTTTAGAGCTTGTATGGAGGCAGTCTCCAATTGGATGACAGGTAATTTCTTAAAATTGAACGGTGAAAAAACCGAAGTTATGGTCTTCGGAGGGAGCCAAGATCTCTGGTCAAAGGACTGGTGGCCTCCATCCCTGGGAGATTGCCCGACTCCCACCCCTATTGCTAAGAACCTTGGAGTACAAATTGATCCCGCCCTTTCCTTCGACCCCCAGGTAAATAGGACAGTGTCTACTTGCTGTGGCACCATCAGAATCTTAAAGAAAATTGTCCCTTACCTGTCCTTGGCAGCCCGGAAACAAGCAACAGCTGGCCTAGTACTATCGAGGCTAGATTATTGTAATGCCCTTTATGGTGGCATCAATAAAGGCTCTATCCATCGCCTCCAAATGGTGCAAAATGCTGCAGCCAGATTGGTTCTAAGCCTCCCTAGGAGGACATCTGCAACAATGGCCAGAAGGGACCTTCACTGGCTTCCGATTCCATCTAGGATCTCTTTCAAAATTCTCTGTCTGGCCCATGGTGCTATCCATGGCTCAGGATCTGAAAGCATTAGATCTCTTCTGTGTGCCTACACCCCCACTAGAACGCTCCGTTCATCTTCAAAGAATAGGCTGGTAGTCCCTAGGTTTGCTAAGGTTAGATGGGGAGGTAGAGCCTTTTCCACCTTGGCTCCCAAACTGTGGAACTCCCTTCTCCTTGAGCTCACCAGTCAATCCTCCTTGACAATTTTCAAAAAACTTCTCAAAACCTGGCTTTTCTCTCAAGCATATTAGATTCTTGCTCTCCCAAATGGCCTTTGCTCTACCTATCTGGAGTCTGGACTTTCTATGTCTGTTCGTATTGCGCCTTGATGCCCCTTGGGGCTAAGTTTTGCGCGGTATAAAAACGCCATTCATTCATTCATTCACATTGCATATTTTTTATGCTTTTTTCTAATATCTCAATGATGTAAAAATATATAACACTGTACAGTGAATAAGCCTATTTACAAAATACATCAATGGCAGAAATAACTTCATATAAATGTTGTGTGTGCCATGCTTGCCAGCACTGAATTCACAATAAGTAGGTCACCCTCTTACCAAGCCTTACAGCGCTATGGCAGGGTGAGCTATACTACATGCGACGACATCACCGCATTAGCAGGTATGCCCCTGTGCTGGTAAGTTCCATTGCTGCCAGTACAACTGTACAGGGAAGCCATTTTTAAAAGCATGTGCTGGGCACTGATAAAAACGAGATACCCAGCTCCATGATGGCTCCACTGAAGAGAAGGCTGTTTGGTATCGAACATCTGGTAGTAATAAACCCACCACGATACCAGTGGTGAATCTATTAATAAATACACAAAGAGAGTACCTTAGGGGTGCCCCCTGAAAGCCTACCAGCTGCTGGTGTGCTGACTGGATGGTTTTAGCCAGCCTGTTATTATTTTATTATTATTATTATTTTGGGATTTATTGAGCGTATGGCTGCCCTACGGATTCCCAGCGCTAAGAGACCCGTAGTTGGTTGAAGTAGGGTCAGCATTAAAGATATTGCTTGAACAGCCATGTTTTAAATGCTTTGCAGAACTGCAATTCTTTGTCCAGTATCCGATATTGCCGTGGTAGAGTTCCAGAATTTGGGAGCAAGGTGGAAGAAGGATCTTCCAACCCCACCTCTCCCTCCTGGCCTTTGTTGATTTTAGAAGTGCCTTACAGCTTGAATACAAATGCCTGTTTGGAATGTAAGGGGATTCAAGACTCTTGATCTTCCTGGGACCCCTATTATGTAGAGCTCTGTAGGTCATGACCAGCGTCTTGAATTTGATTCTGGCTTCTACTGGGAGCCAATGAAGCCCATTTAGGTGCGTTTTTACCGACTTCCGCGTTGGTGCACAGTTCTGAACCACCTGCAGTCTGTAGGTCACATAATTTGGTGCACCCAGGAATAAGGAGTATTCCAGCCGCAAGGTAACCAAGGAATGAACTACTGTCTTCCTGGGCTGTATAGGGAACCTCTCTAGGATTTTTCGGAGACTTCTAAGTAGTCCAAAAGAGGCAGCTGCAACTTTCTAAGCCTGTGTCACCATAGAAAGACCCTTTTCATGCCAGAAATCTAGATTCTTAATTATTTCTTTAGGTATGGGTGGGCTGCCCGGCAAGCAGGCCAGTTTATGGAGGGAATGGGAATTTCCTTGTTCCAGAGGATCATGAACTCGGTTTTGTCCCAGTTTAATTTTAAACAGTTTTTAGTCATACAATCCTTGACTTTTTACATACAAGATGATAATCTCTCAGCGTCCTCTCTGTTTTTTGGGTCCAAGGAGATCACCAGCTGAGTGTTGTCCGCGTAGGACTTAATGGAAATGCTGAACTCTTGTTAGCAAGTGGTTCCATATATATGTTGAATAGTCTAGGGCTTAATGAGGAACCCTGAGGTTCACCACACCTTAATGACATAGTTTTGAAGAGAGTGGTATGCTCCAATACTTCTAATTGTTCTTGAGAGGTTGGTGGAGGCAAGATGGCCGCTGATCTGCCGTAGGGAGTAGTCGCATCCTCTCCCTCTCCCTAGGAATCACAAAGGATGCTGTGATATGCTGGAGCATGCTGCGCATTTTTAGTTGATTGGGGTACTTACGGAATTGGCTATCGAAGCTGGAATCCAGACTGCCATCTCAGCGATTTACTTGTTTTCCGGTTAGAACAGAGAAACCTCACTCTTTTCTAAATTCGTGCCTCCTGATTCTCAATATGGCGCCGAGAGGGCCAAAAGCACAAAGACCAGAAGGAGCCGTCAGGTGGTAGCGACCCTGCTGCACCGCCCCTGTGACTGTTCCCAATCTCCGAGCAGCAACACAAGCACGGAGGCAGACCGTCAAAAATCCTGGGGCCTCTTATGATCTACGTGTTGGTGGCAGCAGAGATAAGGATAAGGAGAAAGGGACCGCTGTAAAGAGAACTACCAAGGCGCGGCAGAATGATGGTGCTATACCTAAAGAAAACACC
Organism: Lissotriton vulgaris; assembly: GCF_964263255.1. Taxonomy (NCBI): domain Eukaryota; kingdom Metazoa; phylum Chordata; class Amphibia; order Caudata; family Salamandridae; genus Lissotriton; species Lissotriton vulgaris. The sequence goes on along the minus strand of NC_141694.1, from coordinate 1,081,040,277 downwards.
CTGCGTCAACCGACCCTGTTTGAATCCTTTCCCGTAACATCACTGAATCCCGAGCCGCCTCCTGGAAGAACTCTCTCCTCGGTCGGGATTCTTCCAAGACAGGGTGAGCCGAGCGATGACAGCGCGGATGGACCACGCAACGAGCAGCCCGCGCAGCCGTCTGGAAGCGAGCTAGGGAGCCGCGCGGATGCCGAGAACGAGATGGTTGTTACTCATGAGACCTTGCAGCCCGGGACTCGGCCTGCAAGTCAGCCCGCAACACAGACTGACCAAGACCGCAGGTATTGGGTAATGCAAATAGGGGCTCAGAGTTGCAACCACATCCACATACAGTGGGTGAGGAGGGTTTGGAGGCCAATGCCGGCACAGGCACCGGGGGGGGGGGCCCAATTCAGGACACTTACACAACCAGGGAGCTGGTTGAATCGGCTAGCACTACTGAAATAAAGGGACATATTAATGATACTGTTACTGTACCTGCCGTAGTGGCTGAGGGTGATACAGGAGAGGAGCCTCGCACAGGAGGGCAGCAAGCAGTAGTAGCAGATAGTTCCGCCACCAACAATGTGCCAGTTCCCACTGGGCGGACAGTTCTTGTACAGAGGGCAGCCCCCTCTAATTCAGTCCTGGGTTCTCCCAGCGATGATTGCTTTTTTCCCTGAATGATGACTCAGGGTCAGCAATATCAAGTGGGGAAAGCTACACTGGGGACTCGGACGCAGACTCTGAGCCATCCGCAGCAGAAAGCACCTCAGTTCAGAGGATTTTGGTTGTTCAGAGATCTAAGCATCAGAAAGATAGACCTCGTTCTAAACCCAAGGTGGTAGGGAGTCCATCACACTCAGAGGTGGTTAAGAAGCTGGACTGGGACTACTCTGCTACCTCTCAGCTATATCAGGAGGGTGGGGGTATAAACGAAAAGCATCATCATCCTTCAAGTCCTCCACAGACCCCCACTATGGACTTGTTATATACCACCTTGAAACAAATGCAAGGGGAGGCCAGATCAGAAAGTCCAAGGGCCAAACAGGCAAATAAGAAAATACAGGGATCATTAAGGAAAATGAATAAACGTTAGGCAGATATGGCAGGAAGTTACAGAGGTGGAGGAGAGGACGGGGAAACTGGAGGACGAAGTCTCTAAATGGCAGTAATTCAAGGAGGCGCAGGAGAAAATCTCGGAGGATGTACAGTGGAAGCTCGAAGATTTCGAGAACCGCCAGAGACGGAATAACATCAGACTGTTAGGTGTGGCGGAGGGAACGGAAGGGCAGGATGTTCGGTCATACGTCATTGCCTTACTCAGTGGGGCTTTTCCTGTCATAACAGTGTGGAATTGGGAGAAGAGCAGCGAGCCCACCGGTTCCCTTCTGAACCAGAGGATAGGATATGCGGCATCTCAGACTGATAGACCCAGGGCTATACTGGTCTATTTGGGGCATTACCTACTCAGATAGGAGGTCATGGACAAGGCCAAACCTGAGGCCAGACGATCATATAATGGCACGACATTCTTTGCCCGCCCAGTGGAGGAGGTGGAGGCTGAGACAAATGATATCTCCCTTTCAGAAACTGGGGTGTGACGCCTTTCTGTTGTTTTCATCTCGTCTAAAGGTCCTGGTGAATGGTCAAGCTAGGATGTTCTTTTCAGAATTAAAGGCCCAAGCATATTTAGCAGAGCTGAAAGAAAAAAGGGAGCAACATATCGCCAGGGTTGCTACATTGGGATAATCAATAGAATCAGGTTTGCAGCCTCAGTGATGAAGCAGTACATTTACCAGACAAAGCACCATAACAGCACAAGGGTATTAGGCAAGGACACATAGGGAGGGGGGGAAGCCACAACTTCCTGGGGACTTTAGCTGTCACACATAGGTCAGGATTGACCTATTTGCCTGTAAGGGGGGGTGGGGTTCTGAGGGAGGGGGCTCGGGGGGAGCAGGGTGGGGTTTGGGTACAGGACTTTTTGGCACTATTTTGAATATGAATTTGGCACACGGAGTACGCAGCACAAATTGAAAGTGAAACTGGGTCCGGTTCAAGCATTGGATGCTAAAGAAAGTTTGTTCAAATTTTGGCCGGGTAATTGGTTAGGGCAGCAACCAGATGTATTTTAATGATTACACGGATAGTTACACTTAATGTGTGCGGACTGAATGATCGCCTGAAGAGACAGCGAGTATCTGCTATGCTGAAAAGTACGCGAGCAAACTTTGTGTGTTTGCAGGAAACACACATTGAGGGAACTAAGGATTTCTTTTAGAACAATTAGGGTTCCATTTGCTCGCCCATTCAAAGCAGGGGGTTAAGACCAGAGGGGTGGCTATACTGTCAAGATTCAAAGACGTAGTGAGGAAGAAGCACGAGGATCAGTGGGGCAGATGGGTCTTGATAGAATGTTTGATTGATGGGGACTGGGTGACCTTGGGCTCAATCTATGGTCCAACTGAAGATGATCCGGAGATCTTGGATTTTTTAGACTTAGAACTTTAATATTAACGGGGCGGGAGGTCTGGGTTTGGCTCTTATGGGAGACACCAGGGCCGGAAGAAGAGAGTTTGTCGAGCAATCCTTAGAATGGCAAAGAATAATGCATTGGTGGATGTATGGGGAAAATTGAAAACTAGCAATCCCGGGTTTACGTATTACTCAGCTCCCCGTAAACTTGGTGTCAGATTAGATAATTTTTTTGTCTCAAGTTCTCTACTATCAAAGACACAAATTGAAAGACTGCCTCAGATCATTTCCGATCATAACCCTCTGATTTTGTCCTTAGATGTACCAACAAAGGATAGGCAGGAACGGTTGTGGACTTTTGACAGGGGGTCGTTAAAGGATGACAGCTATATCGCACACATGAGAGAGTGGATTAAAGGTTTCTGGGAGATCAACAGGGGTAGCACAGCTTCAGGAATCGCCTGGGATGCCTTTAAGGCGGGGTCAGGGGGGGAAACATTAAGTTTCAGTTTTTTTAAACAGAAGCAGGAGCGGGTTAGGATGGCAGAATTAACTAGGGCATTGGTAGACACTGAGGAGGACTTAGCCCATTGTACACTGTCAGGTGCACCGCTCGAGCAGGTACTTATTAAGGTTGCCAGGGCGAAAGCGGAGGCAGAAGGGAGTATATCTTTTTTTTAAATATATTTCTTTTTATTAACACAAGGCATCAAAAAAATAATGACATGACATGGAGGAGACACTCTCCCATATTGCACATCTCCCAGCAGGAGAGGGGTGGGAGTGGGAAACAAGGTACACACTTATAAACATTCACTGAGAGGTAGGAATATCAATGGGTGCATCAACAGGCGGAACACAGATGTCTCCCTTGTAGTGGTTCCACAGCCCCCACACAGGTGCCCACTTACGAGGGCCGCTCCTTGCCATATAAACAGTTTTCTCTCGGAACATACACCAATCCATATTTTCTGCCCATTCTCAAACGGTCGGTAACCTTTCGGACCCCCATCGCTGTGCTATATTCCTTTTCGCTATCATATTACCTAGAGTTACCCATTTGGTCTGCGCTATATTTCAATATGTGGGTTCCCAAATATTCTGGAGGCATCTCCGCGCTTCTGGCAACACAGCTACTCCCAAAACCTCCTGCATGACATCATGTATCCCACTCCAATACTCGGCCACAGAACAACACTCCCAAATGATATGAAGGAAAATACCCACAGAGCCACACCCCCGTCTGCACAGACCTGTATCCGACCGCCCCATCAGAACTAGGCGGGGCCCTGTGACAGAAACTCTATGCAATATTTTCAGCTGAACAAGCCGCAAGCGCCCTGGGATTGGGACTACCTTCAGTGAAAACACAGCAGCCTGCCAGTCCTCATCATCCAGTTCAATACCGTCCTGCAACCATTTACCCCTTAAATCAACCAGAAGATCTGCCCTATGATTAATCAATTTTTTATAAATCAAGGAAATCGTTTTTTCGGGCAGGTGCCCATCTAAAATCCTGTCTTCAAGAGGAGACGCCTCGGGCAGGCCCGCCTCCGCCGGCAGGGCCGCCGTCAACGCATGCCTGACCGGTGCATAGCGAAAATACTCAATGCTCCCTAATTTATATTCAGACTGCAATTCCTCAACCGTCTTTATCCTCCCCTTAACCCCAACATCACCGATAGTTGAGATCCCAATAAGATCCCACTTGTCAAAGCCCTTTGTATTCCAAAGCTTGCCCAACTTCTCGGAGTCGAAAAGTGGGGTAGCCTGCGTCAAACGGTCCCTCCATCCCAAAGAGCAGGAGGCAACACGCCAAATCCGCACCGCATGCCTAATCGGTCCTGTCAAACCGCTCCCTGCCGACCCAGCATACAGCACCCGACTATAGTTGCCTCCAGGAAGTATCCATCTATCCATCGGATATCCGGGGTCTGAAGGGGCCCATAAGTAAAAAGGTTAATGGCTGCCAACTATGAGGCCTAATAGTATTGTCTGATATCAGGGAGTGCGATCCCACCATCATACCATGGAAGCGTCAGTTTAGCCAATGCGATCCGGGGTCTACCATCCCATAATAAACTACGTTGTCACCCTTCGACCTCTCGAAAGTAGCTCGCTGGCACTACATCTAATGTATTTTGAAGGGCATAAAGAAAACGAGGCAAGTACATCATTTTAAAGAGAGTCGCTCGCCCCAAAAGGGAGAGAGGGAGTCTTTTCCAGCCGGCCACATCACTTCTTAGTCTGACCAAGGGGGGAGGAGATTCCTAGCAAAACGGACTGCGGGGTTCAAGGAGACAAATATCCCCAAATACTAAAACCCGTCCGTAGCTATTTGGATCGGATAATTTCGCAGGGGAAGCGGGTTTTCCCCACTAAGAACGAATAAAAGCGATTTACCCCAATTTATAGTCAGCCCGAGTTCCTACCAAAGGAGGCCAACACATCGCAAACCGCATCCAGGGATTTCCTAGGTGAGGCCAAATACAGTAAAATATCATCTGCATACAAAGAGATCCTATCCTCCGATTGTGGCGACCACCGGAGACCCCGAACCAAGGGCTCCCAGCGGATCCAGGGGGCCAACGGTTCCATAGCCAATGAGCTAGGGGAGAGAGGGGGCAACCTTGTTGGGTGCCCCGTCCAAGACAAAATGGCGAAGAGACCCGGTTATTCACTACCACTTGGGCAAGGGGTTCAGTATATAACAAGCGCACCCAGAGGATGCAATCAGAGCCGAAGCCAAATTTAGCTAGGACAGCCCACAGATATGGCCATTCCACCGTATCAAAGGCCATTGTGGCATCAAGCGATGCTATTACAGTGGGTTCCACCAGGGTGTGAGCCCTGGAGATCACCCCATGCAACCTACGCAGATTAAGGGCCGTATTCCTATGAAGAATGAAACCTGATTGATCAGGGTGTATCAAACCGCTGATCCCCTTAATCAGTCTGGTGGAAAGGATCTTAGCGAGGATCTTGGGTTCCTCGTTTAATAACGAGATAGGCCGATATGAGGCACAACAGATTTTGGTTTGCCCTCATTATGAATGACCACTATAGAAGCTACTCCATGATCGTAGGGCAATATTCCCTTCTACCGGGCCTCAATAAACATACGTCTTAGGTAGGGAGCTATCTTGTCAGGTCGAAGTTTGTACAGCTCAATTGGGATCCCATTAGGCCCCAGCGCCTTACCGGAGCTTAAGGAGCGCACCGCCTGGGCTACTTCATCCACGGTGAGGGTACTATCCATAAATTCACGATCTTCCTTGGACAAACACGGGAGCTGCAAGCCTCGCAGCATCATCTGAGAGTCCTCCACCGGGAGATCCGAGACTGAGGTGTACACAGTGCGAGAATAATCCGCAAAGCTATCTACTATAGCCTGGGGATCCGTGAGGTGTAGCGCGCCCTCTGTCACAATCTCTGGGACAACTCGGTCTGCTCTATCCTTGTCCAACCAAGCAATAAGCTTCCCAGCCTTATCCCCGACGTCGTACAACCGACCCTGCTGCTCTCTACTCAGGACTTTAGCGCTATCTGTGACCAACGTTCTATACTCATGCTGTTTAAGTTTATGGACATGTTGCTTAGCACGAGTAACCGCCGTTCCAGCTCCTCTTCCAGGCCCCCAATCTCAGCCTTCACCTCAACAATTGCCTTATTTCGATCTCTCTTTGCTCCTGCCATCAACGAAAGAGCCTGACCTCTAAGAACAGTCTTAAAAGCCTCCCAGAGCGTGATTGACGAGAGCACCAACCCCTCGTTCAAGGAAATAGTCGTCTAATGCCTTGATCAGGTTCTCCCTAATTTTGGGATTACGCAGATGCCAGGGATTGATGGGGCCACCCTACCTTAAGATCGCAAGGCGACATCGAAACGGAAGGAGTAATCAGATATTCCCCAGGCACGGTGCGTCGCCTCCAATACATAAGATGCGTAAACAGCAGGCACAAGACAGTAATCTAATCTAGACAGGCTACCATGAGCCCCAGAGCGAAAGGTGTACTGTTTTTGATCCGGATGAAGCAGTCTCCAACCATCAACAAACCCATGGCCTCGAGGAAGTCAGGCAACCATCTATGAGCACGTCCCACATCCCGCAGGGATGTCGCTCCAGAGGCCACCGCGTTAAAATCACCCCCCAATATCAATAGGCCACTCGGGAGATCTAGCAGAGCCTTTCCTAAATCGGCAAAAGTAAGAGCTCGCATGCCTGGAGGCACATATGCTGACAACAAGATAGAACATGTCCCTCCCAGCGACCCGTCACCTCGAATACAAAATCGATCACCAAAGGGAGTGTCTTACGAGCAAGGATACCTACCAGTCTAGAGCCAGTAGTAAAGCCCGCATGCTCCACTAATCTGTAGCCCATTCTATGCATCGCCTTACACTTCTTTCCAACCAAATGAGTTTCCTGTAGTAGAACCACATCGGGAGCGTACCGTTTAAAATACTGAAGAACCACACTACGCTTGATTTAGTCACCCAACCCATTCACATTCCAACTCAATACCTTTAGTTCCCTACCCCCCCCCCCCCCCCCCCCCCATCATCAAAAACACAAACGGAACCTTCACCCCCCCAAACACTGAACACTGTCAAATTCAATGCCTAGATAAACAATGACAAACATTACAAAAAGAAAACAACTCCCCTCAAACAAACCCCACTTATCCCCCCCCCTCCCTGCACCACTGCTCACTGTATTCTTCCGCCCCCAACTCGCAGTGTGCCTGTCGCCCCATAATCTAACTACTGAACTATCGAAAAAAGAAATCTGAGGAGGAGTACGACCCTCCGATTCCCGGCCTGATCCCCAGATTACCATTGGACCTGTTTAAGCCCTTACTACACCCAACTTATCTGCGGACAATGGTCAGCCAGGGTACATTCCCCACCACGGTCCAACCCAACCTGCAACAATGTCAGTCATTATTCTTGCTCCTGCGCGCCTTCATCTTCATCTCCACTCTGACGCCGCTGCTCATCTGGAGAGCAAAGAGTTTCCAACCAGTCCGAGGCAATTTCAGGATTGTCAAAGAAGAACGCATTGCCCTCATGTTCGACTCATCTTGGCAGGATACATCATGGCATACTTCAGTGCCTTATCACGAAGTTTCCTTTTGACACTAATGAAGGTCTGCCGTTGTTTCTGTACCGCCTGCGTGAAGTCCAGAAAAAAACTAAGGGTAGAGTGTTCATACTTAAGAGGACCCCCATTCCTGGAGGCCTGCAGGATAGAGTCTCTGTCCCTAAAGTTAAGTACCCGTGCAATCAGTGGCCGGGGCGGTGCTCCAGGTCAAAATCTCCCTCCCGGTATCCTGTGCGCTCTTTTCACCGTAAAGAAATTCCCCAGGCCTTTGGGTTTCAGTTGATTAAGAATAATGTCTTCGACAAAGAGGTCCGCGGCCTGACCCTCAGCCTTCTCCGGCACACCAATAATGCGCACGTTGTTCCTACGGGCTCCTCCTTCATATTCGTCCAACTTGCGACTTCACTAGAGGTTTTAAGATCACGAACTTCCTGTTGCAACAAAGCCACATCATCTGTAAGACTGGAGGTTTTGATGTCCAGTGACTTTACCTTTTCACTGGTTTTGGTGAGGTCCGCACAGATTAGATTAACCTCTATCGTGACTGTGTCAAGCTTATGATCCAAGGACTCCATCTTCTGCCGGAGGGAGGTTTTCACCCCGTCAATCGCGGCCATCACATCTTATAGCGTTGGCTCGTCGTAGAAGCAGACGCCTCCACACTCCGTCTAGCGATTTTCCAAACCCGGGGGGCGACCCTCTGGGTTGCGTGTAACGATCCAACTTGTTGGCTTGTACGTATCTAGCCCCTCTAGTAGTCTTGGCTTGTTGCTTCTCCGCTTCAGGTCTTGACGCTATTCTGAAGCCAAGTGGGGAGCGGGCCCGGCCGCTGCAGAAATCCCACGACGGAGGCCCTAGATCACGGGCAGCGCCGCGTAGGCGGGACCACAGCCCCCCTCGGTAAACCAATGTGACCCACCATCAACCGCACGAACAAAAGTTACAGGGGGACGGTGATCCCTCAAGTCGCCCCAACCGACACCAAACAGCGCCGAACTTCAACACCCAGCCCAACAGCTAGGCAACAGGACACCTGCACGCTGCGAAAGCCTTCCAGCCAACGTCCATGGGCCTCAGAGTAGGAGAGTCGCCTTGCCCACTGCCCGAACACAGCCACGGCACGCCCTTCTGCTCCTGCGTCGCCTCCACCGCACCCGATCCACACACAGCGGCCAGGAGCACCCCTGATCTCCACAGGCTCCCTAAAGTCCAATAAAGGCCCCCCCCCAGCTCATAACTCAGCTCCCCTGTCCAGTCGGAGCAACACAGGCAGGCCACAATTCAGCCCCCACTATGCCAGGGCCCAAAATGCAGCCACCGCCGAAAGCAGCGCCACCACGGCGTAAGCGCGCCTCCTCCTTGGGTCAAGGTACCTTGTGTCGTGGGGCGCAGTGGGGGGGGCGCCCAGCAAGCGTGGGGAAAGAGGCAGGACTTCCACGGGTCGAGCCGGGGACCTCCAGTTTTGGCCCCGGTGTTGTTGCACCGCGGCCGGGGTCCAGCTGTAACTCAAGACCCCGGCTTCAGTCCAGCTAGGCCGCAATCTTCGAGGCCTTTTAACACAAGATCGCGGCAGCCGATCGGGTCGCAGATTGCAGCGCCCGGGGCCGCTTCACATCTGTGACCAAATTCTTCGGTCCAACAGCAAGATTGTGTACAGGATTTACCCGGGAGCAGCAGGGGTCTCAGGAGGCTCTAGCTCACACTGCCATTTTGGACGCGTTCAAGCTCCTCCTCCAGAAGAGATTATATCAGGCAAGGCAGCTGCCACCTTTTTAGCAAAAAGTAAGCAGCATTACGAGTTTAGTGAACGTGTGTGTCACACTTTAGCAGTTCGAGCTAGGCAGAAGGCAGCTACAGGCGAAGTAAGAGAGATAACGGATAGTGCTGGGCGGCTGCTTACAGATTCAGAGGGGATTCATGAAGTTTTTAGGCAGTTTTATCACACACTGTACGATGAGGCACAACCAAAATACCCCTGCGAAATTCAAGCATATCTTCAAGATATCCCAGTCTCTACTCTTCCTGATGATAAGGAAATCCTAGATAACTGATAGTGCTGGGCGGCTGCTTACAGATTCAGAGGGGATTCGTGAAGTTTTTAGGCAGTTTTATCACACACTGTACGATGAGGCACAACCAAAAGACCCCTGAGAAATTCAAGCATATCTTCAAGATATCCCAGTCTCTACTCTTCCTGATGATAAGGAAATCCTAGACGCACCTTTGGAGGCAGAAGAGATTATGGCAGCCTTGTCAAGCCTGCCTTCTGGTAAAGCAGCAGGACCAGATCAGATCCCTATTGAATTCTTTAAAGTTTTCCGCAATGTAATCAGTGTCGATCTGGTCACCACAATACAGCAGGCGCAGTTAGGGATATCTCTACCGAGCACCAGGGCAGGAGCGGATATTGCGATTATTTTAAATAAAGGGACGCCGTCTACGGAACCAGGGTCTTATAGGCCAATTACACTTATGAATTTGGATGCGAACATTTTTTTCTAAAGCATTGGCAGCTAGGTTTTCAAGGGTAATAGGCACACTGGTCAGCATAAATCAACATGGATTCATCCCTGGAAGAGGCACGACGCACCACATCCGTAAAGTTATTACTCTATTCGACGTCATGGAGGTCCCAGGAGACCCGATGGCAGTTATGTTGTTAGATGCTGAGAAAGCATTTGATCGGGTCTCTGAGAATGCCTTTGGTTAACTTTAAGACGATCTGGTTTCGGGAGGGCTTTATCAGAGCAGTACAAGCATTATATATAGCCCCCACAGCTAGAATCCGTGTGAATGAGAGATATACGTTGCCCCTTCAGATCAAATGAGGAACGAGGCAGGGCGGCCCGTGTTCTCCGCTCCTCTTTGCCATGTACATAGATCCCTTAGTTCGTAAAATCGAGGTGAATGATAGGATCCCTCCGTTAGAGACTCATAGAGGCCACTGTAAGATTCTGGCTTATGCCGATGACATGGCAGTTATCACCCCGACACCCACAGAGGCTATGAGAGAGGTAGAGGTGGAAGCTGCGCGTTTTGGTCAGGTCTCAGGATGTGCTCTGAATAGGTCTAAGACCCAGATCATCAAGAATGGGAAGGCAGACTGCTCAGATCTTCGGGTGGTGCAAACTGGAACTTACTTGGGGATAAGGATCTATGCGGACTTGGATAGTCTGGTGGAGACAAATATAGGGCCGATAATTAATAAAGCTAAGAAGGATTTGGATAGGCTAGCGGGGTCTGAAGGAAAATGAAGAATAGTGCGTCTGGGTAGAGATGGCTTTATTTTCAAATAGTCTGGTCTTTTATGAGAAGCCAGTTTTTTATCAGTACTTGTGGGTAGATTAGAGAAGAAGGAGAAACAAACAAGAAAGAAAACAAGAATATCACGAGGAATCCTCCTCTTCTTGAAACGGGTTGTTCTGTTCTGTCCTGCTCGTCTGGTCAAGGCAGGGAAAGTTCTCCATATACACAGAAAGTAAAGACAAAAAAAAAACTAAATCAGTAACTTGTCCCGGTTGTCAAAGCACTCTCGGGGAGGGGAGTGAGGAATCACTCTGGTGCACCTGTGAACAAGCAGCGAGGACGCGGGTGTGACAAGACTGAATGTGAGGGAGGGATATTTACAAAAGGTACAAGGGAAGACAGTAGACAGCACAAGATCTTAGCCCTCCGGTTTCTCCCACCTCCCGACCCAGCCTGCGAATCTGGCCCGTACCTGGGTCAGCCACGCTCCTCCTGGCGCGTGGCTCGGCGATACGTTTTCCCGTTGGCCTCCTGGCTTCAGCTCCCAGTCTCGTGGCGGTTCTTCTCCCTCCGGGCTGGATGTCTTCTCCGGTCATCTCAGGTTCCCTTCGGCTGCACGGTCCCAACTTCCTTCTCCTTCCTCGCTCTCCAGACTTCCTCCTGTGTCGACGCACACCACGTTCCGAATTCTCTGGCTCCTTATTGGACGGCAACTCATGACATCAGAGGAGGTGGCGGAATCTTCCCAGTTAAAGGGACCGTCCTCTCCAGTAGATAGCTCCGTATTCTAGGCTGACTATGTTTCTTCCTGGCGATGAGAAAACACAGGGGTTGAGGGTTCCCGGGCTTCCCACCAGTCGCCCCATTGGTCTCTCGTTTCCCTGCTACCCTCGTGACAGCTACATAACCTTCATTGGTCTATTGAAGGGCGCACCAATATAGTCAAAATGATCCTTCTTCTTAAAGTTCCTCTATCTTTTTAGGGCAATCCTGCTTACGTTCGAGGCAAAGTGGTTCACTATATTAGAATGAATGATAAATAGATTTATCTGGGCGCATGGCAAGACCAGAAGGGCGCTGAGGTATATGTTGCTTCCTAGGGAAAGAGGAGGGTGGGCTCTACCCGACTTGAAACTGTACTATTGGGCAGCAGCCCTACAATACATGACGGGGTTGTTAGGTGGAGGAGAGATGGAAGCGCAGGATACGCTAGCATCTTTAGCTATATAAGCGTTGGTGCTTGGTGGGGAGGCAGAGAATGCCTTTTTGAAATACACAGACCCTAGTTACTTTAAAAGAACGAAGTTTAAAACAGTGATTGCAGCGCACAATATTTGGTTAGCAGTTATGAAAAAAATGTGGTTTGGGGAGGTTTAATATATATATACCAGGTTGTTTGAGAACCCCACACTCCCGCGGGAAATATTTACAGACACGGTCTTCTTGGAGTGGGGGGCGGCGGGGGTTAACGAAGGTGGGGGACATGATGGTGGGGGGGGGGTCGAGGGAATGTGCCAATTTTCTTATATTCGATCATCATATGGTCTTGATCCAAGGAATTTCTATAAGTACTTACTGTTAGGAGTTTTTTAGTCACTAAAAAACGTGGATCGGTTCGGTTTGGGAAGAATGCAATTATGGAAGTAATTCAAGGGGGAGCTGGTTGCACGATTAAAAGATTGTATGCCGAGTTGATTAAAAGTAAAGAAGACAATCTCGAGAAGTATGAAACCTAACGGATAGATAAGCTAGGGATAGCGCAGGAATCTTTCCGCTTGTCACTAGAGCTAGGTCGGAACACTCTCTGTTCTGCGGCCCTGCAGGCTCAGCACTATAAAACAATCTACTAGTTATATTATACGACTGCCAGGATTGTGCAATGGGGAGGAACAGATGGAATTAACTGCCCGCGCTGCGACAGCTTAGAAGCTGATATAGTACATTTCTTTGCCACGTGCCCCCATTTGCAACCACTTCATGGTGCCATAGAATTATTCTTAAGGAGATCATTGGGAGTAGAAACGACCTTAACGCCATCAAGAATCTTGCTTGGGGTAAACCGTGATGGCACGCTGGCTCAATCCGACCACTTTATATTTTTAGCCATGGTAGTTTAACGAATATGTATTGCTTCAGCATGGCTTGATCGATTGCCACCCACCTTCCATCAAAGGTTAGCTAGACTGCTTTCTGTTTACAACCTCGAGAAGGGGATATATGCAAGGAAGGGTAAAAGGGGAAGAACATTAGGACTAAAAATATGGGAGGCTATAAATAGCTGGAAGGAGAGGCAAGCCTACACTGTTTAGTTAATACTTTCTGGACCTTTTTTTGATTTAGGATTTTTGTAAATTTTGTTTATACTGTAACTTCTCCCATGATGATCTATGTACGATTTTCTGCCTCGAGTTCCTTTTTTGTGTGTGTACATACATGCAGTTAAGATTTCGATTCCAACATGTGTTCATATGTTTGTTTCTATATATGGATGTTTTTATAAATATTGATTTCATTTTTCATGATTAATTGTGCCCTGTATTAAAAAAGGGGGTAAAATACCTTAATAAAAATATATATTTTTTTAAATAAAAATGAAATGTTCTTCCCTCCAAGAACAATGCTAACCACCTGAGCATGGTGCCTTGTTCCCCGATGGCTGGGAGTCTCCTACATAATATATGATGGTCTACAGTGTCTAAGGCGGCACTCCGGTCCAAGAGGGGCAATGCAGCTGATTTTCCCTGGTCTAACAATATTCTGAGTTCCTCCACCAACAGAGCTGATTCTGTGCTGTGTTGTGCCCTGAAACCCATCTGAGTGGGGTGGAGGCATTGGTTATTTTCTAGGAATTCCGACAATGATCTGTTGAAATGCTTTTCCAATAGCTTGCCGACTAAAACGGCAGCAAGGAGATGGGGCGGTAATTACATAGTTGAGATGTATCTGTGTTAGCTTTTTTTTAACTGGAGTTTAATAATAGTGTGTTTCCAAGAGGCTGGGGTTATGTCCATCTCCAGGATCTGGTTCATGACCTTAGTTAAGGTAGGAAAAATGACAGGTGTAACTGTTTTGAGGGTATGCAGTGGGGCTGGATCTAGAGGCGAACCAGACTTCACTTTCTCCATCAATGCTTCTACATCTTTTAATTCCATAGGTGGGAGATTGGTGATAATTTGGTGTGGGGGAACTTTTTCCTTTTCCCACCCTGAGGTTAGTTCCCCATTCGCCTTGAAGGAACTATACATGTCTGTTACTTTTGAGCGAAAGTAGGCGGCTAAGTAATTGCACATCTCCTCTGATGTTTCTGATGGGTGGGGGTAATGGAAGGTATTAGTCAAAGCCTTGACTACCGCAAATAATTCCCTTGAGGAGTTCTGAGCCACGTTGATTTTGTCCTTAAAGGACTTTGCCTGAGTTGTTTTGATACTATTATGGTAGTTTCGGATGGCTGATACATACTCTACTTTGAGTTGTGATCATAATTTTTTTCTACAATCCCTTTCGATATTTGGGCAATTTTTCTTTAGCACTAACAGTTGGAGGATTAATCCCTCCATCTGCCCTGGATCTGGATTTTGGTTTGGAGGAGATCTTAGGGGCTACTTTATCCAAAGATGGAGTAATCCACGATTCCCACCTGTAGTATGCTAACTCTACTATCCACCAGAGACAAGTTTCTGACCTCCCCAGGGTGAGAGCCTTTGCTCTCAGGGGGCCATAAACTAAGCTTACTAGGTCAGAGGGTATGGTACACCTCCCCCACTGAATGACATGCAGATTAGCATTCCAAGGCATAATAGCTTCAAAGGGCCGAAAGCTTTTGGTATGCAAATCTGGTTTCACTCACAGAAGAAAAAGCTAGTTGCCCTCTGAACAGGAGGAATAATTAGGTAGTCAGACAGGTGTGTCCACCCTCAGGCTAGCGCCACCCCTAATGTGGAATTCTTGAAGTGGAGATGACTTTTCAAAATTAGCCATCTTGGTTATGGCAAAAATCAGTAACTCCCGCACAGGGTTATGACCGCCTCCCCAGGAAGTGGTCATAGAAGGGGGCGCTGCGACCTCAAGGGTACGTAGCTCATTGGCTACTACCCTCCACTCCCCCAATGCCCCTACATTCAGTATTTAGGGGAGCCTCTGGCACCAGAGAATCAGATCTTGCCGACCAAAAGGAGAAGAAGGGCAGAAGAGTCACGAAAAAAGAACTGCAGTAGAAGTAACTGACTTGGCACCAGCCCAGTCGACCTGTTCGCCTATTCTCTCGAATTGCGCCAAAGTCGTCTCGCCCTGAAAGCTGCTGATCCTTTAAAGCCTGAGAGAAATACCAGCACTTCTCCAAAGACACAGGAACTCCCATGTAACAGCAGAGCTGTTCCCCTGCAACTTGCAAGCACCAAAGATCGAGCTATGAAATCCCAGAACTGCAAAAACCCAACGCTGCAAAGCACCATTAAACCCAAGCTTCCTAGCCCAAGTCCAAGTGGGCTAACGTGTCAAATTGGTCCCCAACCTTCAGAGACAGAGTCCACCTTGGTTTCACCCCTTGTGAACTTTCTGAATCCACCTGCAGGCTCTGCATGCAGGCCCCCAGCTACCATAAGTGCTCCCGGACGAGAAAACCAGATCCCTTAAAGACCCTCTTCACCTGGCACGAGGAGAAGAGGACTATTGATGACCCCACGCCCCCTGGCATCGCAAGACTTAAACCCTCTTGTTAGTTCAGCCTGACCGGTGGCCAGTCCAAGTCTGCAGCATCTGTTCAGGGAGACCAATCCCCCGTTGATTCACATTGGGCACCCAAAGCCGTTTGAATCAGTGCACCTGGCCACTCTTGTCCCGCTGGAGGTGACCTGTCCGTGCATTCTTGGACCTTGCCTCATAATCACAAAGTCCTGGAGGTTGGTCTCTTAAGTTGCTGCAAATAATTTTTTATGTCATGTTTGTTTTTTCCTCCCATAGGATAACATTGCAGCCTCTGAAAAGTGCACTAAATGTCAACTGTTTGAATGCAGGAATATTTCTCTTGAAAAACCTACCAACTGGATCGTATTGATTCTGGTGCCGAAACATATATAAAGATGTGTTATTTGTTATAAATTGGTGTGGTTCTCCTTATAAAGTCGTGTGCATCATTCATGGACTATTGTGTGTATTTGCAAATGTCTCACACTCCTCTCTTATAAGCCTAAGACTGCTCGACCACACTACCCCCTAAAAGAGCACCCTGGTATTACTAGAGTAAGCCCTGTCCACTCGTAAGAGAACCCTGGACTATAACTATAAACTATAGCTAATTTTAATACACTACATAAAAAGCAGGCTTACTACATGGGCACTGTCCCAGGAAAGCTGATCCGTCAGATTGCTAAATCAGCAAGATAGCATAGAAGCAGAGCGAACAGCAAGGCAAACATTCCAATATTCACGGATATTTCAGGAAAAAGAATGACAACGTCATGGAGGACAGGTAGGGGCAATAGATAATCAAGTTTGGAAGTTTAACGCTGTAACCACATGTAACGCAAATAGCAATCACTCGATAGCTCCTACTTTGCTTAACACCAAATGCATGCTACCACACACCTATAGAAAACTTCCTTTCATTTCAACAGCTGCTTTGCTTTTGTGCTGTTGCATATGCTTTGGAATCGTTGCTACTTTTATTGGTGTGAAACATTTGTCCATCTCAGTGTTTCTCAAACTGTGGCTCGTGACCTACTAATAGGTTGTGAGACAATTTTTGGTGGATTGTGAATGTCCATGCATTAAAGATATATATTCTATATTCATCTTGCCATGTTTGCGGCCCTATAAAGACAGGGCTCACATGTCAGGCTGTCTACTGACAAATTACTGCTTATTTATTATTTATTTACATAGAGATTGGTGTTTACAATCTCCTCACTTAGCAGTCAGAAAGTAAAGTAAATATTTGACAATCTTGCTGCAAGCCAAGGACTGTGAAAAGAAAGGCTGTAGGGTGTCATTTTTGTGACAGACAACAAAGTGTAAATACCTGTAAATGAACTGTATACATTCAGCATATGGGAAAGCGAAAATAAAGCTACTTTTTTTATAATTCTGAAGTGCGATGGAAACAAAGATTGTAATAGGATCAAACCAAATCAAGACACTTTACTTGATGATACACAAATATTAAATATTCACTGAAACCCGATTTCCACACATTATCGTTTGTGTGAAATATAGCTATATCTGTAAAATTGTATGTGTGTCCAAATTTAGTGGCCATTCCAATGGCAAATGCTCAGTCTAAAACACACAAGCAGAGGGCAGGGGCTACTTAGAACAGCACCCAACAGATTGAATTGTATCCTAAAGTAACACAAAGGTGCACGAAACCAGGGAGTACTTCCCTCTATATTCCCCACAATATGGAACAAAGTCCCACAACAAATTGCACTGCAAAAGAGTTTCAGCACCCTTATGTATACATATTGCTTAATCGTATTACAGTCTACAAAATATTAACACAATGAAGAACTGTCCAACTCCTGTGGTATATACTTTCAAATACAGTTTTCACTTTATTTTTTCATCAAAGGATTCATGTTAGTTTGGTAATGATCTCTCACTTGGCAATGTATTCGAATCAGAACTGTATGAAATTGGGATGTTGCTACCAAACATGCAGGGCATTTTTGAGAAATTACATTTGTATTTTCGACTTTTAGATTCAGTTATGTCAGTTTCAATTGATCTATCAGCAGGGATTTACAGATGATTAGATATGGGACTTGATATGTTCATAATAACTGTATGGAACTGAGATGTAATTTCACACACGTTGAGGATGTATATATGAAATATACTTGGATATATAAATTTACACACTTTGTATTGCATTTTGAAATATGACTTATTTTTCATAATTGGTCATAGAATGTCACCTGGCATTAGACAAGTTTGTACAGACGAAACAATGATTTGTCATGGTACGTAATAATTGCATAATGACTGCATGGAACTGGGATGTTACTATAAAACAGTCCTGAGATGGATGGAAAAGTTTCACGGTTTGTTTTGCAATCAAGTAGTTTGCTTCCGTTTAAGCTCATTGGACTATCTTGAACACTATACCCAACATATGTCTATTTTTTATACTCAAGTTTTGAGTCCTTTTTGAATTGATAACATGAGTGATTGTCAAGGGGCTGCTAAACTGCAGCAAGAAACCACACAGGAGCAGAATGCCGCTAAGTCCCAGTGCCCCTCTCAGAACCCCTCTGCAGGTAAGTGATATACTCCTTGCAGGTAAGTACTAACGGGGGGGGAAGGGAATTGGGATAGAGAAGAGACCGCTCCAAAACTCTGCCTGTTTTGCGTCTTCGTGCGTCTTCTTCTTCTTCTTCGGAATATTCAGGCTAAAGAACAAATGTTTATATACCCTTTTCTGCTTGCATAAGAACAATAGTTACTTACCTGTAAACAGGTGGTTCTCCAGTATTGGTGTCTTTCATAGATTCACATGCCTGAATCATTCCCCGTCGTCGGAGTGGGAGTCCCACGGTATATAAAAAAGTAATAAAATGCCATAAAACATATAGCAAATATCAGAAATACCCAACCAGGAAGTAAAGTAGCACCAGCTACAGTAGAAAAAACCATCACACTCATGACTATCTTAGTCATTATGTCTTAGTCCAAACTGCAGCCAATCAGGCGACAGCACCCACCAGAATGTTCTCCCCAGAGGCTCAGGCTCTCAGATTTTCTCGCACCGGAGTAGACTCCATAATGCCTGAGTGAGTCTCTGGGGGGAGGCGGGCGGGTTGCATGTGAATCTATGAAAGACACCAATACTGGAGAACCACCTGTTTACAGGTAAGTACCTATTGTTCTTCTCCAGTATTAGGGGTGTCTTTCATAGATTCACATGCCTGAATCAGAATAGTAAGCAGTACTCCTAGCATAACGCTCGTAGACGTCAGAAAATCAAATACATATATATCTCTCTAAATATATATATATACACACTGTACATGTATAACAATTATCATCAACATCTGAAATAACGTCTAAAGAGCATAGAGGAGGAGGTGGAAACAGAGGCTCACCTTATTTGAAAAGATTGCGCAGCACTGCTCTTCCAACCGAAGCATCTGCGTCGTCTGCTGAATCTAGACAGTAGTGTCTAGTAAAGGTGTGTCTGCTAGACCAAGTAGCGGCTCTGCAGATCTGTCGAAGAGGCACACCAGCAAAAAGGGCAGTGGAAGAGCTAACCGCCCTTGTAGAATGTGCTCTGGGCAAGGCCTGTAAGGGTCTACCGGCCTGCTGATGACAAAGTCCAATCGTAGAGGAGACCCATCTAGCAATGGTCTGTTTTGAAACTGCACATCCCTGGCGTTGCCGCCCATAAGCCACGAACAGCTGGTCTGTCTTGCGGATGGCAGAGGTTCTTGATAGGTAAAACTTAAGACATCTTCTAATGTCTAACGAATGTAGTGCACTCTCAGCTGGAGACTGTGGGGTTGGAAAGAATGTCTTTAGGACAACCGGCTCATTCAGATGAAAATCCAAGGGCACTTTTGGCATGTACGTTGGATTAGTACGCAGCACTACTGAGTCCGTGGTGAATTGGATGAAAGGCGCTTTAGATGTAAATGCCTGAATATCGCTAACCCTTCTAGCAGATGTTAAGGCTAGTAACAATGATACTTTCCATGTCAAAAATTTCAGGTCCACCTTATGGATCGGCTCGAAAGGGTGACGTATGAGCTGAGTTAGTACGACATTCAGATGCCATGCAGGAGGAGGTTTACGTACAGGCGGGAACATACGAAACAATCCTTTGAAAAATTGTTGTATGATCCGTACAGAAAACAAAGAATTTGGTCCATCTTGACGAAATCTAGAAATGGCAGCCAGGAAGACTTTAAGAGTAGAATGTGCCAAACCCAATCTGGCCAAATGCAAGAAGAAAGGAAGGATTTGCTCCGGTTTGGCATGAATGGGTTGTAGACCATTGGATTGGCACCATGCACAGAAACGCCTCCACTTAAGCTTGTAGGTCTTGATCGTGGATGGAGCTCTGGCCTTCGCCAGTACCTCCTGACAGTCTTGTGTAATATTTAAGTGTGTAAATTCCATGTGTTGAGGAGCCAAGCTGACAATTTCAGCGAGTTCGGGTCCGGATGGTACACTCTGCCCTGCTGGGTGGAGAGAAGATTCGGAATGCGTGGAAGTTGGATAGGGTTGCATTCCGAGAGAAGGAGTAGCTCGGTGAACCAGTATTGCCGGGGCCATCGTGGAGCAATTAGTATCATCTGGCATGGCTGCTTCTTCATCTTCCTGATGACTTTCGGAATCAGAGGAATCGGTGGAAAAGCGTATGCGAATATTTGATTCCAATTCAGCGAAAGGGCATCCCCGCACGAGTCCTTGTGGGGAACCCAGCTTGCAAAGTATGGGCATTTCCGGTTCTGGTATGTCGCAAACAAGTCCAGATCCGGATGACCCCATATCTGAAAGATGCGGTTTAGAGATGGTAGATGTAGTTCCCACTCGTGAGTGCAGCCCGTGGACCTGCTGAGAGAGTCCGCTAACACATTTGCGATTCCCGGAACATGGACCGCTGACAGATGGATATTGTGAGTCAGGGCCCAACTCCAAATCTCTTGTGCTTGTTGCGACAACCGGGCTGATCTTGTGCCTCCCTGCTTGTTCAGATAATGCATGCAGGTGGTGTTGTCTGTTCGAATTAAAACTGTGGCGCCTTCTAGAGACGCTTGAAAGGACTTCAGGGCTAGAAATATTGCGTGCAATTCTAGCCTGTTTATGTGCCATCTCATTTGGATCTTGTTCCATTTCCCGCTGACCGTCATGCCTTGGAGGTGAGCGCCCCAGCCTGTCATTGAAGCGTCTGTCGTTACTATGAACCTGGGCACTTCCGTGAGGAACGAGCATCCCACTTGTATGTTGGATCGTTGAGTCCACCATAGGATTGCTTCTCGCATTCGAGGCGTAATATGGATGATATCCTCGAAGGACCCCGATACCTGAATCCACTGGCGACTGAGCTCCTCTTGCAAGGGCCTCATCCGAAGACGACAGTTGGGGGTGAGAAGAATGCAGGAAGAAATCATCCCGATGAAGGATTTGAACATGCGCACTGAAACGCACCTTTTTAATAGCAGTGCCGCAGCCAACCGTTGAATCTTTTCCTGTCTTTCTCTTGAGATGAATACTTGGGCGAGCTTGGCGTCCAGCGTCGCTCCCAAGAAAGTCTTTCTTGTTGCTGGCGTGAGGTGTGACTTTTCAAAGTTTACTGAGAAACCCAGGCTTTGCATCAGTGACAGAGTTGTTTGGATGTGATCTTGCGCCATGTCGTAAGAACTGGCCTTGATAAGGCAATCGTCCAGATATGGATATATCTGCATCGATTGCAAGCGAAGATGGGCAGTCACTGGAGCCAGTATCTTCGTAAACACTCTGGGGGCTGAACGCAGTCCAAATGGAAGAACTCTGAACTGGAAGTCCCTGCCAGCCACTCTGAACCTCAGAAACTTCCGATGCCTGGGAAAAATCGGTACGTGGAAGTATGCATCCTGAAGGTCGAGTGTTGCCATATACTCTCCCGCCGAAAGATATTGGAGGATTTCTTGAAGTGTTAGCATCCTGAATGACAGCTTTTTTAGGAATTTGTTTAGGGCACGCAGGTCGAGGATGGGACGCCATTCCCCCGACTTCTTGCGAATAAGGAAAAATCTTGAGTAGAAGCCTTTTCCTTTCTGATGATGAGGTACCCTTTCTATTGCTCCCTTCCGAATCATGGTATTGATCTGGGTGAAAAGCTCCTTGAGGT
Source organism: Lissotriton vulgaris (assembly GCF_964263255.1). Lineage (NCBI taxonomy): Eukaryota > Metazoa > Chordata > Amphibia > Caudata > Salamandridae > Lissotriton > Lissotriton vulgaris. The sequence goes on along the minus strand of NC_141694.1, from coordinate 1,081,018,645 downwards.
GCGCTGGAGGCGGTCCTTTTGGGGGGTAATTTTGGGGAGTTTTTACGAATTCCAAAATGTGACCTCTGGCTACCACATCCAGAACCCATTTGTCTGTGGTAATTGTGGACCAATTCAAGTAATTTTGGGATATTTTTCCTCCAATTTGGTTCGGGTTGGCACAAAGTGGTGGCAGGATGCGTACCTCATTTCTTAATGTCTCTTCCTCGATAATTAGATTTTCCTCGAGGTTGAGAGAAATTTCGCTTCCTTTGTCCATATGTCTGTTGCCGATATGGCTGGAATCTTTGGTTTCCCTGGGCGGAAGAATAGGAGCGCTGCTGGTTATAACCTCCTCTATTAGAGAAATTCCCTCTTCCTTTTGCTCCACGAAAGGAAGACTTCCGGTATTGTAGAGTACCCAGCGAACGTGCTGTCTCAGTATCTTTTTTGATGGCTTCCAGAGCATCATCAACATGTTTTCCAAATAAGTATTCTCCATCAAATGCCATGTCTACAATCCTTGTTTGGACCTCTTGCCGAAAGGATGTTGCCTTCAACCATCCCTGCCTCCTGAGAACAGCTGCACCCGCTAGCTGTCGAAATCCCGTGGCAGCAACGTCCACTGCAGCATCAATTATTTCAGAGGAGACACACTCTCCTTCCTGAAGGATCTTCTTCGCCTCAGTTCGATCTGGCTCGGGAAGTTTGTCCATATACGGCGAGATGTCCGACCACATCTGCCTGTCGTATCTCCCTAATATGGCTAGGGAGTTTGCGGCCCTGATGGTCGTTGCTGCAATAGTAGAAACCTTCTTCCCGATAGAATCTAGGCGTCTTCCATCCTTGTCTGGTGGAACAGAGACTTGAGATGTCGGATTAGAAGACCTCTTCTGCGCTGCCTGCGCTACCACAGAGTCTGCTTTAGCTTGTCCGATAAGGCACGCTGGAGAAGAATTCGGTGCCCTATATTTCTTATCTACTCTCGGGAGCACTGCCGGTAAAGAATTTGGCTTGGACATGATCTTTAGTCCTTCCTTCCAGATGAATTCTATAATCGGAATGGTCCAACACTGTTTCTGTGGTGTAGACTTGAAATCATACAAGAAGCAGTCTTCTTGCTTTGATTCCATGGTTATCATGAATCTCTTTGTTGCTCTATCCATGATCTTGTGGAATGAGGCAATGTCCACGGGAGGTGACTCAGATGTAGTAGGTTCTGCCGGAGAGGGCGTGTTTGCATTATAATCCTCATACTCCGACGATTCTGAAACATTGTCCAGCTCTCCTTCTTGTTCCTCATGTTCTGAGAATTCTTCCTCACCTGTCTAAGGAGCAGTAACTTGCGCCGCAGATAATGTTGGACGTCCTTCCTCCAACGTCACAGAAACCACTGGTTGCGACTGCTTAGTCAGCGGAGTCGCTGTTTTAGGTCTTGGTGTAGATACCTGAGATTCCCCTGACTCTGAAGGTGGGAACCGTCTGTAATAGTCACTGAGCATATACTGCAGATTGCGAAACAAATCGTCAGGCAGCTACATGCCAGGAGCAGGCCTATCTGCATGTGACGTAGGCTCAGTTTCCTCCATCTCTTCCTCTATATCCTCTTGAACTTTAATTCGGAGGTCAGATGGACTTCTAGCTGCTCCAAAATTTTCATCCTCGTAGGATCCTTCCTCATCGGAATCCAGAAGTTTCTCTGGCACTACTGGCGTAGAAGAAATCGTCTCAGTAGTAGCCCTTTTCTTCAACAGCGTAGCTGTAGTTGCAGGTGATGGCAAAGGAATCCCTGATGTATGCGCTGACCAAACTTGCAAGGCAGTGCAGCTTGACAGAGGCGGCGTCGATGGTACCTCCGTTTGCTGTTGAAACTGTTGTCTCGTCGACGGTATCGTCGTCGACGGGGTCGTCGTCGAGGCCGTCGACGGTGGCTTCGTCGACGTGGTCTTCGTCGTCGACGAGGATCTTCTCGTCGACGAGGTCGTCGACCATAACATCGTCAACAGGGACGCTGTCGAGGCCGTCGACGGTGGCTTCGTCGACGTGGACTTCGTCGTCGACGAGGATTTATTCGTCGACGGTAACGTCGTCGACGTCGAGGACCTCGTTGACGGCAGCATCTTCATCGTCGACTGAGATCCAACCGTCGACATCAAAATCGTAGACGAGGAACTCGTCGACGGTACCTTAGCCGTCGTCGACGGGACAATTGTCGACGACGAGATAGGCCTGATCTGAACATGAACCAGAGTAGGTGAGGAAGCCGAAGACATGACAAGAGTAGGCTTTGGAGAGGAGAAAGTCATAGTGCAGGTGGTAGACGTGGCCACATGGGAAGAAACACAATCCTTTTTTGACGTTGAAATTGTCAAAGGTGGCAACTGAGGAGGCACAGATTTTGAAGATTTCTTGGGAACTGTAGATTTCCCAGACTTCTTAGAGGGCGTACTATCACCTTTAGCAGGTGGGAGAGTCTTACTCGAAGTACTAGGCCCAGGAGCATCCTGAGAGGATTGGGGCTTCTTATCCACCTTAGCCCTTGGAGATGAAACTTCAGTTTCCGCCTTCCTCTTAGTAGAAATATATGAAGACCCAGAGGCAAAGCTTCCTACCTCAGACAAAGGGTCCTCCTTGTCCTTGAGTCTGTTCAGCCACAATAGCAGTCGTCCTTCTCTATCCCTGAGGGTCTTAGGGGGGAAGGTCCTGCAGATCTTGCACTCCTTTGCCTTATGGTCAGGATAAAGGCAATATAAACATTTCTTGTGGGGATCTTCCTTGAAAAGTCTTTGCTTCCCACAAGAATCACAGGCCCTGAAAAGGGATTTTGAAGAAGACATCTGAAAACTTGAAGAAACTAACTGTGTAGAAGAAAAACTGAGCAGAGCTCAGGGAGACTCCCTTCACACTACGTGCGGTAGAAAATCTGAGAGCCTGAGCCTCTGGGAAGAACATTCTGGTGGGTGCTGTCGCCTGATTGGCTGCAGTTTGGACTAAGACATAATGACTAAGATAGTCATGAGTGTGATGGTTTTTTCTACTGTAGCTGGTGCTACTTTACTTCCTGGTTGGGTATTTCTGATATTTGCTATATGTTTTATGGCATTTTATTACTTTTTTATATACCGTGGGACTCCCACTCCGACGACGGGGAATGATTCAGGCATGTGAATCTAAGAAAGACACCCCTAATACTGGAGAAAACGTACTTTCTTTTAACCCCTTCGATGCTTGTGACAAGGTCAACTCGTCATGGGTTTTACCTGCCCTGTGCTTATGACGAGTTGACCTTGTCACAAACAATGAGATTTTGCAAATGGCAGCACACAGCGGGAATATACGATAGCAGCAATGTGGTTAACACATGAATAACTTATCTTACCAGAAAGTAGTTTTGGGCTTGCCTCTCTTCTTACTTCTCTTATAGATGCGTATTTTCACTAAAAGAAGCCTTCACTTGGGGCCATATGTATCAAGCATATTAGCAAATTAGCATTCGCAAATTTGCTAATTTGCTAAATGGTATGTATGAAACATTTTGGCAGCAAAATAAGGAATCGCAAAATTTGCCATTCCTTATTTTGCAATTGCACTTAAGGAATCGCAAATTGTGCGATTCCTTAAATGCAATGTATCAAAGGAAAATTAATTCAAAAATGCCCATAAGGATTCGCAAATTACCACCAACTTCTAGTTGGTGGTAAGTTGCGAATTCTTTTAAAAAAGCAATTTATTTAAAAACTAAAGGTGCCATATGACGCTCATACATGCCCTTAGGGCATGTATGTGCGCCATATGCCCACACATGTCATTTCAGGGGTGCAGCAGGGTGTTCTTGTGACACCCCTGCACCCTTGAAAATATTCCTAAATTGCGATTAGCAAATTGCTAATCGCAAATTTCCCCTTCATTCCAATGGGCCTCCTGGCCCATAGAAATGAATGGGAAATTTGTGATTAGCAATTTGCTATTCGCAATTTAGGAATGTTAAGGAATCGCTAAAAAGAAGCGAATTCCTACATACATACCATTTTGCGATTTCTGAATAGCGATTCCTTAAAAATCGCTATTTAGAAATCGCAAATGGTCATGATGATACATATGGCCCTAAGTCTCTTGTTCTTTTTCTTTACAGGCCCTTCGACTTCCTTCTCTAATCTATCTTCTATGAGAGAAAACAAGGTAAGTGTATGTTCTTCTTTAACTTCTTTCTGTAAATGTCTTGGGAATTCTCTCCTTAATTTACTCACTCAACAAGTAGACTTGTGGACTTTTATTGGGGGTCTGATATGATGAGGTGAGTCTTTAGTTTCTCTCCATAAAACCAACTCTCCTAGCCTAAGTTATTAGGTTCTTGTTAGGTAAGAAAAGAGCGCAGGTTTAATACTCTCTTGAGGGGTTTTAATTCGAAAGAGAGAGAGATAAGCTTCCTCAAATTTATTAAATGAATAAACTAAATAAGACTTTCTTCTATATTAGTTTCTGCAACAAACACGGTTTATTCTTTCTGACACGGCGTGTAGAAAGGTCACAACTCGGAATACAAAGATTAATTCTTAGGAGCAAGGTATTCTTTAAATTTTAAGATGAACATTACTCTAAAAGTTCGACTTTTATTTCCTCCTCATTTACGCTAAGGTTTTATCAACAAGGGAAATTATAAACCAGTCTTTGGACTACAGAAATACTTTTAATTCAGCACTAACCTTATTTTTAGAACCAGGACTTTTACCGACGAAGCTAAAACCCGGATATTTCGAGCCTACCCTGACTAACTTCCACGACGCTCCATTTTCAGATGCTCTCCTAGTAGATTCTTTGGTGAAGTGCACAGTAGAATGTTGGAGCACACCTCACCAGGCTGTGATTGTTTAAAAGACTAGACTGCTAAACAGCAGTAAGCTGTTGCAGTGACAGAATGTTGGTAGCCATGTTGGAGTTTGTGCGGTGCCAACTAGCACTCCAACTTAAAGAATAAGGTACTCTTTGCGTTTGGAATGGGAGGGTAGAAGCCACTGAGGAGGTAGGAGGAGGAAACCTCCCGTGATTCCTGACAGTGATGGACGCTAATATGTAATAGAACCTTGAAACTCGTTTTGGACTGTGTGGATATTATTTCACTTTGTTCTAATAACATTGCATGAGTAAAATAAGGTTTCTTGTGAAACGGAATGTTTGTTAAATGATATTACGATTATTAGGGCACAGAGTCCAAAATGGCCGCAACTTTGTCACTCACTTTTTAAAGTTTTGATAATTGAATTATCTAGACCATTTAGAAACCAGCAGACGAGTGATGGATATAAGATGGTACAGACTATTTGAACTTGTGCAGGACGTTGTCTAGTTAATTTTATCTTTTATTAATTATTTTTAACGCAGTACTAGGTCTCATGATAATATGAAGTGGCTACAGAAAGTGACTTTTATTGACCTTGCAGTACACTTCAAAATGGCCGCCATTATGTGGCCTGTTTGCAAATACTGACGTAGGCAGGGAGAGCTATGATTACGAGGAGGGAGTACTTCCGAGTCGGGATATTTAAAAATGCGGGTTTCTGACATGTCGGGTTCTTCGAACATTACATTTTAATGCGAGTGACGGGCAGTTATCAGGCTGCTAAGGGTAAGACTATTGTTAGATTTAACTTATCTATGCCGGGGGTAGCAATGTAAAAAATATAAAATGTAGCGACCCTTTTGATATCTCGTTAGTATTTTTCTATCTCTCTATATTGGTCGAGGGATATTCTAATGGCAATGTGTTGTGAGATCAGTGCCCTTTTAAATTGTATTAAGACGTGTTAGAGATACAGGGTAATCGCCATGTGGTTGTGACAACATAACTGGCAGTGGAAAACACACTTTAAAGATGGCCGCAGGATTGGGTGTTCTCACGCATACGCATTAGGAGCCGCAGAATATTTAAATGAGGAATCGTGCGATGTGTTTGTAATCATACTATCGTAAATCGCAAACACACATTGAATAGTTTTATGCGTTCACGTATTTTCTTTTAATAATGTGCAAATTATAGTGTGGGGTTTTCAGAAAAACTATACGCAATTCTCCGTGGGCCATCACCAGTATGTTTGTGGTTACATTATCGTAAATCGCAAACGCAGACTTAACAGTGTCATGCGAATATGCATTCTTTCTTAATGTGCAATATGTGTGGGGTTTTTAGAAAGATTACATATCATCTCCTTTGGGGCATTATTACTATGCCTGTGATTTGTTCCACAGACCCAGTATGTCCAGCATAACGGTGTCAAGATGCTATGAGGGAACAAGGTCGTTGCTATGGGGCTGTGGTAACATAATTCTTGAGTTGAGAGCACACTTTGAATATGGCAGTGTGCTCTCTCGCGTATACCTATTGGCGGTCGCGGGATGCTCAAATAAAGCTTTCTAGCTTTCTAGCTTGTAATTATACTATTGTAAACCACAAACACCCACTTAACATTGTTGTGCTTACATGTGTCTGTTTTTAGAAGATTTGTAGAAGGTTGAGGGGTTTTTAGAGATTCTATACTGATATTTTGCTGGCGCATCGCTATTACTCTTATGATGTGTTCCATAAGCGCAACAGTTTTACCAGACTAAATAGGAGTTAAACAATGTTTTTGCTAAAAGACTTAATTCCTTACGAGTTCGAATCTCTAGAATTTGATTGATATTGATGACTAGAGTATTATATGGTGATATATACGATTTCTGTGGTTTTTCTGCTTTTTCCATGGAAATCTGGTAGAGAATCTAAGGCAACATTGGATACTCTTTTAGTTCATGAGTTCTCTCTGCTCTTGGTTTGAGGATGTGGAATCTCATTATCATAATCTTAGACATTGCAGAATTGTGAAACAAAGAAATAACCTTTTCGGGGATAGGAACACTACAAGATGTGATGCAACACTTTTGTCGCCATACTGTCAAGGTATGGTTTTTAATTCCTAAATTTTGTACATCTCATTGTTTTGGGTTCTTTATATATACAGATGACTTGTTGTTATTTTACACATCATTATGCCGTTGAAATCCAGTGTTGACTATTTATAGAGCAATAGAAGAACTTTTGAATGATAAATTATATTAACTCGTGCGTTTTTCTTAAAAATGCTCGTGCTGAGGTCATTACTGTTGTTATTAATCATGCAAATTTCAACATGTATAACTATATACTATTGTTTATTTGTAAATATGTTTATGTAATTATTCACTTTATATAAAAAGTTGTGTATATTCTCCTCATTTTAAAATATATGTATTTTGTATATTTCCTTAATAGCCCTGAAGAAGTCTCTCAGTAGACGAAACGCGTTGGCTATGCTTTTTGGAACTGTGGAGTGAATCCTTTGATGAAAAAATAAAGTGAAACCTGCAATTGAAAATATATACCACAGGAGTTGGACAATTCTTCATTGTGTTAATAATTTGTGGAATGTAATACGATAAAGCAATATGTATGCATAAGAGTGCTGAAACCCTTTTGCAGTGCCAAATGCTCAGTCTGTAATGATAGTTTTTACCACACAATGCTTTAGTTACTTTTAAAAAAGAAAATAATAATCTCCCACCTTTGTCCTTTAAAACTAGGTGTGTCGCAAAGGTTTGTTGTTCCAAAAAGTGGGTCTAAAAAGTTTGAGAAGCACTGGTCCATCTTCTTGTAAAGTGTATGCTAGTTTATCGTTATTTGATATAAAGATATATCAACTAGACAGACCATTGATTGCAGCTTTTGAATAAAAGGCTGCCAGCCAAGCCTTTAAAAACAGTCCCAACTTTTACAGTCTATAAATGCTATTATTGATTAAGTTGGTTTATTTATTCTGTATGATTTTAAAACTAGGGAGAATTGTAAACTGATAGTTCCTCTTCCTTTCTGGCTGTTAGATTTAAACTTACAGTTCCGATTTGGGATACAAGAGTAGAAGGCTCATCACTCAATATTATCTTTAAATTATTTACTTACGTTAGTGTTTTCTTGTTGATCTGTAACAAGTTGTCACAGTCGTGATGAATCATAGGGTCAGAGCTGTAATGCATCGAATGACGAGCCTTTGCCCTCACATTATACCTAAATTGGCAGCCATAAAACTTACAGGTGTACTACAATCCTAATTCCTAATAAATACTGGTGACACAGCATACCATTTTCACTGTGGAGTGATGCATCGCTCTGCAACCCGTATTAGGATGAATACTTCATGCTCATGAAGAAGCACTGACTTCTGTCCCACGCCCAAGCTGAATGCAGATTTGAGAGCTGCCAACAATAGCTCAAAGTGCAGCTGTTCATTTCCCAATTCTCTGGCCTTCCCATTGAAGGAATGCCCCTCCTGTCAGAAAAAATCACCATGCAGACAAAAAGAAACCTTACGGTTCCTATCCCTCTTGTAACGACAGGTAGTACTTCCTGTCACCCAATATAAATAGGGAACACACTAACCTCACATTTGGTTTTGCTTTTTCTGCTCCAGGTGGGTCACCAAGTAGAAGGTAACTAAAGAATAGTTATTTTAATGTTTTATTGAGGTCTGCGATGATCTGATCTGTTTGTAAGAGGTCCTGCGTCATCAGACCCAATTACTGCACAGGCTTGGATGCAAGAGTGTTGCTAAGCAAAGCCATTTGCGACAGAAAGGTTAAGTAGGACCGGCAAAATATATTTATATACATTTTTTGGGGCCAAGGGCACATCTCCTCTGGGACGGTGGTGAGCAACGGAGTATGTGCCACTCCAACTGTGTGCAGGTCACGGAGCTTTCAAAGGCTTCTCTGCAATTGGTCACATTATCTAGCACCAGGAAGTGACTGGAAGGTTCCCATTCCATTGTTTGAGTGCTTAGTCAAGTAGCAAATGATTGTTGCAGCAAGCTGAGGGAATTAGTTACTGTAAATATAAACACTATCCAAAAAAGGGGGGGGGGGGCACTAGGAGTTGTGATGAATAAAGGTCCTGTACCAATGCTCCTAAGGAAATCGTCATAAACATTAAGTGGTATCAGTTCCTAAGCGAGAAAGAGAAGGGGAGATCTACAACCCTTTAGGGCTGTGAATGAATATGTTAGTCTCCAGACAATGGTTGAGTGTGCATGAGATGAAGTGTGTCTCCTATATGTTCTTGTGCCCTGAGACACCCTTGCGAGTGTAAAGCATCATCATCGGGGTGTGCTCCTCGTGGGGACGGCGCTGCAGTCCCCCACAGGCCCCACAAGAGGGCTCTTTAGTGGAGATCTTTTTAAGAGGTGCTGCACTTGTGCATGTGGGTGTGTGGGTCAAGTGAGTGGGTGAAAGTGAAGATAAAATTACCGATTGGTACCCCGCCGAGTTTAATGAGGAGTCCTCTACGTAAAATATGAAGTTGATTGGGTTTGGAGACTTTCCTTAAACAAATAAAGGGAGAGACCAGTAAGTTCCCGCTGCTCTCAACCCCGTAAAAGTGTTTAGTGTTCAAAAAGTGAGGGGTGGTCGACATGTTTTGAGCAACCAGTGGGTCCCTAATGAATCCCTGTGCGCTTCAACAGGACCATGAATGAGAGGTTGCAAAATGTGGGAATCATGGAATGGCACCCTATAATCCCACCACACCTATTGTAAGGTCAGGGATGTAGTGTAGGTCCTATATTCCCAATAGGCTCTGCGCATTGGAATAGTATATGCTATAGTTTAGATCTAGGTTCTAATCCGCTCCATACCTTAGTTTAGAATGAAGGAGGTCTGGTATCTCAGTCTCGGGACTCTATTTCCCAACACCCCACCAGGGGAGCTTGGAAACACTGGAGCTGGATTCTCGCCGAGAGAAATGCAGCCTCTTGATCAGTGCATCAACCAGAGGGTCGGCTTCCTTCAGGACTTGCTGTAGCGATCTGCGTCGGGCAAGTAGATAGTCGAACTGCTCCGAACCACTGTGTCTTGCTAGAGCAAGTGAAGGCATATATATACCTTGAAGGTGCCCAGTTTGACATAAAGTAGGGCATAATAACGTCAGTAAAGAACCCCAAGGGAATAGTAGTTCTTTGTAAAGTACATGAGTTCTTGTATAAATCAATATTCAAGCAAGGGGAGGTCCCCGACTGTTTAAGCCGATTTTCCAAGAAATCGTTGACGTTTTGGTACAGGTGGAAGTAGCCATGCCTGTATTTGGACTGTATGGGCTACGTCTAAATAAGGGAATGATTCCTATGCCTATATTAGGGCAAATGTGAATTGTACCTATATAAGGGCATGAATCGGGAAAATTCACTTTGGATACTAAAACGCCATAAAACAGGGAAACGTCTCTGCGTTCGACATGTGTTATTCGTGTTCTCAGTACCCAAACCCTTCCCAATCCGAAGAAGGGCCACTGCGGCGAGTAATCAGGCTACCGAGTGGAAAATGTCTCTTCCTCGTTGTGGGGCCGATCAGCCGATCAGGTTCGCAGCTCAATAAGTTCCTGGCCTATCCTTTCTCACCAGGGACTGGTTGATGGTTACTAGAAAATCAGTTATTTAAGGAAGAATTGTGAAGCCTGTATGCGCACAACAATAGAGGAAGGCAACTGCATAGCAAAGAGAAAACATTTGGGGTAGGGGAAGCCCTTTCAAGTGATTTCTACAATGGCAGATTTACACCTAATGATACAACAAATTATAGTAGCTGCATTCAAGGCCAGGGAATTTCCTACTTCACCCCAGAGACCTAGAAAGGACACCACAGACCCTAATGATGTTGATATGGAGGAAGAGGTCACGGAGATTAATTGCAGGATCAGATCTGAAAGAAGTTTTGGGCCATATTAGAGAGAATATGGTTTTCCCAGAGGCCCCGGCAATCGATAAGAAAGAATATGGTCCTTACCGTCAAAAAAAAGCAGCTTGAAATGTGACGGAAGGTGAATGGAAGAAAGAACACAAACATTCCTTTCCACATTTTTTTATAAAGCGTCATCCTTTAAAAGGATTTGAGGAAGCATTCCTGTAGTGCTACATGCACTAGTATGTATTGGGACCACGTGATGACCTTCGACTACCATTGTTTTAAATGCGGCACTTGCATTTTGCCTTGTGATTTCATTTGGTCTCTCCTTGTAGCTTCAGAGTTGCAGTGTTTCACAAAGCAGAACAGCCTTGCCAGGAACAGATGTGTAGGATGTGCATTTGAAAGCATGAAAGAGAGAAAGGTGTGGAACGTACTTGTCTGTCTCAGAGTGTAGTGCTGTAAACAAGGGTGTGCAAATGTGCATTATGTTGTACATTGTGAAATGGAGTTTTACCAGTAGGCTTCAACCCCTTGCATGCTGCGCGAATTTTCACGCTGAAAGGTAGTTTTAAACAGTGGGCAGGATTCGGACGGCCCACAGCAGCCGTGCGCACGCGCCCACCGTAACGCATGGCACCGTGGTCCGTCCCGAGCCCTGAAGGGGTTAACATGCCCTAAACTCCCTCTTAAATTCTGAGACTGTCTCGCTTGAGCTCTGTACACACAAGCAGGCACCAGGTTACTTATGGTTATTTAGGTTATTAACATTCAAGATTGTTTTCCGTACTTTTGGAGACGTTTTCTACTTTCACAAGCTTCACTAAACTAAGGGGCTGGAACGTGCGGGAGTGCAGAAAAATACGTAAGAACGCCTCCAAGAAGCCGGTATCCAAGAGAAGGCCTTCGACTGGACCACATCCTCCCTCTCCGGCAGATCACAGAGTGTCCGCCTCCCACCCTTCCGATCCGAGGCCACCGACATCATCTGCGGCGTCCCCCAGGGCTCCTCCCTCAGCCCAACGCTGTTCAACATCTACATGGCCCCCCTCGCACAAGTGGCCAGCCACCACAACCTCATTATCATCTCCTACGCCGACGACACTCGGCTCATCCTCTCCTTCACCAAGGACCCACGCACCTCCAAAACCAACATCCACGACGGAATGAAGGCCATCGCCGACAGGATGAGGAGTAGCCGGCTGAAACTGAACTCTGACAAGACGGAGGTCCTCATCCTCGGGCTCAACCCCTCGGCCTGGGACGGCTCCTGGTGGCCGAAAACTCTCGGGACAGCACCGACACCCACCGACAACACACGCAATCTAGGATTCATCCTCGACTCCTCCCTCTCCATGTCCAAACAGGTCAATGCAGTCTCCACCTGATGCTACAACACCCTCCGCATGCTCCGCAGGATCTACAAGTAGATCCCGACCGAAACAAGAACAGTGACACAGGCCCTCGTCAGCAGCAGGCTGGACTACGGCAACGCACTCTACGCCGGAATCCCAGCCAAACACCTACGACGACTACAGCGCATCCAAAATGCCTCCGCCCGACTGATCGTCAACGTCCCCCGCCGCAGCCACATCACCCCCCCCACCTGACAAACCTACACTGGCTCCCCGTCGACAAGAGGATCACCTTCAAACTCCTCACCCACACACACAAAGCACTTCACAACACCGGACCAGCCTACCTGAACAGCAGACTCAGCTTCCACACCCTCACCCGCCAGCTCCGCTCCGCCAGCCTCGCCGCCGTCCCCCGCATCCAAGGAACATCCTCCGGCGGCAGATCCTTCTCCTACCTTGCCGCCAAAACCTGGAACACCCTACCTACCTACGGCAAACCGAAGACCTACTCTCCTTCAGAAGACTCCTCAAGACCTGGCTCTTCGAGCAGTAGCAAACCCCCCCGCTCTCAGCACCTTGAGACCCTCACGGGTGAGTAGCGCGCATTACAAATACCATGATTTATTTGCCTTGAAAGCTTACACAGAGCTCACCCAGCACCAGTAAGTTTCCTTGCTGTAGAGGCGGTCTTCTCATGCATTGAGAACATTTTAAAACTGGGGTTTCTTGGCTTGGAAGCCACATTTCTCATGAGAGACAGACACATCTGCTCAGTGCTGAATTTCCCAGCTTGAGGAGTCTCTTGACCCCAGGACTGTGATTTGTAAGCCCCCAGTCTTGTGTGGGCTTAGATGAAGATATTGCAGCTGGTGATGTATTCTCCCTGATCATTGGTATTAAGATATATTTGGGAATAGAGTCAATTCTAAGTGTTTTTTTGTCTGTGTGCTGAGTGACCAGCCTATGAAGTATTTTTATGAATTGGTACTTGTTCATTGGCATTATCTGATGTATTCTGTGTATATATTTTATATGCTTCCATTCTGTGAATACATGATCTTTCATTTGATAGTGTTTATTCCTGGTATTTGATTACTTGCTTTAACAGTGCTCGTTTCTTGCACTGGGCGCCTATTATATTTGTTTTCTTGCACTCGATTTATGAGTATTTCTTTATTATAATCTGCTTATGTATTGCTCCATTATTATGATTTGACTTGCAAGTACTCATTATTTGTGTGTGTTTAACCATAATTATCTGCTTGCAGTGATACATAATAAATATATACATATATGTGTTTAAGTATATTTGCTTTTGCATTTTGTTTTGATTTGGCATCTGGAAGGTATTTTTGTTAGTGTTGCGCTAATAAAACCCCACACTATATTCTGAAAACTGTCTATGTGGCTTATTTTGTGAGTTTGAGGCCCCTTTCCAGGTGTTTTCTTGCCTTACCGAAAGCTTCAGCTAGGGAGTGCTGAATTTCTTTTATTTGGGAGTCTAAAGCGAGACAGTTCCTAACTCTAGTTAAGCATTCCCTGATGGCGAGTAGCTACACAGAGTATGAATATTTCGGAGAAAGCAGTGCCATCAAATGCTCTTGATAAGGGAACTGATCTGGCAATTAATAGGACCCATCCTGCATCATGGTTTGATTTCAGAACTATGAATTATTCTAGCTATATGACACAATCGTTGATAAAGGACTTTCAAGGGATAGTGGAACTAATGGAACAATAAGAAGACATCAATGATAGTTTAGCAATGATGGATCAACAAGGCCACTTCTGGTCATATCCCTCCTATAACTCCTAGAGTGCAGACGCAGCAGCAACAGCTTCTTTGGTGGCAACTCAGGAACCGCTTTGGATCAGAACATAAAAGGGAGAGGTGTTGTAGAATATTTTTGTGATGAAGATCCCTTTTTCTGGGTCCATGCTGTTTGGAGATCAGTTAGAGACTATGATAAACAAAATCTCCAGAAGATAAGAAATTGTAGGCTCTGGTTCGTCTGCCTTTGAGGGGAAAGTTCTACAGTTCCCAAAGGGCAATGGTCCAACATTTTAGACGAAAATTGGAGGTCAGCCCTTTATTTATTTGTTTATTTATTTTAAGGCTTCATAGAGCGCGAACTTGACCTGTGAGGGTATCAGAGCGCTTTGCATATTCATGGGGTAATACAAAGGTGGGTCATCGCAGGAGACCTGTACATCAGAGAGCTTACAGTTTAAGGCTGTGATGGCTTTAATCCATGACTGGATCTCAGGGTTGCTCTTGGGCGGGGAGATTAAAAGGAACTCAGTTTTCTTAGCATCGAGTTTGAGTTGGTTGGAGGTGAGCCATCTGACGGTCAGTTTCAGGGCCTCATTCAAGGTGAGGATCTCCGCAAGAAAAGAGATTTTTATATAGATCAGAGTGTCATCAGCGTACATATGGAAGGCGATATTTGCAGTGCGAAGGACTTCGGCAAGGGGTTCTAAATAGAGATTGAAGAGGGTGGGGGACAACGTTGATCCTTGAGGGAAAAAAGTCATGACCAGGACACCCCTTCCTCAGAAAAAGCCCTGGTCCAGCAGCCAAGATATTCTGCTCAAGGACAACAGAACCAGAAATCCTGAATATGCCACTTCAAAAGAGATGATGGTGGTTGGGGGGGGTCGCCTAAATAATTTCTGGAATTCATGAAAAGAATCGATGAGTATTCCAGGTAATTGGAGAAGTCTATTGGATAGACTTCCAAGAATTTTCTCCACTTTTCTTTTGCGTAACACCTCTACTAGTTGCCCAGAAAAAAAAGGATAGAGCGGTTGTTCAGAGTGCCAAAATTATTAGGAAAAAAGGCACTTTTGAAAGTTCCATGACCACAAAAGTGGTAAGGAATATATTCAGTAACCGAAGTTCAAAGAGAGGGGGACGTGGAGCCTCTGGAAAAGGTCCTGTACCTATGCTCCAAAGGACAGTGTAAAATATAAGAGGAGGTACTAGTTCCTGGGAAAGATAGAGTAAAGTGCAGCCTGTTATGGTTGCAAAAGGGGGGGGATGTCTCCGAAAAGGAATGAGAGGGTGCGTGGAGAGAATGATCCTCCTGTGTATGTTGTGCCCTCACACACCCTTGCAAGTGTAAAGCGTCATCATTGGACATTGCTCCGCGTGGGGGTGGCGCTGCAGTCCCTCACGGGGACTCATAGATGACACTTTGAAGGAGATATTTTAGGAGGTGCCGCAGTTGTGCATGTGGGTATGTGGGGCCAATTGGTGAAGGTGAGGGTAGATAAAATAACCAGTTGTAACCCAAAAGTATTTATTGGAGGGTACAAAGGGTTAAGCTAAAATCAAGACCGGGGTGGGGATGCTCGTTCTGCTAGTAGAGTGGGGATAGAAACAAATGAATTCCCACTTCTCTCAACCCGTGTGTGGAAGTGCTATCGTGTCTAGTGGTGCAGGGTCGACATGTTACGCGCTATCCGGTGGTCCCTAGTGGATCCCAAAGCGCTTCATCAGGACCGTGAAAGAAAAAGAGAAGGGAGAAAATAGGGAAAGAGACGTCCTATGATCCTCCCACGCCTACAATAAGGAATGGTTGCTATTAGAAAGACAAACGGTTTATTTGTAGATGTCTGCTGCAAACCCTTCCCTGGTAGGAATAAGGCAGCTCCGGCGGAGCGAAGCCTCAAGAGGGAGCTGAGTGTATGCTCGCCGCTGATCTCCGGGCGACCTAACAGCCTGCCCAGTCCGCCGGTCTTGATTTTAGCTTAACCCTTTATACCCTCCAATAAATACGTTTGGCGCCACCCCCACGCAGAGCAGTGCCCAAGGATGATGCTTTACACTCGCAAGGGTGTGTGAGGGCACAACATACACAGGAGGATCTTTCTCTCGACGCACCCTCTCATTCCTTTTCGGAGACATCCCCCTTTTGCAAACATAACAGGCTGCACTTTACTCTATCTTTCCCAGGAACTAGTACCTCCTCTTGTGTTTTTAAGGAATATATTCAATCCTATTTTTGTGCCAAAACAAAATGGAGAACTCCGGCTGGTGCTTGATCTGAAATCAAGGACTACATTCATACCTCACAAGAGGTTCAACATAGTGACTTTACAGACATTTCTACCATTCCTATCCAAGGACAATTGTTTAGCATCACTAGATGTAAAAGATGTATACCTGCATGTTCCAGTCCACCTAGCATCTCAAAAGGTTCTATACTTGTGTGGCAAGGAACATTACCAGTTTCAGGTTTTACAATGTGTCCTTTCGTCTTCTACCAGGGTGTTTACAAGGGTATTAGCTCCTGAATTCAGATTTGTCCATATTTGTATAACTATTTGTTGAGCTTCATTTTTCTAAGGCACAAATTCAGATCAAAGAATTGTACAAGATGGTGGTACAACCTGTACTGTTGATAAATCACAAATTGGGACGAAAATATCCTCTGCATGGTAAGCGACCTGTACCCGTCCTGTTCTCTGGATACCCAATTTTTGTCCTAGGCGAACACAGATCATGCGTATGCGCCATGACATAGGCCCTCTAGTTGGACCAGGAGGGGCGTCCAGAGAGCTACCCCCAGAGTTTTGTGTACTTCTTCCGGACTGAAGCAGCACAATCTTGGTGGTGGCAGCATATTGTGTAGTGATCAGTTGTAGTGAACAGGACCTTTTCACCCTGTGTCACTGGTGTGAGGCCTACAGGATCACTCACCTTTTAAAACGTTTTGCTTGTGTGTGCTTAACTCACCCTTGGCCTACATCAGGAATATGTGGAGTGCTGCATATCACAGGAGTAGTGCCTCTGCGTTAGTGGTATGTTTGCCTGAGAAGGTTACAATGATGGAGCAGTACATGTGCATTTTAGTACATGTACTGGGTGTATGTATGCCCGAGAGGAATGGATTACATGAGAGATGTAGTGCTGTGTAGTGTGTGTGCAGGAACCATATATGCTCAGTGTATATGTGCTTGTGTGAAGTCCAATATATGAAGTGTGAAGAGTAGTGCAGAGCACACAGTAAGTGTGTGTGTTGGCAATGTGTGTGTTTTGAACTAACACACCCAGGTAAAAGATAGGAAAGATCCAGTGCTGAACAGTGAGCACAAAATGAGTGTGTGCTGGAGCCACAGGTACATGTAAGAGTACAATACATTAAAGTATTAGAGCTGAACAGAAACTGTGCTATGAACATACACCGAGTGGGGGTGCCTACAATGGTAAATTGTATGGAGGATACACAGTTCTATTTTGGGAAGCTTCGGCTTGCCTATTAAAGAACATGCGAGGGAGATGAATTCCCCCCAAACAGATTAGTATATTGCTGCATGCTTGTGAGCTGGGTGAGAACACACTGGATTAAGGGAAGATACAGCCTTTACATCTAAAAAAAACCTGCTTTTCATTCAGTGATAGATCACAAAGGAAGAGGCCTGGACACATCTCAGGAAGGGAGATGGGGCGAAGAGAATCAGAAAAGTGGGATTAACCCTTTGTTGCACATTTCACTGTGGCTGACATCTAATTGTAAACTCTGGTCACTCTCATTAATTATGTTGCTGAAAATTGGCTTTGGAGTTGTGTCTGCTGTTACAGACCTATTTCATGATGGAAGATGAAAAGGAGAAGTGCTCACTTCAAAAGAAGCAGATCCCCAACATAAAACGTCTAAGACCCAGACCCTAAATTACAGTTGGTGTCTGGAAAAGGACTGTAAGGGGAGGTTTTGTCTCCAAAAACGTGTCATCTGACAAGCAGCCAGTCAGGATGTGAGAGATGGGGAAGCTCAGCAAGACTTCTGCCTGTGACCAGGACTGGGGCCCCAGGCCTGTTTGTCTCTCTGCTGGATGAGGGGGGCATCATGCAGGGAAAACAAGACCACATGGCTTTTTCGCATGAGCAAATCTTACTTACGCACTTACGGGAGGCTCTTCCGGCTCGGGGGCACAATCCATCCACTATCCTCCTCATCAGCTGCCCATCCAAACTGTACAGCTAATTGCAGGGGTGGCGGAATCCCTGTGCCACTATCCAAAGCACAGATCACTGCAGGGACAGCCTTGAAGCCGCTGGTTGGAGACTTGGGAGAGACCCGCCCTGTCCTATAAGATGGTGGCCATGTGCTTTGGCCGCCCTGAACCCACCACCGCTGTGCTGAATACCTGCTGCTTGTTGCATCAGCCTGACGTCCTGTACTCCTGCCCCATTGCTGCCCGCTGCCCGCCCTGGGGGTCCCTCTGCGAGGACTGCGGTGACCGGCGCTGAGTGTGCGAGGCTGGGCCTTGAGACCGCGCCGGGCCTCGGCCTGCCCCCGGCCCGGGAGGTCTGGATAAGCTGCCTGCTGCCGCCACCCGGAGCCGCTGATATGAAGGCGTGAGCGGGGACCCGATCTGGATTGCCTCGGTTGCGGGGACGTGCGCCGGAGTGGCCGGGAGCTCTGGACCGCGGTGCGGGGAGCCTGACTGCCAGAGCATCTAGCGGATTGCCGTACATCGAGCGGCCCGCTTCCCCCTCTACACCTCTGGTGCTTGCTGTTGTCTTTCGGGCGGCCCCACAGCTCCCCTTCTCTGCACTGGTGAGTCACTGCATGCGGCGGCATGCACGCTTCGGCGCTCCCCAGCACCTTCACTATCCTCACCTGCTCTACTGCCCCGGCCAAGGCCATGGGGCTTAACTAGCTGCCACCTTGACCTACTGGGCCTCACTGGGCTCTGCACGGCGGCGGCCCTGGGGCCTGCTTGGGAGGCTCGGCGTGATCCCCCATCGCATAGCTTTCCTCCCTGCCGCACCTATTCCTGAGGTTGAGGTGACCCCTGGTCACCCCGGGGCCTAGCTGACCACCTCGCCTGGCCAGCACCACTACAGACTCTTTATTGCTGGCGGTGTTGTGGCTGGTTGGACCCTGCTGTCTCCTCGCTGGCCTGGCGGTCGGTGGTGCGTTTCTCCTGGAATCCGGCCTTCCCTCCTGACGGGCGCCTCGAATCTTTGGGGACCTAGTCGTGCTTGTGGATTCTCTTGCTGGGACCGGCTGTATTCCCCGACACTCCAGATACTGGCCTCTCCACCTGCCTTTGCTCAGATGATGATGTGATCTGGTCGCTGTCTGTGGTAGCTCCTGTCCCCAGGCCTCTCTTACTATGCACAGAGTCATTCTCATCTGACCGTCGACCTGCCACCGCCTACGGTTTACCGCTGGGGAAGATGCGTTTCTCTGCCACTATGCCACCTCATCAAACCCCCTTCCACCCCCAATGGTGAGACCTAATGTCCTTTTTAAGAATTATTGGGCGTCTGGCCCATCCTTCCCTGTCAACCTCTGTCATTCTCGGCACATTCACGGTGTGGAAAAGAGTCCCAGGATGCCCGACCCCAACATGGCCGACAGTGGTGACCTTCATTTCCCCTTGCTGATCCTTTACTTTTATTAACAAAACCCTGCCAGGACTGTGCCTGACCTCAAGAAGACGTTTGGAATTTTCTCGGACCAACCACCCCACCCCCCCACCCGCACTATTCAGACATTCCCCTGTGTACACTTGACCCCTACCTGGACAGCGGAGTTCGAGCATTTTGTCCGACGCCCGGTGGAGCTGCTCTGTTCAGCTAATTGAGGAGATCGGCCTTGGTTTATCCCCTGACCGTCACCTGCTTCTCCCCTTCTCCCTGTCTCGCACTCCTACCCCCCCTGCGTATTTCTGCTGTTATGCCTTTTTCCTTGTTTCTTTTCTTTCCATTTTTTTGACCGATGCTCGTTGGAGCTTTCTAGAGAGCTATAGAGGAGATTGGCCTTGGATTATCTCCCTGGCCATCACCTACCCACTTGGTCTTTGTGCTGACTTTCCCGTGATCTCTTTTCCGTCTTCCCCCTCGTCCTCTCCCTTCTCACTCCACCTCTCCCCTTTCCCTCTTGATTTGTCACTCTGGACATTGGACACAGTTCTTCCTCGTCTCCCTGCTATGGCTCCCTCCTCCCCTCCTTTCCTATAAATTCTCTCAACCGCGTTGTTTAATGTACCTTACTACGCTATTGTAACTGATGTAATTTGTAATGCAATGTTCGTCTGCTATAGCGCTCTGATACCTACGGTTCTAGCCAGCACTTTATAATCCTTTTGATGTACCTTCTAATGCAACGTTCCACTGGTTATGCGCTCTGATACCTCCGGGTCTAGACAGCACTATATAATCTTCACAAATCAAATAAACTAAAACTGTTTTTTCCTGAACGCTGAGACCTGAGCAACATGGCTGATGACCGGTGGAGCTGCTTGACAGCTAATGAGGACTCTGGCCCTGGTTTTTCCCCCTTTACCATCACCTATCCAGCCGGACATTGGGCATTGTTCCTCCTCGTCTCCCAGCTTTTACTCCTTCCTCCCCTACCTCATATGAATTATTGAAACATTGTTTATGTGTACTGTACCTTTCTATGCCCTTGTATCTGATGTACCTTGTAACGCAATGATCCTAAATGTAAAGCGCTCTGATACCCTCTTAAGTCAAGTTCGCGCTATATAAAACTTTATAAATAAATAAAATATATTTGTTCATGCAAAAATGCAGTTCACAGATATTTTTTAGGAGTACCATTTCTTGTCCTACTCTGAAAGTTCTTGGGAATTCACAAAAGCTGTATAGCTGCACTTTTTGCAAGGATATATACCATGGGTGCACTTTTGAGGCTTTTTTAAAAATTAGTTGGGCCCCTAATTTGGTCTGCCGTTGACCGCAACTTTTTGTGGTCATTAAAATTCGGTCTCTCTCTCTCTCTGTATAGGATGGCTCACTGCGATGGACAGCATCTACTCTTTCACAAAGAGCATATCGGCACACATCTCTGTTCAGTGCCAGTAACTACTGTGGCAGTGTGTGCTTTGAGACCCAAAAACAATTTTTGCTTTTGCCAATGTTTGTTGTAATGGTGAGGGCTAGCAGCTTCCACACCAATAAGGTTTTACAAAAACCATGCCAATACAAGTTACACATCAACAAAACTAAAAAGCTGACCACCAGTTTCAGACCTTTTGGCTATGCCAATGCTGGTTTATTTTTGTTACCCATAATCTTATTGAAACTGGTAACACTGATTTTCTATTATGAATATTTTTGGGAAATGCTAGCATGCACCAACACATGTTACTAAATGATGCAGCAAAGAAATTCTATCTGAAATTGTACTGTAGTTTAGCAAAATGTTTCCTTTTCCTGCTTTCATTTTTTATGAACATTTTATTTTGAAAGCCAAGAATCATCAATCTTGCTTTCAAGCTTCTCCAAATATTTACATCAGAAGGTGGTAATAGGCCTACTTGAGCACGATTCATAGTAGACATCAGGAGTAAAAGGCCTCAATTACCACATTTGGTACCTAGTAGCCCTCTGAAAGGGGTTCCGACATGGTACTTCTGGTTTTTGGGTCATTCCACGAGCTTCAGGATGGGCAGCTTCTTCAGACATTGGATGTGAAGAGAGTCTTCTAAATTTATGTGGATAGTAAAATCAGATTTAAAGAAAGTAGCCCTATTGTTTGTACCTTTTGTTATTGCAGGGCAAAGTTTAAAACCATCCCATACAACTTTGAGTAGATGGCTAAAGTGAGCTATCATTGCTGCATAAGGCAAGAGGCGAGAATGGAAAATTAAGCACTAGGAGGCGTGGATTATACAAACCTTTCTTCACTTTATTAACAGCAGCCTTTTCACAACCTTATCAAAACAAAGTTCCATTCCCATGATCCCTTGGGAATGTAGCGAAAACAACAACATCCAATGGGAGAACAGTTTCCGAGCATGCACCAATCAGCAAGACCGAGACCACATCAAAGTCCATCAACTATCCCTTCGGCCTCTTTCGTAGCATGAGTCCAGCCATTAAAGGTTCCTTACACGTCTTGTTTACTCTCAATTCCTACAACAAAGAGAGCAAATTTTACCCCAGAAGCGTGAAGCGGATTAAAGCCTTCAGAAAAACGGCAGTTAAGATGTCTACAAGACCAATGCATACAATAGGCATCAAAAAAGTAACACTGATCATGAGAATAACAATTTACATGATACACAATATTGAAAACCATACTTACTAGTCACAGAGGGGCAATCAGATCCTGATTCGCAGGGTGGGATAATCCTCACCTCTAAGTCCTTAACAGAACTGAAAATTTACGTTACAATAGCTATGACATTTTTTATACTATGTTAGGACCTGAGGCACGTATTATACCCATACAAAGCTTACTCACAACTAAGTGAGCCATATCCAACACTGGCTTAAAATAGAAGCTCTTTAAGGTAGAGCCTGAAGACCAATCCGCAGCATTGAGGATATCTTCCAAGCGAGCGCCTAAGCTAAAGGCCTTAGAAGCCATCGCTCCACAAGTTGAATGGGCCCCAAAAACAGGCAGATCAATGCCCGCCTCCTGCATCAACCACCTTACCCACCAGGCAATAGTGGGGGAAGACACAGCCATATGAGTCTTCTTCAGGGCGATGAGTTGTCTCTCACCCAGAGGAAGGAGTTCCGCCAACATCTCCTCATACGCCTTTAGGTACTACATTACACACAACTTGGGTGAATTGGGAAATGCCGGGCAAGAAATGACCCTGGTACTACATTTTGTTCTCCTACTGAGTGTAAAGGACACCCCTGAGGGTGAACAAGTCTGGCCCGTGATATCCAGGACTGGCACATCTGAAACCAGTCTCCAGGAGATCAGACATCGAAGCATGGCTAGCTTAGCCGAAAGCTCTTTCCTGGACAGAAAGCCATTAGGTTGAAACAACAGAAACCGGTTAAGAACCCGATTGACATTCCAAAGTTCAGAATATAGAGGCTCTGGGGGAACAGAGTCTCATTTCCCCTTAAACGGTGGCACACAAAGGGATGTTCTCCTATTGGAAAGCCTTCTACTGGGACATGTCCCACTAAGATGGCTGAACAGAAGGTATTGACAGAGCGATAAGCCAAGCCCTCTGAGGACAAATGTGCCAAAAAATTTTAAACACGGACATCTGATACCACTGGATCAAGACTCCATCGCAAACACCAAGCCAACCTGTAATGGTTGATCATGCTGTTGGCCGAGGCCTTTGACAAGAATTTCTCAGCCTGGGACTGACCATCACCCCCTGTAATCCTCCACCATGTGCGAATGCAACCTTTCCAGAACAAGTGGATGTAGCAGCTGCTTCGAACTGAGCAGGAGTGCTTTAAAGAAGGGGAGACAGATTTAAGAATCCCAAGAAAGCTCCATAAGAACCGGAATCCAAACAGGAGATCTCCACACAGGAGTGATAGTCACCGCTTCCGCCCATTTTTGCCTGACCTGCGCGGTGACCCATGTGATCATAGCGAACTGGGAGAAAGGCATAGCCCATCTCAACTCCAATCCTGGAGAAAAGTATCTGTTGACTGTCAGAGGATCTGGCCTCCAGCTGAAAAATCTGAGAATCTGATAATCCAACCTGGACGCAAAGAGGTCTATGGAAAACATCCCCCACTGATGGTGATGGGTTGAAAACACTCCTGCATGGATTCCAGAGGATGGAATTCCAAAGGTTTCGGGATTGGTAATCCGCCACCTGATTCGCTTGACCGGGTAAGTACTCCGCCATGACCGAGATCAGTTGAGCCAGGCAGTACTGCCAGAAACCGGTTACAAGGTCGGAGGGAGCCTTGGATCTAGTGCCCCCAGAAGGTTGATATATCGGACCGCTGATATGTTGTCCATTTTGAGAATGCACGATTGGATGGAGTCATTGGTCCAGCAGTAGATCACAAAAGACCCCGTCAACAGTTGCAGACTGTTGATATGCAATATCTGTCCCTGAGGAGACCACAATCCGTCTGTGGAAAACATGCCGCATCTGGCGCCCCACACTGAATTGCTGGGGTAGGACTCTATGACGATGCCTGGGGCTGAACCACAAAGATCGCCCTGCCATTCTAAAAGTCCATGTTGGCTAGCAAGCAACGGATCTCTTCTTGTGCCTCCTCTGAGAGAGTGACCATCTGAAAATAAGTTAGGCCCTTGCGGAGATGAGCGGCTTAGAGTGCTGCAAGGTTTGATAATGAAGAGGGCCAGGAAAGATGATCTGAATGGACGAGGAGAGAAGGCCAACTAGTCGCGCAACGTGTCGTAGCGAGACCGGATGACGGATCTTGGTCACCTTCCGAGGCAGGAGGCTCTGTGTTGCCTAATTGGACTCAAACCCAGGGAATATCGCCTTCTGAGAAGGAACCAACATAGACTTGGCCTCGTTTACGACTAATCCCAGACCCTGTAAGAGGTCTACTGCCATTTGGCGCTGAAGAGACAGTTTGTCCGGGCACTGGGCAAACATGAGGATATTGTCTAAGTAGATGATTAGGCGAATCCCCTGCGCTATGAGGACTACACGACTGGTGTGAGAACCTTTGTGAAGTACCACGGGGCGGAGGAGAGAAAACGGCAGAGTGGTGAACTCCTGTGTGTGGTCGAGCCAATGAAACTGGAGGAATTCTCCTGTTGGGAGGGAAAATTGGGATGAAAAGATTTGAGTATTTTAGATCCAGAAGCACCATCCAATCTCTCAGCCTCAGAACATCTCGGAGTGTTAAGTAGTTTCCGTCAATCAGTAGAAACTGGGCGTTTGGGAACAGCATAAACTTAGGATGGTGCTGGACTGATTCTATGCACCCCCACAGGATAGGTTGTCCTCAGACCAGCTAGCTCGCAGGCCACCATTAGCACCCCCAAATCTGGACAGGGAGCAAACCGTTCTAGCAACCACTAAACAGGACAACTCTGTTTCCTCAGGAACCGTGGTTGTCAGACTCCAAGCTTAATGCCCAGTCTCTCGTGCTCTCTTTCGCTCAGAGAATCATACAAAAAATGCACGCTGAGACGTTTCCAATATTGATTGAACTGTAGTGATCCTTGCATAGAGAAAATAGGCTGCTATGATTAATAGACAGAAGCAGACAAAAGCTATATTAAATGTCAGAACAGTGAACAAAATGAATAGTTCCACCATTTTGTTGACAACTTATATTGGTGCATACATATACAATAGTATAGATATGTAGCATACTCCTACTATCAGAAACTCTAACCTACCTGTCTACGGTGCAGATGTGTGTTTTTCCAAGAAACCCCCTTCTGGATGATCCAACCCCATTACCTGGTGGGTAAGAGGGTAAGAAGTTGTCTTGGTCGTGAACTGATCAGCTGCTAGGCCAAAGCTTCAGCTTGCCGGGACCCCTCGAAGCCAGCATAAGTGTCTCCTCTGATTATGTTAGGAAACCAAGGATATATATAGAAAACTGTATCCTGGCCTCGGACTGAGATTATAATCAAGCTGCCATTGTTTGTATTTCACAGATGGCTGCGTCGTCACCTGGACGCAATAATAAAACACAGTTGTGTCATGCAAAAGGGCCCGGTCTAATGTGAAGGCAGTGTGATAGTGTGCTCACGAAAGGTACTAGGTCAGCAAGGTAAGAGTTTCCAAGAAACTAATCCAATAGGCATGAATGCAAATGCGTGTCAAAAGTCTCTGTAGAAAAAGTGAAGGCAACTTTAGGAATGGACGGTGTGTATGCAGAAATTACACTAATTATTACTGGGCCTAAATCGGGCACATGACAGGAGAAGGTGGATCCCCTTCATTTTGAAATGACTATACACAAGCCACTCGTAGAACTCATGTAGATTGATGACTGGGCACTGACCCTCGTCTGCTTTGCCGACCATTAAAAGTGTGCTGAGGAAGCCTATGGTGTGTAATCGGATAGCAATAGCACCTTTATCCAGGAGGAAGTCAACCTCCTCTTCCAGTATGGCCTCTTGCGCCGAAAAACATGTGTGTCTCTGGCGACACTCCTGCCTGGGAGAGCCGTAAAACTCTATTTGAAAACCCTGCACTGTCTGCAGGACCCACGCATCCCTTCTAATGGAAGTACAGGACTGGAATAAAATCTCCAGCCGGCCTCCTACCTTTAGAAGGGAGAACACTCCCCGGAATTGGCGAAAGCACTTGCCCCTCTGGCGTGTCGCCCTATTGTGGGGCAGAAACTGGCAAAGCTGGCCTGATTTTTGATAATGACCTTGCCCTCTGGGAGGCTATTGTGCGTTAGGGCGGCTGTTAGAGTGGTCCCTACCTCAACCGACCCCGAGGAATACACTATCTTAATGGATGACTGCTCTTTGTCATGGAAGGTAAAGGGGTTTACAAACTTTCCTAAATCCTTGATAAAGGGTTCCCCAAATAACCCTTCTTGCGCTATGCAACCGCCTCAGAATCAGCCAGATCCCTAGCTTGGGGTCAACCTTTATCAGCAAGGAGCGGCGACGCTCTGTTGACATGGCACAATTAGCACTACTAAGAAAAAGAATTGCTCGCTGTGGCCATCCAGAAAAAACCTCAAGCGAAAATAAAGAACCCAACGATTTGGCCTCTACGGCCATGCTAATCTCTTGGTAAGGGGTCCTAGAGTGTCCAGAAGCTTGTCCTGGCACTCCCACCATGACCGTAAATCTCCTTCTTATGGCCTTTCATAAACTTTTGGAATAACATGGCCATTTGGGGCTCAATATCTGGAATACGGTTGACTTGCAGAGGAAGGGGTGAGGACACTAAGCCGTGGGACAATTTCTAGACTCCTACTCCAGCGGCTTCTGAATGCGACCCGCCAAGTAGTTTGCTACCTTATCTGACAGGGCCCACTCATAAGATCAAGGATGAAGGATCTTATCTGGGTCCAACATGTCAGAACTTGCATCCAGAGTGTCTGGGATAGGGGGCTGGGGATTGGTACAAGAACACCAGGAGTGGAAGGGGCCAGCCTCTTCATCTGTGGCTCTGATTATCCTCAGATAGATGGACAGGGGACCATGAGTTTGGGGCGGTCAGTAAACAATCCTGCAGATTCCCAGGAAGGGGGCACAACTGACTAGGAATGCCTTCTTCGCTGACATGGTGTCAGACCCTGAGGATTGAGGGGTCTCTGAAGAGCCCTAAGACACTGGGGGATTCGATTGAGACCCAGGTACATGTTTGTGCAATCTGGAGAGAGAGGCGCTGCTCCAAAGGAGCCATAGCATCAAACACTGCCCTGTAAATGGATGCGTCCACAGAGTTGTAGAAACCATCATCCCAAGGAAGGGAGGAAAGAGGGTCGTCCTCCTTCTGCTCATCTTCTGTGTGCTCCATTCGACAGACCTGAGGACCTTGGTTTCCAATATGAGCAGTGGTGGGCACAAACGAACAAGCGCTCAGTAGGGGCTCAACCCATCACCAGAGCAGGGGACTAATGAAGGGAAGGCAAAGCGCTGCAAGTATGGGGGGCCAAAGCCTTACAGTCAGTGTGTCTAGGCCTATGGACACCGCCCCCCAAGGGCGAATTTTCAGTGGGGTTCCTCGTCTGGGAGTGTGTCCCCGCAGGTTTGATAGGCCTGTACTGTAATATGGGTCCCAAAGCAGGGAGGGAGTACAAAACTCGCATCAGTTACAGACCCTGCGCTGCAGGGCATCAAAAAGTAACTGAAATTAGCCCGGTTGGGAGGTACATACCCACCAAGTGGGCGACACTCTCCAGGCGGCAAGGCTCCAGTACTCCGATGGCATGTAGCTCCTATCCCGCTGTCAAGAATTCCCTCCCCCTAGGGAAAACCGCCGTATCCAGCGTGCCGCAATCGGCGCGGACTACAGATCCCATAAGGCTTAGCGGGACACGCGATTATGCAACTCTGGATATCACGCTTGCATAACGCCGTAGGACCGCCTATATGAGGAGGAGACTGAAAGAACGCTGCGTCGGATATTCGGATTCTTTACCGACGTACCCTGCAGCTGAGTGCTTCTCATCCGGAACGTTGAGGCTAACAAGGAACTATTGGAGAACTGAGGTAAGATTGGAGCGTACGCTCTCTGCCCCGTGTCTTCAAACCCACCCTAAGAGCCGGAAACACAGCTGGGTTGCGCTATCAACTCGGACGAGTCAGCGGTTCGGAGCAGGGTCCCGACGGAGGCTGGTGGGGGCGGACGCTCTCAGCCCCGTCAGCTGTTCTACAACTACGAGCCTGGTCAAACGGAGGTTGGTGCGAGCAGAAGCTCCCAGCCCCCGTACTTTGTTTTTATTTGCCATTACGCTGAGACGCACACCGGGAGGTGTTTGCCGCGTCTCAGCGAAGAGTTCAGAAGAGGAAGAAGGTGCGATCGAGCGGCTGCTCTCGGCCCCACTCTTACGCATTGTTGGCTTTGGTTTTCAGTGTTTGGGCACAGAAGACGCACACCAGGGAGGTGTTTGCCGCGTCTCTGTGCATTGGGGCTTTGCAGAGGGGTCAGCTCCTAGAGGAACAGGTTGAGCGGCTGCTCCGTGTCCTCCAGTCAGAACTAGTGGTAGAGAGCCCGGCTGGGTGACCCCCATGTCCCTCAAGACCCCCACACTGCCACCAAGACTAGACGACCCATCACAGCTGTCGAGCGGCATTGTCGGCCGCTATTTAGAGTACATCGGGACCGGTGTGCATGCGGAGGACGGTGAGAACCTCCGGTGCTATGATTGGGTATCGTATATTGACTGGAGGTTCCAGCCTCTTTTTTGAGTTTATTTCTTTGTATTACCTTACCCTCGCCATTAAATATCCTTCATTTATCTGGTTGTCTTGTGCTCTGTGGGTGTCTGTCCCCGATCCCGGGACCGCCAGGTCGTTACAGAATATCCGACCTCCTATAAACATTAACTATCCCCTGGTCGGGTGACAGTCATGGCTACATTGGAGGAAGTGTTGGCTGCTTTGGCTACAATACAAATCGAGCTAACGGCATCAAGGCAGGAAACCACTGATGTGAGGGCTAGGCTGGACGCACCGCAGGGAGACCCTCTGATGTCTGGTCCTACCACCACGTCCCATGCCCCTGCGGTGGTGTTAGAGAAGCCTGTCTCCATCCCATTGGCGACACCAGAGAGGTACAGTGGAGACCCCAACACGGTACAGGTGTTCCTCTCGCAGGTAGCACTGCATCTATCGTGCAAACCAAAGGCCTTTCCTACCAGCCAAGCTAGGGTGGCCTTTCTTATTTCGTATTTGGCCGGCAACGGTGAACAGGGATGACCCCCTTTTGTGTGACTCGGGGGCTTTCCGCAAAGAATTCCTAAAAGTCTTCGACCGTAGGGCGGACTCATACACCGCTGACCGAGAGATGCTAGAGCTGAAACAGGGTAACAACGACTTGTTACAATACCTCAATGCGTTCCGAAGGTTGATGACTGAAACCAAGTGGCCTATCGCCAAACAAACCGCGCTCTTTCACCAGGGACTGTGCGATGAGCTCAAAGACGTAGTGACTCAAATAGACCCCCAACCCAAGACCTGTGAAGGCCTCATCAATCTGGTGCTGCATTTGGACCACAGGCTGAGCGAGAGAAAAGGAGACCACAAGAGGAAAGGCTCTGCCTTCATAGGTCTCGATGGGAAGCCCAGAAACCAGCTCCACCGCCAAGACAGAGCCCATGGACATAGGGGCTAGCCTTACTGCCTCAGAAAAGGAATCACGCCGTAAACAAGGTGTTGCCTGTACTGCGGCAAGAAGGGACATTACATCAGCGAGTGTCCTGCCAAGCCAAAGGTCAGTCGGTACCGGAACAGGTCTGTGACGGCCGTGGTGGACATACCGGCGGAAAACTGACGGGCTCCAGGAATATGGAAGGGGCCTCTTGGAATCACACCTACATCCCTTCCCTGTCTAGCTCAGACCGAAAGGGGCAACGTCATTTGTTCATCACGGTGCACGTGGGAGTCCAGGACCAATGGATCCCTGTGGTGGCCATGGTGGACTCAGGGGCCACGGGTCTCTTCATGGATCATAATGAAGCGCAGAGATTGGGAATCACTCTCCTTCCCAAACTAAGACCCGAAGACGTATATGCAGTAGACGGGAGACGTCTAGTGACCGGACCCATCGGGCATCATACGGGAGAGCTTCCGGTGAAGTTCGGAAAATGGCATAATGAAACGATCGATTTTAGCATCATCAGAGCCCCACAGTACGGAGTCATATTGGGTCTGCCATGGCTCCAAAAAGCATAACCCTTCGGTGGATTGGACAACACACAACATCGAGATGACTTCACCGTTTTGTAGACAACGGTGTGGTATGTGTCAAGAACCCCACGACACCCATCAGAATGGAAGTCATACTGTTGCCACAGCAGCCGAGAAATCCGTTACACTTCCCAGCGTATACCACAGCTATGAGGACGTCTTTGATGAAGTAAGGGCGGACGTGCTCCCTCCACACAAGGTATACCATTGCCAGATCGACTTGGTTCCAGGGGCAAGTGTTCCCAGCGGCAGACTGTATGCCCTGACCGAGCCCGAAAACATACATCTGCGTTCTTATCTGGACAAACTCCTAGGGTTAGGCTTCATCAGACCATCCAAGTCCCCGGCCGCATCGCCCCTCTTTTTCATCCCAAAAGCCAACGGAGAATTGAGGGTGTGTGTAGACTTTAGGGCAGGGGTCTTCAAACTGTGGGGCGCGACCCCCAGGGGGGCCGTGGAACGATGCAAAGGGGGTCCCGCCTTCACAGTGTCACTTCTGCCTCCAGGGCTTCAGCCCCCCTCCTCCCCCATCCTGTGTCTCAGCCCGGGCTGCTGCAGTGCAGCTCGCTCTCCTGGGGCCTCGGCTGGGCAGTGTCTGGAGTCTTATCTCCGGCCTGCGTTTTCACAGGTCTTTAAAGACCATTAGCATATTTACATGCCTTTGTTAACTAATTACCAAAGCTTAGTTTTTTTATGGTTCCAGTACCCCCTGGGTCCCCACTCTGCCTATTTCTTACATTTGTATTGTTACACTTACTGCTGTAGTGTGAGAATGCATTTAATGAAAAGAAATATAAAGTTGGGTTGCCAAAAGAAACATGCCTGCTATGTGTTGTTTAAAGATCCTGCAGAGGCCTACTCTTGACACTAAATTGAGTTATAAATAAAAAAGTATGTATTAATTAGGTATGTGACTGTTCTGTCTTTATTCTCTTTAATTATTAGTCATGGATCATTAAGGCATCCCTAGAACACAATTAAAAGTGCTTTCTATTTATATGTGCTGTTCTAAGTATTCACAGATAAGTGCAAAAAAAGCAGCCGTAGGTGACTGCTTATTTCTGGGCCATCAAATTAATGATCTGGTAACCCTAATCATTAGACTGGAAGTTTGTTGCAGGATCAGCACATTATTTATTTCCTCCACCCTTGAACCCTGATTAATGCCATTATAGCAATAATGTAACTTATATCTGAAACCCTACGCTTCAAGTTTTTGGGAATGCACCCTGCTTTCAGACTACTCACTTCTCATTCTCGCCTTCACTTTCACGTTCACCCCAGCAATCACCGTGCACTCCCAGCAATCACCGTGCACTCCCAGCAATCACCGTGCACTCCCAGCAATCACCGTGCACTCCCAGCAATCACCGTGCACTCACAGCACTCACCGTGCACTCACCGTGCACTCACAGCACTCACAGCACTCACCGTGCACTCACAGCACTCACCGTGCACTCACAGCACTCACCGTGCACTCACAGCACTCACCGTGCACTCACAGCACTCACCGTGCACTCACAGCACTCACCGTGCACTCACACCAATCACCGTGCACTCACACCACTCACCGTGCACTCACAGCAATCACCGTGCACTCACAGCAATCACCGTGCACTCACACCAATCACCGTGCACTCACACCAATCACCGTGCACTCACACCAATCACCGTGCACTCACACCAATCACCGTGCACTCACACCAATCACCGTGCACTCACACCAATCACCGTGCACTCACAGCACTCACCGTGCACTCACAGCACTCACCGTGCACTCACAGCACTCACCACCGTGCACTCACAGCAATCACCACCGTGCACTCACAGCAATCACCACCGTGCACTCACAGCAATCACCACCGTGCACTCACAGCAATCACCACCGTGCACTCACAGCAATCACCACCGTGCACTCACAGCAATCACCACCGTGCACTCACAGCAATCACCGTGCACTCACAGCAATCACCGTGCACTCACAGCAATCACCGTGCACTCACAGCAATCACCGTGCACTCACAGCAATCACCGTGCACTCACAGCAATCACCGTGCACTCACAGCAATCACCGTGCACTCACAGCAATCACCGTGCACTCACAGCAATCACCGTGCACTCACAGCAATCACCGTGCACTCACAGCAATCACCGTGCACTCACAGCAATCACCGTGCACTCACAGCAATCACCGTGCACTCACAGCAATCACCGTGCACTCACAGCAATCACCGTGCACTCACAGCAATCACCGTGCACTCACAGCAATCACCGTGCACTCACAGCAATCACCGTGCACGCACAGCAATCACCGTGCACGCACAGCAATCACCGTGCACGCACAGCAATCACCGTGCACGCACAGCAATCACCGTGCACTCACACCAATCACCGTGCACTCACACCAATCACCGTGCACTCACACCAATCACCGTGCACTCACACCAATCACCATGCACTCACACCAATCACCATGCACTCACACCAATCACCATGCACTCACACCAATCACCATGCACTCACACCAATCACCATGCACTCACACCAATCACCATGCACTCACACCAATCACCATGCACTCACGCCAATCACCATGCACTCACGCCAATCACCATGCACTCACGCCAATCACCATGCACTCACGCCAATCACCATGCACTCACGCCAATCACCATGCACTCACGCCAATCACCATGCACTCACGCCAATCACCATGCACTCACGCCAATCACCATGCACTCACGCCAATCACCATGCACTCACGCCAATCACCATGCACTCACGCCAATCACCATGCACTCACGCCAATCACCATGCACTCACGCCAATCACCATGCACTCACGCCAATCACCATGCACTCACGCCAATCAC
This sequence comes from Lissotriton vulgaris, assembly GCF_964263255.1. Taxonomy (NCBI): domain Eukaryota; kingdom Metazoa; phylum Chordata; class Amphibia; order Caudata; family Salamandridae; genus Lissotriton; species Lissotriton vulgaris. The sequence continues at coordinate 1,080,985,625 of NC_141694.1, read as the reverse complement.
CATGCACTCACGCCAATCACCATGCACTCACGCCAATCACCATGCACTCACGCCAATCACCATGCACTCACGCCAATCACCATGCACTCACGCCAATCACCATGCACTCACGCCAATCACCATGCACTCACGCCAATCACCATGCACTCACGCCAATCACCATGCACTCACGCCAATCACCATGCACTCACGCCAATCACCATGCACTCACGCCAATCACCATGCACTCACGCCAATCACCATGCACTCACGCCAATCACCATGCACTCACGCCAATCACCATGCACTCACGCCAATCACCATGCACTCACACCAGTCACCATGCACTCACACCAGTCACCATGCACTCACACCAGTCACCATGCACTCACACCGACCACCATGCACTCACACCGACCACCATGCACTCACACCGACCACCATGCACTCATAGCGATCACCATGCACTCATAGCGATCACCATGCACTCATAGCGATCACCATGCACTCATAGCGATCACCATGCACTCACACTATTCACCCGCTCCCCCTGCACTCACACTATTCACCCGCTCCCCCTGCACTGACACTATTCACCCGCTCACCCTGCACTCACACTATTCACCCGCTCCCCCTGCACTGACACTATTCACCCGCTCCCCCTGCACTCACACTGATCAACATGCACTCACACTGATCACCATGCACTCACACTGATCACCATGCACTCACACTGATCACCATGCACTCACACTGTTCACCATGCACTCACAGCAATCACCATGCACTCACAGCAATCACCATGCACTCACAGCAATCACCATGCACTCACAGCAATCACCATGCACTCACAGCAATCACCATGCACTCACAGCAATCACCATGCACTCACACCAGTCACCATGCACTCACACCAGTCACCATGCACTCACACCAGTCACCATGCACTCACACCAGTCACCATGCACTCACACCAGTCACCATGCACTCACACCAGTCACCATGCACTCACACCAGTCACCATGCACTCACACCAGTCACCATGCACTCACACCAGTCACCATGCACTCACACCAGTCACCATGCACTCACACCAGTCACCATGCACTCACACCAGTCACCCATGCACTCACACCAGTCACCCATGCACTCACACCAATCACCATGCACTCACACCAATCACCATGCACTCACACCAATCACCATGTACTCACACAATTCACCCGCTCCCCCTGCACTCACACTATTCACCCGCTCCCCCTGCACTCACACTGATCACCATGCACTCACACTGATCACCATGCACTCACACTGATCACCATGCACTCACACTGATCACCATGCACTCACACTGATCACCATGCACTCACACTGATCACCATGCACTCACAGCGATCACCATGCACTCACACCAATCACCATGCACTCACACCAATCACCATGCACTCACACCAATCACCATGCACTCACACCAGTCACCATGCACTCACACCAGTCACCATGCACTCACACCAGTCACCATGCACTCACACCAGTCACCATGCACTCACACCAATCACCATGCACTCACACCAATCACCATGCACTCACACCAATCACCATGCACTCACACCAATCACCATGTACTCACACAATTCACCCGCTCACCCTGCACTCACACTGATCACCATGCCCTAACACTGATCACCATGCACTAACACTGATCACCATGCACTAACACTGATCACCATGCACTCACCCTTTCTGCTCCCGGCCATGGCCAGGTGAGCTTCTAATGTGGCAGCGCGTATTCCTGCGGATTGGGAGGCCCTTCACAGAGGTTGACTAGACATCTTTCTGATGTTAATTGCTGCATTTTGGTTATAAACTGGTACTGATGGGGTGAAATCTTTCCTCAGTATTACTGTGTTTAAAAGAATTCTAAATAATAAAGCAATGCTACCCCAAAATACGCAGCATCACAGAACATTATTTACATTTTCTACTCACACCATTTAGTCAAGCCTGTAGCATAATTTGGTCCTCACCTTCCTCATAACCTAGAGGTTTAGAAATTTTTGTCAGGAGGGGGTCCTTACGCTTGAAAATGTTGACAGGGGGGTCTCGGCATCCAAAAGTTTGAAGACCTCTGCTTTAGGGCATTGAACGCTATAACCATCAAAAACAGATACCCCTTACCTCTCATAAGCATTCTCCTGGAACAATGGGGAAAAAAGGCCCGGGTATACACTAAGCTTGATCTCAAGGGGGCATACCATCTTGTGTGCATGAGGAACGGCGACGAGTGGAAGACCGCCTTCAAGACCAGGTTCGGCCTTTTTGAGTACCTCGTCATGCCGTTCGGGCTCTGCAACTCCCCTGCGGCCTTTCAGTTTTCCTCAACGAGGTATTCCGGGATGTGTTAGACGTATACATCGATGATATCATCTACTCTGACACAGACGAGGACCATGTGCGACGAGTCTCATCGGTGCTCCAGAAGCTAAGGGAGAACATGCTGTACTGCAAACTCAGCAAATGCGACTTCCACGTCACGTCACATCAGTGGAATTCCTTGGGGTGATGCTGAGCCCAAACGGACAGGAGATGGCGGAGCGCAAGATCAGAGCGGTGGAGGAATGGCCGGTCCCACAGGGAGTAAAGGACGTTCAAAGCTTTATAGGCTTCGCCAACTTTTATAGGCGTTTTATCGAGGGGTTTCGGGATTGGTGGCCCCGATCTCTCAGCTACTGAGGAAATCCCAGGAGTTCGTGTGGAACCAGGATGCGCAAACCGCCTTTGTTGCCCTGAAAAAAGCCTTCGGTACAGCCCCGGTGTTGGCTCACCCAGATCCGGTACTTCCCTACGTGGTAGAGGCGGACGCATCTGAAGTGGCACTGGGTGCCATATTGTCCCAACGGAATCCAGGAACGGGGTTGCTCCATCCCGTGGCGTATATGTCCCGGAAGCTGAACGACGCGGAGCGCAACTACCATATCGCGGAGAAAGAACCTGTAGTCCATGACGGCAACCCAACACCTTTCTCCCCGTCAGTTGAGGTGGATGATCTTTTTCTCTGGATTCAACTTCCACATCACATATCGGCCTGGAACTGAGAACAGGAAAGCGGATGCGCTTTCGAGGCAGTCAGACGCCAAAGACCCAAGGCCTGTCGCGGAACACTCCATCATTCCCCCCAGGTGGTATTGGGGGTTATACAACCGGATACGTTCCTCAGGGGCATCCAGAGAGGGATCCGTTCGTTCACGTGGAGGAGGTGGCTCCTCAGTCACAGGGAATGGCAGTTGACGGATGGAATTCCCGTGAAAGGCCGCTGTATGTTGCTACCCACGCCTAGACTCCAGAGACAGGCCTTCAACTGGTGCCATGTATCACCATGTGCGGGTCATCTTGGGTTTGAGAAGACGGTGGCTAGCCTGGGAAGGCAATTCTGGTGGCCAGCCATGAGAGCGGACGTTCAGAAGTGGGGTTCGGCCTGTTCCATCTGTGCCTCCATGAAAGCCGATCACAGACATTCACAAGGGCTCCTCCAACCCCTTCCAACGCCCAGCAGATTGTGGGAGAACATCTCTCTGGACTTCATCGTGGGTCTGCCAGCGGATCAAGGGAAAACGGCTATCCTGGTGGTAGTGGACTACCTCACCAAGATGGGGCACTTCATCGCTTGCAAGCAGGTCCCTTCGGCAGGAAAGCTGGCATCGTTGTTGTTGAAGAACATCGTGAAACTGCATGGCCTGCCCAGTGTGATCGTGTCTGATAGGGGATCGCAGTTCACCGCCCAGTTCTGGAGGACATGGTGTTCGGCGTTGCACGTCAAGTCAGCCCTGTCCACGAGCTATCACCCCCAGACGGACGGCCAAACAGAACGCCTAAGGCTTAGCGGGACACGCAATTATGCAACTCTGGATATCACGCTTGCATAACGCCGTAGGACCGCCTATATGAGGAGGAGACTGAAAGGACGCTGCGCCGGATATTCGGATTCTTTACCGACGTACCCTGCAGCTGAGTGCTTCTCATCCGGAACGTTGCGGCTAACGAGGAACTATTGGAGAACGGAGGGAAGATTGGAGCATACGCTCTCTGCCCCGTGTCTTCAAACCCATCCTAAGAGCCGGAAACACTGCTGGGTTGCGCTATCGACTCGGACGAGTCAGCGCGGTTCAGAGCAGGGTCCCGACGGAGGCTGGTGGGAGCGGACGAACAACTACGAGCCTGGTCAAACGGAGGCTGGTGCGAGCAGAAGCTCCCAGCCCCCGTACTTTGTTTTTATTTGCCATTACGCTGAGACGCACACCGGGAGGTGTTTGCCGCGTCTCAGCGAAGAGTTCAGAAGAGGAAGGAGGTGCGATCGAGCGGCTGCTCTCGGCCCCACTCTTACGCATTGTTGGCTTTGGTTTTCAGTGTTTGGGCACAGAAGACGCACACCAGGGAGGTGTTTGCCGCGTCTCTGTGCATTGGGGCTTTGCAGAGGGGTCAGCTCCTAGAGGAACAGGTTGAGCGGCTGCTCCCTGTCCTCCAGTCAGAACTAGTGGTAGAGAGCCCGGCTGGGTGACTCCCATGTCCCTCAAGACCCCCACACTGCCACCAAGACTAGGCGACCCATCACAGCTGTCGAGCGGCATTGTCGGCCGCTATTTAGCACAGTGCCCTCCGTTGGAGTACATCGGGACCGGTGTGCATGCGGAGGACGGTGAGAACCTCCGGTGCTGTGATTGGGTATCGTATATTGACTGGAGGTTCCAGCCTCTTTTTTGAGTTGCTTTCTTTGTATTACCTTACCCTCGCCATTAAATATCCTTCATTTATCTGGTGGTCTTGTGCTCTGTGGGTGTCTGTCCCCGATCCCGGGACCGCCAGGTCGTTACACCCGCTGTGAGGGAATACAGAGCTTGTGCATCTCAGAGCAGCTGACAGGCATAACCAGGCAGCAGGAGGACCCCACTGCGGAACCACACCAAGGTACGCACGGCTGTGAAGGAGCGGAAAGCGTTCCTCAGGCCAGGAACAATAAATAGCAAGCAATCAAAGGCATTATATACCTCAAAAGCAATACAAGGCAATATGTATCATGAAATGTTAAAACAAAAGAGAAAAAGGACACTTATCTTGGCTGTGAGCAGAGAAGAACGAGGCCGAAGGGACACAGTTGATGGACTATGGTGTGGTCTCAGTCTTACTGAGTGGTGCATCCTTGGGGACTGTTCTCCCCCTGGATCTTGTTGTTTTTGCTACATTCCGAAGGGGTTATGGGAATGGTAGTTTATTAACGGCAGCCTTATCAAAACAAAGTGATGAAAGGTTGGCATAATCCTCGCATCCAGTCCTGACATAGAACTTGCCTAATGTGATATACAGAAAATCAACAAGATGGTTAGCAGCTACCTGAGTGGCAATGTCTGGGGCCCCAGTGTCAGACATCTGCAGTGCAGCAGCATGGGCTTCCCTCATACCCATAGGACACATTACAGGTTGTTGAGAGTAGAAAATGCTGCTACAACTTTTGGGGGTTTCAATCTTTAACCTATTAATTGATCACTGACAAGTTAATCACATTTTATATTGGGATATTAAAACATGTTTTGTAAAGCATCATTTGGTGTACTTTTCTTCATTGAAGCCACTAATATGCTCTGGGATCAGCTCAATGTGTAATGACTGCGACAGGAGACAAGGTAATAGCCAGTTATTTACCTGTAAACTTCATGACTCATGGTCACATCACCCAAGGCTCTGCTCACTAGCAGCCTGCGCCTGGGTCTCAAAAGACATGGTGGAAGGAGTGCATGGGCTTAGGACGTGTATGGGATATACCCCTCCCCCCAGATTTTGTAGTGGGGGGACACAGACAAGCGGACAAAATAATTTCCCCTCTCTCTTCTGTTAATCGCCGGACCACTGGCTCGTCAAGGCACTACCTATAATGGCCCTGCACTTGACCGGTGACGTTCCTTTTTGTTGTGCTGCAAACCTCCAGGAATTTTCTCTCACCTCACTGCCACAGCTACCTGCAGTCTGCACTTCCAGGACAAAGGAAGAGAGGTGGTTTGTTGATTGCTGTTTGCATCATGCCACTCCTCAGCTCTACCCTCCCTTATTTGATTGTTTCGCATTGTGCAATTCAGCCACTCAAAGGCTAATATTTTGTAGAAAAGTTTATTTTGAGCAGTTGAACCTCACCCCGGAACAAAAGAGCAATAAGTATTAGACATAGCCTACAATTTAAATCAATTAAGCAAACATCTTGTGTTACATGTGTTGTCTTTTCATAGGGTCTGCTATGCCGTGCAGTAGAAGTACAATAAATGTATCTTTATATGTTGGCGAAAAGACTCCAAACTGCATTTTAGTCCGGAGGTCAGCCAGGAGAGAGCGTGAGTTCCATAACAGCATGGCAGGTCCTGAAAAGGATTGGTGGTGTGTGAGAGGAATTGAAACTAAGGGACTCCAAAAACGTCTGAGACGGTGTGAGGCGGTACAAGTCGAGGATATACGCGGGTTGACAGCACCTACCCACTCTTTTCACATGGTGGACGCCGTCTACCCTGCCAAGTGGCCCCACAACAAATATGCTGAACTGGCCCGGTGTCATTTTCAGACAGGAGAAAACATTCAGCAGGGCCTTCAGTTGTTTGCTTTGGTTCAGAGCAGCAATGTACAGGGGGTTAGGGGGCTTTGTTATTCACAATTCCAGCTGAGCCTAAAATAAAGGCCGAGGTTTGGGGCCATTAGGCTTCCTTTTTATGGAGTATCATGGTTGGGAGCTATCAGGAACCTCACACCTAACAGCAATTGCAATAAAGGGGAAACAGCTCATCACTGAACAGGTACTTCAAAGAAGCATGCTTTGGACTTTGTTCAGTCCAAGTATATACGACAAATGCATTCACTGTAAGAATGTCATGTGCTGGTCGGTTCTAGTATTCACACAAATAATTTAAAATCCACTATTTTGTTTTATTTCTTTTATAGCGCTACTCATCCCAATCCAGCGTGTTGGAGCGCTTTATATCACACATACACATTATACATTGACAATAAATTGTGTGTGTAAATCAATTTAAAGGACGTAAAACATAAGACAGCGAGGGTTACAAGGTGTAGAAGTTGCATTTCTTTTCCTTCATAGCTCACTGTGCTATATTGAAAGGATTACGATTTATGAACTGCGAGTAACAAAAGATGTTAAAAGCATTAACCCATCCGCATAAAATAAAATTCAGTCATCTGCGTGTCACATGATGTGGCTTGCTGGAGACATACGAACCCTCTTAGCTACTTTGATTAAACACTGGGACTAGACAAAATACCCATCTCTTCAGCAAGTGCATTTACCTCCAGAATAATCTTACCATTATTATTATTTCCGGACATTTACTGGGTACATAAAGATATATGCAGCAGGTGCATTAAACCCATAATACATTTTAAAATGCAGACTTTGAAACCACTTAAGCAGAACAGATATACTACCACGTTTATCCTAGTTGCCAATTTCTTTCTGGCCGAGTATTAATGAATAAATGTATAAGTTGAGACCTAGATTGTGCACCAGGGTTGCATTGTTTTTTTTGGCACAACTCTGACACAATACCCGATTTGTTAAATATTGTATAGCGCTCAAATTTATTCATGATAGACCTCCTTAACATATGTGCGAGGTCTTGGAATCTGATGTCCCTTCTTGCAATATCACTTCCTCTGAGGTCATGGGTTGTGATGTCACGTGCTGTGATGTCACACGCCATGATGTCACTTACATTGTGCCTAACTTGGGGTAATCCCCCACTTCTTTCTTTTGGACCTGGCCCTGGCGGAAGCAGTATAAAGGACAACTGGTGTTGAAGACTGTGTAGGCTAGGCATCAAATTTAAATGTTGTCTTTGACTTACTAAGAGGCCAGTGTAACTTGTCGTGAAATAGAGTAAAGTCATCGAATTTCTGAGCTAAAGACATACGTCTAGTTTGGCATGTGGGACAGTTTTCAGTGGCAAGAGGCAGGCAAGAACGCCATAGCCAGCCTAAGTCCAGTCATGACAGTATTAAGGCCCGATCTGCCATTTTTAGTAGAAAAGAGACATGAATTGCTTCATCTTTTCAGGACCTAGAGGTAATAGTTTGCCACTTTAAAGATTTTGTTTATACGGGTGAGTCAAACGTGATGATTAGCAGTGAAACAGCAGTGAGATTGATAGGAAGTAAGCAATGCCTGAGTTCATGGGCTTTTGCATTTCATTGTCCCCTTTTAAAATACTGGATGGCATGCTAATTTATCTCCCCCCCCCCCTCACCCCCCCACCCATCCGCCAGTCACGCAGGGGAGTTTCTGTATTCCCTGGACGAGTTCCCTTCAAAGTATAGGTTGAAATATTTGAATTCCACCGTTCTCGGGGGACCTAATATACATGTGGACGCATCTTCTGACCAGCATGGTCTACTTCTTTTGGAGCATATGTCAACTTGGGATGTCACAGTTTGTGACTCAGTCCACTCACATTGCTGGTCACACCGTAAACACCTTTTTTTCAAACACTCAAGTTTCAGTACTCAACAAAAGTTTCCTTACTTGTTCCGACCATACTCTCATTCACTTCCATGAGTCACTGAACCTTGGCCCACACGGACGCAGGTTTTGCTCTTTTCCACTGCATCATAATTGAGCCACTGTCCCCGGTGCTAGTCTTGCCTTGAGCAATAACTCTCTGCCAATGTCGGGGCCATGGAGGTCGATGTCAGATCAGCCGCCTCCTGGCTTACACAGGTGCCTAACCATATCACACCTATTAAACACAGAGATGTTAATTTCTCAGCACAAAGACAGTCAGTCCCTTGGTTTAGTGAGGAGTTTAAAGTGCATCATTAGCACTAAGAAAATGAAAAGCGATTGGAGGAGTCATTACCTTTCTAATGATTATGCGCTCCTCAAGAAGGCTTTAAATGTATACCATTGTGCATTTAAGAAAGCTCCGTCTGACTTTTTTAAAGATCAGATTGACATGTCTCAAAACAAGTCCAATAGCTATTAACAAAATGGTCAAAAATGTATGCACAGAGAAGCCTTTCTTCAGCCTTTAACACCTTCTCTTAATTTATGTACCCAATTGGCTAACTTCTTTGACACCAAAATCCAAACGATCAAGAATGTTTTACATCTCGTGGACACTACCTCATTGAGGATCAGGGACCACAAGGCACTGCACGTAAATTGTGCTCTCTGGTGGCCAATTTCTACAGGAATTTGCCTTGAGTTCACTTGAGGAGTCTGCTTAGGGCTTGAGTGCCTGCATATCAGGGTCACCAGAGGACCCCTGCCCTCCTCACATTCTCACTGCCAATTGTATGGCCAACAAACCTGTTCTACACCAGCTTCTACATCAGTCAATGTTTTGGGCCACAGTGCCCAGTGGTTGGAAGCAGGCCAAGTTGATTCCTCTTTTAAAGAAACTCTTGGCAGACAAGCTCAATCATGCCAATTTCTGTCCCATTTCTCTGCTACCACCATTTAATAAGATTTTAGAGACGCTCATAAACAAGCAGATCTCTTCTTTTTTTTAGGACAGAATGCAGAATGCTCTTCTTCACCCTATCCAGTCGGTTTCTGCCAGGGTATCCACACCAAAACCACACCGTTATAGGTCTGAGATACAACTAGGATAGCAGTAGATACATGGAAACAGGTGGCACTGATCCTACTTGATATGACTGTGGCCTTTAACACAGTCTTGCATTCAACACTCTTGCTGCACCTCAAAGTGATAGGTGTCTGTAGTTCTGCTCTGGCATTGCTCAGTTCCTTTTTGACAGACCGGTCCCAGTCAGTCTGGATGGTCCAATTTGCTTCTGTTCCTAAACCATTAGGTTATAAGGTCGATCAGGGGTCTGCAGTAAGCCCCACATTGTTTTCAATGTGTTTATGACTACTTTGGCACCAGAATCATTTGGCCTACAGACAATATCTTATGCAGATGATACGCAACTGCTTCTCATCCTGGACAGAAATTCACCTAATGCACTGCGTAACTTCCAGAACCGCATGCCTCCTGTGTTTCAGTGGATGCGCGATAGTGGCCTCAAATGTAATACTAACAAGACAGAAATTCTGCTCAGTGGGGTCCCACACCCAGCTGTGACAATGACCATTAGCCCAAGGAAGCGTCCCCACCAACTCCCCCTAACACTGTAGTGCACAATCTTGGGATGATAAAATGCTATACTACTGATTCTTTCACCTTCCCGGAGGGGGAGGGAGGGATTGGTGCCTGCTTTGACCTGCTTTATAGGTTTTTAAAGTTCTTCTAACTCCTCCCTCTCCCACAGCAGAAAACTGTGATCCAGGCTTGATCACCTCAAGGGTGCATTATGCTAACTCTCTGTACTGAGGCCTACCCGTCTACCTCCTGAAGAGATTAAAGCTGGTGCAGAATGCTGCTACCAGGCTTCTATTGTGCCTTTCCAGGAGAGCCTACATTCAAGCCAGGCCTAAAGGAACTGCACTGGTTGCCTATAAAAGAATGTGTGAGATTCAAAGATTTGGTTCCGGCACACAAAGCTTTTTATCACAAAGGCCCTCAGTATTTGCCAACAGATTCACACCTTACCAACCAGCTTCGTCTCTTTGGTAATCCAACTCCTTGCTGGTAGTAATTCCTCATTTCAGGGAAAAACAAGCATTGGCATAGTCAATAGGTCTCGCTTTTGGGACCTTATAAGTATTTAGGTATGCAGCATAATATCCTTGGTGCAACATCATCAACTGTTGCATGGCTAAATACTTATAAGGTCCCAAAAGCTAGACCTATTGGCTATAACAATGCTTGTTAACTAGTAGTAATGAGGTGAACATTTTGTCCAGACAGTATTGATATGTGTTAAAATGACAATTGTGAAATAAAACTACCAAACATTGTTTTACAATATGCCTCATAATTTGACTTCTCATGGTGCACTACGCAGTCACCCTGCCGCAAAATTTAGTTCTCCAATGCTGCATAATTGAAGTCATCCTGCATAGTGTTCTCTTAATGAATATGTTTGTCGTGGCTGTCTGTAAATAAAATTAACAAACATTTTTCTATTGGCATCAAGAATGAATTTGTCTGTATATGCTCAAATTACTGGTGGCTGGATAATGACACATGGGGACACCCTGTCCTTAGTGTGACTAGGACTATAGCTAATTAAAACAGCATATCACGAGCAGTGTTGTTTGGTGGTAGGATAGTTCAATATGTTACACCAAAGGTAGGTGTCCATGTGTGATGTTGTTGACTGAATGCCTGTTGAATCACCTAACCTGTCTTCTTTGGCATCTCCTAGTATGAGGTAAAGTTGCCAACTGCTACAATTCAATGTGCTCTATTGGATGTGGTCATAAGTAAATTCAGCGAACATCACTTAAAAGCCAGACTGGTAGTACATCACATTCACATGTCTTTTTCTTATGTTGTGCCCCTGTCCTTCGAGTGAGGGTTACTCATGTCATCTACTCCTCTAAGTAGGAAGTGAAATTGGTAGTAGATCGAGTATTTCAGGCATAAATGGAAAAGTTGAGAGAATGATCGAAAGGATCCCTGGAGTGGGCACATACTTGGGGCATCATTCCACACCCCAATGGAGAGATATAAGACCAAGTCCCAGTCTAGGAAACCAAATGGGAGCTAAATCAAGCAAATGTTATCTTATAGGAACGTAGGACTGTCTGAACCAGAGGCACCGAGAATGGCCACACAAGGCTGTAAAATCAGAGGTTCAAAAAAGGTTAGTCACAAGCTTCCATTTTTCAAAACTAAGCTGATTTTGATTGTAATCCTCTGTAACGCGGGCTTGCGTTGCTCTGACTAGTCGTGTTAGATTGTATGTTTTATAGAAACCATTTTAATGACCCGTTTTACACAACCCTGTACTAGAAAGAAGAGGGTGCCTTTATTGTCATGATAAAAGGGCGACAACTCTGAAGCTCAGAAAACAAAAAAAGACTAGTTAATAAGGGTTTTCCTATTCTGTAAAATAGGTTAAAACATTTTTTTAATTTTGTCGTAAAGGCCCAATGGCCTATGGATCAGATTCTCGAAGGAAGTAGTAACTTTAAGAGTTGTACGTACCTACAATTGCAATAGGATTGCTGTCTTTTTTGGAAATTTACAGAAGTCCAAAGGCTATACAAATAAATCTGAGTAAATCTGCAGACTGTTCGCTGGCAATAAATTAGCTGATTTATATTTAAGAGTAGGGTGCAAGTGTGCCTCAATTTACTTTTTTTTCTCCAACTGGGAAATATGTTTCCAAGAGGAAAGAACCTAAAATTAGGGGATAGTAGGGATTAATTCACATCCAATTTGCACATTTATTCCTGAAGTGCTGTCCACTATGTGTAGGTGTTCAATTTCGTATTGTTTAAACCATAAGAATGTTTGAGAGAACACCCCTAATGATGAATTTGTGAGTGTGGTGCTCAAACTACCAAGCGCTACAGCCTCCCCGTCCCCTAGCAATAATCCAAATTTACCAATATCCAACAACAATCCTACTTATGATGTTTCAGAGGCCATAAATTGTTATCTATTGTAGAATTGTATGCAGGTCCTGATTCAATAAATTATTTAATTTTTCAAATTGCACAATTTGTAAACAAACCTATTTTGTTAGTCTGACACCATTCAAATCTCACTTCAGGGAGAGAGAAGGAAAGAGAAAGTGTGTAAATAGAGAGAAAGAGACCTGCACCTGCATTGACCAAGTTCAGTCCACTCACTACCTTTAAGCAAAGGAAGATAAAAACCTATTCGAAAGGTGGGCATGTATGCTACCTAAAGATTGCACAGCTGATGGCATAGCACGGATCGCAAAAGTGACAGGGTCTTTCCATAAAATCTGAGTCTGGGGCAAAACTTTAACAAATCAACCCACTGGAAGTACTGTTCTACAGCCTGTGTTCTTTTGCACGGGGGACTTGTAAAGTTGTAATGTAAGGAGTATGGTGCTAAAAGAAGACAAAATTCAACCAGGGAACACACAATCACTAGTAAAAACAGGCAAACAAAAGGATTCTCATAGTGACATACAAACATGATGTCTATCATACAAACTGAAAGTGGGATTTACATAAGTAAATGATTCACATTTGGAAAGCCTCAACTATCCACGAACAAGTTGTTAGATGCAACAAAAATTAACAAATTGAGTACCAGCCCCTACAGTTCAAAACTAGAAAAGCCAAAAATAAAAATAAAACATGTACACCTAAATGTCCGCGGAGAATACTAATACATATATCCCTTTAACCCCATTATACACAACATCAAGCTGTTTTTTCTATGACCCGATAGTAAGGAAATGGTTAACTTACAGTATTGAGTAATAGTAACAACTGCTTTATAGCGCGTAGAGGCGACAGAATTGCAATATAAGACACCATTAAAAAGCAAGTTGTGATATTATTAGCAGAGGAAGCATTGTCTACCAAAACATGCCCAACCGGCCTATGATAAAGGTAACACCAGCGGAAATGCATGCACGTTTGTGTACTGACGCGGGGTACAATGGCTTTGTGATTCTGCGCCTGCGGGCTGTGCATCAGTAGTACCAGGGAGAAGTGGAAAGCGACAAAGACACCGCTGCCTCAGCCACATCTTCGCCTTGTGCTGAGTGTGGGAAAGTAGATAACAAGCTGAGAGTAAATTCCGGCACAAGAGAAGTCAAGGTGGTAAAGTGCTGTTCCTCGACCTGAGAGTGCGGTCTCAGGTCTCCCCTGGCCAGTAGCGGCACGTTAAATGCCACAGCACTTGATTGGGCACTTTTTAAAAGCCAACCTGGCACAACCAGAGGGGTGGTCGAAGAGTGAATGAACAATCGGGAAATTGAAGCAGAACTGATTACACGTCCTCCTCCTCCTCCGTACGAGACCAGTGCTTGAGAAAATGTGCTTGGCTGCCAACTGCAGCCCATCACTGTGCAGTGCAGAGTTGTTAATTAAAGTTTGCAGCCCTGTCTCACGATCAGTAAATGTATGTCAAACAAGCATTTACAATACAACGGTCTCGCCTTTGCAAAAGTTAGAGCTATTGGCATTGTAAATGACAACATTTTTATTTATGTGTTGGTTTTGAAAACAGATAAATAAATGGCATTGTCATTTACAATGCCAATAGCTTAATCTCTCGCAAATGCCCCACACACACACACAGAGCCCCCAGACACACACATAGCCACACACACAGCCACACACAGAGCCCCCACACACACACAGAGCTCCCCCCCCATACACACAGAGCCCCACACACACACAGCTCTCTAACGGTTGCATCACTCCACCGCGCCAGATTACCATTCAGTGATGCGTTCAGGTGTAGATATGAAGATCTAATACCGGCCGCCCGACACGTTTAAGCCAATTTACGGGTGAGGTCTCTCTGGTGGGATGTTTGACAAATTTAAATGCAAATAGCAGTCCCGATTGCAAAATTCTTTGTAACTCTGAAACAGTGCACCTTATTTGGGTATTCAAGTGCACCTTATTTGGGTATTCACAGTAATCCACGTAGAACGGACAATAGGTGCAAGTACTGCGGACATGTGTGTTAGAGCACTTACCATCTGTTGCAGTTTTTTGTGCATCAATTGCACTTCCCAGGTGTTGAAACGCCTGTCCTTAGACTCCCAGTGACGGCATAAGTGAAACTAATGTGGCCCGCAGCTCCGTCGCCCTAAGGCCCCCCGACCGCGTGGCAGCCAACGTTGCGGCCCTGTAAACCTTTCATCTACTGCGACCTAAGTAGATGACAGATGACAACCCGTCTCGACTGAAACAATTGTACTACAAAGTTTGAAAGCAAGCGTCTCTAAATGGAATCAGGCACTAGATAACGAGGTTCCTGCTGACCTGGAGTCATTTGGCACCTTGGCGTTCATTAAAACAATTGTACTACAAAGTCTGAAAGCAAGCGTCTCTAAATGGAATCAGGCACTCGATAACGAGGTTCCTGCTGACCTTGAGTCATTTGGCACCTTAGAGTTCATTAAAAGTCGTAAAATCATTCCCTTGGTGCTGGGACCATTTGTGCGACATCCTTACTGCGGGATCAACCCCGCCCCTCTTCCATTAATAGCGTCGGACAGCGCCGAACGTGTAGAGCCATTAGTGCTTTCGCAAGATACATGTATGTTGGCCCAACACAGCATTCCTCTCAGTCATCCCTAAACATTGCATTGCGTCAAAATTGACCCCTGCTCCCTGCTTTGAAGCCATTGTGGGTGTGTGACATTACAGCGCACCGTCCCGTGCAGTAACAGAGGTCTAAATTGCTGGGACGTGCCGATATTTTGGTAGCTTTGGATACAATTGACCCGACTCGGGTATCGGAGTGCTTAACATTCCTAGAGGACACCTTTATTTTTGTTAGGCCTGAGGATATTAAGTGATTTGCCCAAAATCACGTGAAGTTCAGCGTCCTCGCCAAGACTCAAACCCACTTCACCCGCTTCGAAGTCGGACGCCCTGGCCGTTAGGCCAACACCCCGCCTCAAACGGGCGGTGTGCGCTTGCCCCCGTCTGCCCATTACACCACGAACATTTACCACAACCTTGTGTCTGAAACTGGCTATACGCCACAAACAAGTGCGGGCACACGTGCAGCCGTCTCAAGAAGGGGCGCAAAGACAGACCTTCGCTCTCAACTGCCCGAAGCATGCCCCATATCTCAGCTAAGGAGAACGCTGCGCCTGCGGTCCGACAACGGAACGGGTTCCTGTAACAATGCCGGCCAGCACGCGCGCCCCCCCCCCCCCCCGGAGGGCATCAACAACGTTACGGGCTCCCTGGAAACCCACCTCAAGGCCCAAGAGCACCATAGACCCAGGGGTCCTTGTCCCCCTGTGCCTGGACGTCGGCAGGGAGACCGACCTGTATGGGCTTCCCGGCGACCAAGTGTGACGGCGTCTACTGGCAAAGAATACATGGGTAGAGGGAAGGGGGGGCTAGAGCGGGACAAAGGAGAGCTGCGGGCGGAGGGAAGGGGTGCACAAACAGGGAGTCAGAGGCAAGAAACAAAGGCACAAACAGGGGGGCAGGGGCACGAAGAACGGCACAAACAGGGGGGCAGAGGCTTACCTCATGTCCTCGGTAGACGCTGCTCGGAAAGCACAGCGCGCCCTGTAGGGATTCGGGGCGTGGTTTTCGAGCTCTCTCCTTCCCATTGGCTGGAAGGTAAAATTCCAGCCAATGGGAAGAGGAGAGGCGGGACTTAAAAAAAGACCCAGAAACGCCCCCGAATCGCGTCGTGACGGGGAAAGAGTGATTGACAACGAATCTCTTCCAATGGCTAGCCTCATTTATGGAGCTAACCAACGGAAGAGAGGCGGGACAAAGCCACATACTGTTCTAACATAAGATTTTGCCTGCGCGAACGCGGCTATGCAGCGGACGCCAGGCGAAACCTAAAAACGTATTTTCTATGAGGTCTTGTTTACCTTTAAAGATGATATCCTGTAAAATGTAGACTGTTTTGTGTTGCATCCAACTCGCGCTTCATACCCGAGGCAACAAAGCGCATTTACGGGCTACCCTGTTGCCGTGCTTTTTATTTATTTATAGAGTTTTATATAGCGTGAACGTGGCCCACGAGGATATCAGAGCGCTTTACAGTAGAAGAATATTAACGAATGAGGTAGTCTACAGTCAAAAAAACAGATTTCCCACTTTGTAAAGAAATAGAAAAAAAGAAAAGAAAAAAAATTATATATATAGAGAGAGAGATATATATTTATATCTCTCTCTATATATATATATATATATATATATATATATAAAGAGAGATTTATAGGTCTCTCTCTCTCTATATATATATATATCTCTAATATTATTCGTTCAGTCATATTATGTCTGGTAGCACAATTTCCTAACGTCAGCAACTGTCTAATGTACAACGTTCTGCAGAACCCTATTAGGTTTGATATATATATATATATATATATATATATATATATATTATTTATTTATATATATATATATATATCCAGTTTCCACCCTCAGCGCTGCTTGCACGTGCCCAAAAAACGAGAGACGGACTCTTCCTTCTTTTCAGCAGCCGCTGTAAGTTTTATTTTTTCATTTTCATTAGTGCATTGCCGTGCTATATATATATATCTCAATATCAAACAGAGGACCAAAATAGGGTTCTGCAGAACGTTGTACATTAGACAGTTGCTGAAGGTTAGGAAATTGTGCTACCAGACATAATATGACTGAACGAATAATAGGATGGATAGATAGATAAATAGTTAGATAGAGATAGATATAGTCCTTTCCGTGACCGGGGAGGAAGTTGGAGCTGATTATATATATCTTGTAGCATAACTGGCAATGATTCACGCTCAGAAACGAAAATTACAATCACCAAGGTTTATTTTTCGATACCTTGGTGATTGTAATTTTCCTTTCTGAGCATGCATCATTACCAGTTTTGCTACGAGAAATTAAGTATCGGCTTGGGGCTCCTGCCGGCTCTGTGCGATATATATATATTTTAACAGCCCGCGCTGTTAAAAGGCAAACCACGTGGGTGTAATTCAAAATACAGAGACTGCCTCCCGTGATCAAGGCTCTCACGAGCAGAAACGTTGGGACAAGGAAGCCTCTTGCCTTCGTGTTTCACCGAATAAATGATTTATTGCAATCCAGCCAGTGCGCCTCTTTGAAAGGAAAGGAGGATTGGACGATTGATTGATTGATATATATATATATATATATATATATATCAATCACAAGGTTTGCCTGCAGAGAAGGAGCCCAAACAGTTGAATTGCTTATGCCTTCAATTTTATTCGAGGGAAACAACATGAACCGGTTAGGTGCTTCGTCCAATCAGTTCCAGCGTTTCATGTCTGAGGACACTTAATCAGGGGATCGGGGCTTTGGTTCAAATACCTTCAACAGCGGATTTGGCAATCCATTTAACGGTGATGTTCCCGCCCAGATGGGCGTGGCAACGCAGTGGCCCGATGGTAATTGTAGTGCCGTTTCTTCCTCCTGTGAGGCGCCATGTGGTATCACATCACCATATGAATCCCAAGTGGGTTGCTAACACTGTTGCCGCCTAGGTTGCTGTTTTGCTCCCTCGAATGGCTTCACTCTGTTCCAATTGTCACCACGCCAAGTGCCGCAGTGGCACGACTGCACAGAGGTGCAGCAGGGCTCCCTCGCGACCCAGGCCAGGCCGCATACATCAATCACAAGGTTTGCCTGCAGAGAAGTAGCCCAAACAGTTGAATCGCTTATGCCTTCAATTTTATTCGAGGGAAACAACATGAACCGGCTTGGGATTCATATGGATATGCAACCAACCACAGTTTATTTGTGTGAAGACCACCCGTGTGGCAGGGAGAAGCCCAAATGAATGGGTGTTAATGACCCAGCCTTTGTCCTTGCTCTGAGGAGGCCTTCTGTCGTAACAAAGAAGTGAGCGTGTGTAGCCCGCTATTGTATATGTTCTTAGAAGCCCACAGAACAATGGCAGAGGAGCAGTGGATGCCATGGACTGGGCATTATACAACTAGCCGAGAAGTTCCTTTGCAGAGCCCTACCAACCTCCTGATTGGTTAGAGAACTCCCTTTCTTGACCCACAACATGTTCAAAACAAGCATTGGCCGCGCGGCCGTAAAAGTAAGGACACCCGGCCGCGAAATGAAATACATTTATTTAAAGGGTTCGAAGCGCTATCGCGTAAAAAGTAAACCCCGGTATGCTACTGCTTTCTCTCTCTACATTAATTCCTATCCTTTCCCCTTCTTTTCTCACGCTACTCTTTTTTTACGGTGACAGTGGATGGGGGACAGTCAAGAGTATATACTGTGTAACTGTACCACCTGCTTTATAGCCATTGTGAGCTGCAACCCTGTAACAAGTCGTGATGATTATATGTTTTAGATTGTAAAAAACAATAAAAATACATTGAAATAAAAAAAACTAGTGGCGACGCGAGTTGTGCGCACGCACGCGGCGGAAAAAAAGTGCTGTGCACGTCGCGCGCGCAATAGCAAGCTGGTGCCCAGCCTGGATAGCACTTTTAAACCACCTACTAAATTTCTCGCAAGAGCCGAGCATGTGCTGACTCTAGCGAGACCTAAAAAGTGGGGTGGTTGCTCCTTCTCTTATCCGGCCACCAGGGAGTGGAATGCCCTTCCAGTTCCGCTCCATGCTTAAAGGGACACTCTGTCCTTTAAGAGACTTCTTAAGACCTGGCTCCTTGGTTCTGCCTTATAGACCCTCTCATTTAGGGATCAGACTTGCTACTTAGCACCAGATACTCTATTGAGTAGCTGTTGTGCTTTTCAAATCTTTAGAGAATAATAATGTGCAATTGCTTCAGCAGGTTAGGGTAAAAAAAGAACAGGATTAATGATTTTTTTTTAGGACATTTAGAATAAAGAAGTTCTTTAAATGGTGTAAATGTTTACAAGTACTAAAAAGCATGTCCAGCGGTGAAGACGTGTTAAGGTACATTAGGGTGTCATGTAGGTATTGTTGGATAGAGACATCTCTTTTTACCAGTTAGATAACTAGGTGACCATGGGCTCAAATGCAAACACGTAAAATGAGACCCACTCCACCAAATAGGTGTCCCAAATTCGCAGCGAACCTTAGTATTTTTTAACCTTACGTAGAATTTTCCACACAAGACTGTTTGACACAGGAGGTGACAGCAGTGCATAACGTTACTTAAGATTCGATAGAATAGATGTCCCTGCCAGCACATCATATTGTCTTTGCTATTAGAGTTCACAATGGCTAAAGTTAGCAGAAAACCATAATAAATACAAGCCTTATTATTAAAACAGAATTTCACATTCTGAACACAGTCCGGACAGAGTACGCCCATCCATAGCACATATGTGCTATGTTTTTAGACTCCTATATGAATGCACATCTGCATTGGTTTACACCATCCAAAAAGGTGAGTAGCGGGATACTTTTTTGCCCAGTGTTGACAATGACACTGCAATGCACATGTTCTCATTTTCGACAGTGATATTTTAAAGTTCACATTTGCCCAAGTCAGTTAACCTTCTGTGGTGTCCTTCATTGCTTTCTTTGTGCAGGCGAAACTATCAGTTTTTCACCAGCATTCAGTTATCTGCACAGTTTAGAAGATGTGATATTGTTTTGACAATAGGTTGTGCTGTACAACAGCTCCTCCTCAGAAATTCATTTTTAGGTCGAGTCTGAGCCAGCGTGTATGGGCTGCTCTGGGTGGCTTCTTGTGAGCACTCTAAACTACTCCATGTGGGTCTGACTCCTCCCACACATAGGATTGGCTTTTGCGTGTGTCTTTCACTAATGAAAGCACGCAAATGGCTAAAGGCGGGTGCATGTCCCACCTTATTTTTTAATGTTCATTCCCACAGCATTTGCTCTCGGGAGCGAGCAGCGGCGTGCAGGGTGGCAGCTGCATTCCTTGTCGTGGATCAGGTTACTAATTAGGCACAGCGTGGTTGCTTTCACTTTAGCGGTCGCGCTTGTTTTAACGTTTTTTATTCTGTGGCTAAAATTATAATTATAATACTTATAAGAACTACAATAAAATGAAATATAGTTTATCAAATTTCTCAAAAATAGGTTGGCATGTTTGTGTTGATTTTTCGTTATTATATAGATGTATTATGCCCATCGAGGTCCACTGTGAGGTGGCCACTTTCATAGTCAAATGAAGCAGGCCGGTTGCACCATCCATCTTTGTTCAAAATAGGAAAGCGTCAGAGAGGAGCCAGGTAAGAGCAAATTATATTTACGAAGCACTACCTCTGCAGTAGCGTAGGATCTAGTGGCCCCTTGCAACATCGCATGTTAAAGGGATGGCAAACTCCTCAATGGCTCCTCTTGGGAATTGTTAGTGTCAAACGTCGGAACTAAGTTCTGCATGGTTTGTCTCTGGTTTAGTTTTGCATAACTATCCGTTATTTTAAGGCTTATATTGAGCTTTTTGTTCAGAATGTTTTTATTTACCTTTTTTAAATATAAAGTGCCCTCGAACACACCAGTATCTAATATACACAGAGGTGGTCTTGCTAACTACATTTAAGTACTCTACGATTTTTGAGCGTCATTTTTTTTAATGCCTTTTAAGTAAGCATGTTCATCATGTTAGGATTATATGTATCAACGTGTAAACAATCTTGACTGTTACTTTGTACGCATACGGGATTTGTCTAGTGTAAAGCTCTCAAATTTCTGAGGTCCGTAGGCTTAGTCTGAGGGTTGCACCCCCTAATCCAAGCCAAGACACCTGGCCTCTGGTTTGATGTTAAAATACTGTTTAAAATGAGTTCCAGTGGACCTATCACATCCCAGGGCACTGATATGTCTGTACCTTCTGCACTGATTATATGTACAACCCTACTAATGGGTCTCCAAGTTTCTCAGTCCACCTCCCTTTACTTCACGCCTACTTCATCCATCTCTCCTCCCCATCATTCCTTTCACACTCTCTTCCCATCACCTTTCTCTCATCTATTCATCCTGATCTTCTTCCTCTTGTCTTCCAACATTCTTAATTCTGGCCCCTTTCACTTCCTCTTCTGTTGTCAATTTCACCCAAATTTACCTCCTTTCTTTCTGATCCGTATTTGCTTATTCCATTTGATCAGTTTTTTCACACAGAGCCAGGCTCTATGTGTACACTGTGTTTAAAACAAGCATTTGCAATGCAATAGGTCTCGCATTTACACGACTTTGAGCTATTGGCATTGTAAATGACAATGCCTTTTATTTATATTTTAAGAAACTAAAACCAAAATAAAAAGCATTGTCATTTACAATGCCAATAGATTAAACTCATGTAAATGCGAGACCTATTGCATTGCAAATGCTTGTTTAGTTGGTCACTTCCAAGACAGTGGAAGTCATTTCCCTTTACACTTCCAAGAGTTTCCCTTACTTGTTGCTGTTTGTGTCTGAATAATGCTGTGTTTATTGAGAGGGGAAGACAAGATCTCCACTACAGCCAGTGTGAGGGCAAAACTGTTATTCTAAATCTGGCTCCCACCTCCAAACCATGTAGTGTGATCCTAGACATGTGGTTCAATCTAACTAAGCTTCAGGCACAGCTAAACTCTTCTAAAGTCAAAGAGGCAACTAAGAAGCACATATAAAGTGTCTTTTAGCCCCCCCCCCTTACTTACCACGGGTTGGCTTCATTTTCACCCTTCTTTTCCCCTTCCTTTTCATTGATGAGCTCATCTCTATGCATTTCGGTTTCACTGTATCTCCATGGTTTTGTTTTTCCCCTAAAGCACGGCCCAAGTACTATTTTTCAATGTCTTCTTATCCCAGCTCCCCCTACAAACTATTTTTCTATACTGCAAAGCTGGTCAAAAGGCAAATACAATTCTTTCTCTTCCGGCTGCTAGATCTCCCTCTTCACACTTCCCAAAAGTTCTGTGTATATGTAAGCTCAATGTACACAACACACAAATCAGCAGCCTAAGTGTAGCACATACAGTTCTACAAAGAGGTGGGTAAATGCATGAGGTCATAAAGTACAGCAGCCACAATCGTCCTCAAAGAGGCCAGGCACCAATAATTCTCCCCACACACGTCCCAATTTTGTAAATGTAATCCTCTGAGCTTCTTAACAAAAAAGCAAATTCACCAACCATACATATGCTTTGAGAAAATGATGCCTGTATCAGAGCTACCAAACCAGGTCACCGTTTCTTGGTAGCTATAACTATTTACCAAAGATTACTTCATTGTTAATATGCAACTCTCCAAATGTCACTTGTAAATCATAAAATTCTTGAGCAAGGCCTCCATGCCTTAAATCATTGTTTCAATTAAATGGTCAATATGTTGGCTCGAATAATCCTAACACATCAGCTAGTTTTGAGCATTTTATAGTTTTTGTGAGCCTCCATACAATAAAGGTTTTGTCCTTTAGTGCTTCCCACGCACTACTCATTTGTGACCTTCCACCGGATGTATGCTTCACACACAAACACTATGTTTCTGGTGTTAATCACTAACACCTCATAATAGCGCTTTGCTCACACACCTCATTCTGCATATCTCACTATACCCATCTCCTGTGAGCATCTCACAGCAGGCTTTTTAATATTGGTAAGCATCTCTCTTCCACACAAACACTGTGCATCTTATTTTTGCAAGCAACCCACAGGGCTCATTCTTTTTGCACATTTTTCTCAAAGGGCTTCTTATGTTTTTGTGCAAGATATAGCGGTTTGAGTGCACCCTGTGCTCATATCATCCATCTGCAATAACACTTCTCATAGATTAGACAACAAAAGTGTTTGTATTGTGCTGTATACTTTGCGATACGTTGAGGGTTTCTCCTTCCTCAAGCCCCAGGAATGCAGGTGATAAGCTTATAGTGTTAGAAAAAATCTTCTTGCTCTCTTTCTTGAGCCCTGCTAAACCAGGGGCTTCCAAAAGGGATCTAACAGACTTTACTAATCAAACAGAGACACAAAGTCCTATACCATACTGTTAGACCAGTCAGCCTTTGGGTGGTCTTCTTCCAAACTTTTACCCTGCTTACCTTCTCTTTTTGTTGGCCTTAGGACTCTGAGCACGTTACCACTGCTGCCCAGTGCTAAAGTACGTGTGCTTCTCCCCTAAACATGGAAAGATTGGAGTATACATATTTAATTTACTTTTAAGTCCCTTGTAAAGTGGTATATCACATACCCAGGGCCTATAAATTAAATGCTACTAGAAGATGTGCATTAAGAACAGATAATGAACAGAACGCGGAACAAATCAAACATTCAACCCCAGTCTTAGATCTGGGATTAATCCATAGTTTTTTGGCTCACAACGCCACCCGAGTTTGTACCCAGCCATACGCAAATAAGTCTTGGCCCTGCCCCCCTTGGGAACCGTCCAGCCATAACTGCCAGGCCAGGTCCTCCCTGGACCAGCAACAAGCATCCTGGGACCATTTTCGGGTGATCACCCCTCATCAGCCAGACTAGCTTGAATCCAGTGTCAGTGTGAGCACGGACCTGGCTGATGAGGTCGTGATACCCCAATACCAGTCCTAGGATGCTTGTTTCTGGTCCAGGGAGGACCCAGATTGGCAGTTTGGGCTGGACTGATTGTAGTGTTCCAACTTGGAATACTCTTAAGGTGGAATGTTTCTTTACTCTTGTGGGAAGGCATTCTACAAGCGTTGGTGCGGAGAGCAGACGGTTATCTGTCTCCTGTGGTTGTCTAAGTTGTCATGAAGAAATAAACGTATTTTCCTCAAAGAACCCGCGTTGAGCAATTACTTCACTGATCCCATGAGAAGGAGTGGGTACATGTATAATTATTATATGATGTGTACATCTATTTTTAAAAAAAATCAGTGTAGTCCTTCAGGGACCATAACCCGGCCAGAACAGAGTCATATCATTCCACAAATCCGGTCACCCTACATAGGAGCGAGGTACAGAAAAAGTTCCCTTACCCAGGGTTCCCTGGAAGTGGGGGCCCTGTGACCACGCCATAAAATGTCTCTAAGGTGCATGCAAGAAAGCCTCTTTCACTACATGAAAGCAACCCTTGATGCTGAACAGGGGATGAGCTTCGGGTGTCTTTAGTTACCTGTTCGCACGCGTCGCCTGCGCCGGGGTCTCCTCGGTAATGACTTGGGCCCGCAGAGGGCGCCTCTGCCGCAGCCCATCCTCATCATTCATACTGCTATAGGGGTAGACCAGCAAACTAATTTCCACGCTCCGGCAACCACTAAAGAGTATCCTGCCACTGACCACCAAGCGACCTTGCTTGTATCCTGCCTATGACTGCTGTGCACGCCTCACAATGTCGCTGTGGCTGTTGCTTCCTCCGGCAACATGGACACAATTCCGCCCACTGCGAAACAGCCTATCCCCGGAAGCGCTCTTTTCTCTTGTAAGATGGCCGCTCTCATAAACTAAACAATTCTCTCACTAGTCTTTTTAATTCAGAGGAACCGCCCAGACACGTCACCTCGCCACCGAATCTCCTCCTCCTTCGTGAGACTCGTGTCAATGTGTACTTCAGTACTGTCGACCACAAAAACAAGCGGTGGCAAAGCTAATAGGTCATGCACATAGCGGCGAACTAGTGAGCGAACGATTAGCTTTGGCAATCGGGTGGGATTGGCTAACGGGAGGTTAGGGATAGATAAGGGGATGATTTTAGCAAGCACTGGCAAATACAATAGGTTTCTTTCACATATGTGATTAATACATTTTTGTTGTTGTACGTTTTAGCTTGGTGAACTGTGCAATATAAGTTCCTCCGTAAAAGTGTTATTATTTGTTCATAACTGCCAAAATGTCAGATTGCTTATGTGTGACATTTTCATAATTTCAGTGCAGTTATTAGTAAGATTCACCGACTATGAGTGACACGAGCAAAAATCAAACAATGAAGACAGGGGAAACATATAAATATAAAAAATTACAGCCATTTGACCAACTAGAAACTCTAATATCATCTTGGAACTGCTGAAAGGACCAGAATTGGAAGGGCACTCACCAGCATGACTCACATGCTCTCCACTTTGGGACACAACTGCAACCAAACTGAAACGGCATGTGAGAGAGGCCCCAGCAGCCAGATCTCAGCTGCCTCAGCCTGCTAATAAATTATGATAATTAACAGTCACAAATGTATTACGGAGTGACTCTGAAGTGCAGCTGCCCAGACCACCACTGCACTGGGCTCTCTGTCAATTTGTTTTCGCGTCCGCATCGAGCTTTGTGTAATGGTGTAGGGCCCTTGGCCCTCATGCATAAATGATCAAGACACAAACACCATTAGTACTGGGTTGAACTGGCCCAGGGCAGTGACGCCTGTGGTGAATGGGTGTTAGGTGGGGTGTAAGACAGCCCTCTGGGAGTGGCTGGTGACAGGACTATTACAGGGACCAGCAGGTCACTACATCCCACCAAAACTTTCTTCAAACTGGAATAACTAAATCCAACCTGTGGGAGAGAATACAACAATAAATAGGAACTTCTACTGTGTCTGTTCAGTTGCTTGCAGAACCACAACAATGGTACACCTGCAGCTAGGATCACCAATTCTGCTTGGCACAGTTCAGTGGTGCCCTGCGGGTCCGGTTCTCCTTGGAGTCAAGATGTGGAAGTTGACACCAAAGTCTCTCTATGTACAGTTCTCTGTGACGGTGCAGGTGGAGTGATTGGGAATCTGATAGATGATGCCCCTCTCGCGGGTGTTCCCCTCTCACATGCTGTCCCAGAGGCCATCTTCACCAGGCTTCCGCTGGACTGGGTGTACTTCACTGTGTCACTACAACGCCACCCTCCAGGTACAAGGAGGAAGCACTGCGAGCCCCTAGGATCTCCGAGGTCTGGTGTGGCGTGGTCAGATCCTCTTCTTCAGGACGCCCGAGCACTCTCACCATCCATTCTCCCTAGGTGTCATAAATGGTCCAGCTGGCTCACCTCTGCTGTCCCCAGATTTGCTTGGCGTTACGGAGACTCATGGATAGCTAGGTTCTCCAAGTGCCTCCAATGTTTTCAAGGTACTGTGCTCCATGCCAGATGTTCCTGCGCTCGGTCACCTTTTCATTCTGGTGTGCGAGTGGTCTGATCACACACCTGTTTTTTCTCTTCTTCTTGAAGTTCTGCGGTGGCATCATGCCACAGGATTTCCTCTTCTGGGTTCATTCACTTCGCAAAGCGATCTGGTCCCATCAGGCCTTCCACTTCTTCTCTGACCAGGCCTCTCCAAGTGACGTGCACTTCACACAGGTCTCCCTGGTCCTGTCCTACCCCTAGGACACTGCGTTCTCTTCGTTTGGTGACCAGACCTTTTGTTGCGACCTTCTTCTTTACACTACAATCTTGTCAGACATCTCCTTGGTCATCTTCACGGACCTCTACTTGGTCCTCTTCTCTGACCTCATTGGTCCTCTTCATGGACCTCTCCTTAGTCATCTTGTCAAACCTCTCCTAGATCATCTTATCAACCGCTCCTAGGTCATCTTCTCCGTGACCTTCTGGCAGGTCATCTTCGTGACCTTCTAGCAGGTCATCTTCTCCTTCTGACCGCTCAGGTCACAGCTTCTCTGACCTCTTCTCAGGTCATCCTCGCTGACCTCTTGCAGGTCATCTTCTTTCTCTGACCTCGCTAGTCATCCACACTGAGTTCTCGCTCTTGAGCTCCAGCCCGTACCGTCAGTGTCTAGGGTACAATCTTCGACGCACTTCTCCCCTTGCGCCCTACATCCTTCATCTGATGGTACTTCAGCTTCAGGTGGCTTGTGCACCCAGTCCTTCCTCTTGCCGTGCTGTCCTTAAGTCACAGGATACACCTTTTGCTGACTTATGTTGTCTCTCAATAGCCTTGCGGCGTAGGGCTGTTTATGTAGGTCTTGCCAGTTGGTCCTCTCCTCCCCCCCCCCCATTGCTACAGCAGCTTTCCTCCTGCTGCTTGTGTTTGACTCTGCCAACAGTCACCCTTCACTGCTGCAGTGACCACCCATGGCCACTAGGCATCACTGCATTCCTCTGCAAACAAGTCATTCCCTGTGGCCGGTACATCGGGTTCAGCCTGGGGCCCTAGATTCTTTTCTGGGGCACACATCTCTCCTCAATTGATTACTAGCCTTCTGGGGCATGTGGCACTCTCCTGGCAGCCTCTGGCTATACTGCCTATCAAAAGGTCCACAGTTCCTGCCCTTTGACAATGAACAACAAGAGGATGCAGGGAAGCTTCCTTCTCACTTCTTGTTTTTTTTTATGCACCTCCTGTGTGCGTCGCAGTCTAAAAACACGGCAGGTGTCCTCCATGACTAGCTTTGCCCCGACATGCCAACTAGGCTGTCCCTCAACTGTGGGATCTTATTTTTTATTTCCTTTTGAACTGGTGACCTGCACATCATTGAGAGACGTGTGAGTTATCACTTGTGGGCTCAGGGGCAGTTCAATGCAGCTGCCACTAGGTGCTGCTGCAGCGTTCCTCTTGGATGGTCTCTTTCTCTTTCATTAGGGGGCCTTCCTCTCGGGCCAGCCTCTCCTGCAGCATTCTCCAGTAGCCCCCAAATCTCTCTGGGGAGATTTGTCTAGTTGCAGCCACCCCTTATTCAACTGTCTTCGGGCAGACTGCAAGGAGCCTTCACCCCAGCGCAAGGCTCTATTCATAGAAGGCTGCCACTTGGACGGCTGGCCTTACTGCTTATTTGCTACAGTCAGTGCAGGCCAGGCGCTGCTCATGCCTTTACCCCGGGCTGCGCGGGGCCTCACACCATGTTGGCATGGCCTCTCCTCCAGACCTTCTCTTCTCCCTTTTTGCAGGGACACAACAGCCAGAAACAGGTTTGCTGCGCTCACCTTCTCCAGGGGTTGGGCACCATCTCCCCCAACCGTAACACAACCACACACAGCAGGGACAGCGGCCTCTCTCTCATCCTGCAGAAAGATAAGTGCATTATTTTCTCCATTTGTTTCTTTAATTATGCATTTGGTCCGGCCTAATTTTCTGTCCTCGTGGGCCCTCTCACTGTGCTGGTACCGTGTCTCCACTCTTCCCTTAGAAGGCAGTCCCCCTTCTCAGCTATTCATGTCATTGAGGGCTGCCAGATCTGGCGCAGTCACTGGAACAGCCTCTGTAGGTTTTCTTCCACTGCGGGCAATACCTCTCCTGGGCACTGTAACAACTAGTACAAACCTCTGGGTCCTACTGCTTCACGGGCTGAGAGCTGGGCCATTCCGCCCAATCCAGTCACACTACCCCTTCTCCACAGTACTTTCAGGCACACTGGGGGCATGCAATGGGCTGATGGGCAGCAAACTTTCACTCCGCCCTTATTCGGCATGCTGGTGGGCCATTCGCTCACCTCACTGTCGGCGCAACTTAGCAGCAGCTCAATCACCACACAGGCTCATCACACGCCCTACGGTCAGCTGGCACTCCACCTGTTCAGCGAGAGAGTCGCAACAGGCAGCCCACACAGTCAGCTTGTCCCTCTTGTTTCTAGGGGTACTCTCGGTGTGCCGACTCTGGCGCCATCTGCATCCATGTTAGCCAGGGTTGCCCACGACATGGGCAATGCTTTCTCCCCTTCAACAGCCAAAACAAGGCGGCTGCACATGTGGGGTAGGCCCCACTCATCGCCAATGTAATGTGTAGGGCCCTAGGCCGTCATTCATAAATGATCAAGCCACAGACACCATTAGTTACTGGGTAGAAGAACTAGCCCAGGGCACGTGCCCCCGCCCCTTTTATTGTTAGGGTCACATGTCCTGTGACACCTGTGGTGGATAGGTGTGGGGTGGGGTGAATGCCAACCCTTGGGGAGTGGTTGGTGACAAAGCAACTAGAACAGTGACCAGCAGGTCACTACACTTTGTAGCATAAAAATGCCCAGTTCTTGTATGGAGACCTTGGAAAATGTTCACATCTACAAACCCCTTATGATGCACTACAGATTGAGAAGAATACATTGTGAAAAGCATGTCGGACAAGAGTTACGTTGTTGAGGAAAAAAAGTCTTTAATGCAGCTGTTGAAGTCCCATACCAGCTTCCTTATAATAATGCCACCGGCCGTCGCTGGCACAAATACACACCTGTCTCCCTACAGCCACTGAAAACAATCCTGCTCCGTGCTTGTCTAAAATGTTAACTCACCTCATGGAAGATGAGAAGAAGTTTTTAAAAAGAGGTAAAGCATGAAATCCTAGGAAATTAGTTGGTGCCTAAAACATATTCCTTCAATACAATGCCGCATGACATCACACGAACAACCATTCAAAATGATAGTTCTTTTGGAGATTTGGGTGGAACAATGGCAGATAGGTGAAAAAGCAGAGAGGGTAGAAAGAGAGGGCAGAGGAAGACTGAAAGCGGGGGAGATGAAAGAGTGGTAATTCAGAGAGGGATGTACGTCAGTCCAGTGCAATCATTTTGATCGCGCTACTTTATGACGCAGCCATTACAACGCAAGTTGTTACAACGACTTGTGTTGGAGGGCGCTGGATTGTGGATTAATTTAATTTTCTATTCCAACTCCAGCCCACGTAACAGTAAGGAAGGTGTTGGAATAGAAAATCAAACTATTCTGTTGTGTTTCTATCTAGGACCCTAATTTGATATTCCCGATTCATGCCCTTATGTGATTATAATCAATAATATCCTGATAAAGGCATAAGAATCATATCCATATTCAGTAATAGCCCATGCAGCCCAAAGCACAGCCCGGCTACTCCCATCGACTCCTAGAAAGCACAACGCGTTCGTTAAACAAACCAAGCCTCCAGAAGCCCGGGAAATCCCCCCTGCTTTTGTTTTGATTTGAACAAGAACTCCTGGAGTCCAGAAAGAACTGTTAGTTCTTAGTGACTTCTTATGTCCAACCTTACGTCAAACTCGGCACCTTTCAGGTATAACACACGGGGGTTTGGAGCAGAGCGGCCATCTACTTGCCCGAGAGCCAAGCTGATGCGAGAGCCCACGGAAGCCGCCCCTCCCGTTTGACGCACTGAGAGAGACGCTGTCTTTTTCTCCAGCCGAGAAAATCCAGCTCCGGTGTTTCCAGCCTACCCTTGCGGGTTGCTGGGAGATTGAGTCCTGAGGAAAGAGATACCAGACCTCCCACATTCTATTACCAAGGTACGGAGCTGACTAAACCCTTAAGAGAATTCTTGATGCAGATCCTTGGCAAAACAATCTTAACCAACTTAACTTAAACTGCTACTTACTTACTCCTTCCCAAGTATTAGGCTTAGGTCAGGTACACCGGGGTAGGCGTAGTTAGAAGCTCCAGTTGAGTACGTTAGTCAAATGTTTTTATGTATGTATATATTTTATCCATTTTAAAGTATCATATGGCTAAGAAACCATATCAATGCTTTTACAGTATTATTTCATAATACTACTTTTACTGTACGCACTTTACTTTATGATAAGTATTGCAATTGTGGCAATTCATTTCTCTTGCATGAGAAAGAAGACTGCTCAATAAATAACACCTTTTATTGAAAACGCCCGTCTCTCTATTTCTCTGTACTCTGGTGAAACTAAGTATGCATGGTTGACTGAGTGAAATAGCTGCCTATTGTTTTCACACGACTCTAGAGATACACTCTTATTCTGAGGGAGCAAAGTTGTCATGTTTATGCGGTTGTCAGAAACTGAATCCCTTCTCGTCTGAATCAGGGAAGTTCAACCCTCCCTATTCATTCAAGAAAGTTTCTAGTGACCTCTGAGCTAGCTGGCGCAAACCTAAATTAAGTTTAACATAGTCAGTAGAGACCTAGATGACCTCAGTCCTACGTCTACACTGCTGTTTATGTTATTCCTATGCGCAGAGCCTATTGGGAAAATAGGAACTACACTACATGGCGCCCAACGTTTGGTAAGGCGATAATCTGACGCACTTTACTTTACTTTACTGAGTTACTTTACTAGAGTAACTCAGTCGTGCTTTTTCACACAGAACCCTTTCCCCGTAAAAACTCCAATAGACGTCTGGAGTGGGTGAAAGGTTAATATCCGCCGGAACTTAGTAGGATGAGAATCCTATGTATTAGTTTTTGGTTTGATCAACGTTGAAGGATACAGTGTTCCAAAATATTGTGCACCTAATCTTTGTTTCCTTGAAACTCGATCTGCAACAAAAAACTTTCAGTCAGTAAAATGTCAGAATGTGACGAAGAAAGAGAAAGAGAAGCCTTAGCAGCTCGACTCTTAGAGGAAGACACAACCCTCCAAGAAACTGACCCGAGTGCTATACTCATTCCGGTCAATATAAGAAGAACTATAACTCTTAAACTTATAGAAAATGGACTGACAACACAAGGTGGTACATTCATATTCGTGGTAGGGGCACATGAATATCGTCAGACAGAGGTATTCTATTCATGGATACATTTTCCAGCAGCACACGCTGTGACAAAAGACTTCCACTATTACAAAATAGAGGAACCTCCGGGAGAATACACTCCTTTCGAGGAGATTGAAATCCCACTAAATTACCAAGAGCACCTGCTCTGGTTTAATGGCGCCCTAAAACATAATAATCACATCACCAGGCTCGGTCCACTAGGTAGACCAGGAGCAACGTGGCCAGTTCTAGCCAGCTACACACCACATCCAGACGTTGATAAAATGTCAGACCGGGAACTTTTAGCTCAGCTAAAACTCTTAATTAAAATACATTGACAATTGGTCCAATATGTCATGCGGACTTCAACAGTCCAACCGACAATTAATATTCCACAGCTGACCCCTCATCAGGGGAACACAAACAAAATCACACCACAGAACATACAATCATGTCTTGGTAAAGTACCCACAAAACGGGAACAAATTCCATTCTGGTTAGCACAAAATATTACTCAAATAGAGGCAGTGTTTCCAGATACTACTCCTACTGAAAAACACAGAATTCTGACTATCTGTCTTCCAATGGGGATCGCACCACATGTGGAAGACGGTGACACTTGGGGCACAGTCTTTGCTTCCATCTACACAAAAACACATGGTGTCCCGTCTTTGGCGGTCATACCAGATGTACTAAGACAGATTCAAAATGAATACGGTCCAGAACCTGCTTTAACTCTGGGTATGAAATTACTGAAAGACTTCAAGCAGGTCTCGGCTATATTATTAGCCAACATAAAAGGAGAAGCAGCATCTGTGGCGATCCGCCAGACATTGACGGAAACAGACATAGCAGACCAACCATTTGAACTCGCCAGAATCATAGAAAAATTTTATGAAGAGCTAGGAAGAGATAGTTTGGGTGGGAAACCGGTAAAACCCCAACTAACTGAAAATCCTGAAAAAACATTTATTAAAAATAATTTAAAAACTCCAAAAAAGAGTTGGGATGGTAATAAGCAATCCACTCCCAGGGAAAAACATTTCCATTCCAGAGGAAGGTCTCCTCAGCGGAGAGAGAGATCTCCAGGCCGAGAAGACAAGTCTCCCCAAAGGGAGCCCTCTGAAAAAAGATATAACCTTAGAGATAGGGATAAAATAAGAAAACCTGACAGATATCAAGATGTTGATACACGTCTGTTATGTTTACTGTCACTTTAAAAGGAACACTGTGTACTCTACATCATAGATGGAATGATTACATTCTAAGTAGAGAGTCAGTTGCTGTGGCTTGCTGTTGATGGTTGTACCAATAAACCTGCTCTTCTAATTCATCCTGTTTAAGAGCTTTTATCACTGGCGACGAGGGTCAAGGCTTGATTGGGGACAAGCATTCACAACCATCAACTCCCCTACAATTGGAATTTTGGTTTGGACAAATTTGGATTTTGGATTCTTCTTGGACCAACTACTGTACTTGGACACTGTACAGATACTGCAGATTATTTGGATTTATTGCAGAACTCCTTTTTTTGGATTTCTGAATTCTACTTCCTTTGGATTGACTATTTTTTTTGTGTAAAAAATCTGGAATTTCACAATATTAAAAATCGGTTAACCGTTTGCCTGCCATCTAGTACATATCTATGGATTACCTTGGGATGTACTGATGCACTGTCTGCTACTTGCGCAGATATTTCGGAAAACAGGTAACTTTTAATTGATTTGGTTCACCTGTTCAACTGTGACCGTTGCCTCTCTGTGCATCGTTTTGCTTTGAACTGATCCACGTGTGGCATCGCGTGTAGCCTGCACGCTCCTTCGGCACGTTCTCCAGCTTCTCTGACATCTTTCAAGATCGGCTTCTTCCTGACTGAACGCGATGCGACGCTGGAGAACTCTGACCTTTGACGCACGCAACGCAACGTGTAGCGTCATCACAGCGGCCATTTTGAATTACCTTTGCAACTCATCACGCCGATGCGCACGGCAGCGCATTTTGGTTGCCATAGTAACTCATTACGCCGATGCGCATGGCAGCGCATTTTAGGATTACCACATTAACTGATCACAGCAGCACTTCGCAAAATGTAATTTTCTTTAAATTTACAATGTCGATGTGCACTACAGCACATTGACCTTTCATGATTTTGTGTGGGAAGTGAGTTATATTTCTTTTATTCAAAAATAGACACCTGTAGTTTGAATTTGGCTTTATTTTATGTTCTTTGAATTGGATAATAATTCTCTTACTATAACAATATGGCTACTACTTCCAGCATGTCACAACCCCCACCATTTCTTTCTGAGGAAGGGGAACCTATACTGTCGCGTTCTAATCTAGGACCCCGATCAATACTGTGACATTATGCCCCTATACGGCTATAATCCATTTGTACCCCTATAATGGCATAAACGATCAAGAGTGATATTTCAGAAACTCGTCTCTGGCCCAACACGATCAGAGCCACATTTCAGAATCGCTTCCTCTGCAGCTCATTAGAGCAAATGACACAGCAGAAGCCACTATCTAAGATTCCTAGATTACACTCTGAGTTCTTCAACAAGATAAAAACTCAGCAACCTGGGAAAGCCCCGCTTGCTATGTTTTGATTAGTAATAGAACTCTAATGAGCACTGAGAGACGATCACTTCCTAGTGACATCTTTATTGACGTCTTATGTCCAAAAACTTACGTCAAACAAGGCACCTTTCAGGTATAAATATTACCAACGTTGCCTTAAGCAAACGCTGCCTCAATGACATCGATGATAGCGATGGTGTGGTGAACATAGGAGCAGAACAGCTGTCCCCTGCAGAGCCCAGCAGATACAAGCTGCCCACGGACGCTGCCCCTCCTCCTCCTCGACGCACTGAGAGAGACGCTGTCTTTTCTCCTGCCGAGAAAATCCAGCTCCGGCGTTTCCAGCCTACTCTTGCGAGTGACTGGGATATCGAGTCCTGGAAGGAGATACAAGACCTCCAACATTCTATTTCAGAGGTATGGTGTTGACTAAACCCTTATAGAGAATTCTTGAAGCAAACCTTGGCAAAACCAACTTAACTAAAACTGCTACTTACTTACTCCCTCCCAAGTATTAGGCTTAGGTCAGGTACACTGGGGTAGGCGTAGTTAGAAGCACCAGTTGAGCACGTTAGTCAAATGTATATATGAATGTATATATTTTATTCATTTTAACCATTGTATGGCTAAGAAACCATATCAATGCTTTTACAGTATTATTTCGCAATCCTCATTTTACTGTACGCACTTTTTATAATAACAAGTCTTGCAATTGTAGCAATTCATTTCTCTTGCATGAGAAGAAAGACTGTTCAATAAATAATACCTTTTTATTGAAAACGCCCGTCTCTCTATTTCTCAGCATCTTGGTGAAAGTAATCTGCACAACTGACTGAGTGAAATAACTGTCTATTGTTTCACATGACTCTAGAGATTGACTCTTATTCTAAGGAGCAAAGTTGTCATGTTTATGCGGTTGTTGGAAAACTGAATCCCTTCTTGTCTGTACCAGGGAAGCTGATCACTTCCTATTCAGTCAAGAAAGTTTCCAGTGACCTCCAAGCTAGTTGGTAACAAACCCAATTAAGTTTAGCATAGTCAGTAGAGACCTGGAAGACCGCACTTCTACGTCTATACTATTGTTAATGTTATTCCAATGCGCAGGGCCTATTGGGAAAATAGGAACTACACTACATGGCGCCCAACGTTTGGTAAGGCGATAAAACTAACGCAAGACGTTAGAGTAACTCAGTCGTGCATTTTTCACAC
Organism: Lissotriton vulgaris; assembly: GCF_964263255.1. Lineage (NCBI taxonomy): Eukaryota > Metazoa > Chordata > Amphibia > Caudata > Salamandridae > Lissotriton > Lissotriton vulgaris. The sequence continues at coordinate 1,080,950,026 of NC_141694.1, read as the reverse complement.
AGACCCCTTTCTACCGTAAATACTCCAATAGACGTCTGGAGTGGGTGAAAGGTTAAAATCCGCCCGAACTTAGTAGGAAGAGATTCCTATGTAAAGCTCTGGTTTATTCAACGTTGAAGGATACAGTGTTCCAAAATATTGTGCACCTAATCTTTGTCTCCTTGAAGACCTGCTCTGCAAAAACCTTCCTGACAATAAAATGTCAGACACAGAGAACTGAACCGCTGCACCCGCAGTAAATGCGACTGAGCAGGGTCCCGACGGTACTAATGAACTGGGTGCAATAATCATTCCGGTACATTTAAGAAAATCTATAACGTTAAAACTTATAGAAAATGGACTGACCACACAACGTGGCACAGTCGTCTTCGTCATAGAGGCACACGAATATCGGCAGACAGAGGTATTCTATTCTTGGATAAAATTTCCAGCGGCAAACACCGCAACACACGAGTTCCACTATTACAAAATAGGGGATCCACCGGAAGAGTACGCTCCTTTCGAGGAGATTGAAATCCCATTAAAATTCCAAGAGCATCTGCTCTGGTTTAAAGGCGCTCTAAAACACAATGATCATATTACCAGGCTCGGTCCACTAGGTAGACCAGGAGCAACGTGGCCGGTTCTAGCCAGCTACACACCACATCCGGACATTGATAAAATGTCAAGTGAAGAACTCTTAGTTAAAATAAGAGAATTAACAAAGGCATATAGAGAGTTAGTTAAATTATTTATTAAAAATAATTCAAACACTCCTAAAAAGAGCTGGGATGGAAATAAGCAATCCACTCCCAAAGAAAAAGTTTTCCAGTCCAGAGGAAGGTCTCCTCGACGGAGGGAAAGAACTCCGACTCGAGAACACCAGTCTCCCCAGAGGGAGCCCTCTGAGAAAAGATATAACCTTAGAAATAGGGATAATTTGAAGAAGCCTGATAGATATCAAAGTATTGATACACGTCCCTCTCGATCTTTTTCGCAGAAATCGGAAAGAAGAGGACGGTCAGACCCAGGAGAGCACACCAAGTCCAAAGACAAGGAACCTGCTCAGAGTAAAAAAATCTCAAATTTCCAAGAAAGAAGGTAGCCAGTATTAGAGTAATCGAACATGCCGAGAATACTGAGGACACAGTTGAAAAACGGGGAGTAGGCACAGACAATGCTAGACAGTGCAGCAGAAATCACCATAGCTCGCAAGATCCTGATGAGTCATCTGGAGACAGTGGACACGAATTAATACATTCAAGTAGAAACTGCCGACACCAGAGTTAGCGAGCCCCATAAGCTATACGAATTAACACTGTGTATAGAGGGTGATAAGACTAGGAAAATAAGGGGTCTATTTTGGGATAAACTCTGAAAAGGCTATGACATTCTGTTAGCTGAAAAAGATTGGTCCCCGGAGTTTGTCAGGGAGTGCCCTCGTGGCGAAGAAAGGATTATGCCTGCCTTCTCGAATCACATTCCGATTCACACTAAATATATATATGCAAGGAAATGGGCAGTGGCCCAGGCACCAGCATTATATAAAAATCATGTAGGATGGGATGAGGACTCTCCTCCTCACAAAATCCAGTTAAAAAGTCAACCGACTGAACAAAGGCAGTATCCCATTAAGCAAGAAGCTAAAAAACAAGTCAGGGAGATTTTAGATCAACTTGAATACCAGGGGGTGATTAAAACATGCACCTCTCAAATGAACAATCCTTTGTTTCCTGTCTCCAAACCAGACAATTCATATCGTCTAGTTTTGGACTACAGACACCTTAATGCATGTTGCAAAACATTTGCAGTACAGAATTCGCATAGTGCTGCACTAATGAATAACATAGTTAGGAAAAAATATAAAACAACATTAGACATATCTAATGGTTTCTTTTGTCAAAATATTGCACCAGAAATCAGATATTTGACCGCTTTTTCAGTAATGGGGTCACAGAAAAATTTCTGTAGGCTCCCACAGGGATTCAAGAACAGCCCAGGACTATTCTCAGCCAGAGTAACAGAGTTACTACAAATGTATGATGATGAGGCATTATCTTACGTAGATGATATCTATCTCACAGACGACGACTTGGAGACTCACTTGAAAAGAGTGAACACCATTATACTTGGGTTCACAGTAGAGGGTTACAAATTCAACTTTAAAAAGTCTCGAATTGCCCATCTGACAGTATTATTTTCAGTATACGAATTATCAAGTGAAGGGAAAAGCCTAGCGAACAACTTCTTAGAGAAGTGCGCTGTGCTCCAAGCACCAAAAACGCTGAAGAATTTACAATCGATTCTAGGCTTTCTGAATTTTGGAAGAACTTACATTCTAAATTATGCGGAGAGGGTTAAACTTCTCTACAAACTAATTAAACCTGATTTTAAACCCATCACCTGGACTCAAAAACACACAGAAATTTTGAGATCACTGCAAACAGACATGTTAGCAAAAACAAAATTAGATACACGTGATAACACATGCGTTCTTGTAATCCGAGTCATCCCAGGAAGATGCGGGTTCACGTACCTAACCTCTAATGAGGGAGAAAAGGTACCAATTTCAATTAAATCTCACTTGTACACACAAGCGGAAAAAACATTCAGTCCCACAGAAAAAACTGTGAAAGCAGTAGAAACTGCATTAGCGAATGAACGAGAACTAGCACATGGCAAAAGGATTAATATCCTCACAGCGGAATCCGCCTTCGAGGCGCTATTCAGCCCAGTAAACCTGCCTACAGTGTCACTGGATCCGAAATGGATACAGTGTGTAAATTCTCTTGGAGCGGAAGATGTGAAATACTATTTCGCCCCGCAATTCGAAAAACAATGATTTGATATATGAAGAAGAATATCCTCTGCCAATCGAACTTCTGCCTCTCCCACAGTACGCCTGTATAATCTATACAGATAGATTTGTACAGCATTTCAACGTAGAGAACAAATCCTACGATGCAGCCTGTGCGATTATCAAAGGTCGCTGGCTGTGCGGTAAATTCAGACCGAAAGTAACAAAAACTGAATCAGTGAGGAACTGTTCGGCTCAGCGAGCTGAAATCAGATCTTTAAAGATGGCGCTTGAAAATGCAGAACGTGAATTCCCGACACTAATCGTGTGCGATTCGCATTTTTGCGTCAACTCTTACAATAATAAGTTGCAGAGCTGGATTGAAAATGATTACAAAGATGACACAGGTGCCACAATCAAGCATAAAATGCTTTGGAAACAGGTAGCTCTTTTACAGAAATAACTACAAAAGACTCACGTGATACACTCTCTGAGTCATCAACGTGATGGCGTTCACGTTGCAGGGAATTAATTGGCTAATACAGCCACAGCGGAAGCAACTAAACCGGCTTCCGTAGCCACAAAAAAGCGTTCAGAAAAATACATAGACGGGGAAACCATGCTGGCAGTAAAAACGTCCGTAAAAGGCGACTGTGCAGCACTACCCGTGAACTATCCACTCAATTATGCATACATAATTGATGCAAACTCCGTTCCTTTTGCTCGAATCCCTGGAGTGGGGGATAGGGTAATTCCAAACAGGAACCAAAGAGGTTTCCTCACACAGGAAGCACATATGGGGTTGGGTCTGAGACACCAAACAATCAGGGACTCTCTGAAAGAATTACAATCAGAGTACTGGTGTCCGGGAATGAGCGTGGATATTCATGATTTTGCAAAAAACTGTGAAGACTGCAACAGAGATCGTAGTGAAGAACCGGCCAGCGTAGTGTCAGGAACCCTAATAGAAACAATAAGGCGATCTATCCGCACAATCAAACAAGAGAAACGCGTCCCATTGTTTATCATTAAGACAAAATCCACTTAAAAGATGTGGCCCCAGCACTCGGCTGACGCCAGAACGGTTATAAAAGATCTGCGAGTCTTTATTGGCACATACGCAATTGCCATGTTCCATTCTGACCAGGGTCCTGCTTTCAGCTCTCGAGCTTATAAGGAGGCCATGGCCAGCATGGGTGTTGGCTTGTGGTATTCTTGTCCGTCACACCCCGAAGGGAACAGTGTGGTAGAAAGAAAAAACCGGGACATAAAGCAATCTATAACAGCGAAGGTATTAGGTTCGGGTGATGGGTGGGTCAAACATTTAATAAGTGTCCAATTAAGTCTTAACAATTTGCCAAGAAATTCTCTAAAAGGTTTCAGCCCATATGAACTATTGTTCGGAACTAGAATGTACATTCAGGACTTAGATAGTCAGGTATCAGTGGTAGAAGATAAGAATACAGACTTTGACATCAAAGACCGTTTGGCTGTTTTACAGGACTTGAATGAAACAAGAAAATCCTTAATCAACATAAAGTTAAAGCAACAGCCAGCTACCACTGACGAGGCACCACCAGCCCCAGCAAGGCCTGTCTGGATTCCAAAGATTGGGGATCTAGTCAGAGAAAAAATAGCAGTGAAGAAGGAATTTGGGCCTTCTTACAGAAAAGCAGTACCTGTCCTAGCTATCAAAGGAACAAGATCAGTAGTACTACCGCCCCTTGCTGGTAAAAAGGAGAACAGAGTTGTATCAATCGACCTGGTAAAACCACAAGCATGTGGCCTATAATCAACAGTAGGCCCAGTGGACTCCCGAGAAACAACAGAATACCCAAACTTGCAACAATCCAAGAGGTTCAAACTGAAAGACTAATCACATTCGATAAACCTGCAGTGCACAGAGAGGGACTACACAATAATGCCAAGGAACTCGTGCCTCTTGAAACACAGATTGAAACAGTTCGTCATGAAACACCAGTCTACAATGACGTGGCATCAGAATGTGCTACCGAAAGACAAATTGAGAGAACAATCCCAACAATTGACAGAACTGCCTCTGGCTACTTCATCAACTTCGATAACTTTTCTGAGGATCCAAGCAACCCTGAAGTGATGCCAGAAACAAAGACTTTTAAAGAAAAAGCAACAGAACTCTTTCATCAAATCAAAGAAGTATATCTGGATGCACCATTGATTGAGCATTGGATTATTTCAGGGATATTCATACTCCTACTATGCCTAATTTTAGTTTTAATTTTAGGAAGGTTTATTACAATACAATGGACACAGCAAGTCAGAACATCAACTTAGTCCTCAAACCACACAGATCATCCCACGTGAAGAAAAGAGAACTGTCAACAGTAAATGTCACAGCCATTCCAATACCCGGCGGGGTAGTATGGGACAAAACTGACTACGAAGTATATGGTCCGGTCGAAATCCTGAAATATCCTCATCAGTTCAAGGTTTCCCTAAGGGACTTTGTAAAACCAAGTACATTTTCTGATGATTGGGATTTTGAAAGTATTAATAATATGATGTCTGATTTAGTGTTGTCAGCAAGATTTACAGAACATGATTATTTACAAGGTTTGTCTAGTTATGAACAGATGTACTGCTTCTCACATTACGGTGACCATTACTTGCATACATCTGCACAACCTAGAAATGTTTTTAAATATAACCAATGGGAACATTGTGCTACTCCACCTAAAAGCAGTTCTAAAACATTCTATGAGAAATTTCAGTACTTCTCAGGGTTTAAGACCAGTGATGCAGAAACGTTTTATTATAAACTGTTAGATAAAACAGGGTTGAAAACAATGCTGACAAATACTAAATTGATATATTCAGAAGCATTTTATGAAAAATTGATGACATTTGGTTTTGATTATTGGAAAAATAACATTGAAACAAAAACAATCTGGAGTACAAAAGATTGGCAGGTACAAGGCCTAGAAGCGTTATTTCGAGCCTGCATGATCCCAGAACAAATAATGTTTTTAAATGACACAATTCAACAAACATCCTGTCTTGGCCTAGCTAAGATCAAAGACCTTAACAAACCGTCTATTCCAAAGCCAATACCTGATAATGCAACAACAGATATTGAAATAGACGTATCTAAAATTTTACATCTAAACAGAACACATCCTGATTGGAAAAATTGGTTAATCTGGCCTACTGACACGAATAACTGTCAAGATAGATTCCTGAATAAAACACAGGGGTTAACAATGTCCAGACCAGACCCTAGATACTCCCAGAGACAACATCCAGGGATAGTAACAACATACAGTGTAGGGAAGCTGTGCCTTGAATGGCTAGAATCATCCATACTGGCAGAAATTAAGCTACACTTATCTTTACTTAAAGATGGTGCTGATTTGCGCGATTTCATTCTGGGACCTCACAAACAGCGTCAAAAACGTTTCATAGCGACCAGTATATATGCGGCTTACAACCAGGCTTGGAAAGTCACACAAATTGAAACAGCAGAAAAAATACGTGAAATTGATCGTATTAATTTGGAAAAATCACTTTCTGTTGTGGACAATGGGTTAATGACTCTGTCCTCCAGAATATATTCACTGGACAGTATTGTATCATCTGCCATTGATATAATAGACAAAGACTTGCTAATGTTACAGCATGGCCAGTCACAATTGCGTTCTATTGTACAGTTAGGCTGGACGCTGCAAAATCTTCGTTCAGGCTATGTGCCTTGGCGTTTAATCAACACAACGTCACTGTCTTCCATCTTTAACCTTACTGATAAACAAATCAGCTTGGCACAGAAAGGAGCAGACTATACAATCCTGAGCATCGAAAAACTTGAGAGATTACCATTGACAATGTTAGAAAGTCCTGTCATTGAATGGATAATACACGGGATTATCACAATTCCGATAACAACTTTCTGATTTAAAAATTGCCTTGAATACATACCTACTGGCCAGTATGAACGATTGGGTAAAGGATACATTAAGTCAACATGGAAATTACCATACACACACACATGCTATAGTGACAGCAACAAAAATTTATTTCTTAGTGGTGAAAACTGTAAACATTCACTAAGCGGTATACTTTTGTGCCAGGGTATTAATTTACACGGAGCCTGTGAAGGAAATTCTAACAACCTTTCATGCCACCAGCATGTCACACCTGCAACGCAGATAGAGCCTTTCTTTAAGCAGCTCTCGAATGGGAGTTACATTCTAATAACGGATCGCAGCTGTTGTGGCCTTTTGCCAGGGAAAGCATATCTCGTAAGCGTAACTTCCATGGTCAAATGCTGTATGCAAGCATTGTTTCCAAACGGCCCTGGAGACACTGAGACTCCCATATTGCCTCGTTTGAATTTCTCTTCTATACGAATTGATACTTTAAGCAGAATGAAGTCTGTGCTTTTGCAGACAACAGTGCCCATCACGTCATCAAAAGAGACGTATGAACTTCAAGTTGCAAGGACAACATCAGAGATTCATGACCTTTTATCAACAAATTGCCCCGTGCATTTCACAGAAATGCTTAGCCAAATTCTTAACATGTCTAGTGCCATAGGCATCCCAGGCATATTTAAGACGATTTTTACGGGACTGCTAACACCATTCAAAGCAATTTTAGGAATCATTCCTAATTTTGTCCATTCAGTCTTTGGCGGCATACCCCTGATTTTGGGACTTGTAGCAGGCATTTTATTTTTGACCCTCCTGCTCCGATATGGCAAGCCAAAACTCAGACATGACTCCGACAAGGATGGAAGAAACGATCCTAGCAATACACTACCGGGACCGAATAACTAGAGTCCTTGGATTGGCCAGGCTGAGAGATCTGAACATGACCTGGTTTCTTTCATTCAGACCGATATGGCAGACCTGCATCTTACCTGTGCTTCGATGTATGCTATGCGGAGATGAGTGCGTGTTGGACATCTGTCTTGCACTTCCATCAGCAGTACCAATGGATATCGATACTTTGCTAAGTCCTATAATGGCTCACGCATTGTGTTGTCCCCAGCGGCTACCAATCCTGATGACGGCATTCATTGAGACTCCTGTGCTACGACTAGGTGGTGACAGTGGAGCGAAAAATAAAAGCAACATCACCCAGGTACGACCTTCTGTGAGCATTGCTGATCCAGACTTTGATGATAGCAATCATTCTCACACCTGCCAAGTTACAGCACTATCGAACTTGGTCGAACTGTCACCTGATTTTGTAGACCAATTCTTTGAGAGCCTGTCTGATATGATGTTCTCCCCTGAACAGAAACAATAATTTTTGAAAAGCATTCCGACACACAGCGTTCCCATGAACTCTGAATTCGGCCTTCAGTTTTGATCAACAAAAACTACTGAAAAGCGTTGGAACTCTATTCCCCCGTTCACCATGAATTGGTTTTTTTTAATTGAACATTTTTCAAAATATTTACCTTTTTCTGGCACAAAAATTCTTTGCTTAAAGTAGACCTATTCATAAAGAACAGAAGCTTCTATTTTTAGTTAATTCTAGAGACATAATAACTTGACATCAGCCTCTAGCACTGTGGACGTGGGGGTTTGGCGGACCGGAATATCAAGCGCGGAGGCCGTATGTAGTGGGCAATGTTGGTTTATTTTATTCCCACTTGAGAAACAGAGTAGGTAAGTGTCTTTCAAAATTGAACACAAAACAGCTCCTCGGGTAGAAGGATGGGCTCTGGTCCGGGACACGTGTAGAGCTGGTTCTTCCGGGGTTCCTGTCTGGGTTGTCCTCGGAGGTTCCGGGAGGGAAAACAAAGAAAAAGGAGCCGTTAGTCCTGCCGGACTTCGTAGGTCAGAACCTTTCACCAGCACCCGGGTATCCGTGAAGGGGAGGAAACGACAGTGAGGCGGGGAAGGTAGGGTCGGGGTAGGAACGGGACACAGGACGGGTATCGAGAGATAGTAGGTGCACTGAGTGGTAGGACGTGAGGGGACGAAGGAGTTCTATCTACAAAGTGGTATGGTGCTATACAGTTTATATACAGTGCTACTGGTGACAGCGTGATTCTAGGGGTAGGTCTATACACAAGGGAATTATTTACACTGCACCTAATGTGCTACAGGGGTGATTCTTGTTCACTCACCCGCTCCGCCGCAACTCTCCGGGTTGAGTTGCGGCCGCTCCCCAGCAACCTCCTGTGGACACCACCAGTCCTCGCTCCACTCTTCTTCCTCCTCGGTCGCCTTCTCCTTCTCCGCTCCGGTCTGGGTTGCCTGCCACAAGCTTGATCCGACGCCTGACTGTTTCCTGGTTCCGGCTTTTCCAGTGTCCGGTTCCCGCATGGGGGAGGTACTTCCGGGGTCGGGATGGTGTGCTTCCGGGTATCCGCCGCTCCCGATTGGTTCCTGGAATAGAGGACAGAGGGTTGGACGTTCGGTGGGCCGGGTTGTTGCTAGGGACGCCCTGGATGTGGTTTCCGCGTTACTCGAAGGGCTGAAGCGACGCGGGCCAAGGACGGTATGGGAGGGCGCCGCATCACATCCCCTTCCCCTAGCTGTCCTTCTTGTACGGGATTGGGTCATGGGGTATCGTGAGAGGTAATCGGCGTTACCTTGTTCTGTTCCCTTTCGGTGTATTGTCCGAAACCTGTAGGGTTGCAGGGCTAGGAACCAGCGGAGGACCCGGTCATTATGTCCTTTATTCCGGGCCATCCACTCCAGAGGGCATGGTCAGTGTAGATGATAAATTCCCTCCCTTCCAGGTAATACCTCAGGCTCTCAACAGCCCATTTTATGGCTAGTGCTTCCTTTTCCACGACTGCATAGTTGGTTTCCCGGGGATACAGTTTACGGCTCAAGTACAATATAGGGTTCTCGTTCCCGTTTCTGTCTTTCTGGGAAAGAACTGCCCCTAGACCCTGTTCCGAGGCGTCAGTTTGTAGGAGGAAGGGCCGTGAATAATCCGGACTTACCAACACGGGTTTGGATGTTAAGGCAGTCTTGAGTCAAGAGAAGGCTAGTTGCAGAATGGGAGTGGGATTCCTTAAGATGGCTTCTATTTTTACTGATTTTTTTAACAAATCAGTGAGGGGAGCAGCAGTCTGGGAGAAGTTGGGGATGAACCTGCGGTAATAGCCTAGCAGGCCTAAGAATGCACGGAGGTCTTTTCGGGACTGGGGAAAAGGGATGGACTGAATGGCTTCAACTTTTTTTTCCTGTGGACGAATCATTCCTTCGCCTAAGAGGTAACCAAGGTATTTTACCGATTGGGCTGCCAGAGTGGTTTTTGCGGGATTGATGGTGAATCCAAATGTGCCTAATGAAGTGACAACTTTGCATAGATGATCAAGGTGTTCTTCCCAGCTGTTACTATAGATAACGATATAATCAAGGTAAGCCCCGGCATACCTGGAATGGGGTCTTAACACATGGTTCATAGCCCTTTGGAAGGTGGCTGGTGCACCGTGTAGCCCAAACGGTAACACCGTGAACTGGAACAAACCGTCCGGGGTGGAAAAGGCAGTTTTCTTTCGGTCTTGTTTCCTTAATGGGATCTGCCAGTAACCCTTGCAGAGGTCTAAGGTGGATATGTATCTGGCTTTCCCTATACTCTCGACCATTTCATCGACACGTGGAAGGGGGTATGTGTCGAAAGATGAGATTTTGTTAACCTCGCGAAAGTCAATGCAGAACCTGACGGATCCGTCAGGTTTCGGCACTAACACTATGGGGGAGTTCCAATCACTGACGGAAGGCTCAATAATCCCCATACCCAGCATCTGTTCGGTTTCCTGTCTTATTACATTCCTACGGGCTTCGGGGACCCTGTAGTAGGCGTGGGCGGAAAATCCGTTCCGCTCGCGGATTTTGCGGATTTTCGGGAAATCCGCAATCCGCGAGATTTGCGAATTTCCCGCAAAATCCGCAAATCCGCGAGCAGCGGATTTTGCTCGCACTGCTCGCACTGTTCGCGTGAGTTCGCGCCCCGCGAATAAGTGCAAAATTGCAGAAATACGATCTTAGCAAAACTGAAAGTAACTACTTACCAGGTTCAAAAGTTCAGGCTCATCATTAGTAGCCATTTCCTGGAGTGCTTCCTGAGGGGCCCCTCCAGAGTTCAGTTGCCAGTTGAAACTAGTATGTGACCCTGCTCTGAACCTCAGAATAGTTACACATATGCCACAAAGGTCCTGAATTACAGCTAAGGGAGACAAGCAGGAGCCAGGCTGGAAGTTAAAATCCATTAATCAGCCCCTAATTCATTATTGTCAGTTGGGGCAGGGCAGGTGTTGTAACTAATTTTGCAACAATGAAAGCACTTAGCAAGTGCAAAAGATCACTAATCAGGGCGCACTAAGGAAGCAGGTGCCAGCTAAAAAAATATTCTGTGACACATGAATCAGCCCCAAATTAATTCAGGTCACTTGAGGCAGGGAAGGTGTGCTTTGCTTTGCCGAAAATAATGTACACTGGACAACCAAAGGGTGTGGTGATGAAACAGAGGGTGGCATGGGTGGGCCAGAGGGTGGCATGAGTAGTCAGAGAGTGGCAGTGGTGACAGAGAGTGGCAGTGATGAAGAAGAGTGTCCCAAACAGGCTGGACACGTAGAAACAACAAGTTCGCGAAACTTGCGACCCGACAGGTAAGTTCGCAATTTGCGAAAGTGTACAAAACCCTCGCGAACTGGCAGAAACACGGGCGAACACAAAAAAAAAAAAATCCGCAAATTCGCGGGAATTCGCGGATTTTGCGGATTGCGAATCCGCAAATCCGCAAAATTCGCGAACGCGAGATCCGCAAAATTCGCTCATGCTTACCCTGTAGGGTCGTAGCCGTACTATCTTTCCTGGTTCTGTCTGTATGGTGTGTTCTGTAATTGTCGTGTGACCTGGTGAAGAGGAAAATACCCTCTGTAATGGCTGTAGCGCCTCCAGTAGGCTCTGTCTCTGTACCCCGGTCAACTCAGGATCAAAACAGGGTTCGAAAGAGAGAGAGGGTTGTAGGCCCGTGTTTGCTAAGACCGGTCGGGGTCCTTCCCATTTCTTGAGATGATTGATATGATACACCTGTGTATTACCCCGAGTGGGGTCCAACTCTAGCTCATATGTGACAGGGGTCACTTGGCGAAGGATCGTATAGGGACCTTGCCACTGTCCCAGCATTTTTTGGTCAGATGTCGGTCTCATCAGGAGGACTAGGTCCCCATTGCTAAAAGCAAGGGGTTTGGTGCCCTTATCGTATTGTCGTTTCTGTGCGGCTTGTGCGCCTTCCATATTCTGTCTGACTATATCGCGTATTTGCGAGAGATGGGTTTTGAGGTTTTCTACGTATTCTGGGAGGGGACGGGTTCTGTCGGGTTCTGCCTCCCACGCTTCTTGGGCCATGTCCAGAAGGGTGCGGGGCGGTCGACCGTAAAGTAATTCGTAGGGGGAATATCCTGTGCTGCTTTGGGGTTTGCAGCGTATGGCAAACAAGGCCAACGGCAACATTTCCTCCCACCTCTTTGCTTCTAAGGCCAACATTTTCTTTAGTGTCATCTTAAGGGTAGCGTTGTAACGCTCTACCAGTCCATCTGTCTGCGGGTGGTAGGCGGAGGTGCGAATCTGCTTTATCCCTAAGTTAGAGCACACTTGTTTCATTAGGGCAGAAACGAACGGGGTGCCCTGATCCGTAAGGATCTCCCTGGGAAACCCTACTCTAGCGAATATGGATATTAGTGCTTTCGCTATGGTCTGTGTCGTGGGTTGGCGTAAGGGCACAGCTTCAGGGAAGCGGGTGGCGTAGTCCACAAGAACCAGTGCGTACCGACAGCCACTGCGGGAGGGAAGCAAGGGGCCTATAATGTCCATCCCTACCCTGCTGAAGGGGATATCAATGAGTGGCAGGGGTTGTAAGGGAGCCTTGGGGGGACGGTATCTGCTGTTCCTCTGACACACAGGGCACTCTCTACAGTATTGTTTGACCTGTTGGTGTACTCCTGGCCAATAGAACTTCTCCAGGGTGGATAAACTGGTTTTTTCATCACTGAAGTGGCCCCCTAGGAGATGGCTGTGTGCAAGAAAGAGTACCTTATCCCTGAAGGGCCCGGGAACCAGTAATTGGGACGGTTGGCTAGGACCCCCTTTTCTATATAGTAGTCCATTCTTTGTGAAAAAATAGGGACCTACTTGAAGGGGATCTTCCTGATCCAAGGCCTTTCCCCAGGCCTCTTGCAGGACGGGATCTTCTTGTTGCGACGCCCTGAATTCCCTGTCCGTTTGCCAAGGATGTTCATCAGGGACCACGGGGTAGGCGGTGACGTGGTTTCGTTTCTCTTTTCTTTTTTGATTGCGGGATTTTCGAGGTCTGAATATTTCTTCAGCGACAGGCTGGTCCCTGGAAAAAGGAGCTTCCTCCCACCATTGGTTCAGAGAGTCAGTTGTGTCTTGCAACAGTTTAGGGAGGCCTGCATAGTCGCTCCCTAGTATCACCTGCTCAGGAAGACCAGGTATTAGTCCCACTGTGAGATCGGTTCCGGGATCAGCCGGATGTCGTACGCGTATCTGGGTGGTTGGATATCTCTTGGTGTCCCCATGGACACATTGGATGGCCACCATGCCAGTGGGAGGTCCTGGTGGAGCTGGCATGTCCTGGGGACGTAGAACGCTCTGTTGGCAGCCTGTGTCAGCCAAAGCCAGGACTGGATGTCCGTCCACATACACCGGACAACGGAATGGAGGTGGCGTCTTTCCAGGTGTTGCACAAACATAGTTCTGCACAAGGCCTACCTCCATGGGCTCGTCCTTCTGTGGACATACACGTGCTATGTGGCCATATCCACCGCAGTTGTAACACTGTGGACCCGGGTTGGGAGGTCTGTACAAGAGGGGAGCAGGCAATAGGGGAGGAGGATCCGGTTTCCGGGGTATGGGAGGTCGGTGGGGCCGGACAGCGTTGATATGCGGTCTGTGGGGGTGTTCTTCTCTGCCTCTTTGTGTTTCTTGTGCTCGACTATATGCACTCGCGATCTCCACCGCAGTGTCCAGGGTGAGATGTGCATGTTGCCGTACCCATCGTTGGGTGGCCGGATGTAGGGATGTCAGGAACTGTTCCAAATAGATTTTAGCAAGGATATCCTCTTTTGTGGAGGTATCCGGGCATAGCCAGCGATTTGTGAGGTCCTTAATGCGGAAGGAAAAGGCCCTGGGGGTTTCCTGTGGCCCTTCCTTGGCTTGGCGTAGTTTCACCCTGTAGGTCTCATCGTCTATGCCCAGTCTCTCTAGTATACATTTCTTGATATCGGCGTATGGCGTGTTGCCCTGTATATTGGCTTGCTGATAAGCGGCTTGGAGGTCTCCAGTCAATAGTGGCCCTAAATATTGTCCCCATCGGTCCGCTGGCCATGAAGCGGCCTGAGCTAGCCTTTCAAAATTTGTAAAAAAGTAGTCCGGATCGTCCCCCGGAACATACTTTTGTAGCACCACTGAAGGTAGGGAGGTTAAGGGTCGTTGTTGTTGTTGTCCAATGACATCCGTAAGTTTACCCATTGCTTGGTCATGGGCATCTCCCTGACCCTGGAGGACGTCGTGTAGTTGTCCCCTATCTTCCTCTGCTGTTTTCAGGAAGCACTCCATCAGTTTTCCCAACAGCTCCTGGGACTCGGCCATTTTCTGTACGACGGCCTCCATGCTTCCGGATCCCACTTCTGACACCAGATGTGGACGTGGGGGTTTGGCGGACCGGAATATCAAGCGCGGAGGCCGTATGTAGTGGGCAATGTTGGTTTATTTTATTCCCACTTGAGAAACAGAGTAGGTAAGTGTCTTTCAAAATTGAACACAAAACAGCTCCTCGGGTAGAAGGATGGGCTCTGGTCCGGGACACGTGTAGAGCTGGTTCTTCCGGGGTTCCTGTCTGGGTTGTCCTCGGAGGTTCCGGGAGGGAAAACAAAGAAAAGGAGCCGTTAGTCCTGCCGGACTTCGTAGGTCAGAACCTTTCACCAGCACCCGGGTATTCGTGAAGGGGAGGAAACGACAGTGAGGCGGGGAAGGTAGGGTCGGGGTAGGAATGGGACACAGGACGGGTATCGAGAGATAGTAGGTGCACTGAGTGGTAGGACGTGAGGGGACGAAGGAGTTCTATCTACAAAGTGGTATGGTGCTATACAGTTTATATACAGTGCTACTGGTGACAGCGTGATTCTAGGGGTAGGTCTATACACAAGGGAATTATTTACACTGCACCTAATGTGCTACAGGGGTGATTCTTGTTCACTCACCCGCTCCGCCGCAACTCTCCGGGTTGAGTTGCGGCCGCTCCCCAGCAACCTCCTGTGGACACCACCAGTCCTCGCTCCACTCTTCTTCCTCCTCGGTCGCCTTCTCCTTCTCCGCTCCGGTCTGGGTCGCCTGCCACAAGCTTGATCCGACGCCTGACTGTTTCCTGGTTCCGGCTTTTCCAGTGTCCGGTTCCCGCATGGGGAAGGTACTTCCGGGGTCGGGATGGTGTGCTTCCGGGTATCCGCCGCTCCCGATTGGTTCCTGGAATAGAGGACAGAGGGTTGGACGTTCGGTGGGCCGGGTTGTTGCTAGGGACGCCCTGGATGTGGTTTCCGCGTTACTCGAAGGGCTGAAGCGACGCGGGCCAAGGACGGTATGGGAGGGCATGTTACAGCAATTGCATTTATATGTAATGAAATTATCTCGCCCTTCTTTTTTGTATTAAGAGATATTTCATGTGTAATTTTTTCGCAAAATCATTCACTGATTGCATATGCTATAATTTTGAATGATTTATATGCTTAAAGACGTACAGTACAAACAATCCATGTATTTCGAATACGCCATTTCAAATGCAAATATGTATTTTGGGGTGGGTAATGTTACACATGCATCTTTTGCTATAGTTTTTAGTAAATTGATGGACATAAATTCGTGGAGTGGGTGTCGCGTTCTAATCTAGGACCCCGATCAATACTGTGACCTTATGCCCCTATACGGCTATAATCCATTTGTACCCCTATAATGGCATAAACGATCAAGAGTGATATTTCAGAAACTCGTCTCTGGCCCAACACGATCAGAGACACATTTCAGAATCGCTATCTCTGCAGCTCATTAGAGCAAATGACACAGCAGAAGCCACTATTTAAGATTCTTAGATTACACTCCGAGTTCTTCAACAAGATAAAAACTCAGCAACCTGGGAAAGCCCTGCTTGCTATGTTTTGATTAGTAATAGAACTCTAATGAGCACTGAGAGACGATCACTTCCTAGTGACATCTTTATTGACGTCTTATGTCCAAAAACCTACGTCAAACAAGGCACCTTTCAGGTATAAATATTACCAACGTTGCCTTAAGCAAACGCTGCCTCAATGACATCGATGGTAGCGATGGTGTGGTGAACATAGGAGCAGAACAGATGTCCCCTGCAGAGCCCAGCAGATAAAAGCTGCCCACGGACGCTGCCCCTCCTCCGCCTCGACGCGCTGAGAGAGACGCTGTCTTTTCTCCTGCCGAGAAAATCCAGTTCCGGCGTTTCCAGCCTACTCTTGCGAGTGACTGGTTAATCGAGTCCTGGAAGGAGATACAAGACCTCCAACATTCTATTTCAGAGGTATGGTGTTGACTAAACCCTTATAGAGAATTCTTGAAGCAAACCTTGGCAAAACCAACTTAACTAAAACTGCTACTTACTTACTCCCTCCCAAGTATTAGGCTTAGGTCAGGTACACTGGGGTAGGCGTAGTTAGAAGCACCAGTTGAGCATGTTAGTCAAATGTTTATATGAATGTATATATTTTATTCATTTTAACCATTGTATGGCTAAGAAACCATATCAATGCTTTTACAGTATTATTTCGCAATCCTCATTTTACTGTACGCACTTTTTATAATAACAAGTCTTGCAATTGTGGCAATTCATTTCTCTTGCATGAGCAGAAAGTCTGTTCAATAAAAAATACCTTTTTATTGAAAACGCCCATCTCTCTATTTCTCAGCATCTTGGTGAAATTAATCTGCACAACTGACTGAGTAAAATAACTGTCTATTGTTTCACACGACTCTAGAGATTGACTCTTATTCTAAGAAGCAAAGTTGTCATGTTTATGCGGTTGTTGGAAAACTGAATCCCTTCTTGTCTGTACCAGGGAAGCTGATCACTTCCTATTCAGTCAAGAAAGTTTCCAGTGACCTCTGAGCTAGTTGGTAACAAACCCAAATAAGTTTAGTATAGTCAGTAGAGACCTGGAAGACCGCACTTCTACGTCTATACTATTGTTTATGTTATTCCAATGCGCAGGGCCTATTGGGAAAATAGGAACTACACTACAATACTTCCTTGGAAGAGATGGCAAAATCTTTTTGATTCCTATTTGGTGGCAATTGGAGGGGAAAAGTTTTCAGCCGCTAGGAAGCAGGCAATTTTATTGCATAACTTAGGGGTTGAAGGTAGACACACATATGATAGCATGGATACCATACCAGTGGGTGGAGCTGATGGTGAACCTTCAGATATTTTTGAAATGTCTATGTCTATGTTGGAAAGTTATTTTGGTCCAAGAATTAATGTTGTCTTAGGACGCCATAGATTCTTCACTCGCGTACAAGGTCCTGTTGAACGTGTAGGTACCTATGTAGCTGTCCTAAAAACTCTTACACGCACGTGTGATTTTGGAGAATTATCAGAATCACTTGTGAGAGATCAGCTTGTGAGATGCACGAACAGCACAAGAGTCCAAGAAAAACTGTTATCAAAGAACCCTACTCTGAAAGAGGCTATGGCTATTGTAGAGGGCATGGAGAATACTTCCACTTCGGTTAAAGAGATAAGGAAAAATAAAGAGGAAGCAAATCACACTTCGGTTGACATCAAAAAGAAAAATCAGGATATAGTACATAGACTAGAAGAAGATGATTTTTTTGGAAGAATGAAGCTGATCACTTCCTATTCAGTCAAGAAAGTTTCCAGTGACCTCTGAGCTAGTTGGTAACAAACCCAATTAAGTTTAGCATAGTCAGTAGAGACCTGGAAGACCGCACTTCTACGTCAATACTATTGTTTATGTTATTCCAATGCGCAGAGCCTATTGGGAAAATAGGAACTACACTACAATACTTCCTTGGAAGAGATTTCAAAATCTTTTTGATTCCTATTTGGTGGCAATTGGAGGGGAAAAGTTTTCAGCCGCTAGGAAGCAGGCAATTTTATTGCATAACTTAGGGGTTGAAGGTAGACACACATATGATAGCATGGATACCATACCAGTGGGTGGAGCTGATGGTGAACCTTCAGATATTTTTGAAATGTCTATGTCTATGTTGGAAAGTTATTTTTGTCCAAGAATTAATGTTGTCTTAGAACGCCATAGATTCTTCACTCGCGTACAAGGTCCTGTTGAACGTGTAGGTACCTATGTAGCTGTCCTAAAAACTCTTGCACGCACGTGTGATTTTGGAGAGTTATCAGAATCACTTGTGAGAGATCAGCTTGTGAGATGCACGAACAGCACAAGAGTCCAAGAAAAACTGTTATCAAAGAACCCTACTCTGAAAGAGGCTATGGCTATTGTAGAGGGCATGGAGAATACTTCCACTTGGGTTAAAGAGATAAGGAAAAATAAAGAGGAAGCAAATCACACTTCGTTTGACATCAAAAAGAAAAATCAGGATGTAGTACATAGACTAGAAGAAGATGATTTTTTTGGAAGAATGTCCTGATGCTATTGCCAAAGTTTCGGTTAATGCAAGAAACAAATTGCCTCAAAAGAACTTGTTAACTCAGAAGAATTCTCAAGAAAGTCGTCCCTCCTTTAATAAAGAGACTTCCTTACCTAAAGAACGAGATTTTCGGCAACAACGTTCATATTCTAATCAGAGAATGCGTTGTTTCAGATGTGGTAGTTTTTCTCACACTTCGAATTTTCCGAATTGTTTTGCAAGAGATAGTATTTGCAATAATTGTGGGGGTAAAGGTCACTATGCTCGTGTTTGTAAGTCTAACAAAAAGAAAGAGTCTAATGAAAATGTGCCTGACATTGTACGCACTGTGGTTGTGTCAAATGTAAAAGATATTGGAGAGAATGTTGATTCTGAACGAATTACTATGCCTTTCTGTGATATAGGTATTGACAAGTATGTTTTTAAACTTATGGCGGACTCAGGATCCCCTTTTACTTTGATTGGAAACAAAATTTGGGATGAGGTTGTTGGTCTAGAAAATGTTCCACTTTTACCTCCAGACATTGCTCCTTTAAGCTATGGTCGGTCAAAAATAGATATTTTGGGGTATACAGTAGCTAAGTTTTCTTTCAGGGGTAAAGAAATGACTGGCAAAGTTTATGTAGCTGTTAGAGGAGATAATCTTCTTGGATGGAAACATCAACATGACTTTGGTATAATCCGAAATCCTGTGCTAAAAATCCTCAGCTTATGGAAGACTTACTTTCTTCTGCCTTTCCTGATGGAGTTAGCAGTGTGTCTGAATCTGACAAAATATTTTCAGAATTTCCTAAAGTGTTCTCGGATACACTGGGATGTTTAAAGGGATTTGAACACAGGATTATTCTTAAGAATTCAGCAAAACCGTGTGTACATAAAGTTCGTAAAGTTCCGAATATGATGGTTGAGCCTTTGAAATTGGAGATTGAGAAATTATTGAAATTGGGAGTAATAGAAGAAATAGAGTCTTCAGAATGGTTGAGTCCGATAGTTTTAGCACCCAAGGATGGTGGTAAAGCGGTGAGAATGTGTGTGGACTTGCGTGGACTAAATTAATGTATTTGGGTTGATCGGCAGCCCCTGCCGAATATTTCTGAATAAATTAGTATCTTGAAAGAAGCAAACATTTTTAGTGTTCTAGATCTCTCTTCTGCGTACCACCAAATTGTTTTACATCAGGAGTCCAGACACTTAACATCTTTTGTTACACCCCTTGGTGCTTATCAGTTCTTAAGAATGCCCTTTGGGTTAGCCTCGGTTGCTGCTTGCTTTGAAAGGGTGATGAAAATGGTTCTTGGAGATCTACGGAATGTGATGTTTTTCCAGGACGATATTTTGATTTATGGTGTGGATGCAGGGAAGCATGATGCAGTGTTAAGGTCAGTGTTAGACAGATTATCTGATAGGGGACTAACAGTTAAGAAAGAGAAATGCAGAATTGGTTTGGATTCAGTTACTTATCTTGGGCATGTAATTTCAGGGAAAGGGATACAACCGAAGTTAGAATTGGCCGAGAGTATTGTTAAGGCACCAGCTCCAGAAGATAAAGACCAGGCTAAGTCTTTTTTGGGCATGGCGGAATTTTATTCCAAATTTGTCAAAGGTTTTGCGAGCATTGTTGAGCCTATAAGATCTCTTTTTAAAAAGGGTGTACGGTTCACTTGGTCTAGTGATTGTGAGGAAGCATTCCGCTTGATAAAGACTGAGAGATTGGCAAAATGCCCACTTTGGGCCATTTTGACTCTAAATGAAAAACTATTGTCACAACCAATGCCAGCCTTAGAGGTCTTGGTGCGGTACTTTCTCAGATTGTGAATGGGGAGGAGGTTGTGGTGGCTTTTGCTTCAAGAGCTTTGAAGGATTCAGAGATGAATTATTCTTGCATTGAGAGAGAAGCAATGGCAGTATTTTGGTCGATACATCATTTTAAATTCTTTTTGTGGGGCATTCCGTTTGTTGTGAGGTCTGACCATCGCCCTCTTGTTCAGATATTTTCATGCCATCAAAGTGATCATATGACACCCAGATTGAAGAGATGGAGTGAAGGACTACAAGAGTTTAATTTTAATGTGCAGTATATTTCTGGCCAAAATAACAAGCCTGTGGACTGTTTATCTAGGTTGCCGATTGAAAGAGATGGTTTTTCTAATAGTATGGAGTGTGTAAATTGGGTACTGGAATCCTCCTTGTCTAAGGATGATTGGTTGAGTTGTGTTGTGAATTATGTTGTTTTTCAGTCTTTAAAGGATGTCATAAAAAAGGGTTGGCCTAGGTAACTGACAATGAGTTAAAGCCATATTGGACATTGAGGAATGACTTGACGTTTTGTGAGGATAATTTATTGAGAGGGAACAGACTGGTGCCTCCAAGTGATTTGCAAGACAAAGTTGTCAACTTGGCTCATGAGGGTCATCTGGGGAGGAACCTCACCAAGGCCCGTATCAGAGAGAGATACTGTTCGCCCGGTATGGATCGGATGGTGGAAGTTGTTGTAAAGGATTGTCATTTGTGTGCTGCTCATGACAAATCACCTACCACTAGCCAGTCTCCTCTTTCTCCAATAGAGGTTCCTGTTACAGTTTGGACTAAAGTGGGGTTGGACATAGCGGGTCCTTTTGAACTCATGCCCTCACATGAGAGGTTTGTGGTATTGTTGGTGGATTACACTTCAAAGTGGGTGATTTCAAAATGCATGGGTGTGGTAAATTCTAGAGCCATAATTGAGTTTCTTAAGGATGTATTTGTATCAGAAGGGGTGCCTAAGTATGTACTCACTGACAATGGGGTACAATTTACCTCCAATGAGATGGATGTTTTTCTTAAAGACCTTGGGATTGTTCACCAGAAGACAGCTCTTTATTCGCCTCAAGCGAATGGACTTACTGAGCGAATGAATAGGGTTGTAAAGAGTTGTGCGCAAAGGGCCTTGGACTCTAAAGTTTCTTTCAGTAGCGTGTTGAGGGAGACCTGGTGGGCACATCGCACAGTTCCCAATGCTGTCATGCAGAAGTCTCCTTTTGAAGCCTTAAGGGGGAGAATGGCTAATTCCAAGCTCAACCCAGCTTGGCTTCCTGAGAGGGTTTGTGATGATAGTGTTGAGAGTGAGTTGAGAAGGAGAGATGCGCTGGCTAAATATCAACGGAAGTATAAACAACGCTATGATGATAGGATGGCTGTCATATTTAGAAAATGGAATGTGGGTGATAGTGTTCTTGTGAAGAAGCCAAAATATGGATACAAGGGTACTTCCAATTTCAGTGGTCCTTTCACCATTACTGCTATTTGGAAAAATGTTGTGACTTTAGACAATGGGTGCACTTGGAACATGTCTAGATTGGCAAAGTGTACTGAGTTTAAAAGTCATTCTAATAATGGTTCTGGGTCCATTGATAATTCCAGTCACACTCACACTTCTTCTAGTCATAGCCAAGAAAGTGTGGTTGGTAGATCAGGACAAGTTCCTAGGTCAAGACAAGCTCCTGGGAAATTTAGGGATTTTGTTCTGTATTAATTTTATCTTTTTGTACAGTTTCTTCCAATGCTGTATTGTTTTTTAAGTTTCATTTTTTCCTTTCTTTTATTATGGTAAGGGGATGTGTTATGTTTACTGTCACTTTAAAAGGAACAATGTGTACTCTACATCATAGATGGAATGATTACATTCTAGTAGAGAGTCAGTTGCTGTGGCTTGCTGTTGATGGTTGTACCAATAAACCTGCTCTTCTAATTCATCCTGTTTAAGAGCTTTTATCAACGTCCCTCTCGATCCTTCTCACTCAATCTTTCACGATCTTCCTCACAGAAATCGGAAAGAAGAGGATGGTCAGAACACAGAGAAGAGCACGTCAAGTCCAAAGACAAGGAACCTGCTCATCAAAGTAAAAAATTACAATTTCCCAGAAAATTAAACATGCCGAGAATTCGTAGGACACAACTGAAAAACGAAGAGTGGGCACAGACAATGCTAGACAGCGCAGCAGAAGTGACAATAGCTCGCAAGATCCTGATGAATCTTCTGGAGACAGTGGACACGAATGAATACATTCAGGTGAAAACTGCAGACACACGAGTTAGTGTGCCCCATAAACTATATGAAATAACATTATGTATAGAGGGAGATAGAACTAGGAAAATAAAAGGCCTGTTTTGGGAAAAACTTTCTAAAGGCTATGACATCCTGTTAGCTGAAAAAGATTGGCCACCAGAGTTTGTCAGGGAGTGCCCTCATGGCGAAGAAATGATTATGCCTGCCTTCTCAAATCATATTCTGATTCATAAAAATTACACATTGGCAAGAAAATGGGCAGTGGCTCAAGCTCCTGCTTTATACAAAAATCATGTAGGATGGGATGAGGATTCGCCTCACCACAAAATCCAGTTAAAAAATCAGCCCACTGCACAAAGGCAGTACCCAGTTGAACAAGAAGCTAAAAAGCAAGTCAGGTAGATCTTAGATCAACTTGAATATCAAGGGGTGATCGAAACATGCACCTCTCAAATGAACAATCCTTTGTTTCCTGTCTCCAAGCCAGACGATTCATATCGTCTAGTTTTGGACTACAGACACCTTAACTCCTGTTGTAAAACGTTTGCAGTACAAAACTCACATAGTGCAGCACTAATGAATAACATTGTGCACAAAAAATATAAAACGACATTAGATATCTCTAATGGATTCTTCTGTCAAAACATTGCACCTGAATCAGGTATTTGACCGCTTTCTCAATAATGGGATTGCAAAAACAATTTTGCCGACTCCCACAGGGATTCAAGAATAGCCCAGGATTATCTCAGCAAGGGTAACAGAGTTACTACAAATATATGATGATGAGGCATTCTCCTATGTCGATGACATCTATCTCACAGATGATGACCTGGAGACTCACTTAAAAAGAGTGAACACCATAATACTTGGGTTCGCATCAGAGTGTTACAAATTCAACTTTAAAAAGTCACGAATTGCCCATCTGACTGTCCTGTTTTTAGGATATGAATTATCAAGTGAAGGCAAGAGCCTGGCAGACAATATCTTAAAGAAATGTGCTGTACTCCAAGCACCAAAAACGCCGAAGAATTTACAATCAATACTAGGTTTCCTGAATTTCGGAAGAACATACATACTAAATTATGCAGAGAGGGTTAAACCTCTCTATGAATTAATAAGACCTGATTTCAAACAAATCAATTGGACTCAGAAACACACAGAGATTTTGAGATCATTGCAAACAGACATGTTAACTAAAACAAAATTACAAACTCGCGAAAACATACGCAATCTTGTAATCCAAATCATCCCAGGAAGATGCGGATTCACATACCTGACCTCTAATGAGGGAGAACTGTACCTATAGCTTACAAATCACATTTGTACACTCAAGCTGAAATGAAATTTAGCTCTACAGAAAAAATTCTGACTGTGGTTAAAACTGCTGTAGCAAAAGAAAGAACCCTAGCCAAAGGCAAAAGAATAGCTGTTTTTACAGCAGAATCAGCCCTTGAGGCATTTACAAGTCCACGTAATCTGAATACAGTGGCATTAGATCCAAAATGGATAGAATGGGAAAATTATTTTGCTACAGAAGACGTGAAATACTATTTTGACCCGAAACTGAAAAAACTAGATGATCTAGAATATGAACGAGAATATCCTCTGCCAATCGAAATTCTGCCTCTGGAACAATACAACTGCGTAATCTATATGGACAGATTCGCACAACACTACGATGTAGATAAAAAATCCTACAATGCAACGTGCGCGATTGTTAAAGGTCGCTGGCGCTCTGGTAAATTCAAACCAATGATTACCAAAACTGAATCCCTCAGAAACTGTTCAGCTCAGCGAGCTGAAATAATATCTTTAAAGATAGCGCTTGAAAATGCCGATCGCGAATTCCCCAAACTAATAGTGTGTGATTCATATTTCTGCGTCAAGTCTTACAACAATGACATGCAGAAATGGAGTAAAAACGGTTACAAAGATGACACAGGTGCCACAATAAAGCATAAAATGCTTTGGGAACAAGCAGTTCTTTTAAGAAAAGAACTACGAAAGACTCACGTGATAAGCGCACTGAGTCATCGACGTGATGGCATTCACGTTGCAGGGAATTCATTGGCTAACACAGCCACAGCGGAAGCGGTTCAACCGGCTTCCGTAGCCACTGAAAAGCGTTCAGAAAAACAAATAGATGGGGAAACAATGCTCGCGGTAAAAGCCTCATTAAAAGGCGATTATGCAGCATTACCTCTCAACTATCCACTCAGTAATACATACATAATTGATGCAAACTCCGTTCCGTTTGCTCGAATCCCTGGAGAGGGGGATAAAGTAATTCCAAACACGAACCGGAGAATCTTCTTGCTACAAGAAGCACATATGGGATTGGGTCTGAGGCACCAAGAGATCCTGAAATCTCCGATGGAATTACAATCAAAGTACTGGTGGCCGGGAATGAGCGTAGATATCTACAATTTTGCAAAAAATTGTGAGGACTGCAACAGAGATCGCAGTTGTGAACCGGACCAGCCAATAGCCCAGATACCACTATTAGATAGCATCAGGCTATCTATAGCGCAGAAATCCAGTTGGACAAATGCGTCCCCATAATTATTAAGGCTGAATTCACTTAAAAATGTAGACCCCAGCACTCGACAGACGCCAGAACTGTTATAAAAGATTTGCGAGTCTTTATCGGCACATACGCAATTGGCATGCTACATTCTGATCAGGGTCCTGCGTTTAGCTCTCAAGCTTACAAAGAGGCCATGAACAGCATGGGCATTGCATTGCGGTACTCTTCTCCCTTCCATCCTGAGGGAAATGCGGTTGTGGAAAGAAAAAACCGGGACATAAAGCAATCTATATCGGCGAGGGTATTAGGTTCAGGTGATGGGTGGGTCAAACATTTAACAAGTGTCCAACGTAGTCTTAATAATCTGCCAAGAAATTCTCTAAAAGGTCTCACTCCATACAAACTATTGTTCGGAACTAGAATGCAAATTCAGGATCTTCATTGTCACACCTCTGTGGTAGAAGAAAAATCCTTTGATATCAAAGATCGTTTGGCTGTTTTACAGGATTTAAATGAAACTAGAAAAAACCTGAGTAACATAAAGTTGAAACAACAGGCGACAGCCACTGAAGAAAAACCACCTGTCCCAGCAAGACCTGTCTGGATTCCAAAGATTGGGGATCTGGTCAGAGAGAAGATCGCGGTAAAGAAGGAATTTGGGCCTTCTTACAGAAAAGCAGTACCTATCTTAGCTATCAGCGGAACAGGATCAGTTGTACTACCGCCCCTTGCTGGTAAAAAGGAGAACAGAGTTGTATCCATCGACCTGGTAAAACCACAATCATGTGGCCAATAATAAGTAGTATGCCAAGTGGACTCCCAAGAAATAGCAGAATACCGAAATTTGCTACAATCCAAGAGACTCATACTGAGAGACTAATCACATTTGATAAACCTGCAGTGAATAATAAAGGACTATGCAATAATGCCGTTGTAATGGGGCGTCCCAGCCGCCTCATCCCGTTACTATAGAGGACTGTGTGCAGAACACTGCGACACTGTGCGATCTATCTGTCACTCCCCCCTCCTCCTCTTGTCTCCCACAGCAGCAGTCGGACTACCTAGAGTACGGTGCGGGACGGCCCCACGCATGGAGGGTGAGGATGACTGGCCCTTTAAATCAGACACGGAGTCAGAATGGGCGGGAGACCGGGAAGAGGCGTTCCCTTCAAATACGGAAGCGAAGGTAACCCAGGTGTGCTTGTACACCCGGTGTGGCGAGGAAGAAGGAGAGCGTGGAGAATAGAGCGGAAGAAAGACGGCGGCAAGACGACCGGAGGAGCCGGAATCCGAAGTCGATATACTGAGGAAAGAGGAGACGCCTGGAGGCCCACGTCACCACGAGCCGCCCAGCCATTCACACGGGGGAGGTGTGTGGCTAGCCCAGCTGCGTAACAAACTCAGGGGCTGGGTTGGAAGAAGGGGCGAACCCCAGTAGCTGATATCTGTTGGTCCAGAACCCCCCTCCCTTACACCTGAGCACATCCCGTCCCATCTAGTATCTTTAGGCTATTCACGGGTTGGTGCACCCCCTCACTCCCTTTCCCAAAGTGGTTCTGCATAGGACGCTGAACTCACGTACTGCTTTCTTTTCTTTTGTCCTTTCTGGGTCCGGAGTGCCGAGTGCCGACAGCAGAGACAGACACCGTGGACTACCGATCCCGCCGAAGCCCGGACGGCTATCGTCCGACCAAGACTGCCTTGCCCAGAATTCGGAAAAGAACCCGGAGCCGTTCCCCAAGGAGACCTGTTACGCATAGAAAGACCTGTACCGATTTCTTGTTGGAGACATTAAAACCCCCTTTAACTAAAACACGTCTGTTGCCTCTCCCTCCTGCGTCACGCAAGCCCGCGCCCGCTACAGTGCTGGAGAATGCGGGCAGAGGTACCGTCTGTATTTGGAAGATGGAAACCATGATAGAGCAACTGGCCAAGGGACAGGAGAGGCTCGAGTGGATAGCCGAACAGCAGCTTAGCTCCGCCCAAGCCAACCAGAACTTGTTAAAAGAAGCATTGGCAAGCAGAGACCCGCAGCCCTGGGTGGAACCCCCCCCTCGGGACGGCAGCATGGACAGATATATACCCCATGGCTTCGCAGCCATAGCCCTACAGAGGTATCAACCAGGGGAGGACCCGGATTCTTTCCTACTCAATTTCGAGAGGGCAGCCAGAGCCTGTGGGTGGCCCTTGGGTAAATGGCCATTCTTCCTAGCCCCTCTACTGGTGGGAGAGGCCCAAGCGGCCTACCAGGTTGCAAACCACACCGGGGACACCCCGTATGCTGAAGTGAAATGAATAATATTGGATCACCTCGGACTCGACGCCGAAGCCTATCGGTTGAGGTTCCGAAAAGAGAGGGGCGCCCCAGGAGAAAATCCCAAGATCCTGTTCGTCCGCTTGCGAATGGCTGCTGATAAATGGCTAACCCCGTCTAGTAGCACTAAGGAGGAAATAATGGACCGCATTTACCTGGAACAATATTTAGAAGCCCTTCCCTACGCCACCCAAAGGTGGCTACGAAGCACCACAATTTGACGACCGCTCAGGCCATAGACATGGCCGCCACATTCGCCCGGGCCCAGCCTAGATACCCCAGCTGGGAGCCCGAAAAGCCAAACAAACAGGCACCCAAACAAGAAAAAAAGCCACCCCGTCCTTTGGAACCCCCTCGGCCGAGACCCTGGAGGCCAGAGAACCCCGGAGGAAACGGCCCACAATGTTTCGATTGCGGCAACTGGGGACACATCGCACGTCACTGTCCCAAACGAAGAACGCAAGAAGAACCGATGGAGGTGGGATACCTCCCGGGATCCGTCCTCTTCTCTGCCGAGATGGAGGGCTCCTACAGAGTAAGTGTCAGAGGGAACGGGACCATGTTACCTGCCTTGTTAGACTCGGGGTGTAGACAGTCAGTAGTACAGGCCAAACACGTTACCCTGTCCCAGTACGTGCCCAGGCAAATGGTCAACATCAGGTGCGTGCATGGTGACGTACGGCCCTACCCGTTAGCGAACATCCCCTTAGGACTCAGGACAGGGGAAACCCAGACGGTAAGGGTGGGGGTGTTGTCTTCGCTGCCCGAAGACCTGATCATAGGAACGGATAACCCGCACTTTCTGTCCATGTTTAAGAAAAGCATAGCGCAGACCGGGAGAGACGCACCCGAGAAGATCCTACCCCGAGACACCTGCCCCGCCATGCTCTCACCTGACCCTTGGGTGTTAGACAGAAGTTTTCGCTTTGCCCAATCCAACGACCCCACCCTGTTGAACGCCTGGGAGCAAGCCCACCAGGGACAAGGACAGAACCCCGAACGATATCCTCGGTTCATAATCCTGCGTGATCTCCTGTACAGACAAGGCAGTCCTGAGGAAGAAAACCAACTGTTGGCGCTGGTGTCCTTTCGAAACCAAGTCCTGTTCTTTGCCCACAGCCACCTGGTAGCTGGCCATACGGGCACCAAAAAGAGCACCCAAAACATCCTTAGACATTTCTATTGGCCGGGCATCTACAAAGACACCTCAGTTTATTGCAGGGAATGCAGTATTTGCCAGAAGATGAACATGTCCAAACCCCAGGCAGTCCCCTTACAACCACTACCTATCATAGGGAAGCCTTTCGAGAGAGTGGGGATGGACCTCATAGGACCCCTACCCAAGACCAGAAAAGGATACCAACATGTGCTGGTGATGGTCGATTACGCCACCCGTTTTCCGGAGGCCTTTCTGCTGACTGCAGCCACCACCAAACAGGTAGCAGAAAGGATGATAGAGTTGTTCAGCAGAGTGGGATTCCCGAAAGAAATCCTCACTGACCAAGGCACGCCCTTCGTGTCCAAACTGATGAAGGAAGTATGTAAATCTCTTGACATACATCAGATACGCACGTCCGTGTACCATCCTCAGACGGATGGGCTCGTGGAGCGGTATAACCGTACACTGAAAACAACCCTCCGGAAAATGCTAGAGGTCAGTGGGGCTGAGTGGGACCATATCCTGCCCCTCGCTCTCTATGTTATCAGAGGACAACGACAAAGCAGTATGGGGGTCTCGTAGTTTGAACTTCTCTACGGCAGGCAGCCACGGTCTCTGATCGAAATTACCAAAGACGCAATGGAAAACGAAATACCGGAGGAGACCGCGCACACCCTTGAATATGCCCAGAGCCTGAAATCCCGGCTGGGTAAGCTAAGGGATCTGGCTTGTGTCCATTTAGCCGAAAGCCAGCGGAGACAGAAAACAACCTACGATAAAGGCAAGAAGTGGAGACCACTAAGGATAGATGACTGGGCGCTGATACTTCTTCCGTCTTCGACTCAGAAATTCCGAGCCGAATGGGTGGGTCCGCATAGGGTCATCGAAACCATAGGAAAAATGAGTTACAGGCTCAGGCTAGGACCCAACAAAACGCAGGTATATCACATCAACTTGCTGAAGAAATGGTTGGGTCCACCACCCACTGGAGTGCAGTTGACCGCAGTGGTATCTGACCCCTCCACCCGAGAACAACTAGTGGTCAACGATGAGTTGACCCTCCAACAACAAAAGGACTTACAGGAAGTACTCCATAAACACAATGACCTCTTTTCCAATAAACCGGGGAGAACCTCCTTGGCAGAACATTGTATCGATACTATCCCGGGCAAAACCGTCAAGATCAAGCCCTACCGAGTACCTGCCTCCCGACGTCTGGCCAACAAAAAGGAAGTGGAAGGCATGTTGGAACTAGGAGTCATCCGCCCTTCCCAAAGCAATTGGTCCAGTCCGATCGTCATGATCCCTAAACCAGACGGGTCCCGACGGTTTTGTATGGACTTTAGGGCCCTGAATGACATATCCACCTTCGACGAGTACCCCATCCCGCGAGTCGACGAATTGATAGAGAGGTTAGGGGATGCACAATACATCACCACCCTGGACCTCACCAAGGGCTACTGGCAGGTACCCCTCCGGGAGGCCGACAGGAGAAAAACAGCGTTCAGCACAAGCGAGGGTCACTTCGAGTTCACCGTCCTCCCTTTCGGCCTCCACGGAGCCCCTGCCACCTTCCAACGCCTTATGAACACTGTGCTGAAGGAGGTGTCACCTTTTGCTTCAGCGTATTTGGACGACATCGTCGTCCATAGTCCTTCATGGCCCGCTCACCTCCACCATCTACACAAGGTATTCAAAGCCCTAGAAAAGGCCGGCTTAAAGGTAAATGCAAAGAAGTCTAAAGTCGCCTTTCAGAAAGTGAAATATCTAGGATACGTCCTGGGCCATGGGCTCATTGAGCCACAAATAGAGAAAATACGGGCTATAGCCGACACACCCTTCCCTGTGAACCGCAAAGAGCTGAGAGCGTTCCTGGGGCTGGTGGGGTAATACAGGCGCTTCATCCCACAATTTGCAAACATTGCCGCCCCCCTCTCCGATGCAATGCGACACCCGGGGAAATCTGGAAAGCTCATTGTTCCCACAGGAGACATGCATAGGGCCTTTCAAAACCTCAAGCGCGCCATCACCTCAACCCCGGTGCTAACCTCTCCTGACTTCACACGGCCTTTCACGCTGCACACTGACACCTCGGACTACGGTATCGGGGCTGTTCTGTCCCAGACGGGACCCAATGGACACGATCACCCTATCCTGTATGTAAGTCGCAAGTTGTTCCCCCGAGAATTGAAATATGCCACTATTGAGAAGGAATGCTTGGCCGTCAAATGGGCAGTTGAGAAGCTTGCCTACTACTTGGAGGGGCACCCGTTTACTCTATTCACGGACCACGCCCCCTTGCTCTGGATGGCGAGAAACAAGTCCAACAACGCTAGGGTGATGCGGTGGTTCCTATCCCTGCAGCAGTATACCTTCTCTGTGCTGCATAGGAAGGGCTCGGAGAACGTAGGGGCCGACTACCTCTCGAGACATCCGCTCCCTGAACGTGAGCGCCCAGGGGGGAGGAATGTAACGGGGCGTCCCGGCCGCCTCATCCCGTTACTATAGAGGACTGTGTGCAGAACACTGGGACACTGTGCGATCTATCTGTCACTCCCCCTCCTCCTCTTGTTTCCCACAGCAGCAGTCGGACTACCTGGAGTACGGAGGCGGGACGGCCCCACGCATGGAGGGTGAGGATGACTGGCCCTTTAAATCAGACACGGAGTCAGAATGGGCGGGAGACCTGGAAGAGGCGTTGCCTTCAAATACGGAAGCGAAGGTAACCCTGGTGTGCTTGTACACCCGGTGTGGAGAGGAAGAAGGAGAGCGTGGAGAAGAGAGCGGAAGAAAGACGGCGGCGAGAGGACCGGAGGAGCCGGAATCCGAAGTCGATATACCGAGGAAAGAGGAGACGCCTGGAGGCCCACGTCACCACGAGCCACCCAGCCACTCACCCGGGGGAGGTGTGTGGCTAGCCCAGGTGCGTAACAAACTCAGGGTCTGGGTTGGAAGAAGGGGCGAACCCCGGTAGCTGATATCTGTTGGTCCAGAACCCCCCTCCCTAACACCTGAGCACATCCCGTCCCGTCTAGTATCTTTAGGCTATTCACGGGTTGGTGCACCCCCTCACTCCCTTTCCCGAAGTGGTTCTGCATAGGACGCTGAACTCACGTACTGCTTTCTTTTCTTTTGTCCTTTCTGGGTCCGGAGTGCCGAGTGCGGACAGCAAAGACGGACACCGTAGACTACCGATCCCGCCGAAGCCCGGACGGCTATCGTCGGACCGAGACTGCCTTGCCCAGAAGTCGGAAAAGCACCCGGAGCCGTTCCCCAAGGAGACCTGTCACGCATAGAAAGACCTGTACCGATTTCTTGTTGGAGACATTAAAACCCCCTTTAACTAAAACACGTCTGTTGCCTCTCCCTCCTGCGTCACGCAAGCCCGCGCCCGCTACAGCCATGGAACTAGTGCCTCTTGAAACCCAAATTGCAACAGTTCGTCAAGAAACACCTGTCTACAATGATGTAGCCTCTGACTATGCTAATGAAACAAAGAAAAATGCAAAAGCAAATGAAAATCCGGAAAACATTCCAACAATTGACAGAACTGCATCTGGCTACTTCATCAATTTCGACGACTTCTCTGAAGATCAAAGCGAGCATGAAGAAACTCCTCCAACAAAAACTTTCAAAGACAAAGTAATTGAACTTTTTCAGCAACTAAAAGAAACATTTCTGATTTCACCATGGATTGAATTTTGGATTGTGTTAGGTGTACTTACTCTCCTGCTTTGGCTCATCATGGTTCTATGTTTGGGAAAATTCATTGATGGAAAATATAGTACAATGGACACAGCAAGTCAGAACATCAACTTGGTCCTAAAGCCTCACGCATCCTCCCACATCGAGAAAAGAGAACTGACATCAGTAAACATCTCAGCCAATCCAATACTCGGCGGGGTAGCATGGGACAGAACTGATTATGACATTTTTGGCCCGGTTGAGCTGTTGAAATATCCACACCAGTTTAAGGTTTCATTAAGTGACTTTGTGACACCAAGTACATTCTCTGATGATTGGGACTTTGAAAACATTAATAATATGATGTCAGATTTAGTAATGTCAGCCAAATTTACAGAACATGATTACTTACAGGGTTCATTGAATTATGAAGAGTTATACAGTTATAATCATCATGGTGATCACTATTTGCATTAAACTGCTCAGCCTAGAAATGTTTTATCTTATAACCAATGGGAACACTGTCCAACTCCGCCAAAAGGCAGTTCGAAAACATTTTATGAGAAATTCCAGTACTTCTCAGGGTTTAATAACAGTGATCCAGAAACATTTTATTTTAAAATGTTAACTAGGACAGGAATGAAAACAATGTTGACAAATACTAAATTGATTTATTCTGAAAAATTTTATGACAAAATCTCTACATTTGGTTTCGAATTTTGGAAAAACACCATTGAAACAAAAACGATCGGGGATTCCAAAGATTGGCAAGTACAAGGCCTAGAAGCATTATTTAGGGCCTGCATGATCCCAGAACAAATGATATTCTGGAATGACACAATTCAACAAACTACTTGTCTTGGCCTAGCTAAGATAAAAGACTTAAATACACCGTCTATTCCGAAACCCATAACTGATAGTGACAGCACTACAGATGTGGAGATAGACGCATCCCATATTTTACACCAAAACAGAACACATCCTGATTGGAAAAAGTGGTTGATCTGGCCAACAGACACGAATAACTGTCAAGATAGATTCCTGAACAAAACACAGGGGTTCAAAATGACCAGACCAGACCCAAGATACTCCCAGGGACAACATCCAGGGATAGTTACAACATACAGTGTCGGGAAACTATACCTTGAGTGGCTAGAGAAATCCACACTGGCTGAAATTAAGCAACACTTGACTTTACTTAAAGACGGTGCTGACTTGCGTCATTTCATATTGGGACCACGCAAACAGCGTCAAAAATGTTTCATAGCGGCCGATATATACGCTGCGTCCAACGAAGCTTGGAAAGTAATGCAAATTGAAACTGCAGAAAAAATACGAGAAATTGATCGTATAAATTTGGAAAAATCACTTTCTGTAGTGGACAATGGGTTAACGACTCTGTCCTCCAGAAGATATTCACTGGACAGCATTGTATCATCTGCTTTTGATATAATAGAGCAGGACCTACTAATGTTACAACATGGTCAGTCTCAATTACGTTCTATTGTACAGCTTGGTTGTACGTTGCAAAATCTGCGTTCAGGCTATGTACCATGGCGTTTAATCAACACAACGTCATTATTCGGTATCTTTAACCTTACTGATAAACAAATCAGTTTGGCACAAAAAGGAGCAGACTATACGATTCTGAGCATTGAAAAACTTGAGAGATTACCATTGACAATGTCAGAAAGACCTGTCATTGAATGGATAATACACGGAACGATTACAATTCCGATACCAACTTTCCAGTTTAAATACTGCCAAGAGTATATACCTGTGGGCCAGTATGAAAGGTTGGGTAAAGAATACATCAAATCAACCTGGGATTTACCTTATACACACAGATGTTATAGTGAAGGGAACAAGGAGGTATTCCTTAGTGGTAACATTTTTTAAAAAATCACTAAGCGGTATACTTCTGTGTCAAGGTATTAATTTGCATGGAGCCTGCGAAGGGTCTTCGAATAACCTTTCATGTCACCTGCATGGCATGCCTGCAAAATGGATAGAGCCATTTTTTAGACCACTTTCGAACTGCAGTTACGTTTTAATAAGTGACCACAGCTGTTGTGGCATGCTGCCAGGAAAAGCCTATCTGACGACCGTAAATTCCAGGGCTGTTTGCTGTATGCAAGTATTGTATCCACACAGCAATCCGGATATGGGGGCTGCGTTATGGCCTTCGTTGAATATCTCTTCTATTCGAATTGATACTTTAAGCAGAATGAAGTCTATTCTTTTGCAGACAACTGTGCCTTTAACGTCATCCAAAGAAATGTATGATCTGCAAGTGGCAAGGACATCGGCAGAGATACATTCCCTTTTATCGACAAATTGCCCCGTGCATTTCGTAGAAATGTTAAGCCAAATCTTAAACATGTCTGATACCAGTGCATCGCACATGTATTTAAGACAGTTTTTTCGGGACTGTTAGCACCCTTTGAAACAGTTCTGGGCATCTTCCCGAATTTTGTCCATTCTGTCTTTGGCGGCCTACCCTTAATCTTGGGTCTTGTGGCAGGAATTTTATTTTTGCTCCTTCTGCACCGATATGGCAAGCCAATCCACAGACAAGACTCCAGCAATGATGGAAGAAACGATCCTAGCAATACGATACCGATACCGTATCACTAAGGTCCTCGGATTGGCCCGGCTAAGAGATCTGAATACAACCTGGTTTCTTTCATTCAGACCAATCTGGCAGAATTGCATCTTACCTGTGCTTCGATGTATGCTATCCGGAGAAGAATGCGTGTTGGTCGTCTGTCTTACACTACCATCAGCAGTACCAAAGGATATCGATACTCTGCTAGGTCCTGTAACGACTCATGCATCGTGTTGTCCCCAGCGGCTACCCATTCAGATGACGGCATTCGTTGAGACTTCACCACTACGAATAGGTGGCGGTGAGGTACGAGAGGAAAGCAGCACCAAACAGGTACAACCTTCTGTGAGCATTGCTGATCCAAACATCGATGATAGCAATCACGCAGAGAACTGCACAGTTGCAGTATTTTCGAACTTGGTCGAACTTTCACCTGATGTGGTAGACCAATTCTTTGCGAGTCTGTCTGAAATGATGTTCTCTCCTGAGCAACGAGAAGGACAATTTTTAACGAGCACACAGCGTTCCCTGAACTCTGAATTCGGCCTTCAGTTTTCATAAACAAAGCTACCGAAAATATTTGGAACAATTTTTTTTCCCCCTGAAAGCAAAATTATTTCTGTCCATTTTTCCAAAATATTTACTTTTTTTTGGCACATGGTACTCTGCTTAAAGTAGAACTATTCTTAGAGAACAGAGCTTCTATTTTTAGGATACTAGAGACAATATTTTACCTCAGCCTCTAGCACATATACAGCATTTTGTATAAATATGTGATGGAATGGTCTCGAACTTCTTTTCTGTATTCAGAGCCATTTCATGTGTACTTTTCGCAATTCATTCAGCTGATATATATATGCATTTACCTGAATGATGACACTGCTTGAAAAGCGTACAGTACCAACACTCATTTTCGTGTATTTACCATATACCATTTCAAATGCGAAATATGTATTTTGGGGTGGGTTGGAAAACACACATGCATCGTTTTATGTTTACTATTGCTTAGTTTTTTAGTAATGATGGACATCAATCCGTGGAGTGGGTGTTGTGTTTCTATCTAGGACCCTAATTCGATATTCCCGATTCATGCCCTTATGTGGTTATAATCAATAATATCCTGATAAAGGCATAAGAATCATATCCATATTCAGTAATAGCCCATGCAGTCCAAAGCACAGCACGGCTACTCCCATCGACTCCTCGAAAGCACAACGCGTTCTTTAAACAAACCAAGCCTCCAGCAGCCCGGGAAATCCCCCCTGCTTTTGTTTTGATTTGAACAAGAACTCCTGGAGTCCAGAAAGAACTGTTGGTTCTTAGTGACGTCTTATGTCCAACCTTACGTCAAACTCGGCACCTTTCAGGTATAAATATACCAACAGTTGCCTTAAGCAAACACACGGTGGTTTGGAGCAGAGCGGCCATCTACTTGCCCGAGAGCCCAGCTGATGCAAGAGCCCACGGAAGCCGCCCCTCCCGTTTGACGCACTGAGAGAGACGCTGTCTTTTTCTCCAGCCGAGAAAATCCAGCTCCGGTGTTTCCAGCCTACCCTTGCGGGTTGCTGGGAGATCGAGTCCTGAGGAAAGAGACATAACATAACATAACATAACATAACATAACATTAGTCAAATGTTTTTATGTATGTATATATTTTATCCATTTTAAAGTATAACGTGGCTAAGAAACCATATCAATGCTTTTACAGTATTATTTCATAACACTACTTTTACTGTACGCACTTTACTTTATGATAAGTATTGCAATTGTGGCAATTCATTTCTCTTGCATGAGAAAGAAGACTGCTCAATAAATAACACCTTTTATTGAAAACGCCCGTCTCTCTATTTCTCTGCACTCTGGTGAAACTAAGTATGCACAGTTGACTGAGTGAAATAGCTGCCTATTGTTTTCACACGACTCTAGAGATACACTCTTATTCTGAGGGAGCAAAGTTGTCATGTTTATGCGGTTGTCAGAAACTGAATCCCTTCTCGTCTGAATCAGGGAAGTTCAACCCTCCCTATTCATTCAAGAAAGTTTCTAGTGACCTCTGAGCTAGCTGGCGCAAACCTAAATTAAGTTTAACATAGTCAGTCGAGACCAAGATGACCTCAGTCCTATGTCTACACTGCTGTTTATGTTATTCCAATGCGCAGAGCCTATTGGGAAAATAGGAACTACACTACAATTTATTAAGCAAGAGTGCCCTCCAGCGCAAGTCGTAGTAACGACTTGCTTTGTAATGACTGCGTCGTAAAGGTCGCGCGGTGTAAAGACCGCGTTGTAAAGGATGTTTCCCACAGAGAGGTACTCAGCAAGAAGCACATTGCAATTTTGGGCTTGCCGTTTTGTTAGCATGCAAAGAGCTGCAGACCACAATGCCGGCAAGGCATTAGCTGTTAAAGTGCATGTGTCCAATATTTTGTCAAGCTCCACAAGAACACAGTTCCAGGAAGAGCACACACTTCTGCAGTAGGCGATCTTGTGAAACAGGCTTTGTTAAAGTAGGGGAAATAAACAGTAAAACCAGTCGCTGCCCACCGGACTCAAAAGACCTTCAGACAGCCCAACAATATTAGCTAAGGCTAACAATCTTACCTTGCATTTCTTCCCTCTAAACTGCACTGGCTGCAGCGCAGCAAAGAAAACGAAAGCTGCTGGCCTCTACTTTAACATCTCAGTGGCCAATCACCCACTGCGTGACTGGACTATTTTGAAAATAACAAACAGCAAGGCACCACCCCCTGGATCCACGTGAGGGCATTACTGGGTCCTCCTAATTTTTTATTTTATATCACCTCGGGTGGCCCTGGCAGACCGTGGTATGCTGGAGCGGGAGGCTCGAGTTAACTAGCTCAACTAGTTGATTAAAGCCCCTACCAGCTTGCACAGCCCCTACTATACAGTTGAGGGCAAAAGTGTATTTGATAGAGCAGGCCTGGTTCTTAGGCAGCACAGAGCAAACTTACTGGCAGCGTGCTCACTGATTAAATACAGCTCTACTAGTCTAGGCTCCTTGAGCGCCCCAATCACAGTGTGGTCATGGCGCTATAAATGCGTGACTAATAAATTTCAGTGCGGTGATGTGAAGCACTACACTGAAATGCATTAGTCTAACGCCTGATGCGTGGTACTTGGCAGGACTGCTTGTTTATTGAGAAAGGGAATATATTGTGATGTAACTGGTGGTAATATAAAGCTAGTAAATTAGGTAAAGGGCGGAGGACAAAGAAAAAATCATGCAGCTGACAAGCACTTTTATTTTCTTTACTTTCA
Source organism: Lissotriton vulgaris (assembly GCF_964263255.1). Taxonomy (NCBI): domain Eukaryota; kingdom Metazoa; phylum Chordata; class Amphibia; order Caudata; family Salamandridae; genus Lissotriton; species Lissotriton vulgaris. Next base: position 1,080,911,959 of record NC_141694.1, on the reverse strand, counting down.
GCCATGTTGAAAGTAAATGACACAAAAGTGCAGTGATGTAGCCGTAGCGCTTTTGTTTGTTGCAGGGTAAGAGAGAGACAAAAACGGTAATGGTGAGGATGCGTAAGCAAGGACGGGAGAGGGGTGTGGGGTACTGTTAAAGGTACGATGAAGGAAGCACATTAAGAAGGATGAACAGCTGAGTTGGCCTCCAACTCCTCAAGAACCTGTCAAATCTCACTGAAATGTATTTAGATGTGGGGCGGGTACCCAGGGGACTGCGCATACTTATAGCACCAAGCTATGAAACCCCTGACCCCCAAATGATGAAGGAATTGGCGGATACAAACCTCGAGTCATCTAAGAGCTTGATGATAATACTTGTTAAGTATGCGGAATCAGACCGGTTAAAATTGCAATCACAAATTGAAAAATTAAATGAGGACATCAAACAAATGGGACAAAGCGAGGAGGAGAGCAAACTAAGGAAAGAAATGACCTTACGTTTAAAAAAGGAGGAAGACAAAATAAGAGAACGAAAGACCTTTAAATACCATAGAGATAAAGCTGACTATGAATGCGGGCAAATCTTCACTTTCGCAAAAAAATATGAAAGTTTGAAAATATCAAAGTACAGCGGAACATCCAAAAATATAGTCCAAGGCAAACGAGGGGCAGCACAAGGGGACTCTTCTGCCTCAGACTGGAGTTCAGCTGTGGAAAGTGAAACTGAGGATGCAAGAGAAAGGAGAGTACCAACAACGATCTCTTATGTGGAAGAACTGGATTTTTTAGTGGAGGATCGCAAACAAACACTGCGCTCAAAAATACAACCCCAAAACCAGCACCCGCAAACCCAGAGAAAGGCGAAGGGCAAGCAAAAGGCGAAACCACCAGAAGATACCAAACAAGGAGGTGGAACAGGAAATAAGCAGTGAAGACAATTCACATACCCAGAAGGATACAACTATCACTGTTATGAATTTGTCTAATGCAGTTTTAAATCAAGCTGAACTTCAATTGCTGTCCTTAGGTCTATCATATGCACCGGAAAGCTCTTTTGACTATGCATCTACTAGAATGGATATTTATAGAGGCATAAGAAAGTTAAAATTAAGAAAACATCACCTCCTAAAATACACAGCTGATCAATCGAAGAACCAGGAATCAGTAAGCTCACCATCATTAGAGGATGCAATAACATATCCAGACCTTGCAAGCCAGGATAGGTCACTGCTTATGGATTTGCAATCATTAGCACGCAATGAGCCACCGGAGGCTAATGCTGAGGATCTAACAAACACAAGTGAAGAATTTTCCAGAAAAAGACAAAAGTTTAAACCTCACTCCACCTTTGTCCCAACCATGCCAAGAGATAACATTGATGTATACCTTGAACAAATAATTAAAGAATTGAAACAGCTCAACTATAAAACGAACAAACGGAAAGGCAAAATAAAAAACAAACAGGAACTTAAATATCATCAATTGATGAAGAAGCTCTCAAACAATAAGGAAATCATAATACGCAATACAGACAAAGGGGGAAACCTTGTAATATGGAGTAAAACGGACTACATCGGCGAAGCACAAAAACAACTGTCTGACAAAGAATGCTACTGCCGATGTGACCAGTTCAAGCTAAAATCAATATATGGAAGTTTTTACAGTAAACTGATAGATATGAAAGCGTCGGGATTGTTAAGCAAGGCTGAATACCTGTTTTTGAAAAACACAACACTAGTACTCTATTTTATACCAAAACTACACAAGGACCCAATTCATCCCCCTGGGCGTCCCATCATTTCTGCAAAGAATAGTCTAACAGAACATGCATCGCAATATATTGATCATTATTTACAGGACTTTGTACAAACTTTACCTTAGAGATACCAGTGACTTTCTGGCAAAATTACAAACCTGTTATTGGCAGAGAGACTATCTACTAATCACTATGGGTATAGCCACATTATACACTAGTATAAACCATAAAGACAGAATGAGGGCGATTGAATATTATTTGGGACAGAGACATCATAGCAAAATGATCATGGATATGATGGATTTTTGTTTAAATAATAATGTCTTTCTGTTTCAACATGTTTTATACCAGCAATTGCAGGGTGTTGCTTTGGAGGCCAGTTTCTCCCCCAGTTATGCCTGTCTTCACATGGGCTGGTGGGAGGAACTGGTCCTCCATAGAGAACACGCCAACACCCTTAATCAACATGTAAAATGCTGGTGGCGCTATATAGACAACCTGTTTTTAATTTGGCATGGTACAAAGTCTGGGACAACCGATTTTATTCATCAGCTTAATCAAAATAACTTACATTTACAATTTACCTCTGAAATTAGTGCTGAACAGGTCCTCTTCTTAGATGTAGAAGTCTATATCAAAGATGGTAAAATTGAAACAAAGATGCATAGAAAACCCAGCGCAGTTAATGCAGTGTTACATGCACAGAGCCACCATCCAAAACACTTGGTTCAAAGCATCCCCTACGGGGAGATGCTACGCATCAAAAGGACCTGCAGCACTAAAAGAGAATTAACGAGAGCACAACTGGAATGTAAAAAGAGGTTTTTAGCCCAAGGGTACAGCATCAAATGTATTAATGCCACGATTTTGAAAAGTGAACAAACTAACAGAGATGAACTTTTAAAACTAGCAAAACCTGAGACAAACACTAATGTGAATATTGTAGTACAAACAGAAGAAATTGTAAATCAACCTGCAAAAGAATTTAGAACGATTGTAGGATACAGTAATCAACAGAAAGAAGGCAATCACATAATACAAACAAACTGGCCACTAGTTAAAAGTGATTTTGTCTTAGGTCCTACTTTACCTCCCACACCATCTATTACCAATCGACGGGCCACCAATATGAGAGACAAATTGGTGGTCAATAACTCAATTGAGGAACCAAAAACAAACTGGCTCAGTCAAAGGAAGGGCTTTTTCAGGTGTAAAACCTGCAAAGCCTGCCAGAATGAGGTTAACACCACCAGCATTTCGAAAGCATTTGGGGCGGGAAATCACACTATCACAAAATTTCTGACTTGCAAAACGGAATATGTTGTATATGTCCTCGAGTGCCCCTGTGGACTTAGGTATGTGGGAAGTACCAAGCTGCAGGGGCACCAAAGGATTTTGCAACACATTAGAGCAATCAAAAACCGTGACCCGGTGTACCCTGTTGCTCGCCACTTTAATGAAACCCACCAATCAGATCCTGAGTTCTTAAAATATTATATCATTGATAGTGTACCCTTTAATAAAAGAGGTGGAGCTAGAGAGGGTACTCTGCGGAATCCTGAAACCAAATACATTTTAGAACTCGATTCGAAACATCCGAATGGCCTCAACATTACAGAGGATTTATATACATGTTTATAAACTGGAAACATGTTTTAACAAGTAATAACAACTCTTTGAGGTCAGCTAAGATGGGAGTTTCATAACAAAGAAAGATCAAGCATTAGGCAAAAGAAAAAAGAAACAACAGCTTAAAAAGTAACTGGGTTACTTAGAAGTTACATAAGAATGAATGGGAGAATAAAATGTAGAATACATATAGACAAAGGATAAAAATCTATTGGATGAAAGTATTATCTGTAGGAGCAATACTTTTAAATTATTGTTTTTATAGGCGGGTTATTATATATTATGTGTTGTTTTTTATTGGATATTTTATGGGATTATTTATTCACATTCAAATAATAATTTTTCACATTTTGCACTTTATTGAGGACAGAGGTTTCTGTTGCTCAAAAATATGAAAAGAACTTTATATGCATGAATGTTCGACCACGAGCATGGAGTAAAGAGTATACCAAAAAGCATATACCTAGGATTTGAGTAAAGTTGAATTATGTAAATAGATATATTTTTGAAAATATCGATATTTTTTTAGAAATACATATTTATCTATTTATTAATTTATTTATTTAAATATTAATGTATTAGGATATTTTTTTTATTTATATACATTTATATATCTATTGCATATTGGCATCTATGTATATGTATAGCTACTACATCAAATTGCACTTAGCACTTTACTAAACAGTTGTGTAAGATTGCAGAAATTGATGTTACAGAAATATGATAACAAGAATCAATACTGGTATTCAGACCACGATCTTCGAAAAGGAAAAAAACTCATGTGAAACAAAAAGTGGAAACAATTGTAAAATCGAATATATTGTTCATGCAATATCACGTCATTATTTATATGCACTGTCACTTTAAATGGTGTTGAAAGAAAGCACAAAATGTTTAGATAAAAGTTAAAAAAAGCTTGGGTATAAAAGCAGTCAGGTGACTAATGCACGTGTCATGTGATCAAGGCACTTTGGTGCTGAAACGCGTAATGGTCGACTGAGCGCAACCAAATAAAGGATTCTGTGCACTAAAAGGTGGTCCGTGCTCCTGTTTTTGTGGAATTTGCAAAGGCCGGCTGGCAGAGGAGTTTTTCGAGATATATTAAAATCCAATCTGAAATAGAACAGCTGGAAGTAGTGATTGCGAGGACTAAGAGCAGTGAACAAACGGAGAAAATGAGAGCAGATATGATGACTAGGCTGAGCAAAGATGAGGACATTATTAAAAAACGCAAAGCCTTCATATTTGAACGTGATCGAATCGATTATCTCAATGGGCAAATATTTACCTTTGCCAGGCGATATGACAATGTGAAGGCAAGAGCAAGGAAAATACACCAAGAGCCAACACAGGAAACCTCAATCTCAGCATCGTCAACAGATCTTAGCTCTGCAGCAGAAAGTGATTCAGACAATGATGTAGCTGGTGTACAGAAGGTGGGGTTTACAAAACTTTCTTAGGCCCAGGAAGTGAGCTGTCTGTGCCAAGATCGTCGCAACACATTAAGACCACGGATTCCAACAAGTGGCAGGTACGGCAACAAAGGGCCAATCGCAAACGCAATGAAAGGCGTAGATGCCACAACAGAAAGATCAAACAACGAGAAAAAAACACAAAGGGGACGCTGGAAGAAACAAAATCATACTCAAGCGCAGCCCCCCACCCCAGCTCAATAATTATTCTCATGGATACAAAACTCACAAAAAACGATGAGAAAATCCTAGGCTTAGGATTGACATACTGTCCACCTTGTAAGTTTAATTATGCAGACACCAGGATGGATGCATACAGATTTGTGAGGAAATGAAAATTGAATAAATTCTTTCCACTGCAACCTAATGGAAAAAACAAATTGGAAACACCAAGCAGTCCATCGCTACTAGATGCAGGAGACCGCACGGCGTTTGTCATGCCTGCAGTACGATCGGCAAAACAGACTAGATTACGTTCCGCTGTTCAGACAGGTTATTATTGGCAAGAAGCGTCAGAGACACATGTACGCATGCGTTAGCACCACGCATGCGCTACTGAGTAGTATTCGAGTGATAAGCCCGCCCGACATACAGGAAGTGCTTCGCGTTCAGTTAGTGTGTGTTATTCCGTTCCGGGTTCACATCGGCGTCCGAGGAGCTAGGAGAAGGTTGGCGTGCAAGATCTCGTAGGTGCTTTCGCTCTTCCGTTTAGCGGCTTGCTTCGGGAAGAGTTATTGTTTTGCTTTATCCCGTTTTGATTTCTGTTTACCGCGGTTAGCGGTGGAAGCTTTAAGTTGCTTCCGAGTGTTTGCCTTGAGGAGTTGGAGGTTTACGTTTCCGTTTCTGGCACACAGCATAGTGTGTTTGTTTAACCCCTCTGTGGGTACTTCGTATATATTGAGGCGCACCGGAAAGGTGTGCAGGGTGAGTGTTGGCGCACTGTCCGTTGGATATTTTGATTTGCTTTATGTGGGGAAAACAGATCTGTAATAAGTGTTGTTGTTTAAAGGTACAGACATTTCGTACACAGTCCGTTCCAGTTTTTCACTAGAGTTCCAGTTGTTTCATTTGTGTTCCTTTGGATTCGTGGGGCCTGACACTGTCCCTAAGGTACATTTAAACACACTGCACATATCATTTCAGGGACTACACAGGGAGGGGTTTCCTCTCATGATTGTTTTTTATATATTCTTGCAGTGTCGTACTGAAGACCCCATATACCCCAGCGTGGACGAAGACTGTGGAGTGTCTGTCTTTTATTCCCCCTCCTACCCTTGTTTTGTTCCCCTGTGTTCCTCTTAGTTACTTTTTGGGTGTTAGTGTTACTTCCTGGCACTCAGAGGGTGACGAGGGGAAAGCAGGGTGATTAGCAGCGTGGATCCAGGGCACTTCCGAGACATAACAGGTGCGTGCATGACAGAACGCGAAGCCTTTATGTACAGTGTCTCCTAGGTGTCATGGAACTTACGCTGCAGGACGTTGCTAGCATGGTGGGTAATCTCCAGAGAGAGACCCAAAACATCTCAGACAGGTTGGCTGCTTTGAGCACTCAAGACGGGGATAGAGCCGGGACCAGCAATGCAACCCCAGTAGTGCAGGTTGTCACCCCCCAGTCTATTCCTTTAGCCCCACCTGAAAGGTTCTACGGGGAACCTTCCAAATGCGCTGCTTTTCTGACACAATGTCAGTTACACTTTTTATGCAAGGCTGCCTGTTTTCCCACTGACCAAGCCAAAGTGGCTTTTGTACTGTCGTATCTTGGAGGGTCAGCAGCTAATTGGACCATCCCTTTAATAGAAAAGGATGACCCTATGTTATTGGATTATGAAGTGTTCAGACGAGCGTTGCGAAAAATGTTCGACAAACACACCTTTACTCATGCTGCCGATACGGAGCTTCTACATCTGAAACAAGGGTCTAAAGATTTGGTCACTTACATCACCACCTTCAACCGATTAGTGGTAGAGGCAGATTGGCCTGAGAATAAGAGAAGTGCTCTTTTCTATAAAGGGTTACGAGAGGACCTCAAAGATGAATTGGCTCACGTAGTTGATCCTCCCTCAACATGTCCTGAGTTAATAGATCTTGTGGTTAAGTTAGATCACAGATTGGGCGAAAGAAGGAGAGATAGGGGAAGATACGAATACACAAGATATAGTCCTAAGGAAAAGAAAACTGAAACTGATACTAAGGTAGAAGAATCAGAACCCATGCAGATAGGGAGTCTAAAAGGTCCCTTAACTGAGACAGAAAGACAAAGGCGGAGAGTCAATCGACTATGTTTATATTGCGGTAAAGCAGGGCATTTTGTACGTGAATGTCCTGTCAAACCTAAATCCTACCGTAAATCGGAAAACTAGAAGACCCTAAGGTAATAGAGACCGTACCGCAGGGTCCTTTGGTTCAAATGGTCTCCTCATTGGTGAACAACAAAGGACATTTTTTTGTCACAGCCACTCTAACCTGGATGACACAGTCAATAACACAGTCGATAATGATTGATTCTGGCGCCTCAGGTAATTTTATGGATCATAGTTGGGCTATTGCTAATAACATTCCTAATGAACTCAAAGAGACCCCCGAGGAAGTGTATACCATAGATGGGAGTCCTTTAAGATCAGGACCCATCACACATGCCAGCATCCCCTTAGAAATGTGTATCAATTCCACACATAAAGAACGTTTAACGTTTGATTTGATAGAATCTCCCCAGTTCTCTGTGGTCCTAGGCCTTCCATGGTTGCGTCTTCACAACCCTTACATAAATTGGAAGACCACTAGTATTACATTCCCGATACAAGACGAACAATTATCTCCTTTGGAGATTGTTCCGACTCATTCTTTGTCTGAAAAACTCTGTGCCACGCCCGTACATAAAACTGTTCCCGTGGTGGCGGAGTCCCTTATGATCACACATCAGGAAGAACAACCTGATGTCACCCTACCCCAGGAGTATCAAAGGTTTCATACCGTCTTCGATCAGAAACAGGCAACCTGCTTACCACCTCACAGGGTGTATGATTGCCGAATTGACATCCAACCTGGCTCACGCATACCCACCAGCAGGGTGTACTCCCTTACGGAGAAAGAAAATCTGTACTTGAGAGAGTATCTCGACAACATGTTAGAACTTGGGTTTATACGACCCTCCAGATCCCCTGCCTCTTCTGCTTTATTTTTTATTCCCAAACGGGAAGGGGGTTTACGTTGTTGTATTGACTACCGCTCATTGAATGACATCACTATAAAAAACAAGTATCCTTTACCGCTCATCTCCTCTCTGCTCGACCAGGTGAAGGATGCTGTATGGTTTACGAAATTGGACCTGCGGGGAGCATATCACCTGGTCCGGGTAAGAGAGGGCGATGAGTGGAAGACAGCTTTCTGTACTAAATACGGGTTGTACGAATATTTAGTGATGCCCTTTGGCTTGTGCAATGCTCCTTCAGCATTTCAATACTTCATCAATGAGGTGCTGAAGGAGTATCTGGACAAGCACGTCATAGCTTATATTGACGATCTACTGATCTATTCAAAGTCCCTAGAGGAACATGTGGAGCATGTGATGTCGGTTCTTCAGCTATTACAAGAGAATGATCTGTATTGTAAATTGGACAAGTGTTTCTTTCACCGCCATCAAGTGGCCTTCTTAGGATTCATAGTGTCCTCTACAGGTCTGAGTATGGACCCGAATAAAGTCAAAGCTGTTCTGGATTGGCCCCCTCCCAAAACAGTGAAGGAAATCCAGCAATTCATTGGGTTTGCTAATTTCTACCGACGTTTTATTCATCAGTTTTCAGATGTAGTGGCTCCTATCACGAGATTGTTGAGGAAAGGGGTACCGTTTCATTGGTCGGAGACTGCAGATCAGGCTTTTCGCCTCCTTAAGACTTCTTTTACACAGGCTCCTATTCTGAAACACCCCGATCCTTCCAGTCCCTATATTGTTGAGGTCGATGCATCCCAAGTGGCTGTGGGAGGAATACTTTCTCAGGTCGATGCTTCCTCTGGTGAATTACATCCGGTGGCTTATTATTCCCACAAATTGACACCTGCGGAGGTGAATTATGCTGTTGGTGAGAGGGAACTTCTGGCCATAAAAAAGGTATTAGAAGAATGGAGGCAATATCTCCTGGGAACGAATCACACAGTCACTGTCTTGTCCGACCATCGTAATCTCCAGTACCTTAAATCTGCCAGAGCTCTATCCATGCGTCAGTTGAGATGGACTCAGTTCTTTAATGAATACGATTTTAAGATCCATTTCAGAGCAGGGAGACAGAATGGGAAGGCGGATGCCTTATCCCGTTTGGGGTTCGATCCGGTCTCGCCAGTGGAGACGCCTCCCTGTATTATTGCTCCCAATAGATTAATTGGAGTGTTGCATAATGAACAAGACTTCTTAGCACAGGTTAAGCAGGCACAGAATGAATCTACTGCTAGGGCCCTAGCACAGCAACATCAGGCCATTGTCACAGACGGTCTCCTGTACATACAGGGAGGGGTGTTTATTCCCACCACATCCTTACAGCAACAGGTCATGGACTGGTGCCATAATCATGGGGTGGCAGGTCATCCCGGATATCAACGGACATTAGAATTAATCAAAAGACACTGTTGGTGGTCCCATATGGCTAAAGACGTACAACAGTTCGTGCAAACCTGTCATGTTTGTGCACAGAGCAAGTCCTCCCATGAAGGGGCGGTGGGTTTGTTATTGCCCCTTCCTACACCCACAGCACCCTGGCAATCTGTATCCATGGACTTCATTGTGGAATTGCCTAGAACCCACAGGGGCAATACTGCTTTATTAGTAGTAGTAGACATGTTCACCAAGGCAGCTCACTTCATCCCGCTTCCAGGGTTACCTACCTCTGCAGGGTTGGCGGGGGTGTTTCTGCAACAAATTGCTCGTCTCCATGGTCTTCCATCTGTCTTGGTTACTGACAGGGGGTCCCAGTTTATCTCCAACTTCTGGAAACAGCTATGTAAGACATTACAAATCGAAGTGCGTCTATCGTCTAGTCACCATCCACAGACCGATGGACAAACCGAACGTGTCAACCAATGTCTTGAGCAATTCTTGCGATGTCACCTGTTACAAGAACAAAAAGAGTGGGATGAACTGATCTGGTTGGCAGAACTGTCCTATAACAACAGCCATCACTTTTCCACCTTATATACACCCTTTTATGCTTCATATGGGTTTCATCCTAAAGTACTGCCTTTCCCCCCATTGAGGCCTTGTGCCATTCCGGCCGTTCAAGAGTTGGTAGCACATTTACAGGTGGTTCATGCTAACGTCCATACCAATCTTGACAAGGCCAAGACAGAGTATAAGAAGTCTGCTGATGCACATAGACATACAGGGCCCGTGTACCATCAAAACGACAAGGTGTGGTTGTCCACCAAATACTTGGCCTTGAAGGGAACTTGCAAATTAAAGCCCAAGTATATTGGCCCCTTTTCTGTACTCAAAATCGTGAATCCAGTAGCCATCAAATTGAATCTGCCCCCTTCGATGAAAATACATCCTGTCTTCCACGTCTCATTATTGAAACGAGTATTGCCTGGTACCCGCCTTCCTCTTACCCCTCTTTCAGTGACGGTAGATTCTGATGTGGAATATGAAGTGGGTGCTGTTCTGGACTCCAGGAGAGTGAGGAGCCGTCTTCAGTATTTGATACACTGGAAAGGGTTTGGTGTAGAGGAAAGATCTTGGGAACCAGCATCTCACGTCCATGCGCCCCGATTGCTACGTGCTTTTCATAGGCGGTACCCCCACAAGCCCAAACCAGTGGGGGGCGTTGTGGGAGGGGTGTTCTGTCATGCCTGCAGTACGATCGGCAAAACAGACTAGATTACGTTCCGCTGTTCAGACAGGTTATTATTGGCAAGAAGCGTCAGAGACACATGTACGCATGCGTTAGCACCACGCATGCGCTACTGAGTAGTATTCGAGTGATAAGCCCGCCCCGACATACAGGAAGTGCTTCGCGTTCAGTTAGTGTGTGTTATTCCGTTCCGGGTTCACATCGGCGTCCGAGGAGCTAGGAGAAGGTTGGCGTGCAAGATCTCGTAGGTGCTTTCGCTCTTCCGTTTAGCGGCTTGCTTCGGGAAGAGTTATTGTTTTGCTTTATCCCGTTTTGATTTCTGTTTACCGCGGTTAGCGGTGGAAGCTTTAAGTTGCTTCCGAGTGTTTGCCTTGAGGAGTTGGAGGTTTACGTTTCCGTTTCTGGCACACAGCATAGTGTGTTTGTTTAACCCCTCTGTGGGTACTTCGTATATATTGAGGCGCACCGGAAAGGTGTGCAGGGTGAGTGTTGGCGCACTGTCCGTTGGATATTTTGATTTGCTTTATGTGGGGAAAACAGATCTGTAATAAGTGTTGTTGTTTAAAGGTACAGACATTTCGTACACAGTCCGTTCCAGTTTTTCACTAGAGTTCCAGTCGTTTCATTTGTGTTCCTTTGGATTCGTGGGGCCTGACACTGTCCCTAAGGTACATTTAAACACACTGCACATATCATTTCAGGGACTACACAGGGAGGGGTTTCCTCTCATGATTGTTTTTTATATATTCTTGCAGTGTCGTACTGAAGACCCCATATACCCCAGCGTGGACGAAGACTGTGGAGTGTCTGTCTTTTATTCCCCCTCCTACCCTTGTTTTGTTCCCCTGTGTTCCTCTTAGTTACTTTTTGGGTGTTAGTGTTACTTCCTGGCACTCAGAGGGTGACGAGGGGAAAGCAGGGTGATTAGCAGCGTGGATCCAGGGCACTTCCGAGACATAACAGGTGCGTGCATGACAGCGTTGATGATATCTGGTCACTACAAAAGGAATCGGACATATCAGTGGACTTGTCAACAACAAACTCAAGTGAAGATCAGGGGATATGTAGGACGCCCTTTAAACCTAAATCTGTTTTCCAGCCGGTCAGGACCCATGATAACTTGGATGTTTATCAGGAATTAATCACCAAAGATTTGAAGAAACTATATATTGCCACGAATAAGAAACATGCTGCAATCAATTAGAAAAATCAGAGTTACAACAATTTGATAAAAAAACTTGAATCCGACAAAAACATTGTTGTTATACAAGCTGACAAAGGCGGGAACATCGTCTTATGGCCACTCCAAATGTACATAAGTGAGGCAGAGACACAACTACAGGATTCCTTATGTTACAGAAAGAGCCGTTTTCAGCCATAAAATCAGCATGGCATGATCAAAATTTGAAATTGATGGCATGGAGAAGTGGCAATCTCATTTCTAATGAAGAGTTTGGTTTCCTCAAGAAAGACTATCCTGTAGTCTCTACATTCTACCTGATACCCAAAGTACATAAAACATGGACATGCCTCCTGGGCGACCAATCATTTCTGCCATCAATAGCTCCACAGAAAATATTTCAAAGTACATAGACTATTTCTTGCAGGATTGGGTCAAAGACTAGGTTCTTATGTACAAGATACCTCAGATTTTATTCATAAATTGAAAAATGTTGTTTGGAACTCTGAATGCCTGTTAATGACACTGGATGTGTCTTCGTTATATACCTCCATAAAACACTGTGACGAAGTGAAAGCAGTACAGCATTAACAGCATTATTTAAATAAGTGTGCAATTAATTTTTCATCCCACAACAAAATGCTGATAACAATGATTCAGATTTGTCTAGAACAGAATTTTTTCTTGTTCAATAATCAAGTATACCATTTGTTTATAAACTGGAAACATGTTTTAACAAGTAATAACAACTCTTTGTTATTTCCATATGTGTTTCAAGGGTTACATTACACTGAAAGGAGGTCTGTCACTCTGTCACAAGGATAGTGTCATCAGTGATGTCATGAGTGATGCCACTGACCAAGTCATGAGTGATGTAATATGTGACGTCATCAGCAGTGCATTGCAGGCACGCAAGTTATAGTGAGTCCAACTAACTATAACGTGGGAATTTCAATGATTTTATGTCAGTAAAATTTCCAGCTAACTATAACTGGTGTGAAACCTATGGTTTTTTCAGTGAATTTCATAAGTTTTTAAAATGCAATTCCTAACTATAACTGGTGTGAAACCTATGGATTTTTCAGTGAATTTCAAAGGTTTTTTAATAGCAAATTTCTATAGCTATGAAATGTAATATTTTTTAAAATGAATCCTATATTGTATATTTATGTAATACTATTTTTTTATGTATATTTATATTTTTTGTTTTGTAATTTTTTTTTGCCCTGGAGCGCTCTCGGTGCGCGTACCGGTGCGCTCACCGGTAAGCGCAGTATTCTGGCGTGCCCCGGTGCGCGTACCGGGGCGCGTCCCGTTAGCGCACCAAAAAAATAATTAAAAAAAATAATGAAGGAGTGAGCATAAGGAAAAGGGACAGAGAGAGTGGTGTTAAGAGAAAGAGAGCTAGAGGGAGGAACACAGAGGGACTGTGTAATAGATAGTAAGACAGAGAAAAGGTGTTAGAGGAAGTAACTGAGAAAAGGAAAGACATGGGGAGTGACAGAGAGAAAGGACAGAGAGAGTAAAGGAAGGAGTGACAGAAAGGGACTGAGTGAACCAGAAAAGAAAGGTAAGTGAGGGAGTGTGGGTGAGCAGGGGGACTGTAAGAAGTTGAATGTGGTAGGAAAGTAAGGAAAAGAGAAGTAAAGATGGAGGATAAGAATAAGTGAGGGAAGCAGAGTAAGGAAACAGGGGTGAGGTAGGGTGAGAGAAAAGTAGTGAGGTTAAAGCAAAGGGTGATGACAAACTACATTTTTTTAGTCACACTTACCATATAATGAATGTAAACTTAATTACATATTTTTACTACACTTTATATCTGTGAAAGAGAGAAAAAAAATAAGTTATAATTAGTAAAATATATATTTTAAAATAGAAGAGACAGGTCAAGAGGTAAAAAATCATAAAAGTGTACTAAGAAATAAAGCAAGAGTGAAGGATACAGAAAGGGAAATAAAGTAATGTAGAAGGACAAATAGAGGGAAAAAGAAATAGAAGGAGAGCAAATTACTAAGAGTAAGGCAGATAAATTCAGTGACAGAGAGGAAGAGAAGAAGAGAGAAATGAACTGAAGGTAAGTAAGATACTAAAAGAATGTGAGTTACCAAAACTAAATCAGGAAATAGGAGTAAGTAAAAGGGGAATGAGTGAGAGGGAAAGGAGTCTGATTGAGGATCCATTTACAAGAAAGAGGAATGGAAGATGACTGAGAGTGAGTGAAGGGGAGTCACAGAATGAAGGGATGAAGGGAGTGAGGATAATATAGAAGGATTGAGTTAAAAGGAGTGAGGAAGTAAGTACACAGAGGGACTGAGGGAAGGACTGAGTGAAGTGGAGTACAATGAGTGAGGAAAGGAAAATGAGTAAAGGAGCAAAAGAAGGAAAGAGAGGGGAAGAGGACTAAAGCAGTGGTACTGAGAGAATGTGATTCGGTGATGAAAGTAAAGAGAAGGACACTGAAAGATAGGAAATGCGGGGTAGTAATGGAACCGGAGTAAAAGAACTGGGGTGAAGAATGATGAGAGAGGAGCAGTGAAGTTGTTGTAAGAGAATTGATAGAAGGTAGATAAACACAAGTGAGCAGAACACAAGGAGAGTGAGGGACTGAGGACATAGAGGTAGTGAACAAAAAAAGAGGACAAAAGAAAGAAACAAAGAAAGATAAGTGAGGGAGAATGGGTGAGTTATAGTGACAGAGTGTGACAAAAGAGGTGAGTGAGTAAAGAGGAATTAGTAAAAGAGCAAAGGAGGAAAAGACGGAAAAAGGAAGTAAAGTAGACAGACTGAAAGCTGAAAAGTGGTGCAAGGGAGAGAGGGGATGCAGACAGTTGAAATGGGATTGAGGGGTTGTGAAAGAAGTGGAGTAAAGGAACAGCGATGAAACAGAGTGAGAGAAAAGCAGTGTGAGTGAGTAAAGAGAGCTGAAAAGGGTGGAAAAAGTAAAGTGAGTGTGAGACAATGGGAATACAATATAAATTACACAATACAAACTATAGAATAACATGTACAACATGTTAGGTAGTTTAGTTTTGCTGTTCTCAGAATATATTGAATTTCACTAAAAACAGTGAGTTCAAACTATTCATCATATGACAGCGGAAAAAAAAACACAATCTAAAAGATTGTGTTTTAAAAACCCATATAAACTTACAAATCATATATGTACACTAATCTTTCATTCACTTACTTTTCCTTGAGGCCAAATAGTAGATTGTGAAGGTCCTTTTCGTTGGAAAATACTCTGCTGTTCTTTAAAATTTCCATTTCATCGACTTTCTATAAAAAAAGCTCTAAGAACATCTGAAATAATTCTCAACGTTTTCATTTCCTCCTTGTGTTAAGTCATGACTCTTTGCTCATTCCTTCACCTTTCCTTACGGCCAAATAGTGTCAGATATATCAGTATGTTTTCAAATTTCTGAAATCAAACTCTGAAATTACCGTTTACCCGATGTTCTGAAAGAAAAGCTCATACAACATTTTCACAATGTTTAAATATTCATATTCCCATCTTTGGATCACTCATGTTCAACATTTCCTATAATGCTGATATCACTTACTATGAAATCCACTTACAGTACCTATATGAGAACTGGATTTTTTATATTATGTTGATCACTTTTACTCACAATATAATTTTAAACAGTAGACTAACTTTTATTAACTGCTCCCGTCTTCATAGGCCAATTACCTTTACTTAAATTTTGGTTCTAAAAACACTACGTAAGAATTTTTTAAGTCAAAAGGCAAACGTTGTTTGTAAGTCAAATGAGTATCATTGCAGTAAGTCCAACCTTTTCGACATTTTAAATAAGCTGTATAATGCCCTGATGTTGTCGAAGGACCGTCATGATAAATAATAGCTACAGTTGCAAAGGTTCTTCCTGAAATTGATAACTGAGAAGCCACACAATTTTTAATACAAGTTGTCAATTTAGTTCCATCAGGTCTACATCGTTGGCACACTAAAATGACATACTGACCATAAGTTTGTATAAATAATGTGGACAGCATTGGACACTTACATTGGGTACACACCATATTATGATCAGCTGCTTTAACTAGATTATTAAATGACACTGATTTGCAGTCTGGTAAAGTTAAATATATAAATCTTTCTGTGTCTATTCTAGTAGTACTTGATAAACTACAATTGTCGCAGTCATGCTGCCATTGATAAGAAAGGCTAAAAAGATTTTCTACATCTACACCTTCATCTTCCAAAACACCAAACATATACATTAAAAATTCCTGACAATCCTGCTGAATGTTCTGTGAAAATTATTTTTGACCAGAACATATGTCTAAAAGATTTTGAATTTCTGTAACACTTTCTATTTTTGCTCTATCATTGCTACATTTCTCAAACACAGAATTCAATAAACCTCAGAATCTTTGATCCCGATTTTCAACAATCTGTTCTTGTAAAGTTTAAAGAAAAAAAACAACATTAACTACTACATTAGCATAGCAGTTGCCACCAGAACTGTTTTCAAACTGAAATCCAACAACATCTTCATCAGAATCCTTTTTCTTTCTGTTTACAATTACATTTTCATCTACTTTTTGTCTTTTTGCTACTACCTCACTGCAATTATTCTCATTTCTTCTTTTTCGGCCTACCACACGTTTTTCAAACAGAGGATATTGAGGCAAATGTGGAGCATACTCTCTTCTTAACCTATTGTATTCTTTAACACAATCTAGATCTGCACAAATCTTTGTCTCATCAATCTTAATCAAGTACAATCCTGATAAAGTTCTGACTCGTGATAATGCCACATATGCCCTACCCTCTTTAAACACAGAACTTCCAATATTCACCAAAGCACTATCTACACTTAAACCTTGAGATTTATGAATTGTCACCGCATATGCCAAACAAACAGGAAACTGTTTTCGGCGAACATATAAGTCTTTTACAAGCAAAAATCTAGCAGAACAACGACTGATTTGTTGTACTTGCTCAATGCCATCAAATTTAATTTTTAAAAATCCAATTCCACCTCTATTTCTATAATTCACAAAATTCAACAACATGACCCATTGCTCCATTTACCAGACCTCTTTCAACATTTAAATTCCTTCTCAAAATGATACGACAATTTAAACACACATTCAGAGTCTTTTCAAAACCAGCTGTTTTAGATATACTCTTCTCTAATGAATACTATTTTGATTTCAAATTGTCTGACAAAATAATTGTTGCTCCCATATGCTCTATTTTATCTATTGCTTCCAGTTTCACAATCTCTTCATTTTCTAACTTTAACATTTTGTTGTTGAAGATGGAACATTCTTGCAGAGTTGGCATCAAACATATCCCAGATTTGTTCTCAGTAATTTTCTCAAAAATATTCTCTGGAAGAATGTTTTCATTTGGATACAAATTTGAAATTAATCATGCATGTAAAGCTTCTTTCCCGTGCTCACTTACTTTTCAGAATCTTACATCTTGTAGAATATTTTTATAATCTTCATCCTTTGCCTGTCGCATATTTTGAAGCAGTTCTGCATATTTGAAATTTAACCATATATTAATGTTTCCAATGCTTCCAAGGGACTTCCTGGTATCTTCATGCGTGAGCATTTTAAACACTGGTTGTCCTTTTACTGGAGTCAACTGCAGTAGATCTCCAAAAACAATAATGTGTTTCCCTCCAAATAACACATCATACTCTGTTCTAAGAATTTCTTGCATTCTCAAATGCACAAAAGCAAGCATTAGATTTGAGACCATGCTTACTTCATCAATGATAAGAAGTTTCATTTTCTTCAGGACTCTGGAAACTTCAGAACATGCATCTCCAGATAGCTTGTTGTATTGCAATTTATTATCATGCTCAACTGGCAGCATCAGTAAACAATGTAGAGTAATCGCTTTAATGTTATGTGCTGCCAGTCCAGTTGGAGCGGTTACAAAACAAGACAGCGGTGATTCAGTCCTTTTCTGCAGATAAGTTGCAATTGCTTTAATCAGAAAACTTTTTCCTGTTCCCGCTTCTCCACTTATTTACAGTCGGACAGGCTTAAATGATGTACATGAGCACTCTTTTTTCCCATGTCTGAATCCATGTTCAATCTGTTCTGTGACTTCATCATATATCTTTTTCTGCTCAACGTTTAGTTGCTTTACCAAATCTTCTAAGTTAACTACATCCTCTTGAGCTTGTTCCATAGCTCTTTCCACCTCATCCATGGCAGTGGCAGCTTCATTTTGGATAATTGGTCCTCCTAGTGGATCCTGACTCAATGAAGTAGAACTCTGACTGTCTTGAGAACTGTCTCTAGCAATCTCTTCAGCAATTGTGGCTTCTTGCTCTATTTCTTCGTTCAACATTTGCAGATCATTTGGAAAAACAGGACATTCTATGGTATCCTTGGTTGCATTAAAAGAATCTTCGTAACAGAGAAAATCTCCAAGTAGTTCCTCTTCTGTACGCCATGGCTTAAAGAGTTGCAAAAGAGCTAAATAGTAAAATTCTCTTTTGTCTGGAGATTCGCAACTCAATTTTCGATGATTAATCAAATGGCCTTTTCTCTGCTTCACTAGACATCCTTCATACCCTATGACAGCATATTTTCCATTATTGATATCTTCTGTGATGTTCCTCTTATAACTATAGTTTTGCAGAACTTCATACAAACAAGTGTTCTCAAGGTGAGTACTTCTATTTGGATAGTATGTATCCAATATGTTTGTCTTCAAAATATCTGTACTGTTTGGTTCTTTCTCAGCCAAATACTCAATTTCTTGTACAGATTTCAAAACTCGGTTTCGTGTTGCAGCAAGACCTAGACTCACCCAAATGATTGTTCTAGATTTGGCATAGAGACTTGCTGATGATAACCGATCAGAACATTCATATGCTCCAATTTCTCGATGTGACAACATCTTCAGACTGAAACTGTATAATTTTTTACTTATACTCCTTTCATGTGAAATGTCCTCCCACATTTCCTTCAGTTCTGTCTTTTCTTTTTTTGTGATGTAAGACGTCACATATCGAGCCACAGCAATAGAGTTGTCAGCAATGAACTGAATATCCATGTTAGCATTCCACATGGACAAAATCACTGGGTTGTAGTCGTTAATATACTTGGACTCTTTGTTTCTTTTTATATTGTATGTATTTTTTGGTGATTTCCTCGTCACAGTATGTCGCAGAGAAGACATCAAATTATTTACTCTTCCTTTAGAAATCACTGGTTGTGGAAACGCGAAACGACATTATGTGTAGAACTTGTCCTTGTTTCTGAATTTTCGACGACAGTACTTTCCACAATGATGGGATTGAAAGCGTAAAACTTGTTGCCTTAAATTGTTTTCTTCAGTAGTTTTCGGAACAGCATATGTTGAATACTCTTCAATGAAACTCATCACTGTGTCATCCGAATCAGTTCCAAATTTGGGTGCATCTTTAATGCACACCAACATATGTAGGTGAGGAGCAACTCTCGCTTGATACTCCTTCCTCCAAAAGAAATCCAAAACCTCTCCAAGGGGAGGATTTTTTTTGTTGGTAATAAAAGACATCATAGCTTCAAATCTATGATTGAAATATCTGCATACATTTACTGTATCCAAAGAACACAGTTCTCCAGGTGTTTTGAATTCTATATTTTGTATGTTTCCATTTGCCTCTCGTAGAAATTGAAGTAAGTCGTCCCATGCATACTCAGCACAGCTAAGAGTGAGGAACCATGTAGGAGTTCCTAGGTTTCTTAGCATACATTTCAATTCCCCATGACGACGGAACCAATACTCGATTGTACCACGCTGACATGCTATGAGATTGATTAGCTGAGATTCCAAAATACTGTCTTGCAGATTGACTTTCTCCATAAAGTCCCTCGCAGAAACATTTTGCAGATGTGCTCCACTTTTCAGTATATGATTAACTGCATAAGAAAGCCCAGACAAGTAACTTTCATACAGTAGATGAAACAAATACAGAATGCATTGACGAAACCTTGGATCTTCAGCATATAATCTTAAAGTCCGGTATTCAGCTGCAGGAATTTGAACTGGTCGATCGTCATATCGTCCACCTCGACCTGTTGGAAATAACTGTGGAAAACAACGAGCTTCCAAACTTTCTTCCCATACACTAATGGGGCTTCCTTTTGCTGCTTTCATTTGAAACAAGTCAATTGCATTCCCCATTACTTCTTTGGAATGCAAAGGATGAACAGTATAATGTTCATATATTTCTTCACTTCTAGACACATCAACTTTTTCAATTTGGCCGACTGAACAATCACTGTCTTCTTCTGTAGCTGTTTCCTCTGCTCCAACACATACATGTTTGTAGTACTCATTGTTTTTGACCAAATACAACGTTGCCTTTTTTCCTAACATCCACTAAATCTTACCAGATTTTCTTACTCTTTGTCAGAACCCCATTAACTAGAATAACAAGAGGATCCTCTTCTACTCTTTCTACACCAATTGTATCAATATTTTTCTTGACATCTAGAGGCAAATAAACAACTCTTCCCTTTAAT
This sequence comes from Lissotriton vulgaris, assembly GCF_964263255.1. NCBI lineage: Eukaryota > Metazoa > Chordata > Amphibia > Caudata > Salamandridae > Lissotriton > Lissotriton vulgaris. Next base: position 1,080,891,595 of record NC_141694.1, on the reverse strand, counting down.
CCTCTTTGTAAATCTAAAGGAGGCAATTACCCGATCTTAGGCTCCATGCGAACAATAGCCTGAAAAGGATGGACACATTGAATCAAAATAGATTCATAAGTATTTAAATCCATCAATTCAGAAGGAATATCTACCAACTGAAGATTATTATGAACAGCTCTAGCAGGCATACTGTTTTCATTTAATTTTTAAAACAATAATTACAAATACGCTGATCAGAACTCAAATCAAAAGAATTCTCCACCAACAAATAAGTTACAAAATCCTTCCATTCACTATTGTTTTCCATTTCACTTTTTGCATATAAATCAACTAACCTAGTCTGAATCTTATAATGAGTCAGTCGACAACACACACAAGTAAAATTAGGCCTTTCACTTGATTTCACCTTAAACTTGGTAATTTCCTCGTCAAACTTTTCTGTACTTAAAATCTGTACATTGTCTTCCACATTACCATCTATTACTATATCCATTTCTACACTGTCCTATTTGTCCCCAAAATAACAAAACTCAATTTCTTCACAAATGCTCTTCACATCTAATTCAGATCCATGCAAAAGAGCACTGTTTAACTGTTTAAGCTTAAGTGCTGGACTTTTTGCATAATACAACCTTCTCACTAATTTCCTCACTTTATTATGATGCACTGCTAACATCCTAAAATGATGAAAAACACTCTGACATACTTTTCTAGAAAGACAAGCCAGTGAATGCCCATGCAAACCTGTGTTTTCTCTCACTCTGCAAGGATCTAACTCTTGCAACATCTTCATTTTCTGTTTTACACTTTTCTTACTATATGTACGTAAGAAATTACGAAGCAAATCGATTGAATCCTGTCGCACACTACAAATACTACTACACTTCCATGTGTACACTGGACCCTTAGTACGTCTCCCTAAAACTTCATCAGCTAACACCTCTTCTGCATCTCTAGACACAAGTTTCTCTTTTTCCATCGGACAACCGTCTTTCACCTCATATGCACGACCACTGGTGTCAACTGCATGCACCAAATCATTCTCCTGGAAGTAACTCTCCTCATTAAAAAATGGCTCAGAACGTGAACTATGCATCCATTCTCCAGAAAATACTTCACAAAAATTAGTCTGATTAATTATTCTTTTCCATCTACTGTTCGATTTGAAAACATCAATTGCCTTGTTAAGTATCCTAATTCTATTGATTACTAAAATAAATATTTTTTTCTTAACTTCGAAAGCCTGATCAACAATCTTCTCTACACTTTTCTTTTTCTTGTAGAAAGCAGATCTCTGTTTACCTTTCTTCATATTTTTTAACAAATTTAAAACTACCCTATTGCGAAACATTCGTCTACGAATGTCCCTAAATTGGTTTTGCCTTCTATTACTATACATACTGTTCTCTCCTGGTCCAGTAGTAACACTTTTGGGGGGCCGCTCCTTCCTTTTCAAATTTGCTCTCTCCCTCTGTATATTCACATTCCCATTAACATTTTTTTTGCTCTACATATGTTTCGAAAAAAAGACTTAGTTGTCTTACCAGGAGCTTTTTTTGTGTTTTTTTAAGCACTTGTTGTAGGGGAGTGCTTTAATTCCGTTGCTGTTTTTGATTTTTTCCGTATGGCATCTTTCCTTCTCCTCTGCCTTGAAGGCATATTTCCTTACTTTGGAATTGTTGATTTCAATCTGTGGTAAAGAAAATAATAACACATTATAGACCACTATTAGCAAACAACCAAGTAATGTCAATAAGCAAACGATATAAACACTAGTTTACAACATATCTAAGTTTATATCACAGCAACTATATAACTAGGAGTAAGACAGAGAAAAACAGCTAGATGGAGTAACACAAAGAGACAGAGTCAGACAAAGAAACAGGTAGAGGGAGTAAAACATAGAGGAGGAGTAAGACAGAGAGAGTGTATAATATGTTGTAAGACAGAGAAAGGATGTAATAGGGAGAGGGAGTAAGTCAAAGAAAGGGAGAAAATGAGTAAATCAGAAAAAGGGTGTAACAGGATGTAAGACAGAGAGAGTGTGTTAGAAGGGAAGAGGACGTAAAAGAGACTTAAACAGAGAGAGCCTGTAAAAGGGAGAGAGATAGTAAGCTTGAGAAAGGGTGTAAGAGGAAGTAAAAAAAGAGAGGTGAGGCCTGTCCAGAAGCGCAGAGGAGGTGAGGCCTGTCCAGGGGAGCAGAGGTGGGGAGGCACTATTAATTCCTTCTCAAAAATATAAAAGCCATTCATTTACCCCAAAATCATTTTTTAAATAACATTTTACAAACACAGCACAGGTCCTATGTACAAGCATTCCATGGCACTAGTGAAGCTTCTCAATGTTACATAATACAATTCCTCTATACAGCAAAATCTATTTACCAGATTAGGAAGCACATTAAGCTTTTTTATTCTTCCTTTGTGTCATATTTCTTGATAATACTTTGTAAAGAAATGTTAGTGCATAGAGGAATTGTATTTTGTAAAGAAGTGAGGTTTCAGTAATGTAATGAAATGCTTGTACATATGACCTGTGCTCTGTTTTTTAAATGTTATGTAAAAATTGATTTACAGCACATGAATTGGTTTTACATTATTCACAAGGTTTAGATACTGTGTACATGATTACACGTTTCAAATGTGTTTCCTCAGATTAGGAAGCAGATTGTGCAGATGAGGTGAGGCCTCTCCAAAAGCGCAGAGGAGGTGAGGCCTGTCCAGGGGAGCAGAGGTGGTGAGGCCTGGGTCTAAGAATGCAGTGGACTGGACTTCATGAAGCCTCTCCCCACTGCATTCTTAGACACAGGCCTCACCTCCTTTGCACCCCTGGACAGGCTTCTCTCCCACTACACTCTTGAACACAGGCCTCGCCTCCTCTGCACCCCTGTACAAGCCTCACCTCATCTGCAACCCTGAACAGGCTTCACCTCATCTGCACCCCTAGACAGGCCTCACCTCATCTACACCCCTGGACAGGCCTCACCTCATCTACACTATTTATTCCTTCTCAAAAATGTAAAAACTATTCATTTGCCCCAAAATCATTTTTCGCATCACATTTAAGAAGCACAGCACAGGTCCTATGTACAAGCATAACATTTCACTACTGAAACCTCACTATTTCACAAAAGACAATTCCTCTATCTTGCATATGTTGATATCAAGCATTTCCAAAAAACATGCCACAAACCAACAAGAAAGAACCTCAATCTGCTTCCTAATCTGAGGTAACGCAGGTGACATCATTCTAAAAGGTTCAAATATATTTATTTAATGAGGCAAACACTATTAATTCCTTCTCAAAAATATAAAAGCCATTCATTTACCCCAAAATCGTTTTTTTAATAACATTTTACAAACACAGAACAGGTCCTATGTACAAGCATTCCATGTCACTAGTGAAACTTCTCAATGTTACATAATACAATTCCTCTATGCAGCAACATCTATTTACCAGATTAGAAAGCACATTAAGCTTTTTTATTCTTCCTTTGTGTCATATTTCTTGATAATGCTTGGTAAAGAAATGTTAGTGCATAGAGGAATTGTATTTTGTAAAAAAGTGAGGTTTCAGTAGTGTAATGAAATGCTTGTACATATGACCTGTGCTCTGTTTTTTAAATGTTATGTAAAAATTGATTTACAGCACATGAATTGGTTTTACATTATTCACAAGGTTTAGATACTGTGTACATGATTGCACGTTTTACCTGTGTTTCCTCAGATTAGGAAGCAGATTGTGCAGATGAGGTGAGGCCTCTCCAAAAGCGCAGAGGAGGTGAGGCCTGTCCAGGGGAGCAGAGGTGGTGAGGCCTGTGTCTAAGAATGCAGTGGACTGGACTTCATGAAGCCTCTCCCCCACTGCATTCTTAGACACAGGCCTCACCTCCTTTGCACCCCTGGACAGGCTTCTCTCCCACTACACTCTTGAACACAGGCCTCGCCTCCTCTGCACCCCTGTATAGCCTCATCTCATCTGCAACCCTGAACAGGCTTCACCTCATCTGCACCCCTAGACAGGCCTCACCTCATCTACACCCCTGGACAGGCCTCACCTCATCTACACTATTTATTCCTTCTCAAAAATGTAAAAAACATTAATTTGCCCCAAAATCGTTTTTCGCATCACATTTAAGAAACACAGCACAGGTCCTATGTACAAGCATACAATTTCACTACTGAAACCTCACTATTTCACAAAAGACAATTCCTCTATCTTGCATATGTAGATATCAAGCATTTCCAAAAAACATGCCACAAACCAACAAGAAAGAACCTCAATCTGCTTCCTAATCTGAGGTAACGCAGGTGACATCATTCTAAAAGGTTCAAATATATTTATTTAATGAGGCAAACACTATTAATTCCTTCTCAAAAATATAAAAGCCATTCATTTACCCCAAAATCGTTTTTTAAATAACATTTTACAAACACAGCACAGGTCCTATGTACAAGCATTCAATTTCACTACTGAAACCTCACTATTTCACAAAAGACCATTCCTCTATGCAGCAAAATGTTTTAACCAAGCATTATCAAAAAAACATGACACAAAGCAACATTAAAAAACCACAATCTGCTTCCAAATCTTCTCCATAGAGCATACAAGTCTCTATCTAAATTAAATGAATCATTACTTACCTTTACAAATGCTTTGGGAGATTGAGAACAGTGTCAGAAACACACACACATTTTTCTTTAGCAGAGCAAAAGGTATGCACTCAAGACACTGCAACCATGACTGGCACAGAAAACCTCTATTTCTACACACATATGCCTCATTTCAACCAATCAAAACTCTTCCCTCACTATTTTCAAACCAACACTCTTCCCCCCTCAGCCCTTTCTACCTGTTACCATAGCAACTCCCTCCTTACTGAACTCTCAGGTTCAAAAGTTTATTCTACAATGTTGCAAGTGAGCTCAGCAAGGATGTTTGACCTCTCAATACACCAGCTTATCCGGTGCAATGTTTCTTTAATTGACTTTTTCTTAACCATTCAAATTGCTTCTTTCACAAAACACAACCATGCACCCTAACTTTCAGTTTTCAACTATCTGAATCCACCAATCATTGCTTGTGATTCAAGAGCAGTGAAACTCCACAATTATATTTTTTGTAAACTCCTACTGTTCCAACTGCCATTTCATTCCCACACTTCATCTGACTGCACCAGAACCTTCTCTCACCATGTATTCTGTCTGGATTATTGGACATAGCTACATCCACTGGGCTCAAAGGTATGCAGCTAGCAGAAATTTTCACAACCTTGATTCACCAAATGTGGAAATCAAGTGGATTGGCCAGAGAGGATTGAGATGTCACCAATTGATACCATTGGTGAAAACCTTTTTGCATCTGCCAAACCCTGACCTCTTAATTGCGCACTGTGGTGGAAATGACTTGGGCACTTTGACTGGGGTAGGTCTGGAAATGCTTTTAAAGGACACCTTTGGTCAATTGATGGCACTTTTTCCACAAACTGCCTTGGTATATTCCAATATATGTCAAAGACAGAAATGGTACTGGTCCAACCAATTTTGTCCACAATTTGAGAAAGCACGGAAACATGTGAATAAATCTGTTTCTGCTTACATGAGAGACTATGGAATGGGTTCAATATACAACAATAACTTGCGTTACAACATGCAAGATATCTACAGAGGAGATGGTGTGCACTTCTCAGATGAGGGGAATAGAATATTCCTCCTAAACTTAAAACTGTGCATTGGAACCTACTTGTAGGTACCTAAATCAGCTACAGAACCCAAAAGCTCTTTATAGGTCTACCCTACCTCTGATCACTCAAAATGATTATCTTATTCTAACTTTTTTCACTATTTTTCACCAAAGCACGCTCCCCAGTACGCTCCCCGGTGAGCGTATCAGGCGCGAAATTAAAAATTTATTTTTTGCATATATGTACCTCCTAAACTCCCCTCAGAAAACCTAGAGGGTCAGGGTGTGTCTGCCGTGCCCCACTATTAAAAAGTGCCTGTGATGAAGCCTAAGTAAATTCATAATTATACCAGAGAAGCCTAACTCAATCCATAATTATAATAGTCAAGCCTATCTGAATGTCTAACTCTTACAGAGGGACAGTATATAACTATCTGAAAACGTTTTCCCAAATTAACTTAAAGTGCATAACATAGTTCTCCTTTTAAATTAACAACTTACCTTTTTCAAATTAGTTGAAGTTTTCTGTCAAACTTTTTTCCAAATGTACCTTAGGTAGTGTTAGTCAAAATGGCTGTGTTTCCCTCTCATTTTTCATATATATTCATGTACTTAACCAATCAAATGTCAGCACATAAAAGTACAAAATGTAAGTAACATTTTAATTGGTTCAAAATTCAAACAGTTTCATATGTGTTTTTGTCATGTAATTTACCTCAGGATATTTAGACAGGGCTACAGCCCAAATGGCTCAATGGAATACCACCAAATTTGGGTAAATGGTAGGGACTGCTATGTAGTAGGGCGTATTCTATATTTGGTGTAAGTGTCTCCAGTGGTTTTTCTGTAAATTACTTTCCCACCTTTTTTTTGGGAGCACTTACCGGTGCGCGCCCCGGTACGCGCACCGGCAGCGTTACGGGAGTCCTCCATTTTGTGTTTCGGTACAATCGAGACACAAGATGGAGGACAAACAACGTTGGGAATTGGTAGAAGGGGGCAAGGTAGACACTTCCTGACCCTCTAGGTTTTCTGAGGGGGGCTTAGGAGGCTCATATAGGGTAAAAAAATAATTTTTAGAAAAAAAAATTCGCGGGGGGAGCGCCCGGTATACGCACCGGGAAGCGTACCGGGGAGCGTACTTTGTTGAAAAATAGTGAAAAAAGTTAGAAAAAGAAAATCATTATGAGTGATCAGAGGTAGGGTAGCCCTGAAAAGAGCTTTTGGGTTCCGTGGCTGATTTAAGTACCTACAAGTAGGTTCCAATGCACAGTCTTAAATTCAGGAGGAATATTCTATTCCCCTCATCTGAGAAGTGCACACCATCTCCCCTGTAGATGTCTTGCATGTTGTAACGCAAGTTGTTGTTGTATATTGAACCCATTCCATAGTCTCTCATGTAAGCAGAAACAGATTTATTCACATGTTTCCGTGCTTTATCAAATTGTGGACAAAATTGGTTGGACCAGTTCCATTTCTGTCTTTGGCATACATTGGAATATACCAAGGCAGTTTGTGGAAAAAGTGTCATCATTTGATCAAAGGTGTCCTTTAAAAGCATTTCCAGACCAACCCCAGTCATAGTGCCCAAATCATTTCCACCACAGTGCACTATTAAGAGGTCAGGGTTTGGCAGATGCAAAAAGGTTTTCACCAATGGTATCAATTGTTGACATCTCAATCCTCTCTGGCCAATCCACTTAATTTCCACATTTGATAAATCAAGGTTGTGATAATTTCTGCTTGTTGCATACATTTGAGCCCAGTGGATGTAGCTATGTCCAATAATCCATACAGAATACATGATGTGAGAAGGTTCTGGTGCAGTCAGATGAAGTGTGGGAATGAAACGGCAGTTGGAACAGTAGGAGTTTACAAAAAAAAAATTGTGGAGTTTCCCTGCTGTTGAATCACAAGCAATGATTGGTGGATTCAGATAGTAGAAAACTGAAAGTTAGGGTGCATGGTTGTGTTGTGTGAAAGAAGCAATTTGAATGGTTAAGAAAAAGTCACTAAAAGCAATAATGCCCTGGATAAGCTGGTGTATTGAGAGGTCAAACATCCTTGCTGACTTAATTTGTAACATTATAGAATAAACCTTTGAACCTGAGAGTTCAGGTAGGAGGGAGTTGCTATGGTAACAGATAGAAAGGTCTGAGAGGGGGAAGGGTGTTGGTTTGAAAATAGTGAGGGAAGACTTTTGATTGGTTGAAATAAGGCATATGTGTGTATAATTAGAGATTTTCTATGCCAGTCTTGGTTTCAGTGTATTGAGTGCACACCTTTTGCTCTGCTAAAGAAACATTGGTGTGTGTCTGACACTGTTCTCAATCTCCCAAAGCATTTGTAAAGGTAAGTAATGATTCATTTAATTTAAATAGAGATTTGTTTGCTCTATGGAGAATATTTGGAAGCAGATAGTGAAGTTTCAGTAGTGAAATTGATTGCTTGTACATAGGACTTGTGCTGTGTTTGTAAAAAGTTATTTAAAAAACGATTTTGGGGTAAAAGAATGGCTTTTATATTTTTGAGAAGTAATTAATAGTGTTTGCCACATTAAATAAATATATTTGAATCTTTTAGAATGATGTCACTTGCATTACCTCAGATTTAGAAGCATATTGAGATTCTTTTTTATTGGTTTGTGGCATGTTTTTGGGAAATGCTTGCTATGAACATTTACAAGACAGGGGATTTGTATTTTGTGAAACAGTGAGGTTTCAGTAGTGAAATTGAATGCTTGTACATAGGTCCTGTGTTGTGTTTCTAAAATGTTATTCAAAAAACGATTTTGGGGGAAATCAATGGTATTTTCATTTGGCCCTTATTTATGATTGCCTTGTGCTGCTGGTGCATCACTTTCAACATGGGAAAAAAGTGACGCTCTGGTGGTGCAAGGCCCTCATAAATAAGGCCCTGAGTTTCTTTGCAGTTGATTTGTGTCTTGCTTTTTGATAATGCTTGTTCTGAACATTTGCAAGATAGAGGATTTGTAGTTTGGGAAACAGTGAGGTTTCAAAAGTGAAATTGAGTGGTTGTACATAGGTTCTGCGGAGTGTTTTTTAAATGTTATTCAAAAAACGATTTTGGGGGCAAATCAATGGTATTTACATTTGGCCCTTATTTATGATTGCCTTGTGGTGCCGGTATGTCACTTTTAACATGGGAAGAAAGTGATGCACTGGTGACGCAAGGCTTTCATAAATAAGGCCCTGAGTTTTTTTGTTGTTGGTTTGTGTCTTGCTTTTTGATAATGCTTCATATCAACATTTGCAAGATAGAGGATTCGTATTTTGTGAAATAGTGAGGGTTCAGTAGTGAAATTGAGTGCTTGTACATAGGATTTTCGCTGTGTTTCTAAAATGTTATTCAAAAAACGATTTTGGTGGTAAATGAATGGTATTTTCATTTGGCCCTTATTTATGATTGCCTTGTGCTGCTGGTGCATCACTTTAAACATGGGAAAAAAGTGACGCTCTGGTGGCGCAAGGCCTTCATAAATAAGGCCCTGAGTTTATTTGCTGTTGGTTTGTTTTTTGCTTATTGATAATGCTTTCTATGAACATTTGCAAGATAGAGGATTTGTATTTTGGGAAACAGTGAGGTTTCAAAAGTGATATTGAGTGGTTGTACATAGGATCTGCGCTGTGTTTTTGAAATGTTATTCAAAAAACGATTTTGGGGGCAAATCAATGGTATTTACATTTGGTCCTTATTTATGATTGCCTTGTGGCACTGGTGCGTCTCTTTTAACATGGGACGCACTGGTGGCGCAAGGCCTTCATAAATAAGGCCCTGAGTTTGTTTGCTGTTGGTTTGTTTTTTGCTTTTTGATAATGCTTGCTATGAACATTTGAAAGATAGAGGATTTGTATTTTGGGAAACAGTGAGGTTTCAAAAGTGATATTGAGTGGTTGTACATAGGATCTGCGCTGTGTTTTTTAAATGTTATTCAAAAAACGATTTTGGGGGCAAATCAATGGTATTTACATTTGGTTCTTATTTATGATTGCCTTGTGGTGCCGCTATGTCACTTTTAACATGGGAAGAAAGTGATGCACTGGTGGCGCAAGGCCTTCATAAATAAGGCCCTGAGTTTTTTTTTGTTGGTTTGTGTCTTGCTTTTTGATAATGCTTGATATGAACATTTGCAAGATAGAGGATTTGTATTTTGGGAAATAGTGAGGTTTCAAAAGTGATATTGAGTGGTTGTACATAGGATCTGCGCTGTGTTTTTTAAATGTTCTTCAAAAAACTATTTTGGGGGCAAATCAATGGTATTTACATTTGGTCCTTATTTATGATTGCCTTGTGGCACTGGTGCGTCTCTTTTAACATGGGACGCACTGGTGGCGCAAGGCCTTCATAAATAAGGCCCTGAGTTTGTTTGTTGTTGGTTTGTTTTTTGCTTTTTGATAATGCTTGCTATGAACATTTGCAAGATAGAGGATTTGTATTTTGGGAAACAGTGAGGTTTCAAAAGTGATATTGAGTGGTTGTACATAGGATCTGCGCTGTGTTTCATAAATGTTATTCAAAAAACGATTTTGGGGGAAATCAATGGTATTTTCATTTGGCCCTTATTTATGATTGCCTTGTGCTGCTGGTGCATCACTTTAAACATGGGAAAAAAGTGACGCTCTGGTGGCGCAAGGCCTTCATAAATAAGGCCCTGAGTTTGTTTGCTGTTGCTTTGTTTTTTGCTTTTTGATAATGCTTGCTATGAACATTTGCAAGATAGGGGATTTGTATTTTGGGAAACAGTGAGGTTTCAAAAGTGATATTGAGTGGTTGTACATAGGATCTGCGCTGTGTTTTATAAATGTTATTCAAAAAACGATTTTGGGGGAAATCAATGGTATTTTCTTTTGGCCCTTATTTATGATTGCCTTGTGCTGCTGGTGCATCACTTTAAACATGGGAAAAAAGTGACGCTCTGGTGGCGCAAGGCCTTCATACATAAGGCCCTGAGTTTGTTTGCTGTTGGTTTGTTTTTTGCTTTTTGATAATGCTTGCTATGAACATTTGCAAGATAGAGGATTTGTATTTTGGAAAACAGTGAGGTTTCAAAAGTGATATTGAAAGGTTGTACATAGGATCTGCGCTGTGTTTCTAAAATGTTATTAAAAAAACGATTTTGGTGGTAAATCAATGGTATTTTCATTTTGCTCTTATTTATGATTGCCTTGTGCTGCTGGTGCATCACTTTAAACATGGGAAAAAAGTGACGCTCTGGTAGCGCAAGGCCTTCATAAATAAGGCCCTGAGTTTGTTTGCAGTTGGTTTGTGTCTTGCTTTTTGATAATGCTTGCTATGAACATTTGCAAGATAGAGGATTTGTATTTTGGGAAACAGTGAGTTTTCAAAAGTGATATTGAGTGGTTGTACATAGGTTCTGCGCAGTGTTTCTTGAATGTTATTCAAAAAACGATTTGGGGGGAAAATCAATGGTATTTACATTTGGCCCTTATTTATGATTGCCTTGTGGTACCGGTGCGTCTCTTTTAACATGGAACGCACTGGTGGCGCAAGGCCTTCATAAATAAGGCCTTGAGTTTGTTTGCTGTTGGTTTGTGTCTTGATTTTTGATAATGCTTGCTATGAACATTTGCTAGATAGAGGATTTGTATTTTGGGAAACAGTGAGGTTTCAAAAGTGAAATTGAGTGCTTGTACATAGGATCTTCGCTGTGTTTCTAAAATGGTATTCAAAAAACGATTTTGGGGGAAATCAATGGTATTTTCATTTGGCACTCCAGAGTGAAATATAAAAAAAATATATATATACTTTTAAAAAACAAAATATTATATTAATATACAACATAGGATTCATTTTTAGACAAACATACCTTTTTAAGCTATAGATATTTGCAAAAAATTAACCTTAGAAATTCACTAAAAAACACATAGGTATGAAACCCTATAAAAAGTTAAGAATTAGCAGTTAAAAAACCTATGAAATTCACTGAAAAAACCATAGGTTTCACACCAGTTATAGTTAGGAATTAGCATTTAAAAAACCTATGAAATTCACTGAAAAAACCATAGGTTTCATACCAGTTATAGTTAGGAATTAGCATTTAACCCCTTTAGTGCTGCGAACGTCCAACGGTCGTCGCGTGCACTACCTCGCTAGTGCTGCGCACGACCGTTGGACGTCCGAATCCCGTTAGCGCAATCGAACGTCCGCACTGGGGCGGAATGTTCGACGCGCTAAACGGGTTAAAAAAACCTATTAAATTCACTGAAAAAACCATAGGTTTCACACCAGTTATAGTTAGCTGGAAATTTTACTGACATAAAACCAATGAAATTCCCACGTTATAGTTAGTTGGACTCACTATAACTTGCGCGTGTAATGCACTGCTGATGACATCACATATTACATCACTCATGGCATGGTCAGTGACATCACTCATGACATCACTGATGACACCATCCTTGGGACAGAGTGACTGACCTCCTTTCACTGTAAAGTAATCCTTGAAACGCATATTCAAAAATAGTAACTAACATTTACAAAAAAGTGGAGATACCTATACCAGTTACAACAACGAATTCAGTAATTACACCATTTATATACACATCCACTCATTCACCAACAGTTCTATATAGTCATTCATACATATACTCACTTATCATATGTAGTGAGACACCTTTACATCCGTTAACACACCGACAGTCTTCCAAAAGTTGCTCACACACATACTCACACATGCAAATAAACTATTGAACATCCATTTCTTTGCATATACAGCTATACACACACTACCACCTTACTTCTAAGGAAACTTACACATACTTACTCTCTTAAACAATCACTTATAGAAACACATACTTATTAAAACAAGAACTCTTTCAATCTCTCACTCTCACATATACTCACTTATATACATCAATACTCACATATACTAGATTAAAACATATGTAGTTACTGATAAAGACACTAGTGAGACAGTCATTCACTTACTAACACATACATATACACACTCATTCACCCATACAGTCCAGCACATATGCTGTCTTCAAAACACATACAAACAGTGAGTCAGTCATTGATGCATCTATGTGCTAAGTAACACCCCCACCAAATCAAACAGACAATTATAAAGATACTAAAAAAAACATCTAATAACCCATATACACACACATGTAGCTACTCAACAACCCATGCAGCCACTTATACACAAAGTGAAACACTGATACATATATTTAAATATTTAAACATTACTCGCTAATATATGTATTCACTAAGATACACTTAATAAGCCAGTTAACCAATCAATTTTTTTTTAAAAAAACATCCATTTAGACACTTATTTAAACATTTATTCTTCCATCAACCTTTACATATACATATATAAAACATATTTATTTTTCAGAAAGACACACATTCACTGGATGGTGTCATCAGTGATGTCATGAGTGATGTCACTGACCATGTCATGAGTGATGTAATATGTGATGTCATCAGCAGTGCATTACACGTGCAAGTTATAGTGAGTCCAACTAACTATAACGTGGGAATTTCATTGGTTTTATGTCAGTAAAATTTCCAGCTAACTATAACTGGTGTGAAACCTATGGCTTTTTCAGTGAATATATATATATATATAACTTCCAATCCTGAATCCTTTCGTATATAAACAGGCGCTGACACCATGGGATCAATATATCAAAGAGAAAATGTAAATAGGTCTTAGTATTTATGATGTATATAATTCAAGAATTCTGATTTTTTTATAAATATTTAGGACATGAGCTTGTGGGTATTAGGGTGATATGTCACCACACATATATTAAATGTCATATGATTTGAGCGGTCCAGGGCTGGAACAATTTTTTAATCTGATTGTTTTTCCATATCAACTAGTACTAGTCATTTTACACACCGAATGGTAAATGCATTCATGCAGCAAAGATAAAGCACTAGTCACTTTATTAGCCCTAAGGGTATCTGCATTCATGCAGTTATGATAATTGTTGAGGATGGCAATGAGATTTGTGCAACCTTTTAAATGGTAATAATTTTTTAATGTAAATTTTATTCATTATAAAATTATAAGACAGACTGTAGTTTTGAAAACAAGATTGACTTGTTTCATAACTTGTATTGGTTTCAGGCAAAAAGTTTTCCTTTTTTTTACTGAACATAAAGTGAAATATCGTCTGTTTTTGCATTCCATTTGTAATTTGTACCTTTTCTATGCCCATGGTCAATGGTCATGTGATGCACGTTAGGAGGTGTGGCCCATAGGAGGGGTCAGGGAATCACAGCATTTAAAAATAACAGGCTGACTGAGTAATCGGTGTGCAATCAAGAGTACACGTTACTCGAAACGCGTCGCTAGAAAGGTTATAAATAAACGAAACATCTTGCCTGAAGCCGTGGGGTCTGTCTCCTTCTTTTTCCATGCCGCGCGGTGTGAAGGTTTGAGGATTTCCTTTGGATATATATATATATATATATATATATATATATATATATATATATATATATATATATATTCACAGAAAAAACCATAGGTTATAGACCATATATAGTTAGGAATTTGCATTTACAAAACCTTGAAAATTCACTGAAAAAACCATAGGTTATAGACCATATATAGTTAGGGATTTGCATTTACAAAATCTTATTTTACTCGCATAAAACCATTGAAATTCCATATATAGTTAGTTGCGCTAACTATATATCGCGCACCCGCAATCCACTGCTGATGATGTCACATATTACATCATTCATGACATGGTCAGTGACATCACTGATGACATCATTGATGACATCTCAAATGACATCACTGATGACATCACTGATGACATCTCAAATGACATCACTGATGACATCACTGATGACATCTCATTTGACATTACTGATCACATCACTGATGATATCATTCATGTGATAATACGATGAACCTCTTCAGACTCTAATATAACCTTAGATACAATCAGTGTAAACAGACACTCACAGACTGTCACTCATCCATGGAGTTACTCACACACCTAGTCAGTCATGCAAAGAATCAATCGCACCTCCATTTCCTCAACTATACAGTTATACAAACTTTACTTATTCAAACATATACTAACACATATTTACTCTCTTATACAATCCCTGATACAAGTTCACAATGATCCATACAGCCACTCACACATTCACTAGCTCTTATGCACAGTTATTTATATATGTCAACTCTCACTTGTACTGTGTTTTACATATGTACTTACTTTGACATGTAGCACTGAGATATCCATTCACTCACCAATACACTCATGCACACAGTCAACCGCCCATACAGCTGTTTCCACATGCACTTTTGAAACCATACATCTAGTGAATCAACTGCTCACACATCTATGCACAGAGTCATACACCTCCCAGCCACCCACACACACACTCAGTCTCCCATACAAATACCTGGGCTACCAATCAATAACCCATATAGTTACTCATATAGCTACTTATCAACACATGCAGCAGTTTACAGAACAACAGACATAATAATGCACAAATTAAGACAGTTTAGTCACTAACCCATGCACTCAGTGAGACATATTTAATCACTCACTCATACAGTCAGTCATGCACCTACTAAATCCTTCATCCAGACACTTATACATCCACTCATTCTTCAATATGTAAGACATATTTACACTTTACAGAAACATACAGTCACTGGATGTTGTCATCAGTGATGTCATCAGTGATGTCACTGACCATGTCATGAATGATGTAATATGTGACATCATCAGCAGTGGATTGCGGGTGCGCGATATATAGTTAGCGCAACTAACTATATATGGAATTTCAATGGTTTTATGCGAGTAAAATAAGGTTTTGTAAATGCAAATCCCTAACTATATATGGTCTATAACCTATGGTTTTTTCAGTGAATTTTCAAGGTTTTGTAAATGCAAATTCCTAACTATATATGGTCTATAACCTATGTTTTTTTCTGTGAATTTCATTGGTTTTTTAAAAGCTAACATCTGTAACTGTAAAATGTATTCTTCTTTAAATCTTAAAATATATTTTAGATGTTTATTAATAATTTTTTTTTAAATATTTTTTTTCTTCGCTTCCAGTTCGCGAACCGGGAAGCTTTCCGTTAGCTCATCTTGATGCCGCGACCTAGTCCGCGAACCGGTAAACGTTACGTTAGCGGAACTGTGACGCGTCGCGGAAGCGCGACGTATCACGTTGTCGCGTAATGCGTCTAATGACGCGCCGCGTTAGCGCTCCCGGAAGTGCTCCGGACCGCGAACCGGAAGCGATCCGAGACGCGGCGCGCACCGCGTAACGTAAGCGGAACAGGTCATGTGACTTGTTTATCAAAGTTTTCATTGGTTCATTTCACTTTTGGTTTCCAAATGATGTATGACTAGGTCATGTGACCTAAAAATAACACTTTTCATTGGTTCAGAACTTTTGCTTTTCCCAAATCATGTAAACCCCTCCTTCTTTCCTCACTCTGACTTTCATCTTGGTGAGAGAAAGACCATTTTCCTGGAGTTCAGCAATGGCTTCTATACTTGCTGCAGCTGGTGCACCCCCACCACCACCTCCACCTCCTCATAAGAAGAGAGGACCACCAAGTCAATTTATCTCCAACAGAGAGGAGGAAGAGGAGGAAGAAGAAGAAGAGGATAGAGATCAACCAGAATTTATCCCGGAGTTGCCCCGTGTTTCTAAGAGGAAAACAAGTTTCATCTGGCAGTTTTTTTCCATCCCTCCAGGGGACAAGAAGGTCAATGCTAAATATGCCACCTGCCTCATCTGTAAATACAGATTGTCTAGAGGCACAGAGAAAAAATATAGTATGGGCAACTATACTATGCATCGCCATATGGCCAGGTGGCATCCCTTAAACTACAGCCGGGCAGAGTTAAGGGACCTACAAGATAATCCCCCGACAACTCCTGTGGCCAGATCTACGTCAACAATGTCTTTGACAGGAAGAGAGGCACAGGAAACTGTGCCAAACATTCAGCCAAACTTTAAACATATGAAGTTTACCTGTATATATTGTGGTGCTATGCTCTCGTATGGGAACATGAGCGTGAACTTGATCAATATGGTGTTCGAAAACCATAAGTGCCCTAATGCACCCAAGCAGTAATTTTTTTTTTGCTCCTGTTGAGCCCTTTTCAATGCCTGTTTTTTTGTTGTTTCCCCTCCATAAAAAACACAAAAAACATAAAACTGTTCTAAAAATACAAAAAAATCAAAAAATGTTCAGAAAAAAAAAATAAATAAATAAAACAACAAAAACAAAAAAAAAAGTTCTTTTCAGAACTACCTCCCCTTTCAAATAAAATTGCTAGAATGTTTATCACTCTGGCAAGCTCTATTTCTTTTGGTTCGCTTCAAGTTCGCTGACCGGTTCGCGAACTTGAAGCGAACCAAAAAAATATTTAAAAAAAAAAAAGAAGAGTTAGTATAAGGGAAGTAAACAGAGAATAATGTAAAAAGAAAGACAGCTATAGAGAGTAAATCAGAGATAGTGTCAGTGACATCATCAGCAGTGCATTGCGGGTAAAAAGAGTAGAAAACATTTACCTTATAATTCTTGTTACCTTTTTAAAATATTTTTTCATACTTTCAATCTGTAAAAGAGAGAACAAACATTTCCAAAAATATTAAAACATGTATTTAAAAATTAGAAAAGACAAGGGAAAAGGTTCAAGAACAGAAATACAGATATTCATTTCACATATCTCTCATATTAGCCAATCATAACTCTTCCCTCACTTTTTTCAAATCAAAATCCTTCCCCCCTCTGCCCTCTCTGCCTTTTTTCCATAGCAACCACCTCCTGGAAGACCTCTCATGTTTGCAAATTCACACAACAATGTTTCAATTGAACTCTGAACTCTCAGTGCACCTGCGTATCCAGTGCAATCTTTCATTAAATGTTTCTTCCTTGACCATTCAAATTACATGTTTCAAAGAACACATCCATGCACCCTAACTTTCTGTTTTCAGAAATGGAAATGCACCAATCACTGCTAATGAATCATTAGCATTGGAAATCCACAGTTTTTTTTCTTTAGAAACTCCTACTGTTTCAACTGCCCTTTCATTACCACACTTCATCTGACTGCAGAACAACCTTCTCCCACCATGTTTAAGGTCTGGATTGTTGGACATAGTTACATCCACTGGGCTCAAAGGTATGCTGAGAACAGAAATTTACCTAACCTCAATTTACAAGATGTGGAAATTAAGTGGTTGGGCCAAAGAGGATTAAAATGTCACCAATTGATACCATTGGTGAAAACCTTTATGCATTTGCCAAAACCTGACCTGTTAATTGTGCACTGTGGAGGTAATGATTTGGGCACTTTGACAGGGGTAGGTCTGGAAATGCTTTTAAAGGACACCTTTGAGCAATTAATGGCACTTTTTCCTCAAACTGCCTTGGTATATTCCAATATATGTCAAAGACAGAAATGGAGGTGGTCCAACCAATTTTGTCCACAAATTGAGAAAGCGAGGAAGCATGTAAACAAATCTGTTTCAGCTTACATGAGAGACCATGGAATGGGCTCTCTGTACAACAATAACTTGCGTTACTACATGCAAGATATCTACAGAGGAGATGGAGTTCACTTCTCAGATGAGGGCAACAGAATTTTCATTCTGAATTTAAGACTGTGCATTGGTACCTACTTATAAGTACCTAAATGTACCATAAACCCAAAAGCTCTTCTCAGAGCTACCCTACATCTGATCACTCACAATTATTATTTTTCTCTAACTTTTTTCACTAATTTTCCACAAAATACGCTCCCCGGAGCGCTACCCGGTTCGCTAACCGAAAGCTAACCTCGCGGATTTTTTAAAAAAATGTTTTTTTTCCGCACATATAAGCCTCCTCAGCCACCCTCAGAAAACCTAGGGGGTCAAGATAAGTCTACCATGACCCCTTCTACCCATTCTAAACATTATTTGCCCTCCATCTTGTATCTTAATGCGACCGAAACACAAAATGGTGGACTCCCGTGACGCTTAAGGTTCGCTAACCGGGCCGCTTTCCGGAAAGCGGTCCTAAAAAAAAGGTGGGAAAGTAATTTACAGAAAAACGACTAGAGACACTCTCACCAAATATAGATTAGCTCATACTACATAACAATCCCTTTCATTTTCACAAATTTGATTGAAATTCCATTTAGCCATTAAGCCTGTAGACCTCTCTAAGTACCGTGAGGTAAATTACTTCACAAAACACATCTGAAGTGTTGGAATTGACAACCAATGAAAATGTTACTTTCATTTTCAATTTTTTTTTCCTGACATTTGATTGGTTATGTACCTGAATATATATAAAGGAAGAGAAGGAAACACAGCCATTTTGACTACTACTTCCTGAACTACATTTCAAGAGCCTTTTCACCTCCCTGAAAATTAAATTGATAATTTGTAAGTGGCACTTTAAATTAATTTGTAAAAACGTTTTTGATAATTATTTACTGTCCCCCTGCTATAGTTATAGATACAGATAGACTCCTCTGTTATATTTATTGATTGACTTACACTTCTCTGCTATAATTATGAATTTACTTACTTTAAGTTCACTGTTAAAAAAACAGAACTACCTGTCTGAACTTAAACCCAACAGTGCCCTAACTCTTCTAATTTAATTATTTTTTTTATGCAATTTACAGCAAAAAAATGGAAGGGGAGCAAGAAAAAAGTAATGTTTCCTTCGAGATTACATCCGAAGACATTGTAAATGAAGAAAATGTGGATGAAGATTTTATGGATCAATCTTTTGACGAACAATTTATTCAAACCTTACAAGAGACAGAAACATCCATGTTTGACGAGATACCAGATGATATAATGCTGGAAGTTTTAATGAACTATGAAAATAATAAGTAATTTTTTTTTAAATCAAAATAAATAAATAAATAAAAAAACGAACAAAAACAACAAATAATTAACATACAGTATTACAAAAGTCTATCATTCTTTTATCCTTAAAGTTCGCTGCCCAGAACGCTTTCCGGTTCGCGAACTTGGCGCTTACCACGCAAAAAAAAAATTTTTTTTTTTGGACCCTCCTAGGCCCTTTTAAAACCTCCACATAAAACCTAGGGGGTCAACGAGGATCTACTATGCCCCCTTATGGTAATTTCCCCCTTTGTTTTGGCCTCCTCTTGTCTCTCGATCCTACCGAGAGACAAGATGGCGGCCGCTCCGGACTGTTTAGAATGTTGACAGACACCGGAGAGCCAATCAGCTTCGCATCGCAAAGTTCCGATACGCGAAAGGTTCGCTAACCGGATCGCTGCCCGGAGCGCTGTTACAGATATATATCTTGATTTAAACGTTAATTTCTCAAAATCCACTGAAGCACATATATTGAGACCTAGCAAAGGCACATCGGGCTAACAGTCCCTACAATTTTGCCAAGTTTCGTGCAAATCCATTCAGCCGTTCGGGCTAAAAGTGAGTCCAACCGCCCTATGGAAATTAACATGGAAAAAACGCGTTTTGGGACCCCCCTTTTTTCTCAGCCCCCCCTCCACAAAACCCCCCCAAATTTTCAAGGGCTGCTCAGAAACAAAATGTGCCATTTTCCTGAAAATTTCAGCCGATTCCGTCCACAAACGCCAAAGTTATTAGGCATAGAATTTTCAGAAATCCCATAGGGAAAAAATCCTAACTATATATACCTACTGGCGACCGCCAGTAGGTAATATATATATATATATATATATAAAACTTACAATCCTGAATCCTTTCGTATATAAACAGGCGCTGACACCATGGGATCAATATATCAAAGAGAAAATGTATTCCATGCGATAGACTTGACGCTTTTCGGCGGCAGAACCGCCTTGTTCACAACATATATATATATATATATATATATATATATATATATATATATATATATATATATATATATATATATATATATATATATATATATATATATATATATATATATAGTTAGGATTTTTTTCCTAGGGGATTTCTGAAAATTCTATGTCGAATAACTTTGGCGTTTGTGGACGGAATTGGCTGAAATTTTCAGGAAAATGGCACATTTTGTTTCTGAGCAGCCCCTAAAATATTTGGGGGGGTTTCGTCAAGGGGGGCCGAGAAAAAAGGGGGGTCCCAAAACGCGTTTTTCCCATTCATTTTTCCATAGGGCGGTTGGACTCACTTTTAGTTCGAACGACTGAATGGACTTATACGAAACTTGGCAAAATTGTAGATATGGTTTGCCCGACGTGCCTTTGCTATGTCTCAATATATGTGCTCCAGTGGATTTTGAGAAATTAACGTTTTAAAAAATATATATATATGTGACAGCGTCCCGGTTAGCGCCCCGGTTCGCGTACCTGACGTGTAACGGAACTTCGCGAAGTGAAGCTGATTGGCTCTCCGGTGTCTGTCAACATTCTAAACAGTCCGGAATGGCCGCCATCTTGTCTCTCGGTAGGATCGAGAGACAAGAGGTGGAGAAAAACGAAGGGGGAAATTAATGAAAGGGGGCAAGGTAGACCCCTCCTGACCCTCTAGGAATGATGTGGGGGTTATTAAAGGGTCCCGTGGGGCAAAAAATAAAAAATAAAAAAAATCGATTTTTCGCGGTAGAAGCGCTACCCGGTACGCGAACCGTGTAGCTCACCGGTAGCGTAACGGGAGTTCGCCATTTTGTGTTTCGGTCGAATTTAATCACAAGATGGAGTAAAAACAATGTGGGAAATGGGTATAAGGGGGCACGGGAGACGTATCCTGACCCCCTAGGTTTTCTGAGGGTGGCTGAGGAGGCTCATATATGTCGAAAAAAAAAAATTTTAAATTTTTCGCGTGGTTAGCTGCCGGTACGCGAACCGGGTAGCGAACCGGGAAGTGAACATAAGTGAAAATTAGTGAAAAAAGGTACATTCAAAATTTTTAAAGAGTAATTATAGTTAAGGTAGCTCTGAAAAGAGCTTTTGGGTTCTGTGTAAGTTCTAGGTACTTATAAGTAGGTACCAATACACAGTCTTAAATTTTGTATGAAAACTCTGTTTCCCTCATCTAAGAAGTGCACACCATCTTCTCTGTAGATATCTTGCATGTAGTAACGCAAGTTATTGTTGTAGATGGAGCCCATTCCATGGTCTCTCATGTAAGCTGAAACAGACTTATTTACATGCTTCCTCGCTTTCTCAATTTGTGGACAAAATTGATTGGACCACCTCCATTTCTGTCTTTGGCATATATTTGAATACACCAAGGCAGTTTGAGGAAAAAGTGCCATCAATTGCTCAAAGGTGTCCTTTAAAAGCATTTCCAGACCTACCCCAGTCAAAGTGCCCAAATCATTTCCTCCACAGTAAACTATTATGAGGTCAGGGTTTGGCAAATGCAAAAAGGTTTTCACCAATGGTATCAATTGATGAGATCTCAATCCTCTCTGCCCAATCCATTTGATTTCCACATTTTGTAAATTGAGGTTGTGTAAATTTCTGTTATCAGCATACCTGTGAGCCCAGTGGATGTGACTATGTCCAAGAATCCAGACAGAAAACATGGTGAGAGGAGGTTCTGCTGCAGTCAGATGAAGTGTGGGAATGAAATGGCAGTTGAAACAGTAGGAGTTTGTAAAGAAAAAAAACTGTGGAGTTTCAGTGCTAATGATTCACTAGCAGTGATTGGTGGATTTCCATTGCTGAAAACAGAAAGTTAGGATGCATGGATGTGTTCTTTGAAAGATGTAATTTGAATGGTTAAGGAAAAATGATTTTAAGAAACATTGCAGTGGATTAGCAGGTGTACTGAGAGTTCAGAGTTCATTTGAAACATTGTTGTGTGAACTTGTAAACATGAGAGGTCTATCTGGAGGTAGTTGCTATGGAAAAAGGGCAGAAAGGGCAGAGGGGGGAAGGGTGTTGATTTGAAAAAAGTGAGGGAAGAGTTTTGATTGGGTGACATGAGAGATATGTGTGATGAAATACAGCATTTCTGTGCCTTTGTTGGTTGCAGCCTCTGGAGTGCATACCCTTTGCTCTGCTAAAGAAAAATTGGTGTGTTTCTGAGACTGTTTTGAAATTCAAAAAGCATTTGCTAAGGTGAGAAAAAATTCATTTAATTTAGATAGAGACTAGTATAGTTTATGGTGAAAATAAGGAAGCCAGCTGTGCATTTAAAATGTTGTTTTGTGTCAAGTGTTTTCATTATCTTTTCCAAAAAGATTTTGCTTCTTTGACAAATTATAATTAGAGATAATGTGAAGTATTAGTACTGACAGGGTGTGCTTGTACATAGGAGCTGTGCTGTGTTTTCAAATTATGACCAGAAAATCTTTTTTTTTAAAAAGAAATGCTTTTTACATTTATGAGAAGGAGAAAATGGTGTCTGCTTCTTTAAATAAATATTTCACTTGCCACCATGAATATGGGAGAATAATTTGCTTGTTTGTCGGTTTAAAAACTTGTTTCTTGAAGTCATTTAGGTTTCACAATATGTTCTGCAAGAGTTACATAGTCAACGAGGGGGCATATTTACAAGGCTTATGAGCCACATTCATGTCATTTTCCCCACTTTAAAAGTGACTTTAAAGGTGGTGCAAGGTCCTTGTAAATACACCCTCATCAGTGCTTTGCAAATTGAAGTCATTTTCCCCTGGTGCATGTGCCTTGTAAATACGCCCCTATGTGTGCTAGACAATTTTAAGTCACTTCTCCCATGAATCTGGGAGACTAATTTGCTTACATGATGTGTTTAAAAATCGTGCTAAGGTGAGAAAAGATTCCTTTAATTTAGAAAGAGACTAGTATGCTTTTTGGAGAAAATAAGGAAGCCAGCTGTACATTTAAAATGTTGTTTTGTGTCAAGTGTTTGCATTATGTTTTACAAAAAGATTTTGCTTCTTTTACAAATTGTAATTGGAGATAATGTGAAGTATTAGTACTGACAAGGTGTGCTTGTACATAGGAGCTGTGCTGTGTTTTCAAATTATGACCAGAAAATCGTTTTTTTAAAAATGAAATGCTTTTTACATTCATGAGAAGGACAAAATGGTGTCTGCTTCTTTAAATAAATATTTCACTTCCCACCATGAATATGGGAGTATAATTTGCTTGTTTGTCGGTTTAAAAACTCGTTTCTTGAAGTCATTTAGGTGTCACAATATGTTCTGCAAGAGTTACATAGTCAACATGGGGGCATATTTACAAGGCTTATGAGCCACATTCACGTCATTTTCCCCACTTTAAAAGTGACTTTAAAGGTGGTGCAAGGTCCTTGTAAATACACCCTCATGAGTGCCTGGCAAATTTAAGTCATTTTACCATGGTGCAAGATCCTTGTAAATACGCCCCCTTGTGTGCTTGGCAAATTTAAGTACTGACAGGGTGTACTTGTACATAGGAGCTGTGCTGTGTTTTTAAATTATGACATGAAAATGGTTCATAAAGAAAAGTAATGCTTTTTACATTTATGAGAAGGACAAAATGGTGTGTGTTTCTTTTAATAAATATTTCACTTTTCACCATCAATCTGGGAGAATAATTTGCTTGTTTTTCGGTTAAAAAATCGTTACTTTAAGACATTTAGGTTTCACAATATGTACTGCTAGAGTTTCATAGTCACTATGATAATAATGATATGCATTTAGGACTGTTTAGGGGGCATGGATATGCTGAGGCTTCTGTAATTGTCAAAGGAGGTGAGTTATGTACATTGCACTGCTGCATACAGTCCTCACCTTCTGCGTACTCTTGGATATGCTCAATGAGATACCTAAGCTGTGGAAACACAGGTGATGTGATTGTGAAATGAGCAAAAATATTTGCACGTTTTTCAATTACATCACCTGTGTTTCCTAACATTACTAATCACATTGTGCAGATGAGGTTTAGGCCTGTCCAGGGAGACAGAGGAGGTCTGGCCTTTGTTCAAGAGTGCAGTGGACATGACTCACTTCATCTGTAGGCCTGCACATGTATTATCTCCTCTGTACTCTTCAACAAGACTAAATTTCATCTGCAACCCTGAGTAGGCCTCACCTCAAACAAACCTCTGGATAGGCCACACCTTATTGGCATCCTGAACCAATCTTTTAAAATGTTAGAGGCAGATTTATGATGGCCGTGCGCCTCTTTTGCGTTGCCGTTGCGTCACTTTTGTGACGCAGCGGCGGCGCAAAAGATGCGCCATGTTGCGACATATTTACAACGTGACGCATCTAGGCAGATGTGTCACGCTGTAAAGCCCTGCGCCACATGAAACCTGCGTCAGGTTTCATGCTGCCATTCTGTTGCAGGGTGGGCGTTCCCTTGCATGAAAGTCCTGTAAAACTAATGCAGTGAAATCTACAAAATTTCACTGAGTCAGCTTTATGGCATTGCTGAATCAAATCCTTACGCCTGCTTGAAGCAGGCGTAAGGAGTGACGCACCATGCAATGTATGGCTCGCCCCGGTGCATTGCAGGAGTCATATCGCACTTGCGATGTGACTCCTGCAATGCGTCGCTTTTGCGGTACAGATGCATGACGCATCTGTGCCGTTTTTGTCCCATGGAGCTCCACATTGTAAATGTTAAAAGTGACGCATAAGTGGTGCAAGGGCCTTGTAAATACACCCCCATGTGTGTTTGGCCATTTTAAGTCACTTCCCCCTGGTGCAAGGGCCTTGTAAATACACCCTCATGTGTGCTTGGCAATTTTAAGTCACTTCCCCCTGGTGCAAGGTCCTTGTAAATACGCCGTCATGTGTGCTTGGCCATTTCAAGTCATTTCCCCTGGTGCAAGGGCCTTGTAAATACGCCCTCATGTGTGCTTGGCCATTTCAAGTCACTTCCTCCTGGTGCAAGGGCCCTGTAAATACGCCCCCATGTGTGCTTGGCAATTTTAAGTCACTTCCCCCTGGTGCAAGGGCCTTGTAAATACGCCCCCATGTGTGCTTGGCAATTTTAAGTCACTTCCCCCTGGTGCAAGGGCCTTGTAAATATGCCTTCATGTGTGCTTGGCAATTTTAAGTCAATAACAATAACATCAACAATGTCTGATGTGGAACAATCACTAGATGTGGAACAATCTCTAGATGAGGAACAATCTCTAGATGTGGAACAATCTCTAGATGAGGAACAATCTCTAGATGTTGAATTAAAATTATATAAAAGTTTTTTAAAACACCCTGTGTGAAGTGTCTTTAATATAACTGTGAAATAGAGTCTCGAAATTAGTTGAGATTAACATATAACAGAGCACAGGTCATATGTAGAAGCATTCCATTCCATTGCTACTGTTTGAGAGTTTAAATTTTGTCTATGTTGTTAAATTACTGTAGGTAGAATTGACAACTAGTGTGTTAATTTTTTGCCTACTGTTATTGGTTTACTGTTTGCTAATAGTGGTTAATAACAATTTTTTTAAAAAAATTCCACAGATTTAACTGAAGATCTTTTGAAAAATTCAAAAATGCCCTCAAGGCAGAGGAGAAAAAAAGAAGCAAAGCGACTTACACTCCACCTTGGTAAACATTTGCAGCAGTCCTCTACTATAAAATTGTTTCAAGTCGCCAAAAAAGCTCCGGGTAAGAAAATGAAATAATTTTTAAAAAGAATTTGCAGACAAAAAAATACCACTACAGAACATGTTTTAGTGCCGAAGAAGAGAGACAATTTAAAGGAAAAGGAAAGGCCCGTCAAAAAAGTTTCTGCTAGAGCAGGAGATAACTCTGTGCATGGCAGTAGAAGGGAAAATCAGTTCAGGGACATTCGTAGACGAATGTTCCGCAACAGGATAATTGTCAATTTGTTAAAAAATATTAAGAAATGTCAACAGAAAGTGGCATTTTATAAGAAAAAGAAAAATGTACAGAAAATTATTGATCAGGCTTTCGAAATTAAGCGAAAGTTATTTATTTTGGTAATCAATAGAATTAGGAAACTAAACAAGGTAATTTATGATTTCAAATCAAATAGTAGATGGAAGAGAGTAATTAATCGTAGTAATTTTTGTGAAGTTTTCTCAGGAGAATGGATGCATAGTTCAAGTTGTGAGGCATTTTTCAATGAGGAGAGTTACTTCCAGGACAATGATTTGGTGCATGCAGTTGACACCAGTGGTCGAGCATATGAGGTGAAAGACGGTTGTCCGGTTGAAAAAGAAAAACTTGTGTCTGCAGATGCAGAAGAGGTGTTAGGTGATGAGGTTTTAGGAAGACGTCCTAAGGGTCCAGTGTACACCTGGAAGTGTAGTAGTGTTTGTAGTGTGCGACAGGATTCCATCAATTTGCTTTGTGATTTTGTTTGTACATTTAATAAGAAAAGTTTAAAACAGAAAATGAAGTTTTGCAAGAATTAGATCCTTGCAGAGTGAGAGAAGTAACAGGTTTGCATGGTCATTCACTGGCTTGTCTTTCCAGAAGAGTATGCCAGAGTGTTTTTCATCATTTCAGGATGCTATCAGTGCATCATAATAAAGTGAGGACATTAGTGAGAATGTTGTATTATGGTAAGAGTCCAGCAATTATGCTTAAACAATTAAGCAGTGCTCTTTTGCATGGTTCCGAACTACATGTGAAGAATATTTGCGAAGAAATTGAGTTCTGTTACTTTGCTAGTAAAGAGAACAATGTTGAAATTGACCCAGTAGAAGAAGGTAATGTGGAAGAGAGTGTACAGATTTCTAATATAGATAACTTTCACAAGGAAATTTCCATCTTTCAGGTGAAATCAAGTGAGAGGCCTAATTTCACTTGTGTGTGTTGTCGACGGACTTATTATAAGAATCAGACTAAGTTAGTGGATTTATATGCAAAAAGTGAAATGGAAAACAATAGTGAATGGAAGGATTTTGCCACATACCTGATGGTAGAAAATTGTTTTGATTTGGGATCGGACCAACGTATGTGTACTTATTGTTTTAACAAATTAAACCAAAACCGGATGCCTGCTAGAGCGGTTCATAATAATTTGGAATTGGTTGACATTCCTTCTGAATTGAAGGATTTAAATACTTATGAATCTATTTTGATTCAAAGTGTGCATCCCTTTCAGGCTATTGCACGAATGGAGCCAAAGACAGGGAAATTGCCTCCATCAGATTTACAGAGAGGATTAAAGGGAAGAGTTGTTTATTTGCCTTTAGATTTGAAGAAAAAGATTAATACAATTGGAGTAGAGAAAGTGGAAGAGGAACCTCTGGTTAGCCTAGTTAATGGGGTTCCGACAAAGAGTAAGAAAATCTGGCAAGATTTAGTGGATGTTAGGAAAGTCAAAAAGGCAACATTGTATTTGATAAAAAACAATGAGTACTACAAGAATGTATGTGTTGTAGAAGAGGAAGTAAGTGAAGAAGAGGACAGTGATTTGTGTGCTGGACAAATTGAGAAAGTAGAAGCCTCTAAAAATGAAGAAATATATGAACATTATAGTGTTCATCCTTTGCATTCCAAGGAAGTCATGGGGAATGCTATTGAGTTGTTTCAAATGAAACAAGCCAAAGGGAGTCCCATTAGTGTTTGGGAGGAAAGTTTGGAAGCTCAGTGTTTTCCACAGTTATTTCCCACAGGTCGAGGAGGACGATATGATGAGCGACCTGATCAAATTCCTGCTTCTGAATACCGGACTTTACGATTGTATGCAGAAGATCCTAGGTTTCGTCAATGCATTCCCTATTTGTTTCATCTACTGTTTGAAAGTGATCTGTCTGGACTGTCTTATGCAGTGAACCACATCCTGAAAAGTGGTGTACAACTGCGAAATATCTCGGCAAGGGACTTTATGGATAAAGTCAATGTGCAAGACAGTATTTTGGATTCTCACCTGATTAATCTCATGGCATGTCAGCGTGGTACTAATGAGTATTGGTACCGTCGTCATGGTGACTTAAAATGTATGCTGAGGAACTTAGGAACCCCCACATGGTTCCTCACTCTCAGCTGTGCTGAGTATGGCTGGGAAGACTTACTTGAATTTCTACGAGAGGCAAATGGAAACATTGAAAATATTGAATTCAAGACACCCGGAGAACTGTGCTCTTTGGATCCAGTGAATGTATGCAGGTACTTCAATCATAGATTTGAAGCTATGATGTCTTTCATCACGAACAAGAAAAATCCACCTCTTGGAGAGGTGTTGGATTTCTTCTGGAGAAAGGACTATCAAGCAAGAGGTGCTCCTCATATACATATGCTGCTATGGATCAAAGATGCACCCAAATTTGGAACAGATCCGGATGACTTAGTGATGAGTTTCATAGAACAGTAATCTACATGTGCTGTTCCAAAGTCAAAGGAAGACAAAAGTCTAAAAGAACAAGTTTTACGGTTTCAAAGCCATCGTTGTGGAAAGTACTGTCGTCATAAGTTCAGAAACAAGAACAAGTACTACACAAAATGTCGTTTTGGATTTCCACGATCGGTGATATCTAAAGGAAGAGTGAACAATTTGATGTCTTCGCTGCGACATAATGTGACGAGGAAATCACCCAAAAATACATACAATTTGAAAAGAAACAAAGAGTCCAAGTACATCAACGACTACAACCCAGTGATTTTGTCCATGTGGAATGCTAACATGGATATACAGTTTGTGGCTGACAACTGTATGGCTGTGGCTCGGTATGTGACGTCTTACATCACAAAAAAAGAAAAGACAGAACTGAAGGATATGTGGGAGGACATTTCCCATGAAAAGAGCCTCAGTAAGAAGTTGTACAGTTTCAGTCTGAAGATGTTGTCGCATCGAGAAATCGGAGCTTACGAATGTTCTGACCGGTTATCTTCAGCAAGTCTCTATGCCAAATCTAGGAGTATCATTTGGGCGAGTCTCGGTCTTGCTGCAACGCGTAATCGAGTTCTGAAACCTGTATGGGAAATTGAATATTTGGCGGAGAAGGAGCAAAACAGTACAGATATTTTGAAGACCAACATGTTGGATACATATTATCCAAATAGAAGCAGTCACCTGGAGAATGTTTGTCTGTATGAGGTTCTACAAAATTACATTTTCAAGAGGAACATCAAAGAAGATATTGATAAAGGAGTGTATGCTGTAATTGGAAGTGAGGGATGTCTGGTCAAGCAAAGAAAATGTCTATTGGTAAATCATCGAAAATTGAATTGCAAATCTCCAGAAAGAAAAGAGTTTTTCTATTTAGCTCTTTTGCAACTTTTCAAGCCTTGGCGTGCAGAAGAGGAACTGCTTGGAGATTTCCTCTGTTACGAAGAATCTTTCAATGCAGCCAAGGAGTCCATAGAATGTCCTGTTTTTCCAAAATATCTAGAAATGTTGAATGCAGAAATCGAGCAGGAAGCAACAATTGCAGCCGAGATTGCTAGAGACAGTTCTCAGGACAGTCAGAGTTCTGTTTCATTGAGTCAGAATCCACTAGGAGGACCAGTTATCGAAAATGAAGCTGCCACTGCCATGATTGAAGTGGAAAGAGCCATGGCACATGCTCAGGAGGATGCGGTTAACTTAGAAGATTTGGAAAGACAACTCAACCTTGAGCAGAGGAAAATATATGACGAAGTTACCAACCAAATTGATCATGGATTAAGTCATGAGAAGAAAGAGTGCTCATGTACGTCGTTGAAGCCTGTCCGACTGTACGTGAGTCGAGAAGCAGGAACTGGAAAAAGTTTCCTCATTAAAGCAATTTCATGTTATCTGCAGAAAAGGACTGAGTCATTGCTGTCTTGTGTTGTCACTGCTCCAACTGGACTGGCAGCACATAACATTAAAGGTATTACTTTGCATCGGCTACTGATGCTGCCAGTGGAGCATGATAACAAATTACAATACCACAAGTTATCTGGAGATGCTTGTTGTGAAGTATCTAGAGTCTTGAAGAAGATTAAACTTCTTATCATTGACGAAGGAAGCATGGTTTCCAATGTCATGCTTGCCTTTGTGCATTTGAGAATGCAGGAAGTTCTTAAAACAGAGTATGATGTGTTATTTGGTGGCAAACACATCATTGTTTTCAGTGCAGCTGACACCAGTGAAAGGACAACCAGTGTTTAAACTGCTTACGCATGAAGATACCAGGAAGTGCCTAGGGAGCATTGGCAACGTTAACATATAGTTAAACTTCAATTATGCTGAGCTGCACGAAAATATGCGTCAGGCGAAGGATGAAGATTACAAGAATATTCTACAAGATGTTAGAATCGGGAAAGTGACCGAGTGTGGGAAAGAAGCTTTACATGCACGATTACTGTCAAATTTGTATCCAGAAGAAGACGTTCTGCCAGAGAATATTTTTCAGAAAATTACTGAGAAGAAATCTGGAATGTTTGATGCCAACTCTTGCAGAATGTTCCATCTTCAACAACAAAATGTTGAATTTAGAAAACCAAGAGATTGTGAAACTGGAAGCTATTGACAGAATAGAGCATATGGGAGCAACAATTATTTTGTCTGAGAATTTGAAATCTAAATTGGATTCATTAGAGAAGACTATATCTAAAACTGCTGGTTTTGAAAAGACTCTGAATGTGTGCCTAAATTGCCGTATCATTTTGAGAAGGAATTTACATGTTGAAAGAGGTCTGGTAAATGGATCAATGGGTAATGTTGTTGATTTTGAGAAGTACAGAAATAGAGATGGAATTGAATTTTTAAAAATTAAATTTGATGGCATTGAGGAAGTACAGCTAATTGGTCGTTGGACAGCTAGGTTTTTGCTTGTAAAAGACTTATATGTTCGCCGTAAGCAATTTCCTGTTTGCTTGGCATATGCGGTGACAATCCATAAATCACAAGGTTTAAGTGTAGACAGTGCTTTGGTGAATATTGGCAGTTCTGTGTTCAAAGAGGGTATGGCTTATGTAGCATTGTCACGAGTCAGAACTTTATCGGGATTGTACTTGATTGAGTGTGATGTCACAAACATTTGTGCGGATCTAGAATGTGTTAAGGAATACAATAGGTTAAGAAGAGAGTATGCGCCACATTTGCCTCAATATCCTTTGTTTGAGAAACGTGTGGTAGGCCGGAAACGAAGAAATGTCACCAATAGTAGGGAGGTTGTAGCAAAAAGACCAAAAGTTGATGAACCCAAAATTGTAAGCACAAAGAAAATGAATTCTGTTGAAGATGTTGTTGGTTTTCAATTTGAAAATAGTTCTGGTGTCAACTGCTATGCTAATGTAGTGGTTAATGTTGTCTTTTCTCTAGAAACTTTAAAAGAACAGATTGTGATCAATTTGGATCAAAGTTTTTGCTGTTTGTTGAATTCTGTGTTAGAGAAATGTGGCGCTGATAGAACAAGAGTAGAAAGTGTGTCTGAAATTCGAAATCTGTTAGACAAATGTTCAGGTCAAACACAATTCTCTCAAAATATTCAGCAAGATTGTCAGGAGTTTTTAATGTATATGCTTGATGTATTGCAAGATGAAGGTGTAGATGTAGATTATCTGTTTGGCCTTTCTTATCAATGGCAGCATGACTGTTTGAACTGTAGGGTATCAAGTACTACTAGTGTAGATTCAGAAAGATTTATATATTTAACTTTGCCAGACAGTAAATCAGTATCCTTTAATAAGCTAGTAAAAGCAGCCGATCAAAACATGGAGTGTAGCCAATGTAAGTCTGCAATGCTGTCCACATTATTTATACGAAGATATGGCCAGTATGTCATTTTAATGTTCCAGCGATGTAGGCCTGATGGAACAAAATTGACAACTTTAATTACAAATGTTGTGGCTTCTCAGTTGTCAATATCAGGAAGGACTTTTCTAACTGCAGCAATTATATATCATGACGGTCCTTCAATAACATCAGGACATTACACAACTTATTTGAAGTCTGGAAACGGCTGGTCATTCAGCAATGATTCTGTTTTAACTTTCAAAAAAAGATTGCCTTTTCACCTTAAAAATTCTTACCTAGTGTTTTTAAAACCAAAATTTTAGGGAAGGAAAGTTGCCTACGAAGATTGAAGCAGTTGATAAATTTTTGTCTGCTGTTTTAAATTGCTTTGTGAATTAGAGTGATCATAATAAATAAAAATGTAAAGTAGTCATAGAGATGCATAACTGGTCTATAAAGATTCAAAGAGTTGATATGATTTACTCTGTTGTTTAAAATTGCTTTGTTAGTAACTGAGATCAAGAGAATGAAAAAATTGGAAAAGTCATAGAGGCAGTGTAAGTGTGCCTCATAGTAAGTGGTATCAATGTTATAGGAAATGTGAAACATGAGTAAACTAGAAGGGGAGATGTTATTAGGTCAAGATTGTGTAAGTGATTTTGGACGTTTTCTTTCTGAAAGTCGGGGAAAAAGAAAATGACGGTATTTGCTTTGAGGAATTCGAAGAGATTAAATTGCCCCTTACACGATTTGGCCGTGAAGAGACTGTGGTAGAGAGCAAAAAGTCATTTATTGTTTCTAACATATTACTCAGAAAGAAAGAGCTATTCTTTCAGAAAGTGGCGGGCATGGATTTTTTAGAACACAACAGAGTATAAGCTGTTCATCGCATATCATTCGACGTCATGGAAAGTAAGTGTACTTTTGATGAGTTCTGATTTCTGATTTGTTATATTATATGGGTTTTTTAAACACAATCATTTTGATTGTGTTCTTTTTTCCCCGCTGTTATATGATGAATACCTTCAACTCACTGTTTTTAGTGAAATATGATATATTCTGAGAACAGCAAAAATAAACCATTTAACATGTATAATTAATTCTATATTTTGTATTGTGATTTTAAATTTGTACTCATCTTGTCTCATGCTCACTTGTTTTTTACTACCTTATTTAATATTTAATATTTTTCAAATTTATGTTCTTTCTTTCACAGTTTGAAAGTAAAAAAATTATAAGTGATGGAGTTAACAACAACTATAAAGTAAGTATTTAGTACTTTTTCCCTTACATCTCTATCACATTCAACTTCTATTATTTCCACTGCTTTATTTCCTTAACCCTCAGTTTCCTTCCTTTGCTTTTTCCCTCATTCCTTTTCAATTACTTACTTACTCTACTCCTTCCACTCCTTTTGTCAGTCCCTCTGTTCTCACAGTTCCTCACTCCTTTTCACTCAGTCCGTTTCTCTAACACAAACTGTCACTGTCTCTTCACTCTTTTACAAGTTGTCTTTGCTTTCTCTCTGTAGTTCATGCACACTATCTTATTTTCATTTTTTTCCTGTTTCAACTATTCTTTTTCTATCACTTCTTCTTTTCTTCTTTCTGTCATTCCACATGTTTTAATCTTATTCACTATGATACACCTTGTTTTAATCCTATTTACTTTCACTCTCTTTTTTTTTAACACCTTCCCTCAGGGTTGTTGTTTTAGTCCGGTTCTATCCCTACTTCTTATTCCACATCCTTTACTCTCTTTCTTTTTAATTTGAAGATTCATTCACATTCTCCAAGTAACTCTTGTTTATTATTCTTCTACACTCTTTTTTTCTTTCACTTCCTTTTCTACTTTCTTTTTCTCAATTTTTCCCTCTTACAACTTTTCTTTGTATGATGATCTATTATACAGTATCTCTGTGTTACTCCCTCTAGCTGTCTTTCTTTTAACATTATTCTCTCTGTCTCCTTCCCTTATATACACTATTTTTTTTTCATTTTTTTTTTGGTTCCCTTCCGGTTCGCGTACAGAGGCGCGAACCAGGAAGCGAATCAAAAAAAAAAGAGAATGCAAGAGTGCTAAACATTTTAGCAATTTTTTATAAATGGGAGGTAGTTCTGAAAATAACTTTTTTTATTGTTTTTGTTGTTTTATATTTTTTTTATTATTTTTCTGAACATTTTTGATTTGTTTTGTATTTTTTGAACAATTTAAAAAAAAATTGGGTTTTTTTGAGGGGGAAGAACGAAAAACAGGCATTAGAAACGGCTCAACAGGAGCAACAAAAAAAAAATCACTTTTTGGGGCGTTTTGAGCACTTGTGATTTTCAAATGCTCTGTTCATTAAGTTTACACTAATCTCGCCATAACAAAGCAATCCCCCACAATAAATACACACCAGCTTGATGTGTGCAAAATTGGTTTGGATAGTGGGGACCGTCTCCCTCGCCTCTGGTCCCGTTAGAGTTTCCTGTGTTGAGGTGGTGGCCACAGGAGTTGGTGGGTTTTCACGTAGGTTACGCACCTCAGCCACACTGTAATTTATTGGATGCCAACTTTGCATGTGGCGATGCATAGTATAGTTCCCAAAGCTATACTTTTTATCTGTGCCTCAGGACAGAACTTCTTTACAGATCAGGCATGCAACATGACGGGCATTGACCTTTTTTTGGCCTTGAGGAAATGTAAAAAACTGCCAAATGAAATTGTCCTTGCGGTGGGATTTCCGGGGCTGTTCAGGCAAAAATACTCTCTCATGTACATCCTGTTCGTCTTCTTCCTTCTCTTCCTCAGGGTTGGGAATGAACTGGGGAGGTGGTCCTTCCTTCCTAGTAGGTGGTGGTGGTGGTGGGGGTCCACCAGCTGCAGCTACTATTGAAGCCATCTTTCAATAATCAAATAGGTCTTCCTCTCACAAAGTTGAAAGTCAGAGTGAGAAAAAAAGGAGGGGGCTTTCATCATTTGGGAAAAAAAATGTTCTAAACCAATGAAAAGTGTTATTTTTAGGTCACATGACCTAGCCTTACATCATTAGGAAACCAAAAGTGAAATGAACCAATAAAAAGTGTTATTTTCAAGTCACATGACCTGTTACGCTTACGTTACGCGTCCCGCTACGCACCCGGAGCGCTTCCGGGGTGCTGCGCTTCGCGCCTCGGTTCGCGTTCCAGAACGCTTCCGGGTGCGCTAACGCGGCACGTCATAAGACGCATTACGCGGCAACGCGATACGTCGCGCTTACGCGATGCGTCACGATGTTCTTTTCTAACGCGGCAGTTGCGCTAACGGAACGTTTACCGGTTCGCGGACCGGGTCGCGGCAACAAATTGAGCTAACGGGAAGCTACCCGGTACGCGGACCGGTAGCGAAACAAAAAAAAATAATTAAAAAAAAATATACATAAAAATATTATATTAAAAACATATAAAATATATTTTTCGATTAAAAAAAGAATATATTTCACAGCTTTTGATATTTGCATATAAAAAACCATTGAAATTCAATGAAAAAACCATAGGTTATAGACCATATATAGTTAGGAATTAGCATTTACAAAACCTTGAAAATTCAATGAAAAAACCATAGGTTATAGACCATATATAGTTAGGGATTAGCATTTACAAAACCTTATTTTACTCACACAAAACCATTGAAATTCGCATATATAGTTAGTTGCACTAACTATATATCGCGCACCCGCAATCCACTGCTGATGATGTCACATATTACATCATTCATGACATGGTCAGTGACATCACTGATGACATCACTGTTGACAACTCAAATGACATCACTGATAACATCACTGATGACATCATTCATGTGATAATACGATGAACCTCTTCAGACTCTAATATAACCTTAGATACACTCAGTGTAAACAGACACTCACAGATTGTCACTCATCCATGGAGTTACTCATACACCTAGTCAGTCATGCAAAGAATCAATCACACCTCCATTTCCTCAACTATACAGTTATACACACCTTACTAATTCAAACATATTCTAACACATATTTACTCTCTTATACAATCACTGATACAAGTTTTCAATGATCCATTGAGCCACTCACACATTCACTAGCTCTTATACACAGTAATTTATATATGTCAACTCTCACATGTACTGTATTTTACATATGTACTTACTTTGAAATGTAGCACTGAGATATCCATTCACTCACCAATACACTCATGCACACAGTCAACCACCCATACAGCTGTTTCCACATGCAGTTTTGAACCCATACATCTAGTGAATTAACTGTTCACACACCTATGCACAGAGTCACACACCTCCCAGACACCCACACACATACACTCACTCTCCCATACAAATACTTGGGCAACCAATGAATAACCCATATAGTTACTCATATAGCTACTGATCAACATATGCAGCAGTTTACAGAACAACAGATATAAAGATGCACAAATTAAGACAGTTTAGTCACTAACCCATGCACTCAGTGAGACACATTTAATCACTCTCTCATACAGTCAGTCATGCACCTACTAAATCCTTCATCCAGACACTTATACATCCACTTATTCTTCAATATGTAAGACATATTTTAACTTTACAGAAACATACAGTCACTGGATGATGTCATCAGTGATGTCATCAGTGATGTCACTGACCATGTCATGAATGATGTAATATGTGACATCATCAGCAGTGGATTGCGGGTGCGCGATATATAGTTAGCGCAACTAACTATATATGGAATTTCAATGGTTTTATGCGAGTAAAATAAGGTTTTGTAAATGCAAATCCCTAACTATATATGGTCTCTAACCTATGGTTTTTTCATTGAATTTTCAAGGTTTTGTAAATGCTAATTCCTAACTATATATGGTCTATAACCTATGGTTTTTTCATTGAAAAAATATATATATATATATATATATATATATATATATATATATTCACTGAAAAAAACATAGGTTTCACACCAGTTATAGTTAGGAATTAGCATTTAAAAAACTTATTAAATTCACAGAAAAAACCATAGGTTTCACACCAGTTATAGTTAGCTGGAAATTTTACTGACATAAAACCATTGAAATTCCCACGTTATAGTTAGTTGGACTCACTATAACTTGTGCGTGTAATGCACTGCTGATGACATCACATATTACATCACTCATGACATGGTCAGTGACATCACTCATGACATCACTGATGACACCATCCAGTGAATGTGTGTCTTTCTGAAAAATTGGTTAACTGGCTTATTAAGTGTATCTTAGTGAATACATATATCAGCGAGTAATGTTTAAATATTTAAATATATGTATCAGTGTTTCACTTTGTGTATAATTGGCTGCATGGGTTGGTGAGTAGCTACATGTGTGTGTATATGGGTTATTAGATGTTTTTTTAGTATCAGTATGAATCTCTGTATGGTTTAGAGGGGGTATTACTTAGCACATAGATGCATCAATGACTGACTCACTGTTTGTGTGTGTTTTGAAGACAGCATATGTGCAGGACTGTATGGGTGGATGAGTGTGTATATGTGTGTGTTAGTGAGTGAATGACTGTCTCACTAGTGTCTTTATCAGTAACGACATATGTTTTTATCTAGTATATGTGAGTATTGATGTTTATAAGTGAGTATATGTGAGATTGTAAGAGTTCCTGTTTAAATAAGTATGTTTTTCTATAAGTGATTGTTTAAGAGAGTAAGTATGTGTAAGTTTTCTTAGAAGTAAGGTGATAGTGTGTGTATAGTTGTATATGCAAATAAATGAATGTTCAATAGTTTATTTGCATGTGTGAGTATGTGTGTGAGTAACTTTTGGAAGACTGTCGGTGTGTAACAAGATGTATAGGTGTATCACTACATATGATGAGTGAGTATATGTATGAGTGACTATATAGAACTGTTGGCGAATGAGTGGATGTATATATAGATGGTGGTATTACTGAATTGGTTGTTGTAACTGGTATGGATATCTCCATTTTTTGAAAATGTTAATTTCTATTTTCGAATATGTGTTTTAAGGGTTACATTATACTGAAAGGAGGTCTGTCACTCTGGCACAAAGATGGTGTCATCAGTGATGTCATGAGTGATGTCACTGACCATGTCATGAGTGATGTAATATGTGACGTCATCAGCAGTGCATTACACGCGCAAGTTATAGTGAGTCCAACTAACTATAACGTGGGAATTTTAATGGTTTTATGTCAGTAAAATTTCCAGCTAACTATAACTGGTGTGAAACCTATGTTTTTTTCTGTGAATTTAATAGGTTTTTTAAATGCTAATTCCTAACTATAACTGGTGTGAAACCTATGGTTTTTTCAGTGAATTTCATAGGTTTTTTAAATGCTAATTCCTAACTATATATAAGGCCCCAAACCTATGTTTTTTTCTTTGAATTTCAAAATTTGGTTAATAGCAAATGTCTATAGCTATGAAATGTAATATTTTTTAAAATGATTGAATCATATATTTTATTTGTATTTTAAACAATTTATTTATTTTATTTTTTTGTATTTTTGACCCTGGAGCGCTCCCGGGGCGCGCCCCGGTAAGGGCCCCGGAGAGCGTAGCCGTTTGAAGCGCCCCGGTGCGCGAACCGGGAAGCGTCCCGTAAGCGCCAATGTCACGAACGAAAACATGATTGTGACGTATCGCGTAGCCGCGTCCGCGTGATACGCACGGCGTAAGCGCACCCGGAAGCACTCGAGCGAATACGCTCGCGCAACGTAAACATCCGACGCGCTTACGCGACGCGACCCGGGGCGCGCCGCGTAAGCGCGTCGGTCATGTGACCTGAAAATAACACTTTTAATTGGTGCAGAACAGTTTTAGTTTCATAATGATGAAATCCCTGGCCTTGTGACCTGAAAATAACACTTCACATTGGTTCAGGCCTTTTTTTTTCCAAATGATGAAAGACCCCACCTTTTTTCCTTATTCTGACTTTGTCCTTTGACTGAGGAAGACCTGATTGTACCTCTCTGTACCTTTTTGATCTATATAATGGCTTCAGTAGCAGCAGCAGCTGGTGCATCTGCACCACCACCACCACCACAACCACCAAAAGGACCACCTCAAGATTACATTGGTGGTCAACAAGAGGAGGAAGAGGAGGAGGAGGAGGAGGAGGAAGAGGGGAGGAGAAGATGGCTTGAAGAACACAGTACCCCATATCAGCCAAGACCACACATTATATGGGAGTTTTTTTCGATCCCAGAGGGGAAGAAAAAAGTAAATGCAGCCAAGGTGACTTGCCTAATCTGTGGCATGGAACTTTCTAGGGGGAACCCGAATAAAAAATATTCATTCGGAAACAACACAATGATTAGACACATGCAGAGCAAGCATCCAATAAACTATTCTGCTGCAGAGATGAGGGAACTGGCCAGAAACCCTCCCCAAACTACAAGCACCACCTCGAAAAGAAAGCAACGCACTCCGTCGGGACAAGAGGCAAGAGAGACAATGCCTTGCATTCAGCCACGGTTTGCAGATTTCCGTATAACCTGTAAATATTGTGGGAAGACCATCTCCTACGGAGAACAGAGCGTAAAGCTCATCGTCCTTGCTGGGGACAACCACAAATGCCCCAATAAACCCTAATTTTTTCTTTTCTTTTTTTTTGCTCTAGTTGAGCCATTTTCAATTCCCTGTTTTTTCGTTTCTCCCCATGAAAAATACAAAAAAAATATAAAACTGTTCAGAAAACCCAAAAAAAGTTAAAAATGTTCAAAAAAACAATAAAAAAATATAAAACAACAAAAAGAAGAAAAAAACAGTTCTTTTTAGAACTACCTCCAATTTATAAAAAAAGGCTACATTTTTAAAAACTCTGTCATTCTTTTTTCCCCATGGTCCGCTCCCCGGTCCGCTCCCCGGTGCGCGTACCGGGCGCTTCCCCCGCGCAAATCAAACTCCCTTTTATGGCCCCCACATCAAACCTAAGGGGTCAGGGGGGTCTATCCCTGCCCCCTTATGGTCATTTCCCCCTTTTTTTCCACCTCTTGTGTCTCGATCCTACCGAGACACAAGATGGCGGCCGCTCCGAACTGTTTCGAATGTTTACAGACACCCGAGAGCCAATCAGCTTTCCGTGCGCACCTCGCGTGGCGCGCCCAGAGCGCTCCCCGGTGCGCGTACCGGGACGCTGCCATAGATATATATATATTTTTTAACCTAAATTACTCAAAATCCACTGGAGCACATATCTTGAGACATAGCAAAGGCACATCGGGCTACCAGTCCCTACAATTTTGCCAAGTTTGGTGGTAATCCATTCAGCCGTTCGGGCTAAAAGTGAGTTTGACCGCCCTATGGAAATTAACATGGGGAAAACACGTTTTTGGACCCCCCTTTTATCTTGGCCCCCGCTTGACGAATCCCCCCGAAACTTTCAAGGAAGGACCGGAGCGCCGCGAGGCAAATTTGAGGAAGTTTTCAGGCAGATTCGTTAACCGGCGCCAAAGTTATTTCAAATAGAATTTTGAGATTTTGCATTGAAAAAAATCCTAACTATAACTACTTACTGGAGACCGCCAGTAGGTAATATATATATATATATATATATATCCAAAATCCGCTTCCTCACTGCGCCTTCCCATGGAAAAACGGACACGGACCACAAAATCAGTGCTTGCTTAATTTATTTGACTTGAGCTGTCCATATATATATATAAACGGACTCTGAAAGTTCGTCTTTGCACCCTCTACATTGTGTGGAAGACCGCGATCGACTAGAGGAGTTGTACGCTGTGGAGCAGCAACCAGGGTACGTGAGACGATTACTGTCGGAAACGCATCCAGCTACCGATACGCTCGGAAGACCGAATTGCATTCTGGGCTATGGAGTATCTAAAGGGGCGGGAAGGGTCAGCAGAAAACATCTTTAGGAAACCAAAAGGACCCGATGGAACCACAGTTACCAGGTCTGCTGAAAGTACTCCCCCTGGTGTGGTATCACTAAAACAAAACGGACACACACTGGAGCGACTAAGAAAAAAAGAACTAAGCCGCTGGTGGGAGGCGACATCTCGGCAGAACTACATAGAGATGGATTGTGTCCCCCGAGGCTTGCGCATCTTCATTGTCCCGACATTGAATAAACCAAAACCAGAGGTTTTGAAAGCATGGCGTGAGAACACGAATGCATGCTCAAAAACGATGATGCAGATTTTGGTCAAAAATGCTTGGGAGGAGCATGAGGAATTGTTCAAAGAAATACAATCGCTCCTTGATGAACTAGCAGAGGAAATTGACCAATCAGAGGTATCAAAGGCTTTGAAAACCGTGGAAGATAAGATACAAAAATTTGAGAAGGACTTAATCGCGAGAAAACAACGCAAATTTGAGCGATGAACGCGATTATAAGTCAGGAAGAATCCTGACATTTGCAAAGAAATTTGACAAGGCACGTTCTTCACTACTAAGAGACAAGGCACTTGATATGGCAGATAAAGACCGATGGCAGTCAGGCACCAGCCTGACCTCTGATGCAAGTTCGACTGATGCAAATATGCAAGATAACCTCAATGTAACAGTTTTTTCCGACGAAATGCGCCTCATGATGGAGGCCAACGAACAGTCCATAAGAGGGAGAACCCGATACCAAGGCCGAGGAGGCAAGGTAAAAGCGAGAAACGACGGCAACGGCGCAACAGGCTCAGGAACTACTGGAGTGGGAAACAAAATCCAGAAACAGAAGAACAAATAATGGATGCACAGACTACAGAACTAACGGTAATTAATTTATCAAACAGACATTTAACCGAAAATGATGAAAAGGTTCTTAGATTAGGACTAACATTCTGTCCAGATCTTCAATTTGATTACACACAGACGCGTATAGATATATACATGTTTGTGAGAAAACTAAAATTGCATAAAATACACTCGTATAAGAAAAGTGACCTAGAATTGTCTAACAGTACTGTTGCAACTTTGAGTCAGAACAACAACTTGCAAAATGTCCTAGATACCCTCCACGAGGAGGGAAGGGTAGATTTGACACAATCCCAGGTCTCTGCCACCCAATAGGGTACTGAACCAGCCTCCACACCAAATGTATTGTTGTCCACTGATCTAGAAGCAAATATTACTACTGTGACTACACCGTTCAAACCCAAATCTAGATACAGACCCCAGCTACCAAGAGATAACATAGACCTATTCCATGACCTAGTGAACAGTGACATGCTTAAACTTCTCAATAGACCTTTGGATAAACAGAACATTACATCAGAAATTAGGGTGGCACTAAATGAATTAAAGAACGATGATTCAATCGTCATCAAACCCTCAGATAAGGGCAGAAATGTAGTTTTGTGGGACAAAAAAATGTATATTAAGGAGGCCATGCGGCAATTATCTGACACCACATGTTACACCAGAGTGGACCAAACCTATTTGAGGAAACTAAAGAATAGGGTACACCAACATATCCGAGACTGGGAGAGTAACAAGCTACTAAATTGGGATGAGACCAAATTCCTTATCATTGAAAATCCCACAACTCCTACATTCTACCTGTTACCAAAGGTACACAAAAACCAGACACAACCACCGGGGAGACCTATTGTGTCCTCCATCAATAGCCTTTTAGAAAATGTCTCACATTATGTTGATTATTTTTTTAAAACCTACGTCAAAGATCTAACTTCACATCTAGAAGACACCAAAGACTTCCTACAAAAAGTAGAGAACATTAATTGGGAATCTCACTTCTGGCTTGTATGTTTAGACGTAGAAAGCCTATACACATCCATTCGACACAGGGATGGTTTGAGGGCTTGTGAATATTTTCTAAAAACGAGAAGTAGACATTTGGAAGCCCACTCAAAAATGTTACTCCAAATGATTGAATTGTGTCTTGAAGAGAATGTCTAATGTTTAACGGGTCTTTATTCAAACAAATCCAGGGTACTTCGATGGGCACCTGCTTTGCCCCCAGCTACGCCAACTTGTTGGTAGGCTGGTGGGAGGAGCAGGTGCTCAGGAGTGATGACCTTGAGCATTGGACTACCTGCGTGAATGTTTGGCTCCGCTATATAGATGATGTTTTCCTTGTGTGGGAGGGGAACGAACATGAGCTATTGAAATTTGTGGATGCACTGAACTCGAATAGTTTGAACCTGAGATTCACCATGCAATATAGCCAAAAAACCATTGACTTTCTTGATATCAAACTTAACATCAATGATAATAAGATTGACACTGAGATCTTCAGGAAAGAAACTGCTGGAAATTCTGTGCTCCACTCTAAAAGCTGTCACCCCCCCCAGCTTCAGGTGGGCAATTCCTTTTGGCGAGTTTTTACGCGGCAGGAGAAATTGCAGCACCGAAGAAACATACAGGAAACACAAAAAAGCCATGTATGAAAGGTTCACTATGAGGGGTTATCACCCTAGTATGCTTAAAAAAGGTGAAGAAAAAGTAGCCCTCATAGACCGGAAGGATGCACTGTTTAAAAACTCAGTAGCGGGACAACTAACTCCTAAAACCCCAATAAGACTCATAACCACCTACAACACACAATCCTCCGCATTCAGCCAGATAATAAGAAAGAGGTGGGACATCCTTTTACAGGACAAAGTGTTAAAAGAAAGATTAGATCAACATCCCTCCATAACATACAGAAAAGGAAGATCCATCAAAG
This sequence comes from Lissotriton vulgaris, assembly GCF_964263255.1. NCBI lineage: Eukaryota > Metazoa > Chordata > Amphibia > Caudata > Salamandridae > Lissotriton > Lissotriton vulgaris. The sequence continues at coordinate 1,080,847,727 of NC_141694.1, read as the reverse complement.
ACCTTATAGTGCAAAGTCACTTAGATAAGAAAAAAACATGGCTGACAGCAAAAGGTGGATTTTTTAGGTGCGGAAAATGTAAAGCCTGTAGCTATAGCACCAATGTAAGGGAGGTTGAACTCAAGAGAGTGAAAAGGAAATGGAAAATCACTAAAAACATCCAATGTACCACTGATTATGTTATCTATGTAGTAACTTGCCCATGTGGCAAATGGTACATCGGTTCAACTACCTTCCCTGTGAAAAAGCGAATCTTGGAACATTGGCGTGCAATAACGAACAAGGATTTCGCGTATAGCACGGCCAAACATTTCCATCAATATCATGATGGAGACTGGAACAAGGCGAAATTTTTTGCTCTTGACTCAATCCCCAAACATGTCAGAGGAGGAGACCGCCTTACAGCATTACGCAGAGCAGAGTCCAAATTTATTTTACAAGCAGGATGTATCGAACCTTTTGGGATGAACATTGATGAGGAGATGTATGTACACCTATGAAGTATTGAACTGTGAACTTCCTAATTCCCCTGAATGATACTCTGATTCCATGACATATGTCTGATTTTTAACCCTCACTTATAATTTTTTGGACAATGTGTTTTGTAGTTGCACCTTTTAGAATTATTGTGTTGATTATCTGTGGAGATCAGACAGTTAGAAATTTTTGAGAGAGGACAATGCTTTATCATGTTGCTAATCTCAATAACAAGATATTTGTCAAATTGCCTTGTACTAATTACTTTCTCTTTTCATTTTTTACTCTTCCCTTAGAAACAATTTGTCTTGAAAGGAGTGACAAACCACAAATAGTGAATACTGTTACGAGCACTGCCACTTCACAAGAAACTATAAATTACAATTAACCCCTTAAGTGCTGCCTCGGTGCATTGGCCGATGGCAGCACTACCTCCCCAGTGCTGCGCACGACCATTGGACGTCCATTCAGCACTAGTTCCAATGGACAGCGCAGCACTGGGGAGGAATGTTTAATAGCATCTATGAGGTTAAGAGCACGGGATAGTAAATATTTGACAGATATCATTTTGATACATAGGATTTGACCTTTTTTTGATTGCCTGTGAGATATAGATATTATTAGATATATAGGCATGAGGATAATTCATTAGAGATGGACTTAACGATGAAGGACACTAGTCCCAATCGACTCAGTTATTACAATTACCTAATATTCCGTCTCTCTCCCTCTTATTTTTGCTTGCCCTTCTTTATACCTACTACTCACTTTGACCTATCTATATCTCTCGTAAACTTTCTTTTGTCCCTTCTCTCTAAAACCTGTCTTTCTCTACAATGTTTAAATGGGTACTATACCATAATGCGAATTAATCGCGCTTTTTCTGTAAATAAATTGCATTTAATACTTGAATGGCATTCAACCAAAACACTTGGGAAATGTGCACTATTTGTCTTTATATGATTTGAATTAAGAATTTGCATTGATAGAGTTTCCGTTTGATGTTTGTAAACACAGATACTTTTTTCCCTTTCTATTGTTTTGAAACAGTATACAAAAAAGTCAAAAAAATGGTGGTCATGTGACCAAGAGCCCGTGAGCTCGAAACGCGTCTGTTTATGCCCGAATAAACAAACTTTTCGGTACCTGGATGGTGTGGCTTGTCGTCCTTTTGCTTGGATAACAAGAGGAAACCGTGGATATATATATATATATATATATATATATATATATATATATATATATATATTCACTGAAAAAAACCATAGGTTTAAGGGGTGTTATAGTTAGCTGGACATTTCACTCGTACAAAACCATTGAAATTCCTCTGTTATAGTTAGTTGCACTAACTATAACTCGCGCACCCGCAATCCACTGCTGATGATGTCACATATTACATCATTCATAACATGGTCAGTGACATCACTGATGACATCACTGATGACATCTCAAATGACATCACTGATGACATCATCCACGTGACAATCTGATACACCTCATCATACACTAGTATAACCTGTCAACATTAATTATAAAATATGGAATACCATATTTCAAACCATTGACACACCAATACAAGTCTCTAAAAACGTACTCAGTGAATTTCAAAGGTTTTTTAAATGATAATTCCTAACTATAACATGTCTGAAACCTATATTCTTTTCACTGAATTTCAAAGGTTTTTTAAATGATAATTTCTAACTATAATATTTCTGAAACCTATGGTTTTTTTTCAATGAATTACAAAGGTTTTTTCAATAATAGTTTTTAAATTTATTAATTATGTTTTTTCATATTGTTTCACTACATTTTTTTAATCTATTTTTTAGATATCCTATTTTTTAAATTACTTTAGACATATTTATTAAAAATATATATTTTTAAAATTTTTAAATATATATATTTTTTATAAGTTTATGACCCAAAGCGCACCCTTCTCGTTCACTGCGCGGAACGTATCTGCCATTTTAGGATTGCTGTGTAGGATCCTCGTATGGTGTGCGATGAGTACGATTTTCCCAACGCGGACGCTATGCGACTGGTACACGACTTATAGTGCATACGCGACATGCACGAATTACACGACGCGAAGGTCGTGCGGTTGCACGTGACGTCATACTATCGGACGCGGTGGGTGCGCGACCCCTGCAAAAAATGTTAATGTTCAAAAACGTATATATATATTTAATATAAATATTAAGACGAGACATTTGAGCTAATTATAAAATAATATTCTTTAACTTTCAAAAAAGTTACATTACTTTTAAATGCAATTTCGCAAAGTCGTGCTGGGTGCGAGCTGCGTGCGCGAACCCTACGCGGATCCCATGTAACCAGAAAAAAAGAGATTTGATTGGTTCATTACACTTCCTATTGTAAGTATTGAAGGACCCCACCCATTTCAATCACTTGTGTTTGACCTTCCTTAGGAGAAGACCTCGGCTACCAAGAACTGTTGTTTTTGTTGATTACAGGCCTGTTTGCTCTTAACATTGCAAAAATGGCTTCAAATCAACCTTCTATGATTCAGAGCAGTCCAATGAAAAGGGATTTGTTCCCGAACCACCACGCCCCAAGAGATTTGAATCAATTAGTTGGAGGTTTTTTACATTCCCAGAAGTACTGAAGAAAACAAATGCCACAAAGGTAACCTGCAAAATTTGCAAGGTAGTTCTATCAAGAGGAGACCACAAAAAAAATATTCTTGTGGAACTGCCAGTATGTTTAAACATCTGCAAAGCTTGCAGCCTGTGAATCTGGCAAGAGAGGAGTGCAAGAGACTTCAACAGACTGGACGACCACCACCGCAAGTTGCAAGCACTTCTGGGACGTCCACTTCAACATCTACTTTGGACATCCGGCCCCAACTGGCAAATGCCAAAATTCATTGCATAAAATGCAATAGGTTGCTTTGCTATGGGGAGCAATCAGTCGATTTGGTTTGCAGGGCTCTAGAGAACCGACACTGTTAGACTGTTTTTGTTGCCCTAAAGCTCTGTTCGTTCCATTCAGTTTTTTTTAATTTTAAAAAAAACAAAAAAGATTAATAAAAAAATCAAAAAAAGAAAAAAGTACAAAACTAAGAAAAAAAAGTTATTTTCAGAACTACCTACTCTAGTTAAAACAAAACGCTAAACTTGTCTGCTAGTGTGGAAGTTTAGATGAATGTATGTGTTTTGCATAATTGATATAAAGAATGCATTTGTGATGTGTGGTGAATGCATAAGTGCAGAACTATAAGGAAGTGCTGCAGCGTGACACTGTAAACTGTTTAGCTACAGCATGCTGTGAAACTTCCAAAGGGATGCAACATATGTACATAAATATGTTGCAAGTCTGTGCTTCCCTCTGCACAGCTGCTTAAACTGCAGCCATGTGGTTACACAGGCACCCTTGCACCATGGTACAAGGATGTCCGTGTCATGCGGAAATTGTTTTGTACAGGAAAGGACACCTTCCTGCACAAAAACAATCAGTAAAGGCATTTTTCTCCTTCAATATATGCTGTGCATTTTAGCATATATTGAAAGAGAAAAAATGAGGAGAAGTATAAAAAATTCTTCTTGTTGTGCTTTGCTACACCAATTGGAGGATGGTGCAGCATTCACAAACATGACCAGATTTATGATTTTTTGATAAAACTGAACATATATCTTGTTCTATGAGTGTTCTGAGCAAACACGCACAGCAAAACCCATAGAATGCCTTTTCAAAGTAAAGTGGTGTGTATGATGAGATCACATTTACATGGAAAACAAAAGGTATACAGGAGGCCTTTTCCTCACCTTGTAAATAAGAAAGAGAGTTAATGGCTAGGCCAATTCTTATTATAGGAGTACATTTCTGTACTGCTAACAGAGAACAAGATACATTTATAAGTACTTATGTTTTAGGAAACTTATAGCACATATTTATATATGACTGAAGAGAAGGGATAGGGCCTACTGTGACATGTGCAAAAACACTCAGTGATGTGCTTTAAGTTAAATAGTTTTATTTCTTATAATTTTAAAATTACCAGGACCTACAAGACCACCATATGTCTCTATTGTGTACTATATCTTGCAGACAGGTGCTCTGGAGCTGTCTCCTATTTGATACCTGTCTGCAATGGAATTCTCTGGCACAAATCCAGTTCATCCATCTTCCCTTTTTTCAACTGTGTGCAAACACAGTACATTGTGCATTTTAAGACTTACCTCAGCAGTAATACATCTAAAAACACATTTTATTCAGTTGTTTTTTATAATGTAAAATATGGTAAATTCCGTATTTTAGAATTAGGATCTGTAAAAGAAAAGAAAAAATAGTTATAACATGTAATAATACATTTTTAACAGCACAGCATAATTTTAACATTTTAACATTTTACAAAGTAATTTCTGTGCCTTTTTTGCTGTTCTCAGAATATATTGAATTTAACTAGAAACAGTGATTGCAATCGTACTCCTCACATAACAGCGGGCAAAAAAAACTAATCAATTAGATTGTTTAAAAAAACAACAACAATCCATCCTCAGTAAAATACCGGATAATACAAATCACACATAAATAAAATGGTTACTGCTAATAAAATGTTATAACTTAAATATATAAACACTGTAAATGTTGTCGGTTAAAAATATACACCGAGACAATGTGCAAGAAAAGGTCCGTAATTCAAACATATACCTTTCCCTGAGGTCAAAGTGTATTTTTGCACTCCCTTTTATGTAAATTGTACAATGGTAAACCTATTAAATCATAATAATAAATCCCTCAGAGGCAGAATTATCTTCGGAAAACCTTGGCTTTAAAAAAATTGAGTAGGAATTTGGTAATTCGCTAGGCAAACATTGTTTAAAAATCAACTGAGCATCATTACATAGTGTCCAGCCTTTGTCACATTTCAGATAGGCAGTGTAATGTTCAGATGTTGTGTAATGTCCAGATGTTGTGTAAGGACCATCATGGAAAATTATTGCTACTGCTACAAAAGTCCTTCGTGATATTGATAGTTGAGTAGCTACAAAATGTTGTATTAAAGTGTCCAATTTTCTTCTGTCAGCTGTACAACGTTGCATCATTAAAATTATATATTGTCCATATCTTTGTATAAATAATGGTGATAATATTTCTGATTTGCATTGGCTACACTCCATGTTTTGATTTGCAGCTTTAACTAATTTATTGAAAGACACTGATTTACAGTCCGGTAATGTCAAATATAGAAATCTTTCCGTGTCTAAATTAGTTGCAGTAGATCTCCAAAAACTATGACGTGTTTTCCTCCAAATAATACGTCGTGCGCTGTTTTAAGAATTTGCTGCATTCTTAAATGCACAAAGGCAAGCATTAAGTTTGATACCATGCTTACTTCATCAATATTGAGAAGTTTCATTTTCTTCAAGACTCTTGAAACTTCACAACAAGCTTCTCCAGATAGCTTGTGGTATTACAATTTGTTTTCATGCTCTATTGGTAGCATTAATAAACAATGTAAAGTAATTCCTTTAATGTTGTGTGCTGCCAACCCAGTTGGAGTAGTGACAACACAAGACAAACGTGACTCAGTTGTTTTCTGTAGATAACTTGTAATTACTTTAATTAAAACACTTTTTCCTGTTCCAGCTTGTCCACTCACGTACATTTGGATAGATTGAAATGACGTGCATGAGCACTCTTTCTTTTCATGAAGTAATCCATGGTCAATCTGTTGTCTCACTTGCTGATATATTTGTTTCTGTTCAACATTTAGTTGTTCTTCAAAGTTTGCTAAGTTTGTTACATCATCTTGAGCTTGATGCATTGCTGTTTCCACCTCATTCATGGCGATTGCTGCTTCATTTTCAACAATTGGTTTTCCTGGTGGATCTTGACTCAGCGCAGCAGAACTTTGACTGTCTTGAGAACTGTCTCTAGCAATCTCAGCTGCAATTGTAGCTTCTTGATCAATTTCATTGTTCAACATTTTCACATAATTTGCATAAGCACTGCATTGTATGCTATTTTTGCAAGTATTAAAGGAATCTTCATAGCTCTGGAAATCTCCAAGTAATTCCACTTCTGAACGCCATGGTTTGAACAGTTGTAAAAGGGCTAAATAGTAAAATTCCCATTTATCAGCAGTGTCGCAACTCAGCTTTCTGTTATTAATCAAATTTCCTTTCGTTTGTTTCACCAAACATCCTTCGAAACCAATGACTCCATATTTTCCATCATTGATGTTCTCTGTTGCATTCCGTTTAAAAGTGTACTTTTGCAGCACTTCATAGAGACACATGTTCCCAAGATGATGACTTCTGTTTGGGTAATATATGTCCAACATATTCGTTTTAAAAATATCTGTACTTTCTGGATCTTTTTCTGCTAAATATTCAATTTCTTGTACAGATTTCAGTCCTTTGTCCACATTGCTGCAAGACCTAGACTCACCCAAATGATTCTTCTAGAGTTGGAGTATAGACTTGCAGATGATAACTGATCTGAGCATTCATATGCTCCGATTTTTCGATGGGACAAGATCTTCAAACTGAAACTGTATAATTTCTTACTTAGAGTCTTCTCGTGAGAAATCTCTCCCCACATTTCTTTCAATTCCGTCTTTTCTGATTTTGTAATATAGGACGTTATATATCGAGCAACAGCAATGAAATTGTTCTCAACATACTGAATATCCATGTTAGCATTCCACATGGACAAAATAACTGGGTTGTAGTCATTTATTTATTTTGACTCTTCATTTCTTCTTAAGTTGTAGGTATTTTTTGGAGACTTTCTTGTGATGGTATGTCGCAAAGATGACATAAAACTGTTCACTCTTCATTTGGATATTACAGGACGTGGAAATGCAAAACGACATTTGGTGTAGAACTTATTCTTAGATTTGTAATTTCGTCGACAGTATTATCCACATCGGTGGCTTTGGAATCGTAAGACTTGTGCTCTAAAGTTGTTTTCTTCTGTGCTTTTGGGTACCGCACATGTTGCATATTGTTCAATAAAAGTCAAAACCGTATCATCCGCATCTGTTCCAAATTTGGGGGCGTCCTTAAGCCATAACAGCATATGTATATGAGGAGCACCTCTTGCTTGATACTCCTTTCTCCAAAAGAAATCCACAACTTCTCTAAGAGGAGGATTTTTTTTATTGCAGATAAAGGACATCATAGCTTCAAATCTATGATTGAACTACCTGCATACATTAACAGGATCCAAAGAGCACAATTCCCCAGGTGTCTTGTATTCAATATTTTTTATATTGCAATTTGCCTCTCGAAGAAATTCAAGTAAATCATCCCAAGCGTACTCATCACAGCTTAGGGTAAGGAACCATGTAGGAGTTCCTAGGTTCCCGAGCGTACATTTCAGTTCTCCATGATGATGGTACCAATATTCATTAGTCCCAAGCTGACATGCCATCAGATTAATGAGCTAAGATTCTAAATGATCATCTCTCTGGTGCACTTTATCCATAAAATCTTTTGCAGATACATTTTGCAGATGTATTCCAGTTTTTAAATTATGGTTGACTGCATGTGAAAGTCCATACAAGTCACTCTCAAACAAAAGATGAAATATATAAGGAATAAATTGTCGAAATCTTGGATCTTCTGCATATAATCTTGTTGTCCGATATTCAGATGCTGGAATCTGCACAGGAAGTTCATCATATTGTCCTCCTTTTCCAGTTGGGAATAACTGCGGAAAACAAAGAGCTTTCATGCTCTCTTCCCATACACTCATGGGACTTCCTTTTGCTTTTTTCATTTGGAACAACTCAATAGTGTTCCCCATCACTTCTTTTGAATGAAGTGGATGCACACTGTAATGTAAATAGATTTCTTCACATCTTAACATGTCCACTTTTTTAATTTGTCCACTTGAAAGTACAGTATCTTCTGCTAAAACTATTTCTTCTTCTCCCACATACACATTTCTATAGTACTCATTGTTTTTCATCAGATACAATGTTGCCTTTTGCACTTTCCTAACATCCCATAACTCTTGCCAGATTTTCTTATTCTTAGTTGACATATCATTGAGAAGAATAACTAGTGGTTTACTTTCTACACTGTCTACACCAATAGTTTCAACATTTTTCTTTAAATCTAATGGTAAATACACAACTCTTCCTTTTAATCCTCTTTGTAAATCTGAAGGAGGCAATTTACCTGTTTTAGGCTCCATACGAACAATAGCTTGAAACGGGTGCACACATTGAATGAGAATAGACTCATGAGTGTTTAAATCTATCAATTCTGGAGGAATAGCAACTAACTCTAAATTCTTATGCACAGCTCTAGCGGGCATTTTATTCTCATCTTATTTGTTATAACAATATTTACAAATACACTGATCAGAACCCAGTTCAGTTCTTAAACTTTATTCGATTATTCACATAAAAACAATCATAAAAGCATACAAAAAAATGACACATAAAATTGTTGGAGAATAAAAGGATTACGATACAAAAATGGCACAACTCAAGTAGGGGCAAATCATGGACTTAGCAGCAACAGGGTTAGAATGGCACAATATTAAAAAAACAAACTTTTCCTAACAGATACTGATTTTAAAATAAAGGTTGCGGTGAAAAAACAAATATCTGGGGAGGCAAGTGCAAAAAAAAATCTCATGGCTTTAAAAGTTGTGAATACAGAGTATTTCTTGAACAATGGTTTGAGGTAACAAATACGCAGATGCTTATACAGTGGGCATATTAGCATAAAGTGCAGCGTGCTTTGTTTAGTAATTCCATCACACGGACAAGGAGTAGGAGAATAGATTTTCATCCTCGGGAATGCCACCAGGTTATGTACAATACCTAGTCTCAGCCTTGTAAGTACGTACTGGTGAGACTGTCTGGTGATAACTTTTAAATACATAGGCATGCCGTACCCTTCCTCCTTGTTGGAAAAATAGTAAACATGTGTTGAATAATGGCTACATTGTTCTTTACGCCTGTTATAATTATGCCCCAGAAAGACTCTTTTAACCTCCTGCTTTGATAAATCAATGGCACATGAGGGATCACCGTGGAGGTCCAAGTCAAAGAGTTCCTTAAAGGATGTTAAAACATAATTTAACCACGGGATCTGGCGGGCATTGTCCAGGCGTAGACAGTCTTGAATTATTCGCCTGGTAAAACCAGTTTCATCTTTGGACCAAATAGACCTCCAAGCCAAAAGGGGTCTCAATCCTGTTAGGTCGGTTAAGTAATCCAACCCTAACTCTTTGTGGATCAGCTCGGTAGATGCCGAAGAAGGAGGCAAAGGAGTCTCTTGAAAAATATATTTTCAGCAATTTGCAAATCATTTTGGGTCCAGTGTCCCCAAACCCCTGAGCCATAAAGGGCAATTGACGCACACCTGTGCCGGTAGACATTCAACATGTCAGGGATGCGGTGACTGCCTAGTTTAGCAGCAAAACGAAATACGCCTGAGGAGCCCTTGCCCATCTTAGCCTTGACGTTGAGTAGTTCCGGGGCCCAAGACCCCTTGTTGCTAAAGGTTATACCCAGATAACAGAAATTGTTCACAACCTCGATTCGATTTTCCTTAAAGTGGAATGGTTTGAGTTGGTTCACCTTTCTCCCGCAAGCCATAATAAAAGTTTTAGTGTTATTGATTTTTAGTTTCTTCCCCTGTATAAAATCATAAAAATGATTCATAAGTTTCTGGAGGCCTATGGGAGTTCTTGAGAGTAAACCTGTGTCATCTGCATAAAGCAGTACCGGGATTGGTTGTCCCTCAACTTGTGGAGCGTCAGCTAGGACATTCTTCAGGTCGGACTCCATAGAGTTTATAAAAAGGGAGAAGAGTAGCGGGGCCAAGACACAACCCTGCCTAATGCCAGATTTAACCCTAATCTTCCTCGTGCATTCCCCCTCATGTCCATAGCGGATCTGGGCAGATAACTTGCTATAAAGTCTGGCCAGGAAGTGGATTATTGCAGCCGGTGCTCCCATTTCGAGTAGGGTTGACCATAACAAAGTATGATCGACCAGATCGAAGGCACTAGAGAGGTCTGCAAAACAAAGGAACAAAGAACCCTGTTTAGCTTTGGTGTATTTTCCTATTAAAAGATCTAAATTAATACACTGCTCAATAGTGCCAAGGCCCTTCCTAAAACCGTATTAGGAGACAGCAAGGATGTTATTAACTACAGCCCATTCCTCCAGACGTAGCGATAGGACCCTGCTCATAATTTTTAACGAGGAATCCAGGAGGGAGATAGGGCGGTAGTTCTTAGCCTCTCCTCTATCTCCCTTCTTATAAATTGGCAGGATTACAGATTCACTCCAGGTAGAGGGAGTAGTATCGTTGACGGCGGCATTAAACACCTGAGTCAAAAAGGGGCTCCACAGGGCCAGATCAGATTTATATAGGTCGACCGGTACACCGTCCGGTCCTGGAGCCTTCCCCCCTTTGCTATTTCGAATGGCTTCGTCTACTTCTTGGATTGTAATCCCCAGGGGTTGAATAGGTCTGGTAGTATTAGCACAAGGACTATCCTGGGCCTCACCGGCTGGGTCAAAAATTCCTGTAAAGTATTGGACCCAGCTATCCTCACTAACCTGGGCAGTTAAAACTGGAAATTCATCCTTCTGGAGGAAAGGGCTGTGGACAATACTCCAGAATAGCTTGCTGTCCCGCAGTTCTGCCACCTTTGACAGGTCCTCCAAGGCTTGTTCCCTTAATTCCTGTTTCCTATGGTGCAACTCATGTTTATAAGTAGCCCTGAGAAGTTTTACAGCATCCCTATCTCTAGGGTGGTTGGACAGTGCCCTCTTAAGATCTTGTAACGAGGACGTACAGGCTCTGTCAAACCATCCTAGCGTGGCCCGTTTGGTTATACCCTTAGAAATTGTGAGGGACTTTTTAATTATATCGCCAAGTGTCTCGAAATTGGCAATAATGCTACTTGGGGCGGCATCAACTTCAAGACAACGAAGTAACACTTCAGAGCCTGCTCCCACAATTTTCCGTAACAGTTTATCAGAATTATCCCCACACCATTTAATCCGAATGCCATTTTGCCTGCAAGGGGCAATCTCATCAACAATCCTACCATTAAAACGGGTCCTAGGACCCCAGATGAGAATTAACATAGTAATGGCATTGTGGTCACTGATCCCAAAATCCACGATGATAGGGACCGTACAGAAAGGGGCAATATGTGCCGATATCAACAGGTGGTCAATAACGGAGGCTGAATTCCTCCCAATGAAAGTCGGGGCAATATTTCCCTCTTTATCCAAAGCGGGTTGGTGGATAACCAGGTCAAAATTTAACAGGAGGGTGTTAAGGGAGTCACCATAAGAAGTATGGGTAAAATGGACCCGATTCTCCCATTATCACCGTCAAACCCACATACGTTAGTATATGAAAAGGGACAGGTTCGAATGTTAAAATCCCCCCCCAAATGATGTCACATGGCTTATGGATGTCTCTACAAATTTTATTTACAGCTGACTCGAGATCGTCTACAACAAGGGTACTCGTGGGGTCGAACATATGATTATAATGATTGATTAACAAGATATCCGACCCCCTCTATATTCCAACCTGAGTATTTGTGAGTGTAGACCTACGTGTACTGGGAGGTGCACAGACAGTAAAATTACCAACCCACCTTTTGCCCTACCCATGGAGGATTCTTGCGCTAAAAAGTTGTATGACACAAAGCCGTCAAAGTGGATATCTGTGGTAGACCAGGTCTCCTGTAAGCAGAGGATGTCAAACCCGGAGATGGATTCCCTCCAGCCCAGGGATGACATCCTCTGATGCCAACCGGCGATATTCCAGCTTGCGATCTTAAAGCCTGGGGGACAAGGTACCAGTACAGGCTCCAACAACGTGTGGTTATTTAGGGGTACTGGAGTAGTTAACGGCTCCTCTGACATATCCAGAACGATTAGTGGATGGTAGGTATCCGCTATGTCATCTTGCACAGAGGGCTCAAAGGGCAACCTTTTAGATGTATCGGTGGTGAGCAGGCATTCATCTGGGCGCACTACATTAGTCACAACTTCTCCATCCTGTAGACCATTAACCATCTCAGGTAGAAAAGACCTGGAATCATATGTTGGGGATAGTCAGTCAACTCCCTCTAGACCGTCTAGACAACTATACCGATTAATATCGCAGAAGGGAGTATACTGGGGCAGCATAGCTGGTCTAGCATCATGTCTTCTTTGCCTGCCCCTCCGCTCAGCCCTTGTCCAGTCATCCCTTCCACCACCACAGGTTATAAAATTAGGTGGAAAGAAGAAGGACACTGGGAGTGTCTGGATGGTGGGGTCAAAAGACCTATTAAAACCCGCACAAATATGTGACACTGTTCTGGGATCTCTAAAACTGACCGTTATACAATCCCCGTTAATGGTCTTGACCATCTTGCCTAACCAGGGCACCCTTCTTACCATAATGATTTCGTTGTGGAGGTGGGCCGGGAGTGGTCTATTCCAGTTGAGCCACTTAACAACTTTGCCTTTCAGGGAACTAAAGGTTTCTGTTTCTCCTGTCTCCAATGTGGGGGCTCCAGCTAAGACTACCATATAGCGGTTTGCTTCCGGTGGAAGGTCTGGCAAACGCAGTCTAGGGGCACTAAGTGCTTTAGAAGGGGAGCCTTGTGTGCCATCAACCGTTAGACCATGTGTAAAAGAATTACATGGTTGTGGCCCAGATGAGTGTTGCAGGGGTACATTATTACCCTTGTTGGAATCTTGGTGGGCTACAGGGGGGCCTGTGGGAGGGCAGGTAGATTGTTGGGCCTCTTTAACTAATTGAGGACAAGAGATGGAAGGGGTAGTTAGTAGGGTACTCGGGCTACAAGTTTTATTGGAGTTGGCTAAAATAGTAGCTGTGGCTTTCTCTATGATAGACAATCTGAGTTCTATCTTTTCCATTTTGGCCTCTAGGGGGAATAGAATCGATTTGAAAAGGGCACCCAGACTTTCAATAGAGACCTCGCTACTAGACAGGGTTAGGGTTGGATTCGTAGGATCGGGGGTGGGGTCATGGTGTAACTTTGCTGTTTTCGATTTTCTACCAGCTTTCTTGTTATATGACCTTTTGCGTTTAGAAGTAGCCCCTTCCTTAACCCCCTGAGACATTGTAATATTAGCAGTATCGTCGGGGAACAGAAACAACGGATACATTGTTTATATCAAGGACTAGATTAATTTCAGGTAAAATTTCGTTAACCAAAATATCCAGTTCCGCTGAAGCTTGATTATCAGCTTCAGAAAGGGGCGCTTGATCGACCACGACCGAGGTAACAATATCGACAGGTCTTTCGGGTGTTTTGGCATTAGCTATTGTCCCCAGGGAAGATCTCTTGATAGCCAACAGTTCTTTTGACAAGCGTTTCTCAAGAATATTAATTTCAGTATCTATGATGGTGTTTGCTCTGATGAGGAATTTTTCCATACCTCCGGCTGCGGATCCTCCAACAAGCGAGGACTTACTCCTCGTTTCACGACCAGCCATAAGAGCCCAGAGAAGGTTGCAGGTGGTTGAAAGAGATGTAAAAGGGGGGGCCCGGTCCGGTCACTACCGGTCACGAACGGGCACAAACGGGCCCGCCCTTGGCCCGGGCTTAGCCCGCGCGCGGTTCCGCGTCGCGGGAAGATGATGAAATTATAAGGAGGCAGGCGGGGGCTTGTCAAATGTGGGAAGAGGCAGCAGGTGTGTAGCAAGTGGCCTGCTGGGCCGTGCAGTCCCACAGATTCCGCAGAGTCAGAGAAATCAGCCCCGATGTCCGGTGAACGGCGCCCGCGAAGCGGGGGCCGTGAAAGGTCTCTCAAGCACCCTCCTCACAATCAGGAAGGTCAGCCAGGTAAGCAATCAGGAAAAGCGGCAGCCGAGGAGCGGGAGCCGTGCAGGAAAGGAAAAGAGGCAGACGGGGGCGTGTCAAATGCGGGAAGAGGCAGCAGGTGTGTAGCAAGTGGCCTGCTGGGCCTCACAGTCCCACAGATTCCGCAGTCAGAGAAATCAGCCCCGATGTCCGGTGAATGGCGCCCGCGAAGCGGGGGCCGTGAAAGGTCTCTCAAGCACCCTCCTCACAATCAGGAAGGTCAGCCAGGTAAGCAATCAAGAAAAGCGGCAGCCGAGGAGCGGGAGCCGTGCAGGAAAGAAAAAAAAGCAGGCGGGGGCGTGTCAAATGCGGGAAGAGGCAGCAGGTGTGTAGCAAGTGGCCTGCTGGGCCTCGCAGTCCCACAGATTCCGCAGAGTCAGAGAAATCAGCCCCGATGTCCGGTGAACGGCGCCCGCGAAGCGGGGGCCAGGAGAGGTCTCTCAAGCACCCTCCTCACAATCAGGAAGGTCAGCCAGGTAAGCAATCAGGAAAAGCGGCAGCCAAGGAGCGGGAGCTGTGCAGGAAAGAAAAAGAGGCAGGCGGGGGCATGTCAAATGCGGGAAGAGGCAGCAGGTGTGTAGCAAGTGGCCTGCTGGGCCTCGCAGTCCCACAGATTCCGCAGAGAAATCAGCCCCGATGTCCGGTGAATGGCGCCCGCGAAGCGGGGGCCGTGAAAGGTCTCTCAAGCACCCTCCTCACAATCAGGAAGGTCAGCCAGGTAAGCAATCAGGAAAAGCGGCACAGCATTGATCAGAACCCAAATCAAAACAATTCTCTACCAACAAATAAGTTGCAAATTCCTTCTGCTTATCATTATTTTCTTTTCACTTTTTAAATACAGATCAACACTCCTAGTCTGATTTTTATAGTGAGTTCGCCGGCAACAAATACAAGAAAAATTTGGCCTTTCACCTGAAATCACCTTAAACTTTGTAATTTCACTTTCAAACTTTTTTGTACAACTATGTTCAACATTTTCTTCTATTAATGTCTGAGTTTCTTCACTCTCTTGTTCAGGACCAAAGTAACAAAACTCAATATCATCACAAACCTTTTTCACATCTGATACTGACCCACGCAAAAGAGCACTGTTCAACTCATTTAACTTTAGTGCTGGACTTTTTGCATAATACAATCTTTTCACTAACTTCCGCATTTGAGTATGATGTACTGCCAACATCCTGAAATGGTGAAAAACACTTTGACATACTTTCCTAGAAAGACAAGCCAGAGAATGACCATGCAAACCAGTATTTTTTCTCACTCTGCGAGAGTCTAGTCCTTGCAACACCTTAATCTTTTGTTTAACCCTTTTTTTACTATATGCTTGTAAGAAACTGCGTAATTTATCAATAGATTCTTGTTGTACACTAGGAAATACTACTGCAATCCCAAGTGTACACTGGGGCTTTACGACGTCTGCCTAGAACTTCATCAGCTATCACTTCTTCTGCATTTCTGGGAACCAATTTTTCTTTCTCAATTGGACAACCATTTCTAACCTCATAAGCTCAACCACTCGTGTCAACTGCATGCAACAAATCATTGGTCTGAAAAGAACTCTCTTCACTAATAAAAGGCTCAGAACTTGAACTAGTTCCATTAACCTAAAAAAATATCACAAAAATTACTTCTGTTAATTACTCTTTTCTTCTTCCTTTTGGCCTTCATTAAATGGATTGGTTTATCTAGTGATCAAATTCTGTTTAACACTAAAATGAATAGTTTCCTTTTTACTCCAAAAGCCTTTTCAACAATGGATTTGATATGCTTCTTTTTATAAAATAGCGTTCTCTTTTTATATTTCTTCGTACCTTTCATCACATTATAGATTTCTTTATACTGATTTTCTCTTCTTTTAGCATACATCGTGTCCTTTGACTGTCCATTTGATTTTTTCCTTTCCTATTATTTAGACTATTTTTTCTAATTGAAGCATTGTCTGTAGTTTCAGCATTCTGTGCATTCTGTCTGGCCTTACAAACATTTTTAATAAATTGCTTTGTGGTCTTACCAGAAGATTGTATCTTTTTAGCCACATTATGTTGGACATCCAATACTTGTGGTTGAGTTTTCTTCAAGTAAATGTCCTTTTTCTGTTCTTTTCTTTCTCTTATTTTCTCTGGCATGATAACTTTATTTTAATGATGATAAACAGTATCTGCAAAAAAGAATCATAAATAAATGTATATTAATAACTTTATAAATGATACTTTTCTATTACTGTACAAACACATTTTATATACATTCTGACTAAGAAATTGTAGGCCTGAAGCACAAGTGTGAAATTGGTTAGACAACTACATGCATACTACATAGGAGTTTGAAGCACTGCGTGCCCTAAAGCCTGGCTCACTGCAAGAGTACATGTACTTATGTGTCTGCAAACACATCAACCAACCAAATCATTCTCACTCCATTTTCCCAAATGGACACTGACTTACAGTGTGATTCTAGACAAATAACAGTATCCCTTGCACTTCACTGAAAGGATTACTACATGCTACTGAAAGAGTCACTATACGATTGCAAGAGCACTCACAGGGTGTTTACTGGAGTGTTTGGATACTAACTGGGGAATTGTGGGCCTTAAACACAAGTGTGAAGATGGTTACACTACTACTTGCCTAGTGCAAAGGAGTTTCAAGCACTGCATGCGCTAAAACCTGGCTCACTGCAAGAGTACATGTACTTATGTGTCTGCAAACACATCAACCAACCAAATCATTCTCTCTCAATTTTCCCAAATGAACACTGACTCACAGTGTGATTCTAGACAAATAACAGTATCCCTTGCACTTCACTGAAGGTATTACTACATGCTACTGAAAGAGTCACTATGGGATTGCAAGTGCACTCACAGGGTGTAAACTGGAGTGTATGGATACTAACTGGGGAATTGTAGGCCTGAAACATAAGTGTTAAGATGGTTAGACTACAACTTGCATTGTGCATATGATTTTCAAGCAGTGCATGCCCTAAAGCCTGGCTCACTGCAACAGTACATGTACTTATATGTCTGCAAACACAACCAACCAAATCATTCTCTCTCTCGATTTTCCCAAATGGACACTGACTCACAGTGTGATTCTAGACAAATAACAGTATCCCTTGCCCTTCACTGAAAGGATTACTACATGCTACTAAAAGAGGCACTATGGGAATGCAAGAGCACTCACTGTTTGTTTACTGGAGTGTATGGATACTAACTGGGGAATTGTAGGACTGAAACACAAGTGTGAAGATGGTTAGACTACTACTTGCATAATGTATATGAGTTTCAAGCACTGCATGCCCTAAAGCCTGGCTCACTGCAACAGTACATGTACGTATATGTCTGCAAACACATCAAACAACCAAATCATTCTCTCTCAATTTTCCCAAATAGACACTGACTCACAGTGTCATTCTAGACAAATAACAGTATTTCTTATAAATGGAGTGTATAGATACAGACTGGGGAAATGTAGGCCTGAAACACAAGTGTGAAGGTGGTTAGACCAGTACATGCATAGAACATATGACTTTGAAGCACTACGTGCCCTAGAGCCTGGCTAACTGCATGAGTACATGTACTTAAGTGTCTGCAAACACATCAAGCATGCATTCCACACATTTCATTACTGCATTTTACTATTAAAGTTAAACTCATTTTGCAAATATATAACCAATGACTATTTTCTAATTCTACTAAAATGTGAGAACACAATAGGTTTTTAATCAATTACATGTCAGCAAGCACATGAAGTACCTAAATGCTTCTCTCAGAGTGATTCCTAAATGCACACAGACTCACTGTGTGATTCTACACAAGCAACACTATCCCTTGCATTTTACCAAAACACATTTACTAGTCTACAAGACATAAGGTGACTGCACACATTGCACAACATTTTCTACTACACGTTGGTATAGAGTGCTTCTGTCAGAATGATTCCTAAATGCTCACAAGACTCACTGAGTGATTCTAGACAAACAACACTACCCCTTGCATTCTACCAAAACACATTTCATAGTCTAGAAGGAGTACTGCATTTTAGTGTAGAAACGTGACTTATTTTGCAAATACATAAACAATGACAGGTTTCTAATTCTACCAAAACATGAGCACAGCACAGTTATCTGTCTGCAAACACATGAAATGCACAAATGCTCATCTCAGAATTGTTTCTAAATGCACATACACTCACTAAAAGATTCTAGAGAAAAAAGTATTCCCTGCACTTTAGCAGGAGAAAGACATTAGTCTGATTAAAATCAAAATGCACCACATACATCCCATCACAAATTAATAACTCACCTTTCAAATTGTTTTGTAAAGAAGTATGTCATTCACACACCAGATTTTCTAATACAGAATCTCTGTTCTGTACACCTCTCCCCAAAACAAAAGAATGGCAACGTTTCCCTCTCATTTTCAACACATATACATCTAAACATCAAATCACATTGCTTCCCACATTAATTCAAAAGCAAACACACATTTCTATTGGCTACACATTTCAACCCTTTCCAATTGACATACATTTGAACCCTACCCCCAGTCCGCCTTCTGCCTATTACCATAGAAACAGTTCATGGCACACTTAACTGAGCACATAGGTCAAAAGTTCGCCACACAATGTTGCTAAACAAAACAGCAAGTGTGCTTGACTTTACAACATATCAGCTTATCTTATGTAATGTTCCTTTCAATCATTTATTGTTAACCAATAAGAATCATGCTGTTAAAAAACAGAAACATGCACCCTTTTTTTCAGTGTAGAATGTTGTCAAACAGCCAATCATTTCTTTTA
This sequence comes from Lissotriton vulgaris, assembly GCF_964263255.1. Lineage (NCBI taxonomy): Eukaryota > Metazoa > Chordata > Amphibia > Caudata > Salamandridae > Lissotriton > Lissotriton vulgaris. The sequence continues at coordinate 1,080,828,612 of NC_141694.1, read as the reverse complement.
TTTTTTCAAAACTGCATCTTATCCACAATTTTAGAAAAATCTTACTTTTCAAACTGACATTTCATTTACAGAGACCATCTGAGTGCATCCAGACCTCGCTTCAAGATGCTTGGAGTGTGGATTGTGGAACACAGCTATATTTTCTGGAGCCAAAGGTATGCAGAAAACAAAGGCATTCACAAACACCTAGGTTTGCCAAATGTAGCCATTAAATGGATTGGAAAGAGAGGGTTCAAGTGGCACCAATTGATGCCATTGGTTAAATCCTTTTTGCATCTCGCCCACACCCTGACCTCATAATTGTGCACTGCGGTGGCAATCACCTAGGCACTTTGACTGGGGTAGGTCTGGAAATGCTTATGAAGGACACCTTTGGAGAATTGATGTCACTTTTCGCCCAAACTGTCTTTGTCTATTCTAACATATGCCAAAGGCAGAAATGGAACTGGTCCAATCAATTTTGTCCACAGATTGAGAAAGCTAGGAAACATGTGAATAAATCTGTTTCTGCTTTTCTCCAAGACTATAGAATGGGGTCCATTTACCACTACAATCTGCTTTTCAATATGGATGGCATCTATAGGAGAGATGGTGTACATTTTACAGATGAGGGAAACAGAGTTTTCCTCATAAACTTCAGACTCTGCATCGGAACATACTTGTAGGTACCAAAACTCTGTCAATAAACACAATGGCTCTTTTTAGAGCCACCAAAGATCTAAAGACAAAAGCTTGATGAATATCTAAAAATTATAATTTTGTTGGCTTGGAGTCATGCACCCAACGCATTAGAATCGTGCATCCAACGCGTAGAGGTTGTGCACCAAACGTGCTGGAGTCACGCACCCTACAGATTAGTAGTCGTGCTTCCAACTGGTGCACACCAGGGGGCCGCGCTGGATGCGCGACTCCTAATTTTCCCGTAAAAAAAAATAGCCCGTATCACTAATTTTTATTATCCCCGGGGACCCCATCCGGCTCCACGCGTCCTTCGGGAGCCGGCATTGCTTTTCCACATGGGGAGCTGCTAACATGCAGCTGCTCGTGTGGAAAAGCAATATGGTTTGGATTTTGAAAGAGAGAGCAGGTTTACCTGCTCTCTCTTTCAAAATCCAAACCACGTTTGCTATGGGAGGGCGGGAGACTCCCACCCTCTCATAGCAAACAACAGTGTCCTGGGGGTGGGCACCCCAGGACACTGCAGGAGCCGGCCCTGGGGGGTGGCAGTCCCCAGGGCCCTCGAGGGCTCTATGATAAGGGCCATGCAGCCTCCCTCCCACAATACATAAATCCCTGGGGGTGGTGGTCCCCGGGGCTTGGGGGGGCTGTTGAGCCCCCCTTCACAATTTATTTTGTGGCCCCAGTGGGTGGTGGCCCCAGGCTGGGGGCCCCCTCTGGGATCCCTTTAAATTTAATAATTTTGCCCCCAGGATTTGTCCCCCTTGGGGGCTAATTATAAAAGAAGCTCTGTTCTATTTTTTTGTTTTTATGGCAGGATCTGCGCACCCTGCGCGCACTTTGCAGTTAAAAAAATAAATAATTGGGGGGGCTGGGAGTCTTTCTGGGACCCCCCAAGCAGGTCTAGAGGGTCAGGGTGTTTCTACCCTGCCCCTTTATATGTTTTGCACAGTTATTCCACAGACTTCTTAGCCTCGCTTCTACCGAGGTGCAAAATGGCTGCCAACAGTTCCTGGTTCCGAATGTTGACAACCACTTGACAGCCAATTAGCATTCAGCTCGTGAACGAGAGGGTGCACTCAGGGTGCGCTCAGGGTGTGCTCAGGGTGCGCACAGGCTGCGGGGATCCACCGCGGCCATGGATATATATGTACTTTTAACTGTAATTTTCTCAGTAACTACTGAACAGATTGACACCATTTAAGCAAAAGGCACGAGTCTGAACTGAGGACTTCCTCTTTGCCAAATTTGGAGTAATTCCGTTCTGCAGTTCGGGCTGTAGCTGCGGCTAAAGGTCCTGTGGGAAATTGCATGGGGAAAACACAGTTTGGGACCCTCCTTTTTTCTCGGCCCTACGAATCATCCCGAGACTTTCAGGATAGGAGCGGACCAGAGCTGACCGTAAGTTATATATATATATATATATATATATATATTTTCCACAATACAATCTCTTAGACTCCACACGCTCATCTACTGGTGCTCTGCATAGGGGCCGGATCTTGGCCCAAAACGACAATTTTTCAGCAAGAGATGCGGCACTCAAGATTTGGTTTTAATTCCAGTTTTATTACAGTTTCAAGCTCGGACCAACGCGTTTCAGCCTAGCACAGGCTTTGTTCACGGTAAGTGAGCTGTTTTCTCTGTCTACTATTTATCCCATCTAGCTATTAAGGTGCATTATGGGACTAGTAGTATTTAATTATATACAATATATGCATGGTATTAAACTATACGTGACATGTATTGTTCTACATTGTAAGAACTCGCAATTCATTATCAATGCATTTTTGCCATCTTGTGCGCTGAATTTTATATACATTTAGCGATTTGTTATCATTGCCTTTATTGCATGCTGCAGCTTTTTACGCGCTGTTAAGGCAGCATTTTGTTCATGGGTATAGTACCCCATTCTATGTCCTGTCTAAATCTTTTCTTTAAATGTCTTCTTTTGGGATTGATGCCCAATGAATTGTCAGATCAATTTCTCAATAGATTTTTAAGTTGCCTTCATTTAATCCAAATGTACATAAAGTTCCTCATCGAAGTTCATCCCACCGGCATTTTTGTTTTCATTCGAATTATGAAGCGTGACTCTATCTGTCTCAATTTCCGTTGTCTGTTACCTCCTTTCTCATCAGGGTTTACCACATGTATGCCAGAGTATGTCATAGATCTCCAGTCACTATTTTGACATAGTGACATGTGTTTGGCCGTTGCATAGGACATATCCTTATTTTTTACTGCCCTGATATGCTCAAGAATTCTTTTCTTCAACATGCATGTTATGCTTCTGGTGTACTGTGATCCACATTTACACTCCACAATGTATACTACATGAGTCGTGGAACAGGTAATTTTTCCCTCGATGTTTGTTACTTTTCCACTCGGTTCCACAATTGTACTTTTGTTTTGAGCAATTTTGCATGCTTTGCACACATTACACTTCCTGAATCCTTTCTGTTGACTTGTAAGCCAGTTATATTTTTTCTCCAGTTGGTTTTCTCTGAAATGACTGCTTACAAGTTGATCCATGAGTGATGTTGTTCTTTTGTAGCTCACCATCGGTCCTTGGCCTACTGTTTTGCCTATATCAGGATACCCTGTTAGTAGGTGCCAGTATTTTTGGATTTTATTTTTGATGATGCCACTTTCTTTACTGTATGTGGTTACAAACCGAGGTGGTCCTTGTGTCATTCCTTCTGTTTGATTTTCCTTTTTATCCTTATTTTGAAGGGTCATTATCCTCGTTTTTTGTCCAGCTCATTTTCTGCTTTTCTCCAAGGTTCTTTCACTGTATCCTCGTGACCTTAATCTTTCAGTTGTTTCCTCTATTTTCTCCTCGGCATCTGACTCTTTCGAACAGTTTCTTTTCATACAAATAAATTCTCCATATGGTATACTATTCAATAGTGGTTGCGGATGGAAGCTAGTTCCATGTAATATACTGTTCGTAGATGTTTTCTTCCGAAAGAGTGTAGAGTGTAACTGATTGTTCTCAATATATACTTTCAGATCCAAGAAGTCAATTTCCTTTTTGTTGCAGGTGTAGGTAAATTGTAAGCCTATTTCATTGTCACATAACTTTGAGAAATATATGTCAAAATCATTCTTAGTCTCGTTCCAAATTAAAAACAAGTCATCGATGTATCGAACCCAAAGAATTATCTTCTCTAGATCCGTCTGATTTGCTGGGTTCCATGCAATAGTTTTCTCCCACCATCCCATTGTTGTATTTGCATAGTTATGTGAAAAAGATATGCCCATGGCAGTTCCACATTCCTGCCTGTACAGTTGATGATGAAAGAGGAACACATTATTGGTGAGACATAGTTTGATCATGCTCATGAGCATCTGAGTATGTTGGAGCTCTTCGATGTTGCGTTGTTTCAAAAAGTAGTGGCATGCTTTTAGTCCGATTTCATGTTTGATCTCTGTATATAATGATACGACGTCAATTGTGACCAGTAAGTAATCTTTGTTCCATATGATTCCCACTGGGCTCACCATTGTCCCTCTTTGTATTGCGGGCCTCCCATCGCCTTTTACTCTGCAACCTCGTCCTCTCTGACCGCCTGTCCCTTGTTTGTTCTGAATGGCCATTCTTCCTTGTGCCATAATCGAAAATTCTTTTAAAATGCAGTCTTTTACTGTCATGTCCGCCGTGTTCTCTGCGCCATTGCTGCTGGTTGCCTGCTCTGGGGTCCTCACTGTTTCAGTGACTATAGCACGGTCATCTCTATTTTCAACCACTGGGGTGGCTACAGATATTTTACTCTGTGTAGGAAGGGTGCTTCGTAGATGGTCGTATCGTTTAACGAAGGTCAGCATTTGCCCTCTCTCATAATCGACGAGGTAGTGCAAACATTTACACTGTTTCTTCTCCTCTATTTCCCTCTCAATCTTGTCCAGTCTTCACTCAATTTTTTACATATCACGTTGAAATTCATCATCTTCACATACTGTTTTTAACTGTGTTGTGATATCATCAATTAGTTTAGTTATTTTATCGCACTCCCTAGTGGCATATTTCACCAGTAGTTGGAGCATTACAGTTGAGGAGCTGTGGTTGTTTGCTGCCCATTCCTCCACTAAATCGGGGTCATTAAAGGTCGGTGTGATGAAAATGCGAAGCCCGCCCGGGACCCGACCAGCATCCACGTACTTCTGTAGGGTCGTGGTCTCCCAGCACTTATTCTGCTTCTGTTTTGAAAGTTTCCATAGTTGATCCCACAGTGCTCTTTTGGAGGGGATCTTGCCAGTTGTATTTGGCAAGTTGGCCAGTTCGTTATCGCTGAGTAGCACTTGTTTCTCAAACATTTTACTCTCCGATTCACTCCTCTTACCCTTCCTTGACATTGCCTTGATGAAATAAAATACATGTTTGCCACGTACTCATGCTTGAAGATGTCTGGAGGTGTCTGATTACACTCCTCCTGACTCCATTTGCCCTATTCTTATCGCCGTTCATGTGCACTTCGCTGAAAAGCTTGCAGCCTACGATACCAACAGCGGGCGTCGATACACAGCCGTCCTTGCTGTATTGCCCAACAGATATTGGGCTTCAGTGCACTTCTCAGGTTTGTTGCGAGGGCGGGCAGGGGTTACCAATTTCAAATCCAACAGTTGCTTTAGCAAAAAAGAACCCGCACCGCTTGCAATGGCGGGCAGTGGCTGGGTCGCCAACCATCGTAAATCCGAACACACAAGAAAGCCGTCTCAAACTTTCAAAGACAAGCCTTGGCCCATAGTTTTCTTCAAGCGTGATATTTATTCACAGCAAAATCACCCTTAGTCAGAGCTTTCCAAACTGTGTCGCTGGATGAGGCACTTCGCACATAACTGCTAATTAGGAGGCATTCCTTTGAAAGACTGTCTCGGAGTCAGCCACAGCAGCGCAGACTCCGAGACACTCTGCTCTAGGGGGGCCGGGAGATTCACAACAAAGCCCCATTAACAAGTAAATGGTCCTTTAAAGACCTGCGAAGTACGCGGGTGCAGCTGTGTGTGCCCGGGAACCTGGGGTGAGGTGACAGAGCGTGACAGGCAGAGGGTGACAGGCAGAGGGAGGGAGACAGTGAGCTAGAGGGAGGAAGACAGGGAAGGAGAGGGAGACAGAGAGAGGGAGGGAGACAGAGGGACGGATACAGAGGGACGGATACAGAGGGACGGAGACAGAGGGAAGGATACAGAGAGAAGGATACAGAGGGAGACAGAGAGGGAGACAGACAGAGGGAGGGAGACAGACAGAGGGAGGGAGACAGAGGGAGGGAGACAGAGGGAGGGAGACAGACAGAGGGAGACAGACAGAGGGAGACAGACAGAGGGAGGGCGATAGAGAGAGAGGGAGGCAGAGGGAGGGAGACAGATGAGACAGACAGAGGGAGGGAGACAGACGAGACAGACAGAGGGAGGGAGACAGACAAGAGAAAGATGGAGGGAGGGAGACAGAGGGAGGGAGACAGAGGGAGAGAGAGAGAGAGGGAGACAGACCAAGTGAGTTAGACAGAGGGAGGGAGAGGGAGGGAGAGAGAGGTGGAGAAAGGGAGAGAGATATAGAGGGAGGGAGACAGCGAGAGACGGAGGGAGACAGAGAGAGGGAGAGAGACACAGACAGACAGAGATGCAGACAGAGACAGACAGAGACGGGACAGACAGATACAAATAGAGGCAGAGACAGGGGAAGACAGACAGAGGCAGAGACAGACAGAGACGGAGAGGGAGACAGGGACAGACGGAGACAGTGACAGACAGACAGAGAGGAAGAGAGGTAGAGGGAGGGAGTGAGAGAGAGGGAGACAGAGGGTATCAGAGGAAGGGAGAGAGAGGGAGACATAGAGAGAGAGAGGGAGACAGAGAGAGAGAGGGAGACAGAGAGAGATGGAGACAGAGGAAGGGAGGCAGAGGGAGACAGTCAGGGGGAGGCAGAGGGAAGGAGAGGGAGATACCCAGAGGGAAACAGACAAAGGGAGACAGAGAGAGAGGGAGACAGAGAGAGAGGGAGACCAAGAGGGAGACAGAGGGAGACAGACAGAGGGATACAGACAGAGGGAGACAGACAGGGAGAGAGAGATGGAGGGGGAGACAGACAGAGGGAGGGAGACAGAGGAACGGAGACAGAGGGAGGGAGACAAATGGATGGAAACATAGGGGGACAGAGAGTGGGAGACAGAGAGTGGGAGACAGAGGGTGGGAGACAGAGGGTGGGAGACAGACAGAGGGAGGGAGACAGAGGAAGCGAGATAGACAGAGGGAAGGAGGTAGACAGACAGACAGAGGGAGACAGACAGACAGAGACATGCAGAGAGAGACAGACAGACAGAGACAGACAGAGGGAGAAATAGGCAAAGAGAGGGAGGGAGACAGAGGGAGGGAGACAGAGAGAGAGAGGGAGGAAGACAGAGGAAGCGAGACAGACAGAGGGAGGGAGGTAGACAGACAGAGCGAGACAGACAGAGACAGGCAGAGGGAGACAGACAGACAGAGACAGACAGAGGGAGACAGACAGACCGAGACAGGCAGAGGGAGGCAGACAGACAGAATCAGACAGAGGGAGACAGACAGACAGAGACAGAGAGAGGGAGACAGACAGACAGAGACAGAGAGGGGGAGACAGACAGATAAAGGGAGACAGACAGACAGAGACAGACAGAGACAGACAGACAGAGGGAGACATAGGCATAGAGAGGGAGGGAGACAGAGGAAGAGAGAGGGAGGAAGTCATAGGGAGAGAGAGGGAGGGAGACAGACAGAGGGAGGGAGACAGAGGAAGTGAGACATACAGAGAGAGACAGAGGGAGTTAGACAGACAGACAAAGACAGACAGAGAGAGACAGACAGACAGAGACAGACAGAGGGAGACAGACAGACAGAGACAGACAGACAGAGACAGACAGACAGAGACAGACAGAGGGAGAGAGAGGGAGGGAGACAGATGGAGAGAGAGGGAGGGAGACAGAGGGAGAGAGAGGGAGGGAGACATAGGGAGAGAAAGGGAGGGAGATGGAGAGAGAGGGAGGAAGACAGAGGAAGCGAGACAGACAGAGGGAGGGAGGTAGACAGACAGAGCGAGACAGACAGAGACAGGCAGAGGGAGACAGACAGACAGAGACAGACAGAGGGAGACAGACAGACCGAGACAGGCAGAGGGAGGCAGACAGACAGAATCAGACAGAGGGAGACAGACAGACAGAGACAGAGAGAGGGAGACAGGCAGATAAAGGAAGACAGACAGACAGAGACAGACAGAGACAGACAGACAGAGGGAGACATAGGCATAGAGAGGGAGGGAGACAGAGGAAGAGAGAGGGAGGAAGTCATAGGGAGAGAGAGGGAGGGAGACAGACAGAGAGAGGGAGACAGAGGAAGTGAGACATACAGAGAGAGACAGAGGGAGTTAGACAGACAGACAGAGACAGACAGAGGGAGACAGACAGACAGAGACAGACAGAGGGAGACAGACAGACAGAGACAGACAGAGGGAGAGAGAGGGAGGGAGACGGATGGAGAGAGAGGGAGGGAGACAGAGGGAGAGAGAGGGAGGGAGACATAGGGAGAGAAAGGGAGGGAGACGGAGGGAGAGAGAGGGAGGGAGGCAGAGGGAGGGAGACAATTACAGAGAGAGGGAGAGAGAGGGAGACAGATAGAGTGAGTGAGAACCCCCCCCAAGCCCCACTTAGGTGGTACGGGCTCGCTATGCTACGCTCGCTCGCTACACTGCCTTACTGTGTCCCAAAATGATGCATCTCCAAAAAGTGTGTCCCCAACACTGCTCCTTGCTCACGAGTATTGTGTATAAAAAAACAATAACGTTTTATACAATCATCATGTGACATTCAAATCATAAAAAGTGAAAACAGACTTCTATGTCATTGTCTCTTACTCTGTACAATCTACGCTTCTGAAAATTTCTTAAAACCTTTCTGTTCTCTTCATTGCGTCACTATTCCTAGTTTGGGTGTTTCTTGCAGCGCCGGGAGCCCTTTGGTAGCCATGCGCTTTACAAATACCCCTTATTCATTCAATCAAGGCACATTGAGCTTGTCTGCCGTACTCCATAAAGTAGCATTGATACAAGTAGTATACATTTTTGTTGTGACAATATTTGTGCTATATAAAACATATACAAGTGTGGTGGTGAGTCTCAGCAAGGCCTACCAGTGCAAGGGATTCGCCCTTCTCTGCACAGAGTCCTCAGACCAATAGGAAGAAGTTGGCACAGAAACTGGAATAGAAAAGACAGAGTTTATTAAACTTCAAGAGGTGGAACTACATTCACAGAGCACCCTTCGGTAATGCATGAAGTAGCACACTGACTGGAAGGAGCTTGGTCCTTTTATACCCACACAGGGGCTCAAATGAAGGCGGTACAAGTACAGAATACTGGTTTCAAATACATATAAGGTCGTACAGGGAGTGTGCTGGCAACAAGTGGGAGGGGCTGACAGTTAGCTAATTCTGATGGACACATCCTGACAGTTACAAGTTGGGGACAGCTGTAAGCTCAACTGAGCATGTGCGAAGGAGAAGAGGCTAAATATATCTTGTCTCTAGGCAGATTTCAAGAGCAGTTGACAGGAAGGAAGGACAGAGCACATGGCGAGCACATGGCAAACAAAATGTCTGACAGAAATACAAAATGGATTCTGCAAAACGGACAAGATAATCTCTAAATGCAGGATGTCTTCTGCTAATGCTTAACCCAATTGCTACCAAATTACAACACAAGTGTTTAATTAAAGTGATCGCGGGTGTAGTGGCAACCCCTCCTTGCTTAAGTGATTCACACGGTCCACCATGCACCATGGCAAGCATTCAAGCATGCCAGAGGCTCAATCATTCCTTAAGACATCAAAATTGCGGCTCGTTTACGGGCAACACAAGGCACTCTCATCAAGCCCCAGAGGGCATGAGGATTAGACCCATTCGACTGTTAAAATTAAGAAACATATAAATAATCCCAGCGTGGCGTCCGTGAAGCAGCGCCGCGCTCAGTTTCAAAGTTAAATAAAAAAACAAACACAAACAGAGCGCAGTGCACTGTCATTAGCGAGTAGCGCCCGCCATTGTCCAGTGAGTGTTGTGTGAGGTGAACGAGAGTTTGTGACAAGCAGAAGTCTAAATTCTTGACAAAGACCACCATTAACTGCTGCCTCTCGTGCTCCTCAATTGTCATCTGGAATTCCCTTCTGGGACCTATTTGACTCGACCACAGCCAGAAGACCACAAGCTGGTTCTACCAGTGAAACTCAATCACCACTGCAGTGAGCCAACGTATTTCATTTCTGTAATGCAACTGGTGCACATGTATAGTGCTTGAGTCGAGTTCACGCTATATAAAATTTGTTAAATGATGTTCCATGTGCATTTCGTAGGTGATACTCAAATCACTCTGTAAGTAGATTTATTTGAGGTATTCCTTGGAAAAATTTCGTCTGCATCTATTAGGGCGCTATGCTATGGTATACGTGTTTCCTACATTGATGGATGTGGTACCAAGTCATGACTGACACATCCAGCCAGCTGTGCCATTTTAGCCAGGAGGACTGCACAGATAGTTTTAATCCCTTACTTCTAATGAGAAGAGTGAAACTACACCGCGCTCTGTTTGTGTTTGTTTTTTTGATTAACTTTAAAACTGAGCATGGAGCTACTTCACGGACTCTGCCCTGGGATTATTTATATGTTTCTTAACTTTAACACTGAGTGCGGTGCCCACTTCAAATACACCGCACTCACTGTTAAAGTTAAGAAATATATAAATAATCCGAGCTTGGTGTCCGTGAAGCGGCGCAGCGCTCAGTTTCAAAGTAAAACAAACACAAACAGAGTGCTGTGCACTGTCATTAGCGAGTAGCGCCGGCCATTGTCCAGTGAGTGCTGTGTGAGGTGAACTGGAGTTTGTGCCAAACAGAAGTCTAAATTCTTGACAAAGACCACCATTAACCGCTGCCTCTTGTGCTCCTCAATTGTCATCTGGAATTCCCTTCTGGGACTTGTTTTACTCGACCACAGCCTAAGGATCACAAGCTGGTTCTACCAGTGAAACTCGATCACCACTGCAGTGAGCCAACGTATTTCATTTCTGTAATGCAACTGGTGCACATGTATAGCGCTCGGGTCGAGTTTGTGCCATATAAAATTTGTTAGATAATGTTCCATGTGCATTCAGTAGGTGATACGTAAATCACTCTGTAAATAGATTTATTTGAGGTACTCCTTGGAAAAATTGCGCCTGCATCTGTTAGGGCTCTATGCTATGGTATACATGTTTCCTACATTGATGGGCGTGGTACCAAGTCATGACTGACACATCCAGCCAGTTGTGCCATTTCAGCCAGGAGGACTGCACCAGTAGTTTTAATCCCTTACTTCTAATGAGAAAAGTGAAACTACAAGTCCCACCATGCACAGAGTTAGATGCTCCTTCAAATCTATGACTGCTTGATGATGGTTACGCACGACATATGCAAAATGGCAACACTTAGCGCACTCCGAACTTCTATGACAAAAGCATTTCGATTCAACATGCGCAGAGGCAGAGCGCAGGCAGGGGTTCATTCACTCGTGAGTTTCTAAGCTCAGGCTAAAGTAGGTCGAGGATAACCCAGTTCAGCCGTTGTTACACAATGATAAGCAGGGAGCGAGTCCACCCAGTGGCCAAGGGATGTGTCCTGCAATGCTGATGAGAGTCGAGGCAACCTCAGACATAGTCACATCAGGGCCACAGAACCCCCCGCCCCCGTGATGCCCAAACCCGCAAATAACACACAGACACAAGTGTTAAGTTTGGGAAAAAATGCTGCAGGTTTATTACATACAACATATGTAATGATGGTGGGTTATATTACGGGCGATCCAAGGGCAGGCCGCATTCTCGCCACCTGCCCGCCTGTTGAGCCAATCAGCACAGTGGCGAACCACCCAACTGCTGCACACTTATTATAATTATACTACACACGCCCCTTGCGGGGCGTGACTTGGCAAACCCCCGGCTGCACAGGCCCACAACCGCCCGAAGGACTACTGGGGCGCCGACACGAGTTCCTGCACCTCCCATGAGGTTACAGGTTAGGCTCTGGCACCCCTATGTGCCCGCTGAAGTACAGTTTTTGCACCTCTCTTCTTCCGGATCGCCCAGTAACTCCGCCACAGCCCGTGCGGTGGTTCCTGCTGCCGCACGGGCCCCCCACCACTGCTACTACTCTTTACCAGCAACCTTTGCTCAGAAGTGCTTCCTTCAGATAGAGGAGGAACAGGTCTAAGCCTACAGGCGTGAGATGAACACCATCTGCCACAAATAACCCCTGACCTCCAACCTTAGCTCAGCAGAGCTTCTCGTCAGTCCAAGGAACAAGACCAAACGACAGGTGCGGGGAGCCTTTCCACCTCAAAGAGACCATAGCTCCTGACATGACCATTACATGCCTGAAGAAATGAAAGGCCCCTCTGCCACTAATCTGCAGATCCCCCCGGGTCCTTTCACCAAATTAGAGTAACCATCCCCAGTTCGTGAGGCCATACTACCAGGAAAAGACCAAGGGAGAGGAGGGGCCCCTACTGCTGAATGCCCTTTGTATTATAAATAGGCTGTCCAGCACATGCCACTGGAACTCAACCCCACACCTCACACAAAGTGTCAGAAGACTACACCCAGGTGAAGTTACAGCTACTGCTGCAACCCCGTCCTCTGCACAATCATCAAGAAAGTGTGCTTACGTTGAACGCTTGTGCTGCTATCCTCAAAAGAGCACAGGGGAATTGGGGTGGATCAATACATAATAGCCTATATAACTTGGGCAAAGTCCCATCGTATGCTAAATACAGGATTTAACCGGAATTACAGCAGGCATCACCTGCCCTCTTGGGTTTTAGTCTGGAAGCAGCTTAGGCCATGCTACCACTAAGTTAGCTAGTCTGTAGGTTGACTTACGACCACCACGAAGGGATAGCTGTGACTGAAACCAAGTGCCCCTTAAGCTCCTGACCTGCATAAAGACCCGCCTGTAGAAACCAATGCCACTCTGACACTAAACAGCATATCCACCCGGGTACAATCCCTCTACAGCAATAGTGTAGACTATCCCAGGTACGTGAGGTCATACCCCTGGCAAGGGACCAGGTGATGAGGGGGCCTCCCCTGCTGGTATCCTTCCCTAATCATACAATAGGGGAACCAGCGCATGTCACTGAGACACACTACACACCTTCACACAAAGCATCAGCAAACTACACCCAATGATGTACGACTTCTGCCAAAGCGCAGTTCTCAAAATTCAACTGTAACTGCTATGTTTACGCTTGTGCAACTAAACTCACGAAGAATACATAAGTCTACTGCAGTGTGCAAAGCATCTATTGGTATTAAACATGCGAGGTGGACTTACATGTGATATACAGGATTGCCAAGGTAACAGCCGGAATCACATGCCCCCTAGTTTAGCCTGAAGGCTGCAAGCCCATGCTACCTCGAGGATAGCTTGTCTTTAAGGTTGACTTACGACCCCCCCTAAGGGATATGATAAACTGAACCAAGGGGGGGGGCACAAGGTTGGCGGCATCAAACGTCAGGCCAGCTTCTCACTTTGGGAGGGGCATAAAGGAATTTAAAGTCCTCTAGCAGCCAAGGTGTTAAACAACGCTGTGCGTGATTCCCGGAGTAATGGGATGTCGCTATACTCAATATACTTTTTGTATCCTAGCTGCCTCGCAGGATGCCATGGATACAAATGCCCAATCACTGTGCAAGCCCATGCAGACCAGCTGCAGTACAGTCAGGGGGGGAGATCTCAAAGCCCAGGAAAGGGTGCAACTGAGACAGGCCACACTGTCTACACCATAAAGGGCACAGGCCGCCGATACCGCCCCCACACAACAGAGGTCAGATTAGGTGTACGGCCCGAGCACTAAATCACCTCCACCTGGAAGAAGGAGTAGGGTGTGGCACAAAAAAGGTTCTACGCCTTAAAGACACCTCCCAATACTACGGGCCCTCTCTCATTTGAAGAGGACCACATGATGGAAGAGATCTCCTTTACTAAGGGGCCTCCCCTTGTTAACCCAAGGAAAGAGTCTGCCAGGTACAGAGAATACTCTCTCTCTACCAACAAGCATGCGTCACTAACTCTAAGTCACAGTGGACAAGAGCTTGAGAGCCTACAGCGCCTAGTGCATAAGAAAGGTGAAGGCGTGGGCCTTCAAACTGACCAACAAGATTTCCCCAAAAAGAGACACTTCCACTGATACTACATGCCCTTTCCCATAATTGGTGGCGGACCTACACTTCTAGTAATTCTACTTGTCTAGAGTGTGGAAGTGTCTTCCCAGTGCGATCGTGTTGAGGAGAGTCTGACAACTGTCAAGTGATCTTCTACCAGGAATAACTCGTAGTGACATGCACTTAGACTAACCTCTTGTAACCACTATGTGCTACTAAAGCAACGATTGGTTACCTGACAAGCACCAGTGACACTAATGCCTGCATAACCATTCATTCCTGGGTAGGCCTGTCTACCAGCAGGGAGGGTTGGGACCACCATGTGGCCCCGGGGCCCCTCGGAGAAGTGGCCCACATTCCCGGCCAACAACACGTAATAAACATCCAAAGGCTGTTCTCACTGGGCTCATCAATAGCATATGTTCGGTACCTTTCAGATGTTAATGCTCATAGGTGCAGACACAGGAGAAGGCCAAAGCGCTGCTTATAGGCTGGAGAAGTGAGGAGAGAAAAGTGGCAGAGCGCCGTGGATGCACAAGTGGAGCCTGCCAGGACATGTGCTTGGGAAAATAGCAACTTGTATGCAAAGACTACTCTTAGACAAGTAAAAGGGGGCATGCCCCATCACACAGTGCACTAAGCTATATCCCCCATCCCTGCGATACTCCCTGGTGCAGCCTGGCCCAGGTAGCTAAGGTAGCTATTTTGTATGAACTCAGTTCTATAGGGTATTAGCTTGACTGTGCTGTCATGGCGAAGGATTGACTGTATGGAAGTCCGTCTTAGGCTATGCTAAAATTAGGATAATTAGGCAAATTCTGGGTCTTACCCTTTGCTAATAGGATCCAAAATAACCCCATACGCATGTCAATCTCCTGAGGCCTTAAACAAGAGGTGCAGTTAAAAACTTGTTATGTGGGCAAGCCCGAAACCTGCACTGATGTTAATTTAACCTATGAGAAGAAAAGGACATATGACAATAGTCAATTTGCTCTTCCACAATACTGCTGTTGTCTGTCTGCTTATCCAAGGCTCTGGAAACTGGGAGGCAGCCAACTGCTGTGCCATCAGTTTAGGAGCACCTGCTGCTCAGTGGAATGTAGGGTCTACAGCCTGCAATGTTACACTCATTTCACTTAAAAGTGGAGGAACTGTTGAAACCTCAGCCTGAGCCTGTACTGCCAATGAAATACCTGAAGAAGAAGGTCCCTAGAAGACTCCCAATATAAAATTACTCAAGAAGTGATTCAACAGCTGGTAAGAGAACTCAGAAATAATTCTCTTGTTGGGCTGGAAGTCAGCCATGTATACTGATGGTCACCAAAAGCATATATACATAAAGGAGCGCTGGGCCTATCATACCTATTAGCGACTCAAACACTTTGAAACGAGGAATTACTGGTGTGTAGTAAAAAGATGAGGATACCAACCAGGATTATATTACCCATTTCTAACTTGACACTATGCTACAGATGCGGAAAAAAAAAAACTTGCTGAAAGAATATGATGCCACCGACCAACCTATATGTGGTACAAAATTGGAAGACTATAGCAATGGTATGCAAGTGAGCCGTGCTAGTGCACTCCTTAACTCGCGGGCTCGTAATAAAAGGATCAAACTAATACTCTGTAAAGCTGGAGGGTATGACAATATTCAGGGTACAGGATAGGACATAGAGACTTAAAGTAATAGATTATTAGAAATAGAAGCAGAGATCGAAGAAAGGATCGCTTTCAATATGAGTCTTATAATGAACCACTCGCACCCTCCATCGCAGACAGTGTAACTGTTCTGCTAAACTCCTGATGAAGCTGGAAGAATATCCAATATTTATCTTGGATAATATGATCGTGGGCATGTCATTTGCCACCTAAAAGCCTCACATTGTAGTGTAATGGTTGGACAACTTATAGCAAGATACCAGTGGGACAGAATGTTGCACATTAACGTCAAATTCCCACTATGCCGTGCTCCCAAACAGGAGCAGATTGGCGTACAGGAGACAATGAATTTGAAAATTCATAATGGCACATCCTACAAAATGAACAATACTGGTGACGTTTTAAGGCTTGTGCACTCGCACCTGTTCCTGGAGACTTGAAAGGAAGGCACAACCGTTGTGGGGTGAGACTTTAAAGAAGTAACAGGTATTAAGAATTAGCACAGTCACAGCTGACCCACCCAATAAGATCAGTAGTGCTATGTCATCCCTCATTCAAAATCGTATGGTGCCTTTCTTTAAAATAGCTTGTCATTTTCATAACACAGGTACATGGGAACAATGACCAGAAAAAGTTATTTCAGCAAACCAGAATTACCTAACATCAGTATAATGTTGTGGAGAAATGGATTAGGAAAGCATTCGTTCACAAATGGAACTTGGTGCATTAGTAGTTTAGTTCCTCATATGCAATTTAATAACCTTAATACGCTTACCCCTAGTACATGAGATGTCGGGAGAATGATTGTTCTGCTACCGTTATGACTGCTGCTGCTAAAGGGCAAGACCTGACGAATCCCATGTAAGGGAGCTTAAGAAAAGGGGCTCAGGGTGTGTAGCAGTGTGTTACAGATGACCCTGCTAATGTAACTAGTGTTCCAGAGGCATTGGGCGCATAAGCAAAATGTAGGACA
Source organism: Lissotriton vulgaris (assembly GCF_964263255.1). NCBI lineage: Eukaryota > Metazoa > Chordata > Amphibia > Caudata > Salamandridae > Lissotriton > Lissotriton vulgaris. The sequence continues at coordinate 1,080,812,083 of NC_141694.1, read as the reverse complement.
GGGGCTGAAACACCTGCCCCGTGGAGCCCTTGCAAGTGCATTGCGGCCCCCGGTAATAGGTACTAAATCGCTAGTGACCTCGCTCGGTCTTTCTTAAAAACAGTGGAAAGCAGATTGGTTCAAAGTAGATGACCAATTAGCTAACGAAAAAGTGGCACGGAGAAACATTTCCAAACGTGTTGGGATACAACGTGGTCCATAAACGGCTTCTGCCGAACCCAGGGTAGAACAGGGAACCCCTAGCTCTTCAGTCAAGCGGCCTCAGAGGGGCGCTTCATATATATAGCTGTAGGAGCGCGGCGCCGACCTCGCTGACCCCAAGATAGAAAGAATGATTTGCTTGGGCGCATGCATGGCCTCTGAAAGGTTGTGCTCATGGATGGCCAGCGGGAGATAAAAGTGTTTGCCCTATCAGAAGGCCCAGATATCTCCGAAGCGGTAGAACCAGGCCTCTGTGTCTCAGGCGCCCCGGGCATCTTGGGGTGGTGTTCGCGCTAGGAAGGGGAGGGGAAGTCGGCCTCTGCCCTGTCCCAGTGCGCCTAGAACCCCCCTCCCCGGAAACTGTGAAGATAATCCTGCGCCCCGACCATTTACCGCGACGTGGTACACAATGGGCATGCATCACAGAGCCCGACGGTGGGGTATGCCTCTTATCATTCCGGTCACAAAACATGGCTGCCCGCTGCCGTTATTGCATGCCACAAGAGCAACATGAGGGGCGGGTGCTGAGGGACATCTGGCTCCCGTGAACAGAGAAAACACAGAACCAACGTGTAGCCAGGGCGGTCAAAAGTGCGTCACCCAAGCCAAGCCCGGCCTACCACCAACAATGTGCTACCTCTTCTAGATTGTCCCAAGTTTGGCAATGTGTCGCAAGCCGCACTGCACGAGAAACAAAATGTGCGATGTATCCCCTGGGTGCACCAGAAAGGTGTAAAGGAGCCGACAATGACCCGCACATCTTGCGCCAGGCCACTAGGGAAAAGGCATGCCTAGCTATGAGTACTGTACTTTACAAGTGAGCCACGTACACAAACAAAGCCAAATCACCTGAAAAGAAATTCACTTGCTGCAAAGTACCTCTTTACAGTAGGAAAGTTGGTACAAAAACTCCCCCAGAGATATCGGAGTGCTTTGGAGTCACATTTCCGCGGCATGCGTGCAAGTATTGAAATTATGTGACTCGCGCAAAGTTTGCGCAACACACCAGACTCGAACCTGGGTCCCCGGCTTCAGGACCAGCCCTCCGAACCGCTGAGCTACCCTTGTGGTAGCAAACGGTGAGACAGAGGAGATAACCGACATGTGTGCAGGTATCAGAGAAAACACGGCACACTGTAGGCAAACACTGCACACATCATAGGCGCTCGACGCGCCACCCCCCACCCAGGCCGTGCCAACGACCTTGCTAAAACATATAGCGATGCTCGCCTGCCGAATTACACTAAAGGAAATATGCCCGTCATAGTCAATTACACCAGCGGACTCCAGCCACAGCAAGGAGCTCCGGACGATCGTCCCGAAGTAAAGGTACTTGGACTATCATGGTGCATAAGGTAGATGGTGCTAATTATTTAAATATAAACTCTGCTGATGGTGCGTTGCGAACATTCAAAGAAAAGAGTTTTGCCTTAAATATTCCAAAGTAACGCTGCCAAGTGTCACAGATAGGAGGATCGAACCCCGCCAACGTAACCGAGCACTGGCCTCGAAAACATTAGTCGTGCTAAATTTAAGTAGACGCTGCTCCCGAGTGTCGGACAAGACTAGCATCCACCCGCTATGACCGCGTGAAAGCACCACCCGCGGAGTGCCAGGCGGAAAGACAATCTGGATCAGGTCATGAGGAGTCATATCTCCGCTCCGCCATTACCCTCCAAGGAATGCCCGTCGTGAGCCACAAAAGAAAGGGGAGAGGGGTCCATGGCTGACCACACCTAGCTGACTTCAAAAAGGTGACCAGAGTCCCCTAAAACCACCTTGGGAAAAGCACAAGGGCTGAATAGAACAGCTGCTCCCCCCCACCCTCGGGATAATCAGTCAAGGGAAACTGCACACTTGCTAGTCAGGCTTCTTTGCCAGGAGCCACGTGGGGCCCGAGATGATCGGGCCCCAGACCCCGCCGCATGCAGGCATACTCAGGCTTCCCACGATGCCGTGTATTATTAAACCAATAGCCGGAGTTCTTTCCAAAGATATTACCAGGTGATATTTCACTAAGCCAATGATTCCCTGGCGACCCTCCGCAGCCCCCATTTTAAATGTTGAACATGCTGGATGTCAGCATGGCATTGATATAACGTCGACTGGCATAACATCACGTTTGAAATGTTTGTGAACGGTAGCCTACATGATGCAAAGAAGGATACATCCTGCAAGCCTACAGCACCTCTGCATTGTAAGTGATGCTATATATTCACGCGCGACTCACATTTCCTCTTGTGGGAAACGTTAATAAATGAAGCTCTTTCCGCACCTTCTCGGCACGCACCGGATGTCCGAGACCTCGAGGGGGAAGCCTACGGTACACACAACGACCCTTCTCGCCCTGCCCCCAGGCCCAATGCAAGCCTCCAGCCACACATGGCAGTCTGGCGCGTGCCTAGCAGGGGCTGGGCCGGCACCCGCAATTGGAAAGGGATCCCTCCCGGGCATGGCCCATGTGGGGGGCGAAGTATTTGATTACCCAATACGCGGGCCCATAGAGCCCGCACGCATCCCGCCTGCCTGCCCCAGCGGCCCGCAGCTAAACATGCCGCCTGGCCCAGCTGCAACCCCCGGAAGGGGGGGAAGCGAGCGGTACAAACTCACCGCAATCGAGCAGCACTTCAAGGCACTCCAGCGGCGCAGGCAGGCACTGGACGGAGCGGCAAAGAGGCCTCCACAATGGTGCAAGGGGGTAATGTACCCCCTGAGGCTCCTCCCAGCCACCCCGGACGTGCGTCAGTGATCCGCCTACCTCCTACTGGCCGATACCTGCCCAGGTGAGGAGTGGCTGGCCCCAAGGTGGGTGGGGGCAGCCCTCCGTGACTAGGAGCCCGCCCTCTTGATGGCCACTGCGTGGCCTCGGGCAAGCGCATTCTGGCCGAACTCTCTTGACCCTTTGCACTGACTGACAAGAAGCACTTTAACCTGCTTCGAAACTCGATCCCTCTGATGCTCCAGTTATGTATGAAAGAAAAGGGACTCGCCCATCACAGCACATCCCAGAGAAATTAAACGGAGTGACCAGGCTTGCACCAGGGAGTGCACAATTGTGTTCTGGGAGTGCTGCGCTTGTGAGGACACAGGTGGCGAAGACTGACACTTTTCAGGTATATATTTAAATTGTGTCTCTCTGGGAACCCCTGCGCATCCCCCATGTATATGTAGTTGTTAGCAATGTGTCTGATATATAAAATGAATGTATGTATACTTGTCCTGCCACTAGCACTCTGAAGCGGCTGTGAGCTACCAATACCACTGTAAGGAGTTCAAACAACGACAACTGAATTCTTATACGAAGCGCAATACTCAGGACGGACTCAGTGCGTACCTTAGAGTCATTTAATAGAGATTCAGGGTACGTGCATTTGAGGTTTAAGACCTGGGAATTTCTTTTGCTTGTTGAAAAAAGAGACATGCCTCTTTTAAAGTAAAAATGCATTTTTTTAGTTTACATTTTGGGTACAATAGGACACCCGGTTGGGACATAGGTTGACACAGAAAACACTGAATAATAATGCCTGTTTTTGTACCTGCGCTCCCTATCGTTGCCTGTTTGTCTACCTGTGCTCTCTATTGTTGCATGTCTTTGTACCCGCGCTCTCTATCGTGGCCTGTTTGTCTACGTGTGCTCTCTATTGTTGCTTTTCAGCATCAGGTATTTTCCATTTTATCATAGAAAATGAAAACCACCAATATACTGCAGAAAATGCATGTGCACGAAATACACGATGTGGCTTTTAACTTGAAAAAGAGATACAGGGCTACTCCACTAGGGGACACTACACTTACGACTGTGGCTCCCTATTGAGATAGAATTGTAAGACAAAGCAGACAAGAGATCAAACGAACATTAGAGAATACAGGACTGGGCAAAGCAAACTATTTTTAAACCTTGGATGGCCCATTTAAGAGTCCAGTTGTGGGCCTTCTACTCTGTCTAGAGTGTCAGGTCATTTCCCGCAATTACAGGATGCCATTAAAAACAAGCATTAAAAATGCAATAGGTCTCGCCTTTAATTAAGTTAAAGCCATTTGCTTTGCTATACAATACCATTAGCGAAGCAAATGGCGTTAACCTAATCAAAGGCAAGACCTATTGCATTTTCAATGCTTTTTATAATTGTAGGATCACTAATACAATACAATGCAATTAAACAATGAAAAAAGTGAAAAAGTAATGACGAAAAGACAAACATTCATACTGTTCATATTGTTTCAAAGAATACAATCCTTTCTAGATTTAAAAAGAGGGTTGGAGCTTCAAGGTTAAAGGTGTGTGTATAGCTCTTCGTCAAGGTTCATACCATGTGAGGCAAGGCAGCCTGCCTTCAGGATGTACATAGACTACATTCTGTGTAGTGAAGTGATTGTGTTACCACCCCTGGGGTGCTTTGAAACTATATCCAATCCAAAGAACTTGGCTTTGGTCCAGTCTCCTCCATGGTATTGCCTGAAGTGTCTTGCTGTACTATAACTCATGTCTGAGTTAGTGATTGCACGCCAATGCTCCAATATTCGCTTCTGCACTGGAAACGTAGTAGATCCGATGTACCACATGTCACAGGGACATGTGATAACATACACTACAAAATCTGTCTTGCACGTAATCAGTTTGGTGATACACTGTTTTTTCTGATTCTATCTAGATACACTTCCTTGATGTTGGAACTGTGTTTGCATGCCTTACAGTGTCCACACTTTTTAAGATCTCGGCTTTGTTGTAACCTTCAATGTGGTATCCCATGTAAGATCACCAGTAGGTAGTTATAGTTAGGGCCTAGTTTACGCAGGAAAAGCACTTTTTGACTAGGCTATAAATTTGGTGTAGTTTGACCAATCTGCCTGAAATTTTGCCCAAAAAGTGTCACAGTGGGTACTATTGATTGGGAAAGTTTGGGGGTGATCCGGGCAATGGGGACCGAGAGAGAATTTTGGGAGCGAAATAAGGTTGCATTTGTAATGATAATTCCCATAGGAACCTTTAGCCACACCTACAACCCGAGCCACTGAAAAGACTTACACCGAATTTGGCAGGGTGGTAGATGTTGGTTCAAGAAAGTGCCTTTTGCATATTTGATGCAAAAAGCCATAAATGACAGTGATATCTCAGGCCGCGAAGCCTTTGCGGACAAAGAAGAGCTTGTGCAGGGAAATGCACTGCTGTGATTGGCTGGCAACACTTCAACCAGGAAGTGTTGGCAGCCATCTTGGGACTCAGCTTGAAGCCGAATCCCAGAAAAAAGTTAAATATAAAGAAATACCCTGATCCCCCAGATATGTCCCCCACAGGGACCCCGCCACGTTTTAAAAGCATTAATTTTTTTGCATTTAATCTGCAAATCCGCAGCAAATTAAAAAAAATAAAAGACGTGTGTCTCCTGCGTATCTGTTTTTAAAGCACCTGGGTGGGCCAAATCCGAGGGGCATGAAGGAGGGGGCTCATGGGGCCCCCCTCTTGGGCTTAGTAGAAGCCCCAGGGCCCACCACCTTCCCGGGACACACAGTATTTTTTTTTAAATGTGAGGGAGGGTCTATGGCCATTCTCGCTGCGCCGGGACCGCCAACTCCCTGGGGTACTTTTAATTACAATAACAAGGGACCCGCTCGGCCCCCACTGCCTCGGGAACCACAACCTCCCCAGGGCACACGGTATTTTTGTTTTTAAATATGGGGGGGCCATCTGCCCCGGGGACAGCAATCTCCCCGGGGCACTTTTAATTACAAATGCAGGGGGGCCCGCTTGCCCCCCGCTGCCCCAGGGACCACCACCACCCCAGGGCATACTGTATTTTTTTAACATGCGGGGGAGGCCCTATGGCTACCATCCAGTGAGTGTTAGTATTTTGTAAGAGTTTATGATTTTTAAACATATTTCCTAATCTACTATAAAACTTAAAGTAGTATACTAGGTGTACTAATAATGAGTGATACTACTTATAATATAGATCATGTGAGTGTTCTGTGTGACTGTAGGTATCCTTGTGCGAATGGATGTGTGAGTGGCTGTAGAAGTGGTTGTGTAAGTAGCTTTGTGGGTGAGTGAGATGCTGTGTGAGTTGCTGTATTGGTAAGTGAGAAGGTGTGCCAGTGGATGTATAGGTGGGTGAGTGACGATGTAAGTGGCTCTATCAGTGTGTAAGTGCCTGGGTGTGTAAGTGCTTGTATGGGTGAGTGAGTGGCTGTTAGAATAGGTGTTTCATTTATTGACTTCGTGAGTGAGTGACTGTATTGGACAGTGAGCATCTGTGTGAATGGCTGTATGGGTGAGTGCAGGAATTTGTGAGTGCTTGTATGGATGTGTCAATGGGTATGTAAGTGATTGCGTGAGTGAGTGTATGAGTGCCTTTATTGGTGCGTGAGTGGCTGTGTTGAGAGGCTGATTAAGTGAGTGAGTGGGTGTATGACTCTGTAGGTAAATAAGTGAGTGTATGAGTAGCTCTCTAGATGAGTGTGTGGTTATGTGGCTGGCTGTATAGGTGAGTAATTGGTTGTATGAGAGGCTGTATGGGTGACTGAATAGTTGTGTGAGTGTTTGTACAAGTGAGTGAGTGAGTGAGTGGGTGTGTGGCTCTATGGAGGAGTGTGTAGGTTGTGTGAGTACTAGTATAGGTCTGTGGGTATGTCATTTGTTGAATGGATGTGTGAGTGGGTATACAAGAGGTTGTATGGGATGAGTAGGTGTGTGAGTGGTTCTGTGGATGATGTCATCAGTGATGTCATTTGAGATATCATGAGTGATGTCATCAATGGTGTCACTGACCATGTCATGAGTGATGTAATATGTGAGGTCATAAGCAGTGCATTGCAGGGGCATAAGTTATAGTTAGCCCGATGTGAGGAGGAGACCGGAATAAAAGAGAACTGTACCTTTCGCTGCCCTAAAGTCGGACTGCAGCAACCACGCTCCTTTGCTGTCTCTCCTCAGGCACTCGGACGCGGTGAAGGAGATGACCCGGAAGAGGAGGAGGAAAAACCCGGAAACAGTAAGGCAGGACGAATGGGAGACGACTACAAAGAGGCGAGGGCGGAGAAAACAATCGTCCACGCCGAAGACGGAGGAAGGAGTTTACCGACGGAGACGGAGAGAGAAGACGCGGGACCCGTAGAGGAGGCAGGAGCCCTTGAAGACTACGCGGACCCAGTGCAGGAAGACGCGGGACCCGAGGAGACCCAGACAGCCCACGAACAGGACGTCGACGAAGACAGCTGGTGTGAGGACTGGTGGTGTCCGGTGGATGCTGGAGAGCGGCCGTGACTCTAGGAAGAGTTACGGCGGGGTCGGTGAGTGACATCGGCTCTAGGGAACTTTGGGGGTAGCGGGTAGCGGGTGGGAAGGATACGGGGAGGGATTGTTTAGAACCGTTATTTTTGTTTGATTATCAGTGTCGGCGCACACTGTATATCCGGTAAAAATACTCGGACCACGACCTGCAACATAGGCTGGTTAAATGCACAGCGCACTGCCATTCTTTTCTCATAACGTGCAAACTGTGAGCACTCTTTACATTCTACCCTAGGCACTATAGAACTGTGAGCACTCTTGTTGTTCTACCCTAGTAACTATAAAACTTTGCCCCATAGCCCTTACTACCTAAACCTAACTCTACCTCAGACTTTTCTATTGATTGCGTACTCCGTCACCTTCCTACTGATTGGCACTGAACCCTAAAGGTGTGGTGAAGGGAAATACATCCTCTCTAGTTTATTATTCTCATTCTCACGGTCCCCTCATTTATTCCTCCCTTCTCTTATGAGCCACCGGGGATACCAACCATGTCCTGACGACAAGGCGAAGACCACACGAGAACCTTCATCACCTGACATTTCCCCGGAGACATCAGAAGAAGAAGAACATTTCGAAGAACCTTTACAAAGTCCTGTCTCCTCGTCATTTACTTTCAATAAACCTTCTTCCTTTAAACCACCACTACTGCCTCCACGCCTGTTTATAAAACCCGCCCTCTTACACCCAGGCAACTATAACTGCCGAATTTCACTGTTTTTGTACAAGTGAAATCTGACCCTAACTATAACGTCCCTGTAAACTTTGTTTTTTTTTTGTGAAATAATAAATATATATATTACCAACTGGCGGTCGCCAGTAGGTAGTTATAGTTAGGACCTAGTTTCCATAGGAAATTCACAACATTCTATTTGGAATAACTTTGGCGCCAGTGGACGAATCTTCGCAAATTTCTCCAAGAAAATGGCCTGCTCGGTTCCACTCCTTCCCTGAAAGTTTGGGAGGGATTCGTCAAAGCGGGGGCTGAGAAAAAAGGGGGGTCCCAAAACGTGTTTTCCCCAAGCAATTTTTTATAGGGACATTTAGCCAATGCTACAGCCCGAACGGCTGAACGGAATTACACGAACTTTGGCAGAGAGGTAGAGTTCTGTTCGCAGATTGTGCTTTTTGTTAAATGGTGTAAATCCGTTCAGTAGTTTCTGAGAAAATTGCAAGTAAAATCATAGCGATATCTAGAGATGGAGTTCAGCACGCGTACGGAAATCTGTTCAATTACGAGCGCGAGCTGCATGCTGATTGGCTGTGAACTGTCTGTCAACACTCGAAACCAGGAAGTGTTGGCGGCCATCTTGTGCGTCGGTCGAATCGAGTCACAAGAAAACAGTAAAAGAAAGTTGAGAAATAAGGGAAGGTGGCAGGCTAGAAACATTCTGAACCTCTAGGCTTGCTCAGGGGGTCGTACATGGATCTTTAGGCTCAATTTTTTTTTTTTAATAAAAAATGGTGGGGTACTCGTGCAGTACTTGTACGCGGTGGAAAAGGTGAAAAAAACGAGAAGTCTGTTTTATTCATTAAGTACTGGGGGGCAAATTACGGGAGTAATTTTTTTTACATAATGGGGGTTTGTAAGGTGCACTGGGGAACGGCACTCGTCTGGTTTTATTTTGAGGGATGCGGGGGGGTTACCGTCCTACTCCCCGCAGTCTCGGGGAGCGGCACCCCTCTGTCTATGTTTTGAGCTCTCTGTTTCTCTCTCTCCGTACACGTCGCGGGGAACACCGCCTTTCTAAGGCAGTAATATGTAAAACGACCTTCCAGCTCTGGGTACCTGCATTGTCTGGAGTTTTTTATTAATGTTGGGAGGGTGGGCTTGATAATACGTCCTTGTTGATTCCCATAGAAGCGCATGTTCTGGTGTTAACTTGGGCTTCTATGGGAAATTACAAGGCCGTATTATCAAGCTCATTATCGCCGTTTTGTCGGCAGTTTCCTGTTAAATAAACAACCATCATTTTAACACTGGTCCTTGATAATATGCACCTAAGTTTACTGGTCAAAAAAAAGAGCAATGGGCCATATTATCAACAAAAGGCGATACACTATCGCCGCTTTTATCTGCAGGAAACTGCTGATAAAGCGGCGATAATGGGCTTGATAATATGCCCTTGTGAATAACCATAGCAGCCCAGGTTAACATCAGAACATGGGCTACTATGGGAATTTACAAGGGCCTATTATCAAGCCCATTACCGCCGCTTTATCGGCAGTTTCCTGCCGATAAAAGCGGCTATAATGTATCGCCTTTTGTTGATAATATGACCTTTCATTTGTATTATAGTATGTAAAACTTTCCTTTTTTTTGTGTAGCAGTTGTACTCTCTACGCATGCGCAGCCTCGTTTCGAAGTCGTTTTTTTCTTTTTCTTGAAGTTCAACAAGCAAACCTTTCTTTATTTCAGGTAGTAAATTTGTTGCTTTCTTTTTCCGGGTCATGTGTGTCATCCGCTGCTGTACTTTTGTAATATATTAATAATCATATTTTTTCTATATTTATTTGAAAGGTAGTGTCGAGGCACCAAACGTTGAATACTTACTCCGTCCACCGCCATTTTAGTAGTTTTTCACCGTTATTTTTATTATATCTGTTACTTAGAACTCAGTAGTTCTGTCTCTCTCTCCCCGTACACGTCGTGGGGAACGCCAACTTTCTAGGGCAGTAATATGTAAAATGACCTTCTAGTTCCGGGTACCTGCATTGTCTGGAGTTTTTTATTATTTGTATTATTGTTGGGAGGGTGGGCTTGATAATACGTCCTTGGTAATTCCCATAGAAGTGCATGTTCTGGTGTTAACATGGACTTCTATGGGAAATAACAATGCCGTATTATCAAGCTCATTATCGCCGTTTTATCCGCAGTTTCCTGCCAATAAAATGGCGATAATTTTAAGACCGGTCCTTGATAATATGCACCTAAATTTACTGGTAAAAAAAAAGAGCAATGGGCCATATTATCAACAAAAGGCGATATATTATCGCCGCTTTCATCTGCAGGAAACTGCCGATAAAGCGGAGATAATAGGCTTGATAATATGCCCTTGTGAATAACCATAGCAGCTCAGGTTAACATCAGAACCTGGGCTGCTATGGGAATTTACAAGGGCCTATTATCAAGCCCATTACCGCCGCTTTATCAGCAGTTTCCTGCCGATAAAAGCGGCTATAATGTATCGCTTTTTGTTGATAATATGACCCTTCATTTCTATTATAGTATGTAAAACTTTCCTTTTTTTTGGTTAACAGTTGTACTCTCTACGCATGCGTAGCCTCTTTTCGAAGTCCACATTTTTTTCTTTTTCTTGAAGTTCAGCAAGCAAATGTTTCTTTTTTTCAGGTAGTAAATTTGTCGCTTTCTTTTTCCGGGTCGTGTGTGTCATACGCTGCTGTACTATTGTAATATATTAGTAATCATATTTTTTCTAAATTTATTTGAAACGTAGTGTTGAGGCGTCAAAAGTTGATTACGTACTCCGTCCACCGCCATTTTAGTAGTTTTTCACCGGTATTTCTATTATATCTGTTACCTAGAACTCAGTAGTTTTCAATCCTAGTCTTGAATATCTTACTATAGTATTTCAACATTATTTTTATTGTGGACCGTCATACCTCTCCCCCACAAAATAAAAGGAGTATGTAGTTTTTTAAATTAACTTTTATTAAATAAATAAATGTAAACAAAACTGAATTATACCTATAATAGAACCAACTAGAAAAATAACTTTAACAAACAATATTATAAACAAATTGTTAATTGGACTCCAGAAGATAACCGATTGGTAATCTGCAAAACAAAAAAGAAAATTAGAGTTTAGAATTATGTAGAGTAAATAAGCTTAATAAGCATTACAAGTTTTGGTTACTCTACAGTTTTACGTGTGCAGTGTGCCTCGTACATTTCAGTTCTGTTCTACTGCCGCATTCTAGAGGTGTCTATATGGAAGTGGCTACTGCGTTACTGACGCCGGTTATGCCGACTTATTTCTAATGTATTGCTATGAAGGCTTTGTAGATCTAGGCCTCTGTGCTTACCGTTGTATAAACCTTGCGGCCAAACATTACAGATAGTTCCACAACTTCACTTGGGCTGTTCTTCTACATGTCGAAGCGGACAGCAGTGTCTATAAGTTTAATAGAGAAAGAGAAATGATGTCACAGAGAGTGAGAGAGAGAAAGAGAGAGAAAAGAACATTAAAACTGTGTCGCAGAGTCTGGAGTTGAGATTTTTTCTTGAAAAGTCAGACGTAGATTTATAAGCTTCTTGCGTTACTTTACCCATGTTAAAAGTGACTGAAAAGTGGCGTAATAAGGTTGTTGATCTGTTTGTCAGACTGTTGTAACCTATCTGTTGTCACTGTCGGAGGTAATTATAGATTTTACAGAGAAGCTGCTGTACACTACGCACTCTGGGCCATAATATCAAGCCTGGGTGACAAAATTATCACCACTTTATCGGCAGGAAAGTGCTGCTAAAGTGGTGATAATGGGTTTGATAATATGCTCTATGGAATTCAAATCGATGCTCATGTTAGATGTAAAGGACATCTAACATGAGCTTCGATTGGAAATGACTGTAAAATGGCGTACAACATGTGCGCTCCATCTTTTTTATAGATAGGGTCACGTGTATAGTGAGTGCTGCGCTGAATGGGGTGGTGTGGGTAGATAGATAGATAGAAAACTTTATTCGATTTCAGTATACAATAAAACCATAAAAGTACAATGTAAACACATTTATACTAAGGAATAAGAGAGAAGGAAAAACATACATGTATATTTATGGACTTTCTAATGTTAATATGAAAAATAACAAGCCCTCGGCAAGTGTGAAGCTCTCGGCATTGCTGTGGCGGGTCTGAAGCACGTGCACGGGCACATGAACTGCATGTAATCCGAATCCGCGCTTGGTTCAAAGAGTTTGTTTCAGCTACAATAGATCGACATCTGCAATGCGCAAGCGCATTGGCAGAGGTCGACCTAAAAATTATGCAGCATATAATTTTAAAAAGGTTGTAGAAAAAGGCCTTCATAGTATAATTAAAGATTCTTCCTGTGTCTAATATAAAATTTTTTTTTGTTTATAATAGGTAAAATAAGAAATTCAGAGTCCAGGTGTTGAAGAATCAGAAGGGTGGGGTGACACGGACGTAAGCCTAGGCTTTTTAAAATAGGTACAAGATAGAGTTTCCTAGGTTCTAAATACAATTTATAAAAAAGGTCATATGTATCGTGGATTGAGAAGAGGTACCATTGCAGGGACACTCAGAAAGCGCCCTTGACCAATCGTTTTCTTCAGGGAATGTGGTCTTCCTGAAAATGATATTTAATCTGAAATGAGTCAGTAAGCGTCTTTCATAGCTAGTTATAGGGCCGGTTAAGTAAGGCTGAATACATATCGGTGTTTGGATCATTAAGGCATGCTGCCTTGAGGGTTTTTAAACTTCAGCAGACAAGCGAAGCTCATCCAAGTGCGATAGACATTTAATTTTTAACACTTTCCTACTGATTTGACTTGACTTTAAAGGGTGTAATAAATGTGTTCTAAACCTATGTCATATAGAAACTTTTTGACATAATGGAGCCATAAATCTTAGAGGCGTTATCTAGTTGAAAAAATCTCTCACGATGTTTTGGGTGAGGCATAGCTTTTCAGAGGTCCATATGTGATGCCATAAGAGTATGGGTTCTGACTTGATAAGGTCGGTGATATAAGGCAGGCCCAGCTCTAGATGGCAGCTGAATGTAGAGGTACCCTGGGGAACAGCTAAAAGGTACCTCAAAAACTTGTTCTCCACTGTTTGGAGGGAATCAGCTTGAACATAGCCCCACACCCCTGCCCCGTAGATTGCAGTACTAATACATTTAGCTTGATAGACTTGAACCAATTCCTCAGGTGCTCTTTTTCCCAGTCTCTGCGAGAACTTAATCAAAGCCATTGTAGATTTTAAGAACTGGAATTTTCTAGCCTCAATAGCCTCGATAGCTTTTTTCCAGTTTCCTTTCTCGTCTATCAGGACTTCCAGGTATGGATAAATAGGAGTATTCTCTACCCTGAAATTATTAATATATATCTTTTTCCCATTTCCACGTTTGTTCCCACAATTCATCACATATGTTTTTTTATATTCATTTTTAAATAAAGGTTGGACATGAATTTGTTATAGCGGGACAGGGAGTGCTGTAATTCATTTGCGGTACGAGCTATTATCACAGCATCGTCCGCATAAAGAAGGGCGGGGATCGCACGATGCTGAATTAAGGGTATGTACTTTGCCCCTTCTAACATGGCTAATTCTAAACCATTTGTGTATAAAATAAAAAGGAAGGGGACCAGGACACAGCCCTGTCTGACCCCTCGCTCTACTTTAAATGAATCAGTCAATTCTCCCCTAGCACCAAATCTCACTCTTGCTGTGGCATGCGAGTACAATTCCCGCAAGAATTTTACTAGGGGCTCCTCTACGCCTAGACCAGTTAAAATAGTCCATAATTTCGAGTGGTCCACGCAGTCGAACGCGGCTGTAAGATCTACGTAGGCCAATCGAAGACTACCACCTTTTGTGTTAACATATTTCCCTCTTATTAATGATAAATTCAAGACCTGCTCAACAGTGCCCAAAACTTCCCTGAAACCGTACTGGATGTCCGAAATGATCTGGTTTTCTATAGCCCAGGACTGGAGGCGATCTAAAATTATACGCCCCACCATTTTTCCAAATTAATCCAGTAGAGAAATGGGACGGTAGCAGGTCGGGTTAGAGCGGTCATCCTTTTTAAATACTGGGATAAGTATAGATTTTGACTAAGAATCTAAAAGGCCAAGTTTACAGGTTGCGTTAAGAACCCTTAATAAAATAGGCGCCCAGAGATCAGAATTAAATTTATAAAAATCTACAGGAACCCCGTCGGGACCTGGGGCTTTCCCTCCTTTACTAGCTTTTAATGCTTTCTCAACTTTATTTAATGTAAAGTTCAGGTCAAGTGGAATAAATGTAAGGGTATTGGTAACCTGATTCCATATTGGGGGGGACTGATCTATATTTTTAATTTCGATGTTCCAAATATTTTTGAGAAATAGGCAATCCAGGTCTGTTCATCTATACTAATCTCTATCTTATTTGAGTCTCTAATACCTGTCAGGAATGGTGAGTTTATCACTTGCCAGAAGGTGGCACTATTGTTAAAACGACAGCTTTTAGCAAATCCGCCCATAGTTCTTCCTTTATTTTTGCTTTTCTTGTCCTAATCGCTTTATTGTATATTATTCTAAGGAGGACGATCTCTTTTCTGTCTCTGACTGGCGCATTAAGTGCAGTTTTTAGGTTTGAATATGCTTTTGTACAGGTGGAATCGAACCATCCTGCCTGTCTATTTTTTTCTCCTTTAGGTTTAGAGGTTAGAGCTTTTTGAATGGAATCGGTTACTGACATAAAGTTGTCAATAATCTCCCTCGAGGTAGCAGTATCTGCTAAGTAGATATTTATTTCTTTAAGGGAGTCGTTTACAACCTTTTCCGTAATTTCAACCGGGGTAGTTTTTTCCCACTTCAAAACATAACCATTTGACCTAACCAGACTTATGGCTTCTTCCCGATAGGGATTCCGCTGTTTTTGCCTTTCTCCCATCATAGGAAGAAAGAAAGAGATCGATATAGGAAAATGATCACTAAATGCAGAATCGTGGGTTTGGAAATTTACAATCAGGGAAGAGGCAGCGCTTGTTACAAAAATAAAATCAATACATGTAGATGCGCCATTTCCATGAAAAGTTGGTTTAAGAGGTACCATGGGCAAGACCGTTTCATTTGCTGGGATTAGTTGGAGACACGCAATCGTCTCATTTAGACAAACCCCGCTTTGGGAATGTGTGAAGTGGGTAATATTTAGTCCATTTTTGTCTGTAATGCTACATATGTTGTTTTTGTTTTTGGGGCACATGGTCAAATTAAAGTCACCTCCCCAAACAATTATCGGATTATTTCCCTGTTTTCTATTATTAAAATCTAAAAGATAGGTACGTATTTCCTTAAAAATAGCTATCAGCTGCATTTCAGATAAATTGTTATAAAAGTTTACTATCATTATGGGTTCCAAATTTTTTTATATTTATTTGGATTATTTGATAATTAGACTCACTTTTTAAAACCATAATTCTACGAAAATTAACTAAATTGGTGACATAAATCACTAGGCCTCCTTTTGCACGGCCCACTGGTGAGGGTATTGCAGGGGAAAAGTAGGTTTTATAACCAGTTAAATGAGCAGGGGACTGTGTCCAAGTCTCTTGAAGACAAATGACTTCATAATTCTGAATAAAGGTAAGCCACTCACCCATGGCAACCTTTGCATTGAGACCAGCAATATTCCAAGAAATAATTTTGAACAAGGCTGGTGAGGGAGTAACTGCATGGCCAATTTCCCTATTAGCGAGTATGGAATCTATTTCAGGAGCCTTATAGAGCTGAGAAAAAGTCTGAGAGACAATACTCGAGGGTAAACTTAATTTATTATCAGTTCTACAAGGTCCTAAGGTTTTTAAATCTGAAGTTTTTGGTAGATGGATCATATCCCTGGGTGTATCAGGAAGGGCATGTAGAGACGAAAATTGTGTTAAGATAGAAGGATCGCTCCTGCTGTTTGTTTCATTTTGTCCCGATACAACTTTTAAGTCACAAAATAATAATCAATCTATTTCTTCAAGAGAAGATAATTGATGAAACCTATTGGCAGTTATAACTGAACCGTTCCTTTCTTCCCTAGAGGTGACTGTGGGTTTGTAGAAATATCCTAGAGGGACGGCCATAATTATTGGGTCTGTTAATGAAGTGAGCTCTTTAATATGTAAAAGAGAGTGCACCGTTTACAACTATACAATCACCCTTTATTGTTTTCTGGGAAGAACCCAACCAGCCCGCCCTCGGAACCATAAGAATTTCCTTGAAATTCGAGGGGTTGAAACGCTTATACTTTGTCAGCCAATCCACTACTTTGTTCCTAAGTGAAGGCCAGGTTTCAATTTGATCGTGTTTTAGAGGTGGGACCCCTGTGAGAATTAGAACGTAAGGGCATGACGCTGGAGGTAGACCCAGCGTTTCTAGATTTGGTCGAGCAGTATTGGTCGGTTGGGTTACCTTAATTGTTGTGTCAGGTCTGTGAGATTTATTACTGGGGTTATCTCTTATTTGGGATCCTTGTCTAACCCTTTTACAACTGACCTCGGATTAGCTGATTGTGGGTTCCCCAACCCCAGAATCTCTTGATGATCTGATAAAGACCTTACTCCACTAGCAGGGTTAGCTCCAACAGGGTTTGCAGCTTTTGGAGTTAGTGGTGAATGTTTATTTTTGGTGTTGTTTATGTTGGATGCAACCTCAGAATTCTGATCGACAGCGTATGTTAGCATCACTAGATTTGCTTCAATAGCTGCCAGTCTATTCGTTAAAGGCAATATACATTGCGCAATTATAGTCCCAACTTTGTCCCAAAAAGCACTGTTCAAGGTGACCACGGGGACATCTGAAGTATTGGGGGTAATCGGGCTCAGACAGGAAGTCACGATCTTCACGTCATCATCCAATTCTGTAGGTATTCGTCCTTCATCCTCCACTCTTATTGTCGTCGCAGTAGTGGGACATTTTTCCTTTGGTGGACCCCTACCCTCTTCTTATTTTTGGGGTCTTGTTTGTCCTTTATAGTATCTTTTCTGCGTTTTGTGGGGCAGTCTTGGACGTTATTATTGCACGGGATGTCTGGTCCAATGCACTGTTTTCTAACATATGTTCCACCACCGCAGTTGACCCAGCGGTGCTTGAAAGCTTGAAATCATTATTAGTGGGGGTCATGGCCTGAGGAGAAGGCTGGTCCTGTAAGGGCCCTTCCTCAGTTACACATTTCGTTGGAGCCGGACCAAGTGATAGCCTTCGCTCAGTTACCGCGATTTCTTGAGCTATCACATTCGTTGCTCTTGTAATGAAGTAGTCCAAGGATCCCATAGCCCCCCCCCTTGGGCGCCCTCTTTTCCTTAGTAACCTCACTTGACATGGCGAAAAAGAAATATGATGATCAATGGACACTTAGTTACTGACTTTAAGTCTTACCAATCTGTGGTAGTCCAGTGTTCCGATGAATAGGCCCTTAGAGGGTGGTCCCGGCCTACTCCAGCGCGCGCCTGCGCGCGTCCCGCGGGGGGCACGAGCGACTAAGTAGCTGGGGGAGGCGGGTCTGAATAATCCACAGGTGCGCTTTGTCCTGGGGCACCTGGTCGCTGTAATCTTTCCCCCTTGATGGCAAGCAGAGTCCCACACAAACGCAATCAGCAGCTGCGAGCGGCGGGGGGCACTAGTTGTCTACCGCTAAATCAATCTGTGGCCGCCGGGAGCACTACTAGCCCTGTCCGCCAGAGTGCTTAAGCTGTCAGCTGTGTCTGCTCATACTTCCTTCGAGCACCAAATCCTGATTGCAGTTTATTGGGGTGAGCGTAGGAGCGCCTCAGCCCACACCCGACTCCGCCACGAGTATAGTTATTTTCTGTGCACGGCTGACCTCTACCTGCCCGCCTCGCCCCACCGCAGCGCTGACCTCCTCTATTGGCCGCCACAGGAGCACCTCACCACGATCCGGGCAGCACAACTCACCCAGCAGGAGGTCACCGTCTCCGCACGTGCGCGCCTTCTCCTCCCCCAGCAGCACCTCAATTGAGTCCACTTCTCACTTTCCCGCAGGCCGTGATAGCAGCGCTGGCTCTGCAGCCCCACCTGGAGCAGTCTACGTCCTCAGACTCCGTTGAGCACCGTTGAGCTCCCCCACTGTTCTCTCTGCTCACCGCAAAGCCTGCAACAGGATTTTGGAATGCTGCCTCAGTAGACGTCTGATTGTAATCGTAGGCGCACCTCCGCAATCTCCGGGTCCGCTCGAGTCCAGCTACTCTCCAGCCCTCGCTCCAGTGTGGGTGTATACCAGCCATGAGGGAGTGTGTGTGTCGATCTGACAACTAGACCTGCAACTAAGAAATCACTACAATGGAAGTTTGGGCCTTGTACTTTTGTTGTGTTTTCCTGGTAGCGTAAGAGTGGCCTTCTTTTTTCTATGTTACGTTATAGAGTCACCATGTATGTGACCTACTTTGTGACGCATTTTATTGTACAATGCGTTTGAAAAACCAGTTGTGGTAAGGTGTTTTTTAAATTAAACTGTGTACTCTCGTTACGAGTTTGTTGAGTGTAGAAGTATATATTTATTTTTTTCAATTTTGTATCATAATTGTGCTGACTTTCTGCTTTAGCGTGCAGTAGTATATTATTTTATAAAATGTATAACAAACTGTTGAAATCATGTTTGAAATTAGAATGGAAGCATGTAAGCTGCTCTCTGTGAGAAATAGCAATGCGGGCTCCCGTAGGAAGTGGGTAGCCGGCTGGGATCGTGGAGGCCTTGTGGCTGTTCCCACGGTCCGCAATGTTAAATTTGAGCCCCGGGGGATGTGGTCCTCGGGAATCCACACTGTAAGCATCTTGAAGAGACGTCTGGATGCACTATGAAGGTCTCTGTAAATGAAGTGGCAGTTTGAAAAGTGTTTTTTTTTCTAAAATGGTGGATAACATGCAGTTTTGGAAAAAGAAAAGGATTGATTAGTTGTTCGAGAACGTTCTGCACTAAGCTACGATGAATGTTTCTGTGTTTTAAAAGGCTGTATTGTATTGGTTAAGAATAAGTGTTAGCAAAGAACGTTACATAAAATAAGCCGGTATATTCTAAAGTGAAGCATACTTGGTGTTTTAATTTGCAACAATGTATGATGAACTTTTCACCTGTGTGCTGAGTTAGTTGTTCCCTGAAGTGTTTCTATGGTAACTGGCAGATTGTGGAATGGAGGAAGGGT
Source organism: Lissotriton vulgaris (assembly GCF_964263255.1). Lineage (NCBI taxonomy): Eukaryota > Metazoa > Chordata > Amphibia > Caudata > Salamandridae > Lissotriton > Lissotriton vulgaris. Next base: position 1,080,792,702 of record NC_141694.1, on the reverse strand, counting down.
TGAAGGTTTTGTCAGTTGAAAAGGGTGCAAAACTTTAAGCAATATAAATGTGTTTCGTTTTGAATTTAATGTGGGAATAAATGTGATTTTGTATTTATTTTTATATGTGTGTAGATTGAGTGTGTAGTTTGATCGGAAAAGTTTGCTATTTGCTATAGGACTTCTTGATCCCGTAGGACTGCTTAGGGGGATTTACAATGATGTCCAAGTTCAAAATCTTTGATGGCCTTTGTTGAGCCTTTGATGGCCCTGGGGAGCACCGTCTCCGAGGGTCGGCTCTTGTAGTGTCATAGGGTGCCTATTCGTGGGAGTCTACTGTTTGCTATGGTTGGGTGAGAGTTCTCTTTGAAGTAGGAAAGCAGATTGTTTTTCCTCTGAGAGAGCAGCAGGCCCGGCTCCAGGAATTTTTATTTGGGTGGGCCAAGGGCGCATTCCGGTGGGCCACTGTGGGCCCAATTTGTCGCTTCTGGAGGTAGCCTACAAGCCCTAGATTACAACATATGTACTTGCAAACAGGCAGCATGAGAGAAGGGATGGCTTCTGTGTGTAGCCAGAGCATGTGGAGAGTTATTTGAAAGTAAGACCAATGTATGGACCTAACTGCAAACCCTCGAATTCCAGCTGGCCAGGCAGTAAGAGCAATGTCTGGACCTAACTGCAAACCCTTGAATTCCAGCTCCCTGGCTTCAACGCAAGTAGTTGAATGCTAAGCATATTATGAAGCATTCAAGATTAAGGAAGTCCTTATTACTACACGAAAGCCTTGACACCATTGCACTAGAAAGGCTGGCAATTTACTTGTTGCAATTTGCCCAACACTTATTTCTCTGCACAAATGTAACTTTATATATTTTATTTTGTTGTCATTTTTTTGAAAAGTACTTTCATAGATAAAAATTCTTGAAAAACAGTGACACATTTGAAAAAAGAGAAAGGAGTATGTTTGAAAACTGCCTGCAGTATTCACACCGACCATTTCAAAACTGCCAGTTCCAGTCAGAGGTAATCTTCTATTGTTCTTTGAAAACTCCCTTACAAACTCATGCATACATAGGTTTGACGTGAGCTCATGTGGTAAAATAGTCAAATTCTGTTTCCAATCACGATTCATTGTGCATCGGAAAGGTGTGAGGATGCAGGATAGGTTTGAAAAGGAGCTCTCACTGGCTGTGGTTGAAAGCCGTATAACCAGCGCAGATACATACATTTCATGAAGTGCTGGGAAAGCATCAGCATAATCAGGTACCAGTTCACAAATGGTGGCAACATCTGCACCATCTGGGACTTTCTTTTGTAACAATGGTTTTGAAACAGTTAGTTCTGCTTAAGGTTTGAGCCAGATGCGTGGTTCAGCTCAAGGTCCTCTTTGATCCTCGTGCTCCAAAACAAGCCTAGCTTTCATTTGGCTCCTGCCTGCTGCCCAGGCTGTGATGTCAAATGCCAAGTATGAAAGGTAAAGCATTAATCTGTAATGCCAAACAAGAGAGTACGACACCTATCTATTGAGTGAATTGCACAATGTGAAACTACAAAACCTGGGATCAATCTTGGCTTCCATGCTTGACCCAATTGTGTGATCCGAGCCAAATCTTTATTTCCAACAGCCTCCTTTATTCATCATCACATAAGAGTGCACCTTCAAATACATGTGTTGTAGCTGTACACCATAGAAAACACCTATTCTGTTTAATTTAGTATAGTATAATAATGCTTCTTCTGCACTGAGAATCCAAGCCACAAGTAGGTAACACATAAGAGCTGGCCTTTTAGTTCAGATTTGATTAATACAGAAATAGCACTGGAGGTGAGGTTTAACATGTGAGTATTTAAAAGTACAAAAACAGTAGGGCAATAATCAGCCTGGAGGCAGTTTTCAAGACGGCAAAGCAGGAGTACTACAAGTCACCATTTAAATGTAATGTAAAGGTCTTTAGTGATTATTAGTGCAGAAATAGCAGGGCTGCAAATCAGGACTAAGATGCATTGTAAGAGCTCAAGAATCCAGAAGTGCAGGAGCTCTATTTTCTGAGTACTTATTTGGCCCAGAGAAGTGTAGTACTCTCTATTCAGAGTAACTATTTGCTCCTGAGAACATGCAGTAATCTCTTCCCGGAGAACCTATTTGCTCCTTAGAAGTGCTGGTACTCTCTATGCAGAGAATATATTTCCTTCAGATAAGTGATGTTATTCCTTTGGAAAATCTCTTCAACATTTAAGAAAGGACTTTTTTAATATTGAAGAGATTTCACAGGTGGTATGCTGTACAATTTACAGTGCAAACTTTCAGTTCTCGGCTTGTTGCTAGGGTCTTTGAACCAAGCCAAACAGATAGCTCAACTGCCTCGGCTCTTCCTGTTAATTTGTTGTCCCTCCCATCCCTAGCAAGGCCTACTTTAGGACCCTTCTTTATCTTTCCTTAGTCTTACAAGGCCCAGTAAAATGCATTCTTTTGCAAATCTTTCTAATCGTTAACACTCTGAAAAAGTGTTTTGTTCCCCATGTAAGGTCTCTTTCTTGGGAAGAGGAGGTTTCTGAGGTGGGAGTATCAGGCAAGTAACACTACTCAGCCTCCCTCGTTGCCAGCCTTCAGAGAGAATATCTCTTCATTAATACATCCAACTGCCCACAGTCTGCAGCACACTTCCTTCAAGGCCTGATTATCAATTTTCTACCATCCTTCTACCGTGCACCTTATCTCACAGCTAATCTTGGTCCCCAGGCCCCAAATCAGCCACCACCCGGCTTCATTTTCCGTATTAAAAATAAATCTTTTACAGATATTTATCAAGTTTATGTGTGTATATCTTTGTTGCTTGCAATGAGACGTTTTTGCTTTATTGGTACTTATAAGTAAATGCTTATCCATAGTCTAAATTTGTTGAGGAGCAGTGTTTTATACAGTGCTGAACTTTTGACCTCTGTTGACAGTTGAATTTTGCATGATCTGTTGGGGGTAGGGTGGAAAGTTATGTCAGTTGGAAAGGTTTGGAATGTTAAATCAATAGAAATGTGTATTTTGTTTTGAATTAATGTGTGCAGGATTTTAATTGGTTATTTATATGTATGTATGTGTAAAATGAGAAGGGAAAATGTTCCATTTGACAGTTCTGCTGCAAACACGGAACTAGAGAGATTCTGTACAAGAATATCCACTGTGTGAGTGGTATTCTTCTTAATCTACAAATCAATTTGAAAGGTGAGTTGATAAGTTGGATGGGAGTGTATGCGATGCATCTTTGTACATTAAGGAATTATGGGGTATATCAAGACAGGCGATAATAATATTGCCGCTTTATGGGTAGAAAACTGCTGATAAAGCGGCGATAATGTTATCGCCTGTCTTGATAATATGCCCCTATATTCGTCCGTTGTTAAACATTTCATAGTAGTAAATGTGTTTTACTATAATGCATGCTGTTATGTTTTTTTGTTTAATATCAGTTTGTGCGTCTCTGTACATTAAGGGATTATGGGCCATATTATCAATAAAGGGAGATACATTATCGCCACTTTTATCGGCAGGAAACTGCCGGTAAAGTGGTGATAATGGTCTTGATAATATGTGCTTGTGAATTGCCATAGGGGCCCAGGTTAACACTAGAACCTGGGCTGCTATGAGAATTTATAAGGGCCTATTAGCAAGCCCATTATCACTGCTTTAGCGGCAGTTTCCTGCCGATAATGTATCGCCCTTTACTGATGATATGGCACTGATGGGCATATTAACAAGGACCAGTGTTAAAATTATCGACGTTTTATAGGCAGGAAACTGCTGATAAAACGGCGAAAAAGGTCTTGATAATGCGCCCTTGTTAATTTCCATAGAAGCTCATGTTCTGGTGTTGACAAGGATTTCTTTGGGAATTAACAAGGGCGTATTATCAAGGCCAGACGTGGCCCGTGGAGGGAGTTGCAGTGGGACAGGCGGGGCGGGGGAGGGGCAGGGTGGGGGGTGATAAACAACGCAATCTGGATGATTGTAGGTAAGTGTTACGCTTTGGGCGGGTAGCGTCGCAGCACTTATAGGCAACAACCGGGTTAGAGGTAAGTGAGGATTTATTGTGGCAAATAACTGGTCAGTACAACTCTTTCTTGTAGGTGGGGGCCTCCGGGGTGACCGGCTTCTGCTTCTCCTCCTATGGCGGACCTTCCCTTTCTTACGGATCCCTTCGTGGGGAGTAGCTCTCCAGCAAAGCAAAGAGAAGACAAGGATAGTGTGAGACTTCTGTCCACATATGCCAGTAAAGGGAAGGGAGTGAGGGGAGTTTCACCGGTGCTCTTCTATCAACAGTGCACTAACGTGAGGGGGGGAACACGTGCACAGGGAAAGGGGACCGGGAGATCAGACGTCCCGTGTGGGTGTACCTAGTGTACTTCTACCTCCTACCCAGCCCCGTAACCGGTCACGCACCTGACTGAGCCACGCCCCTCCCCTGGGTGAGTGGCTGGGCGGCTCACAGGAACGGTGGCCTCCTGGCTTTCCTCCGTCCGTTGCAGGCGCCAACTCTGCTCCGGTCAGGTGACTCGTCTCTTCGGCTCCAATGGCGTTCGATGACACTCGCCGACCTCCTTTTCCTACGCTTCTCCGCGGACCTTCCTCCGATGTTCCCCTCCTTCCGCTCTCTGCTCCTCCTGTGATACTCCTCGATTCTTCCTCCGATGTTCCACTCCTCCCGTCCTCCGTCCGTCCTGGCTCCGTCTTCTCCTCTCGCAAATCCGCACACCGCACACTCCTCTCCTCCGACCTCCGGGTGAACAAGCACACCTGGGCTTCGGATGGCTCACCTTTTGACGGGCAACTGTGATAGGTCGGCTCCTCCCACTCCGTTTCGTCCCATGACTTAAAGGGCCACTCCACGTCTTCCTGATCTTTCACGCTTGCTCCAAGGTCCTGTGGCGAAGGAAGAGAGAGAGGGGGGGTGGTAAATGCGTTAAGTCAAGCTTCCCGGCTCGCGGGTGTAATGTACCGTGAAGCCGAGGGGACAGTTCACATACCGAAGGCCTCCGGTACACCCCGTTACAGTAAGTAAACAATTAAATTAATAAAACGAATTTCGGGCCATATTATCAACAACATAAGGCGATACAATATCGCTGTTTTTATCGGCAGGAAACTGCTGATAAAGCGGCAATAATGGCCATGATAATATGCCCTTGTGAATTCCCATAGCAGCCCAGGTTAACAGCAGAACCTGGGCTGCTATGGGAATTTATAGGGGCCTATTATCAAGCCTATTAGCGCCGCTTTATCGTCAGTTTCCTGCCGATAAAACCGGCGATAATGTATCGTCTTATGTTGTTGATAATATGCCTCTTCGTTCCGTGCCCTGCATCGCATTTTGCGATGCAAGGCGCGCTACGAAATTCGAGGCATATCATCAAGGACCGGTGTTAAAATTATCGCTGTTTTATCGTATTTGTAGCGTATGCTGAGAATGATTAGCAGTAGAAACTTTGGTGCGATCACTCTCTCTCTGTCAAATCAGAGCAGAGGATGCGCTATGAGAATAGTTAGAACTGGTCACTTATTGGAGATCCGATTCAGCTGTGTGGCTTATTGTGCGATGTTAGCAGGCATTGCTTACATGATTACGGTAACTAAGCGTGTGGTTTGCTATAAAAAAGTTGTGTTTAGTCCTTTGTATGGGAGGCTGGATGTTTGCATCTGGCCGTCGATTCCGACCTTGAAAGAAAAGTCAACCAAATGAGCTGTATAAGAGCGCTATTGTCTCAAAAAAATGTCGCTCTTACATCTGCTAGTGAAACATTTGTCCTTCATGTAGTAAACACCCGCACAGAAGTGTATGCTTTATTAAATACAGACGTGCCCTGGAATTTTAGGAAACAGGTTACAAAGAACACAGGTTTATTTTAAACATACGGAGTCCCGCCCCAGTGGGCGTGTCGAAAAGGCATGCTGGTTAAGGTAGTCCAATATACTGCCTATGACTCACGAAGTTCTCTTGCCAAGTGGCTCCTGTCCTGCCACTCAATATGATAAGAAATCCCTGTAGGGGGAAAGGCTGTGAGCACACAGCCGCTGTACTTTGCCAATGCCTCTACGAGAGAGGCTCCATCAGTCCCAGGAGTGCCCATGATTCCCAGCACCTGTTTCCTGCCTCTCCTTGCCAGTGAACAAGAGCGTCTAAGCTCGAAACGCGTATGGCCTTAGGAAAGCGGGGTGCATGCTGCTGACGTTGCCGCCTACGATGTGGTGTGATTCCTGACGTGTGTGGTTCCTCACCTGGGCAACTTGGATGTTTTATGTGAAAAGCGGCTGGCTCGGCCGCGAGGAACCCCGACACCGGATGGCAGATCCTGAGTGCTGGGAATCATCAGCATCAGAACATGTTGTGGTATGGCGTCAGTATATCGACGATCTCTTTTTAGTGTGGAGGGGCTCCTCCACACAAGCTGAAACATTCATTGAGGACTTAAACAAGAATAACCTTAACTTGAGATTCACAGCTGAGATCAGTACTTCAGGGGTACACTATTTGGACCTGAGAGTTTTTGTTAACAAAGAGAGATTAGAGACATCCTTATATAGGAAACCCACGTCCGGGAATAGCATACTTCACGCCAAAAGCAGTCATCAGCCTAGCCTTATTCGAAGTATCTCCTACGGGGAGCTTCTCAGATTGAGACACAACTGCTCGCAGGACTCTGATTTTACAAAAGCAGCAGAGGAATGCGTCATGAGGTTCTGTGTGAGGGGTTATAATCAGGCAGAATTGGATAAGATCTACAAAAAGGTAGCTAGAATTCCCAGGAAACATTTGTTTGAGAGTAGTGATAAGAAAGACCTATCCTCTGAAATTAAAAATAAATTTCGTTTGATTACCACTTTCTCAGACCAGGCCAATACTTTAAGAAAGATCATTACGAAGAATTGGCATACTCTTCATACAGACCCTATAATAGGGAAGGATGTCCCTTCAAAACCCCTGATAACTTTCAGGAAATTAAGATCCATCAAAGACAAAATTGTTAGTAGTCATCTGACACCAGTGAAACCCAAAGTAAGTGCCACCCTTAAGGACATGAAAGGATTCTTCCCATGTGGGAAATGTAGAGCATGTGAAAAGAGCAAACGAGTCCTTTCATATAGGATCCCGGGGATGTCCCTAATGAAGTCCATCAAAGAGTTCATTACGTGCACAACTCCCTATGTTGTTTACTGTCTTATCTGTCCCTGTGGACTCCAATATATTGGAAGTACAATTAAAAATGTGAAGATGCGAATCTTAGAACATCAGAGAGCTATAATGAACAAGGACATGGCATACCCTGTAGCTCGGCATTTCGCAGAGGCACACCAAAGTAACAGGGAGCTGTTACAGTACTTCGGTTTGGACCACATACCCTTAAATCCAAGAGGGGGGGACCGACTACTCAGTCTTCGCAGACTGGAGTCATGCTATATTATAGACATGCAAACTAAGCACCCACTGGGTCTTAACAGTGGGGAGGAATTAACTGTTCACCTTGGGAGATAATAGATAAGATCTGTGTAAATTATTGCAATGATGTTGAACTCTCTCTTTTTTCGAATATGAAATTGTGTAAGCAGGACTTGTCCGAGAACCTATAAACCTGTATGGGTTACCAAGAAAGATCTTGATGTGAAAAATGATCTTTCCCCAAAAGACTGTTATGTTGCTGTTGCAATGTGATGATGAATTTGGACATTTCTATGTAAATTCCCCAAGTACGGCAAGGAGTGGTGATAAGCCGATACACGGCTCTGTCTTTTCTTTTCATTTTATTATCAGCCTTGATTGATAGTAATCAATATATCGTGCATTTATACCTAACAGTAACCATCTGAATCACCGATGGGGCTTGTACATGTATACATATATGTATTTAAATTTGTACAGTTGAGTGCTCTTGTACTGTTTAAACGGACAGTTCAACAGCGCATAGAAAAGCCGGATAATTGCCGATACACGGCAATATACATGTAATTTACCGGCCATAGCGGCCTTTATGACATTTAAATGATATTTTATCAATGTTCAATGTGTTATATTAACCTATTCTAAAATGGCCGCTATGTTTTTCTTGCGCTGGATTCATGGCCCGTTTTCAGTTGTTGGTAAATCATTGCATATATGGCGCTGCCAGACGGTTGAGAATGTAAACATTGACGAAGGACTTTACGTCCGAAACGCGTCTGTTACACGAGTTGTTTGTGGGCTGAAATAAATCTTGCCGCTTTACCCCTGGAGTGCGTTTAACATTTCTTGATGGAAATGGTTTGGAGCTTTGATACTTAAACCGCGAGTATCGGCGCGGAAACTGCACCCGCTGGTGAGTGTCTTGGGATTGCCGGTGCAACTGAGAGCTTCGATTGTTGTTTACCGAGGCACAGCGACGCCACAACAGGCGGATGCATCATTGGAGGATGAACCTGTTGCTGCCGGTAGACGAGGAAAGATGACGTCCGTCACCGGTAAGCTGCGTTTACCATCTTCCGCCCTGCCAAATATTCAGAACCTCTTGTACGGCTTAGCAAAGCGTGGGGGTATAAGACGGCTTTGTCACTGGGAGGATCACCGTGTCCAGCTAGATTACCACAAACACAAATGTGTGACGAGAAAGACCGCCAGAAGGCGGCACTTGACATCTTTAAAAAAAGAGCACCGGGTACATTCACCACGCCAGATGCCGGTGGAGGGGTGAAGACATCATCATGCTCCTTAGCAAACTTTTTTACAAAATTGGAGAGATGCAGTGAGAGGGAAGTAAGAAAATGGTGGGAGGCCACTTCCCTACAAAACTACATCGATGTCGATAGGGTCCCTAGGGGGCTGAGGATTTACACCGTCCCGGCCTATGAAAGTCCTGACCCTAGGCTGTTGGAACAATGGGCCGAACTTACAGCCGCATCATGTAAAGCGATGCTTGACCTGTTGGTAAAGTTTGCCTGGAGTGATCAGGCGAAGGCATTGGAAGAAATTGCCTCGATTGAAAAGGAAATTGCCAAAGACACCGATCTAACAAAACAAGAACAATTAAGAGGGGAAATGAAAAAACGACTAATGAAGTATGAACTCAAGATAAGACTGACAAAGCAAGAGAAATTCGAGCGCGATGAGCGGGATTACGCTCTTGGCAGGATTTTGACCTTTGCTAAAAAATTTGACGCCTCCAGGGCAGCAATGAAGAAAAAGAAGAACATGCCACCATCTGTAGAACCAGCCACATCCGAGTCAAGCGTGACCGATGAAGATCAATCGGGCGATGATAGACCTGGTGCAATTAATGACAACAGGGAAAATCCTTTTCACCAGGAATTCGACCTGATCCGGAAGACATGGCTCAGAGGGGGCAAGGTCAAACCACCAGAGGACAACGGAGAACCCGGAGAGGGGGCTGGAAGGGGAAGAGGAAAGGCAAAGGCGAGCAACTACAACACTCGCAAAAAGCAGGGCAGCAGGTGGTAGACGCCAGTGAAAATCTAACTATCATCAATTTAACGAATGATACCCTGACAAAGGCAGAAGAGGAAACGTTACAACTTGGACTAACCTTCTGCCCTAACAACAAAATCGAGTGTACTCAAACTCGAATCGACCTCTTCAAACTAACAAGGAAGATAAAGTTGCATAAATTCCATAAACTGAAACCAATTACAGGAGAACCAAAGAAAACAACTAAAAAGACAGGAATACATTCAACAGATGTACTCTCTGTCTGAGATCTGAACACAGCTAACATACTGGATGAACTTGGAGACGAAACATCACAGATATCATCCGCTGTGGGCGAATATAGAGGAATTGAGCAACAATCTCCTATGACTGACTTCCGTGCTCCCTCCCAATTCAATCCACAAATGCCATATGACGCCATCAACACCTTCTCAGATGCAGTCATTCAAGACCTCATGAAATTAAGGACAATACCAGCAACGAAAAACAAGAAATCAAAGATGAAAAACAATTTGAACAAAGGACAATCCATTGCACTTACCAATATGTCGAATAAGGAAGGAACAATCATTAAACCCTTCGATAAAGGAGGTAACGTGGTGCTCCTTACAAGAGAACATTATTGTGAAGAATCTCTCCGACAATTGGCTGTAGAGGAGAATTACAAAAGGAGCAATAAAACTGAGTACCAGCAACGTGTTCAAGCCTATTATGATTTACTATCCAAATGGCGAAATAAACTGATGCTAGATACTAATGAATTTTTGTTTCTTCGTAATTCTGAACCTGTCATTCTGACATTTTATCACCTCCCAAAGGTGCATAAAAATCTTGATTGCCCCCCAGGGAGACCCATTGTGTCCTCGAAAGGAGGACTAACTGAAAATCTATCGATGTATATAGATTCTTTTTTATCCAATTTTGGTGTTGAGTTAAAGTCCTATGTAAGGGATACCAAGCATTTTGTAGAACAGCTTGAGTTGATCACCTGGGATACCACATATGTTCTCATTACACTAGACATCACAAGTCTCTATACGAGTATTAGACACCAACAAGGCATAGAGGCAGTCAGGTACTTCCTGCAAAAAAGACCCGCAAAATACATGGAACATAATACCATGCTGATTGAGTGTTTGGAGTTCTGTCTTACGAACAATATTTTTTTGTTTGGGACTGAACTGTTCAAACAAATCTCAGGGACTGCGATGGGAACCTGCTTTGCCCCCAGCTACGCGAATCGTTTCGTCGGCTGGTGGGAGGAGCAGGTAGCCCTAGCAGGGACAAACAGCAAGTGGGCAGAACATGTTGTGGTATGGCGTCGGTATATCGACGATCTCTTTTTAGTGTGGAGGGGCTCCTCCACACAAGCTGAAACATTCATTGAGGACTTAAACAAGAATAACCTTAACTTGAGATTCACAGCTGAGATCAGTACTTCAGGGGTACACTATTTGGACCTGAGAGTTTTTGTTAACAAAGAGAGATTAGAGACATCCTTATATAGGAAAACCACGGCCGGGAATAGCATACTTCACGCCAAAAGCAGTCATCCCCCTAGCCTTATTCGAAGTATCCCCTACGGGGAGCTTCTCAGATTGAGACCAGATTGAGACGCAACTGCTCGCAGGACTCTGATTTTACAAAAGCAGCAGAGGAATGCGTCATGAGGTTTTGTGTGAGGGGTTATAATCAGGCAGAATTGGATAAGATCTACAAAAAGGTAGCTAGAATTCCCAGGAAACATTTGTTTGAGAGTAGTGATAAGAAAGACCTATCCTCTGAAATTAAAAATAAATTTCGTTTGATTACCACTTTCTCAGACCAGGCCAATACCTTAAGAAAGATCATTACGAAGAATTGGCATATTCTTCATACAGACCCTATAATAGGGAAGGATGTCCCTTCAAAACCCCTGATAACTTTCAGGAAATTAAGATCCATCAAAGACAAAATTGTCAATAGTCATCTGACACCAGTGAAACCCAAAGTAAGTGCCACCCTTAAGAACATGAAAGGATTCTTCCCATGTGGGAAATGTAGAGCATGTGAAAAGAGCAAACAAGTCCTTTCATATAGGATCCCGGGGATGTCCCAAATGAAGTCCATCAAAGAGTTCATTACGTGCACAACTCCCTATGTTGTTTACTGTCTTATCTGTCCCTGTGGACCCCAATATATTGGAAGTACAATTAAAAATGTGAAGATGCGAATCTTTGAACATCAGAGAGCTATAATGAACAAGGACATGGCATACCCTGTAGCTCGGCATTTCGCAGAGACACACCAAAGTAACAGGGAGCTGTTACAGTACTTTGGTTTGAACCACATACCCTTAAATCCAAGAGGGGGGACCGACTACTCAGTCTTCGCAGACTGGAGTCACGCTATATTATAGACATGCAAACTAAGCACCCACTGGGTCTTAACAGTGGGGAGGAATTAACTGTTCACCTTGGGAGATAATAGATAAGATCTGTGTAAATTATTGCAATGATGTTGAACTCTCTCTTTTTTCGAATATGAAATTGTGTAAGCAGGACTTGTCTGAGAACCTATAAACCTGTATGGGTTACCAAGATAGATCTTGATGTGAAAAATGATCTTTCCCCAAAAGACTGTTATGTTGCTGTTGCAATGTGATGGTGAATTTGGACATTTCTATGTAAATTCCCCAAGTACGGCAAGGAGTGGTGATAAGCCGATACACGGCTCTATCTTTTCTTTTCATTTTATTATCAGCCTTGATTGATAGTAATTAATATATCGTGCATTTATACCTAACAGTAACCATCTGAATCACCGATGGGGCTTGTGCATGTATACATATATGTATTTAAATTTGTACAGTTGTGTGCTCTTGTACTGTTTAAACGGACAGTTCAACAGCGCGTAGAAAAGCCGGATAATTGCAGATACACGGCAATATACATGTAATTTACCGGCCATAGCGGCCTTTATGACATTTAAATGATATTTTATCAATGTTCTATGTGTTATTTTAACCCATTCTAAAATGGCCGCTATGTTTTTCTTACGCTGGATTCATGGTCCGTTTTCAGTTGTTGGTAAATCATTGCATATATGGCGCTGCCAGACGGTTGAGAATGTAAACATTGACGAAGGACTTTACGTCCGAAACGCGTCTGTTACACGAGTTGTTTGTGGGCTGAAATCAATCTTGCCGCTTTACCCCTGGAGTGCGTTTAACATTTCTTGATGGAAATGGTTTGGAGCTTTGATATATATATATATATTCAGATACACACATCCCCCATTCACAACCTGCATTAATAGATGGAGAAACATACATACCACAAATATACTTCATCTTTCCTATTAAAAATTTCTTGGAAAAAGTTAATGGTTCATTGCCCAATTGTAATTATAGAACTGGAGATTCTCGAGACAAAAAATAGAGTTCTAATATACAGCTATTACTTAATCAAATCTGCCTCGAACCTTCAATGCGGGCAAATAATGAACCTGTAGAATGAGCCAATATAACAAGTACTCCAGTGCAGTTTGTTCACAAATAACAAAAGAATCAAGGAATCCTCAAGGCGTATTTCCTCATATCCTCCCAAGAGAAACTCTTATCAGGCCCATAACCTTCTTGCTGATACCATTGTGGTCATCTCCAAGACCTAACCACCCTCGCTGGCTTGTGCGGACTACCAACCAATTTCCCTAATCAACACCTAAGTCAAGATTTATGCTACAGCTTTGGCTCAACGCCTGCGTCCACTCCTTGGCAGACTGATCCACCCAGACCAATGCGGCTTCATGCCAACACATAACACCAGACACTGCCTGAGTCGCCTTCACTTAGCCCTTGCAAACTGCCAGACACTTAACTCCTACCTAGCACTCCTCCTTGTGGATTTTGAAAAAGCTTTCAAAACTGTTGACTGGCTCTACCTTGAGGAAGTGCTAACAATGATGGGTATGGGTCAACAGTTTCGGCACCTTGTTCAAGCCCTATCCTCCAACCCTAGAGCCAGAGTACTTGTCAATGGGACCCTCTCTGGGATATTTCCTATCCAAAAAGGGACGAGACAGGGCTTTCCCCGCTCCTGTTCGAACAGGCGATGGAACCCCTGGTGTGTCTCATCCGCGCAGATGACTCTATCCAGGCTGGATGTGGAGTAGTCACCACATTGACAAAATTGCCCTATACGCGGCCGATGTCCTGCTCTTCTTGGCGGACCCGGCCCGCTACGGCCCCAAATGTCTCCAATCCATTCAAGGCCTTCGAAAGGGGTTCTGGTCTCCGGCTGAACCCGGCAAAATCGACTCTCATACCTCTCCATCTCTTTAGCGAGTGCTTTGACTGGCAGCCGAACATCCCCATTAGATGGCAATTATTTAAATACTTGGGTATATGGATCGCTTTACTGGATCGCTTTACTCCTTGAATCAGAATGAGCGCTGAACATTACTCTGCTTATCAAAAAGGCTAAGGAAGACCTCCGACGCTGACAAACCCTGATACTTAATCCACTCGGAAGGGTGCCACTATTTAAGATGATGATCCTCACTCAATTCCTGTACATCATTCAAAATACCCACTTCCACTTTCCCCGGAGTTGGTTCAAAGAGATTGATACACAACAACAGGACCTGCTCACACAGTGAACTTCATCCACATATCTGTACCACGTTTCGGAATTTCCCTTGGGACAGCGGTTGCAAACGGTACCGTCTGTATTTACCAGATCTGGGTCACCTCTTTAAAAATTCTTTACTAATGTTTTGCAATTAGTTGTGTTGTTTCCTAAGTATGTCTTTTCCCAGCTCTCCCTTCCCATTGGTGGGAATAAAGTGTCAGGAAACTTCCTAAAAGGAGAGAGAAAGAAAAAGAAAAAAGTGTGGAAATGGAAGGAGGTGCCTCACGGAAGTAACACTATGGGGGTAAGTAGGAAGGTACTCGCCTACCTCAGGTTCTCATCATCAGCAACCTCCAACCTAAATGAAAGAGTGTAGTGCGCAAAAACCAATACAACAAAAAATGAAATGTAAAGGTGAACGCTGGTGCTCAGGTGTAGGAAATTACAAGTGTAACCCCACTATTAAAACCGGGCTATGACACACTGGCTTCACTACTTTATTCAGTGCTGTGTGTCTGCCCTCTTAAAAAGCCGACATGTTTCATTGCCCATGAATCAACTCACTGCAATTTCATCAGGGCCTGGGTTATTGTTCCACCCTGCACCATTCCAATTCTTGTTTTATGAATCCTAAGGAAACACAATTGTGAAAAAACACAACATTTACAGTTGGCATACAGTCATAGTTCTACAATATAGAACCTAGTAACTTTAGGTTGGAGGTTGCGGATGATGAGAACCTGAGGTAGTAGGCGAGTACCTTCCTACTTACACCCTTGTAATGCTTTACACACTGGGACCACATTGGCATTTCGCAGCTGGGCGACGTATGGGTGGGAGATCACATAAGGACCTTCCAAGACTGGCAGAAATGCTTTACCCTACATGCCTCACAATTTACAGATACCTGCAAATGAGACATGCTCTCAATGGGCACATATCAACAGGCATCACATTCCCCAAATTCAGCCCACTAGAAGCGCAGGTCACATAGGCCACAACCTAGAATCCTCCTGAGGCGGAAAGCCGGGAGTTAGCTGCATTATTTTAAAAAACTTTGAGTGTCACTTGTGTTTTGTGTTTGCTGATTTTAAAAGCACCTACCTGCCTAGCTCCACAGGACTTGGATCCTGCGCACACCGCACAGCTGTCTCTACCCTGTTCAGCGGATCCCTCAAACTACAAACAAATCACGGCGCCATTGCTGGCGTGCTGATAGGCCACGCCCCCTTGGAGGCCATGCCCCCTTCGTCGCTCGGTATTTAAGCGCTGAATACAAGCGCTGACTGCCACAACCTAGAATCCTCCTGAGGCGGAAAGCCGGGAGTTAGCGCCGGGAGTTAGCTGCATTATTTTAAAAAACTTTGAGTGTCACTTGTGTTTTGTGTTTGCTGATTTTAAAAGCACCTACCTGCCTAGCTCCGCAGGACTTGGATCCTGCGCACACCGCACAGCTGTCTCCACGCTGTTCAGCGGATTCCTCAAACTACAAACAAATCACGGCGCCATTGCTGGCGTGCTGATAGGCCACGCCCCCTTGGAGGCCACGCCCCCTTCGTCGCTCGGTATTTAAGCGCTGAATACAAGCGCTGACTGCCACAACCTAGAATCCTCCTGAGGCGGAAAGCCGGGAGTTAGTTGCAATATTTTAAAAAACTTTGAGTGTCACTTGTGTTTCTACGCTGTTCAGCGGATCCCTCAAACTACAAACAAATCACGGCGCCATTGCCGGAGTGCTGATAGGCCACGCCCCCTTGGAGGCCACACCCCCCCATCCCCCTCCCTCTATAAATCATGTGCATTCACCGTACACGAAGGCAAGCCCGTCTTCGCCCGTCCTCGCCAAGTCATCGCCTCTCGCCAGTCCCCCTGTCCCAACTGCGGGGAGAGCCTACCAATATGATAGAAACTGCCTCCTCGCATTGAACCCAGACCAACGCTGTGACAAGCTAGTGGGCTGCATCGGCCAGACTGATTTATATTGCAAATCCTGCTACTTCGTCGTAACTAACTAAACCAAGATTACATGCACTGGGACAGGAACAGACTAATTTGCATATAGCCAGGTTCTGAGCTGGGATGGTGCAGTGAGCTAAAAAACGGTGTTGGATCGAGCCCTGATCTCTTGACTGGGTGAGAGTATTATGCTTAATTCAGAAACTCTGTCCATCACCACCCCTTGTTGTTAAATATTTTGTCCACCCTAAGCGTGGAAGGGTATACTCAGATGTGAGTCCCTTGCTCATTGCACCATCAGGATTCAAGCAAGCCGGGCCGACGACGGCTGAAATGCCAGAAACCGGTCCCCGGTAGCTTGTTTCCTTCCCAGTGTAAGAATTGGCTTGGTAGTTTGGTTTGCCCTGTTCCCATCATGCACTGGGACAGGAACAGACTAATTTGCATATAGCTAGGTTCTGAGCTGGGATGGTGCAGTGAGCTAAAAAACGGTGTTGGATCTAGCCCTGATCTCTTGACTGGGTGAGAGTATTCTGCTTAATTCAGAAACTCTGTCCATCACCACCCCTTGTTGTTAAATACAAGCACGATATTGCCATGGCCTGGGTGCAACCTGACCCCACTAAAATAGCGAAATGGTGCAGAGGCGTGGGCGGGTGTGTCGCTCAAGAGAAACCCTTATTTGAAGCGAGGGGATGCCCAGCCAAATACCAAATGTTATGGGGTAAATGGATGAACCAATTCAGATAATGTGGTCTGTAAAGTTAGCTCCCTACTTCTGATGGACTGCTTGTCTTACCATATGAAGTGCTTGATCGATCTGCATGTTGTGTAAATATTATTATCAGTATATTTACAATTCCATATATATGAACCTATGTGCTGTGCTGTTATTGCCAACCCTTTTTTGTTTTCTCAAAATCAATAAAGTTGATTATAAAAAAAAACCTTCATGCTGATTTCTTAATATAGCATTCAAAAATTAAGAAATAATAAACTGAGAACACCTATCTGAGAACTTAGTTGTACTGACAGAAGGTTCGCTACTTCCTCAATAACAAATGGAAATGCTGCTCGAAACTGCCAGCACCAGAAAGGAAACAGATAAAGAAGCCAGCCACATCTGCCAAATCCACTGGCGAACACACACCTCCAGAACTTCGCTCACTTCTCGGCACTACAGAAACAACAAGCATTTACAATGCAATGGTCTCAGCATTCTTAAAGGTAGAGCTATTGGCATTGCTCATGACATTATTTTTATTTATGTTTTTGTTTTTAAAACATAAATAAATGGCATTGTCATTTACAATGCCAATAGCTTAATCGCTCGCAAATGCGAGACCTATTACATTTGCACCCATAGAGCCACCCACACAAAGCCACCCACACACACACATAGAGCCACCCACACACACATAGAGCCACCCACACACAGCCAGGGACACACAGCCACGCACACACAGCCACCCACACACACACAGAGACACCCACACACAGCCACAGACACACAGCCACTCACACACAGCTACTCACACACAGCCACCCACACACAGCCACACACACACACACAGAGCCACACACAGAGCCACCCACACACACACAGAGCCACCTACAAAAAGGCTTCCCACAGAGCCACACACACACACAGACAGAGCCACACACACAGACAAAGCAACACACACAGACAGAGCCACACACACAGACAGAGCCACAAACACAGAGCCCAACACACGGAGCCCCACACACAGAGCCCCACACACAGAGCTCCACACACAGAGCCACCCCCCACATACACACAGAGCCACACACACAGAGCCACACACACAGAGCCACACACACAGAGCCACACACAGGGAACAGAGGCCAGAAAAATGCTCACAACGAGGGAACAGAGGGCAGGAGAGCAAGCACAACGAACGAGGGGGCAGGAGAGCAAGCATAACGAACGAGGGGGCAGGAGAGCAAGCACAATGTACGAGGGGGCATGAGAGCAAGCACAACCAACGAAGGGGCAGGAGAGCAAGCACAAACAATGAGGGGGCAGGAGAGCAAGCACAAACAACGAGGGGGCAGGAGAGCAAGCACAAACAACGAGGGGGCAGGAGAGCAAGCACAAGCAACGAGGGGGCAGGGGAGCAAGCACAAACAATGAGAGTGCAGGGGAGCAAGCACAAACAACGAGGGGGCAGGGGAGCAAGCACAACGAGGGGGCAGGGGAGCAAGCACAATGAGGGGGCAGGAAAGCAAGCACAACCAACAAGGGGGCAGGAGAGCAAGCACAAACAACGAGGGGGCAGGAAAGCAAGCACAACGAACGAGGGGGCAGGAGAGCAACCACAAACAACAAGGGGGCAGGAGAGCAAGCACAAACGAGGGGTCAGGAGAGCAAGCAAAAAAACGAGGGGGCAGGAGAGCAAGCGCAAACAACAAGGCATTGTAGGGTGATGTTACATCCTAACTTTGGAAATTGATAGGCTTGTGCCACCGAAGGTAGGCCTTCCTTGATTGCGTGTTGGTCCACCCACCTAGACCCAAATGACTTGACCTGAGACCTATCCATCTTCAAAACACCATGCTTTGGAACTCTCCTGCTGCCTCTTTGCCCGGTGGTCTTTACATTGGTGCCGTTTCATTCTTTGGCCTCCTGCTAGAGATCTGAAGCATCCCTGATCGGCCTCTTCACCTGGAGACTGACCTCAGGAACCACTGCAATAGGCTGAAGAGCTTTTTCTCCAAAGAAGCTGTGGTCTATACACTGGTTATCATCGCCAAAGGAATTCCTTTTCACCTTTGGCTTCGTGCTAGAGGTCTGAAGCTTCCCTGTTGCTATAGTGGCGCTTCACAACCAATAAAGGAATACAGTCATGTCTCATTTCTGCCATCACCCCACGCCTCCCCAATCAAGATCTCGGTCGGTGAGTTCCTGTCCCCATGCTCCAAGGCAGTTAAAAGTTGCTGCCCTGAGAAAGGGTGAAGAGGAGAAGTGGCAGAAATGCAAAGAGAACGGGTAACGAAGAGGGGGAAGGGGAGACAAGGAGGGTAATGGGGGGCATGGAAGGAACTAGGCGGTGCAAACACGACACTCAAATGAAAGATGAAGAAGAGTAAAGCGGAGGAGGCGCGTGTAAGGGCACAGAGGAGCAGCGGGGGGAGGAGCTGTGGGGGGAGGAGCAGCGGGGGGAGGAGCAGCCGGGGGAAGGAGCAACTGGGGGCGGAGGAGCAGCAGGGAGGGTGGAGGAGCAGCAGGGGCAGCACGGATCATGCGTTTAACCCTCACTCAAGATGAGCAGTAAATGTGAAACCACAGACGGGCAGGGGTGCCCCGGCCGAGTGCGGATTCAGCGCGCACAATCAGTGCCCACAGGGACCATTATTGAGGGACAAAGAGAGAGTCAGTCAGCAGCAGGCCAGGGCTCCGTAAATCCCTAGACTAGCTCTGGGTGTGTGTGTGTGACATTTAATGCAAAAGAAAGACGCTACACAGCATCCCTTAGCGCCTCAGATCTGTACACGAGGTGAGGAAGTAGGATTTGCGAAATGCCCCCTGTAAGCTGGCCTCGGTACCAGACGCCTGTAATGGCGTGCATGTGAGCCAGCCAAGCCAGCTCCCAAATCAGCAGGACACGGCCCGCTAGCAGCGCTCCCCTCCGCAATGGTCTCAGGCGCCGATTCTGATCGCTTGATCGGACCGTTACCTGGGGTCACAAGGCTGGCATTGGAGTCCGGTGTTGGTGACTCGTAGGGGAAAGCTTTTCTCTCCGTAGATCTCTCCTGTTCTCCGGCGCAGCACGCTGGTTGCTAGGCTCTGCTGCAACGCAGCTCCTCTTTACAGCTTACCTGGCCTCGGGCAGTCGGCGGTGAATTTAAAGCATGCCCGCAGCACTTCTGAAGATCGAGGACCGGTGACGATACAATACCGGCTCTCGGGGCTTCACTTTGATCCCGGGCCGGCCTTCATTTAAGACACCTCTGCACACCATTCAGCTCTCCAACTTCCCAATACCGCATTAGAAACGCTGATGTGAATGCGCGGCTAAATAATTAAATAAATAAAAAAAGAAGCCACGGAAGGCTTAAACGCCACCATGTTTCTCCGAGGTGAGGCAGAAATGCCTCGGAGAAAGCATCGTCTTTTTCAGATTCGGGGGCGTGGTTTTCGTTCTATCCTCTTCCCATTGGCTGGAAGGTAAAATTCCAGCCATTGGGAAGAGGAGAGCACAAAAACAAGAAAGAAGCGTAAAAACACGCCCCACTCTAGCTCTGAAGTTGCTGAAGCATTGGCATTGAACCACAGCCAAGAACCATCTTACCCACGATGTCTATGAGAAAATGCCCTTCTGACCTCAGGAGGAACTGAAGCTATATAAATTGTATCAAATTTGTTGAGCAGTATTGCTGGGTGGAATAAAAGTGCATGGGGAAATAAATTATGGGCGGTAACCGGAATCAACTGAAACCAATAATGAAATTACCTCATCTTAGTATGGTGTGATGACCTCTCCTCATCTTTCTGACCAATCACTGAAGGGGAACACATTGATTTGCAACATTTAGGGGTGGTACATTGCCCTCGAAATGGTATAACTAAGATAGGTTTAGATAGAGAAATTATCCGACTTGTCCGAGTAGCTGAACTGTCACTGACCCAACGCATGCTAGAGGAGATCGAGAGCAGAGGTGCTGGCGGAGCACTCTGTCAGATGAATCAAAGTGTTGGTGGGAAATTATTGATAACCCAGTCGGGATACTAATTGGCTTACTGAGAGAGAGGGGTGCGACACTGGCGTTGCACTTAGCTGAGGTCACCCGTCCTGATCTGCTAGTTCACGGTGTGAATGTTTTATGGGCCCAGGTGAGTATGGTAAAATTGAGCTAGTGTTCCCGTGCGCTTTATCAGTATACTTTTCTGGTAGCAGATTGATGGTTAAGGATTAATTAAAAAATAGGTAGTTAGTTGCGTATTAATCATTGATTATTGATTGTTATTGATTTTATATACTAAACAAAATCCGCTTGTGTTGTTAAATGTTGTCTGGAATATCCCTGGATAAGGAAAGCGAGTGGTAAATAGAAGCCACACTGCTGTGAAGTTACTTGCCTTGAGGAATAGGTGCGTAAAGTTAGATAAAACTTGAAGCACTAGTTAGGGTTTATTTTTCTAGTATAAATGTGAGAGTGATTGGTAGCAAAGGAGTTCGCTGGTGAAACGTTGGTTTTATATCACCTAGAAAGGGTAATTCTGAAGGAGTAGCAGGTTCTTTTTTGCTTAAGTGAAGGGTAAACGGAAGGTTGTTTTACAAGTAGTGCATGAAGAGTAGGCAGTATTAGGTTTACTCATTGTGATAGAAATTATCTTTTCTTTCTAGTCAATCAGGCACAGTAGCAAATGTTTTTATGTTGTCAAATAATGAAATGTATACATTTTGAAAGAAATTGAATTGTCGTATTTCCTTGCAAAGGAGGGAGTCAGTTGCGGGTGCTGCACTGACGTCATAAAGAGCCGCGTTGGAATTGGTAGAGACAGCAGGTGTGTAGCCGTGAGAAAATTGTAAAGGAGGGGTGAGTGCAGAGAGTGAGATTCACATCACAAGAAAAGCCGCGCAATCATTGGTTAACGCTGCTTGTAAGTTTAAACCTTATTGGTCATTAAAATTAAGAGACGCGCTGGTATTGGAGAAATATTTCTACAAAGTAAATAAACTGAATTAATTGAATTTACTGAAGTTTCGTACAAAATTAAATAGCGTTATATGTGGCATTTAGATCCAGCATTTATAGGAAATCGCCCTGATAGAAAATATTTAGGATTTGCTAAAGAACAACAGATTAGAGGAAGACCCTATACCATGTAAGGAGGAAAGGGAAAAATTTAGCTTTTCAAGAAAATAAAGAATTACTTTAAAAAGGACAAAGCTATTAAAACAAGAGAAGGGATTATTATTTCACCACCTAATACGCCTGCATCATATATGATGGTAGAAAGGAGCTACCACACTTGTGTGTGGTTAGAAAGCTGGATAGAATATACTAAAAATGATGGCATACTAGCTTTTCCAGAACATGGTACATTTAATGGTAGAATTTTGCACAATTTGCGATCTCGCATGAATGAATTAGACCCAAGACCAAGATTAACCCAATATGAAGCCCTAGAGGAGTGGGAGACAGGCTTTTGAACGAGATAGATCTCGAGGTAACAAAAGTTTTAGCAGACTTTTGCCCCAGA
The DNA here is from genome assembly GCF_964263255.1 of Lissotriton vulgaris. NCBI lineage: Eukaryota > Metazoa > Chordata > Amphibia > Caudata > Salamandridae > Lissotriton > Lissotriton vulgaris. Next base: position 1,080,770,467 of record NC_141694.1, on the reverse strand, counting down.
TTTCCAAAGTATACTCGAGATAAGCAAATGAAAAGATGGAGATAATCTATGCTAGTGGAAGGGTTATATACTGTTTTTACTACAGAAGAACCACCAGGAAGTAAAAGTACAGAGAAAACGAGACATTTAATGACTAGTGGTGATTCGGACGATGATTATTTGGATGATTTATTAATGAAAAATCCTCCACCTTACCAAGAAGAAACCCATAGAGTTACTCCTAGTGCTCTGTTTTTACAACCACCTTTAGTTCCGCAGGTTATACATGAAACCTCATTAGCAAAGGTACTTCAAGAAAGAGAAAAAGAAGCTTTAAATAAACAGCATAGTGAATTAATTCAAATGATTTCCCAATTAAATACAAGTCCTGAAGCCTTGACAATACCTGTAACAATAGGTCCAGTAGTTCCTTTATATGGGGATAAGCAAGCTAATCCTAAAGTCCCCGTTCTGACTAAACCCATAGTACAGCCAAGAAAAGAAACCTTAATAGTTGATGATCAAGCAAGTGAATGTGAGTCAGTAATTTCCCTAATGGATTTACCTATACGAGAACCAGTAAATGATTCGGTCAGAAAAAGTACAGATTGATACATCCTCAGGAACGAGAAATGCAACTGTAGTAAGCCCAGAAGAATTAGATCGATGGACCCGAAACATAGAGAAGCCAAAATCACAGTCAAAGGTATTGGACATATTCAAATTGAGGGTCGAATTAGAAGAAATGGTAGCAGGAAATGTGGGATTGGACAGATTAAACTCATTTGATGAAGATTAATTATTGTTTATATGCAGAAGTATTACTCGAAATACAAAAATATACCATGAAAATTTAATGAATTTGACTTTGGAAATGGGGATTGACATTGGTAAATCAAAGGTATTACAGGAACCATATAGAGCTGAATTTTCTGACAAAGATTTGAAGAACATGAATGTGTCAGGAGGTAAATTGCAGATAAAAGAATTGTTGTCGTTGTTGCAAAAATGGGGAGATTTAGACAAATGGAAAGCTAGATGGACAAAGAAAAAGGAAGAGGCAAAGGCAAATAAAACAGCTTCTGAGTATTTACTAAAAGAAACTGAAAAATTTGAAAGGTTGTGTCCGATGAGAGAAGTACCCAGAGGAGGTTATGTACATGTCCCATGGTCCCGACAGGATATTTTATCATTTACTAATGATTTTCTAAAACTCAGAGAAAAACCTATAGAATGGTACCGACAAGTTGAAAGGTTTGTGAAAGTGTTGAAAGTGCTGTTAAAGGATTTAGATGGTTTATTTGACATTGTTGTTCCAGCTGACTGGTGGACCGAGTGTAAAATTACAGTAGAATGACCAAATAATGAATACCCTAGAGATCCTAAAACAGGAGCCCCATCAGAAGATGTGATGAAAAAGTACAATCAGGTGATAACTTATCTACAGGGAAAGATTCCTCCAAAAGAAACTGATTGGACTAAAATAGATAGAACCACCCAAAATAAAGATGAATCTGTACATGCGTGTTATGAATGCCTCATGCAGGTATGTAAACAGTACAGTGGTTTAGAAAACATTGATAATAAGGACATGGCACATTTTATTTATCGGTTTGCGTCTGGACTAAAACCTGAAATCTCCCAAACGATTAAAGAGCATAAACTGTGTTGGTAAGCAAAGCCTGTCGACGAAATTCTTAAGTATGCAAAATACTGTGAGGATCAAATTGATAATAAACAAAAGAAATTAGAAGAAAAGGTAATATCGGCTCAAGTAAAAATGGCAGAACAACAGGAACTTCAATTAAGTCAGCAAGCAAATATTTAGAAAGGAGGGGAAGGCCTAGGTGAAGGAAGTGGAGGTAAACTCAGAGGGAAAATGAGTAAAGAAGAGGCAAAGAAAATTTTTCCTTCCTTGTCATGGGTGCAGAAAATTGGGGCATTGGAGAAACGAGTGTAAATTAATACAGAATAATAATGTCCAAAATCAAAATTTAAATCCACGCAGAATGAGATGTCATTGAGACAGCCGCAACAGGTAATACAGAATCAGTTACCTCAAGCTCCTATGCCAGATTTTGTGAGTTAACCCAAATACAGTGTGGACACCGGATTTCGGCAGGGAAATGGTAAGAAATATACGGTAACAGCACTGTTTCTTTTGCAGGACACATTTTTTGAAGAAGAGACCTACTGACGGTGCCTGAGAGGGGGGGAAGAAGATTGCTTACTTGGTGCATCCTTACCGGTAGATCAGTCAGGTCCTTACATTGAAGGGAAAGTGGAAAGAAATGATGTTACCTTTTTGTTGGACACTGGTGCTACCTGTTCTACCGTGAGAACAGCAGACATCCCAAACCTACCCCTCTCGGGAGAAGCGATCCAAGTATAGGGTGTTTCTAATAAACAAATTAGGACCCCGGTCACAGAACCTATGGAAGTCTGTATTGGTAACTTCCGAGACATGCATAGATTCATAGTGTGCGATTATAGCCCTGTAAACTTGCTAGGAAGGGATCTACTGTGCAAAATGAGCTGCACAATCTTTTGTACACCAAATGGTGTTGAAATTCAGACTCCAGATGAAGACGGAGTGTATAAAATTATGCTAGCCAGACAAGAAGCAGAAGTTAAAAAGATGTGCATAGAGGATTTACCAGGAGAACTAAAACCTTTTGTAAATCCTGATGTATTGGATTTTACTGGAGAAGAAGTAGGTCTAATGGCAGATGTCGATCCCATAAAAGTAACAGTAAAAGAAGGAGAGTTTACCCAAATATTCAACAGTACAAAATGAGACCTGAAATAAAAGCAGGTGTTGCACAAGAAATAGGGCGTTTGGTTGAACAAAGCATTCTAGAACAAATAATGAGCAGTCCTTGTAATTCACCTATAATTGGCATAAAGAAACCAAATGGAAAGTACAGAGTGGTCCAAGACCTCCGAAAGATTAATAACATTGTTGTTCCATGTTGCCCAGTAGTACCAAATTCAGCTGTGAATCTGTATCAAATACCATGGGGAGCAGGATGGTTCACTATAATAGATTTATGCCATGCTTTCTTTTCCATCCCACTGCATCCAGATAGCAAGTTTTTATTTTCGTTCAAATTTGACGAGCATGTTTATGTTTGGAATCGAGTTCCACAAGGGTACACGGAAAGCCCATCCATTTTTAATCAGATTCTGAAAAAGTGCCTTGAATCACTGGTGCTGCCCGGACAATTTGTCCTGGTGCAGTATATCGATGACCTATTATTGGCATCGAGAACAAGAAAGGACTATATCAATAATTCCATTGCATTGTTGAACCATTTAGCAAAAGGTGGACATAAAGTGTCCCCAGAAAAATTGCAATACTGTACAACCTCAGTCAAGTATCTGGGACACCAGATAGAAAGTGGGGTCAGAAGAGTGACATCCGAAAGAATCAAAATAATTCAAAACATGAAGTTACCCCAAACTCAGAAAGAAATCAGAATGTTCCTCGGAGTTGTAGGTTACTGCAGGCAGTGGATTGTGGGATTTGCAGTGCTTGCAAAGCCATTGATTCAAATGACAAAGAAACGAGCAAAAGACCCAGTTGAATGGGACGATGAAAGCATGACTGCTTTCTTAAAATTGCGTAACAGTCTGTGTGAAGCTCCAGCGTTATGGATGCCAGATTATTCAAAACAGTGTGCACTATTTTGTGACACAAAAGACAATTGTGCGCTTTCAGTCCTAACCCAGACCCATGGGTTAATGCGACGACCTGTGGCATATATTTCTGCAACATTGGACCCAGTGGCATCAGCACTGCCAGGTTGCTTGAAAGCGGTAGCTGCAACGTGCATGAGTCTTGAGCAAAGTGAATCCATCATTATGGGACATCCTGTAACAGTGTATGTTCCACATTCAGTCGTGATCCTGCTAACAAGAACACATACTCAGCATTTAACTCCTAGTCGGGTGACTAAATATGAAAGAATCATCATTGCTTTAGAAAATGTAACAATAGTGAGGTGCACTATTCTAAATCCAGCAACCTTATTGCCAGATTCTTACTTTGAGGAAGTGAGAGAGGAAGTCGAACATGACTGTATCGATTTTACTGAATTCTAAACCTTGCACAGACATACAGAAAGAACCTTTAAAAGACCCGGCGCATGAGTTATTTGTAGATGACTCGTGTATGCGCCATGAGGAAGTAGAACTAAGCGCTGCTTATGCTGTGTGTACATTATCTAATATAGTCGAAGCATCCTATTTACCGGGAGTCAAGTCAGCACAAGTAGCCAAATTGCTTGCTTTAATAAGAGCATGCAAAATTGGCAAAAATCGGGGAGTAACAATTTACACTGATAGTCAGTATGGTTATGGGGTTGTGCATGACTTTTGCCAGCTATGGATGTAAAGGGAGTTTATGACTTCTTCAGGAACCCCTATTAAAAATGGACAGTTTGTAAAATAATTACTAGAAGCAATTCAATTGCCTAAAGAATTGGCCGTGGTCAAGTGCACTGCTCACCAATCTGGACATGACAAAGTGACAGCTGGTAACTGTTATGCTGACCAAGTGACCCAACATTGTGCCAAATATAAAATGGCAGTAAACAAGAAAATCGAAGCATGTGGAAACAGCTGCCAACTTATGCTATTGAGAGGTCTGAATACATGGGAGGAAGTGAAAGATTTACAAAGTGAAGCAGAGCCCAAAGAAAGGGAAGAGTGGCAGAAAACAGGGTATCAGATGAGACCTGAAGATGGTGTGATAGTCTACCTAGATGGGAGACCAGTACTACCTGACTGTATGCTTGCACCAATGGCCAGAATGTACCATGGGGATACACACATAGGGAGAGATGCTATGGTGAGGTTGTTTAGACGGGACTGGTTCAATGCGAAGTTCAGGAACATAGGAGAGAGTCTTTGCCAGAGATGTTTAACATGTCAGCGATTAAACCCTGGTAAGAAAACTGTAGTGGGTCCTGGGAAAATTGGGAAAGCAGAAGGCCCTTTCGTTAGACTCCAAATTGACTTCATTCAGTTACCTGCTTGTCGAGGATTAAAGTATGTCTTGGTCATTGTCTGCCTATTTTCAAAATGGGTGGAAGCGTACCCTACCCGCAGGAATGACAGCTTAATTGTGGCAAACTCTGTTTGCAAGAACTCATTCCTCGATTTGGTTTTCCAGTAACGATTGAGTCAGACTGAGGGAAACATTTTAATAATTAAATTATTGCTCTAATCTGTGAATCTGAATTGAGCAAAATTGGCACTGTGCATATCGCCCTGAGGCTTCTGGAGTGGTAGGACAACTGAATGGCACAATTAAAGCAAGATTGGGAAAGATGTGTGAATCTACCCAAATAGAATGGCCTGATGCTTTACCTCTTGTCCTGATGAGACTCAGAAACATTCCAGACAAGAAAATAGGCTTAAGTCTCCATGAAATACTCATGGGAAGGGTAATGAGGCAAGCATGTGTGCCAGGACATCAGCTGTTAACTATATCTGATGATTTAGAGTTGGAGTACTGCAAAGAGTTGGCTGACTAAGTGCGTTCTATCTCTCACCAGGTTGGGGAAGATGCTGAAGCCAGACATTCAACTCCAGCACAACTCCAGCACATGATTTGTACCCTGGCGATTGGGTAGTGATAAAAAATCACACCCGGGAATCTTGCCTAGCACCAAGGTGGGGAAAGCCGCTTCAAGTGATATTGGTCACCACCGCAGCTGTAAAGTACAAGGGAATCCCCAAGTGGATCCACGCAAGTCATACCAAAAGGATAACAGAACCTGACGAAGTTGAGGCTGAAGGTTGCACAGCTGAAGGGTCTCAAGAAGTTGACCCTGAAATAAGAGTAAGAACAAGAAGCCAAACATATTTAGATAGTCAGACTGATAATGAGGACGAGATAGGTATAGAAGAACATACTCAGATTACAGAAATCCAAGCTAATAGTAATCATGTGGAGGACCCGATAAGGAAAGAGCAATATACTCAGACCAACGAAACCCCCCCCCAGAACTCCACTGTCTGAGGAGGGACAGATAGGCTCTAGACAAAACACACAGGCAGACAACAATTAAGAATCTGCAAGACCTGTGCAGGACCAGATAGCCTTAGCAAAATGGGTTCAGGACGAAGAGAAAACTCCAGGCCCAACAAAGTCATATCCTGAATCAGGTCAGATTAGTCTAGAAGAATCCATCCAGGCAGAACAGTCAACAATAATAAGCCCTGGACAAGGTCAGTTAGAGAGGAGACCTGAAGGTGCCGAAAATCAAGTTGTGCCACAACTTAAAAGAAAACAAAAGAAGATTTGAAGAATCAGAAAGCACAGTGCCAGTTAAAAGACTCAGAAAAGGCGATAGATGGCCTGGTTTTGTTAAAAGACTGAAATATCGCCTAGTCACAATAGATGAAGAACCTGAACAGGTGGACAAAGTAACAAGTCCAACTGAAACGTCAACAAGCAATCAAAGAAGGAGAAGTCCACGTCTGAAAAAGCTGAATAATAAATTCAAAGGCCCTAAATGGACTTACGTCATCCTTGAAGATTTCCAGAATCTGTAAATCAGTGATGAAGAATTGATTGCTGATCAAAATAGTGAAGAAGTGTGGCCAACTTGAGATAAAATCATAGGTGTATTCTGTGTAAAATTCTCAAAGAGGGGTTAAGCCTCCTTAGTCAAAAATGGCTGATAAAAGAGTTACTGGAAACTTGAAAAGCAGTTGTATAAAAACATGTTGTAGGATATGTATATGTAGTGTGCTTATAGTACTTGTAGTATGGCTAGGACTGACAATAGCAATACCGTACTTGATGGCTGCTAAACAGAATGACACTAGTATACACAAAGATAGCGCACCACAAACAAGATAGAGTAGACTTAGAAGCACCAGATGAGATAGAATTACATCACTTTAGAAACAGAAACAAAACTAATAGGAATGTATTCGCTAGTCTATTAGTACATTATGTAGAGACAATGCAAATTAGTGATTGTTTTGTCTGAATTAAATTACCTACTTCAGTAGCTGAAGGTGTTACATACCATCATTTACCCCTGACCTATGGTATTTCCTGTAGCATATTAACTAGCCTGTTTTATAAAACTGGAAAGTTACAGTACTATTGTTCTAAAATAGATGGTATTTTCTCTGAAATTCCTATCCTTAGAAGAATAAATCCTGTCCTTAGTAGTAAAGACTCACAATTCATGGGTGAATTTGTCCTAACAATGAAATCAATAGATATAGCTGATGCATACAAAGACAATTTAGCTTGTAAATTACACGAGGAGAAGAAAATATTTTTGAATTTAGTAGAGAAAAGGAGACAGGATTTCCATAGAAAGACCACTGAAACGAAACCCCAGATTCCCAAATGGGCTGAAAGGGAGGAATTTATGGCAACTGGCAAACCTTATGCTGCTATGTCTTTGGACTTTGAAAAGAAGGGGAAAATAGAAAGAAAACTGAGTATAACAATGTATTCATCGGTTCCAGTGAATGTGAACACAATTTCCTCATAATTGGGGGATGGGGACTAAAAGGGGGAACTGATCCAGTATTTCCTGGAGTCTATTATATTTGTGGGAATAAAGCTTCCTTTAAGCTGCCTGATCATTGGTATGGGAGTTGCTATTTCGGAATAGTATTACCAAAAGTATACCATGTAAAAAGAATCACTGGAAACAATGAACACAAAAATGAACTAACATGATATAAAAGAGCTAGTTTTGCAGAAATTGTAGGTGATATATTCAGCCCATTGATACCTTCAGTGGGAGTAGTTCTGAATACTCAAAGAATCTGTAAATTGTCTACAGTGGTGGATCGCTTATCGACTGACACTGCTGGAGGATTCTTTTGATCAATACCGAATTGGTTGCGATCAGATCAATGGTTTTACAAAATCGGCTTGCTCTTGATATATTATTAGCAAAAGAGGGCGGGGACTGTAGAATGTTCAAAGCGCAATATTGTTGCACTTACATACCTGATAAAAGTGTTGAAATTGGAAGGTATGTGAGAAATATTACACATTTGGAAGAAGAACTGAAACCACTGGAGGTTTATAGTGCATGGAAGAGACTAACTGTTGGTCTCTCTTCTGTTGGTAATTGGATTTCTAATGTAGGTAGAAGTATTGTAGGTAAAGTATGTAGTAATTGGGTCCACGCTTGTAGGTAGTTCTCAAGTAGATTTATTGAGCAGTAAGGTTATGGCAAGTACAAGCTCATTAGGAGACCATAGGGAGGCTTATGGGAGACCTAAGGGGAGCCCAGGGGAGACCCCACCAGGAGCATCCATCTAGGTGCTCAGTACTTATGCCAATAATGGAAATATCACTAATAATTTTGGTGATAATGATTTGGTGTAAATGCTGCAGAAATAGAAAAGGATATACAGTAAATGAGAAAAAGAAGAAAAGAAAATTAGATGGAATTCAAATGGAAGAACTAAAAGGGGACATTTATAAGAAAATGAAAGTTTTCCAGAATGAGAGTGAAAACAAAACTCCCAAAGTAATTGAAGAAATTGAACTGGGAGAATGTTGAAGTTGGCATCTGGTTCCTTAATTTGTGATGATATAAAATATCATCAAAGAGGGGATTGATGGAGCAAGGTTTCACATATACCGAAACTTGCTTGGACTCAGCCCTCTCGAAATAACGTATAATTAATTAACCAACATGTTTTGTATACTAATGTTTGCATTTCATGACATTTTCAGTAAGCTGGGGAAGCTTGACAATGTGCTTTTACTAACATTCACCCGAGTGTCTTAAAATGGCAGCCGAAAACGCGGGAAACTTACTGCGCATGCATCCACCACATCTACGTGGTGTGACGTACTTCTGCTTTTGGTGGGAACTTCTCGCTTCTGCGCACTAGTGCCAGAAATGGCCGCTTCAAACCTCACATGCTAATGCTTATGCTGCTGCTTGTACTAAGCTTGTTAGTTCTGCTTAAATACTAATGCGAAAGTTAAATTAAAGTAATGGGGTTAGAGTAGAGATAAATGGTATACAGTGCATTCATTTATTTTTGTATTCTAGTATGATTCTCTTTGACTTTGCTGATAGCTCGTACTTGGGCCTGAATACTGATAAAAACTCCATCTTGGACAAAGCTGCACGTGTGCACTCTAGCTCCGAAGTTGCTGAAGCATTGGCATTGAACCACAGCCAAGAATCAACTTACCTACGATGTCTATGAGAAAATGCCCTTCTGACCGCAGGAGGAACTGAAGCTATATAAATTGTATCAAATTTGTTGAACAGTATTGCTGGGTGGAATAAAAGTGCATGGGAAAATAAATTATGGGCGGTAACCGGAATCAACTGAAACCAATAATGAAATTACCTCATCTTAGTATGGTGTGATGACCTCTTCTCGTGTTTTTGTGACCAATCACTGAAGGGGAACACATAGATTTGCAACATTTAGGGGTGGTACATTGCCCTCGAAATGGTATAACTAAGATAGGTTTAGATAGAGAAATTGTCCGACTTGTCTGAGTAGCTGACCTGTCACTGACCCAACGCATGCTATAGGAGATCGAGAGCAGAGGTGCTAGTGGAGCACTCTCTCAAAAGAATCGAAGTGTTGGTGGGAAATTATCGATTACCCAGTCAGGGTACTAATTGGCTTACTGAGAGAGAGGGGTGGGACGCTGGCGTTGCACTTAGCTGAGGGGACCTGTCCTGATATGCACCTGTCATGTCCCATGGGCACCCGATTAGTCGGGAGCCTGGTCCTTATTTGCCCCAGCCCGTGGCCAGGTACCAATGTGTTAAGGTGTTACTGTGATTTCTTACAAACGTTATGTCCTATTGATTATATTTCTGCTTGAAAAATATATGGTCGGGGTGTTGTGGGCTCTTTCTTTTGACTCAGAAAATCTTGCATAGATAAAGCTTTTAAAACTTTCCCAGAGTCTGTGGTTATTACAGGAAAAGTAAATGTGTTTAAATATTGCCTGTTTATGCTAACTCCCTTTTCGATCCCTAGGACTTATAGCAAAGGTGACAAGGATTGGTAAGTCATGGTTTACAGGTATAAGTCCTAAAAGGACTCAAAGTACTGATAGGGTGATTTAGTTAGTAAATCACAGGCAGGACTGCTAGTTCAAGGTGTGAATGTTTTATGGGCCCAGGTGAGTATGGTAAAATTGAGCTAGTGGTCCTGCGCGCTCTATCAGTATACTTTACAGAGATTCCTTCAATCTATGCAGCGAGAGGAACTTGTACAAGAAGACAAGGCTTTCAGCATATTGTATCAGTGGCCACACAGACAATATAAAACCCTAGAAGGCCCTGCCTCTTGCCTGTACAGACCTGGTTGGAGTGTTCTTTTTAGTTCCCAAACAGATCCCCCAAACGTTTTACCCGTCATAAATAATCATATGCAAATTTTAAGGTCATGATGAAGATGGAGACCATTGATAATGCATAAACAAAAATGGAGGGAGAAGGAGGTTAAACCAGACCAGGTCGGCCTCCAGTCTGTGTATGAAATACAGGAACCCTATGTCAAGGGTCCAGAGACCTGGTAGGTGTTTGTATGGTCACTGCTTACTAAGTCAGTGTGTACCAAAAATATGTAAGAAAGAAATTTTTTTTTCTAGAGTCCCCTCACTCACCGGGGTTGCCCCACGGTGACATGCTTCATCATTGGGGCCATCCCAGTTCTCTACGAAAAGGGGCGTGCTGCGACAAGGCGACTACGCTGGAGCACTGGTTTTGTGAGATGACTATGTGTGGTGCAAGTGTGGTGATGGTGGAGTGGGTGTGGAATTAAAAATACCGTGCTAGTGGGCCTCAACAATTTATTTTGCTCCTAGTGTGGTATAAAAAATGAAAAAGGGGTAACACTGTATTCCAACTTTTACTGAGCTAGATCAGTGTCAAGGTCAACATGTTTCAAGCTCCCCCAAGCTTTTCTTCAGGACCATACAGGGTCCAGCCCTGTATTGCCACTCCTGTTTTCAAATGAAAAAGTGTTGCTAAAAACTACTTATTTACAATGAACGCTGTTGTTAATAAAACATGCGTGTTGTTGTACATACGTTTTGTATTTTCACTTCGATTTCTGTAAAATAGAATAACAGTTGTTAAATGATGGACAACCCCTTCCAAGAAGGGGAACAACTCACATGCATCTCACTCCAACTAGGGCGTGAGTGTGCCCTTGGCATCATAATGATGCGTGCTGGTTTTCAAACCGGTGTAGAAAAATAAATCACTGTGAATAAAGTGGTTTAGTGGTTTCACACATAAAACATATAGACTTAAGGTGACTATTGACAAGACACACAACACATACACACGGAATAATATGGCAGATGGTTATATTTACATAAAAGAGTGTATGATTACACCCCATGGTCTTAGGCAAGGGCAGGAACGCCTCGTGGAAACATTGCTGAAAAAGGATTGTCAAGGTTTAGAGTTAGAAGGCTCCTTCCTGTTTGCCCGTTTAAAATTGCCGGTTTCCTTGCAATCTAGCGTAGTTCATACACTTACTTCCTATCGGCAAACCCGCTCGGTACTACCTGGTGCTTCCTCACCCGACCGCATACTGATCTGAACCCGGGCTCACGTCAGCCAGAGAGTGGGACACCGCAGACTCCAGCACAGCAATCTAGGGTTGATGATGCCACCCCGCTCTTTATCCATCTGTGCATGCAATGTTGGTCTGGGGAGTAGTATGGTAGTGATAGTATGCTAGTGATATGGTTGTGGAGCATCTGAATGAGGTATGAGTGCAGGGGATTGTTGTTGTCTTTCCGCTTTTTTTCATTCTGTACAGTAACAGTTTGCATATTCTGAAATATATATATGAAATTGTATTGTGATTGTTGCACAAAATAAAATGTTTGCTGAAGTCAATTTTCAAATTTTGATGAATGTGTTTTCAAAATATCCCAAAAACAAAAAGATTTTTAAAAAAATGAAATAATAACTATCAAAAGTGGTGTGTGGAGAGTATTATTTGAGCATGCCCCTGGTTTAGAGCTTTAACAAGCCATTGGTAAAGAAATAGAGGTCGGTGGGTGATTGCTCTTGCAACTACATACATAAAACCACCCCTGCGCCAGATGGCCCTGAAACTTGGAGAGCTGAATCAACAGCACCCCAATGACCCCCTACATCTCTTCTTACCTCTGCTGTTGCTTATTTCCCTCCTGCAGCCTCCAGTGCGACAACAGCAGCCTGTTTATCTGAATCAAGTTGTCGTTTGAAAAGCATTGGTTGTCCGAAGCTGAATTTGCACCCTGCACCTGGTCGCCTCTGTGCCGCTTGTGATGTATGTTTGGTGCTGGTTTGTGACCCCCAGTCCTTGCTCTTACCCCCAAAGCTTGGCCCCTGCAAACGATTACCTACCTGAAAGCAGTGTGGCTTCGAGCACCCCCTGTACCCTTTGATACGCGGTTCACTGACACAACATCGATGTAAATAATATCAATGTTAAAAATATTGAGTAAAAAAAATAGACAACAAAAATATCGACTCCTATTCTTAACGGTTCCGTCATGAGCATTGGTTGAGCTGTGCTCATGATGGAACCGTTCCGTCATGACCACACCCATTTCAAAGGATCCAGCACACCAGAAAAATTTCCTTAGCAGCGATGAGGTTAAACAGCTAAGTACAAAAATATCAACAAACAATATTGATGTAAAAAATATTGAAGTGTAAAATATCGACTTTTAAATAAATATAAAATAATATATATTAAAAATATTAAATATAATTTTAACAAAGTAAAATTAATTTAATATACATTTTAATAAAATATATAACTAATAAGCTTAATAAAAAAATAAACACAAACAAAATAATTTATGCATATATATTTACTTTAAAACAATTAATAAACTACTATTTTTATTTAATGTTAAAAGTTTAAAATAATATAAAAAATAAAAATATATACTAATGATTTAAAATATAAAAAATAAAAATATAAAACAAATTCAAACATTAAACTATAAAAAAAATTAAACTTATATTTTACAATACAATCAGTACAACAGTAGGGAAAGTGTTGGATAGCAAAGGGGTAAAAATAACTATTCCCACTTCAGTGAGTGCAACAGTAGGGTAAGAGATAGCGGAGGAATTACATTTACTATTCGAACTCCAGTGGGTGCAACAGCAGGGAAAGTGTTGGATAGCGGAGGGGTAAAAATTACTAACCCCACTCCAGTGAGGGCAAAAGTGGGGAAAGTGTTAGATAGCGGAGGAGCAAAAATTACTATCCCCACTCCAAAGAGTGCAACAGTAGGGAAAGTGTTGGATAGCTGAGTATTAAGAATTACTATTCCCACTCCACTGAGTGCAACAGTAGGTTAAGTGCTGGATAGCGGAGGTGTTAAAATTACTATTCCAACTCCAGTGAGTGTAAGAGTAGGGAAAGTGTTGGATAGCAGAGGGGTAACAATTACTATTCCCACTCCATTGAGTGCAACAGTAGGGAAAGTGCTGGATAGCGGAGAGAGGTAAAAATGTATATTCCCACTCCAGTGAGTGCAACGTTAAGGAAAGTGTTGGATAGCGGAGAGACACAAATTACTATTCACGCTCAAACAGTTAAAAAATATCTATATCTTAAGAATTAAAACAAATAAATAAACAATATTATTTTTTTAATCAAATATATTAAACATATAAAAAGAAAACATATTATAATATTAATCACATATAACAAAAACGAACAAATATTATATAAAATAAAATAATAAATACATTAAAAACTATATTTTTGCAAACAATATCAAACACTTTTATAATTTTAAAATTGATATTACTTACTTTAAGTCGATATTCTTGACCATGATATTGTTGCTGTCGATATTTCTAAACCACAACATCAATTACTCGATATTTAGCAATTCGATATTTTTTACTCAATATTCTATCAGCACACCTTGAAGTACATTGGGAGGAACTCCAATTTTGACCTTTGCACCCAGCCACCCATTTGTTGCTGGTGGTGTAGTTTTGGTACTCACCTGACCCGTGCCCCTTGCTAATCTTTGATCCCAAAGACTGGAACTGTAAGTCATGTTCATACTTGTATAACCGCATTAATGTTTCCCTCCACAGGATAACATTGAACTCTTTAAAAATTGCACTGTGTTGACTTTTGAAACTGAAAATTATTTTTATTTGCTTACTGTATTGCGAAGATCTTTGTCTTAAAATAAAACACTAAACACTTATTTTTATAAATTCGGTGTGTCAGTTATTGGTCATTTGTGTGCAATAAATTCCTCACACTTCTCTGTGCTAAGCCTAAGGCGGCTCGACCTCACTACCACTAACAGAGCATCTTGTGTTTGCATTGAGCCCTGTACACTTCTGTGGGATTCACTGGACTCTGTGCACATTATAACCTAGGTTGCAGGGATTCTGCACATACAAAGAACAATGCGCAGGAAAACAGGACCTCAGTGTATAGTGGTTGTACCTTCCTACCCCTTTAGTACCCAAAATCCCCAAACCGACTAGCTATAGTGTCCCATTCATTCTCCTACATAATCACAAAGCTACAAAGGATTAGACAACCCAGAATACAACACTCCCGACTCTCTCAGGAATCATGGGAGCAAGACATACCCTTTTGCTCACTCACTCGTTCTTGTCTACAATAAGGATTGTCAGAGTCACTGTAATAGTTCAAAATGTTTATTTTAACTATCCTGTTCTATAATGCAGTGAACGAGCCACTACCAGCAGCAAAATGCATAACCCTAGCACAGTTACCATTGTTTCAATACCATAAAACATGAAAGGGGATATAATTATGTACAGGCAGTCGAAAAAGGACTATAAGGCCTAACCACCTTCCCCTTGGTAAGTTAAGGTTTATTATTTAAAGGAAGATCTCTGCGGTTTGTCAGCAGACCCCATACCTTAAAGCCTAGATGGAAGCTTTACATCATAGGAACAGCATAGCTCTTCTCCATAGAAAGGTCTCTCTCCAAGTGAATGTGAACAACATGCATACCCGTACTATCAAAGCACAAGCTCTCCAGCAGTGCAGCTGTGTTTAGCATGTTTTGTCTAGGTGCTAGGGACTGACCGGAACAGAATAATAAGGGGAATTGTTTATCGACCTTGCACATTGTGTTTATACTAAACTCCAGGAACTAGCAGAACATGAAAAGCAGACAGTTCTCATGTGAAAGGCATAAACAGAGTCTTGCAAAATAAAGGCATGTAGTAACTTTTGCACAAGCAGCATCATGGCAGCAAAGCTCATGCTAACTTGGCAATGTCGTGAATAACACTAACGGCCATATAACACCCTCCCCCTGATAAGGTTGTAGGAGTTCGACGAAAGATTAAAACAGAGTTCAAAGTTGAGCGTAGGTTAGTAGCACTTCAAAAACCCATTTTGGGAAAAGAAAACGTAAAATAAAATAAAAATTATAATAAAGTCAAAAGATGTATGGTGATTAAAACATTTTAGTTTCAATTTTTTAAAAAGGAGTTGGAAAATCCATAAAAGTATGTGAGCTCAAGAATGCAATTTATTCCAAAAGGCCATCCCTATTGTTAGAAGAAAAAAGGGATGCCATCCAATCGAGTACGTCGAAGGAACAGACATGCTCCTCATATTGTGATGCTTCCAGGAGCATATCTGGGCAACTTGCGTGATATTCAATGAAACTTCGTTGTAGGAGGTCCTGCGCAGCCATGCAGATATCCCATTCAGCCAAGATCCCAAATGCAGCAGCATGTACCATGTCGCCATTCCCAAAACTCTGCTCTGCTCATGGGCCTCTAAGGGACCCATTAATTGGTGAAAATCCAGGACTGTACATGAGGTATTGGAGAGACATAAACCCGTAGCCCAAAAGAAAGGGCAATGACGACAGTAGACCATAGGCTGCACGCAAGTTAAGTAGGCAAAGCGAAAAGTCAATCCATAACTCACGCTAAGTGTCGCTAATGGCAAGCATCCAAAAAGTTGTTGCATTCAGTCAAATTACAGTTGCAATTGGCCTGGTCTGTATATTACCACAAGATAAGCAGCCATTGCGTAGCAGAAGCAGAAGGATCAGTATTCCACCTGCAAGCGCCAGTAACAAAGGAAACCCTCCGAAGACGCTAGAAAAGATAGAATGAATAAAAGTCGGTATTACTCCAAATCTTGTCTGGAAAGAAGTCACAAGGCCACATCCCACATTCTTAAAAAAATTAGCAAGGCCTCTGGTGTCAGACCCATTGAATATTTGGTGTATAAGCTCCCCAAAGTGAAGTGGGAGGTTAGTGTTCAGAAGTGACTGAATCTCGCTAGATGTCCTTGCCAACTGCATCTTGAAGGTCTCTTGAGCTGAAGTGAGGGCGACTTCTTGTTGAAACAATTGCACTTTGAGCCTGCTCAGTTTGGTGAAATCTGTTTTCAAAGTAGGAATCAAAGGTACAATTGAACTATCTACTTTCCCATGCGGGGTGGAAAAAGCACATTGCTACAACAAGTAACACGTTGTGAAACTGTTTCAAAATACAGGATCCCTGCCCGTAAACCAAAGCAGTCTTAGTTGTTCAAAATAAGATAACTGTTGTTTGTGAGCAATGTAAAAGTGGGAATTATTGATGGAACGGGAGTTCCTTTAAAAAAACAAGCAAGATTAGGTTCAGATACATTACAAAAGCTGTGTAACTTAATGTGTTTACAAACCAGATAATGTCCTACTGTGGAATTGCAATCCTCCCCTGTTATAAAAACTTCCTTATCATCCCGTTGGCAACTGTAGGGGAATGTAAGGGACCATAATTCATGGAAAAATGCACTACCCAGGGGTTCAAAGTGGCCTATAGGAAAATATTTCATACATGATTTACATTGAAACAGCGAGAATGGTAGAGATACTACCCCATGAATGAACCAAACAGCCGAGTCCGTCTCCGCCACAGAGAATGGCAAGGGTTCCAACTGTTCGATGTGTAATAGCGTGTGTGTAGCATAGGGACATAAATCCCTGCTTATCAGTCAGATTAAAGGATGAAAACAAAGCAGAAGCATTTAAATAGTCACAATGGACTTTGCCCATTTTGAGAGTCTGTAAATTCAATGCATGCTGCATTATTGATCTTAATTGATTCTGACCACAATACAAAACGCATACATCATTCTGAACAATATCAATAACAGATGAAACAATATTATCCAAGGTATAGATGCATGAAGACAGTTTATTGATGCTATTGTCAACAACAGCAAGGACTTTTACCAAATTTGCCTGGTCAATTTGGCGCAGATGAAAAGCTGCTTCCTTCTGCGAAAATTTCCAAATTTCATTATAAAACGCATAAATAAACTATTTATTTCTAGGGGCTTTAGGTCCTAATATAAAATTAGCCCAATTGCTGTTGCTCACCTAGAGCGATAAGTGTTGTTTTAGTGATGACAAAGTGGTATGTTCCGACCATTGTTCGCACAATTTACCCACAGAGTAAGTGGTCACTGTATGTGAATGTGGAAAACGAGGATCTGGTCTAGCCTGTGTGAAACCAGGTGTTAAATTGTAAAATCGCAGTTGACATGCGTTTGAACTTTTTGTCCAGACCAACCAACTGGATTGGTCAATTTCAAAAATATTAAAAGTGTCATTGCGAAACAAAGTTGTAATACATCGTTCGTATAATTGGTTTGTGTGCTCCAATTGTCACATTACACTAAGGAGGAATTGATGGGATATTCAAATTTTAAGCAGTCGCCAAGCCAAAACAAGTGGTCTGGTGTTCTGTATAATTTAAAAATAAAATTTGAGTCGGAAGCAGGCAGGCATGATGCAGAGCTTAAGTACTTTGAACCTGCCAAGCTTTAGTGCACCAAATTGATTTTCAAATCGATTGTATCTTTCCAGTGATCATAACCTTGCTTGGCCAATTCAGTTCTAAAGGAAGTGGAATAGATCAATTTAGTATGGGTAAGAATAAATATGGGCTGCGATGTAGAATGCAATTTAAAAAAATAGGATTCTGGTTTAAACATGTTATAATCTGTAAAATATTCAAACTTATCCCAAAGTGTTTTAGAACTCCCTTGGATGGGAGATGGACAAGGTTCCCATTGAGTGTAATTAAAGACAGGTCGTGCTTGTTTTGTGTAAGTAGTGATGCCCATAATGCTGAACAGAATAAATCAGCATAATTGGCAGATTTCAAATACAAATCTTCAGCATCAAAAGCAGCATAGTATTTCAAATCAGAAAAAAATGAATGCGCAGCTTGCACATCCCAATCATCAGAATGTATGTCATGTTTTAACACATCTCCTAATGAGACACTGAACACGTATGGTATCTTAAGGACCTCCGTCGGATCGTGAATTTCAAAAGCTACTTTATCCCATACGATGCCATCTGCGACTGGGAAAGTGGAAATGTTAACAAGAGTTTGATCACGCTTCATGATGTTGGACGATGTATGAGGAGCCAGAACTCTGTCAACCAAGTTCACAGCGGAGCGTTCTGGCAAATAATTACCATTGATTAGTGTTAGACCTGACACCATTGGTTTGGGTCTCCCTTCCATGTTTTGCTGTTGCCTCATGTGTTTTTGCTAGTTATAGATGCTTTGAGCACTGCGCTACTGCTATTCAGTGCCACAGTGCAAGTGCTCCCATTGGTAAATTGATGTATGGATTAGTGACTCCATGATTGGCTGGTTTGGTTTACTTGTCAAACCCTAGTACAGTACACTAAGTGTGCCCAGGGCTTGTAAATCAAATGATGCTAGTGGGCTTGCAGCACTGGTTGTGCCACCCACAGAAGCAGCCTGTAAAGTGTGTCTCAGGTCTGCCATTGCAGTGCCTGTATGCGGTCTGGTATTGCCATGTTGACTGGGCAAGTGCACCCACTTGCCAGTCACCTAAACCTTCCCTTTTCTGCATATTAGTCACCCCAATGGTAGGCTCAAGGGCAGGGTGCATTGGTGGTAAATGGTAGGTCATGCCCTGATGTGTGTGGCATGTCCTAATAGTGAATTACAGCCAAATTCGTTTTTCACTATTGCAAGGCTACCTGCTCCCCATAGGCTAGAATGGGCAGTTTGATTATAACATCGTTAAATCCTTACTGACTCAGGAAACTAGTTAGAAATTCGAGTTCAGTATGCCTGAACTCAGAATGATAAAATACATATTTTAGGGAAGTTGGTTTTAACATTCTGTGTTTGAAAATACCACTTTTAGAAAGTAGGTATTTTCTTGCCCAACTATCCAAGCCTGCCTCTGCTAGGTTGTGTATTCCTTGTCTGGAGTTTGAGTGACTGGGGCTGGGGGATTCCAGAAGACAGGGTGAGTCAGCACAGGGCCGAATAGAGCTATCTGCATGTAGATGGGTCGAAGGAGTTGCACCAGGGACCTGTGCTTGCCTTTCACAATGCTGGCTCCACCTTCTGTGGTGCGTCTGATGTCCCTGGCCCACACTGTCAAAGGAAAGAAGCAGTCTTGTCATAAAAGTGCTCCAGAACTGACCAGAACAGGTTTGGACTAGGTACAGACACTCTCTGCCTTCAGAGACAAAGGATTTTGGTGGATAAAAGAGGGGACACAGACCCCAGAACTTTCGATCACTTTTGGGAAACAAGAAGAACCTTTGCTGAGGATAGGAACCAGAGAGAAACCGAAGGTGGAGACTATCCCTAAGCTGAGTGCTGTTTGGGGGATTGGCCTGCAGTGGTTGCTTGACTGACAAATAAAGGAGAAAGGAACTTTGTGCTACTTTCATCAACTTGTAAAGGATCTCCAAGAGCTTTGAGATTGAGCCCGACTCCTGCTGAAGTTTCAGGGATAACAGACTTCACCAACCAGCTCCTCCGAGTTCTTTTGAAGTGCCTACTGTTGTGCTGGGCCTTCTGAGGAACTGCGTGTCGCAAGGAGCTGGAAGCGCGACTCACGAAGAAGAAGCGTGATGCAGCTGCAGCCGCTGTTGTCGCATCACTGAAGAAGGGTGTCGCCGCTGCGACTTTCGCATTTCATCACAGAAGCGCCTCATATCGCCAGAGAACAGTGTCACAGTCGCAGCAGATGCCGTCGCATCACAGGAGAAGCGTGCCACAGTCGCAGATGCTGTCGTTGCATCACTGAGGAAGGGTGTTGCCGCTGCCGCATCGCATCACTGAAGCGCCTCGCATCACCGGGGAAGAGTGTCACCGTCGCAGCAGACTCCGTCGCATCACCGGAGAAGCGTGTCGCAGGGTCTGTCGCGCTTCAGAATATTCGTTGAGTCGCCACACGGCCTTCGGGTGGGCACGCATCATTGTTGCATCAAGAAGACAACACCATTTTGTTTCATTGCACCGGATCTTCATTGCATCACGGCGATGCGGGTTGCGTTGCCATGGAAGCGCAGTAAGAAACCAAAGCATCACCTCCCCATGCAGAGAAGAACCAACGCATCACCACCCCCTGCGCAGCAGTAGGGAACCGACGCATCACCTTCGTTGTATAGCGTTACACATCCAAAGGTACATTGAACTTAAAGTGTTGCTTTTACCATCTAAAGAGAACTAAGCTATTTCTACCATTTTTATCATATGTGGTCTTGTGTTAAGTCTATATAAAAATACTTTGAAGTAATACTACAACTTGTGTGGTGTGAGGTACCAGGTTTTTAGGGACCCGGCGGTGCCAGGGGGACACCCAAAGACCTCTTGAGTTCTTCCTGATTTGGACCTTTTAACACAGAGTCTTCTAGGTGATGTCAGGGATCGAGTTTATTGGCTGCAACCAGTAACAGGTGTCCTAGAAGTACAACAGAATGAAGCGCATGTATGTTCTCAGGAGACTGCTCGTTTTTACAGAACCAGCCTTCTCTTTTTATACAAAAATATAAGCTTCAGGCAAGAATTCTTTGTTTTACGGTTCAACCATATACATATTTTCACAACCAAGAAAAAGCAGAGTCATGATGGCAAGCCCATATTTTTGTTTGTCCAGTTTGTGATGGATTACCCGGCAAGGCCCAGAACTTCCATCAGATATCGATGAACCCCCAATAAAATCGGGCACCTCCTCCTTGTAAGACTAGCCATAAAGAAGAAACAGGGACAGGTGTGTGTGTGATTAGCCCTAGTTTGTATGCGCTGAATGGTTTATGACATGTTGTGCTTTGATGCTAATCTCGCTCGGCCTTTGGGATGGGGACTGCCCGAACAGGTTTCGCTTGAGGCAGTGGAGTTAGCTTCCCCAGGTCACAGAGGAGTCAGGAAAGGTCTACGTGTCCTTTCAGCTCGAATTCGGCCCTGGTCAATTGACTATGTAAGGGCAACCACAAGATGGATGACGCTCACAAAATGGAACCCGAGGGTTCAAGACAGAAACTACGATTTTAAGGTGATTGCATCACTCGATCATGACGCAAATGCATAGAAATAATGTCTCAATCATTACCGCTCTGCCAATACCAAATTCGTCATGGTATGATGACATTTTTGACACAAGTGTTGGGCTTCGGCACCACATTATAGTAGGGTCCATAATTTTCAGTACCACAGGTGTCCATCTGTAGTGTTGTCACTGGGTTACTATATGTGTTCACAAATGTTTTACCCACTGCCTCTGAGATCAGCCTGTCTGCTCGTGCCAAGCTACCAAGGGGGTGAGCAGGGGTTATTTTAGGAGTGTACCCCCTAACTCTGACTAGACACAAGGGTCCCTATTTGGTCAAAGGTACCTACCTCTGCCAACTAGAGACCCCCAAATGTAACAATTAGTAAGAAAAACACTGTCACAAATACGATCGACATGAAGAGAAAAATCAGGATAAGCACCATGCAGATGTAGGTCCAAGTGGGACCAGGTAAGAAACCTCCGATCTACCAACCTCGCACTGGGCCGAAACCCCACTCATCCACAGTGCCAGAGCAGGTGGAAGATCCTTCTCTCACATTGCAGTCAATACCTGGAACGAGCTACCAGAAGACATCAGACGCGCCCCTCCCTGAACACCATCAGGAAGACCCTCAATACCTGGCTCTTCGGCTAAACAGATCTGCCACCCCCTCAGCGCCTTGAGACCCTCACGATAGAGTAGCGCGCTTACAATTCCCTGATTGATTGATTGAGGTAAGTCTTTTTGAACCAAGAGATAAAAATACACAATTTTGTAGGTTGACGGTCCAAAGTGGAAGACTAGGAGGATGCGTCAGAAAAGAAGCTGAATTGCAAAAACAACAGGTGATGGACCGAATGTGGATCAATGTCACACATTCAACCCAGTCAAAAGATCTGGGTCCTAATCCATCGTAATTTTGCACTCCACACCACCCTGGGTTAGACAATGGCGATATGCAAATCAGCTCTGACCCTGTGCCCCATGGGAACAGTCCAGTCCGAACTACAAAAGCCATGTCCTTCCCAGAACGGAATCAAGCATCCGAGGACCGGACCGGTTTCGAGGTAACACCTCTCATCAGCCCGGCTAGCTTGACTCCAGTGGTGTGGAGTGCCTGGGACCCACGTCTGGGCATCCCCAGTACACTTATAGCGGAATTGCAAAAACAACAGGTGATGGACCCAATGTGGATCAATGTCACACATTCAACCCAGTCAAAAGATCTGGGTCCTAATCCATCGTTTTTTTGCACTCCACACCACCCTGGGTTAGACAATGGCGATATGCAAATCAGCTCTGACCCTGTGCCCCATGGGAACAGTCCAGTCCGAACTACAAAAGCCATGTCCTTCCCAGAACGGAATCAAGCATCCGAGGACCGGACCGGTTTCGAGGTAACACCTCTCATCAGCCCGGCTAGCTTGACTCCAGTGGTGTGGAGTGCCTGGGACCCACGTCTGGGCATCCCCAGTACACTTATAGCGGAATTGCAAAAACAACAGGTGATGGACCGAATGTGGATCAATGTCACACATTCAACCCAGTCAAAAGATCTGGGTCCTAATCCATCGTTTTTTTGCACTCCACACCACCCTGGGTTAGACAATGGCGATATGCAAATCAGCTCTGACCCTGTGCCCCATGGGAACAGTCCAGTCCGAACTACAAAAGCCATGTCCTTCCCAGAACGGAGTCAAGCATCCGAGGACCGGACCGGTTTCGAGGTAACACCTCTCATCAGCCCGGCTAGCTTGACTCCAGTGGTGTGGAGTGCCTGGGACCCACGTCTGGGCATCCCCAGTACACTTATAGCGGAATTGCAAAAACAACAGGTGATGGACCGAATGTGGATCAATGTCACACATTCAACCCAGTCAAAAGATCTGGGTCCTAATCCATCGTTTTTTTGCACTCCACACCACCCTGGGTTAGACGATGGCGATATGCAAATCAGCTCTGACCCTGTGCCCCATGGGAACAGTCCAGTCCGAACTACAAAAGCCATGTCCTTCCCAGAACGGAATCAAGCATCCGAGGACCGGACCGGTTTCGAGGTAACACCTCTCATCAGCCCGGCTAGCTTGACTCCAGTGGTGTGGAGTGCCTGGGACCCACGTCTGGGCATCCCCAGTACACTTATAGCGGAATTGCAAAAACAACAGGTGATGGACCGAATGTGGATCAATGTCACACATTCAACCCAGTCAAAAGATCTGGGTCCTAATCCATCATTTTTTTGCACTCCACACCACCCTGGGTTAGACAATGGCGATATGCAAATCAGCTCTGACCCTGTGCCCCATGGGAACAGTCCAGTCCGAACTACAAAAGCCATGTCCTTCCCAGAACGGAATCAAGCATCCGAGGACCGGACCGGTTTCGAGGTAACACCTCTCATCAGCCCGGCTAGCTTGACTCCAGTGGTGTGGGGTGCCTGGGACCCACGTCTGGGCATCCCCAGTACACTTATAGCGGAATTGCAAAAACAACAGGTGATGGACCGAATGTGGATCAATGTCACACATTCAACCCAGTCAAAAGATCTGGGTCCTAATCCATCGTTTTTTTGCACTCCACACCACCCTGGGTTAGACAATGGCGATATGCAAATCAGCTCTGACCCTGTGCCCCATGGGAACAGTCCAGTCCTAACTACAAAAGCCATGTCCTTCCCAGAACGGAATCAAGCATCCGAGGACCAGACCGGTTTTGAGGTAACACCTCTCATCAGCCCGGCTAGCTTGACTCCAGTGGTGTGGAGTGCCTGGGACCCACGTCTGGGCATCCCCAGTACACTTATAGCGGAATTGCAAAAACAACAGGTGATGGACCGAATGTGGATCAATGTCACACATTCAACCCAGTCAAAAGATCTGGGTCCTAATCCATCGTTTTTTTGCACTCCACACCACCCTGAGTTAGACAATGGCGATATGTAAATCAGCTCTGACCCTGTGCCCCATGGGAACAGTCCAGTCCGAACTACAAAAGCCATGTCCTTCCCAGAACGGAATCAAGCATCCGAGGACCGGAAGGTTTCGAGGTAACACCTCTCATCAGCCCGGCTAGCTTGACTCCAGTGGTGTGGAGTGCCTGGGACCCACGTCTGGGCATCCCCAGTACACTTATAGCGGAATTGCAAAAACAACAGGTGATGGACCCAATGTGGATCAATGTCACACATTCAACCCAGTCAAAAGATCTGGGTCCTAATCCATTGTTTTTTTGCACTCCACACCACCCTGGGTTAGACAATGGCGATATGCAAATCAGCTCTGACCCTGTGCCCCATGGGAACAGTCCAGTCCGAACTACAAAAGCCATGTCCTTCCCAGAACGGAATCAAGCATCCGAGGACCGGACCGGTTTCGAGGTAACACCTCTCATCAGCCCGGCTAGCTTGACTCCAGTGGTGTGGAGTGCCTGGGACCCACGTCTGGGCATCCCCAGTACACTTATAGCGGAATTGCAAAAACAACAGGTGATGGACCGAATGTGGATCAATGTCACACATTCAACCCAGTCAAAAGAGCTGGGTCCTAATCCATCGAAAAGAATCTGGCATGATCTCCAAAGTAACTGCTTGCAGTTCTGTTAATTAGAGGTGGTAGTGCCTTACCAGCGTGATGTTGTTGAGCATTGTTCGGCACCCCACTATTAGACTCATCTGTAGGGTAAGTATACTCGACGTCTGTATTGGAATAGGATGGAAGGAGAACAGGTGAAAAGTCAATAGTTGTGTCCGTCACTCCCTCACCCACACAGGCATTAGTGGATGAGGATGAAGTCAGCGGATTCAATGAAATTGCGTTGCACAAAACTGCAGGCGTGACACTATTCAGAATCGGACAGACGGTGTAGCTTGACATTGTCCACTGAGATATATCTCTTGTCTTTGCGACCAGGTAAAGGTGGCAAAACAACTGTGCGAGTTCCATTCAAACCAAGTACTGAAACCAGTGCACAATAAGAGGGACTAAATTATTATTTGTTCTCCAGTTTTACTTGTACCAGATCTCCAATTTTAAGAAGTCAGCCAGCTACCGGAATCAGCAAAGCTGCATCTTTAGAAAAGGGTAAATGCTCAGTTGCATAGCTGTCACAGGTCTTTTGTAGGTCCTGTAACATAGTAGAATGATTATCTATGTCAAAGATTGCGGCAGCCGCCACAATGGCTAGACCATTAGGTCTGGCACAAACATTTTAATGCCAAAGAGAATTTTGTATGGGGTCCACCCACCCAGACATCTTCTAAGGAGAATATTTAGTGCACATTGAACCCCATACAGTGGACCAGCCAGTTCCTGCCAGTACCTAAGACTCTAGCCGTCAAAGATTGATTTAGTCATGGTTCATTCGCTTCACTATGGAACTGCCCTCAGGCCTATATTGCGACGAAAACTATACCTGCACCCCCATTGACATCATTGCGTCCTTGTACGCCTTAGATGCGAACACTGGACCCTGGTCAGAATGGAAGGTACCACAGGCAAACATCCCGACAAAGACACACAAATCTCATAATTGAGGTATGTTCCGGAAGCCAGCTGGCTGAAGAAAATGTAGGTTGAATCAACGCATATAGTGGTTTGATACGCTGGGCATGATCTGGAATGTATGTCCTCCCGAAATGTAAAAATCCTAGCAGAGGGACATTTTTTCAGTGTAGAAGGAGGTTGCAATTGTGCATATTTCTCCAGAAAGTGAGGGGCTAACCCCCACCATCATTATTGAGCTCGTAGCCCAAAAAGAGCACCACAAAATGTGCGATTTCGCAAAATTGAATTTGTATCCATAGTCGGTAAATGACAAAAGAATGTGGTTGACACGGACAAGATGTGGCATCAGCTCATCGTCCGTCAGATAAATATTGTTAGATTTGGGGGTCTCTAGTTGGCACAGGTAGGTACTTGGGACAAATAGGAACCCTTGCCTCTAGTCAGGGTAAGGGGGTACACTCCTAAAATAACCCCTGCTCATCCCCTTGGTAGCTTGGCATGAGCAGACAGGCTTATCTCAGAGGCAGAGTGTAAAACATTTGTGAACACATACAGTCATTAAGCGACAACACTATAGATGGACACCACATACGTTGTATATTAAAAATAAGTATTCTTTTATATAGATTTAACACAAGACCACAAATGAAAAAAACCCACAATACTATACCTAAAATGGTAGTTTTAGCTTAGTTCTCTTTAGTTCTTAAAATGCGACACTTTGAGTCAATGTACCTTACAATGCGTCACGCCTCCACAGTGAAAGTGTTGCAGAGATGGAGATGCGACAAAGATCAGGTGCAAAGAAATAGAGATGTGACGTTCTTCCTGATGCATTAGTAGTGGTGAGATGCACACCAATTTCTTCCTTTTATGTTCGTTTTTAATCCATGATTAACTTCTTCAAACCTGTGCTGGCGTGCACGCTGGAAACGCGCTGCACCCTTTTGCACTAGCAATATCAGTAAACACACGGGGGACCTGTTAAGGGTCCCACTCCAACTGCACAGCCACATGTGCCTTCAAATGAATCCAATAAACCAATTATGTTTTTCTTATCATTATATCCATTTTTAAACACAATTTTTTCTTCTTTTCATCAATTTTTCATCAATTTATTTTATCCATTTTCCATTTTGTTGTTCAAGAATATTCATGACCAGGAGATGTTTTCCATAAAACACGACTTTATTTTAGCTTCACCCAATGCATTTCGGTTCGAAACCTTCGTCAGGGGTGTATCTACAAAATCAATTAATACATTCATCAGTTTAGATCTACATGAGTATTTACATCACATCTTCCTTAAAGTTAAACAAAGAACGTATTTCTCAACAATGTCGTATTTAACTCTATTGATAATTAGCTTTCACTTTCGTGGTGTATGTTTTTATCAAGCATCACTTAACCAGCTATCATCCTTATAAGACCCACAGTTTCCTCAACGACACTACACATGTATAAAAAAAGAGATTTTCACTATTATTATAATGCCATTGTTTACTGTTCTTCCTGATGCAGCACGCTTCTCCGATGTTGCGAAAAATCTCGACTTGATGCGTCAGCTACATCGGTGACACCCTTGTTCAGTGATGCGACAACAGCGGCGACCCTTTTCTCCGACGATGTGAGACGCTTCCGCTCGATGCGACAACTGCAGCAGCGACACCCTTCTACGTGGATGCGAGGCGCTTCTTGTGATGTGGTGCAATGCAACAGCTACAGCGGCGACATCCTTACTCAGTGATGCGACGGCAGCCGCTGCGATGGTGACACGCTTCTTCCTCATTGCGAGACGATTCTCTTGATGCGGTGCAATGCGTCAGCTACAGCGGCGACCTCCACGATGCAACGGCAGCGGCTGTGACGGTGACACGTTTCTTCGGGGTTGCGGGACGGTTCTTGAGATGCAGTGCAATGCGTCAGCTACAGCGCCGACATCCATGATACGATGGCGACACGCTTCTCCCTCTTGAGTCGCGCTTCAAGCTCCTTGCGACACGGAGTCCCTCAGAAGGCCCAAAACAGCAGCAGGCACTTCCAAAAAACTCTGGGGAGCTGGGAGTTGAAGTCTGTTGTCCCTGAGAGTTCAGCAGGAGACAAGCTCCTCTCTTCAGCCCTTGGAGAAATAGAAGTTGAAGTAAAGCACACAAAGTTCCTTTCTCCTTTCTTTGGCAGTCAGGCAACCACTGCAGGCCAATCCCCCAAGCAGCACTTCAGCTTAGGGATAGTCTCTCCTCAGTTTCTTTAGGTTCCTCTTCTCAGCAACGGTTTCTTGTTGTTGTCCAAAAGTGATCTAATTTCTTGGGATCAAGGGCCCAATATTTATACCCCAAAATCCTTTGTCCTCTGAAGCAGAGGGGCCTTTGCCTAGTCCAAACCTGTTCTGGTCAGTCCTGGAGCACTCTGTTTACATGACTCCTTCTTTCCTTTCACAAAGCAGGGTAGAAACATCAGACGTCCCACAGGAGGTGGAGCCAGCATTGTGGGGGGAAGGCACAGCTCTGGAGCACTCTGTTGACATAACTCTATCTCTCCTTTAACCCCTTCCATGCTCATGACGAGCTCAGCTCGTCATGAGGCACGGTTGAGCTGTGCTGATGACGAGCTGAGCTCGTCATGAACAATGGTAAATCTGAGATCCCAGCACCGGGGGGGAAAATGCACAGCAGCGATGTGGTTAACAGTGCAGGGCAGAGACATAAGACACACCACAGGAGGTGGAGCCAGCATTGTGGAGGGAAGGCACAGCCTTATTTAGGTCTCAGGTGCAACTCCTCCCACCCATTTAGATGCAATCCAATACACAATAATTTATCTTAAAAAGCTCAGTAAAAAGCGTAACTATAAAAGCATAAAAAGAATCCAGGGCCAAAATACATTAAGCATCAGAGAGTAGATTTTTGCTTTACAATAAATATATATAAATATATTTTAAAAACAAAATCTTAATTCTGGCTTAGGTGCGCGCACGAATTACCCACATCCAGTGTAAAAATTTAGAGACAGCAATAACTATAGGTTCTGAGCAATTTGTTTTTAGAATCCTTAGTGCCTCAGAACCTGTGATAATACCCAACTGCAAACAAATAGGCTTCAACCACGAATGCCTAGGATGCTTGTACTCTGGGCAAATAAACAGAATATGTGCTATGCTTTCCGGCTGAGATGGACAGAATGGACAGCTTAAGTTGGTATTAACATGCCGGTGGCTGATGAAGGAATTGACAGGAGCGTTCCCACCCTAAATTGGTGGTACCGTTTCCTGTCTCCGGGAAGCGTGATAAAATCCCAGTATCTTTCATATGCAATTTCATGTTTGTGCTCCAGGAAGTCTCTTGAGAGCGAAGGACTGGTGCAGTTCCTAAACCGTCTCAAAGAGACCATTGTCTAGTATAACTCTCTAAAAACCTTTCTAGATGGAAAATTAGCAATAGGATTCTCCCACAGAGAACTCAAGCCCATGGCAGTATAAACAGCCCTTGCCCCACTCATCCAAGGGGTTCTGCGGGCGCTGTCAGCATCTTGGTCCTGAGGAAAGCCAGTTTTAATCATAAAGGCCTGGCTGAAACATGTAGACCACACTTGGATGTAGGAGACCCTAATTAACACTCCTATAACATCCATCAGCCTTTTTTAATACTAACAGTGACCCAGTTATTAAAATATAATTTACCCTCAGGTACTGGGATCCCTGTATAGCTTTTAAACTTTCACCTTCACGTCACTACACTGCACACTCAGAAACATACCTGCTATGCTGTTTTCAGGTGTCGAAGCACACCCGGGACACACTCGGTGTCACTGGGTGGGCCGGATGATGAAGCATGCCACCAACCAGGTTGGTGGGTGAGGGCTTCATGAACAAACAAAAGGGTTTGTACCCTGTCTTACAGTCTTGAGTCTATGCAAATTCCCAAATAGGCTAGTCCTTATTGATTTCACATATAAACCCTGGGGATACAGACTAGCTACCTAGTCCTCTCTCCTTTGATAGTGATATGCGCTAATTTTAGTGCCATCAATTTTGAGCGCTGGGGCGATAGGATTTGTAGCTGAGAGGCGAAGCTACTTAGTTAGGGCACCAGCTAGTTGTGCGTGTTTGGTAACCAGCTGGTTACTATGGGGTTTCCAATCTAGTTTGGAGCCCAGAGTTATGCCAAGGTAAGAAAAGACTTGGGTCTGCTCTAACATAGCACCATTCATGACCACCCTCCCCCTTAAAAAGCTTGTGCTTGTGAAGCACCATAAACTTAGTCTTGCTCACATTTATGGTAAGACTAAAATCTTTGCAGAATACCTCGAAACACACTGTGGCCTTCTGAAGGACTTGCTGGGTTTTAGAAATTAACAAGGTGTCATCTGCAAATATTAGCAGAGGGATCAGTTTGCCATCCAACTTAGGGGCATCAGTAGGATGGTTCTCAAAATACTGAATTACCCTGTTAATGTACAGCAAGAAAAGTGTTGGTGCTAGTACACACTCTTGGCCTAACCCCCTGGAAATGGGAAACCTGCCAGTTACTTTTCCTTGCTGACCCCAATGAACTTGGGCAAAGTTAGCATCGTGAAGTTTGATTAAAAAAGCCAGTACATCAAGTGGCATACCCTGTTGTGATGTGGTGGGTTCTCCGATGGGGGGGGACAGTCCCCGGACATGGACTGGTGGTCAGCCACCCCGCTTTCACCTACTTCCCTTCCCTTGTTTCAGCAGCCTGAAGACGGCCCACGGGATGCGTGGGCAGTACAAGATCAAGACCGCTGGTGGCAAGACGAGAAAGTAGCAGATCCCTTTAAGTGGGAGTATCCAACGCAAGTAGACACACCCTCCGCAAGCGTCACGATGTCAAAAGCAGGGAGGACCCAGGAAGTGACGGACGGCGTATCCCCGGAGGAGAAAGGAGTTTGCTACATCGGAGAAGAGAGAAAGACCAAAGAGGAGAGTATCGACAGAGCCCTGCAGACCAGGAAGGAGTCGGAGAAGCCAGGATGTCACCGTTCCCACGAGGTGCCCCGCCACACTCCCACAGGATGAGCGTGGCTCCAACAGGTACGGGGCAGAGTGGCGGGCTGGGTGGGACGCAGGATACTGCCAGCCGAGTAACCTGTATATAATAGCCTTGTGTATAGTCCTCGACTCCCCTGTTCCCTGCACGAGCACCTCGCACTACGGCTGTAGAAATTAACAGAGCAGTAGTTACCCTCACTCCCGTCCTAATCCTTCTGAGTCCATACCCTTCCACTAAATCTGTCCTCTTTCTCCTTCTATTTCGGTGACTGCCCCGGAATCGGTGAGACAAGGGGCCACCTGAGGGAGAACAAGCTGGAGTCCATAAGAAAAACACCTATCAACCCGGCTGCTTTTGCCAGAGAGAGAATTACCAGCAGAAGGCGGAAGTCCTATATAAAAATAAAACCTTCCCTTAAAACTTTCTTTAAAGTTTCTGACTCCATCTCTTCCACACCGTCCCCTCCTCCCTCTCCAACCCTATCGAACCCAGGACAATTGGTGTCAGAAGTGGGATTACCAGCACAAACTGTCTGCTGCAAAGAGATGGATGCCCTGATACAGCACGTGATTAAAGGTCAGGAGAAGCTTGAGTGGGCTGTGGAGTGGCAGTTGTCCTCGGCACATGAAGACAGGGAAATGTTTAAGACTACCATAGCGGCCCTCATTGAGAGCTTGAAGCACGTGCCTCCTCTACCCGGGTTTGTTACCGGAGAGACTAGGGTACATACACCAAACCCCTCTGGTATTGCCCTACAAAAGTAGGTGAGGATCCGGACGCCTTTTTGATGAACTTCGAAAATGCCGCCTGCGCTTTGGGCTGGCCCGAAGAGAAGTAGCCCTTCTTTCTTGCGCCTCTCCTCACGGGGGAGGCCCAGTCAGCCTACCAAGCAGTCAATCCCCTGGGGAACACCCCATACCCGACAATTAAGGACGTCATTTTGGATCATTTGGGACTCGATCAGGAAGCCTATAGAGTGCGCTTCCGAAAGGAGAGAGGGGTACCCGGGGAGAACCCCAAAACTCTCTTCTTCCGTTTAAAAATGATGGCAGATAAATGGTTGAAGCCGGAGTTGTGCAACAAGGAGGAGATACTGAATAAAATTTATTTAGAGCAGTTCATGGACTCTCTCCCCTATGCTTCCCAGAGATGGCTGTGCCTGCATTCCGGACTGGATATAGGACAGGCCATTGAGATGGCGGCTACTTTCGCCAGAGCCCAGCCCAGGATACCCACCTGGGGAAACGAGAAAAGCAGTAAACAGCCCTCGCTCCAGAGGTTGAGAAGAAATACAAACCAAGTGGGAAGACACCACGTCCCAGACCACCGGGAGGACTTTCCCCATTGGGGAGAGCACCCCAATGCTTTGAATGTGGGGAATGGGGCCATAGAGCCCGAATGTGCCCCCGCAAACGACCCCAGGATGAACCGATGGAAGTGGGGTACCTGCCCAAAACGGTGCTATACTCAGCTGAAATGGGTGCTTCATTTTATGTAAGTATGGGGATGAATGGGTATAAAGCAAGGGCTCTTCTAGATTCCGGATGCAGACAGTCGGTAGTGCAAGAGCGCTTTGTTCTCCCCAGCCAAATTGCTCCCAAAGCAACAGTTTACATAAGATGCGTCCATGGGGACGTAAAACCCTACCTCTTGGCCGCTATTACATTAACTATCCCCGAAAAAGAGTTGTGTTCTGTCAGGGTGGGGGTGGTGGACACCCTACCCGAAGATATGATCCTAGGAGTAGATAACCCTGAGTTCTTATCCCTCTTTCGGAACACCCTGAACCAACACCAAACCCCGGAGAATAGGCCTATTCCTGCATATATAACCCCTGAACCGTGGGCAGAGGACCGCAGTTTCAAATTCGCCCAAGGCGAAGACAGACCCCTATACAATGCATGGGAAAGCGTGCATACATCCCAGGGAAACCCCACCCCAGTCTATTCCCGGTTTATCATAAAAAAGGACCTGCTATACAGGGTATCACAGGAAGGGAGCTGCCCCCAGCTATTAGTACCCACCCCCTTTAAGGAGCAAGTGCTCTTCTTTGCAAACACCCACCTCACGGCAGGAAATGCCGGGAAGGAAAAGACCACAGAAAGTATTCTAAGGCACTTCTTTTGGCCCGGAATATATAAGGAGGTACAGTAATACTGCGCAAGATGCGAGATCTGTCAGCGACGTAACACTCACAGACCCGTAGGGGCCCCCTTGCAACCGATGCCCATCATAGGCATACCCTTTGAATGCATGGGCGTGGACCTAATAGGCCCCCTACCTAAATCCTCAAAAGGAAATCTATATGCTCTCAATATCGTGGATTATGCCACTAGATTCATCGAAGCGTTTCCATTGAGAGCTCCCACCACGACTGCCATTGCAGGGAAATTCGTAGAACTGTTTTCGAGAGTAGGCTTCCCCAAAGAAGTCTTGACCGATCAAGGTACCCCTTTTACCTCCAGACTGATGAAGGAAGTATGCAAAACGTTGGACGTAAAACACCTGAAAACATCCGTTTACCACCCCCAAACTGACGGGTTGGTGGAAAGATACAATCAGACCCTCAAGTCCACCTTGAAGAAAATGTTGACCTCGGAGGGTCCGGATTGGGATCGGCTGTTACTCCTGGCCCTCTACGTGTTGAGAGCGCAGAAACAGAGTAGCCTAGGCTGCTCATCCTTCGAGCTCCTGTATGGACGCCTCCCTAGATCATTGATGGAGATGACCAAACACATGTGGGAGTCCGAAGAAGCACAAGAACAGAGGTCTGTGCTGGAGTATACCATGCAATTAAGAGCTAAATTAGGCAAACTAAGAGACCTATCATACTCCAATCTGGAGAGCAGCCAAAAACAGCAAAAGAAAAACTACGATAAAGGAAAAAGATTGTGGCGCCTTGCGGTGGGAAAGTGGGCCCTAGTGTTACTACCCTCCATCTGCAGCAAGAGAAAAACCAAATGGCAAGGGCCCTTCCAGGTAGTGGAGACGATAGGGGACACCACTTAACGGCTACGCCTGTCCTCCACGAAGACTCAATGCTACCACATAAATCTATTGAAAGAATGGATAGGTCCTGCGCCCAAAGGGACCCATTTGGCGGTACCCTCAGCTGACAGAGTCACCTCCACGGTAGACAATCTAGTGGTAAACCCTAACCTGACGGAACAAAGGAAGAAGGTGAGGTTCGGTAAATTCTGAACCTGGGTCATAAAGGTCATGGTTCTGTTACAATTTTGGTAACAGCGAACCGTAAACAGTGAGTTCAGCAAGTATGAGTGTTTTCGTTATGTTACACACATGGATTCACTATGTATTTGGAGATTTCATTCTGAACAATGGGTTCCATTTTGTGCATGGCAGCCATTTTGTGGTTGCCCTCACATAGGCCGATGACTTTAGCTGACTCTTGGATGACCTGAGTGAACTGACCCTGTTGCCTGAAGCTGACCTTGTTAGACCAGTTCCTTGCCCAGTAGCTGATCAAGATTAAGGGTCAGAGCACAGGAGATTGCAAAGTTTGGTATACACATACACACCCCTTATCCTACCTCTCATCTGTTTCTGTTCCTTCTTTTTATGACCTGTTTACGATATGATTCAGAAAAGGGGGTGGTGATGAACAGAGTGTCTGAATTAAGCAGACCACTCTTACCCAGTCCAAAGATCAGGGCTTTATCCATCACCGTTTTTAGCTCACTGCACCATCCCAGCTCAGAACTTGGCTATATGCAAATTAGTCTGACCCTGGCCCAGTGCATCATGGGAACAGGGCAGACCAAACTACCAAGCCAATTCTTATACTGGGAAGGAAACAAGCTACGGGGGACCGGTTTCTGGCATTTCAGCCGTCTTCGGCCCGGCTTGCTTGAATCCTGATGGTGCAATGAGCTAGGGACTCACATCTGAGTATACCCTTCCACGCTTATGGTGGACAAAAATGATTCAGAAAAGGGGGTGGTGATGAACAGAGTGTCTGAATTAAGCAGACCACTCCTACCCAGTCCAAAGATCAGGGCTTTATCCATCACCGTTATTTAGCTCACTGCACCATCCCAGCTCTGAACTTGGCTATATGCAAATTAGTCTGACCCTGGCCCAGTGCATCATGGGAACAGGGCAGACCAAACTACCAAGCCAATTCTTATACTGGGAAGGAAACAAGCTACCGGGGACTGGTTTCTGGCATTTCAGCCGTCTTCGGCCCGGCTTGCTTGAATCCTGATGGTGCAATGAGCTAGGGACTCACATCTGAGTATACCCTTCCACGCTTATGGTGGACAAAAATGATTCAGAAAAGGGGGTGGTGATGAACAGAGTGTCTGAATTAAGCAGACCACTCTTACCCAGTCCAAAGATCAGGGCTTTATCCATCACCGTTTTTTAGCTCACTGCACCATCCCAGCTCAGAACTTGGCTATATGCAAATTAGTCTGACCCTGGCCCAGTGCATCATGGGAACAGGGCAGACCAAACTACCAAGCCAATTCTTATACTGGGAAGGAAACAAGCTACCGGGGACCGGTTTCTGGCATTTCAGCCGTCTTCGGCCCGGCTTGCTTGAATCCTGATGGTGCAATGAGCTAGGGACTCACATCTGAGTATACCCTTCCACGCTTATGGTGGACAAAAATGATTCAGAAAAAGGGGTGGTGATGAACAGAGTGTCTGAATTAGGCAGACCACTCTTACCCAGTCCAAAGATCAAGGCTTTATCCATCACCGTTTTTTAGCTCACTGCACCATCCCAGCTCAGAACTTGGCTATATGCAAATTAGTCTGACCCTGGCCCAGTGCATCATGGGAACAGGGCAGACCAAACTACCAAGCCAATTCTTATACTGGGAAGGAAACAAGCTACCAGGGACCGGTTTCTGGCATGTTTACGATATGGGTTGTGGTGTTTTATTATGGGTTTGTCCAGCTTGTGTAAGAAGGAATGTTTTTTTTTTGCATGCTTGCAAAAGCTAGGACTGCCCCCTTTCTTTTATGCTGAGTTTTGTAACTCTAAAACATATATAAGGCCTCTGTTCTCTGTATTCCTCAGACTACCTCATTCATTTGCTACGGCTTCTGTGTGACGTGGCCTCACTTATTAAATTTAATAAAGATGTCTTTTTCATATTTCTACTTCTGTGCCAAGTTGTTTATTGATATTAGTAAGACCCCTGAGAATGAAGATTTTAGAATTTCCTCAAATGGCGCAGCCAACGCGGGGCTCATCAGAGAAGTGACTTTCTGTGGGAGTGATCTTGTCAGGAGACTGAAATCTACTGAGGAGGACAGAACAGGATTCTACTAAGAAGGTACTCTGTGCACAGGGATTCTGGAGATTCTTTGTTTCTGCAGCCCAGTATATTTCTGATCTTCCTGATTTTGATCCTCCACATGATGTCACTCCTGACTGAGAACCTTTTTGGCGTGAGTATTCTAAAAAGACCGTTAGGTCATGTAGAACTTGACAGTTAGAATTTGGATAACCTTTTGTTTAGTAAAAGTAAGAGTTAAGTATAAGTGGGTCGCTCCCAGTCCTTTGGTTGTTCAAATTTGGAAATGTAGCTTTGGAACTTTGGAATTTGTGTTGGCTAACTTTTTGTTTGTATAGGTTTGGATATGCGAATTGCAATTTGTGTAGAACAGGTAATGAGGAGAATTTTCTCTATTTGGTCCTTAGGAACGGTGCACCTTAAGCACTACTTTGATTATAATACTTGCGTATTCCGCAGTATTTTTGGCATGCCTGTTTTAAGCTCACATGAACAATGTGTTGCTTCTTTGAAAGGTACCGTAGTATGATGTGAAGTAAATTAGCCGGCTTACCCTAAAGGGAATATCTAAATAGGTTAGATTTAAAAACATATTTCTTCCTTGGTGATTTTGTATCCCCAGGGAATTAAAATATGACATAATACAAAACAAGGATCCTTTGTTCTGCGCAGTTTTATGAATGAAGATATGCAGAACGATTTTGTTGGGTTCTGCTAGCCAAAGCTAGTGAATTAAGTGTATTTTCACTTCTAGGACATACATCAGTCTGGTGGGCTGTTTTTGCAGTCTTTTGGAACACTATTGAGAAGCGTTTTCATATAAATATGATTTCCAACTAGTATTTGCAAATGGTTTGGTTCAAGTACAGTCTGTGGGCTGTTCTTTGTTTTTGTTCTGAGTATTGATTTTTGGGTCAAATGTGTGTTTAAATGTCTATGTGGTTTTCCCATTAGTGCAACTTCTGTAAGTGAATAGCGATGGCGCTATTCACGAAATGCATGGCTAAAAGCGCGCTGTATTGTGGGTCCTGAGTGTTTTGACCCCTTTTCTGTTTATGTCTGAAATGAGCTCAAATGTGTGTTTGTGTTTCTTTTTGGTGTTTTCAGTCTATTAAGCAAAATGTCTAAATGCTTATAAACTAAAATGTAAATCCACATTCACTAGGAATAAAAAAAGCCCCCAAAAAAGAAATTGGGTGTTTTGCGAAAAATAAATAAACATACAGCATTTTTCTTAGATACATTGTATTGGATATTAACAGGCAAATACATCATCTGAATACATTGGACCTTGCTGTATTGCACACGCATTTTGAAACTTGAAATGTCTTAGTTTTAGTTTTAAATAGACAGCCACCGTGCTTATGTTACAAACATTGAGAGACAAGCTAAATAAATAGGAATATTTATTCAGCCATGACTTTGCCCTCAGTTGCACGGGTGAATTTTTGCATTTCAGAATGTCATTTTAAAAAGGTTCCAAAACTAAGGTTCATTATTTTGTATTACAGGAAGGGATTTCAATTAAGGGTTTTTCTCTCTTTAAGCATTTTTTGTAAGCATATTCATGGGTCTGTTGCTAAATAAAATTGTCCTTTTCAGAGAGAAAAAAATGTAGCGCCAAATTTTGTCATGTTTCAAGTTAGGCTTCTGTGCTTAGGCTCATAAATGAATGCGTCTAAAATGATAGGCAAGGGATGCAGCTTGCTTTTATATGTGGAATTATCAAAAATGATTGGGTTTATTAAAAATAATTAATACATTTAACATTTTTTTTATTAAAAATAGGTGCTACAAAATTCGCTTTTTACTATTCATGAAGCTTAATGCTCATACTGTGACCTCCTAGCATTATAATTTACTTTAAGTTGTGTTACACTGCATAAAAAGAACATTAGCTTATGGAATTTCACTTAGCGCAGGCGTACAAAACTCATTTTTTTAAGGATTTACATGAGATATGTCTAATGTACAATCTCTGCAGTTTGTAAAGAACATTCTGAGGATGATTAATATGTAACACAATTATAGAATATTTATTTTTAAGTGCCCCTAATAGCAAAGTCGAATTTGGGTAAAATAGACCATTTAAAACAGCATTCTTGCCATTTTTAATAGCTGTAAAGTGCTTTAGGCTTACAAATTTGCAGGTTGCCCCATTTGGGTTTACTTTTAAATAGCCCAGTGAGATCCATTTATGTGTGTTATTGGGTTCTGTGAATTATTCAAAGTAAATGTGGTTTAATAATCTGGGAACATAGATAATTATTTTAGCGCCTAAAAAGGAGAAATTTTTTTTTTTTTAAAATAGAGTGAATCATTGCAGGTTAAAAAATTGGGAAGGCTTTTTGACTTTGGCAGCCTCAGAATGAGCAGAGGGTGGGGGCTAGGAGAAGCTGCAGAGCTGGCTCAAGTCGCTGAGATGCTATCTTTAGTTTCCCTGTAAACAATGGAAGGAGGCTGTCATGTTGACATTTGTGACCTTTTAAATTAGGGCCTTGTCTCTGTGGAATGCAGAATGACCTTGCTAAACAGGCCTCTAAAAGGTGGGGTTTCTGGTTTTCTCTGTAAGAACATCAATAAAGTTAAAGAACTTAATTCCAAAGGGACAATATAAAAAAAGGGTTTCTTTCAAAGTCCCAACATCATGTTAAATGCTCTGCAGAACTGATACATTTGTATTTCTGCTCTAAAAAATAATGTATGCTAGTTGCTTTTATTTGACAGAAAATGAAGAACTGCATTAAGTCTTAGACAGAAAATAAGATGAAGCTTTTTATTGAAATTTTGAAGGCTACATGCCTAAGGGAGAACGATTTGCCAATTAAGAATTATTTTTTACAGTGGAGATTGTGGCACAAGGCTAACATGGAGTGTCAGTGAAAGAATTTTACTTTTAGAAAGTTAAAATGGCTTAATGTTGCAAGCTGACTAACAAGATGGTAACAGTTAAGTAATGGAAATTTATTTTTGTGTCTGTTAATGTGTATCATGTTTTGTCTTCTGATTACAAGTTATAAAGGATATTTGTTTGTTATGAGAAATGTCTCTCTTTTGTGTGTTGTGTATTTTTTTTCCTTTTGCTTCTGCTCACAGATCATTCATGGATTGTTCTGGGTGATTTTAAGGCTGACAAGACACGTGAGTTTGGTTGGTTGAAAAGAGATGTGTTTTTGCGTAATTGCGTAATTTCTTTGAAAAGAAATGTTTGTGCATTTTACATATTTTTGCATTTTATCCTTTTATGAATTGTTCCTGCTGGTCCTGTGTGTCAGAAGTGACACACAGTAAGTTGCATTTGACAGCCAAATCTCCACTACCTGGTGATCTGCTGTCAAAAAGGAGGGTGAGGATTTTAAGCCTGACAAATTAAGCAGGCCCGAACATTGTTAGTACATGACCTGGTGTTGTGCGTCACCGCTCATTCACATATGTTATTGTTTTGTCTATGCTTTTCGTGCTTGACATGTGCGTTATGCATGTTTTTGTTTTATGTTGCTGCTTTTGATACTATTACAAGTTTACCTGTGTTGTGAAGGGATATACATGACGATGTGTATCGCTTCACTACAGTTGGGTTGATTTGCTAAATTTCACAAATATGATATTTTCATTTTTGTGAACACGACACAGACAACACTTCACCAGTGTATGTCAAATTTGGCTATAAATAGTATTCAAGAAAAATAAAAGATATACAGGATCAAAATGTGTCACTTGCTCCCTCTTCCCTTAACCCCTTCCATGCTCATGACGAGCTCAGCTCGTCATGCAGTACAGTGCTCCTGTGCTCATGACGAGCTGAGCTCTTCATGAACAATGGAAATCATGGATCTGCAGCACAGGAGGAAAATCTCTCTAGCAGCGATGGTGTTAAAGGAACAGGCAGCCCTAAATTTATGTATCCTGATTGGACGTAAGGATAAAATTATAGATCTGTGACTCTTGTACATGGTGACCTAATTTCTATATTACATTACTCAGTTTTGTTCTGCTTCCTAAGTAGTGTATGGCTTTGTACCATAAAGGAAACCAGGTTTCATTTTTTTCCCTGAAGAAGGAACTGGAACATTAACTGAGGTTACCGTATATGGTGTAGCGGCCAGCGGTAGAGTTACATTTTTAAACTATTGTGATTTTTTTGTGTATCACTCACACTCTTGGTATTGTTTATTATTTATTTATTTATTTCAAGGGTTTTATATAGCGCTGCTGGACCCTGGAGTATCAGAGCGCTTTACAACAGAGTTAGACACAATAAGATAAAGTAGCAATATATGCGGACTTAGCAACGGGAAACAGTATTGCAAAAAGTATATGATAAGGGGGAGAGTAAGAGACAGGTACAAATTAAAAATAGGCAAAACAGTTAACAGGGGAGAAGATGTTGAATTCAGACATGGTGGGGGGAGGGTATAAGAGTAGAGAGAGTGGACATGTTTGGTACCCCAATATTTGTTGTGGAGAAGTAGTTTGAGTTCTTTTTTGAAAAGAGAGTAGGAGGGGTTGCAGCAAAGGTTTTTGGGGAGTGAGTTCCAAATGGTAGGAGCATTACCAGAAAATGCACGGGATTGGGTTTTTTGACAATTAAGTCTGGGTGGGATCAGGAGAAGGGAGTCGGTGCTTCTCAGGGACCTGGTGCAGCCTGCTTTTTTTTAGTTTGGTTCTAAGGTAGGCGGGGGTGGTTTGATGAAGAGCTTTGTGGGTGATACATGCAGTCTTGTAAGAGGATCTTCCTTCAATAGGGAGCCAATTAAGATTTTTGAGGACGGGCGATATGTGGTCAAATCTTTTACAGTCAGAGATAAGTCGGGCAGCTAGATTGAGGACAGATTTAATCGGTGCAAGATGGGTTTTAGGGGTGCCGGCAAGGGTGGCGTTAGCATAGTCAATCCTGGAGAGGACTAGCGATTGGACAACGATTTTGAAATCATCGGCTGGAATGAAAGGTTTGATTTTTTTGAGGTGGAGAAGGGTGAAAAGGGCACTTTTGGCGGCATTATTAATGTGGGGGATGAGGTTGAGAGTCTGGTCGATGCTGATGCCAAGGGATTTAACAGAGTTAGAGGTGGAGAGGGAGCAATTGAGAGCTTTGATATCATTGATCCAGATTTGGATGGGGAGGGTATTGTTTTTGGGGGTGAAAAGAATGATTTCTGTTTTTTGGGGGTTCAGTTTGAGATGGTTTACATGGAACCAGGCTTGTACTTTAGTTAGGGTGTCATTGAGGTGAAGGATGTTGTTGTGGGATTTGATCTTGTAGTATAATTGGGTATCGTCGGCGTAGAGGTGGTAACTAATTTTAGCTTGTTTGAGAATGAGGGTGAGTGGTTCCATGAAAAGGTTGAAAAGGGTTGGGGAGAGGATGGATCCTTAAGGGACCCCGAGTGAGACAGGTTGAGGATTAGAAAGGAATTGGCTAAGCTTGATTTGCTGTGATCTGTTTTGAGGGAATGAGCAGAACCATTTGTGTACAGTGCCTTCCAAGCCAAATCGATCTTTGAGGGTGTTTAGAAGGGTGGGATGATGGACAGTATCAAAAGCCGCCGAGAGGTCAAGGAGGATCAATAGAGAGGATTCACCATTGTCAAGGGAGCGATGAATGTCATCTATGATATTTAACATTGCAGTTTCTGTACTACAACCTTTTCTGAAACCTGATTGAAAGACATCAAGGAGATTGAAGTCGAGGATGTGTTTATCAAGTTGTGATAGGACACATTTTTCTAGGGCTTTAAAGAGGAAAGGAAGGTTAGAGATAGGGCGTAAGTTGTTGAGGTCATTTGGGTGGGCAGAGGTGTTTTTCAGGATGGGAGAGATTTGACCAAGCTGAAGGGAGGCTGGGACGCAACCAGTGGCAAGGGAGGAGTTGATGATATTGGTCCAAATAGGGGCAATGGTAGATTTGAGGTCTTGGACCAAATGGGCGGGAAGAGGATCTTTGGAATGGGAGGAAGGTTTGAGTTTAGTCATGATGTTAATGATCAATGACACTGAAACTGGACTAAATTCACTCCAAGAGGCATTATTTTTAGTTATGAGTCTATTAGGAGAGAGGTCTGAATGCGCGAGAGCAGGAAGGGTAAGAGATGGGTCGAGGAGAGTGGGAAGAGTTGACGAAAGAGATAGAGGGGTGTTGGGGAGGGTGTGTTGAGTGTGGGAGGGTTGGAGAGAGGGGGGAGGGAGGAGAAGGATAGTTCTATCTTATTGACTTTGTTGCTAAAAAGGGAGGCGAAGTAAGCAGGTTTTAATTGTGGATTCCAATTCTTCAAGAGGGATAAGGTGAAGGTTGCGTGTAGATTTCTTAGGTAGAGTGTTGATGGGGGTGGGGTGATTCGTGGGTCTCTTCACGTAGAAGAGGACGAGGTAATGGTCAGACCAGTCAATAGGAAGTATACTAGAGAGGGAGGCTAGATCATTGCTAGTTATGATAGCATCTAGGGTGGAA
Source organism: Lissotriton vulgaris (assembly GCF_964263255.1). Taxonomy (NCBI): domain Eukaryota; kingdom Metazoa; phylum Chordata; class Amphibia; order Caudata; family Salamandridae; genus Lissotriton; species Lissotriton vulgaris. The sequence goes on along the minus strand of NC_141694.1, from coordinate 1,080,727,907 downwards.
CCTTTATTGTGAGTGGGAGAATGGCAGAGTTGGGTCATGTTGGTGATTTCCATGGTATTCTTAAAAGTGATGATAGCAGGGTCATCAATTTTGTTCCAGTGGACGTTGAAGTCACCAAGGAAGATATTGTTAGAGTGTGATAGAGAGGATTGGATAATGAGGTCAGACATCTCTTCAGTAAAAGAGATACAATTTCTAGGGGGGTGGTAGATGGTGTGCAGCCGAGTGGTGGGGGAGTCGGGAATAAAGAGATCTGCGCAAAGGTATTCAAAGGATGAAGGGCCTTGAGACTCGACAAGCGTGATGTTATGTTCATTTTTAAAAATTAGTGCAAGTCCTCCTCCTGTTTATTTGATTCTATCTTTCTTGATGATTGAGTAACCTGGGGGAATGAGCAAGTCGAGGATCGGAGTGGAGTGGGTGGTGAGCCAGGTTTCGGTTAGGAATGCTATGTCGATGTTTTCGCTGAGGATCGTTTCTGCAATGTCAGTGGCGTGGCGGGAGGCGGATCGGCAGTTGATCAACATGCAATGTAGGGGAGAGGGGTCAGGTTGTTGTGTTGAGGGACAGGGGGGGATAGTTCTCAGATGCTGGGGAGGTCTAGGGGATTTCGTAAGAAGGGGGAATCTGCTTGTACCTAATGGAACAGGGATAGCAGATTGATAGGTGGGGTGCATAGTGGAAGTAGATTGAAGAGGAAGTGGCTTAGTGGCTGGGGGTGAGCAGGGAGCGGAGGGCAAATTCGTGGGAGTTATAAGTTCTGAGGTTGTTCGGCATGTATCCAGTTGAGGAAAGTGGGGCGTGATGGTATTATGGATTGGAATGATTGAGGATGGTTGCTCAGGTGTGGGATTGGTGGAGGAGCTGTTAGTGAGCGGGTGAGTGTTGTTGATGTTAGTAATCAAGTTAGGGGGGAAGAGGGTTGAAGGGTTGGGATTGAGATTGTTGTTAATGAGTGGGGATATGGTGTATTGTGAGGGAATCGGAGAATAGGTGTGCGTGGAGGTGATGGCATTAGTTAGGAGAGAGATAGCGTTTCTAAGTGAGGAGAGTTCTGAAACGAGGCACGAAAGGAGAGGTTTGCTGTAAGGGGGTGTTGAAGAGTGGATTGGATTAGGTTGAGGAGGGGGATCTTTATTGGAGAGTGGGAGTGTATAGGAGGTTGATGTGGGAGAGGTATTGCTATTATGCGAGTAGTTAAGAGGAGGTGGCTTGGGGACAGTAAGAATTGGTGTAAATGGAAGATTTTGTGTAGTTGAGGATAGTAAGGGGGTGAGAGAGAGGGGTAATGTTCGAGGGGGTGTGCTTGACTATCACCCAAGTAATTTCTTGTTCTTCCTATACATTTTTCTTTTGTCACTACTCCCCTGACCAATGTCGCATCATGCCTAGTTATTGGGGATTTTAGCTGTGACCTAGTCCCATTTCTCTTTTCCATATTTCTTTCACTAGTCAGTTTTTATTATTGTTGATGTATTGTTCAGGTTCACACTTCCAGATTACAGTAATGTACCAGAGACCCCCATATTATGTATAATTCTCTTTTGTATGACCAGACTGTTTTTTAAGAATTTTCTTTAGACTTAATCATGTCGCTATCTACCCTTAGATGATGAAGGATATGCTCTCACACGGAAACCCAATTGAAAAAGCCTAGAGGCACTGTTTTGCCTCCTGCCTTTTTATTTATATTGTTTTTTTTAAAATGACAGAGTATTCTAGACCAGAATTGTCCCATGGCGTGTGGCCACTCCTTTGAAGATTGCAGGCCACCTGTTTGCAGTCCCCTTGTTATACAATGAACTGCTTAAAGTATTGCACTTGCTCCATCAGACGGCATTGGACATCAAAGAAACAGAATTTCAGTGCAAAAGAGCGCCTGTCATGTTCTGGTAACCTCTGACAGTGCGCAGTCCCTTGAGCCCCTTAATTTCAGTGCAAAAGAGCGCCTGTCATGTGCTGGTAACCTCTGACAGTGTGCAGTCCCTTGAGCCCCTTGGCCTGAGTTTTGGCCACACACACCCCCCTTTTACTTTGCTCCAACGGAAGTGCAGTGCACCGGCGGATCCAAGATTGGCAAAAGGCACTACATTCTGGTGCCCATGAAAGAGCAGCCTGAGCGTCCTCTGACACTGAATGATGAGTGTTGGAGCCTGAGAATGTTCCCGGGTCTGCACGAGATGATCTGTGCCCATGACCAATGAAGAGCACAATATCTGTAGTGTCTGCCGCAGAGGGGAGATCTGGTGCACTGCATTGAGAAATTGAGACTTTTAAGTGAGCTATGAGTGTTTGCCAGGAGGGCACTCCAACGGATACTGAGAAGCACCATTTACATGAAAGGCCTGAATGAAGAGGCCCATGCGAAAGAAAACAGCAAAAGAAGATTTGATGGACAATAGAAGCCTGCCAGAGAGGCTTTTGAACGGACTCTGGGCATAGTTGTTTTCACAAGAGGTTTCCGTGTGATTGTATAGACTAGGTGTTAGGAGACTGATTCTTATTTTGCTGGCATTGTTTTAAAGTACTATTCTGTTTAGTAAAAGAAGAATAAAGTCCATTCTCTGTGGAAGAGTATCCACTTTTCACCTCAGAGCATTAATGAGGATCACCACTGTTTTGTAGCGATTGTGGTGCCCGGGGGTCGAGGGATGGTACTACTATCAAGATCCCGAAGATGGTATGCGTGTGGGGACGTTTGTAGAAGAGGCAGAGTGAACTACAGTGACCAGCATTCCAAGGGGCAAGCAGGAAGAGCCATGAGACCTAAGGCATATTAGCCCCTCCCCTTCTCATGGACGGTGCTTGTCAATTTTTGTTTGTTGAGAGGAACGGAGTGGCGGAAGGTGTTCCCCGCCGGATTCCAGCGAGAAGCTAGAAGATTCCTGGATTTGAGAAGCCGTGATTACCCAGCGTTTGGAACTGTCAGCGCTTTTCTGATAAGTACTCAAAAAAAAACGGAAAACGGGCTCGTTTTCGTTTTCTGCCTTGTTGTTTAAAAGTCCCTAGCTAGTTAGATTAGGGCACTCTTGGGACGATTGCTTGTTCTTGCAACTCATATTAGGCAGCGTTCTGCCTGAAGACGCGCTGCGCTAATATTCCTTGCACTGTCTCTCCAGAGAGGGTTTCTGGGAGACGTAGTCTCAGAACTGTTTATTGTTTTGTTTGTTTTGTTCACGGACAGTTCTTGCCACACAGAGACAGAGACATTATTCCACGGACGTTTTCTTGTGGGTTCCCTGAAGCAATCTTGTGGCTGACTCTGAGAGCGGTTTGTGCCATTTTAAACAACCGCTATTTTTCTATTTCCTTTTTTGACTACCTCAGGCCACAGTTCTGAACTCATTACAGAACGAGTCATAGTCCTTGCAGGCTTGCTGTGGTGTCCTCTATTCACTGCCAGGGTTTTGTATGATTCCGGTGAGTGATGTGCCTACGAATTGCTTCATATACTGTCCGAGAAACCTGAAGTGTAGTGTTGACTGTGTTCCTTACTTTTCCCTAATCAGGTGGGTCCTCTCCTGCTGTCCTAAGCATCTTGGTGACCAGACTCCCGGGGGATCCCAAGGAATCATCGCTACCCATTTTTTATTTTATCCACTTCCCCTTTCCCGGCTAGGTACGTGTGCGCACAGTGTGTTTCGCTTCCACTGTGGGTTCCGTGTCTGGTGGGGTAAGGAGAGCTTAGCATCCGAAGTCGTTTCTGCCGGACACCCTGAGCTAAGGTTAGTGGCGTGTGTGAGCCTGCGCTGCTGCCAATCCATGACATGTTTCACCTGAACATGTGATGGGTTATTGAAATGCATAGGAGCCATAACATTTTTATTAGATAAATTTAGGATTTGCTTTTTGCTTAGGGTTGTGAAAAATTATAGTTTCGTTTGTAATAGTGGTCACTATTCTCCCCTGTTGTCTATGTGTTCTTAATAACGTGTTTTCTAGTGGGTTTTTTTAAAACATGACGTTGTCTTTTATGGGTGGGGTTGTTTTTTTCTACTCAATTGACTTCTGCACCCACTTCCCAACCTATGTCTTTTCCTACTACTGCTTCTTTGCATTCTTTTCACCTTTTTCCTGAACATGAGCAGGTTAGAAGATCAGAATTCGTAAACAATTCTTTTGTACAGCTTCTGCATCAACAACAGTTAGTAGTGAACATCACTAATTGTTGGGTGTGTGGTCTTACGCCACATACTACAGATAGAGGTATTCCCAATTTGGTCCTGCCATATGTGGCCTTTGTGCTACTACGTGTGTAAGGAGACCTGTCCCGAGAGGGTTACTAAGTAATAGGATTATGCTCCAGCAACATCTTGATGATCTGATGAATATAGACCTGGATTCAGATTGACGTGAGTTTAGGTTATTGCCTATGTAAGGGCAAAAGGAGGGGCTGAGGTTCTGTAAATTCTGAACCTGGGTCATAAAGGTCGTGGTTCTGTTACGATTTTGGTAACAGCGAGCCGTAAACAGTGAGTTCAGAAAGTATGAGTGTTTTCGTTATGTTACACACATGGATTCACTGTGTATTTGGAGATTTCATTCTGAACCATGGGTTCCATTTTGTGGTTGCCCTCACATAGGCCGATGACTTTAGCTGACTCTTGGATGACCTGAGTGAACTGACCCTGTTGCCTGAAGCTGACCTTGTTAGACCAGTTCCCTGCCCAGTAGCTGATCAAGATTAAGGATCAGAGCACAGGAGATTGTAAAGTTTGGTATACACATACACACCCCTTATCCTACCTCTCATCTGTTTCTGTTCCTTCTTTTTATGACCTGTTTACGATATGAGTTGTGGTGTTTTATTATGGGTTTGTCCAGCTTGTGGAAGAAGGAATGTTTTTTTGTTTGCATGCTTGCAAAAGCTAGGACTGCCCCCTTTCTTTTATGCTGAGTTTTGTCACTCTAAAACATATATAAGGCCTCTGTTCTCTGTATTCCTCAGACTACCTCATTCATTTGCTACGGCTTCTGTGTGACGTGGCCTCACTTATTAAATTTAATAAAGATGTCTTTTTCATATTTCAGCTTCTGTGCCAAGTTCTTTATTGATATTAGTAAGACCCCTGAGAATGAAGATTTTAGAATTTCCTCAAAGGACCTGGCGCAAAAGGTTCATTCCTTTTCGGATGTCTTTTCAGACCTACCGGGGAAGACAGACTTGGTTGAACATCATATCGAGACTCCGCCAGGAAAAGTGGTCAAACAACGACCCTACCGTATCCCCGCGGCTAGAAGGGAAGCCGTAAAGAAAGAAGTTCAGGATATGCTGTCCTTGGGAGTGATCAGACCCTCAAAAAGTAACTGGTCTTGACCTATCGTAATGATCCCGAAACCCGACGGATCCAAACGGTTTTGTATGGATTTTCGGGCCTTAAACACCATATCCACCTTCGATACCTACCCCATTCCACGGGTTGATGAACTAATCGAGAAGATAGGTGACGCCCAATACATTACAACCATCGACCTCACTAAGGGGTATTGGCAGGTGCCCCTACGAGAGGAAGACCGAAAAAAACGGCCTTTGTGACCGACGAAGGTCTATGTGAATTCACGGTTCTTCCTTTCGGCCTCCACAGGGCGCCCGCTACGTTCCAGCGATTGATGAACACAATTCTGCAGCCCTATCTGACTTTCAGTTCAGCTTATTTGGACGACATTGTAATATACCGTCGCAATTGGGAGGAACACCTACACCATCTACGGCTCGTCTTGACCGCCCTCCGACAAGCAGGGCTACACATCAACTCCAAAAAGTCAAGAGCAGCCTTCACTAGCGTTAACTACCTGGGATACGTGTTGGGAGATGGTACCATTTCACCCCAAAACGAAAAAGTGAAGGCCATTGCAGATATTAGGTTCCCTGAGAATAAAAGAGACCTGAGAGCCTTCCTAGGCCTCATAGGATACTACAGACGCTTCATACCCCGATTTGCTGAGGAGGCAGCTCCCCTAACGGACCTGTTGCGCAAAGACGTGAAACCCAGAGAGTTAATCCATCCCTCCCCGGACGCTGTACGTTCTTTCAATTCCCTAAAACACATCATGACAACAGCCCCAGTTTTGATGTCCCCTGACTTCAGTAAACCGTTTGTCCTAGCCACAGATGCCTCTACTGTGGGAATAGGCGCTGTATTATCCCAGACAGGCCCAGATGGTCTAGAACACCCCGTCCTATACATTAGCAGAAAACTGTTCCCCAGAGAGTGCAGATATTCCACCATAGAGAGGGAGGGGATAGCCATTAAATGGGCCATAGAAAAGCTACACTACTATCTAGAGGGTAGGCCATTCATCCTTCATACTGATCATGCCCCATTAAAGTGGATGCACCAAAATAGCAGTAAGAACCCCAGAGTACTCCGCTGGTTCCTGGCCCTCCAACCTTACGCCTTTTCTGTATGCCATAAAAAAGGAGCTGACAATGGGAATGCAGACTTTCTATCCCGAGTTTTCCCTCTCCCTGAGCGGGAGAATCCAGGGGGGAGGCGTGTGACGGGGTGGGTTCTCCGATGGGGGTACAGTCCCCGGACATGGACTGGTGGTCAGCCACTCCGCTTTCACCTACTTCCCTTCCTTTGTTTCAGCAGCCTGAACACGGACCGCGGGATGCGTGGGCAGTACAAGACCTAGACCGCTGGTGGCAAGACGAGGAAGTAGCAGATCCCTTTAAGTGGGAGTATCCAACGCAAGTAGACACACCCTCCGCAAGCCCCACGACGTCAAAAGCAGTGAGGAACCGGGAAGTGACGGACGGCGTATCCCCGGAGGAGAAAGGAGTTTGCTACATCGGAGAAGAGAGAAAGACCGAAGAGGAGAGTATCGACAGAGCCCTGCAGACCAGGAAGGAGTCGGAGAAGCCAGGAGGCCACCGTTCCCATGAGGTGCCCCGCCACGCTCCCACGGGAGGAGCGTGGCTCCAACAGGTACGGGGCAGAGTGGCGGGCTGGGTGGGACGTAGGATACCGCCAGCCGAGTAACCTGTACAGTGTATAATAGCCTTGTGTATAGTCCTCGATTCCCCTGTTCCCTGCACGAGCACCTCGCACTACGGCTGTAGAAATTCACTGAGAGCACTGGTTACCCTCACTCCCGGTCCTTATCCTTCTGAGTCCCTCCCCTTCTACTAAATCCGTCCTCTTTCTCCTTCTATTTCGGTGACTGCCCCGGAATCGGCGAGACAAGCGGCCACCTGAGGAAGAACAAGCTGGAGTCCATAAGAAAAACACCCATCGACCCGGCTGCTTTTGCCAGAGAGAGAATTACCAGCAGAAGGCGGAAGTCCTATATAAAAATAAAACCTTTCCCTAAAACTTTCTTTAAAGTTTCTGACTCCATCTCTTCCATACCGTCCCCTCCTCCCTCTCCAACCCTATCGAACCCAGGACACCTGTCCTGCAAAGACACTCCACATCTTGGTGCGCGGCACTAAATCGAAAGCTGACTTAAGGTCGACAAATGCCGCAAAAAGCGTGCCTCCACTGAGTATTACCACCCGCCAGTAAATTAAAACAAATCTAGAAACTTGATCTATAGTGCTTGTATGAGAGCAAAACCCTGCCTGGAGAGGAGACAAAATATCCTCCTCCTCAATCCAGCCTTGGAATCTAGTCAAAACGAGCCAGGCTATCCCCTTCTTGATGCAATCTATTAAACTTATCGGCCTATAATTTCCTGGATCGGAGCGATCCCCCTTCTTAAAGATCTGAATGATCTCAGCGCCCTTCCAGGTGTCGGGTATGGGAGAGCCTTTGGCAATAGCGTTGGCAAGGGACTGAAAATATGACACCCACACTCCCCTTTCATGTAAGAACAAATCGGCTTGTACCAAGTCCAACCCGGGCGCTCTACCCTTCGGGATGGTATTAAGTGTTCTTTCAACCTCAATTTTACTGAAGTATAGGGGTATAATGTCTTTGGGGAAATTCAGGGGGTCTGGGTTCAACTCAAAATCGAGAGCCGGAAGGGCAAACTGGGTCGTGAAGAGCGAAACTCAGAGATCTGGTGAAACGTGATTGAGGGGTTGTCCCCTAGGATGCCCCTTACCCCATCTTACCAGATCCCAAAATATACCCATGTTCCTATCTCGACTAGCATGATACAGCTCCCTCCAGTGCTCTTCATCCCAAACCCGTTTAGCGTCCTGTTGCGCTTTCTTGTACACCATCCATGCGTTTTTAATACTGTCCCTATTTTTCGATCTTATAGCCTTTGCCAGGGCTTTGTAAGCATCCCTACATGATTTCCCATACCAGGTTTCCTCCCTCTTTCTAGGCCTCTTCTTCAAGTTTGGTACATTAATAGTAAAAAAAAACCTGAGTTTGTAAAAAAAAATGGTATGGATAGGAATAACTTTTGACACCATATCCTCCTGTGTAGTGCATTTCTGGAGATCTGCTGTCGCCTCTACTGCCAGCTCCCTCATTTCTGCTAAGTGATCCTCTTTCAGGAGACAATTTGACCATTTTACTCTCCTTGTATCGTTGGTGAGGAAGGCATCGGTCCCTTCTAGGCGGGCTTCTCGGGGATCACATACGGCCAGATGGAAGGATAATACAAGCGGATCGTGATCGCTTTCCACTCTTTCCAGTACGGCCATGTCCTTAATAGAAGAACAATTTTCTTTATTAAGAAGGATGTAATCTATACGGCTCCTTCGCAGTCCGTTGTTAAAAGTGGGGACTCCCTGTTTATCAGATTCAGTTCTTCCATTCACTGCCCTTAACCCCTGTTCGAGGCATAAAACTTTAAGCTGGAGTGCAGCCTCTGTCCACTTCTTAATTGGGGGTAGGGACAGTTGTGGGATGTTCCAAGAGCGGTCTTCCTCCAGAGTGAGGTCTATGTCATTAGTATCTAGTGGTTCGAAACGGCAATTAAAATCTCCAGCTACTACGATGTTGCCCTTTCCATTATAAAAATCAAGATACGATTCTAACAAAGCAATGGTGTCCGAGGCTTTACCCCCCGGCTTACCCCCTGCATAAATGTTAACTTTGAAATATTAAGATGTTGCTACTCTCGGAGTCCAGCTGTTTAACTTTATAGCTATCATCCTGTCTCATCCATATTGTTAAGCCCCCCATTGATCTACCCTGCAAACTCGGGGTAGCGGGCTTAAAAAAGTTTAGATAACCTTGTCTATACTCCGGTTTGGTTGACCATGTTTCCTGAAGTAATATAAAGTTATTTTTATCTATGAAGGTAAGCTAGTCATGAGACGTTAATTTACTTCTTAGCCCTGCGATGTTCCAAGAGACCAAGGATGTTTCTGTACAGCCAGGGATGGAATTACTACATTGTAGATGCCCACTAGCACCTGGAGGTAGATTTAAAATGGTTATCCCTGGTTCAGGGGATGCAACAAGGCTTGGAATTATATTTAGGCTATTTGCCGCCCCTAGATGATCTACCCTCTTATTAATATTATTGGCACCTTGTGGTGCGTCTGTTGTCGGAGACGTAGTCAACACAAAACTCTTGTTAGGCCTTATAACTAGGTTCTCACTAAGACCTTGGGGTGTACTCACCCCTAAACTTTTTCGTTCAATTCTAGGGGACAGTCAATCATTAACATCCAGTGTGCTGAGCACCTCAAATCTATTGGCCATGGAGATTAGACTATTAGTAAATCCTAGCCAATTCCATGTTTGCCTCCCTTCTTTAGCCCTTTGATGTATATCAGGTTGATAAAAAATATCCCAGCGGAAGGACATTAATGCCCTCAGTACTAATCCTAAGAGGAACTGCCTGGTCCAAAATACACCGAACCATTTTCGGGGACCTAAAGCTTAACACAACACAATCCCCATCCAGACCTTTTTGGGAGAGGCCAACCCAAGCAACCCTTCTCACCATTTTGAACTCCCTGAAAAGATGGTCCCCAAGCCCTGTTTTGCCATTCAAGAAGTGGAGAGCCTTGTTTTTAAGTGAAGACCAATGCTCCTCTTCTTGATTTGGGAGTTTCTGGACATTTGCTAAGATAATGGTGTAAGGGCTCGCCTCGGGCGGTAGATGTAAGAAAACTCCCGGGGGCGTAGCAGTTCCCAAACCCTATAATCTCCCTGTTGGACCCTTGGGCCCCATCCTGCCTTTTTGTTCAGAGTGCAAGGGGGGGGGTCGGCTGGGTTACCATTGATGGTAGTGGGGGGGGACGTTGTACCAGTGCAAGATGTACTAGTTAAAATACTCGACTCCCTAACAGCTTGCTCTTCAGCAGGTCTGTTCCCAAGATAATTGGATTGGTCTTTGCATAAGTACTGTTCTAGTTTACTTTGTCTATGGTCGATTGCTTCAAGTTTCACCAGAACCGGATTAATCAGAACTAGTAACCTTTCCTCCAGCTGTTTTATAAAATCAGGGGAAAGCTATACCGTTCACCGGAGCAGAATAGTTATCACAACCCTCTACCCCCTTGTTGCTATCAGGATCAGTCGATATGTCCATAGACACCCCCGGCCCATGGGCAGTGTTCTTGTTCTTTCGCTGCTTAGAAATCTGGTGACTTGGTTTGGGTGCGCTACGTGCTTTCCTTTTCTTGGGCTGTTCTCTGCCTATAGGGGCTTGTGAAACCCTTGGGTGCCTAGTGCGAGTAATGGGCGGAGAGGTAAGTGGGGGTGGGCAGGATGAATTACCCATCTGTGTGGATTGCGAAGGACCCTGCTGTGTGATGATATAGTCCTTTGAGGAGTTACAGGGTACAATGCTACAATGGTGGTGACTCAGGCACAGGAGCAGGATTCACAAGCGGGTTTAGTGGATCTAATGAAAGCCTCCGCTCAGAGAGCTGAATCTCGTGTATTAACATGGATTCAGCCCGTGAGAGGAAAGCATCTAAGGTCCCCACTACTCATGCCCCGGTCCCCCCCTTACGTATGTTTTTACTCATGGCGAGAGCTGTGTACTTGACAAGGTGTGATTTAACAAGTACACGTGAAAGTCCCACAAAGTAAAACAGCTAGGCTATAGACTATAGCTCGCTTTCCAACACAAAGTACAAACCATCCCCCCCTTAGGTGCAGAGTCAAAATTGATTGTTCGGCTTACTTTCGGTCCCAGTCCGGGGTAGAAATGTTAGGGGGCTGACCCAGCCCAGTCTCTTCCAGCCACTGACGGGCACGGACGAGCCTGCCCTTGGCCCGGGTTTCACACGGGCACGCCCTCGTGCGTCCCGCACCGAGGGAGGCTGGGCTTGCTTTTTAGCTCCTCCTGGTGCTTAACAAAGATGGAGGACAGCTGCGGCCACACAAACGCCGAGAATCCTGGCTCTGCTGGTCCCGATGATCGCCTTAGGAACCTCAGGCGTCGGCTTCCTTGCGTCGGCTGCTCTCTCTCCGTGTGAGTCACTCCCGCTGCTGCCTCTGGTCCGGGCGCGGCTCTCGTCTCCTGGAAACCTCCCGCGTCGTCTCTCGCTCCGTCCTCCGAAGTTGCTTGTCCTCGGCCTGGACCGGCCGTCGCTTCCGTCCGTCGACTCTCCTCTCCGCACTCTCCTCCGTCCTCCAGTTGAATCGCCTCCTCCGCTTTACCGCTCCACGACACTCCACTGCTCCACGCCTCACCGCCACTCCAATCCTCTCTGACCGCTCCTCCGGTGTATAGACACACCTGGTCTTGGGGAAGGGCTTCCTTTATGGCAGGTGGGGGCTCCGCCTCCTCGTGCAGCATACCTGGCCAGTTAAAGGGTCCTTGTTCCCATTCCTCTTCTTCGCAGCTGTAGGTCTCTTCCACTCTGTGCCATGTAGGGGCGTCCGCTGCCTGGGGAGACAAGAGGGGGGGGTCACACATTACGGGTTCACTTCTGACCACCGGGGTCGGGGCCCCTCGTCCTTGCTACACTTTCTTAATTAAGTGCATTGGGTGCGGAGCATCAGTTACATTTCGTAACCTCGTTTTACCTGTCCAAGGACCCCCCCCCTGACTAGTCGCTGCCCGGGCCGCTCTCAGCCGAGCATTGATGCTGAGAGCACGGCCCCGGGAAGGCGAACTTGGTTTTGGCGGCCATATTGGGGTATTCCAGTGCTCAGACGCACTCTAGTCGGCTATAAAAGGGGACGACCGTCTTCTCCGCGCAGCGGACGCGCATTGCGGACGGGCCGGACTCTAGCCGGAGTCATGCCAGAGCCCTGCCCGTCTGCGCCCGTCAGCGCCCTATTACCTCTCCTGATGACCATGGGGATCTATTTGGCTCTCTTATATCTCTCAGACCCCTGCGGCAAGCGTGCCATTATACACTGCTTCCCGAGCAATTGCATCATGGTTTTATCTGTAGCTGCTCGACCAATCCTAGTCAGTCAAATCATGACTACGCCGCAAAGTCATCTAGGATCGAGGGGATACAGGACCCCCCTCCTCCCCCCTAAAGAAGTTGACTTCCTTATTAATGTTCGTTCCTTGGTTAGTAACAACTTTGCTTTCTGAGATTTTGTATCGGAAAGAAAACTTTCCTGGGTCTTTGTCACCAAAACGTGGGGCTCGGATTCAGCTGGCCCCGACCTGATTAACGCCCTCCCCGATGGTTATGCCATGGTGAGACAGGATAGAGAGGATCGTAGAGGGGGTGGAATAGGCATTGTATATAAGAACTCTTTTACCTGTCGCATGGAGCCCCTCCCCTCTCCCCAGAAGTCCTGTCAGGCTCTTTTCTTCTCTGTTAGTACCTCCCCGAAAGAAAACTTTGCCGGTATTCTTATTTACAGACCCCCGGGCTCTAAGTCTCTGTTTGCCGCCGATCTACTTGAAGTAATCGAACCATTCATTAATAGGCCTTCCCTGACTATTCTTGGCGATTTTAATTTTCATTTAGAAAATGTCAACTCGGCCGACACTACGTCCCTTGTGGACTCACTTGCTTCTCTCAGCCTCTCCCAAAAAGTGCTATCTCCTACCCATTCTGCTGGCCACATCTTAGATGGGGTGTTTACTAACGACCCCAGGCTAGATATTGGCTCCCCCTTGCCCCTCTCCTGGTCGGATCACAAAGCAGTCCCCCTGGAATTTGTTTCAGGTTCTCTCCTGCCCCTCCCATGGACATGAACTGTTGGGTTCTAAAGAGGAACTATAGGGGCCTGTCCAATGAATCACTTGGCCCTCTTATTGCCAGCTTTAAGCCTCCCCCTTCTCAGGATATTGATACCACTGCCCGTGAGCTCGCAAGTACCATCTCTAGGGCTGTGGACACCCTAGTCGCGCTTAAATCCCACTATTGTGCCAGGAAACGCCCGTCAGCGCCATGGTACTCAGAATCTCTTAGACTACAGAGACAGGAGTGTAGGAGGCAAGAAAGGCTCTGGAGAGCTCAGCCAGATGCCGACCTACGGATCAAGCATAAAAATCTCCTTAAGAGCTACAAAGCGGCGGTGCTAGCCGAAAAGCAAACCTACTTTTCCAAGCTAACCTCATCCCTCACCTCTCCGGGTGATCTCTTTAAGGTGGTAGATACCTTATCTCTTGTCCAACATCCCGATCCCATAGTTCCCTCTCAAGAACTCTGTGATCAGATCACCACCTTCTTCCATACTAAAATCCTTGATATTTACACAGCTCTCCAGACTCATAATCTCACTCATGTTCCCCCTCCCAGCCTAGACTACACCCCAGCTCCCAATGACACCTACTCCAATTTTCCCCTCCTCACGACTGAGGCCCTAGATAAATTCCTAGATTCGATTAAGTAAGGATCTCCCCTTGATCCCTGTCCCCTTAAAATCCTAAAAAATTGCAGGGACACTCTACTTCCCCCTTTGCTGGAAGTTATGAATAGGGCCATCTCCAGTGGTGAGTTTCCAGCTTCCTGGAAGACTGCCATCGTTAAGCCCCTCTTAAAAAAGGCTTCCTTGGATCCTGGGATTCTGAAGAACTTTCGTCCCATTTCCCTTCTTCCCGCTCCAGCAAAGATGTTGGAGGCTCATTTGAATTTCCATCTTAGCGCCTTTCTGGATAAGACCTGCCTGCTTGATCCCTCTCAGCATGACTTCTGAAAGGTGCATAGCACTGAGACAGCCCTCACAGTGGTGGTCAACAACATCCGCGCTAAGGTCGACAGTGGTCAGACAACTCTTCTGATCCTGCTCGACCTTACAGAAGCATTTGACACCCTGTCCCCTACCATCCTGGCCTCCCGCCTCAGTGAGACGGGGGTGAAGGGTCTGGCTCTGAGCATCCTCACTTCCTTTCTTAACCATCGGGAAAAAGGGTCAAACTGGGTGACTTCCTTTCCAACGCCATGCCTTTGCAGTGTGGGGTCCCGCAGGGCTCCGCTTTGAGTCCTACACTCTTCAACGTTTATGTGGCCCCACTTGCTAGGCTTGTTAGAACTTTTGGACTGGAAGTGCTCTCGTATGCCGATGACACCCAGATCATGGTCTCTCTGTCCCAATCCGTTGAGACCACGGCCCTAGACTTTCGAAATTGTATGGAAGTAGTGGCAGGCTGGATGGCCTCGAACTTCCTTAAATTAAACGGGGAAAAGACGGAAATTCTGGTCTTTGGTGGAAATAAGGAGATCTGGTCAGCTGATTGGTGGCCCCAGACACTGGGAACTTGTCCCCAGCCTTCTTCCGTCGGCCGTAACCTGGAAGTCATATTTGACACCTCACTTGCTTTTGATAGGCAACTAAACAGAACGGTCTCAACCTGCTGCGGGGTTTTAAGGGTGCTAAGAAAACTTACTCACTACCTCTCTCCTGATGCCCGGAAACTGGTGGCAGTTGCCCTCCTATCCTCGCGACTGGACTACTGTAATGCCCTATATCTTGGCATGAGCAATAAACTATTCCATCGTTTGCAGGTCGTCCAGAACGCGGCAGCGAGGTTTGTCGTCAATGCCCCCAGACGCTCTTCAGGTACCAGGATCAGGAGAAATCTCCACTGGCTCCCGGTATATGCCAGGATAAAATTCTAAATTCTGACCATCACTCACATGGCTCTTCATGGTGCTGGTGCTGAGGGCATCAGGACCCTAGTGTCGACCTATGTCCCCGGTAGAGCCTTGTGCTCTGCCGGCCAGAATTTGTTGACTGTCCCCCGAGTCGCTAAGGCGAGATGGGGAGGTAAGGCTTTCTTCTCTCTCGCCCCTAGACTCTGGAACGAGCTCCCTTTGGAACTCAGGGACCAAGAATCTCTTCTTCTCTTCCGAAAGGGCCTTAAAACTCTGCTATTTACTGAAGCCTATTCCTAGGCCTCTATACCCTGTATCTCTATTTCTGTACCTGCCTTTATTCCATCATTTGCGCCTTGACACCTTCGGGCAAAGTTGCGCTTTACAAATCTCTATTCAATCAATCAATCAATATTTTTTAGTCCTTAATAAGCCCCCAACTACTTTAAAGACCATGTCTGAAAATCCAGATACCAGCCATGAGCTCAAAGGGCCTCATAAGCACATCTAGTTCAAATTCAAGTTCAGGAATTTGTATAGCGCACTACTCACCCAGAGGGTCTCAAGGCGCTTGTAGGAGGGGGTGCATTATTTATCGAATAGCCAGGTTTTAAGTTCCTTTCTGAAGGAAATGTGGTTCTGTGTGAGGCGGAGGTGAGTGGGGAGAGAGTTCTAGGTCTTGGCCGCCAGGTAGGAGAAGGATCTTCCTCCCATGGTGGATCTGTGGATGCGCGGGACTGCGGCGAGGGCTTGATTGGAGGATCTTAGTTGGCGGGTGGGTGTGTAGAAGGACAGTCGTGTGTTGAGGCATTCGGGTCCTAGTTTGTAGAGGGCCTTGTGTGCGTGGGTGAGGAGACGGAACGTTATTCTCTTGTTGATGGGAAGCCAGTGGAGGTCTTTCAGGTGGCCGGTAATGTGAGCTTGGCGAAGGATGTCCAATATGAGTCTGGCTGATGCATTTTGGATGCGTTGGAGTTTTTTCTGTAATTTGGCTGTGGTTCCGGCGTAGAGGGTGTTTCCATAGTCCAGTCGGCTAGTGACCAGTGCGTGGGTGACAGTCTTTCTTGTTTCGGTGGGGATCCAACGGAAGGTTTCTCAACTTAATGATTTGTGCAAAGCATGGAAACTTGCCATGTGTCCTAAATCCACAAAAGCCCATTTTCAGCAGTTGCTGGCAGAAAATGACAAGGCCCTGGCAAGTCAAACTTCCCCCAATTGGGGAAGATGATGATGATGATTCCCAGGTAGTAGAGAAGAAAGACACTGGCCTTTCTCCCTCTGATATTAAAACCACTGAGAGTAATCTCTGTAGTGTCCCAGATAAGGTAAAGGCTGAAGATGCAGATCTTCTGAAACTAGCCAAGTGTCACAGCGCATTAAGGTCACGGGCTGCCCAAGGCTTGAACACTGTCATGGGAAATAAATATATATAACTGTGCGCTCGCTTTATTTCACAGCCACCTCCGATGTTACAGGGATCAGTAATAGCGATCATTTGAAAAGGGAACTACATGTCCCATGATCCTTGGAACAAGATCATTTCACGAACAGCATGTGGGCGGAGCCGCCTCCAAAATCGCTTCCCGACTCTTGAAGGCTGTCAAAGATTCAGAGAAGTTGGATTTGAGGCGTACCGGAAGGAATGATATTTGGCGGTCTGGTAAGGGTGCTTGTAGCACCTACTGTTGGGTTATTATACTGGTGCCTTATTGTGTGATAACCAGTAAACTAACTGAAGTTGGGAGTGGACGCTTTGGTTACTTTTTCTCCGTTGGCGAGTTGCAAGTTGATATGCTCTTACGGAGGGGAATATATATACCTCTTCATTTGACATTCAGGTTTTGATACCTTACCGAAGTTTCCTCATCGTTGGGTACTCCTCCATCTCTGAGGAGTAAGTTAAGAGGATGTTAATATTCTGGATAATCAGATGAGCTATTGTAATTAACTTATATTGTGTGTACATTCACCTATTCTGTAACAATAGAATAGAACCAGGAGTGTTGACTGGAGTATAAACTCGAACAAGGTTCAATACAGATATTCAATAGCTTTTGAGTAAAGGTTATATTTCTTAAGGAGGCACATTACCATAGATGTTCTTCTCTTTCTTGCTGCCTTAACAGGGGTCTCATTAGAGTGTTCCTCGCTATTACACTACATCCCTGTAATGCTAAGCACTCACAAAAATGGGTATGTGATCTTTACATTGATTTAGTATGGATATGTGTTTTAGAGGAAAGATAGGGTGGATTTGATTTCCTATATTTTCTCTTTGTGCAGCAGAATGTAAAGAGTTCCCACGTTATGCTTTCTTGATTGGGATCACAGTTTTTGAATGTGGAAAATTATATTAACTTTAGATATAGAGTCATACTTGTGTTGTTTTGTATAAGCTTATTTAGGAAACCAACTAATCTGGAACTTGAAGTGAGGAGAGTCCTTCTAATATCTTCTTTTGTGTTCTTTCAGATGTCCTTCCCCGCAGTACCCACCCTAACCTTCCTTCTCTTCATCTCAATGGTCTATGCTATTATATCATTACAGATTTGAAAATATCAAGAGGTGGACCATTCTAAGCATCAAACCAATCCTGAGGATTGAGCCGTGCTGACACCAGGAGGATAACTCTAGAAGAAGAAGTCCTAGCCATAGAAAAAGAACGAGCTGAGATGGGGAAAGGACTCATCTCTGGTGCAGCAAAATAGTAAATAGGGAGGTAGAATCTTTTTACTTTAAAATCCCCAAATAGATTGTTCCTAAATTTTTTGAGGATGAGGACATCACTAAGTGGTTCATTGCATTTGAGAGAGCCTGTATAGTGAGACAAGTTCACAGGAAGCTGTGGTGTGCTATCCTGTGGGAAAGGTTTTCAGGGAAGTACAGGAATAGACTCCCGACACTCAATGAGAAAGATGCTTCATCATATGACCTCATGAAGGGTAGCCTGATTGAGTGCTTTGGATTCAGCACTGAGGAGTACAGGGTTAGATTCAGGGCGGCTAAAAAAGCCCAAAGCCAATCCTTCATGGATCTTGTAGACTTCTCAGTGAAAACACTAAGATGTTGGTTAAATGGTAAGAATGTACATAATTTTGAAGGGTTGAATAATTTTAAAATGATTGAGCACCTTTTAAGTAATTGTCACCAAGAGAAACTACATCAATTCCTGGTAGACCTAGGTCCACTTTCTCCTCAAGAATTGGGGAAGAAGGCAAACCACTGGGTTAAAACAAGGGTGAACAAACTACCACTGGTGAGGAAGACCAAAAGGAAGAGGCCAAAAAAGTCCCACCAAGGGAAAAAGGATAACCCTAAAAATAACGAAGAGTGTTCTTCAGGTGCCCAGAATCTGCTCAGGGGGGTGGCCCCAGAGACTCTTCATAGCACAAGGGCAGGTACCAGGGGAAGAACTGGGATCTCAACAAGACTTGGTGTCTCAACTTTAAGGCAGTAGGACACCGAACTGGAGACCGTAGCTGTAAAAACAAGGAAAATGGCTCTATTCTACCTACAGGACCTGCAGTTGCTAATGTCCAGCTAGAATCCCAGGTGTGGCCTAGCCATGTCAATGACCTCACTGAGGCAACATTAGTCTGCGAGGGAGGGATAGACTTATACTGTGCAGCCTGGCCCATTAATATAAAAAAATAAAGGCAGTTCCCCTTGATTGATGGGACTAGAGTAGGGGCCTTGAGAGATACTGGTGCTAGTATCACCATGGTGACTTGGCAACTGGTTCACTCAGATCAGTACCTGACTGGAAGGACTTATCCAGTAACTAATGCTGACAATGTCATAAAGATCCATCCCATTGCTATGGTATCTTTTGACTGAGGGGGAGCAGTTGGAAAGAAGGAAGTGGTCGTGTCCCCAACTGTCCCTGAAAAGCAGAGATCTTCTAACTGCAGGGCGTGACCCCCGGGGGGGCCATACAGTTCAGGGAAAGGAGTCAGTCATTACTGACGCTGGAGACCGGGTTACCAGGCAGGTGGCGTGTAGCTTCGACTACGCAGATAAAAGGAACTTTCTTCAATTATAAAAAAAGAAGCACTCCGTCTCCATCACGCTAAAGCAAAGGCGAGGAGTGAAAAGACGCCTTATCTGATGATTACCCTGAGTCTTCCGTATAAAGAATGAAATTCAACGCTCCCACTACTAAGTACATAGTTACTCTAAGGAACCAACCTGATGTATAACAGTGGACAAGAGTTTTTCACATGGTTGAAATCAACATAAAGAACGAAACTCAACGCTCCTACTACAAAATATAGAGTTACTCAAAGGAACAAACCAGAATTATAACAGTGGATAAGATTTATCTATCCCCAGGATTTAGACTGACACCGCAAATTGAATACTGCGAATTGTATTGAAGAATTTTACTGTAGTCCTGAGGAAGGTGTACCATCAATCTTAAACACCGAAACGCGTCGACAACTTGGCTACTTTTAACTATTGTTAACATGCAAATGTGTTGAATGTCAATGTATTGTGATTGTGTTTTTATATGCAAAACTGTTGATTATATATCATGCTGCTTTTGATTAAGTTTTTAATAAATTTGATTTTAATGAAAATTATGCTTGTTTGAGACAATTGTGGAACATGTTAGGATATATACCATTGAGATCAGAAAAGTTTTTGGTGTCTTATTCCTTAAAGCATTTCGCGCTTTAATTTAGGAACCACAGAAAGGAACCAATTCCCTTTTGATTGTCAGTCATTACCAGGCCTCACTTGTGTCTAGAATCTAAAACATGTAAAAAGGAAAAAGACAACCTTACGGAATGCTTCAATGCTTCAGCCAACAGTTAAATGAGTCTTCTGTGCTGTGAAAGGATAAGGCCGGGCAGACAGGTAAAGAAAAATCCTTTGTGCTAGGGTGCCTGCTTGCCTGAATGAAATGCAAATGTGCGAGTTAATCTGCAAATATAAAAGGTGCTTGGGAGCTGTTTCGGCTTTAATTGCTCAAATCAATCCAAGCATTGTGATGGCAAATAATTGTTTTTTTAGTGGTAGTACGAAGAGTTAACAACTGGGCCATGAAGTGCCTGCTTTTAATCCTGATTGCATTTACACAACGCTTAGCACCCCTCAGGAGGTGCTGAAGAGACAGTTATGCAACAACAAAATAATTTGCATTACTTATGGTCTGGTATTAAAAAAAAGCTCCATTATATCCTTAAACTATTTGCACAGTTTGTAGAAGTCTATCTTATAATGTGGTAATGCAAGTATAAAGTAATGACTTACACATTCACAGTGCTGTCTGCCACAGGCTGTGACCTCATAGCACTAACAATACACAAGTCACTATTTTCCACTGTACCAACCAAATGTAATTATGTGGCTCTCTGGTTATACACATTAACTAATAGAGGTTTCCTTTTGCATTTCTCACTGAGTAACCACTTTTTGTAAATGCATTTATCATTTAAGCTACCCTTTATTTTATATGCAGCTACCTGATGGTGAAAGACTTAGAAAACTAGCAAAATATTGTGGGGCTGATTTATGACAGACTTGCAACACTTTTTTTGAACCGCTGGCGGCACAAGCCTCTCAATCAGATCTATGAGGTGACTTAAAGTCTCCCTGCATGGCTTTGCATGGCTTCATAGAGATGGAGTAAGACAAAGCAGCACAAGTCACTGCATTTTCTTACTCTGTCAAGTAGGCGTTCTATGGGCATTGCAGTAGCTGTTTCCATGCAACACCCATGGATTTTGACACTGCCCCAGATTTACAAAACCATGTAAACCTGGGACAGCGCCAAAACCTTATGCCTCCCCTCAGCAGGCGTCACAAGGAGAAATATTTTCATTTCTCCCCGTTTTTTTCCTATTTGCATGTGTGGTGCATTCTGCAGCTCACATAGAAAGAGGTAAACCCCTCTCAGATTGTTTTTGTGCAGGAAGGTGCCCCTTCCTGCACAAAAACAATCCAGCCTACATTGGCACTAGGTAGCAATTTGTGAGCCAACACAGTAAGAAAGGATAGGAAAGTACCATATTTCATAAATAAGGTGCAATCCTGCCCTTTCACATTTGCGTCGGACTGTGCAAAAGAAGACTTGTGGCACTGCCCTATGCCAATTCTTCATAAATGAGGCCCTTTGTTTTTAACCACCCATTTCACCATTTCACCACGCTCACAGACCTTTGGTTTGATAAACACTGTTTAATATTATTTCCCCTCTGTAAAAATTATTTGCTTTGGGAAATGGGGGTGTTTATGGTTGTTGATAGCTGTTAAGGATGAGGAGTACCAAGTTCTAGAAATGTTTGTCAGAAGGGGGTCCTTACGCCTAAAAGTGTTTGCGAGGGGGGTCTCGGTATCAAACAGTTAGAAGACCTCTGCTGGTGACTGTATGCTTGGAAATGATATGGAGACTTCCCCCTGGGCTGAAGTCGAACTCAGGACCCATACAAGCATGTTAGGTCACTCAAAAAGGGGTTTTGTAACAACCAGAGCACAGAGCAGAGCTAAAAGTGCCAAAGAGGTGATGGATCCTGAAAGAGTGGACCATCCTCTAAGAGAAAGGGCAAGAAGACAGCTTTTAAACAGATCCCAAGTCAGAAACCCTCTTCTCAGGAAGAGGACTTGTTCTCCTCAGAGGAAACTGACCCTGAAGAGGTTATGTCTTACCAGGCAAACCTCTTGGGCCCAGGGAGACCCTCTAGGATGGATCTCTGCCAGGTACAAGAAACCTGTCCCACTCTTGAGAGCCTGAGGCAGCAAGCTGCTGCACAGGAAAAGGGTAATATCAATGCAACCCACATAGTCCATTGGGAGGAGGGACTCCTATACCCTGAGTCAATATACCCTAAACCTGGTGCAACTAGGAGAGTGATTGTATCTCCGAGGTTTAGAGAGTTTCTTCTTACTTTAGCCCATGATATGCCCTTAGCTGGGCACCTTGGTCAGGATAAAACATGGAGTAGATTGGTCAATCACTTCCGGGGATGTCCCAGAAAGTAAGGGACTTTTGTCAGTCCTGTGTCACCTGTAAAACTAGTGGCAAGGCAAGAGGCCACCAGAAGGCCCCTTAATTCCACTTCCAGTGGTTAGTGTAGCCTTTGAAAGGGTAGGGGTCGGCATTGTTGGTCCTCTCGGCTCTCAAACAGCCTCATGGAACAAATATATTCTGTTGGTAGTGGATCATGCCACCAGGAATCCTGAAGCTATTCACCTAAGGACCACTACTGCTCCAGTGGTGGCAAAGGCCCTCCTTGATAACTTCACCGGGGTTGTTTTTTCTAAAGAGGTAGTATCAGTCAGAGGTACATACTTCATGTCTGTATACTTAAAACACATGAGGGAGGAGTTTGGAGTAACTTACAGGTTCCCGTCACCATACCACCCACAAACGGATCTATGACGTTACAACGCGTTATTTTACAACGCAGACCGTTACATCGCAATTTTTACAACGCAGGATCCATTACAATGCATGCCTTTACAACGCATGTCATTACATAGCAGATACTATTACAACGCATGCCATTACAACGTAAGTATAGGTAAGTATATCTTTTTAAAAAAAATGTAATTAAGTTAATTTAATTAATTTAATTTAATTAATGTAATTTTATTAATTTTAAAAAAGTAATTAATTTAATTTAAGTATTGTAATTTAATTAATATTAAAATTGTAATTAATGTAATGTATTTAATTTAATTTAATTAATGTAATTTAAATAAATTAAAAATTGTAAATAATATAATTTAATTTAATATAATTAATTTAATTTTAATAATTTTAAAATAATAATTAATTTAATTTATTTTAATTTAATTTAATTAATGTAATTTAATTAATTTAAAAATTGTAAATAATATAATTAATTTAATTTAATTTAATTAATTAAATTTATTTAAAGTCGTGATTTTTTAAAAAGTAAACCCTAAAAATACACCTGTACCCCAAAAACCAAACCCAGCCCTAAAACCTAAAAATACCCCTGTACCCCAAAAACCAAACCCAGCCCTAAAACCTAAAAATACCCCTGTACCCCAAAAACCAAACCCAGCTCTAAAACCTAAAAATACCCCTGTACCCCAAAAACCAAACCCAGCCCTAAAAACTAAAAATACCCCTGTACCCCAAAAACCAAACCCAGCCCTAAAACCTAAAAATATCCGTGTACCCCAAAAACCAAACCCAGCCCTAAAACCTAAAAATACCCCTGTACCCCAAAAACCAAACCCAGCCCTAAAACCTAAAAATACCCCTGTACCCCAAAAACCAAACCTAGCCCTAAAACCTAAAAATACCCCTGTACCCCAAAAACCAAACCCAGCCCTAAAACCTAAAAATACCCCTGTACCCCAAAAACCAAACCTTGCCCTAAAACCTAAAAATAAATATATTTATGTACATTTAATATTAATCAAATTAATTAAATAATATTAAATAAAAAAATTATATACTTACCTATACTTACGTTGTAATGGCATGCGTTGTAATAGCATCTGCTATGTAATGACATGCGTTGTAAAGGCATGCCTTGTAATGGATCCTGCGTTGTAAAAGTTGCGATGTAATGGTAGTGCGTTGTAAAAGTTGCGTTGTAACGGTGCAATACCCCCACAAACCAATGGCCATGTGCAGAGATTCAAAGGCATGATTGGTGGACTTCCTGAAAACTCAGAAGGAGTTGGGATCTCCTACTTCCATGCATGCGTTTTACCTACTGGGAAGTGCCACAGAAGGGAGTGGGGTTCTCACCTTTTGAACTTCTGTTTGGGCACCCTGTCCAAGGTCCTCTGAGTCTTGTCAATGAAGGATAGCAGAAGCCTCTCAAAGAGCCAAAAGAAGAGATGGTGGACTACGTGCTTGGCATTTGTTCCAGGATGGCTGAGTACATGCAGAAAGCAAGCCCAAACCGCCAGGCCAGTCAAGAGCGTCAAAAGTAATGGTATGACCAAAATGCTGCCTTGGTAAAATTAAGACCCGGCAGAAGGTATGGGTATTGGAGCCAGTGGCCCCTAGGGCCCTCCAGGATAAATTTGGTGGGCCCTACTCTGTCCTTGAAAGAAAAGAGGAGGTCCCCTATCTGATGGACCTTGGTAGGTGCAAGCACCCCAAAAGGGTGATACATGACAACTGCCTGAATCCCTATTATGACAGAGGTGATGTGACCATGCTCTTGGTTAAAGATGAGGGACAGGAAGCTTAGAGTGAACCTCTCTCAAGTCTCCTCTCCAAAAATCCTAAAGATGGGTCTGTTGATGAAGTGGTCCTATCAGACACCCTCACTCACCAACAGCACGCTGACTGCAATCAGGTTCTCAGTCAGTATGCTGAGCTCTTCTCTCACTCCTGGTCAGACTAGCTGGTGTACCCATGATGTGGACAGTGGTGACAGCCTACCTGTCAAAACCAAAATGTACATGTAGTCTGCTCATGTCAGAGAGAGCATACAAGCTGAAGTGAGCAAGATGCAGGAAGTGGGTGTCATTAAACCCTCAGAGAGCGGCTGGGCCATCCCAATTGTCTTTGTCAGCCCCTAAACCTCACTCCAAGGGTGGAAGAAGAGTTTTTTGTGGACTATAGGGGTCTCAACTCAGAGACAAGGATGACACACATCCAATTTTTAGGGCAGATAAATGTATTGACAGGATAGGGGTAGCCAATTACCTGAGTACCTTTGAACAAACATGAGGGCAACTGCCAGATATGGCTGATCGCTGGAGCAAAAGAAAAATATGCATTCTGCAATCCAAGTGGGCACTTCCTGTTTACTGTGATGCCCTTTAGATTAAAGAATGCCCGTCCACCGTCCAGAGATTGGTGAACACAGTCCTTGCTGGATTTGAATCCTATTGTGCAGCTTATCTAATTCATATTGCTGTCTATAGCTCCACCTGGCAGGATCACCTGATCCACCTTTGAAAAGTCCCTGAGTCTCCGAGACCTGCAGGCCTCACTATCAAGGCAAGCAAGTGCCAGATAGGGCAGGGAAAGGTTGTGAACTTGGGTCACCTGGTAGACGGATGCCAAGTTCAGCCACTCCAACCCAAAATCGTGATAATTCTGTACTGGGAAGCTCAAATAACCCAGACCTAAGTCAGGGACTTCCTTAGCTTGACTGAGCATTATAGGAGGTTTGTGAAGGATCATGGGTCATAGTGACCCCCTCACAGGACTTACCTCCAAGAAGATGCCAAAGAAAGTGAACAGGACAGTGAGCTGTCAAAAGGCTTTTGATACTCTGAAGGTTGCAATGTGCTCTGCTCCAATCCTGAAAGCTTCAGATTACCCCAAGCAGTTCCCTGTACAGATAGATACCTTAGAGCATGGGATAGGCACAGTCCTAGCCCAAACCGATGATGCAGGACATAACCAACCCGTTGCTTTCATGAGCAGGACACTACTCCCCAGAGAGCAGTGTTGGAGTGCCATAGAGAGGGAAGAGTTTGCTGTGGTATGGGCCCTGAAGAAGTTAAGGCTATACATGTTTGGCACTCACTTTCTAGTTCAGACAGCCCACAGGCCTCTCGGGTGGTTGCAACAGATGAAAGGTGAATATCCCAAACTGCTAAGGTGGTCCATCTCTGTACAGGGAATAGACTTTACAGTGGAACACAGACCCGGGACTGCCTATGCCAATGTAGATGGTCTTTCAAGGTTCTTCCACTTAGAAGATAAAGACTCTGAAGGGGAAGGTTAGTTTAAACCTCTTTCGTTAGAAGGGGGGGTCATGTGAGAAAGTGCTTTTTTGACATGTTTGCCTCCCACTTATCCTGTGCTAGTGCTTCTTCCCTAAAAACATAACCACAATTGGTACTTCTGCCCCCTGTAAGTCCCTAGTAAATGAAACCCTGGGTACCTAGGGCCTGGAAGCTGAAGAGGGTCCCCTGGGACCCCCTTACTAGGACCATACCCCTGCCCAAACAGCTTGCATACCCCAGTGACGGGAGGGAGGGAGTGCTCTTCTTGTTATGATAATTTTATTTTTATTTTTTACTGCTCAAGTAGCAGTGAGGCAATGCTCCTCCGCCTTAGCGGAGGAGCCACCACTGGAAGTTAAGCAAACTTTTGAGTCGACTCCATCTTGAAGATGAGGGGACTCTTCCAATCAGGGCAAGGATCATGCCACCTCTCACAGGTGGGTTGCATAATAGAGGTTGTAGTTACGCCAGGTGAGGTGCCCATTAGCCCTACCTGTTACCTCCTTAATAACGCTGTCTAAATCTAGTATTATTGAGGCTCTCTCAGACGTTAAAACTAGTTCCTGCGACCTAAGAAGAAGGAAAAGGAAAGCGCTGTGCAGCGAAGCCGGAAGATGACTATGGAGTTGGCCCCAGCCCTACCAGCCTGTCTCCAGATTCTAAGACCCTGCAAGAAGACAACGCATGCCCTGTAGCCAGTGATGTCCAGAAACCAGAGGAAGACTGCCTAAACTGTGACAAAGACCAGAAGTCCAGAGTACAGCAGTGCTGTTTCCAAAATTCCAAAACCTAGGACCCTGATGCCAGCTGTAAAAACGAGTCCTGACCACTTTGCGCTCGATGCCTACGGCCTGCATCTAGGCATTCCACCGACCCAGAACCCGTTCCCCAGCGATCCTGACCCCAAGTCCAGCGCTGGCTGACTCCTCCTGAACTCTGTGACTAGCCTGAATCCAGAGGCCCCCCTGACCGCAACCTGCTCTGGTTAGAAGAATCTGACTTCTAAAGGCACCCCTGCACCTGAAGCCCCTGGCCTTGGTGAGCTGAATTGACAATGCCTCTACGACCCTCTACATTTCTACTTACCTCTGCTGTCACTGGTCTCCCTCCTGCAGCCTCCGGCAGAGCCGGACTGGCCCTGGCGGGCACTGGGCATTTCCCCGGTGGGCCGCCAGGGTTGCGGGCTGGTATTGGGCCCCTGGGGGCCGATTTTGTTACAGGGCTGTTTTTACAGCATAGCTTCAATATCTGCTGCTGTAACTAAATTGGCCGAACCTGGCCGTGGCAAACAGCTCGGCCGCTCCCCTAACCCCCAGGGCGGCGGCCAAGCTGTTTGCCAGGGCTGGTTTTGGTTCCCAGCCCGGCATTGGCCTCCGGTGCAGCACCTGTAGCCTGTCTGTCAAAAGCAAAATCTTAGTCGAAAAGCATTGGGCGCCTGATGCTGAATTTGCATCCTGCACCTGGCTGTCCTTGTATGGGGTCAGGTCCCTTACTCCCATCTGCCCAGGCTGACCAATCGGAATGCCGATTGGTGCTAAATCACACCCAGCCCTTTCCTGTGTCAGTCTAGAAGGAATGCACAAAGAGATCTGCCACCTAGCCCAGGCATGTATTAGAGACAGGCAGTAAGGCAAGCAGAGTAGTACGAGCACAGAAATGTCTACTTTCTAAAGGTGGCATTTCTAAAATAGTAATGTTAAATCTTACCGTACCAGTAAAGAGGATTTATCATTTCCATTCCGGAGATAAGAAACATGAAAAGGCTACTACTTTCTGTTCAGGAATTACAGCTTGAAGGTATGTTAAGGAATTCCCAATTATAGCTTATGAGAGGAGTAGGCCTCACAGCAGTAAAAAACAAATATATCTATTTGGCACTACTAGGACTTGTAAAACACAAAAGTACATGTTCTGCCATTTACTTACACAGTGCCCTGCCCTTTGGGTTTCCAAGGGCCTTCTCTAGGGATGACTTGTATGAAATAAAAGGGGAGTTTAAGGCTTTGCAAGTAGATTTAAATGACAGGTCGAAGTGGCAGTAACCTGCACACACCCAGGCACTGATGTGGCAGGCCTGAGACATGGTTCAGGGACTACATATGTTGGTGGCACAATCAGTGCTGCAGGCCCAAGAGAAGCATTTCATTTACGGCTCAAGACACATGAAGTGCCCTTTACAAGGGACTTATAAGCAAATTAAATAGGCCAATTGAGTATGAGCCAATGTTATCATGTTTAGGGGAGAGAGCACAAGTACTTTAGCATTGATTAGCAGAGGTGTGCAGAGTCCTAAAGCTAGCAAAAAGGAGACAAGAAAAATTGAACGAGGCAGGCAAAAAGTTGGGGGAAGACCACTCTAAGGCTGTCAGATCTAACAGTACTGTATAGGTATTTTGTAAGGTACAGGAGAGTGAAGGCTTTTCTGCAGGGAATGTTTGTAGAAATCTCAGGGAAATCAAGTGTAAAAACCGCTCCATCTGACCACAAAAACGTCCCACAAACGATAAAAAAACCAACCCACGGGGCGTATCCAACTGCTGTAAAAAAAGGGAGCAGCCTAGAGCGTCTCCGTCGGAGCGCGCCCATGGCGCTAATAATATCCGCCACTGATCCATACGTGAGAGACACCAGCTTACATTATTGGACACCGGAGCCCACCGGGTGCGTCTCTGCCAAAGAAACAAACAATTTTGATCGTGGAGAAGTGAAAATTGAGACGTCGACCTGCCGGCTCCCTCCGTGCGTTCATCCCGGTGGTGGAGGAGGGGTGGCCGTAACTCCGCAGCAGTGAAGGACCACGTAGCCGGACGGGCCCTCCTGAGGCACCCACGCTGGTGAGTGCTCACCCCGGGGCCGGAGGGGGAATTGAGCTGAGGGAGACTCTTACATTAGCCTATGAACGCTATAATGTCAGCCAGGGAGAAATAGCGGGAACGGCCGCAGCCATGATTGTTTAAATAGACTGTTCCCTGGGCAGGGGTGAAACAGCTCAACTGGATTGCAACCACCTGGTTTCCCTACCCTACCTCCCTGGGAGGAGATCCCTTGAATGTAGCCCTAACGATTCAGAAAAGGGGGTTCAGAAAAGGGGGTGGTGATGAACACAGTGTCTGAATTAAGCAGACCACTCTTACCCAGTCCAAAGATCAGGGCTTGATCCATCACCGTTATTTATCTCACTGCCCCATCCCAGCTCAGAACCTGGCTATATGCAAATCAGTCTGTCCCTGGCCCAGTGCATCATGGGAACAGGGCAGACTAAACTACCAAGCCGATTCTTCACCAGAAAGGAGACAAGCTACCGGGGACCGGTTTCTGGCATTTCAGCCGTCTTCGGCCCGGCTTGCTTGAATCCTGATGGAGCAGTGAGAAAGGAACTCATGTCTGAGTATAGTAACAGCATCAACACAAGCGTTGGAGCCGCGCAGCGGTCTCAGCTGGCACCTCCATCGGCTCTCCTGCAAACAGCTGTGTCAGTTGGAGGCCCCAGTAACCCAAGAGCCCGGTGAGTGGTTCCCTGGGTGGGAACACCAATTAAATACCCTCGTAGCATAGACAATCCGCAGCAGCAAGGCCAGCAATGGAAAAACACGAACTTCTGGGGGTGCGGTCACCTCTGGCTGTGGGGACCACGATATCACATGTCTACAGAGGTTCATATGCATATCCCTCCCGGTGTTCCACAAGCACAAGATGCAACTGGGCTACAATTAACCTGTATATCTCAACGTAGCCAATAGAACTCACAGCATAGTCTGTGGCCTGGCACAATTCTTGGGACCCTGCAACAAGTGGTGAAACTTCCAGTCGGTGGATCCATTGCTGCCCGGGGGGCCCCACGTAGCACCAAAGAGTGAACAGTTATTGCCTATTGCTCGTGTGGGCTAGCCTTACATTTGTGACCCTTCTACCTTCTGGTACAAAAGGGGGTGGTGATGGACGGAGCATCTGAACCAATCAAACGCTCACACCCAGTCAACAGATCTGGGTTTAATCCATCACCGTTCTTTAGCCCAATCTGCCACCCCAGTTCAGACATGGCCATATGCAAATCAGTCTGACCCTGTGCCTCATGGGAACAATCCAGCCCGAACTGCCAGCACACACCGATCGTCGAAGCAGGAGTCTTCCTTGGTCTGAGGAGACACAACGGCCAGTGGTCGGAATACAAAGGCTACAATGCAGGTCAAACTGGACACGTTTGCCTGGAATAAAGGTGCGGGCCCTGGCAACAAATAGGCGGAAGTCTTCGCCGGTCAACACCAGGAGAGGACAGGCTCCCCGGAACCCACTCTACAGGATATATTGTCTGCCATCACGACGGTTAGACTGTGGAACAGTAAAGGTTTTGGATCCTACGTCTGCCCAGCCCGGATCTCAACAACAGGGAAAACAGAACAAGGTGGCTGGACAGGAAAAATAACAAAACATATTCCAGCCACGTAGTCAATATGTACCACGTGACCACAGGGTTTGAATCCCAAAGCAAATTTATTTTCTTTTTTGACTCAAGTTATCAAAGATTCAAAGACACAAGCACAAACAAAAAACTGTTACGACAGTGGATTCATGGTTACAATATCTACAAATATACAAGTTTACAAATGTACAATACTTACAACAATGAATCAAGCAAAGCGAGTAAGCATGACACACCAAAACAATACAAAATTCAGTGATCAACATAAATTGCGATTATGTACAGTGCAAAAAATAGTGCATAAAGCAAATGTGCGACCAGTCCATAGGACTATGAAACCAAGGGACAGGCGGAGGAGATGGAATGAAATGCCTGCCTGTCTACCAAAGCCTGTGGTTAAATGTTTGTATCGGGTTGCACAACTAGGATCCAAGGTAATCAGTTGAATTCTATCCTAGGGGCACCCTTAGAGATTGCCACAGGGTGGAGGTGTCGACGCGTTTCGAACCAAGATGTTAAAGGTTCTCTTCAGGACAGGGACTGGGAACCGTGAGTCTGCACAAGGGCACAGGAATTGCCGTGGTGTCGGTCAATCTCAACGGACAATAAATTCTGTACTTCACCCAGAGGTAAGCTGGAGATGTAATGCCCGCCAAGCGGTGCACAATCAAAGTTGGGAACAGCTCACATATTGCAGCGCATGTGTTAAAAGCTGGATTCACAACAGACGGTTGAGGGAGCCTGATCAAAGAGCCAAATTCAAGCCGGCAGGCGATTAATTAATTTCACTGGGACTCGTGTAAGATGAATCACTCCATCGTTTCGGGAAGCAGTTCAGTATGACGGTTAGAACATCGCTTGAGAACAGGATTGTTCGGTCTCCGCAGAAGTCTCCTTGATACGCGCTGATATGCGCAATATGAACTCCAGAATAAAGGAGGTTGAAGCCACTACCAGCTCGCTGATCAAGGAAAACATCACTCTGCAGAAGGAAGTGGCAGAGCTGCAAACCCGGAGTGACAAAATGGAGAACCTGCTGGTCGACTACAAAGGGCGCTCCCGGCGCAATAACGTAAGAATTCTTAGAGTTCCAGAACGCCCTGAGGGACAAGCAATAGACCTCTTTGTGGAAGATCTAGTCTTGAACCACCTGAAACCAGCTAGATTGCCTAACTTCTTCATTATTGAACGGCCTCTCAGGGTGCCCGTTGGAAGGCCCAGACCCAGAGCTCCCCAAGACCTATTGTGGCAAGGGTCTTCAAATACCGCGATAGAGATATTATATTGCAGGCGGCCCGCACATCACCTCCCATAGAGATTGAAAACAGCAACATGACCTTCTTCCCAGACTTTACGATCAAGGTCCAATGGCAACAGCGCAGCTTCCTGGATGTCAAAAGAGCCCTACAAGACAAGAATATCAAATGCACAATGCTCTTCCCCGCTGAGGTTCCGTAACGGTTCCGTGACGACTTGAACCCGTGTTTTCAAGTTTGTCGGAAATACATAAAATTAGTATCGGCGAACCGCAAATGATCCATCTAGTATATCCTAGTGTTTTCGCTACGCTACGAGCAAGAGCACTCCTCCCACTGACACATTTCTGATATACACACGGCATCCATCTTAGATTATGGCCGCCATTTTGTGGTTCCTTGCCCTCACATATGCAATAGCCTCTGATCATTTCATTCACTTTGATTAAGGACACGTAGCCTTAGCCGGAGATTCACCTCTTACATGACACGTACATCTTAAACCAGATCACGCTGAAGCTGCATGACTCGACAAAGGCTGCCTCCTCTACCCGAGGCCAGCCCACCTGAACTGGTTTTCCTGTCCATTGTACCTGATCATGATTAGGCGGCCGAAGCCGGTAGCCTTGCCCATTTACAACCTACAAACATCTCTTATCCCGCTTTTCTATCTTCTGCACCTGGCTCTGCTCCTTTCCTTCTGGGCCTTTATTAGGGGGAGGTAACGAACTTTATGATGAGGCGGTCCGGCTCTTGAATGCAATATTGACAAGGGATTGTGATGGACTGGTGGGAACCCCTCTTCGCGATGTTTGGTATCAGATATTATCGACAGTTCCTGTGTAACGCCAAATATTTATTGTTTAGAGACACAAAAGGTTTGGGAATGTACCGACATGTGAAATATTTGCCTAGAGCACAATTTTTGGTATATAAGGAGCAACCCTCAATGTACAAATCGAACAGGCTCCTGGGTACTGACCGTGTGTAGTATCTATGACTTCTGTGTCCCTGCAGTAATAAACCTTTGGTCTTTGACGCCACCATCGAGAAGCCCGTGTTTCTGTTCATTTGTGCACCAAGGCAGGTGGGACTCCGGGGTCTTTGGGTGTTGTACCCTGACACCTCTGGACGGAACCAAAAAGTCCAGAACTCCAATTGGCGCCCAACGTGGGGCGACGTCATTCGGTACCGGTCCAAAAGCCTGAAGAGTTCGAGAAGCTTCGTGTGAAGATTCCTGAGGGAGGCGCCCCACTTCATCGATCCCGGCATATCGCAAAAGTGGCCCTGAAGTTCTCTTCCACGAGGGTTCCCGTTCAAGACGGCTACAGTGGGCCGTTGCCTTGACCGTCGCCCTGTCTTGGACCCGAAGTGGTGCAGTCCTTAGTACGGCGAAACGTGACGGGTTTCTCCTTGGTGACGTCTTCAGTGACTCAGTTAAGTATTTAGTGATAGCTAGTTGGTTACTTTTGTGAGGATTGTTAAAAATCCTTGATCGGTTCTTGGTTTGGTTTGGTTTTGTAAGATTATCTTTGGTTGTTCTAATTACGATAATCTACTTGGTTCAGTTTTGGGTATCGATACATCAGTTCGTTTTTGGTAGGCCTAAGTTCTTGGTTCAAGTGCACAAAATTGTTCCGTGTTTGTTTGTCTTGTGTTCCGGACTGAAAATGGTAAGTCGGAAAATGTTGTCTTGTTTTAGTTGCAACAGTGACTCACAATTAGAGGACTCTTGTCTGGTTCCTCCGATTGGGACTCCCCTTTATGATTTATACTGTAAGTATGGTGTGGGTCCTATAACTTATAATGAGATATGGGTTCGTTATTGTAAGAAGGATGGTGTCCTTAGTTGGCCACTGCATGGTAGTTTTGAACAAGAGATTCTCGACAATTTAGAAGCGAAATTGTTTAGGAAGAAAGCCCGGCCGGCAATGTTTGACTCTTTTCGTTACTGGCGAAAAGAATCCAAACAGAGAGAAATGAAAAGGTTGAAGAAAGAGCAAAAAGAGCAAGAAGAGTTAACTCTAGAGCAAGCGACTAAACAGTTGCAGGCTGACGAGTGTGAGAAAGCCATAGATGTAGCCATTAGAGAGCATAACTTAGCGATTGACAAATGCTATCCTGCCTTGCCATCGAAAATGGCTAAGATACTGGAGGATTCTGAAAACGATCCTCTGCTATCTTATCTGTTACGGTCGCCTCCACCGTATGCACAAGGTGCTACGGCTCCACTGATCCCGAATGTTCAATTGCCGGTTGCTGGACAACCTGGTGTCCTTGTTCTTCAGAATCAAGTTCCTATACCTCCTGTGGTGAATGTAAATGTTCCTACAGCTCCTCCTCTTCCCGCACTGCCCGCTCCTATACCTACCACTGTACCTATTGGTCCTCAAACTATTTTCCTCGATACTCCTACTGTTTCGTCATCTATTCCTACCTCTACTGCATTCTCTATGTCTGCGAGTGTACTAACTCCACTTTCTGTTCGTCGAAGAATCACTGATTCTGTTACTAATATGCTTTCGCCTATATATAAAACCTTGATTAAGACTCCTACTCCTGACTCTGTTCAGAGACGGAGTCAGCTTCCAAGTACTGAGGAACGGGGAGTTTTAGACTCCACGGCTCTCAGATGGATTACAAAAGTTAGAAGATATAGTACGAGAGATGTGTTAGAGACATTTATGCAATGGGGAGAGCCAACGCAGCGATACGTCTTTGACGAGATGTGCTCGTTGTTGCGTGAGGAAATAGAAGAAGACGATGTTGAATCAGACTTGGAAGATTTAATTAAAGTGCAGAAAGAGTTTGCTGCTGGAATGATAGTGGGCGATAATATAAAGGAAGCGATGGAACTCATTTTGAGTTTTAGGATTGATCCATCTCTTCGTTCACCGAGAGATTTAGAGAAAGGTAAAGTGAAGCTAAGTCGCCAATATCCTATGAGGGAGGTTCCTCCAATTTGGCGCGAAGCCGTGCAAGCTAATGCGGTTGCAGGTATTGCAGCTGCTCCAGCACAGTTCCAAAGAGTATGGATACATATTCCATGGAAGCGAGCAGAAGTGTTAGCAGTGAAACAGGCCTTGCCAGATCCGCGTAAGAATCCAGCCGGATATTACAAAGAATTGACACAGACAGTTGAGGCTTGTATAATGAACTTAGCCGATATTGATATGTTGTTTGGTAATGTAGTTCCACAACCAGTGTGGGCTAAAATTCGTAGAGAAGATCATCAGGCTGCTTTAGGTGGTGATTGGGCAGCTATCACTGCAGCAGATGCTCAGCAAACGGGTGGTGCGAAACCCGAACCCCTAATTGCTAATCTTCCTGGCAGAATAATAGATTTAATGAAGACTCTAATGCCAGCATTGCGTGTTAATTGGGATAAATTATCCGCATGCAAGCAGAAGAAAGACGAAAGTGTCTCTGACTTCTTCACGAGGTTCGAAGAGACTTTTGTGGATCATAGTGGTCAGGACATGAGCACTGAAGGAGGACAGAGATTGTTTGTCGATAAATTTGTGCATAATTTGTTACCTGAATTATGCAATAAATTGAAAGACTCAGAAAGTGCGTGGGCTGTATCTACGACAGCACAGATACTTGCGACTGCACAGTACTACGAAAATAGGGATAAAGAGGAAAAAGAGAAATCAGAGAAGAAAACGAAAGATTTAAAAACTAAAGTTCTTTTACAGCAGGCGTATCCGCCTCGCACGAATCAGACTAATACGCAGCAAAACTCATATCAGAGGACAGATTATAGTACATCAAGGCCTCAATACCAGTGGAATCAGTGTGCGTACTGTAAGAAAGAGGGTCACTATAAAAATGATTGTCAGATTTTAGCGCAAAATAATGCGGCAGCAGCTCA
Source organism: Lissotriton vulgaris (assembly GCF_964263255.1). Taxonomy (NCBI): domain Eukaryota; kingdom Metazoa; phylum Chordata; class Amphibia; order Caudata; family Salamandridae; genus Lissotriton; species Lissotriton vulgaris. Next base: position 1,080,692,799 of record NC_141694.1, on the reverse strand, counting down.
GAGAGGTCGTGGTGGTTTTGCACAGAATTCTAGAGGACGAGGACGAGGTGCTATGCCTCCGCAAACGAATGATCGTCCCTCTAATCACTTTGATCAACGAAATGTACAGTCAGCTCAACAGAATAGATCTCAGCAATATCTTGTTGAGGATTATTGTGAAGTTGAAGAGGGATTTCAACAAAATGGGTACTAGGACAGCCATGGACAGAGAGAGGGAGTAGTATCAGTTCCAGTGGATCAGAGTGGGCCTTATGTCGCAGTAGCAACATCAGGTGTAGTCGAACCGTTTCTGTTGGATACTGGTGCCGCGAAAAGTTCTATAATTCATGCGAAACTCCCTGGCGCACCTTTGTCTGGCTCAACAAATGTTTCCGTAGGTTTTTCAGGCGCCTCTGTGTACAACCCGATATCTGGTCCTTTGTCTATTTCTGTTGGACCGTGTCAATTGAAAGCACCCTTGATTTTGACGACAGGTTGTAATGAAAATCTGCTTGGTTTAGATTTGTTAAAACGACTATATGCGACATTGTACTGTTCTCCGGAAGGAGTACAGCTTACTTTGGGTAAAAGAATCACCTCTCCGATGTACTTGTCAATGGACGCACTCCCGCCGGAGCTACGTTCACTCCCAGATTCTCTTTGGGCGACTGGTCCCAATGATGTAGGTCTACTAGAGATTCCACCGTATGTAGTAACTTTGAAAGCGAATGTGAAATTTCCAAGAATTCCTCAATATAAAATATCGAATGAAGGTGAGCGTGCACTCTTATTGATTGTGCAAGATTTAATTAAAAAAGGTGTGGTTGAAGAAACGCGAGGAAATGTTTGTAATAGTCCTGTATTACCGATTTTGAAACGAACTGATCCTACAAAGCCTCCAGTTTATAGGTTTGTCATAGACCTTAGAGAAGTTAATAAGATTGTAATTCCGCAGTTTCCTGTAGTGCCAGACATTACTGCCTTGTTAACATTGATTCCTGCCACAGCCACGTGGTTTTCAGTTATAGACCTCAAGAATGCATTTTTCAGCATTCCGATAGCTGAAGAAAGTAGGGATATTTTCGGCTTCTGTCTAGGAGGTCGAAGCTTCAGATTTAAACGCGCTCCACAAGGCTACTGTGAAAGTCCATCCATTTACAGTCAAGCATTAAAAGGTCAGTTAGATTCTTTTGTCCTTCCTCCAGGCTCTGCCCTAGTACAGTACGTAGACGATCTTTTGGTGGCTGCCAATGACAAGGAAACTTGCAAAGCAGCTACGATTTCACTATTGCATCATTTGTCTAATTTAAATCATAAGGTGTCACCTTCCAAAATGCAATACTGCTGCCAAGAAGTAACCTACCTAGGTCACCTCTTATCAAAGGAGGGAAGGAAGTTGACCCCAGAAAGAATAAAAGCAATTACGCAGATGAGTGTTCCACGCACACAGAGGGAAGTACGTGCCTTTTTAGGTATTACCTCTTACTGTAGGCAATGGATCCCAAATTTTTCACTTTTAGCGAAGCCATTGGTAGCTTTGACTGGGAAAAATGTTCCGAGTCCGGTACCATGGTCTGATGAATGTCAAGAGAGTTTTACTGAATTACGAAAAGCTTTGTGTTCAGCTCCTGTATTGGGCACACCTGATTACAGTAAGCCATTCACGCTCTACGTTCACGAAAGAGAAGGTTGCGCGTTGAGTGTCCTGACACAGAAGTTTGGTGATAAACAACGCCCTTGTGCGTATTTCTCATCAACATTAGATCCGGTAGCTAGAGCATTGCCTAGTTGTTTGAGGGCTACAGCGGCAGCTGCAGCTTCCATTCGACAATCTGCTGGTTTGGTGATGAACAATATGCTAGTGGTCATGGTTCCTCATGCAGTGGACACACTCATGAACCGAACGAAGACACAACACCTTACTAGTGCGAGATCATCTGGTTACGAGCTGACGTTATTAGCGAGTCATATTCAGATCAAAAGATGCAATGTATTGAATCCAGCAACATTGTTGCCGACTGATCAAGAGTCGAGTGATTCTGAGCCACATGACTGTTATTTTAAAACGGAGGAAGAGACAAAAGGTCGTATCGACCTGAGGGATACTCCCCTATCCGACCCGGATGGTACGCTGTATGTGGACGGGTCATGTTTTAAATTGGAGAATGGTGACGTGACTGCTGCCTACGCGGTAACGACTTTGAAGACGATTGTGGAGACTGCAAGAGTGAGTCAGAATTCTGCCCAAGCTGCAGAGTTAATAGCTCTTACGAGAGCGTGTGTTTTAGCTGAGGGAAAGAGAGTGAATGTGTTTACAGATAGTCAGTACGCATTTGGCGTGGCCCATAGTTTTGGCCGGTTGTGGAGAGAAAGGGGTTTCATTACGTCCCATGGGACTAAGATTCAACATGGTCAGCTAGTTAACGACTTGTTAGAATCTCTAACCTTACCGACTGAAGTTGCAATTGTGAAGTGCAGTGCTCATAAAGCAATCACGGATGATGTTGGTCGGGGAAATGCTTTTGCTGATGAAACCGCTAAACAGACAGCTAGAGACATGATGAGTAGAATGTATGTTGCTACGTCTGCAAGATGGATTGCTGAGTCTGGAATGTGTGAAGACACAATGGAAAGTGTGAAAGAGATTCAGAAAGAAGCGACTGAGGAAGAGAAACGCGTATGGAGAGAAAGTACGGGCAAATTGGACTCGAATGGATGTTGGATCGATTTGACAGAACAGCAGCGTTGGATGTTGCCTGATGCGTATGTGCTTGCAGTAGTGACGATGGCGCATGGAGTGGCGCACATAAGTTCTAAAGGGATATGCAAGATGTTAGCTCCGGTTTGGAAAAATGAGGGAATCAGTAAGTGTGCAGAGAGAGTGGTGAAAAATTGTATGGTGTGCTTGATGCATAATCCTGGCAAGGGAACTCCAACTCCAGCTGGTCATTTTGCTCCTCCTTCCTGTCCCTTTGAAGTAATACAGTTAGACTTCATTCACATGGAACGCTGCAACAATTTAAAATACGTCCTGGTGGTAGTTTGTGCTTTTTCCAGGTGGATAGAAGCATACCCACTAAAGGACAACACTGCTTTATCAACTGCCAAAATTCTTCTCAAAGAATTTTTTCCTAGGTATGGAATGCCACGGATTGTATGGTCAGATAACGGAAGTGAGTTTATAGGGAAAGTTATGCAGAGTGTGTGTGCTGGTCTAGGATTGAAACAAAAATTTCATAGTGCGAACCATCCCCAGTCAGCTGGTCTAGTGGAGGGTTACAATGGCACCCTCAAGCTTAAAATAGCCAAAATACAAGCATCCACAGGTTTGGCTTGGCCAGACGCACTTCCTTTGGCCTTGTTATCAACGAGAGCAACAGTGCATTCTAGAATAGGGCTTTCTCCATATGAGATTGTATTTGGCCGCCCGGCAAATGTCTGGGGTGTGCCAAGGCCTAAACAATTCTGCTCCATTGAATATCCTATGTTGATAGACTACCTTTACGACTTGACTGCTAAATTAAGTCTTATTCATCAACAGGTTTTTGATGCTTTGCCAAAGCCTCCGGAGAGTCCAGGGCATCAACTGAAACCGGGTGACTTCATAGTGGTCCGGAACTTCGCGAGGACAAAGAATCTTCAGCCTCGCTACATCGGCCCCTTCCAGGTCCTGCTGGCAACGAGGACAGCTGTACGTGTTGCTGGCCGGAAAAACTGGATCCACGCTTCTCACGTAAAGCGTGTTCCACTGCCGCTGCCCTACGACGACTGGGTGAAGAAGGGAATTGGTGCCTCCGAATCTGAAATAACTCCAAAATTTGTCCCTTTCAGCGATGCCGATTTGATTTCTGACACTTTGAAACTTGACTCTCCTCCTGAAAAGACTGTTTTGAACATTGAACATTTGTCTCCAGCATCAAAAGAAACTTTGCCATCTGCGAACGTAAACTCTGCAACAGCTGCTAGTGATACACTATTTTCCGATCAAACAGTACCAGCAAAGAAAAGATACAACCTCAGGAGCCATAAAACGAACTAATAAAGCAGGCAACTGCATATTGTGATTTTGATATTTATATACATTGGACTTTTTGCTTTTCAGCCAGGAAGTTTGCTATTGTTTATTGTTTTTAATAAATTGCCTTGCCGTCTGGGTAGCCGTAGGGTCGTGGCTGTGTGCCTAGTTTGAATTTGCAGGGGTCTGACACAAGGTCGATCTTTCTGTTAGTACTGGGAACTCCCAGGGCTGACAGAGGCATTTTCATCTACGTACACATCATCAGTGGTCGCGAGCGGATTGTAGAAGATGGAACTTCCTGCGCTGCAACGAGAAAATGTGATTTATGTTCGCAGAAACAGACTAAATAGAATTCTTCACAGCAAATGTTTCTTGATGCAATGTGCCATTACATTTTTGATTGTTTTAGCAACATTGGTGGGTGGAATTGTCTTTAGCATAAATTTGATTTTTGTGCCAGTCTCTACAGTGCCTCCCCTTGATCCAGCTATTTCTACTGTTTCTTCTATACATTCTTTTCACTCGTTTCCTGAACATGAGCAAGCTCGACGCTCAGAATTCATTAATAATACTTTTGTACAGCTCTTGCACCAACACCAACTGGTAGTTAACACTACAGACTGTTGGGTGTGTGGCTTGATACCTCACACTATGGATAAAGGTATTCCCTATTTGGTTTTACCTTACAGCTATAATGGATCATTTCAGGCCTTCCAAACCATCTTTGCTTATGCCCTTGAAACCTATCCTCCACGTCCACCACGTTCCACTAAATATAACTCTGCCAACAAAGCTTTAGTCCAGGGAATTATTGACATGATCAAGGACGTCAATAATACTCCATCTTACCCTAGAGACGAATTGCGAGTATATTTAAGTTGGAATACTTCAGAGTATCGCCTTAGTTTAGGAGAAAGCAAGCGTAAAAGCTCAACTCCAATCTGGGTCGTACCTCACCGAGGTCAGGTCTGTTTGCAAGGTAATGGGAGAAATCCGAGAGCTCAGCTAGGGAGGAGTGAGTGCGTAGAGACTTATGTGTTTTCGGCTAACTCTTCCCCTGCCTTCCTTACTGCTAGGGGTACCTACTTCATCTGTCGAGACAGAGCTTATACATGGTTGCCTGCTGACTTTTCAGGTTCATGTTATATTGCTCGATTGTTGCCTCCGACATACACTGCTTCAACGGATTACCACAGAACAAGAGTAGCTAGAGGTGTTTTCAGCAGGGAAGATACCGCTGGTCAGGAAGCTGGAGACTTCTTCAAAGGCTTCCTTCCGTTCTGGGGGCCAATGGCCAATAGTAGAAACATACGCCAGCTAACACGGGTAGTTGAATCTACTATTACCGAAACTGCTGGTGCCCTTAGCAATCTGACAGCTGAGCTTCAGGCGGATAGACTCATGACATTGCAGAACCGTATGGTTCTAGATGTTATACTTGCAGATCGAGGTGGGGTATGCAGAATGATCCAATCGAGCTGCTGTGTCTTTATTCCTAATAATGCTCCAACAGTTTATGAGGCGATCTCTAAGTTGCACAAGATTTCAGACTCCATACATGTAGACAAGGGAAACTGGTCCTTCATGGAGTGGGTTTGGACTCTGATCTCAGCGTGGGGATGGAAGGTTCTAATGGTCATTGGTGTCATCTTAGTATTCCTATTCTCATGTTGTCTGATTATCCAGTGTGGTCCTGCTCTGTGTAGTCTTTGTGCTGCAACTTGTCTCAGAAAACCACCTGCGTTTGGAGAAAAGACACGAGAAAGGATGATGATACAACAACATGTCACTGACCTGATGAACATAGAACTAGATTCAGACATAGATTGAGTAATTGCCTATGTAAGGGCAAAAGGAGGGTCTGAGGTTCCGTAACGGTTCCGTGACGACTTGAACCCGTGTTTTCAAGTTTGTCGGAAATACATAAAATTAGTATCGGCGAACCGCAAATGATCCATCTAGTATATCCTAGTGTTTTCGCTACGCTACGAGCAAGAGCACTCCTCCCACTGACACATTTCTGATATACACACGGCATCCATCTTAGATTATGGCCGCCATTTTGTGGTTCCTTGCCCTCACATATGCAATAGCCTCTGATCATTTCATTCACTTTGATTAAGGACACGTAGCCTTAGCCGGAGATTCACCTCTTACATGACACGTACATCTTAAACCAGATCACGCTGAAGCTGCATGACTCGACAAAGGCTGCCTCCTCTACCCGAGGCCAGCCCACCTGAACTGGTTTTCCTGTCCATTGTACCTGATCATGATTAGGCGGCCGAAGCCGGTAGCCTTGCCCATTTACAACCTACAAACATCTCTTATCCCGCTTTTCTATCTTCTGCACCTGGCTCTGCTCCTTTCCTTCTGGGCCTTTATTAGGGGGAGGTAACGAACTTTATGATGAGGCGGTCCGGCTCTTGAATGCAATATTGACAAGGGATTGTGATGGACTGGTGGGAACCCCTCTTCGCGATGTTTGGTATCAGATATTATCGACAGTTCCTGTGTAACGCCAAATATTTATTGTTTAGAGACACAAAAGGTTTGGGAATGTACCGACATGTGAAATATTTGCCTAGAGCACAATTTTTGGTATATAAGGAGCAACCCTCAATGTACAAATCGAACAGGCTCCTGGGTACTGACCGTGTGTAGTATCTATGACTTCTGTGTCCCTGCAGTAATAAACCTTTGGTCTTTGACGCCACCATCGAGAAGCCCGTGTTTCTGTTCATTTGTGCACCAAGGCAGGTGGGACTCCGGGGTCTTTGGGTGTTGTACCCTGACACCTCTGGACGGAACCAAAAAGTCCAGAACTCCACCGCCAAACTTTGAGTGGAGGCGGAGGGCAAGCCATGGTTCCTCACTGCTCCGGGCAAGGCATGGGACTGGCTTGACGGCTGGCAAGAAGAACCAACAGAACTCTCGAGACAGACAGACACAGAATCGCATGGAACGAGGAGCGGGATCCCCATTGGGAGACAACCAATCAACAGACGAAGAACAAATATGAAATTACTCATTAGCTTACAGGCTATCCCCGACCTCTCCCCCATATCTTCTCTGGGGGGTGTCAGGGTAACAATATTTTGGAGGGGCATGGCTCTCTGGTAGGGATGGCTGAGGCCTCCCCTTTCACCAAAAACTGCCATTGTGGCATGACTTTTTGAACTGGGTTTCTGGGCGCTAGAACTTGATACGGAATGGGTGCGGGGCTGGCACACGACCCACGAATGTTTGGGGTGGGCGATAGGCACTCTGCAATGTTGGGGTGGCGGGAGGTTTTGACACCGCCATGAAGGAAGGCAGGAACAGTTTGGGTATTATGGGTGAGAGGGTCGTTTGTTATTGATAAATAATGTTCTAATTAACTATGATTGCACAGGGGAATAAACTGTCCCATCAAAAGGTATTGAGCGGGGGCAAGTTGTTTTCTTTCATAGTTCACGCAAGGTAGTCCACACTGGATCCACTAATGATGTCACACAGCTAGTACCTAAAAGTATCATGCTTCACTGTTCACACCGGCGGAAGTTGGAATACGTTGTTTGAAATGTGATGTGTCCGTAATGTTTCTCCTGGCTTTTCCTTTTAACGTACCGCTTGATTATGGGATCACCGCTGCCAGTTGGATTTCAATTGATATCCTGGAACGTCAATGGCTTGGGTGACAAACTGAAGCGGGGTATTGTTCTACAATATATCAAGAGACACTCACCTGACGTTGTTCTGCTCCAGGTGACAGACCTTTTGGGTAATGCATGCCAGGCTCTCACTCGTTGGGGGTTTACATTGGTGGCACATTCTACCTTCGGCTCCCAAGGGGTGGGGATACTCCTCCGGAAAACTTCCAAATGACAATTGACAGTACAAAAATGGACATATTGGGAAGGTTTGTGGCTGTCTCTGGGTGCTGGGAAGGACGAATGCTAAATCTAGTTTCGGTATACATCCCGTCCGGTCTCCAAGCTCCAGCCTTTAAAGACTTGGGAGACCTCTTATTCTCCCTGCCTGAAGAGAGGCTCATGATAGGGGGAGACTTCAACACCATTGTTTTTGATAGTCTGGACCGCTGGAACCCTAAAGAGCTGCCGTTGGCACGCACACAGATCCATAACTTCCTGACAGCGTTGGGCCTCATTGACATCTAGCGGACGCTTCACCCCACGGAATGACAATACACGGTTTAATTGGGTGAACCCCCGCAGTATGTCCAACATAGACTTCATAATAATGTTGGCGGATCAAGTAGGACAGGTCAGGGAGGTCAACCATCTTGCGCGGGGCCTATCGGACCATTCGCCCCTCTGGGCCTGGAAGGAGGTGGGAGAGCCACAGAGAGGGAGGACGGTCCGATAAATTCCTGTTTTTTCAAGATCCCTAAAATACGCAAACTGATTGTGAGTGACACGGAACATTACTTTCGCGAGAACTCAGTGGACTCAGCACGAGTACTATGGGAGGTCTATAAGGTAACAAGGAAACAACGTATTTAAAGGGGGTCTCAGGGGAGGGATTTTTAAAGACCTCGTGGTATCAAACCCCCATTAACAATGTACCACAACAGAAAGAATACCACTGGTCTATTAGTGCATAAACATATGAATAAGAAATGTGTCTGTGGTGGATCTGGTTGGCTGCAAGAGAGAATGAAATGAATCCCCTCAGCCCACCCAATGGCAGAGCTTCATCATCTGGGATTTGGAAAGGATGGTGGTCCAAGTATAGGCGACTCACTAATTTTAGTTGTGTGTCACCTTAATCCAACACCTCCAGTGATGGACCATACCAAAAAAGTGTGTGTATAGTGGTGGGCTACTGGTTTTGCAGTGAAAAAACAGTGTGGAAAAGAGGAAAAAGTGATTTAAAAATGGCTACCATAATATTTAGGAAGAATTTATTAGAAGAATATCATGGTGTCAATGATTAAAAACAGGTGCAAACAGTTTGAAATATTAACTGTTATTAGTTGGACAAAAGGGGTCTACATGTTTCAGCCAACTTAGGAAAGATTTACTCCATTGGCTTTCGTCAGGACCGCTAAGGTACACTACTGCAAAACAATATATATTAAAGTGAAAAACCATATATAAACATATATTAATGGGTACCATACGTCCTACCATCCGCAGGTGTCTGGTGTGTAGGAAGTAAGTCCTCAAAAAAAAAGGGGGGATTCTTTCCCAACTTGTCATGGGAGAATGCCTCACCTCGCCTAGCAACAACTCAGGTGTGGAGGCCCCGATATCTCCGTCGGTACCCCTGGCGAATCCTAAGCCGCCCCTACGGCCATTTTTAAATCACTTTTTCCTCTTTTCCACACTGTTTTTTTCACTGCAAAACCAGTAGCCCACCACTATACACACACTTTTTTGGTATGGTCCATAACTGGAGGTGTTGGATTAAGGTGACACACGACTAACATTAGTGAGTCGCCTATACTTGGACCACCATCCTTTCCAAATCCCAGATGATGAAGCTCTGCCATTGGGTGGGCTGATGGGATTCATTTCATTTTCTCTTGCAGCACAACCAGATCCACCACAGACACATTTCTTATTCATATGTTTATGCACTAATAGACCAGTGGTATTCTTTCTGTTGTGGTTGGTCTATAAGGTAGTCATAAAGGGGATGGCTGTATTCCAAATTGCCAGTTCCAAGAGGGAGAAACAGGGAGAATTGGTTCGCCTGGAAACCGAAATATAGGAGCGGGAAGGGAAGCTACTGGAGACTGACTCCGACGAGACTAGACATGAATTGCAACTTTAAAAAAAGGCCTGTCTATCGGTGGCGGTTGATGCTGCCAGAGCTCAACATGGAGCCAAACTCTGTACAGTCTACTAAGTCGGCGAGAAGGCGGGTAAGTTGCTTGTGTGGCTAGACCGTAGAGAGCAGGCAAACTGGTTAGTGGTGGAACTTACTACAGAATCCGGCCATAAAACCTCAGACCTGCAAGAAATAGCAAATGCATTCACATATACACTTCACCCACAACATACAATGAATCGGACGCACTGCAAGATCCCTTTGCCACAGCTCTCCGACGACGAATGACTTGAGCTGGAAAAAGACTCGCCCCCAGCAAAATTGCACCCTATCTTGTAAACATGTACAGTGAAAGCAGCGAGAAGGGGTCACTTCCAGTAGACCAAAGATTGGCTACTATCATGGTTATCTACAAGGAAGGAAAACCCAAGCACCTCCACTCCTCCTATAGGATAATCTCACTGCTGAATGCAGATGCCATGATACTTGCTAAACTACTCGCCACCTGTTTATTAACAGTAATCACAAAGTTAGTACACCCGATCAGTCTGGCTTTTATGCCAGCCAGAAACACCTCTCTCAACTTGAGGCGACTGCATAGGGTGCTTGCCGGTTTCAACACGATTCAGGAGGATGCAGTAGTAGTGTCACTCGATGCAGCCATGCTCTATGACACAATTAAATGGCCGTACATATTTGCAGTCTTGCGGAAAACAGGGTTCGGCCCTGACTTTCTGCGCTGGATACGCCTCCTATATGCGACTCCGTTGGCTCAGATACTGGTGAACAATCCTGTAGCCTCAAAATTTGTGCTCGGAAGGGGCACTCAGCAAGGATTCCCCCTCTCTCCGTTGCTTTTTGCCCTCATGTTGGAACCTCTGGCGATGTGGATTAGAAGAGACCCGATAATTAGAGGACTGAGATGGGCAACAGAATGGGAGGACCGAATATCGTTATACGCTGTCGACATCTTATTGTACTTGGCGTCGCCTGCTGCCTCCCTGAATCGAGCACTCCACATATTTATTGTTGTTGGGGAATTTTCTGGATACATCATTAATTGGTCCAAGTCAGTTCTCTATGTTCTTAGTGGTAAGCCACTGACCTTACTCAAAGATTTCAATATCACTATAGCCACTACGAGTTTTAAATACTTGGGGATACATGTGTCCAAGGACTCGATGCTTTTCCATGATCAAAATCTTCTCCCTCCATTGCAAAGATTCAAAAACAACGTCATACATTAGAAGGCGTTCCCTCTGTCCCTACTGGGGCGGGCTTCCCTATTAAAAATGATGTCCCGCCCCGCTTCCTATATGCCCTGCAGAACATGCCACTCCCTGTGAAAAAAGAATTTAAAAAATCTATTGACACCGCCATGAGGACACTCGTGTGGTAGGGGAAACCACCTTGGAAGTCTATCCCCAAGCACACAAGAGGGTGGTACGACAGGGGTATTGCCCTCTGGGATATAAAAAGATATTATTGGGGCGGCATAACTCACCGGCGTTAACCAATGCACCTATGGACCACAGGGTGACCCGGGGTTTAATATGGACAGGTGGCTACTCCCTGGCGGAAGTTTAAGGGGTGCACTATATGCGAATCCCTCCAGACTGAAGCTGACTGGCCATGCAGCCCAGGTGTGGCTGGCGGCCACGCTAAATTTGGGATGGAAAGGCAAAATTACACTGGCCACCCCACTTTGGGACACCGCCCAAATGGGTACTCTAAGATCTACCAAGGGGTTTGATAGGTGGGACTTAATCGGCATCTCCACGGTAGGGGATCTGTGGAGGGAGGGAGGTGTAATCCCCTTTGCTCAGCTGCGGGACAAATACGAGCTGGCTGACTCTGAACAATTTAGATATCTTCAAATTCGGCACGTGCTGCAGTCAGTAATACCTAGAGGTGAGACTCCACCAGAATCCTCACCGTTAGAGGACAGGGTAGTAGACAGCGATCTCTTTAAGATATAAAAAGCTTATTAACAGTATACCTTAAGAACACCCCCCCCTCCCGTCCGTCCGTCCGTCTTAGAACCCACAGGGACCATGATGTCACTGGACTGGACGACGGGGAGTGGTTGGAGGAGCTCGCCTCTCCCAGAGAAACAGCTATCTCTTCCAGGCTTAGGCATGTCCAGTTGAAGATCTTACACAGAATATATATTTCAGGGTCTACACTGGTGAAGATGGGCTTCAGGACTGATGCTGACTGCAATAAGGGATGCGAACAGGAAGGTACGTTCATACACTCACTCTGGGAATGTCTTATAATTCAGACTGACTGGGCGAGGGTGACAAGGCGCATGACAGAAGTAATGGGAATTGTGATTGATTGTGGAACATAAATCTGTTCCTTTTAAATATTTGGGGCCCCACTGACTTAAATACCAAGGAGAAACTATGGGTGACACTGGGGATCATGATTACCAAGCAGAACGTTGCTAGATTATGGGGGGTAAGGGAGAAGCCCTCTCTGACGTTTTGGGGGAAGAATATGGACAATTGTATGTTTACAGAAAAAATAGTATCTATATCAAGAGGCTGCCCCAACAAGCGGATGCAAGTATGGCAGAAATGGAAAGAATATAGGGGAGAAATCTGCAAGCCACTGACGGACAGACGACGTCATGACACTGTGTACTAAATTCCAATGCTGAAAATTGCATAATATTTTACTCTTGTCAGTGTAAGGATTATGCTGGGGAACCGCTGTTGAATGATACATGGTGAACGCAATGCTTGTACATTGTTTTTCTCTATGACACCTTGCATTAAATAACAAGAGATGCAACAAAAAAAATAAAACCACACAATGATCTGTCATATCCGCCCTTCTGGCACTGCCAGATTGCTCCATAATAATAATACAGATTCTTGTATAGCGCGAACAGCTACCTCACAAGGAGGTGTCCCGGCGCTGAAAGAAACTACAACAGCAAGGTAGGTAGCAAGGTGAAATTCTTAGGCTTTCTGCAAAAAGAGCCAGGTCTTTAGGAGCTACTTAAAACTAGCTTCTGACGTAGCAGATTGGATGGCAGAGGGGAGGGTGTTCCAGAGTTTCGTCGTGCCAACAGTGAAAGACCTGCCACCAAGTCTAGCTTTCCTAACTCGTGGGACAGCTAATTGGAGCCGGGAGTTAGATCGCAGGTGTCTCTCTTGATGGTAGCGGGGAAGTCTGAGTTTTAAATAGTTGGGACATGCCCGTTTTTGTGCTCTAAACGCCAGGGTGAGAGCTTTGAATTTTATTCTGCTCGCCACTGGGAGCCAGTGCATCTCGTGCAGATGCGCAGAGATATGATGTTTGAACGGAATGTGCTTTATCAATCTCGCAGCCGCATTCTGCACGATCTGCAGGCGTTGCACCAGATATTTCGGCAGACCAAGGTAAAGGCCATTTGAGTAATCCAGTCTGGATGTGACTGTCGCATGGACGACCATTTTTCGACAATCAATTGGTAGAAAGGAGAGACATTTTCGGAGGTTTCGGAGTTTTTGGAGGCATCCTGTAGTGACTTGTTGTATGTGAGAGGAGAAGGATAGAGTCTCGTCCCATCTTACGCCCAGATTTTTTGCACTGGTTCCAGGGGTTGGTGCTGGGCCCATTTCAGGAGGCCACCACAGATCGGGGGAAGGGTGAGCGCTTTTTCCAAAGAATAGTACCTCAGTTTTGCTTGCGTTCAATTTTAATTTGTTGGTGTTCATCCAGCTGGTTACATCTCTAAGACAGCCTTTTATTTTGCTAAAAGCTGCTTCTGACACCTCCGCATAGGGGAAGACTAATTGCGTATCATGTGCATACGAAATCGCCTTGACCCCCCATTTGGCAATTAAGGTGAAGAGTGAGGCTATATAAACATTAAAAAGTAGCGGGCTGAGTGCAGACCCTGGCGGGACACCACACCATAGCCGTTTTGGCTTGGAGGAGAAGGCACCCAGTGCCACTTTCTGAGAGATAGGTGGGGCTATGGAACTATTACATTTTTTGACTGCAGCATTTCTCTGCATGATTATACATTTGCTGCAGTTGTCACATAATTTATAATGTGCTGCAAAATCTGCAGATTTTAACAAAGAAAGTTTGTTTTGAGCTCAAATTGATCACAGGTTACTAAAAACACATTAACACTTCTTGTTGTTCAGCGGAAGGCAAGGGTGACTGGCCATCTTTCTGGAGCTTATTGCTGTATTTCATTATTAAACAGGTATTAATAATTAGGTGAAACATTTGCCCACACAGTGTTAACGTGTAACAAAAAGAAAGAAAATAATCAAGTAATAAAATAATTATTAGTTTAGCACTCGTAAAATAAAGTGGGCAAAATGTTTTCGCTCCCTTTGAAATAAACACTAGAAGAAACTCATTGTCTCGTACACCCCTCTTTGCAATTGTAAAAGTGGTGAGCATTTATTTAATTAATTTCTATTATGAATGTGTAAACAGATCGAAAAATATAGGAAACAGGTTCATGCCCAGGCTGCACTTGTACAATTAGAGTTCACTCCATTGCTTGAAAAGTTATGCTCATGGATATGTCTTTTTGTGCACCAGTGTTCTGTAGTAGGGCCACAAAGGTTTTATAAAATCTTGCACTGTGCATTCTTGAGAGACCTCATTTGGCATGGCACATGTCTTGGCTTTCTTGCAGTGAATGACATACCACGCAAACCCCCAAATTACAACTCCTACAAAATGCTACGGTCATCATTCTTGATTTTAAAAGCAGTAACATATGTGAAAGAGATATTTTAATTTCGTATTGATGACAATGTTGAAAGCACAGCTGGGCACTAAAGAGCATTGTAACTGTAGCTTTTAGATCCACTATTGGTTAGTAGTAATCAGTTGCAGGCAATTGGACAGATGTATAACATATGGGGGCTAATGTAACAGCATGGCATGACCTCGCCGAGCCAGTGCTGATATCTGAATACACACATTTAAAGGAGCCATGCTTTTAAGGCTTCGTTTTGATTTTCCACTCTGCTCTGAAGTGAAATCCTGAATGGAGCCTGTGAATGCAGGGTTACATTCAGGACAACACTCATGGCCCAATTACAATCCCGTCAGGAAGGCCTTCCCAGTGACGTATGCAAATAAATCACCTATGGAGCTGTACTTACCGCCAGCTCGCTCTTTGCGTAGTTACCAAATAATTAGTCAGTTGGCAGTGAAGAAAGTTCAATTGTTTATTAAACAGAATACTCTATAGAGGAGCCTCTCCCGACTTCATCCCTCAAGGTGCGCAGAGAAGACTGCTGGCTTACAGTCAAGACAGGTCATATATACTTATCAAACACACATGCAGTCACCATAGATGGAAAAATACAAGATGCTTCTAGGGGCCTCAAGGAAAGACCATATTAGGCACACAGAATTGGCTCAGAATAACTCTAGTCATTATAGTAAGGTCAAAGAGGTTGACTCCCCTCGCCCCAGCACTCGGGAGTACAGGCACGGCGCCTTCAGGAATGTGCTTTACCGCATTCAAACCCAGATGTAACCTTGGGCCTTCAGACAGAGGGAAAGACAGTCCACCTTCAGCTGCTCCTCTATAACACAGAGAAGAAGGAGTTCTGTAGGTTAAGAGGGAAAACACGTGACTTCAGCTCAACACAGAACAGGGCCAACAAAATGGCATCTACATGGATTCTCAGCCTAGTTCACTTAACATAAGGAAAACACTAAAAACACTTGTATTTGATCAAGGGAAAGTATATCAAACGATATACGCATATAACATATATCAGGGAGTATATAGGTACATCATGCTAACAACTATATAACTATGTCTAAGGATACAGAGATGGGGACGAACCGGATTTTCATCCTTCACCAGAGCCATCCATAGCCTTACCCTCAACCGACTCTATGCCAGGAGCTGGTCCATCCAAATGACGTAGTACGATGCATAAATTCCGCCACTCTCTGAATGACTCTGATGCTCCGATTCCGGCTTCATTTTCCTAATGAGAAGGCTCCGTAAATTCTGAATGGAGTTTTCCAGAGGCATTTACCAGTCAGATTCCGACTGGCCAAGTATGATGCGTACTTTCTATGCGCCGAACAGGTCGCCACTTCCAGCACGTCAGAGCATCCAGAAGGGGAGTATTACTGCTCCGATTTGTGCCACAACACGATCCCTGCAAACGAGAGGGTGCAGCCATGTATCCTATTGCGCATGCCATTCCTATACTCTACGCCTGGTTCTACAACCCCAACCGACATACCTTCGCAGATGGTAAGTCAGACACCTACCCCACACAAAAACGATACTACCCTTCGAAAAACAACATAATACACAGCTTGTGAGAAACCAGCCAATATTAGGGTGGGGGAATTCTTGCAGCAATGTAGAGGCAAGAGGGTGGTGGATGCCTAACACTACCAGTGTTGTCCACTACATAGGGGGGTGGGTGCCCATCACTCCAACGATTGTCTACCCTATAGGGGGGATGCCTAATACTCCCACCATTGCCCACCCCATAGGGGAGGGATGCCCATCACTCCCACCATTGTCTACCCTATAGGCGGGGGATGCCTAACACTCCCACCTTTGTCTACCCTATAGGGGGGTGGATGCCTAACACTCCTGCCGTTGCCCACCCCATAGGAGGGTGGATGCCTATCACTCCCACCATTGCCCACCCCATAGTGGAGTGGATGCCTATCCCTCCTACCGCTGTCCACCCCATAGGGGGGTGGATGCCTAATACTCTCACTGTTGTCTACCTTATAGGGGACTGGACGCCTAACACTCCCATTGATGCCCATTACATAGGGGGGTGAATGCCTATCATTCCCAGCATTGTCCACCCCATAGGGGGTGGATGTCCATCACTCCCACCATTGTCTACCCTATAGGGGCGTGGATGCCTAACACTCCCACCGTTGTCCACCCCATAGGAGGGTGGATGCCTAACACTCCCACCATTGTCTACCCCATAGGGGGGTGGAAGCCTATCACTCCCAGAGTTGTCCACCCATAGGTAGGTGGATGCCCATCGCTCCCACTATTGTCTACCCTATAGGGGGTGAATGCCTATCACTCCCAGCGTTATCACCCCATAGGGGGGTAGATGCCTAACACTCCCACCGTTGCCCACCCCATAGTGGGTGGATTCCCAACACTCCCACCGTTGTTTACCCTATAGGGGGTGGATGCCAAACACTACCACAATTGTCCACCAATGGGGGGTGGATGCCTAGCACTACCATCATTGTCCACCCCATAGGAGGGTGGATGCCTAACATTCCCCGTGTTGTCCACCCCAAAGGGGGTGGATGCCTAACACTCCCACCATAACCCACCCCATAGGGAGGTGGATGCCTATCACTCCCACCATTGCCCACCCCATAGGGGGGATGTCCATCACTCCAATCTTGTCTAACCTATAGGGGGTGGATGTCAAACACTCCCACCATTGTCCACCTCATAGGGGGGTGGGTGGATGCCCTTCACTCCCACCATTGCCTACCCTATAATGGGTGGATGCCTAACACTCTGACCCCTGTCTACCCTATAGGGGGTAGATGCCTAACACTCCTACCTTTGTCCACCCCATAGGGGGGTGGATGCCTACCACTTGCACCGTTGTCTACTCTCTAGGGGGGTGGATGCCCATCACTCCCACCATGGTCTATCCTACAGGGGGGTGGATGCCTAACACTACCAGCATTGTCATGCCAAATTGGGGTTTTGGGTGCAAACCCCCAGCAATGTATACCCATAATGTGGTATGGGGGCTACCCCCCAGCACTGTAGTGACAAAAGGCGCTTGTGCGGCTCAAGCCCCCTGCATGGTCTAGCAATTAGGGGATAGGGGGCTAACCCCCTCAGCACTGTAGTGTCGGGTCTTACCAGAGCCCGAAGTGAACACTGACATGCCATCGAGTTGCGACTAAGATTACCAGCATGCAGTGCGTTCAGGAAAGGACGCGCACGCATGCTCACGTTCCCTCAAAGCAAATCCTGTTATAATTGGCTCAGGGTCAAGGGACACTGCAGATTATTCAGGGGATTTCTGGCGGTGGTTACTGGAGGGGACATGGTGCCAGATGTATCAAGAATTACATTTGCGATTCTTAAATAGAGAATTTTACCGATTCGCTTTTTAAGAAGAGCAAAATGCAATGTATGTAGGATTTGCAAAAAAAATTGCAAATCCTACATATTCCTTAATAGCGAATTGCAAATTGCTATTTGCTATCAAAGAAATACCTTCCCATTCATTCCTATGGGTCTAGAGGCCCATAGGAATGAATAGGATTGCATTCGCAATTTGCGAGTACCAAATACGTACTCGCAAATTGTGCATGCAATTTCAAGGGTGCAAGGGTTCCAAAAGACACCCTGTTGCAATCCTGAAATATGCATATGTGCACATGTGGCACACATACATTGCACAACATTCCACTTCGAAAAATGGCAAAAAGGGCATTTTTAAAGGAATTTGCAAATTACCACCAACTAGAAGTTAGTGGTAATTTGCGATTCCTTAAAGGCAGGTCGCAATTTTTTTGGGCTTCCTGCATTTAATTTAAGGAATCGCAAATCGCGATTCCTTAAATGCATTAGAAAAATAGGGTATCACAATTTTTGCGCTTCCCTATTTTGCGAATGTCTTGCTTTTTCCCATTCGAAAACGGGCCAATTCTGCAAATCGTCCCGTTGGCGAACAGGAAAGATACATCTGGCCCCATGGTCCGGTAAGGGTCCTCCTTTCACTGCACACTTTGTTTCTGGAGCCTCGTGGTGCATTGATTTTAAGCCGCAAGGATGCGGTTTTACAGTTTGTGACTTTTCCAACACTTTGCTACTGCCTTTCTGTTGGCGAGTTTTTTTTTTACAAAGAACTCATACGGAAAGGTATTGAGGAATGGCCCAAAAGAAAGAGCATGTTTAAGCCTGTTTTCCTTTTACTGGCACTGAAGAAAGTGCAGTAACTTCCTTTAGACTTGGATGACTGTGGTTATCCATTTGTTCTGGTTTTTATTTTCCAAGCCGTGAGATTACACAAAACTGGGATCGCTTGTTTGTGTGTGACAAAAGCGGAAGGAATGCCAGTATTGGGATATCTGTTATATCCATGTTTGAGAGGCTGTGATATGAATAGCATTTATTGTGTATTGCTTGTCTGTTTGTGCATATAACAGGGGCTTGGAGTCAGAACCCATGATGGACATTTCTCACTCCCGTTGTGATTCATTACAACATAGATAATTGGGTATGTAGAAGTCTCGAACTACATTAAATCAGAACCTGGTGGTGTTAACGGATTCTATAGTGATTGGTGTATTCTCCTTTCCCAGTAGTGGTACACATGCAACACAGCATTTTATGGTAAAAGATTCATCTTCTCATCTGACCCACACATTACAAACAAAAGTGCCTCTCTTTTCCTTTACAGGTATGGTTATAAGGCTATATGTGTGTATATAGTATGAGGGAGGAGGGGAACAGGGAGTGAAAGAGAGGAGAGATTACTAGCTTGTAATTGTGTTCCTTCTTTTACAGATCTCCTTCCCTGCTGTACCCTACCTTTCCTTCCCCCGCTTAATCACTTCATCAATTTGTACTGATATAGCAATCAGATTTGAAGCTATTGAGAGGTGGACCCATTCTAGCATCACTCCAATCCTGAGGACACAGCAACATCGGACATGTAGTGACAAAAAGGGGCTTGTGGGCCTCAACCCCCAGCATGCTGCAGCTATTAGGGGGTTGGCGGGCTAACCTCCCAGCACTGTAGTGATAAAAAGGGGCTTGTGGGGCTCAACCACCCCACATGGTCCAGCGATGAAGGGTTTGTGGGGCTAACCCAACCAGCAATGTAGTGCCAAAGTGGGGGATGGGGGCCAAACACCTGCAGCACTGTTGAGGCAAATATTGTTTAGGGGGGGTTACATGCCCTCAGCCATGTGCAGCCAATCTGTGCTTTTGGAGCTAACACTCCCAGCAATGTTTAATTGGACAATGTGACATGTGAGCATTAAAAATGCATCAACACACACATTTGGGGTATGAGCAGCAGCAAATACAAAGGATTCAATCCTGAAGTCCATTTTTGATGAGATCCAGTCCCACACTGTACCAGCAACGTTAAGTGCCAAACCTAAGGAATGTGCAGAGTGGAAATGCAGGAGGCCCAGGGCCAGTAGAGAAGGAAAAAAAACGCACCTTCCACTCAATGCCCTTTAAAGACAGTTGAAATACACGGGGGAAGATGCACAAAGACAACCGACCAGCCACCCACTGCAGAACAAACACAACTTGTGTGTGAGTGTGGAAGATCGCTTAGCCTGGGCCAACACACAAGACTGGGGGATGAACTCCACTGAGCCATATGCGTTTTGAGTCTAATTAGGAAGTATGCCATATAGGGCTTGGGTTGGCAATGTGGGCAATCGGGCATTGGTGATAAGCGGGTGCACCAGAGTCACATGTGGGGCAAGCATGGGGGACCACCAAAAACCACATCAAGAGACTGACTCACTTCCAAAGTTTCCTCCAGGCCACAGCACTGTGGTGCCAGTATCCTGTCTGCTTATCCACTGTGATGCAAATTGAAATGGGGACCAGACTTTGGAGCAGACTTACTGTTGCACACTGTGTCACGTGCCTTCCAAGAAGCACTGTCATCTCACATACCTAAACAGGACTCCCAGGGCATGGCTGGTGCAGGGAGGTCGCAAAGTAGGTAGGGGCCTAGCCAGTAGCTAAGTCACATTTGGCCAGTCTGAACCCCACCCCCCTTGATCAGCAGCATTGTGCCTCATCAAAACCTCCCTTGATAGGTGACACTGCAGAGGCCACCATGACAGCATGGATCACTGGATGTATGCCGATGAATCCATGATTAACCAGCCATCATTGTGATCCCAATACAATCATCCATGTACTGTTGTGTATGACCAACGGGGTAATCTCAGCATCAGGTAGGTACATCCTGTGAGGATGGAGGACATGTGCAGAATGGAATCTGCATTGGCCACATTTGGCACTTGAACACTGTCTCCAAATCCTGAAATCCATCAAGGAGACCTAAAAATAAGACATGTTGTCCTCAGGTTCCAGGGCAGAGTGCAATGTACTGATTGGGAGCACTCTTTGACACCTGCAAGGCCCACCCTTGCCAAACCAGATGACAGATTCCAAAACTGCCGATAATGCAAACACCAATGGAACTGGGTGAAATGTTTCAGTGTCAAATGTGAGTTTGCTCACAGTACAGGCTGTTGTTCTCAGCACAACCAGGGATGTCATCACAATGAGTCCCCTCCCCTGGTGGCTCCAAACTTGGACAGTCAAAGTCAGAATTCCATGATTACCCATGTGTTTGTAGTCTACTGGGAAGTGCAGGGATGCATATCTGGACTAACTGGAGCACAGGTGGCATATCAACACACATGCCTGCATATTCAATTGAAGGGACAATACCCCCCTAAGAAATGTGCTGCAAGCCAATGTTTCGGCATCATGACTTAACATCAGAAGCAACCACCACCTTCATCTAAGGGCACCATCACAGGGCATTGATATTCAATCAGTGTCCACTACTGACTAAAAAGTGCAACTATCCACTTATGCCCACACACAACTGACACAAGCCAAGGCTAGGTGGAAGCTACTCCAACTGGTACTGCACATACCAGTGTCCTGACGGTGACCATCACAAAATGCATACATGAACATACATTGTCAGACAGCAAGCTTCAGCAGACACGTGACTAAGCATGGGCGGAAAATCCGTTTCGCTCGCGGATTTTGCGGATTTTCGGGAAATTCGCAATCCGCGAGATTCGCGAATCTCCCGCAAAATCCGCAAATCCGCGAGCAGCGGATTTTGCTCGCACTGCTCGCACTGTTCGCGTGAGTTCGCGTGAGTTCGCGCCCCGCGAATAAGTTCAAAATTGCAGAAATACGATTTTAGCAAACTGAAAGTAACTACTTACCAGGTTCAAAAGTTCAGGCTCATCATTAGTAGCCATTTCCTGTAGTGCTTGCTGAGGGCCCCCTCCAGAGTTCAGTTGCCAGTTGCAACTATTATGTGACCCTGCTCTGAACCTCAGAATAGTTACACATATGCCACAAAGGTCCTGAATTACAGCTAAGGGAGACAAGCAGGAGCCAGGCTGGCAGTTCAAATCCATTAATCAGCCCCTAATTCATTATTGTCAGTTGGGGCAGGGCAGGTGTTGTAACTAATTTTGCAACAATGAAAGCACTTAGCAAGTGCAAAAGTTCACTAATCAGGAAGCACTAAGGAAGCAGGTGCCAGCTAAAAAAATATTCTGTGACACATTAATCAGCCCCAAATTAATTCAGGTCACTTGAGGCAGGGAAGGTGTGCTTGCGTTGCCACAATAATGTACACTGACTGGACAACCAGAGGGTGCTGTGATGAAACAGAGGGTGGCATGGGTGGGCCAGAGGGTGGCATGAGTAGTCAGAGAGTGGCAGTGGTGACAGAGAGTGGCAGTGATGAAGAAGAGTGTCCCAAACAGGCTGGACACGTAGAAACAACAAGTTCGCGAAACTTGCGACCCGACAGGTAAGTTCGCAATTTGCGACATTGTACAAAACCCTCGCGAACTGGCAGAAACCCGCGCAAACACACAAAAAAAAAAAATCCGCAAATTAGCGAGAATTCGCGGATTTTGCGGATTGCGAGTTCGCAAATCCGCAAAATTCGCGAACGCGAGATTCGCAAAATTCGCCCATGCTTACACGTGACACAGCCACATATTCACTCTGGCAGCTCTCACTGCCCACTCACATACACATGATTTCCACATATGCACATGCCAACTTCACCATAAGTTCTGCATCAACTCAACACATGCAGGAATGATCCCTCTAACACCCATGTCACACTACATGCCCATCTCTCATAACTTAAAAACACACAAGAACATCATAAGCCCCCTCTGGTGCATTTAGATGGAAAAGCATATCTGCCCATGAGCTCCAGCCCAGTACACATACAATTACAACCCAAAATATACAAACCCACATGGCTGCGGCCCTCATCACATCCACACCTACACTTGCAACACCACTCTCCATCACCATGTACACAACAACTCTCAGACACATGATATGAACACAATGTACAGTACACATTCCCTCTTCAGCAGATGACAAATGTAACATGTCAGTTGGAGCACTCTAATCACCAGTCGCACACTCAGTGATGCCCTGGACTGCACTCATGCCACAACGTGCAGCGTCACAACACAACCGGACATGCACACTCCACACATCACCACAACTCTCAAAAAGAGACATACATAGTGCGATGCCTCTGTACTCAGTCATTTGCATATCTCCTCATAATCTCCCAAAACAGCACAAGTCCAAAGGATTGTCAATCAAGAAAATATGCATCCACACATTCAAACACAACATACTACAACGCCTCACATTTCACCATCCAGCACACGTGATCACATCACTGGTGTCAATACCTTCACATTCACAAATACACTCTGTCCCATATGACTAGTCAGACCTTGTCTCAATGTTGCCGTGTCACATCTACATATGACTTCCATTACCAATATCCACATGGACTCATGCACAGTATCACCAAAAATCACTCATCCAGAACTGCCCCATTAGAGTTAAATCGCACAATAGTGCCTCAGACCACAACTCTCATCACATGCCACAATACAACCTTGTCCGGCGGAATATTGCAATATCACATCCACATATTTCTACCTTACCTTGTGCAGGGTGGCAGCACTAAATCAAGCAACAGTGAAAATAACCTAACATGCTTTATTCTGCAAGAAACAAATATGAAAACTTCAAATGAAGCAAAAGGCCAATGGCCAGTCCATTTGGTAGAGTCCTGGAGGGGGTCAGGGCCAATTACCTTCCATTGCTTGCCTGAACTGCAACCATAAGGGGACACCTCCCCTGGGAAGGGCATCTATGGGGGCATGCCAGGCACTGCAGGGACAGTACTAAGGGGGACTGGTATGGGTTTCTGGAGGGATGAGATTGGGTGTTGTGTGTGGGTCCACTACAGTTGACTGGCCAGATTGAGGGGGTCCACTGCAGTGGTAGGAACAGACTGAGGGGGGCGGTTGGAGGGGGTAGTGTTTGTGGAAGAGGGGGAGGGGTTGACCTTCTTAGGGATGGTGTAACTGTGGCTGGGGTAAACAGGGATGGGGTCTGATGTGTGCCCTTTGGGAGGGGGGCCTGGGACCGGAAGGAAGTGGACTTTGCGGGGGAAGTGTAGGTTGGTGGTGGGGCTTTGGATTTGGTAGACCGGTGGATGTACGGGAGGGGAGCTCAGGGGTCTTCCTCTTAGGGGAGGGGTTGTGGACAGGTGTAAATCTCAGGTTTGGGTTGGGGGTTTCCACTTCTCATTGGGAGGGTGGACAGATGGCTCAGTGGGGAAGAGGCCAAGGTCACTGAGGAAGACCCGCTGGGAAGAGGGGGTTGCAGGACAGTCAAGGGTAGGGGTTGTGGAGGCAGAGGGACCTGAGGAATGCAGAGTGGCTGTGGATGCATGTACGTCTTTTTTTGGCTTTTCCCCGGTGTGTGTGCTGTCAGTCCTCTGAGTGTGCATGCATGTGTGTTTGGACTTTTGTTTGGGGTTTTGTGAGCTGCATGTGTCTGTTGCTGTGTGCGCACATGCCTGTTTGAGTGTGCTTGAGTCAGGTGGGGCAGTCGGAACTGTGGATGGGGAAGAGGAAGGAGGGGGGAGGGACTGCTGGATGAGGGACACTGCTGCCGTTAGTGAGGAGGCCAAGGCCTGATTAGATCTCTGAAGGGCAGACATTCTGAGTGGATGCCCTCCATGTTTGACACCAATTGTGTCAAAAGACTGGTATGCGCATTGAGGATATTCAGTATGGATCGATCTGCTCCAGCAAATCCACAGCCTCCACACTCAGGTAGCAGTGGAGACTGTTGCAGGAAGTGCGGTGCCTAGCCTGAAGGAGACATGTTCCCTAACACGGGAGTGGCCACGGACACTATGAATGGGAGCAGCTGTGAGGGTAGAGGTGTCGGTAGTGGTGGTAGGGGCAGACTCCGATGTTGTGTGATCCAATCCAGGCTCACCCACCACCACAAGGGAGTTGCCACTGGAGCTGGAATGTTCTTCCACTGTTGTTGAAGTCTCCGACCAGCCCTCAGTGTGGCTCCCCTCACCCTCGTGCCACTGGGTCCCTCCTCCTCCTCCTCTGCACTGGACCCAGTATGGTTAGACACTTCCCCTTGGTCTGTGGCACTCCCTCCTCTAGTAGCTGGTGCTGGTAACTAGAATGACAAAGAGATTCACATGAGTCATCTGCATAGACTTGACACAAGGATATCATAACACATCACACAGCAAGCATATACATCATTTTGACGGCAGGTTTCTAATCATTACACATATGTGTACATGGCACTTGCCAGTCTGCCAGTTAACCATGGTTCCTAGACACATGATGTCATGTGCAACATCGGTTAGATCAATGTCAAATACAACAACCACTATGTCAACTACTACACTATGTAGCAGGTGGTCAGATATGTAATGCTCCTGACGGTCATGTGTCATGACATACTTGTCTCATCTCCTGCAAGGGAGTCTTGAACTGAAGCTGCAAATGGGATGCACAAGTTTCAATTGTGAAATGGTGACCATCCTGCAATCCCCAGTCATCATGATGTGCACCTATGTCTCTGACGTAACTGGTCAAATGGTCAGCCCAGGGGCGTAGCACAGGCCCCAGCAGCCCCTGCGTTGTGGGGGGGCCCTGAGCTCCAGGGGCCTCGTCGGGGCCCCCTCACTCAGTCTCAGTGGAGCATGGATTAGCAAGCCTCTTAGTTGTAGTTCATAAATTAAGTGGTGCGCATGGCCTCTGCTTCCGCAGTAATTAAATGGTGCGTGCAAGGCAAGCCCCCGGGCAGCGTTAGGAGGGGGAGCGTGCTCCAGGTCGGGCCCCCTTCAGGTCAGCCAGCAAGCCTTTTATGAAAAAATGGGGCGCATGACGCATGCCCGCCCGCCCGCTCCGGCCTCTTCTTAACTAATGACATTTGAAATGGTGTGCAATTGCGTATGTCTGCCGGGCCCCGGGCGGACCTCTGAGGTTCTTAGTCTTTATTAATAAAATGATGGTGCGCGGGCGCGGCACGCAGTCTCCACGTCTCCAGGGTGGGGCAGGTGCATACCTTGTGGCTTGAGACATCCCACCCGACCGTCACCCAGGACCCGACAGTGCAGCGCACCGAACCCCCCCCCCCCCCCCCCCCCCCCCCCCCGCCGACCTTAATTTTCTACTAGCCCCTGCATTGCCCTTGCTCGCTTCTGCTGCCCCTTGCGCCTGCCACTGAAGGAGCTGCAGGCCTCTCAGGTGAGTCTGTGCGAGCTAGGCGTCTCAGTGGGTGGGTGGGTGAGTTAAGATCATAATTTGGATCAGGGAGGGAGGACATCATCATGGTGGGGCCCGGCCGGGAAATCAAGAATAAAAGAAAAACGTTAGGTAGGTAATATGTGCCGGGTGCTGTGCACTAGAGTTTCAACACCTTGCAGCTGTCATTCAGGGACTGGACGGCGTGGGATGTGCAAAACCATACCAGGACTCTGTATGGAGTTACCTAAAAGCTCTGCTGTGCAAGAGTTCGCTGCAGAGAAGAGAAGGGATCAGGGGAGGGGCGTTCACTGTGCACTGTAGCACTTAAGATAAAATCATTCCTGCAGGGGCCCCCAGCTCTAGAGATCCCACCAGGTACACCTCAAACGGCTGTAGGAGCCAGCTTAGATACGTTTACTCATCAGTCAGTGTTTACTGCCAGAGCCCGGCATGCTTCTAGTGTCTGCAGATGGTGACAGCATACTGTGTATTTCATCCTCACAGCAGGGTATCTTCTGACAACTTGTAGCTTAAAATACGAACATGTGTATCTTGGCTACTATGCCTCTTTTACTGCCAGCCTTGTTGGTATTGTTAGTTCATCAATTTAAGAAAGTTCCGAAAACTTTTTATGTTTTGAAATTGAACCTTCTGCTGTTTGTTTATAGCACTTGGTTACCTCTGATTATTAAGTGCTATAGAACTGATGATGATATATTTTCTGACGCAGAGGCAGTGGCATCCTTAGAATTCTTATTTTTTTGAGGGGTGGGGTCGCACAGATAAAGCTGGTGGGGCTTCTTCCAAATAGCAACCGTCAATAGTGTGAATGCATATATAAGTGTATACACACTATCTCTCTCTCTCTCTCTCTCTCTCTCTCTCTCTCTCACATGTTTGAATTTGTATGGATGTGTGGAGAGCATAGGCCAGTATTTTCTGCAGAGGAAAGCCAGGCCTAGCTCTCCCAGTCTCATTTCTGACACTGGCTGTGAGCTACAGGTCACCATCTCGACTCCCAGCTTGGCCGTCTCAGCCTTCACTTCTTCCGAGGATGAACCATTAAACTGGACATTATTATCACCTACTATTTAAACCCCTTAGAAAAAGTAGCATTTGGGCATGAATTTACTGATTTTAAAGTGAAATATCACCTATACGTTTTTAATGAGGAGCGCTAGGGCGAAACTCAAAATGGTTCATTTATTTATTTCAGTTTATATGCAGCTGATCTTCCCTCCGTGTTATCATAGTGATTTACATAGTATAGTCAGTTTAGGAGCTATTAACAGACCTGTAACTAAACAGTACCAGGAGCGTCCATGAATCGGAGATCACACTTTCTTTGTTCACACCCTCTTGTACAATCACAAGCACACAGGGGGTTTCAGCCATGAGGAAGGTACTCTGAGGGAAGAGTGGCAGTGCTTGTGTTCAGGCCTAAATTAAAGTAGTAACGTTGTGAGCTGCCTGTTGTGATACACTTAATCTACAACGGACAACTTTTCGACAGTAGCAACAACTTTTTTTTCTTACCACTGTTTCGAGGAGCAGTAATTAGGAGGTGGCGCCAATTTTGAATTTGATGCTACCCAATTGCCCAAATTATGAAGGATGAAGAGCTGAGGTGGCCTTGGCGGGACTCCTACTCATACTGTGAGGGCAATACAGATGTCATGGACCAGAGTTCAAAGCGCTCCTTGAGCCAACTTGCTTACACTTACACAGTGCGTTCACCAACAGCCACAACCCCTTCACAAGGGCTAGCGAGCACCCGTCCCCCTGCGCGCGTCTGAACACATCTCAGTGCACTGTGCATTGAGCTGCGGCACGGTATAAACAACATGTCCTCTCCACAGTGTGCATTGCTCCCGTCAGCAGTATATAATATACACTTCTTTATAATGTACCTTACAGGGTCCATTTTCGACATAAAGAAACAGTCAGTCCTGAATAAATAAATTAAATGGAAAGCCATACAACCTTCTGATGCCAGTAAAGCACTTTGCACCACATTTGTACATATTTAAGAATAAGGTATAACTTTCATCGTGCTCCAAAGCTCACAAATAATGTAATAAAAAAAACCAAGACGTTATTAACACTCACAAGCGTGACGTCCAAAGAAACGAAGTCTTACAATTTATTTAGAGATGGAAGTGTTTATTTTATTTATTTACTAAACGGAGCACATTGCTAAATTGTTTTATACATTTGTTTTACGTTCACTGCATTGTAACTGTTGTGTTCCACCAGGTCGTGTTTTAGAACTGTGTGTTAGGTTTCCAATTTGTTTAAATACAGTGTGTCCTACATTTGGAAACCTTTGCACACAAATGTCTACCTGCTAATAAAAACAAGCATTGGCATAGCTAATAGGTCTCGCCTTTGGGACCTTATACGTGTTTAACCGTGCAGCAGTTAATGTTGTTGCACCAAGGATATTGTGCTGCATAACTATAGCTTGTTGTATTACTCTCCTGGATTCACTTGTCTGGGAATCATGCCATTATTCCTGTTGGGTATTCCTACTTGATGTCGATGTTGGATCTATGCTCTTCTTTTCCTCATTAGGTCCCTCCCCTCGTAGCCTGCTTTATACCTGTTTTTTGTATTACTCACCTTGATTCATATGTCTGGGAATTATGCTATTATTCTTGTGGTGTATGCTTACTTGATGTCGTTTTTAGATTTATGTCCTGCCTTCTATCCTTTGTAAAGCCCTCTGATATCCTTCGGGATCTTGTTCGCGCTATATAAAACTTTATAAATAAATAAATGTAGGCCGGCGCTGGGTGTAACTAACCCCCGCAACTGCTGTGTTTATTAATTAAAAAACTGGTGCGCACAGCCTCTTAATTAATTACAGGGTCTTCTCGGTCTTCAGGGCATAGGGTGGGGCTGGCGACCTGACCAATGCCACAGTAATGCGCATTACGTAGCTTAATTTAAAGTGCGCGTGATTTGAGGCATCCAGGACCAGACAACTGAGAAGACGACCGTCACCGTGCGGCGCAGGCCCCCGGCCATAATTTATTTATAAATACTAGCCCCTGCTGCAGGGCTAGCCAGCCTTGAGCCTTGCCCTGTCTTTGGCTGCGGGCTGTCCGCTTGCGCCTCCCTGCATGCCTCTGCTCTGAAGCTGCAGGCCAGGACTCTCAGGTGAGTCTGTCTGATTAAGGCAACATTATTGTCCGCCTGGAGTTAAACGTGCATTATATTATATGTCTTGATTCTGGCTTGGATGCATATTTATTACGAAATGGGATAAGAATGAGTTGGAAGGTGAATTTCTCCATTGGATGAATTTTTCATAAATTAGTATTTGTACTCTACATTTGCGTTTTGACTTGTGTTTTACATTTTGCCTACATGGTGCAGCAGCGGTTTCTTTGTAGGGGCGTTGCCCCCCCCCCCCCCCCCTGTTTGTCTTGCCATATTAAACTGTTGCTTAATTGATTCTTTTTTTCGAAGCCGCAGAGCGCGGCATTGGCCTGGAAAAAGTGATGAGAGTGCCTGGGGGGAGGGGGGCGAGGGGTTGGGAACCTCAGAGCCTGCTTGATGATTGACAGGCCTCGGCAGGTGAGTACTTGTCGGGCCAGGGATCGGGGAGTGGAAATTCTTATCATAGTTTGATATTTCTTCACCCAGAGTTGAGCACAACATAAATAACCAGTTTAAGTTCATCCGTTACTTCATTTTCTTAAGATGGAATGGAGAAAATGTCAATTCGCTGGACAGAGAAGTTAAAGCCGCATAGGCGCGCTCTTTGGGTCTGAACTCGCATACTACCTCAGCAAGGGCCCTGCACAGCTCATGACTTATTTCCTACATGCACGGTTGTCCCTTCAGGTTTGATCTGCACGAACTGTAAGTTCACTATGTGGAGCGCATCCAGAGAGTGGACACAGTGGATGCACATTTTGATAATTAGGTATCTGTGTTCCCGTAGGGATGTCT
This sequence comes from Lissotriton vulgaris, assembly GCF_964263255.1. NCBI lineage: Eukaryota > Metazoa > Chordata > Amphibia > Caudata > Salamandridae > Lissotriton > Lissotriton vulgaris. Next base: position 1,080,662,696 of record NC_141694.1, on the reverse strand, counting down.
GCTCGGTGCCAAAACACACCGCTCTTGGTGCAGCGATGCCAGTGACCTCCGGAGCATGCTCTTATTAGCACGCACACAAGCAAATATATGAAACTTGTGCAATTCCCAAGTGAAATGTACGAATCACTGTGGCCAAAATGTTTCTGGTGTTAGGAGTCCGGTCTAGGCAAGCAAATCTCTTTTTCTCTCTATGCAACACATGGACATGTAAATACAGTCCGGCGTTAGACTCCATTGCTTACTAGTTCTAGAGGAGAAAATCGCAAATTCAATAGATGGAGTTTCTATATGCCATAGGTCAGTTTTGTATGTGCATGGATGAATGAGTAGGTGAATGCAAGACCACATGGAAAAATGGACGAATAAATCAGTGCGTGGATCGATGAATAGTTGAGTGACTGAGTGCAAGGATGAATGAGTTACTGGGTTCATGTATGGATGGCTAAATGTGAGCAAATGAATGCATAGCTACAGTACAACACAGATAACAAGTACTATGTGGACATGAGCAGTGCAAACTCCCCTACCTCACGAACAGAAATCAACTAAACAGGCAGTAGGAGTGCAAGCTTCCCACTCCTCCAGAGCACCAAAGCTTGAGGAGGGGATCGAGCATTTCCTCTCTAGTCACCTGCCTACATGAATGTTGTAGTGTGCAGTCCCTAAAATGGCCACCACTCCACAAAGCATGCTTTGGCCTCATATGTAATCAAACTAAATAAATGTAGCCAAACCCCCATCCAAGGAAATCTGCCCAAGGTGGGGTAAGCAATGTCATAGAAGACTCAGTAGCGTAATGATAGAACCCGCAGCACCCCTCAGGCACTGTGCACGGGTGGCGGGCCCCTGGACTGAGAGCTCTTGTCTGGATCCGGAGTGTGGGGGGCCCCTCCATGTACTTTGCAGGGGGGCCCCCTCAAGTTTCGTTACGCCACTGGTTCAGCCTGCAATACACAAAGCTTCCATAGTCATAAAAAGACTAATTTCACACAGATAACAGTGATTGTGTACATGTGTACAGTGTCTTAGGTCCACTGCTGTCAGGTCAGACATCTGAATCTTACTTTGGATACCTCAAGGCCGTAGGCCTAGCTAGGGTGAGACTTGAATGGCCCACTGTCTTGTCTCAGCTATAGAGGTGTTAGGGAGATTACTCTGGATGTCATGAACATTGTACACAGCTCATCAGTCACAAATGTGATCAATTTTTAACACACTTCCAAGTCCAAAGACAGCATCCTCACAATGCTTCATCTGGCACACTATGGCACTGGCCTGTTTGACTGCAACGTCTCTGCAGACTCTTGGTACTGGACCTGTACATTTCAAAGTTACAGTCAGCACCATGTCCCAATCCTGTCCATTCTGCTTCCATCCACATCTGTAAGTGTCAAGTATGCATGTCCCTTAAGTGTTAGACACAATTAGAACACTTTGACAAGCTCACATTGCTCTAGTTAGCCATCCGAGTGTGAGAACTAACAGATGTGTTTACTGTGTTTGCTCAAGCTGTAAGTAATGCAGCTTACACATGGATGATCAAGCCACCAGTAAGCACAGTCAAGAGATGATACACACATGTTAACTGTTGTGTATGTGAGACAAAAGACATACATTTGATGTGTAGCCAGGTTTCCAACAGTGACCACCTGTATCTTTCAAAGATTGGCATGTGTAGTCACTGTCACAGAGTCTCACACATGGATTCACACATTTGAATGGGAAAAGTGTTACCTCACACACAAACATGTGATAGGCCAGTGTCTCAGATGGCCTGAGTTGGCATACCTGTCCTTGGCCCATGGGATACATGTGATTGCACTGAGCACTATGGCTAGCACAAAAAATGTGGCCCAATGAGGAACATGAATTCACTGAGGCATCCACATTGGTGTCACCTGCTGCACGGATGTGTAGCATTGTCTGCGCATATGTGTGGGCTCCAATTGCATAATAATAATGCTAATAATCCACATTTGTAAAGCGCACAATCACCCGTAAGGGTCTCTAGGCGCTGGGGGCCATCGGGAAAATTAAGCAAGCTATTGCCCAGAGTCACATGGTGCTCGGCTAATCTGCCGCCTGTGCCGGGGATCGAACCGTGATCCCCAGATTCCGGAGTCAGTTGCCCTAGCCGCGGCGCCACACCTCTTCCACTCCACATACTACACATTTATGTTTGTACCACACTGAGTACAGGTCATACATCAGTTAATATGTTGACACATATCAGCCAATTACATTACTTATGATGGTCAACCTCATGCACATGTTGTATATTGTGTTGATCACATGGACATTGGACTACAGCCACTACACAGGACCCAAGTGACACACATGTCACAGATGGAAAGGGGCACAGCTGGGCATCTACTGATAAGGGGGCATATACCTTTTGAGACAATATTGTTGGTTTGGCTGACTAATGACCTGTGAGAGGGGCAGCAGGATGAGGGAGTGCAACATGCATGTTAAATATAGTTGTGCGACATGGCACATACTCACCCTCTCCTTGCTGCTGTCTGGCCATCAACTGCCCATCACGGTCAGGGAAGACCACCGCCAGAGTACTTAGCTTGTGGGGGTCAGGGTCCGGCATCCGCCCCTTTTGCGAGGAGGTGACAGCTTCAGCTGGCCCCTTGCAATCCTCTGGGTTCAGTCACGGAGGTCCTGCCACCTCTTCTGGCAGTGGCGAACACTGCATTTGAAGCCTCCCACGGAGCGGACTGCCCGGATAATGGTCTGCCAGCTCTCTGTCTTCTGATGGGAGTTAACCTGTAAGGATGACATGGTGACACACCATTACTCCACATGCTACATGTTTCTGAGTCACACACCTGTACACATAGATCATGGTCAGAATGACAAGGATGACTAAGGGGTAGGCAAGTGGCATGATGGGCAGTTGTCCTGTGTGCAATTATGCCTTCAACCCATTAGAACAGTGCTGAGTACTCAAACCCAGCACTGTACCTGCCCAGAACCCAAATCTACACACTGAAAAACTTACAGGGACTCTGTTTTCATGCTTGCCCTTGGGAATCCCAATGCCAGTAGTGCATAGTTTTACACATGGCCAATGAAAAGGCAGTATAATAATCACTCACCTGCTCCTCTGGTGTGCCGTACAGCTGGCTGTCCAGTGGAAGGAGGCTGTCCAGTAGAGCCTGGTTCTCCTCATTAGTGAAGGAGGGGCCCTCTCCACTGCATATGCCATGGTAGCTCTCAGAGGATGTAGAGACAGCAGCAGAGCGATGGGGAGGTGCAGGAAAGATGCAGGTAGTGCAGGCAAGTGAGGACTATAGGGAACACACAAACTTATATCTGTGTTGCAGAGGCAGACTCAGTTCCAAGCGACCAAAGCGATAGGCCCAAGTCGTTCGCATTATCCGATTCGGTCCAATCCATTATAGTGCTAGCATCCGACACACCTGCTGTGATGTTCAAAATATCTGCATCTGCTCCCTATTGAGTTTGATAGATTGGTGATGGAAGGTTACGTAGTCAGATTGCACGCGATTCAGACACAAAACGAAACATGCGTCTGTCACCATGATGACCAGCAGCCAATGGGTGTGTCCAGCTCGGTTTGGATGCAGCTAATGCGTCCTTTGTATTCTCACCTGAGTCGTTCACCATGACGATCAACAGCCAATGGGTGCGTCTGGCTCAGTTCGGATGCAGCTAAAGCGTCCTTTGAATATTTACCCGCATTGTTCACCATGATGGCCAACAGCCAATGGATTTGTCCGGCTCGGTTGCCATGCGGCCACCGTGTCCTTCGAATACTCACCTGCATCTTTCACCATTACAAGCAACAGCCAAAGAATGCGACTTATATGGTTCCCATGCGGCTATCGTGCCCTTCCACTAATTGATCAGCAGGGCAGACAGTAGTGAAAATCTTTATGTTCTGGTGGATTACATGTGTTTGGGACAGTGATTAACATGACATATTGGATATTGGACTTGATAGCTCACACTCCCATGAGGAGCCAAGTCTGAGGGGAACACAACACACTGTTTGTGAGGCCCATCACAACATTGAGAGTACACTTCACAGATCACCCTCCTAGGCTTGGACACAGTCCCAGGGGATCATTGGGGAAGATATGTTATGTCCACACATATTTACTGCTTTGGTGGACTGTGTGTCACAATGTGTAGAGTGGTAATTTCATGTTTGTAAATCTACTGTGTCTGAGTCTTGTACAACACAGACACTTCATAATTTTGGTACTATGAAATTTAGCTGCCATGTCAGCTTGTGTTTGTCATGTGAGTAGTTGTTTTGTCTGTGTGTCACAGGCATACGTGGATGCTTGCTAAATAAATCCCTGCCTCACATTGTCAATGTTCTGTGTATGTATTTGTACCTGTTTGTCAGATATGACATCATGACTGTCTACCGTGTGACAGTGGTGTGCAGGCTTGCCTGCTGTCTGTATCATGTGTCCTACATATCTGGCATTACACAATCCAGTTCTGTGTACCTATCAACCATGTGATAGTTGTCACACACCTATATCTTGGAAAGTTTGTTTGGGGGTTGTAGAGTATGTGATGCATGCTCACATGTACAGTGACAGATACAAGCGACTAGTTCAGTACAGCACTGTTATTGGTGCCATGTCTGGTAATGGTCACAACGCTATGCTTTGTATCTAGGCTCAACCTTTGGCCTCTAACTTCATTGTGTCCAGATTTAATGTTGTGTGTGTGTAATTGCATGTTGCTTCATACATAGGAAAGTGACCTCAACTGCGTTTGCACTTATAACATAGGCACCGCAGGAGACAACAGTCCACTGGCCCTTCCCAGGCCTCCAGACCATGGAAGAATGGGATTGCATCAAATGATACCTCTTTGTCAGGCCACTCATTGTGGAGTTGGCAGACCACTTGGCACCACATTTGCAGCCTGCACACCCATATCCCTTTGCGCTGACACCCAAGTTGAAGGTGACAACAACCCTACATTTCTTTGCCACAGGGTCCTTCCAATATACTGTGGCAACTGCTGGTGGGATGTCCCAGACAATGTTCAGCCATGAGCTTCGGGATGTGTTGGAGGCATTGTTACATTTTCTGGACCTCTACATCAAGTTCACAACACCAGATGGTTGACAGACATCAAGGGAGAGTTTTATGCATTGTGGCAGATGCCCCATGTCATTCGCTCCATTGATGGAACACATGTGACTTTGATCCCACCTCAAGCCGAAGAACAAACCTACAGGAATCAGAAGCACTACCACACCATAAATGTCCTGGTGGTATGTCTGGCTGACATGATGATCTGTAATCACAAAACCCAGAGGAGATCTGGGATAAGGGAACCAGAGGCACGGGGTAATGAGAGCCGGTAGTCTCCAACATATAATGTTCAGCACAAATGGGGCCGCTCCCAGTTGGGTGTCCTAAGTGCTACAGTTTTTTACTTTGTGAGTGCAGGCATCTCACAAAAAGTGAAGGACTGGTCTCACACACCACCTGGTGTCATGCTTCATCATTGACCAGTCCTCGCCCTCTAGAAACTTTGTTTGGTAGAGGGCGGGCATACACCTGACAGAAGGGATGCACTTCTAGACTAAGTGGGGGCCTTTACATACAAAAAGTGAGTTAAAAGGCCTTTATAGAAGTCAAATTAGTTTTAATATGGCTGGCATCTATATGGTATTTAAAATAAGTGATCGGTGTGTTGGGGATTCTATTGTCTCCCACCAAAGTCAGTGTGGTCGCCATTTTTCTGCCTTGTGGGCCAGTAGGGTCAACGGCATTCATCAGGACCTAAAGGAATAATGGCGGGATCCACTCTTACCAGACTGTGGTGAGAGGGTTTCCACTGTGTGGGGTGATAAAGATCACGCTCCACTATAATGCAGCTTGTATCTATAGCCCTAAAGTTGGGACAAGGTGCTCCATAGGAGGGTAAGTGCAGAGGACCCCTTTGGTCGAACTTGATCCTTGGTGCGTCCTCCACGTCTGAGCCTACATATGCTCTCCTCCCCTCCTTGATGATGACATAATGATTTCACATATCTGTGCATGTTTTCCCAGATCAGCACACAACACAAACATAATGAGAACTAGTGACATCCCCATTTGATGTCTCAGCTGCAACATGAGTGTGCCTGGCTTAATAGTAGGTCATGTTGTGTGTCTATGTTGTGTGCTGCTTGTCAGGTTGTACCCAGTTTTCAGACAAATTAAGTCTTTTCTGTGTTCAATGTAGGAGACTTTGGATACCCCAACCTGCCGTGGTTGCTGACACCACTCCAGAACCCTTTCACCCCTGCTGAGGTTCATTTCAATGAGGCACATGGGAGGACAAGGCGAGTGGTTGAGCCGACATTTACCCTTCTGAAAACAAGATTCCTCTGCCTGGACCGTACAGGAGGAGCCCTCCAATATGCACCATTGTAAGTGTATAAGACCATCACTGTGTGTTCCATGCTCCACAACCTAGCATTCTGAAATGAGCTTCTTCTCCTACAAGATGACGGAGACCAGCAGCCGCAAGCAAGGGAGGATCCAGGACTGGGACATGTTGCCAGTGATGAAGAGGAGAAGGATTTTCAGGGACAGCTCATCAACAACTTTTCCACATGAGTGTAAGTATGCAATGAGGTGACAAAGCACTTTTGTAGCATTATGTGTGTCTGGTGTACAATATGTTTGTATGCATGTGAGTGTATGCTACTTAACATGATCATTGAGTTGTTTAGGGTCTAGTAAGTTTGTAGGGTCACAGGTACAGTGCGAACATAAATCCTAGCTAGGTTTCACAGGGACAAATGTGTGATTCAGATAATCTTGTGAAGATGTGGGGAAATGATTCACGAGTTCCTGACTGTTCTATGTATCTCCTTCCCAGGGTCCTTTTGCTGTGGTATGGAGACTTGTGACCTCCCAAACCCAGGATGCAGTGAAACATTACAAGTTCAATTTGGATCTGGATTCCGTGCCACACACTCACTTCAGACCTGATGCTCAATATTTATTCATTTGTGCTTTTTGTCACAGTGTGATGTGATCTCATTTTGGGTGAGGGCACCAGGCTGTGCCTGTGGAATAAACCTGTGCTCCACATTGAGGTGTGCCTTGTCTGTTTCCACACATCCAACGTTCATTTGTATACTGTACATATGCCATGATGATCTGTTTATCTGACAATGATTGTTGTTTGTGCATTGAAATGGTGTATTCTTTTACGACAATGGAGTCAATTAGGATCAGTACCATGTACTATGGGGGTAGTGATAACCTGGTTGTGTGTATCTCTCATGCTGTGTCAGGTTACATTTACTCGCAAGCCAGTAGGTGAATTACTGAACTTGTTTCGCAGCCAATGTCATTGACATTCCATTATTTGCATTTTGTGCCGCATTTCAATCTGTACATTAGTGTTTCAGTCACAACATAAGTAAGTATTCTGTGCAAAGTAATTTATTTCAGTGCATGAGGTGATGTACACACAGTGGGGTAGTGCTGTACAAAACATGATGGACCAAGTGCAGAGAGGAGTTGGTAGTGCCAGTAAAGGATTTTTTCTGAGGCCGGTACCCAGTCATTTGAGCCCAAGGGCCAACTTAGACCCTCCATCCAATGTGGAACAGTTCAGTGTCAGTCAACAAAGTGAAGGCTTGGCATAAAATGGAGGATATCAGGAGCAGATAGTCACTTCCTGGGGTGATGGGTAGCCATCTGTCTCTAATGTGTCCTTCTTCGGACGACCGTTCTTACGTTTTTCGGAGGGACCCTCAGATGCAGGCTGCAGTGGTGCAGGGGACTTTCCACCAGAGTCTACATCTCTCCCTGTGGCAGTTGCGGGTGTAGATGCACCAGATGTAGTGTGCTCACAGGGAGGTGTGGTCATATTGGTGGCAATCTGGTGGAGGCAGGTGAGTATGTCCATGTGCACTGCAGTCTGGTCATGTATTTTGGACATATGGGAGTCCATTTTGGACAAGTGTGAGTCTATTTTTGCATAATGGTCAGCATGCTGCTGTTGTGTGGGCATGAAGATCCTGAATACCTGGCCAAAGTCTCTGGTGCAATCCAGATATGCATTAAGAATCTGGGATAGATGTGGGTCAACTTCAGCAGCAGCACCAGCTGCATGACAGCACCTGTCCCCACACCCCCTCCCACCACCCCTACCCACCTGATCATGACCAATTGTTGCAGGCACAGACGCCACTGAGCCTCCTTCCTCATTGACAGTGGTATCATTGCCCACCAACTCCTGAGAGCTCTGTGTTGCTGTGCTCTCGTTGGTTGCTTGGCTTTGTGTGTGTCGGTGGAGGTAGTGGTCATCTGGGTGTTTTCGGCTGTTGTGGGAGTGGTGGCAGGGGATGCAGATTGTACAGCTGCTGGTGCTGCAAGCTGACCCACACCAGAGGTGCCAGGTAGTTCCTTGTCATCCGAAGAGGGGTGATAGACCGCAACGCCGGAGAGCTCAGGGACGGACAGAGACTGGGACTGGGTGTCCTGTTCTGTTCAAGCAGTGTTTCCAGCATGCCCTGTGAGTAGATGAGAGACACAATGTTTGTTGTGTTTTTCCACAGCTCATCCGCTCATACACATTACATTTGCTATTGTACATTAGGATGATTATATGTTCAAAGATTGTCCTCCATCGGCACAGATGCTGGCCTATGTTTTCTGAGGACATTGTGCTTTGTACAAGATGGGGTATTTCTGAGCATGTCCAGCTCTGTGCATACATGGGCTTGATGGGTTTATTTGACTTTATATCTACATAGATATTGACTGTTTAGTGGCACCCTGTGCATGACACAGGTGTGATGGTATTAAACACACATCTGTGCTTTGACAATGACATACATACTCTTCCTCTTACGATGTGTTGCAAGATTTGTGCATGTGTGCTGGGCTTTGTACACGTCTTTTGCAGTCAAATTGGTCTGGCTACCTACACACTCACAGTCTGGTATGTATGGGAGCATTTCATGATAGTATTTTGGGGGATGTGCCCCTAGTTCTCATCTCATTGGGCACCTGGGAATAGCTCTGAGTAGCAGATTGTGTTACTGCTTTGGTTTGTGCCTGATCACATCATGTATGTTGTGCTTGTCCTCCATGGACAGATGAGTTCACCAAGTCTGCTTTCTTGCTTTTTGTGCCTCGGAGCTTTAAGGTACAGACGTTTCTGTGCTTGTGTTCTGCTGCTGGAACTTGCATCCCTACCACCCAGCCCAGCTTACTCCTCATAGACAAAGGCTCACTGACAGACAGGGGAGTGTAGTGGCAAGGAGTCTGACACTGCTGCATGATGTTGGACTTGAATGGAACTCCCAACAATGCCTTTGTGTCTGCTATCTTGCTGGGCTCTTACATTCACTGTCAGGTAGCCATTGGCCCTGATGAACGGGTTGCTTTGGGTGTGGGTAGGGATGCGTGCTATGACTCCACTCCCATCATGCCATGTCCTCCATACACCTTCCCAGCCAGACCAAGCAGGACACCTGTGACCATGCATTCCCTGAGATTGAATGGAATGGAGTACCAGCAAGATGGGTGATATTAGGGACTGGTATGAGGAGCATCAGGCCATGATGTCAGTTTGGGTCACAGCAAACACAAGTCCCCAGAATCTGCCAGCTTGCCAATACGTTTCCAATCACTGTCAGGTGAGCACACTTCCTGGTGGTCTTATTCGGCTATGTGGGAGGAAGAGTACTTGCACTTACCTCAACTTCCATCATGCTCTGCTCTCCACAAACCTTCCCAGCCAGCCCAAATAGCACACAGAGAAATGTACAGTCCCTGAGAGGGAATGGAATGAAGTACCAGCAAGATGGCTGACCCTGGGTCTGGTGTGATGAGCAAAAGTCCTTGATGGGAGTTGTGGGCTGATCTGACACCAGTTCCCTGTGTCAGCCATCTTGTCAGTACTTTTGCAATCAACCCCAGGGGCTGCATACTACTTGGTGTGCTGTTTGTTCTGGCTGGGAAGGTTTGTGTAGGGCAGAGTCTGATGGGAGTTGAAGTCAGTGCAAATATGCCTCCTCCCACATAGCCCAACAAGCCCACCTGGTATATGCTTTCCTCGCAGTAAATGGAAATGTACTTGCAAGATGTCTGACGGTGGTGCCTGCTGTTTGTTTTGACCACAACTCCCACCAAGGCCTTTTTCTCCTCACACCAGTCCTCAGTGTCAGCCATCTTGCCAGTACTTTTCACCTCACTGTGAGGTAAGCACAGTTCCTGGTGGGTATGTTAGGCTATGTGGGAGGAGGAGTGCTAACTGTGACTTCAACTCCCATCATACCCTGTCCTCCACACACCTTCTTTATCAGCCCAGGGAGCACACATGGGACTATGCATTCCCTGGTGCTGAGTAGAAATGTACTGGCAAGATGGCTGACACTGGGGACTGGTGTGAGGAGCACATGGCTATGATGGTATTGTGTTTCAGGATCAACACCTTGCAGCAGTGCTAGTCATCTTGTGACTAAACGTCCCCACGTTGTGATGTAGCCATAGGCCCAGATGAACAAGTTGGGATGTGTGTGAGGAGTAGTGTCAGGTGTGACCATGACTCCCATCAGGCTTGTACCCAACACCAGTATTCCGAGCCATCCCAAACATCCTTCCTGTGACTCAGGTTTCCTGGAAGTGAATGTGTGCATATAAGATGGCTGACGCAGGTGACTGGTGTTTGGATCCCTTAGCCTTGCTGTGAGTTAGTAATAAGTATGTACAGGTTTGGAAATGTTTTCTGTTACATTGCAGGGATGTTGTTAGTCAAATTGGAATACACATGGTATGCTCTTTTGCTCTAGCTTTTGTTAGCTTTGTTAATAGTGTTTAGTTTCACTGTCTCCTCAACAGTAATTTCTGTGGCTGTGTATTTATTAACATTATTGGCTATTTGAGTATGTACTCACCAGGCTCTGGTGCTCCTAGTATTCCATAAAACGCACTCCGGCGGAAGGATTTCCAGTACCTTCTCCCCCTAGGAAGTGAAGTGCACGGGTGGTGCAGGAGGGCCACCGTTAGTCTGCTGTCTCAGGGCATGGTCTCTGCCAATGAGCTTCTTGACCATCCTTCGCACATCGTAGTACCTACTCCTGATATCATCCATGGCAAGGTCTTTGATTGTTCACCTTGTTGACTATCCTGTCCCACATCTTATTTCTCTGGGACAGGGGGTCTGTTGGACTAAGTTCCAAAATAACTGTGGCTCTACTCTGAGAATTTCCTCTACCATCACTTCCAACTCCTTCTCTGTAAACTTGTGATTCTTCTTTGGGGGCATGGGAAAGGGTGGTGGTGGGAGTTTGAAGATGAGGGTGAGTGTGTATGAGTAAATGAGTGTGTGTTTGAGAGTGTAGTTGATCAAAGGTGCAAGATGTGTGCAGGTTGTATGGTCGCTGAAGTGTGAGTGTATGTGGCAGAGAGCAGTGAATCAGTGGCTACGTCCTGTCAGTTGTGGAAATTTAGCAAAGAATCATGGTCATTATTTTGGCCCTTTATATATGTTTAGTTGTGGATATGGCTAATGATTAGGACTTTTTTGCATTGTTAATGCTTGTTTGGCCCTTTTCTGTCTGTTTCTGGTGCACTTTATTGAGCATAACAGACATGTTCCATAGATCGCACCGGATGCTTCATCATGTATTTGCGGGGGGTCTGAGTGTGACCCATACACGCTCACCTATGTTGCAGGGTTTGCATACGAGCCACTCGCATCGGCCTTGTTTCCGGAGGATTCACTCATACGGATTGTGTTCCGTACAAGTAATTTGTCTTGATTGTGCTCTGTGCTAGTCATTTTGATTTGACACGCATTGCATCGCACTCAGTTGTTCGGACTGCGTGCGTATGTGTTGTTTGGAAAGCATTCCTGATCCAAGTTGTTTGGAAGGCTTTTCCAACGAGATCGTAATCAGGCCCTTTGTGGCAAACAAAGAGTTTAAAAGTGAAGATATGTCCCATAACTGTGTAAACACTTGCAATCTCACAAGTGAAGAAAGTGCCCTAACCTGCTAATAGACTGACTCCCCAAATACAACCTTTTGCCCCAACTCAAGGCAATATCCACAACTCTTTAGGATAATATATTCTCAGACAAAACATTTTATGTGTAGAACAGCTGAGGGGCACCTTTATGTAAGGCCCGGTGTGTTCATGAAACCAAGGAATCCAAGGCCCATTGCAGCAGCAATGTCATAGGCGAGATGTTCACACAGGCAATTTTATTGGCAAAACGCACATATTGTGCACTAAAAAGCATACAATGTTGGCACTTGAGCTAAAGTGGCACAATATTGCATCAGTGCTAAAACTATTAAGGTATGTGCATGTTTCTTACCTGTAAAAAATTATAATTAGTCACATTAACCAAACTTGGAAGACAGGGTAACAGTATTACTTAACGGGCAAAAACATTTGCTAATACCTTCATAATGTGAATAGTGGCCATATTGTCTTTTTATATGGTTTTAAATAGCGTTCATCTGTTGGTCCACTGCTAGCTTCAAGAAGACACAGTAATTGCCATTGCAGCCACTCAGCACTGGAAACCAGTGGGCACCCAGAGAGACTTTTCCATTAAGAGTGGTAGCACAGGGAGCCATTTGTGCCTTACTTGGGCACTCTGTGCGCCTTGGCATGCCTTCCCCATTGACTCCTACTAATGCTGTCCTCCAGCGTGAGCATGTTGGATGAAGGAATGCACAGCTGGCTGAGTCGGGTTCTGGGGGTGAAGGAGATTAGCCGGGAGTCCCAAGCAGTCAGAGAGTATAAAAGGAAGCGCTGAACACAGAGAATGAATTAAGCCAAACAAACCTGCATGCAATATTTTGAGGTACATGTGGGGTTGTAAACAACTCTGTATAAAAATAAATTAAGCCAAAATATCCTGTATGCAATGTTTTGTGTTATGCCTGTGGTTGTAAGTCTAAATAAACAAGCAATAACAGAGTAAACTGACAACAGGAAGCAATGGGGATTATCGACAAGGGAGAAGAACTAGAATGAGTCCCTGCGTCCGTCCTGGGGGGACTGGTGGGTGCACTGCTCGGTTTGCAAACAAAAAGGAGCACTAGAGTGGGTTCCTGCTTCAGTCCAAGAGGGATTGGTGAGTGCGCATTGCGATCGAACATTGGCTTCTCACAAAGCACACAGAAGTGCTGGCAGTGCTTAAAAGAAGTTCCATCAAAGCGGATGAAAACAGTACTTGGGCCAAAGGACACTGATAAGATAAACACACAGAGGAACAACAGGAAATGGTATGCTACAGCCTATAAACATGGAGAAAAAGTAAGCGGCAAGCACAGGAACCAATGACAAGCAAGGTCGGGATGTAAGCACCTTTTAAGATTTATATTTAATACAATAGATTTAACAAGCACAGTGCAAGCGCTGTGCAGGTGAAACCTACCCAGCACAACACAGGTGTTGTGCAGGCAAAACCTAAAAAGCGCAATAAAGTAGCCAGCTTTGGCTGCTTTAGAGTACTTTTTAGATTGAGATTGCAGACTCTGGGGCTGGTGGGAAGCATGAGAAGAACTAGAGTAATAGGGAGGGGGTGGTCATACATACAAAAATTATGGGATTGATTAGAGGGGTTGGGGGAGAAGAAACAGGGGTTGGGTGGGGATAAGTTAAAAAGTTAAAAGAGCTATGATGCGGCCAGCATTGACCATGTAATAGCTCAGAAATAGTCATTGTAATTGTATAGCATGTACTACCTCAGACAAGGCAATAAAGCAATTTACGAGAAGTAACATGCTACACTCTAATCCAGAAACCTAAAGTTAATCAAGTGGTTAATGTGATTAGTGTTATGCTTGCAAGAAAAACTTTCATGCACTTACTCCAGTTACTTGTGATTACATAATACCAGTTGGGTGTGATCATTAGTGGGGGCTATGCATACATTAAGAATCCAGCCCCTGCTGACTCCACAACATCAGGCAGCCGGTGAATGATTATAACTGTCTCAACCGCAAACCTTCATTCTTCCCATCGCGAACAGAGAGTGTGCACATTTCAATGCACAAAATAAATGGGACCCCTACAACCACGCCAGCCCTGTGTTGAAAACCTAGAACGAGTCACTATATAACATTACATGTAGAAATAAAAGAAACAATATAAGCAAATAAAAAAGTGAAAATCGTGAATATGAAAGCTGTGGTGGTCAGATATATGAGTTTCCTTCGGTAACCAAAAAAAATAATTGTGTAACCAATCCTCTCAAATCTAACGCATACCATTCATATCAATCACACAAAAAACCCATATACCTATATTTTGAATGCCACAAGACAACCACCGACTAATAATGGAATGCCACCTATAATTTATTGAAGTAATGTTGGAGCCATTAAAAAAATTTCATTACACAGAATTAATAAATCTTCATAAAACATATATCATGAGACAATTTCATGTATTACATAGACAGCATATCAAATAATCAAGAGGGAGATGCAAAAAGTCATAAAAAAACAAATATTATATCTCATATATCAATCCTACAAATAGTACATATACTATATCCATGTATTAAAACAATTCAAAATGTATACTCTAAAAGAAAGATAAAACAAAAGAAGAAGAAGAAGAGACAGACAGCAAATATGAAAGTACACTTATTAGTGGTTCGTAGATTAATCCAGGTAACAACTCAAATGCCAGACATGTATGCAATCCAAGTGTTTTTATCACAATGACTGGCCGGTACACTGCATTTAGTTTATCCCAAGTGTCAACGTGTTTCAGTAGTGTTCGCAGAGTAATGGCCACCTTTATCAAGACAACTATAATGTGCGTCTCCTTTTAGAATCTTCAAATACCTATGTATAAATATTCCGTTATTACTAGCTATACACATAGTACTAAAGTTATCAGTTCCTTTATTTCTCGCAAATGTTAGGAACTCCCACAGTGAAGATACATAAAGATTCTGTGTATTGTCACATCACCAAAGCAGTGTGTTGTGGTACTAACAAATATAAATGGTGCAGACACCAAATCACCAAAATGTGATCGCTCTCATATATGTATGCCTGTTATTGATGCCTCACATAGCAGTTGTGTCCACCACACTGTTGAATTCAACTGACCCAATTATGCCTTAAGCCCATTTATTCATACATATATACCAGCTCACTGCCAGTATTCTATTATATATATATCGAGATTGCAACTCACCCAAGCAAGTGTGGTGAGTATCCAAAAGGCGTAAATAGTCCTTGTAGAGAAAAGGGTACACAGTTTACTATAGGGATACCATCATTCCAATTGAAAAATCCCATTGTGAATGTTCTATTTTTAAGAAATATAAAACGATAGGGAGATATATTAAGTCCACCTGACCGTCTGTGTCAGGACTGTTACCTAATTGGTAGAATTAAGGTTTGTATTAAATACAAAGTTTACAAAGTGTGTGCAGCTATAAGCAATATGTTACTTGCCGATTACTCCAAGAAACATCACATTGTCATCATTGTCGTTTGACTACTAAGAAGAAAGCTGAGCATGAATCACACTATAACCGCACCTATTTAATTGTGCCCAAGTATTCCAGGTCAATCTGTTTACACTTTCCCTCCTTATCTGTGGATATTTCAGGATCTCAATCAGTGGGACCAACAATCTCACAAAAGCATTATAAAAAAATCGTTTTAGTTGTAAGAGAAAACTTTATATCGAATCACAGGAAGCAAACTATTACACTTTTAGGGTCTTAAAAAGGCCTTGGGGACCGTATGCCACCGAAATGCGTCAACGCTTGAGATAAACTAAATCCTGTGTACCGGCCAGTCATTGTGATAAAAACCCTTGGACTGCATACATGTCTGGCATTTGAGTATTTTTCTACCTGGAATAATCTACAAACCACTAATAAGTGTACTGCCGTAATTGCTGTCTGTCCCTCTCTCTTCTTCTTTTGCTTTATCTTTCTTTTACACTATAAAATTTTTATTGTTATTAATACATGGATATAGTGCATGTACTATTTGTAGGATTTCTATATGTGATCTCATATTTGCTTTTTGATTAATTTTTGCATCTCGCTCTTGATTTTTTGCTATGCTGTTTATGTAATACATGAAATTGTATAATGATATATGTTTTTAATAATATGAAGATTTATGAATTCTGTATAATGAACATTTTTTAAAGACTCCTACATTAATATATAAAATGATAGGTGGCATTCCATTATTAGTCAGTGGTTGTCTTGTGGCATTGCAAATAGAGGTATATGGGCTTTTTGTATGATTGACATGAATGGTTTGCGGTATATTTGAGATGATTGGTTGAACAATTATTTTATTTGGTTACCAAAGGGAATTTTTCTTTTTCTTTGACTAAGTAACACCCTGTTCCTATGGTACGTAGGGCTTCTCTCTCTTTATTTGGTCAGATATATGAAATATGTCATCCCAAATTCTTCAACTCTCCTTTTCATCATTACCTCACTCCTACTTCACAACAGTCTTGCCACTGAGCTGATGTCATTGTGTTCCATGCTTTAACGTCACAACTTACGCCTAGCCCTCAAGCAAACTCTTGCTATGACATCACCATCCCTTTCTCTTACGTCGTCGCTCACTACTTAAATGCATTAAACTTAAAATAAAAGAGCAAAGCAATTTAAAAGGTGTTTCAGAGCTGCTTCGATGATCCCTGACCGAGTACTGAAGTAAAGAGAGAGGCCATGTTAAAAAGAAATACAGAAGACTTTCTATAATGTTCTATTTACTCATCATGTCCGGGCCTTTGCAAACTTAAAATGTGAACATATGTCTGGTATTTCTCTTTGGGATAGATGTTATACCTTAGAAACTGCCTTTCAGAGATCATGGTTAACCACTGTGAAGAATTAGAAAGGCCTCCACTACATAAAAATATATTAAAAAAGCACACAATCAAAAGTTGAGCAATGTGGTGTCATTTTTAATATTCTCTAAATGTAGTAAAAGTGCCCGTGGGTTAAAGAAACTGCTAGAGACACAGAACGGTGTCACAATCTGGTAGTTAATAGAGCGGCGTTTATTTGAGCAAAAGATTCACGGGTTACAACTCTGAGCACAACTCTCACAGCATGAGCTAAGATTAAAGGTCCTGTACAGCCTCTGAGACAGGGAAGTTCTGGTAACATAGCTTAGCGTGGCAGTGCACCTGCTTCTGATACCTGAGTGTAGCCTGAAGTCACCATTAATTCATTCATTTGTTCTTTATTCGGTTATTAAAACAAAACAACCATAAAAGTACAGATAAAATCACAGTTAAAATGACCACATATAAAATCGTCATAGAATACAGTCAATTCATCACTATTCAGGATATAACAGATTTTCGAAATTTAAAAACATTTTTAAGAAACGCTGAAATAGATGCAACGGTTAAAATATTATCCATTCTCTGCACAGCTAAAAATGCAGGATGACAACGATTTATTTCCATAATCTTCAATATGGGAACAACCCATCTTCGTCTTGGTATCATATAAAATTTGCAAAAGAAAAGAATATGAATGTCTGAGTTTTCAGACAAATCATCACATGGGCGTTTATGTAAAACTTTTGACCAATTGTTCATATTGGGGAAGCTGAGCGACCTGAATATTATGTTTAATCTAAAACGGGTTAATAAAAACCTCTCATAGTCGGTCATTTGTAACTTAACATATGGCTGCATTTTAAATGTGATTGTGATCAGTTGATGAGCAACCACCGTTTGTTTCAGCATTTCCGTAGTGGATCTATGCTCTTCCAAATAGCTCCTACACATTTTCTTCAGAGCTTTTCTAGAGATACGGCATAAAGTGGAAGGATCCGCATAATACTCTGCCAGACCTAGGTCAGTGAGAAACTTCTTCACATAACTTAGCCATCCAACCTTACAACCGTTATCTAACCTCATCACATCATACAAGATGGAGCGGTTTAATTCACATTCTTCGATGGTCCAGGCCCTGTGCCATAACAGAACTGGTGCAACCTTTATAGTGTCCTCTAAATATGGTTCCCCAAGTTCGTTATGGCAAACATAAGTAGAAACACTCTCTGTAACAGCTAATCGATATTTCATGAAGGTGTTTTCCACCACCTGCAACAATTTCACGTTCGCATATCCCCACAAACCTGCGCCATATGTTGCGATCGCTACACAGGTCGCTCTATACAATGTTAGAATTTCCCCAATCGGTTTTCTGCCCCATCTTTTGCTAAAAAATGTTAGGGCCATTATTGATTTGCAAAACAGTAGCCTTCTTGTCCTAATTGCATTATTCCATAGACCAGTATGGTCATATAAAACACCGAGGTATGGGAAGGTTGGAGTAAAATCGACTGGGCTAGAAGAGATAAAAATTAACTTTCTCTTTCTAGCTGCCCCAAGGCCACAAGTCATACTAAAAGTCTTTGAACAATTTATCCTTAAATCCAGACTGATCATACATTTTGAAAAGGAAGTGACTATGGTCTGCATGGCCATCGGTGTCCTGGCCATCAGGACAACGTCATCAGCGTACAACAATGCTGGGACTGATCTTTTACCCACCATTGGCATGTCCCTGCACTCCTGTAACAATATCCTCTCCACATCATTAATATAAAGCGTGAAGAGTAAGGAGGCAAGGACACAGCCTTGTCGCACTCCCCTAGCAACGCCAAATGATTCAGTACATTCTCCATTCCTTCCATACCTAACTCTGGCGGATGCACCGGAATAGAGTTCCCTAAGAAAGTGGACTATCGATTTCTCCACTCCTAAATTCTCGAGTATCAGCCATAGTTTACTGTGGATGACGCAGTCAAAAGCTGACGTTAAGTCAACAAAAGTTAAAAACATGCAGCCACCCTTCGCTTTGGTGTATTTTTCAATAAGGACATGCAAATTCAGGCACTGGTCAATAGTACTCAGCCCTTTCCTAAAACCATATTGAAGGTCACTAATAATTAGATGTTCGTCCGCCCAAGTTTGAAGTCGATTTAAAAGCACTCGGCCAAAGATCTTATTAGTAGAGTCCAAGAGCCATATAGGGCGATAGCAGTGACAACTTAATCTATCACCCTTCTTAATTATTGGCACTATAATGGACTCATACCAGGAAAATAGTAGGCCTTTACGCGATGTAGCATTAAAAGGTTGTGTGAGGATCGGGCCCCATAGGCCGGTATTATTTTTGTATAAGTCCACCGGAATCCCATCGGGTCCGGGGACTTTTCTCGCTCGGCTCGCATTTATACTTGCATTTACCTCCATTATGGAAATACCCAGATCCACGTCAATCATTGGTTGATTTGAATCCTCTACAGTATTAACCTCTGTCGGTAGCTCATCCACGATGCTTACCACAGAATACAATTCTGAATAATGCTTTACCCACTCCGACTCCGTTACGGCTATTTCTATTCTGGCCGAGACGTTATCGCTTAAAAAGGGGCGTTTACTGCTTGCCAAAAAGATGCAGTATCTCTGGATAGGGATGCCTCACACAATGTATCCCATGCTTCCTTTTTTAAGGTATCTTTTCTCTTCTTCAAAGTCTTCTTATAGTCCTTTCTCAAGGCTTTGATTAACGTGCGATCCTTATCGCATGCTTTCAAAGCGTGTTTAAGTTTAGAATAAGCCTTAGTACAGGCAGAATCAAACCAACTTGTAAAAATCTTTTTAGGGTTTTTCATTTCAACCCAAAGGCTATTCTTTACTTGGGAGGCAATCATTAAAAGGTTTTTTTATAAATTCTGTGTCATCGGTATTCCCATCTGTGCAGGCATGGAAATGATGCTCACAACTCTTGATTAGGTTTACAAGAAAATCCTCAGGGACCAAAGTTGTCCATTTTAAGGCATAACCATTTTCCTAACCATGGCAATATTATCTACACAAAGTTTTGGGGTACCATTTCCCTGATAATATTTTGGTCTACCAACGATGTCTAGACTTAGGGGGAAATGATCACTCATTGAGTTATCCAAAATGTTGAATACCTGTATCTTTCCCCGATGTCTAGCGGTCATCAGTACAAAATCGACAGTTGAATTTGCCCCTCTACCATTGAAGTTGGGCTGAAAAGTGATCTCTGGGCTAACCAATCTGTTCACAAAACCCATATCACAGCCAAAGATAATTTCATTTAGCATGTCCCCACACTTGGTATGCTCAAAGTGACTTAAGCTAATGTCACTGTTTATCATTACACCACAGGTTCCTCTCTCTCCACTTTGGCATATAGTACAGTTAAGTCCTCTCCCCAAATAACACATATATCTTTAGATCTCCCACCCAACGTCAATTTTATGTAATCACCCACATTTTTAAGAACATCATCTACTGCCTCCGCGGGGACATTGTTATAAAAATTTACCAAAATCACAGTAAACACTTTATCTACAATTATCCTGATTATGTGATAATACATATTATTAGAAACAATCTAAATTTTCTAACATTGAAATAAATGGGACACAAATGTCCATAACCCCCCTTTGGCCCTGCCACGTATAGAGCTAATAGCAGGGGAAAAAAAGGTTTTAAAGCCAGACAAGTGATACAGGACCATAGTCCAGGTTTCTTGCAAGCTCACAATTTCATACATATTTACTAAATCGATCCAGTTTTCATTGCCCAATTTTGACTTTAGGCCTGCGATATTCCAATACAATAATGACCAGCTACCCTTGTTGTTCCTGCTGTCCATCCTGCCCATGGGACCTCGAGACACCAAGCTAGTCACTAAGGGAGCATTTACCACCACAGGATTCTCCTGTACTATATCCACCCAATCACTGATAGTTTTGCTAAGCATAGTACCAAGATTTGACTGTATGTTATGCGATCCTTCTATCCTACACGCCTGCTTTAATCTAGTATTTCCAGTATTTGAAATGGAATTCATAATGGGGATGCCCGTGTCGAGTCAATCGACGTCCTCCAGTCCTTGTAACCTTTCAAAATGATTATACGTGGGAATATTAAAACCATCACTATATCCATCCATAAACCTCTGTCCCTGCCATTGGCTTAGTTTAGTTGGACCTCAATGCGTAGGCAAATAAAAATTGTTCAGGTCCCAACTTTGTATTCCACCATTAGTTCAACACTTGCTCCAGTTACAGATGAACCTGACAGCCCGTTTATCCCTGAAATTGACTATTATACAATCACCGGGGAGGTCTTTTAATTTATGGCCAACCCAACCTACTCTCCGGACATGTAATATTTCGGCATGTAAATGCACTGGAAGTGGTCTGTTTGAATTCAGCCAAAAAATTACTTCATTTTTCAGATCTGAATAGGTTTTCTTTTTGTCACTATTCAGCTCAGGCACTCCAGTCAGCACCATTCACATTTCACCTATATTACTTAGTTTTTCATTTTTCTGGGATCGATAATTGACATCACGACTGCAGGTCTATTATGTTATAAGACGATGGGGGAAAGCTGCGCATTAATGCACTTTCTTAGTGTTTTGGAACAATGTGATCAGAAAAGCAGGGTGACTTCTTTCGAGGCGAGGCAGATGGTAGGCAGAGAAAATATCGATTTTTAAATATCGACATACAATAATGTCGATGTTTAAATATTGAAGGGACAGAATATAGAAGGTAAGTAATATCGATATTTTTAATATCGATGGGACAGAATTTCAAAGGTAAGTAATATCGATTTAGTTAATATCGTTGTTAGTAATATCGATGTTACTAATATTGATGTTAGTAATATCGATGTTACTAATATCAATTTTATATGATTTGTATGTATATTATTATGTATTTAATATGTTTTTTAAAAAAAATGTAATTTAAGTAAATTTTGTATTTTAGTACCGTAGCGGGTTGTAGATTTATAGGAGAATAGGGTGGGAAGTAATTTAATTATACTAAATTAATTATTACTTTTTAGGAATTATAAATTATTTTAATTAATTGGTAATTAATTTTGATTAATTGGTAATTAATTTAAATTAATTGATTAATTGGTAATTATGTTCTGTAGCAGGTTGTGGGTTTATAGGGGAATAGGGTGGGAAGTAATTTAATTCTACTAAATTAATTATTAATTTTTATGAATTATAAATTAATTTTAATTGATTAGTAATTAATTTTTAATAATTGGTAATTAACTTAAATTAATTGATTAATTGATAATTATGTTCTGTAGCGGGTTATGGGTTTATAGGGGAATAGGGTGGGAAGTAATTTAATGTAATTAAGTAATAATTTATTTTAATTAATTGTGTTTGTTAATTATATTATTGTTAATCAATTATTAATTGGTAATTATTTTTTTGATTGATTAATTGATAATTATGTTCTGTAGTGGGTTATGAGTTTATAGGGGAGTAGGGTGGGAAGTAATTTAAATGTAATTAAGTAATAATTTATTTTAATCAATTGTTTTTGTTAATATTATTGGTGTTTAATTATTAATTGGTAATTAATTATTATTAATTGGTATTTATTATTAATTTATTTTTACTTAATTATTCATTGGTAATTATGTTTTTAATAATTATGTATTGGTATTTGTAAATAATTTAGATTTGTTAAATAATACATGTTTTAATTATTTTAAAATATAAATGTATTTATAAGTATGTTATTTTTAACTTCTATGCTATCCAACACTTCCCTACTGTTGCACTCACTGGAGTGGGAATAGTAATTTTTACCCCTACGCTATCCAACACTTTCCCTACTGTTGCACTCTCTGGAGTTGGAATAGTAATTTTTACCCCTACGCTATCCAACACTTTCCCTACTATTGCACTCTCTGGAGTGGGAATAGTAATTTTTACCCCTACGCTATCCAACACTTTCCCTACTGTTGCACTCTCTGAGGTGGGAATAGTCATTTTTACCCCTACGCTATCCAACACTTTCCCTACAGTTGCACTCTTTGGAGTGGGACTAGTAATTTTTACCCCTATGCTATCCAACACTATCCCTACTGTTGCACCCTCTGGAGTGGGAATAGTAATTTATACCACTACGCTATCCAACACTTTCCCTACTGTTGCACTCTTTGGAGTGGGAATAATAATTTTTACCTCTACGCTATCCAACATTTTACTTATTGTTGGGTTTTTTGGAGTTATAATAGTATTTTATTCCCTCTGTTATCTATACTACTATTATAAAGAGAGACATGTGTCTTTTGAGCCAGGTAAACTCGAAAAGTACACCACCAATCCAAACACCCAAGACATATTTGAAAACCTCCGGGCAAGCAGAAGGACCTAGGCTATATAAAAATAAAAAATATACGTTGTTTAAAAAATTTAGAAATAAAAATAAAGTAGTGCCTTGCAAGTAGCGCCGGCCGCGACGTCTGCGTGATTACATCGGGAGCGCGGGGAGGAGCAGCGTTCAGGAGCAACAGGAAGAGCGGAGGACATGAGAGCGGGGAGGAGCTGCGAGCGGTGGTCAAGCGGTGAGGAGCAGCGAGAAGCGGAGGAGCAGTGGAGCAGTAAAGTCAGCAGCGCTGGGAGGAGCGGCGGGTGAGGTAAGTGAAGCAGCCAAGAGCCGCGGGTGCGCACTGAGGGACGGGCGGGAGCCATGAGTGCACACAAGCCCAAAATGCTGCCCCCAGCCCCCTTCTGCCCGGGCAACGCCGGCGGGTGAGGTAAGTGAAGCAGCCAAAAGCCGCGGGTGCGCACAGAGGGACGGGCGGAGGGACGGGCGGGAGCCATGAGTGCACGCAAGCCTGAAATGCTGCCCCCAGCCCCCTTCTGCCCCAGGCAACGCTGGGAATCCCAATGCCAGTAGTGCATAGTTTTACACATGGCCAATGAAAAGGCAGTATAATAATCACTCACCTGCTCCTCTGGTGTGCCGTACAGCTGGCTGTCCAGTGGAAGGAGGCTGTCCAGTAGAGCCTGGTTCTCCTCATTAGTGAAGGAGGGGCCCTCTCCACTGCATATGCCATGGTAGCTCTCAGAGGATGTAGAGACAGCAGCAGAGCGATGGGGAGGTGCAGGAAAGATGCAGGTAGTGCAGGCAAGTGAGGACTATAGGGAACAAACAAACTTATATCTGTGTTGCAGAGGCAGACTCAGTTCCAAGCGACCAAAGCGATAGGCCCAAGTCGTTCGCATTATCCGATTCGGTCCAATCCATTATAGTGCTAGCATCCGACACACCTGCTGTGATGTTCAAAATATCTGCATCTGCTCCCTATTGAGTTTGATAGATTGGTGATGGAAGGTTACGTAGTCAGATTGCACGCGATTCAGACACAAAACGAAACATGCGTCTGTCACCATGATGACCAGCAGCCAATGGGTGTGTCCAGCTTGGTTTGGATGCAGCTAATGCGTCCTTTGTATTCTCACCTGAGTCGTTCACCATGACGATCAACAGCCAATGGGTGCGTCTGGCTCAGTTCGGATGCAGCTAAAGCGTCCTTTGAATATTTACCCGCATTGTTCACCATGATGGCCAACAGCCAATGGATTTGTCCGGCTCGGTTGCCATGCGGCCACCGTGTCCTTCGAATACTCACCTGCATCTTTCACCATTACAAGCAACAGCCAATGAATGCGACTTATATGGTTCCCATGCGGCTATCGTGCCCTTCCACTAATTGATCAGCAGGGCAGACAGTAGTGAAAATCTTTATGTTCTGGTGGATTACATGTGTTTGGGACAGTGATTAACATGACATATTGGATATTGGACTTGATAGCTCACACTCCCATGAGGAGCCAAGTCTGAGGGGAACACAACACACTGTTTGTGAGGCCCATCACAACATTGAGAGTACACTTCACAGATCACCCTCCTAGGCTTGGACACAGTCCCAGGGGATCATTGGGGAAGATATGTTATGTCCACACATATTTACTGCTTTGGTGGACTGTGTGTCACAATGTGTAGAGTGGTAATTTCATGTTTGTAAATCTACTGTGTCTGAGTCTTGTACAACACAGACACTTCATAATTTTGGTACTATGAAATTTAGCTGCCATGTCAGCTTGTGTTTGTCATGTGAGTAGTTGTTTTGTCTGTGTCTCACAGGCATACGTGGATGCTTGCTAAATAAATCCCTGCCTCACATTGTCAATGTTCTGTGTATGTATTTGTACCTGTTTGTCAGATATGACATCATGACTGTCTACCGTGTGACAGTGGTGTGCAGGCTTGCCTGCTGTCTGTATCATGTGTCCTACATATCTGGCATTACACAATCCAGTTCTGTGTACCTATCAACCATGTGATAGTTGTCACACACCTATATCTTGGAAAGTTTGTTTGGGGGTTGTGGAGTATGTGATGCATGCTCACATGTACAGTGACAGATACAAGCGACTAGTTCAGTACAGCACTGTTATTGGTGCCATGTCTGGTAATGGTCACAACGCTATGCTTTGTATCTAGGCTCAACCTTTGGCCTCTAACTTCATTGTGTCCAGATTTAATGTTGTGTGTGTGTAATTGCATGTTGCTTCATACATAGGAAAGTGACCTCAACTGCGTTTGCACTTATAACATAGGCACCGCAGGAGACAACAGTCCACTGGCCCTTCCCAGGCCTCCAGACCATGGAAGAATGGGATTGCATCAAATGATACCTCTTTGTCAGGCCACTCATTGTGGAGTTGGCAGACCACTTGGCACCACATTTGCAGCCTGCACACCCATATCCCTTTGCGCTGACACCCAAGTTGAAGGTGACAACAACCCTACATTTCTTTGCCACAGGGTCCTTCCAATATACTGTGGCAACTGCTGGTGGGATGTCCCAGACAATGTTCAGCCATGAGCTTCGGGATGTGTTGGAGGCATTGTTACATTTTCTGGACCTCTACATCAAGTTCACAACACCAGATGGTTGACAGACATCAAGGGAGAGTTTTATGCATTGTGGCAGATGCCCCATGTCATTCGCTCCATTGATGGAACACATGTGACTTTGATCCCACCTCAAGCCGAAGAACAAACCTACAGGAATCAGAAGCACTACCACACCATAAATGTCCTGGTGGTATGTCTGGCTGACATGATGATCTGTAATCACAAAACCCAGAGGAGATCTGGGATAAGGGAACCAGAGGCACGGGGTAATGAGAGCCGGTAGTCTCCAACATATAATGTTCAGCACAAATGGGGCCGCTCCCAGTTGGGTGTCCTAAGTGCTACAGTTTTTTACTTTGTGAGTGCAGGCATCTCACAAAAAGTGAAGGACTGGTCTCACACACCACCTGGTGTCATGCTTCATCATTGACCAGTCCTCGCCCTCTAGAAACTTTGTTTGGTAGAGGGCGGGCATACACCTGACAGAAGGGATGCACTTCTAGACTAAGTGGGGGCCTTTACATACAAAAAGTGAGTTAAAAGGCCTTTATAGAAGTCAAATTAGTTTTAATATGGCTGGCATCTATATGGTATTTAAAATAAGTGATCGGTGTGTTGGGGATTCTATTGTCTCCCACCAAAGTCAGTGTGGTCGCCATTTTTCTGCCTTGTGGGCCAGTAGGGTCAACGGCATTCATCAGGACCTAAAGGAATAATGGCGGGATCCACTCTTACCAGACTGTGGTGAGAGGGTTTCCACTGTGTGGGGTGATAAAGATCACGCTCCACTATAATGCAGCTTGTATCTATAGCCCTAAAGTTGGGACAAGGTGCTCCATAGGAGGGTAAGTGCAGAGGACCCCTTTGGTCGAACTTGATCCTTGGTGCGTCCTCCACGTCTGAGCCTACATATGCTCTCCTCCCCTCCTTGATGATGACATAATGATTTCACATATCTGTGCATGTTTTCCCAGATCAGCACACAACACAAACATAATGAGAACTAGTGACATCCCCATTTGATGTCTCAGCTGCAACATGAGTGTGCCTGGCTTAATAGTAGGTCATGTTGTGTGTCTATGTTGTGTGCTGCTTGTCAGGTTGTACCCAGTTTTCAGACAAATTAAGTCTTTTCTGTGTTCAATGTAGGAGACTTTGGATACCCCAACCTGCCGTGGTTGCTGACACCACTCCAGAACCCTTTCACCCCTGCTGAGGTTCATTTCAATGAGGCACATGGGAGGACAAGGCGAGTGGTTGAGCCGACATTTACCCTTCTGAAAACAAGATTCCTCTGCCTGGACCGTACAGGAGGAGCCCTCCAATATGCACCATTGTAAGTGTATAAGACCATCACTGTGTGTTCCATGCTCCACAACCTAGCATTCTGAAATGAGCTTCTTCTCCTACAAGATGACGGAGACCAGCAGCCGCAAGCAAGGGAGGATCCAGGACTGGGACATGTTGCCAGTGATGAAGAGGAGAAGGATTTTCAGGGACAGCTCATCAACAACTTTTCCACATGAGTGTAAGTATGCAATGAGGTGACAAAGCACTTTTGTAGCATTATGTGTGTCTGGTGTACAATATGTTTGTATGCATGTGAGTGTATGCTACTTAACATGATCATTGAGTTGTTTAGGGTCTAGTAAGTTTGTAGGGTCACAGGTACAGTGCGAACATAAATCCTAGCTAGGTTTCACAGGGACAAATGTGTGATTCAGATAATCTTGTGAAGATGTGGGGAAATGATTCACGAGTTCCTGACTGTTCTATGTATCTCCTTCCCAGGGTCCTTTTGCTGTGGTATGGAGACTTGTGACCTCCCAAACCCAGGATGCAGTGAAACATTACAAGTTCAATTTGGATCTGGATTCCGTGCCACACACTCACTTCAGACCTGATGCTCAATATTTATTCATTTGTGCTTTTTGTCACAGTGTGATGTGATCTCATTTTGGGTGAGGGCACCAGGCTGTGCCTGTGGAATAAACCTGTGCTCCACATTGAGGTGTGCCTTGTCTGTTTCCACACATCCAACGTTCATTTGTATACTGTACATATGCCATGATGATCTGTTTATCTGACAATGATTGTTGTTTGTGCATTGAAATGGTGTATTCTTTTACGACAATGGAGTCAATTAGGATCAGTACCATGTACTATGGGGGTAGTGATAACCTGGTTGTGTGTATCTCTCATGCTGTGTCAGGTTACATTTACTCGCAAGCCAGTAGGTGAATTACTGAACTTGTTTCGCAGCCAATGTCATTGACATTCCATTATTTGCATTTTGTGCCGCATTTCAATCTGTACATTAGTGTTTCAGTCACAACATAAGTAAGTATTCTGTGCAAAGTAATTTATTTCAGTGCATGAGGTGATGTACACACAGTGGGGTAGTGCTGTACAAAACATGATGGACCAAGTGCAGAGAGGAGTTGGTAGTGCCAGTAAAGGATTTTTTCTGAGGCCGGTACCTAGTCATTTGAGCCCAAGGGCCAACTTAGACCCTCCATCCAATGACCCTCAGATGCAGGCTGCAGTGGTGCAGGGGACTTTCCACCAGAGTCTACATCTCTCCCTGTGGCAGTTGCGGGTGTAGATGCACCAGATGTAGTGTGCTCACAGGGAGGTGTGGTCATATTGGTGGCAATCTGGTGGAGGCAGGTGAGTATGTCCATGTGCACTGCAGTCTGGTCATGTATTTTGGACATATGGGAGTCCATTTTGGACAAGTGTGAGTCTATTTTTGCATAATGGTCAGCATGCTGCTGTTGTGTGGGCATGAAGATCCTGAATACCTGGCCAAAGTCTCTGGTGCAATCCAGATATGCATTAAGAATCTGGGATAGATGTGGGTCAACTTCAGCAGCAGCACCAGCTGCATGACAGCACCTGTCCCCACACCCCCTCCCACCACCCCTACCCACCTGATCATGACCAATTGTTGCAGGCACAGACGCCACTGAGCCTCCTTCCTCATTGACAGTGGTATCATTGCCCACCAACTCCTGAGAGCTCTGTGTTGCTGTGCTCTCGTTGGTTGCTTGGCTTTGTGTGTGTCGGTGGAGGTAGTGGTCATCTGGGTGTTTTCGGCTGTTGTGGGAGTGGTGGCAGGGGATGCAGATTGTACAGCTGCTGGTGCTGCAAGCTGACCCACACCAGAGGTGCCAGGTAGTTCCTTGTCATCCGAAGAGGGGTGATAGACCGCAACGCCGGAGAGCTCAGGGACGGACAGAGACTGGGACTGGGTGTCCTGTTCTGTTCAAGCAGTGTTTCCAGCATGCCCTGTGAGTAGATGAGAGACACAATGTTTGTTGTGTTTTTCCACAGCTCATCCGCTCATACACATTACATTTGCTATTGTACATTAGGATGATTATATGTTCAAAGATTGTCCTCCATCGGCACAGATGCTGGCCTATGTTTTCTGAGGACATTGTGCTTTGTACAAGATGGGGTATTTCTGAGCATGTCCAGCTCTGTGCATACATGGGCTTGATGGGTTTATTTGACTTTATATCTACATAGATATTGACTGTTTAGTGGCACCCTGTGCATGACACAGGTGTGATGGTATTAAACACACATCTGTGCTTTGACAATGACATACATACTCTTCCTCTTACGATGTGTTGCAAGATTTGTGCATGTGTGCTGGGCTTTGTACACGTCTTTTGCAGTCAAATTGGTCTGGCTACCTACACACTCACAGTCTGGTATGTATGGGAGCATTTCATGATAGTATTTTGGGGGATGTGCCCCTAGTTCTCATCTCATTGGGCACCTGGGAATAGCTCTGAGTAGCAGATTGTGTTACTGCTTTGGTTTGTGCCTGATCACATCATGTATGTTGTGCTTGTCCTCCATGGACAGATGAGTTCACCAAGTCTGCTTTCTTGCTTTTTGTGCCTCGGAGCTTTAAGGTACAGACGTTTCTGTGCTTGTGTTCTGCTGCTGGAACTTGCATCCCTACCACCCAGCCCAGCTTACTCCTCATAGACAAAGGCTCACTGACAGACAGGGGAGTGTAGTGGCAAGGAGTCTGACACTGCTGCATGATGTTGGACTTGAATGGAACTCCCAACAATGCCTTTGTGTCTGCTATCTTGCTGGGCTCTTACATTCACTGTCAGGTAGCCATTGGCCCTGATGAACGGGTTGCTTTGGGTGTGGGTAGGGATGCGTGCTATGACTCCACTCCCATCATGCCATGTCCTCCATACACCTTCCCAGCCAGACCAAGCAGGACACCTGTGACCATGCATTCCCTGAGATTGAATGGAATGGAGTACCAGCAAGATGGGTGATATTAGGGACTGGTATGAGGAGCATCAGGCCATGATGTCAGTTTGGGTCACAGCAAACACAAGTCCCCAGAATCTGCCAGCTTGCCAATACGTTTCCAATCACTGTCAGGTGAGCACACTTCCTGGTGGTCTTATTCGGCTATGTGGGAGGAAGAGTACTTGCACTTACCTCAACTTCCATCATGCTCTGCTCTCCACAAACCTTCCCAGCCAGCCCAAATAGCACACAGAGAAATGTACAGTCCCTGAGAGGGAATGGAATGAAGTACCAGCAAGATGGCTGACCCTGGGTCTGGTGTGATGAGCAAAAGTCCTTGATGGGAGTTGTGGGCTGATCTGACACCAGTTCCCTGTGTCAGCCATCTTGTCAGTACTTTTGCAATCAACCCCAGGGGCTGCATACTACTTGGTGTGCTGTTTGTTCTGGCTGGGAAGGTTTGTGTAGGGCAGAGTCTGATGGGAGTTGAAGTCAGTGCAAATATGCCTCCTCCCACATAGCCCAACAAGCCCACCTGGTATATGCTTTCCTCGCAGTAAATGGAAATGTACTTGCAAGATGTCTGACGGTGGTGCCTGCTGTTTGTTTTGACCACAACTCCCACCAAGGCCTTTTTCTCCTCACACCAGTCCTCAGTGTCAGCCATCTTGCCAGTACTTTTCACCTCACTGTGAGGTAAGCACAGTTCCTGGTGGGTATGTTAGGCTATGTGGGAGGAGGAGTGCTAACTGTGACTTCAACTCCCATCATACCCTGTCCTCCACACACCTTCTTTATCAGCCCAGGGAGCACACATGGGACTATGCATTCCCTGGTGCTGAGTAGAAATGTACTGGCAAGATGGCTGACACTGGGGACTGGTGTGAGGAGCACATGGCTATGATGGTATTGTGTTTCAGGATCAACACCTTGCAGCAGTGCTAGTCATCTTGTGACTAAACGTCCCCACGTTGTGATGTAGCCATAGGCCCAGATGAACAAGTTGGGATGTGTGTGAGGAGTAGTGTCAGGTGTGACCATGACTCCCATCAGGCTTGTACCCAACACCAGTATTCCGAGCCATCCCAAACATCCTTCCTGTGACTCAGGTTTCCTGGAAGTGAATGTGTGCATATAAGATGGCTGACGCAGGTGACTGGTGTTTGGATCCCTTAGCCTTGCTGTGAGTTAGTAATAAGTATGTACAGGTTTGGAAATGTTTTCTGTTACATTGCAGGGATGTTGTTAGTCAAATTGGAATACACATGGTATGCTCTTTTGCTCTAGCTTTTGTTAGCTTTGTTAATAGTGTTTAGTTTCACTGTCTCCTCAACAGTAATTTCTGTGGCTGTGTATTTATTAACATTATTGGCTATTTGAGTATGTACTCACCAGGCTCTGGTGCTCCTAGTATTCCATAAAACGCACTCCGGCGGAAGGATTTCCAGTACCTTCTCCCCCTAGGAAGTGAAGTGCACGGGTGGTGCAGGAGGGCCACCGTTAGTCTGCTGTCTCAGGGCATGGTCTCTGCCAATGAGCTTCTTGACCATCCTTCGCACATCGTAGTACCTACTCCTGATATCATCCATGGCAAGGTCTTTGATTGTTCACCTTGTTGACTATCCTGTCCCACATCTTATTTCTCTGGGACAGGGGGTCTGTTGGACTAAGTTCCAAAATAACTGTGGCTCTACTCTGAGAATTTCCTCTACCATCACTTCCAACTCCTTCTCTGTAAACTTGTGATTCTTCTTTGGGGGCATGGGAAAGGGTGGTGGTGGGAGTTTGAAGATGAGGGTGAGTGTGTATGAGTAAATGAGTGTGTGTTTGAGAGTGTAGTTGATCAAAGGTGCAAGATGTGTGCAGGTTGTATGGTCGCTGAAGTGTGAGTGTATGTGGCAGAGAGCAGTGAATCAGTGGCTACGTCCTGTCAGTTGTGGAAATTTAGCAAAGAATCATGGTCATTATTTTGGCCCTTTATATATGTTTAGTTGTGGATATGGCTAATGATTAGGACTTTTTTGCATTGTTAATGCTTGTTTGGCCCTTTTCTGTCTGTTTCTGGTGCACTTTATTGAGCATAACAGACATGTTCCATAGATCGCACCGGATGCTTCATCATGTATTTGCGGGGGGTCTGAGTGTGACCCATACACGCTCACCTATGTTGCAGGGTTTGCATACGAGCCACTCGCATCGGCCTTGTTTCCGGAGGATTCACTCATACGGATTGTGTTCCGTACAAGTAATTTGTCTTGATTGTGCTCTGTGCTAGTCATTTTGATTTGACACGCATTGCATCGCACTCAGTTGTTCGGACTGCGTGCGTATGTGTTGTTTGGAAAGCATTCCTGATCCAAGTTGTTTGGAAGGCTTTTCCAACGAGATCGTAATCAGGCCCTTTGTGGCAAACAAAGAGTTTAAAAGTGAAGATATGTCCCATAACTGTGTAAACACTTGCAATCTCACAAGTGAAGAAAGTGCCCTAACCTGCTAATAGACTGACTCCCCAAATACAACCTTTTGCCCCAACTCAAGGCAATATCCACAACTCTTTAGGATAATATATTCTCAGACAAAACATTTTATGTGTAGAACAGCTGAGGGGCACCTTTATGTAAGGCCCGGTGTGTTCATGAAACCAAGGAATCCAAGGCCCATTGCAGCAGCAATGTCATAGGCGAGATGTTCACACAGGCAATTTTATTGGCAAAACGCACATATTGTGCACTAAAAAGCATACAATGTTGGCACTTGAGCTAAAGTGGCACAATATTGCATCAGTGCTAAAACTATTAAGGTATGTGCATGTCTCTTACCTGTAAAAAATTATAATTAGTCACATTAACCAAACTTGGAAGACAGGGTAACAGTATTACTTAACGGGCAAAAACATTTGCTAATACCTTCATAATGTGAATAGTGGCCATATTGTCTTTTTATATGGTTTTAAATAGCGTTCATCTGTTGGTCCACTGCTAGCTTCAAGAAGACACAGTAATTGCCATTGCAGCCACTCAGCACTGGAAACCAGTGGGCACCCAGAGAGACTTTTCCATTAAGAGTGGTAGCACAGGGAGCCATTTGTGCCTTACTTGGGCACTCTGTGCGCCTTGGCATGCCTTCCCCATTGACTCCTACTAATGCTGTCCTCCAGCGTGAGCATGTTGGATGAAGGAATGCACAGCTGGCTGAGTCGGGTTCTGGGGGTGAAGGAGATTAGCCGGGAGTCCCAAGCAGTCAGAGAGTATAAAAGGAAGCGCTGAACACAGAGAATGAATTAAGCCAAACAAACCTGCATGCAATATTTTGAGGTACATGTGGGGTTGTAAACAACTCTGTATAAAAATAAATTAAGCCAAAATATCCTGTATGCAATGTTTTGTGTTATGCCTGTGGTTGTAAGTCTAAATAAACAAGCAATAACAGAGTAAACTGACAACAGGAAGCAATGGGGATTATCGACAAGGGAGAAGAACTAGAATGAGTCCCTGCGTCCGTCCTGGGGGGACTGGTGGGTGCACTGCTCGGTTTGCAAACAAAAAGGAGCACTAGAGTGGGTTCCTGCTTCAGTCCAAGAGGGATTGGTGAGTGCGCATTGCGATCGAACATTGGCTTCTCACAAAGCACACAGAAGTGCTGGCAGTGCTTAAAAGAAGTTCCATCAAAGCGGATGAAAACAGTACTTGGGCCAAAGGACACTGATAAGATAAACACACAGAGGAACAACAGGAAATGGTATGCTACAGCCTATAAACATGGAGAAAAAGTAAGCGGCAAGCACAGGAACCAATGACAAGCAAGGTCGGGATGTAAGCACCTTTTAAGATTTATATTTAATACAATAGATTTAACAAGCACAGTGCAAGCGCTGTGCAGGTGAAACCTACCCAGCACAACACAGGTGTTGTGCAGGCAAAACCTAAAAAGCGCAATAAAGTAGCCAGCTTTGGCTGCTTTAGAGTACTTTTTAGATTGAGATTGCAGACTCTGGGGCTGGTGGGAAGCATGAGAAGAACTAGAGTAATAGGGAGGGGGTGGTCATACATACAAAAATTATGGGATTGATTAGAGGGGTTGGGGGAGAAGAAACAGGGGTTGGGTGGGGATAAGTTAAAAAGTTAAAAGAGCTATGATGCGGCCAGCATTGACCATGTAATAGCTCAGAAATAGTCATTGTAATTGTATAGCATGTACTACCTCAGACAAGGCAATAAAGCAATTTACGAGAAGTAACATGCTACACTCTAATCCAGAAACCTAAAGTTAATCAAGTGGTTAATGTGATTAGTGTTATGCTTGCAAGAAAAACTTTCATGCACTTACTCCAGTTACTTGTGATTACATAATACCAGTTGGGTGTGATCATTAGTGGGGGCTATGCATACATTAAGAATCCAGCCCCTGCTGACTCCACAACATCAGGCAGCCGGTGAATGATTATAACTGTCTCAACCGCAAACCTTCATTCTTCCCATCGCGAACAGAGAGTGTGCACATTTCAATGCACAAAATAAATGGGACCCCTACAACCACGCCAGCCCTGTGTTGAAAACCTAGAACGAGTCACTATATAACATTACATGTAGAAATAAAAGAAACAATATAAGCAAATAAAAAAGTGAAAATCGTGAATATGAAAGCTGTGGTGGTCAGATATATGAGTTTCCTTCGGTAACCAAAAAAAATAATTGTGTAACCAATCCTCTCAAATCTAACGCATACCATTCATATCAATCACACAAAAAACCCATATACCTATATTTTGAATGCCACAAGACAACCACCGACTAATAATGGAATGCCACCTATAATTTATTGAAGTAATGTTGGAGCCATTAAAAAAATTTCATTACACAGAATTAATAAATCTTCATAAAACATATATCATGAGACAATTTCATGTATTACATAGACAGCATATCAAATAATCAAGAGGGAGATGCAAAAAGTCATAAAAAAACAAATATTATATCTCATATATCAATCCTACAAATAGTACATATACTATATCCATGTATTAAAACAATTCAAAATGTATACTCTAAAAGAAAGATAAAACAAAAGAAGAAGAAGAAGAGACAGACAGCAAATATGAAAGTACACTTATTAGTGGTTCGTAGATTAATCCAGGTAACAACTCAAATGCCAGACATGTATGCAATCCAAGTGTTTTTATCACAATGACTGGCCGGTACACTGCATTTAGTTTATCCCAAGTGTCAACGTGTTTCAGTAGTGTTCGCAGAGTAATGGCCACCTTTATCAAGACAACTATAATGTGCGTCTCCTTTTAGAATCTTCAAATACCTATGTATAAATATTCCGTTATTACTAGCTATACACATAGTACTAAAGTTATCAGTTCCTTTATTTCTCGCAAATGTTAGGAACTCCCACAGTGAAGATACATAAAGATTCTGTGTATTGTCACATCACCAAAGCAGTGTGTTGTGGTACTAACAAATATAAATGGTGCAGACACCAAATCACCAAAATGTGATCGCTCTCATATATGTATGCCTGTTATTGATGCCTCACATAGCAGTTGTGTCCACCACACTGTTGAATTCAACTGACCCAATTATGCCTTAAGCCCATTTATTCATACATATATACCAGCTCACTGCCAGTATTCTATTATATATATATCGAGATTGCAACTCACCCAAGCAAGTGTGGTGAGTATCCAAAAGGCGTAAATAGTCCTTGTAGAGAAAAGGGTACACAGTTTACTATAGGGATACCATCATTCCAATTGAAAAATCCCATTGTGAATGTTCTATTTTTAAGAAATATAAAACGATAGGGAGATATATTAAGTCCACCTGACCGTCTGTGTCAGGACTGTTACCTAATTGGTAGAATTAAGGTTTGTATTAAATACAAAGTTTACAAAGTGTGTGCAGCTATAAGCAATATGTTACTTGCCGATTACTCCAAGAAACATCACATTGTCATCATTGTCGTTTGACTACTAAGAAGAAAGCTGAGCATGAATCACACTATAACCGCACCTATTTAATTGTGCCCAAGTATTCCAGGTCAATCTGTTTACACTTTCCCTCCTTATCTGTGGATATTTCAGGATCTCAATCAGTGGGACCAACAATCTCACAAAAGCATTATAAAAAAATCGTTTTAGTTGTAAGAGAAAACTTTATATCGAATCACAGGAAGCAAACTATTACACTTTTAGGGTCTTAAAAAGGCCTTGGGGACCGTATGCCACCGAAATGCGTCAACGCTTGAGATAAACTAAATCCTGTGTACCGGCCAGTCATTGTGATAAAAACCCTTGGACTGCATACATGTCTGGCATTTGAGTATTTTTCTACCTGGAATAATCTACAAACCACTAATAAGTGTACTGCCGTAATTGCTGTCTGTCCCTCTCTCTTCTTCTTTTGCTTTATCTTTCTTTTACACTATAAAATTTTTATTGTTATTAATACATGGATATAGTGCATGTACTATTTGTAGGATTTCTATATGTGATCTCATATTTGCTTTTTGATTAATTTTTGCATCTCGCTCTTGATTTTTTGCTATGCTGTTTATGTAATACATGAAATTGTATAATGATATATGTTTTTAATAATATGAAGATTTATGAATTCTGTATAATGAACATTTTTTAAAGACTCCTACATTAATATATAAAATGATAGGTGGCATTCCATTATTAGTCAGTGGTTGTCTTGTGGCATTGCAAATAGAGGTATATGGGCTTTTTGTATGATTGACATGAATGGTTTGCGGTATATTTGAGATGATTGGTTGAACAATTATTTTATTTGGTTACCAAAGGGAATTTTTCTTTTTCTTTGACTAAGTAACACCCTGTTCCTATGGTACGTAGGGCTTCTCTCTCTTTATTTGGTCAGATATATGAAACATGTCATCCCAAATTCTTCAACTCTCCTTTTCATCATTACCTCACTCCTACTTCACAACAGTCTTGCCACTGAGCTGATGTCATTGTGTTCCATGCTTTAACGTCACAACTTACGCCTAGCCCTCAAGCAAACTCTTGCTATGACATCACCATCCCTTTCTCTTACGTCGTCGCTCACTACTTAAATGCATTAAACTTAAAATAAAAGAGCAAAGCAATTTAAAAGGTGTTTCAGAGCTGCTTCGATGATCCCTGACCGAGTACTGAAGTAAAGAGAGAGGCCATGTTAAAAAGAAATACAGAAGACTTTCTATAATGTTCTATTTACTCATCATGTCCGGGCCTTTGCAAACTTAAAATGTGAACATATGTCTGGTATTTCTCTTTGGGATAGATGTTATACCTTAGAAACTGCCTTTCAGAGATCATGGTTAACCACTGTGAAGAATTAGAAAGGCCTCCACTACATAAAAATATATTAAAAAAGCACACAATCAAAAGTTGAGCAATGTGGTGTCATTTTTAATATTCTCTAAATGTAGTAAAAGTGCCCGTGGGTTAAAGAAACTGCTAGAGACACAGAACGGTGTCACAATCTGGTAGTTAATAGAGCGGCGTTTATTTGAGCAAAAGATTCACGGGTTACAACTCTGAGCACAACTCTCACAGCATGAGCTAAGATTAAAGGTCCTGTACAGCCTCTGAGACAGGGAAGTTCTGGTAACATAGCTTAGCGTGGCAGTGCACCTGCTTCTGATACCTGAGTGTAGCCTGAAGTCACCATTAATTCATTCATTTGTTCTTTATTCGGTTATTAAAACAAAACAACCATAAAAGTACAGATAAAATCACAGTTAAAATGACCACATATAAAATCGTCATAGAATACAGTCAATTCATCACTATTCAGGATATAACAGATTTTCGAAATTTAAAAACATTTTTAAGAAACGCTGAAATAGATGCAACGGTTAAAATATTATCCATTCTCTGCACAGCTAAAAATGCAGGATGACAACGATTTATTTCCATAATCTTCAATATGGGAACAACCCATCTTCGTCTTGGTATCATATAAAATTTGCAAAAGAAAAGAATATGAATGTCTGAGTTTTCAGACAAATCATCACATGGGCGTTTATGTAAAACTTTTGACCAATTGTTCATATTGGGGAAGCTGAGCGACCTGAATATTATGTTTAATCTAAAACGGGTTAATAAAAACCTCTCATAGTCGGTCATTTGTAACTTAACATATGGCTGCATTTTAAATGTGATTGTGATCAGTTGATGAGCAACCACCGTTTGTTTCAGCATTTCCGTAGTGGATCTATGCTCTTCCAAATAGCTCCTACACATTTTCTTCAGAGCTTTTCTAGAGATACGGCATAAAGTGGAAGGATCCGCATAATACTCTGCCAGACCTAGGTCAGTGAGAAACTTCTTCACATAACTTAGCCATCCAACCTTACAACCGTTATCTAACCTCATCACATCATACAAGATGGAGCGGTTTAATTCACATTCTTCGATGGTCCAGGCCCTGTGCCATAACAGAACTGGTGCAACCTTTATAGTGTCCTCTAAATATGGTTCCCCAAGTTCGTTATGGCAAACATAAGTAGAAACACTCTCTGTAACAGCTAATCGATATTTCATGAAGGTGTTTTCCACCACCTGCAACAATTTCACGTTCGCATATCCCCACAAACCTGCGCCATATGTTGCGATCGCTACACAGGTCGCTCTATACAATGTTAGAATTTCCCCAATCGGTTTTCTGCCCCATCTTTTGCTAAAAAATGTTAGGGCCATTATTGATTTGCAAAACAGTAGCCTTCTTGTCCTAATTGCATTATTCCATAGACCAGTATGGTCATATAAAACACCGAGGTATGGGAAGGTTGGAGTAAAATCGACTGGGCTAGAAGAGATAAAAATTACCTTTCTCTTTCTAGCTGCCCCAAGGCCACAAGTCATACTAAAAGTCTTTGAACAATTTATCCTTAAATCCAGACTGATCATACATTTTGAAAAGGAAGTGACTATGGTCTGCATGGCCATCGGTGTCCTGGCCATCAGGACAACGTCATCAGCGTACAACAATGCTGGGACTGATCTTTTACCCACCATTGGCATGTCCCTGCACTCCTGTAACAATATCCTCTCCACATCATTAATATAAAGCGTGAAGAGTAAGGAGGCAAGGACACAGCCTTGTCGCACTCCCCTAGCAACGCCAAATGATTCAGTACATTCTCCATTCCTTCCATACCTAACTCTGGCGGATGCACCGGAATAGAGTTCCCTAAGAAAGTGGACTATCGATTTCTCCACTCCTAAATTCTCAAGTATCAGCCATAGTTTACTGTGGATGACGCAGTCAAAAGCTGACGTTAAGTCAACAAAAGTTAAAAACATGCAGCCACCCTTCGCTTTGGTGTATTTTTCAATAAGGACATGCAAATTCAGGCACTGGTCAATAGT
Organism: Lissotriton vulgaris; assembly: GCF_964263255.1. NCBI lineage: Eukaryota > Metazoa > Chordata > Amphibia > Caudata > Salamandridae > Lissotriton > Lissotriton vulgaris. Next base: position 1,080,623,229 of record NC_141694.1, on the reverse strand, counting down.
ACTCAGCCCTTTCCTAAAACCATATTGAAGGTCACTAATAATTAGATGTTCGTCCGCCCAAGTTTGAAGTCGATTTAAAAGCACTCGGCCAAAGATCTTATTAGTAGAGTCCAAGAGCCATATAGGGCGATAGCAGTGACAACTTAATCTATCACCCTTCTTAATTATTGGCACTATAATGGACTCATACCAGGAAAATAGTAGGCCTTTACGCGATGTAGCATTAAAAGGTTGTGTGAGGATCGGGCCCCATAGGCCGGTATTATTTTTGTATAAGTCCACCGGAATCCCATCGGGTCCGGGGACTTTTCTCGCTCGGCTCGCATTTATACTTGCATTTACCTCCATTATGGAAATACCCAGATCCACGTCAATCATTGGTTGATTTGAATCCTCTACAGTATTAACCTCTGTCGGTAGCTCATCCACGATGCTTACCACAGAATACAATTCTGAATAATGCTTTACCCACTCCGACTCCGTTACGGCTATTTCTATTCTGGCCGAGACGTTATCGCTTAAAAAGGGGCGTTTACTGCTTGCCAAAAAGATGCAGTATCTCTGGATAGGGATGCCTCACACAATGTATCCCATGCTTCCTTTTTTAAGGTATCTTTTCTCTTCTTCAAAGTCTTCTTATAGTCCTTTCTCAAGGCTTTGATTAACGTGCGATCCTTATCGCATGCTTTCAAAGCGTGTTTAAGTTTAGAATAAGCCTTAGTACAGGCAGAATCAAACCAACTTGTAAAAATCTTTTTAGGGTTTTTCGTTTCAACCCAAAGGCTATTCTTTACTTGGGAGGCAATCATTAAAAGGTTTTTTTATAAATTCTGTGTCATCGGTATTCCCATCTGTGCAGGCATGGAAATGATGCTCACAACTCTTGATTAGGTTTACAAGAAAATCCTCAGGGACCAAAGTTGTCCATTTTAAGGCATAACCATTTTCCTAACCATGGCAATATTATCTACACAAAGTTTTGGGGTACCATTTCCCTGATAATATTTTGGTCTACCAACGATGTCTAGACTTAGGGGGAAATGATCACTCATTGGGTTATCCAAAATGTTGAATACCTGTATCTTTCCCCGATGTCTAGCGGTCATCAGTACAAAATCGACAGTTGAATTTGCCCCTCTACCATTGAAGTTGGGCTGAAAAGTGATCTCTGGGCTAACCAATCTGTTCACAAAACCCATATCACAGCCAAAGATAATTTCATTTAGCATGTCCCCACACTTGGTATGCTCAAAGTGACTTAAGCTAATGTCACTGTTTATCATTACACCACAGGTTCCTCTCTCTCCACTTTGGCATATAGTACAGTTAAGTCCTCTCCCCAAATAACACATATATCTTTAGATCTCCCACCCAACGTCAATTTTATGTAATCACCCACATTTTTAAGAACATCATCTACTGCCTCCGCGGGGACATTGTTATAAAAATTTACCAAAATCACAGTAAACACTTTATCTACAATTATCCTGATTATGTGATAATACATATTATTAGAAACAATCTAAATTTTCTAACATTGAAATAAATGGGACACAAATGTCCATAACCCCCCTTTGGCCCTGCCACGTATAGAGCTAATAGCAGGGGAAAAAAAGGTTTTAAAGCCAGACAAGTGATACAGGACCATAGTCCAGGTTTCTTGCAAGCTCACAATTTCATACATATTTACTAAATCGATCCAGTTTTCATTGCCCAATTTTGACTTTAGGCCTGCGATATTCCAATACAATAATGACCAGCTACCCTTGTTGTTCCTGCTGTCCATCCTGCCCATGGGACCTCGAGACACCAAGCTAGTCACTAAGGGAGCATTTACCACCACAGGATTCTCCTGTACTATATCCACCCAATCACTGATAGTTTTGCTAAGCATAGTACCAAGATTTGACTGTATGTTATGCGATCCTTCTATCCTACACGCCTGCTTTAATCTAGTATTTCCAGTATTTGAAATGGAATTCATAATGGGGATGCCCGTGTCGAGTCAATCGACGTCCTCCAGTCCTTGTAACCTTTCAAAATGATTATACGTGGGAATATTAAAACCATCACTATATCCATCCATAAACCTCTGTCCCTGCCATTGGCTTAGTTTAGTTGGACCTCAATGCGTAGGCAAATAAAAATTGTTCAGGTCCCAACTTTGTATTCCACCATTAGTTCAACACTTGCTCCAGTTACAGATGAACCTGACAGCCCGTTTATCCCTGAAATTGACTATTATACAATCACCGGGGAGGTCTTTTAATTTATGGCCAACCCAACCTACTCTCCGGACATGTAATATTTCGGCATGTAAATGCACTGGAAGTGGTCTGTTTGAATTCAGCCAAAAAATTACTTCATTTTTCAGATCTGAATAGGTTTTCTTTTTGTCACTATTCAGCTCAGGCACTCCAGTCAGCACCATTCACATTTCACCTATATTACTTAGTTTTTCATTTTTCTGGGATCGATAATTGACATCACGACTGCAGGTCTATTATGTTATAAGACGATGGGGGAAAGCTGCGCATTAATGCACTTTCTTAGTGTTTTGGAACAATGTGATCAGAAAAGCAGGGTGACTTCTTTCGAGGCGAGGCAGATGGTAGGCAGAGAAAATATCGATTTTTAAATATCGACATACAATAATGTCGATGTTTAAATATTGAAGGGACAGAATATAGAAGGTAAGTAATATCGATATTTTTAATATCGATGGGACAGAATTTCAAAGGTAAGTAATATCGATTTAGTTAATATCGTTGTTAGTAATATCGATGTTACTAATATTGATGTTAGTAATATCGATGTTACTAATATCAATTTTATATGATTTTTATGTATATTATTATGTATTTAATATGTTTTTTTAAAAAAATGTAATTTAAGTAAATTTTGTATTTTAGTACCGTAGCGGGTTGTAGATTTATAGGAGAATAGGGTGGGAAGTAATTTAATTATACTAAATTAATTATTACTTTTTAGGAATTATAAATTATTTTAATTAATTGGTAATTAATTTTGATTAATTGGTAATTAATTTAAATTAATTGATTAATTGGTAATTATGTTCTGTAGCAGGTTGTGGGTTTATAGGGGAATAGGGTGGGAAGTAATTTAATTCTACTAAATTAATTATTAATTTTTATGAATTATAAATTAATTTTAATTGATTAGTAATTAATTTTTAATAATTGGTAATTAACTTAAATTAATTGATTAATTGATAATTATGTTCTGTAGCGGGTTATGGGTTTATAGGGGAATAGGGTGGGAAGTAATTTAATGTAATTAAGTAATAATTTATTTTAATTAATTGTGTTTGTTAATTATATTATTGTTAATCAATTATTAATTGGTAATTATTTTTTTGATTGATTAATTGATAATTATGTTCTGTAGTGGGTTATGAGTTTATAGGGGAGTAGGGTGGGAAGTAATTTAAATGTAATTAAGTAACAATTTATTTTAATCAATTGTTTTTGTTAATATTATTGGTGTTTAATTATTAATTGGTAATTAATTATTATTAATTGGTATTTATTATTAATTTATTTTTACTTAATTATTCATTGGTAATTATGTTTTTAATAATTATGTATTGGTATTTGTAAATAATTTAGATTTGTTAAATAATACATGTTTTAATTATTTTAAAATATAAATGTATTTATAAGTATGTTATTTTTAACTTCTATGCTATCCAACACTTCCCTACTGTTGCACTCACTGGAGTGGGAATAGTAATTTTTACCCCTACGCTATCCAACACTTTCCCTACTGTTGCACTCTCTGGAGTTGGAATAGTAATTTTTACCCCTACGCTATCCAACACTTTCCCTACTATTGCACTCTCTGGAGTGGGAATAGTAATTTTTACCCCTACGCTATCCAACACTTTCCCTACTGTTGCACTCTCTGAAGTGGGAATAGTCATTTTTACCCCTACGCTATCCAACACTTTCCCTACAGTTGCACTCTTTGGAGTGGGACTAGTAATTTTTACCCCTATGCTATCCAACACTATCCCTACTGTTGCACCCTCTGGAGTGGGAATAGTAATTTATACCACTACGCTATCCAACACTTTCCCTACTGTTGCACTCTTTGGAGTGGGAATAATAATTTTTACCTCTACGCTATCCAACATTTTACTTATTGTTGGGTTTTTTGGAGTTATAATAGTATTTTATTCCCTCTGTTATCTATACTACTATTATAAAGAGAGAAATGTGTCTTTTGAGCCAGGTAAACTCGAAAAGTACACCACCAATCCAAACACCCAAGACATATTTGAAAACCTCCGGGCAAGCAGAAGGACCTAGGCTATATAAAAATAAAAAATATACGTTGTTTAAAAAATTTAGAAATAAAAATAAAGTAGTGCCTTGCAAGTAGCGCCGGCCGCGACGTCTGCGTGATGACATCGGGAGCGCGGGGAGGAGCAGCGTTCAGGAGCAACAGGAAGAGCGGAGGACATGAGAGCGGGGAGGAGCTGCGAGCAGTGGTCAAGCGGTGAGGAGCAGCGAGAAGCGGAGGAGCAGTGGAGCAGTAAAGTCAGCAGCGCTGGGAGGAGCGGCGGGTGAGGTAAGTGAAGCAGCCAAGAGCCGCGGGTGCGCACTGAGGGACGGGCGGGAGCCATGAGTGCACAAAAGCCCAAAATGCTGCCCCCAGCCCCCTTCTGCCCCGGGCAACGCCGGCGGGTGAGGTAAGTGAAGCAGCCAAAAGCCGCGGGTGCGCACAGAGGGACGGGCGGAGGGACGGGCGGGAGCCATGAGTGCACGCAAGCCTGAAATGCTGCCCCCAGCCCCCTTCTGCCCCAGGCAACGCTGGGAATCCCAATGCCAGTAGTGCATAGTTTTACACATGGCCAATGAAAAGGCAGTATAATAATCACTCACCTGCTCCTCTGGTGTGCCGTACAGCTGGCTGTCCAGTGGAAGGAGGCTGTCCAGTAGAGCCTGGTTCTCCTCATTAGTGAAGGAGGGGCCCTCTCCACTGCATATGCCATGGTAGCTCTCAGAGGATGTAGAGACAGCAGCAGAGCGATGGGGAGGTGCAGGAAAGATGCAGGTAGTGCAGGCAAGTGAGGACTATAGGGAACAAACAAACTTATATCTGTGTTGCAGAGGCAGACTCAGTTCCAAGCGACCAAAGCGATAGGCCCAAGTCGTTCGCATTATCCGATTCGGTCCAATCCATTATAGTGCTAGCATCTGACACACCTGCTGTGATGTTCAAAATATCTGCATCTGCTCCCTATTGAGTTTGATAGATTGGTGATGGAAGGTTACGTAGTCAGATTGCACGCGATTCAGACACAAAACGAAACATGCGTCTGTCACCATGATGACCAGCAGCCAATGGGTGTGTCCAGCTTGGTTTGGATGCAGCTAATGCGTCCTTTGTATTCTCACCTGAGTCGTTCACCATGACGATCAACAGCCAATGGGTGCGTCTGGCTCAGTTCGGATGCAGCTAAAGCGTCCTTTGAATATTTACCCGCATTGTTCACCATGATGGCCAACAGCCAATGGATTTGTCCGGCTCGGTTGCCATGCGGCCACCGTGTCCTTCGAATACTCACCTGCATCTTTCACCATTACAAGCAACAGCCAATGAATGCGACTTATATGGTTCCCATGCGGCTATCGTGCCCTTCCACTAATTGATCAGCAGGGCAGACAGTAGTGAAAATCTTTATGTTCTGGTGGATTACATGTGTTTGGGACAGTGATTAACATGACATATTGGATATTGGACTTGATAGCTCACACTCCCATGAGGAGCCAAGTCTGAGGGGAACACAACACACTGTTTGTGAGGCCCATCACAACATTGAGAGTACACTTCACAGATCACCCTCCTAGGCTTGGACACAGTCCCAGGGGATCATTGGGGAAGATATGTTATGTCCACACATATTTACTGCTTTGGTGGACTGTGTGTCACAATGTGTAGAGTGGTAATTTCATGTTTGTAAATCTACTGTGTCTGAGTCTTGTACAACACAGACACTTCATAATTTTGGTACTATGAAATTTAGCTGCCATGTCAGCTTGTGTTTGTCATGTGAGTAGTTGTTTTGTCTGTGTGTCACAGGCATACGTGGATGCTTGCTAAATAAATCCCTGCCTCACATTGTCAATGTTCTGTGTATGTATTTGTACCTGTTTGTCAGATATGACATCATGACTGTCTACCGTGTGACAGTGGTGTGCAGGCTTGCCTGCTGTCTGTATCATGTGTCCTACATATCTGGCATTACACAATCCAGTTCTGTGTACCTATCAACCATGTGATAGTTGTCACACACCTATATCTTGGAAAGTTTGTTTGGGGGTTGTGGAGTATGTGATGCATGCTCACATGTACAGTGACAGATACAAGCGACTAGTTCAGTACAGCACTGTTATTGGTGCCATGTCTGGTAATGGTCACAACGCTATGCTTTGTATCTAGGCTCAACCTTTGGCCTCTAACTTCATTGTGTCCAGATTTAATGTTGTGTGTGTGTAATTGCATGTTGCTTCATACATAGGAAAGTGACCTCAACTGCGTTTGCACTTATAACATAGGCACCGCAGGAGACAACAGTCCACTGGCCCTTCCCAGGCCTCCAGACCATGGAAGAATGGGATTGCATCAAATGATACCTCTTTGTCAGGCCACTCATTGTGGAGTTGGCAGACCACTTGGCACCACATTTGCAGCCTGCACACCCATATCCCTTTGCGCTGACACCCAAGTTGAAGGTGACAACAACCCTACATTTCTTTGCCACAGGGTCCTTCCAATATACTGTGGCAACTGCTGGTGGGATGTCCCAGACAATGTTCAGCCATGAGCTTCGGGATGTGTTGGAGGCATTGTTACATTTTCTGGACCTCTACATCAAGTTCACAACACCAGATGGTTGACAGACATCAAGGGAGAGTTTTATGCATTGTGGCAGATGCCCCATGTCATTCGCTCCATTGATGGAACACATGTGACTTTGATCCCACCTCAAGCCGAAGAACAAACCTACAGGAATCAGAAGCACTACCACACCATAAATGTCCTGGTGGTATGTCTGGCTGACATGATGATCTGTAATCACAAAACCCAGAGGAGATCTGGGATAAGGGAACCAGAGGCACGGGGTAATGAGAGCCGGTAGTCTCCAACATATAATGTTCAGCACAAATGGGGCCGCTCCCAGTTGGGTGTCCTAAGTGCTACAGTTTTTTACTTTGTGAGTGCAGGCATCTCACAAAAAGTGAAGGACTGGTCTCACACACCACCTGGTGTCATGCTTCATCATTCTCGCCCTCTAGAAACTTTGTTTGGTAGAGGGCGGGCATACACCTGACAGAAGGGATGCACTTCTAGACTAAGTGGGGGCCTTTACATACAAAAAGTGAGTTAAAAGGCCTTTATAGAAGTCAAATTAGTTTTAATATGGCTGGCATCTATATGGTATTTAAAATAAGTGATCGGTGTGTTGGGGATTCTATTGTCTCCCACCAAAGTCAGTGTGGTCGCCATTTTTCTGCCTTGTGGGCCAGTAGGGTCAACGGCATTCATCAGGACCTAAAGGAATAATGGCGGGATCCACTCTTACCAGACTGTGGTGAGAGGGTTTCCACTGTGTGGGGTGATAAAGATCACGCTCCACTATAATGCAGCTTGTATCTATAGCCCTAAAGTTGGGACAAGGTGCTCCATAGGAGGGTAAGTGCAGAGGACCCCTTTGGTCGAACTTGATCCTTGGTGCGTCCTCCACGTCTGAGCCTACATATGCTCTCCTCCCCTCCTTGATGATGACATAATGATTTCACATATCTGTGCATGTTTTCCCAGATCAGCACACAACACAAACATAATGAGAACTAGTGACATCCCCATTTGATGTCTCAGCTGCAACATGAGTGTGCCTGGCTTAATAGTAGGTCATGTTGTGTGTCTATGTTGTGTGCTGCTTGTCAGGTTGTACCCAGTTTTCAGACAAATTAAATCTTTTCTGTGTTCAATGTAGGAGACTTTGGATACCCCAACCTGCCGTGGTTGCTGACACCACTCCAGAACCCTTTCACCCCTGCTGAGGTTCATTTCAATGAGGCACATGGGAGGACAAGGCGAGTGGTTGAGCCGACATTTACCCTTCTGAAAACAAGATTCCTCTGCCTGGACCGTACAGGAGGAGCCCTCCAATATGCACCATTGTAAGTGTATAAGACCATCACTGTGTGTTCCATGCTCCACAACCTAGCATTCTGAAATGAGCTTCTTCTCCTACAAGATGACGGAGACCAGCAGCCGCAAGCAAGGGAGGATCCAGGACTGGGACATGTTGCCAGTGATGAAGAGGAGAAGGATTTTCAGGGACAGCTCATCAACAACTTTTCCACATGAGTGTAAGTATGCAATGAGGTGACAAAGCACTTTTGTAGCATTATGTGTGTCTGGTGTACAATATGTTTGTATGCATGTGAGTGTATGCTACTTAACATGATCATTGAGTTGTTTAGGGTCTAGTAAGTTTGTAGGGTCACAGGTACAGTGCGAACATAAATCCTAGCTAGGTTTCACAGGGACAAATGTGTGATTCAGATAATCTTGTGAAGATGTGGGGAAATGATTCACGAGTTCCTGACTGTTCTATGTATCTCCTTCCCAGGGTCCTTTTGCTGTGGTATGGAGACTTGTGACCTCCCAAACCCAGGATGCAGTGAAACATTACAAGTTCAATTTGGATCTGGATTCCGTGCCACACACTCACTTCAGACCTGATGCTCAATATTTATTCATTTGTGCTTTTTGTCACAGTGTGATGTGATCTCATTTTGGGTGAGGGCACCAGGCTGTGCCTGTGGAATAAACCTGTGCTCCACATTGAGGTGTGCCTTGTCTGTTTCCACACATCCAACGTTCATTTGTATACTGTACATATGCCATGATGATCTGTTTATCTGACAATGATTGTTGTTTGTGCATTGAAATGGTGTATTCTTTTACGACAATGGAGTCAATTAGGATCAGTACCATGTACTATGGGGGTAGTGATAACCTGGTTGTGTGTATCTCTCATGCTGTGTCAGGTTACATTTACTCGCAAGCCAGTAGGTGAATTACTGAACTTGTTTCGCAGCCAATGTCATTGACATTCCATTATTTGCATTTTGTGCCGCATTTCAATCTGTACATTAGTGTTTCAGTCACAACATAAGTAAGTATTCTGTGCAAAGTAATTTATTTCAGTGCATGAGGTGATGTACACACAGTGGGGTAGTGCTGTACAAAACATGATGGACCAAGTGCAGAGAGGAGTTGGTAGTGCCAGTAAAGGATTTTTTCTGAGGCCGGTACCCAGTCATTTGAGCCCAAGGGCCAACTTAGACCCTCCATCCAATGTGGAACAGTTCAGTGTCAGTCAACAAAGTGAAGGCTTGGCATAAAATGGAGGATATCAGGAGCAGATAGTCACTTCCTGGGGTGATGGGTAGCCATCTGTCTCTAATGTGTCCTTCTTCGGACGACCGTTCTTACGTTTTTCGGAGGGACCCTCAGATGCAGGCTGCAGTGGTGCAGGGGACTTTCCACCAGAGTCTACATCTCTCCCTGTGGCAGTTGCGGGTGTAGATGCACCAGATGTAGTGTGCTCACAGGGAGGTGTGGTCATATTGGTGGCAATCTGGTGGAGGCAGGTGAGTATGTCCATGTGCACTGCAGTCTGGTCATGTATTTTGGACATATGGGAGTCCATTTTGGACAAGTGTGAGTCTATTTTTGCATAATGGTCAGCATGCTGCTGTTGTGTGGGCATGAAGATCCTGAATACCTGGCCAAAGTCTCTGGTGCAATCCAGATATGCATTAAGAATCTGGGATAGATGTGGGTCAACTTCAGCAGCAGCACCAGCTGCATGACAGCACCTGTCCCCACACCCCCTCCCACCACCCCTACCCACCTGATCATGACCAATTGTTGCAGGCACAGACGCCACTGAGCCTCCTTCCTCATTGACAGTGGTATCATTGCCCACCAACTCCTGAGAGCTCTGTGTTGCTGTGCTCTCGTTGGTTGCTTGGCTTTGTGTGTGTCGGTGGAGGTAGTGGTCATCTGGGTGTTTTCGGCTGTTGTGGGAGTGGTGGCAGGGGATGCAGATTGTACAGCTGCTGGTGCTGCAAGCTGACCCACACCAGAGGTGCCAGGTAGTTCCTTGTCATCCGAAGAGGGGTGATAGACCGCAACGCCGGAGAGCTCAGGGACGGACAGAGACTGGGACTGGGTGTCCTGTTCTGTTCAAGCAGTGTTTCCAGCATGCCCTGTGAGTAGATGAGAGACACAATGTTTGTTGTGTTTTTCCACAGCTCATCCGCTCATACACATTACATTTGCTATTGTACATTAGGATGATTATATGTTCAAAGATTGTCCTCCATCGGCACAGATGCTGGCCTATGTTTTCTGAGGACATTGTGCTTTGTACAAGATGGGGTATTTCTGAGCATGTCCAGCTCTGTGCATACATGGGCTTGATGGGTTTATTTGACTTTATATCTACATAGATATTGACTGTTTAGTGGCACCCTGTGCATGACACAGGTGTGATGGTATTAAACACACATCTGTGCTTTGACAATGACATACATACTCTTCCTCTTACGATGTGTTGCAAGATTTGTGCATGTGTGCTGGGCTTTGTACACGTCTTTTGCAGTCAAATTGGTCTGGCTACCTACACACTCACAGTCTGGTATGTATGGGAGCATTTCATGATAGTATTTTGGGGGATGTGCCCCTAGTTCTCATCTCATTGGGCACCTGGGAATAGCTCTGAGTAGCAGATTGTGTTACTGCTTTGGTTTGTGCCTGATCACATCATGTATGTTGTGCTTGTCCTCCATGGACAGATGAGTTCACCAAGTCTGCTTTCTTGCTTTTTGTGCCTCGGAGCTTTAAGGTACAGACGTTTCTGTGCTTGTGTTCTGCTGCTGGAACTTGCATCCCTACCACCCAGCCCAGCTTACTCCTCATAGACAAAGGCTCACTGACAGACAGGGGAGTGTAGTGGCAAGGAGTCTGACACTGCTGCATGATGTTGGACTTGAATGGAACTCCCAACAATGCCTTTGTGTCTGCTATCTTGCTGGGCTCTTACATTCACTGTCAGGTAGCCATTGGCCCTGATGAACGGGTTGCTTTGGGTGTGGGTAGGGATGCGTGCTATGACTCCACTCCCATCATGCCATGTCCTCCATACACCTTCCCAGCCAGACCAAGCAGGACACCTGTGACCATGCATTCCCTGAGATTGAATGGAATGGAGTACCAGCAAGATGGGTGATATTAGGGACTGGTATGAGGAGCATCAGGCCATGATGTCAGTTTGGGTCACAGCAAACACAAGTCCCCAGAATCTGCCAGCTTGCCAATACGTTTCCAATCACTGTCAGGTGAGCACACTTCCTGGTGGTCTTATTCGGCTATGTGGGAGGAAGAGTACTTGCACTTACCTCAACTTCCATCATGCTCTGCTCTCCACAAACCTTCCCAGCCAGCCCAAATAGCACACAGAGAAATGTACAGTCCCTGAGAGGGAATGGAATGAAGTACCAGCAAGATGGCTGACCCTGGGTCTGGTGTGATGAGCAAAAGTCCTTGATGGGAGTTGTGGGCTGATCTGACACCAGTTCCCTGTGTCAGCCATCTTGTCAGTACTTTTGCAATCAACCCCAGGGGCTGCATACTACTTGGTGTGCTGTTTGTTCTGGCTGGGAAGGTTTGTGTAGGGCAGAGTCTGATGGGAGTTGAAGTCAGTGCAAATATGCCTCCTCCCACATAGCCCAACAAGCCCACCTGGTATATGCTTTCCTCGCAGTAAATGGAAATGTACTTGCAAGATGTCTGACGGTGGTGCCTGCTGTTTGTTTTGACCACAACTCCCACCAAGGCCTTTTTCTCCTCACACCAGTCCTCAGTGTCAGCCATCTTGCCAGTACTTTTCACCTCACTGTGAGGTAAGCACAGTTCCTGGTGGGTATGTTAGGCTATGTGGGAGGAGGAGTGCTAACTGTGACTTCAACTCCCATCATACCCTGTCCTCCACACACCTTCTTTATCAGCCCAGGGAGCACACATGGGACTATGCATTCCCTGGTGCTGAGTAGAAATGTACTGGCAAGATGGCTGACACTGGGGACTGGTGTGAGGAGCACATGGCTATGATGGTATTGTGTTTCAGGATCAACACCTTGCAGCAGTGCTAGTCATCTTGTGACTAAACGTCCCCACGTTGTGATGTAGCCATAGGCCCAGATGAACAAGTTGGGATGTGTGTGAGGAGTAGTGTCAGGTGTGACCATGACTCCCATCAGGCTTGTACCCAACACCAGTATTCCGAGCCATCCCAAACATCCTTCCTGTGACTCAGGTTTCCTGGAAGTGAATGTGTGCATATAAGATGGCTGACGCAGGTGACTGGTGTTTGGATCCCTTAGCCTTGCTGTGAGTTAGTAATAAGTATGTACAGGTTTGGAAATGTTTTCTGTTACATTGCAGGGATGTTGTTAGTCAAATTGGAATACACATGGTATGCTCTTTTGCTCTAGCTTTTGTTAGCTTTGTTAATAGTGTTTAGTTTCACTGTCTCCTCAACAGTAATTTCTGTGGCTGTGTATTTATTAACATTATTGGCTATTTGAGTATGTACTCACCAGGCTCTGGTGCTCCTAGTATTCCATAAAACGCACTCCGGCGGAAGGATTTCCAGTACCTTCTCCCCCTAGGAAGTGAAGTGCACGGGTGGTGCAGGAGGGCCACCGTTAGTCTGCTGTCTCAGGGCATGGTCTCTGCCAATGAGCTTCTTGACCATCCTTCGCACATCGTAGTACCTACTCCTGATATCATCCATGGCAAGGTCTTTGATTGTTCACCTTGTTGACTATCCTGTCCCACATCTTATTTCTCTGGGACAGGGGGTCTGTTGGACTAAGTTCCAAAATAACTGTGGCTCTACTCTGAGAATTTCCTCTACCATCACTTCCAACTCCTTCTCTGTAAACTTGTGATTCTTCTTTGGGGGCATGGGAAAGGGTGGTGGTGGGAGTTTGAAGATGAGGGTGAGTGTGTATGAGTAAATGAGTGTGTGTTTGAGAGTGTAGTTGATCAAAGGTGCAAGATGTGTGCAGGTTGTATGGTCGCTGAAGTGTGAGTGTATGTGGCAGAGAGCAGTGAATCAGTGGCTACGTCCTGTCAGTTGTGGAAATTTAGCAAAGAATCATGGTCATTATTTTGGCCCTTTATATATGTTTAGTTGTGGATATGGCTAATGATTAGGACTTTTTTGCATTGTTAATGCTTGTTTGGCCCTTTTCTGTCTGTTTCTGGTGCACTTTATTGAGCATAACAGACATGTTCCATAGATCGCACCGGATGCTTCATCATGTATTTGCGGGGGGTCTGAGTGTGACCCATACACGCTCACCTATGTTGCTGGGTTTGCATACGAGCCACTCGCATCGGCCTTGTTTCCGGAGGATTCACTCATACGGATTGTGTTCCGTACAAGTAATTTGTCTTGATTGTGCTCTGTGCTAGTCATTTTGATTTGACACGCATTGCATCGCACTCAGTTGTTCGGACTGCGTGCGTATGTGTTGTTTGGAAAGCATTCCTGATCCAAGTTGTTTGGAAGGCTTTTCCAACGAGATCGTAATCAGGCCCTTTGTGGCAAACAAAGAGTTTAAAAGTGAAGATATGTCCCATAACTGTGTAAACACTTGCAATCTCACAAGTGAAGAAAGTGCCCTAACCTGCTAATAGACTGACTCCCCAAATACAACCTTTTGCCCCAACTCAAGGCAATATCCACAACTCTTTAGGATAATATATTCTCAGACAAAACATTTTATGTGTAGAACAGCTGAGGGGCACCTTTATGTAAGGCCCGGTGTGTTCATGAAACCAAGGAATCCAAGGCCCATTGCAGCAGCAATGTCATAGGCGAGATGTTCACACAGGCAATTTTATTGGCAAAACGCACATATTGTGCACTAAAAAGCATACAATGTTGGCACTTGAGCTAAAGTGGCACAATATTGCATCAGTGCTAAAACTATTAAGGTATGTGCATGTCTCTTACCTGTAAAAAATTATAATTAGTCACATTAACCAAACTTGGAAGACAGGGTAACAGTATTACTTAACGGGCAAAAACATTTGCTAATACCTTCATAATGTGAATAGTGGCCATATTGTCTTTTTATATGGTTTTAAATAGCGTTCATCTGTTGGTCCACTGCTAGCTTCAAGAAGACACAGTAATTGCCATTGCAGCCACTCAGCACTGGAAACCAGTGGGCACCCAGAGAGACTTTTCCATTAAGAGTGGTAGCACAGGGAGCCATTTGTGCCTTACTTGGGCACTCTGTGCGCCTTGGCATGCCTTCCCCATTGACTCCTACTAATGCTGTCCTCCAGCGTGAGCATGTTGGATGAAGGAATGCACAGCTGGCTGAGTCGGGTTCTGGGGGTGAAGGAGATTAGCCGGGAGTCCCAAGCAGTCAGAGAGTATAAAAGGAAGCGCTGAACACAGAGAATGAATTAAGCCAAACAAACCTGCATGCAATATTTTGAGGTACATGTGGGGTTGTAAACAACTCTGTATAAAAATAAATTAAGCCAAAATATCCTGTATGCAATGTTTTGTGTTATGCCTGTGGTTGTAAGTCTAAATAAACAAGCAATAACAGAGTAAACTGACAACAGGAAGCAATGGGGATTATCGACAAGGGAGAAGAACTAGAATGAGTCCCTGCGTCCGTCCTGGGGGGACTGGTGGGTGCACTGCTCGGTTTGCAAACAAAAAGGAGCACTAGAGTGGGTTCCTGCTTCAGTCCAAGAGGGATTGGTGAGTGCGCATTGCGATCGAACATTGGCTTCTCACAAAGCACACAGAAGTGCTGGCAGTGCTTAAAAGAAGTTCCATCAAAGCGGATGAAAACAGTACTTGGGCCAAAGGACACTGATAAGATAAACACACAGAGGAACAACAGGAAATGGTATGCTACAGCCTATAAACATGGAGAAAAAGTAAGCGGCAAGCACAGGAACCAATGACAAGCAAGGTCGGGATGTAAGCACCTTTTAAGATTTATATTTAATACAATAGATTTAACAAGCACAGTGCAAGCGCTGTGCAGGTGAAACCTACCCAGCACAACACAGGTGTTGTGCAGGCAAAACCTAAAAAGCGCAATAAAGTAGCCAGCTTTGGCTGCTTTAGAGTACTTTTTAGATTGAGATTGCAGACTCTGGGGCTGGTGGGAAGCATGAGAAGAACTAGAGTAATAGGGAGGGGGTGGTCATACATACAAAAATTATGGGATTGATTAGAGGGGTTGGGGGAGAAGAAACAGGGGTTGGGTGGGGATAAGTTAAAAAGTTAAAAGAGCTATGATGCGGCCAGCATTGACCATGTAATAGCTCAGAAATAGTCATTGTAATTGTATAGCATGTACTACCTCAGACAAGGCAATAAAGCAATTTACGAGAAGTAACATGCTACACTCTAATCCAGAAACCTAAAGTTAATCAAGTGGTTAATGTGATTAGTGTTATGCTTGCAAGAAAAACTTTCATGCACTTACTCCAGTTACTTGTGATTACATAATACCAGTTGGGTGTGATCATTAGTGGGGGCTATGCATACATTAAGAATCCAGCCCCTGCTGACTCCACAACATCAGGCAGCCGGTGAATGATTATAACTGTCTCAACCGCAAACCTTCATTCTTCCCATCGCGAACAGAGAGTGTGCACATTTCAATGCACAAAATAAATGGGACCCCTACAACCACGCCAGCCCTGTGTTGAAAACCTAGAACGAGTCACTATATAACATTACATGTAGAAATAAAAGAAACAATATAAGCAAATAAAAAAGTGAAAATCGTGAATATGAAAGCTGTGGTGGTCAGATATATGAGTTTCCTTCGGTAACCAAAAAAAATAATTGTGTAACCAATCCTCTCAAATCTAACGCATACCATTCATATCAATCACACAAAAAACCCATATACCTATATTTTGAATGCCACAAGACAACCACCGACTAATAATGGAATGCCACCTATAATTTATTGAAGTAATGTTGGAGCCATTAAAAAAATTTCATTACACAGAATTAATAAATCTTCATAAAACATATATCATGAGACAATTTCATGTATTACATAGACAGCATATCAAATAATCAAGAGGGAGATGCAAAAAGTCATAAAAAAACAAATATTATATCTCATATATCAATCCTACAAATAGTACATATACTATATCCATGTATTAAAACAATTCAAAATGTATACTCTAAAAGAAAGATAAAACAAAAGAAGAAGAAGAAGAGACAGACAGCAAATATGAAAGTACACTTATTAGTGGTTCGTAGATTAATCCAGGTAACAACTCAAATGCCAGACATGTATGCAATCCAAGTGTTTTTATCACAATGACTGGCCGGTACACTGCATTTAGTTTATCCCAAGTGTCAACGTGTTTCAGTAGTGTTCGCAGAGTAATGGCCACCTTTATCAAGACAACTATAATGTGCGTCTCCTTTTAGAATCTTCAAATACCTATGTATAAATATTCCGTTATTACTAGCTATACACATAGTACTAAAGTTATCAGTTCCTTTATTTCTCGCAAATGTTAGGAACTCCCACAGTGAAGATACATAAAGATTCTGTGTATTGTCACATCACCAAAGCAGTGTGTTGTGGTACTAACAAATATAAATGGTGCAGACACCAAATCACCAAAATGTGATCGCTCTCATATATGTATGCCTGTTATTGATGCCTCACATAGCAGTTGTGTCCACCACACTGTTGAATTCAACTGACCCAATTATGCCTTAAGCCCATTTATTCATACATATATACCAGCTCACTGCCAGTATTCTATTATATATATATCGAGATTGCAACTCACCCAAGCAAGTGTGGTGAGTATCCAAAAGGCGTAAATAGTCCTTGTAGAGAAAAGGGTACACAGTTTACTATAGGGATACCATCATTCCAATTGAAAAATCCCATTGTGAATGTTCTATTTTTAAGAAATATAAAACGATAGGGAGATATATTAAGTCCACCTGACCGTCTGTGTCAGGACTGTTACCTAATTGGTAGAATTAAGGTTTGTATTAAATACAAAGTTTACAAAGTGTGTGCAGCTATAAGCAATATGTTACTTGCCGATTACTCCAAGAAACATCACATTGTCATCATTGTCGTTTGACTACTAAGAAGAAAGCTGAGCATGAATCACACTATAACCGCACCTATTTAATTGTGCCCAAGTATTCCAGGTCAATCTGTTTACACTTTCCCTCCTTATCTGTGGATATTTCAGGATCTCAATCAGTGGGACCAACAATCTCACAAAAGCATTATAAAAAAATCGTTTTAGTTGTAAGAGAAAACTTTATATCGAATCACAGGAAGCAAACTATTACACTTTTAGGGTCTTAAAAAGGCCTTGGGGACCGTATGCCACCGAAATGCGTCAACGCTTGAGATAAACTAAATCCTGTGTACCGGCCAGTCATTGTGATAAAAACCCTTGGACTGCATACATGTCTGGCATTTGAGTATTTTTCTACCTGGAATAATCTACAAACCACTAATAAGTGTACTGCCGTAATTGCTGTCTGTCCCTCTCTCTTCTTCTTTTGCTTTATCTTTCTTTTACACTATAAAATTTTTATTGTTATTAATACATGGATATAGTGCATGTACTATTTGTAGGATTTCTATATGTGATCTCATATTTGCTTTTTGATTAATTTTTGCATCTCGCTCTTGATTTTTTGCTATGCTGTTTATGTAATACATGAAATTGTATAATGATATATGTTTTTAATAATATGAAGATTTATGAATTCTGTATAATGAACATTTTTTAAAGACTCCTACATTAATATATAAAATGATAGGTGGCATTCCATTATTAGTCAGTGGTTGTCTTGTGGCATTGCAAATAGAGGTATATGGGCTTTTTGTATGATTGACATGAATGGTTTGCGGTATATTTGAGATGATTGGTTGAACAATTATTTTATTTGGTTACCAAAGGGAATTTTTCTTTTTCTTTGACTAAGTAACACCCTGTTCCTATGGTACGTAGGGCTTCTCTCTCTTTATTTGGTCAGATATATGAAACATGTCATCCCAAATTCTTCAACTCTCCTTTTCATCATTACCTCACTCCTACTTCACAACAGTCTTGCCACTGAGCTGATGTCATTGTGTTCCATGCTTTAACGTCACAACTTACGCCTAGCCCTCAAGCAAACTCTTGCTATGACATCACCATCCCTTTCTCTTACGTCGTCGCTCACTACTTAAATGCATTAAACTTAAAATAAAAGAGCAAAGCAATTTAAAAGGTGTTTCAGAGCTGCTTCGATGATCCCTGACCGAGTACTGAAGTAAAGAGAGAGGCCATGTTAAAAAGAAATACAGAAGACTTTCTATAATGTTCTATTTACTCATCATGTCCGGGCCTTTGCAAACTTAAAATGTGAACATATGTCTGGTATTTCTCTTTGGGATAGATGTTATACCTTAGAAACTGCCTTTCAGAGATCATGGTTAACCACTGTGAAGAATTAGAAAGGCCTCCACTACATAAAAATATATTAAAAAAGCACACAATCAAAAGTTGAGCAATGTGGTGTCATTTTTAATATTCTCTAAATGTAGTAAAAGTGCCCGTGGGTTAAAGAAACTGCTAGAGACACAGAACGGTGTCACAATCTGGTAGTTAATAGAGCGGCGTTTATTTGAGCAAAAGATTCACGGGTTACAACTCTGAGCACAACTCTCACAGCATGAGCTAAGATTAAAGGTCCTGTACAGCCTCTGAGACAGGGAAGTTCTGGTAACATAGCTTAGCGTGGCAGTGCACCTGCTTCTGATACCTGAGTGTAGCCTGAAGTCACCATTAATTCATTCATTTGTTCTTTATTCGGTTATTAAAACAAAACAACCATAAAAGTACAGATAAAATCACAGTTAAAATGACCACATATAAAATCGTCATAGAATACAGTCAATTCATCACTATTCAGGATATAACAGATTTTCGAAATTTAAAAACATTTTTAAGAAACGCTGAAATAGATGCAACGGTTAAAATATTATCCATTCTCTGCACAGCTAAAAATGCAGGATGACAACGATTTATTTCCATAATCTTCAATATGGGAACAACCCATCTTCGTCTTGGTATCATATAAAATTTGCAAAAGAAAAGAATATGAATGTCTGAGTTTTCAGACAAATCATCACATGGGCGTTTATGTAAAACTTTTGACCAATTGTTCATATTGGGGAAGCTGAGCGACCTGAATATTATGTTTAATCTAAAACGGGTTAATAAAAACCTCTCATAGTCGGTCATTTGTAACTTAACATATGGCTGCATTTTAAATGTGATTGTGATCAGTTGATGAGCAACCACCGTTTGTTTCAGCATTTCCGTAGTGGATCTATGCTCTTCCAAATAGCTCCTACACATTTTCTTCAGAGCTTTTCTAGAGATACGGCATAAAGTGGAAGGATCCGCATAATACTCTGCCAGACCTAGGTCAGTGAGAAACTTCTTCACATAACTTAGCCATCCAACCTTACAACCGTTATCTAACCTCATCACATCATACAAGATGGAGCGGTTTAATTCACATTCTTCGATGGTCCAGGCCCTGTGCCATAACAGAACTGGTGCAACCTTTATAGTGTCCTCTAAATATGGTTCCCCAAGTTCGTTATGGCAAACATAAGTAGAAACACTCTCTGTAACAGCTAATCGATATTTCATGAAGGTGTTTTCCACCACCTGCAACAATTTCACGTTCGCATATCCCCACAAACCTGCGCCATATGTTGCGATCGCTACACAGGTCGCTCTATACAATGTTAGAATTTCCCCAATCGGTTTTCTGCCCCATCTTTTGCTAAAAAATGTTAGGGCCATTATTGATTTGCAAAACAGTAGCCTTCTTGTCCTAATTGCATTATTCCATAGACCAGTATGGTCATATAAAACACCGAGGTATGGGAAGGTTGGAGTAAAATCGACTGGGCTAGAAGAGATAAAAATTACCTTTCTCTTTCTAGCTGCCCCAAGGCCACAAGTCATACTAAAAGTCTTTGAACAATTTATCCTTAAATCCAGACTGATCATACATTTTGAAAAGGAAGTGACTATGGTCTGCATGGCCATCGGTGTCCTGGCCATCAGGACAACGTCATCAGCGTACAACAATGCTGGGACTGATCTTTTACCCACCATTGGCATGTCCCTGCACTCCTGTAACAATATCCTCTCCACATCATTAATATAAAGCGTGAAGAGTAAGGAGGCAAGGACACAGCCTTGTCGCACTCCCCTAGCAACGCCAAATGATTCAGTACATTCTCCATTCCTTCCATACCTAACTCTGGCGGATGCACCGGAATAGAGTTCCCTAAGAAAGTGGACTATCGATTTCTCCACTCCTAAATTCTCAAGTATCAGCCATAGTTTACTGTGGATGACGCAGTCAAAAGCTGACGTTAAGTCAACAAAAGTTAAAAACATGCAGCCACCCTTCGCTTTGGTGTATTTTTCAATAAGGACATGCAAATTCAGGCACTGGTCAATAGTACTCAGCCCTTTCCTAAAACCATATTGAAGGTCACTAATAATTAGATGTTCGTCCGCCCAAGTTTGAAGTCGATTTAAAAGCACTCGGCCAAAGATCTTATTAGTAGAGTCCAAGAGCCATATAGGGCGATAGCAGTGACAACTTAATCTATCACCCTTCTTAATTATTGGCACTATAATGGACTCATACCAGGAAAATAGTAGGCCTTTACGCGATGTAGCATTAAAAGGTTGTGTGAGGATCGGGCCCCATAGGCCGGTATTATTTTTGTATAAGTCCACCGGAATCCCATCGGGTCCGGGGACTTTTCTCGCTCGGCTCGCATTTATACTTGCATTTACCTCCATTATGGAAATACCCAGATCCACGTCAATCATTGGTTGATTTGAATCCTCTACAGTATTAACCTCTGTCGGTAGCTCATCCACGATGCTTACCACAGAATACAATTCTGAATAATGCTTTACCCACTCCGACTCCGTTACGGCTATTTCTATTCTGGCCGAGACGTTATCGCTTAAAAAGGGGCGTTTACTGCTTGCCAAAAAGATGCAGTATCTCTGGATAGGGATGCCTCACACAATGTATCCCATGCTTCCTTTTTTAAGGTATCTTTTCTCTTCTTCAAAGTCTTCTTATAGTCCTTTCTCAAGGCTTTGATTAACGTGCGATCCTTATCGCATGCTTTCAAAGCGTGTTTAAGTTTAGAATAAGCCTTAGTACAGGCAGAATCAAACCAACTTGTAAAAATCTTTTTAGGGTTTTTCGTTTCAACCCAAAGGCTATTCTTTACTTGGGAGGCAATCATTAAAAGGTTTTTTTATAAATTCTGTGTCATCGGTATTCCCATCTGTGCAGGCATGGAAATGATGCTCACAACTCTTGATTAGGTTTACAAGAAAATCCTC
Source organism: Lissotriton vulgaris (assembly GCF_964263255.1). NCBI lineage: Eukaryota > Metazoa > Chordata > Amphibia > Caudata > Salamandridae > Lissotriton > Lissotriton vulgaris. Next base: position 1,080,601,620 of record NC_141694.1, on the reverse strand, counting down.
AGGGACCAAAGTTGTCCATTTTAAGGCATAACCATTTTCCTAACCATGGCAATATTATCTACACAAAGTTTTGGGGTACCATTTCCCTGATAATATTTTGGTCTACCAACGATGTCTAGACTTAGGGGGAAATGATCACTCATTGGGTTATCCAAAATGTTGAATACCTGTATCTTTCCCCGATGTCTAGCGGTCATCAGTACAAAATCGACAGTTGAATTTGCCCCTCTACCATTGAAGTTGGGCTGAAAAGTGATCTCTGGGCTAACCAATCTGTTCACAAAACCCATATCACAGCCAAAGATAATTTCATTTAGCATGTCCCCACACTTGGTATGCTCAAAGTGACTTAAGCTAATGTCACTGTTTATCATTACACCACAGGTTCCTCTCTCTCCACTTTGGCATATAGTACAGTTAAGTCCTCTCCCCAAATAACACATATATCTTTAGATCTCCCACCCAACGTCAATTTTATGTAATCACCCACATTTTTAAGAACATCATCTACTGCCTCCGCGGGGACATTGTTATAAAAATTTACCAAAATCACAGTAAACACTTTATCTACAATTATCCTGATTATGTGATAATACATATTATTAGAAACAATCTAAATTTTCTAACATTGAAATAAATGGGACACAAATGTCCATAACCCCCCTTTGGCCCTGCCACGTATAGAGCTAATAGCAGGGGAAAAAAAGGTTTTAAAGCCAGACAAGTGATACAGGACCATAGTCCAGGTTTCTTGCAAGCTCACAATTTCATACATATTTACTAAATCGATCCAGTTTTCATTGCCCAATTTTGACTTTAGGCCTGCGATATTCCAATACAATAATGACCAGCTACCCTTGTTGTTCCTGCTGTCCATCCTGCCCATGGGACCTCGAGACACCAAGCTAGTCACTAAGGGAGCATTTACCACCACAGGATTCTCCTGTACTATATCCACCCAATCACTGATAGTTTTGCTAAGCATAGTACCAAGATTTGACTGTATGTTATGCGATCCTTCTATCCTACACGCCTGCTTTAATCTAGTATTTCCAGTATTTGAAATGGAATTCATAATGGGGATGCCCGTGTCGAGTCAATCGACGTCCTCCAGTCCTTGTAACCTTTCAAAATGATTATACGTGGGAATATTAAAACCATCACTATATCCATCCATAAACCTCTGTCCCTGCCATTGGCTTAGTTTAGTTGGACCTCAATGCGTAGGCAAATAAAAATTGTTCAGGTCCCAACTTTGTATTCCACCATTAGTTCAACACTTGCTCCAGTTACAGATGAACCTGACAGCCCGTTTATCCCTGAAATTGACTATTATACAATCACCGGGGAGGTCTTTTAATTTATGGCCAACCCAACCTACTCTCCGGACATGTAATATTTCGGCATGTAAATGCACTGGAAGTGGTCTGTTTGAATTCAGCCAAAAAATTACTTCATTTTTCAGATCTGAATAGGTTTTCTTTTTGTCACTATTCAGCTCAGGCACTCCAGTCAGCACCATTCACATTTCACCTATATTACTTAGTTTTTCATTTTTCTGGGATCGATAATTGACATCACGACTGCAGGTCTATTATGTTATAAGACGATGGGGGAAAGCTGCGCATTAATGCACTTTCTTAGTGTTTTGGAACAATGTGATCAGAAAAGCAGGGTGACTTCTTTCGAGGCGAGGCAGATGGTAGGCAGAGAAAATATCGATTTTTAAATATCGACATACAATAATGTCGATGTTTAAATATTGAAGGGACAGAATATAGAAGGTAAGTAATATCGATATTTTTAATATCGATGGGACAGAATTTCAAAGGTAAGTAATATCGATTTAGTTAATATCGTTGTTAGTAATATCGATGTTACTAATATTGATGTTAGTAATATCGATGTTACTAATATCAATTTTATATGATTTTTATGTATATTATTATGTATTTAATATGTTTTTTTAAAAAAATGTAATTTAAGTAAATTTTGTATTTTAGTACCGTAGCGGGTTGTAGATTTATAGGAGAATAGGGTGGGAAGTAATTTAATTATACTAAATTAATTATTACTTTTTAGGAATTATAAATTATTTTAATTAATTGGTAATTAATTTTGATTAATTGGTAATTAATTTAAATTAATTGATTAATTGGTAATTATGTTCTGTAGCAGGTTGTGGGTTTATAGGGGAATAGGGTGGGAAGTAATTTAATTCTACTAAATTAATTATTAATTTTTATGAATTATAAATTAATTTTAATTGATTAGTAATTAATTTTTAATAATTGGTAATTAACTTAAATTAATTGATTAATTGATAATTATGTTCTGTAGCGGGTTATGGGTTTATAGGGGAATAGGGTGGGAAGTAATTTAATGTAATTAAGTAATAATTTATTTTAATTAATTGTGTTTGTTAATTATATTATTGTTAATCAATTATTAATTGGTAATTATTTTTTTGATTGATTAATTGATAATTATGTTCTGTAGTGGGTTATGAGTTTATAGGGGAGTAGGGTGGGAAGTAATTTAAATGTAATTAAGTAACAATTTATTTTAATCAATTGTTTTTGTTAATATTATTGGTGTTTAATTATTAATTGGTAATTAATTATTATTAATTGGTATTTATTATTAATTTATTTTTACTTAATTATTCATTGGTAATTATGTTTTTAATAATTATGTATTGGTATTTGTAAATAATTTAGATTTGTTAAATAATACATGTTTTAATTATTTTAAAATATAAATGTATTTATAAGTATGTTATTTTTAACTTCTATGCTATCCAACACTTCCCTACTGTTGCACTCACTGGAGTGGGAATAGTAATTTTTACCCCTACGCTATCCAACACTTTCCCTACTGTTGCACTCTCTGGAGTTGGAATAGTAATTTTTACCCCTACGCTATCCAACACTTTCCCTACTATTGCACTCTCTGGAGTGGGAATAGTAATTTTTACCCCTACGCTATCCAACACTTTCCCTACTGTTGCACTCTCTGAAGTGGGAATAGTCATTTTTACCCCTACGCTATCCAACACTTTCCCTACAGTTGCACTCTTTGGAGTGGGACTAGTAATTTTTACCCCTATGCTATCCAACACTATCCCTACTGTTGCACCCTCTGGAGTGGGAATAGTAATTTATACCACTACGCTATCCAACACTTTCCCTACTGTTGCACTCTTTGGAGTGGGAATAATAATTTTTACCTCTACGCTATCCAACATTTTACTTATTGTTGGGTTTTTTGGAGTTATAATAGTATTTTATTCCCTCTGTTATCTATACTACTATTATAAAGAGAGAAATGTGTCTTTTGAGCCAGGTAAACTCGAAAAGTACACCACCAATCCAAACACCCAAGACATATTTGAAAACCTCCGGGCAAGCAGAAGGACCTAGGCTATATAAAAATAAAAAATATACGTTGTTTAAAAAATTTAGAAATAAAAATAAAGTAGTGCCTTGCAAGTAGCGCCGGCCGCGACGTCTGCGTGATGACATCGGGAGCGCGGGGAGGAGCAGCGTTCAGGAGCAACAGGAAGAGCGGAGGACATGAGAGCGGGGAGGAGCTGCGAGCGGTGGTCAAGCGGTGAGGAGCAGCGAGAAGCGGAGGAGCAGTGGAGCAGTAAAGTCAGCAGCGCTGGGAGGAGCGGCGGGTGAGGTAAGTGAAGCAGCCAAGAGCCGCGGGTGCGCACTGAGGGACGGGCGGGAGCCATGAGTGCACAAAAGCCCAAAATGCTGCCCCCAGCCCCCTTCTGCCCCGGGCAACGCCGGCGGGTGAGGTAAGTGAAGCAGCCAAAAGCCGCGGGTGCGCACAGAGGGACGGGCGGAGGGACGGGCGGGAGCCATGAGTGCACGCAAGCCTGAAATGCTGCCCCCAGCCCCCTTCTGCCCCAGGCAACGCTGGGAATCCCAATGCCAGTAGTGCATAGTTTTACACATGGCCAATGAAAAGGCAGTATAATAATCACTCACCTGCTCCTCTGGTGTGCCGTACAGCTGGCTGTCCAGTGGAAGGAGGCTGTCCAGTAGAGCCTGGTTCTCCTCATTAGTGAAGGAGGGGCCCTCTCCACTGCATATGCCATGGTAGCTCTCAGAGGATGTAGAGACAGCAGCAGAGCGATGGGGAGGTGCAGGAAAGATGCAGGTAGTGCAGGCAAGTGAGGACTATAGGGAACAAACAAACTTATATCTGTGTTGCAGAGGCAGACTCAGTTCCAAGCGACCAAAGCGATAGGCCCAAGTCGTTCGCATTATCCGATTCGGTCCAATCCATTATAGTGCTAGCATCTGACACACCTGCTGTGATGTTCAAAATATCTGCATCTGCTCCCTATTGAGTTTGATAGATTGGTGATGGAAGGTTACGTAGTCAGATTGCACGCGATTCAGACACAAAACGAAACATGCGTCTGTCACCATGATGACCAGCAGCCAATGGGTGTGTCCAGCTTGGTTTGGATGCAGCTAATGCGTCCTTTGTATTCTCACCTGAGTCGTTCACCATGATGATCAACAGCCAATGGGTGCGTCTGGCTCAGTTCGGATGCAGCTAAAGCGTCCTTTGAATATTTACCCGCATTGTTCACCATGATGGCCAACAGCCAATGGATTTGTCCGGCTCGGTTGCCATGCGGCCACCGTGTCCTTCGAATACTCACCTGCATCTTTCACCATTACAAGCAACAGCCAATGAATGCGACTTATATGGTTCCCATGCGGCTATCGTGCCCTTCCACTAATTGATCAGCAGGGCAGACAGTAGTGAAAATCTTTATGTTCTGGTGGATTACATGTGTTTGGGACAGTGATTAACATGACATATTGGATATTGGACTTGATAGCTCACACTCCCATGAGGAGCCAAGTCTGAGGGGAACACAACACACTGTTTGTGAGGCCCATCACAACATTGAGAGTACACTTCACAGATCACCCTCCTAGGCTTGGACACAGTCCCAGGGGATCATTGGGGAAGATATGTTATGTCCACACATATTTACTGCTTTGGTGGACTGTGTGTCACAATGTGTAGAGTGGTAATTTCATGTTTGTAAATCTACTGTGTCTGAGTCTTGTACAACACAGACACTTCATAATTTTGGTACTATGAAATTTAGCTGCCATGTCAGCTTGTGTTTGTCATGTGAGTAGTTGTTTTGTCTGTGTGTCACAGGCATACGTGGATGCTTGCTAAATAAATCCCTGCCTCACATTGTCAATGTTCTGTGTATGTATTTGTACCTGTTTGTCAGATATGACATCATGACTGTCTACCGTGTGACAGTGGTGTGCAGGCTTGCCTGCTGTCTGTATCATGTGTCCTACATATCTGGCATTACACAATCCAGTTCTGTGTACCTATCAACCATGTGATAGTTGTCACACACCTATATCTTGGAAAGTTTGTTTGGGGGTTGTGGAGTATGTGATGCATGCTCACATGTACAGTGACAGATACAAGCGACTAGTTCAGTACAGCACTGTTATTGGTGCCATGTCTGGTAATGGTCACAACGCTATGCTTTGTATCTAGGCTCAACCTTTGGCCTCTAACTTCATTGTGTCCAGATTTAATGTTGTGTGTGTGTAATTGCATGTTGCTTCATACATAGGAAAGTGACCTCAACTGCGTTTGCACTTATAACATAGGCACCGCAGGAGACAACAGTCCACTGGCCCTTCCCAGGCCTCCAGACCATGGAAGAATGGGATTGCATCAAATGATACCTCTTTGTCAGGCCACTCATTGTGGAGTTGGCAGACCACTTGGCACCACATTTGCAGCCTGCACACCCATATCCCTTTGCGCTGACACCCAAGTTGAAGGTGACAACAACCCTACATTTCTTTGCCACAGGGTCCTTCCAATATACTGTGGCAACTGCTGGTGGGATGTCCCAGACAATGTTCAGCCATGAGCTTCGGGATGTGTTGGAGGCATTGTTACATTTTCTGGACCTCTACATCAAGTTCACAACACCAGATGGTTGACAGACATCAAGGGAGAGTTTTATGCATTGTGGCAGATGCCCCATGTCATTCGCTCCATTGATGGAACACATGTGACTTTGATCCCACCTCAAGCCGAAGAACAAACCTACAGGAATCAGAAGCACTACCACACCATAAATGTCCTGGTGGTATGTCTGGCTGACATGATGATCTGTAATCACAAAACCCAGAGGAGATCTGGGATAAGGGAACCAGAGGCACGGGGTAATGAGAGCCGGTAGTCTCCAACATATAATGTTCAGCACAAATGGGGCCGCTCCCAGTTGGGTGTCCTAAGTGCTACAGTTTTTTACTTTGTGAGTGCAGGCATCTCACAAAAAGTGAAGGACTGGTCTCACACACCACCTGGTGTCATGCTTCATCATTCTCGCCCTCTAGAAACTTTGTTTGGTAGAGGGCGGGCATACACCTGACAGAAGGGATGCACTTCTAGACTAAGTGGGGGCCTTTACATACAAAAAGTGAGTTAAAAGGCCTTTATAGAAGTCAAATTAGTTTTAATATGGCTGGCATCTATATGGTATTTAAAATAAGTGATCGGTGTGTTGGGGATTCTATTGTCTCCCACCAAAGTCAGTGTGGTCGCCATTTTTCTGCCTTGTGGGCCAGTAGGGTCAACGGCATTCATCAGGACCTAAAGGAATAATGGCGGGATCCACTCTTACCAGACTGTGGTGAGAGGGTTTCCACTGTGTGGGGTGATAAAGATCACGCTCCACTATAATGCAGCTTGTATCTATAGCCCTAAAGTTGGGACAAGGTGCTCCATAGGAGGGTAAGTGCAGAGGACCCCTTTGGTCGAACTTGATCCTTGGTGCGTCCTCCACGTCTGAGCCTACATATGCTCTCCTCCCCTCCTTGATGATGACATAATGATTTCACATATCTGTGCATGTTTTCCCAGATCAGCACACAACACAAACATAATGAGAACTAGTGACATCCCCATTTGATGTCTCAGCTGCAACATGAGTGTGCCTGGCTTAATAGTAGGTCATGTTGTGTGTCTATGTTGTGTGCTGCTTGTCAGGTTGTACCCAGTTTTCAGACAAATTAAATCTTTTCTGTGTTCAATGTAGGAGACTTTGGATACCCCAACCTGCCGTGGTTGCTGACACCACTCCAGAACCCTTTCACCCCTGCTGAGGTTCATTTCAATGAGGCACATGGGAGGACAAGGCGAGTGGTTGAGCCGACATTTACCCTTCTGAAAACAAGATTCCTCTGCCTGGACCGTACAGGAGGAGCCCTCCAATATGCACCATTGTAAGTGTATAAGACCATCACTGTGTGTTCCATGCTCCACAACCTAGCATTCTGAAATGAGCTTCTTCTCCTACAAGATGACGGAGACCAGCAGCCGCAAGCAAGGGAGGATCCAGGACTGGGACATGTTGCCAGTGATGAAGAGGAGAAGGATTTTCAGGGACAGCTCATCAACAACTTTTCCACATGAGTGTAAGTATGCAATGAGGTGACAAAGCACTTTTGTAGCATTATGTGTGTCTGGTGTACAATATGTTTGTATGCATGTGAGTGTATGCTACTTAACATGATCATTGAGTTGTTTAGGGTCTAGTAAGTTTGTAGGGTCACAGGTACAGTGCGAACATAAATCCTAGCTAGGTTTCACAGGGACAAATGTGTGATTCAGATAATCTTGTGAAGATGTGGGGAAATGATTCACGAGTTCCTGACTGTTCTATGTATCTCCTTCCCAGGGTCCTTTTGCTGTGGTATGGAGACTTGTGACCTCCCAAACCCAGGATGCAGTGAAACATTACAAGTTCAATTTGGATCTGGATTCCGTGCCACACACTCACTTCAGACCTGATGCTCAATATTTATTCATTTGTGCTTTTTGTCACAGTGTGATGTGATCTCATTTTGGGTGAGGGCACCAGGCTGTGCCTGTGGAATAAACCTGTGCTCCACATTGAGGTGTGCCTTGTCTGTTTCCACACATCCAACGTTCATTTGTATACTGTACATATGCCATGATGATCTGTTTATCTGACAATGATTGTTGTTTGTGCATTGAAATGGTGTATTCTTTTACGACAATGGAGTCAATTAGGATCAGTACCATGTACTATGGGGGTAGTGATAACCTGGTTGTGTGTATCTCTCATGCTGTGTCAGGTTACATTTACTCGCAAGCCAGTAGGTGAATTACTGAACTTGTTTCGCAGCCAATGTCATTGACATTCCATTATTTGCATTTTGTGCCGCATTTCAATCTGTACATTAGTGTTTCAGTCACAACATAAGTAAGTATTCTGTGCAAAGTAATTTATTTCAGTGCATGAGGTGATGTACACACAGTGGGGTAGTGCTGTACAAAACATGATGGACCAAGTGCAGAGAGGAGTTGGTAGTGCCAGTAAAGGATTTTTTCTGAGGCCGGTACCCAGTCATTTGAGCCCAAGGGCCAACTTAGACCCTCCATCCAATGTGGAACAGTTCAGTGTCAGTCAACAAAGTGAAGGCTTGGCATAAAATGGAGGATATCAGGAGCAGATAGTCACTTCCTGGGGTGATGGGTAGCCATCTGTCTCTAATGTGTCCTTCTTCGGACGACCGTTCTTACGTTTTTCGGAGGGACCCTCAGATGCAGGCTGCAGTGGTGCAGGGGACTTTCCACCAGAGTCTACATCTCTCCCTGTGGCAGTTGCGGGTGTAGATGCACCAGATGTAGTGTGCTCACAGGGAGGTGTGGTCATATTGGTGGCAATCTGGTGGAGGCAGGTGAGTATGTCCATGTGCACTGCAGTCTGGTCATGTATTTTGGACATATGGGAGTCCATTTTGGACAAGTGTGAGTCTATTTTTGCATAATGGTCAGCATGCTGCTGTTGTGTGGGCATGAAGATCCTGAATACCTGGCCAAAGTCTCTGGTGCAATCCAGATATGCATTAAGAATCTGGGATAGATGTGGGTCAACTTCAGCAGCAGCACCAGCTGCATGACAGCACCTGTCCCCACACCCCCTCCCACCACCCCTACCCACCTGATCATGACCAATTGTTGCAGGCACAGACGCCACTGAGCCTCCTTCCTCATTGACAGTGGTATCATTGCCCACCAACTCCTGAGAGCTCTGTGTTGCTGTGCTCTCGTTGGTTGCTTGGCTTTGTGTGTGTCGGTGGAGGTAGTGGTCATCTGGGTGTTTTCGGCTGTTGTGGGAGTGGTGGCAGGGGATGCAGATTGTACAGCTGCTGGTGCTGCAAGCTGACCCACACCAGAGGTGCCAGGTAGTTCCTTGTCATCCGAAGAGGGGTGATAGACCGCAACGCCGGAGAGCTCAGGGACGGACAGAGACTGGGACTGGGTGTCCTGTTCTGTTCAAGCAGTGTTTCCAGCATGCCCTGTGAGTAGATGAGAGACACAATGTTTGTTGTGTTTTTCCACAGCTCATCCGCTCATACACATTACATTTGCTATTGTACATTAGGATGATTATATGTTCAAAGATTGTCCTCCATCGGCACAGATGCTGGCCTATGTTTTCTGAGGACATTGTGCTTTGTACAAGATGGGGTATTTCTGAGCATGTCCAGCTCTGTGCATACATGGGCTTGATGGGTTTATTTGACTTTATATCTACATAGATATTGACTGTTTAGTGGCACCCTGTGCATGACACAGGTGTGATGGTATTAAACACACATCTGTGCTTTGACAATGACATACATACTCTTCCTCTTACGATGTGTTGCAAGATTTGTGCATGTGTGCTGGGCTTTGTACACGTCTTTTGCAGTCAAATTGGTCTGGCTACCTACACACTCACAGTCTGGTATGTATGGGAGCATTTCATGATAGTATTTTGGGGGATGTGCCCCTAGTTCTCATCTCATTGGGCACCTGGGAATAGCTCTGAGTAGCAGATTGTGTTACTGCTTTGGTTTGTGCCTGATCACATCATGTATGTTGTGCTTGTCCTCCATGGACAGATGAGTTCACCAAGTCTGCTTTCTTGCTTTTTGTGCCTCGGAGCTTTAAGGTACAGACGTTTCTGTGCTTGTGTTCTGCTGCTGGAACTTGCATCCCTACCACCCAGCCCAGCTTACTCCTCATAGACAAAGGCTCACTGACAGACAGGGGAGTGTAGTGGCAAGGAGTCTGACACTGCTGCATGATGTTGGACTTCAATGGAACTCCCAACAATGCCTTTGTGTCTGCTATCTTGCTGGGCTCTTACATTCACTGTCAGGTAGCCATTGGCCCTGATGAACGGGTTGCTTTGGGTGTGGGTAGGGATGCGTGCTATGACTCCACTCCCATCATGCCATGTCCTCCATACACCTTCCCAGCCAGACCAAGCAGGACACCTGTGACCATGCATTCCCTGAGATTGAATGGAATGGAGTACCAGCAAGATGGGTGATATTAGGGACTGGTATGAGGAGCATCAGGCCATGATGTCAGTTTGGGTCACAGCAAACACAAGTCCCCAGAATCTGCCAGCTTGCCAATACGTTTCCAATCACTGTCAGGTGAGCACACTTCCTGGTGGTCTTATTCGGCTATGTGGGAGGAAGAGTACTTGCACTTACCTCAACTTCCATCATGCTCTGCTCTCCACAAACCTTCCCAGCCAGCCCAAATAGCACACAGAGAAATGTACAGTCCCTGAGAGGGAATGGAATGAAGTACCAGCAAGATGGCTGACCCTGGGTCTGGTGTGATGAGCAAAAGTCCTTGATGGGAGTTGTGGGCTGATCTGACACCAGTTCCCTGTGTCAGCCATCTTGTCAGTACTTTTGCAATCAACCCCAGGGGCTGCATACTACTTGGTGTGCTGTTTGTTCTGGCTGGGAAGGTTTGTGTAGGGCAGAGTCTGATGGGAGTTGAAGTCAGTGCAAATATGCCTCCTCCCACATAGCCCAACAAGCCCACCTGGTATATGCTTTCCTCGCAGTAAATGGAAATGTACTTGCAAGATGTCTGACGGTGGTGCCTGCTGTTTGTTTTGACCACAACTCCCACCAAGGCCTTTTTCTCCTCACACCAGTCCTCAGTGTCAGCCATCTTGCCAGTACTTTTCACCTCACTGTGAGGTAAGCACAGTTCCTGGTGGGTATGTTAGGCTATGTGGGAGGAGGAGTGCTAACTGTGACTTCAACTCCCATCATACCCTGTCCTCCACACACCTTCTTTATCAGCCCAGGGAGCACACATGGGACTATGCATTCCCTGGTGCTGAGTAGAAATGTACTGGCAAGATGGCTGACACTGGGGACTGGTGTGAGGAGCACATGGCTATGATGGTATTGTGTTTCAGGATCAACACCTTGCAGCAGTGCTAGTCATCTTGTGACTAAACGTCCCCACGTTGTGATGTAGCCATAGGCCCAGATGAACAAGTTGGGATGTGTGTGAGGAGTAGTGTCAGGTGTGACCATGACTCCCATCAGGCTTGTACCCAACACCAGTATTCCGAGCCATCCCAAACATCCTTCCTGTGACTCAGGTTTCCTGGAAGTGAATGTGTGCATATAAGATGGCTGACGCAGGTGACTGGTGTTTGGATCCCTTAGCCTTGCTGTGAGTTAGTAATAAGTATGTACAGGTTTGGAAATGTTTTCTGTTACATTGCAGGGATGTTGTTAGTCAAATTGGAATACACATGGTATGCTCTTTTGCTCTAGCTTTTGTTAGCTTTGTTAATAGTGTTTAGTTTCACTGTCTCCTCAACAGTAATTTCTGTGGCTGTGTATTTATTAACATTATTGGCTATTTGAGTATGTACTCACCAGGCTCTGGTGCTCCTAGTATTCCATAAAACGCACTCCGGCGGAAGGATTTCCAGTACCTTCTCCCCCTAGGAAGTGAAGTGCACGGGTGGTGCAGGAGGGCCACCGTTAGTCTGCTGTCTCAGGGCATGGTCTCTGCCAATGAGCTTCTTGACCATCCTTCGCACATCGTAGTACCTACTCCTGATATCATCCATGGCAAGGTCTTTGATTGTTCACCTTGTTGACTATCCTGTCCCACATCTTATTTCTCTGGGACAGGGGGTCTGTTGGACTAAGTTCCAAAATAACTGTGGCTCTACTCTGAGAATTTCCTCTACCATCACTTCCAACTCCTTCTCTGTAAACTTGTGATTCTTCTTTGGGGGCATGGGAAAGGGTGGTGGTGGGAGTTTGAAGATGAGGGTGAGTGTGTATGAGTAAATGAGTGTGTGTTTGAGAGTGTAGTTGATCAAAGGTGCAAGATGTGTGCAGGTTGTATGGTCGCTGAAGTGTGAGTGTATGTGGCAGAGAACAGTGAATCAGTTGGCTACGTCCTGTCAGTTGTGGAAATTTAGCAACGAATCATGGTCATTATTTTGGCCCTTTATATATGTTTAGTTGTGGATATGGCTAATGATTAGGACTTTTTTGCATTGTTAATGCTTGTTTGGCCCTTTTCTGTCTGTTTCTGGTGCACTTTATTGAGCATAACAGACATGTTCCATAGATCGCACCGGATGCTTCATCATGTATTTGCGGGGGGTCTGAGTGTGACCCATACACGCTCACCTATGTTGCAGGGTTTGCATACGAGCCACTCGCATCGGCCTTGTTTCCGGAGGATTCACTCATACGGATTGTGTTCCGTACAAGTAATTTGTCTTGATTGTGCTCTGTGCTAGTCATTTTGATTTGACACGCATTGCATCGCACTCAGTTGTTCGGACTGCGTGCGTATGTGTTGTTTGGAAAGCATTCCTGATCCAAGTTGTTTGGAAGGCTTTTCCAACGAGATCGTAATCAGGCCCTTTGTGGCAAACAAAGAGTTTAAAAGTGAAGATATGTCCCATAACTGTGTAAACACTTGCAATCTCACAAGTGAAGAAAGTGCCCTAACCTGCTAATAGACTGACTCCCCAAATACAACCTTTTGCCCCAACTCAAGGCAATATCCACAACTCTTTAGGATAATATATTCTCAGACAAAACATTTTATGTGTAGAGCAGCTGAGGGGCACCTTTATGTAAGGCCCGGTGTGTTCATGAAACCAAGGAGTCCAAGGCCCATTGCAGCAGCAATGTCATAGGCGAGATGTTCACACAGGCAATTTTATTGGCAAAACGCACATATTGTGCACTAAAAAGCATACAATGTTGGCACTTGAGCTAAAGTGGCACAATATTGCATCAGTGCTAAAACTATTAAGGTATGTGCATGTCTCTTACCTGTAAAAAATTATAATTAGTCACATTAACCAAACTTGGAAGACAGGGTAACAGTATTACTTAACGGGCAAAAACATTTGCTAATACCTTCATAATGTGAATAGTGGCCATATTGTCTTTTTATATGCTTTTAAATAGCGTTCATCTGTTGGTCCACTGCTAGCTTCAAGAAGACACAGTAATTGCCATTGCAGCCACTCAGCACTGGAAACCAGTGGGCACCCAGAGAGACTTTTCCATTAAGAGTGGTAGCACAGGGAGCCATTTGTGCCTTACTTGGGCACTCTGTGCGCCTTGGCATGCCTTCCCCATTGACTCCTACTAATGCTGTCCTCCAGCGTGAGCATGTTGGATGAAGGAATGCACAGCTGGCTGAGTCGGGTTCTGGGGGTGAAGGAGATTAGCCGGGAGTCCCAAGCAGTCAGAGAGTATAAAAGGAAGCGCTGAACACAGAGAATGAATTAAGCCAAACAAACCTGCATGCAATATTTTGAGGTACATGTGGGGTTGTAAACAACTCTGTATAAAAATAAATTAAGCCAAAATATCCTGTATGCAATGTTTTGTGTTATGCCTGTGGTTGTAAGTCTAAATAAACAAGCAATAACAGAGTAAACTGACAACAGGAAGCAATGGGGATTATCGACAAGGGAGAAGAACTAGAATGAGTCCCTGCGTCCGTCCTGGGGGGACTGGTGGGTGCACTGCTCGGTTTGCAAACAAAAAGGAGCACTAGAGTGGGTTCCTGCTTCAGTCCAAGAGGGATTGGTGAGCGCGCATTGCGATCGAACATTGGCTTCTCACAAAGCACACAGAAGTGCTGGCAGTGCTTAAAAGAAGTTCCATCAAAGCGGATGAAAACAGTACTTGGGCCAAAGGACACTGATAAGATAAACACACAGAGGAACAACAGGAAATGGTATGCTACAGCCTATAAACATGGAGAAAAAGTAAGCGGCAAGCACAGGAACCAATGACAAGCAAGGTCGGGATGTAAGCACCTTTTAAGATTTATATTTAATACAATAGATTTAACAAGCACAGTGCAAGCGCTGTGCAGGTGAAACCTACCCAGCACAACACAGGTGTTGTGCAGGCAAAACCTAAAAAGCGCAATAAAGTAGCCAGCTTTGGCTGCTTTAGAGTACTTTTTAGATTGAGATTGCAGACTCTGGGGCTGGTGGGAAGCATGAGAAGAACTAGAGTAATAGGGAGGGGGTGGTCATACATACAAAAATTATGGGATTGATTAGAGGGGTTGGGGGAGAAGAAACAGGGGTTGGGTGGGGATAAGTTAAAAAGTTAAAAGAGCTATGATGCGGCCAGCATTGACCATGTAATAGCTCAGAAATAGTCATTGTAATTGTATAGCATGTACTACCTCAGACAAGGCAATAAAGCAATTTACGAGAAGTAACATGCTACACTCTAATCCAGAAACCTAAAGTTAATCAAGTGGTTAATGTGATTAGTGTTATGCTTGCAAGAAAAACTTTCATGCACTTACTCCAGTTACTTGTGATTACATAATACCAGTTGGGTGTGATCATTAGTGGGGGCTATGCATACATTAAGAATCCAGCCCCTGCTGACTCCACAACATCAGGCAGCCGGTGAATGATTATAACTGTCTCAACCGCAAACCTTCATTCTTCCCATCGCGAACAGAGAGTGTGCACATTTCAATGCACAAAATAAATGGGACCCCTACAACCACGCCAGCCCTGTGTTGAAAACCTAGAACGAGTCACTATATAACATTACATGTAGAAATAAAAGAAACAATATAAGCAAATAAAAAAGTGAAAATCGTGAATATGAAAGCTGTGGTGGTCAGATATATGAGTTTCCTTCGGTAACCAAAAAAAATAATTGTGTAACCAATCCTCTCAAATCTAACGCATACCATTCATATCAATCACACAAAAAACCCATATACCTATATTTTGAATGCCACAAGACAACCACCGACTAATAATGGAATGCCACCTATAATTTATTGAAGTAATGTTGGAGCCATTAAAAAAATTTCATTACACAGAATTAATAAATCTTCATAAAACATATATCATGAGACAATTTCATGTATTACATAGACAGCATATCAAATAATCAAGAGGGAGATGCAAAAAGTCATAAAAAAACAAATATTATATCTCATATATCAATCCTACAAATAGTACATATACTATATCCATGTATTAAAACAATTCAAAATGTATACTCTAAAAGAAAGATAAAACAAAAGAAGAAGAAGAAGAGACAGACAGCAAATATGAAAGTACACTTATTAGTGGTTCGTAGATTAATCCAGGTAACAACTCAAATGCCAGACATGTATGCAATCCAAGTGTTTTTATCACAATGACTGGCCGGTACACTGCATTTAGTTTATCCCAAGTGTCAACGTGTTTCAGTAGTGTTCGCAGAGTAATGGCCACCTTTATCAAGACAACTATAATGTGCGTCTCCTTTTAGAATCTTCAAATACCTATGTATAAATATTCCGTTATTACTAGCTATACACATAGTACTAAAGTTATCAGTTCCTTTATTTCTCGCAAATGTTAGGAACTCCCACAGTGAAGATACATAAAGATTCTGTGTATTGTCACATCACCAAAGCAGTGTGTTGTGGTACTAACAAATATAAATGGTGCAGACACCAAATCACCAAAATGTGATCGCTCTCATATATGTATGCCTGTTATTGATGCCTCACATAGCAGTTGTGTCCACCACACTGTTGAATTCAACTGACCCAATTATGCCTTAAGCCCATTTATTCATACATATATACCAGCTCACTGCCAGTATTCTATTATATATATATCGAGATTGCAACTCACCCAAGCAAGTGTGGTGAGTATCCAAAAGGCGTAAATAGTCCTTGTAGAGAAAAGGGTACACAGTTTACTATAGGGATACCATCATTCCAATTGAAAAATCCCATTGTGAATGTTCTATTTTTAAGAAATATAAAACGATAGGGAGATATATTAAGTCCACCTGACCGTCTGTGTCAGGACTGTTACCTAATTGGTAGAATTAAGGTTTGTATTAAATACAAAGTTTACAAAGTGTGTGCAGCTATAAGCAATATGTTACTTGCCGATTACTCCAAGAAACATCACATTGTCATCATTGTCGTTTGACTACTAAGAAGAAAGCTGAGCATGAATCACACTATAACCGCACCTATTTAATTGTGCCCAAGTATTCCAGGTCAATCTGTTTACACTTTCCCTCCTTATCTGTGGATATTTCAGGATCTCAATCAGTGGGACCAACAATCTCACAAAAGCATTATAAAAAAATCGTTTTAGTTGTAAGAGAAAACTTTATATCGAATCACAGGAAGCAAACTATTACACTTTTAGGGTCTTAAAAAGGCCTTGGGGACCGTATGCCACCGAAATGCGTCAACGCTTGAGATAAACTAAATCCTGTGTACCGGCCAGTCATTGTGATAAAAACCCTTGGACTGCATACATGTCTGGCATTTGAGTATTTTTCTACCTGGAATAATCTACAAACCACTAATAAGTGTACTGCCGTAATTGCTGTCTGTCCCTCTCTCTTCTTCTTTTGCTTTATCTTTCTTTTACACTATAAAATTTTTATTGTTATTAATACATGGATATAGTGCATGTACTATTTGTAGGATTTCTATATGTGATCTCATATTTGCTTTTTGATTAATTTTTGCATCTCGCTCTTGATTTTTTGCTATGCTGTTTATGTAATACATGAAATTGTATAATGATATATGTTTTTAATAATATGAAGATTTATGAATTCTGTATAATGAACATTTTTTAAAGACTCCTACATTAATATATAAAATGATAGGTGGCATTCCATTATTAGTCAGTGGTTGTCTTGTGGCATTGCAAATAGAGGTATATGGGCTTTTTGTATGATTGACATGAATGGTTTGCGGTATATTTGAGATGATTGGTTGAACAATTATTTTATTTGGTTACCAAAGGGAATTTTTCTTTTTCTTTGACTAAGTAACACCCTGTTCCTATGGTACGTAGGGCTTCTCTCTCTTTATTTGGTCAGATATATGAAACATGTCATCCCAAATTCTTCAACTCTCCTTTTCATCATTACCTCACTCCTACTTCACAACAGTCTTGCCACTGAGCTGATGTCATTGTGTTCCATGCTTTAACGTCACAACTTACGCCTAGCCCTCAAGCAAACTCTTGCTATGACATCACCATCCCTTTCTCTTACGTCGTCGCTCACTACTTAAATGCATTAAACTTAAAATAAAAGAGCAAAGCAATTTAAAAGGTGTTTCAGAGCTGCTTCGATGATCCCTGACCGAGTACTGAAGTAAAGAGAGAGGCCATGTTAAAAAGAAATACAGAAGACTTTCTATAATGTTCTATTTACTCATCATGTCCGGGCCTTTGCAAACTTAAAATGTGAACATATGTCTGGTATTTCTCTTTGGGATAGATGTTATACCTTAGAAACTGCCTTTCAGAGATCATGGTTAACCACTGTGAAGAGTTAGAAAGGCCTCCACTACATAAAAATATATTAAAAAAGCACACAATCAAAAGTTGAGCAATGTGGTGTCATTTTTAATATTCTCTAAATGTAGTAAAAGTGCCCGTGGGTTAAAGAAACTGCTAGAGACACAATCTGGTAGTTAATAGAGCGGCGTTTATTTGAGCAAAAGATTCACGGGTTACAACTCTGAGCACAACTCTCACAGCATGAGCTAAGATTAAAGGTCCTGTACAGCCTCTGAGACAGGGAAGTTCTGGTAACATAGCTTAGCGTGGCAGTGCACCTGCTTCTGATACCTGAGTGTAGCCTGAAGTCACCATTAATTCATTCATTTGTTCTTTATTCGGTTATTAAAACAAAACAACCATAAAAGTACAGATAAAATCACAGTTAAAATGACCACATATAAAATCGTCATAGAATACAGTCAATTCATCACTATTCAGGATATAACAGATTTTCGAAATTTAAAAACATTTTTAAGAAACGCTGAAATAGATGCAACGGTTAAAATATTATCCATTCTCTGCACAGCTAAAAATGCAGGATGACAACGATTTATTTCCATAATCTTCAATATGGGAACAACCCATCTTCGTCTTGGTATCGTATAAAATTTGCAAAAGAAAAGAATATGAATGTCTGAGTTTTCAGACAAATCATCACATGGGCGTTTATGTAAAACTTTTGACCAATTGTTCATATTGGGGAAGCTGAGCGACCTGAATATTATGTTTAATCTAAAACGGGTTAATAAAAACCTCTCATAGTCGGTCATTTGTAACTTAACATATGGCTGCATTTTAAATGTGATTGTGATCAGTTGATGAGCAACCACCGTTTGTTTCAGCATTTCCGTAGTGGATCTATGCTCTTCCAAATAGCTCCTACACATTTTCTTCAGAGCTTTTCTAGAGATACGGCATAAAGTGGAAGGATCCGCATAATACTCTGCCAGACCTAGGTCAGTGAGAAACTTCTTCACATAACTTAGCCATCCAACCTTACAACCGTTATCTAACCTCATCACATCATACAAGATGGAGCGGTTTAATTCACATTCTTCGATGGTCCAGGCCCTGTGCCATAACAGAACTGGTGCAACCTTTATAGTGTCCTCTAAATATGGTTCCCCAAGTTCGTTATGGCAAACATAAGTAGAAACACTCTCTGTAACAGCTAATCGATATTTCATGAAGGTGTTTTCCACCACCTGCAACAATTTCACGTTCGCATATCCCCACAAACCTGCGCCATATGTTGCGATCGCTACACAGGTCGCTCTATACAATGTTAGAATTTCCCCAATCGGTTTTCTGCCCCATCTTTTGCTAAAAAATGTTAGGGCCATTATTGATTTGCAAAACAGTAGCCTTCTTGTCCTAATTGCATTATTCCATAGACCAGTATGGTCATATAAAACACCGAGGTATGGGAAGGTTGGAGTAAAATCGACTGGGCTAGAAGAGATAAAAATTACCTTTCTCTTTCTAGCTGCCCCAAGGCCACAAGTCATACTAAAAGTCTTTGAACAATTTATCCTTAAATCCAGACTGATCATACATTTTGAAAAGGAAGTGACTATGGTCTGCATGGCCATCGGTGTCCTGGCCATCAGGACAACGTCATCAGCGTACAACAATGCTGGGACTGATCTTTTACCCACCATTGGCATGTCCCTGCACTCCTGTAACAATATCCTCTCCACATCATTAATATAAAGCGTGAAGAGTAAGGAGGCAAGGACACAGCCTTGTCGCACTCCCCTAGCAACGCCAAATGATTCAGTACATTCTCCATTCCTTCCATACCTAACTCTGGCGGATGCACCGGAATAGAGTTCCCTAAGAAAGTGGACTATCGATTTCTCCACTCCTAAATTCTCGAGTATCAGCCATAGTTTACTGTGGATGACGCAGTCAAAAGCTGACGTTAAGTCAACAAAAGTTAAAAACATGCAGCCACCCTTCGCTTTGGTGTATTTTTCAATAAGGACATGCAAATTCAGGCACTGGTCAATAGTACTCAGCCCTTTCCTAAAACCATATTGAAGGTCACTAATAATTAGATGTTCGTCCGCCCAAGTTTGAAGTCGATTTAAAAGCACTCGGCCAAAGATCTTATTAGTAGAGTCCAAGAGCCATATAGGGCGATAGCAGTGACAACTTAATCTATCACCCTTCTTAATTATTGGCACTATAATGGACTCATACCAGGAAAATAGTAGGCCTTTACGCGATGTAGCATTAAAAGGTTGTGTGAGGATCGGGCCCCATAGGCCGGTATTATTTTTGTATAAGTCCACCGGAATCCCATCGGGTCCGGGGACTTTTCTCGCTCGGCTCGCATTTATACTTGCATTTACCTCCATTATGGAAATACCCAGATCCACGTCAATCATTGGTTGATTTGAATCCTCTACAGTATTAACCTCTGTCGGTAGCTCATCCACGATGCTTACCACAGAATACAATTCTGAATAATGCTTTACCCACTCCGACTCCGTTACGGCTATTTCTATTCTGGCCGAGACGTTATCGCTTAAAAAGGGGCGTTTACTGCTTGCCAAAAAGATGCAGTATCTCTGGATAGGGATGCCTCACACAATGTATCCCATGCTTCCTTTTTTAAGGTATCTTTTCTCTTCTTCAAAGTCTTCTTATAGTCCTTTCTCAAGGCTTTGATTAACGTGCGATCCTTATCGCATGCTTTCAAAGCGTGTTTAAGTTTAGAATAAGCCTTAGTACAGGCAGAATCAAACCAACTTGTAAAAATCTTTTTAGGGTTTTTCATTTCAACCCAAAGGCTATTCTTTACTTGGGAGGCAATCATTAAAAGGTTTTTTTATAAATTCTGTGTCATCGGTATTCCCATCTGTGCAGGCATGGAAATGATGCTCACAACTCTTGATTAGGTTTACAAGAAAATCCTCAGGGACCAAAGTTGTCCATTTTAAGGCATAACCATTTTCCTAACCATGGCAATATTATCTACACAAAGTTTTGGGGTACCATTTCCCTGATAATATTTTGGTCTACCAACGATGTCTAGACTTAGGGGGAAATGATCACTCATTGAGTTATCCAAAATGTTGAATACCTGTATCTTTCCCCGATGTCTAGCGGTCATCAGTACAAAATCGACAGTTGAATTTGCCCCTCTACCATTGAAGTTGGGCTGAAAAGTGATCTCTGGGCTAACCAATCTGTTCACAAAACCCATATCACAGCCAAAGATAATTTCATTTAGCATGTCCCCACACTTGGTATGCTCAAAGTGACTTAAGCTAATGTCACTGTTTATCATTACACCACAGGTTCCTCTCTCTCCACTTTGGCATATTGTACAGTTAAGTCCTCTCCCCAAATAACACATATATCTTTAGATCTCCCACCCAACGTCAATTTTATGTAATCACCCACATT
The DNA here is from genome assembly GCF_964263255.1 of Lissotriton vulgaris. NCBI lineage: Eukaryota > Metazoa > Chordata > Amphibia > Caudata > Salamandridae > Lissotriton > Lissotriton vulgaris. The sequence continues at coordinate 1,080,580,439 of NC_141694.1, read as the reverse complement.
TTTAAGAACATCATCTACTGCCTCCGCGGGGACATTGTTATAAAAATTTACCAAAATCACAGTAAACACTTTATCTACAATTATCCTGATTATGTGATAATACATATTATTAGAAACAATCTAAATTTTCTAACATTGAAATAAATGGGACACAAATGTCCATAACCCCCCTTTGGCCCTGCCACGTATAGAGCTAATAGCAGGGGAAAAAAAGGTTTTAAAGCCAGACAAGTGATACAGGACCAAAGTCCAGGTTTCTTGCAAGCTCACAATTTCATACATATTTACTAAATCGATCCAGTTTTCATTGCCCAATTTTGACTTTAGGCCTGCGATATTCCAATACAATAATGACCAGCTACCCTTGTTGTTCCTGCTGTCCATCCTGCCCATGGGACCTCGAGACACCAAGCTAGTCACTAAGGGAGCATTTACCACCACAGGATTCTCCTGTACTATATCCACCCAATCACTGATAGTTTTGCTAAGCATAGTACCAAGATTTGACTGTATGTTATGCGATCCTTCTATCCTACACGCCTGCTTTAATCTAGTATTTCCAGTATTTGAAATGGAATTCATAATGGGGATGCCCGTGTCGAGTCAATCGACGTCCTCCAGTCCTTGTAACCTTTCAAAATGATTATACGTGGGAATATTAAAACCATCACTATATCCATCCATAAACCTCTGTCCCTGCCATTGGCTTAGTTTAGTTGGACCTCAATGCGTAGGCAAATAAAAATTGTTCAGGTCCCAACTTTGTATTCCACCATTAGTTCAACACTTGCTCCAGTTACAGATGAACCTGACAGCCCGTTTATCCCTGAAATTGACTATTATACAATCACCGGGGAGGTCTTTTAATTTATGGCCAACCCAACCTACTCTCCGGACATGTAATATTTCGGCATGTAAATGCACTGGAAGTGGTCTGTTTGAATTCAGCCAAAAAATTACTTCATTTTTCAGATCTGAATAGGTTTTCTTTTTGTCACTATTCAGCTCAGGCACTCCAGTCAGCACCATTCACATTTCACCTATATTACTTAGTTTTTCATTTTTCTGGGATCGATAATTGACATCACGACTGCAGGTCTATTATGTTATAAGACGATGGGGGAAAGCTGCGCATTAATGCACTTTCTTAGTGTTTTGGAACAATGTGATCAGAAAAGCAGGGTGACTTCTTTCGAGGCGAGGCAGATGGTAGGCAGAGAAAATATCGATTTTTAAATATCGACATACAATAATGTCGATGTTTAAATATTGAAGGGACAGAATATAGAAGGTAAGTAATATCGATATTTTTAATATCGATGGGACAGAATTTCAAAGGTAAGTAATATCGATTTAGTTAATATCGTTGTTAGTAATATCGATGTTACTAATATTGATGTTAGTAATATCGATGTTACTAATATCAATTTTATATGATTTTTATGTATATTATTATGTATTTAATATGTTTTTAAAAAAAAATGTAATTTAAGTAAATTTTCTATTTTAGTACCGTAGCGGGTTGTAGATTTATAGGAGAATAGGGTGGGAAGTAATTTAATTATACTAAATTAATTATTACTTTTTAGGAATTATAAATTATTTTAATTAATTGGTAATTAATTTTGATTAATTGGTAATTAATTTAAATTAATTGATTAATTGGTAATTATGTTCTGTAGCAGGTTGTGGGTTTATAGGGGAATAGGGTGGGAAGTAATTTAATTCTACTAAATTAATTATTAATTTTTATGAATTATAAATTAATTTTAATTGATTAGTAATTAATTTTTAATAATTGGTAATTAACTTAAATTAATTGATTAATTGATAATTATGTTCTGTAGCGGGTTATGGGTTTATAGGGGAATAGGGTGGGAAGTAATTTAATGTAATTAAGTAATAATTTATTTTAATTAATTGTGTTTGTTAATTATATTATTGTTAATCAATTATTAATTGGTAATTATTTTTTTGATTGATTAATTGATAATTATGTTCTGTAGTGGGTTATGAGTTTATAGGGGAGTAGGGTGGGAAGTAATTTAAATGTAATTAAGTAACAATTTATTTTAATCAATTGTTTTTGTTAATATTATTGGTGTTTAATTATTAATTGGTAATTAATTATTATTAATTGGTATTTATTATTAATTTATTTTTACTTAATTATTCATTGGTAATTATGTTTTTAATAATTATGTATTGGTATTTGTAAATAATTTAGATTTGTTAAATAATACATGTTTTAATTATTTTAAAATATAAATGTATTTATAAGTATGTTATTTTTAACTTCTATGCTATCCAACACTTCCCTACTGTTGCACTCACTGGAGTGGGAATAGTAATTTTTACCCCTACGCTATCCAACACTTTCCCTACTGTTGCACTCTCTGGAGTTGGAATAGTAATTTTTACCCCTACGCTATCCAACACTTTCCCTACTATTGCACTCTCTGGAGTGGGAATAGTAATTTTTACCCCTACGCTATCCAACACTTTCCCTACTGTTGCACTCTCTGAAGTGGGAATAGTCATTTTTACCCCTACGCTATCCAACACTTTCCCTACAGTTGCACTCTTTGGAGTGGGACTAGTAATTTTTACCCCTATGCTATCCAACACTATCCCTACTGTTGCACCCTCTGGAGTGGGAATAGTAATTTATACCACTACGCTATCCAACACTTTCCCTACTGTTGCACTCTTTGGAGTGGGAATAATAATTTTTACCTCTACGCTATCCAACATTTTACTTATTGTTGGGTTTTTTGGAGTTATAATAGTATTTTATTCCCTCTGTTATCTATACTACTATTATAAAGAGAGAAATGTGTCTTTTGAGCCAGGTAAACTCGAAAAGTACACCACCAATCCAAACACCCAAGACATATTTGAAAACCTCCGGGCAAGCAGAAGGACCTAGGCTATATAAAAATAAAAAATATACGTTGTTTAAAAAATTTAGAAATAAAAATAAAGTAGTGCCTTGCAAGTAGCGCCGGCCGCGACGTCTGCGTGATGACATCGGGAGCGCGGGGAGGAGCAGCGTTCAGGAGCAACAGGAAGAGCGGAGGATATGAGAGCGGGGAGGAGCTGCGAGCGGTGGTCAAGCGGTGAGGAGCAGCGAGAAGCGGAGGAGCAGTGGAGCAGTAAAGTCAGCAGCGCTGGGAGGAGCGGCGGGTGAGGTAAGTGAAGCAGCCAAGAGCCGCGGGTGCGCACTGAGGGACGGGCGGGAGCCATGAGTGCACACAAGCCCAAAATGCTGCCCCCAGCCCCCTTCTGCCCCGGGCAACGCCGGCGGGTGAGGTAAGTGAAGCAGCCAAAAGCCGCGGGTGCGCACAGAGGGACGGGCGGAGGGACGGGCGGGAGCCATGAGTGCACGCAAGCCTGAAATGCTGCCCCCAGCCCCCTTCTGCCCCAGGCAACGCTGGGAATCCCAATGCCAGTAGTGCATAGTTTTACACATGGCCAATGAAAAGGCAGTATAATAATCACTCACCTGCTCCTCTGGTGTGCCGTACAGCTGGCTGTCCAGTGGAAGGAGGCTGTCCAGTAGAGCCTGGTTCTCCTCATTAGTGAAGGAGGGGCCCTCTCCACTGCATATGCCATGGTAGCTCTCAGAGGATGTAGAGACAGCAGCAGAGCGATGGGGAGGTGCAGGAAAGATGCAGGTAGTGCAGGCAAGTGAGGACTATAGGGAACAAACAAACTTATATCTGTGTTGCAGAGGCAGACTCAGTTCCAAGCGACCAAAGCGATAGGCCCAAGTCGTTCGCATTATCCGATTCGGTCCAATCCATTATAGTGCTAGCATCCGACACACCTGCTGTGATGTTCAAAATATCTGCATCTGCTCCCTATTGAGTTTGATAGATTGGTGATGGAAGGTTACGTAGTCAGATTGCACGCGATTCAGACACAAAACGAAACATGCGTCTGTCACCATGATGACCAGCAGCCAATGGGTGTGTCCAGCTTGGTTTGGATGCAGCTAATGCGTCCTTTGTATTCTCACCTGAGTCGTTCACCATGACGATCAACAGCCAATGGGTGCGTCTGGCTCAGTTCGGATGCAGCTAAAGCGTCCTTTGAATATTTACCCGCATTGTTCACCATGATGGCCAACAGCCAATGGATTTGTCCGGCTCGGTTGCCATGCGGCCACCGTGTCCTTCGAATACTCACCTGCATCTTTCACCATTACAAGCAACAGCCAATGAATGCGACTTATATGGTTCCCATGCGGCTATCGTGCCCTTCCACTAATTGATCAGCAGGGCAGACAGTAGTGAAAATCTTTATGTTCTGGTGGATTACATGTGTTTGGGACAGTGATTAACATGACATATTGGATATTGGACTTGATAGCTCACACTCCCATGAGGAGCCAAGTCTGAGGGGAACACAACACACTGTTTGTGAGGCCCATCACAACATTGAGAGTACACTTCACAGATCACCCTCCTAGGCTTGGACACAGTCCCAGGGGATCATTGGGGAAGATATGTTATGTCCACACATATTTACTGCTTTGGTGGACTGTGTGTCACAATGTGTAGAGTGGTAATTTCATGTTTGTAAATCTACTGTGTCTGAGTCTTGTACAACACAGACACTTCATAATTTTGGTACTATGAAATTTAGCTGCCATGTCAGCTTGTGTTTGTCATGTGAGTAGTTGTTTTGTCTGTGTGTCACAGGCATACGTGGATGCTTGCTAAATAAATCCCTGCCTCACATTGTCAATGTTCTGTGTATGTATTTGTACCTGTTTGTCAGATATGACATCATGACTGTCTACCGTGTGACAGTGGTGTGCAGGCTTGCATGCTGTCTGTATCATGTGTCCTACATATCTGGCATTACACAATCCAGTTCTGTGTACCTATCAACCATGTGATAGTTGTCACACACCTATATCTTGGAAAGTTTGTTTTGGGGTTGTGGAGTATGTGATGCATGCTCACATGTACAGTGACAGATACAAGCGACTAGTTCAGTACAGCACTGTTATTGGTGCCATGTCTGGTAATGGTCACAACGCTATGCTTTGTATCTAGGCTCAACCTTTGGCCTCTAACTTCATTGTGTCCAGATTTAATGTTGTGTGTGTGTAATTGCATGTTGCTTCATACATAGGAAAGTGACCTCAACTGCGTTTGCACTTATAACATAGGCACCGCAGGAGACAACAGTCCACTGGCCCTTCCCAGGCCTCCAGACCATGGAAGAATGGGATTGCATCAAATGATACCTCTTTGTCAGGCCACTCATTGTGGAGTTGGCAGACCACTTGGCACCACATTTGCAGCCTGCACACCCATATCCCTTTGCGCTGACACCCAAGTTGAAGGTGACAACAACCCTACATTTCTTTGCCACAGGGTCCTTCCAATATACTGTGGCAACTGCTGGTGGGATGTCCCAGACAATGTTCAGCCATGAGCTTCGGGATGTGTTGGAGGCATTGTTACATTTTCTGGACCTCTACATCAAGTTCACAACACCAGATGGTTGACAGACATCAAGGGAGAGTTTTATGCATTGTGGCAGATGCCCCATGTCATTCGCTCCATTGATGGAACACATGTGACTTTGATCCCACCTCAAGCCGAAGAACAAACCTACAGGAATCAGAAGCACTACCACACCATAAATGTCCTGGTGGTATGTCTGGCTGACATGATGATCTGTAATCACAAAACCCAGAGGAGATCTGGGATAAGGGAACCAGAGGCACGGGGTAATGAGAGCCGGTAGTCTCCAACATATAATGTTCAGCACAAATGGGGCCGCTCCCAGTTGGGTGTCCTAAGTGCTACAGTTTTTTACTTTGTGAGTGCAGGCATCTCACAAAAAGTGAAGGACTGGTCTCACACACCACCTGGTGTCATGCTTCATCATTCTCGCCCTCTAGAAACTTTGTTTGGTAGAGGGCGGGCATACACCTGACAGAAGGGATGCACTTCTAGACTAAGTGGGGCCCTTTACATACAAAAAGTGAGTTAAAAGGCCTTTATAGAAGTCAAATTAGTTTTAATATGGCTGGCATCTATATGGTATTTAAAATAAGTGATCGGTGTGTTGGGGATTCTATTGTCTCCCACCAAAGTCAGTGTGGTCGCCATTTTTCTGCCTTGTGGGCCAGTAGGGTCAACGGCATTCATCAGGACCTAAAGGAATAATGGCGGGATCCACTCTTACCAGACTGTGGTGAGAGGGTTTCCACTGTGTGGGGTGATAAAGATCACGCTCCACTATAATGCAGCTTGTATCTATAGCCCTAAAGTTGGGACAAGGTGCTCCATAGGAGGGTAAGTGCAGAGGACCCCTTTGGTCGAACTTGATCCTTGGTGCGTCCTCCACGTCTGAGCCTACATATGCTCTCCTCCCCTCCTTGATGATGACATAATGATTTCACATATCTGTGCATGTTTTCCCAGATCAGCACACAACACAAACATAAGTCAGCAGCGCTGGGAGGAGCGGCGGGTGAGGTAAGTGAAGCAGCCAAGAGCCGCGGGTGCGCACTGAGGGACGGGCGGGAGCCATGAGTGCACACAAGCCCAAAATGCTGCCCCCAGCCCCCTTCTGCCCCGGGCAACGCCGGCGGGTGAGGTAAGTGAAGCAGCCAAAAGCCGCGGGTGCGCACAGAGGGACGGGCGGAGGGACGGGCGGGAGCCATGAGTGCACGCAAGCCTGAAATGCTGCCCCCAGCCCCCTTCTGCCCCAGGCAACGCTGGGGCGGGCTGCTGGTTTAATATATTTTGTATAGTTTTAGCTAATGTGGAGAAGTGTGGCTCAGGGGTTAGAGGCGGCAGACCCGGAAGCTGAGATCGGCCCTGGACCAGGGTTCAATTCCCCGCCTCGGCGGGTCTTGAGCTCAAAAAATTCCACAGACTCGATATTTCTCGCTCCGGTGCCTTCTCGACTCACGGGTTCACACTCTGCGACTCTGGGAAATAGCTTGCTTAATCTCCACAACGGCCCCTCGCGGCGGGATGCCTGGCTTTCACCTCGTGGATACCCTGCCAGGGTTATCTCACAGGGGAATACCAGGACGGGTTCCCTAAGCAAGCGCTTAGATACCGACCTCGGTCAGTGATTTGCGCTATATAAATACATGTACAATGTAGTATATAATTAATTTTAAAAATATTAAAAGTAAATTTAATTTTTTTAATTTGTTTGGCATTCTTATATAATTTGTGTTAATGTTAATATTTTATGTGTATAGATGAATTTGTAATTTATAATATTTTTAATCATTTATAACTTATTAAAATAATTATAACTGTTTATTAAGTATATATATTATATATTATATGTATATGTTTAATACATTTTCTATTAAATTATCTATATTACTTATTAATGTTAAATATTATAAAACATTTTTCCAATATTTTTGTACTTACCTTGTTGTAGATAGGATGTCAATATTGTTGACATCGATATTAATGCTCCGATATTTTTGTACCTCGATAATATGTCTTTCGATATTTTGTTAGACATTCGAGGCAGATAGGTCTCAGTAGCAAGACTCTCCCCTTCTGAGAAGTGATGCCCGTGAACTTCCGGAAACTGACTATTCGCGTCATAAACAGATGCAACAGCATTAGTGGAGGAAGAACTAAAGTGCCAAGACTCTATCAATTTATCTCTAAATATGACATGCACAGAATACAGACAGCATCACACATGTCTTCTGCCCAAACTGCTTATTTTACTCAAAAATGGTCTGTCCATATAGTGCCTGTTCTTTGCAATGTTCTCAACTTTCATCTATGTTATTTGAAATCATGGTGCTGGAACGGTAGGTAGAACCTGAATTCCGGCGCGAGCAGTAGATGGCCAGTTATGGAGCACTTTATCAAAGCACATTAATTTGTGCTTCGACCGTGCTCCACTGCAAAACAAGCATTTGAAATGCAATAGGTCTCGCATTAGGAAAGTTTGAGCTATTGGTATTGTAAATGACACATTTTTTATTCATGTGTTGGTTTTGAAAATAGCTAAATTAATAGCTTTGTCATTTACAATGCCAATAGTTATAACTTTCGGAAATGTGACACCTATAGCATTTGTAATGCAACATGTGTTGTATTTACGTGACTTAGATGTATTGATATTACAAATAACAATGGCTTTTAATTTTTCTTAATAATTAATACTTAAATAAAAGTTATTGTAATTTATAATGGCAATAGCTTAAACTTTTGTAAATAACTTTTGTGAAGATTATGTTCAGTGTATTTTATTGTGACGAAAATCCAAGAACAGAATTGAAATATTAACATCTTTTTGTGACATTTGTAATAAAGCTTGAAACATTGATACATTTTTGAACCAGTTGCTGTTGAATGGTTGCACAGATTGATGCTGTGGTGGCACTGAGTGATGTTGTGGTGGCGACGAGTGATGCTTTGGCGTTCAGTGATGCTGTGGTAGCGCATAGTGATGTGGTGGTGCCCTTGAGTGATACTGTGGTGGTGCCGAGTGATGCTGTGGTGATGCGATAGATAGAGTGAGTGCGATAGATAGAGTAAGTGCGATAGATAGATAGAGGGAGTGCGATAGATAGATAGAGAGAGGGCGATAGATAGAGGGAGGGTGATAGATAGTTAGGAGTGAGGGCGATAGATAGAGTGAGGGCGATCGATAAATAGATAGATAGATAGATAGATAGATAGATAGATAGATAGATAGATAGATAGATAGATAGATAGATAGATAGATAGATAGATAGATAGATAGATAGATAGATAGAGGGCGATAGATAGATAGGCAGATAGAGTGAGGGCGAATGATAGATAGAGTGATGGCAATAGATAGAGAGTGCGATAGATAGACAGATAGAGTGAGGGCAATAGATAGATAGACAGATAGAGTGAGGGCGACAGATAGAGTGAGGGCGATAGATAGACAGAGTGAGGGCGATAGATAGAGTGAGGGCGATAGATAGAGTGAGGGCTATAGATAGAGTGAGGGCGATAGATAGAGTGAGGGCGATAGATAGAGTGAGGGCGATAGATAGAGTGAGGGGGATAGATAGAGTGAGGGCGATAGAAAGAGTGAGGGCGATAGAGTGAGGGTGATGAATAGATAGAGTGAGGGCGATAGATAGATAGAGTGAGGGCGATAGAGTGAGGGCGATAGACAGATAGAGTGAGGGCGATAGAGTGAGGGCGATAGACAGATAGAGTGAGGGCGATAGATAGAGTGAGGGCGATAGACAGAGTGAGGGCGACAGATAGATAGAGTGAGGGCAACAGTTAGATAGAGTAAGGGCGATAGATAGATTGACAGAGTGAGGGGCGATAGATAGATTGATAGAGTGAGGGCAATAGATAGAGTGAAGGTGATAGATAGAGTGAGGGCGATAGAGTGAGGGCCATAGATAGATAGAGTGAGGGCGATAGATAGAGAGAGGGCGATAGATAGAGTGAGGGCGATAGAGCTGGATATGAGGAATGGGTAAAGAAGTGTGACAAAGATGGATCTGAGGAATGTGTAAAGAAGTTTGACAAAGAGAGATGGATCTGAGAAATGGATAAAGAAGTGCGACAAAGAGATGGATCTGAAGAATGCGTAAAGAAGTGTGACAAAGATGGATCTGAGGAATGGGTGAAGAAGTGTGACAAAGAGATGGATCTGAGGAATGGGTAAAGAAGTGTGACAAAGAGAAGGATCTAACGAATGGGTAAAGAAGTGTGACAAAAAGAATGCTTGAGTATCGGAACAGCTGAGCTCCACCAACAACAGTTTTTCGCTCAGCTCATGGGATCATAACGTGCCATACGCAAACAAGGAACTTACAGCAGCTATTTTAAAGGTAGATAGAAACTGTCAACTAATGTGATTTTCGACAGCGTAAAATTATTGTTACTTACTGTTCAGTGCTGAAATCAGCCTGACTGAGTACAAGGAAACGGACCTGCGGTGCAAAGGGTGTATATAAAAACCAGCTTTGGCAAAGTCAATAGGTATCAACTTTGTAAGATAGTGATGTTTAGTCATGCTGTACAGCAGGGGTACTCACAAACATTTGTACGGGGGCATCAAAGTATGGTCTGTGGTGTGACAGAGGGCCGCACTGATGCCAGAGGGGTGGTGGTAGGGGTCTGGGTGGGTCAGAGACTGTGTGAGGAGGTCTTAAAAAATGTTAAATAAACAGACAAGCATTTCTTTGAAGGTTAAACATTTTTTCTGGATACTAGTGCTCAGCAGCTCGCAGTGCTGTTCACCAGGAGGAGGCCGCATGTAAAGGTCAAGAGGGGCACAAGCGGCCCCCGGCCCCTACTTTCAGTATCATAGCTGTACAGCATTGCGGCTGCTAAGCAGCATGGCTTATATTTTTGTTTAAAAAAATATACATATATATATATATATATATATATATATATATATATATATATATATATATATATATATATATATATATATATATATATATATAAACACCATTATGAAGCCAACAGTGTCATTTTGTAGGAGCATGTCTATATGCATGCCTACAAAATGCAGAAAGTACTTATTTTATTTACCAATATTTTGTTGTGTGGTAATTGCTTTATATAGCGCTTACTACCCCGGATGAGGGAGAGGCGTTGAATCGCTTTTTCGGCGAGTAGCACTCTACTCCGAAACCCATAAAGGATTAGTGATGAATTAGTATAGTGAAATATGAAAGTAATTTGAGTGGTGGATATGATAGTTAATTATTTGGATTGAAATGGATAGTGGAGGGATAGAAGAGGGAAAAAATGTTTGATTTTATATAGCGCTTGCTATCCCTGTTGGGGTGTTGAAGCGCTTTTTTGGCCAGTGCTACTCCGGAACCCGTAAACGATTAGTGGTGAATTAGTATAGTGAAATGTGAAAGTATTTTGAGTGGTGGATATGTTAGATTGGTAAAAACAGCAGGAAACGTGATTTGTTTTTTACTTTTAGCACAAAGGTGCTCAAAAGAAAGAAAAAAAAGAATGGGGAAGCAGGTTGGGGCAGGGAGTGGATGGTGGGCGCAGCAACGTGGGGTGTGGGCAGGGGACAAGTGCATGGGTGAGAAATCGCAACGTTGAGTGCCAGCTAGAGGGAGAGCATGACACAGGCAAGAAAGAGGACAATGTGGAGCACTGGGCGGGGGAAGAGAAGGGTGTGAGAGACATCAACGTGGGGAGATCAAACTGGAGCGCTGCATAGGGATGGGGTGAGGACCCTGAGAAAACAATGCGGACTTCACATCTAATGATAGAACGGGGAGGGTTGGGAAGGCAGAGAAGAACCTCTGGAAAATAGCCCAAAAAAATATGCACACTCATGCAGTGCTTCACAGCAAAGTAAAAAGTTTAAGAATAGAAAGAGCCTATCAGAGAGGTGGTGAACAGGGTATGCTTCATATGTTAATGTTAATGTTAAGGGGGTGCTTCCATAGCGCACGGCTACTCCGAGGAGTGTCCCGGCGCTGTAAGAGCCTCAGCAAGGTCAGAGAATAAAGAAAACGGGCGGGTGACAGAAGCATAGAGGCACAGGCGGTGATTATTGCAGGAAGAGGAATGTCTTCAGGTCTTTTCTAAAGGCGAGAAGATTGGAGCTGGATCTCAAGGAGAGAGGGAGATCGTTCCATAACTGCGGGGCAAGGGATTTAAAAGAGCACCCACCACAGCGGGCACGCCGGACCCTGGGAGTAGCTGCCTTGGCTTGAGAGGAAGAGCGCAGGGATCTGGCAGGAGAATAGAAACGGACCCATTTCTGAAGATAGCGGGCACCTATACCATGCAAAGCTTTAAATGCAATGGTCAAGGTCTTAAAGATGATACGCTTCTTCATGGGGAGCCAGTGGAGAGTCTTGAGAAGCTCACTGGCCCTTGCTCTCCTGGGGAGGCCGAAGATGGCATGGGCCGCCGAGTTCTGAACCACCTGAAGACGCGATAGGAGGTATTGAGGCAGACCGAGGTAGAGAACGTTGGAATAGTCCAGCCTGGAGCCAATCAAGGCCTGGACAGTAATCTTCCTGTGTTCCAAGGACAAGAGCGGCAGGAACTTCCTCAGCATCTTTAAAATGGCAAAGCATTTGCTGACTAAACCGGAGACTTGGGCCCTAAAGGAGAGACAGTTATCAATCTGAATACCCAGGTTTTTAGCAGCTCCTGAGTCGCCAGTAGGGGGAAACATGGCTGCCGGCCACCAGTCTTTCCATTTAGGGTCGGCGGGGCAGCCAAAGAAAAGAACCTCGGATTTGTCGGAGTTGCACTTGAGACTGTGCCGACTGAACCAGTCAAACACAGCCCCAAGGCAGCCCCGGATGGAAGCCCCGTCGAAATCCTGTCCCTTGTCACAGGTGAACAGAAGTTGAGTGTCGTCAGCGTACGATACGATCTGAGCCCCTAGACTCTCCGCAAGCGCCGCCAAAGGGGTCATATAGATGTTAAAGAGTGAGGGGCTCAATATTGAGCCCTGCGGCACTCCGACCTCCAGAGGTGGCATCGCGGCAGAGAAAGGAGGAGCCCAGATCGTTTGCTGCCGGCCAGTGAGGAAGGACCTGAACCAACTGAACACCGTCCCCCTTAGACCTATCTCCCAGATTCTAAATAGGAGGCGGTCATGGGGGAAGGTGTCAATGGCTGCCGATAGGTCTAGCATCACCAGGATAGCTTTTCCTTCCCTGTCCAGGGTCTCTCTAATCATCTCCGTGACCTCGAGCAAGGCAGTTTCAGTGCTCAAGTTAGAGCGGAAACCAGATTGTGATCTATGCAAGATGTCATGGGACTCCAAAAAGTGGGACAGGGTGGAATGAACATGTGAGGGACAAAGACATGCTAATGGACTAAAACAAAGGTAGCAAATACTAACACCGCAAATATAAAGCAAGCAAATGTGAGTGACTAAACCCCAAAGCCAATGGTAACCAATGAGGAATGTATACTACCTAAGCTTTCAGCATGTCCCCAAATAGGCATTCGCAACTAGATAGTTGTTCTTTCTGTTAGGCTTCAACCTGAAAAACGTGTTTCCTTTCGTTAGGCCAGGTACAATCTTACAGAAATAACAGTCGTCAGACGACTCTCTCCTGAAGGGGCGCGATAGCATGTCACAAGATTAAAGATACAGATGGTTGGCTATGGATGCCGCCTTTGACACCCAAAGCCTGGGGTAAAGTCAGGTGGGCAAACATATGAACTGGAAAAACTAGTTTCAGAGTATTTCTTGGTCTACGGGTGTCAGTCTCACGAGACACGCTCGCCTCAGACTGGCACGTGACGGCCAAGGAGACAAAGCTTGGCTTTCTGAAGACAAACTGCAAACAAGAGAAGTGGAGAAGTGTGGCTCAATGGTTAGAGCGGCAGACCTTGATGCAGAGTGCTGGCCAGGGACCAGGGTTCGATTCCCGCCTCGGCGGGATCGGGCTTAAATTCCTCTGACCGGATATTCTCGCCTCAGTGCCGAATCTAAGCATGGGCCCCACGCTGCAACTCTGGGCAATAGCTTGCTTAGTCTCCACAACGGCCCCCGATACACAAGGTATGCCTGGTTTCACCATGGGATGCCCAGGAGTGGACACCTCACAAGGAAAAGCCAGGAGGGGTTCCCTTGTGGTAGGAGTACAAGCGCCGGGATGCTTACGGGTTACTGTTCGCGCTATACAAATACAACACATTTACATTTACAAGAGCCGCACATTATTATTACTGCTGGATGCCAACGCGTACTCCTCTAATTACCCGACCTACAGTAATCCCTGCACAACACCGCGCATCACATGGGGTCTCATTCGTCTGCAGTGTATTATCGCAGCAAACCAGGGCGTCTGTATTTTCCCGGCACACTGACAAAATGCAGTCCTTTCAGAAAAGTCGAGACCGCCTGGTTATAAAGCCTGCCCTTTAAATCTCATGCCGTGTCTAATCAGGCTAGAAATGCTGCTTACAAACGCAATACTCACGAGGTAAAACATTCAGGCCCCTGGGAAATAAGCGCGGCGTACACAACCGCAAGCACGAATGAGCAAGTGCATCAGGAAACATGTTTTGAAAGAAGCCTCACACAGAGGGGAGGGGCAACGAAAATATGCGCGAGGAATGTAACGCGCGCTGCCATCATTACCTCCACCACACGAGTGGCGGCCACTGATTGGCCCGCTCTCATCTATGAGGAAGCCCTCTGAGGCCCAGGAGTCAGGCAGGCCCTTGTGTGAATTGGCAAACCCTCGGTCTGATAATATTAACAGGCAGGGCTCTCTGAGTAACAAGGCTCAGTGAAGTCAGAAAAACACGTGGAGAGAAAATCTCATTCGCCTAGGACTTGGACTTTGTACCAAAGGTAAACTTAGATAAGGCAAGTAAAACAAGTAGTGTATTCGGTAGAAACTTTAATCGCTGATTTGAAGCGCCTGAGCTCATGGTTACACTGTAATTTTGGTGGCGGGCTGTGGCGTGGTGGAGAAGCAAGACAGAGACAGCATTGCGTGGCGGGGTGGGGGAGCAGCTTCCTTTGAAGTCTGATGCCGAGGCTCACAGGCTGCCAAATGGTGTGAAGCATCAGACCTGTACAAGAGCAGAAGAAACAAGCTCTTGGCATTGCGTGGTGGGGGCGGGGAAGCGGCATTGGGTGACGGGGCGGGGGAGCGGCCTCCTTTGAAGTCAGATGCCGATGGTGTGCGATGTGCACGCGCCCGGCTCACATGAACTGTACCCGATCCGCAGTTTGGGTACACTTTTGAAAAGCCTTTCTTTAATCTCGCCAAGCATCCCTAAAAAGGAAGTTATGTATGGCAAGAGTTGCCCAGAGAGAAGGCAGCAAAGAAGTGCGACAACGATAGCAACTAATGGTAAACGATAGGCAGGGACGAAGCCAGTTGCTTAACGTAAGACTCTCATCAGCAAGAGTGCATGCGCTAGCGCATGCTCACGCAGGTTAGAACTAAGCAGTGTTTCAGTACTCTTTGCATTAATACATGTAAAAGAAGCAATAGCAAGCTGATCTGTCGGAGCTTCGATTTCCATGCCATCTCTTTGTGAACCCGACTAAAAAACAGGTGACATGGGGAGGGTTGTAGTTCAGTGACGTTCACATATTTTGTTACAAACACCACTGATCGAGGGCATAAAAACAAATTGTTAACAAATTAACAGAGCTGAGCCAACGGTCTGGCTTTAGTCAAAGAGCCTGTGCATGAGTTGAGACTTGAAAATATTTAGAAAATAGTTAGCGATGGAAGAAATTGTAATTGCTTAAATTGCAGCAGTTTTTTACATTAGATAATATCCCTGCAATAAAATTCAATAACTGAAAGTGACAGTTTGAACCCAGTTTAAACATTTATGCCCCTGCCACTGATGACAATCACATTATAGAACTAAGAGGAAAGTAATTTTCATATACACCCTATATGTTTTCTAGATTCTTATTTAGATTTTTGTATATGGAGAAACATAGTCTAATAAATCATATACAACTTGTAACCTCAGCTATCTTCCCCAAACTATCTGGGGCCAACTCCTCCCCAAACAATATGCTAGGCAGCTTCTTGGTCTGCCCACTACTGGAAGGCTGTGCCTTCTTGGAACCTTTGGTGTGTCCATACTGGTAACATTCATAGAACTTGTGGACAAATTTACTAGTGTTCTTATCAACAAAGCCTTTCTTCTGGTGGCCACATTGGGAATAGGACCTTTTCCCCTGAGAACTGTTTTTGTGGCCTTGAGGGAAATCTTTCCTCTTATCTTCCCCCGCTTTCTTCTGGTGCGCACCCTAACCACCCTTTTGGGAGCCCTTCACAGATGCCTTCTTTAACACTCTGGTAAAGGTCTAGAAGTCCGCCTCCTCAGCAAGCTTCCTGGGGGTCAATCAGCATGCTATCTACTAAGTGTTGGTATAGCTCTGAAAAACAGGGATTGAAGAAGTGCTTCCTCAGAATCAGGTTGTACAGCCTAACAAGATCGTCAACTGTGCTGTCATTCAGTGCCTTGTTGGAATACTTTAAGAAGTCCACTGAGGACTGTTTGGAAGTTTGTGATTGTTCCTGAACCTTTGAAGGTATTTCTAAGGGTTCATCCCACATTTTAAGATGAGGATGGCTATCATGGGGGCTTACCTGGTCTGGTCCTCTACCTCAAGTGTAGGAAGTATGTTCCTCCACAATGTAGGCATGTACTTCTACAAGCTACTACCAGTACTCCTCTGGGACCTTTTAATCTAGAGCTAAGCACAAGTAACAGCCTGAAGTAGAGGTAGGAGTTCCTAGATAGATATCTTACTGTACAAAGAGGATAGCAAATCAGGATGGATTCATTTGTATAATGTTTGGAGTAGAAAGTATACATTTCAGAACAGTACAAGCATTATGAGTGTATTTCAAGATGGCAGCCCTAGCTCAATCTCAGATCAGGTGCCTTTGAAAGAAAATAGTTCGCTTTTTCCTTGCTTTGGTGCAATGGCGATACAAAAGGAGATGATGGACTAAGCATTTGAGCAAATCAAACACTCACCCCCAGTCAACAGATCTGGGCTTAATCCATCACCATTCTTTAGCTCACTCAGCCACCCCAGTTCAGACATGGCCATATGCAAATCAGTCTGATCCTGTGCCTCATGGGAACAGTCCAGCCCAAACTGCCAAGCCATGTCTTCCCTGGACTGGAAACAAGCATCCTGGGGCCAGTTTCCGATTCAGAATCTTCATCAGCCAGGCTATCTTGAATCCAGTGGCCAAGTGAGCAAGGGACTCACGTCTGAGCATACCCTGCCAACTTAGGGCGAACAAAGCGATACAAAAGGAGATGATGGACGGAGCGTTTGAGCAAATCAAACACTCACCCCTAGTCAACAGATCTGGGTTTAATCCATCACCATTCTTTAGCTCACTCAGCCACCCCATTTCAGACATGGCCATATGCAAATCAGTCTGACCTGTGCCTCATGGGAACAGTCCAGCCCGAACTGCCAAGCCATGTCTTCCCTGGACCGGAAACAAGCATCCTGGGACCGGTTTCGGATTCACAATCCTCATCAGCGAGGCTATCTTGAATCCAGTGGCCAAGTGAGCAAGGGACTCACGTCTGAGCATACCCTGCCAACTTAGGGCGAACAAAGCGATACTAAAGGAGGTGATGGACGGAGCGTTTGAGCAAATAAAACTCACCCCCAGTCAACAGATCTGGGTTTAATCCATCACCATTCTTTAGCTCACTCAGCCACCCCAGTTCAGACATGGCCATATGCAAATCAGTCTGACCCTGTGCCTCATGGGAACAGTCCAGCCCGAACTGCCAAGCCATGTCTTCCCTGGACCGGAAACAAGCATCCTGGGACCGGTTTCAGATTCATAATCCTCATCAGCCAGGCTATCTTGAATCCAGTGGCCAAGTGAGTAAGGGACTCACGTCTGAGCATACCCTGCCAACTTAGGGCGAACAAAGTGATACAAAAAGAGATGATGGACGGAGCATTTGAGCAAATCAAACACTCAACCCCAGTTAACTGATCTGGGTTTAATCCATCACCATTCTTTAGCTCACTCAGCCACCCCAGTTCAGACATGGCCATATGCAAATCAGTCTGATCCTGTGTCTCATGGGAACAGTCCAGCCCGAACTGCCAAGCCATGTCTTCCCTGGACCGGAAACAAGCATCCTGGGACCGGTTTCGGATTCATAATCCTCATCAGCTAGGCTATCTTGAACCCAGTGGCCAAGTGAGCAAGGGACTCACGTCTCAGCATACCCTGCCAACCTAGGGCGAAAAAGCGATGCAAAAGGAGATGATGGACGGAGCGTTTGAGAAAATCAAACACTCACCCCCAGTCAACAGATCTGGGTTTAATCCATCACCATTCTTTAGCTCACTCAGCCACCCCAGTTCAGACATGGCAATATGCAAATCAGTCTGACCCTGTGCCTCATGGGAACAGTCCGGCCCGAACTGCCAAGCCATGTCTTCCCTGGACCGGAAACAAGCATCCTGGGACCGGTTTCGGATTCATAATCCTCATCAGCCAGGCTATCTTAAATCCAGTGGGCAAGTGAGCAAGGGACTCACGTCTGAGCATACCCTGCCAATTTAGGGCGAACAAAGCGATACAAAAGGAGATGATGGACGGAGCGTTTGGGCAAATCAAACAATCACCCTCAGTCACCAGATCTGGGTTTAATCCATCACCATTCTTTAGCTCACTCAGCCACCCCAGTTCAGACATGGCCACATGCAAATCAGTCTGACCCTGTGCCTCATGGGAACAGTCCAGCCCGAACTGCCAAGCCATGTCTTCTGTGGACGGAAACAAGCATCCTGGGACCGGTTTCGAATTCATAATCCTCATCAGCCAGGCTATCTTGTGGCTTTCTTCTGGTCCAGGGAAGACATGGCTTGGCAGTTCGGGCTGGACTGTTCCCATGAGGCACAGGGTCAGACTGATTTGCATATGGCCATGTCTGAACTGGGGTGGCTGAGTGAGCTAAAGAATGGTGATGGATTAAACCCAGATCAGTTGACTGGGGGTGAGTGTTTGATTTGCTCAAACGCTCCGTCCATCATCCCCTTTTGTATTGCTTTGTTCGCCCTAAGTTGGCAGGGTTTGCTCAGACGTGAGTCCCTTGCTCACTTGGCACTGGATTCAAGATAGCCTGGCTGATGAGGATTATGAATCCGAAACCGGTCCCAGGATGCTTGTTTCCGGTCCAGGGAAGACATGGCTTGGCAGTTCGTGCTGGACTGTTCCCATGAGGCACAGGGTCAGACTGATTTGCATATGGCCATGTCTGAACTGGGGTGGCTGAGTGAGCTAAAGAATGGTGATGGATTAAACCCAGATCAGTTGACTGGGGGTGAGTGTTTGGTTTGCTCAAACGCTCCGTCCATCATCCCCTTTTGTATTGCTTTGGCAACACACTTGAATTGGACGTGAACAGAGAAAGGTTTTGACTTGAAGCAACCCCATTTCAGCATGCTTTGGAATTAAGTTACGCTCTACTTGCGGCGGCTACTTAATTTAGCTGAGGCGCAGTAAGAGTTAGACTTACGGTGACCCCCCGCATTAGGCAGTAAGTAAATATTTGCGGTGCTTTCTGCAGTTGTTTTTTAACCGGTGGCAGAGAGCTTATAATCACATGATTTACAGTTGCAGAGAAACAAGTTTACCAGAATCTGTGCCCAAGTGGATGCACTTACATGAAAAAGCCTGGTGTCCAGACTTAGAGGTAACAGTGGTTTAGGTTCAGGTGCCCTTTTGTGTTTGTATATGATCGAGAGTCATTTAGACACAACTGGTGTAAGATCAGTATGCACTTAAGTCTGTGCATGGCACCAGATGGAGCTAGAGGTGGCGAGAAGTATCAACCACTAGTGTTTAGTGCATAAATGGCGGTCATTTTTAGGTTGAGCCTAGGCAGCGCATGCGCGGTTTCTTCGAGACATGCTCTACTCAGTTTGTGGACTTACATTCCGCCCATAGGCTTGCTATTTGCTTTTTGCATTGTCACACTTGTATTTTTTTTAATAGAGTTTTATATCGCGCAAACTTGACCTGAAGGTTATGGGTATCAGAGCACTTTATACGAGCACCAGTTCCGTTATTTCTTTTTATTTGTTTATGGCATGAATTTGTCATGCCTCTTGTAGTGACTATCCTCCCTGAGAGCAAGGATCAAGTAAAATCTCACTCCACTACTTACCATTGTAGTATCTATTTTGGAACTACTTTTTTTGTTTGTTTTGAGCTCAATCGTGTTTTCATTGCTAGAGCTCCACCCGCCTGGAAATTTTTACCTTTTATTTTCTCAGTGTGCGCCGCTTTGACAGACAGAACTTTGGCACATGGTCTATTTTATTGAGATGTGGTTACTCTTTGCAGTTGATGAATTGTTGCAGTTGATGAATTGTTGAAAATATTTCTTAAAGTATATCTGGGTCTTGGTGGTACCCTAATAGTATTTGCTATTATACCTATAGATGTTGAAACAATTTCTTTAGTAAAGGTAGTCTAGATGCAAAATGTCCTTGTGTGTTAAAAGATTTATTGATATTGTGGGAGAATCACCCTCCCCAACCGTTGCCCTTTTGGAAGATTTGTGTTTTCTCTCATTACGGCAAATTGTGGCCAGTGTTATGCCACACCACTATAAAACCTCACCAGTCGCTCTGAAATTACCTTACCTGAAAGCAAACCAATGCTGCTGCAGCAGAGCAGCCAGATGGAACTTGTTTAACATTTTCAGACATTGTAAGTCTGAAGAGTGCCAACATGAAATGCTGTGCTCCAGTCTTCTTCGGTGCAGATGACGAAGCAAAACCCATCTCGTTAGAGGGAGAGGTGGGATCCGTGAGTTTTACAGATCCCACCCTCCCAATTAATGAGATAGAAACTGGGGTGTGCTCCCTCGCTGATTGACACACAACCTTTGAATGCAACGGGCTGGAGCCTAATGTGCCCAACCTGTATTCAATTAGCAAGACTGCATTACAGAGCAGGAATGTGTGGCTCGAATGCGTGGCACATCGCCGATGGCCAGGGCTGATAAAAGGTAAACCCAGCAAATAATGCAACAGCAGGCACTTGCGCAATAGTGGCTGTATCTGCAAAAATAGTGCCTGACTGCTGCTCCAGGGGAATTGTGAACAGACTTAAAAGAGGTCAGGAAATAAGGAGGGTGGTGCCACCATAGCCCATTAAAAAGAACCGCCCGGGCAGTTGGGACCTCCCCATCTTGTATGTCATTTCTGCAGAGACTAAGTAAGAGTTTTGACAGAATGAGAAGCCCACCCTCCACCCGTAAGACATGAAAGAAAGAGAGGTATCACTCACCGATTTAGCACATATGATTGGTAATCTCCAAAAAGAGACCCAAGCTTTACAGGTTGATTCTCTACAACAAAGTATGAGACCAGATTCTAGTGTAGGGAATATGACAGAGGGTGCAGGAGGACAATTCTCGCCCCATACAACTTCTTCTAGTTCAGGTGCCCCGGCCATTCATGTATCCACTCCTCCCCCCTGCTATTCTATTTGCCCCTCCTGAGAGATTCCTTGGAGACCCTACTACATTTGCTAACTATCCGCCTATATCAACTTCATTTCATGTGTAAGGCTTCCTGTTTTCCTACAGAACAAGCTAGAGTGGCCTTTGTCCTTTTCTATTTGAGCAGGAAGTTGGTCTATTCCTCTAATAGAACACAATTATCCATTATTGTATAATTACTCAGCTTTTAAAGAAGAACTAAGAAAACTGCTTGATAGGTATTCTTTAATGCAGTCTGTAGACATGGAATTACTCAATTTAAAACAGGGTGCAAAGGATCTAATGACTTACATTACCACCTTCAATAGATTGGTAGCTGAAACTTGGTGGCTGGAGGCAAAACAAAGTGCATTGTTCTATAAAGTCCTCAAAGATGAACTAAAAGATTTGTTAGCTCAAGTATTCGATCCCCAAGAGTCATATAATGCCCGCATAGATCTTGTGGTAAAATTGGATTATCAGGTAACCAAAAGGAAATGAGAGAAGGGACACTCTGACGTGCGCACTATAGCATAGAGAGAGAGGAAAAAATGAATTGGAGAAAGCTATAGATGAACCAGAACCAATGAAAAAAAGGAAGCATTGGGGGCCCTCTTAATGAGGAAGAGAGTCAGAGAAGGCGTGATAAGAAAATGTTAATGTGCTGTGGAAAACAGGGGATTTCCTTAGAGACTGTTCTGGGAAACCAAAGAAACAAAATGAGGCAGAAAACTCATACGCCCGGAATCTGTAGAGACAAACTTTTCTGGTGGGTCAGGGTTGTCTCCCAACACACCATACAAAAAGACTCTTTGTCATCTTCTCATCATTTCTTTCTTTCTGTCCACACAATTGGAATGGGAAAAACAGTCTCTTGAGTTACAAGTTTTGATAGATTCAGGGGCCACAGGAAATGTTATGACCTTTGTTGGTCTCTCATGGCTATGCCAGCATAACCCACTTATCCAATGGAAAGAATTGTCAATACTTTTGGTTCTGAGTATTGTGACACTCACTGTAGAAAAGGTAGAAATCACTCATGGGATGTAGCCGTGATCACAGACTTTGTAATTCCCAAACTACCCACTTGTTATCATGATTTAAGGGTCATTTTTGACAAGGAAAAAGCTACTGCACTTCCCCCACATAGAACCTATGATTGTAGGATTGATTTAGTGGCTAGAAACCTTTTCAATAAAGCGCCTATAAAAACTGGCAAATCAGTTATATGGCCTTCCTTCTGTTATGGTGTCAGACTGAGGGTCACAATTTGCTGTCACCTTACGTGACACAGAGAAAACAGCTATTACGAACTTAGAGAGGGCTAAGTCAGTATACATCGAAAAGGCGGATCTCCATCGATGTTTGGAACCTACGCAATAGGACATGAGGTGTGCTTATCCACCAGAGATATAACTATGAAAGGATCCTGTAAATTAAAACCCCGTTTTGTTGGCCCTTACAAGATATGTAATGTTATCAATACTGCTGCAATGAAACTTGACTTTCCAGCTATGTTAAAGATACACCCTGTTTTTCATGTCTTCTTGTTGAAACCAGTGATAGCAGGTACAAGACTGCCTACTCCTCCACCCCCAATGGTAAAAGATATTGAATCTGAATATAATAAAAGCTATCATTGACTCTAGAAGAGTGAGACAGAGGTTACAGTACCTTATACATTGGAAAGGATATTGAGATGAGAATCGCACTTGTGAGCCTGCAAGTCATGTGCACACCACCCGATTGTTGAGACTCTTTCGTACACGTTATTCTGAGAAACCAAAGCCTGTGGAGTGTGCAATGGGGGAAGGGGGTGTACTGTCATGCTTGGCGTATCCCACTACGCCCACACAAGCAGACTATGGCAAACGGAGCATAAAACTCATTCAATCCCGCACTAGAGCATTTCGCATTCTAGTGTTTTCAGATTCTGCTAGGGCTTCCGGGTCTTACCTCATCGGTTCTGGTCCTTGTCGAAGTTACGGTGTCCCATCATCGGCGTCTTTGGCATGGCTCCAGTGCTTCTCTCTCGCAGCTTCCTGGATTTAGTTGCATCTCACAGTTGTTCCTCCCGGATTGCGTTGATGCCCCTGCTGTCCTTGTTGGCAGTCCGCGCTTCGGTTCCTGAACATTCTAATTCCATAGAAAAACAAAAGAAGAAAGACCATTACTGTGTAATGGGGCAATTAACAAATGCACTTCCCAATAGTTTCTAGAAAGTATGTGACTTATGTGACCGTGGTTCTTTGTCCTTGGTGATGTCCATTTTCTTATTTTTATATTCATTGGGTGTTCCTGGCTCCTACATAGTGGATAAGCTAGAATTCTCATTTGTTTTTCTTCAGTTTTCCATTTTCAATGGGCCATTCTTTACATTATGGGTGGGTGCCATTTTAATATTCCTTATTTTCTTTTTTCTTTTTTTTATAACCCCTCCAATCCCTGCAAGCCCGACCCCACCTGCGCTGCCCCAACCCCCTCCCTCTTGATCCAAAAGACATTAAATTATACATTACTTTACTGCCAGTTAGCCTTTAACAGAGTATCAATAAAAAAAAAAAAATGTATAACTAGCCACCGGGCTGTATGACTAGCCTATCTAGTCATAATTCATTGAGTCAGCATCCTCATTAATCCATCTAGTTATAGGCTCCGAAATTTCAAGACCTCTTTTTTTGCTCTGTGTCCCCTTCTTTTGTACATCGCAGTCTCCCACCTATATGTAGCTAAGAATTTCCCTAGCCAACAGTGTATTGAGGGAGGATCTTGGTCTAAACCAAGCCCTGGCCAAACATAGTCTAAACACTGCCATAGCTATGAATAGCAAAATCCGTTTAGTTCATCATTTCCTGGTTACTTACCCCCAAAGCTATTACCTGGGGGGGGGGGGGGTGAGCTCCACCATATATCCCAGCATATCACTAAGACGTTGGCCTATCTCAGTTTAGGGCATGTGGCAAACATATGTACTCTATCCTCGGCTAACACTCCGCATACTGTGCATACCTGAAGTCCCACCCCATCTATAAATCCGTGCTGGTGTGATATATAGATTGAGCCAAGTTTTAAAACACTGTACTTGAAGACTTGCCAAGATAAATGCTGTCTGGCTTAACAGAAGGGAATCTTCGCATTCTCCTAACCCTGCTTGTAAAAGCTCCTGCCACCAGTTTGTATGTTTAACTAAATGACCCCCCATTTCCTTGTTGATTGATTTATCTATTGTGGACAATGTTGGGCTAGCCCCAAACATCATATCTAATAACGGGATTTTACTACAGCTGACTATCTTCCTAGTCAAGAAGTCCCTTAACTATAAGTATTTGGAAAAGGGATTATTCCTTATCCTGAATTTCTCCTTAATTGTGTCAAACAAAAAAATGTCCTTATCTTCCATTAAATCTCCCAAATGCCGTACACATTTTTCAGCCCAGGTTTTCATACATCCATCATGAAATATGGCTGGGAGTAACAACAAAATAGAAGGGGGTTCCCCGTCGGGATTTAAGATGGGGGAAGGTCAAAGGGGTTAAACAGCAAAAAGAATCAGTAACAACCCTGCCCGTATTATCTATAGAGGTCCTGAGGCAGCCGCGGTCCGTGGATGGAGTTCCGGTGGGGCAGGCAGGCGGGTCGGGGAGGGGCAGGGTGGGGGGTGATAAACTCCGGAATATGGATGATTGCAGGTAAGTAACCAATTAAATTTAAAAAACGAATTTCGTTCTGTGCCCTGCATCTCAAAATGCGATGCAGGGCACAGAACGAAATTCGTTTTTTAAATTTAATTGGTTACTTACCTGCAATTATCCATATTACGGAGTTTATCACCCCCCACCCTGCCCCCTCCCCTGCCCCGCCTGCCTGCCCCACCGGAACTCCCTCCACGGACCGCGGCTGTACTGAGGAGGAAGGAATAAGAAAAGAAACTAAAGCTTTATGTGGTTCTGACTCTGATACTACTTCACGTCACCCTTTTTTGAACCTTAGGATCCTCCTCAGGACCTCTATAGATAATACGGGCAGGGTTGTTACTGATTCTTTTTGCTATGGCTGGGAGTAAATCATTATTAGCTCACGGAGAATATCTGTGGATTCTTCCAATATTCAGTTTTTTCGAACTGCAGTCCAGACCTTAAATGCGCCCAGTAATACCTTAAATTTAACCCTTTTAAAAAAGGCGAAATTAATTTGTCGCATGAGACAGCCTTTAGCCTCCGCCCCATATATTAGCTCATAAATGGAGATATTAGATGCTTCCCTTATATCTCCACAGTCACTTTTCAACAGATCAGCCATCTGTTTCATAGCTGCTGCCCTATAGTATACTTGAAAATTTGGGACTGACCAGCCCCCACGATCTCTGGGTAGAGTCATATACTTTAAAGCTCTTCGGGGAACTGTCCCGCTCACAGAAACCTAGAGATCAATTGGTTCATTGCTAAAACCCAAGATTCACTTATTCCAGTGGGATAGCTCTTAAAAAAATATAAAATGTTTGAGAGAAACAACATTTTAATTACATTACTCCTACCAACCAATGTAAGATGCAAATTATTCATCCTATCAAAATCTATCTTAGATTTCTGCATCAATGGCTCCAAAATAATATCAACAATTTCATCCACATTAGCACTGATTTCTACCCCTAGATATCTAGCATTCCGAACTAATCGAATGTTATCCAGATTTATTCTATCGTTCTTGACAATTAGCTTTTTACTTTCATTGAGATGATAGCCTGAGAACTTGCCGAAGTGTCTAGCTACTTTCTCTATCTCCAAGAGGGCATCCAGAGGGTTAGGCGTATCTATTGCCAGATCATCCGCATAGGCTAGAATCTTGGTGTTTCCTCTTCTGGTATAAATAGCTTTAATCTTTTGGTTCTCCTTCATTTTCCTGATTAAGGGATCAATGTAAATAGCAAACAATAGAAGAGAACAGGGGCACCTTTGCCTCATGCCTCTTGTGATCTTAATTATACCAGATGTGGAACCCTTCAAGGCTATGCTAGCAATAGGCTCCTGATACATACTTTTTGTAGCCCTTATATACCCTTTACCCAAGCCTGTTCTTTCTATAATTGCCCACAGAAAGGACCAGGAGACCGAATTGAATGCCTTTTTGGCATCTAAAAGTATTAAAGCCATAGGCTCTCCCGTTAACTTAGTGTATTCAAATAGGGTGCAAGTCCGGTGGATATGTTCGGTTGTTCCCCGGCCAGGAACAAATCCATGTTGATAGGGAGAGACTAATGTCTTGATCACCGAGGCCAACCTATTAGCAGGATTGTAATTTTTTTTAACAACACTGTTTAGTGACAGATCGCACAAATGACGCAGCACTCCGTACCCCGGAGGAACTGCAAACAAGCATTCCTTAGCTTAAGCAGCGATCCATACAGCATCTTAAGACATGACCCCTAACCCCCCGCCCACCTACCCCCCTTCCGCCAACACCCCCCCAACCCGGATCCCCCCTCACCCCGGCACAATGTCGTTTTGTTCCTGTAGAGAAAAGAAAAAGGTTACATACATAAAACAATGTGTACTATGTCGCCCCCATGGCCCCATCACATCAGCCCCTCTGTGTCTCTTGACAGCGCTGGCGGTTCCAGCCACACACCCCTGTAGTCCGCCCATCGTTTCCATATTTTGTAATGTTTCCTAGGGCAGCCCCTGGCTTCAAAAACTGGCCGCTCCAACCCCATACAAAAATCAAGGCCCTTTTTCCACACCACAACCTTGGGAGCCCAGGGATCTTTCCAAGCCTGAGCCACATCCCTCTTTGCAACAGTAAGACCCAGCAGGAGCAGATGTCTCTTATATAAAGTACCACCTACTCCTTCGAGGCCGTGAAGAAGCCCTAGTTTGGGAGTACGAGGAAGGTCCCAGCCCAGCACTTCGGATAAGCAATCCCACACCCCTGTCCAAAATCTGGCCAAATTACCACAACTCCACACTGTATGTAGGAAGGTGCCCACCTCGTGACCACATCTCAAACATTCAGGGGATTCAATCAGACCAGCCTGCCACAATCTCTCCCTGGTGTAGTAAGCCCTATGCAGGTACTTGAATTGGGTAAAGCGCAGGCGCATGGCAATAGCCGCTCCTCTTGGGGCCTCGAGGGCTTCTTGCCAATCTTCTTCCTCTAGCTCCCCCACATCCCTTTCCCAGGATTCCCGCAGGTTCTGCAGTGAGGAGGAGCAATGTGTGACCAATGTTTGGTAGATGCGGGATATTTTCTTCTCTTCTAGGTCTCCCATGAACACTTTTGCCTCTATCACGCTAAACTCAGGCAAGGAGTCCAGTCCCTCCAGGGTAGGAGTAATGGCATGGCAGAATTGCAAGTACCTAAAGAACTGCGTTCGGGGCATGTAAAACACCTCGCTGAGCTCCTGAAAGGATTTAAGTGACGTGCCCTTCAGAACTTGTCCTAGTGTGGAGATTCCTATCGAATCCCAGCCTCGAAAGCCCCGCAGTGACGCCAGTGCCGACAGCCGACCATTTTGCCAGAGCGGGGTCTCCTTCGTTAGCCTACCCCACCATCCCATGCGACGCAACGCCTGCCGCCAAATCTGGAAGACCACCTGGGTAACCCTGGGCAACCCCTTCCTCAACCGTGCTGAGTATAAGATAGTGTGTAGCGTATCGGGTTCCATGAGGTATCTCTCAAGGGCATACGCCGGGTCCCCCCTATCCCCATACCACCATTCATTCAGAATTAGGAGGTGGGACGCCTGGTAGTAAGACAGAATATCCGATGTTACCAGCCCTCCGCAGTATGTGGACAAAAAACAGGTGCTCAAGGCTACTCGCACAGCCTCCCCCACCCACAGGAAATGACCCCGCGCCGAATTCACCTGCCGAAACCATTGCGGCGAGATCGAATACGGGTGGTTCTGCAACTGGTACAGTAGGCGTGGAAGGGAAACCATCTTGAAAATGGCCAACCTGCCGTAGATATTGAGGGGCATACGAGACCACGATTTCATCTCAGTCCGAACCCGGTCCCTGACCGGCACTATGTTGCGTTCCCAAGAAATGGCATGTGAAACTGTTAAAAACACACCCAAAAACTTGAGGACCCCGGTTGCTACCTGCAGTGGCGATGCCCACGATCCAAGCCCTACGCGATCATCCAGCACCCAAAGAGTGGATTTACGCGGGTTCAGGTACAATCCCGACACCTCGCCGAATATTCTCATGATCTCAAGGGCTCTAGGCCCCGACCTATTCACATCCGTAAGGAAAAACAGGACGTCATCCGCATACAATATGATTCTGTCGGACGGTCCTGCATCCCATTCAAAGCCCCGTAGTTGTGCGTCCACCCGGACCCACGCGGCCAGCGGCTCCACAGCAAGAGCAAACAGATACGGCGAGAGGGGGTACTCTTCTTATCACTGCCTTGGGGACAAAAATATAGTCAAGTCTAGAAAATGATTTATAGACCGCTGAAACATATGTACATTGACGGCTATGTGTATGCAGATAACGCCATGCGTCTACCCAACCCATTCCCTGCACCATATTTCCCAGTTTAGTGGGTGTGTCTGCAACTTGCCCTCCAACGGGTCTACAACGATCCAGTCGGCAATGCATAACATCATTCCAATCGCCCCCAACCACGGCCAGTCCCTCAGGAATCTCCGCCCACACTGTAAACAACTTCTCAACTAGTGACCACTGTAAGGGGGGTGGGGCGTACACACTCCCGACCACTAGTGATTCCGCACCAATCATCCCCCTAATAAACACATATCGGCCCTGTGGATCAATCCACTGTGTCGAGTGGACATAGGACAATCTACGATGGACCAAAATGGCCACCCCTCAAGACCCCCTTACAAACCCAGCATGGTAAACCTGGTCATAGCCGTATCTCTTCAGGCTAAGCGTTTTGTTGCCCAACAGATGCGTCTCCTGTAGCAAGAGAATGTCCGCTCTCTCCCTTTTCCCCAACCTCAGAACCGCGCCTCTCTTAATCTTATCTAGCATTCCCCGCACATTCCAGCTCAATACTCGCATAGAGGCCCTAGATATCATCAGTCCGAGACCCTCAACTGCCATCCAATCGCAAACACATCACAGGGCCCAGCAACAGTCATAGTGGGCATGTACACATCAAGAATGAAGATCGCAACGACATTGTGCAGTGCAACCCAACCCCCACTCCCCCCAACCCCCGTCCCGCCCCCCCACCCCCCTCCCTCCCCCAAACTCCAATTCCCGTACCCCCCCAGCTCCCCCTCAACCCCCCAACCACCCCCCATACCTCAGCAACGTTGAAGTATCTGTCGCGGCATAGGTTATCGCCGACCCCCAACGGGAGACCGGAGACCATCTATTCCAATGGATCCCCATGAACTTCCTACCCAGTCCCCAACCTACCCCCCCCCCTTAAGAAATGAACTCCTCTGAACTCGGGGAATGCATCTGCCCTCCATTCTGCACCCCCCCCACCCACACACATCCCACGTCAGCAAACCCATAGTCATCCAAACATCTCTGATGGTGATTTCTGAATTCGTTGTCAATCCTCAGCTGGAAATCGCTTGGCCTCTCAAGCCTCCCACGCGTATCTGTGCGCCAAAGTTCTGATCAGGACAAATCGAGCCTTCACGGATCCGATATCTGAGTGTCAGGAGCATCGGTCGTCTGAGCCACCACTTCCTTGGAGGGAGAGCGTCTCTGAGGTCGGGATCTCAAGTTGCTCCTGCTCCGCGATCGTCGGGGGGGTCCACGCGGCGCCGCCGTTGAGGATGAATCAGAGTCTCGACCTGGCGGAGTGTGCACCCTGATTCTGACAGTCTCATCGGTCCAGGTGAATACCTCCTCTGGAGTGCTAAAGAAGAGGGTACGGGACTGAAATTCCACTCGCAGGCGGACTGGGTAGAACAAGGCGTAAGGGATTTAAAGGTCTCGCAGGCGTGCCTTGGCCGCTGTAAAGGATTGCCGTTGTTGCTGCACCAGCTTGGTATAGTCTGGGAATATCAGGATTTTCTGATTGTCGCACATAAGGGGCTCCTTTGCTCGCGCTTGTCGCAGGATAGTGTCCCGGTCATAGTAATTTAGCAGCTTGGCTATCACCGGTCGGGGGCGAGCGCCGACAGGCGGCTTCTGGATAAGCGCTCTATGTGCCCGTTCAATTACGAAGCAGCGGGAGAGGGATTCCGGCGGGAGCCATCCCTCCAGCCACTGGGTCAGGAAGGTCTCCATGTTGCCCTTTTCGCAGCCCTCCGGAAAACCAACAAATCTCAAGTTGTTTCGCCGAGCCCGCCCTTCAGCGTCTTCCACCCGGAGTGCAAGGCCCTTCTGAATCCATTCCATACTGGCCACCTTCTTCTTCAAGATCGCCACATCATCCTCCACTCTCGATATTCTGGTATCAGCTTCCTTGATACGGGCCACGGCATTCCGCAGGTCCTGGCGTAGTAGTGTGACATCCGCCCCCACCGCCCCAATCTTCGCATCCAGCATATCCCTAGATTGTATAATTGCCGCCATGAGAGCTGCGTTGTCCGGCCCCGGTGCTTGGTGGCTTCCTGAGGCACCTACACCCCCACTCGGTCCTGTGAACTTGTCTATGGGCCCCTGCTTCGAGGCTCCTCCACCACTCCCACCTCTGGTCATAATTGAGCGTGGCTGGGGTCCCCACTCCGGGCCCCGCTGTGCGTATCCCCAGGCTCTCGTTACAGTACCACCGGAGGAGGACCGCTCACCAAGGCTTCACTCGTTCTCCAGGGCCCAGGGGGGCCTGCCAGCTGCACTTCCAATACTGCACTCAGTGTCTCACCGCCCCGTTTTACCACTACTATCCTCGGCTGCAATTGCCCGCAGTGCCACTCAGCTCCCCTCCCAGCGTTATGTGCAGGCTTGGCTCCAACTCAGGGCCCGCTCTGGGGATCATTCATTGGCCCCATCCGCCCACGACAGTCTGCGGTCAGGGGCCTATCGCGGCGCTGCCGCAGGCACCCCCGTGCCAACCCTCAGGCCGAATCCGGTAGACCTTGACTCTGCTGCGACCCTCTAATCCGTTGTCGCACAACCTCTGCTGCCAGGGGCCCGGTTATAGTCTCACCACCACTTATCAACAATCCCCCCAGGCCTACGCCGCAGTCCGACTCAACCGCCGAATGAGAGGTGCCACCGACCCTATCAAGCCATGTATGCAGGGTGGCTCAGCATGGGGTCCCCCTCAATGGCCCGTGTCTTGTACGTTTCTGGGAGGGGGGTCCAGCAGCAGCCCGCTCCCATCAGTTACCCCCAACCCCGATGAGGTCGGGGCTCTCGGTCATCTCTGGGGGGGGGACCACACCTGTCCGCCCTACTTAGCCACCGCGTTCCGATACGACCGCCGGGTAGGTGCTGCCCGCCCCGCAATGGCCGCCGCTCAACAGGCTCTCTCCCTACCCTCTTAGGGCCCGCTCACCTCGTAGGCGTCATCACAGAGTCGCGGCCGCGCCCGATGGATGACGGCCCAGCCACCGGCGCCTCTGGCTTCAAAATGGAGTCTCCGGCTGCACTCTGCCACCAAGGCCACATAGCTGTCCCGTCTCCGAGTTGCCACCCGGTCACCACACTCCAGAGATCTCTGATGCCTGTCGTCAGCAGGAGGTGGCCAGGGCCGTCAGCGCTCCGCCAGCTCCAACACGGCCGCACTGCCGCCGGGACCCACGGAACTCGAGGTCCCGGCTTCTCGTCGCGGCGTAGGCCACACCGCCCTGGGTCATGAACCGCGGTCCCAAGTGCCTCAGTTCTGCCCAAAAGTCACCCAGGGCCTGCCAGCCAGCGTGGGTTTTGGGACACCTCATCAGGACGTTTCAGGGTGAGGGAGAAGCAGGATATTTATGCGGATGATTCATTGGGGGGACGGTGCTCTCCTAGGCTGCGTCCGCCATGTTGACTTCCTTGGCCACGCCCCTATTAGCAGGAATTTTAGCATACATTTTTGTGCCACTGTTAATCAACGTAATAGGTTGGTATGACCCCAGTTCGTTTATAGGTTTACCTTTTTTGGGGAATACAACAATATTTTCTGATTTCCAAGCTTCGGGTGGAACCTAACTGGATTGGTCTCTGCGGAAAAGCTCTAACATCGTAACCATTAGCTGTGTCCTGATTTTTTTATAAAATCCCCCTGGTATTAGGTCCATACCCACAGCTTTACCTAGTGGCAGAGAATTAATCGCCGCTCTCACGTCCTCGATTTGTGATTCTAACATTTCTTTCTCCTCAGGGTAAAGCTGTTCCAGAGTTATTCCGTTAAGATATTCTTCGATCTCACAGTCTTCTGTCCAAATGGCTTCTAAATATAGTTTTTGATAAATTTTCTGGAACACAGATAGAATATCTTCTGGGTCATTAACCAGACCGGCATCAGGATCATTAATTTCAGTGATTCGGGTTTGTACCACTTTTTCTCTGGTGCGAACTGCAAGCATGTGACCCACCCTTTCATTGCTCTCATAAACCCTGCTCCTCCAAGCCATATATCTGCCTGCCAATTTCTTGATCGAGATTTTTATAATTGCTGACTTAGCAATTATGATCCTTGATTGACCTATCTCTGAATCACCCCCCTCAGAAAGAACCTCTATCAGGTGGGCTTCGGCCTATCCCAATTCATCATACACTGTATGTAACAAATTCCTTTCTTTCTTTTGTGTCTTCCAACCATACTTAGATGATTCCCCCCTGGTGCCAGCCTTTAAAGTATCCCAGACTACCTGTATGCTTTTACTGCCAAGATTCCCTTTGATAAACCTGGGGATCCACCCAGGTTTATCTAAGAGAATTGGCAGTACAAGCATTAATATTCCTTTTTTTCTACTGTTCCCAACGCTTATGTGTGCAAGTTATTGTATTTTTCTCCTTCTGCTTCCCTAAAGACAAGAACGACTTACCTCACTCAAACAGGTTTTTGTTACCAAGTGGAAGAGGGAAATTACTCAGGTCGTTACATCACACAGCTATATCATAATTATAGTTTGTGTTCATATCTCTTTCACTTAATTACAAGCCCTGTTTCTATTTGTCTCATGTAGAATTCCTCTTGACTGCCTGATCTTTCTATTGAGTGGGAGACACCGTGGGACATTTGTTATCTCTCCTGATCTCTTCCCCTGATTTACTGTTGTTGCTTTTACAGCGTTGGGCACGATGGGTGAATAGGGGAAGTTGGGATTTCCCCAACTTGCATGTTGTTTCTGCGGAGACTAGGTAAGAGTTTTGACACTATGATGCTCCATTTACTACCTCATGACAAAGCACGGTTGGTATATTTTCCTCCCTGAGAAAACACTTGGGGGCATATTCACAAGGAAAGTGGCGAAGTGTGTCATTAAGCCAAGAAGGGTAACAACACGCTCCGTCACTTTAGAAATACCGGGCTGCACCATATTTAGAAAGAATATAGTGAAGCCCTGCATTTCCCCTTGCGCTGGTGCTAAATTTAACTGCCTAGCGCCAACGCGGGCACCCTTTGCACCATAGTGCAAAGGTGACTGCGTTGAGGGGAATGATTGTTTATGTGCAGGAAGGTGCCCCTTCCTGCACATAAACAATCTGAAATGATGATTTGAGACTTCTATGTGTGCCGTTTAATGCAGCACATATAGAAGTTGTAAAACATTATTTTTTTATGACTGCTTATGTGCAAGACGCGACACCTCCCTGCACATAAACAATCAAAGGAGTTTTGCTGTTTCAATGCCCACATGGAAACAGCAAAAACGGGGAGAAATTAAACATTTCTCCTCATTTCGCCAGGGTAAGACCAGGTTTTCCCCGTCATAATTTTGGCACTGCCCCATATTTACGCCACCCTTGTACATATGGGGCAGTGTCAAAATCAATGGGTGTGGCGGTGGAACACCCACACCCATTGCCCTCCCCTTTCATGCTACGTATAGCGTGAAAGGGTTCCTTATTTACAAAGCAGAGTTAAGTCAGGTTAAGTGGCTTGATACTGCCTTGTAAATAAGGTGAAGCCCTCGTCCCCATCACAACATCTTTAAAAGTGATGTTGTGGTGGCGATAGGGGCTTGTAAATATGTCCCTTGGTGTTGATAGGGGCTAAACTTAACAGTTACTCATGACAGCCTGAGATGGATACCGGAATAAAGGGATATAAATAGAGGACAGAGACAACACATTAAAAGGGGGATGCCTTCCCCAAGTGAGAAAGAGGACAGTGACGATGTCCAAAGTCAAAGTCAGCTATTGGACAATGGTAACAGTACTCAGGTCCAGGAGATGGAGGGTAGCTTACAATGCACATACCCTGGTCACAGTTTGACTCTTTAATATATCTAGACAATTTCCAAGATGCACAAGTTACTACTTGTGTAACGATATATCTGTAAGAGACATTAGTTAGTGATAGATTCCTTACCTTAGAATATCCTCAGGCGTCAGACTGGATCCGGAATTTTTTGCGTAGCAGTACCCTTGCGCGTCGGTAGGCATCGTCTGCGGCTCCGTGTCCGTCATCGGCGTCGTGGGAGCCGTGATGATGTCGTCGGAGTACTTAGACGCCGCCTCCGTGTGCTGACGTCAGTTCTTAGACACAGCTTTTCCACGCCAGAAACGCAGCCATGTTAAAAACCAACACTGGTACCATTGAAACTAGGGCCCTGAAAGGGGATGACCTTAACCCTAGATATCGGTTCGCAGAACAGGGAGGATGGGTGGGTCGGTAAGGAATCTATCACTAACTAATGTCTCTTATAGATATATCGTTACACAAGTAGTGACTTGTGCATCTGAAACAGACACGTTAGTGATAGATTCCTTATCTTAGAATAGATACCCCAGCAATACCAACCCCAGTGGTGGGTCTGCGAACCAATAATAACACCAGAAAGTCCTGGAGGACGGAACGGCCAAAGAAGCCATCCCTCCGGACTTGGCTGTCCAGGCAGTAGTGTCTTGCGATCGTGTGCAGCGAGGCCCACGTAGCTGCCTGACAAATGTCCTGTAAGGGGATTCCCCGGCCCAGGGCAGTAGTAGTTGCCGTGGCCCGAGTGGAATGGGCCCTTAGCCCAACAGGAGGTTCCTTTTTAGCCAAAGAGTAGCACGCTTGGATGAACAACACGTTCCATCGAGAGATGGTCCGTTTGTGCACCGCCCGTCCTTTCTTTCTTAGCGCCCACATAACCAACAAAGAGTTGGTCATCCACCCGGAACTGGCGTGTGCGATCCAAATAGAATGAAAGCGCACGTTTTGGGTCCAGACGGTGGAGCCGCTCTTCCTCCTTTGAGGGATGTGGAAAGAAGGTAGGCAAGGTGATGGACTGCCCGATGTGGAAGGCTGTGACTACCTTGGGCAGGAAAGAGGGTTTTGTCCGCAACACAACCATGTCCGGATCAACAGAAAGGAAAGGAGGTTTAGAGGAAAGAGCCTGGAGCTCACTCACTCTCCTGGCAGAGGTGATGGCAACCAGGAAAGCAGTCTTCAGAGTAAGAAGGCGGATAGGACAGTTGTGAAGTGGCTCAAAGGGAGCGCACATCAGAAAAGTAAGAACCAGGTTCAAGTCCCACTGAGGTATCACAAAGGGAACAGGAGGAAATATGTGTGTGATGCCTTTCAGAAATCGATTTACAATAGGGGACTTGAACAAAGATGGTTGATCAAGCAGCCTCAGGAAGGCTGAAAGGGCAGAAAGATAGCCCTTGATAGTGCCCAGAGCAGAGCCCTGCTGGGCAAGAGAAAGAAGGAAGAGAAGAACCTCAGAAAGAGGGGCAGAGAGAGGATCCACAGCCTTTGCTCTGCACCATGCCAAATCTGTTCAACCTGCAGGCATATACCGACTTTGTGGAGGGACGCCTGGCTGCCAGAATGATATTACAGACTTCAGGAGGCAAGTCAAATGGCCTCAACTGTCGCCGCTCAATCTCCAAGCATGGAGGTGGAGACTGGACAGGTTCGGGTGGAGGACCGTCCCCTGTTGCTGCAACAGAAGGTCCTCCCAAAGAGGCAGACGAACCGGGGGATCGACTGACATACTGAGTAGCTCTGGATACCAGTACTTTCGTGCCCAGTCCGGGGCCACAAGGATGACTTGGGCCCGGTCGCGTTTGATCTTCTTCAGCACTCTGGGCAGAAGTGGTATAGGCGGAAAGGCATACAACAGACCGCAACTCCACTTGCGACGAAAAGCGTCTCCGAGCAAGTGCCGCCTTGGAAATTCCAACCCGCAGAACTGATGACATTGCGCGTTCTCTTCTGTGGCGAATAGATCTAACCAAAGCTCTCCCCACTGCTGAAAGAGGCCTTGCGCCACGTCCGAGTTCAGACGCCATTCGTGATCCATCATGCACCTGCGGCTGAGTTTGTCCGCCCTAGCGTTCAGAGAACCTGCCAGGTGTTGAACCACCAGGGTCACGCCCTGATGTTCCAGCCACTGCCAGAGGCGCAGAGCCTCCTGGCAGAGGGTCCACGACCCCACCCCGCCCTGTTTGTTGCAGTACCACATGGCGGTGGTGTTGTCCGTGAACACCTGCACTACACTCCCCTGGACAGAGGGGAGGAATGCCTTCAGTGCTAGACGAATCGCCCGAAGCTCCAAAAGGTTGATATGGAGCCGGGACTCCGCCGGAGACCAGAGGCCTCTGATCTCCGCCTCTCCCATGTGGCCTCCCCAGCCCTGGAGGGATGCCTCCGTCACAACTACATGCTCCGGTTGGGGAAGGGAGAGGGATCTTCCGCTGACCCAATTGCGGTCCGTGAGCCACCACTGCAGCTGTCTCGCAGTGCCCTCCGAGATTAGGACATGGTCGGACAGGTTGCCCTGATGCTGGGCCCACTGAAACTTCAGGTCCCACTGCAGAGCCCGCATCCGCCAACGGGCGTGATGCACCAGAAGGATGCAGGAAGCCATCAGCCCCAGAAGCCGCAGCGTCAACCTGACCGAGACTTGGGATAAAGGCTGAAAGATCGGAATCAGAGCCTGAATATCCTGAGCCCGCTGCTCGGGGGGATAAACCCGAAACTGCGCCAAGTCGAGAACCGCTCAGATGAAGAGGAGCTTTTGAGAGGGACACAGATGTCACTTCGGCACGTTGATGGAGAACCCCAGCAGGTGCAGGAGATCGCCGTTGTCGGGAGGTGGCTGACGACTGTCTGGGGCGAGTCCGCCTTCAACAACCAGTCGTCGAGGTAGGGGAAGACTGAAACCCCTAACCTGCGCAGATGAACTGCGACCACCGCCATCACTTTCGTGAACACCTGTGGGTCGCTGGTAAGGCTGAAGGGGAGCACGGTAAACTGAAAGTGCTTGTGGCCTACCGTGAACCGCAGGTAGTGCCGGTGGGCCGGCAGGACGTGGATGTGGAGATATGCGTCCTGCAAGTCCAACGCTACCATCCAGTCTCCTGGGTCCAGGGCAGCTAAAACCTGAGCCAGTGTCAGCATTTTGAACTTCTCCTTTCGGAGGAAGCCGTTGACGTTCCGTAGGTCCAAGATAGGGTGTAGGCCCCCTTTGCTCCTTCTTGGGTACCAGAAAGTAGTGGTAGTAGCAACCACACCCTACTTCTGGCCCAGGAACGCGCTCGATAGCCCCTTTGGCCAAGAGGGCCGTAACTTCCTCCTGTAGAAGCCGCAAGTGATCCCCCGATACGCTGTGGTATTGCGGTGGCATGGCTGGAGGGGTCGTCTCGAAGGGAAGGGAGTAGCCCCTTCGGACGATTTGCAGCACCCACCTGTCCGATGTGACAGTGCGCCAGTGGGAGTGGTGATGGCGAACCCTGCCCCCCAATGGCGTCACATGGGCCTGAAAGCACGGACTAGGAGGGGTTTGAGGCGGATGCTGCGGGGGAAGGTGTGGACTGGCCTCGATGTTGTCCCCGACCGCCTCCACAGCGATTTCCACGGCTACCACCGCATTGGATGTTAGTCTGCGGTGCGTGGTTGGCAGCACATGTGGGGGCGCCCCTTCCTTGGCCACGAAAGGAGCGAAAGGCACCCGTTTGCTGGCGCGGGCCGAGAGGCCCAAGGACTTGGCTGTAGCCCTGGAGTCCTTAAAGTGCTCAAGCGCATGGTCTGCCTTGTCGCCAAAAAGGCGACGGCCATCAAACGGCATGTCCATGACTGTATTCTGGATATCGGCCAAAAAGTTGGCGGACCTCAACCAGGCGTGGCGACAAATCGCCACCGTCGTTGCCATCGCTCTGCCCAGTGAGTCGGTGGTATCCAGCCCACACCGGATAGAATATTTTGCTGCATCCCGGCCCTCCACAAGGGCTTGGCCGAGTTTGGCCCGTACCTCCAACGGACACTCTGGCAGCAATTCCGCGACCGTGTCCCACAGAGAGTGGGTGTAGCGGCCCAAGAGGCATGCGGTGTTGGAAGACCGCAGTCCCAGACTAAGGGAGGAGAATACCTTTTTGCCGTACTGCTCATACCTCTTGGATTCCCTGTCCGGTGGAGCCGACGGGAATGTGGTATGGGAATCGGAGGCCTGGATGACCAGGCTCTCGGGGTGGGTGGACAGGAAACATGGGTCCCCCGGGGCCGGGCGGTGGCGTCTGGCCACGTTCCTATCTACGGGCGAACGCGTAGTGGGCCTGGACCAAGTGCCCAAAAAACATCGGTCAAGGCCTCATTAAACGGCAGCAGAGGCTCGGCTAAGCTTGACTGCGGTTTAAGGACCTCAGTGAGGAGGTTAGTCCTCACGGCCGCAACGGGAAGCTCAAGGCCCAAGGCCTTGGCCGCCCTTCATCAACACCACACTGTAGGTTGCCCCCTCCTCCTTAGCCACGGTAGGAGGCGAGACAAAGCCAGTGTCTGGTGAGGTGTCAAGACCACTGGCATCCCCAAGTCCACCTGTCGAGTCCTCTTGAGACTGACACTCCCGTGTCAGAGGGTCCTCAGACCCCTCCCAATAGTCCTCATCACCCATCTCCTGGAAATCAGGGTTGCCAAACGATGGGGCAGGGTTCATAGAAGGTAATCTCCCCAAGCGGCGTCGAAGCAGCGCCCAGCGGCGCCGTTCCGACGCCAGACCCGGAGCGATGGAGGCATCGGGGACGGCACCGCCCGAGGACGGCCGGTAGCTTCGGGGCCGAAGCACCCGAAACGCTAGGACCTCCAGACGGGTCCGCTGGGCCCGAAGGCGCCGCGGAGCCCGTCGGGGAATAGAGGGACCTCACGGCCATGAGGAAGCGCTCGATCTCCCCTTGCGTCGCGTTCTGCCCATGGACCGGAGGGTGTGGAGCAGGCCACAACGCCCGCGACTCCGACGGAGCCGCGTGGGCGGTGTCACCCGAATCCCGGGCCGCGTTGCACGAGCGTCGGGGGGAGTCGGAAGAGCGATGATGTCTCTTCGACTTCTTGTGCTTACCTGACGACGACTTTGACCCGGAGGAGTGATGTCGACTCTCGGAGCTATGATGGCTCCTACCCCGCGACCTGTCCCTCTACCTCCGTTGGGACCG
Source organism: Lissotriton vulgaris (assembly GCF_964263255.1). Lineage (NCBI taxonomy): Eukaryota > Metazoa > Chordata > Amphibia > Caudata > Salamandridae > Lissotriton > Lissotriton vulgaris. Next base: position 1,080,541,003 of record NC_141694.1, on the reverse strand, counting down.
GGACCTCTCGCGGCACGGGGCCGACTGCCGGAGTTCGAGTTGCTTGCGGGACCGCTCCCGCCTAGCTTTCGAAGTCAGGGCCCGGCAGTCGGAGCAGGTCTTGTCGTCGTGGTCGACGCCGAGACAGTGGAGACACCGACAGTGAGGGTCGGTGACCGACATCAGTCGGTCGCAATCCTCACAAGGCTTGAAACCTGGCATCCCTATCGGCACCGTCCGGAGTCGCAAGACTCAAGAAAAATGATCAAAAGGGATCAAAAAAGTCTAGTCATAAAGTGACTAAAGTACTGCTTTTCCCAGATTTGCGCTTGCTGGCGCTGAAAAAAGAAGAACTGACATCAGCACGCGGAGGCGGCATCTAAGTACTCCGACGACATCATCACGGCGCCCACGACGCCGATGACGGACGCGGAGCCGCAGACGACGCCTACCAACGCGCAAGGGTACTGCTACGCAAAAATGTCCAGATCTAGTCTGACGCCTGGGGATATTCTAAGGTAAGGAATCTATCACTAACGTTTCTCTTTCAGATTTTAGAAGTTCCTCAGATGTCTTCAGAAGAACGCCAGACAATAATGAGTGTTTCAATCCTAACTGGACTGAGAACAGCCAGTTATTAAAAGTTTTAATGCCTGTAGAATTTAGGGATTAATTTATAACAAAAGGCAATTTGACACAACAAGCTCCTTGGGGCAACCGTGTTTCAAACACAGCTAGAGATGCTGTTGTCTGCTGATGTCATCTTTAACCTGTAAAGTCATATGTCTCCATGATCTGTGCTTCGAAGTGTCTCTCCATGCATCTCTATGATAGTGTGGAATGTTCACATTGTAGAGTATAGAATATTGTTGGTGGTTAACGGTTAAAGATTCTATATTAGATAGTTGCTCCTGAAACTGCCTGGGTTGTGGCTGTGCACATTAAAGCTTAGTCATTTTACCTCATTCTTGTGGTGCTTGATGATTGAAAATACCACAATTTTTGGCGATGACGTAACCTGATACGAGGTCACCCGGGAGATTCTACGATGCACTCAGAGAGGAAAGGATCACTCATCAGACTTCATTGAATGCACAACAACGTATGCTGCTGAACGCTGCTGTCAAACACTTTGTTTCGGAATTCAAAAGTCCAGGGCAGTGTGCACAGTGTATTGCTCTTAGCGATTAACTTAGTGTGGCACAGGCGCTACGGCCTAAAACGGTGAAGTGTTGCCCCAGATATATCACTTATGGGATTTCACAGCCCAACAACAAGCCAATAGATCTTTTTCATTCACAGAAAAAAAACCATTCTCTCTTAAAGCTCTTGATGAAAAACCTATAGTCTTTTTACTGCCGGCTCCCTCAAGTGCAAGAGTAGCTCCCAGATCCTCATTGCTTGCAGCCACTGTGATGATACAATCTTTCACGGGATCAAAAGGTGCTAAAACACCTGCAGAAACAATCGCTTTTTTTATTGATACAAATTCTTTTTGACATTCCTCATCTGATATAAATTTCTTTCTTTTCTTTAAAAGGTTTCCTGTTTTTGCAGAAAAATCCTTAATGAATTTAGCGTAGAATATACTGAGAAATGAGGTAACCTGATCGCATGTGTCAGGTGTAGGAGCCGGGCAGGGAGATGGCCTCAGCAAAACCTTGTCGAGGCTGGACTCTCTCTTCGGAGAGAACATCGCCCACATATTCTCTGATTTTTTTTCCAAACACAGATTTGTTCATATTTACAACAATTCCAGATTCTTCTAGTCTCTTCAAAACCTCACTCATAGTTCTGTCATGTTCTTCCACACTCTCCCCTACCACTAGGATATCACCCTGTAAGGTGACTACTCTCTTGATACCATTCAGTACTCTATCAAGGGTCCTTTGGAAAATGGAAGCCACATATGCTAATCCAGATGGCATCCTTTTAAACTGAAAGGTGCTCATGGGAGAGACAAAGGCCATGTCTTGTCCCGTGCGTGTGTTCACAGGAAATGGTCAGAGTGGCCCCTGCTCCCTGCGTTGTGCTGGTTGGGATGGTTTTGGTAGTGCGCTACAGTGTAGATTACTTATGTTAGCTTAACTAAGCTTCCTGCAGAGTTTAGCTCCCCGAGGTCTCTTTCCCTAAAATGTGTGCTTCAAGAAATTATGAGCTGCCTCCAGTCATGAAGGCTCAGCTGCGTCACTCGGGTTAAAAGTGTATGCAAGAAATGTGCCCCGTTGCTTTTTCTATTTCAAACAGGCGTGGTGCGTCCATTGGGCAGTGGTGGCTGGTGTTTTTTTTTAATGGTAGGGCAAAAACTGTATACCCAAGTATAAAGAGCAAAGCGGAAGGGCTCGAAGTGCAAAAGAAGGATGCGAGGGGAAGGGTTCTCCCCCTCCTGAAAAGTTTGAAACAATTAGATCAAAGTGATGGATTTTACAGCACATATTTTCCCAGTGTGAGCACTTACCTTACTGTAAAACAAAAAAATTGAGTCAGGACCACATCTTTTTATTTTCTCCTGTCCCATCCTGCTCTTTTTCCTTCAGTCACAATTACTTATTTTACCCTTGACTTTCCTCCTCCTGATCGCAGCACCCTCCTTCCTCTAGATTCCTCTGCCTCCTGCTTGAAACTCTTTTGTACCCACCTTTATTCCTTATAATGAAAGGCATGAAATCAGTAATTCTATCCCCACACTGCACTTTACTATATATTGAAAAACGCTGTGCTGACAGCGAGCCGCCACTTACTGTGTGTGCGAGGAGGACACAATACCGCCGAGACCGGTCTGAACTCGGGGGGGGGGGTGGGGGGGGTGGGGTTCCAATCTTGTTTGGCTCAGGTGAGGTACGGGCAACGGGTCTTCAGTGCTCCAAGAACTGAGAGCTCCATCAGTGACCAAGTACGAGGCAGAGCATGACTCCTGCCGCCTTGACCCCCGGCGGCACGCTGCAGTGTGGTCTTAGTGTGGAGTACTGCAGACACCACAGAGATTGGGTGAGCCTATCAGCGCTACCACAGCACTCCCACAGCAACCACAGTGGAATCCCGCTAGCACAGACCACAATTGTATCAGGAGGAGTGAGTGTGTGCCCTCGGCTCAATAAGATTGGGCACAGCCTATGACTGGCCCTGCACACATTGCTGCCCCCCCCCCCCTTCCATCTACTCCTTTACAGACGCAATCGGGATTTGGAGACCGGAGATCGTCGCTTTCACAGACCTTCATTTCCCTAAACCCCTGGTGGGACGGGAGTCCCAGGGTCAACTTATCGCCAGAACTTTGCAACTTTGCAACACAGGGACTACTAGTCGAAGCATCTCTATTGCCGCCGCAGGTGCGGTTAGTGAGGGGGAAGTGTCGTCCATCGCGCTTATAGCGCTGACTCTAACCCCACGTAGCCCGGACCAAGAGACTAGCAGAGGCTGGGCAGGGCCCTACCATTAACATCTGGGACTCGAGGTACATTATGACTATTTGAAGTCTTTAGCAGGACTACCTTGTGCCATATTTTTATAAGCAGCATAGCCTTGGGCGATAAGTAAACGTAAGCTTGCTAAAGGGCAGGGGGTTGTCGGGACTCTAGGCGCCTTTCTCCTGAGAGCTGAATCAGTCTTGATACATGAGATAGAGCTTACAGAACGTAGGCTCTCGCTAGAACCCCAGGTACCACCGAACAAACCTTCCCACGATATGTCCCTTATCCCCTCTCTACAATTCGATAAGGATAAAATCGCTTCCCCCTGCAAATTTTACTCTGGACACTGAGACACACTGTTCCCCTTCCTCCGCACCAACAAGCGTAAGAAACAGCTCACCTGTAACAACTAAGGGTCAGAAAGCTGCCACACACCGTAACAATGGCGAGGAGCCACCATCTAAGAAAAGGAAGGGCAGGGGCACACAGAGACAAAGTCAAAAAGCGAATACTCCAAAAGCCACTAGACCAAAACTTAGAAATATTGCTAAAGGTTCCGGTAATGGGTCCCTTTCAACACGACTACCACCCCCATTAGCCAGCTCTCCACCTCCCGTACAGGAGGATGTGTTTTGGAAAAAGCTTGAGGCAATGGTAACTGCATTAATAGATCCTCTGGCCTTAAAACTAGCCTCAATCGAGGAAAGGCTGATTAAATTAGAGGGGACTGTCATTAATACTACATTAGGAGGTCACAACATATACGGAGGGGGAAATGTTACACTCAGTAGGGGTACCAGGGGAAACAGCTTAGCAACTACTAACCTGGCAGTTGTATTTTCCAGCTTGCACTCTAACACGACTGGGGTACAAGCTCAGACCCAACCCGCAACGCTAAGAACTTCGCCCAATACCTTAGATCAGCCAAGGCAATTAATACAATCTGAAGGACCACACCCGGGAAATAGTAAGACCCCTACACCCATGAATGTCTTACACACAGCTGCAGGAGGTTCCACAGATGGACCAAGGATAAACAGATCTGAACATATACTTAGTGACCATCAGGGTTTTCATTGAGATAGAAATCTTAATCTACACCTTCCTCCAAAATCTACAGCATTTAGGGTAGTACTGTCAAATGTACCGCCTCTTCTACCCAACATTGTTGAGCATTGGTCAGCTCTAAGGAACAAGTCACTCCATATGCTGTCCGTTAGGACCGGGCTGACTAATGTTCTCTTCTCTGAGTTTAAGATGGCACGCAGAATACCATGGGTGGGCAAGTAGAGCAAGACACTAGCAGGTGACTGTGTGGTCATAACTTTTAGATCTCCCAGACTAGCTCAGTCCATTCTTGATACGACAGGAATATAAATATTCTGCCCCTGGAGTATTTCTATCAACCTCCTCGATCCATGAGACTTGACTCCATCAGAGAACCGACCATAAGAAGTGAGTGGCGTAGACACAATATCCCATAGAGTAACCGTTATGCCATCCTTGGTTCCCCAGAAGACCAAGATTGACTGGCTCCCTTTTTAAGATCTTCTTAATACACTGAGCAGGGTGCAAATAGACATCATAGTACCAATAGCCATCGCAGTACCAAGGGATTTAATAATAAAAACAGGATCTCTCTGGTTCAACCAACTCCCCCCACTACAGAGACTCCGGTTACAGCTAGTACAAGTGTAACCTTGACGACTCTTAATAATCTTATTGTTGATATTAATCCAGTAGTATCAACACCTATCCGTGAAAGTAGACTAATTAGTACCGTGGGTTCATCAATCATCTGCCCTGAAGTAGAGGGAACTTTATGTGATTTAGTCTCTTGGAACGTTGCCGGGTTACTGTCCAAATTGACGCACCCCCTATTTGGGGATTTCGTATCGAGTCACAATATCATGTGTTTTCAAGAAACATGGGCAAAGGAGGTAATACATATTAACGGTTTCAAAACATTCCACACCTCAGCCATAGAAGGCAGGAGCGGAAGAGCGAAAGGGGGACTTGGAACTAACATATACAACACTCTAGTAGTGAAGAAGATAGAGTTGCTTAGCGATGAACCTTACTACCAACTTGTCCTTATCCATGTTCAGGCAAACCACATGATTCTATTGATACATTTCTTTAATAATATCACCCCAGATAAAGTACACAGCACCCTAACACTATTACTTAACAACCTGCAGGCCATGTTGGGCAATACACACAGGGACAGGATGGTGATAATGGCAGGGGTTTTAATTGTAGCCTATGTCAAAGCAAGGATGGAAAGATTTGTGGTGTTGTACCTGAAGAGGGCACTAGCAACACTCATTTCCGCCACTCTGCACTGGGGGACTTGTTCAATAACTTGATTTTTAGCATGACTTTGGGCTTTGCTAACAAATTAACTAATAACATTGTACCTATGCCCTGTACTTGCAATGGAAGGGGCTGTCATTCGACAATTGATTATATTCTGGTATCAAACAGCTATGCCTATAGATTAAATTATTTTTATGTGGATGAAATTGCATTGAGTGACCACTTCCCACTCTGTCTCTCAGTACAAATTCTTAGTAGGGAGCCGCATAGGCAAGATGCAATCGAACGGACCCTATCTGACATTGTTATTGATAAGACAAATGGATATAGTCTCCGCTGGTCGATGGTGAACCCTGTAGAGATCACCAAAGAACTGTGTAGACCAGCACATGAGACCTGTCTGAGTGAGGCGGTTACCCCCGTTAGTATTATTTCCTCCTTCCAGGCTATTTAACGGCTGTTAGAGAGTTGCTGTCTGTCAGGCCGAAGAATAAAAGAAAACCTGGCGGCTGGTTTAACTCGAAGAGCACATGGGCATATTCCAAACTAAAACAGCAACTGCACAAACTCCCCAAAAATGCTGCAAATATAAGAACGGCGAGAGCAGAATATAGGGCAGTCATCAAGGAAAGGAAAACAACATTAAGAAATGAAGTGTGGGAATCTCTCCATGAAGCCTCTAGAAGTGGTGATAGTCTGGCATTCTGGAGGGTTGTAAAAGCTCCTTTCCTGTATTACGGAGAAGGGCCTTCAATTGAAGCTGCTATATGTGAGAGGCAGTGGACTGGCCACTTCTCGGGAGTATACAATTTAGTCTCCAACCCATAGTGGAAGCCCTCATATGGTAACCACCTGTTTCCCTACGACTGAGTATATCGACCTCCGGTTTACCTTGGAAGACGTGACACATTCGCTTGCTGCGAGCACGCGGGGGAAGGCCTCGGGACCTGATGGGGTTCCCATCGACCTTTTAAAATCTAACAACGAACTCTGGGGGCCAATTGTTACCCAGGTCTTAATGGCCAGCTGCCGTGCCCCATTCTTCACTAAATGGGTTGAATCCACCATCGTTCCGATTTTTAAAAAGTGGGACCGCGAGGATCCGAAATGTTACAGACCCATCTCTTTGCTGGATGCTATGACTTAAGTAGCGGGCCGAATCATATTGGAACATTTACAAGATTGGGCTGAAGAAAACAATATCCTGTCCGATATCCAATACGGCTTCGGCGAAGAGCTGGGGACCGTGGAGCAAAGTGTAAACTTAGCCATTTTAGTAGGGAAGTATACACAGGTGAAGAGAGGTAGATTGTTTCTAGCATTTGTAGATCTTACTGCTGCTTTTGACTCAGTGAGGCACAGTGAGCTGTGGGTCATTCTTGAACAGATAGGGGTTGACATGCAAATCATTAATTTCCTTAAACGTCTATATTGCAAAGTTAAGGGACGAGTGCGCTTCCGAGTAGCAGGTGACCGCACCGCCCCTTTCCCTATTAGAAGAGGAGTCAGGCAAGGGTGTGTCCTGGCTCCTTTTCTTTTTAACCTCTACATAAATGGCCTGTACGAGGCGCTGATAAAGGATAATTGAGACTTCCCACAATTAGCAGCAAGCCCTATTCCTGCTCTTCTTTACGCTGATGATGCGGTTTTAATGTCTCGCACCCAAGTGGGCTTACAGCGGGTCTTAAATAGTTTTATCAAATATATGGGTAGCTTGGACCTTAAAGTAAATACCACAAAAACATACATAAAGAAGTGCAGGCCAGGGAGCCACATATGTAGGGATATGTTTCTGGAAGGCCACAAAATAGAGCATACAAATAGCTTGGCTTACTTGGGCATACTTTTTGACAGCAATGACACATGGACACGAGCCATTGTGGCAAAGAAACTTGCTTTTACAAGATCCACAACGGCCTTGGCTAATTTTGCAAGGAAACTTGAGAGAAGACCTCCATCAGAATTAATACATATTTACAAAGCTAAATGCATCTCAGCAGCTATGTATGGGGCAGGTGTATAGGGTTTTGAGGACACCCAACCCCTACAAACTGTGGAAAACAGATTTCTGAGATACATTCTGGCAGCCCCTAGCAGCCTATCTGTGTATGTCAGCCACTCTGAGTTGGGGCTCGCTTACATTTCCGATTTGATAAATATGAAGCCTATTCTATTCTGGCATTGGTTATGGATAAAACCTGCGACTAGGCTAAATCGGGATATTCTAGTAGACAGCCAATGTGAAAAAGCATTAGTGATCCCATGGCTGAGGTTTGATGGAGCGAGGGTGAAAACTAAAATATTTGTATACCCATCGTGAAATCTCTTTCCCTTAACTGTAATATGTATTAATCGTGTGGTTTTGAAATTAACCAACATAGAATAGAAAGCAAATACACAAATACACATGAGATACTAATTTGCTTGTGTTGCGAATCATAATATACTAATTAAGTGAAATCGTCATACTAACATAGTACGCAAATGTCATAATCTGACGAAAACCCGTGCATGCAAGCTTCCTACATGTATTATTGTGGCAGAAATGATGGAGAATGGTAAGAAAACAATGCTTAATTGTGGCTTAAAGGCTAGGTAATAACTAACAGGGTTATCCAAGAATGGGGGAGGTAAACAGAAGGGCTATACTTCGAAATCTAACGTTTAATTGTGTTTATTTCTAGAATAGTTCCCATTATGGCCCATGCGGCCCAAACAAAAATGGAAGGTTTGCGAGACTCCGAAACTGTGGTCATCTACGCATGCGCGACTATGCTCGAGAGAGGTGCAAGCAGTCTGTGCCTGTGCAGCGTGGGTCAAGGTCAGCATGGCCTGGAGTGCAAAAGGGTGCCAAAATTTGTATGACCACATCGTGAGCCTGAAAAAGTTGCTCTAAGTGACAAGTTAAAGGACACGAGTGAAAAATAAAATAATAATAAACAATCAGAACCTTATTTTGATTATAACGATGACTTGGCGGAAATATGGACAATGAGGAGATGAGGTGATGCTCATCCACCCCTTAAATGGACCAATGAAATTGAGCGAGGACCCTAAACGTTTCCAATTATCGATAGATAGTTAGGGAAAAAGGGTATAAAAGAGAACGTTTGAAAGTGAAGAGAGAGCTTGCTTTGGATTTTATTTTCGCACCACAACATGCTGTCGAACTGATGAATTTTTCTATGGTGCAAAGTTTTCTTGACTTTAACTTTTGATGCGTGCGGAGTCCGGATGGGAGGTAAACATCAAGAAAGAATAGAGAGGCAGTTTTAAGGAACTTTCCTGCGCTAACCCCGATGTCCATTTACTGAAATCTTAGTAATATGGTTTTGATTTATTTTTTGAATTTTAATTTTCTTTTCTTCAGGTGAAATAAAAATGTCTAAAGATTATTGAATTAAGGCTAAATAAAAATAGGTCATGCTAGGGGATTAAGTCTATAAATAGAAATTAAATAAATGGAGAATTAAGCTGGTCTTGCTTGTTATCCATTAGTTCACTGTTACTAGCTGATCCATTGAACAAATGGTGGGGTGTTTAAATGTTTCTTAAGGGTAAATCCATAGTAAATCTGATAAACTTCAGATGTATATAGTGTATAAAATATTAGACTAATTAGAATGTAATAAGACACTCCGCTAAAATCCAGCATCTCCTCTGCTAGACTTCACTGATCTTGGGAGCAGGGTGATTTGTGTGAATGAATGACTCTCAGTGTCATGGGCCCCACCGACGAGTAAAGTGTGATAGCTCCTAGGAAATATAGTGATGGTTTGGTTTGGAGCAGCGCTGGATCAGGTTCATTAGAAAATGTATGTCCGATATCAGACATTTGGAATATTATACTAATTCAACATCCATGCAATAAATTAGTAGAAAGAAGTTAAAGAAAGAGGGTCTCCTACATCTGGACTCCATAAGACTAGCAGGAGAAAGCCTAAAGCCCACTGTTATGCACAATCAATTGGTTTTAACTCCTTTTAGTAATTCAGTCTTATCTGTTATTTATACCCTGTGGTTATGATAGGTTTTTACTATTGCGTTTTAGATGTAGTATCTTCCACAGGCTTGTGAGTTTCCCAGTTGCTAATGATTGTTCCAGAGAACTAAGCCTGTGCCCATGTGATAATCATTCAGAACAATCTACTATTCATGTGATTCTTTTTCTAAATTTTATAGTAGAATAAGGAAAATATAGATTGTGCCAATTTTAAAGGCGCTTGGGTTGAGACAATGTCGTCCAGCTTTTCTGGTGTTACAGCTTCTGGATGATATACACTGGACTTGGAGAGTAGGAATGTTTTTTTAAAAAGTATACGGCCACAGGAAACTTATTACATATTAATCATGGAATTCAGTAAGATTGCTTGCATTGTGAAATGTTATTGTAAATAGGCACTGTATATGAAATTTGTATTATATCACATGTCTGGAATTGTCTTAATATATGTACTTTTATAATTGTCTCAAAAAGCAATCAAATATAGTCTAATTGAATTGAATGAATTGAATAAGTGTAGAGTGCATAGGTTAAGCCATTTATCATTTCATCATGTACCTCATATTAGCTGTATTTCCGATTTCAGGCTCTGTAAAAAGCGCTTGTATTCTCTTTTTGGAACTTATGGTACATAGGTGAAGATTTTGTTTGATATGCGCTTTGTACTTAAGCAATCTACCTTTAACCTAAATTTTAAACTTCTCTTTCACCACATTCTTTTAGTTTGCCATGTAAACCATTATTCCATCTCCGGAGCCTATGGTCCATGTTTGCAGGTATAAAAAACCATAAATAAATAAATAAATCGTGGCCTCTCTTTCTTTTGACCTCTTTCTCCACCTGGGGATTATAACCACTACTTTTGATGGCACACTCTTTTAATCTTCTCAATGTTAAATCAGTATATTCTTTGAATGTTAATTCTTACGTGTAAGAAAGTAACATAGAAATTCCTATTTGCTTAACCCGACGTCTAGCATAGTACATCTGGTGGGAGTTAAGACTAGAAAGTTCTCATAAGGTACAAAAAACCTCAGGAATGGGGCCACCAGTGATTGTAGATCACCAGAACCTTTTATAGGATTCCCATCAAAGACTTGTGATGATCAATGTTATCATTTGGTCATCCTTAGGGCCGTGTGTCTCTGGATCATTGAGACAAAGATCGTACCCTGTGGTGGATAAGGTTTGCGACCCGCAATCACTGTTGGACCATATGATATTGATCTGATGGGTTCTAGTGCAGTGCAGAAAAACAAAAAGTGGTGAATTAAAATAGGATAGAGAACCTAAAGAGGAAATTTTTAATAGGGAAGGTCTCTTCCTGTTAAAAACAAAAACAGCGGAATAACATAGCAGTTTTAACCAAATAGCTGCAAGGGGGCCAACATGTTTCAGCCTAATGGGAAAAAGGGACCCAGGCTTTCTTCAGGGCCTCTGTTCTCAAAAATAAAGCTACTGCATATAGTGTGAATAATGTGCCAAAACAAAGTTTGTGAATAACATTCTATAACATCAAAGGATATATATTTCCGACGTCTGTTGATTCTCCTCCGTGACACCTGGTGTATTAGTTATATCTACAACATAAAAAACACAGTGACCCCACTGTAAAGATTAATTGTGAAAAAATCACATGTCCAAAATATTACACTGTATGGACATGATCTACTCACCCAGATTGTCCGGGGAACAGACCTCACCTCTCCTGGACCTAGCTCAGGACTTGTGAGACCCCGCTCTATGGAAGTAAAACAACCTGACCTTAAATACAGCAGAGAGAATGTATAAGTCTATCCTGCTCTGTCTTGCATATACATGGCACAGGTTTACTATGCAGTTCACTCCCAGAGCATACAACCTATCATAGTCCAGTGACCAAGGATCAGTACTCCAAGACACAAACCACTTCATTTCCAAAATAACAGCTATGATGTAATGCTGAATTAAACAGTCCATAGTTGTATCTTGAATAGAAAAGCCCTTTCAAACTATGTCCAGCAGTACAAATCCTTTAGGAACATCCTTTAGATGTTAACCTATTTATAAGTAGTCAAAAAAAACCTATTTGGTAAACACAGGGATTAACCTAGCAAGTGGCCTACCTGTCCGTCGTTGCCTCTGGCCGGCACTGAGTCAGGGGGAGGCAACGAACTGAACAGGTACAGCCCTTAAGACTGGTCAAGAACATACCTAAATGACCAGTCAGCGTAGGTTGTACATTGCAAAAACCGTCTCGTTTTTACATTTGTGAAATAAACATTAATTTGGTTAAGCATTCCTTACTTGAGCCGCCTAGGCTACTGCTCATGTATTCCAGTAATGTAAATATGTAGCGTAGAAGGAATGGAGAAGAAAGAAAACAAACTCTGCAGTGAGCCGCGTCCTCTCGCGATGACTGTGGGACTACAAAATGACGTCATAGCACGCTCGTCCGTAGTTCCACAGGTCGCAGGGTCTGGCCTGTTCGGTTTAAACAACTGTATTTTGTTCAAGAATCTATTTTGACAGTTATTTGTGTCTATGGGCCAGATCAATCATTTTCTCCAAACAGGATTTGTTCTCTTTTGTTTTAAAATATAGGACACGTCTAACCCCTCATCTGTAGTGGTATTTCTATCAGGCATAGGTTTTGGTATAGACAGATTGTTTAAATCTTTTATTTTAGCTAAACCAAGACAGGTTGTTTGCTGAATTGTATCATTCAGGAACATTATTTGTTCTGGGATCATGCAGGCTCTGAATAATGCTTCTAGACCTTGTACCTGCCATTCTTTTGTTCCCCATTTTTTTTTGTTTCAATGTTATTTTTCCAAAACTCAAAACCAAATGTTGACATTTTATCATAACATTTTTCAGAATAAATCAATTTAGTATTTGTCAGCATGTTTTTCATTCCTGTCTTATTTAACATCTTGAAATAAAACATTTCTGGATCAGTGTGATTAAACCCTGAAAAGTATGGGAATTTTTCATATAACGTTTTCGAACTGCCTATTGGTGGAGTTGGACAATGTTCCCACTGATTATAAGTAAAAACATTCCTAGGATTCGCAGACTTATGCAGATAATGATGACCATAGTGGTTATAACAGTACATCTCTTCATAATTCGATGAGCCCTGTAAATAATCGTGTTCTGTAAACTTTGCTGACATTTCTAAATCTGACATCATATTATTAATGTTTTCAAAATCCCAATCATCAGAAAAAGAACTTGGTGTCACAAAGTCACTTAATGAAATCTTGAATTGATGTGGATACTTCAAGAGCTCTACCGGGCCATAGATTTCATAGTCAGTTCTGTCCCATGCTATACCACCGGGTATAGGCTTCGCTGTGACGTTTACTGATGATAGTTCTCTTTCCTCTATGTGAGAGGATCTGTGTGGTTTCAGGACCAAGTTGATGTTCTGACTTGCTGTGTCCATTGTACTGTATTTTCCATCAATACATTTTCCCAAAATTAGAACTAAGATTAACCAAAGTAGAAGGGTAAGTACACCTAGCACAATCCATAGTTCAATCCAAGGGGAAATCAGATATGTTTCTTTGAGTTGATGAAAAAAGTTCTGTCATTTTCATTTTGAAAGTTTTTGTTGCTGGCTTGTCTCCATGTTCACTAGGATCATTGGAAAAGTCATCAAAGTTGATAAAGTAGCCAGATGCAGTTCTGTCAATTGGTGGGATTGCTTCCGGATTTCCATTGATCTTTGCATTTTCTTTTGTTTCATTTGTATATTCCGAGGCTACATCGTTGTAGACTGGTGTTTCTTGAACTGTTGCAATTTGGGTTTCAAGAGGCACAAGTTCCATGGCTTTGTTGTTCTTTTTTATTCACTGATGGTTTATCAAAAGTGATTAGTCTTTCAGTTTGAACCTCTTGGATTGTAGCAAGATTTGGTCTTCTGCTATTTCTTGGGAGTCCACTGGGCCTACTACTTATTATTGGCCACATGATTGTGGTTTCACCAGGTCAATGGAAACAACTCTGTTTTCCTTTTTACCAGCAAGTGGCAGTAGTACTACTGATCTTGTTCCACTGACAGCTAAGACAGGTACTGCTTTTCTGTAAGAAGGCCCAAATTCCTTCTTCACCGCGATCTTTTCTCTGTCCAGATCCCCAATCTTTGGAATCCAGACAGGTCTTGCTGGGACAGGTGGTTCTTCAGTGGTTGTTGGCTTAGACTTTATGTTACTTAGACTGACCTAAGCCTAATACGTGGGAAGGAGTAAGTAAGTTGCAGTTTCAAGTTAAGTTGGGTTTTTGCCAAGAATCTGAATCAAGAATTCTCTCTTAGGTTTGAATCAGCTCCGTACCTTGGTTATAGAATGAAGGAGGTCTTGTATCTCGTTTCTCAGGACTCGATCTCCCAGTAACCCGCAAGGGTGACTGGAAAACACCGGAGCTGGATTTCTCGGCGTGAGAAGAGGCAGCTTCTCCAGTGTGTCAAAGGGGAGGGGCGGCTTCCTTCGGCTCTCGCATCAGCTGGGCTTCGGATAAGTAGATAGCCGCTCTGCTCCACACCACCGTGTGTTTGCTTAAGGCAAGTGGTGGTATATTTATTCCTGGAAGGTGCCGTGTTTGACGTAAGGTTGGACATAAGACGTCAATAAAAGATGTCACTAAGAACTGACTGTTCCTTTAGTGCTCGCAGGAGTTCAATGACAAATCAAAACAAAGACATGGGGAATTCCCAGGTTGCTGAAGGTTTGGTGTGTCGAAAGAACTCGTTGTGCTCTCTAGGAATCTAAGGAAGTAGCCTTGCCGTATTTGGGCTGCGTGGGCTATTACTGAATATGGGTAAGATTCGTATGTCTTCATTAGGACATGATTTATCATAACTGCATAAAGGCATGACTCAGGAATATTTAATTAGGGTCCTAGATACATTCACAACAACAGATTACATTTATTAGCAGAATAGTTCAGAAAATAAATCAAAACCATATTACTAAGATTTCAGTAAATGGACATCAGGGTTAGCGCAGGAAAGTTCCCAAAAACCACTTCTCTATTCTTTCTTGATGTTTACCTCCCATCTGGACTCCGCACCCATCAATAGTTAAAGTCAAGAAAATGTCAAAGTCTTTGCACCATAGAAAAATTCATCAGTTCGACAGCATGTCGTGGTGCGAAAATCAAATCAAAAGCAAGCTCTCTCTTCACTTTCAAACCTCCTCTTTTATATCCTTTTTCCCTAACTATCTATCTAAAATTTGAAACGTTTAGGGTCCTCGCTCGATTTCATTGGTCCATTAAAGCGGTGGATGAGCATCACCTCATCTCCTCATTGTCCATATTTCCGCCAAGTCATCGTTATAATCAAAATAAGATTCCGATTGTTCATTATTATATATTTTTTTCACTTGTGTCCTTTAACTTGTCACTTGGAGCAACTTTCTCAGGCTCACGACGCGGTCATACACATCTTTTCACCCTTTTGCACTCCAGGCCACGTTAACTTTGACCCACGCTGCACAGACACAAACTGTTTGCACCTTTCTCGAGCATAGTCGCGCATGCGTAGATGACCACAGTTTCGGAGTCTCGCAAACCTTCCATTTTTGTTTAGGCCGCATGGGCCATAATGGGAACTATTATAGAAATAAACACATTTAAACGTTAGATTTCGAAGCATAGCCCTTCTGTTTACCTCCTCCCATTCTAAGATAACCCTGTTAGTAATTACCTAGCATTTAAGCCACGGTTAAGTGTTGTTTTCTTACCATTCTCCATAATTTCTGCCCCAATAATACAAATAGGAAGCTTGCATGCACGGGTTTTCGTCAGATTATGACGATTTCACTTAATTAGTATATTATGATTCGCAACACAAGCAAATTAGTATCCAACATGTATTTGTGCTTGAGCTTTCTATTCTATGTTGGTTACTTTCAAAACCACACGATTAATACATATTACAGTTATGGGAAAGAGATTTCACGAGGATATACAATAATTTTGGTTTTCAACCTCGCTCCATCAAATCTCAGCCATGGAATCACTAATGCTTTTTTACATTGTAGGCTGTCTACTAGAATACCCCGATATAGCTTAGTTCCTGGTTTTATCCATAACCGATGCCAGAATAGAATGGGCTCCATCTTTATCAAATCTGCAATGTAAGGAAGCCCCAACTCAGAGTGGCAGACATACACAGATAGGCTGCTAGGGGCAGCAGTATGTATCTCAGAAATCTGTTTTCGACAGTTTGTAGGGGTTGGGTGTCGGCGAAACCCCATACACCTGCCCCATACATAGCTGCTGAGATGCATTTAGCTTTGTAAATATGTATTAATTCTGATGGATGTCTTCTCCCAAGTTTCCTCACAAAATTAGCCAAGGCCATTAAGGATCTTGCAAGACCAATTTTCTTTGCCGCAATGGCTTGTGTCCATGTGTCATTGCTGTCAAAAAGTATGCCCAAGTAAGCATAGATATTTGTATGCTCTATTTTCTGGCCTTCCAGAAACATATCCCTACATTTGTGGCTCCCTGGCCCGAACCTCATTATGTATGTTTTTGTGGTATTTACTTTAAGGTCCAAGCGACCCATATATTTGATAAAACTATTTAGGACCCACTGTAAGCCCACTTGGGTGCGAGACATCAAACCTGCATCATAGAGTAAAGAAGAGCAGGAATAGGGCATGTCGCTATTTGTGGGAAGTCTTTATTATCCTTTATCAACTCCTCGTACAGGCCATTTATGTAGATGTTAAAAAGAAAAGGAGCCAGGGCACATCCTTGCCTGACCCCTCTTCTAATAGGGAAAGGGGCGGTGCGGTCACCTGCCACTCGTCCCTTAGCTTCGCAATATAGACGTTTAAGGAAATTAATGATTTGCGTGTCAACCCCTATCTGTTCAAGAATGACCCACAGCTCACTGTGCCTCACTGAGTCAAAAGCGACACTAAGATCTACAAACGCTAGAAACAATCTACTTCTCTTCACCCGTGTATACTTCCCAACTAAAATGGCTAAGTTTACACTTTGCTCCATAGTTCCCAGCCCTTCGCAGAAGCCATATTGGATATTGGACAGGATATTGTTTTCTTCAGCCCAATCTTGAAAACATTCCAATATGATTTGGCCCGCTACTTTAGTCATAGCATCTAGCAAAGAGATGGGTCTGTAACATTTGGGATCCTGGCGGTCCCCCTTTTTAAAAATCGGAACGATGATGGATTCAACCAATGTTGTGGGGAATGGGGCAAGGCTGCTGGCCATTAAGACATGGGTAACAATTGGCCCCCAGAGTTCATTGTTAGATTTTAAAAGGTCGATGGGAACCCCATCAGGTCCCGGGGCCTTCCCCCGCGTGCTCGCAGCAAGCAAATGTGTCACCTCTTCCAAGGTAAACCGGAGGTCGATATACTCAGTCGTAGGGAAACAGGTGGCTACCATATGAGGGTTTCCACTATGGGTAGCATGGTTGGAGGCTAAATCGTATACTCCAGAGAAGTTGCCAGTCCAATGCCTCTCACATATAGCAGCTTCAATTGAAGGCCCTTCCGTGGAATACAGGAAAGGAGCTTTTACAACCCTCCAGAATGCCAGACTATCACCACTTTTGGAGGCTTCATGGAGAGATTCTCACGCTTCATTTCTTAATGTTGTTTTCCTTTCCTTGATGGCCGCCCTATATTCTGCTTTCGCCGTTCTTATATTTGCAGCATTTTTGGGGAGTTTGTGCAGTTCATGTTTTAGTTTGGAATATGCCCGTGTGCACTTCGAGTTAAACCAGCCGCCAGGTTTTCTTTTATTCTTCGCCCTGACTGACAGCAACTCTCTAACGGCCGTTGAAATAGCCTGGAAGGAGGAAATAATACTAACGGGGGTAACCGCCTGTAACGTAGTGCCCTCACCTACCTCTGTGTATCAGCACCATACCGAGCGTTTCCCCTCCTCATCCACGGACCAGGAAGCGTCCTTCCCAACCAGAACTCCACCCCTCTGTCCTCTCTTCCAGGAACCAATCCACGTTGAAGACTCACCGGAAGGACAACCGGGCGACCCCGGAAGTCCCTCCCTAACCCAGGACCCAGAAGCCGGAAAAGCCGAACGCCGAAAGGAGAGCGGATTCGAAGAAAAGAACTTGTGGCAGGAGGATCGAACCGAAGCAATACCAGAAATGGTGTTCGGAGAAGGAGAAGACGTCTGGAGCGAGGACTGGTGGAGTCCACAGGAGGTGTCTGGGGAGCGGCCGCAACTCACTGGAGGGTTGCGGCGGAGCCTGTGAGTATTCAGACCCCGAAAGTAGCCATTAAAGCACAATCTGTGCATTGCAAATACTTCTTGTCACTGACGGTTCTAGTTGTGCACTATAAAGTACTGTATAGCACCCCTTGGACTTTCACTACCCGTGTATTTCACTGTTGGTTATCCCCCCCTTTTCCTCTCACGAAAACCTCACTGCCACGTTCCTGATCTCGATACTCTCTCTTCCGCCCCTTACCAATCTTCAGTACCCTACCCTCCTCACAATCGTCTTCCGTTCCCCTCACTTCCCGGGTTTTTGTAAACGGTACTCACTGCATATAGTCCAGCGGGACTAACGGTTCCTTTTGTCTCTGTTTCCCCTACGACCTCCGAGGACTATCCAGGAGAACCCAACGGAGATGAGGAGTCCCCCGACCCTTCCCAGGACGAAGACCCCGAAGCCTATACATCGGAGCCACGTTTTTTGTGTTTACCTCACTGTGTCCTGCTTGGCTGACTGTGTTAATTGAAATAAACAGACACCAACATTGCGCACCTTATCCAGCCTCCCCGCTTGTTTATCCGGCCCGCCTTACCCCCACGATCACACCGCCTGACTCAGACAGGTCTCAAATGCTTGTCTACACTTGTTTATCAGTTTTTTGGTGATCTCCACAGGGTTCACCATCGGCCAGCGGAGATTATATCCATTTGTCTTATCAATAACAATGTTAGCTAGAGCCCGTTTGATTGCATCTTGCCTATGTGGCCCACTACTAAAAATTTGTACTGAGAGGCAGAGTGGGAAGTGGTCACTCAATGCAATTTCATCCACATAAAAATAATTTAATCTATGGGCATAGCTGTTTCATACCAGAATATAATCAATTGTCGAATGACAGCCCCTTCCATTGTAAGTACAGGGCATAGGTACAATGTTATTAGTTAATTGGTTAGCAAAGCCCAAAGTCATGCTAAAAATCAAGTTATTGAACAAGTCCCCCAGTGCAGAGTGGCGGAAATGAGTGTTGGTAGTGCCCTCTTCAGGTACAACGCCACAAATCTTTCCATCCTTGCTTTGACATAGGCTACAATTAAAACCCCCTGCCATTATCACACTCCTGTCCCTGTGTGTATTACCCATCATGGCCTGCAGGTTGCTAAGTAATAGTGTTAGGGTGCTGTGTACTTTATCTGGGGGGATATTATTCAAAAAAATTATCGATAGAATCTTGTGGTTTGCCTGAACATGGATAAGGACAAGTGGTAGTAAGGTTCATCACTCATCAACTCTATCTTCTTCACTACTAGAGTGTTGGATATGTAAGTTCCAAGTCCCCCTTTCTCTCTTCCGCTCCTGCCTTCTATGGCTGGGGTGTGGAATGTTTTGAAATCGTTAATATGTATTACCTCCTTTGCCCATGTTTCTTGAAAACACATGATATTGTGACTCGATACGAAATCCCCAAATAGGGGGTTCGTCAATTTGGACAGTAACTCGGCAACGTTCCAGGAGACTAAATCACAAAGTTCCCTCTATTTCAGTGTAGATGATTTATGAACCCACTGGACTAATTAATCTGCTTTCACGGATAGGTGTTGATCCTGCTTGATTAATATCAATAATAGGATCATTAAGAGTTGTCAAGGTTACACTTGTACTAGTTGTAACCTGAGTTTCTGTAGTGGGGGGGGGGGAGTTGGTTGAACCCTAGAGATCCTGTTTTTATTATTAAATACCTTGGTACTGCAATGGCTATTGGTACTATGATGTCTATTTGCACCCTCCTCGGTGTATAAAGAAGATCTTAAAAAGGGAGACAATCAATCTTAGTCTTCTAGGGAACCAAGAATGGCATAACGGTTAATCAATGGGATATTGTGTCTAGGCCACTCGATTCTTATGGTCGGTTCTCTGATGGAGTAAAGTCTCATGGGTTGAGGACGTTGATAGAAGTACCCAAGGGGCAGTATATTTATATTCTGGGAGGAGATAAACTGGCTTCCTGTCGTATCAAGAATGGACTGAACTGTTCTGGGAGATCTAAATGTTATGACCACACAGTCACCTGCTAGTGTCTTGCTCGACTTGCCCACCCATGGTATTCTGCACGCCATCTTAAACTCAGAGAAGAGAACATTAGTCAGCCCGGTCCTAACTAACAGCATATGGAGTGACTTGTTCCTTAGAGCTGACCAATGCTCAACGATGTTGGGTGGAAGAGGCGGTACATTTGCCAGTACTACCCTATATGCGGTAGCTTCTGGAGGAAGGTGTAGATTAATATTTCTATCCCTATGAAAACCCTGATGGTCACTAAGTATTTGATCAGATCTGTTTAATCTTGGTCCATCTGTGGAACCTCCTGCCATTGTGTGTAAGACATTCAGGGGTGTAGGGCTCATACTATTCCCCGG
Organism: Lissotriton vulgaris; assembly: GCF_964263255.1. Lineage (NCBI taxonomy): Eukaryota > Metazoa > Chordata > Amphibia > Caudata > Salamandridae > Lissotriton > Lissotriton vulgaris. The sequence goes on along the minus strand of NC_141694.1, from coordinate 1,080,520,669 downwards.
GTGTGGGCCTTCAGATTGTAATAATTGCCTTGGCTGATCTAAGGCATTGGGCGAAGCTCTTAGCGTTGGAGGTTGGGTAAGAGCTTGTACCCCAGTCGTGTTAATGTGCAAGTTGGAAAATACAACTGCTGTGTTGTTAGTTGCTAAGCTGTGTAGTTCCTATTTTCCCTATAGGCCCTGCGCATTGGAATAACATAAACTGCAGTGTAGACGTAGAAGTGCGGTCTTCTAGGTCTCTACTGACTAAGTTAGACTTAATTGGGTTTGTACCAGCTAGCTCAGAGGTCACTGGAAACTTTCTTGACTGAATAGGAAGTGATCAGCTTCCCTGGCTCAGAAAAGAAGGGATTCAGCTTTCCAACAACCGCATTAACATGACAACTTTGCTCCTCAGAATAAGAGTCAATCTCTAGAGTCGTGTGAAACAATAGACAGCTATTTCACTCAGTCAGTTGTGCAGATTACTTTCACCAGTATGCAGAGAATAGAGAGACGGGAGTTTTCAATAAAAGGTATTATTTATTGAACAGTCTTTCTTCTCATGCAAGGGAAATGAATTGCCACAATTGCAAGACTTGTTATTATAAAAAGTGCGTACAGTAAAAGGAGTATTGCGAAATAATACTGTAAAAGCATTAATATGGTTTCTTAGCCATACGATAGTTAAAATGAATTAAATATATACATTCATATATACATTTGGCTAACGTCCTCAACTGGTGCTTCTAAGTACGCCTACCCCGGTGTACCTGACCTAAGCCTAAAACTTGGGAGGGAGTAAGTAAGTAGCAGTTTAAGTTAAGTTGGTTTTCCCAAGGGTTTGCTTCAAGAATTCTCTCTAAGGGTTTAGTCAACACCGTACCTCTGGAATAGAATGTTGGAGGTCTGGTATCTCCTCTCAGGACTCGATATTCCAGTTACCCGCGAGGGTAGGCTGGAAATGCCGGAGCTGGATTTTCTCGGCAGGAGAAAACACAGCGTCTTTCTCAGCGCGTCAAGGAGGAGGAGGGGCAGCGTCCGTGGGCTTCTCTCATCTGCTGGGCTCTGCAAGGGACAGCTGGTCTGCTTCTGTATTCACCACCACCATCGCGCTTGCTTAAGGCAACGTTGGTATTATTTATACCTGAAAGGTGCCTTGTTTGACGTAAGTTTTTGGACATAAGACGTCAATAAAGATGTCACTAAGAACTGGTCGTTCTTACAGTGCTCGTTAGAGTTCTATTACTAATCAAAACAAAGCAAGCGGGGCTTTCCCAGGTTGCTGGGGTTTTATCTGTTGAAAGAACTTGGAGTGTTATCTAGGAATCTAAGGAAGTGGCTTCTGCTGTGTCATGTACTTTAATGAGCTGCAGAGATGAGTTACTGAAATATGGCTCTGATCGTTTATGCCATTATAGGGATATGTATTGATTATAGCCGTATAGGGGCATAAGGTCACAATATTGATCGGGGTCCTAGATAAAACACAACACCCACTCCACGAATTTATGTCCATCAAATTACTAAAAACTAAAGCAATAAGATGCGCGTGTATTCCTACCCACCCCAAAATACATATTGCATTTGAAATGGCGTATTTGAAATACATGAAAATATAGGTACTGTACGTCTTTAAGCATAGTAATCATTCAAAAATTATTGCATATGTAATCAGTTGAATGATTTTGCGAAACAATTACACATGAAATGTCTCTTAATACAGAAAAGAAGAGCGAGACTATTTCATCACATATAAATGCAATTGCTGTAAATTGTGCTAGAGGCAGAGGTAAAGTTTTTTCCTCTAGATCTACTACAAATAGTTCTGTTCTTTATGAATAGTTCTACTTTAAGCAAAAGTATTTGTGCCAGAAAAAGGTAAATAATTAAAAAAATGTTCAATTCCCCAAAAAAAATGTTTTCTCATGGTGAACAGAGGAATAGAGTTCCAAACGCTTTTCAGTAGTTTTTGTTGATCAAAACTGAAGGCCGAATTCAGAGTTCATGGGAACGCTGTGCGCCGGAATGCTTTCCAAAAAATCATTGTTTCTGTTCAGGGGAGAACATCATATCAGACAAGCTCTCAAAGAATAGGTCTACATATTCAGGTGACAGTTCGACCAAGTTCGATAATGCTGTAGCTTGGCAGGTGTGAGAATGATTGCTATCATTGATGTCTGGATCAGCAATGCTCACAGAAGGCCGTACCTGGGTGATGTTGCTTTTATGTACTGCTTCACTGCCGCCGCCTAGTCGTAGCGCAGGAGTCTCAACGAATGCTGTCATCAGGATTGGTAGCCGCTGGGGACAACACGATGCATGAGCCGTTACAGGACTTAGCAAAGTATCGATATCCATTGGTACTGCTGATGGTAGTGCAAGACAGGTGTCTAACACGCATTCTTCTCAGCATAGCATACATCGAAGCACAGGTAAGATGCAGGTCTGCCATATAGGTCTGAATGAAAGAAACCAGGTCATGTTCAGATCTCTCAGCCGGGCCAATCCAAGGACTCTAGTTATGCGGTCCCGGTAGCGTACTGCTAGGATCGTTTCTTCCATCCTTGCCGGAATCATGTCTGTGTTTTGGCTTGCCATATCGGAGCAGGAGGGTCAAAAATAAAATGCCTGCTACAAGTCCCAAAATGAGGGGTATGCCGCCAAAGACTGAATGGACAAAATTGGGAATTATGCCCAGAATTGCTTTGAATGGTGTTAACAGTCCCGAAAAAATCGTCTTAAATACGTTTGAGATACCAATGGCATCCGACATATTTAGGATTTGGCTTAGCATTTCTGTGAAATGCACGGGGCAATTTGTTGATAAAAGTTCATGTATCTCCGATGCTGTCCTTGCAACTTGGAGATCATACGTCTCTTTTGATGACGTGATGGGCACTGTTGTCTGTAAAAGCACAGACTTCATTCTGCTTAAAGTATCAATTCGTATAGAAGAGACATTCAAAGGAGGCCAAATCGGCGTCTCGGAATCTCCAGGGCCGTTTGGAAACAATGCTTGCATACAGCAAGTGACCATGGAAGTCACGCTTACGAGATATGCTTTCCCTGGCACCAAGCCACAACAGCTGTGATCTGTTATTAGAATGTAACTCCCGTTAGAAAGCTGCCTAAAGAAGGGCTCTATCTGCGTTGCAGGTGCGACGTGTTGGTGGCATGAAAGGTTTTTTGAAGTTCCTTCACAGGCCCCATGTAAATTAATACCCTGGCACAAAAGTATACCGCTTAGTGAATGTTTGCAATTTTCACCACTAAGAAATACATTTTTGTTGTTGTCACTGAAGCATGTGTGTGTATATGGTAATTTCCATGATGACTTAATGTACCCTTTTCCCAATCGTTCATACTGGCCTGTCGGTATATACTCAAGGCAATTTTTAAATTGGAAAGTTGTTATCAGAATTGTGATAATCCCGTGTATTATCCATTCAATGACAGGTCTTTCTGACATTGTCAATGGTAATCTCTCAAGTTTTTCGATGCGCAGGATTGTATAGTCTGCTCCTTTCTGTGCCAAACTGATTTGTTTATCAGTAAGGTCAAAGATGGAAAACAATGACGTTGTGTTGATTAAACACCATGGCACATAGCCTGAACGACGATTTTGCAGCGTCCAGCCTAGCTGTACAATAGAACGCAATTGTGACTGGCCATGTTGTAACATTAGCAAGTCTTTATCTATTATATCGATGGCAGATGATACAATACTGTCCAGTGAATATATTCTGGAGGACAGAGTCATTAACCCATTGTCCACAACAGAAAGTGATTTTTCCAAATTAATACGATCAATTTCTCGTATTTTTTCTGCTGTTTCAATTTGCATTACTTTCCATGCCTCGTTGTATGCCGCATATACACTTGCCGCTATGAAACGTTTTTGACGCTGTTTGCGTGGTCACATAATGAAATCGCGCAAGTCAGCACCATCTTTAAGTAAAGATAAATGTTGCTTAATTTCTGCCAGTGTGGATGATTCAAGCCATTCAAGGCACAGCTTCCCTACACTGTATGTTGTTACTATCCCTGGATGTTGTCTCTGGGAGTATCTAGGGTCTGGTCTGGTCATTTTTCAACCCCTGTGTATTGTTCAGGAATCTATCTTGACAGTTATTCGTGTCAGTAGGCCAGATTAACCACTTTTTCCAATCAGGATGTGTTCTGTTTAGATGTAAAATTTTTGATACGTCTATTTCAATCTCGGTGGTTGCATTATCAGGTATTGGCTTTGGAATAGAGGGTTTGTTAAGGTCTTTAATCTTAGCTAGGCCAAGACAGGTTGTTTGGTGAATTGTGTTATTTAAGAACATTATTTGTTCTGGGATCATGCAGGCTCGAAATAATGCTTCTAGACCTTGTACCTGCCAATCTTTTGTACCCCAGATGGTTTTTGTTTCAATGTTGTTTTTCCAGAAATCAAAACCAAATGTCATCATTTTTTCATAAAATGCTTCTGAATATATCAATTTAGTATTTGTCAGAATTGTTTTCATCCCTGTTTTATCCAACAGTTTATAATAAAATGTTTCTGCATCACTTGTGTTAAACCCTGAGAAGTATTGGAATTTCTCATAGAATGTTTTTGAACTACTTTTAGGTGGAGTAGCACAATGTTCCCATTGGTTATATTTAAACACATTTCTAGGTTGTGCAGATTTATGTAAGTAATGGTCTGCGTAATGTGAGAAACAGTACATCTGTTCATAATTAGATGAACCTTGTAAATAATCATGTTCTTGAAATCTTGCTGACAACACTAAATCTGACATCATATTATTTATACTTTCAAAGTCCCAATCATCAGAGAATGTACTTGGTTTTACAAAGTCACTTAATGAAACCTTGAACTGGTGAGGATATTTCAAGATCTCGACCGGGCCATATACTTCATAGTCAGTCTTGTCCCACACTACCCCGCCGGGTATTGGAATGGCTGTGACATTTACTGATGATAGTCCTCTTTTTTTGGCGTGAGATGATTTGTGTGGTTTCAGGACTAAGTTGATGTTCTGACTTGCTGTGTCCATTGAACTGTAATACATTTTCCTAAAATTAAAACCAAAATTAGGCATAGTAGGAGTATAAGTACCCCTGATGCAATCCAATGCTCAAACAGTGGTGCATTCAGAAATGCTTCCTTGAGTTGATGAAAGAGTTCTGTTGTTTTTTCTTTAAAAGTCTTTGTTTCTGGCGTCACTTCAGGGTCGCTTTGATCTTCAGAAAGGTTATCGAAATTGATGAAGTAACCAGAGGCAGTTCTGCCAATTGTTGGAATTGTTTTCTCAATTTGCTTTTCATTAGCACATTCTGATGCCACATCATTGTAGACTGGTGTTTCATGACGAACTGTTTCAATCTGTGTTTCAAGAGGCACGAGTTCCATGGCATTATTGCATAGTCCCTCTCTATGCACTGCAGGTTTATCAAATGTGATTAGTCTTTCAGTTTGAACCTCTTGGATTGTTGCAAATTTGGGTATTCTGTTATTTCTTGGGAGTCCACTTGGCCTACTGTTGATTATAGGCCACATGCTAGGCCACATGCTTGTGGTTTTACCAGGTCGATTGATACAACTCTGTTCTCCTTTTTACCAGCAAGGGGCGGTAGTACTACTGATCTTGTTCCGTTGATTGCTAAGACAGGTACTGCTTTTCTGTAAGAAGGCCCAAATTCCTTCTTCACCGCTATTTTTTCTCTGACCAGATCTCCAATCTTTGGAATCCAGACAGCTCTTGCTGGGACTGGTGGTGTGTCTTCAGTGGTAGTTGGCTGTTGCTTTATTTTTATGTTGCTTAAGGATTTTCTTGTTTCATTCAAGTCCTGTAAAACAGCCAAATGATCTTTGATGTCAAAGTTTTTATTCTTATCTTTTACCACTGAAGCCTGACTATCAAGATCCGGGACATGCATTCTAGTTCCGAACAATAGTTCGTACGGGCTGAAACCTTTTAGAGAATTTGTTGGCAAATTATTTCGACTACGTTGGACACTTATTAAATATTTTACCCACCCATCACCCGAACCTAATACCTTCGCTGTTATAGATTGCTTTATGTCTCGGTTTTTTCTTTCCACTACACTGTTCCCCTCAGGGTGAAATGGACAAGAGAATCGCAACCCAATGCCCATACTGGTCATGGCCTCCTTATAAGCTCGAGAGCTGAAAGTAGGACCCTGGCAATTGCGTATGTGCCGATAAAGACTCGCAGATCTTTTATAACAGTTTTGGTGTCAGCCGAGCGCTGGGGCCACATTTTTAAAGTGAATGTAGTCTTAAACAATCAATAGGACGCTGGATTGCATATAGACAGCATTACCCTGTCCATAAATGGTATCTGGGCAACAGGCTGGACCGGTTCACTACTGCGATCTCTGCTGCAGTCTTGACAGTTTTTTGCAAATATTTGATGTTGCACGCTCATCCCCGGCCACCAGTACTCTGATTGTAATTCAGTCAGAGATTATTTGATCTTTTTGTGCCTCGGACCCAATCCCATGTGTGCATCTGCTATTAAAAAGATTTTCCGGTTCGTGTTTGGAATTACCCTATCCCCCACTCCAGGGATTCGAGCAAAAGGAACGGAGTTTGCATCAATTACGTATGCATAATTGAGTGGATAGTTCACAGGTAGTACTGCACAGTCGCCTTTTAAGGACGTTTTTACTGCCAGCATGGTTTCCCCGTCTATGTATTGTTCTGAACGCTTTTTTGTGGCTACGGAAGCCGGTTTAGTTGCTTCCGCTATGGCTGTATTAGCCAATGAATTCCCTGCAACGTGAACGCCATCACGTTGATGACAGAGTGTGTATCACATGAGTCTTTTGTAGTTCTTTCTGTAAAAGAACTACTTGTTTCCAAAGCATTTTATGCTTGATTGTGGCACCTGTGTCATCTTTGTAATCATTTTGAACCCAGCTCTGCAACTCATTATTGTAAGAGTGGACGCAAAAATGCGAATCGCACACGATTAGTGTCGGGAATTCAGGTTCTGCATTTTCAAGCGCCATCTTTAAAGATCTGATTTCAGCTCGCTGAGCCGAACATTTTCTCAGTGATTCAGTTTTTGTTATTTTTGGTCTGAATTTACCGCAGAGCCAGCGACCTTTAAAAATCGCGCAGGCTGCATCGTAGGATTTATTTTCTACATTGCAATGCTGTACAAATCTGTCTGTATGTATTATACAGGAGTACTGTTGTAGAGGAAGAATTTCGATTGGCAGAGGATATTCTTTTTCATAAGTTAAATCATTCAGTTTTTTCATGTGCGGGGCAAAATAGTATTTCACGTCTTCTGCAGCAAGAGAATTTTCCCACTGTATCCATTTCGGATCCAGTGACACTGTAGGCAGGTTTATTGGGCTGAATAGTGCCTTGAAGGCGGATTCTGCTGTGAGAACAGTGATCCTTTTGCCTTGTGCTAGTTCTCGTTCTTTCGCTATAGCAGTTGGCACTGCTTTCACAGTATTTCCTGTGAGACTGAATGTTTTTTCTGCTTGTGTGTACAAGTGAGTTTTGTAAGCTATTGGTACTGTTTCTCCCTCATTAGAGGTCAGGTACGTGAATCCGCATCTTCCTGGGATGACTCGGATTACAAGGTTGCGTGTATTGTCATGTGTTTCTAATTTTGTTTTTGCTAACATGTCTGTTTGCAGTGATCTCAAAATTTCTGTGTGTTTTTGAGTCCAGTTGATTGGTTTAAAATCAGGTTTAATGAATTCGTAGAGAGGTTTAACCCTCTCCGCATAATTTAGAATGTAAGTTCTTCCGAAATTCAGGAACCCTAGAATCGATTGTAAGCTCTTCAGCGTTTTAGGTGCTTGGAGTACAGCGCACTTCTCTAAAAAGTTGTCCGCTAGGCTTTTCCCCTTCACTTGATAATTCGTATCCTAAAAATAAGACTGTCAGATGGGCAATTCTTGACTTTTTAAAGTTGAATTTGTAACCCTCTGCAGCGAACCCAAGTATTATGGTGTTCACCCTTTTCAAGTGAGTATCCAAGTCGTCGTCTGTTAGATAGATGTCATCGACATAAGATAATGCCTCATCATCATATATTTGTAGTAACTCTGTTACTCTGGCTGAGAATAGTCCTGGGCTGTTATTGAATCCCTGTGGGAGCCTACAGAAATTTTTCTGTGACCCCATTATTGAGAAAGCGGTCAAGTATCTGCTTTCTAGTGCAATATTTTGACAAAAGAAACCATTAGATATGTCTAATGTTGTTTTGTATTTTTTGCGAACTATGTTATTCATTAGTGCAGCACTATGCGAATTTTGTACTACAAATGTTTTGCAACATGAGTTTAGGTGTCTGTAGTCCAAAACTAGACGATACGAATCGTCCGGTTTGGAGACAGGAAACAAAGGATTGTTAATTTGAGAGGTGCATGTTTCAATCACCCCCTGGTATTCAAGTTGATCTAAAATTTCCTTGACCTGTTTTTTAGCTTCTTGCTTAATTGGATACTGCCTTTGTGCAGTCGGTTGACTTTTTAACTGGATTTTGTGAGGAGGAGAGTCCTCATCCCATCCTACATGATTCTTATATAATGCTGGTGCCTGGGCTAATGCCCATTTCCTCGCATATATATATTTAGTGTGAATTGGAATGTGATTTGAGAAGGCAGGCATAATCATTTCTTCGCCATGAGGGCACTCCCTGACAAACTCCGGGGGCCAATCTTTCTCATCTAACAGGATGTCATAGCCTTTTGAGAGGTTATCCCAAAATAGACCCCTTATTTTCCTAGTCTTCTCACCCTCTATACGCATTGTTATTTCGTATATCTTATGAGGTTCGCTAACTCTGGTGTCGGCAGTTTCTACTTGAATGTATTCATTCGTGTCCACTGTCTCCAGATGACTCATCAGGATCTTGCGAGCTATGGTGATTTCTGCTGCCTTGTCTTGCATTGTCTGTGCCCACTCCTCGTTTTTCAGGTGTGTCCTCAGTATTCTCGGCATGTTCGATTACTCTAATACTGGCTACCTTCTTTCTTGGAAATTGTAATTTTTTACTTTGAGCAGGTTCCTTGTCTTTGGACTTGGTGTGCTCTCCTGGGTCTGACCGTCCTCTTCTTTCCGATTTCTGCAAAAAAGATTGAGAGGGACTTGTATCAATACTTTGATATCTATCAGATTTCTTCAAGTTATCCCTATTTCTAAGGTTATATCTTTTCTCAGAGTGCTCCCTCTGGGGAGACTGGTGTTCTCGAGTCGGAGTTCTTTCCCTCCGTCGAGGAGACCTTCCTCTGGACTGGAAATTTTTTTCTTTGGGAGTGGATTGTTTATTTCCATCCCAGCTCTTTTTAGGAGTGTTTAAATTATTTTTAATGAATAATTTTTCAGGATTTTCGAGTAGTTGGGGTTTTACTGGTTTCCCACCCAAGCTATCTCTACCTAATTCTTCATAGCATTTTTCTATAATTCTGGCAAGCTCAATTGGTTGATCTGTTATATCTGTTTCCTTCAATTTCTGGCGGATCGCCACAGATGCTGCTTCTCCTTTTATATTGGCTAGTAATATAGCCGAGACCTGCTTGAAGTCTTTCAGTAATTTCATACCAAGAGTTAAAGCAGGTTCTGGACCGTATTCATTCTGAATCTGTTTTAGCACATCTGGTATTACCGCCATTGACGGAACACCATGTGTTTTTGTGTAAATGGAAGCAAAGGCTGTACCCCAAGTGTCACAGTCCTCCACATGTGGTGTGACCCCCATTGGAAGGCAGATGGTCAGAATTCTGTGTTTCTCAATAGGGGTACTATTCGGAAATACTGCCTCTATTTGAGTAATTTTCTGCGCTAACAAGAAAGGAATTTGTTCCCGTTTTATGGGTGTTTTACCAAGACATGATTGTTTGTTCTGTGGTGTAATTTTATTTGTATTCCCCTGATGAGGGGTCAGCTGTGGAACATTAACAGCTGTTTGGACTGTTGCAGTCCGCATTACATATTGGACTAATTGTCTATGTATTTTAATTAATGTTTTTAGCTGTGCTAAAAGTTCTTCTTTTGACATTTTTGCAATGTCCGGATGTGGTGTGTAGCTGGCTAGAACCGGCCACGTTGCTCCTGGTCTACCTAGTGGACCGAGCCTGGTAATATGATCATTGTGTTTTAGGGCACCTTTAAACCAGAGCAGATGCTCTTGGTATTTTAATGGGATTTTAATCTCCTTGAAAGGAGCGTACTCATCCAGTGGATCCTCTATTTTGTAATAGTGGAACTCGTGTGTTGTAGCGTTTGCTGCTGGAAATTTTATCCAGGAATAGGATACCTCTGTCTGCCGATATTCGTGTGCCTCTATCACGAAGACGACTGTGCCACCTTGTGTGGTCAGTCCGTTTTCCATACGTTTTAACATTATAGTTTTTCTTATGTTGACCGGAATGATAATCGCACCCGGTTCATTAATTCCTGTAACATCGGGACCCTGCTGAGTCGCATTTACTGCTGCTTCAGTGGTTCCGTTGTCATCGCCATTTTCTGACATTGTATAAATGAAAGTTTTGCAGAGCAGGTCTCCAAGGAGACAAAGATTAGGTGCACAATATTTTGGAGCACTGTATCCTTCAACGTTGAATAAACCAGAGCTTTACATAGGAATCTCTTCCTACTAAGTTCCGGCGGATTTTAACCTTTCACCCACTCCAGACGTCTATTGGAGTATTTACAGGAGAAAGGGTCTGTGTGAAAAAGCACGACTGAGTTACTCTAACGTCTTGCGTTAGTTTTATCGCCTTACCAAACGTTGGGCGCCATGTAGTGTAGTTCCTATTTTCCCTATAGGCCCTGCGCATTGGAATAACATAAACAGCTGTGTAGACGTAGAAGTGCGGTCTTCTAGTTCTCTACTGACTATGTTAGACTTAATTGGGTTTGTACCAGCTAGCTCAGAGGTCACTGGAAACTTTCTTGACTGAATAGGAAGTGATCAGCTTCCCTGGCTCAGACAAGAAGGGATTCAGCTTTCCAACAACCGCATTAACATGACAACTTTGCTCCTCAGAATAAGAGTCAATCTCTAGAGTTGTGTGAAACAATAGACAGCTATTTCACTCAGTCAGTTGTGCAGATTACTTTCACCAGTATGCAGAGAATAGAGAGACGGGTGTTTTCAATAAAAGGTGTTATTTATTGAACAGTCTTTCTTCTCATGCAAGAGAAATGAATTGCCACAATTGCAAGACTTGTTATTATAAAAAGTGCGTACAGTAAAAGGAGTATTGCGAAATAATACTGTAAAAGCATTGATATGGTTTCTTAGCCATACGATAGTTAAAATGAATAAAATATATACATTTGGCTAACGTCCTCAACTGGTGCTTCTAACTACGCCTACCCCGGTGTACCTGACCTAATACTTGGGAGGGAGTAAGTAAGTAGCAGTTTAAGTTAAGTTGGTTTTGCCAAGGGTTTGCTTCAAGAATTCTCTCTAAGGGTTTAGTCAACACCGTACCTTTGGAATAGAATGTTGGAGGTCTGGTATCTCCTCTCAGGACTCGATATTCCAGTTACCCGCGAGGGTAGGCTGGAAACGCCGGAGCTGGATTTTCTCGGCAGGAGAAAAGACAGCGTCTTTCTCAGCGCGTCAAGGAGGATGAGGGGCAGCGTTCGTGGGCTTCTCTCATCTTCTGGGCTCTGCAAGGGACAGCTGTTCTGCTCCTGTATTCACCACCACCATCGTATTTGCTTAAGGCAACGTTGGTATTACTTATACCTGAAAGGTGCCTTGTTTGACGTAAGTTTTTGGACATAAGACGTCAATAAAGATGTCACTAAGAACTGGTCGTTCTTACAGTGCTCGTTAGAGTTCTATTACTAATCAAAACAAAGCAAGCGGGGCTTTCCCAGGTTGCTGGGGTTTTATCTGTTGAAAGAACTCGGAGTGTTATCTAGGAATCTAAGGAAGTGGCTTCTGCTGTGTCATGTACTTTAATGAGCTGCAGAGACGAGTTACTGAAATATGGCTCTGATCGTTTATGCCATTATAGGGATATGTATTGATTATAGCCGTATAGGGGCATAAGGTCACAATATTGATCGGGGTCCTAGATAAAACACAACAGGTACCCCTACTGAATGTAACATTCCCCCCTCTGCTGTGTTCTGACCTCCTAATGTAGTATTAATGATGTTCCGCTCCAATTTAATCAGCCTGTCCTCGATTGAGGCTGGTTTTAGTGCCAGAGGATCTATTAATGCAGTTACCATTGCCTCAAGCTTTTTCCAAAACACATGCTCCTATACTGGAGGTAGAGAGCTGGCTAATAGGGGTGGCAAGCGTGTTGGAGGGGGACCCATTTCCGGAACCTTTAGCAATATTTCTAAGTTTTGGTCTAGTGGATTTTGGGGTATTCGCTTTTTGACTTTGTCTCTGTGTGCCACTGCCCTTCCTTTTCTTAGATGGTGGCTCCTTGCCACGCCATTGTTATGGCGTGTGGCAGCTTTCTGACCCCTAGTTTTTACAGGTGAGCTGTTTCTTACGCTTGTTGGTGCGGAGGAAAGGAAACAGTCTGTCTCAGTGTCCAGAGTAAAATTTGCAGGGGAAGTGATTTTATCCTTATTGAATTGTAAAGAGGAGATAAGGGACGTATCGTGGGAAGGTTTGTTAGGTGGCAACTGGGTTCTAGTGCGATCCTACGTTCTGTAAGCTCTATCTTGTGTATCAAGACTGATTCAGCTCTCAGGAGAAAGGCGTCTAGAGACCAGACAACCCCCTGCCCTGTAGCACCCATGATTATGCTGCTTATAAAAATATGGCACAAGGTAGTCCCGCTAAAGCCTTCAAATAGTCATAATGTACCTCGAGTCCCAGATGTTAATGGTAGGCCCAGCCCAGCCTCTGCCAGTCTCTTGGTCCGGGCTATGCGGGGTTAAAGGCAGCGCTATAAGCGTGATGGATGACACTTCTCCCTCACTATCCGCACCTCAGGCATCACTAGAGATGCTGGGACTAGTAGTCCCTGTGTGGCAAACTTGCAAAGTTCTGGCGATAAGTTGACCCTGGGACTCCTGTCCCACCAGGGGTTTAGGGAAATGAAGGTCTGTGGAAGTGATGATCTCAGGTCTCCAAATCCCGATTGCTTGTGTGCAGGGCCAGTCATAGGCTGTGCCTCATCTGATTGAGCCGAGGGCACACACTCACTCCGCCTGATAGCAATTGTGGTCTGTGCTAGCGGGATTCTGCTGTGGTTGCTTTCGGAGTGCTGTGGTAGCGCTGATAGGCTCACCGGATCTCTGTGGTGTCTGCAGTACTCCACACTAAGACCACACTGCAGTGTGCCGCTGGGGGTCAAGGCGGCAAGAGGCGGCAGGAGGCATGCTCTACCTCGTACTTGGTCACTCACGTACCTCTTGGTGCTTGGAGCACTGAAGACCCGTGGCCCGTACCTCACCTGAGCCAAACAACATTGGACCCCCCCTTCTTTGCCAAACTCAGCCGGCGGTCAGCCAGGTGCCGGCACTGAATTCAGACCGGTCTCAGCAGTATCGAGTCCTCCACGCACACACAGTAAGTGGCGGCTCGCTGTCAGGACTTATAAAAACAAAGGTTTTTCGATATATAGTAAAGTGCAGTGTGGGGATAGAATTACTGATTCATGCCTTTCATTATAAGGAATAAAGGTGGGTATAAAAGAGTGGCAAGCAGGAGGTAGAGGAATCTAGAGGAAGGAGGGTGCCATAATCAGGAGGAAAGTCAAGGGTAAAATAAGTAATTGTGACTGGCGGAAAATGAGCAGGATGGGACAGGAGAAAATAAAAAGATGAGGTCCTGACTCAATTTTTGTGTTTTACAGTAAGGTAAGTGCTCACACTGGGAAAATATGTGCTGTAAAATCCATCATTTTTATCAAATTTTTTTTCAAACTTTTCTTGAGGGGAGAACTGTCTTCCTGGATCCATGCACCACATTCAAAGGACGAGAGCCTCAATAAGGGGGGGACGCACCAAGAGTGTAGTCCTTGTCTCTGTTGCAATATCACAAAGAAACAATAATGCTACTGCATCTCCTCCTACCCTGGGCCATGAGCTGCAATCACATTAGCAGGCAGCATCTGCCCGGCTTTATTCAAGAGAGGGCAGGTGGAGGGGAAGAAGAGTGCAATCAGATGATACTCACCATGTTTCACAGAGACAGGCAATTAGTGTGCCAAAGATGTATTTTCTTCCAGTTCTTGATCAGTACAAAATAGACCTAAATCTATGACATGCTGGCTCTAATCTCATGATCCCACAGACTTAAAAGTGGTAGATGCACCCATAATTCCAATCGTGTTTGGATGGTACACTGAACTGATCTGCACCTGCATAGCCATTTGACCCATGTCACCTTGGATGACCTGATATTGTAAGCTCCTGGTCATGACATGCACCCCATGCCATGTATCTAGTTGCTACTGCCAAATGACTGGTCTTTAAAGAAAGAAATGGCATTACCTATATTTTCATTAGTGACTGTATCACAATTGTAAGTCGACCCAAGGACTCAGTCTCCTTTCCTATCTTTTTCCAAGTGAACTTTATAAACACCATTTACCCTTCAAGAGTCATTTCCTCCTGAAGAAAACACATTTTAAAGCTGGCACTTACTATATCTGCGGAATTAAAGTATATATGTGATTGCCCAAGGACTGGTTGTTGCTGGTCTGATTTGATTATTTTGCCCAAGACTCAAATTGCTTTGCAGGTACAGCACAATGCAATTGAAATTCATGCTGCAAGAACAATCTCAAGAGCAATGTGTCCCGATCAAAGATTGTTTCATGGAGGTATAGTTCAAAAAGGAAATCATGGAAAACTTTTTATGCAAGGAAAGCAACCAACCCTGTTATGTTATGTTATGTTAACAACAACTTCTAAAGCGCACGGGCACCCAAGGGTTTCATGGCGCTATTGGTGAGGAAAATTGCTGACAGATAACCTATGCAGATGCTTGCTTAAAAAGCCAGGTCTTTAAAGCTTTCCTGAATACCAAAATATTATCACAGCTTCTGATTATCAGAGGAAAGGCATTCCAGGCTTTAGGGGCAAGATGGGCTAAGCGGCAGCCACCTTGTCGCTGCCGTTTAAAAGAGGGAATAGTGAGTAAATAAAGATAGGCTGAACGGAGATTTCGAGTAGGCTCATACTTCACAATCATACTGTTAATGAACCTGGGGCTTTTCATAATTAAAGATTACGACCTTTCTGTTTTTTAAAGAATATAATAGGGGCTTAAGATATAAATTAAACAGGAGTGGGGACAGGGAGGAGCCTTGAGGGACCCCATAAGTAGGGACACCCTTGGGGGCAGTGAAGTTCCCAAGCCGAACAGCCTGGGTACGGTCAGTCAGGAAAGATTTGACCCAGCTGAGTGCAGAGCCACGCAGGCCGGCCTGTGCGACACAGTGCAATAAGATGGTGTGGTCAACCGTGTTGAACGCTGCAGACAAGTCCAGGAGCACTAGGGCTTGATGTATACCCTTGTCAGCGTTGGATCTAATGGTTTCCAGGTCTGCTAGGATCACAGTATCTGTTGAATGTGCCGGACAAAAGCCAGCCTGGTTGGGTTCCAGATAGTCTGTTTTTTTCTGTGAAGTTGGAAAGGCACCTAGCCACATGTGCTTCCAAGATTTTAGCTCCAAACGGGAGGAGAGATATAGGCCGGTAATTGGAAAGATGGGAGGGATCAGCCCCGGATTTTTTGATAAGGGGAACCACCATTGAATTTTTAAAGGCACCAGAGACCTTACCCTGCTCAAGTGACTCGTTAAGACGGGGGAGTACACTTTGAGGTAGAGCTGAAAAAATGTCTTTTAAGACATGAGGGGGACAAAGTCATTGGGTGAGCCCGATTAGACCCGGGTCATAAGTTCAGCTAATGTAGAGGGGTCAATGGGAGGGCTAGAATCTAATGTGAAGGGATTGCTAAGCATGCCTTCCAGGGAATCCAGGTTAGTGCATTTAGGTATACTCTCTTTGATAGTGGCTATTTTATCGAAAAAGAAGTCATTTAAGGAGTTACAGAGCTCTTGAGTGGATACTTGAGCTGAAGCTGTTCTGTCGTCATTGCATAAGTCATCCACAACCTTAAATATTTCCTTAGATTTATTTTGAGCTTTTAAAATTCTCTCAGAAAAGTAAGCCGCTTTGGTATTTAATATGGCTGTTTTATATTCTCTGCGGGCAATCTATATTGCTCCCTGCCTTCAACGGAGTAGCTATGTCTCCATTTCCTCTCATATTGACGCAGTTCCAGTTTTTGTTTTTTAAGGTCGAGAGAAAACCATTTAGGAGCGTCTGATCGACAAGCACGAGAGACAAAGAGATGCTTCAGAGATCTAGATGTAACTAGGTCTGATACTTGGACCCTGTTTGAAATGGGAGTCTCTAATTGGCAAGACTTTGCACCTTTGTCCAAGTAGGAACCCTTCTTCCTAGTCCGGATAGGGGAGTTACACTCCTAAAATAATGCTTGCTCACCCCCTTGGTAGCTTGGCATAACCAACATATATATCCAAAACAAGACCAAATACGATGAAAATCCACCATACTGTTCACAGAAATCTTCAATGATCAAAATAGATTTGAAACACAATTCTTTGTAGTCAATAGCTCCGTCTGGGGCTATCACGGCATCGTGAACAATGAATCCAAACAGTTCTGGCTGATCGTAGCATCGCGGGCCAGCTACAGTGTCGGAAAGACCTGCAGAACAGTACCTTTTGAAATGTAGGGCGTCGGCGACCTCTTGCTGAGCCCCGAAGAGCCAGCATCCCCAGGCGTCGGTTCCAGAGGTCGGTGCAGGAGTTGTGGGACCTTGAAGTCACGCGTGTTGCAGATCTAGCCGGGTCTGGTGGCTCAGTGGACTAATGCGTCCATTGCAGGGGCCTGTGTTCGACCTCATGGTCACAGGTTCAAATCCCGGCAGTCCACTCAGCCTTTCATCCATCTGAGGTCAAGACACCTACGGGTAATCGTGCACTTTACTAATACACCTGTTATGTTATGTTATCTAACTCCTCGCGGTTGAAGTTGGGAGCGCTGGCGTTGGCAGGCATGAGGGCTGCAGTGCAAAGTGGAGCGGTGCGGATTGCGGTGCCCTCAGGTCGCGGTGCAGGCAGCAGGTGGTTGAGGGTCATCCAGTGGCATTGGTGAGACCAGGGCTGCTGTACGAAGTGATGCCGTGCTTGTCGCGGTGCTGGCAGGTCATGGTGCATGCAGCTGCATCATCGTTGCTGAAGCGCTGTTGTCGGCTGATGAACTGGAGTCTATGGCACCGGCATCGGTAGGCCAAGGCTGCGGTGCAGGATGAGGATGGTGCATTGTGTAACTTACCAGCGTGCCCTCGAACAATGGTGCAAGCAGCTGCATTGAAGTCGGCGTGGAGCGGCGGCGTTTTTGATACCAGGGCGGTGGGGTTAAGCGAGGGGGTGCAGAGTGCAGTGCCCACAGGTCACGGTGCAAGCAGTGGCTCAGTGGTGGCGGCAAGTGGCATCGTCAGTGAGACCAGGGTTGCTGTGCAAGGTGTGGCGCTGCCATCTGTGGTGCCTTCAGGACATGGAGTATGCAGCGGCGGCGTTGATGGTGTTGGGTTGCTTTTTCTTCTGTTGCAGCACAAAACAGACAGTCCCCAGTGCTGGTAACAGATACACTTGAGGTCTTTGCTGATCCTAGGGCTTCTTGAACAGGGGGCAAGTTCTACCTCAAGCCCTTGGAGAAATTTACAAAAAGAAAGTTTCAGAAAGTTCAGTCCAGTCCTTTCACTGCCCAATACAGAAGCAGCAACTGCAGGCCAAGACAGCAGAGCACACAACACAATTGTAGTCCCTTCTCCCAATTTCTCCAGCGCTTGTTCTTGGAAGTCTTCTTGGTTACAAAAAAGAGTTTTAAAGTTCTGGAGTATGGGCCCCAATATTTATATTACAGATTCCTTTTGTCTTCTCAGACAGAGAAAGTCTGTGCTTAGTCCAAACCAGTGTGGCCCTCTCTATCGCAGCTTCCCAGCAGGAGTCGGAGACAGCATTGACTACAACTGGTCCATTCAGGTGCAAGGAAATTTCTTCTCACCACTCTAAATGCAGCCCAGGTCTATTCAGCCCTGCCCTGGCTCATCCAGGAAAGGCAGGATACACCTCGATCCCTCCCCCCACCCCAGTGGCTGTCTGAAGAGAATGCACATCCCCAGCCCCATTCTACCCTAGGGACAGCTACCCTTTCCATAGTGAAAACAAAATGCACTGTAATTTACTACTAGGACATGTCACACACACCAGCACATGTCCGACCTTTACCATACACAGCACCTGCCCAAAAGGGTACCTTGGACCTGCCTTAGGGTTGACTTACATATAAGAAAAGGGAAGATAAGGAACTGGCAAGTAGGTGAACTTGCCAAGTAGGCATGACAGTTACAAACTGCGCAAAGACTATGCAGTGGCAGGTCTGAATTGCCTTTTCTGGGCTACTCATGTGGGTGGCACAATCGGTGCTGCAGGCCTACTAGTAGCATTTGATTTACAAGCCCTGAAACACTCAGTGCACTTAACTAGCGGCTTACCAGTAAATCAAATATGCCAATCATGAAAACACCAATCCATAACACAGTTTACAACAGGAGCCCTTTAACATTGAACAGCAGTGAGAATGGAAGCTGAGACACTAAACCAGTAAAAACCGGGAAGTCAGAAAGCAAAAAGTCAGGGGAAACACACCAATAGATGACAGGTCAAACATATGTCCCCTCCAGCTGAAGGTAGGGAGAACCACCCAACCTCCTCGGAGTTTCCTTCACTAAGGCGGAAGAACTGGGACAGACCATCAGCGTTGGCGTGTTCTGTGCCAGGGCAGTGTTCCACTGTAAAGTCCATTCCCTGTAGGGAGATGAACCACCTCAACAGTTTTGGGTTTTGACCCCTCGTTTACATCAACCATCTGAGGGGCCTGCAGTCTGTCTGAACTCAGAAGCGAGTCCCAAACAGATAGGGTCATAGCTTGCACAGTGCCCAGACCACAGTAAGAGGTTCCCTTTCTATGTCATTCCACCTCAGTTCCCTGAGGAGTAGTCTCCTGCTAGAGAAGACTACAGGCTGGTCTAGGCCCTCTTCATTCAGTTGTGAGAGCACCGCTCTCACACCATGCTCTGAAGCATCAGCCTGCACTACGAATTCCTTGGAGAAGTGGGTGCCTTGAGCAAGGGCGCCAGGCACATGGCTGCCTTCAGGGCATCAAAAACTTTCTGGCAGACATCAGTCCAGATCACCTTGCTGGGCTGCTTTCTTGGGAAAATCCAAATTCATGGTGCTAACTAAGAACTGTCCGGTCCGGAGCTCAGTTAGTATGGGTGGAATCAAGTTGGATCAAGTGGAGAACATGATCTATCTGGGGGTTACGCTAGATAGTCGTCTGAAGTGGAAAGCACAAGCTGATGCTCAACATCTCAAGTTTGCCCGACTTACTGGCTGCCTCCTTAGCGAGCAAAGGAAATCTATCACCAAGCGGGTCACCCCAGCTCTTAAAATCTATGATGCCAAAATCAATCCTGCGATCCTATATGGTGCAGATCTGTGGGGCCATATGGATCTTACGGGTCTGTATAAAATACAGTGTAAATTCCTCCGAAATTTGGTAGGTTTGCCACAGTCGTCCCCCTCTATTCCCCTCTGCCTGGACTTGGGATGCCTTCCGATTAATGAGATGGCCAGATTTAGACTGGTTGCTTTCTGGAGGCGCCTATGGACCTCCCCCGAGCTTACACTATTTGCAAACGGGGTAGCAGAAGTTAGGTCAATCAGGGGATCAGAGAAAATTCCCTGGTTCCAAACGGTAAAATCCATCCTGATGGACATGGGCCTAGAGCAGTTATGGATATCCCCTGCCACCGTTACCTTCCCTTCCAAATTGGCATTAAAAGAATTGTATTGGTCTATGCTTCGTTTGACTAGAATCAATGCCTCTAGTTCTACCAACCTCACGGGCAGGTTCCTTTCCTTCAAGCTGGACCCATCTCGTGAACAATATTGGGATAAGGTTTCCAAATCCTTAGACAGGAAACTCTTTCACCAGTTCCGGGTAGGCTCACTGCCATTGAACACCTTCACGAAAAACTGGCCATCAAGTACCACGGATCATTGTAAATGGTGCCCAGGTCATAAGGAAACAGTGGGCCATTTTCTGTTTGCTTGTCCTAGATACCATGCTCCTAGGGCTAAATGGCTAAAACCATTGTTTCAGCGCCTGCCCATTAGAAAATCTGAGGAGGCCATTCATGTATTAAGAACTAACACACTAGAAGTTATTACAGTGTGTACGGCCAAATACCTGGGCTGGGCCTGGATACTCAGGGCAAAACATTAGTCTAACTTAGACCTTTTTTTAACACACCGATGTTATATGCTTCTTCTTTTTTTTATTGTTTGGAATTTATTTGTAATCCTTTTTCCCCTCAAGGAAAATTTGATTCAGTACTGTCTTTACATTGTTAATGCTTTTCTTATTGTTAATGAATTTATTGCTAATTAATGTTTGTTATTAATTGTCTTTTATGATTTTTTTAATCGAAATAAAGACTTTAAAACCTGAACCTGATAGGGTCATAGCTTGCACAGTGCCCAGACCACAGTAAGAGGTTCCCTTTCTATGTCATTCCACCTCAGTTCCCTGAGGAGTAGTCTCCTGCTAGAGAAGACTACAGGCTGGTCTAGGCCCTCTTCATTCAGTTGTG
Organism: Lissotriton vulgaris; assembly: GCF_964263255.1. Classification (NCBI taxonomy): domain Eukaryota; kingdom Metazoa; phylum Chordata; class Amphibia; order Caudata; family Salamandridae; genus Lissotriton; species Lissotriton vulgaris. The sequence goes on along the minus strand of NC_141694.1, from coordinate 1,080,499,964 downwards.
AAAGCACCGCTCTCACACCATGCTCTGAAGCATCAGCCTGCACTACGAATTCCTTGGAGAAGTGGGTGCCTTGAGCAAGGGCGCCAGACACATGGCTGCCTTCAGGGCATCAAAAACTTTCTGGCAGACATCAGTCCAGATCACCTTGCTGGGCTGCTTTCTTGAGGTCAGCTCTATCAAGTGGGCAACAATAGTGTCATAGCCCTTAACAAATCTCCTGTGGTAACCAGTGAGACCTAAAATAGCTCTCACATCTGCCTGGATCTTGGGGGCTCTCAAGCCATAATGGTGCCAATCTAGGGCTGTAGGGGCAGAAAACAAAAAGACATATGGTGACTAAACTAACCAACACTGAGTGGTGCCCCTTTGGTGTTACCTACTGTGTGTCTGCTGTTCCAGGTCCGACCTAGCGTTTGTTGGACTTCAGCATTATCGGGTGACTCAGAGTTGCCACGTTGTACGTGTGCTGTAATTTCGGCGTGCAGAAAGCTCATCTGCACGTACCCGGTTCTGCTTCTTCCGCAGTGGATATGGCTAGATTAAAATTAGAATTGGATGAGATGATTTTAGGAAACCTTTCCCGCTTAGATAGTTACCAAGAGGTAGGTGTGCGGGACAAGCTCTTGATAAGCTTTCTGAATTAGCTTGAGTGCATGATATAGATTTAAATTGGACAATGTTGTTACAAAAGAGCTATAGCATATGTTTTGCTCAAACTGATAAAACCAGTATAAGGACTTGAATATACAAATTAAGGAACTGAATTGGTGTATATGGAAGCAGAGTAAGTTAGACTAGTAGGAAGGCAGGTGGGCTAAAAATAAAGATCAGAAGGTGAAAATGGTGCCTATCATGGGGAGCAAAGGCGCACAACCTCTTTTTTTGGTGGGTGAGGAGAAGGCTTCGAATTTCCCGTTGAGGGAAGTGCCGGGTTGAAGGTACATCCATGTACCTTGGAGTAGAAGTGTTCTTACTGCTTTTACACAAGGCTTCCCTAAGTTGAGATAGAATCCAGTGTTGTGGTACACGCAGGCTGATCGATTTGTAAAGATTTCTCAGGTACTTGGCGAGTTTGAATACTTTTGTTGACATTGTGGTACCAAGTGATTTGTGGGCTGAGTGCATAGTGGCTATAGAGTGGCCAGAGAAGTAGCCTCAAAGAAACCAGATATCTCATGCTCCATCTCCCTTGGTGATACGAAAGTATCAACAGGTGATTACATTTTTGAAAGGAAAGATGAAGGCAAAGAATATTGCCTGAGTTAAGACAGACAGAATCACTCAAGAGCTTAAAGAAAGTGTGCATGCTTATTAGAAGAGATTGTTGCAGGTGTTCAAATAGCCTGCGGGATGGAAATCCCTGAAAGTAAAGATATGGGGAGCTTCGTGTCCTGTTTTATAGCAGGATTGACTCTAAAAATTAGCATGATGATTCAACATTTGATTTGTTGGCAAAATAAATCGATTATATCGAAAATATTGCAATGATGAATTGGATATTATACAGAAGTGGTTGAAGGGTACATTTATACTTGTTCGGATGAAAGCAGAGCGAAGGGGAGGTCAGAACAGATCTCATACAGGAAATGCTATTGGTGTGTATCAGCAATGAGGACCTATGCTACAGGGTGGAAATGGTGTTCCACATGGTGGAGGCCGTGATGTGCCTTTTGACCTGAGTTCTGGGATTGATGTGGCACTTTTGAAGAAATCTAATCCTTGTTATTATTGTAACAGATTATGGCATTGGAAGGGGGTGGCACTTCAACCCCAACAGAGAATGAATGATAACCAGGTTCAAAGTCTAGGATTTGTGCAAATACAGATTGGCAATCCTGTACAATCCCAGAATGTGCCAAAGATTCAGGGTCCTAATGTGCCCCAGGCTTGGTGATGCAGGTCCCTCAAGCTCCAATGCCTAAGCTAAATATATATAGTCCTAGGTATAATGTTAATCAGGTCTCAAATTTTAATCAGAATTATTTACTAATCCAAAATCCAATCCAGCAGTTTCCTATGTTTGACACGCTTGAGGGCTATGGCTCTGACCAGTCACAATGACGGTGCCTGAAGGGGAGGAAGATTGCATACTTGGGGCAGTCTTGGAGGTAGACCAGAGTTGTACATTTGTGGAGGGTGTAGTGAATGGCCACATTGTTTCATTTTTGATTGACACTGTCCCACTGTTAGTACAGCGGAAGGTCCAAACCCACCCCTCTCGGGAAAAATAATCTGAATTGTAGGAGTTGCAAATAAATAAATGACAAATCCTGTTACACAAGAGGTACCTGCTAAACTAAGGTCATTTGAAGAAAGACATTAGTTTGTGGTGTGCGATATTAGTCCTGCGAATCTTTTAGGACACGATTTGCTGTGCAAGTTAAATTGCACCATTTGGTGCACACCAAAAGGTATGGAATTTCAGACTCATGATGAGAATGTGGTTTTCAAATTAGAAAGCCAAGGATGATTTCCTACCAGATCTTAAGGATACTGTGAGACACCAAATCTGGGATTATTCAGGGAAGGACCTAGGTTATAAAAGGAGTTGAGTCTGCCCACATAAATGTCAACCCAAACACTGAATACCCTTGAACTCTACAGTACAATCTGAAATGGTAGGTAGCTGGGTTTACATTTGTGATCGAATCACTGATACAACAAGGCATTCTGAAAGAGATAATGGGGAGTTCTTGTAACTCACCCATTATGGGCCTACAGAAACCTAGTGGTAAGCACTGCATCGTGCAGGTTGTTAGAAAGATTAATAATATTGCTGTCCCTTGTTGTACTGTGGTATTGAATTCAGCTATGATATTATTTCAAATTGCATGTGAGGCTGAGCGCTTTACTGTGTTTAATGTGTGCCAGGCATTCTTCTCTTTATCTCTTCATGAGAACTGTCAGTACCTTTTTACCTCCTGGTTCCAGGACTTTGTTTTGGCATGGTAAAGAGTAGCACAGAGTCATACAGAGAACCTTTCAATCTTTAATCAAATCCTTAAAAATAATCTCGAATCCTTGGTAATGCCCTGCAACTCTGTCTTAGTTAGGAATATATATGACCTTTTATTGGCGCCGGATATTCAAGAAGCCTGTAAACAAGACACCATTGCATTACTGAACTACTTAGAGGAGAATGGACATAAAGTGTCCCGAGTAGGTTGCAGTATCGTCAAAGTCCTATATCTCGCACATCACATTGAGAAGGGAGCGAGGAAGGTATCCCAAGAAAAAATATCGGCAACACTGAAAATGAGTCTGCCAACAACCCAAAGAGAAGTCAGGATGGTTTTGGGAATTGTGGGCTACTGTCGACAGTGGATACCCAGTTTTTTCCCTGGTGGCCAAGCTTTTAAAAAGGCTGACACACAAAGATGTGTTGGATCTGATACCATGGGACAGTTACTGCTTGACTGTATTTCTAGACCTGATAGAAAGTCTCTGTCATGCCCCGGAATTAGAAATGCCTAATTATGATAAACTTTCACACTTCTCTGCAGTGAAAGGAAGGGTTGTACTCTCTCAGTTCCTACACAGATGCATGGGGATGCACGGAGACCTGTTGCTTATTTCCCTGCTACTCTTAGTCAAGTAGCTGCAGGACTGCCCGGATGCCTTAACACAGTAGCAGCAGTAGGTGTCAGCATTGAAAGATGTAAAAACATTGTCATGAGACACCCTCCTACTGTTATGGTGTCCCACTCTGTTGAAATATTGCTGACACGTACATGCACTAAGCACTTTACATAGAGGCGATTGACAAAATAGGGACAGATTACACTTGCAGTTGAAAACATTACATCGCAGAGATGTGTCCTGCCTGAATCCTGATACTTCATTACCATTGTTTGAAAATGAAAACGATGATGGGGAAGTAGAAAAGGACTATCTTGATGTCACAGCACTATGCCAGTCAGTCAGTCAAATATTCTTCATTTGGTTCTTTTCATAACCATAAAAGAGAACATCAGTTTGAAAAAAATAGACAGTGTAGTAAAATTAATTACAAACAATATAGACTGATAAAATAGCATTCCACAAAGTAGCATCAGACCATACGTATTCAAGTGTAAAATATAATATGATTCCAAAATATTAAGCATATACCAACATTCAGGTATAAAGAATGCAGTCCCTGGGAACACCTCGTGTATCCCAAGTATTGCCATAAAATTCAAAATTGGCTTGTTAGGTGTCAAATGAAAGCTATTAAAAATTGACAAGTGCACAGTATAGTGGTTTGAATCAGCGCACAAAACATTACCAGTTATAAATAGATAAATATCCCATAAAATTCGGGAATCATGATAAAAATAAAAATATAGTGCATTGAAAAGGACATATTTCGTCTACTTTCGATATGAAAGTCCTCATTTCCCAACTAATTTCTGAATACGAACAGCTGAGGAGATGAATCTATACACCACCAGGCATGTATATTCATCTTTTAGGAGCTGAAGATGATGCAGTGCCAGCCTGCATTTCCTAATATTTAGAACTCTTTAGAGGGATAATAAAATCCCACCTCGGTTTGGTGTAGAGTTGACAAAAAAACAGGAAATGCAACATATTCTGAGCTGACTTAGAGTTGCATGGACATATATCAAGATCAGCATCACAGTAATCTTTGCGTGGATAAGAAACCAACAAATGTGCGATGCTAAACCTGAATCTAATGGGGTAGAACCTTTTCGAATGACAAAAGAAAAAAGAAAGATAGGGCTCTGAATATTCAGAGGAAACTAGGGGCAAATATTCGCTACTCTCTTCCTCCCGATCTCCAAGTACTCCCTGTTCTCTTTTAAATCAGTTACAAGATCCCTTTTCAACAGGGTTTTCAAAATTTTAACAATAAGTTCTGGGCTGTAAAAACAATCAATTTTCCCTTCTAGCTCCAGCTGTTTTTTTATATAGCTAAGCCATGTTATTTTCTGCCTATGATCCAAACTCATGCAATCCAATTTATTGCACGATTGGGGCAGGCTCATCTTTTACCCATACTGAGTGCCATAACAAGGTTGGTGCAATTTGTATGCGATGGGGCTAGGGGGGGTCAGGCCTAATTCCATTTGACAAAGGATACTCAGTAGACTGCTAGCCTCTGTAGGCTTGACAAATTGCAGGAGCCCCCCACTCCTGCCCCATACAGGTTTACAGAGCACGAGCAAGCCTTATAGATTAATGGGTCACTTGGTCTAGATCCTAGTTTCCTCCCAAACCTGAACAATGTCTCCGAATTTTGATTGAAGTTTCTTACCCTAGTCTCAACCAAGTGATGCCAAGATGCTTTCTCGTCAAAGGGGACAGCTAGATAGGAGAAAGTTGGAACGTAAAGTATGCTATTATCTTTAATAAAACAGGACCTTAAGACGGGAGGGATATTCCCAACCAACATAGCTAGGCTGTCCGGAATTCGGTTTAAACCGAGTCTGCTCGAGAAAACACTACCGGTGTGAAAATCAGCTGACCTGGTTTAAACCGAGTATCACTGATTTTTTACATATTTGTTACAGCATATTTGTTACACCGCTTGGCCACTTGAGGGAGCCAAAGGAGTACAAAAAAGAACTATACTGGCACTTGCAATGCAGAAGCTTACACCGGGAAACAATGAGTCACCCCCATTAAATCTGCGAGGGAGCTGTTTTACAGGCAAGGTAGCGGGCCTCGTTCAGTGGTGCATTAATTGACTAGCCTTTGCGGTCCAATCACTATGGAAACAAATTAGCGTGATTGGCCAATAAGAAAGCTGGTTGAGATACTAAGTTCTATTTTGCCAATATGCCGCCTACAGGGGAAGGGGGTCCGGAGCTGTCTGAACGAATTGATGCCTTCGTGGCGCGGCTGAAGTGGGAGGGCAGCCGGCCGAGCTCGGAGGAGACCGCACGGGAAATGGGGGCTCTTCTACGGAGAATCATTGCCCAAGAGCGATGGGGGAGTGCAGGTGAGCTAATCGACATAATCCACAAAGAAGGCCGGAGGATGACGGCAGCACAACCATCTAAGACACAGTGGGCAACATGGTGCGCATGGTGTTGAAAATCATCCGTGAAGAATATGGCAGACTCCGTGGTCACAGTGAGGAGACGGAGCAGCAGGAGTCACTTCATAAACTATTGACAGCTGATGGGCCTAGTGAGGGCTTTAACACCCCATACCCCCTGTTGAAGGCGAATGTAATTGAGGCAGTCAATGAGCTGCTAATAGAACTTGAGGGTACAATAGATAACATCGCAATGCAGGCTCTGGAACACATCCACTCCAACAAAGTGATAATGACCATTGGCCGATCTCGTACTGTAGAGGCCTTCCTGTTGGAGGCTGCACGAAAGCGTAAATTCCATGTCATTTTAGCAGAATGTGCACCATTTTGTCAGGGTCATGAAATGGATGTGCGGTTGTCCGAAGCAGACATCGAAACCACAGTCATAACAGATGCGGCTATCTTTGCTGTTATGTCGAGGGTGAATAAGGTTATCATTGGGACTAAAACAATTCTGGCCAATGGAGCTCTGAGAGCTGTGGCGGGGACCCACACAATGGCGTTGGCAGCGAAGCACCACTCCACCCCCCTAATTGTCTGTGCTCCCATGTTTAAACTCTCGCCACAGTTTCCTAATGAATAGGATTCCTTCCACAAGTTTGTGTCCCCACAGGAGGTGCTCCCCTTCTCTGGACACACTGTAAATTATGGACAGAAGTGTCTATTTATTTTTCTTGTATGTAGCGCAGATTACATGAAGTGCATTTCTAAAGATGAGAACAAATCCACAAACCAAATCACGAAATAAGTTTAAAAAAAGGCACTTCCAGGCAGAGCGTTTCAACAAGAGAAGGGGGGGGGGCTATTTTGGATTGAGTCGTTCCGCAGCATCAAGTGTGCTACCAGCAGTACATATACAGAATTGCACCCTGGAGTGGCTCTCTGGCAGTATACACAAACAGGTAACCATTTCAAGATGTCATCCAGAAAAATAAAGAGAAGTTCATATCAAGATTTTGTCTGAGTCATATTCATTGAGTTAACACACAAAATAATACTAGAACAGATTTACATTTTTACAAAATACATAATGCATTAATAAATAATGGTGTTGAGACTGTAGAATAATCACTATATACATTTCATTAGAGACACTGTCCTTGCAGGATTAAGCTCATGTGAGGCAATTTCAACATAGGTCTTGACTTGGGGCAGGGCTAATAACATGTACCAATTCAGGATTTTTTCTCTCAAGGGTACGTTGCAGGTCACTATGGGTGGTATACTGTGGCAACCAGGTGGCCTGCATGTGGTGCACAAGGATTGACGTACACGAAGAGCCACTGGGAACGTAGCCAGAGATACTTCAAAAGAATACTAAAAAAGCACTCTTTGTTAGTTCCATTAAAATGGGGGGGGGGGGAGTACTGCAGTTTCATTTAAGTAGACCTCTTCAGAATTTTTGCTGTTTAAAATATGACCGTGCTGATGTGCCCCTGTTAAAAATATTCTCCTTTGCTGCAAGCCTTTCATGTTCAATGGTCCAGTTTTGTGCATGCCTCAGATGAGAATTGTGGCTCTGTGGCTTTTTGCGACTGCGTGTATGTCTCTCATGCAGCTCCTTCCAGTGGAGTGGGCTGGGTGGACTTATCCTGCATGCCAAACATCTGCCAGTTTCTAAACATTTTCCGCAGGTTACTTAGGTTTGGTTTTAGAAGTTCCTATAGGACAAATAAAGGGTGTAAAAACGTTAAAAAAAAAAAAGAAAGCTGGTTGAGTGGATGAGCCTCCTCCATAGGTCTTGGTGCGGACACAGCAAATTTAAAAGCAGAGGAGGACTGGCCAATAGAAATCTTGGGTTGTTAAGGCAAGTCACTGCCTCAAAAAGCATAACAGAATTGGGGCCAAGTCAGTAACGTCAGTTACTGGCTGACAAATCATGCCGCTTTTCTAGCACAGGTGCATGAAAAATTCCTAGCAATTAGGCTAAAAATGTAACACATTTTCCATCGTGACGGAAAGAGTCTACTCTGCCTCTCATCATTCTGTGGTCGATATAATTTGTATTTTTTAGGTGAGCTTCCTTTAAGTACGCCTAGCATTATTTACAAGTAAGGAGGTTGGGGGCTTCAATTTTTATCAATAATAAAATTAACATAATTAATCAATGAGATTTACCCACCTGATGGGATGGCGCAGTAAGGAGGCCGTGCTGCCAGGCAGACGCACAACGCCCAGGGAGCTCAAAGGATTGTAGTGTAAACCCCCCTCCCCCACCCACCCTCTCCCATCTTCTGTCGTGTGTGTCATCCCGGGCTAGACAGCTTCTCGGGCACACACAGCCGCACCCGATCATTTCTTTAAAAAGACCATTTACGTATTAAGGAGGCTTTGCTGTGTTTTCACCCCCTCATCGCCTATTGCGATTACTGAAGTGGTGTGGCTCACTGGTTAGAGGCGGCAGACCCGTAAGCAGAGGACGGCCCGGGACCAGGGTTCGATTCCCGACGCGGCAGGGTCGTGGACCAGGGTCAGCGGGCTCGATAATTCTCGCCTTGGTGCCTACTCCAGTCAGGGACCACACTCGGCAACTCTGGGCATTAGCTTGCCTCATCTTCACAACGCCCCCCCCAGACCGCCGGGGATGCTTGGTCGCACCTTAGAGATACCCATTAGGGACCATCTCTCAGGGTGAGCCAGGACGGGTTCCCCAGCGGTCGAAGCGCGGAGATACTCCTCCGGGAGTCGATTCTAGCGCTATATAAACCCACAATTAAATTAAATTAAATTAAATTGCTGGAAGAATTAAGGATTTCCCCACCCAGAATTTGGCTCTCGTTGCGCCTCTGCTGCCAGGTGGGAATGGTGCAGGGCTAAGTGGAATGTGCAGGACGCTGGATGCCTGGAGACGTGTGAACTGATTGAAATTGGAAACCTGGCTTCCACGCACCCCCACAGTCTGACAGCAGGATAGCAGGATTTATGGAATACATATGTATTCAATGAGAGTCACTGAGGGCACCCGAGGGATGGGACTGCTACAATCACACTGATAAAGAAATGTTCACCAAGTCCAGGGGCAGAGTTGGACTTCTAGCCCTTCCCCCCTAACCTGACTTACAGGCGAGTCTGCTAAAAAATGATTGAGGAGGGAAGAACGTTAAAAGTTAGACCAAGTCTTCATGCCACAAATTCATGATGAAAGGCGGCAATTTATTTCCTATGCTCTGTTCTTTTTTTATGCACGAACACTCATTGATGCAGCATTCATTTTGCCACAGAAGTTAGCTGCAACTCAACTCTAACTTGATCTGTGTTACCCCTGAGCTGGCCCTTACAGGTCTCGTTTCATTAGGGTGCACACATGTTGACGTTAAGGCTAGCACCTGGAAGCTTTGAGATCTGACCAACCAGGCCCCCTGCCTGCCTGGCTTTTGTGGTCTGCTGTCTGTCTTACTGCGGGCGCACCCGAGTATTTCACAGGTCTTTAAATACAGACGTTTGCTCAACTGAGGCCCCTTTAAATCCGAGTAACCGGAACACATTCGATATCCGGGGGCAGAGCCAGCACTAGTCAGGAAACTTTCCACACGCGGGTAATGGCACAGAGAGAGAGAGACCTTCAACGTTATGGTAAGACGCAGTGTCCTTTCTTGTCTAACCCCGAGTCCATCTCTTTACCATCCTACGAGCCCTGTGCTATAGAAAGCGATCACCCCCGTTGCAGCTACGAGTTCTACAAATCCAGGTAGGATTCCTTTTTATGTTAACTATACTGGGTGAACTTCACCGCTCGGCGTAAAGTGTTTTCAAACGTTTGTGCACCGTATGAGTCACACGCATTTCTAACGCCTCTGTTTATGACCCTCATGTCCCGCTTATACTATACTGAGCCTCCATCTTATAACAAACCCGGTCGTAATGGGTACTCTATCTACCTCTATGAAGGTATTTTACAGAGATAATAACTTCTAAATGAGCGCTCCACATTTTCAGTACTACCCACCATCAGCTACAGACACGCCCTGTATTTTCCAGCCTAGGATGTGCATGCTAATTATATGCCCCTTTTTTGCAATAAAGAACTGTATAAATGTAATATGCGTTTCCAATAACTGAGCCCTGGAACCTTCCCCCCAGCCCCCTCTTTTGCAATAGAGTAGAAATTAGAATTACTCCACACAAGGATAATTTTCCCCACTATGTAAATGAACACCAGACAATACTGCAGTTGTTCGCACTAACATGCAATTCTCTTTCAGAACCTGGATATTTGATCCTACCTTGAAAAAATCGATACTGCACAAATAGTGTGAGTATATCTTTTTGTTTGTAAGTCCTGACGAAAGCTCCACAGACCCCTAGGGCCTAAGGAGCTGAAACATGTCGACGAACCCACAATAATTATATACTTATGACCTAGTGACTCGGTCTGTCTCAAGTACAACACTATTTTAATCCATTGGGATTTCACCCCTTAATAAACCTTCGGGGTCCTTTTCCCATTTTTAACATAATTTTGCACTTTTTTGTTTTTTGTTTTTTGCACATTGTAAGTGGGGAAACCCTCAATCTCTGGACACTGCACTTGACAACCAGAGGTTCCTCTGGAAGAGGCTGGCAGCTAACACACTGAAGAAAACCCAATGATAACTGCCATAACTACAATGCGGGGCGGATGAAACACATATACCGCACTCCGATGAGCATTGAGTTTTTTGAGGGTACTCTTCTTCCTTGAACCCAAGGTTGAAAAGTGTAACAAGTGTCCTTTTTCATTTTTTGATAAACCTGTACTCTTACTCTGGGGAAAGAAACGGACACATCAATTCCTCATCCCTCCCTGTTGATAAACCCCCAACCAGGCCCCCTGCCTGCCTGGCTTTTGTGGTCTGCTGTCTGTCTTACTGCGGGCGCACCCGAGTATTTCACAGGTCTTTAAAAAGACCATTTACTTAACGAGGCTTTGTTGTTCTTCGCCTCTTCTTAGAGCTCCTGCAGCTACACTCTTATATGGAAAACAGCTAGAGCTCGAGTACTTCAGAGCTCATAACTGAGCAGGCAAAGTTATCTTAACCTGTAGAGACACCTACTTCAGTTGAGGTAATTGTGGGCCTAGGCTGAGAGCCACCACAGCAACTAGGGCCTTTTCTGTGGCTCCTGCTGTGTGGGCAATTTGAGAGTGTTCCCTACCTCTGCCTCTGCAGACTTTGGTTCTTGCTCCTCCTTTAGAATAAACTTTGTCCCTTCACCAACCATGGCTTTTGAAGTCAATGAAGCCTCATTGTGATACTCTGCACAAGTGTTAGATCCCTACCGTAAAGGGGAATTTTCTCCAGAGTTTGCAAAGTACAGCTTCATTATTGACTGCTTTAATACCTCTGAGGGCCTATGCACGCAGTTCAACGCATATTTTGCAGAACATGTTCCAGAGAATGTCAACCTTTAGTTGCACCAGTATTGGCATGGGAAGCTACGTCAGTGGCCAGAGTTGGCAAATTGTGTACTGACTGTTTTGGCGTTGCCAGTCTCAAGTGCCATTGAAGAGAGAGCACGAATTACCAAAGACTCACTGAAGAAATACTGTGTGGTGTACTACAATAAGATTGTATTTGGACCTCATATACACTCTAAGTACACTTTCTATATATCATGCATCAATGAAGCAAGCAAGCAATAATAAAAGCAAAGCGTTCCATAAACACCGGTAAAACACTGTGTCAGTTGTTTTTTATGGCGCGAAAATGAGTAACCACTGAAAAGCACAGTTTTTTTCAGGTATTGAAATCACTGGAAAACACTGACAAAACACCACCAGAATTTACCAAAAATAGAAACTGAAAACAGGAAAGCCTAAACATAGCATAAGACTTCACTGCATTGGTCTTTAAATCCAAATCACACAAAGTCATTATATCTAGTTAAAAGCCTTTGCAAACCCACTTCAGTTCTGGACATCAGCACACAATCATCAGCACTGAGCAAAGCCAAGAAAGTTCTCGCGCCTACCCCCAGGACATCAACCTGCTCTTGGTTGAGATAGCTCTCCAGGTCATTAATATATAAACAAAATTAAAAAGGGGCTAACATGCACCCTTGGCATACTCCAAGGTTCATTTTGATGAGAGCGATGAGTTCCCCATCTGCCCCATACCTAAGTCTCCCAGTCACATCCTGTTGCATCTGTGCTAAAAATGCACCAGGAAAACATCTGTGCAGTTAATCAACGAGATCGGGCGATAACACTTAGGGTCAGACCTGTTTCCTTTTTTGAAAATAGGTATTATAATCACATCGGACCAAGATTTTCACGGGCCCAGGGATGCTTTACAGCTTAGAATATTGATTAAAAGTGGGGGCCAAACATCAGGGATAGCCAGGAAGAGAGCAGCAGGTATGCCGTGAAGGCCAGATGCCTTATTTCTTGTGGTTTGGCTTAAGGCTTTTGTAACTACCTCAAAAGTAGGGGGTGCCAGCTCTATTGGAGTCACACCTATTTGCTTTTCAATGGACTTTAAAGTATAAAAGTGCCCCCCACTCCTATACACACTTGTGAAAGGCTCAACCTATTTCTCAGGCATAATTGTGACATCAATGCTACTATTATGGGAGCCTTGAAAGAAGGTAGCATTGACAGTCTTCCAATTTCTCAATCAATCATAGAATTTCTAGAGCGCACTACTTACCCGTGAGGGTCTCAAGGTGCTGGGAGGGGGAGGAGGGAGTGTTTGCTACTCCTCGAATAGCCAGGTCTTGAGTAGTCTTCTGAAGGTAAGTAGGTCTTGGGTCTGCCATAGGAGGATGGGGAGAATGTTCCAGGTCTTGGCTGCCAGGTGGGAATATGATCTGCCGCCGGTGGTCGCTCTTCGGAAGCGGGGGTGGTGGTGAGGGTGAGGTCTGTGGATCGGAGTTGTCGGTTGGGGATGTAGAAGGTGAGATGTCTGTTGAGGTATGCTGGTCCGGTGTAGTGGAGTGCCTTGTGTGCGTGGGTAAGGAGCTTGAAGGTGATCCTCTTGTTGATTGGCAGCCAGTGCAGGTCTTTCGGATCGGGTGTGATGTGGCTGTGGCGAGGGATGTCGAGGATCAGGTGTGCGGAGGCGTTCTGAATGTGTTGTAGACGTTTCAGGAGTTTAGCCGGGGCTCCAGCGTAGAGGGCGTTTCCTTAGTCTAACCTGTTGCTGACGAGGGCCTGGGTGACCGTTCTTCTTGTTTTGATGGGAATCCACCTGTAGATCTTACGGAGCATGCAGAGGGTGTTAAAGCAGGAGGATGAGACAGCGTTGACCTGCTTTGTCATGGAGAGGGAAGAGTCGAGGATGAACCCCAGGTTGCGTGCGTGGTCAGTTGGTGTCAGTGCTGTTCCCAGTGTGGTCGGCCACCAGAGGTCATCCCAGACTGAGGGGGTGGAGCCGAGGATGAGGACTTCTGTCTTGTTCGAGTTTAGCTTCAGGCGGCTGTTCTTCATCCACTTGGCAACGGCTTTCATTCCTTTGTGGAGGTTGGTTTTGGCGGTGAGAGGGTCCTTGGTGAGGGAGAGGATCAGCTGGGTGTCGTCGGCATAGGAGATGATGTTGAGGTTGTGTAGTCGGGCGACATGGGCGAGCGGTCCCATGTACATGTTAAACAGTGTCGGGGTGAGGGATGAGCCCTGGGGTACGCCGTAGAAGATCTTGGTGGCTTCGGAGTAAAATGGGAAGAGGTGGACGCTCTGGGTTCTGACGGAGAGGAAGGAGGTGGTCTAGTCCAGCGCCTTGTCCCGGCTTCCAGCATCGTGGAGGCGTGTGCGTAGGGTGGGGTGGCGGACGGTGTCGAAGGTGGCTCACAGATCTAGTAGGATGAGGGCCGCGGTCTCGCTGTTGTCCAGCAGGGCCCTGATGTCGTCAGTGGCGGTGATGAGGGCCATTTTGGTACTGTGGTTGCTGCGGAACCCGGACTGGGAGGGGTCCAGGATGCTGTTCTCCTCAAGGTAGCGGGCCAGTTGTTTGTTGACGTTCTTCTCAATTACCTTCGCCGGGAACCGGAGCAGGGAGATGGGTTGGAAGTTCATGAGGTCCTTCAGGTCGCCCTTGGGTTTCTTGAGTAATGCGTTGATCTCGGCGTGCTTCCGGCTTTCTGGGAAGGGAGTAGTCTTGAAGGAGATGTTGATGGCTTTCTGGAGATGGGGTGTGATGGTGGTGCTGGCTTTGTTGAAGATGTGATGTGGGCATGGGTCAGATGGAGAGCCGGAGTGAATGGTGCACATGATTTTGATGGTGTAATCGTCCTTTATTTTGGTCCAGGAGAGCAGGGGGTCGATGCTGGTGGTGGTCGTGAGGATTGAGGTCTCAGTAGCTGTCAGGGTGGATGAGACGATGAAGCGGTCATGGATGTCTGCGTTTTTGCGATTGAAGAAGGTGGCAAGGGAGTCGCACAGGTCTTGCGAAGGTGGGATGTCGTTGGTGTTTGAGCTGGGGTTGGAGAGTTCTTTTGCGATATTGAAGAGCTCTTTGCTGTTGTGGGCATTATTGTCTAGGCGGTCTTTAAAGGAGTTCCTTTTGGCGGCTCTGATGAGCTAATGGTGTCTGCTGGTGGCGGTCCTGTGGGCTGCTTACCTGTCCGGTGTCTGTTCGTTGTGCCATTTCTTCTCAAGTTTTCGGCAGGCTTGCTTGGAGACCTGGAGGTCCTCGGTGAACCAGCTGGCTTTCTTGCAGGTGTGTCTGATGGAGGGTTTCCTGATCGGGTCGAGAGTGTTAGCGCAGTTGTCGATCCAATGTCTGAGGTTGCGGACGGCAGTGTTGGGGTCGGTGAGTTCGGCGGGTGGGCTCTGGGCGAGGGTGGTGGTGAGTTGCTCTTTGGTGACTTTGCTCCAGCAGCGGTGAGGGATCTGTTGGGTGCAGTGGTGCGTGGTGGTTTTCCGGAAGCTGAAGTGGATGCAGCGGTGGTCGGTCCAGTGGAGTACGGTGGTGTGGCTGAAGGTGACGTGGGAGTTGGGGTAGAAGATGGGGTCAAGCGTGCGGTCGGCAGAGTGGGTGGGTGTTGTGACGAGCTGCCTGAGTCCGAGGTTGGCGATCAGGGTAGTGGAGTTGGTGTCGTCGTTGTTCTCGAGGGGGAAGTTCAGGTCCCTGAGTAGGATGTAGTCTGTAGAGGCGAGGGCGTGAGTACTGACGAGGTCAACAATGGAGTCGCTGAACTGTGGCCGGGATCCGGGGGGTCTGTAGATGCGAGTTCTTCGGAGGGTGTGTTGGGATCGGTGCGGATCTGGAAGTGCTGGTTCTCGGGGGTGCTGAGTGTGTCGTCGGTGCTGGTCGAGATTCTGAGTGTGTTCCTGTGGACGATGGCTATTCCTCCTCCTGTTCCGTTGGTGCGGTCCCTGCGGGTGATCTTGTAGCCGTCCGGGATGGCTATGACGATGTCGGGTGCCGAGGAGGGGTTTACCCAGGTCTCCGCCAGGAAGTCGACGTCGGACGAGGTGGAGTCCAGTAGGTCCCAGAGTTCAACGACATGTTTGCGGGCGGAGCGGGTGTTGAGAAGAATAAAGATGAGGTGGTTGAGTTCATTCACGGTGGGAGGATTAGTGGATTGCAAGCTGGCGTAGTTGCAGTTCTGCCAGCTGAAGGGCCCTTGGGTGCACTTCCGGGCAGCCCGGAAGCAGGTGTGCGATCGTCCGGTGTTGAGTGCGAGGAAGGTGCTGGCATCGTATTGGAGATGGGCATCGCAGCATTCGCGAGGGCCAGGGGTTCTGGCACTGGGCGCAGTCCAGGCGTGGATGGGCACAGACTGGCTTGCCTTTCGTGCATCTTCGGCCTCCATATGAGGGGATGTGGGAGGGAGGAGCATCTGGGAGGCGGGAGCGGGGTGGCAAATGGAAGAGCAGGGGGTGGGGCCGCAGAGGGGTGCAGCGTTGGGAAAACAAAGGGGGAGCGGGTGGGGGTACAGAAGGCAATAGAGAGCACAGAAAGCAAAAAGGGTCACAGAGGGAGAAACAAGGCAAAAGACAACAGCGCTAATACATTCAAATAAACAGAACAAAAAGCAAACACTCATTCCCCACTCATTCAGGACGCATTCACGCTTTCAACTTTACCGCGCAGCAGAGCTTATCGCTGCCGCGGGAACCCTGCCATTGCCGCCATCACCGTCGCCCACATAGGCCACGCCCCTCGTTCGAGAGGCCACGCCCCCTATCGCCACTATATCTGACGCTGAATACTAGCGCCACGCTGATAGAGATTTCCTCCTGAGGCGGAAGCCGGGAATAGGCCTGTCTGTTTGGTTTTAAATATTTGAGTGTCACTTACTATTTTGCTGTTTTTATCTGTTCATTCCCCACTCGTTCAGGGCGCATTCATGCTTTCAACTTTACAGCGCAGCGGAGCTTATCGCTGCCGCGGGAACCCTGCCATTGCCGCCATCTCCGCCGCCCACATAGGCCGCGCCCCTCGTTCGAGAGGCCACGCCCCCTATCGCCACTATATCTGACTCTGAATACTAGCGCCACGCTGATAGAGATTTCCTCCTGAGGCGGAAGCCGGGAGTAGGCCTGTCTGTTTGGTTTTAAATATTTGAGTGTCACTTACTATTTTGCTGTTTTTATCTGTTCATTCCCCACTCGTTCAGGGCGCATTCACGCTTTCAACTTTACCGCGCAGCGGAGCTTATCGCTGCCGCGGGAACCCTGCCATTGCCGCCATCACCGCCGCCACATAGGCCACGCCGCTCGTCCGAGAGGCCACGCCCCCTATCGCCACTTCCGGTCTTCTATAAAATGTGTAATTTCCGTATGCGCAGCGGGCGCGCCGAATGCACGCCGAAGGCGCGCCTAAGGCGAGCCCGTCTGCGCCCGTCCGCGCTCGACCGGGACATGGGGCACAACACTCTGCGCATTTTCTTACATATACCCCTGACCAACTGCGCTCATTACAAGCCAATTGGCAACTGAATCAGGCCACACTGTCCTATGCCCAAAGGCTTGGCATTGCCTCTCCTGTGCCCATCACACAAAACCCTCCCCCTCCTACCACTACTGCCCTTCTTCTCAATACGAGATCAGCCGTTAAACATCAGACTGAAATTTACGACCTTCTGGATTCTAATTCCCCAGACCTTCTGTTTTTAAATGAAACCTGGTATAGGCCCGACTCCTTGCCAAGCATCCTTGCCTCCCTTCCATCTCACTACTCCATGCTCTGCGCCGACCGACCTGAGAGCAAAGTAGGAGGCGGGGTAGCCTTGATTGCCCGCAAGGATTTCCACTTTCAGACCCTGGTCTCGCCCACATTGCCAGCAGCTGACTGCCTAGTAGCGCGTTCTACTTCTCTCAAGACTCCTATCACTTGTGTTTTAACCTACCGACCTCCTCAGTCATCCCCCAACTTCCTTTCTGCCTTTCAGAACTTATTAGCCACCTTGGTGATCAATAACGCTTCGGTTCTGGTTTTGGGTGATTTCAACTACTGGCCTACCGATCCTGCCGAGGATTCTACCTCTAAAGACTTTACTCAATCACTTCTTAGTCTTAATTTCACTCAGCATGTCCAAGGCCCCACCCACATCCGTGGTCACACTCTAGATCAGATCTGGACACTCAATATTCCAATATCCACCCCTACCATCTCGCCATGCGCCTGGTCGGATAATTCCCTGCTTGCCTTTTCCCTGGACCTGAGCCATAAAACATCTCTTCCTCTTCCCAAGAACACCTGGGCCAGGAACTGGCATAAAGTTGATATCCCTTCTCTCTGTAACACATTAGCTACTACCTGTCCTGATCTTTCGGACCTGGATCCTCACTTCCAGACTGTCACACTTGATCGGTGGCTCACTAGTGCTTGTGACACTGTGGCCCCTCTGAAGCGGATGACCATCAACCGTTCTCATAATGCTAATAAATGGTTCAGCCCTGCTCTTAAAGCTAAGAAATTAGAGGTAAGACAGGCTGAACGAGCCTGGAGGCGAGCATACTGCACTACCCGCAGACAACTTTTTGTCACCGTGCTCAAAGAATACAAAGTAGCCATCTTGACAGCTAAGACCGAGTATTTCTCTGGACGTATCTTGGCGGCAGAATGCCAATCTCGTGAAATATTTTCCACCGTCCACGAGTTGGCTTCATCTGATAGAACTCTGCCTAAGATTCCCCCCTCTCAGGGCTTATGTGATTCGCTTAACGAATTCTTCATTGATAAAATACCCCTCATTAAAGCTAACATCCCTCCCCCCTCCCACTTTCACTCCACCCCAACCCCCCGAAAATAACCGTTCCCTCACCACTATCCCTCCTCTCACCAGTGAATCCCTGTCCCCCCTGCTCAGTCGCATTAACTCGGGTTCTCCAGCCGACATTGGCCCGGCACGCATTCTCAGCCAGTTTTTCTCGGCGTGTCCTTCCCCCGCCCTTGCCCTCCTGAACAACTGCTTCACCTCAGGCTCTGTTCCGGCCTCCCTGAAGACTGCCATAATTCTTCCTATATTAAAAAAACCAGGAGCTGACCCTTCTTCCCCTGCAAATTACCGCCCTATATCCCTTCTCCCTTACCTGGGAAAAGTAGCAGAGTCCCATGTCACCCAGGTGCTCAGCTCCTTTATAGAGAGCAGCAATTACCTTGCTCCCTGCCAGGCGGGCTTTCGACCCCAGCCACTCCACTGAGAAGGTGGTCATCTCAGTCATGGATCAACTAAGGGAATGAATCGACACCAACACCCCCCAGTCCTTGGTCCTTCTCGACCTATCCGCCGCCTTTGACACGGTAGACCATTCCATCCTTCTGTCCCGTGTCAAGGCGGCGGGCATAGGGGGACAGGCCCTTGCCTGGATAGGATCCTTCCTGGAGGGGCGCGCACACAGGCAGTTCATCTGGCCGAATTTTCTGCCTCGCCCAACAGGGTGAAGTGTGGGGTTCCCCAGGGCTCTTCTCTCTCCCCCCTTTTATTTAATCTTTATATCTTCCCTCTCATTTCTGCACTTCAACAAATGGAGATCACAGTTTACAACTATGCTGATGACCTCCAACTTATTTTTAATTTTTCTCCCTCTTCACTTGGTGCCTCCAGCTTCCAGTCGGTCTTACTGTTTATCCGGGCTTGGGTGATCGCAAACCATCTTAAACTCAACCCGGATAAGACAGAGTTGATCCTGACTGGAGGCTGTAGCAACCCCTGGTCATCTTCCTTTTGGCCGAACTCCTTTGCCCCCCCTCCCCTTCTAATGCTGTCAAGACCCTTGGTATTACACTTAATCATCATTTGACACTTCACACCCATATAAGTTCTGTTGTCTCTTCTTGTTTTTTCTCTTTACGCATCATTAGGAAAGTATCCCGTTTTTTTTCTCTTTCCGCACTTAAACTGATTGTTATGGCCATGATCTTATCTAAGATCGATTACGGGAACATCATCTATAATGGTGCCCCCACCTATGCACTTCAACGCCTCCAGATGGTGCAGAACCAGGCAGCTCGCCTGGTGTATGGCCTACCAAAATTCCACCACTCCACCCCTCTTCTTATGGCCCTCCACTGACTTCCAATTAAACAAAGAGCTCTCTTTAAACTTGGTTGCCTCACTTTCCAAGCCCGGGCAGGTACTGCCCCTGCGTTTATCAATTCTGCCATTATTAACTACAGCCCTGCCAGAGACTTACGTTCTTCCTCCAAGTCCCTGCTAGTTATCCCCCGGTTCAGGAAAAAACGATCTGGCGGCCAGAAATTCTCGGTACTGGCACCCACTTTCTGGAACTCCCTTCCCCCCCCTCTCAGATCTTCTCCTTCATACATGGAGTTTCGCAAAGCTCTAAAGACCTTTCTGTTTGAGCAAGCTTTTAGTCCTTAGTCCTCTCTTCCCCACAGTTTGAAATCCTATAGCGCCAAGAAACTGCTTAGTGAATGTGCACTCTACAAATAACTCAAAATTCAATTCAAATTCAAATTCAAACACAAAGCAGGAGGGGGGGGAAGGAAGGGACGAAGGCAGGAGGGCGGATTACCAGGGATCTCTGGAACCGCTACGGGGAGGTGTAGAACGCTGGTAACAGTCGGGAGGGTTGTGGATTCAGGGAAACGAAAGCCAAGCACCGGCTTCTCTGCAATTCAAAGTAGCTAAAGGAAGGGAGTGTCCAGAAACTCCACCTCCGTCAGAGCGGCGAGGGACCAGCTACAAATTGTGTATTCTCCATAAAGCAAAAACTCAGCCCCCTCCATGACTCCAAGGGATTTGTCAGGAAGCCTGATGTCTAACACCTGGTAACAGGGTCAAGGGTTGCTCTCTTCACCGCGCAGCGTCCTCCATATGAGGGGATGTGGGAGGGAGGAGTTGCTGGGAGGCAGGAGCGGGGCGCGAATGGGAGAGCAGGGGGGCCGGGCTGCAGAGGTGGGAAAACGAAGGGGGGAGCGGGTGGGGGTACAGAAGGCAATAGAGGGCACAGAAAGAAAACTAAAACAGTCACAGGGGGAGAAACGAGGCAAAAGACAACAGCGCTAATACATACAGCAAACAAAAAAAAGCAAAATACAGATGGCAGTGAAGACTGTGCAGGGGCACAAATCAATGCGAGCTGCAGCAGCGGGCTCTGTGTAGTTTCCCACAGGTGGTGCTGTGCGGCAAGGGGAGCGACCTGCCTGGTCACTCCCCTAGCAGATTTGCATTTCATAGCTGCTTGTTTGTATTCCTTTCAAAAATGTCTCCCAGATAAAATATCCCTGAGTTTTTGCTTCAGTGCCATAATGATATTACATTGAGACCGTGAGCAATCACTATCAAGCCATTTAGAAAGTCTTTGAGCGTTTGTTTTTCTGCCACCTTGTAACAATGATTGTCTTAATTATATCAGCAAAAGCTGCTAGTATACTGGATCGGTTTATTATACTCTTAAGGCACTCCGAAATTGTGCCTTATCGGATATCAGTATCTGCTGCAAAACCAAATCTGGGTCCACCAGGGCCCACTTACGCAGAAAGCCCTTATTTTTGTTTTCAGCCATGGGTTGTAACTTTAACATTCCAATAGATTTAATAGTCTGAATCTCAAAAAGCAAGGCTAAAGGAAAATGGTCACTAAAACACTACTTTAGAATGGAAAAAATCCACTGATTGTGGTTTGTAATATTCAGAAAGTGCAATAAAATAAATGAGGCTACCTAGGCCTCTCCCCATATATGTAACCTGATCTGATACCGATTGCTTGATGAGATCTTTTGTCAGAAAAAAGGAACATTTAAAAAGTATGGAGTTAAAAATATCCCCACAAGTATTGTGCTCAAAATGACAGCTACCACCTTTTGCACCACACCAAGCCACAAGTGGAAACCAATATCCAGACCAAGATTTAGGTAGAATGACACCAGGTGCCAGCAGAGGTGATCGTCCTTTTTCATCCAGGCGAGGGAACCAGCACACTCGCTGGAGAACCAGATATCAACCCAGATTCAGAGGCAAAATCCAACAGATACAGAATCAACAATACCCTCCACCCCAGCAATACCTTCCACCTCAAAGTTACCAACAAGTACCGAACCCTTATACCAACCCAGATCGGTACTTCGTAACGAGACATGGAATTATTGTATAGAAAAGCCATTCTTACAAACAATTTGTTCTTATCTCGAATAATAAGTTGCAGTTTGCACATGATTTATGGAAATGTTTAATGCACTGTAAAGATAAACTAAGACAATACATTACAGTATCCTCTGAAATATATTTTCATGTAAAAAATAACTGTGTATCATTGTGGACAGAGGAAATTGTTATTCGGAATGTACTATTGTCCTCCCTTCCCCTTTTTTAAGTATTCTTATCATGACTAGTATATAAAACAACAATAAATAAATAATCATATATTTTTGTAACAATTGGGTACATGTATGTTATTTTGTGTATGCATGTTAGGTCCACCAAGAAAATCCTTTTGTTCCTAAATTGTTTATTTTCAAGCAGTTAAAAATTTCCCCACAAGGAATGTGCTCAAAATGACAGCTACCACCTTTTGCACCACACCAAGCCTCAAGTGGACAACTTGGATAGGGGGCATAGTCTGCAGTTGAAATCCTCCCGCCCCACAGGTACTATGCACCATGCTAATACGTTCAAGATGAGCCACTGGCAGTGTCTGATTACATACTGTTTGTAGATAGGTCTTGCCTACTGGAATGTTATGTGAATTTGTGGAGCCTGGCTGTTCACCCATGAGGTTATCCAGGCGGTGAGCAGGGCAGGCCTGTGGGGGAGGAGGAGATAATGCCGGTTTCTATTGGAAAAGCCAGGTCTTGAGGTTTCTTTGGAAGTCCATGAGGCGAGGGGGAGATTCTGAGGTGTTTTGTGAGGTTGTAAGGTATGAGAAGGAGCGTCATCTGCTGCTTCTGATCTTTTTGATGTGAAGGAGGTGTGCTCTTGCCTGGGATGCAGATCAAAGGTATCTGGTTGGTTGTTTGAAGTTGAGGAGGTGGTAGAGGTAAGCTGGACCAGTGTTGTGTAGAGCTCTGTAGGCGTGGGGGAGCAGTTTGAACTTACATCTCTCCTGCACTGGGAGCCATTGGAGATTGTTGAGGTATGGAGAGATGTGGTTATTTTGTGGTATCTTCAGAATGAGTCTGGCGACTGCATTTTGTGTAGTTTGGAGTCGGCATAGGACATGGCTGGGATTCCGATGTAGAGGGTGTTTCCTTAATCAAGTCTAATTGTGATAAGAGCATGGGTGACTGTTCATCTGGTGTTAAGTGGGATCCACTTAAACATCTTGCATAGCATTCACAGGATGTTGAAGCATGATGAGGAGACAGCATTGATCTGTCTGCTCATGGAAAAGTTGGTGTCCAGGATGATCCCAAAGTTCTTCCCATGTTCTGCATGGGTGGGTGTGAGGCCAAGTATGGAGAGCCATCAAGAGGTGTACCAGGGGGAGTGGTTGCTGCTGAAGATTAGGACTTCGGTTTTGTTAGTGTTGAGCTGGATGCAGTTGTTTTTTATCTAAGCAGCAACAAAGTTTGCTTTGAGGGTGCTGGTTAAGTCAGAAAGGGAGAAGATATGTGTCATCAGCATAGGATACTATGTTGATGCTGTGGGCTCTGAAGATATACTCGAGGGGCGTCATGTAGAGGTTGAAGAGCGTTGGGCTGAACAATGATCCTTTAGGGACGCTGCAGATAGGTTTCTTGGGTTCTCAGGTGTAGGATTGAGTTCTATCTGTGAGGAAGGTGGATATCCACTTGAGGGCTGGTCCGCAGAGACCCAAGTGCTGAAGTTTTTGAATGAGTGACTTGTGGGAGACCATTTTGAAAGCTGTGGAGAGGTTGAGGAGGTGAGTGTGGGGATTCTCATCAGTCGAGGATGCTTCTGATGTTATCTGTAACCGCAAAGAGGGCTGTCTCTGTGCTGTGGTTGGTGCGAAAGCCTGATTGAGAGCTGTATAGGAGTTGATGGAGTTCTAGGTGATCTGTGAGTTAGGTATTGGTTGCTTTTTCCATGACCTTGGTTGGAAAAGGCAGGAGCAAGATGGGTTGGTAGCAACTGAGGGTGTTGGGGTTGGCTGTTGGTTTCTTCAGTAGGGTATTGACTTCTGCATTTTTCTAGCAAGACGGGAAGGTGGCAGTGATAATGGAGATGTTGGTGACAGCAGATGTTGGTGACAGTTCTTCCAAGGTTGTATATGAAGTGGGGGCATGGGACTAAGGGGGCTCCTGAGTAAATGGTATTTATCAGGGTGGTGGTTACTTCATTAGAGAGGGGCTTCCAATTGCTTAACTGCTGTTTGGCAATGAAGCAGGTGTCCAACTGGTCGGGGCAGTTCATATCAGTATGCTGTGGGTTTGAATGTGTTGTCCTTTGTTGTATAACATTTTAGGACCCTATTGTAATTTTCCCGATTCATGCCCTTATATAGGTATAAATCACTATATCCTTATATAGGTATAAGAATTATAACCATATTTAGACATAGCTTATGCAGTCCAAATACGGCAGGGCTACTTCCACTAGTTCCGAAAATCTAAAACGATTTCTTGGAAAACTCGGCTTAAGCAGCTAGGAAATTCCCCTTGCTCGAATACTGACTTGCCCCAGAACTCAGTGAGTTTTCAAAGAACTGAGACTCTTTAATTACGTTATTATGTCCACCTTCACCTCAAACTCAGCACCTTTAAGGTATAAATATGCCCACACTTGCCATAGCAAACACATGGTGGTTTGGAGCAGTTCGACTATCTACTTGCCCGACGCGCCCTGCTACTGCAAGTGTCGAAGGAAGCCGACCCTCCAGCAGACGCACTGAGAAATCCAGCTCCAGTGTTTCCAAGCTACTCTTGCGGGTTGTTGGGAAATCGAGTCCTGAGCCTGACCTTCCTTCCAAATCAAGGTACGGAGCTGATTAGACCCCAAGAGAAATCTTGGACAGATTCTTGGCAAAGAATAGTACATTTATGCTACACCTCCCTTACTTCTTCCCTCGTACTAAGGTTAGGTTAGGTACATCGGGGTAGGCATATTTTAGAAGCACCAGTTGAGTACTTTTAGCCTCTGTTATTTATGTATGTATTTATCTATGGTCTAGGCACAATACAATGCTCTTACAGTTTTATTTTATTCTACCCTTTTTACTGTATGCATTATATTTTGCAACCAGTTTTACGATTGTAGCAGTTCATTTCTCATGCTTGAGAAAGAAGACTGTTTAATAAATCCTTTTATTGAAAACGTCCGTCTATCTTTTTCTCTGCACCTCTGGTGAAACGAAGCATACACGATTGACTGAGTGAAATATCTATCTATTGTTTCCACGACTTTGAAGATCAGTTTTATCTTGGGGAAACAAAGTTGGCATGTTTATGCGGTTTTCAAAAACTAAATCCCTTCTTGTGAACTAGAGAAAGTTTCTAGTGACCTCTGAGCTAGCTGGCACTCACAATTAAGTGTAATATTTTTCGATGGAGACCTAGTCGACATAAGTCCTACTTCACATCTATAGGATATATTCTTCCAATGAGCAGAGTCTATTGGGAATATAGGAACTACACTACATGGTGCCCAACGTTTGGTAAGGCACTAATTTAACGCTAGATACTAGAGTAACTCAGTCATGCTTTTCACAGAGACCCCTTTTTCCCGTAAAATACTCCAACAGACGTCTGGAGTGGGTTAAAGGATAAAATATAAACTGAGTAGGCGAAAAATCCTATTTATTAGTTTTTGGTTTTGTTCAACGTTGAAGGATACAGTGTTCCAAAATATTGTGCAGCTTATCTTTATTTCCTTGAAACTTGCTCTGCAAACTTTCATTAAACAATGTTGAATAATGACAACACTGAAGCAGGTGGAGCTGGAACTGCTCGACCAGGTTTTGACACCACTGGGTTTAATGAAGACGATGCCGGAAAATGTAAGGAAAACCATAGCTATAAAGCTTATAGAAAATGGCCTATCAGCAAGACGTGGTAGGGTAATTTTTGTGATAGAGGCACATGAATATCGACAGACAGAGGTATTCTATTCATGGATTATCTTTCCACAAGCAAATCCAACAACACATGTGTTCCACTTCTACAAGATAGAGGAACCTCCAGCGGAATACGCTCCTTTCAAGGACATTGAAATTCCACTAACTTACCAAGAGCATCAGCTCTGGTTTAAAGGCGCCCTACAACATCAAAATCACATTACCAGGCTTGGTCCACTAGGTAGACCAGGAGCAACATGACCGGTACTAGCTAGCTATGCACCACATCCTGACATTGAAAGAATAACAGATGTAGAACTATTAGCTTAGCTAAAACAATTAATTAAAATCCATAGACAATTGGTACAATATGTCATGCAGACTCTAATAGTCCAACCGGCCATAAGAATTCCACAGCACACCCCTCATCAGGGGAACACAAACAAAATTACACCACAGACTATACAATCAGTCATTGGTAAGTTGCCCGCAAAAAGGGAACAAATTCCATTCTGGTTAGCTCAAACAATTACTCAAATAGAGGCAGTATTTCCCGATAGTACACCTCATGAGAAACACAGGATTTTAACATTCTGTTTACCAATAGGGATCGCACCACACGTGGAGGACTGTTACACTTGGGGTACAGTCTTTGCTTCAATCTACACAAAAACACATGGTGTTCCGTCTATGGCGGTAATACCTGACGTTCTGAAACAGATTCAAAATGAATACGCACCAGAACCTGCCTTGAATCTTGGTTTGAAATTACTAAAAGATTACCAACAGGTCTTTGGCTATAATATTAGCTAACATTAAAGGTGAAGCAGCATGCGTGGCAATCCACAAAAAAATAAAAGCACTTGATATTACTGAGCAACCGTATGAACTTGCTAGAGTTATTGAAAAATCCTATGAAGAACTAGGAAGAGATAGTTTGGGTGGGAAACCAGTAAAACCTGAACTGACAGAAAATCCTGAAAAAGTTTTTATCAAAAACAATCTCACTACTCCTAAAAAGAAGTGGGAAAATACTAGACAGTCACTTCCTAAAGAGAAGCGTTCTCAATCCAGAGGTAGGTCTCCTCAAAAGGAGCACTCTGAAAAGAGGTATAACCTTAGAAATAGGGATAATTTAAGAAAACCTTATAGATATCAAGATACTGATACACGTTCCTCTCGTACCTTTCAGACTTACTCACAGAAATCCGAAAGAAGAGGACGATCACAACACAAGGAAGAACACGTGCAGTCCAAAGACGATCAACACGTTCCGAAAAATAAAAATACTCAATTCACCAAAAAGAAGATAGCAAGTCTAAAAATCAGACAGACATGCTGAGGATCTTGAGGACGCAACTCAAGAACGGGGAGTGGGCCCAGACAATGCTGAACAGCGCAACAGAGGTTACATAGCTCACAAGATCCTGAAAGATCATCTGGAGACAGTGTGATTGAAACATGCACCTCGTCCATGAACAATCCTTCGTTTCCTGTTTCCAAACCAAACAATACATATTGTTTAGTTTTGGACTACAGACATTTAAAAATTCCTGTTGCAAAACCTTTTCAGTACAAAATGCACACTGTGCAGCACTGATGAATAACACAGTGCGCAAAAAATATAAACGACATTAGATATTTCAAACGGTTTCTTCTGTCAAAACATTGCCCCTGAAAGCAGGTATTTGACCGCTTTCTCAATAATGGGGACACAATGACACTTTTGTCGTCTCCCACAGGCATTCAAGAACAGGTGTCCTGGATTATTTCCAGCCAGAGTAACAGAGTTACTACAAACGTATGATGATGAGGCATTATCTTATGTCAATAGTACTAAAGAAATTCCCTCAAGACCTATATATTTTTAATTACCAACATGATTTGCATATTTCACTTTGTTCAAACACAACAATAACCTCAGAACTAATGAATAACATTTCTTTGGTATTTTATTTCATCATTCTTTGTTTTTCATTTAAATTTCTTATAAATTCATCATTCTTTGTTTTTCATTTTCATTTTTTATAACATCTTTTATTTTTTTATATAGTAATTTTGTGCAAAATACATATTCCAGCAAGTAAAAAAACAATTTTATAATAAATAGCCCCTTAGCTATAAAAACTCAACAATATAAATGCAGTTACACTTATACACTATCATTCATTCAAACGTATTACCATCCACACACTCCATACAGATGCAGTATCTGAACAAATCTTGATGTCATGTGGTAAAAATGGTTTTTGCCTAATTTTAAACCATCAGATGTAAAAGATAGCTTCCACGCAAGGTCGACGCGCGTTTCGGTGGGTTGCCCACCACCTTCCTCAGGACCTATGCAGATACACACATTCCTTACACAACCAAAGCCAGTGGATTTTTCATTCACAATGTATGTGTCAGCTGTCTTCCTTGAGATTCAGTTAGTGGTACTGGAATTTTCAGCAGTCCAGGTTTGCGACAAGAACCTTTTTTTTTTTACTCCTTCTATATTTCAATTTATTGCCACAAAAAGATTATTTATATTTCCTTATTCTTCTTGACACAGCTACACGGGTTTGCAGTACATCTGTATGAGGAAGACGCAACAGTTTAGAGTCGCAGTAGTGACTCTCATGAAAATCGAGATCTTTACACAGAAAGAGGGATTCCAATATGCTACGATATAAACCTACCTAAAAACACCTCCATTAAAAACAAGGAATTACTAGAGTGACGCATACCGCATCACCAGCTTTAGTGTGAAGGGACCCAATTCTCAAGAAGAATAAGGAAACATAAATAATCTTTTTGTGGCAATAAATAGAAATATAGAAGGAGTAAGACATTTTTTTTTTCTTGTCGCAAACGTGGACTGCTGAAAATTCCAGTACCACTAACTGAATCTCAAGGAAGACAGCTGACACATACATTGTGAATGAAAAATCCCCTGGTTTTGGTTGTGTAAGGAATGTGTGTATCTGCATAGGTCCTGAGGAAGGTAGTGGACAACCCACCGAAACGCGCGTCGACCTTGCGTGGAAGCTATCTTTTACATCTGATGGTTTAAAATTAGGCAAAAACTATTTTTGCCACATGACCTCAAGCTTTGTTCAGATACTGCATCTGTATGGAGTGTGTGGATGGTAATAAGTTTGAATGAATGATAGTGTATGAGTGTAACTGCATTTATATTGTTGTGTTTTTATAGCCAAGGGGCTATTTATTATAAAATTGTTTTTGTACTTGCTGGAATATGTATTTTGCACAAAATTACTATATAAAAAAATAAAAAGATGTTATATGAAATGAAAATGAAAAACAAAGAATGATGAATTTATAAGAAATGAAAATGAAAAACAAAGAATGATGAAATAAAATACCAAACAAATGTTATTCATTAGTTCTGAGGTTATTGTTGTGTGTGAACAAAGTGAAATATGCAAATCATGTTGGTAATTAAAAGTATATAGGTCTTGAGGGAATTTCTTTAGTACTTTTTACCTTTTCTCCCCTATTTTCGTGGACCTTAAAGTATTGTTAGAGGGCTCTCCTCCTTTATGTATCTCCATTATCTTATGTCGATGACATCTATCTTACAGATGATGACTTGGACAGGCACTTGAACAGGGTGAACACCATAATAGTTGGATTCACCTCTGAAGGGTTCAAATTCAACTTTCAAAAAATCAAGAATTGTCTACCTCAATGTCCTATTCTTGGGATACGAACTTTCAAGTGAAGGCAAAAGCCTTGCAGCAAACTTTTCAGACAAATGTGCGCTGCTCCAACCTCCAAAAACGCTGAAAAATTTACAGTCAGTTCTAGGATTCCTGAATTTCGGAGGAACTTACATTCTAAATTACGCAGAAAGGGTTAAACCTCCCTACGAATTAATCAAACCGGATTTCAAACCTACTAATTGGACTTAAAAACACACAGAATATTTGAGTTTAGTGCAAACAGACAGGTTAGCGACAACTCATTTACAGAAACGTGTAAATGAACGCAACCTTGTAATCCGAATCATCAGTGGAGTGGTGTGGCTCACTGGTTAGAGGTGGCAGACCTGTAAGCAGAGAACGGCCCGGGACCAGGGTTCGATTCCCGACGCGGCAGGGTCTTGGACCAGGGTCAAAGGACTCAATAATTCTCGCCTCAGTGCCTACTCTAACCAGGGAACACACTCAGGATGAGGCATTAAGCTTGCCTCATCTCTACAACGGCCCCCCACAGATGTCGGGGATGCCTGGTTTCATCCTGGAGATACCCAGAAAGAGACCATCTCACAGGGAAAACTAGGACGGGTTCCCCAGCGGTCTGCAGCGCCAGGACACTCGGTTAGAGTAACAGTGCGCTTTACAAGAATCCCACATTTACATTTACAATCATCCGAGGGAGATGCAGATTCACATACCTAAACTTTAATGAAGGTGAAAAGGTACCAATAGCTTACAAATCACACTTGAACACACAAGCTGAAATGAAATTGACTTCAACAGAAAAAATTCTGACAGCGGTTCAGACTGCGGTAGCAAAAGAGAGAGCCCGCGCGCAGGGTGAACGCATAAAAGTCGTTACTCCTGTACCTGCCTTGGAGGCAGTGACAAAGGAAAGCATTCCAAATGCAAAAGCTCTATATCCGAGATGGACACAATGGGTTAATTCTCTTGCTGCAACAGACGTTGAATACGTTTTTGACCCTTTCTTGAAGACACAAGAATTTCTCCAATACGAACAAGAATGTCCTCAGCCCACTGAAATTCTGCCTCTAGAACATTACGGCTGTATAATATACACAGACGGATCAGCACAGCCCGCAATTGGGGGAAAACAAGCTTATAGTGCTGCGTGCGCGATAGTCAAAGGTCGCTGGCGTGATGGTAAATTCAGACACATGGTCACAAAAACTCAATTTCTCGGAGACTGTACAGCTCAGCGAGCTGAACTACAGGCTTTCAAGATGGCACTTGAAAATACTGATCGCAAATTCCCCACACTCATAGTGTGCGATTCGTATTACTGTGCCCAGTCTTACAATGAATATCTGCAGAACTGGATTAAAAATGGATTTAAAGACGCAAAAGGTGGCACAATCAAGCATAACATGCTTTGGGAACAAGTAGTTCTTTTACAGAAAGAACTACAAAAGACTCACGTGATCCATACACTGAGTCATCAGTGTGATGGCGTTCACGTTGAAGGGAATTCATTGGCTGATGACGCCGCGAAGGCGGCTGTGCAAACGGCTTCCGTAGCTGCAATCACTCGTTCAAAAACAAAAATAGATGGTGAAACCATGCTCGGTGTCAATGCCACAAGCAAAGGCAGCTGAGCTGCGTTACCTCTAAACTAGTGGTTCCCAAACTTTTGACTCCTGAGGACCCCCATTGAGTCACCACTGGAAGTCGGGGACCCCCAAGTAATCTGTATGAGTTAAATTTCAAATATTAAAACAGTAATTGAATAAAAAAAACACATGTGCACACAAATCAAATACTCAAAGTACTAAGGATTTTCGGGCCAGATGTACGACCATTTTATTTAGTGCCTTGCAATTGGTGACCCATTGCGAGTGGCAAATTGCGAGTCGCTAAATGAAATGTACAACAGTGTGTTTAACACTGAGATTCCCAATGGGGTCGCAAATTGCAAGGCTCATTATTATAAATGAGCCTCTCGCAATTTGCGAGCCCATTGGGAATGCCAGACCTCCCAGGGATGGTGGCCTGCTGGGCTAAGCAGACCACCATGTCTGGGACTGCTTTTAAATAAAGCAGTTAAAAAAATTGCAGCCCGTTTTCTATGCATTTTAAATAAAAAAAGGAAATGAAACGTTTTTGTTTCATTTTTTAAAGGCAGGCAGTGGTCCCTGAGACCACTGCCTGCCCCTAAAAAATAATTTTGCATGCATTTGCAAAGGGGACGGTATCCCCTGGGGACCCCTTCCCATTTGCGAACGCATTACTATCTACTTGAAGTGGGTGATAATTGCGAGTGTTTTGCGACCGCAATTGCAGTCGCAAAACATTTGTACATGGTTTTGAGACTCGCTATTTGGAAGGGAATGCCCCTTCCAAATAGCAAGTTGCAAAACCTATTCAGCAAGTTGCAAAAAAATTGGGGCTCGTGTAATAGGCTATGTACATGGCCCAATAGGTTTTTGCATGCACAAACAGGTTCGCGAACACGTTTGCGCATATAAAAACGGGTCGTACATCTGGCCCTTAGTATTTTATATTGAAGAAATACCCCCTCTGTCACATGTATTTCCTTTGTTTTATAGCATCTTTCATACCATTGTAGCATGTCAATGCACTTTACATCACAAACATATAGAGACAATGAATCATACATGTAAATCAGTGTATAGAAAATGTTACATAAGGTAAAGGGGACTACAAGGTGTAGTGTTCACATGTCATTCATACTGGTAGGCATTTCTAAAGAGTGCTTGGTCTGGAAAAGCACAAACTCAGGATTCAGAGCATAACACAGTAGCTAGCACTGACTTTAACATAAAAAATGTATTTCTTCCCAAATAAATCTTTTTAGCAGCATCAGGATAATGAATGACTGGGAAAAAACATAAGTTACTAACTGATACCATGCAGTTTGCAAGCAGCTCTTTGATGACAGCTTATAAATCCCTCTGCTAGATTACGATTATCACTTATAAGTGCACAGTAACAAAAAAATCTCTGTGACAAAAGCAGTAACCATGGACCTATGCACATAAAATCTGCTTTTAAAAATGCATGTTACACGTTCTTTGCAGTAGGCACATTAACTCTATGTGCTACATTAGTTAGGTCAAAGCTGCCACTGAACAAAACTCTCCTCTCTCTCCAGCAGGTACATTAATCACTGGCATTATCTTGACACTTTCATTGTTGCTCGAACTCTGCTAATTATACAAGAAAGGTTGCTGTGCTTTTAAAACTGCTGCCTACGGACCCCCTGGGAATGTGCCACGGACCCCTGGGGGTCCGCGGACCCCAGTTTGGGAAACGCTGCTCTAAACTATCCACTTGAGTATACATACATAATTGATGAAAACTCTGTTCCTTTGTTCGAATCCCTGGAGTGGGGGATAGGGTAATCCCAAACAGGAATAAGAGAGGTGCTCTGATTTACGAAGCACATGGGAGAGGGTCTGATACATCAAGGGATCTCAAAATCGCTATTAGAATTACAAGAGATGTACTGGTGGCCAGGGATGAAAGCCCACATTTACGAATTCGGAATTAATTGCGATGACTGTTACAGAGATCACAGCTTGGAGCGCCACCAGATTACTGACTACAGTGTAGCCTGCCCGGTACAGACACCATTGTTAAATAGCATTAGACTATCCACGCTCAAACGTCCCTATGGACAGAAGTGGTCCCACAAATACTAGGTCAAGATTCATTTGGATGTAGCCTCAGTGCTCGGCTGATGCCCAAACTGTTATAAAAGATTTGCGAGTCTTTATCGGCACATACGCAATCGGCACGCCACATTCTGACCAGGGTCCTGCTTTTAGCTCTCAGGCTTATAAGGAGGCCATGGCCAGTTTGGGCGTTGCATTGCAGTTTTCGAGTCCATTCCATCCTGATGGAAATTCGGTTGTGGAGAGAAAAAACTGTGACATAAAGCAATCTATAACAGCTAGGGTATAAGGTTCGGGTGACGGGTGGGTTAACATCTAATAAGTGTCCAACGTAGTCTTAATAACCTGCCAAGAAATTCTCTGGGTGGAATCACTCCATATGAAATCCTTTTTGGTACTAGAATGATGGTTTAAGACCTCGATCGTCATACTTCAGAAGTAGAACAAAAACCCTTTGATATCAAAGATCGTTTGGCTGTCTTAAAGGACTTAAACGAAACAAGAAGAAGTCTAAGCGACACCATCCAAAAGCCAATGACCACTGAAGAAAAGCCACCTGTCCCAGCAAGACCTGTCTGGATTCCAAAGATTGGGGATCTGGTCAGAGTAAAAATAGCAGATAAGAAGAAATTTGAGCCTTCATACAGAAAACCAGTACCTGTACTAGCAGTCCACGGATCAAGAACAGTGTTACTGCCGCCCCTTGCTGGAAGAAAGGAGAACCGGTCTGTATCAATTGACCTGGTAAAACCACATCATGTGGCCAATAATAAGTAGTAGGCCCAAGGGACTCCCAAGATGTAGCAGACGACCAAATCTTGCTACTATCCAAGAGGTTTAAACTGAAAGACTCATCACCTTTGAAGATTCTGCAGTGAGAAAAGAAGGACTATGCAATAAAGCCATGGAACATGTGCCTCTTGAAACCCAATTAACAGTTCATCAAGAAACTCCCGTCTACAATGATGTAGCATTTGCCTATACTAACATGTCAAGGGAACAAGCATCTCCAGCAATTTCAAATAATCCGGATGCAATACCAACTATTGACAGAACTGCCTCAGGCTATTTCATCAACTTCGATACCTTTTCGGAGGATCACAGTGAACCTGAAACAGCGCCAAAAAAAAAAAACTTTCAAGGAACAATTAACGGAACTTGGTCAAGAGCTTGCAAATACATATCTGGTTTCGACATGGATTACATTTTGGATTGGATTAGGTGTATTTTATCTTCTACTATAGCTCATTCTTCTTTTAAGTTTGGGAAAGTTGATAGATGAAAAACATATTAAAACGGACACAGCAAGTAAGAACATCAACTTGCTTCTGAAACCACACAAATCATCTCATCGTGAACAACGAGACCTGTCATCAGTGTATATTACAGCAGTTCCTCTACCTGGTGGAATAGCATGGGATAGAACTGATTATGACATTTATGGCCCTGTCGAGCTGCTAAAGATTCCACATCAATTTAAGGTTTCCTGGGGTGATTTTGTTTCACCTAGTACATTTTCTGATGATTGGGACTTTGAGACTGTTAATAACATGATGACAGACTTGGAAATGTCAGCAAAATTTGCAAAACATGAATACTTAGATGGTTCATCAAATTATGAAGAAATGTATTGTTTTAATCATTTTGGTCATTATTTGCACAAATCTGCAAATCCTAGAAATGTTTTAACTTATAATCAATTAGCAGCCCGTCCCGACGTTGTCCGGGTCTTATCATTTGTTTAGGACCCATGAGACAACGGGCAGTCACCCAAGCGAGTAGAGCAAAGGGTTATTTACCACGCCTCCATGTGAACGCAGACGCCTATTGAACGCATACGCCCAGGTGCTTGATTGGTATCATAATTTTAGAATGTAGCGCCATTTGCAGTAATTGTCCCCGCAGACACGCTCATTCGCGTGTGGCCCCGGCGCCTTATTATTTTGTATGTACGACCCACATGGCATGAAGGCGACCCACATGGCATGACGTGCGGAACGTAACGGCAATTGTACGCACCTCACGCTTAACGCATACGCCCATTGAAGGCTTTTGCTCCATGTCACGCCCCCCAGCACACGCCCCTAGCGTTTGTCACGCGCATATGCCCATTGAAGGCTTTGCTCCATGTCACGCCCCCAGCACACGCTCCATCGTTTGCCATGCCCCCAGCACACGCCCACAGCACAATGCAGACGTTTACAGAACGCTTTGTTTTTTGTCGTCAGGCTGCGCCCTGCCCACGCCCACAAGGGACTACTTTGCTGGCACGGTTATTTTACGTTTTAAATGTATATGGTCAGAGTCTGCATAGCCTATGTCCTTCTGCTGCAACTGCCCTTTCAAATGCTGTATTGGGTGTTGTGATTGGTGCTGTGGTTACTGAGAACCCGCCTCAAAGGTTTGGGCTCTCTCTTTATAAAAGTAGTATAGATGAGAACATTGTCCAACATCCCCAAAAGGTAGCTCTAAAACATTCTATAGAAAATGTCCATATTTTACAGGTTTTAATGTCACAAACCCAGAAAGCTTTTACTTTAAAAATGTTAACTAGACAGGCATGAAAAGCATGTTGACAAACAAACAGATTTATTCTGCAGCCTTTTATGCTCAATTGTCCACATTAGGCTTTGACTTTTAGAAAGACAACATTGAGACAAAAACAGTTTGGGGCCCAAAAGACTGGCAGGTACAAGGTTTAGAATCATTGTTCAGAGCCTGCATCATCCCAGAACAAATAATGTTTTTAAATGAAACTGTTCAACAGACATCTTGTCTTGCCCAGGCTAAGATAAAAGATTTAAACAAACCGTCCATACCTAAGCCCACACCTGATAGTAATAGAACTACAGATGAGGAGGTAGACGTAAATTATATTTTACAACAAAACAGAACAAATCCTGATTGGAAAAAATGGTTAATCTGGTCCACAGACATGAATAACTGTCAAGATAGATTCCTGAACAAGACACAAGGGTTTACACTAACTCGGCCAAATCCAAGATATGTCCAGAGACAACATCCAGGGATAATAACAACTTACAGTGTAGGAAAACTGTGCCTTGAATGACTACAAAAATCCACACTCCCAGATATAAAACAACATTTATCTTTACTTAAAGATGGCGTTGAATTGCAGGAATTCTTACTTGGTCCTCGCAAACGATGTCATAAACGTTTCATATACGCCGGTATTTACGCTGCTTACAATGAAGCATGGAAAGTCACGCCATTGGAAACAGCTGAACGAATACGAGAAATTGATTGTATTAATTTAGAGAAAGCACTCTCTGTAGTTGACAATGGGTTAACCACTCTGTCGTCCAGAATTTATTCTTTGGACAGCATTGTATCCTCTGCCATCGACATAATGGAACCAGACTTGCTAATGTTACAACATGGCCAGTGTCAATTATGTTCTATAATGCTGTTAGGCTGGACGTTACAAAATTCTTTGTTCTGGCTATGTGCCTTAGCATCTAATCAACACCACGTCATTGTTTTCTGTATTTAACCTCACAGATAAACAAATCTCTTTGGCACAGAGGGGAGCAGACTATAAGGTGCTGAGCAGAGAAAAACTGGAGAGATTACCTTTGACCGTTTCTGAGAAAACATCAGTTGAATGGATAATACATGGCACCATCACGATACCAGTGACAATTTCCCAGTTTCAATATTGCATAAAAGACATACCAGCGGGCCTGTATGAAAGGTTGCATAAGCAATACATAAAGTCGGCCTGGGATTTACCATACACACACAAATGTTGGAGTGGGGAAAAGGAGGTATTTCTTAGTGGTAAAAATTGCAAAACCACATTAAGCGGTACACTTCTGTGTCAAGGCATTAATTTACATGGAGTCGGTGAGGGTTCTTCTAACAACTTATCATGCCTCCTGCAGGGTTCCCCGGCAACAGTGAGAGATCCAATCTTTAGGCAGCTTTCCAATGGGAGCTACATAATGCTGAATGATCACAGCTGTTGTTTAATGATGCCAGCAATAGCCTATCTCGTTAGTGTGTCAGCCAGGGTTACTTGTTGTATGCAAGTATTGTTTCCAAAAACTAAGACAGACGGGGAGTCGCCACTATGGCCTTCACTGAACATCTCTTCTATACGAATTGATACTTTAAGCAGAACGAAAGCCATTCTTTTACAAAAAACTGTGCCACTGACCTCGTCCAAAGAGCCGTATGATCTGCAAGTTGCAAGGTCCTCTGCAGAGATACATGCATTATTAACAACAAACTGCCCAATACATTTTGCAGAAATGTTAGGTCGTATCTTAAACATGTCTGATACCAGCGGTATTGTACATGTATTTAAGATTATTTTACGGGACTGTTAGCACCCCTTGAGGCAGTCCTGGGCATTTTTCATAACTCTGTGCACTCTGTGTTCGGCGGCCTGCCTCTCATCTTGGGACTCGTTGCAGGGATCCTATTTTTATTCCTCCTGCTCCGTTATGGCAAGTCCGGCCACCAGCGATACACAAATT
The DNA here is from genome assembly GCF_964263255.1 of Lissotriton vulgaris. Lineage (NCBI taxonomy): Eukaryota > Metazoa > Chordata > Amphibia > Caudata > Salamandridae > Lissotriton > Lissotriton vulgaris. The sequence goes on along the minus strand of NC_141694.1, from coordinate 1,080,462,718 downwards.
ACCATGGAGAATGCTCTTCTGGCAATGACATATTGTGAAAGAATAACACAGATCCTTGGCTTGGCTCGCTTGAGAGATCTGAATACCACATGGATCCTGTCATTCAGACCATTCTGGCAATATTGCATCTTACCTGTTCTACGATGCCGGCTTTGTGGAGAGGAATGAGTGTTAGATATCTGTCTAACACTTCCATCAGCAATGCCAACGGATGTTGACGCTTTACTGGGTCCGGTAGCGGCTCATGTATTGTGTTGCCCCCAATGGCTACCAATCCTGATGACGGCGTTCATTGAGATCTCACCGGCAACTCAAGCTGAAGATGAGATACGAGGACCAACAGGCACACAGGTACCATCTGCGGCGGACATTGCTAATGCGACTGACGCTGACGGCGATGTTTCACATCTGTATACAATTAACCTTCTTAATGAAGTGGTTCAACTTTCATCTACTGTGGTAGATGATTTCTTTGCCAGCCTTGATGATTTAATGTTTTCTCCAGACACCGAGAATGACTTTTGAAGCTCGCACACAGCGTTCTTCGAACTCTGAAATTCGACCTTCACTTTTTCAAAACAAAAGCTTCTAACTTTGGAACTGTATTTTTCTACGATTTGATTTGCCTTTTTTCCAAAACACATTGAACTTTGGCTCAATTTGCTTAAAGTAGAACTATTCTTAGAGAACAAGAATTCTTTCAATACTTCCTAGGAACGATATTGACCTAATACGCACACCAAAAACAAAACAGTTTGTATATTCTGCTATGGGATGGTCTCGACTTTTTCTTCGGTAACTAAGAGCCATTTCATAAATGTAATTTTCGTGATTCATTCGGTTAGCATTGCTAATATCATATCATATGCTTACAATGAAATCATTGCTTTTAAATGCATACTGTACAAATGCTCATTTTATGTGTACAACCATTTTCAAATGCATTTTATGTATTTTTGGGTGGGATTGTAAACACATGCTCTAGATCAGCGTTTCCCAAACTGGGGTCCGCGGACCCCCAGGGGTCCATGACACATTCCCAGGGGGTCCGTAGGCAGCAGTTTTAAAAGCACAGCAACGTTTCTTGTATAATTAGCAGAGTTCGAGCAACAATAAAAGTGTCAAGATAATGCCAGTGATTAATGTACCTGCAGGAGAGAGAGGAGAGTTTTGTTCAGTGGCAGCTTTGACCTAACTAATGTAGCACGTAGGGTAAATGTGCCTACTGCAAAGAGCGCGTAACATTCATTTTAAAAAGCAGATTTTATGTGCATAGGTCCATGGTTACTGCATTTGTCACAGAGATTCTTTTGTTACTGTGCACTTATAAGTGACAATCGTAATCTAGCAGAGGGACCTATAAGCTGTCATCAAAGAGCTGCTTGCAAACGGCATGGTATCAGTTAGAAACTTATGTTTTTTCACAGTCATTCATTATCCCGATGCTGCTAAGAAGATTTTTTTGGGAAGAAATACATTTTTTATGTTAAAGTCAGTGCTAGCTACTGTGTTATGCTCTGAATCCTGAGTTTGTGCTTTTCCAGACCAAGCACTCTTTAAAAATGCCTACCAGTATGAATGACATGTGAACACTACACCTTGTAGTCCCCTTTACCTTATGTAACATTTTCTATACACTGACTTACATGTATGATTGTCGCTATATGTTTGTGATGTAAAGTGCTCTGACATGCTACAATGGTATAAAAGATGCTATAAAACAATGGAAATACATGACAGAGGGGGTATTCCTTCAATATAAAATACTAAGGGCCAGATGTGCGACACGTTTTTATATGCGCAAACGTGTTCGCGAACCCGTTTGTGCATGCAAAAACCTATTGGGCCATGTACATAGCCTATTTCACGAGTCGCAATTTTTTTGCAATTTGCTGAATAGGTTTTGCAACTTGCTATTTGGAAGGGGCATTCCCTTCCAAATAGCGAGTCTCAAAACCATGTACAAATGTTTTGCAACTGCAATTGCGGTCGCAAAACACTAGCAATTATCACCCACTTCAAGTAGATAGTAATGCATTCGCAAATGGGAAGGGGTCCCCAGGGGATCCCGTCCCCTTTGCAAATGCATGCAAAATTATTTTTTAAGGGCAGGCAGTGGTTCCTTTTTCTTTTTTTTTTTTAAATGCATGGAAAACGGGCTGCATTATTTTTACTGCTTTATTTAAAAGCAGTCCCAGACATGGTGGTCTGCTTAGCCCAACAGGCCACCATCCCATGGAGGTCTGGCATTCCCAATGGGCTCGCAAATTGCGAGAGGCTCTTTAATAATAATGAGCCTTGCAATTTGCGACCCCATTGGAAATTCCAAATAGTGTTAAACACACTGTTGTACATTTCATTTAGCGACTCGCAATTTGCCACTCGCAATGGGTCGCCAATTGCAAGGCACTAAATAAAATGGTCGTACAACTGGCCCCAAAATCCTTAGTACTTTGAGTATTTGATTTGTGTGCACATGTGTTTTTTTTATTCAATTGCTGTTTTAATATTTGAAATGTAACTCATACAGATTGCTTGGGGGTCCCCGACTTCCAGTGGTGACTCAATGGGGGTTCTCAGGAGTCAAAAGTTTGGGAACCACTGCTCTAGATTATATGTTTTAGTGCTTGAATTTAGCTGAACATGATAACGTGGAGTGGGTGTTGTATAACATTTTAGGACCCTATTGTAATTTTCCCGATTCATGCCCTTACATAGGTATAAATCACTACATCATTATATAGGCATAAGAATCATAACCATATTTAGACATAGCTCATGCAGTCCAAATACGGCAGGGCTACTTCCACTAGTTCCGAAAATCTACAACAATTTCTTGGAAAACTCTGCTTCAGCAGCTAGGGACTTCCCCTTGCTCGAATACTGACTTGTCCAAGAATTCATGGAGTTTTCAAAGAACTGAGACTCTTTAATGACGTTATTATGTCCACCTTCACGCCAAACTCGGCACCTTCAAGGTGCCCACACTTGCCATAGCAAACACACGGTGGTTTGGAGCAGTTCGACTATCTACTTGCCTGACGCGCACTGCTACTGCAAGTGCCGAAGGAAGCCGACCCTCCAGCAGACGCACTGAGAAATCCAGCTCCAGTGTTTCCAAGCTACTCTTGCGGGTTGTTGGGAAATCGAGTCCTGAGCCTGACCTTCTTCATTCCAAATCAAGGTATGGAGCTGATTAGACCCTAAGAGAAATCTTGGCAAAGAATAGTACATTTATGCTACACCTCACTTACTTCTTCCCTCGTACTAAGCTTAGGTTAGGTACATTGGAATAGGCGTATTTTAAAAGCACCAGTTGAGTACTTTTAGCCTCTGTTATTTATGTATGTATTTATCTTTGATCGAGGCACAATACAATGCTCTTACAGTATTATTTAATTCTACCCTTTTTACTGTATGCATTATATTTTGCAACCAGTTTTTACGATTGTAGCAGTTTATTTCTTATGCTTGAGAAAGAAGACTGTTCAATAAATCCTTTTATTGAAAACGTCCGTCTATCTTTTTCTCTGCACCTCTGGTGAAATGAAGCATGCACGATTGATCTATCTATTGTTTCCACGACTCTGAAGATCAGTTTTATCTTGGGGAAACAAAGTTGTCATGTTTATGCGGTTGTCAGAAACTAAATTCCTTCTAGTGAACTCGAGAACGTTTTTAGTGGCCTCTGAGCTAGCTGGCACTCACAATTAAGTCTAAAATATTTCGATAGAGACCTAGTCCACATAAGTCCTACGTCACATCTATAGGATATATTATTCCAATGCGCAGAGCCTATTGGGAATATAGGAACTACACTACACCTTATTGTGGAGTCATATTGACTTTGCAAGCTCAAAATGTATTTCTGATGTTTGCTCACTTACAGCGCTTCAAGTCAACTAACAAAGGTCCATACGACCAAACAGGAGATATCGTTGATGATTTTACAAAGAGATTAAGGTGTAAGTACCAGCAAGCCATCAACTGCATCACTAACATGGATTACCTTAACCCCTTCCATGCGTCGGACGACCCCTGGCCGTCCGACATCACGGTGGGCGTGTGGGTCGGACGGCCGGGGGCCATCCAAACAGCGCACGTGTTATTTTTTCCAGAAGGTGTTAAGGGTTTTTACAGACACTCTTGAGAAATCAATCACTGTTTTTGCCTGTAAAGTTAATGCTGGGAATATAGGGTCCAGTGGAGACTGGTTTCAAAGTCAGTTTTTCATTGTTGCAAGGTATGCGACCCGGCAGTAAAGAGCCCTGCTCTTACATCTGTTGCCATATTTAGGAGATGGTGGTTTCGATTTTTATAGGTTAATCATCTGTCGAGCACAATCCCTCATTCATCATCTTTCGTTTGTGCCCTCTTTTGTTGTTCACGCCTCTACTCATGAAACAGTGGGATATGGACGTACCCAATGCTCCAAATAAGCAGGTACTGTCTGATACTGGGTACCTGCACTTCTTTATTTTAAAGCTTTACTTTTGAGCTCTGTTGCAATACATTCAATGGAAGAGGACCAGTACTACTCAAGAGCAAATGGGAACTCTAAACAAGGAGTACAGCACTTTAGTATTTCCATTTAAAGCACTAGATGTCCTTGATTGATTCATTCATTATGCCAGGATCTAGAAATGCTTCTGTGCTGAGAAGTCTGCTACTACCGCCATTATAGAGTGCTTGGGAGGTTTTGTCGTCACATGCATGGTGGGTTCCTGGAAAGTGTCTGCTGAGTAATGTATGCAAATGAGGTGAAAGGCACAAGGTCAACAGATCAAAGAGCCATATTGTTCCCTAGACTCAAGTCTTTTGAGAATCCGATACCTCTTCCAAAAGGTCCCCAAGTCAAAGGAATATTTGTAAGCATTGATGATTTTTTAAATGAGATTTGTATCAAATGTGCCAATTAGTGTGCTTGTACAGGTCGTTTGGAATATGTCTTAATTTATGCGTTCTTTATATTATACCCACCTTTATATTGCTTCTATTAAAACGCCAAAAATGATATTCGGTATCCCTTACTTTGAACGTGTTTTCACATTCACTTGACAAGTTCAGACAAGAATTTTGAAGGTTCAGTAAAGTCAGATTTACCAGCGACCAAATCCTTTGCATTATTGACCACAAAAAATTAAATATTACGATTAGAGTGCTAAAAAAATCACTAGAGTATTCAACTTCCCATCTTTGTTTAATTTAAGCCGGTGATTGCAGGTGGGGCCAACCTGCACTCCTTTTTGGGAACCAGGATTTATTTTTAATCATCAGACTACGACCAGATCAAGAGAGAGATATAGGAAGCAAAATTTAAAGGAAGAGGGAGATGGAAAACAGTGAAAACATTGACAAATGGAGAAAGAAGGGATAAAAAGGAACCTACAAGAGCGAGCTATTGGGCCAAGGAGATCATACTGGTGAATGAAAAAGGCAAGAGGTGAAATCAGCCCAAACAGCCTTGGAAGTCTGCAACCCCATCATTCGTCAGCAGCTGCTGAGAAAAAAAATGGTCTCCAGCCCTTATTAGTGTACAAATTAAGAACTGAGTTCCACCACCTCTTGACCCCGCCCCAGGGACCCCTCTATGGGCCTATGATACAACTACCCCAATAATCAGAAATAAGATTTACCAACTGCAAGGTTACAATATGTGTACAGAGCTGAAATGAGAGGTTAATCAAGAAAAGAGGGACCAATGAACCATTCATAGTGGAGTTACACAAGAATTCATGGAGTTTTCAAAGAACTGAGACTCTTTAATGACGTAATTATGCCCACCTTTATGCCAAACTCTGCACCTTCAAGGTATAAATATGCCCACACTTGCCATAGCAAACACACGGTGGTTTGGAGCAGTTCGACTATCTACTTGCCCGACGCGCCCTGCTACTGCAAGTGTCGAAGGAAGCCGACCCTCCAGCAGACGCACTGAGAGAGACGCTGTCTTTTCTCTTGCCGAGAAATCCAGCTTCAGTGTACCCCCCCCCCCGCAGTCCCCTCCCCACCCACCCACTGGAGTTCTCCTGGCACTCTAATTCATACTCACTGGGTCACTCTCATGGACTTCTTTAAATTTTTTCTCTTGCCCTGCCCGCCATTTTGCTGCTGTTCTCTCTGCCACTTTTCTCTGGACCCTGACCCGCCATCTTGTCCATTCCCTCGTCCTTTCCCCTTTTCCCTCGTTTCCCCCTTGACGATCCTTAAATGTTTCTTCCTTTTTCTGATTTGCCTTTTCTCCATACCCTTGTATTCCTCCCACCCTCCCTTTGGTGTTGTGACTGCATCCCCCCTCTGACTCCACTTAATGGAATTCTGCTCTCCTGGTTTTTTGGGTCTTGACCTGAGAAAATCTACTATTTGTATATATATGTATATAGAGAGAACTCTAATCACTAGTATATGCAGTAGACCTGTGTACTATCTACCATTCCTATGTGTCTCTTAGAGTATATCCATGTGTATCCCTTCCTTGAATATCTCTTCCTTGTGTGACTTCATAACTTGTACATTTGCAATTTTTTCTGTTTGTACCTTTTATGTAATGCATGTAATCCTAAGTCCTTATGTATCACAACTGGTTCTTATGTAAAGCGCTCTGACACCTTCGGGTAATGTTCGCGCTATATAAAACTGCATTAAATAAAATATTCAGGAATCAAATCACCAGGTTTATTCAAGTGTTTAAAACATTTTGTACATTCATTATTCAGCATGAGCATCCACGCTCTCACTAATGTTGATTAGCCCCAGCACAGTGTATTAAATATTAAGGTCTTTACAAAAGTGCTTTTAAAAGTGCACTGCGTGGGGCATGAGAATGTATCTGTAGCATACTCAAGAACCAATAGGCAAAATGTGTGCGCAAGTGACAGGGGCACTTAGGAGAACGTTATGATTTATCCATTGACCTCAGAAAGGCATGGGAGTCATCTGTTGGCCATGAAGGTTAAAAAGTATTTTCAGTGTATTTTAAGGCAATGACATGTCGGCACCCTCCATAGCAGCTTTGAGGTGGTCTTCATCCCGTCCTACTTTTTTAGCCAATAAGATTTGGCATGCTGGGACTTATAGTTTACTTGCCCGTTTCTAGATAAGTGACTGTGTCCCAAGACACGTTGTGCTTAGGCTGGCAGGATGGATCAGTGAGTTAAACACTCCCTGAAATGCAGTGTTCTGCTGTTCATGAGTTCAAATATCAGCAGAACAAACTCAGCCTTTCATTTCCTTCTTCCAAGGTCAATAAATAATGTACCAATACAATGGGTGATATATTCATTTGTTATTTGCAGTGTTTAAAAGGACAGAAGTGCACTATCGCACACTTATTAGAATTTTTATTATGATTAAAGAACAGGATTGACTGACGATCAACTCTCCGTTGACCGTTCGACACTCGCTTCGAAATTCTGACTCAGACGGGATCACCTGCAGCTCTGTCCGCACGTTACAACAGTACTTTAGTCCAGGCCTTCGACAGATACATTCAGAAAGTGCCAAGATTGTTCAAGGAGTTGTTCGCGCTTCAGTTCAGGAGGAGGTAAAATGACCTGACAGGGTCTGTCTACTGTCATTCTGCTGACGCATTCATGTTAGCAGGAAAGTGATTCACACTGTGTACAATTGTTATTTCATGCTGAATGAACTGGAACTCTCGGTTCTGTACTGTGCGCCACTGACGTTAGTCCAGCCATAGAGGAAAAACAGTAAGGTGTAATTGGAGGAGTTGTTAAGTACCTGGATTGGCCGCCATTAGTGGTAAATACAAGTGGAAATGTCATTGAAAATGTTCCTCTGTGGCCTTTCACTTGCGAGTGAGCACCTAACAGGTAACAAATAGAAACTCCAAAGCATGTGCCGCAACATTTGCAAACACCACCAAGGAGGCGTACAGAGGAAATATCTCTACATGTTGACATTGCCCACTCGGTACCACAGCTTGTCTGTTCACAAAGCTTTATAAGCCAAGGCCCCATTAACACGCATTTGTCTATCTCTAGCCAAAATGTCTCAAGGAGAGGCTATGCAGCAAGGCACTATTTTTTGTCTTGATAAAAAACCCTTTATTGTATCTACACATCCCACCACCAGCATTGCAGGAGGCCTTCGCCTTAAGAAGATGGCTGCTCAGTCTTGTATTTGGCATAGGTCTCCAAGATCTCAGTGACGACAGAGGGATCGTCCAGTGTGCTGACATCTCCCAGGTCGTCGTGCTGGTCTGTGATGATTTTCCGCAGGACTCTTCTCATGATTTTCCCAGATCGAGTTTTAGGAAGGCGCTTCACCACCTTTGGGAGAAAAGAACATCAGTAAGGTGTGCCTAACATTTCTAGATGTAAACACTAAACAGAACACTGGATAAAAACACAGACAAGTTAGGGACCCGGAGCTGTCAGCTATTGAGATGGAACGTGGTGTCTAGAGAAAAGGTAAATAACAGTTATTTTAAGTTGTGGTGTGAATTCAAAATGTGCACTTTTCCACTCGAGATGCCAATAAAGTGGTGGGCTCTAGGCCCACATACTTGACAAAAGGATGACCATGACAGGAGGTGTATGGTACTAGAACTGGCCTCGTGCACTTAGGCCCTTTTATTGGCAGGGTCACCTGACTGGTGACGTCTGTGTTGGATGGGTGTGGAGACAGCTCTCCAAGGAGTGGATCATTATCAGGCATATGCTGAACACTAGAACGTGTCCAGCAGGACTCTACAAAGCCAAGGAATGCTCAAAGAAGGAAAACAATTATAGAACGTGGTATGCCTTTCAAATTGTATATTGTCTCCAACATCTGCAAAACGGAGTCAGTTTGAAGAGGCAGTCTGTTTATGTACTGCACTTCATGAGTGGTAGACACAAATTATATGCCGCTTCCTACACAGTTGGTTTTGTACGATTTTGAGCAGGGAATTAGAGCCGGGTCTAAGATACCGCAGCCTGCATCTACACTTCCAGGGAGAGGTAAACGGCTAGACTGTCAACCTCCTCATCAATAGCCAGTCTCCCTGACAATGTGACACCCATGTTGCTGGGCACCAGCAGACATGCCTCCTGCATCCCCTTTCTCTTTTAAAGGTTGGTAAGGGGAGCTCTACCAACACTGGCTCTGTGTTTGGGAGAAGCCTAAATGTGCGACAGCCACTGACATTCGGTGACAGACATGATGTTGGAAGTCCCACTCTTTGTATGGTGGGGAATCCCAACACCATGCCCACCATGTCTTTTCCAGTTAAAGACCAGTATTCACAGCATAGAGGCCCTGAACCAGAAAAAGGGACCTAGGACTCCCATTCGCTGACAGAAATCTCCCAGCATATCAGGGTCATTGATTTTTACATTTTCCACAAAAAATCTCCGAAATCAGAATTTTTCAGGCAAGCCGGGGCTCAAGCAGAGAAGAGAGTATCTTCTGGAAATGGATCTGTTCGGTGACTGCCCTGCAACAGCATAAATGTAGCCCTGAGAGCCTGATTTAGAGTGTGGTGGTGAATGAAAACCCTTATAATTTTGGAATCAAATTTAAATGCTAAGTCCGGAGAATGATTTACCAACTGATTTTCCTTCTCTAAAGAAGGAATTCAGTAGGTGAAATTAGAGGATTTTCTATATCCACCAAACTTTAAATTAGGACCCACGTAAGCAATATGAGGCTGCTGTACAGAGGGAGCATGCAGCACGTGAAGAATTGATGCATGCATGGATGATGCATAAGAGTGTATAGTGGAGTACTGTCTACCTCGTTACAACAAGTAGGAAGAGGGACAGGCTTTATCGGTCCGGCGGCCCCCATCTCTAACCAATGTATATTTAGCTATGTTTCGCCATGAGCATAAAAGAAGCAAATGGACCGATGAGACATAATGTAAGTGTATGATGCTACAGCAAAATTAGGTAGACCATGGGACAAATTATATATCAGATGCGCATTCCTGATTCGTGCTCTGGCACATCCTTAATTCTGGGCAAATGTAGATGAATTATTTAACCAGTGACATTAATACAGTAAGCTAGATAAGGGGGTTGACTTGACACCTTCTGACATACATGTGTAACACCCAGGGGCCTTATTACAGTAAGTGTCTCAGGGGCGCAACTGACATTTGTGCCCAGTTTTTGCACTCCCGGGGAACTTTGGTATTACAGAATTGGGAGCAGACGCTTGTGCGTCCCCTTCAGTAATACCGATATTAGCTGGCTCACATCAAGCGGCAGTGCTATCTTAAAGGGGCGTTCCCCCATTTGCATAGGGGCTTGTCCTATGCAAATGAGGGACTTCCTTTGCCTCTGGACCCACACCATATTACAGGCACGGACACAGAAGCAAAGACCCTTCAGGGGGTCGTTCCCTCATTTGCATAAGGGGTGTACCTTATTCAAATGATGGAATTCCTTCGCCTCTGCGCCGTCGCCATATTACAGGCGTGGGTGCAGAGGCAAAGAAGCTCTCAGGGGGCTCACTCACATTCCGCAACCTTCTAGGTGGCGCTCTGTGAGTGAGTTCCTTGAAAGCAGTCCTCTAGAGGGGGAAAGGGGGGCCTATGGACCCCTCAGACATCCCCTTGCAGGCGGGTGCAGTCACTGACTGCACCCATTTGCAAGGGTATCTCAATCTCCCTGTAAAAGTGCAGCAGGGTGCCACCTGCACTGTGAAAACACGAAGCGGTGCGTTTTCCACATGAATGCGCTATCCCCAGGGAAGCGCCAGTTTGCTGCTGCCCTGGGGGCAGCGCATTCACCATAACAGGGAGCATTTTCATTGTTTGCACCAGGCGCACCTTTTAATAGTTACGCAGGGCACAAACAATGAAAATGGACAACACGCCCCCTGGGAGCCTGTTTCCATCATAGTAAGCTTGCTCAGGCTCTTAATGTGTTTACTCCGGTGTCCGCCCTACCTTAAAGGCGACAGGTCACATTTTTGTTGGAGACCAACTGTGTGTATGAAGCAGATCCGAGGTTACAATATTTGCAAGACCAACACAGTCTTTCGACTTTTAAGGTTGAGAACATCTCGTCCTCTTTAAATCTATTTGCCCTTATGTGTCACATTCTCCTTTAAAATGCTAGTAATTTACTGCTTTACCCAGTATAAAAAATATAAAAGTACAAGAAATTTGTTTACAGCTAAAACCATGTCCCACCAATGGAAAAAAGTTACCCAACTAATATCATCATACAATTCTCACAGTCTCAACTCGCTCTCTGACTCTGACGCTAGTGTAAGCAACTAACAGCTTCATGATGCATACACCCAATGTATTTGTCCAAGTCCATCATTGTCTTTAATGTCCAAATTTAGCCCATTAATGAACTCCAGGTTTAGTGGCTGCAATATCATTTAACTTTTCACAAATTCTATGACAGACTGCCTTTAAGATATCTGTTTTGTGGAGTATTTTTGTCTGAACACAACCAGTGAGTTCAAGCTCAGCAATCATATATCCTAACCATGTTGAATAAAACTGTATTATGCCCATCATGCATCATTAGCTTCCCTTCAGAATTAAACTTCAATTACCTCTCCAGCCTGTTTTAGTGGGCAGTGTACAATCGACTTCAAACTTATGTTGGAACAAATTACATCTGTGAGGCTGTAGATGTTCTTGCTTACTCTTCTTCATCTTTGGTTTCCAGTGGAAGTCTTCGTGCTTCTGACAGGAAGACCAGAAGAACCCCAAGGTGACCCATAGGGGAAGTAATCTAGGATTCCTACTGGACTGCCTTATACCCCGTTTAAACAAATGATTTAAAAAATGATGTAGCTTGCAAGGAACGCAGCAAACAATAATCACAGGACTCTCAGTCTGACTGGTTCCTTGATCAATCTAAGCTGGGTCCCAGACCCCTCTGAGACACTGTGCCCTGCCATATCTGACTTATCGAGGAGCCCTGCACTCCGGGGGTCTGGGGAGGATGACGGGGTCTGACCTCTGAGGCCCACCGGCTTAGAGTCCGTAACTCTGCTATTTAGTTATTCTTCCAGCTGTTAACATTACCACATTCGTCTATAAGGAGGGGTCCATCTCTGCCACACTCATCCTCCGCTAACCGTTTTAGCTTAGCACTCAGACTTATTTGTATTTTGTTTCGTTGGTTTGCTTTTCAGGGCGACAGATGCTTCAATTTCAGAAGTGTATGGTTGGAGGTGTTAGGGGGCAGAGGGGTTGGAAAAACCGTTGTCTCCCGATTGTTCATTGTATTTGGCCGCCTTTGAGCCACTGTTTTTCGTCCTTCACTGCCCCTGGGACCCGGGTCTATCCGCACTGTTCCCCGTACACACCACCCACTCGATGATGTCCACCCTTAATAGACCCTTCCACATTCTGTCGTGGAATGTCTATGGCCTATTAGACCCTATAAAGCGAACCGCAGTTCTTCGCAGTGCCCAACACCAGGCGCCCGGCATCCTCTTTCTACAAAAAACACACCTTCTGGGAACTCATTGCACCTTCCTCACGCGTGATGGGTTTGACAGGGTCTGGCATGCTGGTTTCAGATGGGGCTCCCGGGGAGTCGCCATATTGATTCACAGGGGTTTTCCCTTTACTTTGATACAGGTCGAGACTGACGCACAGGGCCGCTATGTGGCCTTGACCGGCAGGATCGAGGGTCATCTTCTTAATCTATTGTGTGTATATTTTCCCCTGCCACAATGCCCTCTGCCCTCCGATGTCTCACGCTCACTTACCCTCAGGGTCTGACGGTCATCAGGGGCGACTTCAACGCTGTTCTGCAACCTCCTTGCGATGCGACAGGTGCTCCCTCTGCGTCCCTCCTTGCCTCTGGTAAGCGCCTTTCTGATTGGTCCTCCACCGTAGGTCTCTGCGACGCTTGGAGGGTGTGAAACCCAGCCGAGACCAATATACTCACACTTCGGCGGCCCACCGTACTCACTTCCGTATTGACCTGCTCCTGTTGCCGGCCATCGACTGTCAGTTGGTGTGCAGGGTTACTATCCTGCCCCGAGATATCTCACCCACTCCCCTGTCTCCCTCCATCTTGGGAACTTCCCCGGTGGAGTCTGTCTGACTTGGCGGATGTACGCTTGGTTTCTGCAAGATGTGGAATCCGTCGAAACCCTCGGACAGGAGCTGCGGCAGTACCTGCTGATCAATACGGGATCGGTCCCCTCGCAAGGCACATTGTGGGAGGCCGGCAAAGGCTACTATACGAGGTGTGGCTAGAGGCTTGCAGCTCGCAATGCTCCATGAGGAGATCTGTCAGATCTCTCTGGAATCCCCAAAAATGCCATGGCGCTCCTCAGTGGTGCGCGTATATGGCTGGGATGACAAAAATGGCAAACTACTCCATAATCTAATCTTGTACCTCAAAGCCAACCGCCTAATGGCTGAGGTCTGCGAAGCGGTCGGCGCTCACCATTTCACCTCTCAGGCTAGCGCCCAAACCTTTGCGGGCTACTACACTAATCTTTATGTGGTCCGACCTCCTGAAGTCTCCCTGGCTGCATTGTTGTCTGAGACAATGACCCAACTGCCCTGTCTTCCCCAGACAGTCTCTGAGACTCTGGACCTTCCCTTGCCCCGGAGGAGATACACAGGCCATTTCACTCTTGCATTCCGGTAAGACGCCAGGGCTGGATGGTTACCCTCCGAATAGTACGCGACCTACCGCGACTTGTTCGTTCTGCACTTAGTGGATTTGTTCCAACATGTGGTGGACAAAGGGTCCTTTCCTCCAGAGACCGACGTGGCCACTATTGTGGTTCTTCCAAAGACACAACCGCCTTCCAACGCCTGTTTGGATTATCGTCCCATTTCCCTCATCAACACAGAGGTGAAAATCTTTGCCACTGCCCTAGCCCAACACCTCCATCCCCTCTTGCACGACTTGGTCCACCCACCCCAAAGTGGCTTCATGGCTGCCCGGGGTACCCGGCATTGCATACGCCGTCTCCACCTCACCGTCGCACACCGTCATCAACTCACTACGTACTTGGCCCTGCTTTTCATTGATTTTGAAAAAGCCTTTGATACTGTTGACAGGAGCTATTTGGAAGACGTGCTGGAAGGGATGGGATTCGGCCTTCCATTTCGGCGCCTCATCAGAGTTTTATACTCCAGTCCTAAAGCAAGGGTACTAATTAATGGTGTGCTCTCTGAGGCATTCCCCATCCAGAGGGGCACCCGCCAAGGTTGTCTGCTCTCACCGCTTTTATTTGCGCTAGCGATTGAGCCCCTGGCCTCTCTCATATGCCAAGATCCCCGCATCTGGGGTTGGGCTTGGGACCCATAATAGGTCGACAAGGTCGCCCTTTACACTGACGACGTCCTCCTATTCTTAGCGGACCCCAAGAACTCTGGGCCACGGTGCTTGGATGCCCTTTCCACCTTTGAATGGGTCTCTGGCCTTCGGCTCAATCCGGCACAATTCACTCTGATTCCTCCCCACCGGTGCCTGCTGTGATTGGCAAACAACCATTGCTCTGCATAGGCAGTCCTTCAGATACCTGGGAGTCTGGGTCACCCTGCTTACAGAACTTGAATGGGCCCTCAACATAACGCCCCTGGTTACCAAGGTCAAGGCGGACCTCATGCAATGGCAATTCCTCCCTCTTAATCCCCTTGGCAGAAGTGCCCTTTTTAAAATGATGGTTCTCCCCTGTTTTTTATATATTTTACAAATTATAACCTTTCACCTCCCAGGGAGTTGATTCCGAGAGATTGATGGTTTCCTCACCCGGTTTTTATGGAGAGGCAGGAGATCACAAATGTCCCTAGCTCAATGCTGCATACCTCCTTATGACGAGGGCATGGGTGTAACCAATCTTCACCTTTACTATCTGGCCATGAGACTCATTGTGGTTCCTGATCCAACATACCTGGTTGAGCTCCGATCCTTGGACTTTCCACAGCTCCAAGCCTACTTGTATTGGGCCCCCATACCTCAGGTCCTCCCTCCCATCACTAGGACAGTCCTACTGGCTTGGCACACTGCCCTGCCCCACACGAAATGGGATGGGAAACTTACCCAACATACACCCCTGTGGCATGGTACCTGGCTACGGGAGACCTCGACCCTCATGGACTTCCATCAGTGGGACCACATTGGGATCTCGCTTCCTGGGGACGTCTGGGTTAGGGACCACATCAGAACCTTCGCAGATTTGCAACAGCGCTATTCCCTCCAGTCCTCCCAATTTTACAAATACCTATAGCTTAGACATGCCCTCAACGTTCACATTCTATCTCCTACCTCCCTCCCTGAATCTAGTTCCCTCGAAGCCCAGGTGATGATGGGGAATCTAGGTAGAGGGGGTGGTCATGGATTTACCGCTCCCTAGTGAACAATGGCCCGCAACCCTAGATTCATTGCGTGCCCGCTGGGAGGGTTGGCTAGGCCCCTTAGAGGATGCGGACTGGAGAGACGCCCTCATGGCCCCCAAGACCTTGACGACTTCCTCCAAACTGCGTCTAATCCAACTCTATTATTTACACATGGCATATCTAACCCGTGCGCATCTATATAGAGCTTGAATGCGGCCTTCCCGACCTGTACACAATGCAATCACGCTCCAGCTGACTTTTACCACATGGTCTGGCAATGCCCTGTCCTTGCACCATTCTGGGCGGGTGTGGAACTGGAACTTACACAGACCCTGGGATGGACAGTTCCCCACGACCCATTACGTCTGTGTGACAGGGTGGGTCATTCTCCTGAGGCACAAGAAGAGATACGAGAATGGTGGTCAGCGGTCCCACTCTCACCGACTTCTGTCCCCTCTCAGCAGCACCCTACTCCTTACCAACACGAGGAATGGTTCACGGATACTCGGCCACTATGGATTCATGAAGACGAACAGGAACAAGGCTCCTTTAATTTCGGATTCCAGCAAGACGAAACTCCTCCCCGGATGACCTCACATCGCAGGACCAGTCAAAGGAAGGAGGATCCCGGAAGAAGACGGATGGCGTTTACCCGGAGGAAGAAGGCGATCGAGAGTGGAGGAGAAGAGCGAGACCGGAGATCCAGGAGGGAGAAGCAGACGAGACGTACGAGAGGCGGAGTACCACCAACGTCGACGACAAGCCAGGAGGCCAGCGGAACCATGAGCCGCCCTGCCACGTTCCCACGGGAGGAGCGTGGCTGGTACAGGTACGGGGCAGAGTAGCTGGTTGGGTGGGAAGACGGAGCCATCCTGCCGTATGAAAAGCCTGCCTGAAACCAGTGTATAGCTGTAAATAGTGTCTGTATAGTCTGAATACCCCAACCCTCATCACGAGCACCTGAGCACAAATCGCCGTACTTGTGTGGACACTTGAGCACTCGGTTCCCTTCACTCCCGGCCCCTCGTACTTTTTGTTAAGGACGACCGTTCTAATCCTTATGGTTTTTTTGTTGTTGTTGTTTTATGGTACCGAACATCGAGGGAGACCCTGAGTCTACGGAAGGCCTATATTCTGCGACAATACCTGCAGTCCCTACACTTTGGATTCCCTAAGGAGTACGATAACGGCCACGGCGGCGATCGCCAGAGAAAGACTTACAAGCCGGCAAAGAAAAGTGTTCATGAAACTAAAACCTTCTCTTAAACGCACCAGTAATATCTCTGCCTCAGTCACTGTTACCCCGCCACAGTCTGGTTCTAGGTGTGTTTGATGGTCTGGATGGCGCTCGAGCCGACAAGCGTTTCCTTGGGACTGCAGTGGCGGTGGCAAAACGTGACATTGCGGCACTCTGGTCTCAGGCCAAGTCCCCTCAGTACGGAGGTGGAGACAGGGGATAGACTGGTGCGGAACTCAAGAGGAACCCCTCTTTGAAGCCCGGGGTTGCCCTGAACTATTCAAAAAGATTTGGGGTAAATGGTTCAATCCATTTTCCTGAGGGGTGTGTTCTAATGAATGATTTACCGGTCTCTGTCATCTTCCTTGCGGTTGTATACTTTCCAGATACTGTGCTTGATTTTTCTGCCAATGTAAATTTGTGGTTTGTTTTAAAAATCAATACATTTGATTATAAACAAAACAAACAATAATCACAACCACCAGTAAATTGATAGGCTACTTTTCATTTACAATAGAATTTAGTTGTAAGAGATTTTTGCTTTCCCATGGAAAATATATAGAGTCTTTCACTGATCCTGTTCTCGCAGACTGCCAACACAACCTGCCATGTCTATGGGTACAATGTCAATTCTTATCTCAGCTAATCTCACAATTGAACTCCATAGTGGTATTGCCATGATACACATGTTATTAAATCTGCAAGCTGCCCTTGATGATGTTGACCAGATAGGTTACACTTAAGAGCATCACAACTGCCTTAGTTTTCCTGTGCAAGCCGTCTCAAAGGTTTAGTCCTCCCTTTCGAGAAGATATACCCACAGCAGCACACTTTTTATGAAATATATAAGATAGTTATCAATAGCGCATCTTTTCATTTTTACCTTACCTTCTAAACACATAAAAGGTCTTGCATTTCTCCCACCTACATGAACAACAGTCTATTGCTTTCAAGCTAGATCTGCTTCCTTTACATCCCAAATACATTTCTATACAATTAGGTTATCAGGTAACTTGAGGGTCAATTCTACATGCACCACAAGTACATTGCTAATATAAAAAAATGTAGTCCTTCCAACTAAGACTGTCACAGAATTTCAGAGATTGTCTTACCAAGGTTGAAAAGGAAGGGCTCAAACAAACTCAAATTTATCCTGACATGACAGACATTTACTAGGCCACAGTCATTTTGATTGCTAATTATTCTCCTTTGGTCAGTCTTTCAATAAATCATGTCTTCCTTTGTTATTATAATTTTGTCCCAATTGTTTCGCACTTCTCTACACATTCTGGCATTCGTCTCTATGCTTTAGTCTGCTATCTACAGAAAGATTTGACATACAAATACTCTGACAGGCTAGACTTTGTTCCAGGTTAGAATGTATTGACAAGCAGACTGTGATGACCTCTCCAATTAATCTTGCTCATATTTATTTTTGCGCTGTAACTACCAGCCTGATTTAAGAAAGGTTGCCACCTAGCTTCAATGGTCATATTACCAACTGTATTAGTTGGCACAAATTGTTGAGGAGCTGTTAGAAATGGTATTTCTGGTTGGCTGAGGTATGCACTGAGGCCAGGCAGGAACCACCACTCTAGTCTGGGTAAGCTAAATACACAATAAGATAACCTGTGTGTACCCTATAGTAGCTTGGCACAGTGCAGTCAGGCTTATCTACAAAGGCAATGTGTATAGTATTTGTGCAACACACACACACACACACCGCAACACAATGAATACCCCACAAAAAGATTCCACACAGGTTTAAAAATCCAGATTGTATTTTTAGGAATAAAACAAGACCAAAATGACAAAAATCCAATAAGTAGAATCAGACTTATGGATTTTTAAAGAATAAACCCAAAACAGTGCTTAGAAGTCAATAGCCATAAAAGGTTAATTTAGGGTGCCGCTCGTGAGGGGATTTTCACCGCCATACCTTGGTTCCTGCTACTGGAGTAGCAAAAAAAGTCGCTCCTGTCTTTGGACTTGGGTGCAGGCTCCTGACACTTGTACGTGGCCGCAGAGGAGGTGCGAGGCGCGGCGAGCGGGACTGCGAGGACCAGCATTCCTGAAAACATCCGCAGCTGGTTCCTCTTCCCGCCCGAGCCGCGCCCCCTCCCAGTGCCACGCCTCCTTCCAGCCAGCCATTTACCTCTCGCGGCCCCCGCTCTGCGGGAGCCGCTCGTGAGAGGATTTTCACCGCCATACCTTGGTTCCTGCTACTGGAGTAGCAAAAGAAGTCGCTCCTGCCTTTGGACTTGGGTGCAGGCTCCTGACACTTGTACGTGGCCGCAGAGGAGGTGCGAGGCGCGGCGAGCGGGACTGCGAGGACCAGCATTCCTGAAAACATCTGCAGCTGGTTCCTCTTCCCGCCCGAGCCGCGCCCCCTCCCAGTGCCACGCCTCCTTCCAGCCAGCCATTTACCTCTTGCGGTCCCCGCTCCGCGGGTGCCGCTCGTGAGAGGATTTTCACCGCCATACCTTGGTTCCTGCTACTGGAGTAGCAAAAGAAGTCACTCCTGCCTTTGGACTTGGGTGCAGGCTCCTGACACTTGTACGTGGCCGCAGAGGAGGTGCGAGGCGCGGCGAGCGGGACTGCGAGGACCAGCATTCCTGAAAACATCCGCAGCTGGTTCCTCTTCCCGCCCGAGCCACGCCCCCTCCCAATGCCACGCCTCCTTCCAGGCAGCCATTTACCTCTCGCGGCCCCCGCTTCGCGGGAGCCGCTCGTGAGAGGATTTTCACCGCCATACCTTGGTTCCTGCTACTGGAGTAGCAAAAGAAGTCGCTCCTGCCTTTGGACTTGGGTGCAGGCTCCTGACACTTGTACGTGGCCGCAGAGGAGGTGCGAGGCGCGGCGAGCGGGACTGCGAGGACCAGCATTCCTGAAAACATCCGCAGCTGGTTCCTCTTCCCGCCCGAGCCGCGCCCCCTCCCAGTGCCACGCCTCCTTCCAGCCAAAAGTGGGCCTGCTAACGCGCATCGCGGGACGCGCGCGGGGCGAAGACCGGGCAAAGAGCGGGCCGTTTGAGGCCGTTCGAGTACGAGAGAGTCCGGTCCGGGCTATAAACCTTGGCCCCACTTCCATCTCCTTAGCCTCATTTCACCCAGCGGTACACGCAGCAGCTAAAGTGCGATGTCTACACGCGAGCACAGACCCCGGGCAGCTAAGGGGAAACTGCAAAATGGAACACTTGATGACTTCATCACCAGAACCAATACTGCAATAGACAAAGAGATCAATAAGATGCAGCATAGGGTCTCCATTGAGTTAGATGCTGCCAGAAGGCTCTCCCAGGAATTGGCCAATGCCAAGAAATCCTCTCTGGGTCACTTTGCTTTTGCCAAAACACCGGACCGTACAGTGGGTCCAGCACCAAACTTAACACAGGCACTTATCCACCATCAACCAGTCTTGCCTCCCGCAGTTCTCCTATTGGAGGCCGAAGCTCATCAGGAAGTCTCGACATTACGACCCAGGGTGGGAGGGCCAGATGGGCCATCCATGGGTACCCGACCAAACACAGATCTTAAGAGCAGGTGCCCGAGTACCCCCCCCTTTCACTAAAGGGGCCCAATCAAAAACGGAAGCGGAATACCACCACCGCCTATTCCAGGAAAAAGGCTAAGGCTGTAAAGGCCCAGCTGCCTTCTCAAGCACTAGCCCAGCCTTCCCATACATCTGCTCCCAAGGTAAATGGCTTTCCCCAGCCCAAGATTCTAGTCCAGTGGGGTTGGTGGAGGAACATAAGAATCTCGTAATTAAAAATGAAAATGGTGGGGTACCACTTTGTATGATTGAAGGGAAGGATGTTGAATTCCTGACAATTGTGTGGGAAACGTTAAAAAAACTGCTGACCCCTTTAGAACTCAGACTTTCCCGTATAGAAACCCAGCTCCTCGAGACGGAAAAAAGCATCCTAAACCTCGCCTCCCTGACCATCCCTGCTAACAAACCATCTACCCAACCACCAGCGATCAATACTCTTCCAGTAGTGGCTGCCACCCAGCCAGCACCTACGGTAACCAAACCTGTTCCAAAGCCTCGGCACAAGGTTCCTGCAACCACCAATGGAAATAGGGCAGCGGGAAGGACAAATGAGGTGCCGCCTCCACCTTTATCAGCTCCGGAAGCACCGGCTGCCCCCCGGAACAAAGATCACGATACGTATGCTCACAGACACAAATACTCGAAAAACCATCAAAGGGGTTATGTTGATCTTCCCCCAGAGGTTAGACCATACGTAGTAGTGCTCACAGGGGTGCCTGAAATTCAGTACCATCAACAGGAGGATTTTGGTTCCCTAAAAAACAAGGTCATCTACTGGCTCAATGTGAACAGACCACTCCCCAATCACCTGAGAAGTAAAATTCTCATGGTGCGGCGTGTTCCTTGGATAGGCACATCGCACAAATCCATCACTGGTGATTGTGTCATGGTCTCATTTGAAGATCCTAAAACCGCACACTTCATACTCTCATGGAGTAACCAGGGAGCGAATTCTCCCATTGCAACCAGATCACTAACCTACTTTTACCCCCCACGTCCTCAAGCCCAAATGGGTGGAAACTGGAATTGGGACACGATGCCGGCACGAAATGGTGCGCAGGGGGGGGGGGGGGGGGGGTACCGAAATTCTGGCAAGGTGCTTTTGGAGGGTGGAATGGGGTCCCTACCTACAATAGATTTGGATGCCTCGAGGATGTGGACTGACTTCCATATAGAGCAAATGTCACCTTGTCAGCACTAGACACACATAGCTCTTTGTCTGATCCCCCTCCCTGTTTTGTCCCTGTATCACCGTCAACATATAGGATTACTGAGAAATTGCCACCGGGACACCGTTCCTCGCCATGCTTAGCCACACCTTCAAAATTGTCCCTCTTGGGAGACCATAATCAAATCAAGGGTGACAATAAGTATAGGAAGGGGCAGCCCAATGTTCATCGGGAGGGGGGCACATCCACCAAACTCAAGAAAGATAAAGTCACTACCACTAACACATGCATAGCTGGCTGTACTGAGAAGGACAAAGCCTCCTCTGAAGAGTGCAACGTAACTCCTCGCTCGGCACCAGAGGCTAGGCCTTTTTCAAATCCTAGCCAGCCCAGGCTAAGTAGGTGCAGATACCCTCATAATCCTAGAGAGGAGCGGGGGGTACCGGGTACACTCTCGATACTTTCTTGGAATGTGGCTGGGTTGGCCAATAAGATGGATTCCGAGGAATGGGCAGAATTCATAGAGGAATATGATATCTGCCTGTTCCAGGAAACGTGGGCAAGAGAACAATACCCCCGCACAGGATATGCAACCTTCGAGTCTATGGCCAAATGGGGTGGGAAGGGCAGACCATCGGGTGGCCTAGCAACTTGGGTGGGTTCCCATCTTGGTTGCAGGGCAAGTAATATCGAAACTAACTCACCGGACTTGCTGTGCGTTGTCCTAGAATGGCCAGCTGGTGAAAGAGTAGCAATAATAAATGTTTACTCTAGACCAGTTGCCATCACGGCCACCTCCGGAACGATCGAGGACTTATCTGCATTTATTGACTCCACGACCCTTTGTCCATTACTCGTAATTGGGGGGGGGGGACTTCAACATTCAGTTTGAGCCCCTCCCGGATCACATGGAAGGGGTAATTAATGACGAGGATCTTCTCTCGGAGATACCCACCGTGCCGGGTCCACCTGTAAAAGCATGGTCACCCTTAGTTACACAGATAATATCCTTTACCCTATCCCATTCGTTGAGGGCCTGCAACGGGCGGCTTAAGGGAGATATCCCACCCCAGAACACCTTCAACAGACCAGGATATGAATCACGGATTGATTACATCCTGGTGCCAATTAAGGACTGGGCTAAAGTGAGGGATTTCACAATGCTTAGCAGGACCGACAGTGACCACAATGCATTGTCACTTAGACTAGCTATACAGGGTGTCCCGATAGTAAACACAGATTCAAATTCAACACCCACGGATGGCCTAGTTGCAGCTTGCAACAGACGCAGAATCAGATGGCCAACATTAGTGAAGAACCCCCAAGACATCCAAAGGCTATATGAGGCAGTGGTGCCCGCACTTGAAAAGGTGAGGGACCTCCCTTTACAGCTCTCCAACACCGATAAGTATAGTGCACTGGAGGACATTCACTCCGAGCTCTGTACTAATTTGGCAAAAGTATTGAACCCGGAGGTCAGGGTGAAAAAGGTTAATGGGAAAAGAGCCTCTTGGTTCAATGCTGCTTGCAGAAGAGCAAAGGCTGCCCTTTTGGAGTCCCTTAAGACACAGGAAACTCCTTGTAAGATCAGGGATAAACGATTGGCCTACAAGTCCATCATTCGTCTAGCCAAAACAGAATGGGACCAGGATAATTGGGCGGAAATGACGGCTGCCCTAGCAGTCC
This sequence comes from Lissotriton vulgaris, assembly GCF_964263255.1. NCBI lineage: Eukaryota > Metazoa > Chordata > Amphibia > Caudata > Salamandridae > Lissotriton > Lissotriton vulgaris. The sequence goes on along the minus strand of NC_141694.1, from coordinate 1,080,439,788 downwards.
ATGACGCCCGTAAGTTTTGGTTGATCGTCAAACATGGATCAGCCGAACCACTAGCGGCAGTAAATGCAAACATATCTGCCGCAGTCTGGGAGGACCATTTTAAATCTTTGTATAGTTCCCCCGATCTGAGCCAAGTGGGTAACTTAGCTGAACCCGCTCTGGACGGAACCCCCGAAATCCTAGTCCAAATGGACGGGTTCACCTTGGATGAACTTAAAATGGCAATTCAGGGTCTCGCGCCCGAAAAGGCGCCAGGCCTGGACAAACTCCCAGGAGATCTTTATAAGCACGAAGTAATGATCTGGGCACCGTATTTACGGATGCTGTTCAATGCAATTTTGGACGGCATGACGATCCCTACAACTTGGCTGGGGGCAGAGATCGTCCCCATATTCAAGAAGGGTTCGCCTCTGCTCCCAGCCAATTACAGGCCAATAAGCCTGATAGACGTTTCTCAGAAACTCTTTGCAAGGCTACTTCTGGATCGTCTGTCGGACTGGATCATGGACCACTCTATTCTGAGCCCACTTCAGGCGGGATTCAGAAGAAAGATTTCCACCATAGATCAGGTCTTCCGGTTTGCCCTCATTTTCTGGAAAACGGTACAGCTGGAGGGTGGCAGCCTCTACACTGTATTCGTGGATCTGAGGGCGGCTTCGACCTGGTCCCCCGTGCTAAACTTTGGGAAGTGCTGGCCAAACTGGGGGTCCCGAGGGGCCTGCTAGAGATGATCATTCGTCTCCATACGGCCAACTTTGCTCAGGTGAGGTGTGGCAAGGATGGGGCGCTGTCTAATCGATTCCCCGTTGACGGGGGGTAAGGCAGGGTTGTGTGCTCGCACCGACCCTGTTCTGCCTCTACGTCAACGGGGTATTCGCTCACCTCAACGGAATTCCCGACCTAGACGCTCCCAAACTGACGGGCAGCAGGGTGCCAGCGATCATGTTCGCCGATGACACCCTGCTGCTTTCCAAGTCTCCTAGGGGGATACAGCGTGTATTAAATGGTTTTGTAGATTTCTGTGGGGAATATGGCCTAGAAATCAACACCCTAAAGACCAAATTTATGGTCTTTAATCCCCCACCAAAACTACGCTTTACACCTACCATTGGTCAGACTAGTCTTGAAAGGGTAGACACCTTTGAGTATCTTGGGGTCATGATAAATGAAAAAATGACTTGGTGCTCACACCAACAGAAAGCACTACTTAAACTGACCCAGTACTCGGGAGGGGTTATGAAGTTAATACGGAATAACAGGTCATCTATCAAACCCGTAGGTCCACCACTTCAGATTTACAAGGCACAGGCAAGGGGGGCTGCTATGTATGGCTGTGAACTATGGGGTCATGAAGTCTCCCCAAACTTAGTGAAAGAGGAGAATAAGTTCATTAGGCGGTTGGCGGGACTACCGCCAAGTACACCCCTTGTCCCATTAAGGCTAGATTTGGGGCTGCGCCCTTTAAGCGAAGAACTGGCATTGCGCCCCCTAGTTTACTGGCGGAGGTTGTGGGTTGTCCCGGAATTGACCAGCTACAGGCAGGGCCTACAGGAGGTCTTAGCCATCCCGAACGCGGGAAAAATTAAATGGCTAAAATTCATTAAAACTCAACTGGAGGACATAGGCCTAGCGACGCTCTGGTCTGATCCCTTGACTGTATCTCCATTTATTTCTAAGAGGAGGCTGGCAAAGGTCTATCATGACAGTAAATTAGCGGCTTTCTGTCGCCAGCCAACATTGGGGACACTCACGGATGAATTTCTAAAGACTAAGGATCATTATACTTTTGAACCAGCCCTGGAAAAAATTTACCCTGTCTTACTCAGAAAACTCTACTTGCAGTGGAGGCATGGGACCCTCCCACTAAGAGCACTAACTAGCAAATGGAGTGACCCAACTACCAGTATATGCCCGGCCTGTAGAGTGGCCACTGAATCAGAGCTCCACATGATCTTCTTTTGTCCAGCTTATAAAGCTCCTAGAAAGACATGGATTGTCCCCATATGTAGGAACATGGGGTTCGCAGAGTGTTTGGCTGCGTTCAGAGTGCTAAAGACAGATATGACTGACCACATTGTTTTTGCTGTAGCCAAATACTTAGGCGCAATGTGGATGCTGAGGATACAGAGTCTTAAAGCTGGTCACTAAGTGTACCTTGATCTTGAACCTTTTAACTGTAAAATGTGACTAAAATGAACTGTGATGTTTTAAAGTTTTATTTGTTTTATTAAATGTTGAATGTATCTTGTGTATCTTTTATGGTGATAATATTACCGAAATAAAGATTTATGAAATGAAATGAATTTAGGTTGCACTAGACCGGGGTAAATCCAAAGTTCAGGCTGACTGCGATGGAGTGCGGGTTGGATGCAGTTCTAAACAGGTCCTGCTGAAGTTTTTCCTTCTCAAGCTGAGTTAAGAGCCCCGTTCGCAGGCGAGTCAGTCACTGGGAGCAAGTAGAGCGTCACTAGCGATGATTCTGCAGGCGTGAAGAGTCGGATGGGCATCGCAGATTGCAGATAGGGCCTCAAGATCGCAGGCAGCAATACTGACTGTGCTAGGAGACGATGTTGTGGCTGCTCATGCTGATCTTTCGAGCGACACAGCCCCTGTGTAAACAGGTTCATTCACGGTCCCGAAGAGCCCATAAGTTTGATTTCAGGGGCCAAGGAGTTCTAGGTGATAAACAGCTGCAGAACCCACATCAGAGGCTCAAAGCTTGGTGAGGGCACCTCAGGCAAGGGTAAGACTCACATAAGGCAGAGTCCTGGAGCAGCAGCAGAATTATATGAAGTATTTTGTGTCCCTGAGAATTCAGAAAATAGGAGGCAAGCCAACAAGCCCTTGGAGATCACTTGGAGGGAAGGCAAAGTTCACCTCCCCTTCTAGCAGAGTCAGGGAGCAGCAGGCCGTACGGCAACAAACAAAAAAGCAGTCCTCTTAGAAAATCAGTCCAATTGAGTCCTTTAAAATGCTCAGCAGTCGTTTTGACAGAAGTTCAGTTCAAGATTCAGTGTCTTACTTTAGGGGGCCAGAGACCCAGTACTTATGCCCAAAATTGCCTTTGATGTAGGGGGTGACTTCAAAAGAACTTTCTGAAGTGCACAAGGATCCCCTTCAACATAGTCCTGTCTGCAAGGCTAACCCTGGAGGGTAAATCTGTGCTTTGAGTGTGAACAGGCAGTTCTTAATTTGAGCCGGTGCTTTCTGGTGCTCAGGACCGACACTTAATTGGTTTCCGGTGCTCGGCACCAGCACCTAATTGTCAACACCATACTTAGAACAGTCTACCACATGGTGGCGCTGCTCATCCACTTTAGTGATGAGCAGAACAAGGGTTGTTTATTATTACAATATACATCAAAAATTGCTAACACCTACCTCCCTGCCATTCCTTTAGCTTTGGGGACCTGGAATAATCTGAACTGTTGCATTTACATGCGAGAGAGATGGTTGGTAGTTGTTTTGGCAGTGGTGACATGGGCGGTGGGTGGTGCAAGCTGCAGTGGCCTCCTGGTCGGAGCCCTGGCTCTTAATATTTTATAAATTAAGCACTGTGATCAGGACACTACCTATTGAAGTGTGTCAGTTCCTCCTATTCCACCCTGCCCAGGTAGACCCATTAGAATGTAGATGAATGCTCAGAATGCAGATGAGCCTCACTGTCCTGTCTTTGTGGCTGTTTAGAGGGAATACACAATGTGTATGTCACTCAACCCAAATGTGTATTGGAGAAAGGCACAGAGAGCAGTAAGTACAAAGAAATGTCCACTTTCCTGAAGTGGCATTTTTAAAACAGTAAGGTTAAATCCAACTTCACCAGTAAGAAGGATTTATTAGTACCATTCCAAAAATATAAAACATGAAAAAGCTACTCCTCTCTGATCTGAAATTACAGCTTAAAAGTGTATTACGGAATTCCCAATGATGGGTTAAGAGAGGGGTAGGCCTCACAGTAGTGAAAAACAAAATAGGCTGTTTTTCACAACCAGGACATTCTTAATATAAAAGTACATGTCCTATCTTTTACTTACATAACACCCTGTCCTTAGGGCTGCCAAGGGCCTACCCTAGGGTGACTTGTATGTAATAAAAGGAGAGTTTGAGGCTTAGCAAAAAGTTTTAAATGCCAGGTCAAAGTAGCAGTAAACTGCGCACACAGGAACTGCAGTGGCAGGCCTGAGACAGGCTTGGAAGGCTACTTCTCTGGGTGCTGTAATCAGGCACACTAGTAGCATTTAACTTATTGGCCCTGGGTGTATGATATACCACTTTAAAAGGGACTTACAATTAAATCAAACACGCTTAAAGGTATAAACCAATTATCCAATGTTTTAGAGGAGAGAGCACAAGCACTTTCGCACTGGTCAGCAGTTGTAGAGTGCCCAGAGTCTTAAATCCAACAAAAAGAAGGTCCTAAAAAAGGAGGAGGAGGAAGACCAAACATTTGGGGTGTTCCATTCCGATCCAAAGCCACCAAGATCACCTGCGGTGTACCCCAAGAATCATCCCTCAGCCCGACCCTTTTCAACATCTACATGGCACCGCTCGTCAACATCATCCGATCGCATGACCTCAACATCGTCTCGTACGCCGATGACACCCAGCTGATCCTCTCTCTCACCAAGGACCCGGCCATCGCCAAAACCAACCTCCTCGAACGAATGAAGGCAGTTGCAGGATGGATGTAGAACAGTCGTCTGAAACTGAACTCTGACAAAATGGAGGTCCTCATCCTCGGCTCCAACCCCTCAGCCTGGGAAGAATCCTGGTGGTCGACCACACTGGAAGCTGTACCGACACCCACCAACCACGCACGTAACCTGGGGTTCATCCTGGACTCAACACTATCTATGACCGAGCAAGTAAATGCTGTCTCCTCCTCCTGCTTCAACACCCTCTGCATGCTTCGCAAGATCTACAGATGGATCCCCACCGGAACCAGAAGGATGGTCACCCAAGCCCTTGTCAGCAGCAGGCTGGCCTACGGCAACGCCCTCTACGCGGGAACCACGGCCAAACTCCAGAAGAGACTTCAACGCATACAAAATGCCTCAGCACGCCCCATCCTCGACATCCCCCGCCACAGCCACATCACTGCCCAACTGAGAGACCTGCACTAGCTCCCCCGCAACAAGAGGATCATCTTAAAGCTTCCCGCTCAAACGACTCACCTTCTACACCCGAACCTCCAGCTTCACTCCGCTGACCTCGCCACTGTCCCACGCATCCGCCGAGCGACCACCCGCGGCAGATCATTCTCCCACCTCGCCGCCAAGACATGGAACACCCTCCTCACCCACCTGTGACAGACCCAGGGCCTTCTGGCCTTTGATAAGCGTGGCTCAAATCCACCCGAGTGACTTACCGCACTCACCGACAGTCACTATATAGGAAGTCAGCCGGACAGTGGAGAAGAATAAACAAAAGTCTTTATTAGGCCAAACAACACTCATATGAGAGGGCCCTGTCCGACCTCACTCCTAGGAGTGCGAACGAGAGGACTGACTCTCTGCATCACAGCAATACATTATAATGCAATACAATTCATTAAGGTACGCCCCTTCTGGAAAAGTACTGAAACCCAGACCAGCGAACAATGCCATCATACAGCAGGCATCTGCACCTGCAAGAGATACATCGCTATCTTTACTCAAGGCCATGGAGCTAGGCTTCAGCGTCTCTGGTGCATGAGAACATTACTGATAACGAGACTTGTTAGTTTCGGCCACAGTAAGCCGAGAAACGAAAACTGCTGTCTTAGGGAAATTCTCTATTCCTGCGGGAGGGGTAGATGAGCGAGTAAAGCTCGTGGTCGCAAAGGAATACACAAAATGGTGGCACACAGGCTAAGCTAAGGAGCTAGTATAGTCACACGTATATTTGAATGATAAAATAGCAAGCAGAATAATTCAACACAGGTGCATATACGAACTTCATTAGTTAGCCATATGATGCTAACTTACATATGAGAACAGATGATTGAGGCCAAAATAAGTGAATTCTATCACCTTCGGAAGACTTCTCAAGACCTGGCTGTTCGTTCAGTAGCAGTACTCCCCCCCCCCCCCCTAGCAGCTTGAGACCCTCACAGGTGAGTAGTGCACTCTATAAATGCAATGATTGATTGATTGATTCCTTCGAGAGGGCCATTTTCCAACAGGAGCATTCTGTAGTTCATGTGCAAATCCACCAAAATTTCATCATGACCAAGGCTTTTAATAAGAAATCCCCTGGCTCCCACACTATGGTAAAGCACAATCATAACACAAAACACACTACTAAGTGTAATTTGCCCCTACTGAATGTTTGAATATAGTAACAATACTTTCATTTTCATCTTAAATTTCCTCTTGCTGTTTCCAACAGACTTCTTCGTGAGATAATCTATACACTTTTAAGGGACTACTTATGAGTAGAAGTCATATTGTCCAATGTGTGAGAATTAACGCAAAATATTTTCAAGAAGGTACTCATTTTTCAAATTATATTAACAGTCACCCTTTAAAATCAATAGGTTGCTAACTCTTTGTGTGTGCCTCCAAGAACATGATATTTGGATGTTTTTCCCAGGTTGTACCTAAGTCTTTGTACCAATAAACTCAATGATACACATATTTACTTTCACTGTTACTGAAGACCCAGCTCAAATGATTAATCTTCAGTTACTCAGAAGAAAATTATTAACAATGAGAATCATGGCTTTTGTTATCAAAAAGTAGTAGGTACGTAGAACACTGGATGCAAATAATGTTCTGGAGCTTCTCTTGAGTAGCAAGGTAAAGAAACCCAGCTTACCAAAACATGATCTGGCACAGCATATTTTGCAATCTTGGAAGCTACAATTGATTTCAGTTCTTTGGTAATATCAGTCTCAGTGTGACTGATATTTTCTTTCAAGACAACAAATGCAAATGCACCTGAAAGAAAGATACAAAAAAGTGTGAGATGCAGTGATATTTATAAAAGAACCACTAATGAGTCATGAATTAATAACAATATATGGACTGCTGTAAACAAGATTTGTCCTAGTCTCTAAAGCAAATTTCTTATATTTCTAAACATATGTATCTAATGATCACTCTCGGGCTCTTACTTCGCTTTTGCATGCATTTTTAATTTTTACATTTTCTGTAGATGCAAGGTTGAATTCTATGCAAATGTTTATGTGATACAACCTGTGCCTTTTTAAAATATGTGTATGAATGCAATTACTTGTCACCAAACTTAATTGTTTGTAAGTTACGCTAGTGCATAAATGACAGCAAATTATTGTTTCATAGTGTTGGACTTGGCCCTTTCTGCAGGGTTAACCCCAAACATTTTGACTTCACCATTAAGTTTACTGAAGCTATTTTTGTTGGCGCATTAGGACTCAGCACATATTACCAATGCTAAAGTGATTTTTCTCTCCCCTGTAAACACAGTGGAATTGGCTTACACCCAATTGACACATTTAATTTACTTATAAGTCTTTAGTAAATTGGCGCTATATGTATCCAGGGCCTGTAAATTAGATTCTACAAGTAGAGTTGCAGCACTCATTGTGCCACCCACTTAAGTAGCCCTTTAAACATGTCTCAGGCCTGCCATTGCAGCCTATAGGTACAGTTTTAAATTGCCATTTAAACTGACAAAATAAACCCTTTGTCTGGCCCAACCCTACCTTTTTAATACATGTAAGTAACCCCAAGGGTACGCCACAAACATCCCAGAAAGCAGGGTGCAGTGTATTTCAAACGTAGGGCATACACTTTTAAGTTTTACACATCAGGACCTGTGGAAGATTCAGAAGAAGAACTGCTGTGCTGCAAGAAGGACTGCCACTCTACTGCACTCCTGCCTGAGTGAAGGGCTGGACTTGCATCTTGAACCTAGGACCACCAGAGTGACTCTAAGTGCTAGTTGGCTGGCCTCTTGATCAGAACCCTCAGCGACAAAACAGGCTTCCCCCATCTTCTACCCAGAACAAGGACTTTGCCATATGTGGTACCGCCCCAGTCCTGGACCTTTGGAAGTAGGCATGAAGGTGCTCTACTCGCCCAACTGTGATCCCAGCCTAACCAGTGCATCAAAGTCGCAGCACGATGCATCGCCGAACAGAAACTCTGCACCGGAGCTGCTACATGATGCATCACGTCACTAAACCCCACATCAAGACTGCTGTGTGGTTCGTATTAGGTGGAGGACTTCGCACTGCCGTCCACAGCCTTCCAGGAACCGCTGCTGCCCAACACATCTTCAACGCATGCCATCGCAAGCATCTCGTTGATGGCATCCTTGACGACAACTCAGAACTTCGCAAGCCCCGCAGCCTCTTCTGTACCAGCTGGTGTGCAACGCATTGCGATGCAGTACTTCCCATTACAAGCCCCTAGTCTCTGCACCCTTGATGACATTGCAGGACCTCGATTTGCGGCTAAGTAGCTCCTAGAAATCGGTACTGCACAAAACATCCTGAACCTGGTCTTCTGCATCACTCCAGAACAAGGATTTAAGGTTACTTTTGTTCAGCGGGCCTAACTGGGTCCCTGTAGTTTTAAAATTGCATATCTCTGGTTGGATTTCTTTTTTGTTCCTAAATATTTCTTAAAAATTACTCTAGTTTTATAAATTAGTATGGGATTCATCTGTGGTGTGTTCCACTTCATTACTGTTTCAAGTGCTGCATAAGTACCTTTTACATTGCCTCTAAGTTAAGCCTGACTGCTTTTGTGACAAGCTACCAAAGGATTAAGCACAGGTTAATTTGGAGTTTGCTTGTGACTTCGCCCTGACAGCGATTGTTGTTGCTGCTTGAGTAGGGTTTCATCTCCCTCAAAACAGTAACCCAATTTCTTACACATAGCAAAACAAAAATGAAATATTTCTAGTATAACAATAGATATGTAGAATAGTGGTTTGGATTTCAGTGATCTACAAAAGGGGCGCATAAATGTATGTGATAGATTTGGTTATGTTTTATGTTTTTGCACACTTCTGAGTGGAAACTATAAACCCTGACACCTCACAAACGATTGCAACTCAGCGAGCGGGGATGGTAGTGAGGTCCTCAGGTTCTTTAAAATAGGAAAATGTCATCCTTGTACTATCCCTGTGACTATCAGCACCCAATAGAATCCCGGAGACCTGTGGCTTGTCTCGGACTCTTTGAGCCATAAGCTCCATGTATAGCACAAAAAAGAAGCAGATGTAGGGGACAGCCCTGTTGGGTCCCACTCACTGTAGGGAATATGGAGGATAAAGTCCTATTGACACGGACTGAGGCCCTGGGGTGCTATAGATACAACATATCCATGTGATAAAGTTATCGCCAAACCCGAATCGAAGGAGGATTTCAAGCAGGTATGGCCAATAAACGGGATCAAACTCCTTCTCCGCATCAATGGAAAGGAAGAGAGCCTCCCTATGCAATAGCTGGATAATGTCAATAAGATGCAGGAGCCATTTTGAATTATCTTATGCGTTGCGGTGTAGGGATGAAGCCAGATTAGTAAGGATCAACCAAACCTGGCATAATAGGATTCAGTAGTGTGGCTAGGATACCGGTGATGAGTTTAGCATCTATGTTGAGAAAATAATTGAGTCTGTATGACCCACAGTCCCCGGGGTCTTTCGACAGCTTGAGTATCACTCAAATAGACACCTCCAGCATAGAATCCATCATGGTACCTGAGTCAAAAAAGGAGTTAAAAAGTTAAGTCAAAAGGGTGGCCTGCTCATAACAAAACGTTTTGTAAGATCAGGCGGTGAATCCATCAAGTCCTGTCATTTTTGCAGGTTTGAGGCGAGCGATAGTTGAAACAACCTCCTCTATGTGTATTGGTTGGTCAAGCAGAGAGGCAAGTTCCAGCGGCAAACGTATCAAGTGAACTCTCTGAAGATCGGTCTTCGGGTCTCCCTTAGAACCGTCCGAGTATAAAGAGCTATAAAAATCTTTAAAGGCCTCGGCTATTTCAGCATCCATGTGAACCTCCTTGCCCCGAGTTGTCCGGACAGAGCTCAATGAGCCAATGGTGCCTATGAGCCAGCATGCATCTGCAGCAGTCACTGCTCGAGTAGAATTTATATTTGAGCCGCAAAAAGTTGTAATCCGCCCTTTCGAGGTCAAGGCGCTTCAGAAGGAGTGTCTTTTTTTCTCACTCTCGCCAAACCCTGGGGTCACCTGAATGTTTATTGATTGATTCTAACTCAGAGACCGCCTGTTCTAGTTGCTGGTACTTCTCCCGGCGAATCTGGTTCTCGGCTTCCGAGATGGTGATGAATTCTCCCCTTATGACAAGCTTTAAAGCCTCCCATATCGACGAAAGGGGGGTTCCCTCGATGTCATGGTTGTGGAAGTTATCTATTAGTGCTGTACGTATCGCATTGACCATGGCAGGGGTTTGCTGCAGTGCATCGCAGAGTCACCAGTGTGAAGTACAGGGATGAGAGATATCGAGATGTAGGGCTAAAGCGACCGGGCATAGTTTGAAAGATATTGGTGTTCTATGCTCGCTGACACAGGCTGATAGGACCGGGGAGGTGATAAAGAGATCAATGTGGGTGTATGACTTATGGGCCGCTGAATTAAAGGAGTAAAAAGGTTGAAGGTGAAGCCAGACAAGGCAGAGTGTCCTGTCTGCCAGCTATCGGGGGCCCCCAGACGTGAAGGCTGCTGTTTGGTTGGAGCCATCTAGAGTGGAGTGCATCACCAGATTAAAGTCTCCCCCAATCAGGATGGCTATGTCCGGGGTAGTGAGGGCTGCCACTAGAGCGTCAATCATAAATGGTTCTTGCTGCTCGTTTGGAGAATAAATATTAGCCAGAGTCAACATAAAAGCCTCCATTTTTTAGTCTAACCACGAGCAGGCACCCCTTCATGTCCGTAAACGTGAGTTTTAGTTTGTCATTACACTCCTGGGTGAAAAGAATAGCTATCTTGTTCTTCTTTGTGGGGCCGGAGGACCAAAACTGGAGGGGAAACAGCATGAGTGCATGCGGAAAGTGTCTTTGGGTAGCCGGTGGGTCTCCAGCAGCAAGTATATATCCCCGCCTTATTGCTCCAGGAGAGACAACACTGCTGCACGCTTTGCTGGGCTGTTTAAACACCGGACATTAAGGCTGATGACACGTAACTCTCGGGTCATGGGACAGGGACTTGGAGTGCAGTGTGGGGCCCCTGACTCCGGGGCCCTACAGACAGGACAGAATTTGCTAGCTGTGAAGTGCTACTAGAAAGCCGCAACGGAGGTGTATCGGATGCGGTCGATGCAAAGGAGTGAAAAGAAAGAAAAACAACAAAATCCCCAGGTAAATGCAGCCTAACAACACTAAATGGAACCTGAAGTGACAATAGTTTGTTATAATGGAACAACAGTTTTTGAGCGTCTTCCAGTTGTGGACCTATCAGTCGGAAGGGTAGCCTCTCCAAGGAAGCACAGCTCTCAGACGAGACGAGCATCAAGAAAGGCATCTTTGAGACTGTCCCGCCTTTCCGTGCCTGCCGCCTTGATGCCCTCCTGCCTAGCAGTTATGAGCGATCCCAGATGGTCTCTTCATCTTCATGAAGCTTCAGAGGGGGTGGTCTCCCCAGAAAGAGTTTTTAGTATGAATTGTCGTTCTTTGGCCATGGTTTTGGAATCCAGTTTCACTCTGATGGGGGCTCCTTTGGTGTGTCGGCATCCAGATCTCATCTTGCTGTTGGGGGAGTTGACCATTCACGACATCTCCGAGGGCTGCGGAATGTTGAGCATAGACCAGGCCTCTTGGAGGGATCTCAGTCGGTGTAGCGTTCCCTCGTGGCGAAAGTTAATCTTAAAGGGATGCCCCCAAGAGTAAGCTATGCCTGCTTTGTGCAAATGTTCGGTGACGGGACGGAATTCTCAGCGTTTTTGTAGGGTGATCCTAAAGAGGTCTTGGTAGACAATAGGTGAGTGACTCCTAAAATGGACCGTCTGCGAACCCTGAGTTTTTTGTAAAATATCTTCCTTCATTTGAAGGTTGTGAACACAGACCAAAATGTACATGGGCAGGTTCCTCTCCAGTCTGGGAGGCCCCACTCAGTGCACTCGATCAAGTTGCAGCATCGTCTCATCAGGGAGGCCACAAATGTGTCGGGAAAGGGCCGTAACATAGTCCTCGGCGTGAGTTGGCATCCCCCAAATAGGAACATTGTTCCAGCAGGAACAATTTTCTAAGTCTTCATTGTGAGCTTGGAGGTCCACATGTTGTTACTTAAGACACAGGACCTCCTGTGCAGCCTTTCTATTTTTTCCTCTTGGCTGGATTCCAGATCTTCCATGGTGATCTACCTGTCCCGCACCCCTTCCAAGTCATGCCGAACCTCCCGTAGGTCCACAGATAACTCTGCCTTCCTGGACTGTAGGTCTCCTCTTAGAGATGGAACAGGAATTCTGAGAATGACTTAGTAACCAGTCCCTCTCCATCTTCGGGGTCTGTGCGGTGCTCACCTGTGATCAGAGGTGTTTATCTTCTGAAGCTCCCCCCGTTTCACAAACATGTCCTGAGTAAGAGATCTTTTTTTGACCGATTCACAGACACAGTGCGGGCTTGAATGGAAGGTTGGCCAGGATGGCAAGAGCGGCAAAGGATCTAGGACCAGACGGTCGCTTCCATGGAGTTTAAGTCACCCCCTCAGGGTCATCAAGGCAGGCCACGAGGCTGCAGGAACACAGGCAGCTGCCTCAGGGATCAGTGAGCAAATGTATGGTGAGGTGCAATATCCAAAGAGTGGAACCCACGTCGGACCTCCAGTGGCCCCCTTCTCTAGTGCCCTACCATTAGCAGCAGCTCGCCCACAATCTCCAGAGTGGCCAGACCGGTCTATCTCGCCGGGTGTTGAGAACTAACTTGTTTCTAGGTCTCCACCTCTGCCAGAGGAGTGAAAAAGGAGGCCCACCCAATACACATGGCCCTGGACCACGGGCCCCCTAAGATCACCACAGCTGGACAGGAGGGCCCAAGCACCAGAGCGCTACTGCAGGACACCAACGCCGAGGGAAGGATTGCTCTCCCAACTGCACCTGTGGGCCAGCATCAGAACAACCTCCTAGTGCGCCAGTGGGCTACGAGCTTCTCCGGTTCCAGGTCAGATGCTTCACAGGGATCTCAGGCACAAGGCCCAGGGCACATGCCAGTGAGTTACGAGGTCCGGTGAGAGCAGATTCCCCAGTTCTCAGAGAGCTAGAATCTTGTAGAGGCAAAGCGGGGGAGGGGGAGCCAGGGGGCCCTTGTCGCTATACTTCCTCTCCCGTCCAGATAATTGCACTCGCTGTTGCTGGTGTTAAGGGTGCTCTATACAGGAGCTGCCTTCCACCTAAACTTGGGAACTACCCAGAGTTATCACCTTCTTTTTTGCATAATTTATGCGTCACTCTATACCTGCAAGGGTATTGTTTTGACTTAAACTGGGTGCTCCCTTGTGTCTGGACAAAGCTAAACCTCTCTGAAGAGATGTAATGACAGCGAAACATGTGTCAGGGGTTGCTTTTATTCATTTCAGGTTGGCTTGGATGGTATTTTACCAATCCAAAGCTGTAATATTGTGCCTGGAGTGGTAAATAGCTTTTGTCATTTTACAGCTCGGCGTGGATAACACTGTGCTAATCCTATGTTTAAAGACTTTGCTGTACAAATGGCAAAATACTTTGTCAATTTCTATCTCGGTGTGGATAGCACTGTGCTAATCCTATGCTTAAAAACTTTGATAGAAAAGCAGACAGTTGAGGTGAGCAAATTTAGAGTATCGCTGGTGTTGAGGGTGCTCTATACAGGAGCTACCTTCCACCTAAATTTGGGAACTACTCAGAGTTCTCTCCTTCTTTTTTGCATAATTTATGCTTCACTCTATGCCTGCAAGGGTATTGTTTTTATATATATATATATATATATATATATATATATATATATATATATATATATATATATATATATATATATATATATATATATATATATATATATATATATATATATATATATTCACTGAAAAAACCATAAGTTTCACACCAGTTACAGTTAGGAATTAGCATTTAAAAAACCTATTAAATTCACTGAAAAAACCATAGGTTTCACACCAGTTATAGTTACCTGTAAATTTTAGTGACATAAAACCATTGAAATTCCACGTTATAGTTAGTTGGACTCACTATAACTTGCGCGCCTGCAATGCACTGCTGATGACGTCACATATTACATCACTCATGACATGGTCAGTGACATCACTCATGACATCACTGATGACACCATCCAGTGAATGTGTGTCTTTCTGAAAAATAAATATGTTTTATATATGTATATGTAAAGGTCGATGGAAGAATAAATGTTTAAATAAGTGTCTTAATGGATGTTTTTTAAAAAAAAGTGATTGGTTAACTGGCTTATTAAGTGTATCTTAGTGAATACATATATTAACGAGTATTGTTTAAATATTTAAATGTTTGTATCAGTGTTTCACTTTGTGTATAAGTGGCTGCATGGGTTGGTGAGTAGCTACATGTGTGTGTATATGTGTTATTAGATGTTTTTTAGTATCAGTATGAGCGTCTGTATGGTTTGGTGGGGGTGTTACTTAGTACATAGATGCATCAATGACTGACTCACTGTTTGTAGGTGTTTTGAAGACAACATATGTGCAGGACTGTATGGGTGGAAGAGTGTGTATATGTGTGTGTTAGTGAGTGAATGACTGTCTCACTAGTGTCTTTATGAGTAACTACATATGTTTTAATCTAGTATATGTGAGTATTGATGTATATAAGTGAGCATATGTGAGAGTGAGAGATTGAAAGAGTTCCTGTTTAAATAAGTATGCGTTTCTATAAGTGATTGTTTAAGAGAGTAAGTATGTGTAAGTTTCCTTAGAAGTAAGGTGCTAGTGTGTATATAGCTGTATATGCAAATAAATAGATGTTCAATAGTTTATTTGCATGTGTGAGTATGTGTGTGAGTAACTTTTGTAAGTCTGTCGGTGTGTTAACGGATGTAAAGGTGTCTCACTACATATCATAAGTGAGTATATGTATGAATGACTATATAGAACTGTTGGTGAATGAGTGGATGTGTATATAAATGGTGGAATTACTGAATTGGTTGTTGTAACTGGTATAGGTATCTCCACTTTTTTGGAAATGTTAGTTTCTATTTTTGAATATGTGTTTCAAGGGTTACATTACACTGAAAGGAGGTCTGTCACTCTGTCACAAGGATGGAGTAATCAGTGATGTCATGAGTGATGTCACTGGCCATGTCATGAGTGATGTAATATGTGACGTCATCAGCAGTGCATTGCAGGCGCGCAAGTTATAGTGAGTCCAACTAACTAACGTGGAATTTCAATGGTTTTATGTCACTAAAATTAACAGGTAACTATAACTGGTGTGAAACCTATGGTTTTTTCAGTGAATTTAATAGGTTTTTTAAATGCTAATTCCTAACTAAAAGTCTCACTTTATAAGTAAGACTGTTAACGCTCTAGTTGTTCTTTAGAACACTCTGGTACATTCTATCATTGGGCTATAGTTGGGCTACATATGGCTGATATTTGGGCTAAATTTGTTTTTTTTGTCTCTGGTGGCCATCTTTGGGCTACATTGGGCTACATTGGGCTACATTTGGGCTCTAACATATATATAGCCCAATGTAGCACAATATATATATTTTTGAAAGTTAATGTTCGTAAAAACCACTTGAGTATAGCAAAGGCACATCGGGCTACCAGTCCCTACAATTTTTCCCATTTTTTTTATTTTTTTTTATTTTTTAATTTATTTATTTTTTGCCTTGGAGCGTTCCTGGTGCGTGCCCCGGTGAGCGCCCCGGAGAGCGTACTCGTTTGAAGCGCCCCGGTGCGCGAACCGGGAAGCGTCCCGTTAGCGCCAATGTCGCGAACGAAAACATGATCGTGACGTATCGCGTAGCCGCGTCCGCGTGATACGCACGGCGTAAACGCACCCGGAAGCATTCGACGCGCTTACGCGACGCGCCCCGGGACGCGCCCCGGGGCGCGTAGCATAAGCGCGTCGGGTCATGTGACCTGAAAATAACACTTTTGATTGGTTCACAACAGTTTTGTTTTCCAAATGATGAAAGACCCCACCTTTTTTCCTCATTTTCACTTTGTTGTTTGAGTGAAGAGGACTGTGAAAAATGGCTTCAGTAGTAGCAGCTGCAGGTGCATCTGGACCACCACCACCACCACAAAGACCACCACAAGACCACATTGGTGCTCATGAAGAAGAGGAGGACGAAGAGGAGCAGGAGGAGAGGCAATATCTGCCTGAGGACACTCCCCCATACAAACCCAAAGAACATTTTATTTGGGAGTTTTTCAAAATGCCAAGGGGTGCCAAAAAAGTAAATGCAGCAAAGGTGACTTGCCTGGTCTGTGACCAAGAACTGTCAAGAGGGAACCCAAACAGGAAATATTTGTTTGGGAACCACACAATGATAAGGCACATGCAGAGGAAGCACCCAAACAATTACTCAAGAGCAGAAGTCAGGCAACTGAGCAAGCACCCTCCCCAACCTTCAACTTCAGGCACCTCCAACCAACCCACTCCATTGGGTGCAGAGGCTAGGGAGATGGTCCCTAATGTTCAAACTAAGTTTTCCAAATTTAAATTCGTTTGCATATATTGCAACAAAACTATATCTTATGGTGAGCAGAGCATCACTTTACTTAATCGAGCTGCAGACAACCATCACTGCAGCAAGCAACCTTAATTTTTTTCTATTTTTTCCACTGTAGCACATATCTTGAGACATAGCAAAGGCACATCAGGCTAACAGTCCCTACAATTTTGCCAAATTTGGTGTAAATCCATTCAGCCGTTCGGGCTAAAAGTGAGGTCGACCGCCCTATGGAAATTAACATGGGGAAAACGCGTTTTGGGTCCCCCTTTTATCTCGGCCCCCGCTTGACGCATCCCCCCCAAACTTTCAGGGAAGGACCGGAGCTCGACGAGGCCATTTTGAGGAAATTTTCAGGCAGATTCGTCAATCGGCGCCAAAGTTATTCCAAATAGAATTTTGAGATTTAACATTGAAAAAAATCCTAACTATAACTACCTACTGTAGGTAATATATATATATATATATATATATATATATATATATATATATATTCACTGAAAAAACCATAGGTTATAGACCATATATAGTTAGGGATTAGCATTTACAAAACCTTATTTTACTCGCACAAAACCATTAAAATTCGCATATATAGTTAGTTGCACTAACTATAAATCGCGCACCCGCAATCCACTGCTGATCATGTCACATATTACATCATTCATGACATGGTCAGTGACATCACTGATGACATCATCCAGTGACTGTAAGTTTCTGTAAAGTTAAAATATGTCTTACATATTGAAGAATGAGTGGATGTATAAGTGTGTGGATGAAGGATTTAGTAGGTGCATGCCTGACTGTATGAGAGAGTGATTAAATGAGTCTCACTGAGTGCATGGGTTAGTGACTAAACTGTTTTAATTTGTGCATCATTATATCTGTTGTTCTGTAAACTGCTGCATGTGTTGATCAGTTGCTATATGAGTAACTATATGGGTTATTGATTGGTTGCCCAAGTATTTGTATGGGAGAGTGAGTGTGTGTGTGTGTGGGTGGCTGGGAGGTGTGTGACTGTGCATAGATGTGTGAACAGTTGATTCACTAGATGTATTGGTTCAAAACTGCATGTGGAAACAGCTGTATGGGTGGTTGACTGTGTGCATGAGTTTATTGGTGAGTGAATGGATATCTCAGTGCTACATGTCAAAGTAAGTACATATGTAAAACACAGTTCATGTGAGAGTTGACATATATAAATTACTGTGTATAAGAGCCAGTGAATGTGTGAGTGGCTGCATGGATCATTGAAAGCTTGTATCAGTGATTGTATAAGAGAGTAAATATGTGTTAGAATATGTTTGAATAAGTAAGGTGTGTATAACTGTTTAGTTGAGGAAATGGAGGTGTGATTGATTCTTTGCATGACTGACTAGGTGTGTGAGTAACTCCATGGATGAGTGACAGTCTGTGAGTGTATGTTTACACTGAGTGTATCTAAGGTTATATTAGAGTCTGAAGAGGTTCATCGTATTATCACATGAATGATGTCATCAATGATGTGATCAGTAATATCAAATGAGATGTCATCAGTGATGTCATTTGAGATGTCATCAGTGATGTCATCAGTGATGTCATTTGAGATGTCATCAGTGATGTCATCAGTGATGTCATTTGAGATGTCATCAGTGATGTTATCAGTGATGTCACTGACCATGTCATGAATGATGTAATATGTGACATGATCTGCAGTGGATTGCGGGTGCGCGATATATAGTTAGTGCAACTAACTATATATGCGAATTTCAATGGTTTTGTGCGAGTAAAATAAGGTTTTGCAAATGCTAATCCCTAACTATATATGGTCTATAACCTATGGTTTTTTCAGTGAATTTTCAAGGTTTTGTAAATGCTAATCCCTAACTATATATGGTCTATAACCTATGGTTTTTTCAGTGAATTTCAATGGTTTTTTTAATAGCAAATATCAAAAGCTGTAAAATGTATTCTTATTCTAATTTAAAAATATATTTTATATTTTATTTTTTAAGCAAAGGACCCAGATGCATTTACAGTTTATCACTAACAATGTTCCAGGCTAATGTATTTTCACGGGAAATTAACAACTGTCCTGCAAGTAAAATATTCCTATTTCGAGAAAAAGGGCGTTTCTTCGTCCCATGAGGGAGCCGTTGAGCAAAAGAGGCTCGGCCTGCTGTCTGAGTCGCTGATAGGCCTGATTATCGGATTCTTATCGATCACTTTATGTTGCAGGAGTGGAAAAGACAACAGCCCTTGCCCATTTATCTTTACAGCATTCCTGCGTATCATACCTTTTAACAGTCATGTAATCGGGCTGCTTTATTTCACTTGCCTTTTACTGATTCGAAAACAGTGGCTATTATTCAAAACTTTACCAATCTAGGTACTACTACCATGTTTTGTTTTAAAAACCTTTATTGTGAAAATGTCAGTATACAAATACGGGCCTATAACCACGTGGGCTGGCCACGGAGCAAACTGGAATCGTATATGATGAGGGGACATTTACTCTGTAGAAGAACGTAACGGGCGGGCCATTAGGTTGCAAGAACTAAGGTGTCTAACAGTTGCGGAATCGGTAGACGTAAATTTTATAATTAAAGTACGACAGGGCCAGTTACAATAAAATTATCTAGATATACATTTGCGGGCAAGTACCATGGGTGACGTTAATTCGAACTTTCAATAGTACAGTAATCAATAACACATCAGAACTTAATATCAATAGGGATGTCCAAATGTTCAATCAGTACTCGTCCCCGCCCGCCATGTGCTTCAAAACTGCATACGTATCTCGTGATATCAAGGCTGGGCAACCAGTACACAACAAGGAGTTGCGAGTCCCATTTATACCGGCGCCATTTTGGGCGAGGCCGGTCAGGTCCAGGATATAGTCAAAATGTCTCCACCAACCAGCGGTCGGACCAGAACACCTTTCGGCAGTCAAAAAAGGTTCCGTTAAATGACAACAGAAGAGATAGGCAACAAGAACCATCAGTCAAAAGAGGCGAGGGCAAGTTCTTCCCTACCGGGTCACGTTGGGGCTCCACCGGAACTGATCGAATTGGTAGTCTACAGTGTTTCTGGATGTTTCAGACTGAAGCTGTCGTCAGCATGAGAGCACCACCATCTCGTGGCTCCGTCGTGGCCATTCCGCAAGCAATCATGGCAGCCGCTCCCCACCGGAAGCCTGCGGGAGTCGGAAGCCCCGGTGACTTTTGTAGAATCTTCAAGGCTGAGGGGACGCTTTCGGGAATGGGGCCCATGCCCTAGCAGGCAAGCGTCCGAGTTCCAAGGTGTCCCAGGGCCATTTTAGTGGACCAGGCCCAAATCCGAAGAGCCGGCCGCCATTTTGAGAGTCCTGTGGCAGCCGCCTATCGCTGCACAGCAAGAGTGGGCGCAATTCAGCTGGATGGTGGGCGAGATGCTGTAGCCGCAAGAGCGGGCGCAACTCAGCTGGATGGCGGGTGAGGCACTGTGCCGCAAGAGCAGGCGCAACTTAGCTGGATGGCGGGTGAGGCACTGTGCCGCAAGAGCGGGCGCAATTCAGCTGGATGGTGGGCGAGACGCTGTAGCCGCAAGAGCGGGCGCAACTCAGCTGGATGGCGGGTGAGGCACTGTGCCGCAAGAGCGGGCGCAACTCAGCTAGATGGCGGGTGAGGCACTGTGCCGCAAGAGCAGGCGCAACTCAGCTGGATGGCGAGTGAAACGCAAAGGGGCGCCCCACTGCAGCTGAGGAGCCTCCACCTCGGGAGGCGGGGGAGGCACGTTCGCGCCGCCTACCCCCCCCGGGGCGCCCCACGCCGTCTTTCGGCGCAGCATTGTAGGATGGCCAGACCAGTGCAGAAACTTGCTGGACACCACCTCGGTGCCGTCCGGATCTCGGCGCGTTGTGCTGCCTTCGGCCTATTCGCACAACGGTCCGCTACTGACGCCGCCTCACAGGCCGACGGATTTGTGACGCGTCGCGTAAGCACGACGTATCACATTACCGCGTAATGCGTCTTATGACGCGCCGCGTTAGCGCACCCGGAAGCGATCCGGGGCGCGGCGCGGAGCGCGTAACGTAAGCATAACAGGTCATGTGACTTGTTTATAAAACTTTTCATTGGTTCGTTTTACTTTTGGTTTCCTAATGATGGAAGGCTTGGTCATATGACCTAAAAATAACACTTTTCATTGGTTTAGAACATTTTTTTTTCCAAAATGATGAAAGCCCCACCTTTTTTTTTCTCACTCTGACTTGTAAAGCAAAGGACCCAGATGCATTTACAGTTTATCACTAACAATGTTCCAGGCTAATGTATTTTCCCGGGAAATTTACAACTGTCCTGCAAGTAAAATATTCCTATTTCGAGAAAAAGGGCGTTTCTTCGTCCCATGAGGGAGCCGTTAAGCAAAAGAGGCTCGGCCTGCTGTCCTAGTCGCTGATAGGCCTGAATATCGGATTCTTATCGATCACTTTATGTTGCAGGAGTGGAAAACACAACAGCCCTTGACCATTTATCTTTACAGCATTCCTGCGTATTATACCTTTTAACCGTCATGTAATCGGGCTGCTTTATATCACTTGCCTTTTACTGATTCGAAAACAGTGGCTATTATTCAAAACTTTACCAATCTAGGTACTACTACCATGTTTTGTTTTAAAAACCTTTATTGTGAAAATGTCAGTATACAAATACGGGCCTATAACCACGTGGGCCGGCCACAGGGCAAACTGGAATCGTATATGATGAGGGGACATTTACACTGTAGAAGAACGTAACGGGCGGGCCATTAGGTTGCAAGAACTAAGGTGTCTAACAGTTGCGGAATCGGTAGACGTAAATTTTATAATTAAAGTACGACAGGGCCAGTTACAATAAAATTATCTAGATATACATTTGCGGGCAAGTACCATGGGTGACGTTAATTCGAACTTTCAATAGTACAGTAATCAATAACACATCAGAACTTAATATCAATAGGGATGTCCAAATGTTCAATCAGTACTCGTCCCCGCCCGCCATGTGCTTCAAAACTGCATACGTATCTCGTGATATCAAGGCTGGGCAACCAGTACACAACAAGGAGTTGCGAGTCCCATTTATACCGGCGCCATTTTGGGCGAGGCCGGTCAGGTCCAGGATATAGTCAAAATGTCTCCACCAACCAGCGGTCGGACCAGAACACCTTTCGGCAGTCAAAAAAGGTTCCGTTAAATGACAACAGAAGAGATAGGCAACAAGAACCATCAGACAAAAGAGGCAAGGGCAAGTTCTTCCCTACCGGGTCACGTTGGGGCTCCACCGGAACTGATCGAATTGGTAGTCTACAGTGTTTCTGGATGTTTCAGACTGAAGCTGGCGTCAGCATGAGAGCACCACCATCTCGTGGCTCCGTCGTGGCCATTCCGCAAGCAATCATGGCAGCCGCTCCCCACCGGAAGCCTGCGGGAGTCGGAAGCCCCGGTGACTTTTGTAGAATCTTCAAGGCTGAGGGGACGCTTTCGGGAATGGGGCCCATGCCCTAGCAGGCAAGCGTCCGAGTTCCAAGGTGTCCCAGGGCCATTTTAGTGGACCAGGCCCAAATCCGAAGAGCCGGCCGCCATTTTGAGAGTCCTGTGGCAGCCGCCTATCGCTGCACAGCAAGAGTGGGCGCAATTCAGCTGGATGGTGGGCGAGACGCTGTAGTCGCAAGAGCGGGCGCAACTCAGCTGGATGGCGGGTGAGGCACTGTGCCGCAAGAGCGGGCGCAACTTAGCTGGATGGCGGGTGAGGCACTGTGCCACAAGAGCGGGCGCAATTCAGCTGGATGGTGGGCGAGACGCTGTAGCCGCAAGAGCGGGCGCAACTCAACTGGATGGCGGGTGAGGCACTGTGCCGCAAGAGCGGGCGCAACTCAGCTAGATGGCGGGTGAGGCACTGTGCCGCAAGAGCGGGCGCAACTCAGCTGGATGGCGAGTGAAACGCAAAGGGGCGCCCCACTGCAGCTGAGGAGCCTCCACCTCGGGAGGCGGGGGAGGCCCGTTCGCGCCGCCTCCCCCGCCGGGGCGCCCCACGCCGTCTTTCGGCGCAGCATTGTAGGATGGCCAGACCAGTGCAGAAACTTGCTGGACACCACCTCGGTGCCGTCCGGATCTCGGCGCGTTGTGCTGCCTTCGGCCTATTCGCACAACGGTCCGCTACTGACGCCGCCTCACAGGCCGACGGATTTGTGACGCGTCGCGTAAGCGCGACGTATCACTTTACCGCGTAATGCGTCTTATGACGCGCCGCGTTAGCGCACCCGGAAGCGATCCGGGGCGCGGCGCGGAGCGCGTAACGTAAGCATAACAGGTCATGTGACTTGTTTATAAAACTTTTCATTGGTTTTTTTTACTTTTGGTTTCCTAATGTGGAAGGCTTGGTCATATGACCTAAAAATAACACTTTTCATTGGTTTAGAACATTTTTTTTTCCAAAATGATGAAAGCCCCACCTTTTTTTTTCTCACTCTGACTTGTAAAGCAAAGGACCCAGATGCATTTACAGTTTATCACTAACAATGTTCCAGGCTAATGTATTTTCCCGGGAAATTTACAACTGTCCTGCAAGTAAAATATTCCTATTTCGAGAAAAAGGGTGTTTCTTCGTCCCATGAGGGAGCCTTAAGCAAAAGAGGCTCGGCCTGCTGTCTTAGTCGCTGATAGGCCTGAATATCGGATTCTTATCGATCACTTTATGTTGCAGGAGTGGAAAACACAACAGCCCTTGACCATTTATCTTTACAGCATTCCTGCGTATTATACCTTTTAACCGTCATGTAATCGGGCTGCTTTATATCACTTGCCTTTTACTGATTCGAAAACAGTGGCTATTATTCAAAACTTCACCAATCTAGGTACTACCATGTTTTGTTTTAAAAACCTTTATTGTGAAAATGTCAGTATACAAATACGGGCCTATAACCACGTGGGCCGGCCACGGAGCAAACTGGAATCGTATATGATGAGGGGACATTTACACTGTAGAAGAACTTAACGGGCGGGCCATTAGGTTGCAAGAACTAAGGTGTCTAACAGTTGCGGAATCGGTGGACGTAAATTTTATACTTAAAGTACGACAGGGCCAGTTACAATAAAATTATCTAGATATACATTTGCGGGCAAGTACCATGGGTGACGTTAATTCGAACTTTCAATAGTACACTAATCAATAACACATCAGAACTTAATATCAATAGGGATGTCCAAATGTTCAATCAGTACTCGTCCCTGCCCGCCATGTGCTTCAAAACTGCATACGTATCTCGTGATATCAAGGCTGGGCAACCAGTACACAACAAGGAGTTGCGAGTCCCATTTACACCGGCGCCATTTTGGGCGAGGCCGGGCAGGTCCAGGATATAGTCAAAATGTCTCCACCAACCAGCGGTCGGACCAGAACCCCTTTCGGCAGTCAAAAAAGGTTCCGTTAAATGACAACAGAAGAGATAGGCAACAAGAACCATCAGTCAAAAGAGGGGAGGGCAAGTTCTTCCCTACCGGGTCACGTGGGGGCTCCACCGGAACTGATCGAATTGGTAGTCTACAGTGTTTCTTGATGTTTCAGACTGAAGCTGGCATCAGCATGAGAGCACCACCATCTCGTGGCTCCGTCGTGACCATTCCTCAAGCAATCATGACAGCCGCTCCCCACCGGAAGCCTGCGGGAGTCGGGGGCACCGGTGACTTTTGTAGAATCTTCAAGGCTGAGGGGACGCTTTCGGGAATGGGGCCCATGCCCTAGCAGGCAAGCGTCCGAGTTCCAAGGTGTCCCAGGGCCATTTTAGTGGACCAGGCCCAAATCCGAAGAGCCGGCCGCCATTTTGAAAGTCCTGTGGCAGCCGCCTATCGCTGCACCGCAAGAGTGGGCGCAATTCAGCTGGATGGTGGGCGAGACGCTGTAGCCGCAAGAGCGGGCGCAACTCAGCTGGATGGCGGGTGAGGCACTGTGCCGCAAGAGCGGGCGCAACTCAGCTGGATGGCGGATAAGGCACTGTGCCGCAAGAGTGGGCGCAACTCAGTTGGATGCCAAGGGGCGCCCCACTGCAGCTGAGAAGCCTCCACCTGGGGCGGCGGGGGAGGCCCGTTCGCGCCACCGCCCCCCCGGGGTGCCCCACGCCGTCTTTCGGCGCAGCATTGTAGGATGGCCAGACCAGTGCGGCAACTTGCTGGACACCACCTCGGTGCCGTCCGGATCTCGGCGCGTTGTGCTGCCTTCGGCCTATTCGCACAACGGTCCGCTACTGACGCCGCCTCACAGGCCGACGGATTTTGTAGGCTTATTATAGCCAAAAGCCGACTAAAAGACAGCCCAAAGCAGCCCATTGTTGCTACTCCGGGGAGGGAGGGGCAGGGACAGTGTCAAGCGGACGGTGAATGCTTTGAGATGGATGTTGCAGCAGGCTGCCATGTAAATAGTTGTTTAAAATGTTTTTTTTTTACGTGTTTACTTTGTTGGAGCGTTGTATATATTTATAAGTTATTAAAGTGTTATAATCCTACTACTTTGTTGGAGTGCTATATATTTGTAATGTGGCAACAAGCACGAAGATGTTACTGTATAACCAGAAAAAGACATAGTCCAATTGTGCGTGATCTAGTCCAATCTGGTGACGCCGATAGTGGGTATCAGCAGACTTTCATTTGTATAGGGTTTGTCGGTTATTGGGCGGGGTGGGTGGTAGGGCAGGCATGCTTAGGCAGCGAGGGCGGCGGAGCCGAACTACCTCGTGGCCATCCCGACCACAAGCTTGGCTCCTCCCCCTGGTTTCATACTTTTGCGGAGGGCTATTTCCTGGTGTTTCTTGTTTTAGCAGGGTCAGAAAGGATCCTATCAGTGGCCTACTGATTTTGTTCGATTCCTTTCGTTTTGCAATAATTTGCTAGGAAGGTACCGTGGCTAATCTGTATTTTATATATATGTCCTCTTTATTAGGGGTGCCCTCCGGTGGGGCCGGACGAGCTACCTCTAATAAATGGTCCGGGTAGAACCAATTACGAATCAGTGGGGAGAAGATAGGCATTACAGGTTACAAAAGGGGGGACAAGGGTCCGCACTACCTATCTTACAGTGAGAATCACCATTGCTCCCCCCCCGACTGACACCCTCCTTTGCCTCAGCTTGGATCATCATTTGCTAAAGTCTACTAGCTGTTCCCCGAACAAGAACCGCCACCTGGGGAGACAGACGCTTCTTGGTAGCAACTCCTAGATTGTGGAACTCTCTACCCTCACATATCAAAACTGCTCCTACTCTCATCTTTTTTCGTAGGGCATTGAAGACTTGGCTCTTCAACCAATAGGTTTGTGCTTACCACTGTATCTTAAAGTATCATACTGCGCCTAGACACCCTTGGGTAGTAGCTGCGCATTAAAAATTCCATAAATAAAGTGTTCGAAGACCCCACCGTGAGTATAACAACAACCGGGGCCTTACTGCACACCCTGAGAAAAACTACGCAGCAAGACAATCTCTACCTTCTCCCTTTTCCATGTTCCAACGCTTTGAAATGAACAATATATTTACTCGCAGTGACAAAATGGCGGTCAACACTTCCTGATTTCCTTCGAATCGAACGTTAACAGACGTCACGCAGCAAAAAAAAATTCAGCTCACGTGCAGCCGCTGGAAGACATGCATCAACATATATGAGCCTCCTCAGCCACCCTCAGAAAACCTAGGGGGTCAGGATACGTCTCCCGTGCCCCCTTATACCCATTTCCCACATTGTTTTTCATCCATCTTGTGATTTAATTAAAACGAAACACAAAACGGCGAACTCCCGTTACACTACCGGTGAGCGACCCGGTTCGCGGACCGGGAAGCGCTTCTACCGCGAAAAATCGAAATGTTTTTTTTTGCCCCACGGGACCCTTTAATAACACCAACATCATTCCTAGGGGGTCACGAGGGGTCTACCTTGCCCCCTTTCATTAAATTCCCCCTTCGTTTTTCTCCTCCTCTTGTCTCTCGATCCTACCGAGAGACAAGATGGCGGCCGGTCCGGACTGTTTAGAATGTTGACAGACACCGGAGAGCCAATCAGCCTCGCTTCGCGAAGTTCCGTTACGCGTTAGGTACGCGAACCGGGGCGCTAACCGGGACTCTGTCACAGATATATATTTTTTAAAACGTTAATTTCTCAAAATCCACTGGAGCACATATATTGAGACCTAGCAAAGGCACATCGGGCTAACAGTCCCTACAATTCTACCAAGTTTCATGCAAATCCATTCAGCCGTTCGAGCTAAAAGTGAGGCCAACCGCCCTATGGAAATTAACATGGGAAAAACGCGTTTTGGGACCCCCCTTTTTTCTCGGCCCCCCCTTGACGAACCCCCCCCAAATTTTCAGGGGCTGCTCAGAAACAAAATGTGCCATTTTCCTGAAAATTTCAGCCAATTCCGTCACAAACGCCAAAGTTATTAGACATAGAATTTTCAAAAATCCCATAGAGAAAAAATCCTAACTATATATACCTACTGGCGACCGCCAGTAGGATATATATATATATATATATATATATATATATATATATATATATATATATATATATATATATATATATATATATATATATATATATATATATATATATATATATATATATATATATATATATATATATATATATATATATATATATATATATATATATATAACCTACTGGCGGTCGTCAGCCAATTCCGTCACAAACGCCAAAGTTCAAGTTAGTAGAAGTAAGAATCATATCAATCCCAAGACCAAAGCTTACAATGATTTAATGTTGAAATTACAATCTGATAACACCATCATCATTAATCAATCTGATAAAGGTGGTAATGTGGTTCTTTGGAGCAAAGCCGAATACATGCAGGAAGCTTATCGCCACCTTAACGACACAGCTTGTTACGAACCTTGTGACTCAAGAACAGTCAGAAATATCCAATTGGAATACTGGAAACAACTCAATGGTTGGAAAAGGGATGGCCTTCTTACCAAGGAGGAAATGAAATATTTGTATAAAGAACATCCGGTGATACCGAATTTATACTTCATCCCCAAGGTCCATAAAAGGGTAAGACCGGTACCTGGCAGACCGATAGTGTCAGCTATTCATAGCCTGTTTGAAAACACCTCGAAATACATCGATCATTATTTGCAGGACTTTGTGACCACCCTTCCAGCGTACATTAGAGACAGTACGGACTTTTTAAATAATCTGGAACAATGCAAATGGTCTCCAGATTTTCTGCTGATCACTATGGACATTGCCAGTTTATACACTAGCATATCACATGAGGATGGTATGAAAGCTTTGGGATTTTTTCTTGGCAAAAGACCAGTTGAATTACATAAACATAGTGCTATGTTGTTATCCATGGTTGAAATATGCCTCAATAATAACGTTTTCTTGTTTGATGACAAAATGTATAAACAATTGCGAGGTGTGGCTATGGGGGCATGTTTCTCCCCGACCTACGCGGGGCTCCACGTGGGTTGGTGGGAGGAGCATGTCCTCAGGACGCAGTTCTCCACCATTTGGCAGGAAAATGTAGTGAAATATATGAGGTATATTGATGACATATTCATAATCTGGAGAGGGAGCAGAGAGGAGGCAGAAAGTTTTGTCAATGCTATTAATGTCAACAACTCCAACCTTATTTTTAGTGCAGATATTAGCAAGACTGATGTCAGCTTTTTGGATGTTCAAGTGAGCATAGTGAGTGGCTCCATAACAACAAGCCTGTACAGAAAGAGCACAGCAGGCAACACCATTCTGCACGCTCAAAGCTTTCACCCGGGGCACACGATTCGATCTATCCCGTATGGAGAATTCCTTAGGATACACAGAACGTGTAGCTCAGCAGAACAAAGGAATTTCCACCAAATGGAAGCTATGAAGAGGTTGGAAACTAGGGGTTATAAAAGCAGTGCCCTGAAAATAGCAATGAGCAAAGCTAATAAGATTGATAGGACTAGTCTCCTACAGGCCCCCTCTGACGTAATGCCTTCACTTGACAACCGTGATGAAAGCCAACAAGCAATAAGATTGATCACTGGCTTTAGTCGTCAGGCCAGTCAAATTTCAAAGTTAATCAGGAAAGAATGGTCAGTTATATTGACTGACCCCATCCTTAAAGAATTGATGCCCAATAAACCATCAGTGACTTACAGGCGAGCATACAGCTAAGAAAGAAGATTGGTTGTCTCCGCGGAAGGGTTTCTTCCGCTGTATATCGTGTAGAGCGTGCAAGTTTGGCACCAACACCAAATCATACACGACACCATTCAGCGATAAACCAATCAATATAAGGTCTCATTACACCTGTAAGACTGAATTAGCAGTTTATGTTCTCACTTGCTCGTGTAATCTGAGGTACGTTGGAAGTACAAAATTACCTGTACACCAGCGTATTCTACAGCATTTGAGAGCTATAGTGAACTGTGACAAAAACTACCCTGTGGCTCGCCACTTCGATCAATTTCACAACAGAAATTTAGCCCATCTTAGCTACTATGTTATAGATGCGGTAAGAACTAGCAAGAAGGGTGGGGACTACGAAAGGAAATTAAGACAAATGGAGTCCCTGTACATAGTTCGCCTTAATACCAAGATCCCAGGAGGGTTGAACATGGGAGAAGACCTTAGCACCTTTCTGTGAATATTTCCAGTTTTGTTGATCGGACATAATGGAATGGGCAAATGTGTATTGTCAGTCCGGCTATCTTTTCTGTATTGTATTTTTAGTCGCGTTTTTGTTGTCTTTTTGAAATCAATGCTGTATATGCTATTCTATTGTTCAACATATGACTCTGTTTATCCATAGGTAGATCTAGGGTCTGTGGCAGGGACCTCAGAGTACCAACATATGGCATATCCACTCACATCCACCTGCGGAACTAACGGGCAATGTTGAAGTTCTATGCAGTAGCATATTTTAAATGTAACTGAAGCAGCTAAGCACAATGATTTAATGAGTATTTGGATTATTTTTGTTTCACATAAACCTTGATGTTGTCTTGTTTAGTTTAGCAGGACATCTCAGCACTCCCTCACCTTCACATTATTTTTGCACTTTTTACGGTACATGAATACTTAAACATCAATTGGATTTATTTCTGTCGCGTACATACATAGATCCTCTAAATCTAAATTTTAGGAACCCGAGCATGTTGATACATCAATAGAGCATAAAATATGCCAAATATGAAGATTACTGCATCATATGGAGTCTGTGTTGCTGTATATATTTGCGTATTTGCACAAACAAATGTGGTTTTTTTTATGTATGACAAACTACGAAACGTTGGTACAAAAGAATGAGTATATAGAATAGATTTTAATGTGTGTATATATATGTAATGTTTTCATTTGCCGAGTAGTGTATTTGTACAGGTATTATGTTGCGTATTTGCACAGTTATAAATCTTTGCGTATTTGCACATAACAAGATTTGCACTTTGAGAACTTTTATGCATTTGCACTTTATATTGGACTATTCTTTAATCAAATGTACCATTGTCATAATCACCAAACTCTTGACTCCGGTTTTGACAACGTAAACATCATAGTTGTCAAATTGTATAAATATGGCTTGTTTTAACTCAATCACACACCACTCCAAAATGGCGGGACCAATATGTGTGTGTTTTGGAAATGGGTTCCCACTTCAGTCCTATTTTGATTGTACTGAATTGTTTGAGGAGCGTTTTTGGCGCGCACTGGTGTAATTAAGTGATGTATTTAACTTGATGTTATACCGTTAACCCGCTGACAGTGAGCAAGGGCGTTCACGCCCGAAACGCGTCTGTTTGGCAGTGTGTTGCACCTCTGCACCTTATGAAATAAAGGAGTTATATCCGAAGAAAGTCTGGCTTGGATTTAATCAGCTGTGTCTGCGCACTGGGTTTGGTGCAAAAGGCGTTGCACTAACCTTCCGGTTGGAATTCATATATATATATATATATATATATATATATATATATTACCTACTGGCGGTCGTCAGCCAATTCCGTCACAAACGCCAAAGTTATTAGACATAGAATTTTCAAAAATCCCATAGAGAAAAAATCCTAACTATATATACCTACTGGCGACCGCCAGTAGGATATATATATATATATATATATATATATATATATATATATATATATATATATATATATATATATATATATATATATATATATATATATATATATATTACCTACTGGCGGTCGCCAGTAGGTATATATAGTTAGGATTTTTTCTCTATGGGATTTTTGAAAATTCTATGTCTAATAACTTTGGCGTTTGTGGACGGAATTGGCTGAAATTTTCAGGAAAATCGAACATTTTGTTTCTGAGCAGCCCCTGACAATTTGGGGGGGTTTCATCAAGGGGGGGACGAGAAAAAAGGGGGGTCCCAAAACGCGTTTTTCCCATGTTAATTTCCATAGGGCGGTTGGCCTCACTTTTAGCTCGAACGGCTGAATGGATTTGCACGAAACTTGGCAAAATTGTAGGGACTGTTAGCCCGATGTACCTTTGCTAGGTCTCAATATATGTGCTCCAGTGGATTTTGAGTAATTTAGGTTCAAAAAAAGATATATATCTGGGCGGAGCCTAACCACACATCTGATCTGATTGGCTGTCAGCACTTCATCCAAGAAGTGTTGGCAGCCATCTTGGGACCAATATACATGATAGCACCTCATTAAAAAGCATTGTAGTTAATAGAGGGTTTTAGGACTTTAGTTACATTATAAATCATTTGTTGATGGTACCATACTCGTTTTAGGAATTGTGGTGGGTTCTAAGGTGATTTTACCATGTGAAAAAACCTTCTGCTGTGATATCATGAATATTGTTTGAAAGAAAACTAATATCTCATGATTTTCCCACAGTGGTTTGGAAGGGGATCTATAAGCTAAACTGAAAGCATATTTTCTGTAAATTCACATTATCTTTCTCAGTCATGTGAAAATGAAGTCTGACATTCTCAGTAAAACATGTACATCCAACAAGGACAGAGACTGTCAGTTGATTCCTTTGTGTTCTACTGCAGCCTCCTAGAGTGTTCTAAAGAACAACTAGAGCGCTAACAGTCCTACTTATTACAAAGGTATGGCACACCTGAAGCCATCTTGATTGGAATAAAGTGGTAACTCTTAAAACATGTAATTTAAAAAGAAACAACATGAGGGGTATATTTTGCCATAGAAAGTATGATTAGTGCTGCAGAATGAAAAATTAGGGCACATTTTGAGTGACTTCTCAAATCCTTTTCTATTTCATTAAAACATTCTGACATGCAGTCTCCCAAAATGGCCACCAGAGACAAAAGAGCCCAAATGTAGCCCAAATATCACCCAGATGTAGCCCAAGTATAGCCCAATGACAGAATGTCCCAGAGTGTTCTAAAGAACAACTAGAGCGCTAACAGTCCTACTTATTACAAAGGTATAGCACACCTGGAGCCATCGTGATGGGAATAAAGTGGTAACTCTTAAAACATTTAATTTAAAAAGGAACAAAATGAGGGGTATATTATGCAATAGAAGGTATTATTAGTGCTGCAGAAAGAAAAATTAGGGCACATTTTGAGTGACTTTTCAAATCCTCTTCTATTTCATTAAAAAATTCTGACATGCAGTCTCCCAAAATGGCCACCAGAGACAAAAGAGCCCAAATGTAGCCCAAATATCACCCAGATGTAGCCCAAGTATAGCCCGATGACAGAATGTCCCAGAGTGTTCTAAAGAACAACTAGAGCGCTAACAGTCCTACTTATTACAAAGGTATGGCACACCTGAAGCCATCTTGATTGGAATAAAGTGGTAACTCTTAAAACATTTAATTTAAAAAGGAACAAAATGAGGGGGTATATTTTGCCATATGAATTATGATTAGTGCTGCAGAAAGAAAAATTAGGGCACATTTTGAGTGACTTCTCAAACCCTCTTCAATTTCATTAAAAAATTCTGACATACAGTCTCCCAAGATGGCCACCAGAGACAAAAGAGCCTAAATGTAGCCCAAATATCACCCAGATGTACCCCAAGTATAGCCCAATGACAGAATGTCCCAGAGTGTTCTAAAGAACAACTAGAGCGCTAACAGTCTTACTTATGACAAAAGTATGGCACACCAGAAGCCATCTTGATTGGAATGAAGTGGTAAGTCTGAAAACACTCAATTTAAAAAGGAACAACATGAGGGGGTTAATTTTGCCATAGAAAGTATGATTAGTGCTTCAGAAAGAAAAATTAGGGATCATTTTGAGTGACTTATCAAATCCTCTTCTATTTCATTAAAAAAATTCTGACATGCAGACTGAAACATGAACTTTGAATACCAGCAGCAGACGTCCCTGGTGAGCAGTAGCTTTACTACAGTGATCTAATGTGCAACTAGAGTGCTAACATTCAGAATTTATGGCAAATGTGTGACACATCTGAATGCCTTCTTGATGGAACCAAAGTAAACAAGCATTGAAAATGCAATAGATCTCGCCCTCGTTTAAGTTAAAGCCATTCTGTTTGTAATGAGGTGGCTTTTTAGCTTTGCTTTTATTAGTGTTTTTTCAACTTTCATGTAAATAACATGCATCTGTATGCATATAAGTATATGTATGCATGCATTTATGTTTGTATTTATATAGATATACAGATGATATATGTTTATATATGTATGTATATATATATATATATTCACTGAAAAAACCATAGGTTATAGACCATATATAGTTAGGAATTAGCATTTACAAAACCTTGAAAATTCACTGAAAAAACCATAGGTTATAGACCATATATAGTTAGGAATTAGCATTTACAAAACCTTGAAAATTCACTGAAAAAAACATAGGTTATAGACCATATATAGTTAGGAATTCGCATTTACAAAACCTTATTTTACTCACACAAAACCATTGAAATTCCATATATAGTTACTTGCACTAACTATATATCGCGCACCCGCAATCCACTGCTGATGATGTCACATATTACATCATTCATGACATGGTCAGTGACATCACTGATGACATCACTGATGACATCTCAAATGACATCACTGATGACATCACTGATGACAACATCCAGTGACTATATGTTTCTGTAAAGTTAAAATATGTCTTACATATTGAAGAATGAGTGGATGTATAAGTGTCTGGATGAAGGATTTAGTAGGTGCATGACTGACTGTATGAGTGAGTGATTAAATGTGTCTCACTGAGTGCATGGGTTAGTGACTAAACTGTCTTAATTTGTGCATCATTATGTCTGTTGTTCTGTAAACTGTTGCATGTGTTGATAAGTAGCTATATGAGTAACTATATGGGTTATTGATTGGTTGCCCAAGTATTTGTATGGGAGACTAAGTGTGTGTGTGGGTGGCTGAGAGGTGTATGACTCTGTGCATAGATGTGTGAGCAGTTGATTCACTAGATGTATGGTTTCAAAAGTGCATGTGGAAACAGCTGTATGGGCGGTTGACTGTGTGCATGAGTGTATTGGTGAGTGAATGGATATCTCAGTGCTACATGTCAAAGTAAGTACATATGTAAAACACAGTACATGTGAGAGTTGACATATATAAATAACTGTGCATAAGAGCCAGTGAATGTGTGAGTGGCTGTATGGATCATTGTGAACTTGTATCAGGGATTGTATAAGAGAGTAAATATGTGTTAGTATATGTTTGAATAAGTAAAGTTTGTATAACTGTATAGTTGAGGAAATGGAGGTGTGATTGATTCTTTGCATGACTGACTAGGTGTGTGAGTAACTCCATGGATGAGTGACAGTCTGTGAGTGTCTGTTTACACTGATTGTATCTAAGGTTATATTAGAGTCTGAAGAGGTTCATCGTATTATCACATGAATGATATCATCAGTGATGTGATCAGTAATGTCAAATGAGATGTCATCAGTGATGTCATCAGTGATGTCATTTGAGATGTCATCAGTGATGTCATTTGAGATGTCATCAGTGATGTCATCAGTGATGTCACTGACCATGTCATGAATGATGTAATATGTGACATCATCAGCAGTGGATTGCGGGTGCGCGATATATAGTTAGTGCAACTAACTATATATGGAATTTCAATGGTTTTGTGTGAGTAAAATAAGGTTTTGTAAATGCGAATTCCTAACTATATATGGTCTATAACCTATGGTTTTTTCAGTGAATATATATATATATATATATATATATATATATATATATATATATATATATATATATATATATATATATATATATAATTAGTTCCACTCCTTTCCGCTGCCTTGCCGGCCAGGATGAGAAGAAACAGATACGGACACCATGGATTACGTGGAATTACCAGGTCTTTATTTTTCCAACAGCTTCATATGACGCGTTTTGGTTAACAAAGTAACCTTGCTCACATATGGAAACGCAGTCCGTTTGTTATTTTTGTACCCACAGTGCTCGTGAAAAGTGCATTCTCTATGGTCATTTCTAGTCACATGATGTATGATAGACATAGAAGATACACTGAAAATAAACGCATCTTTGCATTATCTTTGTTTACCATTAAAGTTGTGTTGGTTTATGCATGCCCCACTGATTGTCGTCGGTACCTGGCACTCATTAATACCTTCAACAGTTGGTAAACATTTATAACTGCCTAATTACAGAAATAATACTGGTGATTAACAAAATTGTATCTAATATAAAATCAATATACATTACTTTTAGACAGTGAACATTAATATTGAGTATAAGAAACCACATATTTGTGGATTTAAAATATGACATAGTATATGTGATTAAAACGATTATATATCCTTAAAATCATAAATATAATTGCATCTTGGCCTTTTGGGTTGATTTTAATTTGTTCAAAGATGCAAGTGGATTTTACTGTATTCATACTGTCAATCTTAATACATACATTAATATCTAGTAGTTATGAATGATCATGTATATAATTCTTAAACTTTTTAGAAACAGTCAGTCACTAGATGATAACATTAGTTATGTCATCAGTGATGTCACTGACCATGTCTTGAGGGATGTAATATGTGAAGTCACCAGCAGTGCATTGCGGGGTGCGAGTTATAGTTAGCTTAGCTAACTAGAACGGCCGTATTTCTCTGGTTTTGTATGATTGAAATGTCAGCTTAACTATAACGTCCCTGAAACCTGCGGTATTTTCAGTAAATTTCTAAGGTTTTTTTAAATGCTAATTCTTAACTATAATGCCCCTGAACCCTCTGTTTTTTTCAGTGAATTTCTAAGGTTTTTAAAATGCTAAATCCTAAGTATAACGTCCCTGAAACCTCTGTTTTTTAAGTGAATTTCTAAGGTATTTTAAATGCTAATTTCTAAACATGCATTCATAGGTAGGACATGTGCAGAAAGAGACAAGTGAGGTGCAAAAAGAAGCAGGAGAAGAACAGAAATAGGCAACAGAAGTTCAGAAAGAGGAAGAAAGGTACAGAAAAAAGCAAGAAAAGTGCAGAAAGAAGCAAGAGAAGTGCAGAAAGAACCAACAGAGGTGCAGAAAAAGGCCTACTTTGACTGTACCTTACAACAAACTCATACAAAGTAGCCAAATCACTAATCTTTCTCCCAAGTGTCTTAAACTTCAATTTTCTCTTGAAGGTTCACTATTAATTGACTGCTCAGAATGGTAGGCCTACCAAATATAAAACAGCAATCCTAAGCATATCTCTGTTGTAAGTCTGACCAAGTTTGGGAATGTATGTACGTGTCTCTGCTTTTACCTACTGACATGTTACATAAAAATAAACATACACATAAAAGAATCCCTGTGTTTCAAACAGCATGCTCTGTAACTATGTGTACAAAAAGGTGTACGTATTTCTTTCTGCTCATAATGCACGGCACAGGGTATTTAATAGTATATTTGAGGGGCTCTATAACACCTATATACATAAGACATGTCTGCCTGTGCAACTGAATGACAGAGCAGAACTGAGAACATTTAACCACCTATAGGAGAAGCTACCCACTTTTTAAGCTACCACCTTCAAATGCATAACACATGTGACAATACATATACAAGTAGACATATACCTGTCGCAAGAGCACGCTGACTTTTAAACTTGACAGCTTGCACTTCCCATAGGAGTACTGAAAGAGATGAGAGAAGCACAGAAAAAAGAGAAGAACAGAAAAAACAGAAGAGGTGCAGAAGGAGTAACATGTTCAGAAAAAGGCAAGAGAAATGCAGAAAGAGGAAAGAGGGGTGCAGAGAGAGGCAAGAGTGGTGCAGAAAGAGGGAAGACAAAAGGAATAAGAAGCAACAGGGGTTCAGAAAGAAGCAAGAGAGGTGCAGAAAGAAACAAGAGAAGTACAGAAAGATGCAAGAGAGGTATAGAAAGAGGCAAGAGAGGTGCAGAAAGAGGGGTGCAGAAAGAGGCAAGAGGGGTGCGAAAGAGGCAGGAGGGGTGCAGAAAGAAGCTAAAGGAGTACAGAAAGAAGCAAGAGAAGTGCAGAAAGAAGCAATAGGGGTGCCAAAAGAGGCTAAAGGGGTGCATAAATAGGCAAGAGAAGTCCAGAAAGAATCAACAGAGGGGCATAAATAGGCAATAGAGTTGCAGAAAGAGGCACAAGAGGTGCAGAAAGAGGCAAGAGAGGTGTAGAAAGAGATAAGAGAGGTTCAGAAAGAGGGAAAACAAGAGGAAAAAGATGCAACAGGGGTGCAGAAATTTGCAAGAGAGGTGCAGAAAGAAGCACGAGCAGTGCAGAAAGAAGCAACAGAGGTACAGAAATAGGCAAGAGGGGATACAGAGCGAGGCAAGAGAAGTGTAGGAAGAAGCAATGGAGGTGCATAAAGAGGCAAGGGAAGTACAGAAAGAAGCAACAGAGGTGCGGAAATAGCCAAGAAAACTGAAGAAAGTAGCAACAGATGTGCAGAAAGAGGCTAGAGAAGTACAGAAAGAAGCATAAGATGTGCAAAAACAGGCAAGAGAGGTGC
This sequence comes from Lissotriton vulgaris, assembly GCF_964263255.1. NCBI lineage: Eukaryota > Metazoa > Chordata > Amphibia > Caudata > Salamandridae > Lissotriton > Lissotriton vulgaris. The sequence goes on along the minus strand of NC_141694.1, from coordinate 1,080,402,230 downwards.
AAAAAGAGGGAATATGGGTACAGAAAAAGGCAAGAGAGGTACAGAAAGAGGGAAGGGGAGTACAGAAAGAGCCAGGAGGGCTGCAGAAAGAACCAACAGAGGTGCAGAAAGAGACAAGAGGGGTACAGGAAGATGCAAGAGAAGTACAGAAAGAAGCAACAGAGCTGCAGAAATAGACAAGATAACTACAGAAAGAGGCAAGAGTTGCAAAAACAGATAAAAGAGGTGCAAGACAGAGGCAATAGAGGTGCAGAAAGAAGCAAGAGCAGAGCATAAAGAACCAACAGAGCAGCAGAAAGAGGCAAGAGAACTGCTGAAAGAGGCAGCAAGGGAGTTACAGAAAGAGAAAAGAGAAGTGCAAAAAGAGGGAACAGGGGTACAGAGGCAAAAGATGTGCAGATAGATCAATCAATCAATAAATCATAGCATTTATAAAGCGCGCTATATACCTGTGGGGTTTCAAGGCGCTGGTATGATAGAGGTAGGAGGATGCAAAAAGAGGCAAGAGAAGTGCAGAAAGAACCAAAAGAAGTGCAGAAAGAAGCAAGAAAACTTCAAAAAGAGGCAAGTGAGGTGCACAAAGCAGGAAGAAGGGTGCGGAAAGAGGCAAGAGGGTGGCAGAAAGAAGCACGAAAGGTACAGAAAGAAGCAAGAGAAGTACAGAAAGAAGCAACAGAGGTTTAAGGAAGAGGCAAGAGAAGTGCAGAAAAAGGCAAGAGAGGTGCAAAAACAGGCAGGTGAGGTACAGAAAAAGGGAACAGGGGTGCGGAAAGAGGCAAGAGAAGTGCAGGAAGAAGCAACAGAAGTGCAGAAAGAGGCAAGAGAAGTGCAGAAAGAGGCAAGAGAGTTGCGGAAAGAGACAGGAGAGATGCACAAAGAGGGAAGAAGGGTGTAGAAAGAAGCAAGAGGGGTGCTGAAAGAAGCAAGAAAGGTGCAGAAAGAAGCAAGAGAAGTACAGAAAGAAGCAAGAGAAGTACAGAAAAAGGCAAGAGAAGTTCAGAAAGAGGCAAGAGAGGTACAGAAAGAGGCAGGAGAGGTGTAGAAAAAAGAAAGAGGGGCACAGAAAGAAGCAAGAGACGTACAGAAAGAGGGAGGAGGGATGCAGAAACAGGCAAGAGAGGTGAAGAAAGAAGCAAGTGATGTGGAGAAAGAGGCCACAGAGGTGGAGAAAGAGGCAAGAGAGGTGCAGAAACAGGCAAGAGAAGTGCAGAAAGAGGGAAGAGAAGTACTAAAAGAAGCAACTGGGGTATAGCAAAAGAAGCAATAGAAGTGATGAAATAGACAAGAGAGTTGCAGGAAGAAACAAGAGAGGTGCAGAAAAAAAGCAAGAGAAGTGCATAAAGAGACAAGTGAGGTGCAAAAAGAGGCAAGTGAGGTGCAGAAACAGGCAAGAGGGGTGCAGAAATACCCAAGAGAAGTGCTGAAAGAAGCATAAGATGTGCAGAAGGAGGCAAGAGAATTGCAGAAAGAGGCAAGAGAGTTGCAGAAACAGTCAAGAGGGGAGCAGAAAGAACCAATGGAGGTGCAGAAAGAGGCACCTCCATTGCCAAGCACTAGAAGAGCCCCTTGTTAGGCTCTCAGTGACCCAGTATAAGCCTTCTAGACCCAGACGGCAGGAAATGCTTGCTGTCGACCAGAGACATGATTCTACCCACCTGCTGCTGAGCCAAACTCGAGCAGGGGAAGGCAGAACAATAGGCATCCTGTCACAGGGAGTTGTTTCCACCTCCCAGAATGTATTTAGTGTATTGATGCAGGTTGGTTGCTCTTGCCAGCACCACTCAGTCTGCAGGAGAGGCAAATTTGTTGTCCCCATTCATAGTCCAGTTCGAGCTAGCTCTATGAGAAGTTGGCTCCTACTCTGGCGCAAAACTGGACAAAGTACATGGGAGTAACCTCCCCCTGTCTAGACCCTCCCCTGGGAGGGTACCCTGAATTGTCCCAACCCTTTCCTTAAGGTACTTAAGGGCTTACCTGTGGGTGGGTCCCTAGATACATCGTGGGACAAGATTCAGATCAGAAACCACTTCCTCTTCTACCGTCTGGGCACTCTGGACTTTGCTGATATACGCTTGGCTTCGACTTAGTCTTCCTTCCAGTCTGCTGCATCGCCTGTGCCTGCGCACCATACAGGAACCTTCCAAGGCCTGTGGGCATCAAACACACCTGAAGGAATCTCTCATAAAGTGAAGGAGTCACTTCCCTACAGTCGTAGGCACCACAACTAAGTTGACCAGTCTGCTGATCCTGAACTCCTCCGGACTCCGAAAGGTTCTGCAACACAGGTGGTGGTTCTTAACAGCTCCCGAGGCCTGCCCTGCCGTCTCACCAAGTTTGAGGCAGGTATCCCTCATGGGTTGCAATGACTGCACCTGTGTGCACCGCACGAACTTGCAATTGCGAAGGCTTGCTAGTTTCCTTTCAAGAAGATCTTCAGGTTCCGAGTAGCCCTACTCTCGAGCCCCTCCAGTGACCAGAATCTTCAGCAACACTGATTCGTGTGCATCGTGACCTGCATCTCTTTTGGTGAGTTGCTTGAGGCCCTCTCGCGACTCCAGTACCTCCAGCCTGTGAGTACATTTGAGAGTCACCTTTGTTTCCTTTGGGCTCTCGTGATTGCTTGGGGCCTGCCCTGACGCCCCTGTTTGTGGTGAGTCCCGTTGGATCGTGCTGGTCCGGACATCGCACCTTCTTCGACGCCTGCATTGGTTGCATTTGCCAAGGCTTGTTGGTGCTCCCGCCAGACACTGACCCCTCAGCATTCTACATCCGACATGGGACAGCTCTTGCATGGTTCCTGGTATTCCTCAGCTTTACCTGGTCTCCACCGCTGCAGAGCCATGGTCCTTGTCAACTCTCCTGCAACTTCCAACATTGGTGGCCATTCATCTTCCAGAACTCCTAGTCATCCTGGGTGACATAGATTCTGTCCCCTCTGCTTGCAAGTACCTCTCAACTAAAATCCATCTTCAGATTCCACTGGACACTTTCTCCTTATTCTGCAGCAGCACTTTCCTGAGTCCTACATTGGGTTCGATGGGGGTTTCTGATACCACTTCACACCTATGCACCTGGCTTCCCTGGTGTAGGTTACGTGGATACTAGGGTATCCATGGGTGTGGTGGAACTCCAACCATCTGTCTTCCACTGAGTTTCTTCAGGGTCCACTGGGAAGGGTCCTTAATCTTTAAAATTCCTACTGCGAATTACATGTAGAGTTGTATGGAGCATGCAGTCGTGCTCCCACACTGCACACGCTCTCAGTAAGGTCCCTATCTACTCACCTTGGGTGGTACCTTGGGTCCCCAGCACTTCTACGTCCTCTTGACCTTGTCTTGACCCGAGTTGTGGTTCTTTTACCACTTATTTAGTATATGGTTTAGTGCCCCCCTGGGGTCCACTGTGTATTCTGTGCTTGTGAGAAGCTGGCCTGGTATATGTTCTTAAAGTGGGCACCTTGCACCAATCCAGACAACCCTTATGGTGATTTAAGAGGTCTTAGAAAACCACAGAAAGCTCTCTAAGTGGGAGCTGTGGAGAGCAGCCTTCCAGCTTAGGCTTGAAAGAGTGTAAAGCATCTTCCGTACTAGAATTCAATCTTATGGTATAGATTAAATGAAAGAGAACCACACAAGGTATTTATAAAAATATGTATTTCTTATATAATACTCTCTAGTACGATACAGTATCTCCCACACGGAGATCTACACAAAGCGCACAATTCTAAATCAGAGAAATCACAGTAAATAGCACTAATGCACAAGGGGGGGCCAAACCATATACTAAGAAAGTGGTATAAAAACCATGACTCCAATCAAGACAATGTCAAGAGGCTGTAGAATTGCTGGGGACCCAAGGTAAGTAGACAGGGACCCCACGGAGGATGCATGCAGTATGAAAACACGACTGCGGGCTCTGTAAACTCTACATGTAGGTAATGGTTGGATTTTTAAAGATTAAGGACCCTTCTCAGTGGACCCTGAAGAAACCCATGGAAGACAGAAGGTTGAAGAGCCACCCCACCAGTGTATACCCTAGTACCCATGTTACGTACACCCGGGAAGCGGGGTGAATAGGTGTAAAGTGGTGTCGGAAACCGCTGTCGAACCCAATGGAGGACTTCAGTAAAGTGCTAATGCTGGAAGAGGAGAAAGTCTCTGTGGGAATACAAATGTGGATTCTTGATGAAGAGTACCTGAAAGCAGAGAGGACAGAATCTTTTTCACTTGGGAGTGACCAGGTGCTCGGTAGAGGAATGCCCACTGATGTCAGGGGCTTCAGTATACATGTTGGTTACCTTGACTCTGCAGCTGGTGACCAGGCGATGCTGAGGATGACCAGGAGCTGGATATGAGCTGTCCCACAAAGGATGTCGAGTGTTGAGTGGTCGGTGTCTGGTGGGAGCCCAACAAGCCTTGGCAAAAGCAACCAATGTAGGAAGTCAAGAAGTTGCAGGAAGAGGACCAGCAAGGTCCAGGCAACTCACCTACAGCAGGGGAGTCAAGGAAAACCCCAAGCAATTTGGGGAGCCCAAAGAAGACATAGTTGACCCTCCATGGGACCCACAGGTCGAAGACACTGGAGTCGCAGGTGGACCTCGTGAAGATTTACAAAAAAAACGGCCACGGAGCACTCGGTGTGAGATGACTGAAGATCTTTGCAGGAGAAGTTGCCAGAGGTTGGGGCTACTTATAGCCTGATGCACTTGTTGCAGAATTGCCAACAAACACTTGCACTTAAAAAAGTACGCTCTGCACAGGGGTTCAGATATTGCAGCCCACACAAGGGATACTTGTCTCAAACTCGGTGAGAGGACAGCTCGGGCCTCGAGGGATGTAGAAACTCACCTCCTGTATTGTTGAACCCTTTGTAGTCTGTAGAGGCTTGGGATCAGCAGACCGGTCAGCAGTGTTGCAGTTCCTGCAACTGCAGGGGAGTGACTCCTTCACTTCAAGGAAGATTACTTCAGTTGTCCTTGATGCTTCACAGGCCTCGGAAGGTTTCTGTGCGATGTACAGGCACAGACGATGCAGCAGACTGGAAGGGAGACAAATTCAGGCCCAAACGAAGTCCAGCGAAGTCCAGAGTGCCCAGACGGTAGAAGTGCAGTGGTATTGGATCAGAATCTTGTCCCACGATGAATCTAGGGACCTACACCGAGGTAAGCCCTTCAGTACCATAAGGAAAGGGTTAGGACGATTCAGGGGACCCTCTCAGGAGAGGGCCTGGACTGGAGGAGTCTACTTCCATGTCATTTGTCCAGTTTCACGCCAGAGCGGGAGCCAATAGCCCCTGGGTCTAGTTTGAACTTGACTATGCACAGGGACACCAAATGTGCCCCTCATGCAGACTTTTAAGTGCTGGCAAGCGCACCCACCCAGCCCTAATACACTACATCCTGTCTGGGAGGTGGTCACACCTCCCTGTGACAGGATGCCTATTTTCCAACTTCCTCTGCTAGAGCTTAGCTCCACAGCAGGAGGGCAGAAATGTGTTTCTGTTTGGCAACAACCATTTTGAGCTGTCAGGGACTAGAAGGCTGGTACCAGGAACACTGAGCGCCTAACAGAGGGCTCTTCCAGTACTTGGAATCATACCTCCCACACCATTTACAGTGTGGGGGTATGATTCTAAAATGTTTGATACCAAACATGATAGGATTTGTTGCAGCCAGTTGGTCATCGCGTAATTACGCGGTGCCCCTCTATATAGTATATGGCTGCTTCACTGACAACTGGACTCCGTAGGCTGCAGGGGTGTTCTGCTCATGCAGGGGCACCCTCCCCTTAGAACCAGGCAACCTTCCCTCAGGATTGTAAAGGTCTGCTATAGGGGTGACTTATAGGTTTTAAGTGCATTGACCCTTAGATATAGTACATTTATATCTTTAGTAAGTGGTGCAAGCACCATCTTACACAGGCTTCAATGGCAGGCATGTTGTTCCATTTTGAAGGGTTTCTCTTGGGTGGCATAATACATGCTTCAGCCCATGGGAGACCTCTGGGGTACCTATGAAATGGGCACATGGGTACCATATACTTGGGACTGACAAGGGTACCCCAGTATCCAAACTGGGATGCATCTAGGTACTGAACACAACAGTTTAGGGAGAAAGCAGATATACTGGGGGTCCTGATTAGCAGGATTCCAGTCAGACTAGTAAAACACAGTGTCACATCAAGCAAAAAGTGAGGGTAACCATAAGAAGCAGATCCTACTTTTCTACACAACCCCCCCAACGTATATCTGAAGAGTCCATCTGCATTAGTATGGTTTCTCCAAGGTCTATGTTCCACTGTATCTTCTATCCCCTGTAGGGAAATCGACCACCTCAAAAGTTTGGGGTTTTCACCCTTCATCTATTTTATCCATAAAAGGGGCTTATGGTCTGTGTGAACAATGAAGTGAGTGACAAACTAGTATGGCCTCAACTTCTTCAGGGCCCAGACCACTGCAAAGGCTTACCTCTCTATGGCTGACCAATGTTTCTCTCGGAGGGTAAACCGTCTGCTAATAAAATCTACGGATTGATTATTGCCCTCTGCATTAAGTTGTGACAACACAGCCCCTACGCCCAACTCAGATGCATATGTTTGGACAATAAATTGTTTAGAGTAGTCAGGACTCTGCAGAATGGGAGCACTGCACACGGCCTGATTGAGATCATCAAATGCCTTGTGACAGCTAACTGTCCACTGAACTTTCATGGGCATTTTCTTGGAGGTGAGAGTCACTATAGACCCATATCCTTGAATGAATTTGACCTAACCTCGGCAATGAACAAACTGCCCCCGCATAAAATGGATATTGTCCCTACATTCATTGGAAGAGGGTGCAAGTCCTTTATTGATTTTATCTTTGTCTCTGCCCCGTTTTTTTTCCCTGATCAACACTTTCTCAGTTACAAATAGTGATCATAACCGTTTGTGTCATAACAGAATGGCCCAGAGTTAATAAACCTATTAAGCAGGCTTCAGTGGTGCCTCTCACAACAGTAGATGGTGGGAGGAGACTAAAGTGGGGTCAACTTGTCCCAGAGCAGCTTCTTGAATCCCTTCCATCTCAGTGTTATAGGGAATTTGCCACTTGTCTTGACAGCGTGAACTCTCCAATGGACATCTTGGATGCCTTTGGATGTATTTATTACAGTATGGAAAGGCTATTACAGGCCCCAGATGGGTGTTGGTTCACTTTTCGCCAAGATGGTTTGATTCTGAATGCTCTAGAGCCTCCAGGAATCTGAAGCAGGCCCTTGGAGTGAGGCCTCGTGACCTGGGCCTGTAAAGCATCTCCAGAGAGTATACAAGACTGCCCTAGCAAAGCGAAAGTCTGTCCTGAAGGAGGAGGCCTGGTCCGAACTAGTGGAGGCTAGCACCTTGAGCAATTCCTCTAAATTTTGGAGCATCATAAATAACCCATTTATAACTGGAGAAATGGGCAACTCAATGGACGTCTATAACTTAGAGGAAGATTAGGTAAAACATTTTAAGGGCATTTTTTCAGAATGACCCTATGCCGGTAGAGGGGCAGGAATGGGAGGAAGTTACATCTGAGTTTGTCTTTTCAGCCCAGGAGGTCAGAGCTGGTGTCTTGGGACTGACAAATCTCTCTTTTATACTCTGTGGTAAAGGTGGTGGGTCGTATGGTTTTAGACCGTCTGGTAACCTGGGCAGATGAGAATAATATTATATTCAATGTACTATACGGTTTCCATCCCGGGGGCTCCATTGTGGAACAATGTTTAAACTTAAATTTGGTATTGAACAGGTACACCGTGACGTGCTCCCGTTCGAACCAAGTATTGTTTAAGGATCTATACTCCGCATTCGATTGGGTAAACAGATCGACGCTATGGCAGTTAATGTCCTCTATAGGTATCAACAGGGATATCACCCTGTTTCTAAGGGACCTCCACAGAGATACTAAAGCAGTCATTCGCTATTCAAAAGACCATAAGGTAACTCTGAAGTTTGATATTAGGAGGGGGGTGCACCAAGGGTGCATATCGGCTCCATTTCTTTTTAATTTATATATCAACTCCCTAGAGTAGGTCCTCTTGGAAGTACGAGCAGATTGTCCACAGGTGGAAAAGAGTAACTTGCCGGTCCTCCTGTACGCAGATGATGCTGTCCTCGTGGCAAGGACAGCTAGAGCATTACAGCTTTTGTTAAATTCCTTTGTCTACATCATGGGAGAGTTGGATCTGCTGGTCAATCACAGTAAATCATTTGTAATGCAGATGGGCCCTCGTATACCCCAGCACTTTACTTTTAAGATAGGAACTCTGACAATCTCAAAGACAAATGTTTTTTGTTATCTGGTAGTAGCCAAGTGTGCCCATTTACAGTGGATTAAAAACTATACAAACCATTGAACCATACCTTTTGGGGACTAAAAGTAATCATGATTCTTTTTTATTAACCAGAATTAGGTTCAATCTTTTCCATTACCTGTTGGCACAGCCTAGAGGCGTCCATAGAGGCCAATGCCTCATGGCCTCTGGCTGCAACAATCGGTCTCCACAGGACATGATGCACTTTTAAATGTTTTGCCGTTTCTATGAGGTCCCTAGAAAGTCTTTTATCATTCCAATTCTCAAAACGGCTGGTTTTAGGAGGTTGAGATCTGCTTTTATCTTTTCACTACTTTTATTTACCAAAACTATTTTGTATACTCTCAGTTTTTTAAGGTCTGCTATCAGGCTGAGAGCAGTATGTGCTTCTTCCTTCTGTGGTAATTTGACAGCGATTAGATGAAGCATTAGCAGAAGACATCTTAATATCTTAATATCTTGACATCTTAGTATCTTAGTTCTAGCCGTTAACTTGACATTTAGCGGACTCCATTTTGTATTCACTGCAGCCAGCTTGTCTGCTACATGCTGCCTCGTGTCGACCATGTGCTTTGTCCTATCTTCCTGACTACGGCACTTGAAATCTGCCCGGCAACAAGTTATATTTAGCCTGCCTCATTTTCGCGCATGCCAAGTAGGGTCCACATCTGCTAGTGATTAGTTCCAGATAAGAATGTGTTTGTCGACCCCCAAAACTGTTAGCTCCTCCCACGGATTGATTGTGCCTCTCGATATTACCTTATATGTACATAAACTGTGCTCTTGTGTTTGTACCGCCTTCTTTTGAGCCCCTGTGCGGGTATAAATAAACCATGCGTTCTTGGCTCGTGGTGCTACTTCTTGCAATACCGAAGGGTACTGTTTGAACCGTAGCACCACCTCATGAGGTGTAATAAATGTTACTTTTTCTATTCCAGTTTCTGTGCCAACTTCTTCCTATTGGTCTGAGGACTTTGTGCAGAGAAGGACAAACCCCTTGCACTAGTGGGTCTGGCTGAGACCCGAAGGAGTGGTCGCGACGAAGGATTGGGATTTCGCCGCGGACGATCACTGCCTGAGGAGACCCGAGTCTTGGCAAACCAAGGCGTTTTTCCCTTCTTTCCGATCTGACCATCCAGGTGGCGCCGGTCTTCGACTGAGATCTCTTCTGTCCATTCGCTGTGCAGTGGCCGTTTGGTCAAATTTAGAACTTGGCAGTTGGAACCTGGACACCCTATGATTGGTAAGGGCCGTTTTACGGCACATACTATGGGTTTGGATGCCCTTGTATGGTAAGGTAGTTTTAGGAACACTTACCGTGGCATATTTTGGTATTTGGTAAAGACTAGTCTTATTTGTATGGGTATTTGTATGATTTGATATATGAGTTGCAACCCATATAGGGAGGCAATATGGAGATTTTTCTTCAGTGCGTCAAATTTGAACGGCGCAACGTACTAGAAGTACCTTAAGTGCCACTTGGTGTATAATACTGCATATTTTGCATTATTTTTGGCATGCCTGTTTTCAGCGCACTTCGAAGGATGTGCTGCTTTTGTAATGGGGCTCGACTTAGACTTGAAGACTCGCAACCGGCTCCCCCAGAGGGGACACCTAATAGAGACATGTATATTAAATATGGTATTTCTTCCATAATGTACACCACATTGTGGAATAAATTTACCAGAAAGGATCCTGAGTTACATTGGCCAATGCATGGGTCAGTTGATTTACGAAAGATTAAGTATGTGGAGCGATGTGTGTTAGAGCGGAAGTCTAGGCGTGATATGTTTGAATGTCTGCATATGTGGGAGAAAGAAGTACGTGAACGAGCGAAGCGTGAGCAAGCATTGGTTGAGAAAGAGCAGCAAAATAATGTGTATGAGAAAGCGATGGAGTTGAGAAAGAAAGAAGTTTAAGAGCTGAAAGAGAGAGAGGAAAAAGAACACAGATTGCAGGTATCTGGCCAATACCCTGTCCGACAGCCTCTCTATCCTGTCCTTAATAATATACAAGATGATTTTTTGTTACTAGATCGACCTCCACCTCCGTATGCTGTTCCGTCCGTTCCGTTAAAAGGTGGTGAGGATTCTGACTCGGATCAACGAAAGGCGCAGGACACCCGTTCTATGCTGTCTGTACAACGTGCAGCTGATATCAGACAAGCTGCTTGTAAATCATTACGTAGCACTGATCCTGCTTCCGATCTTTTGGCTAGTATACAGGGGTGGACGGAAAGGGAGCAGTTGTATTTTACTGAAACGTTTGCTTCAGAAGTTGTTGAAATATTTCGGAAATTCTCTCCAGATTTAGAACCTGATGATGTAGCAAATTATTGTAAAAATATGCGTGACGGTCTTTTTGTTTTCTGTCAGGTGGCTGACACGATTAGACGGTTGGTCAAATTACGAACTGATGCGGTTCACTTGAAGGAGAAGAAAAAGCTCGCTGACGAAGCTGCGTGGAAATCTCAGATTGGAGAGTCGCAGTCGCCTATCTTCGGAACAGATAAGCAAATGGCAGTCTATATGAAGCCTATGCGGGAAGCCGCGCCCTTGTATGTTCCTCCTAAAGGAACGGGCGACAATGATGATAAAGATTCGGCCGATGCTCAGGGTTATTTTATTTATAATTGATTGTATACTCTTTGGAATTGGGCAGATGTAATGGCGCTTAAAGCAGCATTGCCCGATCCACGTAAAAATCCAGCCGCTTTCTATGAGGAAGTTGAAGGCACTATAAATTCCTGTACTATGACTTTGTGTGACATTGATTTCTTTTTTGGGTTAATATTACCACCGGATATGTGGCGGACCGTTCGTAGAATTGACGATCGTGCTATTTTTGGCACGGAATGGAAAGAATTAGAACAATTGGATGTGGAGAGGGAACCGGCTAAAAAGCCACATAAGTTAATATTAGATCTCCCTGCAGCTATATTAACTAAGCTTAAAACAGTTATCCCCCTAAAAAGATCGACTGGACTGTCTTAGCATCGTACAAACAAAAAGTAGATGAATCGGTTTCTGATTTCTTTACATGTTTCGAGGAAGCTTTTCATGATTTTAGCAGTCAGTCTTTGACTGATGATACAGGCAGACATCTGTTTGTCGACAAATATGTTACGAATTTATTACCAGGGATAGCTAGCCGTTTAAAAGCCAGTGAAAGTTCTTGGACTACATCTTCTCCAGCATCTGTTTTAACAATGGCTCAATATTACGAGCGTCAAGAATTAGAAGCGAAAGGTAATGAAGACAAGAAATCTAAAGATTTAAAAACAAAGGTTATGTTAGCTCAAGTTTATGGTCCGCCTCCTAGAGGCTATGATCAAGGCAGATGTGGTTCTTTTAATTCCCCTTATACTCGTGCGAATTTGTCTATCAATCAATGTGCGTATTTTAAGCAATTTGGCCACTGGATGGCCGATTGTCCAGTGTTGCGTGCTCAACAGGGCTCGCGAGGCCGGGGACAACTGAGGAATCGTTCTGGTTACTCAGGGCCTAGAGGAAATACAAATGATCGTGCTCAATTTGACACCAATGTATGAACACAAGATAGGTTTAACACCTTTGATAGACGAAATCAGTATCAAATATCTGATTATGTGCAACCCGACCTTTACGATTCAGTTCATGCATAGGATTGCCTAGGATGGGGTAAGGAATCAGTTGAAGTTCCAGTAGATCAGACGGGTCCCTATGTTACAGCACATGTTTTGAGTTCTACTGATCGGTTTCTGGTTGATACAGGAGCTACTCATAGCGCTTTGTCTAAACAATTGGTTCCAAGGGCTCCCCTGTCTGGCGTAACTATTACTTCGATAGGTTTCGAAGGAACACCTTCCCTTAGCCCACTCTCACAACCACTTGCATTTCATGTTGATACATTTAGTGCTCCATGTCCGTTTTTGCTTTCCCCAAACACACCAGACAATATTGTGGGCATTGATATGCTCAAGTATTTCAGAGCCACAATACGATGCTCTCCTGATGGAGTGCGTGTCATTTTGAATGACAATTACTCCGTGCCTGAAAGAGTTTGTCTTGTCAAAGAGGATATTGCATTAGCTTCACTCCCTGAAACATTGTGGGCTACCTCGGACACTGATGTGGGCCAAATGGGTATTCCACCGGTACACATTATTGTCAAGGAGGGAGCTGTGTTGCCACGATTGCCTCAATACAGAATTTCACAGGAGGGTGAGGAAGCGCTCACACGAATTGTGTATGATCTCATTCAAGTTGGAGTTGTTGAGGAAGTTCCATTTAATGTCTGTAACAGCCCGATTCTCCCGATACTGAAAAAGGACACTGATACTAGAGTTTACAGGTTCATTATAGACCTTAGAGAGGTGAACAAGATTGTAGTACCACAATACTCAGTGGTTTCTGATATTACGACACTTCTTACTTTGGTTCCTCCAACAGCGACTACGTTTTCTGTTATAGACTTGAAGAACGCTTTCTTTTCGATCCTTAGTCATTCTGACAGCCGATATCTGTTTGGTTTCACTTTGAATAATCAGTCGTATAGATTTTGTAGAGTTCTTCAAGGCTATACAGAGAGTCCGAGTATTTACAGTCAAGCATTGAAAAGAGAGCTTGATTCCTTTGCTTTGCCTGAAGGTGTGGCTCTCATACAATATGTCGATGACATCTTGTTGGCAGCCGATACTCCTGAACAATGTGAAAAATGCACTCTGTCTTTGCTTTCCTTTCTTGCTTCACATCATCATAAAGTGTCACGAAAGAAATTGCAATATTGTAGACCAAAGGTAACCTACTTAGGTCACCTTTTGTCTAAGGAGGGACGTGCATTGACATCAGACTGCATACAAGCAATTTTAGATACTCCAGTACCTACCACACAGAAAGGAGTGAGTGCATTTCTTGGCCTTACTTCATTTTGTAGACAATGGATTTTGGGATTTTCCTACATTGTTAAACCTTTGCTAGCACTTTTGACAAAAGACACTCCAATACCTCTTTCTTGGTCAGATGAATGTGAAACTGGTTTTCGGCAGTTACGGCAAGCCCTTTCTTCAGCACCAGGGTTAGGTACACCAGATTACACGAAGCCTTTTACACTTTACGTGCATGAGAAAGATGGATGCGCATTGTCAGTTTTAGTCCAGTTACATGGCGATAAGCAACGTCCCTGTGCTTCTTTTTCAGCAGTCCTTGATCCTGTTGCCCGAGCGTTGCCTGGGTGTTTTTGCTCAGTAGCAGCAACAGCTGTGTCAATACGACAGAGTGAAGGGATAGTTTTGTCACATAAGCTGTTAGTGTTGGTACCTCATGCTGTTGATGCCCTTTTAAACCAGACAAAGACGCAGCACTTAACTAGCGCTCGTCTGACAGGATATGAACTGACATTGCTAGCTCCTCATATTACATTGAAGAGATGTGCAACTTTAAACCCAGCTACTTTGTTACCGTATCCGACGACTCAGCCTCAGTCACAAGAAACACATGATTGCATATTTCTGACTGAGGAACAGACAAAGGGTCGCATTGATTTGCAGGATACGCCTCTTCCAGATGTGGATGGTGAACTGTGGGTTGATGTGTCTTGTTTGAAACTACCGGATGGCACGACCTCAGCCGCGTATGCAATCACCATGCTTGAAACAATAGTGGAGACAGCTCGCATACCACAGAAATCGGCCCAAGCAGCTGAACTGATAGCCTTGACACGAGTATGTGAGCTTAGTAAAGATTTATGTGTGAACATCTATACAGATAGCCGCTATGCTTTTGGAGTGGCGCACAATTTCGGCCTACTCTGGAAGGAAAGAGGCGTTCTTACATCTCACTGAATGCAGATAATGCACAGAGATTTAGTACTTAATCTTTTGACTGCATTGACATACCCAAAGAAAATAGCTATTGTAAAGTGTAGTGCGCATAAGAAAGTGACAGACAGGATTGGACAATGTAATGCCTTTGCAGATCATGTGGCACGTGAAACTGTGACACAGAGAAGCACTACTTCTATGTATGTAGTGAAGTCGCAGGCTGAGCGTTGGAATGATGCTAGGCAGGAAGTACGAGAGATACAGAAATCTGCTTCTGTAAAGGAATGTGAACAATGGTCAGAAGAAGGAGAGTTGAATGATGAGGGTTGTTGTCGGAATAAGCAGATGGATAGGTGGAAGCTGCCTATAGCCTTTGTACAACCTATGGTTCAGATGGCACATGGGCTAGCACATGTTGGAGCTTCAGCAATAACGAAATTGCTTACGCAAGTTTGGGAGCATCCAGAATTTGCTAGCACAGCTAAGAGAGTAGTGCAGTCCTGTTTGATCTGTTTACAATATAATCCAGGAAAAGGGACGCAAACTCCAGCTGGAGGATTCGCTACACGAACTGCACCTTTTGAAGTCTTGAAAATGGATTATATCCAACTTGAACGTTGTAATAATTTGAAGTGCATCTTAGTGGTGGTTTGTGCCTTTAGTAAATGGATTGAAGCATACCCCACGAAGGATAATACTGCTATTACTACGGCGAAAGTGTTGCTGAAGGAATTCTTTCCTAGATTTGGTGTTTGCAAATTCTTATGGAATGATAACGGACCTCATTTTGTTAGGGAAGTTATCAAACATGTCCTGTAAGGATTAGGAATTAGACAGAAGTTCCATGCATTGTTCCACCCACAATCAGCAGGATTGGTGGAAAGGTATAATGCTACTCTGAAGCTGAAAATAGCGAAGATTCAGGCTTTCACATCTTTGACTTGGCCGGATGCGTTGCCTTTGGAATTGTTGTCTATTAGATCAGTACCACACTCTCAAACAGGCCTCACTCCCTATGAAGTTGTATTTGGAAGGCCTATGAATATTTGGGGAGTTCCGAAACCGAGTTCTGTGTATGATGTACCTTGTGTCCTAATGAATGACTATTTGGCACAATTAACTGACAGCTTGGTTTCTATTCATCAACAGGTTCGAGAAGCACTTCCCGAAAGATCTGCAGGTGATGACCATGGGCTCTGACCTGGTGACCACATGATGGTCAAGGTTTTTGATTGGTCAAGCAGCTTGGAGCCGAGGTGGCATGGACCAGAGCAAGTGCTCCTTGCTACGAGAACAGCGGTTCCAGTCACCAACCAGAAAAATTGGGTGCATAGTACCCATTGTTGCAAGGTATTGTCGACCTTGTGGAACCTGCTGTGCTGACCGATCATCGAGAGATCCTGACTACGGAGAAAGGCCAAGCTTTGTCACCTGACGAATCTGCAGAGTTCTTCCCATACCAGATGACCCCTGGAGCATCACGATACAACTTGAGGCCAAGGAAAGAATCTACAGTTTTTTCAGAAACAGGTTGAGCAACCGCCCTGGGTAGTGGAAACGGAATGCCGATACGACAAGGTTTCAGTCCTGCGTAGTGTAGTGACACCCTTCTTGATCTTCGGTGAAGAAACCAACGTCTACCCACCGGAGAAGAGCTCCTATGATTATTTTTGGTTTTTGATTTTGTTTTTTAGAAAGAGTTCATTTTGTTGCTAAAATGAATAAGAAGCACATCTTTGGTGTTATAGGGTTCTTTGCTACTTTGACAATTATAGCAGTGATCACTTGGTCTGTTGAAGTGATGATTCCTGCTCGTGAGTTGTTTGTTGTTACTACTCCAGTTCCAGAGGAGCAAAAGCATTTCACTCTTCCGTATCATGAACGGAAGCACCGTCAGTTGTTTTTCAATAATACGTTTGTTCAGATGCTTCACCACACACATAGTGCTACCAACACCACTAATTGTTGGATATGTGGTAGGATTCCAGCGCATCAAAAGAAAGGAGGAACTCCTTTCATCCCACTTCCTTTCTCGCATAATGGCTCTTGTCGAGCATGGTACACCCTTCTATTTTCGACTAGGAAACCTACAGTAGGTGGACTTCTTTTTCGTTTGAATAAAGAATGTTATCAGTACAAAGATGGGTATCCTCAAGCCAATGGAACTATATGGGAATGGGAGGAATACCGACCGGACAATTTTTCTACGCCATATGTCTTCACCCACACAAGAGACTTTGCCAAAAGTGAACAATTTGTGATTACTGTCACAAAGACTAAAGCAGACTTATGTGTACAAAGCATTGGACATATCCCAGTTGGAGTCAGTGAATGTATTACTGTATTAAAAATAGATGGAGCAAATAATAGTTCTTTTTCAGCTTCGCATAACACACATCTAGTATGTGGCAGTAATGGATACTATCAATTACCAATTGGGTGGTCAGGTGTATGTTATGTATCTTTCTTGTTACCACCTGTTTTCTTGGCACCTGCATCGTATCATCGAGATTTTAAACTGTATCAAAATGTTTTATTAAATCGAAGCAAGAGGACCATAAGCACTGATGAAGTAGACCAAACCGACATTAGTCTACAGCAATATGTTGATTTTAATCTGCGTCTATTCTCTTTTGTGGGCGCTGCAATAAATGGTAGGAAAGTAAGACGATTAACTAGAGTTGTAGAAGCTGTCACTAATCAGACAGCTATAGCACTAGAAAATATCACTGAAGAACTGCAAATTGCTAGAATTGTAGCGCTCCAAAATCGGATGGTCTTAGATGTGATGTTAGCAGATCGAGGAGGAGCATGTAAAATTATCGGTAGTAGTTGCTGCGTGTACATTCCAGACAACTCGCCGTCAGTGTATGATGCGATTTTTATACTACATAAGATAGGTACAGACATTCACACAAAGAATGGCACTTGGTTTTTTACTGGATGGTTTTGGGCTCTAGTCACTGCTTGGGGCTGGAAGCTAATGATTGTTCTATGTATTGTAATGGCAGTGATCTTTACCTGTTGTATGTGTATCCATTGTGGCCCAATGTTATGCTCCACGTGCATTACTACCTGTATGCCAGCTAAGGAGAATATTGTGAAGATGAAAGCACAACACATGCTAGATAAGGAAGTAGCTGATATGATGCGAAAGGATATACGAGATGAGTATTTAGATTATCCTAGAAAGGCGAATGTCTTCAGCTAATGCTGAAAGGGTTGTCTGTGGTAATTTGACAGCGATTAGATTAAGCATTAGCAGAAGACATCTTAATATCTTAATATCTTGACATCTTAGTTCTAGCCGTTAACTTGACATTTAGCTGACTCCATTTTCTATTCACGGCAGCCATCTTGTATTCTACATGCTGCCTCGTGTCGACCATGTGCTTTGTCCTATCTTCCTGTCTACGGCGCTTGAAATCTGCCCGGCAACAAGTTATATTTAGCCTCCCTCATTTTTGTGCATGTCAAGTAGGGTCCACATCTGCTAGTGATTAGTTCCAGATAAGAATGTGTTTGTCGACCCCCAAAAATGTTAGCTCCTCCCACTTATCGATTGTGCCTCTCGATATTACCTCATATGTACATAAACTGTGCTCTTGTGTTTGTACCGCCTTCTTTTGAGCCCCTGTGCAGGCATAAATAAACCATGCATTCTTGGCGCATGGTGCTACTTCTTGCAATACTGAAGGGTACTGTTTGAACCGTAGCACCACCTCATGAGGTATAATAAATGTTACTTTTTCAATTCCAGTTTCTGTGCCAACTTCTTCCTATTGGTCTGAGGACTTGGTGCAGAGAAAGGCGAACCCCCTGCACTAGTGGGTCTGGCTGAGGCCTGCTCCAACACTTCCTTCCTGTTTATTATCTCAGTGTAATCATTTTATCATGGTCATCGTGTCAGAATATTCTGTATATAGGTGGAGTTTTATTGATGTTTGCATGACTTTCATGGTTTCATTCGAAAGAACCAAATAAATATTTGTTGATGATGATGACCCATATCCTTTTACAAATCTCCTGTAATACCCAGTCAGACCCAAGAAAGCTCTGACCTGAGTCTGGGTAGTTGGAGCGACCCTATCCATTATGGTCTAGATTTTGCTCTGAAGTGGTTGAACTTGGCCTCCACCCACAAGGTGGCCCAGATACACAACCTTGCTCTACCCTATCTGGTGCTTAGTAGCCTTGAGAGTGGGTCCTGCTCTCTGCAGGGCCTCCAAAACATTCTTCAGGTGGACCAGGTGATCCTCCCAGTTGAAGCTAAAGACAGCTATATCATCAAGATATGCCCCACTATAGGCTTCCAGACCTGTGACAACGTTGTTCACTAGCCTTTGGAATGTGGCAGGTGCATTCTTCAAACCAAAGGCATCACTATAAACTGGAATGCTGTTTTTGGTTTGGCACCCTCAGCTAGTCTGATTTACCAATAGCCAGCAGTAAGGTCAAATATGCTTAAGAATCTGGCTGAGGCCAAAGTGGCAATAAGCTCATTTGCCCTAGAAATAGAGTGAGCATCAGTCCTAGTGACTGCACTGAGTCCCCTGTAGTCAACACAAAGCCTAATTTCTCTCTTACCACCCTGGATATGAGGTTCTGGTACCAGAACCACTGGACTAGCCCAAGGCCTATCTGAGGGCTCAATCACTCCGAATTCCAGCATCTTTTGGACCTCTGTCCTGACGCAATCTCTGATATGGTCAGGCGGCTTGTAGATTATATCCTTAACAGATAGACTCTTGCCGGTGTCCACTTCATAGGTACACCAGGTGGTCTGACTGGGTGTCAAAGAAAACATGTGCCTGTATGGACCTTCCTGCAATCAATCTGCTGTTGGGCAGTAAGAATGCTTGCCAAGACTACACCATCAACTGACCCATCATCAGGGTTTTGGGAGAGGACATTAGGGAGAGGGTCACTCTCTTCCTCCTGTCCCTCATCAGTTGCCATGAGCAAGCCCATGTCAGCCCTGTCCACAAAAAGTTTGAGCCTGTTCACATGGAGCACCCTGTGGAGGCTCCTGCGAGTGTCAAGGGTTCACTGATAGAATATCAGTGTTCAAAATATCGAAAAATATATAGACAACAAAAACTCTTATACCTAAACAGGTAATTACACAAATGTTGAATGAAAAGTATTGATGTAAAAAATATAGATGTAAAAAATGTTGATTTAAATATATATACATAAAATAAAATAATATATTAAATATTAATATTAACATAATAAATTACATTTGATATACACATTTACAAAATATAACACATAAAAACGTAATTTAAAATAAACACACGAACATAATAATTTATACATATATATATATATACTTTAAAATGATTAATTAACTATTATCATTTATTTATATTGAAACTTTACCATTACATAAAAATAAAATATATATATACATAATTTAAAATATAAAAAAATCTTGAATAAATTAAAACATTAAACAAAAAAAATTATTCAACTGAAAATGCTCAATACAATTAGTGCAACAGTAGGGAAAATGTTGGATAGCAGAGTGGTAAAAATTACTATTCCCACTCCCAACAGTGCAACAGTAGGGAAAGTGTTGGATAGCTGAGGGGTAAAAATTACTATTCCCACTCCTTTGAGAGCAACAGTAGGGAAAGTGTTGGATAGCGGAGGGGTACACATTTCTATTCCCACTCCAGTAGGAGCAACAGTAGGGTAAATGATGGATAGCAGAGGGGTAAAAATTACTATTCCCACTCCAGTCAGTGCAACATTAGATTAAGAGCTGGATAGCGGAGGGCAAAAAATTACTATTCCCACTCCAGTGAGTGTAACACTAGGGAAAATGTTGGATAGCAGAGGGGTAACAATTACTTCTCCCACTCCAGAGAGTGAAACAGTAGGAACAGTAGGGAAATTGTTGGATAGTGGAGAGGTAAACATTACTATTCCAACTTCAGTGAGTGCAACAATAGAGAAAATGCAGGTTAGCGGAGAGATAAAAATTACTATTCCCACTCCAGTGACAGCAACAGCAGGGAAAGTGCTGGATAGCGGAGGGGTAAAAATTACTATTCCTACTCTAGTGAATGCAACAGTAGGAAAAGTGCTGGATACCGGAATCTTTTTTTTTACAATCCACACTCAAACACTTAAAAAAAATATATATATATATTTTAAAAACATAATAAACAATATTTAAAAAATATTAAACATATAAAAAGAACACATATTATAATATTAATTACATATAACAAAAACCTAAAGATATGTAAAATAAAATAAATACATTTACAAAAAAATAATTCTTTTAAACTAGAAAATAGTTGCAAACTAATGAATTAAAACAAATGTTTTTATTTTATTTCCTACCCTATAACACCACACCAATAACAAAACACTTCAACATTTTTAATTATGTTTATTTAGATAATAACACAATTATTAATAAATCAAAATATTAGTAATAAAGAAAAACATTAATTGGCTGTACTCACTTTAACACTATAATATCCACAGCACACCTAAATTAAACTTAAAAATAATAAAACAGATTTGAAACTTATTTTAAAATTAAAAACTATTACTATTAACAACTAATATTCAAATAACAAAATGGTATTTAATACTCACCCTTTACCCCTTTAAAAGTAAAAACACACAAAATATACATTTACCCAAAATAAATATCAGATAATTAACATTAATTAACAATATATTATTTAATTAAAACACAAATTACTTCTCACCCTTTGCTCCTATAAACACCACAACACACACACAAAATTAGTTACAGTATTACCATAATTCATTACCAATTAATTTTATTAAAATAATTATCAATTATTAATTTATCAATTAAAAATCATTTACTTCCCACCCTTCCCACCCTTTGAACCTTTAAAAACTACAACACACGAATACAATTAACTACACAATTACCAACATTAATTGCAAATTAATGAATAATAATCAACCAATTATTAATTCATAAATTAAAAATACATTTGTTCCCACCATTTACACCTATAAAGACCTCAACACACACCTAAAATTAATTACACAATTACCATAATTAAATCCCAATTATTTAATTAAAATTAATTAACAACCAATTACTGATTAATTAATTAATTAATAATAAATTACTTTACACATTTCAATAAATCAATTAATCAGGAGCATATAAAGTGCACTACTCACCCTTGAGGGTCTCAGGCGCTGGGGGGGGGGCAACTCCTGATCAGTCGAAGAGCCGGGTCTTTAAGTTCCCCTCGAACGTGTGCAGGGTCAGGGAGTGTCTGATGTTCACAGGGAGACCGTTCCAGGTCTTGGCTACAATGTTGGAGAAAGCTCTCCCACCTGCTCAGTGTCTGCGGATGCAAGGGACCTCTGCCAGGGCGAGGTCAGCGGAGCGGAGGTTCCTGTTGGGTACCTGGAAGGAGACTCTCTCATTGAGGTATTTGGGTCCGATGTTGTTGAGGGATTTGTAGGTGTGGATGAGGAGCTTTAAAGTGACTGATGTCACTGACCATTTCATGAATGATCTAATATGTGACATCATCAGCAGTGCATTGCGGGTGCGCGAAATATAGTTAGTACAACTAACTATATAGGAGCAATTTCAATGGTTTTGTATGAGTGAAATGTCCAGCTAACTATAACACCCCTAAAACTTATAGTTTTTTGAGTGAATTTCAAAGGTTTTTTAAAAGCTAATTCCTAACTATATAAGGCCTAAAACTTATGGTTTTTTTCAGTGAATTTCAAAGGTTTTTTAAATGCTAATTCCTAACTATATAAGGCCTGAAACCTATGTTTTTTTCAGTGAATTTGCAGGGTTTTTTAATGCTAATTCCTAACTATATAAGGCCTGAAACCTATGGTTTTTTAAGTGAATTTCCAAGGTTTTTTAAATGCTAATTCCTAACTATATAAGGCCTGAAACCTATGCTTTTTTCAGTGAATTTCAAAGGTTTTTTATATGCTAATTCCTAACTATATAAGGCCTGAAACCTATGTTTTTTTAAGTGAATTTCCAAGGTTTTTTAAATGCTAATTCCTAACTATATAAGGCCTGAAACCTATGGTTTTTTCAGTGAATTCGCAAGGTTTTTTAAATGCTAATTCTATTAGCGGATAACGTTTAAATATGTTAATATCCTTGTGGGACCACCTGATCAGCCATAGGGGGTCAGGTTTTTTCTACCCTGCCCCCTTTTTGCATTCTACACGTTTGTTTTTCTGCTTCTTTTGTGCCTCGGTCTACCTAGCACAAGATGAATGCCAACACTTCCTGGTTAGAAGTGTTGACAGCCAATGAGCATGCTGCTTTCCTGAGAAAGGCATGCTGATTGGCTGCCACTGTCTGTCAACACTCCAAACCAGGAAGTGTTGGCAGCCATCTAGTGCCTCGGTAGAACCAAGGCACAAGAAAGCAGTGAAACAAAGGTGCAAAACACGCACAGGGGGCAGGGTAGAAGCACCCTGACCCCCTAGGCCTGCTCAGGGGGCCCAAAAATAAAAAAAAATTGGTTTTTCCCCATGGTACGCTCACGGTACATGGCATTGCACCCAGCGCGTACTCCGCGAAATTTTCAACAAAAAAACATTCGTTTTTTTGACCTTCGGGGTCCTCCTAGGCCCCCCTGATAAAACCTAGGGGGTCTCTACCCTGCCCCCTTTTATAGTTTTCCCCTTTTGTTTTTCACCTCTTGTGTCTCGGTTCTACCGAGACACAAGATAGCGGACTCTCCGGACCGTTTGGAATGTTCACAGACACCGGAGAGCCAATCAGCTTTCCGCTCGCACACTTCCGTGTCACGCCGGGTGCGCTCCCCGTTACGCGTACCGGCAAGCGCTGAAAGCGCAAATATAGATATATATGTGTTTTTTAACCAAATTTTCGTAAAAACCACTGGAGCAATTTTCACCAAATATAGAAAAGGCACTTCTGCGTACCAGTCCCAACAATTTTGCAAAGTTTGGTGTAATTCCGTTCAGCGGTTCGGGCTGTAGCCTTGTCTATTCGTCCTTTGGAAATTAACATGGGGAAAACACATTTTGGGACTCACCTTTTTTCTCGGCCCCCGCTTGACGAATCACCCCAAAACTTCCAGGGAAGGAGCGGAGCAGAGCTGGCCTAAATTTTGGAAAATTATACGCAAATTCCCCAACCGGCGCCAAAGTTATTCCCAATAGAATGTTGCGTATTTCCTATGGAAGTTAGGTCCTAACTATATATACCTACGGGCGATTGCTATTAGGTATATATATATATATATATATATATATATATATATATATATATATATATATATATATATATATATATAAACAACCCCTCTCAGTCAGAGGAAATGAGCCGATCACTTCACGATGGGGAATCAAACAGGTTTTTTTTCAATTTCAAAAGTGCTGGCGTTTTATCCCTGACGCATTTCGGTCTTCCAGACCTTTTTCAAAGGGGGAGCCAGGAGAATTCAAGAGGCTGCAATGAACATGATAAACCCAATTTGATACAATTTTAAAAGGTGTTTGCCCCCTGGTGGGCGCCTCAATAGGTTTCACATTTGGGCATTGTGGTTTCTGTAGTTCGTTCCCAGTCCCGTGATAGCTACCCTCCAGTGGGTGATGTTTTGGAGTTACTTGTGCTTTCAAAATTCTTTTTGATTCTCGTGATCCCCTGCATACTGCCTTTAGAGTGTGCTGGGGCCCAGACCAAACTCCAGTCCTTGGCGGCACCGCTGTCCTTCTTGCTCTCGCAATGCCACAGGTATGGTCCATGTTCGGGCAGTGATCGCGCTCTTTACACTGGTGGTGCGTCGCTCTCGGCAGGACCAAGCCGAAAAACATGAAAACAACCCCTCTCAGTCAGAGGAAATGAGCCGCACACTTCATGATATATATATATATATATATATATATATATACATATATATATACGAAATCATATGCCCCTTCTGGAAACTCTGCCCTTAGATCAGTGGCACGACAGAGCCGGCGGTGCATAGACCTGCAATGAAATTCAAACAAGTCCAAAAATGTGCGCTCTCAGGAACCTTTGCAAAGATTCCTGAGAGCGCGCATTATTGGACTTGTTTGAAAATTATATATATATATATATATATATATATATATATATATATATATATATATATATATATATATATATATATATATATATATACCAACACACAATCCAACAAGTCCTCGTCAGATAAGAACGGCCAGCACTCCGGTGTAATGATGTTTAAAGATTATTTAATCACCAAACCCCCTTCACCCCCGACAGACGCGTTTCGCAGTTAAGCTTCGTCAGTGTCTGACAGACACTGACGAAGCTTAACTGCGAAACGCGTCTGTCGGGGGTGAAGGGGGTTTGGTGACTAAATAAACTTTAAACATCTTTACACCGGAGTGCTGGCCGTTCTTATCTGACGAGGACTTGTTGGATTGTGTGTTGGCATCGTAAGCGTCTCACCAGCGCTAGCTTTGAGCACCCGGGACACTGTGGACCGACGGCGGTGGAGGACCTGTATGGAAAAAAAAAAAATATATATATATATATAGATATATATATAGATATATATAGATCTATATATAGATATAGATACTACAGTCGGTCGCCAATAGGTAGTTACAGTTGGGACCTAGTTTTCATTGGAATAGGTTTTTTTTGCCTATAACTTTGCCACAGCTTATAAATCCCCACGAGACATTTTCAAAACCAGTTTATAACATACTTCAGCTGCTGTGTTGAAAGTTTCGGGGGCATTCGTCAAGCGCGACCCAGGACAAAAGAGGGTCCCAAAATGGGTTTTCCCCATGCAATTTCCCCGAACTGCTGAATGGAATTGCACCAAATTTGACAGAAAGCTAGGTCTTGGACCTGAAAGTTTGCTTTTCGCTATTTGGTGTCAATCCATTTAGTAATTTTTGAGCTATTAAAGGAAAAACAAATTTGTTTATCTAGGGACGTAGAATTCGGAATTTGTTCTCAGCCAAGTCTCCCAAAATAGGAGAAAAATAAAGAAATGGGGGCAGGGTGGGAGTATTCTGACCCCTTAAGCCTGGTGCTGGGCTGCCCGAGGGAACCCACCTGGCCCAAAACCTTTTTATTTTTATTTTCATGGTGAAATGCGCAGAGGATATGTGAATCTCTGTGAAAAACAACCCAGCCGCTGTTTCCTGCTCTTGTTTACAGTTTAGCCCTTGGGTGGCCCAGGTCTCAGGAGCTTGCCAAAAGTATATTAAAAATAGGGAAGGGGCACACACTGCGCCCCTCCTCAAGCGGTCAAGTGCCCCAGGGACCACCACCTCCCTGGGGCTTTATAAACTAAATGGCGGTGGGCTGCGCTATCCCTTCGTCAGGCGAAATAGAGCCCTGGGTGTAGGAAAGTAGTATCTGCTTCTTATGGTTACCCCCACTTTTTGCTGATGTCACACTGTTTTGGACTTGTCTGACTGAGATCCTGCTATTCAGGACCCCAGTCTATCTGCTTTCTCCCTTAAATTGCCAAGTATGTACTTTAGGTACACTCCAGATTGGATACTGGGTTACCCTTGTCAGTCCCTAGTATGTGGTACACCATGTACCCAGGGCATAGGTACCCCAGAGGCCTAAACAAAAAGGGGTTGCTGTACCGTTCCTAAAGAGAGCAGTGATAGGAAAGTTCTTGCTGGCGTGACCAAGGGGAAGGGAAAGGAGAGGGATATTATTGATACCCTGGGGCATCCATTGTGTTGGATATATTTGCCTCACACACCCCGAGGAGTGTCATGCTTCATCATCGGCGGTTGCTCCTCGTCGGGGAGGCGGTGCAACCCCCGACGGGCACACCTCAGAGAGGGGCTCTTTGGCGGAGATCTTTTTTCCAACTGCCTGTAGGTGAAGTGGGGGTATGTGGGCAGGGAGATGTGTACCTATGGTAAGGTGGTTAAAATGTAATTAGGGGTACCGGAATGGACTTTATTCTGGGGGTCCCCTAGCTACAGTTAAAAAGTGGAGCTAGTTCCCTAGGTGTCAACCTATTATGTTGTGTTAACCTAGAAGATCCTAGTGGTGCATGTGGTCAACATGTTTCTCGCTATTGGTACATTTACCGCGATTCTTCAGGACCAAAGTGAGGACAACAACATGCTCGTGTCATATGTGTTGTAATTTTACCTTAGTGGATCCTCCTATGACTATGTCTAGAGGAAGGATAAGGAAACAATAGTTAAACATAAATCGCCAGTCACAATATTGCCAGGAAGAACATATACTGACATGTTGGTGGTGTTCAAAGTGAATATATGCATCCACCGCATGCCAAGTGTACTGAGCGTGCAGTGTAGTACTGTGGAGCACACGCAGTAATAAAACTGTGACTCATACTGTGGATAGTGGTAGTGCAGGTTTAAAAACAAGAGTGTAAATAAACACGATTAAAAATGCAGCAGTATAAAGCTCAAAACCTGCCTGTAGTATATTGTCCACCCATGAGTAGTAGTGTACTGACACATTCTCATGCCATGAGATCTGACTCTAAAATTGTGTATATACCATATACCGACTCCGGGCTATTCTCTACCCTGCTAGCACCACCACTGACCCCAGGATACTCATGAACCACAACACATGGTTACCAAATCCTTCAAATTCCAGAGACCTGAAGCCATTACCGGTACGTAGAGGCATGGTGAGGCTAGCCCCACACACCAGGATTACCAGTGGGCGTGAACACCTCACAACAACATCTGCATACCAATAATAACTCACTTCCTACCACACTGGTAACCCCAAGGTGCCTGCTCCATCATGGCCGCCATCCACCATTAGGCTTGCACATTGGCTTTCATTACTGGTGAACCCAGATCACCGCACATTGGTGTTTCCACAGCAATAACAACTTACTCCCTTTCAACCTTTCCATCATGGCCGCCATCTATTGATAGGCTTATAACTTCGGTTTCCATGACTCGTGTACCGAACCTATACAACGAGTTGCTTTGGATTAAACGGACCCGTATGCCTTCTAAACGGTACCGTTTTCCATATAAACAAAGTATTAGGGGTGTATTTACAGTCCATACAGTCCATTCAGGGGGTTTGTACAGGGCATTATGCTTCCC
Organism: Lissotriton vulgaris; assembly: GCF_964263255.1. Lineage (NCBI taxonomy): Eukaryota > Metazoa > Chordata > Amphibia > Caudata > Salamandridae > Lissotriton > Lissotriton vulgaris. Next base: position 1,080,374,997 of record NC_141694.1, on the reverse strand, counting down.
CGCTGATAGCACACCATTACAAGATGGCCGCCACGCTCGCGGGGCCACACACATGACCTGGGGCAGTGGGCGGTCACGCAGCGCGTCACGCTGTTCCGCCGGTGCTATTGAAATAATCCCCGCCGCCGAGCTCACACATCTACTCGAGCTCGGCGGGGAGGGGTAGGTCACTATACCCGGACACAGCAGCCTACAGGTGAGTGCATCTAGCGCATGGCGAGGAGGGCGAACTTCTAGCGCTACAACAGTTTTTGAGCCTTGCTTTGCAGGGATGCATTTAACCTTGCATTCTACTCAGCTGTTTTACCGCATTCTTACTTAACCTCACTCTAGCCACACCCTGGGCTCAGCGCTGTAGTTCAGCCCTGCCGAACACTCATGTGGCCCCTAGGATCTGATCATTAGGTGAGTAGGGTAATCCATTTATGCTCATTCTAATGGTTTTGAATATCACAATGGAAGTGTGCAATTTTACTCATTCTAATGGTTTTGTATATCACAATGGAAGTGTGCTGTTATGCTTGGTATACTACATAGTGGTGTCTATATTTAATACCCTGCCCAACACCTGATATACTACAGGCAGGTTTTGAGCTTTATACTGCTGCATTTTTAATCGTGTTTATTTACACTCTTGTTTTTAAACCTGCACTACCACTATCCACAGTATGAGTCACAGTTTTATTACTGCGTGTGCTCCACAGTACTACACTGCACGCTCAGTACACTTGGCATGCGGTGGATGCATATATTCACTTTGAACACCACCAACATGTCAGTATATGTTCTTCCTGGCAATATTGTGACTGGCGATTTATGTTTAACTATTGTTTCCTTATCCTTCCTCTAGACATAGTCATAGGAGGGTCCACTAAGGTAAAATTACAACACATATGACACAAGCATGTTGTTGTCCTCACTTTGGTCCTGAAGAATCGCGGTAAATGTACCAATAGCGAGAAACATGTTGACCACATGCACCACTAGGATCTTCTAGGTTAACACAACATAATAGGTTGACACCTAGGGAACTAGCTCCACTTTTTAACTGTAGCTAGGGGACCCCCAGAATAAAGTCCATTCCGGTACCCCTAATTACATTTTAACCACCTTACCATAGGTACACATCTCCCTGCCCACATACCCCCACTTCACCTACAGGCAGTTGGAAAAAAGATCTCCGCCAAAGAGCCCCTCTCTGAGGTGTGCCCGTCGGGGGTTGCACCGCCTCCCCGACGAGGAGCAACCGCCGATGATGAAGCATGACACTCCTCGGGGTGTGTGAGGCAAATATATCCAACACAATGGATGCCCCAGGGTATCAATAATATCCCTCTCCTTTCCCTTCCCCTTGGTCACGCCAGCAAGAACTTTCCTATCACTGCTCTCTTTAGGAACGGTACAGCAACCCCTTTTTGTTTTGTCTCTCTAGTACTTCGTACGGACACTAAGCTGTTACTGGACCTTCCACCGCCTTGAGTGGGAAATAGTGTCCCTTTGTCTCCCTCCCTTTTTGAAATCTACCCCAGAGGCCTCCCATGGGCTGAAGCATGTGTTATGCCACCCATGAGAGGCCATTCAAATTGATACGACAAGCCTGCTACAGCAGACTGTGTAAGCTGGTGCTTGCACCACTTACTTAAGATACAGGTTCACTATGTCTATCTAAATCACTACACTTAAAAACCTATCAGTCACCCCTATGGCAGGTATTATCAATCCTGAAGGCAATTACATATGCTTGTTGACAATTTGTGCATTGGACTCCATGTAGTCATGACCCGAGCAGTATTTGCAAAGAAGATATCTGGCCTCCACTCACCTTGTGTCCTGTGGGCTGGTACTTTGCAAACTAGCTTGAGGTCTCCTCGCGATCTCTTGTCCATTGGCATGTGGGTCCTGGTGAGGGTCACCTTTTTTGTTCTTGGGTTTACCTAGTTGCTCCCGATGTGCCCTGACTCTCCACTGCTTGGGGAGTCCCCTGGACCTTGCTGGTCCACACCGTAACCTGTTTCATCTGACCATGTGGGTTGCATTTGCCAAGGCTTATTGGTGCTCCAGTTGGACTTCGACCCCTCAGCACTCGACATCCTTCATGGAACAGCGCACCTCCAGATCCTGGTCATCCTCAACATCTCCTCGTCCCAGTGGCTGCAGAGTCAAACAACCCTCCTTTGCACCTGAAGCACTCGACATCAGTGGTCATTCGACTACTGAGCCCATGGTCACCTGAAGTGGCCCAGACTCTGTTCCCTCTGCTTTCAGGTTCCTCTCACCTAGAATACAGGCTTGGATTTCACCGGACACTCTTCGCCCTCATGGCAGCAGTACTTCTTTGCAGCTCTCCATTAAAAACAACTAAGGTTTCTGACACCACTTGACCCCTATGCACCCGGCTCCTCTGGGATAGGTAACATGGGTACCTCGGTACTCACTGGTGGGTTGGCATTAGAACCTCCTATGTTCCAAAGGGTTTGCTTGACGTCCTTGTAGAAGTATCCTTAAACTGTAAATTTGCAACTTCGACTTTCCCAAAGAGTTGCACTGAGCACGCGGTCGTGTTTCCTCACTGCAGCTGCCTCCGTGGGCTCTCTGTGTTACTCCTCTGGGTAGTACCTTGGGGACCCAGCGACTCTACGTGCTCTAAGCACTGTGTCTAGTCAAGTCTTTATTGTTATACCATTTTTTTAGTATATGGTTTGGTCTCCCTCTGGAGCCCGCTGTGTAATTTGCTATCTACGAATGTTCTATTGATTCAGTATTGTGTACTTTGCGCCCTAGTCTCGTATAGAGACTAGTAGAGACTGTTATATTAATAAATACATATTTTTTATATAACTACTGTGTGGTTCTCCTTTCATTTAGTCATTTAGGAAGTGATATTCTGGTAAAACAAGCTGCTTTACATTCCTTCAAGGTTAGGTCTGAAGGCTGCTATCCACAGCTACCACTAGGATAGCTTTCTAAAGGTTATCTTTGACCTCATACATCATAAGGGTTGGTGGACTGGTAAAGGATGCTCACTTTATTTAGTGGACTGCATATACCAGGCCACCTTTCACACTGGGGACCACCATCCCTCTGGGTTTTATTAAGAAGATGGAGGGGGGCATGCAAACCCCCCTCCTGAAGCTCCTTAAAGCCCCAGGGACCACCACCTCCCGAGACTCATTTGAAAATTTGGAGAGGGGCCACGTGGACCCTGTCCTATGGTTCTATAGAGCCCAGAGTACCTAACCCTCTTATGGCTGATAAGAGCCCCAGAAACCACCACTTCCCTGGGGCAAAGAAATTCATTTCTAAAGAAGGGGAGCAACGCAACCCCCCTCTTGGAGTCATTAATGGCCCAGGGGACCGTCACCCCAGAGCCAGCTCCCTATCACCCAATATGTTGACCCTGGAGAGATAGCAATTTGCTTTAACTTGGCAGAAGCTTTGGCATCTCCTGCCAAGCAAGAGCAAACAGTAAAACCGCTCCCAGCAGACGGCTGCAGGAAAACTGCTCCCACTTGCTGGGAGTTGACTTTCATCTGTAGCAGATGAAAGAATTGCTCCTTCATGCAGGAAGCAGCATTTTTGCTACTCCCTATGGTGCAGGAGCAATGCTGGCTCCCACTGCATTTGGGGAGCAGAAAGGAACCACAGGGCGGGGGCATTAGGGCTCCCCCACGGCTCCATTGTGTGCAAATCTGTTGATTCTTGGTGGACAAACAAGCATGCGAGGTTCTGCTCTGGTCCCTGAAGCTCATTTCACAGAAATGAAACCTCAATGGCAAGAACTTACACATTTAAACATAGCAGGTGCCCCAGTTGAAGCTCCACTTTTGTAAAGGACAAATGATACTAACTTCCTGGGCTTAATGAAGGCAAAGCAAATGTGTTTTCTCTGCAATTCAACATTCAAAAATGTTCTGAAATCCCTGGTAAAGGTGAATGCATCATTGATCTATCGGAGGCAATCTCTAATGACTGTGATTAGTGGGTTATTTCTTGGTCTCACCTAGTGAAAGCAAAGTCCATTGTTCTCCCTTAGCATTACTAGGAGTATGCATATGTGAAAATCACATGGAAGCTTTGCCCGTTTGGCCCCACCTACCTTAGTAGAATGCAAAGTTCTTCCCACCTTTTGCCAGGATGATGGACAGCTTTGAAGAGGCCCCAGCGTGTTTCCCACTGATTTTGATGAGGCGTGCTTGATGCAGAGGAATATGAGGACATCTCCTCCAAATAAGCACTTACTTCACATAGTTAAGAGGAAGGACCCTTTTTGGTGGAGATTTACCTCTGTGTAGTCTTGTTGTCATCTCTATAGGATGATTCATGCTATCACGAATTTCTTGATAAAGATGCAAAAGGAACATTCACATTGCCAAAATGCACACAAAGTCGCTGCAGACATTTCCTCGTGGTCCATTACAAATTGTAGAGTAGAAACCGCACTGGACATTTAACCAGTAGAAAGTACTCCAGTTGGGTATATATTTTGTGTAAAAGTGTGGAATCTTGTCGGAAAAAGGTGAGATTCTGTTCTTGCCCAGTCACTCACCCAGCTACTGATACACCCACACACTCAGACACCTACTCACACCTGCCAGCCCCACATCCACTCACAGACCCACACAGCCACTCGCACACCAACCCACCCACACATACAGTCACTCACAAATGCACTATTACTTACACCCCTGCACTGCTTATGACCTCAGATATTACATCACACATAACCTGTCAGTGACATCATTGATGACATCTCAAATGACAACACTGATTAAATCATCCATATAACCACTCACATTGCCATTCACAGTGTAAAACATCTTCTTATTTCAGTTGTTAGAGAGTTCAAAATATAAAACCCATTACTGTAGCACTTGTCATAGATGTCAATATGAAGCCTCTTCCTATTGTATTTGTCAGTGTTTGGAATGCAAACCCCTGTCTACGGTGAAGGGCAATACGTTCACAATATAAAACTCCTTCCTACTGAATCTTGCTTATGGTTCTCATGTAAAAACCCCTTGCATTGGATTTTGTCAAAGAGCTCAAAATGTCAACCCCATTTTTCTCCCTTTGTCAGACAGTGTAAAGCGACTTCGTATGCTATTTTTGGCAAGCAGTTTATAGTGCAACATGGTCCTACTTTGCCAGAGAGTTCACAATGTGTAACCCCTTCCTACTTTATTGGTTATGGGATTACACCACACAAATCCCCTTCCAGCAATATTTGACCATAAGGCCTGTGTTACCACATTCTTGTCTACAAGCCTTAACATATTGTAATAATAATCCATCCACAACAAAGTTAGTGGCTGAACCTCTTCTCTGAAAAAAATTACGCATGCACGGTTCGGATGGCCCCCGGCCGTCCTCCGCACGTCCCAACTGTGACGTCGGGCGGCCGGGGGCCATCCGAAGCATTGTAGAGGTTAAACATATACTTTAAAAAATATATATTCTGTGCTACTGCCCAGAGGCGCAACTAGAGTCAAATTTCGGGGGGGGGGGGGGGGGGGGGGGGGGGGGCTAAGAGAAAATTTCGGGTGGGCTGAATCGTTAGGCAATCGGCAGAGTCGAGCTGCAGGGGCTCTTAGAAGGGGCGAAACAACAACAATGCCCCATTAAAATATGCACAAGGTCTTTTAAAGACCTGTGAAGTGCTCGAGTGCAGCTGTGAGCCGGCCCGGGAAGTGTCTCATCCGGGGCTGCCACACACGACGGGGGGGGGAGGGGGGGGCTGAAGCCCTGTGAGGCCAATGGGTGTTGCGCGCTTGCTACTGCCAATAAACTGATCAGACCTATGACTCTGAAATAACCGTTCTGAATAATCTAATCAGGCCTACAACCTTGATCATTCACTTGGTGACATAATCAACTCAGGTATGACATAATGAGCACAATCTGTGCAATATACACTTTTCAGTGGAAGCTCACAACGTCTTCCCAATCAAGTTCAAGAGGAAGGAAAAGTTATCATAAGAGTACCAAAACCCTCGCTCCGTAGTACTTCTCAAAGCTCTTTTTCTGTGGATGATATAGTAAGATTTGAAAAAATATACAAACGTGCATTGTGACAAACAAAACTCCAATTCACAGGAATCAAAAAAAGCCATATTAATTGTATTTAATAAAATATTTAAACATACAGGTTTAAATATTTAGATGTGCAATTTGGAGTTTAAAGAAGATGCCATATTAGCAGATGTAAAGTAATGGAACAATGGAACCTTAGCATAAAATTGTGCCATGACATAAAAATGCAATAGGGAGTAAAGATGCAAAAATGCAAAATAAAAAGAATAAAAAATGCAATATCGAAGTAATTGATAGTGCTTTTTCATATAGTTCAATGTTGTTAAAATATTTGGCATGAAACTTATTTAATCACGGGCTCGTTAATATTGCATTTTTTCTGTATGTTTGCACCCAGTTTACCCTTGTTTATTGGAAGAAGGACATTCTTTCTCCCAATGGTAATTCTAAAATCAGTGCAACTTTTTAGGTAGCTGGTGTGAGAAGTTGGCCTGGTATATAATGCTCACTAGTTCTAGTGATCACTTTGTACCATGCCAAGCAACCCTTATGATGATGGTTGTAATTCAACCTTGTAGACCAGTTATCCTAGTGGTAACGTGGACAAAGCAGTCTTAGGCTAAACTCTGAAAGGCATGTGAAGCCAGCTGTTATACCATACACAACCCCCTTGAATACCAAATGAAAGGGACACCACACAGATATATATTGAAAATATATATTGATTTATTAACTATTAAAATCCCCTGGACTCTTTATGAGCACAGAAGCACAAGCGTAAAACCACAAGACAGTTTAAAATACACAAAAGTTGCACAATATGGATGAGCCCTAGGGGCCACCTAAACCATATACTAAATAAGTGGTATAAGGGATACCAGGAGGAAAGTGAAGAGGCCTAGGGCCTTGGGAATCGCTGGAGCTATTCGAGACTGGAGTTAGCTAAGTCGGGAAAGGCCCACGGGACTCGGGTGCAGTGTCCAAAGTGCACGCACTTCTCAATACAAAGTCTATGGTGCGTAAAAAGCACAAAGTTAGAAAGTTAGGAACCTTCCGAGTGACCTACGGAGCTGAAACTTAAAACACAGGCCCTTGGGATGTGTACCAGTGCAGGAGCACCGGCGGAGCTGAGTTACCTCACCCACAGGAAGCGGGTGCACAGGGTCGAAGATGTGTCGGGTTTCGTCACGCTGGTCGATGGTGCTTGGAGCAGGAGATGCTGCAGGCGGCTCGATGAGAAGAGTTCCGGTGGATCCAAGGGTGGATCTGTAGATGTGAAGACCTGAAAGCAGAGGGGACAGTGTTCAAAGTCACTAGCCAGTGACTGCCGTGGAACCAGAGTGGAACCAGGTGATGTCGGGTGCAGACAGGCGTTGTCGGGTAGCTTCTTTCAGCAGCCACGTGGATACCCGGGGTCGAGGACGTCCAGGAGTCGGTCACGAGCTGTCCCACGTAGGCTTCTCGCTGTTGGCGGTGTCGGCGACCTGATCGGAGCAAACAGGCCTTGGCAAATGCAAGCCACGCAGAAGTTGAAAGATGCTGTTCACTCGGACCAGCAAGGTCAGAGTGAGTGCTCCTTTTCACAGGAGCTTGGGTAGGTCTGGAGCAACCAGACCTGCTGTTTAAATCTTCGGGTTCGTCGCCAAGATGGCCGCTGGCCGCGTGGCTAGTGGCCGGGATGGCGCGTCGAGTGGCACAGTGCAAAAGGGCCCCACGCAGATCGTGGAGATGCTGGGGGGCTGATCTTCGGTGCAAGGGCTGCTCGGTGGTGGGGGTTCTCAGTCCCCAAAGCACAACGTCGAGGATGCCTCAGAAGCTGCGCAGTCAGCTTTACGAGTGTCTTCCAAGAGGTCCGGTCCCACGTCACTCGGTGCCTCCACGGGTCCCTTCTTTGCAGGGACTGTGGATCGGGCTCTGAGAGGTCTGGGAATCTGGTTCTTGTCGGGCTCTGGGCTCGGGCTCCGGCGGGAGGCGGCGGCAAAGCAGACGTCGAGTTGCTGGTTGGTGCCTGTGTTCACAGGGTGGTCACTCCTTGGCCACAAGGGAGATTCTTCTTCAGTCTTCTGTGCAGCAGAATGTCGAAGTCCAGTCTTCTTCTTAGTTTTAAGTTGATTTCGGGATGATCTGCTGTGCAATGGCACTGCTCCCCCTCTTATTCCAATCTAGGGGGTGGATCACCTACTAGGTCCCTCCTCTGGGAGGAACCAGGAAGGGGGGCGGTTACACCCCCTTTCCTTTGTCCAGCTCCGCGCCAGGACTGGGGCTGGAAGGCCCCAGAACCGGTTTGGGCTGGCCTATGCACGGGGACACCTTGTGTGCCCCGGGCATGTCTGATTCTTTTCAGCCCTGTCCTACCTAATACACAAAATCCTGTCTGGGGTGGTGCTCGCACCTCCCAAGGCAGGAAACCCTTTGTCCAGGCCACCATCTGCCGAGTTTCGGTCAGCAGCAGGAGGCCAGACTTGTGTCTGTGGTGGCAGCGTCCATTTTGTGGAGCTGAGGCTCTGTTTAACTTTAACCGGGGTTAAGGCTACACACATGTCGTGTCCCTCTAGAAGGGTGGAATGCTATCCCCGTCGCCAGAACTGGCGAGGGGATAGTATTCCAATTCGTATGACACCTTACTCGACATGTTTTGATAAAGCCAAACCAAAGATAGCATTTAACCGCGAGGATTATAATGCACTTAAGAGTATATGGTATGGCAATATCCCGGAACAGCTTAGGGAGTGGTTCCCGACAGCTGCAGACAGGCTCAGCTCATGCTAGAGCACCATCTCACATATTTCCAAGCACTCTGCCTCCAGGATTGATGAGGCCTTCCATAGGAGTGGCTGATAGGAACATATGTGTCCAGTTTAGGGTTAGGCACAGGCATACTGTACCTAAGTAAGAGGTGATTACACCAACTTACCCCAGCTGAGTGATCAGCCAGTTGTGTCAAATATGGAGGCCAGGCCAGGGGTGGCACAATACATGCTGCAGCCCCTGGTAGGCCTTGGCTACACCTATGCCCTGGGTACCTATGGTACACTGTTACAGGGGCCTATAAGGTGAACCAATTCCAATTGTGTTATGCACCTAAGGTACATGGAGTCCATTTTAAGGAGAGAGCAATCAGCCTGGGGCCCTGAATAGCAGGATCCCAGGCCAACTAAGTCAAAAACCAGCTAAACACCAGGCAAAAAGTTTGGGGGTAACCATAGTCAGATATCCACCTTCCTACATAACCCCCCCCCAAACGAAAGGAGATAAGGCTATCCTTGACCAGGTAAGCCTATATTGCCTAAGTGGCCATATAAGGAAGTACCAGCTCTGGCTTGGTAACCCCCTGTCTCATGGTCCACTAAGCAATCCCTCACCCTAAGGGTATCTGAGGGTCTCCACCATAGGGAATCTCTACCTGTGGTGTGTCTTTGCAAAGTCAAAGGCTGGTGTTGAGATGGAGTACTGAAGTGAGTTTCCTCTGTAGGGCTCAGCTTCCTCCAATCACTCTCCACCATGTGTGCCTTTCTTTCTTTGACTGAGTTGCACTGTGCTCTCAGGGTCAACCTCTGGCTACCTAAAGCTGGAGGCTGAGTCCCTCTGTTTGGCTTACTGAAGGGACAGTTCAGGTTTGGGCCCTTAGGGTCCCAGGTTTGGCTGTGCCCAACAATATCCATCTGGGGGAGGTCCCTAACTACTTTTAAGGGGGATCCCTCAGGAGTTTTTAAAGTTTGCACCTCACTAGGGCTACTAGTTTCGGTGCCCCTAATCTGTGGATGGGGGTGCTTTATTTGACAGGGGGGCCTTTGGGTCTCACTGTCCTTCTTGTCCTCTGCAGCCCTGGGCTGAGTAAGGCAAGGTAGAGAGGGGCAGGTTACCTGCTCCAGACTGGGTCCCACCTGAGAAGGGTCCACTGCCATCAGAGGCTCTGTTAGGCAAGGCCTAACAACCTCTGGGACAGTTCCTTCATCAGGGGTAAGGTCAGTTCCCTGAGGAGGCTGATCCTTTCCTAAAGTCTGGTGGGAGGGAGATTTCTCTTCCTCCTCAATGCTCTCTGTTTGGGTGGAGTGATCCATCATTTCAGGCTTCACTACCCATGTATCAGTTTGAGTTTGGGCTGTGGCCATCACAGCCCCACCAACCTTTTCAGGAGGAGACTCAGTTTGGGTATGGGCTGTTACTAGTACAGCCCTGCTACTCTTTCCAGGAGGGACGTTATCTAAAGATGGGGCTGAGGTTTGCTCAGCCCTCCCAACCTTTTCAGGAAGGACATCTTGAATTGGGGCTGTAGCCATTACAGCCCCACTAACCTTTCCATGGAGATTTACCATTCTAGAATGGGTTTGCTGTTCAACCTCAGCCCAGGCTGAGATTTCCAAATCATTACCCAGTAGGCAATCTACAGGCAAGTTTGCTGACACTGCCACTCTCTTTGGGCCAGTGACACCTCCCCAGCTAAGATTGACTACTGCCATGGGATGATTGGATTCTATGCCATCAATGTTTGTCACCTGATATTTGGCATCAGGTAAAAGTTGCCTTGAGGGGACTAGACATTCAGCCACCATGGTGATGCTAGCCCCTGTGTCTCTGAAGGCCTCAACTTTCAAGCCATTGATGAGGGGCTCCTGTCTATACTTGCTCAAAGTGTTTGGGCAAGCAGTGAAATTGGCAAACCCCATGCCAGTCTCATAGACAAGAGTATCTGAGTTAGGGGACCTGGATAGGCCAGAGTCCACCTGTCCTCCAAAAGTAAACCCACCCAAATTCTTGGGGGTGCTCCCACCACCTGGGGGACCACTGCTAACAGTGACAGGAGGTGTTGGAGCCTTACCTGGAGGTATATTCTCCTTATTGCCATTCTTGGGACAACAGCTATCTGTTTTGTAATGCCCCACCTGTTTACAGGTATGACAATAAGGCTTTTTCTGGGATGTAGAAGTGTCTTGGGACCCACCCCCATTCTTGGAGTTTTGGGGCCCTGGGGAAGTCTTTTCCTTACTTTTATCCCCACCCTTCTCTTGAGGCTTGGTAGTCTCTTTCTTTTGGTCACCACCCTGGTTCTTAGGCCTGATCCTGGTTCTGACCCATTTGTCTGCCCTCCTACCCAATTCTTGTGGGGAGGTCAGATCAGAGTCAACCAGGTGCTGATGTAGAAGCTGATTTTGACAATTACTTAAGATTTGCTCTCTCATAATTAAATTATACAATCCTGTATAGTCAGTAACCTTACTTCCCAGCAACCAGCCCTCCAGAGCCTTAGTGGCACATTCAACAAATTCAGACCAGTCCTGAGTCTGTGTCTTCTGGGTATCTCTGAACATTAACCTGTACTGTTCAGTGGTTAAGCCTAACCCATCAATCAGAGCACTCTTCAGGACCATGTAGTTTCTAGACTCCTCATCACTAACTGTGAGGAGTCTGTCTCTGCCTCTACCTTCAAAGGAGAGCCACAAGATTGCTGCCCACTGCTCCTGAGGGATCTGCTGTACCATGCAGGCTCTCTCAAGTGCAGTCATCCATTTGTGGATATCATCCCCAGCTTTGTAGGGGGGCACAATCTTACTCAGGTTTCTTGTATCAAAAGACCTGTCTTTATCCTTCTGGATAGTGCTGCCACCAGTGGATCCTAATCCACTCTCTCTAGGCTGTCTTGCTCTAGCAAGTTTCTCCTTGGCCAGGGCAACCTCTAGTTCTTGCCTCTGAATCCTAAGCTCAGCCTCTCTCATCTTGGCCTCATGTTCCCTTCTCTGAGGGCTAGTCATCTCCTTCCTGGAGTGACCATGAGAGCCTCTAGGGACATGGGAGGTATTGGATTCACCTGAGTGATGCCTTCTCCTCCTATGGCCCTGGTTAAGTCCACCTGGGGGTCTGAATGGGTTGTTACCTGATTCATTCCCAAGTTGACTTAAGTTAGCCTGGTTCAGTCTACTGACCAGCACCTGACTATCTCTGTCATCATCTGACTCACTGCTTTCCACCTCCTCCTCCTCTTCTTCTTCCTCTTCCTCTACATCTACTTGAGGAGCTCCAGTGGTGGAGGCTTCCTCATCTACTAGGATGATAGGGGTAGGGGTGTCTACAGTGTCATCCTCTGAAGGATGGCCTCCTTCAGCATTCCCTGTGGGGTTTGCTTTAGAGGTCTTTAGAGCCTCAGACTGATCCAAGAGCTCTCTTAGGTGGTCTGTAGTAGGGGTAGGCCCTGTCTTCAGACCCCTTAAGACACAAAGCTGTCTTAATTCCTTAAAGGGAAAAATAGCAAACTGGGATGGTGCCCTTGGAGGGTCACTCTCAACAGGAGTAAGTCCACTGGACCCCTCTGTTCCAGACATTGCTCTAGTGTGGGTGGATGTGTTGCAATCTACCTACACTGGTGTTTACCTACTAAACCTATCTAGTAGTTGTAGCTAGGGTGTGCTACTCCCTTTGCTCTACAACAACTAAGTTCAGTAGAACTTAAGTATACTAGTCTTGTTTTATATGTACCTAGCAGGTACCTGTATGATCTTTCAAATGATAATCTCAAAGATTGCAATGGTAAAACAACAGCAAGCTCAGATCCCAATCCGCTGCTCACCAATGTGAGAAGTTGGCCTGGTATATAATGCTCACTAGTTCTAGTGATCACTTTGTACCATGCCAAGCAACCCTTATGATGATGGTTGTAATTCAACCTTGTAGACCAGTTATCCTAGTGGTAACGTGGACAAAGCAGTCTTAGGCTAAACTCTGAAAGGCATGTGAAGCCAGCTGTTATACCATACACAACCCCCTTGAATACCAAATGAAAGGGACACCACACAGATATATATTGAAAATATATATTGATTTATTAACTATTAAAATCCCCTGGACTCTTTATGAGCACAGAAGCACAAGCGTAAAACCACAAGACAGTTTAAAATACACAAAAGTTGCACAATATGGATGAGCCCTAGGGGCCACCTAAACCATATACTAAATAAGTGGTATAAGGGATACCAGGAGGAAAGTGAAGAGGCCTAGGGCCTTGGGAATCGCTGGAGCTATTCGAGACTGGAGTTAGCTAAGTCGGGAAAGGCCCACGGGACTCGGGTGCAGTGTCCAAAGTGCACGCACTTCTCAATACAAAGTCTATGGTGCGTAAAAAGCACAAAGTTAGAAAGTTAGGAACCTTCCGAGTGACCTACGGAGCTGAAACTTAAAACACAGGCCCTTGGGATGTGTACCAGTGCAGGAGCACCGGCGGAGCTGAGTTACCTCACCCACAGGAAGCGGGTGCACAGGGTCGAAGATGTGTCGGGTTTCGTCACGCTGGTCGATGGTGCTTGGAGCAGGAGATGCTGCAGGCGGCTCGATGAGAAGAGTTCCGGTGGATCCAAGGGTGGATCTGTAGATGTGAAGACCTGAAAGCAGAGGGGACAGTGTTCAAAGTCACTAGCCAGTGACTGCCGTGGAACCAGAGTGGAACCAGGTGATGTCGGGTGCAGACAGGCGTTGTCGGGTAGCTTCTTTCAGCAGCCACGTGGATACCCGGGGTCGAGGACGTCCAGGAGTCGGTCACGAGCTGTCCCACGTAGGCTTCTCGCTGTTGGCGGTGTCGGCGACCTGATCGGAGCAAACAGGCCTTGGCAAATGCAAGCCACGCAGAAGTTGAAAGATGCTGTTCACTCGGACCAGCAAGGTCAGAGTGAGTGCTCCTTTTCACAGGAGCTTGGGTAGGTCTGGAGCAACCAGACCTGCTGTTTAAATCTTCGGGTTCGTCGCCAAGATGGCCGCTGGCCGCGTGGCTAGTGGCCGGGATGGCGCGTCGAGTGGCACAGTGCAAAAGGGCCCCACGCAGATCGTGGAGATGCTGGGGGGCTGATCTTCGGTGCAAGGGCTGCTCGGTGGTGGGGGTTCTCAGTCCCCAAAGCACAACGTCGAGGATGCCTCAGAAGCTGCGCAGTCAGCTTTACGAGTGTCTTCCAAGAGGTCCGGTCCCACGTCACTCGGTGCCTCCACGGGTCCCTTCTTTGCAGGGACTGTGGATCGGGCTCTGAGAGGTCTGGGAATCTGGTTCTTGTCGGGCTCTGGGCTCGGGCTCCGGCGGGAGGCGGCGGCAAAGCAGACGTCGAGTTGCTGGTTGGTGCCTGTGTTCACAGGGTGGTCACTCCTTGGCCACAAGGGAGATTCTTCTTCAGTCTTCTGTGCAGCAGAATGTCGAAGTCCAGTCTTCTTCTTAGTTTTAAGTTGATTTCGGGATGATCTGCTGTGCAATGGCACTGCTCCCCCTCTTATTCCAATCTAGGGGGTGGATCACCTACTAGGTCCCTCCTCTGGGAGGAACCAGGAAGGGGGGCGGTTACACCCCCTTTCCTTTGTCCAGCTCCGCGCCAGGACTGGGGCTGGAAGGCCCCAGAACCGGTTTGGGCTGGCCTATGCACGGGGACACCTTGTGTGCCCCGGGCATGTCTGATTCTTTTCAGCCCTGTCCTACCTAATACACAAAATCCTGTCTGGGGTGGTGCTCGCACCTCCCAAGGCAGGAAACCCTTTGTCCAGGCCACCATCTGCCGAGTTTCGGTCAGCAGCAGGAGGCCAGACTTGTGTCTGTGGTGGCAGCGTCCATTTTGTGGAGCTGAGGCTCTGTTTAACTTTAACCGGGGTTAAGGCTACACACATGTCGTGTCCCTCTAGAAGGGTGGAATGCTATCCCCGTCGCCAGAACTGGCGAGGGGATAGTATTCCAATTCGTATGACACCTTACTCGACATGTTTTGATAAAGCCAAACCAAAGATAGCATTTAACCGCGAGGATTATAATGCACTTAAGAGTATATGGTATGGCAATATCCCGGAACAGCTTAGGGAGTGGTTCCCGACAGCTGCAGACAGGCTCAGCTCATGCTAGAGCACCATCTCACATATTTCCAAGCACTCTGCCTCCAGGATTGATGAGGCCTTCCATAGGAGTGGCTGATAGGAACATATGTGTCCAGTTTAGGGTTAGGCACAGGCATACTGTACCTAAGTAAGAGGTGATTACACCAACTTACCCCAGCTGAGTGATCAGCCAGTTGTGTCAAATATGGAGGCCAGGCCAGGGGTGGCACAATACATGCTGCAGCCCCTGGTAGGCCTTGGCTACACCTATGCCCTGGGTACCTATGGTACACTGTTACAGGGGCCTATAAGGTGAACCAATTCCAATTGTGTTATGCACCTAAGGTACATGGAGTCCATTTTAAGGAGAGAGCAATCAGCCTGGGGCCCTGAATAGCAGGATCCCAGGCCAACTAAGTCAAAAACCAGCTAAACACCAGGCAAAAAGTTTGGGGGTAACCATAGTCAGATATCCACCTTCCTACAGCTGGTAAGTCAAAACATGTATCCAAATTCTTACACTACTCTTTATCAGTTAGTAATTGCAGTTTATTATTGGTAGATAGTGATGTAGAGTTCAGAATGGATTTCTATTTCATTACTTCCATGAATAATGTTACTTGGTAGTGAATACATGTTTAGGATATTTGTGGTTCTCCTACCAAGCCATACCTCTCTCTGCACAGTTGACTTCAAACACCTTCTCTATCTCTCTGTGCCTCTTTCACAATTGTTTTTCAGGACGTGCAGTCTTCTCCCTTCATAACTGCACTGTTTATTTTGGTCGATCACCTCCTCCCTCTTTTTTACATACAATTTTCTGAAAATCACCAATAGCTGCAAGAACATTGCAGTTTCTCTGACTTTGTCAATTTAGCACATAGGTCCTCCATCCTGAATGACATAATTAATTGTGAGTTTTGCATGTTCCACTAGAGGGGGGAACATCCTTTACCACAACATTTTTACAACGAAAAGTAATTACAATGCATTTTTTACATTGCAAATACTTTTACCACGCACGTCTTTACTATGCATGTGGCAAGTAGTTTATATATTTTTAAGGGTAATTTAAAAAGGGGGTTTGGGGATCTCCCCCCAAAAATAAAAAATGTCAAAATATTAGCAAACTTGTAAACAACATAAAAGTAATTTGATATAAATACCATACACCATATATACCATGTTAAGAATTAATGTGCAACTTTTAAACAGTAGGTGGCAGTGTTAGACTGTGACTGGATTTTACACTAAAAGTAAGCTTGGAAAAAGTATGCGTGGAAGTGGATTGCTTGGTGAAGGTATTTCATATGTGAGTGAATGTGAATGCGTGCTAGTGGTATGCATTGTTAAATCTGCGTAGTAAAAACGTGCGTGGTGAATGAACGAGTGGTAAGGGCATAAACCCACTAGAGGCAATGGTGATTTTTAGGTCTCGGCATCGAGACCTATTGCTGCCGAGTTCGCTCTCAAGGGACACAGAGTGGTGCACGAGCCGACCAGGCTTTGTGGACGCGCTTAGCAGGCCGGCCGAAGGCACGCACACACACACGCGCAGACACACACGCGCAGACACACACAAGCAGACACGCACACACACACGTGCCAAGCCCCCCAAGCCCCACTTACCACCTCAGCCGCCACTCCTGACTTCTGCTGCCACCGGTCCTCTGGGCCATCCACTCCATGGGCGCGGGCTTCTTGCAAAGACGGAATTCCCGCCCCTCGACAGACGTGAGCGTGCACATCCCGAAACCGGAAGTTCGGGAGCGTGCACGCTCACGGCTTGCTATTTAATAGTATGGGTGCCTAGAAATAAACCACTCCCTGGAAGAACACGCATGCTGTCAATCACTTCACACCTCCAACCCTCCTTATGCTTTCTCACTCTGCGGAGAAAACTTTACTTCGTCATAGAAACGAAGCCATCTGCATTCACAGGTGAAGTCCTTCCTTCGTTCTGCGCCCCGTAAGCCCAGCCCCCTTCTTACCTGGTGTCGGTTGAGGTTCACGTTTCCGAAGCCCCCGCTGCCAAGGCGTTCCGTGTGTTCCCAGGGTCCGCAATACACGGCCTGCTGTAGGGGTGGCTTCTCCATGGCTCTATGTGCCTGTTTCCGTTGTACAGTACAGCCGGTGACACATAAGGTAACTGCACAGGCGCAGAAAAGATAACAACCACCCTCATCGGACGCCTGATCATTGGTGCTCAAACATGCCTCAGCCTCCCATTGGCTGTATCTCGTGATGTTTAAAAGTATGTTGATGGAAACTAATGTTAGGGATTTCCCTAACAGTTTTCCAAATGCAAGCCTCGTTCCGTGTCTGGAAAAATATCCACGCCCACAATTCCATCCAACAGAAAGAGAGTTCTCTTCTCGGACAAATAATATTCGAGGTGTTTTTGGTCCGGACACCCATCCGTCACTATTTCTTATTACATCTTCCATTAAGAAATAAAAGACTAATATGCGACTTCCGAAGCAGCCATGTTGGCATACCAAGGTGCCAGTTCAGAATAAGAGGAAACTAAAGAGAAAGAATATTTAAAAATACAAAATTAGAGTGTTGATTTTGCCACAATAATAATATTAGCAACAATAAGAAAACTTGGAATAATAAAAAAATATATTAATACATTTGAAAAACTGAGATAACAAAACTGTCAGTTTTGAAATGATGAATATATCTTTTTAGTGTGTTGTAATACATTAAGTCGTGGTTGAGGTTTGTCCTAGCTGGTATTTGCGCATCATGTATTTGATTTTGTGATAAACAGGAACGTTCAACGTTTAGGGGGCGTTTTCTCAAGACGCTACGTTGAAACTGTAGTCCTCTTTTACTGGCCATGGTAGCCTGCTTCGTTTCATTTTATTCATTTAATGCCAGTCTTCTGCAGAGCAGGCCGCGGACAAATATTTCAAACGGATGAGGCTTAGGAAGGCTGTCGGTGTGGTGAGTCATTTTTGAGGAAAGGTGTGTCATAGGGATGGCGTTATTTTGTCCATATAAATAGGCATTTAAGCGTTGCCACAGAGAAGACCGTATCACAGCTCATTACTTCGAATCCAGCAGATCAGAACTGTTTGATTAAACTCAATATGAAATAAAACATTTTACATAATGAGGAGCTTACTTGTCTCCTTGAGGAGGAATTTTTGGTCCTGAACAGAAACAAAAGCCCTGGTCCCCTTTGAGGGAGATGTGGTGCAGGACTGCGTGCTTATATGGAAGGAGTGCAGTCTGGATGTGGTTGGCTTTATCTCTTTTGATTGTTCCTCAGAGGTGGAATCCACCTCGAAAGTATTGGCTAGCACGATGGGCGTAGGGGTGATGTAAACTACATCACCCTTACTACCATGAGGCACAGGGTCAAGACTGATTTGCGTATGGCTGGTTCCCAACTGGGGTGGCGACGTGAGCTAAAGAACGATGATGGATCATTCCAGATCTATGATTGGGAGTGAGTGTCTGAAAAGTTTCAGCGCTCCATCCATCATCTTGTGTTTGATTTATTAGATCTTCCAAGCTCAGTGGCTTAATAGGTGTTGCCAAGAGCAGGCACTAGGAAGAGCCGGGCTCTTGGAATTTCTCACAGAGAAGGTGTCCCATTGAGCCAAGTGGTGCAGTATTCAAATTTCGACATTGAGGCAAATTTGGCCTGCAATACCAAATCCTGCTTTGTTAATAAATTCTTGTGGTATCTGCGGTTGGCTAGTGCAGGCTGGGAGTGCAAATAGACGGCTATAGCAGATACATTGTTGTTTATCTAGCCACTTGTAGAGTTTAAAACATGTTTTATTAAAGATTTCTACGATCAACACATTAAACTAACAGACATATTAAATAGATCATAGCTACAAGAGTAAATGCACAGTTGGTCTTATTGTACATAAACTAATTTCATGGCCGTAGACATGCAGTGAACAGGCAGATGATAAGTTAGTACAAGAATTGTCACTCAGTACAGGGTTGTTTGGGTCTGGGCGCTCTTTGTCACCCCATGTCAACTCCATAGTGGTGTAACCAGGAACACCATATTTTGGTAAATTTCCTCAGGCACCGTCTGGCCTTGTATGTAACTTCCTCAGCAGCCTTGTAAAGGTCCATCTCAGCATTACAGTCTCGGAATGTGGAGGGAACAGATGGGCCCCAGTGTTTGGCCACTACTAGGCCCAAGTTACTGAGCAGGAGCATGGCTCTGGGGAGGTCTCTGTCTGTGTGGATACCAAACAGTATATATTTAGGGTCCATCTGTATTGTTTCTCCCAATAGCCTGTTGAGTTCCTCCACAATGTCAGTCCAGTACCGTTGAATGTTGGGGCATTCCCATAGTGTGTGTATGAATGACCCTCAACTGCCCAATAACGAAGGCAACTAGCAAAATCAGATCTGCAAAGCTATGCAATCGTACCCTATCATAATAAACCCTATGTAGGACTTTGAATTGGATCAGTCAAAGTCTTGATTTAATTGCAACTTCCTGGGGTGCACTAAGGCTGCATCTCCGTCTAGGTCGTCAAGCTTTCCCTCCTCCTTTTCCCAGAAGGTTCTTAGTCTGATTAGTCCTGAATTCCTTCAGGCATGTGCCCCCCAAAAGGGAGTTTTTTGTGTAACTTGTGCGTTCCTTTTCATCCATCTTTCCATCCCTATCCAGGTGTCTATAGCCACCTAGGTTGCTGACAGTAGCTTCATCACCCCTGTCCAACCATAGAGATTGTTTTTTGTAGAAGAAGGCTTTGAAATTGGGCCCGTTCTAGGGCATATGTGGTGTAGACTCTTGGCATATGTCCCCAGTCCTTAATCACAATTAAAGGGACCGCTCAGGAATATGTTTTCATGTCAGGTAGGGCGATACCCCCATTATATTGATTCCTTTGTAAGGTATGCAGCACCACCCTCGATGGCCTGCGTTCTAGAGGAAAGTTCGGACTTCCCCTTCTATTTTAGCAACAATGTCTTCTGGGAACTTAAAGTAGGTATTTTGAAGTGTATATATAGGAATTTTGGCAGTGTTACCATTTTGTACACTGCGGCCTTGCCCATAAACATCCGTGGCAACATTCTCCACCTTTCTACTCCATCATGGAATTCTGTCAAGACCCCGCAGAAGTTGTGTTCTAAGCTATCTTCCCTATTTATGTTCACATATATACCAAGGTAGTGGAACCCCCATCTGTTTAACTACAACCGTCCCAAGACTTCCTGTGGGTCAAATTGTCAACCTTCGGGTATAGGCTAGATTTATTCCTGTTGATATTGTAGCCTGCACACCCCATATGTGTTGAATATGTGGAAGAGCTCTGGGAGTGTCTGTTGTGGGTTTGTGGCATACATCAAGATGTCATCGGGGTATAGGGCGATCTCCTTTTTCCCGAAAGTCTGTGAGACCTGGGTGTGTACGTGTAATGCATCCTAGTGTTTCTAACACAGAGACGAATAATAGCTGCGACAGAGAGTATCCCTGGCACGTGCCACTCTCAATAGCGAAGTCCGTGGATAGTTCTCGTTCATCCTCACTTGGGCCACCGGATCATTTTAAAGCAAAGCTACCCAGCCCTGGAATTTTGGGCTGAACCCACATTTCACCAGGGCTTGTCTCAGGAATGTCTAGTAGGGTCAGTGGGAGTGGATAGGGCTGTCATGCCTCTAACTCATCAATGTCCCTGGTTTACCCTCTTTTTCATGTGCCCTAATATGTTTTGCGCTCTATCCCATAGAACCGTTTTATAGGCTTCCCATAGTATGACCACCGAGGACACAGTCTTTATTTTCGTTAAAATAGAGTTCTGTATCAACTCTAATCTCGCGGTCCACCTTTTCATCCTGCAGTTCTCAGGCAGTGAGTTTCCACCCCACCTATGATATTCGAGAACTCATCCCAAGGGTAAACCACAATGGTGAGTGGTCGTAGAAACCTCTGACCAAGTAATCCACCCTTTTTAGGTCTCGGCATCGAGACCTATTGCTGCCGAGTTCGCTCTCAAGGGACACAGAGCGGTGCACGAGCTGACCAGGCTTTGTGGACGCGCTTAGCAGGCCAGCCGAAGGCACGCACACACACACGCGCAGACACACACAAGCAGACACACGCACACACACACGTGCCAAGCCCCACTTACCGCCTCAGCCGCCACTCATGACTTCTGCTGCCACCGGTCCTCTGGGCCATCCACTCCATGGGCGTGGGCTTCTTGCAAAGACGGAAGTCCCGCCCCTCGACAGCCGTGAGCGTGCACATCCCGAAACCGGAAGTTCGGGAGCGTGCGCGCTCATGGCTTGTTATTTATGCGCTTGGTAAATAGCCCGCACAGAGATGCTGTACAGAATTGACATCAAAAGTAGCAACCAAGAAGTTTGTAATTGTCTGGGAGATAAATCGGGCTTTGGGAGGGAGGCTGGCAATGATTATTAATGTACTAGACGCTGCCCCAGGGACACAGTGATCTTTAGCACCATGCTGTCTCTGGCAGGTGCAGGTGATGAGATGAACGGATTCTCGGCTTAGAAGCGGTGCTCTTGCGAGGAAAATAGACTGTGGACGGGTATATTAACTGCTCTTGTGTATAACTGTTTCCTTTGGAAAGTTGAACAGCTTGGAAGGCGGACAGTGGTCTTAAACCCACCCACGTGCTGGTTAAACAAGCCGCGTCAGAACAATGGCCATCCCCGGCAGCCCCGCGCCTCGCATCGACTCCTGGAGGAGAGGGCGGGGGCGCGCAGTCACATGACCGCGCCTTGCAGCCAGCGCTTCCCGCGGGACCGGCACTTTGTTTTGTGTTGCAATTGTTCTTTATTTACAAATTTTTAAAAAACACATAGATGGAGACAAGCTCACTGACGATCATTTACAGGCCAGCAGTTCTCGTTACAAGGGACTTGTGTTGCTATCTACTAAGGTTAGCAAAACAATGCAGTACAACTAAACGGACGCAAAGGGTTAAAAAATCGTTAGAGAATAAAGTGTGACTCAAAAGGATTCACAACTGGCTAATCAAAACGACGCATTTCCCCTATGCAGAGCAGAGAGGCAGTTTATCCATCTTCCAAACCAGTTTCCAGGTGGCTGAGGTGAGCGAAATGGGCACAGATGCATACCTCACAAAAACGGGAACGCGTCACAAGGAAAGGTGTGAAGAAGAGAGAAGTACTGGGAAGGGTGGTCTGAAAGCTGCTCCGGGGGTGGCCGTGCAAATGTTAGGTGCTCTATTGAACTGAATTAAAATTGCTTTTATATAGCGCTTACTAGGCGGTTGAAGTTGAGGTGAACGCGAACAGTATATTACATGGCTAGCAAAGGTTATGTTTGCCTGGTGAAGCAGACTCAAAGGTGGCCATATCTCTGTATGATCGTTTGTCTAATCAACAAGACGTTTGCATGCAGCCACACGCGCCAATTTGGTCAACGATTCGTCACGGTTGGGATTCACGGGAGTGCGCCAGGGCAAACGTGCGTGACCGCGAGTGAGGCTGCAAGCCAATGGCGCCTGTCCTTGGAAGGAACCGTGCTGTCAGTCAAGCCGTGTAATATGTATGGCCAAACAGCAGCCCGGAGGCAGCAAGGTAATGGCCTTGATGTCAGTCAATGTCCACCAGACCTGACCACTCCCGTCCAATGGCAGTACAGCCCCGGAGAGGGTGCACAAGATCACAAACATGTTGATGCATCACCAGTAGCTACTTTGTGCAACTTCCGTGGAGACCAGTATGTACCAGCTATGGAAGATGTATGAAAATATCTATCTAGACTCCAGAAGGAGGTGAGGAGTTGGAGGGTGCTGGGGGGACACAAAGGTGGCTATTCATCAGGTGTATAATTGAGATCTTGCGAGGCCTGCCAAAAGTCTCTAGGTGCAGGTTTCACAGGGGATCTCGGAGAGGCCCGGCTGCTGGAGACACCAGGATTCCTTGCACCCCTTTATTGGATCTGTATCATTCTTTGGAGCACAGTGTCTCTGTAGGAGGGGCACACCCCGGCCCCTCCCCTCAAGGGACCCGGACTCTAAGCCACCTGCACTGTGACCAAGGTAAGCTTCGGGGTCCCCCTCTGGCTACTTGCTGGGTGGTCACCTTCAGCTTTTTAAGGGTGGACTCTGATGGTTCAGGAGAGTGGATTGTTTTTTTTTCAAGTAATGTGTCTCCTGCCTGTTCTGTGTCTGTGCATCTTGGAGGGGGGGGGGTCCCCACAAACACTGTGCTCCATAAACCGCACTAAGTGGGCAAACCCCAAATTAGACACTGTATGTGAGACAGTGTGTGTGAGACAGTGTGTGTGTGAGACAGTGTGTGTGTGAGACAGTCTGTGTGTGTGAGACAGTCTGTGTGTGTGTGTGACAGTCTGTGTGTGTGTGACTGTGTGTGTGTGACAGTGTGTGTGGGACAGTGTGTGTGTGGGACAGTGTGTGTGTGGGACAGTGTGTGTGTGGGACAGTGTGTGTGTGTGGGACAGTGTGTGTGTGTGGGACAGTGTGTGTGTGTGGGACAGTGTGTGTGTGTGGGACAGTGTGTGTGTGTGGGACAGTGTGTGTGCGGGACAGTGTGTGTGCGGGACAGTGTGTGTGGCTCTGTGTGTGTGTGGCTCTGTGTGTGTGTGAGGCTGTGTGTGTGTGTATGTGGCTCTCTGTGTGTGTCTGGGTGCAAATGCAATAGGTCTCGCATTTGCGAGAGATTAAGCTATTGGCATTGTAAATGACTGCCATTTATTTATCGTTTTTCAAAACCAACACATAAATGAAAAAAATGTCATTTACAATGCCAATAGCTCTAACATTTGCTAAGGCGAGACCGTTGCATTTTAAATGCTTGTGTTAGATACTACTTTTTCCTTTGTGTTTAAGCCCTCTACCAAGGTGCGCCTTTTTTTCGCTGTGCTTGCTTCCCTGCCCCCTGGCTGTGCTTGCTAGCCTGCCCCCTGGCTGTGCTTGCTTGCCTGCCCCCTGGCTGTGCTTGCTTCCCTGCCCCCTGGCTGTGTTTGCTCCCCTGCCCCCTGGCTGTGCTTGCTTCCCTGCCCCCTGGCTGTGCTTGCTCCCCTGCCCCCTGGCTGTGCTTGCTCCCCTGCCCCCTGGCTGTGCTTGCTTCCCTGCCCCCTCGCTGTGCTTGCTCTCCTGTGTGTGTATGTGGCTCTGTGTGTGTATGTGGCTCTGTGTGTTTATGTGGCTCTGGGTGTGTATGTGGCTCTGGGTGTGTGTGGGGCTCTGTGTGTGTAGGGCTCTGTGTGTGTGTGTAGGGCTCTGTGTGTGTGTGTAGGGCTCTGTGTGTGTAGGGCTCTGTGTGTGTGTGTAGGGCTCTGTGTGTGTGGGGGGCTCTGTGTGTGTGTGTGGGGGGGGCTCTGTGTGTGGCTCTGTTTGTGTGTGTGGCTCTGTGTGGGTGGCTCTGTATGTGTGTGTGGGTGGCTTTGTGTGTGTGGCTCTGTGTGGGTGTAAATGCAATCGGTCATGCATTTGCGAGCGGTTAAGCTATTGGCATTGTATATGACAATGCCATTTATTTAACGATTAAGCTATTGGCAATGTAAATGACAATGCCATTTATTTATGATTTAAAAAAAAATGTCATGAGCAATGCCAATAGCTCTACCTTTAATAATGCCAAGACCATTGCATTGTAAATGCTTGTTTTTACTGTTTGATGAGAACTTGATAGCAGTTACTTTCAAGGGATAATATCAACAATTGTTTGTTTCAAACTAAGTATATCAATTGCTGGGAAATCAGCCAATTTCGGAGAGTGATGTATTCCTGCTTCTTTGATTCTGAATGAATTATGACAGCACTGCTCATGGTAAAAAATTCTCTGCCATTTTAAAATTGGGTTTCTTTTATGTTTAAACAGAAGGAGACAATGGCCGGAGAGCTAAAACTTTTCAGACACTCACCCAGTCACAGATCTGGGTTGAATCCATCATCATTGTTCAGCTCACTTCACCACCCCAGTTCAGACACAGCTATATGCAAATCAGTCTTGACTCTGTGCCTCATGGTAACAGTCCAGCCCGAACTGCCAAGCCATGTCTTTCCTGGATCTGAAACAAGCATACTGGGACAGTTTTTAAAAAACTTTTGACAGGTCTCTACCTTTAAAAAAAAATATGAATAGGTCACCCGTAAGTAAGGCTCACTAGCCTTAGGCAAGGTGCATGATATTTAATAGTAAGATATGAAGAAAGTTTAGGTGAACATGTCCTTGAAGAAAAAAAGGGCTATTTTCACTGTAACAGACTGGCTGTTCTATAGGAATACACTGAAATACAATATTACATCTAATGATGTTAGTTTCGGCTAGAAAACACCTAGAAATTACATTTGTGGACTCTTTGTAATATTTATTAAAAGTTAATTCCACTTGTGAAATCAGAGTTTTTAGTAAATATTAAGCAAGAGGTACTTTTTGAAAGTTACATTTTCCCTGCGTAAAACCACTGAGGCTAATTTGAATTAGCCTCCAGCTGCAGCTGTCTCCGAGCTTAGCCCTGAGTATGAGACTGCTCGCTGAGAAAAAGACAAATGCTTGGGTCTGGGGAGGTGTTTCTGTTCCTCTGGGGGAATGACGATCTGGGCAGTGCCCAGGAACTTAATTAATTTCAAAGGAGCCACCTCTGTCACAAGCAGATGTCAAATGACACCTGCACAGGACCCTTTGTTGTGCTCCCAATCTGTCAGGCTTGTATCAATAAGGGAGGGAGCTTCCCCTAGAACTGGTTTGAAGTGACTTATTTCGCTGACCACACCGCTGAGGTTGGCACACAGACACTGCACAAAGGGAGAAGTGTTCCACCATCTTGGAGTTAGGCAGAGAGGCTAACTGTGGGATTGTTTGCTATTGGATACACAAGAAATGCTGCAAAAGTGGGTAGGGTTACCCCTGGGAAGTTTTAACTTGCTGGTTAAGGAGGGGTTGGGAGTCACCCATACCCACAAGGCATAAATGTGGTGTCCCCAGTACCCGTTTTAGAACACTCCTGGACCTGTGGAACATCAGAAGAAGACTAAACCTTCTGTCTGAGACCTGAAAGCAGCCATGAAGAATTGGTCATACTCTCCTTCTCTTAGCAGGACAAAGAAGTGGACTCCAAGGGACATATGAATGACCCCCCTTTTCAAGCAACAGGGACACAACAAGCTAAGAGGCCTCCCCTGCAATTGCCCACCTGATCTAGCTTTTTGGGACTCAGTTTCTGGTTCAGACAGACCACAGGCCCCTCAGATAGGTCATGTAGAGGAGGGATGAAAATCCCAAACTATTGAGGTAGTCCTTCTCCCCTACAGGGAATGGACTTTACAGAGGAGCACCACCTGGGGACAGAGCATGGAAATGCTGATGATCTCTCAGGTACTTCCACCGTAGTGAAGAGAACTCCCAAGGGATTGGATAGATCTTCAAACTTTCGCCTGGGAGGTGCGGTGGCACGTGTTAGACCTGACAGCCTTAGGGTGGTCTTCACTCCACCTTTTTGCCTACTTCCTCCACTTTTCTGACTTTGTTTTTTGCTGGCTTTAGGACTCTATGCACTTTACCATTGCTAACCAGTGCTAAAGTGCTTGCACTCTCTCTCCTAAACATGGTTAGATTGGCATATTAAATTTACCTGTAAGTCCCTATTAAAGTGGTACAGCCTGTACCCAGGGCCTGTAAATTAACTGCTACTAGTGAGCCTGCAGCACTGAATGTGCCACCCACTCAAGTAGCCCTTTAACTATGTCTTGCCTGCTACTGCAGAACCTTGTGTGGAGTTTTACACTGCCATGTTAAGCTGGTAAAGTAAACCTTTTGCCAGGACCAAGCCTTCCCTTTTTATCCATACAGGTCACCCCCTTAGGTAGGCCCTTGACAACACAGAGGGCAGGGTGCAATGTATTAAAAAGGCAGGACATGTACGCTTAAGTTTTACATGTCCTATAAGCGAAAAATCCCCAAAGTAGTTTTTTGCTACTGCAAGGTCTACCTCTCCCATACAATAACATTGTGATTATCTTATTACATTTTATAAGTGTCATTTCCAATTGGGAAGAGATAAGACCTTCAAGCCTGGTGTCTTTGGAATCCTAATTTAAAATCCTAACTTACAGTAAAGTTGGATTTAAAATTACAATTCAGGAAATGTCATATTTAAAAAGTTGCCATTTTCTTACTTTAGCCATTTGGCACCTGCTGACTGTCTCTGATAAGTCTGGGCTGGGTGACAGCCGGACTTTGGTCATTCCACCTAGACAGACACACACAAAGGGAGCTTAGGTGCCTGTGACGGGGCAGGTTCCCCGGTGGAGGTAAATACCCCGGAACTGGACTGGTGGTCCGCCACCCCGCTTTTACCTGCTTCCCTTCCCTCCTTACAGCAGCCCGAATCAAGCCTGCAGGAAGAGTGGGCGGTACGAGACCCTACACACTGGTGGAACGACGAGGAGGTAGAGGTGCCTGGTCCCTTTAAGTGGGAGTATACCACGGACGACGCCCTGCCCATGACGAGCGTCCCGACGTCAAAAGGGGAGAGAACCCAGGAAGCGACGGACAGCGTTTCCCCGGAGGAGAAAGGAGTATTCTACACCGGAGAGGAGAATAAGGACGAGGAGGATCGTGCGGAACAAGCCCTGAAGACCAGAGGAAAGTCGGAGAAGCCAGGAGGCCACAGTTTCCATGTGTCGCCCCGCCACGCTCCCACGGGAGGAGCGTGGCTCCAACAGGTACAGGGCAGAGTGGCGGGCTGGGTGGGACGGCGGGCCCAACCTAAGGAGTAGCCTGTATAATTGTATAGCCCTCATTGGTCTTGTTCCAGCTTTCACTTCACGCAGCCTTAAACGCCACACTCCCTCTAGGAATCTTCGGTCCTCTGCTCACAACCTCTTAACCACTCCTAGGTTCAAACGGAAAAAACATGGCGGCTCCTGTTTTGCTTTCCTTGCTCCCTCTACCTGGAACTCCCTTCCCTCCACTATCCGACTGTGTCCTGACTATATATGCTTTCTTAAACTCCTCAAAACCCATCTTTTCCAGCTAGCTTACAGTAAACCCCCTATGCCTTTCTTCCTGCTTTGTCTCTGAGCGCCATGAAACCAATTGGTGACCGTGCGCGGTAAAAAATCTTTTAACATAACATAACATAACATACCACAGTCCTCAGATCCTCTCCCCTATACCTGGCACAAGCACTCCTACACTTTGGCTGTATAACTCACCGTTTGCACTAGGTTACCCTCACTCCCAGTCCTTGCTTTACCTGAGTTCCAAACCCTCCACTAATACGTCCTTCTCTCTCCTTTCATTTCGGTGGCTGTAACCTGAAACTTCGGGACCAGCGGATACCGGACCGAATCGCAAGCTGGAGTCCTTACGAAAACCTATCATCGACCCTGCCGCCTTTGCTCGGGAGAGAATCACCAGCCGAAGGAGAAAGTCCTATATGAAAATAAAGCCTTCACTTAAAACCTTCTTTAAAGCCTCGGACTCTGTTTCTACATCCCCTTCCCCTCCTCTCTCTCAGTCCCTCACCAAACCGGGACAGTGCCACTTGATGGGCCTTGATGGGACATACTGGGAGGACGGGAGGGAGGAGTTGGGCACAGCCTCACACTTACACCTGAATAGGCTGTGTCATGTCCGCACACAAAGGGTGGCATACCCCCCCTGCAATGAATCTGGAGACAGGACAGCAAGGGAGGACCTCTGTGCTCTTCAAATGCCCTTCTTTAAAGTCTCCTCCACTGCAAAGGCACAACCGGGTGTAAGCACTGGACCTCTGACATAACACCATCAGTACACTTCTGGACCTTTGGATACTCTGCCAAGAAGAAGGACTGCTGTGCTGCTGAAGGATTGATACTTATCTGAACTGCTGCTCTGGAAGAACGGCTGCCTTGCTGTGCTGACCTGCTGCACTCTTGCCTGGAGAGAAAGAACTGGACATGGAACCTGTATTGAACCCAGGACTCCAGAGTGACTCTAAGGGCTAGTTTGTTGGCCTTCTGATTTGAGCCTCAGGGACATAACAGGCTTCCCACAGCTCCTGGACCAGGTTTCAATGAGATCCTGATTTCTAATAGGCGCCTTTCATTCCTGGGCCCATGGAAGTGGTTTTTGGCTCCTAAAGTCAAGCTTTTGGGCTCTTTGAGAATGCAAACGGGCCAGTTAACTCCAGAACTGAGCCCCTTGCACAATGGATCAGCGCGAGCTGCTGCTAGTTCACCTCTCTGCACACCAAACATTGCCCACCGGCGTGGATCGCAATTGTAAAGCTCCAGCCCACCCATCCGAGCCACCCGGCCAGCTCTTTGTGCCATGCTGACCACAACCAGCGACGCTATCCTTGCTCCCAGCGTACTGCTTCCCAGCAAACTGAGCTCTTGGCACAGTTCTTCAGAAGGTAAAACTGCAGCAGGACTGACCTGGAACTATATCCAACCCACCCTGCATTGCGGTCGGCTTGAATTTTTGGATTTGTACCTCTCCAGTGTGAACTTTATTCTTTAAAAATTCATATCTCAAGTTCTACTTATTGGATTTTTGGAGTTTTGGTCTTACTTTATTTATAAAATGAAGCTCTATTATTCTAACCTGGAGTGGATTCATTTTTTGGTGTTTTAACTGTGTTACTGTTTGAAGTGTTGCACAAATACTGTACACATTGCCTCTTAAGCTAAGCCTGACTGCTCTGTGCCAAGCTACCAGAGGATGGGCACAGGTTAATTTAGGGTGTGTTGTGACTTACCCTGACTAGGATTGTGGTTCCTGCTTGGACAAAGTCCATACACTGCCAACCAGAAGCCCAATTCTTAACACTGAGAGACCTGGTTAATATTTTGGCTCCAAGGACTTCTGGGGGACCAGGACAAAGCCTTAAAGGTGATCAGTCAAAGGTGTGCTACTGCTGGCCTGAAGATTCAGGTTTTGCCGCTTAGAGCTTTTCCATAGCAGCAAATCCTATTTATTGGGACTTTGAAGGGAAAGTATCCGGCCTCGTGCAGCCCTCCCCAACAACAACAACAGACTACAGCCTTGCCCGCTGGACAAATCTGAGCTCCAAAAAGGGAGTAGGTACGAACATTGAAATCTTTCCTGATCGAAGGCGCGAAAAGTATTGCGCCCGTTGTGGACCTTCCTTGCGCACAAAATTTACTTTTTAGTGCTATATTTAACTTTAAACTTTAAACATTTATTCTTCCCCTTATTGCATTTTTGTTGTATTGTGGTCATTTTGTTAATTAAAACTTACTTTCTTTCTCTAAATTGGTTTGGCATTTTTTTGTGTTGAGTTTTGACTTTTTTACTGTTTTGAACCTTCATAAAAACTTTACACATTGCCTCTAAGTTACGTCCGTCTGCTCTGTGCCGTAGCTACCAGGGGTTGACCTCAGATTTATTTAGTGACTTTAGTGGTTCAGTCTAACAAGGACTGTGATTTAGACTTTAGGTAGGCAGATACATCCTCAACTAATACACCTGTTTTTTTTTACACATGGTCCAGCACTTTGTGAGTTTCCCCCAGCATGAGCCTCCTGTATCAAGCTTGATGTTAAGTTCGCTGCTTAATGGATGTTTGACATACGTGATTTTAAACCACATGTGTAGTGGACCAGTCACTGCAACTTCCAATGTTTCAAAATTCGATTTTTTTTCCTTGCAAGCCCCTATTTTTGGATTCCTAGCCAAACACACGGTGGTGCCAACAGTGACCTCGCTAATCATATTCATTAGGCTGAGTTCTATGCTACCCCCTTTGACTGTAAATGTTTTAGTGCAACATAATAGTATACAGTCTGCATTGCAAAATTACAGAGAGGGCACAAAAAGTCGGCATGCAATTTGCACCCACAATGTGCAACCTCTCTGTTGATACATCTAGCGCTAAATGATAACAATCAGCAGATGTTTACAAATTGCCAAATGTCACAGGACTTAGTTTCCCTTGTGGCCAGGAGGTATTTTCCTGAGGGGCAGCTACTCAGGTCACCACCAACTAGGGCATAGTGTAAAGACAGGGAAGTGGGCCATCTGATCCTGACATATACAGTGGAGAGTTCATTTACACGTTTCCCTTGGAAACCACTACTGTTGTACTTTGCAGAATCCCTTAAATTAAAAAACAGATTTAAAAAGTGGGAGTAAACAACTCATAGCAATGGTTACTGAGCTTTGTCCGTCGAGCAAGCAAACGTCAAAGGAAAAGTAATCACCAATATATTAAGATGAATACTACCGCTAAGAGATCAAAGACTGTAGGTCTGCCACAGTTCTGATATATTTGTCAAAAATCAAAGTTAGCAGAGGCTAGGTCCATAAAAATGAAGACTCCAGGTAAACGAAATAGAGCATGGTGGTAAAAGTTTCTCGAACTAAAAGTGCCCCAGAGGACTCTGAGAATGCTGCATGGTCGCTAAGCCAGACCTCAAAAAAGTTAGGCCAACACAGCATCAGAGCAAAACTCAGTAAAACCAAAAAAGTGAACACTACCTACTCTTTAACAACATTTTTTTTTTTTTTTACAGTCAGAGAGGGGAATGGGTGCCTAGGCGACCCTTTCCCTTTTGCCAATGGTTACTTCCTTTAAGATGTTGGTAAAGTTTCAATGTTTTGTGACCGGAGTTTGATTGCAAAACATTGGTATATAACATACTGATTTTATATTTGGAAGGAACGCCTACAACATGTGCCATCCAGACACCTAATTGGTATCCATTCGGAATTCCATTTTAGGGACCAGAAAAACGTTTCCAACTCTTCAAATGGGATTGGTACATAGGAAAGAACATTTTAGCATTTTAACTATCTCAAATGCAGAAATAGAGAAACTGTTAAAATGTTTTGTACTTCTGGCCCTAGGACAGGGAAGGGACTGGAGAGGGAATGTGGAGTTGTTCGATGGTATTAAACTGTTTTCAAATAAACCAGCTTGACAAGGATGCGGATTTCAAGTTTTTGAAATGTGAGGCGTTTGTTTTATAGAAGTCTGGTGTCAATTTGGTTTTGAATATGTATTGTCAATTAAATGCAAAAATCAATCGTTAAAGATCTATATTCATCAAGAAACGTTTTTTAAGTAAACTAAACGAAATATGAAAAGTGTAACCTTAACTCTGTCAACATCTTAAAATGAGTCAAAAGTAATGGAATGAATGACAAATGCATTCGCTCCCGAGTCTTGAAAGGGAATATCAGGACAGCGGCAAGCTGCAAACATTCTTATCTGATTCAAAAGAAAGTTATATTGCAGATAACTGATGACTAGATATGGGCTTTTATTTTATAACGCCCACTATCAGTTATTACTGGATTAAGCTGTAAATGCGTCTGATTAAAACTCAAATAACTCACAGGCAACCATTAACGTCTACTTCCAACACTGCCTCCATTTATAGCTATTTCGCACTCTTTGATAAGAGAACATAATCGTTGCAGTATAATATTTCAACTGCATGCATAACAAAGATAAAGTAATACATTCACCCACCCCGTAAGTAAAGACAGTCTTTTGCGTATCAGAAGGTATGATAATTAGAAAATGACTAATGCGTCACCTCCATAAAGAACCCTCCTTTCTCATAGGCTGCTTGTCTTCCATTCAGGTCTGGTTATTCATGTCTGGTTAAAGGTTGTGCACACAAGTATTTTATGATTCACTAGAACCAAACAACGATTCAGAGCCAAGACAGCAAGCACACAGATTATCAGCTACACAAACCAGAAGATGGCATGGTTCCTTGTGTGACATTATTTTGCTAGAAGATCATTTGTAAAAAAAAATGATTTGATATTTTACAATTTTATTTCATTAAAGTGTTTCACTGAGCAGGGAATATTTCGCAGATAGGCTGAAAGGGAGCACAGGGCCAATACAAGCTAACTTAAGTTTAGAGAGAAAAATGTGTTGCGGACAATGCCTTCAACAACCCTGGTGGTTCCACAGAGGCAAGGATTCAAAGCAGGGTTATAATCCTCTCTACCCCTGTTGGTCAGCCAGAGATTGACTACTGATTCTGTATCCAAGTAATCGAAGCAGAGGTTCAGGCACAGCAGGATGAACCTATTTTCAAAACTCTCTGGCAGGTAGGATTCTCAGTGTAGTAGGGAGTGAAGTTATTTCTCTTCATATTCGCTCAGTTTCTTTTATTGCTCAGGGGTGAAGCATGTATTTTAAAAGGGGAAACCAGTCAACTATTTGCAGTGAAACAGAGCCAATCCTGGTTAAACAACCAAACATCTTACAATTTGCAGCAAAGCAAATATGGGTTATGTTAACAGAACTATCTTAGAGTTATACACACCCAAAGTAAAAAATAGTGAAGCACCTCCTCATATGTGCCGCATTCTTGTCTGCATGCCCCCACTTCCTGAACTCTAACCCTTGGCTTGCCATTTCAGTTTCTGGAGGAAATATTCGGCCCTGAGCCAGTACTTGGACCAAGGTACTTGCAAGGCCTGGCCTCAATGATTCTAGTGGTTCTCTATTATGATTGTTAAAAGGTGATACCGTATGTGTCATAGACTCCTGATTTGGTGGTCCACTGATGGTCCCTCTCAAAACCTGGGCATATGTGGCCAGCTCTTTGTAGATGCAGCTGTGTTATAGGGCCAGAAGGTAACGTAGGTAGTTATCATCCCAGACAGAAATGTGCATGACATTTTGGATGCACTTCAGCGAGGCTGTTCAATCATTTCTTAACTATGATAAATGGTTCCGATTATACTTTTCGATCAAAAGTTCTAGTTAAAGTTCAGATTACATGTTAGATAGCAGGGCGTCCTATGCAAATGCGCAATTGAAAGTAATGTCTTTGTTTCAGGTGCAAATGTATGGTAGTGGAAATGCCCCAGTTACTTACCGGTAATCTTCATTACTCCGAGTATAGTCTTCCTCGCCACATGACTTACATAGTGAGCTTCAGCTCCACACCAGAACCCTCCAAAGCAAAAAGTTAGCCTCCCATGCCTTCCATCCCTTCCCAAGATGGCCGACCCATTACCACCTGACCTCTATAAGAGGCGGGCCGGCCCAACCCATCAGCCTGAAACAACCAAGCACAAACATGAAGCCGGTAGCCAGACAGGGAGGGAGGGATGGGAACTCATGTGGCGAGGAAGACTATACTCGGAGTAATGAAGATTACCGGTAAGTAACCGGGGCATTACCTCCTCGTTAGTCTTCCTCGCCACATGACTTACATAGTGAGCATATACCAAAGCCAAGCGGCTTCATGGAAAACTCACAAGAAACCAACAGACCAGAAGGGGATGCCCACGAAAGAGGGCAAACCCAACAGACCAGTACGAGTGGAAGGACCGCCCAGGAGAGAGGCAACCACGAGAAGGAGAACCAATCCAGGACCGAAGACACAGGGAAGGCTGAAAAACAAACCGGACCCCAGAGACACCAAGTGCCGCCAGGAAAACCGCCCCAACCGAAGGAAGGCAGAGATAGGCACCGGACCGCACGGAGCCAAAAGGGCAACAGCAACCAGGGCCAGAACAGAAAAGTGCAGGCTGACCAACACACCAGAGCAGCCCAACAGGCAGTACAAAGCGAGAGGGGAGCAAAAGTCCAAAGAGAGGAACCGAATGAACAGAGGGCATCCCCATCACAGCGACCCAACAAAAAGAATCACTAGCAGAAAGAGGCAACCAGTCCGTCTAACACAGCAAAACCGCAAGGGCGACCACAAACCCCGAGAGAGCCGAACCAGAAAAACTGGGAAGCGGCACCAGAGCCATCCAACAGAGAGGCAAGAGCCGGAAAAACGGAAAAGGGTGCCGAAAAGAAACAGAAGGGGGACAAACCCCCGTCACACAAAGGACCCCCGGAAGGGACCGCGACTCCAAGGAGAGAATCCAGGCAGGCACCAGGGAAAATGAACCCAGGAAGGAGCCGGAAACAACACCAAAGAGACCCGGAGGAGAACTGTTAGAAACGGGACCCTGGCCGGCCAAGACTCGCGTCGAGGTCAGTCAGGGATCACCATTTCTAAAGTCAGGGCAGGGGAGTCACACACCAAGGCAACCCCCACTCGCCCTCTAGGTAGCGTGGCGCGAGCAGTCTAGGCTAAACTTGGAGGCGGTATGAGTTAAGTATTTGCGCACGCACCCCAGCAACAACACCCAAGGCCCACCACAAAGAAAGACTCCACACAAGGATATATAAAAAATAGCCTTTGTATTATAATAAACAACACATTAGATAACACACAAACTTTACACTGTGCCAGGGGCACGGGCAGAATTTACAATGGGAATTATGTACAGGACAGGGCCACATGGACCACTGTCAGGGGTAGGCACTTGTTAGAAAATAATACTGGTAGATATACACTTATGTCGTAACCATAGAATGAGTAGCACCAAAATTATACATGCAACACAGATCCAGTAATCACTGGAACAGAGTAAAGACCTCCTACGCAACCCTAAAACACTGTAGGTAATCACGCAGGTAACTAGGACCTTCTCATCAGGACCTAAGGAAGGAATACCAACACCTAAGCAATTCACTCTTAGCAAAGGGAAGGAAACCTAAACATAAAATGAAACCTCAGCAATCCTCTATGCAGGTCGCATTTAGCAAAAGGGGATAACCATAAAAATACCTAATCAGGTCACTTTTAGAAAAGGTAAGCGGAATCAACAATTCACTATGCAGGTCACATTTAGCATAATGGATAAACATAAACAATCCTCTATGCAAGTCACATTTAGCAAAAGGGGATAAACATGAAATACCTAATCAGGTCACTTTTAGAAAAGGTAAGTGGGCATAAACAATTGCACATGAGGCAATAAACACAGAAGTGCAGATTAGAACATTTGCGCAAGAATCATATCAACAATAAATTACAATGCGCAGGGTGCACACAGCACAACACTCACAAATGTCCCTCAGGCCAACTGGCCTCGAAAGGGGCGGAATGCCCTGAGTCTCAGTGTCAGGGGGGGTCTGCGCAGGCAGCACAGACACAAAGCCTAAACGTGGCAACTGTCCACTAAGTGCTGGACAGTTGTAAATAGGACTGAGCAACGTTGGAGCCAGGAGGGCTCAAGAATCAAGGGACAAGGAGCCTCTCAGGGCTCACAAAGCACATGTACAAAGGTAGAGCTTCAGCGCTCTTAACACAGGCGATGAGCCTCTCTCTGGGCTCACAGGACAATGGGGAGCTCGGAGCCTCGTGGGCTCGAAAACGCAGATGTTCCCCTGAAGCCTCTCGGGCTCTAAAGATTCAAAATGCCACCAGAGCCTCGCAGGCTCTTTACACTTATGCCCACGATCGTTGGAGTCCCTCACGGGGGACTCAGGAATCAATCAATGCCCCTCGAGCCTCTCAGGCTCACAACACGCAACTTGCCCCTGGAGCCTCGGGGCTCCCAATCTTCACGAGCGCGAGGTCGCGCTACGAGGTAGGGGCGGACACCGGCAATGTGTCCCGACTCCCCTCTCCCTTTCCAGGCACTCACCGGGTGTCTGCTGGCTGGAGGCGTCTCCTCGGCGGCCGGCGCGGGGCTCTCCTCCACTCGGGGAGCCTCGAGGACAGAGCCGGCTGCTCCTCTCGCCTCCCGCCTGGCCTTGTCTCCTTTCCCTCCGCCTGACTTCCGCCGGGGCCGCCAATGGCAGCGCGGCCCTGGGGGTCAGGAGGCGGGACTTCCGGGTCGCTGCAGGCAGCGCGGCGGCCCGGCAACAGCTTTCACTCCCCCTCGGCTGCCGCGGTGATTACGGGAAAACGCCGGGTGGGCTCCGGCTTCAATCGATAAAATCTCCACGGGGCAATGCCGGGTGGCACCGGCCTTCAAATTAGAAATAAAGCGAGGTGGGAGCCGGCTGCTCCTCTCGCCTCCCGCCTGGCCTTGTCTCCTTTCCCTCCGCCTGACTTCCGCCGGGGCCGCCAATGGCAGCGCGGCCCTGGGGGTCAGGAGGCGGGACTTCCGGGTCGCTGCAGGCAGCGCGGCGGCCCGGCAACAGCTTTCACTCCCCCTCGGCTGCGGCGGTGATTACGGGAAAACGCCGGGTGGGCTCCGGCTTCAATCGATAAAATCTCCACGGGGCAATGCCGGGTGGCCCCGGCCTTCAAATTAGAAATAAAGCGAGGTGGGCACTCGCTCGTTCAAAAAATCGGCAATATCGGTCCCATTGCCGGGTGGCACCGGCAAGGCAAATAAAGCGCTCCCAAGCGCTCAGGGGCACAGGAGAAGCGCGCTCAGCGCTAAAAAGACAAGCAAAGCGCTATTAAGCGCTGGGGCACCAGGAAAGCGCTCCTAGCGCTACAAATCCAAGAAAAGCGCTTCCAGGCACAGCAACAGCTCCAGCAGGGTCTGGAGGCAGGCAGAGGGGCAAGGCAGGGCCAGAGCCAGCACACTGGGTCTCCAGGCAGGGAGACAGCCAAGTGGCGGTCCTCTTGGCCCCTGCAGCAGCAACAGCCCCCTCTGGCAGGATCCTAGGCAGAACCAAGAACAGGACAAATTGTATGGGGACACAGCCCCTTCTTATACAGCAAAATCCTTTGTCTCAAGGGTGCAGGGTGGGGGGAAAACCAGTCGCAGCTGATTCTGAAGTACTCTGTTTACCTCAACCACCCTCTCTATTCACTGGCAGGGCTAGGGCCATCAGTCGCACTACAGGGGGTGGAGCCAGCATTGTCCGGGGAAAGTCCAGGCCCATCAGGGACCAGGGGCACTCCTCCCAAGCCATCAAGCATGCTGATCTCACACTCACCACCGGGCAGACCCATCCAGCCTTCCTGGAGCCAGGCTCACCAGCCAGCTCCAGCCAATCACACTGCAGACATATTTTACAGTAATATGCCAAGTCCTAGAAATGGCATTTCTACACATGACACACACATGCCACATACACCATTGCAAAGCATTCATTCCCACGAACACGCACATACCAAATTCGAGCATGCACTCCCCACGCATCAGGAATTACTAGGGACACAGACATTCCCCATGCATCCCTATGGGAGAGCAGGCCAGCCTAACTACATGCACGCACTTTACTCTGGGACACAGAGAAAAAGTGCGCACAGACCAGAAAATCATCCACGCATATCACAGATCTAAAGCAAAAAGATTAGGGGTGAACCTGCCTTAAGGGCCAAGTCCAACAAGAACCAACCAGTCAAAGGAGAAGAACTGAAAACCCACAGGCCAGAAGGGAGGAGAAGAGGCAGAAATATCCAACCGGACAGGCACGGAAACACCCCACACAGGGACCAAGCAAACCGGCCCAGGAAGAAACACAAGAAGGGAGCGAGCCGCCGAAGAGAGCACCCAGGCAGCCATACAGACAGCCAGCCCACAACCGGGCCCAGCCCAGTGAGACAAAGAAGAACCGACTGGCACAGAAGCGCGGCAGCAACACACCAAAGGCGTGAAGAACAGAAGGGCAGGGCGAAGACGAGTCCGAGCCAAGACAAGACACCCAGGGAGCCAACAGGACCCGGGATCCCAAACCAGAAACAAAAACCAGCAAGGGAAGGAGAAGGGGCAGGACTCAAGACCCGCGCCCCAAGAGGCAAAACAAGGACCAAGAGCAGCAGGGTCCAAGCCAACTACCGCCGAAGCAGACGGAGACGCACACAGGGGAGCACCACCAACCGGACAAAAAAAACCTGGCCAGGCCAAACAAGCCCAGAAACCCAGGAAGCACAAAGCCGGGAGCCCGGACGAGAAGGCCGAAGAGCCAAAACCTGAGACCCAAAGGAAGCAGACAGGACCAGACGGACCCAGGAGACCCCTGAATCAGGCACAAAAATCGGCCCGACCCGACGAGAACAAGAGCGTACAGGGCCAGAAAAGCCGGAGCCAAAAAGTGACCCAGGCAAGGACAGCACCAATGCGCCAAAAGTCAACAGGGGCGAACCCCGCACACACCCCGGAGCACGAGGCAGGGGACAAACCCAAAAGAAAGGCAACCAACAAGCCCCAGCAAGGCAGGGGAACACCCCAGAGAAGCCAAGGACAGGCAAACGGAAGCCAGACGGGAAAAACGCCCACAGGGAAACCCCACCGACCCAGCACAGACCGGGAACCCAAGCATGCCCCCAGGAAGGCAACACCAACACACGGGAAGGAGGAACTCAGCCGTACCAGGAGACAGAGCGGGAAGGGCCGGGGGCAAAAAGAACGAAGGAAGGGCCAGAACAAAACACGACCTGAGGAAGGCCCCACCAAGGCAGCACAACACAGAAGGTCCAGCGAGACCGCCAAAAAGCCACCCCGCAACAAAACAGGGAAGAACGCACACCCCACCAGAGAGGGGCGCCGAACCCCTGTACCCTTTCTAAGAATAGGCACCGAGGCGAGAACTATCAGGTCCGTGGAATATTGAGCCCAAGACCCGCCGAGGCGGGGCTTACCTTCAAGAAAATCAACATGAAGGTGAGGAACGACTGTTCCAGAAACGGAAGAGGCCCAAAGAAGACCCCGCAGAGCCCGCAGGACCAAGGGAAGATCCCAAACAGGAACCAGGCACACAGCCTGAGGCCCCCGCAGAGAACTGCTCCGCAGCAAGGAATCAGACCCATCAGCCAGGAATGCCGTCAACCAGAGCCAAGGAGAGCACAGAAGGCGGACAGAAAGCAGAACAACGACACGCTTACAACCCAGGACAAGAGGACTGGGGTTAAATCCACCATACACATATGCACAACATGCCATCCCAGCGAGGAACAGCTAAACACCACCAGGGAACACCAGCCACAACATGTGCACGGGAGCGTGTGGGGAATACCACATCGCACACAACTGGCAAACTGGCAACCCCAGAGCCCTCAGGAGGCAGCCGAAGCGAACACGCCCCATGAGCACCCGCTGAGTACGTGAACCACACACGAAGAAGAGGGCGCAAGGGACGCCCGGCGAACAATGGAGCAGGAGGAGGAGGAGAAGAAACCACCGCCAAGGCCCTCGGAAGAAGAAAAAAAAACAGACTGCAACAATAGGAGCAGAAGCCAAAAGCCAACCCGGAGACCACAGAAGCAGCCCGAGAAGAAAGAACAGGAGCAAACAGAGGACCGCCCACAACAAGCAGGCGCCAACAGCCCCTGGAAAACCCAAAGGCCAAGCAGGACCGACCAGGAACTACCGCGGAGGGCACACAAAGGCCAAAAACACAGCCCCACAAGAGGAACTGAGAACCACCATGTCGACAGCACCAGGCAATGCCAGGTGGACTCCCATCCAGGCATTAGTCCCGACCATGCCCAATGACTGAGAACATAAGAGAAGAGTTGCACAAAGACCCCAAATCAACACCTAATCGGCAGGAACTGATCCGACATCTGAGGGCAGGACAGAGCACAGAGACACGGAACGCTGAGCGCTGGAACCGGGAATGTAAACCAGACACATAGCGACAAGGATGTCCAATGTAGAAAAAAACGAAATGAAACGCAAACAACGTAACAGTACAAAATGTGGAAAAAACTAAATAAATACCACTTTTGAAAAAGCAACACCCGGGGACACGGCCACCGAATAGGTATAACCTGAACCCTGGCCCGTGAGAGCTGGCACCACCAAAGGTAAACCACCCATTGAGCTAAAGCTCCTTCAAAAGAGTGAGGCACTGCTACAGGAAACAAGTGCTGGAACTGGGAATGGAAACCAGTCACCAAGCGACAGGGATGTGCAGGCACAATAAAAAGAAACGAAAATCATGCATTAGTGCAATGTGCGTAAAATTCGAAATAAATACAACGCATGAAAAATAATCACCGGGGGACACGGTCACAGCAAAGGCAGGACTCAAACCCAGGCCTGTGAGAGCAGGCGCCACAAAAGGCAATACACTACCCATCGAGCCACAACTCCTTTTAAGAGCGGGGCACTGCCACAGTAACAAGTGCAGGAACCGGGAAAGGAAACCAGACACTCAGCGACAGGAAGCCCAACACAGACCAATAAAAGGAAACGAAAATTATGCATCAGTCCAAAATGTGTTACATTCGAAATAAACACATCGACTGAAAAACAACCACCCAGGGAACACGGACACAGCATAGGCAGGACTCGAACCCTGGCCTGTGAGAGCTGGCGCCCCCCAAAGGCAAAACACTTCCCGTTGAGCCACAAGTCATGCAAATGAGCAAGGCACTTCCACAGTAAAAGAGAGCTGGCCAACAGCGCGACCCAGAACCGAAGGAAACAAACCACACCAGCGGGAAGGAACGGAATGGAGGAACGAACACAGAACACTCAAGAAAGTGATCCCGCCATCCAGCATAGGGTCACTACGACCCAAAAACAATGAAAACGTGGGGCCACTGTATACCACCACAGCAGCAGTAAAGAAGGCAGTCCGGACGCCAGAGCCGCCCCACCCGAAGGAACAGCCGAGCAAACTCAAAGCCAGGGGGAGCTAGACCCCGCACCCGGAGGCCGACCAGCGAGGCCCGTTAATGGCCAAACCCAGGAGGAGAAGCAAACATCCCGACCCCAACACACGGACGGACACAACGGGAAAAGGCACCCGCCGCGCCGCAGACCCTCGTGAAAAGACCCAAGCAGACCCCGGAGCACCGAGGAATGTACCTGCCCCGGCACCCGAAGGTAAGAAGAGGAGACAGGGACAGGGGGCGCGGCCGAAAAAATGGAAGAGCCCCGCCGCCAACAGGCACACACAGGAAACCAAAAGGCCGGCAGCCGGGCACCAAGCCGAGCAGGCAGCACCCCGGCCCGCCACATAGGGAATCAAGAGGGGCCGAGGGGAACAAATAGAAGCCGGGGAGTCATGAAATGCAGGGAAGGCTCCCACAAGGCCGAAGAGGCAACAAACGTCCACCCGGAAAAAAACAGTAGATGAGCACACCCCACCAGACATCCCACTAGGAGCAGGACCCAAACAACAAAGCCCGCTAAAGCATGGCATAAAGCAAAAACTGGAGGGGACGCAGGGCAGAACTCCCAAAAGCCCGCAAACACTAGGAGCCCGCTAGAGCAGAGCAGTGAACCCAATGGGACAGTGTGAGGGCTAGAAGGCAGGGGAACCAGAGAGCGAGCCCGCTGGAGCAGGGCCTCCCCCTAGGGCACTGGGACCCGCTGGAGCAGGCCCTCAGCCCAACTTACCTGATCAGACGCTCAGGAGAATCTGCAGCGCAGAACTAAAAAAACAGGCTGATGGGTTGCGCCGGCCCACCTCTTATAGAGGTCAGGTGGTAATGGGTCGGCCATCTTGGGAAGGGATGGAAGGCATGGGAGGCTAACTTTTTGCTTTGGAGGGTTCTGGTGTGGAGCTGAAGCTCACTATGTAAGTCATGTGGCGAGGAAGACTAACGAGGAGGTAATGTAGATTTACTTCCCACATGTGCTTTGGTCAACTATGCAGGTGGCGAGCACAAATACAACTGCCTCACCATAGTAATTTTGGAATACAAATGGCTAGCTTTGTAAACACTGTTTGCCACAGAAACACCCCTGACCATAAATTGCTACAACTTTAAATATAAGTAATACAGGTAATTTTAAAGCATTTCAAGTTAGTTACGGACTTGTTGGTTACTTTGCATTCTTATCGACACGCTGTGTCACAATCTAAAAAGCTTTGACAAGGCACTCATTTCAGTGGTTATAATGTTAATTTGATACAAACAGTTTATCACGAAGCACATCAGTTAACATATGTACAAATAACCAAATTCTCATCTCACATTACAATCAATGAGCATTAAATCACCCAAGAGGACATATGTAGGTATACCAGTCAGTCAAGATAACTTTATTTCGCCGACAGAATAACAGCATAAAAAGTATACTACAGACATGATTTCAACAATGATTAAAAATTAACATCATATTTTAAAGAAGAAGCATCTGATTAATAGATAACATAAAAAAAGAGAATTACAAGTATGACATATAAAACAATAATGATCTAAAATCAATACTTAATACATATATACACAAGTTAATAATGGAATAGCTTTTGTATGTGTCATACAAACCAGGCTAGGGAGTTACTCTCCTTTTTGAAGCAGCCATGAAAAATGAGGCCAAGCAGAAACATACCAAAGAATCCGGAAATGTCTGGAGGTACATAGGGCTGAGGGGCATTGTCTAAAATACAGTTCTCGCATAAGAGGGAGTTTATATCTATATCTCTCATTGATATACAATTTGTAATAAAATACAAAGCGCAGACCATTCTGAGAAGATCACATATCACAAACACAGGGAGGGAGAGCAGCAATCTCATAGGTTTAGGTGGATAACCTACCATAAGAGGAATATATTTTAAGGGAAATGTCAATAATATATATGTCTGTGTTGGAGGTTCGTAACAAATCTCAAATAAGAAATTGAGATATTATTTATACTAGGTGCTATATGGTATTGTCTCACTGTGCTCAAGTTAGAGTCATGTCTCTTCGTAACAAAATAAACAAATAAATGAACCGTCAGTTCTTTTTTAGTTATTGACATACATAACTTCGGATCCTCATATAAGCTAAGTAAGCCAACAGCCTGTAGGTTAGTTTCAATATATTTTAACCATTTTTTTGCCTACACCATCTAAATTCAGACAATCCTTTATGAGGTCTCTGGATAGAGTTAGATTTTCTTTTCTCCAGACTGAATGCCATAGGAGAATAGTAGTAATGGGGATCTTATCTGCAATATAAGGAACATTCAACTCAGAGTGACAATTATAAGTTGGGCAGGATTGTGGAACAGAAGCCATTTTTGTCAAAAAGCTATCCTCTATACACTGAAGTTTAGAAATATCAGATATGCTTGAGACAGCTGCCCCATATGAGGCAACGGATAGTGTTTTTTGCCTCTTAGATATTTTTTATTACTTAAATTGGCTTAGTTTTGAGTTTTTTTACCAATCTGAAAAGACCTCCAAGATTTTTTTCCATTAAATATCCTCTACTGGTCACCATACTTTGCCTGGTATTTTTCCTATCAAACAAGGTATACCACTTTGATTAAAGTCAGCTTCGAAAGGACCTATATGAGACATCGAGAATTAGCAAACTTATGTTAGTCTCTCTGCAATTAATATTTGTATCCTTGCAAGGGTGAACCATACCAGGATTGAACCTATTTGATAATCTATTCACTCCCTTTCTTCTGTTTTTCAATCTTAACCATAATTTTTCCCTTGTTAAATATTTGGGTGCTTGTCTAGACCCATAGTGAGGAATGTTGCCCGTCATTGGGTGTGCATCAGGACAAGTAACCTTAATCAATTTGTACTTCAGGTGACG
Organism: Lissotriton vulgaris; assembly: GCF_964263255.1. Taxonomy (NCBI): domain Eukaryota; kingdom Metazoa; phylum Chordata; class Amphibia; order Caudata; family Salamandridae; genus Lissotriton; species Lissotriton vulgaris. The sequence goes on along the minus strand of NC_141694.1, from coordinate 1,080,330,961 downwards.
TAATTCAGGCTACCTTTGGCCAGCCTATTTCTTTTATAAAGTATGCCCCTTTTGTGACAAAATCATTATAACGGCATTCACCTGTGTTTGACAGTGCCTCTATGTTCTCTGGGTTACTCTACCATACGGGAGCATAGTGACCATGTATCCCTGCTGAGCCATGTCTAAACCAGTTGGGAACATGAGTTTAGGAGAGGGTCTTGTCTGCTTCTTCGAAGTAGTTATTTATTCCTCCCTACTCAACTGCCTCAGCCGCAAGCCCATCTTGCATTGCTCTAACTACTTGATGTTTTGGTTCATGCATGGATATTGATGATCGTCATGGCGTTGCCATCCTTGTAAACAGAGCACTTGGCATTTGTGGCTGAGCCAGAGTAGCATGCTTCAGCCACTGCTGGGGTCAAACCACAAGATATCCAGAACAAAGACAGACTTCCTGTCACAGTTCTTTCTCTATCACATAGATACCATCTCTCACACCTTCACTAAACAACTAGATTCAAACAAGATTTTGCTCACAGATTGTTCCCAGCATGGCCATCAGTTTTAGTCTAACCTCAAATGAAAGCCAAGTTGCAGTGCACCACACTGTGAAGGAAGAATGCTTTAAATGGAAACCATTTTACAGAAATAAGGACCACATGCACCATCATTACTGTTGTTTCACAACTGAATTGTCGCACTCCCCTGTGTTATGTCATCATACATCAGAATTACTATTTCCTGACCTTAAAGACGAAACGATGAATGGAAGAGGACATGCAGTGCTAATAAATGCCCTCCTGCATATCTCTGTATACTGATTTTATGGGTGGAAATGGAACACAGCACGGTAAATATGAGGGTTGTATGACTTTACAAAGCGGTAACACAAAGCGCATACCTGTACCATGCATTTTCTACTGCGCATTCTTTTTACCTTGCATATACTTTGACAACTCATGCCTTTACCACAAAATTGAGAGGTTTCTTAAAGGTATATATATAAAAAAAAAAATTTAAGCAAAATCCTCAGTCAAGAAGACGCCGCGCACCACTTCAGGTTGGTTTTTAGTGCTTTATTTTATGGAAATATTCTCCCACCTACGCGTTTCGGACTATCAAAGTCCCTGGTCACGGTGTATAAACATTAGTCCATCATTTGTTTTGCAATTTTATACAATTACACCCACGTGGCTTATTATGATGCATTGTGGGTGTTGTAGGCACATTGCAGTTTCAATCGTATTTTAACACGTGTCAGATGCTATCAGCCTGAAGAGATTTCATCTATGATTTATGAGGAAAGGGTAAGGGTAGCATTTTTACCCATACTATTTTATTTGTTCAATTTTGAACAAAAAGAATTTTCATGAAAAACAACCACTGTTTATTTTATAAGTTGTCTCATGTTGGAGTTAATATTGGCTGAGTGCCTTTTAACCTCATTTTAGATTTCTCTCACAGACTTTTAGCATTTCAACAAAAACATTGATTTGAATATAATTCTGCTTTTCTACCACATTGAGTTAAACTATATACGGTGAATACATTTTTAGTTCAGTTCATAGATTTTAGCGTTTTGGTCAGAGTGTTATTCACCAAAGTCCTTTGTGTATGTCTTCTATCTTACAGTTTAGATTTTATAGACTGACATACATCTCATCGTCCCCATCCAATCCCAGTGGGGCCTTTGTTTTAAATCTTATAATCAGTTTCGATTCAAGGCGGCGTAGCCTTGTGATTCGATCTCCACCTCTCTCATTCGCATCAATCATAGCTATGCCTGAGTACGTTACATCTTTCCAAGTTTTTCCAGGGTGTAATTTCAGATGTTTCACTATTGCATAGCTGTAGTCTTGATTTGTTATTGAGCGAATGTGTTCCAATATTCGCTTTTTTAGGGCACATGTTGTTGATCCAATATATTTTTTTCCACAAAAACACTGTAGTTGGTATACTACGAATTGAGATTCACAAGTGATTTTGCTTTTGATTTCAAATTTGCGACCTCTTGGATGTCAGGTTTTTCATATTTTTTCCAATTTTGCAAGCCTTGCATGTTAGGCATTTCGAGAATCCCAACTGTTTTCTTTCCAGCCAGCTCAACGGTTTTGTTATTCGAAAGTGGCTGTTGACAACTGTGTCCTGTATTGAAGGTTCTTTTCTGAAGGTTATCAGTGGCCTTTCTCCTATTAGCATTCCAATATCAGAGTCTTTTTTAAGCACCTTCCAATATTTTGTTAAAATTTGTCTTATTTTAAAGCTTTCTTTCGAGTAGGTCAGGATCATTCGTGGTTTGTCGTCACTTGCTGGGTTTTCTCTAGGTTTGGGTATCAACGTCTCTGTTCTTGTTTTGTTTCTCGCTTTTTGTTCCCCTTGTCTGATGTCAGCATAATTGTATCCTCGATCCTTGAAGCGTTTTCTTGTTTCTGTGAATTTTGTCTCCATCTCAACTTCTTCCGAACAATTGCGTCGCATACGAAGAAATTCTCCATAAGGGATACTACGCTTTAAAGACGTGGGGTGAAAGCTTGAGCCAAAGAGAACCCTATTGGTGGAGGTCTTTTTTCTGAAAACAGTTTTTTCCAATTTGTTGTTTTGGACATAGACCTTGGTGTCCAAAAAGTCAATTTCCTGTTTCTGAATATTATACGTGAATTTGAGACCAACTTCATTCTGGTTCAACGCTTCAAAGTATTCCACTAGTTTCTGCTTAGGACCTTTCCAGAGGACGAAGAGATCGTCAATAAATCTCAACCAGAGTACCACGTCCGTGGTATACTGTTCATATTTTTCTCCCCAAGCTATGGTTTTTTCCCACCAACCTATGGTGAGATTGGCATAGCTTGGGGAAAATGACACGCCCATTGCACATCCACACACTTGAGTGTATAGATTTTTGTTAAAAAGGAAAGTGTTGTTTGTCAGGCAAAAAGTTATCATTTCGATTAGCATCTTTGTATGCCTTAACTCTGAAATCGGACGTTGTTGTAAGAAATAGGTAGTCGCCTGTAATCCGATTTCATGCTGGATTGACGTATACAGAGATACAACATCTATAGTTGCCAGCCAATATTCCTTGTGCCAGTGGGTGTTCATGATGTTATGAAGGAAATCACCAGTGTCTTTTATGTACGAACTTAAGGAGGGGACAATTGGTGCCAAAAAATAGTCAACGCAGGATGCTATGTTTTCACATAAAGATCCACAACTTGAAATTATAGGCCTTGCAGGCGGGTTGTTTAGGGTCTTGTGGATCTTCGGTAAGAAGTACATTGTAGGTGTGATAGGATGCAAAACCGTTAGAAAATCTTTTTCATCTTTACTTAGTAGACCTTTGTCAAACCAGCCAGCGATTTTCTTGTATATTGTTTGCATCACTTCAAGGCCAGGGTCCTTCGTCAGTAGTTTATAATTGCCTTGGTCATTTAGTTGTCGGTCCGCTTCTTTAACATAGTCTGTTTTATTTTGAATCACAATGTTTCCCCCCTTAACAGCTGATTTTATTTCAATAAAGGGGTTAAGTTGTAATGCTTTTAAGGCTGAACGTTCTTGTTTGCTCACATTTTCTTTTTTGTTATTCACATTTGACATTGTTTCCAATTCCGCAATTACCAAATCATGGTAGACATCAATGCGGTTGCCCGGATGAATTATTGGACAAAATTTGGATTTCCTTTTGAAATTTGTTTCTGAACGTGAGGCTATATGGATTCCCATGTCAGTTATCATTTGAGTATTAGTCATATCGGTCTCTTCAATTTGATGTGTCAATTGATAAGCTATCTCCAAACTATTTGCATCAGCCACCGTGAAGGTTTCCTGCTGTGATGTATTTGGTTCATTTGCATCTTTGTTTTTCTTTGAGAAGAATTTCTTTAACTTGAGTTTAAGTATATATTTATATACGTCAATTTTTGTTTCAACATCATCGTGATGTTTGTCAGGGCAAAAAGATAATCCCTTGCTTAAGACTGAAGTTTCATATTGTGTCAAGATGTAATCCGATAAATTGACAATTACTTTGGGATCCATCTTTGCAGATTTTTTTGTTATGTTCAGTATCTCTTTGAGGCTGTTCTGTTGCGTAGCGGATACCTTCGATTTCCTACTTCTCCTGGTTTTCCTCCTTGGTTTGAATTTGTTGTTTGACCCCTTCCTCCTCCTCGTGTCGGTTGGGTTCCTCGACCTCTTCCTATATATATTCACTGAAAAAACCATAGGTTTCACACCAGTTATAGTTAGCTGGAAATTTTACTGACATAAAACCATTGAAATTCCCACGTTATAGTTAGTTGGACTCAATATAACTTGCGCGCCTGCAATGCACTGCTGATGACGTCACATATTACATCACTCATGACATGGTCAGTGACATCACTCATGACATCACTGATGACACTAGCCAGTGAATGTGTGTCTTTCTGAAAAATCAATATGTTTTATATATGTATTTGTGAAGGTAGATGGACGAATAAATGTTTAAAAAAGTGTGTAAATGGTTGTTTATTTTTTATAAAATATTGATTGGTTAACTGGCATATAAAAAATCTTATTGAATACATATATTAGTGAATAATCTTTAAATATTTAAATATATGTATCAGTGTTTCACTTTGTGTATAAGTGGCTGCATGGGTTGGTGACTGACTCACTGTTTGTATGTGTTTTTAAGACAGCCTATGTGCAGGACTGTATGGGTGGATGAGTGTGTATATGTGTGTGTTAGTGAGTGAATGCCTGCCTCACTAGTGTCTTTATGAGTAACTACATCTGTTTTAATCTAGTATATGTGAGTATTGATGTATATAAGTGAGTATATGTGAGATTGAAAGAGTTCCTGTTTAAATAAGTATGTGTTTCTATAAGTGATTGTTTAAGAGAGTAAGTATGTGTAAGTTTCCTTAGAAGTAATGTGCTAGTGTGTGTATAGCTGTGTATGCAAATAAATGGATGTTCAATAGTTTATTTGCATGTGTGAGTAACTTTTGGATGACTGTCGGTGTGTAACAGGATGTATATGTGTATCACTACATATGATGAGTGAGTATATGTATGAGTGACTATATAGAACTGTTGCTGAATGAGAGGATGTGTATATAGATGGTGGAATTACTGAATTGGTTGTTGTAACTGGTATGGGTATCTCCATTTTTAAGAAAATGTTGGTTTCTATTTTTGAATATGTGTTTCAAGGGTTACATTACACTGAAAGGAGGTCTGTCATTCTGTCACAAGGATGGTGTCATCAGTGATGTCATGAGTGATGTCACTGACCATGTCATGAGTGATGTAATATGTGACGTCATCAGCAGTGCATTGCAGGCGCGCAAGTTATAGTGAGTCCAACTAACTATAACGTGGGAATTTCAATGGTTTTATGTCAATAAAATTTCCAGCTAACTATACATGGTGTGAAACCTATGGTTTTTTCAGTGAATTTAATAGGTTTTTTAAATGCTAATTCCTAACTATAACTGGTGTGAAACCTATGGTTTTTTCAGTGAATTTCATAGGTTTTTTAAATGCTAATTCCTAACTATATATAAGGCCCCAAACCTATGTTTTTTTCAGTGAATTTCAAAATGTTGTTAATAGCAAATGTCTATAGCTATGAAATGTAATATTTTTGAAAATGAAGGAATCCTATATTATATTTGTATTTAAAAAATTTTTTAATGTATATATTTATTTATTTTTGCCCGCGGCGCGCTCCCGGTGAGCGTCCCGGAAAGCGTAGTCTTTTGAAGCGCCCTGGGTCGCGCACCGGGGAGCGTCCCGTTAGCGCCAATGCCGCAATCAAAAACATCATTGTGACGTACCACGTAGCCATGTCCACGTGATACGCACGGCGTGAACGCACCCGGAAGCACTCGAGCGCATACGATCGCGCAACGTAAGCATCCGACGCACTTACGTGACGCGCCCCAGGGCCTGCACCTGGGGGCGCGTCGGGTCATGTGACCTGAAAATAACACTTTTAATTGGTGCAGAACAGTTTTGGTTTCATAATGATGAAACCCCTGGTCTTGTGACCTAAAAATAACACTTCTCATTGGTTCAGGACATTTTTTTTTCTCCAAATGGTGAAAGCCCCCACCTTTTTTCCTTATTCTGACTTTGTCCTTTGGCTGAGGAAGACCTGTTTTGAAAACTTTGAGGTATATTTTGTACTTTGAAATGGCTACAGTAGCAGCATCAGCTGGCGCATCTGCACCACCACCACCACCACCACCAAGAGGACCACCACAACATCACATTGGTGGTCAAGAAGAAGAGGAGGAGGAGGAAGAGGAGGAGCGGAGGAGGAGGAGGTGGCTGGAAGAACACAATACCCCCTACCAACCCAAGCCACACATTGTATGGGAGTTTTTTTCCATCCCTGAGGGAAAAAAGAAAGTGAATGCGGGCGGCAAAGGTGACTTGCCTTATCTGTGACATGGAACTTTCAAGGGGTAACCCAAATAAAAAATATTAATTTGGGAATAATACCATGATTAGGCAAATGCAGCGCAAGCATCCGAACAACTATGCTGCCGCAGAGATGAGAGAACTGGCTAGCAACCCTTCCCAATCTACACCCAGCACCTCCAAACGAAAACAACCCACTCCATTGGGACCAGAGACAAGGGAGACAATCCCTTGCATACAACCACGGTTTGGAGAATTTAGGGTCACATGTATTTTTTGTGGTAAGACCATCTCCTATGGTGAGCAGAGCCTAAAGCTCATCCTCCTTGCTGGTGACAACCACAATTGCCCCAAAAAACCCTAATTTTTTCCTTATTTTTTTTTTTACTCCAGTTGAGCCATTTTCAATTCCCTGTTTTTTGTTTCTCCCCATAAAAATAACAAAAAAATACAAAATAGTTCATAAAAGCCAAAAAAAGTACAAAATGTTCAAAAAACATAAAAAAAATATAAAACAACAAAAAGAAGAAAAAAAACAGTTCTTTTTAGAACTACGTCCAAATTATAAAAAAAGGCTACATTTTTTTAAAACTCTATCATTCTTTTTTCCCATGGAACGCTCCCCGGTACGCTCCGCTGTGCGCGTACCGGGCGCTCCCCCCGCGCAAATCAAAAAGCCCTTTTATAGCCCCCACATCAAACCTAGGGGGTCAGGGGGGGTCTACTCTGCCCCCTTATGGTCATTTCCCCCTTTGTTTTAGCCACCACTTGTGTCTCGATCCAACCGAGACACAAGATGGCGGCCGCTCCGGACTGTTTCGAATGTTTACAGACACCCGAGAGCCAATCAGCTTTCCGTGCGCACCTCGCGTGACGTGCCCGGAGCGCGCCCCGGTGTGCGTACCGGGGCGCGGCCATAGATATATATATTTTTTTGAACCTAAATTACTCAAAAACCACTGGAGCACATATCTTGAGACATAGCAAAGGCACATCGGGCTACCAGTCCCTACAATTTTGCCAAGTTTGGTGGAAATCCATTCAGCCGTTCGGGCTAAAAGTGAGTTCGACCGCCCTACGGAAATTAACATGGGGAAAACACATTTTGGGACCCCCTTTTATCTCGGCCCCCAGTTCACGAATCCCCCCCAAACTTTCAAGGAAGGACCGAAGCTCCGCGAGGCAAATTTTCAGGCAGATTCGTCAACCGGTGCCAAAGTTATTCACAATAGAATTTTGAGATTTTGCATTGAAAAAAATCCTAACTATAACTACCTACTGACGACCGCCAGTAGGATATATATATATATATATATATATATATATATATATATATATATATATATGTATATATATATATATATTCACTGAAAAAAACATAGGTTTCACACCAGTTATAGTTAGCTGGATTTTTTACTCATACAAAACCATTGAAATTCCCCCGTCATAGTTAGTTGTACTCACTAAAACTCGCTCGCCCGCAATCCACTACTGATGATGTCACATATTACATCATTCATGACATGGTCAGTGACATCACTGATGACATCACTGATGACATCTCAAATGACATCACTGATGGCATCATCAATGTGACAATTAAATACACCTCATCACACACTAGTATAATCTTTCATCACTCACTGTAAAATAGAAAGTGCCATATTTGAAACCATTGACACACCAATAGAAATTTCTAAACACCCACTCAGTTATTCATAGAACTATACACACATCTAATCACTTACCTATAGATTGTGTTATATGCAGTGAATAATCAACAGAACACTATCAAATACACTTATACACCTATTTCAACATTACACACCAGCACACATTGTATTCACTTATAAAGACATCCTTCTGACTTATGCAAACAATTGATTATACTTACATTTACTCACCTACACACTTATACAAACACCACTTCATCTATTTATATAGATAGTAACTCACACTTAGTGTGTTATAAAATCACTATTGCAAGTATACAGTTATCCATATAGTGACTCATACAATCACTAAGTCTTAGGCACACTTAATTAGATTTAACTGTCACATACACTGCCTTTTTTTCAAGTTTAATGGAGATGTACCATTGAGAGAAATATTTCATCACCACCACACCCATAAACATATACACTCACTGAAACAACTGTTATAAAATGTAGTCTTAACCTCATATACCTACTGAGTGAACTATTCACACATTTTTTGGCAATCACACACCCACCCACCACCAAACCACATAGACATTCATTTACCCATACAAATACAAAGTTAAGAAACCAATAACAGCTATAGTCTTTAACATAGCAATTAAGACAAAGCAATAAAGACTTCCACACAGTTTAGTAACTACACATTATATATAGTGAGACTCTACAAATTAGTCAAGGAAACAATCAATGACACTGTTACTAAATCCACCATCCACACATTTATATGTATATATCCACTCATTCTTCAATGCAAAGTAGTGTATTTATGATACACATTTAAATATCAAAGCAAACCACATTCACTGGATGATGTCATCAGTGATGTCATCAGTGATGTCATGTGAGATGTTATCAGTGATGTTACTGACCATGTCATGAATGATGTAATATGTGACATCATCAGCAGTGGATTGCGAGCGCGCGAGTTATAGTGAGTACAACTAACTATAATGGGGGAATTTCAATGGTATTGTATGAGTAAAATGTCCAGCTAACTATAACTGGTGTGAAACCTATGGTTTTTTCAGTAAATTTCAAAGGTTTTTTAAATGCTAATTCCTAACTATAACAAGTGTGAAACCTATGGGGCCTTATTTACGAGCCCCTTGCGCCTCCGAACGTCACTTTTTGTGACGTTCCGGTGGCGCAGAAGACTGAGTGATATTTATCAGGCAGGACTAAGCCACTTTTTGTGGCGTAATCCTGCAGGATAAATATCAGTCCCTTTAACGCAGTGTCCTGCGTTAAAGGGGCGTGCAATGGGTGTTGCTGGGGGATGCAGCAGCATCCATGGACTTGAGTAATTTATAGCATCCTCAAAGTCAGTCTTTCAAAAAGTCCAAAGTATAGGACATGATAATCCAAATCCAAATGTTTCTCAAGAAAAGTCATAAACCGTGTCCGTTGGTCATATCTGCCCAAACGCCGATATTCCGAACGATTGAAAATGACTTTTCTTGAGAAACATTTGGATTTGAATTATCATGTCCTATACTTTGGAATTTTTGAAAGACTGACTTTGAGGTTGCTATAAATTACTCAAGTCTGCCCGAATTGTGTGGGTAAAATTGATACCTAGTCACTTTGAATAAGAATGTACTTACGACTCGTCTAACATTTGGAAGAAATATCTAGTTATTTGACAACAGGATACCAACATAACTTGAAGGAAATAAGAACGCCCTGAAGAAGTTCTGTTGTACAGAACGAAATGCGTCGGCTGGCTGTGGTACATTAACTTAAGGAAAATAAAAGCATTTGAATATACACCAAGATTCAGCGCTTCAATAAGGACTCTAAGTGATATGATTTGATTGGACTTGTTGTGCAAGTGGTGCTGTGCCAAACTTTGGAATATTCTCCGCTACTCTCTAATACTCACTCTCTACTACTCACTCCCTACTACTCACTATCTGCTACTCACTATCTACTACTCACTACTACTCACTCTCTACTACTCTCTACTACTCACTCTCTACTACTCTCTCTCTCTACTACTCACTCTTTACTACTCACTCTCTACTACTCACTCTCTACTACTCACTCTCTACTACTCACTCTCTACTACTCACTCTCACTCTACTACTCACTCTTTACTACTCTCTACTATTATCTCTCTGCTACTCACTCTCTGCTACTCTCTACTACTCATTCTCTACTACTCTCTACTACTCACTCATTACGACTCTCTACTACTCACTACTACTCACTCTCTACTACTCAATCTACTACTTACTCTCTACTACTCTCTACTACTCGCTCTCTACTACTCACTCTACTACTCTCTACTACTCACTGTACTATTCACTCTACTACTCTCTACTACTCACTCTCTGCTACTTTCTCTACTGCTCTCTACTACTCACTCTCTACTCTCTATTACTCACTCTCTACTCTCTACCTCTCTACCTCCCTCTACTTCTCTCTCTACTAGTCTCTACCCCTCTACCTCTACACCTCTACCTCTACACCTCTACCTCTACACCTCTACCTCTACACCTCTACCTCTACACCTCTACCTCTACACCTCTACCTCTCTACCTCTACACCTCTACCTCTCTACCTCTCTCTATACACATACATATAAACATATATATATGAATATATATGCATATGCATTTATGTATGTGTATGTGTATATATATATACATACATATATAAACATATATAATCTGCATATCTATATAAATACAAATATAAATGCATGCATACATATACATATATGCATACATATGCACGTTATTTACATGAAAGTTTGAAAAACACTAATAAAAGCTTCATATGTAAAGTAAATTGCAGCTGCATACTAATACATACACAGCATATTCAATTTTGCAGGACAGATATTTCTTGATGGAATGCGTCTTAAAGCTAAATGTCGTTTGATACGTCTTGGTATCAATACCAAACTGACACGCCTTACAATTGGCACATTTAAAAAAACCTGTCCTGGACGTGAGCCATGAACTGGAAATCAACATCCTCTGGGTTATTTTTCACTAGAGCATTACCCACAGTTGCAGTTTTTCTAAAGATAGCAGGTTTTTTCGGCATTGTTCCACCTATAATGGGGTTCCCCAGTACTATTGGCCAATTGCGGCGTATAATAGCCCTTATCTTTCCTTCCTGTCTTGAGTACCCCAATATCAGCCTGGTTGGTTCATTGGAAGTTGTACCAATTGCACCCTTAGGCTTAGGTTTGTATTATAGCAAATCCTGTCACGCACTACACTTGGATTTAGATATTGCCGCATTGATGGTTTGAGTGTTGTACAGTCTCTGGAGGAATCTGTTTTTACATTCACGTTGTTTGATTTAAAAGTCATGATTCTCACTACAGATTCTTCTTATTCTCAGCATTTCCCCATAGGGGTGTTGTGTATAAGATGGGGCGGATGTGCGCTTTTTGCCATCATGCTGGGGTAGCTGTTTCCCCCTCTACATGCCGTGGCGTCCTATTCCTTTGAGAAAGGTCAGGGAATGACCGAAATGCATCAGGAAATGTTCACGCTATAAACAGCAAATAAATGCTTTTAATCACGGAAAGTGTGTGACTCAACTCCTTCTCCAGTGGAGAAACCTGCTTTGATATATATATATATATATATATATATATATATATATATATTCCCATAATCAGCTTCTGTGTTTCAGTGTTTACACTGCAAACCTCTGAAAAAAGGTAAAATAAAAACGTGAACTTTCCGGGAGAAAGTGGCATCGAACTGACAATGCATTGTGGGACTTGTATTTTGAGCGCAAGGTCACGTGAGGAAATTTTTTTTAAAAGGCAGGCACGAATGCACTTTGCAGATTGGGCATTCCTACTTCCTGCTTTGAGAAAGGCTACTCGCCGAAACGTTAGCTTTTGGAAGTCTGCTGCGCTGCTGTAAATACCTGAATAAAAGCGCTTTCTCTGCAGTATTGGTCCTCACGAGTTGGTGTACACTGGATGGTGTGTTGATGGGTTACTCCGAGCCCATTGTTGTGAGGACGCCTTGAAGGGTCGGGGCTCCAGTATCGGGAGAACTTGTGTAGTAATCAAAACGAGGAGCATGACCCACCCACGCACCAGAAACCTACAATAGGATGCTACTACAGCGAAAACGTGGTGCGAGGTGGAAAGGATTCGTGAAGGGTGACATCCTTCACGAGCGTGCTGGAACTGAAGGGGCTTTTTTCAGGTGAAGGAAAAATCGAAAAATCAACTTCACATTGAGGATCTACATCTTGCCTGACTACTCGCCTAAAACCCACATTTACAACGATGACATTGTCATTTAAGAACACTGCAAACCTCTGAAAAAAGGTAAAATAAAAACGTGAACTTTCCGGGAGAAAGTGGCATCGAACTGACAATGCATTGTGGGACCTGTATTTTGAGCGCAAGGTCACGTGAGGAACATTTTTTTAAAAGGCAGGCACGAATGCACTTTGCAGATTGGGCATTCCTACTTCCTGCTTTGAGAAAGGCTACTCGCCGAAACGTTAGCTTTTGGAAGTCTGCTGCGCTGCTGTAAATACCTGAATAAAAGCGCTTTCTCTCCAGTATTGGTCCTCACGAGTTGGTGTACACTGGATGGTGTGTTGATGGGTTACTCCGAGCCCATTGTTGTGAGGACGCCTTGAAGGGTCGGGGGCTCCAGTATCGGGAGAACTTGTGTAGTAATCAAAACGAGGAGCATGACCCACCCACGCACCAGAAACCTACAATAGGATGCTACTACAGCGAAAACGTGGTGCGAGGTGGAAAGGATTCGTGAAGGGTGACATCCTTCACGAGCGTGCTGGAACTGAAGGGGCTTTTTTCAGGTGAAGGAAAAATCGAAAAATCAACTTCACATTGAGGATCTACATCTTGCCTGACTACTCGCCTAAAACCCACATTTACAACGATGACATTGTCATTTAAGAACACTGCAAACCTCTGAAAAAAGGTAAAATAAAAACGTGAACTTTCCGGGAGAAAGTGGCATCGAACTGACAATGCATTGTGGGACCTGTATTTTGAGCGCAAGGTCACGTGAGGAAATTTTTTTTAAAAGGCAGGCACGAATGCACTTTGCAGATTGGGCATTCCTACTTCCTGCTTTGAGAAAGGCTACTCGCCGAAACGTTAGCTTTTGGAAGTCTGCTGCGCTGCTGTAAATACCTGAATAAAAGCGCTTTCTCTCCAGTATTGGTCCTCACGAGTTGGTGTACACTGGATGGTGTGTTGATGGGTTACTCCGAGCCCATTGTTGTGAGGACGCCTTGAAGGGTCGGGGCTCCAGTATCGGGAGAACTTGTGTAGTAATCAAAACGAGGAGCATGACCCACCCACGCACCAGAAACCTACAATAGGATGCTACTACAGCGAAAACGTGGTGCGAGGTGGAAAGGATTCGTGAAGGGTGACATCCTTCACGAGCGTGCTGGAACTGAAGGGGCTTTTTTCAGGTGAAGGAAAAATCGAAAAATCAACTTCACATTGAGGATCTACATCTTGCCTGACTACTCGCCTAAAACCCACATTTACAACAATGACATTGTCATTTAAGAACACTGCAAACCTCTGAAAAAAGGTAAAATAAAAACGTGAACTTTCCGGGAGAAAGTGGCATCGAACTGACAATGCATTGTGGGACCTGTATTTTGAGCGCAAGGTCACGTGAGGAACATTTTTTTAAAAGGCAGGCACGAATGCACTTTGCAGATTGGGCATTCCTACTTCCTGCTTTGAGAAAGGCTACTCGCCGAAACGTTAGCTTTTGGAAGTCTGCTGCGCTGCTGTAAATACCTGAATAAAAGCGCTTTCTCTCCAGTATTGGTCCTCACGAGTTGGTGTACACTGGATGGTGTGTTGATGGGTTACTCCGAGCCCATTGTTGTGAGGACGCCTTGAAGGGTCGGGGGCTCCAGTATCGGGAGAACTTGTGTAGTAATCAAAACGAGGAGCATGACCCACCCACGCACCAGAAACCTACAATAGGATGCTACTACAGCGAAAACGTGGTGCGAGGTGGAAAGGATTCGTGAAGGGTGACATCCTTCACGAGCGTGCTGGAACTGAAGGGGCTTTTTTCAGGTGAAGGAAAAATCGAAAAATCAACTTCACATTGAGGATCTACATCTTGCCTGACTACTCGCCTAAAACCCACATTTACAACGATGACATTGTCATTTAAGAACACTGCAAACCTCTGAAAAAAGGTAAAATAAAAACGTGAACTTTCCGGGAGAAAGTGGCATCGAACTGACAATGCATTGTGGGACCTGTATTTTGAGCGCAAGGTCACGTGAGGAAAATTTTTTTAAAAGGCAGGCACGAATGCACTTTGCAGATTGGGCATTCCTACTTCCTGCTTTGAGAAAGGCTACTCGCCGAAACGTTAGCTTTTGGAAGTCTGCTGCGCTGCTGTAAATACCTGAATAAAAGCGCTTTCTCTCCAGTATTGGTCCTCACGAGTTGGTGTACACTGGATGGTGTGTTGATGGGTTACTCCGAGCCCATTGTTGTGAGGACGCCTTGAAGGGTCGGGGCTCCAGTATCGGGAGAACTTGTGTAGTAATCAAAACGAGGAGCATGACCCACCCACGCACCAGAAACCTACAATAGGATGCTACTACAGCGAAAACGTGGTGCGAGGTGGAAAGGATTCGTGAAGGGTGACATCCTTCACGAGCGTGCTGGAACTGAAGGGGCTTTTTTCAGGTGAAGGAAAAATCGAAAAATCAACTTCACATTGAGGATCTACATCTTGCCTGACTACTCGCCTAAAACCCACATTTACAACGATGACATTGTCATTTAAGAACACTGCAAACCTCTGAAAAAAGGTAAAATAAAAACGTGAACTTTCCGGGAGAAAGTGGCATCGAACTGACAATGCATTGTGGGACCTGTATTTTGAGCGCAAGGTCACGTGAGGAACATTTTTTTAAAAGGCAGGCACGAATGCACTTTGCAGATTGGGCATTCCTACTTCCTGCTTTGAGAAAGGCTACTCGCCGAAACGTTAGCTTTTGGAAGTCTGCTGCGCTGCTGTAAATACCTGAATAAAAGCGCTTTCTCTCCAGTATTGGTCCTCACGAGTTGGTGTACACTGGATGGTGTGTTGATGGGTTACTCCGAGCCCATTGTTGTGAGGACGCCTTGAAGGGTCGGGGGCTCCAGTATCGGGAGAACTTGTGTAGTAATCAAAACGAGGAGCATGACCCACCCACGCACCAGAAACCTACAATAGGATGCTACTACAGCGAAAACGTGGTGCGAGGTGGAAAGGATTCGTGAAGGGTGACATCCTTCACGAGCGTGCTGGAACTGAAGGGGCTTTTTTCAGGTGAAGGAAAAATCGAAAAATCAACTTCACATTGAGGATCTACATCTTGCCTGACTACTTGCCTAAAACCCACATTTACAACGATGACATTGTCATTTAAGAACACTGCAAACCTCTGAAAAAAGGTAAAATAAAAACGTGAACTTTCCGGGAGAAAGTGGCATCGAACTGACAATGCATTGTGGGACCTGTATTTTGAGCGCAAGGTCACGTGAGGAACATTTTTTTAAAAGGCAGGCACGAATGCACTTTGCAGATTGGGCATTCCTACTTCCTGCTTTGAGAAAGGCTACTCGCCGAAACGTTAGCTTTTGGAAGTCTGCTGCGCTGCTGTAAATACCTGAATAAAAGCGCTTTCTCTCCAGTATTGGTCCTCACGAGTTGGTGTACACTGGATGGTGTGTTGATGGGTTACTCCGAGCCCATTGTTGTGAGGACGCCTTGAAGGGTCGGGGCCTCCAGTATCGGGAGAACTTGTGTAGTAATCAAAACGAGGAGCATGACCCACCCACGCACCAGAAACCTACAATAGGATGCTACTACAGCGAAAACGTGGTGCGAGGTGGAAAGGATTCGTGAAGGGTGACATCCTTCACGAGCGTGCTGGAACTGAAGGGGCTTTTTTCAGGTGAAGGAAAAATCGAAAAATCAACTTCACATTGAGGATCTACATCTTGCCTGACTACTCGCCTAAAACCCACATTTACAACGATGACATTGTCATTTAAGAACACTGCAAACCTCTGAAAAAAGGTAAAATAAAAACGTGAACTTTCCGGGAGAAAGTGGCATCGAACTGACAATGCATTGTGGGACCTGTATTTTGAGCGCAAGGTCACGTGAGGAACATTTTTTTAAAAGGCAGGCACGAATGCACTTTGCAGATTGGGCATTCCTACTTCCTGCTTTGAGAAAGGCCACTCGCCGAAACGTTAGCTTTTGGAAGTCTGCTGCGCTGCTGTAAATACCTGAATAAAAGCGCTTTCTCTCCAGTATTGGTCCTCACGAGTTGGTGTACACTGGATGGTGTGTTGATGGGTTACTCCGAGCCCATTGTTGTGAGGACGCCTTGAAGGGTCGGGGGCTCCAGTATCGGGAGAACTTGTGTAGTAATATATATATATATATATATATATATATATATATATTCCCATAATCAGCTTCTGTGTTTCAGTGTTTACATCTGTGTATATATATGAAATTGTAGCGCAAATTTTACCATTATATATCATCTTGTGATGGTTTTTATAGTTGCTTTTACTGAAAATTTGTAAATATTGCACAATCACTATGCACTTTAAATGTTTTAATGCACTTGCACTTCAATTTGGCATCAAGCATGGGTTTTATTATTCCTTTTTAAATAAACAGACATAGAATGGAGATAATGTTTACATTAATGTTATTACCATAGAGAGGGTACGAGGTTAATATGTCCGACTGTGTTTTAGAGGCGCTCATTTGAAATAGAAAATACTATTTCATCACTATGATTTTATATGTGAGCGCACATATTACATTTGGCGTTGAAAACAGCTACGATTTACAATTGGTAATTTGAATGTTGGAACCCATCATTATGATTTTAGGCCGATTAACAATGCCGTTTTTACATGGGTTTTGTTATATCAATTATTTCTAATTTTTTCCCTTTCATTACTTTGTGAAATGGTACCGTATTTTTTCTATGTCGGTTAACCAGGTGTTTGATGTCAATCTTAATGCGCACAGTATTTAAGCACTCCCATTTATATTTTGATGCCATGTGATCAAGGCTGTTGTACGACAGCCGAAATGCGTCATGATGGTGGAGAGGAGAAAATAAACCACTTCATTTCACAAACTTTGGTGTCTGAGAGATCTGTACCTGTGGCAATCGCAGCATCAAGGGCTGAAGAGACAGGATATTGTTTCCATACAATTCGGGCAGAATACGGCTGTTTCTGCCTTCACGGATCCTCCTTTCACAACGAGCTACCGGGCTGAAACGGCCGACACCGCGGAGGCGGACCTTGCACTTGACCTGGAAGGAGTAATCGAGTCGGCAGCTCCCCGCACGGGAAGGAAGAAGCGGCAAGCACTCTCAGCAAGAACGTAGTTTTCTGAAGCAGCACCTCATAGGAGTCGGAGGACCCCGACGGACTACGAGGTATCTGCGGTAAGCCGGAGAGGGCGCGCTGACACACACACGTGTGAATACCCTATTGTGCGGGAGAAAGGATATTGACACTTTTGAGATAAGCTCCTATTTCCGTGAGTAGACTACGGTTAGGAGCAGTGCATTGTTTATTTTCTCCTAAATACAATGTCCAGACCAGCGGAGGCTTTAAAAACCGGGAGGCACTTGCTGATGCTATGTTTGTGAACCTTCCGGCAGTGAGAAACGATAAGGAAACCACGGAGGACAATAACTCCAGCACCGATTTAAAGGGCAAATTGAAAAAGTTGGAAAAGCTGTTGAAAACTGAAACCACTAAATGGTGGGAGAAACGCTCGCTCGAAAAGTACTTAGAAGTGGGCAGAGTTCCGAGGGGATTGAGGGTTCTCATAGCGCCATCTTTTGAGAACCCCAATCCCCTCATGTTGAAGGAATGGGCAACCAACAATCTGGAGGCTTCCAGAAATATGATTTGCATACTGATAAAATATGCGGAGATTGATAGGAATGAGATTTTAAAACAAATTGAAGCATTGAATAGTGAATTGGACACACACAAGGACAAAGAGTACATCAAAAAATATAGAGATGACATAGATGCCAGATTGGCCAAACATCAGGAAACGATCAGCCTACGCAAACAATATAAATTCGCCCGAGACAAACAGGACTATGAGACGGGCATAATTTTCAATTTTGCTCGGAAATACGACACAATGAAGAGACAAGCGCTCATTCCTAAAACCGCCGTTCAAGTATCTAGTGAAGGACCAGAAGTGGGTCTTTCAGAGGCGGAATTAAGTTCAAACACTAGCAGTGTGTGTTCGGATGACGAGCAGGCGGGGGTATCTACACGTGCACAAGTTCCAACTCACTTTGCACCATCCGAGGAATTGGGTTTTTTAATCGAGGACAGGTTCAAAACATTGCGACCAAAAACCAAACAACAGCGGAATATAACCGGAAATGCAAAAATTACAAATGCAACGAAAGGAGGAAACACCGGAGGGAGAGGCTTTGCAAAGAGAGGCAAAAGCAAGAAATGGTAGAAATTAAGCAAGCTATTTCTGATGGAGTGATATCAGACAAAGATGAAACATCTGAAACGAATACCATCTCTGCTGATGATGAAATTGACACTACAGTTGTAAATCTCTCGGATGTTGTCCTCTCCAAAGCTGAAATACAGCTGTTATCGCTTGGTCTCTCTTTTTGCCCTAAAAACTCTTACAATTATGTACAGACCAGAATTGATGTTTTTAAATTTATTCGGAAGTTAAAGTTGAAGAAACACTTCAAATTAACTAATGCACAGGACCGAGCTAAAAACATCACCAATGAGTCTCAACCCTCTTCTAAGTTTCAAGTTTCTGACATTAAAGCCTTACAAACTGCACATGAGTTGGCATTAGAGGAAGATCTTGGTGCAAGTTCGACTCAAGTCAGATGTGATAGAATGGGGGTTAACATCAATGCATCCTGTGAAACGCACTTTAAGGCACCATCCACCTTTATACCCCTTATGCCTAAGGATGCCATTGACACATTCAATGATATGGTTACAGAGGATCTGAAAGAATTGCAGATAAAAACATTGAGAAAGATTAAAAAAGCTAAATATATGGAGAAACAATATTTCACTCTGATGAAAAAATTGAGAAGCAATTTTAATTTGATAATCAATAAAGCTGACAAAGGAGGCAATATTGTCATCTGGCCCAAAACCCAGTATAGGGAAGAAGCTCATCGGCACCTGGCAGACACATCATGTTACAGGAAAGGAAATTTCAATGAGATCCGTAACCTTAAAGAGTCTGTACATAAGGAATTAAATCAGTGGAAAAGAGAGGGATTACTAACCAAACAAGAACTGGCATTTTTAAAGAAGGACTTTCCGTTGATTCCAACATTTTATCTCATTCCAAAAATACATAAACTTATATCTCCTGTATCGGGGCGACCCATCATTTCAGCCCAAGGTAGTCTTTTGGAGGCCATTTCCAAATATGTGGATTATTTCCTCCAGAGCTTTGTTGTTGAACTTCCTTCCTATATCAAGGACACAGGACATTTTCTTATGAAATTGAAGGAGGTTAAGTGGGAATCTGATTACATTCTAATGGCTCTTGATATAAGTACCCTATACACTAGCATAGAACATACAGATGGCCTCAATGCAGTTAGTCATTTCTTGAACCAACGTAATTTGAGTTTTAAAAATCATAATGACATGCGGATAAGAATGATACAGTTATGCTTGATGAATAATTACTTTTTGTTCAACAATGAAATTTATCAGCAGCAAAGGGGAGTGGATATGGGGGCATGCTTTTCCCCAACCTATGCGTGTCTCCACGTTGGGTGGTGGGAGGAACGTGTCCTCAGGCACACCCCTAGCTTTGCCAATAACATCATCCATTACTGGAGGTTCATAGATGATATCTGTATGGTGTGGAAAGGGACAGAAAGTTCAGCCAGGGACTTTGTGAAAGCTGTGAATATTAATAACCTTAACCTTAATTTTACCTCCCAAATAAGTACCACCAGTATACAATTTCTTGATGTGGAGGTTTATGTCAAGAACAATGCCCTTGAAGCTAGGATTCATAGGAAGAGCACAGCGGGCAATTCCATTTTGCACGCCACTAGTGCCCATCCGGGTTGTTTAATAAAAAGCATCCCCTATGGGGAATTTACCCAGATGCGTAGAATCTGTAGTTCCCAGCAAGATTTAGAAGTGTGCCAGAATGAGGCTTTCAAAAGATTCTTGAAACGTGGCTACTCATTTAAAGAACTTACAGCAGCCAAAGAGAAAGCCAACAGTAGGAGTAGAGAGGAATATCTGGTTAATTAAGCTGAGGGTAGCGATACAGATGGCACTGACAAGGTGGTCAAGGAGGAAATGAAAATCAGTTTGATCACCACCTTTAACACAGAGGAACGTAAGATAAGGGGCATTTTAAAGAAACATTGGCCCATATTAAAAACTGACATCAGCCTAGCGCCCAGGTTACCAGCAGAACATTCCCTTGTTTTTAGGAGGGCACCATCTATGAGGGACTCTTCAGTCAAAACTAGTCCAGAGGTCACAAGTGGTAAGAAATGGTTTTCAAATACAAAAGGCTTCCACAAGTGAATCTCGTGTAGTGCTTGCAAATGTGGGGTTAACACCTCGGAATTTTGTTCAGCTTTTAACCCTACACCCATACAGATCAAGGAGTTATACACATGCCGCACGGATTTTGCGGTATATGTATGTAACGAGGTGGGGGCGCCTACCTCGCATGACTGGTGGAACCCTTACCCTGCTGACCATCCACCGACTCCTTCTTTACAGTCTGCACGGTGGAAGGAAGGACGCTGCAAGCTGGATGACGAGGACGACAATGGCGGCTCCTTTAACTGGGCGTTCTCCACTGAAGAGGAGGGCACGCCTCAGAAGGACGTCAGAGTGACCGGATTGGAGAAAAGCAGGGAAGTGATGTACGTTGGGTGTGCGAGCACCCCGGAGGAGGAGAGTCAGGCGGAAGCAAGCGGAACGGAGGACGGAGGCGAAATCGGAGAGAACGCGGAGAAAGTCAGCCCGGAGGAACATCCCGGAGGGAACAAAGAGCCGGAGGACGGAGGGAAGCCAGGAGGCCAACGACCCTGCGGACCGCCGTGCCACGCTCCCGAGGGAGGAGTGTGGCTGTCACAGGTACGGCGGCGTTGGGCAGCCTGGTTGGGGAGGCGAAGCGATAGCGTGTGAATAGTGTAGATAGTCCCTGTTTGTTCCTACCCTGTGTTGCTCTCCCTTCCCATCCACTTACCTGCTCCCTTCCCAGTTCCTCCCCTTCTTCACCCCACCTCCCTTGTACACCGAGCACTGTATATATCAGAAGGCACAACTCACTGGGTTACCCTCACATACCCCGGACCCCCTGGTGCAACCCCCCATTGAGGACTGGACACTAACGGCTTTCCTCTCTGTTGGTCTCTTGCATGCACCGGAGACGGAGGCAGCTGGGAGCACGTCATATCAACCCCCCACTAAGGAAGGAGAAGACCACCGCCACGGACCCCAGCGTGTTCGCCAGAGAGAGACTGACACTTCGAAATAGAAAGACGTTGATGTCTAAACCTGCTAGAGCGATAAAAATAAAACCGTCTTTAACCCCACTACTTGGTGTCACGGTCGTCCCTACTCCCACGCCCACAATGTATTAGTGTGCTCTTGCGGGTTAAAATACGTGGGTAGCACCAAATTACAGGCTTTCAATCGTATTCTGCAACATCTGAGAGCGATTGTTAATTCAGATGTTACATACCCAGTCGCCCACCATTTTGAATTGGTCCATGCTAAAAACCTGAATCACCTAAAATATTTTGTTATTGACGCTGTGCCCAAGAATATATGCGGAGGGGACCGGGAAGAACACTTGAGGCAATTGGAAAGCAAGTACATTGTGCTCCTAGATACCAGGATCCCTAATGGATTGAACAGGGGGAGGATCTTCAGGTCTTCCTTTAGGGACTTGCCTTTTACCCCTCTCTGTCGTAATATGCCTCTTGGGTCTGAATACGTTCCAGCGTCAACAAACTGAAAACTTAGATGATCTTTTTTGGTCCCATTTCATACCTAGAATCCATCCTAGTAGGACTGGTATTATGTTATGGATTATACCTTTTCTTGTTTCAGCAGTTGAGCTTTTACTTACCTTGTACATATCAGCCCATTGTTTAAATCATTTTTAAGAAAATATACATAATTAGTTAGTAGGTGTGGGTTCTCTAAAGCCGGTTATAAACTTATACCTTGAAGATTTCTTTCAATAGAATAGGACATAGGCATTTGTAGTCACTATGGCTTGAGTGAGGTTCCCATAATCAGCTTCTGTGTTTCAGTGTTTACATCTGTGTATATATATGAAATTCTAGCGCAAATTTTACAATTATATATCATCTTGGGATGGTTTTTATATTGACTTTTTACTGAAAATTTGTAAATATTGCGCAGTCACTATGCACTTTAAATGTTTTAATGCACTTGCACTTCAATTTGGCATCAAGCACGGGTTTTATTATTCCTTTTTAAATAAACAGACATAGAATGGAGATAATGTTTACATTAATGTTATTACCATAGAGAGGGTACGAGGTTAATATGTTCAACTGTGTTTTAGAGGCGCTCATTTGAAATAGAAAATACTATTTCATCACTATGATTTTATATGTGAGCACACATATTACATTTGGCGTTGAAAACAGCTACGATTTACAATTGGTAATTTGAATGTTGGAACCCATCATTATGATGTTAGGTCGATTAACAATGCCGTTTTTACATGGGTCTTGATATATCAAATATTTCTCGTTTTTCCCTTTCATTACTTTGTGAAATGGTACCGTATTTTTTCTATGTCAGTTAACCAGGTGTTTGATTTCAATCTTAATGTGCACAGTATTTAAGCACTCCCATTTGTATTTTGATGCCATGTGATCAAGGCTGTTGTACGACAGCCGAAATGCGTCATGCTGGTGGAGAGGAGAAAATAAACCACTTCATTTCACGAACTTTGGTGTCTGAGAGATCTGTACCTGTGGCAATCGCAGCATCAAGGGCTGAAGAGACAGGATATTGTATGTATATATATATATATATATATATATATATATATATATATATATAACCAAAACCTTCTCCAGTAAAGAAAAGAGATCCAGATCTCTTTTCTTTACTGGAGAAGGTTTTGGTTGGATAATATTGGGATTCGCTATCCCATCCGAGGCCCGCCTTTGGCAAGTGGCAGGGTTCTACAGCGACTTGTTTGGTTGGATATATATATATATATATGCTGCAAGAATTCGTCTCAGTCTCTCAAGCGAAACTGACAGCCAGAACACGCAAAAAGACGAGGTAGACCCAATTCGGTGCTTCTTTTTTTATTTTGCCTTACAGTGCAACACATCAGCCACGACGCGTTTCGGCAGATCCCTGCCTTGATCACATGACAACAGAGTCGTGGGATGCACTTCCTTTTAAAGTGCAAGTGCGTGAATGGACATAGAAAGTTTACTATTCACAGATTTCTTTCTTTCTCGTGTGATACGTAAAATACAGGTAATAGTTGTAAAATACATTTGCAAATATTATGCATAAAAGTTGAACCACAGAAATTTCATGTATAATACATTAGCTTATTGTCAACTGTATTTCAAATATCCATTCACTGAATACTAAAGTGCATCACCGTGAATCCAAATAAAAAGAGGAATTGAGACTAAAACATAAATCATAACGTGATAAAGAAAACCTCTTTTTTCCAATAAACAAAAATGATACCCTATGTGAAAAACAAATATAATAACACAAAATTGTACCCTACCAAAAAACAATTCATTTTCTTTGAAAAGATACATACAAGGAAAGACATATATCTAAAGGGTTCTTCCAATTAGCTGCAACCAAATATAATTTTCTAATGAGTGATTCCCACAATTGACAAACATCAAAAAATTCATTATTTGTGTTGTTCAATCCACTCATAGTTCATTTAAAATTGCATAAATAATTAAAACCCTTTTAGTAGCAAATATATATATATGTTAATCTTTCATCTTGTAAAATCCACTATTTACAATATAAACAAGCTATCAAAGTATTTACATCTAAGAAGTTACGGATATTTCAAACATTTCATTTTATTACATTGTATTGATGAAGACCACATGGAATTATAGTGCAAACTACCAAACCATCATCCTAATAATCATTCTAAAAATGTGTATAAGTCTTCAGTCATATTAAGACCATTTGGCTGCTTGGTATCTAAGGTAAGAATGTAGTGTGTTTCAAGCCTACGGAGCATACCTTCCCTATCCCCTCCTCTTCTCTGTATAGGGACTGTGTCGATGATGTAATACCGTAGATCTTTCAGGTTTCCACCATGGACATCATGGAAGTGCCTCGCCACAGGGTAATTAGGGTCATTGTTATTAATCGCCCTAATATGCTGTAGGATCCTCTTGTGGCTTGGAAGCTTGGTACTGCCTACATATTTTAGCTTACAAGTGCACTCTAGTATGTAAACCACAAATTCACTTTTGCATGTTAAGTGGAATTTGATGTTTTGTGGTTTCGAGCTGAAGGCTGTTAGGTAAGAGATTTTATTTACCCCATATGAGCAAGCCTTACAGCTGGAGCATTTGTAAAAACCTTTCCGCGCTAGGGACAAACCTGTGTTTTCCTTGTACTCTGGGCTACTTTTTACCAACACATCCCCCATTGAAGTGGCTTTTCTGTATGTAATTGATGGGTATTTAGGGAGAGTATCACCTATTACAGGGTCTTCCTTAACAAGATGCCAGTTGCGTTGAATGATTTTGCGCAATTCCCTATGCTGGCGATTATAGCTCATGATTAATATGGGTGCTTCCTCAGATGTTGTCATGCTACCCGTGTTTTCTGACATAGGGGTTTCTGTGTTGCGCAAAAGTTCATCTCTTGATTTTAATCTTGATTTGGCCATTGCCGCATCAATTGTTTTGGCACTGTAGCCTCTTTCCAAGAATCTACACTTGCTCTCCTGCTGATGTCTTCTCAATTCTCCCTCATCACTACATATTCTGCGTAACCGCAGCATCTCCCCGTACGGGATGCTGTGGATAAGATGGCTGGGATGTGCACTGCTTGCGTGTAGCAGGGTATTCCCTGCAGTTTGCTTTCTGTACAAGGTGGTCATGATTTTGCCTTCATCAATCTTAACTAAGACATCTAGGAAGGAAACTTGGCTATTGCTTATGTCCGATGTGAAGCATAAGTTAATATCATTGACATTGATGCTATCGATGAAAGTCGGTGCATCTTCTTTGCTGCCATTCCACACTATATATATATATATAGATATATATGTCTGAAAGGGTTTCTCAGTAGATGTGGTTCGAGAGAACACAAAAGACTCGCACTCTAGGGTCCGTGTGTGAAAGATCGTTTATTGGTGACGCGTTTCGACCAGGCGGTCTTCTTCGTTAGCCCATATATATATATATCCTTGCTCCACGTTACTGTCAAATGTATCTGCACTCTTGCACGGGTGCTCGGTCTCTGCGGTGGCAGACTGCTACATCTCCCGCTCCACTTCGTATAGTACGGACCAGCATTCACGTTGGTTTTAATCCACGTTAGGATTTCTTGCAAGCATAGAATTCAAAACAAACAGATGCGTTTCTGCATAAGCCTTCGTCAGTGTCGACGGGCTCCGTTTTTCAAAACATACATATACTCAATTCCTTTCATCAAAGTAAAAGTAGGACAGTTACGTTAATGTGATTCAAAGCAATTTCCGCAAGAAGTGGTATAAGATATTACATTAATTCATCATATATCTTGTTATTTGTATTACACCACTGCATATTGTCAAAAGTTGATACTCACATTTGGCAGTTCATTATACATTATGGGTTGGTCAGTATTATAATACTATCGCTCTCCCGTGTTTTCTTTTTTTTTGTCTTTTTAGAATTAAATCAGTTTTTTTGTCAGAACACATGTCAAGAAAATACAGTGCGTCATTTCCTACAACCCATAGGGCTGGCAGTTTCATGAGCATAATAGAGAGCAGAGCTTATGAGTCATGAATCAACGGAATAGATAAATAACACAGCATGTCGCTTACAACCCATCCTGGACCAGCTGCGTTCAACATCCTGGAGTAAGGGGTAAATGTGTTAATATAGGAATAGAACATAAGTAAGTTCTAGAACACCACCCGTGTTCACACAATATTGCAAAAGGGCCCACTGTGGCATGTTTGAGGCTAAGAGTATGCTTTTAATGTACTAAACAATAAAAAAGGAAAAACAAACCAAAGTTCATAACATAGACAACCCAAACCCACCCCACCCCGTCCCCTCCTCCTACTCGGTGAGCCACCCACAGTCTCAGACCTACACAGATGGTCCTATATGTAGCGTACCAGTCCCCAGGGGAGAAAGCAAGCACGCAGAGGTCACACCCTCTAGATTCCCTCCTGGCTCACCGGGATCAGCTTCAGGAGCCATATATAGGCAGGGCATGTTAGTTCACAGAACTCCGAACATAATATAGTGATGAAAGGAGCCCAGATCTTAGGGTATTAAGATTTGTCCTTAAGTGAAACCATGGAAAAACGCTCCATACCCAAGGATATGGAGCGCTTTGAGTAACCATTGGGAATGCTCAGAGATTCTGTCGGTCTTCCAGTGCCAGTATAACCCAATGCGCAGCGTTCAAAGCCAAGGTGATCTGCTTGCCCTTGATGGAGCGCAGCGGGAAGGTCAAAGCGTTGGGGAGTCCTAAGATAGTGTAGCTGGGGAATCTCGGGATAGTAGTATTAAAGACCCTGCCATTCTCATGGGGGATTTTGTCCCAGTATCTTGTAAGCTTTGGGCAGTTCTACAGCAAGTGAAGGAATATTCCTGGACTCCCACAACCATGCCAGCAGAGTCCGTTACTCTGAGAGCTCCAATTGGTTAACCGAGCCAGAGTATAGTACCGGTAGGATTTAACTTAAATGCGGTCTCTGTGTGGCCCATTGAGTGTGCAAAGTGATGTGCTCTATAAAAGATGTAACCCCACTGTTTGTCTGACAGAGTACAGCCTATTTCTGCCTCCCACCGCCTCTGTCCCGCCATGCAAGCCCCTTTCTATTCTAATGTGAGGAAGGTATATAACTCAGAGAGGAGCCTACAATCATTCTTTTTCAGAAGAAGCCACTTCTCAAATGGTAGCATTGGTCTTCTGACCAGGGGACGCACAAGGGAGCCAGACGTCCAATGCAACAGTTGTGTGTGAAGGAAAAGGTCAGAGGCCGCCAGGTCGTAATCCTCGCGAAGCTCCTTAAAAGGAATATTGCCCCTCAAGTCGAACAGCTGTCCCAGACACTTACATCCGCCCTCCACCCAGGACGCACCTGCGCCTTTGCCCATCCAGGGAGGGAAATCGGGATTAGAAAAAATTGGGGACATGGGAGAGTGAAAAGTAGTAAGGTTTGCATGTTTAACCACCTTATCCCAGGCCAACATGGTGGGGCGAGTGACTAACAAAGAATAGAGTCCCCATGAGCGCGCAGATCTAGGTAAGCAGACTTCCCACCAGATGTGTCAACCAGCCACTGTCTGATCCATAAACACCTAGTGCATTTCCGTCATGGGACGGTTCCATTCCACGAGGTAGCACAGCAGCGAGGCCTGTTAGTAGCGGGTAAGGTTGGGCAAAGCCAAACCACCTTCTTTCTCAGGGAGCTGTAGCACAGTTTTCTTCATTCTGGGCGAGATCGGGCCCCAAATGAAATGTTCAATCTCCTTTTCGAGCTGCGAGAGCGCATTGGGCGCAGGGGAGTAGAGGAAAGGTCTGGAAAAGATACAGGGCTCGAGGTAGGACATTCATTTTTATTGCGGCAAGTTTACCAAACCATGGCAGGGGGAGACTTCGCCATTGGGCGGGATCGGTCCGGATGCATGAGAGTAGAGTAGGTTGATTCTGCAGTATTGTCCAGGCTATTATGCAGGACCAACCCCAAATATGTGATACCCTCTGTCACCCAGTCGAAATCAAATTGGGCCTGTAAAGTATCCATGCTGGTGAGCCTCGGTGTGAGATTCAACGCCTGAGATTTCTGCATGTTTATTTTGAATCCAGAAACCCGGCTGAAGGTCTGTAGGTCTGCTACGAGGGCTCGCATGGAGGTTAGGGGGTGAGCAAGCAAGAAGATGACATAATTGGCGTAAAGGCTGATAAGATGCGGATCGGCCCAAATGGGACACCCTGTGGATTATCCCGAAGTCGTTGAGCAAAGGGCTCCATGTATAAGGTGAAGAGCAGTGGGGAGTGGGGACAACCTTATCTGATGCCTCTCTCCACCACAGAGTCCCCCGAGAGTGCCCCATTGACCCTGACCCGCGCAGTAGGGATGGTATAGATGCTAGCAGCCCATTTACGAAACTATGCCGAAGCACTCCAGCATGGAGAACAAATATGGCCAGTGTACCCGGTCGAAAGCTTTCTCGGCATCGACTGCCAGCAGAAGAGCCTCCTCCTTCGCCCTGTGCACCTCATCAATTAAGTGGCAAATGCCCTTGGTGTTGTCCCCACACTGCCTACTCGGGAGAAAGCCTGACCGTTCCGGGTTGATCAGACCGGGCATGAAAGAATTCAGTTGTGGGCCAGAAGACTCGAGAATAGCTTCATGTCTAAATTTAGCAGGGAGATCGGCCTGTATGAGTGACAGAGTTCCAGGTCTTTTCCTGGTTTGGGGATAACTGAGATCGTCGCCTGGAGCATAGAAGTGGTGAGGGTACCTGTGTCCGTAAATGAGTTGAAAATTTGGGTAAGCAATGGTGCCAGCTCTGCGCGGTAAGTATTATAGAAAAGGGCACTAAACCCATCCGGGCCTGGTGCTTTCATAAGATTTAGTTGGGCAATAGCGGAGACCACCTCTTCAATTCAAATGGGGGCCTCCAACCCACCGCTTCAAAGGATGGAAGGGGGGTAACCACCGCACTTCAGAGGTATTCAAGAGGGTCTGAGAGGCCAGAGGAGTCGGCGGAAGATAGTTCCGCGTAGAAGGCCCAAAAGGCCTCAGCAATCCCAGAGTCAACTGTTACCTCTGTTCCCCGCGCGTCCCGGATCTCCTTCACCGCTTGGGCCTGTTGCTGACTGCGGAGGCAATGCCCCAACAACCAACCGCCCCTGTCAGAACCGACATAGTACTGTTTCAGCCATAACATCGCTTGTTTGGCTCTGTCAAGGTCCAGTCGCTTCAGCTGGAGCCGTTCCTTCTCCAGCTGGTGCAAATTCGAGGAGCACCTGTGCGCTTATGAATGGCCTCGAGTTCCTTCACCCGTCATTCAAGGTCGTGACGCTTATCTCGCCTCGTTTTAGTATCATAAGCCACTTTAGCGAAAAGAGCCCCTCTTGCAATTACTTTATGTGCCTCCCAAATGGAGGTCTGTGGCGTGGTGCCATCGTCGTTGAGCGCTAGATGGTTAGTCAGTGTAAGACGAAGATCCTCCACTACTTGCGGAGACCGCAACAGAGAGTCCCGTAAGCGCCAATGTGACTGGGACAATTGCGCGGGAAAGAGGTGCAATGTTAGAGTGATGTGAGCATAATCCGAAAGGGAGCTGGCCTCAATGATAGAGGCCAGAGTGCAGGCCAACGCAGCCTGAGTGACAAGGAAGTGGTCCAGGTGGGCGTACATCTTGTGGGCGGCAGAATAGGAGTAATCCCTTTTGTCGGGTTGTAAGCAGTGCCATGCATCTCTAACTCTGCAATCTTCAAGCCAAGCCTTCACATTCCCCGATAAGGCTCCTGCACTGCCCATTCTCGCACATGATCGATCTACCACTGCGTCCATAAACAAATTAAAGCCCCCCCCCCCACAACCAACAGGGAGTCAGGTGTGTTCAGCACCTCGGCCATGGCATTCAACAGGAATTTCTCTTGGTGTTCATCAGGGGAGTACAGAGAAGCTATTGTAATAGTGGTAGACCCTATGCTTAATCGCAGCGCAAGGTGATGTCCCTTGATCTCTGCCACCTTTCCCATCACCGAACCCCTAAAGTGTTTGGAAAGTAGAATGGCCCCTCTCCCCTTCAATGTTTTCCCTGAAGACCAGAATTGCACCGGGAACGCTCTGTGCTGCATGCGGTGCATATCCCTGTGGAGAAGGTGAGTTTCTTGGAGTAGGCACACTTCTCCTTGTGTATTTTCAAGCAAGTACAGCACAGCTTTCCTTTTTATGGGGTTATTAAAGCCTTTGGCATTAAGACTAATTACCTCAATAGCCAACAGGAGGGGAAAAGCCTCCAGGTCCCGTGGCTACAAAGCAATGACCAGCCATGGGGAGTAGAGCTCATTAGGGACCTAGTGTGTATGTGTAGGTAAGCTAACCCTGTCACAGGAACATTGGATAAAAAGCTCACCGGAAGGAGGACCCACCCCACCCGTGAATCAAAAAAAGAAACATAACAGTGAAACAACATAAAGTCCAACTTGAGAGCCGGGCAGTACTCGAAGGGGGCTGCCAAGTGAATGAGGGACATCTCCGACAGGAAATAAAGCACCCCCTTTGCCCCACCAAACCCACAGGAGATGATATAGCCACAAGGAACATTACCCTCAGTTAGTAGCATCCAACAAGCCGCCTTCTGCGCCTGTCAGGGTCCGGAGTACAGCATATCGTTCCTTGATAATGGTAGCCGTGCCAGGGCGGAGGCGATCCAGATTTCGACCACCACGAGGCCCAAGCCCCTGAGGCCTCCGTGCGCCCTGCTCCGTATCATCTGAGTGAGATGGCAGGTCTTTGAGAGAGAGCTTCAACACTCTTCAGGTTTTGGACAGGGAAGTGATCTGGTACAGCTTCCTGTCGAGTTGGAAGATAATACAAAAGGGGTGTCCCCAGGCATAAGATACAATCTGCGAGCAAAGATGATCAGTGATGGGACGGAAGTCTCTTAGTTTCTGAAGCGTGCTGGCTTCCAGGTCCTGGAAAAGCTGTGGGCATGGTCCCTAAAGTGCAGAAGTTGACTAGCTTGGGCCGCTTTGAGAATCTCCTCTTTCACAGTGTAGTTGTGGATGCATATTAGAATATCCGCAAAAGGGCAGTTCCATTGACAAGAGGGGCCTACTCGATGGCAGCGGTCTATCTTGACTGAGGATTCCGCTGCATGCCTAACACCGCGGAGAAGAGGTCCTTCATGTAGCCCACAAGGTTTTCCCCCTCTGCCGCTATTGGGACCACCAGGACGCGGACCTTTTTCCTCCGTGACCTGTTCCCCAGGTCCTCAGCATGAGATTGAAGATCCAGCTGTTGATCCTGCAGCCGCAGAACGTCTTGTTGGTGCGCTGCGATCTCATCATCTTTCACAGTCACGAAATCTAATAGGGCGGCAACGCGTTCGCCCACCGTGCCCCTATCTCTCCTGACCTCCTGGAGATCCGCCTGTAAGTCTGTTTTGATGGCCAGAATGTCCTCCCTCTATGAGACAAATAGGGACTCCAGAAATTCCCTGGTGACTGCGGAGTCTGGACTTTCCCCTGCGGGTATCGTGCTAGAGTCCAAGGCATCCCCCACCGTTTTCAGGAGAAGTTCTCAAACTGATCTGTCTTTCTTACTTATGGTTGCGGCCATCGTGGAGCAATCGAGTAAGGTCAAACAGGAGACGAGTGGAAGTAGGCCCAATGCAGCTCTTCTGCCTCTGTATGTTCAAGTGGCCTCTCCCCAGCCACAGCACTCACATCGTGGCGGGCGACCAGCTGGCCCCCTGTAGCACTGTATCACGGCATTTACGCGCCTCCGTCCGCAACCTCTGCCGCTCCTGGGCTAGGCCCAACCCGGAAAGCCTTAAGTAGGCCATCAAACAAAGTCAGGCGTGTCAGAGACCCCATCAGGCCCGGAATCAGGAGCGAGGAACAGCAACTATCACCGGGGGCGCTCAGCGAGAGTTGCTGGGCATCGGAGCAGGCCTGTGCACCTTGGGGGGCAGGATCCAGCACTCTCAGTGGGACAGTGGAAAACAGGCCGCAATACAGGCCCAGTTTCCAAACTGCACAGTATCCCGCCGGCAGGTGTCAGGGAAAGGCTCAAGCATGGCAGGGGATCACCCGCAGTCCTGTGATATTGACAGAAGAAGGCTCACTTTGGTGGCCCACCAACAGCGATAGCGAGGATCCACAGCACCCACAAGGTTCTCCGGCAGGCCGCACAGTGGGCCCGGCGTTTCCCAACTCTGTACGCCAGGACCCAGGGCGATTAGCAGTCTCCCACCCTGGTGCTGCAGAGAATCAAAGCACCCCACTCTTCGTGGCCCCCAGGCACTCTCTCCTCACCTTCGTGGGTCGAATCTGAAGGCCCAGTGTGTCACTGGGCTTACGTGAATTTACAGGGTGGCATGACCTCTAAGGCCCAGAGCCTGGCCTGGCCACTGACAGGGCAGAGCATATGCCCCAGAGCTAAGCCTGATGCATCCAGGTGATGCGAACAGTGAGGCAACAACTGAGGGGCCACCAGGGAAAGCGATGCAGTGCAGTTATCTTCAATGGGTCCCCAGCGAGCCACGCTGTAAAGCCGGTCTCTCCCAGTCTTCGGCGCCGGAGCCGCAGTCCGGCCGGGGTCGCCCAAGCAACGGTGAGGGGCGAGTGAAGAAGATCATGACCTCTGCCCCCAGCGCTCAACCATCAGGAAACCTCAGATGGGGGATTAAAGCTTTGGATGTGCTTTAGTTAATACTGTAGGCCCGGTTGGAGTGGAGCTCAGGGAAAACACGTCCGCTCACATCGCCATCTTGGCCATGCCCCTCCTGTGGCTTTTTACCTCAAAATGGGCAAGTTAATATTAATTCCTGTTATCCCACCCTGTTTGGGCATATAGTCTTTCAAAGTAGTAGACCCAATAATCAATTATATCCTTATGTGATTACCACTATTGTTTCCGCTTCTAATGCCTGATTCTACATTGTCCAACTTTGCTACTTCAGAACTCGATCCACTTCCAATGCTACTTTTACCAATGTATCATTAATTCTTCTCCACCATTAAGACACCCTGGTGACTTAGTTTGGAGATCTATAATGCATCTCGGCTCCAACTGACGCAATTTATTTTCTTTGTCACCTCCTCTGATATCCCTGGGTACACAGTCTAAACAGAAGAATTGTAGGAGTGCGCTGTTGCTATTATGATGGCTTGCAAAATGACGTGCAACTGGATAGTTGACGTCCTTTTTTCTTATCGCCCTTTGATGCTCTAAGACTTGGGTTTTGACACTATGTATGGTACTCCCCACATAATATAGATCACATGGGCACACCGGACAATAGACTACAGAAGTCATGGCACAGGTCATGAATTTCGATATCCTTCTTTCTTTTGGGAGACCTTTAATCTGATATGTGATCACTCTTCTACTATTGGCACAGGCCTTAAATTTCCCACATAGATAAGAGCAATGAAGGCTCTGTATGTTGGTACTTGGATTTGACTCTGGTAGATGGCTCTCCACTACATGATCTCTTATAGATCACGATCGGCTGAATGACACTTTCAGATAGAGTGAAAGTTCTTTCCTTACTATACTGTCCGATTGTAAAATCCTCCTGTTTCTGGGCAGAATTGCTCTATTCTTATCTACTGCATTAGAGTAACTTGTGATCATTCTAAAGTTTCCTGTATCATTCTCTATTCTAGATCTATCCACTTCCTGCAATAATGACACTCTCTCCTTGTCCTTGACTTTTTTTCTGTGCTGCTTCCAGTGTGTGTTGTGAGGAACCTCTCATTCTAAAGCATTTTAGGTTTGCCTCCGCTGCCTGTTCATAATCGCTCTGCTGTGAGCTGTTCCTTTTAATACGCAATAACTCCCTATATGGAATGCTTCTAATGAGATTATTCAGATGATTACTCCGTCCATGTAAGAGAGCGTTACCTGCTGTATTTTTTCTACACAGGGCTGTCTGAATGGCATTAGAACATACAAAAACACTTAAGTCAAGGAAATTCACCTGGGCAGTACTTGTCTCCCCAATGAATTTGAGATTTAGGTGGTTGTTGTTGGAGATATATTGATTCTCTGATTCTGGCCACCCTCTCCAAATAATGAAGAGGTCATCAATATACCACCAACAACAAACAACCTTATCCACCCATTCATCCATATCATCAGCTCAGGCCACCCGCTTCTCCCATCAGCCCACAAACAAGTTTGTGTAGCTGGGGGCAAAGAGAAGGTGCCCATCGCCATTCCCTGTATCTGTCTGTATCTTTGTCCCTGGAAAATAAAGATGGTATTACTCAGACAGAAAGCAATATACTCCAGTTTCATATTGTTATGTTCCAGGTATCTCAGGGACCGGCTTTTCAAAAAATATTCCACTGCTACTAGTGCATCAGTATGTCTTATACTTGTATATAGTTTGGAGACATTGAGTGTCGCCTTTGTGAAATCTGCTTCTCATTCCATCCCTTGAATCTGTCTAAAACAATGTTTAGTGTGTCGAGTATACGAAGACAATTGTGACACACAAGGAGATCAGAAATAATCCACAAACTTAGACATATTCTGCGTCAAGCCTCCTATAGATGACACAATTGGCCTCCCTGGTGGTCTAGCAGCATATTTGTGGACTTTAGGCAAATGGTAAAATGTAGGGAATCTTGGGTGTTTGTTTTGCAGAAAAATTAACTCCTCCTTGGATAAAATTGCCTTCCAGTGCCATTTTTCAATCAATTCAGCATACATCTGAATGCTCAATAGGTAGTCTTGCTCTGCAGGTACAGCATATTCTCTCTGTTATTTAACTGTCTTAGAGCCTCCTTGCAATAATTTTCTTTTGTCTGCAATACGTTTCCTCCTTTATCCGAGGGTCTTATAAAGACTAAGGCATCTTGTTTCAAGCTTAATAAGGCTTGTCTTTGGGTAAAAGTGAGATTCCATTCCTTTTTTCCCAGTTCTCTTACATTCTTTTGTGCTCAATATTAGGAGATCTTTATTTACACTTTCCGAAAACACATCAATAGCATCTTTTGGAATTTGAGGACAGAATCTCGAGGATGGTTTAAACGGGCTCTGAGCACCCACTTGCATTATTCCAAGCTGTTGGACTCTCTCAATGTTATCCCTTTTGGGTCCTTGTTGCAAGCTTCCTTCAGCTCCCAATTCCTCAAGGCTAGCCAAGGTATCCAGATCCTGTATGTTCATTAGATCAGGCTCCTGTGGCATGTGTTCTGTAACATTTTGAAATTGACCAGGATTCCTCATTTTGAAGAATTAGCATAATTTAATTTTTCGAATGAATTTAAATAAATTGATACGAGTCTGTGTACACTCAATCGTTTGTCGGACAAAATGTTAGGCCCAATTTGAGGACTGACTCCTCATACGAGGTTAATGTCCTGGATGTTAAATTCACAATAGTTAAACTGTTGTCTATTGTTTGAAGTTCCTGCCCCTCCTTGTTCTGGTAATCCTCGTTCCTCCGTCTCTCCTGCTGTTTCCAGACACCCCTTCTCTTAACTCTACGGTTTTCGGTGCGGGTGGTCTTCCTTTGCCTCCTCGCAACCATGTCTGCCGAATAAGGTTAAACTCCTCCTGAAAAGGATACTGATGTGACGGACCTTGTCCCGCGTTGCCACCTTCTTCTTCTGATTGCTCTGCGCTAGTTACTTCCGACTCTGAAGTGTCACTAGGTTCAGTCACTACTTGTTTCTTCATTTTGAGATCCTGCCTAGGTGCATCATATCTTCTGGCAAAAGTCAGTATTGTGCCAAGTTTGTTGTCTTTAGCATCCCTTTCAAACTTTTGTTGTTTTCTTTGTTGTATCTTCTTCTCTTATGTGTTCAAATGCTTCTTGATCATGACATTTTCTTCGTTGTGTTTGCTTATCTCTACTGACTCCAATATATTCTTTTCCAAAATTTCAATTTCTTAGAGCGATTTCTCCAGATCACTCCAGGTGAATTTCACCAGTATCTTCAACATTCCTTGTGAAGACCCAGCGGTGTACTCAGCACATACGCTCAGTAATTGTGGGTCAGGATTTTTGTAAGCCGGGACTGTATATACTCATAAGCCTCTCGGTATCCTGTTTACATCAAATCCGATAACAGGAATAAATATTAACTTAAAGTGCCCATTTTGAGTTAAAAAACTTTGAGAGACCAATAGTATTATAATATCGGTAGACCGGTCTGAGATCGACCCATGATGTATAATGAACTGCCAAATGTGATTATCAACTTTTGACAATATGCAGTGGTGTAATACAAATAACAAGATATATGATGAATTAATGTAATATCTTGTACCACTTCTTGCGGAAACTGCACATTTTAAAATGACGCTTTGAATGACATTAACAAAATTGTCCTACTTTGATTTTGATGAAAGGAATTGATGTTTTGAAAAACGGCGGCAGTTGACACTGACGAAGGCTTATGCTGAAACGCCGTTTTTTTTAAAATTCTATGCATGCAATAAATCCTAATGTGGATTAAAACTAACATGAGTGCTGGTCCGTACTTTTCAAAGTGGAGCGAGGATATATATATATGTATCATGGGACCAAGCTCCGTTCGCGGAGCGAAACGCGTCAGGGAGGGCACTTGCTCTTTCACTTTGCTAAATAAATATGCACTGCTGGCACCTTACTCGGCGTGATGGCTTGGTGATTTAACATCAGACATTCAGCTTGTGGAGTGGAGGTCTGCGCCCATTTGAACTGCTACCAGAAGCGGTTGGGATCTTGCTTGTTCATATATATATATATATATATATATATATATATATATATATATATATATATATATATATGTTCGCATATATAGTTAGTTGCAATAACTATATATCGCGCACCCGCAATCCACTGCTGATGATGTCACATATTACATCATTCATGACATGGTCAGTGACATCACTGATGCCATCACTGATGACATCATCCAGTGACTGTGTGTTTCTGTAAAGTTTAAATATGTTTTACATATTGAAGAATGAGTGGATGTATAAGTGTCTGGATGAAGGATTTAGTAGGTGCATGACTGACTGTATGAGAGAGTGATTAATTGTGTCTCACTGAGTGCATGGGTTAGTGACTAAACTGTCTTAATTTGTGCATCATTATGTCTGTTGTTCTGTAAACTGCTGCATGTGTTAATCAGTAGCTATATGAGCAACTATATGGGTTATTGATTGGTTGCCCAAGTATTTGTATTGGAGACTGAGTATGTGTGTGGGTGGCTGGGAGGTGTATGACTCTGTGCATAGATGTGTGAGCAGTTGATTCACTAGATGTATGGGTTCAAACGTGCATGTGGAAACAGCTGTATGGGCAGTTGACTGTGTGCATGAGTGTATTGGTGAGTGAATGGATATCTCAGTGCTACATGTCAAAGTAAGTACGTATGTAAAACACAGTACATGTGAGAGTTGACATATATAAATAACTGTGCATAAGAGCCAGTGTATGTGAGAGTGGCTGTATGAATCATTGTGAACTTGTATCAGGGATTGTATAAGAGAGTAAATATGTGTTAGAATATGTTTGAATTAGTAAGGTGTGTATAACTGTATAGTTGAGGAAATGGAGGAGTGATTGATTCTTTTCATGACTGACTAGATGTATGAGTAACTCCATGGATGAGTGACAATCTGTGAGTGTCTGTTTACACTGATTGTATCTAAGGTTATATTAGAGTCTGAAGAGGTTCATCGTATTATCACATGAATGATGTTATCAGTGATGTGATCAGTAATGTCAAATGAGATGTCATCAGTGATGTCATCAGTGATGTCATTTGAGATGTCATCAGTGATGTCATCAGTGATGTCATTTGAGATGTCATCAGTGATGTCATCAGTGATGTCATCAGTGATGTCACTGACCATGTCATGAATGATGTAATATGTGACATCATCAGCAGTGGATTGCGGGTGCGCGATATATAGTTATTGCAACTAACTATATATGCAAATTTCAATGGTTTTGTGCGAGTAAATTAAGGTTTTGTAAATGCTAATCCCTAACTATATATGGTCTATAACCTATGGTTTTTTCAGTGAATTTTCAAGGTTTTGTAAATGCTAATTCCTAACTATATATGGTCTATAACCTATGTTTTTTTCAGTGAATTTCAATGGTTTTTTAATAGCAAATATCAAAAGCTGTAAAATGTCAAGTACGTGGTAGGTAAAAACATTTTCGTATTTATGCACGCTGATGTGCTTTGAACGCTGACCCACCCCCCCCCTCCTCTTTTCTTTTAGGAGTATTCTCTCTTTGCAGATAGCGAAGGGTAGGTAACGTAAGCCTTTGCCCCCGTTGTAACCCGTCGTGCCAGCTTCCCTCTCCATTTAATTAATTGTTATCCAAGCATTTACTGTTTTAGAATTGGGTGCTCTCATGCTGACGCCAGCTTCAATCTGAAACATCCAGAAACACTGTAGACTACCAATTCGATCAGTTCCGGTGGAGCCCCAACGTGACCCGGTAGAGAAGAACTTGCCCTCCCCTCTTTGACTGATTGTTCTTGTTGCCTGTCCCTTCTCTTGTCATTTAACAGAACTTTTTGGACTGCTGAAAGGGGTTGTATTCCGACCGCTGGTTGGTGGAGACATTTTGATATTCTGGACCTGCGTTGTCGTGTAATGCGTCATATGACGTGCCGCGTTAGCGCACCCGGAAGTGCTCCGGTGCGCAAGGCGCAGCTTCCCGGAAACGATCCAGAGCGCGGCGCGCAGCGCGTAACGTAAGCATAACAGGTCATGTGACTTGTTAATAAAACTTTTTATTGGTTCATTTTACTTTTGTTATTCTAATGATGAAAGGCTTGGTCATATGACCTACAAATAACGCTTTTCATTGCTTTCGAACATTTTTTTTTTCCCAAATGCTGAAAGCCCCACCTTTTTTTTTCTCACTCTGACTTGTAAAGCAAAGGACCCAGATGCATTTACAGTTTATCACTAACAATGTTCCAGGCTAATGTATTTTCCCGGGAAATTTACAACTGTCCTGCAAGTAAAATATTCCTTTTTCGAGAAAAAGGGCGTTTCTTCGTCCCATGAGGGAGCCGTTGAGCAAAAGAGGCTCGGCCTGC
This sequence comes from Lissotriton vulgaris, assembly GCF_964263255.1. Classification (NCBI taxonomy): domain Eukaryota; kingdom Metazoa; phylum Chordata; class Amphibia; order Caudata; family Salamandridae; genus Lissotriton; species Lissotriton vulgaris. The sequence continues at coordinate 1,080,291,757 of NC_141694.1, read as the reverse complement.
TGTCTTAGTCGCTGATAGGCATGAATATCAGATTCTTATCGATCACTTTATGTTGCAGGAGTAGAAAACACAACAGCCCTTGACCATTTATCTTTACTGCGTTCCTGCGTATTATACCTTTTAACAGTCATGTAATTGGACTGCTTTATTTCACTTGCCTTTTACTGATTCGAAAACAGTGGCTAATATTCAAAACTTTACCAATGTAGGTACTACTACCATGTTTTTTTTAAAAAACCTTTATTGTGAAAATGTCAGTATACAAATACGGGCCTATAACCACGTGGGCCGGCCACGGAGCAAACTGGAATCGTATATGATGAGGGCACATTTACACTGTAGAAGAACGTAACGGGCGACCCATTAGATTGCAAGAACTAAGGTGTCTAACATTTGCGGAATCGGTGGACGTACATTTTATGATTAAAGTACGACAGGGCCAGTTACAATAAAATTATCTAGATATACATTTGCGGGCAAGTACCATGGGTGACGTTAATTCGAACTTTCAATAGTACAGTAATCAATAACACATCAGAACTTAATATCAATAGGGATGTCAAAATGTTCAATCAATTCTCGTCCCCGCCCGCCATGTGCTTCAAAACTGCATACGTATCTCGTGATATCAAGGTTGGGCAACCAGTACACAACAAGGAGTTACGAGTCCCATTTATACCGGGGCCATTTTGGGCGAGGCCGGGCAGGTCCAGGATATAGTCAAAATGTCTCCACCAACCAGCGGTCGGACCAGAACCATTTTCGGCAGTCCAAAAATGTTCCGTTAAATGACAACAGAAGAAATAGGCAACAAGCCGAACAATCAATCAAAAGAGGGGACGCTTTCGTGAATGGGGCCCATGCCCTAGCAGGCAAGCGTCCGAGTTCCAAGGTGTCCCAGAGCCATTTTAGTGGACCAGGCCCAAATCCAAAGAGCTGGCCGCCATTTTGAGAGTCTTGTTGCAGCCGGCTATCGCTGCACCACAAGAATAGCCGCAATGCAGCTAGATGGCGGGTGAGTCACTGTACCGCAAAAGCGGGCGGAACTCAGCTGAAAGGCGAGTAAAACGCTAAGAGGCACCCTACTGCAGATGAGGTGCCTCCACCTGGGGAGGAGGGAGAGGCCCGTTTGCACTGCCTCCCCCCCCCCCCCCGGGCACCCCACGCCGTCTTTCGGCGCAGCATTGTAGGATGGCCACACCAGTGCAGCAACTTGCTGGACACCACCTCGGTGCCATCCGGATCTTGGTGCGTTCGAGTCACTGTACCGCAAGAGCGGGAGAAACTCAGCTGGACACGCCGTCTTTCGGCGCAGTATTGTAGGATGGCCACACCAGTGCAGCAACTTGCTGGACACCACCTCGGTGCCATCCGGATCTCGGCGCGTTGTGCTGCCTTCGGCGTACTGTAGCAGCAAGAGTGACCGCAACTCAGCTGGACGGCGAGTGAAACGCTAAGAGGCGCCCCACTGCAGATGAGGTGCCTCCACCTGGGGAGGTGGGAGAGGCCAGTTTGCACCGCCTCCCCCCCCCGGGCACCCCACGCCGTCTTTCGGCGCAGCATTGTAGGATGGCCACACCAGTGCGGCAACTTGCTGGACACCACCTTGGTGCCACCCGGATCTCGGCGCGTTGTGCTGCCTTCGGCCTATTCGCACATTGGTCCGCTACTGACGCCGCCTCACAGGCCAACTGATTTTGTAGGCTTTTTATAGCCCAAACCGCATAACAGGTCATGTGACTTGTTTATAAAACTTTTCATTGGTTCATTTTACTTTTGGTTTCCTAATGATGAAATGCTTGATCATATGACCTAAAAATAACACTTTTCATTGGATTAAAACATTTTTTTTTCCAAAACGATGAAAGCCCCACCTTTTTTTTTTCTCACTCGGCAATCCAAAAAGGTTCCGTTAGATGACAACAGAGGGGACAGGCAACAAGAACCATCACTCAAAAAAGGGGAGGGCAAGTTCTTCCCTACCGGGTCACGTTGGGGCTCCACCGGAACTCATCGAATTGATAGTCTACAGTGTTTCTGGATGTTTCAGACTGAAGCTGGCGTCAGCATGAGAGCACCACCATCTCGTAGCTCCGTCGTGGCCATTCCGCAAGCAATCATGGCAGCCGCTCCCCACCGGAAGCCTGCGGGAGTCGGGGGCCCCCAAGACTTTTGTAGAATCTTCAAGGCTGAAGGGACGCTTTAGAGAATGGGGCCCAAGCCCTAGCAGACAAGCGTCAGAGTTCCAAGGTGTCCCAGGGCCATTTTAGTGGACCAGGCCCAAATCCAAAGAGCCGGCCGCCATTTTAAGAGTCCTGTGGCAGCCGCCTATCGCTGCACCGCAAGAGTGGGCGCAACTCAACTACATGGTGAGCGAGACGCTGTAGCCGCAAGAGCGGGCGGTAAACAGCTGAATGGCGGATGAGGCACAGTGTAGCAAAAGCGGGCGGAATGGCAACTGAAACGGTAAAGGGGCGCCCCACTACAGCAGACAAGCCTCCACCTGGGGAGGCCCGTTCACGCCGCCTCCCCCCCCCCCCCCCCCCCCGGGGCGCCCCACGCCGTTTTTCGGAGCAGCATTGTAGGATACCAAAACCAGTGCGGCACCCAGGTGACATCACCTGGGTGCCGTCCAGAACTCAGCACGTTGTGCTGCCTTCGGACTATTCGCACAACAGACCGCTACTGACCATTGTTGCTTCTGTTTAAAAAAAATTTTTTAACGTGTTTACTGTTTTTGTTGCGTTGTATATATTTATAAGTTATTAAAGTGTTATAATCCTACTACTTTGTTGGAGTGCTATATATTTTTAATGTGACACATAATTGTGAAGACTTTGATGTACAAAAAGGCATCCCTGGAATCTTCCGCTTCAGGCTCGGTCCCACACACCCTCACAGTGAGAATCCCCTCCCCAATCACAATACAGGATGGTTATCAGATAGTAGGAACGCGTGTGGTGTGACGGATCTCATCGGGTGGGGGCCTTGATCTACTGTAACTCCTTTGAAGAGGGGTGATTCTTTACAGTTGAGGCCATAAACTACATCCGCAGGGCTAGGTGATAGCCTGGGACCGGCCTGGACAATCAGACACAAAGGAAGAGGAATGTCAGAGGGTGCGGTAGTGAATAGGGTGAAAGGGTGGTGTCGGGCGGGCACAGGGTGTGATTCTCAGGGAAGAGCAGCGCAGATGGGGGGAGGTTTATGGCCCATGCATAAGACAGAGAGCGGGGGTGACCAGTGCGTGGGGGAGATGCTTGCGAGGGTGGGGGGCCATGCTGAGGATCGGCGGCGTGCAGAGAGTGGGTCTGGTCAAGGCATCTAAAATGGCTGCCGTGCACGACAAAAGTGTGGCATTGGAAAAAAAGCAAGATGGCGCAGACAATGTTTATCAATACGAATTAATTTATAACAATTATTTTTAACAATATATTTACTCGCAGTGTCAAAATGGCGGTCAACACTTCCTGATTTCCTTCGAATCGAACGTTAACAGACGTCACGATCGGCGGCGTGCAGAAAGTGGGTCTGGTCAAGGCATCTAAAATGGCTGCCGTGCACGACAAAAGTGTGCCATTGGAAAAAAAGCAAGATGGCGCAGACAATGTTTATCAATACGGATTAATTTATAACAATTATTTTTAACAATATATTTACTCGCAGTGTCAAAATGGTGGTCAACACTTCCTGATTTCCGTCGAATCGAACGTTAACAGACGTCACGCAGCAAAAAAAAAAAAAAAACGCTCACGCGCAGCCGCTGGAAGACAAGTATCAACATATATGAGCATTTCTCAGCCACCCTCAGAAAACATAGGGGGTCAGGATACGTCTCCCGTACCCCCTTATACCCATTTCTCACATTGTTTTTCCTCCATCTTGTAATTTAATTAAATCGAAACACAAAATGGCGAATTCCCGTTTCGCTTCCCGGTTCACTACCCGGTTCGCGAACCGGAAAGCGCTTCTACCGCAAAAAATCAATATTTTTTTATTTGCCCCACGGGACCCTTTAATAACCCCAACATCATTCCTAGGGGGTCAAGAAGGGTCTACCTTGCCCCCTTTCATTAAATTCCCCCTTCGTTTTTCTCCTCCTCTTGTCTCTCGATCCTACCGAGAGACAAGATGGCGGCCGCTCCGGACTGTTTAGAATGTTGACAGACACCGGAGAGCCAATCAGCTCCGCTACGCAAAGTTCCGTTACGCGAAAAGTTCGCGAACCGGAGCGCTATCCGGGACGCTGTCACAGATATATCTGTTTTTTAAAACGTTAATTTCTCAAAATCCACTGGAGCACATATATTGAGACCCAGCAAAGGCACATCGGGCTAACAGTCCCTACAATTTTGCCAAGTTTCGTGCAAATCCATTCAGCCGGTTAATATTGATGGTCCTATACACACAATGTTCTCACTAGGAGGGAGAAATTGTGGCTTACTGTAAAATTGAGATTGTAGGGAACTATGAGATTGAGATATAATGACTTTGGTACTTCACCATAGGAATCTTTCTATTTTTATAAAAATAATTTTGAAGTTGAATGGGTTGAAAAGAGGCACTTAGACACCTGATCTTGTTTAATATAGAAATCTCACCCAATCCTTCCTTAGATCCCCACATTATCATCTCGTTACGTTACCACCATACAATCTCTGCCCTACCCATCAGGCTAAATAACCTTCACTCCCTTAATTGATATTGCGTAGTGCATGATTGAATACCACATGCTACTAGAAGGACCATATTGTAAATAATTGTTAATACTTTATTTAAATCACCGGTTCAATTCGTTCCTTACTTCCAGGGGTACTTCACGTTAATTTTGTAACACAAATATGTACAAATGAGATATCTTGTAAATACTTTATTTTCCAAAAATGTTTAGAATTGAACATGCAGTAGAGTACTTTACGTTGATTGTACATAGCATTGTGTATATACCTTTAACATGTACAGGCCATGTGTTTACTGCTGGGCGGGTTGGTCAAGATGACCATGGAAATGGTAGAGGGTACTTACACTCACAATACACTATTTAAACAAGGTCTAGACCTAGGGACTCTATGGTCCAGTTGAAGGCAGGAGCCGAAACGCGTAGACCGTCCTCTTTTGTTGCACGTTATGTTTGCACTGGTGTGTAAATAATAAAACGCTAAAAACTACTGTTGCTGTGCCGTGTCCTTTGATCCGTAAGAAGTGGAGAGAAGAAGCTGTGGTAATATATATATATATATATATATATATATATATATATATATATATATATATATATATATATATATATATATATATATGTATATGTATGTATATATATATATATATATATATATATATATATATATATATATTTATGTATGTATATATATATTCACTGAAAAAACCATAGGTTTCACACCAGTTATAGTTAGGAATTAGCATTTAAAAAACCTATTAAATTCACTGAAAAAACCATAGGTTTCACACCAGTTATAGTTAGCTGGAAATTTTACTGATATAAAACCATTGAAATTCCCACGTTATAGTTAGTCGGACTCACTATAACTTGCGCGTGAAATGCACTGCTGATGACATCACATATTACATCACTCATGACATGGTCAGTGACATCACTCATGACATCACTGATGACATCACTTATGACATCACTGATGACATCGTCCAGTGAATGTGTGTCTTTCTGAAAAATAAATATATTTTATATATGTATATGTTAAGGTCGATGGAAGAATAAATGTTTAAATAAGTGTCTAAATGGATGTTTTTTTTAAAAAAATTGATTGGTTAACTGGCTTATTAAGTGTATCTTAGTGAATACATATATTAGCGAGTAATGTTTAAATATTTAAATATATGTATCAGTGTTTTACTTTGTGTATAAGTGGCTGCATGGGTTGGTGAGTAGCTACATGTGTGTGTATATGGGTTATTAGATGTTTTTTTAGTATCTGTATGAGTGTCTGTATGGTTTGGTGGGGCTGTTACTTAGCACATAGATGCATCAATGACTGACTCACTGTTTGTATGTGTTTTGAAGACAGCATTTGTGTAGGATTGTATGGGTGGATGAGTGTGTATATGTGTGTGTTAGAGAGTGAATGCCTCTCTCACTAGTGTCTTTATGAGTAACTACATATGTTTTAATCTTGTATATATGAGCATTGATGTATATAAGTAAGTATATGTGAGAGTGAGAGATTGAAAGAGTTTCTGTTTAAATAAGTATGTGTTTCTATAAGTGATTGTTTAAGAGAGTAAGTATGTGTACGTTTCCTTAGAAGTAATGTGCTAATGTGTGTATAGTTGTATATGCAAATAAATGGATGTTTATTAGTTTATTTGCATGTGTGAGTATATGTATGAGTAAGTTTTTGATGACTGTCGGTGTGTAACAGAATGAATAGGGGTATCACTACATATGATGAGTGAGTATATGTATGAGTGAATACATAAAACTGTTGGTGAATGTGTGAATTTGTATATAGATGGTGAAATTACTGAATTGGTTGTTGTAACTGGTATGGGTATATCCACTTTTTTGTTAATGTTAGTTTCTATTTTTGAATATGTGTTTCAAAGGTTACTTTACAGTGAAAGGAGGTCTGTCACTGTGTGACAAGGATGGTGTCATCAGTGATGTCATGAGTGATGTCACTGACCATGTCATGAGTGATGTAATATGTGATGTCATCAGCAGTGCATTGCACGCGCAAGTTATAGTGAGTCCGACTAACTATAACGTGGGAATTTCAATGGTTTTATATCAGTAAAATTTCCAGCTAACTATAACTGGTGTGAAACCTATGGTTTTTTCAGTGAATTTAATAGGTTTTTTAAATGCTAATTCCTAACTATAACTGGTGTGAAACCTATGGTTTTTTCAGTGAATTTCATAGGTTTTTTAAATGCTAATTCCTTTCTATATCGAGTACCATTTTTTTTTTTACAATTTGCTGTTTTTTGTAAGTATTCATTTTTTTTTATATAATTTTTTTTTTTTGCGCTCTGGGTGCGCGCTCAGGGAAGCTTTCAGCTAAGCTCTCCGGTAAGCTTTCCGGTGAGCTCTCGTGAAAGCGCACCCAGAGCGCTACTGTCGTTCGTGAAAAAAAATATGAATGAAAAGTTAATAATAATGCAAAACATTTCGTACCATACAAATAAAATCAGTTTTTTTTTATAAGGAAAATGATTATGCATTTCTGTAAAAGTTTGATGACGTCACTTCGGCGCGCAACGTAAGTGCCCTCGGAAGCGCATACGTTCGCGCCGCGTAAAAGCACCCAGAAGCGCCTACAATCGCGCCACGTTTGCGCCCCGGAAGCGCCTACGATCGCGCTGCGTAAACGCACCCGGAAGGGCTCCGGAGCGCGCAGCGTAAACGCGTCGGGTCATGTGACCCTAAAATAACACTTTTCATTGGTTGCTAACAGTTTTTTTTACAATGAATGAAATCCCCACCCATTTCCTTCACTTATTCTTTCACTTTTGTGACTGAAAGACCTGTTTTTTGTACCTGGATCTTTTGTGATTTACCATGGCTGCCAGAGAATCCAGCAGTGAGGATGAACCTGAGTTCATCAATGAAGAGCCTCCTACCCCAAAGGTGAAGGAACATTTCATATGGAAATTTTTTAAGATTCCAGCTGACCAGAAGAAGGTGAATGCACCAAAAGTGGAGTGCAGGATCTGCAAACAGGTCCTGTCACGGGGTGACCCCAAAAAAAAGTACTCTTTTGGGAACTTTACGATGATCCGACATGTGGAGAGGAGGCACCCCCAGAATTTTGCCCGGGAAAGTGTCAGGGCTCTGGCACAAGAGGTTCCCAGAGATGGGGCCTCTACATCAACCGGAGGAGCAACTTCTTCTGGGAGAGGGCAATCGCAGGAGCAGGTGCCAAACATACAACCTGCTTTTAACCATGGTGTCCTCAAATGCAGATACTGCAATCAACTCCTCACCTATGGGGAGCAAAGTGTCCAGCTCATGGTTCGAGCATTGGAGAACCATCGCTGCCCTTCCCACCCCTAATTTTTTTGTTTTCTTTTTGCTCCTGTTGAGCAGTTTCCATTCCCTGTTTTTGTTCCTGTTCAGTTAAAAGAAAAAAACCAAAAGTTCTTTTCAGAACTACCTCCAATTCTCATCAAAGAGCTATATTCTTAAAAAAATGAAGAGTAAGTGAAATATAGTGCATTGATAATTCAAAGTAGAATGAGTAAGAAAGAACAGAAAGGTATGAGAGGAAAAAAGAAGTGAAGTAGGAGGAATGAAAGAAGGTGAGTGTTAGAAAAGAAAGTTATGAGAAGAAGAGTGAATATGGGGAATGTTGATATTCAATGAAAATGTTGAAAAAGAACAGGAGTGTTGAAGGATAAGAAAAGATGCATTGCTGGAGTTGAAGGTAGAAGGCTTCATTTATGAAGCCATGCGTCACTTTAACGCCACCAAAGCATCACTTTTTGTGACACAACATTCCAATAAAAAATGCACCTTATTTATTCATATTTACAAAGTGGCATTTCTTGGTAAATACATCACTTTGTAAACCCCTGTGCCACATTATTCCTACGTCAGGTGTAATGTATGCAAAAGGGACGTATTGACGCAAGAAAGGGTCGTAGAGGTGACACAGTGAATAAACTGGAGGCCTCATTTCTGAAAAGTGACGCATCGCTACGTGAAAACAGCGATGCGTCACTTTTCTGGACGCACTCCTTATGACATTCCAGATATGTCATATTTAATATATGACTAATCAATTCGCAAGGAGTTACAGATATGTCAGTATTTCTGACGTATCTGTAAACACAAAAGTAACGCATTGCTGGAGTGCGTCACAAAAGTGACGCAACTCCAGTAATGTGTCCTTTCACATGGAAAAAGCACCATGTGAAAGGTCTGCTGTGAAGCAGGCGCAAGATTTTGACGCAACAGCATCCTAAAAGTGACGCACTGAAATCTCAAAGATTTCACTGCGTCGCTATTACAAAGCTTTTTGCGGGGGAACACCCCCTCTGCATGCATTATACCTGACGCAGATATAATGTGGCGCAGGATTTTAAAAAGTGACCCATCTACCTAGATGCGTCACTTTTTAAATATAGCGCAACGAGGCGCATTTTTTTACACCACTGGTACAATGCGTCACTTTTCTGTGCGCACTCCTTATGACATTCCAGATATGTCATATTTAATGTATGAGGAATCATGTCGCAAGGAGTTACAGATATGTCAGTATTTCTGACGTATCTGTAAACACTAAAGTAACGCATTGCTGGAGTGCGTCACAAAAGTGACGCAACTCCAGTAATGTGTCCTTTTAAGAAAAGATGCATTGCTGGAGTTGAAGGTAGAAGGCTTCATTTATGAAGCCATGCGTCACTTTAACGCCACCAAAGCATCACTTTTTGTGACACAACATTCCAATAAAAAATGCACCTTATTTATTCATATTTACAAAGTGGCGTTTCTTGGTAAATACATCACTTTGTAAACCCCTGTGCCACATTATTCCTACGTCAGGTGTAATGTATGCAAAAGGGACGTATTGACGCAAGAAAGGGTCGTAGAGGTGACACAGTGAATAAACTGGAGGCCTCATTTCTGAAAAGTGACGCATCGCTACGTGAAAACAGCGATGCATCACTTTTCTGGACGCACTCCTTATGACATTCCAGATATGTCATATTTAATATATGACTAATCAATTCGCAAGGAGTTACAGCTATGTCAGTATTTCTGACGTATCTGTAAACACAAAAGTAACGCATTGCTGGAGTGCGTCACAAAAGTGACGCAACTCCAGTAATGTGTCCTTTCACATGGAAAAAGCACCATGTGAAAGGTCTGCTGTGAAGCAGGCGCAAGATTTTGACGCAACAGCATCCTAAAAGTGACGCAGTGAAATCTCAAAGACTTCACTGCGTCGCTATTACAAAGCTTTTTGCGGGGGAACACCCCCTCTGCATGCATTATACCTGACGCAGATATAATGTGGCGCTTGATTTTAAAAAGTGACCCATCTACCTAGATGCGTCACTTTTTAAATATAGCGCAACGAGGCGCATTTTTTTACACCACTGGTGCGATGCGTCACTTTTCTGTGCGCACTCCTTATGACATTCCAAGTAACGCATTGCTGGAGTGCGTCACAAAAGTGACGCAACTCCAGTAATGTGTCCTTTCACATGGAAAAAGCACCATGTGAAAGGTCTGCTGTGAAGCAGGCGCAAGATTTTGACGCAACAGCATCCTAAAAGTGACGCAGTGAAATCTCAAAGATTTCACTGCGTCGTATAACACCCCCTCTGCATGCATTATACCTGACGCTATTTTTAAAAAGTGATGCATCTAGGTACATGGGTCACTTTTTAAAACTCTGCGCCACATTATATCTGCGTCAGGTATAATGTATGCAGAGGGGGCATTCCCCCGCAAAAAGCTTGGTAATAACGACGTACTGAAATCTATGAGATTTCTCTGCGTCACTTTTAGGATGCTGTTCCGTCAAAATCTTGCGCCTGCCTCGCGTCACTTTTATGTTTACAGATATGTCAGAAATACTGACGTATCTGTAACTCCTTGCAACATGATTCGTCATACATTAAATATGACACATCTGGAATGTCATAAGGAGTGCGCACAGAAAAGTGACGCATCGCACCAGCAGTGTAAAAAAATGTGCCTCGTTGCACTATATTTAAAAAGTGACGCATCTAGATAGATGCGTCACTTTTTAAATATAGCGTAACAATGCGCATTTTTTTACACCGCTGGTGCGTCACAAAAATTGACGCACAGGCGGCGCAAAACTGGCAGCGCAAGGCCTTCATAAATATGGTCCTGGATTTTCCCCGTGCTTTGCTTCCCGGTGCGCGTACCATGCGCTTCCCCCGCGCAAAATGAAAAAAAAAATAAAAAATGTAATGCCCCGCAGGACCCTATTTTAGCCCCCACATCAAACCTAGGGGGTCAGAGAGGGTCTACTCTTCCCCCTTATGGTCATTTGCCCCTTTTTTTTTCAAACCCCTTGTGTCTCGATTTTACCGAGACACAAGATGGCGGCCGCTCCAGACTGTTTAGAATGTTTACAGACACCCAAGAGCCAATCAGCTTTCTGCGCACAAGTCGCGTGTCGCGCCAGGAGCGCACTCGGGTGCGCGCACCGGAGAGCGCCTATAGATATATATATTTTTTTTAACCTAAATTACTCAAAATCCACTGGAGCACATATCTTGAGACATAGCAAAGGCACATCGGGCTACCAGTCCCTACAATTTTGCCAAGTTTGATGGAAATCCATTCAGCCGTTCGAGCTAAAAGTGAAATCGACCGCCCTATGGAAAGTAACATGGGGAAAACGCGTTTTGGGACCCCCCTTTTATCTCGGCCCCCGCTTGACGTATCCCCCCCAAACTTTCAAGGAAGAACCGGAGCTCGACGAGGCCATTTTCAGGAAATTTTCAGGCAGATTCGTCAACCGGTGCCAAAGTTATTCCAAATAGAATTTTGAGATTTAACATTGAAAAAAATCCTAACTATAACTACCTACTGGCGACCGCCAGTAGGTAATATATATATATATATATATACTTATATGCAAATCATATATATAGAAGATTCTTTTCAACCCTCAGTGGGCTTGCCGATTTACATTGCATAGTTCAGTAAAAAGACTTGCTGTTTCGTTTTTGAAGTGGCCAGTCCAAATCACGGATCCGCTGTTCTTTTCAGAGCGGTGGTGCGAGCTTCACGGCTGGACAGCCGTTCGTTAATATGAAACCCCAAATGTTACTGAACTATGCAATATACATCAGCAAGCCCACTGAGGGTTGAACATAATATTAATTGACTCTTGGCATCTTTACACCCACCAGGGAAAAAGGAACATGTACTACAAATCCCAGCATGCAAAGAAGGAGAAATAAAAAACCCACTGAGGGAAAAAGTACTATGAACTATCTATCCCAGCATTCATGGATACTAATGAGCATTCCACTAGAGGCAATAAATAGCAATTAAAAAAATTAATTGTTGGTTCGTGCTAATTGTACGGATGCCACAAGTGGAGCCTTTGAACAAGGGCTTTAATAGCCCGAAACGCGTAAGGCATAAAAAATATTGATGCTAGAATTGCAGGTTGCCTAAAAGAATGGAACGGCATGCTGCCGAGTGCGCCTTAGTACATTCTGGGATATATATATATATATATATATATATATATATATATATATATATATATATATCGCAAGCAAAACTCCAACCACTTCCACCAAAGCCTCGGCGGCGAAGAAGGAGAAGCGAACCACTTCTTTGTCAGGCAAGATGTTATTTTATTTCGCTCCTGCCCCCTCCCCAAATAAGATTTTCATACGTGAAAGTACGTTAATGGTTTTGGTCCCTGAGTTGCTTCAATGTCACTGCCATTCTCAAATGGCATAAGTTCTGGATGTTGGGTGCCATAGTTCAGAGTTCTGAGCAGCGCTTGTAACACTGTCTGAAGCTTATTTCCACCTACTGCAGCTTCACTATTCTCAAAGTAAGTGAGTGTCGTTTGTGGACCTGACTGCATTTGAAAAGAATGTGATATGTTACCTTCCTAAACAGCTTGACGGAGGCCCCCGAGGGACGGTGTGATAGCCATGGACTCGGAGAAGACGCTTGGCTCCGACCCCCTCCCCAAGTCTTATAGCACTGGTGTAGCCTGAGATCGCCCCCGACATAGGCGGCCGGCTCCCGGGGTCCGGCGGAACTTTTTGCCTTTTGATGACTCTTCTATTCTGGACCTTGTCCCACAATCCGTTTGGACTTTAATAACGCCCTATACCTGGGAGCCCCGGATTACACCCTACAAAAGCTCCAACGCACCCAGAACAGTGCTGCCAGAGCGCTGCTGGGCATTCCCCGGAGGACCTCAGTGAGAGCCAGTCTAAAGACCCTACACTGGTTACCTGTCAGGGACAGAGTAAAATTCAAGTCGCTCTGCATTGCCCACCAGACCTTCTGGGAAACAGGCCCAGACATCAACCAGCCCCTGATTTCTCCCTACAGGCCTAACAAATCCCTCCGCTCTTCTACAGCATTCCTGGCTGAGATCCCCAGAATTCGTAGAGCCAGAGCGGGAGGACGTTCCTTCTCGTATAATGTTTCCAAACTTTGGAACTCTCTCCCTCTGCAGCTGAGAAGCAACCCCAATCTGACTACTTTTCGAAAACAGCTAAAAACCTTGCTGTTTAATGCCTAATAAAGTAACCTCAAGAGGGCTCCATCTGTTTTTAGCGCCTGGACGCCTCAGGGCAACTGTAGCGCTCTACAAGTCACATTTTCATTTCATTTCATTTCACCTGAAGACACGCTGTAGTGGGGCGCCCCTTTACCGTTTCAGTTGCCATTCCGCCCGCTTTTGCTACACTGTGCCTCTTCCGCCATTCTGCTGTTTACCGCCCGCTCTTGCGACTACAGCGTCTCGCTCACCATGTAGTTGAGTTGCTCTCGCTCTTGCGGTGCAGCGATAGGCGACTGCCACAGGACTCTCAAAATGGCGGCCGGCTCTTCGGTTTTGGGCCTGGTCCACTAAAATGGCCCTGGGACACCTTTGAACTCGGACGCTTCCCTGATAGGGCTTGGGTCCCATTCTCGAAAGCGTCCCCTCAGCCGTGAAGATTCTACAAAAGTCTTGGGGGCCCCCCGACTCCCGCAGGCTTCTGGTGGGGAGCGGCTGCCATGTCTGCTCGTGGAATGGCCACGACGGAGCTACGAGATGGTAGTGCTCTCATGCTGACGCCAGCTTTAGTCTGAAACATCCAGAAACACTGTAGACTACCAATTCGATCAGTTCCGGTAGCGCCCCAACATGACCCGGAAGAGAAGAACTTGCCCTCCCCTCTTTGACTGATGGTTCTTGTTGCCTGTCCCCTCTGTTGTCATTTAACAGAACTTTTTGGACTGCTGAAAGGGGTTGTGTTCCGAACGCTGGTTGGTGGAGACATTTTGACTATATTCTTGACCTACGTTGTCGCGTAATGCGTTATATGACACGCCGCGTTAGCGCACCCGGAAGTGATCCGGGGCGCGGCGCGCAGCGCGTAACGTAAGCATAACAGGTCATGTGACTTGTTAATAAAACTTTTCATTGGTTCATTTTACTTTTGTTATACTAATGATGAAAAGCTTGGTCATATGACCTAAAAATTACGCTTTTTATTGTTTTCGAACATTTTTTTTTTTTAAACATATATGGTATAATATTCCAGGCTAATGTACTTTCCCGGAAAATTTACAACTGTCCTGCAAGTAAAACATATTCCTTTTTCGAGAAAAAGGGCGTTTCTTCGTTCCATGACGGAGCCGTTGAGTAAAAGAGACTCGGCCTGCTGTCTTAGTCGCCGATACGCCTGATTATCAGATTCTTATCGATCACTTTATGTTGCAGGAGTGGAAAACACAACTGCCCTTGACCATTTATCTTTACTACGTTCCTACATATTATACCTTTTATCCGTCATGTAATTGGACTACTTTATTTCACTTGCCTTTTACTGATTCGAAAACAGTGACTAAAAGTAAAAACTTTACCAATGTAAATACTACTACCATGTTTTGTTTTAAAAAACTTTATTGTGAAAATGTCAGTATACAAATACGGGCCTATAACCACGTGGGCCGGCCACGGAGCAAACTGGAATCGTATATGATGAGGAGACATTTACATTATGGAGGAACGTAACGAACAAGCCATTAGGTTGCAAGAACTAAGGTGTCTAACAATTGCGGAATCGGTGGACGTACATTTTGTAATTAAAATACGACAGGGCCACTTACAAAAAAGTTATCTAGATATACATTTGCGTGCAAGTACCATGGGTGACGTTAATTCGAACTTTCAATAGTACAGTAATCAATAACACATCAGAACTTAATATCAATAGGGATGTCGAAATATTCAATCAATTCTCGTCCCCGCCCGCCATGAGCATCAAAACTGCATTCATATCTCGTGATATCAAGGTTGTTCAACTAGTACACAACAATGAGTTACGAGTCCCATTTATACCGGCGCCATTTTGGGCGAGGCCGGGCAAGTCCAAGATATAGTCAAAATGTCTCCACCAACCATCGGCCAGACCAGAACCCCTTTCGGCCCTTTATGCTACAAGATGGTGTCTTCCATTCAGAAAATATTATTGGCAGCATTTTGAAAGGAAACATAAACAGCCGTTCTCCTAGTGAGTTTCACATTGTTACATTTAGGAAGAATGTTGAAGAGTAGTATGTGGAAAATCTGAAGCCATTTTTCTACAAACTCTCAATCAGCCTTGGATGGAAAAAAAATCCTGAAGAATGTACAAACTGAAAACCAATTTTTGTCTGTATAGCATCAACAGCAACGCTTGAGTCAGCTTTGTGTCAAGCCGCCATTTTCATTCACTCAATAGCGTCCCCCTGCACACATTCAGGGACCTGGTCGTGTTTTCAGATGAAACGGATTGTAGGACAAGAAGCAGAAAAGAAAAGGAAAAAAGTTCCGCCGGACCTCGGGAGCCGGCCGCCTATGTCATGTGCGACCTTTGGCCACACCAGGGCAATAGTGAAGCTGCAGCACGTGCAAATAAGCTTCAGACAGTCTTCCAAGCACTGCTCAGAACTCTCAACTATGGCACTCAACATCCAGGACTTGCCATTCGGATCTTGGCGCCTTGTGCTGGTTCCGACCTATTCACACATCGGTCCACTACTGACATCACCTCATAAGCCAACGGGACACCCCACGCCGTCTTTCGGCGCAGCATTGTAGGATGGCCACACCAGTGCGGCAACTTGCTGGACACCACCTCGGTGCCATCCGGATCTCGGCGCGTTCGAGTCACTGTGCCGGAAGAGTGACCGGAACTCAGCTGAACACGCCGTCTTTCGGCGCAGCATTGTAGGATGGCCACACCAGTGCGGCAACTTGCTGGACACAACCTCGGTGCCATCCGGATCTCGGCGCGTTCGACTCACTGTACCGCAAGAGTGACCGGAACTCAGCTGGACACGCCGTCTTTTGGCGCAGCATTGTAGGATGGCCACACCAGTGCGGCAATTTGCTGGACACCACCTCGGTGCCATCCGGATCTCAGCGCGTTGTGCTGCCTTCGGCCTATTCGCACATCGGTCCGCTACTGACGCCGCCTCACGTGCCAACGGATTTTCTACGCTTTTTGTAGCCCTATGCCGCATAACAGGTCATGTGACTTGTTTATAAAACTTTTCATTGGTTCATTTTACTTTTGGTTTCCTAAAGATGGAAGGCTTGGTCATATGACCTAAAAATAACACTTTTCATTGGTTTAGAACATTTTTTTTCCCAAACGATGAAAGCCCCACCTTGTTTCTGGATGTTTCAGACTAAAGCTGGCGTCAGCATGAGAGCACCACCATCTCGTAGCTCCGTCGTGGTCATTCCGCGAGCAATCATGGCAGCCGCTCCCCACCGGAAGCCTGCGGGAGTCGGGGGCCCCCAAGACTTTTGTAGAATCTTCACGGCTGAGGGGACGCTTTTCGAGAATGGAGCCCAAGCCCTAGCAGGCAAGCGTCCGAGTTCCAAGGTGTCCCAGGGCCATTTCAGTGGACCAGGCCCAAAACCGAAGAGCCGTCCGCCATTTTAAGAGTCATGTGGCAGCCGCCTATCGCTGCACTGCAAGATTGGGAGCAACTCAACAACATGGTGAGCGAGACGCTGTAGCCGCAAGAGCGGGCGCAACTCAGCTGGATGGCCGCCACCTGGGGAGGCCCGTTCACGCCGCCTCCCCCACGCCCCCCCCCCGGGCCGCCCCACGCCAATTTTTGGAGCAGCATTGTAGGATACCAAAACCAGTGCGGCAGTTTACTGGACATCACCTGGGTGCCATCAACATCTCAGCGCGTTCTGCTGCCTTGGGACTATTCGCACAACAGACCGCTACTGACGAGGCCTCCCCCCGCACCACCCGGGACGACCCACGCCAATTTTCGGAGCAGCATTGTAGGATACCAAAACCAGTGCGGCACCCAGGCGACATCACCTGGGTGCCGTCCAGAACTCAGCACGTTGTGCTGCCTTGGGACTATTCGCACAAAAGACAGCTTCTGACAATTGTTGCTTTTTTTGGTGAAAAATGTTTAAAAGTTTTTACAGTTTTTGTTCCGTTCATTATATTTAAAAGTTAATAAAGTTTTATAATCTTACTTTGTTGGAGTGTTATAATTTTTTTTAAAAACGGGTGAATGGGGCCTTGAATCGGGTTATTGTCATGTGTGGGCTTTGCAAGTGTACTGCTACAGGATCGGACATTTCAAACTCAAATGCACGTTCTTTTTCTTACCTTTCCGAAGCATGGAGCGCAATAGCAGGCAGAGAAAGGGTGATGCAAGTGTTGAACACTGCCTAGCCTGGAAGTTGCTGGCAGTGCCCCCCCCCCCCGCCCGCTCCTGAAAGAGGACACACACACACCGCCGCCCCGAGTACTTCACAGATCTTTAAAAGACCATGCGCTTGTTTATGAGGCTTAAATGGTTTATCACCCCTTCTAGAACCCCTGCATCGACCCTCTGACGTTTCCTGGAAGAATTACCACGTAACACAATACCAAGCCCTGTCAGCTGAAACCCCCGAAGAATCATGGGGCATATTATCAAGGGGGTTTATCTCCGCTTTTTTGGCTTTAAAAGCCAAGAAAGCGGAGATAAAATTATCTCCCTATTACCAAGCTGTCGCTAACACCAGTTAGTGACAGCTAAAAGGAGATAGCGACCATCGTGGGCCCCGCTTTGCATGTCAGTGATAGTGCCCTGAGCAGTTCTTAGCCATGTTATCCAATGGGAGGTGGATAACATGGCTAAGAGCATTTGCTCGATAATACATGAATATCGCTGACTTTTCTGCGATATTCATGCATTGCGGCCGTTTTTTATCGCATTTGCGATAAACCTTGCTAATAGCAAGGTTTATCTGCGATAAAAATCGCCGATGTGCGGCGATAATTTTTGTCTCTAAACAAGTTAGAGACAAAAATTATCGCTAGTTGTTGGTAATATGCCCCCGGGTTTTTGCTTGCAGAAATCGGGAGGCGGGAGACTAACACTGAAATCAGTAGTCTCACGCCTGAATCGGGAGGGTTGGCATGTCTGGATTCTCTACAGCTGGGGCCATAAACTACATCCGCAGGGCTAGGTGATAGCCTGGGACCGGCCTGGCATCTAAAATGGCTGCCGTGCACGACAAAATTGTGGCATTGGAAAAAAGGCAAGATGGCGCAGACAATGTTTATCAATAAGGATTCATTTATAACAAAATATTTTATCGCGCTGACAAATTGGCGGTCAACACTTCCTGATTTCCATCGAATCGAACGTTAACAGACGTCACGCAGCAAAAAAAAAAACAAGCTCACGCACAGCCGCTGGAAGAGATGTATCAACATATATGAGCCTCCTCGGCCACCCTCAGAAAACATAAGGGATCAGGATACGTCTCCCGCACCCCCTTATACCTAGTAATTTAATTAAAACGAAACACAAAATGGCGAATTCCCGTTTCGCTACCAGTTTGCGGCCCAGTTCGCGGCTCGGGAAGCGCTTCTACCGTGAAAAATCTTTTTTTTTTTATTTTCCCCACGGGACCCTTTAATAACCCCAACAACATTCCTAGGGGGTCAAGAGGGGTATACCTTGCCCCCTTTCATTAAATTCCCCCTTCGTTTTTCACCTCTTTTTCTCTCTCGATCCTACCGAGAGATAAGATGGCGGCCGCTCCGGACTGTTTAGAATGTTGACAGACACGGGGAGCCAATCAGCTTCGCATCGCAAAGTTCCGTTTCGCGAAAAGTAAGCGAACCGGAGCGCAGCCTGGAGCGCTGTTACAGATATATATCTTGATTTAAACGTTAATTTCTCAAAAACTACTGGAGCACATACATTGAGACCTAGCAAAGGCACATCGGGCTAACAGTCCCTACAATTTTGCCAAGTTTCGTGCAAATCCATTCAGCCGTTCGAGCTAAAAGTGAGTCCAACCGCCCTATGGAAATTAACATGGGAAAAACGCGTTTTGGGACCCCCCTTTTTTCTCGGCCCCCCCTCGACAAAATCCCCCCAAATTTTCAAGGGCTGCTCAGAAACAAAATGTGCCATTTTCCTGAAAATTTCAGCCGATTCCGTCCACAAACGCCAAAGTTATTAGACATAGAATTTTCAAAAATCCCATAGGGAATAAATCCTAACTATATATACCTACTGGCGATAGCCAGTAGGTAATATTCACTGAAAAAACCATAGGCTATAGACCATATATAGTTAGGAATTAGCATTTACAAAACCTTGAAAATTCACTGAAAAAACCATAGGTTATAGACCATATATAGTTAGGAATTAGCATTTACAAAACCTTGAAAATTCACTGAAAAAACCATAGGTTATAGACCATATATAGTTAGGAATTCGCATTTACAAAACCTTATTTTACTCACACAAAACCATTGAAATTCCATATATAGTTAGTTGCACTAACTATATATCGCGCACCCGCAATCCACTGCTGATGATGTCACATATTACATCATTCATGACATGGTCAGTGACATCACTGATGACATCACTGATGACATCTCAAATGACATCACTGATGATATCTCAAATGACATCACTGATGACATCACTGATGACATCTCATTTGACATTACTGATCACATCACTGATGATATCATTCATGTGATAATACGATGAACCTCTTCAGACTCTAATATAACCTTAGATACAATCAGTGTAAACAGACACTCACAGACTGTCACTCATCCATGGAGTTACTCACACACCTAGTCAGTCATGCAAAGAATCAATCACACCTCCATTTCCTCAACTATACAGTTATACAAACTTTACTTATTCAAACATATACTAACACATATTTACTCTCTTATACAATCCCTGATACAAGTTCACAATGATCCATACAGCCACTCACACATTCACTGGCTCTTATGCACAGTTATTTATATATGTCAACTCTCACATGTACTGTGTTTTAAATATGTACTTACTTTGACATGTAGCACTGAGATATCCATTCACTCACCAATACACTCATGCACACAGTCAACCGCCCATACAGCTGTTTCCACATGCACTTTGAAACCATACATCTAGTGAATCAACTGCTCACACATCTATGCACAGAGTCATACACCTCCCAGCCACCCACACACACACTCAGTCTCCCATACAAATACTTGGGCAACCAATCAATAACCCATATAGTTACTCATATAGCTACTTATCAACACATGCAACAGTTTACAGAACAACAGACATAATGATGCACAAATTAAGACAGTTTAGTCACTAACCCATGCACTCAGTGAGACACATTTAATCACTCACTCATACAGTCAGTCATGCACCTACTAAATCCTTCATCCAGACACTTATACATCCACTCATTCTTCAATATGTGAGACATATTTTAACTTTACAGAAACATACAGTCACTGGATGTTGTCATCAGTGATGTCATCAGTGATGTCATCAGTGATGTCATCAGTGATGTCACTGACCATGTCATGAATGATGTAATATGTGACATCATCAGCAGTGGATTGCGGGTGCGCGATATATAGTTAGTGCAACTAACTATATATGGAATTTCAATGGTTTTGTGTGAGTAAAATAAGGTTTTGTAAATGCGAATTCCTAACTATATATGGTCTATAACCTATGGTTTTTTCAGTGAATATATATATGTAGTATTTTTTTTCTATCAAACGATTCCAAATGCAGCACGGCCTCTGGAATTCCACCTACAGGTTCCACCTAAAGATCTAGAACATTGCTGCCACTAAAACCGAGGGGCCTGGTTGCTGATAGGGTGATAATCTTAAGTTTAATTTAGAAGGAGGACCATATAAAAAGCAGTAGCCCCAAACTCCACTGGCATTAAAACTTAGGATGTGACAAAGTATCAGTTGGCCAGAGCCCCAGTTTAATTAAAATCAAGGACCGTAAACACGCTGACACCTGGCCAGCACCCCACTGTCATTAAAACTGAGCACCCCCCTAATGTGGCAACAGACCCCCATTGTCATAAAAACAGAGAGGCCCACCGAGTGGCAGCAGGCCTAAGACCCCAATGTCACTAACACTGAGGGGCCCAAATTCTGTAAGGAAGCCAGGAATTAAGTGTAATTAATTATAAGTACCCCACAAAATAGCAGCAAGCCCGAACCACACTGGCCCAAAAACTCAGGACCCACAAAGGAGCAAGAGGCCAAACCCCCCCTGACAGTAAGGAGGACCACACTAAAAAGTAGCAAGACTGGACCCCTGTGTCATTAAATCTGAGGACAACTTAAGGCACTTGTAGGCCAGAGCCCCATTTTCACTAACATTGAGGGGCACAAACCGCTCCGGCAGGAGAGAACCCCACTGTCATTAACACTGAGGGACTCAGACACTGCAGCACACCTGTTCCCCATTTGCATTAATACTAAGACCCAAATATAGTTACATGCCTGAAGTCCACTCCTATTAGAAGGAATATTTTAGGGGGGATTCAGTGGGTAGTGTGTGCCAGGGCATCAACCTTTGCAGGAGGGTTTTGTCATTTTGTTGCACACCACTGGATTACGGGGGTTCATCTTCATTTGATAGGGAGGTGCCCCAATAGCCAGAGATATACTGAGTAGAGCAAACTCACCCTTGTGGTGTAGTTTCGTGTCCTGGCCTCCAGTCTCTGCAAACAGTGGGCTAACTGCATAAGTTGACCAACATACTCTTGAGATGTACAGTCTTGTGTGACTGACCCAACACCAGCCCTACCTACTATTCAAAGTCGAGTTGAGACACTTCCCGTTGTCCATTTTAGACAGTTGCCTCGGTTTGGAACATAATCTTGATGCCACGATTACTTGTTCTACAAATATGTGTGTTGCTAGTGCTGGCCCTAGTTCATGTCATGACTTCCTTAGGCCCATTGGCATAAAGATTGACATCATCTTTTGCATTTGCAAGCTCAGATTCGTGCTTTTTTTCAGTGCACTTAAATGCAGCCGTGGCTTGGACATGGTTTCCTGCCTGTGGGTCTCCCCTGCAGCGCCTGGGTTTAAAAAACACCAATGACTGCAAAAGAACGGGAAAAGCTGAGCGAGCAGATCCGACCCAATCGAGCAGCGCCTTCGGGACGCTCGCGCTGCGGTTAGTCCCACGCTGCCAAGAATAGCTGTCTAGAGGCCTGTGTGGAGCATGACAGCCAGGACATGAGGTTTTTAGGTCTCGCTTAGCAGCGCGGAACTGTTGCTTTAGAGTCCTTTTGGAATCGCTCCAGGCTTTTTTGGGAACTAGTGCATGTTTTGCACTGTTCCCAATGAGCCCTCGTGCACTTTTGGCGATTGCCTTGCGGGAGCGAGCAGCAGTGCCAAATGTTAGCAATTATCATGCTGGCTCCCACATGGTTAACGCCATGCACCACAGGAAAGCCTTTGTCCACACAGCCGCCGGCTTTAAACGCTGCTTGGGTTTCACGCCGATACCTCGGTACAGCTTCGGGTGTTTTACTGCCAATGGAGGAGGTGTCAAAGACCGCCCTGGGGACAGTCTCCGGGCGGACACAGTGGGTTGAATCCACTGTAAAGGGAAATCTCCTCGGTTCTGTTTCAAAATTCCTAAAGCGCTTCATAATCTACATAAGTTATACATGACGTGCATTGTCCGGAGGGAAGCACGAGGCACAGACGACCAATATGCACCATTTTTAAAACCACAAATGAAAAGTGCAAGCCATTAATAGGGATGGGGGCAGCGGAGTATGTGAGCGATTAGGCGGCTCCTCGTATGTTTAATGGCGGTTCGTGGGTGGAAGCCCTCCCACCCCACCCAAATTAATCACCAACCCCAGCCGCCATTAGAGTCTTCTGCACTTAGGGTAAAATCAAACCATCCTGTGCCTGTCTGCTGCAGAAAAGTGCTCTTCCCCAAACCTGTAATTCAGAGCTTTAAGTCCGTACTCTAACAACCCTTCTCCCTCACACCACTCATCAGCCAAAACCCAATCCCATAAATCAAAGGCACAGCAGCTCCATTAAGGATGTATTTGTTGCAGGGAACACCCGAAAAAATTAATTGTGAAATGCCCCTTTTCTTTAACCTCAAATGAATCCTTTTTCTGCCTCCACTGTGCTGCATAGTATTTCCCTTACTGCTTGCAGACTCAGAGGGACTTTTCATCATAATTCCAAGTGGTAGGCTGGTGTTCAGAGCCCTTTACCGCCACATGAAGAAGCAAAATACTCTTATTGAGGCATTTACAAACAGCTCGAGTGTTGAAAAGTGACCACGGAGACACCGCGCTACAGCTGCATAAGTACAGATTATTTATTATCATATGCTTAACCCAGTTCACTCTACTCGTTGGCATGGGCGAGTGCGCCAACAGGCGCACCTGTAATTTGAGTCAAATTCAGAGGCGTGATAGCAGATTCTTTTTGTGTAAGTAGGCCAGGGTGCGTTTCAGGGCTCTTGCATCTCACCCCCCACCCCCACAGGATGAGACGTGGTACCTCCCTCTCTCACATAACTTAGTGCCAGACGTGATTGGGCACTGAGGGCCCCAGTCAAGTACATTGGCCTGTAGAGTGGGAATGGGCGTGTGTTACACCAGTCAGGGGACATTAACAAAATCAACACATGCACACTCGTCCTCACCTGCCTCCTCTCACACCCATACAATTGTTTGGCCTCCATCTCCTGGATGCGGGCGCTCCCTGCTCCCACCGAGAAGAAGCAATTGCAATGCAATAAGTCTCGCATTTACATGAGTTTTAGCTATTGGCATTGTAAATGACAATAACTTTTATTTATGTTTTGGTTTTTAAAATGTAAATAAAAGGCATTGTCATTTACAATGCCAATAGCTTAAACTTGCGCAAACCCTTTTGGTGCTTCCTCTTCCACTATTAGAAATAGAAGAGGTATGCACACATGTTACAATGCTGCTTCTCCCCTCTACCTTTCTGCCTGTGTTTAGCCTCGTTAGGTATCTCCCTTTTGTCCTGATTTGACCTCACTCCTATTAGTTTTATTCTCACTTGATTTCAGGAATATGCGCAGCCCTATTATTTTTACTTCTTTGCGCTATCACTACCCTAGTGGCCCCTTTTTCTATTCACCACACCACGTCTTCACCTCATCTCCTTATCATGGCTTCCAGTCAAATTAAGTCTGGAATCAACTGCTTCAAAGTCATTTATCCCCCTTATCTGTCCAAAGCAGCAGCAAAACGGTTCAAGCAGAACACCATTGAAAAATTTCCAGATTCCCTCTTTGTTGACCAATTCCATAATGGGCGTCTAGGGAATATCAAAAATGACTTCATTTTCTACACTCATGACATCCCTTCCTGGTCCTCCTGCTTCTTCAATTCCTTCAACATCTCCTCCTCTTCTTTCCCGCATGGGAAGCGGTTAAAAATTTCTCCCTCCACCTGCTTTAATGGCTCTCTCACCATTACTCTTTATAACAATGGCACTGTCACGATCCAAGCTTTAGACTCCTGTCTCTCTCTCTTTGACCACCTCTTCCACTCCTTTCGTCCCACCCCTGCGACTACCATTTCTCTAGATTCTTCCTCGTCTTCTTCTTCTACGTTGTCTACTTTCTCCCTTTTCCCCCCTTGACCCCCACACATTCCTTCAGACCGCTCTCCCGGGAGTCACAGGTCTACCCCTTATCCCCCCCTTCTCTCGTTCCCTCCCCTCCCATTCTGCCCCCTTCCCAACTGGACCTCCCCCTTACCTCGTCTGCTTTACACCCCACTTCACCTCTACATCCTGCATCTCCCCATTATTCCACTGCCTTCTCCCACCCCCTAACTCCCCTATTCCTACCCATTTCCGCCCTATTTAATCCACCTTTCTTACAACCTGAACTACCAATCAACTCGCCTTACCATCCACCTCCCTCCCCTCTTCTCCTCAACCCTTTCCACTCTTCCCCTTTCCTCGTACCTTCAACTCTGTTCTTACACCTCCCATCTCTCTACAACCTTCACTCCCCCCTCCTATGCCTCACATCCCTGCCTCCCCTATTTGTAATTCCATCATCTTCCCTCCCACTGACCTTACACCTCCCATCTCTCCACAACTTACACTCCTCCCTATTCTTCACAACCATGTTTCCCCTCTTGGTAATTCCTCCCTCTTCCCTCCCTTTGACCGCACAGTCCTTCACTACTCCCACAACTTTCATTTAGCTCAACCCTCCACCCCACTCTGCCTGGTGCCTGTATCCCTACATTCACCTTTCATTACCCATGGTACCTGGCCTGCACCCCACTGGCGTAGTTAGGGGGGGCTGTGGGGGCGGTCCGCCCCAGGCGGCACTATTTTCAGTGCGGCGTCCGCACGGCACTGATGACCCATGGTGGCGCCCTTTATAATTTATTTGCGGACACTTGCTGAAGGTACACAGTGGGCAACGTTGTGGGGACATAAGGCTCTGCAATCTCATGCTCAGCAGTCACACCCAAGTACCACTCGCACCCTGCTGCTTGCTCGCTTTTAATTTTTTCAATTTTTAACCTGCACTTAATTGTCCATCTGCACAGTAGTTGTTAAAGCTCTACCTTACTTCCTGTACTTTCCGCCTGCACCCCGGTCCACCACGGGGCTCTCTGGACTGTTGTGGAGGGTGCAGGCTCACGCAGGAAGGCAGTCTTTCCTCGCTGCCAGTTGGGGGCGGAACACCGCAATTAGCGTTGTGCTGCTGCCTTTAACTGTGGATGTGCTTCCCCTCGCGCTGTGGACAGGCGCTGAAGGTACACAGTGGGAAACGTTGTCGGGGACATAAAGCTCGGCGATCTCATGCCCAGCAGTCACACCTAAGTACCACTCGCACCCTGCTGCTTGCACGCTTTTAAAAATGTTTTATTTTTAACCCGCACTTAATTGTCTATCTGTACAGTATTTTTTAAAGCTCTACCTTACCTCCTGCACTTTCTGCCTGCACCCCGGTCCACTACGGGGCTCTCCCGATTGTTGTGGAGGGTGCAGGATCATGCAGGAAGGCAGTCTTTCCTCGCTGCCAGTTGGGGACGGAGCAACGCGATTAGCGCTGTGTCTCCACCTATAACTATCAATGTGCTCCCCCTTGCGCAGCGGATGCGTCACTGGCTCCCCGAAGGTACGCCAAAGGCAAGCCCGTCTGCGCCCGTCCGAGGCCGACCGGGGCCAGGGGCCATGCACCCTGCCCGTATCTCCCGCCGTTATACATCAATGGAGCTTAAATCTCTCCAGGGAAAATGGCTTATTCACCCAGACCTTTTCACCACTTTAAACACCGTCGTAATTCTGTCGCTTAAAAACACCATCCACGACTCCTCCCCCGACCCTCTTCCCAACACACTACCCTCGAACCCAAGGGTATCCCACCCTAAAATCCCCCCCATTCTTCCAGCCCTAATCAAGACCGCTTATCCATATGGTATCTCAACACCCGGTCGCTGGTCAAGCACCAGCTCAAGATTTTTTATCTTTTAGACTCCATCAAGCCAGACATTTTGCTCTTATCGGAAACATGGCTTTCATCCGGTTCTACTCCGGACATACTGGCCGCCATCCCTGATAACTACTATATCCTCCAGGCAAATAGGCCAGAGGGCAAAGTGGGGGGAGGAGTCGCAGACATCTCCCAATCCCATAAATTTACTTTCCTCACCACCCCCAAAATTCCCTCTGTCAACTTCCTGTTGTTTAAACTTGAATCCAAAAGTCCCCCTTTAACCTGTGCCCTATTTTACAGGCCACCCGCCCACTTGCCGAATTGTCTCCAACTATTCAGTAGCATGACAAATGAGCTGGTGATAAATCATGCCAAAATCCTCATCATAGGGGACTTCAATAACTGGCCTCATGACTCGCGCGAAAGCTCCTGCTCGATGGACTTCACAGAGTTACTCAACGGTATGAACTTCACCCAGCATATCAAAGTGGCCACCCACACTAAAGGACACACCCTGGACCAGGTGTGGACCTCTAACCTTGACATCACTAATCTCCAGATCTCCCCTTGTACCTAGTCTGACCACTTATTTATTTCTTTCTCCATCATTATACCCAATACTACCAAACCGCCCACCACTGATCCTCTCATGATCAGGAACTGGAGTCGGGTAAATATTCCTACTCTCTGTGCATTCCTTTCTACCTCTATGCCTAGTACCTCCCAATCCACCGGCCCGCCGATCTCACCTCACACTCAGGCTGAAGACCTTAACACCTGGCTGGCCCAGGGAAGAGACAACTTTGCTCCCCTGAAAAAAATTAAAAATAAGAGGTCCCACGATGCCCAGCACTGGTTCACAAAGGACCTCAAAGACAGGAAACTTGCCCTATGCCAAACCAAGCGCAAGTGGAGACTTGACTACTGTCCCCTCAAAAAATCTACCGTTCTCTCTGCCTTAAAAGACTACAAGACCGCCATCCTCGTAGCCAAAACTGAATACTTCTTATCAAAGATCTTGAATTCGACCAGTAAAGCCAAAGACATCTTCTCCATCGTGGACGAACTTGTGAAACTCGACTGTGTCACTATCAAACCCCTGCCATCACAATCCCTCTGTGATTCCCTTAACTATTACTTTATTGAGAAGATTACCAACATTAAAACTAGTATCCCCAAGGCCGTCTCATCCCCTGATCCCAGCGACACACCCCGTAACTCTTCTCTCTTCTCCTACTTCTCTATGATCACTCAGGAGGATTTCTTCTCCGTCCTCATGAAAGTTCGCTCCGGCTCTCCGCGGGACAGCTGTCCCCCTCACATTGCCCGGGAGATCTTTCTCAACATCCCCGACCCCCCCCCCCCTCTCTCTCCTCAATAACTCCCTTACTTCCGGCGTGATCCCCAATTCTTTCAAAACTGCGGTGGGTCCACCTATCCTTAAAAAGCAGGAGCCGACCCAGAAGCGCTATGTAATTTCCTATTTGGTAATGACTTTCTTTTAAACATGCTTGGTTTTTGGCTTTTATATATGTACACTTAAACCTGTTTGTGGCAGAAAATACATGATTATAGTATTTTCGTTTTGATGAGCTAGTTGTGTTTCAAGAAGCACAAAAATGACTTGCTTTTGCGTGTAGTGACTAGGATTTTCACAGCGGCCCCTCTTTTATGCAGAGGGAAAATATGAGCCCCTATGTTTCAAGGACTCCATGTTCTCTGTGTTCGGGTGCTTAATTTTTTATATTTTTCTTCTGAGCCTTTCATTGTTGATCAAAAACTGGCTTCAGCTGGGCACACCCTGGGCAAACGCGGTCATCTGTCTGTGAAGCACAAAGTGGCAATAGAAAGTAATATCTCTTCGAGACTTACAATTGTTTACTGGCAGCTCCAGAGAAGGTAAAGCTGTGAACTGACCATGAATTAGAGAAGTAAGAGTTAGTTACCACAAATTGTATTGTCAATGATAAAGGCACTGGGCAACCATGGCTCAGTAGCCTCCCAAAGTAAGTCAGCTCAGAAGGTTCTGCACTTCCTTCATGTGTACAGATGTGAGAGATACATGTTTAGCATCTTTTATAAGGACACTGGTATTGTCATGGCTCTTTGGTGTCTTCTCTTGGGATGCTCCCAGAACATGCCGTCATGGCTCTTTTATAACCAATGACCAGGCAG
Source organism: Lissotriton vulgaris (assembly GCF_964263255.1). Taxonomy (NCBI): domain Eukaryota; kingdom Metazoa; phylum Chordata; class Amphibia; order Caudata; family Salamandridae; genus Lissotriton; species Lissotriton vulgaris. The sequence goes on along the minus strand of NC_141694.1, from coordinate 1,080,263,079 downwards.
CTTCATGGTTTTAATGTGTACAGTTTTGTGAAACGTTGAAAGGTGGGTCTTGGAAATTACATTGTTTTTTCCTTTTCCAAATGTATACATCAAACGTGTCCTGTAAGTGATGTAGGTAAGATGGTTGAGAAAGGTCAGGTTGTGGAACATCTGGTTACTTGTGGAAAGTGGTTGTATTTGTCAAATCCTGTTTTTGATGTTAGACATCACATGTGTATCACCTAATTGATGGTGTGTGGCTGACAAATTGGAAGTACATAAAATCATAAATTATTTTCTTCTAATTAAAACCAGTCAGAACGTTTAATAATGAACATATACAGCCTTAGTCAAACATGAACTAGTTAGTGATAAAATGCACACATTTCTAAAAGAGATATGAAAATAATTAGCTGAAAAGATATGAAAAACCAAAGGAGACGTTTTCTCAAACCAGTCTTTTTGGCTGAGGGTGCACGCACATGCGCACAGGCTTCCATTATTTGCTTTAGTAGTCGCTCCTCAGTGGCATTGAGGAGATGAGCCAAATGTGTGAAAATTTCAAAACAGCAGCTCAATCAATTAAAGACAAGAGCACCCCATTTGGAGCAAAGACAGACTAGGCTATCGCTAGGACCAGTATAACAAATTCTTTGCTGACCATCCTGAGAGCTTTTATTGGTTTTAATGTTTATACTATCAGTTTATAGCTTTATATTACAGTGGTGCTGTAAAATACACTTTGAAACCCTGCCTGTCCTTCCCTTTTTATTGAGATACGGTATTATATTTTCTTGATACTTAAAATTTGGGCAGAATTACAATTTATGGCTGTTAGGGGCTACATTTTAAATCAAGTTGCATTTTAAAAAAACATGCAGAAAACTGTTACTCATTTTGTAATTGAGACTTGCCATATAACATCTGCAAACTGCTGAATGGATAACATTATATAATGAACTTTCTTTGTGTGGTACTTTCACATTAAAGTTTATTTCTGCCTAGGCAGTGAGGCGAGTTTCCACTTATTTGTGTCTTGTTTGATCAAGAGACACATAGAAAAGGAAATGGTGTATTCTTGTAATATACTAAAAAGTTGCCAGTGTCCCACCACTGAAGGCAAGATATTGCATGTGGTCTGTATTGCGGTTTATCTAGAGATTTGTGAGTATGTGTAACACTCACAGTAACGTATCTGCAGTTTACACAACTCCCCAACTCACTCTTGTGTCACCACCCTTTGCTGTAGTACTCATGGCTCATCGATTTCCTCTCACCCAGGCTTCATGGGGCAACAATTAACTCAAATCAAGGACTACCTTAGGGACATAAAAAAATGTGAAAAATGATGTGTCGTTAGGTTTCAATACACACAATGCATTTCCTATCATATTTTTTTATTACACAACGATTCACCCTTAAAGATTCTTTTTAATATGGCAAATGCTGCATTTTAGCACATATTGGTCAAATCTAACTATAATGTATAAACAAATCTACAAGGGTGCAGTCAGCATCTTCGGGGATTCTCAATTCGCAGTTGGACGAATTGTTGTGCTTTTCTGAGGGACTACACTCTTCTTCGTGTAACTTAAATTATAAATAGCTGCAATTTGTCAATATAAAAATGGGAAAAGAATAATTGAATAGGGTGTACTCCTAATTATAAGGGCCCACCTACTCCCCCATCACAAAATCTGGATTTCTTAAATCTGGTGTCATCAAATCCCCAAACATAATACTGTTCTATGCATGGAATCTCCTGGTATATATGTTTCTGCCAAAATAAAAAATGATCTTTGCAAAGCCCTCGGCTGCTACTTGGAGCTGTGTCTGCGCTATATCAAATATTCAAAATCATTATTTTTTGTTACCATCTTCCTCTTAAAATATCACTGTCAATGAAAATATTTCTCTTTCTCACTCAAAAAGTTTATATTTAGGGTCCCAAACTTTTGATAAGCAACCTATTGGCTAAACATTTGGTCAGTGACCAGCAGTGCCACTACATGCACATGAGGTCTCTGTATATATAGGTGAAAGCTGTAGTTACACTGGATCGATTATGAGTAGCAATTCTCTCAGCATACACAATATGTACATGGTGCACTGTCAAATGTGCACAGTATGCAGGCAGGCCTCTATTATATGCACATTGGACAACCTCTACATATAAGCAGGATGCATCCCTCAGACATATCGAAAAGTGCATAGCCTCTTGCATATGGACGGCATACAGACCTACCGACTGTGCCTATAATCAAGTTGTTTAACAACAAGGGGTGGTGATGGACAGAGTTTCTGAATTAAGCAGAATACTCTCACCCAGTCAAGAGATAAGGGCTAGATCCAACACCGTTTTTTAGCTCACTGCACCATCCCAGTTCAGAACCTGGCTATATGCAAATTAGTCTGTTCCTGTCCCAGTGCATGATGGGAACAGGGCAAACCAAACTACCAAGCCAATTCTTACACTGGGAAGGAAACAAGCTTCCGGGGACCGGTTTCTGGCATTTCAGCCGTCGTCGGCCCGGCTTGCTTGAATCCTGATGGTGCAATGAGCAAGGGACTCACATCTGAGTATACCCTTCCACGCTTAGGGTGGACAAAATATTTACCAACAAGGGGTGGTGATGGACAGAGTTTCTGAATTAAGCAGAATACTCTCACCCAGTCAAGAGATCAGGGCTAGATCCAACACCGTTTTTTAGCTCACTGCACCATCCCAGTTCAGAACCTGGCTATATGCAAATTAGTATGTTCCTGTCCCAGTGCATGATGGGAACAGGGCAAACCAAACTACCAAGCCAATTCTTACACTGGGAAGGAAACAAGCTTCCGGGGACCGGTTTCTGGCATTTCAGCCGTCGTCGGCCCGGCTTGCTTGAATCCTGATGGTGCAATGAGCAAGGGACTCACATCTGAGTATACCCTTCCACGCTTAGGGTGGACAAAATATTTAACAACAAGGGGTGGTGATGGACAGAGTTTCTGAATTAAGCAGAATACTCTTACCCAGTCAAGAGATCAGGGCTAGATCCAACACCGTTTTTTAGCTCACTGCGCCGTCCCAGTTCAGAACCTGGCTATATGCAAATTAGTCTGTTCCTGTCCCAGTGCATGATGGGAACAGGGCAAACCAAACTACCAAGCCAATTCTTACACTGGGAAGGAAACAAGCTTCCGGGGACCGGTTTCTGGCATTTCAGCCGTCGTCGGCCCGGCTTGCTTGAATCCTGATGGTGCAATGAGCAAGGGACTCACATCTGAGTATACCCTTCCACGCTTAGGGTGGACAAAATATTTAACAACAAGGGGTGGTGATGGACAGAGTTTCTGAATTAAGCAGAATACTCTCACCCAGTCAAGAGATCAGGGCTAGATCCAACACCGTTTTTTAGCTCACTGCACCATCCCAGTTCAGAACCTGGCTATATGCAAATTAGTCTGTTCCTGTCCCAGTGCATGATGGGAACAGGGCAAACCAAACTACCAAGCCAATTCTTACAATGGGAAGGAAACAAGCTTCCGGGGACCGGTTTCTGGCATTTCAGCCGTCGTCGGCCCGGCTTGCTTGAATCCTGAGGGTGCAATGAGCAAGGGACTCACATCTGAGTATACCCTTCCACGCTTAGGGTGGACAAAATATTTAACAACAAGGGGTGGTGATGGACAGAGTTTCTGAATTAAGCAGAATACTCTCAACCAGTCAAGAGATCAGGGCTAGATCCAACACCGTTTTTTAGCTCACTGCACCATCCCAGTTCAGAACCTGGCTATATGCAAATTAGTCTGTTCCTGTCCCAGTGCATGATGGGAACAGGGCAAACCAAACTACCAAGCCAATTCTTACACTGGGAAGGAAACAAGCTTCCGGGGACCGGTTTCTGGCATTTCAGCCGTCGTCGGCCCGGCTTGCATGAATCCTGATGGTGCAATGAGCAAGGGACTCACATCTGAGTATACCCTTCCACGCTTAGGGTGGACAAAATATTTAACAACAAGGGGTGGTGATGGACAGAGTTTCTGAATTAAGCAGAATACTTTCACCCAGTCAAGAGATCAGGGCTAGATCCAACACCGATGGTGCAGTGAGCTAAATAACGGTGATGGATCAAGCCCTGATCTTTGGACTGGGTAAGAGTGGTCTGCTTAATTCAGACACTCTGTTCATCACCACCCCCTTTTCTGAATCGTTTTGTCCACCATAAGTGTGGAAGGGTATACTCAGACATGAGTCCCTTGCTCACTGCACCATCAGGATTCAAGCAAGCCGGGCCGACGACCGCTGAAATGCCAGAAACCGGTCCCCGGAAGCTTGTCTCCTTTCTGGTGAAGAATTGGCTTGGTAGTTTAGTCTGCCCTGTTCCCATGATGCACTGGGCCAGGGACAGACTGATTTGCATATAGCCAGGTTCTGAGCTGGGATGGTGCAGTGAGCTAAATAACGGTGATGGATCAAGCCCTGATCTTTGGACTGGGTAAGAGTGGTCTGCTTAATTCAGACACTCTGTTCATCACCACCCCCTTTTCTATAATGAAGTTGGGCCTCTGATAAAGTACACAACTTCTCCAAATCATGAAACCACTAAGGACCTTATTCTGAGTTCCCCATTACCTCTGCAGGGAGATAACAGGGATGGAATTTATAATATCTTCCCTGAGTTTTCCCCTTGGAATGGAGAATAACATGGGAACCCAGTAATAACAGGAAGTAAAAGGAAAAAAAAACCAGTCCACATCTGCAGATCTGTTCTATAATGTCCTGCGCACTAGTGTGCATTGCCAAAAAAGTGCTGCACTAAGGGTGACAGTTTCATAATGTCCTGGGTGCTAGCATGCATTTCAAAACTGGTTCTGCACTTAGGGAGCAGAAAAATTCATAATGTCCTGCACTAGTGACAAGCACCGGAAATGGATGGGCACACACACAGCTAGGGGTCACAACCCAGGCTGTAAGGTATTGAATGTCGTGTTGAGGAATAAGGTTAAAAATACATGGTAAAGGAATAGAATAATGGAGTATGTCTAACGTTATGACGTAAAGCATGCCAAGAATGTCAGAACACAAAAGCAGTGTGCGATTTCTCTAAGTCACTAGGCCGTGTGTGAAATTAACTTCCATATATCAATAACAAGCTGGAGGTTTAAGGCGTGATAGAGCCAAGCTACACGGTTGACTTCATTGGGGGCTCCAGAGCAAATACATCCTTTTTTTCCGCAGCACCCCCCCTCCCCCTCCCGCTATCAGCCATGGGCGGCAGTCTGAGGGATAGCCCCGGGCGCCAGAAGCTCTAGCTATGCCACTGCTGCACCCTCTCTCTTCTCCCCATTCCTGTGGCCTTCCTTTGACCTCCCTCCCTCCCCTTCCTGTACAGCCCCTTCTCCTCATCTCACCGTATCCATGGCCTTCCCATAACCCCCCTCCTCCTGTCGCCATCCATTTCTATTTCTCAATTTCCTCCTCCTATGTATGATCTCTATTCTTCACCCCTGCTCAACACCAGTAAAAATATCACTGTAACTTCATCTGCTCCTTTCTATCACCATCTTTCCTCCCCTCAGACCCTTGCCTCACATCTCTCTCCCCAGTCACCCCCAGCCCACTGTCCTCCTTCGTCTACTTCACTTCCTTCCCCACCTTCGACTCTCGCATCCCAACACTCTCTCCGGACTCCCACTTTCCCCTGTCCTCCTTCGCCTAGGCCACTCCCTCCCTTAACCATCGAGCCGTCCTTCACTTCGGGCTTAGCTCACCTCTCTCTGGAAACTAAACTTGATTCACTCATCTCCCAGCTTGAAGCGTCCATTTCACTCTTATGTGCTAAGATATCCCCCTCCCCGAATAACCTCCCAAGGAGTTCCCTGCTCTCGCGCCCCAATAAAGCCAACCACAGTCTGTCCTTCACAGACATCAACAACTTACTGGCTAGCTACAAGACTATCAACGTCAATTCCCCTCCACTCGCCTCTCCTAACAATTCTACTCAATTTACCATTCAGACCATCTCTTCCATCAAAACTTACCAGCCTCCCCCTCAAGGGGCACCCTCATTCAAGAATCTAATCCCTATCCCCCTTATCAGCCCAGACACTCACATCATCAAAACAGTTGCGTCAGAGCTACACTGTATGCTCCATAAATGCAGATCGGCAACCAAACACAAACTGGAAATCTCTGACACTATCACCCACCACAATCTCGACATGCACTTTCTCACTGAGACCTGGTTTAATGCTCCTTTATTTGATCTTTTGATGCCTACTGACTACTCTATCCTCAGAAACGACAGAACAGACAAGATCGGGGGAGGTGTTGCGATTATCTTCAGAAACTCCCTTCAAATCAAAGCCTTTTTCACCCTCCTCCTTCGCACTTTTGAATGCCTTTCCCTAGAACTCCAAGTTCATCATGGCTCACCCTTCAGGTTCCATGCCATCTACCACCCACCTGGTAATTGCTCTTCCCTCATGCAGGAACTCATCGACTTCATTAGTGACCAATATTCACAAAGCGACAAGCAGATCTTTCTGGGTGATTTCAATCTCCACTGGGGCTCTGTGGAAGACTCGGCTGCCAGCAAGTTTGCAACCTTTCTCTCAGCTAACGATCTTATCCAACACTGCTCAGAAATTACACAGGCCAAGGGCTCAATTCTGGACCTTGTTATTTCTAAATCAGACCAGCTTACCACTGCTCCCCCATCCGTGTAGACTGGTCAGACCATTTCCTCATTCCCTTCCGTTTTCACCTCTCGCACATTATAACTCTTAGCCAACCTAAAAGAGCCTCTACTTGGTTCCGCAACTCTATGTGATTCTGCTAAGTGGTCACTTCCTAGTCTAGACCCCAATACGGTTGTCAACAATCTCACTCCCCATTGCCTCTCAACCCTTGCAGTCGAAATCAACAAGGTTGCTCCACTCCAAAGCAAAAGGAAAAGACCCCCCCCATCAGCTCCTTGGTTCAATAAAGCTCTCTATGACAAAAGGAATAACCTTAGAATCTTGGAGAAACATTGGAGACAATCTCCATCCACCCCCAACCTCTCTCTTTTACGCTCAGCAAGATCCAAATACCACAAGCACATCTTCCAGGAAAAACATCACATTTTAGATCCCTACTCGATTCAGATAAAAACAGAATCCAAAAACCTTTTGACCTCATCAAAAACCCAAATTGTTCTCCCCAAACCATCAAACCTGAAGATGCTTCAAAGAAAGCAATTGAGTTTGCTATATTCTTTGATCAAAAGGTAAAATCTCTGGTGAAACAGGTCACCCACCCCACCCCCACTGAGGAGCGAACATCCTTAGTCACTTGGCAGAACTTTGCCGCCATCTCGGAAGATGATCTCCTCAATACATCCTCAAAACCAAACCCTCCAACCATTCTTCTGACCCCATGCCCAGTGTCATCGCCATTGATTTCTATACCAACACTCTCTCCTACTGGACCAGGTTAGCTAATCTCTTCCTCAGTCAAGGCTCCCTCCCAGTTGTCCTCAAAACAGGACAGGTTACCCCCTTCTACAAAAAATCCTCTGCAGATACAAACGACCTCAATAACTTCCCCCCATCACCAATCTCCCTTTTCTTTCAAAGATCACAGAAAACTGCATTGCATAACAACTTTCCCAACACATTATGGACAATAATCTCCTTGACATGTTCCAGTTTGACTTTATTCAAAATTGCATCACTGAAACAGCCCTGCTGTGAGTGATGGATGATGAGCTGCATATACTCAATTCGGGGGAATCGTGCCTTCTGATTCTTCTTGACCTCTCTGCAGCCTTTGAAACTGTTAATCACAACACCCCCCTTAACACTCTTCAACAGAGAATGGGTGTGAAAGGCACAGTACTCAAATGGTTTGTTTCATTCCTCTTGAACAGATCCCAAATGATCAAGATTGCGAACAGTCTCTCGTCTCCACTGGTGGTTGGTCAAGGTATCCCTCAAGGTTCTATCCTTTCTCCCACTCTGTTTAATCTCTATCTGGAACTATTAGGGAACCTCCTAAGCAAATCTGGAATCCTCTAACATCTCTATGCGGGTGACACCCAAATCTATCTCAAGGTGTCTTCCTCTCATGATCTCTCACTACTGAACTCTACTCTCAACTCTATTCACAACTGGATGTTAGTTCACCAACTCATTCTAAATGCCCTCCAAAATGGAATTCCTCCTCTTATCTATCTCTCTCTCCCCGCCTCCTGTTCAATCCTGGATGGATCAGTTGAATTTACTCAACAGTAAACCAGTCATTGTTGACTGCGCTAAATCCTTAGTTGTCATACTTGACAAAAGACTCAACCTAATCTCACACATCAACTCCATTGACAAGAGCGCACGTTATCAGCTGCGTCTTCTATGGGGGATTCGTCGGTTCTTCCCGGAGAATGACCTAAAAACCTTGGTCCAATCGCTAGTTCTCTCTAGACTAGATTATTGTAATTCTCTTCTGACTGGCCTTCCCAAATCTCACCTGTCCCCCCTCAAATCTGTCCTCCATTCAGCAGCTCACTTCCTTTCAGGTCTAAACGTAGTGACCACATCACTCCTATCCGGTCTTCTCTCCGATGGCTTGCCATCGAGGCTAGAGCTATTTACAAAACGGCGTGCATCACCCACAAAGCTTTGCACTCTTCCTCCCCTCGCTATCTGGCGAATAAACTGAAATTGTCTGGAGGCTCGAGAAGTTCTCGGAATGCGGAAAATTTCCTGTTTGAGCCCCCCTCCTTCAAAAGGGAAAAATTGATGGCACAATCGTTCTCCGGTAATGCGGTGAGAATCTGGAACTCGCTTCCTTCTTTGCGCCGTGCCATCCCTCCATCCAGATCTTCAAAGCGGACCTGAAATCTCTTCTATTCCAAAGACACTTTCAGAACTAATCCCCTCCTTCTCAGACCCCGCCAGGAAGTTCTTTAGTCATTGTAAATTTGTCACATATATTTATATTTTTGTTTGTACATTCTGTGCTTGCTGTGTTTGATATTGTGTTCCTTTTGCCTGCTATTTTTGTTTGTTCCATTTTGTAACAGTTCTCTCATGTAACGTAACTGGTTCTAATGTACAGTGCTCTGACAACTTCGGGTAAAGTCCGCGCTTTATAAAAATGCATTAAATAAATCAATAAAAACCTATTGCATTGCAAATGCTTGTTGTTTGTTTATGTTGAGGCCTGCGAGCCGACGAGCCTCCACGCAGCAGCAACCACTGGGTGTAAGATTTGACACGTCACTTTTTTGTGATTGGTGGGCACAGTTTGTCTTGGAAACAGTATGCTCCTTCTGTGTTCGATTTTGTCTCTTTGGAAGGCCTCCTAAGCCATGCTATCAGCGTGAATGATGCATCTGCCCCAAAAATACGGCCAGATAGGATTGTTTCAGTATCTTACACATTTGCCTGTCAGTCACTTTCGGGGCTCCTCCCATGGACCCCACGTCAACCTTTCACGTACTCTCTAACGAAGTTACCCAATCGGGGAGTTTGGTTTTCCTGAACTGTTTGCAAGTGAGATGCTGGCCCGGGGAGTTACATGATCGCATCTGTTTGGGTGTGTTGGTGTCAGCCAGCTTGTTTACATTCCACTGCAGTGACATCACTAGCAGTAAGCAGGCTGTAAGCAAAGCACATGGTAAAGGCATGTGAAACAGATGGATGTGGGCTGATTCACAGACTGAAGCCAACCCCATCTCAAGGCGCTCTCGCCTCTCCTCATCTAACGCAAAATAACCTGCCCCCTCTGGATGTGGAGGGGTCCCAGAGACCCTTTGCCTCAAGATATTCCTACTCCTTCATAACCGTACTCCTCTCTGCCCGCAAAGAACATACTTTTACCCACAGCAGGGTTCTGGTCCACGGATGAACTTGGAGGCCCTCAGTTCTACTTTTATCCACAGCCCTGAGTTGTATTAGCAGAGGTGTTTGGCCTGCTCTATTTAACCAAGGCCCTCAATTGTAATGAATAGGGTTCAGCCTTTTGCCGTTGTGCAAATCCTCAGTTGTACTGCCAGTGGGGCTTTGTCATGCTGCATTTGTCTGCCTCCCTTCGTTTTACTGACAGTAGGGGATTAGCCTGTTGCCATTATCAGAGGCTCTCGGTTGTACTTGCAACAGGGGTCTGGCCTGGTACCAGTGTCTGAGGTCCTCACGTGTGCTCGCTGTGTTCTTCTGGCCTGCAGTGGTGTCCGACACCATCGGATGTATCAGCCAGTTTCTGGCCTGCAGCTGGTCTCCAATGCCCTAAGTTACACTTACAGGGGTCAAGATGGCTGGAAGTAGCTTGGGGCCTTTTTTTGGTGTCAGTGGGATTGTAGTTAATTGCCAGTGTATGCTAACCCTTGGAGGTATTGACATATCCAAGGCCATGGCCGACTGCACCGCAAGCTGTGCATGTGTGTGTTACATTCCTGCACCCATGAAGTGTGGTGAACACAATCATTCAGAGGTAGGCAGGAGGAGAGAAGGATGACTTCACCACTCTCTCCACTGAAATAGCTGTCACCCACCTGAGCATGGCCAGAGCCATATGGAGGCAAAGTGATCTAAGGGTCATTGAAATAGGAGGCCTGTGTTCCAGTCCCAGCTTCCCGCCTGACAAATTGTGTGATGCTGTGAAGATCTCTGTCTAATTTACCTCGGCCACCTGACCTATAAAAACTATAAGCACTTAGGAACAGTATAAGCCTCAAATGTTCAGTTTTGATCAAGTTCTTACTTTCTCTCTTGGTGTATCTACTTTCCAAATCAGGCGACAGGCCGCCTCAGCAAAGCACCAACAAAAAAGGATTCCTTCCATAGTCTCCCCCTTGCCATGAGTTCTGGAGAGGGATTCTGGGCTTTGACTGCACCAAGGGTAACTTGAGAAGAAAGATGCACAGGAGATCAGGGGAATTTCTGCCTACTTGCAAGGCAAATATATCATATCCAGCGGCATAATAAAAAATCATGCCCCCCTCCCCCGCATGATGTGTAAAGGGGGCTCCTAGTCTCCCATATCTCATTGGCTTTGGGCTAAATGGGGTTCTCCTAAAGGTTTAGAGGAGCTGCAGGTGTCTGCATTGTACCCCTGATTGGGTGTGTCTAGAAGGAGCTTCCTTGTGCAGCTGTAAGCCTGGACCCATATTAAGTAGGGGTGGAGCGCACCTGCAGGCTGCTCTCTCGGCTGACGTCACAACGCCCTTCCCTGTGCCTCTCCGGGGGGGGTTCATGGACATACAGTGCTAGAAAACAGCCCTGGCATAGAATGCCTCATTGTGTACTCTCCTGCAAGTCACCCCAACCCAGCATTTTCTCAATCATAAAGCATGCACATACTTGAGTGTCTGCAGGTTGTTCAGCGTAGTGAGACCTCCTGTTAGTAGCAGCGCTCTCTATGTTCAAATAGTTGAATATTAGTTTGCAAGCTTTCTCACATGGACCTTTTTTTCCAATTTTGAGTGTTAGGAAAAGGTTCTTTGTGTTGATCTCTTAAGAGACACACTCTGTTAACCAAAATCGCGCCACGAGGCGCACCCTTGTATTTTGTCTGACACCTGCTGTCAGTATGAATCATTGCTGCTGGGTGTGAAGCTTCAAAATGGCGCCTTCGAGGACAGAAAGGGCAATGCTGAGGAAAGAGGGATCCGCATGGGCAGTCTGTGACGCATTTCATGAAGCACACACTGAACCGGTACCGAGACTCGGGCTTCCGTGACTCTTAGGGCTGGGTTTGACAGCATAGCCATCCAACAGACCTTTTATCTCCCATCAGGGGTAACAGGCGTTATATGAATGCAAACCTTTCTTTCCCTTCTATCCCTCCTCTATCCTTCTCACTACAAATAACTGACTAATATCCACCACTCAAATTACTGTAATATTTCACCATACTAATTCACCACTAATCCTTTATGGGTTTCTGGAGTAGCATGATACTCACCAAAAAAAGCGCTTCAATACCCCATCAGGAGTTAGAAGCGCTATATAAATACAAACCTTCTTTCCTCTTCTATCCTTCTGCTATCCTTCCGAAACCAAATATCTGACTAACATATCCACCACTTAAAATTTACTTGCATGTTTCACTATACTAATTCAAGCAAACTGGAAAAATGGAAAAGGAGGACTAGATATCTAAATTATTAAATAATAGGGGGCTGTTAATTCTGCTATATTGGGGACACTTGTCCATTCGTCCGCTATATTATAGATAAAGATACCATCACAGCTATTTGAAGACGTGATTACATATTTTATTTATCGTAATCACAAGGAATCATCCATTAATTTCTGTAGATTTCAAATTTACATTATACACAAATATACATACATATGTACACAGATATATACAACATAGAAAGACAAAACACACCAAATGTGTACAAGAAACACGTAATCACAAGAGAATTCCTTCTTCACCCAGGAAAAAATGATTAAAGCAGAAGCTAAGTGCCCTCCTATTTGTTCTAGGAAGTACACTCCGAGGTAGTCAGACGCAGTTTGTTCAAAAAGGGAGATATAGAACCTAAATGTAAGGAATGTGTCAATGGGTATAATTCCACTTTGATTTCAAGATTAGATCAGACTCCTCTTTATGGAAAGTGTCGACGCGGTCGCGTTTCGGCCTTCCAACAAATCTTGGCCTCCTTAGGACAGGGTGATAATAGAACCTATAAAAATACATTTAACAAAATGTATACCTTCTTACAACCATCTGTCATCCTCTCTGTGCCCCCATCAACCAAATTCCACCTCCGTCACCAGCCAAGAAGAAAATAAGACAGAAGCTCAAGTAGCCAAGAAAAAACAAATAGGAAACAAACTGATGAAAAAGTCACAGACCCTCAGCATTGCCACAGTTTCTAACCTAAAGTGAAACGGAGAGTAGATACTACAATGTACTACAACTATAACAGAGGTGCACTTAAATAACCTAAATCACGCACTGAAACCGGGGCGTCCAGAGATCACCAAAAAGCAAAATAAAATCAAAGGAAATTAAAAAGGACTCACACCGGCCTCAAAAAAACTCACTATACTAATTCAACACTAATCCTCTATGGGTCCCGGAGTAGCGTGCTACTCACCGAAAAAGCGCTTTGACGCCTCGTCAGGGGTAGCAAGCACTATACAAATGCAATTACAATACAATACAATATCTGCCCGCTTTGCCTCTAATTAGGCATTGTGGGATATGTAGTTACCACTTTATGTTAAAAACATATGATAAACTCAAGTTGTCATTATAAAAACATTTGTCTCTTTAAATTATTTTATGACCTATGAGCCACATTGCAGAAACAGTCTGCATATGATTACTTCTCATTTATAGTGAATTCTGGAAGCCTCCATTATTAGGCATCAACTGGATATATTCTTAATATACAATTGAAGATCACTTATTCAAAATATTGCACAATCACACTTCTGTGCCTGGTAACTAATGGTGATGTCTTTATGACCCACTTATCATGAAGCCTGTTATCTGTACAGCTAAGTGCCAGACTTTATACACATAGTACCAGGACATAGAACCTTTTTTAGTGTATATTTGTAAGGTACTTTTGCTTCAATCACAATTATTAGCTCAGTGCTATAATTATCGCATTAATATTGCCTAGTTGATGAATCATCAGTGTTTACAGTATTTACAGTTACTTTATTTGTTTTTATGCCCAGTGCCCCGGACTATAAATGCACTTACAGTTCTTCGTCCCCATTTAATCCATGGGTTGTTTGGTTCGGAACCTGATAACCAATCTGGACTCTGGCCGCCTCAATTTTAATGTTCTGTCTGCATTTCTCTTGTTAGCTGGTACTGTAGCTATGCACCAACAGGACATTTGCTAGGAGTGGTATCCTTGATGTGTGACTATATGCTTTGTCATTGCATAGTTCATGTCATTATACTGTAGCTCCATACTTCTCTTTTTGAGTGAGCAGATTGTACTGCCTATGTACCTCAGGCCACATTTACATTCTAACATATAAACCACATATGTTGTTTCACAGTTAATTTTTCCATCTATTATATATGTTCTCCCTTTACAGTCTTTAATTTCACTGACATTTTTTCCTATTTGGCAGGTTTTACATTTTTTACATTTCGTAAAAACCTTCTTGATGTTTTTGTAGCCGTTGTTGTAGCCATGATACATTTTTTGGCCTTGTTAAATGACTATGTACTAGCTTGTCATTCAAAAAAGGTGCTCTTCTATATTTTACATCCAGTCTGTCTCCTAGTTTATGTCTAATATCTGGATCTTAGGTTAGAATATTCCAATGTTTATTCATGATTATCATTATTTCTTGATTCTTTTTACTGTATGTCTTTATCAGCCTGATCGTCTGATTCTCATCTTCTGTTTTCTTTTTACTTTCCTTCCTATTTACTAGTGTTTGTGCTGCAGTGATATTTTCAGCTCTCTTTTTACCCTCCTTAATGTCTAATCACTTGTATCCTCTTTTTAAGAATTTCCCTTCAGTCTCTTTAATTGTATTCTGTTGTTCTTTTTTCATCTGAACAATTCTTTTTTAGCCTTCAGAATTATCTGTCTGGTATACTTTTTATTAGAACATTGGAATGTTGGAAGCTCCATTGAAAACAATGGAGTGCTCTGGGATTATAATGGCTGGTATAAGCCTGGAGCTCCAACATTCCAATGTTTCTTTGATCACAGCTCTGGCTGTGAACAAAGGCTTCAGGGAGCCTGAGGGGATTCCAATCCCCTCAAGCTCCCATAAGGCTCTGTTCTTTTTTGTTAGAACATTCTGCCCTCTAGTGGCAGAATGTTCTAATAGCCTTATAGCTCTTCGTAGCTGGGCTATACCGGCTATTAAAGTCCCTCTCCCTTGTATGCTGGAGAGGGCCTTTAATAGCTCGTATAGACCACTACGGCGGGCTGTAAGGCTATATTAATGTTCTTGGATGAAAGCTTGATCCCAACAGAATGCTGTTTGTTGCAGTTGGTTTTCGATACTGTACTTTTTATCTGCTGATTTTTCTATGTACACTTGTACATCCAGGAATGCCATTGATGGAACATATAAGGATTTAGGTAAGTGCATAGACGTAGAAAATATATATATATGTATATATAAATGAAATGCCTAATTTTTTCCTTTTGTTTTTCTTTCGATTTATTTTTAAAATGATTTTTCAGTTTCTTATTTTTGCATATGTTTATTTTAGATGAATGAGAGATATATCATTCTATATTTTTACTATTTATCAATTCCAAAACCAAATTTGTCATAATAGATGCTTTTTACATGGTTATTTATAGCGTCTGTGGCTAGATTGAAAAACACATACATGAAACATTTGTTATACTGAAAACAATAAGTGTACTTTGCACTCAACAGTTTCTTGCTTTGAAGATAGGCTGTGTGACCATGTGTCTGCTTGATTATCAAGTCATCAGATGGACCATTAGGTCCACTATTGCTACAGATTGTTTTCCCTCCCATAAAGTGGCATAAATATAGTAGGAAAGTGTAGAAGATTGATAGATATAAATATATACCCAGAGAGGACCGGGTATGGCCTTATTTCCTTTCTTAAAGGAAACAGTATAGATCATCTTCCATGTTCAAACCCTGGGGCCACTTAGAATCTAGCTTGAATATATACTCACTCTCTAATTTTCTTAAAACATTTGCCGTGTCCCCCCCTCGGATTTTGTGGGGTATTGTACCTATAACAAAAAATATGACATCCGGGATGTGTTGCTTTGATGAAACTCAGCACAGTGCCTGGTCACTGGATATGTTGGATATTTATTCTTAATTGTATTGTATTGTAATTGCATTTATATAGCACTTACTACCCCTGACAAGGCGTCAAAGCATTTTTTTGGCGTGTAGCACGCTACTCCGAAACTCATACAAGATTAGTGTTGAATTAGTATAGTGAAATGTGAAAGAAAATTGAGTGGTCGATTTTAGTCAGTTATTTGGATTGAGAAGGATAGCGGAGGGATAGAAGAGGGAATAAGGTTTACAAATATATAGCGCTTGTAACCCCTGTGGGGTGTTTAAGCACTTTTTCGGCGAGTAGCACGCTACAAAGGAACCAATGAAGGATTAGTGGTGAATTAATATAGTCAAATGTGAAAGTAATTTGAGTGGTGGATATGTTAGTCAGTTATTTGGATTGAGAAGGATAGGGGAGAAATAGAAGAGGGAACACGGTTTTCATGTATATATGGCGCTTGTAACCCATGATGGGGTGCTGAAGCGTTTTTTCGGCTAGTAGCACGCTACTCCAGAACCCATAAAGGATTAGTGGTGATTTAATATAGTGAAATAGGAAAGTAATTTGGGTGGTGGATATTTTATTCAGTTATTTGGATAGAGATGAGTAGTGTTGAGATAGAAGAGAGAAAAAGGTTTGCATTTATATAGTGCTTGCTACCTCTGATGAGGTGTTGAAGTGCTTTTTTCGGCGAGTAGCATGCTGCTCTGGAACCCATAAAGGATTAGTGGTGAATTAGTATAGTGAAATATGAAATTTGAGAAGTTGACATGTTAGTCTGTTATTTTGATTGAAAAGGATAGTCGATGGATAGCAGAGTAAAGAATTTAGACTTTTTTTTTATAGGTTATAGCAGTAGTAGGAGGCTTGGGATGAGTAAAAGGGAAGTGTAGGGGAAGAGTCAGAGGGAATAGTTTAGAAAGGCTTGTTTTGTGGGATGGGTATAGTAAAAGAGGTGTCAGGTGGTGCAAAGAGGGGTAGAGTATGGGAGAGTTTAGAAAGGGCTCTTTTGTGGACCATAGTATTTATTTTATTCATTTATAAAGTTTTATATAGCGCGAACAAGAACCCAGCAGATATCAGAGCACTTTACATTAGGAAGGAAAGGAAGGAACAATAATGCAAAAACAACATAAGGTAGAGATAAAAACCAGAATGATCACAGGTTACACGCAAAAAAAAACACAAGGTGGTTATATTAAACAATATTAAAGGTTCATAGTATGTCGTAGAGAAGCGTGGTCATAAATGATGGTACCATGAAAGTAGGCACAATGTCATCGGGCAGGAGAGCCTAGCCCACTTACGGAAGGAATTTATTCATGAGGAATCTTTTGACATCCAGTTTGAACAGTGCTGTTGAGGAGATTCTGCGTACATCCGGTTGTAGCGAGTTCCATATATTTGGGGCAGCACCAGAGAAGGCTCTGTGACAAGTGCTCTTTTTGCTGAGGATAAGTGGTATCAAGAGGAAAGTAGTGGTACTTCTTGAGGCTCTTGCACCACAAGATAGTTCAAGATTTTGTGCCAGGTACCTGGGAGTATTGAAGTGGATAGGTTTGTGCGTCACAACGGCAATCTTTAACTGAATTCGTGCTTCATAGGGGAGCCAGTTTAGAGATTTTAAGACTGGCAATATGTGCTCATTGTGTTTGGTGCCTGTAACCAGTCTAGCAGCAGCATTCAGTGATGCCCTTAGTGGAGCCAGGGTGTATTTGGGAAGGCCACAGAGGGTAGCGCTGCCGTAATCTAGCCTCAGTAGGACAAGTGCTTGGACCACCTGCTTGAAATCATTAGGTGAAAGGAAAGGTTTGATATTTCTGAGAGTTCTCATCAAGTGGTTTGCACCCTTGCATATATTGCTGATATAATTCTTCATATTCAGGTGCTTGTCCATGGTGACTCCTAAAGATTTAGCTGAGTCTACGATGAGAGGAGATCAGTTGAAAGCAGAGAGGTGACTCCACCAGAGGTCTATCTTGGGGATGTGGTTCGGGGGGGGGGAGATGAGCAGGAATTTCGTTTTTGAGGTGTTGAGCAGGAGATGGTTCTCAGTTAACCAGTTTTGAGTAAATGTTAGGGTAGTGTTGAGTGAGATGATGTCTTCCGGGGATGAGATTTTCAAATAGAGTTGCGTGTCGTCAGCATACATGTGAAAAGAATACCTGTGGAGTTTAGAGAGTTTGCTAATAGTTCCAGGAAAAGGTTGAAGAGGATAGGAGATGATACAGATCCTTGGGGGACTCCCATGATAACTGGGGAGGGCTGGGAGAGAGAGTGATTTGCCTTGACTCTTTGAGATCTGTGGTGGAGGAAGGATGAGGAGTAGTGGTATGGGGTTTGGGATGAATGAGAGAGTGGATGTAGAGGATATATTGATGGAGGTATAGGCTGAGAAATAGGGTAGAGCTTTGGAAAGAATAGCAGAAAGAGGTTTGAGATGAGTCAGAGCGCTGAGGTAGAAGATATATTGAGACAGGTATAGGGTGAGAAATAGAGTAGTGTATTAGATATGTTGAATTAGAAAGAAATAATAGATATATAGATCCATAAGTACATGGAAAGTATATAGATGCATAAAGGAAGGAAGTATATATAGATGAAAGATATTGATAGAGGCAAAGGGTGAGAAATAGGGTAGTGCATTGAATATGCTTTTTTTGGTGGGGAGAAAAGTAATAAATATATAGTACATTAAAGTACATGTAAGGTATATAAATGCATAAAGGCAGTTAGTATATTTAGATTGAAGATGCATTCGATAAACTCTAGTTTTCAAATGTTGTTTTAAAAAATGTATTTATTTTTATTCTTTTTTTTCAAAACATAATTTATCTACATGTTTATACAAAGTCATACACATATATAGGTGCATATCTATAGCACAAATTAATGCTTATATACAGAGGGATATGCTGTATATTTCTGCTTATGTGGGAAAGAGCCTATTTTTGAGTAGTTTCCTGAAGATAAGGTGGTTGTTGGTGGATCTTATGTATGGAATGGAATGGAATGAGTATTTATAGAGCGCGGTAATTACCCGGAGGCGTCCTAGCGCTGTGAACAGACACGTGGAGGGTGCAGGGAACGAGTGCTAGATTTTGAAAAGCTCGGTTTTTAGGCCTTTCCTGAAGGACAAATGATTGGGTTCCCTGCGTAGTTGTAACGGCAGGGCGTTCCACAATTTTGCTACATTATACCCAAAGGAGCGTCCGCCACACCTTGCCCTCTTGATTCGGGGCACTGTGAGTAGGTGAGAGAGGGTGGATCTGAGTTGTCTGTTGGGTAAGTAAGGAGTGACTAATGAGTGATTGATGGGGGCACCGGTTTTCCAAAAGGCTCTGTGCGCAATGCAGAGGGACTTGAATGCAATTCGGTCTCTGACAGGGAGCCAATGTAGGTTCCTGAGTTCTTCCTTGACTGGAATGCGACGGGGTATTAGAAGAAGGGTGCGGGCAGCGCAATTTTGGACCACCTGTAGTTTGTTGAGGGTGGATTGTGGGGCTCCCAGATATAGGGCGTTGCTAAAATCCAGACGGGATAGGATTAAGCCCTGGATCATAGTTTTCCTAGCATTGAATGGAAGTAGAGGGGTGATTTTTCGAATCAGCCTGAGTAGGCCGAAACAGGTGGCAGAGAGTTTTGCCGCTTGTTGCTTAAAGTTAAGGGAACTGTCTAGCCAGACGCCCAGGCTTTTGATGGAGTCTTTGGGGGCCATAGGTGGTCCGAGACATGGGGGCCAGAGATGTTCAATGTTGGTGTGGAGGCTGTGGCCCACCAACATTATCTCCGTTTTGTCTCCGTTCAATTTGAGACAGGATGCGGTCATCCAAGAGGCAACTGCTTCCAGGCCATCCCTAAGGTTGCAAGAAGGGGAGTTGGCCTGGCCTAGAGCCACCACTAGCTGAGTGTCGTCGGCGTAGGTAATGATTGATAGCCCAAAGGGTCGGCCCACTTCAGCTAGGGGGCTCATGTACACGTTAAAAAGTGTGGGGCTTAGGGAGGAGCCCTGTGGCACCCCACAGTTTAACGGTTTCTTAATGGAAGAGACTTCGCCCTCGAACACTTGGAAATATCGTTCCTTTAAAAAGGAAGTAAACCAGGAGAGTGAAGTTGATGAGACGCCTATGTTGTTGAGTCGTTGTAGCAGTATGCTGTGATTGACCGTGTCGAAGGCGGCACTTAGGTCAAGTAGAATAATAGCTGCAGTGCCTCCTTGGTAGGTGATCTTCCGGGCCTCTTCTAACACATTAACAAGAGCGGTTTCTGTTCCGTGCATAGGTCGGAATCCTGTCTGGGTGGGGTCCAGCAGCCGTTGTGTTTCTAGAAACTCCGTAAAGGTTTTGTTAACGTTTTTTTCTAATATCTTGCTGAGCCATGGCAACAGGGATATGGGTCGATAATTCCCTGGGATGTTCGGGTCAAGGTTTGGTTTTTTGAGGAGGGCCCTAACCATGGCCAGCTTCCAAGGAAGTGGGACAATTCCTGTGGCAAGCGAGGCATTCAGAATCTCCTGCATCGTGGGGAGGATGTGTTTTGCAACTGTCTGCAAAAATCGTGGTGGAGCTGGATCATTTGGGGAGCCGGATTTAACAAGTAGCATTATTGATTCCAGAGAGGATAGATCTAGTGGGGGTATGAAGTCGAAAGTCCCTGATTTTAAAGGGGGTGTCTGAGGTTCGGGGTTAGGGATGGGGAGGGTGATGGGGAAGGGATTGAGGTTTGTGGAAAAGTAGCGTATATATTTTGTATTTTATTGTAGAAAAATTCTGCTAGGTCGTCACATGTAGCCTGTGGGTTGGGGGAAATTGGGGTTAATTCTGGTGGTTTAAGGAGGGATTTAGCAATTCTGTAAATTTCTCTAGGTTTAGATGCGGCAGCAGTAATCTTATTTTCATAGAAAAGTGCTTGTGCTGTTCTTATTTCGTGCTTATAAGTTCTAATCGCGGCCCTATGGGCTGCTTTCCTAGTAGGGGAATAGTCAAGGCGCCATTGTCTCTCCAATTTCTTGCAATGGCGTTTCTTGTCTCGAAGATCTTGGGTATACCAGGGAGCGGTCTTAGAGGCGCGTTTAGGTTTAGTGGTGATAATGGGGAGAACGTGATCTAAGGACCTAGATATCCATTTATTGAAATTGTCGTTAGCAGAGCAGGGGTCTGTGTTGTACAGAGGTTTAAAAGCCTCTAGTGAGGATGGCCAGTCTGCTTGAGAGAGCTTAGACCAATTGCGTTCCTTCCTGGTGGTAGGAATTTTTGTTCGGGGAGGTGTAGGACAGTTCCAAATAGCCGGAATGAGGAAGTGATCTGTCCAGGACAAGGGTAGGGGTTTTCCAACTGACAGGCCGGGACAGTTGGTGAAGATGGGATCGAGGAGATGGCCCTTTAGATGGGTGGGCTTTAGTACTAATTGCTGAAGCTCTAGTGCGGCCAGGTTGCCAATTATTTCTAGTGTGTCAGGGTTAGATGCTTTGTCTAGATGGATATTCAGGTCACCCAGCAGGGTATAATTGGCAGCGGTACAGACTAGGCTGGCAATAGAAGGAGATAGGGAGTTAATGAACTGCCCCGTAGAGCCAGGGGGTCGGTAGATAAGTGTTCCATTCAAGGTGTTTGTAGAAGAGAACTCTATCGAGAATGAAAGGCTCTCGCAGTTTGGAATGAAGTGGGGAACAGGGCGGCAGCTGTAGCAGTCTTTATAAATGATTGCCAGCCCACCCCCTTTACCCGTTGGGCGGTCTGCTCGCACAATTTGGTACCCTATTGGTAATGCTTGGACTATGTCTGGGTCTGAGTCCGCGTGTAGCCAGGTTTCCGTGAGGAACAAGGCATCCGGATTGAGTTCATCCAGCAGGAGAGAGATCTCAGTAGTGTGTTGTGGAAGAGATCTGCAATTTAGGAGTAAGAGACTCCACGAAACAGTGTCTATATCAAGGGCCGGAGGGAGCTCAAAGCCGCAATGGGAACACCTAAGGTTTTTCTGTCATGGGTTGCATTTCGAAGGACATGTGGGGATTCGACCTCTGAGATTTAATAGGGCCTCAGAGCTATATTTGAGAATAGTTGTTGCGCTGGATACAGGGGGGGGTGGCCCCTAGCCCCTGACAGCCGCGTACGGGCGCAGACGGGCTTGCCTTTGGCGCGCCTTCGGCAAGCCGCCGGCGCGCCCGCTGCACGCGTCCGCTGTGCAGGACATATAGCATCTGAGTGATATAGAGGGCAGGTTCTAGGTCACGTGACAGTCGGAGCTCCGCCTTTCTATCACACCGGGAGTTGACAGTAAGCAAGGAATTAGGGCTTCACCCTCCACAACAATCAGGTGATTAAGCCTGCGGTGGAACGGGGTGAGTGGATACGAAATGTTGGGGGTGAAGAGTGCTATATTTTGGCTGCTTGAACAGAGAAGGGTGTGCCACCCGTGGTTTCGTTCTTGTTTATCTTGGGATTTTGAGGCGAGGTGCCACTCTAGAGTGGAGGTTTCTATGTTGAATGTGATTTTATTCCTGATGAAGAGCAGTCCAATGCCATGTATTGCTTTGTGGGTGATACAAAGCAGCTTGAAGGTGGCTCTTCTGGCAACCAGTAACAAATGAGGAGATTTCAAGCCAGAGGAGATGTGGGCTTGTGGTTTGATATGCAAGAATAGTCTGGGAGCCGAGTTCTGAATCCATTGTAGTCTTTTCATAGTCTTTAAAGGTGATCCATGGTAGAGGCTATTGGCGTAATCGAGTTTGGACGGAACAAGGGAGATGTTAGCTTGGACCTTGTGTGGAAATCCCAAATGAGGGAAGATTAGTCGCAGAGTTTTTATAGTAACAAAGCTTGATCTTTCTAGTTTGTCCACTTGGACATTCATCGATAGCTTGCCGTCCATAGTAAATCCGAGGTTTCTTACTTCCTTCGATACTTTAGGCGGTGATCCCAGTTCATCAGGGCAGGCGGCAAGTGGGTCATAATGTTTCTAATCGCCACCCATGAGTATTTGCATTTTGGAAGCATTCAATTTGAGATGGCTCCAAGTCCTCCATTGATCCACATCTGATACAACTGAAAATTGGCAAGTTTCCAATGCCTTTGGGGCATTCCAGTTGAAGGAGTATTTACGTGTCATCTGCATAGTTATAGCGCGTGAGGTGAAATTGATTGGTCAGTACCGGTAATGACTTCCTGTAGATGTGAAAAAGCATTGGCGAGATGATAGAGCCTTAAGGGACCCCAGCAGTTGTGGAGTACAGTTTGGACGAGAAAGGTGGGGTATAGATTAAGCATGGGCTGAAAATTCGTTCCGCTTGCGGAATTTGCGGATTTTCCGCGATTTCGCGATCCGCAAATCTAGCAAAATCGCGGCAAAATCCGCGAATCAGCGGGGACGAATTTTAAGCCAAGCACTTAGAGGGTTACAGCAGCAGGTGCAAAAGTTGAAGCTAATTTTTTGCAACCTTTTACAAAAGGGTTACAAAGAAATTAACTTCAACTTGGGCACCTGCTGCTTTAAGCCTGTAAGTGCTTCCTGGCACCTCGTTGCCTACTTGCAACTATTCTCTGACCCTGCTCTGACCCTTGAAGCAGGGTCAGAGAATAGTTACAAGTAGGCAATGAGGCGCCTGTCACGAAAATTAAACCTCAACAGGAAGCACTGACATATCAAAACAAGCATTTGCAATGCAATAGGTCTCGCATTAGGAAAGTTTGAGCTATTGGTCTTGTAAATGACAATTTTTTTTATTTATGTGTTGGTTTTGAAAATAGCTAAATTAATAGCTTTGTCATTTACAATGCCAATAGTTATAACTTTCGCAAATGTGACACCTATAGCATTTGTAATGCAACATGTTTTGTATTTACGTGACTTAGATGTATTGATATTACAAATTACAATGGCTTTAATTTTTTTAAATAATTAATAAAATAAAAGTGATTTTAATTTATAATGGCAATAGCTTAAACTTTTGTAAATAACTTTTGTAAAGATTATGTTCAGTGTATTTTATTGTGACTAAAATCCAAGAACAGAAGTGAAATATTAACATCTTTTTGTGACATTTGTAATAAAGCTTGAAACATTGACAGAACATATTTGAACCAGTTGTTGTTGAATGATTGCGCAGAATGATGCTGGGGTGGCGCTGAGTGGTGCTGTGGTGGTGCTGAGTGGTGCTGTGGTGATGCTGAATGGTGCTGTGGTGGTGCTGAGTGATACTGGGATGGTGCTGAGTGATGCTGGGGTGGTGCTGAGTGATGCTGGGGTGGTGCTGAGTGATGCTGGGGTGGTGCTGAGTGGTGCTGTGGTGGTGCTGAGTGGTGCTGTAGTGGTGCTGAGTGATAATGTGGTGGTGCTGAGTGATAATGTGGTGGTGCTGATAATGATCAGACTGGGAACTCTTCCGGTTCGTGAACGTACCTGCAAGTGGAAACCCCCTAACCAAACCCCTGCCATTTGCCCGTTTTGTACCGATGCACCCGAAACCATCCCACACTTCTTCTTCGTATGTCGCGCCTATAACAAACCTAGGTCGAAATGGTTAAAACCTGTTTGCCGTCTGCTTGAGACCAAAAATCACGCCTCTGCCCTTAGAATTTTGCATACTGATCCTAACACCACCCTAGCTTGTGGGGTGGCCAAATTTCTTAGTTGGGCATGGGTGATTAGATTGAAAGCCCTAAGATAATTTTATAATAATTATAATTTTAAACATGTCCAAAGCTGTAACTGGTTTAATGATTTTTTATTGTATTCTTTGTTAAGTGCTTATGTAATGTTTTTATAAATGAATTGTATTTTAACTGCCATGTGCTTTTTAAGATATTTCATATCGAAATAAAGCTTTGTACAACAACGATAATGTGGTGGCGCTGAGTGATGCTGTGGTGGCGCTGAGTGATGCTGTGGTGGCGCTGAGTGATGCTTTGGTGGCGCTGAGTGATGCTGTGGTGGTGCTGAGTGATAATGTGGTGGTGCTGAGTGATGCTGTGGTGGTGCTGAGTGATGCTGTGGTGGCACTGAGTGGTGCTGTGGTGGTACTGTGGGGGTGCTGAGTGATGCTGTGGTGGTTCTGAGTGGTGCTGTGGTGGTGCAGAGTGATAATGTGGTGGTGCTGAGTGATAATGTGGTGGTGCTGAGTAATAATGTGGTGGTGCTGAGTGATGCTGGGGTAGCGCCGAGTGATGATGTGGTGATGCAGAGGGCAGAAAGGCACAAAAAGCAGTCTAACAGAGGACAGAAGGGCAGAAAAACAAGGGAAAAACGAGTCTAACAGGGGGCAGAAAGGCACAAAAACGAGTCTAACAGAGGGCAGAAGGGCACAAAAAACGAGTCTAACAGGGGGCAGAAGTGCAGAAAAACAAGGGAAAAACGAGTCTACCAGAGGGCAGAAGGGCACAAAAAACGAGTCTAACAGAGGGCAGAATGAATCCCGCCCTGCGTGTTTGTCCACGAAGATGCCACCTTTTTGTGCAATACCTCTACGCAACTGAAGTACTTTCTACTGTCTAATCAGTAAGTGCTCCCTCGTTGGCTAAATGTATAGGGGCAGATTTACAATAACTGGCGCATCCCCAGGGATGTGCCAGTTATTGTGCGCCGCAGCTCCGCTACCCATGGTGCGCCGCATTTACACCATGTGGCAAAAACGGTACAGATGCGTCACTCATCTGTGCCGTAAAAGCAGCGCATTGCTGGAGCTGCGTCGCAAGCGCGACGCAGCTCCAGCAATGCTCTGGGGGGCCCTATCGCCCCAATTCTGCGTCAAGCCTTGCGCCTGCTTCAAGCAGGCGCAGGGTTTTGACGCAGCATTGGCCTAAAAGTGACTGAGTGAATTCTTGTAGATTTCACTCAGCTACTTTTAGGAGGCGTTCCTGCGCAGGAACACCCTCCCCTGCGCCGGAACGCCTCCTGATGGCACAGGGCTTTACAACGTGATGCATCTCTCAGATGCGTCACGTTGTTAATACCCAGCACCATGGCGCATCTTTTGTGCAACTGAGGAGCCAAAGAGGCGCAAGCGGCTTGTAAATCTATCTGCCCCATAGTGCTTTCACTACACTGTAGCTCCGTGAAGGGCCAGAAGATGTGTCTCCAGTGACCATGTGTGCCTGTGCCTGTGTTACAGGCACACATGGTCACTGGAGACACATCTTCTGGCCCTTTACGCAGCTGCAGTGTAGTAAAAGCACTATACATTTACCCAATGAGGGATCACTTACTGGATTAGCCAGTAGAAAGTACTCCAGGGCAAATTGCAAAAAAATCAGCGATTTCGCGGGAAAATTCGCAAATTCGCGGATTTTTTTTGCGATTTTGCGGGGAAATCCGCAAATTTGCGGAACGCAAATTTCGCCCATGCTTAGTATAGATGACATTAGTTCTGTTCCGAATGTAGGACGTGATCCAGTCTAAAGCAGTCCCGTCTATGCCAGCTTCATAGAGTCTTTGTACCAGAGTGTCATGGTCGACCGTGTCAAAGGCAGCTGAGAGGTCCAAGAGGAGTAGCGCAACAACCCTGTTGCGGTCAACGGTGTTCTTCAGGTCATCCCAGATGGCAAGGAGGGCCGATTCTGTGCCTCTTCTCGGACGGAATCCTATTTGGAAGTCTGAAAGTACGGCATTGTCTTCAATGAATTGTGACATCTGGGCGAAAGCAGCTCTTTCTATCAGTTTGCCCAGGATAGGTCCATTTGTAATGGGTCTGTAGTTATCAGGGTTCAGCGGGTCCAAGTTTGTTTTCTTCAGTAAAGGGTGTTTGTATGTCATTTTGAGTTCTTCTGGAGGTATTCCGGTAGTTAAAGAATCGTTGCTGATTCTTCTTACTGGAGAGGCAGTGATTAATGGGTTACCAGCATCAGATACTCCAATACCATATACTCACCTGGGCCCATAAACACACATTCACACTACCTGGTAATAAACCGCTGCGGTCAATTGTTTGTACTTTTTTATCATTCTAGATTAGTCACTTCTTATTCTTAACTAATCTTTCACTAATCAAAAAGTTATTTCCTCTGGTCAATGGACCAAATTAGTTGAACTAGTTGATGGTGAAATGACGTAAATGTAATCTACTTACATTTCATGAAATAAAAACAGACTCTGGAAATATTTTGAATCTTTATCTAGATTAATTTCATGTGAACCACTTACAAAGTACAGTACAGCCACCATCACTCATAGGAAGGAAGATTCAATTAATTAATCAGTCAAACAATTTATAATTCTCTGCAATGAAGTTGCTCAGAAAGGAGAGGATAGAGAGAAAAAGCACATCTGCATGAATACAAAAAATATAAGTACCAAGAATGGTGTGAAAACCAGCCAACTGGCCAAGGAGCTGGGAAGAGTCCCTCGGGAAAGATCAGGTGACAAAGGCTTCAGGACAGGAATCAGGACAGGATAGATGACCTCTCTACCACCAATGCTTGCGTAGTACCCCTCTCTTCCTCCTCGAGACTCTTCTGCGATCTTCTTGTAAGTAATTAATTTAAGATAAAATTTCTCTGCATTTGATTCTTATTCAGCTTCTTGTGCCACTTCAACAGCATCCTCAACTCTGTAGCATTCAGCATGGATGTCTCATACTAACCAACTAAGAAATACCTCAATTATGCTCTACAATATTCATGTACCTCCCAAAAAATGTTCAATATCATAAACTCCTAACTCTGATTGGACAGGCACGGGGGGATGATCCTCACACCATGCTTACTTTCTCATTTAGTCGTTCAGTCCATTGTTTAAAGATCCCACCCCTTCATTTTCATTAATAAACTTTAATTTCCATTCGTATTCACATCATATTAGAAACAAAAGTATAAAAGTTCTTCCGTTCTCATTTGTCTTGAAGGTTCCCAAGCTTGTTCCCAGGGTATGTATCCTTTTCGACCTTGAGCTGCTTTCAAAAGTCACATCACTTCTTTCAGCTCGTTTCTATCATGCACACGTATAAATCTGGTGGCAAACAGACCTTAGACTCATCTGAAAGGCCTAGGACATGCACTAATAAAAGAGTCAAAAAGACATCTGTTACTTTCCAACATAAATAGTTTCACTGTATACTACCTATCTCTACCCTAATCCCATTCATTTACTTAAGCTTTCCCGCATTAGCGTTAGTAAAATAGCATGTTTTAGTTTTAGCAAAGCAGATGCTGAGCATGTGAGCTTTCAGGCAGCCATGTTAATAGAATTTCTGCAAGTGCAAGAAATTTCCTCCAAGCGACAGCTTGTCGTACTGCGTAGATGCTGCTGACGCATGCGCAGTACAGTTTTACCGTTAGTGGCCATTTTAGAAATTCACTCCAATTACTTATTAGTACACGTAGGCAAGCTTCTCTTTCTTGTTTGTATAATGTTGTGCATATTAATTTATACAAAACACAGTTAATACAATATTAGAAGTTAAACGAGAGGATTATCTCCGAGCAAGTCTTTTTCCTATGAGTCCTTGCTCCATCATTCCCCTACCTGATGGTATTTTGAGCCATCACAAAATAACCCATCCCACTCAGATGCCAACTTTAGCACATCTCATTTTCTTTCCCTTTTTCATTCTCGTTCTCGTCTTTGTTCTTCAAATCTTTCATTTGATCGTATAGTTTTCCCTTCATTTCCTCTGACTTTATCTCTTCATATTTTCTTTTCACCCATTTTCTATTTATTTCATATTTTCGTCTTCTCAGTTTATTAGTACAGCACTCATACCATATTACTATTGTTAAGACTATTATAGTTCTACCAACTAAAGGAAGAACTCCTTGACCTAAGAAACTTTTCCCAAAATTAGTAAACCAAGTCCCTATTGAGGAGATACTCTTTGTTAGTCTTTCCCATACATTATCAACCTCCAGTGGTCTAGATTTTTAATGAAGTTTTGTAATCATCATCATCATCATCATCATTTCATCTTTTTTTCGACAATGTTGTCATAAAAGAAATCACAGTAGATTGAACAGTTAAAAATTGATACATTGTGTTCAAATACACAATAAAAGACTAGAGTCATCACGCGTCCTAAGAGGTATATCATCAGAGCATAGTAGATGTCAGTAAACATAAATACATGCATGGTCAACTAATATGCCCTGCCCATCTGAAGTTAGAGATCAAGCTCCCTAACAACTATACAGATGTATCTACTGGATCCTATTTCAAGCAATGTTCACATGTTTCCTTCTAATATTCCACATGGCTGCTAAGAATTGAGTTACAGCAAAAACAATTAGAGGAGACAGATCCGTTTTAAATATTCTATAAGCTTGCGAACAATGCATAATCCCCAGATTTTTACAAAGGGGAATGATCCACTTCTTTCTAGCTTTTTGGTAAACAGGTCAGAAAAACACACCATGCAATTCATTTTCTAGCTCCGCGGTACAAACCGGAAAATTTTTGGGAGAGGATAGACACCACTTACTCGTAAGGGCTCTAATTGGCAGAAAGCTGTGTCTCCATTGGAAATACAACTTTCTAAAAGCAACTGGACTAACATCGTCGAAAACAGACTCTAATTTGTAAAAATCTTTAGTCATTAAAAACGTGCCGGACAGAGTACCAATTTGGGCGTTCGATAAAAGAGCAGTTAGGTTACTTTCATGGAACAGATTGACCAGATGCTTGCATGATAGATTTCTGCAAGCATGCTCCGGGTCGGACCACATAGGCGAGAGACCTATTCTCTCAAATTCATCTTACGTACTTCAACCAAGGAAGTTTCCGCGCATTCGGAAGTCTTAGGACATCCAAGAGCTCTTACCTGTAGTTCTTAAGCTCTGGGGTTACCCAGAGTCTCCTCCAGAAAATTAAAGGTTTGAGGCCCAATTCCTCATTTATGGGTCTAAGGCCCAGGTCAAGCCTGAGCGGCAACAATGGTGTGCTAGGGGGGAGTGCTACCAACTGTCTTAAAAATGTGTTCTCCATGACGGCAATCGCGGGTGCACTCTTGTGACCCCACAGTTCGCCACCATAGATTACAGCCCCCCGTGCCTGCAATTTATAGATTTCCAGGGGTGGGCCAATTGGTTTGACAGAGGATTTATTTAAGAGCTTAATAATGCCTCCCGCTATTTGAGACAACTTGAGTTGCGATTTTATTTAATGTTGCTCCCTGGTCATACTTTCGTTTAGGTAAGACCCAGATACTCAAACGTCTGAACCCTTTCTAGCCGGACTCCACCTATCACGGGGCTCGGGCGTGTTGTTATCAGAGGGTTAAAAATCATGAATTTCGTTTTCAGGGTGTTCATTTCCAACCCCTGATCCCGACAAAAAGACACAAAGTCGTCCAGGACTCGCTGGATGCCCATATGAGTCTTAGAGAGCAATAAGGTATCATCTGCGAACATGATCGCAGAGATACCAGACCCAGCATGTTTTGGAGCATCACTATTGGGGACTGCATTCAGGTGGGAGATTACCCCGTTGACATAAAGGCAAAACAGGGTGGGTGCCAAGACGCACCCCTGTCTTACCCCCCTGCCAACGGGGAATCTGGCTGACAGAGAACCGTTTTTACCACACCTGACCTGTGCGAAATTCTCAGTGTGGAGTCGGATTATCATGTTCAGAAGAGGGGGAGGGATGCCCAATTCCACAAGCACACTCCACAGTTTCCGATGTGGGACTAGATCGAAGGCCACACGAAGGTCCACAAAGACAGTGTAAAGTGAGCCGCCCTCGATCTTAACAGTCTTCCAAAAAAGCAGGGTTAATCGAAAAATCTGATCCGTGGTGGATACATTCTTTCTGAACCCAGCTTGGTAAGGGCTTAAGATGTCAAATTCCTCCATCCAATTTAGGAGGCGGTCTAAAATCAACCTTGTGAAGAGCTTTTGTGACACGTCAATGAGACTGATTGGCTTGTAGTTGGCTGGGCGCAGAGGTGAGCCCTTCTTGAAGATAGGGACTATCTCTGCTCCCAGCCAAGTACTAGAGACCGACATGTCCCCCAAAATTGCATTAAAGATAACCGTTACATAAGGAGCCCAGACCCTGGGTTCGTCTTTTAAGAGATCGCCAGGTACTTTATCTAGCCCCGGGGCTTTGCTGAGTGGGAGTTTGGAAATAGCAGCCCTGACATCTCCCTCAGTAAAGTCAAGCTCAGTTGTTTCAGCAATAGAACTAGGAACTAATCCCCCTGGTTCCAGGTCGTTGGTAGAGTTTTCCCCCTGGTACAGAGTGTGAAAGTGTTGTTCCCACACATCCGCAGAGATGTTAGGTGCTACTGCCGATACAGGTTCAACCGAGCCCATGGTCACAATTAGTCAAAACTTCCGGGCATCTCTTGTTGACAGAGCAGATGTTAAATTAGCCCAGTTCTCGCTGCCCCACTCGACCTTGGCATGATGCATTAAGTGCCGATATACTAACCTCCTTTGTTTTATCAGTGCCCTGTTATTTTTTTGTTTCAGGGCCTCGAGGAGTTGTGTTTTTGCCATTCTGCAGGCCTTGTTGTACCAGGTAGGTTTGTTGCCGGCTCTTCTCCCTCTTGGCCCTGGGGGGGTTAGGATCTCTGCTAGACTATTGTTCAATTCCTTGTTAAGGTCTCCGAGCTTTAAATATACTTCAGGCGGGGGGTGCTGCAGCTTTAGGGCGCCGGCGGCTTCCAGTACCGGAATTACCCGGGCATATAGCTCCGCCACTAGCTCTGCATGAGTAACCAATCTGTCCCATCTAACCCTGCGCCTATTGTTTGATAGGAGCACCCTATCAACTAATCCGCACTCTGTGATGCAGCTATCTTTGGGGATTCCGGGGGATAAGAAGTCTAGGATCAGCGCATTGTGATCACTTTCATTCCTAGGAACCACCCTAAAATCAAGAACCTTGTGCCAAGCACAGCTCTGAACAAAAATATAGTCCAGGCATGACTCCTGCCCAGGTTTATTGAAAGTGCACTTTGAGGGGATATCCGATTTTACATGGCCATTGCAGGCCCTGATTGAATGATTCAAAGTCAGGGCCATAATTTGTACGGTCAGTGGGTCCCATGACCTGGGATGGGGACCCACCACTTGAGGTATTTTCCAATGCGTAAAAAACAGAAGGAGGTCTCCTTACAGATCCGATAGGAGACAAGGAGAAAATAATTGGAAAATAAGAAAAGTCCCTCACACCCAAATGGGATAAAGAACTGGCAGCTGATTCAAGAGCCCACTATGCCAGCTAATACAGATTTATCATCATATTGTGCAATTATGATAAAAACAATTATAAGGAAACAATTATATTTGGAAAAATTTCATTCAGTAGTTTATTTAAAAAAAATACATTTTATGCATACACGTGCCATGTCAGGAGAACATTAAAAGCTGTGTGAAAACACAGTGACAAATTTAAAACATAAATTAACTTGAAAGAAAACGAAATATCGACGCAGCATGTCGTGATTGTTTGTTCCCCGTTTGATGCAAGGGATACCTGTTTTGCTGGTGGTTTATCAATTCACCATCTGTAGGATAATGGTCGGCCTCCCTGCTCCTCAGATACGGATCCAATTGATTGGCGCGAAAACGATCACGGGTGCATCACCGGCCAGTAATGAATAACTGGTGATTGAATTTTAACACACACATCGGTGGCTCCTCAGTACGTAAAGAAAAGGAGACATTGTAACGTGAAGGTTCATAACATCCAGCTTAAAGAAACCACAGGTGTCTGACAATTCCAAATAAGAAAAAAGGAACTGAGACCCAAAGGTGGAACTGCTTTAAAAAAACAGTACTTGGAAAATTACCAGTCTTGACAGTCTTAAAGTCTATCAAGCTGACCAGAAAAGAAAGCCGAAAAATCACAGAAAAGGCATTCAATCTAAATAAGAGAACTGTCCTGAAGAAGGTGTTATTGCAACATACCGAAACGCTGCGTCGACTGTTCGTTTTCTTTCAAGTTAATTTATGTTTTAAATTTGTCACTGTGTTTTCACACAGCTTTTAATGTACTGCTGACATGGCACGTGTATGCATAAAATGTATTTTTTAACTATAAACTACTGAAAGAAATTTTTCTAAATATAATTGTTTTCTTATAATTGTTTTTATCATAATTGCACAATATGACGATAAATCTGTATTAGATGGCACTAGTGGGCTCTTGAATCAGCTGCCAGTTCTTTATCCCATTTGGGTGTGAGGGACTTTTCTTATTTTCCAATGGTCATCCTCCTCCTGGTTTACACCATCCAACAGGCCCGCAAGTGGCTCGAAATGAGAATTGAGATCTCTCCCTATCACACATGTAATGCCCTCGGGGATGTCATTTAGAAAGGAGGAGAGCTCTTCGATGGTTCTGGACTCGGATGTAATACTCACAGGTCTAGAGTAGACATTGAGCAAGGCGAGTCTAGAAACATTCTACCATTCCAGCACCACACATTGCACATCCTCTGTTGTAGTATCCATGACCCTGGTGCTACAGCCCAGGTGGGCTCCCACCCAGATTGTTAACCCCCCCCCCGACGGTCTGCCCTTTCCCCCCCACCTTGCAGGGACTGAGAATGGGGCAAAGCTAGATCGAAATTGTTCTTCACTTGTCCAGGTTTCCTGGAAGAGGCATACGTCATTCATATCAATGAAAGAGCCCCACTCAGGGCAGGCCATGTTGTTACAAAGACCTGCCACATTCCAGGAGAGAATTTTTAATGGTGTAAGATCTGATGGAAGACCTTGGGTTTGCGAGGTCCATTCTACATCGCTGGCTAAAGTAGACACATTATGTAAATTTGCTTGCCCAGTGGCCTGGCTGTCGCTAGTAGGCCCGGATGATGCGGCCACCAATATCCCTGGATGAGTGTTGCTCACACTACCTTCTTCCTGGCTCCTAGGCTGATTCAAGACACCCGTCCCCCCCATCTCGACCCCCAGCTCTGGATTCATGGTGTAGTCAGTCTACCTGGTCCAAACAGCTATACCTATTGCTGTGAGAGTAGTGGGTGGGCACGAAGGGCTCATACAGATTGGTCCTGCAACCTCTGGTGTGTCCCCTAGATCCCACCCTTGTCCAACCCTCTACGAACCCAGGTTCAGATTGGATGTTAGCAGGTGGGTAAAAGAATGACAATGGGAGAGTCTGAATTGCAGTATCTGCCATACTGCCCGGCCAGTTGCAGATATGCGAGACAATCCTGGGGTTCCTAAAATTGACCAGGATACAATCACCCTTAACACCTTTGCTGCTTGAGATATTCCTCTCCTGTGCTGGGCCCTAATAGAAATGGGTGTGGTCATGACGAGCTCAGCTCGTCATGAGCACACGAGCACTGTGCCTCATGACGAGCTGAACTCGTCATGAGCACCGAAGGGGTTAATTTTTTTATTTGTATATCCCACCCACGAAACCCTTCTAACCATTAGAATTTCACTTGAGATATGGGGGGGGGAAGGGGTCTATAGGTATTCAGCCAGCTAGCAACTTTATTCTTCAAAGAGGAAAATGATTCTACTGCTGAATTACTAAACTCGGGAACACCAGTTAAAACCACTACATGGGGAGCAGCCTCGGGGGGTAAATTAACTACCTTTTTCAGCCTCACTCTATTACCATCAGCGTTAGTCCACTCATCATTCCCAGTAGTCTTTCTATCCAACCTGTTAGAATTAAACGATGCAGCAGACTCAGTATTCTGTACTATGATAGGGGGGATTACTTGGGCAGAAATATTTGCTGAAGTGGGGAGGTTGGATGGAAGGGCATCCCCCCAATAGCGTCAGGCTCCCTCTGCGTAATTTCCAAAGACTTCAAATGGTCCACCATGGCTCCAGTGGCCGTTTCTATTGTTTGCAGCCTAAGATCAATACGATTGAGTCTAACAACCAGGGGGTCAAGCAAAAATTTCAGAATATTTCCGAGGGCAAGAGTAAACTGGTCACCCCCAGCATGGGCTACATCCCCGAATCTAAATGCGGTGGGCTGCGCCACAGGCAGAATTTGGGGAGGTAGGTTAGTAATACCACTATTTGCTGGAGGGACCTCCCTGACTTCTGTGGGACCTTTGGTCTCATTATAGGTGGGACATTTATCTAATTTCGCCTTTTTTCCACCCCTTGCCTGCACCCCACGTTTTCTCTTTGGGACGGCCCCTTCCCGAATTCCTTGTGACTGTAGAGTATTGGGATCGTGCCTGCCTTCAGGTGGTACGCTATTATCGATTGATGGCACAAGGATGACCTCAAGGATAGCCGGGAGAGAGTCTCTATGCATTACAGGGCTACACCTGAGCTCTTGCAGTACAGTTGTTATTGTTTGATCGATACTGTTTAGAAGAGCAGTAAGGGAATCCCCGGCCTTTTCAGGGGTTTTAGCATTAGCTATTGGACCCAATGAAGATCTTCTAACATTTTCAATTTCCTGTGAAAGCCATCTTTCTAGGATTGTTAATTCATTAGTCACAAATGAGTTTGCTCTAAGCAGAAAATTGTCCAAAGTACCTGCCACCATGGTACTCGACGCCGTTGCTTTACTTCTGGTTTCCCGGGATGTCATGGTCCTTGGTCCACGGTGGTCCTCCACCCAATGATAAGTAGGTACCTGATAGGCACTGGCTCAATCAAACAAACACCAAGAGGGGTGGCCCGGTCCGGTCTTGCTCGGTCTGTAACGGGCTAGAACGGGCCCGCCCTTGGCCCGGGCTTTGCCAGGCGCCCACCCGCGCGCGTCCCACATCGCGGAAGAATGAGGTCTGTATAACCCTTCCAGGTAGGGGGCGTGGGCGCTGAGGGAAGAGGCTGCAGCTGCGAGTGGAATGGCCTGACACCACTGTGAGCGGCTCCCGCGGAGCGGGGGCCGCGAAAAGTTGGCTCGAAATCCCTCCGATAACCTCCGAGTCAAGTAAAGCAAGGCAAAGCTGTCACCTCTGTGAGCAGCTCCTGTGAGCGAAAAGTTAATAAGGAGTCCAGGCAGGGGGCGTGGGCGCTGAGGGAAGAGGCTGCAGCTGCGAGTGGAATGGCTTGCTGGTCATCGCAGTCACTCAGTGAAGCCCTCCAGTCAGAAACGGCAGGCTGACACCACTGTAAGCGGGGGCCGCGAAAAGTTGGCTGGAAATCCCTTCGATAACCTCCGAGTCAGGTAAAGAAAGGCAAAGCTGTCACCTCTGTGAGCGGCACAGTTTTGTAATAATCTTAATATATCCTCTAATTTCTTTACATTTATCTGGTATGTAAGTGCAACAATGTTGCACTTTCATCATTTTACCAACTCCTCCTTCTTATGCCAATAATGTATCAAGCGCAAGACTATTTTGTAAAACCATAGATCTGATTAATCATCAAGAAACCTCCAACAGTATCTGTCGAAAGACGATCAACTACTGTCTATAACTGACACATTCTATGTGAATTTAGAATGACCCCCACTGAAGGTATCAATGCACTAAATATGTCACCTATTATTTCCGAAAAACTTGCTCTCTTTCTTCGTGGTAGTTCATTGGTGTTTTCATTATTTCCAGTGATTCTTTTTACATGGCAGATTTTCGGAAATACTATTCTGAAGTAGCAGCTCTCATACCACTGTGCAGGCAGCTTATAATAAGCTTTATTCCCACACACATAGCAAACTCCAGGAAATACTGGATCTATTCCTCCTTTTAGTCCCCAACCTCCCAAAAGTTATGTTCACATTCACTAGAACCAATAAATATCTTGTTATAATCTGTCTTTAATCTATGGAGGCAGGTTTTCCCTGTCTTTACAAAGTCCAGAGACATTGCAGCATGTGCCTTGCCAGCTGTATATGTTCCCTCTGTCTCAGCCCAAGGTGATTTTTGGGTTTTCTGGTCAGCAGCCTTTCTTTGGAAAACCTGTCTCCTCTCTTCAACTAAATTCAAAAACACTTTCTCTTCTTCACGTAAAGAACATGTAAGGTCATTCTTGTGTGCTTTTGATATTGTTAATGACTTCACTGTTAAGAACAATTCACCCATAAACTGTGCA
The DNA here is from genome assembly GCF_964263255.1 of Lissotriton vulgaris. Taxonomy (NCBI): domain Eukaryota; kingdom Metazoa; phylum Chordata; class Amphibia; order Caudata; family Salamandridae; genus Lissotriton; species Lissotriton vulgaris. Next base: position 1,080,226,443 of record NC_141694.1, on the reverse strand, counting down.
TCTAGCCTACTAAGCACTGGATTCATATTCTCTTGAATAGGAATTTCTGTAAATACTACATCTATATTTGAATAATAATATTGAAGTTTCCCAGTTCTATATAATAAGCTTGGCAATATTCTACATGAAATACCATATGTTAAAGGCAAATGATGGTAGGTGACTCCTTCTGCTACTGAAGCTGGTAATTTAATACAAACATAGCAATCACTAATCTCCATGGTGTCTACATACTGAAATAATAGTTTTGTAAATACATTCAAAGATGTATCATCTGTTACTGTGTGATGCAAATCTTCCTCATCTGTTCCTTTTAATGCTACTCTATCTCCTTTCATATTAGCTGTCTTTTCACTAGTGTCTGTGTCATTCTTCTTGTCTGTTATCATAAGATAAGGTACTGCTATTGTTAGAAATAGCCATACTATAATCACTAACAAAATACTACATATGCAAACCCTACACCATTTCTTTATACAATTTTGTTTTGGTCTTTCGGTAACCTTGTCTGCAGCCATTTTGACTCAAGAAGATTTCTCTTGCTATGAATCAGAATCTTTAATACTTTAAGGAGGCCTCACTTCTCCTTTGTCAATCTGTTTTGCAATTATTTTTTCATCTGTATCTTCATTTAAATATAGATTTTCAAAATCTTCTAGTATTATATAGGTAAATGTAAATTGATATGTAATGTAAATGTAAATTGATACTTGTATAGTGCACTACTCACCCGCAAGGGTCTCAAGGCGCTTGTACGAATAGCGCTGTGGAACCCACCCTGGCTTTCCCTGTGAGGCGTCCACTCCTGGGCACCCCCAAGGTGGAGGCCAGGCATCCTTAGCGTTGTGGGGGCCGTTGTGGAGATTAAGCAAGCTATTGCCCAGAGTTGCAGAGTGGGACTCCATGATTGGAATAGGCACCGAGGCGAGAATTATCAGGTCAGTGGAATTTTGAGCCCAAGACCCGCCGAGGCGGGGAATTGAACCCTGGTCCCGGGCTAGACCTCTGCATCAGGGTCTGCCGCTCCAATCATTGAGCCACACTTCTCCACTCAGGTCCATTCAGGTCCTTTGAATTTATTGTTCAAGACCTTCAATCTTGGACTTCTCCCAATGCTTTTAGCAACTGATTGTCCTGACTGAGATGGACTAGTAACTTTCTTTACTTGTTCTAGAATTTCATTTGGTTTTCTCAACCGATATTTTACCCTTTTGACCCCACCTGGCCAATTATCACCTTTTCTGATCCTTTTAACTTGCACTGCACTTTCACCCTCTTTGTCTCTTTCAAGAGCTCTTTTATTCTCATTAATTTGTGGCACAATCGGATCTTTCCTTCTCTCAGTATCGCTCTCTATCTGTCCTGGTTCAGGTCTTATTATTGTTGTTTCTTCTGCCTGAACGTATTCTTCTTCCTCTAACTGTTCCTGTTCGGGCTCTTTTCTGACTGTTCTTTTTCAGCCCAAACTTGTTCTTCTTCTCCTAACTTGTCCTGTTCAGGTCTTACTACAATTGGTTCATCTACCGCCTGAACGTATTCTTCTTCACCTGTCTGTCCCTGCTCAGGGTTTTCGATTACTTGATTTACCTGAGTATGTTCTTCTGTCCCTGTCTGGTCCTGCTCAGGATCTCCAGGAGCTTCTTTCTCTATTTCCTGAGCGTGTTCTTCTACACCTTCTGGTCCGGATTAGGTTCCTGTTCTACTTTTTGTTTTAATGACCACCTCAGGTATATCAACCACTGGTATCTAGCGCTCCTGACTTGTGCTCGGTTGTTCTTGGTCAGTCTTTTCATAATCTATTCCTATAGATTCTTTGACTGTACAACCTTCAGCAGCCTCAACTATTCTAGTCAGTTGTGATCTCCCTTCAGCAGGAGCTGGTATACTTTTCGTGTGACTGGCATGGATCCAATTGGGAAAACCTGCACACTTCACTGCTGAGGTAGTGGCCAGGATGACTTGCCGTGGATCATCCCAATTAGGTGCTAGACATGACTTTCTGGTGTGCTTCTTCACTACCAGCCAGTCTCCAGGATTCAAATCATGCGCCTGATCCGGCTGCCTGGCAACTGCGTCTTCTCCAACCTGGTGAGAGACAGAACGCACTAGGTCAGCAAATCCTTTGCAATAATCCAATACCAGATCATCAGATATATTTAGGAAATTATGTCCTGGTACAAATGCTTGTCTCATTGCTCTTCCCATGAGAATCTCATGAGGACTCAGTCCTGTGTTTCGGTCAGGAATACTTCTGAGTCCCATCAAGACAAGAGGCAATGCATCTGGCCATTCCATGAAGGTGGATGCGCACACTTTTGCTAATCTTGACTTGATTGTGCCATTCAATTGTTCTACCACTCCAGAAGCCTCAAGGCGGTAAGCACAGTGCAGTTTCTGTTCAATTTTAAATGCTTCACAGATTAATCAAATTATTTCATTATTAAAATGAGGTCCTCTATCTGACTCCAAAGTTACTGGCAAACCAAACCGCAGTATTAACTTTCTCAACAATAACTGTTATGTTGTCATCTCTTCTAGTGGGGTATGCTTCCACCCATTGTGAAAACAAGCACACTATGACAGGGACATACTTAATTCCCCTGCATGGAGGCAACTCTATGTAATCAAGTTGTGATCTGATAAATAGTCCTTCTCCCTTTCCAATCTTTCCCCAACTGACCACTGTCTTCCTGCCTGGGTTTATCTGTTGCAATGTTAAACATCTCTGGCAAAGGCTTTCTGCATCTTCCCTGAAATTTGGGTTATACCAATTTTGCCTAAATACTCTGATCGTGGCATATTTGCCTACATTTGTGTCTCCATGGTACATTCTTGCAAACTGAGAAAGTAAACAATCTGGCATGACTGATCTTCAATCAGGATACACCCACACATCGTCTTCTGCCCCCTTGCCACAACCTGCTCTTTTTCCCCTTTCACTGTCCTCTACCTCATCCTGCAACTGTCTCACCTCATACCAGGTTTCGAAAACTGAGTATAGCATAAGTTGGCAGCTGATTCCACATATTTCCATTTTCTTATTCAATGACATGTTATTGCTGGCACAGCATTGAGCCACCTGGTCAGATTATCCATTACCAGCCACCACATAGTCATTTCCTGAGTGGTGAGCTGCACACTTGACCACAGCTATTTCTTTTGGCAATTATATTGCTTCCAATAATTCTTTCACAAATTTCCTGTTTCGAATAGGGGATCCTGAGGAAGTCAGATAGTCCCTCTGCATCCATAGCTGGCTAAAGTCGTGCAAAACCCTGTAACCATACTGACTATCAGTGAATAAGGTTACTTTCCAATTTTTCCCGATTTTGCATGCTTTCATTAAAGCAATCAATTTGGCTACTTGTGCAGACTTGACTCCTGGTAAACAGGATGCTTCAATGATTCCAGTAATTTTGCAAATAGAATAATCTGCATTTAGTCCTCCATTTTCAAGTCTTATGCAAGAACCATCAACAAATAGTTCATGGTCTGGCTCTTTTAAAGGCTCTTCCTGTATGTCGGGGCCGGGCTTGGTGCACAATTCTGTTACATCTAAGCAATCATGTTCAGCCTCATCTTTCACTTCCTCACAACGTGAATCTGGCAATAGAGTTTTTGGGTTTACCATGGTACATCTTATCACTGTTACATTTTCTGCTCCCAAAATTATTCTTTCATACTTAGTGATCCGACTAGGATTAAGATACTGGGTTAGAGTTCTTGTTAATAGAATTTCGACTGAGTGTGGAACATAAACCTTCACTGGATGTCCCATCACTAGTGAGTCACTTTGTTCTAGGCTCATACAAGTATCAGCTACTGCTTTTAAGCAGCCAGGTAATGCTGAAGCCACAAGATCTAAAGTGGCAGAAAAATATGCAGCTGAACGCCTGCTCAATCCATGTCTTTGGGTCAGGAATGAAAGTGCACAACCTTCTCTCTTACAACAGAACAGTGCAAATTCTTTTGAATAATTAGGCATACCGAATGCTGGGGCTTCACATAGACAATTTTGCAATTTTACAAATGCTTTCACACTTTAATTATCCCAAACTATTGGATCTTTTACTCTTTTCCGTGTCATCTGAATTATTGGTTTAGCTAATAGGAAAAACCCTACAATCCACTGTCGACAATACCCCACCACTCCGAGAAACATTCTGATCTCTCTCTGCGTCTCTGGTAATTGCATTTGCTTAATTATTTTAATTCTCTCAGTGGTCACTTTTCTCACTCCTCTTTCTATTTGGTGCCCCAAATATTTGACTCCTGTTCTGCAAAATTTAAATTTTTCTGGGGACACTTTGTGTCCTCCCTCAGCCAAATGATTTAGTAGTGCAATGGAATCGGTAACACTGTCTTCTCTGGATTTCAATGCTACAAGTGAAGGACTGGGTTCTTTTGGACCCAGCGGTGCCAGGGCACAACACCTGAAACCTTCGTGGGTAACCTGCTCCGGCGTACAAGTCACAGAGACACGGGACACTTCCTTCGGCGTCAAAGAGTCAAGGTTTATTTACTGCAGGGAACACAGAAGTCACAGGAAGTACATCGAGTGTAGTTCGGGGAGACTGCTTCAAATTGTATTTGTGGATCGCTCCTTTTATACAGTTTTTACCCATAGGATAACATGATACACAATAGTTTACAACCTGGTTCCCACAAGTTGCTCTCAGAGGGGTCGCTTTGGTCACTTTGAAACACACAAGGTCCGGAACATAAGTGCGGAAACATTTGGCGGTTCCCAACTGTAAAAACCCATCTTCCCACCATTAGCAAATTCCAATCAGCAGTAAAGTAGATCGAAATAGGAACGAAGACAGGTGCAGAGGAAGACGGAGACAGTAGGGAGATCGGAAAGGGTGTAAAAAGGGGAGGTATCGAGAAGCACGAGATACAGGCATCAAAGGGACGTGCCTAATGAGATGCACAGCTGAGACAATGAGTCCGTGCGGCAAGATGAGCCTCGAGCGGCGTCATCTGCCTTACAGCAGCAACCCCCTCGTCATAAAGACACTTTCAAAGAACATGTGTCTTCCGCTTGGGAGTCCCAGGGTCGCGAAGCGGACAGCGTCCGTTCGCTGGCTACTTGAGGGCAAGAGACAAAATGGATGCCGTATCTAAGATGGAACCCGTGGGTACAGATGAAAAACCCACGTAACAAACGAAGCGGTTTAAGTTAGCACAGCGAAACTGCGCACACTTACTAAACTCGTCATTTGCGGTTCATAGATACTAGACTCGCCCATATTCGTGCGAGTCGAAAACACCACTTACAATTGTCACGGAACCTCAGACGCTCCTTTTGCCCTCATGTAGGCAAGCACTAGTCGGAATCATATTCGATATTCATCAGACCATCAAGATGTCGTTGTAGCATAGCTCTGTCCGATCGAGTCCCCTTGGTAACAGATGGTTGTCTCATACACGTTGTAGCACAGAGGCCACATAAGGCAGGACCACACTGCACACAAAGGCAACACGTGAACAGGAACACTACCACAACCCCGATGATCGTCAGAATCTTCCAACCCCAAGCCGACACCAGGCCCCAAAACCAACCAAGTAGCGTCCAATCCCCTACATCCACGTATATGGATTCGGAGATCTTATGCAACTTCGAGATGGCTTGATAGACAGTAGGAGCATTATCTGGAATGAAAATGCAACAGCTCGAATGGATCACTTTACATACCCCACCGCGATCTGCTAAGACAACATCTAAAACCATACGGTTTTGTAATGTCATAAGTCTCTCCGCCTGAAGTTCTGTGGTGATATTACCAAGGGCACTGGCAGTAATATTAGCTGTCGATTCTACCACTCGAGTCAAATGTCTCAGGTTCCTACTATTAACCATAGGTCCCCAAAACGGGAGGAAACCCTTGAAAAAGTCTCCTGCCTCTTGACCGGCAGTATCCTCTTCGCTAAGTACGCCTCGTACAACTCTAGTCTTATGATAATCGGCATCTACAGTAAACGTCGGAGGCAACAGATTTGCAACGAAACATGAGCCCATGAAGTCTGCGGGCAACCATGTGTATGCACGATCATGACAGATAAAGTATGTACCCTTGGCAGCCAGAAACACAGGGGACGGGGACATTGGCAGGACGTAACTTTCAGTGCAAGCACTTACTCCAAGTGAGGCTTGCGAGCCACGACCCACAAGACAAAGATTACCAGTGTGGGGTACGACCCATATTGGAGACGAGCTTTTAAGCTGCTTTTCATTAGTGAACATACTATATTCCCCTCTACTTAAGACCCTATAGGCTTGTACCTCTTCTCTAGGGATAAGAAAAGGATCATGGATCTCATCTTCCATATCCTCTATAGCCATCGATAGCAGCCTCTGATACGAGGTAGGACCAAAGTTGGGGGAACGTTGTTCTTGCGTGGGGTGGGAACCCAGTGCGCTTCGAAACATTGTTTGGAATGCTCGAGCTGACCCTTGGGAACTATACGGTAACACCAGATATGGAATTCCCTTACCCGTAGTATGTGGCATCAACCCACACACCCAACAATTAGTAGTGTTAACCACTAACTGATGCTGATGGAGGAGCTGGATAAAGGAATTATTGCGGAATTCTACACGTCTAGCCTGTTCGTGTTCTGGTAACATATGAAAGGAATGAGGAGAAGCAGTAGAAGTAAGGTTAGGGTAAGGAGTAGGAGTAGGAGTAGCAAGGAAAAAGTAAGACATAGTGTAATACACCCCACCCGCCAAAAATGCAGAAGCAGTCAAAAACAAAACAAACAATTGGGATACAAAACATTTCGTACGACTAAGTTTCTGCAGCTTGACTCTATACGCCTGAGCTCCTTCCAAATCATTCAGCTTCGAAAATGCCATTTCCCTACGACCGTCCGCAACGTTTCTTGACACACTTCGTTCTGTGCAGCAATAGTCAATCCCCAGGAGTTCCTAGGAACCGACGGTCTTTAACCTAGCGTCAAGACCTACTGTCCAGAAGGAAGTACGCGCGCGGCCCTACGGCCCTCAATACACAACATGTATTTATTTAGCACAATATTTCTCAGCTGTGGAAGGAAAAAGATACAAGGAAGAAGTTTGATATATATATACAAAAACTTTCAATGATATGAATGTTCAAAATTGATCATGGGAAACGAGGATATTGCAGTTATCAATCTCAGCAAAGCAAGCAAATTTATTTGTCCTTAGTGTGAGATCGCAAAGAATATCGATGTTTTCCTGGACGTGTCTGCTCGTCGAACAAAGGATCTGTTGAAGAGACAGCGTCCTGCTGATCAGTTCGTTGATCTGGTCTTGAGTCTCTTGCTGACAAATGTTCAACAGTGGCTTTCTGCTGCGCCGAGGGTTCTCCAACAAGCTGTGCGTCGCTAAAAGGTACAAACGCCGGCAATGTTTCTGTTTCTGTTGACGCGATGCCTTTCCTTATCCACGAGTCTGCCGGCAAAGGAATAGGGACTCGCTTACAATGGGTAGCATGTACCCAATTTTTCCGCCCCTCAAGACGAACGGCAGTCCTCGTGGCCAGGAGCACCTGGTAAGGTCCGGTGAATCGGGGGTCCAGATTGTTTTTTCGTGAAAAGTTACGAGTAACCACCCAGTTCCCGGGCTGGAGCTGGTGGCCTGGACCCTCCGTCTGCGTCGGCAAGGCGTCGTAAACCTGTTGATGAATTAACCTCAGTTTAGCAGTCAAGTCATGTAAGTAATCGATCAACATCGGAAACTCAAGATCAGAGAATATTCCTGGCCTAGGAACCCCCCACACATTCGCAGGACGGCCGAACACTATTTCATAGGGACTAAGCCCTATTCGGGAGTGTACAGTCGCCCTAGTTGACAGTAATGCTAGGGGCAAAGCATCAGGCCACGAAAGTCCAGTCGTAGCTTGAATCTTCGCTAATTTTAGTTTAAGGGTGCCATTGTACCCTTCAACCAATCCAGCTGACTGAGGATGATTGGCGCTATGGAATTTCTGATTGATTCCAAGGCCCTTACACACACTCTTCATCACACTTCCAACAAACTCACTTCCGTTATCTGACCACACGACTCTAGGCATTCCATACCGAGGAAAGTATTCCTTCAGTAGGATTTTCGCAGTAGACAAAGCAGTATTGTCTTTGAGGGGATAGGCCTCAATCCATCGGGAGAATGCGCAAACCACAACCAAAACGTATTTCAGGTTATTGCATCGCTCCATATGGACGAAGTCCAATTGGATCACCTCAAAGGGATACGAAGGAGGAGCAAAACTGCCAGGAGGAGTTGGGGTTCCTTTGCCAGGATTGTACATTATACACACCATACAATTCTTCACCAAACGTTCAGCACACTTAGTAATTCCATCATTCTTCCACACATCAGCCAGCAACTTGCAAATACCTTTCGCGCTAATATGTGCTAACCCATGTGCCATTTGCACAACGGCCAGTACATACGCGTCAGGCAACATCCATCTTTTCTGATCCGACAAATCAATCCAGCAACCATTCACATCCAACCTTCCCGTACTTTCTTTCCACTTCATCTTTTCAGTGTCGGTGGCCTCATTCTGAATAGCTTTCACACTCTCTATGGTATTTTCACACATACTTGATTCTGTAGGCCACCTAACCGAACTTGTCACATACATTCGAGTGCTAAGGTTCCGAGCAGTCTCCTTAGCAATCTCATCTGCAAACGCATTACCACGACCAACATCATCCGTCACTTTACGATGCGCACTACACTTAATAATTGCAATTTGAGCAGGCAAAGTCAATGCATCCAAAAGATCGTTTACAAGCTGGCCATGCTGTATTTTCGTGCCATGCGACGTCAAGAAACCACGCTCTCGCCACAACCGTCCAAAACTATGCGCTACACCGAAAGCATACTGACTATCGGTGTACACATTCACACGTTTACCTTTTGCTAATACACATGCTCTAGTGAGAGCAATCAGCTCTGCAGCTTGGGCAGAATTCTGATTCAATCTCGCAGTCTCAACAACAGTATTCAATGTCACCACAGCATAAGCAGTAGTCACATCACCATTCGGCAACTTAAAACATGACCCATCCACATACAGGGTGCCATCCGGGTCTTCCAATGGGGTGTTTTTAAGGTCCACACGACCTTTTGTTTCCTCTTCTGTCCGCAAGTAACAGTCATGTTCTGCTACTTCATCTGACTCTGCACTAACTGGTAACAAAGTTGCCGGATTTAGGACATTACAACGTTTTATCTGAATGTGGCTTGCCAAAAGCGTCAATTCGTACCCAGACAACCTCGCACTCGTCAAGTGCTGAGTTTTCGTACGATTCAAAAGGGTATCGACTGCATGCGGAACCATCACCGTAAGCATATTATCCATGACCAATCCTGCTGATTGTCGGATGGAGACCGCAGCTGCCGCAGTTGCTCTCAAACAGCTCGGTAATGCTCTAGCTACTGGGTCTAAGGTCGAGGAAAAATATGCACATGGACGCTGTTTACCACCAAAAGGTTGCGTTAAGACACTCAAAGCACAACCTTCCCTCTCGTGAACATATAACGTGAACGGTTTACTGTAATCAGGGGTACCTAACACAGGAGCCGAACACAATGAATCACGTAATTCAGAAAAACTTTTCTGGCATTCTTCCGTCCATGGTAAAGGAGTCGAAACATCCTTGCACGTAAGAGCCACCAATGGTTTCGCTAGCAATGAAAAATTGGGAATCCACTGCCTGCAGTACGACGTGATACCTAAAAAGGCACGCACATCTCTTTGGGTTTGTGGCACAGCCATGCGTGCAATCGCTGCAATTCTCTCTGGGGTCAATCTCCTTCCCTCCTTTGACAATAAGTGACCTAGGTAGGTTACTTCTTGACAACAATATTGGAGTTTAGAAGGTGACACCTTGTGATTTAACTCACAGAGGTGTTGCAGCAACGACACTGTAGCGATTTTGCAGATGTCTTGAGTATCAGCAGCCACCAATAAGTCGTCGACGTATTGGATTAAAGCCGCACCAACCGGCAACCTAAACGCATCTAGTTGACCCTTCAAAGCTTGACTGTAAATCGATGGACTTTCACAGTAGCCCTGAGGAGCGCGTTTGAACCGGAAGCTACGTCCACCAAGAGAGAAACCGAAAAGGTCCCTACTCTCTTCGGCAATCGGGATGCTGAAAAATGCATTTTTCAAATCAATCACCGAAAACCATGAAGCAGTAGCTGGAATCAGAGTCAGTAGCGCCGTGATGTCAGGCACAACAGGGAATTGAGGAACCACAATTTTATTTACCTCCCGTAAATCGCTAACAAAACGATAAACAGGCGGTTTGGTAGGATCAGTACGTTTAAGAATGGGCAGTACAGGACTATTGCACACGTTTCCCCGAGTCTCTTCAATGACATCTTTCTCGATCAAATCATAGATGATCGTTAACAAAGCTCGTTCACCATCAAGGGAGATACGGTATTGGGGAATACGTGGCAATCGCACATTAGATTTCAACTGAACAACATAAGGGGAGATATCAAGTAGGCCCACGTCATTTGGACCCGTCGCCCACAAAGATGCAGGAAGAGAATCCAATTCCGGTGGAAGCTTATCGAGAGACAAGTACATGGGAGAGACTACTCTCTCTCCTAACGTAAGCTTTACACCCGCAGGAGAACAATACAAAGTTGCATACAAGCGTTTAAGCAAATCCAGACCCAAAAGATTTTCGCCACAACCAGTAGACAAAATCAATGGAGCTTCGAGCTCACGAGGCCCAATTTTAAGGGGCAAAGGGCGCGAAACTGGATTGCTAACGGGGGCGCCAGAGAATCCAACGGAAACATTTGTTAAGCCAGACAAAGGTGCGCCAGGGAGTTTCGAATGCATGATAGAACTTTTCGCTGCACCAGTGTCCAACAGAAAAGGCTCAACGACGCCCGATGTAGCAACTGCGACGTAAGGCCCTCTCTGATCAACCGGAACTGATACCACTCCCTCTCCTTGTCTTTGGCTGTCCTAGTAATTACTATCGTCAGTTCCCTGATCGACGTAATAATCGTCTACATTGTACTGCGCAGATCGTCCTTGCGATGATCCACGTTGATCGAAACAGTTATTAGAATTTGATGAATGGTCAGAGCGATCATTCTGAGCACCACGACCTCTACCACGTGATGCGTGCTGTGCACCACCACGGCCTCCTTTAGACGAATTACCACCACTACGGTCATTTAAAGCAGGACAATTGAATTTAATGTGTCCCTCCTGTCTACAATAAGCACATTGGTTGTACCCTAATGAAGATCTTTGGAAAGAAGAATCATTACGCGGCTGCGATCGATTCGATTGCGACTGCGATCTATTCTGCTGAGGCGCATTCTGATTAGAACGCGGCGGATATACTTGTTGTAACAACACTTTAGTTTTTAGCTCTTTTGTTTTTTTATCGGCACGGTCATTTTCCTCTTTTTCTCTATTTTCGTAATATTGTGCCGTAGCCAATATCTGAGCTGAGGTAGAAACGGCCCACGCACTTTCAGAATTCCTTAATTTATGGCTCAAGTCGGGCAATAAGTTTGACACAAACTTATCCACAAACAACCTCTGTCCACCCTCAGTACCCATATCCTGTCCACTATGATCAACGAATGCTTCCTCGAACCTCGTAAAGAAGTCCGAGACACTTTCATCTTTCTTTTGCTTACAGGCTGACAACTTATCCCAATTTACCTTCATAGCTGGCATAAGCGTTTTCATTAATGTAATGATTCGCTGAGGAAGTTCAGCAATCAACTGATCGGGTTTAGTGGCAGCCACTTGTCCCGCGTCTGCCGCTGTAATGGCAGCCCAATCACCACCTAATTCATTCGCATGATCTTGGTGACGAATCTTGGCCCATACCGGTTGCGGTACGACATTGCCAAACAACATGTCGATATCGGCCAGATTCATTATCGTAGCGTCTACGAGCTGCGACAATTCCTTGTAATATCCAGCAGGATTTTTGCGAGGATCAGGCAAAGTTTGTTTCACCTGAAGCACTTCCGATCGTTTCCAAGGGAGGTGTATCCACACTCTCTGGAAATGCGCCGCCACTGGAGCATTAGCATTAGTATTATCAGCGGGTACCCAAACCGGCGGAACTTCACGCATAGGATATTGGCCAGACCCATCTCCTTTCTCAATGTCCTCAACGAACAATGCATGAGGAATAGGAGCGGGACGAAGAGATAGTAAGTGCTCAACAGCACGTCGAACATTAGTGTCGACTATCAGTCCAGTTGCGAACTGAAGCCGAAGTTCAGACAGGGCGGACAGCACCTCGTCAGGCGCAAAGGCCACTATCTGATCATGTAAGAACTTGCACATTTCATCAAACACATACCTCTGAGTTGGTATGTTGAATTGATCAAACGTTTCGAGGACAACACGTGGTGGATTTCTAACAGGGTTTATCATCCAACCCATCGCCATATTGTATAGCGCAACACGTTCTCTATTACCAGGAAGCTGGCTACGTCTCTGAGGACCATCAGAACCAGCAGACCCAAAAACAGGTCCGAGCGACTGGAAGAAGTTTGTCGCAAGGGGAGAATTACGATTACGAGTAGAGGGAGAAGAATAAGACACAGGACTAACAAGAGAAGGAGTAGAAACATTAGCAGCAACAGGGGTTAACAACACAGGAGCAGTAGCGTGAGCAGTAGCGGGAACAGGAGTATGTGGAAGCGGAGGAGCAGTAGGAATAGAAATAGGCAAAGGAGCAGGAACAGGCGGAAGAGCGGGTGCAGGTTGAGGAACTGGTGGAGGAATAACAGGTGGAAGAACAGGTACGGCAGGGACCACAGGAGCTGCGGTACCCTGTACGTACGGAGGTGGCGACTTCATAAGATAAGACATTAAAGAATCCTCAACTGCCTCTTCCTTCTTATCCGACTCCGTAGGCAAAGCAGGATAGCATTTGTCTATGGACATACGCTGTAATCTCTCAAACACTTCCTTATCCTTATCCTCCTTATCACGCTGAAACTGCTCAGCTTTCTTCACTATAGTAGCAACAGTATCTCGCTGACTACGTTTATTTTGTCTGATCTCTTTCTGTCGGGCTTCTTTGCGCCAGAACGGAAAGGCATCAAACATGGCCGGCCTAGACTTGCGTTCGAACAACTTTATTTCCAAATTATCTAAGATCGACGCTTCGAAGCTACCGTGAGGTGGCCAACGAAGATCGCCGTCTTTCTTTGTATATTTTATCCAATAATCGTTAAAAGCAATCGGGCCTAGCCCATGTTTGCTATATAAATCATAAGTAGGAGTTCCAACCGGAGGTATCGGACACGAGTCCTCCAGCAGGGAATCCGCACCACAAGGTCTAAAGCAACTGAACAAAGTACTACGACCAGGCATCTCGCACACTAGCCGAGTTTCACAAACTTCAAGGGTTACGGGATTTCGGGATTTACCAAGTCCCAGCAAAGAACTAAACCCTCGGTCTTTGGCGGCTGCAGTCGTCAAACAAATACAACAACAACGAAGTACGCTAGCAAAGTGTCACCGACAAAAACACTCACACAGCGTGTACAACAAAGACACCTGCTAAAGTGTCTACAACAAAAACACTCGCTAAAGTGTTTACAACAAAGACACTCGCTAAAGTGTCTACAACCAAGAACTCTGGGAGCGACCCACAAATACTTAACTCAAAGATCAATGGCGTCCTCAGGAAGGCCCGTCAATCGTCTCGCTATACCAAGGTCTACGCCAGGCGCCAAAACAGGTCGACAGTCAGGGCAGCAGTCCGTCGCAGCCGTTAGGAGGCGGGAATCTTCGCGGGAAAAGTCTTCGGGCCACTTATTTCGACAACAGGATCGATGAAGCGGGGTGCACCTTCCCTCGGAGATTTCACACGAAGTTCCTCACGATCGTCGGGCTTGGACCGGTACCACTGATGAAGCCCCACGTTGGGCGCCAACTGAAGGACTGGGTTCTTTTGGACCCAGCGGTGCCAGGGCACAACACCTGAAACCTTCGTGGGTAACCTGCTCCGGCGTACAAGTCACAGAGACACGGGACACTTCCTTCGGCGTCAAAGAGTCAAGGTTTATTTACTGCAGGGAACACAGAAGTCACAGGAAGTACATCGAGTGTAGTTCGGGGAGACTGCTTCAAATTGTATTTGTGGATCGCTCCTTTTATACAGTTTTTACCCATAGGATAACATGATACACAATAGTTTACAACCTGGTTCCCACAAGTTGCTCTCAGAGGGGTCGCTTTGGTCACTTTGAAACACACAAGGTCCGGAACATAAGTGCGGAAACATTTGGCGGTTCCCAACTGTAAAAACCCATCTTCCCACCATTAGCAAATTCCAATCAGCAGTAAAGTAGATCGAAATAGGAACGAAGACAGGTGCAGAGGAAGACGGAGACAGTAGGGAGATCGGAAAGGGTGTAAAAAGGGGAGGTATCGAGAAGCACGAGATACAGGCATCAAAGGGACGTGCCTAATGAGATGCACAGCTGAGACAATGAGTCCGTGCGGCAAGATGAGCCTCGAGCGGCGTCATCTGCCTTACAGCAGCAACCCCCTCGTCATAAAGACACTTTCAAAGAACATGTGTCTTCCGCTTGGGAGTCCCAGGGTCGCGAAGCGGACAGCGTCCGTTCGCTGGCTACTTGAGGGCAAGAGACAAAATGGATGCCGTATCTAAGATGGAACCCGTGGGTACAGATGAAAAACCCACGTAACAAACGAAGCGGTTTAAGTTAGCACAGCGAAACTGCGCACACTTACTAAACTCGTCATTTGCGGTTCATAGATACTAGACTCGCCCATATTCGTGCGAGTCGAAAACACCACTTACAATTGTCACGGAACCTCACAAGTAAGTCATCTATATACTGCACCAAAACTGAATGTCTGGGCATGACTAACTTTTCTAAACACTTTTTCAAAATTTTTATTAAAAATTGAGAGGCTTTCTGTATACCCTTGAGGAACGCGGTTCCATTCCAAGATACAAGCTTCAAACTTAAATGAGAAAAGATACTGGCTATCTGGATGTAAAGGAATTGAGAAAAGGCTTGGCACAGATCAATTGCAGTATGCCAGCCTGCGTTCCAAGGGATCTGATAAAGAATCACTGCTGGATTTGCCACCACAGGACAACAAGGCACTATGATCTTATTAAAGCTCCTCATATCCTGAACTATTCTGTACTTTCCACTAGGCTTTTTAAGTCCTATTATAGGGGAATTACAAGGACTGCTCATTATTTCTTTTAAAATGTCCTGCTTAATCATACAGTCAATTTCTGAAGCCACTCCTGCTTTTACTTCTGGGCTCATTTTGTATTGTCTTGTATTGAGGTAAACTGCACCTTCTTTCACTATTACTTATACTGGGTCTACATTTGCCATTAGAACTATCTATTTTCCTGTGCAATCCCATACTTCTGAATTCACAGTTGTTTTGAGTTATTCTGGTAAATCCTCTATTGTCATCAAAGAATACATTTCATCTACTTCTGTGCCTTGTTTAGCTAACATTATTTTGTATATCATATCTTCATCAGGGGTCTGGAGAGCATCACCATCCAGTGTGCAATAAATTGTGCAGTTCATTTTGCACAACAGATCTCTTCCTAGTAAATTCACTGGACTAGAAGCACAGACCACAAATCTGTGCATATCTTTAAAGTTTCCAATGTGAACCTCCATGGGTTCTGTACTGGGGTTCTAATGTGCTGGTTGGAAACTCCAACTACTTGGATCACTTCTCCCAAAAGGGGTAGGTTTGGGATGTCTGAATTTCTCACAGTAGAAAGGGTAGCACCAGTATCCAACAGAAAAGTGATATCATTGCCGTCCACTTTCCCATCAATAAATGGAACTGACTGATCTACCGGCAAGGATGAGCCAAGTACGCATTCCTCTTCCTCCCACCTCAGGCACCGTCATTGTTTGTTCTCGCTATCAGGGTTGTTCAACAAAAGATATTGTGAAATCACAGAATTTTTCTTACCACTTCCTCCTTGAAATCCGGCGTCTGCATTGTACTTTGGCTGGTTCACAAAATTTGTCATAGGGGCAGGTGACACCTGACAATTATGATTAACTACCTGCTGCGGCTGATTCATAAGCACCCATTTCTGTGTCTACAAATTTAAATTTTGGGTTGGGCCATTATTATTCTGAATATTTTTACACTCACTTTTCCAATGTCCAAGCTTTCGGCATGCATGACAAGGACATTTCTTCTTTGCATCCTCTCTACTTATTCGTCCTTTTGTTTTACCATTACTTGCCATATTATCATTCTGATTCTGTTCTTTCATCTGACCATCAGTCTGACTATTTAATTTAAGTTCCTATTGTTCTGCTAGTTTCAATTATACCCACATCATTTTCTCTTGTAGCTTCTTATGCCTTGCTTCAATATCATACCCACAATACTTTGCATTCTTCAGAATCTCATCTATCGTCTTGCTTTGCCAGCACAACATGTGCTGCTGCATCATCTGACTAATTTCTGGTTTCAAACCATACACAAATCGATACACAAAATGACCCATATCCTTATCTCCAATGATCTCACACCACTATATTGTTTGATTTCTTGTAGCAATCGCTCATAATATGCATGAACAGACTCATTCGATTCTTGGGTCGTTCTATCTATTTTTACCCAATCTGTTTCTTTTGGGGGAAATTTCCCTTTCAAGAACGTAATTACTTGGTGATATTTCTTCATCACATCATCTGAAGGTGCTCCTGTTTTTGCGTCTCCTGGGTACTCTTCGCTAGGCCAATCAATTGTGATCTTACATTCTGCCCACAAATCAGCAAGTACCACTATATCAAACAGACCATCCAAGTATTTTAACAAAACCTTTGAAACCTTCACAAACCTCTCAACCTGTTTTTACCATTCCACTGGCTTCTCTCTCAGTTTAGGAAAATTGTTTGTAAATGACAAAATATCTTGTGGACTCGATGGAACATGAACATATCCACCGCCGGTTACCTCTCACATAGGACAAAATCTTGCTACTTTTTCTGACTCTTTCAACATATATGCAGTAGATGCTTCCTTTGCCTGTGCTTCCTCCTTCTTCCTTGCCCACCTCGTTCTCCACTTGTCAATGTCTCCCCACTTTTGCAAGATACTCAACAACTACTTTACCGGAAAGTTCTTTCCGGATACATTCATGTTTTCTAAATCTTTATCAGTAAAATCCACTCTATATGGTTTCTGTAGTACTTTTGATCTCCCTATCTCAATTTCCATTTCTGAGGGAAGTTCTGTCAATTTCTCGTGAAATAATCTCACATTCCTAGTTATACTCCTACAAATGAACAACCACTCTTCCTCATTGCAAGTATTCAATCTTTCTATTAGACATTTCCAGCTATCATTTCTTCCAAATCTACTTTCATTTTGTAAACATCCAATATTGTAGGGGGTGTACTCTGTTTGTCTATTCTCTGTGCCCATCTCTCCAGGTCCTCTGGAGTTACTGCTGTAGCACTTTTGGCCCCAGAAGATGACACTGATCTGCCATCTTTAGAACTGCTAAGTGTAGCTCTTTGTGGGGTTTCGCTTACTGAGTCTCTTATCGGTAAATCCATTAATGAAATTACTGAATCATACTCACTAGCTTGATCATCTATTATCATAGTTTCTTTTCTGGGGTTGCTTAAGGGGGTTGTTACAACTGTTGGTTTCAGGCAATTGGCTTTGTCTCTATACAATCTAACAACTGGACCTAAGGTTACTGGTATTATCAAGGCTTCAGGGTTCAAATTTAATTGACCTATTTTTTGTATTTGTTCTTCTGTTTTTATTCAATGCTTCCTTTCCCTATCTTCAAGTACTCTATTGACGTTTGGATCATGTACGATTTGTGGAACCAGGGGTGTTCCTAATATCGGTGCGCTTGGGGTGATTCAATTTGGTCCTTCTTGGTACGGTGAAGGACCAGGTAATACAAGAACTTACTTCTTTTATTTCAACTAAATTTGGTTAGTAACAACGTTAAAACATCCGCGACTCTGCCTGTTCCACTAAACAAAGGATAGATTCCGACTTATTCCGGAGACTCAGAATTGCTCCTCTTATACTGTGAGTAAAACCTTCTGTTTACCCTTCACTCAAGCTCGAGATAACTTGTTACTCCTTCAGTGTTACCCTTTCTAGGTGATATAAGACCAAAGTTTCACTAGCGAACCTCTTTGCTTTCATTTACTCTCAACTTTTATATGGAATAGTCCCTAATTCAGCATTGCCAGCCCTGCATAGCTTCTCAATGCTATTCCAACAGACAAGTAACATCACTGTAGTATGGCTTCTATCACCACCCAGGAATTTTTGCAGACAACATAAAACAAGAGGCTAACTCTTTTTCTTAAACATAGATCAATAATCAAAAATCAATACTTATCACCAAACTAGTCAATAATAACATAGCTCTGCTACCAGAACACTGATCCAGTGGGTTACCAGCAATAGATACTCCAATTCCATATACTCACCTGGGCCCATAAACACACATTCACACTACCTGGTAACATAACACTGGGGACAATTGTTGGTACTTTTTATCCTTCTAGATTAGTCACTTCTTATTCTTAACTAATCTTTCACTGATCAAAAAGTTATTTCCTCTGGTCAATGGACCAAATTAGTTGAACTAGTTGATGGTGAAATGACAAATATAATCACTTACATTTGATGAAATAACCACAGACTCAGGAAATATTTTGAATTTATTTATTTAGGCATTTATTAAGCGCAAACTGTCACCATTGCAGGCATCCTGGCGCTGACTGAATCCAAAGGGGCAGGAGAGCGAAAGCATCAGGGACAAGAGTTATCAGACAATTGTCTTGTGGAAAAGCCAAGTTGTAATCCTTCTCCTAAAGGGGAGAAGTTCAGAGATTTGCCTAATGTCAGCTGGAAGCGTGTTCCACAGCTTGGCAGCTGTTACCTCGAAGGATCTGCCTCTGGATCTGACCTTCTTGAATCTGGGAACCACTGCCAGCTTGGCTTCAGAAGAACGAAGCTGCCTGACTGGTGTGTACCAAGCAAATTTGGATTGGAGGGAAGCAGGACCAATTCCATGAAGCGCCCTGAACGCTATACATAGGGCTTTGAATTGTACTCTCTGCCTGATCGGTAGCCAGTGGAGTTTGCTCAGTGAAGACGATCCATTTGCTCTTCTAGGAAGCCCCAAGGCCAGCTTGGCAGCTGCTGATTGGACACTTTGGAGCCTATCCAGCAGGAACCCAGGGGATCCCAATAGAAGGGCATTACAATAATCTAGTCGACTAAGAATAGTACATCTTACCACTTGGGCACATGCATGAGTCGGAAGGAGAGGCAGTACCTTCCTTAGGGATCGGAGGATGGCAAAACAACAAGCAGTAATCTTTTGAATGTGCGTCTCCATACTAAGTCTCTAGTTCAGCATGACCCCAAGGTTACGGACTGTATCAACCGGACGAACTGTGGTCCCGGTTTCAGGGGGCCAGAGGTTGTCAGGGAATGGCCGAGGAATCTTAGTCCCAGCGCTAAAAAGTACCTCTGTTTTCTCTGCGTTAAATTGAAGGGAGTTGTCTTTTAGCCAGCGAGAGGTGTCACGTAAACAGTTGTGGAAAACCTCAGCAGAGGTGGAGTCTTCTCCCTCCAGGGAGAGGATCAATTGCGTGTCGTCGGCGTAGTTGACAACTTTGATATCAAAGCTTTTTATTAGTGTGATCAACGGTCTTAGGTACAGGTTAAAAAGAATTGGGCTAATTGCAGAGCCCTGGGGGACCCCATGAGAGATCAGAGTAAAGGCCGACTGAAAAGGGGGAGTAGACACCGCCTGCTGCCTATCCTGCAGAAAAGAGTGGAACCATTGTACAGCCGACCCTCTTACTCCTGCCTCAAACAACCGCTTCAACAAAATGTCATGATTCACAGTATCAAAGGCGGCAGACATATCAAGCAGGATCAAAAATGCTGCCTGCCTTCTGTCTGCACGCCTCTGAAGCTCGTCCATAGAAGTGATTAGGGCGGTCTCAGTTCTATGGGCAGGTCGGAAACCAAATTGATCAGCGTCAAGAAGTTGGTGGCGTTCCAGGTGATTAGAAAGGATGTTACTAATCCAGCTTTCGACAATTTTAGCTGGGAATGGCAGCAAAGAGATCGGACGGTACTTTTTAGAGCAGTCCGGATCGAGAGAGGGCTTTTTTAACAGAGGGGAGACTAGCGCTCGCTTCCACTGAGCAGGCACAGTCCCAGTTGCGAGTGATTGATTGCAGATTAGATGAAGAGACGGAAAAAGTTCCCTCTCAAATTCCTTCCATATTTTATGTGGAACAGGGTCTAAGGGGGACCCAGAGGAAATCTTTCTGGCTATTTTACAGAAAGCCTCATACGTGAGGGATGGGAACTCAAGTAGGAGATCATTTGAAGCCAGGGTTGACGTTACTGGCTGGTTCACTAGGGGTCTCAGTCTCCGTTCGGGAGGAGGGATGGAATCGGGTGAGACTTCAAGGTCCTTGATAATGAGTTCAATTTCTTCTTTAAAGAAAACCGCAAGGTTCTCGCAAAGATCTTGAGACGGGACAATGGTGTTTTTAGCACATTCCGGGTTAGTAACGCTGTTCAAAATATTAAAGATGTTTCTGGAGCTATTGGAGGAATTACAAATCATGGAGGAGTAGTATTCAGCTTTTGATTTTTTAATCAGGTTCTTATATTCCCGCACTTTAATTTTCCAGAGTTCCTTAGCGGTATCAGAATAGTCTCGCCTCCACCTTCTCTCTGCTTGTTTGCAGTCCTGCTTTAGAACTTTTAAGCTGTCCTTGAACCAAGGCGCAGAATTGGTGCCCTTACAGCTGCGAGTTTTAAGGGGGGCATGAATGTCGAGGATAGTAGTAATCCTTGAGCAGAGAGAGGAATAATTGTCATCTACCTGTTTATCCTCGTCAAAGAATGGTTCCAATTGGAACACTTCCTCTGAAGAGTGCAGACGTGTGAGAGCTTTCCAGTCTCTGCATTTAATTTTTTTAATCAACCCAGGAGCCTTGCAGTGATCACCCTTTAGGTGTAAAAAGAATTTAATAAGAGAGTGGTCAGTCCAGACCATGGGTAAGGTTTCTCCCATTGCTACCAATTGGGGACCCGCGAACAGTAGATCTAAGAGGTGTCCGCCCCTATGGGTTGCACCAGTAGTCAACTGGGAGAGTCCAAGGCTTTCAAAGGAGTGAAGTAGGTTACGGAGACCAGTGTCAAGGACGCCATTCGGCCAAAGATTAAAGTCTCCCAAAATGATCAGTTTGTGATGCGAGAGAGAGAATCTTTATCTTGATTAATTTCATGTGAACCACTTACAAAGTACAGTACAGCCACCATCACTCATAGGATGGAAGATTCAATTAATTAATCAGTCAATCAATTTCTCATTCTCTGCAATGACGTTGCTCAGAAAGGAGAGGATAGAGAGAAAAAGCACATCTGCATCAACACGAAAAATATAGTTACCAAGAATGGTGTGCAAACCAGCCACTGGGCAAGGAGCTGGAAAGGGTTGCCCGGGAAATATCAGGCGACAAAAACTTCAGAACAGGAATCATGGCAGGATAGATGACCTCTCTGCCACCGACACTCGGTAGCACCCCTCTCTGACACACTCTTACTCCTCGAGATTCTTCTGTGATCTTCTTCTAAGTAAGTTATTTTAAGATAAAGTTTCTCTGCATTCAATTCTTCTTCAGTTTCTCTCGTCACTCTGACAGCATCCCGAGCTCTGCAGCATTCAGCATTGACATCTCATACTAACTAACTAAGAACTACCTCAATTATACCCTACCATATTCATGTACTTTCCAAAATTGTTTCAATATCATGAAACTCCTAACTCTGATTGGACAGGTAAGAGGGGATGATCATCACACCATGCTTATTTTCTCATTTAGTCTTTCAGTCCATTGTTTAAAGATCCCAACCCTTAATTTTTATTCATAAACTTTAATTCCCATTCGTATGAATATCCTATCGGAAACAAAAGTATAAAAGTTCTTCCTGTACCATTCTTCTTGGAGGTTTCCAAGCTTGTTCCCAGGGTATGCATCCGGTTCAACCTTGAGCTGCGTTCAAAAGTCACACCACTTCATCCAGCTCATTCCTATCACGCATGCGTAGAAATATGGTGGCAAACAGACCTTAGACTCATCTAAAAGGCCCAAGACACGCATTAATAAAAGACTTAAAAAGACATATGTTCATTTCGAACATAAATGGTTTCACTGTATACCACCCATCTTTACTGTAATCCCATTCATTTATTTAAGCTTTTCCCGCATTAGCGTTAGTAAAATAGAATGTTTTAGTTTCAGCAAAGCAGATGCTGAGCATGTGAGCTTTCAAGCTGCCATGTTAATAGCATTTGCGCCAGCGCGTGAAATTCCCTCCAAGCGACAGCTCGTCATACTGCGTAGATGCAGCTGACGAATGCGCATTACAGTTTTACCGTTAGTAGTCATTTTAGAAATTCTCTGGAGTTACTTATTAGTAATATATATAGGCAAGCTTCTCTTTCTTGTATGTATAATGTTTAGCATATTAATTTACACAATACCTTGCTGATACAATATTAGAAGTTAAACAAGAGGATTATCTCCGAGCAAGTCTATTTACTACGATTCTTTGCTCCATCAGCAGCAGAGGTTGTTAGAAGATTAGTCTTGAAAGTTTGTGGTGGACACGGGTCCAAAGGGCTGACTAGAAGAGTGCTTGCTTTGACCAGGTCCGTATATTGATTGTGTGAAATGTGTTGGAAGGAATGGAGAGGCTTAATTAGAGTATTCTTGGAATGTTGTTTTGTAAAAGGGTTAGTGCTGGTGCTTTGTTTCTGTTTTAAGTACGTGTTTTTTGTAATGATTTGCCAGTTTAAGTAACAGGATGAGTTCCTTTTAGGCAATTTGGTATACAAAATTCATTGAGTATTTTATAGAATTCTTTATTTGCACATTTAGCATTTTCAATTCTGTCTGAAAAGTATCTTTTCTTTTCTTTTTTGATAGCGGACTTGTATAATCTGTTAATTTTCTGTAGCTGAAGTTTGTCTTGTTTGGTTTTTGTTTGAGCCAGGCACGTTGCAGCTTTCTAATTTGTAGTTTTATGTCTTATCTCTGCATTTCTCCAAGGTGCTTGTTTTCTTTTGTTCTGTTGTGTGGTTTTGAGTGGTATCAGAATATCAAAAGTTTCCTGTAGCCACTCAAATAATTTTTTAATAGAATGTATTGTTTCCAGATCTGCACTGGATGTTAGTTGTGTTTCTAAGTGTTGCAAATTGAGTTTGTTCCATGGTCGATAGGTGGCTGCATGTAAGGTGGTTTTATGTGAGTCGCTTAGTGTTGTTTTATGTTGGAAAGCAAGCAAATGGTGGTCTTACCATGTGATCGGAGCTATTGTTTAAAAGGTAACTAGTTCAGTATTAGCAAAAATGACATCTAAGAGATGTCCAGCGATGTGTGTGGGTTTGTGGACAATCCGATACAGGTTCAATGTGCCTAGGCCAGTGATTATTGTTTTTGGATGGGTCATATTGGGTTTATCAAACCAAATGTTGAGGTCACCCGGAATGCATAGGTTGGAGTGTGTTGTTATAAGGTTCCAAACTGTATCTAGAAGTTTGTCTGGGAATGTTGCCTTGCTAGGTGGAGGTCTGCAAAGGAGCAGGAAGTTACAGGAGGAAGTCTGTGTAGGATTGCATCTGGTGAGAAGAGCCTCACAATTCTTTACGGAGATGTTGTCAACTTTAGTGATATGTAATGTTTACCTGAACACAACAGCTAGGCTACCTGCGTCTTTGCCTATACGATTGTGGGTGATCATTTGATAGCCTGAGGAATGGCTTCATGCACGACTGGAGCCATATCATCTCCCAACCATGATTCAGTTATGAATAGTACGTCTGCTTTTGCGTCATAGAGAAGGTCGTAAATATGATGTTTGTTTTTAGAGAGAGATCGAGCATTTATTAGTAGACAGTTTAGAGAATGTGATTTGGTGTCAGTGAGACTTTGTTTTGTAGAAGAGTGAATAGTATTGTGTGGGGTCGTAGCAGGTGTGTTTTTAGTGCTGGTAATTGATGTATTAGAATAGCAATCGTGTAGCTGTTCTGTAACGTGGTCATCCAGCAGGCTAAGAAGGCATTTTGATGGGTCTGCATGTGTGGGTGGTGGAGACGGTGTTTGAGAGTGAGTTGGTGCGCTGTGTTTTAGTGGTGTAACCCTGTTGTACAGTAGACATGGAGAAGCGATGTTGTGAGGTGTGCCACTTTGCTTGTATTGTTCGCGCGTAATAAGTGCAGAAGGTGTATGAGTCAGGGGTGGTGGTGTAGCATGTGGGTCATGTGGTAAAGTTCTAAATTGTCCAATGAATGAGAGACGTTTGGAAGATAGTTGCTGTGTTGCTATATGTGTCTTAGGTGTGGTGGAAGAGAGAAAGCTTGGCATTGGAGTTTGTTCCTTTGAGTAGTTTGAAAGGTGGGTGTATGTTTGTATTTTGTGACTGTAAGTATTATGAGGTGTTGAGCATGGGAGATGTTGTTATGCTGGTGCGCGTGATTTGTTTTATTTTTTAGGAGTAGTAAAAAGAGGTGCTGGTGTATGTGTAGATGGATTTGTTTGAATAGTATTGTTTGCAAGTGGAAGTTGTACGGTAGAGGGGGTGGTGATGTGTTTCTGAGTAGAGTGTATGTTGTGTGCAAGAGGGGATGAACTACAGTTAAGAGTGTTTGTGTTAGATTTGATTGCTGAAAGAGGTAACCTGGGTGGTGCAGTGGAGTGTAAGTGTTGTGTGGTTGTTTTATTGTGGTAGAACAAAGAGGAAGGTGTTGATTGATTGATTGGAAGCTGAAAATAGGGCAGGCTCAGTATAGGTTTGTTAGTGACAGAAAGGGGTCTGAACGGAGTAATTAGAGTGGAGAGTGGGTGTCTGGATGGGTTGTAGTCAAGTATGGTGTGGAATTGGGTTTTGTTAGTGATGAGTGGATTGGTAAGTGGTATAGGATAGAGTTATGCACTGAATTTAGGTGACGGTGAAAATGTGTGGTAGCTGGGATATAAGGGTCTATAGGTGTGGTTTTGAAGTGGGTGCTGAGACACTGAATTGTGCATACGGTTAGTTTGTAGTAAATGTGTGGAGTACATTGGGTGTGAGTGTGTCACTGTTTGTGGATGTGGATGGTGTAGGGTTGGTATTACTGAATGAGAAAATGGGTAGCATTTCTGGCCCTGGCCACAACCAGTCTTAAAGAGGCTCAAACAGGCAACTGCCCTTGTCCTCTCTGCCCTTAGCCTCGACAACCGGGCTGAGACACCCTAAACCCTGGATTTATATAGCCCTAGTAATCAGGTGACCCCTTCAGCCCTACCCTATGCAATCACAACACTAGCCCTAGAATCTAGAACCAATAGGGGACCAAGACCTTACATCCAATCACAGCCATAGTCCAAGCACCCAATCAGGCTCAAACCCCTAATCCCTACATCCAATTGAGGCCTTAGCCCTAGCCCCAACCTTAATCCCAGCAACCAATGACATAGGAAACCCTAATCCCTAACACCAATAAAAAGCCTAACCCTAGTCCTAGTCCTAGTCCAACACCTAGTCAAGCAACCAATCACACAAGAAGCCCTAATCGCTACTTCCAATGGAAAGCCTAATCCTAGCTTTAGTCCCAACCCTACATTAATTGAATCACTGACCCAGAAACCAATCAGAACCCTCAAATACCCAACCAATCAGAACACTAATCCTAATCCAATAGAAACACCAGATACAACCACGAATCACTGCACACATGTACCAACCAATAGCAGACTATATAAGGGCCTAGTGACCTCAGACAAGGTTTGTTGGCCAGGGAGTTGGAAGCTGCTCCTCTATTCAGAATCTCCTAGGAGACAGACGGGTTAAATCCACACTTTGGACTTCTGCAGGTAAGGGCCTAACAAACTTTGTCCTGTAACAATATTGTTTGTGTAAAACTCTATTCACTCTCCTAGACAAAAAAACGAGCGCTAAATCCCTATAAAACACAACTTAAACAGCTCACAGCAGATTACTGCTGTCTCAGAGCACAGACTGTTCACTCTCAGATGTACAATATCCCTATTGCTAGGGGAGAAGTGGAGGGGTCTGGTTTCACTCACTTGTTAATACAAAATGGGAGCTGGGGGTGCTTAACATACAGGTTTGAGTACAGAGCAAGGGAGAAAATAGGATGGAAAACAGAGTGTCACGGGAAATGAGAGGGGGGAAAAAATGACAGATGTTGGACTGCAAATCCCACAAGTCAACAGGTTAAATGACAAAAGTCACTAGTCTACCTCCTTACCACTGCCATCTCTTCAGTTCACTGTAATCTGGGGCATAGGGAAACTGCAACTCACAAAATGGAGGTGAATGTTTTGGGGTTCGCCCAGCAAACCCTTAAGGGGCCTGGGCAGGTATGAGAGGAGGGCTCAGGGTTGCCTGGGAACTGGGGAGCCAATCAGCATATGGCCAGCATATGCTGTAAGATGCGTTTATAAACTTGCAACACTGTGCTGCCCAAATATTTTAAATGACAGCTGCATGTCAAAACATATACAGCAAATTCACTTTTACAGTTAGGGGAACCAGGCTATGTGAAAAGGGAGAACATTACTTCTTAGCATTTATCCCAATGGTACAGGCGCGACATCTGCAACGTGTGGAACCACTTGGCTCCTGTCTGCAAATTATCTGTCCTTCTCATGTCAGAACTGGATCTCATCAGGCTATCTCTCGTTGACCAGGCTCTTTGATAAGTTATTTGAGGTCTTAACGAGACCATCTTTCCAATGGTCGGATCGGAGGGAATTAGATGCCAGTTCTTTTTGTCTGTCTTAAATAGTTTTTTGTGTTTGTTACTGTATGTAGTAATTTGCCTGACCATGTTCTCTGTTTCTGTTTTTTTCTTCCCTGATTAAACAAGATATGTTCCCTGGATGTATGACTGATCTTTTCTTGAGCAGTAATAATCAATTTGGTGTTGTATCCTCTTTGCGAGAACCTTAGTGTCATATCTTTCTGACAAGCCATAATGTGTTGTGGCAGACTGCAATTTCTTTTGGCGTGTAATAATTTGCCATTAGGAATACTTGCTATTAAATGTAGAGGGTGAAAGCTAGATGCATGCAGAAGTGAGTTACCAGTGGCGCCTTTTCAAAAAGTTGAGTTTCAAGTTAGCCATTTTCTACAAATATTTCCAAATCTAAAAAATGAACCACATTTTTACTGACTTCACCTGTAAAATGCAAGTTTAAGTTATTTACATTTATACATCTT
Organism: Lissotriton vulgaris; assembly: GCF_964263255.1. Lineage (NCBI taxonomy): Eukaryota > Metazoa > Chordata > Amphibia > Caudata > Salamandridae > Lissotriton > Lissotriton vulgaris. Next base: position 1,080,199,096 of record NC_141694.1, on the reverse strand, counting down.
ATGAAGTCCTTGGCGCTTTTTTCAGACCCCTTCCAAATGAAAAAAAGGTCATCAATGTAACATTGTCATCCCATTCTTTGGAGAACTCCACTTTGAGGACCCGTTCCTCCCACTAGCCCATGTGAAGACGGGTAGCTGGGGGAGAAGCAGTCCTCCATCGTGGTCCCCTATGTTTGCTGGTATATGCAGTTATCAAATAGGAAACAGTTATTGTATAGGCATTTGTCACGGGGTCACTGGAGACGTCGGTGGACGGGGCGAGGACTTTGATGACTGTACGTTTCCGCCCCATACACAGGACTCCTATGGCCCCTTTAACTCGGCCTGGACTTTCCCAGTGGAGGTGGAGCCGAAGGTCCTGACGTCACCCACGTCTATCCAATCCAGCACTGTGGAGAGGGATATGTCCGTCCTACCGGAACCTGAAGCTGCGAAAGCCGGAGTTGGTGTGGAGTGCGGAAAAGGAGAGACGACTCGGGAAGCAGACGGAGAGGAGAATCAGGAGACGGAGAAGGGAAGCCCAGAGAGCAAAGGAGACGGCCGGGAGCCGAAGGACGAGAAGCCAGGAGGCCAACAATACCGCGACTAGCCGCCACACTTCAACGGAAGTGTGGCTGGAAAAGGTACGGCGTCGTATACGCAACTTTACTTCATCACGGGAGGGCTGGGTAACAGTTACGGGGAGGTCACGGGGTAGGGTAGCTGGTATCGTTTTTTAAAATTGATATTCACGCACCCTTTTGCCGATAAGCCGCGGGAGCCTTTTTGTTTCTTTGGTGGCAGCCTTCGGTGACCCCTCACACCCAGTTCCCTACCAAGTCGTGTGGTCCAGAACCCTCAACCTGAAACCTTGTTTTCGTTTCTTTTTGTTTTCTTTATGGTCCGAGTCCGAGGGAGAGGAGACTAGAGCGTCACGAAAGGAGAAGAATCCCGGATGAGATCCCCCCTGACAATCGGACTTCCTTAAGAGACTTAAACCTTACCAGGAACGTTGTTAAGACCAAAGCCAATAAAAAATCCCTCGGAATCAAAGCCTGGTGTATGTGTCCTCGATATCCCCTTATATCCAGTGGTACCATCTCACAGCATTCTTGAATCATTTTCATTAGCATAGATGTGTGTTGTTATAATTCTAATGGTCTATTGCTAAGATAGTATTTAGTTGCTCTTAGTCATTCACTGTATCATATGCTGGAATATAATGAGGAAATGTCCAGGTAGATCAAGACTAAATCATCTTCCCAAGGCATGTCGTAAATAACTGTGAGAAAGTCACTCGTATCTTTGACATATGAGGGTACATTTTGCATGTGTGGTTGCAGGAAATAGTCAATATATTTTTACATATTTTTGTGTAATCCCCTTGTGGCCGAAATGATGGGCCTTCCTGGTGGTTTGATGGGATCGTTATTAATTTTTGGAATAATGTACATTAGCGTCCACAGCACAATATTTCCTCCTCTGTCCAAATTAGATATTACTATATCGTTTTGTTTTTAAGTTAATTCATCAATTCAAAGTATCTACGTTGTAAGCCATTGTATTTTGTTGGTCATTTTGCTTGTTGTGTACCTATTTAATTGATGGCCTTGATTAATAGATCACTGAAAAACTTTGATGTTGGTTTGAACTGTGGTTTGGCTTCACCCCATATTTCAAGCTGTGCATGGTTTGCCAATTCCAGCTCTCAATTGGGCAATTGAGACCTAGGTGTTCATTTTGTAATGCTGTCATGTCTGATAGTTGTAAACCTACTAGATGGGCTGGCACCCTCCCTAATGTGCTGGGCGCACTATGTTTAGGTTGTCTATTAGCATGGTTCTTCATTAGTTTTAAATTCCTAATGAACTTAAACACATCGATCCATGTTTGATCATATTGAAAAGAACTTTCAGGGCAAAATGATAAACCTAGAGCCAAAATTTGTTGTTCCACGTATTGAGCTAATGGAGTGAAATCCACAATAGTGCGATCAATATCAATTTATGTTGTTGCTTTCTCCTCCAATTTGGTTTTTTTGGATTCTTTTCCTGCAGCTCGTTATCTCTGTTTAGTTTGCCGCTCTTTTTGCCTTTTGGATTTCTTAGGCGTAATGTGATTGGGTCGGTAGACCATCATGTCTGTAGTTGCTGCTTGATAAAGCAAACTCTTTTTTTAGTGGAGGAATATTTTTTATAGGAAGCAGGACTGTGTTTAAAAAGACAACTTAACTTTGTTGTTTGTTTGATTGAGGGATAGCAATGATCCCCTGGATCTCTGCATACTTGTCAATGAACTTTTATTTTACATTCACATGGGAGAATGGGTCTCAAGAAAACCTCTTTCCTTTTGTGATTGCGTTACCACTTCCTTTGAGGTGTCAGTAAAACATCAATGCTTTGTGACCGGATTTCAGTCAGAAAACATTGAAACCTGTGATACAGATTCGGTATTTGGAAGGGATACCTACAACATCCCCCTTCCAGATACTGAATAAGTCTCCAAGGGAATCCCATTTTAGTCGACGGAAAAACTTTTGTGATTCCTAAAAAGTAATTGCTACATGAGAAAAAGCCTTTAAACGGTCATAATGCTGATGGAGCATTTGCAATCGTTGTATATGCTTAAAATAGCCAGCCCGTAGTGTGGTAAAAAAGAGCGTTCCAAAGATGTTCTTGGCAGATAATGAATTCTAATAAAACATTATATATACCACTCGATTTTCTATCTGGAAGTACCTGAGCTAGGATGTTACACAACGTACAAAATACAAGAAGGTGAACATTGGAAAACCTCTTGAAAATGTTTGTACTATAAACAGACACAATCTGCTCTATTACAAGTCAATAGAATTCTGTGGTAATTGGCTTCACAATTTGTCCGTTGGTTCAGTAAAACATGCTTTGTAAATTACTTTATAATTTTTAAGCTCTTGTATTTACCTATTTTTTCCCAATACAGAAGGTATACTTAGATTGGGTTTTGGGTTAGCCCCTTGAAGTGTTGAGTATCTTATGGTCTGCTCTTGATGTAATTGCTATCTTCCCTATTCTCCCTATTTTTGAATTTGTTCAAACAAGGAGCATTTTAGTCTTACAGTGTTCTGGATGAATGAGGACTAGCCTTCCCCTACTGACTCACCTTGAAATCAGCACTCCACAAAAGTGCATGTATTTCCTTGCTCTTTTCTCTAGTTGTTCCTCTGCCCCATCACATGCTCTATTTTAACTCCCTTCCTCGATGCTCTCAAGTGCTCCCTAACCTTCATTTTCTCTCAAGGGTCTGGCAGCTGCACAGTTCTACTGGCCCCTCACTTGTTGCACATTTTTTCTCGTTTGTTCTGCTTTTAATTTACTGTTTGAAAATGAGTGTCCACCATGTTAGAATAGTAAAATAATAACCCACCTGTGTCACAGCGCTTGAAACCAGATGCTTCACGAAATTGCTGGCTATGAATTCTCATGTATTATGACTCATGGCAAAGTCAAATAGCTTGGCCTTTGAGAGCTGGGACCTATTGGCTTTGCCAGTACGTGTTTTGCTTTCGCGAACCACTAGAATGCTTCTATTACTCAAAGTTGTTGCATTCTGAGTGGTGAAGTCAAATTTTCATTGACTTTACGCCAGCTCAAACAGAACCATTATCTACAGAACGAGGACCGAACGATGTTCTAAGGAATTTAAACCCAACGTAACTGAAGACATTTGTGGCAAATTCAGTTCAATTACCAGTTGGCATTCCTATTACTTCTAACTAATATACTATTAACAAGTAAAATTAAGTGAGCATTTCATAAACCTTTATGTGTTATTTACAGGTGATGGAAGCAACTGTGATGCTTAAGTGTAATGAGGATGAGGATTATCACGGCTAAATTACTTTAGGGGCCAATTTGACATTTGGTTGTAGTGGTATTGTTTTGATTTATGGAGGAAGTGCTCTACTAAAAGAGAATAAAGAAATATAATTCCCTACACTAAAGGAGTAATAGGGTGGAGGAAATTCCACCAGAGGATTCCTGTCTAGCATTTCCAACATAATGATAGGATTTTCCATTAACACCCAACTGTAAAGTATGTCCTCAGTCCTTCGAATCTCAGATTCGTTCCCAGACACCAGCTCTATGATAGGTACCCCAGGCAATAATGGAAATGCACTAATGTGCAAGGGTTCCTAAGAGTTGCCAATTTGTCTGAGTATGTTATTTCAGAGAAAGGAACGCATCTTGCAACTCATACACAATCAAAGAACCTCTCCTAAGGCCACCAATGGATATTAATTATTGACGAGAAGATATAATATCTGAGCACGAGGAAGAGCTGCGAATAGAGAGGAATCTCAACTATCCGGCGACTAAATCAAAGGTACAAAGCCATTAGTGACAAAAATCAACCTGGTTTTGACACAATCTACAGCTGTAAGAAAAGAGTGTAGCCCTTAAAATGTAATGCATTGAACTTCCAAAAGAGCCCCCTTTGAATTGTTAGCTGCCTGAGCTAACCTCCATATCGAAATTAAATGCATACTCAGTCACAACTATAAACCCCAGAAGTTTGATGGAAGCATATAGATTTCATCAAATTACTTTGTGAGGCCGAAATGTGGAACCCCATAAAGAGGAAGTACTTGAATGTGCTTACATTAGAGTTTACAACTGAAAATAAACAGGGATCCGACAGCATTTTATAATATATCAGGCAGATACCACCAGTGGTTGACAATTACTAACATTTCCAAGCTTCCAGGAATAGAACCTTTGGAAAGTCTCTGAACAGGAGGCCTAGATGAGAGGCCTTAGTTATTACACAGGCTTAGACTGGCAACAGGAGTTCAAAAGGCAAAAAGAATCCATATCTCAGAATGGTCCAGAGAGGATTAGAGCATCCTAATTGGTAAGACCACTCTACTAGACACTCCCCAGAGAAGCATTAGGCCGTCCAGAACATCCTCTGTTTACAAAATTTTAACTGTTCCCGCTCTTCACATCTGCCTCACTACCCTATCAATTGTGACTTTTAAGCCAGTAAGGTGCCTAAGCCAACCCTATCTTTGTAATAGCCATCTTGTGTATGGGTGATTTTTTTTACAAATTCTCATAGCCGTTATATGTTTCCAGTCTGTCGTAATGTCCTACGGCACAATGAGCTATTATGGTTTCAATTTCTCTGAACTTTTCTGCAGTGCAAAACCGGTTATAATTCCGGGTTTGTGAAATGTACATCATTTGCTTTTGCTTGATTCGATGAAATTCAGCAAAATGAAAAAAACCTTGTGTCAGTTTTAAACTTGCGGATGCATATTACGAGAAAAAAACACCAAAACTCAAGTGTGAAACCAAAAGTTCCTTGCGTTCTAGTTTATGTGTGCTTTCCCATGCTCCTGCGCTAATATTTTGCTGAAAACACCGATGTGATGCAATCATGTAATTGTGATACTAAATACACTAAATTACATAGGCATATCGTAAATTTTGCCCAAGCCTGTTTTTCAACTTTGTGGTTTTTGTGACAGATTCAACCGAAATGCACTTGTGAAGTATACATTAAGGGCCTCATTTGGATGTCGGTCGGAAAGCCTCCGACTGGCATCCATGAGTTAATCTCCGACCGCCTTTTTACATAGAAGGCAGTTGGAATTCAAACCGGCCGGTCAGTCAGATTGGCTTCCGACAGGCTCAAATAGCCCGTTGGCCATCTGGAAACCGATCATAATCTCTTACAGACGGCGTTTCCGCTGTTGGGATTGTGATGTTTGTTTCAGACAGGCTTCATCACGGCCTTTCAGACATTGAAAGCCAATCGGAAAGTGACGTTGGGGGCCCCTAGGAGGGCCCCCTACTCTCCACGGCCTATGGTTGTGGGCCGGGGGGGCACCTATGGTGCCACCTGTAAATCCCTGCACCATGTGGCAAGCACAGCAAGGTGCCAGCTACACAGTACAAGGATTTACAGTAACTCCGTTTCTCTATGGGAGCTTGTGCTGCATCTGGTCCCCGAACACGGCACAAGCTCCCATAGGGAAATGGGACTTTGCGATCGCACAATGTACGGTTGTATCATAATTGCAGTTTCAGGCCGCAGACCCGAGGTTGGTCGGTTCCGAAACTGCAGAGATGCCAGTCGGAGGCAACTCCGACCAACATCATAATCAGGCCCTCAGTTCTTTTAGAAATCTCATTCTCCTTAGAAATCCTGGTTTCCTGCTCTCCCCCTACCTCCAATTTTTAGCAACGTATTGCTTTATCACGTCTGTAACTATGTTATTTTACTTTTGAGTATCCCGAAAGACAAGTGTCGAAAACACTAATAAAGCATCAATTACAGGAAAGGATACTGTAAATGGAACCCACTGTTATGTAAATTAGATCAGCATTAGTTCTGTTTCACAAAAACTGAGTTGTCAGAGGGGCCCATGTTACCGACATTTTTTCCCCCCAGAATTACTGTTCCAAAACCTAATTAAGACTTTTAATGCTCACAAATGCCATGCTTCAAACTGGCATATGGAGTGTTTTGCTGGCACACAGTATAGTAAATCGAGAGCTTTAGAGAGATGTCCTTGCAAGATGTCAAATTGTTCTAAAACATTTTATTTACTCGTCCACTTGCTACCTAGGAGTTCTCTTCCTCAAGGTAGAAAAACAACTAGCAGAGTAACTATGAAAAAAACTCTTTAAAATGACTTCACTAAAGGCACTGTCTGTTCTATTATAAGGCAGTGCAATTCTGTGGTAATATGATTTCATAATTTCTCAGTTTGGGGTAGACAGACAGTAAAATATGTTTTGTTTATGAGTATCTTTCAAATGGCTTCACTACATGCACCCTCTGTACTATGAAAAGTTAAAACCATTCTGTGATAATTTTATTTGCTAATTTATTTTTATGTTTGCTGAAGACACAGAGTATAACATGCTTTGTAAACGGTTTCATAGCTTTAGAGCCCTTATCGTTACAACACCCTTTTGGTTTGGTTTTTATGAACCACTATGAGGTATTTATTGCTAAGATTTTCAAAGCTGATTGTATTACTGCTGGGAAAGTTGCCTTTGCAATACACCTGTGACAGATCAATCAGAGCTGTTTTTGAATCAAGCTGGGGTGAAAATAAGTCCTGACAATATCAGACCTAAGTCAAAGATTCTCAGGGCAAATTGAGTTCTCTGTATGTCTCTGAATGCAAACCTATTTGTGCTTGTAGAAACGCATGCATTCCACAGCACCTCTGACCAGAGAGGCGACACCCTTTTTAGGTCTCGCCTACGCAGCGTGCATGCGCTGCATAGGAAATAGACCCGTAGCCATGGATTGCCTTATTCAGGCGGAAACGTGCACACGTTCCATTGCCTTCAATGGCAATGCGTGCACGTGTGGCGTTTACCTTGCGGGAGCGCGCCTGCCGGCTCCCGCAAGGTAAACAGCATACATGGACTTCCGGCCGCGCACCAGTGACACCCCTTTGAGTGGTGGCCTGAGCGTCACTTTAACTTTTTGTGTAAGCTGCTAGCTATGCAGTGTTTGAGCAATGTTTACAGATGTTTATTCTCAGTGTATATTCCACTTCCAGCACCTGCATCTAGGTGAGGTTTATCTCAGGAGAGTTGGTGTGATGTTTACGGAGAGAGCAGGACGGCTGGTCTTGGACTCCTTGGTTGTAGATTTAAACAAAACTATTCGTTTACAACTTACCCTGCTTGGCCACTTTAAACAGTCTAGAATATCAGACAACATGAATGATAAACTGTCAGGTGTCCCACGCGATGGAAACAGCAGCGCACACAAAAATCCACACACATATAATTGCCCGTTGGTGTAAAGACATCCACCAAAGGCCACACTGGCGACACTGCAACACTCAACATAAGCTTACGCTACTCTGATTTAAAAAGACTGTCACGTGAGGACCCACTGTTGCCACGAAAGCCTTAAGAAGTCTTCCTGAATAACAGAAGCTGTTGTGATCAGGTGGAAGTCCAAGCGTCCCATTATTCTGTGTTAAAGTCTTCGTAAGCATGCGCATTAACACATCGAGCACGTCACTGGGAATGAGCGGACAGGAAGAAAGTAAATAGGAGGGACGGCCTTGTGAACCGGAAGGGAGTAGGGCGCATTCACTTATTCACAACTTCGTAATGGTGTAATTTCTTACATGTCTTGTATATGTTCACACACTTATTTTCAGATAGTTGTGTTTGAGGCTTTCGCAAAATACGCATTTAGTAGATCAACTTAATAATTGAAACTGAGCATGCGAGTGGTAAGAGGTAGATCGTTTTTGTCCGATAGGCAGCGTTCATGAATTGTTCGCATAAAGTTTTTGTTGAAGTGGTTATGTTTAGTTGTCGTTCAGAAGACTATTGTGCGTGCTACCTCATTAGTAACGCGAGAGGATGGGAGCCCGTTTTTCTGTTGCCGTGCGTTACCATAACTACTGAGACAGTGTTTGACCAATCGGAACCGATTACGAGATGACGCTGGATACGTTTTAAACCGCAGAGGGAAGTGTGTCATGTGACTTACCTACAACGCGGATATGATAGGAGTTTAACTTGTTTCTTGAAGGTAATCGTTGTTACGGTTCTGCGGGACTCGAGTGAGTTGGCTTAAGAGAAGTGCTTTGTTCGTAACACTGACGGCAGATTTTATTGCTCATTTACAGCTAGAGAACGTTTCAGCAGCCGCGTTTTGAACTTGGGGCTGTTTTATGGGAAGACCAGTGTTTCAAGTCCTACGGTACGTGTGTTTGTTCACTATTTGTAAAGGAGGTGGAGTTATGATAGCCATTTGTTTAGATCCTGAAACGCTGGAGTGACCGATTATTTCTTTCCCGAAATGCATTGGGCTATCCACAGCTTCAAATGAAAATGTTTTTTGTACTTCTGAGTTCATCGTTAGAATTTGTATATTTATATTGATGCAAACTACATTACATGTATAATCAATGTTCTTGAGACTGTAGAACTAAGTGTATACAGATGAATAAACCGCACGAATAAGGTGCTAATATTTCACGTTAAACTTTGAGAGATCAATTTAATTTTTTCACGTAGTGCGCACCTGAGTCTAGTAGGCAATTGTTGCAAACTAGCCCCTTCCTGTTTAGGTTCTTACATGAGGCAAAGCCAGGTCTCAGTGGAGGATTTACCCCAGAGAATCACAGCAGTCCCAGTGTCCCAAGGTGTGGCCAATACACAGTGGGGGGCACACAGACTGTGAATCGCTGTGTGCAAGTTTGGCACATGCAGCTGGCCGTGAGTGCGGCGGGCAACTGCGGAAGTTACAGGGATTATGGTCGAATTGTGGGTGTGGTAGACCTCCTGTGGTCTCTCTTGGTTGCCCGCTGGAAGCACAATGCTTTTGTATGTCTCCCCAACAGCTTGGCGCGCCGAGTACTTACGTTGGGCCCGCTCAGGCCCAGAGTAGTTTATTAATTGTACACCGCTGCAGCCATGGGCAGGAACGATAAAGCACTTATTAGAGTGAGGCGCTGCACAACCTCCAAGAATGCTCTGGTCGGGTGGAAAAGCAAAGTGGTAAAATACTCATCTGGAGGGGTGCAACAAAGTCCTCCTCTGGTCTCTCACCACTCCTGGTGCCTTGAGCTGTCAGTGCCCCCCCCCACTGACTCAGGAGCTTGGCAACCAACACCGACTGAGTTAGTGGGATCCGGTTGGTTGATCTGGGGGGAAGAGTACAGCGCGTGTCTTTCCCTGAAAGGGGGTGGGCAGAGTGGATTGCAAACGTTGCTGAAGGGTGTATGCAGCACTGGGCCAATGTCTAGCCCACGAGGCCAGGGCTCCTCCTGTTGCTGTGGCATCCCTCTCCCATTGGAGAGTGCATCTGTCAAGGAAGCACTAAGCATTGGAGGCACGTGCCACCAGAGCCAAAGGTGAAGCGCCTCAGCACACGCCGGTACAAGCCAAAGATGAAGCACTTTACATGTGCTACTGCCAAGAAGTCGAAAACATATGCTGCCGTCCTGTGACAAGCGGGGAGTTCGGCACACGTTCCAGTTTGAGAACCAGAGAGCCACAACCAGAGCTCACCATGCCTCAGTGGAAAGTCAAGGAGCATAAACCAGCATTTACCATGTGCTGAGTCTGAAGAGAGAAGATTGAACAATTTCTTCAAGAATCAATACTCTCTAGCTGATCATCAGTCAGGTTTCTGACAGTGGCACTGCATAAGAGTGTAGCGTATGACACATCATTCTTCAATTCATGCTCTAGATCTCCTTGACAAAGGTGAGGCCTGCTTACTAGGTCTATTCAATTTGCCTGTGGTCTTCAATACTGTGGGCCATGAAGTCCTGTTACACACATCAGAAAAAAGTGCAGAGTTAAGAAAGTCCATCCCAGTTTATCAAAATGGATGGCTCTACATGATCTCCATACTTATACCACATTTATACCTTACAGGGTCCCTCAAGGTCCAATCTGAGCCTATGCCTCCATATATGGAGCCACTAGGAGAACTGACAAACACCTTGGGTGTTTCAGTGCACCAATATGCTGACCACTGTCAGCTACATGTCAAACTAATATCCAAATAGCACAACTATTGAGTGGGCCATGCTCTGGAGAAAAGAAAGTTCTGGACTCCACAACTACATCTTAAGTTCAATTCCAAGTAGACAAAGTTTCTTCCTGAGCTCCTCTACTTCCTCTCTCCAATATCCAAAGATGGTAGACTATCCTGCCGATTAAGGAGTTTCCCCCACTTTTATCAAGAATGCAAACGTATTTGGTTTACTTGTCAATGGCAGCTGTATGTTGGCCCACTGATTAAAAACTGTGTCCAAAGGAACACAATTCCACCTCTACCTGCTCAAATCATGAAACATTTTCTCTCTATGCTGCATGTCAAATCTGTGATTCAAATGTTTGTACTTTTAAGATTCGACTGTGGAAACCCTCCACACATTGAACTCCCAAAGGCCATATCAAACTATAATCAAATGGGGGATACCAACCAATTATGGGCGCACTACCTTGTCATCAGGGTACAAAATTATACACAATTAACAATCATAAGACGGTGCCTCTAGAGAAATGATGCGTATCCTACATCACTGGCTTCATAAGAAGCGGCAATATATACAATAACCTCTGAGCACACACACACAGTTCACTCGTATAATTCAAATGTATATATGGCAAGTAACTCCAATCCTCCGGAGTCGAATTAATAGGTATAATTCCCAAAGTCAATGTCAAAAAGAGTCAACTTCCAATATGAAAAGTCCTTGTAGTTTATTTCATAGAATATTCAATGTTGATTACACCAGCCAACACGTGTTTCGTCGTGCACCTAATAATACCTCGACTTCTTCAGGGCTCTGAATTTAACAGTTTTCTATCACTTCAATATGGTCCTCACAGCGTGAAACACTAATCATTCTTCGTATTCTCATCTAATTCAATCCAGCACTCGTATACAGCGTTCAATTCTCCACTCATCTATATTTTCCACCAGTCTATATCATCTGGTGTGTTCTACAGAGTAATGTCTTTGGCTTCACTTATCCACTGCACCACGGTTTTTACCATAATATATTATGCACAGGGTCGTTATCTTCTCTGGATCCAATATGCGGCTATCAAAATTTTAGTTCCATCTAATTTCACGACTACCTGTGTTCAGCATAATGGTAGCATGTCCTCTATCGTCCGACGTTACCGAGAACTGGCGTCATTGAATATTCTATGAAATAAACTACAAGGACTTTTCATATTGGAAGTTGACTCTTTTTGACATTGACTTTGGGAATTATACCTATTAATTCGACTCCGGAGGATTGGAGTTACTTGCCATATATACATTTGAATTATACGAGTGAACTGTGTGTGTGTGCTCAGAGGTTATTGCCATATCAAACTATGATGGGGGAGAATGTGCACTGCACAATAAAGATCTAGCCAACTTCAAACCAGCAGCATTAGAAAGCAAAGAATACACCAGCAATTTGTCTTTGGCGTCTGCCTCTAATGTCTGGAACCCTCTTTTCCCAGAGATAACACAGCTACCCAGTTTTACCTCTTTTAAGAAGGGATTAAAGGCTTTGATAATGAATACTACTTGGTGGATTCTTGTTCAAATCTCCTGTGAACGTATGTACCGGTCTCAGAACTGGCTCTTCATATACTTACTATCCTATCTATTTTTTCAATTCTACAATTCCTTTATGAGCCTCACCAAAACAGTCTTAGTTTGTATGTGTTCAACTCCTATTTGTATTTTGTATGAGGTCCATTCATAAAAGTGTGACTAACAGTTGCCTATAATGATTTTCTGTTATTTACTGTCCCACAGTCCGCACTATAAATAATTGCATACAATTAAAAAAACATACATAGGTATAACATACCTAGACACTATAATGCACATTTCTTGAAAAAAACTCATCTTTTTTTCAATAATAATATAAACATTTTTCATTGGTTCTTTCAAGAATATTAGGGCGATTTCAGACTGCTGACATTCTGACCAGACTCCCCTTTGGTATTCAGTATAATTTCCAATTCTTACCTTCCCCTTTTATATCATGTGGGAAGCCAATAACAGCTGTTTCAGGCACATCAGGATGTTCATCCTTAGACAAAAAAACAACAAATATTAAACTATGGTTTGGTTTGCATGGGGCAGCAAACACTGATAGCTGACAAGTGTGGTGCAGCATAATATTGTGACTAAGGCCCTGTTTAGAGTTGGGGAGAGTGGGACATCCACCCAAAAATGGTAGATGTCCTGTCTGCCCCATTAAGAGTGTCACCATCATCTATGCACTCTTTTTTTACATTAAATTATATTGGTTTTTGTGAGCAACAACGTAGGACAATGCATCACTGTGACATACAATGTAGACAATCACTTTCCCAGATTTTGCCCGCAAATCGTGTACTATGATTGATCCTATCTGACGCCTCCAGGACCCCTGACCTTTTCCAGTGTATCATCAGTTCACCAAGCCCAAAGATTTACCCCATATGGGTTTATCTTTGGCTGGGCAGCACCTTGCCTCGTACACTGATTTTTCTTGGATGGCACACCAGTCTGCTCCTTTTCGCCATTTCGGAATGGAAGGAGATGTAGAGTACTTCCAGGCAGCTGCAATGTCTCTTTTGGCCACCATGATAGCCGTCCATTGGAATAATCTATGCACTCTTAATACAGTGGACATGGCATCCAGCACTTAATGCTTGGCGTGATACAGTTACCCAAATATGAATGAGGTTCTTTGTCTGAAAGTTATTAGAAAGCTAACAGTAACTTGCAATTCCAGTAAGTGGTAAAATTATCAATTTAGAGAAATATTAGGAAGCTTCTCTTTAAGGCCCTCCTTTCAGGTGGGCTGGTAATAACAATGAGGGAATTACTAGCCCCTTTTTTATGGTTCCTCCAATAACAGCTGCACTAACTTTTAACTAAATTCCATCACAAACACATCTTCTAAATAGTGGGACATTTTGCAGAATGTCTCTGGTTTCACTGATAACCAAAGTGAGTTGTACTACCACTTTTTTTGGACAGGCTCAATATTTTACTGAATATGAGCCTTTTGTTAACAAAGAAGTATGGAGTGAAGGTTAACATGAATGATACCTTAGTGTAATTTATTTATTAGGGACTTTTGTATTGCACTAGATGGGTCGCTTCAAAGCTACTTTAGAATGCTTGCTGGACCGAAGCTGGAGCTTAAGGGTCTTCTAAGTTCAGTGAACTTTATGAAGAGTGATTAATGGCTTAAAGGCAGATTATCAATCTTACAACATACACATCAGAGAAGTGGGGGGGGGGGACGGAGCATCCAATAAAAAAATATATATCAAAGATTCAGGGAGGCTGGTGGTGGAACAGGGCCTCCAATAAGAAAAGATATAAAATATGTTTTTCTTTTCTAAATCTTTTTTATTGGCATTGATATAATGATTAAAACAAAACACTCAACGCGATTACACATACATAGTAAGAGCAGCACATTACATATTGTACTCGTCGGTGGTGTTTTGTAGTACATTAATACTGCTTTTCTGGGATAGAACAGGCAATGTCATAACAGTTTCTGTTTCAAAGCTATTTATTTCCAATATGACCATCCCTTCCGGTGTTAAAATAATCCCTAACTATGGCAAAATATTCCCTAGGGAGTGGTCGGGCCTTCTGTCAATATTGTCCATCTAGGATGTGTAAACATGGAAAAAGTATTAGTCTGCAATACAAGCAAGTCATTCAATGATTACGTAGTAGAAAATAGAAACCATATGAAGAAACAGAGAAAACAAAAGGAACAAATCCCATGTCTTTACACAAAATTAAGCAAAACATACAACTACAACGAACGATAAACTACCAGGGGTCTGCAATTAGCTCAAAGGTCTGCTGCATCGGTTGGTCATCACTACTAGGAGGTTGGGGTACCCGGAGGGGGGCAAGGGGGGCAGAGAGGAGACAAGGCCCACAAATCTCTAAATCAGCAAAGGCTATATCTGGTCCGTGGTTGAAGTGAGTGTGCGTGTTAATCGTGGCCTGGTGTATGAGGGCCGGCCCCCCGCTCCCCGAGAATCCTGTTGTCTGTGCTCGTCCCGCAATCATCACCGGACCCCTGCGGTGTGTGCACCAATTTCAGCCCTTCAGAGTCAGTCAAGGTGGGGTATGAGGTCAGTTCAGGCATGTGCCGTGTATCCCACACTCTTACTATGTCCGCCCAGGGCTCTCCCAGTGGTTTACACCGGTTCGTGATCTTATCCTCCTTAATCAAAGCCTTCTCTTCTGCTCTAGCCCAGTAGGAAACATAATTTTCCCAATGTACCACTAAAGGGAGTTGCTTCGCCTTCCATCTGAGGGCTAGACTCCTCTTAGCTAAGAGGAAAGCCAAGTCTATAAATCTATGACCAAGTCTTTTGGATTTGGGTATCGGGAAGAGGCCTAAGAGGCAAACCTTCGGAGAACACGCCAGGTTCCGAGAGAAAATCTTGTTAATCATGTCCACGATCTTTGGCCAGAAGCCATTAAGCCCGGGGCAGGCCCAAACCATGTGGTCAAAGTCAGCATCCCTTTGCGAACATCTAGCGCAGACTTGAGTGTCACTCCTGTATACCATGTTCATCCGGTGTGTGGTGAGATAGGTTCTATGGAGCATGTTAAATTGTATAAGCTTAAACATAGCATTCCTGGACACCTTTTTTGGGCTGCCTAAGACTCTCTTCCACTCTCTTGGTGAGCTGCCTATTCAAAGTACTCTCCCATCTTTCTTGCAGGCGAGGCAATGGTTGAGGTGTGGTTTCCATTATTGCCTGATAAAGCCACATCACCAGATGTCCTGCCGAACCCTACGTCACCATGGCCTGAAGAGTCGAAATAGGCAACTGGCTCTTTCACATCTGGCCCCCACAGTTCCACCAGTGCTCCCCAAATCTTATGGCAATTTAGGAATTGCCCTGTCGGCAACTCGTTGTACTTTACAACTCCTCCAGCGGGAGTAGTTCACTGTCACGGTAACAGTCTCCCACCGTCTGTATTCCAGCGTCTTCCCAGCCCAGCAGCTGTCTTTCTGGAATGGGGGGACCCATTCCTACCTGTGGAAACCCCACAAGGGGAATGCTTGTTGCATAGAGCGGCGCGTCTTTGGACCGAGCCGTTCATCTGTCCTAGCACTTCATTGCCACCGAAAGTAACATTCCCATGTGTTTGATTCTCTGGTGATGGTTAAGCATTCTAGGAAGCAAGGTCATTTGCCTGGAGCTAGCTGTCAGCAACAGTGTATCCAATCCTCTCACATCAAGCCACCTGGCCAGCCACAGGAGCTGTGTTGCCAAGTAGTAGGCTTTGAAATCGGGGGCTACCAATCCACCTCCCGCAAGCGGGAGTCGCAAAGTCTGCAGGGAAACTCTGTTGCGTCCACCATCCCACACTAGGTCCCTCAGTATTGTGTACAAAGTTTTTAACCAACTCTTTGGATTACCACCGATAGGTTGACAAAATAGTAAAGGAGTCGCAGTAGCATCACCATTTTGGACAGTGCCACCCTAGCCACAACTGGCAGTTTGAGCATGGGCCAAAAGGCCTCATTTGCCCACAGGGCTCTCAGTGTGCTACCCACGTTGCCCTCAAAAAGGTCCATCTGAGTATGATAAATCTGAATCCCTAGGTACTTAAAAGAGTTAGATGCCCATTCCAAGTCCAGCGGGAGGGTTAGCAGCTATCTGGGGCAGGAGGCAATAGGAACACATAAGTCTTAATCTTATTAATACGACGTCCTGAAAGCTAAGCAAATTCCTCCAGGATGCGTAGTACCAGCTGGATCTCGCGGACCTTGTCTCTAAGATAAATTAGTACGTCGTCTGCAGATAGTGATACTATATGGCGGGTCCCATCAAGAGCCAACCCCAGCCCTTCGCCTTCCTGCCTAAACCGTTCCGCTAATGGTTCCATTGCTAAAACAAACAGCAAGGGTGATAGGGGACATCCTTGATGGGTTTCTCTATTGATGGAATAGGAGGCTGACACCATGTTGCCCGTGCGCACTCTAGCTCCAGGGTTTTCATATAGGAGGTAAACCCAGTTTAACCACTGGGTTCCCATCTGCATCCTCTGCATTACTGCTAATAAAAAGTCCCAGCGAAGGGAATTGAAGGCCTTTTCCAGGTCCACTACCACCGCATCAGGTTGGTTTCCCAAGTCTTTATGGAACAGGACACTGTATAGTCTCCTCAGGTTGTTGGATGTGGAGCGTGCGGGCATAAAACCATATTGGTCTGTGTGAACCAGTCGCTGCATGTGCGGTTGGAGCCTGGAAGCCAATGCTTTGCTTACAATTTTGAAATACATGTTTAGCATTGCCAAAGGCCAGAATTCCGTCACTCCTGCATGGTCTTTTTTAGTCTCTGGTAGAGGGATCACAAGTGCATCCCTAAGGGAGGGCGGTAGTTGCTTCTCCTAAAGTGCTACTGCGTATATCCTCTCCAATCTCGGGGCTAAAATATCTACAAAGGCCACATAAAATTTGGCCGGGAGGCCATCAGGTCCAGGTATTTTCCCTTGTGCCATTTCCTTTACTGGCTGCCCTAATTTCTGTTGTTTTAACTGGTAACGCCAGCGAGTCCCGTGAATCTCGATCTAGACCTTGCACTCTTAGCCTGTTTGAGTATGCCTTGAGTATGTCTCCCTGGTGAACTCCGGTGGCCCATAAAGCGTCTCGTAGTATTTTCGGAACGCTTCATTGATGGCTCTCGGAGAACAGAGAACCTGTCCATCTACATCTGTAATACTAGGGATTGGAGTTTCCCGACCTTCCGGTCTAATCAACCAGGCCAACAACCTCCCTGCCCTGCTTCCCTCTTCATGTTGTTTACTTGGTAAGCCTGATAATCCAGTGCCCATAACCTATCCCACGTGGAGTTGTAAAGGCTCCTTACGTCTTCTAGTTTACCTTTAGGCACATGTATTAAAAGAAAAAATATTCGCAAGCGGCCAGATTCTCAGAATCTGCCCCTTTGCGACCGGTATTTTTGCATTTGGGATGCATCATACCAAATGCAAAAATCGCAATTTAAGTAATCTCTAAATTGCGATTACTTAAATTGCGATTGTATTTAAGGAATCGCAAATTGAGATTCCTTAAATGCAATGCATTAAAGTAAAAAATATCAGCGATTTCGCTAATAGAGGGTGCAAATTACCATGAAGTTGAACTTCATGGTAATTTGCAAAAACTTTGAAAAATTTACTTTTGTGCATTTTTCAAAGTTTCATGTTGCGCACATCAATTTCAGGGGTGCAACAGGGTGTCCGTTTGACACCCTTGCACCCTGAAATTGCATGCGCAATTTGCGAAGACCTATTGGTACTCTGAAATTGCGCATGCAATTTCCCATTTATTCCTATGGGCCTGTAGGCCCATAGGTATGAATGGGAAGCCATCGCAAATCGCAAATGGGAAGAATCGCAAATAAGGAATGTGTAGGAATCGCTATTTTTACAGTGATTCCTACATGCATAGGCTTTTGCGAGTCCTTAATTGCGATTTCTTAATTATCAAATCAAATTTTCCTCACCTTTCTCTGTGGGATCACTGCACCGGGACAATTTGCTTTTTTAGCTAAATTTGAGGTTTTCAGCGGATTCTGGGTAGGAAAACGTTGGGGGATCTAGGCAAGCTGTACCTCCCTACTCTCCCCCAGCTCCACAATACGTTTTGGGTCTTCCCCTGCAGCAGGCACTAGGTCAACCCACACAAGTGAGGTACCATTTTTATCGGGAGACTTTGGGGAATGCTAGGTGGGTGGAAGCTTGCAGATCCATGCAGACTGCAGAACTTTCCATCACAGAAATGTGAGGAAAATCTGTTTTTTGACAAAGTTTAAGGTTTGCAAGGGATTCTGAATATCAGATCCTGAAGAGAAGCCACACAAGTCACCCCATCCTGGATTCCCCTGGGTAATGAGTTTTAAAACATTTATAGGTTTGCTAGGTTTCCCTAGGTGTCGGCAGAGCTAGGGTTCGAAATCCACAGCTAGGCACATTGCACAAAAAGGGTCAGTTTTCACTGGAAAAGTATAATGTATCCACATTGAGTTTTGGTCCATATCCTGTCATGGACACGAGGCCTACCCACACAAGTGAGGTACCATTTTTATCGGGAGACTTAGGGTAACACAGAATAGTAGAATAAGTGTTATTACCAACTGACTTTCTTTGCATTTCTAGGACACTTTTTAAAAAAGAAGTCATTTTGAAAAGTGACTTTTAATTCATATGTTTGTATGGGTACTCACAATTTTGGTGATGTGCAAATAACCACTGCTTCTAAGCTCTATATTTCGTTCCCATTTCATTAATATATATTGGTTTCCTTGGTACCTATTTTTTATTCTTTATATTTTACCAAATGAATTACAATATACTCGGTACACATTGAAAATCCATTGCAAGATGTAGCACAGTTATTTGCTCTGGGTTCCTCAGGTTTTTGGTGAAACTACAAGTCCGATATTGGATTGTATTTGGATTAGAATTTAACCCCTCAAAAACTAAATTTATGGTTTTCAATCATCATAAGTTCCTTAAGCGTAGTATCAAGCTGGGCTCTGCACCACTAGTGGAGATGGAGCAATTTGATTACCTAGGGGTAAGGCTGACTAGTACATAGTCATGGTCCCTACAAATAGTAAAAAGTCCGCTTTCGCTACTACTTAAGTGGTTTCATTACATCAAGGGATGATTGGTCAAATTGGGCATGAGTTGTTTGTGGCTTAACCCTGAAACATTCAGAAAAGGTCTCTGGATATTGGATATATGTAGATGAGAATTTCCTTTGCAGGAGTACAGCCTGGACACTAACAAATACGTTTTTAAGCTTAAAGATAATATCCAGCAGGAACACTTTTTGAACTGCATAGAACCACTGCTTGCGAAATCCTTACATCTAAAATTTAGGTACAGTATCCTTGCAATCAATAGTTTCTGTAGTAATTGGAATGGTCAATGTTTTACCCAGTTGTCCCGTGTATGAGGGTGTGTCTGAAATAGAAGTACATTTTTTAGTCTTTTGCCTAAGTACAAACATATTAGGAAAATATGGTTGTTCCCCATATGTCGGATCTTGGCTGCTAATAGATGAATTGAGATTACCAGGATATTAAAAAGTGATCATACAGAATTTCAAATTTTTGGATTGTCCAGATATTTGCTGTTTGTATGAAGATTGAAAAATAGGACACTGCCAAACCCGATCACAAAATTATCTAAAATAAAGCACTTTGTATGTCCATGTGTCATTATGAAAAAAACAATTAAGTTGTAAGAACAGGAACTTTTATGAGATCTTAATTAATGATAGTACTGAATTTATTCATCCAACATAAATCCTGCATGAAATTGACCGTGAAGTCATGCTAACCATATTCCATAAGTACATAAGTGATATAAATGTATCGTACATGAACTGGATATAGGTAACAGAGTATTATTTTACCATGATGAATAATCCAACTTTTAGCTAGTCTTAAACAGTAGTATCTTTTATCCGGAAAAAAAACTTTTGTTAACATTTGTGAATAATATGTAGATTGTCTATTGGAGGAACTGTCTTCTCCCGATCATCAATACAACTCATTGTAAACATTTTGATGAAGCTGTTTACTCAACACTTTACTAAAACACAAAATTGGTGGCCAATTAGTATAGTCACTTTATGAACTTTTGAAGCACTTAGTATCCTCAAGTATCTGGAGATAAATATTGGGATTGAGATTAAGCCACTTGTCTTATATATGTTTGTATTTCTCTCAATATTACTTTGTTGTGAGGACGGGGAGAAGGGGAAATATTTGTAATTATACTATGATGCTGTGCATTTATCGTTTTCTTTATGGAAAAAAAAGAATAACAATACTACTACTGGAAGTCCTATATATCCCCGCAACCAGAAGGGTTCAGCAGATGTACCAGTATATTGCTTTAAAAATCTGTCCTTCTTAGAAGGAGTTATCGGTGAAAATGTTGGCACAAATGGCTGTTTTTTCATCGTAATTGCAATATTTTTTATTTTCAACAGTTCGTTTCCTTTCAAAAAAACCTTTGAAGGATCTACACAAATGACCCCTTGTTGAATTCAGAATGTTGTCTACTTTTCAGAACTCTATAGCTGTCCTAGATCCATTACTCCTTTCAGGCCCATTTCTACCACTAACTGGAATGATGTAGAAAGCACAAAAAATAGCAAAAATAGGAGATGTCAAGGTAAAACGCCAAAACTGTGTAGAAAAGTTTGGTTTTCTGGCAAAAGTCTACATGTCCCTGAAAGCTGAGAAGATAGGGATTTCAGTTCCACAAACCCTTTGTTGATAACATTTGCAGGGAAAAACCAGACAATTTTTTCTGCAGAACTTTCCCAACTAAGGTGGTGGGGCTCAGCAAACTAATCTGTGGTACATTTTGAAACACAACTTACCCAATTCACAGTGATATGGTGTTGCTAATAACTTCTATGTTACACAGTGATACATGAGTTTAAAAAGCGTGTCAATTCCCACATACTGTTAACAAGAAACCTGAAAAATGTTCTTTAACATACACTGAGTTGTGATTATCAAGTGCATAAAAATACCATTGCATCTTCAATCTCTGCTGTTCCCAGCCGATGGCCACTGATATTTAGGACATCGTCCATACGACCAGTTATCTGATAATATCCTTCTCTCGACCGATGAGCACCGTCCCCGGTGAAATAATAACCTGCAACAAGGAAAACTTGTTAGTTGTATTTTTTTTTGTGAAGAGTAAAAAAAAGAAAGAATTAAACAATGTAAAATCACATGCGATTACACAATAAAATTTAAACTTTGATGCTATACTGTCTATCTTGATAGCAATCTGCTAATTGCTTTACTGTCCGATTTCTGTTTTACTGCGCGTTCTTTCATGTCTGAGGTTTACTGAAGTAGCATGCTTTTGTTGGATTTACTTCATAATAATTCTTTCTTTGCTGAATTGTGGAAAAATAATGTCCAGTTTTGGACTGAGTAGACTTTAGCACTGAATCTGCAGGTAACGATAAAGTAAAGCATGAATTAACCAGGCAAAGGAGATCAGATACTCCACGTAAATATCATTCAAAAGAAGAATGGAAGACACACAGTATAGGTTGGAGCAGAGCTGGGGGATTGAAACAGAGCTTACATTTTTGAAGCGTGTCTCTTAAAATGCCATTATAGTTTATTTGAAGAAGATGGAAAGAGGAGACATTCCCCAGAGTAGCTGTATTCAAAGGAAACAATGTACCAGAACACTGCTTGACTTTGAAGGTGTTTTATGCTGCGACCTTTATTGGTAGAAGCTGCCAATCACTACAATGGACACAATTTCACAAAAATGCCAGAGTTCGAGCCAGACACATCACACCTCTGCTTATTTTGAGCTGGTGGATGCAGATGGTGGGCACCTGCACTCATTTTTGGGGACTGGGACTTATATTTCTTCCCAAAATTTGACCCAGAGCATAAGAGAAGGAAGGGATAAAAAGGTTAAAAAAAATAGTCACTAAGGAAAAAAAACAAGGATGAAAAAGAACCGGCAAGAGTGAGATAAAGGGACATGGAGGATGGGGTGATGGAAGAAAGTATTTGGAGGTGGAATAATAATCAAGCAGCCGTGGTAATGGACAACCACAACATTTGGCAGCACGAAAAGCAGGCCTTAAAGAAAAACTTTAGGCCATGTATTCATTGTTTTTTTTCTCACAAACTACGCGCACCATATCAACCTATTTGATAGCTGATTACATCATAGCATTGACCTCTTGTCACACCCCCTTAGCTTGAGAGGTTAAAAAAAGAGCAAGGAGTGGGTTGTGTGAGTCTTGTTGACAGTCTGTCTCTAGTGTGCTTTCATGCCCCATGAGATAAGGTATAGAGAGGATGGTGGCTGGCAGAAGCAAAATGGCAGCTGATATTCTTGGCTCTACCCAGTTGGTGTTCCCACTCCTGTCAGAGTTTGGCTCTTAAGCCCAAGCCAACAGGCTCAAACTTTGCAGACTGCCACAACAGGTGGTTGGAAGCACTGCTCTTTCCAGAACAGCTTTGAGTATGTACAATTTCAAAGTCCGTAAACTCCAACTTTGCAATTAAAAAAACATGGAATTTACTAGTTTAGATAGAAGTGAAGCTTGCAACATTTGAAAAAAGGAGGACAGCTTCAGTGGCCCTTTGCAGAAGAAGAACACATACTGTGAATTTAGGATGAATGGCTCAATTTCACAATATAAATATATATTGTACGTTGACATTATAATCAAGTATCAGTATATATATCTATATATATATCTATATATATATATATATATATATATATATATATATATCTATATCTATATATCTATATATCTATATATATCTATATATATATATATATATAATACCCTCTGGCGGTCGCCAGTAGGTAGTTAGTTACAGGTAGGGCCATGTTTGCAAAGGAAAAGCATTTTTTGACTTGCTTATAATTGTGATGCAGTTTGACAAGTCTTCACAAAATGTTCTCCTGTGATTCTAGTTGTGCATTGAAAATTTCGAGGTGATCCATGAAGCGAGGGCTGAGAAAAAAAGGGGGTGCAAAAAAAGTATGTTTCCTATGTTAATTCCCATAGGAGTTTTGAACACGACTACAGCACAAACTGCTGGGCAGAATTACACCAAATTCGGCAGAAAAGTAGATTTTGTTCTGGAGATTACACTTTTTGATATTTGGTGTAAATCCATTCAGTGGTTTTGGAGAGATTAAAGGAAATCCACATTTGGATATCTAGAGGAGCAAATAATTATTTGTGAATTGTTTGCGAATTCACACGCCAACAGCACAGTTGTGATTGGCTGGTTGCAACCCGGGTAGAAAGTTGTTGCTGCCATTTTACACACTAGGGGACGGTCCTTCCACTAAATATGTAATGTAGTGGAAGGAGGCTGGGTCGAGGTACCCGGTCCCCCACAGATGCATATAGGGGTGGGGGAAGAGGCTCGGCCAGAGGATACTCCTGCTCATTATATGGCTGGGGGTTGCATACCATACTTTGGCTTGAGAATTGGTGTAAAATGACGGAAGGCAATGAGGAGCTGACCTTTCCCCGTTAAGGTACTTTTAGATTGGAAGTGTTCTATCAATTGAAATTGATTATGGCTTCTTTGCGACATCTGCCTAGACCAACACAGTTCGAGGCATTAAATGCGTGCATTAGGGCGGCACACGAAAGAAACAGGAGACAGGAAAGAGTGAAGAGGTCAGTTATGGCATTCCAAGATGCGAGGTGGGATGCATTGGAGAAGAGATGGAGGGTACAGACAATTGAGGTGGATAAATTGTTCCCACTGTTGGTCAAGACAGGGAGCACGCAGAAAAAGTATGCCAGGGAAGATGACAGTGATACTGATGACAGCTTGATAGAAAGGCTGTTATCTGAGAGACCACCTCCATACAACCCGGAGTCAGAGGGAGAGAAATCAGCCCGACAGAGGGAGCTAGGGAACCACAAGCTCCACCTGGTACCAAAGTAGTGGGGAAACCCTCAACAGGGGTAATGCAGTACACAGAAAGTGCCAGTCCTCAGAGGTTGCCCGATGCTCTTAAGGTGCCGGTTATCATTGGTCTTATATTGTCGGTATACAATTCAGAGCAGGTGAGGAATGAAAACCCATCACAGACAGGAATGGAAGGAAGTGCCAGCCTTGGAGGGAACAGTGTAGTGAGTGGGTTGGTTCCATTACCGAGGCCTGTAGAATCAAGCACGCCGACACCGGCTACAGCAGATTCGTCGAGAGGGCCGATGGATCTGAGAGGACCGAGACCGAAATCCTTTGCCGAGTTGAGGTCAGATTTGAGAACATGGGAGTCAGTTGAAGGGATTCAGAGCGACAGGCCGAGGGAGGACTGGGACCAGGGGAGTGCTGAGAACAGAATGGCTTTGCGGGACACACCTGAAGTGAATAGGTGCAGAGAACAAGACAGTGATTGTATGAAATTGAGTGGTACATCTAGTCGAGGTACCCTGAACGCAGCAATAAGGGCAAAAAGATTAGATGAGATGCGGTTAAAAGCAGAAGTAGATGAAATAGTTCAGGAAAATTTGCCTTTAGAGAAAGTGGAACTTTATGAACCAGATGAGTTGCTGTTTGTAGCAAAAGATGTGACTCACAAGGCGAGGTCGACATACGAGAAACTAACTGAATTGGCAAATTGATATGAGGTGGATCTCTCTAAAACGAAGATGTTACAGAGTAGTCAGAGGTTACAGTACACCAATCAAGATTTAGAGGAAAAGAGCGTAATTGGATTAAAGACCCATATCAGAGAGTTGATCAAAAGAATACCAGCATGCAACAGGCTTGACAAACGGGAAGAAAGATGGGCCAAGAAAAAGAGTGATAAAAGGAATGTGGCAGAGACACCTCCTCCAGGAGGGGGAACGCCAGGAATAGGAAACTACCCTTTACAAGAGGTATCTAGTGGAGGGTATGTGCATGGGCCTTGGAGTCGAGGGGATTTGGTGGCCTTCACAAATGACTTTCCAAAGCTAAGGGAGAGCCCAGTTGAATGGTACAAGCAGGTTGAGCGGTTTGTCAAGATCTCAAAGGTGTTATGGATCGATTTGAACACACTGTTTGACATAGTGGTTCCGGGTGATTTGTGGGTAGCTTGAAAGGTTGCTGTTGAATGGCCCACTTCTGATCCAGAAAGAGATGCTGCTACAAATGACCCATCCCCAATTGTCATGAAGAAATATGAACTGGTGATCACCTCGTTGAAATCTGAGGTATCACCACAGGATATTGATTGGGCGAAGATAGATCGAACAGTTCTGGAACCAAAGGAGACAGTGCATGAATATTACGAAAGACTGTTACAAGTCTTTAAGCAGTACAGTGGGTTGGATGTAATGGACCCTAAGGATATGGAACAGTTTGTTTCAAAGTTTGTCTTAGGGTTGAGACCTGAGATTTGTCTTATGATCCAACAGCATTAGATCTGTTGGCAGAACTAGCCTGCTAGACGAAACACTGAGGTATGCTAGATATTGCAGTGATGAGGTAGATTCGAAGCATAAGAAACTTAAGGACAAACTGATGCTGGTCCAGATGCAAGCGGCTGACAAGGGAGGTCAAGTACAGACAGGTGGAGGGAAGAAAACAGAATGGTCAGAATAAGGGAAAGGGAAAAGCAGCGGATTTCAAGCCAAGGGTGGATCTGGCAACTTTGAGGAAGACCACTGAGTGTCAGCTTTGTCACCAGGTTGGACACAGGAGACACGAGTGTCCCTTGAACCCTGCGAATCAGTCGCAGCAGGAGGAAGAGGTAGTGCATGTACAGGCGCCTGAAGTGACAATGACAGTAATGATGCCAAGGTCGATGAAAGAGGGGACTTCGGCTCCGCGAGTACAGGTTCCCCAGCGACAGGGTCTCGGACCTACCAGCAGATACCTTTTTTTTTGAGGACGGTGATGACTGTTACTTAGACCCGTTGGCATGACGGTGCCATGCTGGGGGGACGAAGACTGCACTCTTGGGGCAGTCTTGGAGGTAGACCAGAGGGGATCATTTGTGGAAGCCGATGTTGATGGTCACCCTACCACTTTTCTGGTTGATACTGGTGCTACCCGTTCTACTGTGAGATCTGCAGTAGTCCCCAACCTACCCCTCTCAGGACAATCAATCCAAGTTGTAGCAGTTGCAAATAGGAAAATGACAAACCCTTTGACTGAACCGATTCCTGTGAAAATAGGAGCGTTTCGAGACAGAAATCAGTTTGTGGTATGTGATTCGAGCCCTGTTTGTTTGCTAGAGAGGGACCTCCTGTGTAAGCTCAATTGCACCATCTATTGCACCCCAAGGGAGTGGAACTGCAAACTAATGAAGATGATGCTACCTTTAAGGTTGCAAATCAGCATTTGTGTATAGAAATGTACCCCGTAGTGACAGTAGAAGAGCTTCCACTCGATTTGAGGGATTCAGTCTCACGAGAAGTGTGGGACTTTACTGGTGAGGACATAGGCTTGATCAAAGGAGTTGAGCCAGTTACAATTCAGATCAAACAGAATGCTGAATTCCCAAGAACACCTCAGTACAATTTGACACCAGAAACAGTTGCAGGAATAAAGTCTGTGATTGAATCCATGATTAAGCAGGGAATTATGAAGAAAGTAATGGGCAGTCCATGTAACTCGCCTATTATGGGATTGCAGAAACCGAGCGGGAAATTCATACGCATAGTTGTTCCCTGTTGTCCGGTGGTACCAAATCCATCTGTGATAAGTTTCAGATCCCATGCCAAGCCGAGTGGTTCACTGTGATTGACCTCTGTCAGGCTTTTTTCTCGATACCCTTACACAAGGAGAGCCAATTTCTTTTTGCTTTTAAGCTGGAAAACCGTGGTTTAACGTGGTGTTGTATCCCTCAGGGGAATATGGAAAGTCCATCGATCTTTATTCAGAACCTGAAAAAGAACCTTGAGAGTCTTGTACTGCCACAGAACTCTGTTCTCGTCCAGTACATTGATGCTTGTTGCGTCAGAGACTGAGGATGCATGCAGGATTGATACCATCGCCCTACTGAATCATTTAGCAGAAAATGGACACAAGGTGTTGCCAAATAAGCTACAGTGCTGCTTGAATGAGGGGCAGTATTTGGGTCATCGAATAGAAAAAGGCAAGAAGAAGGTGTCACCTGACAGGATTGAGGCAATTATGAGCATGATGGGGCCTTCTACTCAGAGAGATGCTCTTAGGGATGGTTGGCTACTGTTGTCAGTGGATTGCCAACTTCTCAATAAAGGTGAAGCCCTTGCAGAGACTGACACACAAGGATGTGAGTGATCTGGTACCATGGGACAGTGACTGTATGAAGGCGTTTCTAGAGTTGCGAGAGAACCTTTGTCGTGCTCCGGCACTGGGGATGCCTGACTACAATAAACCTTTTTCATTATTCTGCTGTGGATGAGAAGGTTGTGCACTATCAGTTTTGGTCCAAGATCATGGAGACCAGTTGCCTATTTCTCAGCTACTTTAGATCCAGTAGCTTCAGCGTTTATGTCTTAAATCCGTTGCTGCAACGGGTGTCAGTATTGAAAGGTGTGAAAGTATTGTCATGGATCACCAGTTGATTGTCTACGTTCCACATTCTGTTGAGTTATTGATGACCAGGACCAAGACACAGCACCTGACCAATAATAGGCTCACACTCTACGAGCAGGTTATACTTGCTGTGGAGAATGTGACCCTTAGGAGGTGTTCTGTTTTGAATCATGCAACATTGGTGCAGTTACCAAATACACTTGATGAAGATTGTGCAGACCATGATTGTCTTGATGTGACTGAGCTTTGCACCAAACCGAGGCCTGACATTGTTGATGAACCATTACCTGACACTGATTAAATTTTCTTTGTTGATGGTTCATGCATAAGAGACAGTGTTGGTCAGTTGAGAGCAGCATTTGCTGTATGTACAATTACGGGAGTAGTTGAAGCTACATGCCTGGAAGGAGTATACTCTGCTCAGGTGGCTGAGATCATTACTTTGACTTGTGCCTGTTTGGCAGCAGACCAGATTCGAATCACCAACTACACTGACAGCCAGTATGGGTTTGGTGTGGTTCATGACTTTGGACAGTTATGGTCCCAGAGAGGTTACATGACATCATCTCAATCGCCCATCCGGAATGGGGAGTTCATGAGATTGCTTTTAGAGAGGCCTTACAGCGCCCCAAAGAGATTGCTGTTGTCAAATGTACGGCTCATGGAAAGGGAACAGATTTTGTGTCACTTGGAAACCACTATGAGGACGAAGTTGCACCTTTCTGTGCCGAACAGGGTTGCTCCTTCACTGAGAGTCATGTAGAAGGGAGCCAAGAAAGAACTGAGTTCAACATGATGTTGGCCATGGCAGATACTTGGGATGAGCTCAAGTGCCTGCAGGAACAGGTTTCAGACCAGGAGAAGAATGTGTGGATCAATTCAGGCTGTGTTAAGGGGGATGTGGACATTAGGGTCTCAAGTGATGGGAGAGCAGTGCTGCCAGATAAGTTGTTGAGCCCTATGGCAGGACAGATTCATGGTGCAGTACAACTGGGAAGAGATGCAATGGTGCGAGTGTTCAGACAAACGTGGTACAATCTGCGATTTCATGCAGCAGCTGAAGCTGTGTGTCAGAGATGTTTTACGTGCCAACAAATAAATGCTGGAAAGAAAACTGTGGTTACGATGAGTCATATTGGGAGGTCCGGGGGGCCTTTCAATAGGATGCAGTTGGATTTTATTGAGATGCCTATGTGCAACAGGCTGAGGTACATCTTGGTAGTGGTAGGGGTGTTCTCAAGGTGGGTGGAGGCGTACCCAACACGAAGGTGCGATACACTCACAATAGCTAAGTTGTTGTTGAGGGAACTTATACCTAGGTTTGGGATTCCGACCTCTTTGGAATCGGACAGAGGAAAGCACTTCCATAGCGAAATCATGACAATGCTTCGCACGGCGCTGAATGTTGATCAGAGACTCCATTGTAGCTATCGTCCAGAGGCTTCTGGGATAGTGGAGCAGATCAATGGGACTTTGAAAGCTCGTATGGCAAAAGTATGTTCATCCACGTCTCTCTGGTAGTTTAGTCTGCCCTGTTCCCATGATGCACTGGGCCAGGGACAGACTGATTTGCATATAGCCAGGTTCTGAGCTGGGATGGTGCAGTGAGATAAATAACGGTGATGGATCAAGCCCTGATCTTTGGACTGGGTAAGAGTGGTCTGCTTAATTCAGACACTCTGTTCATCACCACCCCCTTTTCTGAATCGTCTGGGATAGTGGAGCAGATCAATGGGACTTTGAAAGCTCGTATGGCAAAAGTATGTTCATCCACGTCTCTGAAGTGGCCTGATGCTTTGCCTCTGGTGTTGATGAGTATTCGCAGTACCCCTGACAGGAGAACAGGTCTTTCACCTCATGAAGTGCAGATGGGGAGGGCTATGAGGTTACCAGCAGTGCCATCAACGGCCTTTATAAGCATCACAGATAATCTGATTCTTGATTATTGCAAGGGACTAGCTGATGTCATCCGTTCTGTGTTCCATCAGGTGCAGGCTGCTGTGGTTTCGGCTTCAAGGGATCT
Organism: Lissotriton vulgaris; assembly: GCF_964263255.1. Classification (NCBI taxonomy): domain Eukaryota; kingdom Metazoa; phylum Chordata; class Amphibia; order Caudata; family Salamandridae; genus Lissotriton; species Lissotriton vulgaris. The sequence continues at coordinate 1,080,169,483 of NC_141694.1, read as the reverse complement.
CTATCATGACCTGAGTCCAGGGGACCGGATGGTGGTTCGGAAGCATGTGAGAAAGAGCTGCTTGGATGTTTGTTGGAGAGGCCCTTACCACGTCATACTGGTAACGAACACTGCAGTGCAGTGTGGGGGATTGCCGAATTGGGTGCATGCTTCTCACACCTGTCGAGTTTCAGCACCCTTCGAAGAAACAGCTCCTATCCCAAATGAAACTCCAGCTGAAGTGGCAGAGCCACAGAGGGGGACAAGCCAAGCTGTGAGGATGGTTGAAGAAGCTGGTTGCTCACTGGACCAAGCTGAGGAGGGTCACGACGGCAGCCACACTGAAACTGCCTCAGAGAGGGGAGTGACTGAAGTTGACCCAGAGTCAGACTCAGCTGAGAGAAGTTGTGAGCAGGGTGAGCATAGAGAAAGCAGGAGAACCAGTAGAGCAGAAGAGCAGTGGCCAGAGAGACAGAGGTGGCTAAACATGAGACTGGTCTCTGAGCGGGATCTTGCTCCAGTGTCTGAAGAGTCAGAGTCGGACGAAGGCAAGGAAGGACATGCTCGTGGAGGTCTGAGGAGGTCAAGACGAACAAGGGTGCCAAGTGGGAAGTACACGACTCCAGAGTGGACATGCGTTGTGACTGATGCCAGGATTACGAGATCAGGGAGACTGAGGGCACTGACAGTGATCGGTAACAGTCCTAACGTGAAATTGGACGTGGTGTTGTTAGTACCAGGACTTGAAATTGAAGGAGTACTGACCATCACAGTCCTGAATCCTCCGATACTAAGCAGAATTCGCAACTTGGTCTGAATAGACTGATATTTCCTACATTCGGGACTGAAGTGCCATCCCATGAATATATTGTTCTTCGTCTTGAACTTTTTTTTTTTAGATTTTTTATAGTCTTCATTTAACAAAGAAAGCTCCTAAGTTTGGAGGATATAGCCAGCTTAAACCAAAAAACTGCAATCCACTGTCCAAAGTGGAAATGAAGAAAAAATACCCAGTCACTTCTCAAGGAAGAGAGGGTTTGTTTAAACCTCCGGGTATTAGTCTATGAAAAGAGTATTTAATTGAAAAAGACCAGGCTCCTCCTCTATATAGGCGGCTTCCATCTAGCCTTAGCTAGTTTTTTGTCATTTCAGCCAAAATGAGCTAGTTTGTAATCATTGAACCATAGGAAAAAAAAAAGAACAAACAATATAAGATGTATAAAAGCCGGCTTAGAGGGAGACAAAGGATGTAAACCACTGATCCCAAATGTCCCAAAACCTTGTTTTTTTACTTTTTTTACTTGCTCGATCAAGGGTTGAGATATGCTGGACTGAGCAAATCCATTCTGACTTAGTGGGTGGGATTGGTCTAACCCATTTAATGCATATTTCCCGTCTTGCCAAAAGGATTAATACAAAAATTAGTGCCCTCTGGTCCCTGGACAAAACTTGGTTTACCGCCTCTTTTACACATACCCCAATGATCACTATTGATGTGGTTAGCCCCACCCTTCCAACCATAATTTCAGAAATAATGTTACTCACATGATACCAAAAAGACGTGATCGAAGGACATTGCCAAAACATATGTACCGCGTTTGCGTTTACATCACGGCACTTCGGGCACTTCCTTGCCACTCCGTCCCCCATTTTAGACAGTTTCGAGGGTGTCCAGTAGGCCTTGTGGACAGTAAAAAAATGGTTTCTTTTCAATGGGGCAGCTTTGACACATGACCAAAGTGTAGACATTGATACTTGCCAGATAGTGTTGAGGTCTTCATCCGGCATGTTCTTCTTCCAGCTTTCTGTAAACGGGATCTCCATGTTGTCTCCAGTTTCTATCAGAAGCCAGTACCAAGCAGCTACCTCCTTTTTGGTCGGTCTAGTGGCAATTTGATTTATTAAATCCCCATTTCCTTCTAGCTCATGTCTGCTTGATCTTGACCAGCCAAGGATTTGCTTTCTGAAGTACCAGCTTATAAGCATTTGAATAAGTATGACTATTACAAATCAGAAGATAGAATTAGAACGTATTTTATACCGACTTTAGAGTTGGATACAGCTTATGCTTATCGCCATAATCTGAAGTGAAAGGATTTGCTTTCTGAAGTACCTGCTTATAAGCATTTGAATAAGTATTACTATTACAAATCAGAAGATAGAATTAGAACGTATGTTATACCGACTTTAGAGTTGGATACAGCTTATGCTTATCGCCATAATCTGAAGTGAATGTTGTCATATGTAGAGAAGAAATTCATAGATCAAGTTGAAGATAGATACAGGAAACAAAAACAGCCGCGAGATTCGGGACAGGGTAAAGTATATTGGATAAATGAAGAGAGGTTGCACAAGTCGAAGGGGAGTTATGGCCCGATAGCTCTAGATGAAGTGCAGAAGGAGAAGTTGTGCATAAGTCGTCCACAGACATAATATGAGAATGTTAACGTGGGACAGAGCACATGTGATCATACCTTTACACTGGAATATTCAGCGAAAGACTTTTTGCAATGTATGGTGCAGGTTATGTATGTATGTATGTATGTATAGTAAACTTATATAGCGCATGCCGTCACCCAAAGGGTATCCTGGCGCTTTGACTCCAAAATCACAACACAAGCAGGGGAGGATCAGACATCTCTAGGAAAGAGATGAGACTTCAAACCCTTTTTAAAATGGGGCAGCTCCATCAGCTTCCTTAAGAAAAGTGGAAGCATTCCATATTTTAGTGGCAGTGAAGGTGAAGGAGCGACCGCCCATCCGTGACCTCTGGATACGAGGTACCCCAACCAAAAAAGCGGAAGAGGAGCGCAGAGGCCTAGCTGCTGAATACCATCTAAGTTTGTTCTGAAGAGCAATGGGTCCCAATCCGTGAAGTGCTCTAAAGACAATACATGAAGCCTTAAAGCAAATCCGCTGGTGTATGGGCAACCAGTGAAGATCTTTAAGAGCCAGAGATGAAGATGCAGAGCGCACACGCGATAGAGCCATCTTGGCTGCCATGTTCTGGATCCTCTGCAGTTGTTTTATCAAGGAGCTAGGGGCTCCTAAGAGTAATGCGTTACAGTAGTCTAACCTACTGAGTATAATACTATGCACTACCTCTGGTCTCACCGACAAAGGTAGCATGGGGAGAATTTTACGCAACATTCCAACTGTGTATTTCATTTGTGGGAGGAATGCCTATGTGCGATTGCCTGCGAAATGGTATGGAACGTGTTACTTGGCAATCATTTTTCCTATGATTTATCATGCCGAAGATTTAGAGCTCCTGGAAGGAGGACAGCATGTGAGTGTGAAGCGAGGGGAAAGTGCAGCCGCTGTGGTTGGAGATATCTTTGGAGCCATGATACCAGGATTGGGAGTAATTAAGAATGATGTGAAGATTAGAAGGTTGAAAACTGTTGTGGATGAATTTTCAATGAATACAGCTAAATCGTTGGTGTTGGTTGAAGGAGAGATGTTATCGATAAGGACAATGGTTTTGCAAAACAGTCTTGCTTTAGACGTCCTTCTAGCAAAAGAGGGAGGAGTCTGTAAGCCTTTGATGGTCCAGGAATGCTGTACATATATTCCTGATAACAGCAAGGACCTGGAGAAGTACATAAGTAACATTACTACGATCCATCATGAGATTGAAGACTTGACTGAAGAACCTGTGTGGGTAAAGGTTTTGGCAAGGTAGGATGTTGGTTTGGGAGCCTGGGGAAAGGGTTCCTTGCCTTCGTCTTGAAACTCCTTATTATTGTTGTGGCATGTGTGATTGGATTGTGGGGTTTGGTTAGAGCATACAAATGGTACATGTGTAGCAGACTGGAAAGATAACTGAGAGTGCAAGAGAGACAAATGGAGAGACTGCAGGACAGTCAATATCGGAACCGTAACCTTTTCCATGCTCATGACGAGCTCAGATCATCATGAGGCACGGTGCTCCGGTGCTCATGACGAGCTCAGCTGGTCATGGGCCGCGGAACGCTCAGGTGCGGGGAGAATTCTCCTGCTGTGCTGAGCGTTCCACGGGAGCCAATGCACCTGTGACGAGCTGAGCTCGTCATGAGCACAGGAGCACTGTAGCTCATGACGAGCTCAGCTCGTCATGAGCATGCAGGCACTGTGCGCGCCCCCCTCCCCCCCAGCACAGCGGGGGAATTACCCCCACAGCGAAGGAGCTAAGAACATGGAGTTGCTCAAGGGAGGAAGAGGTGGAAACAAGTTCTGTTTAATTCGGTTCTTTCCCCAAGAATTGTGTAGTTTGGTGACGACACAGGTCATCAAAGAGGGGGACTGATAGAGCGACATGTTATTTTGAAATTGTAGGGGTGCATCAAAATCACGAGTAGTCAGCACCCATATATTTAAAGGACTGTATTAATGTGTTATCATTAGGAATTTAGAGCTAGACCGAGTATATTGCAATATGTAAGATTGTGCTCACGTTATTCGAAGACTAATGTAGTGCCTTAATAGAGAATATGCCTTAGGTAATGTTGAAAAGGTTGCTTCATGTGTTAAATGTTGCATTAGGATTGAACGTGCCATGCTAAAGATTGCACATGTAGTGTTTGTCTATTAATAAACAAAGTAATGCTCTAACATGAGAAAGAGTAATGCTTTAGAATAACTTTTAATGTAATGCTTGTGTTGTAATATTAGAAATGCATTTAAAGCAGTAAAGGCCTGAGACATGAAAACGCCAGCAGAGGCCTAATTGTAATTTCTTTGCTTGACTAAACATTGTAGACCAGAAATGTATTTTCCTTGGGAAGGCTCCTGTTCTCAGTTGAATTTCGAATTGTAACTTAGTGTGCGTGTAAGGTTGCTTTCTCACACGTTTCTGTTCAGGTGCAAGGACACATAGCTTGATAGGTAGATGAATCCTTTGTTTGGGAGTTAGGAAGGAAGAGTCGAGCATCAAGGGAGAGCAACGGAATTTACAAACGATACATTTGGCGGAGAAGGTGCCTGGGACCCAAGGACACAGCAACGGTTTTTGGATGAAGCTGAAGGTTTGATGGAAAAATCCAGGAGGAAGCACCTTCCTGAAGGGGTGCGTTTTGGGCGTGCTTACTATTTTGGGGATTTGTATAAGGGACAACACCCCGAGGGGGGAGAGGAGCTGCAGACTTGAGGCAGAGAGGCAGGAGAGGGGTGTGTAGGAAGGGGGATCTTAGAACAAGCTCTGTAGCTTAGGCTACTCACCTATAGAAAGTGAGTGTACTTCTTAGGAAGTCTTCATGGATGACACCTTTTCTCTTGCCTGGGAGGGATGCGAAGTAAGGATGTCACTTTAGAGTTAGTATAGGGACAGACTAACTGTGGTATTCCTCCTAGTGGAATGATACTATGTCATGTACAGAATGTTAGGGATGTAATAGTTGTATGTCATTGCATTCCTTTGGGGGAGATATGGATGTAAACCAGATCAGTAGTCTGGTGAACTGCTACTGTCTGCCTGCTTATGGTTGGATGGGATTCTTTAAGGAATAAACTTCTGAAGATTTAAGCTTCCTGTGTCCAGTCATCTTTACAAGAATCCTACACTAACCTTTTCTTTCTTTTTGTGTAAATGCAGTCACGGCTTCAAGCAGGAACGGTCATAGTTTGCCCGATGCTTCTTGAACTTACGTTGATTTTCATATTGAGTCGTCTGAGACTCTTGAGTAGGATTATGTTTGTATTAGTGCCGGTTTATTTTCTGAACCTCTTGTTGAGGTGCTTGTATGTCCAGTTGTTCTTGGCTTTGTAATAAAATGTTAAACTTTATTTCTTAGTCAGTGGTCCTTTAAATTGATTTAATTGATTATTTACAAAGCTGTCACGAGTTATGAATTTGGAAATCTTCCTTTTACACTTCTTAGCAGGCAACAAAGATCCAGTTGACCACGGATTCTAAGATTTGTGAAAATATAGATAAGAATCCAGCTGTAACACTCTCCTTTAAACACCTCTCCTGCATGGCCACATTATCAAAAAATAAAATAAAAATCAGAAACATAACAAACAAGCTAGTGCCGCTTTGCAAAGACAATGTGCATAATGAATGCATTATTATGCTTATGGGAAAGCGCAGGAAATGTACATTCTGGTCATTCAATGGATGGTTTCAAATATTCACTGGCATTAGTCCTGTTTACACTCCAGGAAGTTGAGCATTACAAAAGGTGGGAGCTTACCCGAAAAGGAGGGTTAGTTTGGAAGCGTGCTCTATTATCCACAGCAGCCAAGTCAAGTCAGAATTTATATAGCGCACTACATACCCAGAGGATCTCAAGGCGCTTGAGGAAGGGGGGAGGTTTACTTATCGAATATCCAGGTTTTAAGCTGTTTTCTGAATGCTAGGTGGTTTTGGGTGAGGCGGAGGTGGATGGGAAGGGAGTTCCAGGTTTTGGCCGCTAAGTAGGAGAAGGATCTTCCCCCCATGGGACACATAAGTTTAAGCAAACATCCAGTGAGTGCAGTTAAGAAAGTTCTGCGACTGACTTTAAACCACAAAATGCAAGCATCCAAAATAAAAGTCAGTTTTTGAAAGAACACCAGCCACAACAAGCAAAAATTATGTCAAAAACACAAAGTGTGACTGTTAACTGGCGCTACAATTAGATCACATTGGATGAAGGGGACGTGGGGACTTGTTATCCTGGCAGTGTGTTTTGTGACGGGTTGATGCAGTATTCAATATTGCCTTATAGCCCATTGTAGAGGGCTATACCAGCCATTAAAGGCCCAAGTTGAAGGCAAGGGCCTTTAACAAGGGATCAGGACTTTAATGCGGGTATATCCCCCTATGGAGGGCTATAAGGCTATTATAACATTCCGCCACTAGAATGTTCTAACAAATAAAACAAAGGCCTCACGGAGCGTGAGGGGTTTGAAATCCCCTTGGGCTCCATGAGGCCTTTGTTCACAGCGGCTGCTGTGAAGGACAACATTAGAATGTTGAAGCTCCGGGCTTCTACCAGCCATTAGAAGCCTGGATAACTCCATTGTTTTCAATGGAGCTACCAACATTCCAATGTCCTAATATTTCAACAGCTTTCATTCTTTCTTCATTATCACGCCCCAGACAGCTCCCGCTGCTGTCTGCAGTGAAAAGTCTAACAAATCATAAATATTACATACAGAGTTCCTTCCTCACATATACCAGTCACTTCTACTCCGCTCAAATGGAGCATTTACATACAAAGTGTGCAGTTTGCTTTAGGACACACTGAGAAGAGTATTGAAAATGGAGAGAAGGAGGGTGTATCCTTGAAGACTCGGTCCCGTGGGGAATTATTGCTGCTGGGACGATCGCTGTGGCTGCATTTCCCTCCCTGCATCTCTCTTCCTGACCTCGCCGCACCCACTCCGCGGGTGCCGCTTCGCAATCTGGGACAGAGGCAATAAGGAGTTTCAGAAGGAGCTGAGGACCGTGGGCTTCTGTTGGAGGCTCGCAACAGGGCTGCGAGCGTTGCAGGGACTCCAACTCCCAGGAGTCCCTGCCTGACCTAGAGCCATCATCTGGTCCGTTCTCCCAGTTGCTCCGCCCACAGGCCGTAACCCCCCCTACTTATTGGTTACAGCATCCCGCTGCGCGGGAGCGTCGCCGGGCGAAGCCCGGGCCAGGGGCGGGCCCGTTTGTGCCCGTTCGTGACCGGTCTTGACCGGACCGGGCCCCCCCTCTTGTTTCCGCTGCTACCCCTTGCTACTTATAGTGTGGGGAGATGTCCTGTCGCGAAACCAGGAGCAAGTCTTCCCTAGCTGGAGCGGCCATCGCTGGAGGTATGGAGAAATTTTTGATCAGAGCTAATACCATAATTGATATCGAAATAAACATCCTTGAGAAGCGTTTATCTAAGGAACTATCGGCCCTCAAAAGATCTTCCCTCGGAACTCTAGCTAATGCTAAAACACCCGAGCAGCCCACAGAGTCTATTAACAATGCTGCGGGTGGCTCATCTTTAACATCTACAGAGACAAATCCGGCGTTACCTGAAATGGACATTTTGGTTAACGAAATCCTTCCAGAAATTGATATGGTCCTTGATATTAATGTGCCCACTTCTCCTGATCCCGTTGTTATTTGTGATACTTTGCCAAATGGGGTTAAAGAAGGGGCCGCAACCAAACGCAAAAGGCCGGATACTACGAAATTGGGTGGCAAATCTAAAACAGCCAAGTATAAACATGATATCCCCAACCCCACACCAGGTCTATCCCAACCCATACCTAGTTTGGACTTCTCTTTAGAATCCCTGGGAGCCCTTTTTAAATCTTTTTTAATCCCTTTAGAGTCAAAATTGGAACGTATAGAACTCCGTCTTACTAACATTGAGAAAACTTCTGCTGCCATATTAGCTAGATCCCCCAAGTCTAATACTCCTTGTAACCCTCAAATCACCCCCACTGACCCAGGTCTTCCTTTAGTGAATGATGCCGCTCGCCCCTTATGCCCCCCAACGGGCAACCTAGCCCCAATTCAAAATAGCAACTCTAACATTCCCCCTTTGCTACCTGTAGGACCAGTCCAATCTATGGCCACTACTAACGGGGCTACAACCAACGGCCATATAGCTTCCCCACCTCCTGACAAGATTGCCCCTAGACCGCGCAGGCCTGACCTGCCCCCTGAAGCTAACCGCTTCATGGTAGTTTTGGCCGGAGTCCCCCCACTAGAAGCTGGAGAAGCCGAGAATTTTCAATCCCTTAAAAGTAAAGTCATCAGATGGCTGAACTGGAATAGACCCCTCCCGGCCCATCTTCACAATGAAATTATCTTGGTTAGAAGGGTACCTTGGTTGGGTAAAACCAGAAAGACTATTAATGGGGACTGTATCACGGTGAGTTTTAGAGACCCTAGGACAGTCTCGCACATATGTGCCGGTTTTAATAGATCTTTCGATTCCACCATCCAGACGCTTCCAGTGTCTTTTTTCTTTCCCCCTAACCACATGTACCATGATCAAGGCCAAGATAACTGGACGAGGGTTGAGCGGAGGGTCCGATTTCGTAGGTATGAAGCAAGACCGGTCATGTTGCCTCCGGAGACCCCTTTTTGTGACTTTAACCGATTTAGCTGTCTTAATGGTCTAGGTGGAGTTGATTGACTACCCACGACTTATGTCTTAACCCCCCCCCTGCTACTGTTAACAGTTTAGTAGATGCTATGGGCATAAGTACATCTAACGACTCAGCACTCGTAATGCCCCCCACCCCTACCCCTGCACTTTCACTATCCCGGGGAGTTGACCCCCTTGCCACACTTCACCCTCCATTATCTAAGGTCTCCCCTGTTGTTATCTTGCCGTCATTAGGACTCACTAGTGCACCAGAGGCTACTGAACCAACTACATGTACTCCCGCCTTCACATTTGCTAGCTGGAATATTGCTGGCTGGAGCCGGCAAATGTCGTCCTTGGGCTGGAGTGAAACCCTATCCCAGTTTGATGTCTTATGTTTACAAGAGACTTGGGTAACAACTGACATCACTTTTGATGGATTTGTGTCATATAATAATCAGGCACAAAGGTCTAACATGGGCAGGGCTAAAGGTGGGCTAGTAACCCTACTTTCTGTGAACCTCCCTGTTCGTGTGAAATCGTATCAGACTGTGGGTTTCCATTCACAAGTTTTAAGCTTGGAACACAAAAGGGGTCATGTAACCCTGCTGATTAAACATTATAATAATTTGTTCGATGCTACAAATACCTCAGTCATGGATGAGTTGGACTTAGAAGTGAGAAATATTTGCAAGGATACCCATAAACACTTTGATATCATTTGGGGAGGGGATTTTAATATTCGTACTTGCCCCCACTCCTTTACTAAAGTATGTGGGTATGACGGGGATAATGGGGAAAACCGGGCACATTGTATACACTCAGCTTATGGCGACTCCCTCAATTCCTTTATGCTTAACATGGATCTATTGATACATTCCCCGGCTGCAGATAATGAGGGTAATCCTGTACCGACTTTTGTAGGAATGAACATGGCCTCTGTAATTGACCATTTATTGGTCTCTGTACGTATTGTTCCACTCTGTTTGGTTCCAATTGTTGTAGATTTTGGAAGTAGCGATCATAATGCCATCACCTTGTCGACATATATTTGGGGGTCCCCGGCTAATGCTCAGCGTACGATAAGAGAAGACATAACCCCCTGTAGGCAGAATGGTATCCGCATCAAATGGTGTGGGGATAACTCCGAGACGCTGCAGCATAAAATTGTGGGCGCGGGGTCTGTAGCGATACATAAATGTTTGGACCCAGATGCCTCCTCCCAGTGCATTATAGCTGATTTTGAGGAATCGGGTACCATTATAAAAAGATCCCTTAATATCACCAAAGGCATTATGAAGAAGGCAGCTGCCGGTTGGTTTGATAGTGCGTGTACTAAATCCCTCCAAGATCTTAAGCGGGCTCTTTCTAAACAACCCTGAGACAGGGAGGCCATTACATACCTCAGGCTGACATATAAAAAGCACCTAACACGTAGAAAACAAGAGCTAAGGGAACTTGCCTGGGACGATTTGACTAGAGCAGCAGTACTGCGTGACAGTAAGCTCTTTTGGAACATGGTCAATAGCCCTTTTCTTGTAAAGGAAGATTTCTCTATACTATCAGCACAGGTTAGTGAAGATAATTGGGAACTATATTCTATAGAAATTTTTGACCCGGCTGGGGAGGACTGTGCTAGTCCCTTTACCGCCCTCTATGAACTTAAGTTATCCTTGGGGATTACCCTCCAAGAAGTTGAAATTGCCAACAGTAAGAGCAAAGGGGGGAAGGCACCGGGACCGGACGGGGTCCCGGTTGACCTGTATAAATCCAACCTGGCACTTTGGAGCCCGCTCCTGACCCAGGTGTTTAATGCATTAGTCAGAGATAGTACACCATCTACCTGGAGTGAATCCATAATCTTACCGATTTATAAGAAGGGCGATAGAGGAGAGGCTAAGAACTACCGCCCTATCTCCCTTCTGGATTCCTCACTTAAGATTATGAGCAGGGTCCTACTAGTGCGACTGGAGGAATGGGCGGAAGACAATAAAATTTTGGCAGAATCTCGATATGGCTTCCGTAAGGGTCTTGGGACAACAGAGCAGTGTATTAATCTCGATCTCATTATCGGGAAGTACACTAAAGCGAAACAGGGCTCCTTATTTCTCTGTTTCGCTGATCTCTCAAGTGCCTTTGATCTGGTGAATCATACTTTGTTATGGTCCACTCTATTGGAAATGGGAGCCCCACCAGCTATAATTTACTTCCTGGCCAGACTTTATAATAAACTATCAGCTCAGATCCGCTTTGGCCAGGCAGGGGAATGTACCAGGAAAATCAGGGTTAAATCAGGCATAAGGCAAGGCTGTGTGTTGGCCCCGTTACTTTTCTCCCTTTTTATAAATTCTATGGAGTCCGAATTGAAGAGGGTACACGCAGATTCTCCACAGATTGGTGGCCATCCTGTCCCGGTTATGCTATATGCAGATGACACGGTTCTACTCTCGCGAACTCCAAATGGACTCCAAAATCTCATGAATTATTTTTACGATTTTATTTTGGGGAGAAAATTAAAAATTAATAACTCTAAGACCTTCATTATGGCCTGTGGGAAACAGATGAAACTTTTTAAACCATTCCATTTTAATAACCATAGAATTGAGGTAGTGGACACATTTTGTTATCTTGGTATAACTTTTAATAATAGAGGGACTTGGGCATCGGAGGTTTTAAATGTGAAGGCCAAGATGAGCAAAAGCTCCTCAGGAGTATTCCGCTTTGCATCTAAATTAGGTAGTGGTCGCATCCCTGACATGTTAAACATCTATAGGCACAAATGCGCATCTATTGCCCTATACGGCTCGGGTGTATGGGGCTACTGCAACCACAGGGATTTGCAAGTTACAGAGAACCAGTTCCTTAAAAGATTCCTTTGCCTCCCCTCTTCGGCATCCACTGAACTGAGTCATAGAGAGGTGGGGCTGGACTATCTTACAGATCTAACGGGCCTGAGACCCCTTATGGTCTGGAGGTCAATCTGGGCAAAGGACGAGACAGGATTTACCAGGCAAATCATTTCAGACTGCCTTCGGTTAGATAATGTCCGTAAGATCCCCTGGTTAAATTATGTTTTATCATCTTACAGTGAAATTTTTAATCTTGATATTTTTGGTGAGCCTTTGAGCGCTGTCACTGTACCTAAAAAGGAATTTTAAAACGTTTTTCTGGGGACCAAATCTAATTTGCGTAATGTCCAATCTAGCCACTTTTCAACCCATGCTTTCTACCATTCTAACATGTTGGCTGATCCGGGCATGCCCATGTATTTAAAAGTTATTACCAAACAATCTCACCAGTTTGTTCTCACTAGGTTGAGATTAGGCATTGCCCATAACCTGGTGGCCTTCCCACAGATGAAAATTTATAGTCCAACCCCATGCCCTTGTGATGGCATAACCAAGCAAAGCACACTGCACTTTATGCTTATTTGCCCTCTTTACTTGCACCTTCGTTTACACTATCTTAAACCTGTTTTTAAGAAATATTCTGTGTTCACTACTGCCCAAGCCATGAAATTGCTATTTGCATTTGATACTTTGGACACCTGTTTTCCTACCGCTACCTTTATTCTAAAAGCTGTGTCCCATAGGAAAAGCCTGGTGTTTTAACTCTGGTTCTTTTTGTTAATATTTGTCTGGCCGTTTACAGTAATTTGTGTCACCTGTTTTGTACTTTATTCTTTTTTTTTAATACTGTATGCTTTTATGATTGTTCTTAATAATCGAATAAAGCTTTGAAATTTGATTTGAGAGAAGGAGCAGGACAGAGGATGTAGTGTAACGGCCACAACTGCCGACTTTGGAGCTTGAAAGTTGGGTTGGAGTCTCGGCAAAGGCTCACAAGCACGCTTGAAATGCGTGCTGACAAAAGGGTTTAAATAAAAGGCATCGGATCAAGCAGAAAATAACTGTTAGAAAGCATGCTTTAAATATGTGCAGTCGTCAAATAAAGCATATTAAATGCTGTGCAGCCTTAAGCAAATACAAGAAGTTCCCATCAAAGTAGTCGGATGAGAACAAGTACTTTGGCCTCCGGAAACTGATATGAGAAATACACATGGAACAACAGGAAATAGAACGCCTGCTACCAATAGAAATGAGAAAATGTAAAGTGACAAGCACACAGACCAATAAGAAGTAAAGCACCTTTTAAGATATATTAAATAGCATAGATTTCACAAGCGGGCGAAACCTAAACAGAGAACCAGGCCTCGAATGTCTGTTTTCATTTCCTTGAATGCCAGACTGTCTTATTTTACTACCTGTGCAGTAGGGGTCATTTCACCTGCCACGGTGCACAATGGTAAAAAGGAAACTACAAATGAAAATTCTCACTTTTGACAATTTATTTTTGTTTTTATATAGCATGTGCCACAAAGAAACGTACAATGGAGAGCTAGGTAATAGTTTATAGCTACACTTAACTGTAAACTTTCATAAAAAACACAATTAACGCACGATCTCTCAGACAAAACAATAATGCATATCTTATTGAGATATACAGAGATTTGGCAATTTAGTGCTTGATTATGCACAAAAAAATAAGTCAAAGTCAAGATCATCCTACAACTGCATTTCCTGAAAGCATGCCTAGATGAGCTTTGGATTTTGAGAACTTAGGGCCTATCAAACAAAGATGATGGTGACCCCCTTCTCTACAACACTGGACCTACCTGGGTATGTTTTGAAGTAGGCATCCATAAATCTCTGATGATCTCCATAGATCGTTCTGGCCATGCCAGGCCAGGACTGTGCAATGCACAGAGCTCCAGACGCCTCTGCTCCATCTAATCGCGTTCCCTGAAAGAGAGTAATGAATACTCAGCAACTGACTTTTAAACTCCCAAATTTGGAAGCCCACAAGTTATTGTGCATCAGAATGAGCTGGCCAGACACACATCTTCATCATTTCTGGTGATTTAGGCACCACTTAGCACATGTAAGGGTCTGTCCCCTTAAGCAGCTGCTTCAACTAGGGGAAAACGGGTTAAGTTTGGTACAGGCAGTAGTTTCCCAAATGACACAACCAGGACAGGTTTTTAAACGTAGTTACCCCAAAAAAAAATTACCCTAAAATTACCAACGAAAGGAATTGCTTTTAGCAGGAGATACAATTTAAATACCCTAATATTATCCTCTCTCTCATCATCCAGTTTCAAAAATTCCGAAATGGTAAATACTCTATCGCCTCATGTCCTTTATGTACTTCTTGCAATAACCTACATTCTCTTTATTCGTGTCACAGTTTTAGCTTGGGAGGGCCTTGAAGTGACTTTGGAGAGCATCAGAGCCACTTTAGGTGTTTTCCTTTTCTATTGATGTCCTTGATGTGAACGTTCCTATGTCTTATAACTCAGTTGTGTCTCTGGACATCTGTGTCTGCCCCTTTGTCACTGGCTTGAGCGTGATTTTTCATTCAAGTGCGTCATGTTCTACAGTGGGTTCGTGATGCCTCATTCTCTGTCTTTTGCACGGGCTCCAAGACTTTGAAGATATTCAATTTTCATGCTGTATTCGGTTATCTGCTCATTCTCTGGCTACTCCTGGGCATGGTCTAACAACATATACTGCATGTTTTGTGACTTCAAGACTCTTGACTTCCTTGAACATGCTTCATTGCTGTTGCACTGCTCCTGTGTAGCCCGGTAACAATTACTTTTTGGTGTCCTACACTTTCTGGGGTCCATGTCAGCATGCTAGTTATAGGAGGAGTCCACACACTCCTTGGCTGAGAATTTTTTTTACAAGTGGATGTGGGGGTAGCCCATGTGTTTGGACTTGTGAAGGGACTTGGTTCCCCCTCTCAACTTAGAAGAACTTCTACAAGGAGTGAGGCGCGGTTTGTGCTGAACGTCATTTATCTACGCATAGAGGGTTTTGGCTGTCTTTGAGAGGCACACTATTCCTAGATTGTTTCTCCTGGAGTGTCCTCAACATCTTCAACCCAGCACTCCATGTAGCAGACTCGGTCTGTGAGATCCACAAGCTGTTGCACCTCCATCAGTGCCTCCTTCACCTCCGTGACTTTCTGTTCGTCTGCATGCAGTAAGTTGAGGCCTATCACTACTTCGGTTTCTTCTTAACGACTTTACCGGGGTTACTTTACTAATGCATTGGCTAAACCAGTTTGTAAAGGCGGAGGCATATTCATCCACATTACCTAACAGGGTGGGGTGGAGGAAGATGGCAGTGTAGCTAGGGTAGAGTCTCTTAATAGTTTTCCCCATTGTCGAGAGTATTGGGGGCTTGTCACTGATAAAGGGGAGCAACAGTTCACTAACATGTTGAATTCTAAGCAGAATCAACATATGATCATACCAGGCATGCCTGATGAGGGGTTCGGTTGTTAGCCTGGTGTGGTTAGAGCAAACTCCATCAAGGGTGTGCTCAGCAGTGTGTGTAGGTGAAGTAACCAGTTGAGCAAGACCCAGTGAACTTGAGGCATCTGAAAAATTTACTACGTCTGAGTCTTTACTGCACTCCAATTGGAGATTAAAATCTCTTAACATTGCGAAGTTCACATAGCGCAGTACCAGAAGGGTGATGATGTCTCCCAAAGAGGTTAAAAATGTAGAGCATGAGCCAGAGGGTCAATAACTGAGGGCACATGCAGAGGACATAGAAGGGTTAAACTTGAGACAGAACCCTAGGCTTCCTGCCCCTTTGAGGGGGCCTAGGTCAAATATTTGACATTGGAAGGCATCTTGAAAGATTATAGCAAGGCCAACTCGATAAGCTTCTGTTCTATCTTGTCTAACAATAGTTTATCCCTGTGGAAGCGTAGTTACAATGCCAGGGTACCCCAGTCATAGGCCATGACTCAGTGATGAACAAAAAGCCCAGCCTAGAGTCCATGAGTAAGTCAAACGTTTCGTGGGTGTGCTTTTTCAATGACTGTGCATTATTGAGCCCACCTACAAACAATCTCCCCCAGACAACTGCAGAATGACGTGATAGCACTGGGGAGACCCCAAACACGGTTCTACATTTGAGGCATGGCAAAGGGTCTTCAATATTTAAAGGGGAAAGTAGAATGTCGCACTGCATACTGGGGACATTCATTGCTTTTCATATATCAGATGGTATGGACCTCCCTGTAACAAAATGGGCAGGGTGGCTGGTGCTGGTTGCAGAGAACAATGGTTAAATGTAAGACAGTGAAACGCCTTAGTTTTTAAAAGAAAACCTTTCCCCCTATAGTAGTTTTTCCTATTTACATTAAGGCAGTCAATTGATTCGCAGTTCGAGCAGGAATTTATAACAAAAAAAGATTTAAGCAGCAAAAATACAGATTGGACAAAAAGATTTAAAACGACCCCTCTTCTAAAACTAATCAATGAATTCAATTTTCCATTAAAACAAAGTTTCCATAAAAACAATGTTCCCCCAAGTACTTTAAAACACTGTTATTCTGTTTTTTTGCCTGCTATTATCTATGTATGGTCAATCACTCCATTAGTCCTATTTCCTCCAGTGTCGGAAAATGTTCACTAAAGAATCATTGAAGAAAAGGGTCAAGATCCTGCCCTTCCTCACTCTCTTGCAGACTCGCCGGAAGAATAGATTGCAAAAATGATGCTACTGAAGATGAGCTGTATCTATAGCTGGCAATAATATTGCATTTAAAAGAATTGAGATGCTATAGTGATAAGGCACAGAGGACAAATCACTTTCAGTGGGATTTTTGGGATACTATTTATGCTGAAAACTAAGGAGATGAGGGCTCAAAACCGCATCACTAATGAGGACCGAAATGTTTCTGAGGTTTTCTTAATATACCAAACATTATATTTTGCGCATATTAAGGCACAAATGAAAGCAATTAGTATTTATGTTTACTACGTATAGCTTGATTGCTTAGCAGCAGTGACATTTCTAATACTACTGTCACCTCTGACTAACAAAATTGACAACATGATTCATCATCTTCCAGTCGATGAGTGGATGGGGAAATTGTAATTCCAATCAAATTTAAAAACTCTTTAGTTCAATACTGGCCCCGGATTTTCATGACCCCGTTACCGGTTTGGGCAGTGTTGGGAACACTGCAGAATGCTGGAATAAGACCAACATTGTGATATTCGCATAATAATGTAAATCAAGCCCAGTCTGTGGGTGATACTGCCTAATTTCATGAATTAACTTTGATGACAAAATGTTTTTAAAAAAAAGATGTAGCAGTCCGTCTTGGAAGGGTCAGTTCTAGAATAGACTCATCATGGCAGTGAGGTTCCTTCAGGATAGGATACAACAACTTTTATCAATATAGATATAACTATGTTCACAGTAGCTGAAGCCATGTGGCAGGGAGCTAGTATGATTTTATTGGACGCTCAGAATCCTTTAGATAGGTCCTCTGGCACTGCATCTGGTACATTGTGGATAAGCTGGGTTGCACAGAAAATGCATTGAGTATTTGAATTTCTCCATTTGTCTAACATTGCACATGTGTTTACTTCCAGGCAGAGTCTAGACCCCTAAGGTGGACAAGTGCCACTAGACCAGGATGATCAATCTTGATTTTGCATTTAGCTGTTAAGATATTGTTATATATACCAAGTATGTTAGCACAACTCAACTAGCGACTGACAAAGAATCAGAACGTTTGTGGTAATCTCTGGCTACTATTTAAAATCTGGAAAAACTTATATCAGAACTTGTAATTCTATCTCTCAGATAGGCCTATGAAGTGTGAACTCTATTGTCTATCTTTGAGTTCACATCACTGCTAAAATGGAATGGATTGTGGAAATCAATTATGAAGCCCTACTTAGACCGAGTCTTAAATGCACTAAACAAGCATTTGCAATGCAATCGGTCTCCCCTTTGGGACCTTAAATGTATTTAGCTATGCAGCACATTAGCCTGGGTGCTGAAATATCTACTGTTCTTTAACAAGGAGGGAAAGTAAGCACCACATTGCTTGACACGCCAGGTATGGGCATAGATGGATAGAAATATTGCCTTTCAGCGGGATATGGTGTAGTCCAAAGCTCTGTTTTTAATGTAAAATCTGGGCCTTCGGTGGCCATATCACTGAAAATACAAGATGTGAAAAAATATTGTCTACGGGTGTTCATGGAAGACAATTTCTATGGACTGGAATCTAGAGAACGCTAATGTGATTCTGGTATTTTACTGACCTCTGCTAGTTTAACAGGCTCCCCGAGAGTAACCCTGATACATATTCAGCAGCATTTCAAAAAATAAAGTAAGTCTTAAAATCACCACTCTCTATAATCTATTTAGCACAGCATTAGTTGACAACCTTGCTCACCAAGAACTGTGCTGGTCAAATAATATTAGTGGCAATATTTGAGATAACTTGTAATGGGACACAGCTTTCTCAGATTGACCATTTCTGTACTGTGCATGGATTATATTTCACACTGTTAAACTGCTCAGATGAGGTATGATGAGGGATTCTTCCGGGAGTAGGTTTGAGTAGCGCAGATGAGGCTTAAATGTTTGCCGACTGTTGTGTACTCGCCGAATTTTGGACATAAAGCAGTGTAACATTGTAAAAAACGAACTGAATATTAGATCAGATGCTTGGCTCATGCACAGTTATTTTTGCCAGAGCAAATGTAGTTCCCCTGCTTTTTTAAAGAATATTGAACTTTATGTATCGACGCATTTTCCAACTGACACAGACTATATAAAATCATTGCTACATTTTATCGGAATAGTTCTAACACATTTTTAGTATTAAATCTGTTTATTGACATAAAATGACATACACAAGCAGTAGTCCGTGCAATATATGACCATGACAGAAATGTGGTGCTAGGCCACCCAAAAAGAGGACCGACAGTAGCGCTAAGCAGGTACAACATCGCTATGGGCCTACTGCCGCAGTTGAAAGGTCTGTCTGAAGAAGCATGTGAATATCCAAACACAAAAACAACAACCAAACCCCCTTCCCCGAACCCCGCCATCTCCCCTACTATCCACCCACCACCCCTGTTCCAGGTCCAGTATCCTCCTGCCTCTGCCTTATCATCTAACTGGATGTTCCCAAGTCTTTTCCCTGCGATAGTCTCAATGGGCGTAGGTATCTGGGACAGGTCACTTCCCTAAACTCCGTGGCCAATAGTGCTAAGAAGGGCTGCCACAAGTCTGGGTATTTGTCCCCTTCCCCCTTTGCAATCAGGGACAGCTTCTCCATTCCCAAAAGTTACCAGAGACGATGTAACATACCCTGAACAGTGGGGATGTGTGTGGTACGCCAATGGGCTAGGATGTTCTGCAGCGCAGAACCCAGGGTTATGGCCATCAATCTACCCCGGCGGGCACGCTGCGGATAAGTAATGGGATTGGGCAGGCCCAGCAACACGTAGGCAGGAAATCTTGGGAGTGCCGTGTCAAAGTGGGAGTCCACCTCGTCTAAAACTAGCTGCCAATATTCCTGCAGATGAGTACAGTCCCATAGAAGGTGAACCAACGTACCCCTCTCGCCACACCCACGCCAACAGGACGCATCTCACGTGCGATAAATCTCATTAAGCCTCTCCGGGGTGTAGTACCAATATGTGGTGATTTTGGTGACGGTGTCAGTCAAGCCCATGTGGTAGGCAGAGTGTCGAGCCCGGTAACAAATGCCCTCCCACTCTTTATTGCTGAGCGTGCGTCCCAGGTCTCTCTCCCACCGTGCCCTCCCTGAGTTATAGATGTGTGTAAATCTGCTTAACAGCATGCGGTATAAATCCGATATGAGCTTTCGATCCGTTTTCCTCGTGATCAACCAGTATTCGTACGCGCTGAATCTGCCCATGAAGCGCCCAATGTCGCACCTGGAGATATCAGAGCCGTTCCTCCTCGGGCATGTCATATTCTCGCAGGAAAGCATCAAAAGGGATGACTCCTTCCGCTGTGTACAAGTGGAATAGGACCCGACATCCGGCCGGGCTCCACCGGGCAAAGGCCGCTGTATCTTGGCCGGGTTCAAAATCCGGGTTATTTAGTATGGGCGTCAGCGGTGATGGGAAGGACGTCAACTTATGCTTAATATTCACGAGGTCCCACACTTCCAGCAGGGTCCTTGTAATATACAATGCGTAGAGATTGGGGGGACGGTGCTGCCTTCGCAGGAAGGGCACCTCTTGAAGCGGGCGGCCCTCCACTGCCTGGTCCTGAAAGAGCCAGTGCTTCTCAGACTCCCACCTGCTCCATTCCACTAGAGTTCGTAGCTGCGCCGCTTGATAATATAACAACAAATCTGGCAGCCCCAGTCCACCACTCTCAGGAGGCAGCATTGCCAATCAAAGTTTCATCCTCGGCCGCCTTCCGTTCCATATGAACTGCGCCAGTTCAGATTGGGTCTGGCGAATCCAGCCCTCCGGCGGTTTCATAGGTATGGCGCAAAATATGTAAAGCACTTGCGGCAGGATCGTCATTTTTATAGCCGCCACTTTGCCCAGGCAAGATAGCGGGAGATGTCTCCATCTACCCAGCTCCAACCGGACCGTCTGTCGGAGCCGAGCATAGTTGAGACGGACCGTGCCCTGTAATGTGGCCGCCAGCTGAATTCCTAGATAAGGAATGGCCTCTAAAGCCCAAGAAAAGGGGAAGAGTCCCTGCAAGTAGTCTCGGTGGGCGCTGCTGACGAGAGGTCTAGCGCCACTGATTTGCTCATGTTAACCTTAAAGCCTGCCACCTCCGCAAAAGCGTCAAGAATGTCGACACAAGCCAACAGGGACTCTCTGGGGGAGGACAGCGACAAGAGGACATCTTCGGCATATAAACTGATGGTATGCTCATATGCTCTGATCTTGATCCCGTGGACTGTGGGGGCGAGTCTCACTGCCTGCGCCAGCGGCTCCATGTAGAGGGCAAAGAGCAGGGGTGACAACGGGCACCCCTGTCTCGTACCCCGTTCAATGGTAAAGCGGGGTGAGGAGCAACCATTGACACGCACCGTCGCCGAGGGCCCCGAGTAACAATTCAGTATCCAAGTGCGGAATCTGTCTCCCATCCCGGCCTTAACCAGGACTTGCTCCAGATATGGCCAGTGGACCCGGTTGAACGCTTTCTCCGCGTCGATAGCGAGCATCATATATTCCCCCGTCGTTCGCGTGGCCTTTTCTATTAAGTGCAGCGCCCTCTTGGTATTGTCCGCAGTTTGCCGCTCCGGGATGAATCCTGCTTGGTCCGGATCAATCAATCCCGGCATAAGTGGGGCAAGCCTTGCCGCCAATATGCTCCTATACAGTTTAAGGTCCACGTTAAGCAGCGATATGGGCCGATAGGCTTCGCATTTTGAGTGGTCTTTCCCCGGTTTGGGGATAACTGAGATGGTCGCGTCTAGTAAATCCCTCGGAATCGAGCCCGGTTCTGAAAAGGAGTTAAAGAGAGTAGTAAGCAGGGGAACCACTTGAGAGTAGAACGTCTTATAGAAGATGGCTGTGCCTTCCCAAGTTTAAGCTTGGAAATGGCCGAAATGACTTCCTCCGGTCTAATGCTGCGTTCTAAGAGCTCAACCAGATCCTGTGTAAGAACCGGAAGCGGGGGAGACGCCAGGAATGCGTCACCCGAAGCAAGGTCCAGTGAGGCCCCGGTATATAGGGAAGTATAGAAGTCGCTAAATGCTGCCGCGATCTCCGCATCTTCCGTTGCTAGACTTCCATCCTGTTTTCTAATTTCCTTTACCATGTGGCATTGCCACATTTCCCTTAGCGCTCGGCCCAGAAAACGTCCACAACGATCCCCCCCGGTATAGTACATATGTCGCACCCTCAAGGGTGAAAATTCCGCCCTGTCCTGATCCAGCGCACTCAACTGCTTCCTGACAATTGTCAGTTGCTTCCAGACCCTGGGGGCTCACGTCCTTTGATGCATGCGTTCTAACTCCTTAACCTTCTGTGTAAGCTCATACCTTTTATCCGCTCTTACCTTATTCTCAGCTGCTGAGACCGGTATAAACTCGCCCCGTAAAACTGCCTTAAGAGCCGCCCAATGTGTAGCCGGCGAAGTGTCAGAGATGCTTTTGTGGTGCAAGTAGTCCTTGATAGTTCCTACTATTTTCTCAACTATGTCCTTGCGGTGTAGCAGTGTGTCCCGTAGTCTCCAGCAGAGCGTGGGTCGCATGACCGGGGGGAAAATGAACGTCGCAGAGATCGGGGCATGGTCGGAAAGGGACGCGGCACCTATGTCAACAGTGGACGTCACGGCCTGAAGGGAGGTGGAAGCTAGAAAGTAATCTAATCCCGCGTAAGTGCGATGTGCGTTCGAGTAGTATGAGTATGCTCTAGCACCCGGATGAAAGCTGCGCCACAGATCCACCATACCCAGCTCCCCCAGCCTAGCCAACCCCCCACTGGAGAGGGTTCCCGCCTGTGTGGTGCACTGGGCTGATCTGTCAATGGTGTTATCTAGCACTAGGTTAAGGTCCCCGCCTACCAGAACATGTCTGTCGGTGGAGGCCGCCACTTCGCTTAGCGCTAGGTGAAATAACTTTTCCTGACCTTCGTTGGGAGCATAGACCGAGCAAATCGTAAATTCAGACCCACCTAAGGAAAACCTGTAGGATAGCAGCCTCCCCCTTATCTACGCTCCCTTCTGTAGTACCCTCCCTCTGAAGCGCTGCAACACCAATATCGCGACCCCCGGCTGTTTTATTTTGGGCCGACGAGAAAGCAGCGTGCCTTCATCCTTGAGCAATCCTTTTGCAGTAAGTGCGTCTCCTGTAGGAGGCATATATCAGCCTTCGCGTGTTTTAAGCATGAGAGGACTGCCTTGCGTTTGACTGGATTTTTGAGCCCCCTAACATTCGCAGTTCAGTGGGTGGCATGACTCCTCCCTACCCTTGACCGCTTGATACTCCTGAAACCTACTATCGTCGCGGTAAGGCTTCCCCTGAGTTGCCCACTTTCTGGCCTGTAGCAGGACCCTTTGTGCCCTCCTGCCATACTCTGGAGACTCTCGCCGTCATCCCTCACTGGATACTCCAGGACCTGGAACCCCTCCTGCCCCTCCCTGCAAACCCCTTCCTCGTCCCTTCCCCCAGTCTCACCCCTCAATTCACACACCCACCCATGCCTGTATATGGAATCCCCCCACCCCTCTTCCCGCAACCAGCCTGTCCCCACCCTCCCCTCTCCCCTACCCCTTGCCCTCCGCTCTCCCTTTCCCCACCCCCACGCCCACTTAACCATGAAATTGAATATGAAAAAATAGAGAACCAGACTATTGTCCATCATCTCTCACGGATGATTGGTCGAAAGGTATTACGGAGTATATCAAGTCCAGTCCTTCCTCCTTCCCCCCCACCGCCGACCCCTCAAAGGGACACAGTAGACCCCAGGCCCACAAGGCTATGAATGAGTGTTCATCCCGGCAGCTGGGAGGTTAAGTCTGATGCTACCGCTTCCACCGCCACCCTCTGACCATCTTTGATCTCCGTCGTCCGGGGTTTCTTGACTCGGCATTGTCCCAGCTGTTGACACCATTGGGAGGATGATCCTCCTGTGACCCCGGGGTGCGCTGCCTGATCTTCCTCCTCCTTCGGCGGGACGATGCCCAGCACCTGACATGCTTCTTTCAGAGAGCGGAGCTGGTAAAGTTTATTGTCCAATTTGAACACAATCCGAAATGGGTGGCCCCAACTATAAGGTTTAGCTTGTTGCTGGAGGTAGCTCGTGACCGGCTTGAAGCATCAGCGCTTTTGCAATGTGAGCGCTGATAGGTCCTGAAAGAGGGTCGGCGAGTGGCCGCGAAAGGAGATGGGATGCATCTGACTCGCCTTTTGTAGGATGTCTTCTTTAGTGCGGTAGTCCTGTATACAGACCAAGATGTCTGCGGGGAAGGCCACCCCGGCTTGCTGGGGCCTGACCCTATGCGCCCTATGCGTCCTGTCGATCGTCAGCGCTGCCTCCGCGGGGCGACCCAGAATATGGTTGAAGAGCTCCCTGGTAAATTTAAAAAAGATCCTGGTCTTCGTCCGACCGCGCCACTCCCCGAATTTGTATGTTATGTCACCGGGAGCGGTTTTCAAGGTCCTCAAGGTGCGATTGTAGATCCACCTGTTGGTCATGTAGTCTTATAATCTCCTGCTGCATCGCCTCCATTTCGACGTCACGACCGTCCTGTTTTGTTTCGAGCTCCGCCACCCGTTCGCCAATGCCATTCATGTCCGTCCGCACAGCTCGGATCTCATCCGAAAATTCTTTTTTGAGGGTGTGGATGTCCTCCCTCAGGGTCGTGAAGAGCGACTCCAGGAAGGCCTTCGTGATGGGTTCCGAGCTTGCTGCCGCTGAGTCGCGCTCCTGTTGCCGATGTATCCTTAGCTGTAGGGGACTACTGGGCTTTGGCGAACATCTTCTTTACAGTCTTATCCTTGCGGACCCTCGTCCCAGACTTCATGGCTGTCCCGTGGCCAAAGGCGCCTCGCTGTGGAAATCTTCTAGGCCGCGTATCGTCTCCGGGGCAATGGACGTCTGATAAGGCCCTCGCACGCGCCGAGACACTCCTGGGCCTCAGGGAGCAATATGTCCGTCGTCTGGTAGATAGGGGCCACTCCGCCTCCTTACTCTGCCTGCGTCCACACCGCCTCCTTTTGCGCCCGACCACGGCACACCCGCCTCTGATCGTCCGTGTGAGAACCGCGCTACAGGTGGACCTGTGGATGTGCTGTGTCGTTTGCCAACCTGTGCTTCGTTTGCCTCCGCTTACGGCCTCCAGAGGTGGCGCCAGCCAAAACCTTTCGCTCGGGCCTCGTGGCGAGACCGCCTCGTCCGGGCACCTCCTGGCTCTTCCCGCTCAGTGCACGGTCAGTGTCTCCTCCGCCTCCCGCTATGGCCCACTCTTCGCGCCACACCTAGGCCCGCTCCAGCAGAGTTGTTCATACGCACTGTTGTTGCTCACTTCCCCACCTCACTGCCGCCACCACAGGCCTCCTTCCGCGCCAGTCACTCCCTATTCGAGGCCAGCCGTCTCACAGAATGCTTGTGTCCTCAGTATTTGTGCAGGCCTTCTGCGTGCGAGCGCCGTGTCCCTCTCCGCACCACTGGGGCCAGTGGCCGACCCCCGCAGTTCTGTCTGAGCGGCTACGTGGCAGGCCCGCCGTAGCAATCAGGCGCGCACCCTGCCTGTTGCCTCGCGCAGAGCGTTTACGCGGGCCGGGCCTGCCGTTTCCGCACCGGCCCTCGCCTGAATGATCCCCAGGCCTCGGGCTCCCGGCCCGGCCGTTACTTCACGGGCCTTCCGTTTCGCCCCAAAGGCAGATCCCGACCTCGGGCCGCACTGCAGGCCTCTCGGCCACTGTCCTATGCCACCGTGCTCGGGAAGGCCTTCCGTGCGCGGTCACTGCTCCCCTCTCCTTACCTCTGGGCCCAGCGGCAGTCCCTCGCCACCCCATCTGGGCGGCTACGTGGCAGGTCCGCAGCAGCAGGCGTGGTCCCAGCCGATGCCTCGCGTGAAATTTATGCGCAGGCCGGACCTGCCGCGCCTGCACCAGACGGGGTGGCCCGAACCTCTAGCCCCCGGCTCGGCCGCTACCGTTCAGGCCCTCCGCTCCGCCCCCAAGGCGGGCCGCGCTGTAGGCCTCGCGGCTGCGGTTGCTGTGCTCGCTCCATCCACCCGCTTTCAACCCCCACTGACCTCTCGGGCCACAGGGGATGCCAGGCTGGCTACTGGGGTCGCTGATAAGGGGCTCCGTGAGGCCGGAGCCCGTGCTCTGGAAGGCGGCGGCGGGAGCTCGGAAGGACGAGTCCGCTCACGCCGCAATCTTGGCCACGCCCCCCTAACACATTTTTGATAAAAATTTAACCAACATGGGTGCACCCACCTTTCAACCACAGTAGGCCTCATTGTTATATTCACTCGGTTTTTCACTTTACTATCGAGAGTACAAAAAGAAGATGGCCAGAGATTGGTATGGAACTGTCGGGGGACCATTGTCTAATCGCGTTAACTGCATCACCAAAGATGCAAAAGAAAAGTGTTCCAGGAACTGTTTGGGCGGTTTGTATGTGTATCTGGGTTATGGCTAATGTGTGATAATACCATACATCTAGCCACATTTTACTGTTAGACCATAATTTATTCCAGGCACGTCCTAATGTAAATGATACATACTCCCGACACTCACACATTGTTGCTCCAGGCTAGAGGAGTCCTGGGATTTGTTCCTTAGGGTACTATGATTCTAGAAATATTTCGCATGGTTGTTCTCAGTTCTAAAATGGTAACTCTTGATTACGTTTTACATTTCCCTACTTTCGTGAGATTATAAATATTTATAAATTGTGGAATGACAGAGACTGTGACTCAAATGTAGGATTCTCTCCGAGTATCACACTTGCATGTTCTCTAACACATAAAATAGGTAATGGAGCATAAGAAGGCAAGGTGAGAGGAAGATGTAACATTTTATTTTCCCCCCAAAATTCTATGAAAAAATATATAGTCTGCTACAAATGTAGATTACATTCTATACACACACAAAAAAATCATGGATGAGGTAACCAGTATGTTTGGGTGAAGTTTTTAATTACATCTGCGAAGTTAGAGAAGCTTCGCTTTGACGAAAATAAATTTCTCGAGTACTCCTGACCTCAGTCTAGGTTGAGTTAAAACCTCTTAGCCACCTGGAGCACCAGATTACCCGGTGCAGGATGTCCCATGCGTAGGACATCTTGCACCCTTAACATGTGGATGGGCCTCTTGCGAATCCCCGACCCCCCCAACCCCCCTTTCTGGAAAGAGGTTTGGGAGGGGTAATCATACTGTCTTGGGGCAGGGATAAATGTCTTATTACTTACCGGTAATCTTCATTACCCCGATTAGGGTCCTCCCCGTCCCAGTCCTAACAATGTGAGGCAGTCCTGCCTACACCCAGCCAATCACAACGCCAGTATTTCAATACTACATAAGCCCCGCGCACCTACCGCCATGCCTGTTATCAACAAGACTCCGACACAAACACAGCGGGAGGGTGGGAGGGAAGAGGACTGGGACGGGGAGGACCCTAATCGGGGTAATGAAGATTACCGGTAAGTAATAAGACATTACCCCCTCATGGGTCCTCCCCGTCCCAGTCCTAACAACGTGAGGAACTCACAAGCAGAGAACCAACAAAGAAAACACGCAGGACACCAGGGATCCATGCAGAGTACAAAACTTTAATCAATAAAAGATCAATGAACAACAGCGTTCAAGACGCCAACAGAAAAACTGTCAGCAGAGGCATGTAAAACATCAAGCCGATAATGTCGCACAAATGTGTGATGAGACTGCCAGGTGGCCGCCCTCCAAATCTCCTGGATTGAGACCCCCGCCGCCTCAGCCCAGGAAGCAGACACAGAACGCGTCGACCGACCCTGTACATGAGACGGAGGAGGCAAATCCAAAGACTTGTAAGATTGACAGACCGCCAAACGGACCCACCGACTGATCGTGGAAGTGGAAACCTTCTTCCCTTTAGCCACACCCCCACAGGAGACAAACAGGGCAGGAGAACTCCGGAACCCCAGGGAACGTTGGACGTAAATCTGGAGAGCCCTGCGAACATCCAAAGAAGGGGGAACAAGGGAATCCCCCTCAGCAGGCAAATCAGGAAGAATCACCTCCTGCTGCAAATGAAAACTCGAAGAAACCTTAGGCAGAAAAGCCGGATCAAGCCGCAAAATGACCCGATCTGGGAGGAACTGCAAATAGGGAAACGAAACCAGCAAGGCACCCAACTCACCCAACCTGCAAGCGGAGGTAATGGCCAACAGGAAAGCCACCTTAGCGGACAGCCACAACAAATCTGCCTCCATCAAAGGCTCAAAAGGGGGCAATTGCAGACCACGCAAAACAGTAGGCAAATCCCAAGAAGGAATGAGAACAGGAGAAACCGGCCGATGAAGCCGAAAGCTCCGAAGAAGCCGACTAACCAAAGGAGCAACACCCTCCAAGGAGGCCCCAGGACCCTGACAAGCACGAACCGCCGCCCACTGAGCAGACATCGTGGATGGGGAAAGGCCTTTCAAAAAACCAGCCCGGAGAAACTCCAACACAGAAGTAGGAACCCCCAGTACAGGATCCACCCCATGAGAAGAACACCAAGAAACAAAAGAACCCCAATGGCGGCCATAGCACTTAAGGGTCGAAGGGCGGCGAGACAACTGGATGTCACGAGCCACCACCGATGAGCAACCCAAAGACTCCAAAGTCAACCGCTCAAGAGCCAAGCCGTCAGCTGCAAACGACGAAGACAAGGCAGAGACAGGAGTGGAAACTGAAGAGGAGATGGACTCAAAGGAAGCCGGACAAACTGACCCTTCGCCAGCTTCAGCAGGAGAGGAAACCAAATGCGGCGAGGCCAGAAAGGAGCAATCAACAGGACCAAAACATTCTCCCTCCGAATCTTCTGCAGCACCCTCGGGAGGAGGGGAATGGGAGGGAATGCATACAGAAGGCCCGAAGGCCAGGGAATCGAAAGAGCATCCACCGCCCAAGCCTGAGGACACAGCACCTCCGAACAAAACCGGGGCAGGAGAGAGTTGTGAGGGGACGCAAAAAGATCGATCCAAGGAGTCCCGAACCGAAGGCAAAGGGACAGGAACAGAGGAAGAGAGAGATGGTACAGAACAGAAGATGGAAGGTCGCGGCTCAAAGCGTCCGCATGAAAATTCAACCGTCCCGGAATGTACACCGCCCTCAAGGCCAACAGATGAAATTCCGCCCAAGCACAAATCATGGAGGCCAACAAGTTCAGAGATGCGCACCTGGTCCCCCCCTGACGGTTCAAGTAACAACGAGCCACCTGGTTGTCTGTACGAACCAACAGATTCGCCCCCAGGAGAGGAACCTGAAAGAACTGCACCGCCTCCCAGACAGCCGCCAACTCCCG
This sequence comes from Lissotriton vulgaris, assembly GCF_964263255.1. Lineage (NCBI taxonomy): Eukaryota > Metazoa > Chordata > Amphibia > Caudata > Salamandridae > Lissotriton > Lissotriton vulgaris. The sequence continues at coordinate 1,080,140,630 of NC_141694.1, read as the reverse complement.
CCAGTTCGAGGAACGGGTGCTGTCTCCCTGAGACCACCGACCCTTGGCTTCCAAGGACCCCAAAGTGGCCCCCAACCCCAGAGACTGGCATCCGTCGTCAACAAAAGGGGAGGAGGAAGACAAAACCGCACCCCCTTCTCCAGGTTGGGAGTGCAAAGCCACCAGTCCAAGTCCAGAACCAGAGCAGGAGAGAGAGAGGAATCAGAGTCTCGTAATCCGCCCGGGAGGGGTCCCACCGAGCCAACAGATGAGTCACCAAGGGCTTGAGATGGAGGCGAGCCCAAGGAACCACAGCAGTGGTCGCAGCCATCAACCCCTGGACCCGCAACCAAACACGAGCCGGGGCAGAGGGACGACTCAACAGATCCCGCAGCAGAGTCTGTAAGGAAAGGATCCGAACAGGAGGGAGAAACACCGCCCCCAGAGAGGTGTCGAACAGACCCCCGATGAACTGAAGTCTCTGAACAGGAACCAGATGAGACTTGGCCAAATTCACCTTGAACCCCAGCTCCCGGAACAGGGACAACGTAGCCTCCACCGCCAGAAGAGCCTGAAGGGAAAGAGGAAGCAGAGACCAAACAATCATCAATATAGGGAAACACGGAGAAACCCTGATGTTGCAAAACCCCCACAGCAGGAGCCAATACCTTGGTAAAAGTCCTGGGAGCAGTGGAGAGGCCGAACGGCAGAACCCGAAACTGGAAATGCATCCCCTGGACCACAAACCTCAGGAACCGCTGACTGGCAGGATGGACCGGAACGTGAAAATAGGCGTCCTCCAAGTCCAGGGAAGCCAAAAAATCTCCCTCCTGGATGAGGGGAATGATGGACTGCAATGTGACCATCCGAAAATGATCCAGCCGCACCAACTTGTTCAGGGAACGGAGATTCGATATGGGGCGGAAGGAACCATCGGGCTTCGGAACCAGAAACAGACGGGAATAGAACCCCAGGCCCACTTCCTCCACTGGAACCGGCACCACCGCCCCCTTCTGGAACAACAAGTGGACGCCGGACAACATGGCAGACCGCCGCAATGGGTCTCTTGACAACGGGGTAACCAGAAGACAATCCAGAGGGGGAGGGCCCCGGAAGGGAATCCGGTAACCCCACCTGATGATATCCAAGACCCATTGATCGGAGATCAGAGCCGACCAATGGTCCAGAAACAAATGGAGACGAGCCCCCACAGCGGCATAGTCACTTTTGTCCAGCACCAGAGGGAGGCTGCGGCAGCTGCTGCTGCTGTTGCTGCTGAGGCCGGGATTTATAATGGAACGCGGCCCCCCGACCACGGGCCCGACCACGAAAGGGCTGAGAGGACAACACCCCCTGAAACCCCTGCTTCTGGAAAAAAGACCTTTTCTTAGGAGCAGGCTGAAAAGGCTTCAACAACTTCTTCTCCTCCGCAGAGCGCTGCACCATCGAATTCAAGGCATCCCCAAAGAGACGAGGACCCTCAAAAGGCAGTTTATGGACCAAAGACTTCTGAGCAGCATCAAGACACCACAGCTTTGTCCACAGAGACCTCCTCCCAGCCACCGCCACCCCAGCAGCCAAGGAGAAGGCCCACAAGGAATCAAAAGTGACATCTGACAGGAATTGCGCCAAAACCTCCATTTGAGCCAACACAGGAGTAGGGTCCCCATGATCCCGAAGACAGTCAAACAGCCTCTCGAAATCCTTGAGCAGGACCTGTGACGCATAGGCCGCATAAGTGCTAGCACGCACCCCAAAGTGAGAAGCGGCGTAAGAACGCTTGAGAGCAGATTCTACCTTACGCTCCACCGGATCAGACAGGGAAGCCTCCTCCGAAGACAAAGATGAAGAGGAGGAAGCCATAGAAGACAAAAGAGAATTAACCTTCGGAATCGCAGGAAACTGGGAATCAAAGTCCGCCAGGCGATATCGCTTCCCCAGGAATCGAGGAATACCCTGCTTATCCACCTCCAGCCACTCTTTCGTGAGGATATCTTTCAGGACATCATGGAAGGGGAGGTCATCCACCACAGAGGAACTATACTGTGCGTAAAACCCCTCTTCAGACAGGGATTTAGGGTCAAACCCAAGCACCTCACGAATATGCACCAGCATGTCCGAAAAAACCTTGCCCTGGATGTACTTTCCCTTAGGGGAATTGTCCAGTTCTTCCTCATCATCCTTAGCCCGCTTAGCCGCAGGCTCCAGCAGCGCAGACTGGACCGCAGAGTCAATCAAGTCTCGCAAATCAGCCCTAGAAATCTGCAAGACGTCGTCCTCCTGCAGATCCTTGATATAATGCTGCTTAGAAACAGCCTTAGCCGGCACAGGAGAAGAAGCCCCCTCACTCATGGTGAAAAAACCCAGAAGTAACCAAACAGGAAATCACCACAACAAAGGAAGCGCCCAGCAACCTCCAATAAATACTGCCCCCAATCAACCAATCACGCAAAGGTGTGTTGAAGAATGAAATAAAAAGAGGGCAGCCCTGACGTCTCCACCCACAGCCACAGGTCAAAAAGAGAATGGCCGCGGGGGCCAGGCGCTGCGATAGTGCAGCAGCGCTGGAACGACCCGAGGACAGGACACCAACAAAACTCCCCGCCCCAGCTCAGCACATGAGCAGGGAGGGCACCTGACCCCAGAACAGGAGCCCGGCCGACCGGAAAACCGGAGCGACCGAGCCGTGCAAAACAACATGAAAACAACAGTTTAAATGAAAACACAGAAGAAAAACTCACGGAACCGCCACCAAAGGAAACTTGATCCAGGGACCGGAACCGGGAGCACCAGCGTTCCGACAGCCGTCGGAGCAGAAAAAAAAACAGGCATGGCGGTAGGTGGGCGGGGCTTATGTAGTATTGAAATACTGGCGTTGTGATTGGCTGGGTGGAGGCAGGACTGCCTCACGGGGAGGACCCATGAGGGGGTAATGGCCAGTGGAGGCTGTTTGACCAGTGGCAGCCAAAGGGGGCAATGGAAGTCAGTGAGCCACACACGCAGGAATGAATGCAGAAAATTACTGCAATACTTTGCCTGCTGTGGGTGCCTGTAACAGGGACATGAAGACCATTGAGCGGTAGCAAGCCTCCTGTGTTAATGCATGGTCCTTTGCTGCAGCAAATAGAATTTCCCCACCTGCAAATGGTTCCTGAATGGTCTCTCTTTTTTTAAAACTTCTGGAGTGGAGTTCGTGTTTTTTTTTATTCCCCAAGCTATTTTATTCGTATATATAATAGAAAGCAAACAATACATAATTAAGAAAGCAAAGGGGGTAGCAACAGTGAAATTAAGAATCAAAAGCATTATCAAGATATGCACAACAATGTGACATTGTACCTGTCAACGAATGCGATTGTAGATTACCATCAGTTGTAGATAATGAAGAGTCAGTGATGGTAGTTTAAAGTAAATTATGAGTTCGAATAAAATGATCTAACATATCCCAAATACGTAGGGAGGTTACTGGGCAACCTTTAGTATTAGATAGGGTTATGTGTGTGCTTCTCAGATAGGTAACTCGAGCCCACCAGGTATTATATGTGACGCTATTGCTAGATTTCCAGTCGATAAGTATAACTTTGATGGCGATGGTGAGTAACAGGTCAAGGAGGGAGAGATCTGCCTCAAAGTTCTATTGGGGGATCTGCCATGTGTGACCCTAGTATATTGAGTGGGAAGGACAGATGAATATTCATTTTGAATATTTTGTGTAATTGTAGGGCGCTATCTTGCCAGTATGAGTGTAGTTGAGGGAAGGAGAAGAAAATGTGTTCGTCGCCGGGGGTCACATGCCCAGTATGTCCTGGCATCCTTAGTTTTAGGTGGGATAATTTCGAGGAGGTCAAGTAAAGGAAGTGTGCAGCAAAAAATGTGGTCTGGGTTAGAGTGACGGGATCAGTTTGCGTTGCAGTAGGTGTCATCCTATGTTAACCCATGTTACAATTTTTACATGTGTCATGTGATCCAAACGGCCCTCCAAATAGCATTAAGCCCCGAAGTGGAAACAGATAATTCTTCTGATGGGGAACACGTACCTGACCAAGAATCAATATCCAGACCATAATCCTAATAGGAGCAATGTGTACGAATGAATATAATGAGATGTATAAGCAGTGAAAAAAACAGTTCTGCAGTGCTATATTGGTACGTAATATCTAACGCCAAGATAATCCTTTTTCTATTGTTCCATAAGTATGAGAGTGCCGAAGTGTACTTTATGACCAATGTGGTTTGAATAAGCTTACAAACCTGTACTCCTTAGAAGAAAAGTAGTAGGCACATTTCTGTGCTATCGGTGAGTGGCCCTGGATTTTTGAGGTGGTGAGAATTCTGTAGGAGTGTAAGGCAGCATGGCCATTTGATAGTATGTATTGGAGTTTCAGTAGTAAGGGATAATTATGGATAGGACCCAGCTTGGAGATTTTCGCTTTAATATGGAGAAAATCGTAAAAGTTCATATTGCGGAGTCCGTGTTTATGTTGTTGGAAGGTGAAGGAGAGTGCTTCGGTATTATCATAGATGTCAGATATCGTTGTAATCCCTTTAGATGCCTATGTCAGGCCAATGGATGGGGTATTAGGGATATGTAGTTTATTCATATACCACAGTCAGATTGGAGGTACAAATTTTAATCTCGAAAGTTGTGTCATTTGAGTATGGCAGGTATTGTGTCTCGGAATATTGTACAGAATTGTGGTTAAGCGAATCGCAATCACAAAACAGGTAGTGGAGGGTCTAAGGGAATTTTTAAGACCTGCCCAAGCTATCATCCTTTAATAAACATACTGTTCAACACACGAAGCCTGGGGGTCTAGTAAGAGAGTCAACCAAATACTCTCATCTCCTAAGACTCTGAGCCCTGCAGGTGCTCATTGGAAAACCTAAAGAGTCCTATATCAAATATACTACCCAAAGCATTTTCTTCCCAGCAAAAGTGGCTGAGACCCAAGGCCCAGAGATGGATTCCCATCAATGTCTTGTAAGTGATCTTATAATCTTATCATTTGGTCATCCAAAAGGTTGGGATGGGGTATCTCTGGATAATTGATATACCTTACAAACCACCTTCTAGGACAGGGAACAAAGCCCGCAGTCGCTCGGTAGACCATGCGTGGGATCACTCAATGGGAGTCAGTGCAGTGAAACAAAAGTGAGACAGTGTGTGATTAAAATTAGAATAGAAAGCGTACAGTGAAAAACTTTAATAGCTGTAGGCTTCTTTCTTATTTAAAACAGGAACAGTGCAAAAAATGCAGTTTAAACAAATAACTGCATGTGGGCCGACATGTTTCTGCCAAAAGGGGAGAACACCTCCTACGGCTTCATCAGGGCCTCTGATCTTAAAAGATATTCTTGTCACTGCTTGTGCGTGCTACAAATTAAATCAACCATCAATAAAGGGATTAAATTAAACCATAAAGGATATATGTTTCTCTATTCCTCCATGTCAGATGGTGTTATTCTCACCTACAATACAAAATATAGCAGGAAGCTATGAACATATTGGGCAGTATTAATTTTCAAAGTAAAATAAAAATTTAAAAATGTACCATTTTGTCAGGGACAACAGAGGTTCCTTACTCACCCTTCGTAACCTAATGGGTACTCTTACTTGATTGTTATGGAGACTGGGGTGTTTTAGTTAGTTGACAAGTGGGTGAGCCTATTAGCGAGTTGAATAGAAGAAGTGGCTCTGAAGTTAAGAGGTAATGAGGACTCTGGTGTTGTGAATAAGGGCAAATTTGCACTTTTCTACTCATAGTGAGAAACCCCTGTTTTCACTTACCTTCATAGAGCGTGGCCTCCCTTATCCTGAGCTTGGTCCAGGCGAGGTGAGGTACTATCCCCTGTCACGAAGGGTGAGTAAGGAACCTCTGTTGTCCCTGACAAAATTGTACATTTTTACATTTTTATTTTACTTTGAAAATTAATTCCGCGTATACAGCTGTTTTATATGGTGTTTGCCAAAGTGTGTGCCCGGATTTTTTGATCACCTGGTTTTGCAGTTTTTACTGTGGGTGATTCTTACTACTTGTGTCTTACCCACGGTAATCACTTGGTAAATAGACTGGGCATGTTTACGGCCAGTGTCCGCTTTTGAGAGAAGGCTGCTGTGATGCGGAAAGGGGCCCTTGGGTGGTTACATGTGAACACATGACAGATGTGCAGACATGTGAGGGCTGCACGTTTGAGACTACTATCATGAGCAGCCCGGTAACTGGGCTCTGGTTTCCTGCTGCAGAGGGGACTCTGTAGTATTAGATATTGATCTTGGGTAGGCCTTATAATATTAGTGTGCAGTCGTTGGTAAAGTAAGTATGGTTTCCTGTTTTGTCTGCAGTGACACTTTAATATATACATAAGGGGAAATCTTCTGTACCCCAGCAGGGGGAAAGAGACATCAGAGACACATTAAAACCTTGGAGGTGAGGAGGTCCACTGAAACTGCTCCTGGTGGGTAGAGCTCAACACCAGAAGAACAATGAGCCCAAGATCGACCAAATCATCCCAACCAAGCCTGAGTTATGCCCTTTTGGAAGCTCTGTGACATTTGAGCCCCTAAACACAGAGATCATGGAGCTCTGCAGCCGGTTCAGAAAAATACCCCTAGATTGGGCCAGGGCTTAGGGTCGGCTTATGATTTCCTTATATATTTCCATGGAGGAGGCATGCATAGAGCCTCCTTCCCCCAGTTCTCTATTAAGCCTGTGGATCCCATTCCCCAGACCATGCTTCAAGGATGGGGCCTGGGACCCCATCACCCAGCCACTAACCAGAAAAAGACATGTCATGCCCCCCTCCACGAAAAAAGGGCCCTGGGATCCCAACTAATGACCCTGACGAGTGGTGGTGGGCTCCCTCCTGGCCCCGTGCTCGTGTCTGGGGGTGGCCACCTTAAACCATGCACCCTCCCTGCACAGAGAAGGCTGGGAGATTAGGAAGGCCAGCTTCCTGCACTGGTAAGGACAGAGCTAGTTGGATGGGGACATACCATCCATGCATGAATGGGTGCCCACACGGCCCCAACAAAGTAGAGGACGGTGGTGCCTGGTTAAAAATGGGCACCCCTTGAAGAAAAAAAAACAAGGAGGTAGGGTGTGTGTTATGAGGCTGAGAGCCAGTAGACAAAGCAGCCAGAGACTCTACTATAAAATTCACTGCTTCTCAAAGGAGAGCCTGATAATGCCCTGCAGGGCTTCTTCACTTTGTCTAATTTTCTTTCCTGTGGTGGTCCTAAAGTGGGCAGGTGCACCATTAACAAATTTGTGGAGGCTGCAGGAGGCACATCAACCCCTCCCCTAGTAACTTTTCAAAAGCAACCCTATGTTTACAGTGTTAAGGCATTTATGAATCTCCAGGATTTTCTTCATTATTTCAATCACTCTCAAATGATGGAGCTTTTGCTCTTCAGATGGGAGTACAGTGCCTTGACTTGTTTTATGAAAAGCACCATCAACCAGGTGTTTTGGTGCATATTAATACATTGGCAGACCGTTGTCATAGGCAAAGGCATCTTGTATGCTGCCTTTGTAGACCTTAAGTCAGCATTCCATCTTTTTCCCGCAGTAAGCTTTGGGTAGTGCTGCAGGAGTTGGGGATGCCACCAGAATTGCTTACCCTTATTGCTCGCCTTCATTAGGGTAACTTTGCCCAAATACGGTGGGGCACACAAGGTAATGTCATCAACCCCTTTCCTATAGAGAAAGGAGTACGCTAAGGCTGCATAATTGCCACTTTATTTTTTTCCCTTTTTAATTATGGGATCGGAAAGTTTTTAATGTTGGCCCCCACAGACGCCCCAGCCCTAGCAAGTGTAAAAATCCCTATTTTCATTTTCGCTGACAAAATGCTAATTATCTCAAAAACCTCTATCCGTCTTCAGCGTGCTTTGTTACTTTTCAAGGAGTTTTATCCTCATCGAGGCCTGGAAATCAACGTATCTAAAACAAAATTGATGACCTTTAACCAGCACAGAATATTCAGAGGAGGCATACTTATGAAAACCCGTCCCCTGGACAAGTTAACGCCTTTACCTATTTGGGTGTTATCTTGCAAAAAGACATGAGGTGGAACCACCAGCTAGACATCGCCACAATGAAACACAGGCAACTATCAGGGGCCTTACAAACTGAGTTTAATACCTCACTCACCAAGCCAGTTAGCCCGGTATTGCAGATATATAGCATGAAAGTCGTAAGCTCCTCTCTATATGGGGCGGAGCTTTGAGGTTATGAGAATCGTTCCCAACAAACTATTGTAGAAAATAGGTTCTTACGAAAGATCATTAGCCTCCCACAGAGGATCCCAGTGCGTCCATTGCTATACGATCTAGGCATAAAAGCACTTGCCGATATAGCCAGGCTACGTTCCATCTTATACTGGCGAAGACTTTGGTGCACGCCAGAATTAGCATCATATGTCGCAAGTTTCAAAGATTTAATTATGGCAAACTCCTTCCATAAAATTAGATGGATGCATGAGCTTAGAGCCTCACTAGTCAGCATTGGTATGCCTACTCTGTGGGGGAAAAAAAAAGAAAAAAAAATTGTATACATCAATCCTAGGCAATAATGACAACTTGCCACCTTTGATAATAATTGTGTGTTACATAATTGAATTTTTTTGTATTTTCTTCATTTTATTACGTATGATTCTCTTTTTAGTATGTATTCACTAGTATGTATTATGCCGTACATGATTTATGATTTTAATATGAATGTTTATTAAAAAGAACAAAATAAGTTTATAATAGAGTGTGTATCTTTATGTCCCTTTTTTTACAACCCTGTTCCCTTTGCTGTTGTCATGATTGCCTAGGATTGATATATACAATTTGTTTTCCCTGTCCTAGGAATCTCTTTATTCTCAATCAGGGGGTCCTTGTTGTTCACATATCACTCTGTGGGAAAACCCTGCGAGTGCACTAGTCCCCTCAAAGGAGATTTTAAAGGAAAAATATTGTGAATTTGTGTTTCAAAATACACTTAGAAATAGCGACACATCCTCACTGACGGGAAGGTTCTTAGAAGTTAAACCTCGGCCAAGTTTGGTGCTTTACTGGGATCGAATACTCAAACCACATGATTGGAAGTTGTACTTCCAATTTATTATCTATAACTTCATATACAGCAAAATGGGCAGCAACAGGCAACAGTACGTGTCCTTCTTGTCAGGCCCAAACAGAGTCGTTGGCCCACCTATTGTTCGTCTGTCCAGCATATACTGGTCCCCGGCGAGCGTGGTTCAAGTCAATGTGCAGGTTACTGGGTACCAGAAAGTAGTGTTGAGTTAAGAATATTGCGCACAGATACAACACCCTGCATAGCCATCGCAATAGCAAAGTTTCTCAGATAGGCATGGGTGATTAGATCACACACATTGCCTGCAAACAGATGAATCTCTATTGCTATATTCTGCACTTGTGTAAATAAAGTTGGCCATTTTCTCAATATGCACTGCATCTACGAATATTATATTTTTATATGTCTACAGTACCCGAAGGTCAATATGGGTATTAATGGATTACCTAGACTCACGAATTGTAATAGTTTTAATCTGTGTTATGCATTTTAGTTGTTTTAACTGTATTGAATGTGTTTTACTATTTCTTGTGACAGACTACATACACTTTTTATACTGTTTTAATTCTGTCTTAGCTTTTATGTCATATGTATAGAAATATTTTTATTTTGCGTATTGTGCTTTTATGACATATTTGTTGAAAAAAACTCTTTGGATTGGATTGGAAATGTTTTATTTACATAAATAATAGTCTTAGCACATTGTCTTTGATGAACAAAACACCAGTTTGAAAGAATTGTTTTGAGTTTTTTATTGTCTTGAGTTTTTAATGTGTTCTATTTTGACTATAAACACATTGACAGGATCTTTTTGAGTTTTTTTAGTGTATTCTATTGGACTAAAAGCACTGTGTGTATGACAATGAATGCAAGTGAACTATAGATGCATTAGAGAATAATGGACTGTAAAGACACAGTTTCTTAAAAAGGTTTTTATTGTTTGCTTGTTGAGTTTTTTTACTGTGTTCTATTGGACTGAAAACACTTTGCGTGTATGACAATGAATTCAAGTGACCTATAGATGCATTTAGAGAATAATGGAGTGTAATGACACAGTTTCTTAAAAGATTTTTACTATTTGCTTATTTTTAATCTTTGTATAATATGATACATGAAAGATACACTTCATGAGTTTTATCATCATTGCTTTCAAATTAAATAAATACGAATTATATTAGGTGATTACTAGCCCACAGCACCCCCATTGAGTAGGCCTTGGACTCCTCTACTTTGCTACCTCGCAAGAGTCAAGCACTACAATGGGGTGCTTGGTTCTCAGAAAGGGGAAATTGTGGACCTATTACTTGTACAGACCTCCCATCCTGCACAACTAATAACCTAATGTCCTACAGTTTTCCTATAGGCATGTGTTGTTGTTGGATTCTGGTACATACGCTGCTGTGCCACTGGATGGTTAAAATCTTTAAAATCTCTTTACGTGACTGTCCATTGAACATTCACTCATTCAATGCAACACTTCTGTGCACTGCTGCTGGACTTACGTTTTCTGACATCAGTGCTGGCTGGATTCCAAAGAATGGCCTCATGGCGATAGCTGGAACAATCTCAGCTCCTGGCTCTGAAGGTCTGGGGGCGATGCAGATGCCGCCTGTTTCTGTAGAAAAGGAAAACAATGAGAAGAAAAGATTTAAATAGCAAACTTTACATATTAACTACAGACTGCAGGAAAGATGGGCTTTATGGTGCAAACCCAGAACCTGGTAAGGAAAATGGAGTCCGTATACTTCCTACAACAATCAAATTAGATTCAATAATATTTTTCACGTGACGTCATAAGCACCAAAAAAGATATACGGACACTGTACAAACAAGAAATCCTCCCAAAACCATAAGAACAGTTTAAAACAACTCTTGAAAATATCATTAGGGGTTGCCAATAGCAGTATGCAGGGGACGTATAGAACAAGCATTTGCAATGCAATAGGTCTCGCATTTACGAGTTTGAGCTATTGACATTACAAATGGCGATGCCTTTTAGTTTTCTTTTCGTTTTTGAAACATAAATAAAAGGCATTGTCATTTACAATGCCAATTGCTTAAACTCGCATAAATGCGAGATCTATTGCATTGCAAATGCTTGTTTAGGACTTGTGCCTTGACACACACATAAAAAACACAGTAACAGACAAACACCTGACACCACTGAAACGAACATTCAAGCGTGCACAGGAACGGAAACAACAGTAAGCACACGTACACACATAAATGACACAGAAATACATCTACATTCCTTCAGAGGAATCACTCGGCCCTGGCTCCTTCGAGGCCCCATTTGCCACTGTACTCCGAGCTTTATTTTCAAAATTATCGGCTGCTGATTCTACCCACAACTTTTAGAAAGGATTAAAAAATGACCCAGAATAAAGAATACCGAAACACCAATTAACAGAGTGCAGGGCAACCGGATTTCTGTGTCACATCAAGTAATGTTGAATCCTCGCTGAACACTTGTGGAAGCGCCTGGTGGGCCCTAATGGGGCTTTGCGGGGGTGGCCGACCGGAGGGAGGTTCGCCCCTGGGGAATTTTGGGGCCCCGGGAGGAAGGGGGAGACGGAGAGGACAGGGGACAGGAAGCCAGATTTGGGCTGGTTGGGCTCCTTGGGGATTTTTGGGCTAGCTTGGGCTTCTTTTGTGCTGGGGGGTATAAGAGCGGCCATTTTGGGTCACTGCACACCATTTTGGGGACAGTGACCCAGCAGCCGAGTCTAGGCAGGAAAACTGTTGTAGTGTGTTTTTGTTGCAGTGTAGGGTTAACAGGGGTTTGTTGGCGGCGGAGTTTGTGCGCATGGTGGTGATATCGAGGCGTGAGGTTTGGAGGCGGGCGTCCAACGGTGTTGTGGTTTGCGAGTCGGCGGGAGCGGCGTTACCTGGCATGGCGGAGACAGCGATGTTGGATCCTTGAGTGCGGGAGGCGCTGCGCCTCTTAGGGGAAGCTGGCAGGATGGACCTGCTGAGAGGAGATGTCCGGGTAAGGCCTCCGTGGCGCGCTGTGGATGGCGCTGCGGCAGCGGTTGCGGTTTGTGAGCCGCAGAGGTCGCGGGCGCGGAGGGAGGAGGGAGGAGGGGGCGGGGCGGGGAGGCAGAGTGACGCGCGGCGGCGGTCGGCAGGTGGCTGGGGTGCCGAAAAGAGGAAAAGGGCCGGGGAGGAAGAGAGGAGGAGCGCGGAAGGCGCCGTTGACGTTTGTGGAGGGGGCGATGGCGAGGGGGAGCTGACTATGAGGTAGAGGCGGGCGGGGCACGGGAGGGAGGCACGGGGGGAGCAAAAGGGGCTGTCAGCGGGGAGAAGGGTGGGGGGGTGCCAGGGGGAAGAGGAGGAGTGCCCGGTTGGAGGTTTTGGCAGGGGGGAGGGGGGCAGGAGCCCGGGTTGCAGGAAGGAGGCGTGCTTGGGGGGGGGAAGGGGTAAAGGGGGGTTGCCAGGCTTACAAGGTGTGGGGAGTGGGGGGGTGAGGGGCCGGCCCAGGGTGCAGACGGGGGGGTGGGGCTGGGGGGCCAGCGGGAGGGGGGGGTGGCTCCCCGTTGCTGATAAAGGAATCAGAGGTGGAGGCGGGGCAGGGGAGGGGGGGAGAGAGTGACCTGGACTGGGGGGTCATCGCCGGGAGGGGGGCGCGGTGGGGCCCAGCAGGCCGGCATCGCCACAGGGGGTGAGGGTGGACGGGGGTGGGGGGGTGAGGCGGGGTGGACGGGGGGCGAGGCAGGGGCTAGGCGTTGCCACGGGGGACAGGGGTGGGAGGGGCGTTGGGGAGGAGGGGAGGGGGGGTTCAGGGAGTGGGGCCATGAGGACAGGGGGGTGGCGGGGGTAGCGGGGGCAAGTCGCAGGTATGTGGGGCGTGTGGGGGGTTGGGGGTGGGTGCGGGGGGGATGGGGGGCGCGGGGCGGTGGGAAGGGGGGTGGGGGGGACAACCGGCACAAAGGGGAGGGCATTCAGCAGCCTCGGGGAGAGGCGCGCCAGGAGGTTGGGGGGGGCGAAGGAGGTGAGTTTCTCTCGGCATGCTGGACGTCCCCGCTTTTTTCTTGGCAGGAGCAGTTGGCAGGGGGCTCGGGTTAGCAGCATGCGGCTCCAACCCGCCGAGAGGATGGGCCGGCTCTGCCTTGTACGGGCGGTCGCGCTCCACCGAGGGACCATGCATGTGAGGACAGCGGATGGCAGGGCCATAGGTCTCCGCCGCCCCCTCCCGATGGGTCGAGACGGACGCCGGGGGACGGGGATGGAGCGAAAATGTGTCAGGCTACATGGATTACCAAGCAGAGAGTGGGAGAAGGGAGAGCGTAGACTTGGAGGCGTTGATGAAGGCGTGCAGGCACAAGGCAGGTTTGAGCAGGGTGAGCAGGGAGATGGAGTCGGAGGAGGAAGGGGAGCTTCGGGAGGGGGAGGGGGAAATGAGTAATGCTGTTGGAAGTATTTTGCAGGTACGCCCCCGGCAGACGGTGCCGTGAGTGACGGCCCCCCCAGAGGAACAGGTTTGGCGGCGGGATCCGGTGCGGACGCCAGCTTTGACGCCAGGTAAGACCAGAGCACGGCTGGGGAGTGGCTTGGGCGGCCCTCATGGAGGCCGGGTGGCCGGGGGTCCGGTTGCCGGGGGGGGCAGTTTGGGCACGCCTTGGGGAGGCCAGGTGTCTGTAGGTACGGATGGTGAGTTGGTGAGATTGGTGAAGGGCAGGTATGTGATGGATGCGGGGGTTGGTACGGGGACGGAGGGGGCGGCGGGGGACGCGGCGTCGGTGAGCGCTGGGATGGGGATGCGGTGGCGTCTGGCGTCGAGCGAAGGAGAGTTGTGATGTGCCGTCAAGAAGCTGCCGTATATGGGGGTGGCGAAACCACTGGGGGCGCACTTGTCGCTGGCAACTAAGGGGAAGATCTGGAAGGGGGAGTATGTGGAGATTTTGAAGTTGCTTCACAGGGAGTTAATGGCCAAGGAGGGTTTGAAGGAGGAGGAGCAGGAGTTAGCTAGGCGCCCCAAGGTGCCAGTGACCATTGAGAATTGGTTGGCTGCCTTCCTGATTTACTCTAGTGTATACTGCGAATAGTATCCTGACAGGTCGGTCGCTTTGTTCAAATATATGGATGTGGTGCAGCGGGCACATGTGACGTACGGAGGTTATGCATGGTCGCATTACGACGAGGAGTTCCGGGCGCGCATGGCGTCGGACACAGAGGCGAAGTGGGGAGAGTTAGATGCGGACTTGTATCAGCAGACGATGAGTGGGGCAAAGTTTGGCCACACCATCTACACGGCCAGTGAGCTTCCGCTGGCGCCGCCCCCTTTACGCCCCGCCCCCCCCCCGTCGGGGGGTGGGGTTTGGGGACACCGGGAGTACAAACAGCGTTGGGGCCTGCTGGGACTTCAATAAGGGTTCCTGTCTCAGGCAAGTGTGCCGTTTTCGGCATGAATGCTCCAAGTGCGGGAGGAGACACCCAGTGGTGCGCTGCTGGGGGCTCGGGGGAGGGCTCGCACAGGGGCAGCAGTCGGCACCAGCTCCCGCTGGGAGCAGAGGGGCGGCTGGGGGGGGGGGCGGTGCCATGGGAAAAGGCTCTTACACCGGTTAGGCTGGACAGGCTCGAACCTCTCTTGGCGGCTTACCCGCGGGCGGACGATGCGGCCGTGCTGCGTCGGGGCTTCAGGGAGGGTTTTCGGTTGGGGTACGAGAGTCCGCGGATCGCTCGGTGGGCGGACAATCTGAAGTCCGTGAACGCGCACAGAGGTATCATCCGGGAGAAGCTTTTCAAGGAGGTGAAGGAAGGGAGGATGGTGGGTCCCTTTCAGGAGCCGCCCTTGCCGGACTTGATCATTTCACCGATTGGAGTGGTTCCAAAATGAGAGCCGGGTCAGTTTCGACTGATTCAGCATCTGTCATGGCCAGAGGGCACGTCGGTGAATGACTATATCTCGGCGAATTTGGCGTCGGTGTCGTACTCGTCCGTGGACGTGGCGAGGAGGCTGGTGACGGCGGCGGGGCAGGGTGCACTCATGGCAAAATGTGATGTAAAATCTGCGTTTCGGTTGTTGCCGGTGCATCCGGCGGATCATCAATTACTGGGGATCCAGTTTGATGGCCTCATTTTCGTGGATAGAGCACTTCCCATGGGGTGCTCCGTGTTGTGTGCATTGTTTGAGAGGTTCAGCTCCTTCTTGCACTGGGCTTTTTCCTGGCGCACAGGCTCTGAGACGGTGACGCACTACCTGGACAACTTCTTCCTGGTGGGTCGGCCCGGTTCGAGGGACTGCCAGCAGCAGCTGGACAGTTTTACGGACTTGATGGGTTACCTGGGGGTCCCCTTGGCGCCGGAGAAGACTCAGGGTCCCAGCACGGTGCTGTCCTTTCTCGGTATAGAGCTTGACTCAGCGGCCATGGAAACAAGCCTACCAGGGGAAAAGCAGGCGGTGATGATGGACTTGGTGAGAAACATGTTGGCCAGGCGGAAAGTGAAGGTGCGGGAGGTGCAGGTGTTGCTTGGGCATTTGAACTTTGTGTGCCGAGTCGTGCGGGCGGGGTGGACGTTTTGCCGTCGGCTGGGGCTGGCATTGTCCGGCCTGTCTTCGCCACATCATCACGTACGCCTGTCGGCGGGTTCGAGAGAGGACTTGAGCATGTGGCTGGCCTTTTTGGGGCGCTTTAGTGGAGTGCCCATGGTGCCGCCGGAGGACTGGGAGTGGGACGTCACGATGTCTTCGGACGCGGCGGGAGTCGGCGGCTTCGGTCTCTACTGGGCGGGGAGATGGTGCACGGAGCAGTGGCCGGCTCATTGGCAGGCGGGGGAGGGAGTACTGCGTTCCTGGAGCTTTTTCCGTTGGTGGTGGCTGTGACAGTGTGGGCGCAGGACCTGGCGCACAAGCGAGTCTTGTTCAGGGTGGACAATATGTCGGTGGTGCAAGTGGTGAATCGGTAGTCCGCGAGGGAGCCACAGGTGCTGAAGTTGATGCACGTTTTTGTGTTGAAGTGCCTGGAGCATGACATTCTGTTTCAAGCTCAGCATGTACCGGGGGTGGACAATGACATTGTGGATGCTTTGTCTCGTTCACACTGGCAGAGGTTCTATGGGCTAACCACGGAGGCGGCCGCAGCCAAGACGCGGGTGCCGGAGGAGCTTTGGTTGCTGGGAGAGCGCGGGTCGTTCAGTTGGTGAAGGCGTCTCTGGCGGCGTCCACGTGGAAGACTTATGAGCAGGCTTGGCTGGAGTTTCTGCGTTTTGGAGCGGTAAGGCAGCATGGCAAGTGGCGTCAGGAGGAGCAGGTGGTGCGGTACATGCTCTGTTTGATGGATAAGGGGCTGGCGAGGGTGACGATTGCGGGAAAGTTGGCAGGGGTGGCGTTCATGGGGAAGCTCTGGTGGGGTTATGCGCCTTCAGCTGGAGAGTTGGGGGGGCAGCTTTTGGAGGGTTGGGAGAGGGAGAAGGGGCCGAGGGTGCGGCAGCGACGTCCTATTACGGAAGTGATGCTGGAAGGCTTGGTGCCCCGCCTACCGGAGGTATGCAGGGATCAGGCGGAGACGGTTTTGTTTTCCACACTGATGTCGTGGATGTTTTTTGGAGCTTTCCGGGTGTCGGAGTTGGTGGGGTTGCAAGGACGGCCAGGAGTGCGGTGGGGGGAGGTAGAGTTGCGAGGCCGGGAGGTGGCGGTGCGTTTGCAACAGTCGAAGACTGATCAGCGCGGAGAGGGTACTTGGGTGGTGCTGGGTCCTGGGGGGTCAGAGGCGGTGTGCCCGGCGGAGTGGGGGAGACGACTGGCGGGAGGGCAGGCACAGGACGGTGTGGAGGTTTTTTGTCCGGGAGAGGCCGGTCGGGTGACAGCGGCTCAGCTGCTGTGGGTCCTGCGTCACGCCCTACGGTCTATGGGTGAGGACCCGAAGGAATTCGGGACGCATTCCTTTTGCATTGGTGCGACGACGGAGGCGGTGCGAAAGTGTTGGGGTAAGGAAGAGATCAAACGGCTGGGACGCTGGAAATCAGACTGTTATAAGACGTACGTTAGGATCCGGGGGGGTAGGAGTGGAGAGAGGTGACATGTTTGGCCCATTGCTTACATATGTATCTTTGCAGGTGCGGTGGCGGGGCCTACTGCGACAGCGATGAGCATTTACGTGGTGGGCCATTCCTTTGTTAAGAGAGCGGAGAGGGCCAAATGGGAAAAACACAGGAACCTCAATTTGGAGTTAGATGAACAGTTGTTTCTGTGTCATTGGAGGGGAAAAGGGGGCATGCGTTGGCACGAGTAGGTGCCGGTTTTGAACAATGTTGTGCGGGGGGGGGTCTGTCCGGATGTGGTAGTCATCCACTTGGGAGAAAATGACTTGGTGCAGTGTAAGGGACTGGCACTTGTGAAACAGATGAAGAGGGATTTGCTGGAAATTCAGAGGCATTGGGCGGGGTGTTATGTCATTTAGTCGGAATTCATTCCTAGA
Organism: Lissotriton vulgaris; assembly: GCF_964263255.1. Lineage (NCBI taxonomy): Eukaryota > Metazoa > Chordata > Amphibia > Caudata > Salamandridae > Lissotriton > Lissotriton vulgaris. Next base: position 1,080,123,151 of record NC_141694.1, on the reverse strand, counting down.
CGATGCTGGAGAGGGGCAGAGAGGCCTGCGGCTATTGACAGGACACGGAGGAAAATTAACAGGGAAATGCGGGCTTTCTGCGAGAAAGAATGTTTGGGTAGGATAGAGCACCCGGAGTTGAAGTATGGGGCAGTGTATTTTTTCATGGAGGATGGCGTGCATTTGTCACGATATGGGATGGAGCTCTATATTGTGCAGCTGAAGGAGGCAGTGGATCAGGCAGTTGGGGTGCGCAGGTATCCAAAGGTGCAGGGGCCCTAGGGGGGGGGGACGAAAGCTGTATGGGGCTTTCGAGTGGCGCTTTTCCTAGTTAAGAGGGGGTAGGATAGGAAGAATGAGGTTTCCTGGACAGAGGGGGAGGGAGTGTACATATGGCAAGTGTTAAACAGTTGAGGCAGGCGTTTGGGTAGTTGGTAATTATGTATATGTTGTTTGCGGGGAAACTTTTTAGGGGTGGGGGTGGGGGTTTGGTCAGGTATGTGTATATTTAGTTAGGTCTAGTTTTGTACGGCAAAGGCCAAGGATGTGGTATTGTGTTAAGATGCACCTGTTCCCAATAAAGCGGCCTTTATCACACCTTATATTGTCTCCGGTCGGTCTTTCCCCTCCCCTTCTCCCGATGGGCCCCAAACGAGTTACGGTCCTGTCTCTACACTTGTTAAGTAGTTGCTGAGCACCAGGCGCTGCTGCATTGTCCTGTGAGTTCAGCTGCTGTACTTCTGGGCTCCTAATGGACGTGGAGGTTTCATTACTGTCATTAAATCGCCAGGAGAAAATTTTTATTTCCTGTATTCCTTTTTCATCAAACATTTACATGCGATGTCAGCTCTGTCACAGCCACCGAGGAGATATGTAGATATTCAAACACAGAAGCCAAGTATTTTGAAAGTGATTTTTCCTTTATCAAAAAACCATGATTTGAAACACCTGCTTTTTGAACAGAACTACATTTTAATAGCAAGTTTTTTTGGATAGTGTCAAATAAGGAGATTTCAAAATAAATGGTCATTTGAACATGGTTTACATATAATGTGCACTAAATTATCTTTTGTTTAGTACACAGACCCACAGCCAGACAATTTAACCCAGAGCTCTCGCGTTCCCTCACCCCCCAGTAGCAGGGCATGGTATCGCCTGGGTGTCCGGTTTCGCGTGTGTGCGTCTGGATGCACTTTTAAGAAGAATCAGTAATGACGACTGCATGGAAAGAACGGAAAATCGAACCTGATGTTGTACTAAGATGTAAAGCGCCTTTGTATAAGAGAACGTTGGGGGGAGTGTGAGGAGCTGGCACGCACCTATGAGAACACAAAAAAGTCAATTATAATTTCGCCTCGCAGGGCCAGGATTTAGTTCCAGTCGCAGATCAGCAACAGAGGAGCGCAATGGGGCTGCCTGCGTCTGAGATGCCAATCTCTGAAATGCTCAGTGATGGCTAAAAAAATCATTAAGTGCCATTTTACCTTACGTTTTCTATGCCAGCAGTAGCATATTAAGCAAAGAAATTACTTTCACGAAGGAAAAGGTGCACTCACCCTCACCCTCACACCCTCACCCTCACAACCCTCTCACCCTCACCCTCACAACCCCTCATCCTCACACCCCCTCACCAGCATAGCATAACAAAACATAGCATAACAAAAAAAGCATAGGATAGGAAAACATAGCATAGCATAACAAAACAAAGCATAGGATAGCAAAACAATACCTAGCATAACAAAACAAAACATAGCATAGCAAAACACATAATGCCCCAGCAAAACACAACAAAGCATTGCAAAACACAACAAAGCACAGCATAACAAAACACAACAAAACATAGCATAACAAAACACAGCATAACAAAACACAGCATAGCATAACATAAAGCAGAGCAAAACAAAACATAGCATAGTATAACAAAATTCAGCATAGCAAAACACAACAAAACATAGCAGAACAAAACATAGCATAACATAACAAAACAAAGCATAGCATAACAAAACATAAGATAACAAAACATAGCAAAACACAACAAAACATAGCATAGCATAACAAAACACAACATAGCATAGCATAACAAAACAAAGCTTAGCATAGCATAACAAAACCTAGCATAACATAGCATAGCATAACAAAACATAGCATAGCAAAACAAAGCATAGCATAATAAAACAACAAAACATAGCATAACAAAACAAAGCATAGCATAAAAAAGCATAACATAGCAAAACACAACACAACATAGCATAACAAAACATAGCATAGCAAAACAAAACAAAGCGTAGCATACTAATACACAACAAAACAAAGCATAGCATACTAATACACCACAAAACATAGGATAGCATAATAAAACATAGCATGGCATAACAAAGCATAGCATAGCATAACAAAGCATAACATAGCATAGCATAACAAAACATAGCATAACAAAACACAGCACAGCATAGCATAACAAACCAAAGCATAGGATAGCAAAACATAGCATAGCATAACAAAACAAAACATAGGATAGCAAAACAAAACATAGCATACAACATCACTATGCGCTACCACAGCATCACTGAATGCCACAGCATCACTCGTTCGACATCACAACATCACTCAGCGCCACCGCAGCATCAATCTGTGCAACCATTCAACAACAACTGGTTCAAATATGTGCTCTCAATGTTTCAAGCTTCATTACAAATGTAACAAAAAGAAGTTAATATTTCACTTCTGTTCTTGGATTTTCGTCACAATAAAATACACTGAACATAATATTCACAAAAGTTATTTACAAAAGTTTAAGCTATTGCCATTATAAATTACAATAACTTTTATTTAAGTATTAAATATTTTAAAAAATTAAAAGCCATTGTTATTTGTAATATCAATACATGTAAGTCACGTAAATACAACACATATTGCATTACAAATGCTATAGGTGTCACATTTGCGAAAGTTATAACTATTGGCATTTTAAATGACAAAGCTATTAATTTCGCTATTTTCAAAAACAAAACAAATAAAAAAATTGTTATTTACAATACCATTAGCCCAAACTTTCCTAATACGAGACCTATTGCATTGCAAATGCTTGTTTGCCCTGTGCTGGGCGGTAGGAGGATTTCACAGTATGGATGCCTATAAGATGCCTATAAGATACATATCTGCAAATTGAAAACTGTGCAATGGCGTTGTGTCTATTTTAAAATATTGTATTTATATAAGCAGCATGAATAGTATACTGTGCTTGCAGATGATGAACATCTCTGTGGTTTTTTTTATCTCTGCATGCATACAGATGGTTCTGTGTATACTTGCACACATGTGCGCATGTGACAAAAACGAACTGATTCGTAAATGCCTTTGTCGTCTTATTACTCTTCACTCCTTCCTCATTTTCAAAACTATATGTCATTTAGTCGTTTTATTCATCGTGGCACATGCAGCTGAGGAAGGATGGCATACGCAATCCGAGTTTAGAGTTTGCAGTTTTATTTTGTTAAGTTTGTTTATCTTTCTCTCTGGTTACTTACAAATGCACAACTGTGCGATTTCAGGTGCCTCCTTGTCCATATGCAAATTAAAGAAAGGACCTTTTCTAGTTTGCATGGTGCAAATATTTCTCGTTAGCACTTTTCAGTAACTTTGCATTCGTTTCTACATGTCAACAGAGATTTACAAAGTGACTTGACATTCGCTATTGAATTTGCACTTTTTTTGCTAAATCAACGGCAGTTCAAATATTGCTAACTTTTCACCGTGGCTCTGTTACCTAATTTTGTAATCTTAGTACATTGTGATATCAGACTTATTATGTGAAACGTCGTTTGCAGTGACTTTAAGAATGCAATGTTTTTTGTGTTAGACGGTGCTAACCTCAAATGGCACCGGCTTCTTCAAAGTGTACTCAGAAACTAACAAAAGGTGCCCGTTTGGCAGTCTACTAAATAAATGGGCTTAGGTGGCACACACCAATTTTGTTAAATAGCAAATTGTACGCACAGTTTAACTCCTAGCAACTACACATCAGTCATTGTTTCATCTTCTGATAGGACATTTGTTATCCTCTAGTGTCTAACAGCGACACAGATGTTGTCCCTCTTATCTTTCTTAAGGCTGCATACTGACATTGTAAATGCATAATACATTGTTCTTTTGCTATATACTTATATCATGACTCAATTATGATGGCATATTCTTGCTTAATGTATGCATCTCAGTATCATTGCCAGTGCTACAAGCGGTCATCATATTGTCTTAGCAAAAACGTACGTCTCATTCCACTACAATTAGTTCAACACCTGTATTGAAACCAGTCACACCAAAACACCAATCTCAAACACAGTGGCTCAAGCGCTGTGCGGAATTTTAGATATGTCAATGTAAGGAAAGCATGAGAGTTGTAGGTGAATATAGAAAGTCAAGAAAATACCACGTATTATATCAACACTTATCTAACCAAATTAAAGCGAAAGAGCAAGAACAAAAGAAGATTCTAATGAGAACTATCAGAAAAAAAACGAATGATTTCCTGTGGACCGAGGCTGGGGTGGCAGTGTTGGAGTCGCATACCTCCCTGGTTTGGCAAAACAACTAACATATCTATTAGTTCGAGTGAAGGCTGATGTTCCTTAATGGTGTGTATATTTGAGGGGCTCTAGCATCTGAGAAACCATCATCAAGTAAGACTAGAAGGAACACCGTTAAAGAAACTCAAAAAGGAACAGTGAGCACTACCCGGCCACTGTGGACAGTGGTGTCCACTACCATCCAGCTTGTTAGAATCTCCAGGGTAAATATCTGGAGAGGAAGGGGCTTAACAAAGCACGCCTCAGTGCGGGGTGGGGCCCAGGATTACCCATACTGGAACTACCCCTCTCAGCCCTTCCAATTTTAGTATGAGGTACCCTTCAGCATATCCTGAGGGCCCCCCACATGTTTTGTTAAGCCTCTGTGGAGAAATTGACAACAACAGTGTTAAATTTGACTTGTGACACCTGACTGATAACACAATCCATACCGACATACACCACATCCACTTATAACTGCTGGAAGCTAATTCCTAATCCCCTTTCATTGATATTTCTGGTTACTGCATGTTACTTTATAAGATGCTTTTCCAGCATTTGAGGCTGTATCTAAAGAAACATGATGTCAGGCTGGACCAAACTGAATAAAAAATATTTGTCTTGGAGGCCATTGAAAATTCAGCTACACATGCCATACAAGCAGTGATGTATCACAGGCCTCCGCAGCCCGAGTGGTGTGGAGGGGTCCGAGCTCCAAGGGCCTCCTCAGCAGAGGACTCTGACCTTAGAGCTCCTGAGTCTGGAAAGGGCCCCCTTCATGTAGTTTGCAGCTGGCACCCTCAAGTTTTGTTACATTAGTGCATACAAGTAAGGGTGGGCGTCAAATTCTGGTCCGTTCGCGGAAATTGCGATAATTTGACATTTTTGCGTTCCGCAGAGAGCGCGAAAATGCCAAAATGTCCGCGATCCGCAGCGTACCGGAGATTTTTTTCATGCTCACGTTTTGAAAATATGTTCTCGCATGCGCGATCTCCTTACCGGTATCCCCGAGTTCGCCGACAAGTTTTCCCGATCCGGTTGCGTGCTCCACGAGATGTTGGTAGCCGTTTGCGCTATCTTGCGAGAGTTCGCACCCACGATCACGTCATTTGTCTCGCGATCATGCACCGTGAGAGTATGAGATCTCAAACGCGTCATTCTCCACTGTGAGCGAGAGCTTTAGGACGCGAACATGTCATATCAAACGCAACAAGGAGCGAGAGAACCTGAACACGTCATTCTCCACCGCGAGCGAGAGCGTGAGGACGCGAACACGTCATATCGAACGCGACAAGGAGCAAGAGAACCCAAACACGTCATATCCAACGCGAGAGGTAGTGAGAGAATGCGAACACGTCATTTTGGACGCGCCATTGATATGCGGCGGACGTAAGGTGAAGCTCGAGAACTCGAACATGTAAAAAATTTCAATCTGGAGAAGAATATCATCTCTAGCAGCATAAAACCTTCTGCAAATGATGATTTGGATGAAAAAAAACTCCTCATTTGGCTGTTCTTTTTTGTGCAAGGAGTCCTTTTTTAAAATGGGGGAGAGGGAGTAAGTGCCACAGAATCTCTAACTTCCTGTTTCTGTCCAGCAGGCTCCTCCCAGTGCTTTGTCCATATCCTGCTCATTCTGACTTTGGATTTTGAGCTGAAAAGATCACTATTTTTGTCTGCTGCATCATTATCATTGGATTTGAGGATTTTTGAATTGGATATTTTACAAGTAAGTGGTTGTTGTGTCTGTTTGATTGGGGGCATTGCAGTTGTTGCAACTACAATTTAATTTTGGTACTTATCAAAATTTTTGTGGGTAGTAGTAATCAGTAGGCCCAGAGCTAGTCATGGGTGGGTGCATGATGAAGCAACTGCTCCTTTGGTGTGTTTTGAATGTATTTCATTTTCAAGCATCATTTAGGGCATGGATGGCATTGGATTGAGTTGGGAAATGGTTTTTTTTTGGCTGGGCTTTCTGTTGTTGGGCCTGGCCATGTGGCTGGTGGCCATTTAGAAGTCAAGGCCTGCAAGCTTGTCTGGCCTTGTCTGCCAAAAGGCCTGCTTTCATCCAGTAGGTTCAGAGCAGGTAGCCACAGCTGCATTAAACAAGTGTTTCTGTGTGGTTTGTTGAATTTAGACATCATTTAGGGCATGGATGGCATTGGATTGAGTTGGGAAATGTGTTTTTTTGGGGTGGGCTTTCTGTTGTTGGGCCTGGCCATGACAGCTAGGATGCAAGGCCCCCTGCAATGGCACTACATGTACTAACTTTCAAGAATCTTCTAATGTTTGCTGAATCATTGATTCACTTTTTTCTGCTGGTGAGGCTTGAGAGGACCGAGGCACAAAATCAGTCATCCTTTCACTTTTATGCTCTGTTGATGCAGGTTCTTTACATACATTTTGGCTCAGCTCCTTCTTCTGTAGGTTGGATTCATCTAATGTTTCCTTAGACAAATATCAAGTCTGTAGAAATGTGAACTGCACATAATCTTACACATAATGTTCTCATGCACCCATTTTAGTTTTAGAAACCACAAGTCTGGACAATTCACTTAATCTCCGTGTCTGAAAAAAACAAAAACAAAATCTGACCTTTTGCAATGTAATCTGGTACTCATGTACCAGATTACATGCTTTAGGGCGAAGTTCGTGCTGTATAAACCTGGAAAAATAAAAAATGAAAAATTGTTGGGCATTGTCTAAAGACAATACCTCCTTAACATGGAGCTGTGAGATGCGCTGCATACTCATTCACTGGTGAAGGAATGCACCACATTTCACATTGTCATAAAGAGTAAACATGTATCCTGATGAATGGAAAATTTCCCTTCTTTCCATGTAAGGCTTTCCATTCACATTGCTTTACAATGCAGTCATTACTACGCAATCGTCCTTACCACGCATGCCTTTACTACAAATCATTTTACCACTCATATGCTTTTACCATGCATGCCTTTACACCAAAAATGTAGTTTACCTGTCATGAGTGATGTAATATGTGTGGTCATAAGCAGTGCATTGCGGGAGTGTAAGTTATATGAGCTGAGGTCAATATAACTGCTGAATTTCACTGGTTTTGCATGAGTGAAATCTGAGCCGATCTATAAAGTCCCTGTAACCTTTTGTTTTTTCAGTAAATATATATATATATATATATATATATATATATATATATATATATATATATATATATATATATATATATATATATATATTCAGTCTTGCCAAATTCGTACGATTTGAAGAAGGCGCTGACACCATGAATCTGAATCCAAACTCGATTTATTCGATCAGTGTCTGCTTAGACGCGTTTCGGCGTTGCCGCCTTGTTCACTACATCTGCACCTACATTGAGTCCATACATATATACAAAGGAGCCATGGGCGTGTCTATCAATTAGCATACAGGTTAAATCCAGATGTTGCCATGGTTACATTGTGGCAAACCCTGTATGTTGAAAAAGTCTTTTCTCAGTTTTTACACTTATGGCGAGCATTGTATCAGAAATATTTTTCAAACATATTCTAAATTACTAGAATCACCAAAACATGTGTTTAAAATAATATTCACAACCTTTTCATCATGTAGCATGTTAATATTCACAGCTAACAAAAAGGTAACTTAAAAAACATTTGCTGGAATTTCCGTGAGAAAATTATAGTTTAGCACACTTTGCTGCGGTTTCCCCGTGCTCTTGCCATGGATGTTCCTAATAAAAGGTCCTTTCCTAGTAGGCCATCTGGTTTGCCTGTATCCCATTCTCTTACAGACGTCCCAAACATGTCAGCGTACATGTTCGGAGATAAACCAGATTGGTCTGAGTGAGCCGCGCTAAGCCGCAGACCAGATGTGCCGCTATGTAAGTACTTTGCGCGTTTAGCAATTCATGTGTTTGAATGCCTATTGATGCTGCTCGTGATCTCTCGGCTAAGGTTACTGTATTGCTGCCCAAGTGGGCTTAACGGCTCGCCTATTGTTCCGTGGCAGTTACAAACATTAACGTAGGTCACTGGACATTGTGTGAATCACTACTGTTAACTTAAATACAGTGAAGCTTAATTATACGAACCATGCCATATCTGGAGTTGGGGGTGGGGTATTACGCGTGTACCTATTAAGAACAAACATCCAATTCGTACTTCTCTGAGTAGAGTGAGTGGTTGGGGGGATACGTAAAGCAAAGTGTCTAAGTGTGTTGTAGGGTATAAAAAGGGGTGATAAGTGCTGTGTGTTCAGGCATAGTCCTATGTCTGCGATGTGCTCTTATGTGCCCATGTGTAACCCGTGAATCGTGTAGTAGGTGAACTGCAGATGTTAATCGAATGGTAATCGGGGGAAAGGAATGAAAAATAGATGTGTCGAAATCTACTAGTTATAAGTGGACACTTAAGGCTTCGTCCGCATTCAGGCCGAATGGGATCTTAGAGTTCAAAAGTATAATGTACCTTGACTCTAGGCGGCGCAGCGCTAATGGGCGGTTGCCTCCCCTCATGTTTTTCGGAATGCTATCAATTACAAAATATTGGATGTTTTTAGCATTACCATTATGGGTCTCATGTATATGTCTGGCTACAGGGTACGTAGGATCATTATTGGCGATTGCTCGCTAATGCTGTAAGATCCGTACGTGTGCTGGATGAATGGTGGAGCCTACATATTTCTTACCACAGGAGCATGCTAGCACATATACTGCGAAGTCTGTCTTGCATGTGAATGCGTCCCTCAAAACATAAGGTTTAATCATGAACGGGACTTGAACTTTAGTGGTGTTCACACCGTGGGTGCAGGCTTTACATTTTGAACACTTTTTGAAGCCCCTTTGGGAATCTAGCCAATTTTTGGTCTTTTTGAGTGCTGGCGCATTACAGACCAGTTCTTCCCTCATAGATTTTGCCTTTCTGAATGTTATTAAAGGACTGGTGCCCACTGATTCACCTATGCTTGTGTCTCCCCGAACTAGGGGCCAGTGTCTTCTCAGGATTTTGCGTAGGTTACTATGGTATCTGTTGTAACCAGTTATTAATCTGGGAGGGTCTTTACTGTTGGGATCTGTTGTTATTTTTGTCGTTGTCACTGGGAAAATTAGATCTTTCCTATTTTTTCCTCTGCATTTGTCTTCGGCCCTTTGGCAAGTGCTGTTAGTGTACCCTCTCTTCATGAGTCTTTTAAACAACTCTTGTTTAGCATTGGAGAGCCCTTCATTAGTACTACAGTTCCGTGTCATTCTCAGGCACTCAGCATAGGGAATTGACTGTTTTAATGGTGTGGGGTGGAAGCTGTGCGCATGTAGGAGGGCATTTCCTGCGGTAGGCTTTCTATATGTACGTGTCTGTATTTTGTTGTCTTGTACATACAATTCTAGGTCAAGGAATTGGATATTGACAGCGTTTGTGTTACATGTAAACTTTAGGTTCAATACATTTTCATTCAGAGCCAGTGCAAATCTTTCTGCTTCTTCAACACTACCTTGCCATAGAATAAAAATGTCATCGATGTACCTTTTGTACATCACCACATTGTTTAGCATAGTGTCTTTATGCTGGACTTTCAGGACCTGCTCCTCCCACCAGCCCATGTGTAGATTCGCATAGCTGGGGGAGAAGCAAGTACCCATGGCAGATCCCTGGAGCTGTTTATAATGAAGTCTGTCAAAGATAAAAGTGTTATTTGTCAGACACCACTCAGCCATTTCCAATAACATTTGTGTGTGGTGATATAGTTCAATGGGTCTGCTTCCAAGGTAGTATTTCATGGCATTGAGGCCGTCTCGGTGTCTAATACTGGTGTAAAGTGATTGGACATCCAGTGTCATGAACCTATAGTTGTCATGCCAGTCAACATCAAAGATTTTTGCCAGAAAATCACTTGTGTCTCTGATGTAGGCAGGGAGTTTTTTGACCTCTGGTTGAAGGAAAGAGTCAATGAAAATGCTCGTTTTTTCAAACAGGCTGCCAATCGCTGATATTATCGGCCTCCCAGGTGGTGTTTTTTCGTTTTTGTGAACCTTGGGTATTAAGTACAGTTGAGGTGTGATCGGATAGTCATTCTTTAGGTATATATATATATCACATTTCTTTCACTGTGAAACAAAGTTCAGCACTCCCGGGGTACAGGCAAGTATTTCTTTATTTCGCCATTAGCCGTAGACAGACGCGTTTCGGACGTGAGTCCTTCATCAGTGTTTACTCAGAACGCCGTCAAGCGGCTACTTAAATACATCATTGCGACACGCCTCTCAGCATTACAAAACCGGTATCGAAATCGCATGTGCGCCTATGCGAATGTGGTGGCCATCTTAGAAAGCATGAAATCATGCAATTCCACTGCAGTATATTACTGCTATAACCACTCTTGCCGTGTATCGGCATGGAAGCCGCTTAGGCTGGTGTAACCTCACTATAAAGCCGTGGATCGGCTTATCACCAGCTCCATTCACTTGTGCCCTGCGATTTCGGCCCGAAATTTCAAATTCATATGTTATATATTTTTTTGTTATATATTTTTTCTTAGGCATGTCCAAATAACATCAACAATATCCATAATCTTGCTTTGGCAACATCAATTCAACCAGAGTACAGAAGCCTCTGTCTCCATTAAATATCTCATGATGTTAAACAACGTGGCGTACAGAAGAGAATCAAAATTGTGAATGAGAAAGCAAAAAACAGTTAGAAATGATAAGGATTTAGAGTAATCACGATTCATTCATTTTCTTAAGTGTTCCATTAATTCTTCTCCGCTATTCATCCCATATGGCTGTTTAGTTTGCAGATCGATGATCTAGCGGGATTCCAGTCTACGTAGCCTCAAAAGTCTGTCCCCTCCCCTAGGATTGATCGGAACATAATCTATGCCAAAATATTGCAATAGATCCCTATTACTCTGATGTTCCTTGGCAAAGTGCCATGCCACCGGATAATTCACATCCTTATTGCTGATGGCACGCTGGTGTTCCAGAATTCGCATCTTGACAGTATTAATAGTGCTGCCAATGTATTTAAGTCCACAGGGACATATCAGGCAGTACACAACATAGGGGGATTGGCATGTGATGAATTTAGTTATCTTTCTAGGTATTTGTAAACCAGGGATATTATATGTTAAGACCCGTTTGCTATTTTCGCAGGCTTTACATTTGGCACATGGAAAGAATCCTTTCATGTATATATATATATATATATATATATATATATATATATATATATATATATATATATATATATATATATATATATATATATATATATATATATATATATATATATTACCTACTGGCGGTCGCCAGTAGGTATATATAGTTAGGATTTTTTCTCTATGGGATTTTTGAAAATTCTATGTCTAATAACTTTGGCGTTTGTGGACGGAATTGGCTGAAATTTTCAGGAAAATGGAACATTTTGTTTCTGAGCAGCCCCTGACAATTTGGGGGGGGTTCATCAAGGGGGGGCCGAGAAAAAAGGGGGGTCCCAAAACACGTTTTTCCCATGTTAATTTCCATAGGGCGGTTGGCCTCACTTTTAGCTCGAACGGCTGAATGGATTTGCACGAAACTTGGCAAAATTGTAGGGACTGTTAGCCCGATGTGCCTTTGCTAGGTCTCAATATATGTGCTCCAGTGGATTTTGAGTAATTTAGGTTCAAAAAAAGATATATATCTGGGCGGAGCCTAACCACACATCTGATCTGATTGGCTGTCAGCACTTCATCCAAGAAGTGTTGGCAGCCATCTTGGGACCAATATACATGATAGCACCTCATTAAAAAGCATTGTAGTTAATAGAGGGTTTTAGGACTTTAGTTACATTATAAATCATTTGTTGATGGTACCATACTCGTTTTAGGAATTGTGGTGGGTTCTAAGGTGATTTTACCATGTGAAAAAACCTTCTGCTGTGATATCATGAATATTGTTTGAAAGAAAACTAATATCTCATGATTTTCCCACAGTGGTTTGGAAGGGGATCTATAAGCTAAACTGAAAGCATATTTTCTGTAAATTCACATTATCTTTCTCAGTCATGTGAAAATGAAGTCTGACATTCTCAGTAAAACATGTACATCCAACAAGGACAGAGACTGTCAGTTGATTCCTTTGTGTTCTACTGCAGCCTCCTAGAGTGTTCTAAAGAACAACTAGAGCGCTAACAGTCCTACTTATTACAAAGGTATGGCACACCTGAAGCCATCTTGATTGGAATAAAGTGGTAACTCTTAAAACATTTAATTTAAAAAGAAACAACATGAGGGGGTATATTTTGCCATAGAAAGTATGATTAGTGCTGCAGAATGAAAAATTAGGGCACATTTTGAGTGACTTCTCAAATCCTTTTCTATTTCATTAAAACATTCTGACATGCAGTCGCCCAAAATGGCCACCAGAGACAAAAGAGCCCAAATGTAGCCCAAATATCACCCAGAAGTAGCCCAAGTATAGCCCAATGACAGAATGTCCCAGAGTGTTCTAAAGAACAACTAGAGCGCTAACAGTCCTACTTATTACAAAGGTATGGCACACCTGAAGCCATCTTGATTGGAATAAAGTGGTAACTCTTAAAACATTTAATTTAAAAAGAAACAACATGAGGGGGTATATTTTGCCATAGAAAGTATGATTAGTGCTGCAGAATGAAAAATTAGGGCACATTTTGAGTGACTTCTCAAATCCTTTTCTATTTCATTAAAACATTCTGACATGCAGTCTCCCAAAATGGCCACCAGAGACAAAAGAGCCCAAATGTAGCCCAAATATCACCCAGATGTAGCCCAAGTATAGCCCAATGACAGAATGTCCCAGAGTGTTCTAAAGAACAACTAGAGCGCTAACAGTCCTACTTATTACAAAGGTATGGCACACCTGAAGCCATCTTGATTGGAATAAAGTGGTAACTCTTAAAACATTTAATTTAAAAAGGAACAAAATGAGGGGGTATATTTTGCCATATGAATTATGATTAGTGCTGCAGAAAGAAAAATTAGGGCACATTTTGAGTGACTTCTCAAACCCTCTTCAATTTCATTAAAAAATTCTGACATACAGTCTCCCAAGATGGCCACCAGAGACAAAAGAGCCTAAATGTAGCCCAAATATCACCCAGATGTACCCCAAGTATAGCCCAATGACAGAATATCCCAGAGTGTTCTAAAGAACAACTAGAGCGCTAACAGTCTTACTTATGACAAAAGTATGGCACACCAGAAGCCATCTTGATTGGAATGAAGTGGTAAGTCTGAAAACACTCAATTTAAAAAGGAACAACATGAGGGGGTTAATTTTGCCATAGAAAGTATGATTAGTGCTTCAGAAAGAAAAATTAGGGATCATTTTGAGTGACTTCTCAAATCCTCTTCTATTTCATTAAAAAAATTCTGACATGCAGACTGAAACATGCACTTTGAATACCAGCAGCAGACGTCCCTGGTGAGCAGTAGCTTTACTACAGTGATCTAATGTGCAACTAGAGTGCTAACATTCAGAATTTATGGCAAATGTGTGACACATCTGAATGCCTTCTTGATGGAACCAAAGTAAACAAGCATTGAAAATGCAATAGATCTCGCCCTCGTTTAAGTTAAAGCCATTCTGTTTGTAATGAGGTGGCTTTTTAGCTTTGCTTTTATTAGTGTTTTTTCAACTTTCATGTAAATAACATGCATCTGTATGCATATAAGTATATGTATGCATGCATTTATGTTTGTATTTATATAGATATACAGATGATATATGTTTATATATGTATGTATATATATATATTCACTGAAAAAACCATAGGTTATAGACCATATATAGTTAGGAATTAGCATTTACAAAACCTTGAAAATTCACTGAAAAAACCATAGGTTATAGACCATATATAGTTAGGAATTAGCATTTACAAAACCTTGAAAATTCACTGAAAAAACCATAGGTTATAGACCATATATAGTTAGGAATTCGCATTTACAAAACCTTATTTTACTCACACAAAACCATTGAAATTCCATATATAGTTAATTGCACTAACTATATATCGCGCACCCGCAATCCACTGCTGATGATGTCACATATTACATCATTCATGACATGGTCAGTGACATCACTGATGACATCACTGATGACATCTCAAATGACATCACTGATGACATCACTGATGACAACATCCAGTGACTGTATGTTTCTGTAAAGTTAAAATATGTCTTACATATTGAAGAATGAGTGGATGTATAAGTGTCTGGATGAAGGATTTAGTAGGTGCATGACTGACTGTATGAGTGAGTGATTAAATGTGTCTCACTGAGTGCATGGGTTAGTGACTAAACTGTCTTAATTTGTGCATCATTATGTCTGTTGTTCTGTAAACTGTTGCATGTGTTGATAAGTAGCTATATGAGTAACTATATGGGTTATTGATTGGTTGCCCAAGTATTTGTATGGGAGACTGAGTGTGTGTGTGGGTGGCTGGGAGGTGTATGACTCTGTGCATAGATGTGTGAGCAGTTGATTCACTAGATGTATGGTTTCAAAAGTGCATGTGGAAACAACTGTATGGGCGGTTGACTGTGTGCATGAGTGTATTGGTGAGTGAATGGATATCTCAGTGCTACATGTCAAAGTAAGTACATATGTAAAACACAGTACATGTGAGAGTTGACATATATAAATAACTGTGCATAAGAGCCAGTGAATGTGTGAGTGGCTGTATGGATCATTGTGAACTTGTATCAGGGATTGTATAAGAGAGTAAATATGTGTTAGTATATGTTTGAATAAGTAAAGTTTGTATAACTGTATAGTTGAGGAAATGGAGGTGTGATTGATTCTTTGCATGACTGACTAGGTGTGTGAGTAACTCCATGGATGAGTGACAGTCTGTGAGTGTCTGTTTACACTGATTGTATCTAAGGTTATATTAGAGTCTGAAGAGGTTCATCGTATTATCACATGAATGATATCATCAGTGATGTGATCAGTAATGTCAAATGAGATGTCATCAGTGATGTCATCAGTGATGTCATTTGAGATGTCATCAGTGATGTCATTTGAGATGTCATCAGTGATGTCATCAGTGATGTCACTGACCATGTCATGAATGATGTAATATGTGACATCATCAGCAGTGGATTGCGGGTGCGCGATATATAGTTAGTGCAATTAACTATATATGGAATTTCAATGGTTTTGTGTGAGTAAAATAAGGTTTTGTAAATGCGAATTCCTAACTATATATGGTCTATAACCTATGGTTTTTTCAGTGAATATATATATATATATTTGTTTTTTTTATTTTGTTTGATTAATTAAAATCTTACAAAACATAGCTGATATATCAACAATTTTATATATATACACACACACACACACACTGATTCTGTGTGTGAGTGGGTGCATGTGTCGGAATTCGTCTGTGAGTGGGTGCATGAGTGAATGGGTCTGTGAGTATCTGTGAGAGTGTCTGAGTTGTTCTGTGAGTGGGTGCATGCGCGCATGAATGGGTTCTGCTTTTTTCTGCTCACTTCTGACCTTTATTTTGCCTCTTGCTGCTCATTTCTGACCTTTATTTTGCCTCTTCCTTTTAGTTTCTGTTCTCTATTTTGCCCCTTTCTGCTTGTTTCTGACCTGTATTCTGCCTCTTTCTGCTCATTTCTGATCTCTATTCTGCTCCTTTGTGATCATTTCTCACCTTTATTATGGCGCTTTCTGCTCGATGCTGACCTTTATTCTGCCTCTTTCTGCTTGTTTCTTGATGGGGTCCGGTTCACAAGGGTAGGATCAGGTACCAAGCGGGTGCCTGGCAACGTCAGCGGTGTGCCATATTTGCCACCACCCCCCTTCCGAGACCCATGGTGTAATTAATATTTACACCTCATGTGCAATCTGGTTTCTCTAAATAGAGCTACCCCTGACAAATTTTGGATTGCATTTTTTCAATTTCGAATTTTTCACATTTCACGTCCTCTGGTTAGGGTGGGCCTTAGTGCACCCACACCACTGAGGTACAGATTGTTGGTCCTGATGAATGACTTAGGCAGAAACATGTTGACCCCACATAAAGGGATATAGCTGACCAATCTATCCAGCTGTTTTATCCCACACCCTGTTTTTAACGTGTAAATTGGCCATCTAATAAATTGTGTTTTTTTTTTACCCAATTGATACACTTTTAACCACCACATTTAGATTCACTTGTCACACAATTCAAGACCTGCTCCGCAGTACTTCTGGCATTGAAGCACACCGGGGAGGCTTTCAGCCTCTCCCGGTGGGGCCCGATGATGAAGCATGTCACCAACCAGTTTGGTGAGTGAGGGCTTTCCGAAGAATCTAATTATATTCTTCATGCTTGCTCTTCTTGTAAGAAGGCACACTCTTTTGTTGTTTTCATTACCTTGACTGGGGGACCAAGAGTGTTCCTATTTATCTTTCCCTCTCTCTCTTGTTGATTCATGCTTCCTCTGGGTCAGGCAGATGGTAGTTATCCTATAGGAAAGTGCAGCTGTGCGTGGGGAGTAGAGGGAGCTCTCCCTGGTTCACAATATGAGGCTAAACACATCAATGCAACAGATGTGATGGGTGATGTAGTTGAGCTTTTACGCAGAGACTCACCAGCACCCACCACCCAAGAGGGACCACCAGAATAATGCACATACCTCAATGTACTTAGCATTTCCAAAACACACCATTTACAGGTGAGCTTGTTTCCGTCCTACAGGCAGTATCCTCAATAGGGCATGCCCCCACCAGACTGCATTCCTGGATTGGACAGCATGATGCGAACAATGCCTCCAGCAGTACTCAGAGGAGGTGATTGTACATTTCAGTCATCAACCTCTCTGCAAATGCCACACCATGAAACTAGAGTGCCCAGTCATCCCCCTACAGACAGGCCACACACCCCAGACTGGTCAGAATGGTATGGACATACCTTTTCCCAGACAGTATCCCCTATAGAACCCAAACCATGAAAGGAGCACGCCTCCATCACTATCTTGAAGATGATATTTCACCATCATGCCATGCTTCCATGACCCTTCACAAAGAAAAAGTATGCTGCAACACCATCCTCAAGAGGTCATGTCTCACCATAGCATTATCTCCACACTTTTCCAGAAATACAGCACCCTGGGCATACCATCCTCTAGAAATCATCACTCAACGGAATCAAAAGCATATATTACTATCTATCTCTATTGTACTGAAAGGTGAATATCCAATGTATGTATACTACCTCTACCATCTAACGTTTAATAACTGTATATTGTAAAGGGTTCCGATACCCTCGTGGGTCATGTTCACGCTATATAAAACTTTATAAATAAATAAATTCCCCACACCGTGTACTCAAAAGGATATACCTCTCTTAGACAAGAGTCTCCAGACTTGACACCATGAAGAAAAGAGGGTTGAGGTCTCTCCGAAAAGCATTTGCACAGCATCTTTCAATAGACATGGCCATTACAGTTAGCACTTCTCACTATGCATCAAGAAATTAGCATGCACCTCCCACAGACAGCATTGTCAATAGTTATCCCTCCTGCTGACAGATCACTATAGAGAAGGTACATCGTTCTCATGGAGACAGTCAGTCAGAGAAAGGACATGCCCTTCACCTAAAGACATAGCACCCCTGTGGTAAAATGCCCCACACACAATAACACAGACAAGACTACAAAAACTGGCCCCAAGACCAACCGGTTTATTTTTCCACACATCTCCTACATATAAGGCTCCCTACCACAGATCCAGCGTCCATTATTTCAATACAGATTGAGGACTATTCTTCCACATCCCATCCATGACAATAGGTAAGCAAACACAACCCTCGCCGTTTCTGGGGACAGCAAGACACTGTGGCAACCTCAAAAAAGACAAAGCACAGCATTAAAGGCATAGCATCTCCAACAGATGGAAACCCCTTACTTTGAGGGGGGAGCTCAACTCCATGTGTTGAATTGGGCTCAAGGAGACCCCATTCTTTATTTTCTCGAGAGTGATGGCACTACTTGTTACATGTCAGTTGAAGGACAACCGCCACATTACCCATCACGAGCAAGCAGTGAAGTATTTCTGCCATGTGTAAGAGTTTTTGGAAAGCCTGGGAGAAAGGCAATTATGGTGGTGATGGTGCAAGGTTTCACATGTTAAGAGACTTGCTCGGATTCAATCTCGAAATAACTCAGTCAGTCAGTCAGTCAAAAAGTACTTTATTCGGTTCATAACAAAAACCATAAAAGTATACTAAACATGAGAAGTCAAGGCCACATTTGAAAACAGTACAATAAAAATGTGCAAAATAGCAATATATGCAATACATTATCAAGACTAAAAGATACAAATTATCAATGTGTACAAGGGAAAATTTCATTGCTACTGCAAATGTCAGTTAAAAACTATAAAAATATTTAAAAAAGAGAAAGAGCTCAGTCACAATTCATCAATTTGCCTACCGCTATGTTAATTCATTCCATTTAATTTTCTTCTTTAATCTTATAGCTACAGTCAAGAAGTTGGCTATATTAAAAATCTCCCAGACATTCATCAGCAGCTGCAAATACAAAAGGGCTGGTTTGACTTGCTTAAAGCCCTTATCTCTAATAAGAGGAATAATAAACCGTTTGCGGATGGGAAAGATGTTCACAAAAAAACATAAAATGCACAGTGTCCATAATGGAGAATCCGTCACACAAACAGATCCCCAAATCTTTCTCCCTGGTCCACCCAGGACGTTCTGTGAGAAGAAGGTGGAATTTATTCAATCTGAATCTCATCAATAAGAATCGGTGATTTGCGTTATTAACGATTCTTAAGTAGGGCTCAATTTCACCTGAGGTTTTTAATAATTGATGAGCCCTTACTGTTTGCTTACCCAGCTCCTTGTCCTCTCTGGCCAAACAAGCCATTAGCTTATGCGTGTCTTTTACCCATTTCACATCACACTTCACTAGTTTATTTGGTAAGTTAAACATTTCTGGGCGACCCAGTTCAACAGCTAATTTTTTGACATAGCTCAGCCAGGGGATAAGATGGCCACATTCGAGAGCTAGGCAATCCCGGAGTATTTCACGATTCAACTCCAACTCAGGGTTCAACCAGATTGAGATCCATTTTATCAATGGGGCTGTAGCTATGCCATCTTCTAGGTGTCCCACCCCACACTCCTGATGAGCGATGAAACCGGAGGTTGATTGGGGGACGGATAAGATAGATTTCAAGAACTTATCCCTGCCACCTGTATTGCCTTTACGTTATTAAACCCCCAAAGATCCGCTCCGTACATAGCTAATGAGATGCATTTGGCTTCATATATCTTTAACACCGCTTTCAGTGGTTTAACACCCAGTTTACGAGCAAAACCCAAAGCAGCAAAGATGGACCTTGCAAAAACGTTACGTTTTGCTGCCAATTGGGGTGAACATGTGGACTAATCGTCAAAGATGACTCCTAAATACGGGAAGGTCGAGACCCTAGACAGGACATTCCCTTCGCAGTGCAAAGTTTTAATCCTTTTTGGTTTTGTACCCATAATCATTACATGCGATTTGGAGAAATTGACACTGAGATCCAACGCTTTCATAAAATCAGCAAATGAATTTAAAATACATTGCAATCCTACTGCTGTGCGTGCTAGGAGAGAGTCATCATCCTCATATAATAATGCCGGGATGAAGAGCTTGCCTACCCTTGGTATATCCTTACACACCTTTGTTAATACAGTACCAAGATCGTTGATGTATAAGGTGAAGAGTAGGGGGGCCAAAATACAGCCCTGCCTGACCCCATTAGCGATACTGATCTTTCCAGTACAGTTGCCCATACGGTCGTATCTAACTGTGGCCGATAGGTCCCTATGAAGATCGGCAAGGAAGTACACAATGTTTTTTTCAACGCCAAGTTTAAGGAGCAATTTCCATAGTTTGGACCTGTTCACACGGTCGAAGGCAGAGGAAAGGTCCATAAAAGGAAAATATAGCGCGCCCCTATTGGCTATTGTGTATTTCCCAATTAAAAGTTGGAGATTGAGGCTTTGGTCTATTGTGCCTCGCCCTTTCCTAAACCCAAATTGCAAGCCTGAAAGGGTGTTTGTATCAGCCAACCATCCTGTGAGTTTACCTAAGACCACCCGACCGAGGACTTTCACAGCAGAGTCACTGAGGGAAATCGGGCGGTAACAGCTAGGTTCCCCTTTATTTCCCTTCTTAAAAATGGGTACAATAACTGATTCAGACCAGGTACCCGGGATACCTGATTTACATACCCTATTAAAAACATTAGTTAAAACCTTTGACCAGGTCTTGACATCTGATTTAAAGAGGTCGGCTGGGACGCCATCAGGGCCAGAAGCCTTGTTACTTGTCATCTTACTGATGGCCTCACCACCTCTATCTCAGTCACCAATAAAGTATAGGGATCCCCAATAGGTGAGGATGTAGCCACCTCCCCTGGGTTCCCCCCTTCATAGACTGATTTAAAATGTGAACGCCACACCTGTTCCTGTATGCCACAATCCAGTTGGCCATTACAGGGATCATGAAAAAAAGGTTTGTTGACCACTGCCCAGAATTTGGAGCTATTCTTAAGTACATCAATAGAAGTTAGTTCTTCCCAGGCCTCGTCTTCAATTTCCCGTCTTCTGACTTCCCGGGCGTCTTTGTAGACTTTCCTTAGAGAAGCCACAACTGACTTATCCACAGGTTTATGTTTCAGGGCCGCCATCAACTTTCGATGGGCTATCGAGCAGTTGTGGTCAAACCAGCCCTCCCCAGCACGGTCCTTATCCTTGCCTGGTCGTCTAAGGTCATCCGCGACCTGTGAACAAATTTTGTTATATGCCTCTATGACCTCTATGTTCCCAGCTTGCACATTCATACATGTGTGAAACTCTGTTCCCACCTTAGTTAATAAGTTGTTGTAAAAATCTCCGGGTACAACTCTGCTCCATCTAATTCTACGGGCCTGGTCCGTTGGGCGGATATCTGACTTGTCCGTCCTATTGTGACATAGCTCTGGCCATTCAATCAGATCCATCATGGTAAGAGCCACTGGGTTGTGGTCGCTAAAACTTGACCAGACAGCTGAGTAACCATAAATCCTGTCACCCAGCGTAGAACTAATAAAAATATAATCAATGATAGAGGGGGTTCCGTTTCCTTTAAAGGTGGGAACCTCCTCATATAATATCCCCAACCGATTAGATACTTCCTGAGTTATAGTACCCTCTGCTCCTTACTAAACTTAGGACAGCCTCTCTAGAAATACTACCAAATAGGTATGATAACAGGTAATCCTTGACTGTCTCAATACCCGCAAGGAATAGATAAACACCACCTCCTCCTCTGCCTAATACTTGTGTACTATCTTTTTATTCCTTCCTATGACTTTCTCCCGGTACTCTTCATTTTCACTACGTTTCCATAAAAATGAAATGTCAACTGTTTGAGTTAACTGGACTATGTCCTACTAAAATCTTTCTCTGTAATAACTAATATGAACAAAATTGTGCCCTGCCAGTATCTTTCTGTATGTTAAATAAAATGAACTGATGTTATGCGGGATATCATGAAATTTTATCAACTCACTGGCCCAAATGTTCTAGTAAACTGTGTTAACCACTGTACACTGCCTAGCACAGAGGCATATTTTTAAATACTGTTTATTTACTTTTAGAATCAAGATGGTAGTGTCCTGAGGAAGACACCTTACTGTGTCGAAACGCGTAGACAGGAAACCATCTCTCCACTATACTACCTCACTGTACAAACAAACAATGTGTATCTGGTAAAAGAACCTTTTTATCATGTTTTATTAATATGTCAATGATTTATTTAATGACACTTTTTTATCAAACTTATTCAAATGTACTTTCTGTGCTAATTTAGTGTCTTATCATTCATTTTTTCTTTGTTTACTATTTGAATTGTGCCAGTGTTTATGTGCTTGCCTGGGTACTTTACTTTTCACATATTATTTGCCCTGACCCAGGAACTTTATCCATATCAGGGGGTCCTTGTTTCTACACATATGGGAACCTCCTCATCCAACATACAAGGGAGTATTAAACCATTATCTGCTAAAATAGTTTCAAGGAGTTCTCCCTGTGCGGAGTGCTCAAAATGGGTATCTTCTTGCTCTGTGGGGCCTAAACCATCTTATACCTGACATTTATCCGGGCAACCATGAATATTAAAGTCTCCCAAAATTATAGTAGCACATAGATTTCAAGAAAGTGTTTCAACGCAGCAAGGTGTTCAATAGTGGTAGCTCTGTCATAAGAATTATAAAAATTAATAATCAGTACAACCAATTTGCACTGCCAGGCAGTGTGGTGACCCAGTATGTAATTGGGTGTGGGTCCCAGGGATACTGGCCGAGTTCAATGTTACCAGCCCACCCTTTGCCCTCCCCATGCTAGAGGCGACAGCTGGAATACAGTAGGTTGTGTAGCCATATAGGCTAAGAAGATTCTCAGTATCCCATGTTTCTTGTAGCCCAAAGTTATCTGACCCACATAAAAATGTTCTCCAGATCGGGTAATCTAATTTATTTTTTAGGCCAGCAATGTTCCAGGTTACAAGCTTTGTGCGTGCCCCCGGAACTGATTGGCCCACCCTATCTATGGGGGGAATACTAGGTGCAGGTGAGTCCTTACTCTGAGCTTCAGATGGGATGGCAAAGGTAAGAGGGACTTCTGGGGTTGCTAGTCACTCAATATCCTCCAGATTTGAAAATGCATCGAATCGGTTTAAAACGGGTACAGAGAATTCATATGGGCTTTTCCCCAATAATGGGTATCTATGCACTGACATGGCATGTGGTTCCGCTACATGATTTCTATAAAAAAAAACCTAAGGGGACCATCCCAATGCTCTCCTCTAGGCCGTACCTTGTACCCGCCCTTTCCAGGATCATTTTCACAATACGTGATGAAGCAAAATTCAGTATAACACAATCCCCTCTATAGGTTTTGGTAGATGTTCCTACCCAGGGTATCTTGCGTGCTATTCTGAATTGCTTGAACAGGCCACCCCCCAAACCAGACAGATTATTTACATGGTACAGGGCCTTGTTACGTAGTAAGGTCCAATGTTCTTCTACTCCACTCTGTAAAGGGGGGACATTAGTTAAAATCACTGTGAATGGAGTGGCCTCAGGAGGGAGATCAATTCTCTCTTGTGTGGACTGTAACGAGTAAGTCCCTCTACCCTTGGGCTTGTTAGCGGAGACTCTTTTGCCTTCTCTAATGGTTGCATTGGGCTGCAGACTCAGATTTCCTGGTGGGTTTGGCACCGTAGCCCCTGAAAATGCAACACCCCCGGTGTCCACCACCATCCCAGTCTGCGTCTGCTCAGACCCCATGAACCCAGGCGGGACAATAGGTGTATTAAGGCCTCCACCCTGTCTGCTGGCTGCTATGGTCGACAGTTGCTGTTCGATCTTCTCAAGCCTTTTTTCAATCTTGGAGAGTTTACAGGAGAAGGGTCCCAAAAGTTCTAATAACTTCTCCTCAATTTTAAGGACTATTCTATTCTCCAGGTTGGACATCATCTGCGCTATTCCCCCCCTGTGAACCTGCATCCAACCCGGTACTAACACTTGCGCTTGTGGCAGCTTCCTCTCCCACACATCCCTTCCTCCCCCGTGTACCACCCCCTTTTTGGACACTTTGCTAGCCTGTTGTAATGCGGCTGGGACATTTCCTGCTTTCCTCTTGACTGCAGTTATATTTACAGGTGTGTCTCCCCGGTTTACTTGATTGATACGTTTTTGTCGAGTCTGGGTGTTTGGGGGGGAAGGAAAGGTAGGGGAAGGATCTATTTCTATGACCTCCAGTGGGGACATTAATGGGGCCGAAGAAGATGGTATAGTCGCCTGATCTTTTCTAATGGCCTCCAGTGCCTCTGGCACTAACAACACTACTGGACCAGTAGCGACAACGCCAATGTAGGAGCGACGATGTTCCAGGGACAAGCTTCTCTGCGTTAACTCAATTTCCCGGGATAGGGAATTTTCCGCTCTTATCAAAAAAGAATCAAGTGTCCCCACAGCCCGTGAGACCCCCACCCCCTTATCACCAGACTTGCTCATAGGCTACAGTAATCAAGAGGCAGGGAGTATATTGGAAGTATTAATATACGGGGACCACATGGGATAAAGAAGGAAAAAGAAGAAACAATCAAATGTCACTGACCATCAGCTAATGTCACTGTTCTTTAGCAGGCAAGCCAGTAGTCAGGCGAAAGAAATGTGGCCCTGCCCTGCCTTATCCTGGCTTTGACGGGCCCGCCCTTGGACCAAGCTTCGCCTGGGCACGCCCGCACACGTCTTGCGCCGCGGGAGTCGCCCTGGTTTTTTAAGCGCCTCCGGGTGCTTTCCTATGGCGTCGGCTTTGTGCGCGGTCCCGGTACACCCTGGGAACTGTGGTTCTTTGGCCCCTCTGCGCCACTCGCCGTGCAAGCGGCCGCATCACTCCCACTGCACACCCAGTACTGTTTTCCAGCTCCCGGTGGTCCTTCAGGTAAAGGGTGTATGGCAGGTATAGGCAGGCAAAGTTCAACAAAATTAAGTTCAAGAAATGGCTCCAGCACCGTGGGAGTCGCCCTGGTGTTTTATGCGCCTCCGGGCGCTTTCCTATGGCGCCGGCTTCGTGCGCGGTCCCGGTGCGCCCTGGGAACTGTGGTTCTTTGGCCCCTCTGCGCCACTCGCCGTGCAAGCAACCGCGTCACGCCCACTGCACACCCGGTCCTGTTTTCCAGCTCCCGGTGGTCCTTCAAGGTAAAGGGTGTATGGGCAGGTATAGGCAGGCAAAGTTCAACAAAATTAAGTTCAAGAAATGGCTCCCACGCCGCGGGAGTCGCCCTGGTGTTTTAAGCGCCTCTGGGCGCTCTCCTATGGCGTCGGCTTCGTGCGCGGTCCCGGTGCGCCCTGGGAACTGTGGTTCTTTTGCCCCTCTGCGCCACTCGCCGTGCAAGCGACCGCGTCACTCCCACTGCACACCCGGCCCTGTTTTCCAGCTCCCGGTGGTCCTTCAAGGTAAAGGGTGTATGGGCAGGTATAGGCAGGCAAAGTTCAACAAAATTGAGTTCAAGAAATAACTCATAATGCACTAATAAACATGTTTCGTATTACTAATAATGCACCACACAACATTTCTAGTATCCAGGGGAAGCTTTCCTATGTGCTTTTACTAACAGTAACTCAAGTGATTTAAAATGACCCTCGCAATGTGGGAACTTTTCTGCGCATGCGTCTGTCACACTCACTTGACATGACGTACTCTCTGCTTTGGTGGGAAAACTTTGCTTCTGCGCACTAGAACTAAAGATGGCTGCTCTGTGTTTCACATGCTGATGCTTGCACTGCTGCTTGTACTAAACCCTGTTCGTTCTACCTATTCACTACCGCCATAGTTAAAATAAAGTAATGGGGATAGAGTAGAGATAAGTGGTATACAGTGCATTCATTTATTCATCGTTCTAAAATTGTTTCTCTTTGACTTTGCTACTAGCTCGTATTTGTGCCTGATGTGTCATTGCTGAACTCCATCTTGAGACTCTCAACGCGCATATGTTGAAATCCCTCGAGTCCACAAGCTATGGCATTGAAACCGTGCCAGTGACAGTCTTGCCTGCAATGCGCCTGGGAAGATTAACTTTTACCCTCAAGAAGGAAGACACCTTATAAATCTTCGTATACATTGTATTTGTTATTGAAACACCCATTGTTGGGAGGAATAAAAGTGCATGGGAAAATAAAACTATGGCACGGAACATTAACTTAAATATTTGAATGAACTGACCTCATAACTGGAATGGTGTGATGACCTCTCCTCATCTTTTGACCAATCAAATTGAGGGAATACACATATTTGCAACATTTGGTGGTGGTACACTGCCCTAGAAAATGGTATAACTAAGGTAGGCTTAGCTAGTTAGATTGTCCGACTTGTCCAAATAGCTGACCTGTCACCGACCCAACATACTCAATAGGCGACCGAGAGCAGAGGTGCTGGCGGAGCCCTCTGTCAGAAGATTCGATACCCCAATCGGGGTTCTGGGAAGGAGTTTGATAACCCAATCGGGGTCCGACTGTTAGTTGCAGAGAGGGTGTGACGCTGGCATTGCACTTTAGCTGTGGGTGCCGGACCTGACCTGCAGTGGTCCTGTTCTGGTCCACTTTGGTCCGTACTTGTCCTGATTCTGGTCTACACCTGTCCTGTCGGCACCTGAATTATCGGGGTCCTATCCTTTTGATGGGATATGAATACGATGAATACATATTATTGGCCTAATATATACAATATAACCTTATAACTGCATGTTAGCATTACATTATTTGCATAGCATTATTATTGTCAGGAGTGATTCACTGAAGTGCTGCCTAAACCTATTGGTATGACCGAAGCCATCTTATTTCGTTTCTCTGTCTCCTAACTTGGTTTCCCTGAAACCACGTGACTAGGCTTTCTGCATGAAACCACTGTGGCAGACCTAGCTGTCTGCCCTACTCGTTAGTTTGTAGCTTAGGGAAACCCAAGGTCACACCTGCCCTTCTTGTGAGAAGCGCACATTCTAGCAGAGCCCGTTCCTGTCCTCCCTGAGCTACAGATAGAAAGGGAGGCACCTTACTGACCTGCCCCCGCAATAGCTTAGGCCCAGCTACTAGCAATCAATTGTGCCTTATATGGGTCTTCCTGCTGGCTCACTGGCAAGTTGTGTCTTTCCTAGTAAGGTGATATCATACTATGTGTGAATCGTATATATGCTTTGCTGTGCTTGTGTGTAATCAGTCTCCTCTGCGCACCTCCGAGGGTCGTGTAGACTGAGGCTCCCCTGTCAGGGCCTGTATCTGCAGAATAAACGATTGAACCTTCTCCATTGCCGACTGACTTATTATTTACGAATATGGTATATGGGCTATTGGTGAGTATAGTCCAGTAGTAGAATATTTTGGTTCCTTCAGTTGGCGACTCCGCCGGGACTCCGCGATAGGGTCGTCCCCTTCTGTAAACAGGAGTAGATGGGACAGGGAGGAGTTCTGGCCAAGTGGGTGGACGGAAAGAGAATCCTGATTTGAAACACCCGTTTTGTGGTACGAAAACCAGAAATTCCACTCTCGAGCACAGTATCCCTCCCAGCTGCTGAAGACCCTACGCCGGAGTCCTACGGGCTTAACCCGAGAGAAGAACAGACTGTGTCGGTCTGTCTAGGAGTCGGCAGTGGAGAATTCGCAATCGACCTGAGTGCACCAGGTGAGTGAATTTCTGATTGTATTCGGATAAGAAACACTTGGAAGAAGTGTTTTCCTCGGTAGCGGTTAACTGCATTCTGAAGGTGGCCGGGGAAGCCGGACCACAAGGGAATCGGAGGGGCTGACATTGAGGCAAAGTGGCTGCGCGGGTAAACGCCTCGCGGACTTATTTGGTGAAAATTTGAGATTACACCTGGAGCCTTAGCGGGGTACTGAGTTACTCGCTCGGCCGAATCCTCTTCGGGAAAGCCCTGGGAGCAACTGGGTAAGCTAGGGTTCTGGAGCTGCATGCCCAGACGCCCGGCCCAACCAGAACAGGACCATGGGATGGCCTGTAAGAGGGTTCGTGGTTCGCCTATCAGGTGATCCCAGAGCAGTCTAGCGACTGTTCCTTTTGTTGTTGAATTTTGTTGGTCTGGAATTCTGTTGAATCGGTTCCCCGAACAGGAGTTGACGGGCTCTGTTCGTTCAGAAGACATGTCATCTGCATAGAATAAGTATTCAGTACTGAAAAGGTTATTGCCTTGTGACGCTTTACAGCGCTTTATGGCGAGAAAATAGAGGAATATGAGAGTGTGAGTGGTGAAGAGGACGCGTCCGAATGTGAATGAATTTTTGGAGTATATGAATAGAATTGTGTGAACATTATAATGTCTTGTTTTAGTAAAATATGTTTCGGGTGCTGCTGTCGGCGAAATAAACGGCTGGAAGAAAGACAGCCTGCCCCTCCCGAGGGCAGTCCCAGTTTTGATATGTATGTGAAACACGGTCTTACACCGATTTTGTTTAATACGATTTGGAATAAGTATACCAAAGATCATTCTGATTTGCAATGGCCTCTAACGGGGTCGTTTGATGAGAAAAAGATTAATTACATTCAAAGCAAACTGTTTATAAAGAAAAGCCGTCAGTCGATGTTTGACTCCTTGAACCTATGGTTGAAGGAGGCAAAACAACGATGGATAAGAGAAGAGAAATTGGGAAAACTTAAATCAGGACAGTCACCCAGAAAGCTATAGCTTATGATAAAGGAAAGGTGGAAGAAAATATCGCACAAATGGATAGGCAGTTTTGCTTAGAGACTGATAAAAGTTATGTGACTCGACCAGAGGCAGGAGATGAAATTGAGGATTTATTAGAAGCCCGAATACCCCTCCTTATGCCCCACAAGGATTGTACCCAGCCGTGCATTTGCTACGGACGGGTCAAATTGGAGCAGCATCGGGAGCACCGGTAACGGCTGCCACGGCCCCTGCTGATGGATCAGTACGAAGTGCGTTACTCCCCCCTCCCACTCTTCGACCAACTACCTCACCTTTGATATCCCTACAGCCGGATGCGGCTGTCCCTTCCCTTTCACACCCTGTATTTCTCTCCCCTCCAACTCAAGCCGCTATAGATCCCCGATACTCGGCTTGCCTAGATACCACACCCAAACGCCTTAGACCGGACTTGAGTGATCAGCGAGTCTACACTAGGTCGTCATTGGGTACGGAGGAAAGGAAGGCCATAGTGATTCAGGCATCCCAGTGGATGCGGAACTCCATTTACACCTTGGAGGACATTTGGAGTACCATAAAAGACTTTGTACCAGTTGCACAGCAACTGGCATTAGAGAATATGGCAATCCGATTGATATCACTAGGGGAGCAGTGTTTCAAGGAGGGAATACCCCCTCAGATACTGCGCGATATCAGAGATCGAGCTTTTAAATTCCATTTACAAGCAGATGAAGTATATCAGAACGTAGCAACTCTGGTGCAGTATCACGAACGAATGCACCGAAAGTGTGCTGATTGGGGAGCGCAGCACCCCATGTGAGAGGTACATCCCCTCTTTTATCCTGAACTACCTGAATTAAGGGATGCCGGTGGCCAGGTGACTAGGGCTCGAGTAGACGCTAGGCTTCAGGAACAATGGGTTTATACCCCTTGGTAACGAAGCGAGGTCCTTACTCTAAAAGCTCAGCTTCCTGACCCCCGTAAAAATACCACTGCTTACTATAAAGAATAGACTGAGGCCGCCAATTCTGCTATCATGACAATACCTGATATTGAGCTGTTCTTTGGCCTTTTGATGCCGGTAGACATTTGGAGACAAATACATGGCACGGACCATGGCCCTGAGTTGGGAGGAACATGGGACCAATTGAAAACCTGGGACAAAGAACGAAAACCTGGAGAAAAACCTAGAGACGAGGTACTAGCAGTCCCGGCTAAGATTATTACTTATAAGCAAACTCTCCTCCCTCCTAGAAAAGTTGATTGGGACAAATTGACCGCCTGTAGACAGAAGAAGGATGAAAGCGAGTCAGATTTCTTTACCAGGTTTGAGAAAGTCTTTAAAGATTTTAGTGGGCAAGACCTATCCACGGAAGGCGGGATACGGTTGTTTGTGAATAGGTTTGTTACAAATTTGTGCCTTATATGGGTCTTCCTGCTGGCTCACTGACAAGTTGTATCTTTCCTAGTAAGGTGATATCATACTATCTGTGAATCGTATATATGCTTTGCTGTGCTTGCGTGTAATTAGTCTCCTCTGCGCACCTCCGAGGGTCGTGTAGACTGAGGCTCCCCTGTCAGGGACTGTATCTGTAGAATAAACGATTGAACCTTCTCCATTACCGACTGGCTTATTATTTACGAATACGGGATATGGGCTATTGATGAGTATAGTCCAGTAGTATATTATTTTGGTTCCTTCACTTTATCCCAGCCTGTGGCCAGGGTTGGTCTTCACACCATTCTAGGTAATTATAAATTTGTGTGGGTATGTCATTGTACTGTTTCCCTTTTCTTACCCTTCCTATGTTTAAATGCTTAAAGAAAGTTTCATAATATTTTCACATCATCTTGCTTTGATTATGGTCTTCTTAATGGAACGAGCTTTGATTGAATTAGTATGGACAATATCAAACAAAGAAAGAGTGTCATGCGCAAAGAGGTCTGTGTTAGAGCACAGAGGCAAAGACTGTTAGAAATTCCCTTTTATGGACACAGTGGAAACCTTTTAGGGATTTATTGGAAGCCCTCACTCACCAACCTGGTTGGTGACATGCTTCATCATCGGGCCCACCAGGAGAAGCCGAATGCCTCCCTGGTGTGCTACAACGCCAGATTACTGCAGAGCTGGATTTTGTGACAGTGATGTGAAAAAGTGATGTTAAAAATGCCTAAGACGGTACCAACCCAAAAATGTTTTTATTCACTGGTCAGTTTAGACATGGTTAAAAGATATGTTTGGGATAAATACCACAGATTATGATGGGAGTTTCCACTTATAGTGGGGTCAACATGTTTCTGCCCTATTGAGTGTGTGATTTACATGGGCATTGGTCAGGACCGTGTATCGTGTACCTCGGCGGTATGGGCGTGCTAAGGCCCACCCTAACCAGAGGACGTGAAAGTTAAAAAGTTGCTCTATGTGTAAAAATCAGTGCAAGAAAACAACACAAACCACAAGTTGTGGGAATTACCTCAATTCAGAGGAACCTGTGTAGTTTGTGTTCTAAAAGATCCACGCCCCATGGATCTCGGGAGGGGGTGGAGGCGACTATGGCACACCGCCTGCAACGCCTAGCACCCGCTCGGCACCTAGCTTCTCCTGCTCCGGACCCCGTGGATTAGTATGGACAGTGACATTTAAGAATTTACATAGATAAAGTGTTTAAATCCTTCCTGCGTTTGTGGTTATTTTATGAATGCAAATGTTTATTTACTGCCTATTATGCTAACTCCCTTGATCACTTAAGAGTATAGGTACCGGTGACAAGGATTGGTAAGTCAATGGTATAGGTCCTAATGGTTAATTAAAATTCTGATTAGTGTCGGTTTAGCTGTTCAAAGTGTGCATGTTTTATGGGTCATGGGGAGTATGGTAAAACGAGCAGGTGAGCCCGCGCTCTATCAGTGGAGGAATTTGATCAGTTCCAGAACTTAACTTTCATTCAAAATTCCGGCTACTACTTGTCATTTTGCATTAAGGAATTCAGCGTTCACACACAACACAGCTCACCAAGAGAAATTGTTTGTTCAAACCTGTCTCCTGCGTGACTTTTTTAACTGAAGTACATGCTTGAATAAAAAAAGTAATGTGGGATAGTGGCAAACCACATTTTGCACTTTTGTGAAACATTTATCAAATTTGGGAAGCATTTATGTTTTTTTAGGGATGCATCCTTGCATTGCAAATAAAATCAGTTGATTATGTCTTCCCTTCACTGCACCTACCATAGATTGCATTTCATCAAGCAAGCAACCAGAGAAGACCCCAAAACGCATCTAAGCCAGAAAGTAACCAACACAGTCAATGGGTAAGCGACCGAAATATCACGAACACCTTTTGACACTTTCATTAGCATCCCAGAAAAAATAAAGCAAGATGAGTTCAAAATGTCTCTTCTCACTTGCTGAACCTATAGAGAAGAGACCTCTTAGCTGTAGATATCGCCTTCCTTCCCCTCACAGTGCACCCAGAGGCCAATCATATCTCTGCAGCATCCACTGATGTATCTCTCTGCGTGTATGTGTGGCAATAAAATATGTTGTGTTTAATGTTTTTGTGCTTGCTTGCTCTTTGAATGGGTGTCTTTTGTGCGTTTCTAGGGCAGGTATGTATAGCTTTCCCTGCTGCTGCCCATACTTCAACTGTTCGGTGTACAAGAGTATCTTGACCTGCTCGTGCACATGTGGTACCAGGTTTGTGTGTCTCGCTAAAGCTTGACAAAACCGTTTCACTATACAAAAGCCAATGCAAGTGGTGTTGCCAATGCTTGTTTTTCATTAGTTAGATTCAAGGAGTCGTTTTTGCAGGCAGATCTGAGAGTTAAAATGTAATTTTCACCAAGTAGACAAGCCATTGGACATACCCCCTGTTAGAACCGGGATTTCTGGTTGGCTAAGGCTTACGCCAAAGCCAGGCAGAAACCACCATTCTAGTCAGGGCAAGGGAGTCCACGCCAAGATAACCCCTGCTCACCCCCTTGGTAGCTTGGCACAAGCAGACAGGCTTATCCCGTAGGCAATGTGTAAAGCATTTGCGCACGCACACAACAGCATCAACATCCTAGGCACACCACAAAAGGAACTCCACACAAAGTTATATAAAAATAACTTTTGTATTGTCAAAACACATCAGATAGTAATCACACAATATACATTGTGCCAACTGGCACGGGCAATATTAACAAGGGATTATTTACACCAGGACAGGGCCACCTGGGCCACTGTCAGAGTCAGCACTTAGTAGAACCGATCATACTGTAGTACCAAAACAGCACATATAGCACACAACCAGTACTCACTGGTAACAGGTCGGTACCACCTACGCAACCCTAACCACCTTAGGAGAATGCCACGTAGGGAACCAGGACCTCACTAGTACCACCTGTACTAAAAAGAAAAACCACTTAAGTATCACAATACCTTTAGGGGTATAGGCATGAACACATTACACATGATGCATCACAACATTCAGAGGTGTAGGGAAGAAAACACATGATGCATAAACATACATTCAGCGGTGTAGGGAAAAGCACATGACGCATAAAAACACATTCAGAGGTGCAGTACAGAACAATTGCACAGAAATTACATAAGCCACCACCTGTGACTGTCCCCAGGCTAACTGGCCTCTCTGTGGCTGAAACGCCCTGTGTCCCAAATGTCAGGGCAGGCTGCGCAGGCAGCCAAAGAGATTGCGCAAAGCCTAAACGTGGCAGCTGCACACTAAGTGCTGGGCAGCTGAACCCAATGGGCAAAACACCAAAACACACGTGCAAGCCTTGTGAGCCTTGCTGGGCTCGGGAACAAACTGTGGGGCAAGGTGGGAGCGGCCCGCTGCCTTCTGGGGCCGCTTTACCACTAAAGGAAAATTGCCCCCTTAGACGTTGCAGTCCCTCTTGGGGGACTCGAGAACAAATGTGGAACCCCAGAGCCTCTCAGGGCTCGCCACACAAATATGCCGCCTTGAGCCTCTTGGGCTCTGAAGAACACAATGCCCCCGTCGTTGGAGGGGGCGCGGGCCCTAAACAAATGTGACCCCTTCGTTGGAGTCCCCCCTCTCTGGGGACTCAAAATTACAATGCCGCCAAGAGCCTCTCAGGGCTCGCTAAACAATGTGCCGCCTTGAGCCTCTCAGGGCTCCAAAACAAAGCAATGCCCCTGAGCCTCTCAGGCTCGTAAAACAAATAGGCCCCGGAGCCCTTCAGGCTCTTTAACAAAAGGTGCAGCACTCTGGGGGGAGCGGCCCTCTGCCAACCAGGGCTGCTTGAAAAATTGAAAAACGAACTCGGGGAGCCTCGCAGGCTCTACGGACCTGCCCGGAGCTCTCCACCCGCCCGTTCACACTCACCGGGCTCTGCAGCGGGGAGGCTCCGACGTCGCGATTAACCTCCTCTCTGGTTGCTTTGGTGCTGCGGGGCTCTCCCTCCACTCACGGGAGCCCTGATGGGGGGGGGGGGGGGCACTGGTTTCTTCCTTGTGGCGCAGGAGCGCGGGGTAGGCTCCCACCTGCTTCCTGCTTTCTCTGCTTCTCCTCAGCCAATCAGAGTGCGGCCCTGGCGCTGGGTCCAATCCCAGCACGGCGCTGCTCGTGACGCTGCGGGCTGGTTTCTCTGATGTCTGGGGAGAGCTCGGGCTGCGGTGGTGATTTTCCTTCACCAGTGCAGCGTGGGCACCTGCAAATTAACCCCTACAGCGGGGTATGCACCACACTTAGGGAAATAAAAGAAATAGCGGCAAGGTCCCTGGCCGGGTGGGCACCTGCCAGGGGACTCAAAATATCGGCACATAAGCGGGATAGGCTCCCGGGCCGTCAGTCAGCACACAAGGGGGGATCCCGATGCCGGGGACCCCTCGAGGGCGGCAACTCTGCAGGGTGGGCACCTGCTCCAACCAGTAACGCAAAGAGAGCGCTCCCCAGCGCTAGTAGGGCAAATACAGCGCTGTAAGAAACAGAATCAAAAGTCCAGGCAAAGTCCTGTAGGAAGACGGGGGGGCAAGGCTGGGCCCTGGATGCAGCTCACAGGGTCCTCCCAGGCAGGGAGGCAATCATTCAGTGGCGGTCCTCCTGGTGCCCAGCAGCAGCAGCCCCCCTCAAGAAAGGATCCAAGAAGAGAACACATTTCTGGGGACACAGCCCCTCTTTTATACACCAAATCCTTTGCCTGTGTGCAGGGTGGGGGGAAAACCAGTTGCAGCTGGTTTTGGGGCACTGTGATGTGCTCAGCCACCCTTCCTATTCACTAGTTAGGCTAGGGTCATCAGTCGCACCACAGGGGGTGGAGCCAACATTGTGTGGGGAAAGCCCAGCCCTATTCAGGTCCCAGGTGCACCCCTCCCTCACATCAGCATGCTAATCTCAACACTCCCCAAAGGGGCAGACCCATCCTGACTCCTGGAGCCAGGTTCACCAGCCAGCTCCAGCCAATCACACGCTAGACACAAATTACACAAACATGCCAACTTCTAGAAGTGGCACTTCCACACTAGACACAATCACGCCGCATACATCATTGCGCAGCATTCAATTTTACGAGTCAGCACATACCAAACTTGAGCCTGCACTCCCCACGCATCAGGAACTAACATGGTCACATACATTCCCCATGCATTCCTATGGGAGGGCAGGCCAACCTCACTACATGCACGCACTTTACCCTGGGACACAGGGAAAAAGTGCACCAAGCCAGAAATCACTAATGCCAGGTCACCATCAAAAGCAAAAAGCTCAGGGGTGAACCAGCCAAAAAAACCCGGGTCCAACACCCCGGATCTACAGTTACTGGATTTAGATGAAAAGATGCAAACGCAAAATCACCTGGTGTTGCGGAATTTGATTGATTATGAATTATTCTTTATTCATACAAAGTTAATGAATAATAACTTGCTCTTAAGTAATTGTCGATTTTTACTGCAGAAAAATTTGCAAAGTGAGATTCTTGCTGGAGCATAGCAAATCTAGAGTTGCAGTCCTGGAAGGCACCCCTACTGAACACATTCCAAAGACAAGGCCAACAATCATACTCCTGGATATGTGGTGATTCCTGGAGAAACTGTGCTTGATGACATCGATAAAAAGCATTGGTAAATGCATTAGTTTTCGCCTTTGTGATTAATAATATTTATTTTTAATTGTTTTGCTTGTTGAGCAATTGTGCAATATAATTTAAAGAAACTCCGTATAAGTGTTAAGACTTTTTTTTGTATTAAACAAGGCAATATATTGTGCAGTAACAGATGGTAAGGAAGGTATCCACCAGCAGACAGTATACAAATAGTATGCCCAATCAGCAGGATGTACACCAAGCATCTAGCAGCTTTAGTTGCTGCAGGGTATACTGAAGTTTCGATTGCATTACTTTTAAGTTTACCGATGATTCAAGGCTAATCTTAGACACTACAGTTGCAAGAAGGTGGTTTACACTGACAATTAACAATACTTCTTTATAATCGCGCTATTCTAGTCATGAAGCATCACTAAAATTACATGGAAAATCACACATAAGTAAGATGGGACTATAGAAATGGGAAAGAAAAGCAAACTGAAACCATGAAAGCAAGTAACCAACCGAAATCAAGCATCTGGGGAATAGCGCCTTACCTCCCACCTCCTTTTGAAGAATGTTAAAACCGGATTGCCTTTTCTTTTGTTTTTTACCTCCTTGTTCTCCATCTAAACGACTTCTACGGCAATAGGGAAAATTGGTTTGGAAGGTTCATCTCTGGCAATTAAAAGGCTAAGATGCTGAACGTAGTTTGATAACTCCAGAGCCCAGGGATGTTTTACATTTTTATAATGAGCAGCTCTTAACAAATGACCCTTTTGAAGAAACCATCCTCTCGGCCTGCAATGAGTGGGTGCACTACTAACAGTACAGTACAGAGACTACAGTGAATGGTCTGCCACCTATGTCCGCCAAGGTCTTAGTCGGGGAATGGAGAACACCGAATGAAGCATTGGGAAATGGTAAAGGATTATGTGAATTGCTACTGGAGTGCAGCATTTAAAGCAGTACTGCAACTGGCTCAATGGCAGTTCAACACGGCAGCTAATGGTTGTGGAGACGAGCTTCGGAGATCCGATTTTGTTGAATTGCCACTGTCTTACCGCAGACAGTTCGCCAAAACATTGATGGCACATCCTCTGTGGTTACAGACAACTGCAGAACAGTGCAGCAATTTTACTAGTAGAATAAGCTATCAGCTAGTTAATTTTGCTGTTTTGTTAGAGGATACATTCTGTAACCTGCTTAGACCCTCTGCTAGTGGCTGGATTATCGCAAAGAAGCGTCAGGAAAAGAAAATCCAACCCTCACTCCTCAGTCAATAAATAGTGCCAGAGGGTGCAAGCATGAGAACTACAAGATGATGCTCCAGTAAGGTGGGACTGTAGAAATGAGAAACAAAAGCAAACAAACCATGACAGCAAGTAACACCCTGAAATCAAGCATCTGGGGAATAGCGTTTTACCTCCCATCTCCCGCCAAAGAAGGGACGCAGAAAGTCCCAGGTAACATCCAGGAATCTCTCTACAATTAGGTGCAGTCAAAAACAACACATTCTTGCACGGGTGGTGGTGTCTCTGCCCTCCTAAATGCAGCCCAGTATTGACTGCATTGAAACACAGGGCCCCAACCCCTCTTTTCACTGATGTACTCGCTACAGTTCATATGCTCACTCAAAGATAGCACAGATGATTCATAGAGAGCATTTTGTTATGTAATTGTGTGCATGGTCCTGATCTGTATCAATATGTGCCTAGTGAAGAACTGCACCGACTCAACCAGGGACTCACGTCCACATACGTAATCCATTGCCAGGTCTCATGTCTTTTTTAAAAGTCTGAAACTTAACCACTAGATTAAATCTCACACATCTCATCCTCAAATGTTTAAGGCTCAAAACAAAAAATATATTTGGCCACTGGGGAATGTCACTAATGCCATAATCCTAACCATTTGTGGTTGTGTTGGCAGTCTGAGGTATCATTAAGTAAAGTGCTAATGTATAAGGAGAAACATACAACAGGTGTTAGCTTTTCTAATGTACTGTTCTGACATTTTTTAATCAGAAAAACAGCATTAATATTTCATTTGCATAGGTTAAGAATTGAGGGTTAACAATGATCATGCTCCTGGGCACTAATGTAAACTGGCTATTTAATTTGGAAGGGGAAGGTAATTGGAATTACCAGCTCGATGGGAACTCCATGATAAGCGGTGACTCTATTGATCAGGAGTCTTTTACAAGGGCTTCCATCATGTGAAGCCTCTGGTTGAAATTCCGAGAGGAAATGAGGAACCAGAGAAAATAATTCCTCTGGAAATTTGTCATTTCTAATGGGACCCTTGGATCCCAATTTTATTTACCCAGAATGTTTTCCTCAAAGTTACTAGTACCACTCTCTAGGGGCTCTCTCTTACCCCTACTTACCATTGTCAATACCTTCCTGCAGTGTTCCAAAGGGTGTCCTGCCTTCTTTAACCCTTACATAGAGCTTTTTGGTGATCTGCTCACAGATAACAGCTACAAGGTTCACCAATATGCTGATGATATACAGGCCTACTTAAAAGTATCCTGTGCTTGCGACATCCAATGCCCCAAGCACTGCTTGCACACCATCCAGATCTCGATGTCCAGCACTTACCTGAAGCTCAATGCAACTAAGACAAAATCTTTGTTACTTGCCAAGAACAACAATCAAGAAACATTACAAACTTGACTCAATGAGACGAATGGTGAGTGCTCGGAACCCCAACTTTAATCAAATAGCAAGTCTGGTCACTGATCTCACCCTCAAGGAACACATTACCAAAAAACTATGACAGCTGATACCATCTGTCTCTTCTAAAGAAAGTCAAATAGTTTTCTCCCAAAAACCGATTATAGAACTGCTGTTCTTGATGTTGTACTCTCAAATCTGGATGGTGGTAATGCCCTACTCCATGATCTCCCAGACTTCACAACGGCACCCCCCAGGAGCATCCTTCATCTAGCAGAACATCTATTCCAGGGTCTGACGACATATGATCACATCACCTCCATTCTGATAGAGCTCCATTGTCTCCCCTTGCCGGCCTGCACCAACTTCAAAACCAGCTACATCATTTGCAAAGCCATCATGACAACACCCTGCTTATCTTGCAGACAAGTCAACCCTCTCTGGTGGTTCTGGACACAGTTGCAGCTTCGAGTTCATCAGATTGCAGGAAAAGAAGTATATAAAAATGAAAAAGATAGGACATCAGGCCCTTTTCATCTCTGCACCCAGGATCTGGAAGAACATCCTCGTATCCATCAGATCTATCCGAAGACTCCTCCTTAAGGAACACTATAGCACAATGTATAAACCAGCCAGCATCAGCAAACCAGTTCTCTCTTCTATTACTCATTGAGTGTATGCTTGTGTTTGTTTGACGATACACAGTGCTGTGGTGCCTTTTGGCTTGGTTCGTACTAGAGAAATACTGTGTACATGCATATGTACCGGGTCTGACTAGGAACCCAAAGCAGCACTTGCAAATTTTGTCTGCCTTGGGGGGACATGAGTAAAGCACTGCTGCTTAACAAAATCAGCTCCCAAGCACTGCTGCTTTTGTTACTGGGGGTCAATACTGCAGCAGTGTTGACAAACTGGCCCCCACCACTCCAAAACCATCCCCCAACCTTCCAGCCTCCCAGGCTAATGCCAGGACACCAGCCACGTCCACCACGACCCAGATATATGTACATGCATACTACTGATATTGGTAACTTCGTGGGATAGAAGATTGCTAATACCTGGTGATTAATTTGTAAAAGAGTACCACTACCCAAAGCTCTGCTCAGAATCTCCCAGTGGGTGCAATTAAGTGTGGACGTGCCGAATACCAAGGCTGCGTAGTCTAGAGTCCAACTCATGCATCTCTAATCCACTACCAGGGACTGCCTGTGCCTTTTTTTCACTCTAGCACAGGGGTCTTCAAAGTGTGGGGCGCGACCCCCAGGGGGGCCACGGAGTGATTGAAAGGGGGTCGCGCATTCCCGATCACACTTCTTCCCCAGGCCCATCTGACTACAGGGATTCAGCCCCCCCTCCTCCTCCCCCATAGTGTGTCTCAGCTCGAGCTGCTGTGAGCTGTGCTGGGCTGTGTCTGCAGTCTTATCTCCAGCACAGCCCGGCACCCCTGAGTTTTTCACAGGTCGTTAACGGCCATTTGCATATTTACATAGATTTTGAAAACTGGTCACTGAGACTTAGTTTTTTTTTTATAGTTCCAGTACCCCCTGGGCCCCAACTCAGCCTTTCCCTTACATTTGTATTTTACATTTACTGCAATAGTGTGAGAATGTATTTCATGAAAAGAAATAATAAAAAGTAGAGTTGCCAGAAGAAAAAAATACCAGCCATTTCTCTTGTAACACACTGTTTGCTACCTCTCACATTTTGTTTGCTTTAGATACTTGCACAAGTGCCACCATTGCCTACGTAACGTTTGTTCTTGTGTTTGAGTGTGCCATTTATTGCAGTATTATACCTCTACTTTTACTTTGTACGCTTTTGTAACCTGCACACATTTCACTTTTTCCTCCTGTAATGTACCGTTTGCTACCTCTTGTATTTTGGTTGCTCGCTATTGTCACTTTTGCCTCATGTAACTTAACGTTTGCTTTTGTACTTTGTTCACTTGTAATTTTCTCCTCATGTAACATTACTGTTCCTATTGTGAAGCACTCTGACACCTTCGGGTAAAGTCCGCGCTATATAAAAACGCATAAATAAATACATTCGTAATGTGACTTTTCGGTCTCTGTTCCCTTTATCAGTCATGGATCATTGAGGCAGCCCTAGAACACAATTAAAAGTGCTTTCTATTTATATTTGCTGTTCCAAGTATGCACAGATGAGTGCTGAAATATACAGCTTTACGTGACTGCTCATTTTTGTACCGTCTGGGACATCAAAATATTGAGCAGGCAACCCTAATCATAGGACTGGAAGTATGTTGCAAGATCAGAATATTTATTTCCTCCACCCTCGATCCCTGATTAATGTCATAATAGCAATAGTTTAACCTATATCTTAAACCCTACGCCGCAGTCAATAATATGTTGAGTTACTTCAAGTGTCTGGAAATGCACCCTGCATTCAGAGAACTCACTCCTCATTCTTGCACTTCACTTTCATGCTCCCCCTGCATTCACAGCGATCACAATGCACTCACACTGATCACCATGCACTCACATCATTCACCCTCTCACCCTGCACTCACAGTGATCACTCTGCAATCACAATGCACTTGCAATGTTCTCCCTGTACCTAAACCTGCAGTCATGCTACTTATCTGCACTCATGTAACACCTCATTCACCTGCCCCCTCACTGCTCAATTTGCAACTCGCTCAAACAAGCCCATCATTAACCCTCTGCACTTATATCCACACTCAAATTCATATGGCCACCTCAAACACCCTGCAGTCACTCCTCTTTCCCTACTCTCATACTGTTGCATCGCTCACCGTGCACTCACATGGGCACTCTTCTCATCCACAGAGGGCAGGGTTTTAGGGACCCCTGCTGCTACCGGACAGGGCCAGGTGGGCTTCTAATGTGGCAGCACGTATTCCTGCGGAGTGGAAGGCCCATCACAAAGGTTGACTAGACATCTTTTTGATGGTAATTGCTGTATTTTGGTTGTAAACTGGTACTGTTTTATTGTGAGCAAAAAATGTCAAAATAATGAAGCAATTCTATCCCAAAATAACGTGGCATCACATAACATTTACATTTTCCTCTCACACAATTTAGTCAAGCCTTCCGTGTAATTTGGTCCTCACCTGCATCGTAATTCCAGAAGCCCTGCCTACAGGTTTAGAAATGTTTGTCAGGAGGGGGTCCTTATGACTGAAAATGTTGACAGGGGGGTCTCGGCACCCAAAAGTTTGAAGACCTCTGCTCTAGCAGGTTCCTGCTTACTCCTTTTATGAGTGGTTTTCCGTCTTTCTTTCCCTCAGTCTTTCCGATTTGTTTGTTTTTCCCTCTCTGCTCGCTTTCAAAGTCTGATGGGGAAAAATAAGTGAGTTGCCCCCACTAGAAACCACCGGCTCAAAATAAGCACTTCTAGCACCATTACTGGGGACCTCGTAGTGAGGCACTTAGTGAGGATGCTCTAGTAACGCTTTTTTTTAAAAACATTTGAGCAAGTCAAGGATAAACATGCTGTAGAAGAATTCTTCACTTGGACAGAGAAAACTGCCTGCTGGTTTGTGCGCGTTTAAAGAGGCGATGCATGAGATTGGAAGTTGGACAAACCTAACAAACCTGTGCATATTGGTATAGCAAGAAGATGCAGGAGGAAGATCACAAAGGATGAAAATGCAAATCATTAAAAAGTAGAGAGTAAGGTGTCACCTACATTTGAAATAAAACGCATCACACCGGTAAAACGAAAATGTGTTTCTTCTTTTAAATGTAAAACTTTTTCTGTGCTTAGCTTCCTCACCTGATTATGGAAGCTGCAGAGTTACTTGTTTGCTAGAGCCCATGCCATCAACAAATAAAAGACTGCGGGGGCCAGTGGGGCAGCCTCTTCAGCCTTTATGTGCTGCCGTTTAGTAATAGAGGTAATGTATGCATCACCCCAATGCCAGCCAGTCAGTCAAAAATTAACTTTTTTCGGCTGATAATAGCCATCAAAGTACAAATAACAAAACAAGGCATATCAAATCTAAAATTATAAAATACATAGATATAAAATAATTTGAGATCCCCCGTCTTGCCACCCTATAACCGACAATTATTGATCTTCGTAGAGTCCTGCTCCACTGAGAATTCATTATCTACAATAGAATTAAATGCACTCCTTCGAATAATACAAATCATACAAAAATGGGCGCCCCACTAGAATCCATAACAAGGAGAATAAAAACGAAAATTAGTGTACAGCCCACCAGCACATGGTTAGGCCTGGGAGTGAATAAATAGATAAAATAAAATTAGCCCAGCTTACACTTGTCCATCTTTACATATAAATAAAAAATGTAGATAACATTATTCAATGCCATGTCCACAGGGGAGCTCATGAGTGACCTATTCCTGTGCCTAATTACTCCAGTTAGAAAACTTGCTACCCCAAAACAGACCATAGGTGACGCTAGCATTTGTAAATATACCAGCGCCGACCTTACTTGTTCAAAGTAACAACCTCTGAGCAAAGGAATGATACATTTTCTGCGCAGTGAATTGTAATATGAACAGAAGATTATTATGTGAAGAGTGTTCTGGTCCGAGAAATTATCGCAAGGACAAGGATTTAATGTTCCTTCTTTGAAATACCCTTTAGGAAAAGCAAGGAGCCAGGGGACCATATTCAGCCTTAGTCAAAACAAAGAGATGGAACGGTTTGTTCATATAAATATGGTTGCATCTGACGACCCAGTCTCAGTGTGGAAAATGTTCTCACCATGGGTTTTTTCAGTTCGATCTCTTCAATCAGTATTCATCGTCTGTCTAAAAACTGCTGCTTGAGATCTCTAATGACCGGCTTCCCAATGCTGTAGGGCTCAAAAAGACATCGGGGCAGCCAAGGGTTTCTATCTGGTCCTTAATATATCTGATCCACGGAATGTTTAATACCTTTTCTAGGCTGAGACAATCCTGGATGATCAATTGGTTAAGATTTGGGGTAGGTTGTGCCGAAATTCTCAACCAATGCAATAAAGGGGCAAACGCCATCTGGTTAGAAATAAAACCTGCTCCTAATTCCTCGTGCATGTTAAAAATTGGTGTCGAAGCAGGGACCGAGAGCAATCTGCGCCAAAAAGTGTTTTCGGCCCCTTGGATTTCTCTGGCATCTGTGTAGCCCCAGATGTTGCTCACATAAGTCGCCATGGGGAGACACTTAACATTATAGATCTTCATAAGTGTGGGGAGTAGTTTTGATCCTATTCTTTTTGCGAAGTCTAAAGTGGCCCCCGCTGCTCTAGCAAATACATTCTTTTTGTGTGCACGCTGAGTGCACCATGAGCACCGGTCATCAAAGAGTACCCCTAAATATGGAAAAGCGGGGACTTTCACTAACTCTAGTCCCTTACAATAGAATTTTACCTTCGCTGCCCTCCTTGAACCTACGGACATAGCATATGACTTTTTAAAATGTGTAATTAGGTCCAAGTACTCCATAGAATCTATAAAATAATTTAAAAACTTTTGCAGCCCCCTAGCAGTGCTGACCACCAACACCGCGTTGTCAGCATACAGGAGTGCGGGAATCATTTTGGTTCCAGCTCTAGGGATATCTTTATAGCAAGAGATCAAAGAATCCCCTAACTTATTAATGTAGAGGGTGAACAGCAAGGGGGCTAAAATGCACCCCTGCCGGACCCTTCTTTTTATTGCCCAAGAATCAGTCATGCTGCCATCTTCATTAAAGAGCACTGCTGCTGTTGTGTTTTCATGAGTGGTTGCCAGGAATGAAATCAAGTCAGCATCTAGCCCTATATCCTGGAGGATCACCCAGAGTTTTGATCTGTTAACAGGGTCAAAAGACGAGGTTAGATCCATAAAGGCCAGATGGAGGTCCCCGTGCTTTGAGACGCGTACTTTCTTATCACCAAATAGAGATTAAGGCATTGGTCCAGCGTACCTTTTCCAAGCCTAAAACCATATTGGAGATCTGAAACTATGCTTGCTTGGTTAAGCCACTCAGTAAAATGTGCCAGAACAACTTTCCCCATAATTTTGGCCGCGGAGTCAAGGAGCGAAATAGGCCTATAACAGGCCCGGTCGTCCCTTGTTCCCTTCTTAAAGATTGGTATGATAACCGCCTTGGCCCAAGAC
This sequence comes from Lissotriton vulgaris, assembly GCF_964263255.1. Taxonomy (NCBI): domain Eukaryota; kingdom Metazoa; phylum Chordata; class Amphibia; order Caudata; family Salamandridae; genus Lissotriton; species Lissotriton vulgaris. The sequence goes on along the minus strand of NC_141694.1, from coordinate 1,080,078,572 downwards.
GGGGGAAAACCAGAGAGGCAGGCTGCGTTAAAAACATGAGTTAAAATCTTGGCCCATAGCTTAGGATCTGCCTTATAAAGGTCAGCCGGTACCCCGTCGGGACCTGGAGCTTTCCCCCCTAAGGTGAATATGATCGCCTTATTGACTTCGTCAATAGTAAAAACAAGAGGGTGGGATACACAATCACTAACTAATGCACTTGCAGGAGTCCCATGGGTTACGTCGCTATATACTTTCCCAAAGTGCTGCACCCACCTGTCAGCAGGAACTAAACAATCTTTGCTGGAGTCTGGTGAATCATCAAACAATGGACTATTTACGACAGACCAGAATCTAGAACTGTTGGCCAGCACACTGGCTTTGCTAAGCTCCTCCCACGCCATCTCCCTTAATTGCCTTTTCCGACTTACGACTGCAAGTTTGTATGCCCTCCTTGCATTGTTAACCCGTAAGGCTAACCTGGGTTTTTGCTTCAGTTCCTGCATGAGTTCCTTATGAGTACTCATGCAGGTGTCATCAAAGTGTTTTTAAAATTTTGAGGGCCTTGGTCTACAAGATACAGTTAAGTTCAAAGCGACCTGCTTTGTGATTCGGTCAAAGACATCAAGGACAGACAGTGGTTGGGAGTCCTGGTCTGAGCAAATCCGAAACTCCTGCGCACAGTTGGTGATTAAACTGTGAATAAAACTATGAGGGGTGATCTTTTCCCACCTCATTCTACGTGCTTGATCTATGGGCGCAAAGTTAGCATTAGAGAGTTTGGTCATGGTCCTTCCTTTATTTACAGCATGTATATTAAGGTCCAGTGTCAGTGGGTTGTGATCACTAAAACAATTATTTGTTGCACTTAGAGTGGATAGTGTCGACATCAATGAAGAGGAGACCAAAATGTAATCAGTTATACTGTGATGGCCTGATAGGTTGATGAAAGGTTTTCTAAAAAAAAGTGCTGGACGAGGTATGTTTGAAATGGGTTAGCCCCTGAGGGCCATAATCGTCCTCCAGCCTTGCTAAGCAGTTGGTAGGGCAAACATGAGTATTAAAATCTCAGAGGACTAATGTGCCATAGTGTATTTCAGTGCTATCACCATAATTGCCCAAGAAGGCAGTGAGAGCTCTGAGGTGCTCTAGCTCATCAGTTCTAGTGACAGAGTTATAACAATTAATCATAGGAGAGTTGGCAGGCTCTTCTCTGTCAGTTCTACTACTAAAATGTGGGGAGAACATGATTCAATCGGCTTTACTTTATAAGACAACTTGAGGTTAATCATCAATAGTAGCCCCCCCTTGCTCTACCCATGCTGGATGGTATAGCGAGTTTACAAAAAGATATAAATCCATCCAAATAATAGGTTTCATTAGCCTCCCACGTTTCCTGAAGGGCTATAATATGATGTGTGGCAACAAAAAGTTCCCCGCTGGCGTCACCCTTTTTTGCCTTTAAACCAGCAATGTTCCATGTTAAAACTTTCATAATGCCCCCATCATTTACTGTTAGGGTAGAACTGGGTTTTACTATACCAGCTGATGGAATCTGGTGGTTCAAGAGAGAGGACGATATAGAATTCGAAAAACTAACAATGGGAACATGTATTACGTCGTCCAGTATTTCCACCAAATTATCTAGGACAACAGTTGCTGCATTGCTAACAGGTAGTCAATCTTGAGCATCTAAACCAGAAAGTGCCTGAAACCGGTTAGACAAAGAAATGGAGGGAGCAGTCAGGGATCTCACAGAAGGCTTGTAAAAGTATCTCAGTGGCAAGGCCCAAATGGAGGTGGAGAACATAGGGCACAGATCCTGCACCCTTAGACTCGTCTGAACAACCGCAGGATTTAAAAAATTAACAACCACACAGTCCCCCTCGATGTTCTTTACTGATCGTCCCACCCACCCACCCAACTCTGCGTACCATGATGATATTGTTGCTCATGGGTACCCTAAAACTTTTGTGTTAGGATAACCAATCTACGGTTTTATTGCGCAGTTGGGGCCAAGATTCAGTTTGGTCTGGTCTGAGCGGTGGAACGCCGGCCAGAACCAAAACATAAGGACATGCGGCCGGGGGTAAATCTAGCACATCTCTAGAGCACTTAGTACTCATGGCATTCAGCGCAATAGGACCATCTCTTTGGAGATTACTAACTCTCATAATAGACTTAGCCTGATCAATGGATAATGGTCTTGCGGAACCCGAGGGCTGGGGCGGGATCTGATCAGCTGGGTGAGAGGAATTACCCATACCACCTATCCCCAGGTCTCCCAGACCCCGATGTACGATATTCCCCCCAGGGCCAGATGCCATGCATGATGGTCGAAGCGCAGCAGGACTTGCATTACCAGTACACTCATTTCCTGCTCTGCGAACCAATTCCTTATTGTTACCTCCCACAGGGCCAATGGCTTCTGACATTACCGGGACCACGGGTGCTTTAGCTGCCACTCATGCCGCACATTGACACCCACAAGCATCCTGATTAGCTGGCTCATTACTAGATTTTAAGAGATGTAACAATTTTCCTTCAATCGCCCCTAGTTTGCTTAAAAAAGGCGCTAAGAGAGCAGATATTATAGTCTCAAAGTGTTTCCAGTGATCAGGATCGCTTCCAAGATCCACTGTAATGGGGGAGTCAGTATTTGATGAAAGAGGCGTACCACCATTAGGGTTCGGGGAGTGATTCTCATGTGTCCCCAAGGCTTGATGTTAAGCTTTGGCCTTGTTCCTTAGTGCTACCCTCCCCCTTGTATGTTTTTCAGGCGCTCACTGTTCCTTTCCTCACCATTCCCTCCTAACCTAGATTTAGAAGAGCATGCAGCACTGTCCCTATCCCTAGTGACTCTTTTGGATCTAGTAGCAGGATCGCCTAGGGCTACACAGGTCGTAATTGAGGTAAGTGCAGAGGTTAAAACAGAGGGTGCAGGCTGATCTATTCTCTCCTCAGATGAAATACCCAGCGAAACCTTAGGTAAACTCAATCTCGGATTTTGGGTAGGTTCCAAAGTGCTAGGTGGTCCTCCTCCAGTACCCCTGATTTGTAAGGCGGACTTATAACTAGTGCGTCCAAACTTAAGTGGTCTAAGATTTGCGGAGCACCCAGGGGAGATATGGCCAAAGTTATAGCCCCCAAAGATGATCTTTTTTGCCCTGTATAAGTGCCTAAAGAGAGCCTTTTTCAGTGAACTGTATTTCGTGTGTTAAAACTGACTCTGCCCTTGTTAGAAACACGTCCAATGTTCCCACTACTCCCCCCCTGGCCCTTACGTTTGGTGCCCATAACCAGTGCCTCAATATATAGCACCATCTTCTAGACAAACAAATGTAAATTGAAAATATAACTATATATAATACTGCAACTACCTTGTATAGAACGAAATCATGATCAACTGATTATAAAAAATGGACTTGAAAATTTGGAAATTGTTTGCAACCCTGGTTTTAAAGAATATATGTGCTTGTGCATCTTTTATGGTTTGTTTTAACCGAAATAAAGATTTTGAAGAAGATGAAGATGAAAATATAACAATAAAAATTAAATGACCCTAGAGTTTGTCCAGAGTTCAGAGTGTCTTGCACAGCACAGCAAAGGGGGTGGCCCAGCCCTGCCTCCTCCTGGCTCTGAGGGGCGCAGACGGGCCCGCCCTTGGTGCGAAGGGGGTGCCGCGAGTGCTGAAGTAGGCCCCCTGGGGGCTCGAAAACAGTGCCAGCGCCTCCGGGCGCATGAAGGAAGGATTCATGGGACTAGGAGTCCCGTGCAGCAGGCCGAGTCTATGTTAAAAATGCAGACGAGCTCACATATATTACGCTACTGGGGGACAACGTTTCACTGGTTCCAAGCAACTTTGCATGATTACCGAGCTACTCTACTTTGCAGCTATCTTTAAGCATTTGTCTTGAGCACAACTTCTCTTTTCACCAACTAACTCATGCAAAAACAACATATTGCCCGAGTCGATTGGCACAAAAGTCTGTTCAAGACTGATGCAAAGCTCCACCCTGGGATTCGCAATGGATGAGCATCATATAATATGATGCTCACCCATTGCTGGGGAGCGACCGTCCACCGAGTGTGCAGGGGTGGCAAATTGATATGGATTGGTGCAGGGCCGCAGAGTGGCAGGTGTATGAAGTCAGTGGAAGCACCCGTGAGTGGCAGTGGCGTAACAAAACTTGCAGGGGCTCCCCTGTAAAGTGTATGGAGGCGGCCCCCAAGATCCAGACCTAGTCAGGAGCTGTCAGGCCCGCCTGTGCACACTGGAGGGGCCCCCTGAAGTTCGCGGTCCTCCCGCACCGTTGGGGCTATTGTTACGCCACTGGAAAGTGGGGGAATGCATGGAGGATGTGTGGGGAATTAACAGGGCCTCGCTGGTGGCCCGTTGGGATTGGAGTAAATATGCATATCCGGTTTGAAGGTCACAGGTGACGTGCCCTTTGTGCATGAGGGGAAGGGGAGGGGGGGGGCTTTAGGATTGGAACGGTGATACCGAGGAGTCTAACAGCGAGGTATTGTGGTATCCTGCGAGGTACGTTCCGATGATATTGGTTTTGATTGTGTTTTTCAGCAAAATAAAAATTGTATATAAAAATAATTTAAAAAACGGACTGGCACAGAGTTACCTGACATCCCTGTAAAACTGCCCGGCATTAATAATGCAGATACATGAACAAGCATCCATTTTCTTCTCAGCACCAGGCTACTCACGGCCCAGTTGTCTCAGTAGTTATTTCTCTAGTCTACAGCTCTTCTAGCCCGGTTGGCAATAAAACATGACACATTGTGGGATTTAGTTCTCAGCCTTATCTGAAGAGCACTTTGAGGGGGTGGAGCACGAAAAGAGATTTATGAGACTAAATTACAGTTATTACTTAGAATATCCTACACATTAGGCGCATTCCGAGATTATTTTGTATTTCCAACCAAGCCTCTTAATCATTCTTGCCTCATTTCTGCAGGGATGAGTACTAAATCAGATCAGAGATTCCAACTGGCTGCATCCGACAGCTTAATCAGATATTTTATATAATCAAACATTAATTCCAATACCAACCTATAAAAAGCAACATAAAAATCAGGATTGCAAAACAGCCTAACTGTGCTTAATTTTGTTCCATTTTTACAAGCATAATGCTTACACATCACCAGGGCAAAAGTATTGTTAATACGTTTACAAGGGAGAGAGCAGCAGACATAACGTTTTTTTCAGGTGTATGTATAAATGTATTGGTATTTATATAGCATGAAACTAGCTGTGAAACATACGGAGCACTATACATTGCGTGAGGAGTTGAGAGATATCGTGTTTTGCGTGAGGATTACTCAAATACATTTTATTCACATTTAAGCACAAGGAGCTTAAGTGATTTGCGCAGAATCACACAATGCTGAGTCTGACACGAAGGTCGGGATTCGAACCTGGGTCAGATGCTAGTAAATGCGGAATCTGGAACTGCTAGACCACATCTAATGCTCTGGCATTTTGAAACGCAAGGTGATAGGTGTACGTCTGATTGAATACTAATTAATGTCACTACATATACTGCTTTATTTAAGGCAAACTATTTTACATCCATTTCAGTAGGGAGCTGGTAACCGGCAAGTCAGCGGCAAAAGAACCCTCATCTGATTTAACATACCTTTCAGTATTCAGACATATGTGATATAGACATTGGTGTTCTGCAGTGTCTGTCCTCTTCCTAGCCCTTTCTATGGTCTGACAATTATGTAGTACTAGAGAAGGGCTTTGGCCCCACCCACGTGTTGGGAGCCAGGAGTACATGTTTTGATTGGGCACAAGTTGTGTGCTTCCAGACAAAAGTGCTTGAGATCACCACACAGCAGTGATCATTTTGTATATTCATCCAACTGCCTATGGTCGAACTTTTAGGGGCACACACATCACATCGGAACGCTAGTAAAGTGTCTTAGATCATTATTGTATTTCTCTGGCTGGAACACAGACAGGAGGAGGGCACTCTTTAACTTACATGGATTTTTCCGTTTGGCTGGGCAGTGCAACTTGACATGACCTTTTACCTCCACCAATATTATTATACAGTTCTTTGCTTCCAGACAAATCAAGTCAAGTCAAAATTTGTATAGCGCACTACTCACCCATAGGGTCTCAAGGTGCTTGAGGGAGAGGGGTTCTCTACTTATCAAATAGCCAGGTTTTGAGTTGTTTTCTGAAGGAGAGGTGGTTCTGTGTAAGGCGGAGGTGGGTGGGGAGAGAATTCCAGGTTTTGGCCGCTAAGTAGGAGAAAGATCTTCCTCCCATGGTGGCTCTTCGGATGCGTGGAATCGTGGCGAGGGCCTGATTGGACGATCGTAGTTGCGGGTGGGGGTGTAAAAAGTCAGGCGCGTGTTGAGGTATTTGGGTCCTAGGTCGTAGAGGGCTTTGTGTGCATGGGTGAGGAGACGGAACGTTATTCTCTTGTTGACGGGAAGCCAGTGAAGGTCTCTCAAGTGACCGGATATGTGATTGTGGCGGGGTATGTCTAGGATGAGTCGGGCGGAGGCGTTCTGAATGCGTTGGAGCTTTTTCTGTAATTTGGCTGTGGATCCGGCGTAGAGGGTGTTTCCGTAGTCCAGTCGGCTTGTGACCAGTGCTTGGGTGACCGTCTTTCTTGTTTCAGTGGGGATCCATCGGAAGATCTTTCTGAGCATACTTAATATGTTAAAGCATGATGATGAGATGGTGTTAACTTGTTTGGTCATCGAGAGGAAGGAGTCTAGAATAAATCCCAGGTTGCGAGCATGGTCCGTTGGTTTGGATGCGCTGCCCAGGGCCGGTGGCCACCATGAGTCGTCCCATGCAGAGGGGGATGATCCTAGGATGAGGACTTCCGTTTTGTCTGAATTCAGTTTTATGCGGCTGTTCTTCATCCATTCGGCTACGTTTTTCATCCCTTCGTGTAGGTTGGTTTTGGCGGTGTTTGGGTCTTTGGTGAGGGAGAGGATCAGCTGTGTGTCGTCGGCGTAGGAGATGATGTTGAGGTTGTGCTGGCGTGCAATGGATGCGAGGGGACTCATGTAGACGTTGAATAGAGTGGGGCTGAGCGATGATCCTTGTAGTACGCCGCAGATGACTTCGGTGGCCTCTGATCTGAAAGGGGGGAGGCGGACTCTCTGAATTCTTTCGGCGAGGAACGAGATGATCCAGTCCAATGCTTTTCCTTGTATCCCCGCATTGCTGAGGCATTGTATAAGGGTGTTGTGACATACCGTGTCAAACACTGCGGAGAGGTCCAGGAGGATGAGGGCCGCTGTTTCCCTGTTGTCGAGTAGTGTTCGGATGTCCTCTGTGGCTGCGATGAGGGCGGTCTCGGTGCTGTGTTTGGCTCGGAAGCCGGACTGTGAGGGTTCGAGGGATCCGTTAGACTCGAGGAAGGCGGCGAGCTGATTGTTGACGGTCTTCTCTATGACTTTGACAGGGAAAGGGAGGAGCGAGATGGGGCGGTAGTTCTTAAGTTCAGTGGGGTCTGCTGTAGGTTTCTTCAGGAGGGCACTGAGTTCGGCATGTTTCCAGCTTTCCGGGAAGGTAGCGGTGTTGAGGGAGCAGTTGATGATATCCCGGAGAAGGGGTGCGATGATGGAGTCGGCCTTGTTGAAGATGTGGTGGGGGCATGGGTCGGTTGGTGATCCGGAGTGAATGGAGTTCATCAGGCGGATGGTGTCTTTGGTGCTGATCGGGTTCCAGGCGCGAAGGGTGGTGGTGGGGGGTTTCGGTTTGGTGGTAAGGGGGGTGGACTGGTCGCCAAAGCTGTTATGTATGTCAGCGATTTTGCTGTGGAAGAACGAGGCTAGAGAGTCGCAGAGGTCTTGAGAGGGGGTGATGTCGTTGGTGCTGGCGTTGGGATTGGTAGGCTCTTTGACGATGCTGAAGAGTTCCTTGCTGTTGTGGGCGTTGTTGTCGAGTCGATCTTTGAATGCAGATTTCTTGGTGGATCGGATCAGCTGGTGGAGTTTGCGGGTGGCGTCCTTGAGGGTGGTCATGTTGTCTGTGGTTGGGCTTTTTCGCCAGGCTTTCTCGAGGGTGCGGCAGTTCTTTTTGGAGTTCTTGAGGTCGTCATTGAACCAGGAGGCTTTTTTGTAGCCTGGCTTGTTGTGAGGGTTTTTCAAGGGTGCTAATTCGTCAGCGCAGTGGGTGATCCATTGTGCGAGATTGATTGCTGCTTGATTTGGGTCCGATGATTTGGTGGTAGGGATTTGGTTTAAGGATGAGGTGAGTTGGTCGGTGGTAATTTTGTTCCAGTTTCTGCGGGGGACTTTTTGTGGGTGGTGGTGGGACGTGGTCTTTCTGAAGTTGAAGTGGACGCAGCTGTGGTCCGTCCAGTGGAGTCCTGTGGCATGATGGAAGGAGACGGGCTTGCTGGAGGAGAAGATTGGGTCGAGCGTGTGTCCCGCGTAGTGGGTGGGGGTGTTTACCAGTTGTTTGAGTCCGAGAACGGCGAGGTTGTCCAGAAGGGTGGTTGTGTTGCTGTCGTTGTTCTTTTCCAGGTGGAAGTTGAGGTCCCCTAGGAGAATGTAGTCCTCGGAGGGGAGGGCGTGTGGGCTGATAAAGTCAATGATGTCTTCGCAAAATTGTGTGCGGGGTCCTGGTGGTCTGTAGATGAGGGTGCCCCTAAGTGTGGTTTTGGGGTCGGTGTGTATCTGGAAGTGAAGGTGTTCGGCGGCTGTGAGGATGTCGTCGGAGCTGGTCGTGATGCGGATGGTGTTCTTGTGGACGATCGCGATGCCTCCTCCTGTTTGGTTGATGCGGTCCTTTCGGATGATCTTGTAGCCATCCGGGATGGCTATGGCGATATCGGGCGCTGATGAGGCGTTCATCCAAGTTTCTGTAAGAAAGGCGACGTCCGGCGTTTTGGTGTTGAATAGGTTCCATAGTTCAATGGCGTGTCTGTGGACCGAGCGGGTGTTGAACAGGATGCACTTCAGGTGGTTATTGTCGGAGCTCTGTATGGCGTTTGTGGATGTAGTGTGGGTCCTGATGCAGCAGAACTTGCAGGATTGGCAGGTGAAGGGTCCATGGGTGCATCCTGGGGCGGCTTGGTGGCAGTCGGAGAGACGGCCGGTGTTGAGTGTAGAGAGGGTTGCGGCGTCGTACGTTAGGCGAGTGTGGTGGATTTTGTGGGGGTCAGGGGGTCTGGCGCTGGGCGGGGTCCAGGCGCGGACGGGCGTAGACGGGCTTACCTTTGGCGCGCTTCAGCGCGCATGGGGCGCGCCCGCTGCACGTACGCGTCTCTGCCATAAGTAGAGAGTTGAGGGGGGCGGAGCGAGGGAGGAGCAGCTGGGAGGTGGGAGCGGGATGGCGAGTGGGGAGGGAGTGGGGAGGGAGCGGGGGTGGGGACGGAGAAGCGGCAGGAAGCGCGGCAGAGGAGGGATCACAACAAATGGAGGCACGGTGATCACAGGGGCCCGGATGGTGATATCGGACGCTGAGCGCAAGCACGAGTATGGTGCAATATTGTGCTATAGTTACAGGGGCAATATTATAAGTTAATATGCAGGCACAATTATAAGTTAAGATGCAGGCACAATGTACTTATCGGCGGTAGGCAGGCAGCAGCGATGGGGCACGATTTCAATCACAGTACATATGTAGTCCCATGCTATAAACTACAATCCTTAATATTACCAATAAACATTTCTTTAAAGCAAGACCTATTGGCATTGCCAATCAATGATTGTTAGGTTTGACATAGAGACTACTTTATCTATCGCGCCAGCTTCCTGTAATAAAAAAATCGTAAATGAAAAATACATACACATGTATGCATAATGAGTGAATTTGGGTTCGACTTCTTCATCCACTGGTTTGTCAATCACATTTTATTTCTGCTCGCCGCAGCATGCAGAATGGGGAAATAGATCAGCCCAGTTTAGCCATTGGAACTCTTGCTCTATGAGTGACTGAATATTCCTCTATCGCATATGCTCATCTGCCTAAACATAAGTGTATTTCAGTTGGAAGTCTGCTGGGCCAACACTTTTATTTTGACAATAGTTTATTTCTTTAGATACTTTATATACTTTTATATTATTAGTTATCCTTTTGTGCTTCAAGTGGCAACAATTCAAATCCAAGAGACCCCTTTCTTGGTGCAAATAATTATATTTACCTGTAATGTGCATTAAAACTAAAAAGAGTTTCAATACCTGTTCTAAGTTCACCTGCCTGTCATATTAAAATTATATGAAATAGCTTTTTAAAATTTAAACATCTTATAAGAAGCAAATGGCTGCAACTTTCAGACTGTTGCTTTTTTTCGTTTTTTCTCTTTTTGTGGCATATACTTCCAGTATCAAGCATAGTCAAAGCGAACGGGCCTGGCCTTCGCAAACTGGTACATTCATTATTTTTCATTGCAAACAAATGAAACAATAATGAAAGGAAAAAGAAAAAATGCCGGCAACTAAATGGGTCACACTCTGGCTATAAAAATGTTAAATTTAAAAACAATTCATTGATATTGCTGTTTTAATGGTGGTATTTTTTACATAATAAGGCTTTCAGTTGGCTCATACATTTCAGTTTTATTTGTGAAGGAGACCAGAAAGAATCACCACCTAACAAAGCCCTGGAATCGCAAGCAGCTACACTACAATATGATGGTGTCACTTGAACATTTTAGAACAGTAACATTAAAAAACTGTCTGAAATGAATCACCATCTAACTGGACCTAAAGTCCTGTCAAAATAAATAGTTGTTATTTATAGTTAACATAAAAATATTTTTTTTAGAAACTGAATGAACTATTTGCAAGGGGATGTGATTTGTTCAGTCACGCAATGTGAAGGGAGTCAGTGGGGAAAGTGGCTTGACCCATTGTTCCAATATCTATGCTGTGGTGGGCGGAAGCAAAATGTGAATTATAATTTAACAGACCAAAGGATAAGAAAATCATAATTTAATGAGAGAAGAGGGCATGCTTGGCATTGAGGCTGTAATTTCCTCCATACAGGCATGCCATGTATGTTACCATGAGGAGCACGCTGATTGCAATGTGAAGCCAATCCAGGCAGGGCATAAATAGCAAATGAAGATGAGGGAGAGAACAAACAGGAACTGAGACATGGGGAGAGAAAAATGAGTTAGACAGTGGAGAGGGAAAATAAAGGGAACCAGAGAAAGAAAGAGTAGCCGAGAAGAAAGAGATACTAGATTAAAGAAGAGGACACGTAGAGAAGGAGAAAGAGGAAAAAGCAAGGTGAGAGAATATGTGTGAAGGTGAGGAAAGTGACAAAGAAGATAGATGAAGAAAAACATGGTGTAGAACGGGAATGCAAAACTGAATGGGATATGGAGAGCTGGGGAATCAAAGTGTGGGAGGTAGCGGGTGAGAAAATGGCAGAATTAGGAGAGAGAGAAATGAAGAAGTGGAGAAAGCGCGGAGGAATGAAACGAGAGGCATAGTTACATCATGGCGACAGGACCCCCCGCCCACAAACATACCACATACCCGCAAAATACACACACGACACTGGTGTTAAGTTGGGAAAAACTTGCTGCAGATTTATTACATACAACATTATGTAATCATGGAGGGTTATCTGACGGGCGATCCAAGGGCAGGCCGCATTCTCGCCACCTGCCCACCTGATGAGCCAGGCAGCACTGTGGCGAACCACCTGAGTGCTGCCCCTTGATAGTAATTAATTAAACTTGCGCCCCTAGTGGGACGGAGCGCAGCTAGGCAAGCCCCCGGTTGCACAGGCCAACAACCGCCCGAAGGACTACTGGGGCGCCGACACGGAGTCCCGGACCTCCCATGAGATCCAGGTCTTAGGCTCTGGCACCCCTATGTGCCTGCTGAGGTACTGATGCTGCACCTCTCTGCTTCCGGACCGCCCTGTAACTCCGCCACAGCCCGGCCGGCGGCAGCCGCAGCCGCCCGGGCCCCCCCTACTACCTACGGACCTCTACTATTTGCACCCTTTACCCTGCAGAGCTTCCTGTAAGTCCAATAGGAAAAGGTCCATACCGACCGGGGAGAGGTGAACGCCATCAGGTTCAAAATAGCCTTTGGTCTTATCCTGTATCATTTCATGCCTGATGAAACCCATACCCCTCTGCAAGGTGAATTTACGCATGTCGCTGTTTATTCTTCTCCTAGACTTCTCAATTGCTTCGCCTGACCTAGCGCCCTGCCATACCCTGCGCGGTACAATTTCGGACCACCACACCTCACAGCTTCCCACTAATCTGCCCACTTCCCCCAGGTCTAATTTCATTTTATTCAAAAGGGCTGACCTTCCCAGGTTGGTGATATCATTGCCCCCTAAATGGATGACCAGATGATGAGGAGGGGCCCCCCATGAAGCTAGGGAGTCTTTGAGTAGTGGTAGCAGGCCGCTCCAGCGCATGTCAGTCAAACCCATCCACACGCAATTAGTGTCGGTGAAAACACGCATCCAATTTCTTATGGCCGCCCAGCGGCTTAACCTTGCGACGGGTGAATGCCCCACAACCCACACTCTTGAACCTGTTGAAACAAAGGACACAAATTCACTTTATGTTCTTTATTCACATCAAAATACAACACCGCAAACACTGCACACAAAAACATAACAAATAGCCACATTGACCACTGAATCAAGGGGCAGATGTACCGCCTATAACACACAGATTCCCAGCGCCCAACTCTTTGAATGCTTGCCGCTGGCATGCCAGCGCAGGCAGCCGCCGTGGCCGCCCCTATTCTAAAAGAATGGCTGGAAAATCTCAAACCCTTCTTCAAGAAACCTGCTCTGGAGAGACATGCCATCATAACTTTGTCCATCTGATACCTGGTGAGCGGGCTTAGATCCTCATGCCTGAGGAGGTAACCTGGCACGGATGGACGCAGTGCGAGGTAAGCCCGGACTGCCGATACTGGACACCCTAACTGGTCCTGTAATGGAGCTAGCTCAATCACCACACCTTTCTTGGCCTGGTCCGTCTTGGACTTCCTGAGAGTAATGGTCAAGTTGGTGTCTACTCTGACATCTTCCCTGTCCAGCGCATCCCCTGAAATGTCACTCTTGGAGCGGGCCACTAATTCACTACTGCGAAAGGCTCCGAAAAAGGCTAGGCAGAAGGCTGCCGAGAACAAGGCCGATTCGAAATGCGTGTGGGCCACGGCTTCCAAAACCCCCAGCATGGCCTGCAGAGTGCGGAAATCAATAGGAGCTCTATTAATCGTGTATCCTAGGCTCCTCTCTAGCCCACCCCTTGAGGGCCGCCCTGATGACGAAGGACTGGGCTGGGTCCCTCAAACCTTTTAATTTCGCATCCTAGCTAACAGCGGCTAGGTGGCTACCAATCCAGGAGTGTGACCTGCCCTGCTTCTTGGCCAGAACAATGAAAGCACGCACTCTGTCTTCAAGAGGGAGGCCTGCTAGCCCCAAACCTCCAACTGCCTCGTTGAAATAGGACAGGTGGCTCCCATAACGCTTCCTGGTACTGGGCGCCAATGCTCTCTCCCCCATAAGTCTCAGTTCTTGCTCCACTCCAAGATGCGCCAGAGTGCCGGTGGGAAAGGAGTCATCTCGTTTCTCGCTTGCGGGCAGGCCACGCGAAAACGGTCCCACTGAAAACGAGAAAGGGCATCAGCTGCAACGTTAGTGTCCCCAGGAATGTGTCGCGCCCTGAATTCCATGTTGCAGCGCAGGCTCCTTCTCGCTAACTCCCTCAGCAGGGACAGGACTAACGGGCAACTGGCAGTCTGTCCATTGATGGCTTGTACAACCGCCATATTGTCCGACCAAAAGAGCACCTTTTTGTTGGACAAAATGTCGGGCCAGAGATGCAAAGCAATAACAATGGGGAAGAGTTCCAACACTGTGATGTTGGCAGTGATGCCTCGCTTGCGCCAGGCGTTGGGCCATTCCTGCGCGCACCATTGCTCGCCCAGAATTGCACCAAAGCCCTCCCTGCCTGACGCGTCCGTGAACAGGCTAAGTTCAGGACTGGCAGCCCAAGGAGCCCTCCAGATGACAGTGCCATTGAAGTTGTCTAAGAAATCATCCCACATGGTCAGGTTCTGCTTGAGCCCTGCTGACAGTCTCACAAAGTGGTGACGCTTGACTACCTTCGCAGTTGCCCTTGCTAAACGCCTGGCAAAAACACGGCCAGCAGGGATGACACGTGCCGCGAAGTTGAGTTTCCCCAGGAGGCTCTGGATGACGCCCAGTGGTGCCTTGTTCCTCCCCAGTAGGTCGCAGATGTCCCGATGCAGGTCCTGCACCTTCCCGGCAGGGAGTCTCGACACCCCATTCACTGTGTCGAGCTCGATGCCCAGGAACGTAAGCACCTGTGCCGGTCCCTCGGTCTTGCCTGGGGCCAAAGGCACCTCCAGGTGAGCTGCCAGATCCATGCAGCATGAAAGGCCATTGCTGCATTCCTCAGTACCATCCCTCCCGATGAATAAGAAATCATCCAGGTAGTGGGTAACTGCCCGAACCCCATATCTCATCGAGAGTGACCACTGCAAGAAAGAGCTGAAAGCCTCAAAAAATGCGCAGGAAACTGAACAGCCCATGGGCATGCATTTATCAAAGAAATACTTGCCTCCCCACTTGAAACCCAGCAGGTGGTGGCTCTCCGGGTGAACAGGTAGAAGTCTGAAAGCTGCCTCAATGTCAGCTTTAGCCAACCACGCCCCACTCCCTGCTCTCCTGATGATGTCTATGGCCACATCCAGTGACGAGTAACATACAGAACATGCATCCTCATCCAACCAGGAGTTGACAGAGTCCCCCTCCGGGAAAGATAGATGATGGATGAGTCTGAAAGCATCCGGCTCCTTCTTGGGGACTACTCCTAAGGGGGAGACCACGAAATCCTGGAGGGGGGGTGGATGAATGGGCCAGCGACCCTCCCTAAAGAAAGCTCTTTTCGGATTTTATCAGACACTACTTCAGGGAGGTCTCTAGCAGATTTGAGGTTTTCTGCGTCCCTGCTGACATTTGGTCCCCGGTAAGGTATTTTAAAACCTTCTACGAAGCCCTCGGACAACGTGGACCTGTCTTTTACATTGGGATATAACCTCAGCTGAGGTAGGAGGTTGGGAACAACAATTGGGGAGGGACCTTTCGAAAGCGGGGTGCCAACACATGCAGCCGCCAGGGTATCTGTTGTGGCAGGCCGAAAAGGAGGTGACAAAGGTGAGAAGTGCGGCTCGGGAGGCTGGTCAAATGGCAACGGAGGGCAGGCCGGTAGGAAACAGTCTATGTTGCTATTTATCCTGTTTCTGCTGGCCTCCGGCTGAGTCGCGCTTTTCGCATGCCGAGTGGTAGGGAGGGGAGTTGTGTACAAAGTAATTGAATAATATGGAGGGACACAGAGGGAGGGGAGAGAGTTTTGAAGGAATGTTTAAAGCACGTACATTGTTGACCACTGTTACTGACTAGATGCTACGAAATGCATACATTATCCACGTAGGTGTTTAGGAATGAACTGGAAAACCCCTAGTAAAGGGGTATTGAAAATCCTATAATGTTTGAGCCCTGTGCGCTTTTTAGTCCGATAAAGCCGTCGACGGAAACAGGCAAGCTTTTGAATAAAAAAATCACCAGCTAAAGAGCGCACACAAAGTAGTTGACACAAACACCTTCATGAATAGACACACTGCCATGAAAGGATCGCATTGTGCAGTAACTGACACAGACACATGCAGTAACATGCATGTACAGTAGGAGAGACAAGAAGCCGAGGCAGCTCTCAAACAACTGTAGGCAGTTGGGCACAGACATCTTTCGATCATACTATCAGGACCACTGCAATTATGTGGCTAGGGAGGATCAAATTAGAGTTTTCTAAATTATGGGGCAAAAAGGCAACTTTTGCAGTGCAATACGGCACATTTTGTGATTGTATCACCTAATTATTTTGTCATTTTTACACGTTATCAGTATCTAGCCAACAGTTTCACTTCATTAGCAGCAGTCTCGGACAGCCAAATAGAGCAAAACGCAAAAGAAAGATAACCAGTCAACCTTTGTGAAAGGCCTTTCACTGCACAGCAACATATGTTGCTGTGATTTTAGTAACTTTTGATCCGTTTGAGCTGGAAACAATTTTTTGTTAAATCCTGCCAATTATAAAGCCGATAATGGATTGTGTGGCAATTGCGTCAAAATCCATAATGATTTGGAAAATTAAACGGACGCATAATTTCAGTGGCCCTGATTACAATTTAACTGTATCCCCACTTGCTTACTGATCTCCTAGCAATGCAATATGGTCCCGGACTTGGTGTTGCCCCTGGTAAGACTGTTGAGAGGCACTACTCTGAAGGGGTGCGCTTGAGCAAGTGGAATAATGGCTGCCACTTCCATAACGAGGGACCTAGATGCCACAAATCGGTGATGCCAAATTACAAACAGACAAATTGCCTGTTAATTAGGGCAGGGGGCGCTTCAATCTCAAAATTCTTTTTGCTCGGAATTCCCAAAACTCTTTGCACTGGTGCAAAGCACATCCCTTGCACATCAACGCAGTTTTGCATAACGAAGAGTGTCTCATCTCGCCCCCTTGCTGTATGGAGTGCAACACAGAGCTTGTTTAATGAGGTCACCAATGGTGTCAGGTCAGCGAGAGTGTCATTGGGGTGGAAACACCCAGTGCTTTAAATGGAAAAAAATAAGTGCAGGTACTCACCAAAAGGAGCGGTGGACCGGGAGGTGGAGTGTGGGTCGATATTAGGGGCGGAGCCAGGGGCAGGGCTATGTTTTCAACCTTTCCAAACTTTATACGTAAGAAATTCTAGTGCAAAGCAAAAAAAATAGGAAGAACCTGTCCTATGGTTATGGCCCTAATAATAATAAATGTATGTTCAAAACAGTCTCTCAACTTTGCCATCAAAGCTTTGCATGCTGGAATTTTTAGAGACCCTTACTTATAATGAGAAAGAAGAACTACGAGTCCCAGCATGCAAAAGCGTTACCAGCTCAAATCTAGAACTATCTGAAAGTCTAAACCACATTCCATGAAGCTGCCTGTCACATTTGGGATAAACATGGCTTCCCATACGAAGCAGTTTAAATGCACCGAACCCAGAAAAAAAATTGTGTTGCCTTTAAAGTGTTTTTTTCTTTGAGGGTAATAGTAAAATTGGCAGCAAGGGCAGGGATTTACATTCAAGTAAAAAAATGCATTTAAATTGCTGATGAACTAACATTTACAGTCATTTAAAACAATGACATGCTCAAATGTTGTACTGCCCTGAAGAATGCGCCCCTCTTCCTCGTCCATTAGTTTTATGGTGGACTCTAAACTCCCACTGTGCAGGATCAAAGGATAAACTAAACACCATACTGCCCCACACTGCTGGAGGAGTTGCAGAGAAGCACTGCAAGATTACTGTGCCCAGGTGACAAAAGCTTCTGTTCTGGCGCTCCCGTGCGATCTCAGCTCAGGATTGCAGAACCAGAGCGGGTAGCGTGAAAAGCACTGCGGAGGCATGATAAAATGCGAGGAGCGCCACCTGTGTCTAGGCAAGGCCATCATGCGTACCGGTACTCTCCTTGGCCTAGGAGAAGTTCCGGTACTCAAGCAGCAAAAATTTAAAAGTGCTGGTACTCCGTACCGGTGAGTACCGGCCCATTTAAAGCGCTGGAAACACCACAAAGGAGTTGTAATGGTCCATGGATTATTTAATTTTGTGCCTTCCTGGAGTCACCCTGCTTGCTTGTGCTTTCCTAGCTGCCGAATCGATCATTTTTCCGCACTGTTTATTTTGCACGATCCATTTACCAAGTAGTGACATCGATCTCTGCTCAAGAAACACATCCGGGCCTGTGGCGTGTGAGAGGCTGGAGGGCGAGAGTGTTCTGCAGTGTAGTGGTGCTCTGACTGTGGCCAGTGCTGGTGTCTATCCTGAGAAATGCACAAGCTCCCGCCTCCCATTGTCCAATCAGAGGCCTGGGAGTAGCGTGAAGGCAAGGGGAGTGCTCTGGTTATTGCCACCCACTACCCTGCACCTTGCCATTGATTTCAGTGGCGCGCTGCTAAAGTCGCCTGGGGTGCAGCATAGGCGCCCATTTGAAAGCAGGCATTTTCTCCTTTCTTACGCCACTCCCTTTATGATGACATCACTCTTTCCACATTTGTGCTTCCAGGGCGAGCAATATTCCTCGCCCCGGCCCAGCACATGTGCAGGAGACCTTGTCATCGTCCATCCCTTGATGAAAACAAAACAGTC
Source organism: Lissotriton vulgaris (assembly GCF_964263255.1). Taxonomy (NCBI): domain Eukaryota; kingdom Metazoa; phylum Chordata; class Amphibia; order Caudata; family Salamandridae; genus Lissotriton; species Lissotriton vulgaris. The sequence continues at coordinate 1,080,060,389 of NC_141694.1, read as the reverse complement.
TGCGTCAGACAGAATTTAATTTGCGACACACGGAGCAGTGAGCACTTCATTCATGATTTGACACTGCTGCATTGCTTGTAGTACGTGTCTCTCTTGTCTCTTCCTCCCAGATCCTCGTCCCGACTCCTGAGGTTAGTGAGACAATGCCCCATTCGCCCCTATGCACCAGCCGCCACTGCCGAGGAGGTATGCAGTTTCAAGTTTGAGGTAATATAAATTTTATGGTCATGTTGTGTTCCCTAGCGAGTACCCCACCGACTCCATGTACGAGTTAAAAGTGCATGTAACTTCCCTCCTGTACCAGCTATGAAGACGCAAATACATTTGCGTCCAACGTTAACTTGTCCTCTTTCAGACCCACCATGAATGGGTTTGATGGTCCGTTCCTAAGTATGCTATGCCAACGTCTTTTTGAAGTGTACTCCTACGTTTTTCAGCCTGGCTGAAAGTAGGCCCTGAATCTCTGCCACCGAGCCTCTTCTCTGGCTTCTGACTGCGAGGGCCTCTGCCCAAGCAGCCCCCGTACCCGTGAACTCTGACTTACTTCTAGCGCGGCCCTCCGTGCTCAGCTCAGCCTGCTGCCTGCCAAGATTGACTATAACCTTCGAGTTATCTGTTTTCCTCCCCGAAGATACATTCCAGCCTGCTAGCTTCAGTAAACATCCTTCCTCAGCTACAGGGCTAAAGGGCCGACCTGTCTTTATGCAAGTAATTCATAGCCTCTGTTGCCATGCTTCCATGGAAGGCCCCATGCCCCCACGCTTCTCATACAGACACTCAGGCGCTTATACACGCACTCACAGCAAGTATAGAATAGCTTCTGCTCTAGAGACCTTTCTGCCCAGATAGCTTAGTTCCTAAACATCAGATATCAGATATGATAGAAGCACAAGTTGATCTGACATGCCAGACTTCTGTCTCTTTCCGTCAGTGTAAATGTCAAGTCCCCTGCACCCCGTCTATCACACGTCATGCAGCTGCGCGCGCATCCAAGCTTCCGATTTCTGCTGACATTGCAACATTCTGTTAGCACCACCCCTTGGTGCCACCCACTTGCGTCACCTATCAGTGACGTTTCTAGCACACACCCTAGTTCACGCCTAGTTTACGCCTCTTGATGATGTACTAGCACCACGTGTATACTGTTATCTTGTCTTCTCTCAGCTGTTACGCCTCTTACATTGAACATTATGATGTTAATCAAGTATATAAGCTATGTATTGTCAATAAACGCCGGCGCGCTCATCTATCCCTTCTGACATCCTGTGTGGTGGTCAGAACATGATATCCTGATTCCTTTATGAGGAATAAAACCCTTAGAAACTCTTACACCACGGACTCTGTTTTCCTTCATTTCGATTGAGTTATTATTGATTAAGTACTTACCTGCATAGAAATTAAGAGAGTAAATTAATTATTTACATCATTTTGGCGCCCGAATAGGGACCCCTCCCCCACCTCACGCGCCGGAAGGTGCGTTGCAATCCGTGTCCCCTGCCATCAGTTAGACGGACAACACGTGTACTGGCAGGATTTCCTGCATCCCCCTCTGACACACGGAGGTGACGAAGACTGCGATCAGTGCCCAGACGAGGCGGTGAGGAGTGCGGAGGATCCCGACCAGAGCCCAGCCGAAGGAAGCAAGGTCCGAGGTGTGAAGAGGCCCACCAGTTTTCCGAAGTTTTCCGAAGTTTTCCGAAGTTTTCCGAAGTTTTCCGAAGTGTTCCGAAGTTCCGAGTCGAGTCCCGTCGAGTTTCCGAGGCCTTCTGTTTTCCGTGCTTCCCGGTGAGTACCATTGCTGGGTCGTATCTAGACGGGTTTGGGTACGCAAGTCCGGTCTGCACTGTTTTTAGGCAGTGTATCTGTATCGTTTAGCAGTATATAAAGTATTCCGAATTTCTGCACTGTTACAGCAGTGTATCTGTATCGTTGAGCGGTACATTCAGAGTAGGGGGAAGTTAGCTATGTCTTTAAATGTTTCATGTGATTAATGTCGTGGTATGAATGTGATTGTTTTTTGTGCATTATTGTGTTTTTGTATAAATAGTTACAGTTGACATTAAGTATCAAGGATCAAGCATTCCAGTATCAAGTAGGCACAATGCCGTTTTTCAACAAATTAAAGCAGATAGGAACTAGGAAAGGGATGTTAGAGGAAGAGATTCCAATCCCCCCTAGGGACACTCCAGGTAATTTCATGTATAATAAGCATGGCATAGACGCCATCTTGTATCTAGAGTTATGGACAGATTATACCAAGCACCTAGAGGAAAGATACCGATGGCCAGTTAACGGAACATGGGATGCCGAGTGCATCATAAAGGTAGAAGAAATATTACGGAAAAAGAAAGCTAGACAATCTCAGAAAGACGCCATAGAATTTTGGCGTAAGGAATCACGTAAGCGTGCTGATAGAGCACTCCGTAGAGAAGACAGGCTTAAAGAATCAGAAAAGGCCCAAGAAAACGAATTAGTTACTGAGGGAATTCGAGTAAAAGTAGAACAAATAGATCGTATCCAAAATGGCAAAGTGAACAACATGTATCTTTTGGCCGATGGTACCCCTGACGCCATTTCAGAAATACCGAAAAATTTGCCGTCACCATTAGTTCCAACTAAAGTAATGCATAAGACTACTAAAGACATATTCCTAAATTCATATCTCGAAGATGTAGCGCCAGCTTACACCAATCTGCCTGTTCGTGCCCTGCCTACTGACGGGGCCGGGGGTGGTACTGCCCCCCAAGATCACTCTCAGCCAACACCGAAAAAGACTAGTTCCGTTCCGCCAGCTCCGCCACTTCCCTCACCTAAAACTGAGTTACCGAAACCACTTCAATCAGATCCTACTAAAAGACAAATTCAGATACTGACTACACACAGAGATAATGCCCAAGTTTCCGCTTCAGAAGGTGCGACCGCGGGTCTCCAGACCCCGCCACCGACTCACAGATTAAATCTCAGAGGTATGCAGAGTCCTCTTACGTACAGATCCCCCCGTTCTTCTAATTCATCCCGTCTAGATGCACTAAAAGAAAATATGTCAGTTTGTAGATACGATCCAGAACCTGGACAGGACGACTTAATGGTATTAGCGTCTTTACGGTTAAGATCTGCTACTGATAGTTTGTTATGTTATGCAGGAATGAAGGAGCACCTAGATAGAATATATGAGTTCGTTCAAACGGGAAAGGACCCCGACAGTATTAAGGATGCCCTGGAGAAACAGAAAGTTACCATGCAAGCACTGATACTACGATTTTTCATAAATTGTCTAATAAGAGAACGAGACAGGCCCGGAACAGAGCAGAGTGAATTAGATGCATTGAACAAGTGGGGTCAAAATATAGCCGACGGAAAACATGACAGACAAAATTGCATAGAGGCCATGTATAAAAAGATTAAGAAAGCAGTGATAGCAGTACACGAGAAAGAAAAAGAAAAGGCTCCCTCCGAGGAGGAAGAAGAATCTGAAGAACCAGAACCAACTACAAGTACTATAGCATATGTAGGTAGGGGAAACTACCTTAGGAAAGGTGTCCGTCCGGAAAGCAAGAGAGTTTTCTTCTCTGCCTTAACGAATCCGAATTCTGCTGAGCATCAGTTCCAGGAAACTGATAAACGGCTTCGAGATCGAGTTGGGTACCATGTACTCAATTCTATGGATGAACAAGAATTAGCCCGATCAGCGGTATCATGGGCCGAAAATGCAGACATATATAATGATGACACCGTAGCACAGACATTTCTGAACCTCTCCCCCGACGAACAGAAATTAGCAGGGGTATATATGATTCAGCACCTTCTCATTAAGTACAGAAAACATTATTCCGATCCAGGTCCCTTACATGAGACACTAGAAGCACTACTGATGGATAGATGGAGAGGCCTAAGCACTAAATTAGTTCAAATAATTCTAGAACAACGACGCAGATATGATACTTTTGTAAGTCCTGAATATGTCCCCGCCCCACCTCCAGAAAGGAAAATGTACCATATGCAGTGCGGGAGTGGTATTGAAAGTCAGAACCCCTTACGAGAAGTGCACCCTGTCATGGGTGAGGATAAAACTTTGAAACGCGTGTATGTACACACGCCTCTGACTAAATTAGAACTGTTAGAAATGAAGAAATTAGTACCATGCCATGATAAAGACCCTGCAGGTTTCCATAGAGAGCTTAAAGACATGTTATTAATGGGGGACTACACATATGATGATATCATGAAAATGTTGAAAGTATTATTGCCTACGGGTATATTCGAGAAATTAAAGGAAAAGGACTGGGAGGTGGGAGACGCAAAGATTGCCTGGGCAGAAATAGAAGACGAAGAGAAAAAACGGGTTCCAGGGTTAGGCCTTGGGGACAAAACTAAAGCATTACCAGGTTTGATAGTACAGGTCCTGCCCAGATTATTGACAACTAGAAAGGAGGATTGGGATGCAATCTCGTCCTGTAAACAGAAACATGATGAAGATACTAGCGACTTTTATTCAAGATTCGAGAAATGTTTTATTATCAATAGTGGCCTCCAGCCAAGTAGCGAGTCGTACCCACATCTTTTTGTATCAAAGTTAGTCGAGAATTCCCTACCGTTAGTTAAAAATAGAGTGTATAAAGTCGAGAGTACATGGCAAGCAAATACGCCATCCCAGATGTTACAAATGTTACAATATCACCAGAATAGAATTAGGGAAGAACAAGATCAGGAACAGAAGCGTATGAAAGACACGAAAATGAAAATGTTAGTAGCCCAGACGGTCCCATCCGACAATCACAGGAAAGGTACGACCCAGACAAGTCACGCTGCAGCTCCTGTTAAAGGGACATGCAATTATTGCAAGCAGCCAGGTCACTACGTACACGAATGTGCAGTTCTGAAACATAACATAGCGACAGGTAAAACTAAAGAGAGACCGCATCCGCCTAGACAAGATCATAACCAGCATCAGTCTACACAGAATACACAGCCCATGCATGCATCTGCACAGACAGCACAGACCGTAGCAGTACCACAGCCACAGCCCATTGCTGCAACTCAACAAGTCTCACAACAGATGTACCAGTATGCCCAGTCTGCTTACCCCGAATATTCCAGATATACATGAAACAGCCTAGAGAGGGAAGGTGGCTTGCCTCTTATCGAGATTCCTGTAGATCAAGAAGGTCCTTATGTACACAGTCAAGTATTGGGGAAAGATAGAAAGTTTTTAATTGACACAGGGGCAAGTCGCACTACAATAAGTCATGACGAAGTTCCAGGGGCACCCCTCTCAGGCTCACAAAATGTTTCCCTTGGTTTTTCAGGACAACCTATTGTAAATGAAGTATCAGAACCAGTTCCCCTGGCTGTGGGTCCATTATCACGCGTTACAGACCTGTTACTAACAAAATCATGTCCGGAAAATCTGTTAGGAATTAAAACACTGAAAGCTCTAGGAGCTATAATATGCTGCTCCCCGGAGGGGGTTAGACTCTTTCTGCGGGATTTCAAGGGTCATTACGTCCTTCGTGAGTTTGACGTCAGATTGAAAAATGTACCTGATTACCTGTGGGCAAAAGGCCCAACTGATGTAGGATGTATGCACATTACACCATACCGTGTTACCCTCAAGGCAGGTGTTGTATTACCCAGAATCAGACAATATAAGTTACCACCCGATGCTGTAGCGGCTTTACTGAAAATCATTGAAGAGCTCATTGCCCAAGGAGTGGTCGTCGAGACCGACTCCAATATCTGTAATTCACCCATCATTCCGATTCTTAAACGTACTGATCCCAATGCACCGCCAGTATATCGGCTGGTGATTGATCTTCGAGAATTGAATAAATGCATTATCCCACAGTATCCTGTGGTCCCCGATATATCATCTCTCTTGACTGCTATTGATTCAGAAGCAACGTTCTTTACTGTAATTGATCTCAAGAACGCCTTCTTCAGCGTGCCTATTGATCCAGAGAGCCAATATCTCTTCGGATTCTGTTTAAATGGACGCAGTTTCAAATTTTCGCGCGCACCTCAAGGATTCACAGAAAGCCCCAGCATCTATAGTCAAGCACTGAAAAGACAACTAGATTGTATTCAAATGCCAGTTAACACCGCTTTACTACAATACGTCGATGATCTGCTGATCACCGCACGAAGTGAGCCCGAATGTGAAAAAGCATCGCTGACAGTTTTACATTTCCTGGCTGACAAGGGACACAAGGTGTCTCCTTCGAAGCTACAATTCTGCGCTCAGCAAGTTGTGTACTTGGGTCACTTACTGTCCAAAGTGGGGAGACAGCTCACTCCCGATCGCATTCAGTTAATTGTGAACATGCCGCAACCCAAGACACAAAAGGAAGTGCGGGCCTTCATAGGCCTCACCTCGTACTGCAGACAATGGATTCCTCAGTATGCATTTCTAGCTAAACCACTCATCCAGTTAACGACACAGGAGGCAGCGACTTCGACTGTCCTCCCTTGGACTCAGGAACACACACAAGCTTTTGAAGAATTAAAGAAAGTTTTATGCCAAGCACCAGTTTTAGCGACACCATGTTACAGCAAACCGTTTACACTTTTTGTTACAGAACGTGATGGCACAGCGTTGTCTGTCCTCACTCAAGACCAAGCAGGTTCACATAAGCCTTGTGCTTATTTTTCTAGTACATTGGATTCAGTAGCTCAAGCACTCCCTGCGTGCTTAAAGTCAGTAGCAGCAACAGCGTTAGCAATAAGACAAAGTGATTCAATTGTTTTAGGTCATCAGTTAACAGTTCAAGTACCACATTCTGTAGAGGTTTTGTTAAACAGAACCCAGACTCAACACTTAACTATAGCACGACTGACAGGTTATGAATTAACACTATTCCAGCCACACATAGAAATCAGACGTTGCAGCATCCTGAACCCAGCAACACTGTTACCTACAGTTATGACAGATCCAGCTCCGCATGATTGTATAGAAATAATTAATGCAGTAACTAAGCCTAGACGAGACTTAACAGATGTCCCATTGACAAATCCAGACCTGACACTTTATGTGGATGGTTCATGCATGAGAACAAGTACAGGAGAATTAGTGGCCGCGTACGCCGTGACCACTGAAACTGAAATTAAAGAAACACATCGTATTGACACACTGTCTGCTCAAGCGGCAGAGCTCATCGCTCTGACCCGAGCTTGTATTCTAGCCAAAAACAGAAATGTTAACATATACACAGATTCCCGCTATGCCTTCGGAGTTGTACACGACTTCGGAGTCCTCTGGCAAGAACGAGGTTTTCTGACTTCCCACGGGGCCAAGATCCAACATGGCCCCCTTATCCAAGCACTGTTAGAAGCAATACATTTGCCCTCGGGCATATCAGTCATGAAGTGTAAGGCACATACTAAAGTCACAGATTCTGTTTCCCAGGGTAACGACCTGGCAGACCAGACAGCAAAACATACAGCACTGACTCGCACCCAGACTACTGATATGACAAAGACAATAGTCCAGACCCAGTGTATGGCAGTTAGAGATCCCGCCCTAGATGTAATTGATATCCAGACACATGCTACTCCAGAGGAGATAAAGAAATGGACTGAACTAGGAGGGATTCAGACAGATCAAGGTTGGGTAACGAAGGGAAAATCTATATGGTTTCTCCCCGACTCAATGGTTCAAGTCATGATAAATACAGCACATAGTCCTGCCCATCTTGGAGAGAAAGCCATGTTAGACAGTTTACAGAATCTCTGGTACAACAAACACTTACGAGCAGCAGCAAAACAGAAAGTGCGTACTTGCATGATCTGTTGTCAGTTCAATCCAGGTAAAAGTGTCCCTGTTGAGCAAGGTGGATTCCATCCTCCCGATCACCCTTTTGAAGTCCTCCAGATGGATTATATCCAGATGAATAGCTGTAGAGGATTTAAGTATGTCCTTGTAATTGTTTGTGCTCTGTCCCGCTGGACCGAAGCATACCCAGTCCCAGACTACACTGCTCCGACCACTGCCAGACAGTTGGTTCGTGAATTCTTCCCACGGTACGGTTTGCCCCGTGTCGTGTACTCAGATAACGGACAGCCGTTCTCGTCCGAGCTGATGAAACAAGTTTCCCTCTTGCTAGGATATCAGTGGAGGTTCCACTGTGTCCGACATCCCGAAGCAGCTGGCCTTGTAGAAAGGCATAATCAGACACTAAAAATCCGTCTTGCCAAGATCTGTCAGGAAAAAGGGGTCGACTGGATAGTCGCCCTGCCCGTGGCACTATTCTACATGAGAATGGTTGCCCACTCGAGATCAGGGCTATCTCCGTACGAGGTGGTCTTTGGAAGACCGCCGAATATGTGGGGGACGCCCGTTCCGAAAAAGATCACTGATATTGATTGTAACATGTTGACAGATTACCTTGCCTCCTTGATGTCTGCACTCCAATCATGTCGTTCACAGGTTGCCGCAGCCTTCCCTGACAACACCGATGTAAAGGCGAATGAGGTCCGTCCAGGGGACCTGGTAGTCGTCCGGAATTTCGACCGGAAAAGTCCGCTGGAGCCCCGCTGGAAGTCTCCAAAGACCGTTCTGCTTACCACCAGGACCGCCGTGAAAATCGAGGGGAGAAAGGGGTGGGTCCACACGAGTCACATCAAGCTATGCAATGAACTAAAAAACGGACTGAAACAGGACTCTGACTCGTCCACCCCCACCAAAGACTGTGTTGAAGCGCAAGACGTTACTGTGCCTAAAAGAGAAAAGACTCCTCAAGAACTTTTCCGTATGAAGCTTCGATCTAGCAAGTCAGACAGTTTAATTGTTTAAGTCCTCCCCTAGGTGAATCGGTTAAATAGTTTCTGATATGTATCCCCTAGATCGAGTTAGAGAGAGAGAGGAAAAGAGAAGATCATATTGCAAATTACTTCGTAGTCACTGCATAGTGACACTAATAATCATGTTTATTCTGAGCATTCTAATTATTATTGCCAGCATTCTGCTTCCTATGTACTGGCCTATTTTCAGGCGTGAACAATCTGCTTACAATGTCTCTGCTGAACACACTTTTAGTGAACTTCCCGCACATGAACTCTCTTACAGACTTGCGCTGCGCAACAATACATTCATTAGTATGTTACACCATTCCCATCAGACAAATAATGCTACAGACTGTTGGATATGTGGCCGACTCCCTCCCTACCAGAATTACAAGGGAGCTCTGCCTCTCTTTCCGTACCCATTCACTCACAATGGCTCCTGTGGAGCATGGTTTAAAATAATTAATTCTTTAGATCCTGATATTGCTGTTTTCGATGGGGGCTGGGTTTGGGGAAACTTGAACTTAGTCCTGCTCAACGTCTGTTATCCTGATAAAGAGGGACTTCCCACTCGAATAGGAACTGATCTAGAAAATGAAGTATATGGATTAGGTAATTACACAATTAGCCTTATGATCCTCACTGTTGAATCTGAAACTGCTCCAGTTCTGCCCCATATGTTAGTGTTACCAGTCACAGGTGAATTATGTGTTAGCAAGAAAGGTTCAGTACACGTAGGTCATAGTAAATGCACTACTGTGGTCGAGTTCAGTGACCATGGTAAATCGTCTTTTAAAGCTACCAGTCATTCCTACTTTGTTTGTGGTCATACCGCATACATACGTTTGCCTCCAGATTGGGATGGTACCTGTTACATTGCCTTCCTTCTGCCACCTGTTTTTCTAGCTCCCCCTGATTACCATAGAAATACGAATCTAGCACCAAATAGACCCAAAAGAGATATTCCCCTTGTCGACTACACCGAAACGGCATGGGAACAGTACACTGATTTCAATAAAGGATTCTTTTTCTTCCTAGGTCCTGTCCAAAACAGTAAATTAATACGCAGATTAACGAGAACACTTGAAGCAGTAGTGAACGAAACTGCCTCCGCTCTAGGTAACTTAACAGAGGAGCAGTCTGCTATACGGACTGTTGTCCTTCAAAATCGTCTTGTGATTGACGTCATCTTGGCAGATAGAGGTGGAGCTTGTAAGGTCATCGGGTCAAGCTGCTGTGTTTTCATTCCACAAAACGCACCATCTGTCTATCAAGCTATCACCCGTTTACATAAAATTGCAAATCAGATACATCAGAATCCAGGCACCTGGACTTGGTCCGGTTGGTTCTGGACTACGTTAACAGCTTGGGGATGGAAGATCTTATCCTTCCTAGGCATTGGTCTTGTTATAGTATTCAGTTGTTGCCTATGCCTGCAGTGTGGGCCAGCGATATGTGGACTGTGTGCCACATCCTGCATTGAGCATTCCAGTTGCCTCTCAAACAGTCAAAGAAAGAAAGACGAACATATAATGTTACAAGAACAAACCGATCGATTTATGAGGATCGATATATCATGAAGGGTCCGTAGGGAACAAGGAGGGAATGAGGTAATATAAATTTTATGGTCATGTTGTGTTCCCTAGCGAGTACCCCACCGACTCCATGTACGAGTTAAAAGTGCATGTAACTTCCCTCCTGTACCAGCTATGAAGACGCAAATACATTTGCGTCCAACGTTAACTTGTCCTCTTTCAGACCCACCATGAATGGGTTTGATGGTCCGTTCCTAAGTATGCTATGCCAACGTCTTTTTGAAGTGTACTCCTACGTTTTTCAGCCTGGCTGAAAGTAGGCCCTGAATCTCTGCCACCGAGCCTCTTCTCTGGCTTCTGACTGCGAGGGCCTCTGCCCAAGCAGCCCCCGTACCCGTGAACTCTGACTTACTTCTAGCGCGGCCCTCCGTGCTCAGCTCAGCCTGCTGCCTGCCAAGATTGACTATAACCTTCGAGTTATCTGTTTTCCTCCCCGAAGATACATTCCAGCCTGCTAGCTTCAGTAAACATCCTTCCTCAGCTACAGGGCTAAAGGGCCGACCTGTCTTTATGCAAGTAATTCATAGCCTCTGTTGCCATGCTTCCATGGAAGGCCCCATGCCCCCACGCTTCTCATACAGACACTCAGGCGCTTATACACGCACTCACAGCAAGTATAGAATAGCTTCTGCTCTAGAGACCTTTCTGCCCAGATAGCTTAGTTCCTAAACATCAGATATCAGATATGATAGAAGCACAAGTTGATCTGACATGCCAGACTTCTGTCTCTTTCCGTCAGTGTAAATGTCAAGTCCCCTGCACCCCGTCTATCACACGTCATGCAGCTGCGCGCGCATCCAAGCTTCCGATTTCTGCTGACATTGCAACATTCTGTTAGCACCACCCCTTGGTGCCACCCACTTGCGTCACCTATCAGTGACGTTTCTAGCACACACCCTAGTTCACGCCTAGTTTACGCCTCTTGATGATGTACTAGCACCACGTGTATACTGTTATCTTGTCTTCTCTCAGCTGTTACGCCTCTTACATTGAACATTATGATGTTAATCAAGTATATAAGCTATGTATTGTCAATAAACGCCGGCGCGCTCATCTATCCCTTCTGACATCCTGTGTGGTGGTCAGAACATGATATCCTGATTCCTTTATGAGGAATAAAACCCTTAGAAACTCTTACACCACGGACTCTGTTTTCCTTCATTTCGATTGAGTTATTATTGATTAAGTACTTACCTGCATAGAAATTAAGAGAGTAAATTAATTATTTACATCAAGTTAGTGCAGTGCTTAATTTGAGTCGGTGGTTTCCAGTGCTGGTCACTGGCACTTAATTGTCAACACTGGCGCTTGTGACAGTCTGCCACTAGGTGGCGCTGTCTGGCTAATTTAGAGATGACTACAACAGCAGTTAATTATTAATTCAATCTACATTAAAAAATTACTATTACCTGTCGCCTAAGCCATTCTTATGGCTTTGGGGGCCTGAAACAGTCTGAATTGTCACACTTGAAGGAGTGTGATGGTTAGTATAGGTTGTTACTGTCGATGGCTGCACGGGCAATGTGTGGTGCAAGCTGCAGTGGCCTCCTGACGAGAGCCCTGGCACATATGTTTTTTAAAAATTAAACACCGACGCTGTTTCAAATCCATTATTTGTGTGACTCCTGTGATGGGTTATATGTGTGTTGGTGTGCTAGGTAAGCATTTGAATATCATTTCTTGAGGTTTTTTCTGTTCAGTGCAATTCATTCTTGAAGTAGAATTTGGCCCACTACTATATGCAGATTTCTTGTGTACATGTTCAAGGTTTTTTGTGTACAGTGTGCTGCTTCTTGGATGTTAGCGTTCAGTGTCATGATGGGTCAGTCACTTATAGTCACATAGGCAAGGGATAAGGCTGGAATTGAGTATATGGAGGCATAAGCTGCTGTGTACAGAGAAGCAGGAGAGAGGTCTGAACTATATGCTGGCTGTTGAGAGTGTCACATTGTCAGTGGATTGCCTATCTGTACTTTGATGTTTTTGATTTGCTCAATGCGATGGCACATGGATCTCGAGGATTCTGGACTGAGGGCCAGATTTAGAGAGTGGCAGACGGTTTACTCGATCACAAAAATAACAGATATCCCATCCACTCTATTACAAGTACCAAAGGATAAAATGCACTTATAATATGGGGAACTGGTTTAATCCGTCACATTAATGATGGAGCATTGCATCCATCAAAATCTAGATCAGGTGAGTTTGAGAGGAATGTGCATGCAAGTGGTCCTGAAATGCTGCATGAGAACTACATTGAATAATGTGCCACAAGTAGTATGGTGTTGATACCCACCCTCCAAATTAACAACTGCAGATAAGTCCAGACAACAGCTGTGTCTCAGAAGCACCAAATGCCAAAACAAATGCAATTTCTACTTTAATTATCTCTTTAAAAAATTGATAACGAAATGAAAAACTGAAGTAAAATGCTCATAAGCACCCATAGAGGCACCGAACTCTCACCACTCCAAACCCTGGGCTGGCAGTCTGTGGAAGGTATCAGCATGTTCTCCAGAGGGTACAAGGCTGTCCCACAACACAATAGTCATCATCAGCTCAACCTTTTATCTCCCAAGAGAAGGCCTTGCCTTGTATCCTGTGACAACAGGCAAGGATGGGGAAATTCCAGCATATAAACCAAAACCTGATCCGTCCATTGTTGTATTTCTCCAGAATTATAGGGATAGCAGAAGTAACCTCACATGGTCAATGTTTGCACCAGTTGATTGGGGCTAATGTTTTTTGCATGTGAGTTGGCACAGATTTTGTTTTTGCACTTGGTGAAACCATCAGTGTCAAATTGTAACGCAAAGACTGTAGAGATTAGCATATGTTCAGGATATTAGAAAGGGCATGATGTTGGAGTTACAAATTACTCAATGTTTACAGAAACATATCCTACCTGGATGAAAGTTGCTTCACATAACTTCAATGTTTTCAGGATGTATGAGAATTTAAATTCACAGATAATTAGCAACAGGTAAATGAACCAAATCAATGAAAATAAAGAGTGATTTAGGCCCTCAGTGAGATTCCATTTTCTTGTATAAATTCAGATTTCCATTTGTTACTTTGAAGCATGTTCATGTGAATTCTTCTACGATTCAAGATTTGCTTATAGTGCTATTAAGTGTTGAATGTAGACTTAAAGATGATTTAAAATTTACAGATGATATTTCAAGATTTGTAGAAATATACGAGCTTAGAATTGATATGCATTACTTCAGATTATGACCTGAGCGGGATGAAATGATCAGGGTGGGGGGAATATAAAGTATATCATCCCTAAACTAGGAGATATCTCAGCTAATTCATTAGATCTGTAGCTTTCTTGGGCAAGTATTCAGTTGGACTGAAAGATCCCTACTACAGGCTCAACAACTAATTATTAAGCAAACATACAGGGGTTCCACATTAATGAAGCTCTTCCTTGACCTTTATGACCTTTGTGCCCTATGCGATCAGTTGGTTGTACAGCAAGAAAATGCCTTCAATGGCTGGCGTTTGATGCACAAGGTGGATAGTGTTAATATTCAGAAATAGTGAAATAGCAAAGTGAAAAAAGTGACTCTCTGCTGTCCTGGAAAGTGGAAAAAGCTAGAAATTTACTTCGGCACTGTTACATTTTGAGCAGGTTTTGGACTTTATTTTCAGTTCTCTATGAATGATTGCCGTAATCCTAGAAATGGTTACAAGTCCTATATTTTCAGGAGTACTCACATGCATTATACTTCATGTGCAGTACAGTAACAAGGTGTGCACTTTTTCACATTTAACTTATATCTTTATTTCTCTAGGAAAACATGTTCTGCAGTGAAAAACCCGTTTTACTAAACCTCAATGTCTTAACATGCGCTAACCTTGCAATCCAGATTCAACATGAGCGATGTGTGCTTCCACATTTCTCTGAACAACAGAGCCAACCTTACACTGAAACCAAATGCAGATTTAAAGTGGACTCTAAGAATGGGAAAAGAATGAGAAACCTAGGATGATCTACACTGCAAGATTATTGATACCTAAAGACAAGAGAAGGCTTTTAGGATATTGCTATTATACTGATTTACATCTCATTACTGATGAACAAGTTACTTACCTTCGGTAACGATATATTTGTAAGAAACATAGGTGAGTTATAGATTCCTCACCTTAGAATATCCCCCAGGCGTCAGACTTGATCCAGAAAGTTTTTCGTCAGTAGTATCCCTGCGCATCGGTAGGTGGTGTCGGTCGACTCTGTGTCCGTCGTCGGCGTCGTGGTCGACGGGATGAAGTCCCGGAAGTTACTTAGACGCCATCCACGCGTGCTGACGTCATCTGTACACGACTTTCCACGCCAGGAACGCAGACCTATGCAAGGCACTGACCACTGGTGCACAAAACTAGGGCCCTGAAAGGATGTCCTTAACCCTAGAAATCAGTTCGCAGAACGGGTAGAATGGGTGGGGCAGTAAGGAATCTATAACTAACATATGTTTCTTACAGATATATCATTACCAAAGGCAAGTAACTTGTTCATCTTAAAGAAAGAGTTAGTTACAGATTCCGTACCTTAGAATAGATACCCCAACAATACCAACCCCGAGGTGGGTCTGTGAACCAAGATCACACCAGAAAGTCCTGAAGAACAGAACAGCCAAAGAAGCCGTCTCTCCGGACTTGGCTGTCCAGACAGTAGTGTCTCACAAACGTGTGCTGCAATGCCCAGTAGCTTGCCTGACAGATGTCATTGAAGGGGACTCCCCGTCCCAAAGCAGTAGTAGCTGCCGTTGCCCTGGCAGAATGGGCATGCAGCCTCATTGGAGGCCCCTTCATAGCCAAAGTGCAACAGGCTTTGATGCACAGAAAGATCCACCTAGAGATGGTCCATTTGTGCACGGCCCAACCTCTCTTAGCGCCCATGTATCAAACAAAGAGCTGGTCGTCCACCCGGCATTGTTTGGTGCAATTCAAATAGAAGGGGAGCGCACATTTTGGATCTAGATGGTGGAGCCTCTCTTCTTCTTTTGAAGGATGCGGAGGCGGAAAGAAGGTGGGCAAAGTGATGGTTTGGCCAATGTTAAATGAAGTGACCACCTTTGGAAGAAAGGAATGTTGAGTTCTGAGGATGACCTTGTCCGGATGACCAACCAGAAAGGGAGGCTTAGAAGACAGAGCCTGTAGCCATTTACCCTGCGTGCAGAGGTGATGGCCACCAGAAAAGCAGATTGAGAGTTAAGAGCCTGAGAGGACAGTCATGTAGCAGCTCGAAGGGAGCGCACATAAGATAGGTTAACACTAAGTTCAAGTCCCACTGAGGCATTACGAAGGGAACAGGAGAAAACAGATGAATAATGCCCTTAAGAAATCTATTTACAACAGGGGACTTGAAAAGAGAAGGCTGATCAGGAAGCCTGAGGAAGGCTGAAGTGGCCGAAAGGTAGCCTTTAAGAGTGTCCAGAGCAGAGCCCTGCTGGGCCAAAGACAGAAGAAACAAAAGAACTTCAGAAAGAGGGGCAGAAAGGAGATCCACTGCCTTTGCTCTGCACCATCCCACAAATTTGTTCCATCTGCAGACATATACCGTCTTAGTGGAGGGAAGCCTGGCTGCCAATATTACGTCACAAACCTTGGGAGGCAAATCAAATTACGTCATCTGCTGCCACTCAATCTCCACACAAGGAGATGGAGGCTGGACAGGTTCGGGTGTAGGACCATCCCCTGCTGCTGCAACAGAAGATCCTCCTGAAGAGGCAGTCAGATGGGAGGATCGATGGCCATGTTGAACAGCTCGGGATACCAGACTCTTCGTGCCCAATCCAGAGCCACAAGAATGTCTTGGGCCAGCGCTTGATCTTCTTCAGCCCTCTGGGCAGAAGTGGGTTGAGCAGAAAGGCACATAGAAGACCGCAACTCCATTCGCGACGAAAAGCGTTGCCTAGCAAGTGACGCCTTGGAAATTCCAATGCGCAGAACTGCTGACATTGCGCATTCTCTTTGGTGGCGAATAGATGTAACCAAGGCTCTCTCCACTGCAGAAAGATACCATGCACCACCTCAGAGTGAAGACACCATTCCAGGGGCAGTAGTGACATTTAAAAGTGGTGAGGCGCAAAGTGATTTGCATACATCACCGTAGCGAGCGAGCGTAGCGAGCGAGCCTGAAACTCAAAATGGGTGTTTGCGGGGGTTACCCCCCCCAAGAACATTTTGAAAAAAAAGAAGAAAAATCGTGCATTTTCAAGCAAATTTGAGAAAGCAGGAAGGTTAATAAAGCAATTGTGAAAGTGCAGATATTACATTAATAGATGGCATAACATAGGTAGCTGCTTATTCAGTATAACCACAGAGCTTCATACATTCCGTCCTATTATGCTCAGGTGCTGAATTCAGACTATAAGACTTTCATGAGCACCAGTTTCGTAACATCAAAGTGAACCCCTAAGTCCAAGCATTTATTTAACATTGCTTAGCAGTCTGTCACCAGAGTCAAAGGAAGCAAATATTTTATGTATGCTGCTGGAAAAACCTCCAAAACCTGCCAACTTCCTCTTAAGTGATGTCTGACTCCTGAATGGCAAAGACACCCACTTGCATTAAATATGTCTATCTCTGTGGCAAGAACCGGCTACATGGTGCACACAAAGATCACTCTAAAAGTTATGGGCACACCGAGTCCACCTCGAAAATTAATACCAGCTTGAAATACCATGTTTTAACAGTGTGGCTTACGCTCGCACCATGCACAGCTTGAGGCAATTAAACAAAGGCATGTCAGTCGCAATGATTTAGATTATTAGCTTTCACA
Organism: Lissotriton vulgaris; assembly: GCF_964263255.1. Classification (NCBI taxonomy): domain Eukaryota; kingdom Metazoa; phylum Chordata; class Amphibia; order Caudata; family Salamandridae; genus Lissotriton; species Lissotriton vulgaris. The sequence continues at coordinate 1,080,043,226 of NC_141694.1, read as the reverse complement.
AATGTATTCCAACAATCAATGTCATACATAACAGCGCCATGAGACCCAACAAGGTGATATGTCTGCGCTCAATAAAAACCATTAATAATAATAATAATACAGGGCTCTCTCAGTCTTCCTAGTTCCATGCTGGTAACTAAATGATCGCAGGGAGTAACCTGGGCCTTGTGTTGGAGTCAACTTATGACTGAGTCAAAACTTCAAGAGCGTCAGGCACATGGGGCTTAGAGCTGCCAATGGGCCACCCTGGGGAACCTATGTGGCCAAATGTAAGGCCCATGGGACAAAAACAAGCCAAACACTAAAAGCACCTCCTAGCGGTACAAAAGACAGCCTTTTCAACCGTAAACACAGTACATTATGCACAATACTTATCTTGCATGGTATGAGACACATTTTTGGATTCAGCATTTAATCAAAAGCGCGTGTCAGACCAACCAATTAATTGGATATATTGTCTCCCAAGAATCCATCTCCTGGATGACTTTGCACTGTGCTATAGCCAGGGCCACTGGAATTATGAAGAATGGAGGGCCTAATTATGTGGCAGGCTTAGTAAATTATGCAACAAGAAAAAGCAAATTATGCAGCGTAATGCTGCATATTTTCTGATAGTATTTCTTTATATTTTTTTCAATTTTACACCTGTTAGCACTGTCTGGGCATTTGTTGTACCTCATTAGTACCTGTTTAACACCCTAATATAGCAATGAGCAACAGAAATTTGACCAGTCAAGCTTGCAAAGGGTCTTCCACTCAACGGCAATATGTGTATCTCCGTTTTCAACCATTTGAGCCAAAACACATTTTAATTTGTTAAAGTCAGCAGATTAGGCGGCAGATGATGAATTATGTGGCAAGTCTCTAATTATGCGAAAATCGCCACAGCCGCACAACAATACATTTCCATTCACTCTGACTATACCTAATAAAGTAGAATTAATTCGCCTGCCCATACCGTTTTCCTTTCAGCTTTCTCTGACAAGGTCCTAGTCACATCTGTCTTGTCGAGCATTGTTGATGCACACTGACGGTATTGGCATCCGTTCCCCATTAACCACAAGCTGCCCGGTGAACGGGTCCATCGCAACCTCTAACAAGGAGATGCACATTGGAGGCTGACAATGGTCAGAGTGTATGACATGCAGGTGGGGCAGTGTGATGGATTGTGCTGTAAACTGCACACATGATAGGTACTTTGGAAACGTATGAGGGTTTAATGTGCATGAAATGCATAGTGGGTATTTCTAAATACTCTGTGCACATGTTATGCGCAGTAGACACTGCTGTAGGCTCGGTGCCTTTAAAATGCATATTAACTATCACCAGAGACCCCCCCCTCTTGTAGTCACATTGGACGCTGCCAGTTGCCCTTTTACCATGATATGCACATTAGACACCTCTGTATGCTTTGTACACAAGATATACACATTGTCACCTCCACATGCCTATGCCGGGTCCGCAGCCCTGAAGGCTAAGCAGGGCAGGGGTGCTATACTAAACATAGAAGTGGCCCAGTGAGGCAGTATATGAGAGAGTTCAGGCAGAAATCCAGAACAAAGACACCTTATGTATAAAATCAGTGCCACTTTGAGCGGAGGTCCTTCAACCACTACCTCTCTCAATACTGTTCAACAATCAGAAATACTTTTTTTTTTTTTGGCGTAAGACATTTATTGTGTAGAATGGAAGTTACACTGCGTCGCGCCAACAACCCGGAGGCAGGTCGCTATATAGGTAAATGCCATACAGATAAAAAGCAGTCATGGAGAATCTTATGGCCCACCATGTGATGTACCACTCAGGATTAACATGCAGTAAAGCTGAAGGCGTGTAGTAAATGAGTGTAACAATAGTCAGGTAATTGGTCTCACATTTTTGAGGGCACCGTAGACATGTAAAGCATCCCCAAACTGTTGGTGCTGATTCATCATCCTGAAATGTGGAACAGTGCACAGTACAATGAAACAACAGTGTAGATAAAACACATCTACGGGCACCTTTTTCTCCCTCCACCCCACAACATCCACAAAAAGAAAAAACAACTAACTCAGGTGCAGAGCTGGAGTACCAAACTCACATTTCGTCACATATACACAGGGTCGTATGCACTTGGGCAAGGTAACATTACAAGCATGTCCAACGGTGACAGGGCAGAGGCGGGAAGACAGCCAAACAGTGCACATGGGGGGAGGGTGGGGAGGGGGGAGCAGGTCAGTACAGTCGACCACTCAGCCAGGGAGGGGGTCGCAGTGCGAAGGTGGACAATCACACAGAGACCTCAAGTAGGGCAGTCGCAGGCTCGCTCTACAGCTACGGAGCAAACCAGCTCAAGCAGGAACCACCTTGTCGGGAGGCCTTCGCGTATTTCCTAAAGACGCTACCCCATATCATCAGAGATTCCCGCAGCAGGGGAGTTCCCAGAAACGGTAGAATCTTCCCGCTCCCTCGTCCATTGTAGAAATGGCTCCCAAATGTCTTTAGGCCTGGAAGCGGTGGGCATCGTTTCCCAGTAATGTGTGAGTTGTGTGTGACCATACGTCACATCTTTTACCCACGCGGTGAACGTAGGCAAGGCTATGCGACCCCAATGTATCGCCACTTGTCTTTTGGCGTAGAGGAGCAGTAATGCATGTAGTTTCCTATCCCCAGGTTCTGTGTCCTGAACATAGCCCAATAGACCCAGAAGTGGGGAAGGGGCATCAGTTCTGTGTAGAATTTGGTTAATGGCAGTGAAAACGTCTGACCAATACTCGCCTAGCCTTGGGCAGCTCCACGCCACATGGAGGAAGGATGCATCAGCAGCGCCACACTTCCAGCACGCGGCGTTGTTTCGGATGCCCATGCGGTGCAGCAACATCGGTGTGCGGTAGTATCGGTGCAGGAACTTAAAATGTACCAACCGCAACCTGTAATTTGGTGTTAACGCTGTGAGTTGTTTACAGCAGTATTCCCATACTTCATCTGCCAGGGGCGTTTCCAGATCAGCACTCCAAGCCTGCATGGCAGGGGGCACAGCTATCGGGGATTGCTCTTGCATGCAGTTGTATAACCTAGACACCAGTTTTTTGGGGGAGGGTCTCGAGAGTAAGTTTTGGAGGGCAGCAAGTTGTGGCGGTTCCTCGGGGAACTGAGGCCATAGCGACCTACATGATTCCCTGAGGGAGTGATACAGAAGCAGGTCAGAAAAGGATTCAGATTGGCCGTCTGCGCATGCACCCAACTCCCTGAAGGTCCCATCGGGAGAAATACTTTGATTTGCAAGTGACATGCCTTAAAATGAGCACACCAGATGGGTGGCTGCTACAAGAAGTGTCAATAATTTGACCGACCAGAGAATAACATTGTGTTCCTATGGGCCTAGTTTAAGACTCAGCCCACACAGCCCACACAGCTCTCACAGCCCACACAGCTCTCACAGCCCACACAGCCCACACAGCTCTCACAGCCCACACAGCTCTCACAGCCCACACAGCCCACACAGCCCACACGGCCCACGCAGCCCACACAGCCCTCACAGCTCTCACAGCTCCAACAGCCCACACAGCTCAAACATCTCTCACAGGTTCTATTCCTTACTCAGAGAGACTGTGAATAATTCAGCATGGAAAGTCTTAAGTCTCTGGTCACAAATGCACTTAGCACTTTCTGGGCTTCTTGGCAAAAGAGATGGGCCTTAAGCAGCACAAAGGATACCACGGGGTAAGTGATGTACATAATAGGGCAGGGTCAAGATTTACTTACTCCTCCCAGAGACTGCGCAAGCGCAGCCTTTCGGTCTTCGACCTAAAAAGTATATGTGCTTCTGCACATCAGCCCAGTCAGGCCTGCAACTGCATTGGCGCTTACATCGTCCAGTCAGTTCCATAAACTGCCTTGCTGTTTGCAATGGCCTAGTCGAGAGTGCAATTACCTTGCTATTCACATTGGCCCTTCAGGGTGCAATTGCCTTGGTGTTCACATCAGCCCAATTTGGGTTACAAGTGCTCTGGTGATCTTATCAGCCCGGTCAAGCTGCTTCCACCTCGACAAAATCACCAGCCGGGACGCGCAACAGCTGCTGAATCAGAGGCTGTACTGGGTGCCAGTAGGACTGCCGATCAACACCAGACTAATCCCGGCTGCCACATATGACCCTGATGTGGTCTGTGTCCAGCCTCCTCTGTGGCCTCTGAGTGACTGAGGCAAATCACCGTGGGCCTCCATCTGCAGAGGGATAAATACGCCATGTGCACACTAGATGAATGTGAAAGACTGAGAGACACTGAATTGCTACCTGAGCACCACTAGGGGTAAGAACGCAAGCAAATAAGTGAATTTATTTCATGTTTGGCGTCTGGAGCACAACAATCTGCAGGTGAGCCTCAATCAAGCTCCTATCTTCTCTTGCTGGGGTCTAGCTTCTTCTAGCATCACCCGGTGGGAGATACCATGGAGGAGATAAGTGGTGTAACACCACAATTGAGACTTGCCCAGGATCCCTATCTGAATACTGTATTGAATTGTGTATTTTAGATTAGAAAGTGCTTTATTTTTCTAAAAAGACAAGCACTGGCTGGACATCGAAGTTCTTTGGTCTCTTGGTTGATTGTTGAGGTCTGAGCATGTGACACCTGCCTGACACCTCCCCTCCTGAACTCGGGACTGCTTGCTCTCTATGCTGTGGAAATCGGTTGTGGGAAGGGTTGCATTTGGCGCCTTGTATTATGAGTGGACTGGACTCGCTATAATCGAGTCGAAGCACTGCAGGCTATTGTGTTAACAACCACTGGCCTTGTGCGGCATCAAGTGCCTAGGAAGACATGTTTATTCATATAGAGCGAACAAAGAAAAACCAAAGGAAATGATGGACGGAGCATTGACAATACAAGCACTCACCCCCAGTTAATTGATCTGGGTTTAATCCATCACTGTTCTTTAGCCCACTCTGCAAATCAGTCTGACCCGGTGCCTCATGGGAACAGTCCAGCCCGAACTGCCAAGCCATGCCTTCCCTGGACCGGAAACAAGCTACTGAGGACCGGTTTCTGGCATTTCAGCCTTCTTCAGCCCGGCTTGCTTGAATCCAGTGGTAAAGTGAGCAAGGGACTCACGTCTGAGCATACCCTGCCAACTTATGGCCATGTCTGATTGTCAACGCTCCGTCCATCATTTCCTTTGGTTTTTCTTGGTTCGCCATAAGTTGGCAGGGTATGCTCAGACGTGAGTCCCTTGCTCACTTTGCCACTAAATTCAAGCAAGCCGGGCTGAAGAAGGCTGAAATGCCAGAAACCGGTCCTCGGTAGCTTGTTTCCGGCCCAGGGAAGGCATGGCTTGGCAGTTCGGGCTGGACTGTTCCCATGAGGCACAGGGTCAGACTGATTTGCATATGGGCATGTCTGAACTGGGGTGGCAGAGTGGGCTAAAGAACGGTGATGGATTAAACCCAGATCAGTTGACTGGGGGTGAGTGCTTGTATTGTCAACGCTCCGTCCATCATTTCCTTTGGTTATTCATATAGAGCTTCACAATATCGGAGATGCAGATGGCGCTGTGAGAAACTTTGAGGTTTTCGAACAGCCTGAAAAGTTAGGGCAATGTTGAACACGCTTCCAGAGTGTTTGCTAATTTGCCGGGAATAAGAGATGATGTGCGCCCTTCGCTCGAGCATGGAAGCGATTCGATTGTGGACGGGTCTTAGACACTAGGACAGTATGTTATCTGAATAAATGTTTTAGGCAAGTATATTTGCAAACAGACATTTCATCCTTGTTTACAGTTTGTTTAAAAGTTGCAACTTGCCACTTGGCCCGTCATAAAAGGTAGCAGAAGATGCACCACATAACATTCTTCAACGGTCTGGTGACGCCACAGGAAGTCACATCATTATTCACAAGATATTTAAGTCCTTTGACTTCGAAATGAGTTATATCGTAAAAGCACTCAGCCTCATGAATTCTGATGTAATTTTAAAGCTTACAGAACAACATAAAAGGCGGGCATTGTGCCTTTGCAGGGTGACTATGAAATGATGATTCCTCTGACATTACTTAAGATGCAACAGAATACCTGGCCATCCGTTCCTAGCTGATTCCTTAAAGTGATAGGGAGTTTAAGCAGGAGGGCAAGGTGTTGTGCACATTGCGGCACTCCGGTCAAGTTATGTGAAAACCGAGGATCTCAGGAGCCTCCATGAATCGGGCAACGCTGAAAGCAACAGTGCTGCGGACCCTCACTGATGCCAGGTCAGGAGCTGGAGATATCATCGGTGAGACAGTGACCCACAAGTTCCCCTATAAATGCACTGGATACGATACACATATTCTTCATTAAGCCAGGGCCCCTCCGCGGTCTCCCCCTTCACTCGACTCAGACTGACTCTCCCTCAACATCATGTCATAATATATGCACACACACACATGGCTGCACCTACTATTCGATTCTTCTTCTTTGACTTCTGTCTGAGTGTCACTCAGTCGACGATTTTCTCTCTAGTGAGTAGTGACTACACTAGATCACGGCGCGCGCGTCCAGAATGGCCAATCACTGCATGGCTTCACATGCTGAAGTCACACAGTGATTGGCCATGCAGTGCTGAGCCTGAGCCAGTGTGCCAGTGCCACCCACGCGCGGCATCCAATAATGAATTGCCAGCCCTTCGGCGCGGTGGACCAGCCAATCCTGGCGCTGCATGCAGCGCCAGGATTGGCTGGGGGGGCACACTGACTCCTCGCCCTGGCGCCTTTCCATACCACGGGGCCCGGCTTCAGCAGCACCCCTCCCCCGGCCCCTTCATTCCCTCTGAGCATCTACTCTAACGCGCATGCCCGGGCTAGGTGCAGCCCGAAATTCCTCATGCGCACATAGTACTTTCAGGCCTGCTGAGTGCTGACGTCTGCAGAGTGCAGACTGTCACTCAGCAGACCAGCCAGCCAGCCAGCCCCACCCCTGTGCACTCCCTATTCAATCGGGTGTGTCCCGCAGCCCGGATTGAAGGGCTGCAAATAAAATTCTAATCATTGCTGCTGCTCTTGCGACTTGCGTCCAGGGGTTAGTGGGGCTACGCCCCTACGCCCCAATGGATGCACCGCGGCTGCGCCATTCATGATCCATCATGCACCTGCGGCTGAGTTCATCCGCCCTGGTGGTCAGTGAACCTGCCAGGTGTTGAACCACCAGGGATATGCCCTGATGTTCCAGCCATGTCCAGAGGTGCAGGGCCTCCTGACATAGGGTTCACAACCCCACCGTGCCTTGTTTGTTGCACTACCACATGGCGGTGGTGTTGTCTGTGAACAGCTGCACTACTCTTCCCCGGACAGAGGGAAGGAATGCCTTTAGTGTAGACGCATCGCCCGAAGCTCCAGAAGGTTGATGTGAAGCTCAGACTCCGCCGGAGACCTGAGGCTTCTGATCTCCGCCTCTCCCATGTGGCCACTCCATCCCAGAAGGGATGCGTCTGTCACCACTCTGTGATCTGGTTGGGGAAAGGAGAGGGATCTGCTGCTGACACAATCCTGGTTCCTGAGCCACCACTGCAGTTGTCGTGCAGTGCCCTCTGAGATCTGGATGCAATCGGACAGATTACCCTGATGCTGCGCCCACTGGAACTTCAGGTCCCACTGCAGAGCCTGCATATGCCACCTGGCATGATCTACCAGCAGGATACAGGAGGCCATGAGGCCCAGAAGCCTCAGAGTCATCCCGACTGAAACCAAGGAAAGAGGTTGAAAGGTCGGAATCTTAGCCTGAATATCCCGGACTCGCTGATCGGGAGGAAAAACCCAAAACTGCGCCAATGAAGAGGAGCTTCTGAGAGGGGATCGGGTGCGACTTGGGCATGTTGATGTAGAACCCCAGTGAATGCAGGAGGTCGGCCATAGTCTGGAGGTGGGAGAGGACTGCCCGGGGGAACCCGCCTTCAACAACCAATCGTCGAGATAGGGGAAGACTGGAACCCCTGATCTGCGCAGATGAGCTGCTACCACCGCCATCACTTTTGTGAACACCCGAGGGTTGCTGGTAAGGCCAAAGCGGAGCACAGTAAACTGAAAGTGAGTGTGGCCTACTGTGAACTGCAGGTAACGCCAGTGGGCCGGCAGGACGGAGATGTGAAAATAAGCGTCCTGCAAGTCCAAAGCTACCATCCAGTCTCCAGGGTCGAGGGCAGTCAAGTCCAGTGTCAACATTTTGAACTTCTCGCTCTGGAGGAAGGGATTGACGTCCCTGAGATCCAAGATAGGATGCAGTCCCTTGCCCTTCTTGGGCACCAGAAAGTAGTGGGAATAACAACCACGACCTACTACTGGGTCAGAAACTCGCTCAATGGCTCTTTGGCCAAGAGAGACGCAACTTCCTGTTGGAAAAGGACCAAATGATCCCCCGACATGTGATGGTACTTGGGTGTCATGGCTGGAGGAATAGTCTCGAAGGGGAGGGAGTAGACCCTTCGGACTATCTGCAAAACCCACCTGTCCGATGTGATTGTGCGCCAGTGGGGGAGGTGATGGTGAATCCTGCCACCCACTGGAATTTGATGGATCTGAAAGGTTGGACTAGGAAGGCTTGGAGGCTGCTGCAGAGGGGGTGGTGGACTGGCCCGCCCACTGGCCCCCAGCACCACATCGGCGGTTCCCACATCCCCAGTCACGCTGTGGTTGAACAGCTTGCGCTGGCCTTTCGCTCTGAAAGGAACATTTTGGGGCACCCCTTCCGTAGCCACGAAAGGGGCAAAAAGCAGAACATGCAGGGAGCGTGGTGGAGATGCCCAAGGACTTGGCCATAGCCAGAGAGTCCTTGAAGAGCTCTAGCGCACTCTCTTCCTTGTCACCGAACAGGCGGCTGCCATCAAAAGGCATGTCCATCAAGGTGTTCTGGACATCCCCAGAAAAGCCAGTCGTTCTCAACCAGGCATGACCGATGTTGAAATGGCCCTAACCAGTGAGTCGGCAGTGTCCAGTCCACAGCGGATGGCAACTTTTCTGCATCTCTCCCCATGGTGACAGCACGGCCCGGGCCTCCTCCGGACACTGAGGCAGCACTTGCGCCACCGCATCCCACACAGAGTGGGAATAACGGCTCAAGAGGCATGCAATGTTCACCAACTGCAGCCCTTACCTGGAGGAAGAAAACAACTTCTTCCCAAACTGATCCAACTTTTTGGATCCCCATTCCGATGGTTCGGTAGGAATTTCACTTTGGGACGCTGAGGCTAGGACGACCAAGCTCTCGGGTGGGGTATTGGGAGAGGAAAGTGGGGTCGCCCGGGGCCGATCGGTGGCGTTGGGCAACCATCCTATCCACAGACGCTCCCTCTTCCATAGTCATGGTAGGAGGAGACAACATGCCATGGTCTGGTGAAGTGTCTAGACCACTGGCATCCCCAAGTTCCTCTGCCCAGTCTGGATCATATTCCAACTGAGCAGTGAGAGGGTGTTCAGACCCCTCCCAGTCTTCCTCACCCTCCTCTGGCTGTCAAACTGGCCAGGGTGGACTGCAAGCACATAAGTACCCATCGGCGCCGGATCCGGCTTCGGTCAATGCCGGTCCGGCTCCGTATCCACATCGGGCCGGAAGCCGGGGTCGACGCCAGCTGAGGGTCCAGCCGGCATCTGCTGCAGATGTGGTGCCGGTGGAATCGGCATCAGTGGATATGTTATAAGGTCGACTGGCACCAATCCGAATCCAGGCCTGGAGCCAAGGGGGCACTCCGGAGCCAGGGCTGGAGCTACCCGCGTCGAAGGCCTAGTGCCCCAAGTCGAGTCTGTGGGGCCCGAAGTCGCACCAATGGAGTCGGGCTGCCCCAAGATAGCATACATCGCTTCGTAAACCTGACAAAGCTGGGCAGGGGTCGCTGATGGTCCCGGAAACAGAGGGAAGGCTGGAGTCTGTACTGAAGGCTCCGCACATGGAGCCGTGGGAGGGGCACCACCCACACCCTGCATCGTGTCAGCCGACGGACGGGGGAAGTCGAAGAGCGATGATGCTTCTTCGACTTCCTTTTGTGCTTCAACTTACCTCACCCAGAGTGCGAAGTCTTCGAAGAGGGGTGATGATGGCTCAGCGACCCGTCTCATCTCGTGACCTCCCGCGCGACCGGGATCTTGCACGATGCAGAGCCGACTGCCGGGCCTCGAGGAGCTTTCGGGACCGCTCCTGCAAAGACTTCGAGCCATGGTTCGACAGTCTGAGCACAACATGGGTTATGGTCGCGCTCCAGGCAGTAAAGGCACATGCGGTGCGGATCCGTCACCGACATCAGTCGGTTACAGGAACTGCAGGCCTTGAAACCAGGCATCCCTCGTGAACCAGGACTCGAAAAGAACTCAACAAAAGACGTAAAAAAGTCAGGCAGAAAATGACTCGAGGTACCGTTCTCTCTGGATCTGCTCTTGCTGGTGTGGAAAAAGAAAGAACTGACGTCAGCGCGAGTGGGTGGCGTCTAAGTAACTACTGCAACGTCATCCCGGCAACGCCGACGATGGAAGCGGAGTTGACCGACGCCACCTACCGACACGCAGGGGTACTGCTGACGAAAAACTTTCCGGATCCAGTCTGACGCCTGGGGGATATTCTAAGGTAAGAAATCTATAACTAACTGTTTCTTTCAGATATTGCAAACAATCCATCTTTTGATAGTCTCAATTTTTCTAACTCTCCATGGTGGGACGAAGCTCAATATTTTCTGAGAACTGAACTACGTTTAAATAACATTTGGTGAGCTATTGGGTGTTGTTTGCTAGAGAGAGTTACTCACAAGTTTAAGTGATAATGATCAGTGGATCTGTTAAGTTCAACATAATTGTCTGATAACTCAAGCATAAAAAGGTTTCATTAGTTTGCCTAAAATACCAAGAATGGTATGCTCATCGAAAGCAAAAGCATAATACCATAGATATTCTAAGATGGATAGAATGTCAGTGCTACCAGCAAGGTTCAAGTTATTTTTGTTTTGGTTGCGGCGTTCACTGCTGCGCACATCTGCTTTCCTCTGGACCTGAATATTCTTATATTTAGCTCTCCAATTGCAGTAAGCATTTATCAAACACAATGTGGACTTGTTATCACCTGTAACTTGATAATTATTAACACAGCTGTATTGTGTTATCATGATACCCATGCATCCCACTCATTCAACATGGCAGTGTTCTTACATATGAAAAACTTTTTTCTGCTCTACACAGGCAAAGAAAGGCTCTGTTACGTGGGCTTCAGGTAGAGTGGAGCACTGTGCTATCGTGCGCAATAAACACACACAGGAACTGCTGCAAAAGTGGGTCGGGTCACCGCTCGGAGCTTTTGCCCAATTGGCTACAGGATGGCCAGGAGTTTCCCCTACATACAATCTGGCACTGGGCATACATGTGGCATCCAATTACCCTCTTCAGAACCCCTTTGAACCTGTGGAAGACAGAAGAAGAACTTGACCTGTTGCTGTGATTTATGAGGAACCCCTAAGTGCTGGACCCACTCCCACTTGTACACAGGACCAAGAAGCTGGCCCCAGTGGTCAGTTGGCGAGCCTCTTCTTAAGCTACAGTGACACAAAAGCTGCAAGAATCCCACTTACCTGAAAAGCTCAGCTAAAGCCGAGACCTGTCCTATACTCTGCTGGAGGCTTCTCTTGGAGGGAGTCTTGACCTCTAAGGGCTGTTTGACAGAATATCTTTATGACAGAATATTGTGTCAAAAATATTGAGGACCACAATATGAAGAAGGTAAGTGCAATGAGGTAAGTCTAGATTTACTACTCTTAACTCTACATCTACTTACCTTGAAGATAAATATATCATCAAGGTACATATGTGTGGAGTCAAGTATGGTCAAAGTTTGCTTACCCAAAGAAACTTACCTTCATGATATTTATGTCCTCGCTATTCTTCACACGATATTTTGTTCACACAATATTTTCTCTCCAATATTTTGTGTGAACACACCTCTAAGTGGTGTCTCTAAGGTCTTCGGATCCTTAGAGAAGTGTCAGATCTTACTCCTGCCTAACTCTAAAAACTGGGACATAGAACATTTTTCAAGACTTTGTAAACGGACGGGGCGTGGCTTGCGAGCAGCAAAGATGGCCGCACTCTTTTGAGCTCTGTCGCGTCGCCGGGAGGTCACGCATTTAAATATATGACTGAGCCCGTCTTTCTTTATACAGAGGTCGAATTTTGGCAGTGGAAGACATAGAGAGTGTGGAGGGCTGTTTTTCACCGGCTGCTGTGTGCCCTAGACTTCATTCTCGTCGTTGCTGTGTTTCTCCCAGGAGCGTCCCTCAAAATGGCGGCGCAGGCAGCATGAATGTAATGGCGGCGTTTCCACGACAAGTACTGTCGTCTGTGCTGAGTTGCGGATGTACTTTTCAGTCTCGGCTGATGTATTATTCTTCCTTTCGCGCTTCAACATGCAGTTTCCTCAGGACTGCATATTTCTGCTTGAAGAGTTACTTCATTATTTTTTGCATTAGCCATATCTTTCTTCTGTAGTGGTTACCGCTTGGACATGCACTCCCACTGTGTTTTTCCTTTTTGACACACTTGTTTCCTTGTTGGCATTTCCTCAATAACGTTGCCAGGTAGTGGAGCACACTATTATATATATTCTCTTCTCTTCTATATCTTGCTTTCTTTTTTCTCTTCGCCTTCGCATTTTTTCTAATCTTCACTTATTCTTTCTTTTCTTGGGTCTCCTGCTGTTATTTATTCTTTGCGTCTTCATTGGTTTGGAAATTATATCTGCTATTAAGTCCACTTGCTCAGGAAAAGCTCTGGGCCCAGATGGGTTTACCATTCTTTTTTATAGGACCTTTCTCTCATCTTTAGTATCTTGTCTTAAGGCTGTTTTTAATGACTTTGTTTCGTCTGGTTCGGTCTCCGGTTCTGCGGCTGAAGCTACTATTGTTGTGATCCCTAAAGAAGGTAAAGACCATTTAGATCCTAAAAAGTTTCGCCCCATATCTCTCCTAAATATGGAAGCGAACATTTTTGCCAAGATCTTGGACAAACGTTTGGAACCATATACTCTTCACTTATCCACCCATCGCAGACTGGCTTTGTTAAGGGTAGGATGGCTAGAGACAATATCCGTACTTTTTGTCATATTCTGGGGAAAGCAAAATGATCTACCCTTCCTGTGGCAGCCATTGCCCTCGATGTCGAAAAGGCTTTTGACAAGGTGTCATGGCCGTTTTTACATGCAGTGCTTCAATCTCACAATCTTGGAGATTCCTTTGTCAATATGGTGATGTCTTTATATGCGCATCCGAGGGCGAATATCAGGGTTAATGGAGCTACTTCTTCTTTTTTTAATCTGTGTCAGGGTACTAGACAAGGGTGCCCGTTATCACCTCTTTTGATCTTGTTATCTATTGACCCTCTTCTTAGATCATTTTATCTTAACCAAGATATTAAAAGGTTTCAATTTGGTCCAACTTGTATCAAAACAGCTGCCTATGCAGGTGATGTGCTCATTTATTCTGTTGATATAGTTAATGTAATTCCTGCTATTTCCGAAACTATTAATGTATTTTCTAGTGTCTCAGGATATACTCTTAATAAGGATAAAATGGAGATGTTTCCCCTCAACGCGTATTGTTTTCCTACACACATGGGAAATGTTGGCTTTAAATGACAATCAAAACATATTAAATATTTGGGGATTTGGTTTTGCAGTACTTTGCAAAATACAGTATCGTATAATGAAGCTCAAATTTTAGTCAAGGTTCGTCAACTACTGGATACTTGGTCACCTAAATACATTTCGTGGTGGGGATGTCTTCAAACTTTGAGGATGATGGTAACTCCCGTAATTAATTTTGTGTCCTCTATGCTTACTGTTAAGTTGTCTTCGTCTTTTTTTCATGAAATTGATTCCCTCACTTCTAATTTCCTCTGGCGTGATAAGAGAGCTAGAATCGCCTATAAACATTTAAGGAAACCCTATGACATGGGAGGTTGTAATTTTTCAGACTGGGATCGATATCAAGTGGCTTTTTTAGCTTTCCAAGGGGCGCTTTGGTTCTCTACAGATCCTCGACATACTCCGTTGTGAGTGTTTATGGAGCAAGATTTATCTTCTCCGCTACCTACCTCCTCGTTTTTAACTGCGTCCACATTATCTATTCCTTTTTCTCGTGCTATTATACCATTGATGCTAATAAAGCTATTGATAAAAAAGTATCTAAGCCAATCCATAAGTCTAGATGGTCTTCTTTGTGGCACAATCCTAAAATTAAGATCGATCTTGATTCGATATTGGTGGTCTACTGGGCTAACAAGGGTATCACGTTAGTTAAACATCTTTATGGTCCAAACAATGATCCATTGCCTTTTTCTTCGTTGGCTCTGCAGTTTTCTCTTACTAATCTCGACTTCTATACCTTCTTTAAAATTAAAGTTGCTGTTGCTAAGGTTCATTTTGATCCAGATTCACATACAGTTTCTCTCCTATCTATGTGGCACAAATCAGGTCACGTGACCTCTAAAATTTATCAATTTTTATCCTCCACAATGCCTTTATTGAATACCGTTACACAACAGAAATGGTTACATCATTTTGACCATGATCTTTTTAAACATATTTCCCTAGAAACTTGGCAGATTATTGGGAAACTTTCCCTACATGATATAATTGCTCCTTCTCTTATTCAGTCCAAATGTTTTTCTCTCAATCTGTTACATTGGACCCCGGTACGTTTGCATTCTCTCAAACTTAAGGAGAACGATATTTGTTGGAGTTGCCATTTAGCCGCTGGTACACATCAACACATGTTTTTTGAATGTTCGTTACTTTAACTTTTTGGGAGCTGGTTCATAAACATCTCATGTTAATTTTTAACTTGCAGTTTCAGCTCTCGTTACCTTTAATTCTGTTGGGTCTACTTTAACGCAATTGCCGTTGGATTCTTTAGATATGCAGTTATTAGACTTGTTGTTGACAATTGCGGTGAAGATTATCCTTACGGAGTGGAAATCATTTGGGTCCATATCCTATCATACATGGTGGGCTTGGGTCTCTGTTCTTAGTGGGGCTCATACCTCTGTGGAGGATAATCATCTTTCCCCTTCTATTTCTAGTGGACTATGGAGATCTTTGGATAGATATGTGGACTTAGCTTCACAAGGCTTGGTAGAGCAATACCCCTTTGTGTCGTCTTCTTAATTTCTTTTTCCCACCTTATTGTAGCAGGAGACTCGCTCCCTTCTCTTTCTTTTTATTCTTTCTTTCTCTTTTTTCCTTCTTCCTTTCCCTTTCTCTTATGATTAATTACTTATCAAGTGATACTCCTGACTTTTTTATTATGGTCCTCTACGGTTTTGATTTTTGTAACATGCTAATTGAACTGTCTGTAGGAGCTATATTTGACAGTATTGACACTGATATTTGTATTATTCTTGGTCAGTGTATTCCTTTTTATTGTATCTTAACTATTTATATGTCCTTTTTAAATTAATAAAGATATTTGAACAAAAAAAAGACTTTAACGGACAGACAACTAGGACCAGCCTGCTAAGCTGATTCGCCAAGGGCGCTTTGCTGATGGGACTGACTTTGCACTAGCTACAGCTATGTTCTTCGCTTGACATTGGACTCAGTCAACACCGAAAACAGTTTGCCTCCATCCTGCAGTTTCCTCAATGCTGCCGTCAATTAGAACTCATCTGATGCCAAAGGCCTCCGGAGAGTTTAAACCCAAACTTTTCCCACTTTGTTAATGACCACACTGGGACGCCATCCTTCCGCAGCCCGTCAAGCCCTGCTTTGGCCTTCACCCGCAGCCTTCAAGGTCCAGACATATTTTTTGAGAAGGTAATTTTTGACTGGGACAACCGAGTCCTTGTACTGGGCCAGCCATCAACGCAGTCAGCCTGAACTTTGGTCTTACACCTCTCAAGCGAACCTGATGATTGCTGTTGGCATTTAAGTTAGGCCTGGCTGCTCAGCGCCGTAAGTACCAGGTGTGGAGCTCAGGTTTAAATTACTGTAACCTTTACTGGACCTAACAACAATGGACCATTATTACTTGTGATGGACAACCACCCACCCCAAGCAAAGATGAACTTTCTCACACTATTTGTTATGGTTCGTTCCATGTAGGGGGTGCTTTTGAGGTGCATGAGCTTGGGTGTACGGTGTATGAAAGGTGTATTGTGCATCGTTGCGCATAAACATATAGAGGGTTTTCATGATTTTATTTGTGTTCCCTGTCAAATTCCTTTCTTTATTGTAGGGATATTTTGACCCTAAACTTGATATTTTCAATATTTTCTTTTACTGTTGCTGATACCTTTACAAAAAATGGCATCGTTATTTGTTTTCTGAAGAAACTAGACCTTGATCCATCATTTCCCTGCACTATTTTTGCAGCAAATCAAAGAAGTCAATATCTTGAATTCAATTATGTTTTGGATGATTCTCAAATGGGGTTTAACCCTATTCAAAGCATGGAATTAGCTTTAGTGGCTGCACTGGACGATTTGTGTATGGGTGCTGATAATTGCCATAGCAACACACTGATACTCATATCTGTTCTTGTACTTTTGTGCAGTGGATCATTTCCTTCTTATCAGACAACTTCTCAATGTTGGCATTCAGACAAATGTTATTAGGTTTGTTTTCTTTCTATGGGGCAGGTCTTAACAGTTCACCCTAGCACAATGTTGAACTCCTTCTAGTAACCGGGTATGCCATGTCCCTCAAAGCTCAACCCTGTACCAATATCTTTTTAACACCTATATGAGATCCCCTAAATTTAGTAGATAGATTTGGCATCAAAATCGACCCATATGCAGATGCCCTATTGTTATTAAGAATCAGCAATTCGCCCGCTGGCATCAGCACAATGCAGGATTGCTCTCTGCTGTCCATTAATGGATGAGCTCCCAGTGGTTGAAGCTCATCACCGGTTGATAGTGCATTTATGAGTCCAAAATAGAAATAAAAAAGGGAGTCATGTCGCTGTGCAATAAAAAATGAGTTGAGTGGAAGGAGCGTGAAAGACAAGGTCATAGCTTGCATGTTCTCATTAGTGATACTTCTGTGTTTATTCCAGTTGGTATTCGGTTTAAGGAAGCAGCCAGGTCTTTATGAAGTTTATCTTGTGGAAGGAAGATAGGCATTGTTCGGTGGATTTGAATGACACTTCCCTTGCAACTGGTAGCCAGTGCAAAGCCTTTTGGACAGAGATAAAGTGGTCGCACCGTACCAAGATTAGGACTGGTCTTACTGCAACATTCTGGATCCATCGTAATTTACTGGTTAGATGTATCGGGAGCCCACTATAAAGCTCACTGGCATTGCCAATGAGTGACCCTGTGGGAGAGTCCCAGAGGAGGGAAGTCTTATGGTGAAGAATGTTTTCTTTAGTCACTTGGGACAAGGATAGAGAGGGATAAGAGTCCATGATGACACCTAGTTTGTTGTGTAGGGATTCTAGGAGTGGTCTGATTTCCCTACGTCATTCAATGGGGATGGGTGGGGGTAATATTTTGCTATGCTCCAAAAGGAGAGGATTTCTATTTTTTAGGAGGTAAATTTCAGGGGGGTCTGTAGCATGCAAGTACTTATTGCACTCAATTTTCTAAGCCCCAATGTGCCTAGGTCTAATGCTTTCCAACGTTAGAATGATCAGGATGTCATCAGCATAGTTGAATAAAGTAAACTTGAAAGTGTTGATGGCTTCTGTGAGTAAGGCTACATACACATTAAAAACCAATGGGCAAATCTTGAGCGTTGTGGGATACCTCTCCATCTAGTAAATAGTGGTGTGTCACACAGCGGGGAGCCTGATGATTTCAAGTCTTTCTGCAAGGTAGGTTTTAATGCAATTACACATGGAGCCATAGATTCCAGTGTCTCTTATGCTTTGAAGCCATACCTGATGGGCCACTGTACCAAATGCGGAGGATGGGCTGAGAAGGAGGAGGACAGTCACATTAATGGAATTTACCATATTCTTAAGGTTATGAAGTTTCAATTTTAATGGAAGAGAATAAGGCAGCATACTACACAAACCTCTCTATTAATGTGGCTCCCAGAAGCAATACGAACTGAATCAAGAACATTGTAAGTTCACTGCTCCATGGTATATAGGACAGCAGCCAACTAGTCATTTCCTTTTTTACTGCTGCTGCTCCTGGCACTGGACAAGCTACATTTCTGGCTCATCATGGTGAGATTTTCTACTTGTACTTTTCTATTTTTGCTTACTCACTTAGTATATATTCACTTTCTTAGTGCTGCCTATGCCTATATCATGGAGAATGACACATTAAAGAGGAAACCCCTCAATTATATTATGTATTCGAGGATTGATGATAATGGGGATGTTGTTTCTTCAATACACACTGTTTCCATCCAAATTGCTCTCTTCTGCCTCGTCCTTTTTCCCACATCATAGAACTCCAAGGCAAAGTTCTATGATGTGGGAAAAAGGACGAGGCAGAAGAGAGCAATTTGGAAGGAAACAGTGTGTATTGAAGAAACAACATCCCCATTATCATCAACCCATTGAGGCTGTGACTTTTTAACTCCCACATTTGTGTTCTTCTGCTCGTGTTACAAAATTTATCTATCACTTGTGCACCTTCCGCCTACAGAAGTTGGCAGCACTACTTTTTGTTCAGAGTCCAATCCCCTTCTTCTTTGGCACAAATGTTAATTTAACCTATTTGGTGCTCTTCTATTAATACTTAGATCGGGTGTCCATAGAGATGTTGATCATGAATTTAAGCATGAGTGGCACTGGGCCCTGGCTGCCTGTGACCAACTATTCCATGTTGATCTCTGAATGAAACATTTGTCCAGGTCCAGACTTCCTCTTTTCTCTCTTTTTATCTGGTCCTGCCTAATCCTGTCTTTTCTGGGATCTTGTGTTCCAGTTAATCTGATAATCTATCCGGTAAGTATTGACTTTCCCAACTCTTGCAGTTTGATCCCACACTTCTCTTCTCCTGCCTGGGTGTCTCTTCCCTCGATGCCTCCTACCCTCCCATGGGAATCATGACTCTGCTGTGGGATGTACCCAAACCTGCATATCTTCGATTTGGATAAACTAAAATGTCTTTAGGACCACTGCACTCGCTTGTGTGACCAAATGTCAAATATAAAAATGGTAGAAAAAGGTAGTATTTCTTTTTAGGTGCTCAGGGTGATCACCTCCTAGTCCATGAGGTGCAGTACAAATAATGAACAAAAAAAAGGCCTTACTCCGAGTAAGAGCAGACACTGAGCACTCTTGTTTCACCTTAGTGCATATTATCAGTCATCAAATCAATCAGCTGTTTTGAAGGAATTGTGCTTTATTTTTTTAAACGTATTCTTATTCACTGTTTGTCACAATCTGTCATATTCCATCATATGATCGGTGACACCAATTTACATCAAATCCAACATTGTTAAGTATTTGAATAATGCGTAATATTTAACACCAAAGCATGGATATGATCCCCTATGCATTTCATGCATGGCACTTCTTCAAGGGGAATCTGTGAACAAAATGGCAAAGAAAACAAATATGTATCGCTGATCTACAAGGAGGAGAATCTTTTAAATAACGGTGAGGCGCCAAGTGCAAGCCAGACTAGACCGAGAAAGAAGGAGAATAACAAAAATAATGGGTGTGATGGTGTGTTTCAAACGAGGGTCCTCGCGGTTCATATCCTGTGGCATAAAGTGTAGAAAGGACACCCAGTTCATAATAGCCCGTGATGGATCCTAGATAGAAGTATAATGACCAAGAAAAGTACAGGTTCAATGTGCAAATATAAAAGCTAACCCACGTGATCTAATTAGATAAGCTCATAGCACCTAATCAGAACAGGTAGACATACATGTGCATATAGCGTTCGTGGTCAAAAGACGAACACGCGAGTGAGTCGGAGAATTCAAAGGAATACGTGAGCATGCCAAATGTACGGGAGTTGCTGAGACGAGGTCTGCCAAGTAACTAAGCTTACCCGCTAGGTGAGAGTTTCAACACGGTACGTTCGTAGACGCGAGTGAATCCATGGGCGAAAACCCGGAAGACACTACCAATCGTGCGCATGCGTATTAATGCTCATGTACATAGACACAGAAATGGGACTCAAAAGTGTAAACAGAAAATGGCGAATTAGGCAGAATTATAAAACAATCGTGAAAAAGTAGGACTGGTTGGGTGAAAATAGAAAGTGACACATAGAAATTATAAGTCACAGCGTGAAATTAGAATCAGAAAATGGAAGGAAAAAACGGGACAAAAACAGACAAAAAACGAAGAAAAAAATAGGAAGTAATGAGAGCTAGTGCTGCTTGTATTCAAAAACTATGTAAGGGTAAGCCAGCATCAGCTGACAGCCAGGAGAGGAGTACAGTCTAAAAAGGCTGAACTATATAATAGTACAGTAGTAAAGGCAATTTACAATAAATGGAAGAAAAACATTAATATTATAGGTGACAACTATATTGTAAATGTAAATTGATACTTGTATAGCGCACTACTCACCCGCAAGGGTCTCAAGGCGCTTGTACGAATACCGCTGTGGAACCCATCCTGGCTTTCCCTGTGAGGCGTCCACTCCTGGGCACCCCCAAGGTGGAGGCCAGGCATCCTTTAGCGTTGTGGGGGCCGTTGTGGAGATTAAGCAAGCTATTGCCCAGAGTTGCAGAGTGGGACCCATGATTAGAATAGGCACCGAGGCGAGAATTATCAGGTCCGTGGAATTTTTGAGCCCAAGACCCGCCGAGGCGGGGAATTGAACCCTGGTCCCGGGCTAGACCTCTGCATCAGGGTCTGCCGCTCTAATCATTGAGCCACACTTCTCACTTCAAGTCTTTCATTAAGCCCTTTTGGCTGAAGGGCTTTAAGCCTGTGTATCCAGTATAATTCTCGCTGGAGAAGGTATTTATTGTTGTCTCTGTGTGGTAACTTTTTGATAACTTCCAGAATCAAGAAACTTATTTGGCTAGGATTATGAGCATTTTGGATGTAGTGGGCAGCTATACAAGATTTTAAATTATTTGTTCTAATATTGCTATGATGCTCCGTCAATCTGGTTTTAATGTTCCGTTCAGTCTTCCCTACATATGGGAGGCCACAAGGGCATTTCAAAAGGAACACAACATTGGTTGTGTCACATGTGGCATTCACCCGAAGCTGTATGGGTGTTCCTTGCGTAGGGTGCGGTAAGTTGTTGCCTTTGATTATACTGTTACAGTGGCCACAGTTATGGCATGGTAGCATTCCTTTGAAAGAACAAGTTGATGAAATAAGTGGTTTCCTCAGCAGTTGTTGTATATTCTTAGAACGCTCGTATGCGAATATGGGGTAGTTTGCGAATGTATTGTTGAAATCTGTTTCTGATTGTAGAAGAGGCAAGTGCTTACGAATCGTCTCTTTAATTTTGGAACTTTGCGTCGAGTACTTAGACACTAACACTAATCGCGAGTCTTGTTCTGTATGTTTATCCTTTGGTTTCAGTAGCTAATTTCTTTCTTTCTGTGCTACTCGATCCTCTGCTAATTGAGTTATATGCCTAGGGTAACTGCGTTGGTGAAATATTCTGCCATCTACTTGGTTAAGGTTCTCATTGAGAACCTTAACCAAGTAGATGGCAGAATACAATTTACCCATACCATGCATAGATCAGAAATATCAGTCTTGGACATCCACATCAAGTTGATTGATAACCACTTGGTCACATCAATATTTACCAAGGCCACGGACCGAAACAACCACCTTCATTTCAAAAGTTTTCATCAACCCAGACTAAAAAAACATTTACCATATTCTCAATTATTACGAGCTAAAAGAATCGCATCCACTGATTATCTTTTCAAAGAAAATAGTGCCAAAATCATTGAGAAATTTCACCAACGCAGTTACCCTAGGCATATAACCCAATTAGCAGAGGATCGAGTAGCACAGAAAGAAAGAAATGAGCTACTGAAACCAAAGGATAAACATACAGAACAAGACTCACGATTAGTGTTCGTGTCTAAGTACTCGACGCAAAGTTCCAAAATTAAAGAGACGATTCGTAAGCACTGGCCTCTTCTACAATCAGAAACAGATTTCAACAATACATTTGCAAACTACCCCATATTCGAATACCAGCGTTCTAAGAATATACAACAACTGCTGAGGAAACCACTTATTTCATCAACTTGTTCTTACAAAGGAACGCTACCATGCCATAACTGTGGCCACTGTAACAGTATAATCAAAGGCAACAACGTACTGCACCCTACGCAAGGAACCCCCATACAGCTTCGGGTGAATGCCACATGTGACACAACCAATGTCGTGTACCTTTTGAAATGCCCTTGTGGCCTCCCATATGTAGGGAAGACTGAACGGAAGATTAAAACCAGATTGATGGATCATCGTAGCAATATTAGAACAAAGAATTTAAAATCTTGTATAGCTGCACACTACATCCAAAATGCTCATAATCCTAGCCAAATACTTTTCTTGATCCTGGAAGTTATCGAAAAGTTACCACACAGAGACAACAATAAATACCTTCTCCAGCGAGAATTATACTGCATACACAGGCCTAAAGCCCTTCAGCCAAAAGGGCTTAATGAAAGACTTGAATATAGATGTCACCTATAATATTAATGTTTTTCTTCTATTTATTGTAAATTGCCTTTACTACTGTACTGTTACATAGTTCAGCCTTCTTTAGACTGAACTCCTCTCCTGGCTGTCAGCTGATGCTGGCTTACCCTTATATAGTTTTTGAATACAAGCAGCACTAGCTCTCATTACTTCCTATTTTTTTCTTCATTTTTTTCTTTGTATTTTCTCTGTTTTTTTCAGTTTTTTCCTTCCATTTTCTAATTCTAATTTCACGCTGTGACTTATAATTTCTATGTGTCACTTTCTATATTCACCCAACCAGTCCTACTTTTTCACGATTGTTTTATAATTCTGCCTTATTCGCCATTTTCTGTTTACACTTTTGAGTCCCATTTCTGTGTCTATGTACATGAGCATTAATACGCATGCGCACGATTGGTAGCGTCTTCTGGGTTTTCGCCCATAGATTCACTCGCGTCTACGAACGTACCGTGTTGAAACTCTCACCTAGCGGGTAAGCTTAGTTACTTGGCAGACCTCGTCTCAGCAATTCCCGTACATTTGGCATGCTCACGTATTCCTTTGAATCTCGGACTCAACTCGCGTGTTCGTCTTTTGACCACGAACGCTATATGCACTTGTATGTCTACCTCCTCTGATTAGCTGTTATGATTTTATCTAATTAGATCACGTGGGTTAGCTTTTATATCTGCACATTGAACCTGTACTTTTCTTTGTAATTATACTTCTATCTACGATCGATCACGGGCTATTATGAACTGTGTGTCCTTTCTACACTTTATGCCACAGGATATGCACCGCAAGGACCCTCGTTTGAAACACCATCACACCCATTATTTTTGTTATTCTCTTTCTTTCTCGTTCTAGTCTGGCTTGCACTTGGCACCTCACCGTTATTTAAAAGATTTCCCTCCTTGTAGACCAGCGATACATATTTGTTTTCTTTGTCATTTTGTTCACAGATTCCCCCTGAAGAAGTGCCATTCACGAAATGCATAGGGGATCATATCCATGCTTTGGTGTTAAATATTACGCTTTATTCAAATACTCAACGATGCTGGATCTGATGTAAATTGGTGTCACCGATCATATGATGGAATATGACAGATTGTGATAAACAGTGAATAAGAATACGCTAAAAAAAATAAAGCACAATTCCTTCAAAACAGCGGATTGATTTGATGACTGATAATACGCACTAAGGTGCAACGAGAGTGCTTATTGTCTGCCCTTACTCAGAGTAAGGCCTTTTTTTTGTTCCTTTTTTTGTTCGATTTGGATAAGCCACATGAATATGACAATTTACTCCGCACATGTTTACAACGTGTGCCATTACCCCGCATTTTTTGCTCAGCGAAATCTTTACAACGGAGGGCTTTACATTGCAATCCCTTACAACGCATTGTCCATTAAAATGCAATTTACTATTCTAATTCCATCCATCTATTTGAATATTTTTATTTGGCATATTTAACCATAAACATTTGCACTTTACAAACATTTAAAACATGCTTTAACCCAACAGTTTTCCCATAAAACAATATACTACACGATGAAGGCCTACTAAGATATGTCATAAAAGGCTCCTATATGAGGGCTCTTAGATCATATCCAAAGCAGCAAGGGTTTGAGTTATACCTTAGCTATACATTTGTACAAAATCTTGCATAGTCCCCTGATCATAGGTAAGATTGAATTTTCACCATATGTTCTTTTCAACTTATGCCATTTCATCCATTGATTCCTGCAATTAAAAATCTTCCTATTGCACATGACACGTCTAAAAATCTCATATTTGTCATTAAACTAAGTGCTTGGTCTCTAGTATTTATAAACAATAAAAATAGGTTTTAAAAATGTTTTCCGTTCTTTTAAAAAGCGCGAACAATCCAGCAAAATATGTTCGATACTGCATTTTACTTGTAGGCCACAAGAGCACAGTCCTTGGTGGTTTGACATATGTGTATTAATGTTACTTGGGTTCAGACCGACTCTAAATTTCAATATTGCATTTCTAAGCTTTGGATTAAGCATAGCTTCTATATAGGGGAAAATATCGTCATTGACCCATCCATTTATCAGAAACCGGACTGAAGATTTACTCTTCAAGTAGCATAGGTCTTCTTCTCGTGACTTCGCATCAACTATGGCCCGTAACTCCCGCTTAGAGATCTGTTGCATTGATTTCTAATGGTCTTGCTCTAGAGTATGCTTAACACATAACTTATCTAGTTTATTCCTTGCTTGAACCGCCCAGGTAAAGTCACTGGTCTCTATTTCTTTCTTGCAAAGATATGCTATTTTGTGGGGGGCTTCTCCCTTCAGTCTATTCCAAAAATTAAATGTCGCTTGCATGCCCCGATAGTTCCAGGCTGTGAGATGACATTCTACTTGCACAGCCTGTAACATAGTTGAAGATGGGAGGGCAAGAAGTTGCTTTATTCTAGTTCCACTGGGGCATTGTAATGGGGAATGTGTTGTAATGGATGCGATGTAAAGCCCTCCGTTGTAAAAGATTTCGTAGAGTAAAAAATGTGGGGTAATGGACTGCATTGTGACGCAGTCGCAGTAAATGATGTTTACCAAGTCACATTTTTCCATCTTTATTTTTCTCCTTCTAGGCGCTTCCTCACCCCCTGAGATTGCTGGTGTATTGGATAATCGAAACGAGGATGCAGGTGCTTTTGGTTAAGAGCCAAGAATTAAAGAAGGTATTTCTCATGACTTGGGATTTCTTGTCAGTTCTGCTTTGGTGTGTGCTGGGTTTATGGTTTCCCTCAAACATAATCCATCTCCTGTCAGACCCCCATCTCTTCCTTCTTCAAATTGCATTCCTACTTTTTCAGTTTTCTTCTCAGTAGGACAGGGATGTAGTATGATACTCTGCTTGCTTCGGCCGGGCTGTCCGTGTGCCTATTGCCATTCTATCACACATTTTTCCTGTACCTGGGGGTAAGATGGCGGCGGTGTGAGAGACCGCTGAGCTGTGCGTCGCTGACCGGAGCTTACATGAAAGAAAATGTGGGGAAACTGATCAGAGAGATGCCGTGACGCTGCTAAACATCTGCCCTGTTACGTGCTCACGAAAAGGAAATTTTAAGACAAATGGCAGTTATAGCAATTGTTGCAGAAACCGAGGATGTTTGGAACATGGACTAGCTCGGAGCTTTTAACCAAGGAAGTGCAAGTACGGGACCGGCTAGTAATCCTCACCTCCCTCTTCGGGATAGCCGTCTCACGTCTGCTTGGTGCGCTGAGGCAGAGAAGCTCGAGCGGAGGTTCTGGGAGGTCTGGAAGGTCTGGAAGTGCTGATGACTTTGTGGAGAGAGGCAAGAACTGTTTGATCCCGCTGTGTGACGAGAGCAGTATCATGGCCCCTAAGAACTCGGCGGCCCTGGCGGCAGCCGCTGCTAAGACCAGAGCAAAGCAAGCACAGCGGAACCGTGAGCTTGCTCTGAAACGGGGCGAAATCAGCACTGAAACGGAGGCGAGAAGCCCCGTGGTCCGAGACCCGGAGGAAACCCTGAACCACAGGACGCCGAAACGAGGAGGAGGAGGAGGCACCGCTGCAAGGGGAATGTCGGCCCCTCAGTGGTTGAGCTTCTCTGCCGAGCTCCAACAGCCTCAAAGTCTCTTCCGGGTGACGAGGGGAAGAGACAGCAACAAAAACAACAAAACCAGCTTAACCAACACGAGCAAGAAAAACAAGCTGATAATGAGGTCCCGACTGGAGGGCAACTCACGAGTGGGACGGCTAGTAGCATCAAGACTCCCCCAGTTGTAGGTGTAGAATGCCCCTCTTTGGCAGAGGAGAATGGCGAGCTAACAACTGGCAATACTACTAGTAGTAGCACCAAGGGTGAGATTAACAGCCATACAAATTCTACCCTGGCAATACAACATAATGAAGGTATGATTTTATTACCTTCCCCTTCCCCTGTACAGGCTACATATATATTCATCAGGCCATCTGTTGAAACTGGTAATGCTGCAAACACTTCCCTGTTGACTGTTGATGATAGCTCTAATAAGGTAGAACAGCCCCGGCCACTTATTAAATCAGATACTATTCTTATTTATTTATTTTATTTATTTAATGCGATTTTTAGAGCGCGCAAATACCCAGATGGGTGTCTCGGCGCTATCTTCAACTGATAAGCAGTGATAATGACAAGGGCAGGCCAGTCCTTCAGGTGCAGAATGGTTCCATCTCTCCCAGCATAGTTCATCTTAATAATCTGGAGTCTTCTGACACAATCACTGATCTGCCTGATCCGCCTGAGGCTGAAACATGGGGGGCTACTTGTGAGGTGGATAAGGATCCGAGTGATTTTTACTCATTCTCCGATGATGTAGAATGGTCAGAGGAGAATGGGGGTGAGGATGGGGTGAGTGAGAGATCAGAAATCTCTACAGAGAGTGTGAGTGATGAAGCATCAAGGTACACTCTTAGTGATGCTCAGAAGACTGTTTGCAGAAAGAAAACGGGACATCATGGAGCAGCAGAACTTACCTGAGATTACTCACCCTCTACGCAGCTTGTGAATTCACTGAACCCAGCGACCATAGTAAATACTGGAGCTGCTGAGACTGCTAAGGACTTTGTTCGATCTTCTCACCCGTCTCATCCCTCTCAAGCTATACATCTAGAGCACCTGCAATCACGTTGGACTCTGTCATGACCACAGTTTTGCAAGCAATTGCGTCTCATCGAGAGGAGACGTCCAACGATGGTCGTAAAGCACAGGCAGCTATCCGCAAAGTACAGGGGGTGGTACGAAAATTGACTAGAACTGTCGGAACTTTTAACGACCGAATAACTGAGATCGAAACCCGAATAGTTTCCAATGAGGCCGAGGTTGCAGTGACTCAAGAACGAGTTGAGTCCCATGAAGCAGAGCTGGTCGACGTCAGATGGAAGCTGGAGAACTGTGAAAATTGTTTACGCAGAAACAACTTGCGCGTACTGGGTGTCCCGGAGGCAGTGGAGGGGGAGGATATCCGCTCATATATGATCCAACTCTTCAAGGATACCCTGCCCGAATTAGCCCATTGGAACTGGGACTTGGAGGTTCAGCAGGTACACCGTGTCCCACTGAATTGAAGCCTGCAGCAAAATCGGGGAGGTATCCTCGTGCCATTCTGATTTACCTCGGTAACTTTCTTTTGAGGCAGGCTATCTATGAAAAGGCTAGACCAGAAGCGCACCGCACTAGGGACTCCGTCTCCTATTTTGTCCGCCCGGACTTTTGTCATGTTACGGTGGAGAGGAGATGGCGCCTTCGTCAAATGATAAAGCCTTTTCAGGAAAAGAAAGCACAGGCCTACCTCAATAATCCTGCTAAGCTATTCTAAAACGGCGATTGCCGTAGCTCCCACTAGAAAATAGAGATATCATAGCCAAACATAACAGCGGCAATTGGGCGCCCAAAAGTAACGCGTTCCAAGAACAAAACCCTATGCAGTTTATCCCCAATAAAACTATATTCTGTGCCCGTAACATGAGCTATAATCGCAGAGAAATAGAGCGACAGCGCTACCATAGTAACGCGTCCTTCCGCTTTAAACGAATAGGCATTGTCCTAATAAGAAATTTAGCCAATCGGAGCGAGCTCTCTTACTCGGCGGTCGCCATGACTACTGCTACAACACAGTGACGTTGTAACCAATCATAACAGCAGCAATTGGGCGCCCAATCATCTGACATTTACTATTTAGGCTGCCAGACGTCACGGTTCGTTCATTTTCACAGAACGCCGTGCGGTGAGAACAAGGACGGGCTGCCAGGAAGGAAGGAGCAGGGAGGCCGACTACAACTATATTGGTGAGTGAAATAATCACAGCGCAGACCCCTCCGGTATAGATTACAGTAAATATAGAGACAGAACGTCTATCGAAAGAGCTTTATCCTAGTTGGCTCCTTACAGTAATTGACTAAAAATCGAGTCAAAGGAAACCTTATAACAGAGCTACATGCAAAAGAGGTTTATGTCCTAATTACATCAGTATAATAGTAAAGAAAAGAATATATATTTAGATCTATATACAAAAAAAGTTAGTGCATCTAAACATAGGAATATAACTCTTGGTACGCAATCCCCTACAGATATCATCAAACAGAAGAGGAGAATCACGAAACATTTATCGTGTGTGGCAAACATCCTCACCTAATTGAAAGAGGTTTTGGGTTTTTTTGCAACCAGTACTCCGGCTCCCACGGTGAGTGCCATGACAATGAAATTTATAATAAAACTAAGAGAGAGCAATAAGAAAGTTAAGTGATATATCCCACAACATTAATATTAATTCCATAGGGTGAACAGTGCCAGACGATCAATTATATAAAACGGTGGCTCCTTCTGGCAGCTAAATACACGGCAAGAACAGAGCCTTATCAAGGTATGTTGTCCTTAAGTGAAAATAGAGTAGGAGCAACTAAAAAACAAGCCTGCACATTTGTGCTTTTATACCCACAGGCATAGAAGGAGGATATCAAGTCTCCTACCATATTCTAGAATAAGCCGATCTCTAAGCAGTGGAAATTGAATTAACCCACGATTATGGTATGTACTAAAGAGATCCATGACTATATACAGCCCAAACATAAAAATTACCATGTATAAAATAAAAAATTCTTGCTGATATCTATATATCTTTATTTAGAGACAGAGCAACTTTGCGAATAACCGCTAGCAAAGCCAAATCCACCAGCGGTCCAAATTTTCAAAAAAGGACTCCCTGTGGAACCAACTAGTTCCATCCACGTGGATAATAAATCCATTTGGATCAACAAGGTACGCATTCAATTACAGGAGGTACTAATTTTTGGTGATGGAAACTTGGGTATACCATGATGGATGTACACATGTCCAAGGGGAAGGCAAAAGAGAAGGAAGGCAAAAGAGAGGGTAGTATATATGTACTAATGAGACCTGTCAAGAAGAAGATTATGTGATTTGGACAAAAGAGACACACTATGTGCAGTGTAATTCAATGATATGTGTGTAGTTCATGAGATGTAGTAGAGTACTTTAGATCGGGATGACGAAATGCAACAATAGACAGAAGAACAATGTAACAGACACTATTATCTGTTTGGTAACTTTGTGTTTTATGATTTTAATTGTTTAGAATCAGTCCTGATGAAGGTGTACTAAAGAAAGCCGAAACGCCGCGTCGACCTTTTGATTCTGTGACATTTTATTCAAGATATTGTGATGATCATGTTTATTGCTAAATGTTTTTAAAGTGTTTTTAATATTTTGTAAAGTGTAATAAAATTTATATACTGTTACCAAACACATGTGGTGATATGCTTTTAATGAAAAAACCTGTTTAATACTTGTCGTAGTGTTGTAATCAGATGCACAGTAGTTGGTTCAAGATAACTGAATCAACTTTTTAAGAATCTGTCACTTTCCCGTGTCTACTCTACAAACTAGCATATACGTAATTTTCCTGAAAGGGATAAACAACTATCTAAGTGTGTGCCTTTTGCCTTATCAATAAGTGTGTAATTTTTTGCCTTTTCCATGGTAATCATGCCCCAATGTATTGATAATTATCATAATCTTTAATGGTGATGCCCATTTGTCCAACGCTAAAATAAGACACCATCCTCACTGTCCACCGACTCTGGACGTCTGTTCTTTTCTGAAAATTACTTTCCCCACCGTCCTTTATGAATTAGAGTGGGGTCCTCCTATTTGTATACACATGAAGGTAAAAAAAGCAATAAAAGTAATTGGTGCAATGTTTTTTGGAGTTGGTTGGCTAAAATCGGAATAAAAACACAATGGGGAAGTTAAGACTATGCTCATGGAATATCGCTGGGTTGAATGACGGAGGGAAAAGAACCCGGTTGTTTGAATTGATCCGTCAGAATTCATATGATGTCCTCTGTCTCCAGGAGACCCACCTCCCTGTTGCGGAGAAGAATTTTTTAAAAATCCCTTTCTATAACCTGCTCGCAGTGACAACCCAAACTTCCAAGATACGTGGGGTGGCAATTTTAGCAAAAACTTTTCTTGGACAGGCTAAACGAAGGTTAGTTGACCCGTTGGGTAGATGGGTTATAGTCGAATTAAAGATGGGCATTACAATCTGCTCCTTATATGGCTCAAATCAGGATGAACCGGATATCTTTCAACATTTAGAACTCGAACTAGCTTCCTGGGGTAGTGCACAAATTATTTGCGGGGACTTTAATGTCTCACTAGGCTCAATGGGTGGTGGCAACCATACACATCGGAACTATATAGGTCGCAAGCCAAAAGCTTTCAGGGCAATAAAGCAGCTTATGGAGAGTCATAATTTAATTGACGTTTGGGATTTCAATCACCGAAATGACCCTGGCTATACCTATTACTCCTATCCCCATAATAAATATGTCCGGATTGACTATATAATGGCATCAAAAGAACACTCTGGAGGTATGGAACTAAGTAAGCCTCCGAAAATAATTTCAGACCATAACCCCCTCGTACTCACATTTAATTTTCCAGCATGTGATAGGCCACATTCTCAATGGTCATTTGACAGAAAATTACTTGTCAACAGAGAATATATAGGGTATATTACTTTGTGGACACAGGAATTTTTTGATCATAATCAATATATTGCACCAAGATTAACTGTTTGGGATTGTTTTAAGGCCGCGCTGAGGGGGGAGACTATTGCTTTTGTGGCCAAGCGTAAAAAAATCCAGGAAAAACTCAATAACCAACGCCTGAGCGAGCTGGCCAAATTGGAAGAACAACACGCCACCCAGATAGCCCTAAGGGAGGATGGGGGAAGTAGTATGCGTAGGATGATTATTCTGAAAACGGAGATTAATAGTAGTCTTACCCAAAGAGCAGCAGAAATTTTCCAAACAAACCAAACTAAAATCTATGTGGATGGGGAGAGGGTAGGTAAACAGCTGGCACTTCGCACCCGGCAAAAATCCTCACGTAATTTGATAGACTCTATTGAGTTTGAAGGACAAAAATATACAACGCCGGTAGATATTTCTGATGCGTTTCGATGGTATTATCAAAAGCTATACCAGAATGAGGATCAATTCGAAACTTATATTATCAAAGAATTCCTAGAGGAATGGATAAATGAAATTGGTTCAGCACAGGTGCTAGATGAAACAAATAAGATAAATCTAGAACGTGAAATCTCGATTACCGAAGTGCAGCTTGCACTAACAGAGCTGGCCAACGGTAAAGCTGCTGGTCCAGATAAAATCCCATTGGATCTCTACAAAGTACTCGAAAAAACAATAACACCGTATTTACTAGATTTATTTTTGGGGGTACAGTGGAACGGCATGTCGCCAGAATCATGGCAGCTAACAAACATAGCTATTTTTCCCAAGAAAGGGAAACTCCCAGAATATCCATCTTCATACCGCCCAATTTCACTGATAAACTCCGACTCCAAACTCTACTCCAAGATACTCGCCAATCGGCTCAGCAGGGTCGTCGAACGTTTGGTCTCCCCGTGGCAACACGGATTTATACCTGGAAAGGGTACTACGGATCATACTCTTAGAGCCATTTCTATTTTTGACATCTTGAGGGAAACGGGGGGACCGATGTCGATGATCCTGCTTGATGCCGAGAAGGCTTTTGATCGAGTGTCTTGGAGCTTCCTATGGGGGATTCTGGAAATTAACAACTTTGGTCCAGAGTTTGTCAAGGACATCAAAGCATTATATGTTACCCCTAGGGCCAGACTTGTCATACAGGGGATGGAGTCGGAGTTTATCAATATTCAAAGGGGCACAAGGCAGGGCTGCCCATGCTCACCAATTTTATTTGCACTTTATATCAATCCATTAATCCTAAAACTGCTTGTATCTAGTTTAATAGAACCAGTCATGGCCAATAGCTATCAAACTAAAGTTTTAGCGTACGCCGATGATGTGGCGGTATTAACACCAATCCATGAGATCGAGCAAATTACTAATACCTACGGACTATATTCAGGCTACAATGGTTTTATGTACTGATAACATCTTGTACGAGAGCCCTTATAAGGTCGATAAGGCCACCTACCTGGGAGTTTGTATTTCTCCCAAGGTTGAGATTATTAACCAACTTAATTATGAGCCCCTCGTTAGAAATATTAAAAAAGATCTCTCCAGGGTAAACAACCTCCACTTATCTATTAACGGGAGGGGAAACTTTATTAAAATGAATATCTTTCCAAAGATATTATACCTATTCCGTGCAATTCCATTGATAGTAGATGATAACATCATTAAAACTATAGATTCCTGCCTATCTAAATTCCTCTGGAACTATGGGAAAATTAGGAGGTCTCTTTCATACTTGTCCCTTTCCTCTGATATGGGAGGGTTAGCTATACCAAATATCACGTTATACCTATGGGCAACCCTCCTTCAACAATGACACCTCTATTTACTATTCCTAAAATAGCGCTAGGTCCAACACCAGCTCAGGATATACCTTCAATTTATGAACTAGCAATTGGCAATAAAGGCAGAGGATTATTACTTAGGCAGGTAGAGCCTTCTTATTTAAATAAAACTAAATTTAAGATTATACATAGTGCATGGAACATTTGGAAAAGAGTTTCTAAATTTTTATTGATACCAAAATATACTAAATCTACTCCTCTGTGGCAGAGTTCAATCCTACCACGTCAATGCAAGGATGAGCTCTCTAGAAAATGGGAAAGTTTGGGAATCAATACAGTGGGGGACTTTCTTTTCCATGATCCTAATCTGGGATTTCAAAATATTCAATCAAATTTTGCTGTCTCTAGAAATGACTTTCTTAAATACATCCAAGTATATACTGCCCTTAATCAGAAATCCCCCACAATTAAGTTGGATAATATTCCCTTACTGGACATGATAGGGAAACGAAACACCAGGATAGGAACCATCTATGAACTGTTGAGTCAGAATCAAAAAGACGACCTAGAGCGCACCGAGAGAGGCTGGTCTAGTAAATTAGGAAATCCCAACATTGATATTGATTTGTCTTTGTCACTATCGTCTAAATTATTTTTAGCGTCTAACCTTAAGGCCCAACTTTATAAAACCATTTTTAACCTTTATTTTACACCTGCAAAATTATTTGCGTGGGGCAAAAGAACAAATGACAACTGCCCAAGGTGTGGGCAGGGTCTGGCAGACTTAATACACATGTTTGCAGAGTGCCCCAAATTAGATCTATGCAAAAAAAGGATTTCCGATTATTGGGAAGAGGTTTTTAGGCATAAAGTGAAAACATCAACTACACTTTACTTATTGGATCATGATAGCACTCTCGGGCACAGTAAAGAAGAGGAATCATCTTTATTTTTGGGGTTGGCGGTATACCGGATCATTTTGGCAGCATGGTGGAAAGATGTTGATCCCCCAACCTTTCAATTGTGGTTAACCCGCTTTCTAGGAGTTTATAAGCAAGAGGCAGCAATTTATGAAACACGGGGGAAAAAGTCAAGAATACGAGGGGCTCAAATTTGGTCTCCAATTACTGCCTGGTATTATGATATAAGAAACATGTAAATTCCAATTATGTTGTCTTTCTTATGCTAGCTATATGTTTTTTTGTTTCCCTCTATGCGTTAGTTAGCTTCTTACAAATTGTTAATTGCAATCTCGCTTTTTAAGTACACAAGTGTATGCTAAGCTTACGTATTTTGTATTATCTGATTTCGCTAAATAAAATATAAAAATAAAAAAATGATTATGACAATTTACTCCGCACGTGTTTATAACGTGAGCCATTACCCCGCATTTTTTGCTCAGCGAAATCTTTACAACGGAGGGCTTTACATTGCAATCCCTTACAACGCATTGTCCATTAAAATGCAATTTACTATTCTAATTCCATCCATCCATTTGAATATTTTTATTTGGCATATTTAACCATAAAAATTTTCACTTTACAAACATTTAAAACATGCTTTAACCCAACAGTTTTCCCATAAAACAATATACTACACGATGAAGGCCTACTAAGATATGTCATAAAAGGCTCCTATATGAGGGCTCTTAGATCATAACCAAAGCAGCAAGGTTTTGAGTTATACCTTAGCTATACATTTGTACAAAATCTTGCATAGTCCCCTGATCATAGGTAAGATTGAATTTTCACCATATGTTCTTTTCAACTTATGCCATTTCATTCATGGATTCCTGTATAGCAATTAAAAATCTTCCTATTGCACCTGACACATCTAAAAATCTCATATTTGTCATTAAACTAAGTGCTTGGTCTTTACTATTTATAAACAATAAAAATAGGTTTTAAAAATGTTTTCCGTTCTTTTAAAAAGCGCGAACAATCCAGCAAAATATGTTCGATACTGCATTTTACTTGTAGGCCACAAGAGCACAGTCCTTGGTGGTTTGACATATGTGATTTTATCTTCCCATTAATGTTACTTGGGTTCAGACCGACTCTAAATTTCAATATTGCATTTCTAAGCTTTGGATTAAGCATAGCTTCTATATAGGGGAAAATATTGTCATTGACCCATCCATTTATCAGAAACCGGACTGAAGATTTACTCTTCAAGTAGCATAGGTCTTCTTCTAGTGACTTCGCATCAACTATGCCCGTAACTCCCGCTTAGAGATCTGTTGCATTGATTTCTAGTGGTCTTGCTCTAGAGTATGCTTAACACATAACTTATCTAGTTTATTCCTTGCTTGAACCGCCCAGGTAAAGTCACTGGTCTCTATTTCTTTCTTGCAAAGATATGCTATTTTGTGCGGGGCTTCTCCCTTCAGTCTATTCCAAAAATTAAATGTCGCTTGCATGCCCCGATAGTTCCAGGCTGTGAGATGACATTCTACTTGCACAGCCTGTAACATAGTTGAAGATGGGAGGGCAAGAAGTTGCTTCATTCTAGTTCCACTGGGGCATTGTAATGGGGAATGTGTTGTAATGGATGCGATGTAAAGCCCTGCGTTGTAAAAGATTTCGTAGAGTAAAAAATGTGGGGTAATGGACTGCATTGTGACGTAGTCGCTGTAAATGATGTTTACCAAGTCACATTTTTCCATCTTTATTTTTCTCCTTCTAGGCGCTTCCTCACCCCCTGAGATTGCTGGTGTATTGGATAATCGAAACGAGGATGCAGGTGCTTTTGGTTAAAAGCCAAGAATTAAAGAAGTTATTTCTCATGACTTGGGATTTCTTGTCAGTTCTGCTTTGGTGTGTGCTGGGTTTATGGTTTCCCTCAAACATAATCCATCTCCTGTCAGACCCCCATCTCTTCCTTCTTCAAATTGCATTCCTACTTTTTCAGTTTTCCTCTCAGTAGGACAAGGATGTAGTATGATCCTCTGCTTGCTTCGGCCGGGCTGTCCGTGTGCCTATTGCCATTCTATCACACATTTTTCAGGCGTGTGGCCCTCAGGCGCGGTTCCCTCCATTGCTGGTTCTGTTTGCTCACCCTTTGCCATGAACAGGCCTGGCCAACAACAGAACATTAGATGTAGTCCTAATCTTGGACATCTTGTCAACAGTAAAGTTGACAGACGGCCTGGGTGTGTCTGTAAGCTTTCGCTGATCTCCCAGGAACATCTGGGCAAAAGTACCCTCTTAATTCCTTGTAGATCTTACCGCCATTCCAAGATAGGTCATACAGGACGCTCACTACACATATGCTAGTGATTGCTTTCCCATGCACTACGAAAAGAAAAACCTACTTGCAGTCTGCAGCCCATGCTTGGCTCAGTGGAAGCCTGCCCTTCTCTGACAAAGACACCCTGACACTGCCGCACCCACTGTATCTTATACAAAATTTTCCGTTTTCTTGGTTCATATAAACTACCTTTCTGAACTGTTGAATGCTTGTGCTCTTACAGTTAAAAGGATATTTTCCATGAAGTCCTTGGGAGAAGTCTGGTTCATGGCTAGTGGAGATTGTAGAGAGTCACATTGCATGCAATGTTCTTCTGCTTAACACCCTCAATGTTTGTGTGAATGGGATTGGTATTAGTAACTAGACCAAGGATTTTGCAGTACTATATGTGGCGTTCACAGTGCGCCATTGCTGGGTGTCTCTGGTTGGTCTTGAAGCAGGTGGCGCCCTGTAGAAGCGTGTTTTCCTATATAGCATATGTTAGGGCTTGCCAGTGTGCCCTTATATGAGCCATGTTTTGGCTTCTGGAATTGGTCATGCATCACACCACCGGCTGGGGGGCTGCACCTGTAGCTTTCCACCATATTTTAGGGTTTTGTCAAACAGTGGAAACTCTTTTCGATCACTGCAGCCTAGACATATGAGTTTTTTATGAGCTTGATGTACCCCTGATTTACTGTATATCTACTCTCCTTACTTTATCTGAGTAAGATTCACTTTACTTACATACCTATTCTGCTGAGGTGGGCTGTACATCCATGTCTCGGTCCACGCAGTCCATTTTTTGTAGCACCAGGCTCAACCTCTTCTCACTAACGTCCCCCATTAATTTGTTTCTTCAGTTCCATATAGAGCCTGCAGCTAGGTTGTTATACATATGCACAGGCTTGAGGGCTTTTTGTTGCCAAAGAGCATAATATTGTTTGCTCACATGGGATATTCTAACTCTCCTTGTCTATGGAGCTTAGCAGTCTCATGTAGGAGGACACTGATCCCATGCATGTTCCAATATATAGCAGGAGAATTGATCATGTTTTCTTCAGTAACTTCAGAAATAAGAGTGAAGGCCCATTTTGTGTGGATTAGGCAGTGGGCACTCATACTGGCTAGCAGCCCGCTGTATTAAGAGTCTACTTTATTGAAACATGTTCTATGTTTTGTTTATAGCATCAAGCTGGTAACGGTAGTTGGGCTGTACTGCAAAACTTTCGCTGAAGTATACTGTCTACCCTGAAGAAATTCCATTCTCACTCTTCATTGATATGGATCTTCGTATGCAAATATATTAGGGAACTTTGGGTGATCTGTGGGTGCCCTATAGGTATGTGTCTGCAACTTGTGAATACTTGCTCTATCTTTTTTGCACACTCTGTGCATACCACAAATCGTTGTTTTTTTTATCCACCCTAGTAGTCCTTTCCTGATCTAGAGGGATTTTGGGTCCACCTTTTCCCTCAGATTGTTCAGTGTGGTGTATCTAGATAGTCGATTATTGGGATTCAGAATGCGAGTATAACAGTTTAGGTTTTAGCATGAGTTGGATATCTTACACACACCTATTGGCTGTACAGGGACTGTGGCTGAATTGATTCCAGCGGCGGTCGTTGTCATATGTTGAAATCCCATCCCCCGCCCACCTCCAACCCAGCCACTACCGCTCTTACCTGTACGGACCGCGGCTGATTGATTCCCTCCGCACCAGCGCTTGAAATGGAAAAATCGAAGTGCACGTACTTTGTAATCGAGTACCTGCTTGTTTCTGAGAAGTTCTGGTACGCTCTAAATAAAAGTATTACGTCGGTCTTGAAAAGTGCCGGAACTCTGCCTCTCAAAATTAAAAAGTGCCGGTACTCCGTACCGGGCAGTACAGGCCCATTTAAAGCAATGCTCTGCACCTGTATTTTTCCTACCTTCTATACATGCACTCCTGGATAACTTTTCGTTCAGGCTATATATTCTATTGGTAGTTGGCATCTGTGGCACATGTACAAACCTTGCGCACAAGGATGTTGGAAACAAGTCAAGTCAACAATAAGCTTTATTCGGTTAAAAAAGTTTTTAAAACCATCAAAGCACAATTCCACAAAAAGGTCATAATAGTATTCGCTATATACATAGGATACAATTAATACCAACATATATGTTTCGTGATTATTAAGAGAAGACCATTTAAGTAACTTGTCCCTTACAAACACAATACCTGACATTCAATAAATAGATTGAAAGGATTGTCACCCACAGAGTTTACAATTTTAAAAAAAACTACATAACAATAAAAATTCATGTCAATAAATACTCCTTAATCATGAAGTCACTACATGTGCAAAAATAGAGGGCTCATGTCATAATAACTGCATCTTGTTTCTTCGTCTGATTGCCCCTGTGATATAACTAGCCACTCCAAAACATACCATCGGGGGCCTCAGACATTGCAGATATGTCAGAGCTGGCCTGACCTGTTCAAAGTTACAGCCCTTTAACAATGGCAATATGAATTTCCTGCATATAGTAACATACAAATCGCAAAAGAAAATCATATGTAAGGTGTTCTGGTCTGAAAAGTTGTCACAGGGGCATGGACCAAGGGCCCCCTCCTTCGAAAAGCCCTTTGGGGAAGAGAGTAGCCATGGAAGCATATTGTACTTAAATCTTATCAATACAAATAAATGAAATGGTCTGTTTATATATGTTAAGTACGGCTCAATTCCTCTCCCCGAACTCAGAATTACAAAACCTCTAACTGAGGGTTTGACCAGCTCATCTTGTTCCCTCGTTAACATGGACCTGTTTAGGAACTGGAGCTTGTTGGCTTTAATGGCCACCTTACTCAACGCCCTTGGGTTTGTGAACAGGTCT
This sequence comes from Lissotriton vulgaris, assembly GCF_964263255.1. Classification (NCBI taxonomy): domain Eukaryota; kingdom Metazoa; phylum Chordata; class Amphibia; order Caudata; family Salamandridae; genus Lissotriton; species Lissotriton vulgaris. The sequence continues at coordinate 1,080,004,192 of NC_141694.1, read as the reverse complement.
GGACTGCCTAAAATGGCCATTTGAGTTTTAACATATCTGAGCCAAGGAATATCCGAGGCTCTATCAAGGGACATACAATCTTGGATTATGTCTTGATTCAAATTAGGTGGTTTCTGGGCCCAAATTCTTAACCAGCCTAATAAGGGTGCCACAGCAATCTGATCTTGAATGTAGCCAGCTCCTAAGTCCTCATGTCAATTAAAACTAGCAGCAGACGCTGGGAGCGACAATAATTTCCGTAGAAAAATATTTTCTGCTACTTGTATTTCTCTAGCGTCAGTGTAGCCCCATACCTCGCTCCCATATAGAGCCATGGGGACACACTTCGCTTTGTAAATTTTCATAAGGGCTGGTAGAGGCTTGGAACCTATTCGCTTAGCGAATCCCAGAACAGCCCCTGTAGACCTTGCTAGGCTGTTCTTTTTTAAGGTTCGCTGGCCACCCATGACCTTTTGTGATCAAATACTATCCCTAAATATGGAAATGTCGGGATGTTGGAAACATTCTCAGCATGTGTGCACATTCACGTTCTTAAGGTATTTTATCTTTAGTATCTTGTCTGTTCTGAGTACACGAGTTCTATGAAATGTGTCATTGCTTGTAAATTGCTATTGGTGCCCACTTTAGTTATTTATTCCTTATACAGGCCTTTTTCCCCAGGTTTATCCCTTGCTCCCTCGCTTATGTTTATTTTTGTTCTTTGCGCCCCGAAGAAGGTGGCGAACGCACATCAGCCCTAAGTGAATGTGCACCGGAAAACCACATTACACTTTGACAACACAAGGAAGACCGAAAGAAGACTCCCATTATGAGAGTGCATTATTTCTATACGCTGGGGAAAAATTGTACAGTTTAAAAGCAGAATATAGATAAAACAATGTGGGCGCAATTCCGAAAAAGGTATCTTTCTATTTGAATATCAGCATATAGTACTCATTTCAAGGTATGGCGCATATTGGTCTAGTTTCCTGGTTCTCTAATTGATATTTTTAAATGTTTCTGACTGGCTTCGTCAATTGAGGTATGAGGGAGGTATGACTGAGATAGGTTTAAAAACATGTTTTAGTATTAACTAGCAGCCCGCCCCAGCGTTGCCTGGGGCAGAAGGGAAATTATTGAGTCAACATTAATATCTGCCTGAAGACAACCATGTATTCCTTTAAGGGCTTCTATAAAAGTGCATCTATCTAAATCTAACTCGCACATCATAGCAGACTGTTTTCTAAGCGTCCATCAGATATGTGCCTGCCCAGATTACGTGCATCCTTCTGCTTACACTTTTCATGGTGTGCGAGTTTTGTGTCTCTTGTCCATCATTTCTAGGATCATTGTCGTTAACATGGCACTTGGTGTGGCTTGCCGTGATTTCGCATTTCCATTGGCACACATCGCTTTTATATTGGTTCAGCATTCAAATACAGCCCCAACATTGCCCAGACCGCCTCCTGCCCCCCGCCCCCCGCCTCCCGCCTCGCCTTTGCCTTACCTGAGCCGCCGCTCTTCCCCGCACTCCGGACTTCACCGCCACTCCTCGCTGCTCGTCACCGCTCCTCCCCGCCTGTCGTCATCACGCACGTTGCGAGCATCGCTAGGTCGCGGCCAGCGCTACGTCGCGGCCGGCGCTTCTTTTAGGGGACTACTTTGTTTTTAAAGTTTAATTTTTTAATTTACGTTTTATTTTTATTTTATGCAGCCTATGTCCATCTACACACCCTGAGGATTACAACAATGTATTGGGTGTGTGGATTGACGCTGTGGTTTCCGAGTTTACCTTGCCAAAAGGCTTCTGTTCTCTCTTTATAATAGTAGTATAGATGGGGAGTAGGTGTAGATTAACCTTGAGAAAATGTGTTTAATTGTTTATCCGTAAATGTTGTATCATATTATATGTCCCAGTAATGCATATATGTGAAGTATGATACTTTAATGCATTGAAAAGATAATAGTGTTGAACAAGACAAATATAAAAAAGAAAATCTCTATCTGAAAAAATAGTTATTTCGATAAACTTACCTAGAAGACTTGGTCATTATATGTGAGGGCTCAAGATAAGTGCTTTATGTAGTATAAATGTATGGGAAGTATATCCATGTAAAGAAATAGAGATGGCAGTTTTTGTTCTCTGCTTTGAGCTTTTTCCCCCCTGGTTATGCTGCTCTGTATTCTAACTATCAGGGACCCTCTTGCGCTCCTTAGTATCTGTGGCACCCTCCAGTGCAGAGTGCCACCTGGTTGCTTCAAACAATGCAACTGTGTAGAACATTCCCTGTCTTTACCTCCTAAACTTGGTGGCCTCTATTTGGCTTAGGTCCACCGTCTTTTTCACGCAAAATGTTGAGTATCAGCCCCCAACTCAAGCCTTTGCTGATAGACACAAACAACGCTTTGGAAGTCCCCTGTTCTGCTTTAAGCAGTGGACCCACGCCACATAATTGTGTGATACAGTTTGTCACATCAAAAATAAGCATATCATATATTTTTCTGTTTCTTTTGCTGTTCCTTACCAGTGTGACAACCTATACATTTGTCCTGACAAATGTGAAGAACCTCCTGATGGAGTCATGAGATGATCAGAAACATGTGGACCTGTTTGTGCTGACTGGGTTGCAGGTATTTACTCCCGTCTGCGTTTTAATCTGCCTATGGGGGACACCTAATAGTCTTACTTATTGCTCCACCTTGAGGTAGTTTTATCCTCCTTCACATTGATTCTGCACTCTGTACACCTTTCCTATACTTAGCTCTCAAAGGGACATCACCTTTGCTAAAAAAAACACTCCTAAGAGCTCCTCCCTTCTCCTGATTTTACTATGAGTAGGCAGTCGAACTGAAACCATAGAATTTACAGTCATGGTGAGGAGAGACCTGACGATGAAGCATGCCACCTAAGGGAGGATGAGGGTTTTTGTACTAAAAAGGATACCTTTTTGATGTTAGTTAAAGACTAGCTACTCAGACATCCAGTAATTTCCATTGGTCTGATTTTGTGTTTTGTTTAGTGATTGGGGAATGATGCACTTTTTTCGTGCTTTAAATCTTCCCTGTAGAGCCTTTCTCTGCTTGTATAGTAAAATAAACCTCTTGCCAGGCCTAAAACTTTTTTTTAAATACATATAAGTCCCCCTAAGGTAGGTCCTAAACAGCTCTAAGGGCAAGGTGTTGTGTAAAATTTAAAAAATTGGACATAAGTTTTATATGTCCTGGTAGTTAAAAAATCCTACATTTGTTTTGTACTGCTGCACGGCCTACCTCTCTCATAGGACAACATTGCGTTACCTTATTACATATAATAAGTGATAACATTTGTTTGGGAAGAGGTAGGAATGTCATGTTTGGTCGTAAAGAGTTGCAATTTAAATTCTTCTTTAATGGTAAACTCAGAATAAAGTTATAATGCTGAAAATGCCGCTGTTGGAAAGTTCTGCACGGATGGTTCACCATGCTTGGATGCTGATCCTTAACAGCGGTCCCATAAACTCTTGAGGAGTCCTGACTAGTGAAGACTATTCAAGAAACTTGGACTCCCGCGTTTCAACATGCCATCATGTCGATCGATGATGGTGTTTATGTATCGCAACAAATTATAGATTTGTATTAATCTTTGCAGGCACCATTGGGAATAACTACATTTATACATCTTCTTGAAACTAATTTGTTTATGGTGCCTGATATTTTCTGTTCTAAAGGGTCTCTACCTTTACTCAAAGAACTGTTTGTCGAAATGGTCTTCTAGACAGACCCCCCAGAATATAGCAGCATGGATTAGCAAATTTAGCGGCACAAAAATGGAAATTTAGCGGCACAAATATGGAAATTTAGAGGCAATTTTGCGGCATTTTATTTGGCTATTTTTCCTACAACAAACACAGATTTCTTTGTTTTTTGAGATATTTAACAACAAGAAGCTATGAGACTCTATTGCTGCCGATTTCTGTCCCGAAGGGAGACAGGAGGTGGCACGCGCAGACAGGAGATGTGCACGCGTATGGACAGGAGATGTGTATTCCGTACGCCTGCACATCTCCTGTCCCCGGAGGCTGGCAGCATGCGTATCGCGCGCCTTCAGTTTCCCTCCCCCCGTCGCTCCACAGAGCGAGCTTGTTTTTTACACTCTTAGCTGTCTCTATGCTGTCTCTAGTGCTGTTGTTTGTATTGATTTTTGAGGGATGGTGACTCCTTTTTTGGCAGGGGGGCAAAGCTACTGGTAAGGTTATTAGGAGAGAGATGAAAGATCATTCTCTATGGTTACCACCCTTACCCCACCTGTCTATTCTAATTTCTAATGTTCCTGGCAGGGTTCCCAGATGTTATGGTGACACAGAGGACACCCCAAGCCTCATTTATCGGTCTCTCTGAGAGATCTGCTCATGCCTCTTAGCTGTCCAATCAGAGGGGAAGGAACTCTCCAATTTTGTGCCGTATCCCTTCATGCAAGTACCATACTGTATGCTACTGATTTTGCAGGTTTTGTGCTGCCGCAACCACTTGATTTCATACTCATCCCATGGTCACAGTTCATGTTAGTTTCTTGTTGATGGTGGACATGCGGTGTCTAATTTTGCGCTCTGTTTACATTTAGAAAATATATTTTGCATCCGGTGGGACTGTGTCACAGTACTTGGCTCCAGGCAGGCAGATGTCTCTCTCCTTTTCCTCTGATTCATTCGTTGCTGCCCGATCAGCCTTTGCAAATATGAAGCTAAGCCCACTGCTCTCACTAACTCTATCGACCAACTTCTCCCAGTATAGAAAGGTATCGTGTTGCATTGTTATATTTTGTTGATTATATCTAAAGTACTCTGAAACAGGTCTCAGCCTTCAAGAGCTCTATGGAATTAAATAAACAAGTATCGTTTTGTGCTGCTTTTCTCGTGTTTGTGTGAAAACTAGCATGAATTTATGCATAACACGGAGTTTGATCAGGAAAAAAGTGGCAATACTTTATTTGAATTGTACATTAAGGCATAATGGAATTCCTAATGAAGTGGAGTGAGCACATTAATACCGAACAAATTAATGCAGATATATACTGCAGAAGTGCGAGCGCCTCTTCGGGCAGTTCTAGCTCCCAGCGTATGCATCTGATCTACAGCCGCGAATATCTAATTACAGCCGTTCGGCTCTGCTCGCATCATTGTCTTAGAAGTAAAAAGATCATTTTAAGATTTACGCTTTGGTTTCTTCCATAAATAGCTTTTTATAGTGTTTCATGAGCCTTTTAAAAATGACTCAGGGGATTCTGAAGGCATAAACCAGAAGGGCTTTTATACACAACTGACTTGGGCATAAAGTCCATTTTCATGCACTGTGAGTTACACATAATCAGTACCTGTCGGCGTAGATTGCTTGCTGTGCCGTGTAATGCCGTCCCGTCTCACCTCCCCACTTGCCGACTCTCTCCCATAATCAGAGCTCGAAGTCCGCCGACCCCCGTTGCTTCCTTGCAGTAACCCCGCGCCAGTCATCTGAAAAGTTCCCCGGGTAGGTGTTACCCTACGGAGAGGCAGCGTGCATCAAGCAGAATCCGAAAGCCAGACTGCCGAATATTTCCTGGCCGTTTTCTTTCAATTGTAGGTTTATATTCTGATCGAACTTTAATCCCACACTAATAGCGAAGTATCTTTATCGAAAATAAGGCAATACTTGATTAAAGAGTCTGACTCGTGTGGTATGTTAGTTGAATAGATAATATGCAAGACACCCAAGTATGAACATACTTCCTCGATACAGCCGAAAAGTGAAGCAACAGCTGATAGTTGACGGCCCACCTCTTTCCACCAATCCTGGCCCAGCTCTATTAAGAGCGGCGGACGCTTCAACGAGGACAATGAACAGTGAGGCCTGCAGGGGCATGTCAGCAGCTGAGCCGCGGTTTCGCTTTAAGACTCCCGCTGGAGAATTATGTGTATGCACCCCGTGTGAATCGCAGTAGCTGCTGCCTTTTTGTGAAGCTCGGAACGCCGCATTGCATTGTAGGGCTAGATGGGCATGTCTGGATTTCGGCTCACTTTTGTTAAAATCGCGGGATTTTTACAAAAGTGCCAATTTCGCAGGCACTTTTGTAAAAATCGCGGCATTTTAACAAAAGTGCCGATTTTGCGTCAAACCGCGAAATCGCGATATCCTAAGGGGTCTGTCAAGAGGAACTAAACAACATGACCAAAACAAGACCAAAACGGCGACACGTTGACCCATTTTTTGTTTGCAGAAAAAGCATTACTTGTATTTGAAATGTATGCCTCAGTTTGAGACAAGACTATGTAAATAGGCATTATAAATGGGTCTAATACACGGGTAAAAAGAATTTATTGTACTATATGACTTTGAATTTCTGTCACCTCTGTATTTAAGATATTTATTGAACCCTTTGTTTTTGTTTCATTGATCATAAATTGTATCAAAAAAGTATACATCAAGCTTCTATATTGATTTATACATTGTCTAATATCTAAAATTGATGTTTATAATGTATTTGATAAGGACCACAACTTGGAGCACTAACAAGCAATGTTCTGGTATAAGTTTTCCTCTTTGTTAAAATAAAATTCCTTGTAGGCACTTTTTACCTCCAATAACTTTTAGAAAGTCAGCATACTCTTGTCCTAACCATTTCATGCCTGCAGCATGTATATATGGTCACATAACTAGGTGTAGTTGGCAATTGACCTTTGTGTGTTCCTCCAAGACAGTGATACAAAGGGAGACTAGGTGCTGTTCGGATGGGAGGGGCAGAGCTCTCACTTACCACACTTGCACTTTAAAGGGGCTGCCTCAGCACACTCACAATGGACTTCACACTAGTCTATTGTCACCTCAAACCCCTCAGATCCAGGGCAGTGGAAGGAAAGAAATTATAGAACCAAATGTGATCTAAAAGATTCTCCAACTTCTAAGCTGGTACCAGGTATAAATATTGTAGCCAGAGACCATCTATTCAGAGTACTCCTGAACCTGCATACTCTACAAGAAGGACTGCCTGAGTCTGAGTTCCTCCCTACTGAATGAGGACTGCCCAGTTGTTTGAGGACTGCCCTTCTGGCTGAGGCGTGACTTCTTGCTTCATTCCAGGACTACCAGAGCGTCTCCAAGGGTTAGTCGACCAGTCAAAAGGCTCATTGGAACCAACGCATGGTAATGCATCTCTATGCAAGTCCTAGCATTGCCAGCTCACGACTGGTGACTTCCTCAGAACCGATGCAGCAAGATGAATCTTGTCAGCTCCAGAACGGTGACTTCATCGTAACTGGCGCAGCATGCCACACCTAGACGCCAGACCTTGCTTCGCAGCTCCTGATCGGCGGCTTCCCCAGCACCGACCCAGCAGGACAAGAAAAGAATCCAAACATTCAGTTTTTTGACATTCTACCTAAAGTACACCAAGAAAAACTTCCCCCACCAGGAAGCCCTGTGGTATCAGGTATAGGATCAATACTAGAGCTTCGGTCACCGTTTACTGACCATTTCTTAAGGCCCTTAGTGTCAAAGATGCCACATATGTCTAGGCTTTCCTGTTTTCAGTTTCTATTTTTGGTAAATTCTGGTGGGGTTTTTTCAGTGTTTTCAATATCTTAAAAAACAGTTGTTCTCAGTGGTTACACATTTTCGCGCCACTAAAAACAACAGAAAAAGTGTTTTTCCAGTGTTTATGGAACGTTTTGCTTTTATTATTGCTTGCTTTCTGCACTGAAAGAACATGGTATATAGAAAGTGTACCTATAGTGTATATGAGGTCCAAATAGATTTTTGCAAATTAATCTTATTGTAGTACACCATACAATACTTCTTCAGTGAGCCTTTGGGTCATGTGCGCTCGCTCTTTCCTTCTCTTGTAAACTTCTGTGAAAAGGCCCTCTCAGCATTCATAGCCTCTTGGGCTGAGAACCATCAGCTAAGGGACACAGTTGGTATGACTCTTTCTTTGATGCAACATAAAGCACGAAATGATAAATATTTGTGTTTTAGTTCCTGTACATAGGAAAACAATGCACCAGAATGGACTAAAAAGGCAATAGCATCCCTCATTAACTCTGAAGATTGTAAAGATGCTTTCAGCATACCATCTAACAAGTGGCAAGGATATCCTACAGGGAATAACTTAAGCTCGGGTATAAATTTTGACAGGTCATCACACAACTATTTTATATACGTAGCTGAATCACTGCAAATACAAACAATAGCATTCCAATCTTTGTTGAACTTGGAAAGAACCTTTTTTGCAGAGCATTACAAGTGACACTGCGTTCCATGTTTTCCAAAAGTCTGGTGTCATGTTTTTACCACTATCCCAGATGCTTGGTGATATATATACTTGTCACTATACCTTGCATTGAATGTTTAAAGCCTGAGGTGTTGGAATTCACCTACTATCAATACTGACCCACTAGAAACTATAGTCTGATGTATTAAGGGTTTTTACCCATTCTCAGTGGGTAAATGTGATGACACATATTAGGAAAGATTTTTATGAAACCAGCCATTTTACCTATCAGTGAAAAAATCAAATGCAGCCAAAATATCAAACATGAGCTTGATATTTCCTGATTCTCTATAGTTTATAAAATAATTAAACTAAACCTAAAACATGAAACTAAACCCTGCATCTTTAGACCAAAGGCCACAAAACTGAAAAAAGTAAAAGGAAGAAGAAACAATATTTTAGTGGCAACCCTAAAGAACAAAACTCAAGCAGAATAATGTTAGCCAGTCTTTCTTACTGCTAGCTTGTATAACAAAGTTACATTGTATTGACCCCTTCAGGAAGAAAAAAATGACTTTCACTCTCTTTTTCCTTTCTTTGAATGGCATTTAGTTTGTGGTTGTCCAGGTTTTTTTTCAGTGTTTATATGTTTTAACCGGTGAGGGCTATTTTTCTTTCAGTGGGGTTTTATCAGTTATTATAGGTTTAAACCTAAAACCCCACAGCATACATATGTCCAAAGACATATTGAACCTCTTAGAAGGCTTTGCATTCGACCGAACATGAGAAATTCTTGTAACAATGGACGTTGAAGCTCTTGTATGAGTATTTCTCAAGAAAAATCCCACAAGGCACCAGAGTTTTTTTGAAAGAGACTGATTAGGATTCAATTACCCTAGTGGAGTTTGTGCTGAATTGTGCACACATGGATCTGACACTGAATAATTTTACTTTCAAAGACCAGTTCTATTTGTAACTAAACGTGACTTCAATGGGCAACACATTTGCCCTGAGCACAGCATGTCTGGACCTAAATAATTTTGAAGGATGCATATTCTGATGAACACAAACCCTTTATTCAGATAACATTAGGATTTGGAAATGTTACATCAATGACATTTTCATCATTTGGAAAGGGAGTGAGTAGGAGGCATTGGATTTCAGTAACTGGATTAACACCAAAGATGAATTGCTGAGGTTCATACAACCCTCAGCAAGACAGACATTTCATCTCTAGATCTAGGCATACAACCATGAAATGACTGCCTTAAATGTGAAATGTAGTACAAACCAACAGACCTTAATCATTTAGTAAGATATAACAGCTTTCATCCAAAATCACTATTATTTGGTCTACCTGTAGATTAGCAATTCCTCAGGCTAAGGAGAAACTACGCTTATAAGAATGATTATAAGCTGCATGCAGACTTGCGGAAAAAAGCGTTAAAAAAAGAATACCCTAGTAAATTCATAAGCAAAGCCATGAAAAGGACCCTTAACAATTGCTACAAACCTTTGAAAAACCTTAAACGGATTGTCTTATTTGTGTAACCACACACTGTATACACTCTAATCAAATGAAAAAGCTAGTAAACAAACATTGTAAGATCCCTACATCAGGTCCATTCACTTTTCCAAGATCAATGTTCTTTTAGACAGGTTCGTTCATTTAACATCTTGGAATCTTTCACAGTTTTTGGACACTTGCCTTGCTGTCACAGTACTATTTGTCCCTTCACAAAAAAAGGTAAGGAGCTTGATCTAGATTTGAAAACCTCTTGGAGGTTGAAACATCACACTAACTGGGATTCCTCAAATTTCATCTACACAATAGTTTGCCCTTGCAAGCTGATATATATGTAGAAATGAAGACCCAAAATACCCATACAAGGATAAATGAGCACTGAAGCACAGTAAGGTGTAAAAAAAAAAATCACCACTAAACTAATGAGACATTTTGTTTAAAATTTTTTTTTTGAGAACGATCTAAAATGGCATTGATAGACAAACTGCCCCAGAATTCAGGCAATTTTAAACTGAGCAACACTGGATATATTGATTAAAATGATCAACAATGGGACTGAATGATGAAATCCAATGGTCCCTGCTGTCATAGGGACGAAGACGAAGTTAGCACCTGTTGACATACATGTCCTCTGTAACTTGATCTGGATAATGCCAAGGGAGAGGACTACATTGTCACATATAAAGTATGTTTATTGACTAAAGTGGGTTGTTTCTGAATATTTATTTACTAGAGTGAAATGTTTCTGAATATATAAAAAAGACAAGGGTCTGGGACTGGATCTACTTCTTCCTTATTCATAGTAAACCCACCTGTAGACTAGATACCCCACCGAACCATACTAACAACTCAGAAAGACATAAAACAAGGAATTGGAATTACTGAACTATAGTCTCCACCTAGATGAAGTTACACCTATCTGGTCCTAAAAGGAAGACAATCCCTCCTCCAGTGTGGTAATCAACAGCACTCGTTATGTCTGATGCAGAATAAGACTGCCGTACCTTTTAAGAAGTGCAGACGCAGTATTTATGAATAGTTTAGGTTTATTAAGTTGTATGGGAGCAACTCCTAAAAACATCTTCATCAGCAGCAACGGCCCACAAAGTGAAGTACAGACTTCCAGAACACTGGAAACTAGCAACCATCACTAGGTTACAGGGCACAGCTGCTAAGTTACAACAGTACCCACATGGTACACTCTATAATGATGATACTTTACAGATTCAACTTGATTGTTACAAAGGAAACTGTACAATTAAAATGCCAAGTCTGTGTCACTTTATGTATAATCAGACTAACATTATTCATTTTTAAAATAAATATGTCACAGACGGCCGTGATGATGACACCTGGGCACAAAAAGCCCCACTCATGACTGAGAAAAAAACTGGGAACTACATTTCCCATTAACCTCTGTTGCTCACAGCCATTTATGTGAGCATGTAATGTCAGGTGATGTTGTAGATATAAACTGGAAACCACATTTCTCAACAACCTCCATCGTATATATGGCCATTTTATGCGGTTGTGTAATGACGGATGATGATGTAGAAATCCTGCTATGTATGATTCTTATTGGATTTAAATACTGACCACTCGAACACTATTGTCATTCAGTGACTGGAAGATAAGAACAACTATGGGTGGAGATGCAGGCACACCCGCTTGATGAAATAAGCGGGTACCGGGGGGTGGGGGGCGGCTTGAACTCTGCTCACGTGGCAATAGATCTTTTCTGATCACTAGACGACTGGGATAATAAACATGATTCCTGGGTACCCTCCACCTGTGTAAATGCTGTTTTTACATGTGTTGTGTGTACTGCTGTTGTCTATCTGCTTTGGTTGATTGAGAACTGGTTATTTAGGTCATAAAAAGATTGAGGGGGCATTTTAAAAATAATTAGCCTTTAAAATACTTTCACAGCGAGTGACAAGGCATTTCCTTATAGAGGTTTTTACGACTGTTATCAGCACTATTTATGGCTCCATACTGGCTTTTAATCAATATGTGACTACAAGGCAGAGTCTCCCTGAGCTGACCAAGAATAGCTTGAACCACACTAAGTTAAGGGTAAGTCAATGTTACTAACGTATGTATGAGCATATACACCTGAGCATGCTTATGGGCGATGTGTCTTTCAAGACTGTCTTTGCAGTGACATTGTACCTGATGCTCTTTCTCACCAAGATTGGCGCAACAGGGGGAGGAGCTTCGTGCGCAACCAAGATGGCCGCGTGAGCGCAGGGCTCCCGAGACCCTCGCAACCTCCCGCATATATCCTGTAGCTTATCCTGACTCTTATAATGTCCTCGTGAAGACGAACTGCTGGTGAGGCGAATACTGCAACCAGAATCCAGATCGGACCCCGGGAGCCAGAGTTATGACGATTTGAAGATCGAGGCCTGCGCCTCCGTGTTGCCCGGCTGTGGAGTTGGCATGGTGCCCGAGTTGTAGTTGAACAACATCGGCCTGAGGCGGCGGAGACGACCGGTCCGGCTTTCTTTCACTTTTGTTTTTAGTCTGCTGGAAAGACCAAATACTACGGATTCCGCACTGCTGCTCAAGGGACCTCGTAGATCTCCATCTTTCTACCAAGGTCGACCGTTGCCGGGCATGGCCTTCCACCTAGCCTCTTGATTGCGCGTATATCCCCCCGCCCCAGCTTGGAATCATTTTCATTGTCTTCACGATGGCGGGGAAGCCGGAGGGGGACAACATCATGGACCCCTATGCCCAAGCTAAGGTGTCGCCCAGTGGACCGGGTAGGTCGCTGGAGGGAACGAAAGATCCACTGACCTCAGCGACAGAGCCTACCCTGCAAGACGTCATCGCCATTGATGGAATCAGATCGTCCCTCGGGGGACAAATGGAGACTCTTGCCCATAAACTTGACACTGTGGTGATTGATGTGAATTTGATCCGCACGGACCTAGCGAAAACCAATGAAAAGGTTAAATCGCTGGATATTAAATCTTGACGAACGACGTAGTTGAGATACAGACAGAGGTTCGCAACCTAAGGGCTTCCAATGACCTCCTTGCACGTCGGCTGGAGGATTTTGAAGGAAGATCTAGGCGGAATAATGTCCGTATTATAGGAGTTCCGGAGAAGGCCGAGGATTCAGCAACTGATCTTTTTGTGGAGAACCTGATCATGAATCACCTTGCACCCAAGGGACTGAGCAATTTTTTCACTGTGGAACGAGCTCACAGAGTTCCAGGTGGACAACCCAAGACGGGTGCCCCGCCGCGACCTATAATAGCATGAATTTTTAATTTCCGTGACAGAGACGCTATCCTGCAGGCTTCGCCTACAGGCGGTCCCATAAAGTTTGAGAACACTACCATCAGTTTTTATCCAGACTTTACCCAAGCCGTGCAGAAACAGAGACTTGGTTTTCTTGGGGTGAAAAGGAGACTCCGAGAGATGGGTCTCAAATACGCCATGCTTTTTCCGGCCAAGTTGCGTATCGAACATGCAGAGTGGACTTATTTTTTCGTCAGACCAGACGTAGTGTCCGACTGGCTTGATACTCTTCCGGCCCATCATCCGCAGGACGGGCGGAGTGGTGGCGCGGAGGGCGAATCGATGGACCAGGAATAAGCCTTATCATTGACAGGTTCCCGGGGTATTCTGGAAGCTTCAAACTGTGGCGCACTAATTGTGTAATGTGATTTTGTGAGACATTTCGGGGGGGTTGCGGGCTATTGGGGGGTCGTTTTCCTGCTCTGCTTGTCTTTCTGTAGATTAGTTTAGATGTGGGGACGACAGGCACACTGCAAGTTGGGGTGGCTTTCTAGTCTTATGCAGGGGTGCAGGGTGGGGGTGTTGTAACGGGCTGTTTGGTGGGGAGGAGGGGGGTTGTGTTGTTTTTTCAGTTTCGTTTTCTACAAGGCAATGTATTGCAAGACTTTCTGATCGGAGCGCTGGGTTCCTATTGGGGTTGGATTTTCTTTCTTGTGTGGGATGGGGGGTAGGGGGTTGAGACTTCTGAGTTGGAATGTGAATGGGCTGGGGGGTAGGATAAAGCGTGGGGTGGTACTGCAGCAGTTAAAACGTCATTCCCCAGATGTGGTCCTACTACAGGCAACTCACTTGATAGGAAATACATGTTATGCTATGAATAGGAAGGGGTATCGTTTGGCCGCTCATGCAGGGTTTTCCTCAGGTTCCCGATGGGTGGGTATGCTTATCAAGAACTCGTTGGAGGTAGATGCAACGGTTCTCGATGATAGAGGGCGCTATGTTGTCCTTACTGGTCGTTGGGAGGGTAGGACCCTGTCCCTGGTATCCGTATATGTCCCTCCCAGTCTGCAGTCCACTACCTTCGCAGATCTGGGGCGGGTTCTCCTAGCTCTCCCCGAGGGTTCATTGATATTGGGTGGTGATTTTAGTACGGTTGTGTCTGGTATGCTTGATAGACATCCACCTAGAGACCTTAAAGGGGCGCAGAACTGGCTTTGTGGTCTCATTGATACCTTAGGCCTTGTAGACTGTTGGAGACTGTTGCATCCCACTCAGCGGCAATACATGTTCCACTCCGGTGCCCATGGTAGCCTTTCGAGGATTGACTACGTCCTGGTGCCTACTGTACAGGCGACTTCTGTTGCTGAGGTTAAGCATATGGCCCGAGGAATTTCTGATCACTCTCCTCTGTGGCTTCGAATTGAATTGTCTTCGGGGACCGAGGGGCATGTGGCCCCGATCAACCCTTGGTATCTCCGTAATCCTAAAACTCATAACAATCTGATAAAGTCACTTGATCTATATTTTTCAGAAAATGAGGGCTCTGTCTCGTCGGCAGTGTCGCTTTGGGAGGCCTTTAAAACAGTTCTCAGGGGTCAAGCCCTGTCTTTGATTGCTGGCGTTAAAAAACTGAACAATGAGGCGGTGGTGAATGTTGAAACTGAAATAGCGGACCTTGAGTTAGACCTGGAACAGGAGATAACCCGTGCGAAGACACATATGTTAAGTTTGAAACAATTGGAATATAGGGATCTAGTTACAGATGCTGCTAAGGCCATGAGTCGAGAGCAACAGGGTCGTCTATATGATGTGGGAGATAAAGCAGGTAAATTGATAGCATGGTTGGACAAGAAGGACAGGGCTAGTCGGGTCGTGCCGGAGATTGAGAGGGTGAGTGGTGCGCGGGTCTCAGATCCGGTAGAGATTGTTGAGTGCTTTGCTGATCACTTTCGGACGGTATACTCCCCCGTGTCAGATAGGCCGGCGGAAGACTCTCATTTGTTGCTGCGTGATATTGCATTGCCGAGTCTCTCGGACGTTGATAGAGAGCGAATGGACAGCGCACTAACCGCCGATGAGGTTGCCCTTGCGATTCGCTCCTTACGGTCTGGTAGGGCCAGGGGTCCTAATGGGCTGCCGGTAGAGCTATATAAGTTGCAACCCGATAAGATAGCTCCCTATTTGAGAGATATGTTTTTGGAGTCTCGTGAGTGTGGTTCTCTCCCCCGAGACCAGAGACTTGCAACAATTGTTGTTATACATAAAGAAGGGAAACCAAGGGACAAGTGTGGGTCGTACCGTCCTATATCTCTTTTGAACGCCGAGGCTAAGATTCTCGCAAAGGTGCTGGCCAATCGCTTGATCACTGTCATTAGTGACCTGGTCCATCCGGATCAGTCCGGTTTTATTCCCTATCGTAACACCGCGTTGAATCTCAGGCGTCTGCATGGAGTTCTCGAGAGGGCTGGGACATTGCGCAAGCCGGCCATCTTGGCGTCCTTGGATGCAACGATGGCTTTTGATACCATTGAGTGGCCTTATTTGTGGGCTGCACTAGCTAAATTTGGTTTCGGTCCTGGATTTATCGGTTGGGTCCGACTTCTTTATGAAGACCCGCTTGCTCAGATCGTAGTCAATGGTCGAATTTCGGTACAGTTTAGTCTTGGGCGTGGTACCCGTCACGGATGCCCCCTATCACCGCTCCTATTTGCCCTGGCCCTGGAGCCCCTTGCCGCCTGGATCCGCTGGGAGCCCTCGATAAGGGGTATCCGGTGGTCTACTGATTATGAAGATTGCATTTCGCTCTATGCGGACGACATATTGCTATATCTCACCTCGCCCAGGAAATCGTTGATGGTTTTCTGTGATGTCCTGGCCTCCTTCGGTAGAAACTCGGGTTTAATTATCAATTGAGCCAAATCCTATCTATATGTTCTTTCTGGCGATGTCCCCCTCCTCCCGCGTAACTGCCCCATACAGGTGACACAAACGGGATTTAAATATCCGGGTATTTGGGTCTCCACAGACCATGTAGCCCGGTATGAGCTGAATCTTCTCCCACCTTTAACTCGACTGCGACAAGATGTTGCGGGATGGCGTAGGCTTCCACTCTCGCCGTTGGGACGTGCAGCCCTTTTTAAGATGATGTCTTTGCCTCGCTTCTTATACGCCCTCCAAAATACGCTTGACATAGTCCCCGCCAGTTATTTTCGTAACATCGAGCGTCTCCAGAGGAAATTGATATGGGACGGTCGACCTCGCATTGCGCTTTCCAAACTAACGTTCCCGTGGTATGATGGGGGTATCGCCCTCCCGGACATCAAGCAATATTATTGGGCGTCTCAGTTGGGGGCCATTAACCACGGTATGTATGGTCCTGAACTGAATCCCGCGTTTGCTATGGACAAATGGCAATTACTATAAGGCACTGTACTCGAAATCAGCAGTCAGGTCATTATCTGGGCCTACTAGGACAGCGGATCGTGTATGGCATGATGCAACTGCTTCTATGGGTTGGAAAGACCGCCTGACTTTAGCGACCCCACTTTTTGACTCAGATAGGCTTGGTACTCTGTGGAAGACAAAAGGGTTCGATAGATGGGACCTCATTGGCATTAGCAAGGTGGGAGACCTATGGGTCAAAGGACAAGTGCAGTCGTGATGCGTTAAAGAAGGAGTTCGAATTGGGGAACTCAGAATATTTCCGCTATGTTCAGGTCCGCCATGCTTTGTTGTCAGTCTTTTCGGTGGGGGAGGCGATACCCGAGACGTCCCCGCTGGAAGATAGATTGCTAGATGGACACGTTCCGGATAGTACAATCTCCCTTGTATATAAAAAGCTGAATAATGATAGATCGGATCTCCTGTTGCCTTTGCGTGATCTCTGGGTCCGGGACGGTCTTGAATTAGATGATGAAGACTGGCAGTCGGCGATTTCCTCTCCCAAGGAGGTTGCTATCCCAGCGAGACTTCGGCTGGTCCAGCTTAAGATCCTTCATAGGGTATACGTCACGGGCCCCCGTCTGGTTCGCATGGGCTTCTCTGAGGAGGGTTTGTGTAAGCGGGGATGTGGTTTGGTGGGGACATTTCTACATATTATCTGGGAATGTCCTGACGTGGTGGATTATTGGAATGGGGTGTATGATGTAATGGAATAAGTTACGGGTGTCCCTCTCCTACCGGAGGCCAGGCGCTGTTTGCTAAACGTCTGGGTACCCACGGATTACAACGTGGCCCAGACCCAATGGGCGACCCTGGGGGCCATGATTGCTGAACGTGATATCGCACAACTGTGAGGGTCCCAAAAACCGCCTACGATTGAAATGTGGAAGGAAAACATGGATTGGTGCATGTTTCGTGAAAAAACGGTGTATCTGGCCCGGGGCCGCCCCCGGAAATGGGGAAAAATCTGGGGGCAATGGAATAGGTTTCAAGGTGACATATGTACACCACCCGCAATAGATGACATTGATATTCCACTTTCCCCCTGGCCTCACATTCACTGTTTGTAATATCATATGATTATTGTCTCTCCCCTGTGCCCCTCCTTCCCTACAATGATTGCTTATTATTTGATGTACTGTCTACCTGACCTCATGTAAGCGAAGCGCTGTGTATATTGTGTCTGCCTTGCTTGTTTTATTTAATAAAAATAAATATTAAAAAAAAGATTGGCGCAACAGAGGTTGGAATGGGGTTTTCAGCTGCTATTCTTCAATGAAACAAGAAGAATGTATTGCAGTATCTACACACCTTGGGTGCGTGTTCTATCCCTTTGAAAAACATTTATTATGATTTTTTTTTCTCCCTGTGTTGCAATTATTTTTTTCACAGGTTTATCTCTCACTGTAGAGTTCCAGAAATGTGAGCACATTAGGCCTCATTTTAATACTATGACTATGTAGTGAAGCTGGGATCAGAGCAGCTCTGATGAAGGCTCAAGATTGGAATGGGCTTGATACGCGGCCGAAACATGTTTGCTTAATCTTAAGTGTAGATTAGTCATCATGTCTCATCTCATACCGGAAACTAAAGTGTGTTTAATCATATTTGTGGTTCCCAAAATAAAGGATAAATACTCCAGGGTATACCTCAAGATATTTTTAATTCAAATTGTATCCTAGCATATATCCAATAATCATTAATCTAAGAACTCCCAGCAATGGTCAAGTCTGCAATGGTGGTATTTACCTACCATCGTGTGGGAAATTGCCTATGATGACGCATGACACGAGAAGTTGTGAGTGTGGCAATGTCTCCAAAATCTTTTTTTTATTTAGTTAGAGCACTTCCCATACTCTTTCTATTTTCTAGTGACCTGACCATTTGTTGTGTGTTTGAATTTCGAAGGATACACAGAGGCTACCTTAGTTTCTCTGGGTGGACAGGATATTGAACCCTTAGTTCCCTGCTCTCCAAGCTTGGAGAAGAATAGGCAGTGACTAAGAATGAATGGAGTTCAACTGAAGACTCTTAGGGATACAGATGCCAGCATAACCGTGGTCATGAATGGGCTGGTTTCCCCGGACCAAATAATCCAGTGTACCGTATTATCAACTCTGAAATGTTACACAGTCCCATACCATGGCTGTGGTGATCTTTGATTGGGGAGGGGTTACTGGCCCAAAGACAGTAGCTGTGTCCCATTTCACTCCAGTGGAGTGTCTGCTGGGAAATTACCTTGGGAATTCTGTCTGGGCAGAGATCGAGAGGACTCATGCAGAAATGCTGGGTCTCCCTAAGTGGGTATTTGTCTCCACTAGAGCACAGAAGGTTGTGAGAGTAAGCCAAGAAACCATGGAGCTTAAAAGAATGGCACAGTTCCCTAGTAACAAGAAGAAGGAAAGGAAGGCTGGTGAGCCAATTCCCAAAGTCCTCAGGCCCACAAGCAGCCTACTCCTGAGGGGAGAGCCTGGTGCCTGAAGATGAAGCTGTTTATTTAGTAAACTTGCCAGAGCTGTCAGAGCTTCAAGGAGCAGGAGATCCCTCCAGATAGGACGTGAGCCAGGGACAGAGGAGCTTGTCCCACTCGAAGGCCTGAGACAGTTGGCTGTCTGACAAGAACAAGGAGATGTCAGTGGTACCCATGAGGTATACTGGGAGGAGATAATCCTGCACAGTGAAGCAAGGGACCCCAAACCAGTGGCAGCCAGGAGAGTGGCGGTCCCCAACAGTACAGAGAATTCCTCTTTAACCTGCCCACTGACATCCCTTTTGCTGGATATCTGGGTCAAATAAAAACCTGTGAAGGTTGGTCAACCATTTTTGTTATCCTCAGATATCTGAAAAAGTGAAGGAGTTATTTTGCTCCTATGGCACCTAACAAGCCAGTGTACAGAGAGGGGGCAAACTAAAGCCTCCCCTAATATCACTACCTGTTGTGTGGACACCCTTTGAGAGGGTGGGGATTGACATTGTTGGTCCCCTAGACCAGCAAACAGCATCTCGAAACAGATTCATCCTGGTTGTAGTGGACCAACCCACTAGATATGCAGAAGCTGCACCCCTTAGTACAGTTACTGTTACTACAATAGCTAGCGCCCTCCTTGGAATCTTCAATAGGATTGTGTTCCATATGGAGGTAATGTCAGATAGGGGCACTTACATGATGTCAGCTTATCTGAAAGTAATGCGATATGAGTGTGGTGTGACATACAAGATCACCATCTGCTACCATCTTCAAGGAAATAGTCTTGTGGAAAGATTTAATAAGACCATTAAAGGCATGAACATGGGTTTAACTGAGAAAATAAGAAGGATATGGGATGTTCTCCTGCCATGACTTCTGTTTGCCTATAGTGAAATTCTTCAGAAAGAAATGGTCTTCAGCCCTTCTGAACTCTTCTTTGGATTTCCTGTAAGAGGTCTACTAAGTTTGATGAGAGGGGGATGGAAAAGGCCCCTCAAAAAGCCTAAGCAAGGGGGCGTGGCCAAGATGGCGACGTGATCGGACGCGCCTTGCCGGAGCTCCCCCGGACAGCCTGAATTAGCACTGGCTTTGGGCCCCCGAACGCAATAATCGGTGCCCGGTCTGTGAGGGTGCTCCCCCGTGTGCACGGGGAACGGCAAGAGATCGGTGGTTGGCGAAGTGGAGCGGATTAGTCCAACCGCCGCTCGGTGGAGCGGAGGAAGCGGCCTATCCGAGCGACTGCCAGGGAGGTGGACCGGAGCCCCCAAAGTGAACGGGGGATCGTGCGGGGAGTCCTGCTGGTGGGACCCGCGACCGGATGCCGGATTCCGGCTGTGGAAGTTTCTGCGCCCCGGCCGCCCGCCATCTTGGGTGTGTAGAGGTGCGGGAGAAGAAGCGGCGGGGATAACGCCAGAGAAGAGGCGGTCCCAGCGGTGGAGAAGCAGTCCGCGGCGGGGTCCCGGCAGACAGCGAGCCCACGACGGTGGCGCGGACACCCCTGTGACGGGAGCGAGGTGAGCCGCCATTTTGCAGCGGAGCGGGCCGGAGTCCTTTGGCCCCGGGGGGACCGGCAGAGACTTAAGGCGCCCAGCATTGCTCGCGACTCCGGGCTGGGGAGAGTGGCCCGTGGCGGCTGGAGCTAGAAGGGAGAGGCAGGGAGCGAACAAGGGACCTCTCCAGCGGGAACAACCGGAGGGCCTGTGGCGCCCGGATTCGCCCGAGAGGGACCGCCCTGCAGCAGAGTCCCGGGTCCCGGGGGACCGACTTCAATCGCCCGTGGCCGGGACTTTTGGGGAGATCGAGAGCGCGGCTGCCTGGAGGCTGCAGGACCGCGAGTGGTGGCCTGGAGGGCCGGGGAAGCTGAATAACTGTGGAGGCGCCTGGGGTTGTCCTGAGCAGAAGATCGTGCGGGCCCACGTCCGCGGACCTGCCACCCTGAGAGCAGACGACGGTGGTTCACTCGCCGCATCGGTGGCATGGAGGGAGCAGGAGAGGGGTTACACTGCTCTGGAGTCCTGAAAAGGTTAGCCAAGACCCTGTGGTTGATCCGGTGTTGACTATAACGATCTCGTGGCAGGGATATAGCAGATCCGGAGTGTAACGTGGGGGTCTGGCTCTGCCCCGGGGTGCCGGGGATAGGGCCCTGAAGTAAACCACAGGTCAGCGAACGGACCAGAGAGGGTGACCATTCACCAGAGCATTGACAGAACGGAAGGAGCCGACGCGCTGTGGAGAGTGGCAGTCGTGCCTTTGGGAAGCGGTGAGGCCCCTCTCTGGAACTGGGGTGAAAACAACAGCGAGTGTTGAGGGATCGTCGTGGGGAGTCCCGGAGGGGCCAGAGGCGTGAGGGAAGGCCACTCCACAGAACGCACGCGGGGGTGATCCTAGCAGGCCCACGATGTCTGCGGCCAGAAACCGGAAGGAGAGGACGGCCAAGGACCTCTTTGCGTCGACCCAGGTGAAGGACCCGGCCAAGGATACAGCATCCGGATCCCCAAAGCCTGTGATGGAGCTTTCGGAAGGCAAAGACTTGATAACAAAGGCCTTCCTGGAGTCCCTCTTCTCCGCCCTACGCGAGGACATCCAGTCCCTGAAAAAGGAGTTCACAGACGAGATTAAGGAAGTCCGTAGAGACATGGATGGTATCGGGGAAAGAGTTGCGGACCTCAAAACTAAAAGCGACTCCAGGGACTTAGAGATAGAGGGACTGCGCCAAGAGGTGGGTCGCCTTAATGACCAACATGTGGACTTGCAGGCTCATATGGAAGATCTTGAGAACCGTTCCCAGCGCCATAATGTCCGCATCCGGGGAGTGACCTTGGCGGAGGACACCAAAGACCTACTGGGTTTCACTAATGGGCTCTTCAATCACATTTTAGGGCTCTCACCAGAGGAAGAGATAAGGATTGACTGGGTTCATAGAGTGGGCCCGCCGCGTCCAACTAAGGGCCCCCCGCCTGATATTCTGGCGTGTGTACAGGACTTCCGCACCAAGGAGGAGATTCTACAAAAAGCTAGAGATCTGCACCCTCTCTCCTACAGAGGACAAACTCCGGTCTTATATCAGGACTTGTCTGCCATTACATTACAGAAGCGACAACTCTTCAAGCCGGTTACGGCCTTTCTGCAACAGCACAAAAATCCTTACAGTTGGGGACACCCCTTCCGACTGATGTTCAAGAAGGACAACAAACTTTCAGCTGAGATCCCTAACTGAAGCTTGCAGGCTGTTGGGTATGGACCCTCCGGAGGAGATGGACGGGGAAACGGATCCCACACCGGACAGACGATGGAAGGCCCAAATGGCAGCAACAACGCAGGAGACGCAGAGTCACTAAGCCCCCAGCGGCGGCAATCGAGGAGGGGCAGCGGGCTGCCTTAGCAGCGGTATCCTCCACACCGGAAGCGGTCCAGCCTGAATGAGAGCCGAATCATGCCCCGTACTGAATGGGCGGGTTTGGTGAAAACGTCCCTGCCGCCGGCGGGGGACCGGGACTTGGGAGTGAGGTGCAGTCGATCTTCCCTGAGGTGACACTTTACCACTCATCTTCGGATGATGGACATTGACTATGAGTCCTTCAAAGGGGGGACAGTTGTATTTGTTTGGTTTCATAGTTGGGTGGGTAGTTTCTGGGGGCGGGGGGGGGGGGGGGTTCCGGATCCGAGTATGGCTGGGGTGGTATGTGGGTTACGAGGTGAGGATGGCTGGTGAGAGGCCGGGACACAGAGGTCGCGTGTGGTCAGACCGTTTGTGGGAGGGCAGTGGCAAGTGAATGGGCCAGTGGTCTGTGCGTTCGAGCGAGTGAGGGGGATACTTCCTGATGCCTGGGAATGAGCTAAGCATCCTCACACTGAATGTGCGCGGGCTTAACAACCCTGTGATGCTCCGGGCTGTGTTGTCTCGGCTGGAGAGCTCCAAAGCAGACATTTGTCTTCTTCAGTAGACGCATTTGCTGGCCAAGGATTGTCACAGGCTTAGATCTCGCCACTTCCCGACACAGTTCTTTTCATCCGCGCCCACGAAGACGGCAGGGGTGGCAATCCTGGTGTCTCAGAGATTTAGAGGAAGGGTGTTACACAGGGGGACAGAGCTTAAGGGGCGCCTGTTGACCTGCAGATTTTCAATAGAAACAGACACCTTCACGGTGATTTCAGTATATGCACCAAATGAGGGGCAGGACACGTTTTTCCACCAGGCGCTTAATGAGGCAGCCTCTGCACCTGACAGACACATTCTGGTGGGAGGGGACCTAAACCTAGTATTTGACAACCTCCGTGATAGATCAGCGCAGCGATCTACGCTGGCGGGCACCCTTTCAGAGGGGGGAAGGAAAAGATTGGAAGAACTGGGGAGGACAGATTTGTGGCGCTGCTTTCACCCAGGATCCCGGGATTACACATACTACTCCAACGCTCACAAGACTTATGCACGACTTGACTACTTCCTAGCATCTGCCTCGCTTCGAGCGCTAGCGTCCAGCGTAGAAATAGGAGCGGCGGCGCTCTCTGACCACGCGCCACTTTCCGTAGTGTTCACCTTTCCACCTACGGGGCGCAGCGCGCGCTGTTGGAGACTGCGCAATACCCTATTACATAGAAAGGAGGTAGTGACCAAAATAACAGGGGCTATAAACGACTACTTAACACACAACAGTCCCTCGGACACCTCTCTTGCGACTCACTGGGCGGCACTTAAATCGGTCCTGAGAGGTGAGTTTATAGCGATTGCGGCGGCGGAACATGCGGAACGGGCGCGTAAGAGGGAGGAGCTCTCCTCCCGCATGAAGGAGTTGGAACAGATACATCAACGGACGGGGGCGCTGAGGGTCTGGAGACAGCTGCGCCAGGTGCGTCAACAGCTGGCGGCATTAGATCAAGACCGAGCGGAATATGCAGCGCTGCGGGTGTGTCACGCATATTACACAGGGGGTGATAGGTGTGGTCGAATGTTGGGGCGTGCTCTCCGTGAGCTACAACAGCGACACACGGTACGAGAGATCCACACGAAGGGAGGGGGATAGTGACCGAGGACGGAGCCATAGCTAAAGCCTTTAGCGATTTTTACACCACATTATATGCAGGGGCCCACCTTGACCCAGCAGACAGCGCGGCTTTTTTGGACTCAGTGTCTCTCCCGTCTTTGTCGCCAGATCAGTCGGAGCAATTAGAGAGAGCGATTCGCCCCGAAGAAGTTATATCGGCGATCTCGCGCCTCAAGCTTGCCAAGGCACCTGGTCCAGACGGCTTCACTGCCATTTTTTATAAGACTTTCTGCTACCAGGTGGCCCCGTTGCTGACCGCCCTGTTTAATTCCTTTTCCGATACCGGCGCTATCCCGCGGGATCTGATGGGTGCCACAATATCGGTTATTCCCAAGCCAGGGAAGGACCGAACGCAGTGTGGAGACTATAGGCCTATTTCGCTCCTTAATGTAGATCTCAAACTCTATACTAGCATACTGGCAGCGCGGCTGGGTCCGTTCATGCAGGGATTGGTGGATCTGGATCAAGCCGGCCTTATCCCGGAGCGACAGACAGTCGATAACACGAAGAGGGCACTTCATTTGGTTGAGCGGGCCACTAGGTTGCCGGGAGAATTCATGATGCTGGCAATAGACGCAGAGAAAGCGTTTGACCGAGTCCATTGGCCATACCTGGAGCAGGTCCTCATCAGGGCGGGGCTGGGGGTTAAATTTTGCACGTGGGTCTTAAACTGCTACACCTTCCCCACAGCATCGGTGCGCGTTAACGGCTGCTCATCGCCCACATTCCCCATTGAACGCGAACTCGACAGGGGTGTCCGCTCTCCCCCCTGCTTTTTGCACTGTACATGGGGCCTCTAGCACAGGCGATGCAAGCGGACCCCACTGTACGAGGGATTACATTTGGGGCCTACATTCACACGATTAACTTATATGCTGACGACGTCCTCCTCACCTTCACCTCCCCTGCGGCTTCGTTGCCGGCCGGTGTGGCGGTTCTGGAGACGTTTGCAAAAGCCTCTGGCTTTAAAGTAAATATGGCAAAATCATTGGCCCTTGATCTCTCCCTGGAGGCACAGAGACAGGCTTCGTTAGAGGCGCAGTTCCCCTTCCGCTGGGCAGATGGTGCCGTCCCCTACCTGAGGATACAGCTGCGGCCATGTTGCAGGACACAGTGCATATTAATTACGCCAATCTCATTCGCACTATTCACACAGAGAAGGGACGATGGTGGCATCTCCCACTTTCCTGGTTGGGCCGGGTGTCAGCGGTAAAGATGACGATCCTACCACAGATCTTATACATCTTTCGGGCGATCCCGCTCCGGCCCCCAGAGGGCTGGATCCGCCGCACACAATCAGAGTTGGCGCAATTTGTATGGAATGGGAAACGGCCCAGGATTAAGCTGAGGTTGGCGATGCTCTCCCCGGAGAAGGGCGGCCTGGGCCTGCCGGACCTAGGGCTTTACTATCAGGCGACCCAACTCCGGACCCTGGTGGAATGGAGTAAATGGGAGTCGGAACGGCACTGGCTTTTTCAGGATCGAGCGGTGGCGGGGCGACCGTTGCAGGAGGTGCCCTTCCTTCGTCGACAACACCGACCCCCCAACTTGTATGCCTCGTTCATCACAAGGGTCCCGCTTGAGATTTGGGATCAAACTTGTACCCTGCATGGCCTGACATCATTTCCTTCACCCCTCACGCCCTTGTTAGAGAACCCTGATTTTGGCCCGGGCAGAGATGTCCGAGCATTCGCACAATGGCGCCCCGCGGGCTGTAGATGCCTCTTCCATGTGTATTCAGGAGACGGAGTGATGCCTTTCGAGGACCTCCGGAGGGAAAATGGTTTGCCGGAAATGGAGCATCTTCGGTATCTTCAGGTGCGGCACTGGGCGCTTCAACCCCAAACCTGGGAGGAGGCGAATCGCAAGCTTAGTGAATATGAATATTGGCTCCTTTCGCACTCCACTGACAAAGGACTCATTTCGGACATTTATCAACTACTCTTAGACAGGTACTCACACGTTTATAACACAGGGCGGGTGAGGTGGGAAAGAGAACTGGGGAGGAGCTTGAGTAACAAGGAATGGGACAGTATTTACTACTGCGCTAGACACTCGGCGTATCACATGGGGTTAACTGATACCTTTACCAAGTTGGTGACCTATTGGTACTACACGCCTGAACGTCTGCACGAGATGGATCGTACCAGAGACGCTTCCTGCTGGCGGGGCTGTGGGGAGAGGGGTACATTGACACACTTACTGTGGGACTGCAGGCACATCCAGGACTACTGGAAAACGGTCCTGGACGAGGTGGACACACACACTTCGAAACGGAGATCCCACGATTCCCGGTCTATGTTCTGTTGGGACTTCCCAATACCCTTACATTCCCATTGAGAGCACGCAGGGGCCGACTGATTGCGATAGCATTGGGCTCGGCGGTCCAGGCTCTGCTGGCCTTGTGGCGCACCACGCAGGTCCCCACCCTACAGGGATGGTTGGGTCTGCTTTGGTCGGTCCTGGGTATGGAGAAATTATCCCTGGTGAGGGCAGGGGAGGGGGCTAAATATGCGGAGCTGTGGCGGCCCTTTCTATCCCTCTTAGCCACTGAATTTCGAGAGGTGACTTGCCCAAGGTATTTGCGCTTGCTCCGCTTGTCACACACGGATGATTGATTTATATGGATGTGAATGGTTGTATGTTTGGCTTGGGCTGCTGGATCTGGAACGGGGGAGGGAGGCGGGTAGGTCAGGGGGAAGTTGTGGGTGGGACGGAATAAGGGTGGGGTTGTTCTTAGTTGTGGCTCTATGGACCAGGGATTGGCTTCGAATGTCAGGACTTCAGCTCTTGAGGACTATTGGTCGATGTGGGGGTACCCTACAGTGCTGTTTCGTTCATTTGGCCATGATAATTGGCAGCTTGCCATACGTTTTGTACAACGAAACTTCTCCGCTTTGTGAAAGAGCCTTTCTTTATACAATAAAAAGATTTAATACTAAGAAGCCTAAGCAAGAGAATGTGGGTTATATGCTAGACCTTTGCTTGAGAATGGCAGAGTACATGAAGAAGGCAAACAAAAAACAGAAATTTGGAGGCCTGAAAGGAGCATGTGAAGCACTGGTATGACCAGAAGTCTTCAATGGCAGAGCAATAACCAGGATAATTTGTGTGGGATTTGGAGCCGGTAGCACCCAAGGTACTCCAAACAAATGACCTGTCTCAATCCTATCTTTTTAGAAGAAAGGAGATGTCACCTATCTAGCAGACCTAGGTACCCAAAGCACATTCCCATAGGGTTATTCATTTTAACAAGCTGAAACTCCACCATGACAAAGCAGACAATAACATGTTCATGGTGACAGATGGAGGGGGAGAAGAGGAAAGTGAAATTCTCCCGGATTTGCTATTAAATAATACAAAAGATGGCTCAGTGGCGGGGGTAGTTGTCTCTTCTCTTCCTAACAGACCAATTGCAAAAATATTGTCATTGCTCGTTAGAACTGGTTGCTTGGCGGATCTCATTGACCCCAGGCCTGAAACCTTGGTGTATCCATGATGTATATACGGATCTATGATGTTACAACGCGTTATTTTACAACGCAGGCTGTAACAACGCAACTTTTACAACGCAGGTTCCATTACATCGGATGCCATTACAACGCAGGACATTACATAGCAGATGCTATTACAACGCATACCATTACATCGTAAGTATAGGTAAGTATATATATTTTTTAAAAAGGAAATTAAGTTAAATTTAATAATTTAATTTAACAAATATAATGAAATTAATTTTAAAATTGTAAATAATTTATTTAATTTAGTTTAATTAAATTTAAAAATGGAATTAATGTAATTTAATTAATTTAATATAATTTTATTAATTTAATTTAATAAATTTTATAATTGTAATTATTTTAATTTAATTAATTTAATTTAATTAATATAATTGAATTAATCTTAAAATTGTAATTAATATAATTAAATAAATTTAACTAAATGTAATTAGTTTAATTAATTTAATTTAATTAAAGTCGTACTTTAAAAAAATAAACCCTAAAAATACCCCTGTACCCCAAAACCCAAACCCAGCCCTAAAACCTAAAAATACCCCTGTACCCCAAAACCCAAACCCAGCCCTAAAACCTAAAAATACCCCTGTACCCCAAAACCCAAACCCAGCCCTAAAACCTAAAAACACCCCTGTACCCCAAAACCCAAACCCAGCCCTAAAACCTAAAAATACCCCTGTACCCCAAAACCCAAACCCAGCCCATAAACCTAAAAATACCCCTGTACCCCAAAACCCAAACACAGCCCTAAAACCTAAAAATACCCCTGTACCCCAAAACCCAAACTCAGCCCTAAAACCTAAAAATACCCCTGTACCCCAAAACCCAAACACAGCCCTAAAACCTAAAAATACCCCTGTACCCCAAAACCCAAACCCAGCCCTAAAACCTAAAAATACCCCTGTACCCCAAAACCCAAACCCAGCCCTAAAACCTAAAAATACCCCTGTACCCCAGAACCCAAACCCAGCCCTAAAACCTAAAAATACCCCTGTACCCCAAAACACAAACCCAACCCTAAAACCTAAAAATACCCCTGTACCCCAAAACCCAAACCCAGCCCTAAAACCTAAAAATACCCCTGTACCCCAAAACCCAAACCCAGCCCTAAAACCTAAAAATACCCCTGTACCCCAAAACACAAACCCAGCCCTAAAACCTAAAAATACCCCTGTACCCCAAAACACAAACCCAACCCTAAAACCTAAAAATACCCCTACCCCTGTACCCCAAAACACAAACCCAACCCTAAAACCTAAAAATACCCCTGTACCTCAAAACACAAACCCAGCCCTAAAACATAAAAATACCCAAACACCCCAAAACATATACCTCAGTACCCCAAAACATATACTCCTATACTCATACTTATTTTAAAAATTACTTAAATTAATATATTTAATTTATAATATTAAAAAACATAAATAAATATATTTATTTATAGTTAAAATTAATTAAATTAATTAAATAATATTAAATAAAATAAAAAAAATTATATACTTACCAATACTTACGATGTAATGGCATGCGTTGTAATAGCATCTGCTATGTAATGTACTGCGTTGTAATGGCATACGATGTAATGGAACCAGCGTTGTAAAAGTTGCGTTGTAACAGCATTCCGATGTAAAAGTTGCGATGTAACAGTAACATACCTGTATACACAGGTAACAGCTTGTCTGTTTACAGTAAGATGTACAGTTTGTCAGTTCAGGTCAAAGCTAGCATCGAAGAGGTTCCCAATATGTTTTATTTGGGTGCAATTGAGCCCTTGTGTGGACCTTGGGCCAGCCCAGTAATGGTGGTACCCAAACCAAACATCAAAGGAGGGAAACCTGAGATGAGGTTCTGTGTAAACTACAGAGGCCTAAATGCAGTTACTAAGATGGATGCTCACCCTATTCACAGAGCTGATGAGCTCATAGACAAGTTAGGGGCTGCCAAGAACCTAAGCAGATTTGACCTAACTTCAGGTTACTGGCAAAAAGCCCTCACCCAAGGAGTGAAGGAGAGATCTGCCTTTTTAAACACCTGAAGACCACTTTCAGTTTTGAGTGATGGCCCTTAGTTTGAAAAGTGCACATACCACCCTCAAGAGGTTTGTGAACAGAGTTCTTTCAGGTTTGGAAAGCTTCAGTACAGCATGTCTATGTGATATTGCTGCAATTCGCTCCACCTGGGAGGACTGCCTGGTCCACCCCAAGGATGTGCTTCAGACATTGCGACAAGCAGGATTAACTATCAAAGCAAGTAAGTGCCAGATAGAGCAAAGTTCAGAGGTGTACTTAGGCAACCATGTTGGTGGAGGCCATTCATAACCTCTTCAATGCAGAATTTCGGACAATTCTGGCCAGGGAGGCTCCTAAGTACCAGACCCACGTCAGAGCCGTTCTTGGCCTGACTGGGTTTCATAGAACACTTGTTAAAGGATATGGTACCATTGTGGCACCACTGACAGAACTTACTTCGAAGAAGCAACTCAGAAAAGATATCTGGACTGAGCTGTGCCAAAAGGTCTTTGACACCCTCAAGGAGATTTTGAACTCATCACATGTCCTAAAGGCACCTGATTTCAGTAAGGAGTACAGATGCTTCTGAACATGGGATTGTGGCAGTGTTGTCACACGTAGGTAAATGATGAGAGAAAGGATCAACCAGGTGCCTTTACCAGTAGGCGAGCACTTCACAGAAAGCAGAATTCAAGTGCCATTGAGAGGGAAGCGTTTGCTGAGGTTTGGTCCCTGAATAAGCTGAGACTACTTGTTTGGACTCACTTCAGAGTTAAAACTGACCATGGACCTCTCAGGTGGCTCATGCTAATAAAAGGAGAGAGCGCCAAATTGTTGGAGTGTTCCATGTCCCTATAGTTTAAAGAACTTACAGTGGACTTCAGACCTGGGACTGACCATGCCAATGCAAATTACTTTCCACGTTCTTCAACTAAGATAGTACCCCTACCACTATGTAGGTTAGTTGCTTATTGCCTTCCATCTGGAGGGGGCCATGTAACTAAATGTCTTTTTATGCATGATAGCCCCCCCAATTTCGGATTCATGCTGCTGATTTTTCAACTATGAGATTGAATTGAGGTCTTCTAACCATACCTCAGTGACGGTGCTCTTACCCCTAAGAGTGTATATTTGATTGGCTCATATCCAATTAGCTTACGTTACCTTACTTATAACTCCAAAGTATATGGTACCAGGGGCACTTAGGGCCACTAAGTTAAAGTGTCCCTCAGGTGCTGCATCACTTATTGTGACATCCTGAGTGTGACAAAATATAACATGTCTCCCAGCCCACCACTGCAGACTGTTAGAGCAGTTTTAAAGTGATACCTCAACTTCACCCTTTCAACTAATCAAAAACGTTAGACCACCCTTTTAATATATATAAGTTACCCATACAGCAGGCCTATTGAGTACTAAGTCAGGGTGCTGTATATTAAAAAGTGTGACAAGTATTTTTATATGTCATGACATCAAAACTCCCAAAGTGTAGTTTTTACAGGGGGAACGGCTAGTAATCTATTTGGCTAGTACAAGGTTGCATGCTAACTGCTCAGATACTCTAATTCCTGAATGGAACTGTTGAAGTTGGTACATTAAACCCAACTTGATACCTAAGTCGAATTTAATGTAACTTTTGAATAAAAGAACTTTTATAAAGTAGCCACTCAGTTGCTCAGGATTTTCAGTGGCCATTCGCAGATACTGGCCACAGGACAGCCTTCTTGGAAGAAGTGTGAGCAGCTCACAGGAAAGGAAACAATAACGGCCTGCAATTAAAAGAAATGTCACCTTTGCCTAATAGGAAGCCACCAACTGTTTGAGCCCAAAGTTCAAGCTTCAAAAGGGAAGCCACCTTGGAAGGGCTTATGGTGGACACAGGCGAAAGGTGCTGCTCTTTTGTTCTGGTAGATGGGTTAGCATCGGGGACAGAGAGGGGGAAATCAGTTGTCAAACCGGTTTTCCAATGGGTTCGTAGCCCTCAGGTGGTCACACCTCTTGCTACACACACCAAGATAGGGGTTGTGTTATCTTTGGATTGGGCAGAATAGTGCACTCTAGGATAGCTAGTTGCCACACATTACTAGAGGTCGTCATGAGGCAGAAGGGGAGCTGATAGCAGATTGGCTAGTAACCTCCACATTCCTAGAGGGCACTTTCTGGGCATAAATATGGCACCCCTGGCAGCGAGACCTCAGATTACATCTATATAGGAGAGGTGATGGAAGAAGGACTGCCCTACTGTTCCCTTGACCTGGAATAAAGAGGCTGCATCTAAGAAGGACTGCCCCTGCTGCTCCCGGGGTAATAAAGAGAGGAGTGTACCTGTGGTGCCTTTCTCTGGAAAAGTTGACCGCTGAGCCCCAGACAGAAGAGGTCTGACTCCCGGTTACAGCTCCCGGGCCACAAAAGCTGAAGAGGAGAAACCTATAGTGTGGCCATAATCGCTTGATCACCACAGACTCAGACCACTGACATGCAGCCTCGGAGATCAAGTCCCAACACGCAAAAGTTGCACTCAAGTCTGCCAGACCTGAGAGAGTTGTTAGAGTGCAGTTTGGTCACCCAAGAAGGACACTAGCCTTTACCAAAGGGAACCTCTGGTTTTGTTGTGACTGACAACCAGTAATTCTGTAGCAAATGAGCTTTTGTTGGACCCACCAAGACTTCAATAGACATTGACCCCTATCCCCAAAGTTGCCTCACCAAGACCGTGGACTGAGGAGTAGCCTCAGGAAACCCTGTCAACCACACTGCATCCTCAGCATCCTGGAGCATTCTTTCTCCCTTGCATGAGAACTACTTCATTGAGCTCTATGGCTGTTTGGTAACAAGGTAAATGTTCTATGAATTCTTACTGGCCCCCTTGACTCGCTCTGGCAGAATTGGCGGCCCAAAGTGGGCCAGAGTACCTAAAACGACTTTATAACATTTTTACAAAGTTTCCGCTATCTGTGGTAGTTGCCATTGGTGGTTTATATTTTAATGCAAAATAGTGATTTACGTTTTACTTAAAAGTCTAAATCTCTGGAACCCTCTGGTGGATTTTGTTCATTTTGGTGTCAAAGAATACATAAAAATATATGGGTGTTGGATTGCTTCGTGTTGTGTGACTTTCTTTTTTGATTGTTTTGACACTTCTAAATGCTTTAAACTTGTTCCTTTATTTAAACCTGCCTGCTCGGAGCCACAGCTATCCAGAGATGAGTTAAAGGTTTTACAAACAAGCCTGACTGGTCCCAGGATGGTATTTTGAGTGTATTACATGGTGAAGTCACCCAACCACACCACACAATACACCACTTTCCTCATAGCAACAATTCTAGCATAATGCTGCCTCTGACATAATGTTAGTAATGCTTAGCATACTGTGGGCACCATGGCACAAAGTTGCCCACCTCTGTCATAATGTGGGTGCTGATACAATAGTGTTTTCCTACCTCTGGAGTAATGTAGGTCCTGGCAGGTGGGGTAGATTACCCACATTCTACCTGTTGGATATGGCACTTTCTGCACGGTCACCCCAAATGTTGTGCCTTCCTCCTCCCCTTTTTGCTGAATTAGATTTTGTTGGCTTTAGGAATCTTGGCTCTTTACCACTGCTAACCAGTGCTAAAGTGCATGTGCTCACTCCCTAAAATGTGGTAACATTGGCTTTGCCACAATTGGCATATATAATTAACTTATAAGTCCCTAGTAAAGAGCACTACATGGGTCAAGGGCTTTTAAAATAATTGCTACTAGTGGGCCTGCAGAAATGATTGTGCCAACCACTTCAGAAGCCCTTTAACGATTTTTCAGGACTGCCATTGCATAGCCTGTGTGTGCAGTTTTGAATTGCCATTCTGACCTGGCAAGTTTACCAACTTGCCAGGTCCATACCTTCCTTCTTATTACATATAAGTCACCCCTAAGGTAGACACTGGACCGCCCATGGGCAGGGTGCAGTGTATTTAAAAAGTTGGACATTACTTTTAAGTTTTACATGTCCTGGTGGTGAAAAACTCTTACGATCATTTTCCATTACTGCAAGGCCCATATCTTCCACAGGTTACCCTTGGGATTACCTTATTACATTTTATAAGTATAATTTTCAGTTGGGAAGAGATGGGACACCCACATTTGTGTTCCCTGGAATCACAATTAAAAAACACAATTGATGGTGAAGTTAGATTTTAAAATCCAATTCCGTAAATGTTGTATAGAAAGTTGGAATTATCCTATTGTAGCATTTGGTTACTTCTGCCAGTCTATGAATACACATCTGGGGTGACTAACAGATGGCTGTGTTAATTACCTCTCGACAGCCACACACAAAGGGAGTTTAGGTCTGACTGATGGGCCATCCACATATGATGGGCCACCGTGGGCAGGAATGCAGGGAGGAGCTGACACACCTGAAAGGGCTCTAACCTGTCCCGCAAATGGGCTGCATACCCCCCTGTATTGAGTCTGGAGCTAGGGAAGGAAAGGCAGAGACTTGTGCTCCTCAAAGGCACCTGTCTGAACTATCACCCGCTTCAAAGGCTCAACTGGGTATAAGTACTGGACCGCTGACACCATCAACTCAGAACACTTCCAGAACTGAGGACGTTCTTCCAGGAAGAAGGACTGCTGTGGTGCCAGGTGGGGAGACGTTGTGCTGATCGGAACAAGCGATTTCCCCCGATACCGGCCCATCGCCACTGCTGTATGAACCGCAGACAACGCATCGTACCCGGTTTCTGATGCATCTCAGACTTTGCGCGGCAAAGCATTGCTTTGTGCTTCTTGCATCGCCTGCAGCCCAGCAGTTCGACAACGATATATGGCCCTGATGTTCATCGCATCTTGACTCTAGATGCATCTTCGACTTTGTGCAGCCCGGATCCAATGCATGGCCTGCCCCTGCTGGATCAACAGCGACGCAACGCCTCCTTTGATCCCCGCATCGCCCTCGACATCAAGGCATCCAAGGTACTGTTCATCAGGCTTATAGTGATCCCTGCATCCAACCTACACTACATCATGGTCAGCCTGAACTTTTGGTTTTGACCCAGTCAAGTGCAACCTGATAACCCCGGTTAGTGCTATTTGTTTCTAAGCACTACATATCCGTTTATTCTTCAAAAATTCATTTCTTGACTTCTGCATATTGGATTTTTGTCAGTTATGTCTTGTTTTACTCATAAAAATGTTGGTTCTTTGTCTTAACTGGTGTAAAGTCGTTTTGTGGTGTTTTCACTGTGTTACTAGGTGTTGTGTTCACAAAAACGTTACACATTGCCTCTTAGTTAAGCCTGACTGCTCAGTGCCAAATTACGAGACAGTGAGCACAGGTTAATTTAGATTGTGTTACTGACTTACCCCGACTAGGATTGTGGTTCCTGCTTGAACAGGGTGCATACCTCTGCCAACCAAAACCAAATTTCTAACTTTCGTCTCAGCGGTGCAATGGTACTTGTGTTTGTGCAGTACCTCACAGTAATTTGGTGTGCAAAACCGATTCAGAATGGGTAATATTGTAAACACGTTTGAGGAGCTGTACAATTTGATTGCCAGAGACCAGATGTTCAGTCACTGTCTTCCAGGACTATGCCATCACCTTTTGGATTGTAGGTTTACTGACCCCAGGGAACATGAGTGTCATGGTGGGAGTCCCAAGGCAGGGTTAGGTATGCCGAGGGTTATACACCCTCCCTACATCCCTCTCTGCGCTACTTCAGCACGACCAGCAGGCGACGGTGTCCAGCGGACTACAAGCCCCAGAGTTCCCTGGAACACTCACGGGGATCTCAAGGACTCATGTGGAGGCGGAGGCCGATATAAGCACCTCCTACACGCTTCCCCGGTGCTTGTCAATTTCCTGTGTCAGCCCGCAATCCCAGTATGGGAAATCTTGCTGTGTCTGCCGTTCTGCTCCGGTTTCCCCGCTGCTCTCAACACGTTCACCTTGAGAGCGCACCTCCAGCAGCTTGGGAAGCCTGCCTCAGCCAGTGGAATCCTTAACTTCTGCATTCATTGGGATACAGACCTAGCAGCAACCCTCTATATCTACAAAATATATGGTGTATAACTCGCTAAATTCCAACTGCCCTCACCCACACCTGGAGGGAATGGCCCTTGATAGAGTCTCAACTTTCGAATATTTGGGGGTTACCCTTAATGACAAAATGAACTGGGGTCCACAGATTGCTAAAGCCAATCTGAAACTTTCCCAGTCATCAGGTGGGATCTTAAAAGCCCATAGCGAATCCCCCCTTAAAGGTACGGGGCCCCCACTAGAAATTTACAAGGTGCAGGCTAGAAGTGGTGCACTCATTGGAGCAGAACTCTGGGGCCATGCAACCGTGACCCCTCTTTCCCTCACCGAGAATAGTTTTATTAGATGCCTTTTGCGCCTCCCACAGAGCACTCCCCTCGTTCCCCTGAGGTTGGACTTAGGTTTGGCGCCAATACACGAGGTTGTCTCAAATCATCCCCTGCTATATTGGAGACAGCTTTGGGCGACCCCAGAACTTTAGAGTTATAGGGAAGATTTGCGGGACTTGCTAGCCAGAGGGAGTGTGGGTAGGATCCCATGGCTGAAGTACATCCATAGCCGTGTACAGAATTTGGGCAGGGGGGACCTGTGGTCCCTCCCTGAGGAGGCCTGTGCTTTGCTTTCTAGAAAAGCCCTGAGCATAGCGCTGAAAGAACATGACAGGGCTCTTCTATCATCTAACCCGTCCTTGAGCAGGCTCACCAACACCTTTCTTGAGATTAAGTCCCTCCCTTCCTTTGAAAGATTCTTAGACCAAATCCAGCCACCTTTGGCTAAAAATCTCTACCTTCAGTTTAGGCACAGCACACTACCTTTAAGGGAAACCACCAACAAGTGGTTAAATACTCTAACCCCTGCAAGTTCTTGCCCAGGATGCGAGGCCAGCAGAGAGACAGATCTTCACGTTCTGCTCTTCTGCCCCTCTTACTCTAGGGCAAGAACCAAATGGTTACTTCAGTGTTGTCGGTCTAGAGGCATAAGGGATTATAGAGAGGCCTTTAGATTCTTTAAATCAGACACGTCCTTTATGTTCGTTCTCGCCACTTCAAAATTTCTTTTGTCAATGTGGTTTAGAAGGTGTGCAATATTAAAGGGTCTAAATGAGTGATAACATGGATGGCCCCCCTTTATCTACTTTGCTTCGAAGGTCAGACTGTAATTTGCCTACTGTTAGTGACACCAATGCTTGCTCATGAATTCAGCACTTTGCTTTTGGAAGGTATTTTATTAATTTTAAAATTATTAAATTATTTGTATATAGTATTGTTGTTGTATATGATGTGATATCTATGTCTTTTATATGGTTTTTAAAGGATAATAAAAGCTTTTGACTGACTGACCTCTATGTCTATCATGCTACCCACTGCATGCAGGACCGCTACCCTGCCAGACACGGAGATCCTGGCATGCTGAAAACGGAGGCGCCATTGGATTCAGACAAGGGTCGTGCCTAATGACTAAATCGCTCCTGTGCGGTAACAAGGAGCTTCCGGAACCCATCAGTCCCGGTTTGGGATTTCATTGACTTTCTGTTTGTTTTTGTTGCTCTTCCTTTATTTTTTCTATTACATGCGGAGCATTTCGAGTGCACTTAAAATAGAGTCTGCATTTGAAGGCTTCCTCGTCCAGACTTTTGGTTCCATCTTCTTTCGTTTTTCCCCAATCTTCTGCCTGGTTATGGAGCAGCTGGCTGTGGTCTACTGCAGTGTGCAGAGAGGTGTAGGTAAGACCTGTTGCAATTAGGGGTGCAAATGAGGAGGAGATAGTGTGCAGACAGGGTATAATCTCTCTCTTTGTTTTATGTAGACTAACTGGCTCCACCCTGAGGCTTCATCCTGCATATTAGTATCCCGCCTTTCCCAGAAGTTTCTGGACGTGGCTGCTGGGCCCCTGGCAGAATTCTCTTCTTTTTCCCCTTTCCCTGTTTTGTTTCCTGGTGAGTTCACACACTTAAGTTGCTGTGGTTTAATACACACTCAGTGTGGTAGCATCTAGAGTAGTCATGGACTTAGCAGCTTTCCTCACCCCGCTGGACAACCTTGTAGGTTAGTGTATGGTAGTGTGGCCTGACAGTGAGAAGGAGGAAGACCTCTGGGTGACTAGCAGAGTTTCTGAGAAGGCTTTGGAGTGTGACCCTAAAGAGGGTGGTTTAGGTTTTCCCCATGAGAGTAGGAGGGTACGCAGTCACTCAGGCCAGGGCAATGTCCCTACTAAAAGTTGGAGAGGTGGGTGGGCAGAGGCCCAGGGTGCCCTATTTCCAGCCCCAGAGCTTGGACTGTTTCCAGAGTGAGCACAAGCAGTGGAACCTGGTCTGTACCAGGAGACCATCCACTGATGGGAGCTCAACAATGTTATGGTAGCTGGCTGGAGGGGTAAATGCCACCACAGGTGCACCCTACCAGTTCTGAGTTATGGGGATACCACTCCACAGAGGAGAGTACAGTGGCACAGATGGAGGGGCAGAAGGTAGAAACAGTTCACAGTGGGAGGACCAGTGGATATGAGGCTGCCAGCTCCGAGATAAGAGCACCCCAAGACTGACCCTGGTGAGGTCCCTTTTAGCCAAGAGGGCTCCATGCACTACCACAGGGACAGAAACATAATGTAGAGGTTTTCTTGTTCCTTCAGGACAAAGTCCCTGACATCCTAGCAGTCACAGAAACCTGGCTAGATGAAGGCTCAGGCCCCGACATTGTAACGGCCATGCCTATGGATTACGATGTTCTATGGCACAACAGGCAGGATGGGAAAAGAGGGGGGAAGCACTGTTTTACAACAAGCAGCTAGTAGTAGAAAAGCTCGTCGGAGAGAGCCTGGATGGCGCAGAAAATTCAGGGACAAAAATAATCTCCAAGTCCTCATGCCTGGCAATAATGGTGGTGTTCCCCCCCTCTGTTGACCCCCCTGTTTAACAACCTACTCACTGAAAAAGGCATTGACCTATGCTCCCGGTACCAATAACTCCTGGTGGTGGGGGATTTCAACTACCACTGGGACCAGATACAGAGAGAGTCACAGGCCAGCCAGTTGGAGGAAACCATGGCCACAATGGGGCTAAAACAGCTTGTTGATTTTTCCTCCCATGATAAGGGGCTCACACTAGATTTCGTCTGGACCACCCAGACGCCAGCCAGGCTGACAGATGTCAGACCCTGTAGCTGGTCAGACCACTACCTGATCAGGTTCCGGATCTACCAGCCCAGGCGACCTACGCAACCTCCCCGGAATGGAGAGTAGTGCGTAGATGGAGCAAAATGTAGGCAGTTTTCCTGGGGGATGCTCCGACAGGAAGCTCTCTTAGGAGTTACAGCAGAGGACCTCGATCAGGAGAGTGAGTCCCTCACCAACCAGCTGAGAGTGGACATCAATATGGTGGCACCCGCCCACAGAGAAAGGGTGAGGAACAAGGGTAAGGGTGCCCCCAGGTTCACTGAGAAACTAAGGGGAAATAAACACACCCTACACCAACACGAGAGGCAGTGGTGCAAATCATACGACCCAGAGGTGCTCAAGGAATTCAGGGCCATTTTAGCCGTTAACAAAAAAGTCTTACGGCAAGAAAGGCTGATTCCTATGAGGCCAGGATTATGGAGGCTAATAACAAGCAGAAAGAAACCTTTAGAATTCTGAAGGAATGTTGTCAAAAGCAGGAGCAGGAAACAGTTGATAGCCCGGAGCACTGCAACAGGTTCCAGACCTCTTTACTAAAGAAGGTCAGGGACATCCTAACTGCCATATACAATACCCCCGCCAGTCAGAGCACCCTGGTTATGGAAGAACTGCGATGCAACCATAGTGAGTGTCTCTCCTTTCAGAGGTTAGACCGAGACTCCCTATCCCACATTAGAGCTCTAATTAAGTCAGGATCACCAGCGGACCCATGTACACCAAGGGTGTTCAAAATTGCTCTACCAGTGATAGAGAGAGAGATTCTTGCTCTGAATAATTTATCTCTAGAAACTGGGAGGGTCCCAACTAACTTCAAGGAAGCGAGGGTAACCCCACTGCTGAAAAAGGCTGGGGCAAACGTCACTAACCTGAAGAACTATAGGCCCATATCTCAGCTCCCCTTCTTGGCTAAAGCAGTGGAACAGCACGTCCTTAAAACCCTATCTCTATTCATTGAGAAACATCAGCTATTCCAGGTACATGAGGCAGGTTTTAGGCCTACCGCAGCACAGAGCTGGTGATGCTTTCAGTGTTGGATGAGCTCAGGCTCACGGCCGACAGCAGGACGCCGTGTGACTTAGTTCTGCTAGACCTCACAGCTGCGTTTGATACTGTCAACCACAAGCAATGCCTGGCCCACATCCTGGACATGGGCATCGATGGGGTAGTAAATCATTGGATCTCCTCCTTCCTGACAGCTC
Source organism: Lissotriton vulgaris (assembly GCF_964263255.1). Taxonomy (NCBI): domain Eukaryota; kingdom Metazoa; phylum Chordata; class Amphibia; order Caudata; family Salamandridae; genus Lissotriton; species Lissotriton vulgaris. Next base: position 1,079,964,352 of record NC_141694.1, on the reverse strand, counting down.
GGACTCAAAGGATCCAACTGGGTGACTGCTTCTCCAATAGAGGGGCACTAACCTGCAGAGTCCCACAAGGCTTGGCACTACCTCTGCTACTCTTCAAGATCTTTTTCCCGCCACTGGTGGTGGCTCTGGCCCGCATGGATTGCCAGGTGTTCAACTATGCAGATGACACACAATTCATCCCACTCATACGTGCAAAACATCCTCAGATACATTGTCAACTGGATGACAGCCAACTTGCTCAAAGTAAATCCTGAAAAAACAGAGGCCCTAGTCATCACTACGGGAAGCAATCCTTGGACTGACCACTTCTGGCTGCAAGAGCTAGGCACCACACCCACACAAGTACCAGTCATAAAGAGCCTAGGCATCAAAATAGACGTCAAGTTCACCCTGTCTAACCAAGTATCCACTGTCGTCGGGACCTGCTGAGACAACTGAGTAAACTGTCACCTCTCCTTTCATTTTCCACTCTGCGGATGGTGGTGTCTGCAATGATTGCGTCCCATTTAGACTACAGCAATGCTCTGTACATTGGTGTGACAGAGAAGCTGCGGCGGCAGACCCAAGGCACCCCAGGGGCACCTTCAAAGACATACTCTCCCCAAGAGGAAGTCCAGCCCTTGGATCCGGTGGAACAAAAGGACAAGGGACAGAACAAGTGGAGCGTTGCGGTGTGGTGGACGGAGATGGCGTATCGGTCCTTGGCGAGGACAGCGATGAGGGAGAAGAGAGCAGCGGACCAGAGACCGAGAGCAGCGGACGGGAGACGAGGAACAGAGGAGCTGGGACTAAAGAAGACCGCAGGAGTAAGGGAGTCCAGGACAACACCCCTCGAGAAGGCGTTGAGGACGAGGCAGCTGTGACCCATTGCCGGGTCACGGTACAAGGCAAGTGGCGAGAGGGGCGGGGAGGGTCTGGAAAAGCTGGGCTGTTTTCCGGGTGGCGTTCATGGGATATTGAGGTGCGGGCCAGGCGGTGCTTAAGTCCAGGGCACCATAGCCTCAACTCACCGGCCTGGAGAGGATTTAGAAACTCCTGGCCCTTCCTCCCTTCCTGCACGGGTGGGTTCCCCCACAACAAACACCTCCCCTATTTTCCTGTAGGTATTTACTTTTCTTTTGATATTAAAACCTCCTTTTTGACAGTATGGCCTGGAATGATTGGGTGAGGTAGCACGGTCCCTAAGACAGGAGGTTCCTCCTCCTTTGTTTTGCTTCACGAAAATGGGTGGGAGCAGTAGTAGGAAAACGCATCCTGAAAACGGACCCAAGACCCCAAAAGACGTGCAGGACACACCTAACCCACAGAGACAATATACTGTATTTGAAATAAACAGTGCCCTATCAATTCCCTGGCCTTGCATCCTTTCTGGTATGTGACAAGTTGTGTCAGAAGTGGGATTCCCCTACCCGTCACATATCAGGAAAATGAGTAACCCCCTTGGCCTCTAAGACATGAATGAAATGAAATGAAATGAAATGAAAAGAGTATTTGTAAAGCGGGGTAGCTACCCTGAGGCGTCCTAGCGCTGCGAAACAAACGAGTGTGAGAGGGCAAGGGGAGCCTGTTCTACAGCTGGGTTTTGAGTCCTTTTCTGAAGGACATCAAGTTGGATTCCCTACGTAGATGGAGGGGTAGGGAGTTCCAGAGTTTGGTCGTGTTGTAGGGGAAGCAACGTCCACCACATCTAACCTTCTTGACTCGGGGTACTGTGAGCAGGCATGAGAGGGTAGATCTAAGCTGTCTTTTTGGTTGGTTTGGGGTGACCAGTGTGTGATTGATAGTAGCCCCTGATTTCCAAAAGGCTCGGTGTGCGATGCATAGGGTCTTGAATGCGATTCTGTCCCTGACAGGGAGCCAATGTAGCTTCCTGAGTTCTCTTTTAACTGAGGTGTGACGCGGGATCTGGAGAAGGGTGCGTGCCGCACAGTTCTGGATAACCTGCAGCTTGTTTAGAGTGGACTGTGGGGCTCCTAGGTAGAGCAATCAATTATAATCAGTTAAGAGGTGGTGTGCACACCATTTGTTATTCCTAAAGGGCATTCTAAGCGGCAAAGCACCCGGCCCAGACTGTATTCCTGCCGATTTATTTAAACATGAGCAAGATCTATGGGTTCCATATTTGACCATGTTAGTCAATGCCCTTGCTAGTGGAGCACTAGTTCCCGCTTCATGGTTAGGGGCAGAGATATTGCCTATTTATAAGAAGGGCGATCGCTCTGCCCCGGGATAATTAACGTCCAATTAGTCTTATAGACACAGTACAAAAAATTGTGGCCCGCATTCTTTTGGGTCGTATTCAGTATTGAATGGCTGATTTTGATGTATTAACACCCCTCCAGGCGGGGTTTAGGTCCCATATTGGTACCCTAGACCAGGCTTTTAGGGTTATGCTCCTATACTGGAAAGAGGTCCTCCTGGGGGGTGGCATGCTATATGCGGCCTTCGTGGATCTAAGGTCCGCATTCGATCTAGTCCCAAGGATTAAGCTGTGGGAAGTACTATTGGGGGTGGGTATGCCTAAAGAGTTGGTAGCCTTCCTCATCAACCTGCATGATCATACGTATGCTAGAGTTCGATGGGGTAAGCCTGGGGAGGTGACCGACAGTTTGAGGTTTCTAAAGGGGTCAGACAAGGGTGTGTGTTAGCTCCCACTTTGTTTTCTCTGTTCATTAATGGGGTTATGAATTATTTTCATAACCACCCGGCTGACGCACCCTCCCTTGCTGGCAAGAAAGTTCCATTGCTCATGTTCGCGGACGACACGCTCCTAATTTCTAAGACGAGACAGGGGTTACAACGCGCACTGTCTCGCTTTGAGCTTTTCTGCCACGAACATAAGATGGAAGTTAACGTAGGGAAGACCAAATTTATGGTCTTCCGTGGCACAAGACCAGTTAAAGCCAGGGTCAACATGGGTGGGGTCATTCTTGAACAGACAGCTGTTTTCACATACTTGGGTGTCACCTTTAGTGAAAACCTTAGTTGGAAACCGCAACTAGACCTCCTAACTCTGAAGCATGCCCAACTTGGTGGTGCTCTGTTGAAGGAGCATAGAAACTCCCTAACCAAACCTTTGGGCCCCTTGATTAAAATTTATGTTCCCAAAATATTACCAGCCATTATGTATGGAGCGGAACTGTGGGGGTTTAGCGACACTTCCCAACTTAGGATCGCACAGAATAAATGTTTTAGATCGGCAATAGGGCTACCCCAAACAACACCTCGTATTCCTCTCTCATATGACCTAGGATGTGACCCCGTGGAAGACGTGATTCGGTATAGACCATTGGCGTTTTGGCGGCGCCTGTGGACGACACCGGAACTGTCATTGTATGCTAAGGCCCTTCTGGAAGTAAAGGGGCTTCAGGGTGCACACAGGATTTCCTGGCTATCAAGAATAAAGGCTTGCCTGATGGATATGGGGCTGGGATCCTTATGGGTGGATCCAGTTACTACTGTTTTCCCCTCTAAGAAGCGTCTTAATTGAAATTTATTGGAGCAGGATCAGGGAAAAGAGGGTGACTTCTGTTATGGGAAGCTGTATGACTGCTTTATTCCTTGCCATTAAGGACTCTCCCCACTACGAGGAATATTGGGGCATTATTACAAAACCGTTAGATCGTAAACTCTATCACAAGCTAAGAGTAGGTTCTCTCCCGCTCAGAGGGTTAACCTGCTCGTGAAATTCTGGTAGTTCTGACAAATGTCCCTTTTGTATGGAGGATGTGGAAACAGTCGACCACTTCCTCTTCTGTTGCCCAACGTATTCACAACCCAGACAAGCCTGGCTGAGGCCTGTATGTCGCTCACTGGGCACCAGATCCGCATTGGTTGCCAGAAGAATTTTACAATCTGAAACCTCAAAATGTATTGTTATATGCGTATCTAAATTTGTCAGTTGGGCGTGTATAATTCGGTCCCGGAATATGAGACCCTAAACATTGTATGAACTATGTGCATTAGCAAGATCGTCTACTTCTCATGAATTTCGTTTTTAATCATTATATGTTTTATTGATTGCTCCAGTCGCGAGTATTTGTATACCCAATTTAATAACTTTTTATTCTTGTTTTTAATATGTTTAGTATTTATGTATCTTACTTATCTAGATATTTTACCTGGATTTGTGCTGTATTGTATAGTATGTCTTTTATGATGCAAATCGAATAAAGACTTTCTTGACTGACTGACTGTTATTCACTTTTAATCCTACGTTTCTAATTCAACAATAAATTGCGCGTGTGAACTGGGCGTATGCCTTGCCCTGTATGACATCAATGTTTGAACATGTAAGTGGGGAACATACATATGCTCCACTCCCAGTCGCACTGCTTTCCAGGATGATTCATTTACTTATGAAGTCCATATATAATTTACTCCAATTTACTCAGTTTTTAATCCAGGTTTATCAGTTATATTTCGCCAGTTTCCTTTTTATATTCCACATGCATAGTTTGTCTCTTGCATTTTGACTGCTTTCCATATTCAAAGTCAAAAGTGCTTTATTCGAGTAATTACTCATAAAAGCAGACAAACAAACACATAATAAAAATACAATTAAATTACAAAGTCAGCATGACCTTAAGCACAAACACATTAAAAAGGAAATATTTCCTTGTTTAAAAAACAGATTTCATCAAGTTATAAACATCAAGGTGCAAAGTTCATATTATAAAAACATACATGATTAAAAATTAATTTAAATAAGTTTTCGTCAGAAAGACTCCAGGCATGGGAACAGAGAATAGATAAACTAGCAGTCCCTGAACAACTAGGCAGAGAGTAGTCACTCTACTAGCAGTCTCTGCCTAATTACCCATGCCCACCCCAAATACTTTGCAGGTGCTATGACAATCCAATTTAAAGGCGTAGTTTTAATGATTCGTAAGGCTACCATAGAGCTTTTAGTACCCAAATTCCTGCACATGGGAGCCAGCCAGACACGTCTCGGAACAGAGTATGCTTGACAGGCAAACAAGAAATGCCCCAGAGTCTCATTCCCATCCCCACATGCTAAACAAGTTGCTGGGCCTCTATTTCTCCATTTAGATGTTAAGTTACCAAGAGGTAGTGAGCCAGCCCTCAGTTGGAAAAACAGTTTCCTATCCAGGGATTTAGATATAATATCCCAGTACATCTCAAACATTGGAAACAGTTTAGCTTCGAGGAAGGCAGTCGTCATAGACCCGTTACTATTACTAAGAAGGCTCTTATTTGCAACATGTTCCCAGTAGAGGTTTTTTATAAACAACTTTGGTGGAAAGGAGGACCCGGTAGGATCCGACCACAGTTCACTCAGCCCTAGTTCAGTTAATGCAGTTCTCAGAGATCTAAACCATTTAATTTCATGAAATCGATCTGCCTTGATTACATCAGCAAATCCTTCTGCATATTGTGACAATTCAGGGGTGGTCCAGATTCTACGCCAATATAATATTGGTCGAAGTTTACACATTGCAGAAATTTCCTTTCTACCAAGTTCATATCTGAGTGGCAAGAGGGGAGTACTCTGTGGGGTACCAGTTAGTTTACGGAGGAAGCTATTCTCTGACCTCTGTAACTCCTGGAGGTTTTCTTGCCCCCACAGTTCTGCCCCGTATAGTGCAGACCCTATTGCTTTAGCCTCATAAATGATCAGTGGCGGTTTGATTGGCTTAGTTAAGGATTTCGCGTGCTCCTTAATGATGGTACCAGCAAGCTGTTTATGCCTTAATATAGCTAAATCTAAGTGGTGGTTCCATCTATTGTTATTTGAGATATGTATCCCCAAATAAGTAAAGGAGTTCACGACTTCAAGGCAGCGCCCACTCAAGGTAATTTTGGGTTTGAATTTCCTACTGGGATTAAAAACCATGAGCTTTGTCTTCGCTGCATTTACCTCCAAGCCATGATCACAACAAAATTTATCAAAGATTATCAATGCCTTTTGCAGACCACTTGGGGATTTTGATAAAATTAGGGTGTCGTCTGCGAACATTAAAATTGGAACTTTTGCACCAGCAAGAGAGGGAGCATCTACAGGCTCAGCTTGCATAAGGGGAACGATTCCATTTATAAAAAGAGTAAACAGTGTTGGAGCCATTGAACAACCCTGCCGAACCCCCCGCTCGACAGGGAAGTCAATAGTGTCATTGCCATAGCCTCCCCATTGAATCTTTGCATAAGTGCCCTCATGGAGTCTCATAATCAAAGTTAGGATAATCATCGGGACCCCTAGGGCAGCCAGCACCTCCCACAATTTTGCCCTCGGCACCAGGTCGAATGCAGCCCGCAAGTCAACAAAAGCTGCATACAGGCTGCATCCACCCAGTACCACTGTCCGCCATTGTATTAGTTGAAAGCGAAAGACCTGGTCTACAGTGCTTGTTGCTTTGCGAAAGCCAGCCTGAAAAGGGGATAAAATGTTCTGCTCCTCAGCCCAGTCAAGCAGATTGTTGATAATAACACGTCCTACCACCTTTTGGACCGTGTCTATTAGGCTGATTGGGCGATAGTTGCAGGGTTGCGCACGATCCCCCTTTTTGTATACTGGTATAATGACGGCACCCCTCCAAGAGACCGGAATTTCAGCGCCTCTGGCTAAGAGGTTTAATAAAAGGCAGATGTACTTACTCCACCGGTCGGTGTCATCTAAGAAGACATCTGCCGGAACACCATCATTACCCGGGGCTCTGCCCCTATGGACGGATTTCAAAGCAGACAGGATTTCGCCTAACATGAAAACATCTTCCTCTGCGAACACATAAGTGGGGTTATTATTGCTAGCAGGCTGACCCCTAGAAGAATACTGCTCTTTGAAAAACGTAACCCAGGCGTCGTGAGGGACATTATTATTAGGAGGCTCTGGAGGTCTATCATGTCCCCATTTGACGATGTGCCAGAATTGTCTAGAATTTTTACTTTCACTAGCACATCTCAATTTCTGCCAATGATCTTCGTCCCAATCTTTTTTTGCCCTGGCGATACAATTTTTATAGTGTTTTCTAGCAGACCGAGTCTCAGACAGATTGTTATTTTTAATTGCAGCTCCTAGTTTCAATCTTGCTTTCCTGCAATCTTGGTTATACCACTTTGCTGTTTTAAATGGACAAGCCTTGATATTTCGTGCGGGCTTTAAAAAGATTTTTTTAACTTCGTCAAAAAGAGATGTATGAACATTTTTAGCCTCATCCTGTCCATTTTCTAAATCAGTGATATTTTCCAGTGCCCGAATGGCCTTGTCTGCAGCTGCACCTATCTTTTCCAGGGCCTGCTGGTCCGTCTTAACACCAGACCATCTTAGCCTACGCATATTATTGGATTGCGTGATCATTGGCGGCACAAGTAAATGACAATTAGTTGAAAGGTTTACATTAGATGTCCACCAGTTATGTGAGACGCATAGCGGGTCATGGTCACTTTCTATTCTGGCAGTGACTACCATATCAATAAGGGATGGCCATAGCGATGTACTACAAATAACGTAGTCAATACGACTTTTGCTTCGACCATTATTAAATGTCATGGCGGGTACACGGTCTGATTGGGTTCGGCCGTTCAGGGCACGTAACCCATGCTCCAAGCACATGGCATTTAGACCTAAGATGTCAGCTGTCCATCTGGTTATCGGGGGGGACTCAAGTGTGGGAATGTCCCAAAGTTTGTCTTCCTCTGATCCCAGGGGAGAATCACCAGTGATTAAAGGTTCAAATGTCCTATTCAAATCACCTGCAATTAAGATGTTTTTTCCTGCAGATTCAATCTCAAGAATATTAGAAAGGCTCATAAGAACCTCGGATCTACCTTTACTACCACCTCTGACATAGATATTATATACATCCATGGAGAGGGGTAGGTCACTGGACAGTCGTATAAGCTGAATATCTTTTTGGTCAAGTTCCACACTCTGTACAGCAATCTTTAAGGACTGCCTAATCCATATGGTAAGGCCCCCCATAGGTCGCCCTTTGGGACCCTTGGTGGCCGGAACATGAAAGTTTAGATACCCCAAAGCAAAAGTAGGCTCACACGCCCAAGTCTCTTGGAAAATACAGAGGTCATACCTATTTATGAATTCAAACCATTCTGCGCTTTCCATTTTAGAAGATATACCTGCTACATTCCATGACAGGATATTCCCTGAAATTGGAGTCGTAGGTATATCATTGGTTGTAGAATGCATGTTTGACACGTTACCCCCTGTGCCCTGATCTACAGTCGTAAAATTCGGTGCCCTAGTTTGATCAGCAATCAAAGGCCCCAACGGGCTAGTTACTATAGGGTAATGAGCTAAACGTGATAAACTTATGGCATCAGCAGGTGCAGACACAGCATTACAAATAAGTGGTTGTCAATCACAGTCACTTAAATTGGATAATGAAGAAAATCGATTTTCTAGCCCCAGACCCCAATCAACTGAGGCAACATCCTTCCTCCCTCTCTTAGTCACAATGTTCCATTTAGTTCTTAGAATACTTGAATTTGGTCCGCTTCCCTTTCTTGTGTAAAAGAAGTCCAAAGTCAAAGGAACAATTGAAGTTGTTCGCCTTTGTGGTGGCAAGATATTTGGTAGGATGTTGGGCAAGACCCCAGGGTCAGAGAAGTGAAGAACAACACACTCCCCTTTAAACTTTTTTACCCTATCCCCTATCCACTGAACCCTTCGTGCTTTGACAAGCTCTTCAGAAAGTTGCTGCTTTCCCCAAGGAGTAATTACCATGTTGGTGGTTAACCATGATAAAGATTTGTTTCGTAGAGAGGATGCTGTTTCCCTCTCACCTTGAGCCAGAGCTGGAACATTGGCAAGGACAAGTACCAATGGGGAAGCTTCAACCACAAGTTCATAAGTCCCGTTTTCAGTAAACGTGTCTTCAACAGCAGGAGCAGGGATTGAGGCAGTATGAGAATCACCTGGGAGAGTGTTATTGCTTGCCATTAGGGTGTTCGTTACCGGGGCAGTGACAGTGTTAAGACCACCAACGGCTGCAATTACAGATTTGTTAACAGATTCCTCTATCTTTGCAAGAACACTTCCTGGTGCTTTCCCAGTCTCGTCTATTGTTTTTTGTAGTAGACCTTCCAAACGATTGACCTCAGAAGTTAGCTTGTCTATTTTGCTAACTAAGGGCTTCATCGCGCCTTTGATTTTTGAGTCCATTAAGGTTATCAGTTTATTAAATTGAGCGTTCGAAAGTGTAATATACGCTTCACTAGTCAAATCATGCTCCTCTTCCTCAGAGTATTTCCTCGGGGGGTTTGCTACTCGATTCTTGGCTGACCTAAGGCATTCCCGTTTACCCAGGACCGGTGCTGGAGGAGAGATAGATTGATCCTGGCTAATAGTAATATCAGCCAGTACCTCGTTGGCACTCAAATCTTCAGCTCCAGCAACAGTACCACTTGGCTGTATAGTAATAGTATCTGGGAACAAATCAGGAGTGGCACTATTAGTGCTGTTATTTATTAAAAGGCCAAAAGGGTCATCAGCCTCGATATCGATAAATGGAGATTGAGCAGATGAGTCTATTCCCAAAGAGGCTCTTCTATCAAGGTTGATTTTTTCTACTACTTGCACCAGATAATTTTCCATAGTGTTAGTAGACGTGGTTAGCTTTTTAGGGGGCATAATGAACTGTATGAGCAACCAGAGTCAATGTAACTTACGTATCAGGCTGGTCGGCAGTATTCACAGCTCAGCAACAGCAGTTCCAGGGCAGCGAGCCAAGAGTCCAGGCCCAACCCAACCTTGGACAACCTCGGACGGCCTCAGACGGCCCGCCCTTTGCCCGGGCTTAGCCCCGGGCGTCCCGCTCGCGTCCCGCGACGCGGGGGCTCTCCTTCCTTTCTAGGGCTCTGGCGCCCTCTGATGCGCGACGTCCCGCGTCACTGCACACGCGCCGCCGCGAGGCCTGCCGGGATTTGTGGTCTCCCGGAGCGGCGGCGCGGAGTCCGGTGCCCTAGGACTCTTGGCGGTGGCGGCGTCGGTGTTTGCGCTCCTTCGCGCCTGCTGCTCTCTGCTCCTGTGACTCTCAAGGCGGTGGCGGCAAGGTCCAGGTAAGTGACAGGCTCCCCCCGCTTGCCGGGGCTCTCCTTCCTTTCTAGGGCTCTGGCGCCCTCTGATGCGCGACGTCCCGCGTCACTGCACACGCGCCGCCGCGAGGCCTGCCGGGATTTGTGGTCTCCCGGAGCGGCGGCGCGGAGTCCGGTGCCCTGGGACTCTTGGCGGTGGCGGCGTCGGTGTTTGCGCTCCTTCGCGCCTGCTGCTCTCTGCTCCTGTGACTCTCAAGGCGGTGGCGGCAAGGTCCAGGTAAGTGACAGGCTCCCCCCGCTTGCCGGGGCTCTCCTTCCTTTCTAGGGCTCTGGCGCCCTCTGATGCGCGACGTCCCGCGTCACTGCACACGCGCCGCCGCGAGGCCTGCCGGGATTTGTGGTCTCCCGGAGCGGCGGCGCGGAGTCCGGTGCCCTGGGACTCTTGGCGGTGGCGGCGTCGGTGTTTGCGCTCCTTCGCGCCTGCTGCTCTCTGCTCCTGTGACTCTCAAGGCGGTGGCGGCAAGGTCCAGGTAAGTGACAGGCTCCCCCCGCTTGCCGGGGCTCTCCTTCCTTTCTAGGGCTCTGGCGCCCTCTGATGCGCGACGTCCCGCGTCACTGCACACGCGCCGCCGCGAGGCCTGCCGGGATTTGTGGTCTCCCGGAGCGGCGGCGCGGAGTCCGGTGCCCTGGGACTCTTGGCGGTGGCGGCGTCGGTGTTTGCGCTCCTTCGCGCCTGCTGCTCTCTGCTCCTGTGACTCTCAAGGCGGTGGCGGCAAGGTCCAGGTAAGTGACAGGCTCCCCCCGCTTGCCGGGGCTCTCCTTCCTTTCTAGGGCTCTGGCGCCCTCTGATGCGCGACGTCCCGCGTCACTGCACACGCGCCGCCGCGAGGCCTGCCGGGATTTGTGGTCTCCCGGAGCGGCGGCGCGGAGTCCGGTGCCCTGGGACTCTTGGCGGTGGCGGCGTCGGTGTTTGCGCTCCTTCGCGCCTGCTGCTCTCTGCTCCTGTGACTCTCAAGGCGGTGGCGGCAAGGTCCAGGTAAGTGACAGGCTCCCCCCGCTTGCCGGGGCTCTCCTTCCTTTCTAGGGCTCTGGCGCCCTCTGATGCGCGACGTCCCGCGTCACTGCACACGCGCCGCCGCGAGGCCTGCCGGGATTTGTGGTCTCCCGGAGCGGCGGCGCGGAGTCCGGTGCCCTGGGACTCTTGGCGGTGGCGGCGTCGGTGTTTGCGCTCCTTCGCGCCTGCTGCTCTCTGCTCCTGTGACTCTCAAGGCGGTGGCGGCAAGGTCCAGGTAAGTGACAGGCTCCCCCCGCTTGCCGGGGCTCTCCTTCCTTTCTAGGGCTCTGGCGCCCTCTGATGCGCGACGTCCCGCGTCACTGCACACGCGCCGCCGCGAGGCCTGCCGGGATTTGTGGTCTCCCGGAGCGGCGGCGCGGAGTCCGGTGCCCTGGGACTCTTGGCGGTGGCGGCGTCGGTGTTTGCGCTCCTTCGCGCCTGCTGCTCTCTGCTCCTGTGACTCTCAAGGCGGTGGCGGCAAGGTCCAGGTAAGTGACAGGCTCCCCCCGCTTGCCGGGGCTCTCCTTCCTTTCTAGGGCTCTGGCGCCCTCTGATGCGCGACGTCCCGCGTCACTGCACACGCGCCGCCGCGAGGCCTGCCGGGATTTGTGGTCTCCCGGAGCGGCGGCGCGGAGTCCGGTGCCCTGGGACTCTTGGCGGTGGCGGCGTCGGTGTTTGCGCTCCTTCGCGCCTGCTGCTCTCTGCTCCTGTGACTCTCAAGGCGGTGGCGGCAAGGTCCAGGTAAGTGACAGGCTCCCCCATATTCAAAATATGCCCATCCGGACCTCGTTTAAGAATACGATCCCAACACAAGATTCGTCCAAAACAGCAAAACTTTATAGGCACCCAATGCATTTCAGGCTTAAATTAGCCCTTCGTCAGCGGTAACTGCAATTTAAACATTAAAGACAACATTACTACATCAACCCACGTCAAACTTATCCAATTCCTCTTATTACAATTCTTGTATGCCTGAAACATTCGAGCCATTTCCCTGTGCATATTATTAAAAAAATGAATGAAAATGAAGAAAAAAATGAAGATAAAAAACAGCATCACTATCAACTTTTACCTCAAACCTAACCACTCTATGAGATATAGTGTTTCACGCTTTCAGGTATCAAACCATTTCCCTATTTTTCACCTCCCTGAACCCGCCTGCAATTTGCCTCGCTAATACAATTATTTCGCCTGTATTTTAAAAACGCTGTGTACTCTCCTTCATTCATTATTCTCTGGACGCTTATGTAAAAGCTCCTCGCTCTTCACATTCCCAGTTTTACCCGGCAAATGCTTACGCGCCGTTTTTCACAACCTGTACCTGCCAGTAATCCTACGTTTCTAATTTAACAATAAATTGCGTGCGTGAACTGGGCGTATGCCTAGCCCTGTATGACATCAAAGTTTGAACATGTAAGTGGGGAACATACATATGCTCCTTTCCCAGTCGCACTGCTTTCCAGGATGATTCATCCACTTCTGAAGTCCATATATAATTTACTCCGGAGTAAATTGGAGTAAATTATATATGGACTTCAGAAGTGGATGAATCATCCTGGAAAGCATGAAAAATGAGCATGAACGGGAGCGTTTTGGACTGAGCATAGCCGGTAGCGGTCGCCACAATACAAATTGCACCACCTGTGAGCGCGTGATCGTGTGACACGCTGCTTAAAGTCACTGATGGTTGCTGGTATGCAGCAATTGGGCAGCCATCAGGTCGAGTGAATTGAGGAAAACAAAACCTGAAGTCAGAACCCTGACTTTGCCCTGATGAATTTGCTGAAGTAATAGCAATTAAACATGTCGGTATCATTCGAACATGGTATAATTTGAACCATTTTTAAATTTGGACTACTTGCAGCAGCAGAATAAAGTTATTACAGCCAGCAAGTGGTTCCACTTTTTAGCAGCGGTGGCCATTTCTCGCCGTGTGGCCATTGCAGGGGTTTAGGTGCAGACACTCACTTTATTACCTTTGATATAGTTGAGTGGATAGTTAGTTTGTTCATATACACAACACTTTTTATGAGTTGGTATCTCACCTTCACAATTACTTTGTTGTTTTTCTGTTTTGTCACTACAAGGAGAGAGCGACCAATGATGAGAAGTGGGTAAACTGGCAATCTCATGCCAGGAACCCCCTCAGTGTTACTACCGTGAGGAGCTTTCTCTTTGTTTTCACATTTTTTCACTCTTCTTTCACTTGTGGGAATTAGATTAGACCGTAGTAAATTTTGTAGTATATACAGCACGACCTGCAGACTAGTGTTAAGTAAACACATTGAGTGTTAGAGTATGACTGCGCATCTCTGCTCCAGGTCTTTTTGACGTGTTGGTGTCTGTTGGAGGAGGTACTTATTGTTAAACTCCATTTAGTTTGAGACAGGAAGATATCATCCAGGTCGTCACTGCCTCGAGGCAGTCCCTAAGATGATTGGGGGTGGTGTGGGACTGACTCAGGGCCACCACTAGCTGAGTGTCGTCCGTGTAGGTGATTATTTTTAGCCCGAAGGGGCAGACAATCTCAGCTGGAATTGGAGTGTGTGGCTGTGGTTCGGAGGGAGGGATTAATGGAGTTGATGGATTTGGGGCTTGTGTGTGGGGGAAGGAGTTGTAAATGCTTTGTATTTTGTTATGGAAAAATTCTGCTAGGTCGTTACAGCGGGCTTGAGGATTGAGGGTGGTTTGAAGTTTTTCTGGTGGTTTGAGGAGGGATTTTGCGATTTTATAGATTTCCTTGGGTTTGGATGCAGCTGCATTGATCTTGCTCTCGTAAAAAATGGCTTGCGCTGTTCTAATTTCATTTTTGTAAGTTTTTATCATGGCTCTGTATGCCATGTTGAAACAATTGGCCGAAGGCCAACGTCACCTCCAGCTGGTCGTAGAGGGACAAGCAAACAAGGCCAAAACAGACCGGGAGCTCCTACAGGAAGTCCTGCAGGCCCAGGCTGGGCTCATAGTACAAAACCAGGCGGTTCAAGACACCGCCATCCAAAGATTGACTGATACTATTGCTAGCAGTAAGGTGCATCCCAACGTTCCCAGCTCGGTTCTGCAAAAATTCCAACCAGGCGAGGACCCCGATTACTTTTTCACGAATTTTGAAAGAGTTGTAAGTACTGCACAGTGGCCGGTTGAGCGTTGGGGACAATATTTCGCCCCTCTGTTGTCAGGAGAACTACAGACTGCCTACCAGGCCACCAACCGAGCCGGCACCACCCCATATGATGCAGTGAAAAAAGCGATCCTGGAGAGGCTTGGCTGTGATCAAGAATACTACTGGATAAAATTCCGTAAGGAAAATGGCTTCCCCAGTACAATCCCAGGGCCTTGTTCTATAGGCTCCAGGACTTAGGGAACAGATGGTTGCAACCCCACAGCTTCAGTATGGAACAGGTGATGGAGAGGATTCTACTGGAACAATACTTGGATGACCTTCCCAGCTCTACACGCGCTTGGGTGAAACAACATCCCAAGGTGTCGATCAAAGAGGCTATGGAATTGGCCTGTGCCCATCAGGCCCCAATGGAGAGCCCCTACACCAAGTCCCACTACCCCCCGATCCGGACCCTCATAGATATCCCCCTTTCCTACCTCTTCCTGCCCCAAGAGAAGGGGGAACAGGGCCCCAATGCTTCCGCTGTGCCGAGTGGGAACACATTGCCCGCCTCTGCCCCCAAAGATACAACACGACTGAACCCATGGAGGTGGGTTACACCAGAGGAAGGGTCCTATTGTTTGGGGACCGGACCTATCACCTAGAGCTTGTCATCAACGGCAGGCCCATCAACACACTTATCGACTCTGGATGCAGTCACTCGGTTCTCACCCAGACCCGCGTTCTGGCCCAGCAATGGAAAAAGGGAGAAAAGGTTGTTCTTACAGACAATGGAACAGAAAGAGACCTGAGGGTGGGTGTGATCCCTAAGTTAGCGGAGGAATTCATTATCAGAACAGGCTGCCCGATTTCTCAGCATACCTGGTTAGGGTTATCAAAGAAGAGGAAGAGCGCGCCCTACTATAAACAGCACCCTATTACACTGAAGATATAGAAGGGGGTAGGTACAGGGAGAAGAAGCCTTGCAGTACTAAAAGAAAACTTAATTATGAGATGGTGTTGAACGGGCTCGCTAACCCTCTTTATACCTCCTCCACTGTTACAGATGGCGAGGGAGGAAGACCCCGCAGCTTCAGGGCAACACAAGCAGAGACCCCTCTCTGGGAAATGCCTGGGCCGAGTTAGTCCCAGAAGACAACGACCAGGTAGGCCCCTGTTTTTATAAGTCTAAAGGGTTGTTGTACAGACGGGTAAGGAAGGACATTGAAACAACAAGATAGCTGTTAGCCCCCACTCCCTTCCACCTCCAAGTCCTCCACCTGGCCCATAGTCAAGCGGGAAGAGGGCATTACGGAAGAGAGAAAACTGAAGAGTACCTCCTCCGCAGATTCTACTGGCCAGGGGTGTTTTCAGATATCAGACATCACTGTGCTGCCTGTCCTTTGTGCCAATGAACCAATCCCTCCCATGTGCCCCAAGCACCCCTGATGCCTCTCCCTATTATCGACACCCCGTTCACCAGGGTTGGTATGGACCTGGTAGGGGTCTTGCTCACTTCCGCGCGAGGCCACCAGTACATATTGGTATAGGTGGACTACGCAACCAGATACCCTGAAGCCATACCTCTTTCTAGCATGACGACTAACAATGTGGCTCATGAGATGCTAAGGTTATTTAGCTGGGTTGGCTTTCCCAGGGAGCTTCTGACAGATCAGGGTAAGCCTTTCATGTCTAAACTGATGGCTCAGATCTGTAAACTCCTAGGCATCAAACAGATACGGACATCTGAATACCACCCTCAGACAGATGGGTTGGTAGAACGATATAATCACACCATCAAAACGATACTAAGAAAGGCAGTATAATCATCCGGCAGAGACTAACCCTCACTTTATTCGCGATACGCACCCACAGCTAATCATCCACCGGGTATAGCCCCTTTGAACTTGTCTTTTGACGAAAGCCCAGGACTCTTCTAGCAATGGCAGCAAAGAAGCGGGAGGAGGAAGAGGATGAGGGACAAGGCTTACTTGATTATGCCACTAGTCTTAAAGACGAGCTAGCCACACTGTGGGGACAAGTGGGGGAAAACCTGGAGGCTGCACAGGATAGACAGAAAGGAATATACGACAAGCAAGCCAACCTGAGAACGTTTCGGGTGGGGGATAAGGTTCTCCTTCTCTTACCTTCATCTGATAAACTACTAACTATCCCATTGGAAAGGCCCCTTTAGCATCGTCCAACAGGTCACCCCGGTCACCTACCAGGTTGACGTCAAACACACTGGGAGGACAGGACAGATCGACCACGTAAACCTCCTATAAAAATGGGAAGAGGACCCCAGACCCGGACCTCCATAACACCACGCCCTGTTAATAACAGAGCAACAACACCTGTTCATCTTCTTTGCGCCCCTAGACTCGGATAAGAACCCTGTGGCAATCCCAATGGGACCCGGAGTCACCAACACCCAAAAAGAGACCCTTGATGCAATTACCAAAGAATATAGGGACGTTTTCTCTACGAAACCAGGCAGGACTCTCCTTATACAACCCCGTATAAACACCAACAGGGCTAAACTTGTTAGATTACGCCCATATGCATTCCGGAAGCCCGAAGGCGGGTGGTAGAACAGGAGGTTGAAACCATACTACAAGACGGCATCATAGAACATTCCAATAGCCCATGGTGCACCCCCATAGTCCTGGTTCCAAAACCCGACGGATCAGTGAGATTCTGTGTAGATTTCCGACAACTGAACTCCCTATCACGTTTTGATTCATACCCCATGCCCAGAGTGGATGAGATGATTGAGCGATTGGGCACAGCTAGATTCCTCACCACTTTAGACCTCACAAAGGGGTACTGGCAGATCGCCTTGGCCCCTGAAGCCAGGGAGAAAACAGCCTTTGCTACCCCTCCGTCCACTTTCCTTTCAAAGTTTTACTTTTGTCCTCCATGGAGCCCTAGCCACCTTTCAGAGACTAATGTACATCATCTTGCGGCCCCACCAACAATATGCAGCCGTATACCTTAATGACATTGTAATTTACAGCCCCTCCTGGGAACAACACCTAATCCACCTACGAGCCGTGCAAAACAGCCTACGACAAGCAGGACTTATAGCCAATCCTGCCAAGAGCATGCTTGCCACCAGCTCCGCTCGATTCCTAGGATACCACATACAAGAAGGATGCCTCAGGCCACAGGTGGACAAAGTAGACGCCATCCGGAACCTACCTTTGCCCTCCACCAAAAAAGCGATACGAGCCTTCCTGGGCCTCGTAGGATATCATCGAAGGGTTATTCCCCGTTTCTCGGACTTAGCAGCCCCTCTGACCGACATGCTGTCAAAGAATCATCCCAACACCATTAGGGAATGGACAACCAAACAACACAAAAGTCTAGCTATGTTGAAGGAAGCCCTATGCCATGAACCCGTACTGCTGGGCCCTGATTTCACCAAACCTTTCACCGGGCGAGGTAACAGGTTCCCCAAGACAGGAGGTTCCCCCTTCTTTGTTTTGCTTCACGAAAATGGGTGAGAGCATTTGTAGGAAAAAGCAGGCGGAGACCCCTGAAAGAGGAACGCTCCTTGGAAATCCCTGCAAACCCGCGGCGGAGCAACCTGAAAACGGACCTAAGACCCCAAAAGACGTGCAGGACACACCCAACCCACAGAGACATTATACTGTATTTGAAACACGGTGCCCTATCAATTCCCTGGCCTTGCGTCCTTTCTTGTGTGTGACAATTGGACTTCCTGAAAAAATGTTAGGCAAGCTGCAAGTAGCTATGAATGATGCAGCTAGGCTGATCTTCAAGCTCCCAAGACGAGCACATGCCACACCTCTGTTGCAGCAGCTGCACTAGCTCCCTGTCAAACAATGAGCCAGGTTCAAGGGTCTCTGCATCGTCCACAAAACCCTTCATGGACATTCTCCAGTAAACATTAAGGAGCACCTTGGGGAGGTATGTTCCAGAACGTACCCTCCGGTTGTCCGATGCAGGTCGGCTGGCCTGTCCACTGTTCAAGCCAACAACTAAAGGTGGCCGAGCGTTCTCTGTCTTGTGCCCGCAGTTGTGGAACAAGCTACCAATGAGCCTACACAAGGAAACCGCCTTTCTCTCAGTTAGGAAAAAACTGAAGACCCTCTTATTCACAGAGGCCTGGGAACAACATACGCTTTGACTGGGGTACTAACAGTCAAGCCACTGGGGGAGTCTATAGCTACTCTCTCTTAGCGTTAAGAGACCTGCCGGTGATTATGCACTTTATAAATCCCAATTAACAATAACAATAACCTGCGCCAGGCAGATTCTTGCATGATACACCTGAAAAGTGTTTGCCTTGAGGGGGTAGGGGTGCTCCCTGGAAGTCCTGGGTTTTCAGGCACATATGCAGCCTCAGGGTATAGACTCTGGGTTGAGTGACCAATATCAGGATACCACTGTTGAACTGGTGGGAAGTATGATGGAGAAGACTTGCAAGACACCAGGCGCTGTGGCCCCCTACTGTGAGAAACCACAGAGGTCAGAGAGCCCTGGGTAGTCTGGGGCCTGGCTCTTGACACCCACAACTGTCAGTGGCCTCTGTTGGTTGTTGTTCTTGTGGACAGTTTCCTTGGGTTTGGGACAGAAGTCAAACCCAAAGGGTTGGAATGGGCCACATCCGTCTGTTGGATATGGTGGTATTGTCTGCCTACTGGGATGCATCTGTGATCAAATTAAAGTTAGGTGCTGCACAGATGGGGCCCACAGATGAGGAGAAGGGTTCCCCATGGGTCAGTTCAGTGGCTCAGGAGAGTTTAGCCAGGGGGGTCCAATGAGTTCAGTGAGACATAGAACTGTTAATCTTGTCTGTGGCTTCATTGTGGAAAGTGTAGGCCTAGAATGCATCTAATTGCATGCACTACCAGTTACATGCATTTAATCAATCACTAGTGACAGTTTAAAAACTAGTGGCCCCTTGTATGTTACTCTGTTAATGGAAAGCTATGCTCTAGGCTCTGTAAACATTTTGACAAGTCACATTCATCCCACTCACCCCATCACCAATTATTGTGCTCATCTATGCATGCAAGTACTCAATCACCTATTCATTCTTGCAGTCACATATCTATCCATTGAGTCAACAACTGAATCATTCTCACAATCACCACTCAGTCATCCACACAACCACACATATAAACTTGCCACATAATGAAGGAGGCGTCTGAAGTTTAAGAAAAACTCATGCCTGTTAGCTTTGCCGGTGATTGTTTAGGTTTCGTTTCAATAAAGCACTAAAAACAATGATCCCTATGGGCTCTCTTTTTATACATACATCACACACATCTACAGACCCCCCGGACCCCGGGCTCAGTTCAGCGACTCCATCGCCAACCTTGCCAGCACCCACGCACTCGCCTCCACGGACTACATCCTCCTCAGGGACCTGAACTTCCACCTCGAGAACAACACCAACTCTGCCACCCTGATCGACAACCTCACCACCCTCGGCCGCAAACAACTCGTCACTGCGCCCACCCACGCCGCCGGCCACACGCTGTACCCAGTCTTCTCCACAGGCACCCACGTCGCCTTCGACCACACCAGCGAACTCCACTGGACCGACCACCGCTGCATTCATTTCACCTTCAAGAAACCAACCACGCACCACCGCACCCAACAGCTGCCTTGCTGCTGCTGGAGCAAAGTCACCGAAGACCGGCTGATCACCACCCCCGCCCAGAACCCACCCACCAACCCAGACGCCGCAGCCCGCAACCTCAGACAGTGGATCGACGACTGCGCCAACACCCTCGCCCTGCTCAAGAAACCCTCCAACAACCACGCCAGCAAGAGAGCCTCCTGGTTCACCGGCGAGCTCCAGATCTCCAAACATGCATGCCGGAAACTAGAGAAAACATGGCTCCACGAACATACACCGGACAGCCACGCAGCCCACAAGGACACCACCCGCAGACATCACCACCTCATCAGATCAGCCAATAGATCCTCCTTCAAAGACTGCTTGGACAACAACGCACACGACAGCAAAGAGCTCTTCAGCATCGTAAAAGAACTCTCCAACCCCAGCGCCAACGCCAATGACATCCCGCCATCACAAGAACTGTGCGACTCACTAGCCATCTTCTTCCACCGCAAGATCGCTGACATCCACAACAGCTTCAACACCACAACCGCCCCGACTACGCCAGGCTCCTCCTCCCTTGTGAATACCATCAGCGCCATCCGCCTGACCTCCTGGGCCAACATCAACTACGACGAGACACGCAAGATCATGAACTCCATCCACTCAGGATCTCCCTCAGACCCATGCCCACACCACGTATTCGACAAAGCAGATGCAGCCATTGCACCCCAACTACAGAAGGTCATCAACATCTTGCAGCCACCTTTTGGAATTCTCTCCCCCTGCCAATAAGACAGAGCCCTGATCTTCTTACTTTTAGACGCTCTTTGAAGACTTGGCTTTTTAAACAGGCTTACTGTTAGAGTTATTGGTTTTTTAAACAGGCTTACTGTTAGAGTAATTACTAGTGTTATGTTTCTCTCCGATAGCGCCATGAAGCCTACGGGCGTACGTGCGCTTAATAAGTACATTTTAACATAACATAACATCTCCTTCGAAACAGTAACAATCCCGGTAAGCTGGAAGCACGCCAAAATCAAAGCCCTCCTCAAGAAGCCAAAGGCGAACCCCAAGGACCTCAAGAACTTCCGGCCCATCTCCCTTCTCCAGTTCCCAGCAAAGGTCATCGAGAAAATCGTCAACAGGCAATTGACCCGCCACCTGGAAGACAACAACATCCTGGACCCGTCCCAGACCGGATTCAGACGAAACAACAGCACCGAGACAGCCCTCATCGCCGCCTCAGGCGCCAACTAGACAACGGCGAAACATCGGCCATCATCCTCCTGGACCTGCCGGCCGCCTTCGACACGGTCTGCCATTGCACTCTAAAAACACGCCTCCAAGAAGCCGGAATCCAAGAGAAGGCCCTTTAATGGACCATGTCCTTCCTCTCCAGCAGAACCCAGAGCGTCCGACTCCAACCCTTCCGATCCGAAGCCACCAAACATCATCTGCGGTGTCCCCCAGGGCTCATCCCTAAGCCCGACGCTGTTCAATATCTACATTGCCCCCCTCGCACATGTGGCCCGCCAGCACGACCTCAACATCATCTCCTACGCCGACGACACCCAGCTCATCCTCTCCCTCACCAAGGACCCACACACCGCCAAAACCAACCTCCACGAGGGAATGAAAGCCGTCGCCGACTGGATGAGAAGCAACCGTCTGAAGCTGGACTCGGACAAGACGAAGGTACTCATCTTCGGAACCCACCCTCTCAGCCTGGGACGATTTCTAGCAACCATTGTGGTTGCTAGAAGTAAGGAGCAAGCCAGGAGATGCTAGAGTCCCGGTGAATACTGGACTACCCGATCTTTGTTAACCATCGCTGACGGTGTGATAACCATAGCTCCTGTGGTTTTGAGCAAGCTTAATTTATAAAACAGTGCTACTAAGGAGGAGAAGGTCCCCATAAATCTTTGCTTCAAGGTTCGAGAAACCAATAATAGGATTCCCATCAAAACAGAACTATTGAAAATGAGGGTGATCGGTTCTGACCCCTTTGGTGAGTGCCCGACTGCCAGTGTACTCCTCAGAGACATCTGGCTTATCTACATGAAGAGATTGTTTCCTACCTCTTCTCACCAAAGAAAGGATTAATCTTGGGGAGATTTGTATAAACTATCTATTAGCCTGAAGAAGGTGGGACATTATCAGATACCACCGAAGCGCGTCACTTCTGTGTCTAAGAATAATTTGAAAAACAACTCCTGGCCTGAATAAAGGTGGCCCAGCTAGAAAATTTGTAACAATATCTTGTTTAGAAATAATACCGATGTGTATATTGTATGTGATACAAGAGTATTTATATGGTATTGTTTTCTAATTGTTGTCTCATGTGGGGTATGGTGTTGTTTTGAGATTTGAATATTACATTGTCAAGTTCTCCCTCATTTGTGAAATTGGTCATTATTTTTTTTAATGTAAATAAAATAAAAAAAGTTTTTTATGTTTTGTTATAAGATCGCTTATGAGACAAGCTTTTAACAGAAACAACAATGTTTTTTTTAAATAAAAACAATAGAGTGAATAATAAAAGATTTATGATTTTTCTAGATTATGTTCTTGGGTTCTAATTGGTGCTATTAGAGTGAGTTCGGATTGGAAGGAGTATGTGTGTGATGTATGTATAAAAACAGAGCCCAAAGTCAAAATTGTCTTTAGTGCTTACTATTGGTGTCCTCTCTCTTTGGCGTATTTGGACCCCTCTCTTTTACTTTGTGGTTGGTTTTGATAAAGGCCACAAACAAGCATGCATGTGCAAAAATATTTGTTATTAATATGGGCTAGGGTTCAAAAAGTGGGATTCAAGGATTTTTGGATGATTTGTGTGCTAGTTCCCTGCATCAGAACTAGAGTTTTTCTTCTACATTCTATTGTTTCAACAAAATGAGCTGTTGGTAGAAAGCAAGTTATATCGTGACTGCAACTATTCAAAGGCAAACATTTGCTATCTGATGCGATCTACATGCATAATCCTTTTCTTCTCTGACCAGTCACTGAGGAGCAGAAGCTTACGGTTCCATTATAAAGACTTATTGCGTGAAAGATATTAGTTATACCTTAAAGTATTTGGGCATTTCAAAAACGTTTATCATCCGGAAACAAAGTGTGTGAACCATAGACATCTGGTTTGAAATTAACTCTTTGAAATCATATCTAAGAGACTAGCTGATAACTGCATTCACAACCATGCACTGCAGAATCTCTTTAAGGTCATGCATATTTTTCAGTCGCGTCCACGGTGGGTCCCCGGGGGAAGGGGGGGAAGATGTGTCCCTAAAAGCTTGTAGGGGTGAAGTATCGTTCGTGCCTCTAAAGTTACGGCACAAGGTTGGTTAACTTTTGAGGTTATTGCCATATTCATTGAGGTACAAGTTACCAGTTGAGTTAAGAAAAAGGACCTACAAATAAATCATTCAAAGTAAGTTGAAAACATGTCTTTTTTTTTAGCATTTTAGTTACTGAGGTGGTTTAGTCATACACCACTCAGATGAAACGTCACTTGTGTTTTGCACTGTATAAACGTTGTATTCCTTCACTCATTCATTTGACCGAAATCAATATAATCACAAAAAGTGCAATGAATAAAATACCGCAAGGCAAATCCTGAGGAACGTTTTAATATGTCACACATGGCAATGAGGGACATCAACATGTTCCCCCATTGTAGATCACCACGTGCCATTATTGTATATGACTAAATGATCCCACTATGGACACAGGCCAGTGCTCTTTAACTGTAGTTCACCCAGTGATCAAATTATGCATCTCATGCACAGCGCCCTGTTCTCCCCTTCTGGGCATCACCCTGTGTCCTTCTGATGCACAGCACCTAGTGCTCCTTCTTACAAATTATCCTATACGCCACTTAAGCGCATCACTCTATCCTCCTGCAGGGGGGTGTTCAATTCGTGATTTGTGCCCATCAGTGTCTGTATGTCGATTGGACTTTGTGAAATAGTTGTGTTTATATTTTTCCTCTGTGTATTTATCTGATTGGTGTGTGAATCTTTGTGCATTCACTTTACATTGTCAGTGCTTGCTTGCCCAAGCTGCGCAGGACTTTGCAACGTATTCATAAAACTAAGGTGATTTAATCAAAGTGCCATTTTAAAATGGCGTGTCGCAATTGACATATGATTTTCTGTTACACAATAATTTCATAGCATTTTCGTGACAAAATTATACAGATTTGTAATTCACGGTTTTTACATATGGAAGTTGTTCATCCAAATGTGTACATTGCAGCAGTATGGGAGAATTTCTAAATTCACAAGTTTAAAATGAAACAATTTTTAGGGTTGTACAATTTATATGACATGAAGCAAGGTACATCGGCAGCGAGCGTTTTATAATTTACACGTTTTAAAAAAGAAAAACATTTTTATTAACATTTTCATATACACGGGGTGCCGCAGCGCTAGGTGTTAGCTCGTTGTTTCATCAAAGGAACTCTTCTTTTGACCCTGGAAGTGTGCTTTTGCTGAGTGGAGAGCCCTGTGATTATCGGACACAAGTGGGGGCCTGGCGCAAGACTGAGACGCGCAAGAGCCCACCGGACTCAACTTACCAGGATCCTCTTTGCCCTTCACACCTGCAGCGGGGCCTGAGCAACGCCCCCCTGCCGGCGCTTTAAATCACCTCGCCGCACCCGCTTCGCGGGTGCCGCAGCGCTAGGTGTTAACTCGTTATTTCATCAAGGAACTCTTCTTTTGACCCTGGAAGTGTGCTTTTGCTGAGTGGAAAGCCCTGTGAGCCCTGTGATTATCGGACACAAGTGGGGGCCTGGCGCGAGACTGAGACGCGCAAGAGCCCACCGGACTCAACTTACCAGGATCCTCTTCGCCTTTCACACCAGCAGCGGAGCTTGAGCAACGCCCCCTCTGCAAATGCTATTTACTTGGACCACCTCTCCCTGCTGCGCGGGAGCACGCGGGAGCGTCCCGGGAGAAGCCTGGGACAAGGGCGGGACCGTTTTTGGCCGTTAGTGACCGTGTGAGGCCGGGTTGGGCCATCCCTCTTGGGGATACACGTTATTGTATTGATTACTTGTTGTCTGTTAGTTATGTTCTAGGGCCTATGCTTATGCAACACCTGCAGCCCATATTTCACTTTGTCAGACCAAAAGGCTGTACCCAGCTCAACATTACGGATTCAAAAGAATGGGGAAGCCCAATCCTGTGATTTCTGGTCCTCCTACAACCCCCAAGACAAAAGAACCTGTTAAACCTCAACTACCTAGCCTAACCGCCATAGACCGTATGCATAAAAAAACTATAGTGGTGGTGGCTAACGCTATTGAAAGTACTGAGCGACGCCTCTCGCTTCCTGTTGGTTCTGTTCCACCCTTATTGCCTGTAAATGCATCAATGTTTTCAACTTATTCCCAGGATTCGATGCTGGCGCCATCCTTTGTAGCTCTTCCAGGTGGTGGCAATCCCGTGTCGGTACAGAACCCAACCTTCATGGAGGAAAACTCAATCCCAGATGGTATTCCTTCCCTTGCTAGATTATCATTGACCCCTCCCCTCTTTCACTATCATGCTCCTGTGGACTCTCTATCTCAGGGTGGGGCCCTCATTGCTAATGAGAACTGCAACACTCCTGCTAACGTTAACTCAACCCTCGACACGCAGTCCAGTTTAAGCAGTGATAGCCCTATTGTAAGAACTAGAGGCCAGCTGGCGAGGCAAGTCTAAACGTGCTGCTATTGAATGCCCAACGGTAATAAGCAGCAAAGTGATAGTGGAGGGTATCAGGAATAAGGAAGCTTCTGCAAGAAATCATGCAAGAAACTGGGTCACGAGGGGTAAAAATATTGTTACTAACGCAGATGGGGATGCTGTGGTTACTATCGAGGCTCAAGGTTTGTCTCATGACGTATGCCTACAGGACAAATCTGAGTCTCTTAGTGGCAAACTACGAGATAGTCAGGTGCCCAAAGACCCTGCCAGTGGTGACACCATTCCATCGTGCCCCCCCAGTCTTGAGGAGGATATCCCCTTGATTACTTCCTTTGAGCATATCCTGAAGTCTTTCATTCTGCCGCTAACTGAGCGGCTGAAAGAGATTACAACAAGACTTGATCGTTTTGAACAGGGAACTTTGGATAATTTCTTCTCGATAAAGACCCTAATCAAGTTACTTACTAATAATATTCAAGAAGTAGCTGCTCATACACAATCTCCACCGATAGCTCCTCCTGAAGTGGTGAAACCCCCAACTACCAAGCCGGATGGCGCAACAGCGACTCATGGAGAAATAATTCAGTGAAAAGGAAGATCCCCAAGAGCAGAGCTTTAGAGACAGCGCCAAAACCGATTAAGATCAGTAAACCTATCCTTCAACAACCACCTAAAGGGGATAAGGGGTCTAGCCTCCCTGCACCTACTCAGTCACAAAAGGCAATGCAGAGCTGTAGAATTACAGAGAGCAATAACAAGGATCTACCAATAAATACCAACCCAGCCCAAACTAGAGAAACCAATCCTCCTTGTATCAACTTGCCTCCAGCCTGTATGCCCTATGTGGCTGTATTGGTAGGTGTCCCTTGCTTAAAGCAGGGGAAAATGGAATCATATTCTGAACTTAAGTATAAAGTTACATTCTGGCTAAATAACAACAGGCCACTCCCGCGGGGCATAGATGGTAGGATCACTCTTGTTAGACGAGTTGGCTGGGTGGGGAAAAGAGCTAAGAACATCCAAGGGGATTGTATCCTAGTCAACTTTAACGACAGAAGAGTTGCAAAGCTTATTTGTACCATGTCCAATATGTATGATGAGGGGGGAATAGGTACCTGGGACCTGGGGTATTTCTACCCACGGCAATTAAACTGGCACCAGAGATCTAGATTTGCCAATCAGCTCTGGGGAGGCTATGCAGAAAATTATGATCCCTGCCAAAACCCCGATCTTTATGAAGAAGATTTCCACTATGGCAGTGACATCTGGTATTGACGCAGAGGCTGCCCTACAACAATTCCCCCCACACTTCCTGCTGATCTTGGAGGGGCCAACAGGAGTAGGTCTCTTATTATTTCTTCCTTGACTACTTCCCTTCTGACTCTTCTTTCTCCTCTCTCAGCCCAAGCTGAGGCATTCTTGCCCAGGGGTGTAAGAGCCGATGTAGCCTCTCCAAATGAAGACATTTGTAAATATATATCTCCTGTGGGACAATGTGCTGCCATTTCCCCCCTCGGCCTTGGTTCGCCGATTTGTAATATTGTATCTCTGGATTCCCCTGCCCTCCCAGTAGTTATCCCTGATCTAAAGAGCATCGTCTCCTTGCCACATGCTGTTCTACCACCAGACAAGGCAATTCAATCTGAAGGAGATCTAGTATTACCACCTGGTGCTCATTATAACTCTATGGAAGGAAGGGTGGAGATTGATGGGTCCTCTCAGGATTTTGAGCTGGAACATAGCAGGAATTGCTAGGAAGATGGCTCTTCCTGACTGGCATACCCAGATGGAGTCATATGCAATATGCATCTTCCAGGAAACATGGAGCCTTGAATCCATCCACAAGGTTGGGTATTCAACATTCTTTTTACCTGCAGTCATGTCTCCTTCAGGGAGGGGTCGCACGTCGGGTGAGCATCTCTTTGGGGTGTATCATTACTCAGAAATATAGCACCTCACCTGATATCCTTACGATATCCCTGTGTAGTCCAGGATGTGGGAGGCCCCTCAATCTAATTAATGTATATGCCAGGGGTACTAAAGGTAGCTCCTTATCCCCTACAGTGGCAGTGTTGGAAAAAGCTCTGGGTGACATTTGCGACGGCACCCCAGTACTGGTAGCGGGCGATTTCAACTGCACGTTTGAGCACCTTGCGGGTGAGGACATTCTAGATACCTCAGATGATGATTGTAGGAGGGGTTTACCTATATTAGCGATCCCACCTATTAAAAGATGGTCCCAAAGGCGATTCAGATGAACGCTATTGCTCTGGAGTATGGATTACGTGCCCTAAATGGTAGAACCGTCTCAGATTCTATGGGGGCACATACATACAACAGGGTGAACCATACGTCCAGAATTGATGACATACTTTTTGATTTATTTTTTTGGCGATTTGTCGTAGATATGGTTGTAATACCTACTGTAGACAGCGACCATAACCTGCTGTCTTTACATTAAATCATCCCTGGAAAGAATGTAGGACTTTAGCTACACCCTGCAATCCTGGGCCCGCATCTTTGACCATTCCATCTAATTGTGGAAGGCGCCTTAATTGGCGCAAACTTGCCTTAGACGATGGGAAAATCCAGGCCATTGGCCAACTTGTGGATGTCTCCCTAAGCAAGATGGATACCCACCTCTTAGAACACTCTGACCCTTCTACAGTTACAGCACTGTTCCAGGAGACCATAAGCTCAGTAGGTAACTTACTTATGCCAGAAATCCACGGGGATAGGGCTAAAGGACGCCCAAGGCCAAAAGCGAAGCAGGGTTGGTATACGCCCAAGTGTAGGCAGATTAAATCTGCCCTGATTGAGGCTGCGAGGACCAAGTCACAACCCTTGATCCAGCAAGCCAGGAAAAATTATAATTGGGTGGTCACTAATGCCAAAAAAGAATGGGAGGATGCTTATTGGCATACACTTAGAGAGGCTTCGGAAGGGCGGGATGCTGGTCGCTTTTGGAGCATCATTAGGGCGAGGAATAGGCCCGACAGTGACCTCATCACTTGTAATATAACTGGCCAGACTTGGTTTGACCATTTTTCTGGCCTTTATTCATGTCAACCAGGAACCTCTTCCTCTTCTGCCCCTCCCAGCCCTTTGGTAAAACCTAGAGATAATATCTTATTCCCCTTTACAACTAAGAAAGTGGAACATGCGATTAGTTGTATTGTGCCCCAGAAAGCAGCTGGCCCGGATGGTATTCCTGGGGACCTTCTTAGATCTAACATTATGCAATGGGGGAAGCTCATTCATATACTCCTTAGTGCAATTAATAAAGGCGCGGCTATCCCAGATTCCTGGAAGGTGGCGGAGGTCGTCCCCATTTTTAAAAAGGGCCAGAGGGAGGACCCAGCTAATTACCGCCCTATTAGCTTACTAGATGCAACCCAGAAGACAGTAGGGAAGGTACTACTTGAGAGAATCCACCAATGGGCTAGCGATAATGAGATCCTCTCAGATTATCAAGCGGGCTTCAGGGCAGGTACCGCTACTATTGAACAGGCCTTTAGGCTTTTGTTGCTCTATTGGAAAGTGGTTGTTAAAGGCAAAGGCAGTCTTTACCTCGCATTCATCGACTTAAAGACTGCCTTTGACCTTGTACCTAGAGGGCAGTTATCGAGAGTGTTGGCAGATATGGGGATGCCATCTAACATCTTGTCCATTCTAGTGAGACTACAAGAAGGCACCTTTGCACAAGTGAGGTGGGGTCGAGAGGGGCAGAAAACAAACAAGATACCGGTGAGCAGAGGGGTCCGCCAGGGATGTGTTCTTGCTCCCACCCTTTTTTCACTATATGTGAATGGGGTTGTTGAGCACTTACTTAAAATACCATCAGATGCTCCATCCCTGGCGGGGGAGTGAATCCCGACCCTCTTATTGGGATGTATGACGTGACAACGCATACTGTTACCACGCATACCTTTACAACGCGGTATTTACAACGAATACCGTTACAAAGCATAGCGCTTAGAGGTGCTGGATAGTGGTAAGTATAATTTTATATTCCAACTCCAGTCCCCGTGGACACTAGGGAAGGTGTTGGAATAAAATTATACGTATTCCCTATCCTAGAGCGCCCCCCAGCGCAATGCGTTGTAATGGTATGCGTGGTAATGCCTGCGTTCTAATGGTAGTGCGTTGTAAAACTTCCGTTGTAAACGTTGCATACCCTATTATTGGCCGATGATACGCTCCTAATATCAAAGACCCCGGTAGGCCTACAAAGCCTCTTAGATAACTTTCAGGCCTTTTGTGACCAACGTGGCCTAGTTATAAATACAGACAAAACCAAGTTTTTAGTATTAAACCCTCCGAAAAAACTTGGTCGGCTCCCCGTTCTTAATAATGGATCCTTGGAGAGGGTCACTGTATTTGATTATTTAGGTATCCGTATTTCAAATACTATGCAGTGGACCCCCCATCTCCATAAAATGCTGCTTAGTCACAAGAGGGTTGTTGGGGCTCTCTACAAGGAACAGCGTTCTGCCATGACTCGGCCTATTGCACCCGTCATTGACATCTATAAGGCTAAGGGTGTTAGTTCTGCCCTTTATGGCACAGAGCTTTGGGGCACATCCAATACAGATCTGTTGACAAGGTCTGAGAACAAATTTTTGCGGGGTATCATGTCACTTCCACAGAGTACTCCAATGATACCTCTTTTGCTTGACCTTGGTTGTAAACCTATTAACGATCTGGCAAAACTCTGACCCCTGTTATTATGGGCTAGATTGTGGCGAGCGCCTGAACTCGCTAAGTACGCTAAGGGGCTAGCGGAGGTGATGTCAATGGTGGGTTGGCAAAAAATTAAATGGCTTAAAGATGTCAAACATCTCCTCGGTAAGCTAGGTGTTGGCGAAGCCTGGGATAGCCGGTCCTCTCCACCAAAGTCCACCCTAAAGACTCTGTATTGGAACTGGGTCACCAACAGAGTTAGTACAGACCCATTTCTTGGCAGGTTAGCGAAAGAGTTCCTTGAACATAAGGAGCTTCCATTCCGGGAACTCTATTTAGACCTGGTCTGGAAACCTTATGATAGGGCTCTATACTTTCAGTTCAGGGTTGGGTCTCTCCCAGTTCGCGCCCTAACTGCCCATTGAAAGCCACCCTCCCTGACTGTTTCTTTTGCCCATTTTGCCAAACAAGTGAAGAGTCTGTTCCCCATATTCTGTTTGTCTGCCCGGCCTATGTTCGACCAAAGCAAGTATGGCTTAAACCCATATGTCGGAATATGGGAACTAGGCACTCTAGCGCGGCACTCCGTATTTTAATATCGGAAACCCGGCCACTCTATGCCTGTGGTGTCTCGAAATTCTTATCCTGGACATGGTCCATTAGAGCCAAAAGGCTTGCATCTAATGTTTAATTGTTTTTTTAATCAAGGATATCCTTAAAATGTTAACCTTTTTACTCCTTTTTATTCTTCCATGGTAATCATGTATTTTAAGATAGAACTTTGTAAAGATGCTGTAAACAATCTTAAATTTAACAGTCAATTGTATATTTGTACTAAATGTTTTCTGCTTGTTTAATTGTGATGCTTTTGTGATTTGACTTATCAAAATAAAGCCTTTTGACTGACATATACATATTCCGCTCATATTTTCTGCATCACGTTTGTTACATACATATTATACATGTCTACATCAGTTATTTACGTGTGCAATATTTTAGTTAGGGCATCTTGTGCCTACTGCAAGGATCGCGTCTGCATGCACTACTGTTCATGTTGTTTTGTTGTGACTTACAGTGCGTGTCCTTCCTGCATGGTTCGGACTGAAAAGTACCAATACGTTTTCATAATTGTACTGTAGATCTAACTCTTGGTTAACAATAAGATCAGTTAGCAGTATTGAGTAACAGTTAATCAGTGGATAATATAAACGAAACATGGAAAAGGAATGGATAGTTTGAGAGATATAGGCTCATATCTATGAGCTAATTTTGCGTTTCTCAACGGTCCAAATCACTATTTTGGGTCGTTAAGAAATGCAAAATTGCTTTTTGGTATGTATGAAAGGCATATGTGGCGTTGCAAAATGCGATTTCTACCCGGTACAATCTCATTTTGCGATCTGCAAAATAGGAAATCCCAAGTAGTGTTTTCCTAGTTGTGATTCAGTACCTCATATGCATTGCATTGTGACTATCGCAAAATAGCAGTTTAGAAAATGCTATTACCATCGAATCTGATCTGATTATAACCAGGTGCAAACATTAAAAAGGCACCCAAAATGCATCAGGATCATTCACAATAGCCAGGGGCATAGCTTCTTGAATAATAATGGGGGTGGGGGTGAGCCAGATATTTCCCAGCACGCATCATTGTGCATCCAACTAAAAAAGACAGGTGGTGGACAGAGGCATTGATTTAGCCCTTATTTATTGATCCTCTAAGGGCCAGATGTAGGTAATGAAGATTTACAGATTCTAAAATACCGAATTTTACCGATTCGGTATGTTAGAATCGGTAAATGAGATGTAGGTATTTATTCGGTAAGTATTACCGAATTGGTAAGATTCGGTAATTACCGAAATTCCCATTTATTTCTATGGGCCTGGAGGCCCATAGGAATGAATGTGAATTACCGAATCGGTAAATACTGATTCGGTAAAAAGGGGAACACATTGAAGGGTGGCAGGGTGTCACTTTGACACCCTGTTGCACCCCATAATCGTGCTTGTGTGCACATGTGGCAAACATACATGCCCTAAGGGCATGTATGTCTGCCACATGGCACAGTTGAAAATGCACAGATTTGCATTTTCAAAGGCATTCGGTATTTACCACCAACTTATAGTTGGTGGTAAATAACGAATCCTTAAAGCACATAAGCACTCTTAAATGTGCTTCCTACATGCCATTTACCGATTCGGTATTTACCGAATCATCACCTAAATACCAAATGGCTCAATACCGCTCGGTAAGCCTGAAAGTTACAGAATTTCGGGTTTACCGACCGGTAATGAGCCGCCTACATCGAGCCCTAAGTTGTGTATTACAGACCCGTGGTACAACACTGAACCTAAGAGTACAGTTTCACTCCGGACAACTGCAGAGAGTGTTTATAGAGGATTCTATTGTGTTGATACAGGGTTTAATCATACTTTTTGTGGATGTCTGGTTTGGGCTAAAGCATTGCACTTTGTAGACCTCCTCGCACCAAATCTGATTTGGATGAACACTGGTCCCTTAATTTAAGCTGCTGCATCTGGTGACTGCTGAGAAGCTCATAGAATGATGTGTAGAAATAGTTCATATCGACAAGGGGCTGCTGATGGACTATAAAGTTGTATGTCACTAAATAGAGAGCCACTACATCATGGGGTGGTATGTATTGCCAGCTCTACATTGTGGGCATTATATCTCGTGGTTAACTCCCTGAGCTCAACTCCTTATTTATTTAATTAAGTAACCCCTAGCCCTCTTTTCAAATTAATTAACCTTTAAGGTTAATTTATTTATAATACTTTAGTTTACCAATGTAATGTCCCATGATTTAGTGGGGATGTTGCACAAAGTGGGCTCAATATTTTGGAGCTTTCTCAGCATGACTCCTGCTCAGATTATCCAGAACGTCTTAGGTGTATTGTGAACTCTACCCCAGTGTGGAGCATATCACTGAGTTGGAGACTGGCTAAAAAAGAATCAATAGTAAAGATTCATACCCATGATAATCTTAGGGAATTCTCTCACAACCTTGGTCCAAACTGTGATGATGCTTTCCTTCTTTACCGGAAACAGGGTCACGTTTGTTACTTGTGTGGGCAATCAATCAATCAATCAAACACTTTATTCGGTTTCTACATCAAACCATAAAAATATTCTAAAAACCATTCATAATAGAAAAAGGGGACTGGTACAGTGTGTTTATACAAGCATCTCAAAAAAACAAGTCTTACCTAGAAATCTCATACAATGCATAAAATATATTATAAAGTGCATAGACTATAAATCAATAGAAGTAAAAAGCAGAAAGGAGAATAAGCCAGTCCTTAACTAGACTATATAAGTCATTGGGGTATCTAATATAAGACAATCCCTTAATTTAAAAGCCACATTCAATTCATCGCGACAGGCTCTAAGCTTCATTGCAGTTTTCAAAAAGTTAAGAATAAATTAAATAGAATCACCATCCAGAAGTTGTAAATAAATAAGAGCTGGTCGCACCTGCTTGAACTAAGGCTCTTTAAAATAGGAATAAGAAACGTTTTCCAGGGCATCGCATAATGCTTACAAAATATTTAAAAATTAAGCATGTCCTGTGGAGACTCACCGTTGCAGCCACAGGGCTCTAAAATCTGGCCTCTGCTACACCTCGTGGGTGTGCCAACAGGAGGAGGAAAACATCAAACAGAACCTGGACAAGAAAAAGCGTTCATAGGTGCTAAAGGGTCCCAAGAGATGTTGCTCTTATCAATTGTGTTGTTTTCAGAATTAAAAATTCATGAACAATGTTTTTGCTCAGCTCAAGCTCTTCCCTTTTAGTCTCCTCTGGCTACAAAAAGACTCCCTAGCTCACCCCAAATCCTTCTTGGTCACTGATTCTGGATTTGTGAATAACTCAACTCTTCCCAGTCTTTCTAAGCTACTGTTTATATAGCTAAGCCAAGGAATGTGATAAGCATAATCAAGAGCCATACTGTGGCATCTGCATCTGTATAGCCATTGTTGTTAAGATGCCATGGTTACTAAGGAACACATGCCACAAGCTCCCTCCTCGTAGCTAAGCTACGGGAAATTTAGAATGGTGACTCTTGAATTGTGCCAGGGCTTTTGGCAGACCTTGTTGCTGTGCCTGGATGGGGTTTTCCTATCTGATAATAAACTTAAATCTCACCTTTAAGATCTGCCTCAAGTGATCCTTTCACATGACTTCAGGATCGTTCACTGGCATAGTCAGCAGGACAAAGCTGTGAGACACTGCGCAAGGAAAACCCCAACAGCATGCCTTCTGGTAGTGAGTACTTGCTTTGATGCTGCTGCGCCTTTCCCAGAGCTCTCGTTTCAGTGTTGTACCCTAGGACCCATGTTTTGACCTCTCCTTTGTTTTGCTGTTGCAGGAGTAGGCTCACAGTCTCTTGTAGCCGATGGGTCTGGAGTTGCCTAGACGTTTGGTTGGCGAGGAGTCGCGCTTCATTTGTAGAGTCCTGGCGGGGGACGTGCCTCTCCGTTTTGTCAGCGTGTGGACTCGCTCCTCATTTCTGGAGTGCCTACGTGGGAGGAGTGTGGTCTGCCTTTGCTGCTTTTGCTGCTCTCTTTGTCTGCAGGTGCTGACGTGAGTACAAGGGGTGCATGGTTTCCAGCTTTGGAGCTAATAGAGGCTGGATTACCTCTCTGTGCCCACTCGTTGTATCGGCTCTCATCAGCCCCTCCTCTCGGTCTTCCGGTCTGCTCCTTGCGCTGACCCACGCATGGGTTGTAGTGTTGAAAGATGCTGAGTCGCGTTACTCAGTTATTGAGCGGGAAGCCTTAGCTGTTTTCTGGTCTATTTGAAAATGTAAGACATTTTTGTGGGGAACCAAATTCATCATTAGGACAGACCACAAGCCCCTTTGTGAAACATTAACAAGGGGGTACATTTATCCTCAAGCAGAATAACCAAGTGGGAATATGAGTTTGATATAACATACATACTGTAAAGAGCGGCAGGAGGCAGAAATAGGTTTAAAGGTAATTTATTGTTAAAGTAGTAATAAGACCCACTGGTGCTAGACTCCAGGCATCTCCTCAGTTCAGCTCCAACCGCTTCACTGAAGTAGAACCTAGATCACTAGGTTACAAGAAAAGAATTCTAAATTACATAGCAAAAGATCTAAGAGGTAAAAGAACTACAAAACTAAACTACAATAGAAATAGAAGATATACCACATGTTCCTTTCTGAACAAAATGAAACAAACAAAACAAAAAAAACAAAATTAATCTAAAACATAATCAGAAAATTTCTTTGGCAATTTGACATTTCTTCTAGATGAAATAGGTACATCCATAACAGAGGAATTCAAAGAAGTATCATTCCCCAGATCAAGATCCACAAGATCAGAGGAAGGCAAACAGGCACTGTCAGGAACAGGATCAAAACATTTCTCAGCATTGTCACTGGGAAGAGCAGATTCAGGAACAGAACAAACATTGTCATTGTGATTAGAATTGTCATTAGAAAGAGCAACATCATAAAACAAGGCACCATCTCCCATTTTGGAAAAAAAACGTTCTTGACCAGGTTTAAGAACTATCACAGAACTCTTACTCCACCAACCCTTGTCCTTGAGCAAGACAGTGGAGTTGGTGACATCCTCAACTTGAAAAGGCTCAGAGAACTTAGACGAACCCTTGGGAGTAAAAGAAGGTTTAACAATTCTTACCCAATCGCCAACGGTAACACTTTTGTTCTTAGAATGATGGGATAAATCATGATAAGCTTTACCAGACAGACGAGCAGAATGAATATTGTCCCTGGCCTTAATGATGGAATCCTCCAAACTGATCTTATTAGATTTAGTATTGCCAATTAAAGGCATGAACAAGCATCTAGGTTCCCTACCTCTCATTAAAAAATAAGGAGAGACACCAGTGCAAGAATTGGGAGTCAAGTGGTAACTCCAAATCTTTTCCTTTAAAAACTCCAAGACATCAAGTTTGCTCTCTAAAGCGGCCTGAACGCCTTCCTTAAAAAATCTGTTAGCTCTCTCCACCTGACCATTGGAGCGAGGACTATAAAGAGGAGCTCTGACAGCAGTAACACCAAATTTATTCTAGAAAACTTGCATCTTATTGGAAACAAATTGGACCCCATTGTCCGACATCAAAGAGACAGGTGCTCCCTCAACCCTAAAAATGTTGTCCAAAAAACACACAACTTCATCAGTGGTAGGGTGTTCTACAAAAGAAAAATAAATCCATTTGGAGAAATCATCAATTAACACAATGAGAAACCTCATCTCTCTACCCAGACACTCAAAAGGTCCAGAAAAATCAATGGAAAGTCTTTGCCAAGGACCTGTAGGACCACTATCTAAAGACAACGGTTCAGAAGCAACCTTCCAGTGCTTATCAGAATTGATGCAAATGGAACAGTTATCAATGAATCTTTCCACTGAAGCATCTAAACCAGGCCACCAGTAATGGCACTTCAACAGCTTCTTGGTAGCAGACACACCAGGATGCCCAGAATGCGCTAACTGAATAATTCTATCCCTAAGACCAGCAGGAGGGATGAACAAATCTTGTCTTAGCAAAAAATCGTTTTGCACAGACAATTCCTCGGAGACCTGAGCAAAACTTCTCAGAGGTAACTCTAAATTCTTAACAGAAGGCCAACCATTAGCGACATAAAATTTAACCTTCTGCAAAACACTATCATTAGAAAAATGATGACTCCATTCCTTCTCCTCAACACCAAAACAACAGAATTCTAAGGCGTCAACAGAAGCTACAACACATTCGTGCAGATCAAGAACTTCATCACTGGAATCATCAACAGGAGGTAACCTGGATAAGCAATCTGCAGTAACGTTTTTTCCACCAGAAATGTGCTGAATGACGAAATTAAACTCCTGTAACCTCGCAATTAATCTAACTAACCTTGAGGAAGCATTACCACTTCTCACGCCGTCCATCATGTAGACAAGCGGCTTGTGATCAGTTACCAAAGTAAAAGGCCTCCCCCACAAGAAGTTCTTGAACTTTTCAACAGCCCACACACAGGCTAGGGCCTCTTTCTCAATTGTGCTGTAGTGAGCTTCTGCACCCCT
Organism: Lissotriton vulgaris; assembly: GCF_964263255.1. Lineage (NCBI taxonomy): Eukaryota > Metazoa > Chordata > Amphibia > Caudata > Salamandridae > Lissotriton > Lissotriton vulgaris. The sequence goes on along the minus strand of NC_141694.1, from coordinate 1,079,927,134 downwards.
AATACCGCTGGAGATGAAAGAAATGACACGTTCTTTGCCTTCAACAATCTGAGTGAACACCGCACCCAAACCAACAGTGCTGGCATCAACAGTCACAAAAGAATCACCTTCAGGGTCAAAAGTGTTTAAACCGGGTGCCTTAGTAATGAGATTAACAACCTTCACAAAAGCAGAATCGTGAATATCTGTCCACAAAAATTTAGCACCTTTCTTAAGTAATAGCCTAAGTGGCTCCACAACCAAGGCATACCCCTTCACAAACTTGGCATAATATTCGCTCAGACCAAGAAATGAGCGCAAGGTATCCTTGTCTTTGGGTTTACTACAATTTTCTAAACTGGAAATGATGTCTTTTTTTGGAAAGATGCCTTCAGGGGTTATTTTGTGGCCTAAATAATTAATTTCACTGACCAAAAATTTACATTTATCTTTACTCACTGTCATTCCCTTGTTGTTTAAGGTGCTTAAAACCTTTTCCAAGATTACATTATGATCAGAAATGGTCTTAGCAAAAATTAGTATATCATCCTGAAATGACTGTACACCTCTGAGACCATGAAACAGACTCTCAATCAACTTTTGAAAAACGCTGGCAGCTGACGCTAAGCCAAAAGGCATTCTAAGAAATCTATATAGGCCAAAAGGAGTGATAAAGGCTGTCAAATCCTTTGACTCCTCAACTAAAGTCACCTGATGATAGGCGGATTTAAGATCAATAATGGAGAAAAACTTTGCCCCATTTACAGCCGCCAACATTTCCTGTATCCTAGGCAAGGGATAGGTCTCAATAACAATATTTTTATTTAAAGAGCGAAGGTCAACACATAGCCTGATATCATTATTTTTTTTAAGAGCGATCACTATAGCAGAAACCCACTCAGAACTGTCCGTAGGATCTATAATACCCTGAGAACACAGGTTGTCTAAATGTGCTTTAAGTTTGTCTCTCACTCCTAGAGGTACCATGCGAACTTTATGTTGGACAGGCAAAGCATCTTTTTTGAGTTTGATCTTGTGAGAAATTTTTTTTACCTGTCCAACAACATCCACAAAAACTTTTTCATGCTTATGAAGAATAGAAGACAGGGAATCATCCTCTAAAATAATATTACTGACAGGCATGTCTCTTAACTGGATTGGATGATCAGAACCTGGACATAAGTTAATTCCAAGCTTGCCAAGATCAAACCAACCTACAATATTCTTCCCATCAATCGCCACGTATATTTTAGTAAAAATTTGGCGAGTCTCAAATTTTAGAAAATCTTGAAAGAAACCCAACATTTTAATTTTAAAATTACCAAACGCCTTAGGGTTTATGTCAGAAATGTTAAGCTTGACACCACTCCAATTTTCCTTGAAAAATACGTCAGACAAAATGGTTACTGGCGAACCAGAATCGGCCATGGCTTCAAACTCAACTTTTCCAACAGAAACAGTACCCAAAGGAGCTTTGAAGGGGAGAATGACACTGTTAATATAGTTCTCAAAAGTATCATCATAAATAGTGATGATCATATTGTGCATATCATTTTCAACATCAGATACATAACTGACCGTAGTATTTACATTTCTCTTAACAGTTTTACAGAATGAGGAAAAATGACCATTTTTACCACACTTAGTACATTTCCTTTTTAGTGCAGGACAATCAGAGAAATTCGCTAAATGTGATTTAGAACCACATCTAAAACAGCTTAAACCAGACTCCCTGTTTGTCTTGACAAAATTTTTGCTTCGAGTTTGAACTGAGCAAATGGAAGAGACACTAGCACTTTTGACAGACTCAGCTTCAATAATTTTTGAAGATTCTATAGACCTTTCAATGCCTTTGGCTAGATCAATCACCTCCCCTAGAGTAGGGTTGCGGCACACCAAAAGTCTTTCTTGTACCTTCTTTGAAAAACAATTAAAAACAAATTGATCTCTGATAGAGAAATCAACAAGTGCTCCAAACTGACAATTGGCAGCTAATACCCTCAAGGCCGCCACGTAATCTTCTACAGACTCATCAGACAATTGTTTTCTTTTGTGAAAAGCATGTCTCTCGATCAAAACATTCGGTTCATCCTCAAACTGCTTTTCTAATCTGGCAACAGCTTCTAGAAATACATTCCAAACATCTCCTTCAGCTCCCGGTGCTGCAATAGGTTCAAGATTTTTAAAAATTTCAATTGCAGCTGTTCCTAAGTAACTGAAAAGAATAGCTTTTTTCCTTTCTGGTGAGAACTTAGAACCATCAATAGCAATAATATAGTTTTCGAAGGACTCAAACCATTTTTTCCAAGATAACTTAGGTTTTCCAGGAATTTGCAAGAAAATTGAAGGTTGATTGCAAATTTGAGAAGAAGCCATGTCAAATACTCAGAAGGATTCACTGAAGATTACAGAAACTTGCTCTTGTAAAATAAGTGTGCAAATCACTGAGGTTAATAGAAACTTGCACTTAAAACTTGCACTTGTAAAATAAGTGTGCAAATCACTGAAGTAAGGATAAACTTGAACTTGTATAATAAGTGTGCAAATCACTGAATTGGTGACTTGCAGGTAAAGCTTGCACTTGTAGAATAAGTGTGCAAATCACTGAATTGGTGACTTGCAGGTAAAACTTGCACTTGTAGAATAAGTGTGCAAGTCACTCAAGTTAACATAAGGTTGTACTTGTAGAATAAGTGTGAATTGGTGACTTGCAGAGAATAGCGCTTAAAAAAATAAGCTCTTAAGGTAATAATATTAGGTTGCTCGCTGTTAGCGCTGATGAAATAAGGATTCTCGAGTTAGAGAAAATATATAATGAAGTGAGCGAATCACTGAGTTCGCTACTGCTGGTTAACGCATAGAAAAGTAAGAAGCGCCACCTTCGTGAAGATCACGAACAATGCAGCGAAAATGGCCGCCACGTTACGTGAGAACGAAGCGTTCCAGCAGGTTTGTGCGTTTCAGCAGAATAGCGTGCAACGTCAGCGTTCCAAGAGATTGCCTGACAGCGTGCAACGTCACAGAGGAACAGCTCGAGATAGGATCCAGCGCGTGTGTACAGCGCGAGCAAAACCCAACGGTCTTTGAGATCGGTAAGCGCTTTTTATCCCAAATGGAAAATAAATATGAAACAGTACCTTAGAGCATCCGAAAGTTTCAGGAGTAGGAGTAGGAATGCCCAAATCTTCGTAAAAGAAGTGTGGTAGCCGGCACAACCACGCAGAGGGTCCGTATCAATAGAGTTCAAAAAGGACAAGGAAAGTTCCTTATATTTTTAAAGGTAAAAGCTACACAGTGGGTCTAGTAATTAATTAAATAAACCTCGTCGCCATTGTAAAGAGCGGCAGGGGGCAGAAATAGGTTTAAAGGTAATTTATTGTTAAAGTAGTAATAAGACCCACTGGTGCTAGACTCCAGGCATCTCCTCAGTTCAGCTCCAACCGCTTCACTGAAGTAGAACCTAGATCACTAGGTTACAAGAAAATAATTCTAAATTACATAGCAAAAGATCTAAGAGGTAAAAGAACTACAAAACTAAACTACAATAGAAATAGAAGATATACCACACATACCTGGTGTGGAAAATGGGGTGGCTGAAACATTGTCCAGATTGGTGGGCACGGTGGATGAGAGTGAGACATGTGAAGAGGAACTTGATGAAGACACCCATGTGTGCTTTGTGGATGAAGAGATTGTTTCTCAAGAACAGGGTCAAGCGGAATTGTCCTCCAATGCTATACTCTCTGAAGTTTTGTCTCTCATTAATAAAGGATAGCACTCCAAGAGACAAGCTTCTGAGGAAGCTAGGAAGTTTTGGGGAGTGAAGAATGAATTGAGTGTGTCTGGTGATCTTTTGTTTCGTGGCACTAGACTGCTACCTCCTCTTAACCTCCGTGCTAGGCTGGTTGAATTGGCCCACCTTTCTCATCTGGGAATGTCCAAGACTAAAGAAAGGGTTTGTTCTTCGTATTGGTGGCCTGGCATGGACTTACAGGTGGAAAGGCTAGTGAGGGTTTGCATGGAGTTTGCCATGTGCGAGAATTCCAAGACTCCGAGGGTACAACTCATGGTAGTCAGGAAGTTGCCTGGCCGGCCATGGAAGGAAATAGCCTTGGACATACTAGGTCGCATTCATGGAGATGGCCAGCAGCTGTTTGTTATTGTGGCCATAGATATGTTTTCAAGATGACCAGAGGTATGCTTTACCAGTGATATTGAAACCAAACATATTATTGCATTTTTAGAGAACCTCATGGCTAGGGAAGGATACCCCAATACCATTTTAACCGATAATGGTGTTCAACTGGTTTCTCAGGAAATGGAAACATTTTTAAAGAAGCGCGGGATTAAGCATAACAAATTTTCTCTTCGTCACCCTGAAACCAATGGTATGGTTGAAAGGTGTAACAGGGTTTTAAAGGAAGTTATCGCTTTAGCCAAGGGTTGTGGTCTTGACTGGAAAAAGGAGGTCATTAAGAAAGACGAGAGGTACAGATTACCTCCCCACAGTACAACTGGGAAATCCCCTTTTGTTTTGTTCAGGGGCAGATCCCCATGTACCCTAGGTTGAACCATTCTGGGTGCGAGATTTAGAGGGGACAACATGCAAGGATGTTAGCACTGACTGTTGGCGTGAGAGAGAAATTGGGAAAATAATAGCTAAAAAGTCACTCTTCGATTCTAGGAAGGCTGTTATATGTACTAAAGTTGCTGTTGGTGACATGGTGATCATCAAACCCCCAGGATCGAATCCAAAATTTCCAAAACCCATTTGGGTGATTAAGTTACTCAACAATGCAATTAAAACGCAGGATCATCGTATTTGGAACCTGGGAAGGGTTGTTCCATACAAAGGTCCTTTGAGCACTCCTGTGAGAGACTATGATAAGAATGATTCTGCAACTTTTTGTTCTCCTGGAGGAGACTGTGACAAAAACGATTCTGCAATTATTCCTAGGTCCTCTTGCAGTAGGTAATTTTTTAAGGGCGGTGAAATGAGCCGACTTGGTGAAAGAATCTATTGTCACCATTATATTCCCGTTACCAGCAGACGGGTTCCGGAGGGGACATGGAACTGAGACAGCACTGATAAAGGCCTCCGATGAAATTAGAGACATCATGGATTCGGGAGGAGCGGCAGTGCTTATTCTGTTGGACCTGTCGGCGGCCTTTGACACGGTCGACCACACCATCTTGGTCGACCGTGTTTCAGCCCTTGGGATTAACCATCTGGCCAAAGATCTTATAGCCTCTTTTTTAGCTAATCGCAAGCAGGCAGTCAAACTGGGTAACTATTACTCACCGATCTCTGAACTGCCATGCGGGGTCCCTCAAGGATCCTCGTTAAGTCCTACGCTTTTTAACATTTATGTTGCAGACTTGGCAAGGGTCATCAAATCACATGGGATGCATTTAACTACCTACGCCGATGACACCCAGCTTGTGCTGGAGGTGCATAAGAACGGCCCAGTGGTAGCAGCTAAACTTCAGGAGGGGCTACTGGATGTACAATCTTGGATGCACTGTAACTGTTTAAAACTTAATGCGGAGAAAACTGAGGTTATGACCTTTGGTAATATTTCCCCAGAGTGGTTCCCTACATGGTGGCCCAGTCAGATGGGCCCTCCTCCGGTCCCAGCTACCAAGGTCAGGAATCTTGGAGTGATCTTCGATAACAAGCTATCCTTTAGACATCATGTAAACAAGGTAGTTTCAGCTGCATTCTTTATGTTGAAAAAGATAAAAAAACTCCTGCCGTATTTACCAGCATCAGCAGGAAAAACACTGATTACCACCCTAGTGTTTTCCAAGCTTGACTATGGAAATGCTCTCTTTTTCAACACGCATAAATACATCCTGAATAAGCTTCAATCTGTCCAAAATATGGCAGCACGGATCCTGCTCAACATTCCCAGGCGCCACTCCACTTCGGCAGCCATACGCCATCTCCATTGGCTAAGAGTGGAGACCAGGATCAAATTCAAAGCTCTATGTATCGCCTATAAGGCCATCCATCACACTGGACCGAAGTTCTTAAAAGAGGCATTTCAGGTGTACACCCCTAAAAGGAATTTAAGATCAGCAGCAAGCTGTCTACTGTCTGTACCCCGTACAAGAACTGCTACTTGGGGTGACAGACGATTTTTGGTAGCAACTCCCATATTGTGGAACTCACTTGAAGGACTGGGTTATTCTAAGACCCAGCGGTGCCAGGGATAACACCTGAAACCTTCGTGGGTTACCTGTTCCGGCGTACAAATGACAGAGACACGGGACACTTCCTGCGGCGTCAAAGATTCAAAGTTTATTTACTGCAGGGAACACAGAAGTCACGTGAAGTACACAGCATGTAAGTTCGCGGAGTCTGATTCAAATTGTATCTGTGGATCGCTCTTTTTATACAGTTTTCTCTCATAGGTTAACATGACAGACAAAGGTTTACAATCCGGTTCCCACAATAAATAACATAGGGGGTCGCTTTCATGTATTCAGGGACCGGAACATAATTACAGTAGCATTTGGTGGTTCCCAACTGTAAAAAGTACATCTTCTCACCATTAGTACATTCCGTTCGGTTGTAAACGAATCAGGGAAGAGACAGAAACAGGTGCAGAGGAAGACGAGGATAGCGAACAGATCGAAGAGGGTGTAAAAGGGGTGGTATCAGGAAACACGAGCTGCAGGCATCAAAAGGACGTGCCTAATGAAATGCACAACTAAGACAATAGACCGGCACGGCAAGATGTGCCTCGAGCGGGGCCATCTGCCTTACAGTATCATCCCCCTCATCATAAAGACATCCTCAAAAGAACACGTGTCTTTCACAAGAGTTTGGGAATCCCAGGGTCGCGAAGCGGACAGTGTCCGTTGGCTGGCTACTTGAGGGCAAGAAACAAAATGGATGCCGTATCTAAGATGGAACCCGTGGGTTCAGATGAAGAAACCCACGAAACAAACGAACGGTTCAGGCTAGTACAGCGAAAACGCGTACACCCACTAAACACGTCATTTGCGGTTCATAGATACCGGACTCGACCATATTCGTGCAAGTCGAAAACACCACTTATAATTGTCACGGAACCTCAGACGCTCCTTTTGCCCTCATGTAGGCAAGCACTAGTCGCAATCAGAATCGATTTCGATATTCATCAGACCATCCAGATGCTGCTGCAACATAATTCTGTCCATCAGAGTTCCTTTGGTAACAGGCGGCCGCCTTATACACGTCGTAGCACAGAGGCCACATAAGGCAGGACCACACTGCACACAAAGACAACACGTGAACAAAAATGCTACAACAACCCCGATGATCATCAGAATCTTCCAACCCCAAGTCGACATTAGGCCCCAAAACCACCCGAGTAGCGTCCTATCCCCTACGTCCACGTGTATGGACTCAGAGATCTTATGCAACTTCGAGATGGCTTGATAGACAGTCGGAGCATTGTCTGGAATGAAAATACAACAGCTCGAATGGATCACCTTACATACTCCACCTCGATCTGCTAAGACAACGTCTAAAACCATACGGTTTTGTAACGTCATAAGCCTATCCGCCTGAAGCTCTGCTGTAATATTGCCAAGGGCACTGGCAGTGATATTAGCGGTCAATTCCACCACTCGAGTCAACTGTCTCAGGTTCCTACTGTTGACCATAGGTCCCCAAAACGGAAAGAAACCCTTGAAAAAGTCTCCTGCCTCTTGACCGGCAGTGTCCTCTTTGCTAATCACGCCTCTCACAACTCTGGTCTTGTGATAATCTGCAGCAACCGTAAAGGTTGGTGGCAACAAGTTTGCAATATAACAGGTGCCCGCGAAGTCAAGGGGCAACCACGTATATGCACGGTCGTAACAGACAAAGTACGTACCCTTGGCAGTTAGGAGAACAGGGGAAGAGAGCATTGGTAAAACGTACGTCTCGGAGCAAGCACTCTCCCCGAGATGAGCTCTTGGGCTTCGACCACGGCCCTTTAAACAGAAATTACCAAGGTGGGGTACGATCCATATTGGAGATGAGCTTTTGAGCTGTCTATCACCCACTAGCACGCTATACTCAGCCTCACTCAGATCCCTATAGGCTTGCACCTCCTCCTCTGGGATGAGCGATGGCTCATAGATATCCCTATCTAAATCCGCAATCGCTATAGCCAAAGACTTATGGTACGGGCCGGGAACAAAGTGAGGAGAACGTGGTTCTCGATTGGGGTAAGAATCTAGTGCACTTCGAAACATTGTTTGGAATGCTCGAGCTGAACCCTGGGAACTGTAAGGAAGGACCAAGTATTCCCCTATCAGTGGTATGTGGCATTAACCCACACACCCAACAATTGGTAGTGTTCATCACCAACTGATGCTGATGAAGGAGCTGAACGAAGGAATTGTTCATAAATTCCGCACGTCTAACCTGCTCGTGTTGGGGTAAGATGTGGAAAGAATGAGGGGAGACAGTGGAGGTAGGTTTAGGTTCAGAAGAAGGGGTAGGTGAGGCAGAAGGCAACAATGACTGTATCATGTACTACACCCCACCCACCAATAACGAAGAAACAGTTAGGAATAGAAGAAACACCTGAAACATGAATCATTTTGTTCGTGTGATTCTGTGCAATTCAAATCTTTGAGATTGAGTCTTTTCCAATTCTGACAGCTTCGAGAAAGCCATCCTCTAAAACCGTCCGCAACGTTCTTGACGCACTTCGTTCTGTGTAGCAGTAGCCAATCCCCAGGAGTTCCCAGGAATCGACGGTCTCTGACCTAGTGTCAGGACCTACTAACCAGAAGGAAGTACCCGCGCGGCCCTACGGTCCACCCGGATGTAAGGTACTTTAATTTAAACAATATATACAAAATCTCCTAGCTGTGGAAGCAAATACACATATGCAGAAAAGAACTCAGGATTTACGAAAATTACAGTTATTCAAAAAATGTTCAAAGTGAAAAGTGATAATGGGGTAATGTGAACGTCAAGGGAGGAAGCAAAAATTATTTCTTTATTAGTCTCTGGTATTGGAGCGGAGGAAATATCTGCTTCTCCCAGGACGAGTCTGTTCATCAAACAGTTGATCCGATGATGAGACAGAGTTCTGTTGATCAATCAATGTTTCAGATCGTGAATTCTGTGGTGACAAATGTTCAACAATATCGTTCTGCTGCACTGAGGTATCTCCGACAGGCTGGGCGTCGCTGAATGGAACAAAGTTCGGCAAGACCTCACCCTCAGACGAGGCGATGCCCTTCCTCACCCACGAGTCCGCTGGTAAGGGTATAGGTACTTTTTTGGTATGGGTGGCGTGCACCCAATTTTTACGCCCCTCCAAACGAACAGCGGTCCTCGTGGCAAGGAGCACCTGGTAGGGTCCGGTGAATCTTGGCTCCAAATTTCTTTTGCGGCCAAAATTTCTTGTGACCACCCAGTCTCCGGGCTGGAGCTGGTGGCCTGGACCCTCCGTCTGCGTCGGCAGTGCTTCAAAGACCTGTTGGTGAATTAACCTCAGTTTAGCAGTCAGATCATGAAGATAATCGATCAACATAGGGTACTCAAGATCAGAAAACACACTGGGTCTAGGGACCCCCCAAACATTGGCAGGGCGGCCGAACACAATCTCGTAGGGACTAAGCCCTACTCTGGAGTGTACAGTCGCCCTAGTTGACAAAAGAGCTAAGGGCAAAGCGTCAGGCCACGAAAGACCAGTAGCCTGAATCTTCGCGAGTTTAAGTTTGAGAGTTCCATTGTATCCCTCAACTAAACCTGCTGACTGGGGATGATTGGCGCTGTGGAATTTTTGTGTAATCCCAAGGCCCTTACACACACTCTTCATCACACTCCCCACAAACTCACTTCCGTTATCAGACCATACAATCCGTGGCATTCCATACCGAGGAAAGTATTCCTTCAGCAGGATTTTCGCAGTGGACAGAGCAGTGTTGTCTTTAAGAGGGTAGGCTTCAATCCATTGGGAGAATGCGCAAACCACTACTAAAACGTATTTTAGGTTATTGCATCGCTCCATATGGATGAAGTCTAGCTGAATCACCTCAAAGGGACATGAAGGGGGAGCAAAATGGCCAGGAGGTGTAGGAGTTCCCTTACCAGGATTGTACATCATACATATCATACAATTCTTGACCAATCTCTCAGCACACTTAGCAATACCATCATTCTTCCATACAGGGGACAACAACTTGCAGATACCTCTCGCACTAATATGTGCCAAGCCGTGTGCCATTGTCACAACAGCTAGCACATATGCATCCGGCAACATCCACCTCTTATTCTCCGATAAATCAATCCAACAACCATTCGCATCCAATTTTCCTGTGCTCTCTTTCCACTTAGTCTTTTCAGTCTCAGTGGCCTCATTCTGAATCGCTTTCACACTCTCGATAGTGTCTTCACACATACCAGTTTCTACAGGCCACCTAACCGAACTCGTCACATACATTCTAGTACTAAGGTTCCTGGCAGTCTCCTTAGCAACTTCATCAGGGAATGCATTGCCACGACCAACATCATCCGTCACCTTACGGTGTGCACTACATTTAATAATCGCCACCTGCTCGGGCAATGTAAGTGCATCCAAAAGATCATTCACAAGCTGTCCATGCTGAATCTTCGTACCATGCGACGTCATAAAACCTCTCTCTCTCCACAATCGTCCAAAACTGTGCGCAACGCCAAAAGCATACTGGCTATCCGTAAACACATTCACCCGTTTCCCTTTCGACAACACACATGCTCTGGTCAAGGCAATCAGCTCTGCCGCTTGCGCAGAGTTCTGATTCAATCTCGCAGTCTCCACAACCGTACTCAACGTTACCACAGCATACGCAGTCGTCACATCACCATTCGGCAACTTAAAGCACGAACCATCCACATACAAGGTACCATCAGGGTCATCCAAAGGAGTGTTTTTTAGGTCCACACGACCTTTTGTTTCCTCCTCGGTTCGTAAGTAGCAATCGTGCGGAGCTACCTCATCTGATTCCATATTGGTTGGCAACAAAGTTGCCGGGTTTAAGACATTGCAGCACTTTATTTGAATGTGACTTGCCAGAAGCGTCAACTCATAGCCAGACAACCTTGCACTCGTCAGGTGTTGGGTTTTCGTACGATTCAAGAGAGTGTCAACTGCATGCGGAACCATCACCGTAAGCATATTATCCATGACCAATCCTGCAGACTATCGGATGGACACCGCAGCTGCCGCACATGGACGCTGCTTACCACCAAATTGTTGCGTCAAAACACTCAACGCACAACCTTCCCTCTCCTGAACGTATAGTGTAAACGGCTTACTGTAGTCAGGAGTACCTAACACAGGTGCCGAACACAACGCATCACGTAGTTCAGAAAAACTTTTCTGACATTCTTCCGTCCATGGTAAAGGAGTTGGAACATCCTTGCACGTAAGGGCTACCAATGGTTTCGCTAGCAATGAAAAATTTGGAATCCATTGCCTGCAGTATGACGTCATACCTAAAAAGGCACGCACATCTCTCTGAGTTGTTGGCACAGTCATTCGAGCAATCGCCGCAATTCTCTCTGGGGTCAACCTTCTTCCCTCCTTTGACAATAAGTGACCTAGATAGGTTACTTCTTGGCAACAATATTGCAGTTTAGAAGGTGACACCTTGTGATGTAAGTCACAGAGATGCTGCAACAACGACACCGTAGCAATTTTGCAAATGTCCTGTGTGTCCGCAGCCACCAATAAGTCATCAACATATTGGATCAAAGCCGCACCAGCCGGCAACACAAACGCGTCAAGTTGGCCTTTCAAGGCTTGACTGTATATTGATGGACTTTCACAGTAGCCCTGAGGAGCGCGTTTAAACCTAAAGCTGCGGCCACCTAGAGAGAAACCGAAAAGGTCCCTACTCTCTTCAGCAATCGGAATGCTAAAGAAAGCATTCTTCAGATCGATCACTGAGAACCAGGACGCAGATGCTGGAATCAGAGTCAGTAGAGCCGTAATGTCAGGCACCACCGGGAACTGAGGAATCACAATTTTATTCACCTCCCGTAAATCGATAACAAAACGATAAACAGGGGGCTTTGATGGATCAGTGCGCTTCAGAATGGGCAGCACAGGGCTATTGCACACGTTTCCCCGAGTCTCCTCGATAACATCTTTCTCAATCAAATCGTAGATGATTGCTAACAACGCTCGCTCACCATCAAGGGAGATACGATACTGGGGAATATGTGGCAAACGCACATTAGATTTCAAATGAACAACATAAGGGGAGATATCAAGCAGGCCCACGTCATTGGGACCTGTTGCCCACAAAGATGCAGGAAGAGAACTCAATTCCGGTGGAAGCTTATCGAGAGACAAATACATAGGAGAGATAACTCTCTCACCCAATGTAAGCTTCACTCCCGCAGGAGAACAATACAAAGTCGCATACAGACGTTTCAGCAAATCCAGGCCCAAGAGATTTTCACCACAACCAGTAGTCAAAATCAAAGGAGCTTTCAGTTCACGCGGCCCAATTGTGAGGGGCAAAGGACGAGAAACCAGATTGCTAACAGGAGCGCCAGAGAATCCAACGGAAACATTTGTTAAGCCAGACAAAGGTGCGCCAGGGAGTTTCGTATGCATGATGGAACTTTTCGCTGCACCAGTGTCCAACAGAAAAGGCTCAACGACGCCCGAGGTGGCAACTGCGACGTAAGGCCCTCTCTGATCAACCGGAACTGATACTACTCCCTCTCCTTGTCTATGGCTGTCCTAGTAATTACCGTCGTCAGCGTCCTGATCGACGTAATAATCGTCCACATTGTACTGCGCAGATCTGCCTTGCGACGATCCGCGCTGATCGAAACAATTATTAGAATCAGAAGAATTGTTGGAACGATCATTTTGAGCACCACGACCTCTACCACGTGATGCCTGTTGAGGACCACTACGACCTCCTCTAGATGAATTACCATTATTTCGATCACGCAAAACTGGACAATCAAATTTCAAATGACCCTCTCCTCTACAATAGGCACACTGATTGTACCCTAATGTAGATCTCTGCGAAGAGGAGTCATTTCGTGATTGCGACCTATTCGACTGAAACTGCGATCGATTCCGCTGTTGCGAATCATTCTGATTCGAACGTGGAGGATACGCCTGTTGCAACAACACTTTAGTTTTGAGTTCTTTTGTCTTTTTATCGGCACAATCATTTTCCTCTTTCTCTCTATTCTCATAATATTGGGCCGTAGCCAATATCTGAGCAGAAGTGGAAACAGCCCATGCACTTTCTGAATTCCTCAATTTGTTGCTTAAGTCCGGCAACAAATTCGAAACAAATTTGTCCACGAACAATCTCTGACCTCCCTCAGTACTCATATCCTGACCACTGTGATCGATAAATGCCTCCTCAAATCTCGTAAAGAAATCGGAGACACTTTCGTCCTTCTTTTGCTTGCAAGCGGACAACTTGTCCCAATTCACCTTCATAGCTGGCATAAGCGTCTTCATAAGGGTAATAATTCTCTGGGGCAAAGCCGTAATTAACTGTTCAGGCTTAGCCCCACCAACTTGCCGTGTATCCGCCGCTATAAGAGCAGCCCAATCACCACCTAATTCTGCTACATGATTTTCCTGACGAATTTTCGCCCAAACCGGTTGCGGAACTACGTTACCGAACAACATATCAATGTCAGCAAGATTCATTATCGTAGCATCCACTAGCTGCGATAATTCTTTATAATATCCTGCAGGATTTTTGCGAGGGTCAGGCAAAGATTGCTTCACCTGCAAAACTTCCGATCGTTTCCATGGGAGATGTATCCACACTCTCTGAAAGTGTGGCAGAAACGGCGGAGCAGCACCAGGGTTACCTGGCATCCACACTGGTGGAACTTCGCGCATGGGATACTGACCAGGCGCTGCTGGCGGTTCCTCAATGTCTTCTAAAAACAATGCTCGAGGCATTATGGAAGGACGGAAAGATAGCAACTGCTCGACAGCACGCCGAACATTGCTACCCACCATTATTCCGCTCGCAAACTGGAGCTGAAGATTAGTCAGAGCAGCCAATACATCATCAGTCGCATCGGCTGATATTTGTTCACGTAAAAGCTTGCACATTTCCTCAAACACGAACCTTTGTGTCGGTTCGTTGAATTGAGAAAACGTATCAAGTACCACACGCTGAGGATTCCTAAGAGATTATCCAATCCAACCCATCGCCATATTATATAGCGAATCACGCTCCCTACCACCAGGAAGCTGACTTCGTCTTTGGGGACCATCAGAACCAGCGGACTCAAGAATTGGTCCAAGAGAAGAAAAGAAGTTAGCAGCAACAGAAGGGACACGACGTCGAGCAGATGGGGTAGAAGAGTAACTCAACGGTGTAACAAGAGAAGTGTCAGGAACGGAAGGGACAGCAGGAGTAACCAGAATAGTAGAAGCAGCAGGAACAGGAGTATGAGGAAGTACAAGCGGGGGAGCAGTAGGGACAGGAGCCGGTAAGGGAGCAGGTACAGGATGGGGAACAGGAACAGGAGCAGGTTGAGGAACAGGGACAGGGGGAACCACAGGAACTGCGGTACCCTGTGCATACGGAGGTGGTGACTTCAAGAGATAGGACAACAAAGGATCCTCTACCGCTTCCTCTTCCTTCTTATCCGTACCCGTCGGTAAAGCGGGGTAACACTTGTCCACTGACATGCGCTGCAACCTATCAAAAACTTCCTTTTCCTTCTCCTCCTTATCTCGCTGAAATTGCTCTGCATTTCTTACCGTTGTAACGATACCTTCTCTCTTATTACGTTTAAGCTGTTTGATTTCTCTCTGCTTGGCTTCTTTACGCCACAACCGAAAGGAATCAAACATGGCCGGCCTTGCTTTTCTCTGGAATAATTTCGCTTCAAGATTATCTAAAATCGGGGCCTCAAAACTACCATGAGGTGGCCAACTAAGGACACCGTCTTTTTTGGTATAACGAACCCAACACTCATTGAACGTAATCGGACCCAAACCATGGTGACTGTATAACTCGTAAGTTGGAGTTCCAACCGGAGGTATCGGACACGAGTCCTTCAGCCGGGAATCCGTACCACAACCCTTAAAGCAACTGAACAAAGTACTACGGCCAGGCATCGTGCACACTAACCAAGTTTCACAAACGTCAAGGGTTACGGGATTACAATGTCCCTGAAAAGAGCAAAAACCCTCGGTTTTTGGCGACTGCAGACGTCAAATAGTACAACTAAGAACAAAATACCAAGAACCACAAATGCAATGGAACCATGCAACAACTAAGCACCCACAACAACAAAGGACTCTGGGAGCGACCCACAAATACTTAACTCAAAGATCAATGGCGTCACCAGGAAGGCCCGTCAATCGTCTCGCTGTACCAAGGTCTACGCCAAGCGCCAAAACAGGTCTACAGTCAGGGCAGCAGTCCGTCGCAGCCGTCAGGAGGCGGGAATCTTCGCGGGAAGTCGTCGGGCCACTTGTTTCGACAACAGGATCGATGAAGCGGGGTGCACCTTCCCTTGGAGATTTCACACGAAGTTCCTCACGATCGTCGGGCTTTGGACCGGTACCACTGATGCAGCCCCCTCGTTGGGCGCCAACTGAAGGACTGGGTTATTCTAAGACCCAGCGGTGCCAGGGATAACACCTGAAACCTTTGTGGGTTACCTGTTCCGGCGTACAAATGACAGAGACACGGGACACTTCCTGCGGCGTCAAAGATTCGAAGTTTATTTACTGCAGGGAACACAGAAGTCACGTGAAGTACACAGCATGTAAGTTCGCGGAGTCCGATTCAAATTGTATCTGTGGATCGCTCTTTTTATACAGTTTTCTCTCATAGGTTAACATGACAGACAAAGGTTTACAATCCGGTTCCCACAATAAATAACATAGGGGGTCGCTTTCATGTATTCAGGGCCCGGAACATAATTACAGTAGCATTTGGTGGTTCCCAACTGTAAAAAGTACATCTTCTCACCATTAGTACATTCCGTTCGGTTGTAAACGAATCAGGGAAGAGACAGAAACAGGTGCAGAGGAAGACGAGGATAGCGAACAGATCGAAGAGGGTGTAAAAGGGGTGGTATCAGGAAACACGAGCTGCAGGCATCAAAAGGACGTGCCTAATGAAATGCACAACTAAGACAATAGACCGGCACGGCAAGATGTGCCTCGAGCGGGGCCATCTGCCTTACAGTATCATCCCCCTCATCATAAAGACATCCTCAAAAGAACACGTGTCTTTCACAAGAGTTTGGGAATCCCAGGGTCGCGAAGCGGACAGTGTCCGTTCGCTGGCTACTTGAGGGCAAGAAACAAAATGGATGCCGTATCTAAGATGGAACCCGTGGGTTCAGATGAAAAAACCCACGAAACAAACGAACGGTTCAGGCTAGTACAGCGAAAACGCGTACACCCACTAAACACGTCATTTGCGGTTCATAGATACCAGACTCGACCATATTCGTGCAAGTTGAAAACACCACTTATAATTGTCACGGAACCTCACACTCCCCTCAGACATTAAATCTGCACCAACCCTCATTGGCTTCCGTAAGGCTTTGAAGACTTGGCTCTTCAATCAATAAGTTCATGTCCTGACTACTGTATTTTAGAGTATCTCACTGCGCCTAGACACCTTAGGGTAGTAGCTGCGCACTAAAAATCCCATAAATAAATAAATAAATAAATAAATAAATGGAGGCAGAGAGGGAATGAAGTTGTGGATATTGTATGCCATGGAGCCGGTGAAACACGTAGGGGGTGAAGCAATCCCATGGGTTTAGTATGCAATGTTTTGGCTTAGACACGACAAGATGACACAGACTTCAGTATCTTTTCTTATCGACGGCCACCAGAAAGTGCAAAGTATCAGTTGTAGGGTACCCTTGAAACCACGATGACCTGCCACAGGAGAATCGTGACACATTTGGAGGGCCTCTAGCTGCACCTTTTGTGTGGGAAGAAATAAAGCCCTACCATGGTAGTAGTGTGTGTCATGTTGCTTAACCAGATCTACTAGCTTCTTCCATTCTTCTTGGTTCATGGATTTGTATTCAGAAAAACTCTGTGTAGGAAGGATTGAACCATGCCAACAATCCTTTGTGGCTCAATTATGTTCTGTTGTGGGGGCGCAGGTCTTTCTGGATAACGACGAGAAAAGGCGTCTGCCAAAGTGTTCTGAGATCCTGGTATATAAGAGACAACAAAGTCATACTGGGTAAAAAAGTAAGCCCACTGGGCTTAACAGCTATTTTGGCATTGAATGTTACAGAGAAATTGGAGGTTTCTATGGTCTTTTCTGATTTAGAAGGGTTCTTTAGTTCCTTTTAAGAACTGCCTCCATTCACGGCAGGCCAGCTTCATGGCAAGTAGTTCCCATTCTAAAACAGAGTAGTTCCTTTCAGAGTCTGACAGGACATGTGACAGGTAAAACACAGTATGTTCCAGTCCTTCATCTTCTTTTTGTAAAGGAGAACTGCACCAACTGCTCTGTCCGACTCGACTGTCTCCACGAAAAATATCTTTGTGTCAGGGTGTCGTAAAATGGGTGCTTGCGTGAAGGCCTTTTTTCAAGACTGGAAGGCCTGTTCGGCGGCCTCAGTCCAGTTGAACCCTTTCCGGAAGTATTCTTTTTTAGCGTTTGGGATATGTAGCTGGTTTGGGATCAAAGTTATCAATGAATTGGCGGTAAAAGTTTGCCAGACCTAGGAAACACTGTGTTTCTTTAATGGTCGAAGGTGATCCAAAATAGCCTCTACCTTTTGAGGATCTATGTCTATTCCTGTCTTGTTGATTCGGTAACCCAGATATTCTACCTCAGATTTGTCAAATTCACATTTTTCAGGTTTACAGAACAGACTGTTTTGGTGTAGTCTTTCCAGAACTTGCATGACTTGCGTACGATGTAACTCAGGAGCTGCTGAGTACATCAATATATTGTCTAGGTAGATAACCACTATCTGATATAGGAGGTCCGAGAACACTTTGTCCATAAACCTTTGAAAAATGGAAAGGGCGTTAGTCAGCCCAAAAGGCATTACTCGGTATTCGAAATGCCCTAACATGGTTCGAAAAGCATTTTTCCACTCATCCCCTTTTTTGATACGAAGGAGATGATAGGCACCCCTGAGATACAACTTGGTGAACATTTGAGCCCCTCTTACAGATTCCAGTATATCCTTAATCATGGCAACGGATAGCGGTCTTTGATAGTGACTTTATTCAAGCCTCTGAAGTCAATACATGGTCAGAGATCTTTAGTCTTCTTGCGGACAAAGAAGAGGGGCGCCCCGGCAGGTGACGAGGATCGAACAATAAGGCCACTCTGGAGATTTTCCACAAGGTATTATCTGAGAGTGTCTTTCTCTGGTTCAGTGAGAGAATATAGTCTTCTGAAGGGTACTGTTGCTCCAGGTTCTAACGGAAAGGCACAGTAAAACTCCCTATGAGGAGGTAAAATCGCGTTCATAGGCTTCTGAAAGATGTCAGCGTATGTATGGTAGTGACTTGGTACGCCTTGGACAGAGTTAAATGAGGTACAGGCTTCCTTTCTTATCATAGGCATTACCTTAGGAGACTAGTATTCTTCAGTGGGGTAACAGGATTGTTGACAGAAATGAGATGACAGGGAAATGGTTCTTGTCTCCCAGTTGATATACAGGTTCTGTCAGATTAATCCAGATGTACCTAAGATCATGATGTGGCTGGGTGAGGCGATCAGATCAAAAGACAAGTGTTCTTGGTGTTTTCCAAATGTAAGTTGTAATAACGGTGTCATGTCTTTGACTGGACCAGTAATGAGAGGTGTTCCATACACAGTATGAACTTATTCCAGGTTCTCTTTAGGGGCACGACTAATTCACCTCTCCTTAGCCCATGCTTCATCCAAGTACATCCCGCTGGCACCACTATCCAATAATGCTAGTATCTCCTCTTCTGCTCCATCTGGCAGCCTTACAAGCATAGGCAGAAGAAAGAGGTGGAAATATCATTTGAGGTACTGATCGAAGGGATTCCAGACCATCCCATCCTCTCCCTTCTCACAGAGGACGGGATTTGGTATTTTCCGAGTGCATAGGAGGGCAAGTGGGACAATTGCGAATCATGTGCCCTGGGGGCCACAATACAGACACAGTCCTGGTTTTCTTCTGTGTTTACGTTCGGCCTCAGACAGGGGTCCCCTAATGAAGCCTATCTGCATAGGTTCTGCTCCTGTGGAAGGCTGTATGTCGGACATGGGGGTTTTTATTTTGCGAATGTTAGGTCGGGTTACTCTGGTATGCTGCTGGGGTCGTGACTTTCGTCTCTTCAAATGACGTTCATTGAGACGATGTTTAACTGATAATGTTGTCCATTAGCTCAGTCATAGTCTCAGCACAAGGAGAATGTGCTAACTCATCTTTGATTTCTTCTTGGAGCCTTCTTCGAAAAAGGGTTACTAGTGTTCGTTCCAACCAAGTAGTTTCTGCCGCCAATTGCCTGAAACGTGTGATGTTCTGCAAGACATCCGGACTTCCTTGTTGGATGTCACACAAGGCTTCTTCCGCTGATGCCTCCAGCCCAGGTCTTTCAAACATCCATTTAAATGACTCAAGAAAAGATGCATAATTAGAAAGTTGTGGGTCTTCTGTGGCTTCCAAGGGTGTTGCCCATGCTAGGGCAGGGCCAGTCAAGGCACCAATCTGGTACCCAACTTTAGTTCTACCCAAGGAAAACTGTGCTGAACGAAATGCAAAAAACACAGTCAAGGAATCCAAGAATTCCTTCAGCTTGTTGGGATCTCCATAGCAACGAGGAGTAGAGGCAGAGACCACAGGTACATCAGATGTCTTGGTTGTCAGCACGTGACGTAAGTTTTCTTCTCACAGCTGTTGTAGTTCTTGGGCTTGTTGTTGAACCATCTGCACTAATGCCTGTGCTGTTTCTACCGACGCTTCGGTAGGAGAGGACCGTGAATTATCCTTGCGTGTTTTTGGGCTTGCAATCTGTTGGGTTTATGGTCTTTCTTACCAGTCTCAAGGCGTTGGGACGGTTTCTGGCTTCGGTTCTTGTAAGTCCCAGTTTGGCCGAGGTACGGGCGACCCCTTCCGGTAGCCACAGTGCTGCCGACAATGCAATCCTAAGCAGCCAGTGCCCTCTAGGCAGAGTCCTGAGAGTAAAAACCCCGGAGGGAAAAACCCTCTGATGTTGATGATGAGACTCCAGGAATGAAGGAGAAGACAAGGAACCAGAAAACACTGGAAAACCTGGAGCCCAAAAAGGAACCAGAAGAAGACTGGAATACAAGCTGGAACAGAAGGAGCTAGGGGAATACAGCGCCAATGGAAGGAAGGAATCACCAAAAGAGGAGCCACAGGACCAACAGGAGTGAGGTCCCACCAGCAGGAACCAACAGGAGCGGGGACACACCAGCAGGAACCAAATAGAGCGAGGACACACCAGCAGGAACAAGGAGTGTTGCAACGCAAGGAAGGAAAGGTTCTGATCCCTTATGTGAGAAGTTGACCTGGTATATGATGTCCACTATTCTAGTGGGCACCCTGTATCAGTCCAAACAACCCTTATGGTGATGGTTGTAAAGTCAACCTTATAGACCAGCTATCCTAGTGGTAGCATTGGCAAAGCAGTCTAAGGCTAAAACTTTAGAGAGCATGTGAAGCCAGCTGTTTTACCAATAATAATCCCTTGAATATCAAATGAAAGGACACCACATAAGGTATATATCAAATATATATGTATTTATTACTAACACAACCCCTCTGCACTCCTTATGAGGTCAGAGTTCGAGATACGTTACAAGTTACTCATTAAGCATACTATAAGTTGCACAAATACAATTCTGCCCTAGGGGCCTCACGAACCATATACTAAGTAAGTGGTATAAGAACCACTTCAGGAAAGGTGAATAGGCCTAGGGCCTAGGGAATCGCTGGGGCTACACTGAACAACCAACGGTTAGGAAGTAGGAGTTTTATTTTTTAAACAACAATGGAGGAGTACCCCCTTTGACGAGAAATACAAAGAAGGATTTCTTCTGTATCTGGAGCTGAAGGCTCAGGTTAGCACTAAATGCCCCAACCCTTTACCGGACAGTAGTTGTCCTTGAAGAAGACCCCTCACTCACCGACCTGGTTGGTGACATGCTTCATCATCGGGGTCCCACCCCATAGGCCGAGTGCCCATAGGGTGTGCTGCGACACCTGGTTACAGTGGAGCGGGTTTCTTGTTTTTTTATATGTGCAAAAAAGTTATTATGATACGTGTGTTAAAAAGGGCCAAGACTACTCACACCAAGATTTTATTCTTGAGTGCTTGGACCCTGTTAAAAAACAGTGTGGCAGCAGTGCCTATTTAGGAAAGCCTTGGTGTCTCGAGAAGTGTGTTAAATCTAAAAATAGCGTAGTGTGCTATGTGAGTTAGTTAAAAGTAGGTCTACATGTTTCAACCATATGGAAAAATTATTAGGTTTTCATCAGGACCGTGTGTTTTGAGCGGGGTGGTCCGCACACGCTAAGGCGCGTCCAGCCCTCGTTCAAATACAGACCCCAAATTGTGGTCTGGTGTAAAAAAGTGTCTTTTCCTGGTTCAGGAGAAAAACACTTGAAGCGGTAATTATCGCTTCATGGGCATCGAGTTTTCCAAGACGGCAAGTATCCGTCACTTGCGGCTTCTGCTCATCTTGAGTACAAACCTACTTGGTTTTCACTCGTGAATGCCCCGTGGAGGAAGTAGGAGTCCCACAGGTTGCGTGTGCAGTGTCTAAACACACACGCGAGTTACCATAGAGTTAGAATGGGAACGTAAAAGTTACAAAGTAGTAGAGTTCGGACACTTCCAGATAGACTACGGGAAAACCCTGTAAAACTAGAGAACTTGGATAGTTAATACCCACGGGAGCACCGGAGTACTCGAGTTACCTCACCCAGGGAAGCCAGGTGCATAGGTGTTCTTTTGGGTCGGGTTTCGTCGCTGAATCCTATGGAGAGCTGCAAGAAAGTGCTGCAGGGGACCAGGAGGAAAGTGTCCGGGTGAATCCAAGGGTGGATCTGAGTTGAGGCGAACCTGAAAGCAGAGGGGACAGAGTCTGGGTCACTAGCCAGTGACCAGGAAGGAACCAGGCGATGTCGAGATGCAATCAGGTGAAGAGGTGAAGCTTGTCTCTGCAGCCACGTGGACCAGGAGGTGTCGACGACAACCAGATGCTGGATACGAGCTGTTCCATGAAGGATCTAGGTGACTGCGGTGTTGGTATCCGGATTGGACCCAACAAGCCTTGGTAACCGCAACCCACGCAGGAAGTGAAGATGGGCTTCTGTTCAGACCAGCAAGGTCTGGGGCGCTTCTCCTTCACAGGGAAGCTGGAGCAAGACTGGAGCAACCAGGCAAGTGTTGTTGATTCAAAGATTCGTCTTCGTAGGGCTCACTAGACAATGGACTAGCAACCGAGAAGACGCATCAAGCTGAAATGCAAGAGCGGGCCCCACGTGGCACTCGTGATGTGTGGAGGGCTGAGCTTCAGTGCAAATGCTGCTCGGGTCGGGGGCTTCTCAAACTCCAATGCACAACTTCGAAGGTACCTCTGAAGGTGCACGGTTAGCAAAAAGCAAGTAGTCCAGGAAGTCCGGTCCCACGTCTCTCGTGTCCGCCATGGGTCTCAGCTTTGCTGTGGATGTGGATGTGGATGTGGATCAAAGTCGGAGAAGTCTGGAAGTTCAGTTTCTGAGTCGCTGAGTCTTCGGGTTCCGGCAGGAGCGTCGACAAAGCAAACCGGCAATTTACTGGTGGTGCCTGTTTGCACAGGGTGGTCACTCCTTGACCAAAAGGGAGATGTCTTCAGTCTTCCAGTCGATGTGGAACATCAAAGGTCAAAGAGTTTCATTTCAGAGTTTCTTTCCAGGATAATCTAATGTCTCTAGACACAGCTCCTATCTTTATACTAAACTAAGGGGCTGGATTACCTGCTAGATCCCTCCTATGGGTGGAACCTGGGAAGGGGGTGGTTACACCCCTTTCCCTTTGTCCAGTTTCATGCCAGAGCTGGGGCTGGAGTGCCCCAGCAACTGGTTTGAACCGGGCTATACATGGAGCACCTTGTGTGCCCCAGGCAGTGTCTGGAAAAGCATCTTTCCATTGAACCCACCCTGCCCCAATCCACTACAGGCTATCTGGGGAGGTACCAGCACCTCCCTCGACAGGAAACCTATTGTCCAGGCCTCCCTTGCCAGAGTTTCGTCCAGCTGGAGGAGGTCAGACTCGTGTCTGTGGCAGCAGCCTCCATTTTGTGATGCTGAGGCTCTGTTTAACTTTAACCGGGTAAAGCAGTAACTACATGTCTTCTCCCTCTAGAAGGGTGGAATGCTGCCCCCACCGCCAGGACTGGCAGGGGGGGGGGGGGGTAGTATTCCAAAGTGTTTGACACCTTACACAACATGTTTTGATAAAGCCAAACCAAAGTTAGCATTAACCGTGAGGATTATAATGCACTTAAGAGTATATGGTATGGCTATATCATAGAACAGCTTTAAGGACATGATTCCGATAGCTGCAGACGGGCTCAGCTCATGCTAGAGCACCTAATCACATAAAACCAAGCAGTCTGCCTTCAGGATTGTCAAGGCCTGCCATAGGAGTGACTTATAGGTATATATGTGTCTATATATAAGGGTTAATATAGGAATACTATATCTAAGAAAGGGGTGATTACACCACCTTGCCCAAGCTGAGTGATCAGCCTGTGGTGTCAGTTTGGATGGCCAGCCAGGGGTGGCAAAATTCATGCTGCAGCCCCTGGTAGGCCTTGGATGCACCTATGCCCTGGGCAGCTAAGGTACACTATACAGGGGCTCACAAAGTGACCCAATATCCAATTAGATATGTACCTAAAGTGCATGGAGTCCATTTTACAGAGAGAGCAGATAGCCTGGGGCACTGAATAGCAGGATCCCAGGCCAACTAAGTCAAAAACCAGCTAAACTCTAGGCAAAAAGTTGGGGTAACCATATAGTCAGATATCCACCTTCCTAATCCTTATACACAGAAAAAACAGGAAGTGACATACAGGAACAGGAAGCGACATACAGGAATAGGAAGTGACAAAACAGGAAGGAGAGGTGTAGCTATCTTGGATAGGGAAAGGAGTGAAGTGCAATAATATGGCCCCCAAGGAAGAGGGATTACCAGACACCCACACCAGGTGAGTGTAATGTCCCAAGGTGCCTCAGGAAGCAGATGGACTGCTGTGCAAGTATGCAGAGTACCCGAAAACCAACAGGCATCGCGGGTGCTTTCCGATACGCCGTTGAAATGGCAACAGCGGGCCGCAATGCTGTACCACGCGGCGCCCCCAAAGAGGTGGGAGGGGCGCCGCGGGCTGCACCACGGCCGACAAAGAGGAAAGAGGTGACGCTGCGGGTCGCGAGTCGGTTCACGGCATAACAACATATGTCTGTTGAGATAGTGATGAGATGATTTAGTTGCTTGGCTTAAGTGACTAAAGGACGCATTGTGAGGAGGGTAGAGCTACAGGATTTAGAAGGATGGTAAAGTACTGCATTCCATCTGGCCAGAGGTGACAGCACTAGTGCTTGTACTGCTGGTCGGAAAGAAAAGTTCCAGCTTTTTACAGTAGGTGAAGTTGAACGGAGAGTTTAGGTTAGTTTAGAGTTATGTACAGATATATTAAAGTTATGATCCCTAAAGAAGTCAAAAGATTTGGCACAGGGAAACAAAGCTGGAGAGAGTACCATAGAACTTTTTTGGGACTGAGCTAGTCACTGGACCAGAAGAGAAAAAAAAACTGTTTTAGTCCGGTTCAATTTTAAGAACAATATACACATCCAGTTAGTAAATTTATCAATAAGTTAAATCATATTAAAAAAACTAGCAGAGCTATAAGGTCTCAAATAGAGCTTAGTATTGTGCACTTATATTTAAAGGGATTATTTTTTATCAACCTAATGCAAAGGATGTCCATGTGTTTGTTGAATAGATTGAGAACTGATCCTTGTGGGGACACCAGATTTGAAGGGGAAGTGAGGAGGACACAAATGGGTCCATTCCCACATACTGAGATCTTGCCGTCATATTAGTCAGTTGTTTCTGGGTCGGCCACACGATTGAGGTATGCCAATACTAAAAAGCTCAAAACTTTGTGAATATGTACATACCTTTGGAAGATAATATCCCTCTCTGGAAATGTAAGTAAAAATGGTTTTATCAAATTTACCATTCTTATTACAGTCCTAGAATTTCTGGGGAAAGTGCTACTTCCTCCAAAATAGTCCATAAGGCGTATTTACTATTTATTCCAATCCTTGTATATTTTGGTGAAAGTTTAAATTTGTCCAGATAATATAAGAAAGGTTAGTGATAATTTTACTTTGCCGAAAGTGTTTTCCTGGGGCAACAAGCAAGGCAAAAAACACAGAAACACTGAGATATGAAGAGGCTGAAAAATTTACAAAACACGCTGTAGCTAATTTCAACTGATTTGATGCTGAATCATGGTTCTTGTTGGAATTTAAAAAAAATAAGTAAATCAATTTAGAAGAAGTAATAAAAATATATCTTCATTTTCTAGGCTGCAGTGGATTCTTGAGAGGACCCCTTTCTTGTGCCTATCCCCATTGCAACAATGAAAACGCCAACAACCACAAAATACTAAGTTCTGACACAAAGCATGATGGACACTTAAGGAAGCAATGTCTGAAGGGATTAACCTAAGTAAGCATATGGCTAACGGAGGCTGATCCCAAGCCCACTCTGTGTGTCTCTGTGTGTAGACAAAGCAAGAAGGCTTTAGTTTATACCAGACCTTAAAGCGTTACATGCAAAAAATCATGATTCAGAAATTGTACTGTCTAAAATTATGCAATTTACCTGAAAACTGTATGAGTTAGTGCATGAGCTGCAGACAGCATAGCTTGGGAAAAAGTACAGTATTTGTAAAGCGCAAATT
This sequence comes from Lissotriton vulgaris, assembly GCF_964263255.1. Taxonomy (NCBI): domain Eukaryota; kingdom Metazoa; phylum Chordata; class Amphibia; order Caudata; family Salamandridae; genus Lissotriton; species Lissotriton vulgaris. The sequence continues at coordinate 1,079,901,208 of NC_141694.1, read as the reverse complement.
AATCACCCCCAAGGGTCTCAAGGCACTGCGGGCCGTCGGGAAGGTTAAGCAAGCTGTTGCCCACAGTCACATGTTGCTGGGCTGAAATGCTGCTGGGGATCAAACTGTGAGCTCTGCATTCTGGAGTCAGCCGCCCTGGCCACTACGCCACACCTCTTCCTCTGGAAAATAACTGGACACCACACCACCTGTTTGTGAGATGTACCACTTCATGCACTTACTTGTCAATGGCGGTCTCTAGTTGGCAGTGGTTTGCAGTAAAGTAGGGACCCTCACTATAGTCAGGGTAAGGGAGTCAACACAGCTAAGATTACCCATGTTCACCTCGTTGGTATCTTACCATGAGAAGTCAGGCTTATCTCAGAGGCAATGTGTTAAGTATTTGTACCCACACACACAGTAATACAGTGAAAACACTACAAAGGAAGTCCACATCAGTTTAGAAAAATAGCCAATATGTATCTGAATAAAACAAGACAAAAACAACAAAAATCAAAATACAAAAGTCAAAATATAATTTTTAGGAGCGCTCGCGGGCACCAAATCAAAATGGCTGCCCGCTAGTTTTCCTCTGCGGGGACCGAGGATATTTATTCTTCACGGTCCGGTGACTCCTGCTTATTAGCATATCTTCTTGTTGGAAGAGGTGTCGGATGGGGCGGGGAGCGGTGAGGTAAGCCTAATAGACCTAAATTTGGCCTTTATCATTTTTTTAGGATTTTAGCCTGCCACTCCCACCTCATCAGGAGATGCTACCGCCATTTTAGGCAGTTCATTCCCTACTCTGATTAGTTGCCTTGGGAGTTATTCTCCTCATAAGAAATATACTTTTTTAACCTTTACAATGGCCCACACTACTCTCTGCTGAGGGGTACTTAGTCATCCACCCCATTGTTCTCCCTTTGTTATGCCTGGGTGCGCTTCTTGCTGCTGCTTTTTGAGGACTGTTTTCATCAAACTGTGTTTTAAAATGATTGATGCGAACTCCTCTAAGTCTTTGACTTCCTCTGTTTCTAATGCTGCTGCACGAAAAGAGTCAGGTAGCAGTGCTAATAAAACAGTTAAAAATGACCCCTCCCCACGTACAAAATCACAACTACCCTTCACCTTGGAAGGTGTTATGGAGGAAGTGAGAAATATGAGACACTTCATAGTGGAGACAAGTGCATCCATTCAGCGTATTGAGGAAAAGCGGTCCATTCTCGATTCACAAATCACGGAGGTGAAACAGAGGGTTAGTGATGCAGAGGATGTCATTGCAAAAGTCTCATATTTGACCAAGACAGTGACGCAGCTAAAAACACTGGCTAAACATTTAGAAAATTGTAACCGTCAGAATAATTTACACATTTGTGGCATTCCGGAAGGTCAAGATATGATTACATTTCTGAACTTGCACATTCCAAAAATTGTTGGTCTGAAATCTATCGGACAATTTGAATATCCAGAGGGCCCATCAGATTGGTCCTTCACCTTCTGCATCATCCAGTAGACCTAGAGGGATTATTGCTCTGTTTCTACAGTATTCTGACCTTATGGACAACCTCACTACTTCCAAACAACGCAAAGATGCTCTGGGCTGGTCATAAAGTGTTTTTAGTCTGGATGTTTCCAAGGCCACTGCTACGAGGCACAAATAACTTTTGGACTTGAGACCAGCATTAAGATCCATGAATGCTCTGTATGGGCTCATTCACCATGTTTTTTTAAGGTCCCCTACAGGGACAAGATGACCACCTTCGAAGATCCAAAGGAACTCAAGTTGTACATCCAAGAGCATAAAGGAGGAGATATGGAGCTTAGTAAAACTTGATTTGCTTTGTCATATTCTTATGCTTCTTATTGATTTCAATGTTCCTTTTCAGGTTCTACTTTTTCTGGGGCCATTGAGGTTGTTATAGTATCCGTTGATGTTCATCTGTTCACAATCTCCACCCTCTGTAATTGTTGTATCAAGTTTTTCCTGTATGGTAAGTTTGTTTGATGTATTTTTTTCTGTCTATTTGGATGTAGCTCTTCTATGTTAGATGTTTCCTATTTTATGGCTGCCCGACTCTATTTGTTTTGTACTTATACTCTTTCTTGGCTCCCTCATGGACTGGTCATTTCTGTCTCGTTCCCCCGCTCCATTCTATTAACATCCTGTTTCTCCTTTACCAAGATGATTATGAGTAAATTCCCACGACTTTCCGTCATCTTTTAATTTTTCTTCACATTGGGGAGTTTTTATTTTCTCTCTACCATTTTGTGTCCTTTCACTACTTTTACTTTTTCCTTTTCTTCATTCCTTCTCCCTTTCATCAATCATATGCTGCTTTGTTCTCCTTTTATTCACCACTTAACAATTTTGCTCATCCACTTATATATTGAATCAAATGTATTAACGTTTCATGAGGTTATCAAGTACTGCTTATGGTTAATCTAAGTGCTGTTTCCTGAAATGTAAAGGGTCTCCAAAACCCTGTTAAAAGATCAGATTGAAATGTCAGATCACCTTCTTATAGGAGTTGCATCTTAAAGACAATTATATTGATGGATGTGCAGACAATGGGTGGGTTCTGTATTAGTTCCTCTGCTGTTAAAATATGAATGGTGCTCTAATTCTGTTACATAAATCTTAGCATCTTCAGTTGATCAATGAAACTAAGGGTGATGCTGGTAGATGGTTATGTTTGACCTTAAAAATTAAGGACTTTCCTCTCTCACTATGTAATGTCTATGGCCCAACTGGGGTTGACTCCCAGTTCTGGGACCATTTTTCCTCTTTCTTATGTGCTTGTTCTTCCGATAATTTAACAGTAGGAGGTGACTGTAATCAACTAATAGTCCCCTTTCTAGACCATTGTTCCCAGGTTAGATATATCTCCAATAAATTGCAAAAATCCTTTTGAAGGGCTATCTCCTCCAGGGGTCAAATGAATGCTTGGAGATTGGCACATCCTGACATGTTAGAAATCACATATTTCTCCCCTGTCCATGCCCCACATTGCAGAATAGATTATTTATTTGTCACACAAACAGTTCTCCAATCTGTATCCAATGTTGAGATAGGTTCCATTTTAATTTCCGACCACGCTCCTGTCATTTTAGACTTAGACACCCCTAAAAACATTTCTTGCTCTAATAGATGGAGATTCAACAATGCACTACTGCTAGATAAACATTTCACTGATGATTTTACATGCTTTACGAATTATTTCTTTGCAGTTAACTTACTGCAGATTCACTGTTTAATTATATATGGAATGCCTTCAGAGCAACTACAAGAGGTTTTATCATAGATTTTGTTGCTAAGAGGGAAAAAACTACTTCTAAACTCCACCTGTTAAAGCAAATTAAAGAGCTAGAGCATAAGTTCTTTTCCTCTAATAATTCTGATACCCTGTCTAAATTAATTAAAGCCAAATTCCAGTATGATAAACAGTCTTGGAGTGATGCCTGTTGTGCTCTACTTAAAATTAACGAACAAATGTATGGCAGACACAATAAAACAGTTAAAGCATTAGCTAATTCTTTAAAAATAAAGAAGCAGAAATCTAAAATACACGTCATTATGGATACTTATGTAGTTAGTCAAACTACTGACACTAAAATATTAGATAGCTTTTTGCAATATTATACTAAACTATATTCTCCAGAACTCTCCCCAACAGCTGATCAATAACACACTTTTTTTATTCTATCCCCAAATCATCGGGTCATACATCTGACCTCTCTATTTTAGATACTGAGATAACAGAGAAGGATCTTTATCATGCCCTATTTCAACTTCCTAAAGATAAGGATCCAAGACCCAATGGGTTTTCTATCCAATTTCATGCACATTTCTCACATCTTTTGCTTCCAAAACTTTTACTTTTAATTTCCCACTTCACCACACATCAATGTACACAAGGAAGGTTTGCCCAAGCTATGCTTTGCTTACTTCACAAAAAAGGTAAAGATCTATCACATTGCGGGAATTATAGTCCTATTTACCTTATTAACACTGACTACAAGATATTCGCTAAGGCTCTCGCTTTACTTATTAAGCAGGTTGTTCCAGACTTGATTGACATTCACAAATCAGGAATTGTAAAGGGTCATTTTCTCTCTGATAATTCCAGAACTTTTCTTAATATAATCCATATGGCATCTAAATCTGATATACCATATGCTGCTATAACTTTAAATGCTGAAAAAGCCTTTGATCAGGACATTTGGATTACATGTTTATCACCTTGCAATAGTATGGGTTTGGTTCTGGTACTGTTAGTTACATTAATCTTTTGTACTCTCAATCTTCTACTTCTATTTTTGTTGATGGCAAACAGTCCTTTTATTTTCCCTTTTACGGAGGAACCAAACAAGGATGCCCTTTCTCCCCCTTCTTTTGATTTTTCTGGGTTTAAATACAAACAAATTGAAGTGAAATTCACTGCTTATGAGGATGATATTTTACTTTATTTGTCCAACCCACAAACCATGTTTCCCGCCTTTTGTTCTCTTTTGGACAAGTTTTCTTCAGTTTCAGGATAAAAACTCAATATAGAGAAGTCAGAGGTATCGCCATTAAATAAGTATCGTCTTCCTACCATGTTTCATAGTACAGGGTTTGCCTCGAATTTTAAGCTCATCAAATGTTTAGGCATTTTTTATTCTAATACTTTAAAAGGAACTATCCAATTCAATTTAGATCAGGTTATGGAAAAAATTACTAATATGTCCCTTAATTGGTCTCTTCTTTTTCTGTCCTGAAAGGGGAGACTAGCCACTCCTAAAAGGATGATGTTACCAATCATTAATTTTTATCTATCCATGCTTCTGGTCAAGCTCCCTCTTTGTTTTTTTTTTGTTTTTTTTTTTTAACTCCAGCAGCCTAAGAATAGTGGAGGGGTAATCTTCCCAATCTTAAACATTAATATTTGGCTTTCTCTCTTAAGCAAGCTTGGACCTCTCTTTCTTCTCATTCTTTAGATGAACCTACAGTCTGGAGTCTCCTACAATGAGTCCAAAGTGCCCCGTTCTCATTTGAGGAGTCGGTACACATTTCTCAAGCAACTAGAGCTTTTTTTTACACCTTTACATGTGCATTCTTTTTCTATTGTCATTCCCCCACATAAAATATTTTTACAAACTCCATTATGGTATAATAAATACATTAAATTAAATTATCGAACTCTTTTTTGGAAGGAATGGATCAACAAAAAAATAATGGTCATTGACCATATTATTTTCCGTTTCTGTGCTAGAATTCAAAGACATTCAATCTAAATATGGTGAGTCATCCTATTATGCAGCCCATTATCTGCGCTTAAGGTGTATTCTTCCACAGCTTTTTTCGCAGGTCTCCTCCACATCATTTCATCTTTCTCCTAATTCTGCTTCCTTTGACTTCTCCACACATGTTAAGGTGTCTAATATATATATATATATATATATATATATATATATATATATATATATATATCCCCAGGATGGCAGACAAATCCAAAGCGGAACTACAATGGAGCTTGACTTCCATCAAGAAGTTTCCCAATGCACCTCAGATGCAATTTGGTTCAAGATGCACACCACTTCCCATTCTGCTGCTACTACTCACTACTCAAGCATTTCTTTTCTTCTACAATAAACTGTATTATACTCCCACACATCTTTATAGGTCTCACCTTATTTCACATACTAATTGCTGGTCTTGTGCCTAAGAGAATAGCGATTTTCTTCACATGTTTTTCGAGTGCCCTCGAGTTAAAAGGTTTTGGTCTCAGCTTTGGGATAGAATTAATACTATTTTATCTGCAAACATTACATTTAATATTATACATCTTTTTTGGGGTGGTTCTTCCCCCATTTGACATTCTCACATGGCAATTGGGAAATTCATTGATCGTGAGGTGAGGTGCAGGAAAAGCAAGCAATACGTTGGTTTCTTACTACACAGGAGAGGTGATGTGTGAGTTCCTTCCTGGCAGGGTGAAATGATGTGTTGGTTTCTAGACATGCAAATAGTTTCCTTGCTGAGGTATGGTGTAAATAAAGAGTCAGTGAATGTGTGTGGGTACTGCACACTTTAATCTTGGTCTAATTCGTTTGTGTGATTTGTGTGCTACCTTTGATTGGTGCCTACTAACACCTTTTCAACATATGTATAGGGCCTGGCCCCTATTGGCTGCCAGGGCTCAAAAGTGCACTACTTGCAAAGAACAATTACTCTGTTTTTAGCATTTCAATTTGTATTTCAATCCATTAGTATTCAATTCATTGCATAGTCAACAAACATGTTCATCATAACATAATTATAATACAATCGAAGTCAATAATATAGTGACATAAATCAAAACATATTAAATACATCAACCCAATGCATTTCGAGGCTAGACGGCCCCTTCGTCAGGGGTCTGTTAAAGAAAAAGAAAAGGAAATCTTATTACTCTTGGTGCTTGTAAGTTTCACAGTTGCTATCCTTATTCAACATCATTAAGTTAATTAAGCTATTTTATTCTTACCTCAACCTCTGAGATAAGGTTTTTTTCTTTTAACGAGATTGGTTGCATTGCGATCTGCATAAAGACATAGTAATTAATTTAATGATACTTTTTTTGTGGAAGGTTAAATTATTCATAACGTGAGTTCTTGCGTTTACCTGTTTTCTAATTTAAAAAATGATCTGAAATAAGCAAAGAAGTTTCTTTGTTGTAGTCTCTTATAGGTTATTTACGTGAATCCTTATTATTAGCCCGATGGTAGTTTAAGGCTCACCTGTTAGTATCGTAGTGTCGTTCTTATGTATGGTATTCTCCCTATTTGTAACAGAAAAATTATTTAGACAACTTTCAAATTCCCGGCTTTAATATGTTTATTTCTTAAGAGTCAAATGAGTTACCTGCGAGCCTAAGCATGTAGCGTCGGTCTCGCTGTCTGTAACAAAATTGAGTGGTGCTGGAAAAAAGAGAGGAAACCCAATTTTTTGAAGGTTCTTTCATTTGTTTGTTTTCAAGTGGGAACTAAAAATAACAGCAGATGTTTACCTTATGAAAAGCGAATCGAAGACTTTATTCTCATCAACTTCGTGCTTTCTACAGCGTCCTATACAAAAATTTAAAACGTACAATTTCAATAAGCGAGAACTACTTCAAAAATCAGCGTGCCTCTGTTTACTAGGGTTTAGAAAGATCACCTGCGGTCCTATGCTGCGAGGCTTCGGTTCCGCAGTGCCTGTAGTATTGCAGCTGACTGCAAAATAAACAAATGACGGTGAAAATTTTTAGTTTAGCGTTCCGACACTGTTGCGAGGCTAATGTTTACTTTTCTAACGCGCTGCGCTGAGCTTTTTCGTCTTACCGAGTGGTCTTGGTTAGCCTGCCGAACGAGGTTCCTCCGTGTTGTTTTTGTTCGCATCTGAGGTTTTAAGTCCTTTATTTATGTTTTGTTGGTTTCCGCCAACGGTATGGTAAAAGGACTAATAGTAGGTAATAGAAGAGGGCTACAGCTTTAGGCACGGTGGCCATTTTTAAGTGATCTAGAAATATTATCGGTAGAACTTACTCGAATAATGAATTGTCTTTTAGAAATGCCGTTATTCTATGTTAAAGGACATCAGTTTTTAGACATTTCAACCAGTATTAATAGTTTGTTCTGGAGTATTATAAATGATTATTATGGGATATTATGAGGAATTTCACTGAAAAATCTTTAATCAAGTGACTTATAAAGGTACCCGGGTACATTGCTGTCTTTGCAGAAACCATACAATAATAATAATAGATTCAACAATGCTTAATTAAAGTTATACAACATCAATTAAACATTTTTCACAACCTACATTTCATATTTACTAGGTACATATTGGTTTGCAAATTGTTTAGCTGCCTACCTATTTACACTATAAAATTCCCAATCTGATTTGAGTATGTACCTATATTTACTATAAGTGTCTTGTTTTTTAGTGGTGAGTGTGTTATTTCGGATTCTTATGTGTTTGGGTTTTGTTTAGTGCATCGCGGGTCTGAAGTCCGGGTGCTTAGGACTCTCCACCTTTCTTTCTGCTTATAGAAAACAGATCATCTCCATTTTGTCATTGAGTCCACAAGGTAGTAAATAAAGAGTCGGCACAGAAGGACAATGCATCAAAAATCCAGATGCATTGTGTCAATGTGGTAGTGGCAATGCATGCACTGCATCGATATTTCAGCCTTGACCAGGTGCTGCATCGGAGTCGGAGTGGGTGCCATGGACGTCAGTGACACAGTGCTCGGGACTGATGCTACAGTGATTTTTCTAATGTGCTGCAATGTTGAGCTGGGGCCTGCAATGAAAACCTTGGTTGATGCTTCCAGTGGGAACCACGCTTTATTGCAGGAAGCGGAGATGTGTTGATCTTTTGCAGCGATGCGTTGAGAAAAGAGGCGCTGGGAGTCAATGCGTGGATTTTCTCTTTAAAATCATAAGATTCCACTTCCAAGGACCCAGGAACTGGATTTGGCACCACTTGGCAAATCAGGATTCTCAGCAGAAGAGCCCAGGCACTGGTAGAGGAAGTCTTTGATGGCCCTGAGACGTCTTAACAGGAGGCAAGCCGACACAAGGCCTTGGAGATTCTTGGAAGCAGAATGTAGAAAGCAAAGTTCAGTCCGTTCACTCACAGGAAAGAAGCAGAAGGCCAGCACAATGAAGCAACAGGAAGAGTGGCAGTCCCTCCTACAGCATCCAGCTCTTCTTCTTGGCAAAATGTCATTGGTCCCTAAGTGTTCCGATTTTGTGGTGTCAGAGGTCCAATAATTATAGCCCTTTCTGCCTTTGGAGTATAAAGGCTTCAAAGGAAAGTCTTTGCAGTGCACAAGACCCTGGTGTTTCCTGACCTGGTTCCAGACACTCTACAGGGGGTGGAGACAGCTTTATGTGAGGGTAGGCAGAGCCCTACTGAGGTGTAAGTGACAACTCCTCCCACCACTCAAGCTCAAGAAGGCCCATCAGCACACCTTAGTTCCCTTTGTATGACTGACTAGACTGAATGCACAAGAGATCAACTGTCAGCCAACCCAGACGTGTATTCTGCAGAAAGGCAGAATCACAGAATGATTTAGCAAGAAAATTCCCACTTCCTAAAAATGGCATTTTCAAAAGTACAATATAAAAACCAACTTAAACATTTTTTATTTTTGAATTGTGAGTTCAGAGACCCCATACTCCAAATCTCTATCTGCTACCAATATTAAATTACACTTAAAAGATTTTTCAAGGCAATCCCCATGTTATTCAGTGGGAGAGATAGTCCTTGCAATAGTAAAACACAAAATTAGTAGTATTTCACTATTGGGACATGTAAAACACACCACTGAATGTGCTACCTTTTAGATACACTGCACCCTGGCCATGGGGTTGCCTTGGGCCTACCTTATAGATGACTTCCATGAAGGAAAAGGGAAGGTTTGGGCCTGGCAAGTGGGTGCACTTAAGTGAAGGAACTATAACACGAGGTGTCCTAGAAAGAGCACACACATCAATGCCTTCAGGCTTCTATGGACTCAATATTTATATATTTCAATAGAGTCCAAAACAATGATCCATCTTGTGTGCTGTTAGCTTGAATTTTATTCAGTTTCTTTTAGAAAAGAGTTCACAAATGTTTACATCACAATTGTTGGTGCCAGAGATGTAGTCTCAATAACAAAAGGCACATTTCAATCACAGTTGCTAAAAAGACCAATGCATTTCGAGTGAGATTCTCCCTTCATTGATTGTAGCTACAATTAAAGAGAAATCACTGATTGTATTACTGAAATCACAATTATTTTAAGGACAGAAAGGCAACCATGTGAAAAAATAACAACACAATGTAAAATACCAATATGAATAACAGTCATCATAGTAAAAAGTATCCAATGTGTGAACAACAGAAGTGCCAACCCCCTCAAACAGACTGGGGTGCAAATGAAGACCAAACAAAAACTGAAAAAACTGAAGGAAAAGGGGGATTATGAGTCCCAGCATGCACCTGATTTGACAAACAAGAATTACCTGTAGGGTCTCCCACCATGTGAAAGACCAACTAAGTGCACTGTGACAACAGCATTACCTTTCTTAATGATAAAAGTGAGTATGCCTAAACTACATGCTTAACATGCGGAAGGTATAGAGAACAGCCAAACCTTCAAAGTCACAGAAAGTGACTGAACCACGTCAATAAATCACAGTCAAGTTGATCGGCTTAAATGAAGGTTGGAAATGCATAACATAGTCAGTGTACCCAGTGCATTGACGGTAAGAAAATACCTGAGCTAATGAAAAGGGCCAGGTCAATCTAAAAAAAAAAAAAAAATCGAAACGTCATGTTACAAGATGGGCTTCAATTAACCTGGTTGGAAAAGCAACCTGCATAAAAGCGAGACTCACTGGAGACAAAAATCTTAAGGATGTCCTGCAGCAGGACACGAGTGAATGAACTCGTGTTTGGTCGACCCAGGTGGTGTCTATAAGGACGTGAGCTCACGTACACCATATAGAAACTGAAAGCAGACTCGACATGGTGAATGAGAAAAGCAGCGCTGGAAAGGCCCAGTAAAGTCAGAAAAAAAATTGCCAGACCATCAAATTGCTATGCAAAAAATGAAGAAGAAGGAATATAACTGCTTTAATCCACAGTTGCTTATGTGTAAATAAAAACGATATTGTGTAAACATAAAGTGTGCTAAGCAAGTACTCAGTAAAACTCCTTGAGAAATATGTCTGCCAGCAATGTCATAGGTCACAAATATATTAGAGATAATGCTCTATGTAAAACTGACAATGATATTTGGATTAAATGCACCATATACATAATCAAAATGAGGCTCCTGTGGGCCTGTGCCCACCATAGATATCTTGCGAGTTTCAATAGAAATGTTACATGTGTGTAGCTGAGAAATAGTTTTCAGTGCACAATGTCAGATGCTATATGTGTCATAAGTCATCTTTCCATGCTGAGAGGCTTATGGTAAAAAGTACAATCAATATTGATGTGAGGTAAAAAGTACTGCAAACACATAAATTGGCCCTATGAATGCTTGGGCATGAGCATCACTCCTAATGTGAACAGAGTGGATGTGAATCAAATAACTTGCACTTAGAATTTTATTCAACAACCAAGATACTGGACAATATATACCAATTGGAATATATAATTAGTACATCATAGGCATTAGCAATTTAGCATCATGAAACTTGTGAGAATGCTTATCTTTCAAGAAAGTTAACATAGTACCTAAGAGCATATTAAATACAAGCATTGAAATGATTCAAAAACTGTTGGTGCACACAGTCATGCATGAGGAAAGTGAAAGCCTTTACATATGTGTAACAGCTCATTCGCACTGAGCATATGAAGGAAATATCATATGAGTGCTAAACAAACGGTTGGATGATTAATGTGACACAGGAGTACCCTCGGACAATATGGCCTATGCTGACACATTGTATATCAAACACAACATACTAAACCCATTTGCTTCAAGAAAAAATTGTGTAAAAGCTCAACACAAAAATAAATAGAATATACCTGTAATAATGGTGTGCATACACTCTATGAAAAAAACAAAGGTACAGTGAACTGCAAATAGTTTCACCATTGGAGATGAGTATGTACCATCAGAAAATGGAAGGGAAATAGGGAATTAGGTATAAGAAAACATGTCAATTCCAGCTTGTCATTCAGACCCCTAGGAATTAGAGTGTTGAGAAACTTGATCCAATGTGTTGCTTATTGTGACAGGAGTTTCTGTGTGTTGATTTCCGGGTTGACTGGTAACACCAGAAATCTAAGTTGTGCGATGTTATGGTTATATTGTCCAGCCAGTGGGCTACAAGAGGTGAGTTCCTATTCTTAAGTCTGATTATGCTCTTGTGCTCCATGACTCGCATTGGACCTTGTGGCGCTGATTATTGAAGAGTTATATCAGGTACTGTCAGGATTAGCAGCAGAGATTTATGAGCTAAAAAGCAATCTGGAGAAGAGTGTGGAAGTGGATATTTGACAAATAATATTGAATGACAAATTCAAAACTTGACACATACACAAAGGAAATTCATGAACTCAAGATTCAGAAGTTTAAAAGACATTCCATTGACTATAAACTAGTTGTATGCGAGTTCATTGACTCATTTCTTGCTGCTGGATATTCTTATGCTTTTTGTCTCTGGTGGGTCTTGGTTTTAAATCAGTCGTTTTTCCAACCAGATTAATTGAAGTGCATCTTGTAATATGGAGTTTCTAAATATTTCTTTTGTTTCAAGATTGACCTGGCACTTTTCATCGGTGCACTGGGTACACTAATTATATGATATGTTTGGTAGTTTCTCACTGTTTTCATTTTTCCTCCATCTACAGCCTTCATTTCATTCATTTAACTCAACAGTGATTTATTGACATGGTTCAGTCACTTTCTGTGACTTTGAAGGTTTGGCTGTTCACCATGTCTTCTCCATGTTTTGCATGTAGTTTAGGCAGGCTCACTTTTAACATGAAGAAAGGTAATGGTGTTGTCACAGTGCACTTAGTTGGGTTATCACGTGATGATAGATACTACAGGAAATTCTTGTTTCCTTCTTGTTTGTCACACCTGGTGCATGCTGGGACTCATAGTCCCCCTTTCCCATTCAGTATTTTTCAGTTTTCATTTGGTCTCCATTTATGCACAAGGCTGCTTGAAGGGGTTGATACTTCCGTTGTTCGCTTATTGGATGCATTTTTACTATGATGGTTGATATTCTGCATGGTTTTGGAATTTTTTCACATTGTTTCCTTCCTGACTTTGAGTTAATGATACAATTTGAATATTATAATCAGTGATTTCTGTTTAATAGTAGCTACCCCTGATGAAGGGAGAATCTCACCCGAAATGCATTGGGTTTCTTGAGCAACTTTGATTAGCTTTTCCTTTTGTTATAGAGACTACATCTTTGACACCAACAAATGTGATGTTAACATTTGTGAACTCTTTTCTGCAAGCAACTAAATAGATTTCAAGCTTACAACACACAAGATGAATTCTTGTTTTTCACTCTATTGAAATTTATATAGATATTGCGTACATGAAAGTCTGGGGGCATTGCAATGCGTTGTGTTTCTCGGACATTCCCATGTTCTAGTTCCTTCACTTCAGTTTACCAGTGGCCTTGAGAAGAGCCTTTTTCAGTACTGCAAGCAAAGTTTGTTTAAATGGGTTAAAATTGTTTACAGTAGCTACATTTGTTTACTCAAGTACATTATAACCATTGTTTTTAATTCAATTGGGTGCATTTGCCAGTTCGAAATAACAGTGTAAAACTGCACACACAGACACTGCAGTGGCAGGTCTGAGACATGTTTGCAGGGCTACACGTCTGGGTGGCACACTCAGTGCTGCAGGCCCACTAGTAGCATTTGATTTACGGGCCCTCGCCACACCTGAAGCACTTTACTGGGGGCTTACTAGTGAACCAAATATGTGAATAATGGATTAACTAATCATCAATACAATTTAGACTGAGACCATATGCACTTTAGCAATGGTTAGCAGTGGTAAAGTGCCAAGAGTTCTAAAGCCAACAAAAACAGGTCGAAAAAAATAGGAGGAAGAAGGCAACATTTTTGGGGATAAACTTGCAAAAAGGGCCCGGTTCAATAGCTTTCATTTCTAAAAGTCAGTTACCCAGTGTTATAGCATTAGTAATTATATATGTTTGCTAAAAGAAATACAGTGGATCTTGATATAACTTACTGTCACATGATGAGGAACTATCTAGCAACAGTAGCAAAATGATGTGTGAAAGTAGCTTCCCAAAAGTTGTGAGAGATAATAGGTTATTAGACTTTACTTAATCCAGTTTCCACTATGATTGTAACACACATATTGGTATTCTATATGTACGTGGCAGAGCTCTCACTATGATGGATGAGGATGCAATTGATTATCAACTATATGCCACTGGGCTACTGTATTTATTACTATTTATTAAGATACTATTCATTACCATCTTCAGAGAGCAGTTGGAATTTGGAGCCAGGACTTTAGTCTACTCCACCCCACTCTACACACACAGTGGTTCAGGATGCAGCGTACTGTGCCCAATTTGCCATAACACCATTTGTGTACTTCAATCCTTGTTCCTTTAATGCAATGCTGTACAATTTTCCTATGGAGTTTTAGCAAATGATACCTCAATTGTCAAGACATGCCTAAGACTACAGCCACCACTACATAGGTGGTGCATGACCATTCTGGTCAGATTCGGGGCTTGTACACTATATTGAATGCAGCTGCTTGCTCTATTACAACAAAAATTGGTACTGTGACCAAAATGACATTATCCGATGGACGTAAAGCACTGAGAGGCAGCTTTCAGCTCCAATACACACTTCAGAAATACAACAAATAAATGCAGAATATCTCCACTGTGGGCACCTCATGCCTTAGTATTAGTTTAGGTTCATTGAAGACTTGAAAAAACTAATAAAGCCATCTTAAGCAAAACAGATTTTGGCTGTTCTCAGGCATGGTTTATTGTTAAGTCCAAGGTATTTGTATAAATCATATAAATGAATGCAAAGCCCAATGTTAATTTAATGTATACATATTCTAATTATATTAGTATGTTCAGTTAGTCTTTATTCGATTATAAACAATCATAAAAGACACATATACAAACAACATTAAAAACAAAATTGAACTTAATAAAACATATAAAATATCAGAAGATAAAAAACACTTTAAAATCCATTTGCATATCTAATTTCAAATACATATAGAAAGACTTTTATCATCAAAGATAAATAAAGTCATGACGAAAGGGTAGAACCATATTTAGATGTAACAAGAGGTTCGCAAATGTATAAGCACAAATTAGCGTGTTTAAGTTAGAGAATACTAAAGCACCAAAGCTCAAAAACACCTATTACAAGATGACAAATAAGATATTAAGATAATTACATGATTACATAATGCCCTGCATCCTGATCCTTCTTATGGCCCACGTCCAGCTCCAAAATGTTGCCATAGCAACAACTATGACTTCGCTGGTGTCAGACTTTAAAATACGCAAAGCCATTTGGGAGGATCTTGTTCCCATTTTGGCGCAAACTGGCTTAAGCCATTTTTGGCGAGGCGCCTTATATGCAGGGCAAATAAAGAGGATGTGCGGCAAGGTCTCTTCCACACATGGGCAAGCCTGGCAGTATAAATCTAGATCAGTCCCCCAGTTTTTAGTGAACGATTTTATGGGGGCGCTTCCCACTCTAAATTGGTGGTAGAGCTTCCTATCTCCAAAACTGGTGATGGTGTCCCAATAGGCCTCCATTCTGTGCTCTATTTTATGACCCAGAAAGAGGCCTGTTAAGGAATCTCCATTCACCTGGGAAAAGGACTTCTGCCAAACCATCTCCCTGTTTAGGGCTTTGAATTCCATTTTTGAGGGGAAAGAATTCCCTTCTGGGTCCAGCCATAAATGGTTGAGGCCCATATCCAATAAGGTAACCTTAATCTTGTGTAACCATGACATTTTATTGGATTTATCAGCTTCTCTAATGTCCTTAAGTGCATGCGAATAAGGAGCCAGCTCCGGGGTGGTCCAAAGCCATCGTCAATAGGCAAGAGGTCTAAAACCCGCTGCCTCTTCAAAGGAAATACACCCAAGATCCATCAATAACGGCCTTAAAGGTGTGTACAGCGGGAGACCAGTCAGTGCCCTCAAAAACCTATTCTGTGCTTGGACTAAAGGAGATAACTTTTCGAATCCCCAGAGTTCAGCTCCATAAATTATTGAGCCTTTAACCTTTTTTTGAAAAATAGCCATAACCGGAGCCACTGGTTTGGTTAAGTATAAACGGTGTTCTTTTAGGAGGGCCCCCTCTAGTTGGTTATGCTTTACAACCAGTAAATCCACCTGTGGCTTCCAATTCAGTCTTTTGCCCATTGTGACCCCTAAGTAAGAAAAGAAACACTTCGTTCAAGGATCACATTATTCATTTTTACTCTGGCTTTCACCGATTTACCTTTGTGCAAGATCATGAACTTGGTCTTATTGACATTGACTACAAGTTCATGGTCATTACAAAAAAGAATAAATCGGTCGAGGGCTCTTTGCAGACCAGCTTGTGTTTTAGACAAAATTAAAGTATTGTCTGCAAACATTAATAAAGGAACCCTCGTACCAGCGAGAGTCTGGGCGTCCGTGGGATAGTTAGAATAATATGAGACCACATTATTGATAAACAGGGAGAAATGGGTAGGGGCTAAAACACGCCCCTTCTCGCCAACCTAAAAACATTTTGACCCGGAACTGGAGTCGAGTTGATATCTCCACCTTGTGCAGCTCACTCCGCGTTTCCCTTCCGACCTTTGAGGGTTTGTCTTTACACTCTCATGCTACCACACTAGATGATTGGCTTGTTACAACTTGTGATCGCATAGCCCCCCTCAAACGGGTAACTATTAACCGTGTTCACAATGCTAATAAGTGGTTTGGCCCAGCTCTAAAAGCCAAGAAACTTGCAGTGCGACAAGCCGAGCGCGCCTGGCGTCGTGCCTACTGCCCATTAGCCAGACAGCGCTATGTTTTAGCCCTGTCTGAATATAAACTAGATATTATAGTCGCAAAAAAAGACTATTACACTGGACGCATCTTGGCGGCAGAGAATCAGCCTCGAGAGATTTTCGCGATGGTCCATGAACTTGCGGCTTCCGACAGGACTCAGACTAAAGTCCCCCCCTCACAGATTTTATGTAACTCTCTCAACGACTTTTTTATAGAAAAAGTGGCCATTATTAAGGCAAACATTCCCCCTCCCTCACCGTCCTTTTGTGAGGGCTTTATTCCTATCAATAGCCAGTCCCTGGCTCATATTCCCCCCCTGACTCTGGATTCACTTCCACCTCTTCTCAGACGGGTGAAATCTGGTTCCCCCGCTGATGTTTGCCCAGCCCACATATTAAGCCAGATCTTTCTAGATTGCCCTTCCCCTGCCCTCACCCTGCTAAATAAATCATTTGAACAGGGTACTGTCCCGCCTTCTTTCAAGGCCGCCACAATCATCCCGATACTGAAGAAACCAGGGGCGGACCCTGGCGTCCCGGCTAATTACCGTCCAATCTCCCTCCTCCCCTTCCTTGGGAAGATTGCCGAGTCCCATCTCACGCAGGTCCTTAGCTCCTTTATCGAGGATAGTAATTATCTTGCTCCCTGCCAAGCGGGTTTTCGTCCCCGCCACTCCACAGAGAAGGTGGTCATTTCAGTTCTGGACCGACTCAGGGAGGGATTGGACTCCAGCGTACCTCAGGCCCTCGTTTTATTAGACCTGTCCGCCGCCTTTGACACGGTGGATCACTCCATCCTCTTACGCCGTGTCAGGTTGGCGGGCATCGAGGGCCCTCCGCTGGTTTGGCTGGAGTCCTTCCTGTCTGGTCGCTCCCAGTCTGTCCATCTGGCAGAATTTGCTGCCCCTTCTCGTGAAATCACGTGCGGGGTCCCTCAGGGCTCTTCGCTGTCCCCTCTACTTTTTAATTTATATATTTTTCCCCTTATTTTTGCTTTACAGCACATGGAGGTCGCGGTGTACAATTACGCCGACGACCTCCAACTCATCTTTGATTTATCCCCGACCTCGCCAGGTCAAACCAGCTTCCAGTCCGTGATGCTATTCATCCGTGATTGGATGAATACTAACCATCTCAAATTAAATCCGGACAAAACGGAGCTGGTTCTGACGGGCGGGGTCGCAAATCCATGGTCACCTCTTTTTTGGCCCCCATCCTTAGGCACCCCTCCCATTCCTTCCCCTTCAGTTAAAACGCTGGGCATTACTCTTAATCACCAACTCACCTTGCATTCACATATTAGTTCAGTTGTTTCCTCTTGTTTCTTTTCCCTACGGACTATTAGGAAAATTTCCCGTTTTTTTTCTGTGTCAGCACTTAAACTGATCGTCATGGCCATGGTACTGTCAAAAATTGATTATGGGAACATCGTCTTCAATGGTGCCCCCGCATACGCCCTTCACCGTCTACAGCTGGTCCAGAACCAGGCAGCCCGCCTGGTTTATGGCCTGGCTAAGTCACACCATTCCACCCCCCTTTTAAAAAACCTTCACTGGCTCCCTATCAAGCAACGGGCTCTGTTCAAATTAGGATGCCTTACATTTCAAGCCCGAGCGGGCACAGCTCCGGCATTTATCAACTCTGCCGTTACAAACTATTGCCCGCCGAGAGCCCTTCGTTCCTCTTCTTTGGGCCTGCTAGTAGTACCCCGTTTTAAAAAGAAAAGAGCCGGTGGTCAGAAATTCACAGTTCTGGCCCCCACTTTTTGGAACGCCCTTCCCCCTTCAATTAGACTCCTACCATCCTATATGGAATATCGTAGGGCCTTAAAAACCCTCTTGTTCCAGCAAGCATTTATTGGTTAGCCGCGTCCCCCGTTTGTTTGTTTTTACCACTGTAGCTCCCAGCGCCAAGAAACTGCTTTAGTATACGAGCGCTCTATAAATGTTTTTAAATTCCAAATACCCCTGCCGCACTTCCTTGTTTACCAAAAAACGTTCTGTTGTCTCCCCCTGTTGACCCCATCTAACTTGGGCATAGGTAGAGTCGTATAGTTTAATGATGAACAAAAGAATCTCTGCATGCATCCGTGCTTTGTTAAGAGAGTCCCAAAGTTTATTACGGGGCACTAGATCAAATGCAGACTTGAAGATCTATGAATGCTGCATAAAGGGTGCCCCCAGCTAAGGCCACGGTGTTCCAATATAACATCATAAATCTGAAGACTTGATCAGTAGTGCTAACGTGGGAGCGAAATCCATATTTGGTAGGTGGATAGTATCTCGTTAGCATCAATCCACCTATGAACCCTACTTAGCACTAATCTAGCCACCAACTTTTGCATAGTGTCAATAAGACTGATGGGCCGGTACTTGGATGGGGAGGCTCGATCCCCTTTTTTATATATGGAGATAATCTCTGCCCCGTGCCATGATTCTGGGATGGGGGCGCCTCTAGCTAAAACATTGGCAAGAATAAGAATATATTTCAGCCAATTATCCCGGTCAGATTTAAATATATCTGCCGGGATGCCATCCGGCCCCGGGGCACTGCCTGCAGCCACCCCATCAAATGCACAATCTGTTTCTAACGGGGTAAATGGTAATATTACCTCTGAGACTGCACACTGATACTGTACTGAGTCGTATGTGTTAGAATTGAATTGGGTCTGAAAATATGTGACCCAAGCTTCTGGGGGAACGTTGTTAGCAGGTGCCGGACCAGCAAGGTCACCTCCCCACTTGATTACATTTGTATGTATAACTACCTGTAAAAACCGAATTAAAAAAAAAACAATTAAGCACTAATACCTGAAAAGAAACACCTACAAGCTACCGTAGCTCTGTTCTCATCCATTACACAAGTAACATTTCCCAGAATGGAAGGAGACGTTCCTAAGCACATTGTCATTATTTGCCACGAGTCATTTTCTAGTGGGAAATCTGTACCGGCTATGGTTCTTTTTGATTTTTATAAAAAAAATAGGTCAGAAGACATCCAGGATAAACACCTTGAGGAAGAGGTATGCTTCAAAATAAATGCTGTTTGGACTTAGCACTTGGAGCCTGTAAACTAGACACTGACAATAAAAACAAGTATGTGTGGGAGTTTATATAACCATTTAAAGGCAACAAAATACTGGAAGTTTAAACTAAATGACATTCTCTATAAACTGGACCAATAAATGTCAAAGCATATCATCATGAACATTATCTCACGCCTACCAATAATTTTCAAATTACAAAATGCCATTCAGCTTTGAGACAATATAAGGTGATGCATGTGTTTTTGCTCCAGCTAATTACCTTCCACCCTTCGTTCCTTAAACAATATAAATCAAGTTAAAGGATAACTAGGATCTCTCCATGCGCACTTAAGAGTGTCGAGATGCCCGATAACAGAGAATGTTCATTGCCACTAGTAACTCATTTCTTTTCTTTAATGCGCCACTAGTAACTCATTTCTTTTCTTTAATGCTAAATCCAAGAATTAAGAGTTGAAAAGAATGATTCATTCAGGGTGTTTCATCCAAGGCTGGAGTATGCTTAAACCAGAATAGACACAAACGTAGTGCCCTTTTGAGCAAATCAGAGTAATTTAGTTTACCCTAAGCATTTAGCCCAAAAAATCGAAGGACACTGTGGAAATAAAATCACACAAAAGGAAGCAGCTGGCTTTTCTTTTAGATCAAATAAGCATAAAAAGTTCACCTTTATCAGAATGCATGCAACGAGCTCTTGATTATCACAGGCTTTTCCATTTTAATAGTCTTATCTTTCGATGTGCTTATCAGGGTGACAAACTATCACCTAATTAGGGGAAGAGCGAGCCAATGTCTAAAGTTGATAATGGGTAGTAAGCCATATCAAAAGTGGAGCTACAGCAACGCGAGTAAAATCCACGTTTTGAAGAGAAATGCATCATTTTTATGTAAAATGTGAAATATGAAAAAATATATTTTTCAGAATCCCTTAGCACCAGATTAAGCATCAACATAATTTAGTAAATGGAAAATGTATAGCAATGTACTTCAAACTCTTCTCCATAGATCTGGTGTTTTTTTTAGCTTCCATCTTCATTTTTTGGGCACTTGCATCCTTGCCAATTACAAGTTTATAGTTTGAAATGCCTGTTTTAATATGAATTTTCCCTCAAATCGCTAGCAATATGTTATGTTGCTCAAGTACAATTTTCTTTCATAAAATGCATTTGTATTTTTGCTTCAAGTTTCAAAGAGAAACAAAATCCGAAGACAATATTAAAAGTAGGTAGGGGAACATAAAAGTCAACTGAAATAATAATAAAGACAATAACAACCACAGCAAAAATATGGTTGTGTACAACTCAACTGAAACCAGTCTATGGAGTCCTGGTGCTATGGAGTAAAGAAAAAACCCATACATTATCAAACACAGAAATAACCAAACAACCAAGTTTTTTAGACCTTTATGTACTCAATATTATTACGGGTTATGACGTTGAAGGGAAAGGTGGGAACATTACACAAGGTATTCCCCAACCACAGATTATGCCTAGACAGATCTGTTTTTTCGGGAGCACGTGAAGGCCAGGCCAGCATTATGGATAGCTCAGTGGTAATTGCATTAGGATTTAAAAATTGATCTCTTGGCATTTGGGAATCAACAATGAGCTCTATGATGATTTAGGATCGAGGAGTGGGAGCAGGTCCAAGCAAAGGCTGGGCACCAGGAGTTTGCAAAACATGAATCGTTTGTAGAAATTCTAGGAGAGGCCCAGTTTAGAGAGTTGCTTAATCAATGCATGACAAAATAATAGCTTGAATAATAAATGTGTGAGCTTATAATGGTGATAGTGGAAGGCCTTGTGTAACCCACACAAATTGAAGAAGCATACTGATATCAGGGCATTCATTTGCTTCACAAACATGAGAGAACTGCCAAAATGGATGCCAAGATGTCTTGCTGTGTCTACTGGAATAG
Organism: Lissotriton vulgaris; assembly: GCF_964263255.1. Classification (NCBI taxonomy): domain Eukaryota; kingdom Metazoa; phylum Chordata; class Amphibia; order Caudata; family Salamandridae; genus Lissotriton; species Lissotriton vulgaris. The sequence goes on along the minus strand of NC_141694.1, from coordinate 1,079,879,724 downwards.
GTAGCGAGCCTTCTTTGGGGCAGCACATTCAGTGTACTAGGATGTGGCAACTTCAAGTCTGCTCCTTGTTTCAAAGTGCAGATACTACCTCCGCCTGTAGAGCAATGTCTGAGGGGGTTCCTTGGGACCCCCTTTTTGCCCCTCCAGGGGTTGCCCTCAGAGGGGCACACTGATAGTGCATCATCTTTTTTGTGGTGCACTGTTACTGCGCCTCCTTAGGGCACTTTTGCATCTGTGCCTGCGTCTATACTACAACATAGGAGCAGAGGCACAGTGATTCATTCATTTACCTGGGGTCACACCCACATTCATATGAGGGAACGCCCTCTAAAGATAGCATATTAGCCAGCGTAATCAGTAATACAGAAAGGGCCGCACAAGCATCTGCAGCCTCTTCTGTAATACCATACTGCCCTGGGGGTGCAAAAAGCAGGTGCAAATTCTTGTTGTGTTCCCTGGACACTATCTGTAATATAGCCCCAGTTATGGAGTAATTGGAAAAGTGGACCAGTGAAAGATGCTTACACCACAGTACAGATGAAGTGTTCATGGCCCACATAAATTATATAGTGGCTCTCTGTGATGAGTGTTGTGAATGGAAAGGATTATTTAACAAGTCCAATTGATTTGTTGCAGACTATTTTGAGTCTAGAGCACAGGCTCTATTAAGAAGGAAAGGGACTCTTAGACAAGAGCTTGGTGATTCAAGTGGCATGTAAATTAACGGAGAAGTACACCCATTCTATCAGTTATGATACTATTATTAGATACTATTTTTTATTGCAAACGTTTGATGAAACATGGTGATCGTTACCCTGTACAGCATTACATTTTCAAAAAAACAATAGAAGAATGTATACACGGAATGTTTACAGTTGGCTATATATGTTTAATGTTCTTTTGTCAAACAAACTTATGGTGTTGGCAGGAATGACTGCAACAAGTCTAACCACTGGCAATCGATTACGGTAGTATTCCAACCCATCATTCTTTTGCCCAGCATGCCACCTGTTTGGAGTCCGCCATATCCAAATCAGTTTTAACCCAGCTCCAATAGAACTGTCAAGCCAGGTCACACTTGAACCAGAACACATGCAACCCAATACCATTTTAGTCCTGATTTGGGGCTTGTCAGTCAGGTGTAGCTTGGATCCAGTGGCAAAGTATACAAGTGACCCGTGTCTGGGCATCTCCCTAAGCCACTTAGTGCATTACTTCAAACACATAAAAAGTGATGGGAGGAATGCTTGCAATAAGTCTAATCATTGGCAATCACTCAGAGTGTCATTCCAGCTGATCATTCTTTTATCCCGTCAGTCTTAACCCTGCTCCAAAAGTTACTGTACAGCCAGAACTGGCAGGCCAGGTCCATGTGCAAACCGTGTCCAATCAGGGCAAAACCGGCCCTGGTTTGCTTGTGTTCTGGTTCCGGGAGGGCCTAGCCTACAATTTGCAATATTTATGCTGTGAGCAGTTCTTGCTATAGAAATTCTTACCAGTTTGCCACCAGGTATCTACAAGTGTACATCTTTTTTCTCCCACCACACTGTAGAACCACTCCCAAGCTTCATGGTTAATTGGTTCTCCAACTATAAACAAAAAGAGTCAGGCATTAACTTATTGCTACTAAGTCTATTTGTCAATTGAATACATTCTTAATAATGGTTTTTCTTGTGACAATAGATCAGCAGTGGTGTTTTGTTATGGCTTTCAATGCACTGAGTTGTGAAGAATAATTTACTTACCTTTGGTAGCACTCTTTCTAGTTGATACTTTAACAGCAGATGTGTCACCTTTAGAATATTCCCCAGTCACCAGACTGGATCTGGAAACATGTTAGCAATGCTCCTGCATGCCACTAGGTGGTGCTGTTTGGCTCCCTACTCATTTTGCATCAATTCTGAAAGGGCATAAGCTGGAGATAAGCACCACAATTGCACTCAGATGTCAATTTCTTGCTTGACTCTTTCCACACAACCCGATGCAGAGCAGTATGCCAAATCTTTGGAATCAGTGTGCAGATCTCCAAGTTGGGAGCTTTTTATATGCTAAAAGAAGCGACTCCACAGAACAGAAGGTAGGAGAGCAGTGATGTTAAGATAGAAAACCCACCTTAAAGAGAATTATCGAAGGAAAGTAATTTGTTCTTCTGATGGATACTTCGAACCGCAGATTGTTCACCTGCAGAATAGAGTTCAGAGAAGTACCTTCTCACGGTGTAGGGTCTGTGGAGGATGCTCAAATCCAAACATCCTGTAGGGCCATGCTTGAATCAAAATGTCCTGTAGGACCAAATGACCGTCACACCTGGCTGTCAAGGCAGTAGTGTTTTGTGAACCTGTTCACCAGCAACCGCATCGCAGATGTCAAGAACAGGCACTAAATGTGCTAGTGCAGTGGTAGCAGCCCTAGCCCTGCTGGCATTCACTCTCAGACCTTCCAGTGGCTGCTTTTTGGTCAGTGCATATCAGATTTTAATGAGAGTGCTGTGCACCTCAACAGAGTCCCTTCTTTGCCCCCTGAAACCCCCACAAAAAGTTATTTGTCCATCCAATTGCACTTGGTACAATCAATGTAAAAGACTAAAGCTCTTTTGAGGTCCAACCAGTGGAGCCTCTTCTCCTCTTTCAAGGGGTGGGATGGGTAGAGGACACTAGGAGAGTAATAGATTGTTCAACATGGAAAGGAGTCACAAATTTTGGCAAGAAGGCTGGATGGTTCTGCACTCCTTTTGGCTGTACCACAATGGCGGTAATGCTGCCCATATTAACCTGTACTAGCCTCCCCTTGATGGACTGTAGAAAGGCCTTCTGCACTAGATGAATGGGCCACAACTCCAAAATATTGATATGGAGCTGGATTCCTGCTGGAGACCATAGTCCTCTGATCTCTACCAGCTGCAGATGATCTCCCAAACCTAGCATTGATGCATCAGTCACCACTGTCTGCTCTGGGTGGTAAAGGGAAAGGGGTCTGCTGTTGTTACAATTGTGGTTGAACAACTGAAGAGTGTCGTAAAGAGCGTATTTTCAGTGCGCACAAAACACAGAGAAAAAGCAAAGGAGATTACTCAGCATGAGCCGCAATGGACATCGGAGGGGATTTTTTAGGAAGCCCTCACTCACCACCCTGGGTGGTGACATGTTTCATCATCGGGCCCACCAGGAGAAGCCAAATGCCTCCCTGGTGTGCTACAACGCCAGGTTACTGCGGAGCTGTTTTTTTTGTGGCAAGAGTGTCAAAAAGAAAATGTGATTTAAAAATGTCAGTGACTGTACCATATAAAAAATTTTATTCAATGGTCAGTATGGCATGGATAAAATATATGTGGGAAAACTACCAGTTAATGACTTGGTTGTTTCCACTTAAAGTGGGGTCGGTCAACATGTTTCTGCCCTTATGTGTAAGTTTTACTGGGCTTTCGTCAGGACCATCAGTTAGTGTACCTCGGCGGTAAAGGGCACGCTAAGGCCCACCCTTACCTGAGGACGTGAAAGTTAAAAGCAGGTGTAGAAAAATTGGGTGCAAAAAACAAACCATAAGTGATGGGGGTACCTTCAAGTTAGAGGTATCAGAAGTCTGAAAGGCAAAAAAGACATACAGACACATAGGACAAACAACACATAGTTAGTGCAGTTTATCACACATGTTTTCTGCAAAGAGAGAACTCTGTGTGACAGTGCTGGCAACAAAGGAACAGGTGATTGTTGTGCCATAAATACTATTTTAGTGCTAGAGAACGCTGTACTTTATGTAGTTCAGCGTGTGGACATGCACTATGTCAAATGAGCAATGGCCGTTGGACAGATCGGCTCACAATATATCACTCGTGATTAGCGATCAAGGCGCCCAACTATAGGGCAAATGGTGATGTTAAGGATCGTCAAGCAAGGTATTGCTGGCGAGCAATTGTGAATTCTCACTTGTTATTTACATGATCCACACCCCATGGGTCTCAGGAGCACAGTTTGCCCCTTTGCATCCTGGTAAATGCAGTACACAGTTCAAACTTACTTCAAAATTAGCTGGAGATTTTCACCAAAGTTGGTGCAGACATTGCTGTATATCTCTAGACACGTGTTTCTGGGTTGAGCACTTCATCAGTAGAGAGCAACAGTATTACAGAGCAAAGAAACGTCATCTGGGGTTGCTGGAAATGCTACCAAGTTCCTCTCAGGTCACAGTACCACTCACAGGCACACAGGTGCATCTCCAAAGCTCGTCAGCTTGCTTTAAACAGAATGGGGGTTGGGAGCACACTGCCTCACAGTCCCAGCACAGTTCGCCCCTTTGCATCCTGATAAATGCAGTACACAGTTTAAACTTACTTCAAAATTATCAGGGATAGGTACAGAGACCTGGGAGAATTGTGACAGCTTTCTCAGCAAACCCCAGAGGAATTTCGTTTTATCTCTACTGATGAAGGATAAAATCCAGAAACACATGTGTCTAGAGATTGACAGCACTAACCTACACCAACTTTGGTGAAACACTCTGCAAAATTTCAAGTAAGCATTTAAATTGAACTGCATTTACCAGGATGCAAAGGGGCGAATTGTGCTGGGAGGTGAAGCAGTGTGCTCCCACCCCCCTTCTGTTTAAAAAGGCTCCCTTGAGCCACTGAGCTGACGAGCTCTCAGAGATGCACCTGTGCGCCAGGGAGAGGTACAGAGACCCGAGAGGATTGTGGCAGCTTTCTCACCAAACCCCAGAAGAATGTCGTTTTATCTCTACTGATGAAGGATAAAATCCAGACACACATTGCGTCTAGAGATTGACAGCACTAACCTGCATCAACTTTGGTGAAACACTCTGCAAAATTTCAAGTAAGCATTTAAATTGAACGGCATTTACCAGGATGCAAAAGGTCGAACTGTGCTGGGAGGTGAAGCAGTGTGCTCCCACCCCCCTTCTGTTTAAAAATCACGTATTTGGCTGCATCTTGAGCCAGTGATGCCTTAAGGACTTGGGGGACTGCCATCAAGATGTCGCTCGCCATGTCCCAGAGGGAGTGCATATCACTGCCCAACTAACAAACTGTTTTGATTAATTGCAATACCAGCCTACCCAAAGAGTATTTTTTATAACTCCTCAGTTCTCTTAGACTCTCTATCTGGGGGACTGGTGGGGAATAAGTTGGGTGTTCATCTTGCTGTTGTAGCTTGGGCCACCAGACTTTCAGAAGTACAGTGTTTTGTGATAAAATACGGATCACCAGGTCTGTGATGTCGGTCTACTTTCCTATTCACATACAGGTAAGAACATGGCTTTGACCATGTGCCCATTACAGTATCAATGAGGGCCTCATCATAGAGGAGCAAGACTCAGATGTAGTAGGTAAGGCTTTAAGATTTCCCTAAGAGAGTAAGTAAGTTTGTTCATTCATCGATAGTCAGTTAAAACCATTGCATTTACATTACAATTCAAATACATTACAATCACCCCGTGCAGTGCCACACTGAAAGCACCTGATCTCATTATTTGTCTAAGGACATTTATCTTAAGCTCAATGGAGGGTAGTTGTAGATCCAAGGCTTCACCTGCAGATGGAAATGGCACATTCAACCATCAGGGTATCAAGACAACTGGCCTCTTTTACGTGCATTAAAAAATTATCTGTGTCGTAATGGGGAGGGGGGGGGGGCGATAAGTCATCCTAATCGCCCAATTCATCATCTTTGAGTGGTGGTAAGCTTTGACAGAATCTGAGCCAAAAAGACAATGGTGAATCTGGGGGCACATCCATTCTAGAAGAGGAATAGGATTGGAATAAGGCTGCATGGTACGCTTTCATTATTTCGTAGTGTACCATCGCAACCAGCACAAGATCTTCAACCAGTATTGGCATCAACAAGGATGTGACCAACACACGTCATGGCACCTGGGTGGAAGTCCATTCCCGAACTGGTACAGAGCTCATGACAGGTTCATAGGGGTTAGTCAGCACAGAGGATGCATCTACCAGTGGTAACTTGAATAACAGCCCCTGTGTATCTTTGGGACCTGTAGGTGCACAAGAGGCAGCTGAAAGATTGCCATATATATAGATATGACCATCTTAAGGGCTTTGATCTGTTGTAGAGTTGAGATTGACCCAAGAACTGTGGGGCACACAGACACTAACAGGGGAATCAGCTCTGCATTTGAATAATGAGAGGGAGACTGACTGGTATCTTTATGCCCTCGTACCTTCTCTTTAGATTGAGAGGCGGGATAGAGTTGAGTCCTGCTTAGCCTTCTTGAGTTTATGTTTTTACTTGGACTTTTCAAACGACTTTGACTGCAAAGTTGACATCTGGCAGGAATTAACTTGGGAACGGGAGCTGGTCTGTGCCCTTAACTTGGAGTATGTTAAAAACTCGCACGAGGCTCATAACTTGTACTTGTGTTTGTTGATGTACAGATTAGTTTCCCGGTTCCAGTTCGCCTTCAGCCAAACACCAGAGACACACCTAGTGCACACCCATCACCAAGTTCTATTTCTGACACTCTTGCCTCGTATTTTTTAGGCAGGGACTTACAGGTAGATTCATGAAGCCGAAATCGGCTCGCAAAGGGCCAGATTCTGAGAATCTGGCCCTTTGCGAGCGCTATTTTTGCATTTAGGATTCATCATCCCAAATGCAAAAATCGCAATTATAGAAATCGCTAAATTGCGATGAATTGCATTTAAGGAATCTCAATTTGAGATTCCTTAAATGCAATTCATGAACCATTTAAAAATTGCGAATTCGCAATCGGGGGCCGCTATTTACCGCGAAGTCTAACTACGTGGTAAATAGCAAAAACCTTGAAAAATGCACTAAAGTGCATTTTTCAAAGTTTCATGTTGCGCACACACATGCCCTAAGGGCATGTGTGTGCGCAACATATGTGCACACATCAATTTCAGGGGTGCAACAGGGTGTCCTTTGGACACCCCTGCACCCTTGAAATCGCAATCTCAATTTGCGAATCGCTAAATGCGATTAGCAAATTGAGTTGGTCTTCCCATTCATTCCTATGGGCCTCTAGGCCTATAGGAATGAATGGGGAGATATTCCTTAAGTGCGACTCGCAATTTGCGAGTCGCAATTAAGGAATTATTAGAAATCACTATTTTTTAATGGATTTCTTGATGAATAGAATTTTGCTATTCCTTAATAGCGAATCGGTATTTTTCGCTATTAAGGAATCGCAAAATGTGTTCTTGATGAATCTGGGGGATTGTTCCCTTGCACAATGGATTTGTTTAGAAGCAGTGCTTAATTTGAGCCAGTGGTTTCCGGGGGCTAGGCACCAGCACTTAAATGTCAACACAGGCGCTTGTGACAGTCTGCCACAAGGTGGCACTGTCTACATAAGTAAATTACTATTACCTGCTGCCCAAGCCATTGTCTTAGCTTTGGAGGACTGAAATAGTCCACATTGTCATACTTGTAGGAGTATGATGGTTAGTAGTTGTGTTGTTACTATTATTGGCAGCATGGCAGGGGCAATGTATTGTGCAAGCTGCAGTGGCCCCCTGGCGAGAACCCTGGCACTTATTTTTTTTTTTTTACAAATTAAGCAGTGTTTATAAATAAGGCTCCCGGTTTTCCGTTTTTACGGATTTTCACAGATAAATACAGACAGAAAACAATGTGTTTTCTGTCTGCATTTATTTTTAAAGGCCGATAAATACAGAAATTTGTGCTTCGATGAATGAACCTCCATGCTGTGTTTCATGAATTATTTTATATGTCTAAGGACATTTGTCTTAAGCTCAATGGAGGGTAGTTGTAGATCCAAGGCTTCACCTGCAGATGGAAATGGCACATTCAACCATCAGGGTATCAAGACAACTGGCCTCTTTTACGTGCATTAAAAGATTATCTGTGTCGTAATGGGGAGGGGGGGTGATAAGTCATCCTCATCTCCCCCATCATCATCTTTGAGTGGTGGCAAGCTTTGAAAGATTCTGAGCCAAAAAGACAATGATGAATCTGGCGGCACATCCATTCTAGAAGAGGAATAGGATTGGAATAAGGCTGCATGGTACGCTTTCATTATTTCGTAGTGTACCATCATTTGAGTTTGTACCTAAGTCAACTTGGGATCTATCATCGCAACCAGCACAAGATCTTCGACCAGTATTGGCATCAACAAGGATGCGACCAACACACGTCATGGCACCTGGGTGGAAGTCCATTCCAGAACTGGTACAGAGCTCATGACAGGTCCATAGGGGTTAGTCAGAACAGTGGATGCATCTACCAGTGGTAACTTGAATAACAGCCCCTGTGTATCTTTGCGGCCTGTAGGTGCACAAGAGGCAGCTGAAAGATTGCCATATATATAGATATGACCATCTTAAGGGCTTTGATCTGTTGTAGAGTTGAGATTGACCCAAAAATTGTGGGGCACACAGACACTAACAGGGGAATCAGCTCTGCATTTGAATAATGAGAGGGAGACTGACTGGTATCTTTATGCCCTCGTACCTTCTCTTTAGATTGAGTGGCGGGATAGAGTTGAGTCCTGCTTAGCCTTCTTGAGTTTATGTTTTTACTTGGACTTTTCAAACGACTTTGACTGCAAAGTTGACATCTGGCAGGAATTAACTTGGGAACGGGAGCTGGTCTGTGCCCTTAACTTGGAGTATGTTAAAAACTCACACGAGGCTCACAACTTGTACTTGTGTTTGCTGATGTACAGATTAGTTTCCCGGTTCCAGTTCACCTTCAGCCAGAGACACACCTAGTGCACACCCATCACCAAGTTCTATTTCTGACACTCTTGCCTCGTATTTTTTAGGCAGGGACATTGTTCCCTTGCACACTGGATTTGTTTAGAAGCAGTGCTTAATTTGAGCCTGTGGTTTCCAGGGGCTCGGCACCAGCACTTAAATGTCAACACAGGCGCTTGTGACAGTCTGCCACAAGGTGGCACTGTCTACATACATTAAAAATAACTATTACCTGCTGCCCAAGCCATTGTCTTAGCTTTGGAGGACTGAAATAGTCCACATTGTCATACTTTTAGGAGTATGCTGGTTAGTAGTTGTGTTGTTACTATTATTGGCAGCATGGCAGGGGCAATGTATTGTGCAAACTGCAGTGGCCCCCTGGCGAGAACCCTGGCACTTATTTTTTTTTTTTTACAAATTAAGCAGCGTTTATAAATAAGGCTCCCTGTTTTCCGTTTTTACGGATTTTTACAGATAAATACAGACAGAAAACAATGTGTTTTTTGTCTGCATTTATTTTTAACCCCTTGTATGCTGATGACGAACCCCAGCCGTCATGCACTACGGTGCTCGTTTGCTGATGACGGCTGGGGTTCGTCATGGCCCGCCCCTGTTCATTTGTTTACCGCACAGCGGCGGAAACGGGCCAGCAGCGAAGGGGTTAAAGGCGGATAAATACAGAAATGTGTGCTTCGTTAAATGAACCTCCATGCTGTCTTTCATGAATTATAGCTCAACAGCTGAGCAGATGGACAGCATGGAAAATGAAAAAACAGGATGACATTTCTTTAAATAATGGCATTTGTCCACATGCATTTGTGGTATAATGCTAATATTTACCAGTAGAATATGGAAATGTACAGTTTTACAACTTAAATTTTGCGTAAAACACAAAATAATTATGGATAAATACAGATAAAATGGGCAAAAAATAAATATGGATAAATACAGATGGAAAAAAATAAATACCATAAAACCAGGAGCCCTAGTTATAAACCATTGAAAGGCCGAAAGAATTGGGAGTGGAGCCCCGAATCCATATCGGAAGGCGAGGAAAGAATCGAACTGACATCAGCATGCAGCGGTGATGCTTATATGCAGCTCTGCTCCGTCATTTTCAAGGTGGTATGTCTCATGGAGCCTCCAAGTGACAGGTAGAAGCACTGGTAAAAGATTTTCGAATCCATTCTGGCACCTGGGAAATATTGTAAAGCTGAGGAATCTACAGTTAGACTTATCCATCAACGATTGTACTTATTTATGGAAACTCATTCATTAAAGAAAGCTTCATTCATTCTAAACATAACCAACTTCACTCTTATATTTGGATTCCCATTAGCACTCTTGGAAAAGGTTAGAATCTTTCCAATCATTAGGTGAGTCTTTACACTTGCAAAAAAAACGGATCCATTCACTGAACAAGAATGCGATGGTCTTTTCTACTGTTGATTGAAAATACCTCATCTTTATCTGGACCCATCAGTCACTTATGGATTGCAAGTCAATGTTGTCCCCAGTGCATTCAACAACACACACACTCATCATACCACCCAAAAGACTTCATGTATAACTTTTGTTCAATAATGTATACCTCATAAATTGTGAAAGATCTACAAAAGGCACACAATGATAGGACATGCTATAACATGTTTCAGTATATGCCACCAGCGCCCAATAGGAGTAAAACGTTTGACAGCATGTCACCTGCAAAAGTAAGAATAAATATAGTACTGCAGTTGTTCAACTTGCGCCTTTTAAATGTGCTAGAACATGATGGTTAAATAAAGAGGCTTTCCGTTTATTAAAGGGCATTGTTTAAAATGTTAAGAATAATAATTGTTATTACGAATTACTCCCTGCTAAATTATTACATCATGCATTTAAGAAACTTATGAACACTTTTGCTATCTACCTAATTACAATTACACACACCATTAAAAAAATAAAATTTGATTATATAAAATTGTATGTTTTGAAACTGACATAACAATATCCCAATATCATAGCCTAGTATATCTGTAGTCTTGAGAGCCAATTGGAAGTGGCCTGGAATTGTGACGGGGATGTCCACCCACCCGTTGTTACAAAAGAACTGTAACTCGGGGGGCCAGTGGTGTCGAAGTTACCAGAGATCATGAGTTGGATTGAGAGGGGCCTTTTAGAAATGATGAACTGTTAGGGAAACTGACTATCCAGTCCTGAGCCCCCTGGTTATTCCTCATTTACCACAATATTTCCAAAAAGAAATTCCAGGTTACATGTAAGAGACCCGTGATGTTGGTTCGGGAATCATCAATTCAAGGGGCTCATAGCTTCTGATAACGACCCCATCAGAATTAAGATGGCACTCACAATGAGGCCTGTGTGTCATGGGCATCGTTAAATACTCAGCAGTCCGCTGATACACAGTAGTGGACACGTAAAACTATCTAGAAGTGCACAATTCTAAATCTTAAAATACAAACCTACATTTATGATATGACTGCAGAAAAACTTACAAATATGTGCACTTCTAGGTACATACAACAGATACAGAGTTTCAGGGCTCCCGTCAGGATTTATTACGAGACTCCTAAAAGCTCGAATACTGATTTTTTCCAGCTATGTTTTGTGACTCCAGGTGTCTTTTAGAGCAGCTGTGAATCATACTTGAATTTCTGAGCTCCCAGCTCATTTTTCATTCACTCATTGTGAGTCATTGAGGACTAAGAGATTCTAATTACTAGCTACATAAGACAGATAGTTCTGGCTTCAGTGAGCACAGGGTATCACTGGCAGGTGAGCCTATTTTCCGTTAACATGACAGATTGTAAATCTCCACATGGTTAAACTGCTCTGGAAGAGACTATTTACAAAGGATTTTCCATTCAGTTGAATTTCACAGTTTCTCACACTCTTTACAATGGAACAGGCAGTATTTAAATATTGCCTCATGGATGACATTGAGCAAATTCTATAAACCATATTCGAATTAAAATGACACGCATCACCCTCGTTTTAGATTTTAATTTTATTCTAACAGTCCTACAACCTAGAGTCATCAGTGTGACTTGGTAATGTTACACATACCAGAACAATATTCAAACACTTGTTTTGGTTAGTGTAAAGAGCCGGTGTAAAGGACAGAAGCTGAGGTCCGTCCGCAACTCTCCTAGATTGCTCAATGAAAGGGCGACTCCAAACAGGAGCCACAGTGCCACCCTGCATTGATCTGTATCGGTGAAATGTGCCAAGGGCCTCCTTTAAAGGGTCACAATTTGGAGGAAAAATCCACAAAGGTGGAAAAACCTCCTTCGGTAATTTTTGTCATTCTCGATTGAGAATAAAAGTAGTGCTGAATAAAGCAACAAGGCTCCAAAATTCTCCTGAGACCAGGAAGGAAAATAAAGTCAAACTGGCTAACCGAAGATCCAGACAGAAATCGATCCAATCTGTTGAAGGAACAAGCAGGGGCAAAAATAATAGCAAGGAGAGAAGACTGACATGAAACACCAGGGAGCTAAATGCATAGCGACACCTCTGCTCTTAACAAGCCTCCTTTATATGTAGTTCAAATAGGAATTGACATCGCAGAAAGAAACTCTGTACCTTCTTCAATTGGGCTATTCTGGCATCTCCCCCCAGACGTACTACAAGTTTGAGTTCTGCCCGTTTCAAAGGCCTCATTTCATTTGTTTTATTTTGGAGAAGCAGCCCTAGTTTGATTTCCTGCTTGTGAGCAGAGTTCTTGAGTCCCAATACCTCTGGGTCGCACAAGGGCAGAAGTACAGGAATGATTCAGATGGTGAGGACTCTCAACACTAGGTTGAGCAAAGTGTTTGGCAACTAGGGCTGGGCAGAGTTCTGCACTGTAAATGTAAATGTATGTATGTATGTAAATGTATAGGCATTTATATAGCGCACTACTTACCCGTAGGGTCCCAAGGCGCTTCGACCGCTGCGAAACCCTTCCTGGCTTCCCTGAGAGATGGTCCCTTAATGGGTATCTCCAGGGTGAGACCAGGCATACCCGGCGGTCTGGTGGGGCCGTTAGTGAAGATGAGGCAAGCTAATGCCCAGAGTTGCCGAGTGTGATCGCTGGTCAGAGTGGGCACCGAGGCGAGAGAATTATCGAGTCCGCTGACCCTGGTCCAGAAACCTGCCGCGCCGGGATTCGAACCCTGGTCCCGGGCCGTCCTCTGCTCTCGGGTCTGCCGCCTCTAACCAGTGAGCCACACTACTTCACTGTAGTGAAATTCCGCTGAGTGGTGAAACCCCCCCCAACACTCTGCGAGCATCCGAGTGTGATAAGTTGGGCTGCTCGCACTAATTTTTAGCGCCGGAAGTTTGTCCTGCGTAAAATCAGCCCAAACAACATTAAGCGCTGTGCTTCTTTCTGGCAATCAAGTAGATATTCTACTCGAGCAACAGCTTCCTCAACGTGAGTGGCAGATTTCTCAACACGACCAGTCGTGGTCAACTGCAACCACCCATGTTAAGAAATCTCAGCGGAAGGAGGTCTAGGGCATGATTTTTCTCCCTCGAGTTCACCAACATAGCGTCGTCGAGCTGAGCAATAGAAAAACTCTGCTCCACGTCAGTTTGCAGAACTCAACGCGGGGTAGGCAAAACTCTGCAAACTACCCTGGAGCAGCGGAATTCTTTATCCTCCCCTAATGGCAAAACACTGATCCTATTCACAAGACTAACGTCCTTCCTTTCTTAAGCCATGCAGTCTCTGGTGAGCTCTTCGTAATTTTCTCTGCATTATTTCCAGTACAAATGTAACAGTCTGGTACATTTATTCGTTAGAGGACGAAAGGTTTTAGATCCAACTACAGAGTCAAAATATCAGCATTGGTCAGATTTTTTGTACTGAAAACTCAAATATACCATATGCTGTGCAGCTATATCTCCCTCACAAATAGAACTATTGCCTCCAATTATCCAAATGTACCAGCAGCAGAGCTATAAATACATAAACAATCAAATCCCTTAATGTGCTCCCCTAACCACAGGTACAATCCCTCATCAACCCACGAATTTTGCGAAATCTTCTAAACCTTAATCTTCATGAAAATCTCAAATTCTTACAGCTATTAGACCTTTGAGATATAAAATACTCCACATAAAGTGCTAAACTAAGATACAAGCTTCACACCTTTTCCAATATAAATAAAAGCTACCAACCACTTGATGTGTTCCTCCTCTAGGACCCATCAGCATCATTGGCAAATTATGCATCAGAAAATACAGAGAATAGGGGCGGAGCTAGCCGGCGTCCATGTAAGACGCGCGAGTGCGGAGCTCCTCACCGGTAACCCGCCAAACTCCTAAAAAACCATCCTAATACCGCCCTGCCGGCATTCACAACAGTGGCAGATCTTTGGATGGGGCTCCGATCAGTCGGCGGCCCCTTTGCCCGGCGGAGATCCGACGCGGCACAACTTGACGCCGAAGTGAACAGAGCGGCAACACCCAGGCCGCGATCCCCGACCTGTCCAGGACGGCAGCCCGGGTTGCGTAACAGTGCGTGCGGCGTGGGAGACCGAGGGGGTCCCGATCATCTGCAAGGGCGCCTGGTCGGACGGCGCACTTGCGGCCAGCGCTGAGGGACAGTGGAGCGGGTCGGCTCCTGCCCGGCGACGATAATTTACAGAGGCAGCGGGAGAAAGCACGGAGTGCGCACGGACTGGAGGGAGGCTCTGTGAAGAATTGCTTCCCCAACGGCGAGACGCACCATTCGCCGAATCCCGGCGCCACGCACCGCATAGAGAAGGGACATCGGAGGAGCGGTGAGTGACCTGCTCCACAACACTGCGGCAAACTAGCCGACCACTGAACGTGGAGACTACAGGGGGTACTATTCGAGGTGGTTTCATGCGGAGCGGCCATATCTGCATCCCGGAGCGAGCTGCCGCCATCTTGGGCAACAGCCCTGCTGCATGCCACACTGGACAGGGGGGTCCCGCGTTGCTGCGCTCACTACTGAACCTGACCACACACCAAGAGTGGTGGACTACACATCTCTGGGCCTGACAGCTGTATGTCCACTAGCACCACCATGGGGAAAGGTGACAGAACACAGCCCAAGCTATCATTCGACCAGAGGAAGGCGAAGGGGGCCGAGGGGGCAACTCAAGCCACCTCTCCACGCCCTACTACATCCGAGAACTCTCTATGTTCGGAGATACGGGACATGCTGGGGAACATGGAGAAAGGCCTACAAGATAGCATGACAGAGATCAGTACCAAAATCGATGCACTGACGTACCGGATGGACCGCATGTCCGAGAGAGTGGACAAACACGCGGAGAGACTGGACATGGCGGAACGACGGCTTACAGAGGCGGAAGAGGCGCAAACGGAGTGGGATAAGGACCGCAGGCAGTTTGGTCGGCTGCTCCAAGTCATACAGGATAAGACGGAAGATTTGGAGGCGCGCTCGCGGCGTTCCAACCTACGCATCACAGGAGTGGCGGAATCCACTAGCACCGGTAAAATGGAGCTGTTTGTGGAGAAACTCCTTCAGACCCTTTTAGGGGAAGACGTCTTCTCCCCTACGTTCATTATAGAAAGGGCCCATCGCACTCTGGGGCCGAAACCACAACCAGGTCTCCCGCCACGACCAATCATAGCGAAGCTATTAAATTATCGGGATAGAGACTTGGCATTGCGACTAGCCAGAGAGAAGGGAAAGCTACAGTTCGAGGGCATGAACATCTCCCTCTTCCCGGACTTCACGGCGAGAGTGCAGGAGGAAAGGAAGCGTTTTGCTCCCCACAAGAAGCAGCTGAAAGACCTAGGGCTCGACTACGCCATGCTGTATCCTGCGAGGCTTTGCATCAACAGGCAAGGCCACTCTCACTTTTTCACCGACCCCGCGGAACTCAAGAAATCCTTAAAGGAATGGGAGAAGGACAACCGCAATAGTCAGAGGAGTCAGCGAGAAGACGTGGATGCCTCGTCCCACTTGGAGGAACAGGAGTAGCCGGACATGTGGGAGATGTTGCTGAACTGATGGAGCTGAGCTGCGCAAGGGCTAGGACACAGTCGGAGTGGGCCCATCGTGGCATGCGTCAGGGGTGAGATCTATCTGGTTACTACCGGAATGGTTTGTCTGTGCTGTGGTATGGTGGAGGGACGCTCGACTGGCTGAGGGCAGACCCGGGGTAGGCCCCTCCACGTGAGGATCTGACATTATCTGACTGAGAAGACTAGAGCTGGCAGGGTTAACTGCCACTGGGCGGGGGGCGGGGTGGGAGCACGCAAGAGGTTACAAGCTCTGGTCTTCCTGCTGAGCCGTTGGCCGGCTAGGTTCCTCTGCCCTTACGCTTTTGGCTTTTGGCTCCTTCGGGGGCTCTTTGGGGTTTTGTAGAATTCATTGTCGAGCAAGGGGGGGTGGTTGGGTGGTGAAGGGACCTGTCTGACCTAGTTGGGGATGGTCGGCTGTAGGTGGGTGGGAGGCTGTTCTCTGGTTCGCCTGTTGGGCCTGTTGTGCGTGTTGAGTAAGGGTGGTGCAAGGGGAGGGTACTTGTGTGTTCAAAGTTGTGGGGTTGCTCATGGATTGTGGTGTCTGTGCCCCAAGGAGGGGCAATGTGTGATGCTGTGTTTCGCTGCCTCTCCGGTGCTCCCGGTGGGTGCCCCTGCTCAGGGGAACACTACTCAAGCTATCTTTAGACTAACGATGGATCAGTCACGATTGCAATGTCGAATGCTGCCTTGACTGATCCCACTCGCGCCCCACACAATCTCAAAATGATGACATGGAATGTGCGGGGCCTGAATGATCACCGCAAGTTGAGGAAAGTCCTTAGTTACCTGCACCGTCATAGGGTTGACCTAGCCCTTTTACAGGAAACCCACTTGCCTATTCACAGTAGGATGTTACAGACGCGGGGATTGGCGGGACACATAGTGGCGTCTGGCTTCACAACACACTCCCGGGGGGTACTGACCTGGGTTAGCCCGTCCTCGCAACTGAAATTGATACCGGTGGCGATGGACTCTGAGGGGCGGTATGTCTTAGCCAGATGTGTAGGTAAGGGGCTAGACCTTCTGGTAGTTAATGTTTACGGCCCTAATTATGACAATCCTGACTTCTATGCTGCCCTGTCCGCACTATGTAGGAAGCACACACAACCTGGGATGTTATGGGGGGGTGATTTCAACTTTGTTTTTGACCCCGAGAAAGACCGCTCCACGGGCCCTACCCGGAGGCCGGTGGCTTCGGCTGCCTATATGAGAGCCGAATTAATCAAACTTGACTTGGTCGATGTCTGGAGGGAGAAGCACCCCACAATCGGAGGCTTCACACACTACTCGGCCTTCCATAATGTCCACACTCGTATAGACTACTGGTTGGCGACGTCTTCGGTTCAGCGAAGTATTGGCAGGTGCGAGGTGCTACCACGCACCCTCTCTGACCACTCTCCCGTACTAATTCATATCACCACAGCCCGGAGGGGTATCCCAGCATTTACTTGGAGGTTTCCCCCTTTTGCCCTGTTGGATAAGGTGTTTAGGGGCGGACTGGCGAGGATATCGAGGGATTCTTTGCTACGAATCTGGGTTCAGTTGACCACTTTTCCACGGTATGGGAGTCGTTTAAAGTTTTCATTAGAGGCATGGCTATGTCCAAACACTCCAGCACACTGCGCACTATTAGGCGAGAGTTAACCTCAATGGAGGCCAAATTGGCAGACTTGGAGACTAAACAGCTCAGAGACCCTGGTTCTGACATTGATTCGGTGCTCACCCCTTTGTTAGCAGAGTACCAAGAGCTGGCGGATAGGGAGGTCCTATACATGGGGAAATATGCTACGGCCCGTGTCTATGGAGAAGGGGACAGGCCGGGCGCCCTTCTGGCCCGTATGGTACGGGGATCACGCAAACCTCTAATCGTAGACGAACTGACCACCCCGGAGGGTGACGTGGTCACAGATGAGGAGCAAATTCTAAAGACCTTTCGTCAATATTATGCGGACCTCTATCGATCCAAATCCCAAGGCGCGGAGGACGCCATAGACGATTATCTAGGACATATAGAAATGCCCTTCTTGTGAAATTCCGATAGGGAGTTCCTCATGGCCCCCTTTCACGAGGACGAAATTCTGGAAGCCTTGGCAGGCATGAGAGCGGGTAGTGCACCGGGTTCTGAAGGGCTCACGGTGGGCTTCTACAAAGCCTACTCGGGAATTCTACTCCCTCACTTGGTCACTCTCTTCAACGAGATCTGCGAGGATGGGGAAATGCCCCACACTATGCGGGAGGCGTTGCTAGTCACCATTCCGAAGCCGGGGAAGCCACTGAATATGTGCAGCTCGTATAGACCCCTTAGTCTGCTAAATGTAGATGCTAAAATATACGCGAAGGTACTGGCCAATCGGCTAGCCCTCCTAGTCCCGGAACTGGTGGCCCCTGAACAGTCTGGGTTCGTCCCATGTAGAAATCTGACGTACAATATACGTACGGTCCTGGGCACCATGCAGCATGTGCGGCAGGAGAATAGCGCGCTGGCGATTTTCCTGGATATGGAAAAAGCGTTCGACTCTGTTGAATGGCCGTTTATGATCCGGGTACTTCGGAAGTTGGGCCTGGAGCGAACCATATTTGCAGAGGATTGGAGCGCTGTATCACCGGCCGGCGGCCAGACTAAAACTGGGGGATAGAGTGTCGGCACCGATACATATCAGTAGAGGGACGCGGCAAGGCTGCCCCCTATCGCCGCTTCTGTATGTGCTGGTCGCGGAGCCATTGGCTTGCGCCATCCGGGAGTACCACAGTCTGGAGGGGATCAGCTTCCCCAGCTATAAGATAGGTATATCCACGTACGCTGATGACACCTTGCTGTACGTACGAGACCCAGAGTCTAACCTGACATCAGTCCTCAGGGAGGTGGTCCGCTTTGGCTCACTCTCAGGGCTGCACGTGAACTGGGACAAATCTATCGCATTCCCCCTCACTCCTGTGACGCGACCCTTCGCCATGGAGTACCCACTGCGGTGGACTACGGACTCGGTACGATACCTGGGCATACAACTGCACACTGACCCGGAAATCCTTGTCCGCGATAACTACGACGTGGCCTTTGCCAAGCTAGTTGAGGACGTGGACGCTTGGTGCAGGCTCCCGCTGTCCCTACTGGGCAGAATTGCCATTATGAAGATGATTGTTTTACCCCGGTTTCTGTTTCTGTTCACGAATCTGCCAGTGGTGCTCTCGAGAGCTTTCTTTAATCAGCTCACGCAGGTCCTCATTCGGCTGGCCTGGGCCGGCAAACAGCCCAGGATACGGTGGGCGACACTGATTCTCCCCTGCGAAATGGGGGGCCTGGGGGCCCCGGACATGGAACATTACTACCGTGTTGCGCAGGCATCCCACTTGCACTCTTGGGTTCACGGAGACGCGCGTACGCCGCACTTGCTCCTGGAGCGACTGTTTGCAGATCCGCTCCCTCTTCCAGCCACGATAGGCCTCCCATTGGATCGATCGGTCGGGCGTCTTGACTCCCTTAAGGCGACTAACCACGCATGGCATGCACTGGTGCGCGCCCGCGACTGCGATAGGTTATATTCACCCCTGATGCCGATCGGATGGGCGTTGTGGTTGAGACCCCTGAGGGAGAGGGGAGTGGTAGAATCCCTTCGCTCTTTGGGTCTGGAGAGGATGGAGGACCTATTTGCGGAGGGCACACTTAAAACTTGGGGTCAGCTAGATCTGCAGACTGCGAGCCCCACACTGCTTCAGCAATTCCAGTTCCACAGACTGCGCTCGGCTTATCGGGTGGAAATTGGCCTGGCTATGGAGGAACCCGAGGAGATCCCAGAACTGTCCTATATTATTAAAACTAAAACTCCGGCTAAACTACTCTCGTCTGTCAACAAGTTGGGTGTGACACACCAGAGACTAATGCCATCTAAAGCCAGAGAGGCATGGCAGGAGGATCTGCAATCACCCATAGATGATGGAATGTGGCGATACTGCTGCTCCAGCACCCGTAAGATCTCGCTTAATGGCAGACACAGGCTGGTGCATTTTAAGTTTCTCCAAAGGGGTATACTATACTCCCGAGCGACTGCACCGCTATGGCCTACGGCCCTCGGCGGAATGTGAACGCTGTCGCACTCAGGTGGCCGACTTTTTCCACATGGCGTGGCTCTGCCCCGGCGTGCAAGCATTCTGGAATGAGGTGTTTGCGGAGCTTGATCAGATACTAGGCGAAACGCTCCCCAGGACACCGGCGCTGGCGCTACTAGGCTTTTCTAAGCCACTCCCGCCATCTCTTCACCGACTGGCCGATCTGGCGTTATTGATTGCCAGGAGAGTAGTGGCATCCTGCTGGATGCGCGGACCGCCGCCCACCGTGGCCAGATGGAAGAGGGATCTACGGTTCTGTTGTACCCAAACCGAGCTGTATAGTGAGCTGTTGCCACCTAGGAGTAGACCGAAAAACTTCTGGGACCTATATAAGGACTATTTACGGGAGGGGGAGGAAGGTAGTTCTGACACGTCTGAGGTGGTGGATCTCCAAGACCAAGTTTCAGAGTTAAGGGCTGGACAGACGGAGGATTCCCCTGTGGAAAGAGAATGAGGAGGTTACGGGGGGGGGGGGGTGCTGGGACATACAAGTAGTTACTTGCATGAGTGGATTTAGCAGGGAGAGTCACTAAAGGGTTAGGCACTTGGGGGGTATGGGATAAGGGGTAGTACGGGACATGGTATTCACACACCACGTTTATCCTAGTTTGGACAGACTTGACATTCCACGGAACACACAAGGGTGGGTGGGTAGAGTTTGGGATTGAGGTTAAGGGGGGTTTCTGGACGTTCTTGTTCTACTGTTGACCTACCACAGCAAGAGACCTTTCCTTCGAGTTGTTACTAATGTGTAATCAGTTGTCGTGCTGCGTAGAGTGCTGCCTTCGTGGGGGAGCTCATATCACTAATGCGGAGTTGTGACCTTTTCATATTGCCGCCGGGCCCCCGGGATGCCGGTTATCATGGCTGTGTAACATCTTTGATTGAGGACTTGTTGAGCTCCGGGTGGCCACGCAATTTATGCTTGCCAATGCATTTGTAACGACACTGAATTCGATGCTAATAAAGGTTTCTTGAAATAAAAAAAAAAAAGAAAATACAGAGAATATGAGTCCTTTTTAGGTCGAGCCTAGCGCAGGGCGCATGCGCTACTCTCTGAGATGACCTTTTGGAATCGGTCTGCACCTTTCAAAAACTTGTGCTTGTGGCGGCATCCACCTTGTAGGAGCGAGCAGAGGTTCCCCGGGGGCCATTTGCTTCCAATTAGCGTGCCCGCGCATGCTTGTTTACATTTGCCTGTCTCGCATTTGAGCTTTCTTCATGCTAACAACTCCTGAAGGTTTCAGTGGCCTAGCTCTCAGTGTATTAGAGCTTGGCTATTGAAACCTACAAGTACCAGAAAGCTCCTTGGAAATAGCAGCTGTCTATCAAGAAAGGACAAGTGCTAATATGTTGCAAAGTGCCCGCTAGGCAGAGATATTTAATCTGAGATATTTTGTTTATAAATAAACTTCACGCTTCAAATAGTGGACACAATCTTCGTTCTCCTAAGAAGGACCTGGAATTTCTCACAGAAAGTTGCCTGTTTCTGCACACGGAGAAAACACTTCCTGTCTACAGAAGGCCACTGATGACAAGTCCCGGTTTGTCCAGAAGAGCTGGCATGGGGACAGAGTTGGGTTGTACAGAACATTTCACATTGGTTGGAAATAGTTGTCAGTCTCCCCTGTGCCGTTCGGCAGATGAGACACCTACAGAACCAGTTCATTTCTGATGTGTGTGAACTCTGCTGAACCAGCTGCTGTTATTATTCCAGCTTAGTTATGCCTGATATTGCTCTTTCATTTCATCAGATTTAGTTCAGGGTTCAGGGAACACTCCAGTTCCCGATGATAGAGTGCTGTTGTTGTAAATCCTGTTAATTTAACTGGATAGTTGAGATAAACAGCTTGCTGTATTTTCCCTGCTTTGTTTTTTTATAGGTTTAGTTTTTAACTTTTAGATTGTTTTACATTTCACTAGTTTGTTTTAATATATTCTGGAAAGCCATTGAAATTTCCTAAATTAATTAGAAATGTGACCTATCAAGCTTGATGGCTCCGTGATTTGCGCCTTCAATTTGTTGTGATACGAGGGTCACTAATTTTAAATAAGATTCTGTCCACTTTGCCTACCACCCTGTCGAGTTTGGGAAACGGAGTACCATTGCATTGGGCATTATTAATATCCATTAGTTACTTCATTTATAAACTAGTGTTTCTGCTCCCCCAGTGTGCATGGAATGGTTTTAGTATGAATTAAGGAGCACTTATTTATTTATTTATTTTATTTGCAGAGTTTTATATAGCGCTGGCTGGACCCGGAGGAATCAGAGCGCTTTACATGAGGATCAGTGTGTTACAAGTTGCAAAATTACGACAGTTACTGGAACATAGTAGACATAGGAAAAACCAACAGTGATACACAGTAAAACATGAGTTACTAGAGCATTGTATAACAAAGACACATGCCCTAAAGAGCAAAGAAAGGAGAGGGGGGGGAGAGAAAAAGTGATAAGGAATGCAGACCGGAACAGGCAGGCCAGCAATGTGGAAAGTACTTGTTTAAGAAATACTCTCCCAACTGGAGTACCAGGGAGTAATTGAACGCTGTATCTCTCACATGAATAATCCCCTTTTTCCTGGCTTCTCGCATTTATAACCTGAATACCATTCTGTCTATTAATGATATTATGCACAATGTCTTCGTTATCCCAGTCAGCTTAGATCTATCATGCAGTTTAGTTGTACATTTCAGGTCTTCAAAAGTGGCAGTGTACCATGGCATTGCCTAAATTCTATGCAGCTATTCTTGCCTTTCAACCCAACATGTAAACACCGGCTCATGACCGAAAGGGACGCCATTTATACAAGGCTACATCTCGAGAAGTGATAACAGCTCCCACACTTGCCTTAGAAAACCCGCCCACTATTCTTGCATGATTTTATTGTTATTTAAGGATTAATTGTCACAGTAAACCTAATCCCCTAATCATAGCTACAATGCCATTGTTCTGGTATTTCTACCAACGTCTCACCCATTTAGTCTGAGCTGTGTGCACCATGGCTGTACGAAGTTGCCCGCCCTCTCCTTGTTAGCAGCATTTATGTATTTGGACCGGGGATTATGTGATAAAAATGATCGGCGGACAAGTTGGTCCAAGTGTTTGTAAGGGAAGTGCACCTAGACAACTATTTATTTATTTGAAGTT
Organism: Lissotriton vulgaris; assembly: GCF_964263255.1. Lineage (NCBI taxonomy): Eukaryota > Metazoa > Chordata > Amphibia > Caudata > Salamandridae > Lissotriton > Lissotriton vulgaris. The sequence continues at coordinate 1,079,856,748 of NC_141694.1, read as the reverse complement.
TTTATGAAGTCTCCACAAACCAAGGCAGCCTGGTGAGCGCCTCTTAGCTGCGGTGGGTAGAAACGTGATGTGACAAGTATCTTAAACCACTCTTAAAATACTCCCAAAAAACATTAACCAATGACAGTCCCAGATCTGGGGATGTGCTACCTCGCCTGTGTAGTTAGGTAGCAATTTAACATCTCTGGGTGACCCCCAGAGTAGCAACACCGCAGGGGGGATGGTATGGCAAGGAGCAATTCAAGGAGGTGGGAGGGAGGAAGGAGGTTCCTGCAAAAGCTAAATAAGCTTTGGAATAGCCAATAGGTCTGGCTATTGGGAACTTATAAGTATTTAGTTATGCAGCACAATATCCTTGGTGCAACAACATCAACTGTTGCATGGCTAAACACTTATAAGGTCCCAAAGGCAAGATCTAATTGCTATGCCAATGCTTGTTTGTAACAATACTGCTCAATAAAAAGTCTTCTCCCATCTCTCCTCTCAAACGAAACCGGGCGGATGAAAATAGTTTCACAGTAACTCATATCCTACATCGGTCATCTATTGCCGAGTCAAGAAAGGATAAAGTACACAACAGAGCTAAAGTCAAATTTACTTGTGCATTTTGGTTGAAAAAATACAATTAAGGATTTTTTGCGCACCAACGGGTTTCGTACTTTGGGTGTGTCCCCATTACATCCATGGCTCCAATCCCTTCTTGCCTTGGGGACAACAATTTTTGGAAAATGTTTTTTCTTATTGTTCTATTAATAAGTAACACTGGCACATATAGAGGCAGTATTCTAGTGGCTTTTACCATTTTCATGTTAATTGCGTCTTTGCTGTTTTCACGGTGATCTGGAGTGGACTGAATAACTGTTGCTGTGGAGGGCAAAGTGTGGACAGCTGTCCGTGAAAGTTATTACGGTGTGCATTACTTTGGCATTATTTGCAACAATTAACGTCCAAGTTATGGCAGAATCAGTTCTATGTACCAAGAAAAGATAGCATTGAACACAAGAACAAGTAGGCATAAACGAACTAAACACTAAAAGGTAAGAATAAACCATCATAAGAGGCCATGCAGCATCCACAAAGCATGACATAAATAAACCAGTGGACCTACTGCCTTCCCATTCCCACTGTTATAAATTCTTGGCCCAGCAGCAAGAAAATTCTACTGCAGGCAAGGTGGTATTTGGTTGTAATCAATATAGCCTACCTTACCCCCAGATCCCTCCTGTCCTCGTCCCCTTCATACTAAAATGTGAGATTAACCATTTCCAAGACAGAAAAAAGAAAGCAGGAATGCTGGTACGCCCCTCCCTCTCCCTATAGGGAGTACATAAGGGTACAGTACCCAGCATGCCTCCTGTTCTTTTTTCTGTCTTCCAACAGTTTTTCTGCGTGGATCCAGGAGCCGGTTGGCTCCTGGGGCTTACCTGTTGCTGGGCTTCGGGTTTGGGTTTGGCTGGTCTTATGGGATTTCTCCCCCTGCCGGGCTTGTGGAGTTTTCCTTTGGGCGCTTCCTGGCTGCTGATCCTCGTCTGGATTGCTGCTGTTTCCTGGGATGGTGTGGGTAGTGTCCGGTCCGCGTCTCCGTGCTGCCGGGATTTTTCGGAGACGCGGCTCTGCCTTGCTGTTGCTCCGGTGGTACGGCGGCCCCTGTGTGGCTGGGGCACTTCCTTCCGGAGTGTGCCTGACTTCCTTTGATTGGGGCAGGAAGTCAGGCTTCAGGGATGATCAGCTGGCGGCAATTTCATGGCTTTGTTTGCCAGTCCTTCCTGTAAGTACCATGTAGCGGTTTTCTTTCCCCTTTATATGCTGTTTCTTCGTGTTTCATACCCTGCATTTTGTTGTTGCTGTGGCTGTGTACGAGGTGCTGCTGCTTGGGCTCGTGCTGTGTTCCTATCTGTTCCTGGGTCCCTCGTTGCCAGGCTTGCTTGCTGGCTTACCTGGGGTTCGGCTTCTGGGGGTATCCTGCTGGGCTTGTTGGTTCTTCAGCCCTGTGTTGAGCTTTCTGAACTGGTTTCTCTTCGCTCTTCCCGCTTCCAGGGTTACAGCTGGTTTCTCTTTCCATCATGGAGAAGCATACTAAGAAGAGCAGGCATGTGGTGGAGTCCTCCTCTTCTTCTTCCTCATCCTCATCTCCTTCTCCTGCGCGGTCCAGGCGTCGTTCCAGGGGTGGTGATGCCAGATTGAAGGCGCTGATTCGGGAGACGTTGTTGGAGATGGGGGGTCCTGGTTCCTAGGGGTCCAAGTCCAAATCTAAGTCCCGGTCCGCTGGTGCCCCGCCTCTGTCTTCCTCTTCTTCTTCCTCTGGGTCGGAGGATGGTGGCTTGGAGAGTGATGTGGTTACGGGCAAATATGTTGATAAGGATATGTTGCCGGACTTGTTGGGCCACGTGAAGGCGAATATGGGGTTCCCTGCTGATGATGTCCTGGGTACTTCTGGAGGTTCCTTGCTTCGCCAGTTCCAGTGCACGGCTCCTGTGGTGATGCCTGTCCACCCTTGTGTCAAGGAGGTTTTGGACCGGGAGCGGAAGGATCCGGATTGTATTCTGCTTCCTCACTTCATGGCTAAGCTCTATGCTCTTCAGGATATGGCGAAGGATTTGCCGGACTCTGTTCCTGTGGATTCTTTTGTGGCAAGTCTGGTGGGGCGCACTTCTTTGGCCGAGGATGCTATTGTGAGGGATCCTGTGGACAAGAGAGTGGACGCTTCCCTGCGTAAGGTTTATTCTGGCTCTCATCTGGCTCTGCGGCTGGCATCTACGGGACTTATGTTGCTCAGTCTCTGCTTTCAGACTTGAAGACATTGTATGGGTCCATGGATAATGCCACTGACTGCTCTGATATTCTGGCTCACGTTGAGCGTCAGGTGGAGTTTCTGTCTGACATTTCCTTCGATGTGGTGCGTGCTTCTGCCCTCTCGGGGGGTGCTTGCATTGCTCTCGTAGGAACTTGGTCCTCAAGGATTGGAAGATGGATTCGGCCCAGAAGTCTGCTGCGCTGCGTTTGCCCTTTCAAGGTTCCATGTTGTTTGGGGCGGAGTTGGAGGGCAGGCTTCATCTGCTTTTCAAGGAGAAGAAGCACTCCTCCTCTTTCAAGCAGTCCTCGGCTGCTCCTGCTTCTTCTAAGCCTGAGACTTTTTTTCGGCCCTCTTCTCGCAGGCAGTTCTCCAGGGGCCGTGGTCGTTTTCAGCCTGGTCGGGGTCGGGACAAGAGGGCGAAGTCCCCTCCTGCTAAACCTCGTTCCTGACTATCTGGGGTCCGAGGTCAGATCCTTGGTAGGAGGTCGGCTTCGGTTCTTTCTTCCGGCCTGGATGTCCTCCTGTTCAGACTTATGGGTCCTGGACGTGATCCGCTTGGGGTACCATGTGGAGTTTTCCAGCCCTCCTCCGGACTCGGGGGTCTGTCCGACTCCTTGGCCGTCCTGCCCGTCCAAACGAATGGAGCTGTCTCTGGGGCTCCGATCTCTGTTGGACAAGGAGGCGGTGCAGGTGGTTCCTCCAGGGGAGCTGGGTCGGGGGTTTTACTCCATCATTTTTCTGGTGCCCAAGGTGACTGGGGGGTTTCATCTTGTTCTGGATCTCAAAGCTCTGAACAAGTATGTGATGCGGATTCCGTTCAAAATGGAGACCCTTCAGCGAGTGATTCCCCTGGTTTTCCGGGGTCATTTCATGTGCACTCTGGACCTCCAGGATGCCTTTTATCATGTGCCTGTCCATCCTCTTTCTCATCCTTTCCTGAGGTTTTGTGTTCTGGGGGTGCATTACCAGTTCATGGTTCTTCCCTTCAGCCTGAGGTCGGCTCCAAGGGTGTTTACCAAGGTGGTGGCCCCCTTAGTGGCTTTCTTGCACCTCCAGGGGATGATGGTTTATCCATATCTGAACGATTGGCTCCTGCATGCTCCCTCCGCGGATCGGTTGTTGAGGGATCAGAGGTTGGTGTGTGCGGCCTTGAGGGACCATGGGTTCCTGTTGAATCTCCCCAAATGCCAGCTTCTGCCGTCTCAGGATTTGCAGTTCATAGGGGCCCGTTTTCGCACGGATTTGAATCGGGTCTTCCTGCCGGTGGCTCGTGCTGTGACCCTGTGTTCCCTGACTCGGTTTCTGGTGGGTCGTTCCTTCCGGGTTCGTCTGTGATTGCGCCTTCTGGGGCTAATGGGGGCCTCTGTGTTCACAGTGCCTTGGGCGCATTTCCATCTTCATCCTCTGTGGTCTTACCTGCTGGCTCGGTGGAATCCCTTGTCAGGGGACTTGTCCCTTTTGGTTCCTGTGTCTCTTCCGATTCTTCCTGCCCTGCGTTGGTGGTCTCTGTCGTCAAATCTGGACAAGGGCTTGCCTCTGCAGTATCCTCCTCCGGTGGTCCTTACGACGGATGCCAGCGCTCTGGGCTGGGGGGCGACTTTGGGGTCGGAGTGCCTTCAGGGTCAGTGGTCTCTCCTGGAGGGTCGTCGGTCTTCGAACTGGCGGGAGTTGTCTGCTGTGTGTCGGGCTGTCTGGGGGTTTCGGCTCCTTCTAGTGGGCCAGCATGTGTTGGTTCCGTCGGACAAAGCGCTGACGGTGGCCCATTTGAATCACCAGGGCGGTATCCATTCTCGGTCCCTGAACGCGGTGGTGTCCCCCTTGTTTTGCTGGGCGGAGTGCCATCTTTTGTCCCTGGCGGCTGTACATGTCCGGGGGGTGTGGACAATAGGGTGGCGGATGCCCTCAGTCATTTTTTTCCTGCTCCCTGGAGTTGGCCTTGACTCAGGTGGCCTTTCGTCAGGTGTGCGTGAGGTTTGGTCTTCCATTTCTGGACCTCTTTGCTTCCCGGCTCAATGCGCAGCTTTCCCGGTTCTTCTCTCGGATTCCTCAGGAGGGGTCTTGGGGGGTGGATGCCCTGTCCCTTCCGTGGCCTTCACGCCTGCTTTACGCCTTTCCCCCTCTGGTTCTGATTTCTCGCTTTCTGTCTCGGCTACTGATGGAGGATCGGGAGGTGGTGGTGGTGGTGGTGCCTTTCTGGCCCAGCAGGTCTTGGTTTCCCACTCTGAGGCTGTTGGCTGTTCAGGGTCCGTGGTTCTTCCCCTTCCCTCCAGCTCCATCTCCATTACGGTCCTCTCCAATGTTGCCCCTGCGACGGCTTCGGCTGTCGGTTTGGCGGTTGAGAGGCAGGGGTGGCGGAATAGGGGTCTCCCGGAGCATTTAGCCTTGGCTATTCAGCGGTCTCGGAAGCCTTCCTCCCTTCAGTCCTATGGTAGACATTGGGGTAACTTTGAGCATTGATGTCTTGGCCTGGCGTTGTCACCCTTGGTTTGTCCTTTGCCGGATGTGCTTCAGTTCCTTTGGGATGGGTTCGAGAAGCGTTTGTCTGTCTCTACTCTCCGGGCTCAGTGGGCTGCTATCAGGGCTTTTCCGGCTCCTTGGGGGAACCTGCCTGATGTTGATGGTTTGGTTTCTCGTTTGTTGCGCAGTTTTGCGAATTCCCGCCCTGTGGTGCGTCGTTCTTTTCCTATTTGGGATCTTCTCTTGGTTTTGAGGGTTTTGGTTGCGGCTCTCTTTGAGCCTTTGGAGGAGGTTGATATGAAGTTTGTCACCCTGAAGGTTGTTTTTTTGGTGGCTATCACTTCTGCTCGTCGCCTGGGGGAGTTGGGTGATTTGATGGCTCGGGAGCCTTTTCTATCTTCTCTGCTGATGGGGTGGTTCTTCGTCTGGATTCCTCCTTTGTTCCTAAGGTTTCCTCCCAATTTCATCGCTCTCAGGAGCTGGTCCTGTCGGCTTTGGATTCGGCTCAGGTGGAGGAGGATGACCTTCCGTGGTCCTTGCTGGATGTTTGCCGGGCTTTGCGGGTCTATGGATCGGACCCGTGATTTTCTGCTTTCTGACTCCCTGTTTGTTTCCTTTGGTGCTGTCTCCAGGGGTTGCCGTGCTTCTTCTTCTTCCATTGGGCGTTGGTTGAAGCAGATTATTGTTCTGGCCTATTCTCTTTCTGGTTCTCCTCCCCCGGCTGGGGTTCAGGGGCGTTCTACTTGGGGGATGGCTGCTTCCTGGGCAGAGGTTTGTGGTGTGTCCCTTTCTGAGATTTGTCGGGCCACTTGGGCTTTGGCTAATACCTTTGTTAGACATTACCGTATCCAGAATGTTCTGGGGGATGACACTAACTTTGGTTTGGGGGTTCTTAGGGCTGTGTGTTCCTGATTCCCTTTGGTTGCCTTCTACTGTCCTGTTGTTTTCAATAAATTGCTGGATTGCTGTTTTGCTGTGTCCTGGTGGTTTGTTGTTTGATGATAGCCGGTTCCTGCTTGGGTATTCTCACATTTTAGTATGAAGGGGACGTGGAAAGGAGGGACCTGGGGGTAATGTCCTATTACTTACCGGTAATCTTCATTACTCCGGGTCCCGTTGTCCTCGTCCCCTTCATACCATCCCTCCCTCCCTCCCGGGCTTTCCGGCCCTCATCTTGGGCTTGGTGGTTCAGGAGGCATGCTGGATACTGTACCCTTATGTACTCCCTATAGGGAGAGGGTAGGTCGTACCAGCATTCCTGCTTTCTTTTTTCTGTGTTGGAGATGGTTAATCCCACATTTTAGTATGAAGGGGACGAGGACAACGGGACCCGGAGTAATGAAGATTACCGGTAAGTAATAGGAACTTTCCCTCGAACCATACCATACCAGGCAGAGAAGTATGTTCCTACCAAGTTCCTTGAGGGCTACCATCTCATCTGGACGAAGGGCGTTTGCTGTAACATCAAAGTAATTGCTGCCCAGGTTGCAATTTTAAAGGTCGCTGGTTGGAGGGGCTGTAGGGATTTCCTTGGGAACATCCATTATTCTAGCCCTCTCATAAACTTACACCAAAGCCAAGCAACAGGCGGATTTTTTGCAATTATGAAACTGTATTTTATGTATCTGGTACAGTCACCGCCTGTGCAAGCGACATCTGTGAAATGGGTATGCACTGAAACGTCTGAGAATTGCGCCCTTCTTTGCATTTACAAGAGCCAATAACAGGGCTTAATTTATGCAGGCGTTTTAAGGGGGCATCAGCATTCATTTTTGGGGCACAGGACTTATTTTTCATCATCAGACTTTGACCCAGAGCCAGGCAGAAAAGGTAGACAGAAGGACGAGAAATGTAGGAAAACACTCACAAAAAGAGGAAGGAGAGTTGGAACCGAACCTGCAAGGGAGAGATAGACAGGAAGCTTAAGGTGGAGAAAGAGGGCTGAATTGTAAGGAAACGAGGCATCCTTGGTATTCGGCTCCCTCCCCCCAGCATTAGTGCACAAGAGGCGGGATCCTGTGAGAAACTCTGGGCCCCGACAATTATACTTTCACATATTAGGCACTAGCCGACAAGATGATTTACTTACCGGAGCCCAGGGTTTTAAGGGAAGCTCTGTCGTATTTCGTCACCCAGGTATCGCCGTACTTCAGCAGCAAGCGGATGGCGGTTGGAGCGCCGTAAAACTGATTGATTTTTAACCTCTGTACTGTCTCCCAATATCGGCCTGTAAAATTTGAAAACAAGTGCTCACAATTAATCGGTAACTGAGGCTTTCGTTCACAATTTTGTACTAAGTTAACAATGTCTTACTACATTTTGATGTTTTAAATAAATTCTATTAAAGTATGGAATGCGAGCCAGTGCATTTTGTGTCAAACATAAATACTCATTCCTAAGAAAGATGAACTCTTGTCGCTTTTATTCTAATAATTATAATGTGCATCATATTTATTAAACCTTGGAAACAAACGCTCACTGACCTCCGTAACCTTCCTTTGTCATTCGCTTTATCTCAGTGCTCCCCTTCACTGTTTATTTTTGTTTTGTGAGAGAGAAAACATATTTTTTAATAGAAAAATAAAAAATGTTGTTCCTGACAAGCATTGGCTGCAGTGTGGCTCGGCAGCTTGAGGACTATGATCTTCTATGACAGCGCTTTATAAGCAACTAGATTAATACATTTAAAATTAAAGAAATGAAATGAAATAGAAATGTGTAATAAACGTGCACTACTACCCTGGGGCGTCTAGGCGTGCAAGCTTGCTAACAGGGTGAGGCCAGGTTAGGAGGCTGCCAGAGTTTAGGGATTCCTACAGGTTAACTAGTCAGGTTTTTAGTTTCTTCCTAAAGCAGAGGAGGTCCATTTCCTTTTTCAGTTATAAGGGAAGGCTGTTCCAGAGACGGGAAGTGATGCTTATATAACTTCTCCGGCCCCTTTTTACTCTATGAACAATGATAATGCATGCTGATTCTGAGCGAAGGGATCTTAGTGGAAAATACCAATGAAACCAAAGCTTAAAAACTTGAGGTCCTTCCCCATGAAGAGCCCTGAAAGCAATGCACAGGTCCTTAACCTGTATCTGCTTTTCAATGGATAGCCAGTGGAGAAGCAGGACAGGGATACTGATTCTCTTTTAGATATGCCAAGTAAAAGGCGAGCAGCTGAGTTCTGTAGGACCTGAAGCTAATTGAGACTTTTTTTCTTATATTTACGAAAAAAGCATTTGCATAGTCAATTTTTGAGAGTATCAGAGAGGAAATTACAGTTTTCTGCAGGTCTTTTGGAATGAAAGGAAAAATCTTTCTTAAAAGTTTCATAATAAAGAAGGAGACAGACCTGATTGCAATTACGTGCCCTTCGAAGGTCAGTTGATTATGAAAGATAACTCCAAGATTTTTTTACCTTTGTAACTGGCGGCAGAAGTTGGCCAAGTTCAGGGGTGCTGGTATGTTAATGAATGGCAACCACCTGGTAAATAATGTAAATGGGGCTACTCTGACCCCCATTGTCTGTTTTTTCTTCCCCTTTTTTAACCTGAGGTATGTCTGTGATGTATGCTGATGTAGTGTGGTATACTGTGTTTCTGCAGATACAATAAAGGGAGAAACGAGGCGCAGTAAAGACGCTGACCCTAACCCTGATGAAATTGCCAGTGAGCTGTGTAAGGCAATGAAACATGTTGGTTTTAACTGAGTAGGCACACAGCGAGGAATAAAATAGCCAGTGTTGCCGAGCCAGTTTTTAAATCCTCGGAATACTGAATTTGTATGCTAGATTTCGGCATCCCTATAGGGTCACTAACAGAATACACATCACACTTTCGGGTTTTCTTATTCTGCACCATCCACTTTTTATTTTCTAATAGTTGGCAGGTGATAATGATGAGAACCTGAGGGTGCAGGCCAGTACCAGCATGTAAACCTCCCTTGGTGTTACTCCTGTGAGGCTCTGACAACTTTTCCACACCTTTTCCCCCTATTTCCTTCCCCTTTTCTTTGATGTTTCTCATCACATTGATGAGAGGGAGGACCAGCAGTTATAATACCACACTTTTTAATTGAAGTTGTGATTCAAGGCATGTTGAGGCAGTTGTGCGAATTTAGATCCTCTGCAGTGACACCATAAGTAGGGTGTGTATTACCAATGATATATGGTGGATTAACGTCCACACATATAATAGGAGCAGGGCATTTGTTGAGTAGCAGTGATTGAGTGGGGGGCGACCTGTTCTGATCTTTACCCCCTGTGGCTCCTAGTTGTGTACATCAAGTTCAGGTGGTCACTAGTTTTGGGACCAAAAGGAAGGATCCTTCCCAAAGAGCATTACCTCAGTCTTGCCTGAATTCAACTTCAAACAGTTTTGGGCCATCCATTTCTGATCTCCTGCATACAGTTGTAAAAACGCTTTGCTGCCTCTGAAACATTGGATGATACCAGAGTCACTAATTGGGTATCAACTGCATAAGTGACTGCAGAGAACCCAAAAGATCTAATAAGTTTGGCCAAAGGAGCTACATAAATTTTAAAAAAGGTCAGGCTAAGAGATAAACCCTGGTGGATGCCGCAAGGGAGAGAGAAGGATGAGGATTTAAAATTCTCAGCTGTAACTCACTAAATTCTGTCTGACAAAAATTATTTGACCAAAGCGAGAGCTTTGTCTTTTACCCCAATATCCTCCAGCCTGTTCAGCAGGATTTAGTGGTTTACTGTGTCAAATGCCGCAGAGAGGTCCAATAGGACCAGCATTGCACTACCACCTGCATCCAGCATCAATATGATCAGTGCCGAGACACTTATCAATGCCAATTCTGTTCTGTGATGTTTCCTAAATCCGAATTGGCAAGTGACTAGGTGGCTCCGGTCCTCAATGAAAGCGGTCAGCTGCAATTTAATACCTTTTTCAACTATTTTGGCTGGAATGGGCAATCTGGAAATAGGATATTAGTTCCCAGGATTTGAAGGATCTAGGTTAGATTTTTTTTGTTAAAGGGAGAATGTAAGCTATCTTCCAGACACTGGGAGATTTTCCAGACTTAATCATAAGATTATGAATTTCTGTTAGGTATTCAGAGATAGTGTCACCTGCTAAATGAATTGTTTTAGGTGACCATGGATCCTGCAGAGATCCTGACTTAGTCTGCAAAAGGATGGTTTTAATTTGGTCCTGAGAATGTTTAGTGAAAGGAGTTAAATGGACCTTACAATAATTATTGTTAATTTGGGAGCCACTGTGACATTAATTATTAGTAATTTGGGAGCCATTGTGACCAGTCGAAGGATTAGAGGAAAAAAGATTAAAGACAGACCTAACCTTATCTTGAAAAAAAGAAGCTAATGAATTACAGAAGGTTTGGTCCATGCCCTGATTCCCCATTTCTAGAGGTTTAGATAAATGTTTACATTTGCAAAAAGTTCTGTTGTGGAATATTGCACTGCTTCTATCTTCTGGGTGAAATATTTGGATTTTTTTTTAAAATCAAACTTTTTCATGAAGCTAAAATGTGTTTGTTTTTTGTTTTTCTGAATTCTCATAATGACGCCTTCCTTTTCTTTCATGCCTACGACATGCTTGCTGAAGTAAGGTTTTCCGTGAACCAGGGCTCAGAGGGACTGTCCTGGTTCCTCCTGTGGGCTTTAGCCAGTGCAATTTATTTTGCGACATTATCCAACAATCCCTGATATAGACTAGCCGCTTCATCAGGATCTGTATTTTTGCAGGCTGTGTTTCTAATAAGATGGTGTCTAGCTCCATCTCCTTTATCAGATGACAATTGCGTGAGAGCTTTACTGGATGAGGTTTATTGTGCGATGCATTGAGGGGGCTAATTTGATATTAAACGTAACTGCTCGATGATCAGACCATAGCAAGGGTAGGACTGCTGATGTAGATAAGTATGGGTAGTCAGAGAAAATGCCATCAAGTCTATGGCCTGCTTGATGCGTCGATTCATTGCTCCATAATTCCATCATATTATATAAACACTGTTGTAAGATCTTTGTCCTCATATTTCCCCAGCACAGAATTACTGTTTCTGGTTCTCAATAGTTCCAAGGGCAGTGAAAAAATGGGGATTAGAAGATTTTGGAGATTCACAAGCAGAAATCAGTGTTTCCGCATTCTCTGTTTTTTCATGAGGAGATGCTTTCAGCAGCGGAAATCTCCACGCTAAAAACACCAACTTGTAAGTCCGACGGGCTCGATAACTCCTGAAATTATTTGGTCACTTGTAATGAGGACCCCGTCCATATTTAATTTAGAGATGCGTGGAGTGGGAGCCCCACTGTAAACCAGCGGGGTTCCTGCGTCACCAAACTTATGGTTTACATTTTCCCTACTTGAAACTGCCAGGAAAAGCCTGGTGGTCCTCAATAGAAAACACAAGAATTGAGATCAATGAGCAGGGAGAAAACTCTCTGTATCTCAGAACCATTTGTTTTTATTGTTTTTCCAAAATATACAACTGCTTGAGGAGGCTAAGGAGAGAACTGCATTCTCCACCCCAGAGGAATTCTTACAACTGAGGGTGATGCCCTTTTGGTTAAACAATGCCCCAGTCACCTTTCAGGGGTTGGTTAACAGGATCCTGGCTGGGATGGAGGTTTTCAGTGCGGCCTACCTAGATGACATTCTGTTTTCAGCTCCTGCTGGGAGGATCACCTGTTCCACCTCCAGGAAGTGCTTCTGGTCCTGCAACAGCCAGGCCTGAAATTTGTATGGCAGGGATCTGTGGTGTGTCTGGGACACAACAACTGGTGGGGGAGAGCTAATTGCAGCCCATTCAAGCCACAATTGAAGCTATTCTGGCATGTGAACCCCCCCAAAACTAAGACTGAAATGAGGGATTTCCTAGACCTCAATGGGTATTACAGGAGGTTTGTCAAGAGACACAGCATAATTGTTACCACCTTTAACTAAGCTGACTGCCAAGTAGCAGCCCAGTAAGGTGATCTAAACAGTGGCCTGAAAAAAAGTTTGATGCCCTCAAGGAGGCCTTGTGTACAACACCAGCGCTCAAGGCCCTGACTTCTCATCAGACCCTCATCTACCCCTACCATCCATGTAAGAATTCTCAGAATCATCCTAGATGACAAGCTTTACATGACATCCTAAGTAAACACAGTGATCTTCACCTATTTCACAGCCTTATGATGCTATGAAAGATCTTTAAATGACTTCCTTTGAACACCAGGAAAATGGCCATACAGGCCTTGATCAGTACCAGGCTTGATTACGGTAACATGCTCTATGCAGGAATCACCATGAAACTACTGAACCGGCCCCAGAGAATACCAAACACCGAAGCAAGACTCATATTCAACCCACCTAAACGCACAAACATCTCCTCACACCTCCTAGAAATGCACTGGCTCTCAATCCACTAACACACACAATTCACACTGCTCACACACAAACACGAAGCGCTACATAACACCAGCCCTGCATACCTAGACAGCTGCATGTACTTCTACACACCTCTGAGGCAACTCCGCTTAGCCATACTCTCACTGGCATGAAACCCTGCATCTGCAAAGCCACAGCAGGAAGCAGCGCCTTCTTATATCTCTCCCCCAAAGAATTGAACGACCTCCGTCACCATCACTTCTTGAGTTCCGCAAGAAGCTGAAGACCTGGCTCTTCGATTAACCTTTGCAAAAAGAATGGTTGCCCGATGGAATGCTGAACAATGTCAAACATTCACCCCCAGCACATAGATCAGTGCCTAAATCCATAGTTTTTTTTTATAAGCCTGACTGATGAGTGGTGATACCCTGAAATAGGGCCCAGAATACTTGTTTCTGGTCCAGGAAAGACCTAGCTTGGCAGTTGGGGCTGAACTGTTCCAGTGAGGAGCAGGGTGAAGACTGATTTGCATATGTCTGGGTCGGATGTATGACGTTAGAACACATACGTTTACCACGACCTACCATTACAACGCGGTCGTAACAACGAAAGTTGTTACCACGCATTGCGCTGGGGGGGCGCAAAATTAAATAATTTAATTTACTATTCCAACACCAGTCCCCGTGGATAGTAGGGAAGGTGTTGGGATAGTAAATTAAATCATTTCCTATCCTTGAGCGCCCCCCAGCGCAATGCGTGGTAACAACTTTCGTTGTTACGACCGCGTTGTAATGGTAGGTCGTGGTAACGCGCGCGTTGTAAGCGTTGCATACCGTCTGGGTCCAAACTGTAGTGGCAGGTTAAGCAAAATAACAATCCATTCAACCCAGATCTCTTGACTGGGTGTGAGGGGTTGGAAGGTTTCATCACTACGTCTATCATCTTGTTGTGTGTACTATGTTCGCACTAAGTGGCCAAGGGTATGCCAAGATGTGGGTTCCTTTGCTCGTTGTGCCACTGGATTCAAGCTAGCCTGCTACCCCAAAACCGGTCTCAGGGTGTTTGTTTCTGGTCTAGGGAGGACCTTGCATGATATGTCAGGCTGGACAGTTGGTTGGTCGAAGGAGAGGCAACTGTTTTTGTAGATGGGGCCTGAGCTCTATAGTGCTTTGACTGTGTGTGTAAGAAGTTTGGATTGACTGGGTTTGTGTATCAGGAGCTCCCTCAGACACAGTGTGATGTGAGTTCTGTATAAGAAGTTGAGGATGAGTCTGGCTGCCCAGTTCTGGCTGGTTTATTGTCTTCTAGTGAGTTGCTTGTTGATCCTGGCACAGAGGGTGTTTCCATTGTCCAACTTGTTGGTAACTAGGGCATGAGTGACAGTTTTTCTAGTGTTGCCTGAAAGCCATCTGAAGATCTTCCTCAGCATTTAAAGGGTGTGGAAGCAGGATGGTGTTGACTTGTGTGGTCATGTAAGTGTCAACACAGGCAGTACACACCTTTCACAATTGTTGAACCTGGCCATTTTAACAGTGTCTCTGCCTGGTATTTTGCCTTCTATTGCTGAGCCCATTTTTGTTGGCATTGCCCTGTGCACATTTCGCTTTCTAACCAGTGCTAAAAAGTGTGTGCTCTCTATCTTTTCTTTCTGCACCACCAGGCCCTCTCCCACTGAGAACGTAACTCTGTGTGCCAGACTTTGAGAAGGTAGCTTTCTTAGTGGGACTTAGTGGGACTAACCTAGTCCCTGTAACCCACCAATGCTCCATCGCTGCCGGCCTGAAACTGTGACTTTGCCCTAATATAAAAAATGACCAGATAACCACGAGTGGCCTTTGTGCTTTCAGGCACTATATCTACCTGAAATTTAGAAATTGTATATCCCTGGTTCTACTGATTAGATTTTTGTTGTTATGGTGCATGTTCTATTTATTAACATTTACTATATTTTTCTAAATCGGTTTGGGATGTTTCTTGTGTTGGGTTTTTATTTTATTGCAGTTTGTGTGCTGGATAAATACTTTTCTTCTAGGTAAACCCGGACTGCTTTTGTACCACGCTACCAGAGGGTTAAGCACAGAGGAATTTAGTGACTTTTGTGGCTCATCCTGACAAAGATTGTGGTTGTCCCCTGAGTGGGGCACCAGCCCCTCAGCCAATAAGGTACTTTCTTCCAGAGATCATGGCAGTGGAGTACAAAATCTTTCTTGTAATTAGGTATTCCTAGAGCCAGGGCGCAACAGAGACTTTCTCCCAGCTCTAGGAAGGCACTCATGCATTTGTTGTTCCATGGTAGCAGATCCAACACATCCTTGTTTGTAAGTTTCTGTATAGACTTTGCCATTAGGAAAAAGATGGGAATCCAAGACAACAGTAGCCCACCATTCACAGGAACATCCTGACTTCTCTCTTTGCTGTTTGGAGATTAATTCTCTGGACTAGAGAGATTCTCCCTGGGGACACTTTCCTAACTCCTTTCTCAATGGGATATTTTTGATACATAACCTCCCTTTGACAGAACTGCAGTTTAACAGGGGACACTTGAGACTGTTCTCTGCTAAATGGTTAAACAAGGCAATGTCGTTGATGCCACCAGTAGGATGTTGAAATACCAAACCAGAACCAAATTGAATGGCGACTGCAAGATCTCCAGCTTTTTACCCAGTGCCTGATTAAAGATTGAGGGTCTCTCTGTAAACTCTTGCGGGACTCGGTACCATGCCAAGATGTTATCTTGAAATAGGAAAGCAACATGAAATGAACTATCCTCGTGTAGAGGAATGGCAAATAATGCTGGACACAAGTCAATAACTGTGAACCATTCAGTGTCACAGAGTATTTGAAGGAGTATCAAGGCAGGATTCTGTACCATGTGACAACATGGGGTGACTATCCAATTCCCCTCTCTTAAGTCTTGAACAATCCTCTATTTTTTAGTTTTTGCAAATCCATCACAGGTGAGTTTCAGGGCCTTGATATCTCCTTTAGGATGCCTTGATCTAGTATGGCTTCAGTCACTGGTGTAATTCCAGCCACCGTTTCTGGTGAGAGGTTGCATTCGGGCATTTGGGGATACTCTGCATTTAGTTTTATTGTTATTTTCACAGGTTCAACTTCTTTGATCAGATTAATGTCTTTGCCTGTAAAATCCTATACTTCCTCATTTACTGAATCTCTTAGGTCAGGAGGTAAGTCATTTCTTGTTAGGACTAGGAACAACCCAACAAGTAGGCTGTTGGACTCTCAATTTAAACTTTGCATCTCCATTGTGTGTCTAAAGCTCAACACTATCCGGTGTGCCATACATCATATAATTCATCTTGCAGAGTAAATCCATGCCCATTGGACTTGAATCACATATTACAAACTGATGGTTTTCCTCAATAGGATATATCATTACACAGACTTTATCTGAAACTGACTTTGTGCTGTCTTTATTTGAAATACGTATAATATGGACTTCAGAGGGGAAGGTGTGGGACCTCTACCATTCTAACAGTATAGCAGGTAGCTCCAGTACTGACCAAGAATGATATGGATGGGGTAGTCACCTACCATCTACATCTGGCCCAGCTCTGGTCTACCTCTAGAGCTGCGCCAAGCATGCAATCCTCCTCCCCTCTCAGGCACAGTCATTGATCAGAATCCATCTCACTGGGATTGTGAAAAACCAGTAACAGTTGAAAAATGTAGGGCTCATGAAAGGGGTTTGCTGAACCTTTGGATTTGGATTTGGATTATTCCTTGGGTTGGCCATGTATTGTGGCATCATTGGAGCTTGATCATATTTGCAATATGTGGCCTTTGCAAATTTTGCTTTGGCATTTCATTCATGTTTGACTTTCGAACATGGTTTTGAATTTAGTTTGGATTCAGTCTACAATCATGTTTCCAGTGCACCACCTTATTACAAATAGGACACTGAGTATTCTTCTTCAGCATGGTTATGCCCATCCCTGAATTCAAATAAGTGCCATGCTTTAAATTCTGCTTTGGGGAACAAAATTCCCTGTCTGCTTCATCTGACCATCAACTTGATAACCAACTCCCCATATTCCGGCACCAGCACTAGGACCTGAACTATAGTTGAATTTGCCACATAAGGGCCATCCTGATATCCTTTTTGTACCAACTTAATTTGTGCTAAGATGTATTTTCTCATTAAGCTTGTTTTGTCTTGCCTCCAGATCATCACTGCTATACTTCGCATATATATTATATAGTTTTGACTGGCAACAAATCATGTTCTCTTGTATATGGGCACTAATCTAGTCTAGACAGGCTGTTTTTCCATTCTGGATTTTTTATTCCACTGTGCTATCTGAAAGCCTGCATGAGCCTCTCATAATAGGCATGCACAGACTCTATAGACTCTGTGGGGATTTCTAGTAATCTTTAGCCAAATAACCTTTCAAAAGGACCTTTGTTTCCAAAAAGGTAATCACCTTGTTATGCTTGTCTATAACTGGAGAAGGTGCATGTTTCATAGCATTTCTTGGATGTTCAGCAAGTGGCCAGGCTACAGAACATTGCCCTATGCCCACAAATCATTTGGGAACACAATATCTGAGATAGTATTACAATTCTCCCTCAACACTTTCGAAATTTTCACAAACCTCTCTACTTGTGTGCCACAAGTCAGGATTTGCTTGCAATTTTGGAAGCTTCTTTGTAAGTATGTAAAGATCACTCCAGGGTACATGCACATATTCACCTCCACACACTTCTCTCAATGGATACCCTTTGACCACTGCATCACTTGTACTACCTTTCCCCTGTGACCCACCTGTATTGTCCTTTTTCTAAATCTTATCCATTCTAGACCACCGGTCCATGCGCTTTTGAGTGTCACTCCATTTCCTGATACTACTAAACATTTATTTCGTATTTAATCTCAGCCCTGATGTTTTCATATTCCTTATAGTATCCTCGCTTATAAATATTCTTAGATTCTTCCTCAACTCCTGATTTCCAGACAGGTCAGCTCCATTCTCTGCCACAGACTATTTTTGTGGGTTTCACAAGTATGCCTTGCAGCTTCTTTACTCAAAAATAAAAGCTCTCCTGACTTGTACTGATCTAGGGGCCCTTACTCAAGGTTTCCTTTGATAAATTCCTTAAATTCTGCACTTTACCTCAAAACATCTAGTTCTCTAGGATGGGTCTCTTTTGCCCGGATTTGTGATTATGGATGTTCCTCAACTTTGACGACAGGCACATTTACAAGGGGAGCTCCTCCTTTTTGAAGATGTGCTCACAAATGTAGGGTAGTACTATGCCAGAAGTACTAGGGGCTGTAGAGATAGCAGATGTACCTGGGCTAGTAATGATAATGGTTGTGCTAGTAGCTTTCAATAATAGATCTGGAGTGGGAAGAGACAAACCTCTCTCTATGGAACTCTGATCAATTGGCACACTTGCGCTGGTGTCTATATTTGATACTCACTCCCACATTACACCTTATGGGATGTTGCCCCCCCCCAGCCTGATGAAAAGCATTATATGGAGGTGGTCAGGAATTCAACAAGTCATCCAAAAAGTTATAATTTGTGTCACTGTCAATTTTGTCTCTCTTCTCTTCATTCCCACCTCTCTCTTGTGATTTCTTTCTTTCTGATTTTTTCTTTGCTAACCCAGGGTACATCCATACGTCCTCAATCACATTGTATTTCCTTCCCTGTTACTCTGTGTCCACTTGTCCTCCATCTTACTATGGCCCTTATTTCACACTTGTTTTTTATATGTTTCCTTCTCTTTCACATTATCAGCATGTTCCAATGCATTCAAAACATCATATTAAACAGGTGCTGGGGTTTTTCTTCATATACCACACCCACCACAGGTTCTCAATTATACTCAAGTTAAAGGTACTATGTGGGGGAAATTGCAAGGACTCTTCATTGACAATGAACTTGTTCCATCATCGGAAATAAATACATGTATGTAACCCGACCTTAGTCTTCATGCAATATGTGGGTGTGCCTTCTGGAGGGCCAGCCTCATCCTTTTGGACAGGTATTCTTACATTATTTCTCAACAAAGCTCTCTATTTATTTAGGAAATGTATCGTTATACTTGCAAAACAAAACCAGTAAAGTTCAACTGAAATAACCTGCAATTCCCTGCAAATAACAATGCAGTGCTCAATGACAGGCACGTCCAATACTAGTACCACACCACTGACCCAACCACTCACAGGTGGTGCCCAATGGCGTAATGACCAATCCTAGCATTGCACGTACACCAACAACAAATGCAGGGCGACACCTTAAGATGCGACCTGCAGCACATCACAGCTCTTCTCCTCGCTGCACACAGATCAGCTTTGCATGAGCAGAATATTAAAAATCAATAATAATAGAATAACTCTGGTGTGTTCCACTAAAGAAAATCCAAAGTCAGCTATCACTCTAGGAGAAAAAGGGTATAGTATACTCATAGCACTGTCAAGAACACAAAGTGGGCCCTCGGCCTGTGGGAAAACACCCTGACTTTTGAGGTTTACCTCTGTGCACCAAAGATCAATAGAACACCAATCCCAGTCAGTAAAAATGCCTTAATAGGAGTTTAACAGGTCCCTATCTTAGTGTAGCCAATAGCTCTTCATGGTCTGACGCCTGAACCTTAACAGACAAGCCAAAATATTTTTATATCTGAATAGCTTCCCTGGGATCTTGGATTTCGACAAATCCAATAACCAAGCTTCAATTCTTTACAGCAAGCACATTATTCTTTATGAGCTCAGGTAATATACATGAAAAATATACTAAGATTCTCATACATCCCTCTTGGATACAAATAGACACAACAGCTCCATAGACCAATCAAAACTGAAAACACCACAATACACAAACAGTCACAGTCAAAATGCATCTCTACTTATGCTCACACTCCTAGTACACTATGACAGCTTCAGGAATGCCAGCAATACTCCAAATGGACCCAAGGAAGCTCTCAAATGGAGACAGGGTTGGGGAAGATTTTAACTATCTCTGGGACCCTTTTAGAGCTCCAAACCTCAGTGAAAACCATCTTCTGCTACCAGATTTGATAGAGCTCTTTGCCCAGTACACGTTTTATGCTCAGATCCAACTGAGGGTGACATCATAATCAATAAATTATGATAACATGAAGCACACCAGGCCCGCCAAGATGACAGTTAATATTCAATTTTCCAACCATAAAGTTTTATTGAGGAATTAGAAAAGTTACAAATTCAAATCATCAAATTACTTGTAATGCAATAGCCAGTAATCAATGCATTAGTCAATATATTTCAAAGCAAAATAATAAAAGGGAATACAAACTATTATGAAGTTGTCTAAAAATAAAACAAAGCAAATTCAGTTCCCCATGACGGGAACATACTACACTGCTAAGTTAGTGAAAAATCAGGGAAACTGGGGAGAAGTAAGGATTAAGGTGTCAGCATGGAAGCCTCTGAAAGAAAGGAGAAAGCATCTGCTCGCAAGCAAATGGAAAGGCAATGTTCCTTAACCACTTGGACGCTAAGGGTATCCAGCTTATATAATGGAGATTTCCATTGAAATGAATGGGCAGTGCATGACAAGTTACCCTTGTCATTAGCATCCAAGTGGTTAAGAGTTAGCTAAAGCTTCTTCTGACAAGAAGGAAAAGGCATCTGAATCGGTGTCTATATTGCATTAGTGTAAATCATTCTTTTCTGTCATTTAGCTATACCTACACATTATTCCCAGGAGGGTAACCAGTCAGGTTTAAAGAACAGAAAGATAAAGCACACAAGCATAAACACAATGCCAGCTTTCTAAATATCCTTCAGACTCTAGTTCTTTGCAACCTAATGTGATTCATTTGGCTCAAACTGTACTCTGTAGGGGCTCATTAACACATACTTTAAGAATTGTGTAAAATAAAAATTCATATGGGAAAGAGAAAACAAATAATACATTGTTTGAAGTTGCTGGTACAGCGTTTCTCCTTAAATGAAATGAGAAGATAAATGACAAGAAAAAATATGTCAGTGTAAGTTTAGCCATCTTAAAACTCAGCCTTTGCTAACTACAGTCACGTAAATATGATAAATGCACGGTAAATACATTGATGTTTTGCATGTTAATGGCATTACGTCTGTGAAACATGTATTATGAAAAATCTATTTCACCCTTATTCTCTATAACAAGCATTTGCAATGCAATAGGTCTTGCATTAAGAAAGTTTGAGCTGTTGGTCTTGTAAATGACACATTTTTTATTTATGTGTTGGTTTTGAAAATAGCGAAATTAATAGCTTTGTCATTTACAATGCCAATTTGTTTAAATTTTGAAAATGTGACACCTATAGCATTTGTAATGCAACATGTTTTGTATTTACGTGACTTAGATGTATTGATATTACAAATAGCAATGGTTTAAAAAAAATAATAATTAACACTTAAATAAAAGTTATTGTAATGTATAATGGCAATAGCTTAAGCTTTTGCAAATAACTTTTGTGAAGATTATGTTCAGTGTATTTTACTGTGAGGAAAATCTAAGAACAGAAGTGTAATATGAACATCTTTTTGTGACATTTGTAATAAAGTTTGAAACATTGAGAGAACATATTTGAACCAGTTGTTGAATGGTTGCACAGCTTGATTTTGTGGTGGCGCTTAGTGATGTTGGGGATGGCAACGAGTGATGCTGTGTCATTCAGTGAAGCTGTGGTAGCGCATAGTGATGCTGTGGTGCCCCTGAGTGATGCTGTGGTGGTGCTGAGTGATGCTGTGGTGATGCAATAGATAGATAGAGGGAGGGCGATAGATAGATAGATAGAGGGAGGGTGATAGATAGGTAGAGGGAGAGTGATAGATAGATAGAGGGAGGGCGATAGATAGAGGGAGGGCGATAGATAGATAGAGGGAGGGCAATAGATAGATAGAGGGAGGGCGATAGATAGATAGAGGGAGGGCGATAGATAGAGGGAGGGCGATAGATAGAGGGAGGGCGATAGATAGAGGAAGGGCGATAGATAGATAGAGGGAGGGCGATAGATAGATAGAGGGAGGGCGATATTTAGATAGAGTGTGGGCGATAGATAGAGTGAGGGCGATAGATAGAGGGCAGGCGATAGATAGATAAATAGAGAGATAGAGAGATAGAGAGATATTTAGATAGATAGATAGATAGATAGATAGATAGATAGATAGATAGATAGATAGATAGAGTGAGGGCGATAGAGAGATAGATGGCTAGATAGATAGCTAAATAGATAGCTAAATAGAGGGCGATAGATAGATAGATAGATAGATAGATAGATAGATAGATAGATAGATAGATAGATAGAGTGAAGGCGAGAGATTGATAGATTGATAGAGTTTGGCCGGAAGATAGATAGATAGATAGATAGATAGATAGATAGATAGATAGATAGATAGATAGATAGATAGATAGATAGATAGATAGATAGATAGATAGATAGAGAGGGCGATAGGTAGATAGATATAGTGAGGGCGATAGATAGATCGATAGATAGATAGATAGATAGATAGATAGATAGATAGATAGATAGATAGATAGATAGATAAATAGATAGATAGATTGCGATAGATAGATAGAGTGAGGGCGATAGATAGTTAAGATAGATAGAGTGTGACAGATAGATAGATAGAGTGAGGGCGAGCGATAGAGTGAGGGCGATAGATAGATTGATAGATAGATAGAGAGTGAGGGCAATAGATAGATAGATAGATAGATAGATAGATAGATAGATAGATAGATAGATAGATAGATAGATAGATAGAGTTTGGGCGATAGATAGAGTGAGGGCGATAGAGTGAGTACGATAGATAGATAGATAGATAGATAGATAGATAGATAGATAGATAGATAGATAGATAGATAGATAGATAGATAGATAGAGTGAGTGCAACTGATAGATGTGTGTGGTTGTGTGTGTGGATGTGTGTGTGTGGCTGTGTGTGTGTGGTTGTGTTTGTGTGATTCTGTGTGTGTTATTGTGTGTGGTTGTATGTGTGTGTGGTTGGGTGTGGTTGTGTGCGTGGTTGTGTGTGTCATTGTTTGTGTAGTTGGGTGTGTGGCTGTGTGTGTGGTTGTGTGTGGTTGTGTGTGTGTAGTGTTGTGTGTGTGTGATCAGCACAGGAGAAGAGAACAGGGAGTTAAAGAAGGAGGTGGGGTGGAAGAGAGCAGCAGATCAGCACAGGAGAAAAGAACAGGGAGTTAAAGAAGGAGGTGGGTGAAAGAGAGCAGCAGATCAGCACAGGAGAAGAGATCAGGGAGTTAAGAAGGAGGCGGGATGGAAGAGAACAGCAGATCGGCACGGGAGAAGAGAACAGGGAGTTAGAGAAAGAGGTAGGTGGAAGAGAACAGCAGAACAGCACAGAAGAAGAGAACAGGGAGTTAAAGAAGAAGGTGGGTGGAAGAGAGGAGCAGATCAGCGCATGAGAAGAGAACAGGGAGTTAAGTAAGGAAGCGGTGGAAGAGAACAACATATTAGCACAGGAGAAGAGAACAGAGTGTTAGAGAAGGGGGCGGGGTGAAAGAGAATAGCAGTTTAGCACAGAAGAAGAGAAAATGGAGTTAGAGAAGGAGGCGGGTGGAAGAGAACAGCAGATCAGCACAGGAGAAGAGAACAGGGAGTTAGAGAAGTAGGCGGATGGAAGATAGCTTAAAGAATATCACAGGAGAAGAGAACATGGAGGTAAAGAAGTATGCGGGTGGAAGAGAACAGCAGATCGGCACATGAGAAGACAACAGGGAGTTAGAGAAGTAGGCGCTGTAAGATACCTTAAAGATTATCACAGAAGAAGAGAACAGATAGTTCGTGAATGATGCTGAGGGAAGAGAGCAGCAGATCCACATGTGAGAAGAGAACAGGGAGTTAGCGAAGGAGGTTGTGGAAAGGAATAGCAGATCAGCACAGGATAAAAAAACAGGGAGTTAAAGGAGGAGGTGGGGTGGAAGAGAGGAGCAGATCAGCACAGGAGAAGAGAAGCTGACCGGGATTTAAAGAAGGATTTGGGGTGGACGAGAGCAGCCGATCAGCACAGGAGAAGAGAAGAGACCATGGAGTTAAAGAAGGAGGTGGGGTGGAAGAGAGTAGCAGATCAGCACAGGAAAAGAGACCAGGGAGTTAAAGACTGAGGCTGGTGGAAGAGAGCAGCAGATTAGTACAGGAAAAGAGAACAGGGAGTTAAAGAGGGAGGCGGGTCTAAGATAGCAGCAGATCAGCACAGGAGAAGATAAGAGAACAGGGAGCTAGAGAAGAAGGTAGTTGGAAGAGAGCATCAGTTCAGCTCTGGAGAAGAGAAGAGACTAGGAATTTGGAGAAGGAGGTGGGTGGATAAGGAGCAGCATAACAGCCCAGCAGAAGAGAACATGGAGTTAAAGAAGGAGGCGGGTGGAAAAGAGCAGCAGATCAGCACAGGATAAGAGAACATGGAGTTAAAAAGTATGTGGGTGGAAGAGAACAGCAGATCTGCACAGGAGAAGAGAACAGGGAGTTAGAGAAAGAGTCGGGTGGAAGAGAACCGCACTTTAGCACAGGAGAAGAACACAGTGAGTTAAAGAAGGAGGCGGGGTGGAAGAGAGCAGCAGATTAACACAGGAGAAGATAACAGTGAGTTTGAGAAGGAGGCAGGGTGGAAGAGAACAGCAGTTCTGCACGTGAGAAGAGAAGAGAACAGGGAGTTAGAGCAGGAGTTTGTTGGAAGAGAGGAACAGATCAGCACAGCAGAAGAGAACAGAGAGTTAAATAAGGAGGTGGGGTGGAAGAGAGCAGCAGATCAGCCCAGGAGAAGAGAATAGATTAGGGAGTTAGAGAAGAGTTGTGGTGAAAGTGAGCATCAGATCATCAGAAGTTAACAGGGAGTTAAAATGCAATGCAATATGTTTCTCATTTTGAAAGTTTGAGCTATTGCCATTGTAAAGGACCAATTTTTTTTGTAATGTTTTGTTGTGAAAAATAGTGATATTAATTGTTTTTTATTTACAACGCTAATAGTTATAACTTTTGCAAATGTGACACCTATAGCATTTGTAATGCAATTTGGTTTGTATTTATGTGACTTACATGTATTGATATTACAAACAACAATGGTTTGGAGTTGGAGGGTGGAGTTGGAGGGTGGGGTTGGCTTTTGAGTTGGAGAGTGGAGTTGTCTTTTGATTTGGAGGGTGGATTTGGAAGTTGGAGTTGTAGGTTGGAGTTGGAGGTTTAAGTTGGAGTTTGTAGTTGGAGGTTGGATTTTGGGGTTGGATTTTGAGGTTGGAGTTGGAGGGTTGTGTTGGAGGGTTGTGTTGGAGGGTGGAGTTGGAGGGTGGAGTTGGAGGGTGGAGTTGGAGGGTGGAGTTGGAGGGTGGAGTTAGAGGGTGGAGTTAGAGGGTGGAGTTAGAGGGTGGAGTTAGAGGGTGGAGTTGGAGGGTGGAGTTGGAGGGTGGAGTTGGAGGGTGGATTTGGCTTTTGCGTTGGAGGGTGGAGTTGGCTTTTGATTTGGAGGGTGGAGTTGGAGGGTGGAGTTGGAGGGTGGATTTGGCTTTTGCGTTGGAGGGTGGAGTTGGCTTTTGATTTGGAGGGTGGAGTTGGAGGGTGGAGTTGGAGGGTGGAGTTGGAGGGTGGAGTTGGAGGGTGGATTTGGAGTTTGCAGTTGTAGTGTGGAGTTGTAGTGTTGAGTTGGAGGGTGCAGTTGGAGGGTGGAGTTGAAGGGTGGAGTTGGAGAGTGGAGTTGGATTTTGATTTTGAGGGTGGATTTGGAGGGTGGATTTGGAGGGTAGATTTGGAGTGTGGAGTTGGAGGGTGGAGTCTGTAGTTGTAGTTTGAGGGTGGATTTGGAGGTTGGAGTTGTAGTTGGAGGGTGGATTTGTAGTGTTTATTTGGATGTTGGAGTTGGATGGTCTTTTTGGAGGGTGGTGTTGGAGTGTGGATTTGTATTTGTGGGGTGTAGTTGGAGGGTGGATATGGAGTGTTGAGTTGGAGGGTGGAGTTGGATGGTGGAGTTAGAGAGTGTATTTGGAGGGTATATTAGTACATGGATTGTGTATTTGGATGGTGGATTTTGAGGGTGGAGTTGGAGGTTAGAGTGTGTGTTTGTAGTTTGCATCTTATTTTTTTGTGTGTGCTGCTGTTGTGCTTGTGGTGTTTGTTGTGTGTGTGGGGTGTTTTATTTGTTTTGTTGTTTGGTGTATGTGGGGTGTTGTATGTTTTTTTTGTTTTTGTGTGTGTTTTGGGTGTCTTGTGTGTGTTTTTTCTGTATTTGTTTGTGTGTGTGGGTGTGTGCGTGTGATCTTGTGTGTGGCTTTTGTGTGTATTTGTGGGGTTTTTGTATGTGTGGTGTTGTATTTGTGGTGTTGTGTGTGCGTGGTGTGTGTGTGTGTGTGTGTGTGTTTGTGTGTTTGGGTGGTGTGTTGTGTGTGTGGGGAGGTTGTATGTGTGTGGGGAGGTTGTATGTGTGTGTGGGTGTTTGTGTGTGAGGGGGGTTGTGTGTTTGTGTGGTGTTGTGTATTTTTGGGGGTGGTTGTGTGTGTGTGTGGGGTTGTGTGTGTGTTGTGTGTGTGTGTGTTACAGTTGTGTGTGGGGGTGTTGTGTGTGTGGGGTGGTGTGTGTGTTGTGTAGTTGTGTTTGTGTTGTGTGTGTCTGTATGTGTGTGTTTTCAGTGTGTGTGTGTTGTGTGTCTGTGTTGTTTTTTTTCCAAAGTTAAATTGCGGATGTGTGAATGTTCCATAACAAAATTTACGTATGTAAGTGTTGCGGTCTAGCTTTTTTTGGGGAATCGCGTAATATTTTGATAGACGTGCCTGTCCACCAAAGATATTCCTAAATTCTCTTACGTTGCATAACAATTTACGAGCGTCTATTTGGAAATCCCCATATTGGTGAAGGCGCGCTTCGTGTAAGGAGTGTCGGGTTTGCTGTCTGTTCCGTGCATCGTTCGACAGGTAAGTAAAAAAAAATTTTGTTAGTGTAGTGTAATGTATTTGTTGATTTCTTGTTTTGAAATGTTTTATTTGTATAGTAGTGTCTGTTTCTTGCAACAAAACATGTTATTTTTGCAATGTCGGCTGTTTATGTATGTAATTTATTGTATACTAATGTTCGGATATATTTTTTTGTTTTTTGTTTACTAGTTTTATTATTAAATTTAAAATAGTGTGTGATTTTTTTGTGTAATTGTGTTATATGTTGTATATGTGCGTGAATATTTCATATTGTTGCAACCCTACGTGGTATGTTATTTTTTAAATATTCAATGGATGTTTTTCTTTTTTTTTTTTCTTTGGTGTATGTAAATTTTGCGCTGTGTATTGAGATACTATTGTATAGTTTGACATCAATGCAACGTCTCTGCGTTTTTTTTTACCGTTTTAATTAAAAAAAAGTTTTATTCTTATATATGCTTTATCCATGTTGCTATTAGCATTCTGATTTATGTCAACATAAATGTTGAGATGCGTACTATGGTTTTTATATTTGATGTAATTTCTTGTTAATAAATGAGATTGTTATATGCGGCCGGCTTGTTTTGTAAGTCTTGACATTGTGTGTAATCCGTTCCATCACCCGGCTGAATAATGATGTTTTATTGCCACAATAAAAAGTAGCCTGTTTCACATTTGTGATTGTAAAGCTTCATCCTCGCCTCCTGCCACATGTTTTTCTTTGTTCTGTTTGAGTTATATTGGGCTATTCATTTTTCTCTATGACATGAAGCCTGATCAACATTGGTGCATGCTGGAGCTCACTTTTGGGAAGTACAGTTTGCCTGTAACGTATCTGAAGCAATACTCCGTTGTCCGTAATGTCTTTTTTCAGCAAAAAGTTGTTTATGCCTCAGAATGTGGCATAACAGTTATTATTTTACAACATGCTCAAGTTTGTGTTTTGAATTATTGTCTCACGTTTCCAAATCTTGCTGTGATGTTGTGCATTAATATGGTCATGGGTATAGTTTATTACAAAATATGTATTATGTGTTATTGTTATGGGTTGAACTAAAAAATGTGGCACTTTTAATTTTTCATATTTAACTGTTCCCCCACCCTGGATCATTGTGTAATTACTATTCTATTGTGGCATTTGAAGATGGATATTTTTGTCGAAAATTGTGTTATTGTATATTGAAGATAGATAGTTGGTTGTGTGTGTTGGTGGTTGTGTGTGTGTGTGTGTGTTTGTGTGTGTGTTGTGTGTGTGTGTGTGTGTGTGTGTGTGTGTGTGTGTGGTGTTGTGTGTGTGGTGTGTGTGTGGTGGTTGTGTGGTGGCATGTGTGTGTGGTGGCGTGTGTGTGGTGGCGTGTGTGTGTGTGGTGGTGTGTGTGTTTGGGGTGTGTGTGTGTGTTTGGATGTGTGTGTGTTTGGGGGGCAGTGTGTGTGTGGAGTTGTGTGTGTTTTATTTGGTTAATGTTTTAGGAGTTGTGTGTGTGGTGTTTGTGTGTGTGTGTTGGGTGGTGTGTGTGGGGTGGTGTGTGTGTGTGATTATGTGTGTGGTAGTGTGTGTGTGTGGTGTATGTGTGTGGGGTGGTGTGTTTAGGGGTGTTGTGTGTGGGGTGGTGTGTGTGGTGTGTGTTAGGTGTTGTGTGTGGGTGTTGTGGGTGTTGTGTGTGTGGGTGTGTATATGTGTGTGGGTGTGTATGTGTGTGCTGGTGTGGATTAGGAGGGTGGATTAGTATGGTGGATTATGATGGTGGATTTGGATGGTGGATTTGGAGCATGGGTTTGGAAGGTGGTTTTGGAGGGTTGATTTGGATTTTGAGGATGTATCTGGAGGCTGGATTTGGATGGTGGATTTGGAGGGTGCATTTAGAGGGTGGATTTTGAGGGTGGATTAGGAAAGTGTATTTGGAGTGTGTATTTGGAGTGTGTATTTGGAGTGTGTATTTGGAGGGTGGAATAGGAGGGTGGATTTGGAGCATGGATTTGGATCGTGGATTTGTTTGGGTGGGTTTGGATGGTGGATTAGTAGGGTGGATTAGGTGTGTGGATTTGGAGAGTGTTAGTGGGTGAATTTGGAGGGTGGATTTGGATGGTGGATTTTGAGTATGAATTTGGAGGGTGGATTTTGAGGGTGGATTTGGATGGTGCATTTGGAGGGTGGATTATTATGGTGGATTAGGAGAGTGTATTTGGAGGGTGGAGTTAGAGTGTGGATTTGGAGGTTGTTTTTGGAGATTGGATTTGGAGCGTTGATTTGGAGGGTGGTTTTGGAGCTTGGATTTGGAGGGTGGAGTTAGATTTGGAGGATGGATTTGGAGGATGGATTTTGATGGTGGATTTGCCAGGTGTATTTTGAGGGTGGATTATTAGGGTGGATTAGGAGGGTTGAGATATATTGTGGATTTGGATGGTGGATTACGACGGTTGGATTTGGAGGATGTATTTGGATTGTGGATATTGAGGGTGGATTTGGAGGGTGGATTTGGAGGGTGGATTTGGAGGGTGGATTTGGAGAGCGGATTTGGAGTGTGGACTTGGAGTGTGGATTTGGAGGTTGGATTTGGAGGGTGAATTATTAGGGTAGATTAGGAGGGTAGATTTGGAGGGTGTATGAGTAGGGTGTATTAGGAGGGTGGATTTGGAGGGTGGAATATGAGGGTGGATTTGGAGCATGGATTTGGATCGTGGATTTGTTTGGGCGGATTTGGATGGTGGATTAGTAGGTTGGATTAGGTGTGTGGATTTGGAGGGTGATAGTGGGCGAATTTGGAGGGTGGATTTGGAGGGTGGATTTTGAGTATGGATTTGGAGGGTGGATTTGGAGAGTGGATTTGGATGGTGCATTTGGAGGGTGGATTTGAAGGGTGGATTATTATGGTGGATTAGGAGAGTGTATTTGGAGGGTGGAGTTAGAGTATGGATTTGGAGGTTGTTTTTGGAGATTGATTTGAAGCGTTGATTTGGAGGGTGGAGTTGGAGGGTGGATTTGGAGGGTGGATTTGGAGGGTGGATTTGGAGCGTGGATTTGTAGGTTGGATTAGACGGGTGGATTATGAGGTGGTGTTAGAGGTTGGATTTTGAGGGTGGATTTTGATGTTGGATTTTAATGGTTGATTAGTAGGGTGGATTAGGAGTGTGTATTTGGAGGGTAGATTGGGATGGTGGAGTTGTAAGGTGTGTGCGTGTGCCTTTGTATGATGTAGAGGGTGTTATGGTGTTGGGGTGTGTGTGTGTGAGGTGTTATGAGTCTGAGGGTGTGTGAGGGTGAGTGTGTGTGAGTGTAAGTGTAGGTGCGTCTGTGTGATAGTATGTGTGAGTGTAAGATTGTTTGTGATGTAAAGTGTGTGTGATGGTAACATTCTTTGTGAGTGTGAGGTGTTTGTGAGCTTTGGTGATTGTGTGATGTTGATGGAGTGTGTGAAGCTGAGCATTATTTGAGTGTTTTGTTATTTGTGGGGTTGTAAGAGGCTGAGTGTGTGACGTTGTGTGATGTTGAGGATGTGAGGGGGTGTGAGTGTGGGGGTGTTGTAAGTGTGTGTTGGTGTGAGTGTGTGTGTGTGTGTGTGGGTGTGTGTGTGTGTGTTTGTGACTGTATGTTTAGTAAGGTTTCATTTTGTATATATTAATAATTTTTTGTTGTGTGTTTTGAGTACGGACAGTGTTATAGTATGTGAATGATTCCTTTTTCCAGTGTTTTGACTTGTGTTTTTTGTTTCAAAATGGCGTCCGCGATCCTGTCCCCTAACGCTACCCACGTATTTTAGGTTAGCGGTCTAGTCTTTTTTTGTTATTTACCTTTTGTTTTGATTGACGTTTCTTTCCTCCAATCGCATTGCTACGTTGTGTTATGTAGCGTTGCAATTGCTGTTCCTCCTTAGGGAAATTCCCAGATCTTCGTGACCGGCGTTTGTGGAAGGCGTGTCATGTTTCCTGTGTTGTTGCTGCGTCGTTTGACAGGAAAGGTGTAAATCTTTTAATATTTTTTAGTTTTTGGTTATGTAGTCTTTCTCCTGTAGATATATTTTGCACGTCTATTTTCCTTTTTTAATGTTTTTTTTACCTATTGTACTTGGCGTGCGTATGTACGTAATGTATACCTGGCGAATGTTTAGAATATAATATTTAATATGTATTTGTGATGTATTTTTATTAATATAGTCCAATGTTTTTATTTTCCTAGATGTACGCTTGCCACATGTAATACATTGTTTTTTTGACAATGTTTTTGTTTGATGGTACTTTTTTTTATGAATCACTGTGTATTTATGTTGCATAAATCTTTTTTCTCCTTTTTCTGCTTGTTGTTTCATACGTATACTTTGTGATTTCATCTCACCCTTAATTATTAATAGTCTTTGTAATGGTTTCAAGAATCAATGTTTTTTTATTTTGTAAACATACATGTTTTGATGCGTATGAGCTTAAACTCCATATTTGTCTCTTGTGAATTTTTTGTTTTTGGATGCATGGCAATTGTCGCTTGTTTTGCTTTGTGTTTGAGGTAAATACACATTTCTAGTTCTTGATTAATTTCAGTTAAGCTGTGAAGTATTTTGCCCTTTTGATTACTTACTTGTTTAGACTTTCTTGTTTTTTGGTATAATTCCCGCTAGTGTTTGAAGTGTACTTGTTTGGTGTGTTGATATCCCTGACTGATGTGGTACTGGACGTGAATTGTTGGTGGTGTCCCTGAGTGATGGGGTGGTATCGCTGAGTGATGTGGGTATATCCGTGAGTGATGTGGTAGTGTCCCTGAGTGATGTGTTAGTGTGGCTCAGTGCCGAAGTGGGGGAGCAGCAGAGGAGGTACGAGAGGCTGTGGAGCAGGGGCAGATTGTGTGTTGAGCTGCAGGGAAGGGGGTCTGTGAGGTGTGGCAAAGTGGTGTGAGCTGTGTGTGTGTTAGGGGGAGCAGCAGAGGAGGTACGAGAGGCTGTGGAGCAGGGACAGAATGTGTGTTGAGCTGCAGGGAAGGGGGTGAGGTGTGGCGAAGTGGTGTGAGCTGTGTGTGCATTAGGGGGGAGCGTCGGAGGAGGGACGAGAGGCTGTTGGCGTTAGTGGGTCCTTCAGTGGCATAGTTGTGTCCCGAGTGGCGTGGGTGTGTCCCTAAGTGATTGTGACATTGTGACTCATTGGCATGGTGGTTCCCCTGCGTGATGTGATGTTGCCCCTGAAGGATGTGGTTGTGTCCCTGAGTGTTGTGTTTGTATCAATGATAAATGTGTTGGTGTACCTGAACAGCGTGTTGGTGTCCCTGAACTTTCTTGGCTTTTTTGGCGTCTGAACGCATGAAAGTATGTATTTTCGAGTAAAAATCCTGTCTCAAAGTCCGTAGGAAATAAAAATGTGTGTGCAGTAAAAACACAGTGTGAACGTGCTCAGAAGGATAAAATGGAATTGAATGACCAGATGTAGAAGGAGGGTGTGGGCTGCGTGCAATTTGAGAGATGAATGGAACTAAATTGATTGAAACAAATGGTAAATGCTTGCATAGCGTGAAACCTCTGAAAAACGAAAGTATATTTGTCAGTAAATAAGCCTGCATGGAAGTAAGTTTAGAATTCTCAATGAATGTACAGCGATGAGCCAGTGAAAACGCGCACAAAAGTTAAAATGCAATAAGAGGACCGAACATATGGAGAGGGAGGCAGCAATCAGAAAGTTTATGAGCTCTGCTGGTGTGCGAGGCGGGTGGGGGGGGCGGGGAGGCAGGGGAGAGAGCGAGAGGGAGGGAAACAACATATAGGGTGTGAGTGAGGCCAAGCGCGCGCTGGCGAAGCGTCACGCTTCAATAGATCACATGCATTGGGAGGAATCCACTTGGAATCCGCTTGTTCAGAAAGTTTGTTTTAACTACATTACTCTCGTCTATTTATCCCTGCGGGATAGAATACTCGAGACCTGAAAATCAGGTGGGATTCTTCAATCACAAAATAAAGTCAGACCTGACACATATGCCTTTTATATATTTCAAGAGGATCTACTTCTAAATGACAATGTTCTATAAGATTCTAGCACCTTTTCCTTTAAACAGATCATCACGTTGAACTATCCAAGTCACTATTAGTTCTTAGGCTGGACTGGTAAATGGTGATCTGCACAGACCTGCACAAGAAGTTCATTGAAAAGCTACGAGGGAACAAAACCAAGCAACAACATAGATTTACAAAAAGGCTGAAAGAAACAAAGTCACATTAACTTGCCTAGATGGAACTTCGCTGCTCCTCAGGGTTGGTCAGGATCAAATTCAAACTCTGTGTACCATGCACAAATACACTTGATCAAAGGTGTAGCTCAGCATTCCTGCAGATATTGTCTACATGATGCTCTCCAAGAAAGCATTTCTACTATGTAAAGCCTCATAATGCCAATAAACTAAATTCCAGGGCTAGAGCACAGGGTAAGTTAATTGAATGTGCAGGGCTTTAAGCAGTGAATTGTTATTCCCAGACTTGCCAGTGTGCTCAATTATCTTTGCTTATGCAATTGCTGAAAAAGTAAGTAATTAGTCTCAGGGTAATATTTACCAGTACTGCAGCAGGTACGGTGGCACTGGGGTCTAAGACTCACTGCTGCCGTCTACACCCCAAATGTGGGAGCCACTCACTACGAAACCAGAGTTCAGTGGTACTTTTTAGCTCATTTGTAATTTATGGAACTTTCTTCTGTTTGACAGTCTTTTCCTGTCCCCTAACTTTCAAAACCTCTGTGGGATATCTGAGTAAAGCAAGTCACAAGACTCCTCCATAGCCTTTATGATCATGGAATCTGGACATCAGTAATTAAACATCACACAGATCCTTTGATGAAAATGTCATTCTTAATACCTTAACAACATTTAAGCCATCAAACCACTTCTGCGACCCTCTACCAGCTAAAGTCTACAATGAGATTAAAACTTCTTTACTTGCTCTCTAGACTAAGATAGTGAATGCTTCACTACTTTGAATGGCTTTACCAGACTGTCTAAAATCAGGGCAGGTAAACCCCATTCGAAAAAAACCCACAGCAGATCATACAAACCCAGAAACCTTCCGTCCAATCTCCACAGTTCCCTCTCTGGTAAAGCTCTTTGAGAAATGTGTCCATATCCAACTATGCAATCACACTGCTCAGTTCCATCTTTTTAACCAATTTCAATCTGCCTTCCGTCAGGGTCACAGCACAGAAACAGTTCTTACACACATAGTTGAGGAGGTGCTTAAAATGCTAGCTCTGAACTAATCTTGCCTCCTAACCCTCCTAGACCTATCCTCAGCCTTTTATATGGTCAAACATGACAGCATCCTCAACTTAGTTGAACACAAAATGGGATTCTCAGGGGTTTTTATTAAATTGGTTCACCTTGTTTCTATACAACAAAACTCAAAGAATCAAAGTTAACCAATCCCTATCCACGAACACTCCAGTAACTTTAGGGGTCCAATGTATCACTTACTCTCTTCAACCTGTTCATGGAGCCTTTAACCGAAATTCTGAAATAAAACCACAAAACTGGTTAACCAGAAACCACCTCATACTCAGCTCGCTCAAATATTGCCCCACTAAAATGATCTATCGACATTGCTGATTAGATGAAGTATTTAATAGCCTTCAATTTCCTTCCACACATTATAGATTCCACAAGATCACTAGGAATAATACTTGACAAGAATCTCAACATGCAGGAACCCATCAGCTCTGCCACTACAGGAGCAAACTTAAATGAACATTTTGAGACAAATAAAGCCCTTCCACACTTTTGATGACCTTAAATCAGCTGTGCAAGCTCTAGTGATTCCCAGGTTAGACTATGGGATTGCAACCCTATTTGGTCTGCTGAGATCCCAGTTGGCTTCACAAAGGGCATCCCCTAACTGCTGCAATGCTCATCACAGGATCCAAAAGGAAAAACCACATCACTACCGATCTGAAGGCACTAAACTGGCTCCCTTATGAGGCAACGGTACAGCTTAAAATTGCTTGCATGACCCCAAAAGCCCTACACTTCAACATTCAAAATTACCTAGCTGTTAAACAGGAACTGTCAGTTGGCAGAATGTCTAGAAGCACCAGCACCTTACAAACCTACCTACAACCGAGCTTTCTCCAGATCGGCCCCTAGAATCTGTAACTCCTGCCCCCTGAAATCAGACTGAACCTTTCAATCACATCATTCAAAAAGAAGTCAAACAGCTTTTAATGAACAAATCTTTACCCTGAACCCACTGACACATTTATCTGGATACTGATGTGATGCAGTTCTCTAACTAGGGTTTGCACTCACCATCTACCTCCTGGTTTCTAACTCACAGTCCTTCTCCCGATTTGCAACGGATATTGTCAAAGGTTACGTTTCTAGGTTGTCTTGTTTTCTACTTGCCGAACTATTTGTAAAGCGCTCTGATACCCTTCTAGGGTCAAGTTTGCACTATATAAAATGTATAAATAAATAACTGAAATACTCACATTCTGATTAAATCTGCTATATCTATCACTAATGCACACAGCATATTTGTTGGGCTCCCAAGGTCAGCCCCTGCTCACATTTGTATTAGTAGAGACTAGATACTAGGAGCAAAAAACCACTTCTTCAGTATAAGCACAGGCATAGTTATCAATAGGGCAGCAGGTTTGGTAGGCACTCAAACAGGTGTCAGAGCAGACTGAATTTCATGCAAGTTAGGTTTTGTAGTACAGAACAGAAAACAAATCGGATCAAGACAGTCATTTTCAGGCATCTGTACTCATACTGAATGAAAGAGACGCACTGAACACCTTAACGTCTTGAAGGAATACATTTGATCATATGAAAAAAAGCCTTGTGAAGTGGTCTTATGTTTTAATAGGTGTAAACAAATGATTGAGTTGAATTGGTTTGATCTTTAATTTGTAAAGCTCAGCATTACCCATAGGGTTCAAGGCGATGTAGACACAACAGTCTGGTACAGATCAGTGTGAATAAAACCACCATTTTTATTTTAGGAAAAGCTAAATAGATGGTGTAAAGCCTAGTCTTAAGTGCCTTTCTGAAAGGCAAATGCTGATTAATCGCAGCCAGAGACTGAGAAAGCAAGTTCCAGATTCTGGCACCAGCGTCAGAGAAGGCTCTGTGTAGTACTGTAGTACTCCACAAGGGAAGGACAAAACATCTGAGTGGAATTGATTTAGCAGCACCCTCAGAGAGATCATTGAGGAAGGAGGACAGCAGGGCCAATGCCCCTCCTGCAATGACCATATCTTGTAGTGGTAAGGAACAACGGTCCCTAAACAGAAATAGAAAAATATAATGCACTGGGAATATAAGTGATGCCCAGGAACCGTTCAATCAACTTTTAAAACGTAATTTCTTAATACCAGAAATAAAAAATGATATGTAGGGGTGGATCTGGATGGTACAAAAGGGGGTGGTAATGGACGGAGCATCTGAACCAATCAAACACTCACACCCAGTCAAAAGATCTGGGTTTAATCCATCACCGTTCTTTAGCCCACTCTGCCACCCCCGTTCAGACATGGCTATATGCAAATCAGTCTGACCCTGTGCCTCATGGGAACAGTCCAGCCCGAACTGCCAAGCCATGCCTTCCCTGGACCGGAAACAAGCTTCCGAGGACCGGTTTCTGGCATTCCAGCCGTCTTCAGCCCGGCTTGCTTGAATCCAGTGGCAAAGTGAGCAAGGGACTAGATCTGGATGGCTCACAAGATTTTTACAATCAGCTAGCCAACTTCTTCCAATGCAAAATTATTGTTATCTATGACAGATTTGAAGTATCAAAACTTAAAAAACAAATGCATGCTTGTAAACTCCAAGTAGAGAGCAGCAGTCGGAACCTTTGTAATCTCTGGGGCCCAGGGACCGTGAGTCCAACTTACTCACAGTATTTCCACCACTCATCTATGAAATAGTGGAACAATATCCCCTTAACATTAAGTCAGGCTTACCCCTGGAATCATGTGGACCAGCAATCTTTCACATGGTGGCTGGTACCGTGGTATGCCGTCTTACGGCCTTGATGAACATGTATTTTTTGTCACTCACTCTTTTTGCCTGTGTGTGCATGAATAGCTACCAGCCTTTTTAAATCAACAGCGCACATCCATTTCTCTACGAATAAAGTTATGGAGAGGTGTGTCTGCTGTTCTTAATGCACTTTTTGATTGTCACTAGCAGACTTCTTCTGCTTCCACTGTTTCATGCACTTCTTGGTTTGTTGTTTTGGACACTTTTTCTTTTCTTCTGAACCGGATGACAACCGATGATGAGACAGGGGCCCTGTCTGGAGATTACATACCAGTTGCCCCGTGGGTGGTGTTTCCGTGATGTTTCATTTGTTTCTTCACATTTTTTCTTAAATAGAACTTTGTCTAACCTTATGTGGTGGACACCTGGTACTGATTAAAGGTGTCGGACAGTTGTCTGTTTGTTCTGTGTGACTGTCAAAGAACTTTTGGCCAATGAGTTTTTTCCTTCAGTTTTAAAGAATTTTGGACGGAGTGCAGTGAAACGTCTCCTTATCAAATGAGAAAATGTTTAGTATTTCAGTATTAACAGACTGCTCTGTTATAAAAGTAAAATTAACTGACATAATTCACGTCCCTAAGACAGGGTTTTTGTTGTTGAATCTAGATCGTATCAAAATTGAGCAACTGACTATTTGTCTCTTCTACCATCTTTAAAAAAAAAAGCATACAAAAACATCCTTCGTTAGAAGTCTCAAACACCTCCACAACAGACAAGCTCCAAGAAGTCCTAGCTCCCAGCTCCCAGCATTGCAGCCCTAAGCCTGAAGACGAAAGGAATCAAGTTGGCACCAAATATGTTGTTTTAAATAGAAGTATTGTGCAGGTATTTGTCATTGGTGGCACTTTTCAATGAGTAAAGCATACAGTAAAATGCGCCTAGCAACCCTTTACCCACTTTTGGGTAAGTCTATGAAGTGCTCCCGCTAAAAACAAAAATGTCCTTTAAAACGCCTTTGTTTTCCAGATTCTTTCTGGAGGGTTCATGTTCAATGGATGTGAAAACACGTAACCGTCTTTAAACTTGTTCGTAGCGGCAAAAACCCATTCTTTTAAAGAACTATGAACGACAGAACCTGCTCGAGGAATCTGGTGTCTTTCCGAGGGTGTCACTTCCTGCTTCGCCCCTGTCCAATGCATTCCCACACCTTGAGCCTTTTCATTTAATCAAGTCCTTTTCATGGGTTCACCCACCATCTTTGTCCAAGGACATACAACCCTTTTCTGAGGCCACATGTGATTTGTTTGTTCTTGAATTAAGTATTCTCTGAAGAGAACTTTCTCAGTAAGCAAAATCTTTATGAGACGTGACACTGTCCCACTAAAAAGACCCACAAAGAAACTTAAAAGTAATATTTAACATTTTTTCTACTAACTTGGACAATAATGCCACTTGTGACATATTGGATATAGTAACGCCAATAGTGCATTCTAGGTTACTGCAAGTCACTGAAGCATTCCCTGACCATATGAAGACCAGATACCATGTTCTTTTACAAGGTTATTGAAAACGTGATTTGCAATATCCTTATGACATGTTGAAGTGCCTATTGAAGTCTCAATAGTTCATAGTCACAATTCTCTGCTTACTTTAAATTTCTTATCCATCCTTGGTTTGTTGCACCTTCTAAAAGAGATGTAATGGAAGCTGATATGTACAATATACGCAGAAACTGTACTGCTAAATTAAGCAGAGCAATCTGATGATTGAAAATGGTTTCATAACTATAGGCTAATCAGTTCAATGCAAGCCACTTTCAAAACTGGCTAAATTTAGAATGTGTGGTTACATGCAAATATATTCCTACTGAAATGTAATCCATTACAGAAGTGCAATAGATACATATAATGCTGTTGTGAATGTATCTAGGACCCTAATTAAATATTCCTGATGCATGCTCTTATGCGGTTATGATAAATCATGTCCTAATGAAGGCATAAGAATCTTACCCATATTCAGTCATAGCCCACGCAGCCCAAATACGGTAAGGCTACTTCCTTAGATTCCTAGAGAGCACAACGAGTTCTTTCGACACACCAAACCTTCAGCAACCTGGGAATTCCCCATGTCTTTGTTTTGATTTGTCATTGAACTCCTGCGAGCACTAGAGGAACAGTCAGTTCTTAGTGACATCTATTATTGACGTCTTATGTCCAACCTTACGTCAAACACGGCACCTTCCATGTATAAATATACCAACACTTGCCTTAAGCAACACGCGGTGGTGCGGAGCAGAGCGACTATCTACTTATCCGAAGCCTAATTGATGAGAGAGCAGAAAGAAGCCGCCCCTCCCCTTTGACACACTGGAGAAGCTGTCTTTTCTCACACCGAAAAATCCAGCTCCGGTGTTCCCAATCATCCTTGCGGGTTACAGGGAGATCGAGTCCTGAGAAACGAGATACAAGACCTCCTTCATTCTATAACCAAGGTACAGAGCAGATTCAAACCTTAGAGAGAATTCTTGATTCAGATTCTTGGCAAAAAACCCAACTTAACTTAAAACTGCAACTTACTTACTCCTTCCCACATATTAGGCTTAGGGCAGGTACACATAATTCACGTCTCTAAGACAGGGTTTTTGTTGTTGAATCTAGATCGTATCAAAATTGAGCAACTGACTATTCGTCTCTTCTACCATCTTTAAAAAAAAAAAGCATACAAAAACATCCTTCGTTAGAAGTCTCAAACACCCCCACAACAGACAAGCTCCAAGAAGTCCTAGCTCCCAGCATTGCAGCCCTATGCCTGAAGACGAAAGGAATCAAGTTGGCACCAAATATGTTGTTTTCAATAGAAGTATTGTGCAGGTATTTGTCATTGGTGGCACTTTTCAATGAGTAAAGCATACAGTAAAATGCGTCTAGCAACCCTTTACCCACTTTTGGGTAAGTCTATGAAGTGCTCCCGCTAAAAACGGGTAGGCGTATCTTAGAAGCACCAGTTGAGTTCGTTAGTCAATGTTTTTATGTATGTAAATATTTTATCAGTTTTAAAGTATCATACGGCTAAGAAACCATATCAATGCTTTTACAGTATTATTTCATAATACTCCTTTTACTGTACACACTTTAATTCATGATATGTATTGCAATTGTGGCAATTCATTTCCCTTGCATGAGAAAGAAGACTGCTCAATAAAATAACACTTTTTATTGAAAACGCCCGTCTTTCTATTTCTCTGCACCCTGGTGAAATTAAGCATGCACGATTGACTGAGTGAAATAGCTGTCTATTGTTTTCACACGACTCTGGAGATACACTCCTTATTCTGGGGAGCAAAGTTGTCATGTTATTTGGTTGTCAGAAGCTAATCCCTTCTTGTCTAAATCAGGGAAGTTAACCCCTCCCTATTCATTCGAGAAAGTTTCTAGTGACCTCTGAGCTAGCTGGCAAAACTAATGAAGTCTAACATAGTCAGTAGAGACCTAGATGACCTCAGTCCTACATCTACACTGCTGTTTATGTTATTCTAATGCGCAGAGCCTATTGGGAATATAGGAACTACACTACATGGCGCCCAACATTTGGTAAGGCGATAATCTAACGCAAGATACTAGAGGAACTCAGTCGTGCTTTTCACACAGACCCCTTTCTCTCGTAAAAACTCCAATAGACGCCTGGAGTGGGTGAAAGGTTAATATCCGCCGAAACTTAGTAGGATGAGAATCCTATGTATTAGTTTACGGTACAGTCAACGTTGAAGGATACAGTGTTCCAAAATATTGTGCACCTAATGTTTGTTTCCTCAAAACTTAGTCTGCAAGAAACTTTCATTAAACAATGTCAAATCACAGCGACAATAACGACACCGATGAAGCCGCAGTAAATGCGAATCAACCGGGTGTAGACCTTACAGGGTTTAATGAAGATGACCAGGATGCAATACTCATCCCGGTCAATATAAGAAAAACCATAACTATAAAACTTATAGAAAATGGGGTATCACCAAGAGGTGGTACAGTTGTATTTGTGGTAGGGGCACATGAGTATCGGCAGACAGAGGTATTCTATTCCTGGATAACTTTTCCAGCAGCACATACTGTGACACGTGAGTTCCACTATTATAAAATAGCGGAATCTCCAGAGGGATACTCTCCTTTCGAAGAAATTGAAATTCCACTAACATACCAAGAGCACCTGCTCTTATTTAATGGCGCCCTAAAACATCAAAATCACATTACCAGGCTCGGTCCACTAGGTAGACCAGGAGCCACGTGGCCGGTTCTAGCCAGCTACACACCACACCCAGACATTGAAGGAATGTCAGAAGGAGAACTTTTGGTTCAACTAAAACAATTAATTAAAATTCATTGACAATTGGTCCAATATGTCATGCAGACTTCAACAGTCCAACCTGCAATTAAAATTCCACAAAACACCCAGCATAAAGGGAATACAAATAAAATTACACCACAGAATATTCAATCATGTCTTGGAAAAACACCTGCAAAACGGGTACAAATTCCCTTTTGGTTAGCTCAAAAAATCACTCAGATAGAGGCAGTGTTTCCTGATACTACCCCTCACGAAAAACACAGAATTCTGACTATCTGTCTCCCAATAGGGATCGCACCACATGTGGAAGACTGTGACACTTGGGGCACGGTCTTTGCTTCTATCTACACAAAAACACATGGTGTTCCGTCAATAGCGGTTATACCAGATGTACTAAGACAGATTCAAAACGAATACGGTCCAGAGCCTGCTTTAACTCTGGGTATGAAATTACTGAAAGACTTCAAGCAGGTCTCGGCTATATTATTAGCCAACATAAAAGGAGAAGCAGCATGTGTGGCAATCCGCCAAAAATTTAAGGAAACAGGTATAACAGACCAACCTTTTGAGCTTGCTAAAATAATTAAAAAATGCTATGAAGAATTAGGCAGAGATAGTTTGGGTGTTAAACCAGTAAAACCCCAACTAATTGAAAATCCTGAAAAAACCTTTATTAAAAACAATCTCAATTCTCAAAAGAAGGAGTGGGAGGGTAATAAACAAACTACTCCCAGAGAAAAACAATTTCAGTCCAGAGGAAGGTCTCCTCAACGGAGAAATAAGTCTCCAGGAGGAGGGGACAAGTCTCCCCAAAGGGAGCCCTCTGAAAAAAGATATAACCTTAGAGATAGGGATAAATTAAGAAAACCTGACAGATATCAAGATATTGATACACGTCCCTCTCGATCTTTTCAGACTTCCTAACAGAAATCGGAAAGAAGAGGATGGTCAGAACACAAGGAAGAGCATGTCAAGTCCAAAGACAAAGAAACTGCTCATCAAAGTAAAAAATCACAATTTCCCAGAAAGAAGGTAGCAAGTATTAAAATTAAACATGCCTAGAATCCTGAGGACACAACTGAAAAACGGAGAGTGGGCCCAGACAATGCTAGACAGCGCAGCAGAAGTGACCATAGCTCGCAAGATCCTGATGAATCTTCTGGCGCAGTGGACACGAATGAATACATTCAGGTGGAAACTGCAGACACGCGAGTTAGCGTGCCCCATAACCTATATGAAATAACATTACGTATAGAGGGAGATAAAACTAGGAAAATAAAAGGTCTCTTTTGGGAGAATCTTTCTAAAGGCTATGATATCCTGTTAGCTGAAAAAGACTGGCCACCAGAGTTTGTCAGGGAGTGCCCTCATGGCGAAGAAATGATTATGCCTGCCTTCTGAAATCATATCCCAATTCATAAAAAATACACATTTGTAAGAAAATGGGCAGTGGCCCAAGCTCCTGCTTTATATAAAAATCATGTAGGATGGGATGAGGAATCTCCTCCCCACAAAATCCAGTTAAAAAATCAACCTACTGCACAAAGGCAGTGTCCAGTTGAACAAGAAGCTAAAAAGCAAGTCAGGGAGATCTTAGATCAACCTGAATATCAAGGGGTGATTGAAACATGCACCTCACAAATAAACAATCCTTTGTTTCCTGTCTCCAAACCAGACGATACATATCGTCTAGTTTTGGACTACAGACATTTAAACTCCTGCTGTAAAATTTTGCAGTCCAAAACTCTCACAGTGCAGCACTAATGAATAACATTGTGCGCAAAAAATATAAAACAACATTCGATATCTCTAATGGATTCTTCTGTCAAAACTTTGCACCTGAAAGCAGGTATTTGACCGCTTTCTCAATAATGGGGTCGCAAAAACAATTTTGCCGACTCCCACAGGGATTCAAGAATAGCCCAGGATTATTCTCAGCAAGGGTAACAGAATTACTACAAATGTATGATGATGAGGCATTATCCTATGTCGATGACATCTATCTTACAGACGATGACCTGGAGACTCACTTGAAAAGAGTGGACACCATAATACTTGGGTTCGCATCGGAAGGTTACAAATTCAACTTTAAAAAGTCAAGAATAGCTCATCTAACTGTCCTATTTTTACGATATGAATTATCAAGTGAAGGCAAAAGCCTAGCAGACAATTTCTTAGAGAAATGTGTAGTACTCCAAGCACCTAAAACGCTGAAGAATTTACAATCAATACTAGGTTTCCTGAATTTCGGAAGAACATACATTCTAAATTATGCAGAGAGGGTTGAACCTCTCTACGAATTAATAAAACCTGATTTCAAACCAAATAATTGGGCTCAAAAACACACAGAAATTTTGAGATCATTACAGACAGACATGTTAACTAAAAAAAACTGCAAACACGCGCAAGCGAACGCAATCTGGTAATCCGAGTCATCCCAGGAAGATGCGGATTCACATACCTGACTTCTAATGAGGGAGAAACGGTACCTATAGCTTACAAATCACATTTGTACACACAGGCTGGAATGAAATTCAGTTCTACAGAAAAAAATCTGACAGCGGTTCAAACTGCTGTAGCAAGAGAAAGAACCCTAGCCCAAGGCAAGAGAATAACTGTTTTTACATCAGAATCAGCCATTGAGGCATTAACAAGCCCATGCAATCTAAATGATGTGGCATTAGATCCTAAATGGATACAATGGGAAAATTCTCTGGCTACAGAAGACGTGAAACACTATTTTGATCCGAAAATGAAAAAACTAGAAAATCTGGAATACGAATATGAATATCCTCTGCTGACCGAAATCCTGCCTCTAGAACATTACGGCTGTATAATATATACAGACGGATCAGCACAACCCGCAGTTGGGGGTAAACAAGCATATAGTGCTGCGTGCGCGATTGTTAAAGGTTGTTGGCACGAAGGAAAATTTCGACCACTGGTCACTAAAACTCAATCTCTAGGAGATTGTACAGCTCAGCGAGCTGAACTACTGGCTTTAAAGATGGCGCTTGAAAATACCGATCGCGAATTCCCCACACTAATAGTGTGCGATTTGTATTACTGCGTTCAGTCTTACAATGAATACTTGCAGAACTGGGTTCAAAATGGTTTCAAAGATGCAAAAGGTGGCACAATCAAGCATAAAACGCTTTGGGAACAATTAGTTCTTTTACAGAAAGAACTACAAAAGACTCACGTGATACATACACTGAGTCATCAACGTGATGGCATTCACGTTGCGGGAATTCATTGGCTGATGAAGCAGCGAAGGCAGCTGTGCAAACGGCTTCCGTAGCAGCAATCACCCGGTCAAAAACAAAAATAGACAGCGATATAATGCAAGCTGTCAGTGCTTCAGTAAAAGATGATAAAAAGACACTCCCGAAAGGCTTTCCAGTAAAGTACTCGTACATAACTGATGCGAATAATGTTCCTTTTGCTCGAATCCCTGGAGTGGGGGATAGGGCAATTCCAAACATGGAACACAGGTTAGGACTAATTATAGCGGCACACGAAGGGCTCGCTTCTGCACACGCTGGTGTTTCCGCCACAGTATCATTATTAAAACAGAGATATTGGTGGCCACGCATGAGAAAACAAACTAGAAATTACGTTCTAGAATGTGAAATATGCCAAAGAATGAAAGTATCAACAGTAAAACGACCAGCACAGACACCCCTTCTAATCTCAGATAAACCATTAGCATGTGTTTACCTGGACCACTGTGGTCCCTTACAAACGGATGGCAACTATAAATATATCATGGTCGCAGTGGATTCCTGCACGAGATTCATTTGGATGTGGCCCCAGCGCTCGGCTGACGCCAGAACTGTTATAAAAGATTTGAGAGTCTTTATCGGCACATACGCAATTGGCATGCTACATTCTGATCAGGGTCCTGCGTTTAGCTCTCGAGCTTACAAAGAGGCCATGAGCAGCATGGGCATTGCATTGCGGTACTCTTCTCCCTTCCATCCTGAGGGAAATGCGGTTGTGGAAAGAAAAAACTGTTACATAAAGCAATCTATAACAGCGAGGGTATTAGGTTCGGGTGATGGGTGGGT
Organism: Lissotriton vulgaris; assembly: GCF_964263255.1. NCBI lineage: Eukaryota > Metazoa > Chordata > Amphibia > Caudata > Salamandridae > Lissotriton > Lissotriton vulgaris. Next base: position 1,079,811,896 of record NC_141694.1, on the reverse strand, counting down.
CAAACCTCTAAAAAGTGTCCAACGTAGTCTTCACAATCTGCCAAGAAATTCTCTAAAGGGTTTCACTCCTTACGAACTATTGTTTGGCACTAGAATGAGAATCCAGGACTTAGATTGTCATACTTCAGTGGTGGAAGAAAAAACCTTTGATATCAAAGATCGTTTGGCTGTTTTACAGGACTTGAATGAAACAAGAAAAAGTCTAAGTAATATAAAGTCTAAGCCAACAACCACTGAAGAACCACCTGTCCCAGCAAGACCTGTCTGGATTCCAAAGATTGGGGATCTGGTCAGAGAAAAGATCACGGTGAAGAAGGAATTTGGGCCTTCTTAAAGAAAAGCAGTACCTGTCTTAGCTGTCAGCGGAACAAGATCAGTAGTAACACCGCCTCTTGCTGGTAAAAAGGAGAACAGAGTTGTTTCCATCGACCTGGTGAAACCACAATCATGTGGCCAATAATGAGTAGTAGGCCCAGTGGACTCCCAAGAAATAGCAGAAGACCAAATCTTGCTACAATCCAACAGGTTCAAACTGAAAGACTAATCACTTTTGATAAACCATCAGTGAATAAAAAAGAACTATGCAACAAAGCCATGGAACTTGTGCCTCTTGAAACCCAAATTGCAACAGTTCAAGAAACACCAGTCTACAATGATGTAGCTTCGGAATATACAAATGTAACAAAAGAAAATGCAAAGATCAATGGAAATCCGGAAGCAATCCCACCAATTGACAGAACTGCATCTGGCTACTTTATCAACTTTGATGACTTTTCCGATGATCCTAGTGAACATGGAGACAAGCCAGCAACAAAAACTTTCAAAATGAAAATTACAGAACTTTTTCATCAACTCAAAGAAACATATCTGATTTCCCCTTGGATTGAACTCTGGATTGTGTTAGGTGTACTTATCCTTCTACTTTGGCTAATCCCAGTTTTAATTTTGGGAAAATTTATTGATGGAAAATACAGTACAATGGACACAGCAAGTCAGAACATCAACCTGGTCCTGAAACCACACAGATCCTCTCACATAGAGAAAAGAGAACTATCATCAGTGAACATCACAGCAAAGCCTATACCTGGTGGTATAGCATGGGACAGAACGGACTATGAAATCTATGGCCTGGTAGAGCTCTTGAAGTATCCACACCAATTCAAGATTTCATTAAGTGACTTTGTGACACCAAGTTCTTTTTCTGATGATTGGAACTTTGAAAACATTAATAATATGATGTCAGATTTAGAAATGTCAGCAAAATTTACAGAAGATGATTATTTACAGGGTTCATCGAATTATGAAGAGATGTACTGTTATAACCACTATGGTCATCATTATCTGCATAAGTCTGCGATTCCTAGAAATGTTTTTACTTATAATCAGTGGGAACATTGTCCAACTCCGCCAATAGGCAGTTCGAAAACGTTTTGTGAAAAATGCCCATACTTTTCAGGGTTTAATCACACTGATCCAGAAATGTTTTATTTCAAGATGTTAAATAAGACAGGAATGAAAAATATGCTGACTAATACTAAATTGATTTATTCTGAAAATTTTTATGACAAAATGTCAACATTTGGTTTTGAATTTTGGAAAAACAACATTGAAACAAAAACCATCTAGGGAAGAAAAGAAAGGCAGGTACAAGGTCTAGAAGCATTATTCAGAGCCTGCATGATCCCAGAACAAATAATGTTCCTGAATGACACAATTCAGCAAACAACCTGTCTTGGCTTAGCTAAGATAAAAGATTTAAATAACCTGTCTATACCAAAACCTATGCCTGATAGAAACACCACTACAGATGAGGGGTTAGACGTGTCCTATATTTTAAAACAAAACAGAACAAATCCTGATTGGAAAAAAATGGTTGATCTGGCCCATAGACACAAATAACTGTCAAAATAGATTCCTGAACCAAATACAGGGGTTCAAACAGAACAGGCCAGACCCTAGATATTCCCAGAGACAACATCCAGGGATAGTAACAACATATAGTGTAGGAAAACTATGCCTTGACTGGCTACAGATATCCACACTACCCGAAATTAAGCAACACTTAACTTTACTTAAAGAAGGTGCTGACTTGCGAGATTTCATAATGGGACCGCGCAAACAGCGTCAAAAACGTTTCATATACGCCGGTATATACGCAGCTTACAATGAAGCTTGGAAATTGAAACAAATTGAAACTGCAGAAAAAATACGGGAAATTGACTGTATCAATTTGGAGAAATCACTTTCTGTAGTGGACAATGGGTTAACGACTCTGTCCTCCAGAATCTATTCACTGGACAGCATCGTATCATCTGCTATTGATATAATAGAGCAGGACATGCTAATGTTACAACATGGCCAGTCCCAATTACGTTCTATTGTACAGCTAGGTTGGACGTTGCAAAACCTGCGTTCAGGCTATGTGCTATGGCGTTTAATCAACACAACGTCATTGTTTTCTATCTTTAACCTTACTGATAAACAAATCAGTTTGGCACAAAAAGGAGCAGACTATACGATACTGAGCATTGAAAAAGTTGAGAGATTACCATTGACAATGTCAGAAAGACCTGTCATTGAATGGATAATACATGGCACCGTTACAATCCCGAATACGACTTTTCAGTTTCAATACTGCCAAAAATATATACCAGCAGGCCTGTATGAAAGGTTGGGTAAAGGATATATCAAATCATCATGGAACTTACCTTATACACACAAATGTTACAGTGAAGGGAAAAAAGAGGTATTTCTTATTGGTAATGATTGTAAAAAATCACTAAGCAGTACACTCCTCTGTCAAGGTATTAACTTGCATGGGGCCTGTGAAGGTTCTTCGAACAACCTTTCATGTCATCTTCATGGCACCCCTACTACACAGATAGAGCCATTTTTCAGACAGCTTTCCAATGGTAGCTACGTTCTAATAAGCGATCACAGCTGCTGTGGCAAGGTGCCAGGAAAATCCTATCTCGTAACTGTGATGGCCAGGGTCATTTGCTGTATGCAAGTATTGTATCCAAACAGCAATCCAGACATGGAGGCGGCAATATGGCCTTATGTGAATATCTCTTCTATTCGAATTGATACTTTAAGCAGAATGAAATCTATTCTTTTACAGAAAACTGTGCCTTTAACCTCGTCCAAAGAGACGTATGACCTGCAAGTTGCAAGGACAGCGGCAGAGATACATACCCTATTATGGAAAAATTGCCCGGTGCATTTCGTAGAAATGTTAAGCCAAATCTTAAACATGTCCGATACCAGTGGCATCGCAGATGTATTTAAGACAATTTTTTCAGGACTGCTTACACCCTTCGAAGCAGTTCTTGGCATCTTCCTGAATTTTGTGCATTCGCTCTTCGGTGGCCTGCCTCTTATTTTGGGACTCGTAGCAGGAATTTTATTTTTGTTCCTTCTGCTCCGATATGGCAGGCCAAGTCACAGACACAACTCTGGCTACGATGGAAGAAACGATCCTAGCAATACGATACCGAGACCGTATCACTAAGGCCCTCGGATTGGCCCGGCTAAGAGATCTGAATACTACCTGGTTTCTTTCATTCAGACCAATTTGGCAAAATAGCATCTTACGTGTGCTTCGATGTCTGCTATGCGGAGAAGAATGCGTGTTGGACGTTTGTCTTACACTACCATCAGCAGTACCATTGGATATCGACGCTTTGCTTTGTCCTGTAACGACTCATGAAACGTGTTGTCCCCAGCGGCTACCTATTCTGATGACTGCATTCGTTGAGACTTCACCATTACGATTAAGTGGCGGTGAGGTATGAGATGAAAGCGGCACCACACAGGTACAACCTTCTGTGAACATTGCTGATCCTGACATCGATGATGGCAATGCATCGCACATATGCACTATTTCCACCTTTTCGAAGTTGGCCTAAACTATCACCTACTGTTGTAGACACATTTTTTACCCGCCTATCAGAAGTAATGTTCTCCCCTAACAACGAGAATAATATTTGAAAAAGCGAGCTCACAGCGTTCCCTGAACTCTGAATTCAGCCTTCAGTTTTGATCAACAGAACTCTAAAAAGACAGTGAAACTATTTTTTTCTCCCTTCCTGAGAACGAAATTATTTTCCCCTAATTTCCAAAATATTTATCATTTTTTGGCACATGGTACTCTGCTTAAAGTAGAACTATTCTTAGAGAACAGAAGTTCTATTGTTAGAGACTCTAGAGACAATATTTTGAATCAGCCTCTAGCATATGTACAATCTTATATAGCTTTGTGATGAGATGGTCTCGATCTTTTTTCTGTATTCAGAGCCATTTAATAAATGTAATTTTTGCAATTCATTCAGCCCATATTCATATTTGCATTTCCTGAATGATAACTCTGCTTGAAAGCGTACAGTATAATACTCATTTCGTGTATCTATACCATTTCAATTGCATTTCATTGTATTTTGGGGTGGGTTGGAAAACACATGCATTTCTATATGTTTACATATTGCTTAGTATTTAGTAATGATGGACATTATATGTGGAGTGGGTGTTGTGAATGTATCTAGGACCCTAATTAAGCAACCTGGGAATTCCCCATGTCTTTGTTTTGATTTGTCATTGAACTCCTGCGAGCACTAAAGGAACAGTCAGTTCTTAGTGACATCTTTTATTGACATCTTATGTCCAACCTTACGTCAAACACGGCACCTTCCAGGTATAAATATACCAACACTTGCCTTAAGCAACACGCGGTGCTGTGAAGCAGAGCGGCTATCTACTTATCGAAGCCCAGCTGATGCGAGAGCAGAAGGAAGCCGCAACTCCCCTTTGACACACTGGAGAAACTGCCTTTTCTCACGCCAGCTCCGGTGTTCCCAGTCATCCTTGCGGGTTACTGGGAGATCGAGTCCTGAGAAACGAGATACAAGACCTCCTTCATTCTATAACCAAGGTACGGAGCTGATTTAAACGTTAGAGAGAATTCTTGATTCAGATTCTTGGCAAAAAACCCAACTTAACTTAAAACTGCAACTTACTTACTCCTTCCCACGTATTAGGCTTAGGTCAGGTACACCGGGGTAGGCGTATCTTAGAAGCACCAGTTGAGTTCGTTAGTCAATGTTTTTATGTATGTAAATATTTTATCCGTTTTAAAGTATCATATGGCTAAGAAACCATATCAATGCTTTTACAGTATTATTTCATAATACTCCTTTTACTGTACACACTTTACTTCATGATAAGTATTGCAATTGTGGCAATTCATTTCTCTTGCATGAGAAAGAAGACTGCTCAATAAAATAACAACTTTTATTGAAAACGCCTGTCTTTCTATTTCTCTGCACCCTGGTGAAATTAAGCATGCACGATTGACTGAGTGAAATAGCTGTTTATTGTTTTCACACGACTCTGGAGATACACTCCTTATTCTGGGGGAGCAAAGTTGTCATGTTATATGGTTGTCAGAAGCTAATCCCTTCTTGTCTAAATCAGGGAAGTTAACCCCTCCCTATTCATTTGAGAAAGTTTCTAGTGAACTCTGAGCTAGCTGGCAAAACTAATTAAGTCTAACATAGTCAGTAGAAACCTAGATGACCTCAGTCCTACGTCTACACTGCTGTTTATGTTATTCCAATGTGCAGAGCCTATTGGGAATATAGGAACTACACTACAATGCCATAAATGTTTCATGTCCAGCTGCAGTCAGAAAATGGAGGTCAGGTCAGTGGAGTCATCCTCACAACTAGTGTCGCATGGGATTCACCCAGGACAATAATCTTACTTTTAAATGCATATAGGAGCACCCTTGCACAACTTTTCAAAAGATTCCAATGAACTTCTAAATGTAGGCTGATCCATATAAATGCACTTCCATAGGGAAAATGGACAAGCCAATAAAGTCATAATTACTTTGTGCCTGAACCATGTGTTCCCCTGAACACGGGGGGTTCTCTGCAGGAACTGACCTAAAACTGGGTTTCTGCTAATGATAGATGCAGAGCTCAACATTTTGTTTGCTTCCCAGGCTTTGAAAGACTACGTTTTACCTTACAAAAAGGAGGACAATGACAATTATATTTGGCTCTAAGCTTATTGTGTTTTACCTAGGAACCTAAATCAATATTTCTATTTTATGCCCGTGTACGGCTATAATCAATAATATCCCTATAATAGCATAAGAATCAGATCCATATTTAGTAAATAGCCCTTGTAGTTCAAAGCACGGCAAAGCTACTTCCTCGGATTCCTAGAGAGCACAATGAGTTCTGTCGACACACCAAACCTCCAGCAACCTGGGAAATCCCCATTTGATTTTGTTTTGATTTGTCATTGAACTCCTGCGAACACTAAAGGAACAGTCAGTTCTTAGTGACATCTTTATTGACGTCTTATGTCCAAACCTTATGTCAAACTCGGCACCTTTCAGGTATAAATAAACAAACGTTGCCTTAAGCAAACACACGGTGGTGGTTTTGGAGCAGAGCAGCTATCTACTTGCCCGAGAGCCCAGCTGATGCGAGAGCCCACGGACGCTGCCCCTCCCTTTTGACGCACTGAGAGAGACACTGTCTTTTCTCCAGCCGAGAAATCCAGCTCAGGTGTTCTCAGCCGCCTTCGCGGGCTGCTGGGATATCGAGTCCTGAAAGAGAGATATCAGACCTCCTGCATTCTATTACCCAGGTACGGAGCTGACTAAATCCTTAAAGAGAATTCTTGAATCAGATTCTTGGCAAAACCAACTTAACTTAAACTGCAACTTACTTACTCCTTCCCACGTATTAGGCTTAGGTCAGGTACACACGGGTAGGCGTATTTAGAAGCACCAGTTTAGTACGTTAGTCAATGTATATATGTATGTATATATTTTATCCATTTTAAAGTATCTTATGGCTAAGAAACCATATCAATGCTTTTACAGTATTATTTCATAATACTCCTTTTACTGTATGCACTTTACTTTACATTAAGTATTGCAATTATGGCAATTCATTTCTCTTGCATGAGAAAGAAGACTGCTCAATAAATTACACTTTTTTATTGAAAACGCCTGTCTCTCTTTTCTCTGCACTCTGGTGGAACTAAGTACGCACGATTGACTGAGTGAAATAGCGGTCTATTGTTTCACACTACTCTAGAGATACACTCTTATTCTGAGGGAGCAAAGTTGTCATGTTATATGGTTGGCAGAAGCTAATCCCTTCTTGTCTATCCAGGGAGGTTAAACTCCTCCTCGGTTATTCGAGAAAGTTTCTAGTGACCTCTGAGCTAGCTGGCAAACCTTAAGTCTAATATAGTCAGTAGAGACCTAGTCGACCTCAGTCCTACGTCTACACTGCTGAATATATTATTCCAATGCGCAGAGCCTATTGGGAATATAGGAACTACACTACATGGTGCCCAACGTTTGGTAAGGCGATAAAACTAACGCAAGATGTTAGAGTAACTCAGTCGTGCTTTTTCACACAGACCCTTTTTCCCGTAAATACTCCAAAAGACGTCTGGAGTGGGTAAGAGGTTAAAATCCGCCGGAACTTGGTAGGAAGAGATTCCTATGTATAGTTTTTGGTTTAGTCAACGTTGAAGGATACAGTGTTCCAAAATATTGTGCAGCGTTCTTTGTTTCCTTGAAACTTGATCTGCAACAAAAACCTTTCTGCCAGTAAAATGGGGGAAAGTGAAGAAGAAAGGGAGACAGCTAGAATAGCAGCTCGACTCCTTGACGATGACACGAGTCTCCTACAGACTGACCCGAATGCTATACTCATTCCGGTCAACATAAGAAAAACTATAACTCTTAAACTTCTAGAAAATGGACTGACATCACGAGGTGGTACAGTCATATTCGTGGTAGAGGCCCATGAATATCGGCAGACAGAGGTGTTCTATTCATGGATAAACTTTCCAGCAGCAAACGCTGTAACAAACGAATTCCACTATTACAAAATAGAGGAACCTCCGGATGAATACACTCCTTTCGAGGACATTGAAATCCTACTAAATTACCAAGAGCACCTGCTCTGGTTTAAAGGCGCCCTAAAACATAATAATCACATCACCAGGCTCGGTCCACTAGGTAGGCCAGGAGCAACGTGGCCGGTTCTAGCCAGCTACACACCACATCCAGACATCGAAAAAATGTCAGACCGGGAACTTTTAGCCCAGCTAAAAGTACTAATTAAAATACATAGACAATTAGTCCAATATGTAATGCGGACTTCAACAGTACAACCAGCTATTAACATTCCTCAGCTGAACCCTCGTCAGGGAAACACAAACAAAATTACATCACAGAACATACACTCATGTCTTGGTAAAACACCCGCAAAACGGGAACAAATTCCATTCTGGCTAGCACAAAAGATAACTCAAATAGAGGCAGTATTTCCGAATACTACCCCTAGTGAGAAACACAGAATTCTGACCATCTGCCTTCCAATGGGGATCGCACCACATGTGGAGGATTGTGACACTTGGGGCACAGTCTTTGCTTCCATTTACACAAAAACACATGGTGTTCCGTCCATGGCGGTAATACCAGATGTACTAAGACAGATTCAAAATGAATACGGTCCAGAACCTGCTTTAACTCTGGGTATGAAATTACTGAAAGACTTCAAGCAGGTCTCGGCTATATTATTAGCCAACATAAAAGGAGAAGCAGCATCTGTGGCGATCCGCCAGAAATTGAAAGAAACAGATATAGCAGACCAACCAATTGAACTTGCCAGAATCATAGAAAAATCCTATGAAGAACTAGGTAGAGATAGTTTGGGTGGGAAACCGGTAAAACCCCAACTAACTGAAAATCCTGAAAAGATATTTATTAAAAATAATCTAAACACTCCAAAAAAGAGCTGGGATGGAAATAAACAATCCACTCCCAAAGAAAAAAGATTCCAGTCCAGAGGAAGGTCTCCTCGGCGCAGAGCGAGATCTCCAGGCCGAGAAGACAAGTCTCCCCAAAGGGAGCCCTCTGAAAAAAGATACAACCTTAGAGATAGGGATAAAATAAGAAAACCTGACAGATATCAAGATGTTGATACACGTCCCTCTCGATCCTTCTCACTCAATCTTTCTCGATCTTCCTCACAGAAATCGGAAAGAAGAGGACGGTCAGAACACAGGGAAGAGCACGTCAAGTCCAAAGACAAGGAACCTGCTCAAAGTAAAAAATTACAATTTCCAAGAAAGAAGGTAGCCAGTATTAAAATAATCAAACATGCCGAGGATACTGAGGACACAGCTGAAAAACGGAGAGTGGGCCCAGACAATGCTAGACAGCGCAGCAGAAGTGACAATAGCTCGCAAGATCCTGATGAATCATCTGGAGACAGTGGACACGAATGTATACATTCAGGTGGAAACTGCAGATATCAGAGTTAGCAAACCTCATAAAATTTACAAAATAACATTGCGTATAGAGGGAGATAAGACTAGGAAAGTAAGGGGTCTATTTTGGGATAACCTTTCAAAAGGCTATGACATCCTATTAGCTGAGAAAGACTGGCCACCAGAGTTTGTCAGGGAGTGCCCTCATCGCAAAGAAATTATTATGCCTGCCTTCTCAAATCATATTCCAATTCATAGAAAATACACATATGCAAGAAAATGGGCAGTAGCTCAAGCTCCTGCATTATATAAAAATTATGTAGGATGGGATGAGGACTCCCCTCCTCACAAAATCCAGTTAAAATGTAAACCAACTGCACAAAGGCAGTACCCAATTAAGTAAGAAGCTAAAAAACAAGTCAGGGAGATCTTAGATCAACTTGAATACCAAGGGGTGATTGAAACATGCACCTCTCAAATGAACAATCCTTTGTTTCCTGTCTCCAAACCAGACGACTCATATCGTCTAGTCTTGGACTACAGACACCTTCACTCATGTTGCAAAACGTTTGCAGTACAAAATTCACACAGTGCAGCACTAATGAATAACATCGTTCGCAAAAAATACAAAAACAACATTAGACATCTCTAATGGATTCTTTTGTCAAAATATTGCACCTGAAAGCAGGTATTTAACCGCTTTCTCAATAATGGGGTCACAGAAAAATTTCTGCCGACTCCCACAGGGATTCAAGAATAGCACAGGATTATTCTCAGCAAAGGTAACAGAGTTACTACAAATATATGATGACGAGGCATTATCTTATGTCGATGACATCTATCTCACAGATGATGACCTGGATACTCACTTGAAAAGAGTGAACACCATAATACTTGGGTTCGCAGCAGAGGGTTACAAATTCAACTTTAAAAAGTCACAAATTGCCCACCTAACTGTCCTGTTTTCAGGATATGAAATATCAGGTGAAGGCAAAAGCCTAGCAGACAACTTCTTAGAGAAGTGCGCTGTACTCCAAGCACCAAAAACGCTGAAGAACTTACTATCAATACTAGGTTTCTTGAATTTCGGAAGAACTTACATTCTAAATTATGCAGAGAGGGTTAAACCTTTCTATGAATTAATAAAACCTGATTTTAAACCAATCAATTGGACTCAGAAACACACAGAAATTTTGAGATCATTGCAAACAGACATGTTAGCTAAAACAAAACTACACACTCGCGACAACACACGCAACCTTGTAATCCGAGTGTAACGCCCTGAACGTCTCAGGATCGTTTAACAGACACGATAATGAGGACGCAACCACTTGTGAAGGGTTAGTTATTTTAATGAAGGCACAAATAATACAAAGAGTAAACAAAAGTTATAGTCACTGGAATCCTCCAGGCTAAGTACGTTACCATCCCACAGCACGGATGGTCCTAACCGTCCTCTGCATATACGCCGATCCCGGCGTATGCCAACAGAGGGCAGAAATGAAATGGCCGACAATGCCAATCGGTAGGCTGTGAGGGGCACGAAGAGTGTTGGGGAGAATCGAGGAGTCAGGGAAACACCCAGCCGGGGTCTCTACCTGAAGGGAGCAGCCGCTCAACCTCTTCCTCAGACTGCACCGGGACGCGGAGTCACCTCCTGGTGATGCGTCACCGATACCCCAATCAAAAGCAAGAAGACTGAACCGAGAGCAGCCGCTCGATCGATCCTGTGGACTTCCGAGTCTGTAACGCGGCAAACACCTCCTGGTGTGCGTTACAGCTGGCAGTCCCTGTATCTCTGGTCGGGCTGGGAGTTACGACTCCAACCAGCATAAGCGCCACTGCGCCTTGACTCAGCCGAGTCAAAAAGCGAAGCTCAATGGTTGACCGGTAGAGCTTCCGGGTCCTTCACAGGTGACGATGGGGCAAGACACGGCCCAGGGAGTAACGACTCGACCTACCTCCGTTCTTGCCTTACTGGAGCACCACTCCGGATCGCTGCTCTTCACGAAGCAGGTACGTCGGTGTAAACACAATATCCGACAGCGTTGTACCTCCAGGTTCCTCCCTTTATAGGGCGTGTTTTCCTTGAGTTATGTAACAGCTCTCCTGTTTACATAAGGGCGTGTTTACCTTGAGTTATGTAACAGCTCTCCTGTTTACATAAGGGCGTGTTTTCCTTGAGTTATGTAACAGCTCTCCTGTTTACATAAGGGCGTGTTTTCCTTGAGTTATGTAACAGCTCTCCTGTTTACATAACCTCTCAACCGCTAAGCATCCTGGGAGATGTAGTCCGTTTTCGCTGGTTACCGTTTTCCTCCCCTCGCATGACAGGAATTCTTGACACCGAGTCATACCAGGAAGATGCGGATTCACGTACCTGACCTCTAATGAGGGAGAAACAGTACCAATAGCTTACAAATCACATTTGTACACAAAAGCTGAAATAAAGTTCAGTTCAACTGAAAAAATTCTAACTGCGGTTCAGACTGCTGTAGCAAAAGAAAGGGCCCTAGCACAAGGTAAACGAATAATAATCGTTACACCGATACCAGCACGCGGTAACAAAAGCAAGCATTCCAAATGCTAAAGCACTACATCCGAGATGGATCCAATGGGTTAATTCTCTTGCTGCAACAGACGTAGTATATGAATTTGATCATAATTTAAAAACACAAGAATTTCTACAATATGAATATGAATGTCCTCTGCCAGCCGAAATCCTGCCTCTAGAACACTACGGCTGTATAATATATGCAGACGGATCAGCACAACCCGCAGTTGGGGGTAAACAAGCTTACAGTGCTGCGTGCGCGATTGTTAAAGGTCGTTGGCACAAAGGAAAATTTAGACCACTGGTCACTAAAACGCAATCTCTAGGAGATTGTACAGCTCAGCGAGCTGAACTACTAGCATTTAAGATGGCGCTTGAAAATACCGATCGCGAATTCCCCACACTAATAGTGTGCAATTCATATTACTGCGTTCAGTCTTATAATGAATACTTGCAGAACTGGGTTCAAAACGGTTTCAAAGATGCAAAAGGTGGCACAATCAAGCATAAAACGCTTTGGGAACAAGTAGTTCTTTTACAGAAAGAACTACAGAAGACTCACGGGATACATACACTGAGTCATCAACGTGATGGCGTTCACGTTGCGGGGAATTCATTGGCTGATGAAGCCGCGAAGGCAGCTGTGCAAACGGTTTCCGTAGCTGCTGCCACTCGATCAAAAACAAAAATAGACAGCGATATAATGCAAGCTGTCAGTGCGTCAGTAAAACAGGACAGAAAAACACTCCCGAAAGGCTTTCCAGTAAAGTACTCATACATAACTGATGCGAATAAGGTTCCATTTGTTCGAATCCCTGGAGTGGGGGATAGGGCAATTCCAAACATGGAACATAGGTTAGGACTAATTACAGCGGCACACGAAGGGCTCGCTTCTTCACATGCTGGTGTTTCCGCCACAATATCATTATTAAAACAGAGATATTGGTGGCCGCGCATGAGAATACAAACTAAGAAATATGTTCTAGAATGCGAAACATGCCAAAGAATAAAAGTATCAACAGTGAAACGACCGGCACAGACACCCCTTCTAATCTCAGATAAACCATTAGCATGTGTTTACCTGGACCACTGTGGTCCTTTACAAAGGGATGGTAATTACAAATATATCATGGTCGCAGTGGATTCCTGCACGAGATTCATTTGGATGTGGCCCCATCGCTCGGCTGACGCCAGAACTGTTATAAAAGATTTGCGAGTCTTTATCGGTACATACGCAATTGGCATGCTACATTCTGACCAGGGTCCTGCTTTTAGCTCTCGAGCTTATAAGGAGGCCATGACCAGCATGGGCATTGCATTGCGGTACTCTTGTCCCTTCCATCCTGAGAGAAATGGGATTGTGAAAAGAAAAAACCGGGACATAAAGCAATCTATAACGGCGAGGGTATTAGGTTCGGGTGATGGGTGGGTCCAACATTTAACAAGTGTCCAACGTAGTCTTAATAATCCGCCAAGAAATTCTCTAAAAGGTTTCAGCCTGTACGAACTATTGTTCGGTACTAGAATGCATATTCAGGACTTAGATAGTCATACTTCAGTGGTAGAAAGAAAATGCTTTGATATCAAAGATCGTTTGGCTGTTTTACAGGTCTTAAATGAAACAAGAAAAGACCTGAGCAACAAAGTCAAAACAGCAGCCAACAGCCACTGAAGATAAACCACCTGTCCCAGCAAGGCCTGTCTGGATTCCAAAGATTGGGGATCTGGTCAGAGAGAAGATCGCGGTGAAGAAGGAATTTGGGCCTTCTTACAGGAAAGCAGTACCTGTCTTAGCTGTCAGCGGAACAAGATCAGTTGTACTACCGCCCCCTGCTGGTAAAAAGGAGAACCGAGTTGTTTCCATCGACCTGGTAAAACCACAATCATGTGGCCAATAATAAGTAGTAGGCCCAGTGGACTCCCAAGAAATAGCAGAATACCAAAATTTGCTACAATCCAAGAGGTTCAAACTGAGAGACTAATCACATTTGATAAACCTGCAGTGAATAAAAAAGGACTATGCAACAATGCCATGGAACTTGTGCCTCTTAAAACCCAAATTGAAACAGTTCGTCAAGAAACACCTGTCTACAACGATGTAGCCTCAGACTATGCTAATGAAAGAAAAAATAAAGGAAAATTCGGAAGCAATTCCAACAATTGACAGAACTGCATCTGGCTACTTCATTAATTTCGATAACTTTTCTGAAGGTCCAAGCGAACCTCAAGAAACGCCAACAACAAAAACTTTCAAAGACAAAGTAACTAAACTCTTTCATCAAATCAAAGAAACCTATCTGATTTCTCCATGGATTGAATTTTGGATTGTGTTAGGTGTACTTTTCCTCCTGCTTTGGCTCATCATGGTACTTTGTTTGGGAAAATTCATTGAGGGAAAATACAGTACAATGGACACAGCAAGTCAGAACATCAACTTGGTCCTAAAGCCACACAAGTCATCTCACATCGAGAAAAGAGAACTATCATCAGTGAATGTCAAGGCCATTCCAATACCCGGTGGGGTAGCTTGGGACAAAACGGAATACGAAATCTATTGCCCGGTTGAATTCTTGAAATATCCACATAAATTCAAGGTTTCATTAAGTGACTTTGTAAAACCAAGTACATTCTCTGATGATTGGGACTTTGAAAGCATAAATAATATGATGTCAGATTTAGTAATGTCAGCAAAATTTACAGAACATGATTATTTACAGGGTTCGTCGAATTATGAACAAATGTACTGTTACAATCACTTTGCACATCACTATTTACATAAATCTGCTCAACCTAGAAATGTTTTTAAGTATAATCAATGTGAACATTGTGCAACTCCACCTAAAAGCAGTTCAAAAACATTTTATGAGAAATTCCCATACTTCTCAGGGTTTAACACAAGTGATGCAGAAACGTTTTATTTTAAACTGTTAAATAAGACAGGGATAAAAACTATGTTGACAAATACTAAATTAATTTATTCTGAAACATTTTATGAAAAAATGATTACATTTGGTTTTGAATTCTGGAAAGACAACATTGAAACGAAAACCATCTGGGGTACAAAAGATTGGCAGGTCCAAGGTTTAGAAGCATTATTTAGAGCCTGCATGATCCCGGAACAAATAATATTCTTGAATGACACCATTCAACAGACTACTTGTCTTGGCCTAGCTAAGATTAAAGACTTAAACAAACCGTCTATTCCAAAGCCAATACCTGATAGTAATACCACTTCAGATGTTGAGATAGACATATCCAATATTTTATACCAAAACAGAACACATCCTGATTGGAAAAAGTGGTTGATCTGGCCTACAGACACAAATTACTGTCAAGATAGATTCCTGAACAAAAAACAGGGGTTCAGAATGACCAGACCAGACCCTAGATACTCCCAGAGACAACACCCAGGGATAGTAACAACATACAGTGTAGGGAAACTATGCCTTGAATGTTTACAGACATCCACACTGGCTGAAATTAAGCAACACTTGACTTTACTTAAAGACGGTGCTGACTTGCGTGATTTCATAATGGGACCACGCAAACAGCGTCAAAAACGTTTCATAGCGGCCGGTATATACGCTGCATACAACGAAGCTTGGAAAGTAACTCAAATTGAGACAGCAGAGAAAATACGAGAAATTGATCGTATTAATTTGGAAAAACCACTTTCTGTTGTGAACAATGGGTTAATGACTCTGTCCTCCAGAAGATATTCACTGGACAGTATTCTATCATCTGCTAATCGATATACTATATCAGGACTTACTAATGTTACAACACGGTCAGTCCCAATTACGTTCTATTGTACAGCTAGGCTGGACGTTGCAAAATCTGCGCTCAGGATACGTGCCATGGCGTTTGATAAGCACGTCATTATTCTCTATCTTTAACCTTACTGATAAACAAATCAGTTTGGCGCAAAAAGGAGCAGACTATACGATTCTGAGCATTGAAAAACTTGAGAGATTACCATTGACAATGTCAGAAAGACCTGTCATTGAATGGATAATACACGGAATAATTACAATTCCGATAACAACTTTCCAATTTAAATACTGCCAAGAGTATAGACCAGCGGGCCAGTATGAAAGGTTGGTAAAGGGTACATTAAGTCATCATGGAAATTGCCTTACACACACACGTTATAGTGAAAAGAAACAGAATATATTTCTTAGTGGTAACAATTGTAAACAATCACTAAGCGGTATACTTCTGTGCCAAGGTATTAATTTGCATGGGGCCTGTGAGGGGACTTGAAATAACCTTTCATGTCACCAGCACGGCACACCTGCAACACACATAGAGCCATTCTTTAGACGGCTTTCTAACGGGAGCTATATTCTAATAATGGACCACAGCTGTTGTGGCATGGTGCCAGGGAAAGCCTATCTCGTAAGCGTTAGTTCCATGGTCACTTGCTGTATGCAAGTATTGTATCCAAACAGCTCTCCAGATACGGAGGCGACGATTTGGCCTTCTTTGAATATCTCTTCTATTCGAATTGATACTTTAAGCAGAATGAGGTCTGTTCTTTTACAGACAACTGTGCCTTTAACGTCATCAAAAGAAACGTATGGTCTTCTGGTTGCAAGGACAGCGGTAGAGATACATACCCTTTTATCAACAAATTGCCCCGTGCATTTTGTAGAAATGCTAAGCCAAATCCTAAATATGTCTGATGCCAGTGGTATCCCACATATATTTAAGACAATTTTTTCGGGACCGTTAACACCCTTCGAAACAGTTCTGGGCATTTTTCCCAATTTTGTCCATTCTGTCTTTGGCGGCCTACCACTACTTTTGGGACTCATAGCAGGAATTTTATTTTTGACCCTTCTGCTCCGATATGGCAAGCCAAGCCGCAGACAAGACTCCAGCAACGATGGAAGAAACAATCCTAGCTATACTCTATCGGGACCGCATAACTAAAGTCCTTGGATTAGCCCGGCTAAGAGATATGAATATGACCTGGTTTCATTCATTCAGACCAATCTGGCGAAATTGCATCCTACCTGTGCTTCGACATATGCTATGCGGAGAAGAATGCGTGTTGGACGTCTGTCTTACACTACCATCAGCTGTACCATTGGATACAGATACTTTGCTAAGTCCTGTAACGGCTCATGCATCGTGTTGTCCCCAGCGGCTACCCATTGTGATGACGGCATTCGTTGAGACTTCACTACTACGATTAGGTGGCAGTGAAGTACGAGATGAGAGCAGCATCACCCAGGTACGACCTTCTGTGAGCATTGCTGATCCTGACATCGATGATAGCAATCATTCTCACGACTGCACTGCTGCGGCACTTTCAAACTTGGTCGAACTTTCACCTGATGTGGTAGACCAATTTTTTGCGAGTCTGTCTGAAATGATGTTCTCCCCTGAACAGAAAGAATAGCTTTTTAAGCAACGAGCACACAGCGTTCCCCTGAACTCTGAATTCGGCCTTCAGCTTTGATAAACAAGAGCTGCTGGAAACATTTGGAACTATTTTTCCCCTGAAAGCGAAATTATTTTTCAAAAACTTCCAAAATATTTACCTTTTTCTGGCACATGTACTCTGCTTAAAGTAGAACTATTCTTAAAGAACAGAGCTTCTATTTTTAGGAACTCTAGAGACAATATATTACTTCAGCCTCAAGCACATTTACAGCAACTGTATTTATATGTGATGGAATGGTCTCGACCTTCTTTTCTGTACTAAGAGCCATTTCATGTGTTATTTTCGCAAATCGTTCAGCTAATATATATAAGCATGTTTAACTGAATGATTACACTGCTTGAAAAGCGTACAGTACCAATAATAATTTTCGTGTATTTCGCATACACCATTTCAAATGCAAAGAAAAATGTATTTTGGGGTGGGTTGGAATACACATGCACTTTTAAATGTTTACTATTGCTTAGTTTTAGTAATGATGGACATTAGATCGTGGAGTGGGTATTGTGTTTTTATCTAGGAACCTAAATCAATATTGCTATTTTATGCCCTTGTACGGCTATAATCAATAATATTCCTATAATGTCATAAGAATCAGATCCATATTTAGTAAATAGCCCTTGCAGTCCAAAGCATGGCAAAGCTACTTCCTCGGATTCCTAGAGAGCACAATGAGTTCTTTCGACACACCAAAACTCCAGCAACCTGGGAAATCCCCATTTGCTTTTGTTTTGATTTGTCATTGAACTCCTGCAAACACTAAAGGAACAGTCAGTTCTTAGTGACATCTTTATTGACGTCTTATGTCCAAACCTTACGTCAAACTCGGCACCTTTCAGGTATAAATATACCAACGTTGCCTTAAGCAAACACACAGTGGTGGTTTTGGAGCAGAGCAGCTATCTACTTGCCCGAGAGCCCAGCTGATGCGAGAGCCCACGGACGCTGCCCCTCCCTTTTGACGCACTGAGAGAGACGATGTCTTTTCTCCAGCCGAGAAATCCAGCTCCGGTGTTCTCAGCCGCCTTCGCGGGCTGCTGGGATATCGAGTCCTGAAAGAGAGATACCAGACCTCCTGCATTCTATTACCCAGGTACAGAGCTGACTAAAGCCTTAAAGAGAATTCTTGGATCAGATTCTTGGCAAAACCAACTTAACTTAAACTGCTACTTACTTACTCCTTCCCACGTATTAGGCTTAGGTCAGGTACACAGGGGTAGGCGTATTTAGAAGCACCAGTTGAGTACGTTAGTCAATGTATATATGTATGTATATATTTTATCCATTTTAAAGTATCTTATGGCTAAGAAACCATATCAATGCTTTTACAGTATTATTTCATAATACTCCTTTTACTGTACGCACTTTACTTTACATTAAGTATTGCAATTATGGCAATTCATTTCTCTTGCATGAGAAAGAAGACTGCTCAATAAATTACACCTTTTTATTGAAAACGCCCGTCTCTCTTTTCTCTGCACTCTGGTGGAACTAAGTACGCACGATTGACTGAGTGCAATAGCTGTCTATTGTTTCACACAACTCTAGAGATACACTCTTATTCTGTGGGAGAAAAGTTGTCATGTTATATGGTTGTCAGAAGCTAATCCCTTCTTGTCTATCCAGGGAGGTTAAACTCCTCCTCGTTTATTCGAGAAAGTTTCTAGTGACCTCTGAGCTAGCTGGCAAACCTTAAGTCTAATATAGTCAGTAGAGACCTAGTCGACCTCAGTCCTACGTCTACACTGCTGAATATATTATTCCAATGCGCAGAGCCTATTGGGAATATAGGAACTACACTACAAGCTATCATTCATGTTAGAGGTCAATAAGGTGATCAATACAGTGATCAAAATTGGCAACCACCGGCTCTCGTTTTAGAGGCAAATCCCGACTGCTAACTGACAGCTTGTGGAGCTTTTGGGGGCGTTAGTTACAGTACACCAAAATGATTGAAACATCATCTACACAAGGATCCAATAGTAACTCACTGACATACTACAGAGACAAATTCAGGAGGATAGAATGTGCCTTCATCTCTCCAAACATAGCCGTATTAAACCAGTCCTAAAAACAATGCACTACTGTGATTCATTAAACACCTGAACAGTTGTATTTGAAGAAAATTGGGAGAGTTTACTACTTCAGCAAATCAAATTCCTAAAATCCCCAGATCCTACTTGATGTAAATTTCTTTCTTTTTTTTTTTTTTCTTTTTTTTTTTATTCATAAAATTGTATTCCTCATATACCAGTAATGGGTATTCTGGATAGGGTATCTTCAAGTTACGATGTGCTAACCTCAAGAACCAAATCCAGGGAATTTGATCCAGAGTAGGAGAGGAAAAGAAAGTCCCCCTCCAGACTCAACTGTTTGCTAGGTCCACTCCATGCCCATTAATCTGATCCGCCCTCGGTTAGGTTTGGGTTGGAGACCGAGCACCTACAGTACCCAGGTGAAATCATAGGAATATTTTTCAACGGTTCCTCCAAGCCACTAGGGCCGCCCAGGTCTTAACAAGGCTAGAAATATCACATGCGATGTCGGACTCACTGATGTATATAATATATCTAAGGCAGTCAGCAAAGATTGGAGCATTCTCTGATTAATAATAATAATAATAATAGGGGCATTTATAAAGCGCTGAGTTACGCGCACCGGCGTGTCCCCGCGCTGACAGTGAGAAAACATAAAACAGGGAAAACAGTGCTGGCAGGACACAATTATCTAGTAAAGAGGTAGGTTTTTTAGCTTAGCTCGAAACTTCAGCTCGATTTCCAGGACTTACATATTTCCCGTCTAGCTAAGATCATAACATAAAATATGAATTTAGTCCTCATCTCCTTAAGCTGGTACCCTATCTCTAGGCCAAAAAGAATAGTCATGGGAGTAATAACAAAATGTATATCCAATACCTCTGTTATAAATTCTTCAATCTTAGACCAAAAGAGAGATAGTCTTGGACACCCGACAAACATGTGCAGATCATCCGCAGCGGGGGACTTACAATGTGGGCAACAATATTCAAGGTTTGTAATCTTAACCAATTTCTTGGGGGATATGTATACTCTATATAAGGTGAACAAATTATTTTGCTTTAAAGGGGCTGGTTTCACCACTGTATACAATAATTTAAAAGAATCTCCCCAAAGAGTTAGTATATTGTCAGATTGCCCAATTGTTGCTTCCCCCCATAGTTTATTGAGTTCTAATTCTGTGACTTCATCTTTCTCGTTTAGTGCCTCATACCAAAAGGAAATCTCTTTTTTCCAGCTCCCTTTTTTCTTTACAAGTTCAAATTTAGAGTTGCTTATAGGGCCCCAAGATATGGTGCTACACCAGCTAGAGAGCTGATAAAATTTGAACCTAGTGAGAGTTCCGTTGGTCAGCCGAGAAAGTGGATCCCACCCTAATAGTTCTGAACCATCAAGAATATCCTGCCACTGCATAATACCAGCTGTTTTAAGAGGAAGCGATAATTGATCTCTGAGACATTCGGGTGTTCCCGGGGAATCCCATATTGGAGCGAGAGGTGAATAATAAGGGATACCTAATTTTTTTCTTACAAACACCCAGTTTCTCAGAGCTGTGCCCAAGACCTTTAGTCTGACCTTCTTGTAGAATTTTGGGTCTCCAAACTTAAATAAAAAAGATTCATGACCTAGGGGGATGTTATGTAATAGGGCCTGAAATAGCATACCCAAGCAAGATGTATCAGCTTTATCAGCCATTGATCTAAAATTTTTAAAATGAAAGGCATGGCAGTAATGGAGAATGTCCGGCATGGCGAGTCCTCCTGTCTTCATTTTCCTTCTCAATTTTTTCAAAGAAATCCTGGGTGATTTAGAATTCCAAATAAAAGATCCTACACGTCCCTGCAATTTAGCGATATCCTTGGGACTGAATGACAACGGGATTGAATTAAAAAGAAAAGTAATTTTTGGTAGAATGACCATTTTCACTAGGTTCACCCTCCCAAAGATGTTCAGTGGAAGACCCGACCAACGATTTAAGAGTACATTAATATCCTTGTATACTCTATCCAGGTTAACTTTGGATGTCTCCGAGATGTTCTGAACCAGGTGTATGCCTAGGTATCTCATCCGAGACTTTGTTCCAGGGTATTGGTCCTCCTGGTTCCATTGCATGACCTCGGTTTTTTCTTTGTTAATTTTATATCCTGAGACCTCTCCGAACATCTCTGCATGATGGAATAGTTGAGGGATAGAAATTACAGGATTAGATGTAAACATTAAAAGGTCATCCGCATAAAAAGCAAATTTTAAATCTAGTTCATTCATGCGGAAAGGTTCGATTAGAGCATCCGATCTTAACTGGATAACTAAGGGCTCTAGATATAAATTAAACAATAAAGGGGTGAGGGGACATCCCTGTCTGGTGCCGCGTGTAATTTGGACCCAATCTGTAAGTAAGTTATTTACAAGAAACTTGGCTCTAGGGTGAAGATATAATGCTTTCACGGATGTTATAAAATTAGTTGGTATACCAAACTTCGACAATGCTTCCCATAGGTACAACCAGCCAACTTGGTCGAAAGCCTTGGCGGCATCGATAGCCACAATAGTTAAAGGGGATTTTTCATCTGTAGCAAAGTCGATTGCTGCAATAGCCTGGAAAGTCAATTCATTCAATTGTCTACCAGGCATAAAGCCCCTCTGGTCTTCATGGACCAAGGACTTAATTACTTTGGCCAATCTCGCAGACAACACGCCCGCAAAGATTTTATAGTCTGTGTTCAGCAGCGAGATTGGCCTGTACGACTCAACCATTGTAGGGTCTTTATTTGGCTTCAAAACCAAGGTGACCGTGGCCTCAGACCAGGTCGGGGGAGTAGACATTCCTGCTAGACGTATTTTATTAAATAAGGCCGTAAGGATGGGAACTAAGATAACAGACCCTATTTGATATATTTCTATAGGAAGCCCATCTGGACCGGCTGCCTTTCCCCTAGCCATTCTCTTAAGTTGATCATGGACCTCCCCCTCTTTGATCAAAGAACTCAAAGATAGGCTATCTGTGTCAGTCAGATGTGGAATGCTTAACCCCTCCAACCAGTGAACGGCATCTTCAGTCGATGTTTTATCGATATTGCCCATATATAAGTTCTGCATATATGTTGTAACTTCTTCCAAAATCTCACCATTATCAAAAGATATGTCCCCAGAGCTCAGTATTCTTAATCTACTTATCTGGTTCCTAGTACGATCGGATCTAGCCTTCCAAGCCAGGATTCAGCCGCATTTCTCTCCATAGGAGAAGTTTTGCAGTCTGCTTGCATCCCATCTCTCCTTGATAATTTTATCTAGATAAGCCTGATACTTAGTTTTTAAACTCTCCAGCTCCTCCTGTATGGATATCAGGTTAATGTGCTGTTCTAGGGAGGCTTTCTGTAGTTCTTGTTCTTTTTGCTTTATTTTATATAAGGAATCTTCCTCTAATTTCTTCCTAGTTTTATTTCGCCTTATCATTTTAGCTGTAAGTACCCCCCTTAAAAATGACTTGAAAGCTTCCCATACTGTTTGATCTGATGCGGTCCCTTTATTAAATTCAAAGTACTCAGCCATAAGTATCAATAGATCATTCTTTAGGTCTTCCTGTAATAATAAGGATCTATCCAGGGTCCATCGCCTAACTTGAGTATTTTGTTGAAGTTTAGCTGTTAATTCTACCAAGGAATGATCAGATAATATTGCCGGCATATAAGAGTAGACAAAATCTCAGGAAGCTGACTTTGATCAATGAGGAAGAAGTCTATGCGTGAATGATGTCTGTGTCTATAGCTATAGAATGAGTAGTCTCGGTTGTTGCGGATTCTTGGCCCTCCAGACATCTAGTAAATTAAAATCCATCATAATATTTCTAAGCTCTCTTCTGGATCTAGGTAGAGGAGGCGAAGCAACCTTAGAGGTCCGGTCTAATCGTGGATCAAGAACAAGATTAAAATCACCACCTAGAATGATGGGAGCATTTATTTCAAGCAGACTGGTTTTTAAACTAGTCAAGGCCTCTGGAGAATCCTGATTTGGTCCATAGTATACTACACATGTTGATTTTGTGTTTTTTATGGCTAATGATGCGGTCAACTATCTACCTGTATGATCAGTTTCGTACTTCTCAACTCTTATCCCACTATTAATTCTCGTAATTATCACCACTCCTCTGGTATTGCCACTCTGTTGCGAGCAAAGGAGGTCCTGTATCCATTTTTGATTTTTAAAGACTGTCCTACATTCCTGTTGTTCAAGGTGGGTTTCTTCTAAGAGGAGAATATGGGCCCCAGACTTATTTAAAAATTCACAGATTCTGCCAAAAAGTAAATCTTCAGCTGTTTGAAGTGATTGCAAGACAACATGCTTAATTTCATAAAACTACAACATCAGTGCATAAGGTGACAGTTTTTGTAGGCTTTCACATACTATTAATATTTATTATTGGGCCATAGATCCAAATTTTACTGGGCAGGTGGCCTGATGGATATCACATTTACTCACATGTCTTACCCCTGACGTTTTAGTTGTGGCATATTTGTACTTTTAGACTTCCAACCCATGCGTGAAATTAGTTATAATATTGAGGAAGGTGCTCTCCTTGCTTTTAAGGTCCAGAAACATCTTAAGTGATTATGTGTTTTACCCATGAAAGTTTTCAGCTATGTTTGTGATAGAAACAAACATAGAAGCAATAGTTTGATCGATTTTAAAGTGGACTGAGGCAAGTTCCAGATAAAAACTCTACTCGGAAATGACTTTAAAACATTTCAAAATACTCTTTGAACAAGACATGTGGATGGAGTTGCAATTGGGTGCTAATGGAAATGTTTTTGATTTACGAAGGGAATATTAAATCTTGATGAGTCTGTACTGAGGGAATTCCCTCTACAATACTATCTCAATTTTGAATTATTTGCACCAGTGGAGTCACTTTTTAATTCACTGCATCCTCCACAATTTAGAGGGTTGTCCATTAGGAATTAACTTTAAATCAGCTAAAATGCCTTGGTTTTGATTCAGCCTTTGACTAGCTGGCAATAGAAGCATACTAGATCTCGTGAGCGGAGGACACTGCTTTTGCACCAGCGTATAGGGTTACTGCAAAGTTTTCAAGTTTCATTCCATACTCATTGAACTTGGTATGAAAAAGAAAGTCTTTCATCCATGAGCAAATATGTAGTCACCACACGTTTCCTAACATTATGAACATTATGAACATTCCACTTCTGTATTTCCGTGGTCCTATCTAATGGCAAAGTTCAATTAAGTCTCTGGGCCTGGTTTTCAAAAGAATTGTAAATCAGCCCACAAAGGTTTACTTAAGTGTTCCGAGCCTTTAGAATATGCAATGGTTTTTCTTAGAACTGGAGGTCTCTAGTTGGCTGAGGTAGGTACCTTAGTCCAAATAGGGACCCTTGCTTCTAGTCAGGGAAAGGAGGGACACACTTTTAGATAACCCCTTCTCACTCCCTGGTAGCTTGGCACGAGCAGCCCAGCTTATCTCCCAGGCAATGTGTAAAGTATTTGCAACCACACTCCCAGTAACACAGTGATAACACCACAAATTCACACCGCACTGATTTAGGAAAATAGCGGTATCATTATAAAGAAGAAGAATGATGAGACCAAATGATAAAAATATCCAGCATTTGCGTATTCGTAATATTTCACTTTGCTGGTTATTAGGCCAACAATCACTTGTAGGTTCTCGCGGAATAAATGAGCAGCCCACAATGATCTAATGCAGTCCTAATGCAATGTTATGCAGTTTGGAATGTAGAAATAAGACAGTCCTTAATGCAAGTACTAATGCGGTTTGTAAAAGTAAGTAATAATGCAGTTCGTAATGCAAGTACTAATGCGGATCGAAAAAGCAAGTAATAATGCAGTTCGCAATGCAAGTACTAATGGGGTTCGTAAAAGCAATTCTGCACTGATCGCAGGGCTGGTGAAGGTCTCTATGCCACTCTTGGCTGACTCGTGGTCATCGGCTGACAAAATATGCCCCCGATACTGTTATGAAGAAAACAAAGTACAGCTCCACAATCCGACCCTGGTACTGTCGCTCCTCAGCGAGTACGGGCCGCGATACTGACTTAAGCGGAGGCTCGCGCTGCAAAGATGGGAAAGGCCGAGAGCAGTCTCTAATAGCACACACTCCCCCCCCCCAGGCAGCGACACACGCACGCTCGCTGAGTGTTAGCTGGGGGGGATGCAGTCTCTCTCTCCTCTCCTCGCAGCTTGAGCGTCACACTGTGCAGCTTCGGTTTGGCGGCGGCTGCTCCTCGCAGTGAGAGTCGGGCTACCAGGCGACGGCCTCGCAGCCGATCGGCTCCCGGCGTGACTCTGTTGATCTTGGACAAAGGACCTCGGATCAACGATGGTGAAGGTTTACAGGTCTCTCCTTGGCAAAGGCAGGCTCGGTTCGGCGGTGGTGATGTCTCATAGCTCCCCCTTGGGACGACGGTCCGGGCCGATGGCGATAGCGATCACAGCACTTGTGGTCATGCTTTCGATCAAAGCAAAGTGCAAGACTGCTCCAGGGCACATGGTCAAGGGGCAATTCTCACGAAGGTCTCAGGCTGTTAAAAGCACACGCACACAACGTTGCTGAGACACACTTGGAAACGTTGATGTTCCTGAGTTTCCACAACAGGGAGCCAGCTCCTCTCGGGCCCTTGGAGGCCAGTTACTTCAGGACAGAGCACACAGCAAAGTCCTTTCAAGCAGGGGGACACAGCACACAGCAAAGTCCCATGTCCTCTCCTTAGTCAAATCAGCAAACTGCAGGCCATCCCAAGACACACAGCAAGGGCAGTCCTTCTCCTCAGTCTTTTCAGCTGTTCTTCTTTGGCAGAGGTTCCTCTTGATCACAAAGTAGTTTCAAACCTTTTTCAGGCTTGAGTTCAGTCTTGAGTTCAGGGGTTTCAGCTTTCACATTTATACCCCTAAATGCCTTTGAAGTATTTCTGTTCAGGGGGGCTCTGAGCCCTGTCCAAACCAGACCTGGGTGTCTTCCTGCTAGTGCTCACCTTCTTTCTTTGATAGTGAGGGTCTGGGCCTTAGACACTCCACAGGAGGTGGAGCCATTCTTTTGTGGCAACAGCCCAGCCCTCTTTGCATCAAAGGGGTTACTCCTCCCACCACACTAAATGCAGGCCAGCCTGTTGCTGCCTCACCTACTCCTCCCTGGTGTCAAGACACTTCCCAGACCCTGTCACATCCAACCCTAGACAGTCAATACACAACCAGGCAGAGGCACGCAGGATGGTTAGGACAAGAAACCAGCCAATTCTAAAAGCATGGTTTCTTAACACACAATTTAAAAACCATCTTCACAAAAAGATGTGTTATTAAATTCTGAGTTTAGACACACTAAACTCCATCCCTCCATCTCATGCCTATGAGAAGATATGCTGGAAACATGTGATCCAGCAATCCCCATTCTGTCCTATGGGCAGGATGGCCTTGCAACAGTGAACAAGCATTTGCAATGCAATAGGTCTCGCAGTTACCCGAGTTTAAGCTAATGGCAATGTAAACGAAAACAAAAATGAAAAGGCATTGTTATTTGCAATGTGAATAGCTCAAACTCGCATAAATGCGAGACCTATTGCATTGCACATGCTTGTTACTTTCTGCCTATTATTTGCAGCCTTCGTGCAAATATTCTCCTTTCAGTGTTGCCTAGTTTTTGAGTGGTGGGCGAGGGGGAAATCGATGGGACAGGACGTGCCCATACTTTTGTAATTTAAAGAAGCATCTCTGGGGGGTTTCAGCAAGGCCCGTAGGAACAGAGCAAGGGAGAAACAAACTCTGTGTGCCCAATTATAGACAACAAAAACCTGGAACACGGCACCCTCTGCTGTTCAATGAGATCTTCATTCTTACAAAAATGCTTCTACCCACAAGGGAATCATCAATTCACTCTTAGGCAGGCAACAGCATTCTGGGGGTGGTAGCACCACTATTTCCATTACACGTGTGGAACTACATGTCCCAATATGCAGAGCGCTTTGGGCTGAAAGCTAGGAGTGGCTTAAAGGTGACTTGTGGCACCAGACACTTGGCAGCTCCGCATTAGGCAGAACAGACTTTCTATATGTCGCACACCCCGAAAGGAGGTGTCACTGTGCACTTATAAAACCACATGTTTAAGAAACGGGTCTCTAGCGTCACTAGGCACCGAAGCGGTTTCAAGGCGCTAACGGAATTGTCCCCTGAGGAGGGCACAAAATGGGCTCAGGGGGCCAACACAAGACAGACTGCAGCCTGTCTCTCCATAGAGGGGGATGGGAGCAGCTCAAAGGAAGGGGCGATAAGCCTATTCATCGGCGACTAAAATGGAAAGAAAGCAAAACAAAGCACGCGTGCACACCTCCCTCCATCACCGACCCTCACAGGCTGTGGATGGAGCCTTCCGGCAGAAGACATGACATGTCCAGGAGGCAGGGGGCTTGGAGGGACATGGGCGACAGAGATGAGATAGGGGCTCAGTATTACCAGAGAAGGGTGCAAGGTGGATTGCTCGTCCGCCTTTTAGTAAAACCTCTATCACCTTCCGAAAACGGTTTACTCTCCAGCTTCCGAGGAGCTCTAAATGTTGTTAGATAAGGGAACGTGGGCAGGGAAAGAAGAAGTAAATTGCCCAGGATCACACAGTGTGGCCTAGTGGGTATACCAGACTTACAACTCTCTTATCCTGGCCTCTCTCTGTTTAGTGCCTTATGCCACGGTAGCATTGTAGTGTCTCACGCTCTATGAGGAGTGCTGTGCTGTGGTCTGTGGTGTCTTGCCCTGTATCACACTGAAGACGAGGTGCAGTCAGTCACCCCCTCCTGCACTGCAGGATCTCTACAGGGGGCTTCCCTACTTCTGGGGCTGCCCATTCCGGCTGTGGGGGAGGGGGAGGTTTGATCCTTTCCTGGAATAAACTTTTTTCACCTCCGCAGATTGCCAAGACCCTGCCCACAGCCCCCTCCCCAGTCTAGGGACCCAGCGGAGTACACGCGTGAGCAGCAGCAGGTAGAGGGCCGGGACTTGTTTGAGATCAGAGGGTGAGCGGAGTGTGCGCCTCGAGCTAAATGTGTTTGTATTGTATTGTAATTGCATTTATATAGTGCATAATACCTCTGACGAGGAGTCAAAGCGCTGTTGTGAACGAGAACTTTTATGCGGTGTACTTTTATGTGTGTGATTGTGTACGTCTTTGTGTGTAATTGTATGTGTCTGTGTGAGGGCATCTGATTGTATGCCATAAACACCAACATTTCAGAAGAGGGAAGTCGGAGTGTTAAAAAAAAGATTAACAAATGGGAGAGGAGGGGAAAGTGCTGGGAACAGGCGCCATCTGAATGCCTGTGCGCCGTGCCTCGTCTGCTTCACAGCCCTTGTGAAGACTTTTCTTATCTGCTTGTTAAATAAACAAGCAGATAAGAAAAGTCTTCACAAGCCGTGAAGCACAAAGAGAAAAAAAAACGCTCGCCATACAGCCTCTTGTATTTGCGTCTGGGATGAGTGAAAACAAATGCACTTTTCACGATGGGCGGGCTGCAAAAACTGCAAGGGCGGTAACGAAAATGACGCACAGCAAATCGAAAGCGCAAAAAAAAATAGTAATCATAACGCAAGGCAATTGGAAACGGTCGAGACACAGGGGCGTGGATTAAAGTCCCCTTCTTCATATGGTTTACTATAGTTCTTGCAGACGAGGAGCGCATGCGCGCTCCAACGCCAGGCCGCGATCTAAAAACGGATTTGGCAGTATTTCACGGTCCGGACATGGTACACACCTCAGTACATATCCTACCTTTCACATACACTGCACCCTGCCCAGCGGGGTACCTTGGGCCTACCATAGGGGTGTCTGATGTGCATAAAAAGGGAAGGGTAAGCCTGGCAAGTGGGTGCACTTGTCAGGACAACAAGGCAGTTAACACACTGTGTGCAGGCAATGCAGTGGCAGTCCTGAGATCTCTTTTTGGGGCTACTTGTGTGGGTGGCACAATTAGTGCTTTAGGCCCACTAGTAGCATTTGCATTACCAGCCCTGGCACCCATAGTGCACTTTACTAGGGACTTTACAAGTAAGACAAACATAACAGTTAGGGCCAACCAATTACAGGGAGCACATGCACTTTGACACTGATCAGCTGTGGCAAAGTGCCCAAAGCATCTAAGCCAGCAAAACGAAATCCATCACAGCATCAAAAATAGAGGAGGTAGAGGCAAAAAGTCAGAGGTAACCATGCCAAGGAATGCCAGGTCTAACAGTTTTCAAAGTAGTCTTTTTTAAAGCTTTACACGAGTAGTTCTGCAAATGTTTTGTGAATTCCAAATTATATTTATGCAACGGCATTTGCGCATATGTAATTGTACAAAGTGTATAATTTGTACATGTAAAAATGCAATCACATTAGCTCAGTTGCGCTTTTGTTTAATTTTAATGTTTTCCACAAGGAAATTAATTTTTCTCATAGAAAACGTTTCTCCTCTCCCTCACCAGTTTTAGTGGGGTCCCTTGACGTTCACGCCCTGGAATCATATTTACTCCTACCATGTACATTAGTAAGTCTCTAAGTGTCTGCAGGGTAGGAAAAGATCATGGACAGGTTTGTGAATACCCACAGTTTCATGGGTCTGTGAGTATTTACAAACGTTCCAGGTCTCCTTTCGTGAGAACATATATTAATGCAAAATTTAACACATATAAAGGTAATATCATATGTGAATAAACCCCAAGTGCATAGTCTCTTTCTGGAAAGCTCAAGAGTGAATTTGCACCAAATTCAACATTTGAGAATGCTTGTTAAACTTACATGCATAAATGGCTTTGTGAATGAGGGATTCTATATATCTAAGATTGCCTTGTCATTTCATACCTTGAAAATGAGTTCGGGCTTTTGGGTTTGGCATAACTTTTACCACAGAGATAATTTTTAATGTTGGTTCAGGCCACAGATTAACGAGGCTGGGAAAACTGGATCCCACAACACCAATTGTCCTTTTGGTGCAGGACAAGGGTGAGAAGATTAGAAGAGGTTTCCATAAACATAGTATAGCATACAAAGATCTTTACTTTGGCTGCAGATGAATGGCGAGGCAAAAACAAGCAAAAAGATAGCAGAATTCAGTGAAGCTGCATGTCATTGAAGCTTCACTGATTGGTATGAGTTCAGGAGACGAAACTTTTGAGAACATCAAAGGTTCCAGCTTTTTGAGGTTAAATAAACTAAAATGCCCTGTGCTGCTCCCCACTGGCAGACGCTGCCCTTCTGGTAACACTATACAAAAGGGCAATCCACTCTTGGTCAGGTTTGCAACACTTACCTGCATGGAACCAGCACAGAATATAAATGAAGAGGTCCACTGAGATGGGAAAAATCGTGCAATTCCAGTCGTTTTCTGGAAATGTGCTATGGATCTTGTCTGGAGCCTATATTTCTAAGCTTTGCAATGAGCGACTTCCGGAATGTGGATGAATAGATTTTGGACAGCGTAATCTAGGAATTTGTTCTAAGATTTGATTTGAATTAAATTTATAAAGCGCAACGAATGCCCGGAGGCGTCTTGGCGCTGGGAATTAGACATATATAGAACTAGCGTGTGTGTGAGCCTAGAGGTCAGATTGAAACAACCATGTTTTTACCGCCTTCCTAAAGGTTTTTAGATCTGCACTGTTTTTTATTGCTAAAGGAAGAAGATTCCAAGATTTGGCAGCTCTTATCAGGAAACTCCTGCCTTCCCAACGTACTTGTTTGAACCTGGGGATTTGCAGCAATTTTTGTTGTGCAGATCTGAGGTTCCTGGATGGAGCGTAAAATTTTATATGCGCTCTCAGGTATGAGGGGCCATTTCCCTGAAGTGCCTTAAAGATGATACACAAGGCTTTGAAGATTATTATTTTCCTGACTGAAAGCCAGTGCAGTGTATCCAGTTGCCGGGACACAGACTCGAATTTGGGTATGTTCAAAATCAACCTAGCTGCAGCGTTCTGCAGTCGCTGCAGCTTTTTCATGAATTGAGCTTGAATCCCCAAATACAGAGCGTTGCCATAATCCAGCCTGGAGATGGCAAGGGCCATTACAACTGTTTTTAAAGCCTCAGGCGGAATAAAGGCACGGATCTTCCTAATCATTTTAAGGATGTCCCAGACGCTAGAAGAAAGGCAGGTAATTTGGCTATCAAAAGTCAACTTGCGGTCGAAAATAAACCCCAAGTTTTTTGCCTTGAGAACTGGTGTGGGACATTCACCCAGCTCTGACGGCCACCTCTTTGGTGACCAGGCCAAGGGGTCGGTGCTCAACAGCAATATCTCTGTCTTATTGCCATTTAGCTTAAGACAGTTGGATTGCATCCAGGCATTAACGTGGCGCATGCAGTTATTAAAAAGATCTACAGTTTCGTCCACATTATTAGTTGCTGCAACGACTACCTGAGTGTCGTCCGCATAGGATATAACAGAGAACCCATATTGCCTTATTAGTGCGGCCAATGGGGTTACATAAATGTTAAATAGAGTAGGGCTAAGTGAAGAGCCCTGGGGCACTCCACATTGCAGATTGTAGCTATGGGAACTGGATTCATTGGGTTCGACCCTAAAAGATTTCTCAGTGAGATAGGATTTTATTAAGGTCGTGGCAGAGTCTTGAATACCAACTTCAGCCAATCTGGAAATTAAGATGTTATGATTGACGGTGTCGAAGGCCGCCAATAGATCTAATAAAATCAAGGCGGCCTTCCCGCCTTCATCCAGTGACTTTCTAAGCTCCTCGCTAGCTGTAATTAGGGCAGTCTCAGTTCCATGGGCTACTCTAAAACCAAATTGTGAGTGATCAAGTATGTTGTTAGTGGAGATATATGCTGAAAGTTGGCTATTCATCAATTTTTCCAGAACCTTAGAACAAAAGGGAATTCTGGAAATTGGTCGATAGTTGCTAGATTGGGCAGAATCCAGATGAGGTTTTTTCAGCAGTGGGAGCACCGACATTATTTTCCATGCTTCAGTAAATTGCTCCTGGAGTATAATCTCAGAGAACAGTAGAGTTAACTGCTCGCTGAGAATGTCAGAGAAGAGATGAACATTTTTAGGGGGGCAAGGATCGGATGGTGCCCCAGATGTAATGCTTAATATAGTATCCGTAATCTGGTCTCTAGTTGGGGGCGTAAAAGAAAAGCCAGTTAGCTTAGGGGCAGGGTTACTCCTATCAAGAGATGAGTCTTTAGCAAAATTGGAAAACGTTCTGTAAACCAGCTCCACTTTGTCTACAAAAGCTTGGCCAAGGATGTTGCAGAACTCTGGCGTATTATCCATTTTGGGTTTGGACGGGAGTTTTGCTAGAATTCTGACAGTGGCAAATAGCTCTTTGCTAGAGTTTTTAGAAGCTAGAATTTTTGAGGTAAAGTAAATGCTTTTTTCCTCAATAATCAGTTTTTTATAGGTGGCCAGTGTCAGTGCATAGCGCGTTTTTGACTCTTTACTATAATTTTGTCTCCATTGTTTTTCTGTTCTCCTTCAGAGCTGTTTTTGTATTCGTAGTTTATCAGAGAATGAAAGTTCCGATGGTTTAGTCCTTTTCGAAACAAGGGAAGCTGCGTTAGTAATCCAGGTTGTTAAATTTTGTACTGCCAGGTCAGTTTTAACTTTTAGATTTTGTTTATTTGCTGATAATAATGTCTGCAGGTACTTTGCGTCAATATTTGCCCATACACGATAGGTATGTGTCGCGGCTGGATTGCCATTTATTTTCAGTTGAGGTGTGGCCTTGATGGTAAATATGATGGCTTTATGGTCTGACCATACTACTGGTAGAACTTCCTTAATTTTAATGTAGGGATTGGAGGTAAATAGGCCATCCAGTATGTGTCCTGCGGCATGAGTGCTCTCTTTGATTATTTGTTCCAGCCCTAGGCTGGACAAGGTGTTAATAAGCTCAGCATTCTTTGAGTCATGAATATTCACTAAATGATGGTTAAATTCGCCTAGAATTGTAAAGTTTGGGTAATTAATGCTTGTATCCAGATAAGGGGAGAGTATATCCACCAGGGATGTTTGGGCTCTATTTGGATAGTAGACTAATATGCCATTCCAAGAATCATTGGGGCTAAGTTGTATCTGAAAGAATAGCAGTTCACAATGCTGTGTGGAGCCAAGGGAGGAAGTTGTTATAGATAAGCCCTCTTTAACAATGATGGCTAATCCTCCTCCTCTTTTATTCTTTCTGTCTCTCTGTGGATATGATAGCCAATGGGGAGTTCATGTAGTAGGTCTGGGTCAGATGCATCATTGGCCCAGGTCTCTGTTATAAAGACTACATCCAGGCAATAATTGTCTATCATCTCAGCCATTTCTAAATTAAGACATCTCTCAATATCCAGAAAAACCATCGATATGCTCTTGGTTCAGCAATTTTTATTATCTTTTTCAATTAATCAATGTTGCATTGCATAGTATTCAATAAGTATCACTACTTATAAAATATTATGTGATTAAACACAAGTAAATAGGTTAATTGTATT
Organism: Lissotriton vulgaris; assembly: GCF_964263255.1. Classification (NCBI taxonomy): domain Eukaryota; kingdom Metazoa; phylum Chordata; class Amphibia; order Caudata; family Salamandridae; genus Lissotriton; species Lissotriton vulgaris. Next base: position 1,079,778,059 of record NC_141694.1, on the reverse strand, counting down.
AATCTCATAAACTCTTATCCATGTGATGTTACTTTCGAGCAGCATGACAAAGAGTTGACATAATATAATAAGAGCTAAGAAAAATGTAAATTATAGCCATGAGGAAGCAGTGTTAATACTGCGAAACACGTGTTGGGTGTACACCCAAAAAGACAATTACACATTGAAAGGATAACGGCTTTGAAATATGGAGTTCATCACACGTTTTCTCTTCTGTTATATAGGAATTGAGATGTTGATGTGAAAGAAGTCAACCATGTGTATTTGTGATAATTAGGTTTGTATGTCTTGATGCTTTTTCATTTGCAAGGAATTAACGAAAATTTAAAAACATCACAAACCATGTAATTGTTTGTACTATTGCCGCTCCGTACGCTCAACTGTTGCATTATTGAGAACATGTCATGGTTAACATTTGACAAGTAACAAGCCTAATGTGTGCTTTAATCTTAGAATAAACTGCATAAACTAGCAATGGTGCTAAATTGAGCTCTCACCTGGGTCAGGATAAATTGGAGTGCTCTCAAACAAGACAGTGGTGGCCCCATTGCACAGGGGCCCATATACAACATAGCTGTGCCCAGTGATCCAGCCGATATCAGCCACACAGCCAAATACATCACCTTGTTTGTAGTCAAACACGTACTGCAAAGAAAAATAAACTAAATGAGACTTCATTTTTAAATTTAGAAATCAAATTCTGTAACTGTGCCCTATTATAAACCAAATGTCTTTTTGAATAATAAAGTGGTTCATCCTAATTGAAACATTCCCTCCATCATGTTTTGCCTTTGATCGTGGTAGAGTACTGAGAGAGTTGTAGGAACTTTCTGTGCCTTAACCACTTAAACTGTCTCTCACATAGGAGGCACATTAGGTTGAGATCATACCTGGTGTTGCATGTTTTCCTTTTGAGAGGAAATGTGATCAGCAGTTTGAATTTTGACTATTGCGCACAAGTGTATTATTAGTAGAGGTGGATGGTAGTTCACCACAAATAATAATGGCACTATTCTTGTTAAATCCAGTAAAGGGTTTAGTAATTTAAACCTAAGCTCACCCCTGGTAGTTATGGCACAGGGCACTGAGAATACTTGATGAACAAAATGACAAAACATCCAATAAGGGGACCCCGAGAAATAGATTTTTAAAGCTTTAAATAAAAAGAGCACCAGAAAGCCTTAATAGCAAACCACGGTCATCTGGTTGCACTTGACCGGTACCTAGGCACGAGTTAATGCCAACTGTTAAGGAGCAGGTTGGATACAGATATGAGAGTGGTCCTGGTTAGAAGTTTTACCTTCCAGCTTAGCCCCTGAGATGGAAGTCAGAAACCGGCAAGGGGGGTGGGCAAAGCAGCAGGCTGTGGTCAAGATGGGTTCCACAAGGCTGGATAGCAATCAGACAAAGTATTGGTGAAGCCGTTGACCTTTAGTGGAAAAGCTCGGAATGGGAGAAATTTACAATTTGCACTCAAAGAAGGTCCCTTGCAGGCCAGATACTTTGGCGTCTTCGCCTGGTGAAGACTTCTACTTTCAGACTTAGTCACACTTTCAGAGCTCGCATTCCTCGAGGTGTGTAAGTCTGAAAGTTGTAGCAGAACAAGGCTCGATCATGCTGGATACCTTCTCCGCAAAAAGAACAGATGATGGACGGAATTCTGAACAATGCAAACATTAACCCTCAGTCATAAGGATCTGGGTTTAATCCATCGTTCTCCACTGCATCCAGAAGAAATCGATTTGCTGCTGCGGAAAATCTCAGAGCAGGAGCAGCCTGAATGTTTGGCCCAGTGGCAATGCATCTTTGCTGGATTGAATTGCCATGTTTGCCATAGTCTCCTGTCAATTCTCCAGGCAAAAAGATTTGTAACATTTTTTAAGTCCCAGATTTTAAGGTTAAGCAGGAGGTGTGCACTCTAACACCAGCCAAGGTTCGCAGGACCTCAGGAACAGCACTTGGTGGTCAGGACTTGCTCCAACAGAAGCCACTAGAAGCAACAAGGACAGGCCCAGTTGAAACTGGTCATCTGGTGTCTTCCAGGAAAGTGGGCTTTTGCAGCTTTTGGGTCCCTGTGGCTTAACAGGAGGCCAGCCAACTGACCCCTGAAGTCCACTGTTTTTGTACTGGGTACAAGTAGGAGCAAGTACAGCCCTTAGGGTCCTCCTCACAAGTCTCGACAGCCGGTGCAGTCATTCTTCTGTTTTTTTACAGGTCCAGTAATGTTCCAAAGAGGGTACCGGGTTGCACATTTATGCCAAGTGCTAGCCTGTAGATGGGGGAACTCCTGACCACTCCCTAACAAAATGGGGAAAAGGTCCCCACGGCGTACCTTACCCACTTATACAGCACTTCCTATGTGTTTTACTGTAAACTATCCCTCAGTACCCCTGTCTAAAAAACAATATTGCAGAACCTTTCTTCCTCTGTGCAGAGCTCCTTATGTCCACTCAGAGGTGTGGCTATGATAACAGCCAAACCCCCTGTTGTGGTCACTCCAAAAAAAGGTCTATAGTAGCTCCCCCTTCTGCTGGGTTGAAGGTAGACTAGCTATGAAGACATAAGGGTGTCAGGCCTAGGTGTTAGTTACAGCTGCCAGTAACAGGAAAAGCATCCTTTGAAGATCAGGAAGTGGTTGGTCAGAGACCCAGGCCCTCCTGATTAGGGAGGAACATATCTCCCTACTCTTAAGCCTTTTGTCCGATGTCTGGGAGCAATCAATACTTCACCACAGGGAATCCAGCAACAGTTAGGTGACACTGAACACTAGCAGAAAGGTACTTTTGGCTTGGGCGGTAAAACGGCAAGTTTCTAAAAGTGTAATTTTCAAAATAGTAACTTAAAATGCAACTTGCCCATTGAGTTGAATTTTAAATTACTGTTAAAATTGATCTTTGAATCATTTTTCTAGGTACTCTCCAACTGAAGTTAAGCATTTCAAGATGTTATAATGTAACCAAATGCTTTCCTACAGGAGAGGCAGGCTTGTCACAGTGAAAAACAACTTGTAAGGTTTTTCTCTTCCAGGACATGTGAAACATAACATATGTTTGTTCTGCTTTGTAAATACTATGCACCTTGCCCTATGTGCGTTTAGGAACTAGCATGCGCATGACTTCCACGTATTAAAAAGGAAGGATTAGGCCTGGCAAAGGTTTATTTTACCATGTCGAATTGGCAGTGCAGGGCCTGGCCTGGAGACATGCTTTGTATTGTTGCTTTGGTGGTGGCACAACATGGGCTGTAGTCTACTTTTGACCAAAAACCAGCAGGAAAACTAGCAAAAAGTGTGGTTTACCAGGCAAAAGCAGTATTCCCATAACTATCCCTTGAGAAGAGACAAAAAATATGTGCATGTGTTTGGTCTTCTTATGTGATAGCACAAAAAGTCACAATTAGATTATGTGGAATGCTAAGCGAATATAGAACAAATCACCCTCACAATTAATGGCACAACCACATGTGCACCTAGCTTTCAGTTTACTTTGCAACACTTCACATATGTGCAGCTGTGCATCTTTATCCAATATATGAGAAGCCTCTGCCATACATGCAGCAACAGTAAAAAAAAACTCCTTCGACAGAGATCGCCCCACATTCACACATTTTCGCCCCACTGCTACAGAAGTACAGTGTAAGCCTAAGTATCGTATCACCTACTCATTTCAATTTTCTACATACCAAGGCACCACCAACAAAACACAATACCAGTGCAACTCGAAACACTACCCACGTAGGTGACACCAGAGACACACACCCTTCCAATTAAAAATGCTCCCTGGAGTGGCATGCTATCAGTCTGCAAATGTGCATTACCACCTTGTCAGGGGTATGAAGTGCTATATAACGGCAGTCACAATACCGTTTGAGACAATACCCAGATTCATTACCCGCTGGTGGAACCAATTCAAGCACTCCGTCTTTCCCTTTTTGTTATTCTACCAAAATTTGATTGGCATGTACATTGATACAGCTATGTTAAACAATCTTTCCTATACATTAACATACAGCATGCAGTGCCAATAAATGAACAAATAGCAAGATTAACACATAGCTTGCTCTGCCAATAACACAATAAATGAAAGGTCAGAATTGTTTAGAAGTGGTTTAAATGTGGGAAACATTCATTTTAGAGACTATTTTTAGAGACTAATTCAAGTGTTTTTTGTCTTAAAAGTGGTAGGTCCAGAGAGATCAACAGTGACACCCCGGGCACCCACTCTGTCTGTAGTGACATGAAGATTTGCCGCTTTAAATGATCGGTTCTTAAATGTTTGCCCATGGATCAGTAAAGAGTATTCCAAACTTACATTTGACTAGTAACATTGTTTGAAATGTATTGGGATTTGAGGACCCTGTCATAGGGCGTAGGGGTTCTCCCCAGTTACATAATTATAAAAGGATGACAGAATTGTGCAATTTACACAACTGCCTGGGTGATTTTATTAACATCTATTGAATTTTAAAAAAACACTTCACGAGGACGTCTAGGGATTTTCTCTGAAACAAATATTTAAAAAGGGGTAGAAGTTTGTTAATTATAGCACACATGGCGCTTGCTAGACTGGCTACAGCTTAGTAGCACTTTGCTTGGCATGGGGAAATTGAAGGTAAAAATACATTTTAAAAGTGGCCTTGAAAACTGATTTTCCTTAATGGCAGAAAAACACAGTTCAGTTTACAAAAATATCCCAATACGCACACATTGCCACATTTTCACAATTACTCGGAAGCATCAACTCGCTCAGCTTCTCCCCTTCTTTCTCTCCCTCAGTCCTATGATTTCGCCTCTCCTCACTAGTTCCTCTCTCCTTTCATCCTACCCCTTCAATATCCTCTCACCTTTTAACCAACTATCCAATTTCGCTCCGATTTCTGTCTGTCTCTCTCTAGTTTCTCCTTCCTCTAATAGTTCCCACTCACTTTTCTGTTTTTCCTTGTTTACACCTTATCCCCATTTGTCCTACTTTTTCTGACTCCATCTTTGACTTGGTCCTTCGTTCCCTTCATCCCTTCCCTGCTATTCTCCACTCCATTTTTACATCACCTCCATTTCTTAAGTGTCCGAAGAGCAGACAGTGAGGGTCACTCGGGGTTTGTTAAAGATATTTTAGCTGTACACTGGTATGTAGCTCTCCCTCCGCCACACTTCAGGGGTAGGGAACCGGTAGGCTGTCCATGGCTGATCCTTCGCTGGCTCTAGGATTGGAAAACCCATGACCTGACGGCCCTCTGGCTACAAGGCTGCTGGGTCAATATATCAGGGGCCTGGTCCTAGGCAGGATAGGCCTTCTAATGCATATTAATCCAGCCAGGCCAGGGACCACCCACAAGAGTTAAATGGTTTTGAAAAGAATATAACAAGATGGGTTGAAGCCGAGTGATTAGGTTCAGGAGGGCTTCAGTGACCACAGCTGTGTTATACAAGAGTTAAAAGGGTGATTAGGGCAGGCTGCTTTACAGGTGATAAGACGATGGCAGTACTGTATAGTTGATGCGTGGCAAAGTGACAAAGCCTCAGTTGTAACGGAGGTGGAAAAGTGGCCAGCTTTATGTTAAGTGACAGCAAACAACTACGTGCAAGGAAAGTAAATCCCTGAGGTGAACCCATTTATGTTTTCTTTCATTATCACTCCACATCCTCGCTTCCTGCCCGTTTCCATGTTGTCTTCTGCGCTTTACCCTAAGCCGGTCATCTCCACCTCCCCTTCTCCTTCTCCTTCTCCTTCTCCTTCTCCTTTCCTGTCTGGTCTGCTCCTTCCACTCTCTCTTCTTTTTCATCCCTCTCTCTCTCTCTGTGTTCTGATACAACTGTATCTGGCAGCTGTCCATGAAATAGGTTGTAAGCAAACTCTTAGGTGGTATAGCACTGAATTCCCTAAAGGTGCAATATATAACCCCATGAGTGTCATTCCAGCTGTGGGACTGATTAGCACAAACCAGCACAGAAGAGGTCACACGTCCTGGTCTCGGTGAACAGTGCACCACAGGGGCTTAAAACTCCTTTAATAAAATAATCATGCTGCCTCTATCTTCAATATAGGTCCAGGAAAGCTTTCTTTTTGTGATACAGCACCTACCTCATGCACGCAAGCATGAGGCTAATTTCCTCTGCAATTCCTTTAGGAAAAGTGTTAGAACTGTGGCAGTGGCTGTGGGTCAGTGTCTGCGTAAAACTCAGGTTTGTACCAAGTGCCGCTCTCTCACTGCCTGTGCGCGCAGCCAGTGGCCCTGGACCAACAACCCCCCTCAATCCTCTGAACCTCAGTTCACCGAACAAGGGAAAGACGAATAAGCAAAGCACAAAACAGACCTAGGACCACTGATTGCAGTGTTCATTTGCCGAAACACTGTTAGACGCGACCGGCGACCGTAATGAAGGTGTAATTAACACGTAGCCAAATAAGAAAACACACGGGCTCACAATTTTGCAGCCTCACAGAGCCCGGTTTTTTGCCTCTATCGACTATAGAGTGTGACCACGGATATTGAAAGTTTTCTATCCAAATACTAACTGGGCTACTGTTCGTATTTACAAGGAGGTTTTATAAACTGCCATTGATACTTCTTGGATCGTCCCAAAAGGAGCACAAGCTTAGGACATCAAGCCAATTTTTTATGCCGTTCAGCCAAGAGTTGGACTACAGAGGTCTCCCCTCCATCCTCCTCCCATGGAGCATGTAGGGTATGTTCCTAGGGCTTACTAAGAGCTCTTCTCTCCGGTGGAGTGCGACATACGTCATCCCACGAAGTGGTACCTTCGTGGGAAGCACTGACCTTTGCCGCCACCGCCGAGAGTCAGACGAAGCCTGACACAGCAACAGGGAGCACCAGGGAGCTCCAACGAACATTGCCGCCACCACCAAGAGTCCTAAGGCACCGGACTCCGCGCCGCCGCTCCGGGAGACCACAAATCCCGGCAGGCCTCGCGGCGGCACGTGCTGAGTGTCGCGCCTCGCGCCCAGAGAGCGCCAACGCTGCCATAAAGACCGGGAACCCCGGCAGAGCGGGTGGAAGCACTGACCTTTGCCGCCACCGCCGAGAGTCAGACGAAGCCTGACACAGCAACAGGGAGCACCAGGGAGCTCCAACGAACATCGCCGCCACCGCCAAGAGTCCTAAGGCACCGGACTCCGCGCCGCCGCTCCGGGAGACCACAAATCCCGGCAGGCCTCGCGGCGGCGCGTGCTGAGTGACGCGCCTCGCGCCCAGAGAGCGCCAACGCTGCCATAAAGACCGGAAACCCCCGCGTCGCGGGACGCGAGCGGGACGCCCGGGGCTAAGCCCGGGCAAAGGGCGGGCCCTCTACGGCCCTCATCGGCACAAGTCGGCCAGGCTAGGCCACCCTATTAACATTACTTCCTTGTGCACCAGGAAATCATTTGTGTGAGTGACTATAGCAAGCAGTGGTGTTCCAGACGCTGGTTGTCCGCCTTTTGCGCCCAGGCCATCCAGACGGGGGTCGGTAAGCAGGCCATATAGCTTCTATCGAATCGCCCAGGAGCCTGGGTTAAGAAGGGGGCCCACGTGAAACGCCAATTATACTGACGAATGCGGAAAGGAGTCAGCTGGATATCTGCACAAGTTTTGAAGTAAGACTTTTTGTTTTAACATCGGGAGCGATAATTTGTTAATTACCTGAGCAGTGGGTATAAGACTTTCATACACCTTGCAAAATTATGCGAAAAAAAAATCTACATACGGCATCCGAAATACCAAAGAACACCATGGAAAACTACCTTGTCCAAGTGGTTAGCAAAATAAACAGCGAACGCAGACAATCGTTAGGTCTGTCCCAATCCCCTATTCTTCCTCCCATGAGCCCACCCACCTCCTCGCAAATCAATGAGTCCCTGTTACTAGACTCTAACAACGATTCTCACGCACCAGCCTCCCCAGTAACTGTCAACATTGATGTAAGCACTGTGAATGTGGGGGACATTGAACAACACGCGGTAAATGACTCAGATGCACAGCTTGTCATTGAGGCTGAAGGAAATAATGACAAAGAAGATGTGGAGGATGATCCACCGGCTAAGCAGACCTCAAGGGCAGTTAGAGCCAGTCGCAGATTGCAAAGCAAACGTGGGGGGGCACGTTCTGGAAAAAACAAGACCATATCACCACCAAAGGACAAAAACATCTGCCAGATCAAGGAGGTTAATAATTTGAGGGACATTTTGGACGAGGACTTAATGTCAAAAATAGCGGAGCTGTTAGAAATAAAAATACAGACAATTGTTAAGCCACTTATTAGCAAGATTGACAAACTCTCTGCAGAGATAAAGAAACTTGGAAGCACACAAAATGTCTTAGCAGATGCAATAGGTAATGTCTTAAGTAATGTTAACAAAGGCAGTGATCCCCCAGAGAAAGATATTGAATCCAGGGTAACATCAGATGATACTCCTCCAGGAGTAATTCCTGCAGAAGACCCACAAACTTCTAGTCAAAATATTAACAACTTGCCACTAGAAGCCCCAACTGTCCGATTAATTGATTCAACACATGCTACAGTGCCCTCTAGTTTTGAAGAAAACCAAACACAATTTGTAGTTGAAGCAGCACCGTTAGTGCTAGTGTTAGCCAACACACCAACCCTATCACCGGACCAAACTGAGTCAGCCTCATCACTTAAAAGTAAGGCATTATACTGGCTCTCAAATAATATGCGGATAGCACAGGGGGGTGAACAGCGGTTGGCTGATGAAATTAAAACAGCAAGGAGGGTTGGTTGGATAGGAAATAAGCAAAAAAAATGGAAGGGCGACTGTGTGATACTAAATTTTTCGACTGCAGCTGCTCTTCCGGATATTTTGCAAAATATCCTTCCACCACAAAAAAGAAGTAGCTCTATAATCCCTCTTACATTAGAATTCTTCTATACTGATTCACAAAAGGCCAACAATCAAAAACCCCGGAAGTCAGTTTGGTCAACGCGAGATCATGGTTGGGGAGGGGGTCCATCAGCTCCTGACATGAATTACGCTCCCCAAAATAGGGCAGGTCCATGGCTACCAAATCACTACAATATTTTTCAAAACACTACCCCAGGGCAAAATTGGAATCAAATGGGCAGACGAGGGCCTGGTATTATAACCAATAACTATGGGCCTACAGGAAATGTTAAATACAATGGAGGATGGCCAGGCATGCAGCAGAATGTATTGTATCCTAATACCCCAGCACCCATAGGTAATGCTGACTTTAATGGAGGATGGTTGGGCTCTTACCAGAACCCACCCTTTCCCATTACCCCTGCACCCAGATGGAATGCCCCCACAAATGGTTGGGGCTTTGGGGCCCCATCCTACAGCTGGGGAGTCAGCACTTCAAATAGGTTTGAAGCCTTAGCTGGTTTAGCTGACTGCGACTGACTTGAGGGAAGGGCCCTGACAACGCCATGTAGTATTAACCACACATACCCTAGTTCGTATCTCGAAGCTGAATCAAAGCAGATTGCACCTATTAAAATCTTGCAACAGTCATTACATCTTGTTGAAACAACAACACAACAACTGCATTCAGAGACATCTAGGGTAACTCCACCTTGCCAGGTAGCAGAAACAGGAGGGGTTCTAGGAAGTATAAAAATCATCTGCTGGAACATAGCAGGTCTGAAAAAAAACCTTTCAGACCCATCCTGGCACGATTACATCTCGAGTGGGGATCTCATTATGTTCCAGGAGACATGGGGGCTTGAAAACTACTATAAGGTGGATTATAGATCTTTTTTTATACCCGCAGTAAACACAAACGGGGGGAGACCCTCTGGCGGATTAACAATTTGGGTGAAAATCACAGGAGGCCTATCTTTCAAGCAAATTGATATTAATAATCCCGACATTTTATTGCTCGAGTTAAAAAATACAAAGGGTCGCTGCACTTACGTGATCAATATTTATAATAGACCACATCGATCATGTAAAGAATCAACTGCTGTAACCCAGCTGAGCAACCTTGTGGCGGGATTTGATCAAAATGCACAAATGATTATAGGCGGTGATTTTAATAGAGGTTTTGAACCCATAATAGGTCTAGAAGACATCCACAAGGATGAGGATATGGCAAACAACATTCCCTTAGTAGATACAAATTACAAAGCACCTTGCTCAGTGAGCGCCTTACAATTATTGAACTTGACATTAGAATCAGGCTTACGTGCATGTAATGGGCGGTTGCCCTCAGACTGTCCCAGTAGACCAGCGTTTACTAGAGGGGCACACTCCAGCTACTTAGATTATTTATTAGTCTCCCTGAACCTGTGGCCTATGACTATCGACCTATTAGTGGATGATCGCACGGAAAGCGACCATTATCCTCTGATTTTATCTGTCGAAACCCAGATTTTTAAAACCCTTGACAAAAGCGCTAATAGTATAATGTCTCTGCCACAAGATCCTCTAGTGGCAAATAATCGCAGATCCCTGAAATGACCAATAGTATTAGACAATTCCAAAATCATTAGTCAAATCTATAATGTTTTTGTGAGCCATATGTCTTCTCTCTTAGGTAATAGCACGGTCATCCAAAATCTTAGTTTGATAGAATCCCATGAACATTTAATTAACCAACTTGGCGGGATCCTGACCAGGGCAATAAAAAGATCACACAATGCCCAAAAGAGCAAACAAACCGGGATTACCTGGTATAACCAGGACTGCCGGAAAGCCAAGACAGATTTAATTATAGCGGTCAGGGGGGGTTCAATGGATATTGTGAGAACTAAGAGAGCACAGTACAAAAGAATTTTATCAAAGGCCAAGAAAGAGTGGGACGAAAGGGTTTGGTCCAATTTACTGGATGCATGTAAGTGCAAAGATCAGACCACTTTCTGGAGCCTCATTGCTAGAGGCACCAGGGGGGTGACAGAATGTAAAGATAAATTTCTAGAGGAAAAGACATGGGTCGAGCATTTCACTATGTTATACTCTTGCACAAGTTCAGGTGAGAGTGGAGGTTGGGATGGTTTGCAGGCCCCCTTGGTAGCGTATGATGCACCCCTTGTTTTTTCTCTAACAGAAACTATCTCCGCAATTAAGGCAGTTAAGTCAGGGAAAGCACCAGGCCCTGACAGAATACCAGGTGATCTTTGGAAACACGAAAATTACATCTGGGCTCCTTACATCAATTTACTATCCAATGAAATTGCTCAAGGAGCTGCTATTCCGGAAACCTGGAAGGGGGCAGAGATTGTGGCTCTGTTCAAGAAGGGTGATAGGTCAAATCCCTCGCATTACCGACCTATCAGCCTCATTGACGTGTTACAAAAAATCTTTGCACGACAGGTTCTTGGTCGGCTCACCTCCTGGATTGAAGAGCACTCTATTTTTACAAAATATCAGGCAGGTTTTAGATGTAAGATAAGCACTGTTGACCAGGTTTTTAGATTCCTATGTTTAGTCTGGAAATATACCATTATAAGGAGTTCCCATATATACGTGGCTTTTGTTGATTTGAAGGCAGCTTTTGATATGGTTCCTAGGGCAGCCCTATGGAAGACATTAAATAAAATGGGTGTCCCTGGAAATATCCTTCAAATTTTAATTAGACTCCACGAGAACAATTATGCACGTGTGAGATGGGGACCGAATGGAGAAGTCACTGAGAAAATAAAAATAGCAAAAGGGGTAAGGCAAGGGTGCGTAATGGCACCTACCTTATTTTCTTTATATGTCAATGACATCCCTGATACTCTTTTGGGCTGCGAGCATGACTCTCCCAAATTGAGTGGGCAAGCCGTTCCGGCACTATTATTCGCAGACGACACAATTTTAATTTCTCAGACACCCAGGGGGCTCCAAAACCTTTTAAACACATTCAGTTTGTATTGTCATAACAAGGAATTAGAAATTAACTCCTCAAAAACAAAAATTATGACAATCAACCCCCATAAAGGCTTTAATAAGGTTTTTAAAATAAACAATGAACCTATTGAAGAAGTCCCTAATTTTAAATACCTGGGCATTATCTTAGATAGTGATGTCACATGGAAAACGCAATTGGAGAATTCAAAATTAAGGCTAACCCAAAATCAGGTACCAATCTTAAGGAAGCACAAGAATAGCCATTACAAAGCGGTCTCACCAGCTATTGAATTATTCAAATATAAAGTGCAATCTTCTTCACTTTATGGTGCGGACCTTTGGGCCTATGCTTTAAAGGATACCTTCCGAGTGAGGGAAAATTCCTTCATCAGGCAACTTCTAGGGATACCCGGGTCAACTCCAATGACACCCATATTATGGGACCTTAATTTTAGGCGTACTGATGATTATGCTCCTCTTCGCCCGCTACTCTATTGGGTCCGTTTATGGTCCACTGAAGAGCTGGCTGTTTATAGAGAAGCATTGCAAGAGATATTGGCAATAAAGAATATCACGCCCTTGCCATGGCTAGAGTACGTCAAAAAATGGTTTGAAAAACTAGGGTTAAGCGATTTCTGGTTTGACCCCGATTCCCTTACAAGTAGTTCAAAACACATTTTGAAGCAAAGGTACTGGGACTATATTAGAGACTCAGCGCTTGCAAACCCCAGAACAGGGACTCTAACTTCGAAATTTTTTGAAATTAAAATGAACATGCAACTAGAGCCCTTCATGGACGAAATTCACCCTCCATTGGCTAAAAGCCTATATTTAAAGTTCCGCTATGGCATTTTGCTATTAAAAGATAGAACAACTAGCTGGAATTGTAATAAGGGGCTGACCGGGGTCGCTGGCTCTAACATATGTGAGTTATGTGAAATGGGGGTGAAAGAAGATGAGTCTCATGTTTTATTTATATGCCCAGCATACCTTAAAGCAAGGGAAAAATGGCTCAAGCCAATTTGTAATAGGTTAGGCCTTAGACAAATTAAGGTTGGACTTAGAATATTCAAAGGAGATACTGCACAACCAATTGTGTTTAGCCTAAGTCGTTTTCTCCTATGTGCTGCCTTGATTAGGAGAAAGAAAAATCAGAAAACTTAAATGTAATGGGCTATTTTACCATGTTATTGACTGTCTGTCAGTATAGTGCTGCCTGTCTTATTGTTATGGTGTATATCACTTTTTAAACAAAACAGATATTTAATTTATTATTTTATTATTGTGTATATTTACTTAGTGTTCTTTATAGAAAGGGGACCGACCAGGAACTAGTTAATCCCGGTGTAGATGACTTTTGCGTACTTTGCACAAATAAGATGTGATGATATATTTTTACCCACTGCTGCTATTTACTATGTATTATAATGATGTGTCACGATTTTAATGTATTGTATCTTACAAGGTTTTTTAAACCGAATAAAGATTGAAATGAAATGAATAAGCAAAGCCTCTGCAAGTGTGCCTGCTGGTAGTTTTCAAAGACCTAGTGGGTTACTTAGAGTTTGGCAGACGTGGGACAACCGCCAAAGATGGCTAGATGGGCTGACAGCTCTATTCAAACTGTATACATGAGTATATACTCTACGGACGTTCAACAGTATTTGGTCACCTAACCCTTGGGTACTTTCGGATCCAGCCCCTCTCAGCTGCAGGCGCTGGACTGACAGGCAGCCGCGGGCTGTGCAGGGAAGAGCAATGGGGCGGTGGGGCCGGGTGTGGGGAGATTTCGACAAATGACTACGAGGGAAAATTATTTCTTTATGACCTTTTCCCCCATCGTCTGTCGAACCCCCAAACTAGCCCCAATGCCCCACTGCTATTACCTGCACAGCCTGCGGCTGCCTACAGGGTGCCTCCTACTAGGAATAATGTTTGTCCCATCTATGCATATGCATGTCTGACATGGCAGGATACTGGTCCACTAGAGCTGCCAAATTTGCAATGTTCAAGAGTGTTTTCTTCTTTTTATTGAGAGATAGGCTCTAAGCTGCCCCGTTTTAGACAGATCCGCACACCTGTACACTCCAATGCATCCATTGAGACAACATTGTGTCTGTCACTCATCCGAAAATACATTATAAGCTCTTGGATCATCTTTCCTATTCAGAGGAGATAGAAAGTCTGTTTCTCCGTAGGCCCCGCCCATGTGGCCTGCGCTAAGCCCACCTGCTGCTGTCCCACAACACCATCTTCCCTCTATGCATTCTCACACGCAGGTGTAAGATTCATGATCATCCACTGTTTTTTACTTATTCCCCTGAAGTACTTCCCCCGAAAAGAATACCTTATGGGTCAGAGCAGCGTAGAGCAGATAACCAGCTTGCGTGTGAACAATTCCTTTTGGCTGACCAGTACTTCCTGAGGTGTACAGCATAAAAAGCATGTCCTCACTATTCATGGCCTCAGGGGTACAATGAGAATCTGCTTTCGCCATTTCCTAGGAGGAGGGATAAAGAGAAAGGCATGTGTGAGAACTGTATTTAGCAACAACTTCAACCTGCTTTGCTGACTATGCATTTTTGGTGATGAATATTGATATTAATCTTGATTAATAAAAATTACTAAAGCTTGTTAAACACTTCTAAACATTACAAATAAGGTGACATTCATGAGCATGCTAAAAATGAACAATTGTTACTTACCTGTAAAGAGGTGGTTCTCCAGTATTGGTGTCTTTCATAGATTCACATGTTTGAATATTCCCCGTCGTCGAAGTGGGAGTCCCACAGTATATAAAATAGCAATAATGCTAAATATAAATATAGAAATATATATATACATAATAACAGAAAAGAAGGAAATACATAGAAAACCTCTAAAAACAAATCCTACATAGGAATGCATGGTAGAGAGAAAAAACCATTTGTAACACCTTAGTGTCATTATGTTAGTCCAAACTGCGGCCAATCAGGCGCCAGCACCCTCTAGAACCTTCTCCTCAGAAGCTCAAGCCCTCAGATTGTCGTAGCACAAGTAATAAAGAGCGCATGCGGAGAAAAAGAGCCTCTGAGGGGAGGAGGGTGGGTCGCATGTGAATCTATGAAAGACACCAATACTGGAGAACCACCTGTTTACAGGTAAGTAACAATTGTTCTTCTCCAGTATTAGGGGTGTCTTTCATAGATTCACATGCTTGAATAGAATAGAAACCAGTAACCTCCTAGAAAACTGAGATTGCTAGGCATAGAAGAAAAAATCAAGACAGTACTAAGGCATCATAGCAATCACAGGAAAATACTAAGGAGGAGGGAACAGAGGCTCACCTTACTGAAAAAGATGGCGAAGCACTGCCTGTCCCGCTGCGGTATCCGCTTCATTGATGGCATCCAAACAGTAATGTTTGGTGAAGATGTGCCTGCTGGACCATGTCGCTGCACGGCAGATCTGATGAAGTGGCACACCAGCAAATCTGCCCGGCTTTTGTTGTTGTTGATTTCTTAGTAGTGGTCCAGGCTGGACAGTGACAGGACCCAAGCCTTTCTTTGTTTTCCTTTACACCAGCAAACAAGGCAGTGGATGAAGACATCGCCCTCGTAGAATGAGCCTTCACTGAAGATTGCAATGGTTTGCCCGCTTGTTGGTGGCAGAAAGCAATGGCTGAGGAAAGCCACCGGGCAATAGTCGGTTTAGAAATTGGATGTCCCTTGCGCAGTCGTCCGTAGGCAATGAAATGTTGGTCGGACTTGCGGAAAGGGGCAGTTCTGGCAATGTAAAATTTAAGACATCGTTTGATGTCCAGAGAATGTAAGCGCTGCTCCGCCTGAGATTTTGGATCCGGAAAGAAAGTCTTGAGGAATACAGGCTCATTCAAATGAAAATCCGTAGATACTTTAGGCATGAACGAGGGGTTGGTCCGAAGTGCCACCCCGTCAGGTTTGAACTGTAGATAAGGCGGCTTGACAGTAAAAGCATGAAGGTCGCTCACTCGACGAGAGGAGGTCAAAGCCAGCAGAAGTGCAACCTTCCAAGTGATGAACTTGATATCCGCCCTGTGGATAGGCTCAAAAGGTGATTTCATAAGTTGAGATAGTACAACATTGAGGTGCCAAGCTGGAGGAGGGCGACGCACAGGTGGAAACTTGCGGAAAAGCCCTTTGAAGAATTGACGTATAATTCGTGATGAACAGAGGGATGAAGAGCCATCATGTCGGAAACGAGATATAGCAGCTAAGAAACCTCTCAGGAGTGAAATGGATGGGATGGATATTGGCCGTAGCGCACCAATGACAGAATCGCTTCCATTTAAGTTTGTAAGTCTTGATGGTAGACGGAGCTCTGGCATGAGCTAGGATGTCTCTGCACTCCTGGGATATGTTTAAACCAGCGAACTCAAGGTGCTCAGGTTCCAAGCCCACAATTGTAGCGTTGAGGGATCTGGATGACACACTAAGCCCTTGTCCATGGTTAGAAGGTTCGGACGAGGACGTATAGGAATGGGCTCGCACAGGGACATTAGGAGTAGTTCCGAAAACCATGCCTGTCTGGGCCAACGAGGAGCAATCAGCAGCATGTGGCAGGGCTGCCTCCACATCTTCCACAGTACCCGTGGTATCAATGGGAGCGGCGGAAAAGCGTAAGCGAATAGACCGCTCCAGTTGATCAAAAGGGCATTCCCGCGGGACTTTGGGTGGGGATGCCAACTTGCATAAGGCGGGCATTTCCGGTTCTCCGGTGTCGCAAAGAGATCCAGATCCGGGTGACCCCATTTGCGGAACACACGATCCAGAGTCGGTTGGTGCAGTTCCCATTCATGTGTCGAGGAAGTGGACCTTCTTAGAGAGTCGGCCAGGAAGTTGGACACGCCCGAAAGGTGGACAGCTGTCAAGGTGATGTGATGGCAAAGAGCCCAATACCAGATTGACTGGGCCAAGCGGGACAGAAGCGGAGACCTGGTCCCCCCCTGCTTGTTCACGTAGTGCATACTGGTGGTGTTGTCCGTTTGGATTAGCACTGACTCCCCGTGAACAACTGGGAGGAAGGACTTGAGCGCCAGAAAAATCGCCATCAATTCTAGCCTGTTGATATGCCACGTGCGTTGCGTCGGTGACCACTTGCCCTTGATGGATAGGCCCTGAAGATGAGCGCCCCACCCCTCTAAGGAGGCGTCCGTCGTCAATGTAAGGTCTTGAGCATGATCGAGGAAGGACACACCCATTCCCAGATTTGCGGGCTGCGTCCACCAAAGCAGGCTCTGTTTCATGCGAGCTGTGACGGCAACAAGGTCGTTGAAGGATCCGGAGACCTGACGCCACTGTAAGTCCAGTTCTTCCTGAATGGGACGGGCACGCAACCTACAATTTGGGATCAGTGCGATACAAGATGAAGCCATTCCCAAGAATGATTTTAACGTCCGAACAGAAACGGACTGTTTTCTTCAAATAAGGGAGACCAGACGAAGAATCTTTAGACGTCATTCGTCCGAGACGAACGCTTTTGAGAGCTGCGTGTCTAGGATTGCTCCCAGGAAAGATATGATCCACAGAGGTGCAAACTGTGACTTTTCTTTGTTGATGGTCAACCCTAGAGACCGAAACACTTGCTGGCAAAGGTGCGTGTCCCGATCCAGATGATGGTGGCATTGAGACTTGAGAAGGCAATCGTCTAAATAGGGAAAGATCTGAACTCCTTGTAGACGCAAGTGAGCCACCACCGGGGCCAGTACCTTCGTGAACACACGAGGAGCTGAACGCAGTCCGAAGGGTAGCACTTTGAACTGAAAATGTATTGGCCCCACTTTGAAACGCAGGTACTGGCGATGTTGTTTGATTATTGGAACATGAAAGTATACGTCTTGAAGATCTATGGTGGTCATAAAATCCTCGCTGGATAGAAGACGCAGGACTTCCAGTAGTGTCAGCATACGGAATGATTGAGACTTCAGGAACTGGTTGAGAGCCCTCAAAAACAGAATGGGTCGCCAATCTCCGTTCTTCTTGAGTATGAGGAAGAATCGAGAGTAAAAACCTCTCCCTCTTTGATGAATTGGGACCACTTCGACTGCACCCTTTAACACAAGAAGACGGACCTGATGGAAGAGCTCCTCGAAATGTGGAGGAGGTGGGCCACGAGGTGGAGTGCAAGGAGGAATCTCTGTAAACTCCAGGGTGTGACCCCGTTTGACAATGTCCAATACCCAGCGGTCCGAGGTGATTGAGGACCACTGGGAATAAAACAGAGAGATTCGCCCTCCAACACTTTGAGAATGGCAAAAGTCATTGGCGTTTGAGTGGTGCCACAATAGGACGACTTTCCTCTGTAAGGTCTGGAGGGTTGCTGACGAGACTGCTGGTTGGACGTGTAACGTTGGCCGCTCTGAGTGTAGGAGCGGTATTGTTGCCCTCCTCGAAAGTTGGAAGAAGTGCCACGTCCGCACGTACCTCGAAAGGACTGTTTCCGAAATTGGAGCGTGCCCAAGGACTTCGCCTTATCGGTGTTTTTCTTGATGGACTCAAGGGCATCATCGATATGGGATCCGAACAGTGATTCCCCATCATAAGGCATATCCAATATTTTGCCTTGGACTTCCTGCCGGAAGGAGGTGGACTTCAGCCAACCCTGTCTTCGGAGTGCAGCCGCACTTGCCAGGAGGCGGAAACCTGTGTTAGCGATATCGACTGCACAGTCGATGATTTCTTCTGCTGCCCTTTGACCATCGCGGAGAATCTGTTGTGCGTCAGTCTTGGATGCATCAGGTATGAGTGCCATGAAATCTGCAATATCTGACCACATTTGCCGGTCATAGCGTCCCAAGATGGCCAAAGCATTGGCTGCTCGGACAGATGTTGAAGCCATCGTTGAGAACTTGCGGCCAATAGCATCTAGGCGTCGACCCTCTCTATCCGGAGGGGCTGTGATTTGGGATGCTGGATTCCGAGCTCTACGCTGTGCGGCCTGAGTCACGACAGAATCCGGTTTGGGATGAGAAGTCAGGCAAGCCGGAGAACCAGTGGGGGCCTTGTACTTCTTCTCAAGGCGTGGAATCTGAGCAGGTAAGGAGTTTGGAGCTTTCATTAGTTTAATGCCCTCTTTCCACACAAAATCAATAATAGGAATAGTGTGTACCTGCTTATAAGGTTTATCTTTAAAGTCATAAAGAAAGCAATCGTCCTTGTGTTGTGACCGTGGAAGTTTGAAACGCTGAGCCGCTTTATCCATTAAAAGATGGAAACTGGCAATATCAACTGGTGGTGAGTCACTTGAAGTACCAGGTTGAGGAGAAGGCGTTTGCGTCCTATAATCATCCCATTCGGCCATATCCTGGTCGCCTGCTTCATCATCTGTCTTGTCAGGAACTTCACCATCCTCCCGTTCTGCGTTCGCTTCATCATCCGCATCCTGCGGATATACAGTGGTATGGATGCTAATAGATCTATGAATCCGAGACGAAGTTGTAGTTGGTACGACAGGCGGCAATAAAGGTAGAGGTAGCACCACAGGAGCGGGAGATTGTGCAGGTGTAGTTTGCGGACTAGCCGGGAAACAGCGGTTGTAATCGTCCAGCATATGTTGGAGATTCGAAATTAAGGTCAAAGGAATGGTGGCCACAGGGGCTTGAACGAACTGTTCCTCCTGTTGAAATTCTGGCTCACCGCCATCATCAGAGTCTGTGTCCTGACATTTAATTATTAAATCAGAGGGACTATGTGCTGCCCCAAACGTGTCCTCTTCATGCTCCGAGTCTGATGTAGTTGCAAACATCGGAGAAGGTAGTTGAAGCTCTGGTTCTGAGATCTGTTGGCAGGGTACTGTAGTGCGAGAATGTGAAGATTTAGAGGTCTTCAAGGGCACTAACGGTACAGATGCAAATGAAATCGGTGCCGTCGTCGACGGAGCCATTATCGACGACGAGGCTGAGTTAGCCGTTGTGACCGGTAATTTTGAAGAAACCTGCATCGACGGAGTGGTCGTCGACGAGGTCGTCGACGGTGTCACCGTCGACGAGCGATCCATTGCTGAAGCAGCCGTCGACGGGTTCGTCGTCGTCGACGGGCGTGTCGTCGTCGACGGGTTCGCCGTCGATGCTGGTACTGACTCCGTCGACGGAGCCCTCGTCGACGGGCCTGTCTTCGTCGACGAGATCTTCTTTGTCGACGAGATCTTGGTCAACGTGTCTTCGTCGATGAGGCTTTCGTCGACGGCGTCGTCGACGATGTCTTCGGGTCTTTCGTCGATGAGGATTCTCTCTTCTTCGTCGACGAGATGAGAATCGTCGACGGGACAGGTTTAGACGGCAACGAAACCCTCTTCGACGTGAAGGCCGTCCACGAAACCATCGTCGATGATGAGAAAGCCGAAGTGGTAGTCAGTGTAGTCGTAGACGATGCAGGCAAAGCCGTTTTCGTCGACGGAGCGCTCGTAGACGCTCTCGTCGACGGCGGGACTGAAAGAGGCGTGAAGACACCTCGATAGGTAGCCAAAGACGCCTGAGAGCCAGGTCTCGTGGCCGTAGAGGTGGTAGGAATGGCAGTAGATACCACAGGAGCCACAGACAGGGCTAATTTTGGCTTCTTGAGGAAAGGAGAAGGAGCCTCCTGGACACTACCCCCCTCTGAGGCTGCTGAGGAGAAACCAGATTGTAAACTCTCTGCGTCGGACACTAAAGAGTCCTTGTCCTTAAGACGCTGCAGCCAAAGAAGAAGACGGCCTTCCCTGTCCTTAAGAGTTTTGGTAGAAAAGGTTCTACAAAACTTGCAGCTGCCAGCCTCATGATCCGGATATAAACAATAAATACACTTCTGGTGGGGGTCCTTTTCAAAAAGGCGAAGCTTCCCACAAAAAGAACATGGTCTGAATAAAGACTTCTTACTTGACATTGTAGAAATTTCTGGAAAACTAGAAGATAGAGTTCTGAAAACTGAGCAGAGCTCAGGGAGACTCCCTTTACACGACGTGCGGTAGAAAATCTGAGGGCTTGAGCTTCTGAGGACAAGGTTCTAGAGGGTGCTGGCGCCTGATTGGCCGCAGTTTGGACTAACATAATGACACTAAGGTGTTGCAAATGTTTTTTTCTCTCTACCATGCATTCCTATGTAGGATTTGTTTTTAGAGGTTTTCTATGTATTTCCTTCTTTTCTGGTATTATGTATATATATATTTCTATATTTATATTTAGCATTATTGCTATTTTATATACCGTGGGACTCCCACTTCGACGACGGGGAATATTCAAGCATGTGAATCTATGAAAGACACCCCTAATACTGGAGAAAGATGTGCTACCATAACCTTCTTAAAGCCTAGGGAAATGATCTCTTTTTGAGATGTAAAACATACTTTTTATATATGACCACTCCTATACTAAAGTGATTACATTCATTCATATAGGATGCCAAATGGCTATTTATCATTCACATTCGTCCTATCTGTAATTAGGCTGCCCTCTTCTGGGTTTCCATGAATCTGCTTTTCTCCTGCTGAGGGTGCCCCTTTCACCTGGTGCTCTGTCACTCTCAGCTGGTGGTAAGATCTGCTGCAGGCGAATGAAGCTTATCTATTGCGCAATCCCTCCATTTATCCTGGAGCCCCATCTTCTCAACTAGAATTCATATCAATGTTCTGCTTTCCTTGTGGCAGGATTAGCAACCTTTTTAAACTCTTGAGCAGACTTTTCAAATGGTAATTCACGTTCACAATGCCAATCATTATTGACCTGAAAGCGGAGGATGACTTTGTACACTATGGGGAACAATCACTTTAAGAAATTCACTTGCCTTTAGGTTTCATTACGCACATCCATCATCTCTATATCTCCATCTGTATCATTCTTGGAAACCTGCGCTTAAACTAACATCAGTTAGAAAACAACATAACATAACGTGCATTTGTAAAGCGCACATTCACCCCAGGGTATCTTGGCACTGAGAAACAGAGGTTTATTGTCATCCAACTCAATGGTAGTTATTGTATCGACCTTAGAAGGATGAAAGCCTGAGTGGACCAACTGGGATTTGAACCTGTGATCATGTGGTAAAACACAGGCCCCTACACTGGACGCATTACCCACTTAGCCTCCAGAACCAGATAATTCATCCTATAAATGAGGATGCCATGTTTAAATCCCTTTAGCTTCCATACATCTGCTAAACAATTTTCTCCAGAACACAACAAACTTAAAATTATCTTACCATGATCCATACTAAACATTTCAAAAGGGTGGTGTTAGAGTCGAAGCTTCACTCCCTGGGGTTGTTTACATCTGGTTACATTTTGGCAATCTTATGTGCCTCAATTGCCTTTTGAAATTTGCCTCCACCACTTTGCTCTTTTTTATAAGGCGCTCTAAGGCTATGTCTACACTATTAAGAGATACAGTGCTAGAAAATGGAAACTTAAAGGATATCTAGTACAATACAATTCATTATCACATAACTTAGCCGTTGCAATTTTAGCTGGTTTAGTCATTTCTTCATTCCTGAAAAAGACAGTTGCTGAATGGTCCAAGTGATAAAGATAAATTGAAGAAATGCTGTAGCTCTGTGCCAGTATAAGCTGCTTTGCACCTTCATTCTTGAGGATGCTGGAATGCTGTCAATTATATGGTAAGACATGAAGGGACAGTATCATCCAACATGTGTTTCATCCTCTGAAGCTGGATCATCTGGGGCTTTTTCAAGGCTTGGAACAATACAACAGTGTCAGGGGATGTCCTGATCATGTACTGACGTGAAGGTGCAGAGAAGCAAGTGTCTCTCTTTGTCGCAAGTAGTTATACACTTCGGTATGGAGGTAATTCTGGTGAATTGAAGTTGGGATCGAAAAAATTGGAAATGCTGGACTTTTACACCTGGCATCCTTGGTGTGGTTTTCCCTGATTTTTTGCCCCTACCTCCTGTGTTTTTGATGTTGTGCTGGATTTTGTTTTTTCTGGCTTAGATGCTTTGGGCACTTTGCCACTGCTAATCAGTGTCAAAGTGCAAGTGCTCACCGTGTCTAAATTGATATTATGATCGGTCTTCCCTGATTGGCATATTTGTTTTACCAGTAGGTCCCTAGTAAAGTGCACTGAGTGTGCCAGGGCTTGTAACTAAGATGCTACTAGTGGGCTGGCAGCACTGATTGTCCCCGCCACATAAGTAGCAATGAAAAGAGGTCTCAGGCCAGCATACACAGTGTCTGGGTGCAGTTTTGTTAACTGCCATGTCGACCTGGCAAGTGCACCCACTTGCCGGGCCCTACCCTTCCCTTTCCTTGCACATAGGACACCACTATGGTAGGCCCAGGGTACCCCCCTGGTCAGGGTGCAGTGTATGTGAAATGTAGGGCATGTACTGGTGTGTGTAACATGTCCTGATAGTGAAAAAAACGAAATTGTCAGTATTTCACTATTGAAAGGCTATCTTGCCCATTGCTAAGAACGGGGAATGCTTTGTAACATTTTACAAGCATATCTTCCCATAGTAGTAAGATAAAAAATTGGAGTCTGGTATCCCTGAACTCAGAATTTAATAACACATCTTTTAGTAAGGATGGTTTTTAAATTATGTGTTTCAAAATAGCACTTTTAGAAAGAGGCTATTTTCTTGTTCAACCTTTCTGTGTGCCTCTGCCTGTTTGTGGATTGACTGTCTGGTTTCAGTGTGACAGAGACAGAGGATGTGCATTCCCTGTAGACAGCCTCAGGGGGGGTTGAGGTGTTCCTTGCCCTTCCTGGATGACCCAGCCCTGAGATGAATAGGCCCGATCTGCATTTGGAGTGGTGGGAGGAGTAGCAACTGTACCTGAATAGGGCTGTGCCTGCCTTCCACAATGCTGGCTCCGCCCCCCTGAGGTGTGTATGGGACCGAGGCCCACACTGACAAAGGATGTTGTGTGCACTGGCAGAAGTGCCCCAAGAACTGGTTTGGACTGGGCTCAGAGCCCCTTGCACAAAGGGATCAAATACATTTTGGGCTATAAGTATCAGACCTAAAGGCCCTTAACTTTAGACTACTTCTGGACTAAAGAGGAACCTTTGCTGAGAGGAAGGGCTGAAGAAACTGAGGAGAAGTACTGGCCTTGCTGTGTGCCTGCAGTTGCTGTTTCTGCCAAAGAAAGGAGAAGGACTTTGCTGTGTGCTGTGTCCCCTGCTTGAGGAAAGTCTCCAAGGGCTTGAAGAAGAGCTTGCTTCCTGTTTTGAAGTCTCAGGGACAAAAATATTTTACCCCAGCTCCCCTGAACTTTCTTGCTGGGAGTTCTGACCTGCCAGGGGGTGCCTGTTACTGTGTTGGGCCTCTGGAGGTTGTTTCTGCTATTGGGAGCTGGAAGAAACTCAAGAGAAGTAAATAACCCTATTTCCGATGCCGTTGACACCACCACTGTCATGCCGCAACCTGCACTGAGGTTCGGGAGCCGCTCGTGAAGTGAACAACGCATCTCGCGGCCTGCTCCGCAGCTCCGACGACCTATGGCTGAGGAGGTAGGTGATGCTGAGGTGGATGAGGATGCACTAAGGGATGGTTTCAGGTCACAGGATCTGCCTGTGTCACGAGCAGCCTCAAGGGATGGCAGCGTCCATTCCGCTGGAAGTCTTTCCCCAGAGGAGATGGAAGAGAACCAAAGGGTCAGAGAGTATGAGCTGGAGGTCATGATGCTTCAGGCCAAGGCGGAGGAGAGCAAGAATGCTTGTGCCTTGGAGGAAAAGAAATTGCTTTGGGAGAGAAAAAAGAGGGGAGAGGAGAGCAAGAACGCTCTCGCTTTGGAGGAAAACAAATTGCTTTTGGCTCATGAGTTGAGAATGAGGGAACTAGACATTAAGGCCAAACAAGTGGAGTCCAGTTCAAGTGGTACAGGTGCACAGCCAGTGCAAGGAGGTAAGGTGCACATACCCAAGGACTTAGTGCAGAATTACCAGAAGGGTGAGGATATTTATGAATAGTTTACGGCATATGAGATACCCTTGAGAATGAATGAGGTTCCTGAGAAGAACTGGGGGGCAGGTCAGTGGAAACACTTTGAGGCCGCTGGGAGGGACACCTTGTCACCTTTAGAGCATGCGGGTACCCTGACCTGTCCCAACATGAAGGAGGCTTTATGCCTCCTGTATGGGCTCACTCCTGAGCAGTACAGAGAGAAGTTCAAAAAGCTGGATTCAAGTACTTGGGTTGAATGTGTGAACATGTATAAGCATGCACTGGAAGGTTGGATAAAGGACAGCAAGGTAACTGATTACCAGGGATTGTGTAACTTGATCAGTTGGGAGCACTTGAGCAGTCTGTGTGTTCCAGAGCTGCGCCAGCATCTATTGGATAGTAAGCTAACTGATTCCAGGGAGCTTGCTAAGGAGGCGGTTCACTGCACTAGCACCAGGGTCCACAAGGGGATTGTGGGTAACCCAGCCAAAGTTGGGCAGGGTCCCCAGCAGAAGAGTGGGGGGACAAGGGTAACCAAAAGGAGTTCCCTAAAGGGCCCCAAAACAGTTCCCAGGGAAAGGAGTCCCAGCCCCCCCCAAGCCTAAAACATCCTGGCCCCCTAAGGGCAGGTACGACAGCCGGGGTACCCCCAAGTGTTACTCATGTGGTCAGGTGGGTCACACTGCCAGAAATCCCAAGTGCCCCAATGCACCCCCAGCACCCACTGGTGCTCTGTCATCCGGATTAGTGAGTGTAGCACTGGGGGAGGAACTGGTTCCTAGTGAAGGAGGGAGCAAGTAGTCATGACCCTGGTGTCATTAGGAGACAAAGAGATGGTCCAGGGATCCTATCTGCCTGAGAACACTAAGAAATACAGGCAGTGGGTGGCCATCAATGGGAGGAGGGTGGAGGATCTGAGAGACACAGGAGCCAGTGTGACATCTGTCAGGTGTCAATGGGTGCCTGAAGAGCAGGGTATTCCCAATGTACTTCATCCTGTTGTTGCAGCAGACAACTGAGTACTTATGTAATTTGGCACTAGTTCCCTTTGAGGGGGGAGGGGGGGGCTCAGGTTCCTTGAAAGTCATTGTTAGTCCATCCATGCCTGTAGTCTGTCTGCTTGGAAATGACCTGGAGAGTTCCCCATGGAGGGAGATGGAACGCCAGGCTCATGTGGAGATGTTGGGTCTGCCTGAGTGGGTCTGTGTGACCACTTGGTCAATGGCAGCCAGTAAGGGTAATCAAGAGGCCCTGAAGCCTGAAACAGTGTCCCACGTGCCTGCCAGAAGGAGGAGGCGCAGGGGGCGTGGGAAACCAGGCCCAGAAGTTCCTGCGGTCCAGGAGGAAGCAGACCTTGAGGAGGATGCCCTGGAGCCCACAGGGGAACAAGAAGCTGAACTGGGAGACCTACCTGAGCTGACCCGTTGGCAGCAGGAAGGGGGTCCCTCCAGGGAGGAGGTCTGCAAGGCGCAGATGGAGTGCCCTACTCTTGTTGGTCTGCGGGCTGCAGACCAGGCAGCAGGTGATCAGTCCGGATCACATCTGATTTACTGGGAAGATGGGTTGCTATATAGTGAGCCTATGGTTGCTGAGCCCAGTGCAGCCCGTGTGCTGGTGGTACCTGAGCGCTTTAGGACGTATATACTGGGTCTAGCTCATGATGTGCCTCTAGCAGGATATTTGAGGTGCGACAAGACCCTTCAAAGGCTTTTCACCCACTTCAACTGGCCGCAAATGAGAAGGCACATTGGTACACACTGCAGGTCTTATAAGACTTGCCAGGCAAGTGGCAAGAGTGGAGGGAAGTGTAAGGCTCTTGTCCAAACATTTCCTGTGGTGAGCACCCCTTTTTAGCGGGTGGGAATTGATATTGTAGGGCCACTGGAACCCAAGACAGCCTTAGGTAACAAGTTCATCTTGGTATTGGTGGGCCATGCCACCCGGTATCCGGAAGCTGTCCCTCTCCAGACAATCACAGCCCCTGTGGTGGGCTGAGCAATGATGGGGATCTTTTGCTGTGTGGGGTTCCCCAGAGAGGTGGTCTCTGACTTTGGAATAAACTTCATTTCGAGGTACATGACATTTTTGTGGGAGGAGTGTGGTGTGACATACAAGTTCACTACTCCTTACCATCCTCACGGGAATGGGTTGGTTGAGAGGTTCAACCGAACCCTGAAAGGCATGATATGGGGTCTTGCAGAACCCATGAGACTGAATTGGGACGTCTTTTTGCCATGCAGGTTGTTTGCCTACAGGGCGGTACTGCAGAAGTCCTTAGAGTTCAGTCCCTCTGAACTGCTGTCCGGGCACCCAGTGAGAGGACCTCTGAGTCTGTTAAACGAGGGTTGGGAGAGAACTCCCAGTAAGACCCCCAGGTTGTGTTCAGCTATGTGCTGGCTGTAAGAAACCAGACTCACTGTTTCAGGAAACTAGCTCAGGTGAACCTGGAAGCTAGCCAGGAAGAATTTAAAAAATGATACGAACAGAATGCCACTCTGGTAGAATTTCAACCGGGCCAGAAAGTGTGGGTGATGGCACCAGTGGAGCCTTGTTCGTTCCAAGACAAGAGGACTGGTTCATTGGAGGTGTTGTAGCACAAGAGTGAGGTGACCTATCTGGTTGACTTGCAGATGCCTAGGAACCCCTTAAGGGTCCTACACGTGAACCGGTTCAAGCCACCCTTTGAGGGGTCTGAGATAACTATGCTCCTTTCCACAGAAAATGGAATGGAGGAGGAGAGTGAGCCTTTTCCTGACCTCCTGTCAGCGAAGGAACATGATGGGTAAGTGGATGGGGCAAACCTCTCTCCTACCCTGACCCAAGGGGATGTCACCAGGTACTGGGACTGTTCGCCTTCCTGTTCTCCTTGACACCAGGTGTCACCAATTGGTGCATCCATGATGTGGACACTGGGGACAGTCTACCTGTGAAGCAGAAATTTTACAGGGTAGCTGACAAAGTCAGGGCCAGCATCAAGGAGGAAGTCTCCAAGATGTTGGCACTAGAGGTGATAGAACCCTCAAGCAGCCCCTGGGCTAGCCCAGTGGTCTTAGTGCCAAAAGCGGCTGCACCCGATGCCACCCTAGAGCTTCAGTTCTATGTGGACTATCGGGGGCTTAATGCGGTCACCAAGACTGATGCGCCCCCCTATCCCCAGAGCTGATGAGCTTGTGGATCGGTTAGGAGCTGCCCGGTACCTCAGTACGTTAGATTTGATGTCTGGGTACTGACAGATTGCCTTGACCGAAGGGCCAAAGAGAGGTCAGCGTTTTCAACACCAGAGGGACACTACCAGTTCCGGGTTATGCCCTTTGGGTTGAAAACGTCCCTGCCACCTTCCAGAGACTGGTCAAAGAGGTACAGTCCGGGCTGGAGGAATTCAGAGCGCTTATCTGGATGACATTGCTGTGTTCAGCTCCAGTTGGGAGGAGCATTTGCAACACCTCTGTGAAGTGTTGAGGGCTCTGCAAAGGGCAAGCCTCACTATCAAGGTGAGTAAGGGCCAGATAGGGCAGGGATCTGTGGTGTACTGGGGACACCAGGTAGGGAGCGGGCAGGTGGCGACCCTTCAGGCGAAGATTGATACCATTCTGGCTTGGAATCCCCCCAAGAGCCAGAGAGAGGTGAAAGCCTTTATTGGTCTCACCAGGTACTACAGATGGTTTGTCAAGAGATATGGCATCATTGTTGCCCCTTGACAGAGCTGACTTCAGTGAAGTAGCCCAGGAAGGTGATCTGGACTGATGCCTACCAGACCGCTTTTGATGCCCTGAAATCTGCCATGTTCATGGCACCGGTGCTTAAGGCACCTGACTCAGATCGAGAAACAAAAAAAGAACTTTCAGAAGGGAGCCCTAATTGAATCTGAGGCAAATAGTTCTGTCACAGAACACAGGATCCCAAATGGCAGCCATTCAGAGAAAGACACCAGCAAAATCTACGGTGCAGATTTGTACAACATTATAGCAGAAACACTGATGGCTAATGGGTGAGTCTATCTGGAGTAGAGACCACAGGTGAAATTGTATCAGCATATATGAGGTACTGAAATGCACGCAAATGGACGATGTTGATACAAACACAGACTTCACTGCTCATAAGAAACTAGTGTGCTACTTGCTACTGTGTATGCTTTAATACCTAGTAACACTACACATGTTTCGGACTACACTAATAAGAAAATCAAAGACAACTCTTTAGTTAGTGTGATCTTTAAAAATCCTACAACTACTTCTGTGCACACTAATGTATCTGAAAATAGAGACTGTAATACAAAGAGATTCAGTGTCGGGCCGATGGAAATTAGCACACAGCATTGTGTGTATGGACAATGTAATGACTGCAAGCACAGATATAAATCAACCAACAACAGCATCGGACTGTCACTCTAGCACTGCTCAGCCTGTCTCCTCACACCTAAATAATGGCCAACTTAGAGGGACCAGAGCATAGCACAGAATATCAATGTATCCCCTTTTAAAATGTAAACTAAAGACACACAAAAGAAGAATACGAAGGTGCACAAGGAAAATACTAACGCAGAAGCTGTTGAGCACTGGTGTCTCAAAAAAATCTACTTGACCGAAACCTCTAAGAACGCACAGGAAGATGACCTGGGAAAGGACGAAAAATGGGAGCACCACCGGCCAAATTAACACAGATTGATCAAACAGAATGACTATGCATATGGCCTTGATATGTGCTGGAGGACCCTATGCACATGAATACAGAAATCAGTGGATGGGATATAATGGGTATGAATATCCCCATGAAAATGAGGGAATGCCCCCTGCAGATAGCGCTGGCGCTTTATGTGCACAAGCGCTATCTGTATTACAGAACGGGCTACACAAGCTTCTGTGGTCCCTTCTGTAATACCAAAGTGCCCTGGGGTGCGCAACAAATAGTTTCATATGGAGTTATCAGAGAGAAAGAAAATTAATACAATTTATGAAACCACCCATTGATAGGGAATGGTCTGGCACTACCAGATTGCATTTTGTATTGTATGGCTACTATGGCTCATTGGATAAGATGTTTAAGCATGGAGGCACCAGAGGATCATTTGGATTTGATATTTTGGATGAGTCTTGGAGATAAAACTAGTACATTTTAATAACTGCCTGAGTCAAACTATTAAAAACGAGTTACATTTAAGACATTAGAAACTGCTAGGACTATCTGGCAACTGTGATGCATACCGCACAAATGTATCTGGGGAAACTCTATACTATCAGAGATTTTTAATGGTGCAATATTAAAGATATGTATGATATGTGGTCTTATAAAAGTTGGACAACGTTTTGAAAAATGGGTTTTCAAAAGATTCATAATGTTACAAGGGGAATGCTTTCTTCAGAAAAGATGCTTTTTAAAATACCTTGAGATTCTTGACTCCCTCATTTTAAATACAGTGCTGAAAATAATATTGGGTACAAGGAAATTGATTCGAACAAATTGATATCAATCAAATGGATGGCTGGAGTAAAAAAACTACATAAACTCTTTAAGCAACAAACTTCAGACAACATTCAATCTCTTTCAATTAGGTGACCCAATAAACTGATAAGATGAATTGCAGGAGAAGACATAGAAAACACCATAGAGAAACGTTATGGGTCACTTACTGTTTGTGATTTACAATTGCAACATTTCAAGATACTTAATGAACTATATTATACACCATACAAAATAGACTTGTATAAATGGAGGACGGACCGGCGTGATACAGCTGTCAGGTGGAAGATATAAATGTATTCGCTTTGTGTCATTGGTTTGAACCCTTATTGGACATCACAGATGTCACAACTATTCTTCAGGTGCAGCGGTGGCTGGCGCACGTAAGCACAGTGGGGGGGAGGGGTTGGGTGGGGCGGAGCGGGTTGGGAGAGGGAAAATCGAAGATTGACAGAATAGGTCTAATTAAATAAATAAATAAAACCTATTCCATTGGTTTTTGAGTACCCCCACAGACCCGCCCCGCTTCATCGCCCCACGGCGCTTACCTGCGCCAGCCGTGACTGTTCAGGTGTTACAATTCAACTAGTAGTATCTTTCTAAATAGAAGTACACATTTTCGGAGTAGTCATGCTTATTTTATTTTCATTTGAATAACCATACTTGGGACCTGATTCACAAAGGTAAACTTACACTTTTTGTCATTTTGCTATTTTTTGCTATTCACAAACCACAAGTTTGATTTTACTAATATTATTTTCACGACTGTGGAGACTCCACACATAAAAGATAGAACAGACCTCCGCAGCCGTAAAAATTACAATATGTAAAAATGAAACTTGCAATTTGTGAATAACAAGAAAATAGTAAACTAAGACAAAAGTGTAAGTTTACCTTTCTGAAACAGGCCATTAAACTATGGATAGTTCTAAATCAGTGCAGCAATACCATAGGATGATGTGTTGAAATCTTGTGTGACATTACTTTGAACATAATGTGGCACTCCATGGGGTGCACAGAGCACAAACAAAAGACCGTTGAAGCAGAGGTGGGGTCCCATGCAGTGTATGAGTCGCACATGAATTGACTTTCTGCTTTAAATGTATTGCCTAATATATGTATTTATATTGGAATGCTTGTATATTATGATGTTTTCCCCTTGGTCTGCTCTAATCAACAACAGTTAGTTAGCATTTGCGCGCCATTTTGTATTAGCCGCCATTTTGGGTACTGATCGAAACTAACATCTGTCTCATCTCGTGTCTGCCTCATCGAAAAGCAGCTGCCAAAGTGACCTCTGTACGTATATTTCTTCAAGGTTGAGTCTGCTGTGCTAATGAATGAATTGCCTATTCTACTTCATACCTTTCAGTCTAGATAGGCCTGCTCCCACACCTCAGAATGGTGTGGGCAGACATAGTAACCGTGAATGCAAGATAATGTGTGCCTGGTCCCAGTATCGTAGCACATCCTTCTGTACCACCTTTGTTTACCAGCTCCCAAACTCGAAATTCCTGTCTGGGCGTGTCTTCAGGGGTATTGGAGATGCACTTTATGCTCTACCATGTTGTCTAGAGTCAGTCCCTCTGCAGCAATCTGAGGAGGCTGGTCAAACCGGACTCTGCCCGAGCGTATACTAATAAATAACTTTGGTTTGTATTCTCTACTGTTTGACCGACTCTTCATTTGTATGGAAGGCTGAGAGGTGGTCATCGGTGACCCGGATGGCCCTAATCGGGTCACTTCCTTCAGTTGGTGCCCAAACAGGGACCCCATTGGGGAATGACCCTTCCTTGCCCATGGACAGGTAGGGGGTCGGGCAAGGTCGAGTCAGACGGGCGCATTGGGGATCTCTGCATAAGAGAGTCTGGTACTCACAGCTGCCCCGTCTGTCTGACCTGGTGGTGCCTGTAGTGCTAGAGGCAGTCTGACACCCTGTGATGACCTTTGACACCCATTATCTTAATTGACTTTGGTGTGTTATTTTATCCTAGCCTGAATGTACAACATCCTGCATATGCCTTGCTTCTCCTAAAGGTTTATTTCTTTGAGTCTTGCAGTCTTTCAGTGGGAGCTGTCACAGAGTAGAAAAGCCTTGCCAAGAACAGAACGTGTAGGATGTGCATTTAAAAGCATGCGAGAGAGAGAGTGGTGTAAAATGTACTTTTTGGTCTCGAAGTGCAGTGTTGTGAGCAGTGGTGCACAAGTGTGCACTGTGTTGTACATTGAGAGATGAAGTATGTGATGCTATAAGCAGTGGTGCACAAATGTGCATTGTGTTGTTCATTCATAGAATTATGGCGTTCTTACTATCTTGCTTTGACATGGCCTCATGTCATCCTGAATTCTGACTCTGCCTGGCTTGAGCTTTGTCTAACCGTACAGCAATGCTTTCAAGTTGTTTGGGTTAATCACGTTCAAGGATTGTTTTTGTGAGAGATTGTTTAATGTACCCTGGAAGGTTTTTGTGCAGTTTTGAGTAGTTGCATTTTTTTGGTAAGAATTTTTTTTGTTGTATTTACTCCAAATGAGTATCATTGTCATGCATGAATGAATTTTTTTGTAAGTGGTGTCATAATAGCAGCATATTTAGTTAGTGTTTTGAGCATGACATTCTTTGCAATGTGTTTTACATTGTCTTATGTGTAATTTTCTTTTCTCTTTCTTTTTTAGTGGGATATTGTTGATCCATACTGTGTCTGTGCAGAGTAGGTGGTGGTGAGTCTAGCTGCTCCTGGCAAGTGAGTGGTATCATGTTGGAGTATATAGGTCTTTCTGATAAAGACGCATTTTGTTTATTACTTATTATACAAAGTGTTTGTTGTTGTTGACTTGTTTGACAAGTTACCTTTATTAGTAAACATTATGGCTAGCCATAGAATGACTGCTCAGCAGGTGATTGGTATGATTCTTGAATTTTCCACTGAGCAGGATTATGAGACTGACAGTGAGTCTGAGGGAGAGGAGGGAGGGGAAGATCCAGGGAGTGAGTTTTCTCTCCTCATGAAATCATCGGATGATTAAGGTACTCTCAGTGCGGATGAAGCTACTCATGTGAGGATGAAGCTACTCTCAGTGCGGATGAAGTGCCTGTTTTAGAGGAGGATACTGCTGTGCAGATGGTGCAAGAGGCATCTGGATTGCAGACTGAGGCTGCTAGGCTTCCTACTGGAAGTGCTGGACTCGGGGTTGATCCAAATATGGTGCAGCCGGTGTTGCCTGCCGTTAGTGGTGATGCAGGGTGTAGAGTGGTGTTAGCGGGTTAGAGGAACTCACGGACACAGGTACTGATTTTAAGCTGGCCTTTATTGGCTTTAACAGTTTCCTTCGTCTTGGACTTAATCTAGAATATAGTAAGGTTACTTCAGGGTCTTTGTCTGGAGATAGACGTCCTCTCAGAAAGGGCTTTCCTTTCTTTCTCAACTCCAGGGTGCTCCTGGGGCAGCCGCCGGTCCGGAATACTAATAAATAAAAATAAAAGAAAAGACTTGGATTCAATCGGAGGTCTTGCCTCAATCAGTGATAGGGAAGTGGAGTGAGGAGGCACACGGTGCGCAATACAAAAAGGAAACCAAACAACCGGTAAATGGTTGCTGCGTGCCGATAGTGCTCAGGGAGAGGAGGGGGGTGACTGGATTTTGACGGTGTAGTTACGGGAGTTTGAAACCCTTCCTCCCTGCCCACCCCGAGGCACGCGCCGGTACCTGGGTGAGCCACGCGTCTCCTGACGTGTGGCTGGGCGAAGCATTGAAACGTTGGCCTCCTGGCTCTGTCGCACGTTGAAGGGACTGGTCTCTGCTGGATTCCTCCGGCGGTCCTTCCTCGTCTCACTTAGCAGCTCTGTCATGCTCTCGTTCCTTTGCTGGTGTCGGACACACCTCCTTCTCTGTCCCTCGGGGTTTTGGAGCCTCCGACCCAGTGACGTCCCAGGGGGCGGGGCCTTCTGCAAACTCGGCCCAATTAAAGAAACATGGCCCTGCTTCCTCCTGCTGTCGTAAGAGTGTCGTTTCCGCCGGGTTCCAGTTTTCAGGTTGCTGTGGGGAAAGAGGTGAGACCGGTACATTGTTCTCCAGGGTTCCTGACAGGCCACCCTCGTGACAAGTGGATTGGGAACATTTGTGGCCGATTCAGTTTTTTCAGCTTTTTCAGTTGTTTATGGATGATTTATTTTGGGTGAGATTGTTGAGCAGACTCATTTGTATGCTGAACAGTTTTTGAGGGACAACAGTGAAAAGCTTAGGCCCCACTCTAGAGCTACCCGGTGGACTCCCACAAATATGGAAGAGATGAAGAAGTTTTTGGGTTTGACTTTATTGATGGGTTTGATAAGGAAGCAGTCCATGGATTCATATTGGTCTACCAGTCCCTAATGGCAATGGCCATATTTCCTACAGTTGTGACTCGTGATCAGTATTTACTTTTGCTTCAGATGCTGCATTTTGTTGATACTGCTTTGGCGTTGCCACAAGATCACCCTGACTGTGACCGTCTTTTTAAGATTCAGCCTGTTCTTGATCACTTTGTAGATCGATTTTCAGAGATCTATACTCCAGGGAAAGAAATATGTATTGATGGGTCTTTGGTCCTGTTCAAGGGAGTGGTTTTGTTTTTAGGCAGAACATTCCTAGTAAGAGGGCACGCTATGGAATTACGCTGTAAATGTTGTCTGAGAGTATGACAGGATATGTTTTTAATTTCTGTGTGTACACTGGTAGGGATTCCACTATTGACCCCCCTGGTTGTCCGTCCACTTTTGGAGTTTCAGAGAAAATTGTGTGGGATCTTGCTAGAGGACTATTTAACAGAGGCCACCATTTGTACCATGATAACTTCTACACTGCTGTGCAATTGTTTAAGGAATTGTTCAAAGTGGACACTTTTGCTTGTGGCACAATCCGCTCTAACCGTAAAGGTTATCCAAAAGAGCTTGTTTGCAAAAAACCTCAGAGGGGACAGTGCTGTTCCTTGCGTATTGATGAACTACTAGCTGTGAAATTTGTGGACAGGAGGGATGTGTACAAGCAGACTACCATCCATGATGAGAGTACTTCACCTGTGCCTCTTTGAGGTCAGATTGCTGAAGTGCGTAAACCTGTGTGCATTTTAGACTACTATAAGCACATGGAGGGTGTTGACCCCCCGAGCAGATCAGAGGTTGGAACCTTACACTGCTATTTGTAAGGCTTACGTTTCGTATAAGAAGTTGGCCATCCATCTCTTCAATTTAGCAACTTTCAATGCTTTTGTTTTGTTCAAGGAGTGTTCTTCTGCGTCAAAGTTGACTTTGTCAGTTTCGATACAAAAGGGGGTCAACAGATCTGGGTTTAATCCATCACCGTTCTTTAGCCCACTCTGCCACCCTAGTTCAGACATGGCCATATGCAAATCAGTCTTACCCTGTGCCTCATGGGAACAGTCCAGCCCGACCTGCCAAACCATGCC
Source organism: Lissotriton vulgaris (assembly GCF_964263255.1). Taxonomy (NCBI): domain Eukaryota; kingdom Metazoa; phylum Chordata; class Amphibia; order Caudata; family Salamandridae; genus Lissotriton; species Lissotriton vulgaris. The sequence continues at coordinate 1,079,742,463 of NC_141694.1, read as the reverse complement.
TTCCCTGGACTGGAAACAAGCTTCCTAGGACCGGTTTCAGGCCTTCCAGCAGTCTTCAGCCAGGCTTGCTTGAATCCAGTGGCAAAGTGAGCAAGGGACTCATGTCTGAGCATACCCTGCCAACTTATGGTGAACAAAGCGGTACAAAAGGGGATGGTGATGGACGGAGCATCTGAACCAATCAAACACTCACACCGAGTCAACAGATCTGGGTTTAATCCAGCACTGTTCTTTGGCCCACTCTGCCACCCCAGTTCAGACATGGCCATATGCAAATCAGTCTGACCCTGTGCCTCATGGGAACAGTCCAGGCCGAACTGCCAAGCCATGCCTTCCCTGGAACGGAAACAAGCTTCCTAGGACCGGTTTCTGGCATTCCAGCCGTCTTCAGTCAGGCTTGCTTGAATCCAGTGGCAAAGTGAGCAAGGGACTCACGTCTGAGCATACCCTGCCAACTTATGGAACATTTGAGTGGGAAAGTAGTGTCATGACTGGGTTGAAACAAATTTCCTACCACCCAGCGTTTCCCCGGGTTTTCCAATAAAAACGGTACCTCACTCGTGTGGGAGGAGGCCCAAGTACCCGCGACAGGCTAGGGCCCAAAACGTAGTGAGGCTACTTCAAAATTGTCTATCTCAACACAACCTGGTTTTTGCAAGGAGGGTCCCCTGGGTTTTTGGCCCAGTGCCCGGCGGACACCTAGGGAAACTTACCAAACCTACACATTTCTGAAAACTAGACACCCAGTGGATTACAGGGAGGTATGACTTGCATGGATCCCCCAACATTTCCTTACCCAGAATCCCCTGAAAACCTCAAATTTAGCTGAAAAAAAATCACTTTTTTCACATATTTTTGTGTGGGAAAGTTGTGGCATCACCAGGCTGACACAAATTTCTTACTACCCAGCCTTTCCCCGGGTCTCCCAATAAAAACAGTGCCTCACTCGTCTGGGAGGCCCTAGTACCCATGACAGGCAAGGACCCAAAACGTATTGAGGTTTGCAGGGGATTCTGGGTAAGGAAACGTTGGGGGATCGATGCAAGCCATAACTCCCTTGAATGCCCTGGGTGTATAGTTTTCAGAAATGTTTGGGTTTGGTAGGGTTCCCTTGGTGCCGGGAGAGCTATTGTGCAAAAACTACAGATAGGCACTTTGCCAAAAAAGGTCATTTTTCACTGTGAAATTGTGGTGTGTCCACATTGCGTTTTGCTCCCTTTCCTGTCACGGGCACTAGGCCTACCCACACAAGTGAGGTACCATTTTTCTCGGAAGACTTTGGGGAAAGCGGGGTGAGTGGAAATCTGTCGATCCACACAAATTACAGAACTTTCCAGCACAGAAATGTGAGGACAATTTGTTTTCTTGGACAATTCTTTAGGTTTGTAAGTGATTCTGGGTATCAGAACCTGGTGAGAGGCACCCAAGTAACCACATCCTGGATTCCCCTGGGTGCCTAGTTTTAAAAAATGTATAGGTTTGCTAGGTTTCCCTAGGTGCCGGCAGAGCTAGGGTTAAAAAACTACAGCTTGGCACTCTGTGAAAAAAGGGTCATTTTTCACTGTGGAATTGTGTTGTGTCCACGTTGTGTTTTGCGCCGTTTCATGTCGCAGGCACTAGGCTTACACATGCACGTGAGGTACCATTTTTCTCAGAAGACTTTGGGAAATGCGAGGTGAGTGGAAATTGTGGATCCACGCGGATTCCAGTACTTTCCACCACAGAAATTTGAGGAAAATTTGTTTTTTTGGACAATTTTTTAGGTTTGCAAGGGTTTCTGGGTAACAGAACTAGGTGGGAGGCAGTCAAGTCATGGCATCCTGGATTCCCCTGGGTGTCTATTCTTCATAAATGTATAGGTTTGCTAAGTTTCCCTAGGTGCCAGCAGAGCTAGGGTTCAAAAACTACAGCTAGGCACTTTGCCAAAAAAGGGTCAAGTAAAGGGGCGCCCCAAACAAATAAGGCACCGTTTTCAAAAACGGTGCCTTATTCGTTTGGGAGGCCCCTTTACCCGCGACAGGCAAGGGCCCAAAACGTATTGAGATTACATCATTTTGAGGTCACCTGTTTTGGGCCCTTGCCTGTCGCGGGTACTTAGGCCTCCCAGAAAAGTGAGGCACCATTTTTATTGGGAGACCCCGGGTGAACGCTGGGTGGTAGGAAATTTGTGTCAGTCCGGTGATGCCACAACTTTCCCACACAAAAAATGTGAAAAAACGTGATTTTTTCAGCTAAATTTGAGGTTTGCAGGGGATTCTGGGTAAGGAAATGTTGGGGGATCAATGCAAGCCATACCTCCCTGAAATCCCCTGGGTGTCTAGTTTTCAGAAATGTGTGGGTTTGCCAGGTTTCCCTAGGTGCCGGCATAGCTAGGGTTAAAAAACTACAGCTAGGCACTTTGCCAAAAAAGGGTCATTATTCACTGTAAAATTGTGGTGTGTCCACGTTGCGTTTTGCACCATTTCCTGTCACGGGCATTAGGCCTACCTACACAAGTGAGGTAACATTTTTCTTGGAAGACTTTGGGGAACGCTGGGTGGGTGGAAATGTAGGGATCGACGCAGATTCCAAACCTTTCCACAACAGAAATGTGAGGAAAATGTGTTTTGTTTGCCTTTTTTAGGTTTGCAAAGGATTCTGGGTAACAGATCCTGGTGAGAAAATGTGTTTTTTTGTCCCCTCTTTAGGTTTGCAAAGGATGCTGGGTAACAGAACCTGGTGAGAGCCAGTCAAGGCCTTCCATCCTGTGTTCCCCTGGGTGTGTAGTTTTAAAAAACTGTATAGATTTGTTAGGTTTCCCTAGGTGCCTGCAGAGCTATGGTTCTAGTTGCGTTTTAAGCGGTTTCCTGTTGTGAGCACTACGCCTACCCACACAAGTGAGGTACCATTTTTGTTGGGAGACTTCGGGTAATTCAGATTTGTAAAGCAACTGTTATTACCTATTGACTTTCAATGCTTTTCTGCCTTCCAAATGAAAAAAGAAGTAATTTTGAAAAAGTGACCGATAATTCTCATGCTAGTATGAGTGTTCCCAATTTCGGAAATGTGCAAATATCTACTGCTTCTAAACTCTATATTTTGTTCCCATTTCAGAAATACATAGGTGTGTTTCATACCAATTTTTCCAAGTATACATTTACCCAGAGTAATTGCTATACACCCGCTACATAATAAAAAAACATTGCAAGTCGCTGCTCTGTTTTTGGTTCTGGGTTCATCAAGTTCTTGGTGAAACTACAAGTCCTATATATCCCCACAACCAGTAAGGTCCCACGGATGTAACGGTATATTTATTTCAAAGAGATGTCATAATTAGAAGAAGTTACAGGTGAAAATGTTGACACAAAAGGCTGTTTTTTCAACTAGTTTTCAATTTTTCCTATATTTAACTGTTAGTTTAAATAAAGAAACCTTGAAGGATCTACACAAATTACCCCTTGCTGAATTCAGAATTTTGCCTACATTTTTAAACTGTATAGCTTTCCAGGATTCATTGTTGCTTTCATACCCATTTCTACCATTAACTGGAAGGAGGTTGAAAGCACAAAAAATACCAAAATAGGCTATGTCCCAGAAAAATGCAAAAAAACTGAAAATTTTTGGTTTTCTGACAAAAGTCTGTCATTCCCTAAAAGCTGGAAAAATGCTAATTTCAACCCCACAAACACTTTTTTTTGTCAAATTCTTTTTATTGAAAAAATAAAAAAATATCAACCATTGCAGCATAAGCAATCATAGTACATGCAAACTCAGAGGGTGTCATCACCCTTGTTAGATAGCCAGAAAGTAAAGACACAGTTTCGTGCAATTTCGATAATTACATCCACAATGTATCTGAACCCGAGATTAGTACATTAGTACAACTTTGAAGTCCACTGCAAACTTTTGTATGGGCCCTTGGTGGGTTTGCCATTGGGTAGTCTTTGAGAAAAGCGCCGATACACCGGCGCCCCGCAGGCACCTCTGGTTCTAGAGGTTTGCATCTTCAACTGCTGCTAGAGACGTTGCCGAAGTTATAACCAGTGGGAAAGGGAAAAACCATTCAGTGTAAAAAAGGGAAAATAGACCTACATTAAGAGTACCCAGGGAGGTAAAAGAAGCTAGGTGTTACGATCTCAAAGGGGAGAAGATCAGTAACAGGTGGGGGCATCCCACGACCAGCGCGGAGCACCCTTCTTTGGCAGCCGTCAGAGGACGGAAGATCAACCGACGTGCAGGCTTCTAAATCAAGAAGCGGTGTAAGGCTCTGAGTCGGGGGTAACAAGCAAATAAAGGTAGACCCTCTGACAGGTAGCTAACTAAGGGGCCCCAAATATAATCAAAACCTTTTTGAGAGTCATCAACTATATCAGTAAGAGGTTCCATCGCCAGCGCCCTCCACAGGTGAGCGTGCCACTGGGTGAGCGAGGGGGCAGCAGGTTTCTTCCATGCTGCAGCTATAGCCATTTTAGCGACTCCCAAGCGCAACCAGAGGACAGAGCAATTAGCATGTGTCTGATATTTGAGTAATGGGTCTCGGAGACCCTACAGCACATGAACTATAGAGTCTCCTATAGGGTATCCCAGTATGAGCTTAATTTGGGCTAGAATTTCCATACAGAAAGTTTGGATGATTGGGTAATCCCAACAAATGTGTTTGAAATCACCCAGCAAGCCACAGCCCCTCCAACACCAATCGGAAGTACCCGGAAAGATGGAGTGCAGTTTGTGAGGGTGAAGATACCAATCGTATAATATCTTGTAGTGGGCTTCCGAAGGTGCATGGATCGATTGAATTTTCATATATCCCTGTAGAGGGTTTTACTGTTTCTCTGAAGAAGGAGTTTGTAGCATGTCACCCCACAGTACTCTATGTCTCTGCATTCGCTGTGGGGAAAGGGCAAGCAGTAGTGTGTATAGGAAGGAAATGCAACCTTAACCTGTAACTCCAGATTGATCAAATGTTTCTATGGGGAGGCAATCCCTGGTGGCAGCTTGGCATATCTGGGGTTGTTGGACCAATGGATAAGTTGGATATAGTGGAAGTGTTCGGAGGGTGGTAGGTGGAAGTGGATCATGCAGTCCAGGAAGGAGCGTATTGTGCCACCTTGAAACAAGTCTGAAATCATGAGGCAACCACCATCTTTCCATAAGCCAAAAGGCCCTTCCTGAAGTGCAGGGGGAAATTCTTTAGAAAAATGGATGGGGGTGTATGGGGAAGGAAACGTGCTCAGAGGTAAGGCTTTTGTAACTGTATCCCACACGTGAAGGGTAGTGGAGGTAGGGACACTTAAGTATGCATTGGGTGACCTGTCTGCTTTGTGTCTCCAGGGTAAGTCCCAGATAGATCTACCAGTCACCTGCCTGTTGATGTGGAGCTATAGCTTATCCGATTCCCGTAGAGACCACTCACCCAACACTTGCAGCTGCGCCACCCTGTAGTAAGTTAAAAAGTCTAGGAGGGCCCACAAACCCTTTTTTGATACCATGTGCAGAAAAAAACCCAGACATATATCGCTTTGTGATTGATCTGTGCGCAGTTAGTAAAATAGTGGTACCTCAGTTCTCGTTGGTCTCAGACATTATTGCCCTTCTGACAATGATTCCTTCCTCTGCTAAATTCTTCTCTGGCATGGACTTGAAAAATGCATTCTTTAGTATCACAATCCATCCCAAGAGCAGTCATTTGTTCGGTATAACACTAGCTGGCAGAAGCTTTAGATTCTGTCGAGCTCCTCAGGGCTATACTGAGAGCCCTAGTATATATAGCCAAGCCTTGAAAGCCCAATTGGATTACCTCACGTTTCCCTAAGGTAATGTATTACTTCAATATGTGGATGATATACTAATTGCTTCTGATACAGGCCAGGGATGCAAAGACAGTACATTTAAGTTGTTGCTACATTTAACTCACCATGGGCATAAAGTGTCCGTTTTGAAATTTCAATAATGTCGACAGGAGGTCACCTATTTGGGTCACCTACTGTCGAAGGAGGGTAGAAGATTGACCCCTGAGCGCATTATCACCATTGTGAAATGCCTTTCCCTAAAACTCAGAGGGATGTGCATGCTTTTATTGGCATCACTTCCTACTGCCACCATTTGATTCCTAATTATTCATTACTAACAAAACCCTTGCTCGCGCTAACCAATAAAGATGTGCATGAACCCCTGCCTTGGACGCTTGAATGTCAACAATCTTTTGAGCAATTAAAAGTTGTGCTTTGCTCTGCACCTGTGGTTGGTATCACTGGACTACATGAAGCCATTCGTGCTGTACGTACACGAGGTGGCCGGTTGAGTGCTTTCTGGCTTAACACAGGACTCTGGAGGTAAGCAACGGCTGTGTGCCTATTTTTCTGCTCTTCTTGACCCTGTCGCAGGAGCCCTCCCTCGTTATCTGGGACCAGTCGCGGCAGTGGCCATCTCTATAAGGCAATCGGTTGTACTTGATACTGACCTCACAGTCATGGTACCCCATGCTGTGGACACACTTTTGAATAAAACCAAGACACAGCACCTCACCAGTGCACGTCTGACCGGTTACGAATTGACCCTTTTTGCACCACATGTTACGCTTAAAAGATGTGCCACTCTAAATCCAGCCACAATGCTACCACTCCCGTCCCAGAGTGAAGAAATTGATATACATGATTGCATTTTTCGGACAGAAGAGGAAACAAAGGACGGGTAGACCTTCCCTTATCTGAACCCCAAGGGGAACTATATGTCGATGGCTCTTGTTTAAAATTACCAGATGGCACCACCACTGCAGTGCATGCACTTACTACACTGCATAAGGTAGTTGAGATATCAAATGTTCCCTATAAGTTCGCTCAGGCAGCTAATCTAGTCGCCCTTATTCGAGTTTGTGACTTGAGCAAGGGACCGTTTGTTAATATTTATACTGACAACTAGCGCGCCTTCGGGTTCACCCACAGTTGTGGTTGTCTCTGGGCAGAGAGGTCATTACTTCCCATGGGACACGCATTCAGCATGGCCCTCTTATACATAGGCTTCTGTCGGGTTTGACACTTCCTAAGAAATTGGCCATAATAAAGTGCAGTGCCCACAAGGCAATTACTGATGACGTGGGTAGGGGGAATGCATTTGCAGATCAGACAGCTAAGGAGACAGCTTGAACGAAGATGAAAAGGATGTTTATAGCAGGTCCCGCTAGGGGGAGCCCGAGGTTACTATGTCTGAGGATGCGCTGGATAATGTGAAGGAGATTCAGAGCAAGGCAACAATGGAAGAGATAGCAGTATGGCAGGAGAGCACAGCAAGTTTGGATGAGGATGGGTGTTGGATGGATAAGTCAGAGAAAAAGAGATGGATGTTAACAGATGCATATGTCCTCCCTGTAGTCACTCTGGTACATGGGCCAGTCCACATTAGCGCAAAGGGCATTTGTAAATTACTAGACCTTGTATGGCAGAATGACAACATTCCCAAGACCGCTGCTCATTTGGTTAAATACTGTATGGTATGCATGATGTTTAATCCTGGAAAAGGCACCCCTAAACCCCCAGTCATTTTGTACCACCCTCTTTCCCTTTTGAGGTCCTTCAGATGAACTTTATTGAAATGGAGCAAGTCAACAATCTGAAATACGCGTTAGTGGTTATTTGTGCATTCAACAAATGGGTTGAGGCTTATCCCACTAAAGAAAACACATCCATGGCGACTGCGAAGGCACTCCTAAATGAATTCTTCCCTCGTTTTGGTTTGTCCTATTTGATTTGGAGTGATAATGGCAGCCATTTTAATTTGAAGGTCATCCAGTTAGTGTGTGAAGGTCTATATCTCAAACAGAAATTTCATGCTGCACACAACCCCAAGTCAGCAGGCTTAGTTGAAAAGTACAACGGTACTCCTAAACTGAAATTAGCAAAGATTCAGGAGAGCACAGGGTTGCAGTGGCCAGATGCTTTAATTTTAGCTCTTAGCTCTTTTTTGTCTACGAGAGGCATAGCTCACTCTAGGACAGGATTGTCATCCTATGAGATTGTGTCTGGGCGCCCAGCAAACGTTTGGGGCATCCTGCAACCTTGAAAGTTTTCTGACATTGAATATCCTTTGCTGGTGGACTATTTGTATGAGTTAACTAAAAGTCTGCATTCTATTCACCAACAGATCCAAGACACCCTTCCGCCAGCATCGGAGGGGCCAGGACACAATATTTTGCCAGGTGACTACATCTTGGTGAGGCATTTCCAGAGGAAAGGAAGCCTGGAGCCGCAGTGGAAGGAGCCGGTACAGGTGTTCCTTGCCGAAAGAACTGTATTCATACCGATCACTGCAATTGAGTGCCGTTTACCCCTGCCTTACGATCAATGGGTTCTTGATCTCATTGGGGACTCGGAGGGGGAACAGGTGCCCCACTTTGTCCCCTTCTCAGATGCCCATATAACATTGACCCAAACCTCAGGGGACATCAGTGCCCCCTGAGGTTCCATTCATCCAGGATCCCCACTCTTCTGGCTCATCTGTGCTTGAGTGCCAGCCCATTGGTCCCTCTGTGTCTGAGCCCTTTTTTCCTGACCCTTCTGTGCCTGGAGTAGCTAGGTACAATCTGCGCTCCAGACAGAGGAACAGTGCACCAAAGGAAAAGTCAGATTAGCAGGGACAGACTTGATAAGTCAGGCCACAGTATAATAGGGGAGGCGAAATTGGTGCATTGTTCAGACAATGGACAGAACAAATAGAGCGTGCTCCCATGGAAGGGGGTACCTTATCCTGAGTGATGTGGGATTTCTTCAGAAGAACTGGAATTGCCTAGCTCCACCGCTGGTGCTCAACAGCACCAACATTGATGAACAGTAGGAGTCCACCAGTGAGGCTCAGAAGGACACTGGGAACATTTGCCCCTTCTTGTTTTCTTGTCATCGGCTCCATTGCATTTCCTTTCCTCTGGTTGGAATGTACCCCTTTGGTCGCCCAATTATTGAGGAGAAACAGTCATTTTCAGCATCACGTTTTGGGCGGAATGATTCTGGTCAGTCCACAAAGAGAAATAGTTTTCATGGTGATTGTTCATATGGTTCCTTGAGTAGAAATATCCTGTGCACTCTCTGATTGGCAGAACGCCTGTTCATCCTGAACACGTGTTTGTCACTTTGGTTCCTCATAAAGGTGAACACAGAAAGACATATGTAGATTATGTCTTTTTACAAACTCTCCACCAAGCCCATGATACGTCTAATGTCACTAATTGTTGGATGCGTGGACTGCTCCCTTCAGTTACACATAAGAGTGATAGCCTGTTATCGTTGCCCTTGTCATATCTGTGGAGCTGTGAGGGATGGTTTGAATTGTTGACTATTGTATACATTCATTATCATTCTTGTACTATGAACATGACATCCGCTGATTATCACAGTGTTGGAATATATACGTGTCCATCAAGGTTTTACCCCAGGGGAACAAGGAACACCTGATACATTGTCTCTGACAGCTTGTATGAACATATATGAAAGAGAGAAAAATGTCACATTGCTCTAAAACGAAATGTTGGATTTCCAGGGGTTCAACGTCACTGAATTCTATCGCTCCTTTCAAATGCACAATATTACTAAGGATGAAGCAATACCGGTGTCAGTAGTCAACACAACAGCAGCTGTTTTTTGTGTACAAGGGCTTGGGGAGGTGAAAGTGGGAGAGAGTAATTGCAACTACACATATACGTTGAGCACGAGCAGCAGCCCACCTTTGCTCCCACCGCATAATGTCTACTTGGTTTGTGGTTCTCAAGCTTAGGTTTGGCTTCGTAGGGGATTGTCAGGTATATATTTTCTTTCTTATCACCATCCCCCAGTGTACATTGCACCATCCAGCTACCATAAAGACCATTGATTGCAGTGTAGACGTGCTCATCTGTCCCGAATTAGAAGGGATACAGAAGACATAGATCAGACAGACACCACTCTACAGCAGTTCACAGATGCTATAAAGCGCATCATACCCTTTTGGGGTCCTATGTCCAATAGCCTTAATATTCGTTGGCTCAACAGAGTTGTAGAAGGGGTCATTAATACCGCAGCAGGAATTTTAACCAATATTACAGCTGAGCTCCAGGCTGCGAGGCTTGTTGCTCTACAGAGGAGGATGGTGTTAGACTTCAGCCTTTCTGACCGGGGAGGGGCCTGTCACATCATTATCAGCAGTTGCTGCGTGTATATACCAGATCACGCTTCTAATGTATATGTTGCTATACAGAAGTTGCATAGGCTCGCATCTGACATTCATTAAGAGAACGGCAATTGGACTCTTTCTGGTTCGTTTTGGGGTCTACTAAAATCCTGGGGTGAAAGATCCTTATCGTTCTGGTAGCAATTGCGGGTATCATTTTCACATGTTGCCTGTGTGTACATTGCCTTCCTGCTTGCTATGCTTACTGTGTTGGAAAACTGACACCAACAACAAAGACCCCAGTACATGATACTAAGCCTACAGCTATGATGATGCAAGCTGTCTAAGACCTCATGTCAATGGATGAAGGTATTTTTGAATATTGATACTGTGTGTATTAACATGTAATAGTAGTCTTCCTAGAAGTTATTAGTTTCCTAACACTACACAAAATTGTTAGCAAAACCTAAAAAGAGGGTCTGTTGGATTGAAAATGAGTTTGGTCGACTCCTTCCAGAATTGTACGATTTAAGTTAGCATTTACGGCACCAATTTGTTTTAGCCGCCACCTTGGATAATGATCACAACTAACGTCTGTCTCATCGAAAAGCAGCTGCAAATGTGTCCTCTGTACGTGTATTTCTTCAAGGTTGAGTTTGCTGTCCTAATGAATAAACTGCCTATACTACTGCATACCTTTCTGTCTAGATAGGTATTAGACTTGGCATCTTTTGGTGTGTTTACCCTGAGTTTTAGCTTTCAGACCTGTTTTGACTCTGTTTTTGCTGGTGTAATGATTCTGCGCACTTCCTCACTGCTGTCCAGTGGCAAAGTGCAAGTTCTACTGTATAAAATGTGTTATGGATTGGTGTTTCCATGATTGGCCTATTTGATTTATGTGTCAGTCCCTAGTAAAGTGCACTGAGAGTGCCAGGACCTATAAATTAAATGCTGTTGGTGGGCTGCAGCACTGGATTGTGCCGCCCATGCAAATATCCCGTAAAGTGTAACCCTGGCCTGCCATTACAGAGACTGTGCGCAGCCTGGGGCAGTTCGGGCTGGGCTGTTCCCATGAGGCACAGGGTCAGACTGATTTGCATATGGCCATGTCTGAACTTGGGTGGCAGAGTGGGCTAAAGAACGGTGATGGATTAAACCCAGATCAGTTGACTAGGGGTGAGTGCTTGTATTGTCAACGCTCCGTCCATCATTTCCTTTGGTTTTTCTTTGTTCACCATAAGTTGGCAGGGTATGCTCAGACGTGAGTCCCTTGCTCACTTTGCCACTGGATTCAAGCAAGCTGGGCTGAAGACGGCTGAAATGCCAGAAACCGGTCCTCGGTAGCTTGTTTCTGGTCCAGGGAAGGCATGGCTTGGCAGTTCGGGCTGGACTGTTCCCATGAGGCACAGGGTCAGACGGATTTGCATATGGCCATGTCTGAACTGGGGTGGCAGAGTAGGCTAAAGACCGGTGATGGATTAAACCCAGATCAGTTGACTGGGGGTAAGGGCTTGTATTGTCAACGCTCCGTCCATCATTTCCTTTGGTTTTTCTTTGTTCACCATAAGTTGGCAGGGTATGCTCAGACGTGAGTCCCTTGCTCACTTTGCCACTGGATTCAAGCAAGCTGGGCTGAAGACGGCTGAAATGCCAGAAACCGGTCCTCAGTAGCTTGTTTCCGGTCCAGGGAAGGCATGGCTTGGCAGTTCGGGCTGGACTGGTACCATGAGGCACAGGGTCAGACTGATTTGCATATGGCCATGTCTGAACTGGGGTGGCAGAGTGGGCTAAAGAATGGTGATGGATTAAACCCAGATCAGTTGACTGGGGGTAAGGGCTTGTATTGTCAACGCTCCGTCCATCATTTCCTTTGGTTTTTCTTTGTTCGCCATAAGTTGGCAGGGTATGCTCAGACGTGAGTCCCTTGCTCACTTTGCCACTGGATTCAAGCAAGCTGGGCTGAAGACGGCTGAAATGCCAGAAACCGGTCCTCGGTAGCTTGTTTCCGGTCCAGGGAAGGCATGGCTTGGCAGTTCAGGCTGGACTGTTCCCATGAGGCACACAGGGTCAGACTGATTTGCATATGACCATGTCTGAACTGGGGTGGCAGAGTGGGCTAAAGAATGGTGATGGATTAAACCCAGATCAGTTGACTTGGGGTGAGTGCTTGTATTGTCAACGCTTCGTCCATCATTTCCTTTGTTTTTTCTTCGCAGCCTGGGGCTGCCATGTCAACTTGGCAAGTGCACACACTTGCAAGTCCCTAAACCTTCCCTTTTCTACATGTGAGATGCCCCTAAGATTGGCCCAAGGTACCCCAATGATCAGGGTGCATTGTATGTGAAAGGTAGGACATGCCCTGGTGTGTGTGGCATGTCTGGATAGTGAATTACAGCCTACTTTGTTTTTCACTTTTGCAAGGCTACTGGTTCCCCATAGGCCAGAGTGGGCAGTTTGATTAGAACATCCAATAATTCTAACTGACTCAGGGAGCATGGTAGAAATTCGAGTTTAGTATGCCTGAACTCAGAATGATAAAATACATTTTTTAGTGGAGTTGGTTTTAACATCCTGGGTATAAAAATACCACTTTTAGAAAGTAGGTATTTTCTTGTCTAACCATCCAAGCCTGCCTCTGCTAGGTTGTGTATTCCCTGTCTGGACTTTGAGTGACAGGGGCTGGGGGATTCCAGGAGACAGGGTGAGTCAGCACAGTGCTGAATAGCAAGATCTACATGTAGATGGGTAGGAGGAGTTGCACCTGGGACCTGAATAGGGATTTGCCTTCCCTCCACAATGCTGGCTCCACCCCCTGAAGTCCCAAGGACCACTGCCTGCTCTTAAATGAAAAGAAAACTTAAAATTTTTCTTTTTGTAAAGCATCTCGTTTTCCTTTAAGAAAAATGGACTGCTTTATAAAAGAAAGGATTTCTTTATTTAAAAGCAATCCCAGACATGGTGGTCTTCTGATCTCAGCCGGCCACCATCTCTATGATTTTTGCGATTCCTAGGGGGGTCACAAATTGTGACCTACCTCATTAACATTCATGAGGTAGGTAATTTGTGACCCCTTAGTAATATCGCATAAAGTGTACTGCACACTTTCATGTGTGCCATTTTGCGACTCCCTAATTGCGAGTCGCAAAGATTCTCAATTAGGGAATCGCAAAACATTTTTTGATGCCTCTGGCCCTAAAAGATTTGAAGGATATATTCCTCAAAGAATCCAAATACGAATTTGCCAATTCCACAGACCCATATACCTACCTCAAATAGTTCTTTTAAAATATATTTCTTTATTGCACATTTTTCCTTTAATAAGTTCAATATGAAAAGCAGATCATGCAAAATCATATCCAATTCATCATAAGTTGTGAAACACACAGTCGCTTAAGTAATCTACATTTCAAACAAAGTCTGCCCTATTGATTATCGCCCTTTTTTCTTTTCTTTGAATTACATGCGTTCCAAAAAAAAGATTATCAAGAAATACTGCAGCCTCACCAAACACCTATTCCAGCACTTAATATAGTAATACATTATATGGCTAATCCAGTTCGCATCCTATGGCTTACACCAAAAGCCTATCCATGAATACAAGGGGGCACACATAAAAGGAATCTATAACATGACAGACTTGAGAATTTCCCAAACAATACTCAGTGATCATAATAGCAGCTGTCTCTCAGTCAAAACATGCCCCCAAATTCCTTCATTTTCTAGTTGCCTTTCAATATGTTTATAGATTACCCTTTCATATTCTGCCCTATTAAGCAGTTTCTATACCAATCATTGTTTACCAGGGGATAGCAAATTTACAGTGACGCTAAATGTATAAATTGGCATATGACTAGGGTGTACCAACCTACCTACATCTCAAGGAGAAATCATGTATTAAAACCATAGGTGCTGAGAAATGCATATTTTTCATATTTTGCCCATTTGCCTGATACAGCTCTAACTAAATGTCTTACCGGTAGCCACAGAATGTGTATGATGTCTCTCCCTCATTCCCAGATTGCCAGCATATGGTGTTTGGACTCAAATGAAATTTGTGTAGCTAATATAAATCGCCAACCAGGTCTGTCAAATGTTGCATGCTGTGGGAATGGAATATAATGGTTTTATTGCAGGTCAATTTATATACCTGATATGATTGGTCTGCTATCCCCTATTTCCTAAAGATAGAGTCTGTGCTGAATACTGAGTGGTAATATGGTGATTTAGCCAGCTTGATGTTGTATGGCGTTTTAGATTTCAAATGGATTTTCCCGATTCATGCCCTTATATAGGTACAATTCACATTGCCCTTATATAGGCATAGAAATCAAACCCTTATTTAGGCCTAGCCCATGCAACCCAAATACAGGCATGGCTACTTCCATCTGTTCACCAAACGTCACCACGATTTCTTGGAAAACCAGCCTAAGCCGTTAGGGACTTCCTACAACTTCTTACAATGAACATCTATTCCTTAGGGGTTCATTCATGACGTTCATATGCCCGACTTTACGTCAAACATGGCATTCCTAAACACCTTCAAGGTATAAATATACCTTCACTTACTATAGCAAAGCACGGTGGTTCGGAGCAGCTCGACGACCTACTTGCCCGACACAGCTCACTACAGCAAGTGCCGAAGGAAGCCGACTCTCCAGCTGACACACTGATCAGGAAGCTGCCCTCCTCTGCTGAGAAATCCAGCTCCAGTGTTTCTGACTCCCCTTGCGGTGTGTTGGGAAATCGAGTCCCGAGACAGAGATACCAGACCTCCTCCATTCTAAGGTATGGAGCTGATTAGAACCTAGAGAAACCTTTGGTAGATTCTGGGCAAAAACTAAACCTATGCTAAAGACCATACTTACTTCTTCCCTCGTACTAGACCTAGGTTAGGTACACTGGGGTAGGCGTATTTTAGAAGCACCAGTTGAGTATTTTAGCCTGTTATTTATGTATGTATTTTTATATGACTTAGAAACCAGACAATGCTATTACACTATTATTTTATAATACTATTCTAGCTGTACGCATTATACTTTGCATTCTGTCTAATGATTGTAGCAGTTCACCTCTCTTGCATGAGAAAGAAGACTGTTCAATAACCCTTTTATTGAAAACGCCCAACTCACTATTTCTCTGCAACTCTGTAGAAATGAAGCTTGCACGATTGACTGAGTAAAATAGTTATCTATTGTTTCTACGACTCTGAAGATATTTTCCAGTCCTAGGGAAACAAAGTTGTCATGTTTATGCGGTTGTCAGAAACTAATCCCTTCTTGTGAATTCAAGAAAGTATCTAGTGACCTCTGAGCTAGCTGGCACTCACAGTTAAGTTTAGTATATTCGATAAAGACCTACTGACCTAAGTTCTACGTCATATATATAGGATATATTATTCCAATGTGCAGAGCCTATTGGGAATATAGGAACTACACTACATGGCACCCAATGTTTGGTAAGGCACTAATTTAACGCTAGATACTAAAGTAACTCAGTTGTGCTCTCCTCAGAGACCCCTTTTTCCGTAAATACTCCAATAGATGTCGGGAGTGGGTAAAAGGATAATATCCGCCATAGCTGATTGGATGAAAATCCTATGTATTAGTTTTTGGTTTGTTCAACGTTGAAGTGTTCCAAAATATTGTGCACCTGTAAAGGGGAGTCATTAACAGGCTGGGAACGTTGTTTAGGTATAGCAGGTTTTATTTTCATGTACAATTTCTTTCGACGAAATGTCAGTCTCTCTTTGGCAAATTCTGCTGGATCCGTGGTGCCTCTATGGATATACGTCCCTTATGAATCGGTTTCACCCTTGTCTGGGCTCCTCGGGTTGATGGAAGGTGAAGCCTCTCTCGTGGTAACCGGAAAGGGAAACACAAATAAGGACCGATTAAAAGGTTGTCCTCGCTCTACTGTTATCCCGTGGGGAACCGGGGTAGTGAAGGGACACCTCAATTCATGACGCTTTACCGCTGCTGTGATAATTGATGGGGAAAAGGTGAGGGGATAGATAGGAACGGGATACAGGGAAAGCTCTGGAAGAGGGTGCCCTTTTAACGCGGGACTAAACTCCTACGTCCCACCCAACTTGCAAACTTGTCCCGTACCTGTCTTAGCCACACTCCTCCCGCGGGAGTGTGGCACGGCGCAGCACGGGTCCGTTGGCCTCCTGGCTTGTCTACTTCACCTTGCGGCACGTCTGCTTCTCCTCCTAGCTCTTTGTCCTCGTCTCCTCGCAAACTCCAACTCTTCTCCGCGTACTCTCCCGATCTCCGTTCCTCCTCTCTGGTGATGTCACACGCCAAGTGTGGGATTTCTGTGTTCCTATCAAATGCCCCGAAGCTGACGTCACGGTGGGAGGGGGCTTCCTCGGTATCATACATCCAGTTAAAGGCGCCGTGCAGATTTCTTTCCGATGCCGTTTGCCATGGATCCTGTTCGTCCTGCGGGGAAGGAGTAAGGGAATCTGAGTCATTGTAAGTCCACCAGTCCACTTCATTGTCCACCCCCTGGGTACTGGGTTCCTTGTTACAGCACCTTATCTTTGTTTCCTTGAAACTTGCTCTGCAAACTTTCAGTCAACAAAAATGTCGAATAACGGTAACACCGAGAACGGTGGAGCTGCGGCTTATCCAGCCGATGCAGCTCTAAACATTTCAGGTTTTCAAGAAACCGACGATGATGCTATAATCATTCCTCCAAATTTTAGGAGAGCCATCACATTAAAACTTATAAAAAATAGCCTATTAGCAAGAGGTGGTAGGGCAGTTTTTGTGATAGAGGCACATGAATATCACCAGACAGAGGTATTCTATTCTTGGATAGTCTTCCCTGAAGCAAATCCAGTAACAAATGTGTTTCACTTCTACAAAGAAGATGAACCACCAACGGAAAACATTCTTTTCGAGGATATAGAAATTTCACTAACTTAACAAGAGCATGCGCTCTGGTTTAAAGGTGCCCTAAAACATATAAATCACATTACCAAGCCCGGTCCACTAGGTAGACCAGGAGCAACATGGCTAGCTTTAGCCAGCTACAGACCTGACCCAGACATTGAATCAATGTCAGATGAACAATTACTTAATAATATACAAAAATTAATAGAATGACATAACTAAAGGTCTTCTCTAAAAACACTCCTACGCCTATTAAAAATAAGTGGCAAAACACTAAACAAACTTCTAAAGGGAAGCGTTCTCAATCCAGAGGTAGGTCTCCTCAAAAGGAGCCCTCTGAAAGGAGGTATAACCACAGGAATAGGGATAATTTGAGAAAACCCGACAGATATTAAGATACTGATACACGTTCCTCTCGTACCTTTTAGACTTCGTCACAGAGATCTGAAAGAAGAGGACGGTCAGAAAACAAGGAAGAACGCGTGAAGTCCAAAGATGATCAACACGTTAAAAAAAGCAAGAAACCTCAATTCACCAAAAAGACGGTAGCAGGTCTAAAAATCGACATGCCGAGGATCTTGAGGATACAACTCAAGAATGGGGAATGGGCTCAGACAATGTTGGACAGCGTAGCTGAAGTCACCATAGCTCGCAAGAACTTGAAGGATCATCTGGAGACAGTGGACTTCAATGAATTTATTCAAGTTTAAACTGCAGATACCAGGGTTAGTTGTCCACATAAGTTATATATGAAATAACACTCCGGATAGAGGGGGACATACCAAGAAAAGTGAGAGCACTCTTTTGGGAGCGACTTTCTAAGGGTTATGACATTCTTCTAGCTGAACAAGACTGGCCACCGGAATTTGTCAGGGAGTGCCCACATGGCGAAGACATAATTATGCCAGCCTTCTCCAACCATATTCCAATTCATTTAAAATATACCTATGCCAGAAAATGGGCAGTAGCCCAGGCTCCTGCATTATACAGAAATCATGTAGGATGGGATGAGGATTCTCCTCACCATTAAATCCAGTTTAAAAATCAACCAACTGCACAAAGGCAGCACCCAGTTAAGCACGAAGCTAAAAAACAGGTCAGGGAGATATTAGACCAACTTGAATACCAGGGGGTGATTGAAACATGCACCTTGTACATGAACAATCCTTTGTTTCCTGTCTTTAAACCAGACAATACGTATCGTCTAGTATTGGATTACAGACATCTAAACTCTTGTTGCAAAACTTTAGCAGTACAAAATGCACACAGTGCAGCATTAATGAATAACCTTGTGCGTAAAAAGTATAAAACCACATTAGATATTTCTAACGTTTTTTTCTGTCAAAACATTGCACCAGAAAGTAGGTATTTGACCGCTTTCTCAATTATGGGAACACAGTGTCACTTCTGTCATATCCCTCAGGGATTCAAGAATAGTCCGGGGTTATTTTCAGCGAGAGTAACAGAGTTATTACAAATGTATGATGACGAAGCCTTGTCATATGTCGATGACATCTATCTGACAGATGATGACTTGGATAGGCACTTGAACAGGGTGAATACAATTATATTGGGATTTGCCTCTGAAGGGTACAAATTCAATTTCAAAAAATCTAGAATTGTCCACTTAAACGTCCTCTTTCTAGGATATGAATTATCAAGTGAAGGCAAAAACCTGGCTGCAAACTTTCTAGAAAAATGTGCGCTGCTTCAACCTCCAAAAACGCTGAAAAACTTACACTTGATTCTAGGATTCTTAAATTTCTGAAGAACATAAATTCTAAATTACGCAGAAAGGGTTAAACCTCTACAAATTAATCAAACCTGATTTCAAAACAGTTAATTGGACATAAAAACACACAGAAATTTTGCGTTCATTGCAAACAGACATGTTAGCAACTAAACATTTGCAAATACTCATAAACCTGTGCAACTTAGTGATCTGAATCATTCCAGGACAATGCGGATTCACGTACTTAACTTTTAACGAAGGTGAAAAGTACCTATAGCCGTCAAAACACATTTGTACACACAAGCAGAAATGAAATTCACTTCAACAGAAAAAATTCTGACAAAGGTTCATACTGCAGTAGCAAAATAAGAGAGTCCTCGCACAGGGTAAACAAATTATGGTCGTAACTCCTGTACCTGCCTTAGAGGCTGTAACAAAAGCGAGCAATACAAATGCAAAAGCTTTACATCCAAGATGGATACAATGGGTTAATTCTCTTGCTGCAACAGATGCTGAATACGTTTTTGACCCTTATTTGAAAACACAAGCATTTCTACAATACGAACAAAAATGTCCTCTGCCTACTGAAATTCTGCCTCTAGAGCAGTATGAATGTATAATTTATACTGACGGATCAGGTCAACCCACTACGAGGGGTAAACAAGCCTATAGTGCGGCTTGCGCGATCGATAAAGGTCGTTGGCGCGATGGCAAATTCAGACCAATGGTCACTAAAACTCAATCTCTAGGATATTGTACAGTTCAGTGAGCTGAACTACAAGCATTCAAGATGGCACTTGAAAATACAGATCGCCAATTCCACACACTCAGTGTGCAATTCGTATTATTGTGTTCAATCTTACAATGAATACTTGCAGAACTGGATTCAAAACGGTTACAAAGAAGCAAAAGGTGGCACAGTCAAGCATAAATTGCTTTGGGAACAAGTAGATCAGTTACGATAAGGACTACAAAACACTCACGTCATATATACGCGTCATCAACGTGATGGCGTTCACGTTGCAGGGAATTAATTGGCTGATGAAGCCGCGAAGGCAGCTGTGCAAACTGCTTCCGTAGCTGCAATCACTCGTTCAAAAACGAAAATAGACGGCGAAATAATGCAAGCTATCAATGCCTCAAGAAAAGATTGTGGTAAAACATTACCAAAAGGGTTTCCACTCAAATACTGATACATAACTGATGCAAATAATGTTCCGTTTGCTCAAATTCCTGGAGTAGGGGATAGAGTAATTCCAAACATGGAACATAGATTAGGACTAATCTTAGCAGCAAATGAAGGGCTTGCCTCTGCTCATGCAGGTGTTTCCGCCACAGTGTCGTTATTAAGACAGAGATATTGGTGGCCGCGCATGGGAAAACAGACCAGAAACTAAGTTTTGGAATGTGAAATCTGCCTAAAGGTAAAAGTATCTACAGTGAAACGTCCTGCACAGACGCCCGTGTTAATTTCAGATAAATGATTAGCTTGCGTTTACCTGGACCACTGCAGTCCCTTACAGAGGAATGGTAACTATAAATATATCATGGTCGCAGTGGATTCATGTTCAAGATTCATTTGGCTGTGGCCTCAGTTCTCGGCTGACGCTCGAACTGTTATAAAAGATTTGCGAGTCTTTATCGGCACATAAGCAGTTGGCACGCTACATTCTGACCAGGGTCCTGCGTTTAGCTCTCGAGCTTACAAGGAGGTCATGGCCAAATTGGGCATTGCATTGCGGTACTCTAGTCCATTCCACCCTGAGGGGAATTCGGTAGTGGAGAGAAAAAAACGGGACATAAAGTAATCTATAACAGATAGGGTATTAGGCTCGGGTGACGGGTGAGTCAAACATCTAATAAGTGTCCAACGTAGTTTTAACAATCTGCCAAGAAGTTCCCTAGGGGGTATCACTCCATATGAAGTCCTTTTTGGGACCAGAATGTTAGTATCAGACCTCAATTGTCAGACTTCAGTGGTAGACTAAAAACTCTTTGGTATCAAAGACCATTTGGCTGTTTTACAGGACCTAAATGAAATAAGGATGAAACAAAGTAACATGTTCCTGAAGCCAACCACCACTGAAGAAAATCCAACCGTCCCAGCAAGGCCTGTCTGGATTCCTAAGCTTGGGGATCTAGTCAGAGAAAAGATCGCGGGCAAGAAGGAATTTGGGCCTTTTTACAGACAACCAGTACCTGTCCTAGAAATCCACGGATCAAGAACAGTATTACTGCCGCCCCTTGCTGGTAAAAAGGAGAACAAGTTTTTTTTGTTTTTTTTTGTCCTCATACCACCGTAAACGTCTGCCATCGCAACATAAAAGACACTATTAATCCTGGACGCCCTGGGTCCATGTTCCTGCATTCGCTTTCGGGCCCACCAGGCCAGCTTCTTTGTACAAGGCTTGGTGTAATCATCGGACTATCTTAAACCAGCCTTAGTTCCTTGCCCCAGCAAACCAGGGGCGACCAGATGTTTCCTTCGCTTCGATCGAGTCTCGCCATATTCAATGCCGCCCGAACCCACTTCTCATATGAGGGGGAAACCAGATCCTTCCATAATATACAAATTTCCCTTCGGGCTAACAAGATCAAACATAGAAATAGGCCCATTGTAATCTAGGTATACGGTTCATAAAATCCGGCCTCAAACCAAATATAACCAACGCTGGATCTAGGTTAATCTCTAAACCAAAAATTCCTGTCAATGCCAGCTCTATATTCCGCCAATAGCCTTTTAGCTGAGTGCACTCAAAAAACATGTGGAGATCATCTGCTTCTATTATACCACATTTAGGGCATCGAGGAGGTGTATCTGAAGCGAACTTGGCAATTTTTTGGGGGGTATAGTACAACCTATTATTAGTGAAAAAAGGATTTTTCTTCAAAGAGGCGGACTTAACAAACTTATATAGGTTATTAATAGATAGAAAGTAAAGCTCTACAGAGCTATTCTCCAACATAGATGAGTCCCAAACAAGATATGGTGGAGGAAGCTCGGTATCCTCTCTGTCTAGTAAGCATCTATACCATATCCCGACTTCCTTTTTCATGGGAGCTGGGTTTTGGAGCTTTAACTCTACCTCATAGTTACCACCTATGTTCGCCTTTTCTGCCGCATACCATGAGCAGAGTTGTAAAAATTTAAAACGGGACAAGGAATCCCCAATCTTTGTTCTCAAAACCTCCCAGGGTAGGACCCCATCTGAAGATATTAGATCAGACCACATCTGGGTACCTGCACGCTCAATCGGAACAGCCAAGCTAACTTTTAAGCAGTCAGGAAGTCCCGGGGAGTCCCAGATTGGGGCAAAGTCTGAGTAGTATTTTATCCCTCACCTTGCTTTAAGATTTTGCCAAGTATTGAGTGCAGATCTAATCACCTTTAGGCGGACTTTCTTGAAGAACCTGGGGGCCCGAACTTATAAAAAAATCTAGTCCCCCCCCACCTCTTGATTCACCATGGCATTCAGAATCCTCCCCCAGTTGTTATCGGTGGGGCTGGCCAGTAGACAACGGATATTTTTAAACTGAAAGGTGAGGCAGTAACAGAGCATATCAGGTAATGCTAAGCCTCCCTTAATTAGCCTTCTCTTTAGCTTCTTCCAGGATAGTCAGGAGCTTTTATTGGCCCAAATAAAACTCCTGATCTTGCTCTGAATTTTCCCAAGAAGTTTACCGGGGAAATCAAGGGGGATAGCACTGAACAGATATGTCAGTTTCGGTAAAATTACCATTTTGACTATGTTCACTCGACCATATATTGTAAGTGGAAGATTCCTCCACCTAAGGAAAAGATGAAAAGATGATCAATTTCCTTCAAAACTCTCCTCAGATTTATCAAGGGAATGTTCGCCAGGTCCTGCTCTATACTTATCCCCAGGTATTTAAATCCAGAGCTAACACTCCTTTCCCAGCCTTCAATCCCCCAACACATTGTCTCAGTCTTAGAAGGATTAACTGCATACCCAGAGTACCGTCCAAACTCACATAAAGTATTCTCCACTTTAGGAAAAACCACTGTAGGATTACTAGTATAGACTAACAGGTCATCTGCATAGAGAGCGAGTTTAACACTGAGGTCTTGCACACAAAAGGGGGTAATTTGAGGGTCTAATCTGAGCGCTTGCGCTAGGGGTTCAATGTATATATCAAACAGCAGTCGTGAAATAGGACACCCCTGACGTGTGCCCCTCTGAATTTCGAACCTCTGTGTTAATATCCCGTTAAGGAGAATAGTGGCCAAAGCGCCCTCATAGCATTTAACTGGAGATCTTATAAACATTGGGCCAAATCCCATTACTCTAAGGGTTTCCCAGAGGAAGATCCAACTGACGCGGTCGAACGCTTTGGATGCGTCATATGCGGCCACCGCAAGAGGCTCTGCACGTGCAACTGCTAGGTCTATACAACCTATTAATTGTAAGGTCCGTTCTTGTATATAACGACCCAGAATGAACCCCTTTTGATCTATTCCTATTAATTGCGGCACCACCTTGACCAATCTCCCTGCCAGAATGCTATTGAAGATCTTATAGTCTGCGTTTAGCAGGGAGATTGGCCTGTAGGAATCTGCCTTTAGTGGATTTTTTCCGGGTTTTAGTATGAGCACAATTGTGGCTTCTTTCCAGGACGGGGGGATTCTCCCCTCTAATAAATAGACATAATTAAATAGCTCATGTAGTCTAGGTATAAGTATCTAATCAAGAACCTTATGAACTTCTCCTGGGAGGGCATCTGTCCCTGCAACTTTATTATTTTTGATCTTTTTAATATGGAGTCTGATTTCTTCCTCAGTAATCAGCCTTTCTAACATCTCTTGGCTATCCCTAGTCAATAGTGGTAAAGCCTTATTTTTTAACCACGCTTGAATACTATCGGTATCTGGTGCAACATCCTCTTTATATAATTGAGAGAATAGAGAGAGAAGGCATTGCTGCATATGTTCATGATTACTTGACGTTGCACCAGCCTCATCGATTATTAATTTATTGATATTATTCTTTGCTCTGTCAGCTTTTATCTTCCAAGCTAGGGTAGCACTTGCTCTTTCCCCATATTCGTAATTCTCCATTCTATGCACCTCCCATTGGGCTCTCACTTTTTCTTCCAGCTTAGTTCTATACTCAGAGCGAACTCGGTCTAATTCCTTAAGGATTAGAGGGGCTGTCTCAGGTTGACAGTGCATCCTAGCATTTTCTAGTCTAGATACCTCTGTTTCCATTTTTTGAATTTCAGCCTATCTTCCTTGTTTTTAAAGTATATCAAACTATGAAATACCCCGCGAATATAGGCCTTAAAGGCATCCCATACATAGTCAGGAGATGTTGACCCTACATTGTCTAGGAAAAACCTGGCAGTTGATTCCTTAATGTTGCTAATTAGCTCCTGGTTCCGCAACATACCTATATTTAACGTCCACCGAGAAGGGGGTTTAACTTTGCTTCCCATATATATAAATGTTATAGGGGCGTGATCAGAAAGGATACATGGAAGGAAGGAAATATCTACCACATTTTCCAGGCCTACTCTGTCGGTGAGGATATAATCTATTCTCGTGGAATGGCTGTGCTTTTTACTGAAATAAGTAAACCCAGATCCCATTCCCACTTTGACTTCCCAGACATCAACCAGGCCAAGATCGTGGATCATATTAATCATTGCTCGCCGTGTTTGCGGAGCTGCCACATATTTACTGTGATTTGACCTGTCTCGGGCGGGGTTAAGAAGTACATTGAAATCACCCCCGATTATTATTGGAGTTGTAACCTCTGTCAGATTGACCTGTACCTTGAGTAGGCAAGCAGGATCGTCTAGATTAGGGCCATAGTAGGATACCAGGAAAACTTCGGCCCCCTCCAAAGCTGCCCGCACCAGGATCCACCTACCAGAGCAGTCAGTCAAGCGAGATTTGATGGTACTATTAACTCCCTTTCTTATCAGGACAGCAACCCCCTTATTGTGTGTCGTATGTTGAGAGCAGAGAGAGTGCTCTATCCATTTATATTTGCCAAAGACATCCTTAGTCTCTGAGTAGCTTAGATGTGTTTCCTGTATAAGAAACACCTGTGCAGCCGACTGTTCTAGATATTTCATAACCAGCCGCGGTCTTCTGCTGCACCGCAATCCATTGACATTCCATGAAATAAACTTTATCTTTGTACCAGTCATTTTTTTCTGCCTACCCCTTTCTCCCTCCTAAATCCGATGGCCCGAGCTGCCATATTCAGTATTACAAAAACAGGATATGAGGACATTATTTTTTCGTTTTTTCCCACTGCGACCCCAACTGTGCATCCCCCCACCCTTCCCACCCTTCCCATCCCTCTAACCCCTTGTGACCCCTCCATCCCACTATACCCCTGGGGAACCCTCCTTTTTCTTTTGGGCATACACCCTCGGTCGGAGCTCCCTCTCGGTGTGTGGCTATAGACAAAAACAAAACCACGCTAAATGGTGCCTGCCTCAGCTCTACACCTCTTCACTCCTTCAATTAGAAAATATAATTAGTCTAATAAGAATCTATACTACATCATATTTATACTTTGTTATACTTTGCTAACAGCTCCTCCCTCCCCACTGCTGTAATTTGTAAAAAGGAGAACAGGTTTGTGCCCATCGACCTGGTCAAACCACATCCTGCTGCCGATCATAAGCAGTAGGCCAAGTGGACTCCACCAATGTAGCAGACGCCCAGCTCTGGCTACTATCCAAGAGGTTCAAACTGAGAGACTCATCACCTTTGAAGAATCTGCAGTGCGAAATGAAGGACTAAGCAACAAAGCTATGGAACTTGTACCTCTTGAAACCCAAATAACAGTTTGTCAAGAAACACCCATCTACAACGAGGTAGCATCAGACTACACAAATGTATCAAGTGATCAAGTGGTTCCAGTGATTTTAACGAATCCTGATGCAATCCCTACAATTGACAGAACTGCCTCTGGCTATTTCATTAACTTTGATATGTTTTCTGAGGATCCCAGTGAACCTGAAACGATGCCAGTAAAAAGAACTTTGAAAGAACAAGCAACAGACCTTTTTCATCACTTGGAAAAGACTTTTCTGGTTTCACCATGGATTGAACTTTGGATTGTGTTGGGTGTGCTTTTTTCTCCTACTTTGGTTGAAATCTGGTAATAACTTTGGTAATGCTGTTAAATGGAAGTTATGTTAAAAAGGACACAGCAAGTAAGATCATCAACTTACTACTCAAGCCACACAAATCATCTAATTGTGAACAAAGAGACTTGTCATCAGTGAACATCACAGCCGCTTCTATGCCTGGTGGTATAGCATGGGACAGAACTGATTATGACATTTTTGGCCCGTCGGAGCAATTGAAGATTCCACACCAGTTCAAGATTTCCTTGAACGACTTTGTTTCATCTAGTAACTTTCTGATGATTGGGACTTCAAGACTGTTAATAATATGATGTCAGACTTAGAAATGTCTGCTGTATTTACAAATCATGAATACTTAGAAGGTTCGTCAGATTATGAACAAATGTATTTTTATAATCACTATGTTAATCATTTCTTGCACAAATCTGCAAACCCTAGAAATGCATTGAGGTATAACCAATGGTAACATTGTCCTACGCCACCAAAGGGTAGCTCAAAAACATTTAATGGAAAATGTTCATACTTTTCAGGGTTCAATGTATCCAATGCTGAATCATTTTACTTTAAAAATGTTAATAAGACAGGAATGAAAAGTATGTTGACAAATATCAAGCAAATTTATTCTGCAGCCTTTTATGCTTAGCTGTCTTCACTAGGTTTCGACTTTTGGAAAGACAACATTGAGACAAAAACTGTCTGGGGCACAAAAGATTGGCAAGTGCAGGGGATAGAAGCTTTATTTAGAGCCTGCATCATCCCAGAGCAAATTATGTTTTTGAATGACACTGTCCAACAGACATCTTGTCTTGGGTTATCCAAGATAAAAGACCTAAAGAAGCTGTCAATACCTACACCTGATAGCAATAACACTTCAGAGGGGGAGGTTGACGTACATACTATTTTGCATCACAACAGAACATATCCAGATTGGAAAAAATGGTCAATCTGGCCCACAGACACAAACAACTGTCAAGGTAGATTCCTGATTAAAACACCGGGTCCACATTCACTAGGCCGGATCCAAGATATGTTCAGAGACAGCATCCAGGAATAGTAGCAACATACAGTGTAGGGAAACTGTGCCTTGAATGGTTACATAGATCTACACTCAAGGATGTAAAACAACACTTATCTTTACTTAAAGATGGCGCTGATCTTAAGGAATTCTTGCTAGGACCCAGAAAAACACGTCATAAACGTTTTATATGTGCAGGTATCCATGCTGCTTATAATGAAGCATGAAAGATTACACAAGCAGAGACTGCAGAAAGAATATGAGAAATTGATCGTATTACTTTAGAGAAAACTCGCTCTGTAGTTGACAATGGGTTAAAGACTCTGTCGTCCAAGATATAGTCTTTGGACAGCATAGTATCTTCTGCCACAGACATCATGGAACAGGACTTGGTCATGTTGCAGCATGGTCAGTCGCAATTACCTTCCTTCATGCTATTAGGCTGGACGTTACAAAATCTACGTTCAGGCTACATGCCTTGGCGTTTAATCAATACTACGTCACTGTTTTCAGAATTAATTCTCACTGATAAACAGATCAAACTGCCACAGAGGGGAGCAGACTATACAGTGCTGAGCATTGAAAAACTGGAAAGATTGCCATTAACTGTCGCTGAAAAGCCAGCCACAGAATGGATTATACATGGAACAATCACTCTGCCTGTTACACTTTTCCATTTTCAGTATTGCCTAAAACATATACCAGCAGGCACATATGAAAGGTTAGGTAAAGAATACATCAAGACAACCTGGGAATTACCATACACACACAGATGTTGGAGTGGGGGAAAAGAAGAGTTTCTTAGTGGTAAAAATTGTGAAAACGCACTAAGCGGTTCTCTCCTTTGTTAGGGTATTAATTTACATTGGGCCTGCGATGGTTCCTCTAACAACTTTTCCTGCCACCTGCAAGGTTCTCCGGCTACGGTGATTGATCCACTCTTTGGACAACTTTCAAATGGAAGTTACATTATGTTGAATGATCACAGCTGCTGTGGCATGTTGCCAGGTTTACCCTATCTAGTAACTGTGTCAGCCAGGGTCACTTACTGTATGCAAGTATTGTTTCCAAAAACCAAGACAGACTGGGAGTCGCTGTTATTGCCTTCACTGAACATCTCTTCTATATGAATTGATACTTTAAGCAGAATGAAAGCCATTCTTTTACAGAAAACTGTGCCACTGACCTCAGCCAAAGAAACCTATGATCTGCAAGTCGCAAGGACTTCGGCAGAGATACATGCCCTCTTAACTACAAATTGCCCTATAAATTTATCGGAAATGTTAAGTCGTATCTTAAACATGTCTGATACAAGTGGCATTGTAAATGTATTTAAGACAGTATTTTTTGGACTGTTAGCACCGTTTTAAGCAGTCCTAGGAATATTTCCAAACTTTGTGCACTCTGTTTTTGGCGGATTGCCTCTCATTTTGGGACTTGCTGCAGGGATACTATTTTTGCTCCTGCTGCTGCGATATGGCAAGTCAATCCACAAGCGACACCCTGTTCACCATGGAGACCACTCTACTGGCGATGAAGTGTTGTGAGCGCATCGTCCAAATTTTGGGACTACCTCGTCTAAGAGAATTGAATACCACATGGTTTCTGTCATTCAGCTCAATTTGGCAAGATTGCATCTTACCTGTTCTACGCTGCCTGCTATGCGGAGAAGAATGAGTGCTAGACACGTCTGACACTCCCATCTGTCATGCCAATGGATGTTGATACTTTGCTTGAACCAATAACGGCCCATTCACTGTGTTGTCCCCAGCGGCTACCAATTCTTATTACGGCATTCATTGAGATCTCACAGACGCAAAATGCCGACGGTGAGGTATGAGAGGAAACATCAGGCCCACAGGTACCATCCAATTTGAACATTGCTAATGCGACCAATGCTGACGGCGATGCTTCACATCTATGTGCGGTTGATCTTCTTAATGAGGTAATCCAACTTTCACCTACAATGATAGACAAATTCTTTACAGACTTAGAAGATTTGATGTTTTCCCCAAACAATAACACTGACTTTTGATTTGGCACACAGTGTTCTGAGAGACTCTGAATTCGACCTTCATTTTTTCAAAACAAAGTTCTAACTTTGGAACTCTTTTTCCTATGATTATTTTTTTTCCAAATTTCTATTTTTGCTCTATTTTGGCACAAACTAATCTGCTTAAAGTAGAACTATTCAGAGAGAACTAGAATTGTTTGAAAAATAAAACTTCCAGAGACAATATTTGACCTTGCCTCATACCAACAGTTATATGTAATATGACATGAAATGGTTTTGGCACCTTTTTATTCTGTATTAATGAGCCACTTCATAAATGTATTTTCGTGATTCATTCAGACAGCATTTTACAAATGTCAAATTTATGCTTAGAATGAAACATTGCTTTAAATGCGTACAGCACCAATGCGCTTTTGTGTACAACCAGTACCATGTTTAGATATGTTTAACATGTTTAGAACTTAGTAATGTTGTACATAATAAAGTGGAGTGGAGGTTGTATGGCGTATTAGATTTTCCGAATGGATTTTCCCGATTCATGCCCTTATATAGGTACAATTCACGTTGCCCTTATATAGGCATAGAAATTAAGCCCCTATTTAGGCATAGCCCATGCAACCCAAATACAGGCATGGCTACTTCCATCCGTTCTACAAAGTAGCAAAGGGTCAAAAAGGAAAAAATGCTCTATGTCTGTCGATCAGTGATCTCAACTGTGGAAGTTGAACAGCGAAATCTATCCCAGGGTACTCTCTTAGTGCATAGAGAAATTCCCATCACATTCTCAACCTGTACCGCCCTACATCATTTGGGAGCCTTCACATTGCAGGTAGAAAATCATACCCTTTGGAAGATTTGGCCAGGTTTAGCCGAATCTACCCGGTATGTCCAAATGTTGGTATGATCTTAACTCGGTATCAGGAGGAAACTGAGTAGCAGTGCTAACTAGTGTAAATCATAAGTGATTAAAGTGCAAAGTATAAAATTGAGTGATAAGGAGGAAAAGGTATTTTAATGAGCACCTCCTTATTCCCAACGCTAAAAAACAGTGCAAAGAGTAGTGTTAACAAATAACTACTAGAATGGAAATTTGGTCGACATGTTTCTGCAGTTTTACCCGGGGCCCATTGGTCTCCTACTGCTTCATCAGGACCTTATATGCTACTGCTAAATGTTATGAAAAAAATATGTGAAATAACAATATTATTATCACCTGTAATTCTCCTATTTTCAAGATCCCGAAAGTATCCAGGAGTTCAAGACAATAGACGGACAGACACACACACAGAGAAGAGAAATGTATACATATCATTAGTGATGAAAATAGGAGAATTTTCCTCCTTATCACTCAATTTTATACTTTGCACTTTAATCACTTATGATTTACACTAGTTAGCACTGCTACTCAGTTTCCTCCTGATACCGAGTTAAGATCATACCAACATTGGGACATACCGGGTAGATTCGGCTGAACCTGGCCAAATCTTCCAAAGGGTACGATTTTCTACCTGCAATGTGAAGGCTCCCAAATGATGTAGGGCGGTACAGATTGGGAATCTGATGGGAATTTCTCTATGCACTAAGAGAGTACCCTGGGATAGATTTCGCTGTTCAACTGCCACAGTTGAGATTACTGATCGACAGACATACAGCATTTTTTCCTTTTTGACCCTTTGCTACTTTGTAGTAGGTAGTTGCATATGCGTAAGGGTTGTAGCATTGACTGGTCGTTAAACATTCCCTTGGACCCCACCCCCCCTTTTGTTTTATACTTACTTCCATCCGTTCACCAAACGTCACAACGATTTCTTGGAAAAACAGCTTAAGCTGTTAGCGACTTCCCCTTGCTTGAATATTGATTGTTCCAAGAACTCAGTTAGTTTTATAATGAACATCTATTCCTTAGGGGTTCATTCATGACGTTCATATGCCCGACTTTACGCTAAACATGGCATTCCTAAACACCTTCAAGGTATAAATATACCTTCATTTGCTATGGCAAAGCACTGTGGTTTGGAACAGTTCGACAACCTACTTGCCCAATGCAGCTCGCTATAGCAAGTGTCGAAGGAAACCGACTCCCCAGCTGACGCACTGATCAGGAAGCTGCCCTCCTTACAAAAACTAAACCTATGCTAAAGACCATACTTAGTTCTTCCCTCGTACTAGACCTAGGTTAGGTACACTGAGGTAGGCGTATTTTAGAAGCACCAGTTGAGTATTTTAGCCTGTGTTATTTATGTATGTATTTTTAAATGGCTTAGAAACCATACAATGCTATTACAGTATTATTTTATAATACTATTTTCGCTGTATGCATTATACTTTGAATTCTGTCTAACGATTGTAGCAGTTCACCTCTCTTGCATGAGAAGCACAAGTTACTACTTGTGTAACGATATATCTGTAAGAGACATTAGTTAGTAATAGATTCCTTACCTTAGAATATCCCCAGGCGTCAGACTGGATCCGGAAACTTTTGCGTAGCAGTACCCATGCGCGTCGGTAGGCGTCGTCTGTGGCTCCGCGTCCGTCGTCGGCGCCGTGAT
Organism: Lissotriton vulgaris; assembly: GCF_964263255.1. Lineage (NCBI taxonomy): Eukaryota > Metazoa > Chordata > Amphibia > Caudata > Salamandridae > Lissotriton > Lissotriton vulgaris. The sequence continues at coordinate 1,079,711,016 of NC_141694.1, read as the reverse complement.
GACGTCGTCGGAGTACTTAGACGCCGCCTCCGCGTGCTGACGTCAGTTCTTAGACACAGCTTTTCCGCGCCAGAAACGCAGAGCTATGCCAAAAACCAACACTGGTGCCTTGAAACTAGAGCCCTGAAAGGGGATGACCTTAACCCTAGATATCGGTTCGCAGAACGGGGAGGATGGGTGGGTCGGTAAGGAATCGATCACTAACTAATGTCTCTTACAGATATATCGTTACACAAGTAGTAACTTGTGCATCTGAAAGAGACATGTTAGTGATAGATTCCTTACCTTAGAATAGATACCCCAGCAATACCAACCCCGGTGGTGGGTCTGCGAACCAATAATCACACCAGAAAGTCCTGGAGGACGGAACGGCCAAAGAAGCCATCCCTCTGGACTTGGCTGTCCAGGCAATAGGGTCTTGCAAATGTGTGCAGCGAGGCCCACGTAGCCGCCTGGCAAATGTCCTGCAAGGGCACACCTCGGCCCAAGGCAGTTGTAGTCTCTGTGGCTCAAGTGGAATGAGCCCTCAGCCCAACAGGGGGTTCCTTCTTTGCCAAGGAGTAACACGCCTGGATACACAAGATGATCCACCGTGAGATGGTCCGCTTGTGTACCGCTTTCCCCTTCTTAGCGCCCACGTAACCAACAAAGAGTTGGTCATCCACCCGGAACTGGCGTGTGCGATCCAGATAGAACGAGAGCGCACGTTTTGGGTCCAGACGGTGGAGCCTCTCTTCCTCTCTTGAGGGATGCGGAGGCGGAAAGTAGGTGGGCAAGGTGATGGATTGCCCAATGTGGAAGGCCGTGACCACCTTGGGTAGGAAAGAGGGCCTTGTCCGCAACACAACCTTGTCCGGATGGACTGAAAGGAAAGGAGGTTTACAGGATAGAGCCTGGAGCTCACTCACTCTCGTGGCAGAGGTGATGGCTACCAGGAAGGCAGTCTTCAAAGTAAGAAGGCGAAGAGGACAGTTGTGGAGCGGCTCTAAGGGAGTGCACATCAGAAATGTAAGAACCAAGTTCAAGTCCCACTGAGGCATCACAAAGGGAACAGGTGGAAACGTGTGTGTGATGCCTTTCAGGAATCTATTGACGATAGGAGATTTGAACAAAGATGGTTGATCAGGCAGCCTTAGAAAGGCTGAAAGGGCAGAAAGATAGCCCTTGATAGTGCCCAGAGCAGAGCCCTGCTGGGCAAGAGAAAGAAGGAAGAGAAGAACCTCAGAAAGAGGGGCAGAGAGAGGATCCACAGCCTTTGCTGTGCACCATGCCACAAATCTGTTCCACCTGCAGGCGTATACCGACTTTGTGGAGGGACGCCTGGCTGCCAGAATGATTGTACAGACTTCAGGAGGCAAGTCAAATGGCCTCAACTGTCGCCGCTCAATCTCCAAGCATGGAGGTGGAGACTGGACAGGTTCGGGTGGAGGACCGACCCCTGCTGCTGCGACAGAAGGTCCTCCTGAAGAGGCAGACGAACCGGGGGATCGACTGACATTCTGAGTAGCTCGGGATACCAGTACCTTCGTGCCCAGTCCGAAGCCACAAGGATGACTTGGGCGAGTGCCGCCTTGGAAATTCCAACGCGCAGAATTGATGACATTGCGCGTTCTTTTCGGTGGCGAATAGATCTAACCAAGGCTCTAACCACTGCAGAAAGAGACCTTGTGCCACGTCCAAGTTCAGACGCCATTCGGGATCCATCATGCACCGGCGGCTGAGTTCGTCCGCCCTGGCGTTCAGAGAACCTGCCAGGTGTTGAACCACCAGAGTCACGCCCTGATGTTCCAGCCATTGCTAGAGGCGCAGAGTCTCCTGGCAGAGGGTCCACGACCCCACCCCGCCCTGTTTGTTGCAGTACCACATGGCGGTGGTGTTGTCTGTGAACACCTGCACTACACTCCCTCGGACAGAGGGGAGGAATGCCTTCAGTGCTAGACGAATCGCCCGCAGCTCCAAAAGGATGATATGGAGCCGGGACTCCACCGGAGACCAGAGGCCTCTGATCTCCGCCTCTCCCATGTGGCCTCCCCAGCCCTTGACGGACGCGTCAGTCACAACTAAGTGCTCCGGTTGGGGAAGGGAGAGGGATCTGCCGCTGACCCAATCGCGGTCCGTGAGCCACCACTGCAGCTGTCTCGCAGTGCCCTCCGAGATCAGGACATGATCGGACAGGTTGCCTTGATGCTGGGCCCACTGAAACTTCAGGTCCCACTGCAGAGCCCGCATCCGCCAACGGGCGTGATGCACCAGAAGGATGCAGGAAGCCATCAGCCCCAGAAGCTGCAGCGTCAACCTGACCGAAACTCGGGATAAAGGCTGAAAGATTGGAATCAGAGCCTGTATATCCCGAACCCGCTGTTCGGGTGGGTAAACCCGAAACTGCGCCGAGTCGAGACCGCTCCAATGAAAAGGAGCTTCTGAGAGGGACACAGGTGTGACTTCGGCACATTGATGGAGAACCCCAGCTGATGCAAGAGGTCTGCCATTGTCTGGAGGTGGCTGATGACTGTCTGGGGCGAGCCCGCCTTCAACAACCAGTCGTCGAGGTAGGGGAAGACTGAAACCCCTAACCTGCGCAGATGAGCTGCGACCACCGCCATCACCTTCGTGAACACCCGTGGGGCGCTGGTAAGGCCGAAGGGGAGCACGGTAAACTGAAAGTGCTCGTGGCCTACCGTGAACCACAGGTAACGCCGGTGGGCCGGCAGGACGGGGATGTGGAAATAAGCGTCCTGCAAGTCCAACGCTACCATCCAGTCTCCTGGGTCCAGGGCAGCTAAGACCTGAGCCAGAGTCAGCATCATGAAGTTCTACTTCCGGAGGAAGCCGTTGACGTTCCGTAGGTCCAAGATAGGGCGTAGGCCCCCTTTGCCCTTCTTGGGTACCAGAAAGTAGTGGGAGTAGCAACCACATCCTACTTCTGGCCCAGGAACGCGCTTGATGGCCCCCTTGGCCAAGAGGGCCGAAACTTCCTCCTGCAGAAGCCGCAAGTGATCCCCCGATACGCGGTGGTATTGCGGTGGCATGGCTTGAGGGGTCATCTCAAAAAGGGAGGGAGTAGCCCCTCCGGACGATCTGCAGCACCCACCTGTCCGAAGGGACAGTGCGCCAGTGAGAGTGGTGATGGCGAACCCTGCCCCCCACTGGCGTCGCATGGGCTGAGAAGCACGGACTAGGAGGGTTTAGAGGTGGATGCTGCGGGGGAAGGTGTGGACTGTCCTCGCCGTTGTCCCCGACCGCCTCCACGGCGATTTCCACGGCCGCCACCGCGCTGGATGTTAGTCTGCGGCATGTGGCTGGCAGCATGTGTGGGGACGCCCCTCCCTTGGCCACGAAAAGAGCGAAAGGCACCCGACTGCTGGCGCGGGGCCGAGAGGCCCAAGGACTTGGCCTTAGCCCTGGAGTCCTTAAAGCGCTCAAGCGCATGGTCTGCCTTGTCGCCAAAAAGGCAACGGCCATCAAACGGCATGTCCATCAGAGTGTTTTGGACATCTGCCGAAAAGGTGGCGGCCCTCAAGCAGGCGTGGCGTCTATCCGCCACCGTTGTTGCCATCGCTCTACCTAGTGAGTCGGTGGTATCCAGCCCACACCGGATAGAATATTTGGCTGCATCCCGACCCTCCACAAGGGCTTGGCCGAGTTTGGCCCATACCTCCAACGGACACTCTGGCAGCACTTCCGCAACTGTCTCCCACAGAGAGTGGGTGTAGCGGCCCAAGAGGCATGCGGTGTTGGAAGACCGCAGTCCCAGACTAAGGGAGGAGAAGATCTTTTTTCCGTACTGCTCCGGCGGAGCCGACGGGAATGCGGTCTGGGAATTGGAGGCCTGGATGACCAGACTCTCGGGGGTGGGGTGGGTGGACAGGAAACATGGGTCGCCCGGGGCCGGGCGGTGGCGTCTGGCAACGTTCCTATCTAAGGGCGAACCCATAGCGGGCCTGGACCAAGTGCCCAAAAGAACGTCAGTCAAGGCCTCATTAAAGGGCAGCAGAGGCTCGGCCGAGCTTGACTGCGCTTTAAGGACCTCAGTGAGGAGGTTAGTCCTCACGGCCGCGACAGGGTGCTCAAGGCCCAAGGCCTTGGCAGCCCTCATCAACACCACACTATAGGTTGCCCCCTCCTCCGAAGCCACGGTTGGAGGGGAGACAAAACCAGTGTATGGAGAGGTGTCCAGGCCACTGGCCTCCCCAAGTTCCCCTGTCCAGTCCTCTTGAGACTGACACTCTCGGGTCAGAGGGTCCTCAGACCCCTCCCAATCCTCCTCATCACCCAATGGGGCCTGTTCATAGAAGTGAAAATCTCCAAACGCCGTCGAAAGCAGCGCCCAGCGGCGCCGTTCCGACGTCGGAACAGGAGCGAAGGAGGCATCGGGGGCAGCGCCGCCCGAGGACGGCGCCGGAGGCGACACCTGATGGACCGACGCCGGGGGGGTCGTAAGGTCCACCAGCAACGATCCAGATCCCAAAGAAGGTCCAGTGGGGTTCTGCGGCACCGGGCCTGAAGGCGCCGGCGGCGTCAGGACCGCTTGACCCTGCAGCGCCGGGCCCAAAGGCGTCGGCGGCATCAGGGCCGAAGCACCCGACCCGCTAGGGGCCCCAGACGGGTCCGCTGGGCCCGAAGGCACCGCGGAGCCCGTCGGAGGAGAGAGGGACCTCATGGCCATGAGGAAGCGATCTCCTCCGGCGTCGCGTCTCGCCCAGGGACCGGAGGGTGTGGAGCGGGACGCGACGCCCGCGACTCCGAAGGAGCCGCGTGGGCGTTGTCACCCGAACCCCCGGCCGCATCGCGTGAGCGTCGGGCGAGTCAGAAGAGCGATGACGTCTCTTCGACTTCTTGTGCTTCTTACCTGACGATGACTTCGACCCGGAGGAGTGGTGCTGACTCTCGGAACTGTGGTGGCTCCGAGCCCGCGACCTGTCCCTTGACCTCCCGTGGGACGAGGACCTCTCACAGCGCAGGCCTTGTCTTCGTGGTTGACGCCTAGACAAGTTAGGCACAGGTGGTGAGGATCCGTGACCGACATCGTGCGGTCGCAATCCTCGCAGTGCTTGAAACCAGGCATCCCTACGGCACCGATCGGAGTCGTAAGACTTTGAGAAATGATCACCCCGACTCTCCCGAACGCTCACTAGTCCCATTTCTATGGCTTTCTCCATGCGGTCACGTGATCGGCACTACCGTGTATTTTATTAGTTGTGTTGAAACGCTGACACGCACAAACCCGCTCACCGAGCACCGCTCAGATGGTAATACAGCCTTTAAACATAGCGGAAACCTTCATGGTGTCCACTCTCGTAAGTAACATCTAGATTCACTTTTCACCGCATGTTTAGTTAAGCGTCACGGTAATGTACTTCGCCACCGCCTTTACCATGTAAAAGCCGTTCGGCTTTTTTAAAGATTTCAACTTGGAATAACATAGTCACGTATCTTATCGGTTACTACAATTATCTCTCACACACCACGCGATAATGTGCAACTCACACTGTTATTGTGCAACTCACACCGTTTCTCGTTTTACTCGCATGTCCTATAGCATTATTCACTATCCATTTACTATTCATTTTCTGTATCATTTAAAGCTTCAGACCCGGAACCTTTGTTTCACTCACGACACACCCCACCACCGGTTCACCGTAACCACGCTCACTTTATTGATTTAATACAGTTCACCAGGAAACATCACCAGCATGTCAAGTATCATTTTGATTTTTGCATTATTTTGATTTTTGTAACATCATACAGACATTATATATGTCACATATGTCGTTCTTTGTAGATGCTCCCAGATGAAGGGTATTAACCCAAAATGCATTGGAGCTGGAGAATATATAAATTGAAAATGGAAAAACTTTATTGATTTCATGAGAAGAAACATGCATCAAAGGATAAAAGTAAATAAAACCTTTTTTCAAATCTAACAAGAATAAACATTTCTTTCAACGATATACGGAGGATAATCACCCCGATACAAGTGTGCCCGAAGGGAGGCCATCAATTTTCAATTGACAAGCACTACCAGTGATAATCCTAGGGAGGACCATCTTGCTAAATATGTAAACATTTTCTGAAATAAGGGTTGGATACTATCTTGTGCCTTTCTATTTAGACCCCCTACTTGCTAATAGGCCTAAATACCTACGGTGAAGGTGTGGTCAAATTTGCAGGGTCTTCCAGTATGTGAGTTAAGTAGCAGTGACTCACTTTTTGACCAATTGATTTGTCCCTAAAGAAATGGTAAAACAGATTAATAATTGACAGCAGGGCCAGAATAGTTGACGGGAGATATGATATTGGGAGTAAAATTTAATCAGCATATAGAATTCGTTTTTGTACAACAGCAAGAGTATTAATGCCCCTTATTTCATTATCCTGCCTATTCCCACTGCTAACCGCTATATTGGTAACAGAAACAGTAGCTTCAAGAGAGGGCAGCCTTGCCTAGTACCATGCAAAACAGAGAACTCGCTTGACATATATCCTTGCATTTGATGTTTGCGGTCAACGATCGGTAAAGTCATTTGACCCTTTCAAAACATGCTAGACCTAAAGCAAATGCTAACATAGTTATATACTAACATTTCAACTCTATGGGATCAAACGCTTTTTCACCAACAAATTTCTTCGGCCTGGTCATGATGAACCTGCCATGCAATATGCTGCAGAGACTGTTTTTAAGCTTTTCCTGAATGTACTACTCTGACACGAATAGAACATTGATATTGACTCTTGCCTGAGAAAGCCCTAGGCTGGCCAGCCATATGAGCAAAACACGTGAAGGCTGTACTTTTTTTTTTACATCAGGCTCAAACCCTGATGGTCCTAATAACTGCATGAAATTAGAAAGTAATATTTGGACATTTATTCCAGAAACAAACTCTCAAGGCAATAGTCAATATCAATGTTCCATTCATATCAGAGTAGTAAATTCAGGAAAAGCTTGAAAATTGTCCCTGCGGTCATGCCCACAGAGACTGTTTTCAAGCTTTTGCAGAACTTTCTACTCTGATATACATGATCGTTGATATGGACTCTTGCCTTGAGATAGCCATTGGTGTGCCAGCCATATGCCTGAAACATGTGCCGGCTGTACTTTTTTACATCCAGCTGAAACCTTAATGACCTTAATAACTGCATATAAATAAGTAATGAATATTTGTACATTTATTCCAGAAACAAGCTACTACCTAGAGGCAAAGCCTATCTTTTCTTAACCATGCATACAGGTGCATGATACATCACTACCTGTTGGTATGTCACATGAATGTATCTTTTTCAGTAGACTGTGGGACGTTGAGAAGTTATCTACACAGGTTCAAGTCTCATATATGCAAGATATTAATGTTATGGTCTCTACGTCGAGGGTGTAGGAGCCTCTATGTATCTACGAAGGAGTGATCTTATACCACATCTGACAGTAGTCCTCTTTCTCATCCCTAACCAAAATCAGGCCTATCAAATCTGACAAGCACTGTGTCTGTAGTGAGTCGTCACCCACAATAAGTTAGGATCAACCACAGTCTCTCAATAGCCTAGAAAGCCTGTGCAGGAAAGTAGTCTTGCTTCCATTTAGGGCATACACACTTCTAGAGTTTCTTGCTGGAACTTAAGGTTGATCAATACATATCTCTCTCCTGGATCTCTCTATACTTTTAATATATGATAATGGACACATTTATGGAGAAGCACCACTATGAAACCCTTTCTGTAGGACAACCTCCCTTATTCCCCAGTAGGTCCACCTATAGCATTCAATCAATCAATCAATCAGGCGTTTGTTAAGCGGGACTACTCAGCCGTAAGGATCTCAAGGCGCTGGGGGTAGGAGGGTGTAGGGTCCAGTCCATCAAGTTGGGGGTCCAGTCCATCAAGTTGGGGGTCTGTCATGCATGAATAACCTTGCCTACTCAGTCTTGTCTGAGTTTGTCCACTTCTGAAGTAGATAGATGCGTTTCCTGTGTCAGCACTATTACTAGGTGTTTTGTTGCTAAATATGTCAAAGATTTATTTTCTTTTTATGTAATATGCCATGTCACTGACATACATTGAAAGGGTGACCATATTTCTGTCCATTGCTATACAAGGGCGTAGTTAGTATGTGACCTATAAATAGGAGCTAGGATCCCATTCTTCCTTTGTCCTGATGGGTTAAAGGTCTGAGAAAGAGACTACTGCTCCCGAAAAACTATATGCCAGATAAGATTATTAGTGATAGGAAGGGGGAGAGGTCTGGGTTAGGGCTAGACCCATAACTACTGTAAAGTATGTATTTGTCTGTCATTTATAATGATTAATCTAGTTTTTATAATTGCGATGTGAAGTTGTGATTGCAATGATTTTAAGTAATCAAGCAATAAAGATTTATACTATACTGTCACTGAAACTATATGTGCAATCTTACTCTTGAAACACAGAGCTTTAAAGAGACAACATTTTCTATGTCTATTAATTCTTAATTCAAACAGGCATGTTTTACTGTCTTAATAAAGCTGTATCCTTTGGGGAGGGTATCCATTAATCAAAAGAAAGAGGGTTAAATAGCAAACATTCTGGGTATTCGCCATTTCAGATATCCAAATAGTGGGTTACATAGGTCAGAGAGAGAGGTGAGCAATAGGTTACATGACTGTGATGATAGAGAAGTTTCACATAAAAAAATCTGACAGCTAGAAAGAGCACTTATGCCTCATACCCCAAAGGCTAAAGTTCATCCTGCAATAACAAAAGAGAAAAAAGGGTTGGCAATTAGTGTTGATTGATTCTTACCCACCAACAGCATTATAATACTGAGGTCCCTCCAGAAGTAGCATGTATTAAGTCTTTAAATGTGCTCTTGATTTGTCTCTGTCTCTTTTAGGTTCTCCCAGGTGGCCCACATCTGACCATTTCCTTAGAACTGCTCCATATTCACTCAGTCAACCCCTTCCGTACAGTTCATTGCCTGTTTCCAGACTTGTGAATTGTCAATCACCATATTTTGGGGGTTCAGTTGTCACTTCCATGTTGAGCTCCTCCAAGTTTGTATAAATTCTTCAACACTTACATTGATTGTCAGTAACATAACAGAAGGTGCCTTATATCCTTTTTTCTGAGTCTTGGACAGGGGCTAGAAAACTCCCTCGCTTCCCTGGCGACTCAGCAGAGAAATCTATTTCAATTGAAATGTCTTAGCCCTGAAACCTGAAAGGACCACTTCACTCTTTGGCCAGTCCTATCACCTGCCATGCCTGTTAATGGTGATCTAAGAAGACAATGAAGGGCATTGGTGTATTGTGGCATCTGGTGCCTCTAATTCAGATCATGTGTCCTCTCTGAATTTTCACCAGAGGGTGGAAATTACATATTAGGGCTTTGTGCCAAAATATAGGTATCAAAGTTAGCATGTCTCGTTTTTCAAGGCCCTTGTGAACTACCATAATACACACATCATTATGTTAACTCCTACCTTCTAACTCCACCACTTTTTTTTTATGGAGATCCCAAAACTCTTGACCCCAATCAGGTCTTTTATCAATACAGCCTTTTTTGAAAAAGTGCCAGGTCAGCACAATTCATTTTAATTTCTGTGCTGTTGCCACTATACTGCCTCTTACTTTCCCGCTAGCATTTTTAAGCAAGGTTTGTTCCCTTATCAGCATGTTGAGAGTATTGTCAGGCGCTTCTAATGAACCTGACACTTGCACTGTGGCTTTCGTGCTCGATCCATCTGGTGCTTCCCAGAAAGCACTTGGTTCTGAGCCACTGCAGATCTGAGAGGTCAGCCAGTCCATCAAACCTACTTTGTTTCGCATTATTTCAATGCATAAAAAGTACAGATAAAAAACAAGTTACAAGCCATTACCTCAATAAAATCCATATACGGCTTACACCACATAAAATAAGTCCATAAATTCATAACTTCATCAGTGTCAGATAAAATAATCTATTAAAATGCAATTATAAGGTTAAACGTCTTCTACAAGCCACTACCCACAAATAGGAAGCAAGGCAAGAGAGTAACACACATAGGGATCTGGTAGCTGTTGTATAAAGTGCAACGCAGGCTTATATTGAGTGAAATTGTATTACCATAACATGGGCACTAACAGAGCTTTCCTTTGGGGACGATAGAAAGTGCAAAAAAAGAGAATATGTAGTGTTGTTTGAGGTGCTCTATCTTTTCATGGGCATGGAGGTATATTGTTCACAGAACAAGTGTTACCTGGGAAACCATACATTAAAGGAATATAGTCCATCCTGAATATGATCAAGATATATATGCTGTGGGTTCTGTACAAATGAGAGATATGCATGTTATATAGTTTTGGCCGTGGGAAGGCTATATGCAATTATAGTTGATGTATGTTTGTTTCTTTCCACACTATCATTTGTAGCTTTCTCCAAAAATATATTTTTTAGTTTTGCCTTTGAAAATGAGGTGAACAACTATGGGAACTCTTATAGATATTGAAGACCTAAATCAGACATAGTGTTCTTAACATAGTTTAACCACGGGATCCTTTCGGTGTAGTCCAATTTTAAACAATCCCTCAGGATCACCTCGTAAATTGTAAGCATTGACTTGACCAAATACAGAGCCATAGCATGAGGGGGTAGTCTAATTACATCTTCGAAATAGGGTAAAACCAGTTCTGCGTGCGATAAATAATTTGCCCAAGTGCGAGAAGCGGAGGCAATGTCCTACAAAAGGCGTCCTCAACAAGTTGGAGCAGAGCTGGGTCTACCATACCCCAGATAGATGCCCCATATGTTGCACTTTCCAGCATTTTTCGTGAATAGATATATATTATTTCTGGCACAGGCTTGGAACCCAGTTTTGTAGAAAGATCAGCCAAAGCCCTAATCCCATTTTCCAAAAGGGTCATTCTAGTTAGTAGCATCTTTTTCCACGATAACTTACTATCAAATGTTACTCCCAGATAGGCAAATTAATCAACCACTTCCAGCTTCTGGTCCTCTGAATGAAAATTAAAAGACTTTTTAGGAGGAGCACCGGCAATTAAAACACAAGATTTCAAAACATTTATACTCAGGTCTAGGCTATCCATAAGCTCAAACAATCCTGCATGAGTTTCTGTAGCGCAATTGGGGTCCTGACCAGTAACACTGCTTCATCTGCATATAGAAATATGGGTAAAGGGGATGATTCTACATAGGAAATATCCTTTGTGGAGCGGTCTAGAATTGCCTCTAGTCCATTCGTGTACAGAGAAAACAGGAGTAGGACCAGTACACAACCCTGTCTTACCCCCTTCCCAATGCCCTTGTTCGTTCTCCACTCTTACCATACCAGACAGATGCAGTCGCTCCCATATACAGCTGTCTTATAAAGGCAATAATAGGGGGATTCAGACCCATTTCAGCCAATATTACCCTTAATTTACTATGGGATACACAATCAAGGGCAAATGATAAATCCACAAAAGCCATGTATAGTTGGCCATCCTCAGCTAAGGTGTATTTAGAATTAATCATGATCCGATTTAGATACTGATCAATCATGCCCTTTACTTTTCTAAAACCATACTGGGCCGATGCTAATATAAATTTTCTCTTGAGCCCAGTACTCTATCCTGTTTAAAAGCACCCTTCCCATTAATTTTGCAGTACTATCAATTAAAGAGATGGATCAATAATTGTTTGGCTCTGCCATCCTTCTTATAAATAGGGACAATAACCAATTGCTTCCAAGAACTGGAAGGACCAATCTTAGATGCCACATTAAAAAAACTGGTCAATAATGGCCCAGAGTGCTTTGGTTTCGAGAAATCTATGCCAAAGTTAAATTGATTTCTTCTACCTGGAAAATTAGATCTGATTCTCGTTGAGACTCTGTACATGGACCAGAGTTCCTATTTACAACATGGCTTTTAAATATATACTGTAAGTGGGATACCCAACCTTCTTCATTAATATGTGAATCTAGGGTTAGAGCCCTCTCCTGCTTTAAATGGGGGCCCTTCAACACTCTCCAGAACTCATATGAGTCCTTTCTGAGGAGGGACAATCTCTGATTTTCTTATACCTTGACATTTAGTTCTCTTACTCTTCTCTCTCTTGCTCTCTTATAACTTGCTCGCAGGAAACATAGACATCCCTTATCCCTCTGGGTTTCTCGTAAGGCATTATGTAATCTGGAGGCACCTATCAAGCAGCTGTGATCAAACCACAAGGTTTGGGTCCTAGCTTCCTTAGGATAGCGTGTTAGGTTGCTATTAATCCCTCCCATGATTTTCTTGAAAGCTGATAGTATCTGATCAGGTGGAGCGCCTATATTAAGGCAGGTCATAAACTCAGACTATTTCTCAATGAGTAGACTATGGAGGAAGTCACATTCGACCACCTTATCCCATTTTAGGATGTACCCATTATTTCTTGCATGAATCAGCTTTGATACCAAATCTAACTTACTACAGGGATTAAAGTCCCACCGAATTTGACATGCCAGATAGACATGGTCTCTAAAAACAGTGAATGACACACTTTTGTTATGAAGCCTATCACTTAAGGATTCCGAAGCAAATATAAAACCAGTAGTGGAGCCTAAGTAAGGGCATCCGAATGTTCTACCCAGGGTTCCTGTGCTGTCATTTGTACTATTTTCAACCCCCATGTTCCAGACAACTAAGATCCTGTTAAATGCCTCCCCATAAGTGGAGTGGTAAACGTGTACAATTTGAACACCACAACCGTCTGTAACCCTGCAAGCTAAACTATCCATTTGATGGCACGCCCCAATATTAAAATCACCCACCCATAAAATCCTTAGTGTTTTCAAATGGCTGGCAAAAGCTTTCTCAAGGACTTTCTTTAGCTCTTCCACAACATAGTATAACTATAACTTTAGAATTTCTAATGTTTGTATAGTTGAAGTTTGGCTTGAATAAAAAGAATAAATACTGTTTTCCTAACTTAAACAAACGTTTCCAGAGGAGTAGTGTTGATTGGAGAGGCGTATAGTGGAATAGCTTAAATTACAGTTTTATACACAGAGTACAAAACCATACAATGTAGTGTTGTAAAGTGGAGTGGAGTAAATTGAGTAGTGCCGAGTGTATGAGCATACAGTGGAGTGGCATAGACTGAGGTGTCATAGAATGCAATGGCAGAGTATAATAGCATACAGGGGTGTCGAGAAGAGTGGTGTACAGTGGATTAGCGTAGGGTCTATTTGGGTACAGTGTAGTGACTTAGAGTGCAGTGGAATAGAGCGTAATAGTGTAGAGTGGAGTGACATAGGATGGAGTGGGATGGAGTGGCATGGAGTGGAGTGTGTTAATTGAATCAGATTTAGCATAAAAATGTGCAAACAGATGTATATGTAAGGTGGCAGGAATATACATTATGAGGTGTAAAATGTTAATTGTTAGTAGTATGTGAGAGTAGTGCAAGTAGTGTTGAAACTACACGTTTTTAAATACGAAGCTATATATTGTGCGTTGGTGTACTACTGTAAGTTTACAGTATACACTTGTACATGTGGTTGAGAAGTCATTATGTTATTTGCTAATGGTTGTATTTTCCAATAGGTAAAAGGCAGCCATGTAGTTTTTATCGCAGCTCTGCTGAGGTCTGTGTTTTGCTGCGTTCTATGTTAGTATCTTAGATATAAGTAACCATTAGTTTTCATTGTTGATCACTAACTATTACCATTTTAATAATGTGGTGAGAGGTAGAGAAATGTATTCATAATGTCCTATATACTTTTATAGCAGTTGAGAGAGAACTGCTAATTTTTTGTAAGTAGAATGGTATTTTGGAGGTATTGCCATGGTACGCAGTAGCCTTGTTGTCAACCAACCCCGCTGGGTGTGGCCTTTGTCCGTGCACAGCAATGTGCTCTCCACAGGGCCAAGCCTGTGGCTGGGCCCTGTGCCCAACTCGCCCCGCCCCCCCCTCCCCCCACCACCGCTGGCAGCCAACCTCACGAGCCAACAGTAGCCCAAGGGTTCCAATCCCTCAGGGCCACAGGACATTAAAATGAGGAAGGGGCAGTGGGGCCATCCAAGCCTTATTAGGCTCCTGGGACCCCATCCACCTGGGCCACATGTCATTGTAAAGGGGAGTGGGACTGTGCGGCACTCCACCCCAAGACTATAGTGGCCTGGGGCACCCCATCTCTTGAGGCCTCTCTAAATTATAGGTGGGTGCCCTAGTGCTTACCTGGGGAACCCACTAAGCAGCAAACTGGGGACCGCAGGGGAAGTCTAATGGGCCTGCAGCTCTAGCTGGCTCCTTGCATGGTACAGGAGCCAGGACTACTCCCACCCCAAGCGAGTGGCTATTTATACTTACTCCCTTCGAGCAGGAGCAATATCGGAAACAGAAGTCTGCTTCCACCTGGCGGGAGAATGTTTAAATCTCCTGCCGCTTGGAAGCAGACTTGCTTCCCTGCCAACACTCCTAAAGGGAGGGAAGGCATGTTTGCTCATGCTTGGTGGGAGGTTTAAAAATACTTTCACTAGACGGGATCAAACATATGTTTCCCTGCCGGCATCAGGGTGGGCACGGAAACTACTGTGCCCTGGGGTGGGCTCCCTTGGACACAGCCACTAAGTAGGCCCCAGGGGATGGAGTCCCTTGGGCCTTTAGAGGCTCATTGGGGGAGCTGTGTGGGCCCCCTCCCTTTTAAGTAGTGTTATGACCCTGGGAAAGGGGTAATCTTCACCTTTTAAGGCTCAGGGAGGGGAGCTGGACAGTCCTTTCTCTTTTTTGTATTAATTAGACTTTGGTGGATGAGGTTTCCGGGCCTCTTAGTGTCTTGGGAAGGCGGGCCATGCACCCCCTTCCCTATTTTAAAGATAAATGCTCTGACCGACCGGGCTCTGTCCCACCCGGATTTCTTTTTTGTACTCAAGCGGAAGCCTGTACTTAAAAAAAAAAAAACATTGCTGAGGATCCGCAAATCCACTGCAGATTTGCAGCAAAATCAAAAAAAAAATTGGGCCCCAGACAGGGTCCACCTTAGACCCCACCACCAGGTCTAGGGGCTCGGGCATCCCTATCCTCCCAGTTATGTCTTTTATTTGCAATTTTGTAGGACTCAGTCTGAGTCTTGATTCCTAAAATGGCTGCCCCAAATTGTAGTCGATGAGGTGATAGTCAATTAGATCTCAGCAGCAGAGCTCTAGCGTCCATGGAGCCTCTGCATTGTGAAATATGCAACATTTTTTTGCCCTAATTGTTCAAAAATTACTGAATGGATTTACACCAAATCAAAAAAGCACTCATTCAGGATAAAGATCTAGCTTTCTGCAAAAGTTGGTGCAAATCTGTTCTGCTGTTTGAGCTGTGGTGGTGTCTAAAGTTCTTGAGAAAAAATGAATGGGTAAAAACTATTTTGGGACCACCCCTTTTTTTGGTTCCCATTTTATGGCTCACCATGAAACTTTCCAGTTAGGAGTAGAGGTGAAAACTGTTAATTTCATGAAGATTTGTGAAATCGCACCAAAGATATAAGAAGATAAAAAAATACAATTCCTATTGAAACACGATCCTAACTGTAACTACCGCCATTGGGATATTTATATAGCTGTTTTTGACTAAATAAGCATTCACTCTAAAAGGAATTGGGCTCAGCATTGGTTTTGGTTATTGTAATACCACGGATGGATGTTACGGGGGCGCAAGTTATAGTTAGGCTTAGCAAACTATAACTGCTGAATTTCTCTAGTTTTTTATGAGTGAAATGTCAGCCTAACTGTAACGTCCCGGTAACCTTTGTTTTTTTCCAGTGAATTTCTAAGGTTTTTTAAAATGCTAATTCATATCTACAATGTCCCTGTAACCTTTCTTTTTTTCAGTGAATGTCAATGTTTTTTAAAGTAGTAGCTATGTTTGCAGAGAAGCGGGTAGGGGGGCTCTAACCAGCTTTCAGGAATTCCGCTGTGTAGGGCTTACAGTAGGTACCAGGATGGCCATTTGGCTCCCAAGGTCCCTCTCCAGCCAGGGTTCTTCATCTCCCAACAAGTAGTGTACCAGGAGTCATGTTTGCAGAGTGGTGGAGAAAGGGATCATTCCTCTGATGACTTCTCAGCAATCCTGCGGTGTGGGACTTACTGGAGGTAACAGTAGAGGTAGTTGGGGGCCAGTTACCCCTCCCATTACCTCCAGTAAGTCCCATACAACAGGACAGCTGAGATCTGATAGCAGGCCGCACCCCCTTTGTCACCCACTCAGCAAACTGGCCTCCTGGTACACTATTAGTAGGAGGATGAAGTCCCCTTGGCTATTGAGGGTCCTTGAAGGCAAACTACCCTTCCTGTTACCTCCAGTAAGGCTCACACAACTGGATTGCTGAGAGGTGGTCAGAGGCCATGCCCCATTTCTCCACCACTCTGCAAACGCGCCTCTGGGTGCACTGCAGCTTAGGGAAAGAAGTCCACTTTAGTCCAGACGCCCTCAGGAGGCAAGGGGTCATCATCCCCCCACCAGTAGTGTGCCGAGAGGTGCATTTCTAAAGTAGAGGAGAAAAGGGCGTGGCCTCGGACTACCTCTCAGCAATACCACTGTGTGGGGCTTACTGGAGGTAAGAGAAGGTCTTCTTCGCCCCTAAGGACCCTCAGCAGCCAAGGACTTCATCCCTCAGCCAGGAGAGCACTAGGTGGTGCATTTTGCAGGGTAGTGGAAAAATGGGGCAGGGACTCCCGCGAGTTGCAGTTTTTTCATTTTGTAAAATTTTTTACAAAGGCGTGGCCCCTTTTCCATGGACCATTTTGGGCCCGGGGTCCCCATTCCCCGGGCCTGATTCTTTAAAAAAAAATGTTATAAAAAAAACAGGAGGAGGGCCGCGCGCTGCCCCTCCCGGGGTGATTTTGATTCCGGGGATCTCATCTCCCGGGCTTTATTTTTATTTATTTTTGACATGGGTGGCCCCCTCCCCAGGTCTATTTTTGACCTTGGGACAATATCCCCAAGGGCAGGCCTTCAACAGTTTTTTTTCTGGGGAGGGGGGGCCAGTGCAGCCCCTTCTCTGGGCCAATATTGCCCCGGGGATCCCATCCCCTGGGGCATGGCCACCTTGTTGGGGACCGGAAGAGAAGCCTGAAGGCCCCTGTGGTCCCTGCCCACTCCCTTGAACTTCCTACCTCGAGTTTCATCACACTCGACCTGTGCACTGTTGCAAATGTGATTTACTTCAATTGCAAATCAATTTTAAACTATCTTTAACTTATTTCTAAAATAATAATCTCAATGATCTTGCTCTTCAAATCTTAACATTTAACAAAAATGATTCCCATACACATTGAAGCTTGTAATTTAGCTTTATCATTGATTCATAAATCATATAAATGTTTTCAACATGGTTTTCAAATCATACACAGACAATTTTCAAAATGTCATTTACATCATTTCTTGTTGATTCCAATAGATGCCAAATGCATTTCGAGCCCAGAGGGGTTCTTCTTCAGGGGCCTGAAAACTGAACATATATAAAACTTAATTGTCAGCATTTATGAAACTGTAATTTCTTGAATCTTTCAACTGAAAAGCTTCCAAACTTTTGCAAATAACACGATATTCTCTGCATCTCCAAATTTGTTCATTTTTACACAGAAAGTAAAAGATAAAAATGAATGTAAAAAGATGTGTTTTCTGTTCTTATAACCCCTTCACCCCACCCTGCGTGCTCTTTAAAACAAAACACGATTACTCACTCGGAACCAGTTTTCCAAATAACCTGTTTTCCTAAAAAAGCCGAAAAAACAAGAAAACATCACTCAAACTTTCTACCAGCTAAGTTCTAATCCTCCATCGTCTGCTTGCACCATGGTCGCTTACCTCTGTTACGCTCTGAGTGCCTTTCCCTTCTCAACAACGCGTGAATTCAGACTTTCCTCTCGTGACACCCTGAAAAAATACTCAAGATGAAGACCGGCTAGAAACTTTAACTGGGCGCAGAACCTCCCGCAATCCTTTCTCACAACCCTACGATGAACCTACTACGTACCTTCGTCAAAGCTCTCTGATTCACATGAACACCGCAACTGTGGAGCGATCAAACACCTCTCTTTCGTGCCCAGGTTAAAACAGCCCTGCCGCCGGAAATTCAATCTGCCGAACGCGTCAACACTAACGATGGACTACACACCTCCTCAACTGCGGGCGCCATCTTAAAGTAGTTATTGCAACTTCCGATTCAGTCTAAACATCTCTCAAATATCTCTCTTCCGGGTACATAAAAACTGTAGAGGACTAACTACGAACGGCAACTAAAAATGGTTGTCAAAACACACCCTACTAATGCCAACCTATGTGTCAAACGTTAATCCTTAGTGCTCGTGCTTCAAAGAATTTAGAGAAAAATATGGAAAAATAAAAAGAAATAGGGAGAAAATAAGTGGTGAAAAAAACACAAAATAATTTTGAACTGCATAACACGATGCTCAATGTTTCCATACATTTTGTTGATACAAAAACAGCATACACCAACCCACAGGCTCAGTGTTACGAATCTCATACCTCTTCAGATCACAAAAAGCATATATAACCTACTTTCTCATTAAGACCCCTGGGTTCCTGCGTTCCCAGACGTTTAATCCAATAAATCTCCCTTTGAAGCAGAGATCTGGTGAGATCCATGCCTTCATGTAGTTTAATTTTCTCCAGAACTGAAAACTGAATCTGGGCTATGTTGTGCTTACTCTCAATCCAATGCTTCGCCAAATTGCTTTTAATGTTTTGGTTTCTGATTGTGCTTTTATGTTCCGAAATACGGATTTTAAGTTTTCTCTCAGTTTTTCCTACATATAATTTCTCACATGGGCATTTTATATAGTACATCAAATTGTTGGAGTTGCAATCACAATCATGATATAGAGAGATATCTTTTCCGGTATGAGGATGGTGTAAGGTTGCCCCAATTATTACGTTGTGACAATGGACACAACTAGCACATAATTTTCGTTTGTCTGGTGCTGTCATTAATATTAAATAGATTTTTGAGAAAAGATTCCTTGAAAATCCGGTTCATTTTGCAACAATTCCCAATGGCGGATTACAATATACTTTATCTTCTGAGAACTTGTTGAGAATTTAGACACAAATACATGTCTATCCACGCTCTTTTGGGGTTTTTGTTTGAGTAAATTGTCTCTGTCAAACGACAATATGCGATGTTTTGCTTTCTCTTTAACCTCTTGTGGGTAGCCCCGTTCCACATAGTTTTGATGTTGAAATTCCAAATGTCTTTTCAAATCTTCTGTATCAGAACAAATTCTTTTTATTCTCATATACTGTGAAAAACGGCAAGTTATTTTCTAGATTTTGGGGATGAAAACTTTGGAACAATAATGAGTTGTTGACATCTGTTTCTTTTCGAAAAACTTCTGTGTGAATCTTTGATGTCTTAAGTCTAATGGCTACATCCAAAAAAGAAATCTCATTCTCACTGATGGTGTGAGTGAATTTAATTTGTTCAACACACTGGTTCAATGACAGTATTTTTTCCTCTAAACGTTCTCTGCTGTCAGTCCATAGAACAAAAATGTCGTCAATAAACCTGCAATAAAAAATTGCATGTTCTTGCCACTCTTTGTCACTGAAAATAAAGTCAGATTCAAATTTTGCCATAAAGGTATTGGCGTACGCAGGTGCGCCTGCGAACCCCATGGATGTACCGTTCTGTTGAAGAAAAAACTTAGCATCCCATTGAAAATAACTATGATATAGAAAGAAATGAAGACGTTCCAAAATAAAAACCTTTTCAGCTCTGATAGTTGGTTGGTTCAACAAAGCCCATTCCACAGCTTCTAGACCAGATCTGTGTGGGATTGATGCGTACAAAGATTTGACATCTATTGTACACAACAACATATTCTTTTTTGGTATGATTTTCTTCGGTTTCAATAAGAAATCTTTGGTGTCCTTGACATAAGAAGGCCATTGTTGTACAAACGGCTGTAAGAATTTATCGATGTATTGTCCAAGTGGCTTGAAAATGGTTCCACATTCTGTCACGATCGGTCTCATGGGTGGGTTGTGTAAGTTCTTATGAACCTTTGGAAGCATATAGAGACGTGGTCTCCTTGGATGTTGAATGGATAAAAATTGTTTGGTTGCTGAGGAAATATGGCCTAGATCATGTACCTGATCAAGGATAATTTGAAGTGTTGACTCTAATTCTTCTGTGTGATCTCTTTCAAGTTGAAAGTATGTTAATTTGTCTAATACATTATCATCAACTTTTTGGTGGTAACATTTTTTACCCAAAACAATGATGGCTTCTCCCTTATCTGCTTTTTGAATGACCACTTTGTCATTTTCATGAAGACCTTTTAAAATGTTCCTGTCCTGGACTGAAAGATTTTTCTTTCTTGATATGCGCATGTTGAGTTTTTCAAAATCATTCTGCACCGATTTTTCAAATGCATCTAATATTTTGTGTGACACTGGAGCTTGGTATTTGGAATTCGGTCGGAATTCCAAAAGCTCTGTTTCTTCTTTTTCTGGTTGTTTTGGCACAATGCTGGTAAAGAAATGTCTTAATTTCAGAACTCTCATGAATTTAAATAGTGCGATTTCACTCTCAAGAATATTGGTGTCATATTTGGGGACAAAACCCAAACCTTTGTTTAAAACCCTCAGCTCGTCTGGTGTTAACTCAGATTGAGAAATGTTGATAACTAAGTTTGTCTGTGACTCCTTGTGCGAGCTCCTTGTGCTGCCTCTACGGGTTTTCCTGCCAGTTTTGTTTTCTCTGGTGATTGGCTTGAGTCCACTGCCTGTCCACTCCCTGCCTATTGTGGGAGCTGGCATTACTTTTGGACAGAGGGAGCTGCTAACATGATCCTCCCTCTGTCCAAAAGCAATTCTGCTCCGCTTAGTGGAAGCAAGAGCATTTTTTATGCTCTTGCTTTCATGAAGCAGACCAGAGTTTGCTATGGCTTATTAAGCCATAGCAAACTGCAATGTCCCGGGGGTGGGCACCCTGGGAAAGTGCTGGAGCTGGCCCTGGGGGGGTGGTGGTCCCCAGGGCCATGCAGAGCTCTAGGTGGAGGCCCCCCTCCCATCTTCTATATAGCCCCGGGGTGGTGGTGGTCCCCAGGGCTGGGGGTCCTCAACGCACTCCCTTCATAAGTGTATGTGTGCCTCTGGGATGTGGTGGTACCCGGGGTGGGGGTTCCATGAGGCCACTCCAAATAATGTAAATAAGCTCCGTGGCGGTTGCTGGGTCAGGGGGGTCCACATAATAGAAAATAGCCCCGGAGGTGCGATCCCCAGGGCAGGGGGGTCTGTGAAGACCCCAAATTGTTTCAAAAGCCCCAGGGAGGTGGCTGTTCCCAGGCCTGTAGCAGGCCCAGTAGATCCACCAGCATTAACATTGTATAGTGCCCTGTGGAGGTGGTGGTCTTGTGGACTTTGATAAGCCCTAGGAGGGGGGCCGCGCACCGTCTTCCTTTATTAATCATATGGCCCCGGGACCTGGCCCACCTGGGGGTTATGGTAAAGCAAGCATGGGAGCCTGAGCTTGCTTTTTGTTTTAAAATGCTTTTATGCTGTGGCGGGATCCCAGGGGACCCCAAGACCATGGCTTGGGGGTCAGGTTATTCCTACCATGCCCCATTTTCTGTATTTTCACTTTTTTGGGGGACTCGGTGAAGACGATACCCAAGATGGCTGCCACTACTTACTGGTTGAAGTGTTGTCAGCCAATCAGAACAGCACATTTCCCTGCACAAGTTGTCTTTGTTCACACAGACTTCACAACCAGAGATATCACTGTAATTTTAAACTTACATTTCTCAAAAACTACTGAACTAATCTTTACCAAATAAGCATAAGGCGCTTCCTTGAACCAACATCTACCTCCCTGCCAAATTTGGTGTAAGTCTGTTTAGTGGTTCGAGCTGTAGGTGTGGCTAAAGGTTCCTATTGGAATTAACATTCCAAACGTACTCTTTCTTGTTTTCTAAATTCTCGATCCCCACTGCATGGATCAGCCCCAAACTTACCATGACAGCCAGAACCTACCTTGACACTTTATTTTGGAAAGTTTCATGAAGATTGGTCAAATGATGCCAAAGTTATGAGCAAGTCTTATCTACAAATGCTAGGCTCTCCTATAATCTGTGTCGGGGTAGCAAACTTCTTAATTGGGGCGATTAGACTTAGGAATAGGATGACGCAGAGTTAACCCCTCTGTAAGAGGGGTTAACAGCTGTAAGAATTTATCAATGTATTGTCCAAGTGGCTTGAAAATGGTTCCACATCCTGTCACGATCGGTCTCATGGGTGGGTTGTGTAAGTTCTTATGAACCTTTGGAAGCATATAGAGACGTGGTCTCCTGGGATGTTGAACAGATGAAAATTGTTTGGTTGCTGAGGAAATATGGCCTAGATCATGTACCTGATCAAGGATAATTTGAAGTGTTGACTCTAATTCTTCTGTGGGATCTCTTTCAAGTTGTAAGTATGTTAATTCGTCTAACACATGGCTCATCAACTTTTTGGTGGTAAATTTTTTTATCCAAAACAATGATGGCTCCTCCCTTATCTGCTTTTTGAATGACCACTGTCATTTTCCTGAAGACCTTTTAAAATGTTCCTGTCCAGGACTGAAAGATTCTTCTTTCTTGATTTGCACATGTTGAGTTTTTCAAGATCATTCTGCACCGATTTTTCAAATGCATCTAATATTTTAGGAATAGGATGATGCAGAGTTAACCCCTCTGAACAAGTTGGCAGTATCTTTACGCTCATTACCACTCAATGTAACATTACAGTCATTAAAGTTGTTTTTTATCCTTCTTTTGCATAATACTTTAATGGATTTTAAGCACATTAAGACATGATTTGCTAATGGATTTATATGATGTTTTATGCTGATTTGCGTTGCACTTTTATGGCTCCAATCAGCCGAATAAAGTTGATTTTAACTTTGACTATAAGCAAGTCAAAAAATGCTTTGAAAAAAGGTTGCAGGGACGTTATAGTTAGGCTCAGATTTTACTCATACAAAACCAGTGAAATTCAGCAGTCATAGCGACCTGAGCTAATTATAACTTATGCTCCAGCAATGCACTGTTGATGAACTCACATATTTTATCACTCATGACAAGTCAGTGACAACACTGATGACATCATCCAGTGAGTGTGTCTCAAAAAAGTTTCTTAGAGTTAAAGGTATATACTAAGCTACTGCATACGTTAAATTACCATTCGTTCTTTTCTACTAATGAGTAATACTGTTTCTAACATGTCATCTGAGTGGCTGTTTTACTGTCTGTATCAGTGGATGAGTGGATGTCTGAGTGGCTGCATGGGTGTGTGAGTGGCTCTATGGATAAGTTACTGGGTATATGAGTAGCTGTATGTGTGAGTGAGTGACTGTGTGAGTGGCAGTTACGGTGAGGGAGTGGGTGTGGGAGTGGCTGTAGGGGTTTGTTTGTGGCTGCATAGGTATTTGAGTGGGTGTGTAAGTGGATGAACGGGTGACTGAGTAGCTGTATGAGTAGCTGCATTGGTGAGGGAGTGAGTGTTTGAGTGGCTGTATGGGTTAGTGAGCAGCTGTTTGAGTGTGTGTATAGGTGAGTGTGTGTGAGTAGCTGTTTTAGAAAGTGAATGTCTGTGTGTGTGGCTGTTATTGTCAGTAAGCAGGTGTGTAAGTCATAGTAGAATGTGTGAGTGGGTATGTAAGTGGTTCTGTTGGTGTATGAGTGGTTATATGGGTGAGTGAGGGACTGTATCAGTGGCTGTATGAGTAAGGGAATGGGTGTGTCAGTAGCTGTATTAGGAAGAGGCAGTGCGAGTTGCTGTATGGGTGAGTGTGTGGGTGTATGAGTATGTTTGGTGTGTGAGTAACTGTAGGGGTGAGTGAATGGATGTGTGAGTTTCTGTATGTGTAATTGAGTGTGTGTGTGTGTGTGTGTGTGTGTGTGTGTGTGTGTGTGTGTGTGTGTGTGTGTGTGTGTGTGTGTGATTGTCTCGAAGGTTATATGACTGGGTGTGTAAGTGTCTGTATGACAAGTTGTGTGAGTAGCTGTATTGGCGAGTGAGTGGGTGTATTAGTGACTATGGGTGAGTTAGTGAGTGTGTGAGTGGCAGTGTGAATGGTTATATGAGTGGCTCCATGGTTGAGTAACTGGTTGTGTGAGTACTGGTATAGGACTGTTAATGGTTATGTGAGGGGTTGTGTGAGAGTGGGTGTATGAGAGGTTCTATGGGTGTATGAGTAGTTCTCTAGATTATGTCTTCAGTGATGTCATTTGAGATGTCATCAGTGATGTCACTGACCGTGTCATGAGTATGGTAATATGTGAGGTCATATTCAGTGCATTGCAAAGGAGTAAGTTATAGTTCGCTCAGGTAACATTACTTGCTAAATTTCACTGGTTTGTAGGAGTGAAATCTGAGCCTAACTATAACGTCCCTGCAGCCTTAGTTTCTTTTGTGAATTTTTAAGTTTTTTTGTTTGATTTTAATTCCTAACTGTAACCTTTGAGAGTGAGTGGGCTGAGTGAGTGCATGAGTGTCTCAGTGAGTGTTTGAGTGTTTCAATGGGTGTGTGATTGTCTGAGTGGGAGTAGCTGCATGAGTGTCTCAATGGGTGGCTGCATAAGTGTCTGAGTTTGTGCATGAGTGTCTTAGTCGACCTGTGAGTAAGTGTGAAAGTGTCTGACTAGGGTTGTGAATGCCTCCATGAGTGTGTGTCAGTCTGTGAGTGGGTGCTTGAGGCTCCGAGTGGTTCTTTGAGTGCATGAGTATCCAAGTGAGTCTGTGAGTGGAGGTGTGACTATCTAAGTGGGTCTGTGAGTGAGTGCATGAGTGTCTGGGGGATCTGTGTGTCAGTCTGTGAGTGGGTGTGTGAGTGGGCAGACCACATTTGAATGGGGTTGGGGGCTGCTGATTTGGGCCCCAGGGACCCCATCCTCCAGGGCGTGCCATATTCCAATGGGGGTGGGGGCTGTCTGCCCACCCCTCCCCAGGCTGATTTTGGCCCTGGAGACCCCATCGCCAGGGCTCAGCCTTTAAATATATAGTTTTTAATGGGGGAGGAGGATCCCTTTGCCGATTTCAACCTTGGGGATCCCATCTCCCATGTCCCGACCATTACCAAATGGGGGAGGTGATGAACGGCGTCACTCCCTGTGTTACTCCATCCCCCAGGGCATGACTATACATAAATAGGAGAGAGGGGCCATGAGGCCTCCCTCCCCAGGCTTATTTTGACCCAAGGGGCCCTATCCCCCTGGGCCTAGCCATGTGTCCTGGGAGCCGTAGGCACTGAGTGTGTAGCATGGGGACTGTGGGGGAAGCCACAAGGCCCCCAGTCCCATACGGTACCCCACCTCTTGCGGGAGCTGGCATTGCTGCTGCACAGAAGGAGCTGCTGGAAAGGCTGTTCCCTCTGGGCAGTAGCAATTGTGTCATCTCTTTTCCTGCCTGCATGTCTGTGAACAGCGAAAGTGGTAAAACCTCTGCTTCCAGAAGGTGGGAGTTCTTTGACAGCTCCTGCCTACTCGAAAGAGTGTTTGCTTTTGCTTGGTTGAAGCAGTCAGCTCTGCCAAGCAAAAGCAAACAGCTATGTCCTGGGGGTGGGCACCTTGGAACATAGCACAAGCTGGTCCTGGGGTCTGGTGGTCCCCAGAGCTATAACTGGCTCCAGGAGACAGGCCCCACTCCTTTCTTGTTAATAGGCCTCCCTGGGGAGGTGGTTGTCTCCAAGGGCCCTATGTGGCCCATTAGGGGGATCGCACAGCCCCTCTCACATTTTTTTTAATATCTGGCCCTGGGGAGGAGGTGGTCCCCTGGGCACAGGGGTGTTACGGCCCCCCTTATGTTATTTAGCCCCAGGGAGGAGGTGGTTAACACAGCCTCCCTATCAGTTTTTTTCACCCCTGGGAGGTGGCGGTCCCCGGGGCTCATAAAGTGTCAGGTGTTGGGCCCCATGCACCCCCCCCACCTTTATATATGAAAAAGCCCCAGGGAGGTGGTGGTCCCTGGAGCTCAAAGAGCCTGAGGAGGGGGTTTACGAATATTACATTAGATGTAGAGTCTCTTTACACAAGCATTAGTCATGCTCAGGGAATAGCTGCTGTTGAATACTTTTTATCCAACAGATCGTGTGAATACCATGAACCAGGTTCCTGAACCAGGTTCCTGCATAGATTTTCCAGCATAATCCTGTATTTCTGTGGGTTGCTTTTATTGTAACATTGTATATATATATATATATATATATATATATATATATATATATATATATATATATATATATATATATATATATATATACACACACACCTAAACTCAGTTTCTTTTGCCTAGGGGCATTCTGTGCGGAATAGTATTACACACTGTGGTCAAGTACAGCTAGATCTCACGCTTCACTCTTTGAATGAAGTGAGAAAGTCTGTCTGGCATGAAATAACCCAACACAAAGTACATTGAAAAGTGTTTGAGTCCTGTGGCCATATTCCCATCTTTACTTTTATATGTTTTACCATTCATTTTGTTAGTACCAAGATCCTGCTTACTGGTCTTCAGTTGTTAATATCGGTAATTAGCAACTGAATCGGTATCAGTAATTTCAGATCTGAAAACAAGGGAGGAGTCATGGGATGGTAGAGCAGAATCCCTCTTTTCCGGATATTGTTATGTTATAATCATAATGACGGAATAACTGCAGTAATTATTATTATTAATCTTAAAGGCCTTTTGGGTTTAACACATTCAAAGAGGTTTGCAAAGCTGGAAATCACCTACTGCTCTCTATATCTGGGAACGACAAGGCAGACGATGCTTTGATCTTGTTTTGGCTGCATATTATTTTTTAATGGAGGAAAGAGATGGCCAACCATAGAGGATTAACAAGTTGACAGTAGCGCGACAGTTGCATTTCTGGAATATGGCTTTCTTTATTTTTTGTGCTGATAAAATTAGGTTTCTGTAATTTAAATACCTGATACATATTTTGATACCAACTGGAATGCAGTGCCTCTGCCAAGCACGTACCGCAACTGAAGTGTTAACGTATGTTGAAATCAGTTTCTTGCATAATTTAAAGACACGCTTATCAGATAACCAAAGAAATCTAACTCACAGACACCTCCCTCACTTCTCTCAACACTATCTTGTACAAACATATTGACTTTGGCCACGAATGTCATATTTATTAAAAATAACAAATGCTTAAAATGCTTTGGATTTTCTCTTTCTTGGTCCTTTCCTTCTGACTGGAGAATGATAAACAGCTGTGGAATAAAATGTAAGAATTTCAACAAAATTTAGGAAGAGGCTATACATAAAAAAGCTGAAGTTCAGTCAATTCAATTGTCTTGTGTCCTGGTTAGGCCTAGAAGGAAGCACTGCCATTTTACATACACATGGGATTTTTCTGTGTTACCTTCACTCTCACACAAAGACTTTTGAAACACATTTATGTCCATGACACTGCAGATTGCAACATATATATATATATATATATATCGTTTTTATATGCCTGCATACATATATATTGTCTTAGCAAGATAGTGGAATTTCTCATTCTGTTCACTGTCCTAATTTTGCCAATCACTTTCATCTGCTTCTGTTTATTGATCATTGCTGCACATATATTTTATACAAGAATCACTTTCGTTCAATAAATATTGAAAATGCCCCATATCAAGAATATGTCTCTGAGAAAAAGAGAGCACGAGTGACTGAGCCTGGGTGTTCTAGATCTGTTACCACGATCCCTGGGAGAGCTTAGGGCTGTCATGTACTGCGGTTGCCAAAACTGTTTGCAACCCATCTAGGTTCAGGGATGGGTGCATATGGTGGCACTCTGGGCTAGCTGGTCTCTAGGATGGCATATCCTGCAGGGGTGCATGGAATCAGTCTTGCACCATTACTATTTTTATGTTGCCCAACAAACGTGCAGTTCCTACACAACAGAATACGTGAGACTATTGCACCCATCTGCACTTTATTAGAACATTGGAAAGTTCAGAGTTCTTGTGAAGAGAACAGAGGTAAAGAGAGAACATACTGGCTGGTCTCAAGCTTCTGCTTCAACATTCTAAAGTTTGCATTCTTTTCTCTCTGGTTTCCACCTCCATTGGGTGGAATAGTCTAATAGCACCCAGTTCCATGGCGAGTATCTTATAAACACTTCCTAGGGCGACAAATCATTCAAGTCTCTTCCCTCATTACAGGCCCTTGCCTGTTGGCTTCAGGCCTATAAAGCTAGAAGAGGCCCTTCTAAGGGTTTGCCCCAAGTAATAATGTGTAGGTATGGGTCTATATTGAAGGAGAGTACCGTTGGGGTGCTGCATAGGCTGTGGCAGAAGGGCTTTACTGCTTTAAGAACAGTCCACCACAGCAGTAGAAATATTATATAAGGGATAAAGTACCCCTTACAGTACATTATAAGGATTGGGCAAGTCACTGACGTGTGCCATATCCATACAAAGGAACAAGGTAAAGCTCCTTTATAATGTTATGAAATGCCAAGGTGACTTGCAATATCCTTATCATGTACGGTAGGGCGTAATTTATCCCATATAATACATGGTCACTCTATCACCTTTCCCACAAACTACTTAAAACCTTGATGTATAGCTCTATCAGAATGAGAGAGCATGTTTGTAAACATGAAGAATAAAAATAGAACCTCTAGTGCAAAATTACACATATCAAAAACCTGTTAGATATTTGTTGCAAAAAGGTAGTAGAAACATTTCTACACAAGTTTTTAAAAAAAGGTGCAGTGAATCAGAATGTGTAGAAACCTGCAAATCGGTTCTAACTTTTTTTAATTATTATCTAAGGATTGAAAAAAACAATAATGTTATTTCTGCAAGTCACTGTAAACTAGAAAACTAGAGCAGAAGAATGAAAAACGACATTTCATTTTCGTTGACTTAAAAAGCTGCTCTATGACCTGACCTGCCTTTTACCTCGGGTGCTGGCTCTGGCAGCAGGCATTGTGATGTATCTTTTCTTTATAATCGGAGACTGAGTGGGTCACTAGTCACTGATTATAAAGAATTAGAGACGTGCTTTTATAAGGGGGTTTCATAATCCCATGTATTTTAAAAGTAAACTAAGACAAACATACACTTACACCAGCTGTGTTTGCACCCTAACTCTGGTGTCTTTACAAAGGTGCTCCCAACATTTTAACAGTATAATCCAGTTTTGTCCACTTGAAATAGCCATCCTGTATATGTCATTGCCTTTTCAATGTATAGTAACAGATCACTCCTGTGTGGAGTAAGGAAGGGTGAGATTACTGGAATGCAAAATTATATTAGTGGGTTCAGCAGCAGCCCGTGCAGGTAAGAGTGATGGGGTCAGGTGGGGGGGGGGGGGGGGGATTGACAGACGACGAGGAGGATAAATACATTATTTATTTATTTGTCCCTCGTGGCCGTCTGTCGAATCCCCCCAACGCGCTCACCCCACCCCACTGCTCTTACATGCATTTGCCACTGCTGAGTGGAATTGATATTATGACGTAAAGGTCCAATATCGTGTGTACTATTGATATACTGACCGAGAATGTTCTGTGCTCGCTGTGTGGGATAGCAGCAGCATCATTTTATTAACACCAATAGACTTTCCCAACGGATTGGGGTTCACAAAGTCATGTCACCAGTATGTACGTGGAGATGCACAATCATTTTATGTAGGTCAAGGCTCGTACTCTTTTTTCAGGATAACTACAGACCATCTAAATGTGTTCCATTTAGATTCAGTGTGTGTACATTTATTTTTTGTGGCTATCCTGAAAGTCTAGTAAGGATCCAGGCCTCCTGGTCTTTATTGGGCATCTCTCATTTTGATGCTTTGGTAACCTATGGTAACAAAAGTCTTAAAAGATAAATCAGACCCTACATTTGATGTGTGGTGTGATCTTCGGAATTATATTTATTACGAAATGCGGAAGAAAGTGCAAGCACTTCATAATCAGATGATGCAAGCTTCATTTGGACATGAATATGACTGGAGTGTTTAAAGATAGAGTAAATATATTTTGGTCTTAAGTCGCATTTTTATTCTAATGTATGTACGTATATGTGTGCCATTTCTATTTCATGAACCCAGCCAAAACGGCAGCAGATTGCTGTGACGGGTCAATGACAAGCATAACGCCAACGTGTGATAGGAGAGGTAACTGGTTTGTGGACTGCTAATTGTGAGGGAGTGCCTTTTAAAGAGGTGTATCATCAAATGTTTCCTAAATTGGAGCAGCGTTGGGTATGTCATGATAAAAAAGATACTACTGTTCCAAATCCACAGCTCCTAGATGAAAAAGGCCTGCTGCCATATTGTTTTCTCTTTTGCACTTCTTAGTCTACAGTCTGATGATGTCCTGTCTGTATGGGTGCCTAGAACCACGGAAGATGGTGAGCTTGTCTGCAAGATAAGTCGGGTGTTGGTTGTGATGGGTTTGTAAGTGATGCTTTTGGTTTTAAAGATGGTGTGGGGCTGCAAGGGGAGGCCATGGATTCTATCAAGATGGACATGCTTCTATCATATATCTTTGGGTCTTGGATGAGATGATTTGAAGTGTGTAGGATGTGCCTAATCAATGCCAGTGTGGAGTTTGGGAGGCATGTAGCAGGACGAGGTCACCATCCAGATCGGAGACTACAAGGGGTTGAACAGAAGTACAAAAGTTGCTTTATGGAAGCAATGGTTTCTCTTTCTTTAGAAGAGAGAGTTGGTACTGAGCCAAATTTCTGTTTTGGCAATGTGTTCTATGAGGATAAGGATGCTGCCAAAGTTGAGGTTTGGAGCTGTCAAGGTTGTCACTGAGACAGGTTAATACTGTTTATTCCTTGTTCTTGTCAAATGACAGGAATTGGTTCTTAATTTTACTGAGCTTCAGGTGGGCACTGGATGATACCTGACAGTGTTCGAGACATTGATTATCTAAAGTAGAGAAGACTTTCAAGTAGAGATGTTTATCATCAGCATATTGGCGAATCGTGATGCTCTTTTCTGTGAGTAGAACGTCAAATGGTTCCATGTAGTCTGTAGAGGTTGAAGATGACAAGGGGCAGCATGGAACTCTGCAGGACTTAACAGGTGATAGGAATGTTTTGAGAAAACAGAACAAACTGGTGTTTGTTGGAATGGTAAGAGGACAGCCAGTGAAGAGCATTGCCTGTGAATACCATTCAAGACTCCATGGCCCATATGAGGCTGGGTTTGTAGACTGTGAAGAAGAAAGCTGAGAGTTCTGGCAATATCAGAAAGCATGGGCCATCTTCGTCTGTGGTCAGGAGGGCATAATCTACTATGTGCAAAGTAGCGATCTCCAAGCTGCAGCGTGATCTGAAGCCAGGCTGGTACTCATGTCGGAGAAGGCTAGCATTAATGCAGTTTTGAAATTTAATGTATATTACTTTTCCAATGAACTTGCTGATGAATGGTAGGTGAGTGATTTTCCCCGTAACTGACAAGGTTATCAGGGTCTAGTGTAGGTTTCTTTAGTAAGGAGAAGGCCTGGCCTTTCTTGAGAGGTCTATGAAGATGCCTTGAGTGAGGGAGGCATTAACAATGGTGAGTAGGGATGAGAAAGTGTCCCCAGAGAGAGCTTTGATGACATAAGTGGTCTGTAGAAAGAATATTGACTAAACAACAATGACCTTGCTACCTTTGAAAATGTTTAGATCTCACATTGGGGCATTATGGCCCCATAGGAACTATGGGATTCACAAGACTCCACAGATCTGGTGTCTTTTACCTGAAGACCCTATCTGGAGGAAATAATGAATAACTACAGGTCTCAGGACCAGAAATTCCTGATTCCACCAGTAACTCTCCATCCCCCGTACAGCTGATGATGCCCCGTCGGAGCAGGAGGAAGAATTATCAGGCCACGCTTTGGGGTACTGACATGAGGTTGTATTGGTAAGAATTCTCTTTTCATTAGCCTAGGGAATGCCATACAATTTCATTGATACACCCTGCTGCTAATTGCCTAATGGCTATCTTTCTTTGGAAACTTGAGACCATGTTATAAATAACTAAACAAATAAATAAATAACATGCATTTCCTGTACCACTTTATCTTCTAGTAAATAAATACATATTAGTGGGTCTAGTTGATGGTTATCAACCATTTAAAGGAAATGCAATTCATTAATATCAGTAATAATTATATATGCAAGCTTTTATGAGATAACCCTGCGTTTATTGAAATGCAGCTTATTTATTGGACTACAACTATTAGTACCTAATGTATTCTATTGCATGTTATGCTAGCTGCATAGGATTCTTTCATCTGAACTTTTGTCCCAGTGCACGTAAATAGAAGATTAAAGCAATGTTTCTTTTGATAGACTTACTTCTTCAAGGGGCACGTCCAGATGACTCATGTGTACCTTGGTGTCTGTTCTGTTGGCTACAAAGACTTTCTTGATAGATGGGCAATTCTTTACAGCTTCATCCACGGTCTTCTTCAGTTCTGCTACTCTCCCTCCCCTTACTCCTTGGTTGTAGGTGATGACTGCTTTGCATTTAGCTATCAGTGGAAGTAATCAGAGAGTATATCAGTTGGCATCATATACACATGCATTCACATTGGAGTTGTAAACAATTTGAAAAGAAGCTTGTAGGGTCGTACCTTCATACTTTATGCAGACGAAGAGAAATTATCCCTTTGGTAAGTTAAAAGTCAAAGCCATTCATAAAGACAACTTAAAACGTTGGAATAGATTGAACATTTGAAGTGTGTCAATCTCCTCTGATACTAAGTTCACAACTATTTGATAAGGACGTGGCTAAAACAACTCATGATGATTCTGATAAACGCTGAAAAGTTTAGAAATGAAGCAATGTTTGATTTCATGAGTTAACAACCTGTAAAGGACACAATTTTAAAAATGTAAAATGTGTCCATGGCTGTTTAGTCATATTTGTGTGCTAATTGTGCTCTTGAAGGTCAAGTTTTGGATTTGGAGTGCCTCCTCTGTATAACACATCATGTCCAGCTGCCATTTTGGCCACATGCTCATTGTCTAAGCACTAACAGCCTGATTCATCAAAGGTAATTGCGCTCGCAAAGGGCCAGGTTCTGAGAATCTGGCCCTTTGCGAGTGCGATTTTTGCATTTGGGATTCATCATCCCAAATGCAAAAATCGCTATTACCGAAATCGCATATTTGCGAGGAATTGGATTTAAGGAATCTCTAATAGAGATTCCTTAAATGCAATTAATCAACCAATTAGAAATTGCGAAATCGCTATATTTGGTCGCAATTTACCAACAAGTCTGACTTGGTGGTAAATTGCGAAAAAAGAGTAAAAAGCACTTTAGTGCATTTTTTTCTTTTGCATGTTACACACACATGTCCCTGGACATGTGTGTGCACAACACCTGTTCAAATGTGCATTTAAGGGGTGCTACAGGGTGTCCTTTGGACACCCCTGGCGCCCTTCAAATCGCTATCTTATTTGCGATTAGCAAATTGCTAATCGCAAATAAGGAATACTCCCCATTCATTCCTATGGGCCTTTTGGCCCATAGGAATGAATGGGGAGTTTTTCCTTATTTGTGATTAGCAATTTGCTCATCGCAAATTAGGAATGTGTAGGAATCGCATTTTTGTTTTGCGATTCCTACATGAATACCGTTTTGCGAGTCTGGAATAGCGATTCCTTATGAATCGCTATTTCAGACTCGCAAAACGGCCCAATGATGAATCAGGCTGTAAATTTCAAACTGTAAATTAGAATTAAAAAATAACAAGCTACTAGGTGGATACAACATTCTTTTTCATTATCTTCTAATAGCAGATGAAAGCAGGATATAATTTAGAATGGCCGGAGCCTTGGAAGGGAGGAACATGGTCGTTCTTCTGCACATCGAGATGAGGCAGAGTGGCAGTTTAAAGTCATTTAATTTTGATATGTACAGGAGAGGATTCCATCTCTAGTTCATCACAACCCGTCGACTGAGACGTTGGTTTGTTGTTAACGAAAATGTCCATGAGGAAAGCCTTGGATTAGTGGTACATACCATTTTCCCATCATGGGATTTTCATTACCATCATAAATAGTTAACAGTATAGACACAAAATTATTACAGAGAGCGGTGGCTAAACCAGGCGAAACAATGAAAATAATTAAATGAAATGGTGAAATAACACCGGAAAAATTAGATTGGTACAAATTCCACAAGGATGCTTCGTTCTTCTAGAATTCTGAACTAGTGGGCAGTGTTTGGGGGAGAAATAAAAACACTCCAGGCCCGACTCACAAAGTTAAAGATCTTATACTACAAGTTTGTGAATTTAGAGGTTTCACGAGTGTAAGATAAAATCAAATGTTGCCAGTCATGTTGAGCTGTACAACCAGAATTCTCACTCCCCTCCTTCCACTCCAGCCCTGCTCATAATCTCGCGCATCATATTCCAGAAAACATAACAAAAGACACCTTTGAATACACCAATGAATCTGCTATGGGGGCTGGGGCACTAATGGCAAGACCAAAGGCCAAGTCCTTTACTCCACCTACTACAGCTCTGGACTCGGCACCCTTTCCAATGGATTGCGGGGGAAAAGTGAAATCAGACAACCCAGTGATTGATCTGATAGTTAATTTCACTTGTGACGTAATGTTTGACGCCATGAACAGTGCATTGGGAAGGGTTATGGTTGCTTATGTCAGTTTTATGACTTTTTGTAGGGTTTATAGTCCCTCGAAATAGCATCTGTATTTGAATTTCCATGTTATTTTGAAGGACAATTCATGAAGGGGTTCTGGTGCCATAAACCACAAGTCCGTAGGATGAGTGGTTTGTAAATGTGACCAGAACCCTGATGTGGCAACTTAGGACCCAACTACACATATACCACCCATTACATTCTTTATTATATCATACGCTTCCTATTGGAGAGTTCAAGCACACAAATGATGGTTGAACTTAGTAAGAGAAATACTAGACAATACTGTTTGGTGATCAGTTGTAAAAAGGAGAACACAATAATTCTGTAGTTAAGAATGCATACTTTTAGAAAACACATTTTGACTTTAAAAGGAAAAGTTTGCTGAAGCTGTTCTCTGGAAGGTGCTGCTAACAGAGGGTACTCGTTGAATTTAGAATATTGAGGTTTTGTTTACCTATCATGTATAGATCCTTGATGAAACAGTTGATGATGGTAAAGCTCTGCTGAGTAGTTCAATTTCATAGAAAGACATGAAATATTTTCATGATTCACAGTGACACATTAAATATATTCCATATTTCACAAATCCCTGCGGAAAAAAGGGGTTTTCATACCACTGCATCTTGTACTGTAAAAGCACCGAAATCCTCACACACGCAGACACAAACATGAAGGGACTAAACACTGCCCTCATGAAGGATTTCGCTGATGAGTGAAGAGAGAACCTCCTAGTTGTGTTTTAGAATTTAGGCGCAAATATAATTGGAACTGGAACATGAGCATTTCATAAAGTGGGGAGCTTTGGTTACTACATGTCAACAAACGGATTAATAGGAAATGTTTTTTAAAAAAAGGCTTACTGAGAACAGACTTTTCTTTTCCTGGAATCATTCTCAACACTACCTGCATCTACGAGAAATCTTGCTAGGAGTTCCTTCACAAAAATGCCTCTTGAAATGCACTATAACACAGTTTACAGTTAGGCTCTCATTAGAAGTTGTGGATAATAGATTAGTCTAATGGTTTTCAACAATAAATCTACTCCGTACTATTCCAAGTTTGATGGGTCTGTTTCATGAGCCGGTACTACTGGGGCAGAAACATACCTGGCACTACTGTGTGTTTCCATGCCTTGTCTTACCAGGTGCAGGAACAACTCCCCCAGAGATACCGGGTATTTAAACAAGCATTTACAATGCAATGGTCTTGGCATCATTAAAGGTGGAGCTATTGGCATTGCTCATGACATTTCTTTTTTTTCTTTAAATAATAAATAAATGGCATTGTCATTTACATTGCCAATACACAGCACTCTGCACTCAACAGCACACACCACTCTGCACTCAACAGCACACACCACTCTGCACCTGCACTCACTGCTCTGCACACTCACTCTGCACTCACTACTCTGCACTCACTACTCTGCATTCCGCACTCACTACTCACTACTCACTACTCACTACTCTACGCACTCACTACTCTACGCACTCACTACTCTACGCACTCACTACTCTACGCACTCACCACTCTACGCACTCACCACTCTACGCACTCACTACTCTGCACTCACTACTCTGCACTCACTACTCTGCACTCACTACTCTGCACTCACTACTCTGCACTCTGCACTCACTACTCTGCACTCACTACTCTGCACTCACTACTCACTACTCTGCACTCACTACTCACTACTCTGCACTTACTACTCACTACTCTGCACTCACTACTCTGCACTCACTACTCTGCACTCACTACTCTGCCCTCACTACTCTGCCCTCACTACTCTGCACTCACTACTCTGCACTCACTACTCTGCACTCACTACTCTGCACTCTGCACTCACTACTCTGCACTCACTACTCTGCACTCACTACTCACTACTCTGCACTCACTACTCACTACTCTGCACTCACTACTCTGCACTCACTACTCTGCACTCACTACTCTGCACTCACTACTCACTACTCACTACTCTGCACTCACTACTCTGCACTCACTACTCACTACTCACTACTCTGCACTCACTACTCTGCACTCACTACTCTGCACTCACTACTCTGCACTCACTACTCTGCACTCACTACTCTGCACTCACTACTCTGCACTCACTACTCTGCAATCTGCACTCACTACTCTGCACTCACTACTCTGCAATCTGCACTCACTACTCTGCACTCACTACTCTGCACTCACTACTCACTCACAAATTCAGTTCTAATAGAAGTCACTATATCTGCAGTGGTTCATTAAATGTTTTCTATTTGATTGTAATAGTCTATAATAATTTATGGAACGTGCATTGTGTTTTGAATTAAATAGTACCCCCAAATTTGACAGCGAAAAGCCTGGCGCTGTCTCTACTCAATAGACGGTCGAGTCGCGGCCATCTTGGAATTGTTATGTGTGGTGTTCTCTTAAAGAAAATCCTGTTTCTAATTGTGAATAAGTTCAATAAATACATCATACGTTTATTGTTTTAATTATTATATCCAACAATGTTGAGGAATTGTATCTGTTCAAAACGTATAGTTAATTTACGCATATTTTCCTCGAATTGTGAACTGTTTATTACATAATAGAAAATGACAAAAATAGTCTATATTACTAGGCAAAGAAACAAATCTGGTATTGTCTCTGGGCTTCAGAATAAGCAGCAAAACTGTCGTAGCAAGTTACCTTTGCTATCGTTGTCTCCTTTCTACACGTATCATTTTCACTGTGTGTGGCTTTCAGGGTGCTTGATAGCTTTAGTCTGTTCCATTTTTGCTTCTGCAACGCCGAAGTTTGCTATACTGCCGGACAAAGTTTTGGGCTAGGCTGGGCTCTCCGAGCAATCGAGCACACTGGTGGACGTGGAGTGTAGGTCCTGCAGTTGGAGTGGGTGGATTGTGCGTGCCGTGGAGTCTGTCTATCGAAGGCGCTAGGCTGGTGTAGAGTGTAGCATGCTCATGGTGATTCTTGGGCACAGACAGGGTATCTTGGAGTTTGACTGACCGTTCCTTTACTGCAGTGTCAGTGCTTCACTGGGACACCGGGACAGTCAGGGCTAACAGTTGTGTTAATGAGGTACATTCCGTGCTGTACAGGAAGTGGTACTGTTGGGGTGCTGAAGGAAAGTCAGTGTTCTTCGTGTACACAGAGGTGGGGGTCCTTAGTCGCATGAAGAGTTGTTCCTTCAATCAAAAAAACTTTGCCAGAGGCACAGAGAGGAGCACTTATGATTTGGGCTGGTAGGGCAAAGGGGAAGATTTTCTTTTAGTTAAACACGCTGCTACGGAAGAAAAGCCGTCTCCGGCAATGAGGAGCAGAGAGTTGAAAAGCGGTGCTCTGCAGGACAGCACCTACTTCCGGTTTGGCCGTCAATGCTTCCGGGTCGCCGCAGGCAGCGCGGCGGCCCGCCCTGCACGGGGAAGGGAGGCAGCATTCGAGGAGGACAGCACCTGGCCGCGAGCGCGTTCTCGTGCGCGTGGCCTTAACAAATCGCCGCGCGCGGCCAGTGCTGTCCTCCTGGGAAGCTGAGCCGCTAACAATAAGGTCTCTGGCGAGAGCGAGCTTCGCTCGCTTCTAGCCGAGACCTAAAAAAATGTGATGGTAAATTGCAGCTAAGGCTACCTGAGGGGGAAATGAGCACCAAAACGTTCTTCCACGTCAGAGAATGTGGTAAAGGAGACCAGTTCCCTCTCCCCCAATAAAACCAAAAGAGAAAATACACCGAAAGGCACAACTTGAGTAAAAAATAGTTTTTTTTTTAAACAGATGTCACATCCACGCATGTAAATATTATAACCAAGACAACTTACCCATCAGCACCCATGTTGTGGAACTTAATTTTCAAATCTGACCTATGTACATGATGCAGTACAAAAAGATGTGGTCGCGACCACATCTTTTTGTACTGTATTATTGACACAGGTTGGGTAGTATTTATGGGTTACCCCCTTAATACTCAATACTATGTACATGATGATGACATCGTTTCACACTCAAATAGGCTGAAAGTAGCACCATGGATTAAGCAAAGGACCTGTGTAATTTCCAACTCCTGGAGGAACAACTGCAATTCATGCAGCAACAACTGCAGGTACAAGTGGAGCATCAGGTCCAACAACAGAGACCCCACCACCCATTAGTTGCACACAAGGGCCCATGTTTATCAGGAGATGCCCGAATCAACTGAATATATCCATAACAACAGCCTCATTGCAAGCGCACCATGAAAGTGGAGGGAGTAATAATTTGTATTCGCTTAATAATTTTACCCTTTGTGGGTTATATGATGACATAGTATGTGGTATCCAGCTGTTGCAGAGAACCATTGAAATATATGTAGATCCTGGGAACAGGCACAGCAATGAGTGATTACTAATTTCCACTTCACACACCGTTTGCGCATTATGGTGTGCTGCTTCTTCCAATTAGGGCTGAGCGATGTCAGTGACCTGTCCATCCACTCCAGAGCACATATTACATTAGAGAATGCACTAATGGTCTAAAACATGACCACCTAGAAAAGGCCATCATCCACAGGTTCTGGGTGCACTAGGGAACGCATAACAGGCCAATATTAAGATAACAACTGGTATTCCACTCGTCCCCGTGAAAATATTGGCAGTGCTACCTTTTTTGCAACTGAGAGAATCCAGAGGGTAGTCTACAAACTATGGCACACACTACTTTCACAAAAGTTATAATACAGATAATTGGTCCCAAATGCATAGGTCACCACAGTACATAGCCTTTCACATCATCCACTGTTTGGGGTTTGTTGAAAGTTTATATTTTGAGATTTTTTCACTACCAGTAAATGTAAAACTTAAAAGTGAATGTGAAACGTTTTCAAATACAACACGCCCTGAACTATGGATTGCTTAGAGCAAACCCTATGGATGACCTATATCTATTAAAAAGAAAGATTATGGCCTGGCAACAGGTTTATTTTTCCAGGTCAAAATGGCAGTTTAAAACTGCATACATAGGCTGCACTGACAGGCCCAAGACATGTTTCAAAGGCTACTTAAATGAGTAGCACAATTAGTGCTGCAGGCCCACTAGTCGAAGTCTGACTTTTAGACAATTGTTTAGCAACATATACACAGTATGATTCCCATATAGATATCTGAGCATTGAATGTGCAGAAATAACACAATACAAAAAACAAACACACACGAGTCTTATTACCAACAAAAGGTATATTAAAGCAATTTACAATCAAAAAAGTTCAATACATATATAGATTAATGGATGTGACACTCGCTGCTGCGTGGAAGGACTGCAGAGCCCAGAGGACAGCGGGGCTACAGGAGACAGCTCGCCCCTCCCCCAAGCCACCGGGGGTCTTTAAATCACCTCTCACGTCTCCCGCTTCGCGGGAGACACTCGCTGCTGGGTGCAAGGACTGCGGAACCCAGAGGACAGCGGGGCTTCAGGAGACAGCTCGCCCCTCCCCCAAGCCACCGGAGGTCTTTAAATCACCTCTCGCGTCTCCCGCTTCGCAGAAGACACTCGCTGCTACGTGGAAGGACTGCAGAGCCCAGAGAACAGCGGGGCTACAGGAGACAGCTCGCCCCTCCCCCAAGCAACCGGGGGTCTTTAAATCACCTCTCGCATCTCCCGCTCCACGGGTGACACTCGCTGCTGTGTGGAAGGACTGCAGAGCCCAGAGGACAGCGGGGATACAGGAGACAGCTCGCCCCTCCCCCAAGCCACCGGGGGTCTTTAAATCACCTCTCGCGTCTCCCCCTTCGCGGGAGACACTCCCTGCTGCGTGGAAGGACTGCAGAGTAAGGAAAAAATCTTAGCTAGACATAAATTCAACAAAGCAAAAGATAATACATGTCTCTGAAGTAAAACAGGGTTTAAAACAAGCAAACTACCATATTAACAGCAGAACAATAAATATATACTCCTATATATCAAAAACCTTTGAATTTTATTGTTCTGTATATAACATTTTTTATATATTTTTCATTTTTATATATATATATATATATATATATATATATATATATATATATATATATATATATATATATATATATATATATATATATAGTTCTTTTACACCAAAAAGGTTATATATCCAGATTCAATGATAGACGTTAGGATGATAGAGGCAGTACGGCAGGTGTCAACAACGCGCGTTTCGGCATACATGCCTTCATCAGGTAGCCGTCTATTGCACAAAGAAGAACTAATTGATGTTGGAATTAAAATTCGCCGGTACGATGCTGAAACACTTGATACTAGATCTATTTTGGTATGGAGCTGAAAGGACGATTTTCCATCAGCAAATATAATATTCAGTAGCTTGTAGACGCCAATAATTGATTGTAAATGATATAAGTCCTACGTAGATAGACTGGTCTATTTCGATGTGTAGGGAGGCGTGCTCCATAAGAGCAGTTATTTCCAGCTTACTGTGAGGAAGGAGTGTTACCCAATTCGAGATAAAGATGCATATCTCTTCCTTCCCGCCAAATATTCAAATGGGAATGAAGGACTGCAGAGCCCAGAGGACAGTGGGGCTACAGGAGACAGCTCGCCCCTCCCCCAAGCCACCGGGGGTCTTTAAATCACCTCTTGCGTCTCCCGCTTCGCAGGAGACACTTGCTGCTGCGTGGAAGGACTGC
Organism: Lissotriton vulgaris; assembly: GCF_964263255.1. Lineage (NCBI taxonomy): Eukaryota > Metazoa > Chordata > Amphibia > Caudata > Salamandridae > Lissotriton > Lissotriton vulgaris. The sequence goes on along the minus strand of NC_141694.1, from coordinate 1,079,669,776 downwards.
AGAGCCCAGAGGACAGCGGGGCTACAGGAGACAGATCGCCCCTCCCTCAAGCCACCGGGGTCTTTAAATCACCTCTCGTGTCTCCCGCTTCGCGGGAGACACTCGCTGCTGCATGGAAGGACTGCAGAGCCCAGAGGACAGCGGGGCTACAGGAAACAGCTCGCCCCTCCCCCAAGCCACCGGGGGTCTTTAAATCACCTCTCACGTCTCCCGCTTCGCGGGAGACACTCGCTGCTGGGTGCAAGGACTGCGAAACCCAGAGGACTGCGGGGCTTCAGGAGACAGCTCGCCCCTCCCCCAAGCCACCGGGGGTCTTTAAATCACCTCTTGCGTCTCCCGCTTTGCGGGAGACACTCGCTGCTGCGTGGAAGGACTGCAGAGCCCAGAGGACAGCGGGGCTACAGGAGACAGCTCGCCCCTCCCCCAAGCCACCGGGGGTCTTTAAATCACCTCTCGCATCTCCCGCTCCGCGGGTGACACTCGCTGCTGTGTGGAAGGACTGCAGAGCCCAGAGGACAGCGGGATACAGGAGACAGCTCGCCCCTCCCCCAAGCCACCGGGGGTCTTTAAATCACCTCTTGCGTCTCCCCCTTCGCGGGAGACACTCCCTGCTGCGTGGAAGGACTGCAGAGTAAGGAAAAAATCTTAGCTAGACATAAATTCAACAAAGCAAAAGATAATATATGTCTCTGAAGTAAAACAGGGTTTAAAACAAGCAAACTACCATATTAACAGCAGAACAATAAATATATACTCATATATATCAAAAACCTTTGAATTTTATTGTTCTGTATATAACATTTTTTATATATTTTTCATTTTTATATATATATAGAGTTCCTTTACACCAAACAGGTTATATATCCAGATTCAATGATAGACGTTAGGATGATAGAGGCAGTACGGCAGGTGTCAACAACGCGCGTTTCGGCATACATGCCTTCATCAGGTAGCCGTCTATTGCACAAAGAAGAACTAATTGATGTTGGAATTAAAATTCGCCAGTACGATGCTGAAACACTTGATACTAGATATATTTTGGTATGGAGCTGAAAGGGTGATCTTCCATCAGCAAATATAATATTCAGTAGCTTGTAGACGCCAATAATTGATTGTAAATGATATAAGTCCTACGTAGATAGACTGGTCTATTTCGATGTGTAGGGAGGCGTGCTACAAGATATTCACGTTACTCCATAAGAGCAGTTATTTCCAGCTTACTGTGAGGAAGGAGTGTTACCCAATTCGAGATAAAGATGCATATATCTCTCTTCCTTCCCGCCAAATATTCAAACGGGAATGAAGGACTGCAGAGCCCAGAGGACAGTGGGGCTACAGGAGACAGCTCACCCCTCCCCCAAACCACCGGAAGGTTAAATCCACGCTTATCCACCTGCGACGCAGGACGGCGCCGGGCTAAGCCCGGGTAAAGGGCGGCCGTCTGTGGCCGTCAGAGGCTGGAGGAGGCTGGGCTGGGCTCCCCCCTCTGTCATCTGCTACACACCTCTACAAGTCTCCAAAGGTACTTTGCAATTACTGCCGTTATCAGCTGGGCCTATTGAACTCTAACTGACTGCTCCCATTGCAAACCTATTGTTATACTGTGTTTGTTTCGGTAATGAGGCTTCTCTTGTTACCCGATTGCCATGGGAAAAAGAAAGGTTATGGAAGGTGGGGGGGGTTATGGAAGGTGGGGGGGTACCCATAAATAAAAAAGGCAAAAAAGCTAAGAAGGTTCCCCATGCAGCAACAAACTGTGTGTTGACAAGAATAGAAGAACTAGTCAACGACTGCAAAGAGGTTTTGGGTTGCAATAGTACCAAAACTGCTTCGGGCGACACTTGTCAACTTGATGAGGCTCTGTCTCTGGCCCAAGAAAGAGTAATCCCCTCCATGTTTACTAAACAAAACCCCCTTAAGCACCTTGCATGTAAAGATCATAGCCCAGCAGCTCCGTGTAAAGAGGGTCTTGATCCAAATCCTATTACTAATCCAGCCACAACAGTTGATTCCCCCGGGGGCCCAGACTGGGATCATGTTTTAGCCACCCAGGTACCATGTTCGAACAGATTTGCAGCCCTTGAATATGAAATTGATGGCGTGACTGTACTATCACCGGGGGGACTTAATGATAATGATAATTTAACTGTGGAAAGTGAGCTTGGTTGTGCTGTGTGTGGGTCTACAAAGAGGGAATTACTTGAGAGGATTAGAGAGTTGGAAAAGGGCATGGTATCCCTAAGAGATAGGGATGAGGGTCTAATTGCCGGACGGGATGGCCCACCTACAGGCCCCGCCCCATCCCTCTCCCATGGGCCGAACAAGACGGTTACAAGGGAGAGAACAGAGTTCCCCAGGGACCCACCCCCAGTTTACCCCCGTTAATAGGTTACCGACCACAGGGCTGCCAACTAATGCCAAGCATCCTAAGTGGAAGTTCCAAGAAAGTGAAGGGTGCAGGCTATGCGGTGCAGCATAACAAGACTTTATCCACCTGATTTGCATCTGCCCGGCTCTTATACAGGAACGTCGGAATTGGTTGAAAGCCAAGTTCAAGCAGTATGGAATACGTACCTGCAGGTCCGCGATTATACAAACATTATGCACCACAGACCCGCAATTCATTTGTAGGTCAATCAAATTTATTGAACATTTTGAGAAAAAGCAAGGAACATTGGCAAAATCTTGAACTTGGAACTGCTATTCTTTACCCTAGAAAGACATTTGCTTTTACTTTCATTTTTAAATGTTATTACTCTCACATTAGTGTAAATTTTCAGTGTTTTTGCTTATTATCATAATTGTATTTTTGTAACGGTTTTAAATAACTATACAATAAAGTTTTCAATACTCACAGGGCTCTATGGGTTCAAATAAAATCCTACCTGACGTCAGAACATATGCTGATTCTGTGAGAGCTAGGGAACATAAGGGTCGACCTACGGGACAGGCCTCTTCCAGTGCAGGCCCTCACTGCTTGCCCCCCCCCCCTAAATTAGCCTCAAGTAAGCTAGTCACTAGCTCAAGATCACATGCAGACCTTGAGAATTGTGACAAAAATTTTCCGAGAGTATATATGACGCAGGTACCAAGACTCGCTAGGGATGGGGGCTTTGAGAATAGCGAGTCTATTCATAATAAAGCAATACATTGTTTGAGACACACAAGGGGTTGTAGATCCATCATACGGGAGGACACGGCAAAAGTGAGGAGGGTTACAATGGTAGATTCCAAGACAGACTGCATTGAGATACAGTTTTTTGACCCTATGATTGCAGAGAATCTATTGGCATTAGAATTTAGAACATCCCCGCCTGAGCACTCCCCTATGCAGATCCGACGCTTCCCGCTTTAGTCAGGGGCCCGGGAGATGAGGGATTATGGGCTGAGTTCAGTCGATTGACTAGAGGGCGTTTGGCCATCTGATCCTTCCCCGGTCTCCGAGTGTTATATACCGAGAGATAGTGCTGCGGGTCCTAGTTCGCCTGAGATGGGAGGAGAAGTATTGGTGACTATAGAAAATAATCCCGATCTATTAGTGAGAAACGTCGACCCTGCCAACAAAGATGCAGGGGTGATCCAGCCCCTCTCTTGGAACATAGCAGGGTTACAAAAAAAATAGCTCTTCCAGAATGGAAGGAATTCATTGGCAAATATGACATCTGCTTGTTCCAGGAGACGTGGAGTTTGGTCCCCCTACACAGGCCGGGGTATTCCACCCACTATATCCCGGCGATTAGTTCAGGCAGAGGACGTCCTTCGGGGGGCTTCTTGTATGGATCAGTATCGGGTTAAACTGGTCCGTATCCAAACACAATACCCCGTCCTAGGATATCTTGCATTTGACAATTAGACAAAGACGCTGCCCACCTTGAGATCTTTACTGTCTATGCTAGAGGGTCCCCTGGTGCCCAAGAGACATCCATTCTAACAGTTCTTGACCTAGAATTGTCTGCTATCGATACTAATGTGGGGATCATCGTTGCAGGTGATTTCAACTGCGCTTTTGAACCCCTGAGTGAAGAAGACATCCTGGGTATTGGAGAGGAGGACACCAAATGGGCTATCCCAACACTTAATGTAGCGCCAATAAAGAAATGGACTCAAAGAGCCATTCAAATCAATCCCCTGACCGTAGAGCATAATCTAAAGGCAGTCAACGGCAGGACCCGCTCTGATCCCGCTGGAGCTAATACATTTAAAAAGGATTAGTTCTCCCTCCGGCATCGATTACATATTGCTGGATCTACGTCTATGGGTTGACCTCATTGATATGGAGGTTATCCCAAGTCTTGAAAGTGACCACAACCCCTTGTCCATGCAACTTAGAAGAAATGAGGATAACACATCCATTGTGAGGGCTAGTACTACGTTGCTGTCAACAAGGGAGGTAGTACCATACAACTGCAACCGACACCTTAGGTGGCATATGGTCGCAAATCAGGGTGAGACACTTGCAAACATTGGGGACCTTATTGAGCAGAGGATCCTGGATCTACTTGATACCATCTCTGAGGATTCTGAGGATTCTAAGTTCCCTGGGCTCTACCAGGAAACGATTGGAAAGCTGGGTGAGTTCTTTCGTAAAAAAGACAATAGGGACCAGAAAGCCCACATTCCACAATCGACCAACCTGTGGTACACTGCTTTATGCAAGAAAAAAAGACAGGACCTATCTGTGGCCCTTAGGGCAAAAGATCAGTCCAAAATTAGCCTAGCTAGAAAGATCTACTCTAGGACAATAGAACAAGCAAAGCGCTTGTGGGAAGAATTACACTGGCATGAGCTCAAATCTGCTGCACAGCTGAAGGACTCTACCTCATTTTGGGAGCTTATTAATATAAGCACAAGGCGGGGAGCAGATCCGCTTCCCAACCACATTACAGGCCGCCAATGATTTGTCCATTTCCAGGGCTTGTATTCTGGAGGTGTAGGGTGTACATCCCCTGACCAAGGGACCCAGCTGACTACCATAGTGAGCCCGAAAGCTGGGGATTTATTTGGGCTTAATGAGGTGTCATCGGCGTTTGCAAGCATAGCGCCAGGCAAGGTGGTGGGTCCAGATGGCATCCCCAGTGATTTATTACTGTATGATCAAAGGAGGTGGGCCCTTTTCATCCTCCAGGTAATGAATATCATTGCGAGTGGCCATCCTGTTCCCGATTCCTGGAAAGGCGCCAAGGTAGTGACCATCTACAAGAAGGGGGAGAGGGAGGACCCTGCCAACTACAGACAGATTAGTCTAATCGATATAGTACAGAAATTGGTAGGCAGGGTCCTCCTTACGAGGCTAAGGTTGTGGATGGAGGAGGAGAATGTCCTCTCTCATTTTCAGGCAGGATTTAGGCAGGGGGTTGGCACGATGGATCAGGTCTTCCGATTTTATACAATCTATTGGAAATCTGTGATTATCGAGAAAGGCAGTCTATATTTGGCATTTATCGACTTAAGAACGGTCTTCGACCTGGTTCCGCGTGCCAAGCTTTGGCAGGTTCTGTCTGACCTGGGCACCCCCCGTCTGATTCTGGACTTCATTAAACGCCTACATGAGGGGAATTACGCCAGAGTCAGGTGGGGTTGCCAAGGTGACTTGACAGACAGGGTAGCGGTGGAGAGAGGGGTACGCCAGAGTTGCGTTTTGGCCCCGACCTTGTTCTCCCTCTTTGTTAATGGGGTGGTAAACCATTTGAGGGAGGACCCCGCCGACGCCCCAACCCTGGCAGGGGAGAAATCCCCCACGTTGCTTTTTGCTGACGACACCCTCTTGATTTCAAAAAGCCCAATGGGACTCCAAAAACTACTCGATCGGTTTAGTCAATTTTGTGATTCAAGGGGCCTGTGTATTAACACATCTAAAACCAAGCGTATGGCACTGGCTCCATCTAAACGATTCAGGAACACCATCAAGTTGACTCCCCATTAGGACTAGTCGATGCTTTCGACTATCTGGGTGTACGGGTCAACAACTCGAAGTGGAGCTCCGACCTGTCAAAAATGCTGCTTAACCACAAACGAGTCTCGGGGGCAATTGCAAGACACCAGCCACTTTCATACAGCAGGCCAGTAGCCCCTGCCATTAAGGTGTATGAGAGAAAAGCCCTGCCTTCGTCCCTTTACGGGGCGGAACTTTGGGGATTTGAGAACACCACGGACCTAGTGAGATCAGAAAACAAGTTTTTCAGGGATCTGGTCTCACTTACTCCATCGACCCCACTAGTTCCGCTCCACCATGATTTTGGGAAACACCCAATTAATGAAATAGCTAGGCTACGCCCCCTATTATTTTGGGTGCGCCTGAGAAGGACCCCCGAATTGTCTAACTATGCTTCTGCCCTGAGCGAATTAGTCCGTCTAGACACGGCCCACAAGATCACTTGGATAGTCAAATTGAAACAGCTTTTGGGGGACATTGGACTGACGGTGACATGGGAAGGCCAGATTCCGCCGCCAAAACAGGCAGTAAAGAAAGCTTATTGGGAGTAGGTCACTACAGAAGCCACTACAAACTCTAAGCGGGGCACTTCGACTGAGCAATTCCTAGAACATAAACCGCTCTCCAAACTGGAGTCCTTTCTCGACTTTATTGAATCCCCGAGAGATAGGGCATTATATCTGAAGTTGAGGCATGGAACACTCCCACTCAATGACTTCACTGTAGGGTGGAATTCTAGGGTTGGGAAAGGTAGTAAGTGCCCCGCCTGTGCTTCTCCCACAGAATCTAGTCCACACTTTCTTTTTGCCTGTCCGGCGTACAAACTCCCAAGAACAAAATGGCTGAAACCTGTATGTATTAATCTGGGAGCCAGGAACTATAGGGAGGTGTTGCACATTTTAAAATCTGATACATCCTCCCTTAGTACAATTTGTGGGACAGCTAAATTTCTGGGCTGTGCCTGATTAACCAGAAGCAAGTTATTGAAGGCTAATGCTGTTAAAAACCAGGAACAATAGTAAGGTCTCCCCTTGCATCTGTGGATTCTATGATATATGAATTGTTTTTAACTTGTATAGTTTTTAAGGATTTTTTATATTTTGTATAACATGTTCTTAATCAATACAAACGTGTTTTATTGATTGATTGTATGACATTGTGATACCATTCCTTTTTAGTACTGGATTGTTTTAATTTGATGGATTTGGTTTGTTTATGCTTTTATGATATTTTTATATCGAATAAAGTCATACAACAACAACATATAGGTTGCTTCATAAGTGTAACATGAAAGTGTTCATGCATTGCATTAGGTGAAAAACCGTGAAAACAATTAATAAATAAACAAGGACAAAGCCTGTCCAAAAAACTAAAATGTTCTCCTTCCTTGTTACCGGCCACTTTATGATGGGTACATGCAATGTACTTCAAATGTTGACATTTCAACCCTTAAAGACTATGGTGCTTAATAAACACATCACAATGGGTCTTCATCAGGACTGGAAGACAGGCAACCTGGAGCTGAATGTGGAAACAGATGTCTGAATTGATGCCCTCTGAAGATATGGGGTCTCATGTAGGCGGCTAAGTAGTCCTCTAAAAAGAGTGACTCCTCGCATCTTATAAAATGCGTACATGGAAATGGTGATATACAAGCACATCAAAGCAGGCCATCATTGAGGAGATTGAATATAATGTACACTAACCATATGTGCATCTTTTTAGAGGAATCTAGATCCAGGCAAGCTACTTAGCCACCTGCATAAGACCCCAACATTTCTGAGGATATGTATAAATGATAATCATACTAAGTACATGTAGTTACTAAACAATTGTCTAAAAGTATATCAGACTCCAACAGAACCAATTGTCTAATAAAGTAATCAATACCCAGGTTCTGAGGCATACAGGTTTACCCCATTGGAGCTTAATTTTGCGGGCCCACTAGTAGCATTTAATTTACAGGGCTTAGTACCACTTTACTAGGGACCTACAAATAAATTAAATGCGCCAATTAGGTGTAAGTAAATTTCACCAAGTTTAAGGGAGAGAGCACAAGCACTTCAACCCTGGTTAGCAGTGGTAAAGTGCACAGAGTCCCAAAAGCCAATATAAACGGGTTCAGAAACAGGAGAGTGAAGGCTGAAAGTTTGGGAGAAGACCACTCTAAGTATGACAGGTATAACACCTACCTAAAATGACAGTGTAGAGAAATAGCTTGTAGTATCTTGTTTGATTGCGCAGCAAATTGAGTCGAAGGTCTTGTGGGTGGCACATTAAAGGTTTTAGAATCTCGAGTCTTATTTGTCAAGGTAGTTCGTGACCCATTATGTACCAATTAGGTCACTAAGATTAACTTCAGTCCTCCGTCACAAAACTTCAACTATAATGAAAATCTCTTCTGAGGACAGAGTTCTGTACTGTAGCAGCGCCATCTGAGAAACTCACTGCAAGTTAGGTTAAGAAGTTCTGCAAACAAAGACAGTTTTTAGAAAACAACTAAAATAAGCAATCCAATAAATACCAAGTTCATAGGGTAACTTATACTTCTTTTCTCTCTTGGAAGGGTCAAAAAGCCCTAGGGTGACCAAACGCTTAAAAGACTCCCTCAACATAACCTAATGTGACTAAGAGATGTCCCTTGAAATTGTATGTCTGCCAATGAATACATGAGGATTGGTATGTTATGCTTAGATGTGGGCTGGAATTATGCCCAAGTTCATAAAAAGGCTGCATTCAATCCCTTTTCCCCATTTGGAATCCCACAGAACTCAAATCCTTATTGGTTGGTGTCTATTTTAGAGGTATGTTCTGGGCTAAGTATACCACAAATGCAATGAGAGGGAATAAAAACAACTGGAGCTTATAAATCATACGCCGGGTTTAAAATTTGGGAAACTTCAGACAAAACAGAAAAAAATGCAGTAGCTGAGCCACCATGGAATATAGTGGCCAAGAGTGTCATCTTCAAGAGAAGATCAGAGTGGCAACATACAGCTCTCAATGTTCTATAAGTAGGAGAGAGAGGCATAATTTTAAATTGTGGAAGATTAAGCTAATACTTTTCTAAACAAAAGAGACAAATTTGATTTATTTTTACTAATCATTTTGTAGTTCGGAGAGTAGCTGGTAATGGCCTACTTTGGAAAGGAAATACATTGGTGCACTGGAAACATAGATATATCAATATCAGCTGGAATAGATGCACCCTCATCAACTATTAAAAAGTAAGCGACCCGGTGTTAGCACAATAGTTGTCCATAAAATAGTTCTTAAATTAAAGTTATCGACTTATGGCATCAAGAAAACTATATGCATAAGGTTAAAAAACCAAATGCCAATGCTTGTATCATTGTCTGACTACTTGATTGTAAGATTTTCTGCAAACTTCTGTAGGTCCCAACAACTAAAGAAGAGTGCAAAGTCTATGATCCTCATCAACACAACCGTGTTACAATTAATGAGGAAATGTAGGTCAAGGCTGTCAAACTTGCTAATGTGGCTTATCCTGCTAATTCATTCTCACCCACCGTACATTGAGCAGAGATATGGGCTAGAGAAACTCTGCTCTACTTTGAAATTCGTTAGGGACTTCTCTAATACCCCAGTTACAAGTTCCTCAATCTCCTTGAGCGAGGAGAGAGGAAGTAATGGTATATTGCCCCATGTATGCCTGCTTCCTATAGCGGGCAAAAGGATATTAAGGACATATTATAATTTCACCAAGGTTCTTCTAATATTATGAATAAAACATTTGTTAGGGATTTCAAAGTTATTTCAGTGCAGCTATTTTTATGTACTCTTACAGACGGTATCAAATTGTCACTGCATTCTGTCTATTTTTGGCATTATGGAAAGTAAAATGTGCAATTACAGTGACCCATGAAGGTTAAAGTCCTTTGTGTGGCGACATTAAAGAGTCTTACCCCTTTTTTACTCGAATGCTCAACCTCCAACTTCCTGCACAGAGTTAGTTGGCACCATACTCTTCCAAAGAGCAAATAGAGACATGGGGACAGAAGCACTGCTCACTCACAGCACAACGGATCATACTTTTTTGTTATTAGTGAAGGGTATCTATGCCACTTGCTTAATCTGAGACATAACCTTAAAAACTAGTAAGAGATTCAGTTGAACGACATCTAATAAACTTAGCAAACATAGCAAGATGATGGACGGAGTGCTGAAACTCTTCAACCACTCACCCCCAGTCACAGATCTCCGTTTAAACTATTTAATTCAGTTCAGCACTCCGTCCATCATCTTGTTTTGTTTTCCAGACGTGGGTCTCTTGCTCGCTGTGCAGCTGGATTCAACCTATCCTGACTGATGAAAGGGGAATCCCAGAAACCGGTCCCAAGACTTGTTTCCAGACCAAGGAGGGCCTGGCCTAGCAGTTCGGCTGGACTGTTCCCATGAGGAAGAGGGTCACGACTGATTTGCATATGGCTGGGTCCAAACCGGGGTGCCATAGTAAGCAAAGGAACGATGGATTAAATGCAGAACTGTGACTGGGGGGTGAGTGGTTGAAAAGTTTCAGCACACCGCCCATCATCATGTTGTGTTTGCTGTGTTCGCCCTAAATGGCTATTGGTATGCCCAGATGTGGGTCCCGTGTTTGCTGTGCCACTGGATTCAAGCTAACCTGGCTTTTGAGAGATGAAACCCCAAAACCCGTCCCAGGATGCTTGTTTCGTGCTTGACTATTCCCATGAGGAACAGGGTCAAGACTGATTTGCATGTGGGTGGGTCCAAACTGGAGTGGTATAGTGAGCAAAGGAACAATGGATTAAACTCAGATCTGTGACCTGAGGTGAGTGGTTGAAAGTTTCAGCACTCCATCAGTCATCTTGTTGTGTTTGCCAATAAACTTAGCCATTCCAACCATGTAACTATGTACTTTAGTTGTGGGAACTCTTGATCTTGGATGGGGATTTGAACTTCGGGAGTACTAAGTTTAAGTATTTAAATTGAAATGTGCAACGTACTATATTAGGCATTAAAGAGTTCTTTAAAATATGCATTGAAATTGTATTTTTGTTTGTTTGCTTTGATCTCTGTTATACCAGTAGTTTCCATGAGATTTCATGAATCAAAATCGACAAATAAATCATGACGTTGCTCAAACTCTATTTATAAAACTAGTTTTAAAACTAACTAAAAATGAGATTGACTAATAGAGGCTGAAAACGTTTTCTGCATATGCAGTATCTTTCCTTTTCAAGTGTACTTTGCCCGACCCTAATTAGAAGCTCAAATACACAGAATTACAATTTAAATAGTGTGACCAAGTCCAGATTCCCAGAAGGGAAGTCATGGTTGACTGGACATTTAGCACCCCCAACCTCAAGTATTTATAAAGAAGTTTAATGCTGCTCATCATCTTTCATCCGATTCTCAACGTATTACTTCTTGTTGTGCTGCTACTGCAGTGTATACTCCTCACAGACGAGTGAGTGGTTCAGTCTTTCTTGGTAAGGTCGACTAGCATTAATTGTAATAGGTGTGGCCACAAGATACAGTTCAAAAGAAGCATTTCCCTTAATTCCCCTACTAGCAGTATATACTGGTTTGATGGATATTTGTCATGATTCCCTTGCAGTAACATGAGATTAAAGGACAAATACTAACATAATCTGTATTTGTAAAGCGCACATTTACCCAAGAGTATCTTGGAGCTGAATAACAGATGTTTATTGTTACCCAACTCAATGGTACTCATTTTATCGACCTCAGAAGGATTTGAACCTGCAACCATAAAGTCGAACACAGGCCCCTATAGTGGATGCATTAGTTCACTAAGCCACCAGAACCGGCTTAGCAAGGGTGTCCATCCCTGAGCTAGCAGGTAGAAAGCAACATTCGGATACATGTTACTTGAAGGTTGGTGATAAGAACTGACTAATCTGGGGGATGGAAGGTAGGCTAGACACATTGAGCCAGATTCACAAAGGTAAACTGAGACAAAAGTCTAACTTTATGATTTTTGGTATTCACAAAGGGCTTTTACGAATGGTAAAGTTAGACTTTGGCCTCCGTTAAACTTAAGTTTAACTTTTGGTCTCAGTTAAACTTAAGACGACAACTTAAGTTTAACTGAGACAAAAGTCTAAGGAATATATGTATCGAGCAAATTCGCATTCACAAACGCCGAAATTTGCAGAATTTCGGCGTTTGCGAATGCGAATTTGCTAAATGGAATGTATCAAAGAAAAGCTGGTGCAAAACAAGGAATCGCAAAATTTGCAATTCCTTATTTTGCAATTGCATTTAAGGAATCGCAAATTTTGCAATTCCTTAAATGCAATGTAGGAAGCCAAAAAAAAATGCAAATTGTCCTTAAGGAATCGCAAATTACCACCAACTTCAAGTTGGTGGTAATTTGCGAATTCCTTGAAAAATGCAAATGTTTGCATTTTTTAAAGTGCCATGTGACACACATACATGCCCTTAGGGCATGTATGTGCGCCACATGTGCACCCATGCTTATTTCAGGGGTGCAACAGGGTGTCCTTTGGACACCCCTGCACCCTTGAAATTATTCTCAGATTGCGATTCTCAAATTAAGAATAACTTCACATTCATTCCTATGGGCCTCCTGGCCCATAGAAATGAATGGGAAATTATTCCTTAATTGCAATTCGCAATTTGCTAATCGCAATTAAGGAATACTAAGGATTCGCAAGAAAATTGCGATTTTCTACATACATCCCAATTTGTGATTCTGAAATAGCGATTGATAAAAAAATCGCTATTTCAGAATCGCAAATCTGGATGATGATACATATGGCCCTAAGTTTACTACTCATAAATGCCTTTTGTGAATATCGAAAGCCATAAACTTAGACTTTCACCCTAGTTTACCTTTGTGAATCAGGTGCATTGCTTTCCGAGGAAAGGGTAGATATTGGAGACTGCGCACACTGGTCATGTAAACAAGAACTCTCTCACAACACTTCCACTTCCTGAAATAATGCTGGTGTAACAGAAGAAGTCAGCTGGTTCATGTGCATTGGCGTAGACAATACATGTTTATCACAATTAAAATGTGTATTTCTAAAATCCAGACCATGCCAAAGAAGCTTTGATTCTTCAACACCCAGACAGCCCCAACATACAGCAACACAACAGACCCTCCGCACACCATCGACCATGACCCCCTGCTAGCCTGGGCCAGCGTGAGCATCGATGACACCATCGAGACCATGCGCACAATCCACTCCGGCTCTCCGTCAGACCCATTTCCGCACCTCGTCTTCAACAGAGCAAGCAGCTCCATTGAACCCTACCTGCGCAACGTCATCAATCTCTCCCTCGAGACCCCAACCTTCCCTGAGATCTGGAAACACGCTGAGAACAACGCTCTACTCAAAAAATCTAAGGCAGACCCAAGAGACCTCAAGAACTTCCGGCCCATCTCTCTGCTCCCCTTCCCGGCCAAGGTCATCGTCAACCGTCAACAGACAGCTAACCTGATACCTCAAAGAAAACAGAATCCCGGACCCTTCCCGGTCAGGGTTCCACAGCAACCACAGCACCGAGACTGCCCTTATCGCTGCCACCGATGACATAAGGACCCTGCTGGACAACGGCGAGACTGAATCAGTCATCCTCATGGACCTCTCTGCTGCCTTCAACACCATCTGCCACCGCACTCTACGCACATGCCTCCACGCCGCAGGGATCCGAGACAAGGCTCTGGATTGGACCACCTCCGTCCTCTCCTGCAGAACCCAGACCGTCCTCCTCCCCCCATTTTGTTCCAAAGCCTCCGAGATAATCTACGGCGTACCCCAGGGATTCTCCCTCAGCCCAATGCTGTTCAACATTTACATGGCCCCGCTCGCACACGTAGCCCGACAGCACGACCTCAACATAATCTCCTACGCCGACGACACTTAGTTGATCCTCTCTCTAACCAAGGACCCCATCACAGCCAAAGCCAACCTCCATGAAGGAATGAAGGCCATCGCCGACTGGATGAAGACCAGCCGTCTGAAGCTGAACTCGGACAAGACGGAGGTCCTCATCCTCGGCTCCAACCCTTCAGCCTGGGACGACTCCTGGTGGCCGACGGCACTGGGGGCAGCCCCGACACCCACCGACCACGCACGCAACCTGGGAATCATCCTCGACTCAACACTCTCAATGACCAAGCAAGTCAACGCCGTCTCCTCCTCCTGCTTCACGCCCTCTGCATGCTCTGCAAGATCTACAGATGGATCCGGACAGATACAAGAAAGACAGTCACCCAGGCCCTCGTCAGAAGCAGACTCTACTACGGAAACGCCCTCTATGCAGGAGCCCCGACCAAGCTCATCAAACGACCACAACGCATCCAAAACGCCTCGGCACGACTGATCCTCGACGTACCACGCCATGACCACATCACCCCCACCTGAGAAACCTGCACTGGCTCCCCGTCAACAAGAGGCTATCCTTCAAGCTCCTCACCCACGCACACAAGGCACTCCACAAGACGGCTCTCCTTCTACATCCCCAACCGCCAGCTACACTCCACCGACCTCGCACTCTCCACCGTCCCGCATCTGAAGAACCACCACCGGTGGGAGATCCTTCTCCCACGTCGCCGCCAAGACATGGAACACCCTCCCACTGAGCCTACGACAGACCCAAGACCTGCTGACCTTCAGGAGGATACTCAAGACTTGGCTGTTCGATCAGTAGCGCCCCCCAACCCCCCTCAGCGCCGTGAGACCCTCAAGGGTATGTAGTGCACTTTGCAAATGATTGATTGATTTTGTGCTAATTATTTCATTATCTGTCAGACGTGGGCATGGAGAAACACAGCCAAAGCACAGATTTCATTAAATAAGCCACCTTTATACAAACACATGCAATGAAAGAGTTTTAGTAAGAAATCACATTAATCCTGCACAATGGACCATGATTTGGAATGAATGGCATCTCTCACCGTCATTGATTCTTCCTGCCAAGGACTCAGCACTAAATCCAGCAAAGACCACAGTATGAACTGCACCGATTCTTGCACAAGCCAGCATACTTGCCACGGCTAAGGGCGAAACAGGCATGTAGATGGCTACTCGGTCTCCTTTCTGTATTCCATGCTTCTTCAGCGTGTTTGCAAGGCGACAGGTTGTGTCCAGTAGTTCTCTGTAGTATAAGAACATTATTTGCCGTTATTTATGCAACTGCAAGGCAGTATGCTATCTATAGAGCATGCATACAATTACATTCTAACCTTCACAGTGCACACACGTGGATGCTGATTTAAATATTAATTATGGACCCAATTTCCAGATAGTTGAATATACAATTGCTCTTTATGCTTCACATACAGGGCCTCCAGTCAATGAGGGCTCAGCAGCAAGACTAACTACTGTGCACTAAGTGCCGGGTGTGACATGCAGTCAGTACGTGCACTGCTTCCCACAAGCCATCTTGGCATGGTTACATGGACCCACTGTGAGAAGCTGGCCTGGTATATGATGTCCACTAATGTAAGTGGGCACCTTGCATCCGTCAAAACAACCCTTATGTCGATTTAGGAGGCTTAAACAACCTTAGAAAGCTATCCAAATGGAAGATGTGG
Organism: Lissotriton vulgaris; assembly: GCF_964263255.1. NCBI lineage: Eukaryota > Metazoa > Chordata > Amphibia > Caudata > Salamandridae > Lissotriton > Lissotriton vulgaris. Next base: position 1,079,654,270 of record NC_141694.1, on the reverse strand, counting down.
AGAGCAGCCTTCAGGCTTAGTCTTGAAGGAGTGTGAAGCAGCTTGTTTTACCAGAATGCAATCTTATGGTATAGATTAAATAAAAAAGAACCCCACAAAGTATTTTTTTAATATGTATTTATTATATAACACTATCTAGTACGTTACAGTATCTCCCAAACGGAGATAGACACAAAGCACACAATACTTTAGCACAGAAATCACAATATATAGCCCTAATACACAGTGGCCCTCGGGGGGGACAAACCATATACTAAGAAAGTGGGATATGACCCTCGACTCGAGTCAGGACAATGCCGGGAGGATGTGGAATCGCAGGAGACCCAAGGAACCCCAAGGTAAATATATAGGGACCCCACGGAAAGCACGTGCAGTGTGGGAACACGATCGTGGGTTCCGTACAACTGTACATGTAAGTTGCAGTTGGATGTTTTAAGATTAAGGACCCTTCCCAGTGGACCCTGAAGAAACCCCATGGAAGACAGACGTTTGGAGAGCCAGCCCATCCGTGGATACCATAGTATCCACATTACCTACACCAGGGACGCCGGGTGCATAGGGGTGAAGTGGTGTCGAAGACCGCCGTCAAACTCAATGGAGTACTTCATGAAAGTGCTGCTGCAGGAAGAAGAGAAAGTGTTCATGGGAATCCAAATGTGGGTTCTTGAAGAAGAGTACCCGAAAGCAGAGGGGTCAGAGTCTATGTCATTCGGGAGTGACCAGGAGACTTGGAAGACAAATGCCCACCAATGCTCGGTGCTTCAGGATGGATGACGAAGACCTGGACTCTGCAGCTGTGAGGACCAGGCAATGCTGAGGAGGACCAATAGCCATGCACGACCTGTCGCATGAATGATATTGAGTGCTGAGGGGTCAGTGTCCGGCCGAAGCACCAACCAGTCTTCCCAAAGGCAAGCCACGAAAGAATCCTAGAAGGAGAAACGTTGGGACCAGCAAGGTCCAGGGGACTCACCATAGGCAGGGTAGTCAGGGCAGACCCCGGGAAATCAGGGAAGAACAAAAGAAATAAGTGTGACCCTTAAGTGGACCTACAGGCCGGAGGCACTGGAGTTGCGAGAAGACCTCAAGCAGCTCACCAAAAGATGCAGGCCACAATGCACACAACGTGGTGTGGCTGAAGATTCTGGTCACAGGATTTGCTTGAGGTTGGGGCTATTTGGAGCCCAAAGATCTTTTTGCAAAGATGCCAACAAGCCTTTTCAACTGCAAGTTGGACACAGTACCAAGAGGTTCGGTAATTGCAACCCCCACAAGGACTACTGGCCTCAAACTTGGTGAGAGGGTAGAGCAGGGCTCAGGAGCTGAGGAAAACCACCACCTGTTTTGCAGAGCCCAGAGAGTACGGAGGAGCGAAGGTTCTGCAGACTTAGTTGCGGTGCCTGAAAATGCAAGGAAGTGACTCCATCCCTCCAAGGGAGATTACTTCAGGTGTCTTTGATGCTTTACAGGCCTTGGAGGTTCATGTATGATGCACAGCCTCAGACAATGCAGAAGACTGAAAGGGAGATGAAGTCCAGCCCAAACGAAGTCCAGAGTGCCCAGAAGGCAGAAGTGTAGTGGTGTTTGATCTGAATCCTATCCAACGAAGAACCTAGGGACCTACACCTGGGTAAGCCCTTAACCACCCTAGGGAAAGGGTTGGGCGATTCAGTTTACCCTCCAAAGGGAGGGTCTGGACAGGGGGGAGTTTGCTCCCATCTCCTTTGTCCAGTTTTGCACGAGAGTGGGAAACAGCGGCTCCGAGGACAGGTTTGAACTTGACTCTGCACAGGGACACCAAATGTGCCCCTCATGCAGCCTTCCTGGAGAGGGCAAGCACACCCACCCAGCCCTAATACACTAAATCCAGTCTTGGAGGCACACTTCCCTGTGACCAGACCCCTATTGTTCTACCTATGTCCGCTCAAGCCTGGCTCAGTAGCAGGAAGGCAGAAATGAGTATCTGGTCAGCAGAAAGAATTTTGTGCTGTCCAAGACTAAAAGGCTCGTACCTGGGAACACTGAGAGCCTAACGAAGGACTCTGCCAGTGCTAGGAATCATACCTCCCACACCTTTTGATACCAAACATGATAAGATTAGTTGCATCCGTTTTCAAGATGGTCATGGGGCTATTAAGCAGGGTGCCCTTTTATATGGTATATAGCTGCTTCACTGACAACCCGGGAGAATTTACTCAGTAGGCTGCCGGGAGAATTTACTCAGTAGGCTGCAGGGGTGACATGCTCATGCAGGGGCACCCTCTCACTTAGAACCAAGCGCCCTGCCTTCAGGATTGTAAAGGCCTGCTATAGGGGTGACTTACAGGTTTTATGTGCAGTGACAATTAGATATAGTAAACCTATATTTTTAGTAAATGGTGCAATGGCATGCCTGTAGTTCCAGTTTGCATGGTCTCTCATGGGTGGCATAATGTGAGACCTCTGGGGAATCTATGCCCCGGGTACATCAGTCCCATATACGAGGGACTGATAAGGATACCCAAGTATCCAATCTGGGATTGCACCTAGGTACTGACACAACAGTTTAGCGAGAAAGCAAATACGCTAGGGTCCTGATTAGCAGGATCCCAGTCAGATTAGTAAAAAAAAAAAAACAGCATAGCACCAAACAAAAAGTGGGGGTAACCATGCAGAAGGATCCTACCTTTCTACACACACTAATTTGCCTAACTTGTGCTCCAAGTGAGCTGTGAGCAGGGCCACCGGAATTTCACGGCAGAAAAGGATGATGGTTGACTGAATTATGCAGCAAGAAATGATAAATTATGTGGCGTAATGCAACACACACAATATTAGCCGGGGGGGGGGGGGCTCCTCTCTTAATGTGGAGGAGTGTCGTCCCACTAAAGAATTTTCCCCAAAGAAAGAGAAATTGGTAATAAAGTTCATTTATTACCATTTTATTTTTCAGACCCCCATCCCGAGCCAAGCGTCATTAAGGGGGCGTAGCTTTCTCATTTATGCTGTTGCTGCCAGTAAGGCAGCAGCAGAATGCAGCAATAGACAGGGCTCTTAGGTTTAAAATGCCCATATTCTTTTGGCCTGCCGTCTTGCAACCACCAGCCAGGCATGTGCAGTTTAAACCTCTGTATCCCAGCTGTCTTAAGAGGCCTGGGTTAGAGATAACATAGGGCTCTAGTGTACGCAGGAGCTGCAAGAGAGGTTGCTCCCTCCAATCCAGGGGCTGTTCTCAAGCAGCATGAGAGCAGCGCCAGGATTGGGACCCGAGCGAGGAGGAGGACGTTGTGCCAGGGAGAAGGTAAGCAGCATAACTTTTTTTATTTTTTATGTGTCCCCACACCCACCACCCTTCTCACATGCCAGCCGCCACTAAGTACTACTTGATTATTTTTTAATTGTAATCCATGTCAACACTGTCATACCAAAGCTTTCCCCTCATTAGTACCACTTTAACACTCAAATACAGGAATAAGCTACTTAAAAGGTGACTAGTCAACCTTTTGTAAGGGCCTTCCATTGAGAGGCAATAGGTATCACTTCATTTGTAATAACTTTTGATGCATTTGAGGTAGAAGCAATTTGCTTTTGTTAAAATCTGCAATTTATGCAACAGATGTTAGATAGTGTGCCAAATCCAAGACTATGCAAAAAAATGCTACTGCCGTAGAATCACATAATTCAAGTGGTCCTGACTGTGAGGCATCTTACCTGTTGTTTTGTGCTGTTCATCCCTCTCTCCCTCATGATATCCGCTCTTACCCTAGTCAGGTGCACAATGACCACTGGGGTAAGAAGCCTTCAGACAATTCTGCCACCCAGTCCTACCTCCCACCCCGCTGCCCACATCATATGTCTTAGCCCAGGCTGCTACAACTTGCTTGACACACCCCATTATTTAGCTGGTGTGTGCTGGACTGCTCAGGAGATGGGACCTCAATGACCGCCTTTTTTGCAATTTGCACAGTTTGCCATGCAAGCACTTTTTGAAACCCTCGTTATGTAAATAAGGATTCCAACAGTGTAGAGCAGACTTGCTCTACTTACGGTTTTTAAGTTTGCCTGAAATTTGTTATGGTGTCTGTGCCTTTTTGAAATAAGCGATTCGGGCAAGAAAAACAACGATAGGGTAACTCCACATTGGTCTTGGTATTGTTTTACAATTGTTATCTCAATTTTTACTTGAATGTATGTCTATGGGGCCATGAAGCCTTGAATGAATGAATCCATTAAAGTAATTCACTGGCTCCCACGAAGCCTTTAGATTTAGTGATAAACCAAATGATATGTACTAAATTTGGTTTTATATATCTCTTTTTGTGACCGTTATGAACTTGCGCGTTTTTATCATTACTTTGTGGTTTTTTTGTCCTTCCCTGGATATGTTTTATCCGAATAAAGTAATTGACTTGAATTGGACTGAAAAATAATAAATATTTGTCTCCATGTAGCCTTGCATGATTAAATCAATTAAAGTAATTTACTGGCTCCCACAAAGCCTTTAGATTTAGTGATTAACCAAATGCACACATCTACATTTCTTTAAGGTAGTAGGTACCCTGATGAGAGGCGTGTTTCTACTTTCACTGGCTGCCTTTCCCTTGCCTTTACGAACTAGGTAGAGATGGGTGAGCTAATAAATTGGAAGGGAGAGCCGAGTCAGATTTTAGTCACGGTTCTGCTGGATTCTAAGAGCCTGTGCACCAATAGAGCATAGAAAGTACACCTACGGATATCATCTAAAAATCAAAAAGCGTATTTCTTTAACATGTGGAAGTGTTTCACCATAGTACACCCCACATTATATCATGCAATATGGGGCATTTATTAACAAGCATTGGCATAGTCAGTAGGTCTCGCCTTATGGCCCTTATAAGTGCGTAGCCATTCAGCACATTATCCTGGGTGCTGTGCCGCCAGGAATGGGAAAGCTATACAATTACTACACTCTGTGTTTTTTTTACAGTGTGCGTTTTAGGGTGCGCTATTCTAGTGAGTGTGACCAATGCAGGACTGCCCTAAGAGCACCCAATGAATAATGCATTGTTTATAGTCTGGCTGCTCTGAGCTCATGATACACAATTTACAAAATGTGTTTTGTGTATGCAGTGAGCATGTGATACCATATGTGCAGGATTAGGCGAATAAACGTCCCACAGGCTTACAGTCTGCTAAATCTGATGGTAGCAGCAATATGACTTATTATCTAATATACTAAATCTCCTACTTGAATATACAAGTCACATAGACCACAACAGGTAAATGGCAAAACTGAAGAGTCTGTTTTGTGAAGTCAGACTGTGCTCATCCCCCATACTTGAAGTGCTTACAGTTTCTTCCAATGGGGAAACCTTTACCTAGGTAAACACAGAAACACAATAAGTCTCAGAAAAAAGCAGTCTGTGGTTACATCGGCACAAACCAATTGCCAACTAAAAACAGAAGAAAAGAAAAAACTCTTAATTGCTGAATGCCAATTATAAATCGTTGGGTCAATCACTGTAATACAGGTCTGTATAGGCTTGCCTGCTGATCTGAAAGAGAGGAAACTGCCATAAAAGAGCAGCAAATGCTTCTTAAGGATGCATCCCTGGCACAACTCATGAGGCTGCAAATTAAAATGAATGCCCTTAGGGCACAAGCGGAAGGGGGGGGGGGCGTCATATTTCATGACCCTAAGGAAGATCTCCCACTATCTTTCCCCTGATGCACGTAAACAGGCCACTATGGCATTAGTGTCTTCGAGACTGGACTATTGTAATGCCCTTTAAATGGGCATTAATAGGTGCCTTATCCATCGGCTCCAGATTGCACAGAACGCGGCAGCCAGGCTGGTACTGAATCTCCCTAGATTCAGCTCAGCCAAGGCCGCACTCAGAAGCCTGCACTGGCTTCCGATGGACCGCAGGATCACTTTTAAGATCCTGTGTCTGACTCACTAAGCCTTTTATGATGCCAGCTCTGAAGACATCAAGTCACTTGTCCAGGATTATACTCCCAGTAGACCCTTCGATCTGCTCACAAAAATCTCCTTTCTGTCCCTAGGTTTCAGAAGGTCAAATGGGGGGGTAGAGCCTTTTCCACGGCTGCGCCCAAACTGTGGAATTCTCTCCCCCTAGAGATCTCTGGCCAGGCCTCTCTTCTGTTATTTCGTAAGGCCTTAAAAACCTAGCTTTTTCCTTGATATCCCTACTTAGTGCTATTTCCCTGTGTCTGGTTGCCTCGTACCAGTGCCTTGATGCCCTTGGGCTACGTTTTTGCGTTACAAGACTACTTTAATTCATTCATTCATTACCATAACAAAACAGTAGTGAAGGATTTCCCTGGAACCTTCCAAACCAAACAAATTTTAGCAGGTCTCGTGGCCCAGAGTCGCATTGCAAAACAGAAATGCAGAGCACAAGGACAGCAGAAGAAATGGTTGGTGGTGGTACTAAAAATATTTAAAAGCCAGGCCAACAATTGAAAAAAAAAAAACCAAAGAGATAAATAAAGTAAATCAAACCACAGATTAGCAATCGTAGAATAGACAAACTACCCTACAGATTCCAACACATTTGAAAAAGGAATGGTGCTTCTTTGCTAAAAGATTACAAACAACACTAGTGAGAATGAGTTCACATTAAACAGTTTGAAATGTAGCCGAGGTCTTCTCTTCAAAACACGGGGAAGTGACAAAAATACAACCTAAAGTTTCTAATGAGAATGTGCAGCAAGGATCTGAACTGCTTAGTGTGTCAAGCAAACACAAGCAAAACAGTTGTGAAAGAAGAGGATGGTCCGATTTGGAAATGACAGGGGAGCGTTGGCGGTTTGTGTGAATCTTATAATTTTTCTGATTATGTGCATTCCAAATGCACCAAGTTTGCAAAGTTTGAATAACTAATGTGGCCCTCCTCTAGCTGGTTCATTTAAAGGAAATATGCACTTGCCACGTCTGATTGCAGTACACAGGATTCAAAAACATAAGGGAGGTTTGATAACATAGCAAGAATAGCAAACCAAAAAATCTATTACATCAAACCACACTTTAAAATTAGAGCAAAGTCTGCTAAGAGAGTACGAGTTCACCTTCTTAAATGTAGTTTATTTAAGAAAAAGAAGAACTGTGTGAAAGCCATCACAAACCAGAAGCAAGCGTTTTGAAAATGTCTATGAGTTGAGTGCAGTTTTGCAGCCTTCAAAACGCTGATCAGGCAGTCACACTGAACACTGTCAACAGTTTATTAAAGAAGAGGGCATCTACCACAGAAGTTGAGTGTAGCCACTGTACAAGTTGTGTTGTCACTCTGCACTGGGCGGCGCGGTCACCGGTTACGCTCACAAAGTGCCTTACCACCCATCAGTCTTGTGCTTCAGCTTTGATTTGGTATGCTAGATCCCAATTTTTAAAACAACGAACAGCCACGGAAGACAACAGTGAGGTCCAGCACGCACCTAATCCTACCCACGCGGTGCCACCGGAAAGGAGTGGTGAAGTCCGTAGTTCCTGGGAAAGTCTATTGGTTGCGGGTATTAAGGGCATCAGCGCTCTGTTCAACAGATGCCATTTACTTTCTCTCGCGGTGGCACATGGAACATTTTGGCAACTGAAGAATTTCTGTCGCCATAAAGAACCTGGGATGGTCTGCTGAGCAGCAGTCAAAATGCATTAAAACATGCAGCGATGGGGGAGAGGAACGGGGCAAGCAGCAATGCAGGGGGAGTTGGGACCGGCAAGCAGTGATGCAGGGTTAGTTGGGACCGGCAAGCAGCGATCTGGGAGGGTTGGTGTTGTGGGAGGGGGTTGTGGAGACAGGCAAGCCCCAACAGGGGTGGAAAGAAGCAACAATGAAGGCAAAGTAAAGCAAGTCTTCACAAACACAAGCAGGAAACGAAGAAGAAATAGTGCAGAAAAACGAACAGATAAGCAGCAAAGTGAAAGGTAAAAGTAATTGGGTGGAAACAAATCACAACAAGAAGGGAAAAGAGCAAAGGTTAACCATTAGCAAGCAAGCCTTTTTAATAATGGGCAATTGTAGTAATGAATAAAAAGGCAATGGGCGGGCTGCAATCCAAAAAAGTGTATACAACATGTCTCGAAGAGACCGCACAAGGGCTGCCTAGGCTCGACCTAAGAATGATACCGATTAAACATGGAACTGGAAACATTCTTGTCCCCCACATCCCCGACATGATGACAATGCCACAAGTGAATGAAGGGGTCAGTAAATTATCATGAGCACCCTATATGTGGTCATGATTCTTGTTATGTATGAAGCACCTTTATAGTATATTTAACAAATAGAAGAGAATTTTATACAGGGCACATCATGGGACTCTCATATTTCAATGTGCTTTAATATGTGTTGATAAAGAATAAGATTTAAGTGATATGTGTTTTCTTTTCATAGGATCACCCAGTTTGGTCAAGCAGTGAAACAGTGACTGACCCTAGGGTTTCTGGTTTCACCATTCAAAATTTGGCCACGAAATGGATATCTTTCTCTTTCCTTTTTCAGATCGAAGGTCACTGATTTATTTTTATTATATCTTTGTGCATGAGGTTAGAGCATGTGTGGCAGGTAGACGCCACATGGAAGCTCTAGCGCTTTGGGCTCAAGAGTCTCAAGGACCACAAACTTAGCCAGAGCCAGACATCTGGCTCAAATTTCAGTGCCGCACCCACCTCTAAAACCAGGAAATGCGCTCCTTTTTCTTTCAGCCAGAGGCACCTGAAGGTCAGCATTATCCAGTCTGGAAAAATAGTTTTTCAACCAAATGTTTGGTAAATGATATTGTAATATTAACCAAGATTGGACAAATCCATTCAAATACATCTCAACTCAACCCTCAGCCACTGAGGTCATCTAAAAGTCATTCACAGATAGAAGAGGCTTGGTTTGCTTTTTCATTGCTTCTCTTGTATCATTGTGTTACACTTTGTCTTCCTAATCAGCCCCCTTGCAAGGTGGCTCTGAAAGACACAATGCCTGATTGGGAAGTATGTGGAGGGGGCTTACCGAGCAGCATTCTGTTCTGCAAAATTATGAGAGGTCTGGTGTTCCTGCACATAAATTTACTGGGTAAGAGAACAACAAACCAAATGTTATCATGCAGAATCCCCAGTAGGTAAAATACCTGTGGGAAAAGGCTGCATTTTAGCCCAACTCCTTTCATAACCACGGCCTGAATCTCAGACAATTGCACAGGCAGGAGCATTTATGCTCCCCTTTTCCAGACATCATTCTCCACTCTTTGCTTGGTCCTCCTCACCCTCCTCATCCATCCCCAAATCCTTGCCTTACAACAGCCTCCTGCACACTTATATCATCTTCTCAGAGCAGAAGGTAAATGTTCATGTTAAACCCCATGGAATAGGGAATAATATGCAGAATCTCACAGGGTTTAACTTGTCATTGCATGGTACCTAGTGGGGTTTTAACGCACATTGCTTGCAATTAGTTTTGCAGAATTGGCACACTGCTAGTCTCATGCAACCTGTAATACGGCCACCGTGGGGTACTGAAAGTGCCTGGCGATTGATCATAAGGGCTAAAAGGCCCAGTTGGCAGGCCCCACAGCATTTAGAAATATACAGCAGGAATAATTCACCATACTTTAACTTCAACAAATTGACAGAGAATGCAAGAATCCATTGGAACGTAATAGAGAGAGATAGTAATATTGTATTGTAATGTAATGTAACTGTATTGTGCTTTCGTGGCCCTTGAGAATGCCAAAACGCAGATATGGCAGAAATATTGCTCTGTTTTATTTTCTTCCTGCTTTGAGCCCATTAATAACACTAGGCACAGTTCAAACAGAATAGAACAAAAACAGGATATATTCTATCATCAGGTTCTATCGCTTCATCGCTGTACACTTTCTTAGCCGCATATTCTATGTGTCTCAAATTGTATTTGGACAGAAGCTGGACACAGTTTCAGCCATATGCACGCACCAAAACACTTCAAGCATAGGCCAGACTGCACTCACACACTAATGTCCTTTAATTAGAATCTAGTGCTTAAGCTCTCCCTCATTTTCTCTTCAAATTCATGCAGAGGCATATCCACGAAAACGTATTAAAAGCTAAAGTCAGGGCCTTGCGTGACATCAAAAGCTCCTTATAATTGCTGCATGACAAACACCCACCCTTCCATCTGTGGCACTCCACGAAGTTGAGTGCAAATATGCTTTGGTGCCTCATTTTGAGTATGAAAAACTGAATACATTCAACAATAGTAAAACATACTTGAACCCTACAACACTTTGAGGCAATAATAATACCTACACACAGCTAAGAAATTCTCTGTAGACAGACCCTATAAAATGTACAGACTTTACTAAGATCCTGCTGTGCTTTAAATTCTGATCCATGTGCAAATGGATGTTTGCACACAGATCAGAATTCTGAGTTGATCACTAATGATTGCACTTAGCAATTTTTTCCTGACAGATTTCACAAAGAAAGGCCTGAGGAATTCTATCAGGGTAAATGCAAAATATGCAGTAATTGGAATGGTAAATGACGTTTTCACTTGTTAAGCTTCATTCTGAGGTGGGGAACTTAGGAGATTTTAATTATATTACCCATCAAAATCCTCACAACAAGAAAGCTGTAATTACTGTGTGCACTAATTACTACCCCAACTCTACATAACTTGGAACTGTGGCCTTAGCCTCAAACCTGTCTGTATGTGTCTTTCATTATGATAACCATTCAGGTGCCTAGCTTACCATATATTAGTCTGAGTTTGGGGTCACAAAGCCTGCCCAGCTTACCAGTTTTCTACATGCTATAATCTCCTAGCCTCTAATAAATCTCCCCCTCTGCCTTTTCTCTGGCAATATAATTCCATATTATAACAGAAGTGAGGCAACTGGGCTGTGGATGTGCGAATGAGGATGGGGAAGGGGGTGATGGAACACATAATCTTGTCTGTTTCCATGCAGTCACAAGCTCTGTCTTTGCTCATAGAGGTTGAATCTCTATGCAATAAAATCAAATCAGGCTCCCCAGCAGACCCTATAAAAACCAGTTCATTTTCGTATATTTCACAAACATATATTACCGGTTAGCAGGTTGCTGATCAACCTATGTCTGTCCACATCAACAGTGCCACTTGCATGGAAGCATACCAAAGTTGCCCCAGTTACTTCCCATGATCAATCTAAACTGGCAACTACCATCCAATATCCCGGGTTCATTTTTTGACGAAACCCACTGGATCCTATGGGAATTCCAACCTCACAAAGTACGTAGAGACCAGTGAGTTTTTGGATCCCTCACAAAATTGGTTTAGATCACTCCACAGCACCGAATCCGCCTTGTTGGCAGTAACTAAGTAGTACATTGGATGAGGGAAACTCTGCGGCCTTGATGATCCTCAATCTCAGTGCCGCTGTCGATACAGTGTCTCACAAGATCTTACTGTGTTGCTTGCAGGAGGTGGGGATAGGTGGCACAGCCTTGGCCTGGTTCAGATCTTTTCTGTAGGGCAAGTTTTTTCAGGTTACTTCACCTCCTTATTGTTCTCCGGAATACACTGTGCACTACGGAGTTTCACAGGGATCAATATTGAGTCCTACACTCTTTAATAATATGTGGATGACACCTAATTGGTTATTTCTTTCTCCAAAAATTGCAATCATACTCATTAAATTTAATGAAGATATGAAGGTAGTAGCAGATTGGATGATGGCCAACTGCTTACAGCTGAATGTCAGGAAATCTGAGATCCTGCTTCTAGGGAAAGATAGCCACCTGTAGATAGAACAATGGTGGCCAGTAGTGGTGGGACCTGCACCCTTGCCCATGGAAGTTGTGAAAAATCTACGTGTCTGGGTAGACAGCTGTCTGTCCTTTGAAACCCAAACAAAAGCGGTTGCAGGAGCCTATTTTGCATCCTGCGTGAAATCAAGCCCCTGTTAGGGTTTTTTGATTCACAAACCCACCAGAGCAATATCCAAGCAACAATCCTATCTAGAGTGGATTATTGAAACTCCTTCTATTTAGGCACAAATGAAGCTGGTATCCAGCGCCTACAAAGGGTGCAAACCGCGGCAGCAAGATCACTTCTTGCCCTTCCCAAATTCTGCTCAGTATCAGCACATCTACCCAAATTAGATTGGCTGCCAATCGTAAAGAGAATACATTTCAAGACACTATACTTCGCTCATAAAATTCTCACCAAGCAAGCCCCTATTATCCATTCTGACCTACTTATGTCATACTTACCACAACGCATGTTGCGATCAGCAGACATGCGCTTAGCATGAATCCCCCGAGTCAATAGAGCACAAGCTGGTGGCCGCTCTTTCACTATAGAACTCATCATCTGTATCCATCAGAATTATTGACAACCACCTGGCCTACAGAAAGGCAATAAAAACGTGGCTCTTGAAAAACGAATTTAACAGTCTCCATGCTTAACATCCAGCAATTACTTCACCTGTACCTTGGCGCTTTTAGCGCTGGGACGCCCCGTCGCTGGGGCAGCCCTGAGCTGTACAAATCCCCCTAACATAACATAATATACCAGGTGAATGCACCCAAGGCCTCAGCTACTCAGACAGAGGATCGTCCTCCATGTTTAGAGATTCTCACCTGCCTGGACGGAATGTGTTTAATGTGAAGGCAGAATCCATCGTTACATCCCCCTTCAAATCACTGCAGGCTGGCTGAGCTGGCACCCACTCTGCAAAAATCTATGTATTGAGAAAATAACCTCCCATAGATGGAGTTTTGTTTCTCAATACTAAACACAGCCTGTAGCACAAGGAGCCATTCTACATTTTCCTTCCCTGTATCCACCATGTCATAGCTCTGTTACGATCTTTCTATTTAATTGATACATCGGTTTAGAATACACCATCTTGGCCTGTGCGAAATAGAGGTGCATTCTATTTTTAGGAAGGCTCTTAAAATATATCTATTTTATTGATTAACTTCATAACTTTTTTGATGTTCTTATTTCAGTGCCAAGGTGCCTTGCAGTGTTCATTACAGTGCATAAGTAACAACTCCATTCAACAAACATCGTGCATTATAGGTTTTCAATATATTTAGTGGGAAAATGATGTGTTGTAGTTGGTGCAGAGACAGAATATTGAGTAAAAAATATCGAGTTGCACAGCTATTGAGTTATTAATATCGTGGTTCAGAAACGTTGACAGCAAGAATATCATGGTCAAGAATATCGACTTAAGGTAAGTAATATCAATTTTGAAAATTTTGAGGTGTTTAATATCGTTTGTAAAAATATAGTTGTTAAAATATCGTTTTTTATTAATGTTAGGTATTTTAGTATATATTTTATATGTATGTGTTGTATACTTTTCGTACAAGAATTGTTTGTATTTTTAATACATGTGTTAAACTTTTAGTTGTTATTAAAAAAACTATTTGTTTGAATTTTGCGTTTTTAATTTTGTAGCAGGTTGTGGGTTTATAGGGGAATACAGTGGGAAGTAATTTAATTATATTAAATTTATTGTCTATTTTTTATTTATTCAACATGTTTGTGATGATATAGTGTTAAATGTGTAAAGTAATTTATTTGTAACTAATAATAATTGTTTGTTAATTATTTTAATTAATTATTTGGTAATTATGGTAATTGTGTCATCTATTTTAGGTTTGCGTTGTGGTGTTTATAGGTGTTAAGGGTGGAAAGTAATTTATTTTTAATTGATGAATTAATAATTGGATATTAATTGTAATTAATTGGTAATTAATTATGGTAATTGTGTAATTGATTTTATGTGTGTGTCGTGATGTTTATAGGAGTAAAGGGTGGGAAGTACTTTGTATTTAAATCATTCATATATTGTTAATTAGTGTCAATTATTTGATATTTATTTTGGGTAATTGTTTATTTTTGTGCGCTTTCTTACTTTTACTGGGGTAATGGGTAGGTATTAAATACATTTTAATTACTTTATTATTAGTTATTAGTTATAGTTTTTTATTTAAAAATAAGTTTTAATTGTGTTTTATTATTTTGTAGATTAATTTAGGTGTGTGATGTGGATATTATAGTGTTAAAGTGTGTGTAGTCCATTAATGTTATGAGTTTCTCATGATTAATAATATGTTTTTAATTGACTATTAATTATGTTAATTATGGAAGTAAATGTAATTAAAAATGTTGATGTGTTTTGTTATTGGTGTGGTGTTTTAGGGTAGGAACTAAAATAAATAAATGTATGTATTAATTAATTTTTTTGTTTGTAAATATTTGCCAGTTTGAAAGAATAATTTTAAATACATTCCTTTATTATTTTATTTTATATATTATTTGTTGGTGTTTGTTATTTGTAATTAATATTATCATATGTTTTCTTTTATATATATTTCATATATTTGATTTTTCTTTATTTTTAATTTTGTTTATTTTAATTATTTTTTAATATTTTTTGATTTTTATTTAATTGCTTGAGTGTGAATGGTAATTTTTGTCTCTCTGCTTCCCAACACTTTCCCTAATGCTACACTCACTGGAGTAGGAATAGCAATTTTTACCTCTCCGCTATCCAGCACTATCCCTACTGTTGCACTCACCACAGTGGGAATAGTAATTATTACCTCTCCGCTATCCAACGCTTTTCCTGCTGTTGCTCTCAGTGGAATTGGAATAGTAATTTTTACCCATCCACTATCCAACACTTTCTCTACTGTTGCACTCACTGGAGTAGAAATTGTAATTTGCACCCCTCCGCTATCCAACACTTCACCTACTGTTGCATTCACCGGAGTGGGAATGCAAATGTTTATCCCTCTGCCATCCAACACTTATCCTACTGTTGCACTCAGTGGAGAGGGAATAGTCATTTTCCCCCCTCCGCTATCCAACACTTTTTCAACTGTTGCTCTCACTGGAGTGGGAATAGTACATTTTACCCCTTTGCTATCCAACACTTTCCCTACTGTTGCACTCACTGGAGTGGGAATAGTCATTTTTAGCCATCTGCTATCCAACAATTGTGCTAGTGTTGCACTCACTGGAGTGGGTATTGTAACTTTTACCCCTCCGCCATCCAACACTTTCCCCTCTGTTGCACTTTTTGTAGTGGGAATAGTAATTTTTTACCCTCCCCTGTCCAACACTTTCCCTACTGTTGCTCTCACTGGAGTGGGAACAGTAATTTTTACCCCTCAGCTATCCAACACTTTCCCTACTGTTGCACTCACTGGGGTTGGAAGAGTAAATGTAATTCCTCTGCTATCCAATCGTTACCTTACTTTTGCACTCACTGGAGTGGTAATAGTTATTGTTACCCCTTTGCTATCTAGCACTTTCCCTACTGTTGCACTGATTTTATTGTGAAATTTAAGTTTAAATATTTACTATAGGTTTTATGTTTTAATTTATTATAGATTTTTGTTTTTTATATTTTAAATCATTAATATATATTGTTTTTGATTGAATGATATTAATCTTTATTCGATTATTGATTATAATCATAAAAGATAAAGGCTGAAAAAGAGACATGTAAAAGCATTAAAAATCTTATCAAACACAAACCAATACAATTTATTCAAATAGAACAATTCGTAAACATATAAGAACCTTATAAAATCAACTGCCCAACCTAACACATACATCATTATTTACTAGGCACACATTATTTTATTCCAATGTAAGGCACCTTTTAGATAACCAATAACTGCCTCATCACCGCCTGATCAGGTAATAACTAAGTATAAAAAGGCAGGTCGAAATTGAGTAAAACCCCTCACTTTTAAAAGTGGTATTAGGAACCTTCTTCGTAGAAATTCATAAAATTGACAAAATAAAACCAGATGTAATAGGGCCTGGGGAGAACTGTTGACACAAGAGCAAATTAAAAGGGCAAGAGGATTGAACTGACCCATAGACAAACAAATCATTGTACAGATAGTTCCCAAACCAAATTTAGTAAGCAGAGATCTGTCTCTGGGATGCTTAACTGCTGTAAGATACATTTCAGCACTGATAACAGATTTCAACAGTAGAAAGGATCTGATGGAATTTGTCTCCAATGCCCAAGCTTCCCTTTCTTTATTAACCTTAGTTAAAAATCATTCCCTAAAAGGATCACAATCACCCTTTTTAAGGAGGTGTGGCTTATTGAAAATGTCCATACAATCAAAGGAACGGGCAACATATTTTATGCAGTTTATCCATGGTATCTTTTGTCCATATGTGCATTCAATTCAGTCTTCAATCACACCACTGTTGAACCAGTCTCTCGTTGACCCAAACAGAAATCCAGAGTAGTAGTGGAGCCAGTTTAGCCTGATCCTCCACATAATTCAAACCTAATTCCTTGTGGGTGACAATTGAGGAACTGTTTGGACCCAATCCCAAAAGTTTCCTACAGAATCAGTCCTCTTCCAGCTGGATCCACCCTCACTTGCCGTACCCCCTGAAAGTCAGGACTGGGAGACACTTCATTCTGTAGATTTGTAAGAGGGGCAGAATGGGATTATTACCCACCGACAGTTAAAACCTAAACAAGGTGCAACAGGCTTATGTGAATTTGGAACAGTGAATGGAAATGTAAGAAAGCCAATTATTCTGTTGGTTGAATGATATCCCCAGGTAGGGAAAGGTGGAAACCCTTGTACCTTTTGCCCTTTAACGCCAATCGGTCTTGTTTTGGCTGTCTTCCTCCAGCAGACCATATAATGAGTCTTTGAGGTGTTAGTATCCAGCTCCGGTTCGTCTATGAACTTCACAAACTGCTCCACCAGGAGTTTTAACCCATTAGCCGTTCCGGCCATCAATTCGGCGTTGCTGGCATATTACAGGGTAGGCATGCTGACAAACTTTACCCTGGGCAGATCAGCCCCATTTTCACTCAAGCAGGAGTTCAAGCTGTTAATATATAGTAAGAACAATATTGGTGTCATCACGCATCCCTGCCTATCCCCCTCGGGAGGCTAAAAGGTTCAGTTGTCCCCCCCTCTGTGCCATATCTGACGTGGGCATTTACGTCCGCATGTAGAGCTCGAAGAAAATTGATCTACTGGGCTGACAATCCCATTACCCTAAGAATATCCCAAAGCTTAATTAAGGGACAAATGTGAAAAATACTCCATGCTCTTTCCAGCAAAGTTACGAATCGAAGATAAAGGCAAAATATGGTATTTTGACACACCAGAGTCGGCGTGGTCATGGTTTGAGGTATGGCGCACTGTTGGAGGCCTCTCAGTAGCGTGGAAGACATCATGGAGAACCAGTAACCTCTGCACTGCAGCCTGCCACAGAACCACACCGGGGGGAGGAATTATCCCAAACACACCAAGAGGACTGAATTTTTGCACCGACCTAAAAGTGCAAGTTGTAACATAAAAAAAATGTCAGTGTACTAAGAATAGGACCCAGGAGTGAATTGAAAGCTTCTAGGAAAACCCTTGCGTCGAAGACTGAGAAGAAACATAACCGAGGACTGGGTGAGCGCAATGAGGGGCGCGATATTTACTGCCCCATCTCTTAAGTCTGGAGCTGGAGTGAAGAAATAATAAGCCTCTAAGTGGGAGAGCCAGATTGGCGGTGGTCAGCATTCACCCCCAAAAATGTTATCAAGTTGGGGGGTCAACAGGCACTCTGCTAAGTTGGGGGAGGTGGGTCACAATGGTCTCATCAAGCAGGGATGCAGAGAGAGGAGTTAATTTGGGGGGTAAATTTGTTGTTGAAGGGGTTAGTTAAATTGTTATACGTGCACACTGCATTTCTAGATACGCAACATGACAACAAAACAACCCTGCAAGCTATAGATCAGCAACAGACACGCCTAGAGTCACAACCACAAGCCACACACGGGCCCAAAAGTAAAGTAGATTTACCTAAGATCCGATGGAGCGACATCATGTCCATACTCAAACGTGGCTGTTAATGTAATCCCAGAAATTAAGTTACTGTCATGGAATGTAAATGTCTTAGGAGACAAAATTAAACGTAGAGTTGTACTCTAAAGAATATTCCAAAGCTTGGACCTGTTCACCTGGTGAAAGGCGCTACTGAGATCCATAAATGCAAAGAAAATAGAATCCTGCTTCGCCACAACATATTTCCCTATGATAAGGTTGAGGTTCAGGCATTGTTCCAATGTGCCCATCCCTTCCCTAAATCCATAATGGACAGGGCAGATAATATCATTGCCCTAAGCTTCCACTCGCTGAAGGACGATACGCCCTACCACCTTTACCACAGAGCTGTTATTTTTTTATATTATTTTAAACTTTTAACAAAAATTTAAAATATTAGTCTAATAATTGTTTTAAAGTAAATATATATGTATAAATTATCATGGTTTTTAAAAAAAAAATATTACGTTTGTCATATTTTATTAAAATGTAAAATACATTTATTTTATTTTGTTAAAAATATATTTAATATATTTAATGTACATTATTTTATTTTATATCTATATATATATAAATGTATATTATATATATATAAACACATTTTTATTATTATTTTTACATCTGTTTTTTTACATCAATATTTTTGAGTCAATATTTCTGTACTTACCTCTTTAGGTATGGGAGTCGATATTTTTGTAGTCTATATTTTTTCATCGATGTTTTTACATCGATATTTGTGACATTGATGTTGTATCAGTGAACCGTTGTGGTTCTTGTCCTTTGGTGCGAATTGCGATTCAGTTGCATGTTACGGAATCACAATGGTATGTATGAATGTTTTGAAACCAAATATTGGTTGCAAAACATTTTGGGGATAACTAGGATCTCAGGCGGATCGCCATCGCCCGCATGGCGGTGGCGATCCGCCCGAGATCCGTCCCCGCCCGCCACCCATTTCCCCATGCCATATTACTATGGGGGGGAACTGTGCACAACATGCCAGGAAGTGCACAACATGCCTTCCTGACATTGTGGCGGACGGTGCTGAGTGCACCGCCCACCACAATGTCAGGTATGCAGGATGCGCCCGCCTCTCTGGTGGGCGCATCCTAATGGCTCCCACGGGAACCCTTAAGGCACGCGGTCCCATTTCCTGATAGGACTTTGTCCGCCCGCCATCCTAATGACTTCCTTAGTTTTAACTGACACCTCAATGGAGATGGTAATCATTCGCAAATTGGAAGGGGTCCCCACGAGTTCCCTTCCGCTTCGTGAATGTTAAAAAAAATAATTACGAGGAGGCAGTGGCCCAAGGTACCACTGCCTATGCTTAAAAAAATTAAACTTCAAACGTTCCTATTTTTCTTTTTAAATGCATCCTGTTTTCCTTTAAAGAAAATAGGGTGCATTTCAAAGAAAAAAAGTCTCCTTTATTAAAAAGCAATCACAGACATGGTGGTCTGCTGACCCCAGCAGGTCACCATCCCTCTGATGGCTGCGACTTCTAATGGGTCGCATATTGTGACCTATCTCATTAATATTCATGAGCTAGGTCAATTGCGACAGTGTTTGGACTCGCTAAATTAAACTCAGTTAGTTTCATACATTCGAAATTTTGATTTCCTAAGTGCAATTTGCAAGCAATAGCAATTCGGAAAGAGCAATCCTTAAATTCTTTATTTACGGCCCTTTGTTTATAGTTATGGTCTTGAGTTGGCATGGTTGGATGGAGAGAAGAAGTGGAGAGATATGACGTGATCGGCATTTTTATTATCATCCCATATCTGCTTGTCTTTGTGAGATGCAATGAAGTGGTCAAATTGTATAGATATTTGGGAATTACAGTGGCAAACTATATTAAAGTTCTCCAAATTGCCCAGCAATGTGTGACAGATCTCTTTACTGATTCCATGCCTATCAATTTGGTGATGGCCGGTTTTTGGCTGTACAGTGCTGGTGATGGACGATCGTCACAACAGATATGTCTGGTATGAATTTAATATTTATAAGTTATAATTTGTTGCTAATCACTGCATATTACGGTTTTAGTATTATTGGGGGCCATAACTATGATATATGGAAGTAAATAACTATATAATGACATGGCAAACCTTAGTTTACTTGTTTTTCTTAGATTTCTTAGTGCTTTTCTTAGTTTACCTGCACATCAAAAGCAGTTTGTAGGTTGAGTTGTTTGCAGTTTGTGGGTTGTAAACTGAGGATTGCACTTGACAGGGTGACTGTCTTCTGGGCGCTTTTGCTGGAATGTGGGTGGTACAGAAATCTAGGAAGTAGATATGTTTTTAATTGTCTTCGGAATTGTATGTGGTCCTGTGTCTATGCTGGCTGGCAGTGACTTCCAAAGATTGGTAGCTTGTAGTGAGAGAGCAGTGCCCCCTACAGATTTCTTATGGTAAGGTAGTATGAGGATAAGTGGTGAAAGCTTTCCTCAACTTAGCAGAGCGCCTGGCAACCCCCCCCAACTTGATAAGCTTTTTTGGGGGAACGCTGACCACCGCCAATCCGGCCCTCCCTCTTAGAGGCGTATTATTTCTTCACCCCAGTACCAGACTTAAGAGATGGGGCAGTAAATATTGAGCCCCTCATTGCGCTCACCCAGTCCTCGGTTGTGTCTCTTCTCGGGCCTTGACCCGAGGGTTTCTTAGAAGCTTTCAATTCACTCCTGGGCCCTATTCTTAGTACACTGACATTGGTTTAATGTTACAACTTGCACTTTTAGTCTATGCAACATGTCAGCCCTCTTGGTGTGTTGAGGATAATTACCCCCCCCCGTATGGCTCTGGCAGTCTGCATTGAAGAGGTTACTGGTTCTCCATGATGTCTTCCAAGCTGTTGTTTGGCTGAGGAGCCTCCAACAGTGAGCCATCCCTCAAGCCATGACCACGCCGACTCTGGCACCGCCTCATTGTGCACAGCAGTCTGGGCAGACCGACAGCCGCTCCCGCTAACCGGCTCTGTCGCATGCACCACAACCTGCCAGCACCACATTGAGCACCACCTCGCCTTGCATCGTAAGCCTTGGTCCCACCAATGCTGTCTGGACGATCATCACCGAGCCGCTGCCTGGACCGCATCGAGAGAGCACAGCTGCCTGCATCGCATTGAGAGAGCAGAGCACCCTGCACCGCTTCCATTTTGCATTGCAACAGCAACAGTTTCCATAACTGGCTAGCACCAACGTGCCAGCCACAATGAGAAAGGTACTGTTAACATGTCTGTTCACGCTTTTGCTGGCCTGTGCTGACGTGGTCGGCTGGAACTGTTAGGCTCTGTTGTTTTCAGCATTGAGGTTGCCCCGAATGGAGCTACTGACTCGGACGAACTGTGTTCTTGAGATATTACTGCAATTTTAAGGATATCCTGCAAAGTATATATTTTTAAGTACTGTATGTTTTAAGTACTTATATACTGTATGTTGGATTCTTATCCTGTTGGTCTTGTTTTGGATAAATAAAAGTATTGGATATTTTTTTAAACTGGTGTGGTGTCCCTTTGCAGTGTTTTCACTGTATTACTGTTGGTTATGAGCAAATGTTTTACACACTGCCTCTAAGATAAGCCTGACTGCTCGTGCCATGCTACCAAGAGGGGGAGCAGGGGTTATTTTAGGAGTGTAACTCACTTGCCCCGACTAGGAAGAAGGGTCCCTACTTGGACAAAGGTACCTACCTTTGTCAACTAGAGATCTTCATTTCTAACAGGCCGCCATCGAGTTGTGAATTGTAGATGAAGTCAGTGCTATTATATGCTAGGAACTTCGCAACTGAATTAAAAGCATAGTTGTTATTTTTAGAACAAATGCTAAGAGGCACAATTGCAGTTTCTTTTGGGGTGACCTCTTTGTAGGATATTTACCATTAGCAACACATTCTATATGTTGTGTAGTTTGAAGTAATACTTGTATTCTTTACATGTTAGAACACCATTCACTGCAAAGTTATTTTAAGGCTACTACCTTTTTGCCAGGATGTAGCTCAGTCTTTACATCGGAGACCTGCTCAATGTGATATGCAAGGAACAAGTATTTTATTTCCATTCAGGATATTGTAGATTCCTGGCAGAGTAATTAACAGCCAGTAATACTGATAACTGATTGACATGCACTTATTCAATTTCAAGAGGAATGGAATATGCATTAGGGATCAAACCCTTGACCTGCTAGTCACATCTTTAAATCAGGTGTGTTAAACCGCTAAGCTCAATATTCTTAGATGTGTATGTGTGCAGCCTCACACATACAAGCTTATGTTGCAACTTCATCCTAAGTGCACTGAAAGCAGTAAAACAGGAGCGCCATTCTGACGATGGTATTACAGATATTTAATGAGCTCATTGTCATTTCATAGACAACATTTGCTAAAAAAGGTTGTTGTCTTGGAATAGCTTTTTGAAACCTGGTTCTAAGGTGCTTTTTTATCAACGGCTGTAAAAGCTCCTTCGTAGTTGTCGAAGCACTCATTCTCCTTATCATATATCTCTGTCAGTAGCCTACAAATATTGTCAAGTCTACTAAAACATGTTTGTTCTAATTTCATTGGGTGACCAGTATGTTTAAACTGCACGATTTACCACTCTATTTTCTTGTATTGGCTCGAGTGATAGCTCCACACATAGTTTTTGGTTGACCTACTAGCCCTCCCAGCCACACAGTTTGGGTCTTGTTGTGCCCCCGGTCCTAGTCCTAATCCACATATTACATGTCCAGTATTTTATGTAAGTTTTGACCCCTGTTCCTTCCCTGCTTTACCTGGTCTAATGTGTTGGCCCATAGCTGATCTTAATCTGGAAGGTTTGATAGAATGAAAAGGCTGATTTGTTGTCAATTAACATAGTTTTCTATTATACATTTTCAACGAAACAAATCTTATACGTGTATTAAGTACAATAATATTACATATTACATCCATAAACGCTGTCAAAATGTAAACCAAGCAGGGCGTAAAAAAACTTCAATCAGGAGGCAAACACAATGCCTACGGATAGATATAATTGATTCCCCAGACTTTGACAAGGTTCAACAAAAACTTCAAGCAGTGTTGATGAACTTATCTATGGTTTACCTAGCAGGCCACTAGGACTTGTGACTTACAGTTCAATTGGCCCCTAATTGACTGTCCAATCGCATGTTGCTAACAAAAGAAGGACCACTTAAAAAAAAAGTTTAAAAAATGTGATGCTAATAAAAGATTCTGTTAGTAGCATGTAAGAATAGTTGTACAAACACAGGTTGTTATTCCATTCAAAGCCCTAGCCATAATCCATCACCTCCTCGTCAGTCTTCCTGGATGCAGTCCTTACACATGATGCAATACCCAAGCAACGTGGTGACTATTTCCATACACAGATGTAGGAACAAATCACAACAGTGAAACACCAAGTATGCAGAACCAAACCAAAGTTTAATACAATAAACAAAAGCAATGTAGTTCAAGACATCAGAGGAGCAGAACCACACTGCGCCACAGATATGACATGACCCCCAAAGGAGAAGGAAAAAGCCCACCCAACTGCAAATGATGGTGGGAAAGAAAAGTGTGATGGGAACACCAGGTAGCAACAGCACACTCAACCCGCAGAGAGGCTCCCAGAAAGATTGCCAAAGAGGTAGCCACCCCCCTCGTTAAATGACCCTGCACAGGCAGGGGAGAAAAGGACCCATACACCTGGTAAGCCTTCAAGATGGCAGATCTAATCCAGCTGAAAATGGAGGCACTGGAAGAAGAAGAAGGCTCCAAATCAATGGACAAAGCCTGACAAAGATCTAGGGAGTGCAAGCAAACCTCCTCATCCGAAGAAGGGTTGGAGAAAAAAAACGGACGGACAATGTCCTCCGAACAATGAAAACCCGAAGGAACCTTAGGAAGAAAAGTCGAGCTAGGCCGAAGAACAACCTTATCCGGAAAGAAACGGATGAAAGAAAAAACTGACAGCAAAGCACCAATCTCACCCAACCTGCACCCGGGACGCACAGCAACCAAAAACACCACCTTCTCTGTTCGAATATTGAAGGAAACCTCGGCCAGAGGCTCAAAAGGAGGACCAGTAAGAGCCTGGAACACCAGAGGTAAATCCCAGGGAGGAACCAGAGAATGGGAAACCGGTCGCTACAAAAAGAAACCACGAAGGAGCCAAGAGGCCAAAGGGACACATCAGAGAGATCATCTCCAAGAAAAGCCAGAAGGGCCACCCACTGGGCTGTAAGGGTAGAAACAGCCAAACCCAAAGTGAAAGCATCCTGCAAGAAATCCAAAATTCGCAAAGGGGGACAGGATGAGAAAACCAACCCTTTAGAACAGCACTACTTATCAAAGTGACCCCAATCGGTGGTTTGCGGGACAACTGGATGGAGGAGGCAATAGCCTCAGAATGAACCAGAACCAACAGATTCAACCGTTTAGTAGACAGACTCCCAGATTGGGTTGCTGCATGGAGGAAGACTCCAGAATGAGATGACTCAGAGGAGCGGGAAACAGAGGAAACATCAATGGAAGGCCTACCGAAAGATAAAGAAGCAGAGGGAACCAAGGCCGCCTCGACCACCCTGGAGCCACCAGAAGAACCTGACCATGATCAGTCACTAGTCACCACCTTCTGTAACACCCTGAGAATAAAGGGGATTAGTGGAAAACAATACAGGAGACCGCCTGGCCAGAGGATCGAAAGGGCATCCGTGTTCCATGCCCTCCGGGAGGGAATCAAGGAGCAGAAGAGGGGAAGAAGGGCATTGGACTCGGTGGCAAACAGGTCCAACCTGTTGTGATGCTCAAAACATATTCTGTTAGTAGCGTGTAAGAATGGTTGTACAAACAAAGGTTGTTATTCCATAAACAGCCCAAGCCATAATCTATTGCTTTCAGTGTATGAACAGAGACTCAATGAAAATAACAAAACTCGTCCAACTTGTCAGGATTTTCGGATCATCGCTTGACGTGGAGCCTAGAGACAAGATGCTAAGAGGGACAGCACAGTGTCATTCCCCTCAGCTCAGGGCGTAGCCATCTGTGATGCAGTCGGTGCACTAGCACTAGGACCCAGGGGCGTGAGGGGCCCATTGTTCCTAACACAACAACAGTTTGAGATGGTTTTGTAAAAAAGCCAGGCTCTCTCTTTGCTCTTTCCTTGAAGACATACGGTAGGCTTGAGAGACCTAGCAAAACGCAGCTTCCCATTAAGAGCCAGAGAGTGCAATTGGCTGTCTTTTGAGGAGGAAGGGGGAGATAAAAGGAGAGCAGACATGGAAGGGCAGACAAAGAGATTAAAATATGAGCTATCGAAGAGAAAGGAGAAAGAGGAACAAAAGTAGCGCACAAGAGTAAAATTAAGAACAGAGGGGTAATGTAGTTAAAAAAGGAATGCATGAAAAAGTAAGAGAGGGTGGAAGGAAATTCGGATGAGAAAGAAATAAGTTAAGAACAAGCAAAGGGGAAAGAGGAGAAAAAAGGAGCACAGTGAGGTGAGGACGGAGGTTAGGAAAGGGATAGACAAGCATAGACATTTTTAAGAGAAAGGAAGAACAAAAGGAAGTTTGATAGGGCAGGATTTAGAAAAGAGGTGGAAGGGAGAGGAGAAATTAGGGGAGATAACTGAAAGTGGGAAAGAAAGAGGACAGGTTTAAAGGATTCAGGTCGAAAAAGAAAATGATAAAGGGTGGAAGCATTTAAGGCAAAGCCAGAGATGTTGTAAATACAGCAGGGAGGAAGTGGATAGGAAGAGGAAGAATGAAAGGGAGGAAGGACATGGGAGGCTGAAGAAATGAGATATGCAGTATAGTAAGTAAAGACCGGTAGAGTGAGGGTCTAAGATACTCTTCCACTTCGCAGGAGCTATTGTTAATGCGGCAGAGCCTGGGGAAGCTCACTGCACCTCCAATTATAGCTTTCTTAGAATACTGACCCGGTGGGGTACTTTTTTATTTCTTGTATTGGGGTCCTTGAAACCATTACTACATTACATTACTTAAGCTGTGCCTTGAAGGCATACCTGTACCTGCCCACAGTGTGCTGACTGAGCCCTGGTCTCTGCATATGTATGTGGGTTTGAAACTGTGCATATCTAATCATTGTGCCACATTCATCTAGGATTTGACTTTATAGTATGATGTTGTAGAATTCACACAACTCTTCCTACCCCTCTGTGGGGCGCTGAAGTGCTTGCTCACACAGGTAGCAAGTTACAATGGGTAGATTGTGCAGTTAGAAGAGTGTTATTTATTGTTATGAGCTTAATTGGGAAGCTTTTTTGTTGTGTTACAAGAGAGATGCTCATACCTAGGGTCCCAGCTTTTAATAATGTGCTAATGGGTACAAGAGAGAAAACATGTATCGTTTGTATTAACGTGCATCTTAAGGCACTTTTAAAGCTATCAGGGTATATATTCTGTGCAGAGTCCATCCAGAAGCAATTGACCACACGTCTACTATTAAGCAACCAGAGCAAAGGTTATCTAATTTGAGGGAGGGGTGTAGTGATACTAAAACATATAGACAGCTACATCACATCAACCCAGAGGGTATAATGGTGTTGTGTGAGTTTATATCGGTCAGGACGGAAATGTCCTCAATATGGTAATGGACATGCACTCTGGTCCTAACGCCTCATCTGTACTGAAATCTGGATCCCTAATGCTAATTTTTTTTTGTTATAGGCATACACAGATCAGGTGTGTGCACCATGACAGCTTGATGTCTTAAACATTTTGGTTTTGTTGGACAAGGAGAGGGCACAAAGTGGTACTCTCATAGTGGTGAAAGGCTACTGCCTTTACCTGGAGTTTAGCAACATGGGTGCAGTAATGGCAGCACACCGTGTAGTGATCAGTAGGAATGAACAGGTCTATTTTACCTTTGTCACTGGACTAAGGGCTACAGGCCCACTCATATAAAGTTCAGCTACTGTGTGCTTAACTCACCCTTGGCCTACATCAGTGTGGTGGGTAGTGCTGCGCAGTGCATTCGTGGTGTACATTTGCTGGATGTATTTGTTCCTGTGAATGGTACAATAAAGAGGCAATGTAGTACTGCACACTGTATGCATGTTAAATGCATGTACTGGGTGCATGTGTACCTGTGACTGGTACAACGCATATTGGATGTTGTGCAATACATGTTCGCTGTATTCATGTGCTGGGTGTATGCGTGCCTAGTACAGTATATGGCTGACACTGGGTTCCATTTTGGGAAACCCAAGGCTGCATAGTAAAACATGAGAAGAGTAGAGGAATCACCCCAGATAGATTTGTGTATTGCTGTATTCCTGTAAGCCGGGTGGGACACACTAGAGAAGGGAGACCCAGCCCCACCGTACACTTCAAAGGGTGCTCCTTGATTCAGAGAAAGGTCACAAGGAAGGGGCAAGGCTACATCCCAGGAAGGAAATGGGGCAGATAAGTAAATCATAGAGAGTAAGGCGGAGGCTCTGGGCTTATCTTTTGATACAGATATCACTGTAACTAATGTAAAGGTGTGACCTCAAGTCACTCCTATGGCCTGTAATGTAAGGCTAGCAGCTTTCAAGTTGCTTTAGCTGTGACCAACTGCTTTCTGGAGAAAGAGAGGGGGCGAGGAGTGGGTACTTCAAAAGTAAGCAGAACCCCAACATAACATTTTAAAGACTCAGAGAATAAATCACATTTGGTGTCTGGAAATGGACTATAAGAAGGGGAACTTGAGACCCCCAAAAATTATCAGCTGTCAAGCAGCCAGTTGGGCTGTGCGAGGAGGAGAAGCTCTGCAAGACTTCTGTCTGTGACTAGGACTTGGGCCAAGGCTTGCTAGTCTCCCATCGAGTGGACTCCCTTGGAGAAGACAGCTGCTGCACCAATCGATTCATTTTGAATGTGCAGTTAAATGTCTGCAAACCTCATATGCATGGATTGCTACCGTGAAGTAAGCTGTGATCATTGCTGTGCTGAACTGGTAGCCTGTGTGCAGTGAGGAACCAATGGCCCTGTATGCCAGGAGGGGCAACCGTGAAGTGAGCTGTGATCATTGCTGTGATGGACAGATTCCTGTGCCGAGGGGGAAATAGCCCTGTGCATTGGTGAGCCAGTGACCCTCTATGCCAGGAGGGGCAACTGTGAAAGAATCTGCTGTGCCAATCAGGTTAGGGCCCATGTGAAGTGGAGAAATGGTGACCTTGTATACTAGATGGGGTTAGCGGACAAAACCAGAAGTGTCATCTGATCGGAAATGTCAGCAGAGGAGAAAGCCCACTGTGGAGACCCCTGCAGACCTGCACCATGACAAAGGAATAGCTTCTGGACCGTCATACCTCCCACACCACGTACCGCGGGACGGATCAAAGATCTTACCAACTGAGGAGGAACCTCTGGTCACTGCGTCTGCAAGACCACATGTGAGGAACTCGAGAAACTCCATGCGTAGTCCATCTGGGGCACGTGCAGTGAACTCACCTCAACCAGCTGCTGCTGCTCTAGCGGCAGCAGAGAGGGTGCACTCATGAACGCCAATCGCTTGCATCCTGCAGTTGTGAGTTGGACTGACCAGACCAGTCGGACTCAGGGGAACTTGCTTGCTTGATAGCACTTCAGTGCTGGAACACTTTTGACTTTAGGATAGAGTCAGAGTGGAACAATTGAGACTTACCCTGGATATTCCCCAGAGTGAATGAGAAATAACAATTATCACTAGAACACTTACCTTAGGGAGACTGTGGAAGTTGTTTGTGAATGTCGTATTTCCATTTGTGTTAGTAGCGGCAAAATAAAATACATATTTTTTCAAAAATGCAAGTATTTGGCTGGACAATTATTTGCTGCTGCATGAATTTTGAGTTGTGAGCTGTGTTTGCTTCCTGCATCTACCTTCCCCCTAGAGGGAGCATTGGATGGCTTGAATTGCACTATTACTGGGAGTCAAGTGCTAAAAGAGTACTTGACCCTGTTGCTCAGGACCCATAGTAGGTCCGGCCCTGGAACATTAGGAGTAAAAGGTCTCAAACACCATGGTTGAACCCAGCAACGCTATTTGCCCTGGGGCCCTCTGAACAGGGTTCTGACAATATCACCTAAGGCTTAGTAATTGAAATGGCAGCAAGTGCAAGGCATGGATACTGCCAAATGAGAAAATGTGAGATGGAGCAGGAAAGGAAGTCGGTGAAAGCCATACAGTTTTTAAGGCAGGGATTGGGCCGAGAGCCATACAAATACACTGGAGTGAGTTCAGTGATGAAAGAGCAATCATGGTAGGCAACCTGAGTAGAAACTACGCAATCAAAAAAAAACTAGACATACCTAATAGCTAGGCAAAAAGAGGACAAGAAAAACTTGGAGGATGGGATCAGACCCCAAGCCTCTCTCGAGCTCCTGAAGGCTCACAACGAATGATGAGCACCAGTCAAGCCAGCACTTCTCGCATTGTGGCACGGACCCTATGCAAACTGCCACCCTGCACATCCAAGGGAAAGACACAAATCACTTGGTAGTTTGCTGCACTTACAGAACTTGACTGAAATGGCTCAAACATACCTTTGCGCTTTTCTCGCTAGTTTGCATCGGCAGGATTCCTCCTGCCCTTATAGAATTTTCTCCCAGATAGATTCCACTTTCATTATTATTATATAAATGACTTTCCATGGTAAAAAAATTAATAAACAGTGAGGTGAAAGGGAGATCAGCCTTGCTTCCATAGTTTCAGCTAGGACACCAGCATGGCAAAATATGTTAGGCTGATTTATTCAGTTGTTGCCCTGCACTTCTCTGACTTGTGAGCCTTTCAAAATACAACTTTTCTATATCGCCACAAGTTAAGGTTCATTGCTATCTGCTCTGCCTCCCTGCCACTTTTCCTTTCCTTCTGCACACCTACTGTAGAGGCCATTTATATATACACACTACAATAGTTCTTTCCTGTTCTAAACAACACATAAATCAGCCTCTCTGAATACAGGCAGAAACCTCTGTTGATTGAGTTTGCTGGACACGGCAACTCACGTCTACCTTGGAAGATGGAAGCGCTGAGAACTCTGGACTTGTGGCCCTGTATTAACTTTTTAGGGTAAAATCAAACTACCCTCTATTTCAAGGCTTGTTGCAACATCTCAGGCAAGCCTCCCTCATTATGGGGCACTTGAGCCCCTCTTGTGACCGTTAGCATTGCAAAAATGTGTGGCAAAGATATTACCCACATCTTGTTTTTATCAGCATTCTAAGGGTTAGGGTCCTGTTGATTCCTGCCAACTAGTAATTTTACACTCCACTGTGACCGCAAGTATCAGAGAAACAAGACACCTTATAAACAGTTTCCTCTGCTATGGGCCTAATTGAGGTCTGTTTTGTAATTTGATTTGCTTCGTTTTGCTTTGCTCCATTTGCATCCTTGAATGAGCAGCCAGAGTAAATGCGTTAATCTCCACCGGGCAATAAAGCAGGGCAGCAGGCAAAATTGGTTCCTCTGCTGAGGGCTAAAATAGGTACTATTTTGTAATGTGCTATGTATTATTTCATGAGTTACATTTAAGTATGTAAGGGTATTGTTAGATTTGGGGATCTCTAGTTGGCATAGGTAGGTACCTGTGACAAACAGGGACCCTTGCGTCTAGTCAGGGTAAGAGGGTACACTCCTAAAATAACCCCTGCTCACCCCCTTGGTTGCTTGGCACAAGCAGACAGGCTTATCTCAGAGGTAGTTTGTAAAGCATGGTACATAGGTGTCTTTCATACCAATTTTTCCATGTATACATTTTCCCAGAATAATTGCTCTATACCCGGTACATAATGAAACACCATTGCAAGTTGCTGCTCAGTTTTTGGCTCTGGGTTCGTCGGGTTCTTGGTGAACCTACAAGTCCTATATATCCCCACAACCAGGAAGGTCCCACGGATGTAACGGTATATTGTTTTCAAAGAGCTGTCATAATTACAAGAAGTTACAGGTGAAAACGTTGAGACAAAAGGCTGTTTTTTTCAACACATTTTCAATTTTTCCAATGTTTAACTGTTAGTTTCTATAAAGAAACCTTCAAGGATTTAGACAAATGACCCCTTTCTGAATTCAGAGTTTTGTCTACTGTTCTAAAATGTATAGCTTTCCAGGATCCATTATTGCATTCATACTCATTTTTACCATTAACTGGAAGAAGGTTGAAAGCACTAAAAATAGCAAAAAAGGGCTATGTCCCAGAAAAATGCCAAAACTGTGTGAAAAATGTTGGTTCTCTGACATAAGACTGTCATTCCCTAAAAGCTGGGAAAATGGTGATTTCAGCCCCACAAACCTTTTTTTGATAACATTTGCAGGGAAAAACCCAGAGGCTTTCATTTGCAGCCTGTTTTTCTGAAAAAAACAAAAATATCACTGTATTTTGCTTACTTTCTGGGACCCTCCAAGGGAATCCACAAACCCTGAGTACCTTTAGAATACCTATGATGTTGGAAGAAAAGGACGCAAATTTGGCATGGATACCTTATGTGGTCAAAAAGTTACAGAGGCCTAATCACAAATTAATACAAATAGCCAAAAAAGGGCTCAGCCCTGGGGGGGGGAAAGGCCCAACAGTTAAGGGGCTAAAGGTGCAGTGCTGAAATGGTTTGAATCATACCCCTCGGGCAGATCTCAGATGATAAAAATAGAAACGGTCTCTACATCCATGATGTTCTTCCAGGCTCGATTCGTGTGCCCACCCTTTTCAATCTTTATATGAAACCACTGGGAAGCCTCCTAAAAAAGTCTGGGGTCTATTATCACCTTTTTGCTAATGACACCCAAGTCTGCCTTAAGTGGTCCTCCACACACAACATCTCAATCCATAACACCACCCTCAACGGCATCCAAGATTGGATGACATACCATCTAATTCTAAATCCCTCTAAAACTAAATTCTTTCTTCTCTCAACCTCAAACTCTCTACCCCCTGTTCAATCATGGATGGGTAATCTTAATATTATTAACAACAAACTCACCAGTGTTGACAGTGCCAAATGCTTAGGTGTTATCCTAGACAAAAGACTAAACTTACATTCCCCAATCAACACCATGACCAAGAACGCACGCTACCAACTGCGCTTTCTCTGGGGGATTCAGCATTTCATTTCAGAGAAAGACCTGAAAGCTCTAGCCCTATCTTTGGTAGTCTCCAGACTGGACTACTGTAATTCTCTCCCCTTAACTGGCCTCCACAAATCCAACCTATCCCCTCTAAACTTCATCCTCCATTCAGAGGCATGTTTCGTCTATGGGGCCAAAAGAAACTACCACATTGCACCCATACTGTTTTCCCTTCACTGGATTTCCATTGAAGCTAGGTCAATCTACAAGACTTCCTGCATCACACATAAAACCATGCACACTTCCACCCCGTGCTACCAGACTAACAAACACAAATTAACTGGCGGCTCCAGATCTTCACAGAACTCTGAAAACATACTGCTTGAACCTCAAAATTTGAAAGGAAACTACTTATGGCCCTATCCTTCTCAGGTAATGTGACTAGATTTTGGAACTTACTACCTCCAAATCCTTGGACCACCGCCTCTTTCCTAGTTTTCAAAACAGATTTTAAAACTCTTTTCTTCCAAAGACTCTTCTTTGAACAATTTGCCTCATCCCAGGGCATGACCCTGATTGCCACATGTCACTCACGAGAGCTCAGTTTTGTAAATATGTATTCTGTACTTGTATAAACCTAATTGCACCTCCTTTTGGTATTATCTAATCTTAAATCTATCTGTAACCTGTTTATCTGTAACTTTCACAATGAGTACCTATAGGTAGTTTTACCTACTTCCATGCTACTCTTCATTCCTTATGTAATTTTCTTCGCTCTAATGTAAAGCACTCTGAAACCTCTGGGTAAAGTTTGTGCTATTTAAAAATGTATAAATAAATAAACCATCTCTACTCTGCAGGAGGCCACAAGTAGAATGGGGTTACAGCTGTGTTATGGCAGCCTATCCTTCTGTTTAAGTGTCCCCTTAGCTTGCAGCCCAGCAGGGAGATCCCAGAGTGGCAGAGTGGCCAGTCCAGCCCTAGATAATAGGTGAACCATGGTTGGACCGTGTCAGAGAAACTCATGCATGCCTCCCAGGTACAGACCAATGCTTAGTGGATGACAGTATCAAAGCCTGCAAAGATCAGGCAGGATCAGGAGGCATGGGCTATCTGTCTTTGCTCCTATTAAAATGCCTCCAAATTGGGAATAGGGAACATTGCAACTTAAACTGATGTACCTAACACATCCTTCTGATTAACCAAAATATCCAGAGTGCAAGGAGGCAGGTTGTTGGCTAATTTCTATCTTGCTAACTTGTCTTCAAACCCTAACCTGCAATCTCCAAACCCCCAGAAGGTGATACACAAGCAAACACATCTGCGAGGGCTAAGACAATTCTTCCACTTACACCTGTGGAGATTTGAGGTTGTCTTCCTTACATAAAACACCACATCAAAAGGTAAAGGAGACTACTGCAGGATATTATTTGAGTGCTCAACCTTTAGGGGAGGTCACAATTCCACAGTCCAAACTGTGTGAGACATTACTGGATAGAGCACCTTAGAACCCTCACATTATAGCATGGTCAAAAGGGTGTAACTGGATGGTACTGCAGAGCTCACAAGCTTGGTTTAATGATTGGGATCCGAGAACTTAAAAAAAAAATAACATTGGGTCTGTGAAAATGAAGAACCAGAAATACACATATAGCAGGGATCAGATAGACAAAAATGAGCACTTAAGACTGGCTGTCTAAATTAGCAGTTGTCTGGGTTTTCTGCTGCAGGGATTTAGCAGGCATACAGGTGACAATGTTTGCTTATTTTACAGTGATAGTCTGTGCTCAAAAATAAGAGGCTGAAGAAGTTGATTACTATTAGAAATTGGGTTACTGGTGACTATGTTAGCCCCGATCAAGCAGCAACCACAGTCCTAGTCCGGGTAAAGCACAAACAAACCCCAATATAACCTGCGCTCAACCTCCTGGTAGCTTAGGACAGAGCAGTCAGGATTAACTTTGGGCAATGTGAAAAGTATTTGTGAAACACTTCAAACAGTACCACAGTAAAAGCACAACACAAAATAATCCCACACCTTGTTAGTAAAATGGAGATTACTTTAATAAACAAAATAAGTCCAAAATGACAAAAATCCGATCAGTAGAACCGGAGTTCTGAGTTTAAAAGAAATAAATCTTAAAAAATAGTGCCTAAAATCTGAAAAAAAAAACAACCTCAGCTATCTTGTTGTGCTGGACGGGGTCAAAGTCAAAAGTTAAAGCCGACCATGATGGAGTGCGGGTTGAATACAATTTCAGTTTAGTCCCACAGATGCTTTTCCTTCTGAGGTTTTATGCCAAAAGTCCTGTTCACATTGGAGAGGGTCGCAGGGAGCAAGGAGAGTGTCACCAGCGGTGGTCGGTGTGGCACGAAGAGCAGGCCAGGCATAGTGGATGGGTGGGCTGGAGCTTCACAGAGAAGGTCCTCCATGGGCGATCAATGCTTGCAGTGTAAAGAGAATGGCTGGCGGAGGTTCACGCTGTATTTCAGTGAGAGTGGCACGGGTCTGTTGCGAATGGGCCCATTCATGGTCACAAAGAGCCCAAAATCTTGAGAGCCACACAAAGGTTCCAGGTTCTGAGAGGCACCACTGGGGTGTCAGTAGCTTGTTGAAGCGGAGTGCAGGAGCTGATTGAGGGCCATTTATGTGCCTGAGGCTCAGATCAGGAAGCCAGAAGACTACCGCTTTTAGCACTCTGGGGTCCTGGGTTCAATATGAAGTTGCAGGCCCAGTTCTTCTTCCCTAGGCAAGGGAGCAGCAGGTTAGCACAGCAGGGCAGCAGCTCCTTTAAAATAGAAGTCTAGCAGAGTGGTAGTTCTTGAAGCAGCACAGCAGTTCTTTTTCCTGGCTGAGTACCCATAGGTCCAGAAATGTACTGAAGAGTTGGTGTCTGAGGTCCAGTATTTATACCTCGGTGTGCCTTTGAAGTTGGAAAGTACCTTCTAGAGGTTTCCCCTTGAAGTACCCAGGAATCCTGCCTTCCCTGCCCTGGCTCCAGACTTTCTAAAGGGGATAGTATTTTGCTTGGGGGCACGACTCAACATATTCGGGTGCAAGTGGGGCTGTACCCAGCTTTTCCCTCCCATCAGGGATGGCTCCTCTACGTGGGTGTAGGAGCATCGCCCCACTGCTTTCTCGCAGTTTGAGGAGCAGAAACATAAAATGGTATTTTAAATACCATTTTATGTTTCTGCTCCTCACACTGCGAGGAAGCAGAAGGCAGGGCTTAGTTGGGGGCGGGCGGGTGGCCCTGCTCCAGGCAGGGTTGTAGTTGCTGATTGTTTGGTCGGCCAGGGCCGACCAAACCAGTCATGCATACTTTGCATTTTGTCTATGTAGGCTGCATGCAGCCAACATAGAGAAATTGGCCTCCACATAGACGCCTTTGGGGGTCAGCATCCTAGTCAATCACAATGCTGCCATTGCAGCATTTTGATTGGCTTAGGGGAGGGTAGGTAGGCTAGCTGCCTGTATAGAGAGGAGACGCGACGTGACGCGGGACCAGAGGAAAATTAATTTTGTTAAATTAGTCCCCCACTCCTCGCATGAGCCCCTCCACTCCCACTCACCCGCGATTCATGCCGGCAGCGACTGCCTTCTGTCCTGTCAGTGATGGCCCACCCAGGCACCCCTAAGCTCCCTATTGTGTTGCTGTCTAGGAGGAATATACAAAGCTCGACTGTCAGCTACATCCAGACATTTGACCAAAGACAGGCCACATGCACTAAAGGGCTAAGACAAGAAAACAACTTCCTAACAGCAGCATTTTCAGAATTATAATTTAAAATCTAACTTGGCCATGTTAGGATTTTAGATTGTGATTCCGGAAACCCAAACATGAGCTGGTTATCGCACCTCATTTTGACATTGCACTTATAAAATGTAGGGAGAGATAGGCCCTGCATTAATGAAAAGCAAATTCAAGTGTGTTTCACTACCAGAACATACAAAACTTGAAATTATATGTCCTCCTTTTAATATACATTGCGCCTTGCCCTCTACAATGTCCAGGGCCTACCCCTGGTGTGACATATGCATTAAAAAGTAAGGGTTGGGCTTGGCAAACTTTTTTTTGCTAGCCTGAAATGATAGTTTAAACTGCATACATGGGCTTTGCAATGGCAGGCCTGAGGCATGTTTAAATTGCTACTTAAGTGGGTGGCACAACCAGTGCTCCAGCACTACTAGTAGCATTTAATTTATAGGCCCTGGGCACATGCGGTGCCAGTTTACAATCTACTTATAAGTAAATTAAATAGGCCAATTGGGTATAAGCCAATATTGCCATGTTTTGTAGAGAGAGCACAATCACGTTAGAACTGGTTAGCAGTGATAAAGAGCAAAGAGTCCTAAGGCTAACAAAAACATTCAGCAAAAAGTGGAAGGCTTAGGCGAAAAGTGTAGGGATGATCCTGCAGACAGGGCTAAGTGCAACTATTTCAAATACACCTCAAGTGTTATGAGGGATATAACTCGTTATTTTGCATGCAATTAGTTCACATGCTATTACCACGCGTTTTTTTCTTGGCAATAACTGTTACTAACCAGGTTTTTAGTTTGCGTACCATTAAATTGAAAGTGTTAATGTTTGCGAACTAAAAACTTGCCTAGTAAAAAAAAAGAAAAAAAAACAATACATACAAATACACTACACACTCAAAAGTTAAAAACAATACCAAAACCCTCAAAATGCACACTACT
Source organism: Lissotriton vulgaris (assembly GCF_964263255.1). Taxonomy (NCBI): domain Eukaryota; kingdom Metazoa; phylum Chordata; class Amphibia; order Caudata; family Salamandridae; genus Lissotriton; species Lissotriton vulgaris. The sequence continues at coordinate 1,079,617,723 of NC_141694.1, read as the reverse complement.
AAAACACCACTACACTACCCTAAATCCCTACCCCCTGCACGACACTGCCCAGAGTCCCAGTCCTGTCCCTACTCCCAAACACTACCCAGCACGACCCCCAACACTACCCTAAACCCTAAAACACTACCCTACACAAACTCCACAACACTACCATAAACCCTAAAACACTACCCACAGCACAACCCTGCCCCTAGCCCCAACCATGTCCCTACTCCCAAACACTACCCTGCACGACCCCCAACACTACCCTAAACCCTAAAACACTGCCCCATCACGACCCTGCCCCTAGCCCCAGTCCTGTCCCTACTCGCAAACACTACACTGCACAACCCCAGACACTACCCTAAACCCTAAAACACTAGCCTACACTACACAAACTCCACAACACTACCCTAAACCCTAAAACACTACCCCCCAGCACGAACCTACCCCTAGCCCCAGTCCGGTCCCTACTCCCGAACACTAACCTGCACAACACCCTAACACTACCCTAAACCCTAAAACACTACTGCACACTACAATAACACCAGAACACTACCCTAAAGCCTAAATCACTACACCCTGCACGACACTGCCCCTAACCCCAGTCCTGACCTTACTCCCAAACACTAACCTGCACGACCTGACACTACTCTACACTACACAAACCCAAGCACACAACCCTGCACAACCCTACACCGCCCCTACACAGCCCCTCTTATCTCTCTCTCCTCGTGGTTCCTCTCTTCACCTCCACGCTTGGGTCCAATCTTCTCCCCCTTCCTGCTTCCTCTGGCTTCCTCTGTCATGGGCAGGCAGAATAAGGAGTCCCGAGGGCAGGCGCGGGGGATGGGCATGACCAACAGCCAGCCATAAAAGCAGCAGCAGACCCTCTTCCTGAAAGTGGACGCCCCCTCACCGACTAGGCATGTGTTTTAACAACACATGTGATGTAACAACTTGCGTACTAAAGGCTACGCGTTGTTACATCGCATGGGTTGTAATGCTTGCGTTTTAATGGTACAATGACTAATGTCCGCGTACTAATGGGTGCTAACGGTTATGAGCCTAAAGGAGGATGGTAGTTAGCCAAGGAAAATGACTAAAGGCAGTGAAAGGTTAATCAGGCCTCCAGGAACCAAGACAGAATGGGAATCTGTTGTGAATTCCAAAAGATTGGATGTGGAAAAAGGTGAATTTTTAATGTGAGCACATATTCTCTTTTTAGTTTAGATGAAATGATTTCTAGAGGTGTAATTGAACCCATTGAAACCGATTTGGATTTCGCCTGTGGTAATCGCTAACAGGATGATGGCCATATGAGGTTTGTGTCGACCTTAGATCACTTATTTAGATCATTGTTCTCCACTTATACCTTAGCTAACATTAATGAATTTGTTTTTGAGAGGCGGCAACTATTTTTCAAAACTTGATTTAAAAAATACTTATCACCAATTTAAGCTACATAATGAATCAAAACCTCTTACAGTTTTTATTACCATGGAGGACACCAACAAATTTACACAAATTCCGTGTGACCTATACTCAGCAGCAAATGTATTCGTGAGAATGATGTCTGAAGTTTTTAAAGGAGTACACCATTTCCTGTACTTGCAGTGTTGCATAGACTGTTGGAAGCAGGCTTGACATTTAGGCAAGATAAGTGCAAGTTCTTAGTTGAATGCTTAGCCTACAGAAAACCCAGGAACAATGTGTTGAATGCAGTCAAATTATCACCTCCACAATCTGACAAAGGGCAATTCCGAGCTTTTATGGGGCTTCGTAAGGTAATATTCCAAATGTATGCGGAAGTTTGCTAACAATATAGTGTATTAGAACATTGTGCTGCTGTCAACAGGGGGGGGCACTTGTAAAGGTCAAAAGGGTCGCAAGCAGCCTCCGGGCCATAATTTGAGCATCACTGAGCTAGACAGCTAGGTTACAGGAATATCAGTATATTCTTCAACACATTCATGGATAAATACATTCTCAAACGTACTATCTACCCTTACTTTCACTGAATTGGTGTCTTATTGATGGTGCAGGTGTAATATCAAAGGAGAATGATGGGGCAGTAACTACTTTGCAGGATGTTATAGCTTGGGGAGATGGTGTCAGTAGGGTGCTGTAGCTTGGGGTGCTGGGGTCGTAATGGTTGAGGAGTGGATGTGTGAAATGGACTCCGATTCTACAGTAAAGGAGATGAAGAGTCTTCTTTTTTTAGGTAGTAGGAGAGAAAGCACTGTGTTGCATTTAGTGAGGTCTTTCATCAAAGTTTTAGATGAAATGTCAGAGTGTAGCGAAAGGACGTTGCTGAATGGTGAAAGATTTATACCACAAGCTAGTTTATGTTCATAAGTAATTTATTTGGCTTATGAGGAACATTTGGGGCAGATTGGCTCGAAAAAAAGACTTAAATGTGAGTTATGGTGTCTATCCATGGCTGAACAAGTTACCCTTTGGGTGGAAAATTGCATAGTTTGCAAAAAGCGAGAGGAAAGGTTGAGACTAGAGGTACAGTTTGATATGGGTCGTGTTAGAGATTCGGGCAAGCCATGGTACACGTTATGTATGGACTTACTAGGGCTTATGAATGAGCTTTGACATGATTTAAGGTTTCCATTGGTGATGGTGGATGTTCATACCAAATGCCTGTGTGTAAAATTCATGAAGGAGGTTATCACTTGTGCAACCATTCATAATTTGAGATAGATTTTTGCGGAGTAAGGCTTTCTGTCTGTGATTGTAACAGATAATGGCACTCAGCTCACTTTGAATGTAGTGGCTAGCTAGGCCTTGTGCCACCCATGGCAGTCCCTGCATTTGCCGCTAGCGGCGTCCGAATGTAAGTGAGGATTGGGGTGATTCCTGCGTGTTCCGTGATGGCTGCAGTTAGGAGGAGGGGAGGAAGCTGTCACCCCCAAAACTCCTGCTGCCCGGGGCAGACCGTCCCCTCTTCCTGGCCCACTGTTTGAATAAAATACAGGGCTTCTTGTCATCATGTGGTGTTAAGCGCATCCAAACTTCTTTTAATAGCTCACAGGCCAATGTTGTTACTGAGAGGGCTAATAAATTGGTTATAGGGACTATTCAAATGCCATTCACTGATGGTTCTAGATGGTGAGAAAATAGTCTCAGACATGATCTGGGCATATCGCACAATTGTGCATGATGTTTTTCAAAAGTCCCATTTTTAGTTGGCGTGTGGCAGAAAACCTGGGACTAAGCTAATTCCTACACAAATCAACCGACAAGTGGTTTCCTCTTTTTAGGTGTTTCCCATTGTTCATCTTGATGATGACCCAGTTTAAATAACTTTAGCGGGTCAAAACGTTGACACCATTATAGTGTACTGTGCTTATGTGTTTTAGGAGCCTGTAACTCTATGTAAGAGTATATACCAAATATATGTGCATCCTCCACAGTCACAATTATGTATATATTGTAAAGCACTAGTGCACTTCTTACTGACCACACTATCGCTGCCCCATTGTATCCTTTGGGGAACGCAACTTCTATTCTAAATGTATCAAACAATATGGCTTAATGAGTTCTTTTTTATGATTATAAATGTTGAACAACTGAAGAAATGTTGTTATTTTTTCTAATAAAACCAATCTATCAATAATGAGTCACTAGTTTACCATGGAAGTTGAGGTCCCCCTCCCCCCCACCCCTCCAGAGGAACCATTGTGTCCTTTATTACTAAGTTAATTCCAGCATGGTTGATAGATTGAGTGTTGCACAGTGACATGAGAGAAGGGGCATCTTGTTGGAAAGCAATGTCTTCCCTGGACCAGAAACAAGCATCCTGGGACCGGGTTCTGGCTAATCAGCCGTCATCAGCCAGGCTAGCTTGAATCCAGTGGCAAAGTGAAAAAGGGACCCATGTCTGGGCATACCCTGCCAACTTAGGGCGAACAAAGCAAAACCAAAAGGGATGATGACGGAGTGTTAAACTTTGCAAGCACTCACTACCAGTCAACTGATCTGGGTTTAATCCATCATCATTCTTTAGCTCACTCCCCCACCTCAGTTCAACATGGCCATATGCAAATCAGTCTGACCCGGTGCCTCATGGAAACAGTCCAGCCCGTTTCACCCTATATTGTCTTAGGTTAAAACTCCTTTTTCAATCTGCTTTATTCTCAACCTGATGTCTCTCTGAATAGGTTATTGTAAATCTGAAGGAGTTGGTTTTTGATGCTCAGTTCTCTGTATGACTTAGTAGGCTACTAGTTTGGTTATTTGTACGAGTATCAAGTCACGTTGCATTCTCCTGATTTAGGCGACTTGCTGTTCCTCAGAGCATTTAATTCTCATCTGGGATGGAGGTTCATGCAAAATTTGTAGCAATAGCACAAGTGTTGGTGAAATTGAAAATTAGAGTATTGCAGCCCCATTGTAATTTGTGAAATTATTTGATTCAGTAGAAGATAAAGGCAGATTTCCTATAGCAAATTTTGAGGAGCTCAAATGGTCCTTAACTGAGGGTTTAAGAGAAAATTATTTATATATTACTTACAGGTGCTGGTGGCAAGCTTAATTTTGCTCTGAAGTTGATGTTAATGAAAACAATTGTTTGTGTTGTATTCGTTGATGAGTGCTAGAGGTGGTCATTTCTTACATTTGTCCAGTGGTGGAGAGCTTCACGTCATTGTTTTTCAGTGAGCTGCATTTGTTAACAAATGTGATGGATACCCTACATTTCAGTGGCAGTATAGGAATGTGTTGGTGCTTTAAACTGTGGGGGTGGAATTGGCATGATTCTGGGTTCATATGGAATACAACTTGTTCCCTATTGTGGTTGCCCAAAATACGTGAAGTCGCTGGGTGTGCGGATGAAGTATTGCATTTGAATGGCATGTCTATGATGGGTTTAAGTAATACTTAGTCAGCTAAGTGATCGTTAGTGGCATGATTGTTTAATACATTCTCAGTTCTACAGTAGTGAGTGTGTATTTTAGAAACCTGGATGTGTCAGATGTTCAGGTTTTCGAGGTATAAAGTTTTATCAAGCAATCAGCTTTGTTAGCCCCTACATACAAAAAATAATCTCTTAAGGGAATGGAAGGAAAGTGAGAACAGTGGGGCTTGGTGTAAGCTGTGAAACAATTAACAAACAAAATTAATTCATACTATTAACACCACTGGGAACACAAAAACACACATTAATTGTGGACCTTCTTGACTTTTATTTCATTTGCTTCTCCCTTCATTGTAGTTCATTAAAATCTGCTGTTAATGAGAGGATGTGTTGCCCTAATAGTTAAGAAAAGGTACTAGGCTGTGATAATTGAAGTGAATGCAAATTTTCAAATTTCCACTAAAACTACAGGAGAGATCCACTAACTCCGAGACTTCTAAATTGTTTTCAGAACGGTCCAGTGCTGGATTGTTTTTGGAAAGACATGGAATTCTTTAGTGTTGCCCATTCTTTGGGATAACAAATGTGATGAGAAGCTGAATGTTGAGGGCTTCCTTTGGAATTTAAACATCTGTGCTAGAGAACCACAAACCAGTGATCTGCTTGGCAGACTGTCTAAATGACGAGGCACGGGGGGCGTGGCCAAGATGGCGGCGTGAGCAGACGTGCTTTGTCGGAGCTCCCGCCGCCGGCCGTTATCTACAGCATCTTTTTCAGCGAAACGCCCTGAACCGAGCACTTCCCCGGCGGGCTGAGGCCGGCATTGCTGCGGGGGATTGCAGGACGGCTGTGCGGTCGGTTCCCGGCGCGGAACCCCGGCTGGGCCCGGCCCGGCGGCCTGGTGGCGCTGGCGGCCTGAAGGGAGCGCGGCACGACAGCGAGGCCGCGGGGGGCGGAGTCTACAGGCCGAGTCGCGGACGTCTGTGCCCGGCAGCTGCTGAACCGGCGAGCCCGGCCCGCGCGGCTGAGCGCGAGGCCCCCGTGATCACCTGTCGGGGGCTTCTGCGGGCTCGCCACGCGGACCTGCTGCTGCTCGGAGTGCCTGGCTGGTGGTGGTCGACGGCGGACTCGGCTTGGGTCGAGTGAGAGACCCCAAGTCAAGGAGGTGAGGAGCGGTGGTGGAGGGGGCCCCCACCCCCCCGGCCCAGCAGACCCCCTTCCACGTGGGGCCGCCGGGGGACATCGGAGACTGGCTGGCACCCCCGCAGGCCCGCCCGCTGGCAGCGAGACACGGCGGCAGGCCGGGACAGTCAAGAGCACGTTCGGCCAGCGCAGGGCCTGTTGGCGAGGCCCCCCGCGGTCGCCGATCCCCGCCTGCAGCATTGCCCCAGTCCCTGGCTGCATCCACGCACCCGGGCATTCGGCAGGGGAGGTGGTGGCCGGTCGGCGCGGGGGGCGCGGAGAGGATCCACAGGGGCCACGCACGTGGTGGGACAGCACGAGGGCCCTCAACCTGAGCAGACGCTGGAGGCACCCACACGAGTAGCCGAGCCCCCCCCGACCACGACCCCCACGGAGGCGAGCGGATCCCCCTTGCCGCGAGGAGGCCCCCGCGACCATACTGGGCTCTCACCCCCCGGACAGTGCACCACGGTGTGCCGCGAGCGCCATCTTGGGCGGCCTCCCGCCCGGTCCGGCCGGCGCTCCCCGCCTCGTCCTCTAAAGCCGGCGCCTCTGCGCCCATCACGCGGCCCCCCCTGAGCCCGGCTGCAGATTTGTGGAGCGGCCACACCACACTGCTCCCCCGGAGTGGTGGAAGACTTGGAGGATCGCGGAGGTGCCACTCACACTGCACTGGTTGTCCCGGGGCCGGAGCGGTGCCCACAAAGCCTGAGGATCGATCTGCGGCCAGCGGACGGAGATACCGGCGGACGCGGCTGGGGTCTCTGGGACGGTATGTCCGGCGGGAGGCCCAGGAAGGACCGCACCATTAAGGATCTCTTCACCCCCCCTACCGTGGGGAAGCGGAATGGCCCCGCGGGGTCAAACCCCCGGGGAGACACGGACAAGCAGACGGTGGCCTCGTCACCCCCTGGGGGAGCGGATCCCGAGGCTCCAGTCACGCGGTCCTTTCTGGAGTCCCTGTTCACTGGGCTGAGGGAGGACATCCACGCCCTAAAGAAGGAGCTCCAGGACGAGATCAAGGAGGTCCGCCGCGACACCGACGCCGTAGGGGAGAGAGTGGCAGACCTGGAAACGAAGAGCGACACTCGGGACGCCGAAATAGAGGCCCTAAGGCAGGAGCTGGCCCGCATCCATGACCAGCAGGTGGATCTCCAGACGCATGCCGAAGATCTGGAGAACCGCTCCCGGCGGCATAATATCAGGATCCGAGGAGTGAAAATGGCCCCGGACACGGAGGACCTCTTTCGGTTCACACAGGGTCTCTTCAACCACGTCTTGGGCCGACAGGCGGATGCCCCCCTGCGACTAGACAGGGCCCATCGGACGGGCCCGCCGAGGGCCGACGCAACGCACCCCCCAGACATCCTGGTGTGCGTGCAGGACTTCAGGACGAAAGAGGAGATCCTGAGCAAGGCACGCCGCATGGAGAAGATCACCTTTGGCGACCATTCACCGGCGCTTTACCAGGATCTGGCTGCACTTACCCTAGAGAAACGGCGCACCTTTCGGCCAGTGACGGCGGAACTGAGACAGCGCAACATTTCCTACAGCTGGGGGCACCCCTTCCGCCTGGTGTTTCGGCTCGGCAATATCCTTCATCAGCCACGCACCCTCAGAGACGCCTGCCGCGTGCTGGGCCTGGAGGAGCCGATGGTCGACGATGGGTCGCCGGGAGAAAAGACTTCTAACGAGACTGGCCCAGGCCGCTGGCAGCAGCAACGGCGCAGACGCAGGCCGAGACGCCCCGCGGCAACTGAGATAGAAGAGGGGCAGAGGGCTGCGGTGGAGACGGTGGCGCAGGGCCTGGCGCCGGCGAACAATAGCTGACCGCTGGGAGAGCGACGCACTGGTTCCACCAGCCATGGTGGGTTCGGGCTAATCTAGTCCGGCGGCGGGGGCGCGTGCAGAGCGCTCCTTGGTCTTCCCTGATGGTGACTCTGTCTCTTCGTCTGTGGCGGAGTGCTTCGAGCGGGCCGACCTGCTTGCGACGCCGCCACGGCCCCCATTCTACGGACTTACCTTACCACGGGTCCAGTGGCCATGAGCCTGGACCTGGGACAATGTTGGACCATATTTCTTTGCCAGTTGGGGAGAAGGGTTGGGTAGGGGGGCGGGCACGGGGAGTTGGGTGGGAAGCGTTTGCACTGGGGGAGGGGGGGATCCAGGCGGGGAGGTTGCTCCAGTTGCTCCGGTTGAGCGGGGACTTGGGGGGGCAGCGTGGGTTGGGGGGGTCTTGGGGAGAGAGGGGGGAGGGGCGGGAGGGTTCTCCTTGTCCAGAGGGTTCGGTCGCCAAGAGGTGCCCTGACGCGGCCCCTAGCGCAGCGTCTTTCGCGACCCGCGGGCCCACAGTCACGGCCGCCGGGCAGGCTTGGCTTTACTCGTGCGATCCCAGATATGCCACGACACCTCATAGTGCTTACGCTTAATGTGCGGGGTCTCAACAGCCCGAACAAACGCAGGGCGATATTATCCTATCTCGAGCGCTCCAAGGCAGACATCTGCCTCCTCCAGGAAACACACCTTGTGCGCAGCGACCAGCATAGACTCAAATCCCGCGCGTTCCCGTGGCAGTTCTTTTCCTCTTCCCCGAAGAAGTCTGCAGGGGTGGCGATCCTAGTGGCTAAGTCCTTTGAGGGGAAAGTCCTCCAAAAAGAGGCCGAAGTTAGAGGGCGGCTCCTACTCTATAGCTTCCAAATCGCGGGCCACACCTTGCTTGTGGGCTCTGTTTATGGCCCGAACGAGGGCCAAGAAAAGTTCCTGCATACAGCTCTAGAGACCGTTACAGCCACCACACTAAGCGTGGGCGGAAAATCCGTTCCGCTCGCGGATTTTGCGGATTTTCGGGAAATCCGCAATCCGCGAGATTTGCGGATTTCCCGCAAAATCCGCAAATTCGCACGCAGCGGATTTTTTTGGCGGCGCGCGGCGTTGGTGATACAATTTTTGCGGCGCGCGGCGTTTATCATCGTTTGCCGAGTTGTTTTTTTCGATAGTTTGCGAGTGCTGCGCCATTTTGGATCTTGCTGAGTGATCCCGCGGGAATTGGCGAGCGCGATTACGTCATCGCGGCTTGCCAGCGATAGTTTGTCAACGCGAGTACGGCGAGATCACGTCTCGCGGTACTTCGCAATTTGCGAGATTTGAGATGCGGCGAGCGAAAATATAAATTTGCAATTCTGCACAAGAAATCCACCAGCAAGCAGCATAAACCTTCTAGAAATGATGATTTTTATGTGAATAACTCCTTAGTTTGACATTTGCCTGCACTTTTTTACCGAGGAGTCCATTTTGGGGAGGGGGCAGGGGGGTGGGAGGAAGGAAGTGCCCCATAGTCTTCAACTTCCTGTTCCTGTTCAGCAGGCTCCTCCCAGTGCTTTGTCCATCTCCTGGTCACTTTTCATTCGGATGTGGACCTGGAAGGATTACCTTTTGTGGATGCTGCTGGATCTTTGGATTTGAGGCCTTTTTGACTTTCTTTGGATCACTGTTGGATTAGAAATTTTACAAGTAAGTTTGTTTGGGGCATTACAGTTGCTGCAACTAAAATTTTGGGATTTTCGATTTTTGGGCTGTTTTGGGGCCTTTTCCCAGGGGTACTCAGTGGTGGGTGGACTGATTCTTTCTGTGGGTTGTCTTGAATTTAAACATCATGGAGGCCATAGATGAATTGGGATTGTGCTGATTTTTCTGTGTTTTTCGATTTTTTTTTGTTTGTAAAATTTTGTGTTTTTCGATTTTTGACCTGTTGTTGGGGCCTTGACCAGGGGTAGTGAGTGGTGCATGGGGCCTAGTCTTTCTGTGGGCTGTCTTGAATTTAAACATCATGGATGGAATGGGATTGTGCTGATTTTGCAGTGTTTTTCGATTTTTGGGGGTGTTCATGGGGAGGGACATGCCATGTGGCTGGTGGCCATTTTGAGTGCAGCTACAGGCACTGGCCATGTGCTGGCAGGCAAGTGGCCATTTTGAATGCAGGCTTTGTTGTTAGGCCTCCAACCATTTTGCCTACTTTTCAACCTTTATTTATGCCAGGGGTAGTGAGTCTTGCATGGGCCTAGTATTTCTGTGGGTTGTCTTGAATTTAAACATCATGGAGGCCATGGATGGAATGGGATTGTGCTGATTTTTCTGTGTTTTTCGATTTTTTTTTTTTGTAAAATTTTGTGTTTTTCGATTTTTGACCTGTTGTTGGGGCCTTGACCAGGGGTAGTGAGTGGTGCATGGGGCCTAGTCTTTCTGTGGGCTGTCTTGAATTTAAACATCATGGATGGAATGGGATTGTGCTGATTTTGCAGTGTTTTTCGATTTTTGGGGGTGTTCATGGGGAGGGACATGCCATGTGGCTGGTGGCCATTTTGAGTGCAGCTACAGGCACTTGCCATGTGCTGGCAGGCAAGTGGCCATTTTGAATGCAGGCTTTGTTGTTAGGCCTCCAACCATTTTGCCTACTTTTCAACCTTTATTTATGCCAGGGGTAGTGAGTCTTGCATGGGCCTAGTATTTCTGTGGGTTGTCTTGAATTTAAACATCATGGAGGCCATAGATGAATTGGGATTGTGCTGATTTTTCTGTGTTTTTCGATTTTTTTTTTTTGTAAAATTTTGTGTTTTTCGATTTTTGACCTGTTGTTGGGGCCTTGACCAGGGGTAGTGAGTGGTGCATGGGGCCTAGTCTTTCTGTGGGCTGTCTTGAATTTAAACATCATGGATGGAATGGGATTGTGCTGATTTTGCAGTGTTTTTCGATTTTTGGGGGTGTTCATGGGGAGGGACATGCCATGTGGCTGGTGGCCATTTTGAGTGCAGCTACAGGCACTTGCCATGTGCTGGCAGGCAAGTGGCCATTTTGAATGCAGGCTTTGTTGTTAGGCCTCCAACCATTTTGCCTACTTTTCAACCTTTATTTATGCCAGGGGTAGTGAGTCTTGCATGGGCCTAGTATTTCTGTGGGTTGTCTTGAATTTAAACATCATGGAGGCCATAGATGAATTGGGATTGTGCTGATTTTTCTGTGTTTTTCGATTTTTTTTTTTTGTAAAATTTTGTGTTTTTCGATTTTTGACCTGTTGTTGGGGCCTTGACCAGGGGTAGTGAGTGGTGCATGGGGCCTAGTCTTTCTGTGGGCTGTCTTGAATTTAAACATCATGGATGGAATGGGATTGTGCTGATTTTGCAGTGTTTTTCGATTTTTGGGGGTGTTCATGGGGAGGGACATGCCATGTGGCTGGTGGCCATTTTGAGTGCAGCTACAGGCACTGGCCATGTGCTGGCAGGCAAGTGGCCATTTTGAATGCAGGCTTTGTTGTTAGGCCTCCAACCATTTTGCCTACTTTTCAACCTTTATTTATGCCAGGGGTAGTGAGTCTTGCATGGGCCTAGTATTTCTGTGGGTTGTCTTGAATTTAAACATCATGGAGGCCATAGATGAATTGGGATTGTGCTGATTTTTCTGTGTTTTTCGATTTTTTTTTTTTGTAAAATTTTGTGTTTTTCGATTTTTGACCTGTTGTTGGGGCCTTGACCAGGGGTAGTGAGTGGTGCATGGGGCCTAGTCTTTCTGTGGGCTGTCTTGAATTTAAACATCATGGATGGAATGGGATTGTGCTGATTTTGCAGTGTTTTTCGATTTTTGGGGGTGTTCATGGGGAGGGACATGCCATGTGGCTGGTGGCCATTTTGAGTGCAGCTACAGGCACTGGCCATGTGCTTGGCAGGCAAGTGGCCATTTTGAATGCAGGCTTTGTTGTTAGGCCTCCAACCATTTTGCCTACTTTTCAACCTTTATTTATGCCCAGGGGTAGTGAGTCTTGCATGGGCCTAGTCTTTCTGTGGGTTGTCTTGAATTTAAACATTATGGAGGGCATGGATGGATTGGGATTGTGCTGATTTTGCAGTGTTTTTCGATTTTTTTGTGCTCTATAACTGAACTGATGTTCCTCTGTCTTCCATTTTTTTTAGGTGCACAAGACTCAAGAGAACCACCAGTGCCAGGAAGAAGTCCTGCAGCGGTGTGTGTGTGCAGCATAACGTCACGCGACGTCACGTCTGGCCTCAGACAACTCTACAATTCGTGCAACTGCGGCCTGCTGTCTGACCTGCTCTGAAGAAGATGGCCCCAAAGAAAGTTCTCCGTAGCTCCTCTAGCAAGAAAGTTGCTAGTAAGGAGCAGAAGAAGCAAGTTACCAAGGAGGCTGGTGTGCCACCCGCCACTTTTTTTGGGAGCAAAAAAAAAAGTACGCCTGCAGCAGCAGGATCTGCTGGGGACCAACCTGAGAGCAGCACCCCTGCTCCATTGGGTTCAGTGCCTCCACCACCACGCCAACTTAAGTCAAAGCCCTTGAGTGCTTCAGAGGCAGTCAGTGTACTTCTCCAATCACCATCGACCAGTGATGTTGGCTCATCGCAAGAAAGTAGCAGCAATGTCCCTGAATCAACACAGGTTGTTGTAACTCATCTGACAAGTGTTGAACAACCACAGCCGCAACAACAACACCATGTGCAAGTACACGCCCAAGTACATGTGGAAGGAGAGGCAGCAAAAGGAGATGCGCAAGCAAAGGTGCATGGACGTTCACAAGTGCCCACAATAGTTGTTCCTCCCGAAGTAGGGGCACATTTGGAAATCGACAATGAAGCTGAGGTATCATTGGAAGCCACTCCTCCTGATGATCATTCATTGTCTTCCACATCCCTAGCAAGGAAAAGATCAAGGGGGGTGTCTACATCTTCTTCAAGCCCACCTCGTTCTGGTGCAAGTGATCTGTCTTGGGAACCACGACAACTGCGGTCTGACAGTGAGGCAGAGGCACACCATGATCTGCCACCGGTACCTAAGCGTAAAAGGAAGGTCGTCCAAAAACTCAAACCTATGGAGTGTGATGAGGCTCAACAAGAAGTGACAGATACTGCTGGTGATGAAGCCTCTCACGATGACGACGAGGCAGTCATCACAAAGGTCACTGCAGCCCCACCGGGCATGCAGCAAAGAGACATTTTGACCCTATCCCGAGAAGCTGCTGAGCGTGATGATGATGTCGGCGAGGAGGCAATGGAAATGGAATCATTAGATTTGGAGTTAAGTAGTACACCAAAACCTACCGCTTCCATATTTCTTCCTCGCAAGAAGGTACCCACCTCGTCCTCGACCTCAATTCGTGGTGGTGAAAGTGCAAAACGTACTGAAGTTCGGCAATCCACATCCTCCACTTCATCTGTCATTAGCAGCAGGACCACCACCACCAGTATCGCCGCCTCCTCCGGCCCCCGAAGACATTTCAAGTCTCCAGTTTGGGACTTCTTTAGTGTTTGCCCAAAAAAGGAAAACGTAGCCATTTGTAGCCTTTGTAAGCTTCGATTTAGTCGTGGTAAGCTTGGTTCTAACTATGGTACCGGAGGCCAGAGAGGTCATCTTGAGAGAAGGCACCCTGTCGAATGGTTTCCGCACCTAGAGGCGGTCAAGAAAGCCGGAATTGCACGTAATGAAAACGTTGATTTGTCATCTGCTGATGACGAGGAGGTAGAAGACGATTCAAACACTTCACTTACACCCAGTTCCCATGTCAGCAGCACACCCCATGGGAGCCACACTAAGAGTGTGGGAGAGAGTGAGACATCAATGCGGAAAAGTTCATCAGCGAGCGTAACTGGGTCGAAGAGATCATCATCATCCCGTAAATCATTGGTCCAGGGCAACATTAAAAAGATGTTGTTTACAGAAGCGCAATATGAACGCAACCACCCAATGACCCGTCTGTATAACACTAAGCTGGCTAAAATGCTAGCTCTGGACCTTCTCCCTTTTTCTTTTGTAGAAGGGGTTGGTTTTCTAGAATTAGTGACAGTGCTCTGCCCTAAATGGAAGGTTCCTAGCCGGTTCTATTTTGCCCGAGTTGCGGTTCCAGCACTACATGAAGATGTTCTGAAGGTGATTGGGGCAGCTTTGCAGAAGAGTGCTGTTCACACTATACATCTGACAACAGACATGTGGACCAGTGGCGCAGGCGCTGATTACATGTGCATCACTGCACACTGGGTCTCTTTTTCAGGGGCTAAAGCAAAGCTAAACTCAGGTGTTGACACTAACATTGTTTTTAAAGGTGCTCGGAAACATGCAACACTAGCCATGTTTGGTTTGGAGAAACGTCACACAGCAGAAAACATTTTGGATGTCTTTAACACAAAGGTCCTTAACTGTCTGTCCCCACTAAAACGCAAGGTTGGTTATGTTTCCACAGACAATGGCTCCAATATAGTTAAGGCCATGAGGGACGGTTACTATTTCAGAGTGCCGTGTTTGGCGCACTGTATAAACCTGGTTGTCCAAAAATTCTTGGGTAATAAACGCAGTGCAGCGTACAGTGTATTGGAGAACTGCCGAAAAATTTGCAAGCATTTCAGGCATTCTTTTAAGGCCCGCAAGCAGCTGAGGAGCATGCTATATCAAAGTCAAATGCCAGTGAAAGCACTCATCCAGGAGGTGGTAACACGTTGGAACTCAACCTTCTACATGCTTGAGCGTCTGTATGAGCAGTATACGCAACTCGATCAATTTTTCTTGAAAGAGGGTATAGAGGAGCTGAGGATGGGTGGGCCGCAATGGAACATAGTTGAAAGCCTAACACGCATGCTTCGTCCTTTTGAGGTCTTCACACGTGCAGTCAGCAAGGAGGACTCTAATTTGGGAAAAGCTATCCCATTGTTGTACATGCTGGAGGACCAACTGAAGGAGGTGTGTTCTGTGTTTCGAAAAGATGACAAAAAGAAAGACTCTTTGCTTCTGGCTGAGACATTATTAGAGCTCCTACAAGGTGATGAACGTCTTCAAAAGATCCACTCAGAACAGCATTACATTTGTGCTACTATTCTGGATCCACGCTACAAAAAGGCGCTGGCAGGCAGAGCATTCTTTCCTTTTGCTGATGAAGATGTTACAAAGTACAAACGTTGGCTAGCCTTGTCAGCCAAGAAGTTTGAAACAGAACGGCTGGAAATTGAAGGAAATGGCAGTACATCAGCAGGCCATCCCCAGTCAAAACAATCCACTTCTGCACCTGTGGCTGTGGCACAAGTGACCTCTCAGCCGTTAAAGACACCGGCAACCGCATCATCTGCACGAAAGGCAGCAGAAACATTGGAGGCTGAAGAGGATTGGCTAGCTCTGCGTGGGTTTGGTTCTCAAAAGGCCAGAGGCACAGCAAGAGCTACGCAAAGTGGAGGAACCTTGGAGGAGGACCTTGAGTCGATGGTGAAGGACTATCTGAATGACTCCACAGAGGTCTATGTTAATTCTGACCCATTGGCGTATTGGCATGGGAAAAAAGAATTGTGGCCACAGCTCACCAACCTGGCTTTAAACTACTTGTCTTGCCCACTCGCAAGTGTGTCTTCTGAACGGGTTTTCAGTGCGGCTGGTGGGATTGTAACTCCCAAACGGAGCCGCCTCTCGCCCAAAAATGTGGAGAGGTTAACAATGATCAAGATGAATCAGCACCTCATACCACCAGATATAAGAGTACGAGAGAGCGTGCCGGATGAAGAGGAGGTGGCCAGCACCATAGATGAGGGAATTTCTACTCTGTCAGGTGGCACTGACCTCACCCGGGCTGAATTCGCAGAGTATGATGACGAAGCCTTATTCTTATTCCTGGACCGTGATTCCGACTTCGAGCCCTGAAAATGAGACAACGAATCAATAACTTTCTTTTTCATCCTTATTCACTTTTATTCCTGTGTGTCTGTCTTTCTTTGTTGTGCACAGTTAATATAATTCAAACTTTAATCAGATAATCACAAAGACAAGCCCATCAGCAGAACTGTCTTCACTTGTTTGCTAATTTATTTGAAGGTGCCGCAGTCTGCATTCCTCAGGTTCACAAGTTCAGAAGAACATGCTCCTCTATCCTCCTCCTCCAGACTCCTATTTCCATCAAAGCAGAGGGCTGGTTTACGCCCAATGAAGAAAGACTCAGCACTTGTGGGGGTGTTGTTCTACCTCTTTGCAGGTGAGTTGACGGGTCTGGGGCCATTGCTGGGAAGCACTAAAAGTGGTTTGTGCCAAATCCGAGGCGGAAATTTTTTTGTGTTTTTGATGACTTGCTTGCCTTTGAGGTGCTCTTAGGGGGGGTTCCGTCTGTTTGTGGGTGAGTTTCATGGTCTGAGAGCATTGCTGGGACACTCTAATCTTGATTGCATTTGCTTTTCAGGAAATCCGTCGTGCCAACCCCGACTTATGGCCCAGCTACGCAGCGCGTTTGGACCGAAGGCCCAGAAATATTGCAAGTATGAGAGTTTGCTTTTGGCCTGTTTGGGGGTGTTATACTTCTTGGCGGGTGGGTTGCCGGGTCTTGGGGCATTCCTGGGAAGGTCTAATACCGGGTAGAAGTGGTTGGGACTAAATCCAGGCCGATTTTTTTTTGGGCTATTTCTGACATTTTGCTCTATGTAGCGTTTTCGGGGGCCTGTTTGGGGGGCTTCCTGGTGTTTGCGGGTGAGTTTCGTGGTCTGGGAGCACTGCTGGGACACTCTAATCTTGATTGCATTTGCTTTTCAGGAAATCCGTCGTGCCAACCCCGACTTATGGCCCAGCTACGCAGCGCGTTTGGACCGAAGGCCCAGAAATATTGCAAGTATGAGAGTTTGCTTTTGGCCTGTTTGGGGGTGTTATACTTCTTGGCGGGTGGGTTGCCGGGTCTTGGGGCATTCCTGGGAAGGTCTAATACCGGGTAGAAGTGGTTGGGACTAAATCCAGGCCGATTTTTTTTTGGGCTATTTCTGACATTTTGCTCTATGTAGCGTTTTCGGGGGCCTGTTTGGGGGGCTTCCTGGTGTTTGCGGGTGAGTTTCGTGGTCTGGGAGCACTGCTGGGACACTCTAATCTTGATTGCATTTGCTTTTCAGGAAATCCGTCGTGCCAACCCCGACTTATGGCCCAGCTACGCAGCGCGTTTGGACCGAAGGCCCAGAAATATTGCAAGTATGAGAGTTTGCTTTTGGCCTGTTTGGGGGTGTTATACTTCTTGGCGGGTGGGTTGCCGGGTCTTGGGGCATTCCTGGGAAGGTCTAATACCGGGTAGAAGTGGTTGGGACAAAATCCAGGCCGATTTTTTTTGGGGCTATTTCTGACATTTTGCTCTATGTAGCGTTTTCGGGGGCCTGTTTGGGGGGCTTCCTGGTGTTTCTGGGTGAGTTTCGTGGTCTGGGAGCACTGCTGGGACACTCTAATCTTGATTGCATTTGCTTTTCAGGAAATCCGTCGTGCCAACCCCGACTTATGGCCTAGCTACGCAGCGCGTTTGGACCGAAGGCCCAGAAATATTGCAAGTATGAGATTTTGCTTTTGGCCTGTTTGGGGGTGTTATGCTTCTTGGCGGGTGGGTTGCCGGGTCTTGGGGCATTCCTGGGAAGGTCTAATACCGGGTAGAAGTGGTTGGGACTAAATCCAGGCCGATTTTTTTTTGGGCTATTTCTGACATTTTGCTCTATGTAGCGTTTTCGGGGGCCTGTTTGGGGGGCTTCCTGGTGTTTGCGGGTGAGTTTCGTGGTCTGGGAGCACTGCTGGGACACTCTAATCTTGATTGCATTTGCTTTTCAGGAAATCCGTCGTGCCAACCCCGACTTATGGCCTAGCTACGCAGCGCGTTTGGACCGAAGGCCCAGAAATATTGCAAGTATGAGATTTTGCTTTTGGCCTGTTTGGGGGTGTTATGCTTCTTGGCGGGTGGGTTGCCGGGTCTTGGGGCATTCCTGGGAAGGTCTAATACCGGGTAGAAGTGGTTGGGACTAAATCCAGGCCGATTTTTTTTGGGCTATTTCAGACATTTTGCTCTATGTAGCGTTTTCGGGGGCCTGTTTGGGGGGCTTCCTGGTGTTTGCGGGTGAGTTTCGTGGTCTGGGAGCACTGCTGGGACACTCTAATCTTGATTGCATTTGCTTTTCAGAAAATCCGTCGTGCCAACCCCGACTTATGGCCTAGCTACGCAGCGCGTTTGGACCGAAGGCCCAGAAATATTGCAAGTATGAGATTTTGCTTTTGGCCTGTTTGGGGGTGTTATGCTTCTTGGCGGGTGGGTTGCCGGGTCTTGGGGCATTCCTGGGAAGGTCTAATACCGGGTAGAAGTGGTTGGGACTAAATCCAGGCCGATTTTTTTTTGGGCAATTTCTGACATTTTGCTCTATGTAGCGTTTTCGGGGGCCTGTTTGGGGGGCTTCCTGGTGTTTGCGGGTGAGTTTCGTGGTCTGGGAGCACTGCTGGGACACTCTAATCTTGATTGCATTTGCTTTTCAGGAAATCCGTCGTGCCAACCCCGACTTATGGCCTAGCTACGCAGCGCGTTTGGACCGAAGGCCCAGAAATATTGCAAGTATGAGATTTTGCTTTTGGCCTGTTTGGGGGTGTTATGCTTCTTGGCGGGTGGGTTGCCGGGTCTTGGGGCATTCCTGGGAAGGTCTAATACCGGGTAGAAGTGGTTGGGACAAAATCCAGGCCGATTTTTTTTTGGGCTATTTCTGACATTTTGCTCTATGTAGCGTTTTCGGGGGCCTGTTTGGGGGGCTTCCTGGTGTTTGCGGGTGAGTTTCGTGGTGTGGGAGCACTGCTGGCTATATATACTTTACTTTGCAAGAGGTTTGAAGCAAATCCATGGTGGCTGAGGGGACTTAGGGCCTAGCTGCAGAGCGCGCGCGGAGTGATTTGGGAAATTTGTGAAAAAGTGACTAAGTCCCCATTTTTGTACTTTTGCTCTTTGGCTGTTTGGGGGTCTTCTACTCGTTTTCTCCTGGGTTGACGGCTCTGGGGCCATTGCTGGGAAGCTCTAATACCGGATAAAAGTGTTTTGGACCAAATCCCAGGCGGAATTTTTTTTGTGTTTTTGATGACTTGCTTGCCTTTGAGGTGCTCTTAGGGGGGGTTCCGTCTGTTTGCGGGTGAGTTTCGTGGTCTGGGAGCACTGCTGGGACACTCTAATCTTGATTGCATTTGCTTTTCAGGAAATCCGTCGTGCCAACCCCGACTTATGGCCTAGCTACGCAGCGCGTTTGGACCGAAGGCCCAGAAATATTGCAAGTATGAGATTTTGCTTTTGGCCTGTTTGGGGGTGTTACGCTTCTTGGCGGGTGGGTTGCCGGGTCTTGGGGCATTCCTGGGAAGGTCTAATACCGGGTAGAAGTGGTTGGGACAAAATCCGCGCGGAAAAGCCTTTAGTTTTGGCACTTTTTGTAACTTAGGGTTCGTTAGGGTTAGCCCTAGCAGCAGGATTGCATGTGTTTCGGGGTGTTCTAGATTTTTCAAACTGAGTTCTGGGGTCTTAGAGCACTCGTGAGAATGTGTAATTTTGGTTGCAAGTCATTTGAAGAAAATCCATGGTGGGAAAGGGGGGATTTGGCATAGTTAAAGAAAGCCTTTGCCACTATTCTTAACTTAGGGTTCGTTAGGGTTAGCAGTATTTCTATTGCATGTGTTTGAGTGGGGGGGATTTCGAGTCTTGGAGCGATGCTGGCTATGGCTACTTTTGCTTGGTTGCTTGCAAGTGGTTTGAATGCAATCCACGGTGGGTAATGGGTAATTAGGGTACTTCGGCCTACTTTTACTTTCAAAGTAAGTTTTGTCACCAGTTTTCTGCTAGGCCTCGTTTTTTGAGATTTGATTGGGGGTCTTCTACATTTTTGCGACTGGCTTTAGTAAGGGTCTGGGTGGGAGCAC
This sequence comes from Lissotriton vulgaris, assembly GCF_964263255.1. Classification (NCBI taxonomy): domain Eukaryota; kingdom Metazoa; phylum Chordata; class Amphibia; order Caudata; family Salamandridae; genus Lissotriton; species Lissotriton vulgaris. Next base: position 1,079,597,997 of record NC_141694.1, on the reverse strand, counting down.
TGCTAGGAAGATCTAATTTTGTTCTAAAACACAGTTTACAGTACACCTAGCTTGAGGGGCAAGATCCGATACATTAATTTGCCCATACATCCTTCAAAAGGTGACTCAGAGTACGCACTTTCAAAAACATTGTACTGTCTACTAGGAAAAACAAATTGTGACTTTTTGCACTCCACAGCCTACATGCCTTATATTTATTTATCAGTGGTGTTGTAATATTATATCACTTCCTGTTTTTCGTTGAATAATTACAGGCCGGGTTTCAGTCTCTGCAATGGGGAAAAAAGGATGGAGTCAGGCTTCACAGTAGCGAGCCACAATTCAGCATCAGGCAGGCAGTGGACAGGGTGTCTTCTGGTGACCAACATCGATGGACGAAGCGTCGGCTGCAATGGAGGAGTGCCGCTAATAGGAGGATTTTTTTTCTGCGGGCAACTTACTTACCACTTCCAACAGGACCACTACAACCACATAGATACAGTATCCCTTGCCTTTTTCTCTGACTGTGACTGCATTTCTTGGCTCTCTCTCTGCTTCTACATTGATCCCTTAACACATCACTTAGTCCACTCCACTATCACATCTGCACCACACATAGTCATTTGTAAGTGCTCCTACGTAATTCGCAAGTCGCAGCACGCCCCAGGCCGTAGAGGACTGGGATGGCCCCAATGATGAAGCATGTCACCAAGGGGCAACCCTGGTGAGTGAGGGGACACCTAGAAAAAAAGCAATTTCTCCTTTTCTATCTACTATACCTTCTGTCAGGTTACGCAGCCCCTAAGCGCCTACCGTACTATGAAACTACATTTCCCATGAGTAGGCGGGAGACTTGCAGACTATTTAGTGAGACTATATGAGAGTACCCTTGTATGTTAGGACAGCACTTCACTGATGCCTGTCTTGTCTTCTGTTACAGGTATCCTTTCCCTGCTGACCCTACCTTTACCCATCCCACATTTTTTATTTTAGTTTGTTATTTTTCTCCCCCGCCTAATGCCTCGAACACCCTGTGTTTACACTTCTGGGTGTTGGTGACATTTGGAAGTGGAACCATATTTGCATCGACTGGATCACGGGGAGTAAACCTGACACCTTCCAGACCAACCCCATTGAGTGTTGTTGTGAATGGATTTATAGTGACCAGCAAGGCTCTCAGGTATCTGGCTACAGAGACCTTATGTTGAATATAGTTATCAATATTTCCACCCACGCCCTGTACTGTCGCATTCTTTCTTCCACAGTTGTCGAAAGTACTAATTACTTTTAACTGACATGCATGCAGTTACAGTAGTGTATGCACTTTCAAAGATTGATGGATAGGTTTGTACCCAAAGATTTGTTTATGTTCACAATTGTTCGTCCATGCTGTGCTACTTTTTCTTGTCTCCCAAAACCTTTCCCAAAAACCCCCGTACCCATCCATTTTTCAAACCCTAACCCTCTTCCCCCGGGCTGTGTGGTTTTGATTGATGTGTGACTAAATTACAGCAATAAATCCACACACTTGCTGGGGAGGATAAGGTGATAGCAACAGGCTGGTGAAGAAATCCGATGATATATTCTTACTCTGCTTGACAAAGACCCATGGCTAATGTCAAAGAACTTCAACCGAATTAGTTATACTTTAACATTTGTTAGGCTACAACGTGGCACTGTTCTAGTGTACTTCTGTCACCTGCTATATTCTGTATTGTACCTTTGTATTGCTCAGGAGCACAAACCAGATTTCATTTTCTTTTTTTCATAGGCAAGCAACTGCCACTGTGTCACACCACTAGTACCACCGCTATGAGGAAATTTTATCCGCCCAGGATTGCCAACCTTATTTGCTGTTTCCCGTGGAGCCAGCCCTGGGCCTAGCCCTACTTGCAAACAGAAATTACAGGTAAGATAGGCGTTTGGTTGGAGGTAGTATAATGGAGTATTAGGAGAGACGAGAGATTTGATTGACGGTAGTACTACTAAAGTCCTAGGACTATTCAGGAAAACAAACTTACTGTTATGTTAAACCCCCACCCACCAGACTCAAAAGCAGTAAAAAACAGGTATGGTCAGATAAAGTTTCAAAAAGTATATTTTTATAGCCCTAACAAAAGAATCTCCCGCAAGACCCTCCCTAACCCCAACGATTGTCCTTCAAAAGTCCCCAAAAATCACAACTCCCAATTCCCACCCCCCAAAAGTCTCTAAAAAAGGGGCAAGGGACACTATGGCAGGGTGCTGTTGGAATTAGCAGCCAGGGCATCATGCTCCTTGCGGAGGGTGGCAAGTTCGAAGCGGAGGCCCTCCACCACGTTCTTATAATTATGGACCTCCTGCTCCAGGTAGGACAGTCTGAGGGATAAGCGGCGCCGGTGTGCCTTGCAATTCCTGTGAGGGGCAGCTGCTTTCTTTGCTGCTGGGCGGTGGCGTTTGGCTTTGGTAGCCCGGCTCCGTACCGCTGGAGCACTGCGCTGGCTGGCAGCCCGCACGGAGGAGGAGGCAGCTGTCCCAGTGGACGTTGTTGTTGTTCCAGACTGCGTCTCCTCCTCCTCCAGGGCCACCAGCCGCCGATATTCAGCAACAGTGGCATCCAGCCTCCGTTGCCGGGCCATTCGAGCCTGCTCCTTCCTCCTTGATGGTGTCTTGGATTTGGAAGGAGCAACTACATGAAAAAAGAAAGACATAGTCTGTAACCAATGCTCCTTAAGATTAACACAAAATGATTGAGCAGAAAGTTGTCACAGTACAAGTAGCAAATTGAAAGCACAGTGCATAACTATTGAGGACAGTATCTATGTAACCTCCGACTTCTTCATCCTTGCTCTAACATTAGTGGGAGTTTAAGGAACAAATTCTACGAGCACTATGGACTTCTATTACAGTCGACTATGACAGTACACCACTCTTATTCTTCTTCTTCTCTCTTGTTTAGGACAATTGGTACGTTATCTTATGCAAGCCGGCATAATGCCAGCGCAGTGAACTTGCACCCGAGAAAAACAGACGCACACCATGGTGAGTGAGACAGACTTGCGTTACTGTACCGGTCCAGTACATGCAGGTGGTGAAGCTCTTACTTTTCTATTACGGGTGGCACTGAGAATACTCTGTTAAAAGGGCTACTGCTTAATTAATTTAGCTTTCACCCTACAGTGCAAATGAGTATTAGAAAAGGAAAATGAAGAAGCTAAATTATCTGATTATCTATCACTTCACATGGGATGTATTTGATGACATATGGGATGACTTTAGGTGCTTTGCTTATTATTGAGTGAACAGTGATACCCCCACACATGAATGACGTACTACTACTAAACTAAAGTTATTAAGGGAGGTAGGGAGTGCCCACCGTAATAACTGGATATATGCTGTGCTTGCAGTTGCAATACAAACTACTGCTACTATTCATGGTAGTCTTTGGACAACGTTACAACTTCTTTTCCTTGCCTTTCCTACACTGGAACGGACGTGCGGGTGCGGTGTTACATGCTCTTCAAAGTAACACTTAGTTCATCCAGTGACCGTCTACTCTCTCTAGATTCACATATGCTATCTAAGAGTCAGATAGTACCATGAATGATCCAGGCATCCATCCATTCAAAGTATATTGCACACATACAGTTTCTGTCTCACCCACCCAGGCTGTTCTCCTTCCACCCATCCTTGCTTCATCATTCACCCAGCCATGCACCATACCATTTTCTTACCTTCCCAGCCACCTCGGGGACCAAGCAAACACATATCATTCTTCTTTGCCAGTCATCATTACATTTCTCGTGCTTCCACACTTACTTACACCCTTCTTTCGCTTTTCGTTCATCCCATCCATCAAGTTCACCTCAGATCTGATTGGGATTCTTCTCGCCAAAAACTTCACAGCTAAGTCGAAGTACATTTAGAGGAGGCTACTACCTGCTTTTTTTATAATACACCCGTGCAGAAAGCACACTCTGCAGTCTTCAATCTCAATGACTAAGGAATGTATAGCTTACCTCTGCCCGCCACCACCGTGTGAACCCTCACAGGCATGTCCTTTTCCGGCACTTGCACCGCCTCCTCCCCAGAGTTGTCCTCCTCGTCCAATGCCACCACCTCCGCGCTGGCCCCGTCTCCAGATGTTCCACCTACAAAGTACATTTAATAATGTTAGAATACACCACTCACTACTATATAATATTTGGTCTAGGAGGAAGAAAGAAATGTGAAAAAAAGTGTACAATTTAATAATTTTTGACTGTCTACTCTAGAGTAAAAAGGTCCCTTTTTCCAGGGAAGGCTGTTGTCTTGCTGCACTTTTTGGCACAACTGATGAATGTTTGCTTTTTACTTTTTAACACGCACCACTTTTTCTCCTAACAGACAGAACCTTGACTTCTAAGAACACGAGCAGGATCAAGTTCAAACCAGGTGAGAGCTCGGCTCGACCACAAGAAATGTGTCCAATTAATCGTCAGCACTAAGCACTTTTCCATTTTCAGTTACACGTTCACTTTTATGACAAACTTGAATTTAATAAATGTGTTTACTTTTAATAAAGCTTTTAAACTTAAATAGAGTCTGTGGTTTTTGGTCCTCCAGACTAGAGTGGATGAGCTAAAGGTTTTCGAATTTTTGCAAGCATGAGTCCGTGCCTCTGCCATCGGTGACTTTGGGAGCTAAATGACTCTGCCACACTATCTAGTCAGTAAGGAGATTGGGGCCGGGGTTCAACTACAAAGTCTGTTATCACTGAGGTATGTGGAAAGTCTAACAGTTACAGCACCTATTATAATTGATAAGCTAAGCGATGCATTATTTAGTGTCCATAGTTCTGTTTGTGCAGATTTGTCCCTGCAACAGTAGTAGAATGGATTGTCCTATCCAAACCAAAAGTAAAGTAGTATCTTATTATTTCTTGGTGGTGGTCATTCACCTTTTTATTGTTGGCAATGGTCAAAGCATAAACATTTAGAATACTTGAAAAGACAATATGGACAATCCCAGAGGACTACACTCAGTGCATAGAGCTATTGCTGACTAGAATGGGAGTCCAATGGAAATGCCAAATGTGCAATCTTAGTTAGCTACACAGACAGACTAATAAGAATAATCTAGTAATACCACACGGAGTCATAGGGATAAGAATTTAGATCCTGTCTACAAGAAGATCAAAGACGATTTAGAAAAAATCGAATGAGGAACGCTAGGAAAAAATAAGTACTCTATATTAAAATTAAAACTTACTGGGGCCAGCAAAGGAGCCCTCGACTGCCCGGTCCTGGCCTGCATCGACAACAGCACCCTCCTCCTCCTCCTCCTCCTGTGTCCTCCTCTTGCCCCTGGGGGAAGCTGATGTACAACATGAAAGAAAGAAAAACAGAAAACATGGATGATATTTATTTCTCAACCAAATCAAACATTTAAAAAAGAACTAACAAAGTAACAAAATATTTTTGCGAAATAGCAAATAGGGAACGACTCCACGGGATATATTATTGACCAATCTCATGTGGTCGACTACGTCATTACTTTAGTATTGCTTGATTTGCGGACCGTCGAATTGGAAACTACCCTATGTAACTCACTAAACAAAGTACTAAAAAGGTTTGCCTAGGATTGGCAGGCAGCAGTCCGCAGCACGCAAAGTGACAGCCAAAGTCCATTGTGATTGAAGATCAGCGACAACACTAAAGTTTCCTACTACATTCACCAGTCATTAAAATACTCAAACTATTAATCCACCACCACTATTTCTTCTTATCGCCATGTGTACAAAGGAAGGACTGGACTTGAGTCTGTAGGGGCTGATTTATAAGGCCCTTGCGGCTCTTTTGCTCCATTGTTGCGTGACTTTTGTGACGCAGCGACAGCACATAAGAGGCGCAATGGTGCGGCGTATATTAACAACGTGACGCATCTGGGAGATGCATCACGTTGTAAAGCCCTGCGCCAATAGGGGTGTTCCGGCGCAAGGGAGGGCGTTCCTGCGCAGGAACGCATCCTAAAAGTGGCTGAGGGAAATCTACAAGATTTCAATCAGTCACTTTGAGGACAATGATGCGTGACTCAAACCCTGCGCCTGCTTGAAGCAGACGTACGGCTTGACGCAGCATTGGGGAGATAGGGCACCCCAGAGAATTGATGGAGCTGCACCATCGTTGCGACGCAACTCCAGCAATGCGCCACCTTTACGGCACAGATGCGTAACGCTTTGGTGACGTTTTGGGCCCATGGCGCGCCGCATTGTAATACGGCGCACCATGGGTGATGGTGGCGTGACGCACAATTACTGGCGCATCCCTGCAACTTTGCAGGGATGCGCCGGTAATTAAAAATCTGAACCTTAGTGTGTAGCATTGCGCAGTTCTTTCAACTACACTCATACATAATTTCACAGGCCAATGAAATGAACACAAAATCTAAAACAAATAAGCATAGTAGCAACACTACTGAGAAGGAGAGCAGTGTACCTGAAATGCACAGAAGATTTTGAAATAAAATGTACCTACAATGTAATGAGCAGCATTATTGCTCTTGTAAAAAAAACAAAAATTTGCAATATAATAACACAGCAGGAGAAAACATAGTAGTAAAGACATAGCTACTACTACTCACCAAGCCCGGGGATCTCAAGGCCAAGGAGGTCGAGCAGATCTCGCTCACGGGTCAGGACATCCGTCCAGCGGTGGGTGGCCTGGTTGTAGGTGCGCCAGACCCGAGAGTGGTGGTAAATGGCCTGGCACACCTTCTCCCACCGCTTCCGGCGCTCCCGGGCCCCGTACCCGGCACTGATCTTGCCGCCTCCCATGATGGTCCTGGGGAGGCGGCGCTGAACATAAAAAATGAGCTGGCCCACCTCCTCCGGGGTAAAGATCTCCCGTGGCATCACTAGCTCCCCCCTCAAACGCCCGCACGGGAGCCGGACACGGGGTGCGGGACCCTTCCCCTTCTCGGGATGCTTCCCGGCTCCCTTCACCATGGTCTGGGCGGAAAGGAATAAAGAAAATAGAATAGGGAAGAGAAGAAAAGAAAAGAGTTTACAAAAGTAGTTTAAAATTAACCAAAAGTAGCAGTAAACACAAAAATATAGGGCTAGAAAAATAGAGGGATAGATAATAAGTAAAATAGATAAAAAAAAACTTCAAACAAGCAAAGGATGGCAGAGATTGACAGAGGATACAAAGACCATGCCCAGAACCATAGCAATGAATGAGAAACAAGATGGCCGCGCCCGTTCACGACCGCGCGGGTAAGTTCGCGCGAGATTTTCCTTGCGAACACGCGCGAGACTGTACTGGCAAACCGCGGACTTTGCGAGATTACACTTCGCGCCCGGAAACGGAAATACGTCAGGCAAACAAGATGGCTGCGCCCTTGCACGACCGCGAGGGTAACTTCGCGTCTTGCGCTACGAGCGGCTCGCAAAAACGCACAAAACCTTGCCAACTAACACGCTGCAAAAAAAACAAATTGCATATTCGCACGAATTTGCGGCTTCCGAATCCGATCTTGCGCGTGTTCGCACCCCGCGAACCCCGCGAAATTGCAGAAAAACGAGTTTTTCAAAAGTGAAAGCACTCGGCAGGGGCAAGAGTTCAAACTCATCATTAGTAACAATTCCCGGTAGTGCTTCCTGACTGGGGCCCCTCCAGAATTCAGTTGCTAGTTGCAACAATTGTATGACCCTGCTCTGACCCTCACAGCAGGCTCATACAATAGCTACAAGTAGGCCACAAAGAAGGTCCTGGGGAAAAAAAATGCACTGCAACAGAAAGCAAAATTACAGATAAGGAAGCAGGTGCCAGACTGGAATTTTAAAACAGTGACACATTAATAAACTAACCCCAAATTAATTCATCTGAGTTGAAGCAGGGATGGTGTGCTTGCTTTTCCCCCCCATAATCTACAGTAATGATGAACCAGAGGGTGGCATTGATGTAACAGAGGGTTGCAGTGGTGAAACAGAGGGTGCTGGGAACCTGTGATGATGAACCAGACGTAGAAACAACATAATTCGCGACCGTTGCGCGACGAAATGTAAGTTCGCAATTGCGAACTGGTACGAAACCCTCGCGAACTGGCAGAAATCCTTGCGAACACAAAAAAAAAAAAAAATCCGCAAATTCGCAAGAATTCGCGGATTTTGCGGATTGCGAGTTCAAAAATCCGCAAATTCGCGAACGCGAGATCCGCAAAATTCGCTCATGCTTACACCACACACACTCACTTGCTGCTGGGGGGGGACCTCAACATAGTCTTTCATAACACGGCGGATCGCTCGGGTCAGAGATCCGGTCAAGTAGGGGCGCTCACGGCGGCGGGACACGCGAACCTGGCAGACCTGGGCCTCATCGACCTTTGGCGGCACACGCACCCCCAAACTACCGCCTACACGTATTGCTCGGCTGCGCATAAGACATATGCGAGGCTAGACTATTTTCTGGGCTCCTCGCAGCTAGCGCTACAAGTGGAGAGCGTGGAGATACTGCCAGCCTCGCTCTCGGACCACTCCCCGGTGGCGGCGACGCTTCGGGTGGGAGCCATGCCAGCTCCACAACGGCACTGGAGGCTGCGGGACGGTCTCTTACAGCTGCCTGACACCCAGGCCCGACTCACGACGGCGATTAACCGCTTTCTGGAGCACAATGCCAATGATGACACCACCAAAGCGACCGAGTGGGCGGCCCTCAAAGCGGTCCTGCGCGGGGAAATCATTTCCATCGCCACGGCCAACAACAAGGAGAGGGAGCTGAAACGTGCCGAGCTCTCCCAGCGCGTGGCGGAATTAGAACAGATGCACCAACGCACAGGGGCAGCCAGAGCATGGCGTCAACTATGCGCCGAGCGGAAAATGCTAGCGGCCTTGGACCAAGATGTGGCGGAATACGCCGCGATGCGCCTCAAACACGTCTACTATACCGGTGGCGACCGCTGCGGGAGACTGCTGGCGAGTAGACTTCGGGCGCAAACCCAGAGGCAACAAGTGCGCTCTCTCCGGTTGCCCAGTGGCGACCTAGTCACAGAGAACGCAGCGATTGCGACGGCTTTTGGCAATTTCTATGCGGCGCTCTACGACGCGGATCACCTGGACCCTGACGCCGGCCCAGCCTATTTGCGGGGCGCGGACCTCCCCGCCCTTACCCAAGCCCAAGCGGACTTTCTGGAGCGGCCCATAGGCCTAGAGGAGGTCATCTCGGCCATTGCCCGCCTCAAGGTCGGGAAATCCCCGGGACCCGACGGCTATACTGCGGCATTTTACAAGACCTTTTGCCAGCAGCTTGCCCCCCTCTTGCGCGACCTGTTCAATACATTTGACACGCCCGGCGCCATACATCCGGACCTGCTGGAGGCGTCTATCTCTGTTATTCCCAAACCGGGTCGTGATCCGGCAGTCTGCGGCTCCTACAGACCCATATCGCTACTGAACGTAGACCTGAAGCTCTACACTGGCATACTAGCGAGCCGCATCGCCCCATATATGCAACAACTGATAGACCCCGACCAAGCGGGCTTTATCCCCCAACGGCAGACCAGCGACAACACCAAGCGGGTGCTGCACCTCATTGAGGCTGGATCACGCACTAAACCCGGCTGCATGCTGCTCACCATCGATGCGGAGAAAGCCTTCGACAGAGTACACTGGCCATACCTCGATCAGGCCCTCCGTCACTTCGGCTTTGGGGAGAAACTCCGCCACCGCATCTTCAACTGCTATCGCCGGCCCAACGCCGCGGTACGAGTGAACGGTCATACCTCCCCGAGGTTCGACATTGGCAGAGGCACGCGCCAAGGCTGCCCGCTGTCACCGCTCCTATTCGCATTGTACATGGAGCCGATGGCTCAGAGGGTGCGGCAACATGCTCTCATTTCAGGTATTAAATTTGGGGCCGACACGCATAAGATCAGCCTGTACGCCGACGACGTCTTGCTGTCCCTCACTGACCCGATGCGATCCCTGCGCGCTCTCTTTGTGGAGCTTCACACCTTCGCCCTGGCCTCGGGCTTCAAAATCAACGAAGCCAAATCTGAGGCCTTGAACATCTCACTGAGCCCGGATGTGGTGGACGAGATTAAATCGGAATTCCAAATCCAATGGTCGGACACAACCGTCCCGTATCTGGGCGTTCGCCTGGCTCCTACTGTCCGAGGCACTGCGCGGGCCAATTATGAGGCCCTCACCCGCAAACTCCGGGAGCAGCTCCGGCGTTGGAAGCCACTTACGCTGTCGTGGTTAGGAAGAATTGCCGCAGTCAAAATGACACTGCTGCCGCAGATTCTGTACCTGTTCCAGACGCTCCCTCTGAGCCCCCCGGCGGGTTGGCTCCAACAAACTCAATCGGAATTGTCACGGTTCATCTGGAACGGCCGGCGACCCAGAGTCAAGCATACTCTCGCCACCCTACCCCCCGCGAACGGAGGGGTCGGCGTGCCAGACCTTACTCTGTACTTCCAGGCGGCACAGCTACGCACCTTTGTGGAATGGTTTCAGCTGGAGTCCGGTAAGCACTGGCTCTTCCTGGACCAGGCAGTGGCCGGCCGTACCCTCCAAGGCGTGCCCTTCATTCCGCGTCGACACCGTCCCCCTAACCTGTACGCCTCTGAAATCACCAGCACCGCCCTGCGAGTGTGGGATAGAGTAGCCGTGGCCAAGGGGCTGACCACCTTCCCCTCGCCCATGACTCCCATCTTTGAGAATCCAGACTTCACACCGGGCTTGGACACCGGCACGTTCACGACGTGGCGGACGACACCCTGTCGCGCGGCAGGACACATGTTCGACATCAAGGGCATTCTGCCGTTCCAGCAGGTCAAGGCGGATTACGGCGTGGCCGAATCAGAACGCTTGCAGTACCTGCAGGTGCGCCACTGGGTGCTCCACCCCTCGATCCAACCCGGAGCCCAACGGCACCTCACACCTTACGAACGATGGCTGCTGACACGCACCTCGGATAAGAAGTTGATATCGGACCTCTATCAGCAGCTGCTACTCACGCAAGCACACACCTACAATGCGGGCCAGGTCCGGTGGGAGAGGGACCTGGGGAGGCAGCTCACTAGGAAGGAATGGGAGGGGGTGTACCATAGAGCCAGACACTCTGCGCACCACACTGGCCTTACCGAGACATTGACTAAGGTAGCAACATACTGGTACCACACCCCTGAGAGACTACACCACTGGGATGCTCGAATCAGTGACAGATGCTGGAGGGGATGTGGGGAACTAGGGACACTGGAACACCTGCTGTGGAGCTGTAAGGCGCTGCGCCCCTATTGGGACCCTATCCTGGATCTTATAGATGCACATCTAGACACACAACTGCCGCGCTTCCCAGCGTACATTCTACTAGGCCTCCCAAACGCACTCATGTATCCTCTGAAATCCTGGCGCGGGCGCCTGATCGCACTTGCGCTTGGGGCTGCGGTCCAAAACATTGTGGCACACTGGAGGGCGACCCAAGCTCCGCAACAACTGGGGTGGCTTCATCGACTGTGGGCGATCCTGGGAATGGAGAAACTATCGCTGGCAGCATCAGGGAGGGGGGCGGACTTTGCGGAACTCTGGCGGCCATTCCTCGCCTTGCTCACCGGGGAGTTTCGGGAGGTGAGCTGCCCACGCTACCTGCGTCTGCTACGCTTAGCGGAAACACCTCTCCCGGACCCCAAAACACATACCCGTAAGCGCACAGACCCCACGCGCGTGGCGTCCACTGACTGTTGAGGGTGGCTCACGACCTATAGCTGGATTCCGGACATGGACAAGGAGAAGGGAGGGCTGGGGTGGGGTGGGTGGCGGGGTTGTTTATAGTTCTTTGTTTCTCGTGTTTTCTTACAATGCACTAGCACTGACCAGCTTGCACCGTTGTAGCACCTCTTAAGACGCGGCCGGCCCATTGGGTTGTAGGCGGCTTGCTGTGTTAATAAGATGATGTACCCGCTGGCCCTATTTTGGGTATCCGCGGGGTCGCTGACCCCGGCCTCCCTAGAGTGGTGGCGGCCCTTACAGAAGTCGCTGAGGTGCATTTTTTGCCTATGCTCAATAAAACATTTAATACATAAATGACGAGGCACAGGTTTTTTAGATTAGGCTATGGATGCGAGATGTTAGGATTCCTACTCAAGAAGTAGACTTAATATGGTCCCCAGCTTCTTGGTGGATCTGTGCCAAACCTTGTAATGCAGAGACTTGTATACCAAGTTATTTCATTTATGTAGAGTGTGTCAGTACTATGCACCCACTAGTTCAGAATGATTTTTAAATTAGATTTCTTTTTAGCTTGCTGTGTACACATTAAAAACTAGAAACTATGGGATGTTGGTGTTTATGTTGCCAAAAATCTCCCAGTCCAAGGGACTTCAACTGCACGCAAAATTAGGCCTCAGATATTTTGGTCAGTGGGATGACTTTTAAGACTAAGACAGCCTTCTTTCTAGGTGATCAGTTGGCATCGAATGGACTCTTTTCTGAAGCTAGCTCTTGCAGCAGCTTTTGTTGTTTGGTACAATCTCTTTATACATTGAGTTACCCTGCCATTAGTGGAATAATTGTCTTACTCAATATACATTACAAAAAGGCTATGATTATCATATAAGCAGCTAATTTAATAGTATTCTTTTTTGTGCTATAGACCACCACTTTGGGCTCGACCAGAGACTCCATTAGTCCATCCATGCCTCACAGGGATTGATGTACTCCTTAAAATCTGTGCATTACTGGCCAAAAAGATTATCGAAGGAGATCGAGGGCAGTTTCCAAAGACTCAGGAGGTACCAGTACATAACAGGAATTCTAGCCACCTTTAATATACTTAGTGGAGTAACCAAATATTGAAATGTTGCAGTTTACTTGATTAGCTTGAGTGCAGTCTCTTCAGCATAAACCATGGCTGTGTTTCTTCCATCCGAATGGAATGTACTTGTTGTTGATAGTTCTGATGTGTTTGTTTGTAAAATGATTATGTGTCGGACCTGGCCCTTTCTGCACGGTCACCCCAGATTTTTGCCTTCCTTTGAAGAACCCTTTTGTGTTGGTTTTTCTGTTTTTTATGCTACTTAACACATCATTTATTTCAAAGGAGAAAACCCATTAGAGCAAAACGGTAACATGACATCATAGAAAGTATCTAGAAAGGCTGTATGTTAAGATGTAGAACGAAGGGAGAGAAGGAATACATTTTTGTTAGGTAGTGTGAAGAAGTGTGTTTCACGTGTTACCTGATAGTTGAATTTGAAGTACAAGAGATAGAGTGCTTTTGTATGCCTGAGGTTCTGAAGTGAGGATCATCTAACTTTATGGAATTTTAGGCTAGTTAGATAACGTAGGCACTGATTTGGAGTTTGCCAGATGGGATACATGACAGATAACCTGTCAGCTGTAATACAACTGCATTATTCCCATGGATCTTGCAATGTGGTAGACGGGATATTCGTCATGTTTGTGATAGAGTATCCCATTCGCAAAACTCTAAATCAGGCATTTGGTTGCTTGAAATAGTGAGGAGTTTGGTCAAGTGATCAGATAGGACATCCATGTTTACTCTTGATGAGTGTTTACAGAATGTCTTACTCTGACATAGAAGTGTTCACATCAAACAGACTATGTAGTAAGTTATTTTGCATGTTAAACCTAAGTCTGTTAATGTAACAGTTAAAACAGTTATAAATTGATTGATAAATGTATTTACAGGCCGATAAGTCTAATAGACTGATAGACTGCATACAGAATGTGATAGCAAGGCTTGTTCTGCAGAGAATCCAAGGGTGGATTGAGGAGGAAGAAATATTGTCACCTCTCCAAGCAGGGTTCCGCAGTCATACAAGCGCTATAGATCAAGTTTTTAGATGTGTTCTAATATACTGGCGTGTGGTATTGTTGGGTGGGGGCACACTCTTTGCGGCATTTGTTGATCTCAAGTCAGCTTTTGAATTGGTGCCACGGGCAAAATGTGGAACGCCTTTGTAGAACAGGGCATGCCACTAGATATTCTGTCCTTTTTAATGAAGCTACGTGAGGACAATTTTGCCCAAGTACGCTGGAACCAGCAATGGAGTATAACAGATAAATTTCCGATTTCAAGGGGAGTGCGCCAAGGGTGTGTACTGGCCCGACCCTCTTCTCACTTTACAGCAACAGGGTCATCAGGTATTATGAGAATCACCCTACTGATGCCCCCAAGCTGGATGGTAAACTCATTCCCCTGCTGATGTTCACAGACGATACCTTATTAATTTCAAAAACACAGCAAGGCCTCCAAAAGGCTATAGATTTATTTGAGGTATTCTGCGAGGAACATGGACTTTCCATTAATGTGAGTAAGACCAAGTTCATGGTCCTTCATAAGAACAAGCATGTGAGAGGGAGAGTGATCATGAATGGAATTCAGTTGGAACAGACCCAGGTCTTTTCATATCTGGGGATAACCCTTGACTCAAAACTGGAATGGAAACATCACACTACCCAGCTGGTTGCTAAGCACGCCCAGTTAGCAGGTGCACTAACAAAAGAGTTATTTCTCTCCCACACTCGCCCAGTTGCCCCAACACTTAAGATTTATGATGCAAAGGTTGGTGCTGCGGTCCTTTATGGGTCCGAACTGTGGGGGTATAGCAACCTTGCCCCATTGACTAATGCGCAAAAGAAATTTTTATGGGGTATAACGGGCCTTCCAGCATCCACTCCCTTACTCCCCCTCTTCTTTGATTTAGGATGCCAGCGCCTGGAGGATTTGGCTCGTTACAGACAAGTGGCATACTGGAGAAGATTGTGGGTCACTCCTGATCTCTCTCAGTATGCACGGGCATTCCTCGAAGTTAGAAATGCAGACAGGGCACATAAAATACCATGGATGAGGGAGGCAAGGGCAACATATTTTGCCATGGGTTTAGGCTGTTTGTGGGAAGATCCAACAGAAAACATATTCCCGTCTAGGAAAGTTTTTAGAGAATTATATTGGAGTATGGTTTCCCTGAGAAGGTTTAGTAGCTCCACTGGCCCGTCTTTAGCAGGGTTTTTTTTCGTACTAAAACATTTAACTGCTCTAGAGGGGTACTGGGATTACATCACTGTTCCTAGAGACAGGAAGAGGTACCACCAGTTTAGGATTGGGACCCTCCCCATAAATTCCTTTATTAGTAAATGGAACAGTGGTGGTAAACCCAGTTGTCCCTTTTGTCCTACACAACGGGAAAGTATTGCCCACATTTTGTTTGTCTGCCCAGAGTATAAAGCACCAAGGCAGAAGTGGTTGAAGCCTATCTGCCTGCAGATGGGCCTCACCACTGGCTGTGAGTCTGAGAATTCTCAAAACCAATAGCTCCCAGCCCGTGGTCATTGCTGTTGCAAAGTTCTTACATTAGATGTGGATAATTCGAGCACGCAAACTAAGTTCACAATGATATACATTTTATGATCTTGCTGTTAAAAATAGCACATAGGATATTAACACCATATGGACCTTCTGTTGTGCTGTTCTTTCTAATTTTTTTATAGTAATTAAATGATGTTAAAATGAATTTTTCTTACTCAATTTATTGCACATAAACTATTTTTTTTAGATGATGGACGGATTGACTTAAACTTCCTCCCTCCCCTGAGTGTAATGCAATTGGGCAAATGTAATGTAATGTATTATCTCTGGTTTTAACTTGCTATTTTTAGATTTACAATGTGTGTCTTTTATGATGTAAAAATCGAAATAAGGACTTTATGAATGAATGATAAATGTATTTATTTTATTTATTTATTTATTGAGATATTTCATATGGAGTGTACAACATGCTTGACCATCTGACCACTATATATAAAAAACTATACAAGTCTACATCAGCCTAGCCAACATAATGGCACATAATTTACAGCAGGCAAAAGATAAAGAGGTCAAAAGCATCTGCATAAAAATGATAGCACATACTTTCCAGCTGTCGAGCAATCTAAGTTAATGGACGATTAACAGTGTCAACATATAAATTATATTGTATTGTAATTGCATTTATATAGCGCTTACTACCCCTGGCGAGGCGTCAAATCGCTTTTTCAGCGAGTAAAGGATTAGTGTTGAATTAGAATAGTGAAATATGAAAGTAATTGAAGTGGCGGATAGGTTATTCAGTTATTTGGATTCGGAAGGATAGCAGAAGGATAGAAGAGGAAAAAAGGTTTGTATTTATATAGCGCTTTTTTACTCCTGATGGAGTGTTGAAGCGCTTTTTCTGGCGAGTAGCACGCTACTCCGTAAACCAATAAAGGATTAGTGGTTAATTAATATGGTGAAATATGAAAGTCATTGTGTGGTAATTATCGGTCAGTTATTTGAAGTGAGAAGGATAGCTGAGGGGTAGAAGGGAAAGAAAGGTTTGCATTCATATAGCACCTGTTACCCCTGATGAGTGTTGAAACGCTTTTCTGGCGAGTAGCACGCTACTCCAGAACCCATAAAGGATTAGTGTTGAAAATTAGTATAGTGAAATATGAAGTCATTTGAGTGGTGAATATGTTATTCAGTTGTTTGGATACACAAGGGTAGGTGGCGGGATATTTATATAGCGCTTGCTACCCCTCATGGGGGTTTGAAGCGCTTTTCTGGCGAGTAGCACGCTACTCTGGAAATCATAAGGAGTAGTGTTAAATGAATGGCAAAAGAAAAACTTATGCAGATTTTGAGGTCTGACGTTCACATTGGGTGTCCATTTGTGTCGCATCCCTGATTATGCACATGTTTCTTACAATGACACATACTTAAGCAGTGTGGCACTCAGCAGGGGTCGGAGTATCAGAAAACTTTTGAGCTGAAATGATCATGTATTTCATGACATATTCCAGGCGTTGTAACATTTATCGTAATTCCTTTATTACATTACTTACTAATTAACCTACATTCAGGGAACACATTGATAAAACATTCATAAAAATGATAGAAAAGTCAGATGACTACTCGCTGTCCCAAAATATAGAATACACTTGAGTCACTTTCAACTGATTACTTCACAGCAATACATTTGCGTTTCCAGTAAAACCGATTCTGTGGCTCTAAGATGCAAAAAGCAACACTAATCCATACCAATTCACCCTTCAACTTTCTGGTATGAATTTATTCCAAATCCGTAGAAGGACATAATATCATACGGAGCTGTATTTTAAAAGTATTCCCATGAAATAAAACCCTATGGGCATGATGCACTCACTGTTCTAACTCCGAGGTCCAGAACTTGAACACTCTTTCCTTATTTTGAACAGATTCGAACCATGTGTGTGGTGACCAGGGGTCCTGGATACACCTGGACAGTTCCAGCGATTACACCAGATGTCCTGGTTTTCAGAGAGAGTCAACTGAAAGCAGTGGGAGTCACATTTTTATCTGTTCCATGGTAGGAGTAGTTAGCTCTTCAAAAAGCAATTTAAGTAATGAGCACTGTCGGTCATCCTCTGCCTCTCGGCTAAGGTACAATTGTCCTATTTTTTGTGAAATGTCCTGTTTTCTGCTTTTTAAAATGTGATCACCCTAACCATCACCTTCATGATGCTTACATGGTCAGGAAAACCTCCACATTTACTTTGTAGAAGCCAAACCTATCCAATACCACTCTTTTGCAAAAACCATACATTAGCCCATTGAAAGTTTGATATTATCAGGTTTCAAAACTAATTGTCGAACTTCAATATGGTACTATGGTACGGGTGTAGCACCAAAGTCAGTATGTGGTCAGGGAGCAAAGGTCAGCCAAATAGACACTCTTTATGTTAAGGTCAAGCAGCCATGTGCTAAATGCACAGGTGCCTGGCTGCCTGAGTTGAAATTTGCGGGCCCGAGGGTTTCACAGCCCTGTGGGCATTACTTCCCCAGCACTGCAAAGCGCCTTGAGTTTCTTCCCTCATGATGATGGGGAGCGCCACTTATAGCCTCACACCTGGGCGCTATAGTTTTAAGCCCTAATGTGCCCAGGGCTGAGTGTCAATCAGTGACACCTCGTCACAGAGTAGGGTGAAGTCAGCAACTTTCATTGACCCCATCCCATTCTGTGAGTAGGGGACTGCTGCCTCCTCTCATTGGCTGACCTAAGGACAGTTAATGAGAGGTGGCAGCAGACCCAACCCTCCAGGAACTGTAAAGGTTTCACCCCTGCAGTCTGGTACATTTTTTTTTTAACGTTTAGTGCATGTGTGAGTGCTTGTGTATATTTATGAATACAAGTATGTGTATTAGAGGGTGCTGTGAGTGTGTGTGTGTGTGCATGTGCTTGCAAATGGTGTCAATATGCATGCTTATGAATGTATGGGAATGCGTAGGTGTGCATGTAGATGGGCGAGTGTGAGTACGTGGGTGAGAGTTTGCATGTGGGTGAGTGTGAGTACATGTTCCAGTTCAGGAAGAGCCTGAAGACCTGGCTTTTTAATCTTTAGGCTGTTTCTAATGTTTCTTCTTTGTTTCTTCTTTCTTTTTCCCTGTGTTGTGTTATTTTTACTCTGAGTTGCAGGTGGAAAGCGCCGGGACACTCTTTTCGAGTAGCCGTGCGCTATACAAAAGCCTTATAACATAACATAACATAACATAACATAACATGTGTGTGTGTGTGTGTGTGTGTGTGTGTGTGGGTGCGTGTGTGTGTGTGTGTGTCTGTGTCTGGGTGTGTGTGTGGGTGGGTGTGTGGGTGGGTGTGTGGGTGGGTGTGGGGCACACCTGCCTCTCGCCTGCTCACATTTATGGCTGCCACTGGTCTTACCCCAGTTATTTTCTACCATAATTATACCTGAATCCGGTGCTTTCTTGCTGTGGTATTGCAACAGCCCCCTGTATCCCCCTCTTCATCCAAACATTCTCCAGTTCCATTAGACCCAGAAACTTTGAGGCAGGCACGGCCCATGCAGGTAAGACTGATGGGGTGGGGGGGGGATTCAACATCCGACGATGATGGAAACTTACATTTAAAAAACAGAAAACTATGGCTTTCTTTTTTTAAATTAAAGTTTCCCTCGTCAACGTTTGTCGAATGCCCGCCCGCCCCCGCTTTTACCTTCATGGGCCGCACCTGCTTTGAGGCCATAAAAGCCCACTAAATTAAGGGTCCAGAAAACTCTTTTTTGAAATCTATTTTTACTGTTTTCAAAAGGGAACATAAAGCGGTACATACTATGCCTGAAACACATTTAGATGCCATGTGAGTATTAATACCCAATAATAGAGCAATAAGTATTTTGTATCATGTAACGTGCCATTAACAAACTGTTGTGATGCATTACTACTGGCAATTAATTACAAACAACCATCGTGAGCCAATGATACGAGAAATTTGTGCTGGTTGTGACAGTGGGCACACACGGAAAGATCTTAGGTGTTGTACCCATTCATACACATATTTTGTCATTTAAGCAGTCGTCTTCTCCATTTAAGGTGGTTTATCATGGCCCCGAAAGCAATTAATGGAGTTGCGGTCGTTTTGGTCATTCTACAAAAGAATTTGAAAAAAAGGATTCTGGATGCGATTTTTGCTTTAAAAAAGGTAAATAATCAATGCATAAAGAAGTTGATGACGTGAGATTTGTGAACCTTTAAGTAAATATATCGATCAGCCTGGAAATGCCCCGAGTTTTTCCATGAAGCCTCAGAGAAAAATAAAACCTTGACGTTTGCACAATGGTATTTCGTAAGAGGTACAGTGGTCTATTTCTAGATGGGACACTTTCCAAAGATCGTGCCAAGCCTTTGTTTAAGGTTTTATCAAAGAGAATTCCTCGACCAGAGCTGTGATTACTGCATTCTTCACACACATAACACCAGCATAACTCTGGAGCCACAATTTAATGTCAGTTCCAGGCAGCTTGCTAAATTGTAGTAAGGACCACTGGAATTCTGCAGCAATGGTGGGCCAAATTATGCAGCAGTGTGGACTAACTTTTGCGACACAAAAGGGTGAATTATGTTGCAGAATGTGGCACATTCTGTGGCAGCTTTATTTAACTATTTTGTCAATAAGGCTGTCTTGGAAAAAGTGTCAACTCATTGAGCTCAGTTTCACACGAAAGCATAGCAGTCAGCAACTAAAAGTTAACAAGTGGAATTTTGCAAAGGGTCTGCCACTGCACAGTTGGAGTGTGGATCAAAACACTCTACACTACCAAGAAAAAAACGTACCGTCCCATATCGCCTTCGGTGAGCAAGCAGAGGCTAAATTCAGCTGTGAGAATGGAAAGTCCTTGGGGATTGATCAGGGTGCCCTTTTCTTCCTGCCCAGCCACCTGAATACTAAGGGCCTGATTTAGATTTCAGCGGACCGGATCAGGGCCAGACTGGCCTGTAGCAGGCAACTGGCATTTCCCCTGTGGACCGCCAGGGTGGGAGCCGTTTTTGTTACAGGGACGTTTATGCAGCATAGCTGCAATATTGTCCCCTGTAACAAAATCACCCAAAACCGGCCCTGGCAAACAGCTCGGCCGCACCCCCAACCCCCCCGGGGGGCCAACCAAGCACTTTGCCAGGGCAGGATTTGGTTCCCAGTCCGGCCCTGGACTGGTTACACAGTCACAACGGTGACGGATATCCCATCAACCAAAATATAAATCATGTCCTTTGACTTCCATAGTAAGTGCTCATTACATCATAGGCACAACAAACATTAGGAAGCAGGAAGCACGCAAGCCACGAGAAACTACCACAGATGGCAAGGCTCAGAGTTTAAAATGTCCAGACACATATCCACATAATGCATAAGACATCAAATCACCAGCCTTTGCACTGTCTTTCAGTGGCGGCTATTCTGCTAAGGGGAAAACAACAGGAGTATAACCCGTAGGCCAGATTGAGATCTGGGTATATATATGTTTCAAGCAACAATATCTCAGTCGGATTCACGGAGACAGACAAATATACGTGTATGTACAAAACATTACAAGGTCCCGAAAAAAAGAATAGAGACTCTCAGTATCAATTTTGAACAGTGCATGTAGCGTCATATATATTAAAAACATTTTATACAGGACATTTGTAGAAGCACTGTTGGCATAAAATGCAATGGCAACCCAAGGGGGTTTTGTGCTCGTGAAACAGAGTGATGGCGTGAGTGACAGGTGGGAAAACACAGCGAAGGACGCAAGGTTACATAGTGAAAGGCAATATTTACAAAAGAAATGGTTCTTCATCAATGAATGGATAATAAATATTTGTTTTGGGAACCAAAGTCGAGAATGCTCCGTGAGTCGTGCTGTACGTAGGGTCGACGGCGTTTCGATCCTATTTAGTCAGGATCTTCATCAGGACTGGGTTGCCGGTTTGGGCAGTGATATGGCCAGTTGACATGGGCACTCTGAGCTGTCCGAGTGTGGTTCGTGGGAAATCAAAATGATCCAATGTTCAGTTTGTTTGTTAGTTACAGATGTAGAAGGAAAGGCCGGCGGAGGTGAAGATTTGGGGCCCCGAACTGCAACGAGAATCTGGCCTGGTCCAAGTGGATTGGGTGGGCAAGGTCGGAGAACTGATCCACTGCCCGTGGCTACGCCCACCCTCAAGAGACTTCTATGTTCTCGCTCACCTCGTCCATTGACCTGGATACCGGGCGCGACAGCAGCCTACTAACGAGACTTTACCCCCACCCGACGGCCCCCGGATTGATTCAGCGGGGCTTGCAACTTTGTAATTAGGTACCCCTTCCGGGACCCTGGCAGTGGATCGGTTTTTGCCCACTCTATTCCATCCTTCACTGCCGGCCTACATCCTTGTCCATTTCCTCTTTACTCACACCTCTCGCTATTCCACACTCTTCCACTGTTTTCTACCTACCCAACATATCGACCCTCACATTATCTCATATGAATCCGACCTCCTACCTCTCTCTTTCCCTCACATTTGAAGTATCCCATGTATCATGAACAGATGGGCCACTGTAGCAAGACACTCGAAAAGATTCATCGGAAAAATAGATTGATCCAAGCTCGGGTGAATATGCTCAAGAGCATCTGTTTTCTGCCACAACTACCCCACAAGCAGCACATAATACCCCTTCCACTATTTAAACTATTGATGCATTGAAAGGAACACCCGGCCATACCGAGATCAGGGCCTGTCTTCTATATTTTTATATGTCAAGTAACTGTGGAGAAAAATCGGTCCCCACCACGGTCATTTCAGCATATTGCTTTCTACTTTCTACCTGGTCTAAGTGTGTCATCAGTAGGAAGACCACTACCCGCCACCCATCATTTGAGATAGGTATGCAATCTATAACTTTTAGTGGGGCTATTTATGCCCTTTATGTCTGTCTTAGGATATGTATTTTTCAGAATGCATCATGTCCTTCCTCAAACATAGGGCACCTGTCTCTGTGTTCAATTCCTCTCATTCCCTGTTTTCCAGAGTTTCAGAACCTACAAAATCACCAAGAGCTATGACACAGATTTTTTTCCTTTTGATGCTGAAACAAGACCTCTCCTCTGTTGGAACCCATTTCAGAGGACCACAGGGAACTCAGGGGCTTCTGGGCTCAACTATGGTGGTTGAGGCCTTTTACTCCTAATGCCCCGGGGCTTGACCTGCTGGGGAGTGGGGGGAAGTGTAGACACAGGTGAGTGAACACAACTCATAACTCAAATTGCACACAGTACTGTGAATAAATCAATGTCCAGTCAGATACTTGCTTTTATAGGAAAAATAAGTAATTCATTTTTATTTCTAGACATTCATGGGAATAATAACATTCATAAGCAAGAACACAGTCCCCTTCAGGTCAGGCCCTAGGATTTGTTAGGCATAATCCCTGTCCCGCCCTCTTCTTTTTAAAGGGGTTGGGGTTATTCCCCATCAGTGGCAGCATCCAGGGAACACTCACTAGTAGGCTGTATTCAAATGTTCTTCTCTGACTCTTTAGGAATTAGTCAAATGAGTCTATTGTGCTACAGCACTGTCTGCAGCGTGTCCTTTAGGCCCACAGGCCCAGTTCAAGTCTTACCCACTTTTGCCGTATGGAAGCATTCAGCAGTGCAGAGAGTGCCCTCTCCAGGGGCACTCACAAGTTATGATACTGTTATGAGAAGTCTGGGAGCTCGTGGTACACTCTATAGTGTCTGGCAGTCACAGGCTCTCTCCCTCGAGCACCATTGCCGGCTTTTCTCAGTGATTGAAGAGGGTCCCAGTCTGTGAAGACGAGGTGACCCACTTTTCCACACACATTTCATTCCTCCAGCTCCTAACTGGAGCCCAGCGAGGGTGCAATGTTTCCATAGGTGTCCTTCACGGTACTCAAGGGGGGGATCAGTCATAGGCAGGTCTTGGTGTGGGGGCTCGAGCTGTCGATCACAGCCAAAATCTTCTTTCTGGGCAACGACCTGAACTCCTAGCAAAGTAGGTACCAGCAGCCAATTCTGGCATACAGGATTTCCACAGTACTTTCTTGCCGAGGTGCCAACCCCTCCAGTGCAATCACCCACACCACGACAGTCCTACGTGGATTACAGGGTCGCAGCTTAAAGCAGGATCAAGTCTACTGGCGACAATTAATTCAATAGTGCTCCCTCTGGCATACAGGGTCACTGCAACGAGGTGGTGCGGGTGCTTCCAACACAGCACTCACTACATGGCTCAGGTCACGGCATCCCTCTGCTGGCATAGGGGGGTCACCGGACTGCTCCTGCACAGGGAAACGGCCCAATCGGTGCATAGCGGTTTCCTCACACCTCGCTCAGGAAGTCCTCTCAATAGGGATCCCTACTGAGCCTCGCTCACTCAAAGTCTGTCCTCTTCCTCACAGGTCACACTGGTCATGGCAAGCAAGCAGGGCAGGTGACCTTGGTTTGCCTGGGTGATGTCCCCCACCCAGCAGGGAGACTAGCAGTCATTTGTCCCCAGTCCTTGTCACAGGAAGAAGTCTTGCAGAGTTTCCCCTCCTCACAAAACCATCTCGCTGCTTGGTAGGTGACAAACTTTGGGGTCTCAACCTCCCCTTCTTATAGTCTATTTCCAGACAGCAAATGTAAATCAGTGCCTGAGACTTTGAAGTTTTATGTTGGAGTTCTGCTACTTTTGAAGTGTACACTTTTTTTTCTCTTCTTTCCTCTTGAAAGGCTGTCTAACAGCAGGAAAGGCTCCAAAGCTGCCCCACAACACAGGCCATCGGAGTGACTAGAGTTCACATCTGGCTGTCAGCCACAGTATTACGTGCATCCAAAGGTTAATCCTGAGATCAGAACCCCAGTCTTTATGATTTCCTAATGAGCCCCATCTCCTTCTTGACATGTTTTCAGGCTCCTTGCTTGCGATTTATCATTGAGTCAAAGAGCAGCGTTTTGAATTGAAAAGAGGGGAGTCTTTTTCTCCCTTCCTCCCGTGTGAGTTCTGCAAAGTTTACCGGAAAGAAGACTACACAAATCTATTAAAGGGGGGTGGAATTCCTTTACTCCTCATGTTTCTACAAGGCAGGCCTGGGCTTCTCAAAGTGAAACCTAGGATCCTCCATGTAATGTACCATTGCAGGCACACTTGCACACAGTATATTTTCACAGCACACGTACTCTCCAGTACTGTTACCTCCTTGCATTGTGCCACTACAGACAAACATACATTCAGAACACATATTCAATCTGTATGCACTGTTCAGTACTGTAGCCTTTCTGAATTGTACCAGGGTGTGCTATTTGCCAACACACAGACTGCCTGTGCACACACACTTACCATGTGCACACTGCACAACAGTTCACACTTCATGCATTGTACTGCTCACAAGCACACATGCACCCAACATATGCTTATATTTGTGCATGCACAACACAGCACTAAATCTCTCATGAAATGTATTCCTTGCGGGCATACATACACTCAGTACATGCACTAACCATTTATGTTCTACAAAGTACTGCTCTACCTTTTTACTGTACCATTCAAAGGCACACATACATCCAGGGCAGAGTCACTGGTCCTGCACTGCGCAGCACTATTCATCTACCTCATGTAGGACAATGGTGAGTTAAGCACACAGCAGGAAGAATTTAAAAATATGAGTGAACCTGTAGGCCTCACTCCAGTGACACATGTTAAAAAGGACCTGTTCACTTATACTGATCACTATACTGTATGCTGCCACCAACATGCTCGTGCTGCCTAACTCTTGGTGTTAGGCAGTAGCTTTCCACAACTATGAGGGTAGCGCTTTGGGTGCCCCTCCCAGGTCAAAAAGACCACTATGCTTGAGGCAGGCCTGTGTCATGCAGCACACCTATGATCTACATTTGCCTATGACAACAAAAACAATCAGCATTAGAGATCCAGACAGCAGTACAGTTGGGCACTCAGGGCAGAGGTACATGTCTCCTACCATGCAGAGGAATTTGCCATTCCAACAACCTCCAAAACAACTTTCCTTCCAAGACGGTGCAGCTTTAATTTTGTCTCACCAAAATACAGTTAAAAGGTCACGGGCACCACCCGGTTGCTCCGAAAGGCGAAGACATCGCCAGGTATGCTGGGGGGGTTCCTCGGGGGGGAGGGGTTCAAGGGGTGGGGGGTGCAAGGGGGCAAACAAAAAACAAAAAATCCTCATATATAAATTATTCTACACTGTACAAAGGCTTGGATGGGCATGAACCAATATTAGACCCATGATTAACCCATACAAACTTAAGGTCCTGTCATGGAATATTAACGGTATAGGGGAAAAAGTAAAACAGAACAGAATTTGCGAATTCCTAAAAAATTCAGATGCTCAAATTATAATGTTACAGGAAACACACTTAGAGGAGGCACTATGCAATTCTCTCTTTAAGAAATTAAGATGGGTTCAAGACATAATCAGCTCTAGGCAATCAGGCGTTACAAGGGGTGTTTCTATTATAATTCGAGCGAATAGCGGGATAAGCCTGAGAAAATTCGAGACAGACCAATCTGGAAGATGGTTAATTGCGGAAATATTTATTCAAAATACCACCTATACAATTGCAGTGTACTACGGTCCAAATGAGGACAATCCGGTTCCACTGTCTAAATTGGAATTAGCACTATTTACGACAACTGGCCCTTTAATTTTAGGTGGTGATTTCAACTTGGTTTTTGACCAAAAACTAGATAGAACTTCTAAGGCGAAATACCATGCTCCCTTAAAATCACTTGCCGTCTTAAACGTCCTAATGAAAGATTTCACTCTAGTAGATGTTTGGAGAAAAAAATACAAAAATAAATTAGGCTTCACTTTTTATAGTAAAAAATATAAGAATTACTCCAGAATAGATCATCTTCTAGTAGATCAGCACTTCCTTAAGGACATCAATTACCTTTCCTTTACACCTACAGGCTTATCAGACCATGATGTACTGGAAGTGGTAATTGAATTGAACATAACTCCATTAAAACTTAGGTGGACTCTGGAGAGATCACTTCTATTAGATAACCATTTAAAAGAAGAAGTTAATGAAAAAACATCAGAGTTCTTCGCAATGAATTTAGGATCTTCCTCCCCCCAGGTTGTTTGGGAAACATATAAAGCCTATTTGAGGGGAGTTCTAAGTTCCCTAATGAGTTATAAGAGAAAGAGCATAAAAATAAAAAGAAGGGAAGATTTGGCAGTAATAACGAGAAAAGATCAAGAATTACAGAATGCAATTTTACAGAACTCTAGCAGAGTACACTTGATAGAGAAGGAACTTATCGATTTACAGCTTCAATTAAAAGTATCGGATGAGAGAATTCTTAAAGAAAAATGGGACTCTAGTAGATTAAAAAATTTTGAGTATGGAGAAAAATGTGGAGCTCTTTTAGCCTGGAAAGCCAGAGAAGAGAGAACTAGAAATAACGTCAAAGCACTATTACAAAGACAGACAGGAGAATTATTGGAAACAGACATAGAAATCAGAGAAGAAGCAAGATCTTTTATGAGAAGTCTCTATACTGAGGATAAAGATCCTAAGGGGGAAGAGTTAGACTCCTGGCTGATAACAAAACATTTGCCACAACTACCTGAAACAGATAAGGTGTACCTGGATAGTGAGATAACAGAAGGGGAAATCTTGAGTCAATTGAAGAAAATGAAAAAAGGGAAAGCGGCAGGCTCAGATGGGTTGCCAGTGGAGATCTATTTGGATAATAAAGACCAATTAATGTCTCCATTAAAGGAACTGTTCAACCTTTTGTTGACTCAGGGTTTCTCAACACCTCCCTCATGGGGAGAAGCCATTATAACGCTCATACCAAAACCAAATAAGGATGTTAAAAGAATAGAGTCTTACAGACCTATTTCTCTGCTGAATACAGATATGAAGATCTACTCTGGTATCTTAGCAACTAGACTATCGAAGGTTATTAAGTCTATAATCCATCCTGATCAGAGAGGCTTTATCCCAGGGAGACAGTTAAACGAACTAACATTTCAAGCAATAGGAGCTATAGACTACGCCAACGTTAAAAATCTCCCACTGGCCCTGGTCGCCATAGATGCAGCTAAGGCCTTTGATCAGGTCAATTGGAAGTATCTTTGGGCCTCTATGGCGGCTTTCGGGTTCCCTCAAATTTTCATAAAGGCGGTTAGATCCCTATATCACAACCCAAAGGCTAAGGTTTTAGTTAATGGAATTCTATCTGAATGGTTCGATATATCCCGCGGTACCAGACAGGGTTGTCCCCTATCCCCTCTTCTGTTCGATGTTTATATGGAGCCCTTTGTTTGTGGGATTAGAGAGGACAATATTATCCAACCTTTTTTGCTCGGAAATCTGTCCTTGAAGGTGGCGTTATACGCAGACGATCTTCTTTTATATACCTCCGATCCTTTAGTAGCAATACCGAGGTTATTTTATTTATCAGAAGAATTTGGGAAACTGTCAGGTTACCAGATAAATAAGGAGAAAACTGAGATCATGGGATGGAATAACAACACACCTATATTAGGCGCTAATCAGAAAATGAGGTACCTGGGAATTTACTTAACCCAATCCTTAAAAGACATTACATCACTCAGTTGGAATATGGTGGTTAAAGATATTAATAAAACATTGTTAAGATGGGGAAACTTGCCCCTGAATATATATGGTCGAGTCAACCTCATTAAAATGACTATTCTCCCAAAAGTCTCTTTCCTATTCAACTGTATCCCCTTATCATTCTCACTGAAAGATATTAATACCTTACAGGGCAAAATTGGATCATTTATATGGGCCTGTAAGTCTGCAAGAATAACATGGAAGAAACTGAGGAGGGGTTTAAGTTTAGGAGGGCTTGCCCTCCCTGATCTTCTGTCATATTGTCACGCATTTCATTTCAGAAATTTTAGGATACTTGCAAATAAGTTAGACGCATCATCACAGGGCCGCTTGTTTCAAGCATTATTAACTGACTTACCCTATGACCACGATTATTTTTTGTTTAAATTTGGAGACCAGAATTTTTTTTAAAAAATTCGCCTTAAAATCCTATTGACCGCACTAAAAAACTGGGGGTTCATCAGGAAGATATTTGATATCCCATATTACCACACATACACCCCAATTTGGGACTCTCCTGGTACACCTTTATGCCTCCAAGATCATTTGTCACAACCTTTGAGAAATGCTGGGTTAAAAACATGGGGCGATCTTAGGAGGGATTCGGGCCTGGTGGACTGGAATTCTTTAGTACAACTTACTGATGGGCAGTTGACCAGGTTCAAATACTATCAACTATCTTCCTGGTGGTCCAGTCAAAATATGCAAAAAGAGAAAGACACGGATATTTTTGACTATATAGGAAGGAGGGGGAAATGGGTAAAAGAACTTTCATTTTGGTATAAACTGTTGATCAAAGAAGAAGAGAGTAAAACCAATTCAGAGGTTATAAATTTATGGGGTCATTGTATACCGGACACTCTTGATGAAGTTAACAAAGTATGGTTAGATTCCTTTTTGTTGTCATCGAGGCTAATTAAGCCAGCAAACTTAAGACGTAACCATATATTTACGGCCTATAGAGTATATTGGACTCCGGCCAAATTGAACAAGATCACACGAAAGAACTACTATTGCCCCCGATGTAAACATAATGCAGCTGACAATATTCATATCTTTTTAGAATGTCCAGCCATTCAAGACTTTTGGAAAGCGGTTATGGATTTTTTGTGTGATGTACTATTAACGACTATTATATGTTCCCGTAGACTGGTTTTTTTCGGTTTATCGAAAGATTATGATATCAATAGTCTGGACTCACAGTTTATTTTTTATATAATAATTATTGCTAGGAGACAAATTTGTATGGAGTGGAAGTCAGTGTCTCCTCCTCGTTTTGCAGAATGCCTGAAGTATATAATGGAAGTCTGTAAAATGGATTTGGCTGGTCGAAAAGAGAACATTGAGAACGTTTGGTCTAAACTGGTGGTCTGGATAAATAGGTGAACGGTCCTGTGATTATGCCAGAGGTTGAGTCGGTCCTGTCCTCCACCAGGCCTAGGGCGCCCAATATAGGCTTGGAGGAGTGGGACAAGGAAAGCAGCCTACCTCTGGGACTTCCCTGTATGCTATGATACTGTCTCCATGGCGGACTCGAAAAATGACAGTATAAGAGGCATCGGCGAGACCCATCTAGAGCAAATATATTCTGGTGGCAAATATGAGGACAAAAAAAGAAAAAAAAAAAAAAAAAAAGACGGTGCAGCAACGGCCACCTGCTCATCACAATAGTCACCTTTATGTGTCAGGACTCTCAAGTTTCTCTGTGTTCAGGGTGGCAGTCGGGGATGGAACAGCAAACGTACTCAAATCGCCCCAACACCCCCTCCCAGAGGGTCCCTCTTACCAACAATCCACACCATTCCCCACATATACAGGACCTCATAGATGTTTCCCGCCTCATTTGCTCCACCTGCCACTTTTTGAGTCTCAGTTCTGCATAGCTTCTTTTGTGGGAACATAAAGTCATCTGTCTAGCAATTATGTCTAGAAACCTGTCCTCGTCCTGTGACAAATGGTCACAGTCTAAGTCCAACCCTGTTAAATCAGATGGTGTTTCCGCTATCTCAGGGGTAGATCATAATGTCCTGTATACTGCGGTCTCTGCGAACGTTGCATCTTGTCCAGCTTGTGCCTGCTCTGTTCGATAGTCTCATGATTTGCCTAGATCTAAATGTATTCCTCCTCTTTCTCTTTATGCTGCACTGCGCTCAGGTGTACCAGTCACACCGTGCCGTGGTTTTCTTGTTCATCTAGTCACACCATTCCTTGGGGTCGGAGAAGAACATTATCTTGTTGGCCAGTATCACCTTCGGTACTACAGAAAAGAGAAGCAATGTTGTGATTCCTATTCCCCTCATTTTCCTCTTCACAGGCAAAAAGGAGGATCTCTGGTGTGTCGCACTGCTGAAGGATGCCCGCCCTAGTCCAGTACGCCAGGCTGCTCAAGTGCCAGTGGTTCAAGTGAAGGAAGTTTATAGTGCCCTGTTTTATACTGCCCAGACTTTGAGGACCTTTAGCATCAGTGGAACTTGGGCAAGGCTCCACTTGGTTAACAAATGCTTCACACCAGTGCGAACTCTGTACAGCTAGCAGTACCCACCAGTTCAATAACATTCTCTTTTTGCCAGTGCCCCCACAGGAGTTTCTCATTCAGCAGTGTCAACGGGGTTTGGCTGTAGCAAGAGAACGTTCCTTCTAGTGAGCTTAAGTCTCTCATCCCATAGCAACTCAAGTTTATCTTCAGGTGGAATCATGGAAAGGGAATTTGCTCCCCCCACTCACCTGTTACTGAGCCTCAAGAGTGCCGCCCTCTGCCGTCCCTCCTCATTCAGTTTTACCCTTTCCAGGCCCTCAGTCTCCCAGTTGCCCACACTCTGCTGAGGAGGCTGATGTACCTTTCGGGGTTCCGAGTGGCCTCACATATGCCTTCAGCACTCCACACGACAACGCCTAACTGTCCATGACCATGCACCTCCTTGCACCATGTTACAGCCCAAGCCTCTTGGAGGCCGAGACCCAAAGTCTTTTGTGGGTGTGCCCAACGCCAGTGGTGAGATTTGCTCCTGTTCTGCTTTTCCGGGCCTTACGTTCTGCTCCACTTCAGAGTCTACAACGTTCTGGCCCCTGAACGGCCCTGCAGGCATCTGCCCACTCATCCCAATTTGTTTCAGTACTTTTCAGAATTAGCTCCGTTTCTCTGTGCCATCATGATCATTGTCATTGTGGAGCATGGTCTAAAATCTTGTTGTTTGCCCCAAGCTGAGGTCTCTAGATTTGTGAGGGTTCCCCAACACTCAAATATTGATGAATTGCTAAATACCCATTGTAGGAGAGAAGGGTCTGCTATCCTATGGTCACCCCAATTTTTGCTTTTTGCTTCACTGGTTTTCGACTTAATGTGGCTGTGGGCCTGCTAATCAGACCCACAGCCTGCTGTTCTCTCTATAAATTCCCATACATGTACTATAGGTACATAACCCAATTGGAACTGGACTCCTTGTCAGCCCCTGTACCATGCACTATAGGTGCTCAGGGCATAGGTGCCACCAAGGCCTACCAGGGGCTGCAGCATAGCTTTTGCCACTCCTGGCTGGTTCTTAAATTGACACAACTGGCTGATCACTCAGCTGGGGCAAGTTGGTGTAATCACCTCTTGCTTAGATATAGTATTCTTATATCTAAACCTATATCTGGACAAATATTTCAGGCCAATCTCCCTCCTTCCAGCGCCCGCGAAGATGCTTGAGACACATCTGAACTTCCATCTGTCTGCCTTCCTCGATTCTTCTGAATACCTGGATAACACCCAACATGGTTTCAGAAAACACCACAGCACAGAGTCCGCCCTTACCTATGTGGTCGACAACATCCGACGCAAGGTGGACTCTGGCCAAACCACGGTTCTGGTTCTGTTAGACCTCACGGCCGCGTTCGACACCCTGTCCCCCGCCATTCTGTCATCTCGGCTGAGGGAAGCTGGTGTCACAGGACCGGCCCTGAGCCTCCTAAACTCCTTTTTGACTGAAAGGGAACAGAGAGTGATGCTTGGGAACCACCTCTCCCCTGCCAAGTCTTTGCAATGTGGGGTGCCACAAGGGTCGGCCTTAAGCCCGACCCTGTTTAACATCTATGTGGCCCCCCTTGCAAGACTAGTTAAATCTCAGGGGATGGAGGTGGTATCCTACGCAGATGATACCCAGATTATGGTATCTCTAGCTCACACCTCCGTTAGTACATCGGCCACTAGTTTCAGGGTATGCATGCAGTGTGTGGCAGACTGGATGACTATAAACTCCCTTAAACTAAATGGCGAAAAAACCGAGGTGTTGATCTTTGGGAAGAACCAAAATCTATGGTCGAGTGAGTGGTGGCCTTCTTCTCTTGGCATCTGCCCCACTCCCTCCCTTTCTGCCAGAAATCTTGGAGTGGTATTTGACACCTCGCTCTCTATGTCCCTGCAAGTCAACAGGACCGTGGCCACTTGCTGTGGTGTGATCCGGGTACTCAATAAAATCCGTGGGTACCTCTCCCCCCAGGCGCGTAAACAGGTTGCAGTCGCCCTGGTAGGTTCGAGGCTGGATTATTGCAACTCCCTGTACATGGAAGCCAACAAAGGTCTGATTCACCGTCTGCAGATTCTTCAGAACGCTGCAGCGCGTTTTGTTTTGGATCTTCCTAAAGCCTCTTCTGCCACCTTAGCCAGGAAGGAGCTTCATTGGCTTCCGGTGCAGCACAGATCGCCTTCAAAATTCTCTGCCTGACTCACAGAGCATTGATGGATGGTCCTGCTAGTGCTATTGGTTCCCTTCTTTTGCGTTACGTCCCCACAAGAAGCCTTCGCTCTGCGGGACTCTGTCAACTGGTTGTCCTCCGTGTTAAACTTGCCAGATGGGGAGCCAGAGCCGTCTCCGTGGTTGCTCCGCAGCTGTGGAACTCTATCCCCACGGAAATAAAAACTCTCCCCTCCATCGAGTCTTTTAAAAAGGCTCTAAAAACCTACTTGTTTAAGAAGGCCTACTTATGATAGAATAGGACTTGGTAGGATGTAAGCTTCTGTATTTGATTTAGGCGCCTTGACGCCCATTGGGCAAAGTTTGCGCGATATAAGAAACCCCTCATTCATTCATATAAACCTGTGAGTCACTCCTATGGAAGGCCTTATCAATCCTGGAGGCAGAGTGCGCGGTTTAACGTGAGATGGTGCTCGAGCATGAGCTGAGCCTGTCTGCAGCTGTCGGGAACAACTCCCTAAGCTGTTCCGGGATAATGCCATACCATTTACTATTAAGTGCATTATAATCCATCGCGGTTATATGTTAACTTTGGTTTGGCTTTATCAAAACATGTCGTGTAAGGTGTCATACGATTTGGAATACTATCCCTTTCGACAGTCCTGTCGATGGGGATAGCCTTCTACCCATCTAGAGGGAGAAGACATGTTACTTTACTGAAATGCGGTTGATTATAAAAGAGCCTCAGCATTACAAAATGGACGCTTCTGCCACAGACACGAGTCTGACCTCCTGCTGCTTACCGAAACTCAGCTGAGGAGGCCTGGACAAAGGCTTTCCTGTTGCGCGGAGGTGTCACACCACCCCAGACAGGAGATAGTGGATTGTAGCAGGGAGGTTTGAAAGAAACCAGACAGTGCCTGGGGCGCACAAGGCTTCCCCTTGCATAATCCGGTCAAACCAGTTCTGGGGCACACCAGCCCTAGTCCCAGCGCGACCCTGGACAAAGGGAAAGGGGTGTAACCACCCCCTTCCTGGGTCCCACCCATAGGAGGGACCTAGCAGGTAATCCAGCCCCCTATATTGGTATTAGAATGGGAGCAGTGCCAAAGCACTTAGATTATCCTGACTGAAACTTATGAAACAAAACTCTGGACCCTTCGACATCCTACTCAACGTAGAAGACTGAAGAATCTCCCTTGTGGTCAAGGAGTGACCACCCTGTGCAAACAGGCACCATCCAGCACCTCAACGTTTGCTTTGTTGCAGTTCCCGCCAGAACTCGAGCAACAGAGTTCAACAAGACCAAGCGTGCCTGCCTTCTAACAGCCCGATCCACAGTCCCTGCAGAGCTGAGACCCGTGGAAGCGACCTGAAGCGTGGGGCCCACCATCTTGGAAAGACCACGAGACGCTGACCGTGCAGCCCACGAGTGACCCTCGAAGCTGTGCATTGGGGTTTGAGAAGCCGCAGCCCTGAGCCTCTTTTGCACCGAAGCTCACACCTCCACACTCAACGAGTGCTGCGTCGGGCCCTTCTGCATCTTTTGGCTCAACGCATTGGCCCGGTCACTTGCCTGTTGGCTTGTGGCCCCTGTGCCGACGAACCTTGAAAACTAACTTGTGAATCTGGTTGCTCCAGACTTGCACTTGCTCCCCTGAAAAGGAGCGCTATCTCTGACCCTCCTGGTCCGAGTGCAACGCCATCTTTGAATCCTACGTGGGTTGCCCTTGCCAAGGGTTGTTTGCTCCAATCTGGAAGCCGACACCGCTGACAGCGAGAACCTGCGTGGGACAGCTTGTGATCCACTCCTGGACATCCTCGGTGCCCCAGAGTCCACGTGGCAGCGGAGAGAAGCAACCTGTCAACGACCTGAA
This sequence comes from Lissotriton vulgaris, assembly GCF_964263255.1. Classification (NCBI taxonomy): domain Eukaryota; kingdom Metazoa; phylum Chordata; class Amphibia; order Caudata; family Salamandridae; genus Lissotriton; species Lissotriton vulgaris. Next base: position 1,079,563,543 of record NC_141694.1, on the reverse strand, counting down.
AGCGCCCAACATTGCCTGGTTCTGTCCTGGTTCCACCATGGTCACTGCTGAGTGACCCAGACTCTGTCCCCTCTGCTTTCAGATCATCTTTAACTTCGATCCACCCTTGGATCCCACCGGACACTTCTCGTCTCGACGCCTGCAGCATCTTCAGCTCCAAGCACCAGCAACCTGCGTGACAAAACCTGACACTACTTCGCACCTGTACACCCGCTTCCTGTGGGTGAGGTAACTCAGCAACGCCGGTGTTCCCACACTGGTACACACCTCTAGTGTATGTGTCTTAAGTTACGTCCTTCTAAGTTGAGCGGAAGTTTACTTAAACTGTAACTTTATAACTTTTACGCATCATTGACTTTGCATTGGTGCATGCCTGTGCTTTAAGCGCTGCACCTGAATCCCGCGGGCTTTTCCCGACTTCAGCATTGCTAGTCCCGACTGCTCCCAGCGATTCCCTAGGCCCTAGGCCTAACCACTGTTCGATTGGTATCTCTTATACCACTTTCTTAATATATGGTTTGAGTGGCCACCTGCCCTCATCCATAATTGTGCAACTTTCATATGTTTAACTGTGCTTTTGTTTAAACGCTTGTGCCTCTGCACTCAAAGAGTACAGAGGATTATTCTAGTAATAAATACATATATTTGTATAATATATAACTTGTGTGGTGTCCTTTCATTTGATATTACAGGATTGTGATTGGTAAAACAGCTCGCTTAACACGACCTCTTAAGTTAAGCCTTTAAGGCTGCTTAGTCCATGCTACCTTTAGGATAGCTTGTCTATAAGGTTGACTTACAACCAGACACCATAAGGGTTGTTTGGACTGATACAAGGTGCCCCCGGAATTGGAGACATCATATATCAGGCCAACTTCTCCCATTGGTGTGCAGCGGTGCAGATTTGAGCTTGCTGTTGTTTTACCATTGCAATCTTTTTATCAAATTGAAAGATCACATCAAGTACCTTAGGTACATATAAACAAAAGCTTAGCATATTTAAGTTCTACTGAACTTAGTAGTTGTAGATCAAAGGGCTTAGCACACCCTGCCTACAACTCACTAGCAAGGTACAGTAGGAAAACACTTAGTGTAGGTAAGTGCACCACTTGCACCTCACTAGCAGTCATGGCTGGCACAGAGGGAGCTTCCAGCTCTTCACATGTGAAGGTGGACCTTACCAAGGCAACCTCCAGCTATGACAACCTCAGCCACAGAGACTTGAGTGCCTTGTGCACTGCAAGGGGGCTGAAAAAGGGTCACAACCCTACCATTCCCATCCTGATAGCCATCCTGGAGAAGGATGACTTAGATAAGGCAAGTGCAGTTCCCTTAGATGCAGGAGATGGAGTGAACCCCCCTGAGAATGAGGACACCCCAGAGGTGGACGAGGAGGAAGAAGAGGAGGAAGAAGCTGACTCAGAAGAGGATGAGTCAGGTCAGAATCAGAGGGGTAACCAGGTACTAGTTGGCAGGCTTAACCAGACCAACTTGGACCTACATGGGAATGTAGAGGGCCAGCACCTCCCCAGACCCTATACCATCATTCCCTTGGGTAATAGAAGAGTGAGACCACCTTCCAGGGACTCTCATATTTCTAGTGCCTCCAGGGAATCTCAAAGGGGAATGACTTCCCCCCAGAGGAAAGAGCATAGGGCCAGGATGAGGGCTGACCAACTTCAGATAGAGAGGGAAGAGATAGCCTTGGCTCAAGCTAAACTTGCTTTAGCAAGAGAACAAAAGTTGTGTGGATTAGATTCCACTGGTGGGAGCATTATTCCTAAAGAGAAAGACAGGGCCTATGATAATAGAAACCTGGCAAAAACTGTGCCCCCCTACAAGGAAGGGGATTACATCCACAAATGGATGACTGCTCTGGAGAGAGCCTGCATGGTACAGCAGGTTCCTCAAGAACAGTGGGCTGCAATTTTATGGTACTCCTTTTCTGAGAAAGGGAGGGATAGGCTCCTCACAGTTAGACCCGAGGATGCCAAAAACTACTCTGTCTTGAAGAGTGCTCTTATTGAAGGGTTTGGCCTAACCACTGAGCAATAAAGGTTGGTGTTCAGAGATACCCAAAAAGCTCAGACTCAGGACTGGACTGATTTTGTTGATTGTGCCACTAAGGCTCTGGAGGGTTGGCTGCAGGGAAGTAAAGTCTCAGACTATACAGGATTGTACAATCTTATAATGAGAGAACAGATCCTTAATAACTGTCAGAACCAGATGTTGCATCAACACCTTATTGACTCTGATCTGACCTCTCCCCAAGAATTGGGAAAGAAGGCGGACAAATGGGTCAGAACAAGGATTAAGCAGATACCTCAGAACCATGGTGGTGACCAGAAGAAAACAGACCAGAAGGGTGGGGATAAGAAAGATAAAGAAAAAGACCAGAAGTCTTCTTCAGGCCCACAAAATTCTAATAAGGAGGGTGGTTCCCAAAATGGTAACACGAAGAAGAAGAATGATGGCTCAAAGAAACCTTGGTGCAATACCTGTAAGTCCATTTCCCATTGGGGGAGTGAATGCACCAAGAAAAATCCAGTCCCTACCACTGCAGCTCCTAAAGCACCTGCAACCCCTAGTACAGTCAGCAGTGGTAGTACACAACCTAAGGGTATAGTAGGGTTAACCCTGGGTACTGAGATGGAGTCTGGCCTAGTCAGAATCCCTACTCAGGCAGTTCTGCTCTATGATGTGGACATATCCATGCCCACTACTGTGTGTCCCAGTAACTTGGGCAAGTATAGGCAGACGCCTTTGAATAATGAGAAACTGGCTCAGGCCTACCGGGACACTTGTGCCAGTGTCACTATGGTGACACCTAACTTTGTGGACCCTGGACAGATTGTACTAGGTGAGAATTACCTAGTGACCAATGCAAGCAATACCACTGCTACACATAGTGTGGCTTTTGTGAACTTCTCCTGGGGAGGGGTAAATGGCCTAAAGAAAGTTGTTGTGAGTGCAGACCTCCCAGTAGACTGTCTGTTAGGCAATGATCTGGAAAACTCAGTTTGGTCAGAAGTGGAGTATAGGACTCATGCAGAAATGCTAGGGATTTCAGCACATGTCCTTGCTGCAACCAGGAGTCAGGCAAAGAAGTGCCTACCTGAACCTGTGGTGGATCTTGAAACTATAGACCAACCACAACCCAAGGGGAAGAGCAAGAGGGTTAAGGCTGTGCCTTCCCACTTGCCCCAGGTTGAGGATCAGACTTCACAGGAAGCTGATTCTGCAGTCCAAGAGGAGACTGTCTCTGAGGAGCTTGAACCTGATCAGGTTGAGTTTCTGGGGACAGGGGGACCCTCAAGGGCAGACCTGGGGCAGGCCCAATTAGATTTCCCTTCCCTTGAACCCCTCAGACAGCAAGCTGCTGCTGAGGCTGCAGGGAATGCTCAAGGTACCCATAGAGTGTATTGGGATGATGAGCTCCTTTATTCAGAGGCTAGAGACCCCAAGCCTGGTGCTACCAGGAGGTTGGTCATACCTTTGAAATTTAGGGGCTTCCTTCTTACCTTGGCCCATGATATTCCCCTTGCAGGACACTTAGGCCAGAATAAGACTTGGGACAGGCTTGTTCCTCACTTTCACTGGCCTCATATGTCAGAAAATGTCAAGGAGTTTTGTCGCTCCGGTGTCACTTGCCAAGCCAGTGGTAAGTCAGGTGGCACAACAAAGGCCCCCCTGATGCCACTACCTGTGGTGGGGGTACCCTTTGAAAGAGTTGGAATAGATATTGTGGGTCCCATGGATCCTCAAACAGCATCTGGGCACAGATTTATACTGGTGGTAGTGGATCATGCCACCAGGTATCCAGAGGCAATTCCCCTGAGGACCACAACAGCACCTGTTGTGGCAAAGGTCCTTCTTGCAGTTTTCTCAAGAGTGGGCTTTCCAAAGGAGGTTCTTTCAGACAGAGGTACCAACTTCATGTCTGGATACTTAAAGGCAATGTAGAAGGAGTGTGGAGTAAACTACAAGTTTACCACACCCTATCACCCACAGTGCAATGGGCTTGTTGAAAGGTTCAACAAGACCCTCAAGGGAATGATAAAAGGATTACCAGAGAAGCTTAGGCGGAAATGGGACACCCTTTTACCCTGCTTGCTCTTTGCTTACAGAGGTCCCACAGAAGGGGGTTGGCTACAGCCCTTTTGAACTTTTGTTTGGCCACCCTGTGAGGGGTCCACTATGTTTGGTGAAGGAAGGATGGGAGTTACCTCTCAAAAAGCCAAAGCTAGATGTTGTGGACTATGTACTTGGTTTCCGCTCCAGGATGGCTGAATACATGGAGAGAGCATCCAAAAACCTGGAGGCCAGTCAAGAATTACAGAAAGCTTGGCATGTCCAAAAGGCTGTTCTGGTTGAGTTCCAGCCAGGGCAGAAGGTGTGGGTGTTGGAGCCAGTGGCCCCAGCAGCACTCCAGGACAAGTGGACTGGACCCTACCCTATTGTTGAGAAAAAGGGAGAAGTCACCTATGTGGTTGACTTTGGAACCCCTAGGAGCCCCCACAGGGTGCTCCATGTAAATCGTTTGAACGCATTTGTTGACAGGGAGGACATGAGCCTGCTCATGGCCACAGATGGGGAACAGGAAGAAGAGAGTGACCCTCTCCCAGACCTGCTTTCCCACAACCCTGATGATGGTTCAGTTGATGGAGTAGCCTTGGCAGGCAGCCTCACTGAGCAGCAACAGGTGGACTGCAGACAGGTGTTGCAGGCCCACAGGCATATGTTTTCACTCACACCCAGTCAAACTAACTGGTGCACCCATGAGGTGGACACTGGTGACAGTCTGCCTGTGAAGAATAAGATCTACAGGCAACCTGACCATGTCAGGGATTGTATAAAGGCTGAGGTGCAAAAGATGCTTGAGCTTGGAGTGATTGAGCCATCAGAGAGCCCATGGGCCATCCCAGTAGTCCTTGTGCCAAAACCCCATACCAAAGATGGAAAGAGAGAAATTAGGTTTTGTGTGGACTACAGAGGTCTCAATGCTGTCACTAGGACAGATGCACATCCCATTCCAAGAGCAGATGAGCTCATTGATAAATTAGTTTCTGCCAAGTTTCTGAGCACATTTGATTTGACAGCTGGCTATTGGCAGATTAGATTAGCTGAAGAGTCAAAAGCCAAAACAGCATTCCCTACCCCTAGTGGACATTATCAGTTTGTGGTAATGCCCTTTGGTTTGAAGAATGCACCTGCCACCTTCCAAAGGTTGGTGAATCAAGTCCTTGCTGGGTTGGATGACTTTTGTGCAGCATATCTAGATGATATTGCTGTCTTTAGCTCCACCTGGGAGGATCACCTGATCCACCTGAAGAAGGTTCTGGAGGCCCTGCAAAAGGCAGGCCTGACTATCAAGGCTACCAAGTGCCAGATAGGGCAGAGCAAGTTTGTGTACCTGGGCGGGGTCAGGTTCAACCACTGGAGAGCAAGATCCAGACCATACAGGACTGGGCTCCTCCAACTACCCAGACACAAGTCAGGGCCTTCTTGGGCCTGACTTGGTATTACAGAAAGTTTGTGAAGAACTATGGGTCCATTGTGACACCATTAAATGACTTGACATCCAAGAATAGGCCAAAAAAGGTTCAGTGGACAGTTAGCTGTCAAAAGGCATTTGATGACCTGAAGAAGGCCATGTGCTCTGCACCTATCCTGAAGAGTCCTGACTACTCCAAACAGTTCATTGTACAGACAGATGCTTCTGAATTGGGGTGGGAGCTGTGCTTTCACAACTTAATATAGATGGTCATGACCAGCCCATTGCTTTTATTAGCAGAAGGCTGACCCCCAGGGAGAAACCTTGGTCAGCTATTGAGAGGGAGGCCTTTGCTGTGGTTTGGGCCCTGATGAAGTTGATGCCATACTTGTTTGGAACTCACTTCCCAATTCAGACAGGCCATAAGCCCCTCTTGTGGCTAAATCAGATAAAGGGTGAAAACCCCAAACTACTCAGATGGTCCATAACCCTACAGGGGATGGACTTTACAGTGGAGCACCGCCCAGGGACTGACCATGGTAATGGAGATGGTCTCTCCAGGTACTTACACTTAGAACATGAAGACTTATCTGGTCAAGGTTAAGTTTAATGTCCCTGCGTTTTGGGGGGGGGGGGGGGGAGGGGTTGTGTAGGAGAGTAGGGTCTGCTAGCCTATGGTCACCCCAATTTTTGCTTTTTGCTTCACTGGTTTTCGACTTAATGTGGCTGTGGGCCTGCTAATCAGACCCACAGCCTGCTGTTCTCTCTCTAAATTCCCATACAAGTACTATAGGTACATAACCCAATTGGAACTGGACTCCTTGTCAGCCCCTGTACCATGCACTATAGGTGCTCAGGGCATAGGTGCCACCAAGGCCTACCAGGGGCTGCAGCATAGCTTTTGCCACTCCTGGCTGGTTCTTAAATTGACACAACTGGCTGATCACTCAGCTGGGGCAAGTTGGTGTAATCACCTCTTGCTTAGATATAGTATACCTATATCTAAACCTATATCTGGACACATATAAACCTGTGAGTCACTCCTATGGAAGGCCTTATCAATCCTGGAAGCAGAGTGCATGGTTTAACGTGAGATGGTGCTCGAGCATGAGCTGAGCCTGTCTGCAGCTGTCGGGAACAACTCCCTAAGCTGTTCCGGGATAATGCCATACTATATACTATTAAGTGCATTATAATCCATTGCGGTTATATGTTAACTTTGGTTTGACTTTATCAAAACATGTCGTGTAAGGTGTCATACGATTTGGAATACTATCCCCTCGACAGTCCTGTCAACGGGGATAAAATTCCACCCCTCTAGAGGGAGAAGACATGTTACCTTACTGAAAAGCGGTTGATTTTAAAAGAGCCTCAGCATCACAAAATGGACGCTTCTGCCACAGACACGAGTCTGACCTCCTGCTGCTGACCGAAACTCAGCCGAGGAGGCCTGGACAAAGGCTTTCCTGTCGCGGGGAGGTGTCACACCACCCCAGACAGGAGATAGTGGATTGTAGCAGGGAGGTTTGAAAGAAACCAGACAGTGCCTGGGGCGCACAAGGCTTCCCCTTGCATAATCCGGTCAAACCGGTTCTGGGGCACACCAGCCCCAGTCCCATCGCGACCCTGGACAAAGGGAAAGGGGTGTAACCACCCCTTTCCTGGGTCCCACCCATAGGAGGGACCTAGCAGGTAATCCAGCCCCCTAGATTGGTATAAGAATGGGAGCAGTGCCAAAGCACTCAGATTATCAGGACTGAAACTTATGAAACGAAACTCTGGACCCTTCGACATCCTACTCGACGTAGAAGACTGAAGAATCTCCCTTGTGGTCAAGGAGTGACCACCCTGTGCAAACAGGCACCATCCAGCACCTCGATGTTTGCTTTGTTGCAGTTCCCGCCGGAACTAGAGCGACAGAGTTCATCAAGACCAAGCGTGCCTGCTTTCTAACAGCTTGATCCACAGTCCCTGCAGAGCTGAGACCCGTGGAAAAGACCACGAGACGCTGACCGTGCAGCCCACGAGTGACCCTCGAAGCTGTGCATTGGGGTTTGAGAAGCCCCAGTCCTGAGCCTCTCTTGCACCGAAGCTCACCCCTCCACACTCAACGAGTGCTGCATGGGGCCCTTCTGCATCTTTAGGCTCAATGTATTGGCCTCACTTGCCCGTTGGCTTGTGGCCCCTGTGCCGACGAACCTTGAAAACGAACTTGTGAATCTAGTTGCTCCAGACTTGCACTCGCTCCCCTGAAAAGGAGCGCTCGCTCTGACCCCCCTGGTCTGAGTGCAAAGCCATCTTCGAATCCTGCGTGGGTTGCCCTTGCCAAGGGTTGTTTGCTCCAATCCGGAAGCCGACACCGCTGACAGCGAGAGCCTGCGTGGGACAGCTCGTGATCCACTCCTGGACATCCTCGGTGCCCCAGAGTCCACGTGGCAGCAGAGAGAAGCAACCCGTCAAAGGCCTGAAAGCGCCCGTCATTGCCTGGTTCCGTCCTGGTTCCACCCTGGTCACTGCTGAGTGACCCAGACTCTGTCCCCTCTGCTTTCAGATCATCTTTAACTTCGATCCACCCTTGGATCCCACCGGACACTTCTCGTCTCGTCGCCTGCAGCATCTTCAGCTCCAAGCACCAGCAACCTGCGCGACAAAAACCGACACTACTTTGCACCTGTGCACCCGCTTCCTGTGGGTGAGGTAACTCAGCAACGCCGGTGTTCCCACACTGATACACACCTCTAGTGTATGTGTGTTAAGTTTCGTCTTTCTAGGTTGAGCGGAAGTATTCTAAAACTGTAACTTTATAACTTTTACGCACCATTGACTTTTCATTGGTGCATGCCTGTGCTTTAAGCGCTGCTCCCGAATCCCGCAGGCTTTTCCCGACTTCAGCATTGCTAGTCCCGACTGCTCCCAGCGATTCCCTAGGCCCTAGGCCTAACCACTGTTTGCTTGGTATCTCTTATACCACTTTCTTAATATATGGTTTGAGTGGCCACCCGCCCTCATCCATAATTGTGCAACTTTCATATGTTTAACTGTGCTTTTGTTTAAACGCTTGTGCCTCTACAGTCATAAAGAGTACAGAGGATTATTCTAGTAATAAATACATATATTTTTATAATATATAACTTGTGTGGTGTCCTTTCATTTGATATTACAGGATTGTGATTGGTAAAACAGCTTGCTTAACACTACCTCCTAAGTTAAGCCTTTAAGGCTGCTTAGTCCATGCTACCATTAGGATAGCTTGTCTATAAAGTTGACTTACAACCAGACACCATAAGGGTTGTTTGGACTGACACAAGGTGCCCCCCGCATTGGAGACATCATATATCAGGCCAACTTCTCACACCCATTAAGTGGCATGTAGGATGGCAATGGATGGGAAGCTTCACTTTCCTCACCTTACTCCTTGCCATGACACCTGCAGGCTATCCCTCCCCAACCTTACACTTCATACGGTCTGACCTTGGCTCCAGCATCTGCCTCTCCTATCTGGTTTCCAGAGCTTATGTGCTCCCACCACAAACATAATCAACTGGACTCCATGGTCAGGAGGTAGGGTCATGAGTTAGTGTTTGGTCACCTTATGGAGCTTTCTCCTTTCGTAAAATACTATTCAGAAGGCCTCATTCTGCACAACCTAGAGTCTATAGTAAAACTAATATGTTCTACCACAAATATAACCCTACATGCTATGTACAATGGCAAACCCCTGGGTTAGTGTAAGGCAGCAGGTGTTAACCCACCTATGAAGCATTCGGTGTAGGAAATATAGACAACTATTCTCATCCTTCACAATAATGACTAAAGACTAAAGCATAGGTCCAACTGAAATGTGATTAATAGAGATTGGCTTTCTTTATGTTGAAACTCTTTTCAGACTTCGATTGGTGTGTACGCAGATTTTCTTTAACAAAAACATTCATCATTTTAATTGGTTTATTCTTATGATTGACAGTCCTCATTTGGGAAGACGGCAGATATTTAATTTTTATATTCTTTTTTCTACTTTATGGCCTTTACAATTTCTTTTAAAGCACTGATTTTGCTTTATTTTTGCCTCACTTTCTGACTAAAGGTTGCAGTTAGCAGTGCATGAAGAAGAAGCCAACTTAGTCTGAATATAAGGGAGGTTTGATCTACAGGATATGGGTGAAAGAGCTGAAACAGAAGTGTTCAGTGGGAAAGTTTGGGGATGAGTTGCTATAGTGTGGGATGATCTAGGCTACTTTGAGTGGTAATGGAAAATATCAAGGGGAATAGCTTGGTATGATGACTTAGGACATGCTCTCATGAAAGAAGATGAAAGGAGATGGGAACCAAACATGTAGAGAGAGCCCAGGTCAAAGTGGTAACAGAGGGTGCGCATTGAAGGTTGGACGGTCAAACTAACGTTTGCTACTGTAGTAATGAAAATAATTTTTGGGTGTTCGGTGTTTCGGGCCATCCACTGATATTCAACAACATGTGGCTCAAAAACAATACTTCGAGTCAAAGGAGCCATCCCTATCTTCCGTGGACGGATAAACACTATTTTACCCGATGGTTGATTTTGAGGCTAGGTGAGCCATTCTGGCTAGAGAACAGAGACTTTGCAGAGTCTCCAAACTATGCACCACCCAGCTCTTCTAAGGGGCGAATCAGAGCTTGAATGTCTGTGGTTGCTGAACAACAGGCTGAACACTATGAAAAGGTAAAGACCCAAGAAAACAGAGGGCTTGAGCTGAAGACAGGCATTTTGACCTCCGGGCACCCTTGATGGAATTCAGAGATGTCAAAGCCCAAATTAGCACATCAAGCTCAAGATGCTGAAGTATGGCTGCATGGTATTGATAAAGCTCTTGGAGCTCCAGTCTGTCCTTCACATACATACCCCGGCCTTATCTCTTTTAGCACAATTGTTAAGCAGGAAGAGAGAACGGAGGGGAATGACAGCCATCTTAGTAATGGCAACAACTATATTTTATAGTGCAGTGCCAACAATCACATTTTCAAGGATGATTTATTTAAAACTAATTTCAATCTTTTGGGAGTTTAGATGAGACTTAAAAGCAGCTCACTTGCCTTGTTACTTTAAGGGAATTATTTTAATACTCTAATTTACAAAATATTAGCTTCCATCCACCAGCAAACGTGTGTATCTTAGCAAGAATTTGAATGTTAAATTATATTTGTATATTTTCAAATTAATATGACTTTGATTAAAATGTTTCAAGAGTAAAGCAAAAATGTATTTTCAATTATTTCTTAATAACTTACTCGTACATGTGACATACTCTCCAGTAGGAATTGATTTTTTATAATTGGTGTAACTTAAGGATTTAACATAACTCCTACACATTCAATTGGTCTCACATCAAACAGTAAATGAGCACATGATGTAAATTACTGTAACTGTTTTTGATTGTACACCATCTGCACCCAGCCAAGCGAAATGGTTTGCATATTAGAATACACTGCAAGTTTTCTGTACACTTTTTTAAATTATGATTGTTATAACTTTAACAATTAGTAACAGTAGATTAACTAACAAAGAACACTAGCATGAGACTAATATCAACACATACGAATATGTTACTTCTCCAATGTAGGCTTACTCTTCCTTTATTAGGAACATCCTTCTTCTCCTACCTAAGCTGCAAGAAAGATTGAAGTTCAGTACAAAATAATGCCGTAAACCGACAGCTTCAGACACATTAGAAGCATCCTTCCTGCCAGTGAATCCCCTCTCCAACAGGCTTCTACAGACATTGAGAAAATTACAGTGGTGTGGTGGGCCATGATTATTGTTGAAAGACGAGGTATTAGTTGTGAGGCCTGCACAAATAATTGGTCTACATTTGTCCTTCGTTGGGAACCAAATGCTCCATTGTAGCACTTGACTCTCAGAGGGTAGCGTTGCAGAGCAGTCCAAGGTTTACTCAAGGGAGGAGGACTAGTAATCACTCTTGACAGGTACACAAAAATACCACTCAATTTATTCTCCAATCTGTACTTTTCTTAATAAAAAAGGAAGAGTACATTTATTACACACACATTACTCACTACTATGCATCAATTTACAAATATACATACGCTGATGAAAATGCTTCTTGACATTGCGTAAACATTCCCACTCCCACCACCGGAGGGGGGGTATAGTACCACCACTCACATGTATAAACAAATGCCACAGGTTGACCATAACCTGGAGTGTGGGCCCCTTTCCACTGGCACCATCCCAGTAGCTGCCCACTGCATTATTTCAACAAGCATTTAAAATGGGAACATCTGCCATAGTGACACATAACCCTGACTGAGAGCACCTAATACTGACCATGCAGTATAGACACTTAAATCACAAGGGCTGACAGTCTGGTTGTTCATCTAACACAATAGCAAGTATACATGTCTAAGCATAACTTGTAATGAGGAGTACTTTTCAGTGGTAGCATGTACAATGCAAGTCAATCACAACTCCTAAAGGCATCACATTTATAATCACATGGCTATGCAATTACAACCAGGCACCCTGGCAAAGATGCTGGCATCATATTTCCAATTCCCTCCTGGAGCCTGTCGTTGTTCACATGGAGGCCAGAGAAAGTTTAAGGGTTTAGAGAGGGTTTTATTGGAATTATTTTTCACAAACTAAATGGTCCGAGTCTTGGCTCCTTTCTTTTCTGGGCGTATACGGGTTGTCAGTCTCTCATGGTCAGTTCCTCTTCTCCTTAGCATCAGGGAAGGGTACTTGCACAGGGCTCATGATCAGGAAGCCAAAATTAAATGAAGCAAAGAAAGAGCCTTTTAGAATTATTGTCCCCTCTCTATGGAGTTCTATTTAGGAAAGGGAGTGAAGGAAGAACACCAGTACTGTCACCCAGTGGGTTCTAATGTTCTAATCACATTAGAAACGCTCCTGCGGTTAACGTCAGTCCCCCCCTCCCCTACCCCACAGTGGATGTCTCTAGGAGCGGTCCATTTTAGAAAACCACCCGCGTACCCTTGCACGTACCTCCGGGAGTCACACACCCCCAGGTACGTGGCTGGCGGGCTCGTAGTGCCAGCATGGGTCCGGCTCCCTCTCTGGTGGTAACCCCTCCGGTTCTGGGCTCGGAACCTGCTTGCGTCGGTATCTCCAGGTCCGCTGCATTCCGGCGGGATCCACAGCTTCCATCTCCGGCGTTCCAGCGTAGAGACCCAGACTCGTTAGGAGGTTGGCATGTGGCTCCTCTCCGACTCCTTCGTTTTCTTCGCAACCTCTGAGGCGTCTGCTCCCGCAGGCTGTGTTTTTCTCAGTTTCTGGTCTCGACTCAAGTATCCCCGCGCTGGAGGACTCCTCCCCCTGGAAGCCATGTGATCTCCCCACATGGGTCACGACGTCATCGGGTACACAGTCCGTGTTAAAGGGGCCGTAGACTTCCAGGAGTTGTGAATCTCTCGGAGACTGCAAGCAAAGAAGAGGGGAGACAAAGGGGGTAATTGTTCTTCTTCCTCCTCACTCAAATGGTTTGACAATGGCAAATCATGGCAGAGCCCTAAATGGGCATTGGGACCGCTACCCTCCCAGGGCCGGCTACAACAATGTCCTGGGGTGCCCACTCCCAGGATCTTGCAGTTAGCTATGGCTTGGAGGGAACACTGCTCTGCTTTCAGCAAGTAAGAGAAGAAGTGCTCTTGCTTGCTCAGAGCTGTGCATGTCTGTTTCCCTGCCCTCTGTCAAGCGAGCAGGGAAACAGAAACATTCAACCAATCAATCAATCAATCAATCAGGAGTTTATAAATTGCACTACTTACCCATGAGGGTCTCAAGGCACTAGGGGGGGGGTGGGGGGGGGGGGGGGGGGGGGGTAGCGCCCGATCAGTCGAAGAGCCAGGTCGTGAGGTCCTTCCTGAAGTTGTGCAGGGTTGGGGAGCGTCTGATGTTAACGGGGAGCTTGTTCCAGGTCTTGGCTGCGATGTAGGAGTAGGCTCTCCCACCTGTTCTGTTTCTGGGAATGCAAGGGACCTCTGCCACGGCGAGGTCGGCGTAACGGAGGTTCCTGTTGGGTATGTGGAAGGATACTCTAGTTGAGGTATTTGGGTCCGATGTTGGTGAGGGATTTCTAGGCGTGGGTGAGGAGTTTGAAATTGACCCTCTTCTCAACGGGGAGCCAGTGGAGGCCTTGCAGGTGTTGGGTCATGTGTTCATGACGTGGAGTCCTGAGGACGAGTCTGGCAGCGGGGTTCTAGATGGTCTTGAGTCTGTGTAGAAGAGTTCTGTTGATTCCGGCATATAGGGCGTTGCCGTAGTCAAGTCTGCTGGTTATGAGAGCATGGGTGACGGTCTTTCTGCAGTCAGAGGGGATCCATTTGAAGGTCTTGCGGAGAATGCACAGGCAGTTGAAGCTGGTGGAGGCAACGGTGTTGACATGGCGGTTGCTTTGAGATCCAGGGAGCTGCATGTTAGTAGCACCCTGGGTCTCAAATCGATGCTGGCTTCCGCAGGAGGCAGGTAGCTGGAAGGGACCGCAGAAGCCTTCAGGCTCACTGTGCGGTCTCCAGCGAAGTAGCAGATATCATTCAGGTGCAGGGGGCAGGACCTGACTGGCCATTGCGGGCACCAGGCGTTTCCCCGGTGGGCCGCCACGGTGGGGGCCAGTTTTGGGGCCTTGGTGGCCATGTTTGTTAACAGGGGCCGGCAATATTGGCCCCCTGTAACAAACTCGGCGAAACGGGCCATAGCAAACAGCTCGGCCTCACATCGTTCTAAAAGCACACTGGGTGCTTTCAAGAACTTCTTGGTAAGTCATTCACCTACTTCAGCATATGGATCCAAGTCATCAGACTGACCAGGTGGGGCATTAACACCAGGTAATTTGTCAAATATATGCTGCCCTTCAAGCCCAAGTTGCAGAAAATAATTAAAGCTGCCTTCCTTTTTGGTTCGAAACTCTTCAGCATCTAATGCCAGTGTTCTCATGACTCTGCACGTCTTTAACACCAGACAGGATCAGGCATTTTTCTTTTTACAAGTCCTGCCGGGTCCTAGGATGTCATTGCTGCAATCCTTTTAGGGAGGGCATTCTCAAAATAAACCAATCGACTTGTTTTCTATCATGGTGAGGCTGTTTTTAAAAGACACACATAGCGCACTGTGTAAACTTAAGTTCTGCTGCTGCTAGCATTTGCCCTTTGTGACCCAGTTATGGTCTGGCAATTTTACACTGTCAGTGCAATTTCTCGGTGGTTCTTAAAGCAGCAGTGGTGATCACAAGTGTAAAATCATGTAGGATTAGATTGTGGGTATACAATCGTTTATCAGTAGGATCAGGTTATTTGCATCAGTTTCATTTTCTTTTCATAGATTGTCTGTGCTTAAATGAGTGTCGTTTCTTATGTTTATCTGAACTTAATTTCTTGATTTTGCTTGCAAAAAAGTGTCTCTCTTAGTGTCATACATTTAACAGTTGAATGTCATTCATAAAGACTCTGAAACCTTGAAAATGTAACACATAAGCACTCTTAAAACGTGGCAACTATGCAGTCTGTTTCCATGCTGAATAGTGCCCTTCCATTTCTGGTGCTTTACAATAGTTTTAAGATCTTCGTAGAGTTTCGCGTTGCTGAAATCGCTGTAATTTGTTATATATGTTTCCCTCATCTTCGTTGCTTGATTTTTGCGCGCGAAAAAGTGACACTCAGTCGTTGAATGTCACTTATAATGACACTGAAATTATGAAAATGTCACAAATAAGCAAACTGAAACCTTGGCAGCTATACACTGTGTCACTTTTCTCTCGGGTCTCAGACTGTCGGCCTGGTGGTGCAGCCCTGTGCTGCTGTGGCCGTCAATTCGTGGGGCCTGGCCGCAGCATGTAGAAGCAAGCACAAATTGAAGTAAGTTCATTTGTATTAAGAGTAGGAATGAGTGCTATATGATACGTAAAGCACTCTGATAAGAAGTTCTGTATAGACTTGTTATCTTTCATGTGAACAGTTGCTGTTGTAAAGTGTTCTGATAACTTTGGATCTAGCTATTGCTATATAATAAGCTCAAATAAATAAGTGAAGGCTGTCTGTGTGTTACCTGTTCTGTGTGAGGGAAGCGCACACTGCTGCTGCCTCCAACACATGGCTGTGGCTGTAACGCCACATCCTCTACCATTGGTGGTACTATTATTCAATTTAGGTAGAAGACTGCACATTTTGGAAGCTAAAAAGTGTACTATTTTACGTAATTACCTCTTAAAGTACCCCTTAAACAAAATACAAGTTAAAGGAGTAATTATTTTAACGTGGGTTTGTCTCTGAATCTCCCTCCTATTTGTTTCCAAATGTTGACAAATATGCTGTGGATGAAATAGAAGTAGAGGTTGTCAGACTCCATTCGGAAAGTAGGGAGGGGGCTTGCAGGCTGTGGGGTAAACGGGGGCTACTAGGCATTACCTTTGGGAGTTGCTTAAAATACAAATAGAGGGAGCAGTAACTAGCACATAATACTATGTCTGCCTTTCTCAATCTCTGTGTTTTCTACTATTGTAGCTGCAGCACGGACAAGGCGAGAACAGGCAGCAGGTGCTATCTGATATAGAGCTGGTGGGGCAGAATGAAATCCAGAGTGGAGCCGTCCGTCGATTCCCCTTGTAGTTTGTGGGCTTCAAAAGTCTTCGCTTTTTCACTCCTCATTAATATGTGAAGGAGTGCAGGAGGCAATCAGGTAACAGTCAAGGATTTATTTAGGAAACCGCATCAAGGAGCCCAAGACTGGTTCACTCTCTTCGCAACCGCTTTAGCAACTACTGGTGAGTAGAATAGGCGTTTTAACCCTTTCTATGCTGATGACGGAACCGCTCCGTCATCAGCTGCGGTGGCGCTGTGCTGATGACAGAGTGGTTCCGTCATGGCCCTGCCGCCGCGCCTGCGCGCCGCTGATTTCGCGCCTGCGCAGCGAGTTCTATTGAGCGGGCGGGGCCATGACGGAACCGCTTCGTCATGAGCACAGCCCAACCGCGGCTGATGACGAAGCGGTTCCGGCATCAGCGAGCGGCCGCCCCGCCCACTTAGCGCTGCGGCGGAATAGCCGCCGCAGCGATGTGGTTAAGGGAGCTCAGTCCATTATTCGTACATGTCAATATACGAATAATGGAATAGCTTGTGCTAAGTGGATACAAATAATAACACTGCTCATGGCAACTATGACAAATGCAAAAGTGAGCAAATACGGTACACGAACCAAGCAAGATTTTTGAGAGAGAGTTTTCACATCCAAAACGTTTTCAAGAACAGTTTGGGGGGAATCCTGATTTCTATGTGAATGTGAACAGAGTACTAAACTTTGCAAATTGAAAGCGTTTTGCACTTCATTCACTCAGAATTTGTGTAGAATACAAATGCCTTTTAGCAATTCCTTGGTCAGTCAATTTGCAAGTTTAAACACAATAGAAAAACAAGGGGCACCTATTAAATTGGGAGTCTTGTGGCTCCAACTGAAGGCAGAAACTAAGTCTGAATCACTAAAAAACGATTCTATGGATCCCACACAGACTAAATACCGATAGTTCAGGTTAATTCAAACATTCTTATACTCACTTTTATACTGTGAGTCCCTCCCCCATGGGTTGTGGGTATTCCTAAAAATTATCTGTCCGGTGCTCACTGCAGCACTGGGAATCAAGCGGCACCTCATTGATCAGGCCCAACAAGGTTTAAATCAGACTAGAGTTGCTTGTGTTCCTGTTCAAAAGATGCGTGGCCTGACTGCTCAGGCTGCACTGGTGCTATTAGTGCAGGACAGAGTCTAAATTGCATATCGTCGGTACGCTTCTGTGATAGCACAGACCACCTAAAGAACAATGGTTTGTTTGATTCATTACCAGATTAATTTGTTTGATTTGTTACCAGTGGTTCAGATTAAGTCAAGTGTTTTCATCCATCAGTTGCATTCCTTCTAAGCCCGAATCAAACATCCTCTTTTAAGAACTGTGCTCGCCCCCGGGATGAAAAGGAAGCCATTTCAACAAATGACAAAAGCCTAAGCATGGGCGAATTTTGCGAATTCGCAATTTGCGAATTTGCGAATTCGCGATCCGCAAATTTGCGGATTCGCGGATTTTGCGGATTGTGTGGGTAAAGGCCGGGCGGGAAAACGGTGCACATCGCTAGTGTGAGGGGCAGGGCCAAACGGGCGAGGCTTATATGCGAGTTCACATGCCTCTTGTGTGCTTAAAAGGACAGGCACGGATCAGAGAAGCTCGTGGTCACAGGAACTGCACAGGGATTGAGCTTGTGAAAGTCAATAATGCAAAGGCCTCCATCAAGCATCAAAGCTAATTTTCGACGATAGATATGGGGAGAACGCACACCTACCCAGCCTCGACAAAACACACATTTTTGGGGGGGCTGATTAACTTTGGCATCACACCAAAGAGCGCCGGGGTCCCTCGAGTGAGCTGTCCATCAAGTGGGTAAAGGGCGCGAAGACGGTGCACACCACTAGTGTGTGGGGAGGGGCCAAACGGACGGGGCTTATATGCGAGTTCACATGCCTCTTGTGTGCATAAAAGGACAGGCACGGATCAGAGAAGCTCGTGGTCACAGGAACTGCACAAGGATTGAGCTCGTGAAAGTCAATAATGCAAAGGACTCCATCAAGCATCAAAGCTAATTTTCGACGATAGATATGGGGAGAACGCACACCTGCCAAGCCTCGACAAAACTCACATTTTTGGGGGGGCTGATTAACTTTGCCATCACACCGAAGAGCGCATGGGTCCCTTGAGTGAGCTGCCTGCCAGTGCCCATCATCCTGTAACAGGAAGCAGTAATAGATAAAATAAAGCAGGTGCTCGAGCACCTGCTTTATTTTATCTATTAGTGCTTCCTGATGAAGCTAATTTAGTAACTATTTTAGAATGGCGCTGGCAGCTTGCCGGCGCCATCCTAAAATAGTTACAAGTTCAACAGGCTTGAACTTTTGCCCCCCAAATCCGCCGCTTGCGGATTTCCGGTAAATTCGCGGGAGTTCGCGGATTGCGGATTTACCGAAAATCCGCAAAATCCGCAAGCGGAACGGATTTTGCGCTCACCCTTACCAAAGCCATTATCAAGGTATTCAGACTAGCTTTCTAATCTGCATAAACAGGGGCGTAGCTTGACCTTTGGAGTGTGTGTCGCCTCAAGGCAGCCACATGTAAGAGGGGGTGCTGGCAATTCCTGCGATTGCCATTAGGGTGACCAACTGGCATGGGTGCAAATTCAGGCAGTAAGGGACAATATTTCAGACAAAATTCAGTACAGAAGGCCAAAATTGAGGGCAAAACTTCGGGACAAAAGGTACTTTTTACAGACACATCAGGTGTGTTTTGGCAGGCATGTAGCATTGAGAAACTGTGCAGGTCTTTTTGTGGTATTTAATACTATAATAATCTATGTATATTGTTACTGTACTGGGTTGTCCAGTCTGATATTTTGTTTACAACTCATGGTCTTGAGCAGGAATGTTTGGTAAGAGAAGTGGTCAGAAAGATGTGCTCGGATAGACTTTATTACTAGCATCTCATATCTGAGTGCCATTGAACTAAAGGGAGGAACCCATTATAGGGAATGCATTATGGGTGTTTTAGCAAGTGGAACTTAAAATATGGACTCTGACTTTGCTTATGGGGGCTTCGCAGAGAGTTGCACTAGCTGACGAAAGTCACAAAGGTGCTTTACCCTGCAGCTTTCTTACAGAGGGCACTGTTGATACACTATTACATAGTTTATTTTTAATGCCTTGCCTATTGCTATAAATACAACATACATCTCAAGCACAGCTCGTGGCACTATGCGGCTCTCCCTAAAACCTTACACCTAAAACAAAACATACAAACATTTACAATTGCTAAAGTAATATTCATGTAGCAGTTGTTTGTCACTCAAATTTTCATATCCATGATGGATGGATCCCACACATAAGCACACAGCAAATACAGACTAGTAACACATAGGCAAGGGAGTAGCCGGAACATTTAAATACCACCCACTTTGAAAAAAAGCTCTTATGGCACCAAGAAAGCAAAGTAAGTCATCACAACCCTCCCCAGAAGAGCTCACTTGTTCAAGGATCTTGCCATTCATCCTTCCATCAAATCCACCATTTCAAATGTACATTCTGTCATCTATTAATTCTTCTATCCATCATTCAGTCTGTCACCATTCATTCTGTCCTTCCATCTGTGTGCCCATCCATATCCAGACCTTTTCAACCATTTGCAAACCTATCCATCATCTATCCTTCCATCCATCATTTCACTCATCCATCCCTCCATCTCTCCATCCAAGCTTTTACTCATCCATCCATCATCCATCCATCCATCCATCCATCCTTTCACCCAATCCATCATGCCACTCATCCATCCACTTTTCCACCCATCCATCCATTCACTCATCCATTCAACCATTTACAATTTCACCCAAGCCATCCTTTATCTCATCCATCTACTCTTACACCCATCCATCTACTCATCCATCCAACCATTTACCCTTTCACCCATCCAGACGTCCTTCCACTTACTCATCCATCCACCCGTCACTCCTCCGTCCACCCATTCAACTTTTCACTCATCCATCCATCCTTTCTTCCAGCTCTCCACCATCCCTTTCACTCATGCATGCATTCTTTCACTCATCTATCTTTACATCCTTCTTTTCATTCAACCAGGTACCCATTCACCCATACTTTATGCCAATCCCTCATCCATGCTTTCACCCACCCATCCATCCTTTCTCTCGCCATTCCCCTTTTACTTAGCCACCCATCCTTCTATCCACCCTTCATCCCTTCACCCACTCATCCATTTACTCATCCACTCACGAATCCATCCTTTGCCTCAATCTCTCATCCATCCACCCATTCACTCACCCATCATCCACCCTTTCACTCATCCATCCATCCCTTTACTGATCCATCCACCCTTTTACCCATCCATCTACCCTTCCACCCATACATCATCTATTTACCCTCATCCATCCTTCCACTCACTCATCCATCCATCCTTTCTCTCATTATCCATCCATTGACCCTTTTACTCATCCACTCATCCTTTCACTAATCCAGCCATTTACCCATTCCTTCACCTATTCACTCACCCACCTTTTCACATGAATTATGAAATCAGCCTTTGTCTACTGAGTTGCAGCCAGAAGAGGACCATAAAGAACTTCACCCTTGCTGTAGTTCCTAAATCAAGGGGTGGTGTGGAGGAGGATTCACTATGCCCCTGCGTATAGGCAATCTGAAAACTTGGAAGTCACGAGTCATGCATGATGCACAGTACCAGGACGTGAGGCGACTGTGAAATGGTGCTGTTTCCAGGGCTTTAAGTGGGGTGAAAAAACTGGGGGTCTCTCCAAGGGGTGTGTCTGATGTAATTGAGGGCGTGGCTTAAAACACCTAAGTTAAAAATATGCGCTGAGCATAAGGTGCTGCCCGACTGGTATTTTGCGGTTTCTATCATTGCACCCAATAACATTAGACCTACAACAAGCCATGAATATTGGCTTTGTCAATGGATGTTAGTTGCATAAAATAAATAGAAAAGCAGCAACTATGGCTTTGTTGTATATAATATTAAAAATGCTTCATCTCGGAAATGATGAGCCTGTATAAGAATTATAACCTCTTCTTTTCAACTTCTTTCGCCAGCTTCTTTTCATGAACTGACATATAACAGCATGGGCGTTTTTGAACATTTGTTTTGTACATTTCTTCCATCTAACGCTAACAAAATGCCCCGCCCTAGACTGCAGCAGGAGGAGGGCACCACATGCTGTAACAGCTCAAACTGGCCCATTGTCATTCTGTATGTGGCAAGCATGCAGAATGACAATGGGCGGGTGGGGCTGCTCTTGTGCTCCGAGGATGAGTGTGAGGCGGCCCCATCAGGGAGCTGAGGCCTTCCATAGGGAAGCAACTCTGCTCCCTGAAAGGCCCCAAAGTAAAGATAAAAGGCATCCGTAAAAGGGATATTGAGGGACAACGGACATGAGGTCTAAATTACACACGGTCGTGACATTTACAGAAGGTTGGTCACCATACTTGACGCCCCGCAATAGCCACAGGTATAAGTGGGGGGGGGGCACCCCTACACTCATGCAGAGCCAGACTGGCTACCGGGCGTATTTGGCATGCTGCTGAGCTGGGGGCTGATGTCACTGCGGTGGGGGCTAATTTCGTTGATGGAGACCTGCGTGTGCTTTGAAATAAAAAAGCAAACACGCAGGTTCCCATCAACAAAATCAGCCCACAGCTCGGCAGCATGCCAAAACGACTGGTAGCCAGTCCGGCCCTGCACTCATGCGCCCGGGGTGGACACCCCTGTTCGCTTCCACCCTTGTTACGCTAACCTGCCAACCTACCTGCAGTACTGCGCATGCAACTAAGCATGCTATGCATGAGGTACATGCATAGCATGCTTAGTTGCATGCGCAGTACTTTACGACTACATCCATCGAGCCTTCCTCACAGTAGGCTTTGCTTACTCAACCTGGCGTATGTCTGACTGAGCTGAGCTTTTAAAGGAGGACCAATCATTGATCGACTAATCAACACTCTCCTTTTAATCATTATACGGCGCAACCTAGCTTGATTCTTTCCAATTTCAAGGGTGTTAAAATATAGTTCCACTAGTGAAACATTATCAAGTTAATGATGCTGAAAGGAAAGCAGCTGAATATTTCTGTCATAATTATACCCGTCACGCTGGCCACGTTATCAGTGAAGGGTTTGTGAGCTGGTCACGCGGAAGCAAGCGCTGGATGACAGCTGCGTCATTGAGCGAGCGACAAATGCAATTTAAGGGCGAAGCATGTTAAGAGAAGGACCTTGCAAAGGCTACATGTTCAAGGACAAACAGGCAACCCCGATTGAAATATCTTTGACTGCGGTGATCAGACATCACACACAAACGTAATACAAGTATTTCTCTTTTCGTAGTGAAAGAATTAGCTCGAATGAAAACGCTTGAAATAAACAGCATATTATATGACTGAATTTTTAAAAAAGAGTGCATTTTATTTACTGGCCCTAAATCCAAACTTAGATGTAAACATGATTTTGATACAGAGTATTCAGCTAAGGAAGTTTGGAAATGTTTCTGTAACTTAAGGTTAAGAGATGAATTCGTGGCACCAGTTTTGCAGCCCTGGCTTTGCCTTTTTAAATCCTTTCTGCGGTGTGGTGTGGGGGGTGGGTATGGGGTTGGGGGGCCAATTGAACTGAAACTGAGTACAATTCCCAAAATGCACCATCTTGACTTCTAACGGTCTAGAAGCTGAAATTCCCTGTACATGGTGAAACCTAATATAACATGATGGTAGAAACGTACCTGCGGGTGAAAATATGAGATGAAGACAGGGCTTTAAGTGGGATGGGTCTCACCGGAGTTGAGCACCTGCAGTTTTTTTAAAGGGGGCCTCGAAACAGGTCTTTAGCGGGCTCTGTTCTGTGGTGGGCAGACCGTTTTTTTTGCAGACTGCGGTGGCAGCAGGCGCATGAATGTGCTCATGCTCACCCTGCTCACTTCTCACTAATGGATGTTACGGCATGATGCCATGGCAGTTGAGCGTTTTAGGGGAAGGGAAATTCTTTAAAAAGAGTCATTTTATCTCTGGATTTTTATTTTTTAGAGTTTTATATTTTTTTTATTTTAAATTTTTTATTGAAATACATGAGTGAGTAGGAAGTGAGTCATTATAACACATCACATGTACACTTGATAACAATTGATACAAAACCATGAAAAAGAAAAAAAATCAGCACACAGGAGTTAATAGCCATAAGACCTACGAATAACATAGGAGGCAAGTTAAATATTAAATCCAATAGTCATAAATTTGATTAATTACGATGGAAAAATAAAAAAAGTAAGGCTCTGGAGGATATAAGTGATTAACCACCAAGTATGGGATGGGGGATCAGATTACGGACTTGAGGTAAGAGGCAACACTGCCCCAGATTTGCTCGCCCAGCTTCTTTTTTCGATGCGCTTTAAGGGCATATAGGCTATGCATTGTATTGTATACTGCAACGAAACGTGCCCTCCATATTTCAAAAGTAGGCAGTTCCTGCTGTAACCAAAAGGAGGCTATAATAAGCCTATACACAGCTGTAGCTAAGAATATTAAATTAACATGTTGCTGTAATATACCAGTCGCTACTGACCTCATTTCTACACCAAATAAAATCTGTGTTGCACTTAATTGTAATGGAGTACCAATAATAGCAGATAAGCATTTCTCCACCTGTGTTAATAAACAGGTTAACGATGGACACCCAAAACAAATATGAAGATCATCCGCAGATGGATATCCACACCGGAAACCTTTCCCTATCGCATCCCCCTGCCATTTTGAGACGTTATCAGTTGTATAATATAAGATAAAAATTGATTTGAAGTGCTGTGCCGATAACTTTGCAGACAGGAATAAATTTATAGCCATTTCCAAAGAAATTTCTATCTGTATATCCTGCCTCCCCAATTTACACCCCCATTTAGAATTTTGTTGCTCTATATCGTTCACCTTAGTACCTAACATATGACCATTCAACACTCCTTTCTTTGCAGCTTTCATATTATCTTCTATCAAGGGAATCTTGAAAGATTCCCCCATTATTCGACAAATAATTCCTAATCTGCAAATACTTCACAAAATTCTCCCTGGAAAGCTGGTATTGTTCACGACGGAGTTCAAAAGATTTCATACAGCCATCACTATAAAGATCACCCACCACCCTAATCCTTTTTGCCTCCATCTATACACCACTCGATCCCATAAGTCAATTGGCAAAAATGTTGAGGATGCCAATGGTGTATACCAAGAAATTTTCTGCAAGCCAAACATTCCCCTTAATGTTCTCCAAGTCTTATATGCAGCCGCCAAAACCTTAAATCTTGTCCGTTTGCAATAACTCCACTCTTGGTACGGGAACAAACAATTTTTAGCCTTCACACCCAATACCATCTGATATATAGACAGATATTCCGCCATATTCACGGGGCCTGTCCCTGTTAGCAAAACATTCATACCATGAATCATGCAAGCGTAATAATACAGAACAAAATCTGGTACCGACCATCCACCTAACTTTCTTGGTAAAATCATATATCGCCCGGCACGACGGGCCTTGCCCCAGCCCACATAAAGCGTATACATAGCGCCTGAAGCTGTGCCAAACTTGCTTTAGGGATTTCTAGAGGGACACACCTAAAAAAATACAATATTTGCGGGAGTATCATCATTTTTAATAAACTGCATCGCCCCACTAAAGAAAGATGTAGGCATTCCACCTGGTCCAGCTGTTTCCTTAGCCCACTAAAAGATCCTCCCAATTTGATTTGACTAGCACCATTGTAGAAACCCTTAACTTGATTCCCAAATAATTAGCCTCTTCGCATACCCTCGGGTCAGAATACTTCGCCATATTGGCGCATAATAGCTGGGTTTTGGCTGCATTTAACTTGTAGCCAGAAACTGCACCGAACTCTGCAGCTAAATATTCAATCTCCTCCATCGCTACTGTTGGACTCGGCGTGACAACCGCAACATCGTCCGCATAGACGAGGACCTTGAACTGATAACTTTGTATAACCACAGGGCAAATCCTGGAGCTAGATTCCAGCATTCCTAAAAACGGCTCAATATATAATGAAAATAAAAGGGGAGAAAAGGGGCATCCTTGCCTAGTACCCCTCTGTATTCGAACCACCTCAGACTCGAGTCCCATGGTGCTGATGCGGAAAACGGTTGGTGATAAAGTGTCTGAAGTGATGTTATAAACTCAGGCCCGAAGCCCCTCCGCCTCATAACATCCCATAAGAAGCACCATGAGACCCGGTCGAAGGCCTTTTCGGCATCTAATAAAATTAAACATAATGCTCCAGAGTAACGTTAACAAAGTCAAATAAAGTAATCACCCGGCGGACATGATCCGCCGTTCCGCGATGCGGGATAAACCCATGTTGTATGGTAGAAACTAGTGCGGAGATAACAGCAGACAGCCTGTTAGCCAATATCTTCTAATAGATTTTCCCATCTGCATTCAAAAGCGAAATAGGGCGGTAGGAGCCCGGCATATTCGCAGGTTTACCTTTTTTATGAAACACCACTATAGATGCTTCATTCCAACTCCTGGGAGGAGCACCTTTCTGAGCCATTCTCATTGTCGCAAGAAGATCTGTTTTTAAAACAGAGAAAAACGTTTTATAGATTTCCAGGGGTAATTTATCTGGGCCTGCCGCCTTGCCCCTAGTCAGCCCATTAACTGCCAATTCTAATTCTTCTAACGAAATAGGAGCTTCTAAAATTTCTCCTTCTTCTGTAGGGAGATCTGCCGTACAATATTGGCTGATGAGTAGCCGCCCCGTCCACATCATATTCGTCTCTTTGATATAGGCTTCATAAAATTGTCTAAACACCTCTAGTATACCATTTTCATTATCTACGGAATTCCCACTCGAGTCTAATATGTTATTTATCCATTGGGCTGCTTCCCTCAGTTTTAATTTCTGGGCAAGGCATCTGCCACTTGCCTCACCATACTCATGGTGAATTTGCGGTTTGATAAAAAACTTGTTTGCAGTTTCCTGAGACCATTTAAGGTTTAACCTTGCTTTGACCCGTGCCACTGTAGTCATCAAGTCCTCTATATCCGCCCGGACCGTATGCCCTGCACCAATGATTCTTCAGCCTTTGTCAGCTCTTGATATAACTCTTGAATTTTTACCACCTGCTGTTTTTGATTATATAGGCCAAAGCTCAGGGCTTCTCCTCTAAATTCAGCTTTAAAGCTATCCCAAACACAGCCCACACTGCTAGTTCCACGGTTATTATTAAAGAAGGTTACAATCCATTGTTTCATATATTCAGTGAATTGCTGCTCCAATATTAGTTTGCGATCGAAAGAAAACCCCCTTGGTCTAATAGCTGTTACTATACCAGCTATTGAAAGAACTACCGGCCCATGTTCGGATGTGATTCTTGGATAGACCTGGATAACAGCCTGTTTCAATAATGATTCAGAAGTGAAAAAATAATCCAGCCTGAGTAATTTGCGATGAGGAAAAGAAAAAAACGTGTATCCTGGAGCCACCCCCCTTAAGAAAGCCCAGACATCCACCAACCCATGTGCCATCATTAATGCCTGCAATGCCTTGAAAACTTGTGGTGTCCTACCACTATATCTTGCTTTTTCATTACATAGGATATTAGGGGCTAGATTTATATTTAAATCCCCGCACAAGATCAGTGGCGTGGGCCAGGTAGCTAACTCCACATTTAAAAACTCTAACGTTGATGATTCGTCAAGATTAGCCCCATAAACAACACAAATCGTAAATGTTACAAAACCGACAACACATTCTGCAATTGCCCACCTACCTAAATCATCAGCTAAGATTTTACCTGTGTTGCCAATATGCTTCTTCCCCAGAATTGCCACCCCTCTAGCCGTACCCGAATATTTAGTGCAGGCAATAAGGTTGAATCCCAATTCTTCAAACATTCGGCGCTTTGACCATATCAAATGAGTCTCCTGTAGACATATTATATCACAATAAAGAACTCGTAATTCCTGCGCTACCCGGCGTCTTTTATCTACTGAATTCAACCCCCTGACATTCAATGTGCCTATCCTAATACCCCTACCAGCCATTTAACTATATCAAATTTCACTAGGCTAGCTCCACGTGCTGACTGAAAGAAAATAATGTCTTCACCACACAGACTCACTTCCATCCTATACTCATGTATTGTTTTCTGTTCCCCCCCTCCCAGCAAATGCCCCCCACCCCCTCCCCGTACCCATAGCGCCCTTCCCCGCCCACCCCCAAACCCACCACCCAATGTGAGGCTTAAGGACCATGTCCTCAGCGATGTCAAAGTGCTTTGTCCAATACCCCCCCTATTTGACTCCCCCTGCCACAACACTGGGTCTCTATCTCCCTTAACAAAACTGCTAGCCTGACATCAGGCCCTAAAAAAAAAAATAGCATAAATTCTGCTACCCTCTCTTTGCTCCAGTTGCATTTCAACTGCAAATTCGAAATATCGTATACCTTTAACATAACTTGGCAAGATACATCCTACATATAACATCCTTTTGCGTTTATATTTATCCTAGTTATCTTATATTCACATTTTCACAATTAGCAAAAGGGAAAACAGAAGATTCGAACAATATCTCTGAGAGAGAAGCGAAAAAAAGTTACTGGGAGATAGAAATAACACCTGTAAATGACAAAAACCAAAAAGGTGATTACACCTTCCCACCCATAGTAACACTTAGTGCACCCAATATAAGGTCTGCCGCCATATATTCATTATGGCTATACAACATGTGCTATATGCTTTTAGTTTTTAGAGCTCTTATCCAAATCCTTCAGGTAGTCCTGTGCAACCATGCCAGATGTAAAGTACCTAGTTTGGCCTTTAAAAATAATCTTTAATTTAGAAGGGTTGAGCAAGAAGACTTGGGCCCCTTTTGCTTGGAAAGGTGCAATTAATTTCCGGAGTTGCCATCATTCGTGCACCGTTGCAGGACAGAAATCCGGGCGCATAAAGAATTCACATCCCATGCCACACCGTTTTTTTCTCCGGGCGAGCCAGATCATAAAGCGCCTCTCGCAGCAGATAATTATTCAAACATATTAGTATCGCCCTAGGATAAGAGTTCTGATCACCTTGCCGTTCTTTCCCCCGTTGGCGCACCAAGAATGGAAACCTATGTGCCCGTATCACTTCCAGGCACTCAATTCTGGAAAAGCTTCCTTGAACAGCTGAACAATAAATTTACGTGGATCTGCCCCTTCTTTTGTCTCAGTTATTCCCAATACGCGCAAATTATTGCGGCGTGCGCAGTTCTCTAAGTTCGTAAGCTTTCAGTCCATGTCTGAACTAGATTTTTGCAAGGTCTCTATAGCTGACTGTTGCTTGACCAAACAATCCTCTGCGGAGGAAACTCTCTCCTCTGCCGCTACCCCCCGGGAGGTTACTTCTGCACAAGTCTTCACCAACCGTCGTACTGTATTCTGGAGTTTCCTTACGGCCACTTGTGCACGTAAGCCTTCAGCTTTTGTTTCGCTGCAATGTGCCATTATGCTTTTATAAATCAGACCAAGAGTGATCGAGTCCTCTTCCAGATCCTCATCCAGGTTAGGCTGCACCAAGGGTAGTCTCCGATCATGCTCCAGTCCTTCACAGACCTCCACAGTCTTTCTTGCTGTATCGTGGGACAAAGACTGCTCAAACTCATTGCCTTCCTCGTCCTCCGGCAAGTCCCCCCAGTCCCCTAAGTTGCTAGAACTATCCAAATCGTGCTCCTTATCCGATACAGTCGTTAAATCCGACATAGAGTAAAATTTACCGTCTGAACCAGCATACTCCGACTCCGTGCCCTTTTCCATGCCCAGAGTAATGGCTTCAGTACTCTATCCTGGCAGTGAGCCGCTGTTTTCCGTAGCCGTCACCATTGCTGGTACAGTTATTAATGCTGCATTACCTTCCTTCCCTGCCATAGCTTCATTCCCCCCACCTTGATCCCCTGAAACCAAGACCGGAGATGCTCCAGTAGTAGCACTCCCAACTTCCAAAAAGTTCTCGTGTTGGGCACCAGGGGCTGCCTCAGTGGTTTCTCCCTCGCCTTCAGGCTCGGACTCGGACTCGGACTCCAGAATCGGTTTTGCTTTTACTCCATGCTTTTTACTGAAAATTGCCGGCACAGTCCTTTGCTTTGGAGGGGTACCCTGGTACTGCTGCACTGCCAAGTTCTGACTCCGACTCTGGCGGATTCCCTGAATCTGCGAAGCTGTCGCAGACCCAGTCTGGGTGTTATCATCTTCAAAGCACACTGCAGTACTATCAGCTCTACTGCCATTATCCCTAACTGATTTACAAAAAGGGGGTGGTGATGAACAGAGTGTCTGAGTTAAACAGACCACTCTTACCCAGTCCAAAGATCAGGGCTTGATCCATCACCGTTATTTATCTCACTGCTCCATCCCAGCTCAGAACCTGGCTATATGCAAATCAGTCTGTCCCTGGCCCAGTGCATCATGGGAACAGGGCAGACTAAACTACCAAGCCAATTCTTCACCAGAAAGGAGACAAGCTACCGGGGACCGGTTTCTGGCATTTCAGCCTTCTTCGGCCCGGCTTGCTTGAATCCTGATGGAGCAGTGAGAAAGGGACTCATGTCTGAGTATACCCTGCCACACCTATAGTGGCCAAAAACGATTTACAAAAAGGGGGTGGTGATGAACAGAGTGTCTGAGTTAAACAGACCACTCTTACCCAGTCCAAAGATCAGGGCTTGATCCATCACCGTTATTTATCTCACTGCTCCATCCCAGCTCAGAACCTGGCTATATGCAAATCAGTCTGTCCCTGGCCCAGTGCATCATGGGAACAGGGCAGACTAAACTACCAAGCCAATTCTTCACCAGAAAGGAGACAAGCTACCGGGGACCGGTTTCTGGCATTTCAGCCTTCTTCGGCCCGGCTTGCTTGAATCCTGATGGAGCAGTGAGAAAGGGACTCATGTCTGAGTATACCCTGCCACACCTATAGTGGCCAAAAACGATTTACAAAAAGGGGGTGGTGATGAACAGAGTGTCTGAGTTAAACAGACCACTCTTACCCAGTCCAAAGATCAGGGCTTGATCCATCACCGTTATTTATCTCACTGCTCCATCCCAGCTCAGAACCTGGCTATATGCAAATCAGTCTGTCCCTGGCCCAGTGCATCATGGGAACAGGGCAGACTAAACTACCAAGCCAATTCTTCACCAGAAAGGAGACAAGCTACCGGGGACCGGTTTCTGGCATTTCAGCCTTCTTCGGCCCGGCTTGCTTGAATCCTGATGGAGCAGTGAGAAAGGGACTCATGTCTGAGTATACCCTGCCACACCTATAGTGGCCAAAAACGATTTACAAAAAGGGGGTGGTGATGAACAGAGTGTCTGAGTTAAACAGACCACTCTTACCCAGTCCAAAGATCAGGGCTTGATCCATCACCGTTATTTATCTCACTGCTCCATCCCAGCTCAGAACCTGGCTATATGCAAATCAGTCTGTCCCTGGCCCAGTGCATCATGGGAACAGGGCAGACTAAACTACCAAGCCAATTCTTCCTCAGCATCGAGGTCCACCCCTCTAACCATAAGGCTACATCCTCTCCCTTCTCTTTTTGAAACTCAGGAGCAGCAACATTGTCGTGGTGTCACCAGAGCTTGAAGTGGAAGCTTTCTCAATATTATATACAAGCTATAGTTGCTGCTTATTTATCTTATGCAACTAAAAACCATTGACAAATCCAATAGTCCTAACTTGTAGGTATGATGTTACTTGTTGTATCATATATCTGGTTGCAATGACAGAAACAACAAAATACAAGTCAGGAGACACACTATGCTAAGCTCAGATTTTTAGCTTATATGTTTTTAAGCCACGCCCTTCATTACATTGGCCACGCCCCTTTGAGAGACCCCAGAAGTTTTTTCATCCCAATTAAAGCCCTAGATGAAGAAGCTTGTCATGGTTCTCCTAAATTATGTCTATCGTTAGCTGATGCCACCCAAGTCACTCGTATGCTTGTTGCAGTGGGGGGCTACGAGTACCAGGATCAGTAGGGGCAGGAGGAGGTCCTCGACTTTCACAGTGCCTGCCCTTTATCAGCCAGTGCTATATAGCGCACAAACTCTTCCCATGGTGCGGGACACTTGTTGCACCAGGGGACTGAGTCCCAGGAACACCAGGGGCAGAAGGAGGCCCTTGACTTTCACCACACCTGGATTTTACCAGCCGGCACAGCATAGCACACAGACTCTTCACATGGCACAGAACTCTTGTTGAAGTGAGGGACTACAAGTCCCAGGATCACTAGGGGTAAGAGGAGGCCCTTGACTTTCCAGCACATGCACTTTATTGAACAGTGCCATATAGCACACTGACTCTACCCGCAGGATGTCTGTTGCAGCGGGTAACTACCAGTGCTTGCAATGGAGTAATAGTACAGGAACTATGTACCAGAGTACCTGCTTGTTTCTGGAAAGTTCCTTACTCTCCAATTAAAAGCATTAAGTTTCTCTTGAGAAGTGCCTCTTAACATTAAAAAGTACTGGTACTCCGTCCCGGACAGTACCGGCCCATTTAAAGCAAGGTGACTACGAGTCCCAAGATCACCTAGGGCAGGAGGAGTTCCTTGGCTTTCACCTCACCTGCACTTTATCAGCCAGCACTATATAGAGCACAGACTCTTCCAGAGGCCCGTGACGCTTACTGCAGCGGAGGACTACGAGTCGCACGATTACCAGTTGCAAGAGTAGGCCCTTGAATTTCACCACACCTGCTATATAGCGCACAGACTCCTCCCGCAGATTGCTTGTTGCAGCAGGGGACTACGAACTCCAAGATCACATGGGGCAGGAGGAGGCCCTTGGTGACTTTCACCGCACATGCACTTAATCAACCAGCGCTAAAGAGCACACAGACTCTTTCCATGGCGCAGGACGCTTGTTGCAGCGGGGAACTATGGGTCCTAGGAACACCAGGGGCAGGAGGAGGGCCTTGACTTTCACCGCACCTGCACTTTATCAGCCAGCGCTATATAGCGCCCAGACTGTTCCAGCTGCCCAAGACGGATGCGTGGCGTGGCGTGCCATGACGAAGCCTGGGCCAAGCATGGGCCAGTCCTGTGCCAGTCAGTGGCAGGAACAGTCTTTGCAGAGCCATCCCCCTTGGCTCTGTGTTTATGATGGGGTTGGTTCTTTTGATAAGCCTTTCAGATAAGACATTTTTAGGTTTCACCAGCACACTGCTTGCGCTGTGCTTGAGAAATCTATTCTTTTTAATACAACTTAAAAGGGACCCACATCCCGCCTCCTCTCTTTCTTGGCTTCTCATTGGCTCCTGCACATGCCACTTACCCATCCATCATTTTTATTGGCGGTAGCATTTTTCCTGGATTTACCAATGCTTGTTTCTCTTTTGCTCTCTTATCAGTTTACTGTTACCGAAATACTGTTAACACACACTTTGGTTGAACTATATTTTCATAAAGTTTTACCTTTTACTCTTGCGGCATATTTATCACCTGGAGTGATTTGCATTGAATCACAGGATGTTGCGCAGTGTTGCCCAGACTCGAACCGGAATCCCCAGCTCTCAAGTCAGATGCTCTAGCCACTCCACCACATTCTCTCTACTCCAGTGTTATCTGTCAGGGAGCTCTTTCCTTCTGCTAGTCGATGATTGATTAAAACAGCTCTTTATTCATTACATAGGTGAGACCGATGTATTAGCAATGCTTGTTATTCTTGCTCCCAATTGCTTGCTGCTTTACATTGACTCTGTGCTATGGTGGGACCAAATCCCCCAGCTTCCTGGACATAAAGTAAGATCTGTAACAGGAATGTGGGGAGAGTGTCAGGCACCCAGACCTTTGGGGCATGATGTATTTCTTTTGATTTTGTTTAATTGCAGCACTTTGGAATCATTGAGATTTAGTCTCGGATTAGGGCTTGTGTGGTTGGGTGAGGGTTGAACACAGCTGATAAATGCCATAGGAGTATCCTTTATTTCCTAAATAAAGCAAAGGGATCCCTCAAAGAGGAAATTGCCTGTGTGGAGGATGAACTGGCCACGATCCAATGCAAGCCAAATTCAGTTCTGGGGTAGGGGCTCCTCTATTCGCACACCCATGCAGCCCCTCTCTATGACTAACTCTCCTGAGAGGGATCTTTTGGACCCCTTTATTAAACACCCTCACAAGATTTGGCACCTGTTAATTGTACCAAACAGGCAAAAGTAATGAGGGAGCGGGCCAGACCAAAAAACAAAGAATTGGGGGCACCTCACAAACTCAAACTGGGCACATAACGACTCCGGTGCAACAAAAAGGGGTCAATGCCTCCCGAGTCAACCGCAGCTGTAGAACCCTGTGCTCACCTGGATTCCTTTTTTAAACTAGAATGGCTCATTATGTCTTTTGATGGCTTGGCGACTTGTATCCCCATGTTGGAACAATGTATGAGTAACGTGGCCTCAATTCATTCACTTTTGGCCACTCCTAATAATTTCGGTGTCATCTGATAATTCGGTCATTAACCTAGGCTAGATTACCACCTCATACAATTGTCCCTCAACCTACACATCTAGGAGAAGGGGACCAGTGGTCAGCTCTGTCACCCCCTCACTAACTATGATCCCAGCACCCTTTCCCCACCTGCCCTTCCACAGCCTGTGTCCCAGCCATGAAGGGTGCCCAACCTTATTGATCACTAAAACCCCTCGATCAGAATCCATCTTTAGTTTACCAGCAGACAGGGAGTGGGTGTTCCAAACCTGCAGACCCACTAGTGAGGACTTTTCCTTGCAACATAGTGATTCAGCTTCAACCGATTGCTACTCCTCATGTCTGGGTCATGACTCATGTTCCTCCTCTTAAACAAGAGGTCTCTGAGATTAACCAACAACTTAAAAATAAAGTAACTCATTGGCTGTCCTGCAGAGTCAATCTAGTCCATTCCTTTGTTAACAAAATCATGGTGGCACGAATAGTGGGTTGGATAGGCCATTCCAATAAAAATTTTGCTGGCAATTTAAACAGAATCACTCATGGTTTTGTCTTTAGCAGCAATACCACCCTGCTCTTCTTTGGGTTTCTTTTATTAATCCTCTGCTTCGAATTTTAAGAAGAGGGGTGGAGCAAGAGTTACAACTGTCACCCAAGAGCAGTATGCGCATCGTCTCTACCAGCAGGTTTAGGTTCTTAGCCTACAGTTGAGGAATTGTTTTGAGACCATCAGCAAGTTAGATACCCAAGATTGGCTTGCTCCTAGGCTAGACAACCTCACCACGCACATTCAGTCATGTCCTAGTAGTACCAGTGATGGAGCAAGGATTCGCACATAAAGCGACTTGCTCGTATTCATGAACCTCGACTAACCCTAACTATGTAATCAACCCGTTTTGTCTTACTAATCTGCCCTTGTACGACATTTGGGTGTCCGAGAGACGCTTGCTTATGTGTTTATTAACCCTAATACGCTTGCATAATAAAATGGCTGCTGCTAAGCGGGAATTTAGACTGCGCATGCGTCGGTCATAACCATGTGACATGATGTATTCAATGTCTTGGCGGGAAAACTGTCGCGCATGTGCAATAAAACTAAGATGGCTGCTCTGTGTTCTCACATGCTCAAAGCTTGCTTGCTGCTTTCGCAAAGCTGTCCGTTCTGCATAATCAATAATGCTTCCGTTATTATAAAATAATGGGTGTGGTATAGAAATTCATGGTATACAGTGAAATCATTTATTCTATGTTCTAAAACTGTTTCTTTTCCATTTCATGTACACTTCGAAACTTGGCCCATTGTATTATGCTGTACCCCATTTTGAATGAAACTGCGTCTGCGTGAGATCTGCGAGTCTCCAGAGCAGATGACCTTTGAATCTCCGCCAAGGAGCTGATTGACTGAGAAGATCCTCCTGGGAACCTCACCTCACGAACTCTAAACGAATACAATGTATTTGTAAATAGAACATTTGTTGTTATAGGCAAGAATATGTCATGAGAACCTGGAATTTAAGGGGCGGGTACAGAAAATGAATATTAAGCCTGAGAAAGTCTAAAATGTAGGTGGTGTGATGACCTAACCTCCTCCTTTGTCCAATCAAAATTGGGGATCTTTACACTTGCAACATTGGGGGGTGGTACATTGACCCGAAAAACAGTATAACTAGCGTAGGTTTAGCTAGAGAAATTGTCCGACTTGTCCGAATAGCTGACCTGTCACTGACCCAACGCACTCTATAGGTGACTGATACAGAGAGCTGCGGAGCACTCTGTTGGGAGGTTCGAGAAACCCATTCCGGGGTTTTGGCAAATTGAAAGTGCTGGTGAAGCACTTTGCTGGGAGGTTCGAGAACCCAATTGGGGTTATTGGCAGATTCCTTGCAGAGAGGGAGTAGCGCAGGCATTGCAACCGAAGCTGCAGGTGTTGATCGTACCCTTTGGTGAACCCGGTCCTGATCCAAAATTTTGGGGTTAACCTGTCCTAATTGTCCATGAGCTGTACCTGCTCGCACCTAAGTCCTTGGGGTTCTTCCTGTCTTTTCCAACTGACCCTTTGCCAGGGTTGGTCTTCATTCTATCCTAGGTAAATATCAAGTCGGTGTGGGTGATTTGCTTATCTATAGTTGCATTCCTAAATTCTCGAATATTGCAAAGCCTAATTGCATAAGAACCTTTTCTCCCCTATCCCTTGGTAATGAGATATTCATGTATTGCTGATTCCACTTTTCAACCCACCTTTAGTCAAAGCTAAATCGTTTTCTACTTTAGTATATGTTCCTTATTCTCCCCCTCCCTTTTAGGAGATAAGCTGAATTAATAGCATAATCCTAATCTTACCTTCCCTGTAGTAATAAGTTTCTTCTTCAACTGTCATTTTAATTGCGAAAGTCTTTGGGTTTAGTATGTTCCCTTTCTTTACCCTCCTTTAGTCAATGTTGCGAAAGATTGTTATCTAAATATAGCATGTTCCTTGTTCTTACCTTCCTTTTCTTCAAAACTATTAAATGCTTAGCATAATCTATCTCTTGCATAGTTATACATTACTCATGATTTTGATTATAGATAGCTTAATATGTTTTAATCTTATGCTCATGACATATGATGATGATGATTAGATAAAGTTTTGAACCTACCCAGAGTCTGTGGTTATTTCATATTTCTCAAATGTTTATAAATGTTCTTGACTATCTGATATTTGACTCAACTCCCTGATCCAGTGTGTTTAGGTTCCTAGTATCCATTTGCTAGGTTGTAGTTATAGGAATTAGTAGTATAGAGAATCTCAAGTTATTCTGATAGTAGAGTGTGAGTTACCTAAGTGATGTTAAGGTGTATTTAAACATTATGGGCCCAGGTGAGTATTAATAAACATTTGCTAGCTGGGTGACCTGCGGGCTCTATCAGTATACTTTTCTGGTAGCAGAGCTATGGTTAGGGATTAGTTAAAGTTAGGTAGTTAGTTAGTTAGTAGGTTAAGATTCATATTTCATTGATCGATCAAATGTGTTATTATCAAATGTATTATTATTGAAATATGTTACTATTGAAATGTGCTATTATTGAAATGTTTATTTGATGCTGCTATATTGAAATATATGTACTAACTACAATTGTGCGTCTCTGTTATATGTTTGTCTGGAATCCCCGGGGCCAGAATAGCGGGTGGTAATAGAAGCCACATCGCAGTGAGGTCACTTACTCGAGGAAAATTAGTGCATGTTTAGGCAGAACTGGAAGCACTAATTAGGGTTTTCTGTATGAATGGTTGAATAAGTGATAGCAACGAGTTCGCTGCAAAACTTCTATTGTGATATAACCTAGTAAGGGTCACACGGAAGGAGTAGCAGGTTCGTCGGAGCTTGTTTGATAGCAAAAGGATTCACTGGTGAAACTTTAGACTTAGTATATATCCCAGAGTGGATGAGTTGAGGGAGTAGCAGGTTCTCTAATGCTTGTGTGAAGGATAGGCAGAAGGGATCTATCCGCAGTATATGAAAAGCAGACAGAAGAGGTTTACTTGTAGTGAAATAAAATCTTTCCTTTCTAGACACTCGAGTACAGTGGTTTTACGTTGTAAATTAAATAAAGCACTTGCACTTTAAAGAAAGAAATTGAGTTTCCGCTACCTTGTGAAGGAGGGAGTCAGTTGCGGAGCTGCGCGGACGTCACTCAGTGCCGCACTGGTATTGGTCGAAACAGCGGGCATGTAGCTGAGATAGTATTGTAAAGGAGGGGTGACCGCACGAGTGTGAGAACTTGACTCACGAGAAAAGCCGCGCATCCATTGGTTGAAATTATTTGCAACCACAGTATTGATTGGTTGTCGAGAAAAATAAGACGCGCTAGTATTGAAAGTGATTTTGTAAACAAGGAAAACTTGAAGAAAGTATATGTGGTATCCAACTTATCCAGAAATTAGACCAGATCCCAGATACCAGGGGTTTGCTTTTGAACAGTCGATACGAGGTAGACCTCGCAGAATGTACGGAAGCAAGAGAAAAATGACTTTAGTAGACAAAGTTAAAAACTATTTCAAGAAAGACAAGCCAATTTAAACTAGAGAAGGAGTTATTATTCCACCACCAAACACTCCCGCATCTTTCATGATGTTTGACAGAGGTTACCATTCTGGTGTGTGGTTAGAAAATAGGGTTGAATATACCAAAGATGACGGAATTTTAGCATTCCCTTCAAACTGTACCTTTAACGGAAGAATTTTGTTCAACCTGAGAACCCAAATGAATGATTTACATCCCAGACCTAGATTGACACAATATGAGGCGTTAGAGGAATGGGAAATGGAAGCTTTTGAGCGGGACAGACCAAGAATTGACAAAGGGTTAAGTAAGTTTTACCCAATGGTTAAAAGAGATACCAAAGAAAAAAGAATGAAAGAATGGAGACAGAATATGCTAGTGGAAGGACTTTACCCAGTACTGACAGTAGAGGAGCCTGTGGGAGGTAAAAAGACTGAGAAAACTAGAACTTTGATGACTACTGGTGATTCTGATGATGATTACCTGGAGGATTTATTAATGAGAAATCCACCACCATATAGTGAAGAAACGAGAATAGTAAACCCAAAAAATCCGTTCTTTAGGCCTCCCTGTAATGAGGGGTCAAGCACCTCAAATCCGACTGCTCCGTTTTTTAGGCCCTCCTGTAATGAGGGGTTGAGCACATCAAATCAGACTGCTCCGTTTTTTAATCCACCTTTAATTCCGCAAGTGATTCATGAGACCTCCCTTGAGAAGGTATTACAAGAAAGAGAAATAGAAGCTTTAAATAAGCAGAGGAGTGAATTAATTCAGAAAATATCCCAGTTAAATACAAGTCCTGAGGCTTTGACAATTCCAGTAACCATTGGCCCAGTTGTTCCATTTTACGGAGATAAACAAGTTAGTCCAAAAGCTCCAGTTGTAACGACATCAGTAGTACAGCCAAGAAAAGAAACCCTGATAGTAGATGATCAGGCAAGCAAATGTGAATCAGTGATTTCCTTAATGGATTTACCAATACGAGAGCCTGAAAGTGGTTCCATGAGAAAAACCACTCCTGTACCTGCAAGGGAAGTACAGATAGAGACTTCATCAGGTATGAGAAGTGCCACTGTAGTAACTCCTGAAGAAATGGAGAGATGGACCCGGGAAATAGAGAGAACTAAACCGCAGCCCAAGCCATTAGACATATTTAAATTAAGAATTGAAATAGAAGAATTGATGAATGGAAATGTGGGATTGGAAAGGTTGAATACCCTTAGTGAAGACGAATTGCAGTTTGTCTGTAAAGCATCACTAGAAATACAAGGGTGTTTCACGAAAAATGTATGGATATGGCAGCCAGCATGGGAATCGACATTGGCAAATCTAAAGTATTGCAGAAACCCTATCGAGTAGAATTCTCTGACAAAGATTTAGAGTACATGAATGTGTCAGGGAAAAAGGTCCAGATTAGAGAGCTGTTTAATTTAATGGAAAAATGCAGTGGCGTAACACAAGCCCACGCAGCCCCCGCGTTGCGGGGGGGCCACGTGCTCCAGGGGGCCCCGACCCCCTCACTGTAATGCATAATTGATTTGAATCATGGACTGTGCGCACTGCGCACGCCCGCCATTTCCCGCGCCCGTCATCTTTAATAAATCAAATGGTGGTGCTGCTGCGCATGAAGGCTCTGCCAAAATGTTGCGGGCGGGGGCCCGGCCGGGGCCCCTGAGAGTCTTGGAAATGGTGTGGGGGCCCCGGCTGGGGCCCATGATTGAGGCACTTAAAAAATGATGTCTGGGCCCCGGGGCCCTGAGGCTCATGAGGACTGGTGCGGGGGCCCCGGCCGGGGCCCGTGAAGCTGGCAGCGGCTCTTAAGGAATAGTGCGGGGCCGCCCCTGAGCAGGCTCTTTAGTCTTTAAATCAATCAACAGTACCGGAGTACATTCGGAGAGAGCAGGGTCCGTCTGGGACATAGTTTTAAAACTACGCTCTTGGCGCCTGCTCTCGCCTCATAAATTAAATGGTGCTGGAAGTTAAGTTAGTTACTCCTGAGGTGGGCGGGCCGCGGTGGGAGCACTTGGAAGTTTTCAAATTTGTTACTTTCATTTTTGCGGCAGCCAGTACAGTGCGTCATCACCACTGCCCTGCGACGAGACGGGAACTGGTTGGAAACGTGAGGTCGCATTATAGACTGACACGGTGTTATCACAGAGTCGAGGCTGCTGCGTGGCTCACGGAGGTATTCGTAGTTTTAAAAATGTAGAGCCTGACAGACACTGACCCTGTAGCTCTGCTGTCTGCTCTCCAGGCTGAGGGTGGTAACTGCTGCAGAGGATTAGGTAGGCTCCGTTCACTTGACAGTTTATTTATTTATTTAAAACTGACGAGAATGTATTTAATTTCGGGCCCTCATTGCTGCTTTGAGAGAAATCGGACTCACTCTGACACCTGGCAGGAATGTTTTAAGTCCTGCTGTGCCCCTGCTGCCTCACTAGCCCTGTCCCCCGCAGAGATTCCCGTGTTCTGGAACTGTGCTGAGCCTGTTCCAACTGTGCTCACTGTTTGACTTTCTTTGTTCCAATGGATGCCCCTCCAGTTCGGTGTGTGCCAGGACTCTAAGTCCAGGCAGAAAGGAAAGTCACGAGAACGGCCCTTCACCAGCCGTCCTCTATCTATCTCATA
This sequence comes from Lissotriton vulgaris, assembly GCF_964263255.1. Lineage (NCBI taxonomy): Eukaryota > Metazoa > Chordata > Amphibia > Caudata > Salamandridae > Lissotriton > Lissotriton vulgaris. Next base: position 1,079,523,306 of record NC_141694.1, on the reverse strand, counting down.
CAGTGCTTTTCCATCTATGGGGCCCGATACCAGAATGCAGCTGCTGGTTCCTCTCAGGTCGGTCGGGTCCTCACTTTTCAAGGTAGGAAGGATTGCAAGTATTGAAAAAATCTACCGGATATTAACATTTGTTCGTGTACATTTAAAGCCATTTGTATTCACTTTTAACATAACTTTTCAGTTTTCGTTAATTTTGCGTATCAGTCAGGTATCATTACGCGAAGCTCTAAAGCACGTTTTCCTACTGTTTGTAGGATGAACTAATGAGGGAGAAAATACTGACTTTTGTTTGCAGGATGAACTAATAAGGGAGAAAATACTGACTTTTTGTGATTATCTTTTTCTAAATTTCTACCGACCGTTACACTAAATGAGAGTTTTTGGATTCACAAATGGGTGTAAATTCTGATATTTATATGTTTCTCTGGTCTTCATTACTTTATTTTGCTCATGAGAAAGTCTCACTCATAGTTTTTGAATGCCATTCATAAGTACACTGAAAAAATGAAAATGTCACTCATAAGCAAGCTGAAACCTTGGCAGCTATGCCTGCCCAGGCTCCCTGTGTGTTCCGGGAATGGTCTAGGCTGTACTATCTTGAAAAAGCCTAACAGACCAGAGCCTGTATCTTGTCGATGACCTGAACTGGCATCTAAAAACAAGGATTCTGCAGACTGCCAACTCTTTAATGCATCACTGAGCACCCAAAGTCAAGAGTAGCCCAGCAACTGCTGATATCAGAGCAATGCCAGCACCAGTACAGGGGTTGGCAATTTAGCAGAACCCTGTACTCCAGAAAGTTGGTTAGTGGCCTGTCCAGAAGAGGCCCTCAAACCATGCTTATAGAGTGATGTCTGCAGTTGGAGGAGTGACGTATATCCATGAAATGGTGCAGACGGTACTTTAAATGAAAAGATACAAAAAGTGCTGGTACTTATTATCCACAGTACCAATTCGCTCTTCCAAAAGTGCCGCTGTTCTCCCATTAAATGTATTACAACACTGCTGAAAAGTGCAGAGACTCTCCCTTTTAAATGCTAGTATATGAGTGTGTTTTGAACAGGAGAGTTGGTGTTTTGAAGGAGTATGTGCGTGGCAGAAAGCTGAAGAAGGATGTGGTATTGCTTTTGGCTTTGGCACTTGTTGAGGAGGACTGGCCTGCCATTTCTGGTGCTTTGTAGCCGTTTTGAGATAATCTTGAAGTTTCTCATTGCTCAAATGGGTATCATTTCTGAAATTATTTATCTCCCTCTTCTCTGTTGCTTGAGTTTTGCTTGCAAGAAAGTATCACTCATAGTCGTTGAATGTCACTGATAATTACACTGACATTCTTAAAATGTCACACATAAGTAATCTGAAACCATGGCAGCTATGCATAGACTGTATCTGATTACAGACAGCAATGCGTTCTAGTGGTCCTGATCGCTACTATTTTCTTTCGTTGCCACTTTCTTTTGCGCTACCACCTATTAGCAGAACTGACGTATTCCTTCTTTATAGATGTCTTTCTGAAGTCTACTTACATTGAAGTAAAGAGAAGTTTTTCGTGTGTTTTCTTTTATCAAAATTCTGAGCTGTGCTTGAGGACCTCTGTTTTCCCTGCAGTATGGCTGTAATTAATCACATGTTATTGTGAATGTGTGTCTTGTTTAGTTTGCTCCTGCTTGTACGTTTGGGCACTTAATATTGGTAACCTGTAGAAAATCATGCGAGATGGCCATGTCATGTTCCCAGTCTGAGTCAACATAGGTGCAGTCTGTCTAGAAATGCTGACCTAAAGATACTTCTTGTGGGTCCATAACCTGCTGTTTTTGCTAATAGCTAATTCTGCTACAAAACTATGGCCAACAGTCCTCATATTATAGCCACAAAGAGTGGCATTCCAATACCTGTCTTTCACGTCAGGGAGCTATGTGCGCTTACCTAAAAAGGGCCCTGTTGGTTAGTTTTTATTGTTTTACGTGATGAGGAAAAACTAAAGACATATTTTATGAAAGGCAATGAAAAAATCATTGATGTGCTTAATCAGGGGTACTCCCCATGGCTTAGGTGTCGTACTGCACATATGCACCAAGGTAGAAAGAAAAGTTACATTTATGGTGGCAAAGACCAATTGGGTCGTGTTTACCATTGATCAGGGCCTGGCGGTCAGGATATACTCTTCTTGCTAATGGCTAACCGCACAGTGTTCAGGGCTATGCCATGGAACGCTCTAGAGATCACGCTTTCAGCAGATGCCAATACTGTTGACATTTAAAAAATAGAGAGAATAATGTAAATACTAATTTGAAAATAACATGACTTTGCAATAAGTAAAGTAACTCTTGAGCATATTGAATGGTTTGATTATCACACATATGTTTCTTGTCAAATTATTCTGGGGGAGAATAACTTTGTAAAACCTTGCACAATATTAAGACTGCACTGCAAGTAAAAGACTTGCCTCCGTGACAACACTCGGCCTTTTAATGCACAGTGGTGCACCTCATATCTGTTTCTTTCTGGCACCATGTTCTTGCAGTTAAAAGTCAGCTTGCAAGGAGTAGAACCAAATGTTTCTGTTGTATTGTATTGAAGGATTTATATTGTGCTTACTACCCCTATGTATGGTTCTGCAGCACTTACCTACATGGACAGCGAGCTACGCCATATATGTTGTGTGGCTGAAAGGGTGTTGTCTTTGGCACAACCCAGGCCTGAAATCTTGGCGGTCTAGGTGTTGTCAGCTGAGCATGAATCCATCTTATTCTGCTAATTTGCAATTGGTCAAGCCAGACACATCATCCCAGGAACTCTGCGAATTTTGGGGCCTCAAATGTGCCTGGCTGCACAAGGTGACTGACTCCCATCCAGCCCCCGACCCTACCTGAAGGCAAGAGGTTGACTGGAGCTGGGGGTATGCTGTGCTAATGGAGTGGGAAGAAGCCTCCAGGGCCACTTGTGAGCACTGCGCAGGAATTAATGGACTCTCCACGTAGAATGGGAATGATACTTTGCAATGCTATATCTTTGCAGTGACGGATCGAGTGTTTGTTGTTTTGTTCCTACTTTAATCATAACATACTTTCTGATGTTACTAAATAGTTTTTTTTCCTGATCATTTACTGAGAGGTTTCTTGATTCTGCTGATTTGCTGATACTACTAGTCGACACCAAACATTTTCCAAAGTAGCCTTCCAACTGAAATCTGCACTATTAAGGGGTAGACAATCTATCTTAGAGAAACAGTTCTTGCCTGACTACGGGCTAACTTTGAATTGTGGCTGGAGAATTTACCCCACCAAACGCCCGGCTTCCTAGCCATCTTATACAGGGGTAAAGTTCTTGGATCTACTAATTTTTTGTCCTTTATGTCATTATGAGTCCTGGGTTTAACACAGTTTACATAAAACAGACTGCGTCAGTAGTAGTGTTGTTTTTTGTAAAGTAAAAATGTTTTTTGAAGACTCAATAAGTGCATAAAAATATAATTAACAGCGGAGCAAGCGTCTCTCACACTCATAAAAGCAAAGACCTGGGTCGTGAAGTGAGCACGTGGGAGCCGGAGCCATTCCCTGGTGGAAGGCCATGGAAAAAGAAGTTCACAAAACAATCCTTGAAGTCTTCTTCTTGCTCCAAGAACAAAGGAGCACACAGGGGCCCAAAGGGAAGAGTGAGGTGTACCAAACTGTGCAGCAAAGCATCATCAGAAATGAGTAGAGATGTCCAGAGAGCAGAACATGGAAAGGTCATGGCTCTAGGAGCTGGCAAGCAGATGAGCTTGGTTCAAATGAGACAATAAGCCCATAGCAAAGAACAGACAATTATAGATAAAGACCCTCCTTTCCGCATTCAGGGATGAGTGCTCCACTTTGCGGAATGTAATCTTCACCCACTTCACATCAACATTTCAGGGCTTGCCTCGCCGTCCAAGTCAGCTGTAGCTGAGAGTGTAAGAAAACCACAAGTGAAGGGACTGCATTGTGTCTCCAGAAGCATTTAGAAATTCCTGGATTCCTGCTGGAAATATGTTGTCACAAGAAGAGACGAGGGTACCAGGCGCTACTGGAATGAGGCCATGTCTGGCTCCAAGGGCAGAGACCAAGCTGCAGCGACCGTAAGGGAGAGGGCAGCAGGAGCACCAGTCTAGTGCCGTAACATAGACTCCCGTAGCACCTGTGGTGGCGGGGGGTGATCTCTAAGAGCCCGCTCAGCACAATACTCTGGCTGGAGAGCTCCTGATTGAGTCTGGAGGGGCCCCCTCCACGTATCTTGCAGGGGGGCCCCCTCAAGTTTCGTTACGCCACTGGAAAAATGGGGTGATCTAGAGAAATGGAGAGCAAGGTGGGCAAAGAAAAAGGGTGCGGTCAAGACAAATGGCTTCAGAATTCGTCCTAAAAGAAGCAGACAAGGTAGAAAAATTATGTCCCATGCGAGACCAGGTGGAGGATATGTACATGTGCCATGGTCCAGACAAGATATTGTATCATTTACAAATGACTTCCCAAAATTACGAGAGAAGTCTGTAGAGTGGTACAGACAGGTCGAGAGATTTGTGAAAGTTTCAAAATGTCTTCTGAAAGATTTAGATGGTTTCTTTGACATTGTAGTTCCTGTAGATCTGTGGACAGAATGTAAATTGCTGTTGATTAGCCAAATGAGGAATACCCTAGAGACCCAAAAACAGGGGCTCCGTCCGAGAATGTTATGAGGAAATACAATCAGGTGATGTTGTACCTAAAAGGAAAGGTGCCTGCAAAAGAGAAAGACTGGACCCGAATAGATAGAACTACTCAGAATCGCGATGAAACTGTGCATTCATACTATGAGCGTCTGTTACAAGTGTTCAAAACGTACAGTGGGCTTGATAATATTAAAATGAAGGATATGACCCACTTCATTTATCGATTTGTGTTAGGGTTAAGGCCTGAAATCTCACAGTGGTTCAAAGACAATAAAATCTGTTGGCAAGCTAAACCAATTGATGAAGTTCTTAAATATGCGAAATACTGTGAAGATGAGCTAGAAAATAAGAAAAAGGAATTGAAAGAAAAAGTCATGGGGGCACAGGTAAAATTAGCAGAGCTGACAAAAAACTACTGTGAAGGAGGGTCTATAGGGGAAACAAGTTTAGAGACCTATAAAATATCCTATCCCCCAATCCAAATATAACATTTTAACTATTTGTGTTAAAATTAGCAGAGCACCAAGAACAGCAGTTAAGTAAAATGACAAATACTCAGAATCAGAGCCCTGGGAGTGGGGAAAACTGAGGATAAAAATGAGCAGAGAGGAGGCCAGGAAGAAATTCCCCTGCCACGGGTGAGGAAAGATGGGGCACTGGAGGGACAAGTGTAAGGCTGTGCAGAATGATAATGTACAAATTATCGATTTAAATCCACAGGCGCAGAATGAGGGACCATGGAAGACACAGCAAAAGGTAAAACAGAATCAGTTGCCTCATGCACCTAGGCCAAATTATTGGAGCAGAGCACAACAGGGCGAAGACACTGAAGTTTGGGAAGGAAGGGAGTATAGAAATGCAGCAACTTCACAATTCCTGTTAAATGATACATTCCTCTGTGACTAACCTTACTGACGGTGCCTGAGGGGGGGGAGGACGAGGAGTGCGTGCTTGGCGCCTCCTTGCCGGTAGACCAGTCAGAGCCATACATTGAAGGAAAGGTTGAAGGAAATGACGTCACCTTTCTGTTGGACACTGGTGCTACCCGTTCTACTGTGAGAACAGCAGACGTTCCAAATCTACCCCTCTCAGGAGAAGCGATCTAAGTAGTAGGCGTTTCTAATAAATTAATTAGTACCCCAGTTACAGAACCCATGGAAATTAAAATAGGGAATTTCATGGAAATGCATAGATTTGTTGTTTGTGATTCTAGTCCTGTGAACCTACTAGGACAAGATTTGCTGTGCAAAATGAACTGTACCATCTTTTGCACTCCAAATGGCGTCGAAATTCAGAGCCCAGATGAAGACAGAATTTACAAATTAATGTTGATAAGACCTGACTCAGAAATTAAAAGACTGGCAATGCAAGACTTGCCTGAAGAGCTCCAACAGACAGTGAAACCAGAGGTATGGGATTTTACTGGAAAAGATGTAGGATTAATGACAAATGTTGACCCAATTAAAATAACCATAAAGGAAGATGCAGTTTACCTGAATACTCAACAGTATAAAATGAGTGTGGAAGTAAAAGCAGGGGTTGCTATTGAAATCAAAAGGCTGTTGGGAACAGATATCATACAAGAAGTGTTGAGCAGTCCTTGTAACTCGCCCATAATTGGAATAAAGAAACCAAGTGGTAAGTACAGGGTAGTACAGGACCTGCGCAAGATTAATAAAATTGTTGTTCCTTGCTGTCCTATTGTGCCAAACCCTGCAGTGATCTTGTACCAAATACCATGGAATGCTGGATGGTTTACTGTAGTCGATTTATGCCATGCATTCTTTTCGATACCATTACATCTAGACTGCAAATTTCTTTTCTCATTTGAATTCGACAGTCATGTTTACGTTTGGAATCGTGTTCCTCAGGGGTACACAGAGAGTCCTTCGATTTTCAATCAAATTCTGAAAAAATGTCTTGAAACCCTGGTATTGCCTGGAAAATCAGTCCTGGTGCAATATATAGATGACCTTTTGGTGGCGTCTAAAAGTCGAAGAGACTGTGTTGTTGACACCATTGCCTTACCGAACCATTTAGGTGAAGGAGGACATAAAGTGTCGCCAGACAAACTACTGTTCTGTACCTCCTCAGTGAAATATCTGGGGCACCAGATAGAAAGAGGTATCAGGAAGGTTACCACAGAAAGGATTAGAATAATTCGAAACATGCAACTGCCCAATACCCAGAAAGAAATCAGAATGTTTCTTGGAGTTGTAGGATACTGTAGGCAGTGGATTGTGGGATTTGCAGTCTTGGCAAGACCATTGATAAAAAATGACAAGGAAAGGAGCAAAGGACCCAGTGGAGTGGGATGAAGAAAGCATGACAGCTTTTATAAAGTTACGAGAATATCTGTGTACAGCTCCTGCATTTGGGATGCCTGACTACTCAAAGGAGTTTGCACTGTTTTGTGACACATGAGACAATTGTGCATTTTCAGTCCTGACTCAAATTCATGGGTTGACTAGACGTCCTGTAGCATATATTTTCCTCTACTTTGGATCCAGTGGCTGATGGATTACCTGGATGTCTGAAAGCAGTAGCTGCAACTTGCATGAGTCTTGAATAAAGTGAATCCATTATTATGGGACATCCTGTAACTGTGTATGGTCCACATGCAGTTGTAATTTTATTGACCAGAACCAAAACTCAGTATCTTACACCTAGTCGGCTGACTAACTATGAGAGAATTCTTGTAGGTGCAGGAAATGTAACCATTGCCCGGTGTAATATTTTGAATCCAGCTACCCTGTTACCAAATTCACTCACAGCAGAAGTGAAAGGTGAAGTTGAGCATGACTGCCTTGATCTGACTGAGTATAGCACAAAACCACGCCCAGACATAAAAGAAGTGTCCCTAACTGACGAAGACTACGAGCTGTTTGTAGATGGCTCATGCATGAGACATGAGGACGGAGGCTTAAGTGCTGCTTATGCAGTATGCACTTTGGGAGGTCCAGTGGAAGCATCCTATTTACATGAAGTTAAGTCTGCACAAATAGCTGAATTGGTTGCATTGGCAAAAGCCTGTAAATTTGGGAGGAACATGAAAATAACCATATACACTGATAGCCAGTATGGTTATGGGGTTGTGCATGACTTTGGCCAATTGTGGCTACAAAGGGAGTTTCTGACTTCTTCAGGTACTCTATTAGAAATGGAAATTTTGTGCAAGAATTACTGGAAGCAATCCAGTTACCAAAAGAATTGGCAGTGGTCAAGTGTGCTGCTCACAAATCTGGCGATGACAAAGTGACAGCGGGTAATCAATATGCTGACCAATTGGCCCAACATTGTGCAAAGTATAAAATGGCTATTAATAAAAAGATGGGGGTAAACGGAAACAGCTGCCAACTTCTGGTGCTTGAGGGAATAAAAACATGGGAAGAAGTGAGAGATTTGCAAAATGCAGCAGAACCACGAGAAAAGGAAAGATGGAGAAAATTTGGTTGTCAGAGAAGGAATGAGGATGGTGTCATTGTTTAACTTGATGATATGCCTTTGTTGCCAGACTGCCTGCTTGCTCCTATGGCTAGACTGATACATGGAGACACACATTTAGGAAGAGACACTATGATTCGCATCTTTAGACAGACATGGTTCAACTCGAAATTCAGGAACATAGCAGAGGCACTCTGCCAAAGGTGCCTAGTTTGTCAGCAATTCAGTCCCGGAAAGAAAACTGTAGTTTTGCCAGGAAAGATTGGAAAGGCAGAAGGCCCTTTCATACGATTACAACTTGATTTTATTCAGTTACCCCCATGTCGAGGAATGAAGTACGTCCTCGTCATTGTCTGCCTATTTTCCAAATGGGTAGAAGCTTACCCTGCTCGCAAAAATGATAGCATCACTGTAGCCAAACTGTTACTTAGGGAACTGATACCACAATACGGTTTTCCAGTCACAATTGAATCAGACAGAGGTGGTCATTTCCATAGCGAAGTAATAAGACAAATCTGTGTAGCATTCAAAATTACACAAAAACTGCACTGTGAATATCGCCCAGAGGCTTCTGGAGTGGTAGAACAACTGAATGGCACAATCAAATCAAGATTGGGAAAAATGTGTGAATCTACTCAAATGGAATGGCCAGATGCTTTGCCACTTGTTTTGATGGGACTCAGAAGTATTCCAGACCGGAACACAGGCTTGAGTCAACATGAGATATTGATGGGAAGAGCAATGCGGCAAGCATGGGTGCCAGGATACAAACTGATAAGCATATCTGATGATTTGGTACTGGAATACTGCAAGCAACTGGGTGACCAAGTGCGTTCTATCTCTCACCAGATTGGGGAAGACAACATCGCCAGGCCAACAACTCCAGCACATGACTTGAACCCAGGTGACTGGGTCGTAATAAAGAAATATACTCGGAAGAGTTGCCTCGCACCGAAGTGGGGAAAACCAAGACAAGTAATCCTGCTGTGAAGTGTGCAGGTGTGCCACGGTGGATCCATGCCAGCCATACAAAGAAAGTGACTGAACCTGAAGAAACTGAGGCTGAAGGTTGTGCAGCTGAGGGGTCTCAAGAAATTGGTCCTGAAGTAGCTGAAGAAGAACAACCGAGCTCCAGTTAAGATGATTGGGTCCCAGTAATCGACCGGACACTCGATCCAATAAGAACAAGAAGACAAACCTACTTAGATAGAGAGTGGGATAGTGAGGATGAGACAGGAATAGAAGAAGACGATCAGATTATCGAAATCCAAATCAAATCTGATGATGAGGAAGACCAGATAGGGAAAGAACAGAGTATTGACACTCCTCCAAGAACTCCAGAGCCTGAAAAGGGACAGATAGAAATTAGAACAGAAGTTCAAGCGGAAGAAAATCAAAAGTTCGAAGTGCTTGAACAGGATCTGATAGAATTAGATAAATGTGTTCAGGAAGAAGAAATTGAAACAAAACAAAGCCCAATCCAGCATATACCTGAACAAGGCCAGGTTAGCGACCAGGCAGAAGAAGCTAAAATAAGACCTGGAACTAGTCAGACAGGAAGGGAAAAAGAAGGCAATGAAATAGATGTGCCACAACTGAACGAGAATAAAAGAGCACTTGAAGAAAGCCAAAACACAGTGCCAGTTAAAAGATTCAGAAAAGGAGATAGAGTACCGAGATTTGTCAAAAGACTGAGATTGAGACTAAAGACTATCGACAAAGAACTTGAGCAGGAAAATCAAGACTCCAGTAAAACTGATCAATCTGTGATAAAACCTAAGAGAAGAAGTGCCCGAATAAAAAGACTGAATAACAAGTATCAAAGTCCTGAATGGACTTATCTGGTGTTGGAAGATTTTGAAAACCTTGAAATAAGTGACGAAAGTGATGAAGAATTGATTGCTGACAAGACTGACGAAGAAGTGAAGCCAACCTGAAAGTTGCCCTGTGTAAGCAACCTGTGAAAAGTTACAAAGAGGGGTTTAAACTTCTTTTGAGTCAAAATGTCTGATTCCTCTGTGAATGGAAGACTGAGACAAAATTGTTGTAAAACATGCTGCAAAGTATGTTTATGTAGTGTAGCATTAGAACTTATATTATGGATAGGACTAACAATTACTATTCCTTACATGATGAGTAAAGATACTAATTTGTACCCTACTAAATCCGTGACAAAGGACACAGAAGAACTGCAAACGAAAGATACACCACAAAGAGTAGAGACACAAGAGAAATCACTTAGCCTTAGACAAACTAGAATGGACTTAGATGCACCAGATGAGGAGGGACTGCATTATCATAGAATCAAGAATAGAACTCATTTAAATGTATTCGCAAACCTTTTAGTACATTACGTAGAAGCAATGGAGATAGAAGACTGTTACGTCTGTATGAAGCTACCTACTTCAGTAGCTGAGGGTGTGACCTACCATCACTTGCCACTAACATATGGAATTTCCTGTAGCATTTTAGCTAGTTTATTCTATAAGAGAGGACCTTTACAGTATTATTACTCTAACTCTGGTGTGATATTTTCGGAACTTCCTGTACGTGGAAATCTGAATCCTGTACATACTAAGAGTGATGTAACACGTTATATGGGTGAATACTTTCTAACTATAGGTACAATAGATTTAGGTGAAGCACATAGAGATAACTTCACATGTTCATTACATGAACAAGAGAAAATGTTTCTAAATATGGCCGAGAAAAGAAGAGAAAGTTTCCAAAGAAAAGCAAATGACAAAAGACAGAAAACTCCTAAATGGGCTGAAAATATAGGGAGCACCTCAAATGGTGGAGCTAATGCTGCTATGTTGCTGGATTTCGAAAAGAAGGGGAAACTTTGTCTTCACAGAGAAAAGGCTAGTTATTATAATAACATATTCATTGGTTCCAGTGAATGCGAACAAAATTACAAGGTAATTGGAGGTTGGAGTTTCAAAAATGGGTCAGAACCTGTGTTTCCCGGAATTTATTATATATGTGGAAACAAGGCTTATTTCAAATTGCCAGATCATTGGTATGGAAGCTGATATTTTGGTATTGTCTTCCCAAAGATATACCATGTAAATGAAGTCACTGGAAGCAATGAAAACACTAATGGATTAATGCGTAGTAAAAGAGAAAGTGTATGAGAAATAATAGGTGATATATTTAGTGCATTGATACCTACAGTGGGATTGGCTCTGAATACACACAGAATCTGCAAATTGTCAACAGTAGTAGATCGGTTATCAACTGACACTGCTGGAGGTTTCCTGATGGTCAATACCGAATTGGTTGCAATCAGATATATGGTTTTACAAAATCAACTTGCTCTTGACACCCTATTGGCAAAAGAGGGTGGAGTCTGCAGAATGTTGAAAGCGCAACATTGTTGCACGTATATTCCAGACAAAAGTGTTGAAATTAAGAAATATGTGAAAAACATATCTAATTTGGAAAAAGAGCTCAAACCACTGGAGGTTGATTGTGCCTAGAAGAGACTTACTGATGGTCTCTCCTCGGTAGGTAGTTGGTTTTCTAACCTAGGTAAAAGTCTTGCGAGTGAAATACTAATGCCAATAGCGGGAATAGGTTTATTAGTGTTCACTATAATAATTTGCTGCAAATGTCAAAAGCACAAAAAGAAATATACTGTCAATAGAAGAGGGATAAAAAGAAATGTTGAAGAACTCGAACTAGAAGAAGTGAATAATCAAATTTATAAAAGAGTAAAAAATTCTCGTCCTAATAAAAATGCAGAGAAAAAGCTGAATAGAAAGTTTGAAGAGATTGAAATGGGTGAAAGGTGAAAAGTTGGCATCTGGTTCCATTAATAGTGATGATAGTAAATATCATCAAAGAAGGGATTGATGGAGCAAGGATTTGCACGTAAAGCGACTTGCTTGTATTCATGAACCTCGAATAACCCTAACTATGTAATCAACCCGCTTTGTCTTACTAATCTGCCCTTGTACGACATTTGGGTGTCCGAGAGACGCTTGCTTATGTTTTTTTTAACCTTAATACGCTTGCATAATAAAATGGCCGCTGCTACGCGGGAATCTAGACAGTGCATGCGTCGGTCATAACCATCTGACGTGACGTATTCAATGTCTTGGAGGGAAAACTGTCGCGCATGTGCAATAAAACTAAGATGGCTGCTCTGTGTTCTCACATGCTCAAAGCTTGCTTGCTGCTTTCGCAAAGCTGTCAGTTCTGCAAAATCAATAATGCTTTAGTTATTATAAAATAATGGGTGTAGTATAGAAATTCATGGTATACAGTGAAATCATTTATTCTAGGTTCTAAAACTGTTTCTTTTCCATTTCATGTACACTTCGAAACTTGGCCCATTGTATTATGCTGTACCCCATTTTGAATGAAACTGCGCCTGCGCGAGATCTGCGAGTCTCCAGAGCGGATGACCTTTGAATCTCCGCCAAGGAGCTGATTGACTGAGAAGATGCTCCTGGGAACCTCACCTCACAAACTCTAAACGAATACAATGTATTTGTAAATAGAACATTTATTGTTATGCGAAAAGAATATGTCATGAGAACCTGGAATTTAAGGGGCGAGTACAGAAATTGAATATTAAGCCTGAGAAAGTCTAAAATTTAGGTGGTGTGATGACCTAACCTCCTCCTTTGTCCAATCAAAATTGGGGATCCTTACACTTGCAACATTGGGGGGTGGTACATTGACCCGAAAAACAGTATAACTAGCGTAGGTTTAGCTAGAGAAATTGTCCGACTTGTCCGAATAGCTGACCTGTCACTGACCCAACGCACTCTATAGGTGACTGATACAGAGAGCTGTATCCCGTGGTAATGAGATATTCATGTATTGCTGATTGATAGTATGTTCCACTTTTCAACCCACCTTTAGTCAAAGCTAAATCGTTTTCTACTTTAGTATATGTTCCTTATTCTCCCCTTCCCTTTGAGGATATAAGCTGAATTAATAGCATGTTCCCAATCTTACCTTCCCTGTAGTAATAAGTTTCTTCTTTAACTGTCATTTTAATTGCGAAAGTCTTTGGGTTTAGTATGTTCCCTTTCTTTACCCTCCTTTAGTCGATGTTGCGAAAGATTGTTATCTAAATATAGCATGTTCCTTGTTCTTACCTTCCTTTTCTTCAAAACTATTAAATGCTTATGTTATGTTATGTTATGTTATGTTATGTTATGTTATTAAATCATTTATTGAGCGCACTAACACTGATTAGTTTCTTGGCGCTATGCCAAGAATGCTATAAGAATGCTTAGCATAATCTATCTCTTGCATAGTTATACGTTACTCATGATTTTGATTATAGATAGCTTAATATGCTCATGACATATGATGAAGATGATTAGATAAAGTTTTGAACCTACCCAGAGTCTGTGGTTATTTCATATTTCTCAAATGTTTATAAATGTTCTTGACTATCTGATATTTGACTCAACTCCCTGATCCAGTGTGTTTAGGTTCCTAGTATCCATTTGCTAGGTTGTAGTTATAGGAATTAGTAGTATAGAGAATCTCAAGTTATTCTGATAGTAGAGTGTGAGTTACCTAAGTGATGTTAAGGTGTATTTAAACATTATGGGCCCAGGTGAGTATTAATAAACATTTGCTAGCTGGGTGACCTGCGCGCTCTATCACCCGGAGTTCTTTTAGCTGGAATAATGCTGGGGTTAAAGGAGAATTAGTGGATGAAGAGTGCTTTCATTTGAGGCATTCTGATATAATTTGTCTACCAGAGACTGGGGATTCTGGGGATACTCTCTTTTTACATGGCTGCACCCACTTCTTTGCTTTCCCTGCCACACCCTCTACACATGGCAGAGCCAAAGGGGGGTTAGCCACATTCATAAAAGTGAGCCATAACTATAAAATGGAGGGGGCCATTTCACATTCCCCTTACAAATTGGGTACTCTCCTGATCTTCTCAAATGTGTGTAGGGTTCCAATTCTGAATGTCTATAATTTAACACTAGCTAGAGGGGGGTGCATTATGTGGGTAAACTATGAAAATTTCTAGATGACTTTGTGGTGAGTTCACCCAGATCTACTGTGCTTATGATGATGGGTGATTTTAAACTTGTAACCCTGCACCAATTGTTTTTTGCATGGTGAGGACATTTACCTGGATGGTATAGAGCAGGCACATTTGATACACTCACTACAGGGGGTTTTGCTTAATACCTTCTTTCTGTAATACATACACCCTTGTGAATTTATTTAACAAGGAGGAGGATAACAGTGCAGCAGGAACCCCAACTATCAAGGGAGCAGGCTCCAGTTGAAAAATGGACTACATAGTTGTGTTGCCATGCTTATTTTCCACCTTAATCAACTTAAATGTTGTCTGGCATACCCAGAGCGATCATAACCCTCTTTTGGCCACCTTCCAGATTTCTAAGACCTTAGTTCAGACGGGCAGCCTTTATCAGTAATCAGCCAATGTTCAAGACCAAAGGAGAAGCTAAAATGGGCCAAGGTTGTCCCGGCCGATGTGAACCGTTTTTTTTCATCCTCTTATCAATCTGCTTTTTACACCTGTCCGGATGTGGGAGCCTATGATACCAACATTTTGGCAACCTACTCTAATCTTGTTTGGCATATTAAGGTTGCTCTTACCCTACCTTGTGCCATGAACCCGGCAGTGCCTTTTAAATTGTTTAACAAGGTGTGCTCATAAGGACACAGAGTGCTCATGGCATTTCTGCAAAAGCTGCCCCATAATTGTGAAGAGGTGAGGAGTACCTCTTATCATCAGGTACGTAGTGAAAGAAAAAGGATTTTAAAAGGGGATCTTTGGAACAATTTATTAGGGGCATGTGCCTTAAGGGATCGCACAGCATTCTGGAGGATAGTGAACCATCCTTTGGCCTCTCCTGAGCAGGTTTCAGCAAAGATCCTTACCATCACCCCTCAGGCTTGGCTGGCTCATTTTGGGACCATCTTTGATGTGAGTGGAGAGGATCAGGATTATGGGGTTCAGGAGGAGGCAGGCCTGAGCTCTTTCACTGGGAGGAATTGAGGAAAGCTATTATGACCCTCCCAGAAGGTATGCCCGTGGGTCCAAATGGGTAACGGGGGATTTGTTTAAATCTGATGTTGATCTCTGGGCACCTATTGTGACTCAGCATCCTAATACAGCCACCTGTACCTCTCTACCTCCCGGTTGGTGCCATTCTCCAACTTTGCACAATTTAAAAAAAGGGAATAGAATGGATCCCATTGCTATCATCCAATCTCTCTGGTAGTTAGTGAGGTTAAAAAAATCAGCGGGCAGGTGCTCTTAGACTGCCTCAGTTCTTGGGCCAAAGAAGAATTTGGTATCATCGATCCAATATAGGTTCTGAGAAGGGAGGGGTACTGTTGAACAAAATTTTAATCTTTACATGCGGATCTCTAAATATACCAGGGTGAAGACGGGGGAGCAGTTCATCTGGCCGTTATAGGCCTCAGCTCAACCTTTAGTCGAGGTCATAGAGCCAATCTCTGGGCCATGCTGGGGTCCATGGGTGTTGAGTAAGCTCTGGTTACCTTTTTACATGATCTACATGAGTGCCTCTGTCTAGTATAGGCCAAAAACTGAATGTACTCAGACTTTCAGTCTGCAGAGAGGGGTGGGTCAGGGATGTATCGTACCCTCCTTCCTCTTCATTCTCTACAGTAATGTTTTGGAAGCTGCCTTAGCTGATCATAATAGGTCAGATGTGCCAAGCGCAGGCCGTCATCCCATGGCTGCTCTTTTATACGCAAACGATGCAGTTTTAATTGCACGCATGACTAAGGGCCGCAGTGTCTTATAGATAATTTTGTTTCTTTCATGGGCAGCCTTGATCTTGCTACGAACTATTCCAAGTCTGACGTCATGGTTCTAGGCCCTAGAAATACTAGTACAAAAATATATGTGACAAAGGGCCATCTCATTTGCAGGGTTAAACATTTTTCCTGTCTGGGGATCCTATTGGATTCCCATTTTAATTGGTAACACCTCCTCCATAAAAATGCTTCGATGTTTAAAATAGCTATTAATGGCATCAGCACCATTTCAATACGTCTAGGGGCCATACACATCTACAGGCATTGCTCAGAGTATATAAGACCACGTGTTTCCTGGCAGTCTGTTTTGGGTGTGATATTTGGGTTTTTGCGTCCACCGACCTCTTTACAGGTTGTTGAAAATACCTTTTTAGAGGCCTTTTAAATGCCCCCTGGGCCCTCCCTGTGAGATAGCTCATAAAGAAACTAGGTTAGGGTACATTTCTGATTTTATTTCTTTACGCCCCCTGCTTTTAAGGTTATCTATCTGGCTGAAGGAGAAACTAACTCAGAATGGACTAATATGTGAGACTGTTTGAATTTGGATAACATTTCCTGTATTTCAAAGGCTCTCATTTATCAGAAGAAACTTTTCCGCTCTGAGCCGCCCAGAAATGTTTCTAGAACCTGAGCATATTGTGAAAGGAGATATTGCATGGACGTAGCAGGCCTTACTCTCCAGGGTGGCAGTGAGTAAGTGCTCGATGCTCCATTTTATTTTGGTCAAATCTGTTCCTGGGATGGAACCTTATTTGCACTTGGGGATG
This sequence comes from Lissotriton vulgaris, assembly GCF_964263255.1. Lineage (NCBI taxonomy): Eukaryota > Metazoa > Chordata > Amphibia > Caudata > Salamandridae > Lissotriton > Lissotriton vulgaris. Next base: position 1,079,506,626 of record NC_141694.1, on the reverse strand, counting down.
TCATCACTGCAGGTTGTTAATCAATTTTTGGCAAAATCTGTGTCATCAGCTAATGTTTCCCAAAGGGGCCTGGTCAAACATTTCGGAGCTACACGCATGCACTGTGATAATATTTATACCCCTGATACAATACATATTGTTATGGTTTGTCCAAGATTTAACGACTTACGGCATCAGTATATCCGTCCAGTAATTCTTCCTTTTAACTTTAGACAGGTGAGACCAGCGCTCTTGGTTTTCACAACTTTTACAGTCTCCTATTGTGTGTGTTTTTTGTCACTATTTTATCTGGGATACTTCACTGACGCGGAGCTCTTTTTTTCTACTACAGATCGTATTATTTGTGCATTTTTATGACAAGCTTATTCTGTATTATACTGTGCCGTAATCAGTGCATCCTATTTCTGTAGCTTTGTGCGCATAATGGGGCGTGTAGTAATATGAAGTGGTGGTTAACCATATTGGTAATCTCACTTTTTCTGAAATAAAAATGCAGTGGACCCGGCAGTAAATGAGATGAATATGGAGGCAGCTGCAGGCTTTTCTGAACTAGAATCGCACCGAGAATCACAGTAATGTAATGTAATTACGGTGGGCGAGGTGGTACATTAGATAGAAAATGGGGCCACCGCGATACGTGTGGGGCGCTCCTTTCTCAGAGCGGGGGTATGGTGGCGCAGAACAGTTTGCAAAAAATGCACGGTGGAACTGTAACTGATTAAGAGGCCGCCTCCGTATGCGGGGGGTATGGGCAATACTATTAAATACATTTGCCTTACTGGAGTAGGAAGTACATATGCGGGGAAGCCCTGTAATGGCGGCCTGGGTCATCAATAAGAAAAATATGCGGCTGAAGCTGAAAGTTGAAAGATAATGAGGCCGCTGCAAGAGGCGGGCCACACCCATATGTGGGTGGCAGAGGTAATAGCGGCTTGCAGCTGCTTTCGTTGGAGGTGTAGAGCTGGTGCTGCAGCTGTGAGGCATGGGGGGGCCGCGCTGGAGTGGGGCCGCGCCTGTGTGCAGGAGAGATGTGGCTCATGGCAGGGGTCAGTTGTAAAACTATGTGGATAGGGAGGATGAGGCCACTCCAACAAACTGCACTTTGTTGGTTTGAAAGGGATATTTATGGTGGCCATGACTGAAGAATAAGCCCGGCGAGGATGGTAGCCCGGGATGCACCGTGCAGGGGGAAGCGGCTGCAATTGGGGGAGTTGTTGCAAGCGCAGTGGTTGAGGCTCCGGTCTCTCTGATGCATGGAGAGCGGACACACTTGGGGTTTTGGGGCCAATGACTATGGCCCAGGCTGTACATATGGAGAGAGGGCGGCGGTATTTAGGGCTGAGTAAAGGGGCGTGCCCAGGCGCACATTGCGTTGGTTTGTGCAGATCATTGGCGTGGCCTGGATGGGGCGGAGGACCATTTCAGTAGATGAAAGGGTGTACTCTTTTAGCATTAATCACAATGCAGGTTGTGTGTGGCACAGAATTTGCATGGTACTCAGAGGCTAGGTGTTAACATATATGTCTTTTGTTTCTGAATAGTAGGTTACGAGACATGGCGCCGAAGAGCGCACACTCAAACCCCGGGTAGTTCGCGACGCAGGAGGATTTCCACGCCCTGAGCGTGCTTTGGAAGGCGGCAAAGTGGCATGGCATGGAGGCAGCGCTGCAAAATTTGGCAGGCGAGCCAGAGCAACAGCCAGATGACGGGGCACCAAAACAGCAGAGGAAGGTCCTGGTTCGCTATAGGGAGGGGCAACAGGGCAAGCCCAGCGCACAGCCTGAATCAGTAGCCACAGTGGTGGGTGAGTCAATTGCTCAGGACATGGTCGCTCGCAGCTTGGACCAGGCGGCGCAGGGGCCAGAACTTAACATGAGTGTGGGCACAGTGGGGCAGGGCATAATGGTAATCTCAAATACAGCGGCATCTGAGGGCTCTTCACAGGTAGGGGGAGCACCAGCAGTGACACAAGTGGCAGGGAGCACGGCGACCCACCAGCCTCCGGTACTGATGAAGGGGGCGCCGGTGCCGCCACAACCCGGGCCAGGCACAGCGACAGGAGCACAAGGGGGGTTGCAAGTAGCTGGGAGCGCGGCCCCACACCAGTCCCCGATAATGATGGAGGGGCCCCAGTGCCACCACCACCCTGACCAGCTACGGCGACAGGAGCACAAGGGGGAGTGGCAGCACAAGTGTGGGCACAGTCTGGTGGGACGCCGGCGACTATGGGGTTGGGGGTAGCTCAGCCTTCTCCCGCAGTGGCGACGGCGGGGGCGGGTGTAGTAGACTCTTCTCCCCTAGTGACCCTATTGACATTTGGGTCTACCTCCTTATTGCTGGCCCCTCCTTCAGTAATTGCATGGCACATATGGTCGGAGCCGTGAGAAATGATTCATAAGGAGGAATTTGTGAAGTCTTTGACTTGATCAATGCAGGGGTGGTCCTAAGTAGGCCCAGAGCAGAAAGGAGAGTGAGTTAAAAGCAAAAACGGTGTGGGTAGATTGCTCCTTGAGTAACTGGGAGACAGGGTTTCCCATTTATGTGGCAATTTTGACTCAGAAATCACAATTGTTAGCCCCACCATTATTTGGGTACATGTCTCTCATACATGGGGCGGCCTCCGTGTTCCAATGGGTCAGCGTGGATGCAGTATGGCATTAAGTTTAGGCAGATGAAACCAGTTAGGCCAGAAATAGCAAGGGACAAGAGGGAGATCAGTATTTGGCATGCAGAGTTCAATATGTCTCAAGTATCAGGGAGGGGGCTCAGTCCTTTCGCTTCAACAGAAGTTGGGGAGAGAAAAAACTGGCCTGCTGGCACTACAACAAGTAGGAATGTAGCACAGGGACAGCATGTAAGTTTAAACACATTTTCTGCCGGGGGCAAGGCCACCCAGAGTTTAAGTGTTTTAAAAAGCATGGGAAGCAGAGAAAGCCAACAACCACTAAGAATTGACAGCCCAATTAATACTGCGAAGCTCCCTTCCCCAATCCGCCTTCACATTCTCATGCATCTCCTTAGCAAATATAAAAATAGCAAGGATGCACACATGCTGTACTACAGTTTCAAGGATGGGTTCCGCATTCCTTCCCAAGCACCCCCTAAATAAGTCCCACCCAAGAATCAATTGTCAGTTCTGCGACAGTTTTGGACTTGGTCCTTTTTGCAGGGTCATCCTTGAACTTTTTGCCTTCCTCTCGTATTTTTTCTGACCTGTTGTTGGCTCTTTTTTTACTCTGGGCACTTTACCACCACTGATCAGTGCTAAAGTGCATATGCTCTCCCTATTGTAAATTGATGTATGGATTAGTAACTCCATGGTTGGCTGGTTTGGTTTACTTGTCAGACCCTAGTACAGCGCACTGCATGTACCCAGGGCTTTTAAATCAAATGCTGCTGGTGGGCTTGCAGCACTGGTTGTGCCACCCACAGAAGCAGCCTGTAAAAGTGTGTCTCAGATCTGCCATTGCAGAGCCTGTGTGCAGTCTGGTACTGCCATGTTGACTGGGCAAGTGCACCCACTTGCCAGTTCCTAAACCTTCAATTTTCTGCATATTAGTCACCCCTATGTTAGGCCCACATGCAAGGTGCATTGTAGGTAAAAGGTAGGACATGCCCTAGTGTGTGTGGCATGCCCTAATAGTGAATTACAGCCATTTTCGTTTTTCACTGTTGCAAGGCTACCAGTTCCCCATAGGCCAGAATGGGCAGTTTGATTATAACATCTTATAATCCTAACTGACTCAGGGAACTAGTTAGAAATTCGAGTATAGTATGCCTGAACTCCGAATGATAAAATACATATTTTAGTGAAGTTGGTTTTAACATTCTGTTTTTGAAAATACCACTTTTAGAAAGTAGGTATTTTCTTGCCTAACTATCGAAGCCTGTCTCTGCTAGGTTGTGTATTACTTGTCTGGAGTTTGAGTGACAGGAGCTGGGGGATTCCAGGAGACAGGGTGAGTCAGCACAGGGCTGAATAGAGAGAACTGCATGTAGATGGATGGGAGGAGTTCCACCTGAGACCTGAATAGGGCTGTGTGTTCCCTCCACAATGCTGGCTCCAACTTACGTGGTGAGTCTGATGTCCCTGGCCTACACTGTGAAAGGAAAGAAGGAGTCTTGTCAACAAAGTGCTCCCTGACTGACCAGAACTGGCTTGGACTAGTCAAAGAGGGGACCCAAACCCCAGAAGTTTAGATCACTTTTGGGAAACAAGAAGAACCTTTGCTGAGGAGAGGAACCGGAGAGAAACTGAAGGAGGAGACTATCCCTAAGCTGAGTGCTGTTTGGGGGATTGGCCTGCAGTGGTTGCCTGACTGCCAAAGAAAGGAGAAAGGAAATTTATGCTACTTTCATCAACTTGTAAAGGATCTCCAAGGGCTTGAAGAAAGAGCTTGCCTCCTGCTGAAGTCTCAGGGACAACAGACTTCGCCAACCAGCTCCCCAGAGTTCTTTTGAAGTGTCTGCTGTTCTGCTGGGCCTTCTGTGGGACTGTGAGTCTCAAGGAGCTGGAAGCGCGACTCACGAAGAAGAAGCATGATGACGCCGCAGCCGCTGTTGTCGCATCACTGAAGAAGGGTGCCAGAGCTGCAGCTGCAGCTGTCGCATCGCATCACCGAAGCGCCTCGCATCACCGGAGAAGAGTGTCGCCGTCGCAGCAGACGCCGTCGCATCACCGGAGAAGCGTGTCGCTGGGCCTGTCACGGCTCAGAAGAATCTTTGAGCCGCTGCACTGCCGTCGGGCATGCACTCATCGTGTCGCATCAAGAAGAAGATGCCATTTTGTTTCATTGCACTGGATATTCCTCGCTTCACGCGCTGCTAGTCCCATCGCCACAGTAGCGCAGTAAGAAACCGATGCATCACCTCCCCAGGCGGAGAAGAACCAACACATCCCCTACGCAGCAGTAGGGACCCGAAGCATCACTGTTCTTGTGTGTAGGGACCAACGCATTACCTTCCCTGCAACACTTTCGTTGTATAGCGTTACGCATCCAAAGGTACATTGAACTCAAAGTGTCGCATTTTACATCTAAAGAGAACTAAGCTATTTCTACCATTTTTTAAAGTACAGTATTGTGGATTTTTGTCGTTTGTGGTCTTGTATTAAGTCTATATAAAAATACTTATTTTTATACTACAACTTGTGTGGTGTCCATCGGTAGCGTTGTCACTGGGTTACTGTATGTGTTCACAAATGCTTTACACACTGCCTCTGAGTTAAGCCTGTCTGCTCGTGCCAAGCTACCAATGGGGTGAGCAGGGGTTATTTTAGGAGTGTACCCCCTTACCCTGACTAGATGCAAGGGTCCCTATTTGGTCAAAGGTACCTACCTCTGCCAACTAGAGACCCCCAAATCTAACAGACAGCATGAGCTGGTCCGGGACAAGATTATGAAGGAGGTGCAGGTGGGGCCCTTTAGTTCTCCACCATGGGCATCATTGGTTTGTTCACCCCTAGGGCTGGTTCCAAAGAAAGAGCTAGGAAAATTCTGCTTGATTTACGACCTCTCTAACCCCACAGGGTTATCCATAAATGATGGGTTAGACCAGACACTATGCACAGTGCGTTACACCACCTTTGACAAAGCCATTGCAAAACTGCAGAGATTATGCAGGGGGCCCTGATGGCCAAGTCAAACATAGAGGCAGCCTTCTGCCTTAGACCCAGCCACCCGGAAGATACACGCTAGCTAGGTTTAACTTTTGAGGGTCAGTACTTCCTTGACTTGCCCATGGGGTGTTCCATAGCATGTATAGTGTTTGAGACATTCAGCAGATTCCTGAAATGGGCAGGGAGGGATTTGGTGTCATCGGACCAGGTGGTGCATTACCTAGATGACTTCTTGTTCATGGGTCCCCCAGGTGACCCGGCATGTGGGAGGGCCCTGCAGGGCTTTCAGCAGCCGTCACAAGAATTGGGGGTGCCATTGGATGAGGACAAGACGGAAGGCCCCACTACATGTTTGTTCTTCCTGGGTATTGAGATAGACTCTGTGGTAGGGGAGGGTAGGTTGCTGCAGGAGAAGGTGAGGGCATTCAGGGATGCAGTTGACACCTATATATAGGCCAGGAAGGTTATGCTACATCAGCTGCAGGTCTTGGTAGGGCAATTGAACTTCGTCTCGAGAGTGATTCCCATGGGGAGAGTCTTTTCAAAGAACATAGCGCAAGCAATGACAGGCCTACGGGCAAAGCACCACCATACAAGATTGTCTGCTGAGGTCAGAGAGGACTTGGAGACGTGGAGCGGGCTCCTAGATTTTAATGGAACACTATTGTGGCAGCAACCAGCACAGAACAGCAAGGAGATAGCCCTCTACACAGATACGGCGGGCAGCATTGGGTTTGGGGCAGTGTTGGGCACGAGATGGTGCATGCAGCATTGGCAAGGGGAATGGATTGCGTCTGGGATCACACACAACGTTACCTTCTTAGAATTGTTTCCCATCATTGTCGCCTTACACATTTGGGGGGCATCAATAGCAAACACCAGGATAATGTTTTTGTCAGACAGCATGTCAGCGGTCATGGCAATCAATCAAAGAGCAAAATGTCTTTGGGTGCTGCGGTTGCTGAAGACTCTTATTCACCTATGTCTCTTGCATAACGTGCATTTTTCTGCCAAAAATGTTCCGGATGTGTATAATGCAGTGGCTGATGCTTTGTCTCGATCTAAGTTGGCAGAGTTCAGGGAGCGGTGGCAGCCAGCGGACAAAGTGACGGCAGAGTTCCCAGAGGAGTTGTGGAGGATTGGTGCCCCATTGTCACAGACCTAATTGCAGCAGCACTGGCACCCAGACAAAACGTATCTACGAGAAGGCTTGAGGGGCGGGGGGGTACGACACAATGTTCAATCAGGCGATGAAGTGGAAAGGTTCACCCGGGAAGGAGTTCTAGGTTTTCTGGTGGGACAGAGGGACGGGGAAAATAGTTGTCGCTAGTGCGCCCGCAACTGTCCGCCATTGCCTTCTTTGCTGAGTTAAAAGGGTCAGGAATTTCACAAAGGACTTTAGGGTATGAAAGGCAATCAGAGGTTGGGAATGCATGGAAGCGAGCGTAAAGGACAATAGGTGACCTATAAACATGGAGAGGTTGGGAAAGATTTTGGAGGTCTTACAGCAGGTTTGCGGGTCCCAGTATGAGGTAGAGCTCTTCAGGTTCACGTATGTGCAGGCCTTTTTTGTGGCCCTGGGCATCTCAGAGTTAGTAGCATCGTCAAAGAAGTGTGAAGGGGGTTGGGTGCGGCGGATGTCCTCCTGGAGGTAGGGGCAATCCATCTCAGGATCAGTAGGTCAAAAACAGACCCACCAGGGAAAGGCGTATGGGTAAAATTACATGCAGTGCACAACACTGCGTACTGTTCAGTGGCATTGGCAAGGAATTACCTCAGGGGCCGCCCTGTGGTGGCCTCAACAAGGCTTCTAGTACACAGGAATGGGTACCACTGACAATACCAGTTCACTCAGGTGTGTAGGCTGACGTTGGCCTATCTAGGCGAGGATTCAGCACAGTTTAGCTCCCACTCATTTCGCATAGGGGCGGCCACCACAGCAGCGGTGATGGGCCTGCCAGCGGAAGCAATCAAAAGAGTGGGTCGATGGTGGTCACCATGTTTTGAGCGGTACATGCGACCAAGTCTTGTGTAGAGGGAGGAACAATGCTTAGGGGCCCCCCAGTCAACGTCATACCAGCAACTCTCTCTCTCTTTCAGTTGATGTGCGCAGCCTAGTACACTTATGTTGACATGGCATTCCTTTATTCGCAGAGAGGAGCAGCAGTTCCATGGGTCCAGTCTGGAAGAAGCACAGGGGGCCGCTGGGTTCGCACACCATTGGATTGGGGTGGGAAGTCTTAGTTTGCATGATCTGTTTGGTCGGCTTAAACAAGCAATAGAATCAAAAGCAGTTCCCCGCCCGGTCATTTTAGTCATTCACACTGGTGGGATTGATATGGTGCCACTAGGCAGGCGAGGGGTGAAGGAGGCCTTAGTTGCAGCCATGTCAAGGATTAGACAATAATTACCGACAATATTAAAATTATGGTCGGAAGTATCGCAGGTGGTATGGACTGGGGGGACTCCGGTGAAGGCGATGAATGCATCTGTAAAGAACCTGAACCATTCGTTCAAACGAATATTAGCGGGTTCCACAATGGCACCAATTTGGCACAACTTGCTCCAGCTAGGGAAAAAAGCTGTTCCATCAGGATGGGGTGCATCTGTTGGCAAAAGGGCAGGAACTCTTTATCCAGACTATACTGGGGTCTATGGTGGAGCACAGTCAGCACCGGGGGGAGGGGGAGTGAGACAGGGAGCCTCTCACCCTGTGGCAGAGCACTAACAGTTAACAACAAAGGGGGATGCACAACAATGGATATTCAGCGACTTGATGGACTTTAGGTAAAGGTCTATAGCTGAGTTAGTCATACATTTGACAAAAGCAGTTCTAGGTCCAATAGTTACATGTAATAACCCACCAGGTTAACAAGAGTCAACACAACTAGATCAAAACGGTCACGCATAAATGTTAGAAAATATTTTCATTTTATTAATTGATGTCTTTTTAAATTATAGACTTATTGTGGGTCATATATCTCTGTTTTAACCTCACAATATACATATGTGTGCAAATTTGATATAAAAATTTATATTTATAAGGGCATTCATATATACATTTCAAGAAATATTTTTTCCATATTAAAAACAGCCAAAATAACCATAGGCACGTATTGATGGAGGCAATGCGGTAGATGGGAACTATGCGCATTTCAGCATGTGGGCCTTCATCAGGTTACTGTCTATTGCACTGAAACTGAATAAAACATGTGACATACTTGTTATTATACAGTTGTGGGAACATATATTTATATTACAATCATAGTATCCTAGAACAACTTAACAATACACATCATAATTAATTACTGCAACCACAAATATACCTGTTATCCTATATACATCATAATTAATTGCTGTGACCACAAAATATACATATTGTCCTATATACAAAACAAGAATGTCTCAAGACTATGAATAAAGTCCAAACCAGTATGTTGTAGCTTTGGTAAAAATTCCTTATAACAATCAAAGTATAGAAAGTTACATAATAGAGGCAATCGCTAATATATACAATTTATTAATCTCTAAATAGGGAAGGAAATAGATAAACATTACATCATAAATGCAACAACTTATATTTCCAAATCATTCTTCTTTCAACACGGGTGAACATGCCCATATTTTGTGGAGTCCCTTAAAGAAGATAATAATAATAATAAGAGGAAGGAACCTTTAATACCCTATCTGACAAATATTATGTGTGAAGAAAACAACAGGTATATATATATAAAATATATGTACAATGTATAAAGGATACATGCCAGGTCATCAATATGATGGAAGGAATACCATTCAATCAGAACAGACAATGGCTCGTTACACTAGACGTTGAGAGCCTATACTCCAATATATCATGCGATGGAGCACTTGTTGCAGTCAAATGGTTTATCGACACCTACAACGTTGATTGTAACACCAGTTTTATCATTGATTGTTTGAAAATTGTTCTCGAGGAAAATGTGTTCGAATTTCGGGGTGACCTACACAGGCAGACAAAAGGAGTCAGTATGGGCGCATCTTGCGCCCTTACCATAGCTGACATCTATGTGGCCTATTTTGAGGAGCAATTGGTCTTTAATGAGGTGGCCCCATTTTTTTAATCAACATTAAATTGGTCGCAATATATAGACGATATCGTCTTTATATGGGATGACAATAAGGATATTCTAGCGGAGTTCATTTTGTGGCTAAACCTTTGTGACCCTAATCTACATTTCACCTCGCATTGCAGTAATCTACAGATTGAATTATTGGATCTATCAATTAAACATGACTGCGGTCAGTTATTTGTTGACCTATACACAAAACCTACAGCGTGCAACACTCTATTACACCATGATAGCTTCCATCCTATGAAACAGAAAAATAGCATCCCTTTTGGGCAGTTTTTGCGGCTTCGGCGCAACTGAAACTAAATTAGAGGACTACGATAAACGATCCACTGAGATGAAGACCAAGTTTCTTAATAGAGGCTATCCCCATCGTGTTATCAGAGATGCGTATAAACACGCTAGTTTCTATGACCGTCAGCATTTACTGCAAGGTACAACCAAGAAAAAAGACACAAATCTTGTCTTTGTGACCAGACACTCAGTCTTAAATGAACAGATCCGTCAGATAATCTGCTCTAATTGGCACCTATTGAATATCAACAGACCCCACCACAAGGTCTTCCCGAAACCTATGTTTGCCTATCGCAAAAATAGAAACATGAAGGACCTCAATATTAGATCACGCATGCCTATTCTGACAAAAGAGCCTATACAGCGAGGTATTGTAGGCATGAATCCAGTTGACGGCAACTTTAGATGTGGTACCTGCAAGATATGTCCATTGTCCATTGAGACTAAAGAACTGTGCTACAATGGACAAACCATTGTGAGCAATGCGATAAGTAATTGCAAATCTAAAAATATCATATACTTGCTTCATATGTCCATGCAACAAAGGTTATGTGGGTGAAACTTCAAGAACCTTAAATGCGCGACTAGCCGAGCACAGATCTGCAATTAGAACTAAAAAACTTGCCTCACCAATGGTATCACATTTTGTTGAACATAATCACTCAGTTGACGACATATGATGGTTTGTCTTGGAAAAAATCATATCTAAACCAGGGATCTGTTTAGATAAGGTTAAAAAAAAACGTGAGGCCTTTTATATTTTCTGGTTAGACACTGTCAACACAGGTCTTAATTCTGATATACCCTGGGATCAGGCTATATACTGAATAAATTCTGTACCGTCACCATTGCGGCTGCAAATGGTTGGCATCCTTTACAGGTGTTAAATAATCATCTACACCAATCAACAGAAATGTTGGGAAATGTATGTACGGACTTATAAATATATATATCATACTCAGTTAGTGTACACCTGTAAATATTGGTCGTGTAGGCTTTATGTCTCATTCAATAATTTTTTATTCACTTTTCTTACCCTGGGCACACACACCCTTTCCTAGTTCTATGCCATTGGTTTGTTGGAAGCGAGCATACGAACACTATTTCCATGGAACCCTGGCTCCAGGTTGTTGTTATCCTTCATTGATAGCTCTATATCATATCTCTTAAAATAGAAATATCATGTAGTGCAAATACCCTTCATCGCTCTCTTTTAATCCCCTGAATTGGGCGACTCGATTAACCTCATCAGTTACGGTTTCAATTGTGACCTCTTTCAAGATGGCGCCCGCATTATACTAGCTATCAGCAGACTGTATACAGTCCTACTGTAGCATACAACACGACAGGAGATATAAGTGTTGTTTATGTATAATTTATTAAGACAACAAGGGCCCGCAGTAGCGGGATAAACAACTAGTACAAAGGGAGTCAGCTGTCATCTGTCACCCAACAACCGGTGACGTCACCTATATACATGCGAACATTCTATGGTGACGCGGTGGGACGCTGCATAACAGAAATAGAAAACATACTGAAATAGGACCTTGTGTCCCCGTAACCAGCATAACATGTACAACATCTCCCTTCCTTCATGAAAACTTAACCTGAGTTTCACTCCATAACTTAGGGGGTCATTAGGATCGCGGACGGACTTGAGTCCGTCCGCGACCCCAGAGCATGAGGGAACGTCCGCATGGGCTGCGGCGTTCCCTCTGTGCAGATTAGGATGTGGCCGCCAGGGTGGCGGTCACATCCTCTATTTTTAACATTGCTGCGGGTGGAGCTTCAAGCTGCACCCGCAGCAATGTTAAAAATGCATGCACAGCATTTGCGTGCACAAAGCGGCAGGCACCGCGAGGTGCCTGCTGCATTGTGCACGCAAATGCAGGGGGGTACCATAGGTGCCCCCCATGTGCACCCCCCACTACACCTAGGGGGCCCGCAACGGGCCCCTGCAGTGCAGTTACACATGCTTTTTCACGGCGGAAAAGCCGCCGCGGAAAAGCATGTTCCCAAGCACATCCTAATCTGGCTGACGGTGTCTAAGAGACACCTTCACCATTTTAGTGCTTTTCCGCCGCGGTTGTAAGCCAGCCGCGGCGGAAAAGCTGCGGACCTAAACCATGACCCACCAGCCATCCTAATGTGGCGGTGGGTCCTGGTGGGTCCGCAGAGGATTTTCCGCATCCTCCGGGCCGGCGGTGGCTTCCGCCGGCCCGGAGGATGCGGAAAATCCTCCATCCTAATGACCCCCATAGTCTTTAAACCTGGTAGGCAAGTTGATAACTCTGCCCGTTCTTGAAGACTGCCCCCCGGTTAGATTGGCATCAGCATCACTCATGCCTGTTACAGTATTTTCATTTTCCTCTACTTCATTATCTATCATAGGATCTTCCTGAACCAAAGCAGTGTCCTTGCAGCCAGAAGGATATCTAGTAGAACCATCTCCCGAAGCCAAAGATGATCCTTGACTGACATTGGGATGCAACAGTTCTGGGCTACTAGACACATCATCCCATTCTAGGACACTATCATTAAGACTTCTTTCTCCTTTTTCCGCACTACTCATTATAATTTGTTCTTGACCAAGTTTAAGTTTTACTACATCATCTTTATTGCGCCATCCTTCACCTTCAATAAACACAGCTCCACCTGATGCTCTGCCAACTTTCATAGGTTTGCTGAGCTTAGACTCTCCCTTGCTCACCAGACCAGGCTTTCTTACTAGCACCCAATCACCAGGTGCAATGATTTTATCCTTAGCTCTGTTCACTTTATCAGAATATGTCTTATTTTTCATTTGTTTACACAGTATGTTCTCCCTCACATTGAGTTCTTTTTCGCACACTTGTCTTGTTTCAACAGCTGTTTTTTTCCATCCGCCTATTTTCGGTGTTATGACATTGTTGCATGCTCTTCCTCTCATCAGGAAAAATGGTGTATACCCTGTGGCTTCTTTTGGCGTATTGTTATACGCATTGATTTTTACCTTAATAAACTCCTTTACATCCATATCATTCGCAATTGCCATTTGGATTCCTTCTTTAAAGAATCTGTTTATTCTCTCTACTTGACCATTGCTCTTGGGACTGTACAGAGGTGTTTTCTCCTGTATTATTCCACGTTTTTCCAAGAACTCCACCATCACTCGTGATACCAGTTGTGATCCATTATCAGACACCATAACTTTAGGCTGTCCTTCTCTTTCAAAGGTTTTTTCGAGAAATTTTATGACCACTTCCGTTGTAACCATTTTTACAAATTTGTAACACACCCATTTAGTGTAGTAGTCCGTCAAAACTATTAAATATTTGCATCCATCAGGCAAGAGATTGAAGGGTCCTGCAAAATCTATTGCTACTTTGGCCCAGGGGCCATCAGGGATTTCCACCATCTGCAGCTCATTTTTCTCAATTCTCCAATGTTTGTCTGATCTTAAGCATTGCTCGCATTTGTCTACAAGATTCCTAACTTCGATGTCCACTCCTGGCCACCAATAGTGCATTCTTAGAACGTTCCTTGTGGCCGTGGTGCCCGGATGCCCTCTGTGAGCCATCTGAATTATCTTCTGTCTAAGCTCAAATGGCGGCACAAAGACCTCACCTCTTTTTAAGAAGCCATTTTCTAGAGTTAGTTCATCGCTCACTTGCTGATAATTCTTTAACTCCTTTGGTAGATTTCTCACATGTGGCCATTTGGTTTGTACATACTCTTTCACTTTGGTCAAGACAGTATCATTCTTCGTACTCTCTTCCCATTCCTCATCAGTTATGGATCCTTCGCACATAACTGTGGCGTCAATGTGCGCAACTACGCACTCGGTGTCGTCTTGTTCCTCATCAATATTCTCCTTTACCGGCAACCTGGATAAGCAATCCGCCCTACTGTTCTTTCCTCCTTTTATGTGCTCAATCTTGAAATTATATTCCTGAAGTTTTGACATCAGTCTAATCAGCCTAGAACTTGCGTTGCCATTGCCTCGACCCTTACCGTCCATCATATATACTAGCGGTTTATGGTCGGTTACAAGTGTGAAACTCTTGCCCCACAGATAGTCTTTGAGTTTGTGCACAGCCCATACGCAAGCTAAAGTCTCCCGTTCAATTGTGCTGTAATGGATCTCCGTGTCATTTAGCTTCCTGGAAATAAATGCAATTGTGTTCTCTTCGTTTCCTTTCCTTTGGCAGAACACAGCTCCTATTCCTTCATTGCTTGCATCTACAGTCACTACGTTGTTTAGTTGCGGGTCATAGGGTTTCAGTGCCGGTGCTCTGGCTATTTCCTCCTTGACTGACTTGAATGCCTCAACTTGTTCATCCTTCCACTCATATGTTACATTTTTCTTCAGCAGTCTCCTGAGTGGTTCCACCATTTCTGCATATTTCTGGATAAACTTCGCATAATATTCACTGAGGCCAAGGAACGACTTGAGGGTTTCCTTATTTCTAGGTTCAGGGGCCTCCCTTATTGCACGAACTAAATCATCTTTAGGCAAGATACCTTCAGCAGTTAGAACATGCCCTAAGTACTCAATCTCTTTTGTCATGAATTTGCATTTGTCCTTTGAGACTGTCATGCCTTTGTTTTTCAACACACCCAGAATCGTTCCAATCAATTTTATGTGCTCATTTTCAGTTTTTGAATGCAAAAGAATGTCGTCTTGAAAGGCTTCCACCCCTTTCATTTTCCCAAATAAAACATCCATGAGTTTCTGGAAAACTCCCGAAGACGACGCTAGACCAAAAGGAAGTCTCACATATCTGAACGCTCCAAATGGCGTGATGAAGTTTGTTAGTTGTTTAGACCTTTCTGACAAACACACTTGATGATAAGCGGCCCTTAAGTCAATAAGTGAAAAATATTTTGATCCGGACGTTGACTGAAGAATGTCTTGAATTTTTGGCAGAGGATGACAGTTTACAATAATATTTTTAGTAAGCGACCTCAGGTCTACACACAACCTAATGTCCCCTGTCTTTTTCTTCTTTGATACTACAATAGCAGAAACCCATTCAGAATCTTATGCTTCTTCAATCACATCTTCCTTCTTTAACTTCTCAAGCACTTCTCTTAACTCATTTTTTATAGACAAAGGCACTGATCTTACTTTGTGCTTACATGGAATTGCGCCCTCTTTTAGTTTGATGTCATGACTGAACCCCTTTACGCAACCAATTACATTTTTAAACACATCTTTATGCTTTTCAAAAACAGTACTCAAATCACCATCTTCTTTCTCCACACAAATACTGTTCATCCATTCTTCTCTTAATATCACTGGGTCCTTTGCCCCCGGCACTAATACCACCCCCAGTTGGGCCAAATCTCTCCATCCTACTAGTATTCTTCCCTTCTCTGCTACATAGATCTTTGTCTCAATTACTCTCACCTTAAAAGTCACAGTGTCAATGAAATATCCCAACATATTTATATCCTTCTCTCCAAAAGCTTTCGGGTTCATATCAGATTCTGTTAACTGCACATTTTTCCATTTTTCTTCAAAAAGGGTATTGGATATAGTTGTTATGGGGGCACCTGAATCCGCAGTAAATTTTAGTTCAACCTCACCAATTTTTACATCACTAATTGGACCCTTTATCTTTCCGTCCTCCATTTCTATGTATAATACTATATTCGCACACATTTCCTCATCAAAATTTCCTACTGTGTTTATACTCGTGCTATTACCAATTCTTTTGGTTTTACACAAGGTGGAATAGTGACCATATCTCTTGCATTTAATACACTTTTTACCTACTGCAGGACAGTTGTTGAAATCAGCTAGGTGTTCACTTGAACCACATCTGAAACAGCATAACTGCTTACCTCCCACCTTTCTTTCATTCACATTTTTTTCATACGTCTTACCATCCCCCTTCTTCTTCACCTGTAAGTAAAATACATTAGTGTTATTTCCTGTTGAAGACAGTTCTTTGGTGGAAATTAAAGGCCTTTCGATACCTCTAGCAATATCTATAACTTCCTGCAAAGTTGGCCTTTTGCATGCTAACAATCTCTCCTGCACCTTCTTTGTATAGCAGTAAAATACGATCTGGTCTCTTATGTATACATTACTTTACTTCCGATTTAATTTCTGTGGCTTACTTGTGATTTTTCTTCAACATTTCCTCTCAGAGTTTTATTTGCTCTTGTGCGCGATCTCTTCGTTGTGAGCGCTATTTGCATAGCATACGTTCGATCCTTGGCTGAGATAATATCAAAGATGGCCGCACGCTGTTTACGTTGATGACGTGCGCTGCCTTCTACCAATCAGACAGCACTACCGGCATGCTTCACGCGACTCAGCTGAGGTAACTGACTGACGCCTCAGCTGAGATCTGTCAACGAAGCGCGCCGATTATTAAATTATCAAAATGCAGTTTTCATCAGCGTTGCGGCCTGACAGGGTTGCCTGTACTTCTGTGCTTCACTTATTTACGCTGCACATTCCTTCAGCGCACATCCTTAAGTACATTAAAGTCTCTGCTTATCCCATTTATGCGCTGCCGATCCTTAAGTGTTAAGCATATCTTTCTTCAAGATACTTTCTTCAGTCAGCGCTCGCTTTTTTCCTTAGAGTACTCACTCCGTATAGTTTTTCTCAAGTTTCTTCCCGCAGTTATACTTCATGGATGAGATCTCGATCTTCAAAATCATCTGCCGATCCTCCAATTATTTCCGCTGGCCCTTGTTGCAACAAAACCTCGTCGCCAATTGTAGCATACAACACGACAGGAGATATAAGTGTTGTTTATGTATAATTTATTAAGACAACAAGGGCCCGCAGTAGCGGGATAAACAACTAGTACAAAGGGAGTCAGCTGTCATCTGTCACCCAACAACCGGTGACGTCACCTATATACATGCGAACATTCTATGGTGACGCGGTGTGACGCTGCATAACAGAAATAGAAAACATACTGAAATAGGACCTTGTGTCCCCGTAACCAGCATAACATGTACAACACCTGCTTCCCTCTTCACAGCAATAATTATTCTGACCTTATGTGTCTACGCAGTTAGGGATTCACATATATATTAGGGTATTCCCATCACATTTACTTAGATTATTAACATCATGCCACACTTTAGGGACCGCACAATGCTCTATCTTTGCGACTTACTTAATATGATCGGGTCGCTATTAGGCTACGTAATTCTATTGTTAATTTTACTCTTACTTTTTGGGCACCAATTCTCTGTAACTATGTGGGTTTACCTTTATTCATAGTACTGATTTCACACATAACCCGAATAACATCTTGATGCCCTCATAAATAGAGAATATGTAATCTCATCGCTGTGGACTATGAGTCCTTTCTCTATTGCCATGCATGTTAGACATCATGGTCAGAAGTTAGTCCGCTGTCTAGTTTGACAGCGCTTTTCACGTTTTCGGCGTGATTGAGGTCACAGACAAATACCCCGCCTTACACGTGTTGTTTCATCTATGAAGGCCACCCAGCCCGACGTTTATGGCAGACGCATACAGAATCCCCGTTAGTGCGTTGGTGTCCCACCATTCAGGTATTCTATTCGATAGTTCATTGCTCGGATTGGCCAGCATCAGATTTTCATATTTTTAGGTTTTAGTCTAATTCATTTTCACTTTCTTGCTTGACTATAAGGTATTTTCTCCCCTGGCTTTGGGGAAAAGGGGCGAAGTTATCTTTGGCGGCGCTAGCAAATGTTAAACAGAAACATATCAGGAAAGGTCGTTTTTCCTCCGCTCAGGTATATACATCTAATATTTTTTACAACTTTATAACTAGAGTTCGGCATGGACAGAGACAGTGTCATGAGCAATATATGCAAAACATCACCGCTGATTACACCTATTTGTATATTTGTACATAGGGCTTTATTCATTGGCGGTTTCTCGAATTTAACAAGTTCCCTGGACACTACTCTATCCAGGCCAGCTAAATCAACACCCATATGAAGTTTTAAGTAAGTCATCTTGCCCTTTGATCCTGGCGAGACACCTGTCTATCGCGCTCATTGGCATTTATCGGTGTTAGGCTTTTTTGTTTCAAAACGTTTTTTATTTATATGCATTAAGTAAGAGAATACAAATACATCATGACATTCAGCACACTACTGCGTGGACATATCGAGGCATCACAAGCAGGTAGATGATAGTTAAGACCCCTGAGCTCCCTGGTGTTTCGGACAATGACAGTGTGGTAGACCAAAGCTGTCCGGCATTCCCGTTTTGCATATTCCGAACGTTTCCTACCAGTGGTATACTTCTGCAACAGCTGCACTTGCGCCTACGACTGACTGCACAGAGCTACAACCGTCAAGGGGCGGTGTCGAGAGACTACAGGGCAATACCCACCCCCCCCCCCCCCCCCAGCAGTGGAGTAGTTTGCTCCGAATAGACATGCCTAAATGGAGGTATACTGCAACGCTGTATCTTTATGCTGTAAATCATGAGCAAAAGATGCATGAAGGAAGACAAAATGGAAGAAAGAACAAGAACATGGCAATAATGCACGTATAGGGAGTGGGATAGGAGAAATGGGAGAGAAGGGATAATAGGCAGGGGGGGGCAGGGGACAGGAGCGCGTTGATGCAACTTCCAGGTCCATTCGCACCACACGAGACCACCAGTCCAGCAACCTCCACCAGCGCCTCTAGATGAGCGGGAGCTGGGGGGTTGTGAATAACAGTATTGACCCGTGGACTATTGGGTAAGATGTCTGAAGGGTAGGCATATCGTGGGACAGTGCAGTGTACAGTTAGGAGACAGAATTCCAGAAACCCTCTGGATCAGTGGGGGATACTGCATCATCAAAGAGCTGCAGGGCCCGCAGTCTTGGCGGTTGCAGTCTGGTGTTTTCTAGACATCCCAGGTGATCTACCAGTGGCTTCCACAGCTTGGTGAATTTAGTTTCCCACAGCTGCAGTCGCGCCATGAGCAGTTCCATGGCTACCGTGTGCCATAAGCGAGTGAACCATACATTGATGGAAGGTCTTTCCGGTTTCTTCCAATACAGCGCGACAGTTTGCTTCGCAGCGCCCAGCATGTGGAGGCTGAGATGCCGGCCTCGGCGGGTCATTGTTCACTGGCTTAAGGCCCAGGATAATAACAAGTGGACACTCAGGTAATGGGTAGCCCAACACCCGGTTGATATGGCCGAGGACCTCTTTCCAGTATGTAGCAAGGAGAGGACATGCCCATCAAATATGTAGGATATCCGCAACTGCTTGTGTACAGCGCCAACTGTAGCGACAGGGTCATTTTAGTCTATTTTCAGACTGGTGGTGACTATAATCCACTACCATCTTAGTCCTAGTTGCATTTGCGTTCATTTGTAGGGCCTAACTATGCGCTTTGACAGGGTTTAGTGCCTTATTCCGTTTTCTTGGGCTTACAGGCCCAAAAGCTAGAGAGAAGCCATTTTGTAATTCTGCCTCGACTGTCCGAGGCGCTTGCAGGGTAAAGGTAGTGTTTAGAATTTAGCCTGTTATTCACTAGTGAGGAACCGGTCAAGGAAAGTGACTAAGGGTCCTGTAGTGACATCATACAGGAGTGGCAGAGACTGAGTCCAGAAGAGGGTTCGAGTATTTCGGAACCATGGCAGCGTAGATGAGGTGTAGCGGTGCAGACGTGTATTCGTGAGCCATAGAGGGAGAGCAGAGTCCCGAACATTGAAGATAAAGCGAGAGAGAGAGAGAGCGAGAGAGGGATCAGCTCCACTGCTGAGATGGAAAGACACACGTCTAAGGTGAGGCGTTCTGAGCTTAGTGTAGAACATATCTAATCATTCATTCTTATTCCCTTTTTAGGTTACAGGTAGCGACTAACTTAACTCATGTTTCTTTTGCTCATTCTGTTATGCTGAATTGTAGAATAAAGATTTAATGTTAAATATCTTTGAATGTTGTTTTTATGAATGGGATTGACCTTTCCTTTTAACCAGATGCGGACATACAGAAGGATGGGATACGCCCTTCTGAAAAGGTAACTGATGATGGAGGGAGAGTGTGAACTTCATTTAGAAAATAACTTTTAAAGGTGAATCCCCATTAGTGTAGATCGTCGGGTGACGTTAAAGAGACAGTCGTGAGACTATAAAGAATCGTCGGGTGACGTTAAAGATATCGTCAGGTGACGTTAAAGAGACAGTCCAGCCCAGAATAAAAATTTAGCTAAGGCACAGGCATAGGGTACATAGCTGTCCGAAACAAGTATCCTAATTGCAACATCATGGCTCCTGGTTCCCAGTTGTCGGCACAAATTCTTCAGCCACGCCCTTCTTGGTTTGGCATATTCGTTACAGACAAATAGAAAATGGGCTAATGTCTCTGGGTGGGCTAGACATGAAGGACATAGGTCAGTTTTGTGTAGACAGGAATTCCATGTTTTGGTAAAAGTGTTCAATGGCAAGGTACCCGTTCTAAATTTAAAATACAAAGATCGGGCAAACGGTTTCCCAATTGTATCTAAGTAGGGTTCACGCCTGGGAATGTCTTTAAACTTCAAAAAATCCTCAGTGAGCCTTCCAATGGATACGCTAGAATGCCTTTGGGAGCAAATCCAATCCCGATATAAGTTTTTAAGTACTTGCTTTGTCAGGAAAAAATAAAAACACAACAGAATCGTCAGGTGACGTTAAAGATATCGTCGGGTGACGTTAAAGAATATAAGATGAGGTAATTATAGGATAAGATATGGAATCCATTAGATGTTAGTGGTATCTTTGACTGTATAGGCTTGTAAATAGCTCTTTTTCACCTTCTCAGGTGAGTATTCTAGATATCATGTATATAGTGGCCTGAGAAGAGTGTGGTTACGAGACGACTGGGTTAGCTACGGTTGGTAGGCTGCTTGGTCTGGGAATCCGGTCGTTACACCAACACAGAGACGATGCTTTAGGGAACATCTTTTGGAGCCGAGATGGAGTATAGTACCATTGGGTCATCACCTTGTAAGCGGGTTCTTGCTGGGGAATGCTATAGAATTTTTTTTGAATATCACGCCAAATGCGCGCCCACTGAGAGGGAGCGATGTCGGCATCAGAGTCAGATTGCCATTGCCGTTGGTAGGGATGGAGGTCCGAACGGCGCGATTGTTGGAGAATCTGGTATATGCTGGATATTAATCCCCTGGAGGAGCTAGAGGTGCGTGCTAGCCGTTCAAATGGCGTAAAAGGTCTTGTGGCCGCCTGCTTTAGGTCGGACCCCTGTAACCAGTGCCGAAGTTGTATATACTGAAACCTGTCCTGTTCAGTTAACCGGAATTCTTCTTTACACTGGGCGAAGGTTTTGAGGTCGTCTCCGATAAATAGGTCTCGAATCATTCTTCAGTCCTTGTCTGTCCAGTTTGCAAAGTAAGGCGGACGACACGCAGGAGGGAACTGCGGGTTGCGAGCGATTGGAGTGTGCGGAGGCGGGAAAGTAGTGAGGCCTCTGCGTACCGCCACCTTATTCCAAATTTCAAGAACCGTTTTAGTAGGAACTCCCATGTACGTGCTACGATGGCGCGCTTCGCGTGGCAGCCATGCGTGGTCCCAGAGAGGATGACAGGCGACGGCTCTATCCATATGGAACCTCACCTTCTCGCTTTCCCACGCCGCCCATTCCGGTACGAAGAGCAGGTGGGACGCCCAATAGCACTCCAACAGATTAGGAAAGGCGAGACCTCCCTTATCCCTTGGAAGCATTAAGATTTTACTAGAGAATCGAGGTTTCTTTCCCCCCTCCATACAAAGGCAACAAGTTCACGCTGTAGCCCCTGGATTTGATGCTCAGAGATAGATGTCGGGTGCGTTTGGAACAAGTAAAGGATTTTAGGTAGAATAGACATTTTGACTGCGTTGAGTCGTCCCAACCACGAGAGTGGCAGGCCTTTCACCGTTCGCAAACCAGCGAGAACTGAATTTTTGCATTCTTGCCAATTTGCTTGGGTCCAGGTAGCTAGGTCTGGAGTTAGATTAAGGCCAAGGTAGCGTACAGAACTGGTCGCCCATTGGTAGGGGACAAGAGCTTGCAGAGCTGGAATCTCGTCAGCCGGGATTGTCAGGTTAAGAGCCCAGGATTTGATGTGATTAATATTAAGGCCCGATGCTTGCTCGTAGAACTGGAGCAGGGCGTACACTGCGGGAAGCGAGCGCTGCGGTTCCGTAAGTGTAAGGAGTAAATCGTCGGCAAAGGGGCACATCTTATGTTCTACCCCCCCAAGCTGGATGCCACGGATAGTAGGTGACCCACAGACCATAATAGCGAGAGGCTCTACTATCAGCGCAAACAATAAGAGGCGACAGGGGGCAGCCCTGTCTAGTGCCCCTGAGAATTGAGATGGGCTGTGTGAGTTGGCCATTAACACGTACCCTAGCGAGAGGAGAGATGTAGGGGGCCATGATGCGCGATATCATGCGCGGTCCGAGGCCTACCTTCTGTAAGACAGCACAAAGAAATCCCCAATCCACCCAGTCAAACACCAGATGCGCCACTCGTCGCATGTTGTCGGATAAAGCCTACTTGATCAGGGTCGACAAGGTAAGGTAGGTGTGCGCTAAGTCGTTTAGCCAGGATTTTAGTGCATAATTTGAGGTCCGTACTTAACAGAGCAATGGGGCGAAAGGAGGAGCACAGCATGAGGTCTTTCCCTGGTTTCGGGATGAGGGCAATTTCCGCCATTGCCATATCAGTTGACGGCCCAACAGAGTCCGTTAATGAGTTAAAAAGGCGCAGCAGGTACGCTTGGAGATGGGGCAAGAAAGTGCGATAAAATAAGATTGGGAGCCCATCGGGGCCCGGCGTTTTTCCCAGCGGGAGGTCCTTAAGGGCATCAGTTAGCTCTTCCAGTGTGATTGGGTCCTCTAAAAGCTCAGAGTGGTGGCCGGTCAGGGGATCCCAATCGCAAGCGCCCAAGGCAGCAGAGATCTGGGCCGTCGTGGGAGGGTCCCGAGCATAGAGTGATGCATAGTACTCCTGAAACACTCGAAGCTTATCCTCCTCCATAGTGGCCCAAGATCCGTCTCCTACTTTCAGTTTTGCAATGTGCGCTTTGGCTGCCCACACCCGCAGACGACGTGCCAGCACAGTTCCTACTTTGTCCCCTCCATCGTAGTAGCGCTGCCGTAACGCAAGCAATGCGTGTTCCACCGCATTCGTCCTGTGGGCCCTAAGCTGACCCCTGAGGACCGCCAGGCGTCGCTTATGGCTTGCCAAGGGCCGTTCCTGATCCATATTCTCCAATACTTTAATTTCACGCGCAAGCTTGGTTTCATACAGGCGAGCCTCTCGTGCCCGTGCGATAGCAAGGGATGTGAGCACACCTCGCATCGTGGCTTTGAACGCATCCCGCAAAACAGGAAGTTGTGTGTCGGGGAGGTCATTAGCTTCAAAGTAAGAGGTGATGGCCGATTGGAGTTCTTCCCCATCTACTGGATCTCGAAGGATATGAAGTGGAAACCACCATCTCGTAGGCCGTTTGGGGCGCGCAAAGTGCTCATGAAGAAGCATGATCAGATATTGATATGTCTGAGATGTCCGCCGAGAGGACGTCTCCAATCAGCGAGTGGGAGACAAAGAGAAAATCAATGTGAGAATAAGAATGGTGTGCGTGTGAGTAGTAAGAATAACTGCGATCCTCGGGCGAATGATAACGCCAGGCATCCATAAGATTTAAGGCAGGAAGGGAGTTTTTTGTTGCCGCTGACATAGCGCCTACCCCGTGGAAGACACCCCCACTACGATCCATCTCCGCATCCCAAACCAAATTAAAGTCTCCCCCAATTATGAGGTCCGTATTTACCTGCCCTATCCGCTCGCAGAGAACCCCGCGCAAGAAAGCATCCTGGCCCTGATTTGGCACGTACACATTGCAGAGGGTAAGTGCACGGTGTCCCATCTTGACCCCCACTTTAAGAAACCTGCCCTCCGTGTCCCGGACAACTTTAGTGTCTCCCTGTGTAATACCCGCCCTACAGAGAATGGCAACTCCCGCTGTCTTGGTAACTGCAGAGGACCAAAACTGGTGAGGGAAACGCAGGTGCGCCATGAGCTTGACATCGCGCCTAAGGAGATGAGTCTCTTGTAGGAGAATTATGTCCGGGTTCTGTGACAGTAAGTAGCGCCATATTTGGCAGCATTTATTGGGAGAGTTAAGCCCTTTTACGTTAAGAGAGAGGACCTTCAAACACGGAACAGAGGCCATTGTCAGCTACTGTAGGGAAGTGTCGCTGTGGCTAGCAAATTGTCCCTAAAGGTGCCAAGCCCCTGAAGGGTTTCCCCAGCATTTAGTTGCCCCCCCCGCCAAGGGAACAGGGAAAGAGAGAGAAGAGGAGGATAAAGTAGAGACAAAGAAAACAAACCAATAACTGTAATGGCCAACATGGCCAACGTGTCCTAATCCAGTCCAGGGAGTAGCTAGGCTCGCCGGGGCAGGCTGTCCCGGAGATGTCACTCTCCCAGGAACAGGTGTGAGGGGTGGTCATCGCACTGTCCATTAGGTCAAAAAGACTGGGACGCAGCCCCAGGCCGCCGCCGTTGTGTCGTATAACAAGGGTCTAGTGAAGCACCCCGTGACATAGGGCTAAGAGGTAGAAGACGGGCGTTGCAGTTTCTCATTGGTGGATTAGCTCCCATGCAGGGTAGGCTATCCCATCGACTAGGTATGGGAGTTCTGACACAAGCCTTCAGGAGGAAGCGCCCAGCGTGGCCCAGTCCCTGTCAGTCGCGGTGCGAGCCCTACTGCGGTTCCTAACGGGTGCACGGTGTAGCGCCCTAAGTGCCCGCCACTTATTCAGCATCTGAGGAGCATGGACTTGCGGCTGGGAAGGGCGATAGGCCGACTAGAAGCATTTTCAAGTGACGTGGTCGCTTTATAAGGTGGAGTACTCACATGTAAAGGTAAGCCTTTTGAGAGGATTAGCAGTTGCCGAGCCGATTACTTGGTAGCAGCCATTTGCGAGCTCGAAGGCGATCGGCCCCCTTCCAGGGATCTGACATGCTGGATTATGTCTTGTTTCTCTTGAGAGGATCTGCTGCGGTCTCCAGAGGAGGGGTGCCGAGAATGACTCATCAGATTCCATTGTGGCTTTAATGGCACTCGATCCTCGCTGACGCACGGGAGGGGCTAGCCGGGGGAGAGTTGGGGATATGAAGTAGCTGAGCTGCTTCCCTATACAACCTCAGCACTCGCCTCTTGGATTCCCACTGGAATATGAGAGCAAAGGGATGCCCCCATTGGTAGCTGATGTTAATCTCCCTGAACTTGTTGGTGATAGGTCTAAAGTCTCTGCGGCGACTGAGTGTCGTGGGGGCTGGATCTTGATACAGCTGGATGGGCGTCTCATTAAGCCATATCTCGGGCTTGTCCCATGCCGCCTTGAGGATCGCTTCCTTCTCTGTGAAAAAATGGACCCGAGTCAGAATGTCAGGGACAAGGTCAGGCCTCCCCGCGGGTCCAGTCACTCTATGCGCGCGGTCCAAGGCAGGCAATGGGGCATCGTCATCTCCCCTGATGTCACGGAGCAGGTCCGCCACAAATGTCATTATATCCGCCCCTTATGCGCCGGACGGAACCCCCGTATGCGTGTGTTGTTACGGCGCCCGCTATTTTCCAAATAATGATGTGCTGCTCTAGGGTGGCCAGCCGCTGCCACAGGTGTTCTTGATCCGCCGTACGAGTATCCAAGGTTTGTTCCAAGTTGTCTACTCGGCCCCCCAGCTCCCCCACCTCCTTGCGGAGATCTTTTACACAGGCTTGAACCTCATTGCGTAGAGATACGATTTCAGACTTGAGTTCTTTGATAAAGAGAGTCATAAATGCTTGCATAACCAGCTCGGAGGGGCCTCCAGTCGCCAGCGCCTCGTCCGTCCCCGAATTATCCCCCACAGCCGCGCCCGCCCCCTCCCCGGGGGCCAACGAGGTGTCCTTCCCATGCCGGGATCGAGTCATAGTCGCGTAGGAGCGATGCCAGGAGCTGCCGTCGTAGGAGTATAGCTGTCCGCCCAGTCACTAGGCCCATACGCCAGCGGGTGCACAGGCCAGAGGAGGAGTAAACACGTTGGGGCGTCCACAAGTTCCCAGGGTCCGTGAGGCAGAGATGCGCTCCGGGGGACAATTATGCAGGGGTCCCGCAAGCCACTAGACAGAGGCAGCCCAGATAGGTCACCAAGCAGTCATGTAGGCCCCATGCAGCAAGGGCTGATCAGTAAGCAGGATACAGGACCACCAGGGGACAGATGGCTAGCGTTTGTGGCTCGGCCGTGCAGGGGCTAGGACAGCAGCGGCAAGGAGGCCAAAGCGGCCACAGGGAGCGCAGAGCAAGCCGTGTTGCCGATGCAAGTCAGTTAGATGGATGCAAGGGGACGTCTGGCCCCAGCAAAAGCTACCAGAGGCAGCGGGGACCAAGGTATCTAAGTCTAGACCCCCAGCATCAGGGCCCACCTCACACAGGCAGGGGTGGGGGGGCCGCCGCTAGGGTAGAGCACCAAGCCCAGGGCATCAGCGGGAGTGCAGGAGAGTCAGGTCACCCAGCATGCAGCAATGCACCCCCCGCGGCAGCAACAACACCCCCCACCTCCTCACCTGCTCAGGACCCGCTCTCTGGGGCCCCGCCGCTGCCAGCCAGTCCCCAATGTCCAAGTGAGGTCTCCGCCACGCTCCGGCCGCAGAACGTCAGGCTCCCCACGCACTCAACAGCTCCGGCAACAGGGGTGCTCCGTCTGCCCCGGCCCTCGTGAAAGAAAGGGGAGTGGAGGGGGGCTCACTGCTTCCAGTCCTGCACGCCCCTATGCTTCCCGCGGGCGCCTCGGCCGCTGTGCTGCCCGCACTGACCTTGTGTGTGTGTGCCGGTCGGGGCTGCAGGCCTCCAACTTCCCTCAATCACGTAAGTTCTAGCGGCCCCAGGCGCCAGAAATAGCGGGCAGCCCATCAGGGGGGCCAGCGACGAGTCTCCCAGGCAAATTCCGGCTACAGGCCCCCTCACTCAATTTAAGGCAGCATGGCAAGCACCCAACACCGCGAGACAGCAAGGGTGGAGTCGATCATGTAGCGCAGGGTCCCGTTGCCGAAAATGGCGGGCTCCTCGGCCGTTAGATAATTCTTGCCAGCCAAGCCGTCACGTCTCCCGGCAAGAAGCCACCAAGGATTTCGCCAACGCAGAAAGCCTGCAAAGGGAGTCCCGGGGTGGGGGGGGGGTCACAACGCTCTCAGATCCCAAGGAGAGGGGCAGGCACCACACCAGGTCCGGGCGCTCAAAATGGCAGGGCGAGCGTTCTTCCCCAGACGTCCCGTCCGGCAGCGCCATAGTCTCTGCTGTTCAGCGCCACCAGGAACCTCCAAACCCTCACAGGAAAGCGCCAACCACTCCTCTATGGAGGCACCCCGACCAGAGCCACTTTCCAGTACAGAACGATGCTGATATTAGCCTTTGAATGCAGCGGCGGCCCGGAGCACTAATGGCGTGCGTCTCACTCCATGAGCAGCGAGACCACGCCCCCGTGTTAGGCTTTTTTAACTTTTGTCATAAGTTATCTGTGCAGTATCATACCTATTAGTAGCTTAGACCTTACATCTGACCTCTTCTCATTCTTAGGATATTTTCTATTCATCAATCAAATTACCTCTGGGATATTCTTCACCCTCGATAAGGCTACCCTCCTGCCATTAGTGGAGTAAGTTATTTAAGATTTACATACTTGCGACCTGTAGTCGCTATCTAACATGTCACTAGATTGACTTTTCCACATATGCCTTATACTTAAGAAATTTTGTTCATCTTTATGCCCTTCTAATCATTCATTCCTCCGGGTGGCCCATTTCCATTTATTCCTCCAGGTGGCTCATCCTCATCCATTTGATTTGGACTGCATCTTCATTAGGAGTATATTGTTTTGAATCTGCTATATCTCCTACCAGGTAACATAGACCAGTACACCTATATTCGAATATGTATAGATTATTTTCCCTTATAGGATACAATGGTTTTGACAATTGTGTCACAGTTAGTATCTATTTGTGCTCCCTTATAGTTTGTCCATTATACCAGTAAGTTGGCCTAGTTTTCTTATGCTCGCATATAACAATGTCCATTTTGTATATATATATATATACACATCAGTGCTTAATTTGTAAAATATGAAGTGCAGGTGCTCAAATATTTGTCAGAGGCCACACCTACTTTTCGCTTGCTCCACCCACTCCCTCCACTGGCACTTACTATATTCGCTCCACCCACATCGTCAACTGCCACAGCTAAAAGTCATATTTTCTTTCAGTAAAACAGAGGCGTGCAACACAATCAGCCCTCTCAAGATTTTGTAAATCATATGTAAATTCTGTATAGCCTCATTTCCTTGCACAGGTGCACCAGCTCTCATGAAGCTTGGCTGCACGCCTGCACCAAAGACAAATCTTGAATAATAATTAAAAAAAATTAAAAAAAGATATGTTACTTGCAAGCATTTGTACATGTTTAGAGTTCATTTCATGTATGTGCTACAGATGCAGGGGAGTTTCTTTACCATGGCTTTGGCCAACAAGAGCTCATTAAAATGTTACAAAACACATGCCATCCGCTTTTTAAAAAATGGTTTAAACAGCCGAGATTAACAATCCTAGCATACTTAAAAGTAACCTCACAGAATTCTTTGCATCTTGGCTTATTCAGATTTTCAACTACTTGAAGAGTGATTAAAGACAAAATAAAAGGCAAACAAAATGCATTTCACAGTCTTGGAATAGGAAGAAGAGAGCACTTTATAAACCTGACGTATTTCCGAAAAGATAGTTTTTAAGGGTATCAATCATTCAAAACTCTGTGTGCTCTTGGCATCCATTAAACATCCACTCCAGATGCAACAGAATCTCTTGAACTAAATTGCCCCTCCTATGCACAGTAAATGACGTGGACACCCTCCAGGTTACATGTATACTCAGCCTCAGTTCTTGAAATGTGCAACATTACAAAACAACATGCAAAACGTCGACCATCACTGTGCTCTCCACTTTCTCTGTTCAGGCTGTAGCTCAGCTCTGATCCTTTCATCCTGATAGGAGGGAGTGGTCTGTAGCTCACTGAAAACCAGTTTAGCTGCAGCCATGCATTGCTGGTAACACCCAAACCAATGTTCTGCTCCCTAATAGTTTTGATAATAAAATGAGCATACCTTCCGAAATTGTTGATGGTCTTCTGCTTGGGCGAGGATATGGTGAGGGCTTATATAAAGGCATGTAATTAAGGAACTGAGGCTGAACAGTCTAATGAACACATTCGTTTTCTATAGGGACATTTTCATTTTCATCATTTAGATTTTTCCTACAAAGGGACAGCCATTGCAAGTTTGGCTTTGTGTGACTGTGACGGCATAACAATGATAACACCCCCCAAGATAGGAAGAGTTGAGGAGGTTGGTGTTGAGAGGAGCCAGGAAGGTTCGTTTTAAGGGTTCATATATACTGTAACTAACCAGTCACTGAGCAGTAGGGAAAACGTGCAATACTGAACAAAAGGCACCAGTGATTGGGTACGGCCCCCCGTCCTGATGAGAGCGATGCCTCTTCGCAGCTTAGGAAGGGCCCCGTTCAAGCCCGTCTTGGCGAATCATGCCCCGCACATACCCTCCTAAGACAGAGATACCCCGCCTGTGCTGTGCTATACTTAAAGCTCCCCCCCCCTCCTCGTCGCGCCGTGGCTACCTGACCCACCGGTGTTATGCAGTTGCAGTATTGGACAGACTGCACAGTGCACTTTCAAATTTTATTTACATCACGCCGCCCGCAATCCGCATTGCTCTTGTGAACATACTGAGTGTGTGTGAGACTGATCACATCCCGATCGTCGCTACTTTGATCGGCGGCTGGCTGGCTGGCCACCGGGCCACGATGACTACTCGGAATCGGATGGTGGTGGTGAGCGGGCCTCAGAGCCTGATCCAGTGCGGGTATGGTGGGGTGGTGGCAAAGCAGTAAATGCGTGCGCATTACAGTGTGAAAAACATTGCGCACGCTGCTTGCCAACCCCCACATTTTATGAGCTCAGCCTGCCCTGCCCTCTGCCCTGAACCGAAACTGAATCCATCCCAGCCTGCCTGGGCAAGTACTGATGCACGATTCTATCCAGGCAGCCTGGGCCCGGCCGGCCCGCAACGAAACAATACCCTGTGCACTTCTGGCAACATGAACTGATCACACAAACCTCCTCTTCATGATCAGAGTGACCAGGCATGATGACCCGTAAAAAGGTAAACCAGTCGGCGACGGACGGCGTAGCGTAGGCCTCACCTGCGCAGCTTTATTTATTTATTTATTTGGCCGCGGGCCTTCGCCGCCTACACCACGGCCAGTCCTGCACCACCAAGCCCTCTTGATCAAACCAGTCAGTCACGTCACCAATGAATCATCATCATTATGATTTTTCTTTAAAAGCAGTAATCCTGCACCTGCGGCCTGCCCCCCTCCCCCCCCTGCTGCGCAGCTTTATTTATTAAAAAACCTAATCATCTTGATTTGGCGCCGCTGGTCATCATGACCAGCAGTAGACCAATCCACATAATGGCCAGCAGTCGATCACCATCACGGCGGCGCTGCGCCTGCTCCCTGAGTGCCCTGCTCCCTGAGTGCCCTGCTCCCTGAGTGCCAGGCCCCCTGATGCTCCCTCGCCCTCACCTGGTGAGCAGAACTGTAAGTCGTCCAAGCAGCAGGGTGAGGTCCCGACTACTCCTGCTCCTGCTACATTGAAAGGCGGCGCGGGCGTACAACACCACCACCGACCCGGGTGAGGTGCGGGCGGGCGGCCTTGCGGGTATGCTGGGGCGGGCGTGCGTGCCAAGGCAAAATTAAAACAGCAAATGGCAATGCGCGTGCATTCAAATCTGCGCATGCGTCGCTGCCTCTGCCGCGCACAGCCCCAACCCCCACAGAAAAAGACCGCCCTGCAGTGCCCTGCCCAACTCAACAACAACTACAGTGTCCCGCCCCCACCACTGATCCGCGGCCGCCCGGAAGGCAGTCTTGAAGACGAGGGAGTGAGGTCTGAGGAGGAGAATCGATCGGAGTCTGCTGGGCAGTGAGGTAGTTTACAGTTTCAGTTTTACGCATCAGTGATGATCATCAGTCACCAACCAGTACGGTATTAGTCTCCAGAGCTTTAAAAACAAAGTGACAGCACGCACATCACGCTCTCTCGTTATAAATACATCAATTACTGACGCAGGTGCACTCAATGCTGCCGTGACACATAGACCCGGCCCTAATAATTAGGTGCCGGTGCTAAGCACCGGCAAGCTCCAGCTCAAATTAAGCCCTGATACACATGTTGTTTTCTTCACACATAATATTTGTCAGATAGAGCATTAAAGGTTCCTTCCTCTTATTATTATTATCTTCTTTAAGGGACTCCAGAAAATATGGGCATGTTCACCTGTGTTGAAAGAAGAATGATTTGGAAATATAAGTTGTTGCATTTGTGATGTAATGTTTATCTATTTCCTTCCCTATTTAGAGATGAATAAATTATATATTTTAGCGATTGCCTCTATGATGTAACTTTCTATACTTTGATTGTTATAAGGTATTTTAACCAAAGATACAACATACTGGTTTGGACTTTATTCATAGTCTTGCAATACTGGAGACATTCTTGTTTTGTATATAGGATAATATATATATTATGTGGTCACAGCAAATAATTATGATGTATATAGGATAACGGGTATATTTGTGGTCGCAGTAATTAATTATGATGTGTATTGTTAATTTGTTCTAGGATACTATGATTGTAATAATATATATTCCCACAACTGTATAATAGCAAGTATGTCACATGTTTTATTCAGTTTCAGTGCAATAGACAGTAACCTGATGAAGGCCCACATGCCGAAACGCGCGTAGTTTCCATCTACCGCATTGCCTCCATCAATAAGTGTCTATGGTTATTTTAGCTGTTTTTAATATGAAATAAATATATCTTGAAATGTATGTATGAATGCCCTTATAAATATTAATTTTGATATCAAATTTGCACACATATGTATATTGTGAGGTTAAAACAGAGATATACGACCCATAATAAGTCTATAATTTAAAAAGACATCAATTAATAAAATGAAAATAATTTCTAACATTTATGTGCGACAGTTTCAATCTAGTTGTGTTGACTCTTGTTAACCTGGTGGGTTATTACATGCAACTATTGGACCTAGAACTGCTTTTGTCAAATGTATGACTGACTCAGCTATAGACCTTTACCTAAAGTGTTTATTTCCCTATGTGTAGCCAGTCTATCAGATATATAGGGGTCCCCTTTTTTCAAATGCAGCAACTTGATGGACCCAGGAGGGTGTAGGACTGATGTGTGCAGAGGGTAGGTGGGGAGGAGGGACTGACCTTCTGGTAGTCCGGGACTCTACTTCCTTAACCCGCAACATATGGACGGAGTAGAATCTTGGGGAGGCTGCATGTGTTCAGGTACCCCGGTGGGCCGGTGCGCTAAGTCGTGCCCTGGGTTACAAGTCATGCAACTGTTTACTGTAGAGTGTTGGGGCCTGCTGGCACAATGGGCGCAGCAGAGTGGGTGCTTGGTGGGCCTAGACGGCCAAGTTCAAGTGTACGGCCAAGTTCAAGTGTAATTTCATGCCTAATTTCCTCACTGCCTTTGACATGTTGATGCCCCTAAAGTGTGATGCTGTGAATAATTTTGTATATCCAAGTAGGATACTTTTACTCTCGTATTGGTTTATGGTGAATTACCTGGTTTGATGGGAATAAAAAAGGCGATGCCTTGGACAACATACCCTGATTCGGGGAGTTCTTGGGCACAGAAGGGAGGAAAGGTGACGGAAGTTTGGAAGGAGTGAATGTCACGTTGTGTGCCTACTATGAACAGATGCCCCCCACGCCTAGGGGAGGGGCGCCCTGAGCGCCACAGGACTGATCATCCGCCAGGGCCAAGAAGGGAGGGGCTGGACGAAGAAGGGGGCCAGGTGACGTCATCGGGGTGCACAGGAAATTCCTGGTAGGTTATTGAAGGCTGAGCCCCAGGGGTTGAAACCTCTTTGTCCCCTTGGACCTCTGGCAAGCTGCAAGGGCACATCGTCGACCACCCACCCACCTGGCAGAAGAACAAGGCCTTGCGGAGCACTAACAGTTAACAACAAAGAGGGATGCACAACAATGGAGGTTCATCATCTGGATCCACCCCAGGAAGGGGTAAGATTGATGTGTGCAGGGGGTAGGCAGGGAGGAGGGACTGACCTGCTGGTGGTCCTGGACTCTACTGCCCTAACCCGCAACGTATCGACTGAGTAGAATCTTGGGGAGGCTGCCTGGGTTCAGGTACCTGGGTGGGCTGGTGTACTATGCGGCGCCCTGGATTTCAAGTTGCGCAACTGTTTAATGTAAAGTATTGGGGCCTGCTGGCACAATGGGCGCAGCAGAGTGGGTGCTTGGTGAGGCTAGACGGCCAAGTTCAAGTGTACGGCAAGTTCAAGTGTAATGTCGTGCCTAATTTCCACACTGCCTTTGGCATGTTGATGCCACTAAAGTGTGATGCTGTGAATAATGTTATACATCCAAGTAGGATACATTTACTCTTGTATTAGTTTGTGGTAAATTACCTGTTTTGATGTAAATAAAAAAGGCTATGCCTTGGACAACCTACCCTGATTCAGAGAGTTCTTGGGCACAGCCGGGAGGAAAGGTGACGGAAGTTTGGGAGGAGTGAATGTCTCGTTGTGCACCTACTAATAGCCTTGATCCCAAAAATCGCGTTCGTAAAATCTCTCTCAAGCATGTTTGCATGCCTCTGTGGTTACCCTACCCCTCTGTACGTCTGTTACTCTAGCACAGGGTAGGCAGCCATCTGTTCTGACGATTCTATACATTGGACAGATAGTAGTTGGGGTTCTAACGGGTGGAGGTCCTGCACACTGACATAACTTGCATCAGCTTCCATGACAGCTGGGCAACGACTAGTGAAGGTGACAATGCAGTTGGATCTTGAAAGCTGAGGTAAGCTTAATTAAGTGAGTAAAGATAATGAAGCAATCTCAAGACTAGCAAAACACAACAACACTTCTACAGAGTGAGCACAATGGAAGGACGATGGGAGGTCAAATATATATCAGTTGGCTTCGTTATGTAAACAGGAGATTAAAGGTTTGAATAGTCCTGGAAAATTCTATAAACATAAAAATCAGAATTGATCATCTTCCTGTCTCTTTAATATTTTTGTAATTTTTCCCTCTTTAATGTACTTTAAACATTCAAATTCTTGGCCATTCATCTAATACTGTAACCACACAAAATGTGCTAGCTATGCCCATATTAGCTCCCTTGGCCTAAGGTAAATGAACTCTACACATAAAACTATCTATTTTCTAGCTTCCGAGGCTGCCAACCACCTCTTCTCCACAAATTCATCTTCTCCCAGATGCAGAATTCACCAACTTTTTCTATACTTAAGCTTTTGGCCTTTCTCCTGTACCTTCAATTGCATTGTTCTACTTTTGTATCAGCCACAATCCACCAACAATTGATAGCTGTATCCTCCTTCCTGCAGCTGTTTGTTTCTTACATCCGCCTCCCTTTGCTTTGAACTCTACCCTTCTACACACTTTTGTCCAATCTGTTCAGTACCAATGCACTGTGGATTTGTCGCATTTGCCACATAATACGTCAACAGCAGCATATGATACACACTTGAGCAAAAACAATTGTTTCAACCACAAACAGATGAAAAGTTACTACAATATTGGCAACACATACCGCTGTGCGGTGGAAGGCCCTTAGCAAAGGTTGAATGGTCACTTTTCTGCTGCCTATTGCTGTATTTGGGAGTCAAACTGGTACGAATATGGTGAAACCTTTACTCAGGCGAGAAAATATTGATGTAATAATAGCATAAAGTATGCCACATCACGGCACATATTTGCTTTTCCTTTAGGCAACCCTGTCACATTGGTATTCCCCTGCCTCATAATTCCAGTGTCTACGCTTTAGGTCCCTTGTCAAGGGACCTTAACACAACTTCACTGTCACATAAATATACTCTCTTTGTACTGCCTCTCACAACCAACCACGTTTACAACACATTTTGCAGGTCCACTCCTCTGTACGTATATTGATGAATTGGTAATGCAACTAGTAAAGCCTTGAAGGCCAGCGACTCATCAGGACCAATCTGAAAACAAAAAACAGCTTGTGAAAAAATGTTCAAGCCTGCTCCACTCCCCTTAATCTCCCCTCTTTCTCCATCTTTCAATCCATTCATTCTCAGTTTCTCTCCTACTGTCTCTTCTCCATCTCTCTGATCTCTCGCCTTCCTCTCTTTGCTTCCACTCTCTCTCATCACTTTCTGTGTTTCTGTCTCTCCCCGTCTTCTGTGCCACCACTGTGCTTGCTGTCTTAAATCATGGGTAGACGGAGAGAGTGACAGAGGTGCCCGCGGAAGCACTTGGCTTTTAAAAAGCCACTTCCAATAGTTCTAGCCTAGTACTTCATTTGAGCTGGTGATTCCAACTTCGGTCCACCGGCACTCACTTTTGGGGATCACCATTTCTTTTCTTCATTAGACTTTGAGCAATAGCAAGAGAGAGAAAAAACACAAAAAGGGGAAAAGAATTAGAAAGAGAAAAAAACAGCGACAAAGGGAGAATTCAAGAAATAAAAAAAGAACATAAAAGAGTGAGATACAATAGTAGCAAGTGTCTGGTGGTGGATGAAAGAGGCAGGAGGTGGATTTAATACTATTCAGCGTTGGTATTCACCAACCTGACCTTCAAAAGAACCGGCCACGAACTTCTGAACAAAACGTTGGGTCCCGGCACTTACGTTTTTAAAAAAAAAAAACCTGGTCCATCTCCTTCTCCGTACTCCCACCCAGGGGAAATGACTGATACACTAAATGGCCAGTTCACTATGACTCACTCTTGCTAACCCAATGCCTGGATATATTCTATCTGTGATCGCATGACTTCTCTATACACAGTCTCTCACAACACGGGTTCCAAAGCAAGGACAGTTTGTTTCCATTAGGATTTATTTGCTTTTATGTTGCTATATTCGCTTTGTACTGACAGTCATATGGTTCTACCACATACAAACTCGTTTAAAAACAAGAGAGGGGAAAACTCTTGCATAGGCTGAAGGTGAGCTATGCATTTCCCCATGTTTGTTGTGTCCCCCAAGATAGGTGGTACTGCATATATACTTCAACTTTGTAAAGCAGGAAAAGGAGCTTGTCATTAACATCATAAAGTAATGTTGCTGTATTTTTAAGGTAGTTTCAGTGCCAACTAAATATGCACACCTTGTAAACAGTAAATAATAACAATAATGATGTATGTCAACTACTCAGACATCAATAAAACATGAGTGGAAACCTGAGGGTACACTTTACTTTGAATAGCATAGTAAATATGGGAACTGGGAATGCACCCAATTTTGAAATAACTGTACTCGTGTAATTTTCCCACTTGCAAATTTTTTCAGGAAAAACAGGCAACATTTGCTTAAGGACAAAATTGATGGAAAGCATCTCTAGTATCCTGGAACAGAAACTCTGATACCACAAGCTACCACTTACCAGAACCAGTGGAACTCATAATGATGAACTAACACTGCACCGGGGAAGTACTGCACCATGTGTTATAGGTATTTTCCCGGGAAGTATAACCACACCAAGATATGGGCCTGTAGGAATAACTGTGTTAGTTCGTAATTACCACACCTAGTACAGCAACAAAGCCTAGAACTAGTAGAGCAAATGAGATCTACCAGGGAAAAGCAAATTTGATAGGGATTTCAAAATTCACCAAAAAGTACTGATAATATGCATTTTGCATTGCATGTTTATGCACATTGCAGTTGGCACTATAAATATGTATGGTGTCCTCCATCATGAGGTTAGTAGTAGAGCAAAGCATCTTTGGGCATCATTAAGGGTCTGATTCACAAAGTTAAACTGAGACGAAAGTCTAACTTTACTACTTGTAAATGCCCTTTGTGAATACCGAAAGTTGTAAAGTTAGACTTTCATCTCAGTTTACCTTTGTGAATCGGACCTTTAGAGTTGGCAGAGCAGGACCTCCACCATAAATTTGTACAGCACCCTTCATCTCAAGCATGCATTACCCCCGCTTTATTTGGAGTCATGTGATCCAATGGGTTTCCCAACAGCAGAGCCCTAGGTGGCTGCACAAATACAACCTGGTGATTTCTCCACCAAAGTGCCCCCAGAATACAAGTGGCAGTAAACCCACGCTATTTTTCGCTGGGCTACCAACACTGATGTGTCCTCCCTTCTAGGACGACTGTGCAAGGAAAAAAACAATGGCTCCCACAAACAGGGAGAAAAGTCCCTATTCGCCAGAGCCATCTTTTTATTTTTTGCTTTTATGATCCAAACTTCCACATTGAGAATTTGTTTCAGGAACACATACAATTAATGCTGGGTGGTCCAAATAATCATGGCGATTCTCTGTGGTCATATATTCCTTCAGTCAATGCATAGCTTGTAAAATAATAAGTGCTGGTGTCCAAACTTTTTCTCAGGAGCTCATAGCCAGCACCACTGATTTCAGTACTGTTAAATAACAATTCCTTGCAGTCCCAAAACGACCTCATGCTGCTTTCTTCCACTACAATACACTCCCTGCCCCTTTATATTTCTCCATCACCACCCCCTTTTGTACCGCTTTTGGCCGCCATTAGTGTGGCAGGGTATGCTTAGACGTGAGTCCCTTGCTCACTTTGCCACTGGATTCAAGCAAGCCGGGCTGAAGACGGCTGGAATGCCAGAAACCGGTCCTCGGAAGCTTGTTTCCCGTCCAGGGAAGACATGGCTTGGCAGTTCGGGCTGGACTGTTCCCAGGAGGCACAGGGTCAGACTGATTTGCATATAGCCATGTCTGAACTGGAGTGGCAGAGTGGGCTAAAGAACGGTGAAGGATTAAACCCAGTTCTTTTGACTGGGTGGGAGGCTTTGATTGATTCAGATGCTCCGTCCATCACCACCCCCTTTTGTACCGCTTTTGGCCGCCATAAGTGTGGCAGGGTATGCTTAGACGTGAGTCCCTTGCTCACTTTGCCACTGGATTCAAGCAAGCCGGGCTGAAGACGGCTGGAATGCCAGAAACCGGTCCTCGGAAGCTTGTTTCCCGTCCAGGGAAGACATGGCTTGGCAGTTCGGGCTGGACTGTTCCCAGGAGGCACAGGGTCAGACTGATTTGCATATAGCCATGTCTGAACTGGGGTGGCAGAGTGGGCTAAAGAACGGTGATAGATTAAACCCAGATCTTTTGACTGGGTGTGAGTGTTTGATTGATTCAGATACTCCGTCCATCACAACCCCCTTTTTTACCACCCTCTTTTTTACCCCCTTTATATTTCTCCTTCAGGTTATTTTTCATCCCTGGTGTCTCCCTTTGTCGAAGTTTATCCATCTTTCGATTCCTTCGCTTTTTCTCCTCCTTTCTCTTGGTCAAAGTCTAATGAGGCACAGTAAGTGCTGGCCCCCCAAATTGAGTGCCTGTGGGACCCCTGCAACCACTGACTAAAATTAAACACTGCCTTCAGTACATCCACAACACCAGTGGAACCATTGTAGGCACTGAGATCCCAACCTGCTAGGCGAAGATCTTTAAATATAGTAGGTGGTCAATGCCAGAAGAGCAGAGACAAAGGCCCCTGCTTACTTGGAGCATGGCAGACCACCTGTCAAACATGAAATGAGGCTCCTTTTGGGGAGCCCTGATTTTTTTTTATGGATGAGTTGTGCACATTCTGAATTGCCTTTGAAAAGTGTCAACATGCCAACATCCTACTGTGAGCAATGGGGCTAGGTGGGCATACCAC
This sequence comes from Lissotriton vulgaris, assembly GCF_964263255.1. NCBI lineage: Eukaryota > Metazoa > Chordata > Amphibia > Caudata > Salamandridae > Lissotriton > Lissotriton vulgaris. The sequence goes on along the minus strand of NC_141694.1, from coordinate 1,079,467,784 downwards.
ACAAATTTTAGAAGTATCTGATAGATTGCTTAAGTGAGGGAGAGCTGAACAGATTGTACCTGTCTTTTCAAACTCTGGGGATTCAGTTTTTAGGGCTCACCTAGACAGCGCATATGCGGTCTCTTCTAGACCTTTTGTTTTCTAACAGTGAGCTAAGATACCAGCCCTTGCTTTGCCTAATTGTCACTCTAATTTCCTTGCTTCTTAGTAGTCTGCAGCAAATATCTTTCTTCCTCTTTATGTTTTTGCTCCTCACCTGGAGCATGATTGCCCTACTGATATTGTCCCATTGCTCATTTTTTTAGGGGCTACTTGTTTCACTGTATTTAAGCACTCTACAAGAGTGCCTGATTTTCAGCTGTCTCCATTGTTGACTTGCCCCACCTCTGTATTCTTCCCATCTGCAGACAACATGGCTTCCTCCCATCACCTTCTTCAAACCAGGTGTTGTCAGTGTCATGCCCTACCCACCCTCCCTCTCTCTGTGTAACCTCCCTTCATCCATGTCATCTCCCGCTCCTTGCCTGCATGTTGCGTTCTGCCTCCCTTCCCTCCGTGTTGCCTCAAGTCCATTCCCTCCTTCCCTCCTGACTCCCACTTTGCAAAAAACAAACCAAAGATCTAAGACGTGGCCAGCACTGACCAAGTCGTAGTGCTCTTTCCCCACACCCTCCCTTGTCTGTGTTGGTCCCCCACACGGCCTCTCTTCCTTGTGCGTTGCATCCAGCCTGCCCACAAACAATGTAAAAAAGTGATGTTATGTGGCCAGAACCGACTGTGTTATAGCTCTTTCTTTACTTTCAGCCATACTGTGCAGCAGCTGTGCTGCTATGCAACATGACTAAAATATAAATGACAAAAGCCAATAGCTCTCTCATAGGCAAGGCCTTTTGGCATTGCCAGTGCTTGTTATATATTGATGCAGTGCCATGGTAACTTCCTGCTACTAGGCAGAAAGATTTCTTGCCTGCAAGTTATACTTCTCCATGCTCTCCTAGTGTAGAGCATACAAGTAGGTTTTTGGGGGATACGTTTTTAGATGACATTTTAGCTATGGTAGAAATGTTCTTTTTATTCTTGTTGTTAACATGCATTTGTTCTGTTTTAATTATAATTGTGCGGTTAGTTAGTATGTGCTAAGCATTAGGTTGAGTCTATTGAAATAAATAAATTTTAGTTAAAGTGTCTTTTTCTTAGTACAGTTTGTGTGTGTGGAATAGATAAGAAGAAAATAGGTTGGTTTCCAATTACCACGGCGTCCCTGGATCTCTGTTTAGGGATTGTTAGTAACCCAAAAGCATGAATGCCACTTCAACCATGTATTGGGTGCGGTTATGCGGGGCTACAATAACATGTACTTCACATTCAAGCGTTGGTTCATTGAACTAAGTTCAATTGTGTCACCCCTGGGTGTGAAAACAAACCTTGTAGTGTTGAGCTAAAGTCTCAGTTTTCTAAACAGTTTCAGAAGAAGAGTGGAACCCAGGCTTGAAGTGACAAAATGCAACACATAACCTGCCTCTGTAAAACAGTGCTTCCTTTACATCATGTCCCTGTGCTCACTGCTGCAAGAATTGTGCAATGATCCTTTTTATTCAAAATGGCTTACGCAAAAATTATAACCATTGCTCTTCCATTCTTGTAGAATAAAGAATGTTTTATGAAGATGGATAATGTGTACACTGATCACTCACAATTCACTTCATTATGCACATACATTTATGAAATAGCTGCCTGTGTTAAGACACGGAGTGAAAAGAAGCAACCGAAAGCTTGAGAGAGAGCAGTCTTTACTGCGTGTAAAAGAAGGTAAAAGAGTATAAAATGCAAAACTAACATCAAGTACACTCTAAAGGGATGACAGAGATTTAACCCCTGTTCTTCTTCCAAAACCTTTTCCTTCCTCTGAATTTAAAAATGTATGGAACCAAAAAGGTTCCGATCTAAACCAATGTGCATCATGGATCAATGTATGATTTACATGAACACCTGCCTTTCAGAAACATTATCTGCACTAAATCCTTCAGTAAATTGGTGACACCAAGCCTGTTTCAATTCTTATACCCACCTCTTCCTGTTCAATCCTGCCATGAACAGCCTTTAAGGCCATACCCATCCCAGATCTCACGACATACTCAATTATATCAAAGCCACTTTTTAGGAAGATGATGTCTTACCATTGTCCTTCATCAAAGCTCTCTCTGAAGATGCTCTCTCATTCCTATTTACCACTGTCAATGCTTCCCTCGCTCAATGCATCTTCACAAAAGCTCTAAAGACAGGCCAGATCCTCTTACTCCTAAAGAAACCTACACAAGACCCTGATGACCTCACCAATTACCTACCCATCACTCACCTGCTATTCTTTGACAAGATCAGTGAAAAAGCAGTCTAAGTTCATCTCCAAGATCACATCAATGCTAAACTTTCTATGCACAACTGCTATGATGGCTTTAGCTCACACTGCCATAAATAAAACATATGTTTCTGGGGCAATAATTCTGAAAATGTTTTGACAAGTTGGCCTGGAAAAACAATTCAAAGTACCCTGCTATTGCAACAAAAAGTATTGATATTGCTTCTGTTTAAAGATAAGATAAATCGCATCAGTAAAATGGCAATTTCAATTAATGAAAAGGTGGTACCTGTGACAGTGCAGTGAAAATGATAAAATAAGTTGACACTTAGGGTGCAAAAAATGTACAGTATGCATATGATGAAATGGTCTTAACCAACCAGATAGCAAATTTAGGTGTAGGAACCCTCAAAGGAAACAAATCACAATGGGTTTCACAAAGGCCAATCAATAATGAAGTACTGGTTAAGACACAACAGACCTCAGAGTTATTTAACAGGGAAATGGGATAGACAAAAAGGTCGTTCAGATTAATGACCAGAAGTACAAATAAATCAGAAAGTAAAAGACAAGAGAAAGTGACTGTCCATGTGCATTTGAAGGCAGGTGCCAAATAATCAGAGGGAGCAGAATGAAAGTACAGATGCCAAAACCATAAATCATTTAGCATAGTAATGTCTTCCAAACAGCATAAGAATAACATAAGCGTAGCTCTGCTAACGAGTGAAAGCCTGGGGGGCAGACAGCATGATAAAAACTAATGGAAGTGCTTTTTTGTTAGCACTTTCCATTTCTGATTTATTTGTTCTTATTGTCATTAATCTGCACAACCCTGCCTCCATGATTGCCATCACAGCGTTTCACCATCCTTATCATACTTGTATACTATCACAGGTACTCTTACACTTGGTGTTTTTAGATTGCTTAAAATTCCCCAAATGCACTTTTCCAAGTCCTTCTTTATTTCCTCATGGAAATTTCGGTTTTATAATTCTGATGTTTTTCTTCTGACATAGGCAATCCATGTGGGACATTGATAATCCCTTAGAAGTTAGACATTGCATTACCTTTTCCCAGGTGAGCAGGTTTGATGATATTTTACTGTGAGGTTTTTATCCGCTCTTACTTTCTTTGTTCTTTTTTGACAATTCCTATGTCTTTGTAGGTGGCTAAATAACTCTCTGGGATCGATGTCGACTAGTATGTCTAAACCACTATTTCATTATTGATTGGACTTTGTGAAACCCATTGTGTTTTGTTTCCTTTGAAGGTTCCCACATTAAAATTTGATGTCTGGTTGTTTAAGACCATTCATCATATTTGCATTGTATTTTTTTTCACTATATTGTCACATTATCACTATATTGTCACATTATTTTTTCACTTTCACTGCAACGCCAAACATAGGACCTTTTCACTGATTGCAATTGTAGTTTTACTGATGTGATATATCTTATCATTAAACAGAACCAATTTCAATACTTTTTGCTGTGATAGCTGGACCCTTTAAATCGTTTATCCCTGCAACTTGTCAAAAAAGAATCTGAATGATTGCCTCTGAAACATATGTTGAATTTATGGCCATCATGCCCTAGTTCCATTTTTCATAATGTTTCAGATCATAATACAGCACAGACACCGCAAATTCACCCATTGTAGATGATACCATCTTGACCACAGATGAAGATGGCCTCTTGCTCGTGATATTGCTAGACCTCTCAGCTACCTTTGACACAGTCGACCATTCCTCCCTCAGATGCCCCCTGGAGTCTAGAATGGGATTCACTAGTAATGTTCATCAATGGTTCTCCTCTTACCTTTTCAACCAAAACCAATTTGTTTATAGGTGAACCTCCTGGTCCCAAAAGATCTCTATCACCTGTGGAGCTCCTCAGGGCTCCAGATATACTCCTGTCATCATGAACATTTACATGTAGCTGTGCGGTGCTCCACTCACAGATAACATCATCAAGATTCACCAATATGTCGAGGATACACAACTCTACTTGAAAGTCTACTCTGCTTCAGACAACCAACAACTCAAACAATGCTTGCACATCATTCACACTTGGATGTCCAATACCTACCTGTACCTCAACTCAATTTTTTGCCTAGAGCAATAAAGAAGATACACAAAGCTCACTCAATTATATGAACATTGGATTTCATGTCACCTCATCACCAACCTCGCCCTTAAGGAGCACATTGTCAAACACAGAGATGTCCTGGTATCCAATCTCTTTTCTAAAGAAAGCCAAAGCATTTCTTCCAGAAAGTAACTTCAGAACTGCTGTTCAAGCCCTCGTACCCTCATATATAGATGGTGGTAATACTATATTTTGTGGCCTCAGGCTCCACACTGGAACTCATTAGGGGCATCCTAGAAACTGCAGCACGTCTCGTTCAAGGTGTGAACAAACATGATTGAATCAACCACATCCATATGGACCTGCATTGGCTCCTGGGCCAGCTTGTATCAGCTTGCAGCATCATTTACAAATCTATGACGACTGGCAACTTGTTTATCTTGCAGACATGCTCACCATCTCTGGTGCATCTCAGCACATCCGCTTCAAGGTCACTAGCAGACTGCACACTAAGAAGTGTAAAAAAGAAAGACAGCAGGCCTTTTCCAACTATGCACCTAGGATTTGGAACAACATCCCAGGATCACCCAAAACAGCTACAATTTAGGAAAGAGTTGAAGACTCACCTCTTTAAAGAACACTACATAACAATGTATTAACTGTCTACAACCTAGTTTCCACTCCAATTACTTGTTGACTTGTCTTTTACCATGTACAGTGCTCCGCTGTCTCATGGCTGGTTCTGCGCTATAGAAATACTATATACCTATGGTGCCTGCCTGTGCCTGCTTCTTAGCTGAAAATCTGTTTCTAATTCTCAGATGGCCATTCAGGGTCAGCTTCTCTTATGCTTCTCTCACCACCCACTCGTGGAGTTCCCAGCCCATTACACAAGTACAGGAACTTCACAAACCAAGTACAAACGAATCTCGTTGTCTACAACTTCCAGGAAACCACTACCCTCTTCTACCACTACTTCTGAGCCATATCACTTTTTCAGTTAAAGACAATACAAACAAATCCTAGCTCCTCCTACTGCCAAACAGTGTTAGCTCTTCACACTGCCGACAAGTGTCTGCTCTTCACACTGTACATCAGTGCCTCATTCCCCGCCTCCCAACCACAGCTTGCATTCCACACTGTTAAACAATGTGCACTAATTCAGGCTGCTAATGCTGATCTACAATTCCTGATCTTCACCACCACCAGCCTCTCACTGCCTACCAAAGCAGGGTCCTCATTATACTGCACAAGTTGAAAATCCCTAATAATGCCAGCCATTGTTCTTTCTTCACTCCAAACACCACGATTCACATCTCAGACTGCTTGCAAGTCTAAGCTGCTTACACCACCAGGCAATATCATCTACTCAGGCTGCTGACTAGTGATATTTTCTCACATAGCCCACCCCTGTGAACGTCTTACGCTTCTCACCAATATCAGCTCCTCTTACTGAAGATAATTTCTAAAATCTCACATCGCCCATTAGTGCATGGTTCTCATGCTGCCTCAAAATGTATGCCTTACACAAGCTCAACCAAAGTCTCCTCTTCACATTGCTGACTTTGTTTCCTCACATAGAACACCATTAGCAATTCATCTCATTGTCTACCAGCGCCTGCTCATGATTTTATTAATGGGTGAAAGCTGCTCAACACCGCTTATAAGGGTTCATTTCTCACACTAATCTATATCGCCTCCCTCTGATACTGCCCACCAGTGCAACCTATTCTCACATTCAAGTAATAGTAGCTGATCCAACTGATCACTCTTGTTAACTTTTCACAGCAGAGCCTGCAAATGTGAACTCCACACACTTGTAGGTGTTTCTCTCTACCCTCCAAAACATGTTCCTCACACTGACCCCCAATGTATTGTACTCACATTGCCAATTTTTGCAACAACCTTACACAGATCACTAATGTTAGCTTCTCCGGAAAACGAGTTTATTGTACTTTTAAGAACACAGAAAGAGGATTTCCACTCCAAAGGAGCACCATGCTGGTATCTTTGCAAAGCAGCGGCAAAATCCTCAGCCAGAACAGGAGGCTGCCAGTGGATTCTCTGCTCTGCCACTTGTTTCTTGCATTCTCAGTTTTTCTTCATCCTCGGGGCTATCCCTTAAGCCCACACACAAAAATGGCGCTTTCTCAATTTGGGTTTGCCGTTCGTGCTTTATTGTTCACAGCAATTGTGAGTTGCTCAATCACATACCGAAAAGTAAATTTAAGAGATGCCCCACCTACCTATAGGTGATTTTCACTTCCGTGCCGGGCTCGTCTCGCTCCCAGATCAAAGCCACTCGGTCTGGGCATTGGTGAACATGCTGGTCCAGACAGTTCACTGTTTACAGTCAAGGAGAGAGAGAACACATCTATTAGATACTGTGTTAAATCGTAATCACCACATGTCAGCGTTTGCCATAAACATGTCAACCTACATGTTTTGTGTGAAATATTCATTTGGGGGGGGGGGGGTGTAAAAAGTGGATTTTCATTAAACTGCTCAGCAGGTTAAAATTGTTTTTATTCAGGTTTCAACTACTGCCATATCTTGCAAGGAAGCATGCTATTGTGTGTCAATGCCAAGGTGTGTCTGAAGTCTGCAGACCTCTGCTCCACCCCCTTCGCCTCATATCTCTCAGCTCATGTTTGGTTTCCGGTGGTCTTGCGAGGGGTTACTGAAAGAGAGGCACTGTTGAACCAGGCTATGTGGTTTCCTGGTGTTCAGCGGATCTGCTGTTCTCTTGAGCGCAAGAAAGTAGTAAACTAGGCTTTGGGAGGATTTTGGGTAGAGTACTTGTACTACCCAGCACTGCTGCAATACAATTAATGGGAGAGTACCATCACTTCTCAAGAGGAAGCAGGCACTCTCAATAGCGAGTACCTGCTCTCAAATATTTCCATTTAAAGCACTGTGGAAGAACACTGCACAGACAGAGGTAAGTGGGTAATTTAGTATGCAACAAGAAAGCTATTAGGGGTCGATTATGAGTCTGGCGGTCCATGGACTGCCAGACCTACGGTCGCAGTGGTCTGACCACCAGATTACTACTTTCTGCATCGTTCTGCAGTGGACTTCCGGCTGCGCCAGAGAACTTCTGTTCCCTGGCAGTGGCGCAGCAGAGGGGCAATACAATATGCTGTGCGGGACTGTTGCAGTCCAGCCAAGCATATTTCGAGTTCCTCCACCGCCAACCTTTTCATGGCAGTAACCCACCATGAAAAGGCTGGCGGTGGGAAATAAAGGGGCCCTACAGGGTCCCCATGCCCCCTGCTATCGGGACGCATTCAGGGGGGCACAACATGTGCTCCCCTGTCTGCCTGCACCCCCAGGTCCAGCATGGCATGGACTTTATAGTCCATGCTGTGCTGGAACATTTTTGCCGTTCCCATCGTGGTGCCCTTTTTAGGGTCTCCCCCGTGGGAACGGCAAAAGGACCGCCCACCTGCACAAGTTCAACTCGTAATCAGGCGTGTGTTCTTTGTACCGGAGAGCCGGTGCAGAAGCACCAAAGTCATAATCAGCCCTTTGGTCTTATCTTACTACTTCTGAAGGGCAATCACAGATGTACAATTCCTGTGCCCCCACTATGGTTTCAATTACAAGTAGCTTGACAATTGATATGAGCCCAGTAACTAGAGTTAGCGTGTCCATCGTAATTAAGTATTCTTGTGTTTTATACAATGATTCCTGCACGGTATTCACTTGCTCAGAACATTATTTACCTTTCCGAATTTACCGAGACACCCAGTAACAGTAATTCTGGGGAGGCAAAAGAATGTGCCTGATTCCGGGATGCTCGCAATAAAGGCCTTTGCGTTCCTGGTTTTGGGCCCATAACTCACGGCCTGGAAATCAACAGCAACTATGGGGGGAAAAAACTTGTATATAGTAGCATAGTCGTCTTCATGCTGGTAGTAACATGCTGCCAGAAAGCTTACAATGGTGGCAATAAAGACATTTATATTGCCGGCATTCCTGGCTCACGGAGAGGTGAAGCAAGGACACGAAACAGCTAGAGATAATAGCCACGTGTATTTGCCTAGCAGGGAAAGGGCTGGGAGAACAAGTTTTATGAACTTTTTTGGCCACATGTTCGTAAACATTATATGCGTTTTAATTATGTTCTACTTATGCCTTTGGCTCATAATTGCGTAACAAGCAATTAACAGCTGTGTCTTAGCAGAGGACACCAATGCCTAAATGCTACATGCCAGAAAATAAACGCCTTACACTCTAGAGCAGATGGAAACATCTTGCTTGATTTAAAAGACATACAGGAAATAGATAAACTCGTTGGTACTTATTTCCACAGTCTTCCATTTCATTAAAGTCATCTTGACCTTCTTTCGCTTCAAGGCAGACAAAATAGGACGCCCAGTAGATAAGGAAGAGCTGACACTATAATAATGTTGGTATCCAACCGACCCGAAGTAGATCACAAAAATACTTGCAATAATTGCTAGTGTTTTTGGAGAGCTATATGTGCAAAGGTTATGGTAAAACCTATGCAATATGCAAATGCATTCATGAGCTCTTCCTGTAACTGTGCAAAATGAACCATATTAACTGTTTCCTGATACTGCAAAAGAACAAATCATAAAAAAAATGTTTCTAGTTAAGTGGTCAGTTTGTACTCCTTCAGAAAAGCTGGTTATGAATGGATATTGTATACGGGGTCATTAGACTTTGGTGAGAAGAGTTCAAATATGCAAGAGCACAAACTGAGCTTACTCAAGATTTTCTTGTAGGTAGTTACCGCCAACAGGCGTGCATGGTGTAACAACCTAGGCAAATTGGGTGCAAAAAATGTTTACTCAATATAGCTCCCAGTTCACACGAATGATGTAATAATTCGGCGGACTATAGCCGAACATTCAATTCTAATGTTATTTGCTCAACTGTGTTTTTTATCTGTTATTATTTCATGGGTGTAAACGCCTCATTCCAAGAGCTGCTGTAATTCTGAGGGCCGATAATGGAGGTTACTGGCCCATCAGAGCTACAAAGTAAGCAGAAACACCATAGATCCGCAGCATTTCATGCTGACATTTTGGCAGCTGAAAGCAGTCGAAATATCGCATGAAACTCAGGGGAGAAATGAGGAATTACAGGGAACTCCGGTCTGGCACTCCCCATTCCTCAAGGGACCCTCAAGGACCAACTCTTGTTCCTGTGACATTTCGCCCCTTCCACCCCCAGCAGTTATCGATGCCCACGGTATCAGTACCTCTGAGGGGACTTGCAGGACCGTTGCCAGGACACTCACACATAGGCCCAAATGAACCTGTAAATGTTTTCTAGTAACTTGTTCAGAATTAGTCAAATGCATATTAGTTATGCAAGGGTGCTGAGGAATAATTAAAAACAGACAGACATCACACATGAGAGTAACAAGTGCTAAATCTTTTTATTTGAAATTGAAAAAATGCATCTAAGCAATCAGTGTTACTGGCTTTGGGAGGTAATAGTTTGGTAACCAGACCTTCAGTACCACTGCTTGCAAGCCTAGCTCTGACAAGGATGCCAAACATACCCTGAGTACCCTAAGAAACCATGCGAAAAATCTACACAACAACTAGTTATGAATGTGTGCCTGTTTAGAAATGTTAGTAATTATGTCCCTCAGTACTCTGTTAGGGATAACTGGAATTGTTAACTTACATAATTGTAGCACAACTCTTTAAAAATACAATAGCCAGGACTTCCGGTGGGAGGGGAACACAGGTGATGACGCGATGTTGACCAATTCTATGCATCTTGAATATTTTCCATGAAACTGCTTTACAAGGTGTAGATCTTGAAGAACTTACCACCATAAACAAACTAGACTCGTTAGGCAAATAGTTGTCGTTTTTTATTAGGCATCTTTACAGAGTTATTTGTGGATTCAGGAGCTCCTCGGAAATCAGAAAGCAAAAAGCTGACAGACCGGGCCCCATATTATGCTGTAGGCCCAACTTACTCCTGGCATTTTCTAACTGCATTGCATTTCTGTGGTCTGGTTGGCAGTGCAGACCATCCTTCTCTTAAATTGTCCGGCACAGCTTGCATTTGTATGAATTTCCACTTTGTTGGCCTGAGTAACCCTTGATGGCTCAGTATTCGGGTTGAAGGGCAACAGCTTTCATCTCATTCTGCTCCCACCTTTCAAAGCCCACGGTACCACTGGCATACAATGCATCCAACATTCAGGCACCGAAGGCCTTGATGTGCAGGAATGCAAGTGGAAACCAGGACTTTTGGTTTATGGTTGAGATTGAAAGAGACCACACAATCTCTGGATTGAGACAGAGTTCATAAACTGCTGCCTATTCTCTTGATATGTTACCATTCCAAGATGAACACTACTTGACCTGGTCCCAGCGAGAGTTTTAAATACCTCTTGCTTTTTTCTTTCAAACAATGACTTTTCTGAATCAGCCACTTGCTCACATAACTACCCTTGTGAACTACGGAGTGACTTCACAAAAAATCCCCTTCAGCTCAGCATCCCTCAAAAAGAGGTATGCATCTCTCCATTGCACCCAGACTTCTACACCCTCAACTGCGTGTCTGCATGTAACTTGGGCCAAGCAGGTTGGCTGACACGTGGAAACAGTCCAGGAGTGGTGTATCACTGCATTGACGGCTACCCAGAAAGGCTGATCATTGTCACCTCGACCTGAGGGCTCTGCTAAGCATACTTTGTAAGAAGACATACTGTGATCCTACAGGGGTGGAAGTTGCAGTTGGCTTGGGTTCTGATTGGTAAAATGAGCTATCCTTTCACTCGGACCTGGGGAGCAGCCTGCGAGTGGTAGAAGTCAAGGCAGAAGATTTAGAGGCGTGCTCTAGGCAGAACAATATAAGAATGGCTGGAACACTTTGTAGGGCAGCTGCCTGTTACCCTCCTCGGCAGAGACATATCCTCGAACGTGTTAATAGTAGAGCGAACTCACTGCTCGTTAGCCCTTGGACCGCTGCCAGGGGCCCCTCCGTGTCCCATTATTGCCAAGCTACTTATTTACAGGGATCCAAATGTAGCTCTTCGTAAATCCAGTGAATTGCAAACACTGTCATGAGGGAATGGACATCTCCCTATACCCGGACTTTATGCAGAAGGTGCAGGAGGCTCAGCATCTGTTTCTGCAGGTAAATAGGACGCTCCGAGATCTCAATCTGGATTATAATATGATGTATCCTGCAAAGCTACTCATACAAGCAAGTGGCAAAGTACATATATTCACTGATCTGAGGCAGGCGCTGCAGTTCCTGAAGAAAAGAGAATGTGAGAGACCTCAAAAGCAATCTCCAAGTTCCCCTGCTTCACTGGGGGATGCCACTCCAGAACGGGAGGAGCAGTAACTCTGTGTAGCAATCCTGCCAGCTTTACTGAACAAATAAATCCATCGGTAGAGCAAAAACAGGCAACCTGACAATTAATTATTGGTTAATTCTAAAGCCACAGTGACACAGGCCGGTAAGGTAGTATGCTCCTACTGCATAAGGATAAAGCATGGCACAGTAGGTTAATTAATGGGCTTCTACTAGTTTGTTTAGATCAATGATCTAATGTGCTACTATTTGTATTACAGCGTTCGACAGACATTCCTTATGCGAGAGGATGAATGTGATCTTTGTCCTCCCATCTAGTCACATAGCAGTGACAATCATGATCTGGGGTTCAATTGATAACCTTTATTTTAACAATCCCTGACAATTTCTGGGTAATTTTAGGTGGAAATTTTAATTGCCAGTTTGAACCCTTGAACGGCTTGGCCACAAGCATCTCTAGTGAGGAGGATTCACTTTGGGTTATCCCAGAGCCCAATATCTCCCCCATTCAGGCTTGGACCCCATTGGTGCTACAGAGGCATACCCTGACATTGAGTTTTTCACTTAGAGCTTGCAATGGTCGCACAGTATCTGACAGCCCAGGCAAGTACGCCTACAACAGACAAGGGCAAGCCTCGACCATAGACTATATCCTGGTAGACACCAAATCGTGGCATAGGGTACTCGATTTTAAGATTATCCCTCATCACGATAGTGACCATAATGCTCTTGTTCTAGAGGGTATTCCACCAGATGCCAGTAATGCACCTGAAACATTATCACCACCTGACCCTAGATTAACAATGACCAACGGTGGGAGGAGAGTCCGCTGGGGGGAATTTTCCCAATCGCAAGAGTAATTGGCTTCTGTATACCAACTGATCATTTCATTTCCTGCGGCTGCGAATCCACTCTCAGTGAATAATGGTACCTCCACTTCCCAAATTAGAATGTTCAACAACCATCAAGAACTGCTCTCCACCCTGGCAACCTTCATTTACACCAGTAAAGGGCCTAGGTTGACTAGAAAACCACAACATCCTTGGTATAAAGAATGTTGTGGTGTAGCCAAGTCAGCTATTCTGAATGAATGAATGAATGAATGAATGAAATTAATTTGTAATGCGCAAACTTAGCCCAACGGGCATCAAGGGGCAGTGCATACATATACATTCACAGAAAACAAGATACTTTAATGATAGGCCTGAGAGAAGAGCCAAGTCTTCAAAAGTTTCTGAAAGATGGCCAGAGAGGGTTGGTTAGAGAGTTTGGGAGGAAGATTATTCCACAATTTGGGAGCTAGGATGGAAAAGGCTCGTCCACCCCATCTAGCCTTTTTGAATCTGGGAATGACAAGCAGATTTCGCGAGGATGACCTTAGGGATCTATTAGGAGAATAAAGACTAACAAGAGTCTTTATGCCTTCGGGGACAGATCCAAACACAGCCCTGTGGGTCAAACAGATGAGTTTGAAGGAAATCCTGGCATGCATGGGAAGCCAATGGAGGTCCTTTCTGGCTTGTGTTGCAGATGAAAGCCTGGGCAGCATTAGGGCCATCCTAGCAGCAGAGTTTTAGACCATCTGGAGACGATGTAGGGATTTCTTGTTTAAGCCCCCATATAACGCATTACAATAGTCGAGCCTGGAAGATACCAGGGCGACTGTTGCCTGCTTTCTAGTCGCTATTAAAGCAAATGATAGTTCAATAATCAGGGAAGCAAGGGCAATCTATAAAAATGCCATTGTGAAGGCAAAAAGCAGCTGGGAGTGCGAGAAATGAGACTCCCTTAGAAATGCATCAAACAACCACGACAGGAGGGCATTTTGGACCGTGATCAACACGGGATCCCCAGAAGGTAAATCGGCTATACAAAGCAATATTGTAGAGGAATTCTGGAGAGCACATTTTAAATCTTTATATCTATTAGCAGAGGATGAAGATAGGTTTGCAGTTAATCCTCCCATCTCCCCAGTCATCCCTCTGTTTTCCCTAAAGGAGATCACTGAAGCACTGGGCAAGATAATACCAGCCAAGGAGCCAGGGCTGGATAAGATCCCTGGGACCTCTTCCATTCTGAGCCTTCTGTCTGGGCCCCTTCTTTGTGGTCCTTGTTCAATGCAATCCTCCAGGGCATGGCGATTCCCACCACCTGGGCTGGGGCTAAAATCATTCCAATTTTCAAAAATGTCTCATCCCTGCCAATTACAGCCCCATTAGCCTCTTAGATGTAAGTCAGAAAATATTTGCCTGCGCACTTTTGGGGCAAAAACAATGCTGGATAGAGGAGCATAATGTTCTCACCCCCTTCAAACTGGCTTTAGGGCTGGGTTTAGGGCATAGATCTCCACAATTGATTACATTTTCAGATTGCAACTCCTCTTATGGAAATCTCTGATTATAGAGGGTGGCAGTCTATCTAATATTTGTGGACCTTAAATCCGCATTTGACCTGGTCACGAGGGATACATTTTGGGCTATATTATTGGATATGGGAGTCCTGGAGTACCTTTGCCACCAGGTGAAACATTTACATCAAGGGAATTTTACACTAATTAGGCACAGCAAAAATGGAGACCTCTCAGCTCCTTTTCCAGTAGAGACAGGTGTTCGCCAAGGCTGTGTCTTGGCCCGACCCTTTTCTCCCTTTTCATTAATAGCCTAATTGAGTCACTGACTGTCGGAAAGGATATTGATGCCCCCAGGCTAGCGAACCTCAAAATACCAGCTATGATGTTCACAGATGACACCTTCCTGCTCTCAAAATTGCCTATGGGAATTCAGAGGGCACCTGATATCTTTAGTGTCTTCTGTAGAAACAGGGGTTTGGAGATCAACCTTCAAAAAACAAAGTATATGGTATTTAATGCGAACAACAGCACACGCCCAAATCCCTGTCTAGAAGGAAGGTAGTCGAGAGGGTATCTATCTTTGAGTACCTGGTGATTACGCTTAACCCCTTGCATGCTGCCGCGATACTGCGTCTGTGTGGCAAAATCACGAGTGGGCGGGTTTATGACAGCCCCCAGCCGTCATCAGCACACGAGCGCCGTAGTGCATGACGGATAGGGGCCGTCATCAGCATGCAAGGGGTTAATGAGAAAATGGACTGGGGGCACGGGTAAAGAAAGCAAGTCTGAAGCTGGCCCAAACAGCGGGGTAGCTCAAAGGCATATAAGAGCTGCACTCACAAATTGGTAGGCCCTGCGGTAGAACAGGTCAGGGGTGCCATGCTGTATGGAGCTGAAATTTGGGGGCATTTTTCATCAGGCTCTCTATTGCTCACAGAGAACACCTTCGCTAGGCAACTCCTGGGCATCCCCTCTAGCACCCCACTAACTCCTCTCAGAATGGACCTCGGGATCAGACCGATTGCAGACGAAGTAGCCCTTAGACCTCTTTTATTCTGGCAACGCTTGTGGAGCAATCCCGAAGTTTTGGGCCTGCAAGGTGCGAGAAAACGCCCATGGCTGAAAAACATTAGGAGCACATGTGTGAGGCAATGGGGAGGAGCAATTTGTGGAATACTGCAGAAGAAACCTGCTAAGCAACCCCTAGAAAGGCACTTTTAGAGTCCTATAGAGAATACAAACTGGCCCAGCTTTGGAGGGGGGGCACGCCTCATCGTTTAACCTTCAGGTTTCTGGAAGTAAAAACTTAATATAGGCTACAAAAGGTGCTGAACAAAATTTTGCCGCTCTTAACGAAGAAGCTATTCCTCCAATTTAGACATGGGGTGCTCCAGCTTTGTTAATTTACTAATAAGTGGGCGGGCGCTCCTTGTCCGGTTTGCCCAGTGTGTGAGAACGCAGATGAAACTGAAACTCATGTGTTATTTTTCTGCCAAGGTTATAGGAGGGCAAGGTCCTCTTGGCTATTAGTTATGTAGGAACCTGGAGTCCAGACATTGTTGTGAGGTGTTCAGACTATGATACCGATATGCCCATTGTATTTTCCATTTCATACTTTTTATTCTCCATGTGGTGTACTCGCAGAGCCAACTTAACCACTTGGCTGCTAGGCGTTTCCCCCCCCCCTGTGCTGGAAACTGCCATTTTAGTGGCACCATGACGAGTTCAGCTCGTCATCAGCACACGACACCCGTGGGTGATGACGAGCTGAGCTCGTCATCAGCATCGAAGGGGTTAAAGAAGAGCTTATAGGCCTGCCCAGTATAGTACTACTTAACATGCTAACTGGGTCCTGTACTTCCTCATTCTTTTAATAAATTAAATCAACTGATGTTCTTTACGTTCAGTACTACTATCTTAAGCATCAAGCGCTCCACACATTTCTGCTTGTTTTAAATTGTCTCTTTTTAAACCAGATGTTGTAAAAAGCTTGGTTTTTTTCCCTGTAAAAGCATCAGCCCCTTCTTCATTTGAGTCCTGTCTGGTTTGCATGGGCCCAATCCCAAGCAACAACCTTATTGTAGCTGAAGCTTTGCACATGCACTTTTTCTCTCTCAGGAACTGTAAGCCAAGTCGGCGGCTCTATGCTATCATATGGATCCTTTTTTAAATTTGAATGTTTACACTTTTTTCCGGACATTAATAATGTCTTTTAATGAGACTGCCGTTTTTAAATATTATAAATTGACACCTTGCTGCGCAAAGGCTCTGCTTTTGTATCTTTAAAAAGACTATATCTGATTGAAGGTGTCCTTTTTTTTTAAACTTGTCCCATTGTCTATGCACATGCACTTTACTGATCACTACTTTGCGGCTAATGTAAAGACCATCTGTTGTGTGCATATTGTACAACCTTCTTTAGACTGGCGAGTAGAGGAGTTGACCTCGCCAACCTAAATACTTCGATAGGAAATTCATATACATATATTCGGTCTTACATAGCTTTATGGATATCATCAGCACGTTGTATGTAATGTGTTGTATCTATTTTATTTGTGCTTTAATGGCCTCATAGGCCGAAAAAAAGATTTATGGTACTGATACACTCTTGAAGGACCCTGCAGGGCTGTCCCCTGGTATATGCCCTGGTGTCGAGGCCATTGGAAAGTGCATTGAGAGAGTACCACGGGCATAGAGGATTGCGTTTTCCTGGTTATCGCCTTATTGTCTCTGCATATGCTTCTATCTATTTGAGATTGGGGAAGACATCTCACCCCAGTGCTCACGAAGGTGACTCGCTTTGAGAAACTTTCGGGCTTAAAGATTAACTGGGCCAAATCGATAATTTTCCCTCTGACTCCATCCATGACACCAGTGGAGCTGGATTTCCCTTTACAATGAACCACAGATCCTGTACGTTATTTAGGAATACAAGTGCCCACTGATCCTGAGATAGTACTTTCTGACAACTATGGGAAGGCAATCTGCAAGTTGTGATAGGATGTCACTCATTGGATTCATCTGCCACTCTCGTTGATGGGACACATTTCACTCCTGAAAATGATTGCTCTTCTCAGATTCTTGTTCCTGTTCCAAAATATTCCGATGCTTCTTCCAAAACATATATTTGATACACTTCGCTGATTGCTAATAAAATTGGCCTGGGCCGGTAAGCAACTAAAGGTTAAATGGGATACTCCCAACCTGCCATACTCTATGGGTGGTCTAAATCTTCCAGACTTAGAGCTATACTATAGAACTGCCCTGAGCTCACACGCATATTCCTGGATATATGGGCCTCAGGCTTTACCACACTTACACATTGAAAGGGTGGCTGCTGATCCCGAAACTCTCCCTTAGAAGTTGTTCCAAACCTCAAATAGGAGACACAGTACACTATACTCTATAAATTCTACAGAGTGTGCTTGGCGTAATTTACTAAATAGGCAGGCAGGAGCTTTCATGTACTCCCCTTTAACCCCTCTAGAATGGTGTTCCTGGTTCCCGTCTAGATGAGAAAGAGAAGTTGTCCTAGTGTTAAGGAAATTGGGCATCACCAAGATAGAGGATCTCTTTCAGGACGGAATGGCTTAGAAGTGGGAAGACATATTGGCAGAAAGATATGAACCCTCGCCCCTCACACAATATCAATACCATAGAGTTAGGCATGCACTGCATGACCTTTTAGGCGACGATATGCAGGAGCCACTAGTGATGCCAACGCTCTCCTATATCATATGCTCCACCACACCTGCTAAGTTGGTGAGCACCGTTTATAATCTTATGCAAGAATCCAGGAGACCAAAATTAATGAAAGCCTGACAGGACTGGCAGAGAGATCTGAACAAAGTTATAGACAACTCCTGGCGATATTGCTGTGAAATGACTAGACACATTTCACTTAATGGTAGACACCGTCTAATCCACTTTAAATATCGCAATAGGATTTATTAAAACACCAGAGGGAGTATGTAGGTTTGGCTTATGGGACTCAGCAGCATGTCACCACTGCATGGAACGTGAGTCTGGGTTTTTACATGTAGCCCAGTATTGCCCCAATATTTCACAATTCTTGGATGAGATTTTTCACACATTGAACAATATTACGGGCCTCTCGCTTACTCTAGACCCACTCCTTGCCTTGCTGGGATATAACAAAAGAATAAACAAAGAGGGAAGATGATTACTAGCAATGGGCCTACTGCTCGCCAAACGCAGAGTGGCAATACGCTGGGCTAAAGGCCCTGTTCTGACATTAGACGATTGGGCTAAAGATATGCTATACTGCAATACTCAGTCAGACACATATAGTGAGTTACTACCACCACAGAATCACTTCAAAGGTTTTTGGGGATTATACTAACAGTACATGGTGGGAAAGGAAACTGGAGAGCCAGAAGGAAGCAAATGAAATTAAGATCAGAAAGGATACATGCTCGACTACATAAAAGGTAGATGTCATACACAGGGTAAAGAGGTTATATATACCTATCCACATTCATGATAAGTAGAATAGACGGTACATGTTCCTTCTAACCACTAAAATGCTCTGGTTAAGGATATCAACTCTGTTTGTAATAAAAGATATGCGTTGTAGGTGATTGCCGTAGAATTGTACTGCACCCAGCCAATGTAAAAACGTATTGCACTGTTTGACATTGTAAAAGCATTAAATAAAATAATAAAACATAAATAAATAAATAAAACTTGGGCCAAGCAACTACAAAACAAGGACACTACTCAAAAACCTACACACAATAAACAAGTAGGAAGATGACCTATGAAGCAGGCCTCTGCCCCCAATCTACAACTGAAACAGGAAAGGAGGCCTTTTATTACACACCCCCTGCCTACAATGAACAAATGCAGAAGACCCCTGTAGAAGACCCTACAGCTGGACCCTGCCTATAGGTACAGAAGGGCAAGATGCTCTCAGGTAGAGCTTGGCTCCCTGCGCAGAATGACTTGGCAGCAACAAAGTCCTGGAGGAAGAGACTATTTCCACCAAGCATCTGAAACGACACTGCACAAGGGGCCAATGGATTTGCTAGGCATCACCTTTGTCCAACAAAAATGGATAGCTCAATGTTTGAAGTGATTATGCAATAACAAATTATCAGTAAAGTTCTAGTATGTTCAACGGATGACTCTTGCCATTCTAGATCAGGTAAAACAAAGTTATTTTCTTGAAACAGATTTTGCATCAGACTTACAGTTTGGTTTGAATGTGAGGACGAGATTTTGCACTAAAATTTGCCTATTCAAATATCTAGCATGCATTTTTAAATTAAAGTATTGAACTTCACACCAAGTGTCGTGTGTTTCCTGCATGGCCCATTGTAGTTGTTCCTATGTTGGACTAACTGTGCATACTGTGGGCCTCATTTTTCTTCCCACACGTAACTACATAAACATATTTTGCTTTTGTGCCACATTGTACTTTCATACTGTACCTGCATATGTTTTCTTGTTCTATACTTTTGCTGGGATTTAGTCCATAGAAAAGGGTCACACAGCAATGCCCCCTGTTATTTTTTTCTGGTTAGGCAATAGCACCTAGACATAACACATGAATGCAGCTGTTGTTTATGTGCACACATGTCCCATCATATAGATGAGTACATGAGCAAAAAATACACGCATGGAACAAGAGTTCTGAGACAAGAGCACTGCGTCTACTGTGATGTAGAACATCCATCTGTGAATGCTATGGTACAGGATCTGCCACTAATACCAGAGATATATAACCATTTAGCTTCATTAGCAAGAAGGGGGATTTAGGTTGCTTTGTCCTATAAAATATTAGGGATTTTCATGAGATATGGATTATTAACCATGCTAACAGTATTTTTAGTATGCATTTGTTTTCTATATGTGGCAGGTACACTATGTTTCAGAGCAGAATAGTTTAAATAAATATTCCAAACTGCCTTTGTGTCTTCTAGTTATCTTATTGTGGATGAGTACAAGTGATAGAGTGAAAGGGTGCGTCCTGTTACCGCGATTCCTGAGAGGGTCACGAGTATTCTGTTCTGGGGTGCCAATTTGCTTGTTTCTCTAGTAAGGTTAGGCGGGCAAGTGAGTCACTATAGCTAGTCAGACTCGGAGGTTCTGAGGTGGTATGGTAATTCAGTCCCTACATAGTGATGTTCTATGGTTCTAAGCACAGTTTTGTTCTAAGAGCAGAATCCCTGCAACATGGCACCCAACGTTTTGTCTTGTACTTACTTGTGGGAACCCTGAGTAGTGCTTGTACTTGTCCACACTAGTAATAATTGCAGTAATAGAACAGTAGTAGTAATTAGTGTAATACTGTTCCAATTAAGCCTGGAAGGGTGAACTTCGGTCTGTTGGCAGAGTTTTTCACACTCCGTGCTCGCGGAGTTCTGAAAAACCCACGTTTTTTCCTCACTCTGGCTCGCCAACAGTAAGTTGGCAAGCACGAGCGGGGAAAACGCAACGCTAGACCATTTCCCAGTGAGATTGCTCAACAGGGGCGGTCCCGGATGGTCGCTACAACTCAGGTTGAGAAACCTTCTATTCGCATTGAGGAAGCTGCAGCTCGAGTAGAACTTCTACTCGAGTGGCAGATAGAAGTAGCGCCCTCTTGCACTGTGAGAGATGCCGCTCGCACTGATTTTACAGTGTGGAACGAACACCAGGCACTAAAAATCACTGCGGGTGACACAAGATAACCCACTCTGCTGCTCGGAGAACTCTGTGTAGCTTGGTGGACTTTCGCGTAGTGGAACTCCACTTCTGCAGAACCCCGCGAACTCCGCCCAGGCTTAATACGAATATCAGTAATAACAGTAACCATAATAGTAATAAAAGTAAGGATGGCAGTAATAGTAGTAATAATAGTCATAATATTAGTTACATTAACAATAATAATAATAATAATATGGGCAATATGTTATAATCATTTTATGTATTTGTACACTTATATAGAACACTGCTACCTGCAAAGGGGTCCTGATCCTAAGGGTAATCTGAAGATTGAGATTACAGTCTAATGGATTCTATGAGTATGCAGAATGAGGTGCGACAAGCAGTCCCATTGTTCAGGCGGCTATTGGGATAAGAGGGGAATCTGTCCTTCCCTAGTGGAAGAGAAATACAAATCCCCTCTCTTTGCCATCCCGATTTTTCCATATCATCATTCATGGATTTGTGTTTAGAAGGGACAAATTGTGAAGCTGTTCACTATGAGGTGCAGCTAATAACTGTATAGGTTGGAATTACAATGTTTGAGTTTTATTTCCCTTTCCTGAATAGAATGTGGTCTGAACAATAGACAATGTAAAGATCTGTGTATTGGTTTTGGCTGTCGTCATGATGTGTTGTCGATGAAATACGGAGTGTATAGCATAGATCCTTGTGAAATGTTAGCTTTTAAACTATACATATATTTTAAAAGAGCTCAAAATGTAGGGTTGTCGGAAGTTACAATGTGCATCTGCGTGTGTTTTATTTGCTTTCTGCGGATAAGTGAATTCCTGTTGTAAATCAAAAACATAATAATAAAATTTGAATTGCTCAAAAAAATGGTTCAAATAGGTACTTTGGCACTCTCGCACGAATAGGCCATAGGGAATCCCAATTCGGCATACACTGCAGAAAAATCCACCAAAACAGAAAAAAAATAATATTTATTAAGTCTTCAAAGCTAGACATTACTTTTAAAGGAATCTGAAAGCGACAATCCACGTTGTTTAAATGACAACAACAAAATGTTTGTTTTACCAAGTCGACGCATTGAACACATTAGCTTCATCTGTAGTCTACTGCTCGACGGGCATAACTTTCTAATCGGCACACTAAGTGAAGATTTTTTACCTTGATTTTTTGTCAGTGTCCTTGGTGCTTTATATTTGCCTTTACGACCTCCAACAATCAATGAAAAGATTGTTAGATTGTGACATGTTATCTGACGGTATACATACTTGTCAAGGTGAAAAACAGGTCCTTGCTAGTTAACACCTGTTATATACAGTACAGTCTGCTTTTGACACGCTAACCTGCGCAGAATAAATAAGGGATGTTGACTTTCGAACATTTTTTGCATATTTCTCAAGGTTACTTTTACCTTTGGCCAACACGCTTACGCTTGTAGGCAGCTCTGCTCAGTTCTCATGAGTTAAGGAAAAACGTTTCTTCTCCTGATTGTCTGGAACTGTAGTTGTTTTGCGAAAGTTCTATTTCAAAACTGCTAGCACGTTTTTTTAAATAAGTGGTGTTTTTTTTTTATTCGGCGAGCGTTCAGATTTGGCTTGTAAAACTTTTGAACAAGTTGTTGTTTTCCACAAGATAGTAAGAAAAATAATATTCATTTAAGTGCAAGACATGGACTAATGAAAATACATTAATAAAAGCAGCTCAATATTAAAATCTTAAGCTCATACAATAGTCGTTCTTCATTTCATTAACATATTCTTCATATTCAAATCCATTCAACAGTTTTTATTTAAATCAATTTTAGGTAAAGTGCGAATGTTATTCCCATCTTCAGAAAATAATCGTAACCAGAGTGGAAAGTGTATCTAATGGAGTTCTTAATTTATCTATATAAACAAATATATGGGCCGTCCTTCAGGAAAAGTAAACAATGCAATCTAAAATAAGGTAAACTCGTGTGCACAATGATTATTTTACCACTGCGACTCACAAACGACTGCCATATGGTTGTGATTCAGCTCTAATCAGTAATGCAATAATCCCTTGTAGCAGGCTGGCTTAGTATATGGTGCACACTTAAGTAAGTGTAGCACCCTGAACTAACCCAGACAACCCTTAAACAGATTTTAGTGGTCTTAGACAACCTTAGAGAGCTCTCTAAGTGGTAGCTGTGGAGAGCAGCCGTCACATAGTCCAGAAGGAGTGTAAAGCAGCTTTTTACCAGTAATTAATCTGATGATGTAGGCTAAGTGAAAAAAAACACACAGTATAGTTATAAAAATATGTATTGATTATAAACACTCACTAACAAATTGCAATATCTCCTACCTGGAGATATAACCTCAATACACACAATACTTGGATAGTAGAACACGTAAGTAGCACAAATACACAGTGATCTCCAGGAGGAGACCAAACCATATACTAAAATAGTGGACTTCGAACCACGACTCAAGACCGGACTGGTCCTTGAAGATGTAGAAGAGTAGGGGACCAAAGAGCAGCCCAAGGTAAGCACCCAGGAAACCCACGGAGGCGTGTGCAGAGTGGGAACACAACCATGTGGTCAATACAAGTCAAAGGGTCAGTTGTGGTTGCAGTTTTGAAGAAGGACTCTTCCCAGCGAACCCTCAGGAAAACCTATGAAAGATGGAAGGTTGGAGAGTCACTTCACCAGTGGATACCCCAAGAACCAGAATACCTACACCAGGGAAGCTGGGTGCGTAGGTGTGAAGTGATGT
This sequence comes from Lissotriton vulgaris, assembly GCF_964263255.1. Lineage (NCBI taxonomy): Eukaryota > Metazoa > Chordata > Amphibia > Caudata > Salamandridae > Lissotriton > Lissotriton vulgaris. The sequence continues at coordinate 1,079,444,252 of NC_141694.1, read as the reverse complement.
TGGAAACTGCTGTAGACCACAATGGAGCACTTCAGTGAAGACGCTGCTTGCTAAAAAGGCGAAAGAGTCCAGTGGAACCCAAAGGTGGATTAAAGATGAGCAGTACCTAAAAGCAGAGGGTACTGAGTCTATGCCACTCAGGAGTGACCAGGAGGCACGGAAGACAAATGCCCACAATGTAGGGGATGCAGGAGAGTTGATGGTGCCCTTGAAGTTGCAGATGTGTGAACCAGGCGATGCTGCAGAAGACCAGGAGCTGTTCACGAGCTGTCCCACGTCAGATGTCAAGAGCCAGGGGGTCAGTGTCCGGCAGGGGCACCAACAATGTAGTCGTCAGAGAAGGTGCAGTGTCGGGACCTGCAAGTGACACACCACAAACGGGTGAGTCAGAGCAGGCTCTGAGCAAGCAGGGGAGCCCCATCGAGCCAAAGAAGATCCTCAAGATGACCCACTAGCAGGAGGCACCTGAGCCGCAAGATGAAGGCCCACGGTGCAGAGGATGTGGAAAAGGCAAAGATCTTGGTTGTAGGAGATGCTTGAGTCTGGAGTTTCTTGGCGCCCGAAGATCTCTGGTAAAGACATTCAACAAGCCTTGGCAACGGCAAGTCACTGTACTTTTAGAACGGTTCCGACAAGGGATACTGGCTTCAAACTTGCTGTGAAGACAGTGCAAGCCTCAAAGGAGTTGCAGAACTACCACCTGTGTTGCTGAACCTTTCAGAGTCCACAGGAGCTCAGGAATAGCAGACAGGTCAGCTTTGTTGCCGTGCCTGCACATGCAGGGAAGTGACTCCTTCACATGTAGGGAGATTACTTTGAGTGTCTTGGATGTCCACAGGCTTGTAGAAGAACCTGTATGGAGCACAGGCAGAGACGATGCAGGAAACTGACAGGACGATGAGACCAGGAGTAGCAGGAGTCTTCCCAGTTGCAGCCTTGGTTCCCAAAGCGAAATCCAGCGAAGTCCAAAGCACCCAGATGGGTGAAGATGAAGTGGTTTCATAACAGACTCTTGTCCCACCACGAAGCTAGAGACCCACCCACAGGTAAGCCCTTAAGTACCCTAAAGGAAAGGGTTGAGGTGATTCAGGGGTCACCCCCATTGGAGGGGCTGGACAGTGAGTAGGATACTCCCATGCCCGTTGTCCAGTTTCGCACCAGAGCGACTGGATTCAACTGGAGTATGCAAGGGGGGAACAAACTGTGCCCTTCAAAGCAGTCTAGTGGCGCTGATAAGTGCCCACACCCTGTCCCAATACACAAAGTAGTGTCAGGGAGGTATTCACATCTTCCTGTCACAGGAAACCTATTGTCCTGCCTTCCAGGGCTCGAGCTTGGCTCAGCAGTAGGAGGGTAGAATCGTCTCTCTGGTCGGCAGCAACCATAGTCTGCTGTCCAGGTCTAGAAGACTGGAACCGGGAGCACTGTGGGCCTCCTGGAGGAGCTTTACAGTGCAGGGAATCACGTTTCCAACACCAAAATGTTTGATACCAAACATGACAGGGTTCGGTACAGCCAGTTTAGAGATAGCCATCGCGTAGTGACGCATGGTCACTATGTATCCTAATGGCTGGTGCACCTACACACCGGGAGAATAAACTCTGGATTTTATGGGTTTCCTGCTCATGCAGGGGCACCCTGACACTTATAATCAAGCACCCTGCCTTCAGGATTGTAAGACCTGCCTTAGGGGGGACTTATAGGTTTTAAGTTAGTTGACCTCAGATATAAGGAAACCTATATCTGGCATACGTGGTGCTAGCACCAGCTTACACAGGCTGCAATAGCAGGCCTGTAGTCTTAATCCGAGTGGTCTTCCATGGGTGGTATTATACATGCTTCAGCCCATAAGGGACCCCTGGTGTACCTATGCCCTGGGTACCCTAGTACCATATACTAGGGACTTACAAGGATACAACAGTAGCCAATCTTGGGGGTACCCAAGTGTAGGAGAGTAGGGTCTGCAATCCTATGATCACCCAGATTTTTTGCTTTTGTTTCACTGGTTTACGACTTTCTCTGGCTGTGGGCCTGCTAATCAGACCCACAGCCTGGCTGTTCTCTTTCTAAATTACGATATGTACCCTAGGTGCATTTACCAATTGGTACTGGGCCACCTTATCAGACCCTGTAACTCAGGGCATAGGTGTACCCAGGGCCGCCAGGGGCTGCAGCATGTATTATGCCACCCCTGGCTGGCCTCCTAAATTTGACAACTGGCTGCATGACAGCTGGGGCGAAGTCGTGTAATCACCCTTTGCTTTAGGTATAGTAGTTCTATATCTAACCATACAATGGACACCCGAGTTCCTATCAGTCACTCCTATGGCAGGCCTTAACAATCCTGAAGGCAGAGTGCGTGGGCTCGTGTGAGCTAGGTTCAGGCCCGAGCCGAGCCCGGTTGCAGCTTGCGGAATCAAGACCCAATAGCTGTTCCATGATAACGCGTACCATATCGGTAACTCCGGTGTCGCGTTATCAAGGCATGTCGAGTAAGGTGTCATACGAATCGGGGTGCTGCCCTCTCACCAAGTCTGGCGATGAGGTTAGCATCCCACCCTTCTAGAGGGACACGACATGTACGTAACTGTGAACCCCGGTTAAAGTTAACTGAAGCCTCAGCTCCACAAAATGGATGCTGCCACCACAGACACGAGTCTGACCTCCTGCTGCTGGGAGTCCTTCCAGCGAGGATCACTTGGACAAAGGGTTTCCTGTCGAGGGCGGTGTTCGCACCGTCCCAGACAGGGTTTGTGTATTCTGGGTAGGTAGGGCTTTGGCGAGAAGGTGACTGCGGAGTGGCACCCCAGTGCTCACTACGCATCTGCCGGTTAGAACCAGTTCCAGGGGCGACAGCCCTGGCCTGGGGAAAGTCCGGCAGGGGAGAGGGGTGTAACTACCCCCCTTCCTGGTCCCACCCTTAGGGCAGGACCTAGTCATGTACCCACCCCTTTCTTTAGAATAAAGGCCGGAGCGGGGACCCTTCCAAATTAGATCATCTTTGATTCAAGAACTACTTTCTACGAAAGGACATTCAAGACTCTTCTCAAGATTTCTCCCTTGTGACTAAGGAGTAGTCACCCTGCATCAGCGGGCACCAACTAAGAACTCTGCGGTTTGCTGTAAGTCCTTCCTCAAGGAATCCGACGGCCCAGCTCGACGAGAACCGGCTTCCCTGGCACCTCTGACCTCTACCCACGTCATCAGCTCAGCTGTGATCTGTGGGTGCGACGAGACCTCGAGGGACCGGCCATCATCAGAACCTGCACGCTCTTAAAAAAAAAACCAGCACGACCATCGAGGTAACTCTCTGGTGAGTGCTCTGGGGTCCGAGAAGCCCCGACCCTGAGCCGCTCCAGCACCGAAGTGCAGTCTCCCCAGCATCTCCACGATCTGCGTGGGGCCCTTCTGCTCGCTGCTCAGCACGTTGTCTGGTCACTAGCCGCTGGCTTGTGTCCTTCTGTGACGACATCCGAGAATCATCACTGCTGGTCTGGTTGCTCCAGACTGGCCCTTGCTTCCATCTTTGCGAGAAGCACCCCGGACCCTCCTGGTCCACTCAAGACGCCATCTTAGGCCCACCACGTGGCCCTGAGAACTGCCAAGGCTTGTTGCCCCATCCTGGGCCCAGCGACGCCGACAGCATCATCCTTCGTGGGACAGCTCGCACCTCCGCCGTGGTCGCCGATAACGCCTCCTGGTCCGTGAGACTGCAGAGCCTAGCGTCGCCCACTCACCTGGTCGAGGTGACGGCCAACCGGTGCCTTCCTGGTACCCTCTGACTACTGGCTAGTAGTACGAACTTGGTCCCCTCTGCTTTCAGGTTTCATCAATCTCCGATCCAGGCTTGGATCTCTACGAACTATTCAGCACTGGTCGCCGGCCAGCAACTCCTTTTCTTCCGGCTCCTGGCTCGTCAGCGAAGACCCCGACGCCTGTAAGACTTGTGCAGCCGCAGCCCTCGTGGCTAGGTAACTCGGCATTTCGGTGCCTGCATAGCCTCCTTACTCTAGGGTCCCGAGTCCCTCGCTTCCGACTTGCCTTATCGGGTCCGCCCGAGACCTTAATCTTTCCGTGTCCTCGGACACTTGTTTCTAAATTGTGCACTTGAAGTATTTGCTAAAGAGATTTGGTTTGTGCTTAGTACCCTGTCCTCATAAAGAGTACAGGGCTGTTGTGATTCTTAATAAATATACTGTTTATTTTCATAACACTTGTGTGGTGTCCTTTCACTGGGTGTTCAAGGGGTACATGTGTGGTAAACAGCTGGCTTAACACGCCCTCTCGAGTCTTTAGCCTTAGACTGCTCGTATCCACGCTACTAGGATAGCTGGTCTATAGGTTGACTAACAACCAAACACCATAAGGGTCGTTGGAACGATACATAGCGGTCGCTAGAATAGCGAACGTTGCATATCGGGCCAACTTCTCACACCAAGTACTCACCATGTCCAATTTAGTGAAGAAGCACAGAGACGGGGGTCCTGATTGTTAGGACACCAATCAGATTAGTCAGTAAAACATAGTGACATCAGCAAAAAGTGGGGGTGACGATGAAAGCAGATCCTATTTTCCTACATCCCTCATTTAATGTTCTAAGCTGGGGAATATCCACTTTGTTGCATTACTTTTCCATTTACTCTTTTTATCTGTTGATTGTACAACTGTTTTTTAATTTTTATTTATGATGTCTGAAAGCACAACATAAATTCCTAAACTGGCTCCCAGTCACAATCCTACAAATACAACGATCTGAGCAAACTATGTTTGGAGGAGTCATGTTTTTAGTACTTGGCTGTAAGGTGGCTGGGTGGGAGGTGAGTCAGGTGTGTTTTACACTCATGATCACAAACAGTATGCAGTTCTGTTTGGGGTAAGAATATGGAGGAACCCAGGTGGGTCGGAGGGGAGCTGAGCTAGCAGATCCAGGGGATCAGATTGCTCAGAAGCAAGGGCCTCACACACCCAGATGGGTGAAATGCTTCACCAAGGGGCAGCTCCTCATTGGGTCAGCACTACAACTGCCAACTGGACCCTCAAGGAGGCTCTTCGCGGGTAGTCTTTTTAAATATGATGCCGATGTGAAGTGTGGGTAGAGGTGCTCTATGTGTAGATTGGTGTAAAGTGATTTAAAAATAACGGAGAGGTACCAAGAGGATTTATAATGTGAAGGTTCTCTTGTTATGAATAAAAGCAGTGAGTGGCTGAGTATGGGGGCAATGATCCAAAACAGCTCAGCTCATAAGGTAGTAGGGAACTTATTGGTTGACATGTTTCTTGCCATAATTGTTGCTATCGATCAGGAAAATTCATCAGAACGAATTACCTTTATCTACGAGTGATTGGGAAAATGAATGTGCTAATTATTTAAAGGTACCCAATCACATGAAAAAAAACCTGTAACCCTCTGTAAGTAGGGAATACCTGTAGATGTCTAAAAACGGACCTAAAAGAAGGGACGGAAGAAAGGTAGTGAGTAGAAATTAATTGAAAACAAATAAGGGCACGCTGACTATTGTCAACATATCAAAAACAATGATGAATTAAGCACTCATGATTCTGTGCATGCATGATTCTGATATCATGCCTGTTAGTGAAAGTGTAACATAACATAGGACCGACATACACACAAGCAGGTGTCACACTACTGAAGTGATGTATTACATGTCTCCCAAGGTACACAGGTGATCCAGGCTGGTTCCGATTAAAATGACTATAGTTGTACCAATGGTAATGGAATTTACCCAGATTCGGTAAGCTACTGACCTCATAGGTGATGGTAGAGCCTGTGCTACCTGCGAAGTGAAAACTAAAGTAGAGGCACAAAATTAGACCTTGTGTTACAAGGATGAATGCGCAGGGGAAGAAAACGACACAAACCTCAAATTAACCCCTTGGCTGCGGGGTTAATTTCCCCATGTGCAAGGGGAAAGGGGGGGGTGGGGTGGGGGACTGCGGTGCCCAGGACGGCTCCCGGCCGTCATGAGTCAGAGTAGACGTGTGCTTATGACGGCTGGGAGCCATCCGAACTTCGCCCACTGATTACTTCGCCCGCACAGGCGGGGAATTAATCACGCGTGGGCGGAGCGGCAACGTTCGGACAGCTCCCGGTCTTCATGAGCACATGACTACCGTGACTCATGATGGCCGAAAGCCGTCCTGAGCACAGAACGGGTTAAAGCACAGTACTTATGCGGTCCAGCATGTTCAATAAGTGACAACCTAGCCCTGTCAGCCACCCTTATTCCAGCCTAAGTAGCCATCATTTCTCACACCTGGGGTGCTTAATTTCAGCAGTATCCGGAAGCAGGAACCGACTTCTGTTCCTCAAACCTAGTGCAGCACCACAGATCTGTGCACCAGCCCTTTTGTATACTACCCGTATGTTTACTCGTCCTCCGATACACAACCTGTGTGTTTATTCGTGCATTGGGCCAATTCTGGACCCCGGACACGTTCCGCCCGATAAGGCTACGCGCAGTGTTTCGCAACATACTACACGTCCAACCCTAAGGAGTCACAAGCCTATGCGTTGTGACGAAACACATGTCGGCTGATTGTTTGATTCCACATGACTTTTTCTTATTAAAATTGCTTAAGAACACACTGGTGTCGACCTCAGTACACTTTACCAATAGAGACTACCGCTACTCCTTCAGTATCCTCTCCATGTGTGCCCAGGACTGTGCCTATCAATCTGAATGGCTGACCCATACTGGTTCCGTGGTGAGTAGCCATCACCCTTTTAGGGTGATCCAGTCCTGGTAATATATCAGGAATCAGGGCAATCATCTCGCCAGAAAGCGGAGGATCAGCAGCGCCGTGAATGCGTGCGGGCCATCAATATGGAGGCTTGCGGTCATGAGAGGTGCTGTCTGCGAAGCCCCGCACAGGAACTAGAGCAATAAGAGATCCCTCTTACTTTGCTCAAGACTGGGGGTGGTTGCCATCTTGTAGGGAACACGGGGTCCTTGCTCATTGGCTACCAAGTACCAGGGAGCCATAAAGTGTATAATAAAGGGCTAGTGCCCGGGGGACAAAAACCTATAAAGTTATAGCAAACCATCTAAAAATAAAAATAAAGGGCTATTATATTGGAGGGTAGTCGCTGAAGGCGGAGATAGTGGCAGAGCTCAGTGACAATTATGGAGGGGAGTATCCTTCCTGGCATCAGCTAGTGCCAAGAGCGGCCAACATCTAGGTGCCAAGATAACACTATTAAATAGATTACTGGGCCCAGTGAGCTTTAAAGTGGACTAAAAAAATGCAAAACGGCTCTATGGGACAAGATATAAATATGTTAGACATATGCCAGAGAGAGGGGTTGGATTACTGCAGCGCTCTACAAGCGGCATGGGAGGAAACCACATGCTGCCCTGTAAGTGTCATAAGAAGCCCTGACAGGAGTAATTCATAAAGTCAAAGACAAGTGGCTCCCAAGATAGAGAGACTGCTAAATGATCTTGTTTGGAGAGAGGTAATGCAGTAACACTTACAATGCTATACAAGTTGTGTCACAGAAATCAGTGTCCATGCCAGAAGACTGGGGAAGTAGCAGGACAACTATCTGCCACATAGCTCTTGACCCAGTTGTGCAACTGTCATGTGTGTCATGATATGACCAGAGATTCCATGTAGGCCGACAGAGGGATCTCCATCTCACACCAGGGAATGTGGTCATTTAGACCCGTCTTATGTGTCGCTAACTGAAAAATAAAATGTTGTTCCCTCCAGAACAATGTCTGTTTGTTCATGTTAGGGTAGGACTCTAGGATAAAGTGACTGGAGCTGAGAAAATGTGTGCTCATTTATGTGGTACTTTTTTCCACATTGGATCCCACTCCGACATTCCATTATTCTCACTTTCACATGCCCTGTGGTCATGCCAATATATATTTCCGCACATGGGCATGTGATCATGCACATGCAGTTTTTAATGTTGCAATTTGTGTGATTTCTTAATACCCAAGTGTGAGTTTCATCAAGTCATCAAGGATTATCTTTATAGTAGGTGCAGTCAGATTGCAGATGACACATAGCCACATGGATAATGACCAGTGACCGAGGCCATGTACCAAAGGGCATGTTGTGAATATCTTGGGGTCCTCGGTGGTCTAGTGCAAACTATCATTTTCTTGATGGTACTAGTACATTTGAAGGTAAAAGATGGTGTTGGGAGTTCTAGTGTACCTATGTGTAGCATGGACCAGTGCTTGAATATTATCTTTGTATCATATTCGAGTCTGGGGTGAAAGTGGTGACATACAGAATGGTGTATTCTTGAGATTCCAGTAGAGTGGCCCTATTGATGTTTCTGGCCCTCTATTGTGCTCGATTAATTGTGTTAGGTGGGTAATGGTTGGCTTTTAGTTTCGAAGTCACTTGTCCCGCCTGATGGTCATAGCCTGCTGTTGTGCTGCTGTTGTGACATAGTCACAGAATCTACTGTAGGGGAAGTTGTCCCTCAGAGATTTGGGATGATGACTCTTGTACAGTAACAGGCTGTTAAAGTATGTGGGCTTCTTGTAAGTCGTGGTCATCAGTTTTCCATTGGTGATGAAAAGGTCAAGAAAAGGGAGACTTTGAACAGAGATACTTTTAGCAAATCTCAGGAAGTGGTTGATGGTGTTAATCCAATCGCAAAACACATGGCAAGTCTCTATTTTTCCCTGCCAGAAGATCATGATATCGTCTATGTAACAACGTTAGAGAAGTATGTTGGTCATATAGGGCTTATTTTCACTGAAAATGTCTCTTTTTTTAAGTTGGCTATGTTTAGGCACGCTAGGCTGGGCACAAAGGTACTTTCCTTGGAAGTACCCTGGGCTTGGTGGTATAGATGGTCAATAAACAGAAAGAAGTTTTACCTAAGTGCAAAAGTGGTACATTCAACAATGAACTTGACTGGGGTAGACGAGGACTAGTACTCAGACATGAGCATGCTCTCTATCACCTCCAGGGTAACATCCTTGAGGATGTTCGCATAAAGAGCCTCCATTTCAAAGATCACCAGGAAATCAATGTTTGTCGTATTGTTGAATTCTTCGCTGAAGCTTTGTGCCTTTTAGGAAAGATGGTGTCTTTGTCACTAATCGTTGGAGAAAAGGACCATGTGCCCGACATTATGGGTCTACCTGAAGGGGAGGTTTAAAACTCAGAAAGCCAGGATTTTCCATTGTTCTGACTCCTAAATCAAAGGGCCTGGGATCCAGAGTACCCTGAGGGTTCACATACAGATGGTCCAAACTTGCTTAGAAATTAATTCATAATGGTAGATGAACAAAGATGCACATATATATTATATATATATATACACACACACACACACACACACACACCCACACACGCACGCACACACACATATACATACATATATATACAGATACATATATATTTATGTTTATATTTGTTCATCTCCTACTAGCGATAACCAGTAGGTAGTTATGGTTAGGACAACATTTTCCATGGAAAAGCATGTTTTGTTTTTTGTTGGCGCCGCTTGATGAATTTTCATGACCTTTCCAAAAACGTCACCTTTTTGCTTTAGCTGCTGTGTTGAAAGTTTCGGGGTGATCTGTCAAGCAGGGACCAAGAAAAAGAGAGGTGCCAAAACGTGTTTTCCACAAGTTATGCCTATAGAGATTTGTCACATTTTGAACAAGACTACAGCCCAAACGGCTGAACGGAATTACACCAAATTTGGCAGAAAGATAGATATTGGTCCAGAAAGCTTTTTGTGATTTGGTGTAAATCCGTTCAACAGTTTCAGAGATATTCAAGCTTGAAAAAATATAAATATTTGGGGACACGAGTCCTTGCAGTGGACTTGCAGATCCTACTGAAATCTGATTTGCTGCCAACACTTAAATCAGGAACTGTTGGCAGCTATCTTGGGACTCAGGTTAAAGCTGAGACCACAAAAAAAAGATTTTTAAAAAGAAAAGAGGCATTGGTAGGGACATTCCGAGCACCTGGCTGTGCAGGTCTTCCAGATACCCCGCCATGCTAAAAAGTATTTTTTTTTAAACTGCGGTAAAAATCGGGGGCGTATCCACACATTTTTTTGATTAAAAACCTGGTCTCCTGCTCTTTTACCTTTATTTGGCCCTAGGTGGGCCAGGTCCCAGGGGTATGGGGGGCTGTAAAAGGAAAAGGCACATGTGGGCCCTCTCCTATGGCTTTAGTAGCCTAGGGGAATGCCACCTCCCAGGGGCTTGAATTTAAAAAATGCAGGGGAGGCCCATATGGCCTCCCTTGCTGCCTTAGGGACCACCCCATCCCCAGGGCTTGTTTAGTTTTTGAGAGGGGGGCCTCTCAAACCCCCCCCAATCCTAGAGGCTACCACCTCCCTGGGGCTGAATTATAAAATAAGGCTGGGTGCGCAGACCTCCCCTTTACAGCCTCAGGTCGCCACATTCCTGGGGCTTTAATGAAAAGTAATGCAAGGAGGCTGCCAAATCCCCACAGCCCCAGGGACCACCACCTCCCCAGGGCAAATTAGAAGAATACATGGCACTGGGGACCACCACCCCCAGGGCCGGATTTTGCTATGTGCCGGGTTCCCACCCTCGGGACATAGCTATTTGCTACGGCTTGGCGGGAACTTTATTGCTCCCACCATGCCATGGCATACTGTGCTCCACTTTGAGCAAGCAAGAGCATTTTGCTCTTGCTTGCTCAAAGTGAGGCACAATTGCTTTGACAGAGAGGGAACAGCATGTTCAGCAAGTCCCTCCCTGTCAATGCAGTGACAGCTCCTACAGATGTCAATTCAGATGTCACCAGTGATTTCATCAGTGATCTCACGGACCATCTCATGAGTGCTGTCATAAGCAGTGCAATGTGAGGGCGTAAGTTATAGTTAGCTCAAGTAACCATAACTGAGAATTTTACTAGTTTTGTAGGAGTGAAATCTCAGCCTAACTATAACGTCCCTGTAACCTCAAATTCTTTTTCCTTAGTGTAATTTCTATGGTTGTCTAACTAGTAATTACGTCTGCAGAGTGTTGGAGAAAGGGGGCTGTACCTCCGACTAGCCCTCAGGAATCATGCTGGGACTTACTGGAGGTAATAGGATGGCTTCTTGGCCCCCTTAGTCTTTTAACAGCCAAGGGAACTGCACCCCCTAATCACTAGTGTAAAAGGCGGCACGTTTGCAGAGTGTTGGAGAAAGGAGGCATGGCCTCTGAAGTCCTTTCAGCAGTCATGCTCTGTGGAACTTACTGGAGGTAACAAGAGTGTTAGTTGGCCCCCAAGAACCCTCTGGAACAAGAGGACTTCATCCCTAACCGTAACAATCTACACAAATGTCCCTGTAGGAATTGTTTAAACAATATTCAATAAATTTCAATGTTGCCACAAAAGTGGTCAATTATTAAACAGAAGCAAGGAAAACAGATTTAAACTGTTTTTTATTATTCTAAATATTCTTTTTGTCTTTTTTCTTCTTTTTTTCTTTTTTCATACACAAGTCTAAAATATGGCAACAGAAATACTACTATGTTGACAGGAATGATTCTCAGTAGTATATGGCAACTTTTGCTATACACATGGAAAAATAGATACCATGTACAGAATGGTACTTATCACAATACAGTCATTTAGCAATCAAATGATGATACAAAAATGAGCAAAACGTTGCCAAGCGTCGACGTTTCGGTCCTTAGTTGGTTATAACAATCCATAGGACCATCTTCAGGACCATGCGCTGCACATATTAATCCAGGACCTCCAGCCGGAAGTCATAAGGTTTTGCACTGCAATAAACTAATGTCTACAGATGATGTAAATATCTCCAATAGTATCGTTTTGTGCACCAGATGAAAAATTCGGGCGTTTGTTAGGAATAATCACGTCACTCAATGGCGTGAGGGGAGCACCGCTGTTGCTAACCGATCCACATCCATTATGTTGTCTTCATCCCTAACCATCAGTGCTCCAGGAGGCTTGTTTGCAGGGTTGTGGACAAAGGGGCTATGGCCTCCAATAACCTCTCAGCGATCACACTGTATGAGACTTATTGAAGATAACAGGAGGGGTAGTTGGCCCTCAAGGGTCCTCTGGAGCAAAGGGTTATCTCCCTAACAGCAGTGCACTAGGGAGCACATTTGAAGAGTGGTGGAAAAAGGGGTGTGACCTCTGAAGTCCTCTCAGCATTGAGGCGGTCTTTGACTTATTGGAGGTAATGGGCTTGTTTGCCCCCAAGGACCCTCTGGGGCAAAGGGGACCTTATCCCCCCAACCAGCAGTGCACTAGGAGGTATGTTTGCAGAGTAGTGGAGATAGATGGTGAGGCCTCCGAAGTCCTCCAAGCAATCCGGTTGTATGGGACTTACTGGGGGTAACAGAGGGCTTGTTTGCCCCAAGAACCCTCAGCAACCAAGGTGACTTAATCTCCCAACCAGCACTGCACGAGGAGGTGTGTTTGCAGAGTAGTGGTGAAGGGGGTGTGGGCTCTTGCAACTTGCCAGAGTTTTTTTCCCTTTTTTTCTTCTTTTTTTTTAAGGGAGGGGCTGTGTGGCCCCTATTTCTGGGCTACGCATCCCCTGGCCTTTTATTTATTTTTTAGATGTAAAGGGAGGGGGCCGAGTGGCCTCCTTCCAGGGCTGAATTCAGTCCCGGAGATCCCATCCCCAGGGCCTGCCCTTTTAAAATCAATTAATTAATTTTAATAAATAAAATAAAAAAAAGAGTGGGGGCAGCCGGCCCCCCTCTCAGCCACTTTCAGCCCCAGGACCTGGCCTCAAGTCTGGCTACCCTGGTTCTATTCAGGGCACCAAGACACTTTGTTGGGGACAGGGGGAGCCTGAAGGCCCCAACGTTCCATGCCCGCTCCCTGCATCGTTCAGGAGCCGTCATTGCTTTTGGACAGAGGGAGCTGCTGAACATGCAGCTCCCTCTGTTCGAAAGCAATTCTGCTCTGCTTCTAGTAAGCAAGAGCATTTGTATGCTCTTGCTTGCTCAAAGTGTAGCAGACTTTGCTATGGCTTGGCAGGAGCGGCAAAGTTACTGCCAAGCCATAGCAAACAGCAATGTCCTGGGGGTGGGCACCCTGGGTCATCGCAGGAGCAAGCCCCGGCAGGGTGGTGGTCCTCATGGCCATTTCGGCTCCAGGAGGTGGGCAGGGTTCCCCCTCCTTTGTTTCATTAAGCCCAGTGAGGTGGTGGTCCCTGGAGCTGCAGGGGGGCCTAGAAGACCCTCCCTGCATTTGTATTATTTGTTGCGCCAGGGAGGTGGTAGTCCCCAGGGCTGCAGGGTGGCCTAGAGGGCCCCCATATTTCTATTACTCACTGCCCTGAGGAGGTGGCAGTCCCTGGGGCCCCGGGGGGACCTAGCGGGCCCCCTTCATTTCTTTACTTGTTTGACTTCGGGAGGTGGTGATCCCCGAGTGTGGGGGTGCAGCATCAGCACCCCACACATTTTTATAAAACATGCCCCCAGGATTCGGCCTAAACTGGGTCTTCTTATAAAAGACGCGAGGAAGCGCGGGTGTAGTTTACATTTTTTTTGTTTGCCATGGATCCACCCACAAATTCATGGCAATTTGTAACAACAACAAAAAGCTTTCAACCCCTAGCAGATCTCTGTGGGACCCAACACCATATCTGGGAGTGTCAGGGTATTCCTACACTGCTCCCTTTTCTTTACTTTTTACGAGGAACTCTGCTTCAAGTCACAAGGTGGAGGCTAACACTTCCTGGTTGAAGTGTTGCCAGGCAATCAAATTCCAATAGGATCTTGGGCTCCCAGATATCTATTTTGTTTTTAAACTTAAATATCTTCAAAGCGATACCAAAGGGGATGATGGACGGAGCGTTTGAGCAAATCAAACACTCACCCCCAGTCAACTGATCTGGGTTTAATCCTTCACCATTCTTGAGCTCACTCCACCACCCCAGTTCAGACATGGCCATATGCAAATCAGTCTGACCCTGTGCCTCATGGGAACAGTCCAGCCTGAAATGCCAAGCCATGTCTTCTCTGGACCGGAAGCAAGCATCCTGGGACCGGTTTCAGGTTTCATAATCCTCATCAGCCAGGCTATCTTGAATCCAGTGGTAGAGTGAGCAAGGGACCCACTTCTGGGCATACCCTGCCAACTTAGGGCGAACAAAGCGATACCAAAGGGGACGATGGACGGATTTTCATATGGCCATGTCTGAACTGGGGTGGCTTGGTGAGCAAAATAACAATGGATTAAATCCAGATCGGTGACGGGGGGTGAATGTTTTGCCATTGTGCAACATTCTGTCCATTATCTTGTGTATTTTGCTGTTCACCCTATGTGGGAAGGGTATGCCCAGACGTGGGTCCCTTGCTCACTACGCCACTGGAGTCAAGCTATCCTGGCTGAAGACGGCTGATAGCAGAAACCGGTCCTAGGATGCTTGATTCAGTTCCAGGAAAGACATGGCTTGGCAGTTCGGTCTGGACTGTTCCCATGAGGCACAGGGTCAAGACTGATTTGCATATGGCCATGTCTGAACTGGGGGGACTTGGTGAACAAAATAACGATGGATTAAACCCAGATCTGTGACTGGGAGTGAATGTTTTGCCATTGTGCAACATTTCAGCCATCATCTTGTGTGTTTTGCTTTAAATATCTTCGAAGCTGCTGATCAGCTTTACACCAAAATCACAAAAAGCACGCTTTCAGGACCAACAACTAGCTTTCTGCCAAATTTGTTGTAATTCCACTCAGTGGTCTGGGCTGTAGTCGTGTTAAAAAAATTAAGAATTCCCACAGACATAACATGGGGAAAATGAGTTTTGGGGCCCCCTTATTTTCTCAGCCCCCACTTGACGGGCATCAAAAAACAAAGTGAAGAGTGGAATGCCTGAATTAATCTCAGTCACTGGCAATCACTTAGGCATCCCAATCCATCATTTTTTTCCTGTCTTGTCACATCAGTTTGGACCAACCCATATGCAAATCCGTCTAGACCCTGCTCCAATGGGATATTTCAGTCCAAACTGGCAGGTCAAGTACTCCCCGAACCAGAACACAAGCAACCCAGGACAGGTTTCACCCTTAATAGGGCTTTTCAGCCATGTATAGTTTGGTTCCAGTTTCATAGTGAGCACGGGACCCACGTCTGGGCATATCTATTACACATGGGACAGACCTAAAACAATTATGATTGGAATGCTTGAAATAATCTCAGTTACCGACTCTGGGTCACATCTAAATCAATCGCCTTTTGCCCACCATGCCACCTCAGCTTGGACCCAGCTATATGCAAATTCGTCTTGACCCTACTCCAATGGGAACAGTCCTGCCCGAGCTCCCAACCAGGTCCTCCCTGAACCTGAACATAAGCAACCCAGGAATCTTTCCCCCATATTAGGGCTGAGCAGCTAGGTATATCATGGTTACAGTAACACAGCATACCCATCACACTGAGGACGTAAAAACACACATGATGGATGGAATGCCTGAATTAATCTTAGTCATTGGTGATCGCTCTGGGCCACATCTGAATCCTTCATTTTTCAGTCAAAACATAATCTTAGTTTGTACTGTTTTAAGCAAATCCGTCCTGACCCTGCTGCAATGAAAACAGTTTAGTCGGAACTGCCAGACAAAGTCTGGGCAGTTTCAGAAAGTTCATGCGTTTACTTCTATGAAATGAGAACTGCAAGAACCAGGCCAACGACCCGGTTCATGGAAGATCCAGGCCATTGTTGTGTCATCATCCTAGGCCAAGTTTTGACAAGGAGTAAAAAAACCTTTGCCTAAATGCGATATCCATCCGTTTCTCAGTCTTGAATTGAGACATTTTTAGTAGTCCAATTTTGCACAGCTGGTGAATTAAAAAAATAATGATTGAGGTGGTTTGTTTTGCATTTCATCAAATAGTTTCGCCCTCTCACGCACTAACAACACACTGTTCCATCAAATCTGAAACCTTGGGGTCATGTTTGACGGCCGCACTTCTCTTCCAAGTTCAATGCCTCGCTCGTTTTACCCCTTCTACTATGGCAATATTTTCCTTTTTTCCCTCAAAATCTCAGTCCTAATGGGAATACGGGTGAGATCAACTGTCACCACAACTAGGCTAACTCTCGAAATGCAGGTCTCTTAAGTGTTATCAGAAGAAACTCCAAAAAGTGAAGAAAGCAGCAGTGTACTTGCTCTTTAAGGGTTCGGAAGAAAGGCCTCATACCTTGAATCAACAACTTGCTTTTATATTTGACAGGCATGGTAAATATCTTTTGTCACAGAAGAATCAAAAAGGTCTCCTCAAGTGCTGTCTTATATTAGACCAAATTTAAATACAAAACTGTTGGTGTCCTGCTGGTGTTAATGTGGAATAGATTGATCTGGCACAACCTTCAATTGACATTAGAATTAATACCAGTGATGGAGCAAGGATTCAAGAAAATGAAACTTGCTTGGGAAATCCTTCATTAACTTTTACTAACTGCTAAAACTGTAGATAAGACAAAACTAATACGCACCGGACACCGATACAATGGAGAAAAGCTTTACACATGCTTAATTAATGAGGAATACACTGCAACACAACTAAAACCCACTTTAAAATGGAGAAACACTTTGTGCATGTGCAAACCAGAATGACAGAGACAACGTGGCTAACCCGCTTTGAGAGGAAAAAAACTCTTGCGCATGCGCAGGAAGAATTAACATGTGGTCTCGAGGAACCACATGCTCGGCATATGCTTGCTTGAACATAAAATAAAGCTGCTGTGGTTAATGCTTTTGCTTAAGAGAAATAATACTAACACGGGATACAGTAGAAGTGGGTAGTGAACAGTGAGAATTACATGATTTGGAAAATAACGTGTTTATGATTCTTTTGTTAATATAATACATTTGGGCCTGTCTAAACCAATAGCCATAAGAAAAGATGGCAACCGATGAAACGAGTTGCACATGCTCAGTTAATGCGTGAGATGACCAGATGACTGAAAGAGCTGAATGACTGCCAAAGAGCAAGGACAGAAGACATGAGAAAAAGAAGATGTGTATCACTCGTCCATGTAGAATGTATTAAATGGATTTTTACAATGGCAACAATATATGCATGGGAAGACAACATGAATGAGCTAAAGGGGAAGGGCTAGCAAACAATAAGTCCCTTAATAAAAATGAATAGGTCTGCATGGTGTGATGAAAACCTCCCAGCCCCGTCCAATCATATTCCGTATTTCATCAATATTTGAAACTTTTGGGGGTGGGACATGTAGAAATAAAGACTATAACTAGAGTGGCTGAAATTAATTAGAGAGGGAAGTCCACAATCAATGCTGAGAGAGAGCGAGAGTCCACATCGATGCTGAGAGAAGAAAAGAAGAGAGAGCAGACTGGGAAGATTCAGATCCAAATGACAGCCTGATTAGATTTGAAGATTCCGGAAGAACATCGAGGAGGGAGAGAGTGTAAGAGAGGGATGTGCCCTGGTGCGTCGGGTTTATAGAAAAGTCTATAAGTATCTGCTCATTCCTAATCTTGTCCTATAGTTCTTTTGTCTTCTGTTCATAAATTCAGGTGACCCCCACCACTCCTTTGGCCAGAGGGGTGGTTTAAGCATTTCATTAGGTAAATGTCATTCTGTCTTAAAATGTGCGTATTTCTTTGCAAATGTATCTTATGTGCCTTTCTCTCTTCATCTATTCACTCTTTGCATTTTGAATTGTTGAGTGAAGTGTGTGTAAACAAATGTATTTGCTAAATGAGATTTGCTCTCCCATGTTAAGAATAATGGAGTTTGCACTGTGAATCTGTATTAAAAGAGCGTTCGATTTATGATTGAAATTTTAGATAAAGGTTATGAATCTTACCCAGAGTCTGTGGTTATTTCACTAAGAACTGCCGATTAGTTAGATAGTTGTTAATATCACCATCAACGAACTCAACTAATGGTCCATCGACCACAGAGTTTTGGTCCATGAAGATTAGTTAGGGATTGAGGTATTTCAAACTATTTTATGTTTCACAGGAAACTAACTAATCAGAACTTCGGTGAATTATAAAGCTGGACTCCCCCGCAGATTGCCCAGGGATTGTGTATGAACATTTGAGTAAATGTGTATGGGCCCTATTGAAATATCTGTTTTTGTGAATTGTTTATCCCTGGGGCTTCCTGCTGGATCAATTTTTCTGATAGCAGAGTTATGGTTATTATTGATTAGTTTGGTGGTTATTTATTATTAATTATTGATTATTATCTATATGTTTAACACTAAGAGTTAGTGTTGCGCTCTATGTTGTCTGGAAGTACAGGTACAGAGATACCTGGGAATCCGGGGAATTTAATTTAGAAAAGTGTGGTAAGGAAATCACACTGCAGAAGGTTACTTGTCTGTTGTCATAATACCTAAAAGCTATGGAGGGTTGTAGGTGTTACATTAGGGACTATATTGTATAAGAGAAGAGTGTGAGTGATAGCGAAGGGTCTACCTGGGAAACCTTGGCCTTACCCAAAGGAGGAGTATCTCTAGAGGAGTAATAGAGGAGCTTAAGTGAAGGGTAAACAGTGGTTTTTACTTGTAGTGAAAGGAAGTACTTTCTCTTTGAAGCAAGTGAAACAAACTATCATTGGTTTATTGGAGCAGACAGAGTAGCACTGTTTTTACGGTGTTACTAACAGAATAAATGTTATAAAGAAAAGTTAGAAAATACATTATCGTATTACCTTGTGAAGGGAGGGTCAGTTGCAGGAGTCACACTGACGTCACAGAGAGCCGCTCTGGTATTGGTTGAGACAGCGGGCGTGTAACAAGTGTAGATTGTAAAGGGAGGGTCAGTAGTAGGAGTAATACTGATGTCACAAAGAGCTGAGCTGGCATTGGTCAGACAAGTGGGTGTGTTATAAGCTCTAATTGGCCAGTAGACAAGAACTGCGCTGGTATTGGTTGTGGAAGGGATTACGTAGTGAGCTCCGGTTGGATTGTTGGTGTGAGTCACGTTGATATAGGGTGAGTGTTAGCAAACCGGATACATGAGAATACAAAAGAATTTCCTAGATTTCTTGATTAAAATGTATTAGTTACAGGAGTAGGAAAAATTAATTTGATAATAAAATCAAAAATGTCTTTAAGAAGGACGAGCGTGAAGTAACTAGGGAGGGAATTCTCATGCCACCTCCTAATACACCTGCTTCCTTTATGATAATGGAATGAGGATATCATCCCGTGTGTTTGGTTGGAAAATTGGGTGGCATATACGAAAGGTGATGGTGTTCTAACTTTTCCGGAACATGGTACATGTAATTTAAAGATTTTGCAAAATTTGAGAAATCGAATGAATAATTTAGAACCAAATCCTAGGTTGACACAGTATGAAGCTTTGGAGGAATGGTAAGTTTAGGCATTTGAGCGAGAAAAATACAGAGGCGGTTGAAGAATTAATAGAGGATTCTTACCTAGATACCCATTTGATACTCTAGGGGATCAATGAAAAGATGGAGGAGAGCTGTAGTACCAGAGGGTTTGTATCCAGTGTTGATGGCTGAGGATCAAGTAGGGAGTAAGTGTAAAGAAAAAATGAAACACATAGGTATGACATGAACAGGATGTGATGAATCTGATGATGAGTTACTAGAAGACATTTTAGTTAAAGGTCTTCCGCCTTATCAAGAGAATACTAGAGATACAACTCCAAGTACGCCAATGATGGGAACTCCATTAGTTCCACAGGTTCAATATGATCCAGCAGTCACCCGAGTGTTACAGGAAAAAGAAAGGGATACATTGAATAAGACGAAAGAAGAAATCGTTCAGAAAATAAATCAGTTAGGTTTGAATGCTAAAGAATTGACAGAACCAGTAACAATTGGTCCTGTTATTCCATTGTATGGTGATAAGCGAGATACCCTGAAAGTACAAACAGTGACAGTCCCACAAAATAGTGCTAGAAAAGAGATAGTAATATTAGAAGATCAAACTAGGGAAAGTGACTCAAATGTCTTGTTACAAGATGTCCCTAATCTTGAGACAGTGACTGAAACTCCGATGAGAATTTCACCAGTGAACATAAGAAGAAAAGAACCAATTGTCACTCCAGTAGCAGGGTATTCTAAAGGGTTTTCACCAGAAGACCTAGAGGAGTGGGCAAAAGGATTAGACAAGAAAAAGCCCCAAAAACAAAATATAGATGTAAGCAAGTTGAGAGTGGATTTGGAAGAAATTATTATTGGTACCACAAGTTCAGACAGATTAGGTTTGGATGGAGATGAGGAATTGTTGTTTTTGTGTAAAAGTATAACTTGGAGAGCAAAGAATCTCCATGAAAAGAAAGTATAAGTGACTTCAAAATTTGAAATAGATGTAGAAAAGTAAAAAATATTACAAAAACCATATAGGTCAGAATTTACTGAAAAGGATTTGGAAAGTTTGAATGCATCAGGAAAGAGATTGCAGATAAAAAAAGTTATGTATATTTTGAAGAAATGGAGAGATGCAGACAAATGGAGAGATAGATGGACAAGATAAAGGGGTGAAGCAGCTACGAAGGAAACATCTGCATTTCCATTAAAAGAAACAGATCAGGCTGAAAGAATGTGTCCAATAAGAGAAGTTCCTGGTGGTGGATATGTTCATGTTCCCTGGTCTAGAGAGGATATTTTGTCTTTTTCAAATGATTTTTCCAGATTAAAAGAACAACCAGTTGAATGGTATAAGCAGGTAGAAAGGTTTGTGAACGTCTCAAAGGTTTTGTTTGAAGGATTTGGATGGCTTGTTTGACATAGTGGTGCCAAATGATTTGTGGACAAAATGTAAGGTTACTGTTGATTGGTCAGCAGAAGAGTATCCTAGAGATGCAAGGACAGGTGCACCTTCAGAAGAGGGGATGAAAAAGTATCATCAGGTGATTACTTCCTTGAAAGGCAAAATTTCTCCAAAAGAAACAGATTGGTTAAGATAGCCAGAACAACTCAAGAGTGCATGCATATTACGGAAGGTTATTGCAGGTGTTCAAGCAGTACAGTGGATTTGAAAATATTGGTGATAAGGATATGGGACATTTCGTGTAAAGGTTTGTGTATGGATTAAGATCAGAAATTATTCAGATGATTCAGCAACATATGCTTGGCTGGCAGAGCAATCCCATAGATGACATCTTAAAGTATGCAAAATATTGTAGTGATGATATTGATGCAAAGCACAAGAAACTGAAAGTGAAAATTATGTGGGCACAAGTGAAGTTGTCGGAACAGCAAGAGGCAAATTCTGGTTATCAAAATGATAACCAGACAAATGATCAGAATAGTCAAGTATCAAACGGAAATAAGGGAAAAGGACGAATGAGTAGAGAGGAAGCAAGAAACAAACACCCTTGTCACGCATGCAGAAAGCATGGACATTGGAAGAATGATTGTAGAAATGTTCAACAGAGTAATGGGGTAAATCAAATTTTAAATCCACAGATGCAGAATGAGGTGGTTGTGAACCAGCAGCAACAGCAGCAGGTAGTTGCTCCTCAATTTTATGAACACTCAGGTGCAGAGATACAGTGTGAACACCTGATTTCGTGGAGAGAGTGGTAAGAATACACAAACGGTTCAACAATATTGGATGCAAAGTATTGAGAGTAATTTAGACACGTCTCAATGACGGTGCCTGAGGGGGGAGGAAGAATGCGTGCTTGGCACATCCTTTTTTTAAAAAAAACTTTATTGTGCAATTCAAATACGGTTACAACTATGGGCCTACAACCACAGGGGCCGGCCGCTAAAGCACAGGAAAGCAATCATTGAATACCACAAAACTGCGGCCGATCTCCTAGAGGTCTGGCAATAACACAGGATACAATTCTCAGCAACACAGGATGGACTCAGGATAAAGTTATTTTTGTTTTTTAGAAAAAACAGAAAGAAAAACAAACCAGTCTCAAGGCGGAAGACATTATGGTCGAAGTTGTGCTCCAACGGGGGGACCTTCAATACAAGATGAACAACTAGGTGAGCAATAGAGATGGTCGGTGGGGAGTCAGTGGGAAAGTAAAAAAAAATCAGGAGAGAGAGTAGACTATACCAGGAATGTCGGATCAGGGGGATAGGGAAATGTCCGGATTCTCCTCAAACGGGGTGTACAAATGTTCCCTCGATATGTGTTCCATTGGCCCCAGATTCTATTCCACGCCCCAGGCTTGCCCCTAGCCAAATACACAGTCTTCTCTCTAAACATACACCAGTCCATATTCTCCTTCCATACCGACACGGTGGGGGGCCGTTGGGAACCCCACAACTGCGCAATGTCTCTCTTTGCGATCATGTTCCCAAGTGCCGCCCACCGGGCCTGAGCGACGTTGTAATCATTCGGCTCCCACACATTCAACAAACATCTCCGGGCCAGAAGCAGCAGAGCAACCCCGGTGACACACTCCATTACAGCATGGACCCGAGTCCAATACGCAGCCACCTCCCGGCATTCCCAAATGATATGGAGAGAAAAGTAGCACTCGAACTGCATCCGCGTTTACATAACCCATCCGGGGAGAAACCCATGGCAACCAAACGAGGACTGGTTACATACACCCGATGAAGAATTTTGAGTTGGACGAGACAGAGACGGGCGGGAATGGCTACCTCTTTCGGGGAAGACAATGCTGACTGCCAGTCTTCATCATCCAGTTCCAACCCGTCTCCAGTCCAGGCCTCCCGGAGACGCACTAGAAGATCTGCCCGATTGTTGATTAACTTCTTATATAATCAATGAAATCGTACCATCGGGCAGATGGCCATCAAGTATTCGGTCCTAAAGTGGGGAGGACTCGGGAACATTGGCATCGGCAGCGAAGACCGATGTCAAGGCATGGCGGACCTGTGCATACCTAAAAAACTCTCTGGCACTCAGCTCATACTCATTCTGCAGTGCCTCAAAAGTTTTAACCGCACCCTTCACCCAAAGGTCACCTACTCTGCTTATACCAATCATATCCCATTTCTCAAAACCTTTCGTTGTCCAGGGGTCGCTCGTGTCAATCGATCATTCCATCCCAGGGCCACATTTGCATCATTCCACACACGCACAGCAATCTTAGTGGGTCCCGTTAGATTCCTCCCTGCTGCCCTAGAGTAAAGCGCCCTGTTGTAGTTACCACCCGGCAATTGATGCTTGTCCATCTCAAAAGCCAGATTTGGGCTGGGTGCATACATCGCGTGATTGATCGCGCTCAGTTGGGAGGCCCAATAGTACCGCCTGATATCCGGGAGCGCCATGCCCCCGTCATACCAGGGGAGGGTTAGCTTAGCAGGAGCAATTCGTGGGCGGCCATCCCAAATGAGCCGCCTCTGCAGGCCTTCCACCTCCCGAAAGTAACTCGCCGGAATGATGTCAAACGAATTCTGGAGTGCGTATAAAAACCGGGGCAGGGACATCATTTTAAAGAGCGCGGAGCGGGCGAGCGGCGACAACGGCAATCTACGCCACCGAGCCACGTCAAGCTTCAACCTCTGGAGAGGGGGAAGAAGATTGTGCACATAGCAGGCAACTGGATCTTGCGATATAAAAATCCCCAAATATTTGAAGCCGGATTGGGATACCTGAATGGGAAATCTACTTGGCAAGGGAGGGAGGCCACCCGAAATGACATATACACACGACTTAGACCAATTTATGACCAGACCAGAGTTCTTGCCGAACTAAGTACGAAACGTCAAACAAGACGTTAAGGGATTTATGAGGGGAGGTAAGATACAAGAGAATATCGTCGGCATACAGCGAGATTCGATCCTCAAAATCGGGAGCCCACTGAATGCCCTTTATCGACGGCTCCCATCGGAGCCAGGCTGCAAGGGGCTCTAAAGCAAGAGCAAAGAGCAGGGTGGACAGCCGGCACCCCTGTCTCGTACCCCTCCCAAGAGTGAAGGACTTGGACACTCGACCGTTGACGACCACCTGAGCCAGCGGTTCCCTATATAAAAGCTTCACCCACCCGATAAATTCCGAACCGAAGCCAAATTTCGCGAGGGCGGCCCAGAGATAAGGCCATTCTATCGTGTCAAAGGCCATCGTGGCGTCCAAGGAAGCCAAGATGGCCGGCTCCAGAAGAGACCCCGCCCTCGTGAGAACACCATGTAAGCGCCGCAAGTTGAGAGCGGTGTTCCGATGCGGGATAAAACCGGATTGATCCGGATGGATCAGGACACACATCACTGTAAGCAGACGATTGGCGAGAACCTTGGCTAGGATTTTAGGCTCAGCGTTCAACAGGGAGATGGGCCTGTACGATGCGCAGCGATCCCGAGGCTTGCCCTCCTTAGGAATTACCACTAATGTTGCCAAACGCTGATCACAAGGGAGGGGGCCAAGGTCACGCGACTCTATGAACATATCGCGAAGATATGGTGCGACTTTATCGGGGCGCTGTTTGTACAGCTCAATAGGCAAGCCGTTCGGGCCCATAGCCTTGCCCGAACAGACAGATCGAACTGCGATCGCAATCTCATCTGCAGACAACGGAGCCTCCATGCACTCTCGGTCCTCCTCGGATAGGCAGGGCAGCGCAATATCACGCAGCAATAGATGGGAGTCGTCCTCATCTCTATCAGACACCGGGGAGTACACAGTACAAAAGTAATCCGCAAAACACTCCACAATCTCACTTGGGTCATTCACACACTCACCATCTAAAGTCTGAATCACGGGGACCATACGATTCGCTCTTTCCTTCTTGTCAAGCCACGCAATCAATTTACCCGCCTTATCCCCAACATCATACAGTCTACCCTGCTGCTCCCTGTACATTGTCTTGGCAGCATCTGTGACAAGGGATTTATAATCTAGTTGCTTCAAACCAAGAGCGTGGAGTCCATCACGGGTAACGCCTGATTCTAGGTCATTCTCTAGTTCCAATAGTTCCGCCTCAAGACGCACAACCTCTTGATTCCTAGCTTTCTTGGTTTCAGCAATTAAGGATAAAGCCTGTCCACGAATAACATTCTTGAAAGCTTCCCACAGGGACACAGAAGAGGAAACAGACCCCTCGTTTTCCAGGAAATATTGGTCTAGGGACTTTATCAAGATGTTACGGGTCTTGGGATGACACAAATACCAGGGGTTAACAGGGGCGACACGCCCCACAGCATTCACCCCAGTGTCCATACAAAGCCACAATGGAGAATGATCCGAAGTGCCCCGGTCAGGTGTCTGATCTCTCTAACAGAAGGAGACTGGGCAGCGGGCATGAGGATGTAGTCAAGTCTGGAGAGACTCCCATGGGCCCCAGAGTGAAAGGTGTACTGACTCTGTGTCGGATGCATCAACCTCCAGCAGTCTACCAGACTAAAGGTATCCAAGAACCCACCTAGCCATGACTGGGACTTAGGAAGATCCCTGGGGGGGTGACGATCTACAGTACCAGAGAGCACAGAATTAAAATCCCCACCCATAAGGAGTGTGCAATCAGGGAGCTCTAGCATCACACAGCCGATATCTGAGAAGGTGGAGGTCTGGAGACCCGGGGGAACATATACAGTAAGCAGAGAAAGAGTCTTACCGTCCCACCTACCAGTGAGGGCGGCATAACGCCCTCTGTTGTCAAGGATTACACCATCAATCTCCAGGGGGAGAGAGGACCGAATCAGAATACCCACCCCCCTAGAACCAGTAGTGAACCCGGAGTGTGCGGCCAGACGAT
Source organism: Lissotriton vulgaris (assembly GCF_964263255.1). Lineage (NCBI taxonomy): Eukaryota > Metazoa > Chordata > Amphibia > Caudata > Salamandridae > Lissotriton > Lissotriton vulgaris. The sequence goes on along the minus strand of NC_141694.1, from coordinate 1,079,418,647 downwards.
AACCCCACCTATTCATGGCCTGACACATATTTCCCACCAGATGCGTCTCCTGCAAGAGTACCACATCAGGAGACAAGCGACGCAAATACTGCAGTACCACTCCCCGTTTTATGTGATTACCCAATCCATTGACATTCCAAGATATTAACCTCAACCCACTACCCCATCCTAACAAGTGATGCAGAATTCACCCCACAAAGAGCAGAACACTCGAAGCATAGGAGAAACCAATACGTCGCCTTGAGAAAGAAAAACAAACTCACAAACACCCCTTCCCACCCCCCAAACCAACTCCCGTTACAACTCCCCCCTCCCTGCACCCCTGCTGTAGAATAAAAAGCAACCCCAACATGCAGTGTGCCTGTCGCCCTAACATTTCCCACTCTACAAAAAGACCCTGGAGGAGGAAAGAGGCCCGTCCCCCCGTCACCCTGAAGGGAACACCAGTGAAACATGTGCATACAGAAGGAACAGAACCCAGTTGAACAATGTCTAGTATTCGGAGATCAGGGGCCAAAAGCATCATTTTTTTTTTTAATTTATTTTATTGGTTCACAGCATAAATACATCATCATTAATGAAACAATATCAGAACACCAAAAGGAAAAGAGGAAAGTAAATCAAGTATAAAATATAAAGACTGACTTAGTTCATCCAATGGCAAAAACATAAACTCAGCTATACATGTGCACTAGATTCAATTATGACAAATGAAATTACAATTTAAGTTTCATAATATTCTCAATCTTCATAATAATCTAAAAAGGCACCCCAAATTTTCAAACCCATTTTCTTCTTCCTCCTAGATCCAGTAACTGAAAAGAGTCCCCACTCCAATTTATATAAGCTGTACAATCGTGCTTGCCATTGTTGAAATAGGGGTGGCTTTTCCTGAAGCCACTCAGTGGCAATTCACAATCGTGCAACAGTCATTGTAGAGAAGATAAAATGGCGAAAACGTGATAGCCTATCCGCGGGGTTATCTTTAGGAATTTTCCCCAGTATTAGCATCGCAGGGGTAACAGTCAGCTGAAAATTAAGTACTAAAGACATTAGTTTTTCAATTTCTCCTATAAATCCGGCCAACCTAGGACAAGAAAAGAAAATATGTATACTGTCTGCATGATCAGCTTTGCACCGAAAACATTTTCCGTCAAAACCCTCTCCCCATTTGGACATACGTTCAGGAGTATAATATAAATCAAACAGGGTTTTGAGAAATTGAGCTTTTAGATTAGCCGACATTAAAGCTTCTTTGGACAATAAAATAAGATCTTCCACAGCTATTTCTGAATCCCCTAGACTGTTGGCCCACTTTACCCTTATTTTCTCAAGATCGTCCAGCTTCCCTTCTAATAACATTCGATACAAAATACCAATTTTCACCTGTCTGCCAATCCCCTCTATAACTTGATCCTTTTGTAAAATTAACTTCTGTCTTGTAAAAAAATCCCGAATTTGTAAGAACTTAAAAAAATAGCTTCTGGGTAGAGAAAACTGTTCAGTTAATTCAACAAAGGATTTACACTTGCCATCCTCCATGCACATGTCACCCAACCACTTTACCCCTTTTTTTTGCCAATTTTGAGACATTCCATCCGAAAATATCATTGGCAATATCCTTGATGCACTAAAGGGAGTATAGTACGAAAACTTCCCAATTGCCATTGTACGAATCAGCCATCTCCAAGTCTTATAAGCACCCAATAGCACCTCAAATCGGGTTCGCTCATAGTAACTGCCATCGATTTCGATGAATAAGCTTTGCTTCACACAAGACCCCAACAGGATTTCAAATATTGATGGATGATTATATGTGTGTTCAGTTGCTTCGCCTGTTATCAAAATTCTCATTTTCAATAAGAAACAAACTATATAGTAAAGAAAAAAATATGGGACCCCTAACCCTCCCCTTTCAATTGGTAACATCATGTGTTTCATAGCTCGTCTTGGTTTTCCGAGGCTCCAAATAAATTTCCCACATAAGGATTGCAAAACCTGTATCCTGGGTTTTGGAAATTCCAAGGGTATTGACCTAAACAGATATAACACTTTAGGTAGAACATTCATTTTTATAATATTGGTACGTCCAATAATAGTCAGGTATAATCGTTCCCATCTCTCAAGTGACATCTTAATTTTGTCATAAACAGTATTCCAATTAGAATCAACCAATTCTGCCATATTAGCCTTGATCAATATCCCAAGATAAATAACCTCCTTAACCACTCTCTCGTCTTCCCATGCTAAAGCTTCCGAACACAGAATCTGAGTTTTTGATTTATTGAGTTTATAGCCTGTTATAATTCCAAAGTCTTTTGCAAGCCTCTCAATCTCTGAAATGGCAGTAGCGGGGTTAACAGTGACCACCGCAATGTCATCTGCATAGGCGAAAACATAAAAAGCAAATTCAGATACAATAAAGGGGGGGTATAAGAAGATTTTGATTTAATTGTTCTACAAAAGGGTTAATATACAAAGCAAATAGTAACGGGGAACAAGGGCAGCCTTGGCGAGTCCCTCTAGTGATATTTAATGAGTCGGAAAGTGCTCCCAGAGCAGAGATCTTGGCAGTTGGTATAGAATATAGAGATTTGATTGACTTAATACATTTCTGGCCAAATCCCATTTTTGCCATTAATCTCCATAAGTAGTCCCAGCACACACGGTCAAACGCCTTTTCTGCGTCCAACAGAAAGAGCGCTAATTCCTGATTATTCACCGCCGCGATATCAAATAGCATGATAACTTTGTTTATATGATCCACTGTTCCTCTTTTCGGTATAAAACCGTGCTGTTGTCGAGAAACTAAAGATGTTACAACTTCGGATAGGCGGTTGGCCAAAATCTTTGAATAGATCTTATGGTCAACATTCAATAAAGATATTGGTCGATGAGATCCCACAATATCCGAAGGTTTTCCTTTCTTACAGAAAACCGCAATAGTCGCTTCTGACCAAGTGCTAGGTGGGTTTCCCTGCTGTGCTTTCAACATAACACTCACCATTTCATCCTTTAAGCTATTAAAAAACTGTTTATATACTTCCGCGGGTATTCTATCGGGGCCAGCCGCCTTACCAACTGCCAAGCTCTTTACTGCCATTTCTAACTCTACCATCGTTATCGGTAAATCCAATCCATCAGCAATATTAGGATCTAACACTTTCAGCCCTATATCCAATCTATCGCTCCATTCAGTGACCGCGTCTGGCCTGTCTTCCTGCGAGTATAATTCAGCATAAAACCTCTGAAATATATTAAGAATTTGAGCCGGCTCTGAGTGAGATACACCCTGGCTGTCTTTCATTGCGTTGATGTTCCGAGCTGACTCCTTCATTCGCAATCTTACCGCTAGAGTTTTACCGATTTTTTCCCCAAATTCATAACTTTGCATTTTAGAAGTTAAGAATCTCCTTGCAATTTCTGTATTCCAAAAGCCAAGAATATTGGCTCTAGCCTTTTCTACCCCGTTTTCAACCTCCCATAGCTCCTTTCTACCCAGGGCAACTTCCCTCGTTAAAAGGATCTCTGCATGTGCCATCTGTTCATATAGCTTATCAAGGTCTTTTTTAAGTTTCTTTTGCTGCCAAAATGAAAAGCTGATGCACTCACCCCGGAACCCCGCTTTGAATGTATCCCACAATATGCAATCATTAGCTGTACCCTGATTATTGCTAAAGAAAAATCGAATCCAACTTTTCATATGCATATTAAATTCTTCATTCAATCCCAATTTACGATCATAAGAAAAATTAGGAGGTATTAACCTCTTCACTCGTCCCTGGATTTCAATTGTTATCGGAGAATGATCGGAAGTGATTCTGGGGTAGGTTCTAGTTGTAGCTCCTTCCAAAAAAATTTCTGGGGCAAAAAAATAATCTAATCTAACCAGTTTTTTGTGAGGATGTGAGTAAAAAGTAAACCCATTATCTCCCCCCCTAAGATTTCCCCATACATCAATTAAGCCTTGATCTTGTAATAAATTAGCAGGCGCTTTATAAACTCTTGGTTTTCGGCCTTTATAATTTCCATCCCCATCCTGTATTGCACTATTCGACAAATGTATATTCCTATCCCCACGTATCACTATTGGTTGAGAAAAATTAGCTAGCTCCAGATTTATTTCATTCAAAGGAGTGGGGTCATCCAAGTTTGCTCCATAGACTGTAGCTACTGTTAACTGCCTGCCCCCGGCCCTACACTCTGCAATAGCCCAGCGCCCATTTTTGTCCTCAACTTCCCGACCAACATTTGTAGGGTTTTGTTTAATAAGTATGGCTACCCCCCCTTATCATACTAGACTGGCCAGAGGCAGCAACTAATGTAAAACCAAGTTCTTTTAATACCCCCCTTTTTGACCATGGGATATGTGTTTCTTGTATACACACTATATCAGGTTGAATATATTTCAATTCTGCAGCTAATTTCTGTCTTTTCATAGGATTATTCAGTCCAGACACATTCATTGAGCAAATTCTTACCCCTTTATTCGCCATTGTAATTGTAAATCCATTGCCTGCCACAATCTGTCTACCACCCTCCCATTCAGCATCAATATTAAAACTAAGATGAATGCTACTAAACCATTTTTTCATTTAAACTGTTCTCCACATATTCTCCATGTATTTTGCTGTGAACTCTTCTTTCCCACTTTTTTACACCCCCCCCGTGCACCCCTTCCCCCCCTACCCACCTCTTCAGTTCCGACCACCCTCTCCCACCCTTCCCTTCTCCCTTAATAGAGGCTTTAGGACTTATGGTCCTGTGATGCGAGTTTGCCCCCAAACCCCCTGCCGTCCCCCACAGAGTTTGCCTCCTTAATTCTACACCATACTCAATCCCTCTGCTTCCGGTGAAAATCCAAAGCGAACTTAATAAATGTACAAATGCTATCGGCTTTTTGCTCTCTATGTACATAGCTCAGATAGAGTTATTACTATCCAATATAACTATCTCTCTGCAATTTACAGTGACCCCAAAAATTCTTTAGCAGCACTGGCAGTCATAAAAAATCTTGTACGTTCCTTATGTATGACTTTTAGTTTAGCAGGAAACATTAAATATGCCTGCACTCCCTTTTCTTGGAATTCTGATATAAGCTGTCTTAGCTGCCATCGCACTTCTACAGATTGTTTGCAGAGATCAGGCCTTACAAAAAATGTGCATTCTAAAGCCTTGCATTTTTTATCAGGCCGAGCTCTCATGAATAACTCCTCACGAGCTTGAAAACTATTGAAGGCCACCAAGATGGCTCTAGGTTTCGGATCCCGTGGATTTACTCTAAAAGGGAATCTGTGGGCCCGCTCCACCTCCCGATCCCAATCCCATTTAGTAACATCTGGCATTGCTTCCTTTAGAAGTGACACTATAAATCCTCGAATATCAGACCCCTCTTTCCCTTCAGGAACCTGTAAAAATCTCAGATTATTTCTACGGGATCGATTCTCAATGTCAACAAGTTTCCAGTTAATGTCTTCCTTGGTAGCCATATGTACTTCAATAGTCTTTTTTTGTTGAGCTACCTCATCCTCTAACGATGAAATACATGATTCTGCCTCCGTAGCCCTTGTCAAAAATTCCGAATGCGATTTCACCAATCGCCTCACGGAATTATGCAGCTTTTTAAAGAGTTCTGAACTCTCAGGCTATCTTCTCGTGTCTCATCCCTATGTTGCATCATAGTTTGGTAGATCAGTCCCAAACAGATGTCCTCCATTTCCGACTCCAAATCAGTCACCACAGCTTCAGTGCTTACAATTTCTCCTCCCCGACTTTGTCTCTAGTATCTAGTTGGAGCTTTCGGACAGTACCATGCTCTGGTACCTCTTTCTCCATTAAATCAGCATTCATGCTGCTATGATCACTCCCTTCCTCTAGACATCCATCTTCCATACTCATTCGAGTGGCATAAAGTTCCGCTAAGTCCTCGGAGGATGACATAGATCGGTCTGACAAGGAGTAAAAATCAGCAGAGTCCGTTTCGCCACCAGTAGGTAACACTATCTCATCACTGTTTAACAAATCCAAATTCGAATTTAATACAGTAACCGCATCATCTTCCTTCTCCACTGTAGCAGTTAACAGCACACTGATATCAGACAAGGTACTGGTGTCAGGCATAGATGAAACCAAAGCTGTGACATCTGGGGCGAGGGGTATACTCAAGCTCTCTGCAATAATCATCCCCTCACCATTCAATACCAACACGGGGACTGGGGCAGGGGCAGGGGTTAAGGTTGTAATCACTTGAACAGATCCAGTCTTATGTAATCCCTCTGCCCCCAATCCCTGGGCTTCGAGTAGCACTGACTGGGACTCAGTCTGTTTTTTAGGCTTTAATTTCCCTGCCTCCTTCAGTTTTGTGGCGGAAAATATCTCGAGTATTTTCTTTTTTGGACTAGTAGCCTCACCCTCCTTAGAGTATGCCACCTGCACCCCCCTCCAGCTCTATTGCCTTACTCACTGAAGGTGCTGCTGATGACGACAACAAGGTTGTCTCAGCTCAGTCTGTGTTTTCAGCGGCAGCCCCCTGCGCCCGAGCTCTTCTACCTTTCGGTCCCATTTTCAAAGACGACGCCTTCTGCCCGCGAAACGCCTAGACTCCGGCTTCTACACCGCCTCGCTTCAATCGCAGACGCCGTACAGCCCAGGTGCACCGAGTCAGTTGCCGGGTCAGGTGCTTCCAGAGAGACGCCCACTGTTCTGCCTGCGTGCTCCGGGTGACCAGCACAGCAACCACCCGTATCGCAATCATGCAGAGCATGCAAGGATGTGAAAAATCAAAAGCTGGCTTAACTCCTCCACACCACACTGCAACGGAGGTAAGAATCGCCGTCTATTTCTCTTTGCCGCTTAGTCGAAAAACCGTTTAGCCATTAATCCGCTTCGGGTCCACCATACAGCTACTGACCCTGACCCTGGGAGGTCCGGCAGGAGCGACTCACTCACGCGTCCAGCGTGGACGCCATCTTGCCTCTTCAGATGTGCCAAAAAAAAACAAAGCATCATTTCTGTTCAGGCTCACCACCTTCGGCACCACCAGGGTGCTCAGTCCGGTCGGTCCGGGCAGGCAGGGAATCCAGCCAGTCACTCACATTTTCCGGCCGGTCAAAGAAGAATGTTCGTTCCTCATACTCCACACGAAGCCTGGTAGGGAAAAGCATAGCGTACTTCAGTCCTAGGTCTCGAAGACGTCGCTTTACACCCTGAAAGCCCATCCTTGGCCTCTGGACGAGCTGAGTAAAGTCCGGGTAAAAGTTAACTGTGGAGTTTTCGAATTTCTCCGGGACACTCACCCTCGACGCCTGCAGGATAGCATCACGGTCCCTGAAATGAAAAAGTTTGGCGATGATAGGCCTCGGAGGTGCGCCCAGTTTAGGCTTTCCACCCGGAACGAGATGGGGGCGCTCCACTGCAAAGAACTTGCTCAGTCCAGAAGGGGCAAGATGATTCAGGACAAGACCCTCCACCAGGAGATCCATCGAGTGAATCTCAGGATTTTCCGGAACACCTATAATGCGGATGTTGTTGCGTCTTGCCCTATTCTCAAAATCCTCCAGCCGATGAGACATAAGATCATTAGCGGATTTCAAATTACCAAGTTCGGTTTGAAGTTCCGACACATCGGCCGTGAGGCTAGAAGTCTTCAGATCCAGCGATTTCACCTTCTCGTTGGTTTTAGAGAGGTCGGCTCTGATCAGGGTGACATCGATGGCAACCGTGTCGATTTTATGAGCAAGAGCCTCATACTGTTGGCCGATGGTCTCCTTCATGTTGGTAATGGCGCCCATGATGTCCTGCAGAGACAGATCAATAGGGGCGGTTGAGTCCTCCTTGGCGTCCTCCGGGGTACGACTGGTGACTCCAGGGGAGCCTTTGGATTGAGTGTACCGGTCCATACCGTTGGATTGGACCGGTCCCCCACGAAGGGGCTTCTTAGTCTTCCGTTTCTCAGCTTCGCCCCTGGCTGCCATACTGGAAGATGCGCCCCGGAGGGGCCCGCGAGACCTAGTGAAAATGGCCGCCTGCGGGCAAGTCACCAACAGTTCATAAAAACAGGCTTGTGTGGCCAAGGCAGAGACACAACTTGACCCAACTGCATAGAGGATAGAGTCTCACTCAAGCTGAACAGAGGCTGGACAGATCCCCGGCCGAGCAGAACCTTCTCGCAATCAGACCATGCCAGGTTCCAAAAACGAAAATGAAAGTTGAAGTAGGGCTACTGGGGAGACCCCTCTGCCGTTGTTATTCAACTCCGTCCCGGCATCACAATTCGCCAAGTCCCCGGCTTACCGCTGGGTGGGCCTCAAAAGTTCAAATCGATTTAAAATTTAAAAAGAGTTATGGAATCAGACAAGGTTCCTCTTCAATAATCCGTCCAAGAATTCAGGATATTGTCAGGATAAGTTGCGAAGAGTGGCGAGGGTCCGGGGAGCTCTGTGCTCACGCGGCCATCTCGGGTGCTTACGTAGCTCCTCCTCGCTTGGCACATCCTTGGCGGTAAGATGAGTCAGGTCCATTTGTTGATGGAAAAGTGGAAGGTAATGACATCACTTTCCTAGTGGATACTGGTGCTACCCATTCTACTGCGAGAGCAGCAGAAATTCCAAACGTACATTTCTCGGGAGAAACTATCCAAGTTGTAGGAGTCTCAAATAAGCAGGTAAAACCCCCAGTCACTAAGCCAATAGAAGTGAATATTGGAAATTTCAGACACATGCATCTGTTTGTGGTTAGTGATTCAAGTCCAGTAAATCTGTTAGGGAGAGATTTGTTGTGCAAAATGTCTGCACTATCTACTGTACGCCTGATGGGTGGCTTTCCAAACACCTGATGAAGATGTTGCATTAAAGTGATGCTAGCAAAACAAGGGACAGAAGTGGATGAGATGTTTTCACTTTTTACTGAAAGCAGTCTGCCTGATGAGCTGAGAAACACAGCGAGATCTGATGTGTGGGATTTTTCAGGAAAAGAAATTGGTCTGATGGCAAATGTAGACTCAAAATAAAATCATGGTGAAAGAAGGTGCCATTTATGCGAACACACCCCAGTACAGAATGAGTCCTGAAGTAAAAGCAGGAGTTGCTCCAGTAATTGATCAAATGGTTGAGCAAGGTATTTTGAAAGAAATAAGGGGCAGTCCTTGTAACTTGCCAATCATGGGGCTTAAAAACCCTGGTGGCAAGTATAGGATAGTGCATGATTTGAGAAAAATGAATAAGATAGTAGTACCATTTTTTTAACCATTCTTTATTGAAGAACATTTTCTTAACATTTTGTCCAACCCACCCCACCCCACCCTCCCCACCCACCCCCATACAGGCAATTTTAAATAATAATATTAATATCAGCATCAGCATACATTGGATATACTAAACCTAATGAAATACTATTACAAGAAAACAATAATGATATTTCCATCTGTCTAGTTAAAAACATTACTGTTCTAGACATTCTATCCAATAAGTTAGTGGGTACCAAATTTCTAGTCCCTTCTTTTTCTTGTTCATACCCTTCCTACTATATATGGCTATTTCCAGGCTATAGGTCGATAATAATCGTGCCCGCCATTGCTGAAATGTTGGTGTGTCTGGGTCTAGCCAGGCCGATGCCAGACAGATTCTGAGCACTGCCATTGAGACAAACAGAAGTCCCTTTCTGTTGTCTGATCGGATATCCCGGTCTACCCCCAATATTATTTCTGCAGTTGAGATCTCTATTTGTGTCTCAAATATTTCTGATAGAAAAGTAGAGATATCTCGTTTGATGGTACTAAGTGTCCGACATGTTGCGAACATATGCATTAGATCTACTTCTGGCATCGCACATCTGGGGCATAGTGTCCCTTTACCAGTACTCCATATGGCTAACCTACCGGGGGTGTAATATAATTGAAAAAAAGTTTTGTAAAATTGGGCTTGCAATTTAGAAGACATTAAAGTGACTGAGAGAATTGGAATGCTTTCTGAGTACAAATAACTGAGGTTCTTAGTTTGTTCTGCCAATTAAGGATATGTTTATCCAGGTCGTCGGGATAGCCAATGATTAAATGGTTATATATTTCCCCAATTTTGACTCTGCTACTATGAACCACTGCTTCGATTAACTGAATTTTCTGGGATATTACCCTGCCACCCCCCTTTTTCATTATAAAATCCCTAACCTGTAGATATTTAAAAAAGACTCGATTTTCTAAACCCAATTTTTTTTTTAGGGATTCAAATGAACTAAAGCCTGTTGGCTCATAAAGAGAGCCAATTTGGGATATACCTGACCTGATCCATCGTGTCATACAAGTGTCTGAGAAAATCTCTGGGAGGTTATTATTGCTAAGGAAGGTCGTATAATACGAGAACCTACCTATCCCCAAATGTTTGCGAACATGATTCCAGGCAACATAGATACCTTTAAGGGTTTTGAAGCGCACTTTCTTGAAATGACAGTCATAGGTCAATCGCCACAGATGTTCACCAGCTTCTTTATCAAGAATAAGTTCCTGTGGAGTTGGAACCGATCTCTCTAAGATATCATCTTGATTTGAAGTTAACAGCAATCTGCTATATTTGAGGATTGTCGCCCACCAATAGGCTTTAAAGTTAGGAAGCGCAAGACCTCCTCTATCTTTTGGTAGGGTGATAAATCTATAAGCTCTGCGGGTTCTTCCATATCCCCAAATAAAACGGGAAAAGATACCGTCTATTTCTTTAAATATCAGTGGGTCAAAGTTTAAGCAGATTGTACAAAAAAAACATAAACATTTAGGAAAAAATAACATTTTAATTAGGTTGCATCTTCCTATAATTGTTAAGTGTAAATTATGCAGCTTTCTTAAGCTTTTTTCCGTTTGTTTCAAGAGTGGATTCAGGTTAAGTTTGACCAGATTATTTAGGTTTGAGGTAATGTTAACGCCTAGATACATCGCTTTATCCGCCACCCTTTCCTCGTGATAATTGCATTTGCTGTTAATTATAATCTGGGTTTTGTTTTGATTTAATTTGTATCCTGATATTTCTCCAAAAGTTTTTGCATCTTTTTCCATTGCGTTGACTGTTTCGTTTGGATCAGTTGTGACTATTGCAATATGATCGGCGTATGCCAGGGACTTAGTTTCTCCATTGGGGGTCTCTATTGGCATTATAGATGGATTCGTTTCTAGCCTAAAGATAAACGGGTCTATAACTATAGCGAATAGCAAAGGGGAGCATGGGCAGCCCTGCCAGGAGACCCTATCAAAGGCTTTTTCGGCATCTAAAAGTATTAGTGCCATAGGGTCTCCTGTTACGTCTGCTATGTCAAATAGTGTGATCACCCTCTGGATGTGATCGGTGGTCGATCTGCCTGGGACGAATCCATGCTGCCTGACTGAAATAATTTTGTGAATTACTGGGGCAAGTCTGCTAGCGAGTAATTTAGAATTTATTTTAGCATCATTATTTATCAATGTAATTGGACGATAGGCCCCTAATTCAGTTGGATCTTTATTCTTTTTTGGAAAGACAATGATCTTAGCCCGAGCCCAAGATTCAGGTGGTCGTCCACCCTGGAAGACATGATTCACCAAATTGGTTAAAATTTCTTTTAATTGTTTATTAAATCTGGCATAAAATTCCACAGGAATTCCATCTAGACCAGTTGCCTTGCCGGAGGGGAGGCTGTTAATAGATAGGAGAATTTCGACCCATTGTGGTGCCTCTGCGAGAGAATCTTTATCTGTTTGAGGTAGTTGAGCCCCCATAGCCAGATCCAAATATTTGTCTATTTTAGACTGGTTCTTACTGGTCTCGGTATATAGATCCTCGTAATATTTCTGAAACGCATCCCTGATCTCTTTGGGGTCACAAGTAAGGCCATTGATAGGATCTCTAATCTTTTTAATTGTGTTATCACTGTTCTGCTGTCTTGTGCAGACTGCCAGTTGATGTCCTACCTGCTCACTTAGCTCATAAACTTTCTCCCTATTCAATGTGGCTTTATATATTGCTTTTGTGGTAAGGGTTTCTATTATTAAATTTCTTGCTATGGCTACATTTCTTACAGCCACTTCTATGTTAGTACCGCCCTGGACTGCTATCATCAAATCTTCTTCTTTTCTAGCAAGATTATCCTGTAAGTTTATTATTTTTTGTTATGCTTCTTGATTATTTTTAATTGAAAATCTAAGAGTGTCTCCCCTTATTCCCGCCTTTAGTGTATCCCAGACCACTTCCAGCGGAGCACTCCCCAAATTGTACTTTAAAAATTCTGGAATCCAGTTTTCTTTAAGATTACAGTACTTTGCATTAATCAATAAAGCCCTTTCGAACGTCCAATTACTACGGTCTGTTTGTAGTTTCCCTGTTTCTATACTTACAACTAGGGGATTGTGATCGAAAAAACCCTCGGTAATCAGTCTACCGAACAATTAGATATAATAGTATGTGATGCAAATATATAATCCAATCTGGTAAATTTGAGGTGAGGGTGGGGAAAAAAGGTATACCCGGGGTTAGTTGGGAATTTCATCTCCCAATAGTCTGAAATCCCATGAGTATTGCAGGGCTCCTTAATGGCTCTAAATGTTTTTGGTTTCCTACCCAGGTAGCTAAAGTTATGCACGGATGACCAATTGGATGGAAGATTTAGATTAATGTCGTCGCAGACAATCATAGGAACTGGCCAGTGTACAAGTTCGTTAGATAGAAAGTTCAGGAGATCGGGATGATCAGTGGCACACCCATATACTGAGCAGATCGTAAGTTTTTTTCCCTTACCATATTGGCACTCTGAGATGGCCCATCGGCCAAATTTATCGGCTGCAGATCTAGTAAATCGGACCCCTCCACCCCGTGCCAGGATAGCTACCCCTCTAGGTTTATTTGTCTGGGTTGTTGCTGTGACTAATCTGTATCCAAGTGTTTTCAATAAATGTGTTTGGGACCCCTCAACATGAGTTTCTTGGAGACAAACAATGTCAGCCCCGATTGATTTGAAACCCTTTTGCTATTCGTTGTCTTATATTTATATCATTAAGCCCACAGATGTTGATATTCAAAATTTTCAACTTAGCCATTAGTACAAATAAGATCTACCTTGTATTCTAGGACTGCTCTCTTAATTATAAAGCAAGCCATTGCCTCTACCCTAGTTCCTTGCTTGTATGCAGTAGTACCAAATCCAGCAGTGATCCTTTATCAGATACCATGGTACATTGGTGCACAGTGATTGATTTGTGCCAAGCATTCTTTTCGATTCCTTTGCATCCAGATAGCCAATATCTTTTGTATTCCAGTTTGGAGACGGTGTTTCTGACTTGTGCCAAATTCCTCAAGAGTAAACAGAGAGCCCCTCCATTTTCAATCAGATCCTGAAAAAGTGTTTGGAAATATTGGTTATGCCAGGAAACTCAGTTTTGGTTCAGTATATTGATGACCTACTGATGGCATCAAAGACACAAGAGGCTTGTGTCACTGACACAATTGCTTTACTGAATCATTTAGCAGAAGGTGGACACAAGGGGTCACCAGAAAAATTACTTTTCTGTCAACAAGAAGTTCAATATTTGGGACACAAGATACAAAGGGGAGTGAGAAAAGTGACATCAGAGCGAATAAAAGTGATTAAACAAATGAGTTTGCCTAAAACTAACAAAGAAGTACAAATGTTTTGGGGAGTGATTGGATACCTTCATCAGTGGATTAGTGGTTTATCACTGCTTGCAAAGCCTTTAATAAGGTTGACATGAAAGGATGTGACAGATCCGATTGAATAGGATGATAAAAGTAAGGAAGCATTCATAAAACTGAGAAATTGCTTGGATCAAGCACCCGCATTGGGAATGCCAAACTATTCGAAAGAATTTGCATTGTTCTGTTGTGAAAGGGAAGGATATGCACTTTCAGTATTAACCCAGAGACATGGATTGTCAAGACGTCCAGTGGCATACTTTTCTGTCACTCTGGATTTAGTGGCTGCAGCATTGCCTGGCTGCTTAAAAGCAGTATATGCTACTTGTGTGAGTCTGGAATAAAGTGAATCGATTGCAATTGTCATCCCTTAAAGGTTTATGTGCCACATTCAGTTGAGATCCTTTTAACAAAGACTCGTACTCAGCATTTCACCCCTAGTCGGCTGACTAAGTATGAAAGAGTGATTCTGGGTGCTGAAAATGTAAGTGTGATAAGATGCACCACAGTAAATCCAGTAATCTTGCTGCCGGATCCATACTATGAAGAAATAGAAGAGATAGTTGATCATGATTATTTGGATGTAGCAGAAATGTGTGCAAAGCCCAGACCAGACAGCCGTGATGTCCCATTGCAAAAATCAGACTATGTATTGTTTGTTGATAGGTCATGTTTGTGGAAACAAGATGGATAATTGAGTTCTGCCTATGCTGTATCTGCTATTCTGGAAGCATCCTGTCTAAAAGGAGTCAAGTCTGCACAAATAGCCGAATTTATAGCTTTAACAAAAGCGTGCAAAATTGGGGAAAAATTAAGAGTAACCTATATTTACCGGTAGTCAATATGGTTTTGGGATTGTGCATGACTTTGGCCAACTATGGATGCAAAGAGGATTTTGGACGTCTTTAGGCTCTCCTATCAGAACTATTGTAAGGCCGACAATTGCCAAAAGAAATTGCAGTGGTCAAATGTGCCGCACATAAGTCAGGAAATGATTATGTGACACAAGGCAATAGATATGCTGACCAAGTTGCACAATTTTGTGCTCCAAATAGGTTTTTGAACAGAGGGTTGGAAAAAGAAGTTACCAATTGCCAACTAATGTTTTTCACTGCCTTTGAAACATGGGATGAAGTCGGGCAGTTACAGGATGAGGCAGATTTCAAAGAAAAGGAACTCTGGATTAAATCAGGTTGTACAAGAAGAGCAGATGATGAAGTATGGGTGTGTCTAGATGATAGACCATAAAGCCAGATAGGTTATTATCACAAATGGTAAGAGTATATCATGGAGCTACAGACATTGGGAGTGATGCCATGATTAAGCATTTCAGACAGACATGGTACAATCCCAAGTTTAGGCAAGTTGCAGAGAGTCTCTGCCAGCGTTGTAAGCTCAGGAAAAATTGGAAAGGCAGAGGGGCTATTTACAAGACTGCAGCTTGACTTTGTAGAGTTGCCACCGTGCAACGGTCTGAAGTACGTCCTTGTCATTGTATGCCTGTTTTCTCAATGGGTAGAAGCCTATCCCACAAGAAGGAATGACAGTCTCACAGTTGCTAAGCTACTGTTGAGAGAACTCATTCCCAGATTTGGATTTCCAGTCACTTTGGAATCAGATAGAGGACCTCATGTTAATCTATACTACTATTATAAAGCGAGAACTGTGAACCTTTGAGGCGGATAAACTCGGGAACCACTGCGCCAATCCAAACACCCAATAAATCATTGGAATTGTCAGGGTCTGCAGAGTGACATATGCTATATACCACAAAAAAATATACGTTCTTTAAAAAATATACATTAAAAAAAAGTAGTCCCTTGGAAGTAGCGCCGGCCCTGTGCGCTAACGACGTGCATGCTGACATCATCAGGAGCGCAAGGAGGAGCGGCGGACAGGAGCAGTGAACTTTGGCGGCCTGGAGCGGGCTGAGGTACGTGAAGCGCGGGGAGGAGCGGTGAACTTTGGCAGACTGGAGCGGGCTGAGGAAGGTGAAGCGCGGGGAGGAGCGGTAAACTTTGGCAGACTGGAGCGGGCCGTGTGCAGCTGATTGGGGCCCTGAAGGTGGCGGTCTGGAGCGGGCTGAGGAAGGTGAAGCGCGGGGAGGACTGGTAAACTTAGGCGGACTGGAGCGGCCCGTGTGCGGCTGATTGGGGGCCCTGATGGTGGCGGTTAACTTTGGCGGACTAGAGCGAGCTGAGGAAGATGAAGTTTGAGGTTGAGGAGCAGCGGAGCCCGCGGTGGGCTGACGTAGGTGAGTGTCGGGTTGCAGCATGGAGCGGACAGGAGCGTGGGGAGGAGCGGGGAAGTTTGAGAGCCTGATTGCTCCCGGACAAGGTCGGGACAGGCTGCTAGTAATTAGATAATTACATTAATTTGTACAGCGTTCAAAGTTGAGCAGAAACTACATTGTGCCCATCAACCAGAAGCCTCTGGAGTAGTGGAGCAGCTCAATGGCACAATAAAATCCAGGTTAGTGAAAGTGTGTGCATCCACTTCACTGAAATGGCCTGATGCTTTGTCCCTTGTATTGATGAGTCTTAAAAACAATCCTGACAGAAGGACGGGATTGAGTCCTCATGAAATTCTCATGGGAAGAGCAATGAGACAAGCATTTGTACCTGGAAACAAACTGATGAATATAACTGATGATCTAGTATTGGACGATTGTAAAGGACTAGCTGATGTGGTACGTTCTGTGTCTCACCAGGTTGGAGAAGATTCAACCACAGAACAGCCAAATCAAGCTGATGAGCTGTGTCAGGAGAATGGGTTGTGGTAAAGAAGCACACGAGGAAATCGTGTTTAGAACCCAGGTGGAAAGGACCTCATCAAGAGCAAGTTGGTCATGGCAACAGCAGTGAAGTGTGCTGACTTACCAAACTGGATCCATGCCAGTCATACACAAAGAGTCCCAAGTCCACCTGAATGACAAGAGCAGCAATTTGTAGAACAAAGAGAAGAACCAGAAGCTGGAAGTTGTGAAGTTGAAGAAATCAGAGAAACAGACTCTGAAGAATGTATCGATGATGAGCAACCAAGTACAAGTCAAGTAGGGCGGGCACCAGTTACTGGGTCTCAGGAGACTGCTGTAGAGACAGAGGAAGAGCAAGAGACTGAAAGACTAGAACAAATTGAAACCGAAAATCCAGATCAAGCTCAACCAAAAGAAGAAAAGAAAAGACTGACAGGTTCAGAACAAATACAGTCAACAGAAGTCTACTACAGGAAATCCAGATCAAGCTCAGAGTTAGGGAAAGAAGGACTGAAAGATCAAGAATAAATCCAATCAATAGAAAGAAAATGATCAGAAAGTCCAGAACAAACTTAGCTAAAAGAAAGAGAAAATAAAAGAACACTTGAAATAGGCGAGGAAGGCGAAAAGGCAGTACAAACAAAGAGGATCAGAAAAGGTGATTACTGGCGAAGTGGAGTGAAAAGACTGAGATACTTTCTAAGAAGGGAAACAGGGAAAGAATTAGAACAAGTAAATGAGGTATCAAGTCAAGTGGAGCAAGAACAATGAAGAAGAAAGTCTTTACGGAAATCAAGAAGAGTGAGAGTTGCAAATAGAAAATATAAGGCTCCTGAATGGACATATGTCATTTTTCAGGAATTTGAAAATCTTGAACTGAATGAAGAACAAAAAAGTGTCACTATTGAAATAACTGATGAAAGCAAATTGAGACCACCTTAAAAGGAAAAGACTTTGACACAGAGGGTGGAAATTTACAAACAAATAAAAGGAGAGACTAGATGAAACCAAAGAAGAAAAGAGAATGAAGAAAAGAGGGCAAAGACAAAAAGCTCTTGAAGTGTGGGATAACACTAAGACTTTTTATATATATATATTATTATTTTAGATTGTAATTTAGAATACTAAAATGGCAGAAACTGAAGTGTCTGAAAGTCCAAAATCTAGTCTAAAACATAGATGTATTAAATACTGGTTGTGCAGTGTTTTAATACTAATGTCCATGTGGTTATTGCTAACTATTGCGATACCTGTTCTAATGGTAACTAATAACTGAAAAAACACTAATGCAAGTGATCAAGAGTATGCAGTTACTAAAAGGTACCACTACTACTAAATTAAAGCAAATGGATGACAGCATGTATCATTATGAAAAATCAAATAGTGATTTGTCATTAAATGAATTTACTAAACTTCTTTACGAACATGTAGATACTATGGATTGGACGATTGTAAATTTTGCATGAAATTATCTTCATCTGTCTCTGAGGTGGTGACATATGGCCATCTTCCTCTAACATATGGTGTATCATGTACTGTTGCGTCTATTTTGTTCTATGTAACAGTCAAGTTGCAGTATTATTATTCAAATATGGATTTAGTATTTTCAGAAATCCCTATTCGAAGAAACATGAACCCAGTGCTTAGTGGTAAAGATGCAGAATTCATGGGTGACTCTTTTTAACAACGAGCCCAATAGACATAACATATGCTCATAAAAATAATGTACCATGTATTTGTGTGATGAAGAACAGGATTTTCTAAATCTAGTAGAAGAAAGGAAGCAGGATTTCCAAAAGAAAGCTGTTGAGCAGAAGTCACATGTACCTCCATGGGCTAGTAACGAAGGAGACTATAAGAAAGGCGAGACTCATGCTGCAATGTCCCCAGACTTGTCAAAATTGGGGAAATTCTTTCTGCATAGACTAAAAACAGACTACTTCAACATTTTTATTGGTTCTAGTGAATGGGAACATACCTTCTTAAAAATGGGGGGATGGGGAATAAAAGGTGGAACTGATGCGGTTATTACGTTATAGGTTGCCTACACAATGGTATGGTAGTTGTTATTTTGGAAGGAGTATTTCCGAAGGTATACCACATAATGAAGAACAATTAAATGGATGTAGTAAGTCAAGGACTAAAACGAAGTAGGAGAGCAAGTTTTTCAGAAATAGTAAGTGATATATTTGGTGCACTGATACCATCAGTTGGAGTCGTACTAAATTCACATAAATACGTCAATTGTCAACAGTAGATGATCATCTATTAGAGATACTACTGGAGGATTCTTGATGATTAATACTGAAATGGTTGCAATTAGATACATGGTTTTGCAAAATCAACTTCCCCTTGATATACTATTGGTAAAAGAGGATGGAGTCTGTGGCACGTTGAAAATTCAACACTGCTGTACTTATATCACAGACAAAAGTAAAGGTATTGAGGGATATATTAAGAATATTACAAAGATTCATGAAGACTTGACCCAACTGGAGGTTGACGTTGTTTGGGAGAAACTAAGTAAAAGTATTTCCGCTTTATGTTGCTGGTTTTCTGTCTTTGGAAGTAGCCTATTAGGTAAAATAATAATACCTATGATCTAAGTAGCGACAATAATCCTGATTATAGTGATGACATATAGGTGTTGCAAGGGTAAAACCAGAACCAGAATGATGACTGAAATAAAGAATAAAAGAATTGGAAGAAAGAGAAAAAAGGGAAGAAATTGAAATGGGGGAAGTAAAAGGAAATCTATATGATCAAATGAAAGAATTAGACATGCAAGAGAAAAATGGGGAATTTGTAGAAAGGGAAAAAGACACTAACATTAGATAAATAAAGTTGGCACTTGGTAATGATGGGTATTTTATGAT
The DNA here is from genome assembly GCF_964263255.1 of Lissotriton vulgaris. Taxonomy (NCBI): domain Eukaryota; kingdom Metazoa; phylum Chordata; class Amphibia; order Caudata; family Salamandridae; genus Lissotriton; species Lissotriton vulgaris. The sequence goes on along the minus strand of NC_141694.1, from coordinate 1,079,399,355 downwards.
GGCTCAAAAATGCCATCAGAGGGGGAATTGATGGAGCAAGGATTCAAGAAAACTAAACTTGCTCGGAGAAATCCTTCATTAACTTTTACTAACTGCTAAAACTGTAGATAAGATCAAACTAATATGCACCAGACACCGACACAATGGAGAAAAGCTTTACGCATGCTTAATTAATTAGAAATAAATTGCAAAGCAACTAAAACCTACTTTAAAATGGAAAAACGCTTTGCGCATGTGCAGACCAGAATGACGTAGAGACAACGTGACTAACCCGCTTTGAGAGGAAAAAAGCTCTCTCGCATGAACAGGAAGGACTAACATGTGGTCTCGAGGAACCACATGCTCGGCATATGCTTGCTTGAACTTAAAAGAAATCTGCTGTGGTTAGGCTTTTGCTTAAGAGAAATAATACTAACATGGGCTAGATTAGAAGTGGTTGGTGAACAGTGAGAATTACATGATTTAGAAAATAACATTTGTTTATGATTTTTTTAATAATAGAATACATTTGGGCCTGTCTAAACCAATAGCAATAAGAAAAGATAGTGACGGATGAAATGGGTGGCGCATGCTTAGTGAATACGTGAGATGCCCCGATGACTGAAAGAGCTGAATGACTGCCAAAGAGCGAGTACAGAAGCATGAGAAAAAGAAGACTTGTATCACTTGTCTATGTAGACTGTAATGAATGGTTTTTAGGTCTCGGCCTGATCCAGCGCATGCGTTGGTCTCGCCGAGACATTTAGTAGCTGCTTTGAGAAGTGCTACTATCCCAGCGACCAGCTTACTATCATGCGCACAAGAGGGCGCGCGCAAGCTCGTAATAGCAAGTTAGTGGCCGACAAGGTAGCACTTGCGGTGATGCGCCTGTGAACCACGCACGTCACCACTCGCGTTTTTTTTTTATTTCGTGACTGCGCTGCTTTACTTTTACGGCCGTGAGGCCAATGCTTGTTTAAGTATTCACCGCTCTTACTTCATGCAGATGAACACCCTAACACCTGCTCTATCAGTCATTGTCAAATTGCTTCCTGCTATGAGATATTTATTTATTTATTTTCGACGTTAATTACTCTATCATAACTCAGTAGGTAAACTGTAATTTACCATTGCTTTTCAGGCACATTTTCCAGAATGGCATACATTTCTTCAATCTGTTTGTTCAGGCCTTCAGGTTGAAGCACAGTCACTTGGATGCACACATGCTGCATGAAAGTCTGGGGGAGTACACGTTCCTGCAGCACGCGCAGCACCACATTCCTCTTCATGACACATGCAAATTCCAAGAATCCATGGCACTTAGTCAGCATTCCTACCTCTTATGTAATGTTTCCGGGGCAAGGAGCACCAGAGGGCATATACAGAAGCCCATCACGCCATTTCCAGTAGAGTGCATTACTGATGAAAAGTATGTTTACAAATGACATGGTTGAGTTGTTTCACCTTACTCAAATTCCTAGATGCCTCCTAGTTTTGAACTGAAAGAGAGAGTGTAGCAGACACGGCACACATGCTTGAGAACATAATCGTACACAACTTCAGCTTTACAACCTGTTCCATAATACATGTGGCATCCTGCTTCAGCTGTCAGTATGATCATGCAGGTTAAATGAGACATACAGGAATCCACGCTGTCGCTTACTGGTAAAAGGAAAACGTGTGAGATCCGAAGGGCAGAAGAAACAAAATCCTTTGGTATTTTCTTGTTTCAGCGAGGATGTAAAGAAATCGTTGGGCACAGATACCTCATAATGAAGGCCGGGACTGCACCAATTTATAAGGCTACATCATTGCACGTGATAACTGCCCTCCCTCCAGAGATGCTACAAAAAGCATCCACGCTTTATCAGCATAACTATGTTTGAGTTTTAATACCTAGTTGTGTCTGGCAGCTAGCATGCTACAGCTCCACTCTTCTACCGTATTTCATGTAAACAATTGACCATGAAAGCACAGTGGTGAATGTGATGAAGTACATAGCATCTGTTCTTCTCTAGGGTACTTCGCACTAGGGACCAATTGAACACCCTTGGAGGGTGAATTTATTTAATCTATGTGCCTTATCTGACAAGCAGCAGCAACAGCAGCCTGGATTATCTGCTGAATAGTAGCCAAAGAAGAAAGTGTCTCAGAAGCACCAGCATACTCCACATTATGGGACTTCTCACTCACTTTTCCACCCGACTCCATACTGCAGTACAATATGCACTCTGAACTGCCAACCTTTATATACATATATCAGGCAAACCAGCTGAGGTAGAAAATGCCCTAGGTGCCAGGGAGATGGTTCCACAAACCAATGCGGAGATTGCTGTCACGTTAGGCAAGACTGCACGCCACATTAAACACATAAAACAACCAAACTGGCCACCCGTGATAGTGAATGTGGGACAGTCCAACAGCCTCACCCACTCGCTCAGGAGAGTGTGAAGCCTAACCAGCGGGAATCACGGGCCGCATTGAAGGGAAACAGTGTCTTTGCCAGAGTCTGTATCACCAGACCACCAGGTGAGACAAATACTGCTACTGCTACTGCTGATGCTGATGCTGATGCTGATGCTGATGCTGATGCTGATGCTGATGCTGATGCCGCAGCCAAGGGCAAGAAGAAAGATTGTGATCAGTCTAAGAGTCCGCTCTAGCAGGACCACTAGGCAGACCCTCCAGCATTTCGCGATTTCGCGCTTCAAGGAAAAATCACAAAATCAGCTGATTGCCGTGATGGCCGCAATATTTATTATTTTGGCTGCAAAACTAGGTCTCCTGGCAGGCAGCAAAAGATTCTGCCTTCTTATTGGCTGTGCGCACAAGTCACAACATGCCGTGCCGCCATAAAATAGCCATGGCCTCTTCCTCATATGTAAACAAAACACTGATGCTTTTAATAGAGGAGGAGGAAGCTCTGAATTCAGCAAAGAAATTAAGGTGTTAAATTACATGTAATACATTAAAAATGTGATTTTCCTACTCCGGTAGTGTTTATGTCCCTCTCCTCTGTGTGTGAAATAGCATGTCTTCTTTAACAATTTCATAAATGGGGTCTCACAGAACAAAGCATAAGCCAGATCAGCAGTTTATTCAAGGCCAAAAGACATTAGAAAACTTGACAAGTTTAAAAGTAAATGACATTATGTAAGTTATTCATTTTAAATTAAATATGCTTTGGGTCCTGGAACACTAATGGGAAACAGTAGTCACCTGTCCCTCAGTGACTGTGTACCAAAAGGTACTTCTGGTGGCATTGCGATGAGAGTCCCTTTTGGTACACATTTTGGCACCTGGTGCCTGGTACAGAAAGGTAGGGTTTTTTTGTTTTAACTCGGCTGATAAATGACAGAAATAAAAGTTCCTAAAGGGCTCTAGTTCAATGTCCATTTTCGGCTTTTGCCAAGGCCTGGCCCTAAGAGTCCCTGGCCCACTTGGGCTCTGAGAATACTTGGAACCACAGTGATGCCCTTTATTCTATGTAACCTATGTTATATGTTTTGTGTGATATGATATGATGTTACATTACATATGCCAGTATTAGATGATGTATTGTGAAGTGGAAATTCTGCCACTGTTATAGACTCATAGCGCTTTCAGTAGTCAAACAACTTCCACATGGTGCTGGGTGTATCATCACAAACTGCAGGCTGGTTCAGCTCCCAATGATGTGAGGCAGCCATAGAGTTAGGATCAAATTATCATCAAGCGGTGTGTGTGCCGTGACACAAAGGGAAGCATGCGTGACGGAGATACTTAATTTCCATGGTGGACAAGCGAGGCCTCGAGATGCTGTAATGATCCAACTCAATTTGTCAGCAGTCCTAGTACTGAAGCCCAGGGCCGGACTGGGAACCACAACCGGCCTTGGGAAAGTGCTCGGCCGGACCCTTCCCCATTCAGGGGGGTCGGAGGTACCGCCCAGCTCTTTGCCGGGGCTGGTTTTCGGCCGATTTTGGTACAGGGCCGATTTTCAGCTATGCTGCAAAAACAGCCCTGTAACAAAAACGGCCCCCCTGGGGCAAAAAAACGGCCCCCACCCGTGTGGCGCACCGGGGGATTGCCCGGTGCCCGCTTTGGCCAGTCCGGCTCTGCTGAAGCCTCCGCGACCCTATTAACTTTCACAAGAATGAAAAGTCACATAGTTTAGAAGTAAAACAATGATAAAAAAAGAAAATTGGGCAACTTGGTAATAGATATGCTTTCTACAACTAGAAGGCAGTTGTGGAAGTGCTTCCTGCTGCGGACGTCGTCTAGCATTGAGAAGGTGCTGCTGGACAAAACACACAATGCTTGCGTCATAAAACAAAAAGTTGTGCAGTTTTCTTTGTGTGTACAGTTTTTTTATCTTCCATAATAAGCCATGCACCAGTGCACTTATTTCTCTTGTGGAGCACCTGCATTGCTAATGCAATTACTGTATGCGATATTAGAGATTATGGGCCAGATGTATCAAAGGGTTTTGCTCATTCTGTGTCTATGGGGAAATGTGTTGATACATATGGCCCTATATATGTTTCATTAATGGTGAGAAACCCGAAACCAGTGTGCATTTCGTCTTCATTTATTGACATAAAGAGGACTTTAAATTACTTTTCACTATGGGACAAGTGACTAGTTGGCCTTATGGGACAGAATCATTGATGTGTATAAAGACTTAGGTCCCGATAACGAGTTTCGGTGGTGCGAGGGGGAGGCGATACTCCACCGCCACGCCCCTGCTACGCAGAGACTCACCGTTGCCGGCCCGATTGCAAGTTATTTGTAGTCTGGCTGGCGAACTGCGTGGCGTTCCCAGAGAAGAGCTTTTTTCAAAGGCTGCGGTACCTCTAGGGCCTCCATTGTTTCTTCTCCGCCATGTCACCGCTGGCGGAGAGGAAACTCTTAATGTGCCTGGTGGGACTGCTGCGGTCCTGTCAAGCATACTGTGTCCTCTGACCACCACACCACCTCCAGAGAATGACAGTTCCCTTGCGGCAGTCCCAGAGCCGTCCGACCGCCTAACTCGTTAAGGGGCGGTCGGACCACCGGTATGGTGGTGGCTGGACCACCGCTACCATGCCACCTTGAGTCTTGGCAGTCCTCAGACCACCAGACTCATAATCAGGCCCTTAGAAGGCACTGCTGGAGGACGGTCCTGTTTTGGTTTTCCCTAAGCCCAAGGCAGTATTGATTCCCCCTTCCTATCTGCTGTAAAAGTGTGTTACTATTTTATTTCTGTACCCGGGTGTCACTCCTTAACCTTTTCCATGCTCATGACGAGCTGAGCTCGTCATGAGGCACGGTGCTCCGGTGCTCATGATGAGCTCAGCTCGTCATGGGCCGTGGAACGCTCAGGTGTGGAGAGAATTCCCCTGCTGTGCTGAGCGTTCCACGGGAGTCAATGCACCTGTGACGAGCTGAGCTCGTCATGAGCACAGGAGCACTGTAGCTCATGACGAGCTGAGCTCGTCATGAGCATGCGGGCGCTGTGAGCACCCCCCTCCTCCCCAGCACAGCGGGGGAATTACCCCCGCAGCTAAGGGGTTAAGGCTTTTTATTATTTTTACAACATGTTTGAATTTTCAGCTTTCCTCTCTGCCAGGGGACTCTGGAGAATGTTCTACAGTCCTGGGGCAAAGCCTGCTGGGTGTTACTATGCAAGATAGACACTGGCAGCCTCCCTTGATATGAAAGCACCGAAGTGTGGTAATGCCGCAACAAACGCTGTTGTTGCTGGCCTTGATCACATGAATGGTGGGCCACCATGTCCAGATGAGGGCATGTAGTGCTAGGCCAGCGAAATAAGCTTACGTCATGAATAATCAATTACCCTGAGCTTTCTTACTGCTTTTCCACTTGGACTCAGCCTCCGCAACAAGCACAAGAATGGTTCTTGGGGTTTCTTGCTGAACCTGTATGACCGGAGATGTGGTCACACAGGCAGTCAAGATTAGAGTCTCTCTGCTGCTGTGCCCTCCCCCTCTCACAACTGTAATGATTGGTTGGATCTGTCCCTAGTCTGGCTTCTCTATTGGTGGCACCAGTGACCCAATACACCTGAATGTGAGGTGCGCATCCTAGGCTGTGCTGTCCAGATGAGTGTTCTTCAGAGCACGTAGCAGCTTTTGTGAAAATTACCCACCCTTAATCTTCCTGCAGATGCGAACCATGGCAAGGTGGGTGTTCGACCCGACAGCCTTAGGGTGGTCTTCACCAACTTTTTGCCTGCCTTCCTTCACCTTTCTGACCTCGATTTTGCTGGCTTTAGGGCTCTACGCACTTTACCACTGCAAAACAATTCTAACGTGCTCTCTCCCATAAACATGGTAATATTGGTTCATGCCCAATTGGAATATTTAATTTACTTGTAAGGCCCTAGTAAAGTGCAGTACATGTGCTTTTGGTCTGTAAATTAAATGCTACGCATGGGCCTGCAGCACAGATAGTGCCACCCACATAAGTAGCCCCTTAACCATGTCTCAGGCATGCCTCTGCAGAGCCTGTGGGTGCAGTTTACTGCCACCTTAACTTGGCATTTAAAACTACTTACCAAGACTTAAGCTCCCCTTTTCTTACACATAATTCCAAAGGTAGGCCCTGGACAACCCAAAGGGAAGGGGGCTGTGTAGCTAGAAGGTATGACATGTACTTTTGTGGTTTGCATGTCCTTTTAGTGACTAAATTCATGTTTCACTACTGTGAGGCCAGCGCTTCTCATTGATTAACATTGGGAATTTCTTAATACAATTTTAAGTTGTATTTCTTGATTAGAAAGAGTAGCTATTCCATGTTTTATAGCCTTAAATGGTACTGATAAATTGTCTCTACTGTTAGAGTTATATTTAGCATTACATTTTTAGAAACACCACTTTTAGAAAGTGAACATTTCACTGCTCTTACTGCTCTGCCTGCCTGCAGCATGTCTCCAATACACATCAAGAGTGGGTGACAGCTACACTTTGTGTATTCCATCTAGACAGCCACAAACACATGAAGGTTGGGTGTGACAGAGAACTCATCTGCATTTGGATAGCTCGTTCTGGACAGGAAGAGAAGGAGGAGCCGACACTTACACCTGAAAAGGCAGTGTCCTGCTCCCACACAAAGGACTGATTATCCCCCTACTGATAGTCCGAAGACAGGACTGGGAAGAAAGGACCTATGTGCTTTGAAGTTTCCCCCACTTCAAAGGCAGATTTGGGTATAAGTACTGGGTCTCTGACTCTACCAATTCAGTACACTTTTGGACCTGTGACCACTCTACCAAGAGAAAGAGGAACTGCTGTGCTGTGAAAGGACTGACATTCTGCTGGATGTGCTGTTTGCTGACCTTTTGCTTTGCTATGTTGCCCTGCTGCTTCTGCTAGCTTTCCCTCTCTGCTGGGTGAGAAGAACTGGACCTACGTTACTTGAACCCAGATTGACTCTAACGGCTTTCGGGCTTGTCTCGTGTTGCCTAAGTCGCAGGGACCCAAAATACTTAGAACTTTCCTTTTCGAACCCTTAGGCTCATCTGCTTGTGAGTCTGGCCTGCCAAGTGGCGCCAACAGAGTCCTGGGCCCTTGGAAGTGGACCTAGGGGTTTCCAGGAGCAGAATCGATGCATCGCTGCTGTTGCTAGAATTGGATTGGGGTCTAGTACTTGGAGGCCACTGCATCACACTCGGACCCACAACCTCAGAACCAACATGTCACTCAACTGTACCTCGCATCGGTCAACACAACTCGGGGACTAAGCTAATTTTGTTTAGCGGGCCTAGGTGGATCCCTGTTTTTGGCCTGCACTCCATTGTAGCCGGCCTGAACTCTAGACTTTGTCCTGGTCCGGCGTGACCGATTATCTCTTTAGGTGTTATTCGCTTTTAAGTGCCATTTTCTTTTTTAATAATTTTTCAACTTCTATATATTGGATTGTTGGCATTTTGGTCTTTGCACAAATACTTTAAGCATTGCCTCTTAAGTTAGGCCTGACTGCTCTCTGCCAAGCTACCAGAGGATGAGCACAGGACTCTTATGCTGACGACACTCAGCTCCTCTTCACCTGTCGCAAGGGTGAAGAGTTCGATGGTGAAGGGATCCGCGAGTGCCTTGGGGCTGTTTTCAGCTGGTTTTCACAAAACAGCCTCAAGTGCAACTCGGACAAGTCCGAAATACTATTCTTCGGATGCCCATCAGAACCAGATTGGCGAGGATGGTGGCCTGCCGACATGTTCCCTCCCACACAGTCCTCTAAGTGGGCCAAGAACCTGGGAGTTAAAATCGACAACGAGCTCTCGCTCAAATCCCAGGTTTCTACTCTTACGGGAACTTGTTTTGGGATACTCAGAATGCTGCGCAAGTTTTTTCCCCTTCTTTCGGAGCAACATCGGAGGATCACTGTTCAGGCCCTTATAGGGTCCAGATTGGACTATGCCAATGTTCTATATCTGGGCTTGCCTGAATATCTCCTCCAACGTCTGCAGATCACCCAGAACGCTGCTGCGCGTGCCATTTTTGGCCTTCATCGTCGCACTAGCGCCTCTAATCTTCTTGTATCCCTCCACTGGCTTCCGGTGCGGAAGAGGATACTGTTTAAGGCCATGACTCTTGCCCATAAGGCCTTACATGGCAATGGTGCCAAGTATCTTCAGAGGAGGCTGGACTTCTATCGACCTGCACGATCCCTCAGGTCAGAAGCCTTGGCTTTGGCTCGGGTACCACGCATTAAAAAGGCTCGGCTAGGCGGCCGGTCTTTTAGCTTCCTCGCTCCTCAGCTATGGAACTCGTTACCGTTGTCCCTGCGAAACACCTCAAATCTGCTTGTCTTCAGGAAAGACTTGAAAACCTGGTTGTTTGCAGGATAATTTTTCCCCTCCTTTGTGCCCCTTTCTGTTATTGTTATGTTTCTTGCTCTTCTCCATGGTCTGGAGCTCAAAGCGCCGGGACACTCCTTTGGAGTAGCCGTTGCGCTATAGAAGTCCCATTTTAACATAACATAACATAACATAACATAATTTAGGTTGTGTAGCGACTTACCCTTACTAGGTTTGTGATTCCTGATTGGACAAGGTGCATACACTGCCAACCAGAAACCTCATTTCTAACAGCGTGAATCCTGCAGGCAATCAGATTATTTCTGGGACATTGATAAAAAAAATGTGATTGGGTTCCTTTATCCTTGCTTCCTTTCATGACGCACCATCTCGACTTGCACATTACCCTCTTGCCTCTGCTAAGAAACCTTATCTGTCTTAAACAGTGTAAAGAAATTGGAGTGGGGTCCACATCTTCAATATTATTCAATTTTTTTTTTTAAACAGCGGGTACTGCCAGGGCCCAAATCTCTTTCTTTAACGACAAGGAGTTTTCATTTGATTTAACAATAAAACTCTAAATGAATTCACAGCTCTCAATCAACTTACTGCTTTAGGTGCCACAGCTACACTGCTACCGATCTGAATACTTTACAATAGAAAGGCCCAAACAGTGGCAGCAGTCCAAAACGCAGCTGTTGCTAAAATAAGGCAAAAGTCAGTACCACTAGGCCACAATGAATACTCAATTTAATGTCAGTATTTTATTCTGAGAAGGATGAAAGGCCGAGTTGGCTTTATCAGAGTTCCAAAGTGTCATCTTTTCAAATAGCCAGTGCAAGTGTTGTATTAGCATGACTTCTTGCTAGAATTAAAATTGAGACATTATTGCAGGTTGGTGTGTTTCGGGACTTACTGGAAGTCATTATTGATGTGAATCGCAACTTTTTTTGTAAAATTGTTTAACATTATTCTTCTACTCTTAGTACCCCTCTATTCGTAGTAGAGTTAGTGCACAGTTTTGAGGATGGTCCAGATTAGGAGGTTTGTCAAATGTAGTGATTTTAGATTTACTAATAGATATGAATATATCCTTACTTCACCCTCATCTCCATACTCTATAAAGATTTTCAGAGTCCAAGACTTTGATCACTTGATTTAGACATTTGGGAGCAATGAAAGACAAAACCCAATCACAATCTAACATTCTGAAGGCTTTTCGTTCTAAATCGAAGTCTTAAGTGTGAGCAGCCCTGGACGCTACACAATTTAATATTCACTTGATGCCACTAGCTGATCTAATTTGCAGCAATTGATTTTGTTGTATGTCCTCTGTAGACAATACTCAAAATATTGTCTAATTGGTAGAGGAATCATTTCAGTTGTGGCTTGAGGGAAGGGCGACCTGTGCCGCATCTCCTGGCACCAAGCTCAAGGGGGAGTTTTTGCATGACAGGCTGAGGCGAGATAACAGCATCCTGCAGTGATGCTTGTGTGCCTGCCATTTTTCAGGGGATAGTAACAATGGTATGAAAATAATAATAATAGTGCTATTTGTATAGCGCAACAGCTACCTCAAACAGAGGTGTCCCGGTGCCTAGCGGCCGTCAGGTAAGTATGTTAGGGCAGTGTCTAACCTTAACAGGAGAGCCACGTCTTCAAGTTCTTTCGGATCTCGGATTCAGAGTCCGCCATGCTTAGCTTAAGTAGCAGTGCATTTCATGGCATGGCTGACCTGACAGAGAAGGACCTTCCTCCTATTCTGGCTTTAGCAAAATGGGGTACGCAGAGTAGGAACTGGGAATCGGATCTGAATGTGAGGGCAGATTGGTATGGGAGAATACTCTTTCTAAGGTATCTGGGTCCTGTGTGGCGCATTGCCCGAAAAGCTAAGATCAGGGACTTAAATTTAATACGTTTCGCTACCCGGAGCCAATGAAGGAGCCTGATGTGAGGGGAAAATGTGATGGCGGAAAATGCACTCTGTGAATAAGTCTCACGGCTGCATTCTGAATCATCTGCAGTCAGTCAAATACCTGGGAAGTCCCAGGTACAGACTGATGGCATAGTTCAGCTGAGATGTAACCGTTGCATTGACTACAGTCCTACAGAGGTCCTCTGGCAAGAGGTACAAGAATTTCTTTAGGGTTTTTTCAGTTTTCTGAAGCAGACTGACAAGACATGGCATTTGTGAGTTTCAAAGGATAAATCTGAGTTCCACTTGACGGCCAGGTTTCTAGCCGCCTTAACAGGACTAAGCGAAGTGCCCAGCTCAGCAGGCCCCCACAGTACTGAGGGAGGGAGGGAGGGTGGGAGGGCTGACCAAAAAACATGACCTCTGTCTTGTCTGCATTTAATTTCAGTTTGTTGTTATTCATCCAAGTAGGTATTAAAAAGCAGAGAGCTTAGTGCGGAGCCCAGTGGTATATTGCAACTCAGAGGCTTGGGGGATGATTGATAATTCTGGTTGTTAATGCACATGATGGAGAGATCTGTGATTTGTATAGGCACAGGTTTAACTTATGATGAAATAGTGTAGATGGTTAATGTTTGAACAGCAAAACACAATGTGTAACATGCAGATCATAGATTTTAATTCTATGCAAATAGCTCAGTGGGTTACTGATTTTGTCTGAGATCCTTTTGTTATGTGGAGCTCATAAGTTACAATACTTCTAATAAAGCACATGGGACATCTATAGACATCATAGCACAGCAAACAAATTGCAAGAATACATTTCAAACTTTATTGGTCTTCCTCAATCTTTTGTTAATATTGCTACAAAGGATACCTTTGGGTAGTAATACATTTATATTACTATGCCAATCCCTAATCCTGAGTTTTTGGGATGTATTTACCAACACTTTGAGCCTGGTTTGCATCCCCAAATTGACTCCAACCAAGTGCAAAGTATTATTTTGGGGTTTATCTTTCTTCACAAATCCTGAGTGGCATTGGAAAGAAGCCTTAAAGTAACACAAAGTAGCACTGTGCCCTACTATTTGTCAAGGAGGTACATCATGGGTGGTGATGGATGTTCCAATACACTCACCCATAGATTGTGACACTAAACCCCATCTACTAAATTTTGTAGAAAGAAATTTGCTTCAAAACATGCCTTCTCAAGATAGGCATAAAGTTGGAGAACATATTTATTTTCTCCAAGCCTTCCTTCTTTGCATGAGTGCTCCACCGCACATCACACAAAGAAAAGTCAGAAAGTTTTCAACTTTGTCAAAGCATTGAACTTTGTATCGGAATGACACCCTTTCAGTATAAAATCTATGCTTGATATCACTGGCAAGCGCTTGCACTGTGGTACAATGGTGTGTACATTAGCGGTGGGCATCCCAAAGTACACTAGCCTAGAGGAGACATCAACAACACCATTTGTTAGTTGATAAGGTACTTAGAAAATCTGCCCCTTTGTTTCTCCCGACCAAGTACTCTTAACATATAATGGCTGCCAGTATGGCTGATATGTGAATCCTACACATTGTAATCTCATTTTATTATGGAACACTTCTTATAAATTGATGTCAACAGTTGTGTTACTCATTATCTCCATATAATATGTTTGTCATATAAAGCACACAGACACTACATTGGGAAGAGTAGCCCTGTCAAATAAATATTCTAGATCCAACAGCCTTTGGTGTGGTCTTCCCCCAAACTATTTGCCCTTTCACCTTCTGTATGTTTAAATTTGTTTTGTTGACTTTAAGACACTGTACACTTTACCACTGCTAACCAGTGCTAAGGTGCTTGTGCTCACTCCTTATAACATGGTAAAATTGGCCCACACCTAATTAGTAAGTACATTTAGTTTACTTGTAAGTCACTAGTAAAAAAGGTACAACATGCACACAGGGTATGTAAATTGAATGATACTAGTGGGCTTGTAGGACTTATTGTGCCACCACTTAAGTAGCCCTTTAACCAGGGCTCAGGCCTGCCACTACAGCCTGTGAAGCAGTTTTTAAACTGTCATATCGACCTGGCTAAGTAAATTTTGTCAGGCCCAATCCTTCCTTTTTTAATACATGCAAGTCAACCCTAGAGTGGGCCCCCGAGCAGCCCATAGGGCAAGTTGCAATGTATTTAAAAAGTTGGACATGTACTTTTCAGTTTTATATGCCCTGGTAGTGAAAACTCTTACATTCATTTTTCACGACTGTAAGGCCTAAGCCTTCCATAGGATAGCATTGGGTTACTTTATTGCATATAGTAAGTGATAACTTTCAATTCGGAGGAGGTGGACAGGCCAAGTTTTCTGTCTATAGAATTGTAATTAAAAGCCCTCTTTGATGGTAAAGTCAGATTTATTATCACAATTCTGAAAATGCCACTTTTAGAAATTTGGCATTTGGTCTTTGTGTATTGCTCCCAGACAGTGCAACAAAGGGAATACAGATGTTGGCATGATGGGCCACTCTGAGTTAACGAGGGGGAGGAGCTGTCACCTATCCCACTTGCATATCACATAGGCTCTGGCTGAACACTGGCTGAAAACTCCCACAAAGGGCTTGACACAGGTCTTTTGTGACCATAGACAAGCGAGGGTCAGAGCATGTAGGAAGGGGATGCCCTTCACATCAGGGGTAGATACCCCTAGAAGCTTCCTCTACTTCAAAGTGGACACCAGGTATAAATATTGGACCTCAGACCCAAACTTCAGTACACTGCTGGACTTGTGGACTCAGCTAGGAAGAAGGATTGCTGTGATGCTGAAGGACTGCTGCCCTGCTGTATTGCCTGCTGCCCTCTTGCCTGGGTGAGAAGGACTGAACCTGCATCTCTAAACCCAGGACCCAAGAGTGAAGCAGAGGGCTAGTTGGCTGGCCGTTTGATCAAAAGCCTCAGTGACAGAACAGGCTTCCAACAACCTTGAACCCAGCACCTACCATCTGTGAGTCCTGCTCTTCCAAGTTGTGCCACCTCAGTCCTGGACCCTTGGAAGTGGGCGATAAGGTGCTTTGCCAGTCTATCTGTGGTTTCAAGGTAACCAATGCATCTCCTCTGCATCTCAGTGCATCTCCCACAGAACTGGCACATCGTATCTGCTGTTCGACGCATTGCTCCCGGAACTGACCCATCCCCTACAGCAGCCCATTGGTACTGCCGCTGCACAATGCATCCCCACACAAGGACATTGCCTCATCCAATGTACCCCTCAGAACCACCACTGCGCAATGCATCTCCATGCAAGGACTTCACCTCACACAATGCAGCTCAGTGGAAACACCTTTGCGCAATAGATCTTCTCACCTGGATTCGCTTTGCCTCGTGCAACGGATCCTCAATGTGAGACTCCATATCCTTCACAACCAGGATTAAGGTACTGGGCTCAGCGGGCCTAGGTGGGTCCCTGTAGCCTGCATGGGCATCATTGTGGTTGGCCTAAACTTGTGATTTTGTCTTGGTCTAGCACGACGAGAGAACCACAGTTAGAGCTATGGGATTTGTGGTACTATTTTTACTGACCAGTTAAAATTGCATATCTCCGATTCCACTGATTTGATTTTTGCTGTTTCAGTCTAGATTTATATATTTAAATTTACTCTATTGTTTTCAATTGGTGTGGATTTTTTCTTGTGTGTTTTGAAGTGCTGCATAAATACTTCACACATTGCCTCTAAGCTAAAACGGACTGTTCTGTGCCAAGCTATCATAGGGTTGAGCACAGGTTAATTTGGGCTTGCTTCGGACTTCACCTTGAGAAGAATTGTAGTTGCTGCCTGAGAATTTTGGAGCCCCCTCAACCAGCAACCCAATTTCCTACGCACACTATCACCAACATATTGTTAATAAAACTTTAAAAATAAACCTTACATGTGTCTTTCTTTTACAGTCACAAGCCACAATCCTGGAGGAAAAGTTGATCTTGTGGCATTATCTATATAAAAACGTACAAGAAGCTCGTAAAAAGGCTAGGAATAACAGATCAGCCCTATTTGGAAAGAAATCCTATACCTGACACTGACAGAATTGTGCATGTAACCACATATGCCACTATCTCGAACAAGGTACAAAATATTGTCCCAAAACACTAGCGAATATGACGAGCGGAAATAAAAAATGACCTACCCCACTTTTTGGTTACAAATGCACCACTAGTATGGGATATGCTAGTGCATTCCAAGGTTCAGTAGCCTTTTGACCCCACCACAAAACACCCTCTGGGGTGATCAAACCCATGTGGGACATTTCCCACGTGGGAACTGTGTGGCATGCACTTTTACCACACAAACATAGGAAGTAGGTATTAAGACAGGGTAACGCTGGATACTGAAGGCACATACGAACTCTAACAGCGAAAACGTGGTATATCTAATTAGCTCTGCGTGCAATTTGTTCTGTATGGTAATGACCACCAGGAAGATAATGGTGCAGATTAATGAACACCACAATACCATTCAGTGCAAAAAGAACCATACCGAATATACACGCCACTATTTGGAGGCCAAACACACAGATAAAAAAACTCACGTGGGTCGTCCTGGGAAAAATAGCAACAAGCATCCCTGATGTAGCAAATAAAGTATTAATCCAGGAACAGAGCTGGGAGGACCATCTAAGTACATGGAAGGTGGCCCTCAATGATGAGATACCAAGGCACCAATTATAAAAATTGCCACCCGACTGTACTGGTTCCCAGAACTTGTTTACCCAAACAACTTACACAATTGCTTTTTCTGATAAGGCAGGAGTCAAAGACCTTAAAATTGAAGCCATAATAAGGAAGAAAGAAAGTGATATATTTAACGACTCACTATACCATCTACACATTGCATAGGTTGAATTATTCTGTATATAACCAGTTGGGGAACAATATTGGACACAGGAGAACTTTAACACACCCGTAACACAACGGGGATATCCAGAACTGTATTACTCAGGTTCCATGAGTTGGGAGTTTTACAACTTTTGGCGCCATGAGGCTTGAATGGATATGACAAAGCACTTGGGATTTGCTAAAAGTACAATACCTTAAACTCAATACCCACATTCCTGGGTCTGAGTTGATTTTATTTATATGTATTGTATCCTTTTAAGGTCTAGGACCGTAGGCTGCGCTTGCGCAGTTCTGTCCGAAGATTTCATGTTTCTTAGAATGGGAGCTTGAACCCGCCCCTCTTCTCCATTGGCTGGCCTCGTAAATGCTGCCAGCCATTGGAGGAGAGGGGCGTCACTCCCATTAAGCCCCGTCTTTACCCGATTCGGGGGCGTTTTTTTTAAGCTTCTTTCTGGTTTTCTTTCTCTCCTCTTCCCATTGGCTGGAATTTTACCTTCCAGCCAATGGGAAGAGGAGAGAACGAAAACACGCCCCCCAATCAAGAAAATGGCAGTGGTTTCTCCTAGGCATTTCTGCCTTGCCTCGGATAAACGTGGTAGTGTTGTGCACGGCCTGTCTGCATGAAGTGCCTGGGGCGTGGGATTTAAGAAGAGCGCCGACATTTGCAACAGATCACTGAAAAAGCTGTGCTTCGCGACACTGTCAGCTGCACAGCTATGCATAGTATGTATAAGCCCCAGGTGACCCCGAGCCCGTCGAATAGTGCTCTGAGGGCTGGAAACAGGAGGCGGGCGGAAATATTGGACTAGTCTTAAAACAAACAACCCCTTTAAAGCCCCCGGAACCGAAGCCCCAGCCGCCCCTCCGCAAACCAGGGTCAGACGTACACCCACGGCCAGAGCTGCTTTCCAATGCCCCCACCAGACTTTAGCACAGTGCCGAAGGGGGCGCTTCCATGCTCTTGCATCGAGCAGTGGTGGCGAGGAGGGAGCTCGGACTGGGACCCTCCAGGTAGCCCAGCTCCGGCCATCCACCCTCCGCGCACGCAAGGAGGCACTATTTCACCGGTCAGCACCCCAAACCTTAGTCCATCCCTGCCCGGACCCGGCGGCCGCCGCACCGCTCACCACAGCTGCTTTACCGGAGTACCTTCAAAGCAGGGTTTGGCGTCAGCAGCATGACAACTTCACACGAGGTGAAAGCTTCAGTAGGTAATACATGACCTCTGACCCATGGCCTTCTGGCCTGGCGTAAGGTCATTTGGGATGGGGCGTGGCAAGGGAGCAAGAAGGTGCACGGTCTATAAACAGCAAGCACCTGCGGTTACAAAGGACTGAGCCATGTTTATTTTCGGTCCATTCAAGGAGGCGACAGACCGGGTACAGGTTGGATTCTAGAGTCTCCGGCAGTGGAACTCGGAAATCAGACTTTCCTCAAGAGACCCCACTCTGCCCCCTCAAACATCTGGAAAGCCCACTACCAAGGCAGGTTGCGCTCACTCACAGACGTTCACTCCGTCCTAACATCTCGACCTCTGCGCCTCAAATTGATCTTTAACACATAAATGTTAAATATTTCCAGTGATTCATCAAGTGAAATAACGCGCCCGAGGTCGCTCGATGCCATCCGTATCCATGTTAGGAGCAGGAGGGCCGTATCTGTGCCAGAGGCTCCGGGTATTTACGTACCACTAATCAGCCTGAAAGTGATTTACGGCTTCACTGGTTAGCAGTAGAGAATGCGGCACGGGCCTGCCACCTCGGACCCACGCTGGACACTCAGGGGCTGAGGATGACATTAAGGCTCATGCCTCCGACAGAAGATACAAGGACCAGACTTCGAGTCCCACCCACACTCTGAAGCGGGAACAGGGACCTGCTCCCAGCAGGAGATCGTGACGACAGAACAGACAGAGTACAAGGCCATGCCGGGCAAGGATACATCACTGCACCTCTGCAGAGCCCCCGGTATTCACTCCACCCGCCCCCATCCAAGCCCCCGGTCTCTCTGGGACCAGCCCTTCCCACTCCTCTCTCGCTCGCCCTCTCGCTCTTTCGGTCCCTCACCCACCCACTCACTCTTTTCATACTCGCTCTCCCTCCTTCCCTCGCTGCTCTCTGTCATTCCATATCATATGACTTTGCATCTCGAGCCATCGATCCAGCACTCCAAAAAGAAAAAACAATTCTTAGATAATAAGGGAGTCTAAATCATCAATGAAGTCAATGGTTGTGCATACACCTACTTTGAGCAGTTTCTCTGGAATAGGAACCTCCCCAATATTAGTAAAAGCTGTGCTACACTATCTAACAACAATGCAGAAAAAAGGAAAGTCAGGGTTTAAATGATGTGTGAAGACAAACACTGTGTTTGATCGAAGTGTGGGTTAAAGTACCAGTGTCTTCACTCCTTGCTGCTACAAATCAGTGTTTAAGTGGGACACTGTTATTATAGTTGTGTGTCAGTCACATGCAAATCACGAAAAAACGATTCTGTTGATGCTGATGTTTTTCACTGAATGCAATTGAACATCAGTTATGTCAATACAACATTTTAAAATAGTCCAACATGTTTGAAGTAGCTATAACAGGTTTATTGGCTTTGACATTTCTCTGTGTGTGGGTGGCTCTGTGTGTGGGTGGCTTTGTGTGTGTGGCTGCAAATGCAATAGATCTCGCATTTGCGAGAGATTAAGCTATTGGCATTGTAAATGACAATGCCATTTAATAAAAAAAATTGTCATGAGCAATGCCAATAGCTCTAACTTTAACAATGCCGAGACCATTGCATTGTAAATGCTTGTTAATGTTGGGGTCAAAAACCAAAATATATTTTCTTTAAAAACCCATAAAAATCATTAAGGTCCTACTACAACTCCCAGCGTGCTTCAGTGGAGGCAGCATGCTCCACACAATAAAAAGTCAACTGGGTACACCTGAAACTGTTAGTGCTGGGGCATTTTCTACCCAAGCTTCGGTGCAGAGTGATAATTCGGCACACTCCTGCTAGCACTTTGGGAATAGATATACTAGTCTGACTCAGCTGAATATAGTGCCGCTCGAGGCTGCGAACTGTTTGTTGAGAGGGCTGTTGCTGCCACAACTGCGGGACTTGCCTTAGGAAAGGCTTACGGACCCTCCCACCTCCATTACTGATCCGAGGATTGCCTGGGTGTTTAGCGGGACTGCGAGGACCAGGGGGCCGAGCAACATCTCCACCGGCCGCACCTGGGTCCTCTTCCCGCCCCGCCCTCCCGTGACTACGTCCACTGACTTGGAGGTATAACATCAGTCTCCCCTTCCCGCAACGCGGGACGCGTGCGGACGAAGCGCGGGCGAAGACCGGGCGAAGAGCGGGCCCGTTGAAACCCGTTAGAACCCGGAAGAGACCGGACCGGGCCATCCCCCTTGGCTCCACCATCCGAAGAGGATTCGACATCGACCAGGTCTGTGTACAGCATTGTATTATTGCCACTCAGCCGGAGGTCCCATACTTAAAAATGGCGGTCAGGGAAACTAGGAGCACCCTTGCAAAATCTGGAGCACAGGCACTGACTAGCCTGGGGACAATGGATAACTTTATCATCAGGGCCAACTCTGTTTTAGACAAAGAAATCCTAACCTTAGAGAGAAGGCTCTCGCAAGGCCTAACGAACTCAAAGCGCTCGTCCTTGGGGGCAATAGCAAGTGCCCCATCGCCAGTTCAGTTAGATGCGCCGCTGATAACCAATGTAGTAATTGCTACTCCACTAACATCAGCTAATGAGGGCTCCGATATGCCATTAGTAACCACTGATACACCAGAAATTCAGGGCGACCATATACTGTTCCCTAACATACCCTCTGCTCAAACTTTAGTGAGAGATACCTCAGTTGCTAAGGTCATAGAGACAGTCTCACAGGGAGGGGCGACCAGGAAGAGAAAGTAGGGCCACGAACTAGTGGGGGGGAAAAAAACAAAGGTCCCAAAGCATGACAACCTGCATACTCCTACGAATCTAAAAAAGGGAGGAGGTAAGAAAATAGTAACTCACCACGATAATCATAGGCCAGAAGTCACCCCCCTCCTGTCATGCAGCCTGACTACCACGTCAAACACTGAAGGGGGTGGCGAAGACTCTGTGACCAGTAAGGATATGAGTTCAATTCTTGAAACCCTGATAGATCTTCTTGAAGTAAGGCTGGCCCGCTTAGAATCTAGATTTAGTTGCATTGAGGATGCTCTTAGCGCTTCACACAGAACAGTTAGGGAATATATCCACGGGCAAGGGAAAAGGGAGGGAAGGCTAACCAGTATGGAGGATCTCCTAAAAGAGATCGCTGCCAGCACAAGGGTTAGGGACCCCCTGCGGATTAACAAAGACAACGGCCCGGGGAGCACCCCAATGGGAACTTTAGGCCATTTACCTCCTGTGGCATTAGCCATCCACCCTACGAACCCATTCTGCCCGCACTCACATCAGGCACCAATACCCATCATTAACGACCAGGCCCTCAGTGTGACTACACAACATTGTTCCCCAACCCCTGCACCTATGGATCCCCCGATAATACCAGCATCACTGCCGACTTTAAGCAAATCTTTAGTGGCTCCCCCCATAAAAAAAACCCCACAGGTTGCTGTTTCAATTATCAATTCTGGAACACCTAACGATCGGCCTCACCGCAAAGGTAACAGGGTCATAAGAAGACCGGCGCACCTGCCACCCGGAGCTGCCCCGTACGTGGTGGTACTCAGTGGAGTGCCCGAGCTTGCGGATGGTATTAATGAGTCTCCCTCTTCTCTAAAAAATAAGGTCTTGGACTGGCTAAATAAATTTAGACCTTTGCCACCAGGGCTGCATAATGAAGTGGTCCTAGCAAGGAGGGTCCCCTGGGTGGGGGAAACAACAAAAAGGGGCTGGGGGGATTGTGTCCTAGTCAACTTTAGAGACCCAAGAACAGTTGCATTTATTTGCAACTGGGTGGGTGGATCCCCTCACACGACCATTCAAACACTGCCCTTATCGGTCTTTTACCCCGACAAATTAGAGCGGTTTGCGGAGGGAGCTGATGAGGGTTGGTCTTGGGTGGCCCTTAGAAGAAATTACCAGGGGAGAAGGGATCATAATCCTCTAGCAAATGAGGGGATGGGTAGATGGAGACAAAACACCCCAATTACCCATGGTGCCCATTTCACCCACTCCAACAGGTTTGACTGTCTGGATGCTGTGGACTGACGGTATACTGCCAGAGGGAAGTCACTGGCCCTCTCACCCCCGAGGCAGGCTACAAACAATGAAGTAGTCCCAAAGGTATGTCTCCACATTAGCTCCGAGACCCCACCGCAGATAATAGAGCGCCTTCCAATTAGAGTAGCCGTGTCACCTATAAGCTTAAGGGGTGGCATGCCTGCTAATGTGGGGAGTAGTTTGCCGGGTAAGGAAATGCATCAAGAGGGGGGGAATGGGGAATCCCTCAAGACGGAATGACAGCGTCAGGGGGGCTGAACCTGGTGCCCTTCACATCTTATCATGGAATGTGGCGGGGCTACCAAACAAACTAGACACCCCGGACTGGGCTGAATTTGTTGCAAATTACGATATTTGCATGTTCCAGGAGACCTGGGCAAGAGAAAGCCATTCCCACGCAGGGTTTGCAACCTTTAATATTCTGGCTAAATGGGTAGGAAAGGGACGCCCCTCGGGTGGATTTTCCATAAGTGTTGGATGTCATCTGGGCTGTAAAGTAACTATAAAGGAAACAAACTCACCCGATATTCAGTGTGTTTCACTGGCCTGGCCTACTGGGAGGGGACTGATACTGATTAACCTGTACTCTAGACCGGTTGGGGTAACTGGTACCTCGGGGACGATAAATGATCTATCGACATTTCTCGACTCGGTCGATACCACCCAGATACTTTTGCTAGGGGGAGACTTCAATACCCAGTATGAGCCCCTCCCAGCTTATCTGGATGGGATTAGCAGTGAGGAGGATGCCCTGTGGGAGATCCCGATTCTAGGGAGACCTCCTGTAGGATCCTTCTCTCCACTTATCTCACAAATAACTTCTTTGACTCTGGCAGGCTCTCTTAGAGCGTGCAATGGGCGGTTCAAGGGGGATATTACGCCTAGACCCACCTTCAATAGAACTGGGCAGGAGTCAAGGATAGATTATATCCTGACTAGGACAAAGGACTGGTCGGTGGTCCGTGATTTTGAAATAGTCACGCGAACTGAGAGCGACCACAACGCCCTCTCTCTCTGCCTTACTCCAGGGGTATTGGACAATGCCGAGGTCCCAGTGAACCGTGACCAGCCCGCAGACCTGATTCTAAGTACCAACAGGCGCAGAATAAGATGGGCGAAACTCTTAGAGAACCCCAAAGACATCCAGAGGATTTACATGCTGGTGGTCCCAGCCCTTGAGAAAGTGCAAGAGCTCATGCCCCAGCTGACTACCCCAGATGGTCGCTGTGCCCTAGGAGACAATCACGCAAGCCTATGTGATGCTCTTGCTGAGGTACTGAATCCAGCGATCCGAGGTAAAAAAACGAGGAAAGAGCGCGCCTCCTGGTTTAACAACTCCTGCAGGGAGGCAAAGGCCGAACTCCTAGAATCGCTTAAAAAACACGAAGCCCCTATGGTGATCCGGGAAAAAAGGGCAGCCTATAAGCATCTTATACAAAATGCAAAGATTGAATGGGACCACGAGAACTGGGCCGAAATGACCACTGCCCTTGCTCGTAGAGACTCCCGCAAGTTCTGGCAGATCGTTAAGGTTGGCTCGGCTGAGCCTGCGAACCCAATCGAGGCCAACATAGCACCTGACTGTGGGAGGCACACTTTGCATCACTCTATAGTATAGCTGGGCTAGACTATCTAGGTACAGAGGCTGGAGAACTATCGCAGTCTCCAACTGGAACCCTACAGACTATGGAGGACTTCAGTATGGGCGAAATGACAAGGGCGATCGGAGGCCTGGCTTCTGGGAAAGCTCCCGGACTAGATAAATTGCCAGGGGATCTCCTAAAGCAAGAAACTACCATATGGGCACCATATTTTCTTGTACTCTTTAATGCCATCCTTGCCGGCATGCCAGTTCCCCTCACTTGGCTGGGGGCGGAGATCCCCATCTTTAAAAAGGGGTCGCCTCTGCTCCCGGCCAATTATAGACCAATCAGTCTGATAGACGTCCCGCAGAAGCTTTTTGCTAGGCCTGTGCTGGACCGTCTGTCGGATTGGATTGAGGAGAACAGCATTCTGAGCCCTCTTCAAGCAGGGTTCAGAAGAAAGGTCTCTACCGTTGATCAGGTCTTTCGGCTGTCCCTTATCCACTGGAAGACCGTACAGTTGGGGGTGGCAGCCTCTACATGGTCTTCGTGAATCTAAGGGCGGCCTTCGACCTGGTCCCCCGAGGGAAACTGTGGGAAGTCTTGTCAAGATTGGGGGTTCCAACTGAGCTCCTACACATGATCATCCGTCTGCACTCTCACACCTTTGCCCAAGTGAGATGTGGGAAGGATGGAGCTCTCTCCAATAGGTTCCCCGTTGGCAGGGGTGTAAGGCAGGGTTGTGTGCTCGCACCAACCCTGTTTTGCCTCTTTGTCAACGGGGTTATTGCCCACCTGGAAGGGGTACAGAACTCAGACGCACCAAAATTGGCAGGCAACAGGGTACCAGCAATCATGTTTGCTGATGATACCCTGTTGCTCTCCAAGTCGCCCAAGGGGATCCAGCGCGTCCTGGATGGTTTCGTGGTATTCTGCAAGGAACATGGCCTTGAAATTAATACCTCGAAAATGAAATTTATGGCTTTCAATCCTCCCCGAAGGTTCAACTCCAGCCCTCATATAGGGACAAGCACACTGGAAAGGGTCCAAACGTTTGAGTACCTGGGAATAACACTCAATGAAAAGTTGACGTGGGGCCCTCACCAGGAGAAAGCGATACTGAAACTGACACAACACGCGGGGGGGATACTAACACTGATGGGGAAAAACAGGTCATCCCTTAAACCGGTAGGCCCCCCACTACACATCTATAGGGCCCAGGCAAGAGGTGCTGCCACATATGGCAGCGAATTGTGGGGGCACGCTGTATCCCATGGAATACTAAAGGAAGAGAATAGATTTATTAGGTGTTTAGTAGGACTACCCCCCAGTACACCCTTGGTCCCACTTAGAATGGATCTAGGAATTAGACCACTAGATGAAGAACTGGCACTGCGACCCCTGATTTACTGGCGTAGGCTGTGGGCGGTGCCAGAACTGATTAGTTATAGGCAGGAGCTTCAGGAGGTGCTCAGCATTCCCCTTTCAGGGAACATTCTGTGGCTGAAATTCGTGAGGAAAAGCTTGGAGGACTTGGGACTACACACCCTCTGGACGGATCCATTGTCTGTTTGTACTTTGACTTCGAACAAGACTATTGCCAAGGTGTATCACGGACACAAAAGAGCGGCACTTTTGGCCCGGCCCAACTTGGGAACACTAACGGAGTCATTCTTAACTATTAAGGATAACTACAGTTTGGAATTGGCACTTGACAAAATCTACCCTGTGCTACTAAGGAAGCTGTACCTCCAATGGAGGCATGGATCTCTCCCAATCTGTACTTTTACATCTAAATGGAACGAGGTGGTATCCCCTCGATGCCCCGCATGCAGATGAAACAGAGCCGCATCTGATGTTCTTTTGCCCAGCATACAGAGAGGCACGGAAAAAGTGGATTATACCAATTTGTAGGAACTTGGGCTTTACAAAGTGCACGGAGGCCCTGAGGATTCTCAAAGTTGGCCTGTCGGAATTTATTGTGTTCGCTGTAGCTAAGTATCTAAATGCCGTCTGGCACTACAGAAGACAGTGTCTGAAACTGGCCCACTAATTCCGACTAGACTGGTGAAAGACCCTTTGTACATGATTGACCTTAGAACTCTTGTGTTCCCGATGTTTTAACCTTTAGCATTTAAACTTTTAAGTCCATTTTTACCAAGGTTTTAAACTTGTATTGTATGTATCTTTTATGAAGTTCATCTTCAAAATAAAGATGGATTAAGTAAGAATATAATTCAGCACTGATAGTAAAAACAAAAAGAACATCTGAGAGCATAATTACACAGACACCATTGGGATACCTTTCACCAATCACAGGTGAGATAACTTAAGAGTATTTAAGACCGACTCACAGTGGTTCCCATTATCATCGGGAGGTAGGAGCCAGTACAAGTAGGTGGACGGCGAGGGACTCACCTTGGTGTAGTAAGTGGGTAGCGGTGGAAAGTAATACTTTCTACATTGTACTTTAAAACCAGCAGGGTTGACAATCCTTTCTTCATCCTTATAGAGTGTGACTAAAGGGCTTCCTGATCCCTTATTCCATGGGGCCCAGGTGGCCCTTTATTAGAGTAAGAGTGTGCGAGCAGCTCACAGCATGGCACTCTATGCATGTGTGTGAAACATGAGTGCAGTGTTCCACTAGCACGGCATGCAACTTATGCCTACATGGAATTAAAGGAGCCCTGGTCCTGAATCATCAGCAAATAATGTCTATTAGTAACACACATGTTATTAATGAGAGCCCCATCGTCATCCAGTTCTACCCTAGTGAGATGTGTTGCTTTCCAGACATTTAAAAGATGTGTTGCTTTCCAGACATTTAAAAGACACCATCTTGCCAAGGAAGTCATGTTAGTCTAGAAAACACAAAACATGGCCACAGGGTGTAAATATGTAAAAAAAAAAAAAAAGTGCTTGTATGTCGGTTTCTTAGGACGGTTCCACTCACCCACCCATAGGTGGCATATGGCGTGGCACAGCTGATGAAATAACCTATTTTCATCAATGGCTGAAAAATTACAATGATTATCTGAATTTTACCTGTGAATACAATTGAGAGAGTCTGTCTTTTTGGACCTATTGATCTATGTCTCACAAGGAGCACTACAAACTGAGCTTTACAAAAAACCCATGACCAAGAACTCTTTGGTGTCTTATTGTAGTGACCATCCCAAGTCTCTGAGAGGTAATTTGCTATTTATCAAATTTCTACACCTGCGACATAATTGTACAGATGTCGAAGAATTTAAAATCCATGCTAAGACTCTGGAATGCCAACTTTTGAACTGCCAATACCCACGGACCCTGGTCAAAAATTCTGCTAAAGGAGCTAGGAATAACAATCACGAAGATCTATTAGAAAGCATGTCCCCAGAAAGAGTCGTCAAACCGAGTGATATGCATGAGCACATTCAGTCGCAGGTCAAGCTTGGTCCAGAAACCCATCATTAAGAACTGGAAGGTTTTGAATAAAAGATCACGCTCCCTACCCGAACCAATGTTCGCCTTCAAACAGAGCATCAATTTAAGAGATAAATTGGTGTATACGAGACCCCGGATCAAACCAATTGCCCATCAAAAAACTCTCTGGGATCTTCAGCCTATCAGAAGACATTTCCCCTGTGGTGCATGTAGTGTGTGTGCCCAAACCGCACACATAACACACATTGATATGGGTACAGCTCGACCTCGGGAGCTTCAACAACACACTAACTTTAACTCGGATTGTCTCATTTACTTGATCACTTATCCTTGTGGCCTGAGGTACATGGGCATTGTAGCGGTCTAGTTGCTCACTGCTTGCCACCTCTGAGATCCCTACCCGGAAGCATACCCATACATTGTAGCACTTTCTGGCCAGGCGTGGCCAGAGGTCTTAAATAAACGGGCCGGTGTCTTCTGGCCCACACGAGTGCTCAACTGACGTGTGTGTGTCCGTTATTGAAGCGCGCAGGCCTCCACCATGGCGCGACCCCAAACGCGATCGGGCGGCATCGCGACACTGGCGACAAGGATGGGATGCTGAGAAACTGCCATTCCCCAGCTGATGTGAAACTGCCCCGCCCTTCGGCCTATCAGAGCGGTGCCGAAACACAACGGACATCTGTCACGTCAGTGCGTGAGGACCCGAAGGCATCAGCTCGGCGAAACGGGTTAAAAAAAGTCGCCGGCCGGTGGCTTAAGGTACCGCCTGACACCCCACGCCCTACTTAGAAGAAATGCCCCTAGTGTGAAGCGGCAGTGCGTTGGTGCTCCCGGTGAGGCCCTGGTAGAGCTTGCGCTGAAGGCTGTGGCGCGCGCATGCGCAGCAGCGATCGGCCTCGCTCAGCACAAAATCCTCAAGCCCTGAACCGTGCTGTCAACAAACAAGCATTGGCCAGGCATACCAAGCCAAATAAGGAAACAAACAGAGGACCCTGAGCCACGAGGACCATTGTACCACACCCAACCATGACTGAACCAGCTACAACAGCAGCAGCTCCACGGCCAGCACCTCCGGTGGCACCACCAGCGCATGTGCACTCTCAAGTCAGTGCACTCCCACCATTTAGTGAACTGATTGATCCTGCCACCGCATCACCGAGGTGGAACGTATGGATCGGCTGCCTAGATAACTACTTTATCGCCACAAGAGAGACAGGCGGCGCAGTAAAAAGGTCATTGCTGCTGCACTTTGCAGGTGACAAAATCTACAAATTATTCGTGCATCTGCCAAACAGAGGAGCTTTCACCGACTACGATGCTGCGGTCCGAGCGCTTAACGCTCACTTTGACCCCCAACTCAACCCTGACTATGAGCGTTTTAAGTTGCAGCACGCCCATCAAAGGGAAGGTGAATCCATGGACACCTTCCATGCACGCCTTAGAGAGCTGGCCAGCACCTGCACGGAGGATGACCAAGACAAAGAATTACGGTCGCAGGCTATCCAAGGTTGCCGCAATAAGACCCTGCAGACCCTCATCCTCAGGCAACCACGCATCTCCCAAGAGGATATACTCATCCTGGCACGCTCCACAAACTATCCTAAGTCAGGGCTACGGCCATGGAGGCAGCACTTAGTCACCCAGCAGAACCGGCAGTGACAGTTAAGACAGAGCGAGTGGACGCAGTTCGCACTCCAGTTCGCAGAAGCCGGGGACAATAGCCCAGCCGAAGACCGCGGCAGTACAGTGCGGATACTGTGGGAGTAAGGAACACCCTCAAAATGACTGCCCAGCAAAAATTAAGATATGCTCAAAGTGTGGAATCCCCAATGATTTTTTGAGTGAATGCCGAGGTGGTATGTGAAACAAAGGGACTCCTGGACGAAGACCGCCGGCTAGATCAGTGAAACACCTCTCACTAGATGGGTCCAACACTTCGAGGAAGCCGAAGACACTGACACAGTGAAGGCAATACATCGAAGACTCATCCACAGATGAAGAGGAAGAATGCTACCTCATATCTTTCGCGAGTGACCTCAAGCGGAGGCGGTGTCCTCAGCCCACATGTGCCATCGAAATTACAGGGTCCCCCGTCACACCCCTCATCGACACCAGAGCGTCGGTGAACGTCATGGGGAGTCAACACCACAAAAAAACTCAACCCGAATCCAGCGCTCGTACCTTCCAAGGTGAGGATCCTCACATATGGCAGCCAAACAACACTGCCCCTGAAGGGGAGAATGACCGTCCAAGTGAAGTCAGAAGACCGCAAAGTCACAACGATGTTCCATGTGGTCGACAGGGAAGCAGATATTCTAGTAGGAAGTCATACCACAGAAGACTTAAGCCTTATAACATTCACAAACGCCGTAAAGACACTACAGACCGAAGACATTCTAGAGCTATTCCAAAAGCTGTTAAAAGGCTTGGGGAGCATGAAGCTACCACCAGTAAAGCTACACATCGAAGTGTCGGTAAAGCCGGTTGCCCTGCGACACCGGCGCATCCCGTTTCACCTACGACTGCTGGTGGAACAGGAGCTGCAAATACTTGAGCAACAAAGAGTAATAGAAAAAGTCACTGGACCAAATCCCCCCCCCGAGTGTCACTTTGGTTTTAGCAGAAAAACCGAAGCAACCCGGTCAAATCAGGCTCTGCATAGACATGAGTGTGAAGTAGAGCGTAATGAAGGCCGACGCTCACCTTTTTCCGCTCCCAGTGAGATGGACTCAGTCCAGGGATGGCAAGAGTTAATCGAAAATCCTCCCTCCTCTCTGCAGGAAGTGATGACGGAGGAAGGAGAAGTCAGCCAATGGGCAGACGAAACGGCCCCAGAAGAGGAGGGACAACCGTCCTTTAGGGGGTCGACCTGGGAGGAAAAGATGGACTGGAGGAGAAACCCGGAAGAAGCTGCACACCACCTTAACCCATCGGATCAACAGGAGCTGTCGGGAGACCAGAGGTCCGCGGAGGAGACATCGGAAGGTGAAGACAGCAGGGAGGACGTCGAGAGCTGGTGGGAAGACTGCTGGATGCCCCCGGAGGACGCTGTAAAGCCGCCGCAACTCCGTTGCGGCTGATGCTGGGAGTGGTGTGGAGCTGGGCAAGGAGGGAGGGGACGAGGTGTACAAGCGGACCCTACTCAAAGCATTCTCTTACCTGAAGCACTATATTATCCAGAGCACTACCCTACCCTGAGCACTCCCTTTTCTTTGACTCCTGACACAGATGAAATTAAGGTTGTTTTTTGGAGCTGTGAAGGAGTATTTCCTCGAGTACTAAACTGTCATCCAATCCTGAGTCATACCTCACCCCTGAAAGTCGAAAGGGGTGTTTTTTTTCCCTTTGTGTTACCTTGGTAAATACTGTGATAAGGAGACATTTTCAGGACCCTAGTGAAGGGGGGGGGGGGGGGGGGAGTATCCCCAAACTGGCCTTAACCGCACTACCAGAGACAAGGTTCTAGTGTCTGGAATCCTACTAGGGAACGAAGGGTTACTATTTTTGTGTTGTTTTCTTTTTCTTTTGCCCTTGACTCTCACTTTGGGTGTGGTGACGGTAATCGGATAGAATTAGGACGGTCTACTTACCGCTCTTTCTTTTCTTGGAGTTACTCCGGGACGGCAACATCCAGCCCGTGATAACAGACCCTCCTAGGAAGACGGAAGCGCCGTCTGAACAGAACACAACCACCTGACAACTCGCTACCCTTGATAACCAGAAGACCGCCTTTATTTTAAATCCTACTCTCAATAAAACCAATCATTCAACCATCAATCTGGCCTCCTAGTTTTCATTTCCGTCCATCCCTCCGACAATGAGAATGTCCAACAAGGCAATATGCAAGGAGAGACACTGGACTGTGACGGTTGATGACATACTAGCTGACTTTGAGATGTTGGCCTGGCATATGAATTCCACTATTCTAGTGGGCACCTTGCACCAGTCCAAATGACCCTTATTGATGGTAGGTTTAAGACAACCTTTATAGAAAGCTATCCAAATGGTAGCTGTGGAGAGCAGCCTTCAGGCTAAGTCTTGAATGAATGTAAAGTAGCTTGTTTTACCAGTCTATAATATCTTGAATGATAAAATGAAAGTACACCACACAAGGTATATATAATAAAATAAAACATATGTATTTATTCTGAACACAACCCCTCTAGTCTCTTTAGGAGGCTAGAGGCCAAAGTACAACACAAGAACTTTAAATACCACACTGTAAATAGCCCAGCATGCGTTTTGCCTTAGGGACCTCACAAAACAGATACTAAAATAGTGGTGTAAGAACCACGTGAGAGATAGAAGTGAGGCCTAGGACCTGTAGAACTGCAGGGGCAACCAGGAACCACCCAAGGTAGGGACGCAGGAGACCCACGGGGGACGTGTGCAGTGTATAAACACAGCCGCGAATCACCATTGACTTCTATGGAGGAAAAGCAAGTTACAATTCTAAAGATTAAGGACACTTCGGAGTGAACTATGATGGAACCCCTTTAGACTAGACACTTCGAGAATCAAGACCCACGGAGCACCGGAGTACTCGTGTTACCTCACCCAGGGAAGCCGGATGCATAGGTGTCTTTTGGTGTCGGGTTTCGTCGTCGATTCCATTGGAGAGCTGCGAAGAAGTGCTGCAGGCGACCAGAGGAATAGTGTGCGGTGGATCCAAGGGTGGATCGGAGATCTGAAGAACCTGAAAGCAGAGGGGGCAGAGTCTGGGTCACTAGCCAGTGATCATGATGGCGACAGGAAGATGCCAGCCGATGTTTGGTGCTCTAAGGTGAAGTAGGTGCAGGTTGACTCTTCAGCCATGAGGACCACGAGGCGTCGACGACAACCAGGAGCTGGATTCGAGAAGTCCCACAAAGGATTTTGAGTGCTGCAGCGTTGGTATCCGGATTGGACCCAACAAG
The DNA here is from genome assembly GCF_964263255.1 of Lissotriton vulgaris. NCBI lineage: Eukaryota > Metazoa > Chordata > Amphibia > Caudata > Salamandridae > Lissotriton > Lissotriton vulgaris. The sequence continues at coordinate 1,079,368,642 of NC_141694.1, read as the reverse complement.
CCTTGGCAACAACAACCCACGCAAGATGACAAGATTGGCTTCGATGCAGACCAGCAAGGTCTGAGGGACTCACCCTTTGGAGGGAAGTCAAAGCACGTCTGGAGCAACCAGGAATGCTCAAGAAACAAAGGATTGTCCTTCATTGGGGACCCACTAGCCAACAGACTAGGGATCGCAAAGGAGCCTCAAGCTGCGGTGAAGAAAATGGGCCCACGGAACACTTGTGGAGTGTAGGCCTCTCAGCTTCGACGCAAAAGGTGCTCAGGGCAAGGGCAACAAATAGCCCAAAGCACAACTTTGGGAAACTTCTGGAAGTAGGTGCAGTTGCAAAATTGCAGGATGACCAGGAGATCTGGTCCTACATTTCTTGTGTTGGCTGCGGGTCTCAGCTTTGCTAGGATCTCGCGTCGTCCTCAGAGAAGTCAGGAAGTCCATGTCCTGTGTCGCAGAATCTTCGGGATCCGGCGGGAGCCTCAAAAATGCAGACTGGCAAGATGCTCTTAGGATGCCTGTTTGAACAGGGGGGTCACTCCTTGACCTCAAGGGAGAGTTCTTCCGTATTCCAGTCGATATGGAATGTCGAAGGTCCAAGATTTCGTCTTCAGAGTTTCGTCCAGGGTAATCTAAAGTACTAGGGATTGGCTTCCTATACTAATACTTAGTTTAGGGGTTGGACTAACTCTAGGATCCCACCTATGGGAGGACCTGGGGAGGGGGTGGTTACACCCCTTCCCCTTTGTCCAGTTTCACGCCAGAGCTGGGGCAGAGTGCACCAGCAACCAGTTTGAACTGGGAAGTGCATGGAGCATCTTGTGTGCCCCAGGCAGTGTCTCAAAAGCATTTACTGAATGCAACCCACCCAGCCCCAATACACTAAAGCCTGTCTGGGGAGGTGCTGGCACCTCCCTAGACAGGAAACCTATTGTCCAGGCCTCCCCTGCCAGAGTTTCATCCAGCAGCAGGAGGTCAGACTTGTGTCTGTGGCAGCAGCTTCCATTTTGTGATGCTGAGGCTCTTTAAAACTATTACTGGGCATACCAGTATGTATATGTCTTCTCCCTCTAGAAGGGTGGAATGCTACTCCCGCCACCAGAACTGGCGGGGGCAGTATTCCAAAGTGTTTGACACCAAATACAACATGTTTTGATAAAGCCCAACCAAAGTTAGCATTAACCGCGAGGATTATAATGCACTTAAGAGTATATGGTATGGCCATATCACTGAACAGTTATAAGGAAGGGGTTCCGAAAGCTGCAGAGAGGCTCAGCTCATGCTAGGGCACCCTCTCACGCAAAACCAAGCACTCTGCTTTCAGGATTGTCAAGGCCTGCCATAGGAGTGACTTATAGGTTAATATGTGTCTGTTTTAAATGGTGGATATAGGTATACTATATCCCAGTAAGGGGTGCTTACACTACCTTACCCAGGCTGCAAGTGCAGACCTGTGGTGCCATTTTGGAAGGCTTCCCAGGGGTGGCATAATACGTGCTTCAGCCCCTGGTAGGCCTCTGGGGTACCTATGCCCTTGGTACCCAAGGTACCATATACTAGGGTCTCACAAGGTAACTCAGTAACCAATCTGGTATGTACCTAATGTGCATGGAATTAATTTTGAGAGAGAACAGCTAGGCTGTGGTCCTGATTAGCAGGGCCACAGCCAGATTGAAGTAAAAAAAAAACAGTGAAACACAGCAAAAAGTGGGGGTAACCATAGGAAGCAGATCCTACTCTCCTACACTGACCTCAATGGTTCCCAGTTGTTCTCAAAACTGGACCTCAACACCGGCTATCACCAGTTGAGATTAGCAGAGGAAAGCAGGTACATCACCACATTTTCAACGCACCTGGGGCTCAGGCATTTTGGGATATAGTTGGCTGCGGTGATCTTTCAGAACACTGTGAGGGAAGTTCTGTCCGGTCTTCAAGGGGTGCCTAATGTAAGCCATGACATTCTAATACACTCGGCAACACTTGAGGACCATCACCATCGGCTCCAAGCCACCCTCCAATGCCTTGCAGATCATGGGGTGACCCTCCACAAAGAGAAGTGTCAATTCTTCAAAAAGTCAATCGAATTTTTCGGATACGTGTTCAGCCAAGAGGGGGTGAAGGTTGACCCCAGGAAGTCTCAAGCTATCCAGCTTGCTCCTGCACCCACAACAGCTTCAGAAGTTCAGAGTTTCTTAGGCATGGTGACATACTGCGGGAGGTTCATACTCAACCTCGCCACCATTGCAGAACCTCCGCGAAGCTTGACGAAGAAAGACGCCGGATGGAGTTGGGGCCAGGAAGAAGAAGCGTTCAGCAAGGTGAAGTCAGCCCAGCAAGAGAAGACGACCATGGCCTACTTTGACACCACACGGCCAACGGAACTGATAGTGGACGCCAGCCCAGTGGGGCTAGGAGCCCTACTGATGCAGGAAACAGAACCAGCGACGTGGGTCCCTCTGGCATTCACAAGCAAAGCATTGACTGCGACGAAAACCCGATATTCGCACATCGAACAAGAAGCACTTGCCATCAAGTGGGCATGCAACCACTTTCATCTATACATCTGTGGGCACCCGTTCCGCGTGGTAACTGACCATCAGCCGCTGCTCCCTCTGTTTAAAGGTACTGCTCCTCATCCGCCACCCAGAATCGAGAGATGGGCGATCCAGCTTCAACACTATCAACTAGAATTTGTTTATTGACCTGGCGCAAAGAACCCAGCTGACTTCTTGTTGCGCCATCCGGCTGATCCCGCAGAAGGAAACTCAGAACAAGAGAGGCAGATCAATGATTTTGTCAACATGATAACACAGTGAACTGACATGGTCCTCAAAAAAGTATTGGACACATTGCAGAAAGGCTCCTGGGCAGGTTTCCTCCACGACGTCAATGGGTGGAATGAGGCAGACCGAACTTGCTTAAAAAAAAATCTGAAAGTCCCCGAAGAGCTAAGCACCGCAGCAAGTGGCATAGTATTGAGGGGGTCACGCATCGTAATTCCCCTAAGCCTCCAAGAGTGAGCTACTACTCTAGCCCATACTCTAGCACCAAGGCACAAGAAGAATGAAATGCAGGATGAGGGAAAAGATGTGGTTCCCTGGTCTGGAAGAAGCTGTGGACAACTTTGTGCGCAGGTGCCCAGCGCGCCAACCAACTGGAAACCCAGAGTTGCCGGCCCTGGGATAACCGAGGACCCAGCTCCGTCACCCTGGTCATGGGTGAGTCTTGACTTAGGGAGTTTCCCGGACGGTCGGACCACTGCTGTTCTGATCGATGGCTACACAAAATACCCAATTGTGCAAGTACTCCCCTCCACCACATTTGACCACTTACTCCTTGTTAGACCTGGCATCTTTGGCATGGTTTCCCACTATCTTTTAACCTCTACCTCCTGTATTTTTGATGCTGTGCTGGATTTCGTTTTTGCTGGTTTAGATGCTGGTTTAGATGCTTTGGACACTCTGCCACTGCTGACCAGTGCCAGAGTGCAAGTGCTCCCTATGTAAATGGTTATCATGATTGGACATACATGATTGGTATATTTGTATCACCACGAAGTCCCTAGTAAAGTGCACTGGGTGTGCCAGGGCTGGTGATGACAAATGCTACTAGTGGGCCTAAGATTGACGACATTTTTTACAGATCAGATGCAACCATCTAATTCTGAAACCACAGGTCTAAAGAAAAAAATCAAAATGTTGCCCTCCAACCAGTAAGATACCAAAAGAGGTTCTAACCTTTGAGAAAACGATGCTGTCTGCTATTTCAACTGAAGAAAAGAAAAAATCATGTTTCATCAAACAAAACCTTTCAAAAGGACAAAAAGATGCCCTTCAATCGCTTGCCAACAACAAAAATATAATGATCAAACAAGCGGACAAGGGCGGCTCCATTGTCATCTGGGGAGTCGATGCCTATACAACTGAGATCAATAAACAACTCTGTGATAACGGCTGTTACAGAAAATTAGATAAGGATCCCACCCAGGAACTACAAAGAGAACTATTTGCGATTGTAGATCAAGCGTCTGAACAAGGAATTTTAGGCAAAAAAGAAACAGAGTATCTTAAAAATAAACACCCACGCGTACCTCTATTCTACGTGTTACCCAAGGTACACAAAGATGAGAAGCAACCACCTGGGAGACCTATTGTCTCTGGATGCGACTCACTCTTTGAGCCTGTTTCCAAATTCATTGATTTTTTCCTAAAACCTTTTATGACGGAAGTCAAATCTTTCCTACAAGATACCACCGACTTCATCAACAAGCTATGTGATTTACATTTCGAAGAAAATAAGGACTACCTAGTAAGTATGGATATTAGATCTCTATACACCCAGATCCCCCAAGAGGAAGGACTGGAAGTACTTAGAATTTTCCTAAACAAGAGAGAAAGACCAATGAAGGTGCCAACAGAATTTATCCTTGATTTGGCCAAACTTGCCCTTAAAAAGAATTTCTTTAAATTCCAGGAAGATTTTTACTTTCAGACTCGCGGAGTGGCGATGGGCTGCCCCTTCGCCCCTGAACTGGCAGTTCTGCTTATGAGTAAATTTGAGGACAAATTCATCTATGAAAACAACCCTTTTTCACAATGGATAGGAGGGTGGCTCCGATACAAGGATGAAGTCTTTTTTACTTGGTCAGGCACGGAGGAACAACTTTTGGCGTTTCATTAATGGCTTAATAACAGGACGGAAAACATAAAATTTAGTGTACAACACTCCAAATACCGATTGCCTTTTTTAGACGTGGAAATATATTCCACAGATGGAGTTCTGGTCACAACTTTATACAAAAAAGAAACGGACCATAACAAAGCTTTACACTTCTCAAGTTACCATCCGAGAAGTCTCAAAGAAAACCTTCCACTGGGGCAATTTTTGCGTATACACAGAAACTGCACGTTCAAAGATGAATATATGTTTCACGCCAATGCCCTGAGAGAAAGGTTATTATCCCGAGGATATCCAGCCAAATTATTGAAACGTGCTTTAAAAAGAGCGCGGCGGACACCCAGAGAGACCCTTTTGATAAAAAAAGCCAAAAATGACCAAAACAGAATAGTATGTGTATCTACTTTTTGCCCAACATCTAACTGGTTAAAAAGAGACATTTGTAAAAACTGGCACTTGGTCAAGGACTTGGACGGACGTCTGGCAGAAGCGCCGCTAATTGCCTTCAAAAAGGACAAATGTGTGGCAAACCATATAGTCAGAGCTGCAATGCCGAAACAGAAGCCCCAATCTCTGAGAGAATATATGAATCTTCCACCTATTACAGGGCACCATCAATGCGGGACATGTGTATCTTGTTCTCTAACGATTGAAGGAGATCTGTTCCAACACAATGGCATCAGTTGGAGACATTCCAGATTTACGAATTGCAAAACAAAGTTTGTGATTTACGGCATCCTTTGTCCATGCAATAGGCCCTACATAGGAAAAACGAGCCAAGAAGTCAGACAGCGAATAAACCAACATAGATCGCGAATCAAAACATTGGATTGACCATTCACACACAGAAAATTATCTGAAATGGACAGTCATTTCCAAGGTGGATCCGACCCACGAGGAGGTGACCTGGAGGCAAAACTATCTTCTCGGGAAGCGACCCTGATCTTGAAATACAACTCAGCAGTCACAGGACTGAATGAGATGTCTGAATTATATCACCTTTAAAGCCTGTTACCTTATGCCATTTCAATATGCCTTCTACGACATATTCCCAACTGTTTCTGAAGCGACCATGTATTCTGAAATTATTTCATTCTAATTGTTCCGCACCTTCCAAAAAATCAGGACATGCTACGATTTATAAACACATCCTGTCTTGTTTATAAAAAACAAGGTTTAGTGCTAACAAGAGTGTTGCGTGTGCGCATTTACCAATTGAGTACGAAAATCTTCAAGGAACTACAATTCCCGACATTCCGTAGGCAGAAACAAGTCACATAACAAGTGCTGAAATTGCGTGTGCCCCTTTTTACTATTCGAGCACGAAAATCTCAGAGGAACTTCATTTCCCGACATTCCGTAGGCGAAATCACGTCATATAACAAGGGCAGACTTTGACGAACTTCGAAAAGCAACTGCCAATTGGAAGACGCCGCGCTATGGAGAGGAAACTCGCGTCTAACTGAGGTACGTCCTAACGCATGCTGAAACCGCGTACAGGTCTTGCGGCCACTAAAAATAGATGATCCGTCTCGCTTTATAGTACGAACTGTCGGTTACTAGGGACCCCTTAGAACATGTAAGAACTGAATGAAAACCGCCTTTTTTTAAATGACGATAGATTATGACTCGTCCTTCCCTTTTTTGTATCTCATAGGAACCGGGTGCGAACTAACAACCAGAAAGTCGGGATTTGCAACATGTAAAAAGAAGTTTCACTTAAGGTAACGGCTCGACTACAGAGTCAGTCTATTTTTTGCTTAAAGACAACCCCGTACTCTTTAATGAAATACCACAACCTGGTTCTTTTCTACCAACAGCACACGACTGGTTCTACAGTGTATAGAATATCGCCATTTTGAATGTATTGAACTTTGGAAATAGGAGCTTTCTTCTTTCTTTCAAAAAGTTAAAGAAGACAAGGTAATTATTTTAGTCCATGCTGGTCCGTTTTAAGTTGAAGGTTCACCCCAGGAGTGTGGTTAGTAAGGACTGTTGCTTTTTATCTTTTGCAGGAGTGAATCCCCCAAGGTCCTGAGGAGAATCCCCGCTACTAAGGGGTTTCGAAACGTGTCGACCCTTTCTTTTCGTTCAGGCCAATCACATGAGAATGTCATTTGTGATTTTTCGTAGATTGTTTAAAAATGTTGATGGCCTAGTGTTTTGACTGAGATGTTGTTCTCAAAAATAATTGCTGCATAACAATTCCATTAATACCCCACCTTCCAAGAAAATAATAGACTCTTTTGACTCTTGGTGAGGGTATTCACATTCTTTCTTTTTTTCTTTTTCAAAACCCCATATTATTAAATCTGCATGTCTGATTCAGTGAGAAAGATGTTTTATGTATGATTGCTTCACAGAATGTATGTTGGATGATAAAAGAGCTTGTATGATTGAGGTCCATTTTTCTATTGGTTTGACTCTTATCCCTTTGTTGTTACATTTTCTGTTTTTTCTCACACTACCTTTCTAGAGAATAGATTTTAAAATACACGTCCCTCTCCCTTTGTTCTGATTAATTTGATAAGTTTGTCTAAAAATATACAATTATTTATGAAATTTCAAAAATATCAAAATTAAAAAGATTAAAACTGACATATGTTTGTCCTTTGTATGCGGCAATAGTTTGAAGTCGTTGCGCATCTGGAATAGGTTGACTCATATTGCAGTAATGGCATTTTGTTTTGTTTATACTAGTGGACCTGCAGCACTGATTGTGCCACCCACATGAGTAGCCCTAAAATGGTGTCTCAGGCCTGCCACTGCAGTGCCTGTGTGCAGTCTAGGAACTGCTGTGTCCTCCTGGTCAGTGTCCCCACTAACCAGGCCTAACCCTTCCCCTTTTGTGCAAATTAGTCACCCCTATGGAAGGCCCAAGGTACCCCCCTGGGCAGGGTGCAGTGTATATGAAAGGTAGAGCATGTACTGGTGCAGGTGACATGCTCTGGTAGTGGAAGGCAGCCATTTTCGTTTTTCACTATTGTAAGGCTATCTTGCTCCATAGGTTAACATGGGGGATGCTGGCTACAGTGGCTAACAGCATTTCTTCCCATAGGAACAAGATAGGACATAAGAGTCTAGTATCCCTGAACTCAGAATTTAATAACACATCTTTTAGGAAAGGTGGTTTTTAAATCCTGTGTTTGAGAACAGCACTTTTAGAAAGTTGCTGTTCTCTTGTCTGACCCTTCTGTGTGCCTTGGCCTGTTTGTGTATTTACTGTCTGGTTTGAGAGTGACAGGGGCTGGGGATTCCCCAGAAGGTTGGCTGAGTCAGCCCCAGGCTGAATGACTGCATTTGCAACCTGAGTGGTGGGAGGAGTTAGCACCTGGGCCTGAATAGGGCTGTGCCTGCCTGCCACAATGCTGGCTCCACCTCCTGCTGGGCGGCTGACGACCCTGCTCCTCACTCTGAAAGGAAAGGAGAAGCCAGGAAAACAAAGAACTCAAGAAACACCCAGAACTGGTTCAGACCGGGCTCAGGGCCCACATGTACAAAGAGAACAAAGACTTTAAGGGGTATAAGTACAGGACCCCTGACAACAGAAAATTAGATCATCCTGGAATCAAGAAGGAACATCTGCCAAGGAGAAAGCTGAATCTGAAGAAGGACGACTGTCCTGCTGTTGCTCTGCTGGACTGACCTGTTGCTTTGCTGCCAAGGAGAGGGGAAGGACTTGGCTGTTGTGCTGTGTCCCCTGTCTTGAAGGAATCTCCAAGGGCCTGAGAAGAGCTGGCTCCCTCTTCTGAAGTCTCAGGAACAAAAGGACTTCACCCCCAGCTTCCCTGAACTCTGCTGAGAGAGTTCTGTCCTTCCTAGAGTGCTTGATCCAGTTGTGGGGCCTCTGGAAGTTGTACCTGTGCTGGGAAGCTTGAAACTAAGCTGGAGAGACTTTTTGCAATTGAAAAGTTACCGCATCGCTCGCTGCGGAGCGCATCCCCGACAGTGCGAGAAGTTTCCCGCCACTACGAAGGTCGAGGTCGTCCCAGCGCCTGTTGCCGCTGTCAGAGCCGTTGCATCCTTCGTTTGCGGGATGCACCCGATCGGTGCGGGAAGCCTAACGTCGCTGCGAGTGTCGTCGCAGAGCCTGTCGTCGCTGGGTGAGATCGCCGCACTGCTTGCTTGCGGACCGCATCACGTCGCTGCGAGTGTCGTCGAGAGAGAAGATCACCGCTGGTTCGCGCATCGTCGCAACTCCAGAGATCGCCGCATCGTGCCTTTGCGAGAACAAACTTCCTACGTAACCTACGCACCGGAATCCATACAAGTGGCCTTCCTCCCCATACAGACCGGATTTGTCGCAACACGCCCGCTGATGCAGCGGGGATGTCGCATCGCCTCCCCAGGGTCTCAGGAGCAACGCATCGCTTGTTTTCCACCGCACCAGCTTCTGCTTTTGGAACTTTGTCGCAACTAAAGGTACTGTGTCTGAAACATGACGCAACTGTGAACTTTTCACGCAACTGTGGATTATTTTATCGCAACCTAAAGAACTTTTTTATTACAACCGTAAGAACTCTTTTGAAACCATATTCTTGAACTGTGTATGTTGGATTTTTGTCGTTTTGGTCTTGTGTAGTTTAGATTAAATACCTTTATTTTTCTAAACTGTTGTGGAGTCAGTTTGTGGTGTTTTCACTGTGTTACTGTGAGTGTTGGTACAAATACTTTACACATTGCCTCCTGAATAGCCTTGACTGCTCGTGCCAAGCTACCTAGAGGGTGAACAGGGGTTCTCAGAGGGTTTCCTCCTTACACTGACTAGAATCAAGGGTCCCTATTTGGACAGTGGTACCTACCTCTGCCAACTAGAGACCCCCAGTTCTAACACTCCTGATGTTGGAAAAGACTTGCACTATTTGGCTGCGACACTTAGTCAAAACAGATAACAGGACCCCATTCCAAGGCAGCGAGTTCAAGGAATTCCTAATCCAGCTAGGAGTAAAACATCATCGCATCACTTCGCAATGGCCCCAGGCCAAAGGAGAGGCTGAACAATTCATGCGGACCCTAAACAAAGTCTTAGGCATATCGGTGGCCGAACAGTCAGACCCGGAAATCGCCCTCCAGAAGTTTCTGCTGCAGTACCGGAGCACTCCTCACTGCACAACCCAGAGGTCCCCATTGTCGCTGAGCTATCTGGACACCGACGTGACATCATCCCGGTGGCTGAGAACTGGGAGCCAGAGCCATACAATCCCGCAGACATTCAATCCCGAAGGTCAGCGACCAACCAGAAGGCCAGTAAGGGGCAAAGAGCACGACCACGGATGATAGTGCCTGGATGTGCCGTCCTGGTGAGAAGCCGTCGGAGTGGAGGAAAATTCTGCATGCCCTATGAGCCAGGGTTGTGGATCATTAGGACAATCAGGGGAACTGCTGTCGGCTGAAAAGAACGGAGAAGTCATTAACCGAAACGTTTCATGGCTCAAAAGAGTCTTCGCTCCGGAAGGCAGAAGGATAAGGCCCAAGTCGTCTTCAGCAGCGGGATGGCGTAGGAAAATGCTGGCCCAAGCCCCGCTGATGATCAAGCGCCAAATTCAGCAGCGCCAGAGTTACCGCCCGACATGGGGTTGAGAGGTTTGCCCAGTGAAATAGATGCAGCCATGCCGGAGAGGAGTCTAACCACCTGTCAACGTCATTACGGCCTGAGGCCAAATCCAAAGCCGAACCAAAGACTTGCTGATTTTGTGTGCTAACTAATCTCTAGTCTAGTTTTGTTTTGAACTGATTTGGGATGGGATGTAGCGGTCTAGTTGCTCACTGCTTGCCACCTCTAAGACCCCTACCCGGAAGCACACCCATACATTGTACCACCTTCTGGCCAGGCGTGGCCAGAGGGCTTAAATAAACGGCCCGGGGTCGCTCGGGGTTATTGCAGCGCGCAGGCCTCCACCATGGCGCAACCCCAAGAGCAATAGGGCGGCATCACAACAGGTATGATCACTAGGAAGGTCAAGATCTGCATTTTGGAACATAAGAGCACTATTCGCAGCAGAAAAACGATCACCAAACTTACCACACATTTTCAAGAAATGGGGCCTAATGCCATTGAATTTACATGTGCAAACTGAACTGGGGTGGCGTGGTGAGCAAAAAAACGATGGATTTAGGCCCAGATCTCTGTACAGGGGTGAATGTATGACATTGTTCTGCATTCTGTCCATCAACTGTTTTTGCAATTGAATTTACAGGGTCAGCAACTATCTCCTAAACCAATTGTGAACATGTCACAATTCTTCAGAAAGGAGCAACATTGGGTTTACAGATTAAAGATTGACAGTGTAGGCCTCAATGATGAGATTGCTTGGTTTAGTTTATCCCGTTCGTTATAGATCATTTTTAACATTAGGACATCTCATCCTAGGTCTGTGCAAACTGCCTGTTACATCTAGTGCTACTTGAATTTTATTTCGTTACACGCTGTGCAGCCACCATGGTGGGAATACTCTATTTGGTCCAATTTTTTTTCTTGCACATATCAGTCACATCATACATTCACAATGGAGGAATAGTTCCGCATATTCATGAACATTATCGGATACTGTGCCTCGTTAAACTGCGCTTGAGTTTTTGAATTCTGCTTTTTCACCAGAGGCCTCTTTCCCGCAGAAAATACATCACTGGGCCAGCATCGCTACATTTCCCATAGTACATGCAGTACATTAGACGCTTATTTTCTCCAACATATAGTCCATCCTTCATGGCGGGACTCTACTCGCGTCACCATCTGGTGGGCATTGCTCATTCACACACACAAAGAGAAAAGGCAGTGCTCCTTTCATAGTGAGCACCTTTCCTGGGCACGACTTCGCTGCCGCGAGAATCCTCCAAACAGGTATGGGTTTGTGTCTGTCCTTGTCCTGGTTTTCAGACGTTTTGATGCCAGATTACCTCCACTAGAGAACCATGCGTCTCCCCTCTGTTTACTTACATTTGTGCTTCGCGTTCGTGGGTAATTTCATTTCCAGATAGTGCTACTGCTGATCTCAATACTTCGCTGCCCGGCAGCCTAGAGTTCAGAGCGGGTACTTTGTGACTCCTAAACCTGACCAGTTGTTTTTCATACTGTTTTTTTTATACTGTTTTTTATACTGTTGGATAAACACCCTTTACTGTCGCCCTCACTCTTGGTAACGTGACAATTAGGTGTGCTCTGGCCACAGAGCCAATAAGCAGGCAATTGTATAGATTAAAGTGGCATCAGCTGTATCACTGTAGTATTGATACACTCTCACCCATGCACACCTTAAAACTTATTTTTCTGCTTCTAAGTCAACTTTGTACTCTGTGTTGTTTATGACTATGTAAAGCAATCATATTTTATCACCACTCTTGTTTCTATACAGGAACTGGATGTCACCGAGTTTTGCGTGCCGAGCTTTAAGTTGTCATTCATTAGCTTACCGGAGATTTCGGGTAGATCACTACCATAATTTTTTGATGGTTTGATTAATTGTTCTGTCTTATGTTGCACTAAGACATGAACAATTAAAGTTATAGATTTAAATTATACTTTTGAGTGTATGCTAATTAGTAGTTCTGTGTTTTTCATTCTTAACACTTTGTCTCTTTCCAGGGAGCATGCTGACCAGTACAAACAACGCTTGAGTATTCATCCACTCCTACTACTGGTTGTATATACCTTACACTAACTTAATTTGGTATTGCAATTGAATGCAGCGTAAACTCACCGTAAATGTTCATATGTATGAATGCAACTTTTTATAGGGTGCACATATGGGCAAGGGCATAAAGGCGCTAATGAATAGTCATGGTAGAGGGACCTGGCAAAGAGATTGGCATGGTGTTTTAGGTAGACTACTAAGCCTTATTGTAGGATAGCCAGGTTTTCAGCACACTTCTGAAGGGAGTATGAGTTCTCAGCAAGGTAAGGTGAAGGGGGGAAGAGTTTCAAAGCTTAGCCGCCGCAACGAAAAAGTCTCTGTCTCTCCATCTAGTTTTACGGAATCTGGGGACAACGACCCAGTTACAGTCAGTCAAGCAAAGTTTCCGTGTGGGAAAATGTCAATAACATGGTTCTTATTCGTTCCAGACTTGATTCGTATAAGGCTTAGTGAGCAATGCATAGCACCTTAAAAATAATGCGCTTTTTACAGGAAGCCAGTGGAGTTGGAGTAGTCCTTTTAAGACGGACTGATGTTTGGGGTGTCTAAGGTCAGTCTTGCTGTTGCATTCTGTACCAGTTGCAGCTTTGTGTGTGCTGTTTTATTGCTGTCAAGATAGAGCATATTAAAATAGTCTAGTCTCAACAAAATCAGTGCCAGGGCTACTTGGTTGTGTGCTGCTAGAGGAAAGAAAGGAAAGATCTTCCACAGCATTCTGATGGTCCAGATGGTTAAGCGCTATTGCATGGTCCAGGATTACTCGCAGATGTTTTGCATATTGAGTGAGGGAGGGAAGAGCACCCAGCATTTTTGGCCAACAGCTGCAGTCCCATAAGGTTAGTTTACTTTTAAAGATCAGGAACTTTGTCTTTTCACCATTAAGATTGAGACAGTTCTTGCTCATCCATGTGGCTACTGTTTTCATGTAATTGTTGAAGTTAACCACGGTGGCCTCTGTGTCTTTTGTAATGGATATGATTATTTGAGTGACACTGCATGAAGACCAAAGGAACGTATCAACTTGGCCAGGAGGGAGACAGAGATTGAACAGTGTGGGACTCAGGGATGTGCCCAGAGGTATAACGCATGGCAAAAAGAATAACTCTGATTTAAAGTGATTAACAATCACTGTCTCCGATCTATCGTTGAGAAAGGAAGTGAGCAGTTTAAATGTTGACCCTTCAAGCCCTCATTTCTGAAGTTGAATGGGAGGGATGGTATCCACAGCTGTGCATAGATCCAAGAGGATCAGTGCCTGCCCTGCGTCAACTAGACATCTGATACGGTCAGTTGCTGAAAATAGGGCGGTTTCTGTTCTGTGGTTGCTTCTGAAGCTAAATTGTGAGGCATCCAGCAGTCCTGGTTTCTTTGCATGGGCGTTGTGCTGTTTCCCCTGACACTTAGCTGGAGGGGGGGGGGGGATGAGGGGGGGGGGGGGAAATCAAAGAAATGGGCTGTTAATGTTTCAGGTCGTTGTGGTTTAGGGTAGACTTTTTTAACAATGGCTTAACAGCAGCCTCTTTTCATAATTGTTAACATCCTGAGGTGATTGCTTTTTTCATTTTGGACATTAGTGGAGGGGCTGTGGTCTTAACTGGCAGCTGTAATATTTTAGGGGAGCACAGTTCAAAGGTCAATCCCGATTTTATACGCAAGAAATGTGACTCCAGTACTTTGCGTCTTTTTAGTGGGAAATGCGAAAGCATTGCTGGATGTTTCTTCTCTTTCGCAGTAGTCTCTCCAAAGGTCAGTTCGCACTGAACAGTAGACTGTGAGTTTAAGACTTCAGCAGCTAGATTCATGAAAGGAAATTGCGCTCGCAAAGGGCCAGATTCTGAGAATCTGGCCCTTTGCGAGCGCAATTTTTGCATTTGCGATTCATCATCCCAAATGCAAAAATCGCTATTTGCGAAATCGCATATTTGCGAGGAATTGCATTTAAGGAATATCTATTAGAGATTCCTTAAATGCAATTCATTAACCAATTTTAAATTGCGAATTCGCAATATTTGGCCGCTATATACCACGAAGTCTGACTTCGTGGTAAATAGCGAAAAAATAGAAAAATGCACTTTAGTGCATTTTTCTCTGTTGCATGTTACACACACACACATGTCCTTTAGACATGTGTGTGCGCAACACCTGTGTAAATTTGCATTTCAGGGGTGCTACAGGGTGTCCTTTGGACACCCCTGGCACCCTTGAAATCGCTATCTTATTTGCGATTAGCAAATTGCTAATCGCAAATAAGGAATACTCACCATTCATTCCTATGGGCCTTTAGCCCATAGGAATGAATGGGGAGTTATTCCTTATTTGCGATTAGCAATTTGCTAATCTCAAATAAGGAATGTGTAGGAATCGCAATTTATTTAGCGATTCCTACATGAATCCCGTTTTGCAAGTCCTTAATAGAGATTCCTTAATAATCGCTATTAAGGACTCGTAATACGGCTCTTTGATTAATCTAGCTGCGGGTTCTGTATAGTTCTTAAGGATTTTACATTGAAAGAACGCTGCCTGTTTGTCGCAGAGTTCTTGGGAGCCCTCTATGTCCGCAAGAACAGAGGGAGCGGAGAGTAAATTAATTATTTAAAAGGTTCTCTTGAGGAGCTAGTGGCTCAGTGGCGAGCAGCATGGATCTGGGTTGGTGGGGATAAGGAGTTACAATTGTAAAAAAAAGAGAAATTCACATATCTTCTCACCACTCTGACCCATTTCGTCTCTCCTCTGTCGAACAGGAAGCAGTCAGGCTCCATTGAGCCAATCACAATGCTGCATGCAATGCAGCATTGCGATTGGCTCCCCTAAACCAATCACAACGCTGCAATGCAGCGTTATGATTGATCTGAGTATCGCTGTTAGGTACTCAGACGACAGGGGGCCTGGGAATGTTCTCCATGCAGGCTGTAATGCAGCCTGCATGGAGAACATGCTAAAGTGCGAGAAGGCTCAGTCAAATCATCATGCACACGTTAGTATGCCCACCAGCGCTCCCCTGCTCTGTCAGCAGAGCAGCCCCGCCCTCATGCTGCCACATTTTATTTGTACTTTCTTTTACTGATGCACAGCAGCAGTGGGACTACGCTCCTCTGCCTTAGCGGAGGAGCTGTCACTGTAGTGGCTTCAATTGTTTTGAAGAAGGAGTGGAATTTTTCGTACTCAATTTCTATTTTTTAATCTTGTAAAGCTGCTCTGTGAGAGATTTGTTTCCTGCTCCCCATATTCTTTCCGTCAGGCACATTTGTGGCTTCGACAGACCTCCCTTAGCAGTCTTGGCCTTCTGGAAGCCACAGCGCTGTGGGCAGCCTCCTCCGATTTCTCGATTCTCTAATGGGTGCGAACATGTACCACCAGACCTAGCTAGGCTGAAAACTCAGCGACAGCCAGGTTCACAAACTCATAGTCAAGGAGTTGCCTGTCTCTGAGGGCCTTGGAAATACATGCATGTGCATATACACAGCTATGCTTTACTTTCTACTGCCAGATTCTGGAGTGGGAGAATAGCAGATGAGTCACTCATTCTCACTCACTCAGACCACTCATTCTTGTCTGTTGGGGTCCGTCCAAAATGCCACTGTGGACATGTCACCAGGTAGCAAGGATTATGATGACTGGAAGAAGTGAAAGGGTGTTGTGGAAAATCTACTTGTTCGCTGCAAATATTTGCAGTTTTCACTATATCTCTGCAATGTTGAAAGATGAAAAATTAGCATGTCACCATAAAGACTCTTTCTATTGGGCACCGGGAGGTGATATTTGTCTTGGACACCCACCACAAAAGTATCTGAAAACGTTTTAAGAGAGCATTCATCATGGTGACTGATTATATCGCAGCTCTAGATTATTAAACCAGTTCAGTAAAATCTGTATTAGTTTACAATAAAAGAACAATTGTTACTTACCTGTAAACAGGTGGTTCTCCAGTATTGGTGTCTTTCATAGATTCACATGCTTGAATATTCCCCATCGTCGGATGGGAGTCCCACGGTAAATAAAATAGCAATAATATGCATATATAAATATATATGTAACAACATAAAACCTGAAATATGGATCAGAAAAGGGCATAACCTGCCTACACATATTTCTACATAGGAATGCATGGTAAAGGAAAAAACCATTTGCAGTCTATCCCTGTCATTGTGTTGGTCCAAACTGCAGCCAATCAGGCGACAGCAACCTTCTAGAACCTTCTCCTCAGAGCTCAGCACCTCAGATTTTCGTAGCACAAGAGTGACTCAAGAGTCTATGAGGAGAAGAGAGCCTCTGAGGGGAGGAGAGAGGGTCGCATGTGAATCTTTGAAAGACACCAATACTGGAGAACCACCTGTTTACAGGTAAGTAACAATTGTTCTTCTCCAGTAATAGGGTGTCTTTCATAGATTCACATGCTTGAATATAGAATAGATAGCAATAGCACCAAAGAAAAAGTTTCCAAAGTTACAAAGCATATAAAAGACTGAAATCATATGTATGGATTACATATATACAGTAAACAGTCAATAAATACTTGGAAACTAAAAGGAGGAGGGTAGAACAGAGGCTCACCTTATTGTAATAGATTGCGAAGCACAGCTTGTCCTACTGCAGTAACCGCGTCATTCATGGCACCCAGACAGTAATGTCTTGTGAACGTGTGCCTGCTGGACCACGTGGCTGCTCTGCAAATTTGATGCAGCGGGACACCGGCAAATAAGGCAGTAGAGGACGCAATTGATCTGGTTGAATGAGCCCTCACAGCAGAATGCAGATGCTTACCCGCCTTTTGATGGCAGAAAGCAATCGCCAAAGACACCCAACGGGCTATAGTAGGTTTGGTAACTGGACGCCCCTTGTGAAAATGTCCATAAGCCACAAAAAGTTGGTCAGATTTGCGGAACTGAGCCGTTCTGCTGATGTAGAACTTCAAGCACCGTTTAATGTCCAAGGAGTGCAAGCGTTGTTCCGCAGGAGACTGTGGGTTAGCAAAGAATGTCTTCAGAATAACAGGTTCATTGATGTGGAAATCTGAAGGTACTTTAGGTAGAAAAGTAGGGTTAGTGCGAAGCACCACACCATCTGATTGAAACTGAAGAAATGGTGGATTGATTGTAAATGCATGAATGTCACTTACTCGACGAGAAGACGTTAATGCAAGGAGAAGAGCAACCTTCCAGGTGAGATACTGGAGGTCAGCTCTATGTATTGGCTCAAATGGCGTCTTCATTAATTGCGTTAAGACAATGTTAAGGCGCCAAGCAGGAGGAGGGCGCCGAATTGGTGGAAATGTACGAAACAGTCCTTTGAAAAATTGACGTATTATCCTAGAGGAACAAAGGGAGGTGGAGCCATCTTGGCGGAAGCGTGAAATTGCCGCCAGAAAAACTCTTAAAGTGGCATGAGACAATCCTGACTGAGCCAATTGTAAGAAGAAAGGAAGAAGCTGTGTCGGTGTTGCACAAATGGGATGAATACCGGCAGCAGCACACCAATGGCAGAATTGTTTCCATTTCAACTTGTAAGTCTTTATAGTTGAAGGAGCTCTGGCCTGAGCAAGGACGTCTCGACATTCTTGAGTAATGGCTAGATGTTCAAATTCGCAGTGTTCAGGTTCCAGGCTGATAAGCTCAGAGAAGAGGGGCCCGGATGATAAATTAGACCCCTGTCCATGGAAAGAAGATCCATCCGAAGATGTAAAAGGATGGGCTCGCACTGGGACAGAAGAAGCAACTCCGAGAACCATGCTTGTCGTGGCCACCTGGGAGCAATGAGAAGGACGTGACAGGGTTCTCTCCTGATCTTCCAGAGCACCCGAGGTACTAGAGGGAGCGGTGGAAAGGCGTAAGCAAAGAGATTTGACCAGTTCATCAAAAGGGCAATGCCCGGTGACCCTTTGTGGGGATGCCAACTTGCGTAATCTGGGCATTTCCGGTTCTCCGGCGTGGCAAGGAGATCCAGTGCCGGGCGACCCCAGTGACGAAAGATCATTTCGAGTGTTGGTTGATGAAGCGCCCACTCGTGGGTTGATGATCGGGACCTGCTTAGGGAATCCGCCAAGATGTTGGACAAGCCTGGGAGATGAACTGCGGTGATCGTGATCTGGTGCTTGAGTGACCAGTGCCAAATTGCTTGCGCCAGTCGAGACAGTACCGGAGATTTCGTTCCGCCCGCTTGTTTATGTAGTGCATGCAGGTTGTGTTGTCTGTCTGTATAAGGACAGACTCTCCTTGCAGCACGGGTAGAAACGTCTTGAGCGCTAGAAAAATAGCCATGAGTTCCAATTTGTTGATGTGCCAGGTCTTTTGATGTAAAGTCCATTTTCCTTTTATGGACAGGTCTTGGAGGTGTGCCCCCCATCTCTCCAGAGATGCGTCCGTTGTGAGTGTAAGATCTGGCATGAGTGATAGGAATGACATGCCTGCTGCAAGATGTAATGGCTGTGCCCACCATTTGAGCGCCGCTTTCATGCGAGTCGTGACACAGATTAGATCGTTGAAGGATCCGTTGACTTGACGCCACTGACAGTCTAATTCTTCTTGAATAGGACGCGCCCGTAGTCTGCAATGTGGGATGAGAGCGATGCACGATGATGCCATCCCTAGAAATGACTTCAGTAGTCGAACTGAAACGTACTGTTTTGACAGTAGAAGAAACACTAGGCGCAGAAATGCTGATTGCCTTGGTTATAGGAGCGGTACTGATTGCTTCCTCCTCGAAAATTGGAATTGGTGCCTCGTCTTCGAGCACCCCAAAAGGGCTGCTTCTTAAACTGAAGAGTTCCTAAGGCACGTGCAGTGTCCGTGTCCTTTTTAATAGATTGTAACACTTCGTCAATGTGTGCTCCAAAAAGTGATTCGCCATCATATGGCATATCAAGAATTTTTGCTTGAACTTCCTGACGGAAGGAGGTCGAGCGCAACCAACCTTGCCTACGTAAGACAGCCGCTCCAGTGAGCTGCCAAAATCCAGTGCAGGCCACATCTACAGCACAATCAATCAATTCTTCAGATGTTCTTTCTCCCTCCTGAAGAAGCTGTAAAGCTTCCGCCTTGGAAGCATCCAGAAGCAATGCCACATAGGCGGACATATCTGCCCAAGCTTGACGGTCATAACCACCCAAGATGGCCATAGCATTAGCCACCCTCACAGTAGTGGAAGACATCAATGAAAACTTGCACCCTAGAGCATCCAGGCGACGGCCCTCCCGGTCCGGAGGAGCTGTAATAGTAGATGCAGGATTCCGGGATCCCTTCTGAGCTGCCTGTGTAACAACCAAATCTGGCTTAGGCTGGCCAATGAGGCATGCTGGAGATCCGACTGGCGCCTTATACTTCTTTTCCAACCGTGGCAATTGGGCCGCAAAGAATTTGGCATCTGTCATTAATCCACGCGTGAACCCCCTGTTGAACTGTTCTCTTGCACAGGGTGTGGTTCCCCAGTCCTGGAAGCAGGCAATGATCATTCCCCTGCTTAAAAAGCCTGGTCTGGATGTGGAGGTGTTAGCGAATTATAGACCTATCTCGCTCCTGCCGGCTTTTGCGAAGGTCATTGAAAAGCACGTGCATAAGGTGCTTGCCGATTACCTGGAGTCCCACGACCTACTGCACCCTACCCAGTCGGGTTTCTGCGCCAATCTTAGCACCGAAACAGCTCTCCTGGAAGTCTCGGAGGCGATAAAGGAGGTGCTGGATTCGGGCGGGAGAGCGATGCTGGTGATGTTAGATCTGTCGGCGGCCTTTGACACCGTCCCTCATGAGGGTCTGCTTGCTAGACTCTCAGAGATTGGTCTTCGAGGGACGGTGCTCCAGTGGTTTCGATCTTTCCTGGCAGGCCGTCGACAAACGGTCTGGGCTTCTGCTTGCTCCGCCGAGATGTCGCCATTGGGTGTCGGAGTTCCTCAGGGCTCTGTTCTGAGCCCAACTCTATTTAACATCTTCATGACCCCTCTGGCGGCACTGGCGGAGTCCTTCGGGGCCCAGATCGTTTCCTACGCCGATGACACCCAGCTCCTCTTCACCTGTGAGAGGGGTGCGGACTTCGATGGAGGTAGGATCCAGGGTTGCCTTGAGGCTGTGTTTCAGTGGTTCCATCATAACAGCCTCAAGTGGAACTCGGATAAATCCGAGGTCCTCTTTTTTGGGTGCAGTTCGGACCCGGACTGGAAAGTGTGGTGGCCTGAGAACATGTTTCCACCAGCAAGTTCGTCCCAGGTGGCTAAAAACCTTGGGATTAAGATCGACAATGGCCTCACACTACGCTCGCAGGTAATCGGTCTCACTGGCACCTGCTTTGGCCTACTCCGGATGCTTCGCAAGTTCCTTCCCCTGCTATCGGAGGAACACAGGAAGATCACGGTGCAGGCGATTATAGGCTCGAGAATTGACTATTCCAACGTCCTCTATCTCGGCCTGCCAGAATACCTGCTCCAACGGTTACAGGTTGTCCAGAATTCGGCAGCACGTGCCATCTTTGGACTATCTCGCCGTGCCAGAGCCTCTGGCCTCCTGGAGGCTTTGCACTGGCTTCCTGTCCGGAAGCGGATAATTTTTAAGACTCTCACCCTGGCACACAAAGCCTTGCACGCCTCCGGAGCAAAATATCTTCAGAAAAGGCTGACCTTTTACCTTCCTGCCAGGTCGCTTAGGTCTGAAGCCTTGTCTCTTGCTGTGGTGCCCCGCGTGAAGAGAGCTCGCATCGGTGGCCGCTCTTTTAAATTACTAGCGCCTCAGTTGTGGAATAAACTGCCTGTGTCCCTGCGCAGCACTCCTAACCTGTTGGCCTTTAGGAAGGGGCTTAAAACCTGGCTTTTCACCTCTTAGTTTCGGGCCCTATTAGGTTTCCTTTTTTCTCTGTTTTTTATTTACTTTCCCTGTTGTGTTATGAGATTAGTGTGCAATTCAAAGCGTCGGGACACTCTTTCGAGTAGCCGCACGCTATATAAAACCCTTGTATAACATAACATAACATAACATCTTCATGAGTTTCACCCCTTCTGCCCAGATGAAATCTATAATTGGAACAGTATGAATCTGTTTGTTTCCTCTATGATTTCAAGAGCCAACCATTCAATCTTCCTCTCTTTTCACTCGTGGCAGCTTAATACGCTGAGCCGCTCTATCCATCAATTTATGGAAGCTTGCAATATCCACCGGTGGGGAATCCCCCGGCGTCACTTGAGATGGGGATGGTGTCTGTGCCCGATATTCGTCCCACTCCGCCATCTGATCATCACCATCCACATCCGTAACCTCTCCATCTTCTCGCTCCGGAGGGTTCTCCTCGTCCTCATCAGGATACACAGTAGCGTGTACTTGAATTGATGTGTGTCTCTGAATGGTAGCAGGCGGTGGAGGTACTGAAGGAACAGCTGGCGGTTCCGTGATAGGGGTCAAGACTGATGGAACTGTAGCTACCTGTGTTGATGGTGGGAAATGACGATTATAGTCGTCCAACATAGTTTGGAGGTTTGAAATCAGCGATAAAGGCAACATCGCAGCCGGCATTTGAGTCTGAACCTCATCATGTTGGCTATACTGCTCCTCCTTATCATTACTGAACTCCTGACACTTTATAATTAAGTCTGATGGACTTCGAGCTTCAGTAAAAGCTTCATGCACGTCCTCTTCAGACTCTTGATCCAAGTCTGTTGCAAACAAAGGAGAGGGTGGTAATGCCACACTACTTTCAGGAAAGGTTGTAACCTTATCCGACTTGCTGGAAGACAGTGGCAGCAAAGGTAGCGAGGCAAAAGTAGACGGTTCTGTCTTTTCTACAGTTTTAGACTCCTTCGTCGATGGTAATCCTTCCGTCGACGGTGCTGTTGGAGACATAGACAATGCTGCGGTCTTCTTTGATGAAACAGTCGTCGACGAAGACTTAGTCGACGAGGCTGTCGTCGACGGTGACATCGTCGACGGCACTGGTGCCGACGATGGAACCTTTGTCGACGTATATGTCGACAGAACCTTTGTTTTCATCTTCTTCGTCGACAGGGCGCTCGTCGACGGAACACTCGTCGACGGAACACTCGTCGAAGGCGTCGACGAAACCAATGTCTTCAAACTCTTCGCCGACGACAATCGAACCGTCGACGGCGGAGGTTTCTTCGTCGACGACAATGAAATAGGGATAAATCGACTACACAGTCTTTGAACTGAGAATTACCTTCTTCGACGATGAGGACGTCGATGAAAGGGCCGTAGACGATCCAGATGCAAGCGTCGTCGTGACCGTCGTCGTCTATTTCGAACCAGAGACAGCAAATTTCGTCGACGGAGATGTAGACGACACCGTCGTCGACGGAAAATCAGTTTTCTTCACAGACAAACTTGAGGAAGATGCAGCAGGAGCCTGAGAGCCAGATCTCGTGGGCACAGAAGTGGTAGGGTGAAGACACCGCAGGGGCCAAGGAAAGAGACATTCTCCTTTTCTTTAAATATGGAGAAGGCAACTCCTGCACACTACCATGCTTGCAGGCTGCTTGGGAATGGCCAGAAACAAGACTTTCAGCATCAGAAAGTACATTATCTTTATCCTTTAGTCTT
The DNA here is from genome assembly GCF_964263255.1 of Lissotriton vulgaris. Taxonomy (NCBI): domain Eukaryota; kingdom Metazoa; phylum Chordata; class Amphibia; order Caudata; family Salamandridae; genus Lissotriton; species Lissotriton vulgaris. The sequence continues at coordinate 1,079,345,817 of NC_141694.1, read as the reverse complement.
TGAAGCCAGATGAGTAAACGGCCTTTCCTGTCCTTTAAAGTCTTTGTGGAGAAAGTTCTACAGAACTTACAGCTCCCCACCTCATGGTCCGGGTAAAGACAGTAAATACACTTACTGTGTGGGTCCTCAGAAAAAAGTCTCAGCTTTCCACAGGATGAACAAACTCTGAAAAGAGACTTCTTACTTGTAGACATGTTTGTTGAACCAGGAAACACCTGAAGAAAAGAGAAAACTGAGCAGAGCTCAGGGAGACTCCCTTACACACGACGTGCGGTAGAAAATCTGAGATGCTGAGCTCTGAGGAGAAGGTTCTAGAGGGTTGCTGTCGCCTGATTGGCTGCAGTTTGGACCAACATAATGACAGGGATAGACTGCAAATGGTTTTTTCCTTTCCCATGCATTCCTATGTAGAAATATGTGTAGGCAGGTTATGCCCTTTTCTGATCCATATTTCAGGTTTTATGTTGTTACATATATATTTATATATGCATATTATTGCTATTTTATTTACCGTGGGACTCCCACTCCGACGACAGGGAATATTCAAGCATGTGAATCTATGAAAGACACCCTAATACTGGAGAAAAATAACTCTTTACATCCAGATATCAAGCATGTCCAATGATAACATTAATAACGAAAAAAGCAAAATAATTCATAAACTTGCATGTAGCCAGAATATTAATCAAAATTCTCTTAAACATTTTTCAAATGTTTCTGGACTGCCAGATTTAACCAGCAATTACTAGTTACATTTGAGGTGTTTTTAAATGCTCTAAAACTGTCAGGTGTGCTCTGCATAAAATCTAACTTCATAAGCAGCGGTTTAACTTAGAGAACTCTCGGAGCACAATAGCACTTACAAAAGAACATAACGTGTAAAGTGAATTGAGTGGAAAAAAAGGTCACAAGGACACGTAATGCTGCTTAGAGATTGGAACGTGAAAATGGACTGTATTAATAGAGAACTGAACAATACAAATCTGTGTTGAACATTCTTCACCCTTTGAAGATACGGTTGAAACCCATCCTTAATTAATGAAAGTGAGTGTGAAAGAAATGCCATTTTAAGAGACGCCTGCTTTGGTCGCCTCTACAAAACAACCTAGTAAATAAACGTTTAATATACCCTTTAGTTCTATCCTTCATGGATTCAGGTCTGCAAAACATTCAGGTCCACCAAGATTCTCACAAGGCTTCTTAATATAACTGAGCCAAGGAATGTGGAGTCCAGAGACAGGCAATCAGGAAAAAAAACCTATCTGTTAAAAGATTTCTCCAGTTTAGACAAAATTGAATGCCATAATAATAGTGAGCAAAGTCTATTGAGATCTTCAGAGTAGGTCCATATGGCAAATACTAGTCAAACACCTCTTAGGTGCATCCAGCAATGACCTAAACCAAGCATGTTCAGACCTTTGTAAATTCTTTACATTGGTATATCCCCAAACAACTTGTAAGAGACTGAAGTATTAGTTGAGAAGGGTGAGTACCTACCTCAAATTAATAATCAGCCTCTTTTTCAGGGTGAATCCCAACAGTCACTTAAAAAAACCAATGCTTAACCCTCTGGTAGCTCCGCACAAAGCAGTCAAGCTTAACTTATAGGCAGTGCGAAAGTAATTATTCTTTACTCAAACAGTACTAAAGTGAAAACATAATACAAGAAAATCCAAACCTAATTTAGAAAAATAGAACAAGTGTTAATAAATAAAGTTATAGTGATGGTGATGGTGATAGCGGGTCTGAGAGAGGTAAGGGGAAACGGTCAGCAAATGTTGGGGTAGCTGATGGATGTATAAAAATGTTGTCCTGGAATGTGGCCGGGATGAAACATAAATTGCTCTTGCCTGAGTGGAGCTCCTTTAAGGCAATGCACGACATCTGCTTGATGCAGGAAACCTGGGCTTTGGAGGACAGTGTAAGTCCCGGTTATGCAACCTTTGACATTCTGGCAACAACCAGGGGCAGGGGGAGACCATCGGGTGGCTTATCAATATGGGTGGGCACACACTTGGGAGTTCAAGCTGTCCAAATACCAACTAATTTCCTAGATGTTCAGTGTGTACTTTTAACCCCATAAAATATGCCCCAGGTGGCCATATTAAATATTTACTTAAGGCCAGTCAAATATGGGCAGGAATCTGACACAATTGATGTATTAAAACACTTTATCCAGGCACTCGATCCTTTGATCGCAATAGTGCTTGGAGGTGACTTCAATTGTCAGTTTGAGCCCCTTGTTAGTATAGAGTTGGGTTAACAGGATGAGGAGGACCTGTTTTGGCATGTTCATGATCCACAGATCCCCCCCCCCCGTCAGGGCATGGACCCCGTTGGTCCTCCAAATTAAATCACTCTCCCTTTCAACATCTCTGTGGGTGTGTAATGGGAGGCTGGAACCGGACAGACCGAGGTCAGCTACGTTTAACAGACTACAGCAAACCTCAACCATTGACTATATAATGATGGAGGTTAAATACTGGGACAGACTGCTGGAATTCAGGGTTCTCCCAAGACAAGACAGTGACCACAATGCCCTTGTCCTAACACTTAAGCCAGGGAGTTTTGGGCTGACAAATCCTGGACCCAAACTTAATTCTGAACCCCTGCCTCTTATGATATCCAACAATAGGCGCAGGGTTAAATGGCCCTATTTCCAGGACTCCCCACCAAACCTGCTGAAATTTATCAGATAGTTATACCTCCGATTTCTGAGATGGAGGATCTGGGTCCCCAGGGCAGAGCTGTGGAAATCCACGAGCAGTTGGCTGTAGCGCTAGTGGATGTGTTTTGCCCTGTGAGTGGGAACAAATCCCTGCGGGTCAAGGCACATCCCCGGTATGGCGCCTCCTGCAGGTAAGCAAAAAAAGACCTGCTCGTGCAATCGAAAACTAATGACAGAGCAGGAATTAGGATTTCACGATTGCTCTACAAAAAGGCAATCATTAGGGGAAAGAGGGATTGGGAGGAGACTAGGTGGGAGGAGCTTAGATCAGCATTCTCATGTAAGGACTAAGTCATTTTGGGCTCTTGTTGCCTCAGGCGTGAGTGGGGGAAGTTCGGCTCTATCACCGAATATAGCACCCTCAGTGTGGGAAGCACACTTTGGAGCACTATATGCCGACTTGGATTTAGAGTCCGCGCCCTTCTCGGGTCTCAAACCCTGTCAGGAGTACAGTTTGGTGGGGGTGACGGACCAGGACCTGGGCGAAGCTAAGGAGCCTCCCTAGTTTGCCGCCCGGGGCCCCCGCCATGAGTATCGATTGGCGGGGGCTCCGGGCGACGATCGGTGGCAGGGCTTCTGGGATAATCAGGAGGGGTGCCATCTTGCAATGCCCGAGATTATCACTCTGAAGGAGGTTGAGTTTGCATTAGCAAGGCTACTTTCTAACAAAGCCCCTGGCCTTTATTTCGTTCTCAACCCAAAATATGGACACCATATTTGGTCGTCCTATTTAATGCAAACCTTAAGGGGACTGATCTAGCAGGCACCTGGTTAGGAGCCGCAATCGTATCCATTTACAAGAAAGGTTGCCCCCTAACCCCATCTAACTATAGGCCCATTAGTCTTATAGATACAACACAAAAACTAATGGGCAGGATCATCTTGGATAGGATCCAAGGGTGGATGGAGGATAACAAAATATTGAGTACACTGCAGGCAGGGTTTAGGTCAGGTATTTCAACCTTGGACCACATTTTTCGGCTGCAGGCTTTATTTTGGAAAACGGCAAGAGTGGAGGGTGGCAGCCTCTACCTTGTCTTTGTTGACCTGCAGGCCGCTTTCGACCTCGTGCCTAGGGAACATTTTTGGAAAGTTCTAACAGACTTGGGTCTCCAGCCTTATTTATTGAACATCTTAATTAGATTACATACTGGAAATTTTACCTGAGTTAGGTGTGGAAGGTATGGAGATCCCTCTGCACCCTTTCCTGTTTCAAAGGGTGTACGACAGGGATGCGTCCTGGCTCCCACGCTATTCTGTCTTTACATCAATGGTCTTGTGGACGACTTAAATGGTGTAATAGACAACAACGTTCCTAGGCTGGCCACCGGGCGGGAGCCCGCTGTGATGTTTGCGGCTGACACCTTGCTGCTATCCAAAACATCATCGGGCATCCAGGGTACTCTGGACGGTTTTGCAATTTTCTGTGCTTCGCGTGGATTGGAGGTCAACTTGAATAAGAGCAAGTACATGATATTCAATCCCCCGAGGCAGACCCGTCCAAATCCCGTCCTCAATAGTAAACCCCTGGAACGTGTCAAAACTTTTGTCTATCTTGGTATTACTTTGACGGAAGATTTTGACTGAGGCTTCCAAATTTCTAAGTCAGCTCTCAGGCTAACACAAATAGCAGGGGGTATTAGCAAGCTCCATAGAACATCAGACTACAAACCGGCAGCTCCGGTGCTTGAAAAATATCGACTCCAGGCGAGAACAGCCTCAACGTACGGTGCTGAACTCTGGGGCCATAAGAGCACATCTAATCTTTTGAGGGTGGAACAGTGCTTTATGAGGAATTTGGTAGGTTTGCCACAAAGTACACCACTTATTCCTCTACGATTTGATTTGGGCCTGGAGTCAATAGAGGAGTTGGTAGCTGCACGGCCTTTGCTCTATTGGAGGAGGCTCTGGTCGGTCTCTGAGCTGGCCCCCTTTAGAGCAGAATTTTTGGAGGTTTGGGGTCTTTTAAAAAGCAAAAATATCCCGTGGTTGCTTCACATTAAGGTTCTTAGTGCCCGGATAGGGTTGCCTGAGCTTTGGGAAACCCCAGAGTTGAGTTGCCCGAGGACATCCAGATCGGAACTCCAAAATCTGCTGAAGCGGCAAAATTACTTAGCCCTACAGAGATCAGCTACCCCGGGTAGGCTGTCCGTAGAGTTCCTCTTAGTAAAATCAGAACCACGATTAGAGGAATTCCTAGATGTAATTCAATCACCTCTTGCGAGGAAGTTATACACTCAACTAAGGCATGGCAGCCTACCAGTCAGGGCATTTACTTCTAAATGGGCTAAATCAGAGAATGGCGCCTGCCCGGCATGCAATTATAAACGAGAAGATGTCCCTCACGTCATGTTTTTCTGTCCAGCGTATGTAACAATAAGGAAATGCTGGCTGATCCCATTATGTAGGAACCTGGGGTTTAGACATTGTACACAGGCCTGCAGGGTTCTAATGTATGATACTTCTTCTCCAATAGTATTTGCTGTATCTCGTTTTTTACTTGGTATGTGGCGCAGAAGGAAAAGCTTTGTATAATGCCTGTGATCAACTAGGACTTTTAAATTTCTTGATCTTTTGATAACTGCTGAGTTTAACCTATTTTTATCTCTAATATTGATTGGTTCACTATTTATTGTTTTAAAAAGAACTGTGCCTTGTATGTATTTTATCTGCACTTTTATGGTCTTTTCGACTGAAATAAAGTTATCAAACGAAACAAGTTACACAAAAATGGCAAAAATTCAAAAAGTAGAACCAGAGTTATGAATTTTTAACGTTTAAGGTTCAAAATAGTGTCAAAAAGCATTAGGCATCAAGTGTGGTCAACTGGCTGTGCTTAACTGAGACAAGGGTTAGGTTTAAGCCAACTGTAATGGCATGTGGGTTACATACAGAGACCAGGTTTGTGCCAGTGAAAAGTTTTACCTTCAGTCTTAGTCTCTGGAATTGAAGTCAAACATCCTCAGTGGGGCAAGGATACAGGCTCGCATCAAGTTCTTATTTTAGCATTAATTAATCATTCAGTCAGGATGTCAATAAATGGCAGAAGGTGGCTCAAGGTCATCGAATAGCCACTGGATGAGGCCTCAGCGAAGCCATCGACTTTTGCAGGTGAAGCTCAGAGTGGGAGAAATATGAATTCCATGCCCAGAGAAGGCCCCTCGCCGCCGAACAGATACTTTTTGAGCCATCGCTTGGTGAAGGTTTCTACCTTCGGACTTCATAATTTTTTTGGAACTCAGGTTCTTCGAGCAAGGCAAGGCTGCAGGCTGTACCTGAAGCATGCTCCATTAGACCAGACACATTCTCAGCGAGGTCCCACTGAATCCGATTTGCTTCTGCAGAGAAGAACATAGCTGGAAGAACTTACATCTTTGGCCCATTGGTGAATGCACCTTGGTCAGATCCCCTTGGCAGGTTGGACCTGGTTCCCATTGATTCTCAGAGTAAAAAGCTGGCAAACAGTTTTGAAGTCCCAGGTTTCACGAAATATCAGGGAGGGGGGGGGGGGGGTACACTTTGACACCAGCCAAGGGTCCAGGACTATGGGGACTGTACTTGGAAAAATTCATGGCTCAATCCAGCAGAGGCCAGCAGCAGGGTTCTGGGCAGGTGCAGTTGGAACTAGCTAGCTGTGAATACATGAAAAGACCTCTTGGAGCTTGTTGTGTCCCTGCAACCTAAAAAGGGGGTCAGGTTTATGACCCTTGGAGTCCACGTCTTGGTTCCGGATGATAGAGGGGAGAAGTCGAGGCTCACTGCTATTCTCCAATCACAGACAGCAGGTTCAGTCCTCTTCGGTTCTTCTACAGGTGCAGAAGTGTTCTGAGAAGGGTACAGGGATTGACACATTTAGGCTCCGGATAAGCCTGCGAGTGGGGAAAAACTCCTGGCTACACCCTAGCCAATGAGGTACAAGTTCCCAGGGGTGATGCTACCTACATTTGCAGCACTTCCTCCGTGTTTCACTGTAAACTATCCCACAGTGGCTTTCACTACCTAAAGCTAAAATGGCAGAAAGGTTCTTCCCCTGTGCAGATCTCCCTGTGCCCACCCAGAAGTGGGGCTTTGACAATGGGAAAACCCTACCTTGTGGTCACTTCAAACAGTTCTTGGGGTTCCTCCTCACTCACTAAAATTATTGTTTGGCTGGCTAGTTGGAAATAGAGGGGACAGACCCAGGTGTGAGGGAGAAGCCCAGGTGTGAGCAACACCTTCCTGTGACAGGGAAGGCATAGTTTGAAGTTAATCAAGTTCCTGGGCCATTCCGTCAGGGGAAGGTTAGCTCTCCTCCCTTTGTCTCAGCTGTGGGAGCCACTTCACACTTAATCAATGAGTTATTTAGATCCTGGGTGACAGTGAACACTGGTAGAAAGGCACATATGACTCGGGGAGAAAAAAGGCAACTTTCTAAAAGCTTTTTCAAAATAGTAATATTAAATTGAACTTGCCCATTAAATTGGATTTTAAATTACAATAACAATGAGCCCTTGCTGATGATTCCCAACTGCTCTCAAACTGAAACTAAGTACTATAAGTTGTTCTAATGTAACCCTGTGCTTTTGTATCGGAAGGCCAGCCATGCTTCGGTGAAAAGAGAGTTTGGAGGGATTTCACAAACCAAGACATGTAAAACATTGAACATTAAATATACATGTCCTGCTCTTAACTTTTAATAGTTTTTATTCATTTATTTACGAATGATAAGAGATCAGGAAATGAGGCCTTCAATAAAAAAACAACAGCAATCAATAACCTCTTTCTTCCCCCAATGCATTATTCCAGCCCACACAGTCGCACAGCAAACAGAAATACATTACATACCAATATATAGAGCTTCAGAGGATCCAAATTGAGGCAGCAGTGAAGGATAAAGCAGTCCCAAGGCTTGCAGAGTTTGTGGGCACAAAGTATATCTGATTCCACATTTGAGGATGAAAGAAAAGGAAGTCATATTTTGTAAAAGATCAGAGTTTTGTCCCCAAGATAGATGATATTTTTATATGGCCCAACTGGTGCCTAAGCTTGTGGATCCAAGGTTTGTAGGTTGGAGTTGTTGGTTTCCCCCAGATAAAAAGATTGATGTGCTTGGCTTTTTAAAACCAGTATTTATCAGATTTAATATTCACTCCGCTCAGAACGCACGTTCTTTGGTCTTGTCCCCTCCGAATGAAATGGTTTGTTTTAAGATATACCAATTTTTTAGAACATTTTTGCCTATTTATTAGAATTTCGTTTATTAGTAGTAGTACTCTGGTTTATATTTAATACCAATTAGTTGGGTATTTAATTGTTTTATGTATTTATAGCATCATTTGCACATTTCTTAGTATGCTTGATATAAGAATTTTTATCGGTCGGTTATGTGATTGTTTTATTTATTATAGCATTATTAGCAAATTTTTCAGTATGTCTGATATAATTTTATAGCAATGTATAAGGAAGAAATGTTGTATTGTATGCAATTTTTGTCTTTTTACATTGTTGGTGTATTTTTGTGGACCTCCGTAGAAGTTCCAAAACAAAATAAATAAACTTGAATGGAATTGATGTGCTTGGCTGCGAAAAGGAGATGGGGGTTATTTTGCCTGAACTAAATGGAGCGGATAGAATCCCGACAATGGTCTATCAAGGAGGGTGAATCCTGAGAGCTTGACCCTGGCTTTGAGAAATTGCAAGAAAGAGAGCAGTACAAAAGTTTCTCAGTCGGGGGCAGAACTAAAGCAGGTGTGTAAGGGAAACTTTGTCTGTGTGTCTATGCCAGCAAGTCTCAGGGTAAGTGGATTGATAATGTGTAAGTGGTGCAGAGTGATATGCCAATCAAACTGTATTTTGTAGAGGATCTCCCTGCCTCTCGCATGGCAGGCAAAATTATTAGTACATAGGAATACTTCTTGCCATTGCTTGGCATCTACGGTAATATTGGCATAGTTTTTCTAGTGTCGTGGGAAGGATGATTCATCAGCCAGTGCCAAGTGTTAAGCATGCTGGAGATATTACAGACCAAATATTTGAAGGAAGATAGGTGTTGGAGTAATTTCTCAAAAGCTGTAGTTGCTCTAGTGGTGCATGCTTTGATGCTACTTTGTGAGATCCAGTGGCGGATCTGGAGACAATGAAAATTCCAACCTTGGTAATACCTTTTTAAATTCCATGCCCAATGTGCATATAGCGCCTATCTTAGGGGTGACTTAAAAGTATCGATAAGGTTTAGACCTGGCAAAAGGTTTGTTTTGTCATGTCGAAATGACAGTTTAAAAGTTTCCCATCCAAGTTTGAGGGGCAGGCCTGTAAACACGTTTTACAGTGTTACTTTAGCAGGGACACAATTAGTTCTGCAGTCCACTGGTAGGATGTAATTACTTAAGTAAAGAAATGTGGCGCTTCGGTACATGCTAATTTAACCATATTTAGAAGGGAGTGCACAAGCACTGTCCAGTGGTTAGCAGGGGTAAAGTGCAGAGTCCCAAGTCCAGCAAAAAAAGGTTCAACATAGGAAGGCAAAAATCTGGAAAAATACCATGCAAATTACGGTCCTGTAAATCACACCTGTCCCATATGTGATCCCAAAAGAGACATTTACCATTTTAATTCCCCTAGAATGATTTGCTCTTCAATGCTGGACAATCTGAAATGATGGAATCCGTTTATTCAATTAAGTGCCTTTTTTGGTTTGATGTAAACCACTTCATAGTTTTCAAGAAATTGGTGCTTAAAATTTGGCTAAAAATTGGGTATGAAAAACTTACATTTTAAAGTTTTCTACGCCATTCATTTGTGGAGATCTATAGCTCTGGAACCATGGACCCCCGTGGCACTTCAGGTCTGGAGCTCCCATGATGGAGCAGCAGATCAGAAACAATCCTCTTGGATGGCTGCAAAACTGAAATAAAATTTTGCAGCCTCCATTTCAGAATGGATCCTGAAAGTTAAAAAAAGGGCGCATTAAGGGGATGGGTGAGCACACCCCCGATGTCCTGTGGAGTGACCCAAAGGTAAACACCTCCATTTAAAATGTAAAAATATATACTTTGTTGTAGAATCTGAAGATCTCGATAGCTGGAACCATGGACACCAGCAAGGTTGCTGGTTTCTAGGTTGCGAAATAATATTCAGGGTCCCAGGGCAAACTTCATGGCCGGGTGCAGCAGACCCATGCAAATCTCACTGAGAGGTAACAGGACTGCAGTACTAAAACCAGAGCTGCACTTCTGGCACCAGTAACTGATGCTTGAAAGGGTCCACAAAACCAGGCTTTTAAGTTTTCATGCTTTGGGACCTTCGGTGTAAATCTTCAACATAAATAAGAAGGGTTTTGGCATTGACCAGACTGTGTGATCAATCTGTTGCTCTGGCCTTGCACATTGGGGGTTGGATGCCCAGGGTTGAACAGGTGAAAAGCCTGGCTGGATGCTACACACCTGCAGTGAGGCTTAAGGCTGCATCAGTGGGGACTGGCCACCAGTGGCGGGCTGTGCACTGGGTCTAGCCAGAGGTAAACCCTGGCTGGCGAATGCCAAGCCTACACACTCCAAAGCCAACCCTCTTGCCTCCATCATAATTCCATCACCCTCAATTCAGTGTTAGTCTATAATGCCTCGACTGAAAAGATCATTTTGCTACCTATCAGGTCACCTGGTCACAATGGTCAACCAAAAAGGAGAAAAAATTCTGCTGCTTCAAGGCCTTCCTCGTGGACTGTACAAGCTGAACTAATCAAGCTCTTCCACCTACATCAGAGTATTCAACAGTGCCTTAAAAAGCCATGTGGACCTCAACACACCACTCAGGAAAGGATCCTCTAAAACCAGCTGTCAGCACCAGGGAACAAACGCTCTCTCTAAGAAGTTTTGCAATGCAACAGGTCTCGCATTTACGCGAGTTGGAACTATTGGCATTGTATATGACAATGCCTTTTATTTATGTTTTTGTTTTGAAACATAAATAAAAGCATTGTCATTTACAATGTCAATAGCTTAAATTCGCGTAAATGCGAGACCTATTGCATTGCAAATGCTTGTTTACGATTGCTGTGGTTAATTTTGTATATATGTTTTATATGGTGGTGTATAACAAAAACCATTAGTATTCCAAGCCATATGTTTTCAGTTGAGGGTTAACCAGGAGGGTAGGCCGAGGGGAACTCACCAACAACCATTTCATTCTCTGACAGGACTGTCCAACGCAAATGATGTGTACTCTATGTAGGATTTGATGGAGGAGTTACGAGGCACCAGTCTGTTTTCTTTGCAGCCTGGAGCTAAGAGAAATATAATTGGGTCCCTGAAATTTCAGCTTGCAGCAAAGCCTTCTATCACGCTGTGCAAGGGATTTCTACTGTAAGAGGCCAAGGATGGAATGGGAATTGATATTCTACTCATTCTCCGCTTTGAATGAGAGTTCCTCAGCAAATGGGCTCAGTTGAGTTTTAAATGTACCAGCGCCCTAAGGAAGGAAAAAAATCTGCATTACTCCAAGTCTTCCTTGTCCCAATCTTTGGATTCCATCCCTCTTGCTCAAGGACCAGTTTCAACCTTTCCCAGATTACATATTGCTTGGTAGCGAGTCCTTACTGAAACAGGATGACATGGGGTAACATTTTAGAAAACAACCAAGTTATTTTCTTTTTCTAAAGTTCACATAACTCAGTAATCCTTTTCACACTCCGATTCGCCACACCTAACAAAGTAATCTTAAACGGAAGTTCAGATTTGCCAGTAATCATGTGGAAAACCCTCAAAGAATGAGAGAGAGTATCGAGTAAGAATCAAACAGGACCAGGTGATTGAAACACAAATTACAAGATAGCCCAAGGTTAGCACCTGCTGTTCATGGTGTCAGTTTTCCCCCAGTTCTAAAAAAAATGTCCTCCACTTTATGCCCTTTGACTACTAGATGTGAAAGGACGTACCAAGGAGAGGCCAATGACGGAATGGGTGCCAGCATTCTGCTCTAATCTCAACTTTGAATTCTATTTCCTGTGCATAAAGTCTACATGAAACCTACATCTATTCAACCATACAGGCTTCTGTCCATCTTAAAATCATCTCTTGAAAACCCCTTGAGCTTTATCTGATACTGTACGTATACGTAAGTTCTCTTCATATGAGACACTCTAGGTTGGACTGTACGCACCTGCGCCTCCGTTCAGCTGTGTACTAGGGTGACAAATGCTGCCGTTCTGCATGCAGGGTTGCATGTAGGTTTCTGTGCAGAAATACATAAGGGTTTCGTGTTAGTCTGCATAGGTCATAAGGGGGGGGTGTTGGATAACGTGAGGGGATACCTAAACTACAACATACAAGTCATCTAAAGCAACATCAGCATCATGCATCACTGTGAGAATGCATGTACTGCAAAATGACAACCTGCTTTGTGGTTTCTCTAATATTCAACAGTTTTGTTCAGTGTTACAAGTTAGTTACAATGCACAGCCTCTCATCTTCCCAAGTAATGACCCATCATCACCTTCCGGCTGATTACTCCAAACCACCATGGTTAAGAAAACAAGAATGGATCTCTTGTCTTTGTGTGGCCATGTGTTTCTATTTAGAGACACATGGCCCCAAAAAGATAAGAAAGTGCTTTGCGACAGAAGCAAAGCAGGCGAAAGGGCATCAACCAAAAACCCTCATTTCCAATGGCAGGCCACCATGTAGCATAAACGGTGACGCAAGCCAATGGACATAAGGGGCAAGGCTTCGAGTCCCTTTCTGAAAACCCCTCATTCACAAAATCTCTTGCCGAGCAAGCAGGGCTTTGCCCTGCAACGCCAGGCGAGACCTAATAAAAACGAGAACATAAGCGAGATGAACCAAGCAACTGATGACTTCAGCGACCTCAAAATACTAAAATGCACCTGCAGATCCTTCACCTATAAGGCAACCTCCTGCAAGGCCACAATTAGCAAGGCAAGATACAGAACTTAAGCATGGTGTCAAGTCGCCCCCAAGCCGAATTATCCAACATTCAATCTACAAATTTAACACCATTAATCACCTCATCCGTGGAGATCAATATCGGAAGCCACATAGACGACTTCAAACAGGAGACCATGATCCATCTAATCCCACCACCAGGTAACCTGGGAGGTCTGGCCAAGATGGGCCAGGAAACGCAATCAATCAGATGGCCGGGATGGACGTTTTACATCAGGGGCGAGGAAAATGTGCAGGCATGAAGTGGCTGGCACCACATACTGTCCAGAGCTGCTCCTATTGGGGGAAACGGTAGTGCAAACGAATAGTGATATGGACTGCAACTCATGCTCACTCATACACGAAAGATTTAAATTTGCAGTCTGTCCCTTTCTTGATTTAGCCCTAGTACACAACAGTATGTACTTACTTTAAAGGTTACCAACTTCATTTTAAAATAATTTACCAAAATAAAGAAGCAAACAATTGAAAAGACTTTCGTAAAAAAACGTGTCAAAAGTGAAAAAAGGTGTTCCAAAACGAAACGTAAAAAAGCTTTTAAAATGTCACATTGTATTGTATGCTGGTGTTCCCTCAACTGCATCAGAATCTCTCATCGGCATATGTTTTTTACAGATGTTATGATTTTCCGCCCTACCAAGTGATTACTATTCCTGTAGTTCGTCCGTTTCCATTGGAAACAAGGCGTCATGGATGTAGCGTTCTAGTGGTCCGAGGGTCTCGGCTGAGCCCCGGAACCACTTGCACACTTTGTTGCACCTTCAGGCCAGGCGTGGCCTGAAGGCTATAAATAAACGGTTGGAGGTCGCTCGTGGCTTCCTGTCCAACCAGAGCTCCATGTGTCTGTGTCACGTCATTACTCAGCCCGAGTATAGGCCTTTGCATGTAATTCGCCCCTGCCCTGTATTACCCCGGGGTCTATCATCGACACAAACCTACACTGGCGACGAGGGTGGGATAGCACTGTCCCTACCTGAAGTGCCTGCTGCAGAATCGAGAGCGGAGCAGCGAACCGAGCGCAGCTCTTCCCCCGACGACGACGACACACCTGTCTCCGTCCAGAGTTGCAGGCGACCAGGCGCTCCAAATCCGGTAAGCAGCGAGGGGCCAGAGCTGCATCAGGCACCGGGAGGAAGAAAGAAAGCAAGCGCGAGGCCTAGCAGCGCTGCGGAGGCCAACACAGAGACCCGCGCATGCGCACATGCGAGCCAGCACCGCGAAGAGCCGGAAACACCCGGGGACCGCGTGTGAAGTCCCGCGCAGGCCCAGCAGACAGTGAAAGCATCGGCAGAGCCGCCGATGAGCAGGAAAAGGTCGCGCACACCCGACAGGCCAAGGCAGCAGACAAAAAGGTTTTGAGAAAAAAAAAAAGCACTGGCAAAACCAAGCGCCATCACGCAAGCAGAGCAAAGACATAACCCCAACACAGCGTGCAGCACCAGGCGCCACCTAACAAATGCCTGACGGACCAGACGACAATGCAGCGCCGCAGCAGGCCGCAGCGCCAGGCAACAATGCGGCACAACCACAAAACAACACAGCACAGCCTCCACCCCTGCAACATGCGCAACACGCGCAGGTACAAGCGCTGCCACCATTCAGTGGACTAGCAGACCCCTCAACTGCCGCACCCAGGTGGGCCACATGGCTGGGGAGATTAAACAACTACTTCATAGCTACAAGGGAGAAGGACAACGAAGTGAAACGCTCCCTGCTCATTCATTTTGGGGGTGAGGAGATATACAAGGTGTTCAAACACCTCCCGGACACAGGGGAATCAGATGACTACGACGCTGCAGTTCAAGCTCTAAACGCACATTTCGATCCTCAACTAAACCCACATTATGAAAGGTTCAAATTTTGGCAATCTCGGCAACGAGAATGCGAGACCATGGATGCATTCCACGCTCGCCTACGGGAACTCGTCAGCACGTGCGCCGAGGACGATCAGAACAAGGAAGTCACCGCCCAACTAATTCAGGGATGCCGAAACAAGCCCCTGAGGACGCTGATCCTCCGACAACCCAAAATCACGCTAGAAGAAATTCTACTACTGGCAAGGTCTCACGAACTATCCGATGTGCGATCATCAGCGATGGAGGCGGCACTTAACACCAGCACAAACCCTGGAGTGACAATCAAGACAGAAAGAGTCGACGCGATCAGGACATCCGCGAAGGGCGGAAGAGGCCGATGGCCAGCACGAACGCCGAGAAAAACCACGTGTGGCTACTGTGGACGGGAAGCACATGACGCAGAAAGCTGCCCAGCACGTGGGAAGACCTGCTCAAACTGCGGGATCCCGAATCACTTCTCCAGTGTGTGCCGAGGAAGAGCCAGAGGGAGAGGACCGTCCAGCAGGAAATCACTGGCGGGGGCAGTCAGGCAACTAGAGATAGACGAAGGACATTCACCGCGAGACATGAGGCCACAGTACCGACGGTACGACAGACTCGATGACTCATCCGATGACGAAGATGACGAATGCTACTTCGTCTCATTCACAAGCGACCTTAAGAGGCGGCGAAGACCACAGCCCAAATGTAACATCCTCATAGACGGCTCCCCGGCTGTTGGAGTAATTGACACTGGCGCAACAGTTAATGTCATGGGGATCCAGCATTACAAAAATCTACACCCAAAACCCAAACTGATTCCATCGAAAGTCCGCATATTCACATATGGCGGGAAGGAGCCGCTCCCGCTGCGAGGAAAAATGGTAGTCCAAGTAAAAGCGGAAGAACACGAAGTTACCACGACATTCCATGTGGTGGACAGAGAAGCAGACCTCCTCGTCAGCAGCCACACGGCAGAAGACCTCCAGCTCATCGCGTTCGCCAACGCGGTGAAATGCACTCAAGTTGACGAGCTACTATTGCAGTTCCCAAACCTATTTCAAGGCTTAGGCATGATCAAGAGGCCGCCAATAAAACTACACATCGACAAGACAGTACAACCCATTGCTCTCCGGCACAGGAGAATACCGTTCCACCTCAGAGCAGCAGTGGAAGACGAGCTAGAAAAGCTGGAACAACAAGATGTGATTGAGAAAGTCACTGGCCCCACCCCGTGGGTCTCACCGATGGTGATTGCTGAAAAGCCCCGCCAACCGGGGAAAATACGAATCTGCATAGACATGCGCATGCCCAATAAAGCCATCAAGCGTGAACGGCACCTAACACCGACAGTCGATGACATTTTAGCAGACCTCAACGGAGCCCAGTGGTTCTCTAAGCTCGACCTTAACGCCGGATACCACCAACTTCGGCTGGCAGAAGAGAGCAGATACATAACGACATTCTCCACACACCTTGGGCTGCGAAGGTATAAGCGTTTGAACTTCGGCATCTCGTCAGCGGCCGAAATCTTTCAGAACACGATTAAAGAAGTGCTGTCTGGATTGCAAGGCGTACTAAATGTCAGCGATGACATCCTCATCCACTCAAAAACCAGCGAGGAACACCACCAAAGGCTGCGGGCTACACTAAAACTGCTTTCGGATCACGGAGTCACACTGCACCGAGAGAAATGCAAATTCTTCCAAAAGACCGTCGAATTCTTTGGGTACATCTTCGACAACCAAGGAGTGAAAGTAGATCCACGCAAGTCGCACGCCATCAAACACGCACCAGCTCCATTGACAGCGTCGGAGGTGAGGAGTTTCCTCGGAATGGCGCAATACTGTGCGCGCTTCATTCCCGGGCTCGCAACGATCGCTGAGCCACTCCGTGCCCTAACCAAGAAAGATGCCCTATGGAAATGGGGCTCCGAAGAAGAACAAGCGTTTGCAAAAATCAAGACAGCACTGTTGGACACCACGACTCTAGCGTACTTTGATACAGCCAGGAAAACCGAAATCCTAGTCGATGCCAGCCCGGTAGGGCTCGGGGCCTTACTCACTCAAGAAGCAGAGCCAGGGGTCTGGACACCGTTAGCGTTCGCCAGCAAGGCACTAACGGCCACCGAAGCTCGGTATTCTCAAATCGAGAGGGAGGCACTGGCAGTAAAGTGGGCCTGTAACCACTTCCATCTATATGTAGCCGGATGCCCTTTCAGACTAGTCACTGATCATCAACCGCTGATACCTCTCTTCAGAGGAACCGCACCGCATCCACCTCCCAGAATCGAAAGGTGGGCAATTCAGGTACAACAGTACCACATGGACCTGGTCTACCGACCTGGAGAAAAGAACCCAGCGGATTTCCTATCCCGTCATCCAGCAGCAGAAACCATGGAATCAAAAGAAGAAGAGACGCTGTTTGAAGAAGAAATCAACCTCCTAGCACAAGGGGCGTGCCCCCAAGCCATGTCAATCCCCTCGATACTGGAACACTACCGCCAGGACAAGGTGATACAAAAGGTAATAAACACCATCCAGTCTGGGTCGTGGCAAGGATTTCTGAGAGACAACCAGGACTGGCCACAAGTCGATCGCACTAGGTTGGGACACATCTGGAAAATCCACAACGAGCTCAGCATGGCAGAAAACGGACTGGTCCTCAGAGGACGCCGCATACTAATACCCCTAAGTCTGCAAGAACAAGCCACAGCGCTGGCACAAGCAGGACACCAAGGCATACGAAGGATGAAGGGTCGAATGAGGGAAAAAGTGTGGTTCCCAGAAATGGACGCCAGCATTGACAATTTAGTAAAGAACTGCCGGGCATGTCAGCTCACCAGCACCCATGAAGCCCCTGCACCCATCATCACCGAGGAACATGCCCCAACACCTTGGTCATGGGTCAGCATGGACTTTGGGAGCTTCCCCGATGGGCGTACAACAGTCGTGCTCATCGATTCTTTTTCCAAATATCCAATTGTGGAACTAGCAGACTCCACCAGCTTCAAAAATGTCCAGCCAATATTAGACAAAATATTTGCCATGTTTGGACGCCCCCAGATACTCAAAACGGACAATGGGCCCCCGTTTCAGGGAAGCGAGTTCCATGAATTCCTGAAGAACCTAGGAATCCAACATCATCGCATAACGCCGCAGTGGCCCCAAGCAAATGGTGAGGCCGAAAGATTTATGCGAACAATTAACAAAGTACTGAGAATAGCCGGAATAGAAGAGAGTGACCCAGAAAAAGCGCTACAACACTTCCTTGGCGAGTACAGAAGCACACCACATAGCACAACACAAAGGACACCGTGGTCATTGATGTTTGCAGGAAACCGCCAAGACAGCCTCCCGATGGCTGACGGATGGACAACAGAACAATACAAACCTGAAGAAACCCAAAGAAGGAGGAGAGTGAACAATGACAGAGCAAACAAGAAGAGGAGAACACATAGTCGAACACTAGCCCCGGGAGACACAGTGTTGTTAAGAACTCGGTGGCCGGGAGGAAAATTCAGAACACCATATGAACCTCACCCCTGGGTCGTCAAAACCACAAAAGGAACTGCAATCACCGTCCAGAAAAATGGAGAGGAAGTAACCCGCAACATATCCTGGTTCAAACGGATCCCTGCAAAATCAACAGCAGATGAAGGAAACTCCGAAAATTATATGGACATCATAACCCCTGATCGAAACGAAGTTCATGAGCAAGCAACACCACCTGAAGGAGAGAAGACCCCAGTAGTTGCCACACCTCCAGCACACTCCCCAATGCCGACAGTAGTTCCTGCGAGAGGAAGGAACATGTACCACCTGAGGCCAAACCCCAGACCCAGCCAAAAGATGGCAGACTTTGAGTATGAATAATGAGCAACATCTGAACTCGAAGAAACAAGAACTAATTTGGGGAGGGATGTAGCGTTCTAGTGGTCCGAGGGTCTCGGCTGAGCCCCGGAACCACTTGCACACTTTGTTGCGTGGCCTGAAGGCTATAAATAAACGGTTGGAGGTCGCTCGTGGCTTCCTGTCCAACCAGAGCTCCATGTGTCTGTGTCACGTCATTACTCAGCCCGAGGATAGGCCTTTGCATGTAATTCGCCCCTGCCCTGTATTACCCCGGGGTCTATCATCGACACAAACCTACAATGGAGAGGTCAAAGCTCTTTGTGTCTGGTCAACAGCTTGTCACGCTGCTTTTCTCACAGAAGACGTTCGTCTATGACTCTTCTCTAAAAGCCGCGAAGCAGGTATTATAGGGGGAAAACTCGATGGTGGGCTTTGTCTCTTTTCAAAACGTTGCTCTCTTGCTCCCTCTGATGCAACAGAAGGTCCCAAGCTTCGCCCATTAGTAGTTCATCCTGCCCAGATGTTTTTCTTTCAGGGGTAACAAGCGCTATATAAATACAAACCTTTTTCCTTCTCTATCCTTCTGCTCTCACTCCAAATCCAAATAATTGACTAACCTATCCACCAATTAAAATGTACTTGCATGTTTCACTATATAACAATTCAACACTAATCCTCCATGGGTCCCGGAGTAGCGTGCTACTCGCCGAAAAAGCGCTTTGACACCTCATCAGGGGTAGTAAGCGCTATATAAATGCAATTACAATACAACACAGTATAAAGCAAGCATTGGGTGTGATAGGTAATGCACAGTCACCACCACAATTTGGGCTCATTGTTGTATTAAGAAGATCTGGAGCGGTGCTATTTATCAACCTAAAACAGCGGTAAAGGGCTGCTTGTCTCATGAATTTCAAGGCATGTGCTACTTGTGACTGGAAATGTAAAATAATCTGAACTAAAGAAAATAGAATACACTATACAATTAAATGTAAAAACAGAATTCAAACATAATATGGCATGACAATACAACAGTGACAAAAAACACTAATAACATACGCAGAATACCACAACTGAAGTATGTTGCAATAACTCAACATAAAAAGCAACACTGCATCACACATTTCCAGCATGCCAAAATGTCACTCAATAAATGAGCACAAACTTTCCTAGCATGCATTCTTAACCCGAGAATACAGAGTTTATAATACAGTGGTAAAAGTTATTTGGCGCAAACACTGTCTTCCCTTACTACTATGGACTTGAACAGCGCTATTCAAAAAGGATTTGTGATCCAGCCCCTGGACTCAATAAGGTATCAGAGTCTGGATTCTGGAGAGCTATGTACTTATGTAGAATAAGTGTGGGAACTAAACTATGGAACTAAACACACCAACAAAGAGCTTATCATTTATTTAAATCATATATTAAGAAGTTTACAGTAGGCCAATAGTAAAGTTTGTGTTTTAAGATGTAGTGTTACATTTTTTAATGTCTTTTATTGATTTTTTCATGTATCAATACCCATACATAGGACAAAAACACAACTTTCTCAAAAGAAAAGAGAACAAAATAAGAGAAAACTGTATTGGGGTTTTGGCAAATTCAAAATAGGAATTCAATATACCAAACTCGTGGGCAAAACAATACTTAACTCAGTTGTCATATCATGTTAACAGGCCAATATGTTTCAAACACCTCTGTGATAATGAATGGCCACACATAAATAACTATAATAGTTCGGAGCACAGAACAACCGTTCAACCTCGCTGTCTCACCACTTTGAAAGCATGAAAGTGGTAGCAGCTTCCAGAGTGCATGCCCAAAAAATGTTTATTTAGGCATTGGGACATCACCTCTATAATCCCAACTCATAACCCACAATAAAGTGGTCACCCACGGAGGATTGTCTTATGTATTTATAGGTGGGGTTCACTAATATCATGCACAATGGTGAGGCAGAATCAGGTCCTTCTGAGTATGCATTTAGTCCCCTCGGTGATGTACTTTGTGCTGCAGCTCACCTACAAATATCTGCTCCCAATATTCCACCTGGAGTGGTCACATGGATTTGCAGGTCATGTAAATCCTGCACCTATCTAGAAAGTATAAAAGGAACATATACATTTCTGAGAATTATGTGCTTGTAAATTCAAATGAGCAAACAGGCATACCCCAGAAACAAACATTTCTGTACTATCAAAAAGCATAGAAACCCTGTCCACCATCTGTTACCACTGAAGGTGAAAGTAGGTAAGATTTAAATCACATGGTAAAAGTCTAAACTGCCAGACCTAAAACTAGAACAATGATACGATTGAGAGTTGTAATATTTACCGAGATGCATCTGAGTCAAATATGTGTGGTTGAGATAGTTTAGCTGAATTATCTTAAACTTGGTGGCATGACATGCCCTATCCATTAATTAACAGCGATGACCAGATGTATGGCAGTAAGGTCCATTTCTACGTACACTGGGCAGGCACCATCTAGAGCAACCTTTTGTGCAATCAACATTACCCTGAATAGTTTGGTCACAATTCCCTTATGAATATATCAACGCTTAATGTAATGTGTAGTACCCCATGTACTTCTAGCCCCATTACACCACAATCCCATGTCAGGCAGGCCTCCCATCTAATGAGTCCGCATATTAGGAATGTCTGTCTGAGTCTCTACAATGTGAGCAGGTTAGCGGAGTCATACAAATTGCCCCAAAGTGGCCCAAGCTCTCTAATGTACCATGGGCACACTCGTATGGAATCTGGAGAGACTGCAAATACGTATCCAGATATGTAAACCATTTACACATCCAATCTTTTAAGACATGGCTTGTAGCAAAAATGTGCCACTGTTACCAAACTGGGGAAAGCACGGTTACCTAGCTTGACCCAGAAACACCTCATACAGAAGAATAGCCTAAAGGCTCACTCTAAATATTGAGTTATGCTCGATTTTTCATCATCCACCCCCTGGGCACTCACCCAAGCTGGGTAGCCAAGTACTACATACAGCTCAAAGTGATCAGCTTCCAGTCCTACCATAATCAAGGGCAGCTGGAGTTTGTCAACCACAACCCGCCTTCTAACCTTTCCGGGAGAGGTAACTCAACAGGCACTGTACCTACCTAAAAGATATTTGAGGGCAGGAGGGCTCCTTGGTATACTCTTAAAATAGTACAGGATAATGCAGCATCACTAACTTGAAAAACACTACTCATCCCACTATAGAGAAGAGCCCTCTGCAGCAGGGCACCAACCCTCAAAGAGCCATAAGTGATCTAAGCACATTTCCAGATAATATATTTTCATCTATATGCATTTTCCCATTCTAATTTCTTCTTTATTTGTAGCTTTTGATAAACATATGTATTGTCTCAATAATGGCTGATTGAACATGTGCAATTTGAAAACATTAAGACAAAAAATGGAATCTATGTTGTATTATCCATGTCTGACTTTTAGCACTTGGAGTCACTTTTTGAATTTATAATGCTGCTGTGTTTTATTAACCAATCAATTGTTATTGATAATATTATATTGAGATTGTACATAGGCATGGAGTCTTTGATGAGACGTAACAATTCTCTTGGATTATTGATGTTTGTTCATTCAAAGGTTGATTTGTTTTGGCGGTTTTTGTATTTCATGTCTATCTAGTCTTTGCGCCTAGGTTTTACTAACCTTTTGGTGTATATGGGATATTTTAAGTGACGTACATTTTATTATTGTTTGTTCAACCCTGATGAAGCCCATTTTGAATGAAATGCGTTGGCTGGGCTGATGTATTTGACTACAAATAAAGAATAATTGAAAATCAGATATCTCAAGACTCCTTGCCCTCCATTTTTGCATGTATTTTGTGGATCCCATAACATTTTGCATAATTTGGGAAAAAAAAAGATTTTTAATTACATGCTTGTGCGTAATGAATGAAGGTATTACATTTAATTGTATGCTCCTTTTCAGAACCTAATTACTTTGAGAGAAAGTCTTTTCTCTTATATTTGTGACTTCTCAGCGGTGGGGTCACGGGAAGCCGTACATCTCTACTATACATATATGAGAATTAAATACACCGGTGCAGCCCCTATTGCACACACTACTGTTTGCCTAACTTCAACTATCAAGTTAAGCCGGCCAGCTTTTTTTTGCTAAGCTCCTAGAGAGTTAATTTGGGGTGTGCTTGTGACTTTACCCTGACAAGGACAGTAAAACAGTGAAAACACCACACAAAATAAATCCACACCAGGTTAGAACAATAGAAATTAATTTAATATATAAAACTAGACCAAAACAACAAAAGACATAATAAATAAGTAGACCTTGAGATATGATTTTTTAAAGAATAAACTGTAAAATAGTGCTTAGAAGCAACAAGCTCCTATTTGGGATATCTGGTTGTGCTGGACCAGGGTAAACCAAAAGTTTCAGGCTGACCATGATGGAGCGCGGGACGGATACAGGGATTCACAGAACAAAAGTACTGTGAGAAGTTGGCCAGAGGGTCAAGACTGATTTGCATATGGATGGGTCCAAACTGGGGTGGCGTAGTGGGCAAAAGAACAATGGATTTAACACAGATCCTTTAACTGGGGGGGGGGGATGTTTGCATTGTCAGCATTCCGTCCATCCTTTGTTTGCTGTATCACTTTTCACCCTAAGTGGGATGGGTATGCCCAGACATTGGTCCCTTGCTCACTGTGCCACTGAATTCAAGCTAGCGTGGCTGAAGAAGGGTGACATACCCTGAAACCGGTCCCAGGATGCTTGTTTCTGGTCCAGGGAGGACCTGGCCTGGCAATTTGGTCTGGACTGATCCCATGAGGCAGATGGTCAAGACTGATTTGCATATGGCTGGGTCCAAACTGGGGTGGCGTAGTGGGCAAAAGAACAATGGATTTAACCCAGATCTTTTGAATTGGGGGAGTGTTTGCTTTGTCAGCATTCCGTCCATCATTTGTTTGCTGTAACACAAATTAAAGTAGGCACCTTGCACCAGTCCAGACAACCCTTATGGTGATTTAAGAGATCAAAGATAACCTTAGAAAGCTAGCCAAGTGGTAGCTGTGGAGAGCAGCCTTTAGGCTTAGTCTTGAAGGAATGTTAAGCAGCCTGTTTTACCAGAATGCACCCTTATTGTATTGGTTAAATAATAGGGGGACCACACAGTAGTAATAGAAATATGTATTTATTATTATGACCCACTCTAAATACCTTACAGTATCTGCTACACACAGATAAACACAGAGCGCACAATACTTTAGCACAGAAACAATCGTAAGTAGCACTAATACACAGTGGGCTCCAGGAGGAGACAAAACCATGTACTAAAATAGTGGTACAAGAACCGCGACTCAAGACCGTGTCTAGAGGTTTTAGAATTGCTGGGACACCATGAAACCACCAAAGGCGAGTAAGGAGGGACCCCATGGAAGATGGGTGCAGTGTGAGAACACGACCATGTGCTACTTACAATTCAATGAGAGAGTTGCAGTTTTAAAGTTTAAGGACCCTTCCCAGTGGATTACGAAGAAACCCTTTGGATCATCGGAGGTTAGAGAGCCACCCCACCCATGGATGCCGTAGTACCAGAGTTACCTATGCCAGGGAGGCCGGGTGCATAGGGCTGAAGTGGTGTCGGAAACCGCAGTTGATCTCAATGGAGGACTTCAAGGAAATACCACTGCGGGAAAGAAGAAAAGTGTCAGACAGAATCCAAAGGTGGATTTGTGTTGAAAAGTACCTGAAAGCAGAGGGGACAGAGTCGGGGTCACTCAGTAGTGACCAGGGGCTCAGTATACGAATGCACACTGATGTCATGTGCTTCAGGTGTGATGGAGACCTTGACTTCACAGCTGCAGGGACCAGAAGACGTTGAGGACGACCAGGAGCCGGATACATGCTGTCAAACAAAGTATGTCGATTGCTGAGGGGTCGGTGGCCGGCGGCAACCCACAACGAAGGTCGAGTAAGGGACACGGTCTAGCCCAGCAAGGACAGGAGACTCACCACAGCAAGGGGAGTCAAGGCAGGCCTGGAGCAACAAGGGGAGCCCAAGAAAAGCAGTGTTGTCCCTTAAATGGACACACAGGCCAAAGGTACAGGTGTCTCAATGGGACCTCTAGCAGTTTCACAAAGTAACAGCTTGCAGTGCACAGAACGCGAGGAGGCGAAAGGCCTTTGTACAAAATGTGTGCAGATGTTGGGGCTACAGATAGCCCAATGCATTTGTTCAGGAAACAGGAACAAGCATATGCATTTGCAAAAGTAAGCGGTGCACAGGGGTTTGGGTTATGCGGTCCCCACAAGGGATACTGGCCTCACATGTAGTGAGAGGGAAGCTCAATCTCAAGGAACACAGGAACCCAACTCCTGTGTTGCTGGAGCCTGCGGAGTCCACAGAAACTCAGGACCAGAAACCTGTCAGTTGCGTTACGGTGCCTGCGAATGCAGGATAGTGACTCCTTCACCCCAAGGTAGATAACTTCAGTTGTCCTTGATGCTCCACAGGTCCTGCACAGAGCCTGTATGGTGCACAGGCAAAAACAATGCTTTGGACGGAGAGGGAGACGAAGTTGGGCCCAGTCGAAGTCCAGAGTGCCCAGATGGTCGGTCAATGGTTTCTTGTTCAGAATCTTGTCCATGTCGAATCTATTGTCCTACAGCCAGGTAAACCCTTTTGTATCCACAGGAGAGGGTTGGACAGATTCAAGGGATCCTCCCAGGGGAGGGTCAGGACAGTGGGGAGGATACTCCCCTGTTCTTTGTCCAGTTTTGTGCCAGAGCAGGAGCCAACGGCTACTAGGACTGGTTTGAACTGGACAATGCAGATTGACTCCAAATGTGCCCTTCGTGTAGACTTTCAGCACTTTAGAAGTGCATCCTCCCAGTCCCAATACACTAAATCCTGTCTGGAAGGTGGTCGCACCTTCCTGTGATAGGATACCTAATGTGCTGCCTTCTCCTGCTTGAGCTTGGCTCAGCAGCGGGAGGGCAGTATCATGTCTCTGGTTGGCAGCAACCATTTTGGGCTGTCCATGTCAAGAATGCTGGTACCGGGAAGACCAGGGACCCCATGATTCTCAATTCAGACGGGTGGAATCATATCTCCCGCACCAATTACTGGTGTGGAGGTATGATTCCAAGGTGTTTGATTCCAAACACAACATGTTTTGTTGCAGCTCTTTTCAAGATAGCATTTTGCGGAAGCATATAATGCACCTCTACCTATATGTCTGGCTGCGTCCCCAACAACCCGAGAGAATGGTCTCCGAAGACTACAGGCATGCTCTGCTCATGTAGGGATATCCTCTCAAGTAAAACCCAGCACCCTGCCTTCAGGATTGTCAAGGCCTGTTAGAGGGGTGACTGATACGTTTTACGTGTAGTGACCTATAGATATAGTAATCCTATATCTAAAGTAAGTGGTGCATGCACCATCTTACACAGGCTGCAATGGCAGGCCAGTAGTTCTATTTTGCATGGCCTCTCATGGGTGGCATAATATAGGTCTATGCCCTGGGTACCATATACTAGGGACTGACAAGGGTACCCAGTATCCAATCTGGAGTGTACCTAAGCCCATGGCAGAACATTTTAGGGAGAAAGCAGATAGATTGGGGTCCTGATTAGCAGGATCCCAGTCAGACTAGTCAAAAACAGTAACATCAGGACAAAAATTGGGGGTAACCATAAGAAGCAGATCCTACTTTCCAACAAAGACCTTGAACCTGGTTTGCATTGTGAAAGATGTGGGGTGCAGCGGAGGTGATGCGTCGGTTTTGATCCCACAACAGAGGGAGATGTGTAGCTTTTCTCCATACAAAGGTGATGATGCGTCAGTTCCGAGGACGATGTGTAGTTTCTGCTCCCTTAGCAAAGGATGCATCGACAACTAGGCCGATGCCCTTGTTCCGAAGGCGATACACCAGGTCCGCTCCACGCAACAACAAAGATGCGCCAGTTCCGATCCACGCGACGGCGGAGTTGCGCCGGTTCTGACCCCAGCAATGGTATAGATGCACCGGATCCAATGAAGATGCATAGTTTTACTGAAGAAGTACCGTAGCTCACTTCCAAGGGTTCAGGACCGGGGTGGCACTACTTGACAGGGCAGACTCACAAATGGCAGAGTCTAGGTGCAGATGCAGGTAAGTTGGAAGTCTTTTATGTCTATGAGTCTTCAATCGGGAGACAAGCCAGCCACCCCTTGGAGTTACTCTTGGATCTAGTGATGCAGGCCCATTCCTTTTTAACCACTCAGAGGAAATGCAGGCAGGAGGCAGAACAGCAAGGCAGGAGTCCAACAAAGCAGCAATCCAGCAGAGTGGCAGACGTTCAGTAGCACAGTAGTTCTTTTTCCTGACAGTCTTCACTGATGCAGAAGTGTACTGAAGTGGTGGTGTGAGAGGTTTAGTATTTACACCCAGTTGTGCCTATGAAGTCAGGGAGACTTAAAAAATATATATAAATAAATTAAAAAAAGGGTATTTGAAGTGCCCATAGGTCCTCCTTTCTTGTCACAGCCTATTCAGGTGTAAGTGTGAGGCTGCGTCCAGCTCCTCCCACCTATTTTGTCCAGGATGTATATGGCCCATATTTCACTACTAAGCTCCAGTTGTGTGTGTGTGGCTGTCTAGAGGGAATGAACAAGGCCCATCTCTCATCAACCCCAGATATGTATTCAGAGACTAGCATCAGGCACAAAAATGGCTAAAGTAAGGAAATGACAACTTTCTAAAGTGGCATTTTCAGACCTACAACTTAAAACCCAACTTCACCATAAGCGGTCATCTTAAATTGTGAGTGCAGAGACACCAAACTTGAAAAGTGTAGCTCTTCACAATTGGGAATTACACTTAAAAGATGTACTAAGGTAATACCAATGTTATTCTACGGAAGAGATAGGCCTTGCATTGACGAAAAACGAATTTGGGAGCTTTTCACTGCCAGGGCATGTAAAGCTTAAAAGAAAATGTTTTCTACCTTTTAATACATTGCACCCTGCCCTCTGGGTGACCCAGGGCCTACCTTAGGGGTGGCTTATATGAATAGGAAGAAAAGGTTAAGGCCTTTCAAGAGATTTTATATTGCCAGGTCGTAATAGCAGTGTAACTGAACTGCACATAAAGGCTCTACAATGGCAGGCCTAAGCCATGGTTAAAGGGCTACGTTAGTGGTTGGCACAGGCAGTGCTGCAGGCCCACAAGTAGCATTTAATTTACAGGCCCTGGGCACATATAGTGCACTGTACTAGGGACTTCTACTTAAATTAAATATGTGCATTGGGTATGAGCCAATGTTACCATGTTTAGAGGAGAGAGCACATGCACTTTAGCAATGGTTAACAGTGGTAAAGTGCTCGGAGTTTTAAAGCCAGCAAAAACGGTTATATCCTGGGTCTCCTAGTTTCTTGCTGCTCAGCCTGTTTGAGTGTGATGCAATAGAATGTTCATGAGTGAATCGTTTGGATGAGCGGTCAGTTGGAATGAGTGGGGCTGAGTACCAGGATGTTGTTCCCAGTGGGGCTGTGCCATCGTACCTGTAACTGAATAAACCTACATAATCTACACTACTGGCTACCGGACTGATTACTTATAAGTACCCTACTTCATTTACAAAAGAACCTTGTGTGAAGAATCAAGAAATTGAACAAGAAAGTAAAAGAAGATTGCCAGACTCTGAAAATAAGCCTGAAAACAAGCCTGAGCAATGCCTTGGATGTTCCACCGGTGTCTTCCACAACAGGGAGCCTACACCTTGTACGTTTTGGGCGCTGAACATTGTGTGGCATGAAACCTGCCAGCCTACACAGCCTACAGAATTGAAGATTTGATGTTTGACCTGTGTGGCTAGAAACCTGCCAGCCTACACACAGCGTATTGAATTAAACTTATGGGCGTTTGATCTTGTACCTTTAAAACAGACAGTCTACAGATATTTGTTTGCTGAGCTTTTGTGCATTTAATTTTGGTGGATGAAAGTCAGAGATGCCGGCAGTCATCAAATATATGGAAACCAACCAGCAAGATTGCATTGGGAAGTTTAGAGGGTTTAATTTTTGTGGCTGGAAGCCACATAAGCCAGCAGTCATCAGATAATCCAAAGAACTGGCACGTTCAAAGAACCATTTGTCTTTGGTACATCGTTTCAAGTTTAAACTGTGAGTAGTCTGCAATGTTTACAGCAATGTAAATGTGGTGGGGAGCCAGCAACATAGGCAATATACAACTCTTACAGCGCTATGTGACAGCATGTTGTTTTAAGTGTTTCAACCAGGATTTGGGGGCATAGTTGGGCCCCGGCAGTGCTTAATTTGTGCCGGTGCTTTCCGGTGCTTAGCACCGGCACTTATCGGTCAGGGCCGGGTCTACACAGGATATCAGCTGCTGCCTGCTCACTGACTTCACACAAGTCTTCCCAGTGGCGGCGAAGAGCTGATAAGAGTTAAGCCATAATGGGACACTCCGCATACTGCTCCGAGACGTGCTGCCAGCAGCTGCTTGCAGGGCTCAGTAAAGTCCTAAATAGTTAAGATTTCTGCTCTCAGCTCTGGACCGGCTGAGAGAGCAATGTAACGAATCTGCCCAGCCAGGCTACCACATATATATTCCTGCGGCGCCACGCGATGACACACTGCTACAATGTTGCAATTCCCCCACGTGCAGCTCTGGCTGTCACCCTGACGTCACAGGCGGGCCCTTCAGGTATTGTACTAGTACTTGCTGGCGCCATGGTGGACCGTCGTCACATCCTGTCTATCGAGGGGGATTTCAGTTTGTTTAGGGAGGGAGATGGCTGGTTGCTAGATTTGCCGCCCGCAAACCATTCATAACTTTCGCAGCATCCTGCTGCAGCTTGCACCTGCCGAGGGACGCAAAGGAAAGAGTCAGTGACCCGAGTTGCACCAGTTGTTGCAGGACAGCCTGGCAATGGACAGTCCCGCTCTGGACTCACTGAACAGCCTGGACGACTCGCATCTCAATTAGGGAACGTGAGTGATAAAAAGCAACTTTTGCATTTACTTTCATTTGCCGTTTTTTTTTTGCTAAATGTCAATACAGAGACATTTAAATACTTCCTGCCGGATTCATGTGTACTAAGCGAGGGAAACAAATAATTTACTCTGAATCCCCACGGAGGCCTGGCAGAGACAGGCAGGGGTCATAGGGAGAGCTGGTTTCACAGCTTCCCCCTCCCCCTGCAACCAGCAGCACACGGTCCATTAATCCAGCCTTTGCAGAGGTGAGCAGCCCTGGAATTGCCGCTCGCATCCTCAAAGTAAGTCAGTGCCTCTAAAGCATGGGTACTCACAAACTTTCTCTCGGGGGCCAAATTTACAGTTTGGTTTGTGTCCGAGGGCCGCATCGGTAGGGGGGCAGGGTCAGTGGGGGGGGGGAAGGGGCTAGAGCAACAACATAAAACTGACCATGAGGTTGATCATAGGTCCCTGCAGCGGACGCCTTCGTCCACTGAGCCATCCCGGCATACACACATCTCTCTCGGTCTCCCTCCCTCTCTCTAGCTCTCTCTCCCTCTCACCCTCCCTCTCTCCTGTCTTCCTCTGTCTCACTCCGACTGTCTCACTCCCTCTCTCTCACTCTCTCTCTCTCACTCCCTCTCTCTCACTCCCTCTCTCTCACTCCCTCTCCGTCCCCCTCCCTTTCCCTCCCTCTCACTCACTCTCTGTCTCACCCCCTTTCCCTCCCTTTCCCTCCCTCTGTCTCCTTCCCTTTCCCTCCCTCTCACTCCATCCCTTTCCCTCCCTCTCTGTCTCCATCTCACTCCCTCTCCCCCCATGTCCGTCTCACTCCCTCTCCGTCTCTCTCACTCCCTCTCCGTCTCACTCACTCCCTCTCCCTCCCTCTCCCACTCATTCACTCTCACTCTCTCCCTCTCTCTCACTCGCTCACCCCCTCCCTCTCCGTCCCCCTTCCTTTCCCTCCCTTTCACTCACTCTTTCTCACCCCCTTTCCCTCCCTCTCCGTCTCCTTCCCTTTCCCTCCCTCTCACTCCCTCCCTTTCCCTCCCTCTCTGTCTCCATCTCACTCCCTCTCCCTCCCTGTCCGTCTCACTCCCTCTCCGTCTCACTCACTCCCTCTCCCTCCCACTCACTCACTCCCTCTCACTCACTCACTCCCTCCCTCTCCCTCCCCCTCCCTCTCTCCCTCACTCCCTCCCGCTGTCTCCCTCCCACTCCCTCTCACTCACTCACTCTCACTCACTCCCTCTCACTCACTCCCTCTCACTCACTCCCTCTCATTCACTCCCTCCCTCTCACTCACTCTCATTCACTCCCTCCCTCTCACTCCCTCCCACTCACTCCCACTCATTCTCACTCACTCTCACTCACTCTCACTCTCTGTCACTCTCTCACTCCCTCCCTCTCCCTCCCTCCCTCCCTTCCTCTCACTCCCTCCCTCTCACTCCCTCCCTCTCACTCCCTCCCTCTCACTCCCTCCCTCTCACTCCCTCCCTCTCACTCCCTCCATCCCTCTCACTCCATCCCTCTCACTCCATCCCTCTCACTCCATCCCTCTCACTCCATCCCTCTCACTCCATCCCTCTCACTCCATCCCTCTCACTCCATCCCTCTCACTCCATCCCTCTCACTCCATCCCTCTCACTCCATCCCTCTCACTTCATCCCTCTCTCTCACTTCATCCCTCTCTCTCACTTCATCCCTCTCTCTCACTTCATCCCTCTCACTCACTTCATCCCTCTCACTCACTTCATCCCTCTCACTCACTTCATCCCTCTCACTCACTTCATCCCTCTCACTCACTTCATCCCTCTCACTCACTTCATCCCTCTCACTCACTTCATCCTGCTCACTCACTCCCGCTCACTCACTCAACTCATTTACTCACTCACTCCCACTAACTCCCTCTCCCTCACTCACTCCCTCTCCCTCACTAACTCCCTCTCCTTCACTCACTCCCTCTCAACCCCTCCCTCTCTCCCACTCACTCTCCCACTCACTCTCCCACTCACTCCCACTCACTCACTCCCACTCACTCTCCCACTCACTCCCACTCACTCCCTCCCACTCACTCCCTCCCACTCACTCCCTCCCACTCACTCCCTCCCACTCACTCCCTCCCACTCACTCCCTCCCACTCACTCACTCCCACTCACTCACTCCCACTCACTCACTCACTCCCACTCACTCACTCCCACTCACTCACTCACTCCCACTCACTCACTCACTCCCACTCACTCACTCCCACTCACTCCCACTCACTCACTCCCACTCACTCACTCCCACTCACTCACTCCCACTCACTCATTTACTCATTCTCTCTCACCCTCTCTGTCACTCACTCCCTCTCAGTCACTCACTCCCTCTCAGTCACTCACTCCCTCTCAGTCACTCACTCCCTCTCACTCACTCCCTCCCTCTCACTCACTCCCTCCCTCTCACTCACTCCCTCCCTCTCACTCCTTCCCTCCCTCCCTCTCACTCCTTCCCTCCCTCCCTCTCACTCACTCCCTCTCACTCTCTCTCTCCCTCTCCCTCTCCGTCCCCCTCCCCCTCCCGTTCCCTCCCACTCCCTCTGTCACCTCACCCTGCCTGTGCGCCAGCCGGGGCACACACACACAGCCGCACCAGAGCACTTCACAGGTCATTAAAAGACCATTTGCATGTTAATGATGCCTTTGTATTTCACCTCTCCTTAGGCCCCTGCAGCTTTACTCTGGCCATTCCTAGGATCGCCCGCCGGCAGCCCCCACAAAGCAGCAAGAGTCTCTCTCGCTGCTGCAGACACTTAAAAAAAAAACTCGGGAAACACAGTTATGATGTCTCGGGGGTCCGCGGGCCGCTAGGGAAGGCTTGCCGGGCCGCCACTGGCCCGCGGGCCGTACTATGAGTACCCCTGCTCTAAAGTAATCTCTCACTGCTGAATTAGCTTGATACAACTCCAGCCGCTGCATTTCCAATATACACGTGTATTTTTTATGGGGTGTTTATGTTGTTTCACACTCGTGAGCACACCTCTGATGCACGACTACAGAGGTACTGAGTGTTTACCTCCCCACCCGCCTGCTAAACATACTGCGGGCTCGTAATAGCTGCAGGCAAGTATTTGTGAAAAAGTCCTCATTAACCCCACATCGCCTTCTGGCAGAAATCGGTTTATTTTTTGAGAGTCTGCCTTTGATTGACGGCAGAGTCCCTAGAGTGTGAAAGAGCACGGATGGGCGCAAATCCTGCTAGAATGTTCTGCAGGTAAGTGTGGACAAGCGGTGACTAATGTAAATATGCCCATAAAAGCTCTTATTCGCCAATCAGTTCACCCGATGACCTGGGATCTCTACTACCTTACCCTGACCTACTCACTGCTTAGGGGACACCCTTAAGCTGCTTGAAAACATATGAGATTAGATTCAGAGAGATAGAAGGGAAGAGAGGAAAAGGGAATGTTGGGAAAATGTGATGTTCGTATAACAATATGTCATGTTACGTTTACTTTGAAGTGCTGGTGGTGAACAGAATTGTAAGGGAGTATAGGAAAGAGAGGAATGTTCTGGAATATTGGGTAATGAGACATAGGGGTGGCGCCCTAGGCGGCTGTTTCATATTGCGTTTTCCTGCACTGCCTAAGGACGATTCAGTATACAGAATTGTATATATAAGTGTAGCAGTAATTGTGAACGCACCATTTTCGACATTGACACACAGTATTACTACACGAGGCGGAAGAGATATTTGTAAACTTCTCCTCTGCCTTGTAATCCCACGACCGGACCACCCGACAGGTGGTCCACCGGAGTAATTATTAATTGCCCTGCTGAAGAGGACACATAACGGCGCCAGAGAGAGCCCTTTAAATCAGCTGGACCTCTCCCTGCCTGCAGAAACGAATGTAAGTGTTGCAGCAAACTATTGCATTGTTTTAGTTTGGAGGGGTAGGTGCTGTGGACTCGCTGACTCAGGCTGGCAAGGTTGGCAGCCGGGCTCAGAGCACGCAATAATAGAAGTCATTAAGTGCCATTACCAGCCAGAATACAGCACGTCTCGCAGACTTCTCGCAGTGAAAACATGCTGCTTAGCTCCGGTGACGTCTCTGCTCAGGGGCACACACACATTCTGTAATTCAAGTTCACTTTTAAGTTGTTATAGGCTTCTCATATTATATATTTTGGTATATTGATTATTATAGTGCACTATTCACCCAAGAGAGTATCCGGGTGCTCGGGCAGTTGTGTAGGTGTGAGGTACTCTAGGTGCTTATGTGAAGAGCCAGGGTTTCAGCTTCTTGTGGAACTCAAGAAGTGATGAGGTGGCTCTGATGTGTTGAGAGTTGTGGATGTCGGTAGACCCAACAATGGAAGTGGGTGGAGCCGGGGAAGTGGGTGTGGCCTCCTAGAAAAATGTTAGCACCTGCACTTCATATTTTACAAATTAAGCAGGGCCCCGGGGAGTATCAGTTACTTGCAAAGTCAATTACGCAAAAGGTGTGGAACATATTATGGATGTTTGTATTTGTAAAGTTACGAGTTTGTGCAGGCACCGTCATGATAAGGAATGCTCTGTTATTGTGCGTGCGGCTGCCAATGCCATTTACGTGTGTAGCTGCGAGGTTGGAGTCCACGAGCAAGCTGCGACGCAAACTCAGAGGTTGTCTGCAGTGGGAGTTTCCATGACGACTGCCACGAGCTCAGGAGAGCACGAGCCGTGGTATTGTCTGCGCATGGGGAGTTTCCTTGACAAGCCCCTCTGTAAGCAGAATTCCTAGCTTGCAGTCATCACCATGGGACATCTGGGACATTATAGAAGCAGTTCAGTGCAGTCGCGCTAAACTGACGCAGCACGTATGCTCCAATCGCTTTGATTGGTTGCGTTGCGTCCTGCGTATAAGTGCCGGTGTGTCGGCAGGAAGGATATTTATTCTGTGGAATATGACTGCATGCAGACGCTCTGGGATCATCGGAAAAGACTCAGAGTGCTGAGATGTGCTTGTTGTTTCAATATTAAGGTGAAGTCACTTTGGTGCTGTTTGGGATGGCTCGGGTGTGCGGTTGCTCACCTGACTTTTGGACAGTTTTTTTTCACCAACTGTCACATCCATTTTATTATTTTTCTTTCAACTTCATGCTTAAGCCTGTGTATTTTGTCTGATTACTCCTGCTGCACTTAATATGTGCCATGTTAAATCATTTGTTGTCTTTAGTATTGCTTATTAGCCTGTGTTAGAGACACTGTTGCATTGAGCTATCCTATGTAGTGTGGTCTATATTGTGCATATTGTGTTGCAAGTGGAATTTATTTATGCATTGTGTGCGTTGTGTTAGGTCTCATGAATGAACCTATGTGGCATGTGAGTTAGAATGTATACCCTATGTATAAGGATGGAAGGGTGTGAAACATACCCAGTGTTATGATTTTCTTTAGGCAGAGATGTTGTGTTGGATGACATTTTGTGTTGAAATTTTTTATTAAAAAGTTTTAGATGAAAATACAAATACACATACAAATGCAAGGAGAGAACATAATAAGATATTGATAAATGAAACATAGTACAAATGAGAAAATTCCTTTTTTTTTTTTTTTTTACATAAGATATGACAAATGTGAGGGAGCAAAAATAGCAAATATTCCATAATGCAATGATAATAGGAAGATACGAGGAGATGTGTAATAGAAGAAAGGAAAATAGAGAGAGAAAAAAAAGAACCCCCCCAGAGTAACAAAAACAAATAGGAAGGGAGATGGTACCAATAAAGATGAGAAGATTTGCAGAGCAGAGTAACAGGAAAAGGGGACCATAAAAAGAATAGAATTAAGAAGGGATAGCAGTTATAGGAGAAGAAGGAGTGGAGACAGAGTCACTATCCACCGTGGATTCCAGGAATGGGGACCATGTTTGGAGAAAAATGGAAGCCTGATCCTGCAAATTATAGATTATACGTTCATGAGAAGGTGTTTGTACCATTGCCCCCAGCCACTCTTCCTGAGAAGGAGACAAGGAAGACATCCAATGACGTAATATACAAATTTTGGCCGTAGCCAAAGCAGTCTGGAGAAGACGAGTCTGTGGTTTAGAAAGCTTCGGAAGGCCACGAAAATCATGTAAAATAATATTTGCAGAAGTAAAGGGTAGAGGTAATGACATCGTATTAGCCAAAGTCTCTTATAAAAAGCCAAAATTATCTAGTACGGGGACATTCACAAATAATGTGCGTAATATCACAACCGGAAGCAGAACATCTCCAACACAAAGAGTGTGATATCTATTTAGCATGATGCAATTTAACTGGAGACCAGTGCCACTCATGGATGATTTTAAAAATGCAAAATTTGAGGCGAGCTTCTCGGACACCCTATTGCAATCCTTCCAGAATTTGATCCCATTGAGTATTGGAGTATGTAACTGATAAGCGCGATTGCCATTTCATTTGAAGAGCTTTTGAGAGGGGTTGCGAAAATAGAGGATGCAAGAAAGTCTTATAAAGACCAGAGGTTACACCTTTAAGATTTCCCCATAAATGTAGATAAGACAAAATAGGAGATATGGATAACTATTCAGGTGGGGAACCTAAATGTTTTGTGATGGTTTGTTGAAGTTGAGTATATTTAGAGGATTGTATGGGTGGTAAGTGAACTTCCTCACTAAGTTGGGAAAAAGATTTAAAATTGTCACCATGAAACAGCTGCTCTAGAGAATGAACATCAGATTCCTGCCACAGAGGCCGGATATAATGCGACCACAAACACGAATAGTCGAGTTAAACCGTAAAGGAGCTTTGACATGAAGCCGCAAATTAGATTTAAGTATACGAGGACTTCTTTGCCAAGATTTATACATTGCAGATAAGATAGGATTTTTAGGATCGGAAGGACTGGAACCCTTGCTATATAAAAAGGGACAAACCAAGACCGGGAGCCAATAAGTGGCGTTCAAGTGGGACCCATTGAGGCATGTCTTTAGATTTAGGCAGAAAGAAGGAAAGTTGTGAAAGAGGAAGGGCAAGTGAGTAATGCTCGATAGAGGGAAGACCCAAACCCCCTGCAATTGGTGAGATTTTAATTTGGCCAAGGTAAGACGCGGTTTAGCCGTACCCCAGATAAAAAGTTTAATTTTAGAGTCAATGGACAGCAGAGTAGTTAAGGGAATGTTTAGAGGGAGCATACCTAGAACATAAAGAAATCGCGGTAGGGTAACCATCTTAACCGCCTGAATACGTCCCCAGAGGGATAAACCTAGGGCCTTCCGTTTATCAAAGTCTCTTTGCATTTGCGCAATTAAAGGAGTTAAATTGTCCATAACTATATTATCCAATCCTCTGTTAATCAATATCCCTAAATATTTAAGCCGGGATGATTGCCAATGAAATGGAAAACCAGAGATTGCTGCTTTTGTAGTAGCAATGGACATGGGTAATGCTTCACTCTTATCCCAGTTTATCTTATAGCCGGAGAAGGAAGAGAAATCATTGATGATGCGAAGGAGAGCAGGAAGAGAACGGGGAAGATCAGTAAGTGTGAGAAGAATATCATCTGCATATATAGATACATTTTAGAATGACCAATTGGAAGAGGAACGCCTATCACTGCAGCCGATTGACGTATTGCAGCAGCCAGAGGTTCCATTGCTAGAAGGAAAAGAAGAGGGGAAAGTGGACAACCTTGACGAGTACCTAGTCTAATTGGAAATGGAGTAGAAAGGAAACCACCGCAGTTAACTTGAGCTGATGGACTGTCATAAAGCAGTCGTACTTTAGCTATAAATTGATCGCCTAAACCAAATCTCTGCATTATGGTAAAAAGGTACTCCCATTCAATGCGATCAAATGCTTATTCAGCATCCAGAGAAAGAAGTAGGGCATCATCAGCAAGATGTTTAGCTGACCATAAAGCATGAGAGAGAGTACGTAAATAATTCCGAGATGAACGACCAGGAACAAAACCTACTTGTGAATTATGGATTAAAGAAGGTAAAACCTTACGAAGACGTGATGCGAGAATGCTAGCAAGAATCTTAACATCAGAATTTAAGAGAGATATGGGACGGTAACTACCGCACAACAAAGGATCTTTACCAGGTTTTGGCAAAACAGCTATGATGGCCTTGTTAGAAATAGAACCAAGAGAAGATTCCTCCGTGGCCTCCCCAAATGCGTCATGTAAAGTATCAATCATACTCTGACCAGTCCACTTAAAAAATTCAGGAGGAAAACCATCATCACCAGGAGCTTTATGGTACGTCAAGGCAGTTATAGCTGAGGAAATTTCTTCCTTCGTAATAACACCCTCAAGTAGGGCTCTGCCATCATCTGAGAGTCGCAGAAGATGTACCGCATCCAAAAATATGGACATCTCTAGTGTATCTACGTGAGTGCTTGGGGAGTAGAGAGATATGTAAAATGAGGCAAATTCTTCAACGATTTCTTGCGGCCGAGTAAGTATAATCACCACAACTTGATTTGATAGCTGGAATTGCCATAGCGGCCTCCCTCTGACGCAGTTGCGCAGCCAATAGCCGGCCAGCCTTTTCCCCCTGCTCGTAGTGACGACCTTTCATCTTTTGTAAGGCATATTTAGCCTTAGAAGTAAAAAGACTATTAAGAGACATGCGCACCTGCTCCAATAATTTACGGTTTGAAGGGTTGGTTTCGAAATATATAGTTGAGAAAGCCGGCGAATGTCTTTCTCCAAATCAACTAGTTTGGCGGCGTTTTTCTTGTTATAAAAAGCAGCGTCCCGAATAAGTTGACCTCTGATGGTTGCCTTAGCAGCTGCCCAGACCATTCTCTTAGAGGAGATTGAGTCCTCATTATTGATAAGGTAATCACGCAGGTGTGACTGTAAAAGAAGTTTACCTGTTGGTGTTTTACATTTGTTTATGTTTAAACGCCATGACTTGCGCCCCAGACTGGAAAGACCCAAATCAAGAGATAAAAGAAACAGGAGAATGATCAGATATGGCTGCTTCTAAAATTCTCGATTCTGTAACCAACCGGACTGTGTGTTGCGAAAGAAGAAAGTAGTTGAGACGCGAAAATGTACCGTGAGTAGAGGAAAAGAACGTGTATTCTTAATCTTGTGGGTGACTGAGTCTCCAACGATCAACAAGACCAGTGTCAGTAAGAATGTCACGTAAATTGGCTCTGAGGCATTGATGGTATCAGGGCAACCTGTTCTGTCAAGGACAGGGTCTGGGGCCAATTTCCAATCACCTCCTATGAGAAATTGAGAAGCATTTATTTCTGTGAGAAGCCGATTTAGTCGAAGGAAAAATTGTTTTTTGGGACCTAGCGTAGCGTATACAGAACCAAGACAAATGAAAGAGTTCCCAAGTTTCAGCTTAACAAATACATACCGACCTTCCGGATCAGACCATGTCTTGGAAATTGTAAAAGGGAGTGACTTCCGAAAAAGGATGGCTACTCCACATTTACGAACAGGGTTAGGGTTGGTGGGATCAGGCTTAGAAACGCTACTATGAATGACTTTACCAACCCAATCTCTGCTGAGTTTACTGGATTCAACATTGTCCAAATGAGTTTCCTGCAATAAAGCAACCTCTACATGTTTAGAGTGCAAATAGGAAAGAACTTTCTTGCGTTTTATATAATGGGTGAGGCCATGAACATTCCAGGAAATCAATGATAACGGATGAATAGAAGACATGACAATAGGATTCAACAAGGAAGGAAATAAATAAATAGAGAGAAAAGAAGAAAGATGTTACTCTGGGAAACAGAAGACAAAGTGTGTATAGAAGTTGGAAAAACTGATTGGGGAAGATAAAAAAGAAAGAGGAGGGAAACGGAAAGAGAAAAAAGAAAAAGAAAAGTAGGTTAGAAAAGCAGAGTGAAGATCTGGAATAGACAAAGTAAGTAAAAATAGAAGGAAAGAAGTGTTATAGATGGAGATAAGAGAAAAAGAGAAAGAAAAGAGAAAAGAAACCTAGACTGTTAACTACGGGTCTGGGCGCACTTAAAGCAGCGCCAAGGGAGGCCGGACCCCCTTCAAGTAAAGAAGAATGGGGATCTAGGGGACAAATGATAACATGGAATATGTGAAACACAATGGAATAAAGTTACATCATCAAAATCATAAGAAACCATAAGATATTGTCACGAAATATAGTCAGGAAAGTAAAAAATATCATTAAAAACGTGATATGAGAACCATACGACAAGAGAATAACATGAGAAGAATAAATGAAAGCAAGGAAGATGAAATAAAAGAGAGACATGGTACATAATAGAAAAGGTGTGAAAGATAGAGTTAAAGAAATATGAAAGATAAAATAGAGGAAGAAATAGATCCAATATCGCCATAAAAAGGGGGGAGAGAAAGAAATAGAAAGTAGAAGAAGAAGAAGCAAAACAAAGTTATGCAGGAGAAGAAAAACAGAAGAAAATGACAAAGCTCAACCTAAACACATGAAACAATGAAACAAATAGACATCATGCAAGAGCGGAATAGCTAATGAATGAAATATATAGTGACAAGCTTAACAACAATAACATCACCATAGGAAGGGGAATGAACAGGAAGAAAACCCCCCATGGAAGAGGCAATATCCATGTAGTATAATAAGCACAAAGTGGATAAATAACTTCAAAACTGAAAATAGCGTACAATTAGAAAATATAAAACAGTAAGGCATAGAGCACTATATAAAACACGAAGTAGAAGTGACCATATTATACAATGCATTGAATTCTCAGCTGACGAATCAAGCAGCAAAAGCATTACCAACAACAAGTACTGCTATAAGCTTATAGAATAAGAAAAAGAAAACATAAGAGCATAAAAAAGGATTCAGTCAGCATCAGAAGGCTTCTTGAGAGGCGATCTAGACTTGTCTCTTTGCTGTGTGTTAGTGAGGGAGGAGACGGAATGTAGAGCTGAATCCCCATCATCCTGAGAGCGAGGCAGACGGGTGAGATCCCTACCACATTGCCTGGAGTCAGTAGAGGTATTCAAATGAGATGTTGGCAGGTTTGTAGATGATGTCTTGGATTGAGGAGGTTGAGCATAGGAAGAAGATTGAGTTTCCATATTATCGGACTTGATATCATCCAGAAACTGCTGTAGAAGTGCAGGGTCGTAGAAGTCTTTGGACTCTCCATTTCTGGTAATACGAAAATGTGCAGGCTTAAATAATCCAAATTTAATGTCCATTTGATGTAGCTGGGGTCGTAGGGAAAGAAACGCCTTCCGCCGTTCATTTGTTTCTTTAGAGAAGTCTGCAGCCATAGGGATGGTATGACCTTGAAACAGAAAGGAGCCATGTGAATGAGCCATTGATAAGATCTGTCTGGTTTGCTCATGCCGAAGAAAACAGGCAATAATTGGTCTGGGTCTTGCAGAGGTACCAGAGCGTGGTGGACCCAGTCTATGAGCACGTTGGATCTCAAGAGGAGGAGCAAAAGAAATACCAGTCAAGCTGGGAAGGGCATCACAGAGAAAGGTCTTCATGTCTTGCTTTTCAATATTTTCTGGAAATCCAAAAAAACAGATATTGTCTCTACGACTGCGATCTTCCAAATCGCTGATCTTACTATGTAGAAAGAGTAGGTCTTGATCTGAACCCTGAACAGAATCCAGACGACTTTCCATATCCGTTATTTTAGAGTTAATGACGTCAATCCTTGTATGAAAAGTAGTG
Organism: Lissotriton vulgaris; assembly: GCF_964263255.1. Taxonomy (NCBI): domain Eukaryota; kingdom Metazoa; phylum Chordata; class Amphibia; order Caudata; family Salamandridae; genus Lissotriton; species Lissotriton vulgaris. Next base: position 1,079,304,832 of record NC_141694.1, on the reverse strand, counting down.
AGTTCTGCCCAAATAGACTTAGTCTCTGCAGCCAATGACGTCATGGTAATATCCAAACCCTCCAGTCGATGGTTAACCCCAGAAAGTTCTTGCAAAATGCGTTGCATAGTATCAGACAAAGACTTGTCGCTCTGAGGTGATGCAGCTTGCGATGAAGGAGGCGACGCAGAACCATTACCTTTAATTGTCAAAGTAGAGGGTTGTTTTACCACTTCAGTGAAAAGTGTCTGCTTAGGTCCACGACCACCATTTCTATTAGACATTTCAGTGCACCGTTGTAGTGGTGGTCTACAATAGCGAATTGATGAAATATTGGAATATGAGGCAATGATGAAACCAATGACGCATCAAATAAAGAGGTAATGAAACATGTGCAGCAAGTAAGTGACCATTACAAACAGCATACAGTTAATGCTTGAAATTGGAAAAACACTACAGTATTGCCACAAAACAACAAGAATTGTTTCACTAAACCAGTGCAATACTGGAATAACAAATCTTGCGTGCCAAAACTACCTCAGAAACAAAGCATGTGAATGCAGTAAATGAGAGCGACAACAGACCAGCAATGCTATGGTGATAAAGTGTAAAAAGGGCATTAAAGTCTGTACACATTGAGAAAGTGCATCTCTAAATCAGAAGGTAGTACATGAGAGAGCAGAATCACGTAAAACAGCAAAATTAAAGTGACAAAATCCAATGGAGGGGTTAATGTTCACCAACTGACATTTAAGGCAGCATAATTAAGTATGTAAAGCTCATTCAAAAAGCAAAATGAGGCAGAGCAAAAATTCCTGTGTGAAATGCTCCAAATGGCCTCCAGATAGTGAAAGTCACTGTGTAAAATGAATCCTCAGAGGGCTCCACCACTGAACTTCGAAGAAATCCTCTTATAAATGCATTTAAAGAGGGCGCTGTGTGTTAAGAATACACACAATGTTAGTCACATCGTATTCACTGTCTAAGGAGCGCGGCCTCGTCGTCTGAGGGGGTGCGGCCTAAGGCATGAAAAGCCCAGCCCTGAAGCTGCTAGAGGGGCGGCTTACCCTGAGAGGAGGCGCGGCTTCATCAGCATGCAGATCCCGATGCACGCACCGGAGCAGTCAGTCACGTCGTCATCATGCCGGAAAGTAGAGGGAGTCAGCGCTGCCCCACGAAAAAGACCGTCGCTGCACTCTACACAGTCCCCGCAGGCATTGGAGCACGAAAAGCATGATCCAGGCTGCCAGGTGAGAGAGGGAAGCTCGTTAGGGGTCCGTCCCTCGGCGGAGCTCTTCCCTCAGGCGGCCATCTTCCTGCGTGGCCAGACCACGCCCCCCTTGGATGACATTTTGAGTGAGCGATGAGTTCCCTTTTATGTTTACAAGTCTTTGGATGGAAGATACCATTGCGTGGTGTAGTGGTTCTTCAGTGAGTACAGTTGTGGGATGTGGAAGTTGCATCCTGCCAGGAACATGTGCGTTCCTTTGAATAGGGAGATATGGTGTGCTGTATGGTTCTGCAGTGCATACAGATGTAGGGTGTGGAGGTTGCATCCTGCCAGGAACATGTGCGTTCCTTGCCTCACTTCGCAGGGAAACAAAGATATATGTAGCATGTAATCCGGATGTGTGATCTATCTTTACTATGATCTTCCTTTACAAATTTAAGGAATTGGCTTGTGAGGAACTTGGAGCTGTGTGGGAGGCAAGATGGCATGCGACTGACACCGCCGTTGCAATGCTCCGTGGAGCATCCTCCCTGAGAACTCTGCAATCTATGTATTAAGGATTAAAAACCTTTGGCAGGCAAACTGAAGCTGCTGTGTCCCTCACAGAATACTCCGATCGCAAGGAATGCTGCAGAAAAGCCCATCCAGAGGCTTTTATGTAAACCTTACCTGCTCCCTGGGACTTGAGCTCACGGATCTCCCCCCCCCCCCACCTCGAGGATATCCGTCCGGCTAGGGCAACTCGTATCCACACTGGCCTGCGTGAGCTCCAAGCGGCTCCATCAGCTCCACCGGCCCAGATGAGCTATTGAAAAACAGCAAGGAGCACCACACACACCTGCTACAGAAGAGAAACCGGCAGATTCTTTCAAGCTGCGGCCGTCACAGAGATCTTTGGCAGACTGGCATATCCCTGGTGTAACACGGTTTCAACAGCCTCATCAAACAAGTAAGAATGACAGGCAAGGGGGTGGGAACCGTTAAAGTAATGAATATTACTGTATCTTCTCAGGCCAGTACTGCGACAGCAATAATCCAGCAGAAAAGGCTGGATACCGTGGGAACAAAGAGTAAAGGCGGGGGGAGAGTAAGGTAAGAGCTCTGATAAGAATGCTATGGAAAACGACCCAGCGAGAACAGCGACTATTTTAAAACGTTCTGTTCGCCTCACAAAAGAAACACAGAGCTCTCAGCCTTTGATCACCAGCAGTTTTGGCGCTGCAATTAGGGTTGAAAATGACTCCATTTCTCCAGTAAAAACTCCTGGAGCAACTGATGTGAAGGTGGGACAGAGTGAAGGAGGACAGATTGATTTACCAGAAATCTCAAACAAACGTCAGCCTTCCGCCAGTGCAACTCCTTCAGCACAGATAGAAGGGAGCCTGATACATCACACTGGCAGCCCCAGCAATAACATCAGTATTTTAAGTGGCAGCATGCTCACTCTGGAAGAATCTTAAAATGCTTTACTCTCTGCGCAAGCCACTAACTATGTTCAGCAATAGTAAACACTGAAACACCTGATAATCAAGATAAGTTCTTCACCCTCACTGAAGAGTCAGATTTATCTGATATTAGCATCTCTTTATCAAGCGGGGAGGAGGGAACTAAGTGGTACAGCAGCTGAAACACCTATCCTCAGAAGCAGAAATATGTCCCCAAAAAACTACAAAAGAAGAAAAAAATAGGGATCAGCATAAAAGAAATTGTGACTTTTCCGATAAAGAAGATACCACAGAATTAAAGTGGGACTATGATGATACACCGCTCACAGTATTTTCCTATACTACGACACCCTCTGGTGGCAATCAAACAATTACGGAGTGCAACAAAGCGGGTGAACACAGTGAATCGAGAAACAAGCCAGCTCTAACCGACATTCTGAACTCTATTAAGAGCTTCCAGGCAGAAGCCAAAGTGGATAGCCGTAGATCCCGTTTGGCTGCAAAAAAATTACAAGGAGCAGTCAGGAAGGTGGGCAAAATCTGTGCTGAAATCGTTGATCGAATGGCCTCAGTGGATTTAAGAACTGAGCAACTAGAAAAGGATGTTACTACGCTGAAAACACAGAATGACGAGCATGAGGGTATAGTTAAAGACCTTATCTGAAAGGTCAAGGAACAGGAAAACCGGCATAGGCGCAATAATCCCTGCATTCTGGGGATTCCAGGAGGTATTGAAAAAGATGATCCAAGGAGATTCATGATTGCGCTTCTCAAAGGAGCATTCCCAGAGCTACAAGACTGGGATTGGGATAGAGAAATCCAGAGAGCTCATAGATTTCCTCTATATGCTAGTAAATGCACTCCGGTATCACAGCAACACCCATGTGCTATACTCTTATTCTTTGGTAATTTTCTACTCCGGCAAGCTCTCTACGATCTGGCCAGACCTACAAACAAACGATCATTTGACGGAATATGTTTTTTACCAGACCAGACTTCGCGCACGCCACAGTTGAGCGCAGGTCGAGACTCAGGCAGCTCTTTGACCCCTTTCAAAAACTTGGGGCAACGGTACACCTTCAAAATCCGTCCAGACTTAAAATTGTTTACCAAGGGGCTACTCGTAGCTTCATCTTGGAAATACAGGCTAAAAAGTCTTTAGAGGAAGTCTCGGGACACAAGTAGTGAACTTATTGGCTATCGCATTAGATATTGTTCAGGCCCGATAGATTGAGCTAGGTAGCAGTATTGATTTAAGGAGTCAAATGTTATAATAACCTTGGGGGGGCTTTCGGGGGGGGGGGTTCCCAATCTTTTTCTTTTTTGTTTTTGGTTTCTGATTAGCTTTGCATGGGGGTTTTCCTACCCATTTACAGGCCTTTTCTAGAAGGTTCTCTCATAGGGGGGGGAGGCTCAGCGGGCTTGCGGGGCTCTGAATGACGGATGTCAAACCCCTGGCCCAGTGGTGGCCAGGTAACCTCCAAGAGTGGTGGGGGGTAGGAGCGGAGGGGGGGGGGGGTCAGTCAGGTTGTCAAAACAAGTAAGAGAAAACTCAACAGGTAATATTAAAAGCCAGAGTCACAAATGGGCTTTCGCTAAATCCGGATCATTCATCTTAATAATATGGGGGTGCTAAAAATGTTATTCTTAAATATCTGTGGCTTAAACGATATTAAAAAAAGGCAAATAGTAGCAATGGGATTACAAGCTTGGGGTGCGAATATCGTGTGCTTACAAGAAATACACAGAGGGTTCACAAAGGCATATTTTAAACACATTAGGGTATAGATTGGTTGTGCTACGTCACAGGAGGCTCGGGTGCAGGGGTTGCTATTCTGGCAAAGGGCAGTGGGTATGTTTTTAATCATTCTAAAACTGATACATTTGGCAGTTGGGCAATTACAAAATGCCAATATTGCAAGGGGCAGAAGCTAACATTGTGCGCTATATATGGAAGCAATAGTTATGATCCCTCAGTCTTTGACGAGATTTCCAATGAGCTCACACATTGGCCTCCACCTTTAATAGTTTGTGGAGACTTTAATATAAACCTTCCCCATGATTGGTCTTTGAAAGATGAGTGGCAATACATCGGCCGCAAACCCAAAGTATTTAAGTCATTGGAACATATGTGTTATACGCATGGGCTAGTGGCTGGCTGGCAGGCTTCCAAACCTAATGATATAGGGTATACCTTCTTCTCTAACCCACATCTTTCCCATGTTAGAATAGATTATGTATTTATGTCAAATTCACCCAAAGCTAAGTGTCATATGGCAAAGCTACCTCGAATCCTATCTGACCACAATCCTCTAATTTGCATCCTGGATATTGCAACAGGAAACGCAGAACCTATATCCTGGACATTTGAAAAGGCCCTGCTGTTAGACGACAAATGTTGTGCCCACATGAGAGAGTGGATCCCCAATTTCTTAGCTGATAACATTGGGAGTGCTTCAATCGATGTAGTGTGGGACGCCCTTAAAGCACGGATACAAGGTGAGACGCTGCAATATTCATGGAGGGTGAACAAACTGGATAGGGAATCTATGAGGGGATTACAGGCAAATCTTAGGCTGGCAGAAGAAGAGCTGATAAAGGTGACAAGTGGGGGCCAAGGGGCAGGAGTTACAAGTATACAAAGTCAGGTAGCAATCGCTAAGGCTGCAAGCACCAATATGTCTACGGATAAATCAGTCAGAAAGGTGACATCACAAAAAGAAATGGTGTATGAGGTGAATGAACAAGTTGGCCATCAGCTTGCCGTTCGAATAGGGCAACAAACCACATCAAATCTGATACGTTAAATATACGATCCAGTAGAGGGCCATTTGTACGACCCTGAACTTTTTAGAGAGGCCTTTTGGCGATTCTATCGAGATTTGTACACAGAGGAAGGAAGGAGGGACTTAGCAAATTTTGAAAGATACCTAGATAGTGGCATTTATGATATAATTGAGGAGGCAGATCAGAAGAGCCCCAAAACTTAGAGGAAATCTTAACCACCATCAAAAACTTGCCAAAAGGGAAAGCTACCGGATTGGATAGTATCCCTTCCAAGTTCAATCTAATCTTTATAGATCAGAATAAAAACAGTTTAATAGAGCTAATTACACACATTTTTAAAGGCGGCCAGCCTCCAGACTCCTGGTCCAGGGAAAAAATAGTTATTTTCCCCAAGAAAAACAAACTTCCAGAGCAGCTAGGATCATACCGCCCTATCACTCTTATTAATGCAGATTCAAAAATATATTCAAAGACTCTGGCAAATAGAATCGCCCCTATTATCCATAAAGTCATTGTTAAGTCCCAGCATGGTTTTTTACTAGGGAGGTGGACTATTAATCACATCCAGAGAGTAATCACTCCATTTGATAGTATGGAGGCTACAGGAGACCCTATGGCATTGATCCTTCTGGACGCTGAGAAGGTTTTCGAGAGGGTCTCCTGGCAATTTCTGTGGGCCTCTATGTCTAGGGTTGGCATAAAGAAAGGCTTTATTCAGGCAGCGCAAAAATTGTACATCAACCCCAGGGCGGTGGTAATGGTGAATGGAAGCCCAACCAAAACATTTATAATCTCCCAGGGTACACGTGAGGACTGCCCGTGCTCACCATTGCTTTTCGCAATATATATCGATCCCTTTATCCGTAGATTAGAAGGAAACAGAGAAATAACACCTATCATGTCACAAGAGTATCCAACCAAATCATTGGCATACGCCGACGATATAGCTATTGTAATAGCTCAACCTAATAAAGCCATGACTGTTATTGAAAGCAAGGCAAACAACTTTGGATTAGTCTCCGGATATGCACTCAACCAAGGGAAGACACTGATCATCTTGAACAACAAGAGCAAGATGAGTGATCCCAGAGTGGTAGAACAAGCTACATACTTAGGAGTCTGTATTTATTTTAATCTCGAGAATATGGTGAACCGAAACCTAAAACCAATGATGGGCTCAATGCAGAAAGATCTCAGTCGTCTAGATAATCTGCATCTTTCTATCATGGAAAGGGTGAACACCGTAAAAATGGTTTTCTTCCCTAAAATGTTGTATTTCTTCAGAGCAATTAGTTTAGAATTTACAAATCAATGGTTCAAGTCAATTGAACACACGTTCTCAAGCTTTATTTGGGCATAGTCACAACCCCGGCGTGCTTATAAATCACTTACCCTCCCCAAGGATCGAGGAGGTTTAGATCTCCCAAATTTAAAAGCTTATTACTGGGCAATGAATAATTGTGTGAAAAAATATGAATAAAGATATTTAAAAAAATGAAAATAAATGTAAGGAATAGAAGGATGCGTGCATTGTGATGTAATATGTCATCTTTCTTTACAATTCTAGGAATGTAGTGATTTATGCAGAGTAATCTTATGTGATCTTATCGTACAATTTTAGTATTGTAATTATTCTCGCAATGGGATTTACATGATTTTATTTTTAGGAGGGATCTTTCTTACAACCTAAAGAGTGGAATAATTTATGTAATGTAATGTGATCTTTTCTTGTGATTTAGCATTGGTTTCTTACATGTACAGGAGGTGTGAATGTGTATTTCCTTCAGTTTCCTTGCTGTCATTTTTATTGTTTCCTGAAGAAAGGAGATGTGTCATATCCTGTGTCTCTTATTTTCTTACTGCTCAGCCTGTGTGAGTGTGATGCAATAGAATGTTCATGAGTGCATAGTTTGGATGAGTGGTCAGTTGGAATGAGTGATGCTGAACAGCAGAATGCTCTTCAGTGGAGCTATACCATTTTACCTGTAATCGAATAAATCTACATAATCTACACTACTGGCTACCGGACCGATTACTGATAAGGACCCTACTTCATTTACAAAAAAACGAAGTCAGAAAAAGTGGAGGAGGTAGGCAAAAAGTTTGGGGGTGACTCTGCAGAGAAGGCCATTTCTAACACTGTCCTTAAACATGAGAGCTGGTGGTCCCAACCTGCAACCATTTACTCAAATGAAGCACTGTTTTCACCCAGTGTTATCTTTAGGATTTTGGGGGGCCACGGAAAGGCATATGTAAACTGTTTTTCCGTGACCCAGTTTCTGAAAGTACATTTAGCAGGCATGGGATGGGCTTGAATCAGCAAAAAAATGGGTAATCATATTTACACAAAGTTGTTCCAAATGGGTGCACCCAAAATAGGTCTTTCCCATGGCCCCAAAAATCCTTAAGCGGACACTGAGCTCTATTGTGAAGAAGTGTAATGAAAAGCTTGCACAGCTGGTGTGTTAAAAGAGGAATCTGATGAGGTGTGCTGGGGGAGTCTAAAACTTTAGAGAACGGTGTTGGGAAAAGGAATGTTGTAGTGCAAAGCGATCTGGTGAAGTGTAGTGCATTCGTAGGATGCTGTCAAACCGCATGGGCAAGGAATGGTATGGTTTATTGTGGTTCTGTGGAGTTGCTGGAATGTGTGATGGGGTGTGGTGCACGAAGGCTCTGTTAGGACATCAGTTTCACATTGGCTTTGTTATAGTAGGGTGGGTTAAATATAATGAGCCAGTGGTATGGGGCAGTTTTATGTGGAGGGGTGTGATGTGTGTACTGGCTCTTTGTTCTGAATGGGTAGTATGGTGCCTTGTAGTATTGTGTGTGTTTTGGGTATATTCAAGGGTTCCGAATCCTGGACCCTTCCCAGTCAGGATTCCGCAGCAACCACAGCACCGAGACTGCCCTCATCGCCGCCACCGATGACATCAGGACCCTGCTGGACAACGGCAAAACCGCAGCACTCATTCTCCTAGACCTCTCTGCCACCTTCAACACCATCTGCCACCGCACACTACGTGCACGCCTCCACGCCGCAGGGATCCGAGACAAAGCTCTGGATTGGACCACCTCCTTCCTCTCTGGCAGAACCCAAAGCATCCGCCTTCCCCCATTTAGTTCCAAAGCCTCCGAGATCATCTGCGGCAAACCCCAGGGATCCTCCCTTAGCCCGACGCTATTCAACATTTACATGGCCCGCTCGCACACGTAGCCCGACAGCACAACCTCAACATAATCTCCTACGCCGACGACACTCAGCTGATCCTCTCCTTCACCAAGGACCCCATCACCGCCAAAGCCAACCTCCACGAAGGAATGAAGGCTGTTACTGACTGGATGAAGACCAGCCGTCTGTAGCTGATCTCTGACAAGATGGAGGTCCTCATTGTAGGACAGTAGGGTCTGCTTCCTATGGTTACCCCCACTTTTTGTTGTGATTCTCTGTTTTTTTACTTTAGTGTGGCTGTGGTTCTGCTAATCAGGACCACAGCCCAGCTGTTCTCTCTCCAAATTGATACCATGTACTTTAGGTACATACCAGATTGGTTACTGGGTCGCCCTTGTGAGCCCCTGTATAGTGTACCATAGGTACCAAGGGCATAGGTGCACCCTAGGCCTACCAGGGGCTGCAGCATGTATTATGCCACCCCTGGTTTGCCTTCCAAACTGACACCACAGGTCTGTTCACACAGCCTGGGTAAGGAGGTGTAATGATCTTAGTTAGATATAGTTATACCTATATCTATATACCTATATACGCCTATAAGCCACTCCAAAGGCAGACCTCGACAATCCTGGAGGTAGAGTGCTTGGTTTTATGTGAGAGGGTGCCCTAGCATGAGCTGAGCCCCTCTGCAGCTTTTGGAACCATCTCCTTATAGCTGTTCTATGAAATAGCCATACCATATACTCTTAAGTGCATTATAATCCTCGTGGTTAATGCTAACTTTGGTTTGGCTTTATCAAAACATTTTGTGTAAGGTGTCAAACACTTTGGAATACTACCCCCCACCAGTTCTGGTGGTGGGGGTAGCATTCCAACCTTCTAGAGGGAGAAGACATGTAGTTACTGGTTTACCAGGATAAAGTTAAACAGAGCCTCAGCATCACAAAATGGATGCTGCTGCCACAGACACGAGTCTGCCCTCCTGCTGCTGGGTGAAACTCCGGCAGGAGAGGCCTGGACAATACGTTTTCTGCCCAGGGAGGTGCTGGAAACTCCCCAGACAGGCTCTTTGTGTATTGGTGCAGGGAGGGCTGCATTCAGTGAATGCTTTCCAGACACTGCCTGGGGCACACTAGGTACTCCATGCATTTCCCAGTTCAAACTGGCTGCTGGGGTACTCAGCCCCAGCTCTGGCACGAAACTGGACAAAGGGGAAGGGGTGTAACCACCCCCACCCCAGGTCCACCCATAGGATGGATCTTAGAGTTAGTCCAACCCCTAAACTTGCTATAAGTACAGAACCCCAGTCCCTAGGACTTTAGATTACCCTGGACGAAACTCTGCAACATATATCCTGGACCTTTGACATTCCATTTCACCTGGAAGACGGAGGAAATCTCCCTTGTGGTCAAGGAGTGACCACCCTGTTCAAACAGGCACCAACAGCATCTTCACCGGTCTCCTTTTTTGAGGTTCCCGCCAGATCCCGAAGAATCTGCGACACAGAACATGGACTTCCAGACATCTCTGACCCTGACCTTTGCTCACAGCAAAGCTAAGACCCATGGCAGACATGAGAGACCTGGGACTGGAACTCCTGAACATCCTGCATTTTGCTACCTGTACCAACTTCCGGAGATATCATGAAGTTGTGCATGAGGGTGCTTGAAGCCCCAGCCCGAGCACCTTTTGCACCTTAGCTCAGGAGGCCCAAACTCCACGAATGTCACGTAGGCCCTCTTTGTGCATTTCAGCTCGACGCGTCTTGGCGGTACTTAGTCTGTTGGCTAGTGAGCCCCCAAGAAGAGCAACCTTTGTTTCAACTTGCTTTCCTGGTTGTTCCAGGCTTGCTCCAACTTCCCTGCAAAGGAAAAGTTCCACAGACCTTGCTGGTCTGCACCGAAGCCAATCTTGACATCCTGTGTGGGTTGCGTTTGCTAAGGCATGTTGGGTCCAATCCGGATACCGAACCGCAGTTAACTAGATCCTTAGCGGGACAGCTCAAAGCCAGCTCATGGCTGTTGTCGATGCCTCCTGGACCTCGTAGCTGAAGAGACAAACCTCAACTTTTCACCTGAAATCACCCGACATCTGGTGGCATCTTTCTGTCGCCGCCCTAGTCACTGGCTGTCTCCTCCGCTTTCAGGTTCTTCAGATCTTCGATCCACCCGGACACTTTTCCTCTGGTCGCCTGCAGCACTTCTTTGCATATCTCCATTGAAATAGACGACGAAATCAGACACCAAAAGACACCTATGCACCCGGGTTCTGTGGGTGAGGTAACACGTGTACTCTGGTAGTCTCGAGGGTATTTGCCCTCCTAGTGTCTAAGTCTAAAAGGGTTCCATCGTAGTTCATTTAGAAGTGTCCTTCAATTGTAAAATTGTAACTTGTTCATAAGCATGGGCGGAAAATCCGTTTCGCTCGCGGATTTTCGGTAAATTCGCAATCCGCGAGATTCGCGAATCTCCCGCAAAATCCGCAAATCCGCGAGCAGCGGATTTTGCTCGCACTGTTCGCGTGAGTTCGCGGCTTCCCAGTACAACTTCACGCCCCGCGAATAAGCGCTAAATTGCAGAAATACGATCTTAGCAAAACTGAAACTACTTACCAGGTTCAAAAGTTCAGGCTCATCATTAGTAGCCATTTCCTGTAGTGCTTCCTGAGGGGCCCCTCCAGAGTTTAGTTGCCTACTTGCAACTATTATGTGACCCAGCTCTGAACCTCAGAATAGTTACACATATGCCACAAAGGTCCTGAATTACAGCTAAGGGAGACAAGCAGGAGCCAGGCTGGAAGTTCAAATCCATTAATCAGCCCCTAATTCATTATTGTCAGTTGGGGCAGGGCAGGTGTTGTAACTAATTTTGCAACAATGAAAGCACTTAGCAAGTGCAAAAGATCACTAATCAGGAAGCACTAAGGAAGCAGGTGCCAGCTAAAAAAATATTCTGTGACACATTAATCAGCCCCAAATTAATTCAGGTCACTTGAGGCAGGGAAGGTGTGCTTTGCTTTGCCACAATAATGTACACTGACTGGACAACCAGAGGGTGCTGTGATGAAACAGAGGGTGGCATGGGTGGGCCAGAGGGTGGCATGAGTAGTCAGAGAGTGGCAGTGGTGACAGAGAGTGGCAGTGATGAAGAAGAGTGTCCCAAACAGGCTGGACACGTAGAAACAACAAGTTCGCAAAACTTGCGACCCGACAGGTAAGTTCGCGTTTTGCGACATTGTACAAAACCCTCGCGAACTGGCAGAAACACGCGCGAACACAAAAAAAAAATCCGCAACTTCGCGAATTTTGCGAATTGCGAGTTCGCAAATCCGCAAAATTCGCGAACGCGAGATTCGCAAAATTCGCCCATGCTTACTTGTTCATTTCCCTTATAAAGTCAATGGTAACCCGCGGCTGTGTTTAGACACTGCACGCATCTCCTATGGGCCTCCTACATCCTTACCTTTGGTTGTCCTGAGTAGCCCCAGCGATTCCACAGGCCCTAGGCCTGCTTTCTATTTCTCACGTGGTTCTTATACCACTATTTTAGTATATGATTTGTGAGGCCCCTAGGGTAAAACGTATACTGTGAAACTTATTGTATGCTAATTACGTTCCCTGTATTGTACTTTTACCTCTGACCTCATAAAGAGTGCAGAGGGGTTGTGTTTAGAATAAATACATATATATTTGATATATACCTTGTGTGGTGTGCTTTCATGTGGTACTCAAGGGATTATAACTGGTAAAACAACTAGCTTAATTCGCTCTCTGAAGTCTTAGCCTGAAGACTGTTTGCCATTGCTACCCATAGGATATCTTTCTATAAGGTTGACTTTACAACCACCATCAATAAGGGTCGATTAGACTGGTGCAAGGTGCCCACTAGAACTAGTGGACATCATATACCAGGCTAACTTCTCACATTGGTGTGCAGCGGATGGGATAAGAGATTGCATTGTTCTACCAAATAATCTTGAGAATATAACTTGAAAAATCACATTAAGGTACCTGTAGGTACATATGAATCAAGTCTTATAATACATAGGTTCTACTGAACTTAGTGGTTGTAGGTGGTAAGGGCTTAGCACACCCTGACTACAACTTCGAGAGGTTCCAGTAGGAAGCAAGTAGTGTAGGTAGGTGTACACACCACACCTCACTAGTCATGGCTTTAAGGGCAGGAGGTAGTACCTCTCTGCCAGATGTAAGCAAAGAGCAGACATCTAAATATGACAAATTCACATTCCAAGACTTAAGGGGATTGTGTGTCACAAGAAAATTAAAGCAATGACAGAGTCCCACCACCCAACATCTGATAGGTATCTTAGTGGCAGATTACTTAGCAAAAGCATCTGATGTAGATACACATAGTAATAGGGATGGGGGGCATCCATCATCAGAAGAGGATCCTAGTGGGGTTCCCCACCAGGACTCTAAAGAAGATGAGGATGAAGGCCAGGAACTGGTTGAAGAACCAGAACTGGGAGAGACAGGACTAACTGGAGATGGGGATGGCCATGAGAGGCCCCCTTCATTCCCCCAGGTAGGCCTTCTGGTGTACCTAGAAGACAGATCTCACTCAGGTGAATCTCACCATTCTAGTTCATCAATATTGTCCTCTGCCTTATCTCACAGGAGGAGAACATCCCTTGAGAAAAGAGAGCATGAAGCTAGAATGAAAGAAGTCAAGCTTAGGATCCAGAGGCAACAAGTTGCCCTGGAGAAAGAGGCCCTAGCTCTTGAAAAAGAGAGAAAATTGTGTGGGCTAGAGCCCACTGGTGGCAGCAAAATCCCTAGTGGTAGGGATAGGTCTTATGACCATAGAAACCTAAACAAGACCTCCCTATCAGATTGGGGATGACATCCACAAGTGGATAACTGCTTTGGAGAGGGCCTGCAAAGTACAGCAGGTACCTCAGAGTCAGTGGGCTGCACTCTTGTGGCTCTCCTTTGTAGACAAAGGAAGATAGAAGCTCCTCACTGTTAGTTAGAGAAGAGAATGCTGACAACTACACTGTCCTGAAGAGTGCTCTAATAGATGGGTTTGGCCTAACCACTGAGCAGTATAGGTTGCTGTTCAGAGATACCCAAAAGACACAGACTCAGGGCTGGACAGATTTTGTAGATTGTGCTACTACGGCTCTGGAAGGCAGGTTACTTGGCAGTAAGGTCAGTGACCATACAGGATTGTATAACCTTATAATAAGAGAACAGATTCTTAATAATTGCCAGAACCAGTTATTGCATCAACACCTGGTTGACTCTGATTTGACCTCTCCACAAGAATTGGGTAAGAGGGCAGACAAATGGGTCAGAACCAGGATGAAGCAGAAGGTACAGAACCAAGGTGGTGACCAGAAGAAGCCAGACCAAAAGGGTGGAGAAAAAGCAAAAGACCAGAAGTCTTCTCAAGGTCCCCAAAAAGCTTCTAATGGTGGGGGTCCCCAACAATCCAAAAAGAACCAAGGCAAAAAGAAACCCTGGTACAAGATTTGTAAAAGTAATTCTCACTGGACCAGTGATTGCACCAAGAAGGAGACAGCTCCAACCACCATTGCCCCTAAGGCGACTGTTCGCCCTAGTTCAGCTCCAAGGGGTGGTGGTTCTCAACAGAAGGGTATAGTAAGGTTAACCCTGGGAACTGAGATGGACTCTGGCCTAGTCAGAGTACCAACTCACTCTGTTTTGATCTGTGATAGCACAGATATGTCCTTCCCTGTGAGTCCCAATAATTTGGGCAAGTACAGACAAACTCCTTTAGTCAATGAAAAAGAGGCTCGGGTCTACAGGGACACAGGGGCTAGTGTCACCATGGTGATACCTGACTTTGTGGACCCTGGACAGATCATACTAGGTGAAACTTACCTAGTGAACAATGCTAGCAATGTCACTACCACACACAGTATGGCAGTTGTTAATTTCTCCTCGGGGCCTTAAGAAGGTTGTTTTTAGTTCAGACCTCCCTGTAGAGTATTTGCTTGGCAATGACCTAGAGACTTCAGCCTGGTCTGAAGTGGAGTTTAAGACACATGCAGAAATGTTGGGCATATCAGCACATCTTCTTGCTGTGACTAGGTCACAGGTCAAAAATTGCAACACTGAAAAGGCACTGTATTCTGGAATAATGGACCAGTTGCCGACCAGGGAAAAGAGCAGTAGGGTTAAGGCTGCGCCTTCACCCCTGCCTCAGAATGAGGATCAGCCTTCCAAGGAAGCCGATTGTGAGCCCCAAGAGGGAACTGTCCTAGAAGAGCTTGAACCTGATCAGGTTGAGTTTCTTGGGACAGGGGGGCCTTCCAGGGCAGATCTGAGGCAGGCGCAGTTGGACTGCCCTTCTCCTGAACCCCTCAGACAGCAAGCTGCTGCTGAGGCTGCAGGGAATGCTAGTTGAACCCATAAGGCTTACTGGTATGAAGGGCTCCTGTATTCAGAGGGTAGAGACCCCAAGCCTGGTGCTTCCAGGAGGTTGGTCATACCTTTGGCATTCAGGGGCTTCTTTTTGACACTAGCCCATGATATTCCCTTAGCAGGACATCTTGGCCAGAACAAAACTTGGGACAGGCTTGTTCCACATTTTTCACTGGCTCCACATGTCAGAAGACACCAAGGAGTTGTGTCGCTCCTGTGTGACCTGCCAAGCCAGTGGCAAAGCAGGGAGCACTACAAAGGCCCCCCTTATACCACTACCTGTGGTGGGGGTTCCCTTTAAAAGATTTGGGATAGACATTGTTGGACCAATGAATTCCCAAACAGCCTCTGGGCACAGGTTTATTCTGGTGGTAGTGGATCGTGCCACCAGATACCCAGAAGCTATACCACTTAAGACCACTACAGCACCTGTTGTGGCAAGAGCCCTTTTGGGAGTTTTCTCAAGAGTGGGTTTCCCTAAGGAGGTTGTATCAGACAGAGGTGCAAACTTCATGTATAGTTAACTAACTGCAATGTGGAAGGAGTGAAGAGTGAACTATAAGTTCACCACACCCTATCTCCCACAGTGCAATGTTCTAGCTGAGAGGTTCAACAAGACCTTAAAGGGTATGATTAAGGGTCCCAGAAAGCTCAGGCAGAGATGGGATATCCTGCTACCCTGCCTTTTGTTTGCTTACAGAGAGGTCCCACAGAATGGGGTTGGCTACAACCCTTTTGAACTTTTGTTTGGGCATCCTGTAAGAGGACCCCTTTGTCTGGTGAAGGAAGGATGGGAGTTACCTCTCAAACTTCCCAAGCAAGACATTGTGGACTATGTACTTGGTCTCCGTTCCCGGATGGCTGAGTATATGAAAAAGGCATCTAAAAACCTTGAGGCAAGTCAGGAATTGCAAAAGGCCTGGCATGACCAAAAGGCTGTACTGACTGTTTTCCAGCCAGGACAGAAAGTGTGGGTGTTGGAGCCAGTGGTCCCAGCAGCTCTCCAAGACAAGTGGAGTGGACCCCACACTATTGTTGAACAGAAAGGAGAGGTAACCTATTTGGTTGATCTTGGAACTCCCAGGAACCCCCACCGGGTGCTTCATGTCAACAGACTGAAACCATAAGTTGAGAGGGCAGACATGGGCTTGCTCATGGCTACTGATGAAGGACAGGAGGAAGAGAGTGACCCTCTTCCTTACCTGCTCTCTCAGAACCCTGATGATGGTTCAGTTGATGGTGTGGCCTTGGCAGGCAGCCTCACTGACCAGCAGCAGAGTTACTGCAGACAAATTCTGCAGGCATACAGACATATGTTTTCACTGACTCCAAGTCAGACTACCTGGTGCACTCATGAAGTGGACACTGGGGACAGTCTGCCTCTTAAAAATAAGATTTACAGGCAACCTGATCATGTCAAGGACTGTATCAGGACAGAAGTCCAGAAAATGTTGGAATTGGGAGTAATTGAACCTTCAGATAGCCCTTGGGCTAGTCCAGTAGTCCTGGTACCAGACCCTCACACCCAGGGTGGTAAGAGAGAGATGAGGTTTGTGTAGACTGCAGGGGTCTCAATGCTGCCACTAAGACAGATGCCCATCCAATACCTAGAACATATGAGCTCATAGATAGGTTGGCCTCTGCCAATATCTGAGCACATTTGATCTTACAGCTGGATACTGGCAAATCAGGTTAGCTGATGAGACCAAGCCAAAGACAGCATTTTCAACCCCTAGTGGGCATTATCAATTTGTGGTTATGCCCTTTGGTCTGAAATATGTACCTGCCACATTTCAAAGGTTGGCAAACAAAGTCTTCTCAGGCCTGGATGACTACTGTGCAGCTTATCTTGATGATATTGCTGTCTTTAGTGCCACCTGGGAAGATCACCTGATCCACCTGAAAAATGTTTTGAAGGCCCTGCAAAAAGGCAGGCCTAACTATCAAGCCTGCTAAGTGCCAGATAGGGCTGAGTCAGGTTGTATACCTGGGCCATCTTGTAGGTGGAGGCCAGGTTCAACCACTACAGAGCAAAATCCAGACCATAATGGACTGGGTTGCTCCAACCACCCAGACTCAGGTCAGAGCTTTCTTGGGCCTGATGGGTACTATAGGAGATATGTCAAGGGGTATGGTTCCATTGTGACACCCCTGAATGACAACTTCTAAAAGAATGCCTAAGAAAGTTTGGTGGACAGTCAGCTGTCAAAAGGCATTTGATGACCTGAAGCAGGCCATGGGCACTGCTCCCATTCTGCAAAGTCCAAACTACTCCAAAAAATTCATTGTTCCAACAGATGCTTCCGAGTTGGGGGTAGGGGCTGTACTATCACAATTGAATGAAGAAGGTCAAGACCAGCCAGTAGCTTTTATTAGCAGAAGGCTGACCCCTAGAGAGAAACTTTGGATAGCTATTGAGAGGGAGGCTGTTGCTGTGGTTTGGTCCCTGAAGAAGCTGAGGCCATACTAGTTTGGTAGTCACTTCAGAGTTCAGACAGACCATAAGCCCCTCTTGTGACTAAAACAGATGAAGGGTGAAAATCCCAAACTGCTCAGGTGGTCCATTTCCCTACAGGGGATGGACTATACAGTGGAACACAGATCTGGGAGTAACCATGCAAATGCAGATGGACTCTCCAGATATTTCCATTTAGAACATGAAGACTCAACTAGTCAAGGTTAGTTTAATGTCCCTGTGTTTGGGGGGGGGGTTGTGTAGGAGAGTAGGGTCTGCTTCCTTTGGTTACCCCCACTTGTTGCTGTGATTCTCTGTTTTTTTTTACTTTAGTGTGGCTGTGGTCCTGCTAATCAGGCCCACAGCCCAGCTGTTCTCTTTCTAAATTGATACCATGTACTTTAGGTACATACCAGATTGGTTACTGGGTCACCCTTGTGAGCCCCGGTATAGTTTACCATAGGTACCCAGGGCATAGGTGCATTAGGCCTACCAGGGGCTGCAGCATGTATTATGCCACCCCTGGTTTTCCTTCCAAACTGACACCACAGGTCTGTTCACACAGCCTGGGTAAGGTGGTGTAATCACCCCTTACTTAGATATAGTATACCTATATCTATATACCTATATAGACACATATACACCTATAAGTCACTCCTAAGGCAGACCTCGACAATCCTGGAGGTAGAGTGCTTGGTTTTATGTGAGAGGGTGCCCTAGCAGGAGCTGAGCCCCTCTGCAGCTTTCAGAACCATATCCTTATAGCTGCTCTATGATATAGCCATACCATATACTCTTAAGTGCATTATAATCCTTGCGGTTAATGCTAACTTTGGTTTGGCTTTAGAAAAACATGTTGTGCAATGTGTCAAAAACTTTGGAATACTACCCCCCCACACCAGCTCTGGTGGTGGGGGTAGCATTCCACCCTTCTAGGGGGAAAAGACATGCAGTTACTGGTTTACCCGGTTAAAGTTAAACAGAGTCTCAGCATCACAAAATGGATGCTGCTGCCACAGACACGAGTCTGCCCTCCTGCTGCTGAACAAAACTCTGACAGGGGAGGCCTGGACAATAGGTTTCCTGTCCAGGGAGGTGCTGGTACCTCCCCAGACAGGCTCTTTGTGTATTGGGGCTGGGAGGGCAGCATTCAGTGAATGCTTTCCAGACACTGCCTGGGGCACACTAGGTGCTCCATGCATTTCCCAGTTTAAACCGGTTGCTGGGGCACTCAGCCCCAGCTCTGGTGCAAAACTGGACAATGGGGAAGGGGTGTAACCACCCCCACCCCGGGTCCACCCATAGGACGGACCTTAGAGTTAGTCCAACCCCTAAACTTGCTGTAAGTATAGAACCCCAGTCCCTAGGACTTTAGGTTACCCTGGATGAAACTCTGCAACATATATCCTGGACCTTCGACATTCCATTTGGACTGAAAGATGGAAGAAATCTCCCTTGTGGTCAAGGAGTGACCACCCTGTTCAAACAGGCGCCAACAGCATCCTCGCAAGTCTGCATTTTCAAGGCTCCCACTGGATCCTGAAGAATCGGAGACACAGGACATAGACTTCCAGACATCTCTGATCCCGACCTTCGCTCACAGCAAAGCTTAGACCTGTGGCAAACACAAGAGACGTGGCACCGGAACTCCTAGACATCCTGCATTTTGCTACCTGCACCAACTTCCCGTGGTATCCCGAAGTTGTGTATTAGGGTGCTTGAAGCCCCATCCTCGAGCACCTTTTGCACCGAAGCTCAGAGGCCCACCCTCCACGAGTGTCCCGTGGACCCGCTTTGTGCATTTCAGCTTGATGCCTCTTCGTGGTTCCTAGTCCATTAGCTAGTAAGCCCCCAAGAAGACCAACCTTTGTTTCAACTTGCTTGTCTGGTTGCTCAAAGCTTGCTCCAACTTCCCTGCAAAGGAGAAGTTCCACAGACCTTGCTGGTCTGCACCGAAGCCAATCTTGACATCATGCGTTGGTTGCATTTGCCAAGGCTTGTTGGGTCCAATCCGGATACTGATACCGCAGTCAACTAGATACTTCGTGGGACAGCTCAAATCAAATCAAATCAAATCAAAACAAGCTTTATTCGATTTTTGATTTAAAATCATAAAAGCATAAAATCACATTTTTACAAATTTTAAAAATAGACAGATTACAATCCATGCTATACAGAATAGGCTTGATTGATATCTAAAAAAATCCATCTTCAGTCAACTAAAAATTTATTAAAGAACAGGAAAATTACATTAATAATGTGCTATCAAACAGAGCCAATTACAGGGAACTTCTAACTTTTATGACAGCTTTTAAAAAACATGAGACAGCATAAATAACATGTTCATGTCCTAGTTGTAGAAGTTTCATGAATGCTGATCTACATGTACGAATCCCCCAGGATTTAAGAATTGGTAACAAAAACTTCTTTCTGGGATTCATGTAAAATTTACAAAATAACGCGGAGTGAATGTTCAATTGGGATAAACTGTTGTCACAGGGGCAAATTAATTTGGCAGCAGACCAATCGTTACTAGTTGGTAGAGTTACCATACGGAAAAAGGTACCCAATCTAAAGCGTGTCAACAACATGCGGGAGTAAGGGCTCTGGACCAGGACAAGATACGGTTGTAATCCCTCACAAGGTGTAATTTCCTGAAATCTGAGCACTGTGTTTTTAGATTTTTCATGATTCCATCTGATGGTATCAAGGTGAGTGGCCACCATCTTTTTCAGTGAAGATCTAGTAACCCCTTCTAAGGTGGTAGGCTTGTCAAAGAACTATGGATGACCTAATTCAATGAACAAGTTTCTCACATAAGATAACCATCTGATGTTAGCTACCCCGTCCAATGCCAGACAGTCGCTGATTAGGTCTCTATTCAGCGTGGTTTCTTCCGTAACCCAAACCTTATGCCATAACAAGATAGGGGACATCCTGATGATATCGCTAATATAGGTGACTCCCGCTTCAATATGTGTCATGTAAGTTGAGGTCGTTTTTGATACACCCAGTAGGTAAACGAATAAACTGGTTTTCACAACATTGTAAGGTCTGGGCACTCTCGATTCCCCATAACCCTGCACCATACATGGCCGTGGATACACACTTTGCCTTGTATATGTGTATTAATTCTTTGACGGGTTTACCGCCAATTTTTACAGAAAAATTTCTTAGGGCACCTATGGTCCGGGTAAAAGTCAATTTCCTAGCTGCTATTGCGGCCTGAAAGCCACCCCGCCTATCGAACATTACTCCCAGATAACAAAACCTGTCAGCTGTTTCAATTCTTTAGTCTTCTAAGAATATGGGACAGGAGACCCTCCTTAACTTTGATGCACAGGGCATGGTGTAAGCTTTAGAAATGTTCACCCTTAGGCCTCTGTCCCTCATGAAGCCCGTACATTTTTCACTGCCCGCTGTAATCCGAGCCTCGTTCGTGACATTAATGCTGCATCGTCGGCGTATAGTAGGATGGGCACCGGGGACCCGTTTATAGAAGGGTAGTCATATAATGAGTCTGTTAGATGTTGCCCAATAGAATTGATATATAAGGCAAATAACAGCGGTGCTAATATACAACCTTGTCTAACCCCTCTCAGTATGGAAAATTTATCTGAGCATTCTCCTTGTTGACCGAACCTCACTCTAGCACCTGCATCCTTATATAGTTCTTTTATAAAGGTGATGATTTGATCATCAATGCAGATATCACGAAGTGTTAGCCAGAGGAGCTTGTGGTCGACGCAGTCAAATGCGGAACTTAGATCAACAAAAGTGATATAAAGTTTTTCGCATTTGGCCTGGGTATATTTGGAGATGAGTAGAGAAAGGTTTAAACATTGTTCAATCGTCCCTTTCCCTGTTCTAAACCCGTATTGCAACTTGGAAATAACATGGCGATCCTCCTCCCAGGATTGAATTCGGTTCAGAATTATTCTGCTGGCCACTTTCATAAAGGCATCCAGAAGAGAGATTGGCCTGTAACAGGTGGGGTCATTTCTATTGCCTTTCTTGAAGATTGGGACCACGATGGCATCGGGCCAAGTAGAAATGAACCCACGCTGGTTGGCCTTATTTAAAACGTTTGTAAGCAAAGGGGCCATCAGATCCAACTCAGCCTTATAAACATCGATCGGGATGCAATCAGGACCTGGTGCCTTGCCTGATGCACTTTCTTTAATGGCCACGAGTACCTCATGACAACTGAACGTTATATCCATGGGAAATGGATTACAATAACTAGAATCACTTGAGGTGACAGTGGGCATACTGGATGTAGATAAGTTTGCCCCAACTATCAGTTTATTATATAGTTGTCTAAAATGAGTGATCCATGTATCACCTGTTATTGCAACATCTATGCTATTTTCGCCCGAGTTTCGCAGAAATGGGGAGTTGACCGCTTTCCAGAAAGCGGTATGTCTCTTAGGCGAGAAGCCTCAATCAAGGACGCCCAGGCCTCTTTTTTCAAAGCAGATTTTCTCCTCTTAATGGACAATTTATATGACCTTCTAGCTTGGCGGATTGCGTCTGGGTTTTTAGGTGTAACTTGCAGGGCCTTCTTAAGATTTTTTAAGGCTTTTGTGCAGTTGCTATCGAACCATCCTTTCGATTTGTTATTACCGCGTTTAGGTGCTCTAAATAGAAGGTTCTTTATCACTACTTGGATTTTCGAGAATGCGGTCAGCACAACATCAGGGTCCTCGTTATCTCCCAAGCACCGCAAAAAGTCACCAAAAGAAGATGATATTAAATTTTTCAGAAACCCGGAGTGTTCAACCCTTTCCCATTTGATGACATAATCATTTCTTGCCGTCAAATTAATCTTTGGATTATAGGAACAAGTGCCTAATTCTCTACTTAGTGCCCCCCTAAGTTTTACAGAAAGTGTTAAAGGATAATGGTCACTAAGTAAAACTTTTCCTATTTCCCAGTTGTTTGCAAACCTTGCGGGCGTGGAGGTCATCAGGATAAAATCTATGATAGAGTTACTACCACGACCGTTAAAGGTTGGTTGAAAAGGGACTGGCGGTGAGCATAACTCATTTGCAAAAGACAAATCAAAGTGAAAGGCGATATTGTTAAAGAGGTTACCTATCTTTGTGTGGGTAAAATGTGTGGGACTATCTTCCCCGTATTCTTCCAGGCCGCACAAACCTGTAGCATGGTGGGGGCAGATGGTACAATTGAAGTCACCAACCCAAATTATCACCTTTTCACCTGATATTTCTTCTTCAAGCGAGTTTAGCCTAGTCATGAGAGTACAAAGGGTGGGCTCTATCATATTAGTGGATACGTTGTTATAAAAGTTAACTAAAATAATATTGTTTGTAAGGCCCCATCTAAACACCAAAATTTGGTAATGCAAAGTGGAAAGAAACTTTCGTACTTTGACATCCCCTGTCGTTGCTACGTATATCCAAAGGCCTCCTTTGTTTCGACCCTGGGTACTAGGGAGGGCAGGTGAATGAAATGTTTGATATCCATTAATGTGCTGTTCCTCCATCAACCATGTTTCTTGTAAACATATTATACTATGTTTCTTGACAACGTCTAGCCAAGTTTGCAGGGAAACCTTATTGGCTAACCCCGCTACGTTCCAAGAAAGCAGGGTATGGAATATCTCAGTAGTGTTCTTTGGGAGGGGCTCATCACTGATGTTTATGTTTGTGGTTATTGGAAGAGTGCGATTAGGGATGACCTGCGTAACAGGTAACATTGGGGATATTTCACTAGGGTAAGTGTTCCGGTTACAGGAGCCTAGTTCTTCTGGGGGGTCCGCAACCGGGCTATCATTAGACGTAACCAGTACGTGTGGATTTAGGTTAGATTGATCCATAGAGCTAATAATGTTAATCAGCATCTCTACCTGTGAGGTATCATGGTGGTCTATAGTTAGCATCTTTATTGGAGTAAATGTACCCTTGCAAACAGAGGGTTTTGCCTGTCAATCCAAATCTTCAAGGCCCGACAAGGCGTTATATCTATTATTTAAAGGAATTTGCCAGAATGGTGCATATGGAGGGAGAGGAACAGGATCTGTGTATCCCCCCCAAAACCTGGGTAGCCTGTTAGCGGGACTAGGATTGTGCCACGTAGGTCTCCTTATAATTGGGTTTGTATTAAATAAAGGAGGGACGCGGGCACGGTGTAAGGAATTATTAAATGCGTCTCCACTGCGCCAAGAAGAAACCAGTGGCTGAGGGTAGAAATAACTCAGATCCCTCGTTGAGATGCCGTTTTATCCCGGGCCTCATACCAATCAGTAATATGGGTAACCACCCTGTGGTCTCTGAAGTTAATGACAACTACATCCCCAGGTAGATCTTTAGGTCTTTGTCCCACCCAGGACAACCTTCTCACGTTCACTATCTCTCCGTCTAGGTGAGGGGGCAGTGGCCTGTTGTTTCTAAGCCAATAGATTACCTTATTCTTTAAGTCTAGGTTGCCTTCCCTCTTACCTTCCATGAGTTTAGGGACACCCGTGAGGACAATTACAAAAGGGGCTGAATCTGGGGGTAAATCTAAGTGGTGATGGGTTTTGTTGCCATTTTTCTCGAGAGGGCTGACTCTATCCGAATTTGCAATTTTGGATTTTGATTTAGAGGATGGATTTATTTTATGGGTGCTATCAATTGACTCTCTGTCCTGATGTCCCTTCGGCTTCATTACCCTAACAGGACTTTTACTGCCCTTATTATTTCGTGCATTTCCTGGGGGAAGTAATTTCTCTCGTACCTGTGCTTCTCTATCAATATTTTGTACCAATTGTTGTGTTGATTTGGGAGATGCAGGCCTCAGGGATTTTGGGTTTGTAAGCTTATTCGTATTTGTGTCCTTATGGCCGATAAGATTTACAGGTGGTACAATGGCTGGGGGCGCCAGTACAGGCTTCGCTAGGTCCTTGATTAGCCCTGTATTTGTAGTAATTGCCTGCTCAAGAATCCCCAGCCAATGCTCTATTCTTTTTAGTCCCTCTATTAATGGTAATGTAAAGGATCTAAATAGTTGTTCCATACTTCCTATTAATTCAGTACTCAATGTTTCTTGTAACGGACAATGTGGTAAGGTAGCTAAGCCTGGTGTTGTAACTGCATTAGATGGGGGGGCTTTAGGGGATTTACCAGAGTCAGTGTGATTAGTCTTATTTCTCTGTAATCCACTTCCACTCTTTCTCCTTTTTCTTGGAGGTGAGCCTTGTCCTCTAGGTGGCTTTGATTTTTTTGGATGACCTCTACAACAGGAGAGGGTGCCTCAACTAGTACTTCAACCTCTGGGATCGTATTACTAAGGGAGTCTGAAACATTTATGTGCAGTTCGTTAGTCACATCGGGTGGGGGGGTTGTGTCTCGGAGGAGTATTGGGATGCTGTCATTAATAGATAAGTCAATGTCCTCATTTTCAATGTGAAGACTTGTGTGTGGGCTTGTGTGTGGAGAGGTAACTTGCTGTAATGGGCCCAAGGACGAGCGATTATTTTCCATGAACTCAATTGAGCGGCGTTGCCCAGCCCGTCGCTCAGCAAGTATGCTTTCCCTATCCTTCTCCACAAAGCCCCTAATAAGATAATTGTAAAGTGTGCCTCTATTTACTCCTCCTGCCAACGTTGATGATCCTTTCATAAGACTCGAGACCATGGTTCCAAAAGGCAATGTGTAACACACTTAAGCATAGGAGTAATGTCAATCATGAACAAGGGCAGACAGTAGTTATAAAATGCCTTAGACCTTACAGTGATGAATGTCAACTTACTGGTATATACCACAAGCTGCCCTTGCCGAAATGTCAGAGTATAGGCCCAGCCCGGCCTCCTCGGAGGGCCACAGAGGGCCCGCCCTTTGCGCGGGCTTCGCCCGGCGCCCACCCGCGCGCGTCCCGCATTCGCGGAAGGGGTTGATCTAAATAACAGAAGGTAGGGCGGGAAGAGGACCAGCTGCGGCCGATCACCAGCCGCTCAGCATGCTGGTCCTCGCAGTCCCGCAATAGGCGTAGGGTTCAAGATTACCGAGGCTTAACAGTCCACAGCCTCCCTGTACGAGCGGCTCCCGCGCAGCGGGGGCCGCAAGAAGTGATGGTTTTTCCGACAGGATTCCTCGCAGTAACTGGCTCTCCCCTTCAGCAATAAAGAGGCGTTGTATCGGTTCTTACAACAGAGCTCTGAGGTTTACACGGACCATGCGTGAGTAACTTACACTAACCAGTTTTTTCTTGGCATTTGGGCACTTGTTGTCCTGTTTATCCCGATATAAAATGGGAACTGCAACTCCCAGCATGCAAAGTAAAGAATCTGGACGTGATAATCTACGATCGCGTGGATTTGAGAAGCTTCAGAGCACTATATAAAGATATGACTTCAGATGTTTAAATCTGTTGCCAGGAGACGTGCGAGTCCCTGGCCCCTTTGAAGGCCGAGCCTGGTGAAGGATGAATAAGTGCGAAGTGGAAATCGCCGGAGGGGGAAGTGTCCCGGCTTAACTCAAGAGAAGGATGTGTTTGACATGTTGTGTTGATGTGTTGGGACAGCTCCAATCCAGCTCCTATCCAGCTCCTGGTTGTCATGGACGCCTCCTGGACCTCGTGGGTGAAGAGACAAACTTCACCTTTTCACCTGAAATCACCCAACAGCTGGTGGCATCTTTCTATCACCGCCCTGGTCACTGGCCAGTGGCCCAGACTCTGTCTCCTCTGTTTTCAGGTTCTTCAGATCTTTGATCCACCCGGACACTTTTCTTCTGGTCGCCTGCAGCACTTCTTTGCAGATCTCCATTGAAATCGGCGACGAAACCTGACACCAAGACACCTATGCACCCGACTTCTGTGGGTGAGGTAACACGAGTACTCTGGTAATCTTGAGGGTATTGGCCCTCCTAGTGTCTAAGTTTTAAAGGGTTCCATCGTAGTTCATTTAGAAGTGTCCTTAAATTGTAAAATTGTAACTTGTTTCCCATAGAAAGTCAATGGTAACCCGCGGCTGTGTTTAGACACTGCACGCATCTCCCGTGGGCCTCCTACATCCTAACCTTTGGTTGTCCTGAGTAGCCCAGCGATTCCACAGGCCCTAGGCCTGCTTTCTATTTCTCATGTGATTCTTATACCAATATTTTAGCATATGGTTTGTGAGGCATCTAGGGCAAAACGTATACTGTGCAACTTATCGTATGCTAATTAAGTTCCTTGTATTGTACTTTTACATCTGACCTCATAAAGAGTCCAGAGGGGTTGAGTTTAGAATAAATACATATATATATATATATATATATATATATATATATATATATATATATATATATATCTTTGATACATACCTTGTGTGGTGTGATTTAATTTGGTACTCAAGGGATTATACTTGGTAAAACAACTAGCTTAATTCGCTCTCTGAAGTCTTACCCTTAAGACTGCTTGCCATTGCTACCCCTAGGATAGCTTTCTATAAGGTTGACTTTACAACCACCATCAATAAGGGTCGATTAGACTGGTGCAAAGTGCCTACTAGAACTAGTGGACATCATATACCAGGCTAACTTCTCACACTCATCCTCGGCTCCAACCCTTCAGCCTGGGACGACTCCTGGTGGTCGACGGCACTTGGGCAGCCCCAACACCCACCAACCACGCACGCAACCTGGGAATCATCCTCAGGGCCGGACTGGGAACCAGAACCGGCCCTGGCAAAGTGCTCGGCCGGCCCCCTCCCCCCCTCCGGGAGGAGGGGGAGGTGTGGCCGCGCTCTGTGCCAGGGCCGGTTTTCGGCCGTTTTTGTTACAGGGCCGTTTTTGCAGCATAACGGCCCTGTAACAAAAACGGCCCCCAGGGGGCCAAAACCGGCCCCCAACCATGCGGCCCACCGGGGGATTTCCCGGTGCCCGCAACGGCCAGTCCGGGCCTGATCATCCTCGACTCAATGCTCTCAATGACCAAGCAAGTCAACGCTGTCTCCTCCTCCTGCTTTAACACCCTCTGCAAGATCTACAGATGGATCCCAAACAGATACAAGAAAGACAGTCATCCAGGCCCTCATCAGCAGCACACTCAACTACGGAAATGACCTCTACGCAGGAGCCCTGACCAAGCTCATCAAACGACTACAACGCATCCAAAAAGGCTCGGCACGACTGATCTGCGACGTACCACGCCACGGCCACATCACCCCCCCACCTGAGAAACCTACACTGACTCCCTGTCAACAAGAGGATATCCTTCAAGCTCCTCACCCACGCACACAAGGCACTCCACAAGACCGGCCCAGTCTACCTCAACAGATGGCTCTTCTACATCCCCAACTGCCAGCTCCGCTCCGCCGACCTCTCACTCGCCACCGTCCCGCATTCCGAAGAACAACCGCCGGTGGGAGATCCTTCTCCCACCTCGCCGCCAAGACATGGAACACCCTCCCACTGAGCCTACGACAGACCCAAGCCTTGCTGACCTTCAGGAGGATACTCAAGTCATGGCTGTTCGATCAGTAGCGCCTCCCCCCCCCCCCCCCCCTTCCCTCCACCAGCGCCTTGAGACCCTCACGGGTATGTAGTGCGCTTTACAAATGATTGATTGATTTACTGGAATGAGCTTTGCGGGGTTACCGTAGGCCCAGGTTGCACTTTTCCGTAAGCGTCTGGGACGATATGTATGTTTCACATTAACTGGCAAAATACAGGCCGCAAACGAGCTCTGCCAGAGATTCAATGCGCCCATACAAGCATATAAATCAAGTTGTGTATTCCTGCCAGAGGAAGAGAGCTATGTAAAGGCTGTGTCCTCAGATGACCAGTTCCATTGACGGAAATGCACCACTCACTTTCGGAGCTCACGTGACGGGCTTTTCGTTTCGCACAGATTACACCGCTCTAAAGATTCTCTCCGTGGCAGATCGCCCGATTCACCGCTGTTTTATTTATGCAGCTGATTCATTGCCTAAATCCTGCGGGACAAACCTATTCCCAAGGGACGCCTGTTGCTGGAAGCAGAAGTTTGCAAGACGAGTCGGGTTGCCAAGTTACAGCCTGGAGTGAAATAATGTTTCTGTCACAGAGGAGCCTGACGTAGTGGGGCAACGCCCTTCTTTGGAAGTTGCCTCAGCCTGCCAATCGGACGCCGGTTTTGAGCCCGTCCCACTGCCTCGCCTGCTGCTCAGTATGCAAATAAAGTCCCGTGTAAAGAAGCATATTCCGAAACTTCGGCGAAAGCGGACCTACAGATACCGCATAGATGCTGATTTAAAGTACAGTCAGCGAGTCGCAGACAAACGTTTCAGAGCAGAAAAACCTTATTTTTCCTCTAGTGTATGTTACATTAGAAAAGGGGGTTCCAACCCTAGATTCCCGCACCCCGGGGGGTAAGAGATGGCCTTAGGGGGTGCGACAAAGAGTAAGTACTGAATTCATAATAGGAATCCGGCGAGACTTTTGTAGGGGAATGCCAACATTAACCAAAGATTTCCTAGGGGTGCAGGGCATAAAAAAGGTTGGGAAGCCCTGCATTAGATTGGCAAAGGGGCGAATGATATGGAAATAGATATTTGGAGGACCTTGTTAGACGCTAGAAGCTCCCTCACTCTCATTTGAAGTGTTTTATTTGCATTCTGGGACATTGAGTGCTTATCTATGTGGAGGACAAAAATTTACAAATACAGCAGAGCGAAAAGAATGATAATTTGCCTGAGTGTGCCACGGAGTAATAGACATTTCAAGAAAGTTTAACTTAAACGGCATAAAACAATCTAGGAGTTATGAAAACGTGCCCCTTTTCCTCGTGCTCTTTCTCTGCTACCTTGATCTCAGCGTCTGCAGAGCCTTTCAAATGATTAAATTAAATTTCCTTTTTGCAATTTAAAAACTTTATTGTGGATTTTTCAACCTACATCTTGAAAATTCAAAAGACAGTGCATGCTGTAAAAGATTTGAAGAGAGGTTCTGAAAAACGTATCAGGTGTGGATAACTCACTCAGAAACGACTCATCGCTTCGTGCATTTGTAAAATGAATGTGCACATGAATAATTTGAATTTGCCCAAGGTTTTACGTGAACACAGGTCGAACTAAGGTTGTGTTGATATCGGCTGTCAGACTTACCAGACACGTTCAGCTGGCCTCCTAGGAACCAGCTGATTCTCCCCTTGCCAAAGTCACAGTCTCGGACGGTTTCATACGGTTTCATCCACAGTAACCTCTCCCTGGCCAGCACATCCCAGAAGGCCACGGGGTCCCGGACTGAGACGTCCAGCAGCTCCCTGTAAGTGTCCACCCGGGGCAGAGCAGCCGACTCCGGCATGAATGAGTGAACGTCCCAAGTCCCGCCATGGCCACTGCTGCACCGTGCCTGTCCGGGCTGACGTAGCCAAGCAGCGCGTGCTCCTGCAGCAGTCCTTCTCCCCAAGAGCGCGAGGCGCTGGCGCCCCAGAAGGTGCACGTGCAACGCATGCCGAAACTTCCCGCCACAGAGCTTCGCTGTCATGTTGTCTGCTATGAGGTAAGTTAAGGTTGCCAAACCTTCCCCTTTCCAATGACGGGTTTGGAGGGAAGACCAGGCGAAGGCAGGAGACGGTGCAGGCAGAAAAGTGAGCTCGGAGCAACGGAGTCGGTTCCCCAAGACCTGCCTGCGCAGAGCGATGGAGTGCGATGCACGCCTGCCTGTGCTGCTGCAGCTCCTCCTCACTTCGAATGCAGGAAGTGCGCGCTTTCCTTATGTGTTAAGTTAATGATAGGCTGCAGAGTTTTGATCTCGTGGTCTGATTGTTGTTATGGTTCTCAGCCTCTCTCACTCTGCAGTTTCTGTGCTGCTTTTTTTTTTATTAATAGCCACCCATGATGCAATTCCCACCTTGCACTTGGATTCGAGCTTGCATTCTGACGCCCAAACCCGTAAGTGGACACCCATCGAAAAAGTCTGTTTTCTATAATCTCCTACTGAAGAACTCATTTCCGCAATTCAATTCTGCTTGGAGTAGCCCTGACTATTTTTTGCACCTCAAGCGTCACTTTCCTTTCATCATTTCAAAATTATTTTTCACATTGTGTGCAGAATAACGCGAGCAAAGGAAGCCCTGCAGAAATGCAGTACCGAGGCAGAAAGTAATGTGTTCAAGAAATGTTATAAAGTAGCTTTGCCATTTACCCTACAAAACACTTGCCATGGACTGAGGTTTGCAATTATGTATTACGTTTTTCCTTGTGTGACAAAGCCAGTTCGGTATCCCAGTGAAATTAGAATGTTACTGGACATCAGTTCTGTTGGTGGAGTTGGGGTGAGGGAGTTTAATGTTTGTGTCCTCTGGCATCCGTGCTATAGCCCCTCTCAGTGGGATGCAACTACCTTTTTTAGCATTTAACCCTTCAGACTAATGAGGCAGAGCAGGCCAAGTCTAACTCATGGATACGCTGTGGGCTATAACCTATAACAACACACACAAATCAATGCCAGCCAGTGTTTTTACTTTACAAAAACACACTCCAATGCAGACATATTTAAATACTGTACACAAGACATTCAAATATGATAAACACAAAAAATCGACATTTGGCCAATCAATACAAACACAACAATAGAAAAACAATGCACAAGACCTCCTAAGTGCCTCATAAGAATTACAAAAGTGCATTTCTCCTGATCTAAGGGTTTGTCGGTAGGGATAAATAACACCAAAAAACATGCCTAATACAGTAGTTTGTGGGATTCCTTGAAACAAATAATCTGCATACAAACATTAACATAGGATATTCTTATGAAACAAATAAAGTGCCAACTTTAAAGGTTCATTGTGCCAGGCCGAAATAGCAGTTTAAAAATGCACTTCAGGCTGTAGTGGCAGGCCTTAGACAAGTTTTAAAAGGCTACTTCAGTGGGTGGTACAATGAGGGCTGTGCAGCTGCCATTGAGACAGCTGAGAAGGGGGAGAGATCTGCGTTTGTGAAGTGCCGCTGGACTTCATTCCGCGTCAGCCACGTGGGTCCTCATGCGCTAAAAGGCGTGACCCAGCCCGCAGCCCATGTAGCCACCACCTAGTCAGCTGAGAAGGGGGAGAGAGCCGCGTTTGTGAAGCGCCACTAGACTTCATTACCCGTGAGCCACCTGGGTCCTCACGCACTCAAAGGTGTGACGCAGCCCCGCGGCTCGTGTAGCTGGCTTCACAAAGCCGACTTAATAAGGACCAAGATCTCTGTTCTACCTTTGGAGTACTTTTATAGACACATTCTACCTCCTAGTGATGAGGCTAGAAGAGCCTTAACACCATCGGTGCTCATGGCGAGCTCAGCTCGTCTTGAGGCACGGTGGCGCTGTACTCATGATGAGCTGAGCTCATCATGACCCGTGTGGTGCTCACACGCGGGGATAATTCCCCTGCTGTGCTGAGCGTTCCATAAAAACAGGTGTGGTCATGACGAGCTCAGCTCGTCATGAGCACAGCACCACCGTGCACCGTGACGAGTCAAGCTCGTCACAAGCACCGTGGCGCTGTGCGCCCCGCCCCCCCCCCCCCCGCACCGCGGGGGAATTAGCCCGGCGGCGAAGGGGTTAAGTGCAGGGTTGGCTGATACCTCAAAAACAGGTGGCAGGAATGACTATAGGATGACTGTTGAAAACAGATTCGGCCCCCCTGACAAACCTGAAAGACCTGTGATTGGCTATCCACGCCTGTTACAAACCAACCTCAGGAGGAGTGATATAAGGCCATCAATCAAGGGGAACCAAAAATTACCGATTGATTGATAAGAGGCTAGAAGCAAGTATAACATTAGCTTCCTGGAATGTGGAAGGAATTGGGCCAAAATTGGGTAAATTCCTTTGGCTTGCGTAGTGGCAAAATCAGGATATCTCATGCCTACAAAAGACATGGGCCACTGATCTCACATTTATTGATGGGTATCGTTAGTTTCAAAGAGAGGCAATTCCATCTTCTTCAGGAGGAGCAAGGGGGGGGGGGGCTTATTGACACTAGTTTTGAATACCCTGACATGAAAAATTAAGAAATTTGAGAGCCCGAATCCTTATTTTCATCTTTGCCTGGTTGAGGGGTATAGTGATTGAAACTGGCTTTTAATACATTTCTACAACAATTATTTTGGGAGTAACATTCAGGCAGTAGTGATCTCAAAAGATAGAGAGATAAAAAAAATTCATAGAGCCACACGTAAATAAGGTTTTAATATCATGTGGGTAGGTAACTTAATGCCATCCATGCAACTTGAAACTAAATAAGGTTTGTGGCTCAGAACATACGTTGTGTGACCCTATTCGCCGTTTTAACCATCATGAATATGGCAAAAGTTTAAACAGGCTGTTAATTGTTAGGAACCAGGAAGTCATCAACAAAGTAGATCTACAAACGGGCGATCTTTATAAGACCTTTTCCCGCAAGGAAAGTACGAGTCTACACTTGACTATGTATTGATATCTGAGTATCTCCCGGGAAACATTGCTCAAGTTGATACATAATTCTCATGTTTTAGTGACCATGCAATCCTTTTTTTACGATGACAGTGGCCCCTTGAAACACCATGCCAATATTAAAAACTCAGAAACCGACCCTGGCAAGGAAAAATGGCTATCAACTAAAATGAAGCCAAATTAATAAAGCCAAAATAATCCAGCAAATTATATTTAATAGCACAGGAAATGTTCTAAATTGCTTGGAACCCAACAGCTCCCCTGCCTCACTTACTTATCATTTTTCAAAACTCCTTGAGGAAGTAAAATTGGCTCTGACCTGCTCTAACCTAAAATCAAAGCTCCATGACACCGCTGGTTTGACCATACTTGCACAAAATCCTTAAAATCTCTGCATATAGCGCTCAAAGCTTGACCTGGAAATAGTGCTTTGATAAATCCATGCGCAAGAATTATCAAGGAGCACGGAAGGCAAGGGAAAGAGCCCAGAGGGAGGAGACCTGGGAAAATCTTGAATACGCAGCTACTACCCAAAATAGTAGAGATATCTGGAAGGTGATCAATGTTCCCTTTTTCAAAAATCCTTTAGATCCCACACTGGATTCCCATGTTAGTGAAGACGTGTGGGTGGCCCATTTTGAGTGGGTTTTTGGCTCTACTGATATTCCCCCAAATGACCCTTTCACCACAGACCTAGTTCTGAAGGAACATTTAATATTATATAAAAAGGGTGACAAAAGAAACCTCAGAATTATAGTTCAATTTCGCTGCTGGAGACTACCGCAAAGCTCATGGGCCGCTTATTGCTACATAAGATGGAAGAGTGGACAAGGGAGAAGAATATTTTGATCCAAGCGCAGTATGGCTTTTAAAGCAGTAGGGGCACAATAGATCAGTGACTCAATGTAAGTTTGACCATAGATAAATATACTAGAGCTAAGGGTGGCCAGACCTTTATGGCGTTCATTGACTTAACAGCAGCATTTGACTGCGTGAGCCATTCCAAACTACTGAACATAATGGAGATTATGGGGATTGAGATTGAAATACTTAACTTCATTCGTCAACTGTACTCCAGCACAACCTCACGTGTTTGGTATGGCAAAAACGGAGAATGTACGTGACCATTTAAGCTAACCAGGAGAGTAAGACAAGAGTGTGTCCTCGTCCTTTTTTTTATTTTCAATCTATACAAATGGGGTTGAGGCAGCCCTTACTTTGGCAACACCAAATGTTCCCGCTTTTGACAACTTAATGTACCGATATTGGTCTTCGCTGATGATGCAGTTTTAATAGCTAGAAAGGGGGTGGCCCTCCAATGTTTAATAACGGCATATGTATCCTTTATTTCCTCATTGGACCTGATGGTCAACTAATCTTAATCCTTTGTTCTCATAACAGGGTCACCTCCATCCAAAAGAACATCCCACTTCCACATAGGTACAAGGAGATTAGAGGTGGTAGACTCCTTTCCATACCTTGGAATCCTGTTTGATAAAAAACAGTCTTGGTTAAACATGGTGGACAACAGGGCCCTAGTGATGGAGAGGAGTATGGCAGCGATTTATTGCTTCGCAAAGAAGCTGGGTTCAAAACCTCTCGAGCAAAAAAAGAAGATATATCAAGCAAAGACAGTATCTGCTGTATCTTATGGGGCATGAGTGTGGGGTGTGGCTCCTGTAGCTCAACTCCAAAACATTGAAGACAGATTTTTTTAGAAACTAGCCTCCCTCCCTATCTCTTCTCCAAATTCCATCTGTCATCTAGAGCTAGGATAAACCTTTGTGTCAGATTGCATAAAGTTAGCCCTGATTATGTTCTGGCACTCCATATGACGCAGGGATATGGTAAACTTAACACTGTCTATCATAAAAAAACTGTCTAACACTAGCTAATAATCATAAAATCACTTGGCTCCAGTATGTAAAGTCAACTTCGACCACACTGGGGCTGGTGAAATTATTCAATAACCCCAGTGCATGCCGGAAGATCTTGAAGCAAGAATAAAAGGTCATTTATTTATCCAAGGCGGGCTATAACCACCAGGAAATTAACTGTGCAGGGCAATCAGTTATGTTATATCAACTGACACCACCAATAATAGTGGGGGAGTATTCCTTTTTAGAATCTATTTTATTACCTCAGCATAGATACATTTTGCTGAGGCTCTGTGTGAACCTAACCCCCCTGATTTTGGGCTTTCCTGCAAAGAAATTTAGTTGCACTGATCTGACACTTTGCCCATGCGATAACAGCTCAAAGCTGTCTGGCCTGCACATATTTATATTTTGTGGTTTTTATAAGGAAGAAGGCGAAAAATGTATCTTCCCAATTATAAGACGATGTAAATTTAAGTAATGCTGCCCACATTATATTTCCTAATTTCTTAAAGAAACTTTGTGACCCTTTTCTATGTTTTTCAATAGCTTTTTTCTTATGGGTCTGCCTATAGAGAAGAATATTCTTGTACCCCTAGTTTTCCTAATGGTGACTAGGAGGGATTTGTACTGGAAAATATGGTCTGTCTCAGTATTGAAGTCATATTGTGGGGGCCCTATGCTTGTATTACTTTTCCTTTTCAACTGATCTTTTTTTTAAAGGACTGTGCATCATAGTTTTTAAGGTTCTGTGACTGATTGCTGGTCTTGCTTTTATCCCATTTTAATCTTGTTATGGATGTGAAGTATATCTGCACTGTACATTATACAGGGTCACAATATGAGCCTTATAGGAGTGTCTCTCTCTGTAAAGAAATTGAATTTGTGTCAAATGTTAACATATTGATTTTTAAATGAGCCTTTGTACTTTTATAATCTGTATTTTAAATTGATCGAATAAAGAGATTGATTGATTGAGTTCTGTTGACCCTTGTAGTAAATAACTTACAGGCACTGGTACATGCAGGGCCGGACTGGCCATAGCAGATACCAGGCGTTTCCCAGGTGGGCAGGAGAGGTAGGGGCCGGTTTTGTACCCGTAGGGGTAGGCGGTTTTGTTACTGGGAGCCTGTTTTGCAGAAGTGAACCCCCTCCCCCCACTCCTGGGGCCAGTATGAGCAGCAATCTGCCCGGGCTGATTGTTGTTCCCAGTCTGGCCCTGGGTACATGTTTCACTAGGGAATTACAAATAATTAAGTGAGCCAATCAGGTGTAGGCTTAGTTTAACAAGTTTTAGGGAGAGAGCACTAGCACTTTAGCACTGGTTAGCAGTGATAAAGGGCACAGAGTCCTAAAGCCAACAAAACTAGTCAAATGTGTTATTGCATAGTTAATTAACACCTTTGCAAAACTTTTAAAAATAGAAAGTTTTAAACATCCCAACAACATACTATTGAGAAAGAGCTCCTTTCAGTACACCACTATCTTTCCAATAACGTTCTAAAGCGGCAGAGTTCCGGTAGGAGGATTCAATGGGGTGTGCCATTCCATAGTGTCCTTTTAGACCTGTCATCCTTAGGATGGTCTTTTCCCAGGAGGTTTGCCTGTTTACCTCCTCTTTTTGCTAATTCTTTTGTTGGCCCTAGGACTCTGAGCACTTTACCACTTCTGACCAATGCTTAAGTGCAGGTGCTTCTCCCCTAAATATGGTACCTTTGGTGTATACACAATTGGCATATTTAGTAACTTGTAAGTCCCTTGTAAAGTGATATATCATATAACCAGGGCCTGTAACCTAAATGCTACTAGTGAGTTAAGTCAAGTCAAGTCAAGTCATAAATTTGTATAGCGCGCTACTCACCCAGAGGGTCTCAAGGCGCTTAAGGGAAGAGGGGTTCGCTACTGATCGAACAGCCAGGTCTTGAGTTGTTTTCTGAAGGAGAGGTGGTACTGTGTAAGACGGAGGTGGGTGGGGAGGGAGTTCCAGGTCTTGGCCACCAGGTAGGAGAAGGATCTTCCTCCCATGGTGGCTCTTCGGATGCGTGGAATCGTGGCGAGGGCTTGGTTGGACGATCGTACTTAGCAGGTGGGGGTGTAAAAGGTCAGGCGAGTGTTGAGGTATCTGGGTCCTAGGTCCTGAAGGGCCTTGTGTGCGTGGGTGAGGAGACGGAACGTGATTCTCTTGTTGACGGGGAGCCAGTGCAGGCCTCTCAGGTGACCAGATATGTGGTTGTGGCGAGGTATGTCTAGGAGGAGTCTGGCGGAAGCGTTCTGAATGTGTTGAAGTCTATTCTGTAATTTGGCTGTGGTTCCGGCGTAGAGGGTGTTTCCGTAGTCCAGACGGCTTGTGACAAGTGCTTGGGTGACCGTCTTCCTTGTTTCGGTGGGGATCCAACAGAAGATCTTTCAGAGCATGCGTAGGATGTTGAAACATGATGATGAGACGGCGTTGACTTGTCTGGTCATCGAGAGGGAGGAGTCTAGGATGAATCCCAAGTTGCGAGCATTGTCCGTTGGTTTGGGTGCGCTGCCTAGGGCCGAGGGCCATCAAGAGTCGTCCCAGGCAGAGGGGGATGATCCTAGGATAAGCACTTCCGTCTTGTCTGAGTTCAGTTTTAGGCGGC
Organism: Lissotriton vulgaris; assembly: GCF_964263255.1. Taxonomy (NCBI): domain Eukaryota; kingdom Metazoa; phylum Chordata; class Amphibia; order Caudata; family Salamandridae; genus Lissotriton; species Lissotriton vulgaris. The sequence continues at coordinate 1,079,267,473 of NC_141694.1, read as the reverse complement.
TGTTCTTCATCCACTTGGCTACGTCTTTCATCGCTTCGTGTAGGTTGGTTTTGGTGGTGGTTGGGTCGTTGATGAGGGAGAGGATCAGCTCGGTGTCGTCTGCATAGGAGATGATGTTGAGATTGTGTTGGCGTGCGCTGGATGCGAGGGGACTCATGTAGACGTTGAAGAGGGTGGGGCTGAGTGAAGATCCTTGTGGTACACCGCATATGACTTCGGTGGCGTCTGATCTGAAAGGGGGGAGGCGGACTCTCTGGGTTCTTCCGGCTAGGAATGAGATGATCCAGTCCAAGGGCTTATCTTGTATTCCGACGTTCCTGAGTCATTGTACAAGGGTGCGGTGGCAGACTGTGTCGAACGCTGCGGAGAGGTCTAGGAGGATGAGGGCCACTGTTTCCCCGTTGTCGAGCAGTGTCCGGATGTCGTCTGTGGCTGCAATTAGGGCAGTCTCTGTACTGTGGTTGGCTCGGAAACCGGATTATGAGGGGTCTAGGGCATTGTTAGATTCAAGGAAGGCGGCGAGCTGACTGTTGACGGTCTTCTCTATGACTTTGGCGGGGAATGGGAGGAGCGAGATGGGACGATAGTTCTTAAGCTCGGGGGGTCCGCTGTAGGTTTCTTCAGGAGGGCACTAAGTTCGGCATGTTTCCAGCTTTCCGGGAAGCTGGCGGTGTTGAAGGAGCAGTTGATGATGTCCCGGAGTTGGGGGTGGATGATGGAGTCGGCCTTGTTGAAGATGTGATGGGGGCATGGTCGGTTGGCGATCCGGAGTGGATGGAGTTCATCTTGCGGATAGTGTCTTCGGTGCTGATCGGTGTCCAGGTGCGGAGGGGGGTGGTGGGGGGCTTCTGTTCTGTGGTTGGGGGAGTGGTCAGGTCGCCGAAGCTGTTATGTATGTCAGCGATCTTGCTGTGGAAGAATGAGGCAAGAGAATCGCAGAGGTCTTGAGAGGGAGTGATGTTGTTGTTGCCGGCGTTGGGGTTGATGAGCTCTTTGACAATGCTGAAGAGTTCTTTGCTGTTGTGGGCGTTGTTGTCTAGTCGCTCCTTGAATGCTGATTTTTTGGTGGTGCGGATCAGCTGGTGGTATTTGCGGGTGGCGTTCTTGAGGGCAGTCATGTTGTTTGTGGTTAGGTTTCTTCGCCATGCTTTCTCGAGGGTGCACATCTTTTTGGAGTTCTTGAGGTCGTCTTTGAACCAAGAGGCTTTTTTGCTTCCTGGCTTGTTGGAAGGGTTTTTCAAGGGTGCTAGTTCGTCAGCGCAGTGGGTGATCCATTGTGTGAGATTGATGGCAGCTTGGTTTGGGTCCGTTGATCTGGCGGGAGGGTTTTGGCTTAGAGATGTGGTGAGCTGGTCGGTGGTAATTTTGTTCCAGTATCTTCGGGGAACTTGTTGCGGGTGGTGGTGGGTCGTGGTCTTTCTGAAGCTGAAGTGGACGCAGCTGTGGTCAGTCCAGTGGAGTCCCGTGGCGTGATTGAAGGAGATGTGCTTGCTGGAGGTGAAGATTGGGTCGAGTGTGTGTCCGGCGTAGTGGGTGGGGGTGTTCACCAATTGTTTGAGTCCGAGATTGGTGAGGTTGTCCAGCAGGATGGTGATGTTGCTGTCATTGTTATTCTCCAGATGGAAGTTGAGGTCTCCTAGGAGAATATAGTCCTCGGAGGGGAGGGCGTGCGGGCTGACGAAGTCAGCGATGTCTTCGCTGAATTGTGTGCGGGGTCCTGGGGGTCTGTAGATGAGGGTGCCTCTGAGTGTGGTCTTGGGGTTGGTTTGTATTTGGAAGTGGAGGTGTTCAGTGGCTAAGAAGGTGTCTTGACAGGCTTTTTGGCTCTATTTTGGAGTGATAAAGACTTTAAGCTTGCTCACATCTAGGATATGTATTCTTAGATGTGTTGGCTCTTTTAAGCCCTTTCTTCCGGACCTAGAAGAGGATAGCTGCTTTATATGATGATAGATCCCTTATTCTAATCCATCTATTGCCTATTGGCTTTGCCTTTCATTATTTTGCCTATAGTAGAGGTTGGATCCTGTGGTCCTGACTTTATATTACACATTGGTATGGTTTATGTAGGTACTCTGACAGAGCTAAGGGTTATTTCATCCTTCTCAGGCCTACAAGGCCCAGAACTAGAGAGACTCCATTTTGTTAGAGATGAGATGCTTTAAGGGAAAAGGTAATATTTTGGTTTTGAGCTGTTGTTCGCCCTAAGTGAACCGGAGAGAACCGGCCAGAGCTGAATCTAATCAAGAAGTGTCCCTGGGCTCAGGTCTCTAGACGAAACAAGCAGTTGATCACTGTGGGAGCGTCTGGAGCAAGGAGCCTGGTGCATGGACCTGGTGGGAGGAGGCTGATGGCTGGAACTTTCCATGAGGAAACAGCATTCCATAATAGTGAAGTGCAGAGGCGGAGTCAGTTAGTTGAGTTGAATTGGAGAAGCGGAGAGTGTTGGTTGAGTTGGAGGAGCGGAAAGAGTTTGAGCTGAAGGCAGTTGAGCTGGAGTTGCAGAAGGAGTGGAGAATCAGAAAGAGTTTATGTTGAATTGGCACAGAGGAGGAGTGGAGTTGCAGGAAGAGAAGAGACAGAAGATGCTTGGAACAGAGAGAAGACAAACAGACAGTCAGTGAGCTGGAACTGAAGGAAGCAGTCAGAAGCAGTTACTTATCAGGAGGAGTTGTGAATAGCTGGAGTCTGAAGTAATGCCTTTTAGAAGAGAGCTGAAGGTATTCATAGGAAAGTGGTCGTCATTGGTAAGTGGCGTTAGTGAGAGCACTGATTGTGGTCAGTGTGTATACCCGCAAGATTGCGGCTTGAGTGACCACTGAGGGTAGTCAGTGTGTAGATCCGCTGGATTGTGGATCATGTTGTAAGTGAATGAGAGCACCGGGGGGACACGGTGTGTAGGTCCGCCGGATTGTGGACCGGATAAGAGAGAGAGAGCACTGGGACTGCAGGCCCGTGTGTAGGCACACCGGATTGCGTGTCGAGTGAGCACTGATGGTGATCAGTGTGTAATGGTAGATAATCAGAACTGCCCCAGGGTAGATTAGTCTGGACCCATGTGGTCGCGAGACTATGAGGTATGAGTGTGGTGTAGGGCATGGACGTCCTTAGTAATCAGTGAGTATTCCTAGTAATCCCTATAGATTTAGTGGTGTTTCTAATGATATGAGCTTGTATATTGCGAGTTCCCCATCCTCAGGTAGGTACCCAGGTGCCTGGATAGATGGTCCTGATGAGGGAGGTGGTCACGTTCCGGCTGGGTTGGAGGGGCTCTCAGGAGCTGATCCCATCTAGTCTAGAACCCGGTCGTTACATCTGGCGTCGACGAACCGTTTACGAAGCCTGTGCGCGCTGTATTGGTTTTTATCTTGATGGTTTGCACTTGGCACGAAAATTGGCCTATGGGCTTGAACAGTTGCAGTGTAAGGAGATTGCAGTACATCATGGCATTTGGCTTATGCAGGGTGGAAGAAATGCTTTTCATCTTGGTGTTTGAACTGTCAGGCTTGAAGGGTGACATTGCATGAGGGAGCCAATTCCATCTTTGTGATGGTCCAATTGTAGAAATGTGTGTGAAAAATGCTTTTAAATTGCCCATTAAATTGCTTGCTGCATCTGCTTATGCTGTGCAATGTGAAATGTGTTCAATGTAATATGACTTGTGAAGTTCCTTGTAAATAGCTCCTTGTAAATATGCCTTGTAAATAGCGCCATATAATTATGGCTTGTGAGGTGCATGTTCTCATTTTGACTTGCTGTATTCATTGTGAATTGCGCCTTGAATATATTCCTTGTGAAGAGCGTGTCATTTTTTGGACTTGTTGACTTTCTTGTAAATATGGCTTGTGAATAGCGCCATGTGGATATGGCTTGTACAGTGCATGTTATTGTTGCGTTAGGCAGGAGAGAGCTGGATCTCTTTCAAATGCTTAGGGGATTTGTTTTGTAGATGTGTGCACGTGTTATTTGAAAACGTGGAGTGATAAGTTCTTGAATTTCCCATGTACTGCAGACATTGGGGAATGATTGTGTTTGAGCTGCCAAAGGGTTAATATCTTGAATTGTGACGGCAGTATTTATTTTAACATGCTGTTTAACATGCATGATTATGTGAGCTGACACTAAAAGTCAGTGAGTGTTTAGATGAATTATGGTTTGATTTGACTTTCATTGGTTGCTGGGTTCTACCTATGTGCTTTGTCAGCTTGCTGACAGAATGGTAACATCTTGCGCAGAGAGAAAAGCTGTGTTCATTTAACATTCTTTTTTAAATGCGTCCACGTATTTGTGTGGGTTTGCCTTGGAACACATTATTTAATGTGTCTGACTTAAAGGTCGGAAAGTTATAAATCAACCAGTCGGATTGAGATAAGGGTTTGCACGGAGGATGCTTTAATTAATGCGTTAGCGGTTGTGAGAAACGAAAATATAAAAACAGACCCATCATAGAATGTGCTTTTAATTAGTGAAATGCAACCGTGTGCTTTTAAAAATAAAATGTGTGTTCTAGAAATTATACATGATTATTATTTTTTCCAATGCAAGCTGCCCCTTAGAATAGCGTGTGAAAGTTAACCCATTCAGTTTGAAAAATGGCTATTTGAAAATTAATTATGTTGAATCTGGCCCTTTTTAATAGATAAAGTACAAATGCTTGCACACTAAATTATGACATGTTACCCCTTGTTTTACTTCTAATGTTATTTTCAATATGGAAAATTAAATGCAATGTTGTTCTAATATTTTTCCCTTTCAGCAGCAGCTGTTTTTATAATAGGTTTATTTCAAAATGCTAGCCTGTGACTTAGTTGCACAAATTATGTCCTTATTAACTTTTGGTTTTGGGATGCTTTTCATCACGTTTTAATTTTGCTTCGGTTAGTTAGAGAATAATGGTTAGCTCTCTGGCCTGGGAACAGATCTGTTTTAAATTCCAAAGAATGTGTTTTTTGACCTTGAGTTAGCCTGGCTCCCAGAGAAAGCTGTTTTGTAAAGGGAGGGCCTTTCCCTCTTGGAGCGCCGAGCAGTGCCTGTCTTGTTATTATTGGCCATTCTCCAATTTCTTTCCGGGGAGAAATGTTTATGTAAGGGGGGGGGGTCAAGTCGCTCTTCCTTGCTGTCGGCGCAGACAGCTTCATGGACTTCAGATAAGGGATCCTTGCACATGCAGAATAATTGGCAGACGCTTGGCCCTTGGAGTTAGATAAATACAGTAGGCCTGGGTGAGCTTCCCTGACTAGAGATTAGAGATGTTTGGACAGAATGGTTGGCAGCAGCCTTACTCCTGCAATGAGATCAGCACTTGGCAGTGATTCAAAATTACATCGCACTGTAGCTCGGCTCCTGCTTATTTTTTTTTTTTTTGGAGCGGATTCAAAACTCTGAGCGCGAACATCTTTCTGAAGGGAGGGGCTGTCTCTCAGAGGATTCGAGAGTGGCTAAGGCCCCAGCCCTTCTGGATGTGTATGAAAAAATTGGATTTTGCCCAAACAAATTTAAAAGAATATGATTTAAATTATTCCTTGAATTTAGAATAATGTTTTTTATTAATTAGGTGGTTTCTTTCAACAATGAAAAGCACTTGGGGTGCTTTTTAAATGGAAAATTTATTTTTGCTAGATTAATGATACTTGTTTTTTCGTTTCAGGTTGTTGGGTTGTGGTGTTTGGTGTGTGCGTCGGCCCACCCCCCTCCCACTCCCTGTGTTATTTTACTTTTTTGTTTTCATTTTTTTTTATGTTAGTTTGTTGTTTTTGAAAGATGGAACCAGACCAGACCAAATTGGTGGCGGATGAACGGCGGAAGCTGGTGATTTAGGACCAGATCGGAGGAAGTGCTTCCTTGGCACCGGATACAGATGAAAATGAAGGGTGGTGACCTACACTGATGCCACAATTGACTGCCTTGAACCCCAAAAATTATGCTGAAGAACCCATCTTTATTTGGTTATAATTATGTTTCCAACAGAAGTCATTTTTTCCCCATATTTTTTATTTCAGATGGACATTATGCCACTTCATGGTTTTGATGTTTATGCAGTACTATATTTTGCCTTTAGTATGCTATGCTATTGCAGACTGACTTTACACTTGTTTATCTTTCATCTATTTCATAGTTTTCCTGTTTTCTGCAAAACAGTCTTGACAATGAAAGAAATGTGATCTTTTACATGGTGGTGCACACATGTGTTCCACAGATCGATACAGAAGGATTAGATACAAACTGTTTCCTGAGTTAGATGATATATACACCACATTTAGATACTTTTCTTTGATTTATTGCTTGATATGCATAGTGCTACACCAGCTATTTTGTAGGAATGGGGTTATCCTTTTTTTCCTGTTATTACACTTTCACTTTGATTCATTGACTCTTAATTAGAACAGTGGGATTAGTTCCAAGGGTGGTTACCCTAGACTTTAAGTTGTCCTGGGAGGTGTGTCTTTTAGTAAGGTTATGTCCTACATCTATTATCAATGTTTGCCCAGACCTTGAGAACCGTTTGTCATGTTTATTTGTCTAATTTCACCAAATTCTTTCTTAAGTTGACCAAAGTAGGTAGGCCCCATTTAGGCCCCTTGCTGTTTTCATTCTACAAACATGTCCCTACATCAATAGATTTTATCAGTTATCACTAGAAGTTGAGGCACATTTAGTTCGAGGGTGCTTTGGTTAGTTTTTGTTGTTATCAGATCAATCTTAGATATGTTTCAGCATTCAGGTCATGGGTGCTTTGATTTGTTTTCAGTTAGTTGTTAGATTTGTATTCCCTACATCAAGTTCAGGTGGAATTTCCTTAAGTTGTCATTTATTTTAGAGAGCCTTTTGGTTTTTGGTTTTGTTGATAGATTATGTTGATGTGTGTTTACTTGGATGTTGTTGTTTATAGATGTTCGCAAGATAAAGTCTAAGGGTGGAATGTCTTGACAGGCTTTTTGGCTCTATTTCGGAGTGATAAAGACTTTAAGCTTGCTCACATCTAGGATATGTATTCTTAGATGTGTTGGCTCTTTTAAGCCCTTTCTTCCGGACCTAGAAGAGGATAGCTGCTTTATATGATGATAGATCCCTTATTCTAATCCATCTATTGCCTATTGGCTTTGCCTTTAATTATTTTGCCTATAGTAGAGGTTGGATCCTGTGGTCCTGACTTTATATTACACATAGGTATGGTTTATGTAGGTACTCTGACAGAGCTAAGGGTTATTTCATCCTTCTCAGGCCTACAAGGCCCAGAACTAGAGAGACTCCATTTTGATAGAGATGAGATGCTTTAAGGGAAAAGGTAATATTTTGGTTTTAAGCTGTTGTTCGCCCTAAGCGAACCGGAGAGAACCGGCCAGAGCTGAATCTAATCAAGAAGTGTCCCTGGGCTCAGGTCTCTAGACGAAACAAGCAGTTGATCACTGTGGGAGCGTCTGGAGCAAGGAGCCTGGTGCATGGACCTGGTGGGAGGAGGCTGATGGCTGGAACTTTCCATGAGGAAACAGCATTCCATAATAGTGAAGTGCAGAGGCGGAGTCAGTTAGTTGAGTTGAATTGGAGAAGCGGAGAGTGTTGGTTGAGTTGGAGGAGCGGAAAGAGTTTGAGCTGAAGGCAGTTGAGCTGGAGTTGCAGAAGGAGTGGAGAATCGGAAAGAGTTTATGTTGAATTGGCACAGAGGAGGAGTGGAGTTGCAGGAAGAGAAGAGACAGAAGATGCTTGGAACAGAGAGAAGACAAACAGACAGTCAGTGAGCTGGAACTGAAGGAAGCAGTCAGAAGCAGTTACTTATCAGGAGGAGTTGTGAATAGCTGGAGTCTGAAGTAATGCCTTTTAGAAGAGAGCTGAAGGTATTCATAGGAAAGTGGTCGTCATTGGTAAGTGGCGTTAGTGAGAGCACTGATTGTGGTCAGTGTGTATACCCGCAAGATTGGGGCTTGAGTGAGCACTGAGGGTAGTCAGTGTGTAGATCCGCCGGATTGTGGATCATGTTGTAAGTGAATGAGAGCACCGGGGGGACACAGTGTGTAGGTCCGCCGGATTGTGGACCGGATAAGAGAGAGAGAGCACTGGGACTGCAGGCCCGTGTGTAGGCACGCCGGATTGCGTGTCGAGTGAGCAATGATGGTGATCAGTGTGTAATGGTAGATAATCAGAACTGCCCCAGGGTAGATTAGTCTGGACCCATGTGGTCGCGAGACTATGAGGTATGAGTGTGGTGTAGGGCATGGACGTCCTTAGTAATCAGTGAGTATTCCTAGTAATCCCTATAGATTTAGTGGTGTTTCTAATGATATGAGCTTGTATATTGCGAGTTCCCCATCCTCAGGTAGGTACCCAGGTGCCTGGATAGATGGTCCTGATGAGGGAGGTGGTTACGTTCCGGCTGGGTTGGAGGGGCTCTCAGGAGCTGATCCCATCTAGTCGAGAACCCGGTCGTTACAGAAGGTGTCGTCAGTGCTGGTCGTGATGCGGATGGTGTTTTTGTGAACGATGGCGATACCTACTCCTGTTTTGTTGATGAGGTCTTTTCGGATGATCTTGTATCCGTCCGGGATGGCTATGGCGATGTCGGGCACTGATGAGACATTCATCCATGTTTCCGTGAGAAAGGCGACGTCCGGGGTTGTGGTATCGAGTAGGTTCCATAGTTCAATGGCGTGTCTGTGGACCGAGCGGGTGTTGAGCAGGATGCACTTCAGGTGGTTGTTGTTGGAGCTCTGCTTGGCATTTGTGGATGCAGTGTGGGTTCTGATGCAGCAGAACTTGCAGGTTAGGCAGGTGAGGGGTCCGTGGGTGCGGCTGGGGCGGCTTGGTGGCAGTCGGGGAGTCGGCCGGTGTTGAGTGCAATGAGGGATGCGGCGTTGTATGTTAGGCGGGTGGAGTGGTTTTTGCAGGGGCCTGGGGGTATGGCTCTGGGCACGGTCCAGGCACGGACGGGCGTAGACAGGCTTACCTTTGGCGCGCCTGCTGCGCGTGAAAGGTGCGCATATGCGACTCTGCCATAAGTGGAGAGTGGAGGGGGCGGAGCGAGGGAGGAGCAGCTGGGAGGCGGGAGCGGGGTGGCGATGTCCAGGGAAGCCCGAGGGAACGGAGTGGGGCCGCAGGGGAGCAGCGGCAGGGAGCTAGGACCAAATGGCACAGTACAAAATGCAGTGGGAGGGGATCGGGGGCACACCAGGCGCAAGCAAGGCAGAACAGTTGAAAAGCAACAATTATATGATACCAGATACAGCAATACGATCACAGGCGAGATCGGGGGCACAATCAGAGATCAAGCAGCAGAGCTGAGGGCAATATCAGTCTCCAGATGATACCAGGCGAGATCGGGGGCACAATCAGGCGCAAGTAGGTCCAGGGAGGTATCAGAACTTTACACGAGCACCAGTTGCATTACAGATGGATACATTCTTTATTTTTAGGCAAGCGGATGTTAAGCAATTTGCCCAGAATCACAGGATGTTGAGCGTCCCTGCAGAGACTCTAACCCGGCGCCCTAGCTTTGAGGTTGACCTCCCTAGCCATTAGGCCACATACTCTCCACTCTCCATTGTGCCACCCACACAAGTAGCCTTTTCAAACCTTCTCAGATCTGCCATTGCTGGACCTGTGTGGGTAGTTTACTGCCACTTCAACTTGGCATTTAAAACCATTTGCCAAGCTGCAACTTCCCTTTCATTACACTTAACGGACCCCTAAGGTAGGCCATAGGTAGCCAATTGGGCAGGCCGCTGTGTAAGTAAAAACGAAAGGACATTTACTTTTAAGTTTTGCATGTCCTGGTAGTGACACAGAGCTAAATTTGTTTTCCACTACTCCTCTCATAGGCTAGCATTGGCAATTCCTTAATACCCCTTCAAGACATAATTCCTGATCAGAAAGGATTGGCTGCATCATGTTTTATATCTTTGGGATGGTAATGATAAATCAACTTTAGAGGTAAAGTTGGATTTAACATTACTATTTTAGAAATGTCACTTTTAAAAAGTGGGCTTTTCTCTGCTCTTACTGCTCTGGTTGCCTGCATTCTGTCTCCAATACGCCTGGGTGAGTGGCAGCTATACTTTGCACATTCCCTTTCGATAGCCACAAACACAGGAAGGGTAGGTGTGACAGAGCACTCATCTGCATCAATCTGCATTCTGATAGCGCTTCCTGGGCAGGAAAAGAGGGGTGAGCTAACACTTACACCTGAATAGGCAGTGTCCTGTCTCACCCACAACGGGCGGGTTTCCCCCTGCTGATAGTCTGGAGCCAGAGCTGGGAAGAAAGGGCCTGTATGTACGTCAAAGACCCTTTCTCTGAAGTCACCCTCCACTTCAAAGGCACAACTGGGTATACGTACTGGGGCCCTGACCCTACTTTACTTTACTTTACTTTATTTCATTTGTATAGCGCATAAATCACCCGAAGGTCTCAGAGCGCTTGCAGAAAAACTCCTATCAGAAACCCAAGCAAGGCAGAGGCATGTCTAAAAGAGCCATGTTTTTAGCTGTCTGCGGAATCTCAGGTAGTCTGGTTCCGTCCTAATCTGGAGGGGCAGGGAGTTCCAGGCTTCAGGAGCTGTTTTACTGAAGGCTCCGTCACCGTTTCTGGCCGTACGTACCCTGGGGACATTTAGGAGAAACTTGGTGGATGATCTAAGTGTTCTCACTGGGTGGTAGACCTTAAGTTTTTGTTCTAGGTATGCCGGGCCATGCCCATTGATGGATTTGTGGACAAGGCAGCATAGTTTGAATTTAATACGTTTTTGTATTGGGAGCCAGTGCAAGGTTTTTAAGCAAGGTAATGAAGGGGTGCGGGAAGGAAGGTCAAACACCAGTCTAGCAGAGGTATTTTGTAAGACCTGTAGGCGGGCCAGCAGGGTGGTATTTGTTGAAGCCAAGAGTGCGTTCCCGTAGTCAATTCTACTAACAATAAGTCCCTGTACTAAAGGCATACGAGCTGAGAGGGGAAACCACATAAAGATTTTCCTCAGACTACGCATGAGGCCACAGCTGGTGCCTACTACTTTGCTAATATGTTCAGACATGGACAGTTTACTGTCGATTATTACCCCGAGATTCCTCACTGAGGATTTGGGCGTGGGGCATGAGCCAAGGGAGGCTGGCCACCAGTCATCAGACCAGATTTTATCTGCCTTTCCAAACAGCAGAACCTCCGTCTTTCCTGCGTTCATCATTAAAAAGTTTCTGGTCATCCAGTCATGAATGTCTACCATGCAGTTTTTAAATCTCAGTTTAGTTACGTCCGGGTTCTGATTGATTGTGATCAGTATTTGGGTGTCGTCCGCGTAGGACACGGTCCCAAAGCTGTGTGCTCGAATGAACTTAGCAAGAGGGGACGCATACAGATTAAAGAGCGTAGGGCTCAGTATGGACCCCTGTTGGACGCCCTTATCGTTATCATAGAAGTTGGAGGAATGGGCACCAACTTGGACCTTGGACCGTCTGTTAGTCAGATAGCTTTTTATCCAGCATAGTGCAGAGCATTCAACACCAATCTCAGCAAGACGTTGTAAAAGAATGAGATGCGAGATGGTGTCGAAGGCCGCAGACAGGTCGAGCAGGACCAGTATGGCTGACTGGTTGGAGTCTAGTGTCAATTTATGTTGTCCACAACTTCAAGTAGGGCAGTCTTGGTGCTATGGAATGCCCTAAAACCTGATTGTGAAGGGTCAAGGAGCTTGTTTGTCTCCAGATGTGATTTGAGGTGTTTATTTATTAAGGATTCCATAATCTTCCCAAACAGGGGAAGGAGTGAAATGGGCCGATAATTAGGGAGTGATTTAGGGTCGGCAGAAGGTTTTTTAAAAATTGGTCTTATTACTGCTTCCTTCCAATGTAATGGGAGAGAAGAGTGAAGTAGGGACTGATTTAAAGTGTTCGTTAAGGCAGGGATCAGAGCAGGTGCTATTTTTGATAGAATTTGGGGAGAGGCAGGGTCTCCAGGGGCCCCAGACTTCATTTGGAGTAAGATTTCCTCAACCTGTGCTTCAGTGAATGATGGGAATTCCCTTAGTGTGGGAATAGAATTGTTGGGGTTCCTACAATTGTTGGTGGGCGAGACTACTGCCTGACAAGTGGGAGGTGGCTGAGGAAAACGTTTATGGATTTCGTTAATTTTATCGTGGAAATATGCTGCCCCAGAATCTACCCATTCTTTAGGTCTGCTCAGTTTTACTTGAGTGGTTTTCCGGGATTCGAACTGAGGGCACGTGATGTTAAATTTGATAACATAATGGTCAGTCCACAGGACTGGATCAATCTGTATAATTTTGACTTTAGGGGAATTCGTGCATATAAGGTCTAATGCATGTCCCGCTATATGAGTTGGGCCTGTCGGGAGTATGCTTAGCTGTAGGGTGTCGAGACTCGTAATGAGATCAACAGTATGGGGGTCATGAGTTTGATCCAGATGATAATTTATGTCTCCTAATAGTAGAAAATCCTCTGTCGCTAGAGCGTAGGGTGCAATAGCTTCGACAAGCTTCTCCACAAAGTGAGTTTTGGTGCCTGGGGGTCTATAAATGAGGGCCACTTTCTATGACTCTTGGTTTCCTATAGTCAACGAGACAATACACATTTCACCCCAGCGTTCTAAATAGGAGTCATTGATGTGAAGCTTGATATTGGAGTTATAGATTATTGCCGTTCCTCCTCCCTGCTTACCTAGGCGGTCAAGCCTGTGTATTTTATAGGGGGGAGGTAAGGCAACTGAGATATCTGGTGAGGAGGACTCCTGTAACCAGGTTTCTGTGATGAATAATACATCAGGACTGTCTGAGTCCAAGAGTGCCCATATTTCCAAGGCATGTTTAGGCATCAATCTAGCATTGCAGTACATGCAAGATAGATGAGGCTGTGGAGCGGGGCGTTTTGTCGCTGCCTTGATTTTTTTCTCTAGCATTGTTACTGGCATTGTAGGCAACAGTGGAAGTCGGCCTCCCTGTATTTAAGGAGTGGAGCTCCTGGTTAGTGTAGCGGATGATGCCCATTGTGGGTAACCAGTCCAGGGCAGTAAAGGGCTGGGAAAGAAAATAACGAAAAAAAATAAGGAAGGAGAAAAGTGCAGGGTACCTGGCGTCTGGAGTCGGCCGGGAGCGGACGGGCGCAGACGGGCTTGCCTTTGGCGCGCCGCTGGCGCGCCGCTGCGCGCGCCGCTGCGCGCGTCCGCTCGGCGCACTTCTGGATAAAGGGAAAGTGGGCGGGACCGCAACAGTGGTAGGATGACCCTAGAGCGCTGACCCTGCTGAATCCAGGAAGTGAGTCGCTCGTGGGGATGGTGCTGACCCCTCCGCTCAAACGGCACAACCCGCGACGGAACAGGGACACCAAGGTACAGGTAACAAACATTACAGTTTTAAAAATGTGCAAATAGCAAGTTTAAAAACACGAGCAGGATTGCCAGTGCCTGTAGCGTGTAGCGTTCTTTCAGGAGTTTCAACTGCGCCTACGTCCGCTCGGCGCACTTCTAGATAAAGGGAAAGTGGGCGGGACCGCAACAGTGGTAGGATGACCCTAGAGCGCTGACCCTGCTGAATCCAGAAAGTGAGTCGCTCGTAGGGATGGTGTTGACCCCTCTGCTCAAATGGCACAAGCCGCGACGGAACAGGGACACCAAGGTACAGGTAACAGACAATACAGTTTTAAAAATGTGCAAATAGCAAGTTTAAAAACACGAGCAGGATTGCCAGTGCCTGTAGCGTTCTTTCAGGAGATTTCAACTGCGCGCGTCCGCTCGGTGCACTTCTAGATAAAGGGAAAGTGGGCGGGACCGCAACAGTGGTAGGATGACCCTAGAGCGCTGACCCTGCTGAATCCAGGAAGTGAGTCGCTCGTAGGGATGGTGTTGACCCCTCCGCTCAAACGGCACAAGCCGCGTCGGAACCAATACAGTATGCTACTGGACATGTGAAGAGCTCTGCCAGGAGCAAAGATTCCTGTGCTACAAGAAGTGCCACTCTGCATGACTGCTGCTCTGGAAGATGTTATGTTCTACTTTTCTGTGCTGCCCTGCTGCCTGCTGATCTCTGCCCTGCTGAGGACAACTACTAACCAAAGAAGGGCTGGCTCTAATCAGTAAGGCTGAGCCTAGTTTCATAAACAACAGAGGAAGATGCCAATACTGATACAATATTTCAAACAAAAATGGTGACCAATGTATAGACAACAGTTCAATAAATTTGTGTACTATTTAATAGCTGTTTATTCAAAAGTATTTCACATAGATTTAGGAAGTTAGAATAAAAGTCATACAAATTTTTATGACAATAATGAAAAAGAAGACACAGAAGTGAACTAAAACATCACGCATACCATCATTCATGAATCCTCAGTCATATCACAATCAACCAAACTAACATTCATTCAAACATGTACTCAAAGTGAACTGGTGAATGAATACACCAATACGTGGAGTACTAGGTCTGCCGAAAAATCAAAAGCAATAAATATTATTCATGGAAATACACCATATCTCATTCAGTTGAATAACAAAATCCATACAAATATAACACAATTTAGGTGTATTATTGCCAATGCAAATGCAGAAACAAATTAGCAAAAGGGCAAGACCAGCAGACCCATCGGCCTACGCGTTTCAAATCCCTATGAATCCTGGGATTCTCCTAAGGGCCAATCAACTCTGTAAAGAGAAACAAGAAACCATGTGTCTAGCACCTACAATCAAAGAACCAAAAAAGCACTACTACACCATAAGGTAACACTCCACCTTACCGGCAAACCTGGCAAGTAAGAGACGTTCATGAGCAGGAGCTCCTACAAGCAAGATAGAAAGAACAGCACAGAAGAGAAGATTTTTCTTGTGAGTGCACCCATAGAATTACATTCTATATATGAGATGCGTTGGGAATCACTGGGGGCTTACCTCAGTAAAGTCCACCGCGTAATCAGACGAAGAAAAGATATTTCAGTAAAAAAGGCATTAGTCCCATGAGTGTAAAGGTGACCTAACACAAAACATAAAAGGGCAAATGACACATAAAGCTAGAAATTATCTGTAGCCACAACAGCAATCCTTATATATGATCGACAGGTAGTCGGGTTGTAAAAACAGGAGATCTCTTACTTCAGATCGCCATGGGGTGAAACCAGCCTAGATGATGCTATTGAAGCTGGAGCCGGATGGGCGGAGATCAATTCGCCAGGCTAAAAGGGGCACAAACGGGCAATAAGGGTGAGCTTAAAAGCACAACCACGGGTTCGGTTTACATTATCTAGAAGAGCGGATCCAACTACCGTAAAATCTTCAATCCAGCGCGGGGGAAAGAAGCTGTGTCTCGTAATGAATCCAGACCGGGGGACGCTACAGGCAATGCGCGTGCGCACACGCTTAGGATGCTGGGTAATGTAGTCCAGGCAATGTGCGTGCGCGGAGTGTTCAAAACGATCTGCGACATCTCTGAATCCTTAATTGTTTGTACAAACATAGTTTGAGGGTCAACATAAAGAACCAATTGGTGGCTCATAAAGGTCCATAAATACTGAATAAATAAAGTATTCATAAGCCTTAAAGATTGTTTGAATAAACATCATTAGAATTCTGGGAGATGTATTCCAACTGGGTACTCAAGGTCTAAGTGCAAGCAGAAGAATGTAGTGCAATGATCACCCATTTAGGTGTAAGGTATGAAGCCCGAGGCACAAGGGGTTAATTTTATGAGTGGGGAAAGGATCAGGGACATGACACTCATGTAACCGCAAGTCCGTGTTACTAGATGACTCTAGAGTTGGAAAGGACCATAGGGAATAGCAGGTAATGGTGCTCAAAAGGGGAGTGTGGAAAGCCATCACTCCGCTTAGCACAGATCCGTGTGGCTCAATCGCTTCTAAATGCGGGGAAAAGATAAACATTCGTGGTTAATGGAGCTCAAATGGGTGGTATATTAAAAGCAAGCATCCAATGCTAGGGTACTAGGAGCAACGTTAAAAACTACGGAAGCCGGACTTGTTAGAATGGACAGATGGATAGGCACGACTAGCTACAATTTATAAATTTCAGATAACTCGTTAAGACCTGACACAGCCGTGTCAAATTTAACGATCAAAAGGGCCTCCCTTCGAGATAATTTCAACTCTAAATCCCCTCCACGGGGGTCTCTTTCAACTTTAGAGATGACTGTCCATTTGAGATTATTGACTAGGTGATTATGTCATATCCAGTGGTTGACCAGGGGTTCAGTCTCAACTTTGTTCTTAATTCGCGATTTTTGTTTAGTGATTCTCTGTCGTATTACTTGGTTAGTTTTGCCGATGTAAAGGTGTCCCCATGGGCATACTACTCCATAGATGACATATTTAGATTTACAGTTACTATGGAATTGTGTTTCCACAAGATTCCCCTGTGTTGGAAAAGTGAACCTTCCATAGTGAGATCACAACAAACACAAGTCCTGCATTTGTGGTGGCCGACATTTGGGGTCAAGCCCATTAGATGTCTTAGGGTTGGTTGTAGCTCTTTAGGGGCTGCTGCCCTTACAACGTAGTTGGAAATACTGATTTCTTTTTTGAATGCAAACAAGGGTGGTGACTGTAAGCTGGTGTCCAGGTTCTTAACTAAATGCCAATTTTGTCCAATGACTTTCTTCAACTTATTAGAATTAGGACAGAATGTCATAACACAAACTTGTCTTTTTGTCTGTGATTTACTTTTCCATTCTAGTAAGCATTCCTGTGAAGTCCATCTAGCTCTTTTCATGGCGTTTTTAACTAATTTTTGAGGTAACCTCCTTCACACAGTTTAGGTACCAAATTTCCTGCATGTAAATTGTACTCTTCATTAAAGGAACAATTCCTGCGGATACGCAAAAATTGGCCATACAGCAAATTTTCTTTTAAACTTCTAGGGTGATTACTAGAAAATAGTACGGCCTTATTTCTGTCCGTTGGTTGGGTATAAAGTGTAGTCACCAATTTACCTTCAGCAGGGTATACCTCAACATCCAGAAAATATATTTTGTTGGCTGAATATGAGAGGCTAAACTGAATGTCTGCTGTTCTAGAGTTCAACCAGTTGTGGAAGTGTTTAAGTTTTTCTTCACCACCTGTCCAGACCAAAAACACGTCATCAATGAAACGTAGCCACGTTCCAATAAATTCTGCGAATGGATTATTATTGTGGACATAGGTGTCTTCATACAATGACATAAAAAGTACAGCCAGCTCTGTGGCAAAAGGGCACCCCATCGCCACTCCTTTGATTTGGAAAAAGAAATCCTTTCCAAAACAAAAGTAGTTCTTTTTGAGGGCAAAAGATGCCAAGTCAACAAGAAATTGGGTTGGCACCTGTACTGGTCCAGTTCTTTTGTCAAGGAAAAGAGAGAGCACTACCACTGCCTCGTTTTGGGGGCTTGCTGGCTTGCCTGTTGTTCCAAAATCTCAAGGCCATTAAAGACATCCTTTAAGACTTCAACAGCACCTGGACTCTGCCATCTGTGAATGTTGAACTGCTAGGTGGTGCTAATCCAGTCCTCTGCCCCTGAAAGGTGATTTCTGCTGTGCTGATTTGGCAAAACCGATACATAGATGACTTTGTGTTGATAAGAACTGACTCATTGTCCTTTAAGGCCGATGCCACTCGATGACATCGCTTCGACGGACTGAGTGACTCAACAACAACGAACTGTGGGGCTTCTTGACAATGCATTGCCTGCTTCGTAAAGAGGTTCGTCGACGAAGTCTTCTTCGACTGTGCGGATCGGTACCGACACTTCACCTGCATCCATGGGATCAACAACGATGCATTGGCTCCTCTGCTCCTCGTATTGAGTCTACAACGTAAACGCATCCTCCACCCAGGGTACTTTTTCAGAGGGACCTGCGTGAGTCCTATAGTCAGCCTTACCTCCATTGCGGTTGGTCTGATCTTTAGATTGACTCCAGTCTAGCATGACCAGATGTCCCCGGTTGGCGCTTTATGACTCTAAGCACTGTAATTTTTTTCATAGTTAAAACTTCATAACTAGTTCTTCTTATTGGATTTTTGTCATTTTTGATCTTGTTTTGTTCATAAAAATATAATCTATTTTTCTAACCCCAAGTGGAGTATTTTTGTAGTGCTTTCATTGTGTTACTTTGTGTTTTGCACACATACTTTACACATTGCCTCTTTAGATATGCCTGATTGCTCTGTGCCAAAATACCAGAGGGTGAGCACATGTTAGTGTGTATCTATCTTACCCTGACTAGAGTGTTGGTTCCTTTTTGTACAGGGTGTATACTATGATAACCAGAATCTCAATTTCTCACATGTCCTAACTTAATGGGCACAGTAAACACCTAAGTACTCTTTCCAGTGAAACTGTGATCATTCTAATAATGTACCAAAGTGGGAATAGTGCCAGTGGGTAGAGTCATTGTGAACGTTATTATATTGTATCCTGTCTTAATGGGTAGGACAAGCGCACATGTAGATAAACTAAAATAAATGTATTGCATAATTATCAAGACTCATTACAGAATAGTACTGGTAAGAATTGCAACTAGTCCATGGAGTGGGACGTGGCTGACCTAGGTACTGTTAGTGCTATCTGGCTTAAGTCAACTTCACGCTCCTTGGAACCACATCTTCCTTTCTAGCATCCCTTGTGTTTTTAAAATCTGTTCAACCATTATAAAAAGAATTCATGGGATTGCAGTTCAGTCTTGTGTCTTTCAGCTCAAAACAAGCTACAATTACTGGTCTGCATGACCAAACTCTGCTCTCATGAATAGCTGGCGCAGTAAGGAACTCCAGCTATTTAGCAGCTTTTTACAGGTACAGGCGTGGTGGATTAAGTCCTCTCTCATTTTCCCACAAAGCCTGTAGACCCCATTGTCAGGTGGCCTTAACCATGGAGGGTTGTGATCAAGCAGAGGCAGGTTCCTAAATGTATGGTTGGGGTGTTAGTTCTTTGTAATTCTGTATTAGCATCCTAGCTTGACCCTGCTTTGAGAAGATGGCTTTGTAATCAGGCAGGCATTGGGATGCTGTTTCCTTCTTTAGTAATTTCATAAATGCAGGAAGGGTACACTGGAAATCCCACAGTGCTTTAAGATTTAAATTGTTCAATGACTGTTACAGATGTCGTCTTGCAGGTGATTTTTGAGCCACTTTACTTATTTCATGCCATAAATGCAGATTTAATGAGTTATCTGCTGTATGTTTCAGTTAGTACCATACTTTTACAAATGCACACTGAATGGCTACTGATTGTGTTGTGATCCCAAACTCCATTCTGATCTGCACCGGTGATGAATTTCTAGGAAGGGAAAAGATGTATCTGTATGTTTTAATTACTATAAGGGCCAGGACTTAGGTGTCTATCCCGCAGAGTGCCTCACCACCGTATATCACTATTGGTAGCAATTTTGCAGGCATAACTTTAAACACTGGGAGAAGTGGCGTGCACTTCAGGGATCTTTATAGTTTTTGGAAGGCTGCTACCATGGCCAAGTCTTTCATACTGAGCTGATGCAAGAGTGATGTTGTAAACCCCTATGTACCTCCTATGTACCTATATTCCATCACTCTTTCAATCTGACTACCTCCCAAGTTTCACTTTTTTTTCCTGTTGCACTCTGCTATTGCCTTGGTCTTGGCCAAATTTGTTTCTGGTCCATTATCATGAGTGGATAATGCTAGGGTGTCTATCAGTCTTGGTAGGATTGTTTGGTTCTACTCATCAAGATCAGATCATCAGCATATAGAAGGCCAGAAAGCTGGAATGTACCCAGTTTTGTGGCATGTCAGTTGACCATATTCAACTGCGACGTCAGGTCTGCTAAATAAAAATTAAATCATTTTGATGTCAACACGCATCCCTGTTTTAAACCCTTATGTGTGTCGATTTTCCTTGAAAGAAGTGTCCCATATCCAGTTTTTATACTTGTCCAGGTGTTGGTGTACAGCATTTGTATCGGTTTTAATAACAGAGGTGGTATCTCACAGCTGGCTAGCTTCGCCCATATCTTCTCATGTACTATGCTGTTGACGGCCACCTTGAATAATGTGGGGGAGCGCTAAGATGTCTACCCCTTAGCTAAAACCTGTTTGATTTAATAGAATTATGTCATTGACTTTGGCACAGGTTCACAGGTCTTGCAGCAGTAGTGAAACAAAGTATTTGGCTTTATTATCAAGCAGAGAAGTCAGTCTGTAGTTTTCTGTTAGTGACCTCTCTCCGCCTCTGTATATTGGATTAATCACTGACTCCCTCCATGAGTCTGGTATTCATTTTGAAGGTCAAAGTTGCACACCGACGCTAAGTGTGGTGTATAAAACTCTTGATTTCTTTTTTATAGATCACTTGCGGTATGCCGGTGGGACCTGGCACTCCAATGTTATATTCCGTATAGGTACGATAATATAGGCCCCGGTAACTTCATTACCCCTCACCTATATTTTTCCCTACATTGCACTTATAACGGTTTACAGGGACTGACCTTTCACCTAGATACGATACTGCATTCAGAACGCGGGTGTTCCCTAGTTCAAAATTTCATACATTCTGCATGAGGATTCTTGGAAGCACAGCAGGACTACCATCTCCTGTATAATATCTATGTATAAAGTGCATGCCCAACGTCATACTTAGGCCGACTAAATAATACAGCAAGGTAGGACCCTTGGGGAGACCTATGGGTGTATATATACATCACATCTTGCTAAGATAGGAAGAGGAGACCAAGACTTCCCGGCTAACACACTGACCAGAGACCCTGAAGTTCCTGCATGCAGACACTCCAGCTTGCAGTGGTCTCAACATCCCTCACGGGGTGTCCAACTCGAGACCAAGACAAGGTCGCACAGTCTCTCGCTTCTGGTAATGGGGTTGACTAAATCCTAGAGGGATTCTTGGCTTAACACATATACACATGCTTGGTACATGTAGGTACATCTAGTTAGGGAAGCATCGTAGGGGTACGCATCCTTTGATCATGTGTTTTATGTACTTGTATGTATTCATGATTATTGTAAGATGGTAGAGCTATACCATCCATTTACCTTTATAGTACTGCTAATCATTTATATCTTATACTGTCTGACGGTTGTTGCAGCTTATCTATTCTACACCAGAATAACAACTGTTCAATAAATACTTATTGAAAATGCCCAGCCTGTTTATTCTGTGTATCTCTCTGAGAGAAACTATGTAAGCACGAGTTACTGAGCGAAAAGTAATATATTGTTTCCACCGTCCTGAGGATTCAGGGTTGCATTGTTCGATGGTTGCCAGAAACTATTCTCTCCTTGGTAAGAGGAGATTATAGTGGGACTGTGAGCTAGTTGGTACAAAAGGCCAATATACCCGGTGGGGGTGTTCAGAGTCAGTCTGTCACAGTCCTACAGTGTATACTGTCCAAATGCGCAGATCCTGTATAACTATTATAGGAGCTACACAACACCATCACAGTGGCCTCTTTTAATAAAGTTTAGGAGACTTTTCTCTAGATTGACAGTTGTGCTGCTGCCCTCCATGTGTTCCTGCTCTGGACCTCAGGGCGTGTATACTTGTTTACTTAGTGATTCTGTACAGCTTGACAACCATGCTCTTGTTTAGTTACAGAGAGCTAGCATAGATTCTTGAATACCAATGTGTTTCCCTAGGAAGGAGAGCCACTGGTCCTCTGGAATGTTAGAGTAGTTTATATTTTGGGGGCAATGGCTTATGCTGTTAAAAGTCTGCCAGACCGTTTTGGAGTTAGTGTCTTTACTTATATGTAGCAGCTTTGCCCAGAAAGTGTTCTTTTTCCATTTCTTTACCTCCCAGAGTAGCTTCCTATATTTTAGTCTTTGTATCTGAACATTTTCCTTAATTTCTGATCTTGTGGATCTTTATATAAGCATATCCATACTCTGTTACTCCAAACTATTCTCCACAAATGATGACCAAATATGTGGAGTATAGTATTACATTATGTTAAAAGGAAATAAAAACAAAGAAAAAAAAGTCTTGTGAGAAAATATACAAAGAATAATTTTTAATATAATTTTGGCTCAATATACATGTTGTGAATTATCCAAGTTTATTTGTTGTATACAAATGTAAAGATATAGGGTTAGCAGTTCTTGTTCTTTGTTTGAGTCACCAGAGATTACAAGGAGGTCTGGTAACCCTGGATGTTTTATAAGTTACACAAACATAAAATGGAAGGTGCACACAATTAGAGTCCAAAAGAAAAATGGTATATTGTATATCTTCTTCTTTATTTAACAGTATTCGTCAGACACAGGCACAGCCAACGCGTTTCGTTCCATTTGCCTTGTGGAACTTCGTCAGGGCTGTAAAGAGCGACAAACATATATATACATAAATATACATTAAAATTCACACATACATATTGATCACAATAGACGACAAAGGACCATGGCCCAAAACACACATATTTACAATGTTTAAAGACAAGCGAACAGACTAAAGACAATATGTATTCATAAACAATCCTAATTATTAAAAGAATTTATTATATATATACAGCCATTGTAGTGACTGTATTGAAGTTCTTTTGCATATACTAAAAAAGTGTGTAGACACTTATACAAAAAAACACCTATATCACAACATTTATTTACATATATTATCACAAAAGGAGGGCTAAAGTGAATTGTTACTTAGTAATGATACCATATCCATTCTTGGAAAACTAGATCCAGTAAGAACATGGTGAACGCAAAACATTTTTTGTTTAAGTTGACAAAGGTGTGTGACCACTAGTACAAAGACATCCATATTTGCTGTTGGATAATTGTATCATATCCATTCTTAGAAAGTGAGTTCAGCAAGAGCACTATTGGAGTAAGGGAATAATCTTAAGAGAGGAAAGACACATTGCCAAGTCTACTTACAGAAAGTATATCAAAAAGAACTGGCTATGAGCAAAAACTTAATAGCTATTGTGAATCAAAGCAGCAAGTGGATTTAGAAGATAAGAGGTCAAGGGGTTATTGGTTTATTCAGTTGTCAACTTACGGAATCAATTCAGTTTGAAGTTGTCAACCTATTCGGACAAAACCGTGTGGATCAAACAGCAGATGGCAATTGTTCTTCAAAGGCATATAACCTAAGGTGGAGAATAGAAGTTGCTTAAGTATTTG
The DNA here is from genome assembly GCF_964263255.1 of Lissotriton vulgaris. Lineage (NCBI taxonomy): Eukaryota > Metazoa > Chordata > Amphibia > Caudata > Salamandridae > Lissotriton > Lissotriton vulgaris. Next base: position 1,079,244,397 of record NC_141694.1, on the reverse strand, counting down.
AAATGCGGGAAAGAGGTTCAAATAGAAATCCTTCTCCATATATATTCGAGAGAAGTGGGACATCATTCCTAGCCACTAGTAAGCTATTAATAAGAAATAGCTAGAATATTTCAAGCGAAGTAATGGAGGTTCCTGTGTAATTCTTCTCCATATATTTTATTTATCATTTTTTCCAAGAGGTGTGACAACATTGTGTGTAGATGGTAAGCTAATTGGGGTTTCTGGATAAGACTATTTTGGGGTTTCTGGAAAAGACTATTTTATACCCAAAGGTAACCAAGATAAGAGTCATATCTGCTAGCATGATAAAACAAGCACAATACCTCTTTCCCATTTTCTGTTCTACTTCACAAAAACTGTTGCGTTTTGTATATATACCTTCATATATTGAGAGGAGGTGTTCACACTAGGTACGAATGAGTCAGCCCAGTAGGTATCCCAACGTTGAGTCCAATAGTTTTCAGAGTATGGCAGATTTCAGGGACTTGATACAATGATTGTTCAGGGTTGAGCAAGCGCTCGCCAGGGAGTCTGTGGCGTAGGAAAAATAACAAGCGAAGGAGGGATTGTAAGATATAATAATACCCAACGTTTGAGGCAGGTTTGTTATATGCCCACCAGTAATTGGTTACAATTTATCAAAACTATATTTAGTAGGGTCCAACCACATAAGTCCTAAAGATGAGCAAATGAAAGGTACCAGAAATGTCCAACAATATCACAATATGATATCACAGTATAATCTGTATCCTCAAAGTTGATAAACCTAGATATCCATGTATATACATCTTACCAAAGATGCACAAGGGGGGCACCTTTCCACCAGGACGCCCCATTATCTCTGGGATCGGCTCAGTAACTGAAAAACTATCTGAATTTGTTGATCTCAAATTACAAAAACACGTTACCAATCTCCCCTCTTACATCAGGGACAGTAAGGACATTCTAACGAAGTTCGATGGCTTGCAATGGTCCGAAGAACTCTCCTTTGTCACTTTCGATGTAGAGAGTTTATATACATGTATCCAAAACCATCTGGGCATAACTGCTGTACGATCTTTTCTTGATAAAGAGAGAGCGGAGTTACATGATTACAATGAGATGTTACTAGAAATGATTCAGATCATTCTCAACAATAACTACTTTCTGCACGACGGCTCTTGGTATCATCAAACCTGTGGGACCGCCATGGGTTCAAAATTTGCGCCGTCGTACGCATGTTTGTTTATGGGATGGTACGAACGGGAACATGCATGGGGCAGATGTGCCTCCCCCTGGACTGAACACATCGTGTTCTGGGGGAGGTACATAGACGACATTATTGTCCTGCGGTCAGGAACGAGTGAACAGCTCGCATGCTATCACTCCTATCCGAACAACAACAATTGCAATGTCAAGCTAACAATGAAACAGGGAAAGACAGACATTGATTTTCTAGATATCCATTTCTACATCAAGGACAATGTCATCCAAAGTACTCTATTCAGAAAAGAAACGGCGTGCAATGCTGTGTTGAGGGCAGAAAGTGCGCACCCGCAATCAGTGATCAATAATATCCCCTATGGGGAAATGGTAAGAATCCGCAGAAACTGTAGTCAGGATGACACCTTTACTAACAACCTACAGGAAGCTAGCAAAAGATTCCTAAAGAGAGGTTACAAAAGAAACGTTGTGCACAATGCGGCCATAAGAGCAACAAACCTGAACCGGGAGAACACACTCTGCCCCAAACAGAAGGAATCACAATCCATCTCGGAATCAAACTGTCCAGTCAGATTCGTTACCCAGTACAACAATAACAGTAACAAGATCTACAATATTCTTTAAAAAAACTGGTCCATTCTCAGAGGCATCCCCAGCCTCTCAGATGTAATTAGTAAATGTAAATGTATGTAAATGTATAGGCATTTATATAGCGCACTACTTACCCGGAGGGTCCCAAGGCGCTTCGACCGCTGCGAAACCCTTCCTGGCTTCCCTGAGAGATGGTCCCTTAATGGGTATCTCCAGGGTGAGACCAGGCATCCCCAGCGGTCTGGGGGGGCCGTTAGTGAAGATGAGGCAAGCTAATGTCCAGAGTTGCCGAGTGAGATCGCTGATCAGAGTGGGCACCGAGGCGAGAGAATTATCGAGTCCGCTGACCCTGGTCCAGAAACCTGCCGCGCAGGGAATCGAACCCTGGTCCCGGGCCGTCCTCCCACGAGTGACCTATCGTAAAGGGAGATCCTTACGAGATACTCTCTGCAGGAGTCATGTGACAAATGCTAAACAGACGTGGTTTCCACCAAAACCCACAGGTTTCTTTAACTGTGGCTCATGCAATGTATGTCCCTTTGGCCGCAACAAAATCTTTGAATTCACTTTTAATTCATCCAAAACGTACAGGATTACTGAATTCATAAACTGCAACACACCATATGTGGTATATGTGCTGGGTTGCAGCTGCGGAAGCATATATGTTGGCAGCACAGTACGTCCCCTAAAGGTCAGGATTCAAGAACACCGTAGGGCTATTGCCAGCAAGGATGTACGATATCCTGTTAGTACACATTATCATGAGAAACATCCAGAAGATCTGACTTTTTGGTTTCATGGAATTGACCACATACCACAGGATAGCCGGGGTCTGGACCGAGAGTTGACACTCCGACAGAGAGAAGCGAAATGGATTTGTCGTTTAAGGGCGGTACAAATGGGGCACAACACTGACAGGGAATTACATTATTTCCTTAACTGAATGTAACCTCTTGGAATAATGAATTCATGAATGTGCCTGTAACATGTATCAATAGATACCATAAATCCCCCCTACTCTCCACATCTACTAGCAAGGTCGATTACCATTGTTCCGAGCCTTACATGCTATGTGTAGTGGTCAATGGGCGATGTGGAATACCAACCAAGCCCGGTGTTATTGTTTTTTCTGCCCCAATCTTTGTGTATAAATACTATTTAATAACCTTGCTAACCTTCACAGGGATTTCCTTAGACTTCTACTTATATCACATTGCCAATCTTACTTAATTCATTTAATTTTTCTCTTTTTATGAATCTCGTGGTGAAATTCTCGGGGCGTTATGCAATCACTTCTGGTCTTCAAATTAACTTGGCTTCAAATCCTGTCGGAGATGCTACATTGCGATACAAAGCTAAGAAAGAGTGATTGTGTATATTACTGCTGTAACCATTGGGAATCCGCCATGGGCCCTAACACGTGTTCAGTTCCAATGGGTTTGAACAACACGGTAGATTTTACAACGCGATACGAGGCTAGGAAAAGGTGATTGTTTACATTACTGTTGATACTATTGTGAAGCCGCCATGGGCCCGAACACGTGATCAGTATCAATGGGCGGGACTAACACGGAAGTGGGAGGGACTCTCTCCACTTACTTCCGCATATCTAGCGCTATGGCGGTCTGGCACTCAATCCGGGACGCCGCTACGAGCCAGATTACTGAACCCGAGCACCCGACTACAGGTAGGAACTACGGGGACAAAATGGGGAGGGGGGACCGTTGACATACCAACAATTTGTCTCCCCTTTTACGTGGATCGGCCGAATTCTCAGGCGGTACACGTGGGTGTGTTATTGGGGAGGACGGGGGTTGCCGGCACTCCATATGTCCCACAACAGTGTTTTATAAACAAACCAACGGCTATTTGAAAGGGCACTTTGTTGGATCAGGGCGGCAATTTGCCGTAACCTCATCCTGTATTTGAGAGATGGGTTGGTGACGTATCGTATTGCCCGTGGCACCAACAGGTAATGCATGCAAGTGTGCATAATTAAAGGGACATTAAGGGGATTCGCGGCATGAATATACCGCAACCCTCAGCCCGTGTTGATGATTTTTTGTGATGAACAGGGTGACTCGGCGAACTGCAGTATTTAAGTGCACAGATCCCCGGAGTGAGATATATAATGCAAGGTCTTTCGCTGGATAAACTATATGGATCACACTTCCCTGTTTGATGAAAAGAATGACTAAATGGTTGATTGTTTTGTCCTTAAATTACTTGGTATTTTGCCTCATGGTTTTACCATGGAAGAGGACGGCTGGCGGTATTGACATAAAATACTTATGAGAGGATTCATTGGGTCTTATCCTAGTCATACACATGACGCTATTAATGGTTTTTTCTTAAAATCTTACTTGGTAACACTGATGGAGTACGTTTTACAGATATATGTCTATTCTTTGACTATAGGTGCTCGGTGGTCATTACCACGAACACCGTGCTACACTACAGACCGGTGTCCTCTACAGCTTCACTTTATGCTCTTACCGGAGAATGATATTACAAGGAATATAAGAAATTTCCCCTGGGAACCACTAGGTAACTTTTGAGGATACAGATTATACTGTGATATCATATTGTGATATTGTTGGACATTTCTGATACCTTTCATTTGCTCATCTTTAGGACTTATGTGGTTGGACCCTACTAAATATAGTTTTGATAAATTGTAACCAATTACTGGTGGGCATATAACAAACCTGCCTCAAACGTTGGGTATTATTATATCTTACAATCCCTCCTTCGCTTGTTATTTTTCCTACGCCACAGACTCCCTGGCGAGCGCTTGCTCAACCCTGAACAATCATTGTATCAAGTCCCTGAAATCTGCCATACTCTGAAAACTATTGGACTCAACGTTGGGATACCTCCTGGGCTGACTCATTCGTACCTAGTGTGAACACCTCCTCTCAATATATGAAGGTATATATACAAAACGCAACAGTTTTTGTGAAGTAGAACAGAAAATGGGAAAGAGGTATTGTGCTTGTTTTATCATGCTAGCAGATATGACTCTTATCTTGGTTACCTTTGGGTATAAAATAGTCTTTTCCAGAAACCCCAAAATAGTCTTATCCAGAAACCCCAATTAGCTTACCATCTACACACAATGTTGTCACACCTCTTGGAAAAAATGATAAATAAAATATATGGAGAAGAATTACACAGGAACCTCCATTACTTCGCTTGAAATATTCTAGCTATTTCTTATTAATAGCTTACTAGTGGCTAGGAATGATGTCCCACTTCTCTCGAATATATATGGAGAAGGATTTCTATTTGAACCTCTTTCCCGCATTTCAAATACTTAAGCAACTTCTATTCTCCACCTTAGGTTATATGCCTTTGAAGAACAATTGCCATCTGCTGTTTGATCCACACGGTTTTGTCCAAATAGGTTGACAACTTCAAACTGAATTGATTCGGTAAGTTGGCAACTGAATAAACCAATAACCCCTTGACCTCTTATCTTCTAAATCCACTTGCTGCTTTGATTCACAATAGCCATTAAGTTTTTGCTCATAGCCAGTTCTTTTTGATATACTTTCTGTAAGTAAACTTGGCAATGTGTCTTTCCTCTCTTAAGATTATTCCCTTACTCCAATAGTGCTCTTGCTGAACTCACTTTCTAAGAATGGATATGATACAATTATCCAACAGCAAATATGGGTGTCTTTGTACTAGTGGTCACACACCTTTGTCAACTTAAACAAAAAATGTTTTGCGTTCACCATGTTCTTACTGGATCTAGTTTTACAAGAATGGATATGGTATCATTACTAAGTAACAATTCACTTTAGCCCTCCTTTTGTGATAATATATGTAAATAAATTTTGTGATATAGGTGGTTTTTTGTATAAGTGTCTACACACTTTTTTAGTATATGCAAAAGAACTTCAATACAGTCACTACAATGGCTGTATATATATAATAAATTATTTTAATAATTAGGATTGTTTATGAATACATATTGTCTTTAGTCTGTTCGCTTGTCTTTAAACATTGTAAATATGTGTGTTTTGGGCCATGGTCCTTTGTCGTCTATTGTGATCAATATGTATGTGTGAATTTTAATGTATATTTATGTATATATATGTTTGTCGCTCTTTACAGCCCTGACGAAGTTCCACAAGGCAAATGGAACGAAACTCGTTGGCTGTGCCTGTGTCTGACGAATACTGTTAAATAAAGAAGAAGATATACAATATACCATTTTTCTTTTGGACTCTAATTGTGTGCACCTTCGATCTTATGTTTGTGTATCTCTGATTTATACACCTATTGTTAGCAGGTGTAGGAAGAAGTTTGCACCATCCAGAATTTAGAACAATAGAACTAGTAGTGCTTGACCTGGTCTGCTGCCTGAATCTTTTGGAGCTTTGACGTTTTATAAGTTTACTATCTTTGTTAGCAGCTTCTTCATTAAATTCTGCAAGGGCAAGAAATGTATTTTCCACCATGTTCTAATGTTTCATTATGACCACAAGGATTCCGGAGCCCTCCGTTGGTCTTGCCATACGTTTTGCCTTAAAAGACACGCTAATGTAAGTTGCTAGGCCCCCCTTTGGGTGTTTTTTCATGTGAGTTTTTGACGCCAGGTTGGTAAAAACTAAAAAAAACTGGATTTTCCAATGGGGCTTGTTAGAAATAGGGTGCCAGTGATACAGCGGTAATTTCACGGTAATTTCTCAATACCAAACCTCATCTACCTCTATTTTACAGCTGAAAAGGTGCTGGGCCCTTGGCACCATGTATTACCTTTAAGAGACTTACATAAATATGAAAAATAAAAAATAAAATAATATTATAATATAAATACTCACCAAGAGAGTTGGTGAGTATTTTGAAGGGTTTGATTTTCTAGTCAAAAGTTGAGTTTCTCTGACCCTTTATTCATTAGTCACATATCAGTCAGATTACAGAATTTGCAAACAAGGAAAAATAGAATTAATATAGATCATATTATAAGTTGTAAACAAAACATTCCATAAAGGAAGACAATAAGGCATCAAATGTCAATCAGAATTCTTTAAAAAAGTTCAGGAAAATATGTTTCAAGAATGAATTATGCAAGGCTAATCAATAATTAATAATTGACAACCATCTCCCATGAAGAGAATTAAATCATAAGACAAGTGAATCTTTTCAAAACTAATTATTAGTCAAAGCATGAACTTAAAAGTTTTAGCATCTAAATCTAAACCTGTTCTATCCAGCTCCACTCTCTGCCCTGGTCTGATCCTCTGTGTCTCTGTGCTTCACAGACAGAGATGATGCTCCTGAAAAGGCCCCTCCTTCACAGACCACAGAGGAATGTGATCTGCCTTGCCAAAAATATGACGTGCAAGGCTAGCCTATGCCCCCGCCTCCCTCTATCTCTCCTCGGACGCAGTCTCCTCCCAGACTGCACCTGCAACGTTTCCCGTACCTAACCCATGAAATGTCTGATCTCATCTGCTTCGTCTCCTCTCCTCCCTCTCAGACTAAGGCCCAAGGCTTAAAGAGAAGCCACACGCCCCCTAAGAGGTCATTATTTATGCTCTAATTTTTGACTGACTATACTAATAATGTTCCATTTTTCAGTAAAGCTTGTACAATGATTGGTTAGCACAGATGGCATGTGAGTCTCACCATACTGTTCTCATTAGCAAATCCAACCCATACCAGTTTTAACAAAAGAAGCATTAATGATTCATACAATGATATTTCCTCCTTCCTGTCAGATCGCACGCAGGAAGGACACATTATAATAAACACTGATACATTGGCACATTGGCAGGATAACAAGAATGTACAGTTCATGATAGCCTTAACTCCTTCGTGTCTTTACTTGAGGCACTTGGCAGTCCTGCGCATGTGTCAAAATTCAGTAAAAATCTCAGCCATCCTGGATTCTCAGGCAGCCATTTATTGGTGGGCCCATAAACAAAAACAATCATAAAAGAGTATTTATTTTTATGTAAATAAACCCATTATGTTTTTCTACCCCCATACTAGTACCCTGTATAAATGATTACCTAGCAAAAGCTATTAGTTTAAAGCAGCTTTTCTATTCATTTGTGCACAACATGCAAAAATGTGCAACCTACAACATAGCATAAAACATGCACTAGTGCAAATATCCAACGCGCACACAGTTAATACATACTCATAGCAACATGTTTTAGATAGCTTTTCATGCGAAAAGTATTTTGCTGAGTGTAGTGGTTTGTGCATGGTTAATTAATACACATTATAAGATGTGTTATAAACTGAATATACATGTCTAAATATGCAACAAAGCCAACGTCTCTTATGACAGGAGCAGGGGTGTAGATTACAAGGAAAAGAGCTGGGAAGAGAGAACACATTTCATGGTTATCTTCAGAGCTAAAACGGCCACTGAAATCGGGTTTCTCTACTCTGCAAAAACACATGTTAATTCAGCACACACATTTCAGACTGACCAGGCCTCATTTCATGTCTTTCACTTTGCTTCCACCAAAAGTTCCCCCTTTAAAAACTTTTTAAGAGGCCTCATTTCATATTTCATGTACCATGTGTTTTCACTTGCACCAAAATATGCATCATTTTAAATGCAGTCTGTCTGAAGCACAAACATAAAGCAATGCCTGACTCCAGATGACATCTGTACTACACCAATCCTCCCTTTGATGATATCAAATCATAATACCTCAAATGATTTGTAAATCATCACACTTATTTAATTTCACAGGTGACATTTGTATTACAAAAGCTGAGCATATAACAATGTTACTTCTATTTCTAAGGCAAACACAAGTCTTGTCTGTAATCAGATCATATATAGCCAAGCTTAAATGTTTAGTGCTGAGTTCTATAAGTAGCTTCTTGGAACTGTTAGTCTTCTCTAAAATAAGTAACTAAAATAATAAAAGGAAAATTTAACAGGACAGTTTCAGCATTTCTTTGCTCTTTGTCATCAGTTTGCAATCAGTATGGCTCATACAGTGTGGCATTCTGTAATTTTTCCATGCAAATTTGACCACTTAGGCGCTGAGAAACTCTGACAGAGCATCATCAATCCTTTGCACTTTTTCAACCTAAGCCTTTCACTCTTATTTTCACTTTGATCAGATTCAAATGTCTCAGCACAGCATCTTTCAGATCAAAGTCGTCGCACCATCCATTGTGCAGATCTTGTGCAGCAGCTGCAATCTGGTGAGAAACTGAACACTCTACATCAACCAGACCTACACAGCAATGGCTAGTATTCTCATCAGTGTTTTTCACATGCATGTGCATTTTCAAGCCACTTCGGTGATGCTGAAACAGTCTTTTGCAAAATGTAACTCTGTGCTGCCTTTGTGTTGCTTTATTATCTTGAAACTTCAGGCAGATAGCTACAATCCACTCCTTGTCCAATCTGTTGTTCTGCACTCATCATCATTTAGACATCATTATGATCTGATTTCAGAGAAACTGGCAATCAATACATGTCATCTAGTTCTAATTTTAATAAGACATGTTCTGCACATTTTATTGACCTGGCATCCTTTTCTGTGAACTCTCTTATTTATGTGTTTATTATTTCTTTCAAATCAGAAGGTAATTTTTCAACTGTCTTTTCTGAAAACAATGCTACAGCTGTCTCTTGTTGGGCCATTTTAAAATGTACATCCTCATCAGGAATCTGAAAATTAACATTATCTGGTGTACAGTAATTTGTGCTGTATAATTTGAAAAACAATTGTTTTCCTGCTAGGCCTGAGTCACAAATAACAATTTGGCAATTTTCCTCAAATGGGCCTATTTTGGGTGTACATTTAATTTTTCTAAAACTGTGTTTGTAATTTCTTTGTTTAAAACTCCTACAACTAAGTCTGGACCTTCTACTGCTTTCACAATGGACATGGTAAATTCAGAATTGAGAGGGTTAAAACTCTCATTTTCAAACTCAGCAACCTGTTGGGTTCAGTTTTTGTATCAGGAAATAATTCCCATTTGCTCTGGACTACTTATTTAAATTAATTTTAGCATTTTCCATATTTTGTGGGACCATCTGTGCTTGAAAAGTTCCTGCCATTGGTACCTGTTTCTGAACTGACATCTGCATTTGCTCAACTGGCATATTTTGCATCTGCATTTTTCTATGTTTTTGTGCATCATGTTTAAATTTACATTTCTTCTTCCAATGCTCAAATCTTTTATAAAGATGCCAAAAGGACACATTTTCCAGCAGAACAACATCCATACCTGAATTTGTGCAAACCAAAACACCTTTACTTCCATCCTGTGTTCTTTTAATCTGTACACAATCAACATCCTTTGCTGGTACTGTGCCCTTCAGGAAAGTAATCACTGCTACGTTTTTCTCCATAACAACAGAAAATTATGGTGCATTCATACAAACCCTTTTCCTTTGCATAACAACTTTAGATTCAAACCACAATTCAGTTTGCATGGCAATGTAAAAGAACAGTTCCAAATTAATTCACAACTAAAATTTAAACAAAAACTTCTGGGTACCACAGCATAAATTTGTCTCTCAATTGTGGGAATGTGTTCAGAAATGCTGACTCAGTAGGCAATCGCACCTTGACCCTGGCTTTGGATTATTCAGAGACGTGCGGCCTTCCTACAATGGGCACATTTGATAAAATATCAATCTTAACCCCTGAGGGATCCGAACCATTCACTGAATGTGCACAGTCTGTTGGGGAGGATATGGCAGTGAAGATGGCTCCAATGAGGAGTATGAGGAGCTAGCTGAGCCAGCTGAAGAAGAACTTATCGGCGACCCACAAGGCACCGCCAAATTTCTGGCTGATAGAAGAGATAAAGCTAAACTAAAACTAAAAACTAAGAATAAGAGAGAAAAAACTCCTAGCTCCCCAAATACTCCGGCTTTGATCACCGCCCCTCCCCCTAGGAAGATTCTCCTTGTGGAAAAAAGCCCTCTCAGGAAATGGATACAGTCAAAAGGGCTTGTGAAGAAGATGACGGTGCGACTTTCTGGTATTAGCCCTACTGACCTAGATCCCTCTCGAGACTGCTCTGTCTCACTGAAAGGCCCCTCTTTCATCGACATTCCACCATCCTTGCCTTCCATAAATGTCATTTCTCAAACGCTACCAGCTGTCCTGGCCCGGGTACCTGCCAGTTCTGTCCTGACCCTACCTGTCGAGGCAGTATCTTCAAGCAATTTAATGCTAGATAACATCAATCCTACTTCTAGTTCAACCCCACTAACTGCCCAAGCTGCATCAGCTCCTATGACATCCGGTTTTCCATCCTCAGCTACTGTTCCAGCTATCACGGGGGACAAGAGACTGTTAGCTCACCCCTTGATATAATTCTACAAACACTAACAAGTCACCGCCAGGAGGCACAAGAACATTTTCTGCAGCTGCAGGATGATAACAGCAAGCTGCAGAACTCCCTGCAAGAGATGGCTCTTAAGTTGTGGGGATATCTCAGGAAATTGAGGAGTTACAACATAGAGTAGTCAATTTAGAAAAGAGGTGAGGTTTTACAAAATGTGTTGTGACCCAACATGACGCCCAGATTATGTCCCTACAACTGAAAGTTGAAGATTTAGAAAATCGCCAAAGACGATTAAATTTGAGACTCTTTGGTATTCCTGAAGGGGCCGACTCTCGGGCTTATGTCGTAGATCTATTTCAGAAGGCTTTCCCAGATCTTACCGACTGGGACTGGGATTCCCAACTACAGAGAGTTCACAAGCTTCCACTAGTTCAGAGGAACAAGGAAATCAAATTTCCCCGTCCTTTTCTTATTTATTTTGTGAATTTTCTACAGAGAAAGGCAGTTTCATTGAAAGCTAGGCCTAATTCCCCTGTTATTTTTGAGAATCTGTCTTTTTTTGTTCGCTCTGATCTTAGCAAGGCCACTATGGATAGACGTTGGAAGTTACGCAAGCTCATTGATCATTTTAAATCTCTTGGGGGGCAAGTGTTTCTACAGGAGCCTGCCCGCCTTAAGGTTATAAAGGGTGGTCACACTTACTTTTTTTCTGATGAAAAGTAAGCCAAGACTGCACTCTTCAAACTCACCTAAGTAAGAGAGAAGAGAAGCTAAGACTTCTAATTTAATCTCTAACTTTAATGCACATTCTTCCTTCCCCATGATATTTTCTTTCTTCTTCTCTATTTCACTGGTTTTCTTTTTTGTTTCTCTTTCTTCCTGGTTTCTTTATTCTGGGGTAGGGTAGCGGGTTGAGCCTCACGCTGTACCTCTTTGTAGCTGCCAACCCAGCTGCAGCAGAGCACAGATGGGTGTTCCCTCCCGAGGGGGGCGAGGGAACGGGGGGGGGGGTGGGTCCTTTGGGGGCGGTTTTTAGGTGGGGTAAAAAGCAACTCGAGCAGGAGACTTGGTGGAATTATTTGAGAGACGTCTATTTGTTTTTTCTCAGCAGAATGATAAGATCTACACAATTTTTTTTAATGTTACAGCTAAGATGTTTAGCTTGGAATGTTGCAGGTCTTAATAGCAAGAATAAAAGACAACTGGTTCAAGAAGAGTTAAGATTGTACGACCCACATTTTGTTTTTTTTAAGCATGGGCGGAAAATCCATTCCGCTCGCAGATTTTGCGGATTTTCGGTAAATTCGCAATCCGCGAGAGATTTGCGAATTTCCCGCAAAAGCCGCGAGCGGAACAGATAGGGTCAAAAGTTCAAGCTGACTTTTGTAACTCTTTTAGAATGGCGCCGGCAAGCTGCCAGAGCCATTCTAAAATAGTTACAAAAGTCAGCTTCAACAGGAAGCTCTAATAGAAAAAGTAAAGCAGGTGCTGCTCAAATTCAGTTACACAATCATTAATCACCCCAAACTTGGGGTGATTAATGATTGTGTAACTTAATTTGACTTTCAACTGGAGCACCTGCTTTACTTTATCTATTAGTGCTTCCTGTTGAAGCTATTTCTAGCTATTTTAGAATGGCGCTGGCAGCTTGCCGGCACCATTCTAAGTGGGGCTGAGGGCAGAAGGGCACAAAAGTGGGACAGAGGGCAGAAGGGGACAAAAAATGAGTGGGCAGAGAGCAGAAGGGCACAGAAACGAGTGGTACAGAGGGCAGATGGGCATAAAAAACGAGAGGGTGGCAGTGATTAACCAGGCAAAAAAAAAACAGCAAAAACGCAAAGCGCCTCGCGAACACCCGCGAACACGCAAAGTGCCTCGCGAACACCCGCGAACACACAAAAATAAAAAAATCTGCAAATTCGCGCGAATTCGCAAATTTTGCAGATTGCGAATTCGCAATTTTGCGGATTGCGAATTCGCAAAATTCGCCCATGCTTAGTTTTTTTATCCGAGACTCACATCGCCTATAAAGATCGAATGCTACTGGGACAACTTGGCTATGAGGTTAATATTTGCTCGGCGTTAAATGCTTCAATTAGGGGGGTTGCCATTCTTAAAGATAGACGACTTAGAGTAGGAATATGCAAAACTGCATGTGATAAAAGCGGTCCCTGGGCTATTGTCCAATTGTCTATTGAAAAATGTAAATTGGTTTTCTGTGTGGTTTACAGTCCAAGTTCTGATGACCCTTCCGTTTTTGATAAATTAAATATGGAGCTTCTGGAATGGGACGGGGAACTTGTCATCATGGGAGATTTTAATTGCATAATGGACTATCAGCGAGACACTACCAGGCACGGTGCTTTCCAACGTATGCGCAGGTCACACGCTTCTATTTTAGAAATAGGTCGCATCCACAATATCAGGGACATCTGGCGTTGCATTCATCCTAACACTGCCGGTTATACCTACTATTCAGCACCTCATAAACTTTGCTCCCGTATTGATATGGCATGGGCAACTGACAATGTTATGAACATTAGCTCCATTGAGGTATGCCCACGGGTCACTTCTGACCATAACCATATTCTGCTCTTGTTCAATATTGCACTAGCTCATACAGCCCCTAGGATGTTTTCTTTTCCCAGGCACTTATTATCAAACACAGGGTTTATCTCCCAGCTTAAGCTACATCTTACAGAATTCATTAACATCAACTTTAACTCCACTTTATGCACTATAGTTTGGGATGTCTGTAAAGCTAGTATTCGGGGGTTCACACAACAATTTCTTTTTAGGCAGAACTCAGAGCGTCGTAAAACAAATAAAGTGCTGACTACTACCATCCTTTCACAAGGGATGTATGACGTTACAACGCATACTTTTACAACGCATACCATTACAACGCATTTTTTACAATGCAACATCCATTACAACGCATTCCATTGCAACGCATGCCATTACAATGAATTTTTTAAAACTACCTTTACAACGTATTCCATTACAACGCATACTACCTTTACAATGCATACCATTACAACGCATACCATTACATTGCATGCATGGTAAGTATTTGATAGTGTAGGGGTAAAAATTACTATTCTAACTCCAGGGGGGTGCAACAGTAGGGTAAGTGTTGGATAGTGTATGGGTAAAAATTACTATTCTAACTCCAGGGGGTGCAACAGTAGGGTAAGTGTTGGATAGTGTAGGGGTAAAAATTACTATTCTAACTCCAGCGGGGTGCAACAGTAGGGTAAGTGTTGGATACTGTAAGGGTACTATGCGTTGTAATGGTATGCATTGTAATGGTATGCGTTGTAATGACTGCGTTGTAATGACATGCGTTGTAGTGGTATGCGTTGTAGTGTCATGCGTTGTAATGGCATGCGTTGTAATGGATGTTGTGTTGTAAAAGTTTCGTTGTAATGGTAGTGCGTTGTAAAAGTTGCGTTGTAAAGGTTGTTTCCCTTTCACAAGAGCTTCTATTGGCTGATGCTTTACGTTTAAACTGTCCTAATGTGGTAGAATTGGGGTTAAAGTTAGGACACTTAAAAGCTACTTTAAAAACAATACTTAGGGTAAAAAGCAGTGTTAAACTCCAAAAATATCAAATCTCTCAATATGAGAGCGGAGACAAAATTGGGAAAATCTTGGCTTATAAAGCCACGGACGATAGAGCTAATACTTTGATCAAAAGTTTAAGTGGCCCCAATAATATCATTTACGATCAACTGGCACAGATGTTAGAACAATTTGTAGAGTACTATAGAACGCTATATACGCCAGAAAACCATCCCACCTCGGCCAGCATTTAGGATTTTTTGGATCGCAATATCATAGAAAAGCAAGACATATTAGGGCTGGATCAATTGTCTGAAAACATTAGTTTGTTAGAGATTCGGCAAGCTATTCTTTCCCTACCATCGGGAAAAGCGGCCAGGGAAGACTCCCTGCCTGTAGAGGTTTATAAAATCTGCATTGATGAGTTATCACCCTTCTTCCATCAGGTCACTAGATCCATAGGTAACAACGGGAAAGCCCTGAGCTCTTGGAATACCACTAAAATGGTCTTCTTTCTGAAAAAGGGTAAACCGGACGACGAATGCGGGTCATATCGACCCATTTCGCTTATCAACACAGTAATTGCCAAAGTTCTGGCCACTCGATTGGCTCCGCTTATACCATAAATAGTCAACCCACAACAACATGGGTTTGTGATAGGAAGGGATACCACAGCCCACATCAATATGGGTTTAACTGCCTTTGACATAGCAGAGACAGATTCCACCCCAATCGGTATGATTCTATTAGATGCTGAGAAAGCCTTTGACCGAGTGGGGTGGAATTATGGCTACCATCGGTTTTAAGGGCCACTTTATAAGTTGGATCCGAGCTCTATATGATAATCCCACTGCGAGAGTTAGTTATGCGGGTTTGATGTCGGCTACTTTTTCCATATCAAGTGGAACCCATCAGGGATGTTCCTTGTCACCCCTGCTGTTTGCCCTCTCTATGGAACCATTCCTTCATGCTTTGCAGTCACAATCCCGAACTATCCCTTTTAGATCTGGCCCTCATTCCTTGAAAATAACTGCTTACGCAGATGATATTGCCATTTTTTCAACGGATGTTGTAGAGGCTATACAAGGGATAACTGTTGAGGCTAATAGATTCGGAGTTGTTTCCGGATACAAATTAAACATAAACAAAACTCAAATAATTGCTAATTATAAACCAATAGCCGCAATATCAGGGTTGTGTAAGACTGCCACTTATTTGGGGGTTAAAATCTCATCTAAAATCAGTGAGATAATCACAAATAATTATGATGCTTTGGTTAAAGCTTCTGCTCTGACTTTTAAGAAATGGCATAAGCTCCCTTTAAATATTATTGGTAGGATTAACTTGATCAAAATGAAAATACTCCCTAAATTTCTTTATCTATTCCGGTCCATCCCCTTATCACTTAACAACTCCTTTTTTAAAAACTGGACAGGATATTTCGTAGTTTTATTTGGGGATATCGTAAAGCTCATAGGTCTAGGGCGTTACTCAAAAGCTCTTTGGACAACGGTGGGCTCAACTTTCCCGATTTTAAATGATATTTTTGGGCAACTTTTCTCGGTCGTCTACGGTGTTTACTTAACACAGACACTCAACTTTATTTTTACACTTTCATGTTAAATTCAGACTCCAATTTGTTTTTGTTAAGAGTCAATGACCCCAACTGTTTTAAAAGGGTGAAAGTTAAGACCACCAGAGACATCGTAAAGACCTGGTTTAATATTTTGGCTTTTTGCAAAACCTCTTTTTTCCATCCTAAACTTTTGTTATGGGGCAATCCGGGACTTCCGGGGATCTTTAGTGATGGTATGGCAAATATATGGTCTGCACTTGGTATAAAAACATTGGGGGACTTATAAGGCACTCATGGTTTTCTGGATTTCAAGACACTTAAAAGATTATATCAAGTCACTGAATCAATGAGATTCAAATACATTCAATTTCATGATTTTGTTATACGCAAGATGAAATTGCGTGAAATTTCGGATTCTGACATTTGGGATTGTTTTTATTCACTCAAGAATGAATCTTTAATCAGTACAGGCTATAAGTGTCTCAATGCTTATAAAATTAGCTACTGTTCCAAATTAGCAGAGGAAAGTGGAGTACTAAGCTGGGGCTTAATATAACCTCTAATAAGATTATTTCTTCTTTCCGCAACATTAACAATCTGGTTCAATCTTCAAGTTTAACACTTCAGCAATTTAAGACCACGTGTATGTTATATCATACACCTGAAAGGATATCCAAATGGCCCACGAATATCTCGCATAGCGATCAAACTAAATGCCCCAAATGCGACCTTTCTGTGGCAGATTTGGAACATATGCAGTTTTCTTGTCCGGCTCTGTCCGAGTTTTAATCAGCTTTGGACAAGATATTGAAATTAAAATTGATCCGTTCCCCCCTTCTCACTGCATCTACTGTATTACTAGACATACATACCATCACTATTCCGCAGCAGGCTTTAATAACTATCTTATTGTCATGCGCCAAATTAGTTGTTGCTCGTGCCTGGATCTCCCCGAAACCTCCACATATTATGGAATGGTGGTCATTGGTTAATGAAATTTATTCTATGGAGCATGCTTTGGCTAAACTAAGAGAAACCCGTTCATTATTGAAATGTGAAAAAATTTGGGGTACCTTTATTTAAACATGTGTTTTATATTTGGTACATATCTCGGGAAAATACCCTGCAACGTTTTATTTATCTTTCTTTATTGTATGACTCCTTTAATTTTGAATTGCAATGTAATTGTCTTAATCTTCATTCTGCTATATTGTATCTTTTTCTTACTTAGTAATTTCTGTTTTGTCAAATTGTATTCCTCTTCTCTTCTGTCTCGTGTTGTCAATAAAAATTATTTAAAAAAAAAGAAAAAGTTCGCTTTTATTCTATGGCATATGAACATGCACTTCTCCCATCTTTTCTCTCAATGAGTAAGCTAAAGCTTCTCCCTAATCCTGTTTATTATTTTCCTTAACAAGGTCTGGTGGTTTCTTTTTCTTCTCATGTTTTCTTGCCCATTTGTCTCCTAATTTCTCAAACCCATTGCACTTGAAAATATATTTTATTATTTTATTTATTTTTATTTTTAGTGTTTTATAGAGCGCAAACTCGACCTGTGAGGGTTGAGGGCACAGATTAGGCGAGGAATTTTCCCATGATGAAAGTTTTGGCCTCCTTTTTGAAGCGTGCCAGAGAAGGTATTCTTCTGATGATGGGTGGGAGAGAGTTCTTAATTCTTGGTGCGGCCCCGGAGAAAGCCTGTTTGTAGGTTTTTATTTTTTTCGGAAACGTGCAGGTTGGAGCAAGAGGTCTCTGGCGGAACAGGAGTTCCTGCTTCCTCCAGAGACCACTAGTTTCTGTGCAAGGTAAGCAGGGGAGTTTGTGTATAGAGTTTTGTGTGTAATGCAAGACAGTTTCAGCTGTATTCTGGCCTCGAAGGGGAGCCAGTTCAAAGCTTTCAGATGTGGAGAGATGTGTTCGAATTTCCTAGTGCCGGTAAGTAGTCTGGCGGCCGCGTTGAGGTAGACTGTTAAAGGTGCCAGGGAGATCTTGGGTAAACCAGAGAGGGTGGAGCAGCCATATTCCAGCCTAGAGATGACTAGTGCTTGGACTGCCATTTTTAGGTCGGGAGCATCGATGAAGGGTTTCAGCTTCCTTAGGTAGCTCAGATGGAACCATCCAGTTAATGTGGTCCAGCATGTTTAGGTTGCAGTCGAGGATTATTCCCAGAGATTTGGCCAAGTCCACGATGGTCGGTGGGCAGTTTAAGGCTGTAATGGCCTTGATCCACATCTGAATCTCCAGGTTGGCTTTTGTAGGGGAGATTAGGAAAAATTTGGTTTTCTTTGTATTGAGTTTGAGTTGGTTAGAGGCGAGCCATTGGATGGTCAGTTTCAGGGCCTCATTCAGGGAGAGGATCTCCTCGAGCGATGAAATTTTGATGTTAGCGGTGCGAAGTACTTCGGTAAGTGGCTCTAAGTAGAGATTAAAGAGGGTGGGGGACAGGTTTGATCCTTGAGGGACTCCAATTGTGACCAGGGGGGGGCTGATAGGTTGCCGTTAATTAGGAATCTCTGTGATCGGTTGTGGAGGAAGGACCTGAACCATTCTAAAACAGAGCCATCCAAGCCCATCCTGAGTTTGAAGGCGTTCAAGTAGTTTTTCATGGTTGACCGCGTCGAAGGCCGAGGATAGATCTAGGAGGATTAGAAGGCAGGTTTTGCCTTGGTCTAGGGCTTGGAGAGCGTCGTCCACGATGTGGAGCATGGTAGTTTCAGTGCTGTGCCCCGGACTGAATCCAGATTGGAAGTCATCGATTAGGTGGAAATTGTTGATGTGTTTACTTAGTTGCTGTTGAACACACTTCTCTAACACTTTGGATAACAGAGGGATATTTGAGATAGGTCTGCAGTTGTCATTGGGAGGCTGGATCCAGCGATGTTTTTTTTTTAATGGGGAGGACTTGGCTTTCAGAGAGTCAGGAATTGATCCCTGTTGGAGAGAGGCGTTGATTATTGCAGTCCAGCTAGGAACAATGGATTGTGTGGCAGCAGCGAGGCAGTTGGAAGGTAGGTAGTCATGAAAGTGATTATTCGGGTTTAAGGTAGAGGGGATTTTAGAGACGGAGTCTTCGTCCTAGTACTTGAAATCGGTCCAGCGTGCTTGATTTTTAGGTGAGGCCAGTATGGGTGGCGCAGACAGAGGGGGCAGGACAGGAAGGGGTTGAGAATATGTAGTGGCACTGAGTTCATTTCCTAAGGCTGTGATTTTATCAGCGAAGAACGAGAAGAGCTCCTCCGATGATATCAAAGACTTAGCAGTTTCTTTTGATGTTTTAGCCAGCTTATTTGATTGGTGTTTGACCATTTCAAAGAGCTTGCGGGGTCTATTCTTGGCAGTCCTCAGTTCCGATCTGAAGTATTCTTTTTTTATTTGAGGATGTTCTTGTTGTAGACATTTCTCGCCTGGCGGAGAAGTTTTAGATGCGCAGCAGTGGGGTGCTGTCTCCAAATTCTTTCCGGTTGCTGTAGGGATCTCCTCCCAAGTTGAGGGATCCAGTGAACCAGCTGTTTCTATCTTTGATTTGTGTTCTTTTTAGTATTAGTGGGGCAAGGTCATCCAGAATGTTCGATACAGTCACTGAATAATTATCATTGAGGTTACTGACCGTAGTTATATGTGAGGGGGGAGGTCAGATTTACAACAAGCCTCCAATTTCCTGTGGTCAAGGTTCTTGTTCTCTCTGATCCAGTGTTTGGGAATCGCCGGTTGCGGTGCCTTTATCTTGTGGGTTCCGGGTAAAAAGAAGGCAATGGCGTGGTGATCAGACCAGTCACATGAGTCTATGGAGATGTGCTTGATTGAAGACTCCTTAGAGATAATCCAGTCCAGGGTGGCTCCTTTTGAGTGAGTTGTCAGTGAGCAGGCTTGGGTCAGGGCTTGATCGGTTAGGAGGTCTTTGATGGTGTTGACGTGAGGATCCTTGGGATCGTTCCAGTGCAGGTTGAAATCACCCAGAAAAATCTCTTTAGCGTTGGAGGAATTCTTAGTTATGATGATTTCCAAGAGGTGATCGGTGAAAGAGTTGTTTAAGCCTGGAGGGTGATAAAAGATGTGCAAATTGCACAGTTGAATTGAGTTGCTGCAAATGGAGAGGGTGAGGTATTCGCAGGAGCCAGTGGTGTCCGCCGAGAGATGCAGGCGATGCCTCCTCCTTTCCTGTTTGATTGTCTGTCCAGTCTAGCAATGTTGTAGTTGGGAGGGACTAGTAGGTCCTGTCAAAGCCCAGCTCACCTGAGTTTCTGTTCAGTTCTGATGGAGGTTGAAGACAGTCCGACCCCACCCTGAAACTGCTTGTTCCAGCACACTAGTTTTAAAACAGTGCACCAAAAACCAGAAGCTCAAGGGAAGGGGGGGAAGTGGATAAAATAAAAAAAAAGAGAGACAACACCGTTCTTGCGTTTCCACTGTAGAAGAGCTGCTAAAATCTGCGGCCCTCTCTGACTTCTGTAGAAACTGGTGCCTCTTGGATCCTGGTCTCAAGCTTCCTGGTTTGGAATGTGTTACTGTTCTGGGATGTGCTTTCTATTACTGTAAAACTTTTTTCACACATTTCCAGACTTTTTATAAAACAAATACTATACTTTTATATCAAAATGCAGCAGGTAATTTGTGTAAGTCCTTGATTTACTGTTTGCCTTGCTGTCAATGGTTTCCTCTGTTCGATTCTTAAAAAATGTCCATGTAAAACAATGTTTATTTCACAAAGTTCCACAAAGTATTCTTGTAACAAAGGGTTTGAACCACAAAGTTCGTGGGAGATATCTTGTTCCAAATTGTCTTTATATGAATCCAGAAATCGCCGATAAAGCTCTTTCAGGTAATAAAAGGTTTTGCACTTACTTGTTGCTGAAAAGGGATACTGATCAGTTTAACCTTGACCTCTTTCTCTTTTGCAGGTCGATTGCAGTGGACAGAAGAGGGGCTGAGGCAAGAAGTAGCCGGATACCAGAAGAAGGAAGAGCCAGAAGCCGCGCCCGTTGAAGTCAATGAAGGTCTGGAGAGAGCAGGAGTGCCAGCGCCGAAGGATCTGTTCTCAGGTAAGTGGGAGGTGGACGAGCACAAGCACTGGATGAGGCTCAGGGGCTGCCTTTTATAGACAGGGCTGGGTGTGGTTCGAAGAGCTGGGTGTGGTTCGAAGAACTGGGTGTGGTTCTCACAAGCAGGTGTGCTTAGCTTCAGTTATTATGCTAATGAGTTGAAATAACACATGGCCTAGGAAGGAGTGTTCTAAATAAGCCTTGGTAAAAGCAAGGTCCAATGTTTTCTAAATAAGCCCTGGTAAAAGCAAGGTCCAATGTGCAAACAAGACAGCAATGTCCCAACTTGTGAATACATTGAGCAACATACACAGAAGTCTTAGGGAGGGGCTGAGATAACAAGAAAGGCTTTCAGTAGTATGTTTAAAGAGAGCTATTACAGAGACCACTAGTGCAATGAGAGGGGACATGCTCTTTGCTCTGCACAAACCCTAACAGTCACCCCCCTCAAAGGCCCTCCTACTGGACGAGGTTTCCCTGGATTTTTTAGATAAAACTGTCTAATCAACCGTGGGGCGTGTACATAGGATGCTGGTTCCCATGAATTCTCAGTTTCGTCATATCCTTTCCATTCTACTAAATAAAAGACGTCCATTAATTATTTTTGCGTCTTTTATGCTTTTCACTTCAAATTCTAGATTTCCCTTAATTGGTATGGGTGGAGGTGATGGTTCGGGTCGGGTCGGGTATTTGGGTTGTACGGCTTAAGCAAGGACACATGGAATGTAGCATGTACTGGGTATTCTTTTGGTAAATCCAATTTGACTGTTACCGGGTTTACTATGGCAGTTATACTAAAGGGTCCAATGAAATGTGGTTGCAGCTTTCAGGATCCCTCTATATTTAGGTTCTTTGTGGAGAGCCATACTTTGTCACCGATTTTATACATTGGGGCCTCAGATCTGTGTTTGTCTGCTTGTCTTTTCAAGCTTTCTTTGTACTTTAACAAATGTTTCCTGGCCTTGTCTTGTATGTCACCTAATCTTGTTAGTCTATCTGTTACTGTAGGCAACAGGGAATCTTCTAATAAAATGGGTATAGCTCTCGGATGATACCCCTGCATGAAATAGAATGGTGAGCAAAGTAGAGCTGCATGCTCAGTATTATTATAAACAAACTCCGCTACAGGGAGAGCTTCCAACCATTCACTAGAATAATCAGCCAATAAACAACGTAGCGTTTGAAGTAAGGTTTGGTTCAGTCGTTCAGTTTGTCCATCTGTTTCTGGATGGAAAGCAGTGGATAATGCCACATCTATTTTCAGTTTTTCGCATAATTTTTTCCAAAATCTAGAGTTGAACTGGCTATCTCGGTCTGACACTACTTTACTTGGCAAACCATGTAAACGCACAATTTCTCTTATAAAAATATCGGCAAATTCTGCCGCAGTTGGCAATTTCCGTAATGGTACAAAATGTGCCATTTTAGACAAAAAATCCACTATCACTAATACTGTTGTGAAGGATTTTACTGGTGGTAAACCTACAATAAAGTCTACACTCACAGTGTGCCAAGGTTGTTTGGGTGATGGCATTGGTATTAACAAACCGTCAGGGGCCTTATGAGAAGATTTATGTCTTGCACAAACTGGACAGGTAGTAACAAATTGCTTAATGTCCTTACTCATATTGTCCCACCAAAAGTGTTTTCCCACATTTTCCAGGGTTTTTACCCAGCCAGGATGACCTGCCAACGGTGAGGTGTGATGCCAAATTATCACCTGTGTTTGTAATTCTGTGGTGGGCACTGACAGCATGTTGTCGTGATACAATAAACCTTGTTGTGTTGAGTTATGGGAATCCTTTAACCAATCTTGAGGTGCCATTTGCATGTGTGCATTATATAGATCTGTGATGAAATCCTTCTGTTGTACTGGTGCCAAAAGGTTTTGGGGAGCAATAATGGGTACTCCTATATTGTCTTGTTTCATGTCTGAGGTATGTCCGTATCTAGATAACACATCAGATTGAATTTGCTGTGCACCTGGTCTATAGGTTATAAAAAAGTCAAATGTACTAAAATAATTTAAACAGCGCATCTGACGTGGAGTTAATGCTTTTAGTGATCCAAAGAACTGTAGGTTCCTATGGTCAGAAAAGATGGTAACAGGGTACTTGGCTCTCATTAAATGGTGCCTCCATTCAGAAAAGGCTACTTTGATAGCTAATAGTTCTCTTTCAGCCACAGTGTAATTTTGTTCAGCTGGTAATACATTTTTGGAATAGAAGGCTATAGGATGTAATTGGCCATCTATTGCATCTCGTTGAGAGAGAACTCCTCCTAAAGCTACTTGTGAAGCATCCGCTTCGACAAAAAAGGGCAAGTCAGGATCAGGATGTTTCAGATTTGGGGCCGAAGTGAACTTTTGTTTCAGGAGTTGAAA
This sequence comes from Lissotriton vulgaris, assembly GCF_964263255.1. Classification (NCBI taxonomy): domain Eukaryota; kingdom Metazoa; phylum Chordata; class Amphibia; order Caudata; family Salamandridae; genus Lissotriton; species Lissotriton vulgaris. Next base: position 1,079,220,747 of record NC_141694.1, on the reverse strand, counting down.
GGCATGAGCCTCCTCATCAGACCAAAGAAATTGTTGCCCTTTCCGCAACAAGTGGTTATTGGGGCCGCAATGTCTGCAAAATGAGAAATAAACCTCCTATAAAAAATGGCGAAACCCAGAAATTTCTGAACATCCTTCACAGATGATGGTTCTGGCCAATCAGTAATTGCACTAATTTTCTTTTCATCCATAATTATTCCTTGAGGTGACAGGCAGTATCCTAAAAAGTCCACTTTGCTGACATTAAAAGTACATTTTTCTAATTTGGCAAAGAGATGATTTTCTTTTAACTTTAACTGCACGAACATGTTGGGTATGTTCTTCCGGGTTCTTCGAGTGAATGAGGATGTCGTCTATCTATACTATGACACAAACGTCCAGGAATTTGTCTAGGACTTCATTTATAAAGAATTGAAAGGCCGCAGGGGCATTACACAACCCAAAGGGCATTACTGTGTAGTCAAATAGACCAAACTTTGTCTTGAAAACTGTCTTCCACTCATCCCCCTCTTTTATTCGGACCAGGTGGTAAGCTCCCCGCAGATCTAGTTTAGTGTATACAGTAGAATGTCTCAATTGATCCAACAACACAGGTATTAGAGGAAGAGGATATTTATTATTTACTGTAGCCTTATTTAGTCCTCTATAGTCGATACACGCGCGCAGAGATTTATCCGGCTTCGGGATAAAAAAAAGTGGAGATGACACCGGAGATGTGGAATGTCGGATGAACCCAGACTGTAGTAGGTTGTCTAGGTAGGTTCTTAAATATTTGGTCTCTTCGTCAGTCAAAGCATATAGTCTGTTATTAGGTAAATGGGCCCCTGGGATGAGATCTATACGGCAGTCATATGACCGATGTGGGGGTAACACACTAGCCTTCACTGGATCAAAAACGTCTTTAAAGTCAGAATATTAAGGAGGGAGACTTGCTTCGTCTTGTGTAACAGTAGCACAGTGTATTACTGAGCTCTGTTCTGTACCTGCTTCTTGATAGCAATTGGTTCTACAGAATGAGGAATCCAAAGTAACTGTTCTGTTCACCCAATCAATTTTTGGGTTATGAGTTGTTAACCAGGTTACCCTGAGAATCAAGCCAAAATTAGGGGTATCTATCAGATCAAAGCTAATCATCTCTGTGTGCCCGTTTTGACAGACCATGACAAGGGGACTTGTTTGTTTTGTGATTAATCCAGAGGTCAATTCTGACCCATCCACTGCACATACTGCTTCTGGACAAGGCTTTAGGCAAATAGGAAGACCTAATGTGTTAGCTAACTTATTATCCACAAAATTTCCTGTTGCTCCTGAGTCCAGTAGGACAGGGAGAGAATGTCTAACTTGGGTAGTAACAATTAAAAAGATCTGAATTATGAAATGTCTAGGTATGTGCGGTACCTTGAAGGCTGCAGAATTAGAGGTTTGATTAAGATGTTTTCTCGAACAAGTAACCTCCGCCCTTGTCGAGCTTAATCGTTTCCCGACTCAGTTGAGGAGATAGAGGAAACAGTACCCTTTTGTGAAGTTTTAGGTTTTACTGGACATTCTCTGGCAAAATGTCCTGCCTTGCCACAATATAAACATAATTGAATTTTTCTCCTTCTTTCTTTTTCCTCTGACGTGAGTGGACCTCTGAGTGTCCCTATTTGCATAGGCTCAGGGTCAGGGAGTTTATTATCTGTGTCTTTCTTCTCATGTCTAATAAAAGTTAACCGTGATTCCAGTTTAGATTTGTCTCCCTTTCTTTCTCCTAGTCTGTGTTCCAATTTCACGACTAAATATACAAAGTCAGAATAGTCTTCTGGCAAATAAACGATATGAGCCAGCGCGTCTTTTAACTCGTCTCTCAAACCTTTATAAAAAAAGGGAGACCCGCTTTTCTTTTGGCCAACGTGTCTCGGTGAGTAAACGATTAAAACTAGTGAGATAGGTCAATAAATCCTTGTTACCTTGTTTAAGATTTAAAAGCTCATTATCGCTTGCCTGCATAAAAGTGTGTTTTGCAAAAAGGCTGGTCATAGTACGTTTAAATTGATTCCATTTATGGAGGATGCGATCATCTCTATCCACGAAAGGAAGTGACCAATTGGCTGCTGTACTGCCCAAATAAGACAAGACGAATGCCACTTTCGTAGCATCAGTAGGGAACTGTTGTGGTTTACAAACGAAGTGTAATTGACATCTATACTACTATTATAAAGGAAGAACTTTGAACCTTTGAGGCGGGTAAACTCAGGAACCACAGCGCCAATCCACACACCCGATACATCGTTGTAATTGTCAGGGTGTGCAGATGGACATAGGCTATATAAATTAAAAAAAGATAAGTTATTTAAAAAATGCACGAGAAAAAAAAAAAGTCGGCCCATGGAAGTAGCGCCGGCCGCGTCATGCGTGCTGACACCAGGGGCGCGGGGATAAGCGGCGTCCAGAAGCGCGAGGAGGAGCGGCGGACATGAGCGCGAGGAGGAGCGGCGAACATGAGCGCGGGGAGGAGCGGTGGACAGGCGGGGAGGAGCGGTGAGGAGCGGCGGACAGGCGGGGAGGAGCGGTGAGGAGCGGCGGACAGGCTGGGAGGAGCGGCGAGGAGCAGCTGACAGGCAAGGAGGAGCGGAAAGGAGCGGCAGACAGGCGAGGAGGAGCGGCGAGGAGCGGCGGACCGGTGAACTCAGGAGCGCGGGGAGGTGAGGTAAGGCTCCGGGGGACCCACGGACAATGTCGGGGCAGGCCCTGAAGACAAGGTCGGGACGGGCTGCTACTCCGGGGGACCCACAGACAATGTCGGGGCGGGCGGGGGCCGTGGTGGGCGGGGGCCCTGAAGCCTGATTGCTCCCGGACAAGGTCGGGACTGGCTGCTAGTTGATTGATAAAAACATGGAATTTGTTACTATCTCCATGAAAACGTTCAGGTGCTGCTAAAGGCACAGCATTAGGAACATTAACAGTAACCTCAACTGGTGGGGTGGGAGGGGGTTGCATGTTTTGCTCGCGCCCCTGTCTCTGAGGAGGTTTTAAACAAAGGCGTAAAAGCGATTCCCTATTTTTATACCTGCTTGAATCCTGTTTTTAAAAGGTGTTTTCCAACTTTAATTTCCCTATTTCCCCTTGCATATGTTGCAAGATGCCAGACACTGAATCATTATGGGCCAAGTCCTCGTTTAGGGCCTGCCCCATATCCGTGGCGTCAATGCCCTCTGTTTCTTCCCCGGCATTCATCGTCTAACAGAACTGAATATTTTAAAGGCTTGTGCTTCTGTCAAAGCCCAGCTCACCTGAGTTTCTGTTCAGTTCTGATGGAGGTTAAAGACAGTCCGACCCCACCCTGAAACTGCTTGTTCCAGCACACTAGTTTTAAAACAGTGCATATGCAACAAAGCCAAAGTCACTTATGGCAGGCACAGGGGCGTAGATTACAAGAAAAAGAGCTGGGAAGAGAGAACACATGCCATGGTTATCTTCAAAGCTAAAAAGGCCACTGAAATCAGTTTTCTCTACGCTGCAAAAACGATTGTTAATTCAGTACAAACATTTCAGACTGACTAGGCCTCATTTCATGTCTTTCACTTTGCTTTCACCAAAAGTGCCCCTTTTAAAAGCATTTGACTAGGCCTCATTTCATATTTCATATGCCATGTGTTTTCTCTTGCACCAAAATGTGCATCATTTTAAATGCAGTCTGTCTGAAGAACAAAAATAAAGCAATGCCTGACTCCAGATGAAATCTGTGCTACATCGCCAGGTTGACTGGAGTATGAGTGATGCTCATGCAGCAACCACAATTCTAGTCATGGTAAGAAGCAGGCTAAACCTTAAATTAATCTGTGCTCACTCTCTGGTAGCTTGGCACAGAGCAGTCAGGCTAAACGTAGATGCCATTTATGAAGTATTTGTACACCATTTCAAACAGTAAAACAGTGAAAACACCACTCAAAAGATCTCACACCAGAATAGAAAAATAAAACTGACTTTAATAAATAAAAAAAGACCAAAACAACATAAATTCAATTAGTAGAACCGGAGATATTGATCATTAAAGTTTATAGAGAAAATAGCACTAAAAAGCACAAAGCTCTTTTGAGGATTATCTGGTTGCCCCAGACTGGAAAATCCTAGTTTCGGAATGTTGCATGGATCTGCATTGAAGATGAGTTGCGTAGCAGAAGTGATCCGCCAGTACTAAGATGCGGAGATGTTGTGTGTGAAGCCATGACCTGTTGGTTCTGAGGACCTTGTCAGTGTGGATTGTAATGTGAAGTCCGTGATGTGGCTGCAAGATGCAGTTGAGGCGATTCATCAGTTCAGATGAACGGTGAAGCTGCGATGATGATTTTCTGCATTGTTATTCTGGCTGCCGTCAATGAGAGATGAGAGGAGCTTGCGCCTGGAAAAGCATTGCACAGTGGCAGTTCCGAAAGCGATGCCTCAGCCCCAAGATGCGGGAGGCAATGGTGATGTGAGTATTTTGTGACAGGTCCAATCCATGCAACTGCGGCGATGCCTTGGTTTTGCTCAGGGATGCTCCGCTAAGCTGACTAGTTGCATCAGCTCTCCTCGGGGATGCATGGTTCAGCGGCAGTGGTTCCACTAGCAAGCATCCTAGTCCCACTTCCAAGGATCCATGACTAGAGAGGCACCACTTAGCACGGTAGACTCACAGATGGCAAAGTCCAGGTGCAGGGTGTGGAAGCCTATTATATCCCTGAGGCATCAGATCTGGAGTCCAGCAAACTAACATTTGGAGTCACTCTGGGTTCTGGGGTCAAGTGTTGCAGGTCCAGTCCTTCTCACCCAGTCAGTAGCGCATCAGGCCAACACAGCAATGCAGGAGCCAGCAGAGCATCAGTCCAGCAGAGTGGCAGTCCTTCAGCAGCACAGCAGTCCTTCTCCTTGGCAGAGTATACAATGGTCCAGGAGTGTGCTGTCCTGGTGGTATCTTAGGTCCAGTACTTATACCCAGTACTTGAAGTGGGGGAGACTTCAAAGACAAGCATCTGAAGTACACATAAGTTCTCCTTTCTTTCCCTGGCTCTAGACTCAATACAGGGTGGCATGCAGCCCTTTGTGTGTGGACAGGACACAGCCTATTCAGGTGTAAGTGAGACTGGCCCAGCCCCTCCCTCCCATCCTGCCCGAAAATGTCCTCTGAAATACACCTAAGCTCCAAGTGTTTGGCTGTTTAGGAGAGAAATACACAAAGCACAACTGTCAACTACACTACGCCATGTGATCACAGACAGGTAACAGGTACCAAATGGCTAAATCAAGACATTGCCAACTTTCTAAAAGTGGCATATTAAGAATTGCAATTTAAAATCCAACTTCAATATAAGTTTGGATTTTAAATTGTGATTTCAGACACACCAGACTTGAAGGTTTTATTTCTTCCCAACTGGAATTTACACTTACAAAATATAATAAGGTAATCCCGATGCTATTCTATGGGAGAGAGGAGCCTTGCAGGAGTGAAAAAAGACTCTGAGCATTTTTCAATACCAGGACAAGTAAAACTTAAATGTACATGTCCTGCCTTTTAAATACATTGCACCTTGCCCTCTGGGTTGTCCAGGGCCGACCTTAGGGGTTACATAGGTATAAAAAGTGAAGGTATGGGCCTGGGAAAAGGCCTATTTTGCCAGGTTGTCATGACAGTGTAAACTGCATATACAAGCTCTGCAATGGCTGACCTGAGATATTGTTAAAAGGGAAGCGCAAGTGGGTGGCACAATCAGTGCTGTAGGCCCGCTAGTAGCATTTAATTTACAGGCCTTGGGCACATGTACGGCACTTTACTTCAAACTTATAGGTATATTAAATATGCCAGTTGGGTATGAACCAACATTACATTGTTTAGAGGAGAGAGCACAAGCACGTTATCACTGATTAACAGTGGTAACATGTGCAGTGTCCAAATACCAGCAAAAACAATGTCAGAAAAGTAGAGGAGGAAGGCAAAAAGTTGAGGGGAAGACCACCCTAAGGCTGTCCGGTCTAACACGTGTCTCCAGTTGAAAGTGGGTAGAGCTATCCAACTAAGGCGGAAGAACCTAGAGAGACCGCCAGCACTTGCGTGGTCTAATCCCCGGTTGGTGCTTCACCATAAAGTCCATTCCCTGTAGGGAGATGGACCACCTCAACAGTTTAAGATTTTCACCCCTCTTCTGCATGAGCCATCTGACCTAGGAAGAGAGTCACAAACAGATATGGTCTCAACTTCTTCAGTGCCTAGACCACAGCAAAAGCTTCGCTCTTCATAGGACTCCACCTCTGTTACTGTGGAAGTAGCCTCCTGCTAATGAAGGCTACAGTTTCTTCATTCAACTGTACTAAGACTACACCTATGACATGCTCTGAAGTGTCCGTCTGCACTATGAACTTTTTGGAGAAGTCAGGAGCCTTTAGTACATGTGCTGGACACATGACCTCCTTGAGGGTATCAAAGGCTTTCTGACAAGCCTGTGTCTAGATCACCAACCTATGTTGCTTTATCAATGTCTGCTCTGTTATGGGGGCCACAGTGGTACCATATCCTGTACCAAACCTCCTGTAGTATCCAGTGAGGGCCAGGAAGGCTCTTGCCTCAGTCTGAGTTTTAGGTGGGCGCCAGGCCATGAAAGTCTCAGTCATGTTTTGGAGGGTCTGCACCTTGCCCCCCTCCACCAGGTGGCCCTGATCTACCACAGATACCTGCCCTACCTGGCACCTACAGGCTTTGATAGCAGACCCATCTGCTGCAGGACCTGAAACACCTCCTGGAGATGGTGCAGGTGTTTCTCCCAGCTGGAGCTGTAGATAGCGATGTTGTACAGATAGGTGGCACAGAGGGCCTCCTTTCCAGCTAGGACCTTGCTAACCAACCTCTGGAAGGTGCAGGGGGAATTCTGTAAGCCAAAGGGCATCTCCCGGAATTGAAAGCGGCCATCTGAGATTGAGAATGCAGATGTCTCTTTTGCCCCCAAAGTCAAAGTGATCTGCTAGTACCCTGATGTCAAATCAAAGTACTGAGGAACTTGGCAGTGCCCAGCCAGTCGATGAGCCCATCCTCTCAGGGGATGGGAAATGCATGAGTTTTCATGATGGAATTGAGACCCTAGCAGTCCATGCAGAACCTACATTCTGGAGTGGTACCCTGTGGGGCAGCCTTTGGTTCAGCACCACAGGGCTGCACCAGAGACTGTTGGAGCGCTCAATTTTTCCTAACCTCAGCATCTTGGAGACTTTCTCCTTGATACTGGCCCTCGCCTTATCTGACAATATGTTGTACTTTGTTCTTCATAGGTAAACTGTCTCCAGTGTCTATGTCATGGACATACATGTGTGTGAGTCCAGTGATGAGGGAGAACAGAGGGAAACTGTCCCAGTAACTGGTAAAGTCGCTCTGATGCTCTGTGGTCAGGGTAGAAAAGAGGCTGACACTTTCCATTGACCCATTACATTACTGGGAAGATAGGAGGTCAGTGAGAGGCTTGGTCTCCTCTTCCACTCCCTCATCTGTCACCAATAACTTGTTCACTCCCGACCTCTCAAAGTGAGGTTTGAGACGATTCACATGGAGCACTCTTAAGAGGTTCCTAAGGATGTGAAGGTCCACCAGGTAGGTGGACTCCCCTTTAGCTTCTTCACCTCATATGGGCCTGTCCCGTGGTCCTGGAAAGCTCTGGTTTCCACAGGCTCCATGACCTATACATTCTGGCCAGGTTGAAACTCTACCAGAGTTCCCTTTTGGTCCTACCAGAGCACCAGGACCTCTTGACTGGCCCCAAGATTACTTTTTGCCTTTTATCAAAAGTGGTGTATTTGGTTCCGGAGGGCCAGCAGGTAGCCAATCACATCCTAGGGAACCGTCCTTGGAGCTTCGTCTCACCACTCCCTCACAAGGCTCAGAGTTCCCCTAACAGAGTAGCCATAGAGGATTTCAAATGGGCTAAAGTCTACTCCTTTCTGTGGCGCCTCCCTGTAGGCAAAGAGAAGGCATGGAAGGAGTATGTCCCACGTACATCTCATGGGCTCAGGCAAGCCCATTATCAAGCCTTTCAAGGTCTTGTTAAATCTCTCCACAAGACCCTTACTTTGGGGTTGATGGGGAAATTGGTGAACTTGTAGGTCACCCTGTAGTGTATTTCCTATATTCCCAATAGGCTCTGCACATTGGAATAACATAAACGGCAGTTTAGACGTAGGACTGAGGTCGACTAGGTCTCTACTGAATATGTTAGACTTAATTAGGTATGCCAGCTAGCTCAGAGGTCACTAGAAACGTTCTCGAATGAACAGGGAGGAGTTAACTTCCCTGATTAGACAAGAAGGGATTTGTTTCTGACAACCGCATAAACATGACAACTTTGCTCCCTCCAGAATAAGGAGTATATCTCCAGAGTCGTGTGAAAACAATAGATAGCTATTTCACTCAGTCAATCGTGCATACTTAGTTTCACCAGAGTGCAGAAAAATTGAGAGACGGGCGTTTTCAATAAAAGGTGTTATTTATTGAGAAGTCTTCTTTCTCATGCAAGAGAAGTGAATTGCCACAATTGCAATACTTATTATAAAGTAAAGTGCGTACAGTAAAAGGAGTATTATGAAATTATACTGTAAAAACATTGATATGGTTTCTGAGCCATATGATACTTAAAACGGATAAAATATATGCAATTACATACAATGATAAAAGTTGACTAAACGTACTCAACTGGTGCATCTAAATTACGCCTACCCCAGTGTACCTAACCTTAACCTAGTACGTGGGAAGGAGTAAGGGAGTTGCAGTTTAAGTTAAGTTAGTTTTGCCAAGAATCTGAATCAATAATTCTCTAAGGACCTAATCAGCTTCGTACCTTGGTTTTAGAATGAAGGAGGTCTTGTATCTCGTTCTCAGGACTCGATCTCCCAGTAACCCGCAAGGGTGACTGGAAACACTGGAGCTGGATTTTCTCGGCAGGAGAAAAGACAGCGTCTTTCTCAGTGCGTCAAATGGGAGGGACGGCTTCCTTCGGCACTCGCATCAGCTGGGCTTCGGGTAAGTAGATAGCCGCTCTGCTCCAAACCACTGTGTGTTGCTTAAGGCAAATGCTGGTGTATTTATGGTTAGTAACCTTCATACCGCAACTTTCATTCCGCATACCTTCAGTCCGCATACCACTATCAATCAATCAATCAATCAATCAATCAATCATAACACTTGTATAGCGCACTACTCACCCGGAAGGGTCTCAAGGCGCTTGGGGGAAGGGGTCCCCTACTGCTCGAACAGCCAGGTCTTGAGTTGTCTCCTGAAGGCGAGATGGTCCTGGGTCAGCCGAAGGTGGATGGGGAGGGAGTTCCATGTCTTGGCCGCCAGGTAGGAGAAGGATCTGCCTCCAGCGGTGGCTCTTCGGATGCGTGGTACGGCGGCGAAGGCGAGGCTAGTGGACCGTAGCTGGCGGGTGGGTGTGTGGAAGGTCAGGCGGTCGTTGAGGTACTTGGGGCCCAGGTCGTGGAGAGACTTGTGTGCGTGGGTGAGGAGCCTGAACGTGATCCTCTTGTTGACAGGGAGCCAGTGCAGGTTCCTCAGGTGGCCGGAGATGTGGCTGCGTCGGGGGATGTCCAGGATGAGTCACTATAACGAAAGTACCATCAGTCCGCAAAATTTTAAAACGCATGCCATTATTTCTTATATGTTTTTACCACGGATGCTTTTAGAATGAAATTCGTTGTAAAAGCATGATTGGTAAAAGCATATGTTTTTAATATTTAAGTGTAAGGTAAGTATATGGTTTTAGTTTGGGGTTTTGGGGTATATGTTTTAGGGGTTCAAGAGTATTTTAAGGGTGTGTTTGAGGGTGTTGGGGTATATGTTTTAGGGGTACAGGGGTATTTTAATGGTGTGTTTGGGGGTGTTGGAGTATATGTTTTAGGGGTACAGGGGTAGTTTTGGGGTTCAGGGATAGGTTTGGGGTACAGGGGTATTTTTAGGGTTTAGGGAAAGGTTTGGGTTTTGGGGTACAGGGGTATTTTTAGGGTTCAGGGCTAGGTTTGGGTTTTGGGGTACAGGGGTATTTTAGGGTTCAGGGGTAGGTTTGGGTTTTGGGGTACATGGGTATTTTTAGGGTTCAGGGGTAGGTTTGGGTTACAGGGGTATTTTTAGGGTCAGGATGGGCTATTGTTTAAGGGTGCTGGGGTATTATAAGGAGTAAGGGTGGGTTATGATTTTGGGGTGCAGGGGTATTTTAAGGGACCAGGGTTGTTGTTTTTTTAGGGTTTATAGGGTAATGTAAAAAAAAAACAAATATATATATATATATTAACTTCTCAAGCACGCAGTAGAACAACACGCTTGACGACACCATGTGCTGGCCAAAATTCTTTTATTGAGTCAGCCCCTCGTCGCGTTTCGCCTGACCTGCAGGCTTGATCACCGAAGGTTTATGCTTTGTGGCGGCCATTATAACCCATGTGCAAAACACCCCGATCACGTGATAGTAAACTACAACGCGATAGACAAAAATAACAGACTCGTAGTTCTGGCTGAGTTACACATTGTCATCGAGTCATTAGCGCTCTTAAATTAAACGCATAAGTTGTGGATTGCATGATTTAAATACTTTTTACACAGTGCAAAAATTGTATACATGCGTGCAAGTTATTGGCATAGTTATTGCAGCGATTGTAAAATTAGGCTGGAGAAAACCATGTTGCCCCTGTACCATAGCCCGATTTTTCAGGGATGCCACATTATCGACTTGCTCAACACTTTTGTACTGCCCCAGTGGGCGTATAATTCTGTGCATAACTCAGAAGGAATCCCATTTCATTCCTAATTGTATTAAGCCTCTAGTGGGCTTATACTGTCTTATGTCTATCACTGAACAATGTGAAAAATCCCATTCATCCCCGTGTTGTCAATTAATTACATTAAAAGACCATACATTAAAACCTTAAAGTAGTGCTTAAAAAAGGTTGCTGTTCCTAATTCCAAAATTCATTTCATATCATAAAACGGTACTGTTCATAAATGTGTGATCAGGTCCTCTTCCACATTTAGACCCATCGGTGCCCTAGTATTTAGTTCAACAATATATCACGATTCCAGACGTCTCAGTTTTTTCAGTCTGTCCCCACCTCGCGAGGGGCTGACTCAATAAAAGAATTTTGGCCAGCACATGGTGTCGTCAAGCGTGTTGTTCTACTGCGTGCTTGAGAAGTTAATGTTAAGGACTGGACTACGGAAGTCCTTTTGGCGACGACACACCCGCTGTTTTGGCAGGCGACGGTGTACTCTGTAGTGAGGAGTTGGGGAATATATATATATATATGTAACTATTAAATATATATTTATAAACAAATATAATTATAAATATTTCAATTTAAATGGAAAAAAAGTTTATTTTTTATTTTTTGTAAAACATATTTGTATGTATGTATATATATATATATATATATATATATATATATATATATATATATTCACAGAAAAAACCATAGGTTTTACACACGTTATAGTTAGGAAGTAGCATTTAAAAAACCTATGAAATTCACTGAAAAAACCATAGGTTTGACACATCTTATAGTTAGCTGGAAATTTTACTGACATAAAACCAATGAAATTCCACGTTATAGTTAGTTGGACTCACTATAACTTGCGCGTGCAATGCACTGCTGATGACGTCACATATTACATCACTCATGACATGGTCAGTGACATCACTCATGACATCACTGATGACACCATCCTTGTGACATAGTGACAGACCTCCTTTCACTGTAATGTAATCCTTGAAACACATATTCAAAAATAGAAACTGAAATTAAAAAAAAAAATGCAGATACCCATATCAGTTACAACAAGTAATTCCACCATCTATATACACATCCACTCATACATATACTCACTCATCATATGAAATGATACACCTATACATCCTGTTACACACCGACAATCATCGAAAAGTTACTCACAGACATACTCACACGTGCAAATAAACTATTGAACATCCATTTATTTGAATATAGACTTATACACACACTTCCACCTTACTTCTATTGAAAATTACACATATTTATTCTCTTAAACAATCACATATAGAAACACATACTTATTTAAACAGGAACTCTTTCAATCTCTTACTCTCACATATACTCACTTATATACATCAATATTCACATATACTAGATTAAAACATATGTCGTTACTGATAAAGACACCAGTGAGACAGTCATTCACTCACTAACAAACACATATACACACTCATCCACCCATACAGTCCTGCACATATGCTGTCTTCAAAACACATACAAACAGAGAGTCAGTCACTCATGCATCTATGTGCTAAGTAATACCCCCACCAAACCATATAGACACTCATACTGATACTAAGAGAAACATCTAATAACCCATATACATACGCATGTAGCTACTTACCAACACATGTAGCCACTTATACACAAAGTGAAACACTAATATATATATTTAAATATTTAAACATTACTCACTAATATTTAATTTTCAGAAAGACACATATTCACTGGATGGTGTCATCAGTGATGTCATGAGTGATGTCACTGACCATGTCATGAGTGATGTAATATGTGACGTCATCAGCAGTGCATTGCACGCGCAAGTTATAGTGAGTCCAACTAACTATAACGTGGAATTTCATTGGTTTTATGTCAGTAAAATTTCCAGCTAACTATAACATGTGTCAAACCTATGGTTTTTTCAGTGAATTTCATAGGTTTTTTAAATGCTACTTCCTAACTATAACGTGTGTAAAACCTATGGTTTTTTCTGTGAATTTCATTGGTTTTTAAAATGCTAATTCAGAAAAATGTCGTGTATGCAACCTATACTTTTGGCAATAAAGTTCTGGCAATATTTCTTTCGAAAACAAGCCATTTTCTTCACTGTTCAAGTTCCATAGAGACTCCTTGTAAAGCAATACAGAATTCGAAAGTCTGTACCTTGCTTTTTTTTAAACACATTAAAATTTGTCTGTAAATAAAAATAGCCTTACTAAACTTTCGTGCGCGACCCGGTGTGCGCACTCTCGGCAACAGTTGTCAATAAAATGGATATCGCATTTCCAGGCTTTCGTGCGCGACCGAGTGCGCGCACAGGCCTATATATTTCGTGAAAACGTTGCGATTTGAACTTATTGAAATTCTTCATACACCCCTCAAAGAACTTATAGTACGTCAAAGAGACTGTACCTAGACTTCTTTTTTATTCTTATGAAACTTTTCAGTAAATGGAGCCGAATGTCTTTTTAAACTTTCGTGCGTTACCGGATGTACACACCTTGGTATTTTTTTTAGAAATATAAAACGTTTCATACTTTAACAATTGTGCGCTTAAATCCAGCTCAGAAGATATACAAAATCATGATGGTAGTTGGTTCAACCCGGACCGTTTATTAGAGGTAGATCGTCCGACTCCACCGGAAGACACCCCTAATAAAAAGGACATATATATAAAATGCGGACTAGCCGCTGTATCGTGCTAGCAAACTATAACATATAAATCGTTAGAAAAAACAAAAGGAATCGAGCAAAATCAGTAGGCCACTGATGAGATCTTTTTTTGACCTCGCTAAAATAGAAAAATTAGGAACAACCCCTCATGAGAAATATGAAACTAGTGAGAGAAACCGAGCTCAACGCCATGATGGCTGCAAGACAGCTCGGCTCCGCCGTCCACCCCACCCAAAATAACGACAAATATTATAAAGATACACAACACACCAGCAAAGTAACAGGGTAAAACGTTTTATTAAATAACTATTTACATGGCAGCCTACTGCAACATGAAAACAACACTTTCAATTGGTTCTTAATAGTTTCAATTCTGGAATTTACACGCAGCACTCCACCCACTTCCCTCACTATCTTTTCTACTCTCAGGAGACAACAACGTCCTACATCTTTTGGAAGCCTTTGGTGAAATGGCTACCGTATCTCATTCATCTTCCAAATCTGACCAAAATGATCGACTACCTTTAATAAGAAAAAATAAATCTTTCATCTGGCAATTTTTCACTTATCCTGAAGATCAAAAGAAAGTGAATGCACCAAAAGTAACCTGCACGATATGTGACTTGGTTCTCTTCAGAAGAAATCCAGCAAAAAAATATTTCTTTTCCATACATACCATGGTGCGGCATGTCAAACAAGTGCACCCTCTGCAATTTGCAGAGGCAACGACAAGAGCCCTGGCCACGCTATTACCATTAGAGGTGGCCAGCACATCTTCTGATTGACGACCTGTATCTCCATGCAGTGCAGAGATGGACTTCAGATATTTAACTATATATGGTCTATAACCTATGGTTTTTTCAGTGTTTTTCTTTGTTTTTAATAGCAAATATCAAAAGCTTTTTTGTGGAAAATGACTACAATTAGGTATACATAAGCGGCGTTCATTTATGTTCACCACAGCCATTGTTAAAAGTAAAGTGAAAGTCGCGAAACAGTGGCCACGCCATCTAGTCCCTTTTAGGCCCCATCATGCACGTAAGTAACAGCCATTTTCTGTGTCATGGCCTCTCTGCCCACTGCCAATAGCCTATGATTGTTCAAAATTGGTTCTCTTTGGGTCATTCTCTGTTCACAAATAAGCATAAAGTCGCAATACTCTATTTAGTTTTTAAAAAGGACATATATATAAAATGCGGACTATCCGCTGTATCGTGCTAGCAAACTATAATATATAAATGGTTAGAAAAAACATGAATATAGAGAGAGGAACCGAGCTCGACGCCATGATGGCTGCAAGACAGCTCGGCTCCGCCACCCACCCCGCCCAAAATAACGACAAACACTATGCAAATATTATAAATATATACAACACACCAGCAAAGTAACAGGATAAAACGTTGTATTAAATAACTATTTACATGGAACCTACTGCAACATGAAAACAACACTTCTAATTGCTTCTTAGTATTTTCAATTCTGAAATTGAACACCCAGTACATCCAGAGGTCATGTCCGACAAGTTGTGTGGGGGGATACCTTCCTAATGCCGCCACCCCCACCACCTTCTGTAGGAAGGACTCTGGATATCCCTGCCTTGCACAAATGTCATAAGTTCTGGATGTTGAGAGCAATACTTCAGGGTCCGACAAGTTGTGTGGGGGGATGCCTTGCTAATGCCGCCACCCCCACCACCTTCTGTAGGAAGGACTCTGGATATACTTGGTCCCTGAGAGGCTTCGATGTCCCTGCCTTGCACAAATGTCATAAGTTCTGAATGTTGAGTGCCATACTTCAGGGTCCAAGAAACGCGGACTCGGAGGGGGCGCTTGGCTCCTGCCCCCTCCCCAAGTCTTGTTCCCCTGGTATGGCCTGAGATCGCCCACGACATAGGCGGCCGGCTCCCGGGGTCAGGCGGAACTTCTTGCCTTTTAATGCCTCTTCCATTCTGGACCTTGTCCCACAATCCGTTTGACCTGAAGACACGTCCTGCGGTGCCCTGGTCCAACCATCACATTTACACCGTCTCACCCGCCATCCGGCTGAATTGCACCCACTCTTCCGATACAGCGACAGGCGGCTGCCACGGAGCTCAGGAAATGGCGGTCGGCTCCACAGACTTGGGCCTGGCCTGCAAGGATGGCTCTGGGCAACCCTGGAACTCGGACGCTTGACTGCTAGGGCATGAGCCCCATTCCCAAAAGCGTCCCGTCAGCCTTGAAGATTCTACAAGAGTCACCGAGGCCCCCGACTCCTGCAGACTTCCGGTGGGGAGCGACTGCCATGATTGCTCGCGGAATGGCCACGACGTAGCCACGAGGTGCTCTCATGCTGACGCCAGCTTCAGTCTGAAACATCCAGAAACACTGTAGACTACCAATTCGATCAGTTCCGGTGGAGCCCCAACGACGTATCGCGTTCTTGCGTAATCCGTCATATGACGCGCCGCGTTAGCGCACCCGGAAGTGCTCCGGTGCGCGAGGCGCGAAGCGCAGCTTCCCGGAAGCAATGAGGAGCGCGTAACGTAAGCAATTACATTTCAGTTGGTTCTCCCTCACAATATTTTCAATGTCACATAAAACTCACCCATCACCCACTGCCATCTCTGGCTGTTTCCATGGTAACACCTCATTCTGCACCTGGCTGAAGGCACAGGTCAAAAGTTCATATCTCAACGTTCTACAGCAAAGTAACAACACTGTTTTCCCTCCAGAAACACCTGCCAATCCACAGCTCTGTTACATGTCTTTTTTTTTCACACCCAATAGTACTTTTCGTTTAACATAAACATTAACATGCAACGTACTGTTCAATCTCCACTTCTTACAATCAACCAATCATTTTTATTTTTTAAACCACACCCAGCCTCTTCCTTTTTCTTTATTTAGAATTTCAACTTCTAACTACCATTCCACTTCCAGAACCGATCGGAGGACGACTACAAATCCCTTGAAAATGAAGGTCTGGCTAATAGGACACAGTTATATTCACTGGAGTGAAAAATATGCAGTAAGCAGACGAATTTGCAACCTCAGCTTACCAAATGTACACATAACATGGATTTCCAAAAGAGGATTGAAATGTCACCAATTGATTCCATTGGTGAAAACTTTTATGCATCTCCCAGAACCAGACCTTATAATTGTGCACTGTGGTGGGAACGATCTAGGCACAATCACTGGGGTAGGTCTGGAAATGCTTCTAAAAGACACCTTTCGACAATTGATGACACTTTTTCCTCGATCTGCCTTGGTATATTCCAATATATTTACAAACAACAAGAGAGAGAGGGAGAGTCACGAACACTCTTAGTCCCCAAATTATAATATGTAACAACAACAAAAGAGTGTTCCTGTTCTGGTTAAGGTGGAAAAAGGCACAGAGCACAAGGAAACAACAAAGCCCAATAGGTTTGTTAGGAAAGCCCTCACTCACCGACCTGGTCGGTGACTTGCTTCATCATCGGGCCCCACCGGGTGTGACCGAATGTCACCCCGGTGTGCTTCGACGCCAGAATTACTGCGGAGCTGGTTTTTGTGATGGGAGGGCTATGTGAAAAAGTACGTGAATAGTGTCAAGTGGTGAGATTAAAATTGCCTTGTATGTGTCAAAAATTTAATTTTAATCAAAGACCATCAAGGACAAGGTTAAAAAATGTGTAGGTGAGTAGGGCCAACTAATTGGATGGTCTTACTCCCACTAGCATTAAGTGAAGATGTGAATGGTCAACATGGACATGTTTCAGCCGGTGTGGTATCATTAACCTGGCATTCGTCAGGACCTATGGTGTTAAACCTCGGCGGTATGGGCACTCTAAGGCCCACCCTACCAGAGGACTTGAAAGTTAAAAGTCTGTGAAGTGCAAAAAAAAACGGAGGCGGGCTTCACCACCCGAAGGTAGGACGCACACAACTCCAGCCTCTAAAATTTAGAGACTAAAAATAAAAGGCACTTCACCAGGGATGAAAATCCACCCCATAGACCGCGGGAGGGAGGGGACGGCGCATTTGGCACATCGCCCACGGCGTCCGTCTCCTGCAGATACGCCTAATCGCCCTCGGGACCGGGTCTCGTCGAGACCCGGTCCCGAGGGCGATTAGGCGTATCTGCAGGAGACGGACGCCGTGGGCGATGTGCCAAATGCGCCGTCCCCTCCCTCCCGCGGTCTATGGGGTGGATTTTCATCCCTGGTGAAGTGCCTTTTATTTTTAGTCTCTAAATTTTAGAGGCTGGAGTTGTGTGCGTCCTACCTTCGGGTGGTGAAGCCCGCCTCCGTTTTTTTTTGCACTTCACAGACTTTTAACTTTCAAGTCCTCTGGTAGGGTGGGCCTTAGAGTGCCCATACCGCCGAGGTTTAACACCATAGGTCCTGACGAATGCCAGGTTAATGATACCACACCGGCTGAAACATGTCCATGTTGACCATTCACATCTTCACTTAATGCTAGTGGGAGTAAGACCATCCAATTAGTTGGCCCTACTCACCTACACATTTTTTAACCTTGTCCTTGATGGTCTTTGATTAAAATTAAATTTTTGACACATACAAGGCAATTTTAATCTCACCACTTGACACTATTCACGTACTTTTTCACATAGCCCTCCCATCACAAAAACCAGCTCCGCAGTAATTCTGGCGTCGAAGCACACCGGGGTGACATTCGGTCACACCCGGTGGGGCCCGATGATGAAGCAAGTCACCGACCAGGTCGGTGAGTGAGGGCTTTCCTAACAAACCTATTGGGCTTTGTTGTTTCCTTGTGCTCTGTGCCTTTTTCCACCATATTCCAATATATGCCAAAGACAGAAATGGAATTGGTCCAATCACCATTGTGCACAATTTGAGAAAGCAAGGAGACATGTAAATAAATCTGTTTCTGCGTTCCTCAGAGATTATAGCATGGGTTCTATTTACCACAACAACTTGCGATACCACATGCAAGACGTCTATAGGAGAGACGGAGTTCATTTCACGAATGAGGGAAACAGAATCTTCCTCTGCAACATCAGGCTCTGCATCGGTACTTACTTATAAATGCAGAAAACACTCAATTAACACAATGACTCTTTTCAGAGCCACCTTATATCTAAGCAGTCAAACTTCTGATTTATCTCCATTTTCACACTCTTGTAAAAAGGTGTGCGCGACCGAGTGCGCGCACCACGCAACATTTTTTTTAAAAATATATATATATTTTCGCGTTTAAGGGCCTTACTGCACACCCTGAGAAAACCTACGCAGCAAAACAATCTCTACCTTCTCCCCTTTCCATATTCCAACGCTTTGAAATCAACAATATATTTACTCGCAATGACAAAATGGCGGTCAACACTTCCTGATTTCCTTCGAATCGAACGTTAACAGACGTCACGCAACAAAATTCCGCTCGCGCGCGCAGCCGTTTGGGTGCGCGCACGTGTGCGCGCGTATGGATATATAATTGACTTTAACTTTAATTTCCTCAGCAACTACTGAACGGATTTACACCATTCTAAAAAAAGTGTAATCTGCGAGCCGGACTGTACAGTTTTGCCAAATTTCTTATAAATCCATTCACCCGTTCGACCTGTAGCCGAGTCTAAAGGTCCTATGGAAAATAACATGGAGAAAACATGTTTTGGGACCCCCCTTTTATCTCAGCCCCCACTTGACCAATCCCCCCCAAACTTTTAGGGAAGGAGCGCAGCGGACCGAGCCATCTTCTTTGAGAAATTCGCTAAGATTCTTCAACCAGGGCCAAAGTTATTCCAAATAGAATGTTGAGGATTTCCTATGGAAACTAGGTCCTAACTATAACTACCTACTGGCGACCGCCAGTAGGTAATATATATATATATATATATATATATATATATATATATATATATAGACATATATATATATATATATATATTCACTGAAAAAAACATAGGTTATAGACCATATAAAAACATAGGTTATAGACCATATATAGTTAGGAATTAGCATTTACAAAAGCTTATTTTACTCACACAAAACCATTGAAATTCGCATATATAGTTAGTTGCACTAACTATATATCGTGCACCCGCAATCCACTGCTGATGATGTCACATATTACATCATTCATGACATGGTCAGTGACATCACTGATGACATCACTGATGACATCATCCATTGAGTGTATGTTTCTGAAAAGTTAAAATATGTCTTACATATTGAAGAATGAGTGGATGTATAAGTGTCTGGATGAAGGATTTAGTAGGTGTATGACTGACTGTATGAGAGAGTGATTAAATGTGTCTCACTGAGTGCATGGGTTAGTGACTAAACTGTCTTAATTTGTGCATCATTACATCTGTTGTTCTGTTAACTGCTGCATGTGTTGATCAGTAGCTATATGAGTAACTATATGGGTTATTGATTGGTTGCCCAAGTATTTGTATGGGAGAGTGAGTGTGTGCGTGGGTGGCTGGGAGGTGTGTGACTCTGTGCATAGATGTGTGAACAGTTGATTCACTAGATGTATGGGTTCAAACTGCATGTGGAAACAGCTGTATGGGTGGTTGACTGTGTGCATGAGTGTATTGGTGAGTGAATGGATATCTCAGTGCTACATGTCAAAGTAAGTACATATGTAAAACACAGTACATGTGAGAGTTGACATATATAAATTACTGTGTATAAGAGCCAGTGAATGTGTGAGTGGCTGCATGGATCATTGAAAACTTGTATCAGTGATTGTATAAGAGAGTAAATATGTGTTAGAATATGTTTGAATAAGTAAGGTGTGTATAACTGTATAGTTGAGGAAATGGAGGTGTGATTGATTCTTTGCATGACTGACTAGGTGTATGAGTAACTCCATGGATGAGTGACAATCTGTGAGTGTCTGTTTACACTGAGTGTATCTAAGGTTATATTAGAGTCTGAAGAGGTTCATCGTATTATCACATGAATGATGTCATTTGAGTTGTCAACAGTGATGTCATCAGTGATGTCACTGACCATGTCATGAATGATGTAATATGTGACATCATCAGCAGTGGATTGCGGGTGCACGATATATAGTTAGTGCAACTAACTATATATGCAAATTTCAATGGTTTTGTGTGAGTAAAATAAGGTTTTGTAAATGCTAATTCCTAACTATATATGGTCTATAACCTATGGTTTTTTCAGTGAATTTTCAAGGTTTTGTAAATGCTAATTCCTAACTATATATGGTCTATAACCTATGGTTTTTTCAGTGAATTTCAATGGTTTTTTAATAGTAAATATCAAAAGCTGTAAAATGTATTCTTCTTTTAAAGGAAAAATATATTTTATATGTTTTTAATATAATTTTTTTATGCATCTGCCAAACCCTTACCTCTTAATAGTGCACTGTGGTGGAAATGATTTGGGCACTATGACTGGGATTGGTCTGGAAATGCTTTTAAAGGACACCTTTCATCAATTGATGACACTTTTTCCCCAAACTGCCTTGGTATATTCCAATATATGCCAAAGACAGAAATGGAACTGGTCCAACCAATTTTGTCCACAATTTGAGAAAGCACGGAAACATGTGAATAAATCTGTTTCTGCTTACATGAGAGACTTTAGAATGGGTTCAATATACAACAACAACTTGCGTTACAACATGCAAGACATCTACAGAGGAGATGGTGTGCACTTCTCAGATGAGGGGAATAGAATATTCCTCCTGAATTTAAGACTGTGCATTGGAACCTACTTGTAGGTACCTAAATCAGCCACAGAACCCAAAAGCTCTTTTCAGAGCTACCCTACCTCTGATCATTCAAAACGTTTATCTTTTTCTAACTTTTTTCACTATTTTTCACCAAAGTACGCTTACCGGTGCGCGTACTGGGCGCTCCCCACGCAAATTTAAAAAAAAAAATTTTTTTTGTTTTTTTTTGCTTATATGAGCGTCCTAAGCCCCCCTCAGAAAACCTAGAGGGTCAGGAAGTGTCTACCGTGCCCCCTTCTACCCATTCCGAACATTGTTTGCCCTCCATCTTGTGTCTCAATTCTACCGAAACACAAAATGGAGGACTCCCGTAGCGCTGCCGGTACGCGTACCGGGGCGCGCACCGGTAAGCGCTCGCTAAAAAAAGGTGGGAAAGTAATTTACAGAAAAACCACTGGAGACACTTTCATCAAATATAGAATAGGCCCTACTACATAGCAGTCCCTACCATTTACCCAAATTTGGTGGTATTCCATTGAGCCATTTGGGCTGTAGCCCTGTCTAAATATCCTGAGGTAAATTACATGACAAAAACACATATGAAACTGTTTGAATTTTTAACCAATTAAAATGTTACTTACATTTTGTACTTTTATGTGCTGACATTTGATTGGTTAAGTACATGAATATATATAAAAAATGAGAGGGAAACACAGCCATTTTGACTAACACTACCTAAGGTACATTTGGAAAAGAATTTGACAGAAAACCTCAACTACTTTGAAGAAGGTAAGTTGTTAATTTGAAAGGAGAACTATGTTATGCACTTTAAGTTAATTTTGTAAAACGTTTTCAGATAGTTATATACTGTCCCTCTATAAGAGTTAGACATTGAGAAAGGCTTAATTATTAAAATTATTGATTGAGTTAGGCTTCTGTGGTATAATTATGAATTTACCTAGGCTTCATCACAGGCACTTTTTAATAGTTCTACTTCCTGCCTGAAACCATACAGTGCCCAAAGATAACTTCACTGTTAAAAACTCACAAGTACCTGTCTGAACTTAAACCCAACAGTGCCCTATCTCTACTGATATATTTATTTTTTATGCAATTTACAGCAAGAAAATGGAAGCACAACAAAATGAAAATAATATTTCATTTCAAATTAATATTGAAAACAATCCTAAGGAAGACAAAGAAGAAATAGACTTTTTGGATGACACTGTAGACGAAGACTTAATTAAATGTGTTGAAGAATGTGAATCATGGAATGAAAAGGAGGACATACAAGATGAATTAATGTTGCAAATTCTTTTAGATTTTGAAAAATCAGAACAATAAATTTAAATTTTAAATGTTAAAATTGTTTGAGACATTATTCTTTTTTATATGAAAATTATGAAATAGTACCCAAAAAGATATAATATAAAGTGAGACTTTAAATATACTGTGCAACTTTTTTGTGTTACATAGTAAGTTTCCTCATAGTTACTTGCTTTCTCCAACTATATTATCTCCAATGTGTATTTAACATCTCTTTATCATCTCCTGCCTCCATATTGTTTCTGCTTTCCTGACAGACTATGGTATGAATTCCATATACCACAATAACTTCTGAAACAACATGCAAGATATCTACAAAGGAGACGGTGTATATTAAATTTTAGACTCTGCATTGGTACCTACATGTTGCTACTTAAATAAAATAAAAAAAACAACAAAAAGAACAATCAATAAACATACAATATTTGAAAAGTCTATCATTCTTTTATATATATATATATATATATATATATATATATATATATATATATATATATATATATATATATATATATATATATATATATATATATATATAAATAATGTACTTTTACAAAGTATATGCCTTCACCACGCATGTCTTTGCATTGTGATGGCATGCGTGGTAAAGGCATATTGGGAGTATATTTTTTCGGGATAATGGTATTTCGTTGTTTTGGTTGTGCGTTTTCAAAAATGCGGACTTTGGTATGCAGGATGTTATCCTGCGGGATATCGTCATATATTCGTATTTTTACCTGGAAGGTGCCGTGTTTGACGTAAGGTTGGACATAAGACGTCAATAAGAACTTTCACTAAGAACTGGCAGTTCTTTCAGGACTCGCAGGAGTTCTAGAACAAATCAAAACAAAGGCAGGGGGAATTCCCGGGTTGCTGTAGGTTTGGTTTTTTAAAGAACTGGTTGTACTTTCTAGGAGTCTAAGGAAGTAGCCTTGCCGTATTTGGACTGTATTGGCTATTACTAAATATGGATATGATTCCTTTGCCTTTATAAGGATATGATTTGTTATAACCACATAAGGGCATAAATCGGGAATATTTAATTAGGGTCCTATATACGTTTACAACACCCACTCCAAGTATAATGTCCATCATTACTAAATACTAAGCAATATATAAACATATAAGTATCCTGCTGCTTTGGTTCCCTTTGCCGATATCGCAGCGCTCAAACGGGTGCGGCGCCCTGCAGCAGAACCACGCTGCTCACAATTCACATACAATTCCTCCAGCAGGAGAAATAATTGGGTCGCACTCCACAGGTCGTTTTGCAATTTTTTTCTTTTATTTTCTTTACATTCTCATCAAGTTTAAAGGCAGCTGTAACGATCTACGCGTTTCGGTTTTCCCAAAACCTTGCTCACGATCAACCGGCCACTTGGCTCCCCCCTGTTTGATATAGTTAATTACATCTCACATCACTTCCTGTTGGGGATAGCCAATGCCTCTATGCTTTCTGGGATATGTAGTTTTTCTATTACATCTTATAATTAATTCATTACCATATTGCTAACACTATGCTGTTTTGTTGCTTATATCAACTCAGTGTGCATATTCATTACATTTCAATTGGATCCCTCTAGTGGGATTACATTACTTTTTGGTATACTTCTGTTGATCCATAATTTCAACTTTATATATATCCCCCCATTGGTTGAATATTATTAAATTATATACCATCTCATTTTCACCATAAGACATTATCTGCAATTGATTTGCCCACTTTTTTATATGACACTGTGTCCATTAATTTTTCTCTCTTTCATACCCTCTGTGGGATTTTGTATATATATGTGTATCGATTTGGCATATAAGTATGCATGTGTTTTCCAGCCCAGCCCAAAATACATCAAATGCATTTGAAATGGTATAGATACACTAAAATGAGTATTATACTGTACGCTTTAAGCAGTGGTATCATTCAGATAACATTTTGTTCATTTAGAATGTTGACTAAATGAATCACAAAAATCTACATTTATGAAATGGCTCTTAATACAAAAAAAAAGGTCAAGACCATTTCATCACATATCTATACAAGATTGTAAATGTGCTAGAGGCTGATTCAAAATATTGTCTCTAGAGTCTCTAAGAATAGAAGTTCTGTTCTCTAAGAATAGTTCTACTTTAAGCAGAGTACCTTGTGCCAAAAAAAAGTAAATATTTTGGAAATCGGGGAAACATAATTTCGCTTTCATGGGAAAAGTAGTTCCAAATGTTTTCAGCAGTGCTTTTTATCAAAACTGAAGGCCGAATTCAAAGTTCAGGGAACGCTGTGTGCTCGCTATTTCATTTAGTATTCTCGTTGTTAGGAGAGAACATTACCTCAGATAGGCCAGCAAAAAACGCGTCTACCACAGTAGGTGAAAGTTGGGCCAACTCCGAAAAAGTTGAAATAGTGCATATATGCGACGCATTGCCATCATCGTTGTCTAGATCAGCAATGTTCACGGAAGGTTGTACCTGTGTGGTGCTGCTTTCATCTCGTACTTCACCGCCACCTAATCGTAATGGTGATGTCTCAATGAAGGCCGTCATCAGAATCGGTAGCCGCTGGGGACAACACGTTGCATGAGTCGTTACCAGACAAAGCAAAGCATCGATTTCCATTGGTACTACTGATGGTAGTGTAAGACAGACGTCCAACACGCATTCTTCTCCGCATAGCAGACATCCAAGCACAGGTAAGATGCAATTTTGCCAAATTGGCCTGAATGAAAGAAACCAGGTAGTATTCAGATCTCTTAGCCGGGCCAATCCGAGGACCTTAGTGGTACGGTCTCGGTATCGTATTGCTAGGATCGTTTCTTCCATCATAGCCTGAGTTTTGTCTGTGACTTGGCTTGCCATATCGGAGCAGACGGAACAAAAATAAAATTCCTGCTACGAGTCCCAAAATAAGAGGTAGGCCACCGAAAAAGGAATGCACGAAATTCGGGAAGATGCCCAGAACTGTTTCAAATCGTGATAACAGTCCCGAAAAAATTGTCTTAAATACATGTGCGATGCCACTGGTATCTGACGTGTTTAAGATTTGGCTCAACATTTCTACGAAATGCACGGGGCTATTTGTCGATAATTGGGTATGTATCTCTGCAGCTGTCCTTGCAACTTGCAGGTCATATGTCTCTTTGGACGAGGTTAAAGGCACAGTTGTTTGTAAAAGAATAGACTTCATTCTGCTTAAAGTATCAATTCGAATAGAAGAGATATTCACAGAAGGCCATATTGCTGCCTCCATGTCTGGATTGCTGTTTGGATACAATACTTGCATACAACAAATGACCCTGGAAGTAACGCTCACGAGATAGGCTTTTCCTGGCATCATGCCACAACAGCTGTGGTCACTTAATATAACATAGCTACCGTTGGAAAGTTGTCTGAAAAAGGGCTCTATCTGTGTAGCAGGGGTGCCGTGCAGATGGCATGAAAGGTTGTTTGATGAACCTTCGCAGGCTCCATGCAAGTTAATACCTTGACACAGAAGTGTACCGCTTAGTGGTTTTTTACAATTGTTACCACTAAGAATTACCTCCTTTTTCCCTTCACTGTAACATCTATGTGTATATGTTAAATTCCAGGTCGATTTGATGTATTCTTTACCCAACCTTTCATACAGGCCTGCTGGTATATACTTTTGGCAGTATGGAAACTGAAAAGTTGTTATCGGGATTGTAATGGTGCCATGTACTATCCATTCAATGACAGGTCTTTCTGACATTGTCAATGGTAATCTTTCTAGTTTTTCAATGCTCAGCATTGTATAGTCTGCTCCTTTTTGTGCCAACGAGATTTGTCTATCAATTAGGTTAAAGATAGAAAATAATGACGTTGCTTTGATTAGACGGCATGGCACGTAGCCTGAACGGAGGTTTTGTAACGTCCAGCCTAGCTATACAATAGAACGTAATTGGGATTGACCATGTTGTAACATTAGCATATCCTGTTCTATTATATCAATAGCAGATGATACAACGCTGTCCAGTGAATACATTCTGGAGGACAGAGTCGTTAACCCATTGTCCACTACAGAAAGTGATTTTTCCAAATTAATACAATCAATTTCTCGTATTTTTTCTGCAGTTTCAATTTGTGTTACTTTCCAAGCTTCATTGTAAGCTGGGTATATACCGGCATATATAAAACGTTTTTGACGCTGTTTGCGAGGTCCCATTATGAAATCTCGCAAGTCAGCACCTTCTTTAAGTAAAGTTAAGTGTTGCTTAATTTCGGGAAGTGTGGATCTCTGTAGCCAATCGAGGCATAGTTTTCCTACACTATATGTTGTAACTATCCCTGGATCTTGTCTTTGGGAATATCTGGGGTCTGGCCTGTTCTGTTTGAACCCTGTATTTTGTTCAGGAATCTATCTTGACAGTTATTAGTGTCTGTGGGCCAGATCAACCATTTGTTCCAATCAGGAATTGTTCTGTTTTGTTTCAAAATATAGGACACGTCTAACCCCTCATCTGTAGTGGTGTTTCTATCAGGCATAGGCTTTGGTATAGACGGGTTGTTTAAATCTTTTATCTTAGCTAGGCCAAGACAGGTTGTTCGTTGAACGGTGTCATTCAGGAACGTTATTTGTTCTGGGATCATGCAGGCTCTAAATAATGATTCTAGATCTTGTACCTGCCACTCTTTTGTACCCCAGATGGTTTTTGTCTCAATGTTATTTTTCCAAAATTCAAAACCAAATGTAGACATTTTTTCATAAAATGTTTCAGAATAAATCAGTTTAGTATTTGTCAACGTGGTTTTCACTCCTGTCTTATTTAACATTTTGAAAAAAAAAGTTTCTGGATTAGTGTAATTAAACCCTGAGAAGTATGGAAATTTCTCAAAAAATGTTTTTTAACTGCCTTTTGGCGGAGTTGGACAATGTTCCCATTGATTATAACTGAAAACATTTCTAGGATTAGCAGATTTATGCAGATAATGATGCCCAAAGTGATTGAAACAATGCATTTCCTCATAATTCGATGAACCCTGTAAATAATCATGTTCTGTAAATTTTGCTGACATTTCTAAATCTGACATCATATTACTAATATTTTCATAGTCCCAATCATCAGAGAAAGTACTAGGTGATACAAAGTCACTTAAGGAGATCTTGAATTGGTGTGGATATTTCAAGAGCTCAACCGGGCCATAGATTTCATAGTCAGTTTTATCCCATGCTATACCACCAGGTATAGGGATGACTGTGATGTTCACTGATGATAGTTCTCTTTTTTCGATGTGAGAGGATCTGTGTGGTTTCAGGACCAAGTTGATGTTCTGATTTGCTGTGTCCATTGTACTATCGTTTCCATCAATAAATCTACCCAAACTTAAAACCAAGATGAGCCACAGAAGGAGGAAAAGTACATCTAACACAATCCATAATTTAATCCATGGTGAAGTTAGATATGTTTCTCTCAGTTGATGAAAGAGCTCTGTAATTTTTTCTTTGAAAGTTTTTGTTGCTGGCTTGTCTCCATGTTCGCTTGGATCATCGGAAAAGTCATCAAAGTTGATAAAATAGCCAGATGCAGTTCTGTCAATTGGTGGAATTGCTTCCTGATTTCCATTGATCTTTGGATTTTCTTTTGTTACATTTGTATAGTCCGAGGCTACATCTTTGTGGACAGGTGTTTCTTGACGAACTGTTGTGATTTGGGTATCAAGAGGCACAAGTTCCATGGTTTTGTTGCATAGTCCTTTTTTATTCACTGAAGGTTTATCAAAAGTGATTAGTCTCTCAGTTTGAACCTCTTGGATTGTAGCAAGATTTGGTCTTCTGCTATTTCTTGGGAGTCCACTGGGCCTACTACTTATTATTGGCCACATGGTTGTGGTTTCACCAGGTCGATTGATACAACTCGGTTCTCCTTTTTACCAGCAAGGGGCGGTAGTACTACTGATCTTGTTCCGCTGACAGCTAAGACAGGTACTGCTTTTCTGTAAGAAGGCCCAAATTCCTTCTTCACCGCAATCTTTTCTCTGACTAGATCCCCAATCTTTGGAATCCAGACAGGTCTTGCTGGGACAGGTGGTTTTTCTTTAGTGGTCGTTGGCTTTTGCTTTTCGTTACTTAGACTTTTTCTTGTTTCATTTAAGTCCTGTAAAACAGCCAAACGATCTTTAATATCAAAGGTTTTTTGTTTCACCACTGAAGTCTGACAATCCAAATCCTGGATGATCATTCTAGTACCAAATAAAAGTTTGTACGGACTGATACCTCCTAGAGAATTTCTTGGCATGTTATTAAGACTGCGTTGGACACTTATTAAATGTTTGACACACTCGTCACCTGAACCTAATACCCTCGCTGTTACAGATTGCTTTATGTCACGTTTTTTTCTCTCCACTACCGCATTTCCCTCGGGATGGAATGGACTAGAATACTGCAATGCAATGCCCATGCTGGCCATGGCCTCCTTGTAAACCCGAGAGCTAAACGCAGGACCCTGGTCAGAATGTAGCACGCCAATTGCGTATGTGCCAATAACGACTTGCAAATCTTTTATAACAGTTTTGGCGTCAGCCAAGCGCTGGGGCCACATCCAAATGAATCTCGTCTTAATAATTATGGGATCGCATTTTTCCGTCTGGATGTCTGCGCGTAGATAGCCTGATGCTGTCTAATAGTGGTGTCTGGGCAGGTGTCTGGTCCAGTTCACAACTGTGATCTCTGTTGCAGTCCTGACAATTCTTTGCAAAGTTATAAATTTGCACGCTCATCCCCGGCCACCAGTATTTTAATTGTAATTCTATTAGAGATTTCAGGATCTCTTGATGCCTCAGACCCAATCCCATGTGTGCTTCTTGTATCAAGAAGATTCTCCGGTTCGTGTTTGGAATTACTCTATCCCCCACTCCAGGGATTTGAGCAAACGGAACGGAGTTCGCATCAATTATGTATGTATTGCCGAGTGGATAGTTTAGAGGTAACGCCGCATAATTACCTTCCATTGAGGCTTTTACTGCAAGCAGCGTTTCGCCATCTATTTGTTTTTTCATATGCTTTTTTTGTAGCTACGGAAGCCGAGTGTTCAGCTGCCGCTGTGGCTCTGTCAGCCAATGAATTCCCTGCAACGTGAACGCCATCACGTTGAAGACTCCGCGTATGTATCACGTGAGTCTTTTGTAGTTCTTTATGTAAAAGAACTACTTGTTCCCATAGTTTTTTATGCTTTATTGTGGCACCTGTCTCATCTTTGTAACCGTTTTTTATCCAGGCCTGCATGGAATCATTGAGGGACCGGACGCAGTAAAGTGAATCGCACACTGTTAGTGTTGGGAATTCGCGATCGGCATTTTCAAGCGCCATCTTTAGAGATCTTATTTCAGTTCGCTGAGCTGTAAAGTTTATGAGTGATTCAGTTTTAGTGATCATCGTTCTGAATTTACCTAAGCGCCAGCGACCTTTAACAATAGCGAACGCAGCATTGTAAATTTGTTTTTCCTCAACATAGTGTTGTGCAAATCTGTCCCTGTAGATTACACAGGTGTACTGTTCTAGAGGCAGAATTTCGATTGACAGAGGGCATTCATGTTCATATTCCAGATATTCTAGTTTTTTCATTTTCGGATCAAAAGCGTGTTTCACGTCTTCAGTAGCAAGAGAATTTTCCCATTGTATCCATTTTGGATCTAGAGCTATAGCATTTGGAATGCCTGGTCTTGTTACTGCCTTAAGGGCTGATACTGCTGTTAAAACAGATATCCTTTTCCCTTGGGCTAGGGCTCTTTCTTTTGCTACAGCAGTTTGAACCGCAGTTAGATTTTTTTTTTCAGTAGAACTGAATTTCATTTCAGCTTGTGTGTACAAGTGTGATTTGTAAGCTATTGGTACCGTTTGTCCCTCATTAGAGGTCAGATATGTGAATCTGCATCTTCCTGGGATGACTCGGATTACAAGGTTGCGTGTGTTTGCAGTTTTGTTTTAGTTAACATGTCTGTCTGTAATGATCTTAAAATTTCTGTGTGTTTTTGAGTCCAAATAATTGGTTTAAAATCAGGTTTTATTAGTTCGTAGAGAGGTTTAACCCTCTCTGCATAATTTAGAATGTATGTTCTTCTGAAATTCAGGAAACCTAGTATTGATTGTAAGTTTTTCAGCGTTTTTGGAGCTTGGAGTACAGAACACTTCTCTAAGAAGTTGTCTGCTAGGCTTTTGCCTTCACTTGATAATTCATATCCTAAAAATAGGACAGTTAGATGGGCAATTCGTGATTTTTTAAAGTTAAATTTGTACCCTTCAGATGCGAACCCAAGTATTATGGTGTTCACTCTTTTCAAGTGAGTCTCCAGGTCATTGTCTGTAAGATAGATGTCATCGACATAAGATAATGCCTCATAATCATATATTTGTAGTAACTCTGTTACCCTGGCTGAAAATAATCCTGCGCTGTTCTTGAATCCCTGTGGGAGACGACAAAATTGTTTTTGGGTCCCCAAGCTGGAGAAAGCGGTCAAATATCTGCTTTCAGGTGCTATGTTTTGACAGAAGAAATCCTTTGAAATATCTAATGTTGTTTTATATTTCTTGCGCACGATGTTATTCATTAGTGCTGCACTGTGTGAGTTTTGTACTGCAAATGTTTTACAGCAGGAGTTTGTGTCTGTAGTCCAAAACTAAACGATATGAATCGTCTGGCTTGGAGACAGGAAACAAAGGATTGCTCATTTGTGAGGTGCATGTTTCAATCACCCCCTGATATTCAAGTTGATCTAACATTTCTCTTACTTGTTTTTTAGCTTCTTGCTTAACAGGATACTGCCTCTGTGCAGTAGGTTGATTTTTTAACTGGATTTTATGGTGAGGAGAATCCTCATCCCATCCTACATGATTTTTATATAATGCAAGGGCTTGGGCCACTGCCCATTTTCTAACAAATGTGTATTTTTTATGAATTGGAATGTTATTTGAGAAGGCAGACATAATCATTTCTTCGCCATGTGGGCACTCCCTGACACACTCTGGTGGCCAGTCTTTCTCTGCCAGAAGGATATCATAGCCTTTAGATAGATTCTCCCAAAAGAGACCTTTTATTTTCCTAGTTTTATCTCCCTCTATACTTAATGTTATTTTATATAGTTTATGGGGCACGCTCAGTCGGGTGTCTGCAGTTTCCACTTGAATGCATTCATTTGTGTCCACTGTATCCAGAAGATTCATTAGGATCTTGCGAGCTATGGTCACTTCTGCTGCGCTGTCTAGCATTGTCTGGGCCTACTCTCCGTTTTTCAGTTGTGTCCTCAGGACTCTCGGCATGTTTTATTTTAATACTGGCTACCTTCTTTCTGGGAAATTGTTTTTTTTAACTTTGATGAGCAGGTTCCTTGTCTTTGGACTTGACGTGCTCTTCTTTATGTTCTGACCGTCCTCTTCTTTCCGATTTCTTTGAGGAAGTCTGAAAAGATCGAGAGGGACGTGTATCAATATCTTGATATCTGTCAGGTTTTCTCAAATTGTCCCTATTTCTAAGGTTGTATCTTTTTTCAGAGGGCTCCCGTTGTGGAGACTTGCCCCCCCCCCCCCTTCTGGAGATTTATTTCTTCGTTGGGGAGGCCTTCCTCTGGACTGAAACTGTTTTTCTCTGGGAGTGGTTTGTTTATTACCCTCCCACTTCTTCTTTTGGGAATTGAGATTATTTTTAATGAAAGTCTTTTCAGGATTTTCAATTAGTTGGGGTTTTACTGGTTTACCACCCAAGCTATCTCTACCTAATTCTTCATAGTATTTTTCAATTATTTTAGCAAGTTCAAAAGGTTGGTCTGCTATATCCGTCTCTTTCAATTTTTGGTGGATCGCCACACATGCTGCTTCTCCTTTTATGTTGGCTAATAATATAGCCGAGACCTGTTTAAAGTCTTTCAGTAATTTCATACCCAGAGTTAAAGCAGGTTCTGGACCGTATTCATTTTGAATCTGTCTTAGTACGTCTGGTATAACCGCCATAGACGAAACACCATGTTTTTTTGTGTAGATAGAAGCAAAGACTGTGCCCCAAGTGTCACAGTCCTCCACATGTGGTGCGATTCCAATTGGGAGACAGATAGTCAGAATTCTGTGTTTTTCGTGAGGGGTAGGATCTGGAAATACTGCCTCTATTTGAGTGATTTTTGAGCTAACCAGAATGGAATTTGTTCCCGTTTTGCGGGTGTTTTACCAAGACATGATTTTATATTCTGTGGTGTAATTCTATTTGTGTTCCCCTGTTGAGGGGTATTTTGTGGAATTTTAATTGCAGGTTGGACTGTTGAAGTCCGCATGACATATTGGACCAATTGTCTATGTATTTTAATTAGTTGTTTTAACTGACCCAAAAGTTCTCTGTCTGACATTGTTTCAATGTCGGGGTGTGCTGTCTAGCTGGCTAGAACCGGCCATGTGGCTCCTGGTCTACCTAGTGGACGGAGCCTGGTAATGTGATTTTGATGTTTTAGGGCGCCATTAAACCAGAGCAGGTGCTCTTGGTATGTTAGTGGAATTTCAACTTCCTCGAAAGGAGAGTATTCCTCTGGAGATTCCGCTATTTTGTAGTAGTGGAACTCGTGTGTTATAGCATGTGCTGCCGGGAAATTTATCCAGGAATAGAATACCTCTGTCTGCCGATATTCATGTGCCTCTACCACAAATACGACCGTACCACCTCTTGATGTTACTCCATTCTCTATAAGTTTTATAGTTATGGTTTTTCTTATATTGACCGGGATGATTATTGCATCCGGGTCGTTATCTTCATTAAACCCTGTAAGGTCTGCACCTGGTTGATTCGCATCTACTGCGGCTCCACCGGTTTCGTTGTTGTCGCCGTTATTTGACATTGTTTAATGAAAGTTTTTGCAGAGCAAGTTTTGAGGAAACAAAGATTAGGTGCACAATATTTTCGAACACTGTATTCTTCAATGTTGACTAAACCAAAAACGAATACATAGGAATCTCTTCCTACTAAGTTTTGGCGGATATTAACCTTTCACCCACTCCAGACGTCTATTGGAGTTTTTATGGGAAAAAGGGGTCTGTGTGAAAAAGCACGACTGAGTTACTCTAGTATCTTGCGTTAGATTATCGCCTTACCAAACGTTAGGAGCCATGTAGTGTAGTTCCTATATTCCCAATAGGCTCTGCGCATATGAATAACATAAACAGCATTTTAGACGTAGGACTGAGGTCGACTAGGTCTCTACTGAATATGTTAGACTTAATTAGGTATGCCAGCTAGCTCAGAGGTCACTAGAAACTTTCTCGAATGAACAGGGAGGAGTTAACTTCCCTGATTAAACAAGAAGGGATTCGTTTTTGACAACCGCATAAACATGACAACTTTGCTCCCTCCAGAATAAGGAGTATATCTCCAGAGTCGTGTGAAAACAATAGATAGCTATTTCACTCAGTCAATCGTGCATACTTAGTTTCACCAGAGTGCAGAGAAATAGAGAGACGGGCGGTTTCAATAAAAGGTGTTATTTATTGAGCAGTCTTCTTTCTCATGCAAGAGAAGTGAATTGCCACAATTGCAATACTTATTATAAAGTAAAGTGCGTACAGTAAAAGGAGTATTATGAAATAATACTGTAAAAGCATTGATATGGTTTCTGAGCCATATGATACTTAAAACGGATAAAATATATACAATTACATACAATGATAAAAGTTGACTAAACGTACTCAACTGGTGCTTCTAAATTACGCCTACCCCAGTGTACCTAACCTAAGCCTAGTACGTGGGAAGGAGTAAGGGAGTTGCAGTTTAAGTTAAGTTAGTTTTGCCAAGAATCTTAATCAAGAATTCTCTAAGGACCTAATCAGCTCTGTACCTTGGTTTTAGAATGAAGGAGGTCTTGTATCTC
Organism: Lissotriton vulgaris; assembly: GCF_964263255.1. Classification (NCBI taxonomy): domain Eukaryota; kingdom Metazoa; phylum Chordata; class Amphibia; order Caudata; family Salamandridae; genus Lissotriton; species Lissotriton vulgaris. The sequence continues at coordinate 1,079,186,479 of NC_141694.1, read as the reverse complement.
GTTCTCAGGACTCAATCTCCCAGTAACCCGCAAGGGTGACTGGAAACACTGAAGCTGGATTTTCTCGGCAGGAGAAAAGACAGCATCTTTCTCAGTGCTTCAAATGGGAGGGACGTCTTCCTTCGGCACTCGCATCAGCTGGGCTTCGGGTAAGTAGATAGCCGCTCTGCTCCAAACCACTGTGTGTTGCTCAAGGCAAATGCTGGTGTATTTATACCTGGAAGGTGCCGTGTTTGACGTAAGGGACATAAGACGTCAATAAGAACTGTCACTAAGAACTGGCAGTTCTTTCAGGACTCGCAGGAGTTCTAGGACAAATCAAAACAAAGGTAGGGGGAATTCCCGGGTTGCTGTAGGTTTGGTTTGTTTAAAGAACTCGTTGTACTTTCTAGGAGTCTAAGGAAGTAGCCTTGACGTATTTGGACTGTATTGGCTATTACTAAATATGGATATGATTCTTATGCCTTTATAAGGATATGATTTGTTATAACCACATAAGGGCATAAATCGGGAATATTTAATTAGGGTCCTAGATACGTTTACAACAACAACAACAACAACAAAAAACTGACTGTCAGTGGTCTGTAGAGTAAGAGGACTATGTGTCTGAAAAAACAGAAAATGTCACTGTGTACAGGAAATGAATCCCATCAGCCCACCCAACTGGCGGAGCATCATCATCTGGGATTGTTGTGGAAACTCGTATGGTTACGGAGTAACACTTTGCTGAAATAGTGTGTTAGTCTCCACTTCACTGAGACCACCAGCGATGGATCCAACCATAGAATGACAGCGAGGGATAGAATGGTGTGGGATATTTAGTTGCAGTGAGGAAAATGTGTAAACAAAAAGTGTGTAATTTAAAATTGGCTACCGTGACAGCAATGAATAATTTTAATAGGGAGCAATCAAGGTGTCAATATTAAAACAAAGTGTATGACAGTTTGACAAAATAACTGTCAGGGAAAGATGGTATAGTGGTCAACATGTTTCTGCCATTTACTAGGGGTATTTCATACTGGCTTTCATCAGGACCTAATAATACACTACTGCAAAAAAAGGAAAACAGTGCAAAACAAAGTATTTACACCAAGATAAATTATACCGGGTATATTGTTGAGGTTGGAAGATCTTCTACGTCTCTTTGTCTGGTTCAAAATCCTATTGGATTCTTTCCTGCAAGATTTACAAGCAAAAAAACAAAATTGTACATGTAACAGACACAAAAAATACATTTTCTAACCTAATGTTAGATGTCACTCTTACGTCTAACTTCAAGAGATAATTTAATTGATGAAAAACAGCTTAATGTAACTCACCCAAAAATCCTTGGGAGTAAGCCCCACCTCTCCTGGCCACTGCTCAGGAAATGGAAGCCCCGCTCTAAATCAGTGAAAAAATAAAAGTAACAATTTGATGGTAGTATAGGTTCTAACTCTAGGAGATACCAAAACCCATTTGTTCACTGTATTTACTCAATAGTTTAATAGAACCTTGGCATTTGATTTCTGAAACACCACAGACGACTTGATCCACTGAGCCCACACCTAACGACGACATTGTGTGTTGATATTATTTATAGATTTAGCCAAACTGCCAATTTGAACTCTAATGAAATCCTGATGTATTTAAGAAAGATGGCAGGGTAACACTTCATTACAGAACTCTTTAGCAAAATAAGGTTCAGTCTAAGTATTTTTACAACCAAATGGCAAGAAAATACAAAGACCCGCTGTAGTTCTGCAGAGCGCCCAATTTCCTGCTGTCTCTTACCTCTCCGTCGGTACCTCTGGCCTCATCCTAAGCCAAGGGGGGAGGTACCGACTGACCAAGGAGGTTCGTTGTTTCTAGTCTGTTATAGCCAATCACAATTTCTTGACAGAACACGTGGTCATGCGGACCGCAAAGGGCACCGCGTATTATATGTTACACCCTGGTCCGCTATTTAACTTAGGCGTTAAACTAGCATGGGGCGTGCTGCGATCGATGGCTTAAAATCCTTCTTGTGAGAAGAAGAGCCTAACTGAAGCCCAATGTGCAGACGTCAATGAGGAAAGTAGTAAACACAAAGCGTCTCTAAAACCCAAAGTTCATCAGGGTACGTATACAGCATACCGAGGCTATGCCGCTTCACTGTTAGAAAAACAGTAAACAGAGCCCGCGACCGCTGATTGGGCAATGCTGTGGCCAATAGTGGGAGGTGGCTCAGATTTCTCACTTATTTACCTTTTCGGCTCCAAATACGCCATATGGGCTAATGTGATACGGCAGCAGAAAGAGTAGAAATACACGCCGTAGTTTGATGTAGCATGGACATTTATAAAACAATGCCGTTCCTACGATAGGCGGATTGGAAAAAACAACAAACAAACAACAAACATCCGTTGATTAGGCATTAGTAATCAATCGCGGAAGGCGGCAAATGGAAATACAGGGTCCATTGAACGAGTCTCAAGCAGCATAGCGAAGGCTATTTAGGACCTATCAACAATCACTAGACCATGTAATTATAATTCTAACGCCTGAGCGTTGAATGTGGAATCATGACAGAAACTCTATTGCACCCAGATAGACATACCAACCTTGTGAGCCATGTTAAATGAACAGGAGCAAGGCCAACGTCAGGGTTAATTATCTGTATAGGGGGTGACTATGCAGGAAAAAGAACCTAATAGCAATAGTGGTTATTTGTAATATCAGGGTGCTAACTCACAAAAACCGTCCTACAAGTCCCAAAAGGAGTAAATTGGCTAAGCAGTCTGAACCAGAATATGACTAGTGACCGTCAGCAATCTATTTGATGATCTGGTAGTTTGACTTTCTGACTTCATTTGACGTGTATTATATACGTTACATATCACTTTAGATCATAGACCATGTCTAGGACTGATGGTATTGTTGATGGATAGAACAATACATCTTTAGATGGATACCCACGGTATTTCATCACTCAGTCCCTGTGTGTCACTTTTAAGTCTATAAATCCATTTCTGTTCTCTGACGAAGAGAAACCTTGTGATGTCTGTAATATGGGATGGTATCCCCAGTTTTTCCAGGACTGTCCAATTCATTTCATCAGGAGCGTGTTTCATTTGGATGAAATGGTTGGTCAGTCTGGTCGCCTGTTTGTTGCACCGAATGGTGCTCTTATGTTCGTTTATCCTCAGTTTTATTCTTCTGGTGGTCATCCCCACATACCGCAGGGTATAGTGGTCATTTGTAATATCAGGGTGCTAACTCACAAAAACCGTCCTACAAGTCCCAAAAGGAGTAAATTGGCTAAGCAGTCTGAACCAGAATATGACTAGTGACCGTTGGCAATCTATTTGATGATCTGGTAGTTTGACTTTCTGACTTCATTTGACTTGTATTATATACATTACATATCACTTTAGATCATAGACCATGTCTAGGACTGATGGTATTGTTGATGGATAGAACAATACATCTTTAGATGGATACCCACGGTATTTCATCATTCAGTCCCTGTGTGTCACTTTTAAGTCTATAAATCCATTTCTGTTCTCTAACAAAGAGAAACCTTGTGATGTCTGTAATATGTGGTGGTATCCCCGGTTTTTCCAGGACTGTCCAATTCCTTTCATCAGGAGTGTGTTTCATTTGGATGAAATGGTTGGTCAGTCTGGTCGCCTGTTTGTTGCACCGAATGATGCTCTTATGTTCGTTTATCCTCAGTTTTATTCTCCTGGTGGTCATCCCCACATACCGCAGGGAGCACGGACATGTGATTAAGTAGATCAGTTTTTCTGAGTTGCAATTAGTATGACTTTTTAGGACCCATGCTCTCTGAGTTCCTATATCGATGGTTAAGGTCTTTTTTGTTTGAGGGCAGACAGAGCATTGTCTACACGGATAGTGGCCCTGTACAGGTGGCAAGTTCCATAAAGTATTTACAGGTGATAGTTCTGTTCCATGGGACCTAGGCCTGGTATGTACTAGGCTGTCCCTTATACTAGGGCCTCTTTTAAATTGAAAAAGGGGAGCCTGAATATCGTAACCTGCTGTATTCAAAATCCTCCAGTTCTTTCTCACTGTTCTCTGTACTTTAGTAGATAGAGTGTTAAATGTTGTCACAAAAGTAAGTCTTTCCGAAGGTGGCTTCTCTGTTGGAGGATCCAACAGAGCTCCTCGATGATTGTTTCGAGCTCTCTTCTGTGCTTTTTTTATCAAGCGGCTTGGATAGTCACGTTCCTGTAGCTTCAAGGCTAGATCTTTCGCTTAGATGTTATAGTTGTCATGCCTGTAGTATGCGCGGAGGACCGTGATACACTATAAAACCTTTTTAATTACTTAGAGCGGTATCAGCCTACTGTTGGGGAAACGTGGTTGGCAATGATTGGCAATTGCACGTACAGAGTCTGAAGCGCATGCGCAGTGTTCACGCATGCGCAGAAGTAAGAGACACGAGACTTAAACCTCCCCGAAGAACCAGGAAGTGCTTCGCGTTACCTAGCTGTGTCCAGTTCTCGTTCCGGGTCACGGTGAAGGCGTCCGAGGAGCTAGCTGGCTGGTGGGGTAGGCTTTTGTCTTTTCCTGTGTCCGTGATTTCTGTGCCTCATATCGTAAGTCCTGTGAAGCGGCTTGCTTCCGGGCTGTTACTCTGCTTTTCGTTCCTTATACTATTTTTGTTTATCCCGCTTTGTACATATATCGCGGTTTTGCAAAGCCGCATGTTTAAGGCTTGATTTATATGCCACGTTTCGTATATCGCATTCGGAGTGGTGTTTATTTGATTATAACTTTACCTTTCTTGGTGAGGTTTGAATATTGTTATACAGCGTTTGGATTCAGAACCTGTGGTGAGTGTTAGGGATAGAGAGATTCCTTTGTTACAGTGGTGGTTGAACATTACTCATATTACTCTCTTGTATTTAGATTTATCTTGTGTTGGACAACACATAGACAGACTGCTATTGATGTTCCGGAGTTATCTACCTTCTTTCTGTTTCATTTCCCTCCACTGTCTAGAAGGTACCATTGCTTTGCTTTTCATCACATACCTTGGGAATTACACGATAAAGGGGGGGTTAGTTTTCACTCTTCTTTTTGTTATCTTTGTATACAGACCCTGTCTCAGAAGATAGAACCTGCTCTGAAACAAAGAAGATTGTGGAGTGTTCTTTCTTTCCCTTCCTACCCTTGTTTTGTTCCCCTGTGTTCCCCCTTGTTACTATTTGGGGCTCAGTGTGTATTCCTGGATCCCGAAGGGTGACGGGGGGAATCAGGGTGCCTAGCAGCGTGAATCCAGGACACTTCCGAGACAAAGGCGCATGCATGACAGAACGCGAAGCCCCTATCAAATTGTCTCCCAAGTGTCATGGATCTCACATTACAGGACGTAGCCAGTATGGTTGGGAATCTCCAGCGAGAAACCCAAGCCATTGCTGATAGACTTGAAGCATTGAGTGTACATAGAGGAGAGGGATCAGGGGCTAGTAATCAAAACCCTGTATTGCAAGTAGTTACACCTCACACTATTCCTCTGGCTCCCCCTGAGAGATTTTTTGGGGATCCATCGAAATGTGCAGCATTCCTAACACAGTAGCAGTTACACTTCCTGTGTAAGGCCCCATGTTTCCCAAACGATCAGGCCAAGGTGGCCTTTGTGCTATCATATTTGGGTGGTTCAGCAGCAAACTGGACGATCCCTTTGATAGACAAAGATGATCCCTTGTTACTGGATTACGATGCTTTTCGTAGGGAATTTCGGAAAATGTTTGATAAACATTCTTTCACACATGCTGCGGATACGGAGTTGTTAAACTTAAAACAAGGTTCGAAAGATCTAATTATCTATATCTCTACTTTCAACAGATTAGTTGTAGAGGCTGACTGGCCCGCTGAGAAACGTAGTGCCCTTTTTTATAAAGGCCTACGTGATGAACTTAAGGATGCATTAGCTCACGTAGTGGATCCTCCTGCTACATGTCCCGAATTAATCGATCTGGTGGTGAAATTAGATCACAGGTTAGGCGAAAGGCGTAAAGACAAAGGGCGTTATGAGTACCCTAGAGTAAACACTAGAGAACGGAAAGTGGAGGTTGAAGTAAAATCTGAGGATCCAGAACCCATGCAAATAGGCAGTATTAGAGGGTCTTTGAGTGAGACTGAGAAACAAAGACGCAGAGAGAACAGGTTGTGTCTCTATTGTGGCAAAGCTGGACATTTCTTGAGAGAATGCCCAATCAAACCCAAACAGTTTCGCAAATCGGAAAACTAACAGACACGAAGGTAATAGAGACCTTACAGTCGGGTCCGTTGGTTCATATGGTCTCATCAATAATGACAAATACAGGACATTTCTTTATCCCTTCTAAATTGTCATGGTATTCCAAAGCTCTTACACAACCCATCATGATTGACTCAGGGGCTTCGGGCAACTTTATGGATTATCAATGGGCAAAGACCCATGACATCCCTAAGGTACAAAAAGGATTCACAGAAGAAGTGTATACCATAGATGGGAGTCCTTTGAAATCTGGGCCAATTACGCATTCTAGTATCCCCTTGGAGATGTATTTGGAGTCCACATATTGGGAAACTCTTGTTTTTGACTTAATTGATTCGCCTCAGTTTCCGGTGGTACTGGAGCTTCCTTGGTTACGTCTCCATTATCCCCGAATAGATTGGCAAACCTCCAGGCTCACTTTTGGGGTAGGGTGTGAACAACACATATGCTCTGGGAGTACGGACCCTTCGGATTCCTCTGCCCAGAGTAGTGCAATACCCATACACAAAACGACTGCGGTTGCTTCGGTTATTCCCGATGAACCCTATTCTGTGGAACAGCCTGACAGCTCTTTACCCCCTGTGTATCAAGAATTCAAGTCTGTATTTGATAAGGAACAAGCAACCTGCCTACCTCCTCACAGGGTATATGACTGCCATATTGATTTGCAGCCGGGCGCACGTATACCTACTAGTAGGGTGTACTCACTTACGGAAAAAGAAAATTTGTATTTAAGGGAATACCTTGATACCATGCTAGACCTTGGTTACATTAGGCCCTCTAGATCTCCAGCCTCATCAGCACTCTTTTTCATCCCTAAACAGGAAGGTGGCCTACGCTGCTGCATTGATTATAGATCCCTGAACGCCATTACAATTAAAAACAAGTATCCCTTACCACTCATCTCCTCTCTACTAGATCAAATAAAGGATGCAAAATGGTGTTCTGCACTAAGTTCGGTCTATATGAATACATGGTAATGCCCTTTGGGCTTTGTAATGCTCCTTCAGCATTCCAATATTTCATTAATGAAGTGTTGAAGGAGTATCTTGACAAAAGTGTCATTGCATACATTGATGACTTGCTAATTTGTTCTAAAACCCTCGATGAACATATAGGCCATGTAAAGGAGGTTCTACACAGCTTACAAAACAATTCTCTGTTTTGTAAATTAGATAAATGCTTCTTTCATCGCCACCAGGTCGCTTTTTTGGGGTTTATTGTGTCAGCACAGGGTCTGAGCATGGATCCACAGAAAGTTTGTGCTGTTTTAGAATGGCCTCCTCCTAAGAACATAAAGGAAATCCAACAATTCATTGGATTCTCGAATTTCTATAGGCGTTTCATACACCAGTTCTCAGATCTTGTAGCTCCTATCACGCGCTTATTGAGAAAAGGAGTCCCCTTTTTTTGGTCTGTGGAAGCTGACAGGGCATTTACCATTTTGAAAGACGCATTTACGAGGGCCCCTATTCTGAAACACCCTGATCCTTCTTGTCCGTATGTGGTGGAAGTGGACGCCTCGCAAGTAGCGGTAGGGGGTGTCCTCTCTCAAGCTGATTCCAACACTGGAGAACTCCATCCTGTGGCCTACTATTCACATAAATTGACTCCTGCCGAAGTGAACTATACAGTTGGGGAGAGGGAACTCCTGGCTATCAAGAAAGTGCTAGAGGAATGGAGACAGTATCTTCTGGGCACAAATCATATGGTTACTGTATTGACAGACCATCACAATCTGCAATATCTAAAATCTGCCAGAGCATTGTCAATGCGACAACTGATATGGACGCAGTTTTTTAATGAGTATGATTTCAGTATACATTTCAGGGCGGGCAAACAAAATGGTAAAGCAGATGCTTTACCTCGTTTGGGGTTTGAACCACTACCAACTGACGATACGCCTCTCTGTATCATTGCTCCTCAAAGAATAATAGGAGTCCTTACTACTGAAGCAGACTTTCTCCTACAAGTCAAGAAAGCCCAACAAGAACCTGCTTCTCAAGCCGTGTTACACCAACAACAGTCCCAGGTCCGGTCAGACCTACATTATGTGCAGGGAAGATTGTTCATCCCCACAATACCCCTTCAGAATCAGGTGATGGAATGGTGTCATTCCCATGGTATCGCAGGTCACCCAGGGTATAAGAGAACATTAGAGCTAATCAGAAGATACTGTTGGTGGCCTCATGTAGCGAAAGATGTACAACAGTATGTTCAGACTTGTCACGTATGTGCCCAAGGGAAGACGTCACACAAAGGATATGTGGGCATATTACTTCCCCTTCCCATTCCTTTGGCCCCCTGGCAGTCTGTATCGATGGATTTCATTGTAGAACTACCACGTACACAAAGGGGGAATAACACTCTCTTAGTCGTAGTGGACATGTTTACCAAATCAGCTCATTTCATCCCATTACAAGGTTTACCTACTTCTTCCGTTTTAGCTGGGGTCTTCCTACAAAACATAGTTAGACTTCATGGTCTTCCCGCTACCCTAGTCACGGATAGAGGCTCTCAATTCATATCCAACTTTTGGAAACAGTTATGTAAGTCTCTGAAAATTGAAGTCCACCTCTCATCGAGTCATCACCCCTAGACAGATGGACAAACAGAGCGGGTGAACCAAAGCCTTGAACAGTTCTTGCGATGTCAGTTGCTGCAGGAACGGAAAGAATGGAATGAGTTGATTTGGTTGGCAGAACTGTCATACAACAATAGTCATCATTTTTCAACCCTATTCACTCCCTTTTATGCCACTTATGGGTTTCATCCTAAGGTCCTACCCTTTTCTCCTTTGAGGCCTTGTGCTATCCCTGCTGTACAAGATTTAGTTACACATCTGCAAACTGTGCATTCCACCATCCATGACAACTTAGATAAGGCCAAATCTGATTACAAGAAAGCAGCGGATACACATAGACATACAGGACCCACTTACCAAAAAGATGATAAAGTCTGGCTTTCTACCAAATATCTTGCACTAAAAGGAGCCTGTAAATTTCAGCCTAAGTACATTGGTCCTTTTCCCATTCTCAAAGTCATTAATCCTGTGGCCATGAAGCTGACACTACCACCATCTATGAAGATACACTCTGTATTTCACGTTTCCTTGTTAAAACCAGTCGCACCTGATACCCGCCTTCCAACAATCCCTCTTCCTACAATTGTAGATGATGATGAGGAATACGAGGTGGGCGCCATTATTGATGCTACCTTATTCAGAGGGTCGATAGACAGGAACAGAGAGGGGGTGGCTTGGCCATCATTCACCGGGACTCTATTAAATGCACCATGTTCGAACTTTCGGACATAAAGGGGGCAGAAAGCATGGGTTTCTGCATCCAGATAAATGAGGAAAATACCTTTGCAGGTCCTCTAATTTATCGCCCACCAGGACCACAGAATGATTTTCTGGAAAGCTTTGAGGAAGCACTCAGCAACCTAACTCTCAAATTCGCCAATTTTACAGTACTAGGCGACTTAAATTTCCACCTTGATAAAACTAATGACCCTAACGCAATATGGCTCAGAGATTTAACTAATGTCCTGGGACTCACAATACTGACCAAAGAACCCACACATAAAGCAGGGCATATTTTAGATTGTATCTGCACTAATACCAAAACCTTGACAGTTGAACCCCCCCCGAATTCAAACCTGAACTGACCATTGGTTGGTCCCTTTCAAACTGACTATAAATAAGAAAGGGTCCAAAACAGCCAAGATGAAAATCGATGTCCAGATAAAGAAAGACTGGAAAAAGATAAAGGACACTCCCAATCTGTATCTTATTGCTGAGGATACTAAACCCCCTCTGACTGGAAATACTGAAACAGATTACAACAGTTTCTGTAAATGGGTCACAGAATTCTGTGGACCAGCGGACTCGAATAAAGTGAGCAAAAAGTGGAACAAAAAGTCCGCTCCTTGGTTCACCCTCCCTCTAAAAGAAAAACAAAAAGAGGTCAGAACCTTGGAAAAGAAATGGCGCCGTACTTATGAAAAAAAAGAACTCATTGCCTATAAAACCTCTAGGAGACAATACCATACAATGATTAAAACTGCTAAAAAAGACCACTTTTTGGAAGCCATTAACTCCTCTAACAACAAACAGAAAGAAATCTTTAAAATAGTTGATGACTTTATGAATCCCAAATTTCTTAGACAAGAGATCCCTCCCTCGCTCTCATTATGCAACTCTATAGCCAATTACTTTGAACAGAAAATATTCGACCTTACTAAAGATTTCCTAGACAGTCCAGAGTCCCTCCTTGCTGAAATCATAAATCCAAAGAATGATAAAATTCAGTTAAATAATTTCTCTCCTGTTAGTCTTGAAGAAACCCGTCAGGCTATTCTTTCCAGCAAATCAGGTTCCCCTTTCGATCCCTGCCCTCCTCTGCTGTTACATGCTCTTGTGGACACCGTAAATCCGAGCATTAATGCCATCATTAATTCCTTCCTGGCCACTGCCGCCATCCCATCCGAATGGAAACTAGCCGCTGTCAAACCTCTGCAAAAGAAACCCCTAGCAGACCCCACTACGCTTTCTAACCTCCGCCCTATTTCGCTGCTCCCACTCCTTTTTAAACTTACGGAAGCAGCAGTAAACAAACAACTGACTAGGTATCTGGAGGAGAACGACATCCTACACCCCAACCAAGCAGGCTTCAGAGCCAAACACTCCACGGAGTCAGCACTACTACACACGGTGGAGACACTGAAGACTGCTATGGACCCGGGTAAAAAGGCTGTCCTGGTTCTGCTAGATCTATTGGCGGCCTTTAATACGGTCTCACACCCCGTATTAATTGGCCGCCTAGCAGAATCAGGAATAGCAGGAGTTGCTCTTGAATGGCTGAAAAACTTTCTCAGCCACAGGAAGCAAGTTACGATACTAGGAAGCCACTGCTCAGATGAAAAAGCATTAAAAACAGGGGTACCACAGGGCTCCAGTTTGAGCCCAATACTGTTTAACCTTTATATGACCCCTTTGATAGAGCTCATTACATCTTTCCACATCAACATATCCTATGCTGATGATACTCAGCTCATCCTCGTTTTGGACAACAACACAACTAAGGTACAGTAAAATCTAAGAGATTGTCTTGCCGCAACATTTGACTGGATGAGAAATCACCATCTCAAATGCAATTCGGGCAAGACTGAAATCCTCCCTTTTGGAAACAAAATCTTTTTTCCCCCAAATCTTGGTGGCCTCGAGATGCAGAGTCCCCCCAAAAACCATCACAACGGCCCGTAACCTTGGGATTCGGTTTGATGAGGCTCTGTCATTTAGACAACAAGCAGGCACTGTGGTGGGGTCCTGTTTTAATATAATCAAGGGCCTCAGAAGGTTCTTGGACCTTCTCCCCCTGACAGCCTGAAAGACGGTAGCAGTGGCCCTTATTACTTCTCGTCTGGACTACTGCAATAGTCTTTACGCAGGCTCCAGCAAAGCTGTACTGCACAAACTGCAGATGGTCCAGAATGCCACCGCCGGCCTTGTGCTAAGAAGGCCCAGGAAGTCGTCTGCATCAGCAGCACTCAAGATCTTGCACTGGCTGCCCATCCACAAGAGGGTGCTATTTAAAATCCTATTAATCACTTTCAGGGCCTACCACCAGTCGGGCCCCACCTACCTGTCCAAAAGGTTCGGAAGATATGCGCCCTCTCGCTCACTCAGATCCTCCAACCTAAACCTACTGGTGACTCCCAAATTTAGACTAGCTACGAAAGGAGGAAAATCCCTTGGAGTGCTAGGAGCCAGAGCCTGGAATAAACTCCCACTCCAATTGCGTCAGATCCCATCAGAGAACCTCTATAGGAAGGCTCTAAAAACATGGATTTTTAAAATCACAGATACTTCCTGTTTAGCTCTAGTCTAAAACCCCACCCCCAGAGATACCAGACACTTTTCCCACTGAGACCTCACTGGCTCACTGGTTTTTAATACCTCTTGGACACGAGTGACCAGCGCCAAGATGCTCCGTGGAGTGTAAATCGCGCTTTATAAAAATAAAATTACATTACATTCTAGGAGAGTGCGTGGTTGCCTCCAATACCTGATTCACTGGAAGGGCTATGGCATTGAGGAAAGATCTTGGGAACCAGCAGGTCAAGTGCATGCTCCTCGCTTATTGCGAGCTTTTCACAGGCGATTCCCTCATAAACCAAAACCTGTGGGGGCACTGTGGGAGGGGTGTTCTGTCATGCCTGTCGTGTGCGCGGAGGACCGTGATACACTATAAAACCTTTTTAATTACTTAGAGCGGTATCAGCCTATTGTTGGGGAAACGTGGTTGGCAATGATTGGCAATTGCACGTACAGAGTCTGTAGCGCATGCGCAGTGTTCGCGCATGCGCAGAAGTAAGAGACACGAGACTTAAACCTCCCTGAAGAACCAGGAAGTGCTTCGCGTTAGCTAGCTGTGTCCAGTTCTCGTTCCGGGTCACGGTGAAGGCGTCCGAGGAGCTAGCGGGCCGTTGGGGTTGGCGTTCGTCTTTTCCTGTGTCCGTGATTTCTGTGCCTCATATCGTAAGTCCTGTGAAGCGGCTTGCTTCCGGGCTGTTACTCTGCTTTTCGTTCCTTATACTATTTTTGTTTATCCCGCTTTGTACATATATCGCGGTTTTGCAAAGACGCATGTTTAAGGCTTGCCTGATTTATATGCCACGTTTCGTATATCGCATTCGGAGTGGTGTTTATTTGATTATAACTTTACCTTTGAGGTGAGGTTTGAATATTTTTATACAGCGTTCGGATTCAGAACCTGTGGTGAGTGTTAGGGATAGAGAGATTCCTTCGTTACAGTGGTGGTTGAACATTACTCATATTACTCTCTTGTATTTAGATTTATCTTGTGTTGGACAACACATAGACAGACTGCTATTGATGTTCCAGAATTATCTACCTTCTTTCTGTTTCATTTCCCTCCACTGTCTAGAAGGTGCCATTGCTTTGCTTTTCATCACATACCTTGGGAATTACACGATAAAGGGGGGGTTAGTTTTCACTCTTCTTTTTGTTATCTTTGTATACAGACCCTGTCTCAGAAGATAGAACCTGCTCTGAAACAAAGAAGATTGTGGAGTGTTGTTTCTTTCCCTTCCTATCCTTGTTTTGTTCCCCTGTGTTCCCCCTTGTTACTATTTGGGGTTCAGTGTGTATTCCTGGATCCCGGAAGGTGACGGGGGGAATCAGGGTGCCTAGCAGCGTGAATTCAGGACACTTCCGAGACAAAGGTGCGTGCATGACAATAGTCAGATATATCTGAACAATTCCTGCGAATCCTCAGGAATTGTCCGACACGTAGATTTTCTCTCAATGACCTTGGATGATGGCTAGAAAAGGTCAACAAGGAATTACGTGCCATTGGTTTCCGATAGAGCTTGCTACCAAGTCGTCCTTCCACAGGGAAGATAGTGATGTCTAGAAAGGGCAGTTCATTTTTGCTGTACTCAACAGTAAACCTCAAGTATGGATTCTGATTATTCAGCCATGTTTGGAACTCGATGATAGTGTCTTGAGAGCCCCTCCACACTGCAAAGACATCATCTATATATCGTTTCCACACCAACACCTGATGGAAGAATGGGTTGGTGTGGTTGAGGACACTGTTCTCCTCAAAGAGATGGACGTACAGATTGGCTAATGAGGGAGCAAAAACGCTCCCCATTGAAGTACCCGATATTTGTAGGTAGAGATGATCTTCAAATGCAAAAAAGTTCTCAGTCTGGTGGTTCTATAAATATGGTTTCCCCTTAGACCCCATTCCAACCGTTTTGTTATATACGTTTACAACAACCCCACACTCTTCCGACATAGACTTCATGTACGCTGGTACGAAGTTTGTGCCTTGGTCAGACACTACCTCCTTTGAAAACCCCACATGGGTAAAGATCACCATCAGAACTCTGGCCATCACAGGTGCAGCAACTGGCCCTCAGCGGGATGGCCTCTGGATAGTGGGTGGCATGTTCCAACAAGACCACGACAAACCTGTTGCTTAAGTCTCTCTTGTGGTCCAAGGGTCCAATGATGTTGATGACTACTCTTTCAAAGGGAGTTGTTAATACTTTAAGGCCCTCCTGTCTGTATATCTTAGCATTCGTGAAACCATCTTGTAATCCGGACGCCATTTATATTATAATCAAAACTGCTGCTTGGTTAATTTTGAGAAAACGTTCTTTGGTCAGTTTTGTTTCCCAAGGTTGAGCTTTTCTTTCTGTAATTGCAAGTGTTCTCATTAGTGCATGCCTTTCTTGTTAGAGTCCTTCTCCCACCTGTCTGGTGCGGAGGATAGGCCAGATGACCTTGGGCAGTAGATAGCCTGTGCCCGGCTGCAAAATCAAAACTTATGTTCTGTACCCCCATTGTATTACGACACCTGCTAGTGTTTTTCCATAGTAGGCGGGCCTTTGTGGACTCTGCTTCGTGCATAATATAATTGTATGCTTACGGGGTCCAGTAGCTCGACAGCCATCCTATAAGGCATGTCAGATTGTGCTCCGCTGCTGTGTCATCAATAAATTATCTGGTTTGTATTCTCTACTGTCTGACTGACTCTTCATTTTTAGGAAGGCAGAGAAGGTGGTCGTGAGTGACCAGAGGGACCCTTTTTGGGTCACTTCCTTCAGTTGGCGCCCAAACAGGGACTCTATCGGGTGACCTCGTCCGCGCCCGCAGACGGGTGAGGAGGACAGGGCCGCGTTGGATCCCTGCACGATAGAGTTTTTTACTCGCAGCTGCCCCGCCTGTCCGATCGGCCATTGCCTCTCCCAGTGGTCATTCCGACTGGGGTCCTGAATGGCGAAACCCTTGGATCTGACCATTTGGTCCGAAGAGTCAGCAGTGGAGAATAAACTTGTTTGACCTGAGTGCACCAGGTGAGCTTGTTTGGTTCTTTGTCATCATGACGTTTGTTAAGCGGGTACTTTGGTTGGTTTAGGATAGGATAGGATAAATATTTATCTAGCGCACTAAAACCAGACGGTATCAAGGCGCTGGGCGAGACGGAAGAGAGGCTAGCACCAACTAGCTAAGAGTCAAAGAGCCAGGTCTTTAACATCTTCCTAAAGTACTCTAGTGAATTCACAGTGGTAAAGGGGGGGGCAAAGAGTTCCAGACCTTAGCGGCCCCCACAGAAAATGAGCGGCCACCCCATTTGGACCGAAGAAATCTACCTGGAGTGTACCAATGGAGCAAGGTTTTGAGATGAGATGCGCCTGTACCATGCATAGCTTTGTACACCAAGTTCAAAGCCTTAAAGGTAATACGCTTCCTGATGGGAAGCCAATGCAGGGCACAAATTCCTTCCCTAATGGACTGGTGTTTAGAGATGTAAAGGATAAGCCTAGCCGCAGCATTTTGCACCACCTGAAGCTTATTCGAGAGCCTTTGCTGACATTAAGGTATAATGCATTGCAATAGTCTAACTGAGAGGTCACTAATGCAATGATGATGGGCCGATGTAGCTCAGAGGGAATGTACGTTTGTTAGAAGACAAGGGAACCCTAAAGGCAGCCAAGGACCTAGAGTAACAATTTGTTATATTAAACAGTGGCCCTTGTTAAAGCAAAAAATAGAGAATGAATATAGAACGCAATTGATTCTATAAGGTCTACTCAGCCGGATAGACAGTTTAATATAAATGAATAAGGTTTCTGTCTGAGGACAGTTGCAATATCCAGTAGGATACAGTCCTGTATCCAAAGCAATACATATACAGTGTGACAAGGTGAAAGGGTGACAATTTAAACACATGATATAAAAAAGGAAAACAAAACAAAATGCAAAACACTCAGGCGAAACAGAAGGAAAGCTTGCACTTAAATATACATAATGCGACAAGCTTAATATGGAACCACAGATGTAACACATTGAGGTACAATTATTCGTGTGTACGCTGTTTTGTATGGTCGACAACGTTTCGATCCAATTCATGGGGTAACTGGGATCATCATTAGTACAACAATTACCCAAAGCCTGAGATAACACTATTACGTGAAGATCAACAAGGATAAAGAAATGGAAGAAAAAAGGGGGGGAAAGAAGAACATAAAAGAATTAACAATTACAACCTATTGGTTGTTCGGGTTGTCAGTCATACAATTACGTAACCACACTATTGATGTGAACACCATGAGGCATTGAAGAAGTGCTAGTAAGAAATAGGGCCAACTGTAGCGTGCACAGTGGTAAGAGGGAGGTGAGATAACAAGGTGGGAGCCTGGTGTGACCTAGAGCGTCTTAACTCGTTGAAGGGAAACATGGAACACGGAGGTGGGGGCATGCACGTTGTGCAGCGCAGGCAGAATATTAAATACGGCCACTGCACGTGGCAATGACCTGGTAAAAATGATCACATGCGATGCCCGGCGATGAGGGCGGTGATCGTATAATGAGTACGAAGAATGAATTAGGATGGGCTCTGGAAGACTAGTGAAAAGAATCCTTCACCGCATGCGGTGTCCTTAGCAATGACGATGGGCGGGTAATATTTAATTTACCTAAGAATGTGAAGCAAACGGACTCGGTGATCCAAAAAGGAAAATTAATCGTTCCTGTCCCTGGGGAGGCAGGGTGCTAGGGTAAAATGAAAAGAAAAATTAAAACTTAGCTGGAATCCTTTGTGCTGAAAAGGGGGTAGGGGGCCGAAGAGTAATACCTGATAAAAAAAACAAGGACGGGTCCGTACGGGATGCCGGTGACCTGTTGGGGGAAGAAAAAGTCACGGGAATGTAGCATTTAAAAACTTAAAGGGGAAGAAAAAATAAATAAAAATAAAAATGTGCGGCGTGTAAACCCAAGGACATAGCTTATTGAATCTGTTGGCGGGGGGTCAGGGAACACTCAAATTGTACGGCAGCACTTTCTTCAGAGTTTTAAGAATATAGAAGCAGGTGCTAACTGTGAGGTTCACCTGTGCGTCAAAAGACAGGCCTTCATCAAAAAGACTACCAGATTTTTGGCCATTGTCACAGGAACAGGAAGAGGACCACAGATCGCAGGCCACCAAGCGGCAGAGGAATAAGTTTTAGACAAGCGCTTGCATTTGAACTTTGAATATCTTTTAATATGGTACCATTTTGTTAATTTGTGATCAATGTAATATGTGGAAGCGACCATTGATAAAAGCACAAGTGCATTTTAGTATAATTGTGTGCTGAATGTGTTTCTTTGTGTGATCAGAATGCCTTGTTGTAGTAAGTTGTGTTGTGTGAGGTGTTGTTGTTGTTCTGCTGATGCTCGATTGGAGGGAAGGCAGCCCGCACCAGCGGAGGGTTCTCCAAATTATGATATTTATATCAAATAAGGCCTTGGCCCTATTATGTTTAGTACATTATGGCACAAATATATGAAGGACAATGCTGAATTGAGGTGCCCGTCAACAGGCACATTTGATGAGCAGAAATTGAATTATTTGGAGGAAAAATTGTTTGCTAAACGTAGCAGGCCGTCAATGTTTGATTATCTTCAGGTATGGCGAAAGGAAGCTAAACAGAGACGGCTGAGGGTGGAAAGGGAGGCACGGAGGGAGAGGACACAGACACTGACTCGGACAGCAGTGGAGCATGATAAAGAGAAAGTGGAGAATGGTGTAGAATGTGACTATAGGAGGTTTCGATTGCAATGTGATAAGTCCTATGTTGCTAGGGAGGCGGCAGACATTTTTGTGGAAGAACTATTGGAAGACAGACCTCCCCCTCATGTCCCGCATAGAATATATCCTGTCGCTCCTCAGCCCTTGCCATCTGCCTCTGCCCCCCTGTTTCTGCAGTTTCTGGTATTGATCAAAGTGCTTTGGTTACGGCACCATCAGCTTCCTCTTTGGCTCCGTCCCTGACAGTCGCCGTGACTGCTAGATTTTCTGCCACTCCTGTTGTTACTGCGTCACACTCTCGTTCACAGACAGCTACTACCCAGCCGATAGTGACCTTGATGCCCCCCCTTCGATTACTGTGTTGTCCCCTCTTCTCTATTCTGCCCCCTTGCTAGATGCAGAGACACCGGTGCGTGGCCAGGTCGATGGGGATGGGGCAGTTGCAAAGGAGCGATTGCGGCGGGTTGTCAGGCCCCAACAGAATACTGAATCAATCATCTGTACCTTAATCAGCAAAGGTCATGGCCCAATGCAGAGAGGACAGCCAAGGAACAGGTTTAACTCGGCACTGGAACTCCAAGATGGCCACTGCCTCCGAGTTCTAGCAGCGGTCTAGTGTTCCTACTCACAGGTGCCTCAGAGTTAATGTGAAGCTTGCGCTCGTGGAAAAATGCGAGTAAAAAAACGCCCATAGAAGTTAGGCCCAAGAATAAACTTACGTCGGGTTTTCGTCCGGGCATATCGTCGTAAATCGTCGGAGTAGTTCAGGGAAGTAGTCCGCTCCTGTTATCGAGCAAAAACGGAAGGCTGTCATGTGACGGTTTCTTTGGAGTGTCTCGTCACAGCCTGAGGAGGTTTCAGCAGTTCAACAGCGCCACCTTCACTCAAAGGAACAGAACACAGAGCTAAGTCATTGGAATAGAAAACACTGTATAAAGAAATTGTAATGACTAGTTTTAAAACAAAATTGAGATATAATTGTAAATAAGCATGAATACTTACCAGAGTTGAAAGGCATAAACCTTGACCTGTAAAATACCAAGAAAATGTAAATTTAAAAAGGAATAAACGTAGTCAAGGAAAAGCATAATTATATAGACTAGATAAAAACTTACCTGAGGAGGAAAACTCATAAATCATCTGTGAAATAAAGAGAGATAACACAGTCAAGCATTAGCCAGTACCTTATGGGGAAAAACTAGTGCATTTATGAGGCATGTTACAAGAGAAACTATCTAGAGAAAGAGAGATAATCACCATTGGGAAGTAAAGGGAAATAATAAAAGATAAGTGAGCAGTATAAGATTAGACAAAAGACTAAAAGAGTTTTGTGTTACAGGAGAGTTCTCAAGAGCAGAAAACAGAACAACAGAAGAAAACAATAAATAGAAAAGATAATATAGAGGAGAGGCTCAGTTCCTGGAACTCAGGGAAGGTAGTAGTAGCAAGGAAATAGAAATAGATGCTAGGAACTAGAGTAGAGTAGGTTAACAAATTCTTGTATTATATTGTTTTAGATTTTTCTCTGAAGAACTCGCTCTGCAGAATTGAAGAATTAGAAGAGCTAAAGAGAAAAAGGAGTTACGGGACCCGTCTCTTCTTGATTTGTTCTTTTATCCACTTCCCCCTTCCTCCTTGGAGATATCTCTGTAGTTTGGGTTAACACACACTACTCTCCAGGGTAGCTTTGAGCGGGAGTAGGGAACTAGCATCTTTGTTCCTGCGCAAGCTCTTGGTAAGGCAAATAAAGTCTTGACAGAAATAAGCCTTGGCAGAGTGAAGTGCCCAAGTGGTATTATTGCGCCTGAGCAGAGATGGCAGAAGGAATACATCTACAGACCTTAGGAGCAGTGTTAGAAACCATACAAAAGGAGTTAGTTGCAGTAAGAGAGGAAAACCAAAGTCTTAGGCAGGAAGTAGTGAACTTTAGGAAAGAGCCAGCAGAGTTGACCCAAAGACTATAACAACCATTAGGTTCAGGACGAGCACCTTAAATCCTTCTGTGGAAGACCCAGGTAGAATAACGACACAGGTTATCGATTCCTTATCCCCAGTTATCCCGTTAGCCCCCCAGAGCGTTTTAGCGGGGACCCACAGAAAGCACAGATATTCATCGCACACTGTAGTTTGCATTTCATGTGTCGCCCTTCAATTTTCCCAGACTCGTAGTCTAAAGTGGCCTTTGTTTTGTCGTACTTGAGTGGAGACGCGGCGTCATGGTCAATGCCTCTAGTTTCTCGTGACGATCCAATATTGCAGATTTATGAAAACTTCAAGCAAGAATTCCTTCGAATTTTTGAGACAGAGAATATCCCAAGCTGTAGATAATGAATTTCTTGACTTAAAACAAGGGAATCGAGACATTCAGGGCCGTTTCTACCAGTAGGCAAGACTAGGCGGCCGCCTAGGGCGGCAAATGGTGAGGGCGGCAAAAGGGGGATTTTTAAAAAATTTGATCCTACGAATGTAAAGCTAGGCGGCCGCCTAGTCTTGCCTATTGGTAGAAACGGCCCTGCTTCTGAGGACCCTTCAGGGGCGCAGACTGTCTCTCGCCGGATCCAGTCAGAGAGGGCAACGTGCACTAAATCCCCACCCCGGGCCCTTCATCTCTTTCCAATGCGTGTGAAAAGTGTTGGAATCCCAAACAAGCAGCGACTCGGCCAGTACAAGAGAAGGGGCTGGCAGTGCAGGGAACCTAAACTGTTTTAAGCCGCTCGCCACAGCTTTCCTAAAGACCAAGAGCTCATAGAGAGGGTGTAGTGATAACTGATTTCAGTGCTTTGAAGCGCCCTTATGAGGTCACAGGCACTATACAAATAATATGCAAGGTGAGGCAGGATGGAAGCGGATAGCCCTCTACTTGAAAGGGGGTCATCCTCTGCTACTCCAAGGCATCCCCACTCCGAGGCTGTGCATCTTCAGCACCAGCCACAGACCACCTGCGGGCAGTATGCACACCGTGCCCAGACCTGCACAGAAACTGCAGACCGTGTTTACTCATTTCTCATCACATAATCAAATACCCTTCATATGGTTCCTGTTGGCATAATGCACACCCGAAGATGCAAAATTGCCCAAGGCTGCAATAGCAGTGTCGGTACTCACCTCTTAGCAATTTTCAACACAGCACATGCAACGCACAACAAGAATGGATGTCAACAGACTTACAAATGGAGGGCTGGACCCAAATGTCGCTCATAGTTTTCAATAAAAAAGTAAATTTTGTCTCATTTGACCGTCATAAAAAAATCATATATTTTTTTTCCCGCTCTGTACCTTCTTGAAGACATTGTCGGAAGGTTGAAAAGAGTAACTGCGTGGCGATTGCCTCTTATCCTGTAAGTATCACATATAACCTTTACGCATTTCATTACTTGTAACTGGTTAATGGCTTAACAACTGAATGATTAGAGATGTGCACTTAAGTTGGCTTCACCTTCAACATGCCTTGAACTATTACTATTCTCTTTTGGAATTCTGGGCTGGAATATTGGCAGCTTAGTGAACTTTACGCCGGTTGTCATAATAATAAGCTGTTCGTGCCTAACACAAATGAATGTGTCCTCATGATGTAACACAACTTGTGCTTGTGTAAATCGCTCTGATACCCGATACCTTCGGGTCAAGATCGCTCTATATAAAACTCTGTGAAAAAATAAAGAACTGACCACTAGCCTTGAGTCATGTCCGATACCGTCATCCGGTAGTGACTTTTTAGGCCAACGTCAATGTCCATTGTGGGATTTTTGAGCCAGTGCTAATCTGTTAAAAGTAAGACTACAAATCCCAGAATGCAACGCTCAGGTGGCTGCTAACCCAGGATTGGTTGAAGGTGTTAAACAACATGGAACCACTTGTCGACTATGGTGAAGTGTGCGTTCTGCCTTGCACCGACTCAAATTCTGGTCAGGATTACTCTCATAGTGGTAACATTTACGAGTTTGTCAATAACATCTATTCACAGCGCCAAGAAGCAGTTCATTCTGTGTTGTACTGAAAACTTTATTAACGTCTTGCCATAGCCTCTGATTAGCGCAGATTTGAGCATCATGAACTATAATCTCCCTGACGTGGAAATCCTTTAAGTGTTGTGGTAAGCCTCTATTAAATGGATACAATGGAGATATCTATTTCAGGTGCCTCAGTGAAAAAAGAAAACATGCGTTGGCAAAACCACTAGGTCTGGCCTTGGAGATGGTGCAATTTACTATTTTTGTTGTTTCTGGTTTTGAAAACGAGTTGCACTGACGCCTCTCTGTTATTAAAACACAAGGCTCTATTGGGCATCTGCGTACATAGTTCTGTGAGTGTATGAATAGCGGCTACCGTAACAGTCTGGCCTGGGTCTTTCGTTGAGTTTGTTTGCAGGACTGACTGTTGTGGTCGTGTTTCCTGATTGTAAATGAGAGTAACATAGAAGGGTTCGGCAGTAGAGGGTGTGCCTCTCTAGCCTGGATGACATTGGGAGAGAGTGATGGTAGAAAAACGGAGGGGGCGGCATTTTTCAATTCTTGCCTAGGGCGGCAAAACACATAGAAACGGCCCTGGAGACATTGTGGCATACTTGGCTCAGTTTAATAGGCTGGTAGTGGAGACAGACTGGCCAGAAAATAAACGAGCCACGATTTTCTATAGAGGCCTAAGAGATGAGCTCAAGGATGTGTTGGTGCAAATACCCAATCGACCAACAGAAATCTCGGACTTAGTGGACCTGGTCTTGAAAATTGACTTCCGTCAAGGCGAAAGGAGAGGAGAAAAGAAAAGAGAATTTAAAACAATAGTTCCTAGGTTTGATCGGGCTCGATCAGATGGAAATAGAACTACTGAAGGACAAGTGGGCTCAGAACCAATGCAAATAGGAACAATAAGAGGTCCCTTAACGAAAGAAGAAAAAGAGAAAAGAAGAACAAGTAATCTATGTATGTACTGTGGTTCCAGGGGGCATTTTGTTAGGAGTTGTCCGAAAAAAAAAAAACTTCTTTTAAGGCGAAGGAAACCTAATAGCACCACCAGTAGCAGGAGTTGGACCGGTGGATGCTACTCTAAAATCAACTCCAAAAGAACACCAAGTGGCAAATACTCTACAATCCTCTGCTCTTCACTTGATATTATCCAGCGGTGTCAGTAATGATAGACTCCGGAGCCACTGGAAACTTTTGTGATTTAAAGTTTCCAGCCAAGGTGGGGTTACGAGCAATATTGAAACCTAAGAGTGAGCCAGTCCGAGCAGTGGACGGTACAAACCTATCGTCAGGGCCTATAGTAAGTCACACAGAGCAAGTGCAATTAATCTCTAACGACGGACATGAGGAAGTCATCCAATTTAATTTAATTGATGCACCTCAATTCCAACTTATCTTAGGTCTACCATAGCTAACCGAACATAACCCAACCATCAATTGGAGTTCCGGGACGATAGTAATGGATTCAGAATATTGTAGGGATAATTGTTTTGAAGCTGAAAGAAGAACCGATGAGTGCAATCCAGCCCATCTATATATATATAAAAATGAAAGTATGTCTGTTTGTCCTTTATGCATTACTACACCATTCATCCAATCGCCATGAAACTTTGGGAAGTTGTTGAGTACACTGCCGCAAAGGTTTCTGGCAAAAAAAAAATAATTGTTAAAAGTTTTTGAGTAAACTCCCGCGAAGGTTTCTGGCAAAAAAAAATTGTTAAATATCGGCCCCCCAGGGTCCTCATAATCTTTCCAATACTGAACGTTTACAGTTTACGGTGCGACTCGCTTTTGCAATGACCATCAACAAAGCACAAGGACAATCGATACAAGTGTGTGGACTACATTTGGCGAATCGGTGCTTCTCACATGGACAACTGTATGTGGCCAACTCACGCGTCGGAAAACCTTCTGATTTATTCATGTATGCACCAGACGGAAAAACAAAAAATACCGTGTATACACAAGCACTCGAATAAATAAACAGAATTAAAACAACACTTTAAAATGTTTTCCATATTAAAATGAATAAGTTTCAATAAAAATGACACAATGTAAATTGAATGTTATCATAACAAGTTTCCTTAAATTTCCTTTCTTCTGAGATCGCAGCAACGCGCGACGGGTAAGCTAGTTCCTTATGTATGACTGAAGTATCCATATGTGTCATAAATTCACAGGAAATACCAACAGAATACGAAGATTTTGAAGATGTTTTTAACGAAACTGAGGCAGAACAATTACCGCCTCATTGGGTTTATGATTGTAAGATAGATCTGGAGCCGGGTGTTAACTTGCCTTGCAGTCGGGTTGATGCTCTAACCGAAAAAGAACATCATCACCTGAAGGAATACTTTGCCAAGTACTTGGCGAATGGTTTTATTCGGCCATCACAATCTCCTGTGTCTTTGCCTCTATTTTTCGTGCCTAAGAAGGAGGACGATCTGAGGGCTTGCATTGATTATCATGCAATAAACAAGATCACCAAGAAAAATCGATATCCGCTTCCTCCCATTTGCGTCCTATTAGACCAAGTTAAGGGGGCACAGATATATACCAAATTGGACCTCAGAGGAGCATATCACCTTGTTCGAATGTGTGAAGGGGATGAGGGGAAGACCACCTTCAGAACGAGATTTGGGCTGTTTGAATATCAAGTTATGCCATACGGTCTGTGCAATGCCCTGGCTGCCTTCCAGCACTTCATAAATGACGTCCTTAGTGATTATATTGATCAGTGTGCAATTGTTTACATTGACGATATTCTAACCTATTCTGCTGACAAGAGTAAACATCAGGGACAAGTGAGAGGAGTTTTACAGAAGCTCAGAGAGAACAAGTTGTTCGTAAAACTAGAAAGGTGTGCATTTAATGTTTCACAGGTAGAATTTTTGGGGTTTGTCCTGTCTCCGACTGGAATAAATATTGATGAGCGCAAAATTAAGGCTGTGATCGATTGGAAATCTCTTGAAAGTGTAGAAGAAGTCCAGAGTTTCATTGGATTCGCAAATTTCTACTGAAGGTTTATAAGTGTTTTCTCAAGAAAGATACTTCCTCTTACACGCTTACTTAGGTAAGGTGTTCATTTTGAATGGACAGAAGAATTAGAGAGGGCCTTTAAATCACTAAAGAAAGACTTCACCACCGCCCCAATACTTTTGCATGCAGACACAACCGAACCATTTTTCGTTGAAACAGATGCCTCAGATTTAGCAGTTGGGGGAGTGCTATCACAACGACACAAGTTAACGGGACAATTGCATCCAGTCGCCTACAGATCACGGAAACTAACGCCTGCTTAAGTAAATTATACTATAACACAAAAAGAGCTATTAGCAATCAAAGATGCCTTCAAAGAGTGGCAACACTATCTCATGGGAGCACAGCATCAAGTAACAGTTTTCACGAATCATGGAAATTTGAAGTTCCTGAAATCAGCCAGAACACTAATTCCAAGACAGCTTCGGTGGTCTTTGTATTTTGCAGACTACGACTTCGTGATTACTTTCAGATCAGGAGCCCAGAATGGTAAGGCGGATGCCCTATCAAGATTAGGAACTAGTGACCAAAGGAACCAAACAGCGAACCAAACTATCATTCCGAGTACAAAAATCATTGGGGATACGTTCTCAACTGATCCAAAAGAACAAATACTCAAGATCATGAGCCCAGAAGAAATACAGGATTAGGTAGCAGAAGGCGCAGAAAGAGAAATCTAACAGCAACTACCCTATTTCAAGGGGGCCTTGTATTTGCCCACCAAAGAGTTGTAAGACCAAGCTATGTACGAGAGTCATGATAATCTCTTAGCAGGACATAAAGGGGAGGCAAAGACTGAAGAATTAGTCAAAAGACACTACTGGTGGCCTCATATGACCCAGGACATTGAAAAGTACGTTACGACCTGCGAGGTCTGCGCTCAGGGAAAATCTGAACGGCAAGCTCCTAAGGGGTTGTTACAACCTTTGCCCACACCACCTTTTCCATGGCATACAGTTACACTAGATCTTATAGTGGACCTACCCCTTAGTCACGGTTTCAACACCATTCTAGTCGTTGTGGATGCATGTTAGAAGGGGCGGTCCCGGGGAAGGACAGAATTTGTACCTGACCACCCTGCGACCCACCTCTTCTAGGAAATGCAGCCGAGCACTGGCGAGAGACCCTCCTGGGCAGGGTCTCGTATCTAGGATCGTACGCGCTGAACTAGCACCATTCAACAAAGAGACACCACACCGTAGATTCGGAAGAAGTATTCTTTATCTAGCAATATCAGGACCTTTATGATCCGCAAGATTCGTATGTACAAGTAGAGCAAGGGCTCAAAGAGTCTCGTTAGGGGTGGGGGTAGCGGTACAGTCTTAGGATCTGGGTCAATGAAGGTGCGTATCCGGCGCACAGATCTCAATCCTCGAGCCGGGGGATACAATATGATCTTTGGGGTCCAGCCATACCAGAATAGTCTCTGAGCCGCGACCAAGTCAGCAGGGCTCGGGCAAGGATGTCTGAGGTCTTACGATCGTCAAGGAGCCGCGATTCGATCAGCAGGGCTCAGAGTTCTCAAGGTTGCAAGGGGAGCCGCGACCACGTCAGCAGGGCTCAGATGATTCAGGGCAGAAGTCTGTCTCTGCCAGGTGGAGCCGCGACGATGTCTGCAGGGCTCACCAAGGTTCCAAGGTTCCAGTCGTTTCTTCGATGATGTTCGTTCAGCCGCGACCACGTCAGCAGGGCTCTCGTAGTTCCAGGATTCAATCTCCTGATGTAAATGTGTTGTATTTGTATAGCGCGAACAGTAACCCGTAAGCATCCCGGCGCTTGTACTCCTACCACAAGGGAACCCCTCTTGGCTTTTCCTTGTGAGGTGTCCACTCCTGGGCATCCCATGGTGAAACCAGGCATCCCTTGTGCCTCGGGGGCCATTGTGGAGACTAAGCAAGCTATTGCCCAGAGTTGCAGCGTGGGGCCCATGCTTAGATTCGGCACTGAGGCGAGAATATCCGGTCAGAGGAATTTAAGCCCGATCCCGCCGAGGCGGGAATCGAACCCCGGTCCCTGGCCAGCGTTCTGCATCAAGGTCTGCCGCTCTAACCATTGAGCCACACTTCTGATAGTCCCAGAGCACCCCTTGTTATAGGTCGACTCCTCTTTGATGTCCGGAGTCCTCACAGGCAGGGGTCTTAGCACCTGGGGGTCGCTTGTTGGGGGTTCACTGCCACGCGGCCCTTTGATACTGTCAAGTCGGGGTCTGGAGGGATCCCAGACACACAGCAGGTGTGGAGCCAGCCCTCAGGGAGGCTGCAGGGGCGATCGAAACCCATCTCTCGAGAGGAGGCCAGAGGTGTGACAGAAACTACTCCTCCCTCTCCTGCTCACAGGGAGCTCTCCAACCCCCAGCCAGGCATGGCGCGACTAGGCCTGGGTCGCACTGGGGCCGAGGGCGGCCATCTTAGGTGCAGGGCATGGTCACTGATGGCAGTGTGGCCGATGGAGTTTGGAAGGGCGTCCGGTGTCGGGAAGATAGAGGGAAGGACGGGGGCAACTCAGTGTTCTGTGTGGGACCATGTGTGGAGGGGGTCGGGTAGACTGCGCTAATCAGGGGCCTGGTGTGGGGCACGAGTCAGGGTTGGGTCGCTACGGGTCAG
This sequence comes from Lissotriton vulgaris, assembly GCF_964263255.1. Lineage (NCBI taxonomy): Eukaryota > Metazoa > Chordata > Amphibia > Caudata > Salamandridae > Lissotriton > Lissotriton vulgaris. The sequence continues at coordinate 1,079,159,016 of NC_141694.1, read as the reverse complement.
GGAGGACCACGCCATGAGGCCGGGTCTAACACACGTCCTCCCCAGATGAAGGCTGGAGAGAACTACTCATCCTCTTGGGGGTTCTCTTCGCTGAGGCGGAAGAATCTGGAGAGGCAGTCAGCGTTGGCGTGGTCAGTACCAGGACGATGCTTTACTGTGAAGTCCATCCCCTGGAGGGAGATTGACCATCGCAGCAGTTTGGGGTTCTCTCCTCTCATCTGCAAGAGCCAACGTAAGGGTCGGTGATCTGTTTGGACTCTGAAGTGAGTTCCGGAGAGGTAGGGCCGCAGTTTCTTTAGGGCCCAGACTACGGTGAACGCCTCGCTTTCGATGGTGCTCCATCTTTGCTCTCGGGGCAGTAACCTTCGACTGATGAAGGCTACGGGCTGATCCAGGCCTTTCTCATTGAGCTGGGATAGGACTGCTCCAATGCCATGCTCGGAAGCATCGGTTTGCACCACAAACTCTTTGGAGAAGTCGGGGGCTTGGAGCACGGGGGCAGTACACATGGCTGTTTTCAGGGCGTCGAACGCCTCCTGGCAGGCGGGGGTCCATTGCACCTTCTTGGGCTGCTTTTTGGACATTAGTTCTGTGAGGGGACCTACGAGGCTGCCGTAACTTCTGATGAACCTCCGGTAGTAACCGGTGAGGCCCAGAAAGGCTCGGACCTCGGTTTGGGTGGTGGGTGGTTCCCAGGCCAAGATGGCGTCGATCTTAGGCTGGAGAGGGCAACCTGCCCGCTTCCGACCTGGTGCCCGAGGTAGACCACCGATCCTTGCCCAGTCTGGCATTTGCTGGCTTTCACTGTAAGGCCTGCCTGGCGCAGGGCCATCAACACCCTCCGGAGGTGCCGGAGGTGCTCACTCCATTCGGAACTGAATACCGCAATATTGTCCAGATATGCGGCGCTGAACTCTTCCAGCCCGGCCAGGACTCTATTTACCAGTCTCTGAAAGGGAGCCGGGGCATTTTTCATTCTGAAGGGCATCACTCGGAAGGGATAGTGCCCATCCGGTGTGGAGAAGGCAGACCGCTCCTTGGCTCCTTCTGTGAGCGCAATTTGCCAGTATCCGCAGGTCAAATCGAAGGTGCTGAGGAAATGAGCAGAGCCGAGACGGTCAAGGAGCTCATCTGCGCGGCAATAGGGTGAGCGTCGGCTTGGGTGACTGCATTGAGCCCCCAGTAGTTCACACAGAACCTTAGTTCGGGGGCGACACCAGGGGCAGCTGCTTTCGGGACCAGTACCACCGGGCTGGCCCAGGGACTGTCTGAGGGTTCGATCACCCCCAGAGCTAACATCTTCGAGACTTCGGTCTGGATGCAGGTCCGGACTCGGTCGGGGACACGGTAGGCTCGCTGTCGCACCAGCAGGCTGTCTCCGGTGTCCACGTCATGGACACACCAGTCAGTGACTTTGGGGACAAGAGAGAACAGGTCTGAGAACTGCCTCAAGAGCTGGCGACAGTCCTCGCGTTGCTGGGGCGTGAGGGAGGATGAGAGGTTCACTCCCTCCACGGAGCCATCCTTCTCTTTGGCGCACAGGAGGTCAGGGAGAGGCTCAGTTTCCTCTTCCGCCCCGTCGTCTGTGGCCAGGAGTAAACTCAACTCCGTCCGCACGAAGTGAGGCTTGAGGCGGTTCACGTGAAGGACCCGGAGGGGGTTCTGAGGACTGGACGTCCACCAAGTACGTAACCTGACTCTTTCGCTCTACTACTTTGAAGGGCCCTGTCCATTTGTCTTGGAGGGTGCAAGGTTTCACTGGGGCCATCACCCAGACCTGCTGGCCCGGCTGGAACTCTACCAGAGTGGCATTCTGGTCGTACCAGCGCTTCATTTCTTCCTGGCTCGCCTCGAGGTTGGCCTCGGCCAGCTCTCGGAACTTCCGAGTCTGGTTTCGGAGAGTCAAAATGTACCGGAACACATCCTGGGGTGGGTCTCGGGGTGCCGTCTCCCATCCTTCTTTGACCAAGCTAAGGGGACCTCTGACGGGGTGCCCATACAGTAATTCAAACGGGCTGAACCCCAAGGACTTCTGGGGAACTTCCCGGTAGGTGAACAGGAGGCAGGGGAGAAGGACGTCCCACTTACACCGAAGGGGCTCTTCCAGACCCATGATCATCCCCTACAGAGTCCGGTTGAACCGCTCTACTAGACCATTGCCTTGGGGATGGTAAGTAGTAGTGAATTTGTATGACACGCCACATTGTTGCCACAGGGACATCATGTATTTCGAGATGAAATTCGTGCCTCGGTCGCTCACGATCTCTCGAGGGAAACCTACCCGGGAGAAGATCCACATTAACGCCCGGCCCACCACGGGGGCCGTGACGGTGCGGAGGGGTATGGCCTCAGGGTACCATGTGGCATGGTCCACTAGGACGAGGATAAATCAGTGACCTTGGGCAGTCTTGGGGTCCAGGGGCCCCACAATGTCGTTTCCGACCCGTTCAAAGGGGGCACTGATGACGGGGAAGGGTTGGAGGGGAGCCTTGCGCTTTCCTCAACTTTTACCACTGGCCTGGCACGTGGGGCAGGACTTGCAGTGGGCCTCTACGTGGGCTCGCATCTTCAGCCAATAAAAGTGCGTTACTAAGCGTTGGTAGGTTTTGTCCTGGCCCAAGTGGCCTGTCAGGGGTGCATCATGGGCCAAGCCCAGGAGGAAGTCTCGAAAGCGTAGGGGTACCACCAGCACCCGGGCTGACCCTAACTTTGCAGACTTCTGTTAGCTGTACAGGAGGTTATTCTCCCAATACAGTAAGTGGGTTCCAGATTGGTCGCCCGCGGCTTGGGCTTCGGCCTGCTTCCGGGGCCTGACCAGAGAAGGACAGGTCGCTTGTTCTTGGCAGAACTCCTCTCGGGAGGGGCCCCCTTCGTGGTGCCACTGGGCCAACTCGGGCAGATCACCTAACTCCGTGATCTGTGCGGGGTCGGGATGGATGGGTCCGTCGTCTGTGACGGGCTCTCCTCCTGGGGAGAGATCGTTGGGTTCAGCTTGGTTGGCTCTGTCTTCGTTAACGGGGGTGTGGCTGGGGGGTTCGTCCTCAACTCCCCTGAGGGGGGGTAGTCTGGCCGCCATGGATCGAGTGATGGCGCACACCCACTCAGGTAGGCCCATCATTCCGAGGTGGGTCTTGCGCTCGACTTGTCTCCAGGGGGAACTTTCCAGGTCGTTTCCCAGGAGACAGTCCACAGGTTGTGCGGTTCGGACAGCCACCCGCAATCTGCCGGTCACTCCTCTCCATTCGAACGGTACCAAGGCCACCTTACACAAGCTCTCGGTGTTGTCAGAAGCTATCACAGGGCAAACGACATTGGGGATGATTTGGTCCTCTTTGACTAAGTGACTGAGGACACCAGTGATGCTCGCCACGGTGTCACGAAGGGCCTCCACTCGGTGGCCGTTAACAGTTATGAGCTGGCTGTACTTCTTGGTGTTTGCGGGTAGGGGGGCTCCTGGAATCATGTCTCGATCTCCTAGAGAGACTAGGGCCATGGCCGCAGGTTCCCACTCCTCGGTATCCTCAACCTCCTCCCCTAGGGCTACGTTGGCCATCTGTCGGGCTGGGGGAGCTGTCGTGGTGGATCTCTGGGCCATGGGGCATTGGGGGTCACTGGCGTAATGCCCGAGCTGTTGACAGCGGAAACAGGTGATATTCTCTCGGGCCCTTGTCTACCCGGGGGACCTGTACTGACTGGTGGAGGGGCTGGGAAGCCCGGGGGTTTGTTTCTTGGGGGGCTACGCTGGGGACCTGATGGGAACTCCCTCTGTCTCCCTTGGTTTCCCCCCCCCACTGTATCGGCGGTAGTCTCCTACGGGGCCCCGGGGGACCCGGGTGTTTAACCAGCGATCTGCTTCGACGGCCAGCTTCCTCGGATCTGCAAGCTTGCTGTTGAGCAGATGCTGGCGTAGTTCCACAAAGCAGTTTGTGGACAAGTGTTCCCATGCAAAAAGGTTGGTTAGTTCTTCGAAGGTGGTTACTTTGCTGCCCTTGATCCACCCTTCCAACGCTCGGCTGTAAATGTTTACATATTCCACCCAGGTGGTGCCAGGGATCTTCTTGCAGTCTCGGAACCGCTGGCGATACATCTCAGGAGTGAGGCCGTATCTCGTGAGGGGGGCCTCCTTCATGTGGCTGTAGGAGGTTTGCATGGAGGCCGGTAGGTCAAGGAGGGTGTCTCGCCCCTCGCTCAGGAATCGACCCCACAACCCGGCCCCCCAATCCTTCTGTGGGACTCTGTGGGAGGTCATGGCTACCTCGTAGGCTTTGAACCATTGCTGGATGTCATCAGTCTTGTAGTATTCTTTGACCACATCTTTGGGGATGTGGACTTTCTGCTCTATTGGGGGAGCGGCCTCTCTGTTCCCCGGGGGTCGAGCTTCTTTGCTTCTTGCTTTGAGTTCTATCTCCTTTAAGCTGCGCTCGTGCTCCAGCTGAAGTCTTTTTCCCTCATGCTCTCGTTGCAGCTTCTTCTCCTCTAATTCTCCTTGTATTCGTAGTTGTTCTACCGCTAGCTTCTTCTCTGCTAGCCTTATCTCGCCTTCTATTTTGAGTTTGGACATTTCAAGTTCGTGATTTTGTTTCTTTCTCTGGCTGCTATTTCTTCCAAGGATAGGCCCCCACCCGCTGCGTTGCTTCGCACCTGGGCATTGTTGCTTCTTCCCTGGACGTTCCCGGGCTCGTCCGGCTGTTCTGTCTCTCTGCCGTCTCCTTCGGGTGGGGGAAGAGAGGCTCCGGACTCCACCCAGGCTTCCAGGGCTTTTTGCATGTCCTCTTTGGTATTTAGACCAGTGGTAGATCTTCCGTTGTTTGCAAAATTGTTTCAACTCCTTGTGCGTGTACTCTTCCAACCGCTCTGCACAGAACGTAGTACCCGCATCGTTTTCCGTGGGGCTCATGGTGGTTTCTTCTGCCGTCTTTGCTTGGTAGTGCGTCAGCAGTTTACTGTACGATCTCTAGATTGTGGACTAGGATCCCGTCGCTTGCCACCAATATTAGAAGGGGCGGTCTCGGGGAAGGACAGAATTTGTACCTGACCACCCTGCAACCCACCTCTCCTAGGAAATGCAGCCGAGCACTGGCGAGAGACCCTCCTGGGCAGGGTCTCGTATCTAGGATCGTACGTGCTGAACTAGCACCATTCAACAAAGAGACACCACACCGAAGATTCGGAAAACATATTCTTTATCTAGCAATATCAGGACCTTTATGATCCGCAAGATTTGTATGCACAAGCAGAGCAAGGGCTCAAAGAGTCTCGTTAGGGGTGGGGGTAGCGGGACAGTCTTAGGATCGGGGTCAATGAAGGTGCGTATCCGGCGCACAGCTCTCAATCCTCGAGCCGGGGGACACAATATGATCTTTGGGGTCCAGCCGGACCAGAATAGTCTCTGAGCCGCGACCAAGTCTGCAGGGCTCGGGCAAGGATGTCGGAGGTCTGACGATCGTCAAGGAGCCGTAATTCGATCAGTAGGGCTCAGAGTTCTCAAGGTTGTAAGGGGAGCCGCGACCACATCAGCAGGGCTCAGATGATTCAGGGCAGAAGTCCGTCTCTGCCAGGTGGAGCCGCGACGATGTCTGCAAGGCTCCAAGGTTCCAGTCGTTTCTTCGATGATGTTCATTCAGCCGCGACCACGTCAGCAGGGCTCTCTTAGTTCCAGGATTCAATCTCCTGATAGTCCCAGAGCACCCCTTGTTATAGGTCGACTCCTCTTTGATGTCCGGAGTCCTCGCAGGCAGGGGTCTTAGCACCTGGGGGTCGCTTGTTGGGGTTTCCTGCCACGCGGCCCTTTGATCCTGTCAAGTCGGGGTCTGGAGGGATCCTAGACACACAGCAGGCGTGGAGCCAGCCCTCAGGGAGGCCGGAGGGGTGATCGAAACCCATCTCGAGAGGAGGCCAGAGGTGTGATAGAAACTACTCCTCCCTCTCCTGCTCACAGGGAGCTCTCCAACCCCCAGCCGGGCATGGCGCGACTAGGCCTGGGTCGCGCTGGGGCCAAGGGCGGCCATCTTAGGTGCAGGGCATGGTCACCGATGGCCGCGTGGCCGATGGAGTTTGGAAGGGCGTCCGGTGTCGGGAAGATGGAGGGAAGGACAGGGGCAACTCAGTGTTCTGTGTGGGATCATGTGTGGAGGGGGTCGGGTAGACCGCGATAATCAGGGGCCTGGTGTGGGGCACGGGTCAGGGTTGGGTCGCTACGGGTCAGGGAGGACCACGCCATGAGGCCGGGTCTAACAATGCATTAACTAAGATGGCGCATTTTTTGGCCTTAAAAGGGGTTCCCACAGCAAAACAACTAGCTCATCATTTTAGTACACAAATAGTGAGGGTACATGGAATCTCAAAGGTGATCATCTCAGATAGGGGAACCCAGTTCGTGTCGCATTTTTGGAAGGCCTTTGTGAAAGGACTAGATATAGAAGCTAGATATTCAACTAGTTACCACCCTGAAACTGATGGACATACAGAGAGAGTGAATCAAGAATTAGAACAGTATTTAAGGTTGTTGTTTTTTAAACAAGAAGGTGAATGGTCATGGTCAGACTATTTATGGGCAGCAGAATTTGCAAACAATAACGCTAAAAAAGCTTCTACAGGCTATTCCCCATTTTATCTGAATTATGGCAGACACCCAAATTCCACCATCAGACAAACTGATATATCAGTTCCAGCGGTAAAGGATTTGGTGTTTTATCTAGAACAAGTTCCTCAAACAGCAGTGCAAAACCTAGAACATGCTAAATAGAAGTATAAAATGTACGCAGATAAAAAGAGACAAGAGGACCCTCCCATAGTGAAAGTAGATTGTGAGAAGTTGGCCTGATATATGATGTCTCCAATTCTGGGGGCACCTTGTATGAGTCCAAACAACCCTTATGGTGTCTGGTTGTAAGTCAACCTTATTAGACAAGCTATCCTAATGGTAGAATGGACTAAGCAGCCTTAAAGGCTTAACTTAAGAGGTCGTGTTAAGCGAGCTGTTTTACCAATCACAATCCTGTAATATCAAATCAAAGGACACCACACAAGTTATATATTATAAAAATATATGTATTTATCACTAGAATAATCCTCTATACTCTTTATGAGTCTAGAGGCACAAGCGTTTAAACAAAAGCACAGTTAAACATATGAAAGTTGCACAATTATGGATGAGGCCGGGGGGCCACGCAAACCATATATTAAAAAAGTGGTATAAGAGATACCAATCAAACAGTGGTTAGGCCTAGGGCCTAGGGAATCGCTGGGACCAATTGGGACTAGCAATGCTGAAGTCGGGAAAAGCCCACGGGAATCGGGTGCAGCGCTTAAAGCACACGCATGCACCAATGCAATGTCAATGGTGCATAAAAGTTACAAAGTTACTGTTTAAGGACCCTTCCGACTGACCTAGAAGGACAAAACTTTAGACACATACACTAGAGGTGTGTACCAGTGTAGGAACACCGGCGTTGCTGAGTTACCTCACCCACAGAAAGCGGGTGCACAGGTGCGAATTAGTGTCGGGTTTCGTCACGCAGGTCGATGGTGCCTGAAGATGAAGATGCTGCAGGCGTCGGGAGGAGAAGTGTCCGGTGTGATCCAAGGGTGGATCGAAGATGTAGAGTACCTGAAAGCAGAGGGGACAGAGTCTGGGTCACTCAGCAGTGACCAGGGTGGAACCAGGAAGGAACCAGGCAATGTCGAGCGCAATCAGGTGGTTGTCGAGAAGCTTGTCTCCGCTGCCACGCGGACTCTGGGGCACCGAGGATGTCCAGGAGTGGATCACGAGCTGTACCATGAAGGCTCCCACTGTCGGCGGTGTCGACTTCCGGATTGGAGCAAACAACCCTTGGCAAGAGCAATCCACGCAGGACTGGAAGATCGCTTCTTTCTTGGACTAGCAAAGTCAGAGAGGGTGCTCCTTTTCAGGGGAGCGAGGGCCAGTCCAGAGCAACCGGACTGGCAGTGTAAATTTGAAGGTTCATTGGTACTGGGGCCACAAGCCACGGGCAAGTGGCCGGACCAACGCGTTGAGCCAAAAGTTGCAGAAGGGCCCCACGCAGCACTTGGTGAGTGTAGAGGGGTGAGCTTCGGTGCAGGAGTAGCTCAGGGCTGGGGCTTCTCAAACCCCAATGCACAGCTACAAGGATGCCTCAGGAGCTGCACGGTCAGTGCCTCGTGGTCTTTCGAAGATGGCCGGCCCGCACTTCAGGTCGCCTCCACGGGTCTCAGCTTTGCAGAGACTGTGGATCGGGCTGTTAAAAGGCAGGAACGCTGGATCTTGTCGAACTCTGTTGCTCGAGTTCTGGCGGCAACTGCAACAAAGCAAACATTGAGGTGCTGGATGGTGCCTGTTTGCACAGGGTGGTCACTCCTTGACCACAAGGGAGATTCTTCAGTCTTCTACATCGAGTAAGATGTCGAAGGGTCCAGAGTTTCGTTTCATAAGTTTCAGTCAGGATAATCTGAATGCTTGGGCTTTGCTCCCACTCTTATACCAATCTGGTGGGCTGGATTACCTGCTAGGTCCCTCCTATGGGTGGGACCCAGGAAGGGGGTGGTTACACCCCTTTCCCTTTGTCCAGGGTCGCACTGGGACTGGGGCTGGTGAGCCCCAGAACCGGTTTGACCGGATTATGCAAGGGGAAGCCTTGTGCTCCCCAAGCACTGTCTGGTTTCTTTCAAACCTCCCTGCTACAATCCACTATCTCCTGTCTGGGGTGGTGTGACACCTCCCCACGACAGGAAACCCTTTGTCCAGGCCTCCTCGGCTGAATTTCGGTCAGCAGCAGGAGGTCAGACTCGTGTCTGTGGCAGAAGCGTACATTTTGTGATGCTGAGGCTCTTTTAAAAATCAACCGCGTTTCAGTAAAGTAACATGTCTTATCCCTCTAGAAGGGTGGAATGCTACCCCCGTCGCCAGGACTGGTGAGGGGGTAGTATTCCAAAACCTATGACAACAAACAAAACATGTTTTGATAATGTCAAACCAAAGTTAGCACATAACCGCGATGGATTATAATGCACTTAATAGTATATGGTATGGCATTATCCCAGAACAGCTTAGGGAATTGGTCCCGACAGCTGCAGACAGGCTCAGCTCATGCTAGAGCACCATCTCACATAAAACCAAGCACTCTGCCTCCAGGATTGTTAAGGCCTGCCATAGGAGTGACTTATAGGTATATATGTGTCCAGATATAGGTTTAGATATAGGTATACTATATCTAAGCAAGGAGTGATTATACCATCTTACCCCAGCTGAGTGATCAGCCATTTGTGTCGATTTAAGTACCAGCCATGGCAAAAGATATGCTGCAGCCCCTGGTAGGCCTTGTTGGCACCTATGCCCTGACCACCTATAGTGCCTGGTACAGGGGCTGACAAGGAGTCCAGTTCCAATTGGGTTATGTACCTATAGTACATGTATGTGAATTTAGAGAGAGAACAGCAGGCTGTGGGTCTGATTAGCAGGCCCACAGCCACATTAAGTCGAAAACCAGTGAAGCAAAAAGCAAACATTTGGGGTGACCATAGGATAGCAGACCCTACTCTCCTACACAACCCCCCCCCCCCAAACGCAGGGACATTAAACTTAACCTTGACCAGATAAGTCTTCGTGTTCTAAGTGGAAGTACCTGGAGAGACCATCTGCATTACCATGGTCAGTCCCTGGGCGGTGCTCCACTGTAAAGTCCATCCCCTGTAGGGAAATGGACCACCTGAGCAGTTTGGGATTTTCACCCTTCATCTGATTTAGCCACAAGAGCGGCTTATGGTCTGTCTGAATTAGGAAGGGAGTTCCAAACAAGTATGGCCTCAACTTCTTCAGGGCCCAACCACAGCAAAGGCCTCCCTCTCAATAGCTGACCAACGTTTCTCCCTGGGGGTCAGCCTTCTGCTAATAAAAGCAATGGGCTGGTCTTGACCATCTATATTAAGTTGTGAAAGCACAGCTCCCACCCCCAACTCAGAAGCATTTGTCTGTACAATGAACTGTTTGGAGTAGTCAGGACTCTTCAGGATAGGTGCAGAGCACATGGCCTTCTTCAGGTCATCAAATGCCTTTTGACAGCTAACTGTCCACTGAACCTTTTTTGGCATCTTCTTGGATGTCAAGTCATTTAATGGTGTCACAATGGACCCATAGTTCTTCACAAACTTTCTGTAATACCCAGTCAGGCCCAAGAAGGCTCGGACTTGTGTCTGGGTAGTTGGAGGAGCCCAGTCCTGTATGGTCTGGATCTTGCTCTCCAGTGGTTGAACCTGACCCCCACCTACTAGATGGCCCAGGTACACAACCTTGCTCTGCCCGATCTGGCACTTAGTAGCCTTGATAGTCAGGCCTGCCTTTTGCAGGGCCTCCAGAACCTTCTTCAGGTGGATCAGGTGATCCTCCCAGGTGGAGCTAAAGACAGCAATATCATCTAGATATGCTGCACAAAAGTCATCCAACCCAGCAAGGACTTGATTCACCAACCTTTGGAAGGTGGCAGGTGCATTCTTCAAACCAAAGGGCATCACCACAAACTGATAATGTACATTAGGGATAGAGAATGCTGTTTGGGCTTTAGACTCCTCAGCTAACATGATTTGCCAATAGCCAGCAGTCAAATCAAATGTGCTCAGAAATTTGGCAGAAGCCAACGTATCAATGAGCTCATCTGCCCTTGGAATGGGATGAGCATCTGTCCTTGTGACAGCATTGAGATCTCTGTAGTCCACACAAAACCTCATTTCTCTCTTTCCATCTTTGGTATGGGGTTTTGGCACAAGGACTTCTGGGCTGGCCCATGGGCTCTCTGATGGCTCAATCACTCCAAGTTCAAGCATTTTCTGCACCTCAGCCTTTATACAATCCCTGACATGGTCAGGTTGCCTGTAGATCTTATTCTTCACAGGCAGACTGTCACCAGTGTCCACCTCATGGGTGCAACAGTTAGTTTGACTGGGTGTGAGAGAAAACATATGTCTGTGGGCCTGCAACACCTGTCTGCAGTCCATCTGTTGCTGCTCAGCGAGGCTGCCTGCCAAGGCTACTCCATCAACTGAACCATCATCAGGGTTCTGGGAAAACAGGTCTGGGAGAGGGTCACTCTCTTCCTCCTGTTCCCCATCTGTGGCCATGAGCAGACTCATGTCCTCCCTGTCAACAAATGCTTTCAATCTGTTCACATGGAGCACCCTGTGGGGGCTCCTAGGGGTTCCAACGTCAGCCACATAGGTGACTTCTCCCTTTTTCTCAACAATAGGGTAGGGTCCAGTCCATTTGTCCTGGAGTGCTGCTGGGGCCACTGGCTCCAACACCCACACCTTCTGCCCTGGCTGAAACTCAACCAGAACAGCCTTTTGGTCATGCCAAGCTTTCTGTAATGTTTGACTGGCCTCCAGGTTTTTGGATGCTCTCTCCATGTATTCAGCCATCCTGGAGCGGAGACCAAGTACATAGTCCACAACATCTAGCTTAGGCTTTTTGAGAGGTAACTCCCATCCTTCCTTCACCAAACATAGTGGACCCCTCACAGGGTGGCCAAACAAAAGTTCAAAAGGGCTGTAGCCAACCCCCTTCTGTGGGACCTCTCTGTAAGCAAAGAGCAAGCAGGGTAAAAGGGTGTCCCATTTCCGCCTAAGCTTCCCTGGTAATCCTTTTATCATTCCCTTGAGGGTCTTGTTGAACCTTTCAACAAACCCATTGCACTGTGGGTGATAGGGTGTGATAAACTTGTAGTTTACTCCACACTCCTTCCACATTGCCTTTAAGTATCCAGACATGAAGTTGGTACCTCTGTCTGAAAGAACCTCCTTTGGAAAACTGCAAGAAGGGCCTTTGCCACAACAGGTGCTGTTGTGGTCCTCAGGGGAATTGCCTCTGGATACCTGGTGGCATGATCCACTACCACCAGTATAAATCTGTGCCCAGATGCTGTTTGAGGATCCATGGGACCCACAATGTCTATTCCAACTCTTTCAAAGGGTACCCCCACCACAGGTAGTGGTATCAGGGGGGCCTATGTTGTGCCACCTGACTTACCACTGGCTTGGCAAGTGACACAGGAGCGACAAAACTCCTTGACATTTTCTGACATATGAGGCCAGTGAAAGTGAGGAACAAGCCTGTCCCAAGTCTTATTCTGGCCTAAGTGTCCTGCAAGGGGAATATCATGGGCCAAGGTAAGAAGGAATCCGCTGAATTGCAAAGGTATGACCAACCTCCTGGTGGCACCAGGCTTGGGGTCTCTAGCCTCTGAATAAAGGAGCCCATCATCCCAATACACTCTATGGGTACCTTGAGCATTCCCTGCAACCTCAGCAGCAGCTTGCTGTCTGAGGGGTTCAAGAGAAGGGCAATCTAATTGGGCCTGCCCCAGGTCTGCCCTTGAGGGTCCCCCTGCCCCCAGAAACTCAACCTGATTAGATCAAGTTCCTCAGAGACAGTCTCCTCTTGGGTCTCAGAATCAGCCTCCTGTAAAGTCTGATCCTCAACCTGGGGCAAGTGGGAAGGCACAGCCTTAACCCTCTTGCTCTTCCCCTTGGGTTGTGGTTGGTCTATAGTTTCAAGATCCACCACAGGTTCAGGTAGGCACTTCTTTGCCTGAGTCCTGGTTACAGCAAGGACATGTGCTGAAATCCCTAGCATTTCTGCATGAGTCCTGTACTCCACTTCTGACCAAACTGAGTTTTCCAGATCATTGCCTAACAGACAGTCTACTGGGAGGTCTGCACTCACAACAACTTTCTTTAGGCCATTTACACCTTCCCAGGAGAAGTTCACAACAGCCACACTATGTGTAGTAGTGGCATTGCTTGCATTGGTCACTAGGTAATTCTCACTTAGTACAATCTGTCCAGGGTCCACAAAGTTAGGTGTCACCATAGTGACACTGGCACAAGTGTCCCTGTAGGCCTGAGCCAGTTTCTCATTTATCAAAGGTGTCTGTCTATACTTGCCCAAGTTACTGGGACACACAGTAGTGGGCATCCCTATGTCCACCTCATAGAGCAGAACTGCCTGAGTAGGGATTCTGACTAGGCCATATTCCATCTCAGTACCCAGGGTCAACCCTACTAAACCGTTTGGCTGTGTACTACCACTGCTAACTGTACTAGGGGGTGCAGGTGCTTTAGGAGCTGCAGTGGTAGGGACTGGATTTTTCTTGGTGCATTCACTCCCCCAATGGGAAATGGACTTACAGGTATTGCACCAAGGTTTCTTTGGGCCATCATTCTTCTTCTTGTTACCAGTTTGGGAACCACCCTCCTTATTAGAATTTTGGGGGCGTGAAGAAGACTTCTGGTCTTTTTCTTTATCTTTCTTATCCCCACCCTTCTGGTCTGTTTTCTTCTGGTCACCACCATGGTTCTGGGGTTTCTGCTTAATCCTTGTTCTGACCCATTTGTCCGCCTTCTTTCCCAATTCTTGGGGAGAGGTCGGATTTGAGTCAATAAGGTATTGATGCAACAGCTGGTTCTGACCGTTATTAAGGTTCTGCTCTCTCATTATAAGATTGTAAAATCCTGTATAGTCTGAGACTTTACTTCCCTGCAGCCACCCCTCCAGAGCCTTAGTGGCACAATCACCAAAATCAGTCCAGGCCTGAGTCTGAGCTTTTTGGGTATCTCTCAACAACAACCTGTATTGCTCAGTGGTTAGGCCAAACCCTTCAATAAGAGCACTCTTCAGGACAGAGTAGTTTTTGGCATCCTCAGGTCTAACTGTGAGGAGCCTATCCCTCCCTTTCTCAGAAAAGAGTACCATAAAATTGCAGCCCACTGTTCTTGAGGAACCTGCTGTACCATGCAGGCTCTCTCCAGATCAGTCATCCATTTGTGGATGTCATCCCCTTCCTTGTAGGGGGCTACAATCTTTGTCAGGTTTCTATTATCATAGGCCCTGTCTCTCTCTTTAGGAATATTGCTGCCACCAGTGGAATCTAATCCACACAACTTTTGTTCTCTTGCTAAAGCAAATTTAGCTTGAGCCAGGGCTATCTCTTCCCTCTCTATCTGGAGTTGGACAGCCCTCATTCTGGCCCTATGCTCTTTCCTCTGGGGGGAAGTCATTCCCCTTTGAGATTCCCTTGAGGCACTAGAAATGTGAGAGTCCCTGGAAGGTGATCTCACTCTCCTATTACCTGAAGGAATGATGTTATGGGATCTGGGGAGGTGCTGGCCCTCTCCATTCCCATGTAGGTCCAAGTTGGTCTGGTTAAGCCTGCCAACTAGTACCTGGTTACCCCTCCGATCCTGATCTGACCCTTCCTCCTCTGATTCAGGGTCCTCTTCTTCCTCTTCCACCTCTGGGGTGTCCTCATTCTCAGGGGGTTCTACTCCATCTCCTGAATCTTGGGGAACTGCACTAGCTTTCTCCAAATCATCCTTTTCTAGGACAGCTATCAGGGAAGGAATGGTGGGGTTGTGACCCCTTTTTAGCCCTCTTGCAATGCATAAGGCACTCAAGTCTTTATGGCTAAGTTTGTCATAGCTGAAGGGTGCCTTGGTAAGGTCAACCACCGCATGTAGAGAGCTGGAAGCTTCACCTGTGCCAGACATGACTGCTAGTGAGGTGCAAGTGATGCACTTACCTACACTAAGAGTTTTCCTACTGTACCTTGCTAGTGAGTTGTAGGCAGGGTGTGCTAAGCCCTTTGATCTACAACTACTAAGTTCAGTAGAACTTAAATATGCTAAGCTTTTGTTTATATGTACCTAAGGTACTTGATGTGATCTTCCAATTTGATAAAAAGATTGCAATGGTAAAACAACAGCAAGCTCAAATCCGCACCGCTGCGCACCAATGTGAGAAGTTGGCCTGATATATGATGTCTCCAATTCTGGGGGCACCTTGTATCAGTCCAAACAACCCTTATGGTGTCTGGTTGTAAGTCAACCTTATTAGACAAGCTATCCCAATGGTAGCATGGACTAAGCAGCCTTAAAGGCTTAACTTAAGAGGTCGTGTTAAGCGAGCTGTTTTACCAATCACAATCCTGTAATATCAAATGAAAGGACTCCAAACAAGTTATATATTATAAAAATATATGTATTTATTACTAGAATAATCCTCTATACTCTTCATGAGTCTAGCGGTACAAGCGTTTAAACAAAAGCACAGTTAAACATATGAAAGTTGCACAATTATGGATGAGGCCGGGGGGCCACGCAAACCATATATTACAAAAGTGGTATAAGAGATACCAATCAAACAGTGGTTAGGCCTAGGGCCTAGGGAATCGCTGGGACCAATCGGGACTAGCAATGCTGAAGTCGGGAAAAGCCCACGGGAATCGGGTGCAGCGCTTAAAGCACACGCATGCACCAATGCAATGTCAATGGTGCGTAAAAGTTACAAAGTTACTGTTTAAGGAACCTTCAGACCGACCTAGAAGGATAAAACTTTAGACACATACACTAGAGGTGTGTACCATTGTAGGAACACTGGAGTTGCTGAGTTACCTCACCCACAGGAAGCGGGTGCACAGGTGCGAAGTAGTGTCGGGTTTCGTCACGCAGGTCGATGGTGCCTGAAGATGAAGAGGCTGCAGGCGTCAGGAGGAGAAGTGTCCGGTGTGATCCAAGGGTGGATCGAATATGTAGAGTACCTGAAAGCAGAGGGGACAGAGTCTGGGTCACTCAGCAGTGACCAGGGTGGAACCAGGAAGGAACCAGGCAATGTCGGGCGCAATCAGTTGGTTGTCTAGAAGCTAGTCTATGCTGCCACGTGGACTCTGGGGCACCGAGGATGTCCAGGAGTAGAGCACGAGCTGTCCCACAAAGGCTCTCGCTGTCGGCGGTGTCGGCTTCCGGATTGGAGCAAACAACCCTTGGCAAGAGCAATCCACGCAGGACTGGAAGATCGCTTCTTTCTCGGACAAGCAAAGTCAGAGAGGGTGCTCCTTATCAGGGGAGTGAGTGCCAGTCCAGAACAACCGGACTGGCAGTGTAAATTCGAAGGTTCGTCAGTACTGGGGCCACAAGCCAACGGGCAAGTGACCGGACCAACGCGTTGAGCCAAAGTTGCAGAAGGGCCTCACGCAGCACTCGGTGAGTGTAGAGGGGTGAGCTTCGGTGCAGGAATGGCTCAGGGCTGGAGCTTCTCAAACCCCAATGCACAGCTTCGAGGATGCCTCAGGAGCTGCATGGTCAGCGCCTCATGGTCTTTCCAAGATGCCTGGCCCCACGCTTCAAGTTGCCTCCACGGGTCTCAGCTTTGCAGGGACTGTGGATCGGGTTGTTAAAAGGCAGGAACGCTGGGTCTTGTTGAATTCTGTTGCTCGAGTTCCAGCAGGAACTGCAACAAAGCAAATGTTGAGGTTCTGGATGGTGCCTGTTTGCACAGGATGGTCACTCCTTGACCACAAGGGAGATTCTTCAGTCTTCTACTTCGAGTAGGATGTCAAAGGGTCCAGAGTTTTGTTTCATAAGTTTCGGTCAGGATAATCTGAATGCTTGGGCATTGCTCCCACTCTTATACCAATCTGGTGGGCTGGATTACCTGCTAGGTCCCTCCTATGGGTGGGACCCAGGAAGGTTGTGGTTACACCCCTTTCCCTTTGTCCAGGGTCGCGCTGGGATTGGGGCTGGTGAGCCCCAGAACCGGATTATGCAAGGCGAAGCCTTGTGCTCCCCAGGCACTGTCTGGTTTCTTTCAAACCTCCCTGCTACAATCCACTATCTCCTGTCTGGGGTGGTGTGACACCTCCCCGCGACAGGAAACCCTTTGTCCTGGCCTCCTCCGCTGAGTTTCAGTCAGCAGCAGGAGGTCAGACTCGTGTCTGTGGCAGAGGCGTCCATTTTGTGATGCTGAGGCTCTTTTAAAAATCAACCGCGTTTCAGTAAAGTATCATGTCTTATCCCTCTAGAAGGGTGGAATGCTGCCCACGTCGCCAGGACTGGCGAGGGGATAGTATTTCAAAACGTATGACACCAAACACGACATGTTTTGATAATGTCAAACCAAAGTTAGCACATAACCGCGATGGATTATAATGCACTTAATAGTACATGGTATGGCATTATCCCGGAACAGCTTAGGGAATTGGTCCCGACAGCTGCAGACAGGCTCAGCTCATGCTAGAGCACCATCTCACATAAAACCAAGCACTCTGCCTCCAGGATTGTTAGGGCATGCCATAGGAGTGACTTATAGGTATATATGTGTCCAGATATAGGTTTAGGTATAGGTATACTATATCTAAGCAAGGGGTGATTACACCACCTTACCCCAGCTGAGTGATCAGCCAGTTGTGTCGATTTAAGTACCAGCCAGGGGTGGCAAAAGATATGCTGCAGCCCCTGGTAGGCCTTGTTGGCACCTATGCCCTGAGCACCTATAGTGCATGGTACAGGGGCTGAGAAGGAGTCCAGTTCCAATTGGGTTATGTACCTATAGTACATGTATGTGAATTTAGAGAGAGAACAGCAGGCTGTGGGTCTGATTAGCAGGCCCACAGCCACATTAAGTCGAAAACCAGTGAAGCAAAAAGCAAAAATTTGGGGTGACCATAGGATAGCAGACCCTACTCTCCTACAGAGATAGTGTCTGGTTAAGTACAAAGAACCTTAGACTAAAAGGTAACAGAAAATTTCAACCCAGGTTTATAGGGCCATATCTGGTTGAGGAATAAACGACCCCAGTCACTTATTGATTAAAATTACCCCCTAAGCTGAAAATTCATCCTGTTTTTCATGTTTCCTTGTTAAAAAAAGCATCACCAGAATTGCGTAGAGTCCTGTCTCCAAAACCAATCCTTCTAAAGTCTGGAGTTGAATTTGAGGTAAAGGCAATTTTAGATTCAAAGTTAGTTAGAGGGAAACTGTACTACCTGGTAGACTGGAAAGGTTATGGACCAGAGGAGCAATCATGGGAATTGGAGTTGGATGTTCATGCTCCCAGATTGGTGAAATCTTTTCATCAACGATTCCCTAAGAAACCAAGATTAAGAGGACCTCTTTTGTTAGGGGGTATTGCCAGGCCCCTACAGAATGCTGAATTAATCATATGTACCTTAATCAGCAAAGGTCATGGCCCAATGCAGAGAGAATTCCCAACAGGTATCATGTAGGATCAATTTAAGTAATGTATGCAGTCTGCATTACAAATTAGTAAACAAGGATTCATTGGATTTTTAGACAAAAAGGTGGTATTATTCACCAAATAGGCACAGGGAGAGGTCTTTCACATGGTAATACAGTTTAAACAGCACTGTACAGAACAGATCATGTGACAACCCTTGTTGCACTTGGTGCGTGGTGCTATATACAGTGATAATAGTGAAGGTGCAAGTGCTCAAGTGAACAGCATGATCGGCGCATAGAACCAAGTTGGTGCATCAATAAAGGCCCCGTGAAACAAGTTGTAATCACTTAAAACATGCTTGCATGAATTTGAACAGGAGCACAAAGAGTGACAAGCGTCGTATTGTTTATGCTGTAGAGTCGACGGCGTTTTGATCCCAGTTAGTCGGGATCGTCATCAGGACAGGGTTGTAGATGGATACAGTGCTGTGGGGGAGAGAAGGGCAATTGAGACGAGGAACAGGGGCCGGTTACGGCGAGCGGGGAGGGGGGGGTGGGGGGTGCGGTTGTGGTTGTTTGATAGTGACTAGAGGGGGTGTCAACGGGTTTATAACCTAGGAAAACCTTGGTCGTGAATGATACTTGGCAATTGAGACAGTTGGAAGTGAAGAGCAGGAGAAGTGAATAGGGAGCGCCTGTGAGTGAGAGCGACTAAGGGATTGTCAATGTCGAAAATGGGACATGCTGTGTTATAAGGATTCAGAGTGACTGGAGGTGTGTCCGGTCTCCTGTGAGGCTATAAAACAGGTGATAGATCAAGGACGATCGTGGGTGATGGTGAGAAGTAAAACATAAGTTACAGGGGTGAAGGCAATTGGGGAGCGCAGGACTGCATGGAAACTTACAGTGCACCCAGGCAAGGAGGCGTGGGCGTCTGGGGTCCAGGCGGTCAAAAATGACTCGTGAACTGCAGTGAGGAAAGGGGGAGATAAGGGCGGGGTTAAGTACAATGGTTGGTAGAGACGTCTCATGCGTTTAAAAGGAAGAATTCCAAGGTGTTACCTGATCGTGGAGATAAGTCCGATCAGAGGGCAGGACATGCAGCGCCTAAAGAAAATAAAGGCCGGGTAAACGAGAGCCGTTTCCATATATTTGCACAATGGGACTCTATCAATCGTGCGGGGTCCGAACGTACCTGTATTAATCAGGGCGGCGGTCGGCAATTGGGGCTCTACAGAAGACGAACTGCAGGCAATGAATGCCGGAGCTAACTGGACCCGTTCGGCGTCTCTATCTAAATCAGGAAGACGAGAGCCGGGGGCGGGGTCGAGTCGGCGCGGGAGGCAGGGTAGGGGGCGTGTCAGGGGGTTACCTGGGTAACCCTGGACAAACAGGAAATGACATAGTGTGGGCAGAGGGTGTGTCACGGTGTTGTCGAGGCAACACTGACACGAAGCAAACAACAGGGTTTCCGTGTAGACGGGCTGATGGGCTGAGACTGCGTGGGCGGAAGGTGTGTCAAGATGTTGGCAAATAAACACTATCGTGGACACATCACCAGGGTCTCCGTGGGGGCGGGCTAAGCAGGGTAGGGAGGGCTGGAACTACAGAGGAGAGAAGATGTACTGGGTAAAGCAAGGACATTATTTATATTGGTGCATGTGGTCAGGGCACCTCAGACAAACGAGAAGTACCATAGTTTGAGTGAGGGGAAGCACGAATCTGGTTAGCTAGACCCTCGGGCGGGGGGGGGAGGCAGGGGGGGGCCGGGGGGGGGGGTTTGGTTCCAAGAAGGGAGGTATGGTACAATTTGTGATGTGAGACAAAGATATTAGACAGTAAACATTTCAAATTCCACATTATGTACAAATCTAAACATAGGAGCGGGTCTATTTACAAGGGATTGATGCCCAGATGGGGATTCGGTCTGCCACCAGTCGGTTATTTAACATCATGATAAACTAGATTGGAAGGGTATTGTATACATATGCCAATGGCAGTTCCATATAGTTAGGTCCAACTGGGCATGTGGTCTGAAACCAGAGGGTTATGTACAGGAAGTATTTATATCAGTGGGCGTTCATAAGGCAAAAGCCTTCATACAGTAATGGTGTTTGTCCATTCATCAAGAGTGTTTAACCCATGGTTGACCGAGTCAACTCGTGAAATCCATTTACATTCAGCCCTATTGAGAAGAGTGGTCAGATTACCCCCTCTGATGGGTAGTGTGGGTTTTTCAATGACCAACCATCTTAGGTCTGTGTCTGCGTGTGATTTTTCCAGAAAGTGCATGACCAAAGGAGCAGTGAGAATTTTACAGTTAATTCTACTCTTGTGTTGAATTATCCGTTGTTTGACCATTTGGGTGGTCTGCCCAATGTAGATTAAGTCACATGGGCAGCGGATGGCATAGATGACGTTTTGCGTTTTACAGTTCGAGTGGTGGGAAAGTTGATGGATATGTCCATTGTAGACAAATTCTTTGGTATTAGTAGTTAGCTCACAAACACTACAAGATTGGCATTTAAAATGTCCGATCACTGGGTTCAGGCCCCAGGCAGCTGTTATAGTGTGTTTGTTAGCTTTGGGGATGGGCCAGGTGATTGCATGGACTAGATGGTTAGCGATGTTGTTTCCTCTCTGGTATGAAAATAGAGGTGCATGGAATTGTTCATTGAAGCGCAGTACTGGCCAATTTTTCTTGATTATTTTAGCCACCTTGTTGCTGTCAGGGCTGAAGACAGAAACAAAGGGGATTCTGGTCATTTGTTTTTTGTTGGTGTTGGGCATTAGTAAGTCCTCGCGGTGGTTGTACCAAGCCCGTTTCTTTGCTCTTGTAACCAGGCGTTGCGGGTAGCCTCTATTGACGAGTTTAGTTACCAAGATGTCTGCCTCTCTGAAATAGTCTTTTCGCCACTTGCAATTGCGACGGATTCGCAAAAATTGGCCGAAGGGAAGTCCATCACGCAGGCCTCTTGGGTGATTACTAGAGTAGTGTAGCAGAGTGTTCCGTTCCGTTGGCTTGCGGAAGAGGGAAGTACCCAGGATACCCTCTTCAGCATGGATAGTGATATCCAGGAATGGTAGATCATTGGACTTGGACTCACTGGTAAATTTGAGGTGTTCCTGTGACGTATTGAGCCAATCAATGAAGGGTTGGAGAGTGTCAGCTGGGCCATTCCAGATCAATAAAATGTCATCTATGTAACGATGCCATAGATGGATGTTGGGCCGATGTGGGTTGATGGGATTTAGGATCAACGATTTCTCCATATTGTGTACAAAAAGGATCGCAAAATTGGGGGCGAAACAAGCGCCCATGGAGACTCCCTTGATTTGTAGGTAATACATGTTTTTGTACATGAAATAGTTGTTTTGCAGGGCCACACGTAGAAGGTCCATGATAAACTCAGTGGGGATCTTGGTGGGTTGAGGTCTGGCGAGTAAAAGATTTTTAATTACTTCGAGACCCTCATGGTGGGGGATGTTGGTATAAAGGGACTCGATGTCCAAACTTGCCATTAATTGGGTTTCTAGGTCAAAAGGCTGGTCTTCTATGGTATTAATCAGGTCCATCGTATCGCGTATGTAGGTATCGGTTGCAGGTACAAATTCTTTGATGATGGCATCCAGATATTTCCCAAGGGGTTCCAGTATGGATCCACAACCTGACACAATAGGTCGTCCAGGTGGATTTCTTGTGTCTTTATGTATTTTGGGAAGGACGTATAGAACAGGTGTTCTAGGATGCGGATTGTTCAAATACTCGAATTCCTTCTTGGTTATAATATTGTTGTCTTTTGCTGCTGTGGTAATTGAAAGGATCTTTTGTCTGATGTCCGTCAAGGGATCTTTAGAGAGAATGCGGTAATGTTCCGCGTTGGTGAGTTGACGTTCAACCTCTTTATCATATTGTGTATTGTTTAAGACCACAATCCCTCCACCCTTGTCAGCGGGTTTGATGACAATATCAGAGTTATTTTGAAGGGAGTTGAGGGCTTCTTTTTCAATCAAGGGAAGGTTGTAGGGGATGAAGCGTGGTATGGTTTTAAGATCCATTACTTCCTTCATGACCAGTCGTTCGAATGCCAATATTTCTGGTGTCATTTGGTTCGAGGGGGGATTGAAAGTAGAAGGTAACCGGAATGGAGAGATTTGGTCCATTCTGGAATCCGGTTTATCAGCAAAAAAATTTTTTAGACGGATTCTTCTAAAGAATTTTAGAAGATTGGCTTGTAGCTCCAGGAAGTTCGTCCTAACCGTCGGTACGAATGAAAGACCTCGAGATAGAAGACTGGTTTCCTCTGGAGTAAGGATGTGGTCGGGCAGATTAAAAATGGGGATAATCATGTCCTTGGCGGTTATATCCTGGGTGTTAATTATTGTGGTTGACCCCACTGGTAGTAACAATTGCGGGTTTGACGGTAGCCTGGGGCCTGAGGCTGGTACTGTTTGGCCCTGGTTTGGCGGGTTTGTGGCGGTGGTTGTTGGCCGCCTCCTCGGCCTCGTCCTAAAAAACCGGGTGGTAGAAGTGGTTGAGGTCCAGAGGATTGGGCGTCATTGTCGTCCGCAGAGCTGTTGGAGGAAACAGAGAACGTGACGCGTTGATTGTTTCTGAAACGTCCCCAATTCTGTGTTCTTGGAGGGTTCTGTTGGGTGTTGTAGAATTCCTCGTTTAGATAGGGGTATGTATTCTCCACTTTGTAATTTTTGATGTCTTTTTCTATTTTGTTGACCTTCTTGTTGGTTTCAAAGGAATTAAAAGTGGCAATGGTACTATTAATTTTGTCGAGGAGGCTTTTGCATCGGTGAGGGTGGTGTCCGCCTGGATAAGTTTTTCTAACTCATCAATTTCTTGTAGTTCCAGTCGGCTATGTTCTATCGCTGTATCTATCCCCAGGACCATCCAATGGCGAGAACAGGTGGTCGCTAGATGGCTAAAGCTGGTTCTGAATTTGGGGTCCTGTGTAAAGATAGCCGGGGTGTTACGGATTTGAAGCCCTAGGGGGATGACGCCTGAGCGTAGGTAGTCCGTTAGCATTCGCGCATGCAGATCGGTCCTGATTTGTTTCTTCTTCAGCTTTTCAAGTTTGTCCAGGAGGACACGAGAGGTGTTAGGGGCAGTGGATGTAGTCGCAGACTGGGGCGTTCCCGACAATAATGAGGGACCGGTCAGTCGTGACTGGATATATTCTTCCGAATATGTAAGGGACTCCTTGGACATCGTGTGTAGGCCGAAGGGTAGTACACAGATGAATACCTTTTTGGCTGAGGTATATTAAGTGAGGTACACTGTGGTACAGCTCTCGCAGCTAAGCAGCTGCTCGTAATCAGTATAAGAAAAATAGGAGAAAACCCATAGACCACGTTGGGATGGGTGTGTAGAATAAATAGAAACAATTCCCAACAGGTATCATGTAGGATCAATTTAAGTAATGTATGCAGTCTGCATTACAAATTAGTAAACAAGGAGTCATTGGATTTTTAGACAAAAGGTAGTATTATTCACCAAATAGGCACAGGGAGAGGTCTTTCACTTGGTAATACAGTTTAAACAGCACTGTACAGAACAGATCATGTGACAACCCTTTTGGCACTTGGTGCGTGGTGCTATATACAGTGATAATAGTGAAGGTGCAAGTGCTCAAGTGAACAGCATGATCGGCGCATAGAACCAAGTTGGTGCATCAATAAAGGCCCCGTGAAACAAGTTGTAATCACTTAAAACATGTTTGCATAAATTTGAACAGGAGCACAAAGAGTGACATGCGTCGTATTGTTTATGCTGTAGAGTCGACCGTGAGGGTCTCGAAGTAATTAAAAATCTTTTACTCGCCAGACCTCAACCCACCAAGATCCCCACTGAGTTTATCATGGACCTTCTACGTGTGGCCCTGCAAAACAACTATTTCATGTACAAAAACATGTATTACCTACAAATCAAGGGAGTCTCCATGGGCGCTTGTTTCGCCCCCAATTTTGCGATCCTTTTTGTACACAATATGGAGAAATCGTTGATCCTAAATCCCATCAACCCACATCGGTCCGAACTTCCATCTATGGCGTCGTTACATAGATGACATTTTATTGATCTGGAATGGCCCAGCTGACACTCTCCAACCCTTCATTGATTGGCTCAATACGTCACAGGAACACCTCAAATTTACCAATGAGTCCAAGTCCAATGATCTACCATTCCTGGATATCACTATCCATGCTGAAGAGGGTATCCTGGATACCTCCCTCTTCCGCAAGCCAACGGAATGGAACACTCTGCTACACTACTCTAGTAATGACCCAAGAGGCCTGCGTGATGGACTTCCCTTCGGCCAATTTTTGCAAATCCGTCGCAATTGCAAGTGGCGAAAAGACTATTTCAGAGAGGCAGACATCTTGGTAACTAAACTCGTCAATAGAGGCTACCCGCGACGCCTGGTTACAAGAGCAAAGAAACGGGCTTGGTACAACCACCGCGAGGACTTACTAATGCCCAACACCAACAAAAAACAAATGACCAGAATCCCCTTTGTTTCTGTCTTCAGCCCTGACAGCAACAAGGTGGCTAAAATAATCAAGAAAAATTGGCCAGTACTGCGCTTCAATGAACAATTCCATGCACCACCTCTATTTTCATACCAGAGAGGAAACAACATCGCTAACCATCTAGTCCATGCAATCACCTGGCCCATCCCCACAGCTAACAAACACACTATAACAGCTGCCTGGGGCCTGAACCCAGTGATCGGACATTTTAAATGCCAATCTTGTAGTGTTTGTGAGCTAACTACTAATACCAAAGAATTTGTCTACAATGGACATATCCATCAACTTTCCCACCACTCGAACTGTAAAACGCAAAACGTCATCTATGCCATCCGCTGCCCATGTGACTTAATCTACATTGGGCAGACCACCCAAATGGTCAAACAACGGATAATTCAACACAAGAGTAGAATTAACTGTAAAATTCTCACTGCTCCTTTGGTCATGCCCTTTCTGGAAAAATCACACGCAGACACAGACCTAAGATGGTTGGTCATTGAAAAACCCACACTACCCATCAGAGGGGATAATCTGACCACTCTTCTCAATAGGGCTGAATGTAAATGGATTTCACGAGTTGACTCGGTCAACCATGGGTTAAACACTCTTGATGAATGGACAAACACCATTACTGTATGAAGGCTTTTGCCTTATGAACACCCACTGATATAAATACTTCCTGTACATAACCCTCTGGTTTCAGACCACATGCCCAGTTGGACCTAACTATATGGAACTGCCATTGGCATATGTATACAATACCCTTCCAATCTAGTTTATCATGATGTTAAATAACCGACTGGTGGCAGACCGAATCCCCATCTGGGCATCAATCCCTTGTAAATAGACCCGCTCCTATGTTTAGATTTGTACATAATGTGGAATTTGAAATGTTTACTGTCTAATATCTTTGTCTCACATCACAAATTGTACCATACCTCCCTTCTTGGAACCAAACCCCCCCCCCCCGGCCCCCCCCTGCCCCCTCCCCCGCCCCCGAGGGTCTAGCTAACCAGATTCGTGCTTCCCCTCACTCAAACTATGGTACTTCTCGTTTGTCTGAGGTGCCCTGACCACATGCACCAATATAAATAATGTCCTTGCTTTACCCAGTACATCTTCTCTCCTCTGTAGTTCCAGCCCTCCCTACCCTGCTTAGCCCGCCCCCACGGAGACCCTGGCGATGTGTCCACGATAGTGTTTATTTGCCAACATCTTGACACACCTTCCGCCCACGCAGTCTCAGCCCATCAGCCCGTCTACACGGAAACCCTGTTGTTTGCTTCGTGTCAGTGTTGCCTCGACAACACCGTGACACACCCTCTGCCCACACTATGTCATTTCCTGTTTGTCCAGGGTTACCCAGGTAACCCCCTGACACGCCCCCTACCCTGCCTCCCGCGCCGACTCGACCCCGTCCCCGGCTCTCGTCTTCCTGATTTAGATAGAGACGCCGAACGGGTCCAGTTAGCTCCGGCATTCATTGCCTGCAGTTCGTCTTCTGTAGAGCCCCAATTGCCGACCGCCGCCCTGAATAATACAGGTACGTTCGGACCCCGCACGCTTGATAGAGTCCCATTGTGCAAATATACGGAAACGGCTCTCGTTTACCCGGCCTTTATTTTCTTTAGGCGCTGCATGTCCTGCCCTCTGATCGGACTTATCTCCACGATCAGGTAACACCTTGGAATTCTTCCTTTTAAACGCATGAGACGTCTCTACCAACCATTGTACTTAACCCCGCCCTTATCTCCCCCTTTCCTCACTGCAGTTCACGAGTCATTTTTGACCGCCTGGACCCCAGACGCCCACGCCTCCTTGCCTGGGTGCACTGTAAGTTTCCATGCAGTCCTGCGCTCCCCAATTGCCTTCACCCCCGTAACTTATGTTTTACTTCTCACCATCACCCACGATCGTCCTTGATCTATCACCTGTTTTATAGCCTCACAGGAGACCGGACACACCTCCAGTCACTCTGAATCCTTATAACACAGCATGTCCCATTTTCGACATTGACAATCCCTTAGTCGCTCTCACTCACAGGCACTCCCTATTCACTTCTCCTGCTCTTCACTTCCAACTGTCTCAATTGCCAAGTATCATTCACGACCAAGGTTTTCCTAGGTTATAAACCTGTTGACACCCCCTCTAGTCACTATCAACAACCACAACCGCACCCCCCACCCCCCAACCCCCTCCCCGCCCCCCCCCACCGCCCCTCCCCGCTCGCCGTAACCGGCCCCTGTTCCTCGTCTCAATTGCCCTTCTATCCCCCACAGCACTGTATCCATCTACAACCCTGTCCTGATGACGATCCCGACTAACTGGGATCGAAACGCCGTCGACTCTACAGCATAAACAATACGACGCATGTCACTCTTTGTGCTCCTGTTCAAATTTATGCAAACATGTTTTAAGTGATTACAACTTGTTTCACGGGGCCTTTATTGATGCACCAACTTGGTTCTATGCGCCGATCATGCTGTTCACTTGAGCACTTGCACCTTGACTATTATCACTGTATATAGCACCACGCACCAAGTGCCACAAGGGTTGTCACATGATCTGTTCTGTACAGTGCTGTTTAAACTGTATTACCATGTGAAAGACCTCTCCCTGTGCCTATTTGGTGAATAATACCACCTTTTGTCTAAAAATCCAATGACTCCTTGTTTACTAATTTGTAATGCAGACTGCATACATTACTTAAATTGATCCTACATGATACCTGTTGGGAATTGTTTCTATTTATAACACACACATCCCAACGTGGTCTATGGGTTTTCTCCTGTTTTTCTTATACCAATGCAGAGAGGACAGCCAAGGAGTAATGGCTGGACAGGTTTAACTCGACACTGGAACTCCAAGATGGCCCCCGCCTCCGAGTTCTAGCGGCTTTCTAGTGTTCCTACCCACAGATGCCTCGGAGCTCGTGGAAAAATGCGGACTTCACAGATGAAGATTCTAAGGAAACATTGAGTGAAAAACGCCCATAGAAGTTAGGCCCAAGAACAAACGTACGTCGGGTTTTCGGCCGGGCATATCGTCGTATTAGTTGGAGTAGTACAGGTAAGTAGTCCGCTCCTGTTATCGAGCAAAAACCGAAGGCTGTCATGTGACGGTTTCTTTGGAGCATCTCGTCACAGCCTGAGGAGGTTTCAGTAGTTCAACAGAGCCACCTTCACTCGAAGGAACAAAACACAGAGCTATGTCATTGGAATAGAAAACACTGTATAAAGAAATTGTAATGACTAGTTTTAAAACAAAATTGAGATATAATTGTAAATAAGCATGAATACTTACCAAAGTTGAAAGGCATAAACCTTGACCTGTAAAATACCAAGAAATTGTAAATTAAAAAGGAATAAATGAAGTCAAGGAAAAGCATAATTATCCCCTTAAGCGCTGCCATCGGCCAACGGTCGTCGCGAGCACTACCTTGCCAGTGCTGCGCACGACCGTTGGCTGACGGGCCAGCGCTCGTTATTCGAACGTTCAGCACTGGGTGCTGAACGTTCGACGCAGCTAAGAGGTTAACTAGACTAGATAAAAACTTACCTGAGGAGGAAAAATCGTAAATCATCTGTGAAATAAAGAGAGATAACACAGTCAAGCATTAGCCAGTACCTTATGGTGAAAAACTAGTGCATTTATGAGGCATGGTACAAGAGAAACTATCTAGAGAAAGAGAGATAATCACCATTGAGAAGTAAGTAAAGGGAAAACATAAAAGATAAGTGAGCAGTATAAGATTATACAAAAGGCTAAAAGAGTTTTGTGTTACAGGAGAGTTCTCAAGAGCATTAAACAGAACAACGGAAGAAAACAATAAATAGAAAAGATAATATAGAGGTGAGGCCCAGTTCCTGGAACTCAGGGTAGGTAGAAGTAGCAGGTAAATACAAATAGATGCTAGGAACTAGAGTAGAGTAGGTTAACAAAGTCTTGTATTATATTTTTTAGATTTTTCTCTGAAGAACTCGCTCTGCAGAATTGAAGAATTAGAAGAGCTAAAGAGAAAAAGGAGTTACGGGACCAGTCTCTTCTTGATTAGTAATTTTATCCACTTCCCCCCTTCCCCCTTGGAGATATCTCTGGAGTTTGGGTTAGCACACACTACTCTCCAGGGTAGCTTTGAGAGGGAGTAGGGAACTAGCATCTTTGTTCCTGCGCAAGCTCTTGGTAAGGCAAATAAAGTCTTGACAGAAATAAAACCTTGACATGGGTGTTGATTCGATCTGATGTGGGAGATATGGAGAAAAGGATGGTGGCCAATCAGGCTGCCCAGTGGGCCAGTAATCCTATTTATGGCGTTGAAGATGTATGGAGTGTGTTAAAGGACTGAGCCGTTTGTCCAGCAGCATACCCTCAAGCACATGTTGGCTACTTTGATTGGACTATAGGGAACAGTGTTTCAAAGATGTTGCACCTTAGGCTGTTTATGATATTAGAGACCAAGTGTAAGCCACGGGCATGACTCCCAATGAGATTTTTGCCAGTGTTACCACATTGATGGATATCGAGGTAGATTGCATCAGAAATGTCCGATGACAATATCTCTGTTCCCGATGAGGGAAGTTCACCCCATTTTCCACCCGGAGATACCGGAGCTACATGATCAGCATGATCAGGTAACTAGGCAATAAATAGAGGCCTGATTTCAAGAACAATGGGTTTATACTCCATGGAAGACAAGTGAAGTCCTCTCAATTAAGGCTCAGTTACCTGAAAAAATCCTACTGCGTACTATAAAGAATTGACAGAGGCTGCTGCATCAACTTTAATGATGTTGGCAGATATTGAAATGTTTTTGGGCTTATTGGTGCCAGTGGATATCTGGCGACAGGTGCCATAGAATTAGGTGGTACTTGGGACGAGATTAGGACGTGGGATAAGGAGAGGAAGCCTGGGGAAAAGGCCAAGGCTGAGATATTGGCCTTCACAGACCACATTATTACATATATGCACTCTCTTATCCCACCAGGGAGGTGGACTGGGATAAGCTGGCCGCATATCATCAGGAGAAGGATGAAAATGTGTCTGATTCTTTTCTCAGTTCAAAGGTGTGTTCTTGGCTTTTAGTGACCAGGATTTGTCTTTGGAAGGTGGTATCCAAATATTTGTCAACAGGTTTGTCACAAATTTGCTCCAAAAGATTGCAACCCGGTTGCAGGCTGCTGAGAGTATGTGGACTACCTCTACCCCTTAGGTTATATTGAGTATGGCTCAGTATTATGAGCATAGAGAGAACAAGGAGAAAGAAAAGGTAAAAAAGAAGATGAAGGAGCTGAAGATGAAGGTATTGATGGAGCACGCCTCCAGGGGGCAGGGACAGGGTCGAGGTATTGGACCAGCCAGGCAGCTTCCACGTACGAGCCGAAATGCTGTACCTGTGGGCTCAAATCAATGTGCGTATTGCAAGGAGGAAGGGCACTGCCGCAGGTTGTGGCTCCTAGAGGATGGGGGATAGAGGGCGAGGCCAGGGAGCATGCAGACAGGGTGTAGATCTGGCTGCTGGGACATCACTGCGCCGTTCCGATCAAAATTATTTTGATGACGTTCGGGAACGACAGTATTATCATGATGATTATGATTTGTATGAGGTGACAGGGATGTCTTACAGCCAGGACAGCCAGGGACAGGTTGAGGGACCAGTTCCAATATCAGTAGATCAACATGGACCTTATATTAGTGTGGATTGCAGGGCTCGGAATAAATAACATTTTGGTGGATACAGGAGCCATGAATAGTTCTCTTTCGAGGTCACTGGTCCCTGGGGCAGCCCTCTCTGGCCATAACAATGTTTTGGTTGTTTTTTCTGGTATGCCGGTAATAAGCCCCACCTCCAAACATCTTGCTTTGACTACAGGCCCTTTCACCATTGATTCACTGTTTTTATTAACATCAAATTGTGGAGAGAACTTGTTGGGGTTAGATCTGTTGAAGAAGTTACATGCTACTATTTACTGTTCTCCAAATGGTGTCTATATGACATTGGGACCGAGTGTGGTTAGTACTTCGCAATGTTTGTGTAAAGATGCCCCCCCTTCTAGTTGAGTTTAAGGATGTCCCATCTACATTGTGGGCCACAAGTGACACAGATGTAGGACTTTTGCAGACACCTCCACTTTCTATTCAAGTTAAAGAAAATGCCATATTGCCCTGTAACCCTCAGTGTAAAATTTTGCACGCAGAGCAGGCATTGTTGTGCATAATACACGATCTGATCCAGTCAGTATTTATAGAGGAGACAGCGACAAATGTGTGTAATAGTCCCATCCTTCCTGTTCTCAAGAGGCCACCCTGGGTTCCTCTGATGATGTTGCTGATGTTTATTATTTTGTGATTGATCTGGGCGAAGTTAATAAAAAGTGGTCCCTCAGTTTCCCGTTGTTCCTGACATTACTGCTCTTCTGACTATGATTCCTTCTTCTGCTAAATTCTTTTCTGTCATTGATTTGAAGAATGCCTTCTTTAGTATCCCTGTTCATCCAAATAGCAGACCCCTTTTCGGGTTATCCTTGGCAGGTCATAGTTTCAGAATGTGTTGAGTTCCTCAGGGGTACACTGAGAGTCCTGGAAATATAGCCGGGCTTTGAATGGTCAAGTGGACTCTCACCTTTCCCCCTGGTAATGTATTATTACAGTATGTGGACAATTTTTTGATTCCGTCCGATACTGAGGAAGGATGTAAAGAAGATACCGTAAAATTGTTACTGCATTTGGCTCAATATCGACACAAAGTGTCCCTTTCCAAATTTCAATATTGTCGACGGGAGGTCACCTATTTAGGTCACCTACTGTCGAAGGAAGGTGGTAAACTAACTCCTGAGTGTATTAATGCTGTAGTTAACATGGCTGTTCTAAAGACCCAAAGGGATGTACGAGCCTTCATTGGTATCACTTCTTATTGTCGTCATTGGATACCGAACTTTGCTTTACTAACAAAGCCATTGCTATTTCTAATAACTAAAGATGTGCATGAACCTTTGCCTTGGACGCGTGAATGTCAGCGAGCTTTTGAGCAATTGAAGGTTGTGCTTTGCTCGGCTTCTGTGCTTGGCACACTGGATTACAACAAGCCGTTTGTGTTATATGTACAGGGGATTGGTGTCGTTACAACACAGGCTATTACAACGCCTGCTGTTACAACGCGGTTTTTACATCGCATACCACTACAACGCATAGTGCTTTTAAGCGCTGGATAGTGATTTATTTAATTTACTATTCCAACTCCAGTCCCCGTGGATAGTAGGGAAGGTGTTGGATAGTAAATTAAATATATTCCCTATCCTAGAGCGCCCCCCAGCGCAATGCGTTGTAATGGTTTGCGTTGTAATGGTTGCGCTGTAATGGTAGTGTGTTGTAATAAATGCGTTGTAAGTGATGTTTCCCATGTACAGGAGTCGGCCGGTTGTGCTCTTTCTGTCTTAACACAGGCTTTGGAGGTAAGCAGAGGCCGCATATGTACTTTTCTGCTGTGCTTGATCCCTACACGAAAGCCCGCCAGAGCTCTTTAAGAGCGACCGTGGATGTGGTTGTTTCGATTTGTCAATCGGCAGGGCTTGTTCTTGATTCTGATCTCACAGTTATGGTACCTCATGCTGTGGATACGCTTTTGAACAGACCAAAGACACAGCACCTTGCCAGTGCACGTCTGACTGGCTATCAGCTAACACTTTTTGCACCACACATTATGATTAAAAGATGTGCCTCTGAACCCTGCCACGTTACTACCCCTCCCTTCGGAGAGTGAGGAAATAGACATACATGATTGTATGTTTCAGACGGAAGAGGAGACGAACGGATGGGTAGACCTGACTGATGTTCCCTTATCTGACCCCTAAGGGGAACTATATGTTGATGGTTCTTGTTTTAAATTACCAGATGGCACCACAACTGCTGCTTATGTAATCACAACACTGCAAACGACAGTTGAGACATCACAAGGTCCCTATCAGTCAGACCAAGCTGCAGAGCTGGTAGCTCGAATTGGAGCCTGCGAGTTGAGTCAGGGATTGGTGGTCAATATTTATACTGACAGCCAGTATGCTTTTGGAGTCGCTCATAATTTTCAGCGGCTATGGGCTGAGAGAGGATTTCTCACTTCCCATGGTTCGAAGATTCAGCATGGCCTTTGATAACTAGACTTTTATCAGCTTTAACCCTGCGTAAGAAACTTGCAAAAGTGAAGTGCAGCACTCACAAAGCAATTACTGATGATGTGAAGTGGGGAAATGCTTTTGCAGATCAAATAGCTAAGGAGACGGCCCGATCTAAGATGAAAAATATGTTTGTAGCAGGTCCTGCTAGATGGGTGCCAGAAGTTACTGTGCCTGAGGACACTCTAGATAATGTGAAGAAAATACAGAGTGAGATGACGGTTGAGGAATTAGCAATATGGCGGGAAAGTACAGCGCAATTGGATGATGATTGGTGCTGGATCGATAAGCCAGGAAGCAGAGATGGATGCTGCCAGATGCATATGTTCTTCCTGTAGTCACTATGGCTCATGGACCAGCTCACATTAGTGCTAGGGGTATCTGTAAGTTGCTAGACCCTGTATATCAGAATGATAATATCCCAAAGATGGCTTCCCATTTAGTAAAACATTACATGGTGTGTATGATGTACAATCCTAGAAAGGGTACTCCCACACCACCCGGTAATTTTGCACCCCCTTCTTTCCCTTGCAAAGTCCTTCAAATGGACTTCATTGAGATTGAACGGCTGAATAATCTGAAGTATGTGTTAGTGGTGGTCTGTGCATTCAGTAAATGGGTTGAAGCTTATCCTACTAAGAAGAATACAGCATTGGTGATGGCGAAGGCTCTCTTAAAGGAGTTCTTCCCTCGTTTTGGTTTGCCCCATTTGATTTGGAGTGATAACGGCAGCCACTTTAATTTGAAAGCCATCCAATTGGTTTGCAATGGTCTGCACTTTAAGCAAAGGTTTCATGCTGTGAATCACCCTCAGTCAGCAGGTTTAGTTGAGAAATACAATGGTACTCTCAAACTAAAGATGGCCAAAAATCAGGAAAGTACAGGATTGAAGTGGCCAGATGCTTTACCATTGGCTTTGCTGTCGACAAGAGTAACAGCCCATACTAAAAAGGGTTGTCCCCTTATGAAGTTGTTTTTGGTAGGCCTGCTAATGTCTGGGGTGTTCCGAGACCCCGCCACTTTTCCGCGATCAATCACCCTTTGTTGATAGATTATTTGTGTGAGTTGACAAAAAATGTGCGTTCTATTCATAAGCAGATTCAAGAGGCCTTGCCACCCACTACAGAGGGACCAGGCCACGACCTTTGGCCTGGGGACTACATGCTGGTTCGCCACTTTCAGCGCAAAAATAGTCTGGAGCCCTGGTGGAAGGGACCTTTCCAGATCCTCCTTGCAACCCGTACCGCGGTGAAGGTGGACGGTCAGAAAAACTGGATTCATTCACTGCACTGCAAGAAGGTGCTGCTCCCACTGCCCTATGATCAATGGAGGTTCAAGGGCATTGGGGATTCCGAGACGGAGAAAGATCCCTGTTTCATTACTTTCTCCGATGCCAGAGTAATATGGGCACCTTCTGAGGAGGAGAGTGAGGCAGTTTTGAATGAGGCAGTGCCACCGGAGATTAGGGCTAGCCAAGCGCTTCAGTTGGCTGGCCCGTCTGTGTCTGTGTCTGAGTCTGAGTCAGTCAATCCAGCTGAAAGTGAGCCTTTGTTTCCTGATCCCTCTGTTCCTGGAGTTGTTAGGTACAATTTGCGTCCTAATCAGAGGGACAGTGCACCAAAGGAAAAGTCAGATTAGTAGGGATGAACGTCATGGATGAAGAGTAGGGACGATAGAGTGCATTGGTGCATTGTTTGAGACACTGGACAGGATAAGTGTGGGGTGTTTTCCCAGGAGAGAGGGTACCCTATCCTGAGAGAAGTGGATTTTGCTCATGAAGGGCTGCAATAGCGCAGCTCAAATGAGAAGTGCGCAATAGCACCACTGTAGATGAACAATAGGAGCCTGCCAGCGAGACTCAGAGGAGAAGAAAAACGGACGCTGGAAAGAAGATTGTTTCTTTGGTTTCATTGAGGGTATATTAATTGTATCTTTTTGTACTGCTATCATGCATCTTTTTGGCAGGCCAATGATTGATGAGGAACAGCCATTGGGTCTTGTTGTTTTGCCATGATAATCATGGCTCAAACAAAGGAGAGTAATATTCCTTCTTTTTGATATTCAGCTGATTATTATCTTTTGTGGAGTTCTCTGGGCGCTAGAGTATGCATGTAATTCGCCTACTCCTGACAATAATATTCCTTTCACACCAATCCGGAAGACAATGCTTTCCAATAATATTTTTTGGACACACATAAGAGATTTTTGGGTAATGGTGTTGCTTGTTATCTCACTGAATCTGTGACTAGCCTATGGACTTCTTATCCTTTGTTTTTGATAAATTACACGTATTCTAAGCCGACAAATTTTGTTGAGGTAAAAGGGGAGTTTGGGTTTGGCTACGCAGGGCGATGCTTGTATAATCATAAGCCCACAGGAACAGGTTACCCCGGCTGTGACTATAATACGTATTGTGATAACTTCTATTTAGAAGAGCAAAATATTACTTTGGTGGGTTGGCATTATAAAGAAGGGACGGTTCCTCAAAAAGCTGGCTATTACCCTGCTTGTTGCCCCATCATAAATAGTACTGATGCCATATTGTATATCAATTGCTCAGGGGTGGTCATATCCAAAGAGACATTCCCTTTCAAAGATTCAAGAGGTTCTAGGACCATTATAGGTAATTCTCGCTATTTGGCTGTGAACTATGACAGACCAATCTATGCCCATGCCGGGTTCTTCTTCTTAAGTAATGGAACGTATTCAAAGGTTCATAATGGCACTAACGGTGTAGCTCTTGGGATGGTGTTGTCCCTGGGGGTCCCTTGTAAAGATACCCATAGACTGGTAAAATAGGTAAAGAGATCGCTCTCAAAGGAATTTTGCGAAGGAGTAACAGATGTTGAGATCAACAGTTATAGAAATGGTATTACCTTTGGTTATATCCTGTTGGCTATCTTCACGTTGGGGGGAATGGCCATGAGTAGGACTAAAAAGGCCCGGGAATACTTCGGCTGTAAATTACAGATATTGTTCAATACCACAGTAGCAGCATTACATGACATCACCATTCAATTAGAGAGTATGAAGATCTATTCTGAATAAACTAGATATGCAGTTGATTTTATTTTAGCAAAAAATGGTGGTGCATGTGCAGTTACTGGCGATCAGTGCGTAGTGCGAATAACTAATATGGAAAATAATATTACTAGGCATATCTTGGACATTATTGAGAATGTCAAAGGCATGGAACCAAGTAATTGGAGTTGGTCCCTTTTTGAAAAATGAGGTTGGTTAATAGAAAAAACACTATATCTCATTGCCACATTAATACTTTGCTGTGTCCTTATACAATGTCATCCAATGTGCTGCATATATTGTATCTCTGTATTGACTCCAAAAAGTAAGATATCGATTCATGATACCAATGCTGCAATAATGTTACGAATAGAAATAGATGAAATGATGGTCATAGATGAGGGTATCTTCGAAACATTTTCTCTTCTCATGGAGCACATTCCTACTGTTGACGACATGACGTGCATAATATGGCTATGTGTTTTATTATTCATTTATATTTTCCTTTGGTTTCCGATTGTAGATGGTTAGCTCATGCTAACAGAAGAGTTTGTTAATACTGAAAGGCTCTCCTGTCTGTATATCTTAGCATTCGCGAAACCATCTTGTAATTTGGATGCCATTTTATATTATAATTAAGGCTCCCTGTTTTCAGTTTTTACTGATTTTTACAGATAAATACAGACACAAAACCATTTATCTTGTTGTCTGTATTATTTTTAAATGTGGATAAAAACGGAAATTGGGTGATATTTGAGTGATTGTAAATACACTTTGCCATGCCTGCCAGGACAATAACTGTTTGGATTGATAGGTAAGGGGGTTACACAGGAAAGGAATATTAGTAAAGAGGCTTAAACAGCAGTAGCTATGCACAAGTCAGATACTGAAATGTGTATATTTTCATATAAGTGCATTGATTTATCTTCTGTGGGTGTTCATATCACTGAAACCTGGCAGGCATTCAAGCATGACTGCATATTTATTGGTTAAATAAATGTGGAAATATACGAGTTACAGCTTTACTTTTATCACAAAACCCATAATAAATATGGATAAATACAGATAAAGATGACAAAAAGTAAATATGGATAAATACAGACGGAAATGACAAAAAAAAAAACGTAAAACCGGGAGCCCTAATTATAATTGAAACTGCTGCTTGGTTATTTTCAAGAAATGGTCTTTGGTAAGTTTCATGTCCCAAGGTTGAGCTTTTCTTTCTGTAATTGCAAGTGTTCTCATTAGTGCATGCCTTTCTCGTTAGATAGAGTCCTTCTCCCACCTGTATGATGGGGAGGATAGGCCAGATGACCTTGGGCAGTAAATACCCTGTACCCTGCTGCAGAATCAAAATTTATGTTCTGTACCCCCATTGAATTACGACGCTTGCTAGTGTTTTTTGTGGACTCGTACATAATGTAATTGTATGCTTACTGGGTCCAGTCCCTCAACAGCCATCCCAGGAGACTGGTCAGACTGGGCTTCACTGCAGTGTAATCAATAAATAATCTGGTTTGTATTCCCTACTGTCTGACCGACTCTTCATTTGTAGGAAGGCAGAGAAGGTGGTCATGAGTGACCTGAGTGACCCTTTTTGGGACACTTCTTTCAGTTTGCAAACTCTTTTGTCTCCTTCAGACACTGTGGACCCCTCCTGTTTTCATGCGGTGTCCTTCACCCTCCCCTCCTCTTTCCCGCCTTCATTACCTGTCTACTTCCCCAGCTCCTTCCCCCCTCCCCTGAATCTTTCCCCTTGCCTGCTTTTCCCCTTACGTATTTGTGCTTATTGTTTGTCTCGACCTTACAAGTAACTATGTTGCCATGCTCTAATAACTGTGTAACCTTTGTAACGATGTAACCTGTAACTATGATCTGATGCTCGTGTAAAGCGCTCTGATACCTCCGGGTCTAGCCAGCACTATATAAAACCTTTAAAATAAAATAAAAATAAACTGCTCAACTCTGCTTGCCTGGCTTTGATGTTCAGCTCCTTCAGAATCAGTTTATGAGCCAGCAAGAGTTTCTTTTCCTCTAAGAGTTGCTTCTTCTCCCCAGCCTCCATCTTTATATTGGTCATTTTCAGCTTACATTTTCTTTTATTCTTCTTCTCTACCCGTTCCTCTGGGGATAGGCCATTGGAAGAGACACTGCTCTCTCTCCTGGCAGAGGGCTGCATTGCAGGGGTCAACTCATCCCTTTCCACTGCAGGTGGCTCCTCCAAATCCTCATCCCCTTCTGTGGTCTTACCCAGTTATGGAGAGAGCTTCTGCCCAGGCCCTCAGCTTCTATTGCAATTCCACTTTCCTGTTTGTGCTCTTGGCAGGAAGTCCAAACTCCTTGCTGAAGTCATCTGGTTCAAAATCCAATTTGGTAAAATACATTTACTTTCAGTTGTCTTCATATGCCATTCTCATCCATTGCACAACCTGCTTTAACATTTTTTTCTTTTTATCCTCGGGCACTTCACTTTGCAGAGTTTTCAACTTTTCTATCACATGCTCTGTCGTAGATAAGAAGCAATTTACTTTTTATTTTTCAGGATTTTATTCTTCATTTGATTCCAATGTACTAGACGGAAGATCAGAGTATTTTGCAACTTCATCAACATATTGCTTGCTAGGTGTTATCAGTTCATCTCCACTCTTATATGCTGCACAGTTTACTACTGCAATGGATCCAAACTATTTGGGGTGTCAGATGTCAAGAAATCCCTTTGTGGCCATAGCTGGCCAAAATCATGGACAACTTCAAAAACATATTGGCTATGTGTATAGATCATAACACTCAATAACATTGGCCTTGCAGAATACACTTGTGATGGTGACTAATTCTGCTACTTGTACTGAGTTTACAGTGAACCGATTCAACAATTTAGGCTATTCTGCAATCCACATATGCTGAATTCCAAATTCCTTGATGGTTTCTCAGTTAAGAACTATCTACGAATAGAATCAAGTCATCTCATTTGAGTGGTACATCTTGAATATGTGGTCTTGGTTTGGTGCACCGTTCTGTTACCTTAATACAGTCATAGTCACGCTCATTGTCTCCGTCATCAGTATCTTCCTCTTCAAGCATTTGTAGAAGTGTATCAGGATTCAGGGTATTGCAATGTCTAACTGATATATTTTTAGCCGCAAGGATGATCCGCTCATACTTTGTTTAGCGCCTGCCTATTAGTCACTAAGTTTGGGTACAAGTCTGCAAAATCTCATCTGAATGAGGGGCTAACCCATCACAATCCCTTCACTATGCTGAAAAGCAAGGCAGGTGGTAGCGATGCTCCTCGGGCAGCTTGTAAGCATAGCGGCCACAGGGCATATTGTAGCTGACACATGATGGGTTAATTTTTTTCCGTAATTGGGATTCAAAGAGTGGGTGCAGTACAGATAGTATGTTTGAGTTCAAGCAAGGCATTCATTTATTCATTGTCGCAGAACATTGGATTACTCACATAACTGTGATTAACCCTCTGCAAAGGCTTTGTAATCAGAGGAAAGGTTGAACTCTACTGATGGCAGAGGGCCACCATTCCCAAACACATTTCTATCTCTTTCTGGGTCGTTGGTGGGTTCATTTTCAGGATTGCAGAGATGCATCTGTGGACATCTTTCTCTTACCTTTCTCAAATTCATTATCCAAATAAACACCTTACTTCTGGTAGTATTGCAGTGTTGTTGGGGACACTTTATAGCCATACCTTGCAAGATGGGTAAAGTTTGCAGTCCTCTCTCGTCTTGGATGCGACCACCAGATCATCTATATGCTACAAAAGAACTGAATTACCTGGGAGATGCAGACACTCATTGGAGAAGATTTATGTACTCTCTGTATAGCTCTGTTGGATTCAACGCCAGACCATTGCTCTATTTAAAAATCTAAACCCGAAGAGATACGGCTATCCTCATGAACAGGAATGCAAAGGAAAATTTGGCATAAACCAATTATAGTGAATCTTTCTGCATCCACAGGGATCTGGAACTAAATGACAGCAGGATGCAGTATCAAGGGACCACAAGACAACACTGGACTACGATATTATTAATTTTGCATAGATCTTGTGCTACCCTTCCCTTTGCACTTGGGTTTGTAATTGCAATGATCATAGAGTAGCAAGGGCTTCCTAGCATTTCTTTTAAAATGCATCAGTCAATCATTTTATGAATGACAGGTGCCATTCCCTCCTCTGTTTCACATGTTTGCTTGTAGTGAGAAGTACGAGAATACAGAAAACACTAGGAGATGATGGGCGGAGAGTGTAAACTTTTCTGACACTCACCCCCAGTCACTATTAGGTCTGGGTTGAATCCATCAATGTTCTTTAGCTCACTTTGCAACCCCAGTTCAGGCCCAGCCATATGCAAATCATTCTTGACCCTGTTCCTCATGGGAACAGTCCAGCATGAACTGCCAAGCCATGTCTTCCCTGGACCAGAAACAAGTATCCTGGGACTGGTTTTGAGGTTACACCCCTCATCGGCTGGGGTAGCTTGAATCCAATGGCACAGTGAGCAAGGGACCCACGTGTGGGCATACCCT
This sequence comes from Lissotriton vulgaris, assembly GCF_964263255.1. Classification (NCBI taxonomy): domain Eukaryota; kingdom Metazoa; phylum Chordata; class Amphibia; order Caudata; family Salamandridae; genus Lissotriton; species Lissotriton vulgaris. The sequence continues at coordinate 1,079,118,751 of NC_141694.1, read as the reverse complement.
GCCAACTACGAGAATACACCACATTTGGTTTCACTTTGATCTGTAATGGGTCTGCACTTTTTATTAATCCAATTTCACTTCCTAATAAAATACCAAATTTCCTCTTTCACTGTGTGTCTTAAATTAGGAGGCAAGTCCTCTTTGGTAAGAACTGAAAACAACCTCGCTCATGACTACTGTGATTTTATCTTGAATCTAAATCTTCATCCTCTGTTTGTAATGCTACACCATCCATTGTACAATAAATCATGCAAGTCATTTTAGACAAAATATCCTGACTCGTGTCACAAATTATAAATTGGTCTCAGTCGATCCAATTTTTACAGTTTTTTGGTATTCTGTTTGATACTAATGCCTACAACTTGGGCTTCTTTGCCCGAGAGGCGCAGATTGGGAACCTCCCTCAGTCTAACCATGGAGTGGGTAGCAATGTTTCAATCAAAAATTATACTGGGTGGCAGTTCTCCTCACCATCTAGATAAGGGCCACTCTGCTCTACCTTGAGGACATCATGCATGCAAACCTCCTCACCCCTCAGGCACTGGCATTGTATTTGCATTTGACTTGGTTGAGTAGGTACTCTGAATGTGGATGTAATTTGGGAACAATTGAAGCTCATCACAGAAGAATGATCCTGAAAATCAGTTTATTTTTCAATTCTGCAACTTATTCTGCATGTTCTAATTAATCATTGGGGCTGATAGTAAAAGTCACCATTGAATTGCCTTTTTGCTTTTTCTGCACAGATGCCAGTTGGGCTGGGGCTGCTGATAGACTTATACCATTCTGTACAATTTGATTCATATTCTGTTATATTTGTTGAAACCATTTGCAGCTTAGTTTGCACTCTTTCTGGACTAAATCTTCAGTCTCTTGTTTCCAATATTCAAGAACGCCACAAGTATGACAAGACATAGGGCCCGTTTTAGATCTTGGCAGACGGCTTACTCCATGAAAAAGGTGATGGATATCCCATGCATTGAAATATAAATTTCATAGGATATAATGGGATTTATATTTAGGCGGATGGGATATATGTCACCATTGTGACTGAGTAACCCATCCACCAAGCTCTAAATCAGCCCCATTGTATTTTTCTTCATTTTAATGTTAGCATTGGTCACATTAGAATTATTGACAAATCCTCTCCCTTTCCTCGAGCTTGTGGAAATGTAATTTAATTTTGCAAAAATTGAATATCATTAATGTGTACACCAACTTCTTGCAGACTTGAATTTGCACCCGAAACAAGGGAACCAGTGCCAAAACTAACATCTGAGATTGGAAACCTTTCCGGCCATCTTTCTGAAAGTAGGTTGTGTGCCACTATAATCTTCTCCTTGATTTTCTCTCTGTTTCACATCAAATCAATCTCTACAATATTTGACATACTTCAAAAGATCATCAAGAGGTTTTGCTTACCAGCACATCACACTCTTGTATGTGAAAACCAATTTCAGGACGCAAACCCAACACAAAAGCTGAAATGAATCTGCTTATGCCTTCTTTTGTAGCATCATCAACTTTGCTATATTATCTGTATATCTGCATCAATCTGACAGTATGCATGAGCTGATTACTTAGGCACAATTGTCACTCTCATAATTTTTGACTGATTTATTTCTTAATCAGCACTTAAGCCTTCAGATGTATAAGCATTTTTTTTTATATTTCTCCATCACAGTATGAGATTGACTATTCTGAGCAGAAACTCTTGGTATTCTTCATCTTGTCTGTGTACAATTTCTTGCACTCTAACTACAAATCTTTAGAAATAATGATCTCAAACAAAATATTTCTGGTGCAAGTATCTGACCTAGAAGCTCAGATCCTCTCCCTGGAGCGTCGGACTCGCCATGGGCCATCAGCTGCTCTACCCCGTCCACTGATGCTGACCAGATCCTGACTGAAACAGCTGTCCTTGGAAGAGGTCAGACAATGTTGGAGGGCCTCGACTCAGCATGTGTATGAACACAGTGATAATCTGGCAAGCTCCTCTACTGACTGGCAACCAGGGAGGCTGCATCCAGAATCGAACGCCAGAATTCGGCCACCACCATAAGTGTGTCCAGAGGTGGCGCAGGTTTTGCAGACTTATACTGTACGCTAAAAGGGCCACACCCACCTCTGTGCAGAAACTCAAATCACTGCTATTGGCAGATACCCCACTACCCAAGAACCCATTGTCCTTGGCTCACAAAATTGATCAGCCAATTAGGACTGGAGAAATTGATGGAGGCCTTTTGGAATTGGCTTGGGTGAGACATGGGGCCCAGATGGGTCTCCAATCGAGTTCCTTAAGTGCTATCAATCCCTCCTGCTTCCCCATCTTCTGGCATTGTACACGGAAGCAGTGGACCAAGGGTCCTTTCCCTCTGACTTGGACGCAAATACCTTTGTTGTGATACCCAAGGCAGGGCACCCACCTGATCTGTGCTCTTCATATAGACCTATCTCACTCATCAATGGGGACATTAAGGTGTTTGCTAAAGTTTTGGCTGCCTGCTTGAGTTGGGCCCTCCCATATCTGATCCAACCTAACCAATGTGGATTCCTGCCCAACAGGAGCACACAACACTGTATACACAGGGTCCAGATGGTTCTGTCTCAAGCACATCGCCTTAGAGCTCCTGTGGTCTTGCTCTTAATTGAATTTGAAAAGGCATTTGATACAGTTGCCTGGCCCTTTTTGGAGGCAGAGTTGCGGAAGACAGGCTTTGGACCCTGTTTTTGTAAACTGGACCGTCTTCTTTACGCTAGGCCTACTGCACAGGTCTGGGTTAATGGTATCCTCCCGCCCACCTTTCTTATCCATGGAGGCACCTGCCAGGGTTGCTCCCCCCCCCCCCCCTCTTATTTGCATTAGCAAATTAACCACTTGCATGTCTTATCAGAAGTGATGCTCGGATACAGGGGTGGTCCTGGGGAGGCGGACCGCTGGAGTGTGTAGCCTTACACACAGACAACCAATTATTCCTGGAAGACCCGATACAAACATCTAGCCCCAGATGTTTGGAGATTCTCTGTCTCTATGATGAAGCCTCCAGACTTCAGATAAATGAATCCAAATCTTTGTGGTGCCAATGCCAAGCACCACTGAGGGGAATTCTTGGTGCCCTGGAATCCCATTACATCGTCTCTCTTTTAGGTACCCAAGCATCCACATTTCCATTCCCTTAGGGCTAGCGTGGAATCTTAACCTGTGGCCCCTGTTGACAGGGCTGACCAGACACTTACAACGGTGGCGTAGACTACTCCTGAATCCCCTGGGGCGAGTAGCACTGTCCAAAATGATGTGTATCCCACGTTTCCTCTATGTCCTTGTGAATTTCCCACATCCGATTCCCAGGCAATGGCTCCACTCATCGACGTCCTGGGCCACCACCTTTATCTGGCTGGGAGGTCATCGACCAGGTGGCCTTTTTTCAGGCCAGGCTCTCGTTCTTTGACGGGGAATGCCAGACTTGTCATCTACTACCTAGCCGCCCAAATTGTGACCATCAATGACTGGTTTAACGGGGGATGGGATGACCTGGCCTATCAGGCGGAATACATCTTCTAGTCCTCAATGGTACTTTTGGCCTGCTCCTTGGAAGCCTGCTCCCTTGATCTCTCCCTAACTGCACCTAAGTGTCTCTACTCTGCTGGAAAGTGGCACTCAAGTGGGATCGTAAATTGCATTTCTGGCTCTGACCCAATTCTGGGAGAGAAATGAAGAGGAGCTTTCTCTGATCCTGAAGTATCTAATTCCCCTTACCTCCAGGTATGCATTATTGGGGATCTTAGGAGAGTTTTGGGGTGGAGAATGGAGTGGACCTTTTTAGAGCTGCCACAATGGTGGCCAAGTGAGACATTGCCCGTCACTGGAAGTCTACGGTTCCCCCCTCACTGGGGGAGTGGAGAAAAGAAATGGACTGGTGTGCTTCCCAAGAATGACCAATTTATGAGGCATGTGGGTGCCTGCAGGAACATGACAAAATCTGGCGTAGATTGGGGAACACAATAGGCTGGATGTATGATCTGATGGTGTCTTATTTGCTGGCATCTTTACCTCATAGACGTGGAATTGTTCACTGTGTTTGTTTATGTTTTTCCCTCTAAAATCAATAAAATGTGGTTATTAAAAAAGAAATCTATCCAAAGAAAATTTTAACTCATTCCAATACTTTCTACCTCTGTATACCAGCTATACTAAGCTTTAGAAAATTATTTGTAAATGTCATACGTTCAGAATTGTTTATGACACATAAACATATGCACCTTCACATAACTCTCTCAGACGGTACCGCAAAACCGGTTCACATTTAGAATCACTCCCACTTGTTATTTTTCCTTTCTCCATTTTCTTTTTTTTGTGCTTCCCCTTTCTTCAACCATTTTTCTCTGAATCCTTCCAAATTCTTCCACTTGTTTATTACTCTTATTCATTCTCTCACTTTTATTATCAAACTGACACGTTCCATTTCATATTAGCTTTATTCGACAATTTTAGTCATCAAAGCAAATGTACAAAAAGAAAACTCATGACTGATAGTTTATAAGACATTAAAATAGGACTTTTGAATAAAACTATGAAATCTGTTAAAAAACAGTTAAAAAGCATCAGGCTATTAAATGCATATAGATATTAATTACATATATGGATCCTTGTGCCACTTATTGTGCAATTTACAGAGAAATAATTAAAATCATACCTTTACCTTGCCATACTATTTCTTAACGACAGTATAAAGGAAATAGATCTAAGAGTCAAAATGGCAGCTTAAAAGCTAGAAGCATGTAGTTAACGCAGATACAGAACACTACACAACAGAGATTGCCTGAGATCTAATAGTCCATGCCCATCCTAAGAATTTTGCCAGTGCAATGACAATTAGTGACATAGTTTCTAATTGCAGTAGTCTGAGCGCTATATCATTTCTTCTAGTACCCAGAGATTTACAAATTGGAGACCACAAAATGCAACGAGGGGCTGTGTAGGCTGGGCAAGCAAATAACAGATGGGCCAAAGACTTAGAGTGTGCGTGGCAAATGGGACAAGATGTGTCGGCTTGCATGTCCCATCTTGCCGAGAAAGATCTTACTGGTAATGAGCCAACTCTAAATTGAAAATATTGATTTCTATCATGTGGCTTGGTTATAATATCCCAGTATGGTTCCAGCTTTTATAATGGCTTTACATCAAAAATGCGTCCCATTAATGTTGAAGAGTCGCTACTTCTGACGATATTATCAGTCACCCAACCCCAATATCTTTCCTTCAACAGAGCTTTAGTAGGAAACAGAGTACATTCTGGATTCTACCATAGTGTAGCCATGCCAATACTTATTAGGATGAGTCTAATTTCCTGCAACCATATGTTTTTTTTATGGCAGTCTGCTCTAATTAAATCCTTAAGGCCCGCAGCGTAGGGTGTCAGTTCCGGTGTTGACCCGAATCTCCGCCAATATAGCAAGGGACGCAATCTAGCTATATCGGCCAGTGACTTTCTACCTAGGTTGTGAAGCAGCGGAAGTACTGGGGTACTTTGCGGAAGGTTAGTAATTTTCTGTAAGAACCTATTTTCATCTGTAGATAATTTCGTACGGTTCTTGAATCCCCAAAGCTCTGCCCCATATAACCCTGAACTAACAAGTTTCGTATTATATATTTGCAAAACTGGGCTAACTGGTTTAGTTAGGGATGCATTAAACTCAGTTTGCAGAGTTCTAGCCAATTGGTGGTGCTTCAGCGTGGTCATGTCCAGCTGCTTGTTCCACTTCATGTCTCCCTGCATTATAACCCCTAGATATGTGAATTCTTTTACCTGTTCTAAGGGTCGCTTATTTAACACAACCCCACCTCTAAATGATCTGTGAGGGTTAAAAGTCATAAACTCCATTTTGACACGTTGATTTCCAAGCCCGGCAGATGGCAAAATTCTTCAAAAAGTGATAGGGCTTGTTGCAGATGCTTGGTATTTTAGTGATTATCAACGTATCATCCATGAACATTAGAATGGGAAGGGCAAAGCAGAATCATCTAGGGCAGGGGCATCAGTGGGGGTAGCTTCCAGAAATTTTTCAATCCCGTTGATGAACAGCGAGAACAGAGTTGGTGCCATTACGCAGCCTTGTCCCAACCCTTTTCTACTGGGAAGGGATTTGTGACCTGTCCCTGTGTGCCATAAATGATTCTTGCATAATTTCCCTCATGGAGTCTAGCAATGAGAGATAATAATTCATGGGGCATACCCAGGTCTTGCAGTACTGCCCATAATTTGCTGCGGGATACGAGGTCGAAGGCTGACTTAAGGTCTACAAAGGAAGCATATAAGCTGCCCTTGTCCAGGACCACCGTCTTCCAGTACAGCATTGTGAAGCAGAATATCTGATCGATTGTACTTGTACATGCCGAAACCCTGCCTGGCGTGGTGATTGAATGCCCTGCTCATCAACCCAATCCTGTACCTTTTTTAGTACAAGTCGTCCCATGACCTTTTGGAGGGAATCTATTAAGCTGATTGGTCTGTAGTTCCCAGGCTGAGATTTGTCCCTCTTTTTAAAACAGGGATTACCTCAGCCCCTTTCCATGAGTCTGGGACTGGCGCACCCTTGGCAGTTTCATTTGTTAGAATCATGATATACTGACTCCATTTGGATTTGTCGAAAAGGAATATGTGAGCTGGTATTCTGTTGGGACCCGGAGCTTTACCTCCCATTACAGCTCACAGGGCAAGGCTGATATCAGCTTGTTAAAAGCCGGACCATGGAAATAGGAATATGAAAACTCAGCCGTCTCATAGTCCTCCAAACTTCGAGCGTATTGGGGTTTAAAATGACTAACCCATTGTTCCTGAAGTACATGATTTAATGGTTCTGGCGGCCGACCACCTCTACCCCACTTTACAACATCCCAAAATTGTTTTGGATTTTTACTTCCACAAGCACGTTTGAGATCCTGCCATCTTTTCTCATCCCACGTTTTCTTGGCCTTTTCCTGTACTTCCTTATAGGTTTGCCTTGCGGTACGCACTTTGCTAGGATCCCCTTCTCTGATTGCATCCCCTAGGGATCTATATCCCTCCTTACATTCAGCATCAAATCATCTGCAAATATTACTAGAGTAATTACCCCTGGTCTTACAATGCTTGTAAAAATAGGTACAAAGCTGAGCAAAGAATTCTCCAGTATTGGGGTGTCTTTCATAGATTCACATGCCTGAATCCTTCCCCGTCCTCGGAGTGGGAGTCCCACGGTACATAAAAAAGCAATAATATGCACATAATAACCAAAAAACCTTGGTACTAACCAACCAGGAAGTAAAGTAGCCCTAAGCTACAAGAGCAAAAACTTCCACACTCATGACTATTCTAGTCATTTTGTATAGACCAAACTGCAGCCACTCAGGTGACAGCACCCACCAGAATGTTCTCCTCAGAGGCTCAGGCTCTCTGATTTTCTACTGCACGTCCCCTCAGTACTTCACAACTTTTGATGGTTTTTACCTACCTTTAGAATGTCATCTTCGAAATCCCTTTTCAGGCCTTGTGAATCTTGTGGGAAGCGCAGGCTTCTTAAGGAAGATCCCCAAAAGAAATGTATGTATTGCCTTTATCCGGACCATGAGGTAAAGGATTGTAAGATCTGCAGGACCTTTCCTCAGAAGACCCTCAGAGACAGGGAGTTCGTCTTCTTCTGTGGCTGCAGAAAATCAAGGATCAGGACACCCCCCTATCTGAGGTAGGAAGTGTAGCCTCGGGGTCAACTATATCCTCTAGGAAGAGGATGGCTGAGGAAGAGGTATCTTCTCCTGGGGCTAAGGTGTCGAGAAAAGCTCAATCCGCCAAGGATTCTAACTTGCCTTCCTCCTCTTCTTCAAAAAAGTCTTCTCCACCTTCGAAATCTAGACCTATTACGCCCCGAGAAAGTCTGGAAAGTCTTTGTCATCAAAAAGGCTGTCTCAGAAAGTTTTACCTCAGAAAATGACTTTGTTGACGACAGCGTCGTCGACGGCTCCTCCGTCGCCAATCATCATCATCAACGCTTGTTCTACGTCGACGATCACCTTTTCGTCGCCGAGGCCTAAAATGATAATGTCTTCAGCCTCTTCCCCATCGATGCTGGTCTCTGTTTCAGTTTGACCCATCTCGTCGACGAAGGTAATTCCATCGGTCATCGACGCTTCATCATCAACGAAGGGTAAGAATATCCCGTCGACGAGCGCATCTTCGACGAAGAACACCTCGACGGTGCCTACCCCGTCAATGAAAGCCACACCGTCGATGGATTCCTTGTCGACGAAGACCACCTTGCCGTCGACGGTGAAGTGGTCGTCGACAGCCACTTCGTCGATGAAGATTGCCTCGTCACCGAAAGCATTGTCGACGAAGATTGCCTCATCGTCGAAAACATTGTCGACGATGATTGCCCCGTCGACAAAGTTGACTGTCTCGTCGGAGGCCACTATCCAAACACCATCACTCGACGGTCCATCCGTCGACGTCTCTTCTTTCGTCTTGTAAAGAATTATAAGTCTGGGCACTGTCTACAGTCTCTGTTGCCTCGCCGTGCATGGCAGCTTCTTTATTAGAAAGACGGGGCTCTTCACTAGCGGCTCTCTCCCCGCTGAAGTTGCCTGAACAGCTATTGGACTCTGAAGAAGATGAAGAGCAATCAGATGTAGATGAGAGGTTCAACGCAGCTAGGAGTCCATCTGAGCTGCTTATAAAATATCAGGACGAGGATCAGGAAGAAGAGCAGTTCCTTGAGCCTACAGGTCAGGCTCCTGCCACGGTGCCTACGGCACAGATGCCATTGGCTCTCCTCAACAACTTAAAGTATATGTTAGACGACTACTATCGCCGGTTCCCTTCATCTGAATCGGCAGAGTCGCTTCCTTCAACGCCCATGCCTCAAGCCTCTGTATCGGCGTTTAGACCTCCAAGACAATCTTATCCAACAGCAGCATCTGAAATGCGATCTCCAGTTCCACTTTCTCCAGCGCCATCCCACCATTCATAGGAGCCTGTCACCACTGATGAGGAGAGGGAAGAAGGAGAAGTTGATGATAAGTCTGTACTGTCGGAGTGGTATGAATATCAAATACAAAGCCATCACCATCTGCTCCACCTGCTGCGGACTCTCCCTCCGTAGATATTGGAGGTTTCCATTTCATAATGGAAAGAGCTACGAAAAGGTTTCCAATTTCCATGGAAACGAAACAGGATGACTGTTTCCTTTACGATTTTAAGGACCAACTGCAGAGGCAAGTGAAAACAATTCCCATAATAGACTTCATCTGAAAAGAGGGGCTAAAGATCATGTCAACACCAAATTCTCTCCCTGCAGTCTTGCCTCGCGTAGATAAAAAATATAAGGCACCACACACCTAGCCTGCATGCCTTATAGGGCAATCAAAGACGGATTCCGTCGTCACCCAAGCGGCTCAGAGACGGCCCAGAAATCCCTCCTCACCGGTAGCTACTCCACCAGCCAGGAATGGCAGACGTCTGGACTCCATTGGCAAAAATTTCTTAACTATAGCTGCAACTACTGTTCGTGCTGCAAACTTCCTAGCAATGTTAGGGAGATATGATAGACATTTGTGGTTGGGTATCTCACCATATATTGAAAAGCTTCCAGAGCCTGAAAGGTCAGAAGCGAGAAAGATCCTACATGAAGGGGAGTGTACTTCTGCGGAAATGATTGATGCAGCAGAAGTTGTGGTATCTATAGGCTTCAGGCAGTTGGCGGGGGCAGCAGTGCTGAGAAGGCAGGGTTGGCTGAAGTCAACATCCTTTCGCCAGGAGGTCCAGGCTAAGATCATTGATATGCCATATGATGGTGAGTTTTTCTTGGGCCAGCATATCGACGAGGCCCTGCAGGCCATAAACAAAAAAAAAGATACAGAAATGGCAAGGTAACTGGGAAGCCTGCAGTTTCGTAAGTTGTCCTTTCGTGGTGCCAAAGGACGTGGATCCTTCTCCCATAGAGGGTGCTACACTCAGCAACGGTCGTACCAAACCTCTCAAGGTAACCAGAGGTATCAACCATACAAACAGCAAACATACAGACAGGGAGGTAACAATTACTTGCAAACAAAAAGGAGGTCTTCTTATCTGGGACGAGATTCCTCCAGGAAACAATGAGACATGCCATCTGCTACCATTTCTGCCCATTCCCAAATCAAAAGTATGGGGAAAAATATCCTGTTTCTACTCGAACTGGTCCAGAATTACTACAGACAGGTGGGTCCTGGATGCAGAGGCCAGGGGCCACGCTTTAGAATTCATCAACATCCCTTCAAATTCTCCTCCCAAAGGCCCACCTCCAGCCTATCTCAAAGAGCTGTTCTCCCAAATAAATTTAATGATTCGGAGAGGAGCGATCGAAAAAGTCCCTCATTGCAAAAGGGAACGGGGTTTTACTCGAGGTTCTTCCTCATACGCAAGAAGTCAGGGGAATAGCGCCTCGACCTCAATGCCCCCAACAACTACCTCAAAAAATTGTCCTTTCGGATGTTAACGCTTCAAGAAATCCTCCAGCTTCTCTTGGTAGGGGATTACAGGGCCACCCTCGACCTTCAGGATGTTTATTTTCATGTACCGATCCTTACCAGGCACAGAAAGTTCTTAAGATTCAGAGTGGCTGGCAGGGATTTTCAGATCAAAGTTCTCCCATTTGGACTTTGTTCAGCGCCCCATGTTTTCACGAAAGTGTTAGCTCCAGTTGCAGCGTATCTTCGCTTAGAGGGCATTCAGATCTTCCCATACTTGGATGATTGCCTTATCAAGGCCAGTTCTTTAGAAACAGCAAGAGCGCATGTTCTAGGATGCCTGTCACTATTTCAGTCTCTGGGTCTCTCATTAAATTTTGAAAAATCCCATCTAACTCCGTCTCAAAGAAAGTCATTCTCGGGAGCCACACTAGACACTCAACTCACTCAGGCTTTCGTCTCAAAAGAAAGACAGCTCAAGATCTGCAAGATGGCTTGCTTACTGTAACAAAAAGAGTATGTTTCAGTTCAGATGTTCAAATCTTTCCTAGGGATGATCTCATCCTGCATCCCTCTGATACCCCACTGTCGTCTCTCAACGAGACCTTTACAAGAGGAACTCAACCTCCAATGGGTGCAGGTTTCGGGGTCGTTCGACGACATGATCCTTATAACTCCTCGCATGAGAGAAGTCTTACACTGGTGGATTCAAAGGAAAAATTTGCAAGAGGGATGTGCATTCCTGACGGAAGTACCAAATTTTACAATTACAACGGATGCTTCCCTCGAAGGTTTGGGTGCACACCTTCAGGGGATGACTGTCAACGGAAAGTGGAATGTGCAACAAAGGAAGTAGCACATCAATCTTCTAGAGCTGTGAGCTATTTTCTTGGCCTTGAACTCCTTTCGAACAGTCATCAAAGGGTCCTCGGTTCTAATTCGGACAGACAATACAACAAGTATGCATTACTAAAACAAACAGTGTGGTACAAAATTGGGCCGTTCTCTCCCAGCAAGCCCAGGAGATTTGGGATTGGGCTCTGGATCACAAAATCAATCTTTCAGCGGTTCATGTTCCAGGGATATCCAATGTACTAGCGGATTCTCTCAGCAGATCTGCAATATCCAATCACGAATGGGAGATCCATCAACCAACGCTGGACCGAGTATTTCGGGAGTGGGGTCACCCCGATCTGGGCCTAGTTGGACAATTCAGAACCGCAAATGTCCACACTTTGCAAGCTGGCTTCCCCACAAGGACTCATGTGGGGATGCGCTTTCGATGAACTGGTCTCAGATATATGCATACGCCTTTCCTCCAATTCCGTTGGTTCCCAGAGTCATCCGCAAAATAAAGAGACAGCCGTGTCGCCTTATGCTCCCAGATGGCCTCACCAATATTGGTTTACCGAACTTCTCCTCTCGGATTGCGATCCCATTCAGTTTCCACCAATACCGAACCGTCTGACCATTCAAAGGGGTCAAATTTGTCACCTGGATCCAGCCTCCTTGAAATTAGCAGCTTGGCTCCTCAACACATTGAGTTCGCACACTTAGATATCCCTGCGGATTGTCAAGAGGTTTTAGCCAATGCTAGAGCAACGGCCACGATTAAGACATACAAGCTCAAATGGAAGAGATTCTGTGCCTGGTGTCATTCTTTCTTCATTTGGCTAGATCAGGTTTATCTCATTCCAGGCTGAAAGTATTTTTGGCAGCCATTTCGAGATTTCGTCAGAATGGCTCTACCTCTGCTAGAATAATTCAAGAATTTTTTAAAGGGCTATTCCGAATGTTTCCTCCTATTCGACATCCACCTCCATCCTGGTATTTAAATGTGGTACCCGCTCAGCTCATGCGTCACCCCTTTGAACCTATTCATAAAGTGGATCTCAAGTTCCTTTTATGGAAGGTTTCTCTACTTTTAGCGCTGACGTCAGCAATAAGGGTCAGCGACATTCAGGCGTTCACGATAAAGTCTCCTTTCTTACAATTCACTTCAATTTCAGTGGTGCTTCGTACCAATCCAAGTTACATGCCTAAGGTTCCCTCTGACTTTCACCTTAATGAACCAGTAATTCTAAAGAAATGTTTTCCAAATCTGCAAACAGCGGCAGAAAGAGCTTTGCATTCCCTAGACATCAGGAGATGTCTCAAATTCTATCTCCAACGAACTGCAACAATGCGAAAAACAGATCAGTTATTCATAGCATATGGAAGGCTACATCAAGGATACGCTGTATCCAAACAGACTATAGCCCGTTGGATGTCCTCAACGATTAGTTTGTGTCATCAACAGGCGGGAAGGCCTCTACGTTCTATGCCAAGAGCACATTCTACAAGGGCGGTCTCCTCTTTCACCGCTTTCTTTGCTGGTGTGCCTCTTCACAGATCTGCAGAGCAGCAACTTGGTCCAGCAGGCATACGTTCACCAATCATTATTGTTTGGACGCTGCAAGTGATGCAAATACTTCAGTGGGATGAGCAGTTCTTCGCAATCTTTTCAAATAAGGTGAGCCTCTGTTCTCCCTCCTCCACTATGCTCTTTTTAGACGCTTATTCCTACATGTTATTCTCTTTTGCCAAGCATGCATTTGTCACCATTATTCATTTAGATCTGTTCATATTGCATTGGAAGGCATGTTTGCATATATACTGTGATACAAGAAGAATCTAATGAGCATTATGATTTGTACTGCTATCTACTCTGATTCAGGCATTTGACTCTATGAAAGACACCCCAATACTGGAGAAGAACAATAGTTACTTACCTGTAATTTGGGGTTCTCCAGTATTGGTGTCTTTCATAGATTCACATGCACCCGCCCACCTCCCCTCAGAGGCTCCGCAGGTGATTATGTTGGCTTCACTCCTGTGCGAGAAAATCTTAGAGCCTGAGCCTCTGGGGAGAACATTCTGGTGGGTGCTGTCACCTGATTGGCTGCAATTTGGGCTATACAAAATGACTAGGATAGTCATGAGTGTAGAAGTTTTTGCTCTTGTAGCTTAGGGCTACTTTACTTCCTGGTTGGTTAGTACCAAGGTTTTTTGGTTATTATGTGCATATTATTGTTTTTTTATGTACTGTGGGATCCCACTCCGACGACGGGGAATGATTCAGGCATGTGAATCAATGACAGACACCAATACTGGAGAACCACAGATTACAGGTAAGTAACTATTGTTCTTCTTCCTGAAATCCTATTACAGACTCAGGGGTTACAGAATTGGCCAAGAGTGCTTCTACTGTGATTATTGCACTACTAGTGTCTAAGGAGATTTTTTTCAAGGACGTCAGAATTATCAAGTATTTTACCCATTTTAGTCCACTCGTGTCATTTGTGGGGGCTACGTCCAGAGTAGTTATTTCACTGTAAAGAGGATTCGTTTCTTTCATCGTCAATAGATCAAAGACTGAGCACAGGGGGTTGCGGTCACTCTCTAGTCTTTCTCTTACCACCATGTCACTTAGCGCATTCCATAGCTGGAAATTGGTCAATAGATAATCAATGCTGCTAGCACTTAGACAGTTATTAAATGTGCAGGTCCCATGTCTATCAGATGGGGATCTTCCATTTGCCACCCTTAAACATTTCTCCAAACAAATGGAATTTATTTGGGTCGCCACATCCAACCACTTTTTTTTATGGGAGCTAGGTCTAATTTAGGGATTCCCCACTGATCGTCTTCCTCATCAGTAAAATTGTATTTCTCGCTTGTAAGAGGCTTAAAGGTCACATTAAAATTGCAGACAATTATTACATTCCTGCCCCTGGTATACTGTTCTAACAAAGTATCGAGAGCCGCTATAACTTCCGATTTTTTTCCCATTTGACCCCTTGCATACACCACAATTCACCCTAATTACTAAGAACACAGAAAGGCTTTTAGTCAGAAAAAGGACACTGGGTGCACAACCTAAAGTGAACACACTGATAATGACTTGGCAAGTAAGATGGTGCAACTGGGTGAGTGTAAGGCCCTAGAACCACTCAATGTTTGGTAGAAAACTACCAAAGGAAAAGAATTACAAGATACCCAATGCACTCAAGAGTAAGACAAGACCAGAAGCACAACCGAGGGAAATACGTGGCAACGCTGGTACACATACCGGTAACAGGCGTGTTTACACACAAGTGGGTCGCACCCGACTCGGAGCTGCACAACAGCAGCGTGTAACCACGAGAGATATAGATACTATTTACGCCCGAATACTTGTTCATAGAAGTACTGATTGAAGTTGATCTACGGAACTTAGATCAAGGATTCTTCAAGCAAATAGGGGTCGACAGCCTCTTCATTGATTTTGCATTACTCCATGGTCACGGGCCCGGTTGGGTCGGAAGTATCACCAGCTGAGCGACCTTCTGGTGCAACACAGCCATATATAGCCCTGAGGATTCGCAATAGCGATGAAACACGTGTCGGCTGGCTGTTTTACTTAATAAAGGACTCCACCGGACTACTCTCCCACTGGAGATTCCTACATCTCTCTGTCGCTTTGTACATCATTTATTTGTTTGAATGTTATTGAACATTGTCTTACTCTTGAGTGCATTGGGTATCTTGTAATTCTCACCCTAATTACTAAGATGTCCTTTCTATGAGACTTAAGTACCTGAACAACCAAGCCAATTTCTTGGTGGACCCAAATTATTAAACCTCCAGAGGCTCGGCCTTCCCACCCCCGATGGCTGGTGTATAATAATTTAAGTAGCCTGCCGGTAGTAAGGATCCACCGTCCAGGTTTCCTGTAGGAGGCAGATGTCAAATTGGACATTGAAAGTCTGTAAAACGGGTGATGTAATCTTAGATCTTAACCCGGCTATATTCCAGGATAGCACGGACAGTCTGGCAAAGAAATCATGGCCTGGACTTTGATCATTAGAAATATTCAGTAAACTTCCTCTAGGGATACCCAGCTGTATCTGCAAATTTGGTGTTAGCAATGTATTATATGAAAGCAAGTCGCTAATGGTACATGATGTCTTGTTAGTAAAAGAAATACAGAGAGGGGTTCTCTACCTGGTGAAAGAACGTCCTGAGTTTCCAGATCTTTACAGAACATATTCAGAAGACAATCATTGGCCTCCAAAGTGGAGGACCCAACTAGAAGAGGATTTTGTTTCCCGGGTAAACCTCCATAACTGTCGGTAAGTGGGAAACGTCTGAATTGGATGGAGAAGTAGTCTGGGGCGGATGTACAAAATTCCAAAGCAAGCATATTTTCAGCGAGGTCTTGTCCCTTACATGTTAGCCTAATACAGTCTAGTGTGTCAGTTCGTGAGGTGAGTCTTCGTGCTCTGATGATATCTTTACGAATAACCAAACAGCACCCCCTAACATGGCGGATCCAATGTATTGCTTTGTTGGTAAGGGAATCTACGCTTTCCATACCACTCCAGTTGACGTATTTGGGAACATTTACCATATAGATTGTAGAGGC
Organism: Lissotriton vulgaris; assembly: GCF_964263255.1. NCBI lineage: Eukaryota > Metazoa > Chordata > Amphibia > Caudata > Salamandridae > Lissotriton > Lissotriton vulgaris. The sequence continues at coordinate 1,079,102,828 of NC_141694.1, read as the reverse complement.
CTGCGGAAGATTAAGGCTGGGTGTGATAGACCTGCGCTGTTGAGGATTGTGAGGGGACTTTCCTGTTCCTAGCAAAGAAGGACGCCTAATGTGGGTTTGTACTTGATCTGAGTTTGAGCTAGTCACGTTTGAGCAGTCTGGCCACACTGGAGGGGTAGCTTCCCTTCCCGTTGTAGAATGGCAGCGGGACTGGGTAGGAACCTTACTAGATGAGCCCTTAATTACAGTACTTGCCTTGTGTATGTGATGATTCACCTGACTAGTCTGAACTTGCTGCCTTATTGGAATGTATGGCTTCTGAATAGGCGACGGGGCCTTCTGTACTAGAAGTTTGACCAGAGATGTTAATTCCACAATCATTGTTCGCATAGATGTTATTTCCAACCTTAGTTCGTTAATGAGAGAATGCGTTCCCTGGGGTCTGTTGTAGAACTGGTACTTAACCGTGAACTTGACAGAGAAGAGGGACTATATGGTGGAGAAGGGGAACTATACAACACAGTGTCCCTCCCAACTCCATCCACAGGTTCTGCCAGGGGGGAGAACCTGTTGGTACAAGGAGTGTAACTCCCAGCAACTGAAAGTTATCACTTTTCGTCTGACTGGGAGCCAGTCTTCCCTCCCCCATTACTGTAGTCCCACCTATTTTTTTTGGCTGCTAGGCTCCCTTCTCCAGTTGGCTTACAAAACATTGAGGTTATGGTTAGCTGTCGCCCGGGCTGTGATTATTCGTGTGTGCGGGACATTGAGATAATTCAGTGGCGACAACCTGTAGAGATGTGTCACCCTCTAGACTACCCTCGCACTCACTAATGAGTGTATCTATTCTGTCCAGGACGCAGCTTCTTCCTAGATGTTTCTGTTTCTGTATCTTCCTAACCTTTTTTCCCTTGTTTTCCCTCCCAGGACCCCAGCACTTCCCCCACCACCCCCTCCACAACTCCCCTCCATTAGTTTCCTTTTCCCCATGCTCCAAACTTTAACAATTGGGAAACAACCGATCAACTTCACAGTTTGCAAGAGCTTGTTATTAATGATCAACAATGATTTGACTGAAGTCCCTTGCATGCAAGCTCAGCAAACGCAAAGTTTAAATATGAGAGTTCTTGAGTTTTTTCAAGCTGGCAGCACAGTTAGACCAACCTGGTGAAGCGTAGTCATGTAGGCAGTTCAGTCCGTGATCTGTCCACCAAGTGTAAGGAGGGTGTCCCTGCCCTTTCCTGGCAATGACGGCGCTGCGGGGTGCGAGGCAGCACTTTAAGCGCGATGGTAACACCTCCCCCTTGTGAGCGGCGGCAGCGGGAAAGCAGGAGAGAAACGAGATGCACCCTGGGACTTATGGTCCCACCAGGGTGAAGTACGTGTTTCTGGTGACGAGGCAGCAGGATAGAGGTGCTTCTTGGGACTGCGGTCCCACCAGGGAAGAATGAAAGAGCAAAGAATATACCCCCAAATCCGTCCAAACAATGGACTCAGCAGCAGTGTCCTCCTTTATTACATAATCACTCATATCCATTCTATAACTCCTTCATAGCTTCTATTTCTTCAAATCCACACCAAGTCAATCTGCTAATTCTCCAAGCTTGTCCAAGCTTGACATATCCATCACACGCAGGTCTTGTTGCTTCTTAACTCAAATATCTTAATTCTTCTCTATTGTATGACAGTATTCTATCTTCATTAAAAGTACCAATAGCAATTTCTCTCCATCCGATTTTGAGTCTAAGAGCACCAACTTCTTTTGGCTCTCTCAGTTCTGGTACTACTTACATTAGTACTAGGTCCTGACAGAAAAGGACTTGGCTCTCCAGCTCCTCTCTCCTGTACTTTTGGACTATGATCAGCATTAGACGGGTCGTCTCAATTTCAACAAATCATCTAAATACCCATTCTTCTGATCAGAATCACTAGAAAATAATTCATTTTCTTTTTTCTCTTTATCCTTTTTAATTTCACTTTACCAACAGTTTTACTATTTTAGTCAGTTTCTTTAAGAACCACAGGAAACACTCTGACTCCCTCTATCATATCCTCTCTTCATGTTTTTCTTTGCATTTGCTGTCTAGGATCTCTCCAATGACTCAATGCTTTTCTCACCTGACCTTTTCAACATTTTTTTTTATGCACCTTCACATTAGCCTCAAAATCCCATTCATTGAAAGCCTCAAACTGGGCAGATCTAGGCTATGGTTTTATCTCATACAAAACACACCTCGGACACTCGGTCTTTCCCACATTAAAAGTACTACTCAGTGGAAATTGGATATGTTTATCATCCACTGTAATCATATCCATTGTTTGAGCCATAAATTAGTGTGAAGACCTGAGTTTGTCAAACATTTTTGGGCAGGTGATCCTTCAGGTGGAATGTTTTCCCACTCACTTTTTCAGGACAGAACCCATTTTCATTAAAGTTAAGTCGAGTCACACAAGCAACTAACCAATCGCAATTCAATTTCAAAACGAGACTTGAAACACAAACCTTCAATTCAAAAACCTGAAATCTTGTCACTCGACCGGAATACAGAAATCGAATCAAACTCACTATGAACAGAGCAAACACTGAAACTAAACTTTGAACCACACTAAGATAAATATCCGACCAGCGGCCATCTATCTCCGAGTCAGTGTGCCTGTTTACCTGGCACAAATAAATTAATGACACAGCACTAATTAATTGAAACTCACCAAGACCATTAAGGATTTTTAGGACTCTAGCATGCTCCTTTATGTGATATCACACGCCTTCAACAGACAACCTTAAATGTTTTTTTTATCTCGAGATCTTGGATTACTTCGAATCAGATAACCTAAAAAACAAAACCACATCATAACTCAGAATTTAAGCACAATTTAAAACAATTTCAGCAGTAAATGCAAGAAAAGTACACTGCTATGCAGATTTCAAACCCAACCACGTCCACAATGCAAAACATAAAATACAATTTACATAGCAATACTGCAAGCCCAAAACAAATATTCACTTCAAATCACAGGTCTGCTGAACAATACGTTTCCAATCCGTATATCAAAGCACACACCACAATGCAAGGCAAGCTCTCTGTATACTCCCACCACTTCAATAGAATCATACACACGATTCTGGGAACTAAGACTAGACTCTCTCCAACTCAAACAATTTATCTATAATCATTCTAATTTGGCTGAACCATCTGAATAGTAAGAGTCATTACAGAAGACACAAAATAGTGCTTAATCAATTCAAAATATTCAAAAGCCAAATAAATGTAAATCAGAATTGGCAGTGAAAGCTGAACCCTAAACTAGTAAATAGCCAAAACCTACTACAGTCTAATACAAGACAAATAACGACTTAACACGGAGCAGCCTGCTATAGGGCGCAGGGGAGAAGAAACATGAAACATATTCCAAGCACAGATCAAAAAACATGAGTGACATGAATTCTGTCCCTAAGAAGAGCAAAGGAAAATATTAGGCTCATTTCCCGTATGGCTCATTTTTGTATGTTTTTAGACAGCAAAATCATACAGCCACTGTGGCATGAGACAAGGGATACGTTATTTTGCCCAATAATAAGTCAGAAACCACATATTATGGTATAGTGATTTTACTGTACGTCTATTGAATGTTCATTATGCCCTACAAAAGAAAACAAAAGCACATACAAAATATAAACCACACCTGTTTGCCACAAGGAAATGGCCATCCATTGAATACAGTTGGACTTTCCTTTCTTCAGGAACATTAAGAACAAATAAGAGAAACATTTTAAATGACACAGTGCAAACAGGACCATATATAACTAACGGATTTGCATACAACTAACAAAATACTGACGGCCATATTTGAGGCTCCTTGACGAACAAGCGAAAACATAATAATGCACTCACGAGTTTGTAAAATAATAAACAAGAGCGTTTATTAAGTAAAATTCAAGACAAAAACACATGCCGAAACACTTACCCCCAGATTCATCATTGTCATGTTTTGCGAGTCCTTAATAGCGATTATTAAGGAATCGCTATTAAAGACTCGAAAAACGGGATTCATGTAGAAATCGCATTGTTTTTAGCGATTTCTCCTGCTTCCTTATTTGCCTAAAGGCCCATAGGAATGAATGGGGAGTCATTCCTTATTTGCGATTAGCAATTAGCTAATCGCAAATGTGCCGCAATTTAAAGGGTGCCAGGGTGTCCAAAGGACACCCTGTTGCACCCCTGAAAAGTTAATGTACACTGGTGTTGCACACACACATGTCCAAAGGACATGTGTGTGTGTAACATACAACTTAGAAAAATGCACTAAAGTGCATTTTTCTAAGTTTTCGCTACATACCACGTAGTCAGACTTCGCGGTAAATAGTGACCCCAGATTGCGAATTCGCAATTTTTAAATGGTTCGTGAATTGCATTTAAGGAATCTCAAATTGAGATTCCTTAAATGCAATTCATCGCAATTTAGCGATTTTTAGAATTTCAATTTTTGCATTTGGGATGATGAATCCCAAATGCAAAAATAGCGCTCGCAAACGGCTAGATTCTCAGAATCTTGCCCTTTGCGAGCCGTTTTCGGCTTCATGAATCTGGCTGTAAGAGTAGCAAACGAATTCTTTTCCGTTAAAAAAAACACATTGCATTACATACTTGCCAACATTTTAGGACAGGGACGTGGGAGATTTACAATAAAAAATAGGGCGAATGAAAATTTCCCATTGACTTCTACTATAGATAATGCAATTTCAGGCGGCAGACAGCTCAAATAAAGCCATTTTTGCCTTGAAAAATCGGTAGACCCCCGCCTGAATCGAGTCTATTTGCATGTATGCCATTACTTCATGCGAGTCTAATGCAATAAAAATGTTAGCAATAAAACTCGCACGGAGTAAGGTATCACTCATAAACTAAGGGATAAAGAAAGAATAGCCGGCCCTTCTGAAACAGAAACGTTATACCCAATGATGACCTCGTTTTAACCGTTTTAGAGTACACAGTGTTCTATCTTAGTAGCTTGTCCCACAGTATACGTGTAAAAAACGTTCCTTCCACTGTTAACATTTTGATTCGCCTAAAAATAACAAATAATGTGAGGATGTATTATTTATCTATTATATCAGTGTTCCTCCAACGAACATATTTTTTTCTATTGTAAAATATTGTTGCACATTGCATTCCCTACCAGTTCCCAGTAGATGGTGCCAAACACTTAAATATTGAAGACCTTCCAGCCATTGTGGCCAGTACCTAGAGCATTTAGACAGCTGGGAGTCATACAGTGTGAAGTAGTTTTTTTCTCTCTAGGTTTTACTTCCTTCTTTTGCCCTCTTTAGAAACCGTTTTCTCTCAACGCTTATCGTTGAGGATCCGGAATGCCTTGCTGTGTTAGCCCCAAAGTTCTTGATGGATCGTAAAATGTGTCCCGATTTGCAAAAAAGTTAAAACAATAGGCCAAAGGTTGCAGTGTGCAGGATTATTTCTAGAAAAATCGAGCAAGAAAAGTACCTCATGTGGGGGCATATTAACAAGGGCCAGTGATAATTATCGCTGGCCCCACATAGCGGTAGAAATATTATCGCCGACTATCGCTGAAAATTATCGCCATGATAACGCTATATTAACAATACATAGCACTATAGAGATAATATTTCAGCAAAAGGGTATTTACCATGGAACATAGCTGGTTTTCCAGCGATGTTCCTTGGAAAACAGCGATCACAATGCTGATCCGACCCTGTGGTCTTATCAGCATAATCCACCTACCATTATTAGTATGCCTTAGTCTGGAATTTAACAGACGGTAAATACCAGCGTTAAGGCCGAGGTAGCGCGATTTTTTTTTATTGCTGCACCTCCTAGTTAATATCGTGAAGCTGCCTTCGCGATACATTCATGGGTTGTTTTCACAGCCACACCTTATTTGCATCTCATTAGCGATGCGAGGCTGTGAAAAAAGGCGTTCTACATCAAAGAAACATGCGCCATCGTGTCCTTGATGATATTGCGATATAATTATCGCCGCTTATCGCCCAAAAACAGACGCTAAAGCGGCGATAATTATATCGCCAGCCCTTGCTGATATGCCCCGAAGTGCGCTCCTGAAGTTTTCCATTCATTCATAGTTTGCGACTGAGCCTCGTCCTCCCCTGTGATTGTTGGGCTTGAGCTGCAATTTGGGCAATTTACTATACAATTTCTGTAAGAAATTGTTGCAAAAGATATAAGCCGAGATTTACGTGTAAAGCAGGCTTTGCTGCGCAGCAGGAGACCCTGGTGCTGTATCCTCTAAGATGTGGTGCTGTGCTGCTCTCTTCCTCGTTTGCACACTTTTGGCAACCATGAGAAAAAGGCAGAAACCCATGCACTGTGATGCAAAAGTGTCTGCATTGTGAGAAGCAGAGGTTTAGTACTGCAAGGATTCTGTCTCTTCCTGTACAAAAACTATGCTTTAAGGTTCCCCACTTTGTATGTGTGCTGGACAATGCAAGGCGGTGCATTGAGCGGTGTGGTCTTCAGGGCCCTTGGCCCTCATGCCACAGACACATAGTGGTGTAGTGTAAAACTGGCAACAAGCACGGGCACTCAGGCTCTTTTTATTGGCAGGGACAACTGACTGATGACACCTGTGTTGGATGGGTGTGGGGTGGGTGTATGGACCTGTCCTCATGGGAGAGGCAGGTAAAATACTAGACTGTGTCCAGTAGGACACAACATTCCTCCCTAATTTTATTAAAAACAACATTTTGGGGAAAGAATGAAAAACAACTCGCAGCTTCAAGGGGCAGTCCGCAGGACAATGGTGCACATGTGCAGCTGGGAGCACCTGGGCATCTCGGCATGCATCCATAATTTAACCAGGTACCTCTGGACACGAACACAGTGCAAATGAAGTCCGGACCCTCACGTCAGTTGAGTGACAGCCCACCTATGTGATGTTGATCAGTCCAGCGTGCTCTCGCTGTGATATAGTTGGTGTTTTTGCAGTTCCAACTTGGTGCATCAGGAGTGTCAATGGAGTCCATTGTGAACTTTTGATGATGTGTGTTGTGTGATCCACTGACAACAGTCTTGGTGTGCTGTGACCTTTTGAAGTCTCTGTTACATAGCCTGGCTACCTCACGGAATTCAGCGGTGGGGCAAAGTCAAGTCCATCTCTAACACTTTGGGGTGGGGGGCCTTGGTTGAGTTACCACAGGACTGCCTGTGAGCTGCACTGGGGCTGCATACATATCTGCATCTAGACGGCCACAAGACCACCTCGGAGCCACTAACTAGTCACTCGTGCAACACCAGGGGTGGATGTGTCCTGGTCAGAACATGCTCTCGCTATCGGGATCAGGATGCAGGCCATTTGAGCCGGTGGTCACTGGTTCTTCAGACTATCACTGGTGCTTCTTGTCACGTTATATGGCAAGGGTGCAGGACTTCAGTCTTTTTAATTGATACTACAGGGGTGGTGGTGATGCATATGGCTAATGATGGAGTGGTTGCCATTAGATGACTTGTACTACAGATGGCAATGATTTGTATGGAGCAAGGGTGACTGGAGGGACTCGTTGTATACTTAGTGCAGTTCTTCTTTGGCATGTGCGTTTGCAAGCAGGGATGCCGTTTGCTCTAAGCAGTGGGTGACAGGTGGCTGGATGGTCACACTGTGAAGCGTCAGGGAGATACAAAGTTTGTGCATACAGGCAGCTTATGTTCCGTACTCCCGCTGAGCTATCTCCGTGACGTCACCGCACCCCTGTGGCTGGCTTGTGTTAGTAGGCACACTCAGAGAGTGGTACGAGTCCTCATTCTTGTCCCCTTGTTAATTTCTCCTGTGCACCTGTGGTCATCAGTTCTTCTGTGTGACAGGATTGTCACACTCCTTTCTCTCCATTCTTTTTCTTCTTTGCAATGTGGCAATGTGCTGCGCTTTCTTCTTCCTACTTGCTTGCAGTGTAATGTGGCGTCCAGCCACATGTCTTCCCTGCACATGCTGCGAAGTGGTGACATGCCACGTGATGTCAGTTCTTCTCACGGGTACCTCCTGCCCACTGCATCATGTCCATAGGACTACGCATCTTCTCCCCACACTCGCTAGTCCAGTCCTGTCTATAGGAATGGGCGTCTTCTCAGGTGTGTCAGCCATTTTATGGACAGCAGAGGAGGTAGGTGTGCTTTGTTGGATCTGGTCCGGAGCCTCTTTCATACCTTTCTTCTCCTCAACAAGGTATTCCAGGTGCAACTCAGGATCGCAGTGGGACACGAGTCTCCTTCAATTAGTGTTGGTGGCACCTTGCCACACGGGGACGTGCGACTCTCCTCATGTCTGTACTTGGCTGATGTACGACGCAGTCTTAAGGCGGTGTTGGGGCACTCCCTAAATAGTCTTTTTTCCCCTGCAGTGAAGTGCTAGTGCAGCTAGGGTGTAGATGCTTTTCTTCCTGCCTTCTCTGGGATTTCCTCAGTGCTTCACTCCCTGGATGGCAGGAAACTTTCCTTCAGCCTCCCCCTCACACAAGGGCCTCGTGCTTGCGTCTCAAGGATGTGCCATTGCAGTGCTGGGTTCTGCCTAGGTGTGCGTGCTTGGCAGGGTTGGTCACAACCCCCGCCCCCTTCCTTTCTTGACCAATTCCCGCTGATTTCAGAGGAAGTTTTCCATACCCTTCTGACATCTGCCCGGCCCATATTCTGAGGGAGATCTTTTCCTGCTGCCCAGTCCCCCCCATCACCTTGCTCAACACCTCCATCACTTCAGGAATTGTACCTGATGCTTTTAAATCAGCTACAGTTATTCCCATTGTAAAGAAACCTGGTGCCGACCCTACTGTCTCCTACTGTCTCCTCTAATTTTCGACCTATTTCACTCCTTCCTCTCTTGAGCAAGATCCTAGAGAGTCATATCACCTCTGCACTCTCTACCTACGTTGAAGCCCATCACCTTCTGGCTGACCACCAGGCTGGTTTCCGTCCTGTACACTCCACGGAATCTGTGGTCCTCTCAGTGGTTGACGAGGTTAGACGAAGTTTAGACACGAATTCTCCCCAGGTCTTAATCCTACTCGATCTATCTGCGGCCTTTGACACGGTCGACCATGCCATCCTTCTCGACCGTGTCAGAGGTGTCGGCCTGCAGGGGCCTGCCCTGTCCTGGATCACCTCCTTTTTAGCAGGCCGCACCCAAGCCGTTCGGCTGGAAGGTTTTCTTGCACCCATCCGCTCCGTCTCCCAAGGTTCTTCCCTTTCCCATCTTTTGTTTAACCTATACATACATACCCTCATTGCTGCCTTACAGGACATGGAGGTCACGGCGTTTAATTACGCCGATGACCTCCAGCTCATCTTCAAACTCTCCGCCTCACCTGACTCTATTTCCAGGGTTCACTCCACCCTTACCTTCATTTACAATTGGATGAACCTTAATCATCTCAAATTGAACCCCGACAAGACGGAGTTGGTTCTTGTCGGTGGCCCCTCTAACCCATGGTCCCCTGCTTTCTGGCCCCCCATTCTCGGTCCCTCTCCATCCCCCTCTGCTTCAGTCAAAACCCTCGGCCTCAGGGTCAGTCAGGACCTTTCTCTGCGCCCCCAGATTAGCGCAGTAGTCTCTTCCTGCTTCCTTTCCCTTAGAATTATTCGGAAAGCCTCACGCTACTTCTCGGTGGAAGCTCTCAAACTTGTTGTATCGGCAGTGATCCTCTCCCGACTAGACTATGGTAATGCCCTTTACGTGGGCATTCCAGCCTATGAATGTCGTCGTTTGCAGCTTATTCAAAACCAAGCAGCTCGCCTCATTTTTAGGCTCCCCAAATCTAATCACACCACCCCTCTGCTCAAAACTCTCCATTGGCTCCCTATCAAGGAGTGCTCACTTTTTAAGCTGGGTTGTCTGACCTATATGTCACTAGCTGGCACTGCCCCAGTTTTCATTAGATCTAAAATCACAGCATATGTTCCCGCTAGACACCTGCGGTCCTCCACCCAGCACCTTCTTCTTGTCCCTCAATTTCGTAAGAAGAAATCGGGCGGCTCCAGGTTTTCGATTCTTGCCCCCCTTTTCTGGAACTCCCTACCTCTGACAATCAGATCCATTCCTTCTTATCTAGACTTCCGGGCTGCTCTGAAAACTTATCTTTTTTCTTCCGCCTATACTTCTTAATTTTCACCCCCTTCTTCCCTCAGTCTTTTTAGTTCTGTCTACAGCGCCAAGAAACCGTCTGGTAGTAGAGCGCTATACAAAACCCTTCCAACTTCAACTTCAACTTCAACATCATGTTATACTCTCATTGATGGTTCAATGGTGGCCATTTGTACTGGGGCGGCTGGCAGGCACAGATTCCTTCATGCAGCCACTCGTTGTCTATGCGCCTCAGTGAGTAAATGATCAGTCTGTCTCATACCTTGCACCTGGTTGCCACTCCTCTCTTGTGCTTCTTGCCACTGAAGACCAGGAGATGCTCCTTAGCCTCTGTGGAGCACTAGCTTCCCCGCTAGTCTCTGGAGAACTCTAGTGGTGCTCATGCCTAGTCTCTTCCAGGGTGCCCACTGATGGCACTTTTCCTGCTTTGTCACTCTTGCTGTGACTTGCCAGGGGCCATGCTGTACTTTCCTTCTTTTCTGTGGCGGCATGTGGTGGTAGCCTGTCAGCACCATGGGGGTATGCAACGCTCTCTTTGATCTGCTTTTGGCCTGCAGGTACCTGGATCTAGCAGGGAGACACTGTACAAGCCTCTGTTTTTGCTGCTTGAGGAGAGTTGGGGCTGCTTTTGCTCCATGCTCCTGTCTGTAGTCAGCATTTCTGGTGCAGTCTTCGGCGCGCTTCTGACTTTGCACCCTCCACCCTTCAAAGTACACCTTCTTCTGGTGCCTGGTACACCCGGTTCCTCCTCTTGCAGTGGCATCCTCTCGCCATTGGGGGCACAGTCAGTGCTCTCCTCCTGAGCACAGTGGTGGTATACAACCACAGGGGACACTCATTGCTCACCTTTTCTCCTGAAGGCTTTTCACTTTTCTGGTGCCTCTTTGCTCCGGCCCAGAAAAGGGGGTGGTGATGAACAGAGTGTCTGAATTAAGCAGACCACTCTTACCCAGTCCAAAGATCAGGGATTGATCCATCACCGTTATTTATCTCGCTGCCCCAGCCCAGCTCAGAACCTGGCTATATTCAAATCAGTCTGTCCCTGGCCCAGTGCATCATGGGAACAGGGCAGACTAAACTACCAAGCCAATTCTTCACCAGAAAGGAGACATGCTACCGGGGACCGGTTTCTGGCATTTCAGCCGTCTTCGGCCCGGCTTGCTTGAATCCTGATGGAGCAGTGAGAAAGGGACTCATGTCTGAGTATACCCTGCCACACCTATAGTGGCAAAAAACGATTCAGAAAAGGGGGTGGTGATGAACAGAGTGTCTGAATTAAGCAGACCACTCTCACCCAGTCCAAAGATCAGGGCTTGATCCATCACCGTTATTTATCTCACTGCCCCAGCCCAGCTCAGAACCTGGCTATATGCAAATCAGTCTGTCCCTGGCCCAGTGCATCATGGGAACAGGGCAGACTAAACTACCAAGCCAATTCTTCACCAGAAAGGAGCACCATCAGGATTCAAGCAAGCCGGGCCGAAGACGGCTGAAATGCCAGAAACCGGTCCCCGGTAGCTTGTTTCCTTCCCAGTATAAGAATTGGCTTGGTAGTTTGGTCTGCCCTGTTCCCATGATGCACTGGGCCAGGGTCAGACTAATTCGCATATAGCCAAGTTCTGAGCTGGGATGGTGCAGAGAGCTAAAAAACGGTGATGGATCAAGCCCTGATCTTTGGACTGGGTAAGAGTGGTCTCCTTAATTCAGACACTCTGTTCATCACCACCCCCTTTTCTGAATCATTTTTGTCCACCATAAGCGTGGAAGGGTATACTCAGATGTGAGTCCCTAGCTCATTGCACCATCAGGATTCAAGCAAGCCGGGCCGAAGACGGCTGAAATGCCAGAAACCGGTCCCCGGTAGCTTGTTTCCTTCCCAGTATAAGAATTGGCTTGGTAGTTTGATCTGCCCTGTTCCCATGATGCACTGGGCCAGGGTCAGACTAATTTGCATATAGCCAAGTTCTGAGCTGGGATGGTGCAGTGAGCTAAAAAACAGTGATGGATCAAGCCCTGATCTTTGGACTGGGTAAGAGTGGTCTGCTTAATTCAGACACTCTGTTCATCACCACCCCCTTTTCTGAATCATTTTTGTCCACCATAAGCGTGGAAGGGTATACTCAGATGTGAGTCCCCAGCTCATTGCACCATCAGGATTCAAGCAAGCCGGGCCGAAGACGGCTGAAATGCCAGAAACCGGTCCCCGGTAGCTTGTTTCCTTCCCAGTATAAGAATTGACTTGGTAGTTTGGTCTGCCCTGTTCCCATGATGCACTGGGCCAGGGTCAGACTAATTTGCATATAGCCAAGTTCTGAGCTGGGATGGTGCAGTGAGCTAAAAAACGGTGATGGATCAAGCCCTGATCTTTGGACTGGGTAAGAGTGTTCTGCCTAATTCAGACACTCTGTTCATCACCACCCCCTTTTCTGAATCATTTTTGTCCACCATAAGCGTGGAAGGGTATACTCAGATGTGAGTCCCTAGCTCATTGCACCATCAGGATTCAAGCAAGCCGGGCCGAAGACGGCTGAAATGCCAGAAACCGGTCCCCGGTAGCTTGTTTCCTTCCCAGTATAAGAATTGGCTTGGTAGTTTGGTCTGCCCTGTTCCCATGATGCACTGGGCCAGGGTCAGACTAATTTGCATATAGCCAAGTTCTGAGCTGGGATGGTGCAGTGAGCTAAAAAACAGTGATGGATCAAGCCCTGATCTTTGGACTGGGTAAGAGTGGTCTGCTTAATTCAGACACTCTGTTCATCACCACCCCCTTTTCTGAATCATTTTTGTCCACCATAAGCGTGGAAGGGTATACTCAGATGTGAGTCCCTAGCTCATTGCACCATCAGAATTCAAGCAAGCCGGGCCGAAGACGGCTGAAATTCCAGAAACCGGTCCCCGGTAGCTTGTTTCCTTACCAGTATAAGAATTGGCTTGGTAGTTTGGTCTGCCCTGTTCCCATGATGCACTGGGCCAGGGTCAGACTAATTTGCATATAGCCAAGTTCTGAGCTGGGATGGCGCAGTGAGCTAAAAAACAGTGATGGATCAAGCCCTGATCTTTGGACTGGGTAAGAGTGGTCTGCTTAATTCAGACACTCTGTTCATCACCACCCCCTTTTCTGAATCATTTTTGTCCACCATAAGCGTGGAAGGGTATACTCAGATGTCAGTCCCTAGCTCATTGCACCATCAGGATTCAAGCAAGCTGGGCCGAAGACGGCTGAAATGCCAGAAACCGGTCCCCGGTAGCTTGTTTCCTTCCCAGTATAAGAATTGGCTTGGTAGTTTGGTCTGCCCTGTTCCCATGATGCACTGGGCCAGGGTCAGACTAATTTGCATATAGCCAAGTTCTGAGCTGGGATGGTGCAGTGAGCTAAAAAACGGTGATGGATCAAGCCCTGATCTTTGGACTGGGTAAGAGTGGTCTGCTTAATTCAGACACTCTGTTCATCACCACCCCCTTTTCTGAATCATTTTTGTCCACCATAAGCGTGGAAGGGTATACTCAGATGTGAGTCCCTAGCTCATTGCACCATCAGGATTCAAGCAAGCCGGGCCGAAGACGGCTGAAATGCCAGAAACCGGTTCCCGGTAGCTTGTTTCCTTCCCAGTATAAGAATTGGCTTGGTAGTTTGGTCTGCCCTGTTCCCATGATGCACTGGGCCAGGGTCAGACTAATTTGCATATAGCCAAGTTCTGAGCTGGGATGGTGCAGTGAGCTAAAAAACAGTGATGGATCAAGCCCTGATCTTTGGACTGGGTAAGAGTGGTCTGCTTAATTCAGACACTCTGTTCATCACCACCCCCTTTTCTGAATCATTTTTGTCCACCATAAGCGTGGACGGGTATACTCAGATGTGAGTCCCTAGCTCATTGCACCATCAGGATTCAAGCAAGCCGGGCCGAAGACGGCTGAAATGCCAGAAACCGGTCCCCGGTAGCTTGTTTCCTTACCAGTATAAGAATTGGCTTGGTAGTTTGGTCTGCCCTGTTCCCATGATGCACTGGGCCAGGGTCAGACTAATTTGCATATAGCCAAGTTCTGAGCTGGGATGGCGCAGTGAGCTAAAAAACAGTGATGGATCAAGCCCTGATCTTTGGACTGGATAAGAGTGGTCTGCTTAATTCAGACACTCTGTTCATCACCACCCCCTTTTCTGAATCATTTTTGTCCACCATAAGCGTGGAAGGGTATACTCAGATGTGAGTCCCTAGCTCATTGCACCATCAGGATTCAAGCAAGCCGGGCCGAAGACGGCTGAAATGCCAGAAACCGGTCCCCGGTAGCTTGTTTCCTTCCCAGTATAAGAATTGGCTTGGTAGTTTGGTCTGCCCTGTTCCCATGATGCACTGGGCCAGGGTCAGACTAATTTGCATATAGCCAAGTTCTGAGCTGGGATGGTGCAGTGAGCTAAAAAACGGTGATGGATCAAGCCCTGATCTTTGGACTGGGTAAGAGTGGTCTGCTTAATTCAGACACTCTGTTCATCACCACCCCCTTTTCTAAATCATTTTTGTCCACCATAAGCGTGGAAGGGTATACTCAGATGTGAGTCCCTAGCTCATTGCACCATCAGGATTCAAGCAAGCCGGGCCGAAGACGGCTGAAATGCCAGAAACCGGTCCCCGGTAGCTTGTTTCTTTCCCAGTATAAGAATTGGCTTGGTAGTTTGGTCTGCCCTGTTCCCATGATGCACTGGGCCAGGGTCAGACTAATTTGCATATAGCCACGTTCTGAGCTGGGATGGTGCAGTGAGCTAAAAAACGGTGATGGATCAAGCCCTGATCTTTGGACTGGGTAAAAGTGGTCTGCTTAATTCAGACACTCTGTTCATCACCACCCCCTTTTCTGAATCATTTTTGTCCACCATAAGCGTGGAAGGGTATACTCAGATGTGAGTCCCTAGCTCATTGCACCATCAGGATTCAAGCAAGCCGGGCCGAAGACGGATGAAATGCCGGAAACCGGTCCCCGGTAGCTTGTTTCCTTCCCAGTATAAGAATTGGCTTGGTAGTTTGGTCTCCCCTGTTCCCATGATGCACTGGGCCAGGGTCAGACTAGTTTGCATATAGCCAAGTTCTGAGCTGGGATGGTGCAGTGAGCTAAAAAACGGTGATGGATCAAGCCCTGATCTTTGGACTGGGTAAGAGTGGTCTGCTTAATTCAGACACTCTGTTCATCACCACCCCCTTTTCTGAATCATTTTTGTCCACCATAAGCGTGGAAGGGTATACTCAGATGTGAGTCCCTAGCTCATTGCACCATCAGGATTCAAGCAAGCCGGGCCGAAGACGGCTGAAATGCCAGAAACCGGTCCCCGGTAGCTTGTTTCCTTCCCAGTATAAGAATTGGCTTGGTAGTTTGGTCTGCCCTGTTCCCATGATGCACTGGGCCAGGGTCAGACTAATTTGCATATAGCCAAGTTCTGAGCTGGGATGGTGCAGTGAGCTAAAAAACGGTGATGGATCAAGCCCTGATCTTTGGACTGGGTAAGAGTGGTCTGCTTAATTCAGACACTCTGTTCATCACCACCCCCTTTTCTGAATCATTTTTGTCCACCATAAGCGTGGAAGGGTATACTCAGATGTGAGTCCCTAGCTCATTGCACCATCAGGATTCAAGCAAGCCGGGCCGAAGACGGCTGAAATGCCAGAAACTGGTCCCCGGTAGCTTGTTTCCTTCCCAGTATAAGAATTGGCTTGGTAGTTTGGTCTGCCCTGTTCCCATGATGCACTGGGCCAGGGTCAGACTAATTTGCATATAGCCAAGTTCTGAGCTGGGATGGTGCAGTGAGCTAAAAAACGGTGATGGATCAAGCCCTGATCTTTGGACTGGGTAAGAGTGGTCTGCTTAATTCAGACACTCTGTTCATCACCACCCCCTTTTCTGAATCATTTTTGTCCACCATAAGCGTGGAAGGGTATACTCAGATGTGAGTCCCTAGCTCATTGCACCATCAGGATTCAAGCAAGCCGGGCCGAAGACGGCTGAAATGCCAGAAACCGGTCCCTGGTAGCTTGTTTCCTTCCCAGTATAAGAATTGGCTTGGTAGTTTGGTCTGCCCTGTTCCCATGATGCACTGGGCCAGGGTCAGACTAATTTGCATATAGCCAAGTTCTGAGCTGGGATGGTGCAGTGAGCTAAAAAAACGGTGATGGATCAAGCCCTGATCTTTGGACTGGGTAAGAGTGGTCTGCTTAATTCAGACACTCTGTTCATCACCGCCCCCTTTTCTGAATCATTTTTGTCCACCATAAGCGTGGAAGGGTATACTCAGATGTGAGTCCCTAGCTCATTGCACCATCAGGATTCAAGCAAGCCGGGCCGAAGACGGCTGAAATGCCAGAAACCGGTCCCCGGTAGCTTGTTTCCTTCCCAGTATAAGAATTGGCTTGGTAGTTTGGTCTGCCCTGTTCCCATGATGCACTGGGCCAGGGTCAGACTAATTTGCATATAGCCAAGTTCTGAGCTGGGATGGTGCAGTGAGCTAAAAAACGGTGATGGATCAAGCCCTGATCTTTGGACTGGGTAAGAGTGGTCTGCTTAATTCAGACACTCTGTTCATCACCGCCCCCTTTTCTGAATCATTTTTGTCCACCATAAGCGTGGAAGGGTATACTCAGATGTGACTACCTAGCTCATTGCACCATCAGGATTCAAGCAAGCCGGGCCGAAGACGGCTGAAATGCCAGAAACCGGTCCCCGGTAGCTTGTTTCCTTCCCAGTATAAGAATTAGCTTGGTAGTTTGGTCTGCCCTGTTCCCATGATGCACTGGGCCAGGGTCAGACTAATTTGCATATAGCCAAGTTCTGAGCTGGGATGGTGCAGTGAGCTAAAAAACGGTGATGGATCAAGCCCTGATCTTTGGACTGGGTAAGAGTGGTCTGCTTAATTCAGACACTCTGTTCATCACCACCCCCTTTTCTGAATCATTTTTGTCCACCATAAGCGTGGAAGGGTATACTCAGATGTGACTCCCTAGCTCATTGCACCATCAGGATTCAAGCAAGCCGGGCCGAAGACGGCTGAAATGCCAGAAACCGGTCCCCGGTAGATTGTTTCCTTCCCAGTATAAGAATTGGCTTGGTAGTTTGGTCTGCCCTGTTCCCATGATGCACTGGGCCAGGGTCAGACTAATTTGCGTATAGCCAAGTTCTGAGCTGGGATGGTGCAGTGAGCTAAAAAACGGTGATGGATCAAGCCCTGATCTTTGGACTGGGTAAGAGTGGTCTGCTTAATTCAGACACTCTGTTCATCACCACCCCCTTTTCTGAATCATTTTTGTCCACCATAAGTGTGGAAGGGTATACTCAGATGTGAGTCCCTAGCTCATTGCACCATCAGGATTCAAGCAAGCCGGGCCGAAGACGGCTGAAATGCCAGAAACCGGTCCCCGGTAGCTTGTTTCCTTCCCAGTATAAGAATTGGCTTGGTAGTTTGGTCTGCCCTGTTCCCATGATGCACTGGGCCAGGGTCAGACTAATTTGCATATAGCCAAGTTCTGAGCTGGGATGGTGCAGTGAGCTAAAAAACGGTGATGGATCAAGCCCTGATCTTTGGACTGGGTAAGAGTGGTCTGCTTAATTCAGACACTCTGTTCATCACCACCCCCTTTTCTGAATCATTTTGTCCACCATAAGCATGGAAGGGTATACTCAGATGTGAGTCCCTAGCTCATTGCACCATCAGGATTCAAGCAAGCCGGGCCGAAGACGGCTGAAATGCCAGAAACCAGTCCCCGGTAGCTTGTTTCCTTCCCAGTATAAGAATTGGCTTGGTAGTTTGGTCTGCCCTGTTCCCATGATGCACTGGGCCAGCGTCAGACTAATTTGCATATAGCCAAGTTCTGAGCTGGGATGGTGCAGTGAGCTAAAAAACGGTGATGGATCAAGCCCTGATCTTTGGACTGGGTAAGAGTGGTCTGCTTAATTCAGACACTCTGTTCATCACCACCCCCTTTTCTGAATCATTTTTGTCCACCATAAGCGTGGAAGGGTATACTCAGATGTGAGTCCCTAGCTCATTGCACCATCAGGATTCAAGCAAGCCGGGCCGAAGACGGCTGAAATGCCAGAAACCGGTCCCCGGTAGCTTGTTTCCTTCCCAGTAAAAGAATTGGCTTGGTAGTTTGGTCTGCCCTGTTCCCATGATGCACTGGGCCAGGGTCAGACTAATTTGCATATAGCCAAGTTCTGAGCTGGGATGGTGCAGTGAGCTAAAAAACGGTGATGGATCAAGCCCTGATCTTTGGACTGGGTAAGAGTGGTCTGCTTAATTCAGACACTCTGTTCATCACCACCCCCTTTTCTGAATCATTTTTGTCCACCATAAGCGTGGAAGGGTATACTCAGATGTGAGTCCCTAGCTCATTGCACCATCAGGATTCAAGCAAGCCGGGCCGAAGACGGCTGAAATGCCAGAAACCGGTCCCCGGTAGCTTGTTTCCTTCCCAGTATAAGAATTGGCTTGGTAGTTTGGTCTGCCCTGTTCCCGTGATGCACTGGGCCAGGGTCAGACTAATTTGCATATAGCCAAGTTCTGAGCTGGGATGGTGCAGTGAGCTAAAAACAGTGATGCATCAAGCCCTGATCTTTGGACTGGGTAAGAGTGGTCTGCTTAATTCAGACACTCTGTTCATCACCACCCCCTTTTCTGAATAATTTTTGTCCACCATAAGCGTGGAAGGGTATACTCAGATGTGAGTCCCTAGCTCATTGCACCATCAGGATTCAAGCAAGCCGGGCCGAAGACGGCTGAAATGCCAGAAACCGGTCCCCGGTAGCTTGTTTCCTTCCCAGTATAAGAATTGGCTTGGTAGTTTGGTCTACCCTGTTCCCATGATGCACTGGGCCAGGGTCAGACTAATTTGCATATAGCCAAGTTCTGAGCTGGGATGGTGCAGTGAGCTAAAAAACGGTGATGGATCAAGCCCTGATCTTTGGACTGGGTAAGAGTGGTCTGCTTAATTCAGACACTCTGTTCATCACCACCCCCTTTTCTGAATCATTTTTGTCCACCATAAGCGTGGAAGGGTATACTCAGATGTGAGCCCATAGCTCATTGCACCATCAGGATTCAAGCAAGCCGGGCCGAAGACGGCTGAAATGCCAGAAACCGGTCCCCGGTAGCTTGTTTCCTTCCCAGTATAAGAATTGGCTTGGTAGTTTGGTCTGCCCTGTTCCCATGATGCACTGGGCCAGGGTCAGACTAATTTGCATATAGCCAAGTTCTGAGCTGGGATGGTGCAGTGAGCTAAAAAACGGTGATGGATCAAGCCCTGATCTTTGGACTGGGTAAGAGTGGTCTGCTTAATTCAGACACTCTGTTCATCACCACCCCCTTTTCTGAATCATTTTTGTCTACCATAAGCGTGGAAGGGTATACTCAGATGTGAGTCCCTAGCTCATTGCACCATCAGGATTCAAGCAAGCCGGGCCGAAGACGGCTGAAATGCCAGAAACCGGTCCCCGGTAGCTTGTTTCCTTCCCAGTATAAGAATTGGCTTGGTAGTTTGGTCTGCCCTGTTCCCATGATGCACTGGGCCAGGGTCAGACTAATTTGCATATAGCCAAGTTCTGAGCTGGGATGGTGCAGTGAGCTAAAAAACGGTGATGGATCAAGCCCTGATCTTTGGACTGGGTAAGAGTGGTCTGCTTAATTCAGACACTCTGTTCATCACCACCCCCTTTTCTGAATCATTTTTGTCCACCATAAGCGTGGAAGGGTATACTCAGATGTGAGTCCCTAGCTCATTGCACCATCAGGATTCAAGCAAGCCGGGCCGAAGACGGCTGAAATGCCAGAAACCGGTCCCCGGTAGCTTGTTTCCTTCCCAGTATAAGAATTGGCTTGGTAGTTTGGTCTGCCCTGTTCCCATGATGCACTGGGCCAGGGTCAGACTAATTTGCATATAGCCAAGTTCTGAGCTGGGATGGTGCAGTGAGCTAAAAAACGGTGATGGATCAAGCCCTGATCTTTGGACTGGGTAAGAGTGGTCTGCTTAATTCAGACACTCTGTTCATCACCACCCCCTTTTCTGAATCATTTTTGTCTACCATAAGCGTGGAAGGGTATACTCAGATGTGAGTCCCTAGCTCATTGCACCATCAGGATTCAAGCAAGCCGGGCCGAAGACGGCTGAAATGCCAGAAACCGGTCCCCGGTAGCTTGTTTCCTTCCCAGTATAAGAATTGGCTTGGTAGTTTGGTCTGCCCTGTTCCCATGATGCACTGGGCCAGGGTCAGACTAATTTGCATATAGCCAAGTTCTGAGCTGGGATGGTGCAGTGAGCTAAAAAACGGTGATGGATCAAGCCCTGATCTTTGGACTGGGTAAGAGTGGTCTGCTTAATTCAGACACTCTGTTCATCACCACCCCCTTTTCTGAATCATTTTTGTCCACCATAAGCGTGGAAGGGTATACTCAGATGTGAGTCCCTAGCTCATTGCACCATCAGGATTCAAGCAAGCCGGGCCGAAAACGGCTGAAATGCCAGAAACCGGTCCCCGGTAGCTTGTTTCCTTCCCAGTATAAGAATTGGCTTGGTAGTTTGGTCTGCCCTGTTCCCATGATGCACTGGGCCAGGGTCAGACTAATTTGCATATAGCCAAGTTCTGAGCTGGGATGGTGCAGTGAGCTAAAAAACGGTGATGGATCAAGCCCTGATCTTTGGACTGGGTAAGAGTGGTCTGCTTAATTCAGACACTCTGTTCATCACCACCCCCTTTTCTGAATCATTTTTGTCCACCATAAGCGTGGAAGGGTATACTCAGATGTGAGTCCCTAGCTCATTGCACCATCAGGATTCAAGCAAGCCGGGCCGAAGACGGCTGAAATGCCAGAAACCGGTCCCCGGTAGCTTGTTTCCTTCCCAGTATAAGAATTGGCTTGGTAGTTTGGTCTGCCCTGTTCCCATGATGCACTGGGCCAGGGTCAGACTAATTTGCATATAGCCAAGTTCTGAGCTGGGATGGTGCAGTGAGCTAAAAAACGGTGATGGATCAAGCCCTGATCTTTGGACTGGGTAAGAGTGGTCTGCTTAATTCAGACACTCTGTTCATCACCACCCCCTTTTCTGAATCATTTTTGTCCACCATAAGCGTGGAAGGGTATACTCAGATGTGAGTCCCTAGCTCATTGCACCATCAGGATTCAAGCAAGCCGGGCCGAAGACGGCTGAAATGCCAGAAACCGGTCCCCGGTAGCTTGTTTCCTTCCCAGTATAAGAATTGGCTTGGTAGTTTGGTCTGCCCTGTTCCCATGATGCACTGGGCCAGGGTCAGACTAATTTGCATATAGCCAAGTTCTGAGCTGGGATGGTGCAGTGAGCTAAAAAACGGTGATGGATCAAGCCCTGATCTTTGGACTGGGTAAGAGTGGTCTGCTTAATTCAGACACTCTGTTCATCACCACCCCCTTTTCTGAATCATCTTTGCTCCGGCCAGCGCTCTTCCAGCCTTCTCCAGGGCAACCAGTCTGTAGCTGTCCTTGGCTGTACTTGCGGGAATTTACAATTCTTCCCTTTTCAATCTCAGTTACAGGACGCAGTGCCGTGAGACACCGCCAGGTGCCCTAGGGCACCCTCTTAAACGCTATGCCATCTCTAGCTGGCTGTTCCAGTGCCTCAAGTCTTCTCGCCCACATGGGCAGCACAGGAGCCGATGAAGGGTTGGCAAAGCTCCTTGCTGGGCCATGTCCTCCATGTGATACTGTCACACTTGGCCCACATCTTCCTTTTCCTTTCAGCACAGTAGGACTCACGGCACAGGATTTTGCTGGCTTCTCTGCAAGAAAGGCAGTACTATGTGCCTCACTTTATCGAGTCTCTCCTGCGGGCACTGGGATGGCAGCAGGGAAGGCAGACCAGCCTCCATGTGTAGTTGGCGACAGTAGCAGGGATGCCTAGAGGTGCATGCTTGCCTCCTACTGCAGCACCAAAACTTCTTTGTCCCTGTTCTCAAAGGACTATATGACGTGCAGTGCTGCTGGTGCGGTGAGGAGCTCAGGCATGTTGCACCCTACCTGGAAAACTTTACTCCACCTCCTGGGACAGACGGCGGTAGGTGGGGCACCTTGCAGGGTTGTTCGGGGCTCATTTAATAGCCGGTGGGGGCCCCTCCATGCATTGCTGTCCTCCTGTTCCTGCCACTACTACCCAGGTGGGCAATAGCTGGTGCATCCGACTGCGGGGGATGAACAGTCTCTCTCTTACTACCTCTCCCACAGGGCTGATCAGTACAGCACCTGGGGGTTATAGCTGGTGGATGACGCTGGCCTTATACTTTTTACACCCTCGAGCTCAACTCACTCCCAGCGGGTTGGAATGCAGTTTGCCTGGTCCAAGGTGGTGTCACGATGGTCATGGCAGGCAAGAATCTCTGCCAGCGTATCCCTCTCTTTACCACTCTTGCCTGTTGTCATCAAATACAGAGGTTGCCCTCGACATAGGCTACCTTACCCCTTTATCACATTTCAAGTTGCTGCCAGCTCACACGTGGGGCAGACCCTCTCATAGCCAATATGGTGTTCAGGGCCCTAGGCCCTCATGCACTGATAAAGATGCCACGGATACAGAGTGGTGCAGTGTAAAACTGGCCTCAAGCCCATGCATTTGGGCTCTTTATTGGCAGGGTCACCTGACTGGTGACACCTTTGGTGGATGGGTGTGGGGTGGGTGTATGAACCAGCCCTCATGGGAGAAATAAATATTAAAAGGGCTTTGATGCAAAGTCATCCTGTGCCCTGGGCATCCCCCAACTTTTTGATGAATGGTACTGATGGTAACTGACTCTGACTGACCCTGGGCTCTGCCTAACCAGGCCCAGAGCCAGTGCAATGCTGAAAGACACACATTTAGAATACAGTGAAAACATCTACATACAGTAGGGTACACTAAGGGTTGGGGTACCCCTGTGGTTGGCATGACCTACCCTATCAGACCCTATTAAATATTAGTGCAGGGGATTAAAACTACCTAGATGTCCCTAGGTATTTATAAAGTAGACCCTTATAAAATGAGTTTTATATGCCCTGGGTTAAGTGAAATTTCACATTACACTCCCCACATTGTGATAAAGTGCTGACCAAATTCGACTTTGATGCTAGGAGCCCTGTGGAGGGAGGTTCTGCAATATTCCTACAGATTCAGAACCCCTAAAGTCTCCCCTCGTTGTACCGTGGGGAGGGGGCCTGTAGATATAAGCAAAGTACTTATAAAATATATTTTTGTAAGTCCTGGTGCTAGAAAAATGGCCCAAGTCCTTTTCCCATTGCAAATCCCCTGCTACATAGGTTAACATGGTAGGAAGTTAATAACTAATAACTCTTGATAAGAGAGGGCTAGAAGTTCCATTCAAAGACATCCCCGAATGGTATTATTAATCTCAAGAATATGATATGGTTGAATGTCCCCTAAAGTGTACATACAAGAAGTTATAAGCCTTTTTTGTTTATAAGTCCAGATTCAGCCTTCCAGTGGTCTGTCCTGATTGGTCAGAGTTAAGTGGATTAGCCAGGCTGCCTTGAAGAGGTGATAAAGAGACCCTGGGGTTAACGAGATCTGCAGTGAGGGCAGTGTGCTGCTACACTGGCATGCCAGAGCAGGGGAAAGAGTCATAAACCATGGTCTTCAAAGAGAAGAGGTGGCCTTACTGTCATTTACAACTTTTAACTTTTCACCTCAGCCAGAGCTAGGCTTATGGAAGGAATTCACAAATGCATGGGAGAGTGTTTATGGAAAGTAAGCCATCCTAGGGTGTGTTTAGCCAGCTCTTTCCTCCCTGCCTGAAAATCAGCCATTTGAATTTGGGGGATTTGGTGTACTCTGGGACAAAATAATGCCACACTCTACAGGATGTGGTCATATTCTTGGGGAGTTGCCCTGCTCCCATTGGTCAGCAGTGGCCTCCTGCTTGACCCAGAGAACTTGGAATAAGTATCTGAGAGCGGCAGAGCCTCTCAGATCTGCTGTTTCAAACTTAAGGAAGCAAGCCATTGCCATGCTGAGAAGTTGGGGTGCAAAGTTCTAAGGCCTAACCTCCAAACATGGACAAGTACAGGCAGAGGCCTAAAGTGAATGGGAATGAGGTTGAGGCTATCAGAGACACTGGGTCTAGTGTAACTATGGTCTTGGATGAGCTGGTGCCTCCAGAGAGGTTGTTATCTGGTGAATTTCGCCGGGTGACTAATGCAGACAGCACTACCTAACTCCATCCTATGGCTGTGGTGGATTTGGAATGGGAAGGTGTGACAGGCTCTATGAAGGTAGCTGTGTCAAAGGTGATCCCAATCCAGTATTTACTGGGCAATGATCTTGAAGCTTATTTGTGGTCAGAGGTGGAGCGAGGACTCCATATGAAAATATTAGAGCTCCCTGAGTGGGTATGTGCTGTGACTAGGTCACAGACTAGCCAGAAGGGAGGGGCTGGACACTTGGACCCTGGAACATACGGACAAGCATCCAAGGGCACTGGGCCTGGTGAGCCAGCCCAGGGAACTCCGGAGGTACAGGAAGAATCTAACCCTGATGGGGAGGGTCTGGCTTCTGAGGGAGGGACTCCATCCCTGCCAGAGCTGTCAGATTTGGCAGAACTTACAGGAGCAGGTAGACCCTCCAGAGAGGAATTCAGTAAGGGGGAATGTGACTGCCCCACCCTTGGGAGCTTGAGGTGGATTGCTTCTAAGCAAGAGGAGGGGGATGACAGTGGGTTTCACAAACTCTACTGGGAAGATTGACTGCTTTATACTGAGGCAAGAAACTGCAAGAAATTGGCCACCAGGAGGTTGGTGGTACCCCCCCAGAAGTACAGAGAGTTCATCTTGACTTTGGGGCATCATATCCCCTTGGCAGGACATTTGGGACAGACAAAGACATGGAACCGATTGATGAACCATTTATACTGGCCCCATATGTCTGAAAAGGTAAAGGAGTTTTGCAGGTCCTGTGTCACCTGTCAGGCCAATGGCAAGGCAGAGGCAAGACAAAGGCTCCCCTAATACCACTGCCAATGGTTGGGGTTCAGTGCCGGACTGGCCATAGCGGGCACCAGGCATTTCCCCGGTGGGCCGCTAGGGTGGGGGCCGTTTTTGGGCCCCTGGGGAGCCATTTCTATTACCAGGGGTCAGCAATATCGGCCCCCGGTAACAAAGTCGGTCGAAACCAGCCCACGCAAACTGCTCGGCTGCACTCCCCCTCACCCCAAGGAGGGGGGGGGCAGCTGAGCAGTTTGCCAGGGCCGGTTTCTGTTCCCAGTCCGGCCCTGTTGGGTTTCCTTTTGAAAGGGTGGGGATGGACATTGTTGGTCCCCTGGATCCACCTACTGCGTCAGGGAATAGGTATATCTCAGTGGTAGTGGACCATGCCACTAGGTACCCTGAAGCAATCCCTCTTAGAACAATTGATGCTCCTTCAGTGGCTAGAGCACTGCTAGGTGTGTTCACCAGAGTAGGTTTTCCAAAAGAAGTGGCATCTGATAGGGGCACAAACTTCCTGTCCAGCTAGCTGACTGCTATGTGGGATGAGTATAGTGTCAACTACACGTTCACCACCCCCTATCACCCACAAGAAAACAGTCTTGTTGAGAGATTCAACAAAACCCTGAAGGGCATGATAAATGGGTTGACATAAAAACTGAGGAGTAGATGGGATGTTTTCCTCCCATGCTTACTGTTGGCCTACAGGAAGGTGCCACAGACAGGAGATGGTTTCAGTCCCTTTGAGTTGTTGTTTGGACACTCTGTGAGGTGGCCATTGAGCCTGCTGAGAGAGTCTTTGGAGAAGCCTCTCAAGGAAGCAATGGACAATGTGCTTGACTAAGTGCTAGGCATGAATTCTAGAATGGCAGAGTATACGTACAAGGCAAACAGGAAACCTCTAGTGGTGCTGGTACCCAAACCTAATCCTCAGGGAGACCCAAGGAGTTATGGTTCTGTGTGGGCTACAGAGGATTGAATGCAGTCACAAAGACTGACGCTCACCCTATACCTAGAGCTGATGATCTCATTGATAGGACAATGGACAATGTGCTTGACTAAGAGCTAGGCATGAATTCTAGAATGGCAGTGTATATGTACAATGCAAACAGGAAACTGGAAGCCAGCCAGGAGCTCATGAAGCACTGGTATGATTAAAAGGCTACTATGCCTAAGTATACTCCAGGACAATTGGTGTGGGTGTTAGAGCTTGTGGCTCCCAGGGCCCTCCATGACAAGTGGAGTGGGCCCTACCCAATCTTAGAAAGGAAGGGTGAGGTTACATATTTGGTTGACCTTGGCACCCCCAGGAACCCTCATAAGGTCCTGCATGTGAATAGATTGAAACCCCACCATGACAGGGCAGACATGACCATATTACTGGTCACTGATGAGGGTGTGGAGGAGGAAACTGAGCCTGTGCCCGACCTCCTTTCCACTAATGTGCAAGATGGGTCAGTGAAGGGAATTGTGCTCTCTCCCAAGTTGACATACCAGCAGCACAAAGACTGTAAGCAAGTGCTGGGGCCGTTTGCTGGCCTGTTCTCTTTGACCCCAGGCATCACTGAGTGGTATGTGCACCAAATTGACACTGGTGATAGCCTACCTGTCAAAAATAAACTGTACAGGTTGTCTGACCATGTGAGAGCCAGCATTAAAGCTGAGTTTGCTAAGTTGCTGGAACTGGGGGTAATTGAACCGTCTGAGAGTCCATGGGCCAGTCCAGTGGTGCTGGTACCCAAACCTAATCCTCAGGGGACCCAAGGAGTTAAGGTTCTGTGTGGACTACAGAGGATTGAATGCAGTCACAAAGACTGACGCCCACCCTATACCTAGAGCTGATGAGCTCATTGATAGGTTAGGGGCTGCTAAGTACCTGAGTATGTTTGACTACACCAGGTTACTGACAGATTGCCCTCACTGATGGAGCAAAGGAGAGATCAGTATTCTCCACACCAGAGGGACATTATCAGTTCAAGGTAATGCCCTTTGGCTTAAGAATGCACCGGCCACCTTCCAAAGGTTGGTGAACAGGGGCTTGTCTGGGTTGGAACAGTTCAGTGCAGCTTACCTGGATGATATAGCTGTATACAGTTCTACATGGGGGATCACTTAAGCCACCTAAGGGAAGTGCTTCATGCCATGCAGCAGGCAGGCCTCACTATTAAGGCAAGCAAGTGCCAAATAGGACAGGGTTCTGTGGTGTACCTGGGCCACCTGGTAGGTGGGCGCCATGTACAACCTCTCCAAGCTAAAATCCAAACTATTTTGGATTGGACAGCTCCTGTTACCCAGACTCAGGTCAGGGCATTCCTTGGACTGACAGGGTACTGTAGAAGGTTTGTTTAAAATTATGCGACCATTGTGGGGTCCCTAACAGAACTCACTTCTAAAAAGAGGCCCAAGGTGGATTTGACCCCCGAATGTCAGAGGGCTTTTGACACTGTGAAAGCTGCTACGTGTTCAGCACCAGTGCTATGGGCCCCTGACTACACAAAATAATTTGTGGTTCAGACAGATGCTTCAGAGCAAGGGATTGGGGCAGCGTTGTCACAGCTAAATGAAAAGGGCCTTGATCAGCCAGTTGCCTTTATTAGCAGGAGACTTCTTCCCGGAGAGCAGAGGTGGAGTGCAATTGAGAGAGAGGCTTTTACTGTGGTTTGGTCCCTGAAAAAGTTGAGACCATATTTATTTGGGACTCACTTTCGCGTTCAAACTGACCACAGGCCTCTCAGATAGCTCATGCAGGTTAGAGGGGAGAATTCCAAGCTGTTAAGGTGGTCCATTTCCCAACAGGGGATGGACTTTACAGTGGAACACAGACCTGGGATTGTCCATGCAAATGTGTATGGACTTTCCAGGTTTTTCCACTTAGCTGATGAGGACTACCAGGGTGTAGGTTAGTAACACATCACCTTTCGTTTAGGGGGGCTCTGTTGCAAAGTCATCCCTGTGCCCTGGGCAACCCCCCAACTTTTTGCTGAATGGTACTGGTGGTAACTGACTCTGACTGTCCTTGGGCTCTGCCTAACCAGGCCAAGGGCAAGTGCTATGCTGTAAGAGACACATTTAGAATACAGTGAAAACACCTACATACACTAGGGTACACTAAGGGTTGGGGTACCCCTGTGGTTGGCATGACCTACCCAATCAGACCCTATTAAATATTAGGGCAGGGGGATTAAAACTACCTAGAAGTCCCTAGCCCACAATCGGGCATGGCAGTTTGGAGGTCAGCAGCTTTTCTATAATTGCATGTGTGCACTGCTGAAGCCTGAGGTCAGTTTTAAAAGTAGCCCTGGGTGGCAGGACTGCCATTCAAAAGTGAATAGTGGTCAAACTCGACTTTGGGGCACTTATAAATGGATAACCTACAATGTTTTTGCATATGAGGAGCTCTCAGGGTCTCGCCTAGTTGTCCCAGGGGTGGGGGGGTCAGGTATTTATAAGGCAGACCCTTATAACATGAGTTTTATATGCCCTGGGTTAAGCGAAATTTCACATGTCACTCCCCACATTGTGATAAAGTGCTGCCCAAATTCGACTTTGATGCTATGAGCCCTGTGGAGGGAGGATCTGTAATATTTCTTCAGATTCAGAACCCCTACAGTCTCCCCTAGTGGTGCCATGGGGTGAGAGTCCTGTAGATATAAGCAAAGTACTTATAAAATATGTTTTTGTAAGTCCTGGTGCTGGAAAAATGGCTGCGTCATTTTCCCCAGTGCAAATCCCCTGCTACGTAGGTTAACATGGTCGGAAGTTATTAACTAATAACCCTTGATAGGAGAGGGCTAGAAGTTCCATTCAAAGACTTCCCCAAATGGTATTATTAAACTCAAGAATATGATATGGTTGAACGTCTCCTAAAGTGTACATATAAAAAGTTATAAGCCTTTTTTGTTTGTAAGTCCAGATTCAGCCTTCCAGTGGTCTGTCCTGATTGGTCAGAGTTAAGTGGATTAGCCAGGCTGCCTTGAAGAGGTGATAAAGAGCCCCTGGGGTTAACCAGCTCTGCTGGGAGGGCAGTGTGCTGCTACACGGGAATGCCAGAGCAGGGGGAGGGGTCGTAAACCATGGTCTTCAAAGAGAAGAGAAGGCCTTAGTTTCATTTACACCTTTTAACTTTTCACCTCAGCCAGAGCTAGGCTTATGGAAGGAATGCACAAATGCAAGGGGGAGTGTTTATGGAAAAGTAAGCCATCCTAGGGGTGTGTTTAGCCAGCTCTAACCTCCCAGCCCGAAAATCAGCCATTATGAATTTGGGGGATTTGGTGCACTCTGGGACAAAATAATGCCACACATGTGGTCATATTCCTGGGGAGTTGCCCTGCTCCCATTGGTCAGCAGTGACCTCCTGCTTGACCCAGAGAACTTGAAATAAGTATCTGAGAGGGGCAGAGCCTCTCAGATCTGCTGCTTGAAACTTAAGGAAGCAAGACGTTGCCATGCTGAGAAGTTGGGGTGCAAAGTTCTAAGGCCTGTCCTCTGAAGACTGCACCAGCTGAAACTACAGTCCTGTGGATTACCTTGCTGCAAGAGAACTAAAGAGTGGACTCCCTGCAAGCTACAGGTTAACAGAGCTCACTTGGACCATCACCACCAAGGATCCTCAACCTAGAGAACACCAGTGGATTTGTAAGGGTTTTGTCCAAGTGGATTGTGGGAACTGAAGTCCTAAACTTTCAAGGACCATCTTTGAGCTTCCAGACCCTTGAAGTGAGTTTGAGACACATTGGAACCACTTGAGGAACTTCAAGAAGAAGTTCAAGAAGTTTGGAGAACTTTGGAGCAATGTTGAAAAAAAAGCTCCATAGAGGGACCGACTCAACCTGGCCAGCCAAGCCACCTGCCTTCAACCGCGAGCCAGTTACATTACACAAGTGCGCATTCATTTTTTTAAGGCACTGGAGATTATGTGATTATCGCACAACCACAGATTGTTTTGTTAATGGCAGACTCGAACCTAGTTACTCCATTCCAAAGTGGGCTGCTCTGTCAGTAGTGCCACATCACCTGCTGCAATCAGTGCATCACAGGTGCACTGTGTCTGCATTAAGAGGTAAGGAGTTCAAAGTTAGTGTATGGCACTGAAGTCAGGTACACCCTGGAATACCTTACGTCTGCCTGTGGTCTACATAGTAAGCCTCACAAGCGAATCAGTGTGCGCTAGAGGAGCTCACATCCTCCCATGTGGCACACTAGAACAGTTCAGGTCTGACAGTGTTGCACTATGTAGCATCTTACGTCTATAAGTGGTACACACTATAACTGCTCTAGAATCAGAAGTGGTACACGCTAGAACAGCTTAAATCTGCCTTTAGCGCAAACTAGAACAGCTTGCATCTGGTAATGTGCTCAATAGTACATGCTGCACACTGAAATAGCTCACATCTTCCCCTGGTGCACACTGGAACATCTCACACATGAACGTGGTGCATGGTAAATCAGCTCTTAATTTTGTAGAGCAGACACTGCTACAGCCCACCTCTACCTTTGGTGCAGGTGGTAACAGAGTCCATTTGTGGTTATGCAAGGGCACAACGTTTGCCAGGTCGTGTAAACAATACAACACCTGATATCTACTCGTGGTGTAGGCTGGGTAGCACATCTGCACACTCAAATACATCACAGCTACTCGTGGTGCATAAAAGAACACTTCATGTCTACCTGTGATAAACAGCTCAAGTCATAACACTTTATCAGAGTTTAAGTAACTTAAATTGCACAGCTACTCACCAAACTAAAACTGAACAACAAAAAACAGCTTATTATATATCACATAGGCGAAACCTATTGTATGGACCAATGCTTGTTTGTTTTGCCATTGTTTTTATAAAATTATGTTTTCCGGAGTTGCTGTGTCAATATTTTAAAAATTTGCATTGGAAAGATAGAGAAATAATATTTCGGTTTCCAAAAATACACATTTCCACAGAAGTCGCTAGTGCTGAAGGGAACTATTTTTTTGTGTGGATGTCTCCATGTGAAAGAGCAGAATGCTGTCACTCACAGTGAAGTTAGCCGATGGCTAAAGTGGGTTGGACCCTTGCCCCATGCTGTATGCTTTAGTGGGTGAAAGATAAATGTAAATGACCAATAACAGATTAATGGCTGCATTTCTTTAGGAAGAGCATTATTCGGTTTGCTTATATAACTTTGGTACCGTTTGATGAATCTTCATGAAACTTTTTAGAAAGAAAAGTTCATCCACCTCAGCTCCTTAGAAAGCTTCGGGGTGATCCATCAAGTGAGGCCAAGAAAAAAGGGGGGCTCCACAACCAAATTTACCCATGCATTTCCCATAGATTGTTTTTGACAGCGCTTCCACAAAAACTGCTGAAATGAATTACACCAAATTTGTCAGGAAGCCAGATACTGATCCAGAAAGCATGATTTTTGTTATTTGGTGTAAATCTGTTCAGTAATTTTTGTGATAATAAGTCGCAAAAATATTTGTATATCTGGACAGTTGGTCCAGGTGACTTTTGTGTTTTGGGCCAATTTGCTCCCAGAGGAGACAATCTCATTGGGTAGCAACTCTGCGAGCACTCTGATTGGCTGCTTACAACATGAAGCAAAATGTTGCAGACAGCCATTACATGATTTGGGGACTTAGGGCCTGATTTAGATATTGGTTGTTAGGTTACTTCGTACCAATGGTGATAGATATCTTGTCCACTGAAATATAAATCCCATAGGACATAATGGGATTTATATTTTGGCGGAAGAGGTATCCGTCACCGTTGTGAAGGAGTAACCCGTTCGCCAAGAGCTAAAGCAGGCCCATAGTCCTCTGTCATGAAGTTAAAAGAAAAAAATAATCCCCTGTCCGCCTAAGCACTGTGTTGGAGTCCCGAGCGCCCCCCACAGCCAAAATATTCCTCAAAAAAACATGCAATCTTGCTGTACTCTTGTGGGATCATGGCAGCCAAAAAAAGAGACATGCAGTCAGGAGCTGCTGTGATAAACTAAGGGGAGGCAGATGGTCTGCCCCTCCCTGATCTTTTTCGAAACCCTGGGGACCTGGGACCCAATCTCCCACAGCCAAAGTAAGAAGAAAAGGGGGAGGGTCGTGGACGTTTCCGGAGGCTGAGTAGAGCCCCAGGGACCCCATTCCCCCGGGCCAATTTGATTTAAAAGGTGAGGAGGAGTATAGTCCACCTCCTTGATCCTGAATAGACACCAGAGACCCCATACCATGTGATTTAAAAAAAAACAATTTAAAGACAGGTGTTTGCAGCCTCGGAACCCGAGCCAACTATGGGTCCAGGGGAAACCATCATCTAGAGCCATTACTGAAATACAGGGGGGTGCCTGGGCCCTATCCTGAGCCTTAAATGGCGTACAGGGCGCATCTTACTGGGCTGGCTCCTAAACGTCTGTTCCAGGACACCCACCCCCTGGAAACAGTAGTTTCCATGCCAGCAGGAGCATGTGCAAGGACAGTAAGTCAGCTATTACCCGGTGGGAATATTTTCAAAGCTTCTATCTAGAAGGAGCTGTCTTACTTTCCCTGGCTGCACTCCAGCTGGCAGGAAACTCAGATTGTTCCTGCACAGTGGGAACAAAAACAGCTGCTACCTTTGGGTGGGTATCCCACCCCGAAACACAGTACTTTTCTCTGACCTTAGGCAGTTCACCCTACAGGAGCTTTGAAAATGCACCTGCCAGTTGGGAGCACACTTCTGTTTCTCTTCTTCCCCTTCCTTCCCTATAGTTAAAGTATATCTCCAGAACATGGGGTCTCCTGGGCCCATTTGGCTCAGGGTGGGGGGGTTCCACCACCCCTTACCCAAATTATGTATTTTTTATCTATTGAGGTGGGGTCCCCGGGTTCAATAGCTGTATAAGGAGGGGAGCTGTGTGCCCCTCCAAAAGCTTTTTAAAGACCACAGGAGATAGGGTCCCCAAGGCTAATAGTGGCTTGGGAAGGGGGGTCAAGGCACCTCCTTTCTTTTTTTTAAACCCTTCGCTGCTAGGCCTTTTACCCCCCTGTGCTAAGCATTTTTAGGGGGCTATTTGGGGTAGTTTGCTCTTAGGCCCCTGTAACTTTTTGACCACATAAGGTATCCATGCCAAATGTGTGTCCTTTTCTCCCAACATTATGGGGATTCTACATGATTTGTAGATTCCCTTGGAGGGGACCCAGAAATTAGTCAAAATACAGCAAAATCTTTTTTTTGGGGTGGGGGGATGAGAAAAAAGTGCTGCAAATGAAAGCATCTGTTTTTCCCTGCAAAGGGTATCAACAAAGGGTTTGTGGGGCTGAAATCACAATTTTCCCAGCTTTCAAGGACTGACAGACTTTTGTCAGAAAACCAACATTTTTTACACAGTTTTGGCATTTTACTGGGACATAGCCTATGTTTGATATTTTTGTGCTTTCAACCTTCTTCCAGTTAATGGTAGAAATGAGTTTGAAAGGAATAATGGATCCTAGAAAGCTATACATTTAAAAAAAGTAGATGAATTTCTAAATTCATCAAGGGGTCATTTGTGTAGATCCTTCAAGGTTTCTTTATAGAAGCTAACAGTTGAAAATAGGAAAAAATGAAGATGAGTTGAAAAAAACAGCCACTTGTGCCAACATTTTCAACTGTAACTTCTTCTAATTATGACAGATATTTAAAAGCAATAAACTGTTACATCCGGTGGACCTTTTTGGTTGTGGGGATATATAGGACTTGTAGGTTCACCAAGAACCCGATGAACCCAGAGCCAATACCTGAGCAGCGTCTTGCAGTGGTTTTTTATTATGTACCAGGTATATAGCAAATATTTGGGAAAATATATACAGTGAAAAATCGGGAAGAAAGATACCTATATTTTTTTGAAATTGGAACAAAATATAGAGTTTAGAAACAGTAGCTATTTGCACATTTCCAAAATTGTGTGTACCCATACTAGCATGAGAATTATAGAACATTTTTCAAAGTGACTTCTTTTTTACACATTGTCTTTCATTTGGAAGGCAGAAATGCATCAAAATTCAATAGGTAATCACAAATACTCTACAATTCTGTGTTACCCTAAGTCTCCGGATAGAAAATGGTACCTCACTTGTGTGGGTAGGACTAGTGCACCCAACAAGAAACAGCCCAATAAGCAACGTGGACACACCACATTTTCACAGTGAAAACTGACCCTTTTTTTGCAAAGAGTCTAGCTGTAGATTTTGAACCCTAGCTCTGACGGCACCAAGGGAAACCTAGCAAACCTATATATTTTTTAAACTAGACACACAGGGGAATCAAGGATAGGGTGACTTGTCTGGCTCCCACCAGGTTCTGTTACCCAGAATGTCTTGCAAACCTCAAAGTTTGTAAAAAGAAAACAGATTTCCCTCACATTTCTGTGGTAGAAAGTTCTGGACTCTCAGTGGATCCACATAATTCCACCCGCACCACATTCCCCAAACTCTTCCGAGAAAAATGGTACCTCACTTGTGTGGGTAGGCCTAGTGCCAGCGACAGGTTACAGTCCCAAAACGAAACATGGACACACCACATTTTCACAGTGAAAACAGACCCTGTTTTTGCAAAGTGCCTAGCTGTAGATATTGTTCTCCCGAGTAAAATGATACCTCACTTGGGAGGGGAGTCCAAAGGCCTGTGACCGTGAAGAGACCAAAACAAAGGGATTAAGGATATAGCAACGAGAATTCTAAGCACTACATCTTTTTTTTAAATGTTTTAGCCAATTCTGCATTGGATACCCACACAAGTGAGGTATCATTTTACTCAGGAGACTGAAGGGAACGCTGTGAGGTAGGACATTTGTGCCAGCACGGTGATCCCATGCAAAAATGTAAGGAGAAAAGTGATTTTTCAGCTAGGCAGAAAGACTGGAATTTCTCTGGGTATTGGGGGTTTTGTCATGTCCATTTTGGGCAGCCCCCACCCCTACATGAACACAATAAAAAAATCAATGGTTTCTAGTGGGCTTTCTTCCCCCGGGGGGGCAGAAAGACTGGATTTTTTGCAGGGGTAGGGGTATTGGCATGCCCGTTTTGGGCAGGCCCCACCCCTAATTTAAATTGGCAAAAAAAATCCCTGGGGTCTAGTGGGTTTTTTGCCCCCGCCCCCCCCAGGGAGGTAGATTGGGGGCTACTGCCCCCATCTGCCCCCCAGGGGAGACAGAAAGACTGTAATTTTGGTGGGGGTGGGGCCATTGGCATGTCCGTTTTGGCAGCCCCACCCCTAATTCAAATTGCCAAAAAAATACCTGGCTTCTAGTGGGCTGAATTTAGCGAAATGTTTTGGGGGGAGCAAAGGGCCGGTCCCTTCTCCCTGGTGTCTAGTGGGTAGATCCCTGCTTGGGGATCGCCCTCCTGGAGCGATCCATAAGCAGGGATCCACTGGGGAGGGGAAATTCCCCCTTTCCAATGATACCTCTCCTGTATTTCTACGTGCTCAGGGGGCTGAGATAGTCCCCTGAGTGCATTGAAAGTGAAACTGAAATGAGCCTAACGGCTCATTTCAGTTTAGTTTTCGATGAAATTACATCAGTGTTACGTGCGCGTTGATCGTCAATCCATAGAAACCAGGGGGAGTCCTCTGGAGCTGGGGAAGCTCTTCCCTAGCTCCAGAGGCTTTGGAGAGAAAAATAAATCCCTCTGGTGCCTGCATCAGAGAGATTTCCGGTGCCATGTGCCATAATGGCCGGGAGCCGTCCTGCGCACACAAGCACTGTGGCGCACAATGGCTCCCAGCTGTCGTGCACACACAGGGTTAAAAAAGAAGGCCCAGGAGGATGGGGTCCCTGGGGTCACTAGAAGAAGGACAACTCACCCCCCTCCACTTTTTAAAACAAAAACTTCCAGGGGATGGTGTCTGTGGGAAAAATAGTGGCTTGGGGAGGGAGGTCAAATGACCCCCTTCCCCTGTAGGGGGCTGTGGCAGGGGTTGGCTGCCAATGGGTAGTTGTGTCCAACCCTGTACTGTGCACATCCAAAGGCCATGCTCGGCGGGCATTGCTTGACTGTGAGTGATTGGTCGCAGACCCTGACCACAGGCCCAGCCCTCTGGCCAACTCTGCACAAATAAGGCTGAAGGGCATGCACTTTAGCTTGTTGGCTTTACGTATAGTAATACAGTATTACTTTGTTAAAAAAAAACAGACAATCACTGAAAAAAAACAAAGGGGAAAGTGACATTATAGTTATGTGGAAATGTATGTACCAACGTAACGTTTTAAACTAAAAAACACACTGAAATTTACCAGTTATAGTTATCGCCAGTGTGAGAAATTGGGCTACTGGTTGAAGGGGTTAAAGCAGCAATGAAAATCCTTGTCAGGGTTAGGCATAAGCAAACCCCAAATTAACCTGTGCTCAACTCCCTTGTAGCTTGGCACAGAGCAGTCAGGCTTAAATTACTGACAATGTGTAAAGTATTTAATCAACACTTCAAACATTAATAAAGTGTAAACACAACACAGGAAAAATCCCACACCAATTTAAAAACAATTAAGCAAAATGTAATAAACAGATGAAGGCCAAAATGATGAACATCCAATTAGTAGAACTGGAGACTTGCAGTTTTAAAGATTTAAGTAAAAATAGCACCAAAAAGCCCAAAGTGCCACTTGCGGCTAATCTGGTTGTGCAAAACTAGGGGAAAGCTAGTGTTCCAAGGCCTGAATATGATTGCGCTGTACAAAAGCATGCACCTCAAGCCTATGAAAGGAAGGGCTCAAATACAAATGGAGGACAGGGCACCCTTTCTGCACCAGATACATCTGGGAAGGCAAACTGAGCTTGATCAAGTTTTGAACATTTCGAAACTGGAGTCCAGCCACCCAGATAAACCCTTTGGGAAAACTGGAGAACAGAAGGACCGCAAGTGGAGCCAGGAGATGAGGGTTGGCAGCCTGAATGAAGCGGAAATATGGCAAGGCAAGCGGGAAGCCATCAAACAATCAGCAGCATCACTGGGAAACCAGAAATGCCATAAGCTGCCATCTGGACAAAACAGAGCAGAAGTACAGCTGAAGATCACAGATCCCTCTCAGAAGAATTATAATGCCCACCTCCATGGGGCAACGTAGGAGTGAAGTGGCCAGGGAATTTGAGTTGTGGAAGATGTGAACATTACTGGAGCACTCTTGAAAGTAGGACAGAGGGTATAGATTTTGAGTAGAGGACGAGAAGAGGTGCTGGCTTATGGACAGGGTTGTAACAAGCAGGCTAGGTCGGGAATATAGATTTTAATTATTTAGCTTGTTGCTGACGAAATACAAGGATGGTAGGGGCCATCTCCTAAATTACAAAACAGCCATAACCACCCAACTTGGTTACACAACATAACACTCAAAATAAAGATATCCTTTGGATCCAAGGGATAAACTTGTCAGCTAAATGGATTGGAATTCTGTTCCATTTGCACTTCTAAATTTGCTATAGAAAATTGAACAGGGCATGTTGTGGATGGGAAATTATGTGGGGGAATTCAGATAGCGGGAGCTGGTGGTCTAGGAGGCTGGAGGACGCACTTATGAACATAAGAATAAAGAAGCTCTTTTTTACCTTTCCGTGTTCTGGATTTAATACTGGAGATGAGTGACTGGTCCTCCTCCATGAAGTAATATTGTTATACACTGAAGGAGCCTTCAACTAAAAGACATGCTTGCTACAAATAGATGAACTGTGTCTCAGATCACACCATGTCCAGACACAGTATTTCTCAACCCTATGTAAAAAGCACACCACAGTAGATATCCTACTCGCAATTCCTAATACGTCGACACGCAACAACAACAGATGGGTGGTGAATAGCGAGACTGGGAACTTACAAAGGGACGTTGATAGCTTTAGGGTCCCGCTACACATCTGTTACAAGGCAAGAGACTTTTGTTCACACAATGCTCAACACAATCCCGGAATGGACACAAAGCTCCCTTGTAATAGGTGATAATTTCAACCTGGTACTGGACCAGGAGAACAACGAAACACAGAACAGACATGGAGGCACAGTAGCCATGTCAACCACTGATAGAGAATGGCTGGAAGGGCGGCAAAGTCACACCAAAGCCCAAGCTGGCCGCTTTCCCCTGAGCTCCGATGCGGTGGGGGCCGGCGGACGAGGCCAACGCTGCAACCACCTTTGCCACGGAGAGGTGGCTGAATACAAAGGGCGCCGTGCTTCGTCATCTCCGGTGCTAATTTGAAAACCTTGAGAACTCCTATGGTCTGCTGAAATGTAGGCCGACCGACACTTCCCTGCAGGGGACACTAGTAAGAGGGCGCCCCCCATAGTGCCACAAGATGGCACACGGGGCAGGCCAGCGCTCTTAGATCCCTGTGGGTCCCGCTCGTCACTTCCGGCCTGGTGGGGGCGGGGGAGAGTATATATTCCTCCCCCGCCTACCTAGCGGCCTCTTTGTCCGCTTACCCCTCACCCTAACGCCGTTTGGTGGGCCTCTGGTCTTCTGACCAGAGGCTTTGTTTGGCGTCGGTGTGTGTTTTTTTCTGTGATCGCCGGGTGGGCTTCTTTTGCGGTGAGTCTTTTCCTCGCTCGGGGTTGGAGTGATTTTATCGCGGTTTTGGCCTCCGCTGGACACGCTTGGTTTTGCTACGTGTGATGTGCACCATGTGTGTGAGGTGGGGGCGGTGAGATGTGCTGCATGCGGTGGTGTGACGTCCCTGCACTGACAGATGTTTACTTTGGCATGTCGGGCAGTAGTTGACGATTTCTTTCGGTGGGAGAAAGAGTGGTGTTTGGGCCTTCGGCCATCTTGCGGCCGTCACCAGTCCTTTCTATTTGGTGAAGGGTTTCGCGCTGGCTGTGGAGGTCCGTGTAAGCATTGTGAGTTGATGTTTAGTGTGCCATTTCCCCGGCAGAGTTTCTCGAGGCGACCCCTCAGGCTGCAGGCCCGAGATTTACTTTCTACAGTTGATGCCGGGCACCAGGGTTCGAGCTTTCTTCGCCACGCAGTACACCACAGTTCTTTTCTCGTACTCACTCTTTAGTGTGCCTTTATGTAGAGCGGACTGTACCGGTAGGTGTCAGGAGCTCCTCATTAGATCATAATTGATACATGGGGGCACGTTTGTTTACGCCTTTCAAAATTTTAACACCAGTTTCTTTATGCTAAATGTCTATAGTGGGCATTTAATACTAGTAGTAGCTAGTGGTGCTTTGCAGGACGAATATTTGACTTGAGTGCAAGGTACATCAGCGTACAATGGTCAAGTAGAGGTAGAGACTACATCACGTGCAGACAGTGCTTCAATAGTACGAATGTTCCGTAAACATTGGCGACAATGGTGCTATTACCTGTAGTTAGCACGAGTATGAGGCGCATACAGTGTGTTACTAGTTATACGTGACGCATGCATGTTTCAATAAGAGTACTATAAGAGGTAGCAGGATATTCCCGCAGTCTTGGCTGACTCTATAATCACAAGACACCAGGAAGACCATACACAGTCTAGGAGAATAGTACTTGCTATATTTTAGAGCACCTGACAATATCTTAAACTAGTCCTTGGAGTAACGGCACGCATGGGCTACGGTTACGGGCAGTAGCTATCGGTGTTTTTCAGGGGGAAAAAGCTATTGGAGTGCAATTCCCTTCATAATTCTCTGGCCACTTAGAGGTTTTGACTGCGTCACTCCGCAGCAGTCTAACACTAGAACAAAAGTTACGTGGGCATTGGTGGCATTGGTACAAGTACAGGAAGCAAGCTAGAGGTAGGAGGCAGCAAACAGTGTGACACCAGTTCTAGTGAGGTGTCCTTGTTACATACAAATACCTGTTTAGTTAGAGGAATTTTCTTTTTCGGCATCCAGAGGCAGACTCTCAGTTGGCAGGTCACTGTGAAGATTCTTCCTTAGTCAAGGTGATTAGAACTTTTCTTTCTTGGGGTCTTCCTCCTCATCTGTGAAAGAGCATTTATTAGGGAAGTGTCTCTAGGGAGAAGAACTTTGAGGTCTCTTTGAAGACCTGGGATGAGGAGGTGTCCCTGGGTAGAATGGTAAGGGGACAAGTTAGTTGCTTTACAATATAAAACACAACAGTGCTAGGATCATCCGCTGACCTAGCATACCACCAAGACTCTTTTCTAGACACTTATTTCCCTTCTGCCTCTGCTCTACACAAGTGTTTGTCCCACCCTACTCCTTCCAAGAATGTTTTATGGACAAACCAGTTCTCATGCTGTCAAAAAATGCTTCTCCTTTGGTCGCATGGGGGTATGGTTGGCCACTGCCTCATTGGAGAGAATATATATTGGTAGGTGAGGGGGGCAGGGCTGTTATGGATGTTTATTGTCTCACCTGCAGGAGCAGCGCTGGAGAACTGCCTTACTCCCACTTTTGGTCACCTGAACTATCTACAGGCATTTATAGGTTTTCGCACTCTGGGGGCAGTGTACATCCTGCCGCAGCTGTCATACATGTACTCTATCTTTTATATCCCCACACAGGGTGGACCTCTCTCGAGGGTGTCTGTGCGGTGCGCTTCACATTAGGAACAGACCTGTAGCCGGGTTTGCTGCGCAGTGGACTTGTGTATCCACTGCAGGGGGCGGGCTCTGACCCATCGGTCACAAGTTTTTACCCCTGGTGGGCCTTCCCAGCCTTTCAACCATCTGTGGACAATGTTTGAGTACTTTTAAGTTGGTAACAGGTTCTACTGATTTTTAGCGCCCAGAAGGATTCACATCTTATTGCAGACTCCTATTGGCATATCTTATTGGCACATCTTATTGGAACATCTTATTGTCAGACTCTCAATCTTTGGAACCACTGGGACGCACTCCCATAGTTAGAGTATTTATTTTGCGTTGGTCAAGCTTGACTTGGCTTGCGAGTAAGTATCTTCGCATGTGCCTCTACCATTTCCGTCCTAGAATGATTAGGTGGTCAACTAGTTCTCGTACTGACAGGCAGACTTTGTATCTTGGTGCATTTTGGCCCCTGCCCCTTTTGGTCTGATTTCACTTTGGTAGTGTTTTGTTTTCAGGGTTGTGTTCTCCAATTTGCATGTACCACGCTGGGGAATGACCCTACACCCTTTGGGGGTCACCGGACGTATTACCAAGTATTGGGCCTTAATCAATGGGGTTGTGGGCACAGCTGACTCGGTATAGGACAACTAGAAGGAGTTTTGCCCTGCTCGCCACAAGTCTTCATTAAAGGGGCAGTTACTTCGGCTTGCACTTGGCTGTGTCAGCACGCTATTGTTAAGCAGTGGTATGCAAGGGCAGGGCTACCGCTAGAACAGCTTAGTACATACGTCCTCCAGTACCTCTAGGATTCAGGCATGCCCCTTTCCCTCTCTCCCACTCGAAAGCTCTGGCGCCGCGGTTAGGGCGACTGAGGCCGGAATCTGGGGATCACGGTTCGATCCCTGGCACTGACAGATTAGCCCCATGGGACAATAGCTTGCTTATTCTTCCCGACGGCCCCTAGCGCCTAGTGGGCTTTACAAATGTAAATTATTGTTGGTGGAGGGATAGCAATCCCGGGGGCTATCTAGCAAGCGGAACAGGGTTGGATTTACAATTTGGGACATTCGGACAGCAGGTGGGACTACTGGGGTTGGGACCAAAGCTTTTTGCTTGCCCGTGTTGTATAGGTCACCCACTTAGATGCCGCGTCTGCCCTGACGTTAACAGCTCTGTCTTTGGGGCTTTATGAAGGGGGCAGGCGCTGGTTTCCACCCTTGGAAGAATTAACTGTGGGAGCTGGCGAGTCTGAGCATAGCAGGTATCTCCTGCGGAATATTGGGTGTTTCCCGGATATATGTCTGAGTCAGGGCAATTTCTGTATTCCCTGGACTAAATTTGGTGTGTTGTTTTGGAAACAGTTTCATGAACTCCCTGTGCTATATTTGAAATGTGTTTTCCGTTATACATCTGGGAAGACGGGGCTTATCATGCATCCCCTTGCGAGGATGGAATGTGTCCCTTGGTGCAACAACC
This sequence comes from Lissotriton vulgaris, assembly GCF_964263255.1. Taxonomy (NCBI): domain Eukaryota; kingdom Metazoa; phylum Chordata; class Amphibia; order Caudata; family Salamandridae; genus Lissotriton; species Lissotriton vulgaris. The sequence continues at coordinate 1,079,060,832 of NC_141694.1, read as the reverse complement.
TGTGCTCTAGTAAGGGTATTTTTCCTGTCAGGCGAGGTAGCAGTTTGCTTACCTGTTTTGCTGGTTTTGGGTTTTTCTTGGCTCTTTTCTCTCTTACAAGTTACAATTGTGTTTCGTCCTATGTAGACCATTCCACGCCTCTTAGCTGGCCTGCCAGGGCGCGGAGCAGGTACAGGGGAAAAACACACTGGGGCCAGTGTTTGGGGCCCTGGACCAGCACGTCCAGGAGTGGAGTTCATCTTTTTTCTATTTACAGGACGGGCGTATCTGGCTCTCAGGCACCACTCTGAGAAGAACACTTAGGGCAGTCAGAGTCTGGTAATTAGGGGGCCTACATATTATACTTTAGTACCAGGTGGTAGTACCTCCGGTTTGTACTAAGGGTTACTCAGGTTACAAGTGGCGAGTTTTTCTCAGAACATGTCACTAGCAGGCCAGGTGTATGTATCCAATGGATAGGTTCCTAGGAGTGTATTTGTTTTATGTGTGCCTTCAAGCACGTTTTATTAGATGGTGCTTTGGTTTATTTACTCTGGTTTGACACCTTTCACTAGCCGTGCAAATGTACACCGGGTCACACTATAGTGTAAATCAATTTTTCCTTTTGTCATAGCAATTTCACCTGTGCCACACAGGGGGCCCTTCTGGTTTCTTCTCTGGCCTGGCACGGGGTAAACACATGTCAAATTAGGAAAGGTTATCCCAGCTAGGTGAGGTAGTCCAGTCTGGACTTCCGGAGGGGCGGATAGGGACCGCCTCTACAATTTACAGTAACAAGTTATCTGGTCCTTATTTGCCAGGGTGGTTGTGTATGGTGCGCTGCAACCGTCCCTCGAGTGTCAGCCCGTAACACTGCCTGTATTTCGGAGGGGGCCAGTACAACAAGCGCGTACTAAGGCAAGGATTTTGTTGACTTTTGCCTTTGCATTCACGTTATATTTTCTTTCTGGGGCCCAGAGTATTTTGTCTTTTGGGATCACGTCACAGCCAGACAGGTTTTTGACTTTTCAGGAGGGACTGCACTGGTTTGTCTGGGTTTTACATTTTAGGTCCAGATGTAGGCAGGTATCAACAACAGTCCATTTCGAACTGCAGGTGGTTATCGTGCGGCTTGAGATAGTTTAGTCTGTGGTTATTCAGGTTCTTAGGTGGGGAGAGCTTAGGCAGTTTTTGCATGCAGGGCATACAGGAAAGTGCGTGCTGGGAACGTTTTAGTGTCCCAAGCTGCACAACCTAGTATAGGCATTTGGATAAGGCGCTTGCTACAGCCATCCTGGGTCCTTCGAGTGCCCAAACATGGCGACGCATGCTGCTCGCTCAGGCAGGCAAGTGCGGCAGGGGCGTCGCTAAGCTGCAGCCAGGCAAGGGGTTTGTCCCAAGTATAGTGAGAATATCGTGGGTGGCAGGCTTGCATCAAGAGATAGATCCTCGTGACAGTCCAGGTCAGTCTAAACTCTAGCCCTTTTTCCAGGCATTGGCTATAGCTTCCAGATAAGTTCATGGGTTGGGGTGTAGGTTGACACTTTGCAATTTCTTGCAGTGTCTCATATCGGATTCAATACTCTTAATTCCCCATTCCTGACCGTGACACCTGGTGTGTGCACCAAGGATCTTTTTACTATGTATTGCGATGGTCATTCAGCATTTTATGGCACCTGATAGAACGACCACAAGGAACTTACGGTGGGTTTTGCCACCATTGGGGGACAGGTAATTTTCTGTGGTCAGAAATGTCTCCATCTCTGTAGGCAAGGCCCTCGTCGGGGGAGGCGCTGGAGCCCATGCGTAGGAAGTCCTGCGCTGTGTGTAATTCTAGGGGCAGAGGAGACAGGGCACCATTAGACTTGGGAGGCTTTATGCCAAGGGCTGAGGGCTTTGGGAGGACATTTTGGTACTCCTGCCCGATTTTAACTTGGACCTGTTCAGGCTGGGTAGGGGGGAGGCCCTAGAAATAACACGCTAGAAATAGTAAGGAGGAATGCCGACCTTGGTGGGGGGCCCTGGCTGCGACGGTCGCCACACCCAGGGCTGTGGCGGAGTTACAGGGCGATCCAGAGGCGGAAAGGTACCCGGGAATACCTTCTTCACGAGCACAAAGGATGCTTAGGCCTAATATCCCCAGGAAGTCTGTGCGGTGGACCCTGGGGTGCAACGGCGCCCCGCTATCCTACGGGCGGTTGGAAACCTGTACAACTGGGGGTCGCTTGAACGCTCCGCCCCTCGTAGGGGGGGCGTGAGCAAGAGGGTGGACCAATGGTTCACCGAAATTGGGAGGGGCTATCTCCTCACCACAACCGCTAAGCAACGATTGTCTAAGGCCACGTTGCAAATTGGCCCATCAGGTGGTAGGCCACGAGGAGCGGCTTGCCTTTGGATCGCCTGTAAGATAACCCACCATGTTGGCATGTGTATATGCTATGTGTATATGCTAATAAACCTGCAGCAATTTTTCTCCAACAAAAAGTTGTCTTGTCTGTTTATTTCTGCGACATGCATGTTGCTGCGAGAGGGCTGGTGAGTGAGCCGATATTGGCACTATGCAGGCCGACCGACACGTCCCCGCAGGGGACACTAGTAAGAGGGCGGCCCCCATAGTGCCACAAGATGGCACACAGGGCAGCTCAGCGCTCTTAGATCCCTGTGGGTCCCGCTCGTCACTTCCGGCCTGGTGGGGGCGGGGGAGAGTATATATTCCTCCCCCGCCTACCTAGCGGCCTCTTTGTCCGCTGTTCCCTCACCCTGACGCCGTTTCCCTCCCGGCGCATACCCGGAGCTTTCAGGGTAGGGGGGAAATGTCTTCTAATCTTTTCTCATTTGTGTTGCAGGCGGAGTTACAGGGCGATCCCGAGGTGGAAAGGTACCCGGGAATACCTTCTTCACGAGCACAAAGGATGCTGAGGCCTAATATTCCCCAGGAAGTCTGTGCGGTGGACCCTGGGGTGCGACGGCGCCCCGCTATCCTAAGGACGGTTGGAAACCTGTACAACCGGGGGTCGCTTGAACGCTCCGCCCCTCGTAGGGGGGGGCGTGATCAAGAAGGTGGACCAATGGTTCACCGGAATTGGGAGGGGCTATCTCCTCACCACAACCGCTAAGCAACGATTGGCTAAGGCCACGTTGCAAATTGGCCCATCAGGTGGTAGGCCGCAAGGGGCGGATTGCCTTTGGATCGCCTGTAGGATAACCCACCATGTTGGCATGTGTATATGCTATTAAACCTGCAGCAATTTTTCTCCAACAAAAAGTTGTCTTGTCTGTTTGTTTCTGCGACATGCATGCTCCTGCGACAGGGCTGGTGAGTGGGCCGATATTGGCACTATGCCCTTTCCTGGCTCAGTCAGGACCCGCCAATATGGCGCAAGCTGATCCCTCCAAACCTCAGGGCTCGTAAGATCTTGTACACTGGAGCCCGCCTTGGATCACCATCCTCCGTGATGCCCGGGGCCCTAAAGGATATTGCGGGCTCCTGTCCCTGGTGACAGCTTTTCTCCCCGGAGATTTGGCCGACCAGCCTAGCCTTCCCGGCTGCAGGCGTGCATAACCCAAACAAGCATTTGCAATGCAATAGGTCTGGCATTAGGAAAGTTTGAGCTATTGATATTGTAAATGACAATTTTTTTATTTATGTGTTGGTATTGAAAATAGCAAAATTAATAGCTTTGTCATTTACAATGCCAATAGTTTTAACTTTCGCAAATGTGACACCAATCACATTTGTAATGCAGTATGTGTATTATTTACGTGACTTAGATGTATTGATATTACAAATAAAAATTGCTTTTATTATTTGTTTAATAATTAATACTTAAATAAAAGTTATTGTAATTTATAATGGCAATAGCTTAAACTTTTGTAAATAACTTTTGGGAAGATTATGTTCAGTGTATTTTATTGTGACGAAAATCCAAGAACAGAAGTGAAATATTAACATCTTTTTGTGACATTTGTAATAAAGCTTGAAACATTGAGAGAACATATTTGAACCAGTTTCTGTTAAATGGTTGCACAGATTGATGCTGTGGTGGCGCTGAGTGATGTTGTGGTGGCGACGAGTGATGCTGTGGCGTTCAGTGATGCTGTGGTAGCGCATAGTGATGTTGTGGTGCCCCTGAGTTGAGCTGTGGTGGTGTTGAGTGATGCTGTGGTGATGCGATAGATAGGTAGAGTGAGTGCGATAGATAGATAGAGGGAGGGCGATAGATAGATAGAGGGAAGGCGATAGATAGATAGAGGGAGGGCGATAGATAGATAGAGGGAGGGCGATAGATAGAGGGAGGGCGATAGATAGAGGGAGGTCGATAGATAGAGGGAGGGCGATAGATAGAGGTAGGGCGATAGATAGAGGGAGGGCGATAGATAGAGTGAGTGCGATAGACAGATAGAGTGATGGCGATCAATAGATAGAGGGCGACAGATAGGTAGAGTGAGGGCTACAGATAGATAGTGAGTGCGATAGATAGAGTGAGGTGGCCTTGTGGTGGACGTGGTGGTGGCCGTGGTGCTGGTGGTGGACGTGGTGGTGGTGGACGTGGTGGTTGTGGACGTGGTGGTGGTGGATGTGGTGGTGGTGGACGTGGTGGTGGTGGACATAGTGGTGGTGGACATAGTGGTGGTGGTGGATGTGGTGGAGGTGGGTGTGGTGGACATAGTGGTGGTGGATGTGGTGGTGGTGGATGTGGTGGTGGTGGATGTGATGGTGGTGGATGTGGTGGTGGAGGACGTAGGGGTGGATGTGGTGGTGGTGAATGTAGTGGTGGACTTGGTGGTGGCAGTGGATGTGGTGGTGGTGGAGGTAGAAGTGGTGGTGGTGGAGGTAGACGTGGTGGTAGACGTGGTAGTGGCCTCGTGGTGGACGTGGTGGTGGCCGTGGTGGTGGCCGTGGTGGTGGTGGATGTGGTGGTGGTGGATGTGGGGGGTGGACGCGGTGGTGGTAGACATGGTCATGGTGGTGGTGGACATGGTGGTGGTGGACATGGTGGTGGTGGATGTGGTGGTGGTAGTGGTGGTGGACATAGTGGTGGTGGACATAGTGGTGGTGGACATAGTGGTGGTAGACGTGGTGGTGGTGGAGGTGGTGGTGGTGGACATGGTAGTGGTGGATTGCTAGAGAATATAGTATTTAAGTTAAAGCAGTAGTTAGGACATGGACAGGTTAGAATTCACTTGTCGTCACTATAGCGCCTCTCTATGGATCTTTGCAAAGCAGGAGTTTCCTCCAGGTAGCATAGGTTGCAGACTAGATAAGCCAGTTTATATGACCAAGGCGCATAATTTAGTGTGCCGACTAAATTTCTGCCTCTGTTTTCCGCGTTTTTGTATGTCTCTAGTTGCTTAACATTCTTACAAGTGGCAGTAAGTCCGCAAATTGCTGTAAAAAACTAATATGTAAGAACAATGCGACTCTGGAATCTTGGTCGTTATAAATGGCCATGCATTATCATACATGCATATAAAACACTTCTAGCCTCAACAACGGTGCCTACAGAAACAGCATCTAAAGCACAGCTATAGATGAAAAACATATGCATATTAAGCCAATCATTACTACCTTCTTGAAATGGTCTCACTCCTAATGAAGAAAGAAGCGCAAAGCACATTTTGGACACATGGAATGCAGCTTTAGTTTTCTGTAAGTGACTGCAAACAGAGGGTGAAAAAAAAGCAGGCGTTGTTTGCTCTGACCTCATAGGTAATGTTTACAGTGTGCTGCCAGTTGGAAATATTATCATGAAGCGAGGCAGTGCACCCACACTAGTTGAAAAAATAACCCAGCAGAAGCGAATTTAAGAATCACAACGTTTCCCGTAGACTTCACATTGTGCCCGTTCAAGTCAGAGTTGCACACTTATTTGTAAGACTCAGGCCTCGTGATGCACTCTACTATATAGTTCTTATGGAGCTTGGTCGGCATTTGCAGTCATGTCGTGGATACAAAAAAGGACTGGTCTGCCCTTTTACGTCAGGGTTTGCATCAATGTAATTGCGCTTGCATTTATATAGCGCTTAGTACCCCTGCCGAGGCTTCAAAGTGCTTTTCGGCAAGTAGCCAAAAGTATAATGGTGGATTAGAATAGGGAAATAAGAGTTAAACCCATAACCCATAAGACTCCATACTTCCCATTAGAACCCGGGAGGATAAAAACGGGAAACCAGGATCCGCCCCATGGTACACCCCGGAACTGCGGACGCTGCGCAAAAAGTGCAAGAAAGCTGAGCGGTTATGGAGGAAAGACTGGCAGCACGCCAGCAAGGAAGCCTATCAGAAATCAGTGAAAGTATACAAAACAACACTGAAACAAACCAAAGCTTCCCATTACGATACACGGATAAAAAACTCCACCAACTCAACAAGGGAATCCTTCCTTATTGTAAAAGAGCTATTGAAAATCCCAGCTCCTTCACCCCACACCACTCCCCCGGTAGACCGAAGTAATGAACTAGCTACATACTTTAATGACAAAATCGCCCGCATTTTAGCCTCCCTTCCGCCTCCCCGTCTACCATGCCACATGGACAATGTAACTCCCACCAGTCAGTCAGGAAGCAGCCCGGGCCATCAACTAGCAACGTTTAGGGCAGTTACTTGGAACGAGGTAGACTCAACCATGGCCAAAATGAAAAGTGGTTCACCTTTGGACCTCGCACCCATTAGATTTCTTAAAACCATAGCCCCAGCCATTGTGCCCACGATCACGGAGCTCATAAACATCTCGCTCGCCCAAGGCTCTGTCCCTTCTAGCTGGAAGAGTGCAGTAGTTAAAGCACTCATAAAAAAAAACCCCAGCTGGACCCTGCCGACATGGCAAACTACCGGCCAATTTCACTCCTTCCTTGCATTAGCAAAGTGGCCGAGAAACTGGTCAATGGTCAACTGTCACAATTTCTCGAGGTAAATAACATCTTACGGCAATCCCAAACTGGGTTCCGCCCTGGCCATGGCACAGATACCGCCCTTCTTGCCGTCACCGAGGAGGCAAGGCGCATTTTGGATTCAGGAGGGTCAGTGGCAGTGATCCTCCTGGATCTTAGTGCAGCCTTCGACACAGTCAACCATCATGTCCTACTCCATCGATTGGCGGCAGCAGGGCTCACAGGGGCGGCGCTCAGGTGGATAGAGTCCTTCCTTACTGGGCGCTCGTTCCAGGTATGGGATGGCAACTACCATTCGACCACCCTCCCCCTCACGAGCGGGGTCCCCCAGGGGTCGTCTCTAAGCCCCACGCTCTTTAACGCCTATATGGCCCCTCTTGAAGATGTGGTTACCCCCTTCGGAATTAAAATAGTGAGTTATGCTGACGATACACAGCTGGTCGTCTCCTTATCCCAACTGGACGACCACCCGGACAATCTGGCAAACTGCCTCACGGATATCCACAATTGGATGTGTGAATCATCACTGAAATTAAACGGGTCAAAGACCGAAGTTATGCTCTTGGGCATGCAATGGGCAACTATCCCCTCATCGGTCTGGCCAGACATGTTTGGGGAAACTCCCACCCCGAAACAAGAAATTAAGACCTTAGGAGTCTGGCTGGAACCCGAGCTTTCGATGAGAACGCAAGCATCCAAAACTGCAGGAACCTGTTTCGGGCTGATGCGGTCCACCCACAAGATTCTCCCCTTACTCGCGCCCACGTCGAAAAAACTCCTAGTCCAAGGCTTAATACTGGCTCGGTTGGACTACAGCAACATGGTATACCTGGGAGCCCCAGAAGCCACCATGGCTAAACTTCAACGCACACAGAATGCAGCAGCCCGACTACTTATGAACCTTCCCTCCAGAGTATCAGCCAAACCAGCACTCAAGGCCCTTCACTGGCTGCCAGTGCGCCAGAGGGTGGAATTTAAGGCCATGTGCACCGCACACAAATTGATGAATGGCGTTGGCCCCACGATCCTCAGTGATCTGGTTACTCCGTATAAGGCCCCCAGATCCCTTCGGTCTGAGAATGAGCGGCTGGCCAACATCCCCAGGTACAGGAAGACACGGACCAGTGGCCGACGATTCTCCGTGAAGGCATCTGCCAGGTGGAATGCCCTTCCCCGTACCCTGAGGCTGGAACCTAGTTATCTGACCTTCAGAAAAAAATTGAAAACGCTCCTATTCCCAAAATAAAGTCCCTACTCTCCCTGCTCCCCCCTACTTTGGATATTACAGACATTATAGCGCGGGGATGCCTTCGGGTCACCAGGCGCTCTACAAATCGTTAATCAAATCATTTTAATCAAATCAAACCAAATCATTTAACAAAGTCCACGGAATATTTCCGATGCGGAAAACGAAAAATGCCAGACTCTGAAAAATGCATTCTAAAGGCTGAAAATGCTTACATAATGCCTAACAGTGCAGTGCTAAAAGCGGGCAACCTTTTTATAAACAGTGACTGATTCATTCCCTTGAAAACTCCGGGGTGCCGTGTGTTGTGTTTTGATTTTTAGGTAACTTGTTGGCAGGAGGATTAGCGCGGCATCGCTGTATTTTACGCCGGTTGTGTACCGTCATTTCCACTGGATGTCACGCGAGAACATGAAATAAGGGGGTATACACAGGGCAAGGTAATTTTAATTTCAAATCATGGTCTCAGCAGCACTATTCTATAGAAGGTTCAGGGACCCTTTAATTTGTACTGCATTTCTTTTAACGGTGTGAACAAAAAACGGTGTATCAAAGACAAGCCTGAGATTTTCATTCAGCATTTAACCATCACACGTGGCATTAAACACTTGAGCCAGTGGCTGTTATAAATGCATTTTTAAACATTTAAAATAAACTGAGCACACGCAATGTGATTTTAAGTAAATAAAGGGAGGAGGACAGAACGGAAGAGTGGAGCCAGGAAAGAAGCTTTTAGGGGCGGGACTGCGGATCCCTTTGAAGCACGGCCTCGCGGCCGTGAACAGGGATGTAATTAGGGGGAGGAGAAGTGGAGAATTGAGGCCGAGCAACAGATGGCTTTGAAGTGGATGCGCTCAAGGCAGGCGGATTTGCTCTCACCTATGGGCAAACTATTTGCTTTGGCAATCAGGTGGGGTTGGAAAAGCAAAGGTTGGTGGAGATGGATAACAGGAGGGCAGATGGGGGTGGAAAACAGGAAGGTATAACAATAATTCATTTAAAAAATGCCACTTTTAAATGTTATAGGTCCCTAAAAACACAAATGTAAAATATTCCATTTGTGCCTGGACAGAGAAAGTCAAGTAGGAATCCCATCGGACTCCAGGGGAGGACTTTAATTTTTTGGGCAGGCATTCAAAGACGAATGAGGTATTAGTAAACACGCCTCCTGCTGCTCAGGGCCTGGGTTTAAGGTACCGAGATTGGACATTTTGGTACTAGCTGAAGAAAGCAGGGTTAGCGCACTAGTGCTTACTGTTTTCCGGCATGCTAGTGCCTCGACGCAGATCCTGTTCTAGCGCTTCAAAATGCCACAGAGAATCCATTCCCCCGGCAAAGAGGCGCAGACAGGACAATATCCTTAAAGTTGCACGCAAGTGTCCATGTTACTACTGAGGTGGGGGGAAGAGGGCATACTTTGTATGGGGCGGGGTAAAAACTGCCCATGACCCCACTCTTTCGGCATAGTTTGTCCAAGAGTAACCTTCTTTGCACCAATAAACCCATCCTCCTGCCGGATGTCAGGAACCACACATGACATCTCTGGACCCTGGGAATGGGTGGCTGCACAAATCCAGTTGCAACCAGCGGTTTTGTTGTGTAAATAGAAAAAAAAACATATTTGCATATTTGTTAAAGACGAACCCGGACAAACCGACTGGAAATCTCTTCAGAGCAGCAGCTACGGCAGGAGGGGCAAGCGGCCGGGTTATTTTGGGGAGTCAGATTTAACACAGGGCGTCTTTAATAAAAACATGAGCCAGCTACTGGCGAGCAGGCTGAATTTTCAAAACATTTCCTCATATCCTGAGAGAAGCGCAGAAAAAAGGTCTTAAAGTGTAGGGAAAACAGACGGATAGAAAGCAGGCACCACTCTGGCCTGTGAAATGTGGTCTGGGTGGGAGAGAGGCGACGGGCACAGACGCTCAGAAAAGAGAAGAAATAGGAAGAGGGGCAGAAAAGACAAGAGGGAGCCAGAGGGGAAACGAGCGTGGAGGGGAAAGAAAGAACAGAGGGAGATACGAAGAAAGGAAGGGAAGAAAAGAAGAGATGTGGAAAGGGAAAAAAAGTCAGGAGAAAGAGACGTGGATGAAGCTATGCTTGCAGGCATATATTTGCATAGCGCTCTTGCCATTCACATGACCTTGCGGCGCTGGAGAACTTTAACATGGGAAATCGGTTATGAGGGGGGGGAGGTGGAAGATATTCAGAAAATAAGAAAAAGAGGAATGAGATGGAAGACAATATATGACGCTAATGGAAAAGGGAACACAAAAAATGTCTAAACCAGAAGCAGCCCTTAATATGCGGGGCAACAAAACGAAAGTAATTACGATCACAGTCACATTTACAGTGTCACTACTGCTGCAGGGGTGGCGTGCGCTCTGAGGGAGGTGAGGCGCTTCAACAACAAAACCATATGGGGGTGCAGCAGGGGGCGGAGCGGATCGCTTTGAAGCAGCTCATGGCCTGGCGGCCGTGAAAAAAAGCAATTAGGGGGAGGAGAAGGGAGGCTAGCGCGCACTGCGCATGCTGGGGAAGCCTGTGGGAGGGAGGCTGATGGCTTTGAGGTGGGGAAATGCGCGTGCTTGTGGTCACGTGATTTCACGAGAACTGTTGGAAATCCGCACTCGCAATCCGCCTGGTTTAACTTTCTGGTTTCACCCCAATAGGTCTCTCTGCGAGACCTAAAACTACTTCTCACTCCCAGTGCCTCCTGTTTGACCCTGGGAAGTGCGTATAATGCCCCCCTGCTCCATAGAAGCCCCTGGCTTCGGAGGTGAGCGAGACTGTGATTGTGGAGTCGGTCTCTTTTCCGACACCTGGAGGAAGCCTCTGTCGGACCTGTCTTTTCCTTTGCTGGCCTCTGGGGCCTAGAGTGGATTTTCCACCTTCAAGGAGTGCTCATAACCTGTGGGACCTGGAGTGGATTTTCCGCCTTCAAGGAGTGTTTATAACCTGTGTGGCCTGGAGTGGATTTTCCCTCTTCACAGAGTGCTTCATACTGCGCTGCTCGCATCCACTGCTGGTGAGCCTGTTCATCTCTCCCTGCCCTTCTTGCTCGCTCTGACCCCCCAGGGCTGTCCCACCACATACAAGGTTGGATTGGGATAAAAATAGGCCTGGGCACCCTTAAAAAAAGTGGCTCACATTTGCAGAATGCACCTTTTCAGAAAACACTGCTTGAGTGTTTTAAGTATTATGAAATGAAAGAGGGGGGTTTCTCTAACAGAGGCATGTTTTCTTAACTTCACGGATATAAAAAATACAAATGTTGCCTGGACTCTTTGTGCACAGATTATTTCGGAATGGGGAACCACACCTGAATATAAGTAAGGCCAGTTCTGCTCAGGCCCCCTGCTCAATTGCATACATCAACAGGCAGCCCCAGTGAGAGACTGGGACTGACAACTCTGCCCCATTGGATGAAGGGAGGTAAAGGAGGCCCACCCACGACCTGAAAGTCCACTAAGCCCCCCACTTAGCAGCGGGCGGCATCTAAACAGCAAAAACACAGCCCAAATCTTCCACCACACTGGCCAAAAAGTGGCCCACAGCTTTAATTCAGATACCGACGCATTTTCCATTGCCCGAGCACTGCACTACCAATCCAGCCCAGCCCACATATCGGAGGCTTACTGACGGTGACTTTGCTGCTTATAGGTATATGTGGGCATATTCCAGCCACCCTCCCACAGCCTCCTCCTCTCTCCTTGATCAACAATGGCAACAAGTAAACATTCCAGACAGCTCCTCTTCACCCAAGTGGTTGGCAGAAGCAAACAAACCACTGCTCCTGTGTCAACAATGACCCCTGCTATGCCAGATGCACCCCTTGCTGCTATCCTCAAAGACATTACCTCTATTGGTACCCACCTATCTGCCATAGACTTGAAAATTATGGATATTATTTAGGATATAAAGAGTATTAAAACGGTTATTGGCTTTTCAATGCCAGAGTGGACTCATTGCATTAACACCTTACTACTGGGGAAGGGAAGCTTACTGACCTGGAGAGTGTCCATCAAGATGTCTGGCACATCAAACAAAAACTCATTGACCTGTATAATCGATCTAGTCGGGACAACATTTGTTTTTAAGTAATTCCAGAGAAAGAACTATCTGATATGCGAGTGATCTCATCTTGAAACTGACTGGTTTGTCCTTTGTCTCCCCTCTTAAAATCCAACGAGTGCACAAGATATGGGCACATCACGAACAGGGCCCTGCCCAATCATTGCCTGTCTTCCTTGGTATTCCAATACTTGATAGATCCTAATAGAAGCCCACACGCATGGCCCGCATGATGTGGATGGATACCGGATCCATATTGGAATGTACATTTCCTCAGAAACCAAGGCTAAGAGGCAGGCCTTTCTTGCTCTTTGCCCCCAATTAAAAAAGTGTGACATGGCCTGTTGGAGCCAGCCGTCATGTGGATCACAATGGATGGACGCTTGAGAGACTTTTCACGATCCACAGAACCTGGCCCTTTTTCTGGACTTCCTGAGTGAGTCCAGCATGGACACATCATACTCCCCACTTGATGCCATGGATTCCTCTGCTGCTCTTTCACGATATACAACGCCCAGGACAATAGCAGGACCAGCCTTTCTGGAAGCGCCAATAACGAGAAAAGGTGATACAAATGGTGGTGGAACTGACCCACTATGAGAACAGAATAAAATCCAGGCCTGCACTGAAGCCGGCATCCTCCCGGAGCAATGCTCTTGATCTGCCCGTGAACGGCATCTGAGACCTGTCCTCAACAATTGAACTATTGAACTGCAATGGAGATGAGTAGTGTTCAACGGGAATGGTTCTGTTTTAGTCCTTCTTACTTCTCTTAATTTTTTCCCCACCTCCCCTCTCCCTACCCCACACCGTCCCTGATAGCCCTTCCTAGTACCCCTCCCTACCCACTATCCAACCCCCTCCCTATATGCCAATCTCTCCCCTTTAAAGCCCTGCTCTTGCCCCGATCGTCCGCCCACCTGGCTGTCACACCCACCGCTTTGGTAGCTAATCCCACCCTTCCTGAATTTTCTACATACCCCAGTCCTTCTGGCACACTATATCTTCTTTCTCCAAAATCCCATCTATACCTCATTCCCTTGTAGCTGAAGCCCCGATGGGCCTTACTGCTCACGTATACTTTCCTCCCATTCCTCACCCCACTTAGCTGGGAATCAGCCCATATCCACCTATAAAGGCTGCTTCCAGTGACCTCCCCACTCCTCTCCCCAGACGCCGTGCCGGTTCTTCACAGAGATCACCACTAAGACCACTGCAATTGTTTATTTGTACTCCTATGGCTTTACTTCCTGGTTGCACTCCTTTATGTATATTGCATTGTTTTTTATAGTGCAGTGCCAATTGTACTCTGCAATTGTATTTTGGTAATTGAATCTTGTCCATTGCATTTAACAATTGTATTTTTCTGATGGCACCTGGTCACACCTCCACCTTCTAATGCTTTTGCTTACACGTCTTTTCTCATTCTTGTTCAATTTCCTCTCCCTTGCTATGCTTCCGCCGCCCCCAATCGGCCAAGGCGTCCGCACCCTTCATTTTATTATAGTGTGCTTATCATCACCCTTTGGCAATCGCCATTCCCTCCCAGTGGGCCTAGACCCGCCGTAGACAGTTTAGTAAGCGGTATCTGCTTTCTCTCTGCATCGACATCATCTACATTAACTTGATAACCATATACTCACTCCCCGACTGGTCTTTATCCCCCATTTTAGGGCCTCCTCTTGCACTCTATCCCCACTGCCCCTTCCTCTCACTTTTCTTCTCCTTCCCCCTTTTTTCCTTTTCTTTATCTCTTCCATTTGTGACCGTTTCTCCTCTCCATCATCTCTCCCCTCTACCTGCCACTCGTCTTTACACCTGCCTCCTGTGACTCAGAGATTGATCTCCCTCAAATACCGTCAACGACACTCTCAGGCATATCGCACCCACTATCCTTTACTCCCGGCCATGATGTGACGGATTGACAAACTAGGTGAAGCGTGAACAAATACTATCATATCTAACCCCCCAAAGAGCAGACATTGCCCTCCTACTAAAAACCCGCCACTCCACCAAAAAGGCCAAAAAACGTAAGAGGGACTGGAAGGGGAAGATCATTTTTAGCTGCAACTTCTCTGACACCCCTTCCATGTTATCCTTCCATACATCCCCCCAAATGTCCAGGAGAAGTGGTGTGGCCATCCTCATACATAAGGCTTTCCCTTGTATGATGCTTCAGATTTAGACAGACGATGCGGTCCGCTATGCCACAGTGAAGCTTAAAATTGGATCTAGGATCCTACAGATCAACTCAGTTTACGCTCCCACAGTCGCTAAAGTCTCATTCTTGTCCTGTCTCCATAAGCCGTTAACTGACACGCCACCCCCGTACTTTATTAGGAGGGCACTGGAATTTGATGCCAGACCCCGTTCTGGACTGGACCGGCCCCATAGATAAACCTATTGAAGCAGACAGAGCTCTGATGCCGGACCTTTGAGACAACCATGGCCTATCTGACAAGACGGGCCTCCTGCATCCGACGGACAAAGAATATTCCTTCCTTTCTTCAGTTCATGGTACACAATCTCAGTTGGATTACTTCCTCGTATTCCGTCCAGCCTTGCCCACTGTCAAAGACTGTACTGTAGTGGGGAGCTCAGTATCAGACCACTCTCCAGTTCGGCCAACTATTCACTGTGATATAGAGTTTCTGAAAGGCAACCCCCGACGTTTTAATGTAGCACGCTATAGATTCCCGCAGGTGAAACAATGGTATGAACCCACAAGACTTCCTATCTTTTTGATATTTGGGGTATCTTCTCTTCCCACCAGCCCTATGGGGTGCAGCCAAGAATAAGCTGCATGGGTAACTAAAGAGGAATGCAGCAATGTCCAACAAACTGCAAGCTCAACGCCAGCTCTTCTTTGAACATGACATTAAAACCTATTCAAGAGCTTACACACTGCGGGCATCAGTGGCAAACAGATGTGCTCTGGAGAGGGTGAAGATGGAGCTCACTTCGCTCTATACATCCAAAGCAAAATGTTCCCTTTACAGATTTAAGACCTTCACTATGAAAACACGCAGAAAAGGCATTGCAACTACTCGCAGCCCAACTACGGCAAAGGGAATTCTCAACTGCTATTCCAGTTGTCGAGAACAGTGCTGGTCATACAATTCATAACCTGCAGGGCATAGCCTTAGACCAGAGGTCTTCAAACTTTTGGGTGCTGAGACCCTTTCTGTCAACATTTTGAGGCATAAGGACCCCCTCCTGACAAAAAATGTTAAACCTGTAGGCAGGGCTACTAGAATTATAAGGCAAGTGAGGACCAAATTATGCGACCGGCTTGACTAAATTGTGTGGGAAGAAAATGTAAGTGATGTTATGTGATGCTGCGTATTTTGGGATAGCATTGCTTCATTATTTTGACATTTTTTACACACAGTAACACTGAGGAAAGATTTCACGAAATCAGTACCCGTATATAACCAAAATACAGCAATTAACATCAGAAAGATTTCTAGTCAACCTTTGAGAAGGGCCTTCCACTCCGCAGGAATACGTGCTGCCACATTAGAAGCTCACCTGGCCCTGGCCAGGAGAGGCAGGGTCCCTTAAAAACCTGGCGGTTTTGTGCAGAGTTAAGCAGTTTACCCATGCAGCTTTCCTCCCACCCCCTCCCTTCCATCTCTCTCTCCTCTCCTAACCCCGGATCCTTCTCTCACTTTGCAGGCCATTTTATTTCACCCCTTTTTACAACATCTGAACTCTCCCCATTCAACCTCTCACTTTAACAATTCACCTCATCTCTCTATAGCACCTTTCTGACAAACATTTCATTTTTTTATAGCGCTACTCATAGTTTACTCACACTCAGTTCTGTGATCTGCATGGTACACGTTCTTTGTAGCAGGCACATTAACCCTCTGCACACTGTGTGGGTGACAAGAGTGCCCATGTGAGTGCACGGTGAGCGATGCAACAGTGCAAGAGTAGGGTAAGAGAAGTGACTGCAGGGTGAGTGAGGTGGCGTATGAATTTGGGTGCGGATGCAAGTTCAGAATGGGACGAACGAATGTATGATTACTAATGGGCTTGTTTGAGTGAGTTGCTTATTGAGCAGTGAGGGGTCAGGTGAGTGAAGGGTCACATGAGTGCAGGATGAGTAGTGTACTCGTGTGACTGCAGGGTGAGGAATAGGGTGAACAGCGCAAGTGCATTGTTAGTGAATAGTGATCACTGTGAGTGCAGGGTGAGCAGGTGAATGGTGTGAGTGCATGGTGATCAGTGTGAGTGCATTGTGATTACTGTGAGAGCATGGTGAATGGTGTGAGTGCATGGTGATCAGTGTGAGTACACGGTGAGCGTGAAAGTGAAGGGCGAGAATGAGGAGCGAGTTGTCTGAATGCAGGGTGCATTTCCATACACTTGAAGTAACTCAGCATGTTCTTGACGGCGGCATAGGGTTTAAGATCTAAATTAAACTACTGCGGCATTAATTAGGGCTTGAGTGTGGAGGAAATAAATAATGTGCTGATCCTGCAACAAACTTACAGTGGTTAGGGTTGCCAGCAGATTATTTTGATGGCCCAGTCGGTAGAAAAATAGGCAGACACCTAAAGCTGTATTTTAAGCACTTTTCTGTGCATAGTTCGAACAACAAATACAAATGGAAAGCACTTTTAATTGTGTTCTAGTGCTGCCTCAATGATCCCTGACTGACAAAGAGAAAAAAGACAGAAAAGTCACATAACTAATGCATCGATACTTTTGTATTTAAAAGTCTATTTAGTGTCAAGAGGAGATCTTTGCAGGCTCTTTAAACAAAACAGGCAGGCATTTTTCTTTTGGCAAACCCTACTTTATATTCCTTTTCATTAAATACATTTTCACACTACAGCAGTAATTGTAAAATACAAATGTAAGGAACAGGCACAGGGGGGGCCAGGGGGTACTGAAACCAGGAAAAAAACGAAGCCTCTGTAATCAGTTTACAAAGGCATGTAATTATGCAAATGGTCTTTAAAGACCTGCGAAAAACTTGGGCGTGTTGGAGATGACTCCAGACACTGCCCAGCCCAGCCCACAGCTCGAGTTACACTGCAGCAGCAGCCGGGCTGAGAGACACCATGAGGGAGTAGGAGGGCTGAAGCCCTTCGGCCTGGGAAGAAGTATGACTGTGAAGGCGTGGCCCCCTTTGCATCGCTCCACGGCCCCCCTGGGGGTCACGCCCCACAGTTTAAAGACCCCTGCCTTAGACCTTATAATAAAGCCCCTGGTGAGGATGATTTCTCAGGAGAATTCTACAGATGGTTTAAATATGATGCAGTGAACAGGCTTCATGACGTCTTCCCAGAGGCAGAGCTGACCATCTCTCTCCCCCTCAGGCCAACTCAGCGGTGATCACAGTTCAACCTAAGCCGGGCAAAGACCTGCTGCTTTGCGGTAATTACAGCCCAATATCTCTCTTGAACACTGACACAAAAATCTTGGTAAATATTCTGGAAACATGACTGAAGTGAGTCATTCCAAACTTGATCCATGGTACCCAAGTGAGATTCATCCTATGTAGGTCTTTGTGCAATCATTTTCGTACCTTGGCCCACCTACTCTGGTTGTCTAAAGATTCTCTGGAGTCTACGATTGCCCTCTCACTTGACACCAAGAAGGCATTTGATTGAATAGAGTGGTAATGCTTATTCATATTGTCACACCATCTGGTCCAGGGGGCAATTTCATCACAGATGTCAGCTGGCTGTATGCCAAACCGATGGTACAGGTGCACTATGGGAGCTTCCTATCGGACGCCTTCCCTGTTTGATTTGGGACCAGGCAGGGTTGCCCACTTTCCCCCTACTGTTCCTGCTGGTCATGGAACCTCGGGCAGCTGCCATCCGTCAATCCCCCAGATAATGGGCATCTCCACCGTTCTAGGAACTGCAAAGATACCTTTATACGTGGACAATATCTTGCTTACACTCACAGACCTGAACTGGGCATTACCAGCCCTAATGTCCCTCATTGCCTCCTTCTCCATTATAGCAAGCTATAGGATCATTTGGGACAAGAGTGAACAACTGCCCATGTTGCGCACCACCACGAAGACAGCCATAGCAAAATTTGCTTTCCAATGGAAGCCACGCGACTCAAATACTTTGGTATCCATATCAATAGAGGCTTACAAGGCTGGGTCTCCGATAATCTGGACCCCATATAGCCAAAACTAAGGCAGAGTACCAGAAGTGGACACATCCCAGTCTCCCTCTTTGGGTAGAAACACATGCGATTAAGATGGTCATAGCCCTCCGCTTTACATATGTTCTGGCTATGCTGCTCAATCTGGTCCATACCTCCACCCTCCAAGCAATAGACAAGGGTATAAAATCTTTTATATGGAAAGAGGTGAGATCTTGATTTTTCTTTTCGAAACTGATAGCAGTAAGGAAATGCAGCAGCCTGAGGTGCCTAGCATAGACCACTATTACCAAACTTTGCATTTGGCCCAACTTTCATACATGGACCTGAGGTCCCTTTACCACCCCCCCCATTCTGAGTTAGACTTAAACGTGCCATATCCCATAGTGGCCCAGGCCTGAATATTATCTATTGACATACATATTCGTTATCAATGGCCTCCAATCCTATAGGGCACACAATGTTGAGGCTCTGGAACCATTCTCATAAACTATTGTGCAGTCCTGGCTTACTGCATATTACAGCCCCTGTTTGGAACAACATGGGCATCCAGCTGTTGCTGCATAATCTGAGATATGTGTCAAAAGGAGCAGTGGAATCATGTAGTGATGTGAAAGAAAATTTTAGTTTAGGAGAAACTGAACGCTTCCTCTGTAAGTGAGACACTGGGTCACGGACCCCTCAGTTAGAAAAAGGGAACTAGGAATGGCACACACTTTGAGAAATTTCTCCTTGAAGGGGATATTTTAAAGCATGCTATTCACCACCATATATAAACTACTCACCCGCCCCCGACCAAGGAGTAGACTGCCATTTCAGGCAGCATTGATAAAGGAACTGGGTAAGAGGGTACCAATCAACCCAATTTTTTTATTTTTTTATTTAGGAAGTTTTATATAGCGCTAGCTTGACCGGAAGGTATCGGAGCGCTTCACATAATTACAAAGCGGTGCAAAAGAAACCAAACAAAGCAAAACACAATACAATACGAGACATTCAGGATACGAATCATAGTAGGAGGAAGAAGGAGAGATCCATTACAGGGTTTTGGCATTCCCCATCCGGGAGGGGAGCAGAATCTCTTAAGACATTCCAGGCTGCCCTATCTGATAGTTAAGGAGCGGTCAAGGAACAGGATTTTGAGCTGACTTTTGAATTTCGGGAAAGAAGGAATAGTTCTGATGTATGGGGGGATCGAGTTCCATATTTTGGGCGCATTTCCGGCAAAGGACCGGTCCATGGTTTTCTGTTTTCGAGTTTTTAGTGGGATCAGAAGTAAGGTGTTAGAGCTTCTGAGGTTCCTGTTCTGACCTGCTTTTTTAAGTTTGGACGCCAGATATTCAGGTTTGCCTGTGTGAAGGGCTTTGTGGGTGAGGCAGGCTGTTCTAAAGTTCGCCCGCATTTCTATTGGTAACCATTTGAGTTCTTTTAGTGCCGGAGAGATGTGCTCAAATTTCTTTATTCCAGTGACCATTCTGGCAGCCGCGTTGAGGGTTGTTTTCAGAGGAGCAAGATGAATTTTGGGTATTCCAGAGAGGATTGCATTTCCATAGTCAAGTCTTGACAGCACCAATGCTTGGGTGGCTTGTTTGAGATCATTGGGTGGAATGAAAGGTTTTATTTTGCTTAGTAGCTTCAGATTAAGGAAGGCGCTCTTTGCCGAGATCTTGATGTGTTTGGTCAAGTCTAGTTTGGAGTCAAGCGTGATGCCTAATGATTTGACGGAGTCCGCTAGGGTGAGGTTTCCATTGAGTGCGTCAATATCTTTTAGCCATTTGATCATTTGTGGGTTCTCTTCTTTGTTCGAGATGAGGAGGAGTAATTTAGTTTTGTCAGGATTCAACTTTAGATGGTTGCTTGACAGCCAGCGTTGAACTTCCTTTAGTGTTTCATTAAGTCTGTGAATGTCTTTAGAGGAGGAGATTTCCAGATAGATTTGGGTATCGTCCGCGTAAAGGTGGAAGGGGATGGTAGCTTTCCTGAGTAGGGTGGAGAGGGGCTCCATGTAAATAGTGAAGAGTTGTGGGGAGAGCACTGATACTTGAGGAACTCCCCCTTTGACTGGATGAAGGTCGGACTCAAGGCTTCTGATTTTGATTCTTTGGGAGCGATGGTGCAGGAATGAGGAGAACCAATTGAGGACCACATCATCTAGCCCAGCCCTTTCGTCGAGAGCTTTGGGGAGAAGAATATGGTTAACTGTGTCTAATGCCACCGATAGGTCGAGGAGAATGAGGAGGCAGCATTGGTCTGAGTCCAGTGATTTGTGCATGTCATCAATTATGTTGAGGATTGCAGTTTCCGTGCTGCACCCTTTCCTAAATCCTGACTGATATGAGTCGAGAAGGCTGTTATTGTCCAAGTGCTGTGTTAGTTGTTGGAGTACACATCTTTCTAGTATTTTGGAAAGGAGAGGAAGGTTGGAGACGGGTCTGAAGTTGTTTAAGTCATTTATATCCAGGCCTGTTTTTTTTAGCATTGGGGTGACTTGTCCCACTTTCAGGCAATCTGGCATGGTCCCAGTTTTTAAGGAGCTGTTAATTATCCTGCACCACAAGGGGCTAGAGAGAGTTTCAGTTCTTTGGTGAGTAGAGCAGGAAGGGGGTCTAGGGTGTGAGATGAAGGTTTAGAGGTGGAGATAAGTTTGACTATTTCCTCCTCTAGAATGGGCTGGAAGATTGACCATGATTTAGAAATTGGTGGTGGAGCACCCCCACCCCACCATGCTGCAATAGGGCCGGGGAGAGCAGTTGATAACCAGAGAGCACTCGATCTTGGAGACCTCATCATTGAAGAAGTTGGCAAAGTTGTCGCAACATTTTTGGAGGCCTACCCCAGGGAGGAATCCAGTTTGGAAGTTTGCTGTCTAATAATACTGAAGAGCTCCTTGGGTCTGTTTTTGCGCTGTCCAGAGCAGAGTGGAAAAACATGGATTTCTTGTTCTTAATATGATTGTTGTACTTCTTCCGGATAGTTCTGAGTTTGTCTCGGTGGAAGATAGTGGGCACGCTTCTCCATTGTCTTTCTGCAGCTCTTAGTTGTCTCCTTTCTCCATTAGTGTCAGAGTCGAACCAAGATCTGGACGGAATGGCTCGGTTTTTTCTTTGTTTCAACGGTGCTAGTTGGTCGAGGTTTACCATATTAGTGTTATAGGGTGAGGTAAGTTTGGTTGTGGATAGAGCTTTGTCCCTGGGTAGGAGCAGCTTTAACCTATCTTCCATGACTTCCACTGGAATCTCGGAGAGATTTCTGGACCATTTGGGGGTCTTGCACGGGAGGCAGGGATAAGACCCATTGGTTGATGTGGAATAAGATCATGTGATGATCCGACCAGTCAACTGGGAGGATGTTGTCGATTGTAATTGCGTCTTGGTGTGCAATGATGGCATCCAAGGTTGCTCCTTTGTTGTGAGTTTCATCTGAACAATGTTGGGAGAAGTTATTGTCACAGAGGAGAGTATTGAGCGATTGGATTAGTGTGTTGTTGGATTCATTCTAACGTAGGTTGAGATCACCCAGAATTATGTGGTTAGTATCTTTGAGTGCGCAATGGGCAATCAGGTCAGATAGATGTTGCCAGGTGGGTGGTATAGAAGGTGACCAACTAACGGGCTGTTGTCCTTAAGCTTAATGGTGACAGATAAACACTCAAAGGAGCTATATTCGCAAGGGTCCATTACAGTAATGTCAATATTATCTTTATGGATGATGGCTACACCTCCTCCGCGTTAGTCTATTCTATCTTTATTGATGAGGTTGAAACCTGGGGGCACTTACATTTCAAAGCAGGGTGGGGAGATCTCCTTTAGCCATGTCTCCGTGATGAACGCAATGTCTAAGTCCTGAGAGAGGATGGCTTCGGCGAGGTCCGTTGCATGCTTGGGGGCAGATCTACAGTTAATGAGCATGCAGTTGGTAGATATATTATTTTTGTTCGTATGCTTTCCTAGAGGGGCCCTCGGTATGAAGGTGAGGGCGGGCGGGGGTCTGGTGAGCATCACAGGCGTGAAGTCTCTTCTGAAGCCTGTGATCACTCGGATCTTGGCGTTGGTGGCATTTGAGAGAGGGGAGACATAGGTGGAGGCTAGGTCCATAGCTTCTTCATCCAACATTGCTGCTGTAGATCTGAGAGGTCTATTTGATTGGATCTCCACATCTTTACTGGTGTGTGTCTGAGCTTCAGATGCGAGGGCTTTAGTTCTTGAGGGAGATTGAAGTGGGCTCCCCGCGTCTGTTAGCATTCAGATCATGTGGGTCAGCACATAATATTATGTCTCTTCCCACCAATGTAGTTGCTATAACAACTGGTGCATTGAAAGAAGTGTGGAACAGGTCTGACTCTGTGGACTACTGGCTTAGAATTGTTCTTTAACTTAATATAGTGTTAGTCACTTTTTCAAAGGGCCAATTTATCTGTAAAGACTGCAGGAAATTCATTACACACTTCTTTACCACTAAGTGTTGGATCTACTAGTAGAACCTGGTCTTTGCTGTTAGGGTAAAGTTTGATGCCCAAATATTTCTGGTGCCTCCACCCCTGTAGGTTGGGGCCCTTTTTAAGTTTTTCCTATGCAGGGCGCATGCGCTGGATAAGAGGACCTCTTATAATCGATTCAGTTTCTGGCCCAAAAACGTGCACGCGTTGCATTGCTTTCAATGGCAACGCGTGCACGTTTGGCGATTCCCTTGCGGGAGCGAGCTTTGAAACCATCTATTTGTAATTAACAGATGGTTCCTGGTCGCTCTCGTGTTTGCTTCATAAGCAGATTTCTGTTGTGAAGAGAGGTAGGAGGTAATTTGGCTCATTTTATAATCCTTTCCTTCAAATGGTTACTTTTAATATCGGTTTCACATTGCCATTGCAGTTAAGGAAATTGCCGCCATGTTCAGTTGAAAGTGTGCGATTGTCTTTATGAAAGTACAGAAATACGTTCAGAAGGTGGCGTGGTGAGTTCAGGTTCTCAAATGACAGATGCATGTTCTGCTATTCAGGATTCTTGCCTGGTCTTCTAAAACAAATAGGAGAAATGTTTGTTTCGCCCCCCCCCCCCGCCGAGTCTCCCTGCGATGTGGAAAAGGGAGATGTGTGTGTTCAAAGGGATGGAAAAGGTTCAATATTGGCTCTTTAGTGGAGCCTGTCCTTGGCTTGGGGGCCGCTTTCGAAGGCGCAGGCCTGAGATCGCATATCCGAGGCAGCAGGTTTGATTATTGCAGCACCAAGTGCATCTTTCTCCCATGTGCAATGAAAGGGATGTGTTCAGTAGTTGAAAGCTAAGAATCCTACAGCCGAAGGGCCCCTTTTCACCATTTTCCAGAAAAGAGTCTGCCCTCTGTTAATCGAACGGTAGTTCATAGCTATTTGTGTGATTTTTTTTTTGTTGGTTTGGTGAATGCCTGCATTACATTATGTTTGGTTATTTGTGTAAATTGGGCGCAGCAACTATATGCTTTTCCAGGAACAGGTTGTGTTGCCCATTCCAAGATGGTGACACTAGTCATGCAACAGCATATCTTTCATCTCAGCATCAGTTCTCGTTGTATACAGCACTTTTGTAGTCTTCCTTTTTGTCTGTGCAAGCCACATAATTATACTTTATTTGAGTTTCCTTCACCTTATTGACATGAGAGCCAAATCTACATATGATTCACCTACAGCATATAAAATTAATATGGTTGCATGACTGGCCTAAAAATTATTTGTACATGTTAATAATCGCATGGCCTAACTTTAATCACTGATAACACTGCCTACTCGCACGTACCTCTGTTAATATTGCCCAACGCCACCCAAAAGTTGCTTTGTGCAGAAATCTTTCATCATGCAAAGGTATCATCTTAATTTGGCTGGTATTAAAAAATAAGTAAGGGCAGGTTTCATAGTTTGAAAAGGTTTGTAAAGATACGAGCTTTGAAGAAAATCTCATTGCATGCATTCGAAGCACTGGTCTACCTAGATGAAAAAAGTGTACTAAGTGAGCGAGCATGGACTGTGTAAAGTGTACTATTACCCTCTATATGAAAATGACTGTGGTGCTTATTACTGTGGGCAGGCTGTGCCACTAGCAAATTATGGGGAACAATGATGGGTGAAGTACCTGAATTAATCTCAGCGTGGTTCTCCTTCCGGTGCATACTAGCCCATCTTTTGTGTTTTACCCACAATGCCACTGTAGTCTCTTTTGTGCTACATAGCTAAACACTTATAAGGTCCCAAAGGCGAGACCTAGTGGCTATGCCAATGCTTGTTTGTAATGTAGATCACTCACTACTGTAGAACTACCTCTAAAGTTGATGTTCATCCGTACCATGCCTTCTAGAGGTATAAAGTCCCCATTATAACCCCTAGGGTTCTATTACTAGCGGCGAGGATGGGATACCATCCTGGTTGTATCCCATCCTCATCGCCAGTGATATAATCTGGAGAAATTCTTCAATGTCCTCTCAAGACAGTTGACAGGTGGAACGTTCCAACATGTAAACAGGCAGGTTAGAAGAATGGGTGGATGAAATACAGGAGGGAAGTGGTACAGTCCTGGTTGGGAGCACAGGTGCGAATTTCAACACTATGAATAAAGAGAACCATGAGACTTTGCAGTATGAATAGCAGATTACGACAAGAGTTGTATCTGCAAGAAACCCAGAAAAATGAGAGGTAACTGGACTTTTGGCTGCAGTCATGGCTGGAAGTTAGGAAAAGTGCAGTTGTCTTTTAAACCTAATTGCTGTTCACAAAGCAGTCCTTGGAAATATAGGGACATATCAAGGACCAAGGAAAGCAATACAAATGTTGATAAAAGTTGCCACTTTCGCTTCTCGAGGTTTGAAACTAAATGCCAAGAATATTTGAAAAAGATGCAAAATCTGTGTCTACATTTTCTACGTTTTTCACATTGAGACCACTTGAGAGAGAAGTTCAGTGCCAACGATGGATGTCAAACAAAAGCTGCATGACCTGATAGAGGCCTATTTGGCTGCAGCATCCAGCCTGCCCCACCAATAAAGTTTTACCTCTAGAACTTTTTTTAAGTACAAGGTTAAAGCTATTGTATGAGATAAAAATCACTATTGTCTAACCTCTCTCTTTTGCCGGTGATCTACAGAAGACACATAGGACCCAGTCAAATGTACCCTATTAAATAACATCGGATTTTAGGTCTGATGATTGTACATGAATCGTTTGTCATATTGCTTGATGAAAGACTTGTTGTCAAGCTACCACCGGTATGATAGGGATTCCTCCCAGAAACCAACCCTTACTTATAGGCTCTAGGTTGTTTACTACATGGCTGAAGTTTTTCTCTGCTATAGTCTTACAATGTGGTGTCCTACATATTCATGTGAAAGGTAACTGGTGGTTTTGTTGACAGGATAGCTTTTAAACAAATGACAGCTAATTGGCAAAAAAATGAAAAATTATATTTTTGAGCCTGGTGGGATTATATTTGCTACAACGTGATTAGACTGATCTAGCTATTTGACTTCTATAAATCAAAATATCAAAGCCGATGTGTGTGGCCTCCTCTGACACCAAACCTTTCTGGGCATGTGATTGAAATTCAAAACGAGCTGAAGAAGGTCCCAAATCGTTTTTAGTTTCTTTTTAGCGTTTACTCTGTTGTGTTTGCATTCTTATTTTATACTGCTCCTTTAATTGTACAAGCATTACTTATGTCATTAATAGAATATGGAGTGTTGTACATGTCATACTCTTGTGCATCCTTTGTAAAGATCAGTTATACCTGTGATGCTGAACCTGCTGGATTTACATGTACTGTGCTCTTCGATCAATTAAAGAATATCTTATCTACTTCAATGGATTTATTCTTCATTTCACTGGCGACAGGATTCGAAGAGCAGAACCTACATGAGCAACTTAATTAAACCTCTGAGTGTTTTATGGACTTATTTTTTTTAATAAATTTTAAGAAGAATTGAATTGGAAGGAATTTTAAAAAACTCTTTGGATATTTGGCTGGAATTTGAAACTCATTGGATACCCTACTGGCGAACTTTAAGTTGAAACTTAATTGGATTGTTCGTTGCTGTGCATGAGCGGAGTGGTTGTTTCCTACTTCTAATTTTTTTTTAATACATGGTTGGATTTGACATTGTTTTTTCGCGAATTTGAACTACACCGCAACCGCGATTCTGCTACCTTGTCAACCTCCGTGTTATTTACTTTTCAGCGCTTTGTCATTTAACTTCAGAAGAAACAACGTTTTATTTCTCCAGCTCATTTCCGTTACCTGCACGCACCGGACTTTGAATGTAATTGCCAGCTGCTGTGTTCCATTCGTACGAACCTCAGGCTGATTGATTCTTCTCCGTTCTCCTTCATCACACGTATCCGAAGGAATTGTGGGTACGTTGCGTGTGACGTGTGGCGTGTAACGTCACACGTTTTCAGCGGCCATCTTGGATAAACGTGAAGGCTTCGGGAGAGACGTCTTCACCAACGGCCTTTCTTTCTTCAATTCTTCTGTACGTTTCAATCCTACATTTAAAAACGATCTTCGCGCGTTACCATCAACGATGATTCGCACACCCTTTCATCGTTTTTAACTATTTTTTTTATTTATCGTTGTAATAATTTTATTTTGATGTGGGTGCATTCTTGAACTGTGGTGAGAAAATTATATGTTTGATTACCTTGGTATAATTGAAAGTACTTAATCCAGCATTGGTTAGTGAATTTTAATTTATTGTTTATTTAACTTTATTAATTTAAGTTTCATTTTTACAATGACTCAACCTAATTACAACATCAGTCCTCCTCAAGCATTCTGGGTTTCTGGTAGTGATCCTCCACTAAAATGGTTGGAATGGAAACCTTACTTTTGTAACTATATAGATGCATTAGATGAGGACGGGAAAATATCTCATGCTCAAAAAAAGAGACTTCTTTTACATTCATTAGGTCCTGTTGGACTAAAAGTATATGAGACTATGACTAAACCCTCTTTTCCTGGAGATTTGAATGTTTATATGTTAGCACTGTTACATTTAGATACTTACTTTGCTCCTAAAGTTTGTTTTGGGGTAACGAGATACAATTTTTTTTCAAGGAAACAAGCTAAAGATGATCTTAAAAAATTATCGTTAGATTGCAAATTTGGTGTGTTACAAGAAGAACTTATTAGAGACCAAATTGTTATGCATTCTTACAATGCTTCCATACAAGATAGATTATGGATTAACTGAGATTCTCCATTAGATGATATCCTTGCTATTGCTCGCAAAGCGGAAATGTCTGGCAGGTGCGCAAATGTTAATAAACTTGATAATAGTTCCCTTACTAATGAGGTTGTAGGAAAAGTGAATGCAGTCGACAAGAAAAGATTTAACTATAACTCAAAACACTCTATGAGTGCTAGCAACAAACCAGTTTATGCAAAATATCCCCAGTCTTTTTCTAATTTTAAGCCAAAGTGTTATAGATGCAACAGTTTGGAGCATTTGGCTGATTTTAAAGGATGCCCTGGCCTTAAAGCTAAATGCACCAGTTGCGGATTGAAAGGTCATTTGACAAAAGCTTGCAATAGGAAAAAGAAAAGTAAGGTGAATTTTTTGAATGACATGGATGAAGAGGAAACGTTTGAGAATGATTCAGAAGATAATTTAGTGATGAACTTACAAGACAAGCTAGTTTTAAAAATACGTGATGAAGATGTTGTTAACAAGCCGATTTGTTTAATGAATATTGGTGGGGTGGATGTTAAAATCTATGCTGATTCTGGTTCACCCTATACAATTATTAATGAAGAAATGTGGCGATCTTCCTTTGTCCAACGTGTTGGTGAGAAATTATTACCATCAGATATCCATCCGGAAGGTTATATGGGGGAACCTATTGCCATCCTTGGTTTCCGTTGGTTTATATTTAAATTTAAGGGCAGAGAATGTAGGGGTAAGCTATACATTTCCAAGAAAGGGCCACCTGTATTAGGGTGGTTCGACCAGAAACAACTTCACATTATTTTAGATCCAAACAGCAAAGAACAAGTGTTAGTTTTGGATGATAGTTCTGCTGTTACCAATGAAATTTTACATAAATTTCCAAAAGTTTTTAGTAAAACTTTAGGGAATTTGATTGGTTTTGAGCACAAAATCATATTAAAGGATGATGCTTGCCCTAAAGTGCAGAAATGTAGAAATGTTCCTATTTTAGTAAGAGATGAAGTTAGCAAAGAATTGGACAAACTAGTTTCTACCGACATCATTGAGCCAATTGAGGCAAGTGAATGGGTTTCTCCAATTGTCGTCGCGAGACGGAGCAATGGAAAAATTAGGTTGTGTGTAGATTTAAGGTATCTAAATAACAATATTGTGGTTGACAAGTTCCCACTTCCTAAAATTAATGAAATGGTTTCTAGTCTGGGCAACGCACAATGGTTTTCTACTATAGACCTATCGCCCGCTTATCACCAGATTTCCCTGTGTCCTGAATCAATGAAATTTACATCCTTTGTAACACCTTTTGGTTGTTTCCGTTATAAGCGGATGCCCTTTGGTTTAGCTTCGGCGGCCGCTGTTTTCCAGCGTTTAATGCATCAGTTGTTTAAGGAGGAAAAAGGTGTCAGATTTTTTCAAGATTACATTCTTGTTTTTGGGGATGATGAGAATGAGCATTTGTCAAGATTGAAAAGAGTTTTAAGTATTCTTGAGAGCAAGGGCCTTACTGTTGAGCATTCTAAATGTAAATTTGCACAAAAGAGCGTGACTTATTTAGGTCATATCATTGATGAAGAGGGTGTTAAACCTAAACCATCTTTAGTTTCTGCTATTTCTGAGGCTCCTGTTCCAACATGTAAAGATGACATTAAGTCATTTTTAGGAATGGCAGAATTTTGTTCTAAGTATGTTCCCAATTTTGCAAATGTTACATATAATATCCGGCAACTGTTAAAGAAAAATGTAAAATTTGAGTGGTCTAATTCCTGCAATGAAGATTTTAAAAATATTAAGAATGCTATTGCCAATGCTACTGCCTTGCACAGTTTTGATCCATCTTTAGAGAACATAATAACTACTGATGCTAGTAACAAGGGTCTTGGAGCTGTTTTAATGCAAGTTGATAAAAAAGGAATGGAAAAAGTTATAGCTTACGCTTCGAGATCTCTGTATCCTTGTGAAGAAAAGTACCCAATAATAGAAAGAGAAGCTCTGGCATGTGCTTGGGCATTGGATCATTTTAAGTCTTTTGTTTGGGGGAAAATGTGTTTATTGCGCTGTGATCATAAACCATTAGTGAAAATGTTGACTACTGAAGGTGTGATCAATGCTTCTGCACGTCTTGCTAGAATTTCTATGAGGTTGCAGAATTTCATTTACAAGATCGTGTATGTTCCGGGTAAAAGCAATGTTCTTGCTGATTTCCTATCAAGAATGCCTGTAATGTTAGAAGAGTGTGACAATAATGAATGGAATGAATTGCAAGTGGCCTTTGTTCATGATGAGGGTCTTTCAGCTTTCAGTAGGGAGGAATGGAATAATGAGTATTCTACTGATGAGAATTTACAAAAGGTGATTTCTTATACTGTTAATGGTTGGCCTAGTAAAAAGGATTTGTTGGATGATACCATTAGACCTTTTTGGGAGGTCAGGTCTGAACTTTCTGTGGTACATGAAACACTGTTAAGAGGCGAGAAGATAATTCCTCCCAGTGGGTTACGTGGAGGTATTGTTGAACTTTGCCATGAGGGTCATCCTGGAATTGTGAGATCAAAGTCATTGGTGAAGCATTTGTTTTGGTGGCCTGGTTGTGATTCTCAAACAGAAAAGGTTGTTAGAGATTGTGTTATTTGTGCTTCCGCTGATAAGACGTTATGTACATTTCGCCCTCCTATGCTGGAGTGTTCATCTCCTGAGCATCCATGGGAATGTATAGCGGTGGACATTATGGGTTCTATTCAGGGGCAGGATGGTTCCCATCAATTTTTAATTGTCCTTATGGATCTTTTCTCGAAATGGCCTGTTGTTAAGGTTGTTGAAAGGGCTGATACAGATTCAGTTTTATCTTTCCTTGATGAGACTTTTGTTACTGAAGGAATTCCTTCTTGTATCCTCACTGATAACGGTGTTCAGTTCTTATCTATAAGAGCGAAAAGGTATTTCAATAAGTTAGGTGTCAAGCATAGAACAACATCACTTTATAATCCTGGCGGTAATGGTGTTGTTGAACGTTTTAATAGGGTTTTGAAGAATACCATTCAGCTGTCTATTGCTAATAATTTAGATTGGCCTACTCAAGTTGGGAAGGTTGTTTGGAATTACCGTATTACTAATAATGACTCTACTGGTGTTTCCCCATTTGTCTTAATGAAAGGTAGGAACCCACGCTCTAAGACCATTCCTGCTTGGTTATTTTCTAGTGAGATTGAACCTTGCCCTAGGAGTTTAGTTAAGGCACGTTTGGAACAAGTTCATGATAAAAGTAAAAAATATCATGATTTAAGGCATGGATCTAGGGAGGTTGAAATAAATGTTGGAGATTGGATCAAAGTCAAGAAACCTTTTAAGGTTCAAAAGGGTGATTCTACTTTCTCTGAGCCCTTTCAAGTGGTGAAAGTTTTAAGAAACTCTGTGAAACGTAACAATGGGAAGGTTTGGAATCTGAATAGGATTGCGAAATGTAGACCAGGTAGTTCTCTCAATCCTGATAGCTCTTCCACTCTTTGGAAACCAGAAGATTTGGACATAGATAGTTCAAATGAGGTTGAGGTTTTGCAAGAGAATTCTGAAGTGGTCGATTGTCCCGGTTCTAGTGAGGTTCCTTCTTGTAGTGGTGTTATGGATCCTTCTAGCAATATTTCTGAAGGTTCTATGGTGGTTCCTGTGGAAGGGAGTTCTGTTCCTGTTGCTGAGGATTCGTCCTTGTGCCGTCAATCCTCAAGGAAGAGGGTGCTTCCTCTTTGGCTTAAAGACTACATTATGAATAATAAGTAGTAGTATTTTGAGTATCAATTTCTATCATATCCTTAAGTTTTATTACTTTATCTTTAAGTTTTATTTTTTATTTTTTTCCTGTTATTCTCATTCTTTTCTTTTTGTTCTTCTATTATTAGGAAGGAGGATGTGTTGTGTTTGCATTCTTAAATTATACTGCTCCTTTAATTGTACAAGCATTACTTATGTCATTAATAGAATATGGAGTGTTGTACATGTCATACTCTTGTGCATCCTTTGTAAAGATCAGTTATACCTGTGATGCTGAACCTGCTGGATTTACATGTACTGTGCTCTTCGATCAATTAAAGAATATCTTATCTACTTCAATGGATTTATTCTTCATTTCATACTCTCTGCTGTATTTTACATATTACCCCTAGCTTTGGATATTTTAATGTATGAATTAGTTTAGTGACCTATATTTCAATTTTATATTATTTAGGGGATAGTAAATCGTTAATGCTTCCCTTTTCTCTTTGGGTTATGCCTTACTTTTCACGGTTCAATAGATTTGTATTGATTTTTCTGAATGCAAAGATATATTAGAAGAAAACAGTTCTTACCTCTCCAAGCACTGCATCATGAATAAGGCTCAAAATTACATGGGCTGGGCTCCAGTCAGGAATCCCTCCCATTCTAGTACTATCCCCACTCAAGTGCCCAGACACAGAAGGCATCACTCTAACATTCCCCCTATATTCTCCTTCACTAATTTGCTGCTACCTTGGCAAACCTCGAATTTGCGGCTGGCTTGGGTCATCAAATTAACTTCAATAGGGTGCAGTGATCATGTCTGCACACTCAGTTAAATGAGCATGGAGGCACAGAATTGAGCAGTGCGTTCTCTACATAATATAACCCCTGACTGTTAGTAATCTTCTCCATACCTAATACATATCGTAGTCTCTCATACCATTTATATATTTTAGGTGTGCGTGGCTGTTAAAAATTGGGTTTCTGGTTGGCCGATGTATGCACCCTGTCCAAGCAGGAACCACAATCCTAGTCAGGATAAGTCAGTTACACACCATAAATTAACCTGTACTCACCATCTGGTAGTTTGGCACAGAGCAGGCAGGCTTAACATAAGAGGCAATAGGTAAAGTATTTGTGCAACACTTCAAACAGTACCACAGTCAAAATACCATAAAAAGACTCTACATCAATTAAGAAAAATAGCTCATATTTATATAAACAAACAAGACCAAAACAACAAAAATCCAATATGTATACCCAGAGTTACGCGTTTTTAAAGAAGAAAAGAAAATGTAGTACTTAAAGCTTAAAGCTCCAACTGGGGAAATCTGGTTGTGCTTGGCCGGGATAAATCCAAAAGTTCAGGCTGACCATGTTAGAGCGCAGGTCGGATACAGGGACCAGCACTGGCACGCTGAAAAGTACCTGGGATGCGTCATTGACGGGGTTGAGATGCGAGAAGCAAAGAGGAGATGCGTCGGCGTCGAACCGCTGGATCGAAGGCGATGCGTCTTCGTGGAGCTGCGTAAATCCCAGATGCATCGTCATCGATCTGCAAGATGCAGGCAGTGTGTCGGGAACTGAAGGCAATGCATTGCGCAGTCGGCAATGCGAGGTCTCTGGTCCATGCAGCAGTGGCGATGCATTGGCTGCGAGGGAAATGCACCAGTTCCGATTGGTGCAACATTGTCAATGCATGGTTTTCTGAACTTTATACCCGTTGGACTGGATTGGCACCTCTCGGCAAGTCAGGATTTGCAGCAAGCAAAGTGCAGGTCTTATTGAAAGTGGATGAGAAGTCTTTGATGTTCCTGAGACTTAGAACAGGGGGCATGCCAGCAGCCCCTTGGAGTCACTCTGGTTTTAAGTGAGATGGGTCCTGTCCTTCCTCAGCAGGGCAGAGGGTAGCAGGGCAGCACAGCAGATATGCAGTTCTTGCAGAGCAGACGTTCAGCAGGGTGGCAGTGCTTGTAGCAGCACAGCAGTCCTTCCTCTTGGTAGAGTTCATCACAGGTCCAAAACTGCCTGATTTAGTGGGGCTAGAGACACAGTATGTATATCTAGTTAGGTTTTGAAGTGCACAGAGGTCCTCCCTTCCACCTCTGGCTACAGACTCACTACAGAGGGGAGGGGTATGCAGCCCTTTGTGTGGAGACGGGGCACAGCCTATTCAAGTTCAAGTGTTAGCTCATCTCTACCACCCTGCCCAGGATGGCCATCAGGAGGTGGATGGCCACTCAGTCATACCTAAGCTCCCTTTGTGTGTGACTGTCCAGACGGAATGCACAAAGTCTAGCTGTCACCCTCCCCAGGCGTGTATTGGAAACCGGCTGTAGGCACACAGGGTTTAGAGCAGAAAAATGCCATATTTCTAAAGAGTCATTTTGAAATGGGTAGTGATAAATTCTTCTTTACCAGTAAAGAGGATTTATCATTATAATTCCAGTGATGCGAAGCACGGCAGATGTACTCTTCTTAATCAGGAATTACAGTTTATAAGTGTAATAAGGAATTCCTGATGTTGACTATTGAGAAGGTAAGTCTCACAGTAGTGAAAAATGAGTCTGGGTGTTTTTCGCTACCAGAACAAGCAAAACCATAACACTACATGTCCCACCTTCTGATTGCAAAGCACCCTTCCTTTTGTGCTCCTAGGGCTTAACTTACGGGTGACTTATATGAAATTAATGGGAGTTCAAGGCTTGGCATGGGGATTTAAATGCCAAGTCATCAAGGCAGTGTAAACTACCCACATAGGCTTTGCAGTGCCATGCCTGAGACAAGTGCTACTTGTGTGGGTGGCACAATCAGTGCTGGAAGCCCACTAGTAGCATTTAATTTACAGGCCTTCGCACAAGTAGTGCACTGTACCAGGGACTTATACATAAATTAAATGTGCCAAATTGGGTATGAGCCAATGTTACTAAGTTTAGAGGAGAGAGCACGTGCACTTTAACACTGGCTAGCAGTGGTAAAGTGGTCAGAGTCCTAAAGCCAACAACAATTAAGTCAGAAAAAGAGGAGGAAGAAGGCAAAACATTTGGGTTGACCCTTCGTAGAGGTTCATTTTCCAACAATTGTGATCTCCAACTGGCAGTACTGAATATATGGCATCCCAGCAGTACAATCATATGTTCAGCTGCAATTGAAATGCCTGTTACTTTTTGTATGGCTGGTAGACCTCCTATCAATATCTACTCATATTTCCCACACTCCCACAAGACATGAGTGATGAGCTCTCTATGCTCCAGCAATTTTATATTGTAGTCCTATGAGTGTAATGTGTCACTATTGTAACTGAACTCATGTCTCTTTTACTCCTGCAAGTGTTATTCCCCTACATGTAATTCATACACTTTTCACTCAAAGTTCCTCAAAGTGTTAAATTATTTCTCTCACATTAATTATGCCCACCCCTTGCCATTATATCCCTTCAATCAATAATTTATATTTTTTTATATATGAGATATGATTCTTCTATAACTTTTTTCCCAGATTTTCAAAGGGGGTTAATTGTCTAGTTGTATCCATCTTCACTGATGAGTGTAGTACCCAAGTCCTTACCTATGTTTCCAACCCTTTCCAGCTTGGGTAGTCCAAAATCTTGTTTTACTTGTTCAAAAGACATAGGGACTATTTTAGAATTTGCCCAACAGTGTATTCTGACACAAACATGGCAGATGTCCTTGTCTGCAAAGCTTTTGGTCTGCCAGGTCTTTTTTAAGTTGGTCAGCACGTCATCTTTACGATGGCAGGGCCGTCTCTGGCTCTGCCATCAGAAAGATTACTCCGACAGACTGAAGGAGTATGCCCCCTTGGAGTAAAGACATCAGGCCCCCCCAATCTATATAGTGTGGATGATCTGATGTTTTTTTTCTGCCCATCACAATAGGAAAAAAACAGTCAGTACTGGAAAGAAAAAAAAAGGAAAATGACCCCTACACCCTAATAGAAAATGCCAAGGGTGTGGGGTAGTTTTTTGTTTGTCATAAAGGATCTCTCATTTTGGGAGTTTATTTTGGAAAACCGAAAACTTTAGTGCACAGCTGCCTAAAAGATTCCCAAAACTTCCAATACCTTTAGAAGACATGCTGTATAGGCAGCTGCTCTGAAGGCCCAGTGATCACTGCTATGCCGGCAGTGATCTCTAACTATGGCCCAAGTGGTAATCCATGAGGGTCGCAGATGTAAGTGAACTCACTGGAAGTATGTTCTCGAAATGCATTCTTATCGTGAAAAAAGGGGGGACCTCAGGGGGAGGTCTCCAAGTGTAATCTAACAATGCCAGGGCCGAACTGTTGTGTGCTCTATTTGTGGCGGGACAGATCTTTCTTAGAACAAGAACCTTCACTCACCCGAGGGTAACATGCTTCACCATAGGGTGCCCTTCACACCAGGGCTGCAAGGTCCCTGGTGTGGGCAACAACTCTTCTGTGCTAGAAGATGAGCTGAGGTGTTTTACAGAGAGGGCACCAAAACTTTGATAAGTGGGGAGCAGAGTGCAAAAAGATGTAATGCCATACGGATGGAAGACCACACACCAAACCAAAAACCAGGCCCTAAATCTAAACATTAGAAAACAAATGCATTCTAAGACATCTGATTGTTTGCCATGAGTGAAAAGAACTCCAACCAATACTGGCTGGAAATTAGGTTTTCCCTGTAGCAGGGTGAAGGAAAACTGGTGAAGCCACTCCAATCACTATTCTCCCCATTTCATCTGATATTGTAAACTTGCTTTTGTGTTGTTTCTCCTGTTGCCTTTTGACTTTATTCTCCCCCTTTTATCTATTCATATTGCAGACCGTTTGCTAATTTATATTGTTATAACCTAATGGACTGAGGGGAAGTTTGCACGTCAATTCACCAAACTGCCAGGGGTAGCGGACGTGATATCACACACCCTTTAACCTTACTGACACCACAGAAAGTGACATCATATTACATTTGACCCTAAATGTTCCCAGGAAGTGGTGTCACATTACACTAATCCTGAGGTTATCGTAATAATTGACATAGCTGATTTACTGTAAAGCACTAGGAAAGGAGCTCAAAATACTTGTTCTAACCGATCTAAAGAATTAGGGGCCATATGTATCAAAAAAGAGTTTTGCGATTCTCAAATTGCGATTTTTAGCGAATCGCAATTAGAAAATCGCAAAATATAATGTATGTAGGATTTGCTAAAATGTTGCAAATCCTATATACTCCTTATATGCGAATCGCAAATTGAGATTCGCAAATAAGGAATTCCTTCCCATTCATTCCTATGGGTTAAAAGGCCCATCGGAATGAATGGGAAGACATTCTCAATTTACGATTACCAATTAGAGAATAGCAAATTGAGAATGCAATTTCAAGGTTCAAGGGTGCCAAAAGGACACCCTGTTTCACCCATGAAATATGCATGTGGGCACGTTTTGCGCACATACATGCCCTAAGGGTATGTATATGCGACATATGGCACTTTAAAAAAATCAAAAAAGTGTTTTTTTAAAGAAAATCGTAATTTACCACCAACTTGAAGTTGGTGGCAATTTGCAATTCCTTAAGGCCAAATAGCAAAGTTCTGGTGCTTCCAGAATTGCATTTAAGGAATCGCAATTTGCAATTCCTTAATTGCATTTGTAAAATAGAGAATTGCACATTTTGCAATTCTCAATTTTGCGATGGCCTTTTGGGATGATACATCCCAAAAGGTTTTTTCCAATTCCCAAATGGGCCGATTCTGAGAATCTGCCCGTTTGGAAATTGGAAAAAGGCTTGATACATATGGCCCTAGGACATTTACTAATTTTTGTCCTTGTCATCATTTCACCAATTTTATGCCATGACAGAAATTACCAATCATATGCAAACTAGCACCAGCAGGGGAAGATTTACCATTATTTCACACAATGCAGCAAGACAACTTGCTGCGCTGCGTTATGTGAAAGGGAAAGAGCAGAAATGTGCCATATTTACTAAGATATGGTGCATAATTTCTGTCTGCTAGTGCTGTTGCACTTATAGCAGCCTAGCGCCAATGCACGCACACTTGCGCCATGGTGCCTGCAGAGCCGACTCTAGGATGGTGCGAATGGTGCCACCTCATCATGCGCTGACTTCGGGTGATTCTGTCGTGTTTGAAGTATATTACGGTTTTAAAAGCACCTGCAGCTCATTTCTGGGCTCTAGCAATTTTCAGGAAACAATGAAAATATCATTTCAAGATAACTCCGGTGATTAATGTTCTTTCTAGAGAGATCAGAGGTTTGTCTGGTAGACGTTTTGACTTAATGTAAGCTAGCCCAAAGGAATAATAGGCCTGCTGCAAAGAACGTGAACCATTAAGATCACGAAGTGCATGTAATGTAAATAGGTCAGTGGGTTGCTGATTTTATCTGAGAGATCCTTTGTTACTTGCAGTTCATAACTTACAATCCTAACATAGAACTGTGAGCTTTTAACTGTCATTAGAGAGCTGTATGCAAACTGCAAGGTATAGATTAGATTGGATCTCCAACCAGTAGCTCGTGGGCTACTGTAGCTCTCCAGCTACCCCTGAGTAGCTCACCTGTGTGCAGGCCAGCTTATTAAATTAGAAAGCTTTTGCTTGGTTGAATAAATATACATATGCAAAAATGTATATTAGACAACACTAATAATATCGGTAGCTCTCAATGCATTCCATTGAACATAAGTAGCTCTCAGTATGGAAAAGGTTGGAGACCCTTATAAGATTTTTTTCCCAGTCTTTTATTAGCCTAATGTTTGAAAAGGGTTCATTTGGATAGAAATCTAAACTTATTAATAAAGAGAACCCCCAACCATGGTGTTACA
The DNA here is from genome assembly GCF_964263255.1 of Lissotriton vulgaris. Taxonomy (NCBI): domain Eukaryota; kingdom Metazoa; phylum Chordata; class Amphibia; order Caudata; family Salamandridae; genus Lissotriton; species Lissotriton vulgaris. The sequence goes on along the minus strand of NC_141694.1, from coordinate 1,079,022,755 downwards.
TTTTAAATTCTTAGTGTGTGCTTCTCCAGACCAAGCACTCTTCAACTATACTCTCTACCAGTATGGATGACATGTGACTCCTACAACTTGTAGTCCTCTGTCTTATATAGCATTTCATAGACACTGATTTACACACCTCTGATTGATTGCCTCTGTATAGTGTGTGATGTAAAGGGCTTTCACACCCTACATTGGTACGAGTGGCGGCGGTGCTATTAAACTAATTTAATGCATCTGAGACAGAGCCGTTATGGAGACTTGACGGGCACAGTTAAAAGGGTGTTAGTGAGGGAATCAGTGGAGGAGGTGGTCCTTGGGGGGGCGCTAACAAACATTGTCACACTGGGTGCCGCCAGTGATAAAGCCGACCCTGGGTGCCTGCTTTAAGAGCAGGATTATTTTGTGCAGAAAAGAACACATTCCTGCACAAAAACAATCCTGAATGGCAATTTCCTCTTTGTATGTATGCTGCTGAATGCAGCATGCATACAAAGAGGAAATAACAAGGAGAAATAAAGATATTTCTCCTTGTTACACCAACATTGGGGAGGTGAACCATTTTGGCGCAATCTTAGGTTTACAGAACTTTGTAAATCTGGGATTCTGTCAAAAACCATAGGTGGATGCATGGGAACGCCCATACTCCACCCATGGAACACCTCCCTGTCGCAAAGTTACACAGACAGCAAAATGTGCTGTCTAGTGTTACTTTGGATTTACTAAACTATGCAGGGTCATGCAAGGTGGCTTTGCGTGGCCTCGTAAATCCCAGTTAAGGGCATTGCAAGCACTTAGTAAATCTGCCCCCTGAAACCTGAAAAGTAGCGGTACACAATGTAATGGATGCAGTGGTTAATTTGTAGAAATATAAGTGCCAGGGCTCTCGTCAGTAGGCAGCTTGCACCAGCCCATTTCCGCTGTCAGCTCCGCCTAAAACAGAAGCAACTGCTAACCATGAAAGTGGAGAGAGTATGTGGCCTAATGGCCCGAGCTGCAGTCTTTGGCGCCGGCTAAACATCCTGTAATTCTGGTCAAATCACTTGATCTCTACCTAAATTAATGTGCCATTAACTTGTGCTCATTAAAAGCACCGGTGTTCATGGTTAAGTGCCGGTGCTGAGCACCGGAAACCACCGGCTCAAATTAAGCACTGATTGGAAGGAAACAGGTGAAAAATTATGAATATTTTAAAAGTAAAGGGGTGAACATTGTCTGAGACAAAACAGAGCAGAACACAATAAGTATGAAATAAATCACCATAGTCGGAAATATGGATTCTTTTTTTATTCTTGGCTTCACAATAAATAATCGACAGACAAAACAGAAAAACAGAATTCAGATGACTAAAGTGCTTTAGGGACATAAATATATATTTATATAGATATAATTTTTAAAAAATCGGCCAGGAGCCAATCCTGACATCGGAACACTGCTTGACAAACAATCATTATTTACAAAATATTCCACCATGAGGTTTCCCAAAATATTATAAACATTTCATCCCGGCTCAATATGTACATGTGTTATATTGTTCATTTTTTTGACCGCATATTACGACAAGTATCATTCGGTAGTATACAAGAACCATAGATTGGTAGGTACCTCGGATTTAAAGTGTAACGTGTCCACGAGGCAATACAGAACCTAGTGCAGATAAAAAGCATCTCTACTTCCACATGAGAACCAGAAGCAACAGTTTCATCGTAGGCTTTAGTTCTCACCGGGGCGTTTTAAGAAGGTTCCACACTCTAAAATGCATGTATGTAAAGAGCTTCAATAGAAAATACAGGCCTGAAGTACAGAGCAATTGTTTTTACCGGTTACAAGCGCTCAGATTTGCTAAACCAGAGAAATTGCGAACTGCAAAATAACTTTTTCTCATGTACTAAACTCATTCCAAAATTTGAAAAGCTGCTTTAATTTTAAAAAATGCATTTTGAAAACCTTTTACCGGAAAGCGGTCCGCTGTCCCTTGCTGGCCACCATCCCTGTGAAGGCATCCATTGCAAGGGAGTCGCAATTTGAGACCTGCCTTATAAATATTTTAAAGAAGTTTGTTCTGCCACCCCCTCTGAATCCTTATTTTGCAAACCAACCTATTTATACAGAGGTCTGTTTGCAATACAAGGTATTGGTAGCAAAAAGCTGGGTCGCAAATTGCAACTTTTTCCAGCCAGCAAAGTAGTACTTTCATGAGTAACAAGTGCTGCGCATCTTCAAAATGGACAACACCTCCCAAGTGGAGATGGGAGAAGGAGGCCATTGAAGTATTGGATGTTGAAACAAACCATGTTTTAGAGGTGGGACCATTTGAGTACGATTAGCAGGCTGTTTTCTTGTCTTGGATATGTAGAGTGAGTTGAGTTTCTTAAACTTTCTCAGGGTAGAAACCTATCGAATGGAGGGTTTATTAAAGTACAGCGGGGAGTCTGTTGAACTATTGTACAATATTAGATGAGCACCTTCTTAAGTAAGGGCTATAAGTGCAAAACCACTTCTTTGTAACCTAGCTTTGTGAGGAAGTGAGAGCGAAAGAGTGAGAGATGGAGAGACAGAGAGAGAGACAAAGCTAGCACAAAAGAGTGAAAGAGGTAGACTGAGGGGGCACAATAACCAGAGAATCATAGAGACATAGGGCGAAGGAGCGGCAGCAGAGATGGGGGGTAGGCATTTGTCCCACCCTTTCAGAACAAGGGAGGACTTCAGGATGGTGTAGATTTAAAATAGCATTCGTTAGGGGTTTGTTGCCTATACTTTTTAGGCTGCATTGGTATTAATTACTGCTTTCAAGTCCACAACAAAATAAAATACTAGTTGCCTAACTTGGGTTACTTGTGCTTCTTTAAAAAGAAATAATGCATTTTCTCGTGGAAACCTAACATGGGTCTATTTTCTTATCGGTCTAATGGTGTAAAAACACCTTGCAAGTAAAAATTTAGAAAATATCATACTTTTTTTAAAAAGATGTCGGAAATTCAAAATATGGGCGCTTTGTATGGCAGTCTGCAGCCGAGCCACCGTTATACTCTCCTTATGCTCTTTAAAACTCGTTTTTACTCCTTTCCACCTGAGTGGTTTTTGAGAGGTGTGGTGCAGCGGCCAGGGTGCCTGACTCCGGACCTCGGGGTTCACGGCTCGATCCCCGGCGCTGGCGGCAGGCTAGACCAGCACCATGTGACTCTGAGCAATAGCTCGCTCAATCTTCCCAAGGGCCCCCAGCGCCGGGACACCTCTCTAGAGGTAGCTGTGCGCTTTACAAATGCTGGCATTTCATTTACCTCTCCCCCCCCACCCCCCCCCCCCGCCCCTTGTCTCCCTATTGACTTCAGTGCCCATTGTCATTCACTTCCAGTGGCCCGTCGCCGCCAAGGCCTTGCCTGAAAGTGCCCCGGCTGTCGTGCTTGGCCGTGCTCGAGAGGTCCATGGCGGTGTCTTCCGCACTGTCCACTGTGACTTCTCTCTCTTGAGAGTTCCTTGGCGAGTCCACTTGGATGATTTTATAGTCCTCCTCCTCACTCTTCAGCCTGGATGTCTCTGAGTCCTCGTTTTCAGGTTTTCTTGAGACATCCATGGATTTTTTATGCATTCCTTCAAAACAGAAAAGGAACAGAGTTAAAAGAGCTCTGAAGCCAGGCAGAGGCAGGACAGCTGATGATGTCATCTAATAGTTGGTTGTGAAATAAGTGCTTCTACTGAATTCAGAAAGTTCACTAAGAATTCAAACTATTTTGATCGTTTATGAATGCATGGACATTTCCTAAAGTGCATAGCCATCAAAAAAAGTTTCTTAGTGCTAGGATGGAGCAGAGCCTACTATTAATTAGCAAAAATTAGAAGAAATGTGAGTTTTAATGGCTTTCCTTAACTTGCACACAAGATAGAATAGGAAGTTCCTTGGCTTGGTGCTAGCAGCTAGAATGCAGAGTCGCCTGCGGGAGGAGTCTGCATATGGGGTTTATGCAATCACTTATGTTGGTTAAATCCTCCTTCTAAGCTTTATCAATGAACAATTAATTGTTCAAAGACTGGTGGGAATGATTTTCCTGAGGTGACATAGTCACTATAGGAACCATACTGACCCTCTGGATCAGTACATGCTAAAAGAAGAGCGAAGCCCTTGAAGAGACGCAGGCCAACTGCGTGGTCCAAAGCTCCCATATACATTAATTCTCCTGACCTACAATAACACTTGACTGAAGGCCACTTCATTTTAGAACCAAGATTTGTCCCATCCCTCAAAAACTGACCGTCCTCTCTCATTTTTTTAAATTCAATAGTTGTTGCATTTTTGTCTGCAGAGCAGTAGTGGCCCATTGGTGGGAGTGCTGCTGGCCGTTGACATCTGGTGGGGGAGGGGCAGGGTGGGGGTTAGTAAACTACAAATTACAGCAGATTATAGGTAAGTAAACATATAAATAAATAAAGTGAATTTTGTTGCGTGAGCTGCATCGCCAATTGCGATGCAGCGCGCACAACAAAATTCGTTTAATTTATTTATATGTTTACCTACCTCTAATCAGCCGTAATATATAGTTTACTATCCCCCTTCGTGCCCCTACCCCGACACACGTCAGCGCCCAGCAGCACTCCCACCACGGGCCACTACTGCTGCTGAGTAAGGACACCCCACAGTCCAATTTTCATCTATAAATGACTTCAGAGCTCAGCATTGTAAATGGTCCAACAGTGGTCATCATGTTAGACAGTGCAACAGTGCAGGCATCTCTGGAGTAGTGCAAGCAGCCTTGACTTCTTTGTTTTTTTAATGCTACACACCCTTTTATTGTTTTGTATCGCCTATACCCGTTGTTTCTTTCATTTTTTACATTGCAGCTTTGTTGCTCATTTTAATCCCTCTGTTCATAATGTGGGCTAACATCTGTGAAGTTTTACATTTACTGTTTAATGCCGCTTATTTTGTTTTAATACACAAATTTTTTAAAAGACGTGAGTCCCTGAGTTTTGCACATGCTTACTTATACAAATGAAGGAGCGGGGTTTTGAAAAGATGGGAAATCATGGAGAAGTGTGGCTCACGGTGTAGAGCAGGCAGACCCGGAAGCTGAGGTCAGACCCGGGACCAGGGTTCAATTCCCGACGCGGCAGGGTCTTGAGCTCAAATGTCCACGGACTCGATAATTCTCGCTTCGGTGCCTGCTCTAATCATGGGTTCTCACTCTGCAACTCTGGGCATTAAGCTTGCTTAATCTCCACAACGGCCCCCTGCGGCGGGATGCCTGGCTTTCACCTTGGGGATGCCTTGTAGGGGCTATCTCACAGGGAAAAGCCAGGACGGGTTCCCAAGGCAAGCGCCGGGAAACCTCCGGGTAGCTGTGCGCTCAATAAATGCAATAATAATAATAATAATAATATCAGGTGTGGATGCCCCTAGTCTTGCCGGATACAATGACTGCCCTAGTCTCTTGACTCATAGGCACTAAGCTACTAAGACTGTGTTTACCAACAGTTCTGCCTACACGTGTGCATAGAGGAAAGCACTATTTATCAGAGAACATACTCCGTCACAACATCTGCACACACAACAAAATGATGTTGGTCGTTGCTTTTTGACATTGAATGAATGAATGAGTGTATGAATGAATGAATGGATGGATGGATGGATGGATGGATGGATGAGCAGTACTTATAAAGTGCACAGCTACTCCGGCTGGAGTGTCCTGGCTCTCACATCTAACATATGGCTGCCCTACTAAAAGGCGTTGCTCTTAAAAAGCAATGTTTTCAACTGTTTCTTGAAGTGGGAAAGTTCTGTTGATGCTCTCAGAGCTACCAGCCCTTTGTTCCAAGCTTAGGCTCCTAGGAAGCTGAAGGACCTACCACCTCTACGCACCAGACGTGTTTTGGTGATGCAGGCCAGATCGGCGCAGGATGATCTGGGTGCTCTGGTAGGTGTGGCTCTTCTAAAACTAAGGTAAGATGAGTCTGAAACTGTTTTAAAAAGGCACAGCTTTACAGAGAAGGTGGGAGCTCTACATTTAATGGTGCCTTTCTTTGTGGATGTCTACTTTACACTAACACCACACCTCTTCTCATTGCCATAAATGCATCATAGGAGGCCAGCTCTGCTGACTTACCAAGCAGCCAGGGGGCGCAGGATCCCACCAGCCCACTCTTGGCGGAATTGATGATGGATTCTGGCAGAGGGATGGAGTGCCTGACCATGGCCCCGTACAGTCCATACTCCGCCATGACACTGCTCCGGCCCCAGCACTTCTCGCGCTTCCTCCACTTCGCTCTTCTGTTCTGAAACCACACCTGTGGACAGAAGAAACAGACAGTCATGGCACGCTCTTCATTCAAAGGAAGCCATTGATTTCTACACACAGATTCATCCTGGTATATACAGTCTGCATACTCCAAGACTAGAATGATTGATCCTACACAAAACCAACATTTGAAAGTAAAGATTCTTTAACCCCTTGGCTGCTTCTCGCATTGTAAGCATTTCAGGCATCTTATTTGGCCAGATTTACAATCCTTAACTCCACATCTACGTAAGTGGAAGGTATGTATATTTTTAAGTATATATATGTGGCGTTAAGAATAGTAAACCTATAATTTCCTGTATATTGTAGCGCTGTTGATACTTCGATCATCAGTATTTTTGATACAATATATTCGTAGTACGGTATTGACAGCCCAATATTCTGATACCATACATAGTAAAAAAATACCCTGTTATTTCTGCTTTTTGTTTCGGTCCAGTATCTATGTCGGAAACAGTAACATGAAATTGAAGGGATTTTTAGAAACATAACTTGTGATCTTATCCTCAGAGTGGGTTATATGATTATACCACGACTTCAGTTACCACGCATGGCTTTACCACGCGAATTTTACCTCGCAAGTGGCTTTACCACGCTGGTATTTACAACGTTGCATTTGTCTACGAGTAGAAACGTCTTACCTGCACGTCTTTCTCCTCGAGCCCTTACTTCCATCCTCCTTTGAAACAAACGTCAAAACACGTACACCGAAATAAAAAAAGGACTGTTTTTTTGACGTACACAGCACGTCTTTGGGGGAGGCTCTTTCCTCTTTCTTTTAATTTTTTTCCCGTTTTTTTTGTTAAACTAATCTGCTTGTTTTTTTTTGGGGGGGGAGACCCCCCCCCAGACCCCCCAAGCTCCCCTCCGAGCCCCCCCCCTCCCTCTGCCCCCTCATGCCCACGCTGATCGACTTCAAGGAATACCACGTCTCCCCCCTAGCCCGTGGTAAAGACGTCGTGGAAGGAACCCTGCGTGGAAGGCACCCTGCGTGGTAAGTGTCACGTGGTAAACGTGAGTAGTGGTAATGCCTTCGTGGTAAATGATGTTTCCCCTCAGAGTGTAGTTAAACCTCCTTGAAATCAGGGTGCCGAGGCGGTCTCTTCAGTGTGATATTAATCATACTGTGCTCTGAATTTTAAGATCCTAATTGTTACTAGCAGTACTTAGCTAACGAAGTTCTTTTATATATTCAATTAACTTGTTTTTAATTGACCTTGGTAGTCCATCTATGCATGGAATGTAGTATATGTTAGGGACGGACGCCCCCTCCCGGCCATCAGTTGTTATTGACTCACAAGTTGAAGGCGCTCTTATAGAGAGCAGCTCGGGCCTATATTGTGGTGCAATCCAATGAGGCACACTACATGAGTGACATTTTGGTGTGAATGATTGAAGAATGCAACAGTAGTATCAGCATAGCAACTACAGCTCACATTTTGCACAGAGTATCAATCAATTGGAGATTTGTAGAGTGCGCTAATCACCCCGAGGGGTATCCAGGTGCATGGTCATATCAACACGGCCCTCGCCTATGTTAATGAGTACATAGCCCATGCAAGAGAGTGTTGTAATATTACTGACTATGCAGTCAGTCCAGTTTGCTCATTTTTAGCCCTTGCTGATCTTAATGTGGCCACTGTGGAGGCCGACAAAGCTCAGCGGGTGAGTTTCAAGTATTAAAGCACTCACTGGCCTCAGGGCTGGTATTAGCAGCACAAGCATGTGACAGAGCTGGCCTCTCTTCCGTGACCAATGAAGGGTGGCATGGCCCCTAGTGCAAGGAAGGAAAATGTATCCCAGGACCTCTGTTCACAGCCAGACTGGGAACCGAAACCGGCCCTGGCATCAGCTCGCCCGGCTCCCTGGGGGGGGGGGGGGGGGGATGCTAGTTGGAAGCACCACTCCCGTCTCACATCTGCAGGGGGCCGATATTGCCGTTATGCTGCAAAACTAGCCCCTGGTAACATAAAAAGACCCCCAGGGGTCCAAAACCGGCCCCCACTCTGGCGGCCCATCAGGGAAATGCCTGGTGCCAGCTATGGCCAGTCCAACCCTGCCTCTGTTGGAGTACTGAAACACTATAATAATCAGGGGCTTCTCAGGCTCTGGGCCACATGCCACTGCACCTGCTGCACGATTGCGAGCTAAGCTCTTGCTTCTCTCCTGTTCTCTTTACATCTCTGCTCATTGCCAAAGCCTAACATTAGCTGAAGTCTACCAGATATTCGGAACAGCCATATAGCACCTGTTATTGACGACATTCTGTGGTAGGTGATTGGTCGGCTTGCTCTGAGCAAACCAATGAACCTGCTATTATCTAATGCATGTTCTGTAACATATTGTGCACCTGCCTATTTAACCCCTTGCGTTTATGCAACATACATAACGGACTAGTGGTGGTTTTGAATTTATTTCATATTTGGAGAATAAGCAAAAAGTGTACAGACTTGGCAAGCCAGCTAAGCTGTTGGGGAGCACTGAGTGTCCCCAAAGAGAAGGAGTCTTATCAAGGATTGCATGATTCCTAATTTGGACACATGCCAAAAGCCTTTGGGTAAACTAATAACAAGTGTTCACATGGAACTTATTTCTGAAAACAATTTCTTATTATCACAGATTTTTTTCTGTGTAGATTTAATCAAAGAAGGAAAAACTAATAATAAAACAGGACACATCTGTCATAAAAGAATTAAAGAATCTTCATGGAAATAAATTTCATGTGAACACTTGTTATAAGTTTACACTTAATACCCAGTTTGCAAGGACATGTGGGTTGCTCTTGTTCCTCTGTGATATAAAGGCCTTGGGGTAACACTGCTCAGTGTAGGGTCCTGATCCACCCACCTCGTGGGCAAAAGCATGCTCTAGGGTACTTTTTCTTGTATGGTTCACAAGCCCAGTTCTCCCTGTATTCCACAGTTAAAATACTTTGCTTTGCAGCATGTTTACAGTGTTATCGTCTTCTGGGCGTCTGGCAGGGTGCTCACGCAGGCACACTGTCCAAAAGAAGTTACACCTCAAAAGGTTAGGTGAAACTGCTGCTCCTCAGTCATCTCCCGCCAATGTAGGCATTGCAGTGGCATCCTTGCTGGGCAGAGCCGCCCATTGTAACATAACTATGCATGCCCTGGCACGCATTGAGATACTGCGTCCAGGGGTATAGCTTCAGGGAGGCACTTTGGGCGCTACACCCCCCTAATTAATGTATTTTCTGAAAACTAGTTGGGTATAGGTGCCTTCAGTCTGGTATGGTGAGGTGTTTATTGGATTTCACTTAGGATTTATGCACGGGCATCCCGACAAAAACACACGCACTCTCTCATCTCTATTTTGAAAGTCCTTTAAAAAAATGTGATTATTTTACAACATACTGTTTCTCTCACTTAGTTCTCACACCAATCTGCATTCTTCTCCCTTTCCGCTGTCCCTTAACCCCCTCTGTGGGAGCTTTGTGACGCATAATGTATTTTAATATTATATGGCAGCGTGGTTATCAGAAAGTCTGACCCCCCCCCCCCCCCACCCCACCCCCTACCTGCTCATTTTACTGAACAAGCTACGCCCCACGTGTTTTTTTTACTAAATGATGGGACTCGCTGGCACTTTTCAACACCAGTACTTATGGCAGTATGCCAGGTGGTGGCGCTGTTTATCTTATTTAGAGAGAAGCAGAATGCCAGTTGTTTATTAATTCAATATAGATTGAAAATGGCTAATAGCTCCCCCTCCCCCCAAGCAATTCTTATAACTTTGAGGCCTGCAATAGTTTAAATTGTCACACTTTTAAGAGTGTTATGGCTAGTAGCTGTGATGGTAGTTCTTTGGCTGTGCTTAATTTGAGCCGGTGCTTTCCGGTGCTCAGCACCGGCACCAAATTGTCAACACCATACTTGCGTTTGTGTATCTGTGTGCATGTAACAAGAGTGTCTAACAAAATTCTCTGAACTCACCTGTATCCTGTCTTCCGGAAGTTCCGTTTTCATGGCCAGCATTTCCCTGGCATACACATCCGGGTAATGAGCGTCACTGAAAGCCTTTTCTAATTCTTCTAGCTGGTGAGCAGTAAACACGGTCCTACCGAGAGAAAAAAAACGTGGAACATGAGTATTGGATATATCAAAACAAAAAATACCATCCTTTGGGGGGGGGGGGGGCGTGCATTAGAAACCCGTTGGCTTTAAACAGGGAGAATAATGGTGATTATCATGGACGAGATATGTATTTGAGCGAGGTGACAGAGTCCACAGGGGGCAGTTAGTTGATATCCAAGCGCCACTCACCTGTGCCGTCGCTTCTTTCGCTTTATTTGTGAAGAGGGTGTTTTCAGGTCGCTCTTATCCCCAGACAAACTATCGTCATCTGTGTACAAAAACACACGCGTTTATCAGTTAAAAAAGAGTAGCAGCCTAAATACTTGACCATTGAAGGCGAGACGTTAAACATATATTTTTTAGACATGTTTTAGAAGATACAATTATATTCTGAACGGGAGCTAACTTAGGGCGTGTGCAGGTTTCTTATTGAGTGAATTTCCTTTGCTGATGTCATGTGGTCATGTGGAAAGCAAGTGTCGCTGGAACGCTGTGAACACGAGTCATTCTATCTTTTGTTAACGGCTGCAACACACAAATACAATCCGCTCTGTCTAAAACCACGAGTATCTTTCCTGTGTGTTTCAATATGCGCGCTGGACCCGGGGAAGAATAGTGCAGAAATTATTTCATCTGGAACGGGGAACCAACGCACAGCTGAAACTTCAGAAACACCTGGCTTGAATTCACGGTTGTTCAGGTACAGGAGGTTTCTCCTGGACCCAGTGTTTGCACAGGACTTCATTCTGTACACTGGACTATGTTATAAAAGGACAAAATACAATCGGCATACTTCTGCTAAATGGCAGTGCCAACTGAAACCAACAGACACAATTCTCCACCAATAACCAACGTTAAGATGCAGCTGGAAGCAACGGGAAATGTGTTCTCGTCACATCCGCCGGTGCACAAAACCCACCCCGAGGACAATTGGATCCAGCAGGAACCACCTGAAACCGCTCGCAACAATTCCCACCCGGTGCTGCTGACATGATTGAAAAAAATAATGTAAAATAACTTTTGTAAGGCCAGGCCCCAAAACAAAGACTACCAAAATCTAAATCTCGCTTTAAGCCCCACGTCAGGGGTAGAAGGCGCTATATAAAATAGGTAAATATCTCCGTAGCAAACTTTCGCCTTGCATCTAATGCCCCTATTAAGCACTTGCCAACCCCTACGCCAAGAATCGAGTTAGAATAATAAATGAACCCAGTCCACGCATGCTGGGAAGTGAACATTTATTGAGAAATTAAATACAGAGCACTTTTTTATGGTGGTATCCAAGGACGAGATTTTGACTGTCTACATTTTGGAGTCTGTTTTTGAGAATCGTGATTTAAGCAATCTGAGTTTTTCACGTGAAACACATGAAACAACTACATGGTTTTCAAAAAAGGCAGTGAAATCCCTCGGCTTTCACAAACCTGGACAAACGGTGCTTAACTTCAAATCCTCTCAAAAAGCCTACATATATCGGTAGAACACGTTTTATGGAAAGATAGCCTGCGCTACAGTGCTTTGTGCTGGCTTGTGAGGCACCAGAAGGCATGGGTGGTGTTTAAACGAGGCATGGTTTTCAGGTACAGACTTTAACCCGGAGCAAGAAACAGAAATGAAGAAAGGGGAGAACATGGGCTTAGGTAGCAAAATACTGACCAAGGAAGATGAAATAGAGTTTACAACAGAGAGTGAATTCGACAGGGAGTGGCAAGAGGAGGGAGAGAAGGATATTAAAGAGAATAAAGACTCCACACCCTCGGCGTTCTTTTTTTTCTGGAGAGTTTTATATAGCGCGAACTTGACCCGAATCGGGCATCAGAGCGCTTTACATAGCACCAGTTACTTTACATGTTCTGCAGTGGGGGGCTTCCAAGAAAACTTTGGGCCCCTCCAATTCAATTAAAAAAAAAAATCTAACAAAATAAGCCTCAAGCATGGGGCAGGCTGGAGTGCCATGTATAGAATCTATCTAAGACTTAAGGACTTAGGACAGCTTTCGCTTGAAGGTGGGAAACGGCTCAGGTCCCTGTTGCAGTCAGCGCGGCAGACACCCGGGTGAAAAGGGCCCTGCAGTACAGAGTCAGCCCCAGTTCAGCCCTAGATCGAGGGGGTCCTAAACCCCCATTGAGCCCAAGGTCAATGAACATCCGCGAGTTCTTTGAGTCTCAGGGACCCCTCAACACATGTTACAGCTGGCGGGGGTGTCATCATTTTGCGTTTCGCCTCTTTTGGGAGGGGCTAAACTTCTATCGAGTGGTGGAAGCGGACAGCCGCTCCCGCTTGATTTCAGCACCAAGCGGCTTCGGACAGCTCCCTACGCTGGGGCAGGGAAGCTGCAGAGCAACCCTTGCCAGGGAAGACTAGAGAACCGAACGCACCCCCCACACCAACACCCCGTCTCTCGCTTACTTCTCCCCAACTAGTACCCGTAAATGTTTGTTACTCGATCCTAGGGCAAGATGAGACTCCGAAGGCGCAAGAACAAGCGTCTTTAACGTGAGAAACGTGGCTACCTTACTGAGCGCGCTACCTCGTCTCTAACTCTATAAAAGGCGACGAGACAAAACCTGGCTGGCGCATATGTATTAGGCGCTTTAAATATTAGATTTGTATGTTGAATTGGCATTCTCGCGTGCCTGTGCAAATTCGAGCATTCAAAGTGTACGAGTTTCCAACGTTATCCGCTAAAACAATAACATTTTGGCTCGACGCGCTGGGTTGCTAGTTGCGCTCCACACACGTTCAAATCGTCTCTCCGGGCGCCTCAGTGATAACTTGCCACAGCCCGTCTATATCCCCAGCAGGTCGGCAATGGCGATTTAGCCATTTTCGCAAAAGTCAGTTTAGGCAGAGGCAAACTTACTGGCCCAATCAGACGTTCATATCAGAAATATCTCCCGAATGTATCGGTTCTCCTGGCTGCAACGTAGGAAAGTTACAGCTGAGAACAACAGTGCCCGAACGGTAAGTGCCGATAAAAGGCGAGAGAGCGTAGCCACAAGGTGGACTGGGCTGGCCATACCAAGGAATCAGCACTGTCAAGAAATGTGTGATCCTCGGCAAGGGGAAATGAAAGTGGGGATCCACTATACTCTTTATTTGTATAATTTTAGAAACCATTTGGCACAGAGCTGGAGAAATGCGTAAGGGAAATCTCAATCAATATATTTCCAAAAACCGTGATAAAATAAAAAGATATTCTTTTCAGAAATGGATACAATTCTGAAAATAGCGACCTTACAGGAAAAAAACAACATACTAACGAAAAATACTTTAAAATGATTGTGTTGGTGTTATCATCCACATCATTAACTCTGTAATAATAATAACAATAAAAATCATCATAATAACAAGAACAACAATAGCAACATTATTAGTAACATGAATAATTTGAAACATATTATCTTTTATTCGTTGTTTTCTTATAATGGTGATAACGATTAGAAAAGGAACAATACATTGGCTTATCGAACTAGCAATTAGAAAACTAATGAAATATCGTTAATTTTCAGAGTCAGGAAGTCATAATATTTTAGTAAAGATAAATACACAAATGTATAAAATGTTACCAGAGATGTTCTCCTTGTGCCGCTCCGACGGGTGCATGTACTGATGATGCTCGGCTCGGGGCTGCAGGAATGGCATGTGTGTTGGCAACAGGCAGTGGGTACCACTGTGCTGTTGGGCAGCGAAGCCGCACAGGAATCCCAGCCCCAGGGGCAAGGAGCCGCCGCTCATGGACACCCCGCCCATGCCCGGCCCGGGCCCCTCGCAGCCATGGCCCGGCGCCACAGGGGACGGGAAGTCGGCCTCTAGACCCAGCAGGTCGGTAATAGCGAAGCCCTTGGACCGGAAGCCGCTGCAGCGCGCGGGCCTCTCATTGCCCGCGTTGGGCACCAACACCTTCCCCTTGGAGCTCCCATCGCAGAGCTCGTCTCTTCCTGTCATGCTGACGGCTGGCCACTACTTTCCCTTTTTTTTGCTGCTGCTCCGGAGGATGGAAGGGGCCAGGGCTCTTCTGGGCTTTTTATCTCCTCCCTCATCCCCTGGGAAGTCCAAAGCTCCAACAAGAGGCCGCCCACTTCAGTGACACCGTCCACACCCCCCGCGCGTGCATGAGGGGGCAGTGTGCGCCCACTTGTCCCCAATTCCGGAGGATTAATTGCCACCAATTTCCCGCTACAATCCAATAACCTTTCCCGCCTCCCCTTCGACCCCCCCCGTCTTCTGGTCTCCTCTCGGACGGTCATTTTCTGCACACATGACAGATTTCACTTAACTTTACATCTGTTGAAGAGGCCCCCTTTTGTCCTGGCGGGGACCGCGCGACCCACTTCTAACTCGCCGAGTTCAACCCCTTCCCGCCTAAACTGTCCCCGACAATGAGCAGCCAGGCCGCGTGCAGGAGGCTGAGCCAGCCCACCCTCTGACGGGACCGACGGAGGCTTGAAGGGGCCCGAGCAGCGCTCACGGGGCTTGATCCAACTTGGACCGGGGACAGGAGCCTCCGCTCTAATCGCAGGGCAGCTGCAGGCGCGCGCCGGACCTCATTAGCAGGCAACTAAAGCGGGCTTTTTAACACAAGCGGGCAATCCTTGCTGGCAGCGCAGGCCCCGGGAAGATTAGCAAACGGCATCACTTTCAGGTCTCACTTGAAAAGGGAATCCAGCAGGAACTGCTTCTCCTCTTATCCAAAGGAAGACAGAAAGCATAGTATGTTATTAAACCGGACTGGGAACGTAAACCGGCCCTGGCAATTGAGTCGAAGCCATGGGGGCGATATTACAGCTAAGGGGAAATACCATCCTGCAGTAACAAAAATGGTCCCCCAAGTGGCCAAAACTGTCCCCACCCTGGCGGCCCACCAGGGAAAGGCCCAGTGCCGAAATGGCCAGCCCAGCCCTGGTTCCATGACCATATAGAGGAATAATTCATAAGGCCACGTTCATTTATAAGGTTATGGAGCTCCAGGAAATGTGCAATATACTTATCATGCACTGCAAGGGGGTACTTTATTCCTTATTTTTTATTTTTTTTGCTGAGTTTTATATAGCGCGAACTTGACCCGAACCGAATCGGGTATCAGAGCGCTTTACATAGCACCAGTTACGTTACATGAGGACACACATTCATTTTTTTTTGTTAGGCACGAGAGATTAAGCGAGTGGCCCAGAATCACAGGATGTTTGGCGACGTTACCGAGACTCGAACCCAGATCCCCAGGTTGGAGGTCGAGAGCCCTGGTCACACCTTCACCTTTCTCACAAACCATTTAAAGCCTTGGTACATAACCCTTTTATGCAAAAGAGCGAGCATGTTTGCAAACATGAAGAGTAAAAATTGAATCTCTAGAGCAAAATTAAAAACATTAAAACCTGTGAGATATTTGTTGCAATAAGGTATTAAAGTCAGTTTAATACAAGTCTTTGAAAAAAATGCATAGTAGCTTCGAATGTGTAGAAAGATTCTAACTTTTCTATAATTACCTAAGGAGTGCAAAAAAAAATAAACTTTTTGATACAAATATTTCACTTCTGGTTGTCACTGCACAGCTAGAAAAGCAGAGTAGACGAAAGAAAAGCCCTGTTCCCTTTTTGTTCTATAAACTTCTGCTTCAATTATGCTCCATGGCCTGATTTGCTTTTTCCCTTGGCTGCTGGCTCGGCAATAGGCATTGTGATATCACAACTCAATTGTAATACATTATTACAGCTGAGTTCTGATGTCATTTCTTTAAAATTGGTGACTGGGTGGCACTTCTTGCCGATTATAAAGAAATTAGAGGCAGGCTTTTATACAGGGATTGCAGAATTATTATATTATATTATATTATATTATACTATATTATATTATATTATATTATATTATATTATATTATTTGGCATATGGTATGGGTAAGGCTGTTTGTCTTACTTCTGATACTTTCATATGAGTTGTTATCTGTTGCCCAGATTACTTGTGTTTCTTTTGCGCATTGCAGCTGGGTTTATGGCACTGATGAGCATTATAGATAAAATATGCTAAAGTTTGTAGTCTCGGTTGAAGGCCTGTGAGGTGGGGAGGTGAGGGGGATACCACATTTCAAGCAAGGACTGGAAAATGCTGCATTGCCATTTATTTTACCGGATGACGTGTCACCCTATCATAACTTATGAGAACACAATTGAAATTTGACCTTTTTATCCAAAAACATACTGCATATTTTGTAGATTTTTTTTTATTTCCCCGTATAAGCATAGACCTGCACACTTCAGAATGCAGTGTCCTTTTGGCTAGCTGTCAAGGACTGGTTAAGGGGGCTCCGACACCCCAGTTTACCACTTGGTTGCAGTGTGTTATTTTCCAAAGTCCTGTAAATTAAACACAATGCACCCCCTCAAAACTTTTATCCGATGCCACATTTAACCTTCTACCTCAATAACTCATGTTTAATCAGGCATGAGCATTCAAACATTCCTGTTCTCGCTCTGCCTAATGGTACTTGAAGTCCGGCATTTGTAATTGACACGATAATACTATACAACAAGTACTAATCTGGGTTTAACGTGTTCCTTCCACTGCCCTAACAAAACTTGAAGGCCCCTCCCACTGTGAAATACACGGAGCCCCCCCCCCCCCCCCCCTAGCTCCCTCTGGACCCCTTCAGTAGCTCTCTCAGGTCAGAGGCTTCCAACCATGCGAGAGCCAGAGGGGGGGCCGCGCCCCACCCCCTCCCCTCCAGCACGATGGGGGCTTATGTTATGCCACTGGTTCCTTCCACAAGTTTAATTGACATATATGTTATGTTAATGCGATTTGTAAAGTGCATGTATCCCTAAAAAGTGTCTTGGGGCTAATATACTTTAAACATAGGGACATTTTCCGCAGCAAAGACTTTTCTGTTCGGTTAAAGCCTACAGTTCAAATGTATGTTAGTTCCTATGCATTTAAACAACAGCTCCACCTCGGTCTGAGCACGGCACTGCCCACTGAGCTTCTGTCCCAGGTCGTCCAATATGGCGCCTCACGAGAAACAATCATTTAGACAAGAACCCTGGAAGGCCCCGCGCTTGCCAAGCGTTCACACACGGCTCAGACGTAGAAGGAGCGTCTTGCATAAGCCTCCTTTCATCCCGGAGAAGACCCGGCCAATGTCTTGCCTGACTCCATTTCTTGCACCTGGATTGCAATTCCCCCTTCATCTGTTTATGCAAACGATTTACAAACAGCTTACTGTCCGCCCCCTGCTTTAAAGCAGATCTCTTTTTGATTTCGTCCTTTTCTGCTAAACATGCAGATTAAACCAGGGGCCTCCTGATAAAGATAATTACAAGGGGACCACGTATTAACTTTGCATTATTAAAGGAAGACCCAAATCTCCCTTTGCAAGCTGTTCCCGGGATTAGCAAAATAATAACTTTCATTTAGGATAATTGTCATTCGAATTGCTTGGGCTTTGTGGTTTTGCCTGTGTTTGTCGCGGGTTGTTCTTGGCTCAAGTGGAGCCAGAATCTTTCCGACGAGGCCTGCTCTACAGCGCCCCAGCAGGCAACTGAGCTGGGACGTCACGCGAGGCGCCATATTTAATTTGTTGCTCGTGCGCTCACTTACGGAATGGTGCAATCCGAACAGGTGTTCGGGATATCTACAATGAGTAAAAATAGTTCTCATTTCCATATGAGGAATATCAAGAAAGATTATTAGCATATTCGTTGGTCATTCGACTTTACCACTTGCTTGTCGATGAGCTCTACCCTAATTTAATTATTATGTTCATTTAATTTGAGTAGTGTTGATACAGAAGACCTGTGTGGATTCTGCACCTGCTCTCTCTCTCACTCTCTCTCTCTCTCTCTCTCTCTCTCTATATATATATATATATATATATATAGGGTATTTTTTAATCATCTTTTGTTACGTGCACGTTTACATATTTTGCCAGCGGCTCATTATAAAATATATCAATATAAAAATATAGAACTACATATAATTAAACATAATAATAATTATATGTTTATTTGATATATCAGGTTCTTAAACTGAAAAGAAATTAATTATAGGATCCCCTGTCCCTAACAATTAAATTAAAGGAGTAGATCACACATACTTATAAAATCATACTGAGGAACTTGTTTCAAATTATGAGATTTCTTTTCCCACCTTATTCTTCCCCTATTTGGTCTTGGTTGTGGATTTCACAATGTTTGTTCAGCCAGATACAACACACACGCTCAACACGATTTTCGTCCTTTGAGCAGATACTTTTTTTGAGGTGAATAAATGCTCCTTCCCGGTCCAAGGCTATTCGCCCTGTAAGAAAAACAACGTTGCAGACATCCGCAGGGGTTCATGTCAGATTCTTGATACTCATTTATACGTTTGTAATCCCAAATCTATTGCATATTCAAGAAGAATGGAGTTGGGGCTGAAATTTAAAAAAGCAGGTTGTGTGATTGGTGCCTGGCGAGGATGAAATACCTGACAAAGGGGTTCAAACGCTGCAATATTCATTGTGCGCTATGTTAGGAAAGTGCTTGCCTTGTCAGTGTCCTTGAGGTGGTCAGGCGTTTGCGCCCCATGCGTGATGGAAAGAAGAGCCTATGTCTTATAAGAAAGTAATTCATTTCAGGATAATTGTAGGCGGCTGTCACCCTTCTTTTCATTACCAGTGTAACATCATGTGCGCTGCAGGTAGCTGTCTTATGGTACTCCCACAAATAACAATAAGGGGGCGGGGGGGTCATATTGCCCCATGATACTTTGTTGCTAGCAATGTCCTCAGCCCTATAAAATAACATACCATGTGTATTTGTAAAGCGCAGGCTCAACTGGAGGGCTCTTGGCGCTGAAAAACAGATGTTTATTGTTACCCAACTCAATGGTACTCATTTTATCGACCTCAGATGGATGAAAGGCTGAGTGGACCCTCAGAGATTAGAACCTGTGACCATGAGGTCGAACACTGGCCCCTGCAATGGATGCATTAGTCCACTGAGACACCAGATTGGGACTCCAAACATACTTGTGTCTAAGCTGGTCCAAGGCACATTAAAATGATAACGGAGCACAGCCACAAATCATTTAAGAAGCATGTGCTTCAGACGTTTAAGCAATTTATGGTATGATGTATTATAAGAATGGTTTTGTAAAAATAGTTCTTATATTGCACACTGGGGAGGATTCTAAAGTAAAGAATCCGCGGCTAGATCCTGTCTCTACCAGATAATGCGCTACCAAAGGTAAGTAACTTGTTCTTTTGGAATTTGGAATTTTCACAGATGCCAGTCTTGCATACCCCGAACTGGAATTCTACAGATCAACAGATTATTAGTGCTGCACTTCATAAAATGTCCTTCAGGAAGGCAAATGCTGAAGTCCTCTATATTAAAAAAAAACTCCACTAAGATATCATGCACAGATGCAAAGAGCGTTATAACAAGCAAACACTGCATTTGTGAACCTACTGTTAAAGGAACAGGCATCCAAAACAAGTAAAAAAAGCCAATGGACAATTCTACCATGTTATGGATGCAAGAGGTCACATTCTAAGGGTATTCTGTAAAATGTCACATGCTGGTGCCAATACCCTCAACAGGTGTACTTGGCTATCAAAGTGTAAAGTCCCCTGTTATCTGAATCCAGTCAGGTAGTGCTAGAACAGTGTTCTAGGTGAAGGAAGCTTACACTGCTCCTGCCATGCTGTACCTGTTCTAGATGCAGGAGCTTGCACTGCAACTGCTAGACTGTACCTATTATAGGTGAAGCAAGCTAGCATTGCACACTTGTCACATCAGGTCCCGCCCCCTCCCTGCACCACTGTGCACAGCACCCATGGCGCGTTGTGAGTTGGGATTCAGTCCCCTGGAATCCTGAGAGTCCCTAGAGTCCAACTAGCCCATCAGGTACCTCCAGTAAGTGCCACAGAGCTGTGTTGTAGAGAGGAGTAAAAAGGGGCATGGCCTTGGCCCACCTCTCTGCAAGGCAGCTCTATGGCACTTACTGAAGTTACCTGGTGGGCTAGTTGGCCCCCAGGGCCCCTTAGGATTCAAGGGGACTTAAACCCCAATTTTGTACACTTGACACATCAGGCACGCCCCTTCCTGCACCACTGTGAAAACCCGCCCCTAGCACATTGTAAATTGGGGGATTAAGTCCCTTTCAGTCCTCAGGGTCCCTGGTGGCCAACTAGCACACCAGCTACCTCCAGTAAGCGCCACAGAGCTGCGTAGCAGAGTGGGATAAAAAGAGGGCGTGACCTTTGACCACCTCTCTGCAACGTAGCTCCCTGGTGCATACTGGAGGTACCTGGTGGGCTAGTTGGCCCCCAGGTATCCTGAGTATTTAAGTGGAATTAATTCCCCAACTTACAACGCGCCAGGGGGCGCATTTGCAGAGTGCTGCAGGGAGGGGTCGGGGCCTCTGGTGCGATGCTGGCTTTTTAAAAAAATATTTTTTTAGAAGGGGGACTGTGTGGCCCCCCTACTTTTTCTATTTTTGGGGCCCAGGGGACCCCCTCCTCCAGTGCCTGAGCCCTATTTAAAAAATAAAATAAAAAACAAACGGGAAGGGGGCCGCGCAGCCCCTCTCAGAGGCCAATTTCGGCCAGGGGACCCCATTCCCCCGGGAAATGACCACCTATATATATTTAAAAAATCATTTTTAAGGATGGGGCTGTGTAGCCCCCCTCCTGAGGGCTCTATTTGCCCCGGGAACCCCATCCCCCGGGGCTGTGCCTCTTACTTTTTTATATATATATTTTTTATTTATTGATGGAGAGGGGTGACCTGGCCCCCCTCCTCGGCCACTTCTGGCCCCAGGGACCCCATCCCCCGGGGCCAGCCCTTTCCTTTGGGGGCCGAGGGGGAACCCCAATGCCCCCACAGTTCCGCCGGCTACCCGCGTCCTTTGGGAGCCGGCAATGCTTTTCCACAAGGGGAGCTGCTGACATGCAGCTCCCCTTGTGGAAAAGCTATCCTGCTTTGCTTTATTGAAGTGAGAACAGGTTTCCCTGCTCTCGCTTCAATGAAGCAAAGCAGCGTTTGCTAAGGCAGGGCAGGAGCCGCACGGCTCCCGCCCTGCCATAGCAAACAGCAGTGTCCCGGGGGTGGGCACCCCGAGACACTGCTGGAGCCAGCCCTGGGTGGTCCCAAAGGCCATCAAGGGCTCCAGGAGGGGGGCCACACGGCCCTCCTCCCAATGTTCAAAACCCCGGGGAGGTGATGGTCCCCGGGGCCCGGGGGTCTGTAACAGACCCCCACATTTCATTACAAAGGGGCTGCGGGGCGGCTGTGTGCCCCCGCAAAACACATATATAGCCCCGCGGGCCCCCAATATTACTTTTGCTCATGCCCGCAGGACCTGGCCCACCCGGGGGCTCAATAATAACAAAGTGCGGGAGTCCATACATTCGTCAGGATTCGCGCACCCAGTGCAAATTCTGCCATTTAAAAAAAAAGAAAACTACTTTTTCGGTCCTGGGGTTCCCTGTGAGTCCCCCTGAGCAG
This sequence comes from Lissotriton vulgaris, assembly GCF_964263255.1. Taxonomy (NCBI): domain Eukaryota; kingdom Metazoa; phylum Chordata; class Amphibia; order Caudata; family Salamandridae; genus Lissotriton; species Lissotriton vulgaris. The sequence goes on along the minus strand of NC_141694.1, from coordinate 1,079,000,891 downwards.
GCCTAGGGGGTAGGGTGTTTCTACTCTGCCCCCTTTTCTTGTTTTTTAATGTTGTTTTCACTGTTGTCTTGTGACTCGGTTACCGAGTCACAAGATGGCTGCCAACACTTCCTGGTTTGGAGTGTTGGCAGCCAATCAGAAGTCAGCTCGTGCCCGGGAGGAGTCGGTAGGCACCCCGGGACGCTGCAGGAGCCGGCCCTGGGAGGTAGCGGTCCCCAGGGTCATCGAGGGCTCCAGGAGGGGGGCCGCGCAGCCCCCCTCCCAACATATACGAAGCCCCGGGGGGTGGTGGTCCCCGGGGCTGGGGGGTCCATCACGGCCCCCCTATTTGCATATTAGTGCCCGGGGGACGTGGCGGCCCCCAGGGCGTGTGGGGGGGCTTGAGCCCCCCCCACACAGGTTTTATAATTAAAAACGAAGTCCCAGGGGGTGGCGATCCCCAGAGCTCGGGGACCTTAGAGGCCCCCCATCATTAATGTCTTTGCCCCGGGGGGTGGTGGTCCCCGGGCTGCGGGGGGGCCGTGTGCCCCCCGCTAGCATAATAACTTTGCCCCAGGGGGTGGCGGTCCCCGGGGCAGTGTGGGGGGGATCGGGCCCTCCCACACTTTTTATAAAATATGCCACCGGGATTTTGTCCCCCCGGGGGCTCATTTAAAAAAAGCAGACCGGGAATTTTTTTTTTCCGCCGAGTTCGCGTACCGTACACGGACCCCGCGATTTAAAAAAACAAAAATAATAATTTTTTTTGGGCCTTGGGTTTCCCTGACCATGTCATGAGTGTAAGTAATTAAGTTTATTTTTCAGTTAATTAAAACTCATAATTGAAGATTATAACATTATATTAAAACCACATAAAATCCATCTGTTTTTTTATTTTTGCACCATAATGTACAGTAGGCTAACAGGGAGTTTACTAATAATGCGGTGTGGGAAGGAGACCATACCCAGGTCACGATCCTAGCTTGGCATTGTTAAAAGCAGAAAAATATGCGAAGTTAAAGTGTCAGTGCATCAAGATATAACCATGACCAGTACAAATTTTCCAAATCAATATATACTTTAAGACTTTCTTAATTAAAGCGCTTAGCGCGTAAACATGACTGGTGCAAATTAGCCAAATTAATACCCACTTTAAGATTTGCTAAATTAAAGTATTCAGTAAGTAAACAGATTACAAAGTGCTGAACAACTATATCCCCTCATCATTTAAGGCCACGGAGTAGGGCAAATCAACATAAAACATGCCCATTGTCCGGTTTCTGGTGAACCACTCTAAGCTGTTCTATTGTGATGTTATCTTGAGTCTAGTGTCTAGCCTCAGAAGTTAAAACAGATGCTGGGCTAGATAACCAATTGAATTATAGACGAAATAGTACAGAAAGTTAAAATGCTCAAGGGGGTATCAAAATGTGTAAAGTTTGTGTCCTGTTACTGCAGTTTTGTGTATAGTCAGTTTTCTTTCTACTAGTGGTATGAATTTCAAGAATTTTCATCTGAGTAGGTCTTCTCCTTGAACGCACGTTGTGACCTGTTCACACAAGTGAATTCCTTCCTTTCAGAGGTGGAATAAACCTAATTCTGTTCTGGTGAGTTCTCAGGTGTCATGCTTTCCTTGAGGGAAGAGATATTCAAAGTTCCATGTGATTGAATTTCCCCATTTTTTATCTTATAATATTTTTGTTAATTCCCAGCTTTTCCTCATCCCGCAATATTATGATGGGTTGAAATGCGCTCATCTAAAAATGGCATAGAGTTCCTCCACTGTGTGTTGTTGTAGTATCCTGATTGTTCCTATTTACATATCAGTAGCCTCCTATGTAGATTGTTTATTTGCCCATTTGCCTTTCTGATGGGGCATTGTTTGAGTACATCTCTTTTCTGCTATACTGAAAAACTTTGTGAGGCAGCAGCAGGGTTGAAGCATAGCTTCACTGCCTGCCTGCAGGTCCTAATGCTGAACTGTTTTGAAGGTTGAATAAAGTACAGTGTGTCTAATGTCCATTAGGCTTGGGCAAATACAGATAACATGCACAAGGTCCTCTTTTCCTGTTCCACAGAGGCGACAGGTTTGCTCTCCTGATATCCTTTTCCAGGGTGGTAGGTGCGGGAGGATTGGCAAGATGCCGAGGCCTTGTCTTAAAATTTTTCTTTTGTCTTAATTTTGAAGCCTGTGCTTAAATAAGTTTGTGGTTAGGAACTTTGTATTCATTGAGCACAGACCAGCCATGTGTCCTTTTTGCCAGGGTTTCTTTGTCTTCGATTATGGATAAAAATGTTATTGCATTTGTCACTTCCTTCTTGAAGCTCTGATAGGTTGTAGATGTGGCCCACTGACTAGTTAGCTCTAGCTTTGATAGTGAGCCGGAGAGGTACTCTCCAGCAAGTGAATTTCCATGTTGTGTCTGTTCGGTCCAGATGTGTGAATTTATTGATCCAAGATCGGCTCATCTAATCTTATGGCTGCTTTTTATGCGTCTTATCATCAGTTTTGGTCCCTCCTGTTGTTCCACACCCCCCTCCCCATCCAGTCCTGAAGAAGACCCGCAGCAGAGGCATTACATTTCCCCTTATTGCGCCAGGGTCGAAACGTCGATGGTTTTTACCCCCATGTTTTGAGGCCTATACCATATCTCTGATTTTCCCTCCCCTCCCTGTTTAAACCATCATTGTATACAAAATTGTGTGGGTAGGCCCTTGTATTTTGTCCAACTAGAAGAATTGTATATAAAATTTGAACCTTGCTTCTTTAGCTCTCCTTTCTTCTTCAATTCACTTGAGCACCGCTTTTCACTGCATTCTTGCAGCCCTTTCTTCCCTATTATCTAATTGTTTTTTATGAATGTTGAAAATAAATTTGAAATACAATTACTGACCAAAAAGATTGGTTGTTTTTTAAATTGATTTGTGTTGGGTACAACATACTGATATGTATTACTGGCTTTGAAAATAGCGATATTTCCTGTCTTCTGTTGTGGATTAATCTCCTTAATATATGAATAATGAGTAATACATTTATTGATGCTTGAAGATATATCGAGGACCACTGTTGTTTTATACTACTTACTGCTTTTTATGTATGCCTCCTTTCCACTGACTACTTCTGTAAGCCAAATCCTAGGTGAATTTGTGATGGAGACAGGTAGGTCGGGACATGAAAGATCACTCCATAAACGCTGGTGATAATTATGTCCAAGGCGATTTCATCTCTCCCTCGCATTGATTTGCCTCCATATGTTAGCATTGCTTGTAGCTTCACCCGGATGACTTGTAGTAGGGGGTCTAGGGTAAAATCTGGTAGGGCTTTCTCTAGAGGTCTCATTGCTAAGGCAGTTGTGGTGAATTTCTGGCGCAGGGCCTCCAGCTGAGGTTTTTATGAACCTCTGCTGTCCAGTCAGATTCCTAGATATTTATATTCAGTAGCCAGTTCTAGGCATTGCCCATCCAAATACCAATTCAGTTTTTTATTCCTGGAATGATTTATCGCTATAGTTTTTGTTTTGTTTATGTTAATGCATAGTGCGTTGACTTGCAAAAAGTTGTTAGTGGTGTCCAGGAGGTGCTGCAAATTGATTGGTGTGCTGCTTACTAAGACCAGGACGTCCAGGTACAAAAGGTTGGAAAGGGGCATTTTTCTTAGTTTCGGGGCATGTGATACACTTTTGTCCAACTCCCCCGGTAGGTCTGCCATCAAGAGATTAAAGAGAAAGGGTGCTAAGACACACCCTTGGTTTAGCCCTTTAGAGGTGTTAATTCACCTAGCGAGGTGTGTCCCAGCTCCCAGCTTCATTTTAACCCAGGTGTCCGTATGTAGTAAGATCAGCTTGTTTAGGAGGGACGTTGGTATCCCCCATTTTTCCAGTTTCTGCCATAATCTAGTGCGCTCTACATGATTGAATACCATGCTATAATCTATCAAACATAGGAATAGCTGTTGCTTTGCCACTTTGGCTGCATCAATCACCAATAGCAGAGACACAATGTTAGTGGTGGTTCCCATTCGTCTGCCGAACCCAGTCTGATTCATGAGGGGATGATGAATTTTGACGAGACCCAAGTTATTAATTCTTCCAGGATCACTCCTGCGTAGTCCTTAGCTACAATGTCGATAAAGGCGACGAGTCGGTAGTTGTTTGGGCTGGTCTTCTCGCCTTGCTTATAGATGGCCCTGATTGTGGATCCCTTCCATGATTCCAGGATGATTTGTGTTTCCTGTACCTCATGAAAGACTGGTACCAGTGCTTTGCTCCAATACTCTGGGTCATGTTTGTACAGAATTGGTGGTATTCCGATGGGGCCTGAGGCACCTTCCGGCCTTCCTTTGTCCATTTCTGTCTTGATTTGTAGGGCTGTTATTCCATAGTATTCTTCTTCAATATTTTGTGATGCTTCTAGACCTGTTGCCACCTCGGCCTTGAGTTGTATATGTCTATTCTGAACGGTACCGAAACTTGCGTCCTCATTTGATTTGGGTCCGTACTCTTCCCTGGATGTATTACCTCTGTACCTTTGTTTAACATGGGTTTTTACCCCAGTTTGTTCCACCTCTTGTTTCGTATCATTGAAGTGATAATGTAAGTACCGTATTTTCTGGCGTATAAGACGACTTTTTAACCCATGAAAATCTTCTCAAAAGTCGGGGGTCGTCTTATACGCCAGGGGTCGTCTTATAAGCTGGTATCATCAGTTCCAGTTTGGTTCACAGCTTACAAAACAAACAGCATGGCAGCTCCCATGGGTTTATTGTATCATCCTTCCTTTCAGCTTTAGAGTGAATTAGGAAAGGTTAATCCACTTGCACTGTTTTAGGTTTACATGTTTGATGACAAACTGCCTTATGTTTATAAGCGACAATTTTCCTACTAAGTACCTGCATGTCATAAGCATTTGAATAAAAATTACGATATCAAAATCAAATCTGATGTTTTTTAATTTTTATTTGGGGTGCGTTGGAATAGGGGTAGTCTAATACGGCGAGTATAGCCCAAACCCTATATTTTAACAGGAAAAGTAGGAGATCATCTTATACCCCCAGTCGTCTTATACGCCTGACAATACGGTATTTTGCTCAGTCTTCCTCTGTGGTATGTGAATTTATTCCTTGATGGGCTGGCCGCTGAAGGCTGTTAATTGTCCACCAAAACCAGGCACTGTTCTTAAGTTTTGAATCGTGCAATATCCTTGCCCAAAGTGATTTGTTTCTTTCCCTTTTTTGTCCCATTTTGTTCTTTTTAGTTTTGCCTTCAATTTCCGCAAGTTTCTTTGCAGGGCTAGATTTTGAGAGTCCCTGCGTAGCTGCCTTAAAGTTTGGTTTATTGAGTGTTTGAGTCTTCTGATCTGAGGGGTGATTATGTGTGCAGATGGGGAAATCACTGTTGATCCTGTTTTTGTTCCAATTCTGGTGGCAAATTTATCCATAAGAGCCTTTGTAAAGTTCAACCATGCAGTTAGGGAATGAGTTATCATATCATTTTCTTGGCGAAGGAGGGTCTTTGCAGATTTGGATAGCTCCTCAATCGAAGCAGGGCCGCACTTTATCCATTTCAAATCAGTAGTGTATTCTGTGCCAATACTTTTGCTTGCCTCCATTAGATATTAGACGTTTGTTTTTAATGTCACCTGTTGCGGTAAGAGATCACTTAGCTTGCTATCTCCCAGCTGGTAGGAAAGAATTATATGAATCAAGGGGAGTGTGAGAAAGGTGTAGTCAAGATGAGAGGTGGTGGTTGTTGAATAAAAAGTTGGGGCAGGTGGATAATCCTCAGTAAACCAACCATTAAAAGCCCTCAGATTTAGGGGCCAGATGTACGACCCATTTTTGCATGTGCAAACAGGTTTGGGACCCGTTTGCACATGCAAAAATACAAATGGGCAATGTACAAACCCTATTTAGCGAGTCACAATTTATTTGCAATTTGCTAAATAGGATTTGTGACTCGCTATTAGAAAGGGGCATTCCAAGGGCGTCCCTTCCTTATAGCGACTCGCTACCCTATGTAAGAATGTTTTGCGGTCGCAAAACATTTGCAAGTTACCGCCCTCTTCAAGAGGGTGGTAAAGCACTCACAGAAGGGAGGGATCTCCAGGGGACCCCCTTCCCTTTCTGAATGCAGGGGAAAATGTTTTTTAGGGTAAGGCAGTGATCTCAGGGACCACTATCTGCCCTTCAAAAATGAAACAAAAAAGTTTCATTTTCTTTTTATAAATACAGCCCATTTTCCTTTAAGGAAAACGGGCTGCATTAAAAAAAAAACTGCTTTATTTAATAGCAGTCCCGGACATGGAGGTCTGCTGAGCCTAGCAGGCCACCATACCTGGGAGGGTCAGCCATTCCCAATGGGGTCGCCAATTGCGAGTGCCTCATGAATGTTGATGATGCATGCAATTTGCGACCTATTGGGAATCGCAAACAGTTGTACATTGGCATTAGGGACTCACAATTTTTCACAATATGCAAGACGCTAATGCCAATGGTCGTACATCTGGCCCTAGATGTTCGAGCTCTTGGAGTAAATAAGTTGATGTTCTTGTTTGCTTGTTTGGATGTGCTGGCCCCTGGTTCGGGATTTCCCAATCTGTGGACAGGTCGTGTAATTGCTCGTCTTTACTCACAGTGCCTAGGAGGTGGAGATTAACAAAGCTTGCTAGTATGATGTTCTCTGTCTTTCCTTCTTCTGAAATTCTTAACAATTCTTTAATTAGTTCTTTACCAGCTTTTAACCTGTGCTTTGCTTGTAAGTATGTGTTGATTACTGTGATTGGCCATTCTACTTTGTTAAAGTTAATTGTAGTTGTTACCACTTGTATGGCACTTGGGGCCGCTATGAGTGCCTTTACTGGATGGCTAGCTCCTATTGTGGATATTGAGGCATATATTATCAGGCTGCCTGACCGGTGGCCATATTTAGACCACTTTATTGCAGGTACCATTTGTGACATAAACCCTTGTATTTCCATTGCTTGGTACTCCCAAGTTTCTTGTAGTTATATAAGGTTGAATGTTTTCAAGTAATGTAATACCTGGTGGTCCATTTCCTAGCTGGCCAGGCAGTTGATGTTCTATACACACATGCATATTTTTCTTGGCTCCTTCAGTGATGGTGTAGGTAGGGGCCTCCCTGTCATTGGGTGTGGTCAATCATGATTGTTCGCCGTAAATGGATCAAGTTGGAGTCTATTGCTGGTGGTACTGAATCATTTGGCTTATGGCCTCCCCGCTGGATATTATATATGTGATAAGTCCTAAGAGAGCTGCTACGAGCTCCTTTTAGTATGGATTTATTTGTGTGTAGCGAATCATCTTTGATTTCACTTAGCAGGGGAGTTGGGTAGCCCAGCTTTTTTCAGGATGTACCCTTACCCCTCCCTGTAAAAATTAATTTGCTTCCTTCATGATCATGTTGACAGTCTCACTTGTTTTCCAAATAGTTTTGGTTGCTTCTGGGCCCTGCCAATAGTCGGTTTGTAAAAATTCAATCAAAAGTTGATCTGCTGAGCTTAAGGTATCCACATTTTTAGCTGAACACAGGAGTCGCAATATGTTCCCCTGTTTACAGTGTCCACTCTTCCCCTTGACTTGAATTCTGGCAAAAATATAATAGTATCTGTTGCTTTAAGATCTTTGATTGGATCATCATATTGTTGGATTGCTTCAAGTTGTGGGGGCCAATGGGGGTATGGTTAGCGTTGCTGGTTCCTTGGGGCTCGGCAGATGTTGGCCCTTCAGTCTGTGTAATCTACATTGCGTGAGCTCTGATGGATGTTTTTGTGCAGAGACTATAGTACTGTTAACTGGCTCTTCGCTTTTTTGGGGCTAATGCTGTTTGTGTTAACCTTTGTGGCATGCCAGTAGCCGTGCTTGATTCTTGAAGTTTAATGGCTGTCTGTTTGCTGGTCTGGTTGTTCTCTCAGTAATGCGCTTCATAGAAGCTCATCTGGGCCTTGTTGCCGGAGCTTCTGATGTGATTGTTTCCAGGGTAGAGTTTGGTCTTGTCAACAGGTGGTCTTTCCTTCAGCCGGTGACGGAACTTGCATGCCTTGGTCTATCGTAATGGGACCGAGAAATGGCGTAGTGTCCTCATGGTGCAGGTTACTCCTGGGGGAGGGGCTCTTCCTAAAGTAGCCTGTAGGCTCAATCTTCCTGAACCTGCCTTTTCTTCTTTGTTTGCGGCGTGTTTGTGCATACTTAGAATTTATATTGCAGCTCTCGCATCGGTTGAAGTGCACGCAGTAGGAGCCTCTGTTGTTTTGTTTGGGCTCAAGGATAAGTTTCTTCCATTTTGAGTCCTGCTTAACTGTGTGTCCTGAACCAATGATGCTTTCCTTTAGGTCCTTGACTACCTAGGTCATTTCAATGGTGCCTGTAGATGTGAAGTTGTTTTTAGGTCTGTTAAAAGGTTTCCTAGCATGGTTGGCTGCGTGCTAGTTTGTCAAGGATTGGTGCTCATGTGCACTCGGGATGCACTCAGGATGTATGATGTGGGTGGCTTGGGCAGCTTTTTGTCCCCAGTTGATAAAGCTGTTAAAGTCTTCAAGCATCTTGTCTAACCCTGAGGTGACCTCTACTAGGGTATGGAGGACTGTAAGCTGCATATCCAGCTTGTCATATTGTTATTGAAGGGCAGTTGCTGAAAGCTGCATGGTGTTTAATAGGGTTTCCCAAATTGTTTCTGTCGGATAGGTCTTCTCTGAGTTGCTTCCACTGGTTGATGCCACTTTATTAAGCCTTCCTTGGCGGCCCGCGGACCTTGCAGACATCGTACCTGTTTTTTTGGGGTTTTATTGAGTGTCAGCAACCCCCCCACCCCCCCGGCTTCCTAGAAATTCTGCTCTACGGGGGTCAGGCGATTCTTTTAAAGACCATTCACTTGTTAATGAGGCTTTGTTGTATTCTTAACGCCCCTGCATCTCCACGCTGACTGAGTGGAGATGCAGGGGCGCTAAGAAGAGGTGAAATACAACAAAGCCTCATTAACATGTAAATGTTTTTTTAAAGATTTGTGAAGTACTCGGGTGCGGCTGTGTGCGCCTGGAAGCTGTCTCAGCCCGGGCTGACACACGGTCGGTGTGAGGTGACAGAGGACAGCAGGGAGGGAGACAGAAGGATAAGGGAATCGCCCGACCCCCATAAAGCAGAGTTTCTCGGAAACATACTAGATACGTTTGCAAATAAAAATAGTCAATTCGCCAAGGCCAGGTCGATAGATGTTCTCAATGTTCAACTTACGTTGAAATCTGTAAATTATGCAGCCTGTTCGATAATGTGACAAATAGAGAAAATCCATAGGTATGCCGAGTACACAACATGCAATGTATAGCACAGGGTACATATTCAGTGAACAATGTGCAGCACAAGATATTTACACACTGTACTGTGCTGAATGCCCAGGCTGCTCTTGGTAATATGCAAAGTGCATTATATACAGCTTTGAGTACATAGTGCTATGTAAGGTGCACATTAGATGATTTTTACACATAGGATAGCCTAAATGACACATAATATACATTACTGAATACATAATACACGCCTTTGAATGCAGAGCATAAAATACCCTGTGCAAGGTATGGATAGCATAATGGAAAGTGTTCAACATATCCTGACCAGCACGCAGTGCTCATTACGTTATACACATGCTGCATAAGCTCTGCACATCAAAAGCTGTATACGAATCTCAAAATACAATTGCATTGCACACAGCACAGACTGAGAACAAGGGACAGCCAACACATACTGTGCAGCCAGATGTACAGATGACAACACACGAAGAACATGACACACAGAGGCACATTCAGAATCCAAGGTCCAGAGAATGAAACACATGCCGCAGTGTGGGGTTCATAACAAGCCTGCCTCACAGTAATGGCTAAGAACCATGAACAGTGCGGCACGTGCTATACAACCCATGCATCAAAGCTCAGAGCACACAACGAATGCTCAGATAAGGGAACACATCGAATGGTACACTGCACAGAGATAGTGTACACCCTGCAGACCCCAGGATACGAAGTGCATACTGAAGGAGGGAGACAGAGGGAGGGAGAGATAGTGAGAGAGAGGGAGATAGAGAGAGGGAGGGAGACAGAGGAAGGGAGGGAGACAGAGGAAGGAAGGGAGACAGAGGAAGGGAGGGAGACAGAGGGAGGGAGACAGAGGGAGCCAGAGAGAGGGAGAGAAACAGAGGGAGGGAGACAGACAGAGGGAGGGAGACAGACAAGGGAGGAAAAAGACAAGGGAGGGAGACAGAGGGAGGAGAGCGACAGAGGGAGGGAGACTGACAGAGGGAGGAGGGCGACAGAGGGAGGGAGACAGGCAGAGGGAGGGAGCCAGACAAAGGGAGGGAGACAGAAGGGGGAAACGGAGACAGACAGTGGGAGGGAGACGGAGACAGACAGTGGGAGGGAGACAGAGAGAGGGAGGGAGGGAGATAGAGGGAGGCAGACAAAGAGGGAGGGAGACAGAGAGAGGGAGAGAGGGAGACAGAGAGAGGGAGGGAGACAGAGAGAGGGAGGGAGACAGAGGGAGATAGAGAGAGGGAGGGAGACAGAGGGAGTGAGACAGACAGAGGGAGGAAAACATACAGAGGGAGGCAGACAGAGGGAGGGAGACAGACAGAGGGAGCAGACAGAGGGAGAGAGACAGACAGGGGGAAGAGGGAGGGAGACAGACAGAGGGAGGGGGACAGACAGACGGAGCGAGACAGGAAGAGAGGGCAAGATAGGCAGAGGGAGGGAGACAGACAGAGGGAGGGAGGGAGAGAGAGAGAGAGAGAGAGAGAGAGATGTGTGTATGCCGGGTCTGGTGGCTCGGTGGACGAAGGCGTCCATTGCAGGGGCCTGTGATCAACCTCATGGTCACAGTTTTTTTTTTGCTCTAGCCTGGCCCCCCCTCCCCCACCCCCACCGGTGCAGCCCTCTGCCACAAACCACACTGTAAATTTGGCCCCGAGAGAAAGTTTGTGAGTACCCATGCTTTCAAGTGTATGAAGCACCAAGATCGTCCCATTCCTGAGATGCGAGAAAGGCCATATCACAGTCAGTTCTTTGCGAGTCTTCGTTTGGTAGATATGCAGAATAGCATGGGAATTATTCAATAGTCAGTTAGAGGCAGGTAACGGTTGTGTGGTCATAGATTTTAATGGAGAGCTATTTATTGCTTGTGGTGTGTGCAAGGCTTTCTGCCCGGTCCCTGATGTGAGAAGCTGGCCTGGTATATGCTGTCCACTAATTAAAGTGGGCACCTTGCACCAGTCAAAACGACCCTTATTGATGATTAGGTCAAAGACAACCTTTAAAGAAAGCTATCCTCATGGTAAGTGCTGAGAGCAGCCTTCAGGCTAAGTTTCAAGGAATGTAACGCAGCTTGTTTTACCAGAATAGAACCTCCTGAATAACCAAATGAAAGGAAAACCACACAAGAGATATATAAAATATATGTATTTATTACTAAACACTCTCTACTAACCTCTTTATGAGATTAGAGCACGAACTACACAATATTAAATCACTAGAACATCAGTAAATAGCACAATAGACAGTGGGCACAAAGGGGAGACCAAACCATATACTAATATAGTGGTATAACAACCACGACTTAACTAGACGCAGTGCCTAGAGCACGTTGGATCGTTGGGACCCCAATGAACCACCCAAAGTAGTGACAGAGGGGACCCACGGAGGCCGGGTGTAGTGTTAGAACACAGACGCAAGCTCCGTACAACTCTATGGGAAAGTCGCGGTTGGAAAATTAAAGATTAAGGACACTTCGGAGAGGACTTCAAGCAAACCCTTTGGAACATAGAAGGATCTAAGGCCAGCACCCTTGTGAGTACTGAAGTACCCGTGTTACCTATCCCAGGGGAGCCGGGTGCACAGGTGTCAAGTGATGTCGGAAACCTTCGTAGTTTTCAATGACGTGACTCAAAGCAGTGCTGCTGTAGGGCAGATGAAAAGTGTCCGGTAGAATCCAAGCCTGGATCAGAGGTGAGAAGAACCTGAAAGCAGAGGGGACAGAGTCTGGGTCACTTCAGGGTGACAAGGGGCTCGATAGACGAATGCCCACAGATGTCGGGTGCTTCAGGTGAGATGACAGGATGCTTGACTCTGCGCCTACGAGGACCAGGAGATGTCGACGATGACCAAAGTCCGGAGGTGAGCTGTCCCACAAAGGATGTCAAGTGCTGAGGGGTCAGTGTCCGGATTGAACACCAACAAGCCTTTGCAAATGCAACCCATGTGGGCAGAGGAAAGCAGACCCGGTGTAGACCGACAAGGTCCTGGTGACTCTCCAAGCTATGGGGAGTCAGGGCACATCTGGAGCAATGAGGAAAGCCCAAGAGAAATCAAAGTTACCTTCACAGGGACCCACAGGCCAACGGACCAGGGATAGCGAAGGGACCTCGAGCCGAATCCCAAAATAGCAGACCACGGAACAATCGTGGAGTGTAAGCCGGAAATCTTCCCTCCAATTACTGCTTGGGGTCAGGACTACACATAGCCCGAAGCACAGCCTCAGGGATTGCCGAAAAGCATATGCTGCTGCAAAAGTACACAGTTGTTGGACTTGGCCCTTTTTGCAGGGTCATCCCTGAACTTTCTGCCTTCCTCCTGTATTTTGTCTGACCTGTTTTTGTTGGTTTTATGACTCTGGGCACTTTATCACTGCTGATAAGTGCTAAAGTACATCTGCTCTCCCTATTGTAAATCGATGTATGGATTAGTGGCTCCATGATTGTCTGGTTTGGTTTACTTGTCATACCATAGTACAGTGCACTGCATGTGCCCAGGGCTTGTAAACCAAATGCTGCTGGTGGCCTTGCAGCACTGGTTGTGCCACCCACAGAAGCAGCCTATAAAAGTGTGTCTCAGGTCTGCCATTGCAGGGCCTGTGTACAATCTGGTACTGCCATGTTGACTGGGCACGTGCACCCACTGGCCAGTCCCTAAACCTTTCCTTTTCTTCATGTCAGACACCCCTATGGTAGGCCCAAGGGCAGGGAGCATTGTAAGTAGAAGGTAGGACAAGCCTTGATGTGTGTGGCATGTCCTAATAGTGAATTACAGCCATTTTCGTTTTTCACTAATGCAAAGCCAGAATGGGCAGTTCGATTATTACATCTTATAATCCTAACAGACTCAGGGAACTAGGTAGAAATTCGAGTTTAGTATGCCTGAACTCAGAATGATGAAATACATCTTTTAGTGAAGTTGGTTTTAACATTCTGTGTTTGAAAATAAAACTTTTAGAAAGTAGTAATTTTCTTGTCTAACCATCCAAGCCTGCCTCTGCTAGGTTGTGTATTCCTTGTCTGGAGTTTGATTGACAGGGACTGGGGGATTACAGGAGACATGGGGAGTCCGCACAGGGCTGAATAGAGAGATCTGAATGCAGATGGGTGGGAGGAGAGCACCTGGGACCTGAATAAGGCTGTGCCTTCCCTCCACAATGCTGGATCCACCTCCTGTGGTGCGTCTGATGTCTCTGCCCTGTACTGTGAAAGGAAAGGAGTCGGTGAACAACCTTTACAACGCACTACCATTACAACGAAACTTTTACAACGCAAGTGTATTTACAACGCATGTTTTTACAACGCAAGGAACTTTACAACGCAAGTACCTTTACATCGTAAGTATTATGTTTCTTTATATATTTTTAATATTTGTTATTAAAAATATTATTTAATATTGTAGTTGTATTTTATTTATTGTTATAATAATATTTTAATTTTTTTGTATTAGATATATTAATTTGAGTATTTAGAAATAATACTTTAGTATTCATATTTTAAAAAGAAACTTTAGTATTAATATTTTAAAAAGAGTATTTATTTTTTCCATTTATAGATTAATTTGAAAATTGTTGACAACATATTTTTATTTATAGAAGTTGAATTATTAATTTGTTCAAAAAAATAATACTTTAGTATTATATTTTTATTAAGAGTATTAATTATATTTATTATAATATTAATTATTTTTAATAATATATTGAATTAAAAAATGAAAATTAATACTCTAGTATTTAAAAAAAACAGTTAATGACAATTTTTAATATTAAAGTTTATAAATATTTACTGATGTATTTTAAAATATATTAATTAAAATGAAGAAATTATATTTTGAAAATGTATACATTTGTCCAACTTTAAAAATGAAAATATACTTTTTAATTTAGAAATATTACTTTAGTTTTTTAAATTTATAATTATTTTAAATATTGTTATTTATTATGAAATGTATAATTATATATAAAATTTTTAACAGTTGGTACATATAAATAACTTTATATTTAAATACAATAAAAATAAAATATTTCTTTTTAAATTATTTTTCAAATTAAAAAAAATAATATTAAATATTTAAAAATTATGAATGGAAAAAGTATTCAAATATTTAATACATTTTTTAAAAAAAATAATATATAAATTAGTAATTATATTTTATTATTTTGAGGAATAAAAAGATTATTGGAAATGTATTATTATTATTTGGTTAATTTTTGAATAAGTAAATGTATAAAAAAATTATTAAAAAATTTGCAGAAATTATTATTAAATATTTTAGGTGACATAATATATAAGTATAATTTTATAAATTATTTCAGTTGTTACATAATTTAACATAAATTTTGGAAAAAAAGTTCCCACGGTTTTGCATTGATTCAAATGGGAGCAATTTTCCTTCATTTATTTCCATAGTTGAAGCTGGTCATCCCGCGGAAAAGAAAAGAAAGTTGTCAAAGAAGAAGAATGGGGATGATTAGAATGGAAAAGGAATAAGGATGAAGGTAAGGATAAAATATCATTAATTTTCATGTAAATAAATATTAAAAAGATGTAATGCTAAAATAAATACATTAATAAAATAAATATAACATACTTTCATTTTTGTTTTTTTATTATTAAAAAATATAGAAAATGTGCATTTATTTTTTTTGATTTTTTCATACATTTGTCCTTTTTTTACATGTAATATACGATTTATAAACAATTAATAAATAAAACAATAAATTAAAGTATTAAATAGTCCTTTTTCAATCTTTGCAGCTTTCTATGACGTATTCACGTAAACGTAAACGTAAGCGGCCATTTTGAAGAGCATCGATGCAGGAAGCAGCTGGAAGCTGATCTACGTCCAGGTAGGAAACATTTCTAACTTTAAATATACATGTTTAGCTAAAAAAGAATACATATATTGTAAAGAAAGGATAAGGAGAGGTTGCAGTTTTAGAATTTAATGTTAAACTTGTAAAACAACATGTCGACGATCGTGTTACTAGTGTATGCCTATGTCGGGTCGCAAAAAGTATAAGAGATAATTAAATCATGTATAGGTTTTGTTTGAAAAAAATGAAAATATAATGTTTTAAGATTGTTTTACATTACTATTTTGTTTATGAAAAAATGAAATTGCAAATACATTTTATTATAAATTGAATCGATTTCCTTTAAACTATAAATTTGATAAATGTTGTTAGTACATTAATGATAAATGCTTCTTCAATTTATTACTGTCATTTTAGTTAGGAACACTATCCAGAAATTATTTTGTTTGTATGCATTGTTTCTAAAAAGTGTTATGAATGACATAGTTTCTATTATGTTAAGGTTGGAGGGAATCTTTGTTTATTTACACTTGGTTGGTCAGTAGGTTAAAAAAAAATCATTCGGCTGCAAAAAATAATATAGCAGTTGTTTTGGTTTGGTGAATATGTTTTGTTTGGTTGGTAATTTCCTTTTGAATAGAATAAATAATGGCCGGTTATTTTTGCTTCAAATTTGTAAATAGCTAGGGTTGTATAGTAAGAAAATGTTCTGGTAGGAGGTAGAAAAAAATTTAGGATGTAATTATAGTACTGTCATATTTTGCAAAAATATATTTTTTGCATGAATTTATAATGCAATTGAGTTTGATATATTTTTTCAAAGTGTTTATATTGATCATTCTGGAGATTGAAATGATTTCATTTTTCAATACAGTTGAATTATTGTTAATTATGGTATTTTTTTTCCAAAACTTTGCATTTGATTTCTATTAAAAAATAAAAGGGTGAATTTAAAACATATCTGCTTAGATATTTTTGGATTTAAAATAAAATTATTTTTAAAAATTATTTTGTATTTCTAACCAAATTATATTTCTATAGTTGAAAGGTTCGTACAAAACAGTATGTATTTTTTAACCAATAATATGCTTAAAGTTGTTTGCAAACTTGGAATGTTTTTTTAAAATCTGGAAAAAATGATACTATTTATTTTTTCCTTTTCAATTTGGAATACTTTGGGTTATTCGATGTTGTGAAAAAAAGGATTACTTATGGCAGGAAAAAGGAGAAAAAAAAAGGAAAAAAAAGTAGGCTGACCCGAATAATATTTTTGGAAAATGTTTTAAAAAAATATTTTAGCCAATTGTTATTAGTGCTTTATTAAATTTGGGGCAAAGCAGGAAAGTAAGGTCAAATATTTGTTTTAGATACTATGGGGCACATTAGGATGGCGGGCGGGCTTTGCCCGCCCGCCACCCTAGCGGAACTCGGGACCGCCTGCCTAAAGGGCGGGGGTCCCGACATTGCCATTAGGATGTGCCCGCCACAGTGGCGGGCGCATTCCTCAATTTACCATTGTGGTGGGCGGTGCTCACTGCTCCGCCCGCCACAATGTTAAAAACAAAAGCACGCCTTTGCACAATCGAAGCGGCAGGCACCGCGCGATGCCTGCCTCTTCGATCATGCAAAGGCAGGGGGGTACCACAGGTACCCCCCCATGTGCCATCCCCCTTTGGCCTTCACTCTGGGGGCCCACAGGGGGCCCCCCGAGTGAACACCGCATGCCTTTCCGCCACGGAAAGCATTGAAAAAAGCCCATTGTAATGTTGCAGGTGGTGTCTGACAGACACCACCTGCATGTTACTCATTTTCCGCCCCGGCCTCAAGGCGACCGGGGAGGAAAACAGGCGGGCGGTATTTTGCACCGCCACCTTTCCCTCCGCCATCCTAATATGGCGGGGGGAATTGGGCTTGCGATGTCGGGCGGTTTGCCTCCGCCAGCCCGGCGGTGGCCACCGCCAGCCTGGCGGAGGCAAACCGCCCGACATCGTAATGGACCCCCAAGAATGTTAGCCACATTTTCGAGGTAGTCTAGAGCCACACACAACGAAAACTGTTGCATTATACCCAATAGTCTTTCAGACATCTCCTTTGTTTTTTTTGTAACTCGTGGGTTTAGACTACCACTTAATGCTTGGGAAAGTCTCATTTCTTGGAAACTTTGCTCCTTCTTCAAAGTTTCCAAAAATGAGTAGAAATTAGGGTGAGGTTCTCCCTCTAAACAGCTCAGGTAACAGTTCCACCACTCCACATGAAAACGTGGTTTCCTCCTGCGACCCGATCTGCTTAGGTGCCCAATCCATGTGTCTTCAAAATAATTTAGGATGGGTGCCAATTTGTCTTCATATTTATTGTAATAATCAGATTCAGTAATGGCAGTGTAGTACTCATCTACACTTTCGGGAGGAACAAAACAAAGTGTTGTTAATTTTTTTAATTCAACTTGGAGTTTGCTGTCTGTGGAGTTATCTGTAACCAGGGATGTTTTCTGTAATTTACGCCAGATTGCCCGGGAAAAATGGAAAAACACCCCTGAATTTGGGTATCCGTGTACGTTTTACTGATCACATTGATCATGCTCAATTCAAAATCTACTATGATTTTCCTAGGACTTTTTGTTGTTGTATTTTTAATAACTGATAAAAGTTCAGTGTAGGTTGCAGAAGTCTTATCAGGCAGCAAACTATATACTAAGGGCATCACATTATGGTTAATTTTAGCGTGTATAGTGTAAATTTGCATGAATAGATGGGGTGTACTTTTAAACGTCCCATCCATCATCCAAATTTCACTATTTTCTAACTTTACAAGGTTGCGGGGAGTACTAAAAATTAGAATACGTTTTTGAGGGTTTTTGTTGTCATGGAGAAGGAAGGGTTCATTAGCAAAAGAAATAGTTAGTTCATGTGGAATAATAATGTCAGAAAAAGTATGAGGTGATGTGGTTTGAGTGTTACTTGCCTGCTTTTGTCTTTGAATAATTCGCCTCAAATTAGGAATTATAGGCATATTACTAGCAACATGAGAGGGGACATGATGTGCAACCTCTCTTAAAATGGATCCTGTTAAATCATTGGAGGTGCTTGCTAGTTCTTTCATCTCGTTAATGGTTTCCCTTACATCAATCTCCATTGCAGAGGCAGAGTGGTTGTGATCAGTAGTTTTGATAATGATATCATCATGGGTAACCGCTCTGCCGCTGCAATGGGATGTGTAGTATTGCACACACCTCCAATGATTTCTAGGAAAACTTATCCTTTCTTTACAATATATGTATCCTGCATGGTTAAGTAGTTTGTTTCCTTTTTTGGATTTGATGTAGGAAGCTCTTTCCTGTGTAGACATTATCTGTTGGGGGATATTTTTAAAAAAATATGTTTTTGAAAATACAAAAAAATATAGAACTATATCTAACAGTTTCTCTGCTTCTGAATTTTTCTGGAATTTGAATTGTTAATCCTCCAGTTACTTTATTCTTGTATTTTCCTAATGTTTCTCCTCTTAGAGAAGTAGTAGAAATGGTCAATTTTGTTTTATAGTTTATCACTTTTCCTTCTGATGGATTATTTATTGAGTTGAAATAGTATCTGTTTCTACCATGCCATCCTACACTTTCATAACTGCTGTACCAAATTGGAGTTAGAATATTATTTGATACCCCTACACCATCCAAGACTTTCTCTACTGCTGCACCTACCTGGAGTTAGAATAGTAATTGATACCCCTACACCATCCTACACTTTCCCTACTGCTGCACCTACCTGGAGTTAGATTAGTAATTGATACCCCTACACCATAGAACACTTTCCCTTGCAGTATGTATTTTATATACCTTTTGGTTTAGTTTCTTTCTTTGTGGTCTGGTTTCTGCTCTGCTTTTTCTTTTCTTGGTTGGCTTTTGGGTTTTTGCATTTTTGGGATTCGGATTGTTATTTGGTGATCAGAAGATTAATGTGAATTTCTAAACAAATGAATAAGGAAAAGGAAATGTTATTTTAATGTAAAATGTTTCTGATGCAGTTAAAAATGTCAACAATACTGTGTTTAATTTACATTTCTCTTTGCTGTTACTTTTATACTATACTAACCTTTCTCTGTTATTGCATTTTTCTGATGTTGGTATAGTATTTTATTCCCCTACACCATCCCACACTTTCCCTACTGCTGCACCTACCTGGAGTTAGAATAGTAATTGATACCCCTACACCATCCCACACTTTCCCTACTGCTGCACCTACCTGGAGGTAGAATAATAAAGAATACCCCTACACCATCCTATACTTTCCCTACTGCTGCACTTACCTGGAGTTAGATTAGTATTTGATACCCCTACACCATCCAAGACTTTCCCTACTGCTGCACCTACCTGGAGTTAGGATAGAAAATAATACCCCTTTACCATCCTACACTTTCCCTACTGCTGCACCTACCTGGAGTTAGAATAGAAAATAATACCCCTTTACCATCCTACACTTTCCCTACTGCTGCACCTACCTGGAGTTAGAATAGTAATTGATACCCCTACACCATAGAACACTTTCCCTTGCAGTATGTATTTTATATACCTTTTGGTTTGGTTTCTTTCTTTGTGGTCTGGTTTCTGCTCTGCTTTTTCTTTTCTTGGTTGGCTTTTGGGTTGTTGCCCTTTTGGGATTCGGATTGTGGTGATCAGAAGATTAATGTGAATTTATAAAAAAATTAATAAGAAAAAGGAAATGTTATTTTAATGTAAAATGTTTCTGATGCAGTTAAAAATGTCAACAATACTGTGTATAATTTACATTTCTCTTTACTGTTCCTTTTATACTATACTAACCTTTCCCTGTTATTGCATTTTTCTGATGTTGGTATAGTATTTTATTCACTTACACCAGAGGTCTTCAAACTTTTTGATGCCGAGACCCCCTTGTAAAACCTTTTTAGGCGTAAGGACCCCCTTCCGACAGAAGATTCTAGAAACTGGTACTCCTCATCATCAAAAACTATCGACAACCATAAATGCGCCTGTTAGACCTCATGACATCCATCCATCCATCCATCGTTCATCCACCCACACTTCCACACATCCATCCATCCTTCATCCATCCATCCACCCTTTCATCCTTCCATACATACATCCATCCTTCATCCATACATCCATCCTTTCATCCATCCATCCTTTACCTATCCACCCGTCCATCCATCCACCCATCATTCATCCACCCACCTTTTCACACATCCATCCATCCATCATTCATCCATGCAACCTTTTATCCATCCATCCTTCACCCTTCCACCCTTTCATCCTTCCATCCATACATCCATCCTTTACCTACCCACCTGTCCATCCATCCGCCCATCATTCATCCACCCACCTTTTCACACATCCATCCATCATTCATCCATGCAACCTTTTATCCATCCATACTTCCATCCTTCATCCATCCACCCTTTCATCCATCCATCCATCCATCCTCCATCCACCCACCTTTTCACACATCCATCCTTCATCTATCCATCCACCCTTTCATCTTGACATCCCTCCACTCATCATTCATCCACCCACCTTTTCACACATCCATCCATCCGTCCATCCATACATCCATCCACCCACCCTTTCATCCTTCCATCCATACATACATCCTTCATCCATCCACCCTTTCATCCATCCATCCACCCATCATTCATCCACCCACCTTTTCTGTGCCTCTCTCATGGTGGGGGAGGGGGGGTCAGTATCTCTCTGCGTCTTCTTTCTTCTTCTTCCTTCTTCTTCCTCTCTCATGGGAGGGCATCTCTGTGCTTCCCTGCTTTGGGGGGAGGGTGCAGACAGGCTGTATAAACATCTCACAGTGAAGAACAGACTCTCAGCCACTTTTCTCCTGCACAGGCGCCAGGTATGAGGGCTCGTGGGACTTGAACCATTGATTGTAATGTCCTTCTGCTGTTTACTGTGTGTTTGTAAAGCGCTCTGATACCTACGGGTTAAATTAGCGCTATATAAAACATTAAAAATAAAAATAAACCCCACAGCTAAGTCCATTGAACTCAAAGGGCTACAGCCTCCTCCCCCAGCCCCCCAGCTTGTGTA
Organism: Lissotriton vulgaris; assembly: GCF_964263255.1. Taxonomy (NCBI): domain Eukaryota; kingdom Metazoa; phylum Chordata; class Amphibia; order Caudata; family Salamandridae; genus Lissotriton; species Lissotriton vulgaris. Next base: position 1,078,979,724 of record NC_141694.1, on the reverse strand, counting down.
TGTGAGCCCGGATGAAACAGCTTCAAGGACACACACAAAGGCACACCAGAGTACTTCACAGGTCTTCAAAAGGCCTTTACTTGTTAATGAGGCTTTGATGTTTTTCACCCCTCGTGTGAATTAGGCCTCCGCCGTGAACACCCTCAATCAGCCCAATGCCAGAAACTGCACTCTGACAGAATCTGCGACCCCCTTCCCAGGACTCCACGACCCCCCTGGGGGTCGCGCCTCACAGATTGAAGACCTCTGCCCTACACCATTCAGCAATTTCCCTACTGCTGCACCTACCTGGAGTTAGAATAGTATTTGATACCCCTACACCATCCCGCACTTTCCCTACTGCAGCACCTACCTGGAGGTAGAATAGTAAATAATACTCCTACACCATCCCACACTTTCCCTACTGCTGCACTTACCTGGAGTTAGAATAGTATTTGATACCCCTACACCATCCAAGAATTTCCCTACTGCTGCACCTACCGGGAGTTAGAATAGAAAATAATACCCCTTTACCATCCTACACTTTCCCTACTGCTGCACCTACCTGAAGTTAGAATAGAAAAGGATACCCCTTTACCATCCTACACTTTCCCTACTGCTGCACCTACCTGGAGTTAGATTAGTAATTGATACCCCTACACCATAGAACACTTTCCCTTGCAGTATGTATTTTATATACCTTTTGGTTTGGTTTCTTTCTTTGTGGTCTGGTTTCTGCCCTGCTTTTTCTTTTCTTGTTTGGCTTTTGGGTTGTTGCCCTTTTGGGATTCGGATTGTTATTTGGTGATCAGAAGATTAATGTGAATTTTTTTTAAAAATGAATAAGGAAAAGGAAATGTTATTTTAATGTAAAATGTTTCTGATGCAGTTAAAAATGTCAACAATACTGTGTATAATTTACATTTCTCTTTACTGTTCCTTTTATACTATACTAACCTTTCCCTGTTATTGCATTTTTCTGATGTTGGAATAGTATTTTATTCCCCTACACCATCCTACACTTTCCCTACTGCTGCACCTACCTGGAGTTAGAATAGTAATTGATACCCCTACACCATCCCACACTTTCCCTACTGCTGCACCTACCTGGAGGTAGAATAGTAAATAATACCTCTACACCATCCTATACTTTCCCTACTGCTGCACTTACCTGGAGTTAGAATAGTATTTGTTACCCCTAAACCATCCAAGACTTTCCCTACTGCTGCACCTACTTGGAGTTAGAATAAAAAATAATGCCCCTTTACCATCCTACACTTTCCCTACTGCTGCACCTACCTGGAGTTAGAATAGAAAATAATACCCCTTTACCATCCTACACTTTCCCTACTGCTGCACCTAACTGGAGTTAGAATAATAATTGATATCCCTACACCATAGAACACTTTCCCTTGCAGTATGTATTTTATATACCTTTTGGTTTGGTTTCTTTCTTTGTGGTCTGGTTTCTGCTCTGCTTTTTCTTTTCTTGGTTGGCTTTTGGGTTGTTGCCCTTTTGGGATTCGGATTGTTATTTGGTGATCAGAAGATTATTGTGAATTTCTAAAAAAAAAAAAAGGAATAAGGAAAAGGAAATATTATTTTAATGTAAAATGTTTCTGATGCAGTTAAAAATGTCAACAATACTGTGTATAATTTACATTTCTCTTTACTGTTCCTTTTATACTATACTAACCTTTCCCTGTTATTGCATTTTTCTGATGTTAGAATAGTATTTTATTCCCCTACACTATTCAACAATTTCCCTACTGCTGCACCTATCTGGAGTTAGAATAGTATTTGATACCCCTGCACCATCCCACACTTTCCCTACTGCTGCACCTACCTGGAGGTAGAATAGTAAATAATACCCCTACACCATCCTATACTTTCCCTACTGCCGTACTTACCTAGAGTTAGAATAGTATTTGATACCCGTACACCATCCAAGACTTTCCCTACTGCTGCACCTACCTGGAGTTAGAATAGAAAATAATACCCCTTTACCATCCTACACTTTTCCTACTGCTGCACCTACCTGGAGTTAGAATTGTAATTGATACCCCTACCCCATCCCACACTTTCCCTTCTACTTCACCTTTCTGGAGTTATAATAGAAATTGTTACCCCTGCACCATCCTACAATTTTATTCCTGCTGCACCTTCCTGGAGTTTGAAAAGTAATTATTACCCTACACTATTCCACTGTTTCCCTACTGCTACATGTTATTTGACTTAGAATAGTAATTCTTACCCCTACACCATCCCACACTTTCCCTACTGCTGCTCCTTCCTGGAGTTAGAATAGTAATTCTTACCCCTACAACATCCCACAGTTTCTTGAATAATGCACCTTCATGGAGTAAGAATAGTATTTGTTACCACAACACTATTCCACACTTTTCCTACTGCTGCACCTTCCTGGAGTTAGAATATTTATTCTTACCCCTACACCATTTCACACTTTCCTTACTGCTGCACCTTCATTGACTTCTCTAAATTAATTTTAGCTCTACACTTTTTATTCGTTATGAATCTTTTCTTCATTAATGACAACATTTTAAAAATTTAGTTATGTTAATAATAAAATATTTACCTTCTTTAAAAGTCGACGTTTCAATTTTCAAAGTAGAAAATATTTTTTTGTTTTATCGAAATAGAATTTCTCTGTGAAAATCAGATTAAATATATGTTGATTAAAAAATGTATTTTCGTTTCATTTGTTTAGAATTGTCATTTTTAAAAATTCGAAAAGTACCTTCAAATTATTCTTGAAGAGGAGTGTTGCTTCTGTAGCAAAATCCAATTTATTTAAACTGGGCTTTTTCGTCGCAGTTTATAGTAGTTCGACTAATAAAAAAATGTAACATTTTGTGATGTGTGAAAAATAATATATGTTTATTTCATTAAAAATAGTTTTAAATAATAAGCAATTTTATTTAGATTTTAGTCTGCTTTAAATATGTAGGGCTTTTTATTTATGGATATATGTATCCATAATTATAGTAATATCTTGGTGCTATATTATTTTCTTTAAATAGGAAAAACAAACTTATTAGGGGCAGCATTTTAATTGTTTCTAGAAAACATTTCTGACATTAGTTTTACTAACTCACTTGTATTACGAGAAATAATGCTCCTGAAATCGAATCGGGTCTTATCTTGATGAAGAGGTCAGAGGGTCAGCTTTTGGCATCTGGTCACTCTGGGAGTTGAGAATCAACTGTTTTAAAAATGGTGTCTGGCTCGTATTTATAAGTTTTTGTCAGTGTCATTGTTTTTTTTAAGAAACAGCGTTGGTATTATTATTTTAAATACGAATTATTACTGTGGAAAGTTATAATTTAAAACTTTGTGTAAAGAGATGTTGTTTTCACTTTTTCGTTCCATTTTCGCATCCATTTTGAAAGTAGTGTTGTGGTATTATATTCATGGAAAGAGTTGTAGGACATATTTAGGAACTACACAGTTTAAAATGGCGACTATGTGTATGTATAATGTTTCTGTTTACGAATAATTATTTTCTTTCATACTAATAAATGTGAAGTTTATTGTATTTTTATTTTCGTTGCCTGTGTAAAATTTGCAACAGTTACGATTACATGAGTATTCATTTTTAATACTCGGGTATTAATGTTAATACTCGAGTATTAATTTTAATAAAATCGTTGCATTTCTTTAAATTAACGTTCAGTTTTTCTCAACATTTTAAGACACTTCCCCACCCAAAGCCCCTAGTTTCCCTGCATCCCGTGCCAGGTTTTATTTTACAAAAAAAAAAAATGCTATTTTTGCGTTGTAAAGGTATGCGTTGTAAATGATTTCATTGTAATAGCACTTTACTATTATTAACACTATCTCGCGTTGTAATAGTATTCGTTGTAAAAACATGTGTTGTAAAAGTATTTGCGTTGTAAAAAATGCGTTGTAAAGCCATGCGTTGTAATAGTATGCGTTGTAACGTCATACATCCCAAGGAGTCCTGTAAACAGAGTGCTCAAGGACTGACCAGAACTGGTTTGGACTAGGCAAAGGCCTCTCTGCCTTCAGAGAACAAAGAGAAATTGTGTGTAAAAGAGGGGACCCAAACCCCAGAACTTTAGATCACTTTTGGATAACAAGAAGAAACCTTTGCTGAGGAGTGGAACCAGAGAGACTGAGGAGAGACTATCCCTAAGCTGAAGTGCTGCTTGGGGGATTGGCCTGCAGTGGTTGCCTGACTCCCAAAGAATGAAAGAGGAACTTTGTGTGTACTTTCATCAACTTGTAAGGATCTCCATGCTTGAGAAAAGAGCTTGCCTCCTGCTGAAGTCTCAGGGACAACAGACTTCACCCACCAGCTCCCCATGAGTTCTTTTGAGGTGCCTGCAGTTGTGCAGGACTTTTTGAGGAACTGCGCATCGCAAGGAGCTGGAAGCGTGACTCACAAGCAAGAAGCGTGATGCCGAACTGCCGCTGCTGCTTAACAACACGAGAGCACTTCGCATTGCCAGAGAAGAGGATCAACATTGCCGCAGATGCCGCCGCATCACCCAGAAGCGTGTTGCAGGGCATGTCGCGGCTCATATCATTGTTGAAGCACCGCGCATTGCCGGAGAAGGGGATCTACGTCGCAGCAGACGCCGCTGCATCACCGGGAAGCGTGTCGCAGGGCCTGTTGCGATCCGCATCGTATCGTACCACGAAGAAGACAACATCTTTATTTCTTTGCACCAAATCTTCATCGCATCCCGCCGTTGCTCGCTGCATCGCCACAGCAGCGCAGTAAGAAACTGACGCATCACCTTCCCTCGCAGAGAAGAACCGAAGCATCGCTGTCCCCTACACAGCAGTAGGGAATAAACGCATCACCGTTCTTGCGTGTAAACGAACCAACGCATCACCTTCCCTTTAACACTTACGTTGGATTGCGTTACACATTTTCAGGTACATTGACTCAAAGTGTCACATTTAACATCCAAGAGAGAACTAAGCTAATTCTACCATTTTTAAGTATAATATTGTTGATTTTTGACGTTTGTGGTCCTGTGTTAAATCTATATAAAACATACTTATTTTTAATATACAACTTGTGTGGTGTCCATCTGTGGTGTTGTCACTGAGTTACTGTAAATGTTCACAAATGCTTTACACACTGCCTCTGAGATAAGCCTGTCTGCTAGTGCCTAGCTACCAAGGGGGTGAGCAGGGGTTATTTTAGGAGTGTACCCCGTTACCCTGACTAGACGCTTGGGCCCCTATTTGTTACAGGTACCTAACTGTGCCAACTAGAGACCCCAAAATCTAACATTGGTGGTCAGCGGTGAGGATCTGGACTTGCATTTGTGACTCAAGTACAGTGATTGGTGAACACTACTAGTGAGTGCAGACCAAAACGTGACTACAAACTTTTCGTAGATTGTTTTTCCTGTGATTTTCTATGTTTGCAAAGAACTGCCAAGTGTAGCCACCATGAGTAAAGCAGCATCCATAGGATCTGTTGATTGTGATTGGGAAGAAGAGAAACTGGAATGCTACAATGTGAAACAGCTAAAGCACTTCTGCAGGAAATTTAAAGTTGCAATGACCAGTCTCGCCAAGAAGGATGAGTTCCAAAAGGTGCTGAGGGCCTGGGTCGAAGCAAGGAATACCCCTGAGAATGAGGAGGGGTGTGAGAATGCAGATGAGCAGCTGGATGGGCCAGTGGGTCCAGAGGGGGGGAGAGCAACCTCCCCAGCAGGTAGCAGTGTTTCTGCCAAAGGCCTGTCCCCAGAGGAGTTGGTGGACAGGACGGAAAAGGATGCACGAATTGGAGCATGCCAAGCTCAAGTTGTGTGGGCAAATCGAGTCAGAGAACAGGAAATTGGCCCCAGAGGAAAGGAGAATGCAACTGGATCATGAGTTGAGAATGAGGGAGCTTCATTTGGAGCTCGAGAGGCTTAAAGCCATGAGTGTCTCAGCCCAGCAACAAGAAAAGTGTGTAGCTCAGGAAGTGAGCTTTGCTGAGTTGGAGGTGGAATCTAGCTCAGATGGTGGCAGCAAAATTGGGTTATCTAGTGCTGAGGGAGCAGTACATATACCCAGAGATGTGGTGCTTGACTTGGAGGAGGGGGTTAATATACACCAGGAGGTTCAAGGACATGAGGTAGCTCCAGTAGTGCGCAGTGTCCCTGAGGAGAATGGGGAAACTGACGCAGGTGTTCATGGTCCTAGTGGTGGGAGGGGCACTCTACTGACTCTAGATGAGAGGTGCCATGAGAAAGGGTCCCCCAAGGTTGAAGTCCTGGTATGTGAGTGTGAAGACCGCCCAGAAGAGTGTGGGTTGAGTGACAGAGACAGTCAGATACTGTCTTGCCAATCTCAGGAGAGTGTTGTGGAGTATGTGTGCGAGGCACTGGATGGTGAGGTGAAGGATAGTTTGGTTAACCCCTGTGGAGGGCTGTGTGATCCAATTGTGGAAGAGCATATTGTAAGTCCCTGTTTTCCAGAGCTATGGCGACACCTGTTAGAGAGTGAGTTCTCTGACCCCAGGGAACTCACATTGGATGCAGACCTTTTGGTGGATTCCAGAGGGTCTGGAGAGGCATTGGGGAGGGACCCTGAGGGGAGTGGCTCAGGTATCTTCCAAGCCAGAGTGGTGAAAGTTGTTCAGAGTAGCCTAGCTAGGTCCCGTTGTAGAAAATAGAAACCTTCTCAGGGGTCCCACTGATACTTGGTCCTTTTAAACCAACAAAGAAGAAATTGGCAAAGAAGCTGAAATATAAAAGTACCATCTTTATTAACCTCAAATGAGGGAGACTATGTCACACAGAAGCCTTAGCAACTGAGTGAGGCAGTCTGAGGAGTACAGAAAACAGAGGTATTTTATATGCTTAGGGTTACATAGTCAGCATAAGACCAAGGGGTAGTCCTGGCACATGTAAGCATGCAAAATGACTAATATGGCATGTAAGATCTGCTTGCTCAACAAAGTGGGAAGAGAGTTACTTCTCCATACAGCAGCAAAAACAGCCTGACAGTTGTACAAGAAGAGCAGGTGCATTCTACTAGCTAGGCCCTTTTGAGCATGTGCGAAGGTGGAAGATGCTAAATATAGTTTGTTTCTAGGCAGATTACAATAGCAGTCAACACTGAGGGAGGACAGAGCACATGGCGAGCACGTGGTAGCACATGGCAAACAAGATGGCTGCCAGAAATACAAAATGGCTTTCAACTCATGCTAACAAATCCCTGCAATATTTAACACCGTTGTAGTGGGAGGGGTGTAGGGACTCACGTCCTGTCTCAGTGGATAAGGAGTGAGTGTGGGGCTGCGTGTCCCAAGGGGACCAAAACCCAGTCTCAGAGCTTGAATGGTTCTTTAAGGGTACATCAGGTGGGGAGCTAAGGCTGTCCTGGTGGGCCACCCGTTGAGGGGATCCCCTAGTGTCTGGTGAACTGGGAGTGTCTGTAAGCAGGCCTCCGTCAGTGCTGGTGTCTGGCAGTGCCACTCCTAAGTGGAGGGTACAGAAGTCCAGACTGAGGGGTGAGAGGGGGAAAGAGTCTCCAGTGGAAGAACCAGTGGGCTAGGGGCCAGCCAGCAGGGCTGCGTCACCAGTGAAGGACCATGGTGACACCACTTCTATCCTGGGGGATCTTCGCGCACAGATGGACAGGGGTCAGAAGATCTGCGCCAGGCAGACTATCACTCTACACATGAGTTATGTGTTACCCTCCGGGGGCTCCCAAGGAAGTTCTGGTGCACTGGGCAAGTGTTCAACCACCGGGTACAGACCCTGGTGCGCTGGGCAAGTGTTCAACCACCGGGTACAGACCCTGGATTGGAGAGCCAGGTTCAGGTGTTGTCTGACCTGAAGGGAGGGACAACTGTAAACAGTGTCCTGACCGGTTGGTCTTATAAGTGTACCACTCCAGGTGAGAGGGTACAGTACTCTGGAAGGGGGTGCAAAGGGAGGGCGTCCTCGCCTCTGTTACCGGTCCAACTGGAAGGGTTAGACCCTAGGTTGGAGGGCCAGGTTCAGGGTGTCCCCCCTGACCTGGAAGCCCATTTGCAGGATAGAACCCCTGAACTGGTGGGCGAATTGTGCAGGACAACTGCACCAGGCACCCTGACACTTCTGGAAGGGGGTACCGCTCCAGGTGGGAAGGTACAGAGCCCCAAGTAGGAAGACTGAGTGTGAAAGAGCCCACCCCAGGTTTTTTTCAGCTGCCCGATACAGGCCTAGGACTGGTGGGTCAGTGTCAGAATGTCATACCTGACCTGACAGGAGGGATAGAGGACAAAGGGTGCCAATCACCTGGGGCTCCTGTCCCTGCTCTCTGATGCCACAGAGGTTTGAGAGGCCTGAGAGGCATAAGGCCAGGGTCTCATCCCTGACCACTGTCAGTGTCAGTGGCCACTGTGGCTTGCTGTGTGTCTGTTGGGACAAACCTGTGAGCAAGCTAAAGTCAGGTGCTGCACAGATGGTGTCCACAGGTGAGGAGAAGGGTTCCCCATGGGTTAGATTGGTGGGCCCTGAGAGTATGGAGAGAGGAATTGAAATGGGTTCAGATTGGCGTAGAACTGGAATATGCCCCTGTTGTTGTGGGCCAGGGTCCATGCTCTATTGCCCAAAGCAGAGAAGCCCATCAGGGTAGTGCTTGGTCTCCCCTGGTTTTGGCTGGAAGGGAGTTGTGTTGGACTTGGCCCTTTTTGCAGGGTCATCCCTGAATTTTTTGCCTTCCTCCTGTATTTTGTATGACCTGTCTTTGTTGGCTTTATGAATCTGGGCACTTTACCACTGCTGATCGGTGCTAAAGTGCATAAGCTCTCCCTATTGTAAATTGATGTATGGATTAGTGACTCCGTGATTGACTGGTTTGGTTTACTTGCCAGACCCTAGTACAGTGCACTAAGTGTGCCCAGGGCTTGTAAAGCAAATGTTGCTGGTGGGCTTGCAGCACTGGTTGTGCCACCCACAGAAGCAGCCTGTAAAAGAGAGTCTCAGGTCTGCCATCGCTGAGTCTGTGTGCAGTCTGGTACTGCCATGTTGACTGGGCACGTGCACCCAATGGCCAGTCCCTAAACCTTCACTTTTCTTCCCACCCCTATGGTAGGCCTACGGGCAGGGTGCATTGTAAGTATAAGGTAGGACAAGCCCTGGTGTGTGTGGCATGTCCTAGTAGTGAATTACAGCCATTTTCGTTTTTCACTATCACAAGGATACCCATTCCCCGTAGGCCAGAATGGGCAGTTTGATTATTACGTCTTATAACCCTAACAGACTCAGGGAACTAGGTAGAAATTCGAGTTTAGTATGCCTGAACTCAGAATGATAAAACACATCCTTTAGTGAAGTTGGTTTTAACATTCTGTGTTTGAAAATAGCACTTTTAGAAAGTAGGAATTTTCTTGTCTAACCATCCAAGCCTCCCTCTGCTCGGATGAGTAATCCTTGTCTGGAGTTTGAGTGACAGTGGCTGGGGGATTCAAGGGGACATGGTGAGTCTGCACAGGGCTTAATAGAGAGATCTGCATGCAGATGGGTGGGAGGAGTGCACCTGGGACCGGAATAGGGCTGTGCCTTCCCTCCACTATGCTGGCTCCACCTCCTGTGGTGCGTCTGATGCCTATGCCCTGCACTGTGAAAGGAAAGAAGGAGTCATGTAAACAGAGTCCTCCAGGATTGACCAGAACTGGTTTGGACTAGGCAAAGGCCTCTCTGCCTTCAGAGAACAAATAGAAACTGTGTATAAAAGAGGGAACCCTAACCCCAGAACTTTAGATCACTTTTGGACAACAAGAAGAAACCTTTGCTTTGGAGTGGAACAAGAGAGACTGAGGAGAGACTATCCCTAAGCTGAAGTGCTGCTTGGGAGATTGGCCTGCAGTGGTTGCCTGACTGCCAAAGAAAGGAGAGAGGAACTTTGTGTGCACTTTCATCAACTTGTAAGGATCTCCAAGGGTTTGAGAAAAGAGCTTGCCTCCTGCTGAAGTCTCAGGGACAACAGACTTCACCCACCAGCTCCCCAAGAGTTCTTTTGAAGTGCCTGCAGTTGTGTGAGACTTTTTGAGGAACTGTGCATCGCAAGGAGCTGAAAGCGTGACTCACGAGCAAGAAGCGTGACGCGGAACGGCAGCTGCGCAACACGAGAGTGCCTCGCATCGCCGGAGAAGAGGATCGACGTTGCCGCAGATGCTGCTGCATCAGCGGGAAGCGTGTCGCAGGGCCTGCCGCGGCTCGCATCATTATTGAAGCACCGCACATCGCCGGAGAAGAGGATCGACGTTGCAGCAGACACCTCCGCATTACCAGGAAGTTTGACGCATCGCCTGTAGCAGTCTGCATTGTATCACACCAAGAAGAAGACGACATCTCTATTTCTTTGCACCAAATCTTCATTGCATCATGGCTAAGCATGGGCGAATTTTGCGGATCTCGCGTTCGCGAATTTTGCGGATTTGCGAATTCGCAATCCGCAAAATCCGCGAATTCCCGCGAATTTGCGGATTTTTTTTTTTTTGTGTTCGCCCGTGTTTCTGCCAGTTCGCGAGGGTTTTTACAATTTCGCAATTTGCGAACTTACCTGTCGGGTCGCAAGTTTTGCGAACTTGTTGTTTCTACGTGTCCAGCCTGTTTGGGACACTCTTCTTCATCACTGCCACTCTCTGTCACCACTGCCACTCTCTGACTACTCATGCCACCCTCTGGCCCACCCATGCCACCCTCTGTTTCATCACCACACCCTCTGGTTGTCCAGTGTACATTATTTTCGGCAAAGCAAAGCACACCTTCCCTGCCTCAAGTGACCTGAATTAATTTGGGGCTGATTAATGTGTCACAGAATATTTTTTTAGCTGGCACCTGCTTCCTTAGTGCGCCCTGATTAGTGATCTTTTGCACTTGCTAAGTGCTTTCATTGTTGCAAAATTAGTTACAACACCTGCCCTGCCCCAACTGACAATAATGAATTAGGGGCTGATTAATGGATTTTAACTTCCAGCCTGGCTCCTGCTTGTCTCCCTTAGCTGTAATTCAGGACCTTTGTGGCATATGTGTAACTATTCTGAGGTTCAGAGCAGGGTCACATAATAGTTGCAACTGGCAACTGAACTCTGGAGGGGCCCCTCAGGAAGCACTACAGGAAATGGCTACTAATGATGAGCCTGAACTTTTGAACCTGGCAAGTAGTTTCAGTTTTGCTAAGATCGTATTTCTGCAATTTAGCACTTATTCGCGGGGCGCGAAGTTGTACTGGGAAGCCGCGAACTCACGCGAACAGTGCGAGCAGTGCGAGCAAAATCCGCTGCTCGCGGATTTGCGGATTTTGCGGGAGATTCGCGAATCTCGCGGATTGCGGATTTCCCGAAAATCCGCAAAATCCGCGAGCGAAACGGATTTTCCGCCCATACCTAATCATGGTGTTGCCGCCGCATCGCCACGAAAGCGCAATGAGAAACTGACGCATCACCTCCCCTCGCAGAGAAGATCCGACGCAGTTCCATCCCCTATGCAGCAGTAGGGGACCGACGCATCATCATTCTTGAGTGTAAGGAACCAACGCATCACCTTCCCTGCAACACTTTCGTTGGATTGCGTTATGCATTTTCAGGTACATTGACTCAAAGTGTCGCATTTTACATCCAATAGAGAACTACGCTAATTCTACCATTTTTAAGTACAATATTGTAGATTTTTTGTCGTTTGTGGTCTTCTATTAAATCTATTTAAAAGATACTTATTTTTAATGTACAACTTGTGTGGTGTCCATCTGTAGTGTTGTCACTGAGTTACTGTACATGTTCACAAATACTTTACACACTGCCTCTGAGAGAAGCCTGTCTGATCGTGCCAAGCTACCAAGGGGGTGAGCAGGGGTTATTTTAGGGGTGTACTCCATTACCCTGACTAGAGGCAAGGGCCCCTATCTGTCACAGGTACCTACTTGTGCCAACTAGAGACCCCCAAATCTAACAACGATGCACAGGGGTTCAGATTGCACGGTCCCCACGAGAGGCACTGGTCTCAGAATTGCTGAGAGGGCAGATCGACCTCAGGGACTCTCAGGAAACCACCTACTGTGTTGCAGAAATCTTCGAAGTCCTCAGGAGCTCAAGAGATGCAAACCAGTCAGGTGCATTAAAGGTGCCTGCTTTGCAGGGGAGTAACTCCTTTAATACAAGGGAGATTCTTCAGTCCTCCAGCGTAGTCTAGATCGTCAAGGTACTTGGTTTCTGCTTGCAGAGTTTAGTTCAGGTATAATCTAAAGTCCTGTAGTCAGGGTTCCTACTTTATACCCAAGGAAGGGGTGGGATAAACTCCGGGGACCCACCTTTGGGAGGGTCAGGACAGAGGGGTGGTTACACCCATGTCCTTTGTCCAGTTTCGCAACAGAGCAGGAGCAAATGGCTCCTTCAACCGGTTTGAACTGGACTATGCACAGGGATACCAAATGTGCCCCCAGTGCAGACTGTCAGGTACTCTCAGAGTGCACCCACCCAGCCCCAATAGACTAAATCCTGTCTGGGAGGTGGTCACACCTCCCTGTGACAGGAAACCTATTGTTAAGCCTTCCCCAGCTCGAGCGTGGCTCAGCAGCAGGAGGGTAGACTTGTGTTTGTCGCTGGCAGCATCCGTTTTGTGATGCCAAGGTCGAGAAAGCTGGTACCGGGTGTACCAGTGTGTCGCATATGTCCCTTTAGGAGGGTGGAATCATACTTTCTCCGCCAGTTACTGTCGGGGAGGTATGATTCCAAGGTGTTTGACACCAAACACAACATGTTTCCAAGCAGCCGTTTTAAAGTTAGCATTTACCGCGAGGTTATAATGCACTGCTCATGCAGGAGCACCCTCTCACATAACACCCAGCACCCTTCCTTCAGGATTGATAAGGCCTGCCATAGGGGTGATTGATAGGTTTATATGTGCAGTGATTTTGAATAGATATAGTGAACCTATATCTAAGTAAGTGGTGCATGCACCACCTTACACAGGCTGCAGTAGCAGACCTGTGGTGTCAGTTTGAATGGTCTCTCAGGGGTGGCATAATACATGCTGCAGCCCCTGGGAGGCCTCTGGTGTACCTATGCCCTGGGTACATATTGTATCATATACTAAGGACTGATAAGGGTACCCCAGTATCCAATCTGGAGTGTACCTAAAGTACATGCAATCAATCTAGAGGAGAAAGCAGCAAGGCTGGGGTCCTGGACAGCAGGATCCCAGCCAGTCTAAGTCAAAAACAGTGAAACATCAGCAAAAAGTAGGGGTAACTATAAGAAGCAGATCCTACTCTCCTACACCTGACACAGGAGTAGGGGAGAGAGTTGGTGAGCCCCTAGGTTCCTTGTTTTTTCCTTTGTTTGGGTTTGCTAAAGGTTCCGGTGCCAGTTGGATGTTGTTTTGACAGTAGGAATCCTTGTTTCCCGGAGTGCCTCTGTATGGGCTACTGCCTTTCCCAACGAGGTAGTCGCGATGGGTGCTATTTCCTTTAGGGGTGTTGTTCCTGCTTGATGATGTAATACTTTTATCCATTGAGCTGGCCCCGGTTTGGGGATCTCTTGCAGATGGTAGGATTGGTACTGTCATATGGATACTTCGTTACATATATTGCGTTAAGTTAGCATGAGTGTATTACATGTTTAAACAGCCATTTTTCCTTCGGCTTCAGTTTTGCACACGACACCTACTTGTTGTTGTCGCTTTTACCCTAGAAGCGGTGAGGTGATTTATTTGAGAATAATATGTTATTACTATGCTATCAGCTTTGCCTGGTACACTTGGTACAACTGTCTGCACACTGAGAGCTGCACACTCTAAGAATAACCTAACACAAGGTTGCTGGGAGGCCTGATCCTCGCACCACATTAGACATAACACAAATAATGTTGATGCCAACATTTTGGGCTCTACGCGGGTTTAAGATAGAGTTACAGGGAATGAACGTAGACACTTGGTGCTGCGCATGAAGAGAGCTGGTAGCTGTTGATGTGATCTACTCCTACTGACATTTAGAGGTATGGGTCCGCCCTGCTAAAGCCCGAATGAGACCTTCTTAGATATAAAATAATATGCTAAATAGGGTGCGCGAAATATAGGTGATATAGATTTCTATATATTTTGCATTGTAACATGCTATCACCTTTTGCTTACTATGGATTAGTGACTATGCTGCTAACTCTGATTTTTATAATCTGCATTTTGGTATTATACAAGATACAGCGTTTGAGAACTTTGCATTGAATAATAAATATTTCAAACTTGCACGTGTGTTCTTTGACTCTCAGTTTTTGGTTTGAAATGATTATATAACGAAAGAGTGTTCATGTGTTCCACGATTCCTGAGGTATTCTAAAGATCATGTTCTGGTTTGTCTAAGACATGGATCATTTCATAATGATCCATGAGACACTGTAGCTAGCTAGGTAAGGGGATTTCTGACACTGAGATGAGTTTTGGATCATCCTAACTCACTGAGGTTCTAGATCTCTATGCACAGTTCTGTGGGAGAACGGAAACCCTGCTACAGTACCCCTTAGTAATATTCGAATATCCCTGGCTGTAGTGGAGATTGGAGACCCTTGATGCCCTTGCTCTTTGAGTTTATTGCTTTGCCAGTGTCTTTCAAAAACATGTATTTGGTGTAAATGTTTGGTTGCTATGTGTAGGAGCTCTCTCCCTTAAGTTTCCCCTCAATAGGGATGAGCTCTTCTGGTTTTCTGTTTTATAAGTCCATCTCCTTAGGGCTGTTTTTTGTGCTTCTTTGTTATTACTAGTGTTTTTACTGCTGTCATTAAAATAAGTACTGCTGTCTCTGCTATCTTTGTTGGTAGCTATGGTTCTTTAGCTGCACTTGTGGTTAGCTATCTTTTTGGGTCTCTTAGGCTTTGTAATGGATCCTCTCACTCTTCCTTATCTCATGCTGGCACTTTATTGCTTCTTTGCTAATTTGTTTGTATGTTGTTTGGTGCCTTCTTAGTTGCCTTGATGCACAGGATATGTTGATCAATTTCCAGCGACAGCCTGTGTCACCTCAGGTTGGGAGCAGCTATGTAAATAAGCTGCTGTGAACTTAGATGTATTTTTCTTGTAGTTGCAATTGTAGTTTGATTCTGGTCCTCCCCCTAAGAGGACTGCTCCTTCCTTTGCAAAGCTCTCCAACCAGGAGCTTGTTGTTGTATCAATGGAGAGAAGCAGGGGAGCTTGGGTCATTCTGGGACTCGTTAGGCACCCAGGAATTAAGGCTGTGGGGTTTCCATTAGGTGAAGGAAAGTGGCTGGAGGCTCTCTTCCTTTACCTTAAACCTGTTGATAATTTTTTTGTGTCTGTATCAGTGTTTTTTTTTTTGGATGCTTGCTTGATTTTTCATGCTTGCTTCTTCATTGACTGCTTGATACAAGCAGCCCCCTCAGCAGACAGTCTTAACGACTGACAAGTATCTCCAATGATTTGCTTGTATGCTGCTCCTTTTCCTAATCCAGCCTTTTGCCTGCTTTGCTACTCCTTTGTAGGTTTTCTTTGCTTCTTCCTCCCCTTTTACTTTATCTGGCTTTTAGCTTTTGCTTACTTGTGTTTCCTTAATGTAATTTGTCTTTTTGTTATCCTGGTCCTGCCCCCAACCCCTGCCTCCCTACCCACCATACCCCCTACTCTGGTGTCAGGTGTTCTAGGAGAAGGTGAGCAAAAGGCAGGTATGGCAGCCTGGGTGGTGTAAGTGGCATAGGTGGTGTGGGCATGTAGCTGTATTATGTTATGACTGCCTTTCGTGCTTTCAGGACTGGGGGCCCCAGGAGAGAACAAGCCACACCAACCTACTGCTGTCGGCTGTGGTTTCTCCCGGGAACCTCGTGCCTTCTAAGCCTTACCTGCTGCACTGTAGGATTTGCTCCCTGCCTCTCACCTTTCACCACTGGTCAGGCAGCTAGGTGCTGGCTGGGGCGCTGACAGGTGTGGCAAGGAGGAAAAAGCGGTGAGCCGATGAGGCCAGTGGCTGGCAATACAAAGCTCTCTCACAAGCTCTCTCGGTGTCCGCCGCTGCTGCCGCAGCCCTCCCGCTGGTCATCTTCTGCCCACCCTACTGCTGGAGCGAGATGCTCAGATGGGTCTCAGTGGTGGCCGGTTGGCCTGGCGGTATGACGGTTTCATGTCTGCTGTGTATGCTGCTGTGGCTCACTTGTGCGACCTGGAAGCGAATGTGCATGCGCTGAAGCACTCTGCACCTCTTTGGAGCAGCTATAGTAACTTAAAAGGTACTTATTGGTCTTCAAGTCATGAGTGATGTCATATGTGAGGTCATAGGCAGTGCATTGTGGGGGCGTAAGTTATAGTTAGCTCAGCTCAGCTAACTATAACTGCTGAATTTCTCTGGTTTTATACGAGTGAAATCTGACCCTAACTATAGTTTCCCTGTTAGAAATGGGGGTCTCTAGTTGCCAATGGCTAGCGCCAATGTCCAAATAGGGACCCTTCTTCCTAGGTCAGGGCAAGTGGGCTACCCCCTATGATAACCCCTGCTTAACCCTGTGGCAACGTAGCATGAGCAGTTAGGCCTATCTCAGAGGCAGTGTGTGAAGCATTTATGACCATGCACAATAAGGCAGTAACAACATCACAAAAGGACACAACTCAAGTAGGTATAGAAAAATAGTATCTTCATCTAAGGATTAACACAAGACTCTCAGAAGCGTTTTAACAAGCCACAATGCACATAAATTAGTATGGACTTAAAAATGCAATAATGTCTTCACTAGAACGTGACACTGCCGTTTGAAGGGGACACAGCACGCAGCTTCTTGAAGAAGCAGAGACGGTGACAGGCGGACTCCCAGCGACCACAGTTCTAGGCTGCAGTGGTCCGCACCATGCACTCACAATGATTCAGGCACTCAGGGACAGGCAGGCTCTCAGCGGCAGCAGCACTCGGTTGCGGCGGCCCAGGCTGGTGGTGGTGATGACTCTTGTCGTGCAGCTCCGTGGTGGGCTCTCAGCAGCAGCAGCTCTCTCTTAGCTACAGCGGCCCACGAGACGATAGCGACAATCTTTGACAATGGTGAACAAGATGCGGGCACATAGCAGTGGCAGCTCTCTCTTAGCTGCGGTTGCCCACAGGACAAATCACGATGATGCAAAGTTGGCAAAGGTGTGGGCACTCAGCAGCAGCAGCTCTGTCTCAGCTGCAGCAGCCCACAGGGCAAATCACGATGATGCAGGGTTGGCAACAGTGTGGGCACTCAGCAGCAGCAGCTCTCTCTTAGCCGCGGTGGCCCACAGGACAAATCACGATGATGCAAAGTTGGCAAAGGTGTGGGCCCTCAGCAGCAGCAGCAGCTCTCTCTTAGCTGTGGCGGCCCACGGGACAAATCTCGATGATGCAAAGTTGGCAAAGGTGCAGGCGCTCAGCGGCAGTAGCTCTCTCTTAGCTGCGGCGGCCCACAGGACAAGTCACGATGATGCACAGCTGACACAAGTGCAAGCACTCAGTGGCAGCAGCTCTCTCTTAGCTGTGGCGGCCTACAGGTCAAATCTCAATGATGCAAAGTTGGCAAAGGTTCGGGCACTCAGCTGCAGCAGCTCGTTCTTAGCTGTGGCGGCCCACAGGACAAAGGATGTTCTTGACCAGGCTGGCACTCAGCGGCTATAGCTCTCTCTTAACTGCGGCGCCCCACACAGGTTCAGAGAAGGTTGCGAAGGTTCAAGTTAAGGCGGGCTCTCAGTGCCGGCAGGTCTCTCTTAGCTGCGGCGGCCCACACAGAGTTAACAAGGGTTACCAGTCCGCGTTCCTCACAGTAGAACTAGAGGCTCCAGATTACTCAACGGAGGCCTCACCTGCAAGTTGAATTCCTTGCACAGGAATTCAGACGACTGACGGGGTGAAGTCTAATGTTCCTGAGACTTCAGGAGGAGGCGCTCTCAATTCAGGCCTGAAGTACCGGGTTTTTAAGAACCCAGCGGTGCCAGGGAGAACACCCAAAGACTTCGAGTCCTTCCTGTTTCAGACTACAGAAACACAGAGTCTTCTTGGTGAGGTCAAAGATCGTATTTATTGGCTGCAGCCAGTAACAGGTATCCTAGAAGTACAATGGCATGTATGTTCTCAGGAGACTGCTCAAAATTACAAAGCCAGGCTTTCCCTTTTATACAAAATAATATGCTTAAGGCAAACATTCCTTATTTTACAGTTGACCATTCACATATTTTCACTACAAAGAAAAAGCAGAGTCATGATGACAAGCCCACATTTTAGTTTGTCCAGTCCATGATCAATTACCCGGCAAGGCCCAGAACTTTCATCAGATATTGACGGACCCCCAATAAAAACGGGTACCTCCTCCTCGTAAAGCAGGTCATAAAGAAGAAACAGGGACAGGTGTGTGTGAGATTAGGCATAGTTTGTGTGCGATGAACGGTTTACAACATGTTTCACCCTGATACTAATCTCCTTCGGCCACAAGGAGAGGAGCTGGCCGAACAGGTTTGGCTTCAGGCAGTGGAGTCAGCTTGCCCAGGTCACAGAGGAGTCAGCAAAGGTGTACGTGTCCTTCAGATTGAATTCGGCCTTGGTTATTTGGCTATGTGAGGGCAACCACAAAATGGCTGCCGTTCACAAAATGGAACCCGAGGGTTCAGGACGAAACTCCGATTTCAGTGTGATTCCGTCATTGTATCATGACGGAAATGCTTGTGCATAGTATTCACTTCATTACCGGTCTGCTGATACCAAAATCGTCATGATACGACGATGTTTATGACACGAGTCCAGAATTTTCAGTACCACAGACCCTCCTTTTGACCTTACATAGGCAATAACCTATACTCACGCTAATCTGAGTCCAGGTCTATATTCATAAAGTCATTGAGATCTTGCTGTAGCATCATCCTATTACTTAGTTCGTTTCTTGATACAGGTTTCCTTACACATGATGTAGCACAGAGGCCACATACTGCATGAGCACACTGTATACACAGACAGAACAGGAAAAGAATGGCTAAGATCATCCCAATGACTATCAGAATCTTCCATCCCCAGGCAGATATCAGTTCCCAGAACCACCCCATCAATGACCAGTCTCCTTCATCCACGTGAATGGATTCAGAGATCTTATGCAGTTTGGAGATGGCCTGGTATACTGTCGGAGCGTTGTCTGGGATGAAAATGCAGCAACTTGATTGGATCACTTTACATACCCCACCTCGGTCTGCAAGTATGACATCTAACGCGACCCTGTTCTGAAGAGTCATAAGGCGATCCGACTGGAGCTCAGCAGTCAAATTACTAAGGGCACCGGCAGTTTCAATTACAGTGGACTCAAACACCCTTGTCAATTGCCTTATGTTCCTGCTGTTCCACCATAGGCCCCCAAAACGTCAGAAAACCCTTTACAAAATCTCAGAATTCTTGCCCTGCAGTGTCTTCTTTACTGATGACACCTCTAACTATCCTTGTCCTGTGGTAATCTGCCGCGGCCGTGTAGGTGGGAGGCAACAGGAACAAGACAAAACATGTGCCCGAGAAGTCAGGGGGCAACCATGTATAGGCCCTATCATGGCAGATGAAATAAGTACCCTTAGCTGCTAAGAACGAAGGGGAATTTCGAGATGCAAAAACATATGTTTCAGTGCAGACGCTCTTCCCCAACTGAGCCCTGGGATTTTTGCCATTACCTTGCAGACATAGGTGACCCTGATGGGGTGCAATCCAAATCGAGGAGGATCTATTTGCTCGCTGGTTCTCACTCAAAGCAACTCCATATTTTGTTATATTCCATTTAACATAAGCTTGCAACTCATCTTTAGGAATTGTTCTGTACGAGTCAATTGTTCTGCTCATATTTGCTATTCCTACTACCAATGCTTTGTTGCTTGAGTTACTTTTCATGGAACGTGGGGAATATGGTTTGATGGCAAATATGAACATCGTCTGAAACGCCCACAAAGAACCATTGTAGCTAAATGGTAGGACCAAGTATGGGATACCTTTATCTGTCGTATGCGGCATAAGACCACACACCCAGCAGTTAGTTGTATTTACTACTAATTGGTGTTGGTGTAAAAGTTTAATGAAAGAGTTATTAATAAACTCTAATCTTCTAGCAGACTCATGCTCAGGCAGAGGGTGAAAAGAGTGTGAGGAAACAGTAGGAGGAGGTATGGGCTGTGTAGTGGGTGCAAATGTCACTTGAAAAGTGAATAAAACATATCCTGTTAAAAACGTCATCACACCAAGCAGCATGAAAATACAAAATATCAAAGATCTTTTCTTCGTCATCAATATACACATTTTGTCTTTAAGGTTCATTCGTTTGGCACGTCTCTCCATCTTAGAAAACTCCATCCTCTCTAATTTGCTGCCCGCGGTGGTAGGGTGTTTCTGCTAAAGAGTGCTTCTGTCAGTCCAGGGCAACTCCCTTAGACCAACCAGAACTGTCGACCTAACCGTCTTCAGCTGCACTCCAAAGACTTGGGCAACAGCGACCCTAGCAGCAGAACCGGATGGCGGTTCGAAAAAACAAAAATGAGCAAGTTTCTTAGACGAGAGAGCTGCACAATCAAAAAGTAAAAAAATAAATATTTTATTTGTCCATAGTCATAGTTCTCGGCCTCAAATTGTAACGGTTTCTTCCAGGTGCTGTGTGGTCTTGGAACAAGAGTTCAGGCTCTGTGGTGTTCAATCGAATTGACAGAGGCACAGCTTCTTGCAAGATGTTGTCGCTTTCCTTTTCAGAAATGGTTCCTTTTACACGTGCATCGCTAAAAGGTAGAAAATGAGGCACAGTCTCAGTTTCAGAGTCAGCGATCCCCTCCTGGACCCGCAGGTCGTACGGAAGAGGCAGTGGGACCCTTTTACAATGGATGCCGTGGATCCAGTGTTTCTTTCCTTCCACTCGAACAGCTGATCTTGTTGAGAGAAGGACTAGATGAGGGCCGGTCCATCGGGGCTGGTCATTCTTTGTTCGCTGAAAGTTTTTAATCAGCAACCAGGATCGAGGATCGATCTGATGTCCTGGAGCTTCAGAGGCCTGAGGCAGAGTGTTGTGGACCTGTTGGTGTAAAACACGCAATTTAGCCGTCAATTCATACAGATAATCAAGCAGTACAGGGTATTCAATCTCGCTAAACCTAGTTGGCCTTGGCACTCCCCATATATTGGCCGGGCGGCCAAACACGATTTCATAAGGACTAAGTCCCACTCTAGAGTGAACAGTCATTCTCGTTGATAAGAGTGCCAAGGGCAGGACGTCAGGCCATTTAAGACCTGTGCTCGCTTGAATCTTGGCCAGTTTCAGTTTTAGCGTGCCATTATAGCACTCTACTAGTCCAGCTGATTGGGGGTGATTTGCAGCGTGGAATTTTTGCTGTATGCCTAGCCCTTCACACACTTTCTTCATCACTCGACCCACAAATTCACTCCCATTATCACTCCAAACCATTCTCGGCATTCCAAATCTGGGGAAGAATTCTTTGACAAGGGCTTTAGCTGTGGATAAGGCAGTATTGTCCTTTAAGGGGTATGCTTCGACCCATCTTGAAAAGGCACAAACAACAACGAGTACGTATTTCAAATTGTTGCACCTTTCCATGTGGATGAAATCTAGCTGCAAAACCTCGAACGGATACGTTGGAGGCGCAAAATGACCAGCTGGAGTTGGGGTTCCCCTACCAGGATTGTATTTCAGACACACCATACAATTCTTGACCACATTCTCTGCACACTTAGGAATTCCAGTATTTTGCCATACTGGAGCTAACAACTTACAAATCCCTTTCACGCTGATATGAGCCATTCCATGAGCCATGGTCACCACTGTAAGCACATACGCATCGGGTAACAACCATCGCTGATGTTCTGACAATTCAACCCAACAACCATTCGCATCCAATTTACCCGTACTTTCTCTCCATTCATTCAACTCCTTCTCTTTGGCTTCAGCTTGAATGGATTTCACGCTCTCAATCGTATCTTCACACATACCAATGTCACCAACCCATCTTGCAGGGCCTTCAACATACATTCGACTCATTACATTCCTTGCAGTTTCTTTCGCAATTTCATCCGCAAACGCATTTCCGCGACCAACATCATCAGTAACCTTTTTGTGCGCACTGCATTTCACAATTGCAACTTGTAATGGCAAGGTCAGCGACTCGAGAAGCTCATTCACCAACTGACCATGCTGGATCTTAGCACCATGCGAAGTCAGGAACCCACGTTCTTTCCACAATCGTCCAAAACTGTGAGCCACACCAAATGCATACTGGCTGTCCGTGTACACATTCACTCGTTTCCCTTTCGCCAACATACACGCTCTTGTAAGTGCAATCAACTCTGCTGCTTGCGCTGAACTGTGTGGGATACGTGCAGCTTCAACAATCGTATGCAAAGTCGTCACAGCATATGCTGCAGTCGTATCACCATTCGGCAACTTGAAACACGAACCATCAACCCACAAAATACCATCACATTCTGGAAGAGGGGTGTCCCTAAGATCTATTCTCCCTTTCGTTTCTTCTTCTGTCCTAAGACAGCAATCATGCTCTTCGGCCTCATCTGTTTCTACCTAAATTGGCAATAACGTGGCTGGATTCAGCGCTGTGCACCTCTTGATGTGCACATGACTCGCTAACAGTGTCAGCTCATAACCTGACAATCGAGCACTAGTTAGGTGCTGTGTCTTTGTTCTGTTTAACAAAATATCTACTGCATGCGGAAACATTACAATTAACATGTTATTCATCACTAACCCAGCAGACTGTTGGATAGAAACAGCTGCTGCCGCAGTGGCTCTCAAGCAACTCGGCAACACCTTAGGCACCGGGTCTAAAGTCGCCGAAAAATACGCGCATGGACGTTGCTTGTCTACAAAAGACTGTGTCAATACTGACAATGCACAACCTTCTTTCTCATGGACATACAATGTAAAGGGCTTACTGTAGTCGGGGGTACCCAACACAGGAGCCGAACACAATGCACCACGCAATTTGGAAAAACTTTTCTGACACTCTTCAGACCATGGAATGGGATTCGGTGTATCTTTACAAGTTAATGCCACCAAAGGTTTGGCCAATAAGGAAAAATTCGGTATCCATTGTCTGCAATATGATGTAATGCCCAAGAAAGCACGCACTTCTCTCTGTGTCCTTGGGACACTCAATTTTGCAATTGCCTGAATTCTTTCTGGGGTCAGTTTCCTTCCCTCCTTCGATAAGAGATGACCTAAGTAGGTCACTTCTTGTCGACAATATTGCAATTTTGAAAGAGAGACTTTGTGGTGCAGATCACACAAATGACGCAACAACGACAATGTGGCTTCTTTACAAATCTCCTCAGTATCTGCAGCGATTAGCAAATCATCGACGTACTGAATAAGGGTAGCGCCGTCAGGTAAAACAATCCTATCAAGCTGTGTTTTTAAAGCTTGACTGTATATTGATGGACTTTCACAGTAGCCCTGAGGAGCGCGTTTGAAGCGGAAACTTCGGCCTCCTAAACTAAAGCCAAAAATATCCCTGCTCTCCTCGGCAATCGGGATGCTGAAGAAAGCATTCTTCAAGTCAATCACTGAGAACCAAGTGGCTAAAGCTGGAATCATAGTCAATAGGGCAGTGATATCAGGGACAACTGGAAACTATGGCACAACTATTTTATTGACCTCTCTAAGATCAATCACAAACCTGTAAACAGGTGGCTGGGAAGGGTCAGTACGTTTCAAAACCGGCAGAACAGGACTATTACAAACGTTGCCTCTTGTCTCTTCAATTACATCTTTCTCAATCAGATCCTAAATGATCGCTAACAACGCCTTTCCACCTTCGCTAGAGATCTTGTATTGAGGAATACGCGGCATACTCACGTTGGCTTTCAATGTCACAACATATGGCGCTATTTCCAAGAGACCCACATCATTAGGACCAGTAGCCCAAAGAATGTCCGGAAGAGAAGACAATTCTGTCGGAAGTTTATCCTTCGACAAATACATCGGAGAAACCACTTTCTTACCCAGTGTAAGTTGTACTCCCGAAGGAGAACAGTACAAAATTGCATATAATCTTTTCAGCAGATCGAATCCCAACAGTTTTTCACCACAACCTGTTGTAAGAATAAGGGGTGCTTCGAATTCGCAAGGTCCAACAGAAAGGGACATAGGACTAGAAATCGGGTTCCTAACCGGGGCGCCAAAAAAACCTACTGAAACGTTCATTTCGCCAGACAAAGGTGCGCCAGGGAGTTTTGAATGCATAATAGAACTCTTTGTAGCACCAGTATCCAACAGAAAAGGCTCTGACACACCTGATGTAATCACCTCATCATAAGGTCCACTCTGATCTACTGGAACTGAAACAACTCCCTCTCTATGTCCATGGCTGTCCTAGCAATCATCACCTTCCATATTCTCATTTTCTGCATAGTAGTCATCAGCGTAGTACTGAGCCGTCCTGGCAAACGCGTTATTCTGCTGGTCGAAACTATTCATCGAATTCTGAGGCGGGAAGGAACGAGCGTTCTGGGGGAAATTTCCACGTCCCCTACCTCTAGGAGCTTGTTGAACACCTCGACCTCGTACGCTGTAACAAAACCGGACAACTACTCTTGAAATGACCCTCTTCTTTGCAATACGCACACTGATTGGGTCCATACGGTAAAAGTTGTTGAGAAGACTTGTTTCTTTGCGAGTTTCTCGAATATTGCTGAGGTTGCTGATAATCGTTCTTATTATTAGTACGTGGTGGATAAGCTTGCTGTAAAAGAACTTTAGTCTTTAATTCGTTAGTCTTTTTATCCGCTTTCTCTAACTCATCTTTGCGCCTATTTTCATAGTACTGGGCCGTAGCTAAAATCTGTGCTGACGTGGAAACAGCCCAAGCACTCTCTGAATCCTTCAACTTATTACACAGTTCAGGGAGCAAATTATGTACAAATTTGTCAACAAACAATCTCTGGCCACCCTCGGTAGCCATATCCTGACCACTATGATCTACGAAAGTTTCTTCAAACCGTGTGAAAAAGTCAGACACAGTCTCATCTTTCTTCTGTTTGCACGCAGACAACTTGTCCCAATTAACACGCAATTCGGGCATTAAAGTCTTCATATACGTAATAATCTTATCAGGGAGTTCAGTAATCAGATCCTCAGGCTTAGCACCGCCTACTTGTCTATTATCGGCGTCTCTAAGATTAACCCATGTATCACCCAATTCAACCACATGATCTGTATGAGGAATCTTACTCCAAATAGGTTGCGGAACAACATTACCGAACAACATGTCAATGTCCGCTAAATTCATAATACACGAACCCACAGTCTGAGTCAGTTCTTTATAGTACCCTGCTGGATTTTTTGCGTGGATCAGGTAAAGACTGCTTGATAGCTAAAACTTCAGCGCGCTTCCATGGGACATGCACCCAGACACGCTGAAAATGAGCCGGTACAAGTGGCGGATTATTACCCGTACCATCAGCCACTTCCTCTTTCCACACAGGGGGAACTTCTCTCATTGGATATTGCCTTGCCTTCTTCTCAACAGAAAAATCGGGCTCGAACAACGACTGAGAAATACTCTCACTCCTAAACGATAATAATGTCGCAACTGCTTTCTTAACATCAGAACCTACAATTGTGCCTTTTGCAAACTCGAACCGTACACGATACAACTCAGACATATTGCGTTCCGAATTTTCTTCCTCCAATTCCTCGCAAAGGAAAACACACATTTTCTCAAAAACGTATCTCTGTTTCGATGCTTCCCACTGACGGAAGACATCCATAATAGAATCTAGCTCATATCGCACCAGGTCTGTAACCCATTTATGCGCTAAACGATCCAATATCTCCTTCTCTCTAGAATCAGGCAATTGACTGCATAACTGTCTACGCTCTGTAGCAGGGGACATACCCAATTGTCCCAACCAAGGAGAAAAGAAACCAGAAAAGGCAGCAGTCATTCGCTGTCTGGTAGAAGGAGAAGAAAGAATAA
Organism: Lissotriton vulgaris; assembly: GCF_964263255.1. Taxonomy (NCBI): domain Eukaryota; kingdom Metazoa; phylum Chordata; class Amphibia; order Caudata; family Salamandridae; genus Lissotriton; species Lissotriton vulgaris. The sequence goes on along the minus strand of NC_141694.1, from coordinate 1,078,953,817 downwards.
GGGAAGACAGAGAAGAATCCAGAGTCGGAGCATTAAGAACAGACGTAGAAGTAGTAGGCAAAGGCAAAGTTGGCGGCCCCTGAGGAGGCTGCGCCAAAGCAACAGTAGCCAACGGAAGAGGAACTGGCTGTGGAGGAACCACAGGTGGCACAACATTCGGAAGTTGTACGGCCACGACTGGTGGCGGAGGTGCCGTAGCATTTTGTGCATAAGGGGGTGGCGAGCTCAACAAGTGTGACATTAAAGGATTTTTTTCAAGTTCTTTCGCTGCATCTGGCTGAAGAGGCGGCAAAACTGGATAACATTTATCAATCGCCATTTTACGTTGCCTGTGCAACTGCTCACTTGCCTGTTCTTCTTCATTATCCTTAAATTGGGTAGCAGCTTGCATTATCGAGATACCCCTTTCTCTCTTATTTTTCTTTGCTAACTTAATTTCTTTCTGTTTGGCTTCCTTACGCCATAAGCGGAAAGAGTCAAACATTGCCGGCCGGGCTTTCTTCTTAAAAAGTTTAACCTCTAAATTATCCAAAATCTCTGTGTCAAAGCTACCATATTGGGGCCATTTTAAAACACCATCCTTTCTGGTGTATCGGATCCATACTTCGTTATATGCGATAGGGCCTACGCCATGTTTCACATATAATTCATAGGTCGGAGTTCCAATCGGAGGAACCGGACACGAGTCCTCCAACCGGGAATCCCTATTACAACCAAGACAAAACTAATTTCCAAGTCTGCTAAAACCAGGCATCTTCGCTCTCTAGTCTAGCTTCAAACTTCAAAGGATTATTGAATACGATAGTCTCGTGAATACACGAGTCCTTCGGCTTTGGCGCTTGCAAGTTCCAAATCAAAGCGATCCCAAGGGGATACCAAACTAAGAACCAAACTTAGGACTGGGAGACGCTCCACTTATACTTAACTGAGGTATCGATGACGTCACCAGAAGACTCGTCTATCGTTTTGCTCTACCAATCATCAAGGGTCCAAAACAGGGCGATAGTCAGGGCAGCAGTCCTTCGTAGCCGTTGGGACGCGGGGAACCACGCAGCAAAGACTTTCGGACCACGTCGACATGCAGGGGTCGATGAAGTGGCGGCCTTCCTCCAGAATTTTCACACGAAGCTCCTCACGAACCTCTGGCTTGGACCGGTACCACTGATGGGCACCAACTGAAGTACCAGGTTTTTAAGAACCCAGCGGTGCCAGGGAGAACACCCAAAGACTTCGAGTCCTTCCTGTTTCAGACTACAGAAACACAGAGTCTTCTTGGTGAAGTCAAAGATCGTATTTATTGGCTGCAGCCAGTAACAGGTATCCTAGAAGTACAACGGCATGTATGTTCTCAGGAGACTGCTCAAAATTACAAAGCCAGACTTTCCCTTTTATACAAAATAATATGCTTAAGGAAAACATTCCTTATTTTACAGTTGACCATTCACATATTTTCACTACAAAGAAAAAGCAGAGTCATGATGACAAGCCCACATTTTAGTTTGTACAGTCCATGATCAATTACCCGGCAAGGCCCAGAACTTTCATCAGATATTGACGGACCCCCAATAAAAACGGGTACCTCCTCCTCGTAAAGCAGGTCATAAAGAAGAAACAGGGACAGGTGTGTGTGAGATTAGGCATAGTTTGTGTGCGATGAACGGTTTACGACATGTTGCGCCCTGATACTAATCTCCTTCGGCCACAAGGAGAGGAGCTGGCCGAACAGGTTTGGCTTCAGGCAGTGGAGTCAGCTTGCCCAGGTCACAGAGGAGTCAGCAAAGGTGTATGTGTCCTTCAGATCGAATTCGGCCTTAGTTATTTGGCTATGTGAGGGCAACCACAAAATGGCTGCCGTTCACAAAATGGAACCCGAGGGTTCAGGTCGAAAACTCAGATTTCAGGGTGATTCCGTCATTGTATCATGACGGAAATGCTTGTGCATAGTATTCACTTCATTACCGGTCTGCTGATACCAAAATCGTCATGATACGACAATGCTTATGACACGAGTCCAGAATTTTCAGTACCACAGGCCCTCAGGTAGTTTCTTCAGCAAGCTTGGTAAAAGTTTCAAAGTCCTTTCCTCTGTTCTCTCGGACACAGTTTCGTCTTGACATCCAGAAGGAACACACTTGAAAAAGGTTTCAGCGCAGCGTTTTATACATAAAAAGTATTTGTTCTCTAAAGTCACAAATCACTGAATCCAGCCAGTTCGGTGGGGTCGGGGAGCACTTGGTTTACGAGGCGACATCCTGCCCTTTGAGAATCAGAGGCTCTCCTATCAGACGCCCAGTGGGAGGTGGAGCCATCATTCACCTTGCCAGGCACGGCCCTGCTCAGATCAAAGAGTCAACCCTCCCCATGTTTGGAATGCCGATCTCTCTCTCCAGCCAGGTCTGACCCAGCTGGCCCTGCTGCTCCAAAACCAGACGGCCAATTCACATACTAGCAAAGCCTACAGGAAAGCTTAGGCAAGAAAATACGTTGTTTCTAGAAGAGGTATTTTCGAACACAGGATATACAAATGATCCTTACTAAAAGATGTACCGCAATGACCTGAGCTTAAACATATCAAATTCGAATTTCCTATCAGGTTCCGGGGGGCAGGTAGGATTATGGAATGTAATGCTTAGCCTGCCCATTCTGGCCTATGGGAGTGTATAACCTCACAATAGTAAACAGTTAAATGGAGGGTAACTCGCTATTAGAACATTCTACACAGACGTATGCTTGTTCTTCCTGTCACAGACAATGCACCCTGCCATAGGGGTGCCTTACATGGTGCGAAGGGAAGGTGCAGGGACTGGGAAGTGGGTGCACTTCACAGTAACAAAGGCAGTTCTGGACTGCCGGTAGACTCTGTAATGGCAGGTCTGAAACATACTTTAAAAGCTGCTTCTGTGAGTAGCCCAAATCAGCGCTGCAGGCTCACCAGCTGTATTGGGTCTACCAGCCCTGGGCACACACAATGCACCCTTACTAGGGACTGAGAGGTAAACCAAATGAGCCAATTATCAGTATCCCAATTCATACAGTCATCTTTACACAGGGAGCATTCGCGCTGTGGCACTGATTAGCAGTGGCACAGCGCCCAGAGCATCTAAATTCAACCAACATAAAAGATAGGAAGCAAAAAGGGGAAGGGAGACCCGCGCCAATGATGCCAGGTCTAACAGTCCCTGTAAACTTTGTTTTTTTCAGTGAATTTCTGCAGTTTTTTAAATGCTAATTCCTAACTATAACATCCCTGTAACCATGGATCTGTGAAAGAAGCAGGGAAACAGAAGCTGCTCTGCTTTCAGCAAGCAAGAGCATTTTGTGCTCTCGCTTGCCGTAAGCAGAGCTTAGTTTGTTGAGGCATGGCAGGAGCAGTGCTCCTACCATGCCTTAGCAAACTGCACTGTAACGGGAGTGGGCACCCTGGGACATTGCTGGAGCCAACCCTGATTATAATGTATATATTTACTAAAAAAAATCAAAGGTAAAGTAACGTTATAGATAGGTGAATGGGGCAGTGTCAACATTAATGTTTTTAACTGAAAAAAGTACAGAAATGTACTGGTTATATTTAGCAGGGGAGAGAGAATTAATTATTTATATATACAATTCACAAGTGAGAATGCAAATCTTCCTCCATGTTCAAACCTTCTGGGATTTACTGTTCAATCTAATTATATATGAAGATTCTAATCCCCTCAAATGCTTTTCCCGGTTTCCACCTCTCACATTGGGTTTTATTGCATCGATCACAAAATACACTAGCCCTTCTGAGATTTTTTGGTGGTGTTGTTCGAAATGTCGTGCCACCGGATAGGTTTTATCACCATTTTTGATGGCTCTTAAGTGCTGCAACACACGTTTATGCACAGGTAGGATAGTGCTGCCCACGTACCTCAGGCCACATGGGCACTGAAGCACGTACACAGCAATATCCGTTTTGCATGTATAGTGACCTTTGATTTTGATTAGCCTATTGGAAAAACCTGATGTGTACATGGTGGTGTTAATCCCATACACACAAGCTTTGCACTTAGTGCATTTCACAAACCCTTCTCTCTTTACTAACCACATTGAGGCAGGGGCCCTTTTGGTTGAGGGGTTTGTATCACATTGCTGACCACATTTGCTTGAAGTATCTGGCTCGCCTGAATGTTATTTGCAGCCTTTTTTTAACAATTTTTCCAAAAAACGGATCATTACATATCAGATGCCAATGTTTGGACAATATGTTCCTTACTTTTTTGTGCTGTGTATTATATGATGTTACCATCCTGCACTGGTTTTTATTTATATACTCTTTTCTCTCTCTGGTGTTACTTTTATTGAAGAGAATATCTTCCCTTGTCCTTTTCCTTGCTTTGAAGATAGCTGATTTTATGCATTCTTCAGGGTAGCCTCTAGATTTAAAACGTGACTCTACTACTTGAAGCGTCCATATATATATATATATGTGTGTGTGTGTGTAATTATCTTAACAATACTTACCATGAGTGGTAAAGCTGTGTGGGTGCTTGCCCCAGTTTTTCTTTTTTTCCCCCTAAAACTGGGACACTGCTAACCACTGCCTAGTGTATGTGTTCTGACCCCTAAAACAAAGTCAAAATTGTCTTAACACCCCATTTGACATATTAAATGTTACTATAACACTGATGTAAATGGTGTAAAAATAGAATATGTGGCTTGTTAAATTTAATAAAGAAGAAGGTGGGTTGGAAGCGCACTCCCTACTTTAGCTAATCTGAATGAATCAAACACATTTTTGGACTTCTATTTGCAAAAGTTTGTGCAACACTGGAGAGCGTATCTTAAGGACACAACTAATTTTTTACAAAAATTATCTACAATCACCGTTGAAGCAGACACTGCTGTGTATTTATGTACTATAGACGTAACCGCACTCTATACGTCAATTCCCCACACTGCAGGTCTCGAAGCAGTGGAGTGGGCATTACTGCAAACAACTGACATTACCATGGAAAAAGTGTTCCTGTTGCAATTGTTAACATTTTGTTTGCATAACAGCTACTTCGAATGGCAGCAACATTTCTATACACAGCTTACTGGAACCTCCATGGGTTTTTCCGGGGCTACGGCGTATGCCAATATTTATATGGCACAGTATGAATCAGACCATATAATTTCGAATCAAGAGTGGTGGAACAACATTCTTATGTACTGTCGTTTTATTGACGCATATTCCTGATCTGGAAGGCATCCAAACAGTCATTAGTGGCAATGATTAATCAATTGAATAATTTAAATCCACACATACGGTTGACATTCAATATTGATCAGGATACCATACATTAAGTGGATGTACAGATAAGGAAATCGCCAAATAATCAATTCAGCACCTCTGTTTACACTAAACCTACTGATAGGAACAGCACTTTGCAGTTCTCGAGTTCCATCCTAAAGGACTTATACACAATTTACCGTATTCTCAGTTCATAAGGGTGCGGCGAATATGTTCTGATCCTCATGAGAGTGATATTAAATTGGATCAACAGGTTCAGAAATTTCAAACAAGAGGTTATCCAACCCAGATCATTGAGCAATGTAAGAAAAAGGCATTAGAAAAAACACGTCACCAATTGCTGCAGAAAAAAACAGTGGAGTCTAAAAATCGCATAGTTTTTGTATCCAGATATTCAACGGTCTCACATGCAGTCAAAAGTATTATCTCTAAACGATGGGACTTATTACAGCATGAACATGACTTTAAAGGGATTTTCATTGAGAGGCCTCTCTTTGCATACACAAAGGGGAGAAACTTGCGTACACTGTTGTCTAGGACACAACAGATTGACACACAACAGGAATTTGCACGCGCTAAGCGATGTAACAATTGCATTCATTGTAATACCGTTACAATTGGAGACACCTTGACACATCCATTATCAGGTCAGAAGATAAAACTTAAACACACTAGTGATTGTAATTCTGTTAACATCATCTACTGCATAGAATGCCCTTGCGGCAAATCTTATGTCGGAAAAACATCCAGGAAACTGAGAGTTAGAATTACTGAGCATAAGAGCAGGATCCGTACTAGGACGTCAACGTCTAGTTTAGCTGTTCACTGGGAAGAGGCAAAACATTCTATTTCTCAACTGAGGGTTCAAGTTATTGAACAGATCAATAGCAGACCAGGCATGAACGTAGACAGGCTATTGTTACAACGTGAATTACATTGGATTCAACTTTTGGGTACCATGCAACCGACTGGTCTTAATAACCGTTTTGATATGAGTTGTTTCCTATAAATGACACCAGATTAACCATAATAATCTTGTGTTGTTCACATTTCAGTTAGCAATATGATGTGATCATCAGGTGCACCTTACATTTTGTTAATACTGTTAGAGAACCATTAATTGACAGTAATTCATGTATGGGTACACACCTCTGTTTTTGATCATGGAGTTGTTAATCTTAGGTGAGCATGTCAACATGCACAGTGATGATTATTCTGTAGATTGTCGATACTATTGTATTATTTTGAATGCTCAGCATAAGTGGTTTGGGATTCCTATGTTTATATGATATAGACAATGTCATCGACATTTTCTTCGTTTTGCTACACAACGAGCACTTTTTTGTGTTTATTTATATGTATCATTATTGTTTTAACTGGGAATGTATTGGTTTATCTGTTTATTATTTTTTCTGTCTTTCAACACTACCATATACTAATATAACCTGGGGCTAAAGGGTAATAGACAGTTAATGGTGTCTTCAGCAGTAGTGGCTCGGTGTTAGCATCAATCAAGTAACATTTGTCTTGGCATTCCTATTGTAACATTACACCTGAGTGACGACTTAATTGAATTGTGATTATAGTGATATTCCCTTGGTGGCCCACTCGAGTGGGGATCTTATTATTTATTCGTTTTTCGTTTTCAGAAAGAAGCATTATTTCCTATTACTTATCGTTCCATAGTCTGTCGATAAACATGTATATTTCATCAATTTCAGTAGTCAGCATTTGCGGTTGCGTTTCATCCACTATCAGGACCAGCAGGAAATAGCATTGAAACTACCCTGCTCTAAGATGGCGGGACGTTAGAGATTTTACACACTTAATCAGTCCAGTTTCCATGTCGATGCTCGTGGTTTCATTTGAAGCCAGGGGCGAGTGACTCCCGGGTACACCTTGTTGTACTCAGGAAGTAGCGGAGATTAGTGTGAGAGACGAATCTTGTGGAACGAAGGTGGGTGAGGCATAGCGTTTTACGAGTAACGTTTTAGCGTGTACCTGAGATTCTTGGCACGAAATTCCAATAGCTTTTTCCTACCTTTTCAGAGCTAACTGAACCGGCCTTAGGCACAGCGCAGCACTGTACACTCGCAAACAGTGGGGTTAGCAGTTTGGCGTAAACCGCGCCGGTAAGTGTATTTGACCGTTCAATTGAATCATGGTTGTTTCACTTTTTTGTTTTGAGATGTGGTCTCAGTAGCAACAATATGAGATAGTTCATGGAGGATTTTATTTATCTTTTGGCAGCTGTTTAGTTTTATCAGCCCCGAAGATTCCATTTTGACCAGGCGGTACACATAGATTACTGTACAGGAAACTAGCTGTCTCTGACCATCAGGTAGGGAACAAAGCTGGCGTTTTTGCAATTATTTTTTATTAGTCAAGAAATCAGCTCGTGTTTTGATCACTAAGCCCCATATCTGTTATTGGTTGTAGTTGGTGACTAGCAGTATTCAGCCAGGTACTTACATTTTGATATTTTTTCCCACTCTTTTGTGATCTTTTTATTTTGCTTTGAACTTCTTCGCCATTGTACAGTTTCTTTTTTTGTTTGGTAGTAGTCATTTGAGGTGTATGCTTTCCAATTCACTTCACTGGCATCTCAGAACTTACGTCTTATAGCTCGTGGTGTATCTCTCTGTATCTTTCATTTTTTTCTTTCACCTAAATAACTTCACATTTAGAATTGTTTTCTCACACTTCATTAACAACACCTTAAAATCTCCATATGGAATACTTTGTATATGCCAACACATCACTTGTGACTTTTCAGTATGTCTAGACCCGCACATGGTGTCATTCGAGTTCGAATGAACTAAGCATTTGTTAAACATGAATAATGTTATTGGTGACCTTGAATAGTCGTTTTTTGCTTTTACAGATTGCCCCTGAGGAAGGGACATCATCGTCCCGAAATGCATCGGGCACTCCCAAAAAAAAATGTTATGTTATATATTTCTATGAAGAGAAAATTGTATGATATTATACTACAATGTTAAGTTTTCATCAATGAATGTATAATTTTTAATTGAACCAGAGATACATGGTTACTATGAAGGAGTTTATTAATTTGCTCTAAACTTATGAAGATAAATAAAAGAGCATACATAAGCATATTTATTATCTTGTGTGATATCATTGGATTGAATCATTGCACTTGTATAGTTTATTGTATGATTTTGAATATTTAAGCACAGAGTCCCCAAGGACTGTACAAGCACAGTGCGCACGTGCCCTGCCAAGCTTGGCGGTACTTTTGATTTCTTGTAAAATTTAATGTCACATTTCGACATATGTACTATATTGTGCTATCCACTTTGTGAACCTGAAAACATACCACGTGCCTCCACTGAGACACTATTGCCTGCAGCCTGCGATTTCTCATGGTTACAGGCTTAAAAACCAGCTTCTAAACACTGAATAAGTCACTCCTAAATTTTCCCTTTTGACCTTAAGGTAGGGTGCATACAGCCTGGAAGTCAGATTTTCATAAATAAAGTTAGTGTGCACTTATTGTGGAAATCAGCAAAAACTGTTTTCACTGTATTAGGTTTAGCTGTTCCCATAGGAAAAACCAGGGAAGCAGAAGAAATCCCTATTTCTGCATTATCCAGTAGGAAACACTACAGATAAAGTTCAAGACGTTTCTCTAGCAGTTTTTTTCTATAAGCCAATTTTATTGATTTTAAAAAACATAGAAAAACAAAGCAGCCAGAGCACAGAAATCACAGATATAAGTTCATTCACATCATCGTTGAACCCCTCATTCACGATCCCCTTAAAAATAAACCCTAGCAAATACTGGAATCCGGTTAATCAGGACCCTCCACAGCCCCTAGCCACTTCCCTTACACTCTGCGGTATTTCTTAGCACACCCCTTCGCTGTATACATGGCTTTCTTTTCTAGCTGTTTTTAAAAATCTAATTATTTGGCAGTCAGGCTCTTTCTAACTAGATAAGAAATATAACTTTCAGAAAAGTTATATTTACCTGCCCAAGACACTGGAGGCTAATTAGTCTTAGTTCGCAGCTGCTGCCCTGCCCGTAAGAAGGTTTGAAATTACTTTCAGGAGCCCCACAATAAAACACTTTGATTGACATGTTAACCTGAATGAACAGGGAATACCCTTCCAGGCTCATCTGATAATTCAGGGTGGGGGCTGCTGCCGCTCCTATAGACACAACAGTGTCAACTCCTGCAAGACAGGACAGCCAGAGACACATGTAAAACGTTTGCACTTTTGAAAGGGAGAAACAGGTTCAAATAACAATTCTTGTGTATCCTGTCTTCTTACTAAAGGATAATGCTTTGTCTTACTAGACTGCTATCTCATTGTGTGTTGTGGGTCCAGGGCCTTCTTGAAATTGGATTTGAGTGTAAGGTGAGTGAGGACTGTAGTAATCTCCATAGTTCACTCCTCTACAAAACCCAGCTCTTAGAGCCCAACTTTAGTGTGGCTGATGACTTTAACCTTCTTGGATTTGTCCTAACACATTGCATTTTGGAACTGCTTTTAGTAAAGCAAATAGAAAAAACCATAAAGGCAGGTAGTACAGGGCCTGGGAACATTTACTCAATTGGTCAGAGAGGGACTATGAGTGTCTGAGGTTATCCCCAAACCATAGGTCAGTAAAACCTATCAAGCTCGAACCTTTCACCGCATTTGTGAGAACGCTGCTATACTTGCGAAAGGATATTCCTGAACCTGCAGCTGTTGCATCTGTAACTTGTGAAAAGGACCTGAAGAGGTTGGACCCCCTTCAACGTGAAGTCGAAGGACAGAGAGATATCCTAGCATTGTAAGGCTGATCCCCAAGATGGCTCCAGGAACAAAAGAAAAAAAGTAAAGAGAACATTCCTGTGATTAATCTGAGTGGACCAGTGGTAGCTGGGTACTGACTGGACTTTGTTGTTGGATTCTGCCTAACACTCGTAAAGTTTCTAGGTGTCTTCCTCATATGTCATGGGGTCCTTAGAAGTATGCTCCTGTAGTTGTTTGGGCACCGGAAGAAAGTTTGGAAAGTTTCATACACATTTCCTCCAGAGCTTTGTGTGCTCACCAGAAAAATTATTTAACCATCAGATCAACAGCATCATATTGAATTTCAGCTTTGTGCCATGAGGAGATCTCCACACCACCCAAAAAGGGTTCTGAGTTTGGACTTTTTAGCGAGAAACCTCAAAAGCTCCAAAGCACCAGCAGGAGTAGCCTGCTTCAGGTATCTGGCTTTGGTTCCACGATGGCTGCTACAGCTTCATCATTATCCCACTGAAGAGGATTTTTCCTTCTCAAAAAGTGACAAAGTCTAATTCTGAGGTGGGACTTAGAGGAAATTTCAACATTTCTCTTTAGGAAAGTGACAAAGTCTTTTTCTGAAGTGGGACTTAGAAACATTTCTGAGCTTTTTGGCTTCCAAACTCTTATCAGGACCAATCCACATGGTGTATTTGAGCGGGGCTCGATCACAGTCAGCCTGAAATTGCACTTTGGTCCCAATATATGAGTTATATTGAGCGCTATATTTTTCTTGGCACATTTTCACTTTAATTCTTTAAAAATTCACATCTCCATTTCTTCTAGTTGTATTTTTGTTGTTTTGGTCATATTTTACTCTTTATTTGTAGATTGGTGTTGGACTTGGCCCTTTTTGCAGGGTCATCCCTGAACTTTTTGTCTTCCTCCTATAATCTCTCTGACCTGTTTTTGTTGGTATAACGACTCTGGGCACTTTACCACTGCTGATCAGTGCTAAAGTGCATATGCTCTCCTTACTGTAAAATTGCTATATGTGATTGGTTTCCATGATTGGCTTATTTGGTTTACTGTCAGACCCCAGTAAAGTGCACCAGGAGTGCCATGGCTTGTAAATCCAAATGCTGCTAGTGGGACTGCAGCACTGGTTGTGCCATCCACAGAAGCAGCCTTGTAAAAGGTGTCTAGAGTCTGCCATTGCAGAACCTGCATGCAGTCTGGTACTGTCATGCTGGCAGGTTTTTCACTATTGGAAGGCTACCTGTTCTCATAGGCCAGAATGGGCTGCTGGAATTGTTACACTCTATAATCCCAGCAGGCTCAGGGTGTAGAGTACTTCTTATTTTCCCTATAGGCCCTGCGCATTGGAATAACATAAACAGCAGTGTAGACGTAGGACTGTGGTCTTCTAGGTCTCTACTGACTATGTTAGACTTAATTTAGGTTTGCGCCAGCTAGCTCAGAGTTCACTGGAAACTTTCTTGACTGAATAGGAAGTGATCAGCTTCCCTGGCTCAGACAAGAAGGGATTCAGCTTCCGACAACCGCATAAACATGACAACTTTGCTCCCCAGAATAAGAGTCAATCTCTAGAGTCGTGTGAAACAATAGACAGCTATTTCACTCAGTCAGTTGTGCAGATTTAATTTCACCAGGGTGCAGAGAATAGAGAGACGGGCGTTTTCAATAAAAGATATTATTTATTGAGCAGTCTTCCTTCTCATGCAAGAGAAATGAATTGCCACAATTGCAAGACTTGTTATAATGAAAAGTGCGTACAGTAAAAGGAGTATTACGAAATAATACTGTAAAAGCATTGATATGGTTTCTTAGCCATAAGTTAGTTAAAATGAATAAAATATATACATTCATATATACATTGCTAACGACCTCAACTGGTGCTTCTAACTACGCCTACCCCGGTGTACCTGACCTAAGCCTAATACGTGGGAGGGAGTAAGTAAGTAGCAGTTTAAGTTAAGTTGGTTTTGCCAAGAGTTTGATTCAAGAATTCTCTCCAAGGGTTTAGTCAGCACCGTACCTCTGGAATAGAATGTAGGAGGTCTGGTATCTCCCTCTCAGGACCCGATATCCCAGTTACCCGCAAGGGTAGGCTGGAAACGCCGGAGCTGGATTTTCTCGGCAGGAGAAAAGACAGCGTCTTTCTCAGCGCGTCAAAGAGGAGGGGCAGCGTCCGTGGGCTTCTCGCATCTGCTGGGCTCTCTGCAAGGGGACAGCTGTTCTGCTCCAGTATTCACCACCACCGTGTGTTTGCTTAAGGCAACGTTGGTATATTTATACCTGAAAGGTGCCGAGTTTGACATACGTTTTTGGACATAAGACGTCAATAAAGATGTCACTAAGAACTGGTCGTTCTTACAGTGCTCGCAGGAGTTCTATTACTAATCAAAACAAAGCAAGCAGGGCTTTCCCAGGTTGCTGGGGGTTTGGTATGTCGAAAGAACTCAGTGTGCTATCTAGGAATCTAAGGAAGTGGCTTCTGCTGTGTCATGGACTGCAGAGGCGAGTTACTGAAATATGGCTCTGATTATTATGCCATTATAGGGATATGTATTGATTATAGCCGTATAGGGGCATAAGGTCACACTATTGATCGGGTTCCTAGATAAAACACATCAAGGGAACATGGTAGAAAGTCAAGTTTGGTATGCCTGAACTCAGCATAATAAAATACATCTTTTAGTAAAGTTTATTTTAATATCCTGTGTTTGCAAACACCACTTTTAGAAAGCTGGTGTTTGCTTGCCTAACCATTTCAGCCCGCCTCCTCTCTTATGTGTATCTGCTGTCTGGTTTGTGTGAGTGACAGGGCTGGGGAATTCCAGGAGACAGTCTGGGATACCAGGTGGTGAATAGAGAGATTACACCATGATGGGTGGGAGGACTGCCCCTTGACTCTGAATAGGGCTGTGCTCTGCCACCTCAATGCTGGCTCCATCCCCTGGGGAGAGTCTGATGTCTCTGCCCTGCACACTGAAAGAAAAGCCAGAGTCTCCAAAACAAAGTGCTCAGGCACTGGACTGGATTAGGCAAAGGCCCCCCTAGCCTGAAAGAACAAAAGATTTACAGTATAAAGACAGGAGCCCTGCTCCTAAGAAATCAGATCCTGTTTATGCCAAGAAGAACCTCTGCCCGACGAGAAGGACCTGGAAAAGCTGCATGGAGGAGTACTGTCTCTGACCTGGGAGACTGGCCTGTGGTGGGTGCCTTGCTGCAAGAAGGAGAGGAAAAGACTGAAGTGACATTTGAATCTACTTGTGCTTTTGAAAACAATCTCCAAGGGCTTGTGTGTGAGCTTACCCCCTGAACTGAGCCCCAGGACCATTGGGCTCTTCTCCTGCCTTCAACCCGAGCTGCTGGAACTACCTGTGTCTGTGCCCCGCTGAAGCCGTCGCTAAGTGCGCCTCGCCAACCCTAAAGCCTGTGCTGTGTCCGCCCTGCTCTGTGTGACTCCGCTCCTTTCTGAGCCAAGTTCGCACCGTGTCGCTTCTGGGCAGCCCGCACCTGGCTTCGCTTTCCACCCCCATCCGAGCCGCACCGCCACAGCCTTCAGCCCCCACGGACCTAATCCGACACGTTATCCAGTGAGGTATGGTTCGTACGTCCTAAGCGTACACAACCGCACCGTGCTACACTTCTCCGGGGCCGCGCCGCACTAACCAAGCCACCCGGTAGGTCAAGTATTGGCAGCTGCATGCCGCACAGCCGCCCCCGTGAAACAGCCTCTGAACTGTAGGTACGGCTCGAACGCCCTGACTGCACAAGCAACCCGCATCACCTGCCACGCTCCTCGAGGCCCCCCAGCTCTACGCCTTGCACAGAGACGTTGCCTCTACGTCTTGGACGCTGCCTGCGAGCCGGACTCTGCACCAACAGAAAGGTACTGTTCATCCGCCACGCACTACAGTGAGTACACCCGGGCCCAGGAGCCCGCACCGCTTTATTTAACTGCCTTTCTGAGAGCATCTCCAATGGTGAGAGTCGGACAAGACTGCTCACAGAGCACAGACACTAAGAACTTCGCATTTTGCAACCAAAATCTTATTTAATTGCTAATATAGTATTGTGGCCTAATTGAAGAACGTTATCTGGGTCTTCTATTAAGTTTGCTTAAAGTCTATATATAAAATACCTATTTTTATATGAAAACTCGCCTGGTGTCCCTTTGTAGTGTGTCAGCTGATTACTGTATATTATCACAAATGCTTAGCCCATAACGCCCAGAAGTTTAGCTTGACTGCTCGCGCCACACTGCCTAGATGGGGATCAGGGGTTATTTTTAGGAGTAAGTCCCTTGCCCTGACTAGAGGAGAGGGTCCCTGTTTGTTACAAGTACTCACCTGTGCCAACCAGAGACCCCCAATTCTAACAATTGGCTGTGAAGTTTAAATGTGCCTGTTGTGGATTTTTCTTCTGTTTCTGCACTAATTAAATACTTTACACATTGTCTCTGGGTTAAGTTGGATTGCATTATTTTATTTACTTAGTGTGACATCTATCAGGTGATGGACCTAGCCTTTGAGGTGAACACTTGTCCACCTCAAATAATAGTCCACTTTCCTATAATGCAGTAACATTTAAAAAATCACATACATTTCAGATCATTTGTGAATTTAACTTAACATCAATATTAATGTTGCACTAGAAGTACCATGTATGATTTTGCATTTAACACAGACGCAACAAATTGCCTAACAGAAGAAAAGATCAAAATAGGAATAACACTGGGCTCTTATGCCTTTAAGAGTCAGAAGAACAAATGGTCTGTACTACTGAATATCAACACCAACACTTTTGTGGTACAGCGATATTGAGGATAGAATATCGAGGGACAAAGTATCAAAGGATAAGTGCATGTAGGAAAGTATATATTTACTATTCCTAACTGCACATCTATGTACCTTGAAGATATCTGTATTGGGTAGGTACATATACATGGAATAAGGTACTGAAAATGTAGCCTTACTTACCTGTCAATATTTTATTTTCAATATTGTTTCCTCAATATTGTGTCCCATCAATTTGTTAGTTTTGATATTCAGGGGGCACATCATATGAACAGATCATGACTTGGTAATTGGTCGCTGTTTGACTTGGCCCTCTTTGCAGGGGCATCCCTAAACTTTTTGCCTGTCTCCTAGCCTTTTTTCTGACATGCTGTTGGTGATTTTGGGACTCTGGGCACTTTAGCACTACTGTCCAGTGTAAAGTGTGTGTGCTCTCTGTGATAAACATGGTAAGATTGGTGTACACCTGTTTAGCTTATTTATTTTACCTGTCAGTCCCTTGTAAAGTGGTATCTCATGTATTCAGGGCTGGTAAATTAAATGCTACTGGTGGGCTTGCAGCACTCATTGCGCCATCCACCAAAGTAGCCTTTCAAACCTGTCTCAGGCCTCTGCCACTGCAGAGCATGTGCGCACAGTGTTACTGCCGCTGTGACGTGGCACCTAAAGTGTGTGCCATGTCTGTGACCCCCTTTTACTGCATGTCAGTCCCCCCTAAGGTAGGTCCTAGCTAGCCCTATGGGCAGGGTGCATTGTAGGTAAAAGATAGGACATGTACCTTAAGTGTGTGACATGTCCTGGTAGTCACAAACAGCAATTTTGGTTTCTCACTACTGTGGGGTTGCCCTTCCAAAGGAATGCATTGGGGATGCCCCAATAAGTGTTTCAGTGGTAATTCCTTTATGAGAGGCGCAGCGTGGTCAAGTTTGGTATATTTGGAATAGTGATAAGGAATGCTGCGCAATGGTGTGCGCAGATTTATTATAACTATTTTAGAAATGCCACTTTTAGAAATTTCTGTGTGCTATGTGTCTGCCTGCCTGATGTGAATTGCATGTCTGGCTTTTGAGTGACAGGGGCCGGTGAGGTGTGTGTGGCTCCAGGAGGGGCAGGGTGAGTCAGCGCTAGGCTGAATGGGACATCTGCATTTGGAGTAGTGGGAGGAGTAGTCCCTAGTCGCTGAATAGGTCTGTGCCTAGCCTGTACAATGCTGGCTCCGCCCCCTGTGGTGTGTCTGATCACTGAGCCCCCACCTGACAAAGGGGAAGAGGAGCCTGGTAAACAAAGTGCTCAAATTCCCCCCTGAACCAGTTGCATCTGGTTCCCCCAAAGCCCTGTACTGCAGACAAAGGAAAATGTTCTATAAAAATAGGGACTGTGAACCCATGAGTGTTGTGCTGTTCTTGTGACTGGGGTCTTTGCGCATACTCTGCGGAACAACTGAGGGGCTTCATCTTGGCAGAAGCATTTACCTGAAAGCACTGGTGGTCACGCTGGTAGTCTCCCCTGCCACCGCCTATACCATCACGCGGCCGCTGTGCGGGGAGACTACAGCTTCCAGGAACCTCGGCGGTCATGCCCACCTACACTGACTTTCGCACCCGGAGGCACTCATAAGGGAGAAGCCTCTGCGGCTGAGCGGGGTCTTTGCACATACTCTGCAGAACAACTGAGGGGCTTCATTTTGGCAGAAGCATTTACCTGAAAGCACTGGTGGTCACGCTGGTAGTCTCCCCTGCCGCCGCCTATACCATCATGCGGCCGCTGTGTGGGGAGACTACAGCTTCCAGGAGCCTTGGCGGTCATGCCCACCTACACTGACTCTCGCGCCCGGAGGCGCTCATAAGGGAGAAGCCTCTGCGGCTGAGCGGGGGTCTTTGCACATACTCTGCGGAACAACTGAGGGGCTTCATCTTGGCAGAAGCATTTACCTGAAAGCACTGGTGGTCACGCTGGTAGTCTCCCCTGCGGCCGCCTAAACCATCACGCGGCCGCTGTGCGGGGGAGACTACAGCTTCGTGGAACTTCGGCGGTCACGCCCACCTACACTGACTCTCGCGCCCGGAGGCGCTCATAAGGGAGAAGCCTCTGCGGCTGAGCGGGGTCTTTGCACATACTCTGCAGAACAACTGAGGGGCTTCATTTTGGCAGAAGCATTTACCTGAAAGCACTGGTGGTCACGCTGGTAGTCTCCCCTGCCGCCGCCTATACCATCATGCGGCCGCTGTGTGGGGAGACTACAGCTTCCAGGAGCCTTGGCGGTCATGCCCACCTACACTGACTCTCGCGCCCGGAGGCGCTCATAAGGGAGAAGCCTCTGCGGCTGAGCGGGGGTCTTTGCACATACTCTGCGGAACAACTGAGGGGCTTCATCTTGGCAGAAGCATTTACCTGAAAGCACTGGTGGTCACGCTGGTAGTCTCCCCTGCGGCCGCCTATACCATCACGCGGCCGCTGTGCGGGGGAGACTACAGCTTCGTGGAACTTCGGCGGTCACGCCCACCTACACTGACTCTCGCGCCCGGAGGCGCTCATAAGGGAGAAGCCTCTGCGGCTGAGCGGGGGTCTTTGCGCATACTCTGCGGAACAACTGAGGGGCTTCATCTGGGCAGAAGCATTTACCTGAAAGCACTGGTGGTCACGCTGGTAGTCTCCCCTGCCGCCACATATACCATCACGCGGCCAGTGTGCGGGGAGACTACAGCTTCCAGGAACCTTGGCGGTCACGCCCACCTACACTGACTCTCGCGCCCGGAGGCGCTCATAAGGGAGAAGCCTCTGCAGCTGAGCGGGGGTCTTTGCGCATACTCTGCGGAACAACTGACGGGCTTCATCTTGGCAGAAGCATTTACCTGAAAGCACTGGTGGTCACGCTGGTAGTATCCCCTACCGCCGCCTATACAATCACGCGGCCGCTGTGCGGGGAGACTACAGCTTCCAGGAACCTCGGCGATCACGCCCACCTACACTGACTCTCGCGCCTAGAGGCGCTCATAAGGGAGAAGCCCGTCCCGCCTCGTGGGACGCGCGTGGGCGGTGCCGGGAGAAGCCCGGGACAAGGGTGGGGCCGTCTGTGGCTGTCCGGGGCTGGAGGAGGGCCGGGCTATCCCCCTGACAACTGTCCTGTAATATGGGTAAGCGGAAACTACAATCTTCCATAGACAGAGGGGGTGTAAAAGCGAAGGTGCTGAGAAAATCTACCAATATTATTTCATACCGAACCTCCGCAGTTGGGGCTCTGAATACCGAAATTGCCAATGCTGATCGGGAATTGGGGCTGGATGTAAACAATGCCCAATGGACAGGGATTTCCCCGAAGAATATTGCGTTGACCAGAGAGGTCCCCCTGGAGCCTCTGATCATAATTGAGCCAATTGAGAATGTCTTGACATTAGACGCCAGTAACGCTAATGGGGACAATATGGGAAATCCAAGAGTTGCCCCGAGCGAGATCATAGATACAAGAGGTCAACAAAAAAACTCGAAGAAAGCTGTAAAAAGGCCACACAAAAATACTACATTAACAAAGGAGATTCCGGGTAAAAAAGGGCAGATAACCCAGAAACGTACGGAGGAAACAATACGGGACTTGATCGAAGATATTTTCTCTGAGAGACTGGAGATTGCTTTGTCTACCATTGCTAAAGACATCATTGATACCTTGAATGTATGTGTAGCAGGGATACTAGAGAAATGTGAGTGCCTGAACTCCTTCTTGGCGTCCAGGGATCAACCCTCAGGCTCAAGAGAAGTTATTCCCCCTCTAAAGCATAGAACTCCAAAAGCTTCTATATCTAGGCAAGGGAGTGAGAGTTTGTTACCATCTTCCCCCATGATTTTGACCTCATTATCGCCTCCTACTAATCTAAAAATGCCTTGAAAAGGTAGTGGTGACAGGGTCTTGCAGCAAGGTACAGGAAATAACAGTTTTGCTACCATACAGATTGGCCAAAAGATTTGTAGGGAGCCTCAGATCGGTAGAGATCCTTTACCTCAACCTACAATTAATCTCCCTACCGAGGCTACCCCTTTGGTGGCAATAATAGTGAACGTTCCACCTCTAATAATGGGAGAGGTAGAATCCACAGAAACTCTGTTAAAAACTACGAAGAAATGGTGTGATGCAAATTGCTCTGGTGACAAGTAGATTTCCTCTAGTATAATCATGGCCAGACGGGTGGGTTGGCTAGGGTATACACAAAAATCCCTGAAAGGGGATTGTCTCATTGTAAATTTCAATAAATCCAACGAGTCGGCTCGCCTTTTCTGGGATGCCTCAAAGATAAGTAATGAGGAAGGAGTCCTCAGAGCTATCCCGCTTCGCTTTTTCTACCCCCCTATGAGACCTCATAATATAGATGAGAGACTACTCTCTGTACAGACTGGTAGAGGGTCTTTGTCTTCCACCCAAAGCCTTCCCGGCTTACCTGATAGAGACCATCAACATAGTTGGGTTACCTCAAAGGCGGGGTCATCACTTAAGGTTCATAATACACAAAGAAATGAAAATAGGGAAACATTGGCACTATCTAACCGATTTTCCCCTCTGTCGCAGCTGGAGGAGATTGACTGACTGGAGGTACCGGTTGGTTTGCCCGTAAATGTAGTTCCTAAAACATTCACAGTTAATGGAGATAGGGGAGATAGTGTTAGGCTACTGAGCTGGAATATCACAGGTCTTCGTACAAAAAGGGACGATAATGTCTGGACAAAATTTATAAAAGAGCACAACATTATTGCCCTGCAGGAGACCTGGGATAGGGAATGTAATTTTTGGGTCGATGGTTTTACCTCGTACTTTGTCCCAGCCAGGAGATCGATGGCAGGCAGAGATAGAGGAGGTCTTATGTTTCTTCTCACAGTGAAAATCTCAGGTTCAGTCAAAGTGTTAGACTCACCCTCCCCTAATTATTCAATTTTGGAACTTTCTACGATGAACAACCCAAAAACATTGTTTATTAATTTTTATAATTCCATGGAAAGTGAGTGCCCAAATGAGCATCTCTATTCCCTGATGAATTTTTTAAACGTATATAAGGAAAGCCAAACCACTTTAGTTTATTACATCCTGATGGGAGATTTTAATATACATTTATGTAAATTTAATTGCCACCTTGGTGCATGCCATGGTCCAGCGCATTCATCTTCCCCACACTTCGAACATAGTCTCAAGGGGGAAGCTTTGGAGGATCTCCTTTCAAATATCGATCTTTACGAGCCTGGCTTTTTTGATAGAACAGACCGAGTGGCAACGTATAAAGCTAGGGAATCTGAGACAATAATTGATTATGTATTTTTGTCTCCGGTTCTCCTAGGCTTTGTACTTTTTAATAACGCTGTATGTTCAATCTTCAGTGACCACAATCCAGTTGTATTAGAACTGGATAAGGGTTTTTCAATTTTACATACTCCTCCTACTACAGTAACCAGCACTGTGGTAAAAAGCAAAGACCAAGGTAGGAGGCTAAAATGGACCAAAGTCATTCCTGAGCTCTTTTTTGAGAACTTAGGTAGGCAGGCTGGAAAAGACCTAGACCTATGTGCTGATCCCTCTAGCCATGGGGCAGATGTAATTAGCCTCCCCTTCGGCTTTGGTGTTAGCCGAGAGGTACCGACGGAGAGAGCGGGGCCTCATTCTCCGAGCCGTTGCCGGGTGAGGTGAGGCTTGACTCCCACATACTGCTGGGATCACATCCTCTATCCAACAACTGATTCGGATGGATACGGTAGGATGGTCTACTTGACCACTCCACTAGTTTGGACAGTTCGTTGAATAAATGATTTGGTCTGTCCTTATCTTTTTTCACTTTACACATAAATATGTGAGTGTACCTTTGCAGTAGCAATATCTTTTGTATCTGGCCCTGAAGAATGCCGGTGTAGTTTCACCGTAGGCAGAAACATGTTGGCCTAATTCATAACACAGCAAAGCATCACAGTGATTTTTTCACACTGTTCTACACTTCTTTTTAATCTGGCGTCCTGGTGAATATCAATAAAAAAAAAATTCTTTTGCCTCGACCGTCATTTTAATATCACTCATTTCACTCCTCATTTTGCACTGCACTTTTTCAGCACTACTCTGTGGCATGGACACTTTGACAATATGAACCGGTAGTGTGTGTTGTCTGGCCAATTCATCTGGGCTTTGACTCACCACTCTGGTTCGACCTCCTACATGATGAGGCTCCGCCAAATGGGTGGGCTGATAGGATATCGATCATATTTTTGTGTCATGTGACCACTTGGTCTGGGTTAGTGCAATGCTGAGGTGTGGTCTCCTATATAAGACCTTATAGACTCAGCTCTGTTAGTCAACAGACCCTCCAACTCTTTGTGTTTCAAGCAGATGTAATTACTTCTTACGAAGTAATCTGTAAACAAGTGGCCATAGACCTTACAATGACTGCCAGGCCTAAAGCAAATACTGAGAAAAGTTGGTTTGACCACAAATGCTCCAGAGCTCACCACCTACTATTAAATGCCCTAAAAAAGAAACCCAGGGATAGATTGCAAATAGTGCTGCTTAGAAAAGAGTATAAATCTATAGTGCGGACCCGTAAAAACGAAATTAAAAGGGAAGCCTGGGAAGCGCTGATGACTACAGAAACAATAAGGGATAGCTCAAAGTTTTGGTCCATTGTAAATAATCCACTGTTTTCGGGGACGGAGATCTGTAAGTTGGAGGCTAACATTTCGGAGAAGGATTGGCTAAGTCAATTTGAAAAAATCTATGGTAGCCATGAAGAGTATGAACCCTTTCAGGCTCCCTCTAGTGAATCTCCATTATTGCCATTAACATTTACTGAGGATGAGGTAGAGAAGGCAATAGTAGGCACGGCCGGAAATAAGGCTCCAGGCCCTGATGGAGTCACCTCCGATCTATACAAGTCTAATCCAAAATTCTGGGCTAAAGTTCTGACAATTGTCTTTAACTCTTCAGTGGAAACTGGGTTCCCGGCATCATGGTCCCGCTCTACTATAATACCAGTGTTTAAAAAGGGCCAAAGAGTGGACCCCAGGTGTTATAGGCCCATATCGTTACTAGATTCCTCAGTGAAAATCCTGGGTAAAGTTTATTTAGCCAAAATCTCGGAGTGGGTCACTGATAAAGAAATTCTGGCTAATGCCCAATATGGGTTTAGATCTGGTAGAGGTACCGAGGATCAGTGTCTCAATTTACACCTACTAATCAATAAGTATATTGTTACAGCTAAGGGATCAATTCACCTGGGTTTTATGGATTTGTCCACAGCCTTTGATCTGGTTAATAGGTCAAGGCTGTGGACAATCCTCCTGGACCTAGGCATTGATCCCATTTTGGTGTACTTTTTGGCCGATCTTCATAGGGATCTGTATGCATCCATACGGATGACACAGGAGGGTGATTGCACTACAGGGTTTAAATCTGGCAGAGGGGTGCGCCATGGGTGTATTTTGTCCCCCCTGCTTTTCACCCTATATATAAACTCCCTGGACAAAATGTTGGCAAAGGCTACCCTGGATATTCCGCGTATAGGAGAAACTGTTATTCCTGTACTCCTATACGCGGATGATGCCGTTTTATTGGCACGTACCCTGTTGGGGCTTCAAAGACTATTAAATTCTTTTGGGGAATTTATGAAGTCATTAGACTTAGTGGTAAATAACGATAAATCCCACGTCATGTCCCTGGGTTCACATAAGTATAACAACAGATCCCTGTATTGCAATGGGTCCGTGATCTCCAGGGTGAAGGCCTTTACATACCTGGGGGTCGTGTTTGATGATAAAGGAACATGGGTACCCCAACTGGCGGCTAAAGCAAATGCCGTAAGAAGGTCCTCAGCAGCGATACTTGGCTTTGCAAAGAGGTTAGGTGGTAGACCTTGTGAGGCAATTTTATTTATTCATAAAGCGAAATGCATCGCAATTGCGAGATATGGTGCTTCAATATGGGGCTACAAACAAACTGATCGTATCCAGAAAGAGGAAAATAATTTTTTTCGTGCTCTACTAGCCCTCCCCCAGTCGACGCCTACATTTGCTGTACATCTTGAGCTAGGTATGGGCTATGTTTCAGATTTAACAAGTATGCCCCCCATCTTATTTTGAATCAAAACATGGCTGAACCCAAAGCTTACTTTAAATCATAAGATCTTAAGGGACTGTGTGAACCTAGAGAAATCAAAGGAAATACAGTGGTTGTCCTTTATTAAAGTAATGTCTAGGAATTTGGGGCGCCCAGAGATTTTTTCAAACCCAGAGGGACTGGTAAAAGCTGATATAAACTGGGTGAAAGCCAATTTTCTCAGATATAGGGAACAGGAGCGTGAATCTTTACAGCTAATAAAGCCTATGGTAAGGGCTCATTACCTGTTAATCACGTGTTTATCTCTGCAGCCTTACCTGAGAATTGTAACAAAACCATTCCATTGGTGGTTATTAACCTGATTCCGATTTAATCAGATCCACCTCATCTTAAGTGAGACTATAGGGTGGTGTAGGCCAGAGGATGCTGCACTTTGTAAGTGTGATGATCACTCAATTCAGGATACCATGCAATTTAATTTTTTTTGTACCTTTTATACTGGAATTAGGAAAAAGTATATATTACCATTGCTGAAAGATAAAGGGTTCGTACAAGTTAAACCAGCATTATTCTATTTGCAATTACTGGAACACCCATTTTCTATTTTCTGTGTTGCAAATTTTTTTGTTGGGGCTGTTCGGAGCAGGAAAATAAGATTGGCTGGTACAACGGTCCCATGCATTACTGAAAGTATCAAATCATAAAGGAAATTGTTAAATTGTTTTTAACTGTTTTTAACTGATTTTGCGAGACTGTATGCCAAGACGCCCTCGGGTATAAGCCGCGCTTTATAAATGATAAACATAAACATAAACATAAACATATGTGGAGAAGTTTTATATAGTATACTTTTATGATTTTTAATTAATCGAATAAAGTGGCTACAAAAAAAAAAAGACTGGGACCTGTTGGTGCTGCTGGGCTCCAGGAGGAACCGCCATGAGGGACTGCCTCCCTCCTGGAGGGCCCTATGTGCTGACCTGCCTGGGCCCAGCCTTTGCCCCCTGGACTTTGGACCCCTAGCGCATCATGAACACTATATTTTAATTTGCCTTAGAAGAGGAGAGCATGGGCTTCGCCGCGCTGAGCTGCCCATGTTTCAGATGGAGTCCCCACCGTAGGGATTCCCCCATGCTGCATTGTGGAGCAGGTGCCCACCCCGCGTTTTATGCAATTAAGTGGCGGGAGCCCACCCCGCATTGAGAAGAGCAGGTGCCCACCCTGCACTGCAGCTCCGAAGAGAAGTCACTGTCGCGGCCCGGTTCGGCACAGGAATCCAGGCGGCCTCGCCTGACTGTGGACAGGTCCTCTCAGGGCGGCGGAGCAGGGAAAGGGAGTCCTGCCCACCGGAGAAGCCGTTCGGAATCTCGCGGGCTCCTCTACGAAGTTCCATGTCCCCGGAGTGGGACCGGGTGAAGGCGGAGGAAGGGGCAGTAAAGGGCCCAGTAACAGGTTCTGAAACAGGCTCAACATCTACAGATGCTGAAAGCGACTTGGTATCCTCTGGATTAAACTCAGACACCTCGGAGGTGGAAGGGGATACAGTTCATAAACCCTCCTCCCATCGAAAATCAAAATGCACTATGAACAGGCTGCGGAATAGATCGAAAATGGCTGTAAGCCCCCCACAGCCAGAGGTGGTAAAGAGACTGGACTGGGACTATTCGGCGACCTCACAGTTACATCAAGAGGGGGCAGGGAACATTCCACCACAAGATCGCTCACAGAGTCAAGGACAGGCCTCGGGGTTTAACTTAATGTTTTCAACTCTGAAACAGATGCAGGGGGAAGCCAGAACTGAGAGCCGTAGAGCAAGGCAAGAAAGTAAAAAGATACAGGGGTCCCTGCGGAAAATGAACAAGCTATACGTAGATTTAGTGGGCAGGGTTACAGAAGTGGAGGAAAGAACTGGGAAGTTGGAGGACGAAGCTGGCAATTGGCAGGAGTTTAAGCAGGATCAAGAGAGGATTACGTCAGATGTTTTATGGAAGCTCGAAGCTTTCGAGAACAGACAACGGAGGAACAATATAAGACTCTTGGGTGTGGCAGAGGGGAAGGAAGGGCAGGATGTGTGGGCTTATGTTATTGAGCTACTCAGAGGAGCACTGCCAGAGATAACAGGGTGGGATTGGGAAGCTGAAGTCCAGCGTGCGCATAGATTCCCTTTCGTTCAAAGTCAGGGAAAAACTTCAGGTAAACCAAGAGCAACACTGATCTACGTAGGGAACTACCTGCTGAGAGAAGAAATTATGGCAAAAGCGAAGCCACTGGCGAAATGTTATTATAAAGGCGGAGAGTTTTTGCAAGGCCTGACTTCTGCCACACAACAGTGGAAAGAAGATGGCGGATGAGGGAGCTAATAACTCCATTTCGCAACTTAGGGTGCGAGGCATACTTACTGTTCCCCAGTCGACTTAAACTGGTTAGGAATGGTCAGTTTAAGGTATTCTATTCTGAGATCAAGGCTCAAGAATATCTGGCATGGTTAAAAGAGAATAGAGCTCAGTCTGGCACGGTGGCTTTGACGACGCAAGGGAACCGAAAGACAAAGCAATAGATATTGCAATAGAAGGAGACTTGCTTATCTTTTCCTGATAAGGGGCCCAGATTTAGGCTTTAAGATGTCTTGAACAATAAATATGGTGTGGCAGCATTATAAAGAGGGAGGAATAAGGGTATGGGAAAGGAGTGGGGAGCAACAAATCCGGGGTCACAGCCGTCACATAGAGGTCTGTATGGACCTATTTGCCAGTAGGGGGGGCCGTCAGGGTGGGCTCTCAGGGGAGGGGTAGGGGTAAGTGGGAGGGTACAGGGCACAGCACAGGGAAATACTATATAAAACACAAAAAAGAACAATGGGTTGCTTGTAGGAAGCAATTTCAGAGTGCACACTTTTTTTTCTAAATGAAAGTTGTAGGTTGAAGTGGCTAGGTCAGTCACCGGATGTATTTTAATGGGTATTCGCATTCTGTCTTGGAATGTCTGTGGCTTAAATGACAGGCAGAAGAGACAAAAGGGTTCCATTCTATTAAAGAATATGAGGGTTGACTTTCTGCTTCTCCAGGAGACGCACATTATGGCAACTGAAATATACCTTTTGGAGCAGTTAGGGTTTTCAGTTTTAGCTTTCTCAAAGCAGGGTTCTAGAAACAGGGGAGTGCCTATATTATCGAGAAGTAGGGATACTGTCACTAGGAAAAAACTGGAAGATAAATGGGGGAGGTGGGCTCTGGTATAGTGTTTAGTTGGTGGCGAATGAATTACATTTGGCTCAGTTTATGGATCAACGGGGGATGACCCGGAGACTTTAGAACTTCTTGATGTTGAGCTAGCCACCTGGGCCCCTCGTATCGTCCTCGCAGGGGATTTTAACATTAATGGGGCAGATGGGCTAGGGTTGGGGTTAGGATCTCGCTCTACTTACCAAGGGAGGAAAAGGAGGGTTTGTCAAGCAGTTCATACCCTTGCAAGAAATAATGCTATAATAGATGCCTGGGATAGCTTGAAGCCGGGAGTAAAGGGATATACATACTACTCAGCGCCACATAGGGTGAGTGTACGACTAGACTATTTTTTGGTTTCTAGTGCCTGTTTGTCCATATCTGAAATTGAGAAGTTACCACATTTACTTTCTGATCATAATCCCCTATTCCTAAATTTATCTTTGGCAGTAACCAACAGTGGGATGAGAGTATGGACTTTTGATAGAGGGCTTATGGAAGATGAGAATTATATACAGCATATGACGCAGTGGATTGAAGGCTATTTGGAGATAAATAGGGGTAGCGCAGCAGTGGGCATGGTTTTGGATAGCTTCTAGGCGGGGGTGCGGGGGGAAACACTGAGCTACAACGCTAATAAACGGAAGCAAGAACAGCAGAGAAACCTGGCACTAAAAAGGGTGCTGCTACAAGGGGAGGGTCAGCTGAGTGAATGTGCTGTAGCAGGTAGATCAGTGGAGCAGGCACTCATTAAATTAGCGAAGGTAAAAATGGATGCAGAGGAGGACATAGCAAATAGAGCTGCTAAGATATATATGGCAAACAGAGAAAAATGTCACGAGGCTAGTGAAACGGTGGGGCGCACTTTGGCGGTACGGGCAAGGCAAAAAGCTGCGATAGGAGAGGTAAGGGAAATCAAGGATACTTCAGGGAACTTAATCACGGATACTCAGGGGGTTAGGGAAGTATTCAGGCAATTCTATACAGACTTATATGATGAACAGCAAGGGAAGGATCTAGGGGAGATAGCAGTGTATCTACAGAATATACCTTTGGTGTTCTTAGCAGAGCAAGAACGACAGACATTGGATACCCCTTTAGAACTAGAGGAGATAAAAGTGGCTATGATGAGCCTCCCATCTGAAAAGGCAGCGGGACCAGATCAGATACCACTAGAATTTTTTAAGGTATTTTGGTATGTACTGGGCAAGGACATGTTCAATACAATACAACAAGCACAGATGGGGGCGTCTATACCAGGTTCCTGGGCCGGGGCAGACATTGTTATCATACTAAAGAAGGGGAAGCCACCTAATGAACCCGGTTCATACAGACCAATAACTCTAATGAATGCAGATACAAAGATTTATTCAAAGGCACTGGCATTTTGCAAGTGTTATAAGTACATTAGTTAGTAGTAATCAACACAGCTTTATACCAGGGAGGGGAACTACTCATCATACTCGAAAGCTTATTTGACACCATGGAAGTCACAGGGGGCCCGTTGGCGGCAATGCTTCTAGATGCCGAGAAAGCGTTTGATCGGGTCTCCTGGGACTATCTATGGTGTGTTTTAATCAGGTCCGGGTTTGGGGAGGGCTTCGTTAAGGCCATAAGAGCACTGTATAGAGACCCGGTAGCCTCTGTTAGGGTAAATGCAGGAGTAACTTTGCCAGTACAAATTAAGAGGGGAACAAGGCAGGGGTGCCCGTGCTCCCCCTTGTTGATCACTATGTATTTAGATCCCTTGATTCAGAGAATGGCAACGAATGAGAATATTGCTCCATTAATCACACACAGGGGGGAGTGTAAGATACTCGCATATGCTGATGACGTGGTGGTCCTTGTCAGACTCCACACTGCAGGATCCGGCTGATGCACATAAACTCCACCTCCCGATCTCACCAACACACTGGCAAAAAACACAGTGGGTTCGAGCGATAGGGCGAGGGAAAAAACAGGAGACCAAGGAAGGGAAAGGAAGGGGGCTGCTGGGAAGGGATAGCTGAAAGACAAGAAAAACAGTGCACAGGTTAGAACTGTCTACTTTGAACCCCTATCTCTATACCTCTTTTAATACTTATGGAAAAGGGTTCACCTTTCTAGAATCAATGCTCTTTTCCTCCTCCCTGTATGTCCTGGGTGTGTATAACCTCCTCCCTGTATAAAGGTTGTGTTTGTGTCTGCACCAATTTCCTAAAGAAGGTAAACAACAATTAGTTCTACTTCACCCCCTCACACGGAAGGTGTAAACTGTTGGTATCGATGCAGCACCTACCCCTCCTTGATAAGAGTGTGTCTTTAAATAAACGTGTATCTTCCACCAAATACGTGTAGTCCAATCAAATCAAAGTTATACTCTTCTAGAGAGTACATATGTGATGCCCATAAATACAATGTTCTCCTTGAGGAATACGGCAAGACGTAGCCTCCTACTACTGTCCTCCGCTTCCTTCCTGATATCTCCAAATGTCTTCAATTATCCCCGGTCTCCCAACACGGCAAGATGTAGGCCTTCCCACTATCTTCCGCTTTGAGAATGAACACAAAGACACTAGTGCCGTACTTCGTAGCGGCAGTGCGCAGAGGCTAGCCCCACTACACTCCGCTCTCCGGCGAGAACACACACAATAAGGATTCCAATATCAGATTAAGCAAATAGCTGTTTCTTTCTCAGCATCACTGTTTAACCTTCACTACAGCGCGTTAAACTTCACGCGCTGCGTGTTAACTCACAGTACCAAAAGGCGCTTCTACGTTCAGATCGCTCTATTCCTCTGGGGTTCTTCTCCCTTTTTCCAGTCCCGATGAGGAGTGGCCAGAACGACCGGCAGGAGACAAACAAAGGTACGGGAAACTCCTTCCCCGCTCCCGCTAGCAGACGAACAAAACCCTCTGCAAGTATGCGCGTTCCCCAAATCACACGCGCTGGAGCCAGCAAACTAAACAAACAAAACTTCTCTGAAATACGATCCCAAGAGAAGCCAGGAGACAAAGTCTGGATAGAAACAAAGCGCACTGTAGGTCACAAAATTACTAACAGGAAGCAATGGGTCCACCTGTCTTTTATAGTACCCCGCCCCCTGTATAGGCATTATGGGAGTTGTAGTTCCTAGACTTCAGGTAGGTGCCTTGGTGGATCCTGACAGTATGTCCCCGTCCCTAGCGCCTCCTAGGGCCAGGCTTAGCAGGGAATCTCCGGTGGAAAGAGCGCACCGCCGCCGGAGCATGCACATCCGAACAAGGCTCCCAGGAATCATCCTCTGCGGTATACCCTTTCCATGAAACCAGGTATTTAAGAACACCCCTGCTCCACTTTGAGTCCTTAATGCTCCTCACCTCGTATTCCATACCCCCATCACACAACACTGGTGGAGGGGCCGCCCTGCGGGAGGAAAGAGCAGGTTTCAACAACTGCACGTGGAACACAGGGTGTATGCGTAAAGAACCAGGCAGTTTCAGCTTATATGTGACAGGGTTCACTTGCTTCACAATGGCATAAGGGCCGATAAACCTGGGGTGGAACACGCTGCGCAACTTGAACCTAATGTTCCTGGTAGACAGCCAGACCTTATCTCCCACCACATACTGACGACTCTCTATCCTGCGGCGATCCTCCCACCTCTTGTACACTTCCTTAGCCTTGTTCAAATGTACCTGAACTCCCTTATGTACCTTCCTCAGCATCAGTACCCTTTCCTTGACAGAGGGTTGGTCTTGGAGATCGAGGGGTATGTCAATCGGCAATGTTTTCGCATCAAATCCGAAGGTAGCCTTGAAAGGCGACATCCCCGTTGAACTGTGCCAGGAGTTATTGTAAGCCAGCTCCGCCATCCACAAAAGATCTACCCAGGATTCATGAGCTTCTTTAGAGAAACATCTCAAATATTTCTTTAAGGTCTGATTCAGTCGCTCTGTTTGCCCGTCTGTTTGTGGGTGGAAGCTGGTAGACAGATTGGACTCAATATTCAGGGCGCGACACCACATACGCCAAAACCTGGCAATGAACTGGGGTCCCCTGTCGGACACTATCACCCTGGGAATACCATGCAATCGGACAACGTTGCTAGCTAGAAGTTGCGCCGTCTGACTGGCATTCGGAAGACTTTTACAAGGGATGAAGTGTCCCATTTTGGTGAGACTGTCTACTACCACTAGCACAGCGGAAAATCCCTTGTCCAACGGAAGGCCAGACACAAAATCCAAACTAATGTGCTGCCAGGGTTGATTGGGAGTAGGCATGGTAATGAGCTTCCCCGCTGTTTTAGAGTTTAGTCCCTTTGCCCTGGCACAGATATCACATCTAGCTACCCATGCCTTGACGTCCTTACCCAGACTAGGCCACCAGAAATGTCTTTGAACTATTTCGAGGGTTTTACGAACACCAGGATGTCCCGCCAGCTCTCCCTCA
Organism: Lissotriton vulgaris; assembly: GCF_964263255.1. Classification (NCBI taxonomy): domain Eukaryota; kingdom Metazoa; phylum Chordata; class Amphibia; order Caudata; family Salamandridae; genus Lissotriton; species Lissotriton vulgaris. Next base: position 1,078,923,291 of record NC_141694.1, on the reverse strand, counting down.
TGCCCCCAAACAAACGCCTTTTTCTGCAACGGTATTGAGGGCAGAAATAATTTGTTCTGATAAAAAGGCAACCCATCTCTCACCTTCCTCTCTGCCATGCCATGAGCCCATGACATCCAACCTCCAGGATACTGATAGGTTCGCACCTCATCCAAAAAGGTCTCCGCTCTGACTATGCACAGAACTTTCCCTTCCGGAATGATGGCCTGTGTTTCTTCCACACTATCAGAGGGCATTGACTGTCGTGATAGAGCATCTGCTTTTCTATTTTCAGACCCCGGACGAAAGGTGACCACAAAATTATATTCGGCAAAAAAAAGCATCCATCTCATTTGCCTTTGAGTTAAGTGTCTAGCAGATGACATGAATTGCAAATTCCTGTGGTCGGTATACACTGTGATGGTATGAAGGGCCCCCCATAGGTATTGCCTCCACTCCTGAAAAGCCCTTTTTATCGACAACAATTCCTTCTCCGCTATAGTGTAGTTGAGTTCAGCCGAACTCAACTTTTTTGACAGAAAGGCCACCGGGTGAAACTGCCCTGTACTCCCATCTCTCTGTGACAACACCGCCCCGATCGCTTCATCCGAAGCGTCGGCCTCAACAATAAAGGGATGTTCTAAATTGGGATGTGACAACACCGGGGCTGTAGTGAATGAGTCTTTTAGCGTTTCAAAAGCCTCCCCTGCTTCCGTCGTCCACTCAAAAGGCTTACCCTTCCTCAAAAGTTTGGTAATCGGCACCGCCGTCAACGAGAAATGCAAAATAAATCGGCGATAGTAATTCGCGAAGCCCAGAAAACTCTGGACCTCTCTCACATTTCTCGGAACCGGCCAGTCTCGCACGGCTTCCACCTTCCGTTCCGACATTTGCAACCCCAATGGACTGATCATTACTCCCAAGAACTCCACACTATACACCCCAAACTCACATTTGCTGAGCTTCACAAAAAGGCTATGTTCTCGCAGCTTGGCCAGAACCTTGCAAACATGTTCCACATGACATTTTTCCTCCATCGAGTACACCAGAATGTCGTTATGTACACGACTACAAACAAGTCAATGAACTCCTTTAGCACATCATTAATCAGGAATTGAAACGCCGCAGGGGCATTACAAAGCCCAAACGGCATGACTAGATATTCGTATAGTCCATACCGCGTCTTGAAAGCCGTCTTCCACTCGTCCCCCTCTCTAACCCTGACCAGGTGATAAGCCCCTCGCAAGTCCAAGCGAGTATAGATCACGGCTTCTCTCACCTGATCGATCAACACGGTGATTAGGGGGAGAGGATAACGGTTTCGGATGGTATTTTTGTTCAAGACGCGGTAGTCCACACAAGCCCTCAGATCCCCATTGGCTTTTGCTATAAAGAAAAGGGGAGAGGCTGCGGGGGAACGAGAAGGTCTTATAAAGCCAATACTCTCATAGTGTGTAATGTACTCCCTTAAATGAGCTGTTTCAGGTACAGACAACGCGTATACACGACATGTAAGAATCACTGCCCCATCAATCAGATCGATCCTACAGTCATGGGCCCTATGAGGCGGTAGCTTCTCGGCTTTGCTTTCGCTAAAGACCTCCTGATAGCTTTCATATTGTTTCGGAAGTACTACCTCCTTCTCTGCCGCTGTAGCCACCATGAATTGCAAGGCTAACACCGCCCCTGGAGAAGATACATAAGGCACCAAATGTTCCTTGCACATCCCCGAAGAGAAAAGCACTGTACGGGATTTCCAGTCAATGGAAGGATTATGGTATGTGAACCATGGCATTCCCAGTATTATTTCATATTGGGGAGCATCTATGATGTTCAATTCCACTTTCTCCACGTGTCTCCCTTCTGATACCTCTATAGACAACTCCACCTCGGCTGTCTTCTCGGTTATGAGACCCGATTTAATGGGCTGCCCATCGACCGCTAAAACTTCCTCGGGATTGCCTCGGGGTACCCTAGGTAACAACAGACGGTTCACCAACCCATTGTCAATAAAATTCCCGGTCGCCCCGGAGTCCAACATCACCATTACAGAATGGGTTTTTTGTTCGCACTCCAAGGACATCTCCAACACCAAATGGGACTCGGTTTCCCCTATACCAGAGGATGCCAAGGAGGTAAGTTTCCAATCGGGGACCTCTTCCGCCTTAGGCAATGATGATTGTACTTCTTCCTTCTCCCTTGCCGTGCTAGAAGCCGCCACCCTTTGATTCTTATTCCAAGTATTAGAGGTCTTGGGTTTTGAAGGGCATTCCCTTACATAGTGTCCCTTCTTTCCACAATACATACAGAGCCCCTGGACTCTTCTACTCTCTCTCTCAGTTTTTGATAAAGGGGGCCTAATAGCTCCGATTTCCATTGGCTCCACCCCTGCCTCTGCAGAACCCGTAGCTCTAGAGGGAAACCCTACATTACGGGCATAGCCCCTGTCCCACTTCCTTCTATCCCCACTCCTCTCAGTCAAACGACCATCCAACCGCAACACCAGATTCACCATGTCAATACAAGTGGTTGGCTGTGGGTCTATGTGCGCCACTGCGTCCTTCAGTTCATCTCTTAAACCCTGATAGAACAGGGACATTCTTTTACCCTCAGGCCATTCTGTCTCAGCAACTAAGCGATTGAAAGTAGTCAAATACGTTATTAAATCGCTTCTCCCCTGACGCAATGACAACAACTCTTTATCCGCACTGAAATTGGTGGCCCTTCTGTCAAAAACCTTCTCGAACTCCTCCCTGAACATATTCCAGTTGGACAGCATGGCATCGTCATTTTTGACTAAGGGCACCGCCCAATTGGCTGCATCCCCCACCAAGTATGACAGGGCAAACGCCACCCTAGAGTGATTCGTAGGAAAAGACGCCGGCTTGCATGAAAAATGCAGCATAATCTGCGTCATAAAAGCCTGTGTTTTGCGTGGATCCCCCCCATATCGTTCAGGAGTAGCTAAAGGAATAGGGGGAGGAACAGTAACTTGAATCTGCGGTGCCCCTGAAGAAAAAGGGTTCTTGGACAATTGCTCAATCCTATCCTTCAGTGCCACAGCTACCGCCTTGGACGCCGCTAGTTCTTGCTGAACCAAAACCAAAGCCCTCAACACATCATCCAAGGTGGCCATATGTACTCCAGCCGGACCAGGCAGTATGCAATTCGTGGGTTAGTAATTCTGTCAGACTCCACACTGCAGGATCCGGCTGATGCACATAAACTTCACCTCCCGATCTCACCAACACACTGGCAAAAAACACAGTGGGTTCGAGCGATAGGGCGAGGGAAAAAATAGGAGACCAAGGAAGGGAAAGGAAGAGGGCTGCTGGGAAGGGATAGCTGAAAGACAAGAAAAACAGTGCACAGGTTAGAACTGTCTACTTTGAACCCCTATCTCTATACCTCTTTTAATACTTATGGAAAAGGGTTCACCTTTCTAGAATCAATGCTCTTTTCCTCCTCCCTGTATGTCCTGGGTGTGTATAACCTCCTCCCTGTATAAAGGTTGTGTTTGTGTCTGCACCAATTTCCTAAGGAAGGTAAACAACAATTAGTTCTACTTCACCCCCTCACACGGAAGGTGTAAACTGTTGGTATCGATGCAGCACCTACCCCTCCTTGATAAGAGTGTGTCTTTAAATAAACGTGTATCTTCCACCAAATACGTGTAGTCCAATCAAATCAAAGTTATACTCTTCTAGAGAGTACATATGTGATGCCCATAAATACAATGTTCTCCTTGAGGAATACGGCAAGACGTAGCCTCCTACTACTGTCCTCCGCTTCCTTCCTGATATCTCCAAATGTCTTCAATTATCCCCGGTCTCCCAACACGGCAAGATGTAGGCCTTCCCACTATCTTCCGCTTTGAGAATGAACACAAAGACACTAGTGCCGTACTTCGTAGCGGCAGTGCGCAGAGGCTAGCCCCACTACACTCCGCTCTCCGGCGAGAACACACACAATAAGGATTCCAATATCAGATTAAGCAAATAGCTGTTTCTTTCTCAGCATCACTGTTTAACCTTCACTACAGCGCGTTAAACTTCACGCGCTGCGTGTTAACTCACAGTACCAAAAGGCGCTTCTACGTTCAGATCGCTCTATTCCTCTGGGGTTCTTCTCCCTTTTTCCAGTCCCGATGAGGAGTGGCCAGAACGACCGGCAGGAGACAAACAAAGGTACGAGAAACTCCTTCCCCGCTTCCGCTAGCAGACGAACAAAACCCTCTGCAAGTATGCGCGTTCCCCAAATCACACGCGCTGGAGCCAGCAAACTAAACAAACAAAACTTCTCTGAAATACGATCCCAAGAGAAGCCAGGAGACAAAGTCTGGATAGAAACAAAGCGCACTGTAGGTCACAAAATTACTAACAGGAAGCAATGGGTCCACCTGTCTTTTATAGTACCCCGCCCCCTGTATAGGCATTATGGGAGTTGTAGTTCCTAGACTTCAGGTAGGCGCCTTGGTGGATCCTGACAGTCCTCACACCAAACCACACAGAGGCTATCTTATATGTGGAATTGGAGGCACAGAATTTTGGCAGAGTGTCAGGCTATTCTTTAAACACCACCAAGACGCAAATAATCAAGAATAAAAATGTGGTTTGCCAGGATCGACGGGTGGTGCAGGGCGGTACATATCTAGGGATCACAATCACTTCAGAGCTAGACAATTTGGTAGAATTAAATATAACCCCTATAATAACTAAATTAAGAAGGGATTTAGATAGGCTTCATAACCTGCATTTATCTATAGTTGGTCGAACCAATATCATAAAAATGTTGGTTCTGCCAAAATTCTTGTATATATTTAGGGCAATACCGCTGTTTTTAAAAAATACTTGGTTTAAGAATTTAGAATCTATGATCAACAGATTTATTTGGTCTAAAGGAAAAACTAGGAGAGCACTACTGAACAGGCACTGGATTCTGGAATAATGGACCAGTTCCCTACCAGGAAAAGGAGCAGTAGGGTTAAGGCTGTGCCTTCCCCCCGCCTCAGAGTGAGGATCAGCCTTCTGAGGAAGCTGATTGTGAGCCTGAAGAAGGAACTGTCCTAGAAGAACTTGAACCTGATCAGGTTGAGTTTCTTGGGAGAGGGGGACCTTCCAGGGCATATCTGAGGCAGGCGCAGTTGGACTGCTCTTCTCTTGAACCCCTCAGACAGCAAGTTGCTGAGGCTGCAGGGAATGCTAGTGGCACCCATAAAGTTTATTGGGATGAAGGGCTCCTGTATTTAGAGGATAGAGACCCCAAGCCTGGTGCTTCCAGGAGGTTGGTTATACCTTTGGCATTCAGGGGGCTTCCTTTTGACACTAGCCCTTGGTATTCCTCTTGCAGGACATCTTGGCCAGAACAAAACTTGGGACAGGCTTGTCTCTTACTTTCACTGGCCCCACATGTTAGAAGACACCGAGGAGTTTTTTGCTCCTGTGTAACCTGCCAAGCCAGTGGCAAAGCAGGTGGCACTACAAAGGCCCCCCTTATACCACTACCTGTGGTGGGGGTTCCCTTTGAAAGAGTAGGGATTGACATTGTTGGACCAATGGATCCCCAAACAGCTTCTGAGCACAGGTTTATTCTGGTGGTAGTAGATGATGCCACCAGCTACCCGAAGCTATACCCCCTAGAACCACTACAGCACCTGTTGTGGCAAGAGCCCTCTTGGGAGTTTTCTCAAGAGTGGGTTTCCCTAAGGAGGTTGTATCAGATAGAGGTGCAAACTTTATGTCTAGTTACTTAACTGCAATGTGGAAGGAGTGTGGAGTGATCTACAAGTTCACCACACTCTATCATCCACAGTGAAATGGTCTGGTTGAAAGATTCAACAAGACCTTAAAGGGTATGAGTAAGGGTCTCCCAGAAAAGCTCAGGCGGAGATGGGATATCCTGCTACCCTGCCTTTTGTTTGCATACAGGGAGGCTCCTCAGAAGGGGGTTGGCTACAGCCCATTTGAACGCCTGTTTGGGCACCCTGTCAGAGGCCCATTGTGTCTAGTGAAGGAAGGATGGGAGTTATCTCTCAAACCCCCTAAACATGACATTGTGGACTATGTACTTGGTCTCTGCTCCCGGATCGCCGAGTACATGAAAAAGGCAACCAAAAACCTGGAGGCAAGTCAGGAATTACAGAATGCCTGGCATGACCAAAAAGCTGTGCTGACTGTTTACCAGCCAGGACAGAAAGTTTGGGTGTTGGAGCCTGTGGCCCCAGCAGCTCTCCAAGACAAGTGAAGTGGACCCCACTCTATTGTTGTAAATGTAAATGTAAAGGCATTTATATAGCGCACTACTTACCCGTAGGGTCCCAAGGCGCTTCGACCGCTGCGAAACCCTTCCTGGCTTCCCTGAGAGATGGTCCCTTAATGGGTATCTCCAGGGTGAGACCAGGCATCCCCGGCGGTCTGGTGGGGCCGTTAGTGAAGATGAGGCAAGCTAATGCCCAGAGTTGCCGAGTGTGATCGCTGATCAGAGTGGGCACCGAGGCGAGAGAATTATCGAGTCCGCTGACCCTGGTCCAGAAACCTGCCGCGCCGGGAATCGAACCCTGGTCCCGGGCCGTCCTCTGCTCTCGGGTCTGCAGCAGAGGTTACCTGTTTGGTAAACCTTGGAACTCCCAGGAGCCCCCATAGGGTGCTTCATGTCAACAGACTGAAACCATATGTTGACAGGGCAGACATGGGCTTGCTCATGGCTGCTGATGAAGGACAGGAAGAAGAGAGTGACCCTCTCCCAGACCTGCTCTCTCAGAACCCTGATGATGGTTCAGTTGATGGTGTAGCCTTGGCAGGCAGCCTCACTGACCAGCAGCAAAGTGACTGCAGACAGGATCTGCAATACAGACATATGTTTTCACTGACTCCAAGTCAGACTACCTGGTGCACTCATGAAGTTGACACTGGGGACAGTCTACCTGTTAAAATCAAGATTTACAGGCAACCTGATCATGTCAGGGACTGTATCAGGACTGAAGTCCAGAATATGTTGGAATTGGGAGTAATTGAACCTTCAGATAGCCCTTGGGTTAGTCCAATAGTCCTAGTGCCAAAACCTCACACTTGTACATGTAGTTACTGGTAAACCAGGTTAAAGTTAAACAGAGCCCCAGCATCACAAAATGGATGCTGCTGCCACAGACACGAATCTGTCCTCTTGCTGCTGGACGAAACTCCGGCAGGGGAGGCCTAGACAATAGGTTTCCTGTCCAGGGAGGTGCTAGCACCTCCCCAGACAGGCTTAAGTGTATTGGGGCAGGGTGGGTAGCATTCAGTGAATGTTTTTCAGACACTGCCTGGGACACACAAGGTGCTCCATGCATTTCCCAGTTCAAACCGGTTGCTGGGGCACTCAGCCCCAGCTCTGGCGCGAAACTGGACAAAGGGGAAGGGGTGTAACCACCCCCTCCCCAGGTCCACCCATAGGAGGGACCTTAGAGTTAGTCCAACCCCTAAACTTGCTATAAGTATAGAACCCCAGGCCCTAGGACTTTAGATTACCCTGGATGAAACTCTGATACATAATTCCTGGACCTTCGACATTCCATTTCGACTGGAAGATGGAAGAAATCTCCCTTGTGGTCAAGGAGTGACCACCCTGTTCAAACAGGTACCTACAGCATCTTTGCCAGTCTGCATTTTCGAGGCTCCCGCCGGATCCTGAAGAATCTACGACACAATACATGGACTTCCAGACATCTCTGACTCTGACCTGCGCTCCCAGCAAGGCAGAGACCTGTGAAGGACCCAAGAGACATGGGACCGGAACTCCTGGACATCCTGCATCCTTGCTATTGCACCTACTTCTCAAAGTATTCTGGAGTTGTGCATTGGGTTATTTGAAGCCCCTGCTCCGATCACCTTTTGTACCGAAGCTCAGAGGCCCACACTCCACGAGTGTCCCAGGGGCCCGCTTTGTGCATTTCAGCTTGATGCGTCTTCATGGTTCCTAGTCCGTTGGCCAGTGAGCCCGCACCAAGACCAATCTTCACTTTCTTTACCTTTCCTGGTTGCTCCAGGCTTGCTCCCACTCATTTCTGAAGGAGGAGTTCTTCGGGCCTTGCTGGTCTACACTGTGGACAATCTCGACATCTCATGTGGATTACGTTTGTCAAGGCTTGTTGGGTCCAATTCGGATAGCAACTCCGCAGTCAACTAGATCTTTTGTGGGACAGCTTGAATCCAGCTCCTGGTTGTCGTCGACACCTCCTGGTCCTCGTGGTTGAAGAGACAAGCTCCACCTTTTCACTTGAAATCACCCGACATCGGCTGGCATCTTCTTATCGCCATCCTGGTCAATGGCTAGTGACTCAGACTCTGTCCTTTCTGCTTTCAGGTTCTTCACATCTCCGATCCACCCTTGGATCCACCCGGACACTTTTCCTCTGGTCGCCTGCAGCACTTCTTCGCAGCTCTCCATTGGAATTGACGACGAAACCCGACACCAAAAGACACCTACGCACCTGGTTTCCCTGGGTGAGGTAACACGAGTACACCGGTGCTCCTGTGGGTCTTGACTCTCGAAGTGTCCTAGTCTAAAAGGGTTCCATCGTAGTTCACTAGATGTGCCCTTAAATTGTAAAATTGTAACTTGTTCGTTCTCCATAGAAAGTCAATGGTAACCCGCGGTTGTGTTTAGACACTGCACGCGTCTCCCGTGGGCCTTCTACATCCTAACCGTTGGTGGTTTTAGGCAGCCCCAGCGATTCCACAGGGCCTAGGCCTGCTTTCTAACACTCACGTGGTTCTTATACCACTATTTTAGTATATGGTTTGTGAGGCCCCTAGGGCATAACGTATACTGTGCAACTTATCGTATGCTAATTAAGTTCCTTGTAGTGTACTTTTACCTCTGACCTCATAAAGCGTCCAGAGGGGTTGTGTTTAGAATAAATACATAAATATTTGATATATACCTTGTGTGGTGGGCTTTCATTTGATCATTCAAGAGATTATAAATGGTAAAACAACTAGCTTAACTCACCTCTAAGTCTTAGCCTGAAGGCTGCTCTCCACAGCTACCAATAGGATAGCTTTCTATAAGGTTGACTATACAACCTACCATCAATAAGGGTCATTTGGACTGGTGCAAAGTGCCCACTAGAAGAGTGGACATCATAAAGCAGGCCAACTTCTCACAGCGGGCAACGGCAACGTCTTGGGCAAGTAGTATCTGAGTCCCAGAAGAGGAGCTCAGGCAGCACTGTGGTGCCAGTTCTGGTTTATTTATCTCAGCTGTGCCGCACCAGAGCGAGCAGCTGCAACGATTGGCATATTTGTTGGTGAAGCCCCAGTGGGGACCCAGAGGGCACAGTGAGTGCCAGTGCCCACAGTCTCTGCACAGCTGCACCGCAATTAGTGGCCGCTGCACCGTTTAGGCCAGTTCATTGCTAGGAGTCCCAGAGGGGACCCAGGAGGCACAGTGGTGCCAGCGAAAGTGCACACTTTGATCCTGCTGCATTGGCAGCACGCCCTGACATTTGGGACATAGGGCATTTGAACCCCCTGAGAAGGCCAGTTGGCCACGGGGTCAGAGTTATGTTGGTTGGGGGCCAGGCCCTAATGTGATTTATGTGGTGCCTATGATAAATGTGATTTATGCACCCTGATTTATGCCTCTAAGGTGATTTATGCTTATGAGGTAATTGCATACTGTGTTTATGCTGGTGAGGTTGGCGCATAATGTGTTTTACACCTGATATGATGCTGATTGCATATTATGATTTATGGTGCAGGATATAATGCTAGGTACAGTGTTTTACCAATAATTACTGGTTGTGTTCTACATTTACTATTTATGATGGTTCTGACAGTGGCCCAATTGGCCCTGTCAGGTGTATATAATCCCCTGTGAATATTGCTTAGTGCCAGTTGGCACACTGTATATTGTGTGATTACTATTCTAATGTGTTTTAGATAATACAACGGCTATTTTTATATATAACCATGTGTGGCATTTCTTTTGTGGTGTGCCTAGTGTGTTGCAGCTGTATGTGTGTGTTGTGCAAACGCTTTACACATTGCCTCTGGGATACACCTGACTGCTCGTGCCAAGCTACCAAGGGGGTGAGCAGGGGTTATCTTCAGTGTGTAACTCCCTTGCCCTGACTAGAGTGGTGGTTTCTGCCTGGGTTAGGCGCAAGCCCTAGCCAACCAGAAATCCCAATACTAACATTGGTTGTCAGCAGTGATGATAGGACTTGTGTTTGTGCAGTACCACAGCGAAAACTGGTTGCACTACAAACCCTGCATTTAGATAATCACAGGTTTGTGGATTATTTTTCCTGAGTTTTATTTTTCTTCTAAAAGTGTCATTTTTAAATTGTGTACTCTTGCTTCAGATCTTACGCCTAGGAGTCTTGCATTGTACCTCTGTGGGTTTTAGTACCTTGCCAAAAATGGAATCTGCCTTTAATGTAGATGATCAGTTGGAATACAGTCTAGAGAAGCTAAGGGGGTTCTGTGAATGATGAGAGTAGTGAGTGGAGAGGGCATTCAGCGATACTTTGGTAATGCCCTGATACGTTGGCAACAGGATAGATGGAGACAGATAGAGAGGGCCCAAGCCATACACAAAGAGGGTGGTGGGTTTGAGGGTGGCCCTGAAGAGTTTGAAGAAGAGGAAGAAAACGACAGGGCAGGGAAGCAAGTAGATAGAGAGGACCCCAGTGATAGGGAGTCCCTTGCTGGGTTCAGTGTCGGGGGCAGTGCCCCATCCCTTTCCCTGTCCCCAGAGGAGTGGGTAGATAGGAGGGAAGAAAGGGAGCTTCAGCTGGCTTTGGAGAGGCTCAGATTAGAACATGCCAAGGAGATAGCGCAGCTGGGTGTGGAGGAGAAAAAGCTATAGACTGAGAGGGTCTTAGCGCAGGAGAGAATGGTGGAGGCACAGAGGGCCTTCACCAGAGAGAAACTAGCTCTGGTGGGTAGAGTGTCCCATGAGGGTAGTTTTATTTGTCTGGATTCACCTGTGAGGGTGGGGTCCAGTGGTGGCAGTAATATGGAGTCCAGTGCAGGAAGTCCCACGCCCAGCTCGTGGTACCTAGTTCCCATGAAGAGGGTGTCACACCTAAATGATTCACAAAGGAGGTCTACGATACAGTACAGCCCTTATTTACATTTTGGGAATATAGTCAGCATATGGTGTGATGATCAAAGGAAACAAGACCCCTTAGTTTCCTAATGAGTGAAAAGAACTTTCACAACAGACAATTACACAAGTAACTTGTTTCCGCACACATTAAAGGTAAAGAAATAGTTCCATCAAATATTGTGATTCACACATTCCTTTATTCTTTAAATTTTGTTCTCCTTTCATAGCAGTAGCCAACGCGTTCTTTGCTCCTTAAGTAAAACGAGGTCATGGTTGACTCATAAATCATTAAATGTACACCGGACAAAGTATCCCTCTGTCTACGTCTGACACTGTTGATACTGTTTAAACATTTTCCCCACTTTGGATTAAAAATACTGAAGAACAGCTTTTTTATGCTGCCACTGCTCTAAATAAGATAACAGAAGGAGACAATAAGACAAAGGCAATCCTATAGGGGATTACTATATCATAGCGATATAGAAAAAGCATTGCAAGGTAGATTTCATTCGAGAAGAAGGAAAACACATACCACTCTTTGGACAACTGATGAGCCCTGAAGAAGTCCTTAAATAGGACGAAACGTGTTGGGTACTGTGAAGAAAAGAGGGTATCACACCTGAAGGATAGAGGTTGAGGTTCAGGGGCAGGGGCAGTAGGAAACTGTCTCACCCGTCTTGGGGGGAGTTTGTGGATGAATTTTGTGATGCACTGGAAGGTTGCTTGATGAGTAGTATGGCAAATGATTTTGAAGGGCTGTTCAATCTGATTATCAGAGAGCACATGTTCAGTAATTGTTTTCCAGTGTTACATCAACACCTGTTGGAGTGTGGGTTCTCTGATCCCAGGGAGCTTGCACGGGAGGCAGAACTCTGTCTGTGTGACAGAGGGTCTGAAGAGGCATTGGGGAGTGATCCCAAAAGGAGTGGCTCAGGTATCATCCGGTCCTGTGTGGTGGAAGAGGTCCAGAGTAGCCCAGCTAGGTCCCAGTGTAGTGGGAGGGGTGTAGGGGCTCACTTCCTGTCTCAGTGGAAAAGGAGTGAGTGTGGGACTGTGTGTCCCATGGTTCCCGAAACCCAGTCTCAGGGCCTGGAGGGTTCCCTAAGGGAACATCAGGTTGAGGGCCTAGGCTGTACTAGTAGGCCATTTGAGGGGGATCTCCCAGTGTCAGGAGAACCTGGAGAATCTGTAAATGGAGTTCCAGTGGTTCTGGTGTCTGGTGGTGCCACTCCAGTTGAGAGGGTGCAGAAGTCCAGATTGAGGGGGTGAGAGGGGGATGCGTTCCACAGTGGGAGAACCAGTGGGTCAGGGACCAGCAAGAAGGGCTGAGTCTCGTAGAAGGGACCGTGGTGACACTACTTCTGTCCTGGGGATTTCATGCACTATCAGATGGACAGGGGTCGGGAAATCTGCGCCAGGCAGACTGTCACACAACACATGAGTCATGTGTTACCCTCAGGGGGATACTGTGTGAGTCCCCAGAAGTCTGTGTGTGCCAGGCAAGTGCTCAGCGGCAGGGTTCAGCCCCAAGGTCAGGAGGCCAGGTTCAGGATCTGCCTGACATGGAGGGAAGGACATCTGTAACCAGTGTCCTGACCGATTTGGCTTCCAGGGGTACCACTCCAGTTGGGAGGGTACAGCACTCTGGAAGGGGGTGCAGAGGGAGGGAGTCCTCGCCTCTGACCCCGGTGCAACTTGAGGGTTTAGACCCTAGGTTAGGAGACCAGTTGCACCACCTGACAAAAGGGAAGAGGAGGCTGGTAAACAAAGTGCTCCAATTCCACCCTGAACCCGTTGCATCTGGTTCCCCCTAAGCCCTGTACTGCAGACAAAGGAACATGTACTATAAAAATAGGGGCTGTGACCCCATGAGTGTTGTGCTGTTCTTGTGACTGGGGGCCTGTTGCTGAGGCTGAGCTCCAGGAAGAACCACCACGAGGGACTGCCTCCCTGCTGGAGGGTCCTGTGTGCTGGCCCTCCTGGGCCCAGCGTTTGCCCCCTGGACTTTGGACTCCTAGCGCCTCATGAGCACTCTATTTTAATTTGCTCTAGAAGAGGAGCATGTGAGCTATGCAGCGCTGAGCTGGCCATGTTTCAGAGGGAATCCCCGTCATAGGGATTCCCCCGTGCTGCATTGTGGAGTGGGTGCCCACCCCGCGTTTTATGTGATTAAGTGGCAGGAGCTCACCCCACATTGTGAGAAGAGCGGGTGCCCACCCCGCATTGGTGACGCTCAAGCGGGTGCCCGTGCCGCTTTATACTTTATTTTAAGGCAGGTGCCCAACCCGCACTGCAGCGCCGAAGAGAAGTCACTGCCGCAGCCCGGTTTGGCACAGGAAGCCAGGCGGCCTTGCCTGACTGTGGGCGGGGCCTCTGAGCCTAGTGGAGCAGGGAGAGGAAGTCCTGCCCACCGGAGAAGCCATCCAGAGCCTCGTGGGCTCCCTTACAAAGTCCTGTGTCCACGGAGAGCGACCGGGTAAAGGCAGAGTGCACTGGGAACCTCACGGGCTCCTGAGGCTGTCAGGAGCCCGTCTTAGGAAGAGTGGAGAAGACCCGAGTGCAGGACCCACCAGGAGAGGAGACAGAGCCTCCAAGCCTGTCTAGGTGAGTGGGGCTGGCTGGGGAGCGAGACCGAGGCACCTGACCGGTGCCTGTTTTTCCGAGCGGACCCGCAGGAGAGCTGGCAACTCCTACTTTGGGGGGCAATCGTTGTTAGGAGCCCCAGAGTGGGGCCCCAAAGGCACTGCAGGTGCCCGTGCCTACAAGTGATTTTCTCAGTTGCGCCGCCGTGGCGGGCAACTGCAACTTCTTGGGCAGGTAGTATCTGAGTCCCAGAAGAGGGCCCAGGTGGCACAGTGGTGCCAGTTCTGGTTTATTTACCTCAGCTGCGCTGCACCAGAGCGGTCAGCTGCAACAATTGGCATATTTGTTGGTGAAGCCCAAGTGGGGGCCCAGAGGGCACAGTGAGTGCCAGTGCCCACAGTCTCTGCACAGCTGCCCATCAATTAGCGGCAGCTGCAACATTTATTACTAGGAGTCCCAGTGGGGACCCAGGCGGCACAGGGGTGCCAGCACAATTGCGCACTTTGATCCTGCTCCATTGGCAGCACAACCTGATATTTGGGACATGTGGCATTTGAGCCCTCTGAGAAGGCCAGTTGTCCGGGGGGTCAGAGTTAGGTTGGTAGGGTGCCAGGCCCTAATGTGATGTATGTGGTGCCTATGATAAATGTGATTTATGCACCCTGATTTATGCCTCTAAGGTGATTTATGCTTATGGGGTTATTGAATACTGTGTTAATGGTGGTGAGGTTGTCGCATAATGTGTTTTACACCTGATATGATGCTGATTGCATAACATGATTTATGTTGCAGGATATAATGCTGAGTACAGTGTTTTGCCAGTAATTGCTGGTTGTGTTCTACATTTACTATTTGTGCTTTGTGATGGTTCTGACAGTGGCCCAATTGGCCCTATCAGGTGTATATAATCCCATGTGAATATTGCTTAGTGCCAGTTGGCACAGTGTATATTGCATGATTACTATTCTAATGTGTTTTGGATAATACAAAGGCTATTTTTATATATAACCTTGTGTAGAGTTTCTTTTGTGGTGTGCCTAGTGTGTTGCTGCTGTGTGTGTGTTGCGTAAACGCTTTACACATTGCCTCTGGGATAAGCCTGACTGCTCGTGCCAAGCTACCAAGGGGGTGAGCAGGGGTTATCTTCAGTGTGTTACTCCCTTGCCCTGACTAGGGTGGTAGTTTCTGCCTGGCTTAGGCACAAGCCCTAGCCAACCAGAAATCCCATTTCTAACAGTCGCAATTAGGTTAGCAACTGATAAAATGAAGCTTGGAATGCATCAAAGTAGTTTTCATCGCTAGTCGCAGAAACAGGAATGTGAGCCGTATCATACCTACTTGCTATTTTCTTTAATGGAATTTGCAATTACCTATTAACTATTATCATTTTGTGTTTCTTATTTTGGAATGTACTGTTAAATCAGTAATTGCGAAAGGTAGCAAAAACAGGTTTTTGCACTTGCAAATTAGCATAAGTGGGAGCAAGTAGGAATCAGGTGCAAAGTATTAAAGGGGAGTAAAACTTTGAATTGTTTTTCACAGTGGCGGCTCTGTATGCTATGGGAAAGGAGGATGAGTCTGTTTGCACTACACCACCACAGGAGAAGGCAAAGACAGGAGCGCAATTTCAGTGTCAGGGTGACTTTGTGTTAGCTGAATGGGGAGAAGTATAACCAAGTAGGGGCTCACCAGATCTGATATTTTAGTTTAAATTGCTGAGTTAGAGCCTGTGTTGTCTAGGAAAACAGATAGGAGTGTTGCTTTACCAAACAACATTCAGGTACTTTGCTGTCTACACCCTTTAGCCTTAGGAAGTTATCAAGTGGTTGTTGCGACTGCAGGAGGGGTTTCCCAAGGTGCTCTTCCATGTTTCTTTCATAGTGTTTTAGGTATAATGCTGCTAAATATTCATAGATACCTTCACAGCTCACAACATGAGATACGGCAAACCTAATCTGATTTTTTCATATGGCCCATTTTCCACGGGTTAGGCCGTGTTGATGGGACACATGTCTTAATTAGCCCTCTTAGTGCTACAGAGTTTTTGTGGATAAATCAGAAGGGCCAGCAATCCTTGAACATTCAAATAATTTCCAATGCTGGCTTTTTAATTACTGACCGTGTGGCTTCATTTCCAGGTTCCACACATGAATCCCAAATGTCTTGGTGCTGTGCCCTATAGAACCAGCTTGCAGGAGTAGACTTTGTGGTTGATTATCTTTTGGGTATTTTTTCATTTCATATTTATGTATAATAATGGCATACTATATAGGATTGGTTTAAATTGTATCTTCTATTTTTTGTCAGGTGACTCTGCTGATGCATTACACACATGGATTTTGAATCTATATCTCAATGCAAGTGCAAGGAGTTAACACTGTTCTAATATTGCCCACAAGGGCATTTATTGAGTGCACTTTGGGGTGCTGAAGGCAAGGTTTTGCTGCATTCATAAGAGTGAGGGATCCCTTCAGTACCCCCTTCCCCCCATTGGTATGTAAGATTGTGGCAGTGTGTCCTTTGCTACAGAATACAACTACAAAGAAGGGACTTCCAATGAAGCCTGAGGAGGACAGCTTTGATGAGAGGAAGACACCCACCACCCCCCACCATAGACATCTCAAGATGCCAGTAGAGAAGTAGATGGAAGGTAGAGTCGCAGTTACATTACATGAAGAATATGGCCTACTTTGAAAATAAATGGCGACATTATGAACAATCGGAATAAGTGGCAGTTTACTAGCTGCGCAACTTTGATAGCAAGAGGCATGCATAGCCATACTACCAATTACGGACCAGGAAGATGACCTGATCATGCACCCGACGGCCATAGCTGAGACTTTTGACCAGTTTATTTAATGTATATATTGCAGAAGTATCTTCTGACCCACAGTCTGAAAATGTGTTTATGGCAAGGGTTGGACGACCCATGCTGTCCGATGAGAGAAGACAGATATTAGACGGTGAGATGCAGCTGCGATTTCAGCCATGACCAATAACAAGGCCCCTGGGAAGAATGGCTTCCCTGCAGACCTTTCTAAATTAAATAAACCTATACTGGTATCACTACTTCCTGAGTCTTTAAGGAGGTGGAAGCCTCAGGTGGAATTTGCGCTGAATTTAACAGGGCTCCTATTAGCTTCATCTTGAAGCCCAGTAAAGACCTGACACAATGTGCAAGTTACTACTCACCAGCCACAATAAATACAGACATGAAAATATTGGCCAAAGTACTTCCTGGCGGATTAAAGAAAGTCCTCCCAAGCCTTACACATGATTGTCAGTTCAGTTGTGTCCCTGGTGGTGCTCCAGGAATCACTTACAACTCTTATTGAATGTTCTCCGGCAAGTCAAAGACGACATGGATGATGAGATATTGTTATTTTTAGATGCAGAAAAGGTATTCAATAGGGTAGAATGGGGATACTGCTTTAGAACATTGAGGCAGGCAGGTTACGGTAGAGGGTTTCTTGACAAGATGCGATGGCTCTTTTATGATTCTAATGCCTAGGTTGACTGTGGGGGTCATATGTCACAGCCTGTTGCCATATTTAAAGGGATGAGACAGGGGTGTCTGCTTTCCCCCACGCATTCGTCATACCATTAGAGCCACTCGGGATGTCTATTTATCAATATGAGAAAATACAGGGCATCGATAACGGCTGCAGGCCACATTAAGCTTTTATGCTAAGCTAATTTCATCCTCCTCACACTCAGAGACCCTAAACCCTAAAACTCGATTTCCCCACTAATTTTCTTGATTTCTGGGTTTTCGTACTTGTCTGGATAAAAGTAAAAGTGTGAAGTGTTGCCGATCACACCGAGCCTGATTAGAAGGTCCCATAATAACTTTGGTTTTGTGCGAAAATACACAGGACTCTGACACCTGGACATCGAGGTCACAAGAGACTTAGAGGGGATGGTGACGGACAATTTGCAGCGGTTGCTGGTGCGATTGGACCACAACTTCCATAGGTGGTCCTCCTTACAGCTCTCCTTGTAGGGTAGAACCCAAGTGGTTAAAATGGCTACTGCTCCAGATTCAGTTATGCTTTTGGTATGCTACCACTTGTGATTTCTAAGATGCTCCTTTTGACATAAATAAGCATGTTAACGTGTTTATCTGGGCGAGTAGAAAGCCTCGTCTTAAACCTGCAAGACTCCACGCAGACACAAGGGCGGGGGCTCTTCATCTACTGAATATGTATGTGTACTATCTTGCACTTCTTGCAGCTGAGATACTTTATGCCCTCTGCCATGGATCGGCCCTGCTGGGTCACTGTAGAAACATCTGTGGTGCACACTACACCAGGTCTAGGTATACTATTCTGTACCCAACCTCTGCCATTAATAATGTTCCACTGTCCCCCAAAAATGACGGCAATGTGGACAGTCTGGAGAGATGTGCATAGGAGCCTGTATTAGTGTAACATAGGCCCCCGCAGCCCCATGGAGTGGGGGGACCATGAGCTTCAGGGGTCTCCCTCAGGACTGTACCTTAGTCTGAAAGGTCATCACTAACTCTGGAGTGGGCTCCCTCCATGTACTGTGCCCCTCAAATTTCATTACGCCACTGTCCACCAGGGAGCAATGCTGCTGGTTTAACACAGCTCTTAAGATAGGCCAAGACACTTTCTACTGCCCACAGTGTGCTGAGAGAGAGAGATTATGGTGATAGAGGGTGTTTATGATACCACTACCAATATGATTAAGACCATTTAAGCCATCTGTTTGGACTTTTCCTCAAGCCAGTATACTATTATCAATACTGCCAATTGGGCCATTGCTTACTCACTGTGCTCGGTGCCAGCCAATGACCCTATCAGAGTTGCCTATTAGATAGTTCTTACTTATGTAAGGCAACTCCAGGGGCGCCGTCGCCAACTTTTACAAGTTTATTTTTGACTCACTTGTCGCAATATATATGAGCTGTGAAGCGAGGCTGTACTGGATGGCCTGCTTAGGTGTTGAAAATACTGATGAAAACTAGTCGGATTTGCTCGACAATCATGACAAGAGCCTAAGAGAGGCATGATTAAATGTTCCCTATTTTAAAATTTAGCATGACTGGTACCGGTCCCTATACAAGTTAAAAAGGCCTCACCTACTGCCTCCTGACAACTGCTGGAGGTGCCAGGAACCTAGGTGCGACCATTTTCATATACTGTGGTCCTGCACTAAATTACCCAGCTACTGGACAGATACATGGAACTCAATGCGAAATTCTAGCACAGTTCACTTTATTTGATCAGCCAAACTTTCCTTCTTAAATTATGTTCTATAAGATTGCATTACAGTTCTGTTTACTGGGAGAGATGGCTATTGACTGCCTTAATGGTTGAACAGGTTTGTAACCTCACGCACCGGTGCCAGACATCAGTTCCAACACACCAAGAATGGACAACTAAACTCTTTCGTTTAAACACCTATGGGAGGCGCAGAAATAAAATGCAGGCCAAACTTAGCCAGTTCGAAGACACATGGGGTCTTTTCATTAAATTATATGAATCCTAGCCCTTGACGATAAAGGACCGTTGTGTGCCTACTTAATATAGTCGTCAAATGTGTCTTCATACCTCATCCGCATGACTGGGACTCAACATAAAGGAGAGATTTAAGAATAACGTACTGATTCTGTGAAACAGGGACCAGTGTACTGATGGACTGAGTATGAAGGATGTAATGGACTGGAGAGAAAGGTTTTGTAGGACATCTCTTTGAATTTGATTTTCTGCTCTATGCTGTTTGTTCTTTGCTCTTTACTATATACTATTTATTTCTTGCTCTATACTCTTTATTGCCCACACTCTAGTGACCGCATTAGTATTGGGTTATATACTCTTCAAACTTTCCTTCTACATTTTGTGTTTTCGCACAATCTTTTTGCTTTTGTTTTTCTCTCATTATCAGGCACGTATTATACAGTTGTGTAAAACATCCTGTTTCATACCTCTGTTATGACTAAATACCATAATAGCCTGGTTTATTGCTTTAAACATCTTGCATTATAAAATGATAAAGAATGGTTCCATAACACAATTTAAAACAGCTTTCCTAGCTATCTTGATATCACAATTTATAAAAAGCATAGACATAATCAATGTCCTTGTATGTGAGTGCTTAGAGCAAATTGTCAACATAGAAAATTAGTACAAGGTAACTTGTTTGCTACAGCCACTTCCCACCCAAGTAATCATTCTCATCCTCAAACGATACACCCTTTTAACTCAATTGTTAAAGGCTGCATAGAGATTCACAAGGCAGTCATAAAGGTATCCCTCCGACGAAGACCTCCACGGGTCAGATTTCATGAGTAGGATGTGATAGTCTGTAGTCTGCATAGGTTGAAATCCTGATCTAAGTGATCACCTTTTGCTAGTTTTTAGGTCTCGCCTGCCAATGCGCTTGCTCATTGCTGGCGGGAATTACAGTAAGTGGAAAAGAAAAGTCTACCAAAACGGCTGCGGATCCCATACAGTTCATGTGAGACAGGCGCGTGCACGCCAGCCACATAACACACCACCATTTGTTTGTGCCTCGCATCAGACGTCAAAGGCTGCCGCTCCCCCGCCCCAGCATGAACATCGCACACCACCATTTGTCTGTCAGACTTCGAAGGCTGCTGCTCCCCCACCCCCGCATCAGACTTCAAAGGAATGCTCTCCTGCTCCCTCACCCCCCCGCCACAGCAATACAGAGAGCTTGTTTTTTAACTTGCGCTGATCGATTTTTAATCCTAATCCAACCCGGAGTTCAGCCGTTCATCCTATTGTGAATTAAGGCCATACCTATTTAAAACTGCAAGTTCTCGCGGAGCACACTTCTGGCAGTGCGCTCGCATCTAAAATACAACTTCACCTTGAGCGTGCCTCGCACACAACTGTTGCTGCGTCTCGTAGGCGACAACACAGAAACTGGAACATGTATCTCTCCCAGAGACGTTATCCGGTAGTGTTTTATCCTGTTCTTGCAAAGAAATGCAGTTCTAGCGTTCAACTTAAAGTCTCATAGAAGGGGCGGTTTCCAATTCAATATTTAACAAGAATAGTTTATTTTTCTGCATTGTGTTTGTCAGCTAATGACGTCACCTGCAATCAAAATAAAAGACAGACCAACATAACATTTTTCTGCCGTATTCCTAAACTTCACCCAGTAGCCATCTTGGAAAAAAGGCGATTTGATTAAAAACAATCAGAAGCAACCCATTTACTATCAACGACAGCTACTACACGTTAGTACACAGGAGATAAACAGTAACTCTATACCGAAATAAATGTCTTGTTATCTTCTACGGTCTAAATTCAAATATTTGCCAATATGTGTTTATGTACTCAGATGCAACTTTTACTATATATGTATTTATGAAGCAGAGGAGAACAGCGTCTTTATAAAACCTTAATGAAAGATTATTTTGTAAAACGGTATGCTAAAGAGTTAACTGAGCAACGCGACCCTCCATCAGTATTTGAACATGGCCGCTTCCTTTTCTGAATCCTTCCACCCTCCAACTCCAACTCCACCCTCCAACTCCACCCTCCAACTCCAACTCCACCCTCCAACTCCACCCTCCACCCTCCACCCTCCAACTCCACCCTCTGACCTCCAACTCCACCCCCCAACTCCAACTCCACCCTCCAAATCCAACTCCACCCTCCAACTCCACCCTCCAACTCCACCCTCCAATTCCACCCTCCAACTCCAACTATACCCTCCAACTCCACCCTCCAACTCCAACTCCACCCTCCAACTCCAACTCCACCCTCCACCCTCCAAATCCACCCTCTACCCTCCAACTCCACCCTCCAACCTCCAACCTCCAACTCCAACTCCAACCTCCAACTCCACCCTACAACTCCAACTCCATCTTCCAACTCCACCTTCCAACTCCACCCTCCAACTCCACCCTCCAACTCCATCTCCACCCTCCACCCTCCAACTCCACCCTTCAACTCCAACTCCAGCCTCCAACTCCAACTCCACACTCCAACTCCACACTCCAACTCCAACTCCACACTCCAACTCCACACTCCAACTCCACACTCCAACTCCACACTCCAACTCCACACTCCAACTCCACATTCCAACTCCACACTCCAACTCCATACTCCAACTCCACACTCCAACTCCAACCTCCAGCCTCCAACTCCACCCTCCAACTCTACCCTCCAACTCCACACTCCAATTCCACCCTCCAACTCCAACTCCACCTTCCAACTCCACCCTCCAACTCCACCCTCCAACTCCACCCTCCAACTCCAACTCCACCCTCCAACTCCAACTCCACCCTCCAACTCCACACTCTAACTCCAACTCCACCCTCTAACTCCAACTCCACCCTCTAACTCCAACTCCACCCTCCAACTCCACCCTCCAACTCCACCTTCCAACTCCACCTTCCAACTCCACCTTCCAACTCCACCCTCCAACTCCAACTCCACCCTCCAACTCCACCCACTAACTCCACCCTTTAACTCCAACTCCACCCTCCAACCCCACCCTCCAACTCCAACTCCACCCTCCAACTCCACCCTCCAACTCGACCCTCCAACTCCACCCTCCAATTCCACCCTCCAACTCCAACTACACCCTCCAACTACACCCTCCAACTCCACCCTCCACCCTCCAACTCCACCCTCCACCCTCCAAATCCACCCTCTACCCTCCAACTCCACCCTCCAACCTCCAACTCCACCCTCCAACTCCACCCTCCAACTCCAACTCCACCCTCCAACTCCAACTCCACCCTCCAACTCCACTCTCCAACCCCAACTCCACCCCCCAACTCCAACTCCACCCTCCAACTCCACCCTCCAACTCCACCCTCCAACTTCAACTCCACCCTCCAACTCCAACTCCACCCTCCAACACCACCCTCCAACTCCACCCTCCAACTCCACCCTCCAACTCCACCCTTCAACTCCAACTCCACCCTCCAACTCCACCCTCCAACTCCACCCTCCAACTCCAACTCCACCCTCCAACTCCAATTCCACTCTCCAACTCCACCCTCCAACTCCACCCTCCAACTCCACCCTCAAACTCCACCCTCAAACTCCACCCTCAAACTCCAACTCCACCCTCCAACTCCACCCTCCAACCCCACCCTCCAACCCCACCCCCAACTCCATCCTCCAACTCCACCCTCCAACTCCACCCTCCAACTCCACCCTCCAACTCCACCCTCCAACTCCACCCTCCAACTCCACCCTCCACCCTACAACTCCACCCTACAACTCCAACTCCACCCTCCAACTCCACCCTCCAACTCCAACTCCACCCCCCACCCTCCAACTGCAACTCCACCCTCCACCCTCCAACTCCACCCTCCACCCTCCAACTCCACCCTCCAACTCTGCCCTCCAACTCCGCCCTCCAACTCCACCCTCCAACTCCACCCTCCAACTCCACCCTCAAACTCCACCCTCAAACTCCACCCTCCAACTCCACCCTCCAACTCCAGCCTCCAACTCCACCCTCCAACCCCACCCTCCAACCCCACCCCCCAACTCCATCCTCCAACTCCACCCTCCAACTCCACCCTCCAACTCCACCCTCCAACTCCACCCTCCAACTCCACCCTCCACCCTCCAACTCCCCCCTACAACTCCAACTCCACCCTCCAACTCCACCCTCCAACTCCAACTCCACCCCCCACCCTCCAACTCCAACTCCACGCTCCACCCTCCAACTCCACCCTCCAACTCTGCCCTCCAACTCCGCCCTCCAACTCCACCCTCCAACTCCACCCTCCAACTCCACCCTCCACCCTCCAACTCTTCCCTCCACCCTCCAACTCTTCCCTCCACCCTCCAACTCCAACTCCACCCTCCAACTCCAACTCCACCCTCCAACTCCGCCCTCCAACTCCACCCTCCAACTCCACCCTCCACCCTCCAACTCCACCCTCCACCCTCCAACTCTTCCCTCCACCCTCCAACTCTTCCCTCCACCCTACAACTCTTCCCTCCACCCTCCAACTCTAACTCCACCCTCCAACTCTAACTCCACCCTCCAACTCCGCCCTCCAACTCCACCCTCCAACTCCACCCTCAAACTCCACCCTCAAACTCCACCCTCAAACTCCAACTTCACCCTCCAACCCCACCCTCCAACACCACCCTCCAACTCCATCCTCCAAATCCACCCTCCAACTCCACCCTCCAACTCCACCCTCCAACTCCACCCTCCAACTCCACCCTCCAACTCCGCCCTCCAACTCCGCCCTCCAACTCCGCCCTCCAACTCCGCCCTCCAACTCCACCCTCCAACTCCACCCTCCAACTCCTCCCTCCAACTCCACCCTCCAACTCCACCCTCCACCCTCCAACTCCACCCTCCACCCTCTAACTCTTCCCTCCACCCTCCAACTCTTCCCTCCACCCTCCAACTCTAACTCCACCCTCCAACTCCGCCCTCCAACTCCACCCTCCAACTCCACCCTCCAACTCCACCCTCCACCCTCCAACTCTTCCCTCCACCCTCCAACTCTTCCCTCCACCCTCCAACTCCACCCTCCAACTCCAACTCCACCCTCCAACTCCGCCCTCCAACTCCACCCTCCAACTCCACCCTCCAACTCCACCCTCCACCCTCCAACTCCACCCTCCACCCTCCAACTCCACCCTCCACCCTCCAACTCTTCCCTCCACCCTCCAACTCTTCCCTCCACCCTACAACTCTTCCCTCCACCCTCCAACTCTAACTCCACCCTCCAACTCTAACTCCACCCTCCAACTCCGCCCTCCAACTCCACCCTCCAACTCCACCCTCAAACTCCACCCTCAAACTCCACCCTCAAACTCCAACTTCACCCTCCAACCCCACCCTCCAACACCACCCTCCAACTCCATCCTCCAAATCCACCCTCCAACTCCACCCTCCAACTCCACCCTCCAACTCCACCCTCCAACTCCGCCCTCCAACTCCGCCCTCCAACTCCGCCCTCCAACTCCGCCCTCCAACTCCACCCTCCAACTCCACCCTCCAACTCCACCCTCCAACTCCTCCCTCCAACTCCACCCTCCAACTCCACCCTCCACCCTCCAACTCCACCCTCCACCCTCTAACTCTTCCCTCCACCCTCCAACTCTTCCCTCCACCCTCCAACTCTAACTCCACCCTCCAACTCCGCCCTCCAACTCCACCCTCCACCCTCCTACTCCACCCTCCACCCTCCAACTCTTCCCTCCACCCTCCATCTCTTCCCTCCACCCTCCAACTCTAACTCCACCCTCCAACTCCACCCTCCAACTCTTCCCTCCACCCTCCAACTCTAACTCCACCCTCCAACTCCACCCTCCAACTCTTCCCTTCACCCTCCAACTCTAACTCCACCTTCCAACTCCACCCTCCAACTCCACCCTCCAACTCTTCCCTCCACCCTCCAACTCCAACTCCACCCTCCAACTCCACCCTCCAACTCTACCCTCCAACTCCGCCCTCCAACTCCACCCTCAAACTCCACCCTCAAACTCCACCCTCAAACTCCAACTCCACCCTCCAACCCCACCCTCCAACTCCACCCTCCAACTCCACCCTCCAACTCCACCCTCCAACTCCACCCTCCAACTCCACCCTCCAACTCCACCCTCCAACACCACCCTACAGCTCCA
Source organism: Lissotriton vulgaris (assembly GCF_964263255.1). Lineage (NCBI taxonomy): Eukaryota > Metazoa > Chordata > Amphibia > Caudata > Salamandridae > Lissotriton > Lissotriton vulgaris. The sequence continues at coordinate 1,078,898,023 of NC_141694.1, read as the reverse complement.
ACCCCACCCTCCAACTCCAACTCCACCCTCCAACTCCAACTCCACCCTCCACCCTCCAACTCCACCCTCCACCCTCCAACTCCACCCTCCAACTCCACCCTCCAACTCCACCCTCCAACTCCACTCTCCAACTCTTCCCTCCACCCTCTAACTCCAACTCCACCCTCCAACTCTTCCCTCCACCCTCCAACTCTAACTCCACCCTCCAACTCCACCCTCCAACTCCACCCTCCAACTCCACCCTCCAACTCTTCCCTCCACCCTCCAACTCCAACTCCACCCTCCAACTCCACCCTCCAACTCTACCCTCCAACTCCGCCCTCCAACTCCACCCTCAAACTCCACCCTCAAACTCCACCCTCAAACTCCACCCTCAAACTCCAACTCCACCCTCCAACCCCACCCTCCAACCCCACCCTCCAACTCCACCCTCCAACTCCACCCTCCAACTCCACCCTCCAACCCCACCCTCCAACTCCACCCTCCACCCTCCAACACCACCCTCCACCCTCCAACACCACCCTACAACTCCAACTCCACCCTCCAACTCCAACTCCACCCTCCACCCTCCAACTCCACCCTCCACCCTCCAACTCCACCCTCCAACTCCACCCTCCAACTCTTCCCTCCACCCTCTAACTCCAACTCCACCCTCCAACTCCACCCTCCAACTCTACCCTCCAACTCCACCCTCCAACTCCACCCTCCAACTCCACCCTCCAACTCCACCCTCCAACTCCACCCTCCAACTCCACCCACCAACTCCACCCTCCAACTCCATCCTCCAACTCCACCCTCCAACTCCACCCTCCAACTCCACCCTCCAACTCCACCCTCCAACTCCACCCTCCAACTATTCCCTCCACCCTCCAACTCCACCCTCCAACTCCACCCTCCAACTCCAACTCCACCCTCCAACTCCAACTCCACCCTCCACCCTCCAACTCCACCCTCCACCCTCCAACTCCACCCTCCACCCTCCACCCTCCAACTCCACCCTCCACCCTCCAACTCCACCCTCCAACTCCACCCTCCAACTCCACCCTCCAACTCCACCCTCCAACTCCACCCACCAACTCCACCCTCCAACTCCACCCTCCAACTCCAACTCCACCCTCCAACTCCAACTCCACCCTCCAACTCTACCCTCCAACTCCACCCTCCAACTCCACCCTCCAACTCCACCCTCCAACTCCACCCTCCACCCTCCAACTCCACCCTCCAACTCCACCCTCCAACTCCACCCTCCAACTCCACCCTCCACCCTCCAACTCTTCCCTCCACCCTCCAACTCCACCCTCCAACTCCACCCTCCAACTCTGCCCTCCAACTCCACCCTCCAACCCCACCCTCCAACTCCAACTCCACCCTCCAACTCCACCCTCCAACTCCAACTCCACCCTCCAACTCCACCCTCCAACTCCACCCTCCAACTCCACCCTCCAACTCCACCCTCCACCCTCCAACTCCACCCTCCAACTCCACCCTCCAACTCCACCCTCCACCCTCCAACTCTTCCCTCCACCCTCCAACTCCAACTCCACCCTCCAACTCTGCCCTCCAACTCCACCCTCCAACTCCACCCTCCAACTCCACCCTCCAACTCCACCCTCCACCCTCCAACTCTTCCCTCCACCCTCCAACTCTTCCCTCCACCCTCCAACTCCAACTCCACCCTCCAACTCTGCCCTCCAACTCTGCCCTCCAACTCCACCCTCCAACTTCACCCTCCAACTCCACCCTCCAACTTTACCCTCCAACTCCACCCTCCAACTCTTTCCTCCACCCTCCAACTCCAACTCCACCCTCCAACTCCACCCTCCAACTCCACCCTCCAACTCCACCCTCCAACTCCACCCTCAAACTCCACCCTCAAACTCCACCCTCAAACTCCACCCTCAAACTCCACCCTCAAACTCCAACTCCAACTCCACCCTCCAACCCCACCCTCCACCCCCACCCTCCAACTCCATCCTCCAACTCCACCCTCCAACTCCACCCTCCAACTCCACCCTCCAACTCCACCCTACAACTCCAACTCCACCCTCCAACTCCACCCCCCAACTCCACCCTCCAACTCCACCCTCCACCCTCCAACTCCAACTCCACCCTCCACCCTCCAACTCCGCCCTCCAACTCCGCCCTCCAACTCCGCCCTCCAACTCCACCCTCCAACTCCGCCCTCCAACTCCACCCTCCAACTCCACCCTCCAACTCCACCCTCCAACTCCACCCTCCAACTCCACCCTCCAACTCCAACTCCACCCTCCAACTCCACCCTCCACCCTCCAACTCTTCCCTCCCCCCTCCAACTCCAACTCCAACTCCACCCTCCAACTCCAACTCCACCCTCCAACTCCGCCCTCCAACTCCACCCTCCAACTCCACCCTCCAACTCCACCCTCCAACTCTTCCCTCCTCCCTCCAACTCCAACTCCACCCTCCAACTCCAACTCTACCCTCCAACTCTACCCTCCAACTCCACCCTCCAACTCCAACCTCCAACTCCACCCTCCAACTCCCCCCTCCAACTCCAACTCCACCCTCCAACTCCACCCTCCAACTCCACCCTCCAACTCCACCCTCCAACTAGACCCTCCAACTCTACCCTCCAACTCCAACTCCACCCTCCAACTTCAACTCCACATTCCAACTCCACCCACCCACCTGAATGAGGCCCTGAAATCAACCGTCCATTGGCTCACCTCCAACCAACTCAAGCTCAATGCCAAGAAAACAGAATTTCTCTTAATTTCCCCTCCAAAAACCGATCCCGAGATGCAGATATGGATCAAGGCTATCACAGCCCTAGATTGCCCACTGACCATCGATGACTCAGCAAAATCTCTGGGAATAACCCTTGACTGCAAGTTGAACATGCGGGACCACATCAACTTGATGGCCAAATCAGCCAGATTCCACGAGCTACCTCTTGAAGCTGAAACCCTTCCTTGGCACTACCAACCTAAAAAGTGCAGTCCAAGCGCTAGTAATCTCTAGACTGGAATATGGATGCTCCACCTGCTCTGGTTTACCCAAGATCTCCCTGGCACCCTTAGAGCCTGTCTTAATGCTGCCGCCAGACTTCTTACAAGCTCAAAAAAATTTGACCATATTACCCCACACCTGAAAGCACTGAACTTGCTTCCCCTCGAGGCCAGAATACAACTCAAACTGGCCTGCATTACACACAAGGCCTTATACTTAACCTCCCCTGCTTATCTTGCAAAGAAACTGGTGGTATCTGGCGGAATCAGAGACTCCCGGTCCGCCAGAGACCTCTTTCTCCAACCTGTACGTTTCCGGAAAAAAAAAACATTTAACAGGGCTTTCTCTGGAAGAATATGGAATTCTCTCCTGCCATCCATCAGAAGAATCCCATCTTTGGCACGTTTCAAAAAGGAGGCCAAAACCTTCCTTATGGGTAAATTTTTAGCGTAAATGCTGCCTCCTACCAACACATAGACTTTGACTAACTACTGACTAGCGACTCCCTTCGGATTACCACGCTACCCCGTCTGGAAATCTAGGGCCCTATCCGGAGCTATTTAAATGTAAACTGTATATACTTAATGTGTTTCCTTGCCTAATGTGATCACATGTAAAGCGCTCTGATACCCTAACGGGTCAAGTTCGCGCTCTATAAAACAACAAACAAACAAACAAACAAACCCAGAAAGGGTCTTTTTTAGATTTGATTTTGGTAAAACTTTTTTTAAAGTTATTTCAGGCATTCAGTTCTTTGGCTAAACCTATGGTCATATCTAATGCCATTCCTTAAACAAGAGGGGAATAAAATCTATAAATACTGATCACTAAGAAAAAACTATTACAAATACATTGTTACATACACAAATGAATAAACGGATTCAGAAACTCACGGGTAAAAGGGATCAACCCTCTCCATAACATACATTATTGCTGCTGATTCTCTCTCCATCTATAAATGGGGCCCCAGATGCGCTTTCCTAGTAATCTCCCCTTTTTTCCCTTTCTCTCATAGATACTTTTCTCAAGAATATATATAGACAGTAGTCTGGCTAGCCATTGCTGAAACGTAGGGGCTATTTTGTCCCGCCAGACTGTGGAAATACATATGCGCAATACTGCTATAGCCAAAAAGAGGAAATATTGTGACGAATCTTGCCTACCCTCATTATGTATCCCCAACACAATTACCATTGGAGTAAGGGATACTTTGATTTCTAGTGTTTTATCCATAAACAATTTCATCATTTTTCTCAGAGGTTGTAGTCGCGGACATGTCGCAAACATATGTACTATTTCCAAATCCGTACTATCACACCCTGGACACCTAGTTCCCATCTGCCCGCCCCCCCCACTGCGCAATGTTTGCAGGTGTGTAGTACATAGTAAAAATTGTTTTATATTGTTGGGCTTATGGCCCAGTGGAACATAGAAGAGTATAGCCAAACTCTAAAGAAGCTATGAAACTGTCAGGACCTACTCCAAGTTTATCACTCCACTTCTTCTCGTACTTTTCAAAATCGTCCTTTTTAATCAATGAGAGTTCAGCATAGGTCCTTCGAATAGTACAGTCTACCCCTTCCCTAATGACATCTATAATTTTATTTTTACTATATCCACCAGGTCCCCCTTTTTCCCACACATAAAGCTATGGATCTGTAGATATTTAAAAAAGCTCCTATTATTAATACCATAGGTATTCTGTATATCTTCAAACTGCCGGTTTCTGAGGTGCCCCCTTAAGTCCCCCATTCTCTGGATACCACGCGCTTCCCATTCTGCCATTATAGAATCCGATAAGATTTCCACATGAAGAGTGGACTTTCTGAATAGCTGAGTATAACCATTAAACCTGCATAAGCCAGTTTTTTTGCAGAATGCCATCCAGATCTTATAAGCAGCCATCAAGGTCTTGAATCTAGTTCTTTTAAAATAGCTAGGCTCGGTGAATTTCAAAAAACAGTTCTCAGCGTCTTCTCCCACTAGTATTGCACACATTTCAATTGACCCTGACTTAACTCTAAAGTCATTCATGTCACCCCCGATTAGCCCACTTATATACTGAAAGGCCGCTGTTCAATAATACATTTTGAAATCCTGCCCACCCTCCTCTTTCCCTTGGAAAAGACATATAGCGTAGTGCCTTCCTAGTTTTTCTGTGTGCCCAAATAAACCTATTGACCATGTGCTCCAGTGCGGTGAACCCCTTTTTCTCAAACTCAAGCGGGATAGCCCTAAAGAGGTACAGAATTTTTGGCCCCGATACAACACTGCAGCATCACTGCCCAGAGATAGTCCCAGGAGACCCGTCCAAATGCTTTTTCCGCATCCATTACCATGACTGCCGTAGGGTTCCCTGAGACTTCCGCAGCATCGAGGAGGGTTATAACCCGTCGGACGTGCTGCGTTGTTCCCCTCCCTGGGATGAAGACATGCTGAGTGGGGTTAACCATTTTGCCAATTATTTTACTCAACCTAGTCGCCAAAGTTTTAGAAAAAATCTTGGCATCGCCGTTCATAAGAGTTATTGGTCTGTATGATCCCGGCTCTCTTGGAGGCTTCCCTTTCTTCAGGATGATTACTATGTTTGCCCCTGCCCAAGACTCTGGAACTGAGCTCCCTGCTTGAGCTTGGAGTATTACGTCCACTATCTCTGGTCCGATTACCTCCAAGAAGGTCTTATAAAATTCTAGGGGTATCTGATCCGGCCCTGCTGCTTTACCAGATGGAAGGCTGCTTATGGCTGCATATATTTCTTCCATTGTCAGTGGGGCTTCAAGTGCATCCCTGTCTTCATCATTGGTAGGCCGTATCAACATTTCCCCGAGATACCTCCGAATAGCAGGAAGGTCCCTCGCCCATTTTTCATTATACAGCCTGCCATAAAATTGCCTAAAAACCTCTCGGATCCCTGCTGAGTCATCTACTATGTTTCAATTAGCATCTGATATTTCCTTAATCTCCCCAGCCGCATTTTTTTGCCTAACGCGCCCGCTAGTGTATGGCCTATCCGCACACTGAGCTCGTGACATCGCTCCCTTCTTGTGAGGAACAATACTGCTGCCTTGGAAGCTATACGATCTTGAGCTTCTGATTTAGCTAACGCCAATCTAACCAATATCTCATCAAGTGCTGCCCCCGTAGCGATTGCCACGCTCAGTATCTCCTTTATAGCCATTATTGCTTTACAGAGCCTTTTTTCTAGAAGCGGCTCCTGCTTCTGCAAACTGTAACTCAGCGTCTCCCCATGCACCCCCTTTTGAATGCATCCCACACTACCCCCAGACGAGTGCTGCCTCTATTGATATCCCAGAAACTCTCTATCCAGGCCTTCATATGTTGTACATAACCTGCATGCTTCAACAACCCTCTTTCAAATGTCCATACATATTCTGATCTTCCCCCTCTCCCTATGGCCACTGTTAGCACTAGAGGCTTGTGATCTGATATGATCTGGGGGAGTTTCTCGATCTGGCAACTGGTGACTAATGAGTTTGAAGCTAGAAAATAATCGAGTCTTATGACCAGTTTGTGCGGGGCTGAGAAGTATGTGCTGCCAGGATCGTCTGGGTGCAGTCATGTCAAGGCATCCGATAAGGAGTTATTCTTAAAAGGCTAGAGATTGCATGAAAATCCTTCTTCTTCCGTCCCACATATCTATTTCCTGTCTCCGTCCAGAGCCCGCCCAGCCCATTTATTTTAAGATCCTCACATAAAATTACTGGTATAGGCCAGGAGGTGAGCTCAACATCTAAAAATTCAAAGATATCCGGATAATCCTCCATCGAGCCATACACTGAGCACATAGTAAAGGTTTCACCATTAAGCATACACTCAACCATAACCCATCTACCCCACTTATCCTCCAATTTTCTCTTAATTATTATACCAGCTCGTCTAGAAAGTATAGTAACCCCTCTGGTCTTGGTCCCCTGTCTGGTATGCTTAATGAGGTGAAACCCCAAATGTTCCATTAAACTGCCTCTTGTACCCTCTATATGAGTCTCTTGGAGACACAAAAGATCTAAGCGCATCGTTTTTAGAATCACAGCTGCTCGCTGTTTTTTACCCTGATCGTTCAAACTACAAACATTAACTGAGGCTATTCGCAAACTCATTCATAAACATCAAATTTCTGTCCGACCCTGTTATCCTTTAAATTTACTGCCTCCTCTAATGTCTTTATTCCTGCCCTCTCTCTTTCCTTAAATTCAATTATTTTGCTGCTCATCTTGTGTTTAACTATACACCTCAGATTCCTTACTGTGCTACCATGTGCCATGCCCCAGCCCCCCAACCCCCTCACCCCCCCAGGAGACCTAACCCCCTCCCCCTTCACGGGCAAATAGGTACGTTGTTACCTATGTGAGGTAGCCTAAGCCCACATGGTGAGCAGCAGTGCCCCCCTGCCTCCCAAATTATGCAACCGAGCTCTAAGAAACAGCTTAGTTATATCAATAATTATGCAACCGTGTGCTAACAGATAACTTAATTATACACATAATTATGTGTGCATTTTGATTTCCCATAATCACATATCACTAAAGAGTATCCCTCTTCAGACTCTATTTACCATAGTAGCTCAAGTATTATTCCTTCTTGTGTCCATCTACTAAGCCAGCAAATCCCTCCCAATGTTCCCCCTCTTGTCCTGCAGTTCGGACAGATAGGCTTGTGTCTTTATTTCAGAAAAAAACATTCGGACCTGACCAGTATGTATGACTTTGAGTCAGGCAGGGTACAGTAGTTAGGCCTCACAACCAATCCCCTGAAAGGAGTTATCAGCTGTCTTAGCCGCCATCTCCTTTCGACTGTAGCATGGCAAAAATCTGAGTGAGCAAAAAATGTGTTGTCCTCAAATATTCGCTTGGCGTCTGGGTTTGCTTTGTCCATAATAGCCTGCCTTAAAAGCAAGTTGACAACATATACCAACATAGCCCTGGGCCGGTCTCCTGTGCCACCCGCATACCCTTTCTTTTGGGTCAGTGGAAACCGATGTGCCCGCTGAATCTTGACCTCCTAGTTCCATGCAGCCAGCTCAGGAAATGCACCTTTCAGAAGCGATACTACGAATGCCCTTGCATCCCCTCCCTCAATGATCTCTGCCAGGCCCAATAGTCTAATGTTGTTCATTCTTTGCTTAGTTTCGAAATTTTCGAGTTTCCACTGTAGGTCTTCAGTTAGTTTTTCATGTGTATCCTTAAAGGCCTGCCATTTATTAACCTTGTCTTCCAATTTGCTAGTTCTTTCTTCCACATAGGTAACCCTGTCCGACATATCCTCATACAGCTTGTTGACCTTCCGTAATGAGCCCTGCAGTTTTTTTGTTGCTTTCTGTGCCCTACGGCTTTCTAGTCTGGCCTCCCCCTGCATCTAATTCAGCGGGGCATACACTAGATCCATTAAGGGGCTGAAGCTGGTATGTTCAGATATACCCCCATCCTCCTGATAGAGCTGGGTGGTGGCCGATTAATCCCATGTCGCTATTGCTGCTGCTGCATCTGTTGTAGATGGGCTCCCTTTAGTTTTAGTTTTAGATTTGGACCTATACTTATGCGTTGTGTTTCTGGTAACTGAAGAGGTCTCTGCGGAATCCGACCCTATCTGAAAGATTCCCATCACTGGACAGCGATAGATCAGTGTCATCATTTAGTGAAAAGAAGCAGTCCTCTTCAGGGGAACCAGCCGTTGGCCTAGAGCCTTTGGGTCCTGGTGCATGCTCCACTACTTTCGCCTCCAAAGCACTCCTAATAGGGGGCAGATTATCCTTATTCTCTACTCCCTCTTTATTTGTCACTCTTGGGTACAGGTCATTTGCTGGAGACTCACCATTTAGGGTACTATTTGGTGAACCATCCGGCGGCTCCTGCTGTCCTGCCAGTTCTTGCTCTTTCGGTTCATTCACACTCTCCACACTTGACTAACCGTGTCTGCCAGCAGGCCCAGAATGATGCTGCAACATTGTATCCTCATCACGAGGATTCCCGGTGTCAATGTCTGCTCCGGTCTGGTCGCTGGATCCTGCTGTGGTTACTGCCCCCACCGCTGTGGCTGAGAGGAAAGTCTCTGTCAGCGTAGGTTGCCGGAAAGTGCTCTCCTGAGCCTTACCTTTCCCATCAAGTCCTTCTTTCTGCTTCCGATTGTAGCCGCCATCAGTGCTTCTTCCCCCGTTTTTCTTTAGCGGGACTCGCCGGGGCAGCACTGCGCCTCTCCCTGCTGAAGGTACGGTGGCAGTTGCCTCTTTCTGGGTGTTTTTAGGGTCCATCGAAGGTTTATTCGTCCGTAGTGCCATCTTACTGCCAGTAACCACAACCCGGTACAGGGCCTGTATCGCGCGGCTGAACTCCAGAATCTCCAGCGCCCCAGTCCTCTTAAGTGCCACCGGATCACGATGTCGCTGCTGAAGATTACTGCTGCGGAAGATCCGCCGGATCCAACGACTCAATAGGTAAGAGCAGAGTTGCATTTTTTATTTCTCCATAGCCCATTTCTTACTGCAGCATGGGGGAAAGTTTGACTGTGACTGCCCCCTACGGTCTGTCGCGGCCATCTTGCCTATCTACTTTCTCTGCTGTGGGCACACTTTCCAAATAAAGGTCACCTAAATTTGTGTTTGGCATGGCAAGTTTTGAGGAGATTCGTCAAGTTAGGGAGCCAGAAAGAGGGCAGTAAAAAACTGCTTTTCACCTTTCAGCTCCCATAGACATCTTTGCTCTTCACTACCGAAAAGAAAATGGCTGAACAGCATTACACCAAACTGGCATGAAAACAGATCTTCACTTAAGGAAGTGAGTTTACTTGATTTGGTGTAAGTTTCTTTTGTAGTGTTTGAGAAATTATCATTAAGAAGTGTCTCTGGAAGGTTTCAAATTCATGTGATCTGTCAATCAAGTTAGAGATATCTGGATCATTAATTTGCAAATGGTCAGCAAACCCAGGCTCATGAACAGTTTTCGAAATGATTGGATGATGGAACGTAGTCTCCTATTGCCCATTTCGGGTTCACAAATTCAAATCAAGGCCAACAGACCTGAAGCTCTCTGATTGGCTGGCTACCACTGGAAGAAAATGGTTGCAGCTGCCATTACAGGAAGTGGGTACTCAGTCCCCACATCCTGAAAAATAGAAATGTAGTACTGTATCCTCAAAAGTACAATTGGGAATCCATAAGAGGACTTAGGGAGAATCCTGTGAAAAGATGGTTTGTCTTCTTTTACAGGCACTTAGGGTACTCTAACCCTAGATTCATCACGTGATGCCCAATTCCCAATTCATAGATATTCAAAGCACTTCTGGAGTCCTTGCATGAAGCCTTCATTTTGGATGCCAATAGAGTTTCCACACAAATGAAAAACACATAAAGGGATGTGTCCTCTGATGAATCAACTGGAGCTTTCAGATCTATAACCCCTCTGACCAAACAACATCTGGTGGCTGGCTCATGGCTCACACAGTTCGCGAAACACAGCCAGATATGTGCACTGCATCCCTGACACAGCACAGCCATCCGTCCATTACCCGTGCACTGTACTACAGAGCTTTGCAACTCATGCAAATTCTCCTCTCTCTCTGTGCAAATGCGTCACTATCGTGCTGCATTTGGTACTATGCTGACATGTGCCTATTATGTACGTCAGTGACGTAATGCAAAATGATGCCCCCCCCCCCCCCACCACAGAATGTGATGGTGCCCCTCACTCTCTCATGTCTCACAGGTATTTGGTAGCCTTGGCCTGATTGGGGTCCTGAAGGGTTCGGGCCCCAGAAGAGTTTGGGGCCCCCTGCAGTGCAGGGGCTTCTGTTGCACCCCTGGTGTGTGAGAGTTTGTATTGTGCCTGCTGCAGTCCTTCTGTGTCCTACCTTCAATGCTTTACTCTCTGTGTAAATGTCTGAGTCCTGCATTTCCCTGGCTGCCATCTATGGTCTATGCTTCCTGGGGTGAGACGCTCCCTACAGAGAAGTCGAAGTGTGGGGGGGGGGGACTGTGGGCGGAGAATCAGAGAGAGGGAATAACCCAAGGATTAGATCAGTGGGCGGAGCCAGAGGTGTGGGCAGAATGCGCAAACATCCCAATTTTTAGTATTTGTTTGGCATTTCACTGCCCACTTTAATCGATCAATGGATACACATGATTATTTAAGGTTATAATAAATTATTGACATTAAAACACATTCAGAAAGTGGGATATGCTTCTAATCACAGAATGTCCCAAACACGATAAAATGTAGAAGCACAAGCCATTTGTCGCCGAGCCATGGAGTTTGTCATCAGTACTTCTCCTCCCTTTTTCAACAACAGCAGTTCAAACATGAATGGCAAAATATCCTAGTTTTGCAAATATTTTCTATATAATTATGGCTCTGCCATATTTGCCCCATAATGCAAGATCTGCTGCATGATCTGACCATTTAAACAAGTAAATTGTTTATAGCTCAAACATATCAAAAGTTAATAAAAAATGTGACTTGTTTTGCTGCGGAGTGGATGGCTTATTGCAAAGATAGACTGATCACCTTTCTCACTGTTGCATTTGTTGGTTACACTGGTACTAATAAGGCAACATCTTTCCAGAGACTGTTAGCATGTGTACACATGTCAAAATAATAAAATATCAGAAAATATACTGCATTACACTGCAGCCTTTTTTAAAATGCATAATTTAGTCAACACTGGGGCATAATGTTGTCCTCCTTTGCTGCATAATTAATTCCAGTGGCCCCACACCAAGTAGCACATGTTAAAAGTGCTTGTGAAAAAAGCAGAGAGACTGTGAAGTTTGCGAACTTAGTTTGGTGTGCGTGCAAATCCTGCATTGCCAATCCCTGTTGAGTTGCAGCTACTACTTCTGAAACAAGGCCAATGGAGGTACCTATGGGTGAGGAAGACTGGCCCCAAGAGCCTTAAGACTGGTGGTGCCCTCTGCATTAATGTTTGTTATTACCCCCCCAATGACCACCTCTGCCATGGATTCTCTCACTACCACCCTTTAACAGTCCCCCCTAAGTCTCCATAACCACACTCTCTCTCAGATGCATTTACTTTTATTTACAGCGCCACTCATACCAGTGTAGGGTGTCAGAGCACTTTACATCACACACATTACACAGAGACAATCAATATGTGTAAATCACTGTATAGAAAATGTTACATAAGACTAAGGACTACAAGGCGTAGGAGTCACATGACAACCATATTAGTAGGCTGCATAGTTTAATAGTGATTGGTCTGGAGAAAAACAAACTCAGAATTTAAAACGTAATCCCATGGTTAGGATAGGATAGGCTAGGATAGGATAGTAGCTTCTAAAGCGCTCCAATCTAGAGGCGTCTTGGTGCTGGGTGTGTAAGCGGGGCTCGACTGTGCTGTAAAATCAGGGGTTACTGTTTAACCACGTACAGCCAGGTCTTCAGCAATTTCCTGAATATAATACGGTTTGGTTGAAGTCGCAGGTCAATCGGTATTTGGTTCCAGAGCTTTGCCGAGCAGTGTGATAAGCTCCAGCCACCCCATTTAGCTCTGCTTATTTTCGGGATGTTAACGAGCCCGGAGTTGGAGGATCTAAGGGCTCTGGAAGGGGAATACAAGGAGAACAAATCTTGGACCTCAGCCTCCATAGAGTGCCTTGTGCACCATACAGAGGCCCTAAATTCGACTCGTTATTGGACAGGGAGCCAGTGGAGTGCCCTTATGGCAGCCGAGGTGGAGTGGCCTTTTAGTATGTTCATCAATAGTCAGGCTGCCGCGTTTTGCAGTGACTGAAGTTTGGTTTTCTGAGCCTTGTCAATGCCCATGAATAGGGCATTACAGTAGTCTAACTTTGACAGAAAAAGCCCTACTATAACTGTTTTTTGAAGCTTCTGGGGGATGAAAGGGAAGACCTTCCGGAGACTTTTGAGTAGGTAGAATCAGGAGGAGGTTAGTCAGTTGACCTGGAGTGAGAAATTGAGTTGGTTGTCGAAGATTATACCAAGGTTCTAAACCTGGGTGGTGGGGAGAGGGCAGTCACCTGCCTGCGTTGTCCACCAGGTATTGTTCCATAGTGGAGAACCTTTCCCAAACTCCAGTACTTCGGTTTTCTCTGTGTTGATTTTAAGGAAGTTTTGGCTCATCCTGTGCATCGTGTCTGCCAAACATGCAAGGAAACTGCTTGCCATGCTCTGTGGTTGTTCTACGACTGATACTATGAGCTGTAAATTGTCGGTGGAGGAGACCAGCGAGAAACCATGCTTTCCGACAAGTTTGGCCCGCGGGGTGACATACACATTGAAAAGTGGAGGAGACAGAGCGGATCCCTGCGGCACTCCACACAGGAGATGGAAAGTGTCAGACTGTATGTTGTCCCAGACTATGTTCTGCACCCTAGCTGTTAAAAAAGAGGTGAGGAGGGCTAGCGCTGTGTCCCCGATTCCCACGTTGATCAGCGCTGCACTAACACCGTGTGGTTCACCGTGTCAAATGCTGCCGATAGACCTAAGAGAACTAGGACGGCTCTGCCCCCCTTGTCCATCACTTTCCGTATATCTTCCATTGCCATTATCAAGGCCGTTTCTCTGGAATGGCGGGGTCTAAAACCATGCTGCGTCGGATCAAGCAGATTATTGGTTTCAAGATATTTGGTTATCTCCTTAATTACTGCTTTTTCCAAGATCTTGGCCACCATCGGTAGCCCTGAGATTGGGATGTCGTTTTTTGTGTCAGCGGGATCCAGGGCTGTTTTTTCAGGATTGGCCTGATGCAGGCTCTTTTACAGGCCATGGGATAGGTGCCAGACTCTATGACCTGATTTAGAAGGGGAGTTAGCTGGACACTGATATCGTGGGATACTAAGTGCATGACCAATGGTTGGCAAGAGTCATTAGGGGATCCAGACTTTGTGGTTTGGATGAGATTATTGACCTCTTCTTGGGAGAATAGCCGAAAGCATGCTAGCAAAACAGGCACAGTCTTTTCCTGCTGCGCTGTGTCATTACCAATACGTGTGACATCATGGGTACTGAGGAACTCCTTGTAGATCCGGTGAAGTTTGCTTTGGAAAAATATGCCCATTTTGTTGCAAAAGGATTGATCTGGTCTGAACTGGTAATTCTGGGAGGGTTAACTAGTGTTTGAATAGATTTGAAAAGCTACCTAGTAGAGTTGCTAGCCACCTCAATTTTTGTGGTGAAATAGTCCTGCTTAGCTTTGATAAAAGCTTCCCTATATTGTTCTAGCTTTCGGTTATAGGCCTGTTTATGCTCCTTACTATAGTCTGAACTCCAAATTCGTTCGCTCCTTCTACAGTCAATTTTTATCAATTTGAGGTTGGGTCCATACCAAGGTGCATTTGGGGAGGATCTTTTGACTGAGGTGGTGGTTTCAGGCACAGCCTGATTGACCGCCATGCGCATCCAGTTTTCAAACTGGTACGCTGCTTCATCATTGTTTGAAGCCAGTAAAGGAGGGGAGTTACTGAGCGCTTTTTCTAGATCCCTGCTCTGTATCTTGTTCCATTGTCGGATCTTCACCCTGGAAGGTCTTCCAGGGTTAGGCCTGCCGGTGATTGTTTCCTAATATCAAAATAGATCGCCCTGTGATCTGTCCAGGGCAATGGCAATGTATTAGTCACTGAGATATCAGGATTGTTTGTAAAAATGCCGTCCATCGTGTGTCCGGCCAGGTGTGTGGGTTGGGACACTAATTGGGTGAGCCCATATGCTGCAAGGTTGTCCAGGAGTCTGGCAGTGTCAGCATTTGTGTCTAGTTCCAGGTGGTAATTAAAATCACCCAAGATGGTGATTGAAGGGAAATCTAGACATGACTCTAATAGTGTTTGGAGGACTTGAGAAAAAGCTGCTCTAGGTCTTGGTGGTCGGTAGATAAGAAAGTCTTGAAAGAGAGTAACATCTTTGCTGGGAGTTCTGCAATTTGTTGGACTAGCATCTTTTGGTGCTCTCTATGAATTACAGCTATTCCACCCCCTATGTTCCCCATCCTATCTTGTCTGCCTACAATGTACCCTGGAGGAAGGGCTGTGTTCCAACCTGAGTCAGATGATTCGTCGGTCCAAGTTTCGGTCAAAAAAACAATATTGGGCATGCCGAGCTGTAGCATGCATTCTAGTTGGTATTTATGTTTGACAAGAGAGCGCGTGTTTAATTGGATGCATTTCATCAGCTGATCTTGCCTTGGTGTGGTGGTTTTAGTCATAGGGTCAGAATGGGTTTTACAAGCCCAGGGTAGGACCGTGCAGCAGTTTAAGGCTTCGGTCTGTATCACATTTGTCATGGTTTCCGCCTGCCAAGTGTCGTCTGTGCAACTAATAGAGCTCCACCTCGCGTCTAGCATGAAACTGCAACCAGCGCAGGAAAACTGCTCCCTCATTTCTTCCGGACAGTAAATATGGGGTGCAAGGCACTCACCTATCCTAAGCTCGAGTAGTTGTTTCCTGGTGAAAGCGCACGCTCCGTTTTGACCAGGGGTTCTGACCCTGGGCTCGCTCTGGGCGCAGACGGGCTTGCCTTGGGTGTTCTCTTGAATAATCAGAATTGATTTCTGTCCAAAATAACAGTTTTTGCAACATTAGGATAATCAAAGACTGGGGAGAAAAACATAATGCTCTAATTTATACCTTGCAGTTTATATGCAGCTCTTAGATGAAAGTTAATAGCTCACTGTTCTATGTTAGGATTTTAACTTATAAACTGCAAGTAACAAAAGGATCTCTTTGACAAAAGCAGTAGCCCACTGATCTATTTACGTTATGTGCACTTTGTGATCTGCATGGTACATATTCTTTGCAGCAGGCACATTTACCCTCTCAGCTAGCTTTCCATGAATCAAAACTTCCACTGAACAAAATGATCTCTCTCTAGGAAGAACATTAAACACCAGAGTCATCAAGACATTTTTATTGTTGCCGAAAATAGCTAGAGGTCAGGAAGGAGGCAGCAAGCGCTTTTAAAACCTTAATATACTTGCAAACATAATGCCTCATGTAGTGTAGTTCCTATTTTCCCAATAGGCTCTGCGCATTGGAATAACATAAACAACAGTGTAGACGTAGGAATGAGGTCATCTAAGTCTCTACTGACTATGTTAAACGTAATTTAGGTTTGCACCAGCTAGCTCAGAGGTCACTGGAAACTTTCTTGAATGAATAGGGAGGGACAAGATCCCCTGGCTCAGACAAGAAGGGATTCAGTTTCCGACAACCGCATAAACATGACAACTTTGCTCCCTCAGAATAAGAGTATATCTCTAGAGTCGTGTGAAAACAATAGACAGCTATTTCACTCAGTCAGCAGTGCATACTTAGTTTCACCAGAATGCAGAGAAATAGAGAGACGGGCGTTTTCAATAAAAGGTGTTATTTATTGAGCAGTCTTCTTTCTCATGCAAGAGAAATGAATTGCCACAATTGGAATACTTATAGTAAAGTAAAGTGCATACAGTAAAAGTAGTATTAGGAAATAATACTGTAAAAGCATTGATATGGTTTCTTAGCCATATGATACTTTAAAATGGATAAAATATATACATACATAAATACATTGACTAACGTACTCAACTGGTGCTTCTAACTAAGCCTACCCCGGTGTACCTGACCTAAGCCTAATACTTGGGAAGGGATGAGTAAGTAGCAGTTTAAGTTAAGTTGGTTAAGATTATTTTGCCAAGAATCTGCATCAATAATTCTCTTATGGGTTTAGTCAGCTCCGTACCTTGGTAATAGAATGTGGGAGGTCTGGTATCTCTTTCCTCAGGACTCGATATCCCAGCAACCCGCAAGGGTAGGCTGGAAACACCGGAGCTGGATTTTCTCGGCTGGAGAAAAAGACAGCATCTCTCTCAGTGCGTCAAACGGGAGGGTCGGCTTCCGTTGGCTCTCGCATCAGCTGGGCTCTCGGGCAAGTAGATGGCCGCTCTGCTCCAAACCACCGTGTGTTTGCTTAAGGCAACTGTTGGTATTTTATACCTGGAAGGTGCCGGGTTTGACGTAAGGTTGGACATAAGACGTCACTAAGAACTAACAGTTCTTTCTGGACTTCAGGAGTTCTTGTTCAAATCAAAACAAAAGCAGGGGGAATTTCCCAGGCTGCTGGAGGCTTGGTTTGTTTAAAGAACGCGTTGTGCTTTCTAGGAGCCGATGGGAGTAGCCGTGCTGTGTGTTGGACTGCATGGGCTATTACTGAATATGGATCTGATTCTTATGCCTTTATCAGGATATTATTGATTATAACCTCATAAGGGCATAAATCGGGAATATCGAATTAGGGTCCTAGATATAAACACAACACCCACTCTACGGATTGA
This sequence comes from Lissotriton vulgaris, assembly GCF_964263255.1. NCBI lineage: Eukaryota > Metazoa > Chordata > Amphibia > Caudata > Salamandridae > Lissotriton > Lissotriton vulgaris. Next base: position 1,078,880,743 of record NC_141694.1, on the reverse strand, counting down.
TGTCCATCATTACTAAAAACTAAGCAATAGTAACATTCAACGATGCATATGTGTTTTCCGACCCACCCCAAAATACATATTTCGCATTTGAAATGGTATAAGGTAAATACACAAAATTTAGTGTTGTACTGTACGCTTTTCAAGCAGTGTCATCATTCAGATAAATGCATATATATATCAGCTGAATGAATTGCGAAAATTACACATGAAATGTCTCTAAATACAGAAAAGAAGGTCGAGACCATTTCATCATATATTTATACAAATTGCTGTATATGTGCTAGAGGCTGAGGTAAAATATTGTCTCTAGTATCCTAAAAATAGAAGCTCTGTTCTCTAAGAATAGTTCTACTTTAAGCAGAGTACCGTGTGCCAAAAAAAAGGTAAATATTTTGAAAAATGGGCAAAAATAATTTCGCTTTCAGGGGAAAATGAGTTCCAAATATTTTCTGTAGCTTTGTTTATCAAAAAAGCTGAAGGCCGAATTCAGAGTTCAGGGAACGCAATGTGCTTATTGTTTTTATTAAGAGTTATTCTCGTTGATTGGAGAGAACATTATTTCAGTCTACCACATCAGGTGAAAGTTTGACCAAGTTCCAAAATACTGCAACTGTGCAGTTCTCTGCGTGATTGCTATCATGGATGGTTGGATCAGCAATGCTCACAGAAGGCTGTACCTGTTTGGTGCTGCTTTCCTCTCGTACTTCACCGCCACCTATTCGTAGTGGCGAAGTCTCAACGAAAGCCGTCATCAGAATCGGTAGCCGCTGGGGACAACACGATGCATGAGTCGTTACAGGACCTAGCAAAGTATCGATATCCATTGGTACTGCTGATTCTAGTGTAAGACAGACGTCCAACACGCATTCTTCTACGCATAGCAGACATCAAAGCACAGGTATGATGCAATCTTGCCAGATCGGTCTGAATGAAAGAAACCAGGTTGTACTCAGATCTCTTAGCCGGGCCAATCCGAGGACCTTAGTGATACGGTCTCGGTATCGTATTGCTAGGATCGTTTCTTCCATCGTTGCTAGAGTCTTGTCTGTGGATTGGCTTGCCATATCGGTGCAGAAGAAGCAAAAATAAAATTCCTGCCACGAGTCCCAAGATTAAGGGTAGGCCGCCAAATACAGAATGGACAAAATTCGGGAGTATGCCCAGAACTGTTTCAAAGGGTGCTAACAGACCCGAAAAAATTGTCTTAAATACATGTGCGATGCCACTGGTATCAGACATGTTTAAGATTTGGCTTAGTATTTCTACGAAATGCACGGGCAATTTGTCGATAAAAGGGAATGTATCTCTGCCGATGTCCTTGCCACTTGCAGATCATACATTTCTTTTGATGACGTTAAAGGCACAGTTGTCTGTAAAAGAATAGACTTCATTCAGCTTAAAGTATCAATTCGAATAGAGGAGATATTCAACCGAGGCCATAACGCAGCCCCATATCTGGATTGCTGTGTGGATACAATACTTGCATACAGCAAATGGCCCTGGAAGTTACAGTTGTCAGATAGGCTTTTCCTGGCAGCATGCCCCAACAGCTGTGGTCACTTATTAAAACCTAACTGCCGTTAGAAAGTGGTCTAAAAAATGGCTCTATCTGTTTTGCAGGCGTGCCATGCAGGTGACATGAAAGGTTATTAGAAGACCCTTCGCAGGCTCCATGCAAATTAATACCTTGACACAGAAGTGTACCGCTTAGTGGTTTTTTACAATTTTTACCACTAAGAAACACCTCCTTGTTCCCTTCACTATAACATCTGTGTGTATAAGGTAAATCCCAGGTTGATTTGATGTATTCTTTACCCAACCTTTCATATTGGCCTACAGGTATATACTCCTGACAGCATTAAACTGGAAAGTTGTTATCGGAATTGTAATCGCTCCATGTATTATCCATTCAATGACAGGTCTCTCTGACATTGTCAATGGTAATCTCTTGAGTTTTTCAATGCTCAGAATCGTATAGTCTGCTCCTTTTTGTGCCAAACTGATTTGTTTATCAGTAAGATTAAAGATACTGAATAATGACGTTGTGTTGATTAAACGCCATGGTACGTAGCCTGAACGCAGATTTGGCAAACGTCCAACCAAGCTGTACAATAGAACGTAATTGAGACGGACCATGTTGTAACATTAGTAAGTCCTGCTCTATTATATCAAAAGCAGATGATACAATGCTGTCCAGTGAATATATTCTGGAGGACAGAGTCGTTAACCCATTTCCACAACAGAAAGTGATTTTTCCAAATTTATACGATCCATTTCTCGTATTTTTTCTGCTGTCTCAATTTGCATTACTTTCCATGCTTCGTTGTACGCAGCGTACATACCGGCTGCTATGAAACATTTTTGACGCTGTTTGCGTGGTCCCATTATGAAATCACGCAAGTCAGCACCGTCTTTAAGTAAAGTCAAGTGTTGCTTAATTTCAGCCAGTGTGGATTTCTCTAGCCACTCAAGGCATAGTTTCCCTACTCTGTATGTTGTAACTATCCCTGGATGTTGTCTCTGGGAGTATCTAGGGTCTAGCCTGGTCATTTTGAACCCCTGTGTTTTGTTCAGGAATCTATCTTCACAGTTATTCGTGTCTGTTGGCCAAATCAACCACTTTTTCCCAATCAGGATGTGTTCTGTTTTGGTGTAAAATATGGGATACATCTATCTCCATATCTGTAATGCTGTCAATATCAGTTATGGGTTTCGGAATAGACGGTTTATTTAAATCTTTTATCTTAGCTAGGCCAAGACAAGTAGTTTGTTGAATTGTGTCTTTCAAGAATATTATTTGTTCTGGGATCATGCAGGCCCTAAATAGTGCTTCTAGGCCTTGTACTTGCCAATCTTTCGAACCCAGATCGTTTTTGTTTCAATGGTGTTTTTCCAAAATTCGAAACCAAATGTAGACATTTTGTCATAAAACTTTTCAGAGTAAATCAGTTTAGTATTTGTCAACATTGTTTTCATTCCTGTCCTACTTAACATTTTGAAATAAAACGTTTCTGGATCACTGTTATTAAACCCTGAGAAGTATTAGAATTTCTCATAAAATGTTTTCGAACTGGCTTTTGGTGGAGTTGAACAGTGTTCCCACTGGTTATAAGATAAAATATTTCTAGGCTGAGCAGTTTTATGCAAATAGTGATCACCATAATAGTTGTAACAGTATAACTCTTCATAATTCGATGAACCCTGCAAGTAATCATGTTCTGTAAACTTGGCTGACATTACTAAATCTGACATCATATTATTAATGTTTTCAAAGTCCCAGTCATCAGAGAAGGTACTTGGTGTCACAAAGTCACTTAATGAAACCTTGAACTGGTGTGGATACTTCAAGAGCTCAACCAGGCCAAAAATGTCATAATCAGTTCTGTCCCATGCTACCCCACCGGGTATTAGTTTGGCTGAGATGTTTACAGATGTCAGTTCTCTTTTCTCGATGTGAGAGGATGTGTGAGGCTTTAGGACCAAGTTGATGTTCTGACTTGCTGTGTCCACTGCACTATATTTTCCATCAATGAATTTTCCCAAACAGGGAAACATGATGAGCCAAAGCAGGAGTGTAAGTACACCTAACACAATCCAAAATTCAATCCATGGTGAAATCAGATATGTTTCTTTTAGTTGGTGAAAAAGTTCAATTACTTTGTCTTTGAAAGTTTTTGTTGGAGGTGTTTCTTCATGCTCGCTTGGATCTTCAGAGAAGTCGTCGAAATTGATGAAGTAGCCAGATGCAGTTCTGTCAATTGTTGGGATTCTTTCCGGATTTTCATTTGCTTTTGCATTTTTCTTTGTTTCATTAGAATAGTCAGAGGCTACATCATTGTAGATTGGTGTTTCTTGATGAACTGTTGTTAATTGGGTTTCAAGAGGCACTAGTTCCATGGCATTTTTGCATAGTCCTTTGTTATTCACTGCAGGTTTATCAAATGTGATTAGTCTCTCAGTATGAGCCTCTTGGATTGTAGCAAATTTCGGTATTCTGCTATTTCTTGGGAGTCCACTTGGCCTACTACTTATTATTGGCCACATGATTTTGGTTTTACCAGGTCGATGGATACAACTCTGTTCTCCCTTTTACCAGCAAGGGGTGGTAGTACAACTGATCTTGTTCCACTGATAGCTAAGACAGGTACTGCTTTTCTGTAAGAAGGCCCAAATCCCTTCTTTACCGCGATCTTTTCTCTGACCAGATCCCCAATCTTTGGAATCCAGACAGGTCTTGCTGGGACAGGTGGTTTTTCTTCAGTGGCTGTCGGCTGTAGTTTCAGCTTTATGTTACTCAGGTTTTTTCTTGTTTCATTTAAATCCTGTAAAACAGCCAAACGATCTTTGATATCAAAGGATTTGTCATCTACCATTGAAGTATGACTATCAAGATCCTGAATAAGCATTCTAGTCCCGAACAATAGTTCGTATGGAGTGAGACCTTTTAGAGATTTTTTTGGCAGGTTATTAGGACTACCTTGGACACTTGTTAAATGTTTGACCCACCCATCACCCGAACCTAATACCCTCGCCGGTATAGATTGCTTTACGTCCCGTTTTTTTCTTTCCACAACCGCATTTCCCTCAGGATGGAAGGGAGAAGAGTACCGCAATGCGATGCCCATGCTGTTCATGGCCTCTTTGTAAGCTCGAGAGCTAAACGCAGGACCCTGATCAGAATGTAGCATGCCAATTGCGTATGTGCCGATAAAGACTCACAAATCTTTTATAACAGTTCTGGCGTCAGCCGAGTGCTGCTGGTCTACATAATCAAGTTAATTTGTCTTAATAATTATTGGGACACATTTCTCTGGTTAGATTTCTGTATCATAGAATGCCTGAAGCTTTCTAACAAAGATGTCCGGGCAGTATCCTGGTCCGGTTCACAGCTGCGATCTCTGTTGCAGTCTGGACAATCCATTGCATATTTGTAAATTTGCACGCTCATTCCCGGTCACCAGTACTCTGATTGTAATTCTATTAAAGATTTCAAGATCTGTTGGTGCCTCGGACCTAGTCCCATGTGTGCGTCTTCAATCAGGAAGACTCTCCTGTTCGTGTTTGGAATTACTCTATCCCCCACTCCAGGGATTTGAGCAAAAGGAACAGAGTTTGCATCAATTATGTATGTATTACTGAGTGGATAGTTGAGAGGTAATGCTGCATAATCGCCTTTTAGTGAGGCTTTTACCGCCAGCATCGTTTCCCCATCTATGTGTTTTTCTGAACGCTTTTCAGTGCCTACAGAAGCCGGTTGAACCGATTCCGCTTTGGCTGTGTTAGCCAATGAATTCCCTGCAACGTGAACGCCATCACGTTGATGACTCAGTGCGTGTACCACTTGAGTCCTTTGTAGTTCTTTCTTTAAAAGAACTACTTGTTCCCAAAGCGATTTATGCTTTATTGTGGCACCTGTGTCATCTTTGTAACCGTTTTTGATCCATGTCTGCATGTCACTGTTGTATGATTTGACGCAGAAATACGAATCGCACATTATTAGTGTGGGGAATTCGCGATCGGCATTTTCAAGCGCCATCTTTAAAGATCTTATTTCAGCTCGTTCAGTGGAACAGTTTCTGATTGATTCAGTTTTGGTAATCATCGGTCTGAATTTACCAGAGCGCCAGCGACCTTTAACACTCACGCACGCTGCTTTGTACGATTTTTCCACTACTTTGTAGTGTTGTGCAAATCTGTCCATGTAGATTACACAAGTGTACTTTTCTAGAGGCAGAATTTCGATTGGCAGAGGATATTCTTGTTCGTACTCTAGATCATCTAGTTTCTTCAGTTTCGGGTCAAAATAGTATTTTATGTCTTCTGCAGCAAGAGAATTCTCCCATTGTATCCATTCTGGATCTAATACCACAGCATTTAAGTTGCGTGTGCACGTTAATGCCTCAAGGCTGATTCTGCTGTAAAAACCGGTATCCTTCTGCCTTGGGCTCTTTCTTTTGCTACAGCAGTTTGAACCGCTAACAGAATCTTTTCTGTAGAACTGGATTTCATTTCAGTTTTAGTGTACAAATGTGATTTGTAAGCTATAGGTACCGTTTCTTTCTCATTAGAGGTCAGGCATGTGAATCCGCATCTTCCTGGGATGACTCGGATTACAAGATTGCGTGTGTTTTCACGTGTTTGCAATTTTGTTTTAGTTAACATGTCTGTTTGCAGTGATCTCAAAATCTCTGTGTGTTTCTGAGTCCAATTTATTGGTTTGAAATCAGGTATTATTAATTCATAGAGAGGTTTAACTCTCTCTGCATAATTTAGTATGTATGTTCTTCCAAAATTCAGGAAACCTAGTATTGATTGTAAATTCTTCAGTGTTTTTGGTGCTTGGAGTACAGCACATTTCTCTAAGAAATTGTCTGCTAGGCTCTTGCCTTCACTTGATAATTCATATCCTAAAAATAGGACAGTAAGATGGGCAGTTCGTGACTTTTTAAAGTTGAATTTGTAACCCTCTGAAGCGAACCCAAGTATTATGGTGTTCACTCTTTTCAAGTGAGTATCCAGGTCATCATCTGTGAGATAGATGTCATCGACATAGGATAATGCCTCGTCGTCGTAGATTTGGAGTAACTCTGTTACCCTTGCTGAGAATAATCCTGGGCTATTCTTGAATCCCTGTGGGAGTCGACAGAAGTGTTTTTGTGACCCCATTATTGAGAAAGCGGTCAAATACCTGCTTTCAGGTGCAATGTTTTGACAAAAGAATCCATTAGAGATGTCTAATGTCGTTTTATATTTTTTGCGCACAATGTTATTCATTAGTGCTGCACTATGTGAGTTTTGTACTGCAAATGTTTTACAACAGGAGTTAAGGTGTCTGTACTCCAAAACTAGACGATATGGATCGTCTGGCTTGGAGACAGGAAACAAAGGATTGTTCATTTGAGAGGTGCATGTTTCGATCACCCCTTGATATTCAAGTTGATCTAGGATCTCCCTGACTTGCTTTTTAGCTTCTTGTTTAACTGGGTAGTGCCTTTGTGCAGTGGGCTGATTTTTTGTAACTGGATTTTGTGGTGAGGTGAATCCTCATCCCATCCTACATGATTTTTGTATAAAGCAGGAGCTTGGGCCACTGCCCATTTTCTTGCCAATGTGTATTTTTTATGAATCGGGATATGATTCGAGAAGGCAGGCATAATCATATCTTCGCCATGAGGGCACTCCCTGACAAACTCTGGTGGCCAGTCTTTCTCAGCTAACAGAATGTCATAGCCTTTCCCAAAAAAACCCTTTTATTTTCCTAGTTTTATCTCCCTCCATACGTAATGTTATTTCATATAGTTTATGGGGCACACTAACTTGTGTGTCTGCAGTTTCCACCTGAATGTACTCATTTGTGTCCACTATCTCCAGAAGATTCATCAGGATCTTGCGAGCTATGGTCACTTCTGCTGCGCTGTCTAGCATTGTCTGTGCCCACTCTCCGTTTTTCAGTTGTGTCCTCAGAATTCTCGGCATGTTTAATCTTAATACTTGCTACCTTCTTTCTGGGAAATTGTAATTTTTTACTTTGATGAGCAGGTTCCTTGTCTTTGGATTGATGTGCTCTTCTCTGTGTTCTGACCGTCCTCTTCTTTCCGATTTCTGTGAGGAACATCGAGAAAGATTGAGTGAGAAGGATCGAGAGGGACGTGTATCAACATCTTGATATCTGTCTGGTTTTCTTATTTTATCCCTATCTCTAAGGTTATATCTTTTTTCAGAGGGCTCCCTTTGGGGAGACTTGTCTTCTCGGACTGGAGATCTCTCTCTACGCTGAGGAGACCTTCCTCTGGACTGGAAATGCTTTTCCCTGGGAGTGGATTGCTTATTACCATCCCAACTCTTTTTTTGAGTTTTTAAATTATTTTTAATAAATGTTTTTTCAGGATTTTCAGTTAGTTGGGGTTTTACCGGTTTGCCACCCAAACTATCTCTTCCTAGCTCTTCATAGGATTTTTCTATGATTCTGGCAAGTTCCAATGGTTGGTCTGTTATATCTGTTTCCTTCAATTTTTGGCGGATCGCCACAGTTGCTGTTTCTCCTTTTATATTGGCTAATAATATAGCCGAGACCTGCTTGAAGTCTTTCAGTAATTTCATACCCAGGGTTAAAGCAGGTTCTGGACCGTATTCATTTTGAATCTGTCTTAATACATCTGGTATGACCGCCATAGACGGGACACCATGTGTTTTTGTGTAGATCGAAGCAAAGACTGTGCCCCAAGTGTCACAGTCTTCCACATGTGGTGCGATCCCCATTGGGAGACAGATAGTCAGAATTCTGTGTTTCTCAGTAGGAGAAGTATCTGGAAATACTGCCTCTATTTGAGTAATTTTTTGTGCTAACCAGAATGGAATTTGTTCCCGTTTTATGGGTACTTTACCAAGACATGATTGTATGTTCTGTGGTGTGATTTTATTTGTGTTCCCCTGGTGAGGGGTCAGCTGTGGAATAATAATTGTTGGTTGGACTGTTGAAGTCCGCATGACATATTGGACCAATTGTCTATGTATTTTAATTAAGAGTTTTAGCTGAGCTAAAAGTTCAGGAACTGACATTTTATCAATGTCTGGATGTGGTGTGTAGCTGGCTAGAACCAGCCACGTTGCTCCTGGTCTACCTAGTGGACCGAGCCTGGTGATGTGATCATTATGTTTTAGGGCGCCATTAAACCAGAGCAGGTGCTCTTGGTAATTTAGTGGGATTTCCATGTCCTCGAAAGGAGTGTATATATCCGGAGGTTCCTCTATTTTGTAATAGTCAAATTCTTTTGTTATAGCATTTGCTGCTGGAAAGTGTATCCATGAATAGAATACCTCTGTCTGCCGATATTCATGGGCCTCTACCACGAATATGACTGTACCACCACGTGATGTCAGTCCATTTTTTATAAGTTTAAGAGTTATAGTTCTCCTTACGTTGACCGGAATGAGTATAACACTCGGGTCATTTTCTTGGATGGTTGTGTCATCCTCCATGAGTTGAGCTGCTATTCTAGCTCTCTCTGCTTCATCGTCACTTTCCACCATTCTTACTGACAGAAAGATTTTTGTTGCAGATTTAGTTTCAAAGAAACAAAGATTAGGTGCACAATATTTTGGAACACTGTATCCTTCAACGTTGATCAAACCAAAAACGAATACATAGGATTCTCATCCTACTAAGTTCCGGCGGATATTACCCTTTCACCCCCTCCAGACGTCTATTGGAGTTTTTACGGGAAAAAAGGGGTGTGTGTGAAAAAGCACGACTGAGTTACTCTAGTGTCTTGCGTTAGATTATCGCCTTACCAAACGTTGGGCGCCATGTAGTGTAGTTCCTATTTTCCCAATAGGCTCTGCACATTGGAATAACATAAACAGCAGTGTAGACGTAGGACTGAGGTCATCTAGGTCTCTACTGACTATGTTAAACTTAATTTAGGTTTGCGCCAGCTAGCTCATAGGTCACTCGAAACTTTCTTGAATGAATAGGGAGGGACAAGCTCCCCTGGCTCAGACAAGAAGGGATTCAGTTTCAGACAACCGCATAAACATGACAACTTTGCTCCCTCAGAATAAGAGTATATCTCTAGAGTCGTGTGAAAACAATAGACAGCTATTTCACTCAGTCAGCAGTGCATACTTAGTTTCACCAGAATGCAGAGAAATAGAGAGACAGGCGTTTTCAATAAAAGGTGTTATTTATTGAGCAGTCTTCTTTCTCATGCAAGAGAAATGAATTGCCACAATTGCAATACTTAAAGTAAAGTAAAGTGCGTACAGTAAAAGTAGTATTAGGAAATAATACTGTAAAAGCATTGATATGGTTTCTTAGCCATATGATACTTTAAAATGGATAAAATATATACATACATAAATACATTGACTAACGTACTCAACTGGTGCTTCTAACTAAGCCTACCCCGGTGTACCTGACCTAAGCCTAATACTTTGGAAGGGATGAGTAAGTAGCAGTTTAAGTTAGGTTGGTTAAGATTATTTTGCCAAGAATCTGCATCAAGAATTCTCTTAAGGGTTTAGTCAGCTCCGTAACTTGGTAATAGAATGTGGGAGGTCGGGTATATCTTTCCTCAGGACTCGATATCCCAGCAACCCAAAAGGGTAGGCTGGAAACACCGGAGCTGGATTTTCTCGGCTGGAGAAAAAGACAGCGTCTCTCTCAGTGCGTCAAGCGGGAGGGGCGGCTTCCGTGGGCTCTCGCATCAGCTGGGCTCTCGGGCAAGTAGATGGCCGATCTGCTCCAAACCACCGTGTGTTTGCTTAAGGCAACTGTTGGTATTTTATACCTGGAAGGAGTCGGGTTTGACGTAAGGTTGGACATCAGACGTCACTAAGAACTAACAGTTCTTTCTGGACTTCAGGAGTTCTTGTTCAAATCAAAACAAAAGCAGGGGGAATTTCCCGGGCTGCTGGAGGCTTGGTTTGTTTAAAGAACGCGTTGTGCTTTCTAGGAGTCGATGGGAGTAGCCGTGCTGTGCGTTGGACTGCATGGGCTATTACTGAATATGGATCTGATTCTTATGCCTTTATCAGGATATTATTGATTATAACCTCATAAGGGCATAAATCGGGAATATCGAATTAGGGTCCTAGATATAAACACGACACTCCACCCAAAGTCAGCACCTGGTGCTGTCACACCAGTTGCACTGCCCTAGAGCTGGCCCTTTTCAAGGGTCCTGCTCCACAGTGACAGAGTCACTGTTGTTCTAGGCTGTGCTGCTTCATAGGCCTGCCCTCAAGCCTGGAGGTGAACTTCAGTATGGATAGTGGTGGACAAGCCTTGAAGGTTAACCTATATTTGTCACTGCTAGGGTCCAACTGCTGGTGCTTAGACACCAGGGCTTCTAAGGTCTTGCAAAGCCTTCTAAGGTCTAGCATGGGATTGTGCTCTCCCAGGAGAGTGTTCTGGTGGACTGGTTAATATGGCTGAACCTGGTTCCTCAGTTCCAAATTCAGCAGCTCTGGCCATAGTGCCACATCTTCTCCCCTACTGAACACCATACTGCCCCACTGAGAAAAACTCACACTGCCTTCAACTACAATCCAATCGCTGCCGGCTATAAACAACTGAATGTGGCTCAATTTAAATGACACACTAGACTAGAGCAATATGTGACCTACAAAAAAAAGTAACAACATCCTGGAAAAAGCAAACACTAATGAGAAATTCTGCAAACCATGTGAAATGTAAGCAGGAACAACATGGTTACCTTAAAGCTTTTACACTCACTATTCAGAAATCAGTGAGTGCTTTTGCCTGAAAAGTTAAGGACATGACTTCAGAGCCCTGAATGGACCCATTTTAATGTCCATTGCTTATACCCTTACAAAACGTAAGCAACATGGTGAAAAGACCACATCCCTGGACGTAGAGCCGCAGTACACATTTTGTTTTCCAATCCACACATTGCAGTATCTCCAGGATTGGTGCACTAGTTGCAAGCCCAGGGAATACAAAGACAAGAAAACAAAACTAGCGCTTCACTGGCAAACTCTGTAAAAGTGGCGCTAATGTGTTTGGGTGTGAATAAAAACAATCTGGACAATTTGCTACCATTCTGCCTTACTTTATTTAGTTATTTTCCATATTTTTAACCATTTATTCCAGATGCTGCACTTTGGAATTAAAATGTCAGAAAATTGCGACATTTCCAGCAAAAATGTTTTTCTTTTTTGGATCCATTTCACAGGGAGCAAATAAAGGAAAGAGGATGAAAGAGAGTGAGAACCCCTTCTTGAAGTCACGGTTTTCAGTAAGAGAAGAACTGCTTGACAGAAAGAGAGGGAAGAAGGAAAGAGTGTGGGGGGTCAGCTGAAGCGGCAGAGCAGAAGTGGACACTGATTTTTCTTCTCTGGGCAAGAAGGAAAAGACAGACTCCTGTTACTTCTCTGCTGCCTGTCCTCGAACGCCAGGAACGTCGAGCTTTATTTATAGGCAATGGTGATTTCTTGCGTCCTGGGACGCATTTTCAAAAATACAAAAGTAGGGGAACGGAACGCTTGGAATTGAAGAAGTAGGGGGACGCTGTGCCCTGCCGATCCCGCCCACTTCGACCACTGGGTTTCTTGGTCTTCTACAGTTGCGGGGCATGCATTGAACTCAGTGGCTTGGTGAAGAACGTCATCCCTTCTCTGCCATTTTTAGTTTTGCTCGGAGCCACCTTCACATTTGATCTTTCGTCTGACTAAAATACATAAATATATTCATAGAGGGGCTTTGCTTCCACCCTTATCAATTGGTCTATTCAACTGCCATTCAAATGTTGCTTCCGCCTCCTACATGCAGCATGGCACAACGGATCAGCGCACTTCAGCCGCTGGCTCTCTTGCACTGTGAATGATGCCATTTTTCCTGATCTCGTGCACATCTGCATAGAAAGAATTGCACCTAAGTACCAACCTGGCAGGTCACTGCTTTACTTTTGCAATGTTTTTTTTCTGTTCATTCGTTAATGGTTTGTATTTTTAAGTTGTTAGTCATCCTTGTGTGTTTAAGCTCTTCTCAATTTGCAGAAACTCAAAGCCAATAGTGTATTTTCTTTGCAACAATGAGAATCATATTTTCCTGTAATGTGAATTAAAACTAAAAACGCTTCTTATATTTCACAGTACACTTGTCTTTTTCGGAAGAAAGCGCACTCTTCTATTCAACTTACATATGGTAGTTATTTTTGGTTTTAAACATCAATGGTTTACTGTAAGTATATGTTCATCACGACACCATGTTTTCTTTTCATTTTTTTTTTGGCATATGCTTGTGAAATACAATAACCAAATAGCCAATGCGTGTTTCTATTGCCTTGATATGAAGCTAGGAAACTAGCAAGTGAGTAAGCGCAATGTATTATTTTGGAAATGTTTCAGGTTATTTTTTGTTTTCTTTTCCTGTGTGTTAATGATGTGACCTGCTTTCAAGGTCAATGACCGGATATTGTGCTTTATTCTTCATCTTTGAACATTCTGCAATGTATCTTATGTTTTGTCCATTGCAAATGTTCTTTTGCTAGCTTTAGGTGTGATTCTTTTGATAAGGCGTGAGTTTTGTTTTTGGAAAGTTTAAAGAATTTAGAATAGGATCCAGCGAAATTGTGAGAGAGGAGTTGAAACAGAACCTGCTCCCGGTAAGTTTTTTAAACCTGTGTGGTATTATATTGAGACGGTTTTAATTAACCTTATGAAATAAACTATTTACAATACAGAAGCTGTTCCTGTGACATTCAATTTCAGAAGGAAACCAGACCAAATAGTTCCATTTCATATTCACCATTGCTGGACTACATAGAGGCAGAACAAGTCCAAGCCATCTGTGGAATTAAGCACATTGTTTTATATTATTTTAGCTTGGCAAGGATTACAACTAAAAAGGCATAAAATAGATTTTAGATAAGGATGTCTACTATATTATATGTTACATTCGGGATGTTGAGTTTTTTTTAGTGTTAGCTTTCTGTTTAAGACTAGTGGTGGGCGAGCGAACAAATTATTAGGGAGAGCCAAGCCCGGTCAATGGCCTGGCTCAGATCAGACCCTGTGCACCAGCCAAGCCCTGGAAATATTTGCTATGTAAATCGTACATCAAACACCAGTAAAATATGTTAAAAAGGAACATAATAGCATAGAGAGATACTTATTAAAAGGGACAGTTGTCCTACAACTGGTAGTCCGAACGCAGGTATTTGAAATCGCTTTCACACACGATAATGAAGAGAAAAGAGTCTTGGGGAAAGAAAATATTTGCCTAAGATCACACAATTTAAGCAGGGAAGCCAAGATTTATCCAGGTTTTCTGATTTCACTTAGTATAAATCAGCTGGTAAATTGGTATCTATTTGTCTTTACTTATGTTAAGGCTTTGCTTTTGCCTTACTGTAAAATCTTTTGCAGTTTTGAAACTATAGCCAAACTCCACTGAAGGCACTGGAGGCTTTATACGAGTGCTAGTTTCGTTACACAAGGTCAGATGAATGATTTATAGGCATGTGGAGATTGAGTGCTTTGCCCAGAATCACAGGACGTCGAGCCAACGCTCAGACTGGAAACCGTTTCCCCATTTCCACAGTCCCTGCTCTGACCCTAATGCCACATTGTGACTGGAGGGAAGGAAGCAGAAGCCACGTGAAAGCTTGGCTCCTTATGGGCTCGAGGTTCCAAAAGAAGATCGAGCTGAGCCAGAGCCAGGCTCCAGGTTGGAGCCTAGCTCGTGCTTTCAGTGGCTCTCCTGCCACTATTTAGGGCCCTTCTAATCTTCTATCACGTGTTGTGTACGCATCTTGGGTAATAAAGAGTGACTATCAAGATACAGTAGAAATGAATCATTTGTGTGTTCTAAACCTATCTAGGGCACCATACACACAACCTTGCAATTGTTCTGGCAAGGGCAGCCATTCTTCAGCCTGTGTGTAAAATGGTTTATCCACAAAACAACAGAGAAAGAACAACCTTGTTTGTTCTGTATTTCTCAGACCATCTACTGGCTGAAGTAATCAGTCTCAACTTTATGCCGCAGCTGGGTGGGTGAGACTCAACTGTGGTGGACTCTCTCAATTTTTTTTAAACCCAAGAATGACATTACTTCACCTTCAAGCAGTCTACTTGACTCTGTTTAAACGCACGCTGTTTAGATATTTATTCAAGTGTATTGAGTATATTTATCAAACAAGTTTTATTTTTATGCAGGAGCTCTTTCGCACCGCGCTCTTCTCCTAGCTGTCAAACTGTCTGTCCATGCAGGCAAAATAGCACCTGAAAGTGTGTGACTTGAATAAGTTGGTCATTGGTAGGTCATGAGCTCAAACCCCACCAGGGTGACAACCCAGCCTTCCACACCTTCAAAGTTTGGTCAATTGAATACTATAAACTGGTAAACAATAACAAGTTATTGTTATGTACAGATTGATTGGCAGGACCACTACTATCCTGCCAAGCATATTACGAGTTTCCTGTATGTCAGAGTTTACATGGCGGATCCACCGCCATGAAAACCATGGCAGAGAGGAAACAAAGAGGGCCCTACAGGGACCCCTAGTGCCTCACACAATGTGGATGTATGAGGGGGGCACAACATGTGCCCCCTGTATGCATGCACCCCAGTTCTGCACAGCATGGACTTTGCAGTCCATACAGGAACTGTTTTTGGTGTTCCAATTGCTGTGCCCATTATCTGAGGAACCATTGTGGTAACACCAAAACATCCTGCCAGACAGGAGGAAACTGCTAATCTGGTGCGCGAACCGACCACGGCTTAGGCGCAGCAGGAACATGGCGATGGCTTACCAGCCACTGCACCAAAAGTCGTAATCCGGCCCTGAATTGGTGTACGATCCCTCCAGTGTGGGAGTTGACCACTAAAGATGGGTGGGTTGATAGGTATGTGGCGTGAATGCGGGAGGGTTGGAAGGAACTCCTGGGTGTGAGTGTATCATCACAGAACAAACGGACATCCTGCTTCCTTTACTCCTGCAGCCAATACCCTTCTATTTCTATAGAATAAACATAACTAGTGTCAGGATTGTGTTCATGGCACTCTCTTCTCTCATCAACTCTAAATATTAATGAAATGTTTAGGCAGGGCTCTTTTCCATCAGATCTAAAAGTCGCTTCAGTTCTCCCACTGCTAAAAAACTACAGTTGGACCCTTCAGTAGCAAATAATTATCGCTCTATTTCTAGGCTTCCCTTTCCCGCTAAAATTGCAGTAAAGGGGAGAGGATGTGGCCTAATGGATGAGGGCGGTCTATCTCAAATCTGGGGAACCGGGTTCGAGTCTCAGCAATGACGCTCAACATCCTGTGATTCTGGGCAAATCACATAATCTCCCTGTGCCTAACAAAAATGAATGTGTTCTTGTGTAAAATGCAACTGGTGCTCATACAAAGTGCTCTGATACCAGCCACCTTCGGGTCAAGTTTGCACTATATAAAACCTCTGAGAGAGAAAAGGCAATCAATAAGGAACTTACCCTTTTCCTTGAATCGAACGATCTATTGGAGCTTTCATAGTTCATGTTTTCACAGGCATCTTTGTACTGAATTGGCTTTAATTACTGCAGCAGATGAACTAAGGGCATTGCTTGATAGGGGATACTCTGCAGCGCTCATCCTTCTTGACCTTTCGGCTGCATTCATTCAACACGGTCAAACATAAGATTCTGATTGACCGCGTTGAATCCCTGGGCATCAGTGGCTTAGCCCTATTATTATTAGCTTCTTTTCTCACAGAAAGAGTGCAATCAGTGTCTATGGATAGCTGTTGCTCAGATTCCTTCTCTCTCCCTTGTAGGGTACAGCAGCGATCATCTTTGAGCCCAACCCTGTTTAATCTGTATGTCACTCCGCTAGCCATGTTGATAAGAAATTTGGGCTTTTCGGTTGTCCGCTATTCCAACAACATTTAATGTGTTGTTTCAGTCGCTGGCAACCACAAAGAGTCAGACGCCGCCTTCAGCAATTGCATGCAACAAGTTAACTAACATCTGGATGACGTGCAATTGCCTAAAGCCGAACTCCGATAAAATTGAGGTTCTATTGCTGGGACACTATATCTCGTTTGTGTCCCCGGATCAGTGGCTGGAAGAGCTTGGTTTCGTTCTGACCCCAGTCACAAAGGTAAAAAACTTGGGGGTGACCTTTGATAACCATATGTTGTTTGACAGACAGATAACCGCCATTACCTCGAGCGCCTTTTTTACACTAAAAGTTCTGAGTAAGATCTTACCCTTTATCCCTTTGGAGCTCAGGAAACTAGCAGTAATTGCCTTTACATTGTCCAAAACAGAGTACTGTAATGGTCTATGTATTAACTTATAGAAATGGCTCCTTAACAAACTACAAATCTTGCAGAACTCTGCAGCACGTCTACTGCTTGGAACACCCAGACAAAGCTCAGAAGCTAAGGCATTAGTGGAGCTTCCCTGGTTACCAGTTGAGAAGAGGATAGACTTCGAGGCGCCTTACATGACAAAGGCCCAGACAACTTAAAAAAACCTTACAAAATAAACTGGTAGATACATGCCTGCTAGGCCACTTCGCTCCTCCTCAGCAGCCAACCTTAAAGTGCCCAAGTTTAGAAGAACGTGTTGGGGGTAAGAAGCTTTGTGTGTATAACAACCAAACTGTGGAATGGCCCCCCTCCACTTAAAGACAAGTCCAGCCCTGTCAGTTTTTGGAAAGAATATCAAAACCTGGCTTTTTAATTCATAGCTCCGTAACCAGGTGTCCAAATCTCCCTTCTGTTTTGCTTCCAGTGCCAAGACTTCCTAGGGAAATTGAGCTCTTTACAAAACATATTTTCATTTCATTTCACCCTGTGCTGACTTTGGGGCAGCTGGTTTATTTGAACAGCGCAGTATTCTTGACCTTGCTTACTGCCCTATGGTTAATGGAAACTCTGAATGGGGAGATAGTTGGAAACATCTTACATCCCATGGCTTAAGAACAGAAGGAGAGGGTCCTCATAGTCATCCATATGGAGCAGGATATCAAAAGAGAGTGGGAGAATCACCCTTTCTGTTTGAAACAGGCTCTGAGAAATATATTTTACCAATGCGGTCTTGCAAAATGACAGGACCAGACCAGTTTTCAGCAACTAATTGCATAGAGGGGTAGTTAATAGGGAAACTGAGTGTGCACTTGTTCTAAATAACTTAGCTGGTAAGGGGTCAAAATTGGACCCAAACTTGATGGATGAAAGTTTAGTTTGAACTTTCTCCAGTGGCATCAGGTCAAATGTTGGCCAGGACTTTAGGGCCGTATGGATAAAATCAGAGTGCGATAGAGAAAAGGTCACAGGTAGAAGAGTTGGCCTAACGGCTAGGACGGTCGACCTCGAATCTGAGTTCGAGTCTCAGCACTGATGCCGAACAACCTGTGATTCTGGGCAAATCACTTAGTCTCCCTGTGCCGAACAAAAATGAACGTGTCCTCGTGTAATGCAACTGGTGCTATGTAAAACGCTCTGATACCCGATTCAGTGTAAGTTTGCTTTATATAAAAATCTGCAAAAAAAAAAAAAACGACAGCGGCAGAGGGACCTTATTTTGAAAGAAGTCTGCGAGTTCTTACAGAATTGTTGAGTAGGTTGGACTTTTGGACTAAAAGAATGAAGTCCTCATAATGGTTTGTGCGGGCAGAAAGCACCATGTCTTTATGTCTTTATACATTTTAAATTCATTTTGTTGGGACAATTTTTCAGATTGATTATATGTGAGCCTCCAAGCCCTTTCTAGCTATTTACATTTCCATTTGGCTAGAGTCAGATCCTCAGAGTACCAAGGGACAGTCCCTTCCACCAAGCAGTGTTAAATTCAGGGGCATGTTTTGTGACAGCAACGAGTATACATCTGAGGGATCCTGGCCAGCCGTGCATGAATGGTGTTTTCACATATTAATTATACGATTTGTCAAGTTAATCCCACAATCAAGTGGTGTCCATCAGGTTACCAGCTGCTTTCCAGTAGAGGTAAATGCCAATCACACTTAAGAGCACTGACCTCTTGAAGTGACCAATCTCCAAAAAAAGCTGCCAGCTCCTCTCTGAGTTTTTCACACTGTATCATACTCCTGCAAGGTAGATTTGACGTGATACACTAAAGTGGTTGTATGTCAGAAGTTTGTTTGAAATCATTCTTCAAACCCAGAAAATCAAATACCACTGTGTTAAAGGTAAGTGTATATAAGTTGGTGTAGATCTACTATTCTTAACTCGCCAGTTATTTACCTTCACAATATCTTCAAGGTAAGTAACTGTCGAATTCCGAATACTAAATCTAAATTTACCCATATAATGCACAAATTAGTGGTAGTAGACTATTCTGGAGTCCATATGGGTCATCAATGAACCTTGGCAATTTTGGGCTAGTTTCTCTACTTGTCTTGCTGGAAGTTTTTAGGACTGTTCCAAGAATAACCATGAAGACCACTGGTCTACAAAAAGCCAGGACACTGCAGAGAATTATTATTATTAGCAGATTCATACAGCGCATAGCTGCCCCAGTGACAGGGCGTCCCAGTGGTAGAATGGAGAGCGGCACTTAATGCAAAACAAAGCGGCGCAAGCAGGCAGGGTAGACCCGCCTCAGATTGCTCGGCTTGTCTGTTTGCGAGCAAATGCGCCCTCAGAATTGAGCATGCACGTGCATGCCCACCTAATACCCAATGTTATTAAAAGGCTAAAAGGAAAGTCCTCATTAATGGTAAACAAGTAATTGGGAAAAGCTGATCTGGTCGTAGGAAGGCTTAACCCAATTACATTTTTTTGTGCCATTAACAGGGCTGAAGTAAGACATTTCATTAGATCCTCGTTAATTGCTTTGTGTCATAATTATGAAAATGATTCCTCCCCCGCTCTAAGCCGCCTGCCCCTTTCCATCTTTGTGGGGAGGCTTGTAGTGCCATGCTCTAGTTTTTATGCGGAAAAGACTGGTAGCCCCCACGTCACGGGGGTGTCTAATGTCTGCATTGGAATAATTGACCCTTCCGGGGCTGAGCAGCAGGTGGCTGGGGTGAATAAGGCTCTTAGACGCAGGCCCTCCCTGTCTGCCTCTTGTGTATCTTGGCCTCTTTTTTTGGCTGCGGAGACACACTCGTCAGTGGTGCTGCAACGACATTTAGAGAGGGGGTGCTGGCCAGCAGTGTCAGTCCCCCAAAACCAAAACACTCAGATGAATGAGGAAGTACAGTGAGCACAACCCAAGAGTGTATATCATTGGCACTGTCTGCCAAGAATGATAAATAACTTACTCCTTTGCATAGTGCTTCATTCCTCAGTTTGTGCCTTGAGATCGCCCGTTTGTGTTACAAAGTACATTGATTGTTATTCTGCACTTGCGTGACTTTTAACTAGAGAAGTACGATAATATAATACTTAACCCATTTGTGGATGGATCACTTAAATACAATAAAACATTTGATTCTCGGTGCACTTTATATTTGAACATATGTAAATATTATAAAGTGACTATAGCATTCTTTACTTTTAGGTCTATGGCAGGCTTTTATGTCTCCTCTGCTCATTTCTCCAGTTTCCCAACAATAGTGCCACTTAATCTGATGGTGACTTTCTTTTACATGAAGACAAATGTAATCCGTGATCTACATGATAATAAAATATGCAGGGGCTGGTTATGAGTGGTCTCTTAGCTCTGCTAAATCATATTTGACTGTCTTTAAAAACACATATAATATAGTAAGAACAAAGCACGTTGAACAGCCTCATTATTGTTTGTTCTTCTACACTTCTTCCTGCTGATGAGGCGGTGCTTATAAAGAGACAGTGAAACGGTGAACAGGCGAGCAAGAGCAGTTGTCCTTTCTTTATTTTCACCTCTGCACAACCGTACAAATCATGCATGAGCCATATTTTTGAGAGGGTACATAGAGAAATGCATGCATTTCATTTGGAACACCAATGTCTGAATCAAAATACCGTCACAGGCTGTCAACATTGTTGGCACTGTTGTCAGCTCCGGAATAAAGATTGCATTCGTAACACTTTGTTCCCGACTGAAGTCCAAGATAGATAAAAAAAAAAGTAAAACAAAAATTACAAATCCAAGGTTGTATTTTGTTATTGAGCAGCCAAATAATGTGACATCTTGTTTCAAATACAGAAGGTAAGTTATTAGCCATTGTGCGTAAAGTTTTAAGTTTACGGATTTTATTTATAACGCTGGGTTTTGGCTAATGCACAAACAGATACACTTACCCCTCTTACGCCGCCATCAACATCAGTCTTCCCCTAAAATTGTTGGGATTTGAGAGCAGACACAGAGCTTATAAAATGAAACAAAATGAATTGAAGATGACATAGAGGCCTTTTCATTAACTTTATTATGAAACACATTTAGTAGTACTACAATAGTACTTATAAAGTACTTCAACGTGCTATTCAGAAGCCTACGAATGTAAATCTCTATGTCCACCTCTCCTATCTTTTCTATAGGGAGACCCTCACACGTGTAAGTTTACTACATAATAGTAAATGTGGGAGGAGCCATGGTGAGTGGGTGGAGAAAGGGGCATACTTACTACATAAGTGGGCATTGATTGCTACATCAGTCAACCATGTATGTGTGAGCTACAAATGACAAGTAGATTGATATTTTAGACTGTTTAGAAAAAAAGAAATGGTTCAACACTCAATTGTGAAATACCGTCTCTTTAGACGGCCTGCAGCCCAATGTATTATAATGTGGTATTAGTATAGTGCTTACTAATTGTATGTGAGGTGATGAAACTGCTCGTCCCAATGGATAGGATGCTACATGGTGTGAGTGTGTGGTTGGAAGAGTGTTTGAAGGAAGTGACCACCCGGGTCACCCACAACCACCTCTCAGCCTTACAATGAAGAGTCGATCAGGCATTAGAGAATACAAAGCAAGTTATTTTATAAGTATTGCGCTGCAGCGGAGCCCAGTCTGACCGGTCTCCTGAGATGACGGTCAAGGGACTAACTCCCCCCAACATAAAGTCTGATATTATACATTCCCAGTTTCCCAAGAACATGCCCAGACTCGAATGTTCCGGTGAACAAAGGCAGCCTATAAGTATGAGCCACGGTCCTGGGGCTGGCTACACACTATCTCGGCTCCAAGGCAGTTCGGCCTGTCTCTATCATTCTAAGATGTGGGAATGGGTTTATCGAACAGCGAAGGCATGCAACAATAAAGAGTAAATTCATTAGTGCAACAAAACTCGACCTTGGGCAGTACAAGCTGAAGGTACAGAAGGCAGTTTTCTGCTGAGACAAGCAATATAAGACAGAAGCTTAGTTACAATTACAAAACAAAATGTCGGTTACCAATAAAATGGCCACATGAATGCTAACTTAGGGGTCGATTAGGGTGGCGGACGGACTTTGTCCGTCCGCCATCCTGTAGGGGGAAGGGACCATCCGCGACAGGGGCTGAGGTCCCGTGCGTCAAATTAGGATGCATCCGCCACAGTGTCGGGTGCATCCCGCATTTTTAACATTGCGGCGGGCGGTGCTGAAAGCACTGGCCGCCGCAATGCTAAAAATGCATGTTGTGTGTTTCAAACCACAACATGACAGGCACCGCGTGGTGCCTGCCATGTTGTACTTGGAAACGCAACGGGCCCCCAAAGCAAAGACCGTATGCCTTTCCACGGCAGCAATGCCGGCGTGGAAAGGCATAGGACCTCCGGCATCGTAATATGGTTGGCGGTGTCTCGCTGACACCGCCATCATATGTGAGCACTTTTTCCGCTGATCGCGAAGGCGACCAGCGGTAAAGCGGTGGATGGTCTTGCCGTCCACCGCGGACCCCCCAGCCATCCTAATGTAGCGGGGAGTCATTTCAAGGAGAATGGCGGACGGATTGCCCCCGCCTGCCCGGCGGAGGCAATCCGTCCGCCATCCTAATCAACCCCCAAATACGGAACCCAACATGAGCATCACAATAAGAACATTTCAAATCTAACATGTTGTATTTACTTTCATCCTTTGTGGAAAGTATTTCCACGTCACATGTGAACACCACTGATACATGGTTATGGTTTTATGGGATGAAGCACTTAGCATTGTGATGGATGAGGAAGGGTGGGATATAGATTTGCATTTTTATTTGATGACAGGTATGATTACCACTGCAAGCTCCTTTATTGAGTTGGTAGTTTATCTTTTATGTCTGTATCTGATTTACAATGCTGAATGTGGCTGGAGGATTTCCACTCTGAGATTTTATGGATCCAGAGGTAACAGTTGTGGATATAGATTAAGATGGGGATC
Source organism: Lissotriton vulgaris (assembly GCF_964263255.1). NCBI lineage: Eukaryota > Metazoa > Chordata > Amphibia > Caudata > Salamandridae > Lissotriton > Lissotriton vulgaris. The sequence continues at coordinate 1,078,857,995 of NC_141694.1, read as the reverse complement.
AGAAATTGTCCAGGTTGACTGTGTTACAGCTCCTTTATATGATTGCCATTGTGAGATGTCAATTGAAGAGCTTTGTCAAGATGGAGTGTGTTCGTTTAATCCCTTTTCTCAATATAGGATGTAAGCGCTCAGAGTATGTGACTACTTGGTACCTGCAGGGTCCTCCATTGACCAGCAATTTGTGGCAGATCTTTTTGTTCTTGGCAGGCCTGTCTGGTTAGTATTCAACAGTTATGTAAATGGACAGGTATAACAGGTATCTGTGCCAGCCAGTTGGCAGTAACTTTCAATAGATCTTTTCATACATTATTTGCCTGTCCCTTTGACAATCAGACATCGGGTGATAAAATGGTATAACATATATGGTCACAAAACATATTGGAATCTATAGGACTAAGAGAGGGTGCATGAGAATATACCTCTAGAGACAAATATAGAGGCAACTACAAAGAAGGGGGACCCCGGTAGGATAAAGACAGGAAAGCAGGGGAAATAATAGGTACCAAAGGAGAGAAGAAAACCTGCCAACAGACTTCACGCAAGGCCCTATGGAAGGGTCCTTATATTAATACAAAGACATAGGAGCTGACAAGGAGACATCAAGTAACATTAGAGAGTAAGGAAACATGTAAAAACGTATTTTTTTTATTTTTATCAGGACAAAAACCTTTTCTTCATAGACTGGCCTGATAAATATCAAGCCGTACCATCATTATTTCCTTTGATATAAAAAAGAACATATTTCATTAAATCCAGTCCCACACACCCAATTCGAATCTCACAATCATACCATCAAACATTCCACAAATCAACATAACTCATACTTCACACATACATATAGTCCACATAATACATAAGCGCCACAAGATGGTTAAATGACAAGCAGGCATATGCATCAAAGTAAATACCGGTAGCAAAGGGGCAGATTCTTAGAATCTGCCCCTTTGCTCCCGGTATTTTTGCATTTGGGATGCATCATCCCAAATGCAGAAATCGCAATTTAAGGGATCTCTAAATTGAGATTCCTTAAATGCAATGCAAGAAAGTAAAAAAAAATAGCGAATTCACAAATAGGAGAAGCAAATTACCATGAAGTTGAACTTCATGGTAATTTGCTAAAACTTTGAAAAAAGCACTTTTGTGCATTCTTCAAAGTTTCATGTTGCGCACACACATGCCCTTAGGGCATGTGTGTGTGCAACATATGTGTAGTGATCAATTACAGGGGTGCAACAGGGTGTCATTTTGACACCCTTGCACCCTTGAAATTGCATGAGCAATTTGCGAGTACCTACTGGTACTCGCAAATTGCTCATGCAATCTCCAATACATTCCTATGGGCCTGTAGGCCCATAGGAATGAATGGGACAGCATTCCTTAATTGCGACTAGCAATTTGCGAGTAGCAATTAAGGAATGTTTAGGAATCGCTATTTTAATAGCGATTCCTATATGCATAGGCTTTTGCTATTCCTACATAGAGATTCCTTAAAAATCGCTATTTAGGAATAGCAAAAGGCTACGTTGATGAATCTGCCAGAAGACCGTGACAAATCATCAGGGGGAAAAAGAATGCTGGTGAAGGAAAATCCAGCACACCCCACATGAACAACGCCAACGCGCTTTTTGGTGTGTGGCCCCAGCCGGGGCTACACCTTTATCAGGGCGGAGATGTACAGGGAGGAGTGGGACATTCTATCTACAGACATAAAAAAATATATATATACACATCACGATAAACATTGCTACTAACACATCCAAAAACTTTTTTTATTTTTTTATAATTATTAATTTATGTTTCGGATTAAATTCCTAGTACACTCACATCGGCTCCAGCGTGACATAATTCGTTAATATATAGTTTAAATACCCCATAATGGGGAAAGAGCCTGGAATAAACTGTTTAATCAAAGTGCAAATAAGACAGCACAGTGAATATGCTCGTTTTTGAACAATGTATAAAACAGAATGCAAGACAATTTAAACAAAAAAAGGCCATCACCCAGAGTATAACAAACCCATTTACGTGCTCTAAACATGCTAGTGTGAAGGAAGAATAGACAAAGCCAGCACAGTAACAGAGAGCATTAATGCATGAAAAACGATTTACGGAAAAACATATGTGTCCGTTGTCCCAGTGGGACGAAAACGACTAGGCGCTCCAATAGGCTCCCAACCTGTAATCCAAGGTAGATCAGAGAGCAGAGGGAGTACTATCCCCTACCCATCAAATGTGTATAGGGGTCCCGGCATTAGAGATTTGGCAAAAATGTTCTGAGCAGAATAAAAACAAGAACAAAATAGCCAGGGCAGCTCCCTGTATAGATGAAGCAAATGAAATCACGGTGGTGCAAAGAATGAAATTAACAACCCATGTTCAAGGTGAGGACTTGGACACCTACCAGGGGTCAGCCTCGTAATTGTCCGAAGGAATATACACGGTTCCTTTCTGGTCGCCTCACGGGTCACTATAAGTTGTCTTCTGTTTGAATAGACGACATATTCTCAGTAAGCCATGATCAAGCCACAGTTATTCTTGTGAAAAAGGGTGATCTAAAAAGATACACACGGGTATTCTTAGAAAGATGTCTCTATATAACAAATACAGGCACCTCAAACAACAGTGCGAGCATCCACTGCAGGACGCTTTACCCATGTTGTACTGGCCTTGTCTATTCTTCCTTCACGCTAGCATGTTTAGAGCACGTAAATGGGCAATGGCCTTTCTTTTGTTCGACTTGTCTTGCATTCTGTTTTATATATTGTTCAAAAACGAGCATATTCACTGTGCTGTCTTATTTGCACTTTGATTAAACAGTTTATTCCAGGCTCTTTCCCCATTATGGGGTATTTAAACTATATATTAATGAATTATGTTACTCTGGAGCCGATGTAGGTGTACTAGGAATTTAATTCGAAACATTAATTAATTATTATTAAAAAAAATTAAAAACTTTAAAAGTTTTTGGATGTGTTAATAGGAATGTTTAGTGTGATGTGTATATATATTTTTTATGTCTGCAGATAGAATGTCCCACTCCTCCCTGTACATCTCCGCCTTGATGAAGGTGTAGCCCCTGGCTGGGGCAACACACGGAAACGTGCGTTGGCGTTGTTCATGTGGGGTGTGCTGGATTTTCCTTCACAAAAATAACAGTTGATGGACAGAATGCAGAACAATGTCATACATTCACCCCAGTACAGAGATCTGGGCCTAAATCCATCGTTTTTTTTCACTCCACCCCACCCCAGTTCAGACATGGCCATATGCAAATCAGCCTTGACCCTGTGCCTCATGGGAACAGTCCAGCCCGAAATGCCAAGCCATGTCTTTCCTGGACCGGAATCAAGCATCCTAGGACCGGTTTCTGACTATAAGCCGTCTTCAGCCAGGATAGCTTGACTCTAGTGGTGTGGAGAGCATGGGACTCACGTCTGAGCATACCCATCCTACTCGGGGTGACAAATGCAAAAATACCATTTGATGGACAGAATGCAGAACAATGTCATACATTCACCCCAGTACAGAGATCTGGGCCTAAATCCATCGTTTTTTTGCACTCCACACCACCCCAGTTCAGACATGGCCATATTCAAATCAGCCTTGTCCCTGTGCCTCATGGGAACAGTCCAGCCCGAACTGCCAAGCCATGTCTTTCCTGGACCGGAATCAAGCATCCTAGGACCGGTTTCTGGCTATCAGCCGTCTTCAGCCAGGATAGCTTGACTCTAGTGGTGTGTAGAGCATGGGACTTACGTCTGAGCATACCCATCCCACTCGGGGTGACAAATGCAAAAATAACAGTTGATGGACAGAATGCAGAACAATGTCATACATTCACCCTAGTACAGAGATCTGGGCCCAAATCCATCGTTTTTTTGCACTCCACACCAACCCAGTTTACACATGGCCATATGCAAATCTGCCTTGACCCTGTGCCTCATGGGAACAGTCCAGCCCGAACTGCCAAGCCATGTCTTTCCAGGACCGGAATCAAGCATCCTAGGACCGGTTTCTGGCTATCAGCCGTCTTCAGCCAGGATAGCTTGACTCTAGTGGTGTGGAGAGCATGGGACTCACATCTGAGCATACCCATCCCACTCGGGGTGACAAATGCAAAAATAACAGTTGATGGACAGAATGCAGAACAATGTCATACATTCACCCCAGTAGAGAGATCTGGGCCTATATCCATTGTTTTTTTCAACTCCACACCACCCCAGTTCAGACATGGCCATATGCAAATCAGCCTTGACCCTGTGCCTCATGGGAACAGTCCAGCCCGAACTGCCAAGCCATGTCTTTCCTGGACCGGAATCAAGCATCCTAGGACCGGTTTCTGGCTATCAGCCGTCTTCAGCCAGGATAGCTTTACTCTAGTGGTGTGGAGAGCATGGGACTTACGTCTGAGCATACCCATCCCACTCGGGGTGACAAATGCAAAAATAACAGTTGATGGACAGAATGCAGAACAATGTCATACATTCACCCCAGTACAGAGATCTGGGCCCAAATCCATTGTTTGGTGCACTCCACACCACCCCAGTTCAGACATAGCCATATGCAAATCAGCCTTGACCCTGTGCCTCATGGGAACAGTCCAGCCCAAACTGCCAAGCCATGGCTTTCCTGGACCGGAATCAAGCATCCTAGGACCGGTTTCTGGCTATCAGCCGTCTTCAGCTAGGATAGCTTGACTCTAGTGGTGTGGAGAGCATGGGACTCACGTCTGAGCATACCCATCCCACTCGGGGTTACAAATGCAAAAATAACAGTTGATGGACAGAATGCAGAACAATGTCATACATTCACCCCAGTACAGAGTTCTGGGCCTAAATCTATCGTTTTTTTGCACTCCACACCACCCCAGTTCAGACATGGCCATATGCAAATCAGCCTTTACCCTGTGCCTCATGGGAACAGTGCAGCCCGAACTGCCAAGCCATGTCTTTCTTGGACCGGAATCAAGCATCCTAGGACCGGTTTCTGGCTATCAGCCCTTTTCAGCCAGGATAGCTTTACTCTAGTGGTGTGGAGAGCATGGGACTTACGTCTGAGCATACCCATCCCACTCGGGGTGACAAATGCAAAAATAACAGTTGATGGACAGAATGCAGAACAATGTCATACATTCACCCCAGTACAGAGATCTGGGCCCAAATCCATTGTTTGGTGCACTCCACACCACCCCAGTTCAGACATAGCCATATGCAAATCAGCCTTGACCCTGTGCCTCATGGGAACAGTCCAGCCCAAACTGCCAAGCCATGGCTTTCCTGGACCGGAATCAAGCATCCTAGGACCGGTTTCTGGCTATCAGCCGTCTTCAGCTAGGATAGCTTGACTCTAGTGGTGTGGAGAGCATGGGACTCACGTCTGAGCATACCCATCCCACTCGGGGTGACAAATGCAAAAATACCAGTTGATGGACAGAATGCAGAACAATGTCATACATTCACCCCAGTACAGAGATCTGGGCCTAAATCCATCGTTTTTTTGCACTCCACACCACCCCAGTTCAGACAAGGCCATATGCAAATCAGCCTTGACCCTGTGCCTCATGGGAACAGTCCAGCCCGAACTGCCAAGCCATGTCTTTCCTGGACCGGAATCAAGCATCCTAGGACCGGTGTCTGGCTATCAGCCGTCTTCAGCCAGGATAGCTTGACTCTAGTGGTGTGTAGAGCATGGGACTTACGTCTGAGCATACCCATCCCACTCGGGGTGACAAATGCAAAAATAACAGTTGATGGACAGAATGCAGAACAATGTCATACATTCACCCTAGTACAGAGATCTGGGCCCAAATCCATCGTTTTTTTGCACTCCACACCAACCCAGTTCAGACATGGCCATATGCAAATCAGCCTTGACCCTGTGCCTCATGGGAACAGTCCAGCCCGAACTGCCAAGCCATGTCTTTCCAGGACCGGAATCAAGCATCCTAGGACCGGTTTCTGGCTATCAGCCGTCTTCAGCCAGGATAGCTTGACTCTAGTGGTGTGGAGAGCATGGGACTCACATCTGAGCATACCCATCCCACTCGGGGTGACAAATGCAAAAATAACAGTTGATGGACAGAATGCAGAACAATGTCATACATTCACCCCAGTACAGAGATCTGGGCCTAAATCCATCGTTTTTTTTTGCTCTCCACACCACCCCAGTTCAGACATGGCCATATGCAAATCAGCCTTGACCCTGTGCCTCATGGGAACAGTCCAGCCCGAACTGCCAAGCCATGTCTTTCCTGGACTGGAATCAAGCATCCTAGGACCGGTTTCTGGCTATCAGCCATCTTCAGCCAGGATAGCTTGACTCTAGTGGTGTGGAGAGCATGGGACTCACGTCTGAGCATACCCATCCCACTCGGGGTGACAAATGCAAAAATAACAGTTGATGGACAGAATGCAGAACAATGTCATACATTCACCCCAGTACAGAGATCTGGGCCCAAATCCATTGTTTGGTGCACTCCACACCACCCCAGTTCAGACATAGCCATATGCAAATCAGCCTTGACCCTGTGCCTCATGGGAACAGTCCAGCCCAAACTGCCAAGCCATGGCTTTCCTGGACCGGAATCAAGCATCCTAGGACCGGTTTCTGGCTATCAGCCGTCTTCAGCTAGGATAGCTTGACTCTAGTGGTGTGGAGAGCATGGGACTCACGTCTGAGCATACCCATCCCACTCGGGGTTACAAATGCAAAAATAACAGTTGATGGACAGAATGCAGAACAATGTCATACATTCACCCCAGTACAGAGTTCTGGGCCTAAATCTATCGTTTTTTTGCACTCCACACCACCCCAGTTCAGACATGGCCATATGCAAATCAGCCTTTACCCTGTGCCTCATGGGAACAGTGCAGCCCGAACTGCCAAGCCATGTCTTTCTTGGACCGGAATCAAGCATCCTAGGACCGGTTTCTGGCTATCAGCCCTTTTCAGCCAGGATAGCTTTACTCTAGTGGTGTGGAGAGCATGGGACTTACGTCTGAGCATACCCATCCCACTCGGGGTGACAAATGCAAAAATAACAGTTGATGGACAGAATGCAGAACAATGTCATACATTCACCCCAGTACAGAGATCTGGGCCCAAATCCATTGTTTGGTGCACTCCACACCACCCCAGTTCAGACATAGCCATATGCAAATCAGCCTTGACCCTGTGCCTCATGGGAACAGTCCAGCCCAAACTGCCAAGCCATGGCTTTCCTGGACCGGAATCAAGCATCCTAGGACCGGTTTCTGGCTATCAGCCGTCTTCAGCTAGGATAGCTTGACTCTAGTGGTGTGGAGAGCATGGGACTCACGTCTGAGCATACCCATCCCACTCGGGGTGACAAATGCAAAAATACCAGTTGATGGACAGAATGCAGAACAATGTCATACATTCACCCCAGTACAGAGATCTGGGCCTAAATCCATCGTTTTTTTGCACTCCACACCACCCCAGTTCAGACATGGCCATATGCAAATCAGCCTTGACCCTGTGCCTCATGGGAACAGTCCAGCCCGAACTGCCAAGCCATGTCTTTCCTGGACCGGAATCAAGCATCCTAGGACCGGTGTCTGGCTATCAGCCGTCTTCAGCCAGGATAGCTTGACTCTTGACTGCTACACAGCATTCTATTTCCCCCTGATGATTTGTCACCATCTTCTCATTTAACCATCTTGTGGCACTTATGTATTATGTTGACTATATGTATGTGTGACGTATGAGTTATGTTGATTTGTGGAATGTTTAATGGTATGATTGTGAGATTCGAATTGGGTGCGTGGGACTGGATTTAATGAAATATGTTCTTTTTTATATCAAAGAAAATAATGATGGTACGGCTTGATATTTATCAAGCCAGTCTATGAAGAAAAGGTTTTTGTCCTGATAAAAATAAAAAATATGTTTTTACAATGTATCCTTACTCTGTAATGTGATTACTTGAGGTCTCCTTGTCAGCTCCTATGTCTTTGTATTAATATAAGGACCCTTCCATAGGGCCTTGCATGAAGTCTTTTGGCAGGTTTTCTTCTCTCTTTTGGTACAAATATAGAGGTAATCACAACTCACTGTGATGTTGAGTGTGTGGTAGAACAAAGAAAGCAAACAAAAAACAGAGAAATAGTACTCAAAATCACCTCAGGATAACTGGTATCCCATCAATACACAATCATGTGCCCAGGGTCATCATCTGAGGTCCCAAACAACCCTCTTCTGCCTCTCTTAATTATCAGAGAGAACAGAGAAAAAGAGTTGCATCCTTCTGTGAGATTCCTACAAAAGGAAAACATCAGATTGGATTGTATTTAGAGACTGGGGGCCAGATGTAGGTAGGCGTTTACCGGGTGGTAACGGCCGAATTCGGCCGTTACCGATCCGGTAAGAGCAATTTGACATGTAGGTCCCTGTATTTTACAGACTCGGTAAATTTACCGATAAGTAAATTTACCGAGTATGTAAAATACCGAGTCGGTATCATTACGGATTCCGGTAAATTGGTATGTAGGTGGGACTCTTCTGAGTCCCACAAGCAGTACAAAATCGGTATTTTACCATCAAATACTACTTGATGGTAAAATACCGTTTCTGGTGTGCATGCACATGTGTGCATGCACACCTATGCCATATGACAGGCAGACCTGCCCTTAGGGCAGGTATGCCTGCCACATGGCACCCGAGCCTCTTTTGGGGGTGCCAGAGGGTGTCAAAGTGACACCCCCTGCACCCTTGTGACAGTCGGTATTTTCCGATGTGGTAAATACCGACCGGTAAATGCCCAATCAATCCTATGGGCTTCAAAGCCCATAGGAATGAATGGGCATTAACTGGTCGGTATTTCCCGCATCGGAAAATACCGACTGTTTCCGAATCGGTAATTGCACATCTGCATTTACCTACATCTCGGTACTTTTATTTTCCGACCTCTGAAATACCGAGTCGGTATGACTCGGTATTTAAGAGGTCGGAAAATAAAATTTACCTACATCTGGCCCTGGGTGATTTGAGATAATCTCTAAAGTGCAGTGCAAACAAAACCGTGAAAGAAAGTGATTAAAAAGTATAGACCACTGAGATGGTATCCTACCCTTACTAATGCTAGTGCTAGCAATCTCTCATGTGTTTTCCTATTTAAAATCTGTGTGAAAGTGAGAAAAAGATAAAAAACAGTTAAGAATTAATCACTGTTCCAGCGGTCGACATGTTTCACCCACTAGGATTATTCTCCCTGGCTTTCTTCAGGACCTATAATAACCTTTGTCACTGCAATCACAAAGAGCAAAAAGAAGTCCTACATACAGTATTACTGCTGTTGTATTCACATTCTATCCCTTGCTGTAAGCATGATGACTGGACTGCATATATGAAAAATGATAAATAAACATAACATCTCTCTGTATACCATTACATTCTAATGTCATTATACCTCAATATAACTTATATTGAAAGTTTGTAAACTATCTTTATTGACAAAGGCTTGCCATTACTTCTCAAGGGGTAAGCCTCACCTCACTCGGCACCAGCTCAGGTTATGTTAGAGGCCCGCTCTAAAAGGAAGAATCAAACAACACTTGTTTATGGCAACAATATTGATATACCCTGATTATCAATCTGTATCAACATAACCATAACACAACCGAGCAAACTGTTAAAAAATACTCACTACCATCACAAACTAAGTAGAGACTTAGTTATCATGTACCTGGCTCCTACTGGTGGTGTTTATCATTGACGTTCTATTCAGCCTATTTTAGATGTAAAGGAACAAACAGAACCTTTGATGTGTTATTGTGTATGAAAATCATGTATCCTTTCATGCAATACTGAATGGTATTAGCCTATAAAGATGGCCTATGCAAGTAAAACTGCTATTCAAATATATAGACCCTCTTTCATTATATTTGTTCTTGTACAGCTGTTTAGCTGCGGGTCACGTTCTTTATCGTTTTCGATATTACCTTCTGGATAATCATATCCGTTGAGAGAATATCAATCGTAACATTGTACTATAGCAGCTGTTGTCTTCTCACACTATCATGGCAGAGCTCAGTAGCCTGGTATGTGATGATGAAATATATCAATCTATTCTAGAAAATACACCCAGCATCATAGATAGAATCAGAAATACAACACCATCACCAGAGGATGAGTGGACTAAAGGTATTTTCTTTAAAAAATCCCACTCACGCACCCTCATACATGGGGCGATCATGGCAGAATACTTAAGGGGTCACTGTACTCCCTCTGGCCTAATCGTGACCAATAGACAACGCCTCTTCATCCAAGACGAGACGTTTCTAAAAGACTGGTCAATGATAGCGTGGCATTGTACACGTGACTGGCTCATTTTGATAATCAGTACAGCCAAATGAATAGCGAACACCATATTAATAGAAATCCAAACTTGGAATCTCAAATTAAGACTACCATCTCGAGTACTCTTTTTTTTACAAAACAAGATGAGTCAAACAAAACAAACAAAGAGTTTAAAGATAACATACTAATGACGAAAATTGTTAAATTCAAAAAAGATCTTGAAAAGTTTAAGCTTAATATAGTCTATCCATATACGAGCGAAAACTATTCTCCTCCTGAATTCCACAAGCAAGGGAGACGATATGGTTCGTCCTATTCAGGGTCCAGCTCAGGAGATAGGTCCAACGAGGGAGAAGCACATACAGGAGAAAGACAACAGTTTAGAGGGAAAACCTGGGGAAGATACAATAGGGGTAATTGGCGAGGAGGACCATCTATTGGCCAGTACCAACAATGGTGGCCACCTACACCATGGGGTTTCCCGCCTTCACATTTGTAACCTCCCATGCCACAATTCCAAAGACACTTACAGAACTTTCAAGACCAGCCTTTTTTAGGCTTTGGCCCAGGGAGACCAAGAGGCAGAAGAAGAAATGGCCAAGTACATTGGAATCAACCCACAACATCTTACATGGGCACAAGGAGTCAAACAAAGAATAGTGGTCAAGCAGGCACGAGTGAGGACAAGCCTCGTAGTGAATCTAAGTCAGAGAGAGCTCACTGAGGATGAAAGCCAAGTTCTCAATCGAGGCCTAGGCTTTGTAGAAACTAACCCAGGAGATAGTTTTAAGGTCAACTGTGAGATGGCCCAATTTTTTGAAAGATTCGGCTCCATTACTTTTTTCATGATAAAGACATGATGCTAGCCACTACACCCGAGAAAAACACGGGCCTGAAGAAGCGTTCAAACTTTACTCCTCCTTTAACAAGTGTCCCTGCTAAAGTATTATCATTTGAGAAAGCTGTCCAAGAAGAAATATCTATCTTCTCTAAAACAAGAAATAAAGTTCATTTTCACAACCTTCCTAAGAAAGAACAGCTGGCCATCCGAACTCTGTCTGCCGATCGTGCTATAACAATCAAGCCAGCGGACAAATGTGGCACGTTGTGATTCAGGACACATCGGTATATCGAGAAGAATGCCTGCACCAACTAGCAGAAGTTCAGTCTTGCCGACCACTCAAAGAAGACCCTACTGAGCGGTTACAGAAGACCATAACAAGACTAGTAGATGAAGGAGTTCTATATGGGTGGATCACAGAACAAGAAGTTTCCTTTCTACAGACAAGTCATCCAGTCATGCCCTATTTCTACTGTCTCCTGAAGATCCACAAAAACCTGAGACCACCACCGGGTAGACCAATAATATCAGGTATTGTTTCGCTTTTGGAACCACTGTCCACTTTTGTGGACCATTTTTTGCGACCTCTGGTTAGAACCAAGCCGACATTTTTACAGGATACTAAAGACATATTACGCCTGTTACCTGACATCGATTTTGACACAGAATTGGATTATCTAGTGTCATTCGACGTGGAATCACTTTATACGTCGATCCCACAGGATGAAACTTTGGATACCATCTTCCAGATACTGAGTTACACGGAACTAAATTCCAGAACTCCAGTCCGTTCATTATGTCTCTGGCACAAATAGCCATGAAAGACAATTTTTTCAAATATGAAGAGACCATCTATCATCAAGTGTCTGGCACTAGCATGGCAGGATTTTCGCGCCTAGTTTAGCGAACTTATATGGCCATGCTTTCGAACAGGAACACGTCCTTACAGTGTCTAACCCACATTTTCCATCGATACGCTTATGACGCATTCTGATCAGTTGTTCGGATAAGATACCTCTACCATTGTTTGCTCTAAAGAGAAGTATGAACTTAAAAGACAGACAGGTACATACTCGACCATCGAGTTCGAGACAAGATTCGGATACAACCCTATGGAACCTGCCCAAAGTTCAAGGTAATTTCCCTTGTGGATCATGTGGGGTTTGTGCTCAAACTAAGCAATCCAAGTCGGTTGACATAGGAAGTGTGAAAACTTGGGAACAGAGGTTTTTCACAAATTGCAATAGTGAAAACCTGGTCTATCTAATTACGTGCCCTTGTAACAACAAATATGTAGGCATGACTACAAGAAAAGTGAAGCTCTGGATGATGGAACATAAGAGCACCTTCAGGTGCAAGAAAACAGTGACTAAACTTACTAGACACTTTGTTGAAAAAAATCACAAACCAGATGAATTTGAATCGACCGTGTTAGAGAAACCCTTCATTCCACCACACATTAGCGATGTCTCAAATTTGCTATTCCAACGTGAACAACGATGGGTCTTTAAACTGGAAAGTGATGTTACAGGCTTGAACGATACCATCCCATGGATGGCTCTCTCTAATAAATGAAACATTATTCACTAAAATGACAAGAGCTTTTTGTATAACACATGAAATCCTGTAGTATGTATGATTTCAACTGGCACTATGTATATTCTGCCCAGAGTAGCATCCTCACAGGGTTCCTGAGTACACAGACCACTTGAGATAAACACAATCAAGACAAGAATACATTTTTGAAAGACACAACCAGCAGAACTCTGTTGGTTTTTCTAAAATATACGCTAATTATTATTTTTTTTCCAACTGGTCATTTTTTCATCAGCCAGCTATTTACCAATTGAAGACTTTAAAGGAATTAAGTACTCACATGATGATGGAGACATATTATAATTACTGGCTGTTAATATCTGCCTTATATATCTATATGAGAGTAACAAGGTGCACCACTATATAATACTAATGACATTTAAGAATGAAACAGAATAGTTATAAACTATATCAATATGGGTTTTTGATCCTGTACTGGTATTTCATACGGAATGAGCCTTTCTCAAAATTGATGGATATAAGATCTGTAATGTCACAAGCAGGTGCTAATATATACAAGCGATGACGATATCAAGCACATAATAAAACTATTATGAGAGTGTGTGGCTGAAGACAGGAGATCGCCATAACCCAAGGAGTTATGTTTCAACTTTATTGAGACTTGTTTTGACACTTCTGATAACAAACAGTGATCGATTCATACACATCGCTTCATTTGCTAATGAAAATATGAAGTGAGATGTTTGTTCGAGATTTCTTAAAATGCTAGATTTTGAAGCGATTATTATCGCTAGATCTGCTACGTTTGCATAACTTTATTAAACCCAATAGGAACTACAACTCCCATCAGCATAACAACAGCCGAGTAGTTCTTATGATGACATCATCGGTATGAGCACGAAGGGCGCTAATGACACACATCCACAGGATTCATAATATAATGGCTGTTCGACAACCTCCCAGACACCTCCACTCCAGTGAAGTTCCTAACTGGGGGTACCGACAGACAGGTAGGCGTATGAAAGTTGTCTGTTTTTGAAAGCTATTCGTAGTTTATCAGAATTGTCCCTGTAAGTTTGCAAAACTTTCTTGAGTCCAGGGATTTATATCTTATACATGTCATTGTGTTCCGTGATATGAGTGAGCCCAAACTGCAGCAGCTAATACAGCAGTAATGGGCTTTTATCGCAGGGAGAGGTCTCCTTAAAACACCAGTCGAGCATAACTTTCGACTTGTAATACACGGTTACCGGCTTATGGATTGTTCGTAACGAGACAGAGAGTCATCCTATCTATATTTTCCCGACTTTGGCCTTTGGCAGTTATGGTGTCTGATTTCACTTTCCCAACACTGAGAACAGCACATGTAAATCTCATACTTTATCCTAATTGGAAGTTTGCCTCCTGTGAATGTAGATTTAGGTATGCGCCACAGTAAGATCAAAACTCTATGTTTTTCAACATGTGGCTTATACACGACGTACAGAAGATGATACACAAGTGTATCAATTCTCAAAGGCTCTGTACCAATCTTATATATATTTGAATAGCAGTTTTACTTGCATAGGCCATCTTTATAGGCTAATACCATTCAGTATTGCATGAAAGGATACATGTTTTTCATATAAAATAACACATCGAAGGTTCTGTTTGTTCCTTTAAATCTAGAATAGGCTGAATAGAACCTCAATGATAAACACCACCAGTAGGATCCAGGTACATGATAACTAAGTCTCTACTTAGTTTGTGATGGTAGTGATTATTTTTTAACAGTATGCTCAGTTGTGTTATGGTTATGTTGATACAGATTGATAATCACGCTATATCTATATAGTTGCCACAAACAAGTGTTGTTTGATTCTTCCTTTTAGAGCGGGGCCTCTAACATAACTTGAGCTGGTGTCGAGTGAGGTGAGGCTTACCCCTTGAAAAGCAATGGTAAGTCTTTGTCAATAAAGATATTTACAAACTTTCAATATAAGTTATATTGAGGTATAATGACATTAGAAAGCAATGGTATACAGAGAGATGTTATGTTTATTTATCATTTTTCCTAGATACAGTCCAGTCATCATGCTTACATCAAGGGTTAGAATACGAATGCAATAGCAGTAATACTGTATGTATGACTTCTTTTTGCTCTTTGTGATTGCAGTGACAAAGGTTATTATAGGTCCTGAAGAAAGCCAGGGAGAATAATTCTAGTGGCAGAAACATGTCGACCGCTGGAACAGTGATTAATTCCTAACTGTTTCGTATCTTTTTCACACTTTCACACTGATTTTAAATAGGAAAACACATTAGAGATTGCTAGCATTAGTAAGGGTAGGATACCATCTCAGTGGTTTATCCTTTTTAATCACTTTCTTTCACAGTTTTGTTTGCACTGCACTTTAGAGATTATCTCAAATCACCCACTCTCTAAATACAATCCCATCTGATTTTTTCCTTTTGGAAGAATTTCACAGAAGGATGCAACTCTATTTCTCTGTTCTCTCTGATAATTAAGAGAGACAGAAGAGGGTTGTTTGGGACCCAGATGAAGACACTGAGCACATGATTGTGTATTGATGGGATACCAGTTATCCAGAGGGGATTCTGAGTATTATTTCTGTTTTTCCTTTGCTTTCTTTGTTCTACCGCACACTCAATATCACAGTGAGTTGTGAGTGCCTCTATATTTGTCTCTAGAGATATATTCTTATGCACCCTCTCTTAGTCCTATGGATTCCATTATGTTATGTGAGTATTAGAATTAGGGGGATTGAATTCATATAGGACTTTAAACTTTCCCTCAGACCCTCTTTCATTATATTTGATAATATATATGGTGACATGCATTATAACAACTTGATACATGGAGGACACGCATATAGCTTGATCTGTATAGGTAATTTCTTATCAATCTGGCACAGCACTAGCAAGTAATAGCTTAATATAGTATTTCAGTAAATACATATTATTAACACATAAGAAAGATGAAAACATTAAACTATACAGAACAACGCGTTACAAAATGACATTTGTAAAGGTTGGCCATTTGAACAGAATTTCAAACAAATTAATTATCAGAAAACTGACAACATTTTAGCAGCAGTATAAAATTTATAAAAGACTATGTAGCAAACACTCAAAGGAAAAGGTATTTGACTTAACCAATCTAGTGACAAGTAAACACCTAATAAGTTGATTAAGTTGTTGAATGCCAAAACAGAGTAGCCAAGCACAATATAATCATTAAAATGCTAGAAATTATTCCGATTGAGCTCTGCGCCTTATGTCCATGAGCTTGATTATACAAACTTGTCACCCTGGAGCAAATTTGATTTGAATACTTTTTACTACAATAGTTAGCTCATTCTACCAGTATTTTAATGATGTTTTGTATTCATATATGTAAGACACTATCATCAACTATTTAAGTAACCTATAGAATGCATTATTTCTTGTGTTTTAAATAATTGTCTTGTACTTTTATGGTGTTGTTGGATACCGAATAAAGTAAATTTGACTTGACTTGACTTGATTTGAATACTCCAAAGGCATATTTGGAATGCCTCCAGGCATGTTGTTATGGCATTCACTTTAAAAGTTGCTTTTAAGAGCTAACTTCTTAATGATGTAAGATCAGTACAACCCGTGAGTAAATGCAACAAATCCTCTTCATCAAGTTTACATAAGCAGCATCTATTGTCAGTGTTAGACAAGAAGGTCTCCTGTGTGGTAAACATGCGCGTATAAATACAATGCTTTCTCAACTGCAGGTAAAACTAGTATCCTAACTGTGTTCCGGAATCGCTCTAATCTAGTATGTGTGTAAAGACTAGGCCTTGTCTATAGTAATATGATGTTCAGAACCCATTCTATGACTTTGAAGGCATAGGATTACTCCATGCCAGGGGAAGTCCTAAAGCGCTGCTTACAGAGTACTCAGTTTTTGTGAATCTTTAGGATGACCAGACATTTTTTCTCTATATCTGGGAAAAGCATGGTTTATTGGTCCCTCTTTTTGAAAATTCCACTTTAATGCTTACCCAAGACATTACACTGACATCCCACGTCGGTGTCGCTAGCATGTATGTGCAGTTAAAGAGTAGAACATATGTCTTAGTACTACTCTGCTTGTGGTGAGATTGTGAATACTGGGACCAGGGTTATCTATTCTGGTTGGCCCTTGATTTATCATGGAACAACTGGTGGACACAGCTTCCACAGACAGTAGAGGTTTATTGACTGCATTCCTGTGACCGAAGGGTGGAGACACTGAAGTGAGGGAAGATGAAGACAGGCTACCCTTAAAAATTCAATGAGGACCTTGTAAACAAATGGCTTCAGTTTAGTTTAGTTTAGTTCTTCCTGCACACTATCATTTGTTAGATGGTAGTGGTGGAAGGTAGGAATACAGATTCTATTGTTCAAGGTGAGGACGTTTCTAGACAGGAAGTGTCCTTTTGACTGTCCCAGATTACTTTTTCAGGAAGGGTAATGACAGCCAGATGCAGGGATCTTGAATGTCATTGTGCCCTTGTTTTGGATACTTAAGTTTGGAGCCAGCATCGTTGCTACTGCGTGTGAAAACTATCAGCGTGTGCAAAGGCTGTGTCTGAGAGGAATCTAGAAAATGAAGTTTGTAAGAAAACCAGCCCAAACTGCATCTGAAAACTTAGACAGTGGATTCACAACCCCCCTCTGGGTAATGAGCATGAAAGTGGGATCCAAACCACCCCTCTTTCTTCCAGCTCCAAGTTCATCTTGACCAAGCCTGGGGGGACTCCACAGAGTACTCAAATGACTGATTTGTGACCAGAAATTTGTCACCTGCAGTCTGTGCTTTCTGCTAGAGGAGCTGAGGTTCGGCCTAGAGTCCCAAAGCCCACCTGCCTTCTGACAGAAGGAAGATGAGTGCCTGGCCCTGCAGATGAAGAAACTGTTCAGGAGGAGAATTATATCAGTCAAGGCAGAATATCTCCCGGGGAAGGAAAATTTGGTGGCGGACTGGCACTCCTGCTATCTCCGGGACGCCAGTGTTTGGAAGCTGGATCCGGAGATTTTCGAGTTCCTGCAGGAACGTTCGGGTCCATTCTCTATCGACCTCTTTGCTTGCCGGCTCGTCCGACAACTTCTGCGGTTCTTCAGTTGGAGAACGGATCCTCTGGCAGTAGCATCACATGCGTTCAGCCAGGACTGGAGTCGGGAGAACGGATATGCGTTTCTCCCCTTCTCCATGTACACTCGGACTGTGGCCCAGGTTCGCAGGCAAGGAGCATCCATGGTTTTGATAACGCCGTTTTGGAGGTCACAAGTTTGGAAAATTGTGAATAAAGCGAAGGAAGAATGAGCATAATCCTTGCCTCCGGTCCTGACATAGAATAGAAATTTGCCTAGCCTATGAGAAGGTAAGTTTCAATTCTATTAAGGACGCGGAGGCGAGGATTATGCTCATTCTTCCTTCGCTTTATTCCTGACCTGTAAAATATCCAGAAGAAGTGGACTGCCTAAAGGTAGTGAAGCCAAGAGCAGTTTGTATTATAAATGGATCACCCAGTCTCCCTGAGCGGTTCTGCTGTAACTGTGCCAAGACATTCAAGTATCCAGAATCCTTGTGTGGTTCTGCATCCTGTTGTGGGCCTGAAAAACTGGTACTGCCACTGCTGACATTGGAGCAAAAGATCCCTCAACGTCACTGATAGAAGAGTACCTGGCCCTTAATGTTGACATGGTGTCCTCAGCAATGGTGTTGTGGGAGGCCTTAAGCTAATGCTTTGCAGAGTGGATATCAGTTATTGTGCCGAGGAGCACCAGCATCAGACACAGGGTCTTGCAGGCCTCGAATTACAAATGCGGACATCCATTGACTCTAGTCATCTGGCTGACGGGCAAGGCGACAGTTGGGACTTGCTCAACAGCAGTGCCATCAGTTGCTTCTAGACAAGGCTAAGCAGCCCAGTGTGTAGAGTTGACTATTCTAATAGGTTGACAAATTGAGCAGGATGCTACACAGGCTGTGTCAAGCCGTCCAATACCAATCTTCTTCGCCCCTACTCCGCGATGCACAGACGCACCTGCAGGAGAGTCCTCGCAAGGTAACTCAGAGCGTCTTCATTTATTTTTAGAGAGGTGTAAACCCAGAAAGAGGTCATGACCCTAGATCAAATTGCCACACTTATGGATGATTTACCTCCCTGGGCTCCTTCTACTGCCACCAGAGCTCAACTGGATCAGGTTATTATTGAGGAGGAGCCTTTGCTGGCCCTTGCAGGACTACAGCCAGGGAAGGCTTGCGATCCTAACAGATTCCTATGCAAATGTTATAAAGCATTATGACTCAGTTTGGAAAACACCTGGTAGGGACTGTGAGAAGTTGGCCCGATATGCAACGTTCGCTATTCTAGCGACCGCTATGTATCGTACCAACGACCCTTATGGTGTTTGGTTGTAAGTCAACCTATAGACCAGCTATCCTAGTAGCGTGGATACGAGCAGTCTAAGGCTAAAGACTCGAGAGGGCGCGTTAAGCCAGCTGTTCACCACACATGTACCCCTTGAACACCAAGTGAAAGGACACCACACAAGTGTTATGAAAATAAACAGGATATTTATTAAGAATCACAACAGCCCTGTACTCTTTATGAGGACAGGGTACTAAGCACAAACCAAATCTCTTAGGAAAATACTTCAAGTGCACAATTAAAACAAGTGTCCGAGGACACGGGAAGGTTAAGGTTTCGGGCGGACCCGATAAGGCAAGTCGGAAGCGAGGGACTCGGGACCCTAGAGTAAGGAGGCTATGCAGGCATCGAAATGCCGAGTTACCTAGCCACGAGGGCTGCGGCTGCACAAGTCTTACAGGCGTCGGGGTCTTCGCTGACGAGCCAGGAGCCGGAAGAAAAAGGAGTTGCTGGCCGGCGACCAGTGCTGAATAGTTCGTAGAGATCCAAGCCTGGATCGGAGATTGAAGAAACCTGAAAGCAGAGGGGACCAAGTTCGTACTACTAGCCAGTAGTCAGAGGGTACCAAGAAGGCACCGGTTGGCCGTCACCTCGACCAGGTGAGTGGGCGACGCTAGGCTCTGCAGTCTCACGGACCAGGAGGCGTTGTCGGCGACCACGGTGGAGGTGCGAGCTGTCCCACGAAGGATGATGCTGTCGGCGTCGCTGGGCCCAGGATGGGACAACAAGCCTTGGCAAATCTCAGGGCCACGTGGTGGGCCTAAGATGGCGTCTTGAGTGGACCAGGAGGGTCCGGGGTGCTTCTCGCAAAGATGGAAGCAAGGGCCGGTCTGGAGCAACCAGACCAGCAGTGATGATTCTCGGATGTCGTCACAGAAGGGCACAAGCCAGCGGCTAGTGACCAGACAACGTGCTGAGCAGCGAGCAGAAGGGCCCCACGCAGATCGTGGAGATGCTGGGAGGCTGCACTTCGGTGCTGGAGCGGCTCAGGGTCGGGGCTTCTCGGACCCCAGAGCACTCACCAGAGAGTTACCTCGATGGTCGTGCTGGTTTTAAGAGCGTGCAGGTTCTGATGATGGCCGGTCCCTCGAGGTCTCGTCGCACCCACAGATCACAGCTGAGCTGATGACGGGGGTAGAGGTCAGAGGTGCCAGGGAAGCCGGTTCTCGTCGAGCTGGGCCGTCGGATTCCTTGAGGAAGGACTTACAGCAAACCGCAGAGTTCTTAGATGGTGCCCGCAGATGCAGGGTGACTACTCCTTAGCCACAAGGGAGAAATCTTGAGAAGAGTCTTGAAGTCCTTTCGTAGAAAGTATTCTTGATTCAAAGATGATCTAATTTGGAAGGGTCCCCGCTCCGGCCTTTATTCTAAAGAAAGGGGTGGGTACATGACTAGGTCCTGCCCTAAGGGTGGGACCAGGAAGGGGGGTAGTTACACCCCTCTTCCCTGCCGGACTTTCCCCAGGCCAGGGCTGTCGCCCCTGGAACTGGTTCTAACCGGCAGATGCGTAGTGAGCACCGGGGTGCCACTCCGCAGTCACCTTCTCGCAAAAGCCCTACCTACCCAGAATACACAAACCCTGTCTGGGACGGTGCGAACACCGCCCTCGACAGGAAACCCTTTGTCCAAGTGCTCCTCGCTGGAAGGACTCCCAGCAGCAGGAGGTCAGACTCGTGTCTGTGGTGGCAGCCCCCATTTTGTGGAGCTGAGGCTTTCGTTAACTTTAACCGGGGTTCACAGTTACGTACATGTCGTGTCCCTCTAGAAGGGTGGAATGCTAACCTCGTCGCCAGGGTTGGTGAGAGGGCAGCACCCCGATTCGTATGACACCTTACTCGACATGTCTTGATAACGCGACACCGAAGTTACCGATGTGGTACGCGTTATCATGGAACAGCCATTGGGTCTTTTCTCCGCAAGCTGCAACCGGCTCGGCTCGGGCCAGAACACAGTTCACACGAGCCAATGCACTCTGCCTTCAGGATTGTCAAGGCCTGCCATAGGAGTGACTGATAGGAACTCGGGTGTCCATTGTATGGTTAGATATAGGCTACTATATCCAAAGCAAAGGGTGATTACACGACTTCGCCCCAGCTGTCATGCAGCCAGTTGTGTCAAACTTAGGAGGCCAGCCAGGGGTGGCATAATACATGCTGCAGCCCCTGGCGGCCCTGGGTACACCTATGCCCTGAGTTACAGGGTCTGATAAGGTGGCCCAGTACCAATTGGTAAATGCACCTAGGGTACATATCGTAATTTAGAAAAAGAACAGCCAGGCTGTGGGTCTGATTGGCAGGCCCACAGCCAGAGAAAGTCGTAAACCAGTGAAACAAAAGCAAAAAATCTGGGTGATCATAGGATTGCAGACCCTACTCTCCTACATGACCCCCCCCAAACGTCGGAACAACTAACTAACCTTGACCAGGTGAGTCTTCTTGTTCTAAGTGGAAATATCTGGAGAGCCCATCGGCATTGCCATGATCAGTACCAGGTCTATGTTCCACTGTGAAGTCCATCCCCTGTAGGGAAATGGACCACCTAAGCAGTTTGGGGTTTTCACCCTTCATCTGATTTAGCCACAAGAGGGGCTTATGGTCGGTCTGAATCTTGAAGTGAGTGCCAAACAAGTATGGCCTCAGCTTCTTCAGGGCCCAAACCACAGCAAAGGCCTCCCTCTCAATAGCTGACCAATTCTTCTCTCTAGGGGTCAGCCTTCTGCTTATAAAAGCAATGGGCTGATCTTGACCATCAAAATTCAGTTGAGAAAGAACAGCTCCCACACCCAACTCAGAAGCATCTGTTTGGACAATGAATGGTTTGGAGTAGTCCGGACTCTTGAGGATAGGCGCCGTGCACATGGCCTGCTTTAGGTCATCGAATGCTTTTTGACAGCTCGCTGTCTACTGAACCTTTTTTGGCATTTTCTTACTTGTCAGTTCGTTTAATGGTGTCACAATTGAACCATAGTTCCTGACAAACTTCCTATAGTAACCAGTCAGGCCCAAGAAAGCTCGAACCTGAGTCTGGGTGGTTGGAGGAGCCCAGTCCCTGATTGACTGTATCTTGCTCTCCAGTGGCTGAACCTGACCCCCACCTACAAGGTGGCCCAGGTATACAACCTGTGTCTGCCCTATCTGGCACTTGGTGGCCTTGATAGTGAGACCTGCTGCTTGCAGTGCCTCTAACGTCTTCCGCAGGTGGACCAGGTGATCCTCCCAGGTGGAGCTAAAGACAGCAATATCGTCAAGATACGCCGCACAGAAGTCATCCAGCCCAGTAAGGACTTGATTCACCAACCGTTGGAAGGTGGCAGGTGCATTTTTCAGACCAAAGGGCATCACCCCGAACTGATAATGCCCACCAGGGGTTGAAAATGCGGTTTTAGGCTTGGCGTCCTCAGCTAACCTGATTTGCCAGTACCCAGCTGTCAGGTCAAACGTACTTAAGTAGTTGGCCGAAGCCAATCTATCGATAAGCTCGTCTGCCCTTGGTATTGGGTGGGCGTCAGTCTTAGTGACTGCATTGAGACCCCTGTAGTCTACGCAAAACCTCATCTCTCTCTTACCACCCTGGGTGTGAGGTTTCGGCACTAGAACTACGGGACTAGCCCAAGGGCTATCCGAGGGTTCAATGACTCCCAGCTCCAACATTTTCTGCACTTCACTTTTGATGCAGTCTCTAACGTGATCAGGCTGCCTGTAGATTTTACTCTTTACGGGCAAGCTGTCGCCAGTGTCGACCTCATGGGTGCACCAATCGGTCTGACTGGGTGTTAGAGAAAACATATGTCGGAACGACTGAAGAACCTGTTTACAGTCGCTCTGTTGATGTTCGGAGAGGCTGCCACAAAAGACAACACCATCTACCGAGCCATCGTCAGGATTCTGAGTGAGCAGGTCGGGGAGAGGGTCACTCTCCTCTTCCTGTCCTTCATCTAGGGCCATGAGCAAACTCATGTCCTTCCTGTCGACATATGCTTTTATCCTGTTGACATGAAGCACCCTGTGGGGGCTCCGGGGAGTTCCCAGGTCGACCAGGTAGGTGACCTCTCCCTTTTTCTCCAGGATGGTGTGGGGCCCGGACCATTTGTCCTTGAGTGCTGCTGGGGCCACTGGCTCCAACACCCACACCTTCTGTCCGGGCTGGTAAACAGTCAAGACAGCCTTTTGGTCATGCCAAGCTTTTTGGAGTTCTTGGCTGGCCTTAAGGTTTTCCGATGCCTTTTCCATGTACTCAGCCATCCGCGAGCGGAGGCCAAGCACATAGTCCACTATGTTGGCTGCAGGCTTTTTGAGAGGTCTCTCCCATCCTTCCTTCACCAAACACAGGGGTCCCCTTACAGGATGCCCGTACAGAAGTTCAAAAGGGCTGTAGCCAACCCCCTTCTGTGGGACTTCTCTGTAGGCGAACAAGAGGCAGGGGATCAGGACATCCCATCTACGCCGAAGCTTTTCCGGTAGTCCATGAATCATCCCTTTTAGGGTCCTGTTGAATCTCTCAACAAGCCCATTGCATTGTGGATGATAGGGTGTAGTGAACTTGTAGTTGACACCACATTCCTTCCACATAGCAGTTAAGTAGCTCGACATAAAGTTTGCACCTCTGTCGGAGACGACCTCCTTAGGGAAGCCCACTCTGGAGAATACTCCAACTAGGGCTCTTGCCACCACAGGTGCTGTAGTGGTCCTAAGGGGAATAGCTTCAGGATACCTGGTGGCATGATCCACTACCACCAGTATAAACTTGTGCCCTGATGCTGTAGGTGGTTCCATGGGACCGACGATGTCGATCCCCACCCGTTCAAAGGGCACCCCCACCACAGGCATTGGTATAAGGGGGGCCTTTGTCGTGCCACCTGACTTACCACTGGCTTGGCAAGTGACACAGGAGCGGCAAAACTCCTTGGTATCTTCGTTCATGTGAGGCCAGTGAAAGTGCGAGACAAGCCTGTCCCACGTTTTCGTCTGACCTAAGTGACCTGCTAAGGGAATCTCGTGGGCCAAGGTAAGTAGGAAACCACGCTGAGACAAGGGTACGACCAGCCTCCTGGTCATGCCAGGCTTGGGGTCTCTCGACTCAGTGTACAGGAGTCCATCTTCCCAGTATACCTTGTGGGTACCTGTGGCGTTCCCAGCAGCCTCAGCAGCAGCCTGCTGTCTGAGGGGTTCAAGAGAAGGGCAGTCTAACTGATCCTTCCCCAGGTCCTCCCTTGAGGGTCCCCCTGAACCCAAGAATTCAACTTGATCAAGTTCGAACTCCCTAGGCTCAGTTTCCCTCAATTCCTGTAGGTCAGCCTCCTCTGAGACTTGATCCACGACCTGGGGCAAGGGGGAAGGCGCAGCCTTAACCCTACTGCTCTTTTTCTTGGGAGGTGTCTGGTCCGTTGTTCCAGGATCCAGCACCTGTTCAGTGGGGCATTTCCTGACCTGTGACCTAGTCACAGCGAACACATGTGCTGGCAAACCTAACATTTCCATGTGAGTCCGGTGCTCCACTTCTGACCATTGTGACGACTCCAAATCATTGCCCAACAAACAATCCACTGGGAGGTCTGGACTAACTACAAACTTCTTTTGGCCAGTTACCCCTCCCCAGGAGAAAGCTACAATTGCCATACTGTGATTGGTAGTGACATTGCTTGCATTGGTCACCAGGAATTCTGTACCTGGCATGATCTGTCCAGGGTCCACAAAGTTAGGCGTCACCATGGTGACGCTGGCACAAGTGTCCCTATAGGCCTGAGCCATCTTTCCATTTATGAAAGGCGTCTGTCGGTATTTGCCCAAAGTATTGGGGCTTACGTCAGGGGATACGTCTGCGTCCCCTGTACTGACAAGGACAGCCTGAGTGAGTGTGCCAACTAAGTTGTCACGCCCCTCAGAACCCAGGGTTAACCCTACTAAACCCTTGGGAGGCGCACTACCACTGCTGACTGTACTAGGGGGCACAGGTGCCTTAGGGGCTGCAGTGGCAGGAGTCTGCCCTCCTCCTTTCTTGGTGCACTCACTAAACCAGTGAGATTTACTTTTACAGTACTGGCACCACCTTTTGGATTGGCCTTCTTTCTTCTTTTGGGGAGCCTGACCCCCACCCTCTTTGGGTTGTTGGGGACCTGTCGAAGACTTCTGGTCATTTTGTTCCCCTTTAGAATCTTTACCCTTCTGGTCTGCTTTCTTCTGACCACCTTGATTCTGGCCCTGGTTCTGCTTAACTCTTGTACGAACCCATCTGTCTGCCTTCTTTCCCAATTCTTGGGGAGAGGTCAGATCCGAGTCGACAAGGTGCTGATGCAACAACTGGTTCTGACAATTGTTTAAAATTTGTTCTCTCATCATCAAATTATACAATCCTTGATAATCAGTAACCTTACTGCCCAGCAACCAGCCCTCAAAAGCCTTAGTGGCACAATCGACGAAATCAGACCAATCTTGAGACTGCGCTTTCTGGGTATCCCTGAACAGCACCCTGTACTGCTCAGTGGTTAGGCCGAACCCTTCAACGAGTGTATTCTTCAAGACTTGGTAATTGTTAGCGTCCTCCACCCTTGTGGTGAGGAGCTTGTCTCTTCCTTTTCCTTCAAAGGAGAGCCACAAGATAGCTGCCCACTGACTCTGGGGAACACCCTGCACAGTGCAGGCCCTCTCCAAAGCAGTAATCCATTTGTGGATGTCGTCCCCTTGTTTAAAGGGGGGCACTATCTTCCCAAGGTGTTTCGTATCGAAACTCTTTTCCCTATTACTAGGTACATTGCTGCCACCAGTGGGGACTACCCCACTTAACTGTTGCTCTCTAGCGAAGGCAAGCCTTTCTTTGGCCAGGGCAAGTTCTTCCCTTTCGATCCTCAGATTGGCTGCCCTTTCCTTAGCTTCGTACACCCTCCTCTGAGGGGATGTCATCCCTCTTTGAGAAGAGTTGTGAGAGCCATTGGTTCGAAGGGATCCGCCAGAATCTCTTGACAGAGATCGGGCTCGTCCATTCCCAATGTTAAGCTGACCTGATAGTGGCCCCAGGGGTTCCCCAGTACCGCTATCATGTTTGCTTAAGTTGGACCTGCTTAGTCTGACGACTTCTACCTGTCCCTTATCTGCCTCATCCCCAGAGAGATCCTCATCCTCATCCTCCTCGCCATCCTCGTTCTCAGTTGCGAGGTGTATGAGGTCAGGATCGTCCCGGGTTCCCTCGAGGGGAGGCATGGCTCCTTCTGGATTAGAAGAGCTACGAAGTTTCTCAGCTCTCCTGGCATCATAAGTCTCCAAGAGACCAATCAGAAAGGACGTTGTGGGGTTAGACCCCTGCTGAATCTTCCGGGAGTGACACAGTCGTCTTAACTCCTTGAAGCTCAGCACAGTATATCCTGAAGGGATGACCTGTGGAGGGTCAACTGACACAAGGGGAGACTCAGAGTTTCCTCCCTGGCCCGACATACTGTTTCTAGTGTGGTGTAAGTGATGCACCTACCTACACTATGTGTTTTCCTACTGTTCCCTTGCTAAGAGTTGTAGCCAAGGTGTGCTAAGCCTTGAGGAGCTACAACAGCTGGTTCAGTAGAACTCAGAGTATTCTAAGCTTTTAGTTATATGTACTAACAGTACTTGTGCGATCTTTCAACAAGATATTCTTAGGATACGTGTGGTAAAACAACAGCAAGCTCAAATCCCAACCGCTGCTCACCAATGTGAGAAGTTGGCCCGATATGCAACGTTCGCTATTCTAGCGACCGCTATGTATCGTACCAACGACCCTTATGGTGTTTGGTTGTAAGTCAACCTATAGACCAGCTATCCTAGTAGCGTGGATACGAGCAGTCTAAGGCTAAAGACTCGAGAGGGCGCGTTAAGCCAGCTGTTCACCACACATGTACCCCTTGAACACCAAGTGAAAGGACACCACACAAGTGTTATGAAAATAAACAGGATATTTATTAAGAATCACAACAGCCCTGTACTCTTTATGAGGACAGGGTACTAAGCACAAACCAAATCTCTTAGGAAAATACTTCAAGTGCACAATTAAAACAAGTGTCCGAGGACACGGGAAGGTTAAGGTTTCGGGCGGACCCGATAAGGCAAGTCGGAAGCGAGGGACTCGGGACCCTAGAGTAAGGAGGCTATGCAGGCATCGAAATGCCGAGTTACCTAGCCACGAGGGCTGCGGCTGCACAAGTCTTACAGGCGTCGGGGTCTTCGCTGACGAGCCAGGAGCCGGAAGAAAAAGGAGTTGCTGGCCGGCGACCAGTGCTGAATAGTTCGTAGAGATCCAAGCCTGGATCGGAGATTGAAGAAACCTGAAAGCAGAGGGGACCAAGTTCGTACTACTAGCCAGTAGTCAGAGGGTACCAAGAAGGCACCGGTTGGCCGTCACCTCGACCAGGTGAGTGGGCGACGCTAGGCTCTGCAGTCTCACGGACCAGGAGGCGTTGTCGGCGACCACGGTGGAGGTGCGAGCTGTCCCACGAAGGATGATGCTGTCGGCGTCGCTGGGCCCAGGATGGGACAACAAGCCTTGGCAAATCTCAGGGCCACGTGGTGGGCCTAAGATGGCGTCTTGAGTGGACCAGGAGGGTCCGGGGTGCTTCTCGCAAAGATGGAAGCAAGGGCCGGTCTGGAGCAACCAGACCAGCAGTGATGATTCTCGGATGTCGTCACAGAAGGGCACAAGCCAGCGGCTAGTGACCAGACAACGTGCTGAGCAGCGAGCAGAAGGGCCCCACGCAGATCGTGGAGATGCTGGGAGGCTGCACTTCGGTGCTGGAGCGGCTCAGGGTCGGGGCTTCTCGGACCCCAGAGCACTCACCAGAGAGTTACCTCGATGGTCGTGCTGGTTTTAAGAGCGTGCAGGTTCTGATGATGGCCGGTCCCTCGAGGTCTCGTCGCACCCACAGATCACAGCTGAGCTGATGACGGGGGTAGAGGTCAGAGGTGCCAGGGAAGCCGGTTCTCGTCGAGCTGGGCCGTCGGATTCCTTGAGGAAGGACTTACAGCAAACCGCAGAGTTCTTAGATGGTGCCCGCAGATGCAGGGTGACTACTCCTTAGCCACAAGGGAGAAATCTTGAGAAGAGTCTTGAAGTCCTTTCGTAGAAAGTATTCTTGATTCAAAGATGATCTAATTTGGAAGGGTCCCCGCTCCGGCCTTTATTCTAAAGAAAGGGGTGGGTACATGACTAGGTCCTGCCCTAAGGGTGGGACCAGGAAGGGGGGTAGTTACACCCCTCTTCCCTGCCGGACTTTCCCCAGGCCAGGGCTGTCGCCCCTGGAACTGGTTCTAACCGGCAGATGCGTAGTGAGCACCGGGGTGCCACTCCGCAGTCACCTTCTCGCAAAAGCCCTACCTACCCAGAATACACAAACCCTGTCTGGGACGGTGCGAACACCGCCCTCGACAGGAAACCCTTTGTCCAAGTGCTCCTCGCTGGAAGGACTCCCAGCAGCAGGAGGTCAGACTCGTGTCTGTGGTGGCAGCCCCCATTTTGTGGAGCTGAGGCTTTCGTTAACTTTAACCGGGGTTCACAGTTACGTACATGTTGTGTCCCTCTAGAAGGGCGGAATGCTAACCTCGTCGCCAGGGTTGGTGAGAGGGCAGCACCCCGATTCGTATGACACCTTACTCGACATGTCTTGATAACGCGACACCGAAGTTACCGATGTGGTACGCGTTATCATGGAACAGCCATTGGGTCTTTTCTCCGCAAGCTGCAACCGGCTCGGCTCGGGCCAGAACACAGTTCACACGAGCCCATGCACTCTGCCTTCAGGATTGTCAAGGCCTGCCATAGAAGTGACTGATAGGAACTCGGGTGTCCATTGTATGGTTAGATATAGGCTACTATATCCAAAGCAAAGGGTGATTACACGACTTCGCCCCAGCTGTCATGCAGCCAGTTGTGTCAAACTTAGGAGGCCAGCCAGGGGTGGCATAATACATGCTGCAGCCCCTGGCGGCCCTGGGTACACCTATGCCCTGAGTTACAGGGTCTGATAAGGTGGCCCAGTACCAATTGGTAAATGCACCTAGGGTACATATCGTAATTTAGAAAGAGAACAGCCAGGCTGTGGGTCTGATTGGCAGGCCCACAGCCAGAGAAAGTCGTAAACCAGTGAAACAAAAGCAAAAAATCTGGGTGATCATAGGATTGCAGACCCTACTCTCCTACAGGGACAATTTATTCAGCATGTGAAACGGCATTGCTTCTATCATACTGGCGGCAAGCAGAAATTGTGGTTATCCTAAAAGCAGTCCGATCGCCAGAGGAATGCTCTTCGTATCATCTGATCTCCCTCCTGAATTTAGAGATGAAACTCTTGGCCAAAACCTGGGCCAATGGGCTCATATAGTACATACCAGACCTGGTCCACCTTGACCAGGCAGGCTGTATGCCGACCCAGGCCAGGCAACATAACAATCAAGTGTGTGTATAATGCCCTGGCTCTTGGAGGTCGACTGGGGAGGCCGGTGGCGGTGCTCATCCCTCAACAGGGCATTCAACTCCGTCCACTGGAATTGCGGTTTATTTTAATCCAGAGGTTGAACTTCGGCCCCCACTTAGTCTTCTATGTTCGACTCTTGCATACGGATCTTTCGTCAATGGTGATGGTTGCGGGTGCCTCATCCAACTCATTTCCAATCAGCCAGGGGACAAGACAGAGGTGCCCCTTGCCTTATCACCAATGTTGTTCGTGCTGGCCATGGAGTCATTGGCCCGATGGGTCAGGATGGATTCACAAGTAAAGGGCTTTAAGTGGGGTTCAGGGCTGTCTGATAGGGTTGGCTATTACATGCGCAGTGTCCTGTTCTTCTTAAACCAGCCCAGAAACCTGGGACCCGAATACTACTGATCATGTAAATCTTCGGTGAGATTTCTAGCTTCTACATGAACGCCTCGAAATCCATTATATTCCCAGTAAATGGCTAGGTGGGGACTACAGAATTGGCATCGGGACTGACTTTCGCTGACAGGGATTTCAAGTATTTGGGAGTATTTTCCTCCCCGGATGAGATGTTGGTATGGTTTTGCTACCTGGGGGCCACATTGGCATTCGTAAAAGAGGAGGTGAGATTCTGGTTGCTCCTGCCGTTATCACTGACGGGCAGGTCCGCAAACTATGATGGTTATATCAGTTACAAAACTATCCATTCACTGTCCCCCTGTCATGGTTCCAACAGGTGGATGCTGTTCTCAGGGGTTTCTTGTGTGGGGGGAGGGAGGGGCAGCCCCCATTACCCTCAAAACCTGTTTTCAATCCACGTGTTGTGGTGACATCGCCGCAGCTGCCATATATTCATAGTATGAGAGGTGGGCGATGGGTGATAACCCCATACTGGGCTACCTATTTTCTGGGGGAGTGCAATCTCTTCCGCTGGTGATGCAGGTGGTATTTAGTATGTGTAGGAGCTCTCTACTGGATATGGTATAGTGGAGGAAGATGACGGAGTGAATGCCATTGTGGCAGGATGGTGTGCTTAGGCAGGTGACCCAACTAGAGAGCTTTCGGAAGTGGGACATGATTGGGATCTCCACTCTGGGGGATTTAATGGTGGCTACAGTGCTGAAATTGCTCCAAGAGCTGCAATCTGATTACCAACTGCACCGCAGCCAATTCCACCGATACCTGCAGCTCCATCATGCGCTCACTCCCTATTTTAAGAACCTCACGGACCTTCCAGAATTTAGTCCATTTGAGGGTTAGCTCCTCCTAGAAGACCGGGGCCCCACAACAAAATCGTGACACTAGACAAAGAGCGACAAAGACACTGGTCACTAATAGCTCAAACACATTACCCATCCTCAGGGTGACATGAGAGACAGACATTGGTGGACTTGACTAGATATCAACGACTGGACTGAGGCATTGGGGGCTCCTCCTGAGGTGGCAATCTCAGCCTGCCCCTGCCTGATACAGCTCAAACGACTTCTCAGAGCGTACTAGACATGGCGTTGGTTGTGGTACATCCCTTCATACTGTTTGGAGCTGCACAGCGCTGGACAGGTTCAGGCACACTGTGACATCCTGCATGAGGGAGGCACTATCCTGGACCATCACTCTAGACCCAAAACTGATTCTCCAACAGCATAGAGGAGAACAGATATATAAATGGTTGCTCCTATTTCTGGGTCTAACGAGTGCGAAGAATGATATTGCCAGGGAGTGGAAGACTGTCTCTTGCAGCCCGGAAGAAGGGGTTGGATCAGTGTATGGGTCTGCAGGTTGCAGTGTACGAGGCCATGGGATGCCCTCAGAAGCACTCCAAAATCTGGCAAAAATAGGCCCATTACAGATGGATTGTTTTGGCATCCTTTAACACAGTAAGCTCATTACTTGAGGGAAGAAATTTGGGTATTCGACGGGTGAACAGGGGAGTGCTACACATGATTGATGCTGGACTTGTGGGATATTTGCATAGTCACTTGGTGTTCGGAGGGATGGGGGGGGTCAACTGTGCAGGTTTCTTTTTCATGTTTATGGGTATACCAGTTTCCACACCCTGTGTACTTATCAGCCAGTGTGGCCCTTCTGCTCTGCACAAATCAAATCAAATGTGTTATATAAAAAGAATGAATCAAGATTGTAGGAAAGAACAGTGAAGGATTCTGAAGAGAGTAGTTGGATAAGGACCCAGGGTGAGAGTTTTGTATATAAGGCTCTCTTAGCATGGGTTTTCCCCAGACAAAAGCCAATTGTATCCTGACATTTGCTTTCCATAGTGTTCCCAAGACATTCCCTACCTCCCTGATCTCACGGGTACCTCTTTCATTGATTACAAGAGTGATTACCTTGGGAGGTTCAAGCCTGCCTTAGACCCTGAACTTGCACTTGTCTAGACCCTTTACTAGCTGTGCCCATTATAGTGAGTGTGTTGACTATGAGTGAGGAGACCTGAGAGGGCCCTCTGGCACTCAACGTAGCAGCAATGCATATTTCTAAAAGAGACCCATATGCTTTTAGCACTTCCATCAAAATACTACTGGGTTTGGGTTGGAGAAACACATCCATCAAAATACAATTTGGTTTGGGTTGGAGGCAGGTATTAATAAGAAGGATGTTCCCGAACTTTGTGGAGTGCTCACAGGACCATGCTTGAGAGGAGTATTTAATACCGAAGGAGATTCTCCAAGGTGCCAGAGGCACAGGCTCGGTAGCCAATGAGGATGACATGGAGTACCCAAATTCCTTAATTAAACTCGAAATCGAAAGCCAAGTTGTATATGGCTGATCTAGGGGTGATAAAGAAGCAAGATGCTTGGTAGCACTTAGGCAATGATACCAGAAGGCCAGATGGGTTGGACCACATCAGCTGGGTTGACCAGAGTACAGGTTGCACTTCAGTCTCGGGACGAGAGGATGACAATTCCAGATCTTCAAAGATAGAGAAGAGTGGAGAATGGATCAGGGCAGAATCTGAGAAGGTAAAAGTGGTAACATCTGGTGCTCCTCCTCCAGAGGGAGAGGAGGATGAAACACCTGAAATGTACCGGTTGTTAGAGTCTGGATCACTGCCAGAGCACCAGGGTTTGCTGGCTGCTGGAGGCCTTTCCTGGGAGGACTTCTGCTACTCTAAGTTGAGTGCCATACACAAAAGGGACTTTGATTGGAAACCCAGGAATGGGTCAGCAAGAGGGTGGCTGGAAGGCATGATGGTTGGATGGCTGGTTTGCTGTACACAGATACATTGTTTTTGTCAACAAGCATTGGCAAGGCCAATAGGTCTCACTTTTTTACTGTGCCAGTGCCTTTTAAAAATGCGGGTCGGTATTAGTAAGGAAATAAAATGTTTATTGCTGGTGATAAAGAGCATTGGCAAAAAAAGCATAGGTTGATGATGCATACAATTACATGCGCCACAAAGTCTGAACATGTATGCATTATCACACGGCGACCCTTTTTTAGGCCTACCAATTAGAACGTTTTAGCTGTCTGTTGTCAAAGACATATTGCAGACAGTACACATATTAATAGTGGGCTTTGGGTCAAGCCATTGATTACCATTGGCTGGCTTTCTTGTGGATCTCAATTGCTTGTTTTTCAGTGGATGACTTTCTAACTTTTGCTTGTGTTTGCCCATCTCTTGGAGCATTGCTTCTATACTATATTTTTGATTGGATGTCTGGTGTCCCTCTACTGCTCACGCTGATGGATCTACTTTTTTCTTTTTCATGCAGAACTCCATGGGAGTCCATGTATTTTCTTAATCCGTCATTTGAGCGCCTGTGTTCCCTATCAAATGCCCGCACCCCTTTGTATTCTGTGCTCCCTCCTACCCCTCGACAGCACCCATCCTCTCACTTACCAACACAGCATCGGCAACAAGCATTAGCAAAGCCAACAGGTCTGCATTAGCAGCCAAAAAGCAAGACCTACAGCTTTGCCAAAGCCTGTTGTACAGTATGTTGTCGTGTGCATTGTATGAGGCAACATCAGGGATTTGACCAACAGCTACTGCAGCTTACATAAGTGGCATGGCATTTTACTACACAATGACATTTAATTTCTGTGAAACTCTGTAACAAAGTAGGGCCTATAATAGCATGGATTCTCAATAATATAACACATTGTAATAATACATGTTAACATGTATTGATTGAAAATGAACCCAATGAAACAAGTATAATCAGAGTTAATAGCATAGATCACGCAAACACCGCTGACTACAAGAATCTAGAAGAAAAGATACAGAAGAAAAGCAAATAAGCAAGAGCCATAAAATATATTTGGGCAGGTATATCACTTTACAACGAGGAGAAAAATAATTCGATTGGCAAAAAATATCAGAAGGGAATCCACTATCCTCTGTGATGATTTGGTGCTCAATCTCGCTTTTATAAAGCAAGAGCCATTCATTTGTCTTGATGAACATCAAATAAGTACCGGGAGGTAAACAAAAAGAACACTATTCACTTTCTTTCAAAAGGTTTTGCTTTTTGTGTTTGGGGACAAAGGTACGTGTGAAAAGACTTCCTCACTAAATTAGAACTATGGCACCACAGTAAATACACTTTGTCTTCGCCGCGTGGAACAGGAGGCACCAGTTTCCCAGATACATTCATTGGAAGCATGGCAGCATACGAAGTGGTAGCAAGTTTCACATCCATGCCTTTCGCTCTTCTACTTTTTCTGTTTTGTTTTAATGAGTTTGTTACTAATTGACTTGATGATTTCTTTTTAATTAGCACATTTTGGAGGAGACATCACAACATAATAAGCTAAGGTGATCAGACAAGCATGCTGCAATAAAATATTATTCCCTTTGTGGGGCTAATGGAAATCGACAGTCGTGCAGGTAGTGCACAGTGTTTCACAGTTGGATATCTTCAACCACAAGACTGTGCCCACGGACGCTCCCCTGCCGCGCAGCATCTTCTCCTCAACTTTGTGCGCCCTAATGAGCTTTAGACCGTCCAAACCAATTAGCACCCCTTCCAACACATCACTTTCTGTTTTTTTGTCAGCAAAAGGCGTTTCCATGAGCTCCTGTAATAGTGGATTCGTACTGGTTAAGACGTTTTAGGAACTCTGTGTCAGGAAAGACAAGCATTGGCAAAGTCAATCGTTTTTTTTAGTTTTTTTTTTAAGTCCCTATGTTTTTTTTATATTGGTACTTTTGCTTGTGTATCGTGTGTGTGTCAAAACGTTTTTCACTCCAAAAACTTTAGCTCAACTGAACGCTGATGGATCAATAGTGCTTGTCATAAAGGACAAGCATTGGCAAAGTCAAGGGTTTTTAGCATTTTTTTAAGTCAGTATGGTGTTTTTCTATTAGTACTTTTGTCTATATATCGTGTGTTTGTGTGTGTAAGTGTATGTGCGTGCGTGTGTGTGTGTCAGAAATGTTTACATACCAAAAACTTTAGCTCAACAGAACGCTGATGGATCAATAATTTGAAGAAGGGGTTATACCTACATTTTATGAGGCAAGGTGCTCCTGAGAGGTAAGGCCTCTTACAGCACACCAAAATATCAAATATACAATCAATTATGCAAAGAGCTCACTCAATAACGGAGTTCTGGATCAACGGAATAAATGTAAGGGTTTTATTGCAAAAGATGCTGTACTGAATACTTGTCAAGAAGGCTTTACGCTAATAGGGCAATACAGAGAAGAACAAAATCGAAAGTAGGGCAAATGCGCAGCAAAGTCAACAGAGAAACGTACAGTTTCCCTTGTAGCATAGGAAAGTTCTCTGCTCACTCCCCAACTCATCGGTTTGTATGCATTATTTTCGCATATCAGATCACTAAAACTGCAGAATCGTCATGGTGTGATCAAATGTGTTACATTCTCAGCACCTCAGAGCAGAATTGTATTAAACGCCTTATTGCCTGCCTTAGCACCTAAGCACCATAGCACTACAGGAATATGGACCCTGCCCACTCTATGCTGGTTTCATCTGGAATCTGTGGAGGGATGAATGCCACTGACACCTCCCTAGAGGGCTGAATAGACAGAAATGTTTTGAACTCCCTGAATGGGTAGAATTATCCCACAGGTCTTTTAAAACTCCACCTGTGGGGATTCAATAACATTATCTAGTCCATCCAGAAGGCTGTTTTATTGCGCATGTCTTTATTCCCCTCTGCAGCACTCTTCCACACTTAGAGAAACCAGATGAGTGGCACAGCAACATATCCATCACTAATCCCCCAAGCTCCCGATAATAATGAATGGGTGGTGGCTTGCACCTAATTCCATAGGAAAGGTGCCCGAGGGGGCCCAATGATGAAGCATCAGTTTGTCAACCACTGGTTGGGTGAGGGCTTCCGTCCTTGAACAGCGATAGTTCCTACCCCTGGTAGTCTCTTTTCCATTGTGTCTCTCCCTACATATCAGAGGCACTTATTTCTCATGTGGATTGAAACTCAATATAATAACTTTGTGTCAACAACTATTCAGGCTCTTTCTACTGGACTAACCTTACCCTTATAGCAAACTAGCTTCTATGTAAGGAAATATTTTAGGGTCACCACAAATCACAAGATATTGCTTTTAGAACTCTTTTCCAAATAAATGTCCTTTCAGAAAACAGCACTTCCCCCTACGATAAACCAAGAGTAAGTTCTTTAAAGAAAAAGATTTATACCACTGAGAATGTATCGCAAACCCTTCCAAATGTGGGGAGATGCATCTACTCAGGAGAGATTGAAAATGTAATATGGAATATACGTTTTTACAAACTATTGAATTAAGTTATAATAGTAGTTTGGATAAAAATATGAGGCCAACGGGAGACTACATAGAGTGATGAGATATTCAAAAGGCATCGAGGAGTGAAACCGAACAGCGTCGAAGAAGAGGGGTTTATTTTTTAGAAAATCCGTGTTAAAATCATTTAGGGGATTCGGTTGCTCGACGGGTCACGTTTAGATTCGGCTATGAGCTATACAAAAACATCACATATATCAATGAAGAGAGGAGTAGCGTATGCACTCTATTCACCAAAATGCCAGGAGTAGGGGACACCACACGCCCTTTGACCTTCACTTTTACTCACACACACAAGCTTATACATACATACACTCCTGCACACATACACACTCTCTCCCACAAGCCCACACAGAGCATACATTTAAAAGTATTTTTTTTTACTTACCTCCGTGTCTGGGAAGATCATATTCCAGCTAATTATACTCCAGTTTTATTACACTGACAGTGAATAATGGGATACTATTAACTTTTAGTGTAATATAAATTGAAAAAAAACATGGAACCCCAAATGATGTCTATAAGGTCGACCTGCTGCTGCGTTTCAGGCACTGATTTTGCCACCTCTGATGCCAGGGGTTGCAAAAAAAGAGCCAGAGTTGAAAGGGGTAAGTCAGGAGTCGCAGCTTCAACCCCTGGTGACCTCTAAATTAAGTAAATGGAATGGGTGCAGGGAGGAAGAGACGGTGTGTTGGAGTATCGGATATGGGGTGAGTACGTAAATGGAACTAAGCAAAGGTTCAAGAAATCAATGATTCAATCAATCAAAGTAACTTTATTCGATCTTAAGCATTAAGATCATAAAAGTACAGATATTCATAATATACACTTTAAAATGATGGTACATTCTTATCACATTTAGGTAAGCTACAAAGTCAAGCACAGATAGGAACCATATTAAAATTTTAGTTAAAACACAAATTATAACATGCTAAATCCATTCAATATATAATAAAGTGCATAGTGCAGTACAAAAGCAAATTGGGTTCCAGACAACGGGCCAATGTATCTACCATCTGCTGAAACCAACTAAAAGCAAATAATACCAGATAAAAAAAGGTGGCACCCCTTAAACGCGACCTCAATTCATATTATAAATAATATAAAATGCAGAACAGTGCCACTGTCAATTAAAGTGCATGTTATTGACTAAACAATCTCCTTTTCAATAAAACCAGGCATAGATAGGATGCAACAGAGAAATTTACATAACGGTCAGGGAGTGTTTGGAGAAAGAGCAGAGCTGGGCGACATTGTACAAAATTATATTTAAAAAACAATGGAGGAATATATTTTTTCCACGCACAAAGATAACATTTGTAGAAAAATATAAAACGGAGGTTAGATTGGGTAGAAATGTCATCATAAGCGCAGACTGGAAGTTCATTGACTTGAGTGTGTGCCTGATGGAAAGCCCAGCATGCAAGGGATACGATTTAATCTAAATCTCAAAAGTACATACCGGTGTCGGGCATTTGTTACAGACACCAGATATGACTTCACTTCCGCAAGGGCAGGTGGAAGGCCCAAATATAATGCCATTATGGTTTTATTATGATTTAATACGTATCTTTTATTATACCTATACTTTTTCAAGTAAGATTTAATTTCCGCTTTTGGGGTATTCATACAAGTGAGAGGATCAGAAAATAAGGATTTGAGTCCCAATAGTGCCAGGGTATCCTATACATATCGCAGCCATGGAACCTGATGCGCCTGCTCGAGAGCTAGACAGTCTCTAATAATATTTTGGGTAAGTTCCACAGTATCCCCAGGGGCGTAACACAGGCCCCCGCAGCCCGCGCAGTGCGGGGGGAGCCCGAAGCTCCAGGGGGCCCCCTCGGCACTGCACTCTGTCCGGAGAGCTCCTAATTGAGCCCGGAGGGGCCCCTCTACATACCTTGCAGGGAGGCCCCCTCAATTTTCGTTACGCCAGTGAGTATCCCTGGTCCAAATTGAGGGTCAAAGTAGGATTGTGCTATAAATATTAAATCAGATATAAATGGAACATTCAACTCTTGGTGCATGATGTAATTTGAGCAACATTTTGGGAGAGAAAATAACTTCTAAAAGAAACAATCTTCTTTTTGTTGCAATATCTCAGTTTTGGATATACCCAAAATCCTTGCTCCATATGTAGCTGAAGCAATAGCTTTGGCATAGTAAATCGTTTTATTTGGTTCCAAGGGCTTTGAGCCCAGCTTTTTTGTGAACGAACATATGGCCATATCGTTCTTCTCTAGTGCATTACATCTATTCTCTATCATGTTTGTCCAAGTCATTGAACTATTAAAAAGTACCCCCAAATATAAAAAAGTATTAGTTATTTCAAATTTCTGTGTAGCAATAAAAAACAACTGAAATTTATTTGGCTGTTTCCCCACTATTAAAACATAGATTTTTGAATTGTTAACTTGAAGATCTAATGTAGCTATATATGACACATAATTATTTATTCGTTTTTGCAGGGCTAAACCAGTCCTAGCAACCGATACGGCGTCGTCAGCATATAGCAAAATAGGAATTTGTTTCTTATTTACCATCGGCATGTCAATGACCTCATGATTCACTGCTGATTCCACGCTGTTAGTATAAAGTGAAAACAAGAAAGGGGCTACGAAGCATCCCTGCCTAACACCCCCGAAATGGGGAAAGATCTTGTGCATTCTCCCTGGCTGCCATACCTAACACAAGCAGAAGACTGGGAGTATAGTTGATGGATAAAAAGAATAATATTACCATGCACTCCCATATCTTTCAGGATATTCCATGAACACCATAAATACATTCCCGCATTTGGCATTGGCATACTTTGCTGCAATTAGATTTAAGTTTAGGCACAGGTCCAGTGTCCACACCCCTTTTTTAAAACCGTATTGCACTGCAATTAAAACATTTTTTCAGCAGCTCAATACTCAAGTCTGTTTAGCAACAGACGGCCCATTAGTTAAACTGTTCCATCCAAAAGTGAAATAGGCCTATAGATTTTGGGTAGTGCCTTATCCTCTTTCTTGTGTATTGGAACAATAACTGTCGTTTTCCATGAAGCGGGGGGGGGGGGCACTATAGCGATTGCATTAAAAACATTCATCAAGATTGGAATCCAGAATTCTGGAAAATCAAAGAAAAAAATCAATAGGGGCACCGTCCGGACCCGGAGCCTTCGCACTACTGCATTGCATAAGGCCATTATTCACCTTTGCCAATCAAAAGGTAATGGAAATACCCATCTCACACATTGGGTGGTCTTCAGTCAGATTTTCTCTATCTGGGTCAAGCCCAAATGTAGCTGAATAGGGGTCTACCCAAGTGTCCTCCCCCACATTTACACTTAGGGAGGGTCCTGTATCTTGGCCCAGAAATGGTGAGTTGACTATCGCCCAGAATTGTTTAGAGCTTTTCAAAGCTGAGGCAAGTTTTAATGTTTCTCAAGCATCCTCTTTTAAAGCTATAAGTCTATCCCACCTACATTTCTTGTGTTGCAAATGGAGAGAGCTGACCAAAGCAGTATTCCTTGGCCTTCCCTTTAGCGCTTTGTGTAGACTACTAAGCCGTACAAGTACGGTACAGTGCAAGCCGTATGAAACCAGTGCAGGGTCTTTAAGAATTGGGGTTTCTTACGGGGTTGTAAATTGCTCTTCACCACTCTCAGCAGTGAAACAAAAGCCTGCACTGTGCTTTGCAGGTCACCATGCAAATCGAGACAGGTTAATATTTTGTTCTGGGTGTACCCTATTATAGTTGGTACTAATACAGCCTTGTTTATTTTTTCCCACTTTAGAACTATTCCATTCGGGGGCGTGGCTTACGCGCCGGCGAGTGATGGCGCTGCCTCCGTGAGCTCCGTGACGACGCGGGAATCCCAGCTATTTATCTCATAATTTCCCCGCATACGGAGACCGGCAAACAGCATCCCTGCACGGCGGAACATGGTCCCCGTGTGTTGCGAGATGCAGCGGCTCTCCTAATTGCCGCTTTCATTACCTTTTACCGCTGCACCTTCTTCAGCTACTGCGGGACGCGGGCGGCCGCCATTTTGTGCCGCCGCGCTCACGTCCCGTTTTTTTTCTTCATCTCTGCCGCCTCAACAGCCCGTTGTCCTCCAGCTGCAACAAATGTTCATATTTGGATAAGGTATGTGCTAAGGGACGCGCACCATGCTGCTACTATATTTCCATGACTTTTGGCGCCACAGCTCTCTTCATAGTCTATAATCACACTAATACTGCATAGCGGCGGCCATTTTGTGGTGCTCCCTGCGCAATGCTCAATACCTTCCTTTCTGCTTACAATCCTCCGTGGAACATCAACTGACCCCCTTGGCTATCATTTATTATGGACGCTTTGCTGTTTCTCTAATGCCATATTCCTGGATGGTTTTTTGACTGCGTATTGAATTGATTTTTGCTACATTTCGACGCATGTCTTGTGGGTTTGAGGTATTGCTTCTCCATTGCTCCGTATTACCTCTTACATGACCTCTTCCTTTCAGTGCCTCTTCTACCTCTACATATTGGGTCTCAACTTTTTGACTATTGCGGTGTGGCTTCCATCCCTGCTGTCCTCCTAGTTTGCCCCTCTGTTGGCATCATGTCTCAGGACGCAGGTCATACGAGATCGTCTGTCACCGGTACCAAACCGAAACGCCTTAAGAATGACCCTCCATCTCCGATTCGCACCTCTCAGAACCCCGTGCTGGATTCTATTCTAGAAGAGGTTCGTGGCTTACAACCTTTCATGTTGGCAACTAACGAGAAGCTCAAACAGATAGAAGATAGATGGGTCGTCATGGAGAACAAGGTTCTGCAACTAGAACAACGCATCAGTGACGTCCAGGATGTATCTACGAAAATTCCTATTCTTGAAAAGGAGATACAGCAGTTGAAACTTCACACAGAGGACCTTGAAAATCGTAACAGGAGAAATAACCTCCGTATTTATGGTGTTCCGGAGTCCCTTGGGGAGGCCGACATGGTGTCCTTCATCCGCAAATTCCTCTATGAACTTTTGGAACTCCAACCAGAATCTACTCCTCTAAACATACAGCGTGCTCATCGTTTGGGTCGTCCAACGTCCAACCCGACCAAACCTAGAGGTATTATCCTGCTTTTTCTTGAATTCACCGAATTGATGACTGTTCTTAAAGCTGCAAGATCAAAACGTCGCCTCATTTGGTCGGGCCACACCATCTTTATAGCCCAGGACTTATCGAACGCCACAAATGCACGTCGCAAGGAGTTCCTTAATCTGCGTCCACGTATGAGGGAATTGAGCATTCAATATGGAATTCTACATCCATGTCTCTGCAAAATAACTCACAATGGTCGTTCCCGTACATTTGATGATCCTCTGAAGCTTCGAGAGTATCTCCAAACTGTCTCTGCTTCCACGATGGACACCAATGACTGAAAATAATTCTTTTCTATTTCATGCATTCACTTATCTTATGTCTTGACGACTGTTGTGGCCTTGTCCCGGTCTCTTCCTTGTAATTCTTTGCTACGACTTTTCTTTTTTTAAAATTATATCCTATCTATATTCCCGCGTTCTCGTCGCTCTGTGGGGTAGGCGCCCGCGCCGGCGTCTCCATGCTCCTAATGTCTCGGTATTCTCTTTTTTCTCAGATCTGGCGTCTTTGCCCTGATCTGTTTCTTATCTATCTCCTTCTTTTTCTTTCTTCTCTTTTT
This sequence comes from Lissotriton vulgaris, assembly GCF_964263255.1. Classification (NCBI taxonomy): domain Eukaryota; kingdom Metazoa; phylum Chordata; class Amphibia; order Caudata; family Salamandridae; genus Lissotriton; species Lissotriton vulgaris. The sequence continues at coordinate 1,078,815,949 of NC_141694.1, read as the reverse complement.
CTTCTTTTCACAGGCCATTCATGTTTTCCCCTTGCTCATTTCTGTTCCGTTCTCTTTTTTGTATCTCTTATTTCCTTTCTTATTGTTACCTCCCGTACTCTTCATTGTTCCTCCTCTCTTTTCCTTATGCTTGAAATGCTCACTCGTCTGCCGTTTCTCTATTTTTACCCGACTTTCCTTGCCTTTGTTCATATTCTGTATTTGAGTCTTATTTCTAACATGTTTGTCTCCATTGTCTTTCCTCGTAGTTGTTCACCCGCAGTTTATTGGACCCAGATGTTACCCTCCTCCCTTGCCTTCCATCATGTGTAATTTTGTAACGTGGAATGTTCGTGGTCTTGGCAACCCTGTTAAACGTCAAAAGGTACTGTCCCATTTATCCAAGTTAAATGCTCAGATTGCTTTTCTCCAAGAAACTCATTGTACAGATGTTGAATCGTTGAAATTTAAGAGGGCATGGGTGGGTCAAGTTGTATTTTCTCCTGCTGTTGATAAAAAAGGTAGTGTTGCTATACTATTTCGTAAAGGTTTGGATGTTCAAATTCTCTCTTCTCAATCGGATGATGAAGGTCGTTGGGTTATGTCAAAAGTGACTATACAAAACAAAACTATGGTGCTCCTAAATATTTATGGACCTGTCCGACCAGACCCTAAATTTTGGACTGACGTCAAAATCCTCATCTCCTCCATTGACTGCATAACATTATCATAGCTGGTGACCTTAATCAATGGTTAGATCCCTTTTCAGATAGACTATCTTCCTCCAAATTCCAGCCTGATAAGACATATAAATCCTTCCAATCAGCCATTGCCTCACGTCCCCTTTTCGATGTGTGGAAAACATGCAATCCGAACTCACTCGAATATACATTTTACTCCAATGTTCACCACACCAGGTCCAGAATTGATTATATTCTAGTCAGCAAATCCCTTCTCCCTGCGATTCAGAAGTCCGAAATTGGTTCTATTTTTCTGTCGGACCATGCACCTGTTTATGCCACTTTTGACCTGACCCAAACCTCCTCCTCTTTTAATCGATGGAAATTTAACACTTTCCTTCTCTCCGATTCTGCATTTATGTCTAAAGTTAAAGATTTCATCTCTGAATACTTTTCCCTCAATTTACCTCATGACACGTCAGTTTCGAATAATTGGGATGCCTTTAAAGCTGCTTTACGAGGTTTCACAATTTCTTATGTATCTAGAAAAAAGAAACTCAACCGTGATAAATATACCGCCCAACTCTCCAACATCAAGACCCTAGAACACTCTTACTTTTCGTCCAAGAATCCTGACGCTCTCCTCCAACTTATCAAAGCCAAATCTGACCTCAATCAAATTGACACAGTTGAAGCTTGTAACACCCTCTTAAAGATTAAATCTAAATTTCATGGGGGTCAGAATAAAGCTGGAAAAATGCTAGCAAACTATCTCAAAATTAAATCTGAGCGAAAATCAATTGGCTCTATTCTCAACGAAGTAACCAACACACTGGTTTCTTCTGATGAGGATATTGCACAAGTATTTCATAACTACTATAAACTCCTGTATACTGATGATACGCACCCTGATGACGATGACCTCTCCCGTTTTTTCAAAGACCTACCTCCTCCCCCATCTCTTCCTACCGAATTCCATCAACTAGAGACTGAAATTACCCCTCAGGAAATTCTCAAGGCAATTACCTCCCTAAAGAAATCGAAAGCCCCTGGCCCAGATGGTCTCCCAATTGAATTTTACGCCACCATGCATTCTATTTTTGTCCCCCATCTTTTACAACTTTTCAACTCCTTTATTGCAAATGCCAAAGCCTCTGGCTCCTTTTTGGATGCCCTAATAATCATAATCCCCAAACCTGACAAAGACCATTCCCTTTGTAAAAACTTTCGTCCCATCTCCCTGATTAATTACGATTGTAAAATTTTTGCCAAAATTTTAGCGGCCCGCCTCGAATCCCTTATCCCTCTACTAATCAGCACTGATCAAGTTGGCTTTGTGAAAGGCAGACTTGCTGCTGACAATGCCCGTGTCTTTGCCAATATTATTTCACACAGTAAACAATTTAAAGCCCCACTAGCTGCCCTATCCCTGGACGCTGAGAAAGCGTTTGACCGTATTAATTGGAACTTCATGTTTAAATCATTACAATGGTTTGGGTTTGGTCCCTACTTCATTTCCTTAGTTAAACTACTTTATTCTGCTCCTCGTGCAAGTGTTTTTGTTAATAATCAATTCTCAAAATTTTTCCCCTTATCCAGAGGAACGAGACAAGGCTGCCCTCTCTCCCCTTTACTTTTTATTCTTTGCCTTGAACCCTTCCTCATTAAAATTCGCTCTAACCCCCTAATTCATGGGTTAAAATTGTCATTGATTGAGACAAAAATTTCAGCCTATGCCGATGATGTCCTGGTTTACATGGCTAATCCTGTCTCTTCCCTTCCTCCATTTTTAGAAGAAGTCCGCTTATACTCCTCTGTTTCTGGTTATAAGCTTAATCTCTCTAAAACGGAGGTCCTACCCCTAAACTCATCCTGTTACCAATATATGTTTGCATCAACTGATTTTGCCTGGTGTCCCTCCAAGATCAAATACTTGGGTATTTGGTTCTCCTCTACCTTAGGTGAAACACTTAAACTGACCTTTACCTCCCTTAATCAAAAAATTCAATCACTTCTTCAATTATGGTCTCCCCTTTTCCTTTCATGGTTGGGTCGTTTAGACACCATCAAAATGATGATTTCCCCACATATTTTATACACTGTCTCCATGCTTCCTGTGAAAATCCCTAAATTATATTTCAACCGGCTGAACTCCATCTGCTCCAAATTTCTGTGGAATAATAAAAGACCTCGTATTGCCTTACATGAACTTATACGCCCAAAATCTGAAGGTGGGGTTCGCTTTCCTGACTTTCAATCATACCACTCTGCCTTTTTAATAAAACAAGCCTTCTCATTGGCTTTCGATTTCAATGATACCCCTCTTCCCAGATGGATTACAGTCGAACGGTCCTTGTTGAAAGATTTTACTTTCCAACAATCTCTTTTCATGTCAAATTGTTCATTCTTGACTACTCACCCTGTACTGAAATACTCACATACTCTGCTGCACACTGTATTCTCGAAAGATTCGTCCCCCTTACAATGTTTTCTTTCTTCTAGTGTATGGTATAACAAATATCTTAAGTACAAGGGTAAATCTTTTTATTTCAAGTATTGGAAAGAAAAGGATATTATGTTTGTATACCAATTTTTCTCTGATTCCTCCATTATTTCATTTGATGTAATGCAAACTATGTTTGATTTACCTGTACATTTTCGCAAAGAATATGACATTATTACTTCTGCCATTTTATCTCACCTATCTACCCTTCCTACCTTTGATCTCCTTCCTTCCCTTACTCCTTCCACTCCTCTATATCCTATGTTTACTCAACAAATCCCCAAAGCTGCTCTAATCTATAAACTGTTATTAGATAATGTTGGCCTTAGACCTAAAACCATTACTGAAAATGTTTGGGAAACTGATTTATCTTTCTCGTTATCTGTTGATGTTTGGGTGTAAATTGTTTAAGACTTCGATTTCAGCCGTATTACTCAGTCACTTTTTTTTCTTTACCATAGAGCTCTTATTACCCCTGTAAGCATAACAAAATTCTCCCCTTCAGCCTCCCCCCTTTGTTGGTCCTGTTCCTCTCACCCTGGCACACTCAAACACCTCTTGTTTGATTGCCCCTCTGTTCTTACTTTTTGGAGCTCAGTTTGGGATTATTGCATGCGTATTTTTCATTTTTCTGAACCATTCTCATCGTTGCACATTTTTTTGGGTTCCCTATCTGATGTTTTGGACTTACATTCATATAATGCTAAATTATTTGATCTTTTCATTGCAACTGCTTTCAAAGTAATTTTGTCTTGCTGGAAGGATAACACTAAATTGTCTGTGCATACATGGTGGAATTTCATATGTGATGAGCACAGAATTGCAATTGCTTCTTCTTCTTCTGTCACTTTAAAAATTAAATCTGACCTTACCTGGCTACCTTTCTCTACCTTCTTATCCTCTTATCCCCCTCCCTAACCCTCCCTTCCTCCTTCTCTCTTCCCCTCTTTTTTCCTTTCTTTTCTTCTCTTTCTTTCTCTCATCCATTTTCTTCCTTTTCATATTTTATCTGAACCATTTTTCCTCTCCATTTATTTCTCATGGTTCTCTCATATTGGTTCTGATTTTTGTCATACTGTTATATTATGCTGTACTATTTTTCTTAAACAAAATACAACTTTATTAAACTGAAAAAAAAGAACTATTCCATTCCTTCTTGCTATTCTTGGAGCTGGAATTTTCCTAACCGAAATGTTAAAACAACCCTCCCATTGAATTTGAAAGATTAGTGCAACATCATCACTAAAAACAGAAGCAAAGGTTCCTATCTGATTAAAAAACCTCTTAAAGGGAACAGCCACCACTAGATAATCCAGCGTGGAGCCATGTATTATGTCCCCAAACGTTTTTGACAAAGTGCCAGTATGCTCATCCATAGGATTAAGTATTACCAGGTTTCTCATAATGAGGAGCCTGTTCAATTTGTTCCTGGACTGAGTATGTAAAAAATGATAAGTGACAACCCCTTCTTCATCTACCAACCCACAGAGCGGCATTGTCGTTCTTGAGCAACTAAGAGCATTAAAATCTCCCACTCAAACTATATGCAGGGGGCTATGATGATTGGCTATTGCTCTATCAATTGCTTTTTCAAGTGAGTTAATTACCTGTGACATATTACCCTCCAAGTTGTTATTATAAAAATTAATAAGGAGTGTTAGACCTCGCACCATTGGCGTGGGCCTTCTTTCCATTTTTTACTGTTGCCTCGTGTGTTTTTGCTGGTTATAGATGCTTTGGGCACTGTGCCACTGCTATTCAGGGCCACAGTGCTCCCTATGGTAAATTGATGTATGTATTAGTGACTCCATGATTGGCTGGTTTGGTTTACTTGTCAGACTCGAGTACAGTGCACTGCATGTGCCCAGGGCTTGTAAATCAAATGCTGCTGATGGGCTTGCAGCACTGATTGTTCCACCCACAGAAGCAGCCTGTAAAGTGTGTCTCAGGCCTGCAATTGCAGAGCCTGTGTGCAGTCTGGTACTGCCATGTTGACCGGCAAGGGCACCCACTTGCCAGCCCCTAAACGTTCTCTTTTCTGCATATTATTCACCCCTATGGTAGGCCCAAGGACAGGGTGCATTGTAGGTGAAAGGTAGGACATGCCCTGACGGGTGTGGCATGTCCTAATAGTGAATTACAGCCAAGTTTTTCACAATTGCAAGGCTTCCTGTTCCCCATAGGCCAGAATGGGAAGTTTTTTTATAACACTTTATAATCCTAACTGACTCGGGGAACTAGGTAGAAATTTGAGTTTAGTATGCCTGAACTCAGAATGATAAAATACATGTTTTAGTGAAGTTGGTTTTAACATTCTGTGTTTGAAAATACCACTTTTAGAAAGTAGGTATTTTCTTGCCTAACTATCCAAGCCTGCCTCTGCTAGGTTGTGTATTCCTTGCCTGGAGTTTGAGTAACAGGGGCTGGGGGATTTCAGGAGACAGGGTGAGTCAGCACAGGGCTGAATAGAGCTATCTGCATGTAGATGGGTGGGAGGAGTTGCACCTGGGTCTCAATAGGGCTGTGCCTGCCTTCCACAATCCTGGCTCCACCTTCTGTGGTGCATCTGGCCCACACTGTCAAAGGAAAGAAGGAGTCTTGTCAACAAAATGCTCTAGGACTGCACAGAACTGGTTTGGACTGGGTACAGGACCCTCTGCCTTCAGAGGACAAATGATTTGCTGGTATAAATAAGGGGACCCACACCCCAGAACTTTAGATCACTTTTGTAAAACAAGAAGAACATTACCTGAGGAGAGGAACCAGAGAGAAACTGAAGGAGGAGACTGTCCCTAAGCTGAGTGCTGTTTGGGGGATTGGCCTGCAGTGGTTTCCTGACTGCCAAAGAAATGAGAAAGGAACTTTTTTGCTACTTTCATCAACTTGTAAAGGCTCTCCAAGGGCTTGGAAATTAAGCTTGCCTTCCTGCTGAAGTCTCAGGGATAACAGGCTTCACCAACCAGCTCCCCTGAGTTCCCTTGCTTGGAATTTGAAATGCCTACTGTTGTGCTGGGCCTTCTGAGGGATTGTGTGTCGCAAGGAGCTGGAAGCACGACTCATGAAGAAGCGTGAAGCTGTTAGGAACCAGGGCCAGTCTGTCCTCTATGGCCATGCTCCACCATCACATGATCAGCCTTGAGGGAACATAAGCACCGCCCCTCCCTTGAATCAGTGCTTGGTATCTTTAATATTGGGTTCCAGGTGCGGGGTTGTTGTTCCTGAACTATAGTCTTGTCTGGGGTTCACGGGCTCGTGTTCCCTGGATTATTGGATCCCTTTCTCTTCCTGTTTTTTGCTTCGATTCCTTGCCCTTCCCTCCCCTGTTTACTTGGTTTAGACCCACGTCCTTTCCTTTTTTGTGTGTCACCTTGCTCCCTGGAGCTCGTAGATTCGTACGTTTGTTTAATTGCGCTGAGTTATACCGGGGCTCCGGTTCACTCGGCTACAAGCAGAAGAAGAAGCGTGTGTCCACGCTAAGAAAAGACTCTTACCGGTGCCTTCGGTATCTACCCGCAAGCAGCGCACTCGGTATCCGCATCTTGTATAGGCAATCCGCCTCTTTGTGTGCCGCTTGGGCGTTTTCTGCCGCGCTGGGCAAAGCTGCTGCCGCTGCCGATCCCGGAAGAGTGCTTCAGTTGTTGTTTGGAACATTGCCTTTTTATTCAACGGAAAGTCGCTTATGGACAGTATTTTGGGGGTTTTTTATGCCTAAGGACATGGCTTTTTCCCCTTAGAGACCCTGATTAAGGCATTTTTGTTTCCCGAGTGCAGTCTCCCTTTCATAAGCCCCCTCTGGAACTGAAAGCTCCTAACCACTTTGGAGCTTACCTCTCGTTGCTGCTGAGACCTCCCAGAAGCGGTTCCTGTATCATTTCCAAGTAAGGAGATCGGGTATTGTGTATGGTGGAGTGTGGTTATGAGACAGGGTGGAAGGGGATGGGAAAAAGAGAAATAGGAGCTATACTGACTCTGTGTATCTTGTATTTCTAGATACAGAGGCGTGGAGGTGGAGGTACAATATCGTAGTCCAGTCCTGCTTGGGGTGAAGCAATTTTTGATGTCCCTTCCCTTTGTTTTTCTTTCCGGCCCCCTATCCTAGACTCGGGTGTCTTCTTATGGTATTCATTTCATTAGTCGCATTAGAGTCGGGGTAGTGGGTTGGGCATACGTCGTTCCTGCAGTGTCTGGGCCAGTGGAATCCAACAGAAGCCACCGCAGCCGCTGTCGTCGCATCACTGAAGAAGGGTGTCTCCGCTGTCGCATTGCATCACCGAAGCGCCTCGCATCACCGGAGAAGAGTGTCGCCATTGCAGCAGATGCCGTTGCATCACCGGAGAAGAGTGTCTCAGGTCCGTCGCGGCTCAGAAGATTCATTGAGTCGCCGCACAGCTGTCGGAGGTGCACGCATCGTTGTCGCATCAAGAAGATGACGCCATTTTGTTCATTGCACCTGATCTTCATCGCATCACAGTGTTGCGGGTCGCATCTCCACGGAAGTGCAGTAAGAAACCGATGCATCACCTCCCCAAGCAGAGAAGAACCGACGCATCACCGTCCACTATGCAGCAGTAGGGTACCGACGCAGCCCCGTTCTTGCGTGTAAGGAACCGACGCATCACCTTCCCTGCAATTCTTTCGTTGTATAGCGTTACGCATCCAAAGGTACATTGAGTATAAAGTGTCGCATTTATCATCTAAAGAGAACTAAGCTATTTCTACCATTTTTAAAGTACAGTATTGTGTATTTTTGTAATTTGTGGTCTTGTGTTAAGTTTATATAATAATACTTATACTTATTTTTAACATACAACCTGTATGGTGTCCATCTGTAGTGTCGTCACTGTGTTACTGCATGTGTTCACATATGCTTTACACACTGCCTCTGAGATAAGCCTGCCTGCTCGTGCCATGCTACCAAAGGGGTGAGCAGGGGTTATTTTAGGAGTGTACCCCCTTACCCTGACTAGTCGCAAGGTTCCCTACTTGGTCAAAGGTACCTACCTCTGCCAACTAGAGACCCCCAAATCTAACGAGGAGCATATCGCTTGCACCAAAGTCACTACATACTATAAGGTGGTAGTAGGAGGACTGAGCATCTATCTCAGATATATTCACACGCAAGGAATTTCTTATCAAAGATAATAAACCTCCTCTAGCTCTACCTGACCATGAGGGAATAGTGGGAGTTTGTATTACACAAAACCCATCAATATAGACCACATCTACTTCCCATGTTTCTTGAAGGCACACTAGGTCATAGGATTTAATGATCCTAGCCCAGTCTTCATTTCCCTGCTAAGACCTAAGCCCAGCTATACTCCAGGTTAATGCTAATGGTGAAATTTCCTCCTGTTGGTTCTGTAAATGTTGGATCACACTGCTATCCTTATGTCAATCACAGGTTTCTAAGCCCTCCAAGTGCGCAAATTTATTAGCCAGTGATATACCTGTGATATCATTCCATCTATTAGGGATGACTACAGGGGCGGGAGAATTAGGAGGAGGGACAGAGTGGCCAAGGTTCTTATTTATGTTACTATTCCAAAGTTTAGCACCTGTGAGTCTTTAAAAGAACCCCAATGGTAAGGCAAACATTTGTGTTGATACTACAGGGGAATTGGGTAGCTTACCCAAAAAATATTTCACAAGATGTTGATTTTTAAAATTGATTACTATGCAATCCCCCCCAATTCATTTTGGGGATTTTCTCACCCAAGAAACTCTTCTCACCAAGATGATATGATTGGCAATATTAAGGCATTTGTAGGGCGTAATAAACTTAGACAGCCAATGTTATGCTTTGTTCATCAATTGTTGTGTAGTTTCCGTCTGATAATGTAATGGTGGGATGTTTACTAAAATCACCACAAAAGGGCATGCAGTCGGGGGGGAGATTCAGGTTAAACTTATGCTGATGTTGGTGAGCACCCTGACCATCCCCTTGAACAACCTGTCTTGGTCTAGCAATATCTGTGGTGCTGTATGACTGTGAAACTTGTTGAGTCTGAGGGGGTAACTCATGGTAACTAGTGGCCTGTCTAGATGTCAGTATGTTGTGGGCGCCACTACACAACTGTTCGTTACCAGTAGCTAGGAGGATGTTTAAGTTACTCATTGCCAACAAGTCGGCCCTACAGTTGATGTTATCAGTGCTTAGCCCCCCTCCCGCAGCTATCTCCCCATTAGCCTGAATACGTGGTGTATCCTGTAAGCACTCCAGTCTGACTGTAGGCCGCTTGTTAGCCGGAGAAGGATTTATACATTTACACTGTCACACACACAGTTAGCCTTCTGTACAGGTTCAACGGATCTAGTAATACTTTCGCCTGCACTTCCCCCCTTCCACTGATTTTTGCTAAATTGGCCTCAATACGTTCAAGTCTCTGCATTACGGGCTGCAAAAGTCAGGCCATCATGCTTTCCAAGTCTTGTGCAGACCTCCCTGACTCATTTACAGTTTTCCGAGGTGAACCCTTGCCCCCCCCCCCCGTTACAGTGTTCGTTTTGATCAGTCTTTGGGGCCTACCACCCCTCTTCTTTTTGACTGGTGGTTCATTAGGGGAGTCAGGAGGCTCTTGGCTGCGCATGCTGTTAGGCAGGGATTCGAGGTCCCTCTTATAGCATTTTTTTAGTGGGTAAATCAGCCGCGGGTCCGGGTAATAAGTCATCATTTGGTAGAGGGGTATGAAGGGGTAATAGGCTCACCTCGCCTCGATATAGCCTTTCCTCTGCTCTCTCTATCTCTTTCGACAGCACATCCGCTGCTCTGGAGTGGAAAGAGTCCAACGTATTAACAACCTCAGCTTCCTGGTCCCACGTTGTAGCCTTTCTCTTCTCTATATTCATCAACTAGGACCTTGGTAAAGTCTACGGAACAACAGACGTTAGAGTGGGGGACCAGCCCAGCTTCTTCCAGGCTCCAACAGGCGTGGATTGGCCCGCTCTTGGCCCGGGCTTTGCCTCGCATGGTCCGGGCGGGCCCACGTGCGTGTTCCGTGCCATGGGAGCGTGAGTCTTTCTCTCTCCTGGTGATGAAGAAAGTGATGGCACTTCTCTCCCCTGGTCCTTGCGGTTTACACACCCGCTGGAGCATTGCGAGCTTAAGAGCATGAATCCTGGTTGCAGAGGCAGCTGGGAGATTGAGTCTCTCTCCCCTGGTGATGAAGAAAGCGATGGCACGTCTCTCCCCTAGTCCTTGCGATCAATTGTTAACAGCAGAACACGGTATTCTCTTGTCATGCCCCATTGCCTTGTGTGGAGACTGGGGCCAGTGTGTAATACAGGCATAGGATCTGAAAGGACAGCGGTCCTGCAGAGTATCAGGTCTCCTGGCATTCAAGAAATCGAAAAGACAGCAGACACAACACAAAAACCACTGCAGTATGACATCTCTTTGGGTTACTACTTGTGCTCTAGAGATCTGTGCTTGTAACCTGCAAGAGACATAGGACCTCAAGTACAAAGATTCAAAATAAGAAATCTCAAATTGTGAAAAGTAACAATTTGCAATTTATTATTTGAAATGTACTGAAATGGATTTTAGCAAAAGTGGTCACAATTTGCGCATCAACTTCTGCTAAATGCATGGGTATTCCGTGATTCAACCTATGAACTAACAGGCTAGTTTCCAAAAGACTGTATGGTGGTGAGTTGCAATTCGACCTACCTCACTATTATGCAGGTGGTAGGTCACAAATTGTGACCCTCTCGAATTGGCAACAATCACAATGATTTTGGCCTGCTGGGATCAGCAGACCACCATGTCCTTAACAGTTTTTAAAGGAAGCAATCCATTTTTTTAATGAATGCAGCTCTTTTCCATAAAATAAAACGGGATGTGTTTAAAAAATGAAAATTTATGCTAAGCTTTTTTAGGAGTAGGTGATGGTCACAGGGACCACTGTGCATTTCTTAACCCCTTCCATGCTGATGACGGAACGGTTCCGTCATCAGCGTCGGTTGAGCTGTGCTGATGACGGAACCGTTCCGTCATGACTCCGCCCGCGCAAGGCGGAGTCAGCACAGGCGGGGAAAACGCCCCGCACGCAAGGGGTTAAAAAAAGTTTTTGTCAACATTCACAAAGGAAGAGGGTGGCATAATATGTGTGTTTTGTGACCAGGTTTCAGTTACAAAACATTAATACATTCCATATGGAATTGGTATTTAGAAGGGACACCATAAACACACTGTTCCAAATACCGATTCCCTATTGTTTGCTTATCCCATATAACGATTCGCTAAGCTTTTCCGAGATGGTGGCATGCTGGTGTCTGCAGACCACCATGTCTGTGATTACTTTCTAATAATGCAACCATATTATTTAAAAAATGAAGCCCATTTTCTTTAAGGCAACAGGACTGTTTTTAAAAAGAAAAGTTTATGTATTTTGTTTGTTAAGAAGAAGCAGTAGTCCTGTGGATCCCTGTCTTCTGTTAAAGAAAGTTTTTTTTACATTCACAACGTGAGACCCCTACCCTTTTGCAAATAGGTTGCCAGCTCCTTATATTTCAGTTGCAAAATATTAATACCTAGCATACCGATTTGGTATTTGAAAGGTGCCTAAAACACGCCCTTTCAAAATGCCGAATTGATATCCATTTCTAAAAGCATTTGGCAAATTTGGAAACACTTTCCCAAATCGCTAAATGCATTTACTACATAAGAAAAATGGTCTTACATTTGCAAACCCACTGATTTACCAATTTCAAGGATTTGCAAATTCTGAAATCCCTTATACATCTAGTCCAAAGTCTAAACCACGTAGTACAGCTTGGTGGGTTAATTTACCATTCCTACAGACCCGTGTGTGACCAGAGATCGCACATAGTTTCATTTGAAACCTTAGGAGTAAATTCAGAACTGGTATTTCTTTTCGTATTTGAACTTGTAGATAACGATCTTAGCATCACAAGAACTGTATTTCAAAGGAAAAAAGTAAAATTAGATGAGCTATTCATACCTGAAGTGTGAGATTAAGAGCTTCTGTGCAGCCTGCTAATCACAAGTTGCAAGGCCAGTAAATCAGCCAGTGTCTATGATAAAAGCTTCAGGAGCCTGTGTGTAAGCTGCAGATAACAGGTTCCAGTGGGTTAAGGCCAAGTCTACAAGGCTATCAGGACAAAACAAATTGAAAACATGGAATAGCATAACTAACTTGTAAGGGTGAACCCCAAAGACACTAATTCAACCTGAGTTCAACCCCATGGTAGCTATAGCACAGAGCAGACAGGCTTAACTTGGGTAATCTGTAAAGTAGTTATGCAGTAACAAAGCCAAAACACCAAGCAATAAAAAACCTAATTTGAATGTGATGGAGCTTAAAATCCTCTCGTGGGACAAGCCTGACGCCATATTCACGGAAGGTACATCGAAATTAGACACCTTTGCTGTGAGGTCCACTGAATGGCTCTGGAAGTCATGAGAGCCCAAACAATTTCTTAGTCCCAACTTTTCAGGATTTCTGTAGCAGATACTGTAGGTCATTTACAAGATTTCAAGAACTCAGGGAGAGCGCATAGGGATCAGAAATTACTCCAGCAGAAGCCACTATCAAGGTATAGTCCAGGTTCAGTTGGTACTGATCAACAGGTAACTTCAGGAAAAAGGCTTCTTGTAGCTTGTTGTGTCCTTATAGCTACACAGGAAGTCAGCAACCTGCACTTGTAGTCCACTTCTTTGTACTGGTGCAAAAGTGAGTAGCTTCAGTGCTCTCAGGGCACAGACAGCAGGTCCAGTCCTCTTCTAATCTTCTACAAGTCCAGAACGTGTTCTGAAGAGAGTACACTGGGGATGCCACATTTATGGATATCATTAGTAAATGGGTGGGAGTCACTTATGGCTCTCCCTAACCGTGGCGTAAAAGTTCCCAGGGGCAACCCTTCCTGTTTTTTAGCAGTTCCTGTCCTGCAGACAATCCCACAGTGCACCCTACTCCTAAATTTCAAGATGGAGAACCTTGTCTCTCTTTTGCAGAACTGTTGCGCTCACCCAAATGCATGGTCAGGGTAAATAAATAATCACCTCTTCTGTGGTCACTCAAATCTGATTCTGGGATAGTTTCCCTCTTACTCGGGTTGGTGCCAGCCTGACTGGTGGGACAAAGGGTTGCTTTCTCTCAGTCCCACCTGATGATTTATTTATGAAAGGGCAAGCCTCTTCATAAGTTAATGAAGTGGTTTTCCTGCAATGCGAAGAAAAATGTCTCCCTACTCCCCAGCCATGTCCTGCTCTTGGACCAGTTTTCACACCTTATTAAGGTCAAGGATTTGGCTAGACAGCCACTTAGGGGCTAATACCAGAAGCTCCAGGTATGGAAAAAGTAACTTTCTAAAAGTTACCTCTCCTAAATATTTATGAAAAATCTAACTTCACCATTAATTGAACTTTTAATCAATAGGAAAAATAGTCTTTGAGTAACTTTTTTTTTGCACTTTCATGTCAAAAGCTATAGATTAAGTTTATAATCTATACTTGACATTCTAGGATCCAGAATTAGCCCTGTCAGTGAAAATAGTTTTTGGGAGCTAGTCACTGGAGGAGCATTCCAACTTATATTTCGTACAAGTTACATTTTTAAATATCAGCCACCCTACCTTGTGGGCAACAATGTGTAATTTAGGGTGACTTATTAATGTTTAGAAGCAGGTTTCCAGCCTGTTAAAGGGTTTACTTTGATACGTTTGACAGCAACTTTTTATGCTGTGGTAGTCAGGCTAACCAGGCCTAAAGCCATGTTTTACAGGCCCTATCTGTGGATGGCACAATTGCTGCCGCAGTCCACAGGTAACATTTACCTTTCATTTTACCATTTACTACAACATATACCAGGGTCCTGTAGGCATGTTAAATATGTCAATCGGGGTAAGCCAACGTAACCTTTTTGAAAGGGGGGCTCAGGCACTTTACTACTGTTTAGCAGGGGCAACAGTGCACAGAGTTCTACATCTAGCAGATATAGGTTCCTGAAAAGGCAAAACAATTGACTGACCTGCAGAAAAAGCAGTGCACAAAACAGTATAAGAACTGTGACCAATGATTATGCTGGAGGGGGTGGTGTTAAAGACATGGCTAAAAGTAATAAAATATTCTCTGACTATGTTGTTAGTTTTTCACCTTCAGGTAAAATAACACACCATGAATAAAAAATAAATACAAGTTAATTTAATCAGCGGGAAAATGCAATTTTTTACATTGTGAAACCTCACTTGATTAACGCGATCACTGCAGATGTCTGTGTATGTGACCAGAGAGTTATGAACTGAATCTTTGTTAGCACAGTGCAGAACAGTGAATGGGGCAGAACGCACTGTGAATATGAACATCATTATTTTAAAATTTTACTGCACCCAGTATAAAACATGCTTTCCCAAAATGTGCAAAAAGATTTAGGGCTAGTTGTAGGTGGCCCAATACCGGTCAGTAACTGCTGAAATTACCGAATTTCGGCCGTTACCGACCGGTATTGGGCATTTGGGATGTAGGTGGCCTAAATTGCAAATTCGGTAATTTCCTGATTCGGTATCTTAAGGAATCGGTAAATTACAGATTCCTTAAAATACCGAATCAGTAAATTACCGAATTTGCAATGTAGGGAGCACTCAAATGGGTGCTTTTCCCATTTTAGGATTCATTATTTACCACCAACTACAAGTTGGTGGTGAATAAGGAATACCTTTGAAAATGCAAATCTGTGCATTTTCAACTGTGCCATGTGGCAGACATACATGCTCTTAGGGCATGTATGTGTGCCACATCTGCACACAAGCACGATTCAGAGGTGCAACAGGGTGTCAAAGTGACACCCTGGCACCCTTGAATGATTCCCCCATTTTACCGAATCGGTATTTACCGATTCGGTAATTGCCATTCATTCCTATGGGCCTCCAGGCCCATAGGAATGAATGGCAATTACCGAATCGGTAAATACCGATTTGGAAAATACCAAATATTACCATTTCGGTAAATTTTACCGAAAATTTATATACATCCCATTTACCTATTCTTAAATACCGAATCGGTAAAATTCGGTATTTAAGAATAGGTAAATTGGGATTACCTACATCTGGCCCTTAGTGTTTAAAATAATATAAGTGTTTTCAAAATATATATTTTAGCAATACACATACTGTGCTCAGTACAAACATTCTTTTTAAGTGTCTATTAAAAGCACATACTTCTCAACTCAGCTGGTAACACCATTACATAACCTCTCAAAAAGAATAAATCTTAGTCAAAGTGAAGCTTCAAGTGGCTCCACCAATTAAAGCCTATAGGTGTTCATAAGAAGTCTTTATATTTGGTTATTAACCAATTGCACACATATAGGTTTCATTAAGGGAGCAGACGCCCTCCCGAGAAGGCCTGTTTCTTCTTTAGCTATCTATCCTTCCCTGGGCTTCACAGGCAGGAGACCCCTCCATTCAGCTGGAGGTAAATCAAGAACGGAAATAACTGCCTTATTTCCTGCCTGGGAGAAAAATATGCTTGTTAGGGGTTTTCACAAGTAAAACAAAGGATAATAGAGGGCTGCCACCAATTGCACACCTACACATCTACTTCAGCCCAGAAACCTTTGGCTAGGATGGAGAAATCACCTTTTGTTAGACAACACACTAGATCCAAAATTGCTGCATGTATAGCTCGATACTCTCCACAACAACCTTTATCTCATTTAAATGCTGCCTGCCAACTAGCAGTAGCCCACAAAAAATGTAATTCTAGCATTAGCACGCCTGATGGATTGCAGCCTTCTATGAAACATGCTAAACGTCAGATAACTCACATATGGTACTAACAAACAAAAAATGTATGGCTGGGTTTCACATGGCCGCTATCGAGATTCAGGTCATATCACTGTGCTATATATAAAGTCTGTGGAAAACACAGATTTCGACAAGTCGCTACTGCAACTCTCCATGTGACCGTTATTTCTGCTATTGGATATTTTGTTCACAATGCTGTATCTCCTTAACCTGGAAGACTAGATAATTGCTGAGTAAATGGAAATGTATGTAATATGCAGCTGCTGAGGATGGAGTTTACATCTTACTTGCCAGCATCTGAGAACACACGAAATAGATTTGAAAACAACATCACAGTGATTCCATACTCATTTGGAAACTTGGGTTTTTGGTGTGTAGGACTGAAGCCATCACATAGAAAACAAATAGGTCTGATTGTATTGTTAAATTTGATAAGCTTTTGTCTCTTGGACATTTGTATAGTTTTTTATGTGAAGCCTAGGCAGCACATGTGCTGTCTCTCCGAAGCATGCTGTATTCCCTCTATGGGCTTACAGCCCACCAATTGTCTTTTTATTTGTCCCTTTGATTGTCGTTCAAAAAAGCTTGCTTGCTAGTGGTTAATCCTTCCTCTTTGTCCCTCCTTTTTCTGTTTAGTTCCCTCCCACAGAACACCGCCCAATTACTGTTAACACAGCGGTTCTGTGTTTATGTGTTCATTTAGGGGACTAATGTTTTCTTTGATACCTACTCATGTCACTGTTTGCCCATCCTTGGTGGTTCAGGTTTAGCGTCCATCACTTAATCTCCCCGTCCCATTCAAATAACGAGATGAAATGTCAGACACTTCATACACTGTTTTCAAAGTTTCCTCTTTAATTTTCTTTGACTTCAAAGTGAGAGGATTTCCTCCATACCTCTCCCCCTTTGCAGGTTGTAGCCTCTGTCAACGGACCTTCAACACCCAACCTTGCAGCACGCTTAACGGCAAGGCTTGGGCAACTCCATAGTATTTTCTCTGACGCTTGCTTATATATTGTGGACCCAAGCGACCCAAAGGTGTTGGGGCACTTTACATGAGAGCTAGTTAAATTACACAATGTCAGATACATTTTTTTGTTAGAATGTTCGTGAAGATTAAGTGATGCCACTGCCGCCCCTGTGTATTCATTATTTCCCCTCTATCTGACAAATGGGTGTATCATTCTTCCCTCCGACTGCCTCCCACGTCGCTGCATGCCCACTTCGCTGCCTCGTGCCGTCGT
This sequence comes from Lissotriton vulgaris, assembly GCF_964263255.1. NCBI lineage: Eukaryota > Metazoa > Chordata > Amphibia > Caudata > Salamandridae > Lissotriton > Lissotriton vulgaris. The sequence continues at coordinate 1,078,798,781 of NC_141694.1, read as the reverse complement.
CCTCCTCCTCTCAGAGTTTTAATTTCGAAGCACATTCAAGGTAGAGGCCCAGGGACTGTGAGGCATTTAATATTAGATAATGTAAACTCAAGCAACCTGAAGGTGTTGGAGCGCTTTATATGAGGGCTTGTTACATTACACAATGTCGGATACATTTTAGGGGGTATTTTCTTAGAGCACGAATTCGACTGACCCAAAGGTATTGAAGTGTTTTACAATAGTGCCAGTTACATTACAGAAGGTCAGGTTAATTTGGTAGTTTTTAATTGCGCAGAGATTAAGGGCCTGATTTAAATCTTTGCGGACAGGTTACTTCGTCATAAGGGTGACGGATATCCAGTACGCCGAAATATAGATCTCATTATATCCGATGGGGTTTATATTTTGGCGGACAGGATAATGGTCACAGTTGTGATGGAGTAACCCGTCTGCCAAGATCTAAATGAGGCCCTTAGTGATGCAGACACCACCCCTGTTTATTCATTATTTCCCCTCTACCCGACAAATGGGAAAAATACCCCACTGTTGCAGTTTTACACAGAAGGTTATAGTTCTGTTGGCTTGCATCGAGGCACTTGTTTTTCTGTCTGTGCATTGAAAAGCCTTGGAATGCAGCCATAAATGTTTCATTAGGCAAGCACATCAATCAATCAATCAATCAGTGACACTTATAAAGCGCGCTACATACCCGTAGGGTCTCAAGGCGCTGGGGGGGGGGGGGGCGCTTGGGGGGGTGCCGCTACTGCTCGAACAGCCAGGTCTTCAGCTTCTTCCTGAAGGAGAGGTGGTCTTGGGTCAGGCGCAGGTCGGACGGGAGGGAGTTCCAGGTCTTGGCGGCCAGGTAGGAGAAGGACCTTCCTCCTGTAGTCGCTCTTCGGATGCGGGGGACGGCGGCGAGGGCGTGGTTGGCTGATCGGAGGTGGCGTTTGGGAGCGTAGAATTTGACTCGGCTGTTGAGGTAGCTCGGGCCTTGGTCGTGTAGGGCTTTGTGTGCGTGGGTGAGGAGGCGGAAGGTGATTCTCTTGTTGACGGGGAGCCAGTGAAGGTCTCTCAGATGTCCGGAGATGTGGCTTGATCGTGGGATGTCGAGGATGAGTCTGGCTGAGCCGTTTTGGATCCGCTGGAGTCTCTTCTGGAGCTTGGCGGTGGTACCGGCGTAGAGGGCGTTGCCGTAGTCCAGTCTGCTGGTGACGAGGGCCTGGGTGACGGTCTTCCTGGTCTCGGTGGGGATCCACCAGAAGATCTTTCGTAGCATGCGTAGGATGTTGAAGCACGCCGAGGAGACGTTGTTGACTTGCTTGGTCATGGAGAGGGAGGAGTCGAGGATGAAGCCCAGGTTTCGTGCATGGTCTGTCGGTTTGGGTGCGGTGCCCAGGGCGGGAGGCCACCAGGAGTCGTCCCAGGCGGAGGGAGAGGAGCCCAGGATGAGGACCTCCGTCTTGTCCGAGTTCAGTTTCAGGCGGCTGGTCGTCATCCACTCGGCTACCTCTTTCATCCCTTCGTGCAGGTTGGCTCTGGCGGCGGCGGGGTCGTTGGTCAGGGAGAGGATCAGCTGGGTGTCGTCGGCGTAGGAGATTATGCTGAGGTGGTGTATGCGTACGATGGCCGCGAGGGGGCTCATGTAGACGTTGAAGAGGGTGGGGCTCAGGGATGATCCTTGGGGGACGCCGCAGATGACTTCGGAGGCCTCTGACTTGTACGGTGGTAGGCGGACTCTCTGTGTTCTTCCGTCGAGGAAGGAGATGATCCATTCCAGCGCCTTGTCCTGGATTCCGATGTTGCTGAGGCGCCGTACTAGGGTGCGGTGGCAGACCGTGTCGAATGCCGCGGAGAGGTCTAGGAGGATGAGGGCCGCTGTTTCTCCATTGTCCATCAGGGCTCGGATGTCATCGGTGGCGGCGATGAGGGCGGTCTCGGTGCTGTGTTTGGCTCGGAAGCCGGACTGTGAGGGGTCGAGGGATCCGTTCGTCTCGAGGAAGGCGGCCATCTGCTTGTTGACGGTCTTCTCGATGACTTTGGCTGGAAACGGGAGAAGCGAGATGGGGCGGTAATTCTTGAGGTCGGTGGGGTCTGCTGTTGGTTTCTTGAGTAGGGCGCTGAGTTCGGCGTGTTTCCAGCTCTCAGGGAAGATGGCGGTTTCGAAGGAGGTGTTGATGATGTCTCGCAGGTGGGGTGCGATGACAGCGTCGGCCCTGTTGAAGACGTGGTGAGGGCAGGGGTCGGTCGGTGATCCGGAGTGGATGGAGTTCATCGTGCGGATGGTGTCTTCGGTGCTGATCGGGGTCCAGGCGTGGAGGGTGGTGGTGGGGGGGGTGGTTGGTCGGTCATGGTGTGCGTTGGTTGGTTGTTGAAACTGCTGTGTATGTCCGTGATCTTGTTGTGGAAGTATGAGGCGAGGGAGTTGCAGAGGTCTTGCGATGGGGTGATGTCGTTGTTTTCTGCGCTGGGGTTGGAGAGCTCTTTCACGATGTTGAAGAGTTCCTTGCAGTTGTGTGCGTTGTTGTCCAACCGGTCCTTGAATGCTGTTTTCTTGGCGGCGCGGATCAGCTGGTGGTGTTTCCGGGTGGCAAGTTTGTAGGAGGTCCTGTTGTCCGGTGTCGGTTCCCTTTTCCAGACTTTCTCGAGGGCTCGGCAGTTCTTCTTGGAGCTCTTGAGTTCGTCGGTGAACCACGGGGCCTTCTTGCTGCCGGGTCTGCTAGGCGGGGTCCTCAGCGGGGCGAGTTCGTCCGCGCAGTTGCTGATCCACTTCGTGAGGTTGTCGGCGGCCTGGCTGGGGTTCGCTGAGCTGGCAGGAGGGTGCTGGCTCAGGGAGGTGGCGAGCTGGTCTGCTGTGATCTTGTTCCAGCTTCTGCGGGCGGTCTGTTGCTGGTGATGGTGGGTCGTCGTTCTCTTGAAGGTGAAGTGGACGCAGCTGTGGTCCGTCCATTGAAGCTCTGTGGCGTGGCTGAAGTCGATGTCTGTGCTGGATGAGAAGACGGCGTCGAGTGTGTGTCCGGCGAGGTGGGTGGGGGTGGACACCAGTTGCTTGAGTCCCAGGTTGGCGAGGTTGTCAAGCAGGGTGCTGGTGTTGTGGTCGTTGTTGTTCTCCAGATGGAAGTTGAGGTCTCCCAGGAGGATGTAGTCAGCGGAGGGGAGGGCATGCGGGCTGATGAAGTCGGCGATGTCCTCGCTGAATTGCGTGCGTGGTCCAGGGGGTCGGTAGATCAGGGTGCCTCTGAGGGTGGTGTTCGGGTTGGTGTGGATCTGGAAATGCAGGTGTTCGGCGCTGGTCAGGGTGTTGTCGGTGCTGGTTGTGAGGCGGATGGTGTTCCTGTGGATGATGGCGATGCCTCCTCCCATCTGGTTGGGGTTTCGGTCCCTCCGGACGATCTTCCTCAATCACACTGCATGACCCAGTCTGTAGTAATTGGCGGCACAACAACCAGGTGGGACCAATTGGCTATGCCAATGCTTGTTAATACTGCATAATTAGCCTGTCCGGAATTTGGTTAAAACTGACTCTGCACGATTGTACCCTACCGACTGCAAATCAGCTGACTCGGTTTAAACCGAGTATTACTGATTTTTTCAAATGTTATTCACCACTTGGCCACTTGCACCTTTTGGCCACATGAGGGAGGCAAAGAATGTACAAAGTGTTGTTTGTAGCAGTTGCGGTATTGCATGCACTTGGAGGGGGAGGCGGGGAGTGGTTCTAGTCCGAGGGCACGAGAGGACAGAGCAGGAAGGGCACGGAACATTTCGTTGGAAGCAGCTCCTAGTCTGAGGTCAGGCTGGGCACTTTCACAGAGAGGGGAATCGGCAGCAGTTCCACACATAGAGCAGCCCTGACACCGTTTTTTAACCGAGGACTCTTGACTGTCCGCACACCCCCCACCCCTCCACCCGACTCTGGTCAGTGGACCCTCTCAAGAAAGTGGCAGCGCATGGACAGGGAACGTGCAGAGGGCAGATAAGAGCTGGCTTGGACAAAGAAGGCTCGGCCGGTCCCAGGGCAGCGAGAGGGCACCCAGATAGGGAAGTGGTGGCGCGAATGTGAGCTTTACCACCAAGTTTACAATGCGCGGCCCCACACGTGTTTGCACAAGGCAAGGGGACGGGGCGGGTGGTGTGTGGGAGACAAACACGTCGCCTCTCCTGCTTCAGAGCTGTGGGACACGAACCATAAATACAACCAGTAGGATAATGTAAAAAAAATAAACAGAGGACCCCTGGCGACTTGCAAGGAGCTCAGACGGTGATTGGATAACTGGGAGGCCATTTTATTGTTAATGGCTGGAAGAGTTTGAGCCTGCGGTAGGGCCCAGGCGCGCAACACCCATTGGGTCCACGGGGCTTCAGCCCCCCCCGTCCTGTGTGTCAGCCCGGGCGGAGACAGCTTCACGGGCTGGCGTCTGTCTAATTGCAGCCGCACCCGAGTACTTAACAGGTCTTTAAAAGACCATGTACATGTAAATTAGGGTCTGTTGTGTGTTCATCCCTTCTTACAGCCACTCTGTCCGTGGTTGGAAGAATTAGCCCCCCCCGAAATATTTTCCAGCCCCATCCCCCACCCTCCCGAAATTTGGCTCTAGTTGCCCGCCTGGTAGTGTCCGTATGAGACAGTTGTAGTAGATGACAATCGTTTTAGTGAATTCACAGCAGTGTTAAAGCTGAAGGCAGCAGAGAAAGTTCTGACAACAACGCCGTCGCGCTTGCCGGTACATCTAATTTTCTTAGGAGTGCTCTGCCTGGTGCGTGATGGGGAACACCAGGTCTATAAACCTCTCTTGGCACTACATTTCTCAGGGTAGAAGGGCTGGGGGCAGCGTGTCTTAATCGAGGCATGGTCTCAGAACTGCAGATGAGGGCAGAGTTGTGGTTTTGAGTAAGTATGGGCCACACAGTGGAGCTTGGAGGGTGCCTCGTAGACTGTCCATTTTAGGCGAATTTTATTTTTTCATAGAGTTTTATATAGTGCGAATATGACCCAAGAGGGTATCGGAGTGCTTTGCAAATATTCAGGGACAAAAGAGAGGGAGACAAGTAGGGCACAACAAGAACAAGATACAGGAGTTCACCGGAGGATCGATATATTGCAAGGGCGAAAAGTCAATATACAAAAACATATACAATCAATAACAAATAAGGGTGTGGAAAACAATAAGTTTGTTAAGAAGCAGAAAGTATCAGCATCAATCCGGGAGAGGATGCCTGTAAAAAGAGGAAAAACAAGACATTGTACGCCCTCCAAGATTTGGTAACAGGTTAAAATAGTTGCTTGGTTCCACAAGATGCTCTTTCGAGTGATTCTGAAGTATGTGTGTGTGTTGGGGGGTCTGTGCATGAGGTGTCACTAGCACTGGGTACCGCAGTGATGCTGGCAGGCACCTGCACTGGGGAGTGAGGGGCCATCTGAAGTCTTTTGAAGGGGAGGGGGCGGTAGGAGGTTTCTGAGCAGGGGATTCTTAAGAGAAAGGGCCACAAACAAGCACAATAGCTTGTAAAAACAAACCGGCTATTTGAAAACCGTCTTGAACACCCACATACATCTCCCGAGGATATCTGATGCTAACCAGCTGTCCCTCTTTTATTAGTGCTGTTGACCTGTACATGTCAATGGCACCAGTTGGAGATGCTTTGTAAGAGGCCAGTCCTCTGGCTTGCTGTTCTGTTTCATGACTGCTCAACCCTGCCACCTTCTTTTGCAATAACCAAGGCATTATCCATCGGAGGGTATAGAGTTTTATATTGATTGACAGCTGTGTGTTTCCTGAAGTCCAGGAAGGGAGACGATTAAGCACAGTAGTTAGATGAATCGGAATATTGTGCTGCATTTCAGTAAGTTTTCTGTTTGTACGAACTACAAGTTGGGTTTTGAACATGAATTTCTGAATAAAACCTGCCCATCTGATTCTCCCTTGGCCAACCAGTAATCTGCTGTCTTTTAGGGCACCAAACTGGGGTGGCATGGTGAGCAAAAAAACGATGGATTAAACCCATATGTGTGTCTGGGGGTAAATGTATGATTTGTTCAGTATTCTGTTCTTTTTTTCTTTTTAGGCATGCCATGTAGGCTTCCTGAACAGAGATACTGTTACAAAAGGTGTTTCACAGAATAAAAGTCCTGTTCGTGGTTAGCTGAACGAGTATGTTTCTTGATAAAGTGTTAGTGTGGTTTAACCATTGACTTGAGCTGATAATCGTTCACCGCTTTGAAGACAAGTGAAATGCTGAGTTGTTCCTCTTGACACAGGAACCAGAGATCTGTAAAATATGTGAAGGTGCTGCAGTGGGTGTATTGCTAATTTAGGTAGATTCAGTTTTGCAAACCTTCCCTTGGTAGGCAGAATTCCAGTTTTGAGACCAAGATTTGGGAACTTGTTGCATATTTGCTGTCCATCTTAAAGTCCAGTCAGACCATTGCATTTTAACAGGAAACGGCATCCCGCCCTCAGGTTAACCCTTGTTTTATCTTTCCTGTTTGTAATGTTAGGAGTTGTGACATAGGCATTGCAGTGGCCAATGCTTCTGTGTGTGTGCTTCCCCACCAATTAATGACATAAAGGCTTAGACCACTTATTGATGATGCAGCTTCCAATTAGTACCACATTCTCAGCTCTGGAACTGTACACATCTCCTGGGGTCTTCTCAAGCATCACTGAACGATTCCGTGGCATACTCCACAGCTCAAGTTGTCATGGCACGAGCTGCTGCATTTTACCCAGAATTCAGCATTAAAAGTGCTGATTCATAATTTGAATTTATTTGAAATTCAACAGAGGGAGAGGAGTTGGCCTAATGGCTAGGTCGCTCGATGTGCACTTTGTTATGTTATGTTATGTTATGTTATGTTATTAAAAATGTATAAAGCGCACATACGCCCGAGAGCTTCTTGGCGCTGGAAAGAGATAAAAAACATAACAAGGGGTGAGTCTGCGAGAATCTTTATTTCAAGTATGCCTGTGTGAAGAGGTGAGTCTTATATGCCTTTCTAAAGGCAAGGAGGTCCTTACTCTGTCTGAGGGCTAGTGGCAGAGAGTTCCATAGGGTAGCTGCTAAAAAATGGAAACTGCTGCCTCCTTGTCGTTTTGTTTTCTATATGTCATGCACTATCAGTGTAGAAAGCAAGCAATAATAAAAAAGAAAAGTTCCATAAACACTGGAAAAACACTGTTTCTGTTGTTTTTAATGGCGCGAAAATGGGTAACCACTGATAACCACTGTTTTTTAAGGTCTTGAAATCACTGGAAAACACTGAAAAAACCCCACCAGAATTGACCAAAAATAGAAACTGAAAACAGGAAAGCCTATGCATAATCTATTTATGCATTTTTATGTAGCTCAAATTTTACCTGAAGGTGTCAGAGTGCTTTACAATAGAACCAGTTACATTACATAACAACTTCAGAGTATATGAATTATATAAAAGATACAAAACAGATAAACTCTAGACTCACCTAAGAATGGTAGTAAGTACATATGTCTACTACGGATACTAGTGGTTAGAGATAAATATATAAAAGTTACACATTCATGCAAGATTACATTTTAAAAAAATTGAAGCGATTATGGTTGGACAAATATATATTACATAATTACAAAGCATGATCTTCTCGCCATTGCTTGGGTTTTTATGGTGCTCATTCAGCCAGGCCTTCAGGGTGCTGTTGCACTCATGGGAGATGATCTAGGGCCTGGAATGATCTCCAAGCTGGTGATGGCCCGGGTGGTAGGCGAAGGTGGAGTGCTGGAGCCCGGAGCTGTTCTTGAACTCATGCTGGGTGCCAACTATGGAAAGGGGGGTAGCTTGGCGCTGTAGGGCATGAAGGCTCCATAGCCAGTGTAGGGGAGTTCATAAATGGAGGAAAGGTAGTCATTGATTCGGTGCTGTGGGAGAGAGTCTGAAGTAGTGGGAGCCGGGCAGTCTGCAGTGCGCCCTTGACAATGTCAATGCAGAGACTTGGACAGACCGAGCAGGTGGGGCGGGCAGGTGAAAGAATCAGAGGCAGGAGAGACAGACCTTATAAACTAGGCCAATCATAGATGAGCCACTGGGTCACCAAAGGGAACACTATTGACTCCTTCAGATGACATGCCGCAGTCTCCAAAATGGAAGAGGGCAGAGTCGGGCTCACGTCTTGAACACCCACATACATCTCCCGAGGATATCTGATGCTAACCAGCTGTCCCTCTTTTATTATGTGATTCTGTCCCTCTTTTATTATGTGATTGTGATTGTGATATGTGATTGAGCTTGCAAGGTCATCGGGTCAAGTTGCTGTGTTTTCATACCACAAAACGCACCATCTGTATATCAAGCTATTACACGTCTCCATAAAATTGCAAATCAGATACATCAGGATCCAGGCACCTGGACTTGGTCCGGTTGGTTCTGGACAACGTTAACCGCTTGGGGATGGAAGATCCTATCCTTCCTAGGCATTGGCCTAGTCCTAGTATTCAGTTGCTGCCTGTGCCTGCAGTGTGGGCCAGCGATTTGTGGACTATGTGCCACCTCTTGTATTGAACATTCCAGTTTTTTCTCAAAACGTAAAAGAAAGAAAGAAGAACAAATGATGTTACAAGAACAAACTGATCGATTCATGAGGATCGATATATCATGAAGGGTCCGTAGGGAACAAGGAGGGAATGAGGAAATATAAATTCTATGGTCAAGTTGTGTTCCCTAGCGCGTACCCCACCGACTCCATGTACCAGCTTAAAGTGCATGTAACTTCCCTCCTGTGCCAGCTATGAAGACGCAAATACATTTGCGTCCAACGTTAACTTGTCCTCTTTCAGACCCACCCTGAATGGGTTAAATAGTCCGTTCCTAAGTATGCTAAGCCAACGTCTTTTTTTAGTGTACTTTACATGTTTTTCCTGCTCTGGCAAAGTAGGCCCTGAATTTCTGCCATCGAGCCTCTTTTTCTGGCTTCTGACTATGACATCCTCAGCCCAGGCTGCCTCTGTACCCGTGAACTCTGACTTACTTCCAGCGCGGCCCCTCGCGCTCAGCTCAGCCCGCTTTCTGCCAAGACTGACTATAACCTTCGAGTTATCTGTTCCGCTCCTCGAAAATGCATTCCTGCCTACCAGCTTCAGTAAACATCCTCCCCAGCTGCAGAGCCAAAGGGCCGACCCGTCTCAGTGCAAGTAATTCATAGCTTCTGTTACCATGCTTCCATGGAAGGCCCCTTTGCCCCCACGCTTCTCATGCAGACACTTAGGCGCTTATACACGCATCCACAGTTAGCATAGAATAGCTTCTGCCCTAGAGACCTTTCCGCCCAGATAATATGGTTCCTAAACATTAGATACCAGATATGATAGAAGTACAAGTTGATCTGACATGCCAGACTTCTGTCTCTTTCCGTCAGTGTAAATGTCAAGTCCCCTGCACCCCTCCAATCACACGTCATGCAGCTGCGCGCGCATCCAAGCTTCCGTTTTCTGCTGACATTGCCACATTTCTGCTTGGTGCCACCCACCTGCGTCACCTATCAGTGACGTTTCTAGCACACACCTCCAGTTCACGCCTCTTGATTACGTACTAGTACCACGTGTATACTGTTATCTTGTCTTCTCTCAACTGTTACGCCTCCTGCACGCTTATGATATGAATTAAGTATATAAGCTATGTACTGTCAATAAAATGTGGCGCGCTCTCTATCCCTTCTGACACCCCTGTGGTGGTCAGAATCAGATATCCTGGTCATGACCATTCCTTTTTAAGGAATAAAACCCCTAAGAACTCTAACACCACGGACTCTGTTTTTTCTTTCCGATCTGAGTTATTATTGATTAAGTACTTACCTGCATAGAAATTAAGAGAGTAAATTAATTATTTACGTCATTTTGGCGCCCGAACAGGGACCCCTCCCCCACCTCACGCGCCGGTTGGCGCATTGCAAGCTCTGTCCCCTGCCATCAGTTAGATGGAACCTACGCGTACCGGCAGGATTTCCTGCATCTCCCTCTGACCCACGGAGGTGACGAAGACTGCGATCAGTGCCCAGACGAGGCGGTGAGGAGTGCGGAGGATCCCGACCAGAGCCTAGCCGAAAGAAGCAAGGTCCGAGGTGTCAAGAGGCCCACCAGGTTTCCGAGGTTTTCCGAAATTTTCCGAAGTCTTCCGAAGTTTTCCGAAGTATCGAGTCGAGTCCAGTCGAGTTTTCCGAGGCCTTCTGTTTCCGTGCCTCCCGGTGAGTACCATTGCTGGGACGTATCTAGACGGGTTTGGGTACACAAGTCCGGTCTGCACTGTTTTTAGGCAGTGTATCTGTACTGTTTAGCAGTATATCTAGTATTCTGAATTTCTGCACTGTTACACCAGTGTATCTGTACTGTTGAGCAGTACATCCAGTATAGAGGGTAGTCATCTATGTCTCAAATGTCTTCTTATGTGATTAATGTCGTGGTATGAATGTGACCGTTTTAATGTGCATTATTGTGTTTCTCGTATAAACTAGCTGTAACCAGTATTAAGGAGTAAGGATTGAGTATTCAGTAATAAGTAAACAAGATGCCGTTTTTCAACAAGTTAAAGCAGATAGGAACCAGGAAAGGGATACTGGAGGAAGAAATTCCTATTCCCCCTAGGGACACTCCAGGTAACTTTATGTATCATAAACATGGCATAGATGCCATATTGTATCTAGAGTTATGGGCCGACTATACCAAGCATCTAGACGAAAGACACAGATGGCCTGTTACCGGAACATGGGATGCCGAGTGCATCATGAAGGTAGAAGAAGTGCTATGGAAAAAGAAAGCTAGACAATCTCAGAAAGACGCCATAGAATTCTGGCGTAAGGAATCACATAAGCGTGCTGAGAAAGCACTCCGTAGAGAGAACAGACTTAAAGAATCAGACAAGGCCCAAGAAAACGAGTTAGTTACTGAAGGGATCCGAGTAAAAACAGAACAAATAGACCGTGCCCGAAACAATCTCGTAAATGGTATGTATCTCGCGGCCGAGGGTACACCTGAGACCCTATCAGAAATACCGAAAAACTTACCGCCACCATTAGTTCCAACTAAAGTAATGCATAAGACTACTAAAGACATATTCCTAAATTCTTATCTAGAGGATGTAGCACCAGCTTACACCAATCTGCCTGTTCGTGCCCTGCCTCCTGACAGGGACGAGGGTGGCACCCCGCCCCCAGATCATGTTCCGCCAGCCCCGCCACTTCCCGCACCCAAAATTGACCTACCGAAACAAAGTCTACCTGATCCTACCAAACGACAAATTCAAGTTCAGATACAGACTCCACAGGGAGATAATGCCCAAGCCTCCGCTTCAGTAGGTGCGACCGCGGGTCTTCGGACTCCGCCATTAACACACAGATTCAATCTCAGGGATATGCAGAGTCCTCTCACGTTCAGGTCACCCCGCCTTGACGCATTAAAGGAAAACATTTCAGTTTGCAGGTATGATCCAGTACCCGGAAAAGACGATCAAATGATATTGGCATCACTACGGTTAAGATCTGCTACTGATATCTTGTTATGCTATGTAGGAATGAAGGACCGTCTAGATAGAATATATGAGTTTGTTCAGACAGGGAAAGACCCTGACAGTATCAAGGATGCCATGGAGAAACAGAAAGTTGACATTCAAGCACAAATACTACGATTTTTCATAAATTGCCTAATAAGAGAACGAGACAGGCCTGGAACAGATCGAAGTGAATTAGATGCACTAAACAAGTGGGGTCAAAATATAGCTGAAGGAAAACATGACAAGGGGGCTTGCATAGCCAGTATGTACAAGAAAATTAGAAAAGCAGTGATAACAGTACACCAGAAAGAAAAAGCTTCCTCCGAGGAGGAAGAAGAACTTGAAGAACCAGAAAGGACTCCAGATACTATAGCGTATGTAGGTAAGGGAACTTACCTTAGGAAGGGCATCCGTCCGGAAAACAAGAGAGTTTTTCTCTCTGCTTTAACAAACCCGAATTCTTCTGAACATCAGTTCCAGGAGACTGATAAAAGACTACGAGAAAGAATGGGGTACCATGTACTCAATTCGATGGATGAACAAGAACTAGCCCGGTCAGCCATATTATGGGCTGAAAATCCGGACATATATAATGATGACACTTTAGCACAGACGTTTCTGAACCTTTCCCCAGACGAACAGAAATTAGCAGGTGTGTACATGATTCAGCACCTCCTCACGAAATACAGAAACCAACATTCCGATCCAGGTCCCTTACACGAAACATTAGAAGCACTACTCATGGATAGATGGAGAGGTTTCAGTACCAAGTTAATACAGATAATTCTAGAACAACGACATAAATATAACACTTTCGTAAGCCCTGAATATGTTCCGGCCCCGCCTCCAGAAAGGAAAATGTACCACATGCAATGCGGGAGTGGCATTGAAAGTCAGAACCCTTTACGAGAAGTACACCCAGTTATGGGTACGGATCATGTCTTGAAACGTGTATATGTACACACGCCACTGACTAAGTTAGAACTGTTAGAAATGAAGAAACTAGTTCCGTGTCATGATAAAGACCCTGCAGGTTTTCACAGAGAGCTTAAAGACATGTTACTAATGGGGGATTACACGTATGATGATATTATGAAAATGTTAAAGGTGCTGTTGCCCACGGGCATTTACGAGAAATTAAAGGAAAAAGAATGGGAGGTGGGGGACACAAAGATTGCATGGGCAGAAATAGAAGACGAAGAAAGCAAACGGGTCCCAGGGGTAGGCCTTGGGGACAAGACTAAAGCATTACCCGGTTTAATAGTACAGGTCCTGCCAAGATTATTGACAACTAGAAAAGAAGATTGGGACGCCATCTCGTCCTGTAAACAGAAACATGATGAAGATACTAGTGACTTCTATTCAAGATTCGAGAAATGTTTCATTATTAATAGTGGCCTAAAACCAAGTAGCGAGTCATATCCACACCTTTTTGTATCAAAACTAGTCGAGAACTCTCTACCATTAGTTAAAAATAGAGTGTACAAAGTTGAAAGTACTTGGCAGGCAAATACGCCATCCCAGATGTTACAAATGTTACAATATCATCAGAATAGAATTAGAGAAGAACAGGATCAAGAACAGAAACGTATGAAAGACACGAAAATGAAAATGTTAGTAGCTCAGACGGTCCCAGCCGACGGTCAAAGGAAGGGTGGGACCCAGACAAGTCACACTACAGCTCCCGTTAAAGGGACATGCAATTACTGCAAGCAGCCAGGTCATTACGTACATGAATGCCCAGTCCTGAAACATAACATAGCGACAGGTAAAACTAAAGAAAGACCGCATCCGCCTAGACAAGACCAGGTCCAGCAACAGACCTCACAAAATGTACAGCCAATGCAGAATACACAGCCTATGCATGCTCCATCTCATACAGCACAGACAGTAGCAGGACCACAGCCCATTGCCGCGACTCAGCAAGTTTCACAACAGATGTACCAGTATGCCCAATCTGCATATCCAGATTACCCCCGATATACATGAAACAGCCTAGAGAGGGAAGGTGGTTTGCCTCTTATTGAAATTCCTGTAGATCAAGAAGGTCCTTATGTACACAGTCACGTATTGGGAAAAGACAGAAAGTTTTTAATTGACACAGGGGCAAGCCGCACCACCATCAGTCATAATGAAGTCCCAGGGGCACCCCTCTCAGGCTCACAGAATGTTTCCCTTGGTTTCTCAGGACAGCCTATTGTAAATGAAGTATCAGAACCAGTACCCTTGGCTGTGGGTCCATTATCACGAGTTACAGATTTGCTACTTACGAACTCATGCCCAGAAATTCTGTTAGGAATTAAAACTCTGAAAGCTCTAGGAGCTATAATATGCTGTTCCCCGGAGGGAGTTAGACTCTTTCTACGGGATTTCAAGGGTCATTATGTTTTACGAGAATTTGATGTCAGATTGAAAAATGTACCAGATCACCTATGGGCAAAAGGCCCAGCTGACGTAGGTTGTATGCATATCACTCCATACCGTGTTTCACTCAAGACAGGAGTTGTTCTACCCAGAATCAGACAATACAAGTTACCACCCGATGCTGTAGTGGCTTTACTGAAAATCATTGAAGAACTTATTGCCCAAGGAGTGGTCGTAGAGACCGACTCCAATATCTGTAATTCACCTATCATCCCAATTCTTAAACGTACTGACCCCAATGCACCGCCAGTATATCGGCTGGTGATTGATCTTCGAGAATTGAACAAATGCATTGTACCACAGTACCCTGTGGTCCCCGATATCTCTTCCCTATTGACTGCTATTGATTCAGAAGCAACGTTCTTTACTGTAATTGATCTCAAGAACGCTTTCTTCAGTGTACCTATTGACCCGGAGAGCCAATATCTCTTCGGATTCAGTTTAAATGGACGAAGTTTCAAATTTTCCCGCGCACCTCAAGGATTCACAGAAAGCCCCAGCATCTATAGTCAAGCACTGAAAAGACAACTAGATTGTATTCAAATGCCAGTTAACACAGCCTTACTGCAATACGTCGATGATCTACTGATCACCGCACGAAGTGAGCCCGAATGTGAACAAGCATCACTGACAGTTTTACATTTCCTGGCCGACAAGGGACACAAGGTGTCTCCTTCGAAGCTGCAATTCTGTGTTCAGCAAGTTGTGTACTTGGGTCACTTGCTGTCCAAAGTGGGGAGACAGCTCACTCCCGATCGCATTCAGTTAATTGTAAACATGCCACGACCCCAGACACAAAAGGAAGTGCGGGCCTTCATAGGCCTCACCTCGTACTGCAGACAATGGATTCCTCAATATGCATTTCTAGCTAAACCACTCATCCAGTTAACGACGCAGGAGGCGGCAACTTCGACTGTCCTCCCTTGGACTCAGGAACACACACAAGCCTTTGAGGAATTAAAGAAAGCATTATGCCAAGCACCAGTTTTAGCGACACCATGTTACAGCAAACCGTTTACACTTTTTGTTACAGAACGTGATGGTACAGCATTGTCTGTCCTCACTCAAGATCAAGCAGGTTCACATAAGCCTTGCGCTTATTTTTCAAGTACATTGGATTCAGTAGCCCAGGCACTCCCTGCGTGCTTAAAGTCAGTAGCAGCAACAGCGTTAGCAATAAGACAGAGCGATTCAATTGTTTTAGGCCATCAGTTAACAGTACAAGTTCCACATTCTGTAGAGGTTCTGTTAAACAGAACTCAGACTCAACACTTGACCATAGCACGACTGACAGGTTACGAATTGACACTATTCCAGCCACACATAGAAATCAGACGCTGCAGCATCCTGAACCCAGCAACACTGTTACCTACCATTATGACAGATCCAGCCCCGCATGATTGCATAGAGATCATTAATGCAGTAACAAAGCCCCGACGAGACTTAACAGATGTTCCATTGACAAATCCAGACCTGACACTTTATGTGGATGGTTCATGTATGAGAACAAGTACAGGAGAGTTAGTGGCCGCGTATGCAGTGACCACTGAAACCGAAGTTAAAGAAACACATCGTATTGATACACTGTCTGCTCAAGCGGCAGAGCTCATCGCTCTGACCCGAGCCTGTATTCTAGCCAAGAACAGAAATGTCAACATATACACTGATTCCCGTTATGCGTTCGGAGTTGTACACGACTTCGGCATGTTATGGCAAGAACGAGGTTTTCTGACCTCTCACGGTGCCAAGATCCAACATGGTCCCCTCATTCAAGCACTGTTGGAAGCAATACATCTGCCTTCAGGCATATCCGTTATGAAGTGTAAAGCACATACTAAAGTCACAGATTCTGTTTCCCAGGGTAACGACCTGGCAGACCAGACAGCGAAACATACAGCATTGACTCACACTCAGACAACTGACACAACAAAGACAATAGGACCGACAAATTGCATGACAGTCAGGGATCCCGCACTAGATGTTATTGATATTCAGACACACGCTACCCCAGAAGAAATAAAGAAATGGATTGAACTAGGAGGGATCCAGACAGATCAAGGTTGGATGACGAAGGGAAAATCTACATGGTTTCTCCCTGACTCTATGGTTCAAGTCATGATTAATACAGCACATAGTCCAGCACATCTAGGAGAGAAGGCGATGCTAGACAGTTTACAAAATCTTTGGAACAATAAACACTTACGGGCAGCAGCGAAACAGAAAGTGCGTACTTGCATGATCTGTTGTCAGTTCAATCCAGGTAAAAGCGTCCCTGTAGAGCAAGGTGGATTTCATCCTCCCGATCACCCTTTTGAAGTCCTCCAGATGGATTATATCCAGATGGATCGTTGTCGAGGATTTAAATATGTTCTAGTAGTTGTTTGTGCTCTGTCCCGCTGGACCGAAGCATACCCAGTCCCAGATTACACTGCTCCGACCACTGCCAAGCAGCTGGTTCGTGAATTCTTCCCACGATACGGCTTGCCTCGTGTCGTGTACTCAGATAACGGTCAACCATTCTCATCTGCATTAATGAAAGAAGTTTCTTTATTACTGGGATACCAGTGGAAATTCCATTGTGTCCGACATCCTGAAGCCGCAGGCCTTGTAGAGAGGCATAACCAGACACTAAAGATCCGCCTTGCCAAAGTATGTCAGGAGAAAGGGGTCGACTGGATAGTCGCCCTGCCAGTGGCACTATTCTACATGAGAATGGTTGCCCATTCGAGATCAGGGCTATCCCCGTACGAGGTGGTCTTTGGCAGACCACCGAATATGTGGGGGACGCCCATTCCGAAAAAAAATAACTGATGTTGATTGCAATATGTTGACAGATTACCTTGCCTCCTTGATGTCTGCACTCCAATCATGTCGTTCACAGGTTGCCGCAGCCTTCCCTGACAACACTGATGTGAAGCCACATGATGTCCGTCCCGGGGACCTCGTATTAGTGCGCAACTTTGATAGAAAGAGTCCGTTGGAGCCCCGCTGGAAATCGCCGAAGACCGTCCTTCTCACCACAAGGACCGCCGTGAAGATCGAAGGGAGAAAGGGGTGGGTCCACACGAGTCATGTGAAAAAATTCCATGAACTGAAACCAGACCGAGACTCGTCCACCCCCACCAAAGACTGTGTTGAGCCGAAAGACTTTACAGAATCTGAACGAAAAAAAACTCCCCAAGAGGAGTACCGCATGAAACTCCGATCTAGCAAGTCAGACAGTTTAATTGTTTAAGTCCTCCCCTAGGTGAATCGGTTAAATAGTTTCTGACATGTATCCCCTAGATCGAGATAGAGAGAGAGAGAGAGGAGCCAAGAAACGTACATACTGTAAATCACTCCGTAGTCACTGTATAGTGACACTATTAATCATGTTTATTCTGAGTATTTTAATTATTGTTGCTAGCATCCTTTTACCTATCTACTACCCTATTTTCAAGCGTGAACAATCTGTTTACAATGTCTCTGCTGAACACACTTTTAGCGAGTTACCTCCTCATGAACTCTCCTACAGACTTGCGCTGCGCAACAACACATTCATTAGTATGCTACATCATTCCCATCAAACTAACAATGCTACAGATTGCTGGATATGTGGCCGACTCCCTCCCTACCAGAATTACAAGGGAGCTCTGCCCCTCTTTCCGTACCCGTTCACTCACAATGGCTCCTGTGGTGCATGGTTTAAAATAATTAATTCCTTAGATCCTGATATTGCCGTTTTCGACGGGGGCTGGGTTTGGGGAAACCTGAACTTGGTCCTGCTCGACGTCTGTTACCCTGATAAGGAGGGACTCCCCACTAGAATAGGAACTGATCTAGAAAATGAAGTGTATGGATTAGGTAACTATACAATTAGCCTTATGATTTTTACTGTTGAATCCGAAGCCGCACCTGTTATACCTACTATGTCAGTATTACCAGTTACTGGTGAATTATGTATCAGGAAGAAAGGTTCAGTACACTTAGGTCGTAGTAAATGCGCTACTGTGGTCGAATTCAGCGATCATGGAAAATCGTCCTTTAAAGCTATTAGTCATTCTTACTTTGTTTGTGGTCATACCACATACATACGTCTACCTCCAGATTGGGATGGTACCTGTTACATTGCATTCCTTCTGCCACCTGTTTTCCTAGCCCCCCCTGATTACCATAGAAATACCAATCTAGTAAAGAATAGACCCAGAAGAGATATCCCACTTGTCGACTACACAGAAACGGCATGGGAACAGTACACCGATTTTAATAAAGGATTCTTTTTCTTTTTAGGACCTGTTCAGAATAGTAAATTAATACGTAGATTAACTAGAACGCTTGAAGCAGTTGTGAATGAAACTGCCTCCGCCTTAGGTAACTTAACAGAAGAGCAGTCCGCCATGCGGGTTGTTGTCCTTCAGAACCGTCTTGTTATTGACGTCATCTTGGCAGATAGAGGCGGAGCTTGCAAGGTCATCGGGTCAAGTTGCTGTGTTTTCATACCACAAAACGCACCATCTGTATATCAAGCTATTACACGTCTCCATAAAATTGCAAATCAGATACATCAGGATCCAGGCACCTGGACTTGGTCCGGTTGGTTCTGGACAACGTTAACCGCTTGGGGATGGAAGATCCTATCCTTCCTAGGCATTGGCCTAGTCCTAGTATTCAGTTGCTGCCTGTGCCTGCAGTGTGGGCCAGCGATTTGTGGACTATGTGCCACCTCTTGTATTGAACATTCCAGTTTTTTCTCAAAACGTAAAAGAAAGAAAGAAGAACAAATGATGTTACAAGAACAAACTGATCGATTCATGAGGATCGATATATCATGAAGGGTCCGTAGGGAACAAGGAGGGAATGAGGAAATATAAATTCTATGGTCAAGTTGTGTTCCCTAGCGCGTACCCCACCGACTCCATGTACCAGCTTAAAGTGCATGTAACTTCCCTCCTGTGCCAGCTATGAAGACGCAAATACATTTGCGTCCAACGTTAACTTGTCCTCTTTCAGACCCACCCTGAATGGGTTAAATAGTCCGTTCCTAAGTATGCTATGCCAACGTCTTTTTTTAGTGTACTTTACATGTTTTTCCTGCTCTGGCAAAGTAGGCCCTGAATTTCTGCCATCGAACCTCTTTTTCTGGCTTCTGACTATGACATCCTCAGCCCAGGCTGCCTCTGTACCCGTGAACTCTGACTTACTTCCAGCGCGGCCCCTCGCGCTCAGCTCAGCCCGCTTTCTGCCAAGACTGACTATAACCTTCGAGTTATCTGTTCCGCTCCTCGAAAATGCATTCCTGCCTACCAGCTTCAGTAAACATCCTCCCCAGCTGCAGAGCCAAAGGGCCGACCCGTCTCAGTGCAAGTAATTCATAGCTTCTGTTACCATGCTTCCATGGAAGGCCCCTTTGCCCCCACGCTTCTCATGCAGACACTTAGGCGCTTATACACGCATCCACAGTTAGCATAGAATAGCTTCTGCCCTAGAGACCTTTCCGCCCAGATAATATGGTTCCTAAACATTAGATACCAGATATGATAGAAGTACAAGTTGATCTGACATGCCAGACTTCTGTCTCTTTCCGTCAGTGTAAATGTCAAGTCCCCTGCACCCCTCCAATCACACGTCATGCAGCTGCGCGCGCATCCAAGCTTCCGATTTCTGCTGACATTGCCACATTTCTGCTTGGTGCCACCCACCTGCGTCACCTATCAGTGACGTTTCTAGCACACACCTCCAGTTCACGCCTCTTGATTACGTACTAGTACCACGTGTATACTGTTATCTTGTCTTCTCTCAACTGTTACGCCTCCTGCACTGTTGCTTATGATATGAATTAAGTATATAAGCTATGTACTGTCAATAAAATGTGGCGCGCTCTCTATCCCTTCTGACACCCCTGTGGTGGTCAGAATCAGATATCCTGGTCATGACCATTCCTTTTTAAGGAATAAAACCCCTAAGAACTCTAACACCACGGACTCTGTTTTTTTCTTTCCGATCTGAGTTATTATTGATTAAGTACTTACCTGCATAGAAATTAAGAGAGTAAATTAATTATTTACGTCAAGAGGATGCCTGTAAAAAGAGGAAAAACAAGACATTGTACGCCCTCCAAGATTTGGTAACAGGTTAAAATAGTTGCTTGGTTCCACAAAATGCTCTTTCGAGTGATTCTGAAGTATGTGTGTGTGTTGGGGGGTCTGTGCATGAGGTGTCACTAGCACCGGGTACCGCAGTGATGCTGGCAGGCACCTGCACTGGGGAGTGAGGGGCCATCTGAAGTCTTTTGAAGGGGAGGGGGCGGTAGGAGGTTTCTGAGCAGGGGATTCTTAAGAGAAAGGGCCACAAACAAGCACAATAGCTTGTAAAAACAAACCGGCTATTTGAAAACCGTCTTGAACACCCACATACATCTCCCGAGGATATCTGATGCTAACCAGCTGTCCCTCTTTTATTAGTGCTGTTGACCTGTACATGTCAATGGCACCAGTTGGAGATGCTTTGTAAGAGGCCAGTCCTCTGGCTTGCTGTTCTGTTTCATGACTGCTCAACCCTGCCACCTTCTTTTGCAATAACCAAGGCATTATCCATCGGAGGGTATAGAGTTTTATATTGATTGACAGCTGTGTGTTTCCTGAAGTCCAGGAAGGGAGACGATTAAGCACAGTAGTTAGATGAATCGGAATATTGTGCTGCATTTCAGTAAGTTTTCTGTTTGTACGAACTACAAGTTGGGTTTTGAACATGAATTTCTGAATAAAACCTGCCCATCTGATTCTCCCTTGGCCAACCAGTAATCTGCTGTCTTTTAGGGCACCAAACTGGGGTGGCATGGTGAGCAAAAAAACGATGGATTAAACCCATATGTGTGTCTGGGGGTAAATGTATGATTTGTTCAGTATTCTGTTCTTTTTTTCTTTTTAGGCATGCCATGTAGGCTTCCTGAACAGAGAGACTGTTACAAAAGGTGTTTCACAGAATAAAAGTCCTGTTCGTGGTTAGCTGAACGAGTATGTTTCTTGATAAAGTGTTAGTGTGGTTTAACCATTGACTTGAGCTGATAATCGTTCACCGCTTTGAAGACAAGTGAAATGCTGAGTTGTTCCTCTTGACACAGGAACCAGAGATCTGTAAAATATGTGAAGGTGCTGCAGTGGGTGTATTGCTAATTTAGGTAGATTCAGTTTTGCAAACCTTCCCTTGGTAGGCAGAATTCCAGTTTTGAGACCAAGATTTGGGAACTTGTTGCATATTTGCTGTCCATCTTAAAGTCCAGTCAGACCATTGCATTTTAACAGGAAACGGCATCCCGCCCTCAGGTTAACCCTTGTTTTATCTTTCCTGTTTGTAATGTTAGGAGTTGTGACATAGGCATTGCAGTGGCCAATGCTTCTGTGTGTGTGCTTCCCCACCAATTAATGACATAAAGGCTTAGACCACTTATTGATGATGCAGCTTCCAATTAGTACCACATTCTCAGCTCTGGAACTGTACACATCTCCTGGGGTCTTCTCAAGCATCACTGAACGATTCCGTGGCATACTCCACAGCTCAAGTTGTCATGGCACGAGCTGCTGCATTTTACCCAGAATTCAGCATTAAAAGTGCTGATTCATAATTTGAATTTATTTGAAATTCAACAGAGGGAGAGGAGTTGGCCTAATGGCTAGGTCGCTCGATGTGCACTTTGTTATGTTATGTTATGTTATGTTATTAAAAATGTATAAAGCGCACATACGCCCGAGAGCTTCTTGGCGCTGGAAAGAGATAAAAAACATAACAAGGGGTGAGTCTGCGAGAATCTTTATTTCAAGTATGCCTGTGTGAAGAGGTGAGTCTTATATGCCTTTCTAAAGGCAAGGAGGTCCTTACTCTGTCTGAGGGCTAGTGGCAGAGAGTTCCATAGGGTAGCTGCTAAAAAATGGAAACTGCTGCCTCCTTGTCGTTTTGTTTTCTATATGTCATGCACTATCAGTGTAGAAAGCAAGCAATAATAAAAAAGAAAAGTTCCATAAACACTGGAAAAACACTGTTTCTGTTGTTTTTAATGGCGCGAAAATGGGTAACCACTGATAACCACTGTTTTTTAAGGTCTTGAAATCACTGGAAAACACTGAAAAAACACCACCAGAATTGACCAAAAATAGAAACTGAAAACAGGAAAGCCTATGCATAATCTATTTATGCATTTTTATGTAGCTCAAATTTTACCTGAAGGTGTCAGAGTGCTTTACAATAGAACCAGTTACATTACATAACAACTTCAGAGTATATGAATTATATAAAAGATACGAAACAGATAAACTCTAGACTCACCTAAGAATGGTAGTAAGTACATATGTCTACTACGGATACTAGTGGTTAGAGATAAATATATAAAAGTTACACATTCATGCAAGATTACATTTTAAAAAAATTGAAGTGATTATGGTTGGACAAATATATATTACATAATTACAAAGCATGATCTTCTCGCCATTGCTTGGGTTTTTATGGTGCTCATTCAGCCAGGCCTTCAGGGTGCTGTTGCACTCATGGGAGATGATCTAGGGCCTGGAATGATCTCCAAGCTGGTGATGGCCCGGGTGGTAGGCGAAGGTGGAGTGCTGGAGCCCGGAGCTGTTCTTGAACTCATGCTGGGTGCCAACTATGGAAAGGGGGGTAGCTTGGCGCTGTAGGGCATGAAGGCTCCATAGCCAGTGTAGGGGAGTTCATAAATGGAGGAAAGGTAGTCATTGATTCGGTGCTGTGGGAGAGAGTCTGAAGTAGTGGGAGCCGGGCAGTCTGCAGTGCGCCCTTGACAATGTCAATGCAGAGACTTGGACAGACCGAGCAGGTGGGGCGGGCAGGTGAAAGAATCAGAGGCAGGAGAGACAGACCTTATAAACTAGGCCAATCATAGATGAGCCACTGGGTCACCAAAGGGAACACTATTGACTCCTTCAGATGACATGCCGCAGTCTCCAAAATGGAAGAGGGCAGAGTCGGGCTCACCTCTTGATCCTCCATTCCTCCATCTTTTCCACTTACTCGCCATCTTGTTGATCCCAGCGCTCTGAATGGGGTTAGATGCCCTCCACGCCTGCCACCCCAGTTGCCTCAATGCTCCTTGGACCTCGAGATGGGTCTACAACAACCCGACCAGTTGAGGAGTGCAGCGGTGGAAACACCATGGCCGCCTCACTCACCTCATCACATGCTGCGCAATGTCACAGACAAGCAGGGGAGCAACTGGTGCAGTGTCAGAGACTCAGGCTCGGGCCGTCGTTCCCCAGGAGGAAAAGGGCTGAAATGATACAGCAGGGCGACTGGCTGCAGGCACCCAGCAGAGAAAACATTCTTGTCTTCTTGCCACAGTTCTGACCGCCTCCGAAACACGCCATGTCTCCGTCTACAGCTACCCCCAGCCGCGAATGAATGCAATTGCTTCCCTCCATTCCAGGTGATGGGGGTGTGGGGAGGTCTCCCTGGGGACCCACGCCAAACAAAGGTCCCCGGCCTGAAGGACTGGGCTATTCTAAGGCCCAGCGGTGCCAGGGGACAACACCTGAAACCTTCGTGGGTTACCTGTTCCGGCGTACAAATGACAGAGACACAGGACACTTCCTTCGGCGTCAAAGATCAAGGTTTATTTACTGCAGGGAACACAGAAGTCACAAGAAGTACAACGTGTGTAGGTTCTAGGAGACTGCTTCAAATTACATCTGTGGATCGCTCCTTTTATACAGTTTTTAGTCATTACACAACATGGTGAACAAAAGGTTACAATTCAGTTCCCACAGTAAACTTCGAAGGGTCGTTTTCATGTATTCAGGGGTCCGGAACATAATTACGGTAGCATCGTCGGTTCCCAACTGTAAAAGTACATCATCCCACCATTAGTACATTCCATTCCGGCTGTAAACGAATCAAGGAAGAGTCAGAAAACAGGTGCAAGGGAAGACAAAGATAGTCAACAGATTAAGAAGAGTGTAAGGGGGTGATATCGGAAACACGATTGCAGGATCAAAGGAGACATGCCTAATGTATGCACGGCTGAAACAATAGTCCGGCACGGCAAGATGAGCCTCAAGCGGGGCCATCTGCCTCTACAGTGCCATCCCCCTCGTCATAAAGACACCCTCAAAGGAACACGTGTCTTCCGCAAGAGTTTGGGAATCCCAGGGTCACGAAGCGGACAGTGTCCGTTCGCTGGCTACTTGAGGGCAAGAAACAAAATGGATGCGGTATCTAAAATGGAACCCGTGGGTTCAGATGAAGAAACCCACGAATAAGACAAACGGTTCAGATTAGCGTAGCGAAAACGCGTACACCCACTAAACTCGTCATTTGCGGTTCATAGATACCAAACTCGTCCATATTCAAACGAGTCGAAAACACCACTTATAATTGTCACGGAACCTCAGACGCTCCTTTTGCCCTCATGTAGGCAAGCACTAGTCGATATCAGAATCGATCTCGATATTCATCAGATCATCCAGATGCTGCTGCAACATTATTCTATCCATCAATGCTTCCTTGGTAACAGATGGCCGTCTTATACACGTCGTAGCACAGAGGCCACATAAGACAGGACCACACTGTACACAAAGACAACACGTGAACAGAAACGCTACAACAACCCCAATGATCATCAGAATCTTCCAACCCCACGTCGACATCAGGCCCCAAAACCATCCTAGTAGCGTCCAATCACCTACGTCCACGTGTATGGACTCGGAGATCTTATGCAACTTCGAGATGGCTTGATAGACAGTTGGAGCGTTATCAGGGATGAAAATGCAACAACTCGAATGGATCACCTTACATACACCACCTCTATCTGCAAGAACAACGTCTAAAACCATACAGTTTTGCAACGTCATAAGCCTGTCCGCCTGAAGCTCTGCTGTCAGATTACCAAGGGCACTTGCAGTTATATTAGCAGTCGATTCCACCACACGAGTCAATTGTCTTAGGTTCCTACTATTAATCATAGGTCCCCAAAACGGCAAGAAACCCTTAAAGAAGTCTCCTGCTTCTTGACCGGCAGTGTCTTCTTCGCTAATAACACCTCTCACAACTCTGGTCTTGTGATAGTCTGACCCGACTGTAAAGGTCGGTGGCAACAGATTCGCAATATAACAGGTGCCCGAAAAGTCGCGAGGCAACCATGTATATGCGAGGTCGTAACATACAAAGTATGTACCCTTGGCAGTCAAAAGAACAGGGGAAGAGGCCGTTGGTAAAACATACGTTTCAGTACAGGCACTCCTCCCAAGCTGAGCTCGCGGGCTTCGGCCAAGGCCTTTCAAACAGAAGTTACCAAGATGGGGTACGATCCAGATCGGAGACGAGCTTTTAAGCTGCCTATCACCCACTGACATACTATACTCAGCCTCACTCAGATCTCGGTATGCTCGCACCTCTTCCTCTGGAATAAGCAATGCGTCAAAAATATCTCTATCTAAGTCGGCAATCGCTCTTGCCAAAGGTTTGTGGTACGGGCCAGGACCATGATCTGCAGTGCGTGGCTCTCGATGGGGATAGGAATCTAGTGCGCTACGAAACATAGTTTGGAATGCTCGAGCTGACCCCTGGGAACTATAAGGAAGAACCAAGTACGGAATTCCCCTATCCATGGTATGTGGCATTAACCCACACACCCAACAGTTAGTAGTATTCATCACCAACTGATGCTGATGAAGAAGCTGAACAAAGGAGTTATTCATGAATTCCGCACGTCTAACCTGTTCGTGTTGAGGCAGAATGTGAAAGGAATGTGGAGAAATAGTGGGAACAGATTTTGGTATAGAAGAAGAAGTAGGTAAAGCAGAAGGCAACAACGATTGTATTCCATAATATACTCCACCCACCAATAGCATGGAAACAGTCAAGAACAGCAGGAACACCTGAAACAGAAAGCATTTAGTTCGTACGACCCTGTGTAGTACCGATCTTTGCGCTAGAGTCTTCTCCACCTCCGACAACTTTGAGAATTCCATCCTCTAAAAACCGTCCGCAACGTTCTTGACGCACTTCGTTCTGAGTAGCGATTATCAATCCCCAGGAGTTCCTAGGAATCGACAAAAGTACCGACCTAGTGTCAGGAACCTGCTAAACAGAAGGAAGTACCCGCACGGCCCTACGGCCAACCCGGATGTAAGGTTCTTTAATCAAAACATTCAATTATAATACAAAATCTCCTAGCTGTGGAAAAAAACACACACGTGGAAAAGAACTCAAGAAGTAATGGAGGCTACAATTAAAAAAAATGTTCAAGATGATAATGAGGGGGGGTAACGTGAATTTCAAAAAAGGGGAAAAAGGCAAAAAGTGCTTTATTAGTCTTTGTTGTGAGAACGAAGAAAATATCTACTTCTCCCAGGACGAGTCTGCTCTTCGAATAATTGTTCAGGTTGTGGAACAGAGTCCCGTTGGTCAGATGATAGTTCGAGTCTTGAGTTTTCCAATGACGGAGGTTCAACAAAGTTATCTGATTGCACTGAAGTGTCTCCTATAGGCTGAGCATCACTGAACGGCACAAATTTCACCGGAGTTTCTGTTTCTGTTGCAGCAATGCCTGTTCTCACCCACGAGTCTGCTGGTAAAGGTATTGGTACCTTCTTTGTGTGGGTGGCGTGCACCCAATTTTTGCGGCCCTCCAGATGAACTGCAGTTCTCGTGGCGAGAAGAACCTGGTAGGGTCCCACGAATCTCGGCTCCAAGTTCCGCTTCCGGCCAAAATTTCTGGTAACCACCCAGTCACCTGGTTGGAGCCGATGTCCAGGACCCTCTGTCTGTGCCGGCAGTACTTCAAAAACCTGTTGATGAATTAACCTCAGTTTAGCAGTCAGATCATGAAGATAATCAATTAACATTGGGTACTCAAGACTATCGAAGGACTTAGGCCTAGGAACCCCCCAAACATTCGCAGGACGGCCGAACACAATCTCATATGGGCTAAGCCCTACTCGAGAGTGTACAGTCGCCCTGGTTGACAAGAGAGCCAGAGGCAAGGCATCAGGCCATGGCAGACCAGTAGTAGCTTGAATCTTAGCAAGTTTTAGCTTCAGAGTGCCATTGTACCCTTCCACCAAACCCGCTGACTGGGGATGGTTGGCGCTGTGGAATTTTTGTCTAATTCCAAGGCCTTTACACACACTCTTCATCACACTCCCCACAAACTCACTTCCGTTATCTGACCATACAATCCGTGGCATTCCATACCGAGGAAAGTATTCCTTCAGTAGGACTTTCGCTGTGGACAAGGCAGTATTATCTTTCAGAGGATAGGCTTCGATCCATCTGGAGAATGCGCAAACCACAACTAAAACGTACTTCAGGTTATTACATCTCTCCATATGGATGAAGTCTAGTTGGATAACCTCAAAGGGACATGTAGGAGGAGCGAAATGGCCAGGTGGTGTAGGGGTGCCCTTGCCGGGATTGTACATCATACATATCATACAATTCTTAACCACTCTCTCAGCACATTTAGCAATACCATCATTCTTCCATACAGGGGACAGCAACTTACATATACCTTTCGCGCTAATATGTGACAAGCCGTGTGCCATAGTCACAACAGCTAGCACATATGCATCCGGCAACATCCACTTCTGGCTTTCCGACAAATCAATCCAACATCCGTGCGCATCCAACTTTCCTGTGCTCTCTTTCCACTTAGTCTTTTCAGTTTCGGTGGCCTGATTCTGAATCGCTTTCACACTCTCAACAGTGTCCTCACACATACCAGTCTCTGCAGGCCACCTTACTGAACTCGTCACGTACATTCGGGTTGCAAGGTTTCTAGCTGTTTCTCTAGCAATCTCATCCGCAAACACGTTACCACGACCAACATCATCTGTCACCTTACGGTGCGCACTACATTTAATAATCGCCACCTGCTTGGGCAATGTAAGTGCATCCAAAAGATCATTCACGAGCTGTCCGTGTTGGATCTTCGTGCCATGCGATGTCATAAAACCTCTCTCTCGCAACAATCGACCAAAGCTATGTGCAACGCCAAAAGCATATTGACTATCAGTAAATACATTCACTCGCTTTCCCTTTGACAAAACACACGCTCTCGTCAACGCCATCAACTCTGCTGCCTGCGCGGAATTCTGTTTCAATCTCGCAGTTTCCACAACCGTATTCAACGTTATCACAGCATACGCAGTCGTCACATCACCATTCGTCAACTTAAAACACGAACCATCAACATACAAGGTACCATCGGGATCTGCCAATGGAGTGTTTTTTAGGTCAACACGACCCTTCGTTTCTTCCTCAGTTCGCAAATAGCAATCATGCGGTGATACATCATCTGATTCCATATTAGTCGGCAACAACGTCGCCGGGTTTAGGACATTGCAGCGCTTTATTTGAATATGACTTGCCAAAAGCGTCAACTCGTAACCGGACAATCTTGCACTCGTCAAGTGTTGAGTCTTTGTACGATTCAAAAGAGTGTCAACTGCATGCGGAACCATCACCGTAAGCATATTATCCATGACCAACCCTGCAGATTGTCGAATGGACACCGCAGCAGCCGCTGTCGCTCTTAGACAACTCGGCAATGCTCTAGCTACCGGGTCTAAGGTCGAGGAAAAATATGCACATGGACGCTGTTTACCGCCAAAATGCTGCGTCAAAACACTCAACGCACAACCCTCTCTCTCGTGAACGTATAGTGTAAACGGCTTACTGTAGTCAGGAGTACCTAACACAGGAGCCAAACACAACGCATCACGCAATTCCGAAAAACTTTTCTGACACTCTTCAGTCCATGGCAAAGGAGTCGGAACATCCTTGCACGTGAGGGCTACCAATGGCTTCGCTAGCAATGAAAAATTTGGAATCCATTGCCTGCAGTATGACGTGATACCTAAAAAGGCACGCACATCTCTCTGAGTTGTTGGCACAGTCATTCGAGCGATCGCTGCAATTCTCTCTGGGGTCAAACTTCTTCCCTCCTTTGACAATAAGTGACCTAGATAGGTTACTTCTTGACAACAATATTGCAGTTTAGAAGGTGACACCTTATGATGTAAGTCGCAGAGATGCTGCAACAGCGATACCGTAGCAGTTTTGCAGATCTCTTTTGTATCAGCAGCCACCAGCAAGTCATCAACATACTGGATCAAAGCCGCACCAGCCGGTAACACAAACGCATCAAGTTGACTCTTCAGGGCTTGGCTGTATATCGATGGACTCTCACAGTAGCCCTGAGGAGCGCGTTTAAACCTAAAGCTGCGACCACCTAATGAGAAGCCGAATAGATCTCTGCTTTCCTCAGCAATCAGAATGCTAAAGAAAGCATTCTTCAGATCGATCACTGAGAACCAAGAAGCAGACGCTGGAATCAGAGTCAGTAAAGCTGTAATATCAGGCACCACAGGAAATTGTGGAATCGCAATTTTGTTCACCTCCCGTAAATCGATAACAAAACGGTAAACAGGAGGCTTGGATGAATCAGTACGTTTCAAGATAGGTAACACAGGACTATTACACACGTTTCCCCGAGTTTCTTCGATAACATCTTTCTCGATCAAATCATAAATGATCGCTAACAACGCTCATTCTCCATCAAGAGAGATACGATATTGGGGAATACGTGGCAATCGCACATTCGATTTCAGCTGAACAACATAGGGAGAGATGTCAAGCAGGCCCAGGTCATTGGGACCTGTTGCCCACAAAGATGCAGGAAGAGAACTCAATTCCGGTGGGAGTTTATGAGTTGACAAATACATAGGAGAGATCACTCTCTGACCCAAAGTAAGCTCTACTCCCGCAGGAGAACAGTACAAAGTCGCATATAACCGTTTCAGCAAATCCAGGCCCAAAAGATTTTCACCACAACCAGTAGTCAAAATCAAAGGAGCTTTCAGCTCACAAGGCCCAATTGTGAGGGGCAAAGGACTAGAAACTGGATTGCTAACGGGGGCGCCAGAGAATCCAACGGAAACATTCGTTAAGCCAGACAAAGGTGCGCCAGGGAGTTTCGAATGCATGATGGAACTTTTTGCTGCACCAGTGTCCAACAGAAAAGGCTCAACTACGCCCGATGTGGCAACTGCGACGTAAGGCCGTCTCTGATCAACCGGAACTGATACTACTCCCTCTCTTTGTCTATGGCTGTCCTAGTAATTACCGTCGTCAATATCATGTTCGATGTAATAATCATCCACATGATACTGTGCAGATCTACCTGACGATGAACCACGCTGATCAAAGCAATTATTGGAATCAGACGAATAATTAGAACGCTCATTTTGATTCCGAGGAACACCACGACCTCTACCACGTGAAGCCTGTTGGGGACCACTACGACCTCCTCTAGCTGAACCACCACTATTTCTGTCCCGTAAAACCGGACAATCAAACTTTAAATGGCCCTCACCTCTACAGTATGCACATTGATTATACCCGAGCATAGATCTCTGCGTGGAAGAGTCATTACGCGACTGTGACCTAACAGATTGTGATTGCGGTCTATTCCGCTGCTGAGAATCATTTTGATTTGAGCGCGGAGGATACGCTTGCTGTAACAGAACTTTTGTTTTGAGATCTTTCGTTTTCTTGTCTGCACGATCATTTTCCTACTTCTCCCTATTTTCGTAATATTGAGCCGTGGCTAATATTTGAGCAGAGGTAGAAACAGCCCACGAACTCTCAGAATTTTTCAATTTGTTGCTAAGGTCAGGCAACAGATTCAATACAAATTTATCTACAAACAACCTCTGACCTCCCTCTGTGCTCATATCCTGACCACTATGATCGATGAATGCCTCCTCAAATCTCGTAAAGAAATCGGAGACACTCTCGTCCTTCTTTTGCTTGCACGCAGACAGTTTATCCCAATTAACTTTCATTGCTGGCATAAGTGTCTTCATAAGGGTAATGATTCTTTGAGGCAGAGCCGTGATTAACTGCTCAGGCTTAGCCCCACCAACCTGTAATGCATCGGCCGCTACAAGCGCAGCCCAATCACCACCTAACTCAGCTGCGTGATTCTCGTGACGTATTTTCGCCCAAACCGGTTGAGGTACTACGTTTCCGAACAACATGTCGATGTCGGCAAGATTCATGATAGTAGCATCTACTAATTGGGACAACTCTTTATAGTATCCTGCTGGATTTTTGCGAGGGTCAGGTAAAGATTGTTTAACCTGCAAGACTTCCGATCGCTTCCATGGGAGGTGTATCCAAACTCTCCGGAAGTGTGGCGGAATAATAGGAACGGCATTAGCATCACCTGGCATCCACACTGGGGGAACTTCTCGCATGGGATACTGACCAGGCGTTGCCATCCACTCCTCAGATTCATCTTTAAAAAATGCTCTAGGTATTACAGTGGGACGAAAGGATAGAAGATGTTCTATAGCACGTCAAACATTGCTACCCACAATCATACCACTCGAAAACTGAAGCTGTAGTTCAGTTACATCGATCGGCACTTCGTTTACTTCATCATTGGATATCGCTTCACGTAAAAATTTGCACATTTTATCAAACACAAATCTCTGCGTGGGCTCATTAAATTGAGAGAAAGTCTCAAAAATAATGCGCGGAGTGTTTTTAACGGGATACCTAATCCAATTACGCGCCATTCTAATTAACGTATCACGTTCCCTACCGCCAGGAAGTTGACTTCGTCGTTGAGGAACATCAGAAACATCGGACCCAAGAATCGGTCCAAAAGGAGAGTAAAGATTAGCGACAGCGTTAGGAACGCGTCTTCGAACAGACGGGGAAGAGGAGAAAAGTACAGGGGCAACAACATGAGGACTAAACACAGGAGCAGGATCAGTAGGGGTAGCTACAAGGGCAGAGGTAGCGGGAACAGCAGACTGAGAAGGTATAGGCAGTGGAGCAGTAGGAACAGGAGCAGGTAAAGGAATAGGGACAAAAGGATTCACAAGAATAGAACCAACGGCAGGCTGACCAGCAGCTGCCGGAACAACAGGTTGAGGAACAGGGGGAACTACAGGAGCTGTAGTATCCTGTGCGTATGGAGGTGGCGACTTCAATAGGTAGGACAACAAGGGGTCCTCCACTGCTTCCTCTCCCTTCTTATCAGTACTCGACGGTAAAACGGGATAACACTTATCCACCGCCATACGTTGCAATCTATCAAAAACTTCCTTTTCCTTCTCTTCTTTGTCTCGCTGAAACTGCTCTGCATTTCTCATCGTCGTAACAATACCTTCCCTCTTATTTCGTTTAAGCTGTTTGATTTCTTTCTGCTTGGCCTCTTTACGCCATAACCGAAAGGAATCAAACATGGCCGGCCTAGATTTCTTTTTGAACAATTTTGCTTCTAGATTATCCAAAATTGCTGTTTCGAAACTACCAAGAGGTGGCCAACTAAGGACACCGTCCTCTTTTGTATAGCGAACCCAGCAATCATTATATGCAATAGGGCCCACTCCATGTCGACTATGTAACTCATAGACCGGAGTTCCAACTGGAGGTATCGGACATGAGTCCTCCAATCGGGAATCCACACCACAACCTTTAAAGCAACGAAACAAAGTACTACGGCCAGGCATCATGCACACTAACCGAGTTTCACAAACTTCAAGGGTTATCAAACTATGATGTCTTTGCAAAAAAAATGCAAAACCCTCGGTTTTTGGCGATTGCAAACGTCAAATAAAACAACTAAGAACCAGATACTAAGAACCACAAATGCAATGGAACCATGCAAACAACCAAGCACCAACAACAACTAAGGACTCTGGGAGCGACCCACAAATACTTAACTGAAAGAACAATGGCGTCACCAGGAAGGCCTGTCAATCATCTCGCTGTACAAAGGTCTACGCCAGGCGCCAAAACAGGTCGACAGTCAGGGCATCAGTCCGTCGCAGCCGTCAGGAGGCGGGGGATCTTCGCGGGAAAAGTCTTCGGGCCACTTATTTCGACAACAGGATCGATGAAGCGGGGTGCACCTTCCCTCGGAGATTTCACACGAAGTTCCTCACGATCATTGGGCTTTGGACCGGTACCGCTGATGTCGCCCCACGTTGGGCGCCAACTGAAGGACTGGGCTATTCTAAGGCCCAGCGGTGCCAGGGGACAACACCTGAAACCTTCGTGGGTTACCTGTTCCGGCGTACAAATGACAGAGACACGGGACACTTCCTTCGGCGTCAAAGATCAAGGTTTATTTACTGCAGGGAACACAGAAGTCACAAGAAGTACAACGTGTGTAGGTTCTAGGAGACTGCTTCAAATTGCATCTGTGGATCGCTCCTTTTATACAGTTTTTAGTCATTACACAACATGGTGAACAAAAGGTTACAATTCAGTTCCCACAGTAAACTTCGAAGGGTCGCTTTCATGTATTCAGGGGTCCGGAACATAATTACGGTAGCATCGTCGGTTCCCAACTGTAAAAGTACATCATCCCACCATTAGTACATTCCATTCCGGCTGTAAACGAATCAAGGAAGAGTCAGAAAACAGGTGCAAGGGAAGACAAAGATAGTCAACAGATTAAGAAGAGTGTAAGGGGGTGATATCGGAAACACGATTGCAGGATCAAAGGAGACATGCCTAATGTATGCACGGCTGAAACAATAGTCCGGCACGGCAAGATGAGCCTCAAGCGGGGCCATCTGCCTCTACAGTGCCATCCCCCTCGTCATAAAGACACCCTCAAAGGAACACGTGTCTTCCGCAAGAGTTTGGGAATCCCAGGGTCACGAAGCGGACAGTGTCCGTTCGCTGGCTACTTGAGGGCAAGAAACAAAATGGATGCGGTATCTAAAATGGAACCCGTGGGTTCAGATGAAGAAACCCACGAATAAGACAAACGGTTCAGATTAGCGTAGCGAAAACGCGTACACCCACTAAACTCGTCATTTGCGGTTCATAGATACCAAACTCGTCCATATTCAAACGAGTCGAAAACACCACTTATAATTGTCACGGAACCTCAGGCCTGGGAGCTCCCACAGGGAGCTCCTTACCCGTCAGCCATCTTGATGTGACCCTGATTATACTGAAAGGAGATGTTGTCCATCCTACTAGTGCAAGGTTTGTTTAGTATGATAATTGTTGATCAATACTAGGTTTAGCAAATGTTACCAGATTAGTTAATCCAGTAATCTGAAAGTCACTGATATCTTGAAGCTAATTCAATCTGTGCCTTTCAGAATTGGTAGTCCATCCATTTGGGTAAAGACAGTTAGATGATGCAGTAGAGCAACTACTGAAGGGGAAATGGCCTTTACCAGTCAGTCTATATTCTATACCACAGAGTGCCTTTAATAAGCATCCTATACCACATATGCCTTTACCACACAGATGCCTTTACTACGAATGTCTTTACCACAGAGATGTTTTTACCACACATGCTTTCACTGCGCAATATAAACATGTATGTTGAGAAATTCAGATGTTGGGTGACTAGAGTGTGAGCCATGGTTAAGCAACAGCCACAATCCTTTGCAAGGTAAACCATAAAAAGTCACTAAATTAACCTTTGCTTAACCCTGGGTAGCTTGACACAAAAAGCAGTCAGGCTTACCTTAAAGGCAATGTGAAAAATATTTATGCAGCACACAAACAGCAATAAAGTGAAAACGCAAGACAAGAAAAATTCCAACCCAACTTAGAAAAATAGAGTAAATTCTTATACATTTTTTGACACCAAAATGACAAAAATCCAATAAGTAGAACAGGATATATGGATTGCTTAAGTCTTTAGTAGAATCTAGCACCCAGTTCAGATACAAAAAGAGAATTGGGCGTGGTCAGCGCTAACCTTCAGTCCTAGAGGAATTTCTGAGAAAAATGTTCTAAGACGGTAAAGTTCAGCAGGCAAAGCAGCAGAAGGTGTCCCAAGGAAGGATTGTTGTTGTTGGATCGAAGCTGCAATGAAGATTTCTACGTTCGAACTTAGTCTCTGAAAATGAAGTTGAAAATCTCCAGCGGGAAAAGAAAGAGGGCTGTAGCTGAAGACAGTTCCACACGGCCAGATACCCCTTTGATAAAGGACTACTGAAAAGGATGTGCTGCTTCAGAGGTAAACAAAGCGGGAAAAGATGCAAAGTCCATCCGACCGGGAAAGAACCTCTGGCAGATAGGCGAGCAAGTTGGTTCCGGTCTCCTCCTGGTTCTCAGATCAGTTTTTTGCAAAACATTTTCTAAGTCCTCAGTTTTGGGGTTTGGCGATCTTGGCACCTTTAACATCACAATTAAGGGCTGATACTGGTGGGAAACCTTTTGGGGTCCAGGACTGACTCAGGCTAAGTTGAACTGTGGGTTTAAGATGGTGGAAGCCTTTTGTATCCCTGTGGCTCTGAACAGGAGGCCAGCAAACTAGTCTTAGGAGTCATTCTGGGTGTCCCAAGTTCAGGTGAAGATGCAGGCCTCTGTGGTTTCAAGGCAGACTCCAGGCAGAAAAGCAGTCCTTGCAGATACAGCAAAGCAGTCTTGAGCATGCACAGCAGGTCCCAGCAGCAGACAGTCCTCTGAGATTCCTTTCGCAGATCCAGGAATGAACTAAACAGTGGGCCCGATGGTCCTATTTTATACCCTGTTGCTCTTCTTCTGGAAGGTGAGAGAAGCTTCTAGAAAGGCTCTGAGAAGTGCATGGAATTTCCTGTCTTCCCTGCACTTGCTCCAATCTGGATGCAGTGACAATGGGTAGGTGTTAGGCCCTTTGTGTTGTATGAAGACCCTATTCAGTTGCAAGTGCGGCTGTGCTCAGCTCCGACCTCGTCCTGCCAGCAGATGGCCCATTAAGGCACACATAATCCCTCTATTGTGTGACTGTCTGGGAGAAAATCACAAAGTCTAACATTCAGCTACACCAAGTCATGTGACGTAAGACAGGCTGCAGGCACAAAGGGCTATGGTCAGGAAGTTGACAACTTTCTAAAAGTGGCATTTTCAAAACTGTCATGAAAAATCCAACTTTACATCAAAGAGGATTTATCATTACAATTCCATAGATATCAAACATGACATATCTACCTGCTCCCAATTGGAAATTAAAGTGTATTAAATTAAGTAATAAGGAATCACCAATATTATCCTATGGGAGGGGTAGGCCTTAAAGTAGTGAAAAGCAAATTTAGGAGTTTAAAAATTAAAAGTACATGCTCAAACTTTTAATTGCATAGCAGCCTGCCACATTGGCTACCTAGGACTGACCTTAGGGGGTGAAAAGCTTGGCAAGAAAGTTTAATTACCAAGTCGACATGGCAGTTTACAGACCGTGACCAAGGCGTTTGAAATGACACAACGCGTCAGGCTGTTTTTGTGCATGGTGATTGTACTGAAATACATTTTTCAAACCCAAGCCTGACTGTGGATTAATTACACCAGAGTGCAGGTCCACAACATGTTGGGAGAGTACAGTATGTATATGTAGTTTTATATATATATATATATATATATATATATATATATATATATATATATATATATATATATATATATATATATATATATATATATATATATATATATATATATATCCTACTGGCGGTCACCAGAAGGTAGTTATAGTTAGGACCTAGTTTCCATAGGAAAAGTATTTTTTGATTTGCCAATAACTTTGGCGCCGTTTGACGAATCTTTGTAAAATTTTCAAAATGAATGGGGCTGTCACCTAGCTCCTGTCTTGACATTTTTGGAGTGTTTCGTCAAGTGGAGGTGTGAAAAAGGGGGGATCCTAAAATGCTTTTTCTCTATGTTAATTTTCATAGGAAATTTTAGAAACGGCTACAGCTCGAACTGCTGAATAGAATTACACTAAATTTGGCAAAAAGGTAGCTCTTGGTCCAGAAAGCACTCTTTTTGTTAAATGGTATACATCCGTCCAGTAGTTCCTCAGAAATTAAAAGATCTCTCAGATATACTGTGGCCATGGAGGATCAGCTAATCCTTCCGTTCTCGTGCCTGAGATCTGATTGGCTGCCAACACTTCAAATCAGGAAGTGTTGGCAGCCATCTTGTGACTTAGTTGAACTGAGTCACAAGAATAAACATGAAAAAATAGGAAAAGGGGGCAGGGTAGAAACACCCTGACCCCCTAGGCCTGTTCTGGAGGCGCCACAGTGACCCCTAGGTAAAAAAAAAGCATTTGTTTTCTTTTTTTGTGGGATTCAGGGTGGATCCACAAATCCAGCTGGAAAGAAAACAAAGCGCGGTCTCCTGCGCTTTGTTTTCTTTAGGCCCCCTGGTGGGCCAGGTCCCGGGGGCTATTAAAAATAGTAATGTGGGAGCCCAAACAGGCTCCTGCAGCACCGGTAACCACCACCACCTCCCGGAGCAAATTTTCGAAAATGTGGGGGCACTTGCCCCCCCCCCGCAGCCCTGGGGACTGCCACCTTCCCAGGCCTATATTTATTAGAGAGCGTGGACCTTCCCTCGGAGATTTCACACGAAGTTCCTCACGATCATTGGGCTTTGGACCGGTACCGCTGATGTCGCCCCACGTTGGGCGCCAACTGAAGGACTGGGCTATTCTAAGGCCCAGCGGTGCCAGGGGACAACACCTGAAACCTTCGTGGGTTACCTGTTCCGGCGTACAAATGACAGAGACACGGGACACTTCCTTCGGCGTTAAAGATGAAGGTTTATTTACTGCAGGGAACACAGAAGTCACAAGAAGTACAACGTGTGTAGGTTCTAGGAGACTGCTTCAAATTGCATCTGTGGATCGCTCCTTTTATACAGTTTTTAGTCATTACACAACATGGTGAACAAAAGGTTACAATTCAGTTCCCACAGTAAACTTCGAAGGGTCGCTTTCATGTATTCAGGGGTCCGGAACATAATTACGGTAGCATCGTCGGTTCCCAACTGTAAAAGTACATCATCCCACCATTAGTACATTCCATTCCGGCTGTAAACGAATCAAGGAAGAGTCAGAAAACAGGTGCAAGGGAAGACAAAGATAGTCAACAGATTAAGAAGAGTGTAAGGGGGTGATATCGGAAACACGATTGCAGGATCAAAGGAGACATGCCTAATGTATGCACGGCTGAAACAATAGTCCGGCACGGCAAGATGAGCCTCAAGCGGGGCCATCTGCCTCTACAGTGCCATCCCCCTCGTCATAAAGACACCCTCAAAGGAACACGTGTCTTCCGCAAGAGTTTGGGAATCCCAGGGTCACGAAGCGGACAGTGTCCGTTCGCTGGCTACTTGAGGGCAAGAAACAAAATGGATGCGGTATCTAAAATGGAACCCGTGGGTTCAGATGAAGAAACCCACGAATAAGACAAACGGTTCAGATTAGCGTAGCGAAAACGCGTACACCCACTAAACTCGTCATTTGCGGTTCATAGATACCAAACTCGTCCATATTCAAACGAGTCGAAAACACCACTTATAATTGTCACGGAACCTCAGGCCTGGGAGCTCCCACAGGGAGCTCCTTACCCGTCAGCCATCTTGATGTGACCCTGATTATACTGAAAGGAGATGTTGTCTATCCTACTAGTGCAAGGTTTGTTTAGTATGATAATTGTTGATCAATACTAGGTTTAGCAAATGTTACCAGATTAGTTAATCCAGTAATCTGAAAGTCACTGATATCTTGAAGCTAATTCAATCTGTGCCTTTCAGAATTGGTAGTCCATCCATTTGGGTAAAGACAGTTAGATGATGCAGTAGAGCAACTACTGAAGGGGAAATGGCCTTTACCAGTCAGTCTATATTCTATACCACAGAGTGCCTTTAATAAGCATCCTATACCACATATGCCTTTACCACACAGATGCCTTTACTACGAATGTCTTTACCACAGAGATGTTTTTACCACACATGCTTTCACTGCGCAATATAAACATGTATGTTGAGAAATTCAGATGTTGGGTGACTAGAGTGTGAGCCATGGTTAAGCAACAGCCACAATCCTTTGCAAGGTAAACCATAAAAAGTCACTAAATTAACCTTTGCTTAACCCTGGGTAGCTTGACACAAAAAGCAGTCAGGCTTACCTTAAAGGCAATGTGAAAAATATTTATGCAGCACACAAACAGCAATAAAGTGAAAACGCAAGACAAGAAAAATTCCAACCCAACTTAGAAAAATAGAGTAAATTCTTATACATTTTTTGACACCAAAATGACAAAAATCCAATAAGTAGAACAGGATATATGGATTGCTTAAGTCTTTAGTAGAATCTAGCACCCAGTTCAGATACAAAAAGAGAATTGGGCGTGGTCAGCGCTAACCTTCAGTCCTAGAGGAATTTCTGAGAAAAATGTTCTAAGACGGTAAAGTTCAGCAGGCAAAGCAGCAGAAGGTGTCCCAAGGAAGGATTGTTGTTGTTGGATCGAAGCTGCAATGAAGATTTCTACGTTCGAACTTAGTCTCTGAAAATGAAGTTGAAAATCTCCAGCGGGAAAAGAAAGAGGGCTGTAGCTGAAGACAGTTCCACACGGCCAGATACCCCTTTGATAAAGGACTACTGAAAAGGATGTGCTGCTTCAGAGGTAAACAAAGCGGGAAAAGATGCAAAGTCCATCCGACCGGGAAAGAACCTCTGGCAGATAGGCGAGCAAGTTGGTTCCGGTCTCCTCCTGGTTCTCAGATCAGTTTTTTGCAAAACATTTTCTAAGTCCTCAGTTTTGGGGTTTGGCGATCTTGGCACCTTTAACATCACAATTAAGGGCTGATACTGGTGGGAAACCTTTTGGGGTCCAGGACTGACTCAGGCTAAGTTGAACTGTGGGTTTAAGATGGTGGAAGCCTTTTGTATCCCTGTGGCTCTGAACAGGAGGCCAGCAAACTAGTCTTAGGAGTCATTCTGGGTGTCCCAAGTTCAGGTGAAGATGCAGGCCTCTGTGGTTTCAAGCCAGACTCCAGGCAGAAAAGCAGTCCTTGCAGATACAGCAAAGCAGTCTTGAGCATGCACAGCAGGTCCCAGCAGCAGACAGTCCTCTGAGATTCCTTTCGCAGATCCAGGAATGAACTAAACAGTGGGCCCGATGGTCCTATTTTATACCCTGTTGCTCTTCTTCTGGAAGGTGAGAGAAGCTTCTAGAAAGGCTCTGAGAAGTGCATGGAATTTCCTGTCTTCCCTGCACTTGCTCCAATCTGGATGCAGTGACAATGGGTAGGTGTTAGGCCCTTTGTGTTGTATGAAGACCCTATTCAGTTGCAAGTGCGGCTGTGCTCAGCTCCGACCTCGTCCTGCCAGCAGATGGCCCATTAAGGCACACATAATCCCTCTATTGTGCGACTGTCTGGGAGAAAATCACAAAGTCTAACATTCAGCTACACCAAGTCATGTGACGTAAGACAGGCTGCAGGCACAAAGGGCTATGGTCAGGAAGTTGACAACTTTCTAAAAGTGGCATTTTCAAAACTGTCATGAAAAATCCAACTTTACATCAAAGAGGATTTATTATTACAATTCCATAGATATCAAACATGACATATCTACCTGCTCCCAATTGGAAATTAAAGTGTATTAAATTAAGTAATAAGGAATCACCAATATTATCCTATGGGAGGGGTAGGCCTTAAAGTAGTGAAAAGCAAATTTAGGAGTTTAAAAATTAAAAGTACATGCTCAAACTTTTAATTGCATAGCAGCCTGCCACATTGGCTACCTAGGACTGACCTTAGGGGGTGAAAAGCTTGGCAAGAAAGTTTAATTACCAAGTCGACATGGCAGTTTACAGACCGTGACCAAGGCGTTTGAAATGACACAACGCGTCAGGCTGTTTTTGTGCATGGTGATTGTACTGAAATACATTTTTCAAACCCAAGCCTGACTGTGGATTAATTACACCAGAGTGCAGGTCCACAACATGTTGGGAGAGTACAGTATGTATATGTAGTTTATATATATATATATATATATATATATATATATATATATATATATATATATATATATATATATATATATATATATATATATATCCTACTGGCGGTCACCAGAAGGTAGTTATAGTTAGGACCTAGTTTCCATAGGAAAAGTATTTTTTGATTTGCCAATAACTTTGGCGCCGTTTGACGAATCTTTGTAAAATTTTCAAAATGAATGGGGCTGTCACCTAGCTCCTGTCTTGACATTTTTGGAGTGTTTCGTCAAGTGGAGGTGTGAAAAAGGGGGGATCCTAAAATGCTTTTTCTCTATGTTAATTTTCATAGGAAATTTTAGAAACGGCTACAGCTCGAACTGCTGAATAGAATTACACTAAATTTGGCAAAAAGGTAGCTCTTGGTCCAGAAAGCACTCTTTTTGTTAAATGGTATACATCCGTCCAGTAGTTCCTCAGAAATTAAAAGATCTCTCAGATATACTGTGGCCATGGAGGATCAGCTAATCCTTCCGTTCTCGTGCCTGAGATCTGATTGGCTGCCAACACTTCAAATCAGGAAGTGTTGGCAGCCATCTTGTGACTCAGTTGAACTGAGTCACAAGAATAAACATGAAAAAATAGGAAAAGGGGGCAGGGTAGAAACACCCTGACCCCCTAGGCCTGTTCTGGAGGCGCCACAGTGACCCCTAGGTAAAAAAAAGCATTTGTTTTCTTTTTTTGTGGGATTCAGGGTGGATCCACAAATCCAGCTGGAAAGAAAACAAAGCGCGGTCTCCTGCGCTTTGTTTTCTTTAGGCCCCCTGGTGGGCCAGGTCCCGGGGGCTATTAAAAATAGTAATGTGGGAGCCCAAACAGGCTCCTGCAGCCCCGGTAACCACCACCACCTCCCGGAGCAAATTTTCGAAAATGTGGGGGCACTTGCCCCCCCCCGCAGCCCTGGGGACTGCCACCTTCCCAGGCCTATATTTATTAGAGAGCGTGGGGGGGCTCAACCCCCCCATGCAGCCCCAGGGACCGCAACCTCCCTGGAGCTATATTTAATTAGAGAGCGTGACGGGGCTTAGACCCCCCCATGGTGCCCCGGGTACCGCCACCTTCCCTAGGCTAGTTTTTTAAAATGCGGGGGGCATGTGGCCCCCACGCTTTCCCGGGACCACTACTTCCCCAGAGCCATTTAAAGATGGGAGGGGGTTGCTCGCCCCCCCTTCTGGAGCCGTAAATGACCATACAGACCACCCCCCCCCAGAGCTGGCTCCAGCAATGTCCTGCAGTGCCCACCCCATGGACGTTGCAGTTTGCTAATGGATGGTGGTAGCACTGCTCCCCCAATTCCATAGCAAACATGTGTGCTTGCTTTGAACAAGGGAGAGCACTTTGCTCTCGCTTGCTCAAAGCGGATGTATGACGTTACAACGCATACTTTTACCACGCATACCATTACAACGCGGTATTTACAACGCATACCGTTACAACGCATAGCGCTTAGAGGTGCTGGATAGTGGTAAGTATCATTTTATATTCCAACTCCAGTCCCCGTGGACACTAGGGAAGGTGTTGGATATAAAATTATACTTATTCCCTATCCTAGAGCGCCCCCCAGCGCAATGCGTTGTAATGGTATGCGTGGTAATGCCTGCGTTGTAATGGTAGTGCGTGGTAAAAACTTCGTTGTAACAGTTGTATACCGCTCAAAGCAGGCATACTTTGCTTTTTACCCACAGGGAGCTGCATCTTAGCAGCTCCCTGAGTGTAGAAAGCAATGCCGGCTCCTGCCTCCTGCAGGAGCCAGCCAGGACCGCAGGGGTCTTCAGGCACCCCCGCGGTCCTGAAGGAGATGAGGTCCCTGGGGCAAAAAATGCCTAGTGAAGGGGGCCCCCTTCCCTAAAAGAATATATAAAAGAAAGAAATGGTCTGGCCTCTGGTTAATGATGACATCATCCATATCATTTCTGACATACCCACTCACACCCCTATAGAATCTTTTAAACACCCACTGGCACTCCCGCACAACTGTTGACAAATCCATACTAGTACATGCACAGGAACTCGCTAATTCATAGATCTACACAAACATATCCACTTGCTCTCCCACACTGCCATTCATACACCCACTTAGTCACTAATACAGCCATGGACATATCCACTCATATACCAATACAGGCACTCACACACTGTGTGATTCACCCATAGAACTACTCACACACCTACACACTCACCCATACAGTCAATCATATAGGTACATACTAACTCAAACAGTTACATACACATCCACTTACTTGCTCATACAATTAGTAACACAATCTCATTCACATATACAGACAGCATATCCTCATCCACATAGCCACTCTCACATTCACTTACTCATGCATACAGTCACTAATATACCCAGTCACTCACCTATACTGCCTTTCATATACACAGTTACTGACACAAGCACTCAATCAACACAGACATGCAGACACTCACCCACCCATACAGCTTCTCACACACACACTCACTACCCCATACAGTCACTGTCTCACTCATCCATAAAGGCAGTCACGCACCTCAGTCACACACACAGACACCCTGACTACCATAGAGATAGTCAACCAACCAATCACCCATATAGCCATTCACACACCCACTAACACAATCATACACCCACTTAGACTTCAACTGACAGACAAATATATTCACACAACCAGTCACTCATTCATACATTTACTCAGACACCTAATCACTCACTTATACAGTCAGCCACGCACCCACTCAGTCATCCAAATAGTCACTCGTACACCCACTGATTCACCAATACAACTAGGTATATATATATTTAACACTCCAAAAAGTTTTTCAAAGACACAATCACAGAATTTTGACATCACTGATGTCATCAGTGATGTCATTTGAGATGTCATTATTGATGTCAAAGACCATGTCATGAGTAATGTAATATGTGAGGTCATAAGCAGTGCAGTGTGGGGGTGCATGTCATAGTTAACTCAGCTAA
Organism: Lissotriton vulgaris; assembly: GCF_964263255.1. Lineage (NCBI taxonomy): Eukaryota > Metazoa > Chordata > Amphibia > Caudata > Salamandridae > Lissotriton > Lissotriton vulgaris. The sequence continues at coordinate 1,078,755,100 of NC_141694.1, read as the reverse complement.
CTATAATGGCTGAATTTCTCTGTTTGAGTAAAATGTCGCCCTAACTACATCATTCCTGTAACCATTGTTTTTTTCTGTAAAAAATAAATATATATACATATGGCATGGCGGGAACATTGCTTCCACCCTGCCTTAGCAAACGGCAGTGTCCTGAGGGTGGGCACCCCGGGACACTGCAGGAGCTGGCACTTGGGTTTGGTGGTCACCAGGGCCATCAAGGGCTCCAGGAGGGGGACCGCATGGTCCCCTCCCAACTGTTTAAAGCCCCAGGGTGATGGTGGTCCCAGGGGCAGTGTGGGGTGGCTCTAGCTCCCCCACACTGTGGTTGAAGAAGTCGCCCCGAAGAGGTGGTGGTCCCCGGAGCTGCAGGGGGCCATGTGCCCCCGCATATAATTAACTAAGCCCCGGGAGGTGGTGGTACCTGGGGCTATAGGGGCCCACGTGGACCCCCGCTAATTAATTGCACATTGCCCCCAGGACCTGGCCCACCCGGGGGATTATAGAAAACAAAGCGCGGGAGCCTGCGCTTTTTTTTTTGCCCAATTTTCACACAGCGCAAATTCAGCTGTTTGTCTTTTTAAAAAAATGCTTTTTTTGGCCCTGGGGGTCCTTGTGTAACCCCTGAGCAGGCCTAGGGCGTCAGGTTGTTTGTACCCTGCTCCCTTTTTTTTGTTTTTTTATCATTTTTTAAACTGTTTTCTTGTGACTCGGGTACCAAGTCACAAGATGGCTGCCAACACATTCTGGTTTGGAGTGTTGGCAGCCAATCAGAATTAACCTTGTGCTTGGGAAGCTTCACGGTGCTCAGATATCGGTATTATTTTTTAAAAAAATTTCTCAGCAACTATTAATTGGATTTACACCATTTAAAAAGAAGCACGCTGTCTGAACCAAGACCTACCTTTTTGCCAAATTTGATGTAATGCCGTTCAGCAGTTCAGGCTATAGGGTTGACTAACGTTTCCTTTGGAAATTAACATTGGGAAAATGAGTTTTTGGACCCCCCCTTTTTCCTCGGCCCCTGCTTCACGAATCAATCCAAAACTTTCAAGACAGGAGCTGACCTGAGCTGGTCATTAGTTTGGAAAATTTTGCGAAGATTCCTAGAAAAGCGTTTTTTGTCTTGTCTATATACATGGTGCCAGTTGATGACTCTTCACGAACCTTTCCCCAAAAATTTGACACTCACTTTAGCTTGTATCTGGAAAGTTTCAGGGTGGCCCATCAAGCGGAGGCCAAGAAAAATGGGGGGGTCCCAAAATGCATTTTCTCTATGTTAATTTCAATAGGAGTTTTGAACACGACTACAGCCAAACCGCTGGAGAGAATCACACTAAATTTCTCAGAAAGGTAGATTTTGTTCCCCAGATCACGCTTTGTGTGTTTTGGTGTAAATCTGTTCAGTTGTTTTAGATATATTAACTATAAAAAAAATGTTGTATATATAGGGATGCGGACCCTCTTCTGCGCACCACAGCAAAGTCCTGATTGGCTGGCCGTACCTTCACAGAAAAGTTGCAGCTACCATTTTGTTTGTCAAAAAATGGTCCCAGGAGCGAAAAATGTATGTGCAATGTGAATAAAGAAGTCAGTGTACAGGTACCCTGACCCCATGGGTGTGTTATAGGGGTCCCAGAGGGAAGAATACAGGCCAATAAATAGCCTTATAATTACTTTTTCTCAACACGCAGGAATCCGCAGATCCCCTGTGGTGCTCAGCAAGATCCTCGTACCAAGAATCCTGATGCACCTCATAAGAGGCCTTGCCCCCATTCTCCACCACTCTGCAAACGCGCTTCTTGGTGCACTGCTTGCTGGGGAATGAAGTCACCTTGGATGCAGATGGTCCTTGGGGACCAAGTACCCCTTCTGTTACTTCCAGAAAATCGAACACAACACTACGGAAGTGCTGAGAGCTCCTGGGAGGCCATTCCCCTTTCTCCACCACTCTCAAACACGCCTCCTGGCACACTATTTGGTGGGGGATGAGGAGCCCCTGGCACCGCAATATTCCTTGTGCTCTGGTGTGGCACGAAGCAGAAAAGATGCGGTCATTGAAGATGTAGTTATCAAAAACAGGGGCAGCCCTGAAAACCCGAACCAGGGGCAAATAATACTGCAATCCTAACAAAGGTTCAAGTTAACACAATACATATATCAAAAAATATTAATCAAAAAGGAAAAAAAATCACAAACCTAAAAGAAAACAAAAACATTCAAATATAGAGATTATAAGGAAGAAAATAAAGAAATAACCTATGTATAAGTGACTACAATTCATAAGAAATGTATTAACAAGGATAAATAATTAAATCCTAACACATATAAGAAAATGGTGCTCAACACGGTACACAAACAACAAAATAAACAATACAGTGTGTAGTCAAACAAGTGGTAGAGGAAAAGATTTATACAAAAATAAAAAGTTCAGGACAAAACTGAAACAACACAAAGCAAACAATGAATTCCTCTTCAATTTCAGCCACATATGTGCGTCGACAGCGTTTCGACCATATTAGAACTAAATGGTCATCATTAGGACAGGACAACGATTATATCAGCGTCCAAAATAGTTCAATAAAACATCTAAAAACAAGATCAATATGTGTACATGCGTATCAAACATTAAAAGATTGGAGTTATATCACAACATGAGGTAAATACGAAAATATTTCTGTATAGGAGTGAACCAGAAATCAAAAAGAAGAGAAAAGTCAGGGCACTCTTTGCCACCCCCAAAAGATCAATCCTCAAACCATACTGAAAACAAATGTGTGTAAAAGAAATGGCTGAAGTGAATATTGGTGCATAAGAGACAAGAATGACCTAAGCCTTAAAGAGAAAATGTGATAATTAATTCATTTAGTAGACTCAACCGAATGTACAACAATCGTATGGAATCAACCAGATGATTGACTCAGGAGTATAATGCTGTAGAACCAACAAAAGTCAATTCAATTAATGACCCTATCTATCTAAATTAAGGTGTAGAGATGACAGACGTCATATGCCATGCTCACATCCAGAATAGAATGTAGTATTTTCAAGTGGCAACTTGTACAAAACTTTGAAAACTTCAAGGAGGGGGTAAAAAGCCAGCCTGTTCCGTCAAGCAATTAAAGCAACTGTAAAGGATCAAATAAGTTAAAAGGTGTGAACATTCAGACACCTTCCAGGCATGGATAGTAACACACTGTAAAATTGTGTAAATATACTGCTCATATTATACCCACAGCCAAATAAATTGGCAGTAGGCTTGTAAGTGTATAAATCCTAAAAGATCAAATCGTTTTCAATGTCTGTGCTTGGTGGTCACATAATTACAATCATTCATTCATAGGTAATAAACTGAAAAAAGAATGGAACTTACAAAATAGGATACTATTCCATTAATGCGGAAAAACAGAAATGCTAACTAATGCCCAGTGATGTTACCTGTGGGTCACCTTTAAGAAACTTAGAACAGACTTATGAGGGCAATGCTCAATGACCCAGTCCAGCTCAACAGCCTCTGAAAAAGAAGAAGAACAGCATATAACATTCAGGCCCATGAGGAATTAAACAATAACCACTCTTAATATATTTAGGGCCATGATAAATTAGGTGGATGTTTAGACTGGCAGAAACTAATGTGGGCTACGCACGAATGCTCAATGCAAATCAGCTTAATCCATTGGGAAAGCTGTGGTTAATACAAACTCCAAGCGATGTATAAACATGGGACCCAATATTGTGGAGTCCCAGGCTTCCCTAATAACCACCAATACACAAGTATTTATTTATCTATAACACACGGGGAAGAGGGCCGGGCGTCTTACTCCGATCGCGCTCCGAATCGCTCTCCCGAGGCGCGAACCGCCGTTCGCGCATGCACACTGGCGTGCGCTCTCCACCCAGTGCGTGTTATGTCACAAGCACATCAGCGCGACTAGAGCGCTGACACCACATATCTGGTTCAATGTCTAATGTTCCATCACTCAAAGTCTCTAAGGTGTGCAGGTCTGACTATCACTCTCCCCGCACGCGTGCTCCTTACCGGAGTGGAGGCTTCGTGGACACCCTTGGTCGCTGGGCTTCCCACCTTTTCTCTCCCATTGACCATGTTCATTCTTCCTGGGCGTCGCTTCTTCGTTAGCTGATGACTCCCTCACACTCGGCTCGCTTAGCTCTCCACTTTCCATACACGCACCTTCTTCTCCATGGCTTTCGTCGCTTGATGCTCTTTCTTCTGCTTCACCTTCTTGTCTCTGGACAGGAGTGCTGTTACCTTTCTCCTCCGGCCACTGCACGATTTTATTTATCTTCGCCATGCGATCCTGGGACCACACTTTGCCATCGCTAAGAAGTGCTGCTCTGCTGTACACTTCCTCCACTTGTAGGGGTGGGCTGTACTTGCTCTCTCCCTTCTTTCTCAGTACTGCCTGCTTGACTCTCACCCACTCTCCCTTCTCCAGAACCGAATCCTTCACCTTTCTTCTCTGGTTGTAGTGTTCTGTGTACACTTTCTGGGCCTTCTCCAAATTGTGTTGGACCACGGCAGGCGACCATTTACCGGTGATGGTCTTTTCTCTCCATACCACATTGTCTTTCGTGAACGGATGCCTGCCCCTTAGGATCTGGAAGGGACTATACCCTGTTGCGGGGGGGGGGGGGTGATTCTGTACGCCCACATCATCCTCTGAATTTCTGCTTCCCAGTCCTTGCCCTGCAGGATGGCCGCTTGGATGGACCCCATGAGGACTCAGTTAAATCTCTCCACCTGTCCGTTGCTTGCCGGATGGTACACTGAGGTGTGTTTAGATTTGATCCCGTTCCTCTCGGTGTATCGGTGCCACTTATCGGATGTAAATTGCGGGCATTGTCCATCAATATTGTCCTCGGTATGCCTTCCCTTAGGAACACCGAGGTGAGAAACCTGATCACCACCTCCGAGTCCATCTCCTCCTGCACATGCACTTCCGGCCATTTGGAGTACTTGTCAACTATAACACATATGTATTTGGCTGTCCCTTGGCCATCTAATATTGGTCCTAGTATGTCAACCGCCACGTCCTCCCACGGATTGCGGGGTTGTTCAAATCTCCCCAGCGCAGGCCTCAATGGCTTGAGTACTTTGTCTGACCCCTGGCATTGATCGCAGTCTCTAACATGTCTCTCAATCTGGATGTCCATTCCTGGCCACCAGTAGATCTGTTTCACCCGTGACTTGGTCTTCACTATGCCCAGGTGACCCTCATGTAGCAGGTTCAGCAGGGTCGGGATCAACTTTTCTGGCGGCACCACCTTGTTACCGTGATACAGGAAGATTCCTGAATCACTCATGGATAATTCTTCCCTTACTTCATACAGTTTCCTAGGTACCTCTTTCAATCTTTTCTTTTCCGGCCATCCTTTTACGAGGTTCTTCTTAACCTCTTCCAGGTTCTCATCTTCCTTGTACGGAGTCCTGATTGGCTGGCCGTACCTTCACAGAAAAGTTGCAGCTACCATTTTGTTTGTCAAAAAATGGTCCCAGGAGCGAAAAATGTATGTGCAATGTGAATAAAGAAGTCAGTGTACAGGTACCCTGACCCCATGGGTGTGTTATAGGGGTCCCAGAGAGAAGCATACAGGCCAATAAATAGCCTTATAATTACTTTTTCTCAACACGCAGAAATCCGCAGATCCCCTGTGGTGCTCAGCAAGATCCTCGTACCAAGAATCCTGATGCACCTCATAAGAGGCCTTGCCCCCATTCTCCACCACTCTGCAAATGCACTTCTTGGTGCACTGCTTGCTGGGGAATGAAGTCACCTTGGATGCAGATGGTCCTTGGTGACCAAGTACCCCTTCTGTTACTTCCAGAAAATCGAACACAACACTACGGAAGTGCTGAAAGCTCCTGGGAGGCCATTCCCCTTTCTCCACCACTCTCAAACACGCCTCCTGGCACACTATTTGGTGGGGGATGAGGATCCCCTGGCACCGCAATATTCCTTGTGCTCTGGTGTGGCACGAAGCAGAAAAGATGCAGTCATTGAAGATGTAGTTATCAAAAACAGGGGCAGCCCTGAAAACCCGAACCAGGGGCAAATAATACTGCAATCCTAACAAAGGTTCAAGTTAACACAATACATACATCAAAGAATATTAATCAAAAAGGAAAAAAAATCACAAACCTAAAAGAAAACAAAAACATTCAAATATAGAGATTATAAAGAAGAAAATAAAGAAATAACCTATGTATAAGTGACTACAATTCATAAGAAATGTATTAACAAGGATAAATAATTAAATCCTAACACATATAAGAAAATGGTGCTCAACACGGTACACAAACAACAAAATAAACAATACAGTGTGTAGTCAAACAAGTGGTAGAGGAAAAGATTTATACAAAAATAAAAAGTTCAGGACAAAACTGAAACAACACAAAGCAAACAATGAATTCCTCTTCAATTTCAGCCACATATGTGCGTCGACAGCGTTTCGACCTTATTAGAACTAAAAGGTCATCATTAGGACAGGACAACGATTATATCAGTGTCCAAAATAGTTCAATAAAACATCTAAAAACAAGATCAATATGTGTACATGCGTATCAAACATTAAAAGATTGGAGTTATATCACAACATGAGGTAAATCCGAAAATATTTCTGTATAGGAGTGAACCAGAAATCAAAAAGAAGAGAAAAGTCAGGGCACTCTTTGCCACCCCCAAAAGATCAATCCTCAAACCATACTGAAAACAAATGTGTGTAAAAGAAATGGCTGAAGTGAATATTGGTGCATAAGAGACAAGAATGATCTAAGCCTTAAAGAGAAAATGTGATAATTAATTCATTTAGTAGACTCAACCGAATGTACAACAATCGTATGGAATCAACCAGATGATTGACTCAGGAGTATAATACTGTAGAACCAACAAAAGACAATTCAATTAATGACCCTATCTATCTAAATTAAGGTGTAGAGATGACAGACGTCATATGCCATGCTCACATCCAGAATAGAATGTAGTATTTTCAAGTGGCAACTTGTACAAAACTTTGAAAACTTCAAGGAGGGGGTAAAAAGCCAGCCTGTTCCGTCAAGCAATTAAAGCAACTGTAAAGGATCAAATAAGTTAAAAGGTGTGAACATTCAGACACCTTCCAGGCATGGATAGTAACACACTGTAAAATTGTGTAAATATGCTGCTCATATTATACCCACAGCCAAATAAATTGGCAGTAGGCTTGTAAGTGTATAAATCCTAAAAGATCAAATCGTTTTCAATGTCTGTGCTTGGTGGTCACATAATTACAATCATTCATTCATAGGTAATAAACTGAAAAAAGAATGGAACTTACAAAATAGGATACTATTCCATTAATGCGGAAAAACAGAAATGCTAACTAATGCCCAGTGATGTTACCTGTGGGTCACCTTCAAGAAACTTAGAACAGACTTATGAGGGCAATGCTCAATGACCCAGTCCAGCTCAACAGCCTCTGAAAAAGAAGAAGAACCGCATATAACATTCAGGCCCATGAGGAATTAAACAATAACCACTCTTAATATATTTAGGGCCATGATAAATTAGGTGGATGTTTAGACTGGCAGAAACTAATGTGGGCTACGCACGAATGCTCAATGCAAATCAGCTTAATCCATTGGGAAAGCTGTGGTTAATACAAACTCCAAGCGATGTATAAACATGGGACCCAATATTGTGGAGTCCCAGGCTTCCCGAATAACCACCAATACACAAGTATTTATTTATCTATAACACATAGGGAAGAGCGCCGGGCGTCTTACTCCGATCGCGTTCCGAATCGCTCTCCCGAGGCGCGAACCGCCGTTCGCGCATGCACACTGGCGTGCGCTCTCCACCCAGTGCGTGTTATGTCACACGCACATTAGCGCGACTAGAGCGCTGACACCACATATCTGGTTCAATGTCTAATGTTCCATCACTCAAAGTCTCTAAGGTGTGCAGGTCTGACTATCACTCTCCCCGCACGCGTGCTCCTTACCGGAGTGGAGGCTTCGTGGACACCCTTGGTCGCTGGGCTTCCCACCTTTTCTCTCCCATTGACCATGTTCATTCTTCCTGGGCGTCGCTTCTTCGTTAGCTGATGACTCCCTCACACTCGGCTCGCTTAGCTCTCCACTTTCCATACACGCACCTTCTTCTCCATGGCTTTCGTCGCTTGACGCTCTTTCTTCTGCTTCACCTTCTTGTCTCTGGACAGGAGTGCTGTTACCTTTCTCCTCCGGCCACTGCACGATTTTATTTATCTTCGCCATGCGATCCTGGGACCACACTTTGCCATCGCTAAGAAGTGCTGCTCTGCTGTACACTTCCTCCACTTGTAGGGGGTGGGCTGTACTTGCTCTCTCCCTTCTTTCTCAGTACTGCCTGCTTGACTCTCACCCACTCTCCCTTCTCCAGAACCGAATCCTTCACCTTTCTTCTCTGGTTGTAGTGTTCCGTGTACACTTTCTGGGCCTTCTCCAAATTGTGTTGGACCACGGCAGGCGACCATTTACTGGTGATGATCTTTTCTCTCCATACCACATTGTCTTTCGTGAACGGATGCCTGCCCCTTAGGATCTGGAAGGGACTATACCCTGTTGCGGGGGGGGGGGGGGGTGATTCTGTACGCCCACATCATCCTCTGAATTTCTGCTTCCCAGTCCTTGCCCTGCAGGATGGCCGCTTGGATGGACCCCATGAGGACTCGGTTAAATCTCTCCACCTGTCCGTTGCTTGCCGGATGGTACACTGAGGTGTGTTTAGATTTGATCCCGTTCCTCTTGGTGTATCGGTGCCACTTATCGGATGTAAATTGCGGGCATTGTCCATCAATATTGTCCTCGGTATGCCTTCCCTTAGGAACACCGAGGTGAGAAACCTGATCACCACCTCCGAGTCCATCTCCTCCTACACATGCACTTCCGGCCATTTGGAGTACTTGTCAACTATAACACATATGTATTTGGCTGTCCCTTGGCCGTCTAATATTGGTCCTAGTATGTCAACCGCCACGTCCTCCCACGGATTGCGGGGTTGTTCAAATCTCCCCAGCGCAGGCCTCAATGGCTTGAGTACTTTGTCTGACCCCTGGCATTGATCGCAGTCTCTAACATGTCTCTCAATCTGGATGTCCATTCCTGGCCACCAGTAGATCTGTTTCACCCGTGACTTGGTCTTCACTATGCCCAGGTGACCCTCATGTAGCAGGTTCAGCAGGGTCGGGATCAACTTTTCTGGCGGCACCACCTTGTTACCGTGATACAGGAAGATTCCTGAATCACTCATTGATAATTCTTCCCTTACTTCATACAGTTTCCTAGGTACCTCTTTCAATCTTTTCTTTTCCGGCCATCCTTTTACGAGGTTCTTCTTAACCTCTTCCAGGTTCTCATCTTCCTTGTACGCTTGCTCCCACTCCTGTAAGCTGATAGCCCTTTCCATGTCTTCCATCACCGCTACCATTTCCTCGTTCTCCGCTGCCGGCGTGGGCACTTCCTCCATGGCTGAGGCCCTGCTGAGGTAGTCCCCCACCTTGTTGCGCGTCCCCGGGATGTACTCCACATCGTACGTGTATTCTAGGAGCTTGAGAGTCATCTTTGCTATCCGCGGGGTGGCTGTGTTGTGTCCGCATGAGGTAAGCACTTTAACTAAAGGCTTGTGGTCAGTCTGTAGCGGAACTTTGTGCCCCATAGGAACTGTCGGAACTTCCCCATGGCCCACGTGACAGCTAGCATCTCTTTTTCTATAACGCTGAACTTTTGTTCGGTGTGTGTCAATGCTCTGGACGCAGAGCTGAGTGTTTCCACGATGTTGTCATCTCTCTCTTGTGCAAGGACCGCACCTAAACCTTTTTCACTGGCGTCCGCGGTGAGAATGGTTTTTCCCGCGGGACCATGTCCGTGTAGGGGCACGGCTTGGCTGATGTTCCCTTTAAGCTCCTCAAACTCCTTCTGAGCCTCGTCGTCCCACTGGAACGTTGTTTTATCTCTTATAAGTTGCCTCAACTTGTGCGTTTTTGTGGCAAAGTGTTGGACGAATTTGCTGTAGTACTCGGCCATTCCAAGAATGACCGCACCTCGTCTTTGTTGGATGGGGCCCTGGCCTCGCAGATTGCTCTCACAGTCTCCCTCTTTGGAGTGATCCCTTGTCCGCTTATCTCGTGACCCAGATAGGTGACGGATGTCATCCCAAATCTGCACTTTTCCCATTCTGCAGTTAGTCCTTTCTCCTGCAGCACGCATAGCACCTTGTTCAGTTTGTCGTCGTGGTCCTTACGATCCTTCCCCATTAATAGGATGTCATCCTGAAAGTACTGGATGCCGTCGACGTCTTTGAACAGGCGGTGCATGAGTTTTTGGAACACCGCTGCGGTGGACGCTAGCCCCAAGGGCATCCTGCGAAACTGGTAGCATCCATATGGTGTGATGAAGGACGTGAGTTTCCTGCTTGACGGGTGCAGGTCAATCTGATGGTATGCAGATGTGAGATCCACTGTGGAGAACCATTTCACACATCTTGTCTTGGCCAGCATTTCCTCGATTCTGGGGAGCGGGAATTTCTCCACCACCAAGCATTTGTTTAACTCGCGCAGGTCCACACACAGGCACACTTTGCCATTAGGTTTCCTGGCGACCACCAAGGGGGCCAACCACTCCGAGCTATCTATAGGCTCTATGATCCCTTGTTCTTCAAGTCGGCGCAGTTCTAGTTGCACCGCTTCCCTCACCGCTATGGGCACATTCCGGACTTTGTGGGACACTGGCTGGGAGTCTTCTTTGAGAATGATCTTGTGCATGAACTTCTCGAGTTTCCCTACCTTTCCTCCGAAGATCTTTGGAAACTCTTTCCTCACTCTCTCCAGGTCCGGCCAGCTTTCAATGTCCGTGAGCAGCACTTGTTCCTTGCCCCCTGGGTCCAGTTTGATTCCGAGGTCTCCCTGGTCTCTCCATCCTAGAACCGATGGACCTTTCTCTGCCACTTACAACTTGCATGTCGCTGTCCTCCCTCTGAACTCGAACTTCAGGCTCCGGTATCCTACCATTGGGATCGGGTTGCTCGTGTATGACACTGGTCGTATGTCCGGTCGTTCTAGTTTGGGACCTAGGCTTGGTTTGAATTCCTTTTCCCATACTGACCTCTGCACGATGGTGTATGGGGATCCTGAGTCAATCGCGATTCTATTTTTGACTCCCCCTATTAGCATGTCCGCTCGCGGTTTGTCAGAGCGCTTGGTGTCAATACCTAGCACTTGCTCTTCAATGCACAACACTCTGTCGTCTTCATCTGACTCTTCGTCAGCTCCTTCTTCGTGCTGCGGTTGCGCTATGTATTTCACTACTGATCTCTTCTCTTTCCTTCGACACACCTTCTCGTAGTGGCCTACCAGGCCGCAGAACATGCACTTGGCGCGAAAAGCTGGGCAGCGTTTGTCCTGGGCTGCGTGGTTCGCGCTCCCACATCTATAGCACGTGGACTTGGGGTGCGAGAACTGTTTTCCTGCTTGCCCTGGTCTTCCCGCCCATTTGTTGGTTCCTCTGCTGTCTCCGGGCGCCATCTTGTGTCTTCCCGATGGCTCCGCGTCATCTACTTTGTTGACCATGATTCTTTGCGCACTCTCCTTTTTTGCGGCTTCAGCACAACGCTTAGAAAGTTCGGCCTTCTTCACCATCGCAATTACTTCCTTTAGCGTTGCCTCACCGTGAGCCCACAGCTTGTCCTGTACATTCCTGGTAGTGGGCGTCGAGATCTTCTAGAGCTTGTTTGAAGACGTCTGCATCGGCCACTTGTCAAGGTGTCGTCGCTATGTTCGTAAACACCCTTATACCTTCCGGAACCGCTGAAGGAGGAAGTTCTTTTCGAGCAGTAGCACATCTATCATACCGTGCCTGTATCGCGTTTACCGCGCGCTTCTAAAATCAGCATATGTCAAATCCCTCGACTCGCCCCCAAGCTACAAAGAGCTTCTCCAGGAACCGCATCACGGCATTTTTTTGAAAAAGAGATACAAGCGTTTAAGTGCCTACATCACGGTGCTGGCGCGCTTTTTAACCAACACACACCGCGTCCCTTGAATCGCTCTCAGGCTACGAAGAGCCTTTCCAGGAACTGCCTCTTGCATCCTTTGAAAAGGAGAAAGAAGCGCGCAAGTGAAACGGACCAATAACGTAGTATATCGCTCAGAATATCTTGCTGTTATATGAATTAACGTATCCTGGGATCCCTTCTCACCTTTTAAAGAAATGTCAAGTAATAGGTGAAAGAAAGAGAAAAAAGGAAGGCCGCTGTTAGACACTATCTGAACAGCTACAATACAGACTGAAACGAACAAATAAAAACGAAAGTGCCTTACTTCATCCACACTACTACTTTGACCAAAAAGATTTCTTTAGAGAGAGTGGCTGACTATCTACTAGTCCTGATGAAGACAAAAGACTTTGTCGAAACGCGTTGACACACAGCCCTAATCTTCGTAAAAAGGAAAACAACAAATTCCTTTTTTTATGTATCATGATGTGCTTCTAATGTATACTTAAATAATAGCCACATGTTTTTTATGTATTTTATGTGAAGAATGTATTATCTATTAAATTTCAATTATTTTTGATATCATTTCAGTTCATTGCATTACTTTTTATCCAGTACACATTCATATTTGTGTTTTCTACTATTTAGCCAGCTTTTGTGTTTGAAGTCTGCCTGGGTTTTTGCCATTACAAAAAACTGTTGTCCCTGACCCAGGAGTCATATCCATATCAGGGGGTCCTTGTTATCTACAAGTAGTATACGTTTCCTTCTTGCGGGTGTGAATTCGTCACTGGATTCATCTTCTAGGGCTTCTAGGTAATTCTTGAAGTATTCCCTCCAGTCCTCCCACTTCATCTGGGGTTCCCCCGGCCTGGGTAGGAACGGGATCGGTGCCGTGAGCGAGGACGCCTGGTTACTCATTCTGGCCTGTCTTTCTGGCTCACCTTCTTGATTCCTGGGGCTGCCGGGCGCGCTGTCGTTCCCTCCCCGATTCCTGGGGCTGCCAGGTGTGCTGACGCTCACTGCTTGCGACGTGTTGGGGGTTGGTTCTCCTCTTCCCCCTTCCTCGTGGTCACTCTTTTCCGCCAGGGCCTTGATGGGGACGCTTGCTTACCCCTGCTGTGCTTCTGTGCAGGTTGCTGCATTGCTGGACTCTTGGCCACGTAGTGTGTTTGCCCTGGTCACTGCACCTCTGCTGCGCACTTCCCGTGCGTCCTGCAGCGGTTTTGTGCCTCACTCTCTCTTCTGTCGGTGGGCGGTATCAGTTGGTGCATCTCGGGTCCTACTTTTCTCCACGCCCAGAAGATGCCAAAAGTACAAAGTAAAACCAGCATGCGGGCTGTGCATGTTATACACTAACCTTGTCAACTATAATAAGGTCACAACTTAGGCATACGGCCAGTAACTGAATCAGACTGCTATGCGGCATGTTAACTTCGAAGCCTAACAAACAGAATCGGCAATGCGGACTCGATTTTGCGAGTAACACAGCTTGCGACCACGCCTTATAAAAATTCAAGTCGCTGCCGAGCGTCTCACCTATTGCCTCCCGTCATCATGAATCACTCCGGAGAGATATTCCCGGGCCAGAGCGGGACAAATAAATGCAGAGGTCAGGGCGCAAAATCACATCCTTCGATTGCTTCACACAAAAGTAAAAGAGGACTTCCATTGCCCAAAGAAGAGTGGCGACCATCTTAAAGTAGGCAGGTGACTGAGGCGATTAATAGGGATATTGCGAGGGTATAAATTAAAGAAACTGTTAGCCACCTCGAAGATAAAATAATTATTCCTAGCAGCCAAACAATTGTGCGATAACTTTATGTGACCGGAACATGAACAAATGGCATGTTGTGCAATACCTTTAGGTAAACAAAAATGGACAAAATGGGTATAAAAATAAGGAATTGTGTAATGTTAAACCGGGTATGTTATCAAGGTAATGATGCCCAATATAGGAAGTCAGCAAGCATAGGTGTCAATGAGTCCTTATAGATTCGCAGCTCATGCGTCAGAAGTATCAACGCTCATGCATAAGATGTATCCCATGGCGACCAAATATTTTGGGAGACAAGAGAGCCATGGATGGCAACTCAAAAATTGTGAGGGCCATATCCAATTCTGCAATAAAATAATTATTCCTAGCAGCCAAACAATTGTGCGATAACTTTATGTGACCGGAACATGAACAAATTGCATGTTGTGCAATAACTTTATGCAAACAAAATAGGTATAAAAATAATTGTGTAATGTTAAACCGGTCATTTTATCAAGATAATGACCCCATATGTAGGACGTGAGCAAGCATAGGTGTCAAATAGTCCACATAAGTTCGCTGCTCATGTGTCAGAGGTATCAACGCTCATGTATAAGATGTATCCCATGGCGACCCAATATTTTGGGAGACATCAGAGCCACTCCATGCTTAGAAATTGCATAGCCTCAAAGTGTTCTGGTATAGGGAATAAATGTATAGGACCACTTTATAGGGCAAATCCATGGTCATCTATGATCACAATAAAGAAACAAATTGGAAAGAAATGAAGAAAGTGAGATAAATAGAAAAGATTTAGAGAAAGAACCTTATTGCTGGACATAACAACCAATTGCACAAAAGATCACAATTATATGTGAGTCACACCATATACAAATTTGTGTATGGATATATTTAAATTCTTAGCTATAATTAAATACCATAAATTCAAGAAGAAGAATATATACAAATCAGATTTGGCCATTACGATATACCTAATATTCGGTAATTACATTTTGAGTAGGGATTGAATACAAACGTCTCATGTATCCCACCTGTGTGAGATCATACAAAAACAGGTAATGAAAGAGATGGGACAACCAAAAGTAGAATAAAGAATTTCAGTTGGATATTATTGCATTACATTCCTCCCAGGTGTTCAAACCATTATTGATGCTGATGCATCGGAGGATCCAACGGCATTCAGTTTTGGTCAATATACTCGCAATGCTGCCTTCCCTTGATGTTTTTTTAATCATTTCAATAACCTGCCAATGCAGATCAGATGGTGCATGATTGTTTTCCAAGAAATGGGACACTAGGGGGGCATGTTCAGTTTTACATTTAATATAGCTTTTATGTTGTGCCAATCGGGCCTTTATTCTCTGAGTGGTTTGTCCCACATAGATGAGATTGCACGGGCACCTGATGGCATACAGAACATTTTGTGTATTACAATTTGTATGATCACAGAGATCATAGCAAACTGTGCCATGGATGAATTGTTTTGTATTAAGACTCAAATCACACATTGAACAATTGCCGCACCAATAGTGGCCCACAATCATGTCCAGACCCCAAAGTGTAGTTAAATTTGGGGGTTCAATGCTGGGTAGGGTAGCCCAGACCAATTGATCACCTATATTTTTAGCCATTTTTAAGAAAAATAAGGGATGTTCATTCATAATGACAGTAGATAAAATAAGAGGCCGGTGTTTTTTAATAATCATCGTTATCTTGTTACTTTGTGTGCTACAGGTAGTAACACAAGGTATACCGCGTTCCATTGTTTTGGGTGGCTTGGGAGAGAGCAAGAATTCACTGTGGTTATACCATGCTCTCTTCAATGATTTTTAAAAAAAGTTTCTTTGGGTAGCCATGGTGTTGCAATTTGTTAGCAAGGATCTCAGCTTCTCGAAAATAATCTTCCTTAAAAGGACAGTTTCTGCGAATACGCAAAAACTGCCTGAAGGGGAAGGCCATCCTTCAAGCCCCTAGGGCAGAGGTCTTCAAACTTTAGTAGGTTGAGCCCCCCCATCTGAATTCTTTTAGATGTCGGGCCCCCCCACCACCTGACAGAAATTTCTGGAATCTGGCACACTACATATTCGACCGCCACCCGCATATTCCGGGCGATATCTGACAAACAATGTTCAACACAATAAGACTGCCTAGTAAACTGCAGGTTTTTGAGTGGGTGTGGTTAAATGACAGAGGCTTTTTACAAAGCTCAAAAACAATTTTCCAAGATAAAATGTGAGCAAATTCTTTTTACTATGATGCTTTATTTTACACAAGACCTAGATTGATAATAACACCACCAACATTAATGTGACAGGTGTGCCTATTTTTCGTCACAGAGACGGTCAATCTGTGGATGGATTTTTTCTATTGCCGTCCTCAGGCTGTGCTCCACATCCACTAATTTTACAGCGAATAATATATGTGAAATCCTCCAATTTCTTATTTGTGAGGGCCCGTTTTGATGTTAAAGAACTTTTTTATGGTTGTTGCATGAAACAAACACATTTCTCTGTAAATAGTAAGACTCTCCCACATCATATCACATTCAAAAGAAATGGAAAAAATACAGTATTCACAAGAATCTGTTTGGGAATTATTCCAGGCCATCAGGGCAAAAACAACAGAGTTGTCTCTATCAAGGGGCCCCCTGAAATATGCGGGGGGCTAACACTCTCAGCCAAGTATGGCCATAGCACTGGTCGCACACAGTGCAATAGTATTTTTGGCACCCCCTCCCCCATTTCCTCCTTCTCCATGAATTCCATCACTACCACTCACCAACAGTGCACCTCATTCTCTATAGCACCTTTCTGGCAAACATTTCATTTTTTTTATAGCGCTACTAACAGTTTACTCAGACTCAGCTCTTTGATCTTCATGGTACACGTTCTTTGTAGCAGGCACATTATCCCTCTGCACTGTGTGGGTGGCAGGAGTGCGCATGTGAGTGCACAGTCAGCGATGCATCAGCGTGAGAGTGAGGTGAGAGGAGTGACTGCAGGGTGAGTGAGGTGACCATGTGAATTTAGGTGCAGATGTAAGTGCAGAGTGGGACGAATTAATGTATGGTTAGTGATGGGCTTGCTTGAGTGACACTACATATTGAGCAGTGAGGGGGACAGGTGAGTGAAGTGTCACATGAGTGCAGGGTGAGTAGTGTGCTCGTGTGACTGCAGAGTAAGGTACAGGGCAAACTGCGCAAGTGCATTGTGAGTGCAGAGTGATCACCTTGAGTGCAGAGTGATCACCTTGAGTGCAGAGTGATCACCTTGAGTGCAGAGTGATGACTGTGAGTGCATGGTGATCACCTTGAGTGCAGAGTGATGACTGTGAGTGCAGGGTGATCAGTATGAGTGCAGGGTGAGCGGATGAATGGTGTGAGTGCATGGTGATCAGTGTGAGTGCATATTGATCACTGTGAGTGCAGGGTGAGTGTGAAAGTGAAGGGCGAGAATGATGAGTGCGTTGTCTGAATGCAGGGTGCATTCCCAGCCACTTGAGGTAACTCAGCATGTTATTGATAGCGGTGTAGGGTACACAAATAAGCAGTCACCTAAAGCTGTATTTTCAGTACTTATCTTTGCGTACTTTGAACAGAAAATATAAATAGAAAGCACTTTTCATTTTGTTCTAGGGCTGCCTGAGTGATCCTTGACTGATAATTAAAGGGAACAACGACAGAAAAGTCATATTACAAATTAATACAAACATCTTTATTTATAACCTGTATTTAGTGTCAAGACAAGCACAAGCAATTTGCAGGCTCTTTAAACCATCCATGGCATTTTCTTTTGGCAACTTTAAGCCATTTTAGCCTGCTGTGGATGTTGTGCGCCTACCTGTGTCATTTTAAAAGAAATGTGGTCTCCTTTCTGGGAAGAGGAGGGGGATAAATTCCTAAGGCTGAAATGATGCAGCTGCAATGGGAGGCAAGGAGTCTCCCCTGCTATGAAACTAAACACGAAGGAACAGACAGTCCATAGTGGACTGTCTGTTCATTTGCTTTCGGTTTTAGCAAAGGATGCTCTTTGCCTCCCACTGCAGCTAAAGCATTAGAAATTAACAAGTTCATCGGAAAAGAGATTGTTAGGGCAGTTTGAGCAAGGGCTCTGTTCTGGTTCTGAAAGGTTATTTCTCCTTCTGTAACTTTGGTAGTTTTATCAGAATTAAGCTTTGCTAGTCTAAATAATAAGATCTGGAAGTTGATTGGACTGCTCTAGGACGCTCGTGGAATTAAAAAAAGAAGGAGTACGTCGTACCCCATAGATTCCCCCTCCCTCCAACCTTCCGTTACTGCCAAAGCCTCGGCCAATTCCTCTCCAACCCGCCCCCCCACCTCCCTTCCAAAAAGCCCTCTTATCTGATGTAGATTTAATTTCAGCCAAGTCCTTCTAGCCAGGCAACGGTAAAACCCAGGAAACAAAGAAGAGAAAGCAGAAAGCAGTGGCATGCAGGAACTTTATGCACGCGAATTTCGCGGCACTTCCTGGACTCTCTGCTGCTTTCCCATCATTGGTGGAACGTCAGTGGTGACGTTCCTACCTGCTAATTTGCTGCTGCTGCTCCAGAGTTCTCATATCAAAAATCCCCATTTGAAATGGGGCTCGACATTCGATCGTAGCACAGTACAAAGGTAGGATTTTACAGTGCAGAGCGCCCCCCCCTCCCCCCCCGGGGGGCGCGCCCCACAGATTGAAGAACAATGCCCTAGGGTGATGACTAGTGTATTCCAACAGGATGTTGCAAGCTGTTGGCTTGGTAAACAGTTTTGTGGCCAATTTCCCATTATGTGGGATGATAGTCAGATCAAGGAAATTGACCTGTTTATTGCTTTCATGAGAGGTGAATTTGAGATCAGGTGATCTTGAATTAAGCCAACTCAAAAATAAAAGCTAAATTAGAAGTGTTACCTGTCCAAACAAAAGAAATGTCATCGATATAACGTCACCAATGGCGTACGTTATCGAAGTAGGGATTATTTACAGAATAGTTAATGAAAGTGTGGACAAAATCCTCAACATATAGAATTGGAAAGTTAGGGGCAAAAAAGGCCACATTGAAGTGCCCTTTATATGTAAATAATAATGTCCATCAAACTCATAATAATTACGAGTGAGAGAGATAGTGCTGACTGACTTTATTATTGATTTGTTGACTATCACTGGACCAGGTCGTGTGTCCAGGGCTCTTCTGATTACTTCAATTCCCACAAGTTGAGGAATATTAATGTGTATAAGGACTCGATGTCCAAACACACCAATAGTTCCATTTCTGGAGTGAATTGCATTAGTTCAAGTTGGGAGATAATGTCACCACTGTCCCGCACATAGCTTCTGGTGCTGGTAGCCAAATCTTTTATGAATACATCAATGTACTTGCAAAGTGGCTCCAGGACCAACCCACAGCCAGAAACAATGGGTCGGCCTGGAGGGTTGGTCAAATCTTTATGCACTTTAGGAATAAAGGACGGGGGTCGTGGGAGATTTTGAATTTAGAGATTCAAATTCTTTGTTATGGAGAAAGCCGGCCTATTTTTCCAGGGATGTTACTGTTATGATCAGTTTTTGGATGTCAGAAAGAGGATGTGCTCTCAAGATGGTATAACGATTTATGTTATCTAGTTGTCATTTGATCTCAATCTTATATGGGTTAAATAACTATTACCCCGCCCTTATTGTTGGGATTTACAATGACCTCCCGATTTTCCTTCAATGTGCGGAACAGGGAAATGTTATATGGAATATATTCGAACCCTATGTCCAAAGCTGTACCTTCCTTCAGAACAATCAACTCAAAAGCTAGCAATTCAATTGGGAACTGGTTGGTTGGAGAATGGTACATAGAAGGAGGTCTCAATGTTGATGGATTAAAACTTTCACTAATGCCACTTTAGGAAAAAAATGCATTTAAACATAATTTACGAAAAAAACTGTAAAAGTTCTATTTGAATGTCAAAAAGTTTTTTCAGTAGGCCCAAACTGAGCCCTTTGCTCAAAAGAGTAATTTCGGACGAGGACAAATTGTGATCCGACAAATTAAAAATAGGACTGGTATCAGGAGTTGGTCCCGAAGTGGTCAGGTCTGTTATTATAATTTAACATTGGCCATTATGTAATTTTGGAGTTCAGGCAAGAATGGCGGCCAATAGATATATGTGTATATATCGTTGGAGGAGCATATACAGGCTTGTACATGTGTTTACCTAAGTTTAATATGTACAAAGAGGCCTATATAGATTAGTGGCATCGAAGGAATAACTACAATCTATGAAACCTGGCATTGACGTGTTTTAGTGCAGGACTGCAACTTGAGAGTAGATAGAAGCTTAATATAGGAAGTACAGTAGTGTTTTAAGCAAATGTAATCGGTTTTATCTATTGCCATGATCAGGCAATTAGGATAACAGTGGTTACGTCCTTCTCCTTTCCCCAGTGTCTCACAACATAAGGACACCATACTGAGCGCAAGCTGCTGAATACACGCAGTGTCGACTTTTACTCTGTTTTAACCTGACAGCCGGGACGGAAGTACAACCGGCGGAGAGGTGAGGTACTCTCCACAGGCATTTTGGTAGAATTATAGTGCCTTATACTACAAAAATGCAATAATTCAGTACTGATTTGGCCAATTGATTGATATCCCCTACAGCGTAGATATTTCGCAACATAAGCTGAGACACCACTGCCCATTTGGGTAAGAAGCACAGCTGTGCTAAACCCTTTACCATCGTATTTTCTGCGCCGGGATGCCCCAGGGTAAGCTGAGCGCATTATAAGTTTCATATTATTATTATTATTATTATTTTAGGTCATTTTCTTTTATGTTTTACTTTCCTTTCTACTAGATTCTTTCTACTTGGGTGTCCATTGGGTCACGGACAAGCTTTGGTGACCGTTTTGAAGTGCACATCTGTCTAATTAGAAAAAGTTTAATGAAACGTGCATGCTTGCGAAATTAAGATACAGTGAACGCACGTTACTCATGGTGATATGGTAAGGCCTGTCTAGGGGCCGGTTTAAACATTTTTGTAATACCCCTCTCTTCAAGTCTGAATTGTAGGCTCACACTAACCCCTAAGCACTTTAATGTGATACAAAAGAGTTTATGATGTATATGGTGCAAGTACATGTATGTAATATGTAGCCATTGTACATTTTAGAGCCCTGACGGAGTCGTGGGTGTACCACCCTGACGAAACACGTGTTGGCTGGGCATTGCAAATAAACTCTAAACTGAAGATTACATTAATCAAGACCATATCAACTTTATTGACTCTGTGCTATATTGTGCATGATTTACCTGCAAATACTGTACAGTGAGATAACTGACGTGTGCACTGATCCCATGTTGTGTTGTACCTAAGGGCCTAGGTCCACTTGGGTGGTTTCAGGCTATTCCTCTTTTCTGGGGCACCGTTGTGAATTGATTGTTTAAGACTAAAATACGTGACACACGGCAGGCGCCATAGCTCGTCGGTCACAGATCCCATGTTGTGTAAGGAATGACAGTACGTTTGCAGACTAACAAGACCATAGGGTCTAGACTTACCACCCAGCCAGTCATCCATCCATCCAACCATCCATCCATCCATCATGCATCCACCACTCAGCCACCCATCATGCATCCACCACCCAGTCACCCATTCATGCACCCACCCATCCAGCCACCCATCCATGTATCCACCACCCAGCCACCCATCCATCATGCACCCACCACCCAGCCACCCATCCATCCACCCACCGATCCATCCATCATGCATCCATCCATCCACCCATCCATCATGCACCCACTCACCCATCCAACATGCATCCATCCACCCATCCATCCACCCACCCATCCAGCCACCCATCCATCCACCAGTCAGCCACCCATCCATCATGCATCCACCACCCAGCCACCCATCCATCCACCCACCCATCCAGCCACCCATCCATCCATCATGCACCCACTCACCCATCCATCCATTATGCATACACCACCCAGCCACCCATCCATCGTGCACCCAGCCACCCATCCATCCACACACCCATCCACTCACCCATCCACCCACCCATCCATCCACCCACCCATCATGCACCCACCACCCATACATCCACCCACCCATCCACTCACCCACCCATCCTCCATGCATCCATCCACTCATTCATCATGCATCCATCACACAGCCACTCATCCACCACCCAGCCACCCCCATCCACCCACCCATCCATCCACCCACCCATACTCCATGCATTCATCTATCCACCCATCCATCATGCACCCAACCACCCATCCATCCTCCCACCCATCCACTCACCCATCCATCCACCCACCCATCCATACACCCACCCACGCACCCACCACCCATCCATCCGACCACCCATCCATTCACCCACCCATTCATTCAACCACCCATCCACTCACCCATCCATCCACCCACCCATCCTCCATCATCCAACCACCCATTCATCATGCATCCACCACCCAGCCACCCATCCACCCACCCATCCTCCATGCATCCATCCACCCATCCATCATGCACCCAGCCACCCATCCATCCACCCACCCACCCATCCATCATGCACCCACCACGCAGCCAACCATCATGCATCCATCATGCATCCATCCATGCTGCGCATAGCCACACACAAATCCACATCAGAAGATACACAAAAGAACATCAGGCAGACACATGTCTTTTATTGCATTTCCCACCTTTATTCAAGATCTGCTGGTGCTTCAAGCCATATGTATCCAGTGTTTTGGTACATACCGAAGTGTATCTATATTGCAGGGTGCAAGAAGGAAGGCAATTGTTTGTGAGATACAAGGAACCCATTTTAGTAAAGAAGTCACCATGCTGTTAAGCACACATTTTCGGCTCGCCATGAAACAGAAAGAAAGGGACTGGCACGTTTTTCAAAAATCACAGTCTGAAAGTCAAGTGCAACTGTGTTAGGCATTAGAGGATGTTGCCTTACGGCTAGCACGGTCAGGTGAGGCAGACGATTTCCATGCGTTGTCAGCTAGTGATGTATATGTAATTGCGAAGTTCTAGCATACGCCCGATAGCATGCGCTGTGAAGCCAGCTGCGATGTAAAAGTCACGTTGCGATAGCACCGAGCAGGGGCGGCTCTAAGCTCATGGCGGCCCTGGGCAGGGAGCGTAGGTAGGGGGCCCCGGAAGAGGGGGTCCGGGTGGGGGGGAGCGCGGAGGCAAGTGAAGAGGGGGGGTCAGGGTGTTTGGAAGTGGAACAGAGCCGGAGGCCCCCAAATCCCTGCCAGGGGCTGCCACGCAAATATGTATCCATCCTCAGAGGATTATTATATTAAGGATATATATTGGCGTGGTGGCCCCCGGGGTTTGGTGGCCCTGTGCAGGTGCACAGCTTGCACATGCCAAAGGCCGCCCCTGCAACGAGAAGCAATACATTGGTTGTAATGGGTGTTTCCCGTGTTTGGCGTGCAGCAGATCAAGATCGGAGACACACTCACCTAAGTCAGTTTACTTTAGACTTCACGATGAACCTTCTTGAGTATCACTTTAAATTGCGGTGATACGTACACCAGTCTGAACTCTGTGCTTGTATGCTATTTAAGTTACATTGACGGCTATCTAAGCGCTCTGTTGTGTTGCAGTGTTTTGTCTTTTTTTCTATTTGCCAACTTGTACCCTGTGTAAATCGGGTAGTGGCACATAGGTGTGGATAGCACTGTTATCTGTGCAATCTACATAAGTAGATCTTCCAGGCAATTATGCAATCTGTTAATCCACCCGCTTTTTTTAGAGAGTCCTGGAAGTCCACAGACTCAGTGGAAGCTGTGGTTTGGTGCTTTCGAGACTTACCTTTGAGTAATTGGTGCATCACATTTCCGAGCTGAAAGGAAAAATGCCTGCTGCTACATTCCTAGGTATTTGAAGAGAGAGAAGTTTTCAAACATCTTCCTGATTTAGTGTTGGGTGATGAGGAGATGGTTAATGGGTTGGGGGAAGCAGTTAGAAAGTTAGTTGTAAAATTTGATGTCAAGCCTAGTTTATTCATGCTAAGGCATAAATTCTTAAAACGCGCACAATCACAGGAGGAAAATGTGGATACATATATAAGTGCCTTGCGGAAACGTTGTGCTACATGTCAATTTGGGGAGTATCATGATCAGATAGTAAGCGACCAGTTTACCACTCATTGTTGAGACAAGCACATTCTACAAAAGCTGCTAACAAAGGGAAATCTTGGTCTGAAGGATGTTATTAGGGTTGCGAAAAGTGTCGAATTGGCACAGTTGTCCATTAAGCAACTCAATGTGACCTGTTCGCCTAAGGAGTCTGTAAATGCAGTTGCAGCTAGCAGTGTACCTCGAAAAGACAACAAGGTGCATGAGAAAGTTTTCTTTAAAAGATCCAATATTTGTTACAAGTGTGGTTATGGGCCACATGGTAGAGACAATAGAGTGCGTCCAGCCAGGAATGTGAGTTGTCGCAAATGCAGCAAAATGGGTCACTTTGTGAAAAGGATGTCAGTCTGGCCTGGCTAAGCCAGCCAAGGTCAGTTGTGTGTTGGAAGAAGATTCAGTGAATGATCATGAGCTTGTGAAGAATTTTCAAGACATTATTGTCGGTGTTACTGATAGTGAGATTGTCTTTGGGGACCCAAATAATTGTGTGGATCCATATGTTGATGTGCTTGTGGGAGGCAAGAGTCTCACTTTATTGGTGGATTCTGGTGCACAGATTTCTATGTTCACCTACGAAATATTCAAAAGTTTCGTAGGGGTGATAGGGGCCTTTTTCCTCCAGACAGAGGTCTTGTGTCCTATAAAGGGAGAAGAATTGTGTTGGAAGGGTTCATTGAAGACATGCTTGAGTTCAGGTGGCACGTTTGGATAACATAAATGGTGGGATTGGTGGCAGACTGGTTCCATGCACTCCCACCGAGAATGTTATCCTGTTTGCATTAGCTAGCTCACAGTACCACTAGAAGCTCCTCTTATCAGGGAGAGAATAGTTTCTGGCCACCTTAAAACATGACAACCGTGATGCCTCATGATCGTGGAAACAATATACCACTTTTCACTCAGTCACTCGTACTCACTTAATCGGTCTCAGAAAGTTACACAGAAGAAACAGTTGGGCGTGTTACAATAAGAATTTATTGTACAGTTGTTCTTCTAGTGTACCATAGATGTGCTGCAACAATGGGTAGAAAGTAGCAGATATATATAATTAGCAGTACATTGAATATAAAAGGATAGTACAGTTATACCATCTTGCAATAATCATGAATGCATACATGAGTATAAAAAGCATGATAAAAGTGTGTGTACTCCTACAATGCCTATCTAGATGTACCTTATTGTACCTAGCATATGAGTAGGTGTGAAGCCAAGAATCCCTCTAGGATTTAGTCTAACCCCATTACCTGAAGTAAGAGAGTGTGGGTCCTCGTATTGGTCTCAAGTTGGACACCCTGCAAGGGATGTGTTAGACCACTGTCAGCTGGAACTTCTGCATGCAGGAACCTCAGCGTCTCTGGTCAGTGTTTTGGCCTGGAAGTCTCGGCTCCCTCTACCAACCCTAGCAAGATGTGCTGTATTTATACTAAAAGTCTCTAGGATTTCTTTGTCCCTTGTTTCTTGTATTAGCCATTGTTGCATTTGAGGATGACGGATGAACCTTGTACGTAGATATTATGCAAGTGGTGTGTATCCCCTGCCTGGTTTCGAAGAACCCTCATGAATATTCATTCATATTGTATGAGTCCATTGATGAAGTTATAGGATGCTATTAATCAGGGGAAAATCCTCCTTCTGCACCCAGGAATAGAACTAGGTAAAGGTTCAATCCTAAAGGCGTGTTACATTGTAGTGTAAGGGAGACAATGTAGGTGAAGGTGTAGGATAATACCCGGGCCTACATTAGGATAACTAAATGAAACATAACACAGGGGGCATAAGATCCAAGGGAAACTCTATGTTGCTGTAGGTGTTCTGAATATTCTTGGGTGGTACCACCAGGGACTTTTCAGTATGGTTTGGAGACCTGGCAGTAGGGAACAAGTACTGGTAATCAATGACATGCTAACCTCTGTGTGTTTGGAAGATGAGTTCCTGCAGGTTTTCTCTAACAATCTTGGTAAAATTGTGGGATTCAAACACAGAATTAAGGTAAAGAAAGAGGCCATTCCTATTAATAAGGTTAGATCTGTGCTTTTCCGTCTCAGGGAGGATACGAATTGGACAGAATACAGAGCAGTGGGGTTATTGAATCCATAGAATCAAGCTTATGGTTGAGCCCTCTGGTGGTTGCTCACAAACGCAATGCGGGATATGCGTTTGTGTATTGATTTAAGAAGTCTTATTAAAAAATTTGGGTCGATTCCCACCCTCTTCCCAAGATTGGTGACCTTTTGGAGGAATTGAGAAGTGCAGTGTGTGTTATATCCTCAGTATTGTATTTACATGTAAACCAGCCTAGGTCCTCCTAGCTGCTCAGCCAGAGTGTGAGTTGGTTACGGAATGTTGGTGTGACTGTGATGCGTGGAATGCCTTGGTGCCTGAGTGGATTAGTGGTGACAGTTAGAGATGGGCTGAGCAGCTAGGCAGGCTGCTCCTAATGGGGCTGGTACTTGACCAGAGCTGGCTGTACTAAGAAAGATGTTAACTGGACATGGAACCAAAAAAGAAGACTTGGAAATATTACAAGGTTTCCTGTGTCTCTATGTACAGGGCACAACAGAGTGGTTCTCAAAAATCGATCTTGCTTCAGCTTACCACCAAGTTGTGTTGGATGATGACTCTCGCCATTACACAGCATTTCATCCTCCATTTGGCTCTTATCAGTTTTGCAGGATGCCGTTCGGCCTGGCATCGACTGCATCAGTGTTTCAAAGCATAATGCAACCGATTTTAAATGGTCTGAAAGGTGTTGTCATCTTTTAGGATGATGTCCTTATCTTCTCTAAACATTTGCAGGATCATGAGGAATCATTGAAGGCAGCGCTTCGGATCTTTGATGAAAAGGGTGTTGTTGTAAAAAAAGGAAAGTGTGACTTCAGGAAGAGAGAAATTGAGTTTTTGGGAAATTTGGTCTCATACAAGGGTGTAATCCTAAGGCCTGGTAGGAACCTTGTGGGCCAAGAACCCTCCTGTTACCTCCAGTAAGTCCCACACAGCAGGAATGCTAAGAGAGCTTGTGGGAGGCCCTGCCCCCTTACTCCACCACTCTGCAAACGTGCCTCTTGGTGCTATTGTGAGATAAATTCCTCTTGGATGCTGAGGGTTCATGGGAGCCAACAACCCCTCCTGGTTCCACCAGTAAGTCACACACAGTGTGAATGCTGAGAGCTCATGGAAGGCCCGACCCCTTTCTCCACCTCTCTAAAAACACACCTCCGGGCACACTACTTGGTGGGGGATGAAGTCCCCTTGGATGCTGAGAGTCCTCGGGGCTTAGAACCCCTCCTGTTACCTCCAGTAAGTACCAAACATGAGATTGCTGAGAGCTTGTGGGAAGCCCTGCCCCCTTTCTTCACCACTCTGCAAACATGACTCCTGGTGCACTACTGGTTGGAGTATGAAGTCCCCTTGGATGCTGAGGGTCCTGGGGCCAAGAACCCTTCCTGTTACCTCCAATAAGTCCCATACAGCTGGATTGCTGACAGCACATGGAGGTCCCTGCCCCCTTTCTCTACCTGTGTGCAAACATGCCTTCTGGAGCACTATTGGTTGAGGGATAAAGTCCCCTTGGATCCTGAGGGCCCTTGATGACCTGGAGCCCCTCCTGTTACCTCCATTAAGTCTGACACAGTGAGATTGCCGAGAGCTCGCGGACGTAGCGTCCTCTTTCTACAGCACTCTCCAGACGCACCTCCTGGTGCACTACTGGTTGGGGAATAAATGCCCCTTGGATGCTCAGAGTCCTTGTGGGCCAGGAATCCCTGCTGTTACCTCTAGTAAGTCCCAGACAAAGGGATTGCTGGGAGCGCATCAGAGGCCCCCAACTTTCTCCACCACTGTGAAAACATGATTCTTGGTGCACTACTGGTTGGGGTATGAAGTCTCCTTGGATTCTGAGGGTTCTTGGGGTCCAAGACCACCTCCTGTAACCTCTAGTAAGTCCCACACAGCGGGATTGTTGAGAGCAGGTCAGAGGCCCCACCCCCTTTCTGTACCCTTCTGCACACACACCTCCTGGTGCACTACTGGTTCGGGATAAAGTACCCTTGGATGCTGAGAGTCCTTGAGGGCCAAGAACCCCTGCTGTTACCTCCAGTAAGTCCCACACAGCAGGATAGCTGAGAACTCATCAGAGGCCCCACCCCCTTTCTCCACCACTCGGCAAACGCACCTCCTGCTGCACTACGTGTTGGGGGATGAAGACCCCTTGGATGCTGAAGGTCCGTGTGGGACAATAACCCCTCCTGTTACCTCCAGTAAGTCCCACACATTGGGATTGCCAAAATCTCATGAGAGGCCTGCCTTCTTTCTCCACTAATCGTGAGATTGTCTCTGAGGACACAAATAATTGTGTGGATCCATAAGTTGATGTGCTTGTGGGAGGCAAGAGTTTCAAATCATTGGTGGATTCTGGTGCACTGATTTCTATTTTTACCTACAAACTTTTCAAAGGTACATGGGGTGATAGGGCAGTTTTTCCTCCAGACAAACCCCAAGAACCCTCATAATCCAAGGAGACTTATTTATTCATTTATTTATTTGATTTATATAGCGCACTATAACCCAGAGGTCTCTAAGCGCTTTGTCAGGGTCCGCTAGGCGATACTTAGGAATACATCTGGTAACAGATTAAAGACCACCCCACGCTTGCTGGAAGAGTACAGTTTTTAATTTCTTTCAGAAGGACATTAGCTTAGTTTCTTTCTGTAGTTCCAGTGGCAGGTTGTTCCACATAGCTGGAAGTGTGTGTGAGAAAGCACGCCCACCCACCGTTTAGCCAGTCTACCGCGTGGCTGAACTAGGAGGGTAGCTTCTGCAGATCTAAGCACCCTCCCCGGTTTTTAGAGAGTCAAACGCGATTTCATGTAGGTAGGTGCCTTACCATAAAGGGCTTTATGGACAATACATAGCCCCTTAAACATTAGCCTCTGCTTGACTGGCAGCCAATGTAGTTCACGCAAGAGGGGGGATGCATGAGTGTTCCTCGGTTTTTTAAAAATAAGTCTGGCAGCGTCATTCATGACAATCTGCATTCTACTTCATACCCCAAACAATAGTGCACCAGGAGGCACGTCTTCAAATTTGTGCTATGACACATATAAACCTTATTCTATTATTGGCCTGATACCTGCCACACCCTTTTGTTTCAAAGAACCACACCGAAAATCTGTTATTTCTAACTAAACCGTGCACACAGCTACACTGGTTGGAGTAAGGCTCTTGGTTTTCAAGGTTCCAGGTTGTTGGAAGCCTCAATTTCCAACATCATAGCTGCATCTGGTCCATATGATAGAGAAGAAGATACTGTCCTGCTGCAGGAAGATGAGGAGGAGCAGAGTCGACCAATGAAGAAACAAAGTGAGTGTGGCAGTTTATTACTATTCTCTTAGGGGAGAATAAAGTCAATGGCAAAATTGTAAAGTGTTACATCTGTGGGAAGGAGTTGTCACGAGACACAAGCAAAAAGTACAGTCATGGAACAAGCTCAATGTGGAAACTGCTAAAAACTATCCATGAACGAGTATACCTGAGGATGGTTTGTGAGAGAGAAACAGGTAGTGGTGCATCTACATCTGCAGCTATTGCGGCTACCCTGTCCCCCTCAGTCACCATAACTGTACCAGCAATTTGTTCTAATCTAGGACACATGACTAGTTACTGCTTGTGCTGCCACATGCCCGTTGGCCTTAATACAACATATGCTCAAAAATACTTGGATGCCATCAACAATCATCCATGCTAAAAAATAGTTCTACAGTATTTTGCAATTAGAAAGCCTGTTGCTTTCTGTACATGGTTATTTTTGTTAAGGTATGCACCTGTATTTTTTTGGGTGGTGTATTTACAAAGAAAGCGAAATAAAAAAATACAAACAAACTTGTTTTAAAAAAACGAAAAAAGGGTATTTTTAAAAGCACACCATCTACTTCTGAGAAGAGCTTTGTTGTATATTTATTTCTTTAAAGTATATATATGAAGTATATCTGAGGCACTTGCTGTGTAAGTGCATTCATGAGTGTGTGAATTGGTGTGTCAGTGTATGCATCAGTGTATGCCTGGGTGTTCTAATATATATATATATCACTGTGTACCTTCTTGTGTCAGTATATGGAACAGTGTGTGCCTGAGTATGTTAGTGTATACATGAGTGTGTGCCAGGGTATGTTACTGTATGAATGATTGAGTGATTATTTAGGTATGTCAGTGTATGCATCAGTGTGTGTCTGGGTATGTGAATGTGTGCATTTGTGTGCGTCTGTGTGTGTTAATGTTTGTATAAGTTTGTGCCTGGGTATATCAGGGTATGTATAAGTGTGTGTCTGGGTGTGCAAGTGTATGTGTCAGTGTGTGCCTTGGTATGTCAGAGTATATATCAGTGTGTGCCTGGGTGTGTCAGTGTATGCATTAATGCGTGCCTGGGCGTATCAGTGTCTGCATCAGTATGTGTCTGGAGGTATGAGTGTAGGGATCAGTGTATGCCTGGGTGTGTTGGTGTATAGATCAGTGTATGCCTGGGTTTGTCAGTGTATGCATGAGTAAGCGCCTGGGAGTGATAGTGTGTATTTCTGTGTGTATGGGCATGTAAGTGTATGCATGAGTGTGTGCTTGATGTATAAGTGTCTATATCAGTGAGTGCCTGGGTGTATCAGTGTATGCATCAGTATGTGTCTGGATGTGCTAGTGTATGCATCAGTGTGTGCTTAGGTGTCTTAGAGAATGCGTCAGTGTGTGCCTCAGTGTGTCAGTATCTGCATGAGTATGTTTGTGGGTGTGATAGTATTTGTATTACTATGTGTGTGGGTATGTGATTTAATGCATTAGTGTGTACCTAGGTGTGTCAACGTATGCATCAATGTGTGCCTGGGTGTGTTACTGCATGCTTCAGTGTCTGCCTGGGTGTGCAAGTATCTCCATCAGTATGTGCCTGGGTGTGTCAGTGTAGACATAAGTGTGATCCTGGGTATGTTAGTGTATGTACGAGTGTTTGCTTTTGGTGTGATAATGTATGTATAGGTGTGTGCCTGCGTGTGTTAGGGTATGTGCTTGTGCCTTGGAGGCAAGCTGCCTAACTGTGTTTCCTCCAAGTCGCGGGCCTTTCTGGGATTCCTGGTTGGCCCACCCACAGCGTTTGTTTTTTATGCCGCTGCCTCGTGTCATGGGGCATTCTGGTACAGTTTTCTCCCTGGCCTGAGGTGGAGTTTGGCGGTGGTTAAGGTATACTGCCCGTGGCCCTGTGAGGGCAAGCATCCACCTGCTCTGCTGAAAGTTGTGATGCCTGTGAGTATTCTCTTGCTGTGCCCTGCATGTGGCCCTGTGTGGGCAAGCACCTGCCTCCTCTGTTAAGTGCCTCTGATGCCGGCTGCCTAGAGGGATCTGTGGAGTGTTTCTCCTGGCATTCGTGTGTGAGGCTGACCTCAATGCCCTAAGCTTGTGCTCCCAGCCTGGTGATGTCCTTCCGGCATTTTTTTACCTGGCTCACGAGTTTTTGTTTTTCCTCCACTGGTTTTCTCCCCGCACACTTGGCTGCCTTGCAGACCTGGGATGGCTTGAGTACCAGCACTTGAACCTTTGGTCGTGGAGGGCCTCCCATCTGCGCAGGCGGCATGGTGGAAGGACAGGATGGAGAGACTGGAGAACTATTTTGCCGCAGTGGCTTTAGAAGTTGACCGACATTGCCCCATGCTACTACATTTAGGGGATCTCACCATTCACAAGCTGGGGAAGTCTATGTTGAAGGCCGGCCCGCCATTTACATACACTACTCTGAAGTGAGCCCTCACCACACATTTTGAACCGCTTGTGAATCCTGATGATCAGTGGTTCCTCTTCTAACAGGTCTAGCAGCTTCCTGAAGAATCAGTGGCACTTTCTATGCTCGACCAAAAGAACTTGCCAGAAGTCGAAGGAACTTTCCAAGGTGTGCGCTGCACACATTGAAGTGGCTCTACATGGCAATTAAAGACCAAACCTGTCAATGCAGTGATGACCGCGGGCAGGAAAGAAGAAGAAGAGTCCGAAACCTATCAAAAGCTCCAAGGTCTGTTATACACACTGGGGTCTTACCCTCACCAGGGATCATGCCGTGGACAGGAGAAGATATGTTCCCCCTGCAACTAGCGAAATCATCTTGCCAAAGTCTGACCATCCTCTGCTTCTCAAAAGACACAAAACTCCAAATCTGTCAATGTCATGAAGACACCTGTGGACCAAGATGCCGAAGAGGACAGGGCTAATGATGAGGAAGGGGTGGAACATATCATACACTCTATGCAGCTAGGAGAATACCCCTGACGGCGCATCCCGAAATGCGCAGTCCTGCAGGCTACCATACTTCTGCCCTGATCGACATGGGAGCCTCAATAAACATTCTTGCACAGTCTGCATTGAAAACTCTCCCACTACAGCCTGTCTTCCACCCCACTGCCACCCAAGTGTTTGCCTACGAGTCCTCAACAACTCTCCCTCTGGCAGGGGTCTTTACCACTGAAAGTTCGTATGAGTCCCGCTCAACATGTGCTAATGTGCTAAGGTGTATGTCACCAAGAGTGGCTTGGAAATGCTGCTAAGCTGTCGGATGGCAAAAAACTTCACCTAGTCTCTTTTGCTTTCAGTGTGCACCTGGGAAGCGTGGATGTTGACTGAATTTTCACAGCTATTCCAAGGCACTGTGTGTCTAAAGGGCAGTCTCATACACCTTCACATAGATGAGTCGATCCAGCCGATCGCACTTAAAAATCACCGGGTGGCGTTACATCTACGCCCAAAAGTGGAGGATGAACTAAGGAAACTGGAGCGGGTGGACATCATTGAGGGTGTGGAAGGTCCTACAACCTAGGTCTTGCTAATTGTGATTGCCCGAAAGCCTAAACAGCCTGGTGAGGTTAGGATTTGCATCAACATGCTCTTACCTGACAGGGCCATCCGCCATGAACGCTATCTGACGCCGACTGTGGATGATAATGTGGCAGAAGTAAGTGGGTCGAGATGGTTCTCGAAGATTAATTTAGGAGCAGGATACCATCAACTTTTGCTGGCTCTGGAGTAATAAGCCATCACACCTTTTTCCACCCATGTGGGTCTAAAAAGGTACAAACGCCTCAGTCTCAGGGTGTCGTGGGCGGCTAACATTTTGCAAAATGCTATCAGGGGTGTGCTGGTGTGACAAGGTCATCAATGTCAGTGATGACATCCTAGTGCATGCCCCAACCATCAAACAACATCTTGACATGCTGAAGGCAATGTTCACATGCTTACAGGACAGTGGCCTCACCTTACACTGTGAGAAGTGTGCATTTCTCCAGAAGGAGATAGCTTTCTTCGGATACCGATTGTTGGATCTGGAATCATTGGCATGGGTTTCCCCTGTATTTTTGCCTTTGCCTCCTGTTATTTTGCTGTGTGTTAGACTTAGTTTTTGCTGGTCTAGATGCTTTGGGCACTATGCCACTGCTGTACAGTGCGGAACACTGACAGAATATCGACAACAGAAATATCGACCTTAAGAAATATTGTGACAAAAATATTGTTATAAAAAATATTGACCTCCTATCTTCATAATGGTAAGTAGAAAAATATCGGAAAAAAATGATCGTTGTTAAAAAATATTGAAGTAAAAAATATAGTTTTTTTATATGTATAAAAAATAATGTAAAATAAATTACAAAAAAACAATACATTTAACTTACATTTGTTTTTATATTTATTTGTATATTTTAACAATTCTAAGTAATACATTTAATGTAAAAATAAATTAAACATACATATTTAAAAAGTAATATATATATATATATATATATATATATATATATATATATATATATATATATATATATATTTACTTAAAAGTAATTAATAAATATTAATTTTAATTATTATAAAAATGTTAGAAATAAATTAACATGTATAAATACATATATATATACACACACCTATGACATAAAAATAAAATAAATACAAATTATATTATAAATTAAAATATTAAAATATGTAATATTTTTTCAACCTTAACTTTACACTACATTGACTGCAACAGTAGGGAAAGTGTTGGATAGCGTAGGGGAATAATTTACTATTCCCACTCCAATAACTGCAACAGTAGAGAAAGTGTTGGATAGCGGAGGGGAATCATTTAATATACCCACTCCAATGAGTGCATCAGTAGGGAAAATGTTGGATAGCAGAGTGGTAAAAATTACTATTCCCACTCCAAAGAGTGCAACAGTAGGGAAAGCGTTGGATAGCGGAGGGGTAAATATGTATTTTCCGACTCCAGCTAGTGCAACAGAAGGGAAAGTGGTGGATAGCATAGAGGTAAAAATTAATATTCCCACTCCAACGAGTGCAACAGAAGGGAAAGGGTTGGATAGCGTAGGGGTAAAAATTACCATTTCTACTCCAGCGAGTGCAACAGTAGGGAAAGAGTTGGATAGCATAGGGGTAAAAATGACTATCCCCACTCCAGCGAGTACAGCAGTAGGGAAACTGTTGGATAGTGTAAGAGTATAAATTACTATTCCCACTCCTGCAAATGCAGCAGTAGGAAAAGTGTTGGGCAGCAAAGGGGTAAACATTACTATTCGCAGTTAAGAAAATTCAAGTTAAAAAACAACCAAAATACCAACTACTATCAAACATATAATAAAACACCCAAAACAAAACATATCTATTTTACATTTTTACAAAACATAGAAACATAATAATGTAGAAAAAAAATAAAATGTACATTAAAAGATAATTTTTTTAATTTTAACAAAAAATTATCAAACAAATAAATAGTTTGTAATAGAAATTAATTGTAATCTAAAAAAATGATTAATACATAAATGTAATATATTTTTCCTACCCTATAACAGCACATAATTTACAACACACATCTAAATTAAATAAAAAAGTGTATCTCCATATTCATAATAAATTATACATTTCAAAATTATTAATAATTAAAAAGCATATTTAAAAAGGTGAAAAACATTGTAGTAACCAAATATTACAGCTACACAACATAAATCCCCGAACAAAAACAAAAGTAAACAATTACCAAAAATATTTAACAATTAAAAAATAAATATTAATGATCAAGTAAAGATTAATTAATGTAAACTAAATTACTTTCCAAAATCAGCCCCAATAAACAATCAATCAATCAATCAGATCATTTGTAAAGCGCACTACTTACCCGTGAGCGTTTCAAGGTGCTGAGGGGGGGGGGGAGGAGGGGTACTGCTGCTACTGGTCAAAGAGCCAGGTCTTGAGTCGTCTCCTTAAGGTCAGCAGGTCTTCTGTTTGTCGTAGGTTGAGGGAGAGGGTGTTCCAGGTCTTGGCGGCGCGGTGGGGAGAAGGACCTGCCTCCAGAAGTGGTTCTACGGATGGGCGGGACCGTGGCCAGGACGTGGTCAGCGGAGCGGAGTTTCCTGTTGGGTACGTAGAAGGAGAGTCGACTGTTGAGATAGGCTGTGCCGGTATTGTGGAGTGCCTTGTGTGCATGGACCAGGAGCTTGAAGGAGATTCTTCTGTCGACGGAGAACCAGTGCAGGTTCCTCAGGTAGGGGGTGATGTGGTCGCGGTTCGGGATGTCGAGGATCAGGCGTGCAGAGGCGTTCAGGATCCTTTGCAGTCTGTTGATGAGCTTGGACAAGGCTCCGGCGTAGAGGGCGTTTCCCTAGTTGAGTCTGCTGCTGACTACGGCTTGGGTGACTGTTTTCCTTGTGTTAGTCAGGATCCATCTGTAGATCTTGTGGGGCATACGGAGGGTGTTGAAGCAGGTGGAGTAGACTGCGTTGACTTGTTTGGTCATAGTGAGTTTCGAAGTTGAGGATGACTCCAAGGTTGTGTCCGTGGTTGGTAGGAGTCAGGGGTGTCTGCAGTGATGCGGGCCACCAAGAGTCATCCCATGCTGAGGGGTTAGGCCTGAGGATGAGGATCTCCGTCTTGTCTGAGTTCAGCTTATGTCGGCTTTCCTTCATCCAGTCAGCCACGGCCTTCATTCCTTGGTGGAGGTTGGTTTGGCTGTGAGAGGGTCCTTGGTGAGGGAGAGGATCAGCTGCGTGTCGTCATCGTAGGAGATTATGTTGAGGTCGGGCGATGCGTGCTAGTGGGGCCATGTAGATGTTGAACAGCGTCGGGCTGAGGGAGGATCCCTGTGGGACGTCGCAGATGATCTCGGAGGCTTCGGACCGGAACGGGGAGAGGCGGATTCTCTGAGTTCTGCCGGTGAGGAAGGAGGTGATCCAGTCCAAGGCCTTGTCTCGGATCCCTGCGTCTGGAGGCGCATGCGTAGTGTGCGGTGGCAGACGGTGTCAAAGGCAGCGGAGAGATCTAGGAGGATGAGGGCCGCCGTATCGCCGTTGTCTAGCAGGATCCTGATGTCATCTGTGGGGTGATGAGGGCGGTCTCGGTGCTGTGGTTGCTGCAGAATCCTGATTGGGAGGGGTCCAGGATGCTGTTGTCTTCGAGGTGACGGGTGAGCTGGATGTTAACTATCTTCTTGATGACCTTTGCTGGGAATGGAAGCAGGGAGATGGGCCGGAAGTTCTTAAAGTCGCTCGGATCCGCCTTGGGTTTCTTCAGTAGGGCATTGATCGCTGCATGTTTCCAGCTCTCAGGGAAGGTAGCGGTCTCGTAGGAGAGGTTGATGATGTTGCGCAGGTGGGGTGCGATGGAACTGCCGTCTTTGTTGAAGATGTGGTGTGGGAGAGGGTCAGACGGGGATCCGGAGTGGATTGTGCCCATGGTCTTGATTGTGTCCTCGATGCTCACGTTGGCCCAGGTTGTCAGGGAGTCGTGGTTGGTGGGGTGCGGTGGGTCCGGCGTGTCGAGGCCTGTAGGGGTCGCCCAGGGGTTGAAACTGTCATGGATGTTGGTGATCTTTCGGTGAAAGAAGGTGGCTAGGGAGTCGCACAGGGCTTGCGATGGCGGGATGTCGTTGGCGCTGGAGCTGGGGTTGGAGAGTTGCTTCACGATGTTGAAGAGCTACTTGCTGTTATGTGCATTGTTGTCAAGGCGGTCTGTGAAGGAGGTCCTTTTGGCGGTCCTAATGAGGTGGTGGTGGTTGCGGATGGCGTCTTTGTGGGCAGCGCGGCTGTCCGGTGTCTTGCGCTGTGCCATATATTGTCCAATTTCCGGCAGGTGCGCTTTGAAGCTAGGAGTTCCGGGGTGAACCAGGTGGCTCTTTTGCTTGTGTCTCTGTTGGTGGGCTTTTTCAGCGGGGCTAAGGTGTTGGCACAGTCGTCCATCCAGCGTCTGAGGGTGAGTGCACCATGGTCGGGTTGGTGGGGTTGGTCGGTGGGTTGAGTGTGAGGCTTGTCTGTAGTTGTTCTTCAGTGACTTTGCCCCAGCAGCGGCGGGGGAACTGTAGGGTGCGGTGGTGTGTGAGGGGTTTTCGGAAGGAGAAGTGGATGCAGTGGTGGTCTATCCAGGTGAGTTCGGAGGCGTGGCTGAAGGCGACGTGAGGGCTTGAGGAGAAGATGGCATCAAGCGTGTGACCGGCGGTGTTGGTCGGCGTCGTGACGAGCTGTTTTACTCCGAGGTTGGCGAGGTTGTTGATCAGGGTGGAGGAGTTGTTGTCGTTGTTGTTCTCCAGATGATAGTTCAGGTCTCTGCGGAGCATGTAGTCAGTGGAGGTCAGCGCGTGCGAGCTGATGAGGTCAGCAATGGAGTCGCCGAATTGTGGCTGGCGGTCTGTAGACGAGGGTGGTCTTGGGTTCCGTGTGGATCTGGAACTGCATGTTTTTGGCGGTGCTGAGAGTGTCGTTTGTGTTTGTTGAGACCCTGATGGTGTTCTTTTGGACAATGGCGATTCCTCCTCCGACTCCATTGGTGCGGTCTCTGCGGGTGATCTTGTACCCGTCGGAGATGGCTATGGTGATGTCCTGGGAGGAGGCTTCGTTCATCCAGGTCTCGGTCAAGAAGGCGACGTCCGGGGATGTGGTGTCGAGTAGGTCCCAGAGCTCGACGGCGTGTTTGCGTGCGGAGCTGGTGTTGGTCAGGATGCA
The DNA here is from genome assembly GCF_964263255.1 of Lissotriton vulgaris. Lineage (NCBI taxonomy): Eukaryota > Metazoa > Chordata > Amphibia > Caudata > Salamandridae > Lissotriton > Lissotriton vulgaris. The sequence continues at coordinate 1,078,717,154 of NC_141694.1, read as the reverse complement.
TCTGAGATGGTTGGGTTCCGCTTCGGGGCGGCTTTGCAGCAGGTGTGGATTCTTCCTGGGTTGAGAGGGACGAGGGTGTTGGCGTTGTAGCGGAGGCGGCCTCCTGGCTGGTGCGGGGGGCAGGTGTTCTGGCGCTGGGCGTGGTCCAGGGGCGGACGGGCGCAGACGGACATGCCTTAATCATGCCTTTGGTGCGCCAGCGGCGCGACCGCCATATATGGGGAGGTGGGGAGGGAGGAGCAGCTGGGAGGCAGGAGGCATGCGTCAGGGGCAGCGAATGGACACGGAGGGGGCGGGGCAGCAGGGGAAGCAGAGGCGGGGACGGGAGCAGGGAAGCGGAGCGGTCGTGGGAAGGAGACAAAGCAGAGGGGTACAGAATCAAAAAAGGGGGCACGGAAGTGAGTAATAGGGGTATAGAATCAAAAAGGGGGCACAGATGTAAGTAAAGGGGTAGAGAATCAAAAAAGGGGGCACAGAAGTAAAGCCGCGAGCGGGGGGCAATGGGGTAGAGAAGAGGAGCGGGCAGACAGTTACAGGCACGACAGAGCGGATACGAACCTAAGGCCACCACTGGCCACCAGGGATGAGGCGCAGGTGGTAGCCTGCGGGTAGTGGAGGGCCTCGCCTTCAGCGGCGGCAGTGGTCTTCAGCAGGGATGCAGGCGGAGCTGCAGCAGGGGGGGAGCAACCTACCAGACAAGGTCAACACCAAAACACACACCTAACAGTATGTACACAATTGCTATAACAAATTGTACATTTATAAATTCATTTCCATGAACAACAAATAAGTAATTTATTTTAAAAATTGTATACTCCACCATTTACCACTACAAACACCACAACTCACACATCAACATTATTTTACAAATCGCAAAATTAAAACGTAATTAATTAATTAGCATCAATTAACAAAGAATTAGTTAAATAAACATAAATTACCTCCCACCATATTCCCATATAAATGCCACCAGCAATTTTGTAAAACATTATACAATTAACATAATTAATTAACAATTCATTAATTATTTAATTACAACCAAAATATAAATTATTGATAAATTAATTCAAACAAGTAACACTCTAAAATAATAATTAATAATCATTATATAAAATATTATTAAATGAATTCAAATTAAATTACTTCCCACCCTACTCCGCTATCAATCCACAACCCATTCCTAAAACAAGCACACAATTAACATAGTTACCAATTAATTATTAATAATTAACAATAAATTAATAAATAATTAATAATACATTATTCCCCCAATTAACAATATAAAATAATAAATAAATATTAATTAAGAAAAAATATTAATTTAATTATAATTGAATTACTTCCCACCCTATTCCCCTATAAATCCACAACCCGCCCTTAAAAAATGACAAAATTAACATTTTACCAATTAATTAATCAATAAGAATTAACAGCTAATTATTAATTAATTAATAATAAATAATTACCATTATTAACACTATAAAATTAAATAAATACTAATAAATAAAAATCTATATTCAATTTATTATAATCAAATTACTTCCCACCCTATTCCCCTATAAACCCACGAATTAAACGCAAAATGTGATTAAAATATTAATATTCAATTTATTATAATTAAATTACTTCTCACCCTATTCCCCTATAAACCCACAACCCGCTATGGTACGAAAAAATGCAAAATGTAATAGAAATAAAATTAATAAGTCCTAAAAATTTAACACATACATAAAAAATGCAATACTTAAACAAAAAAATATAGCACATATATTTAAAATACATACTAAAATACATAACACTACCTAAAAAATGATATTTTTAACAACTATATTTTGGCCAACGATATTAATTACTTTGATATTTTGGAAAACTATATTTCTTACCTTAAACTCGATATTCTTGGCCACAATATTCTGCCAGTCGATATTTCTGTATCACAATATTTTGCACTCGATATTAGTGCAAGTCGACATTTCCTACTCGATATTCTCACTGTTTACCGTTCAGTGCCAAAGTGCAAGTGCTCTGTAAATTGATGTTATTGATTGGTGTTTCCATAATTGGCTTAGTTGGTTTACTGTTAAGTCCGTAGTACAGTGCACTGTGTGTCCCCAGGGCCTGTAAACCAAATGCTGCTAGTGGGCCTGCAGCACTGATTGTGCCACCCACATGAGCAGCTTGTAAATGTAACTCTGAGCTGCCACTGCAGTGTCTGTGCGCAGTTTGGTCCTGCCCTGTCGATTTGGCAAGTGCATCCACTTGCCAGGCCCTTATCTTCCCTTTTCTTACATGTGAGTCATCCCTAAGGTAGGCCCAAGATACCCCTGTGGGCTGGGTGCAGTGTATGTGAAAGGTACGTCATGCACTGATGTGGGTGGCATGTCCTGATAGGTAAATACTGCCAGTTTCATTGTTCACTATTGAAAGGCTATCTGTCCCATAGGATAGAATAGGAGTTCATTTATAACACCTTAAACTTCCCATTGGGACAAGGTAGGAACGTAGAATTTAGTATGCCTGAACTCAGAATATAAAGATGCATCTTTTAGTGAGGATGATTTTTACATTCTGTGTTTGAAAATACCACTTTTAGAAAGTAGGTATTTTCTTGCTTGGCCATCATTTGTGCCTCTGCTAGGTTTGTGTATTGACTGTCTGGCTTTGGAGTGACAGGGTCTGGGGATGTGCATTCTGTTCAGACAGCCACTTTGGGGGGGGGGGGTGAGGTGTGTCCTGCCTTTCAAGGGAGAGTCAGGGCTGGGCTGAATAGACCTGGACTGCATTCAGAGCAGGCAGAGGAGATTTGTTTCACACCTGAATGGGCCCTACACAATGCTGTTTCCAATTTCTGCCGGGCAGCTGCATCAGAGAGGATAGATATCGTTTTGCCTGAGGACAGGGATTCTCTGCCACCAGAGAACAAAGGAATGTGTGCTTTAAAGAGTGGGGCCCAGACCCCTGAACTTTAGATTACTTCTGGAATTCAGGAGGAACCGTTGCAAAGGAGAAGAGCTGGAGAAACTGAGGAAAAGTACTGCCCCTATGCTCTGTGCTGTCTAGAGTTGGCCTGCAGTGGCTGTTTCTGCCAAGAAAAGGACAAGGAGTTTGCTGTGTGCTGTTTCCCCTGCTTGAGGAAGATTTCCAAGGGCTTGAAGTGGAGCTTGCTTCCCGTTTTTTAAGTCTCAGGGATACAAAAACTTCACCCCCAGGTTCCCTGAACTCCCTTGCTGAGAGTTCTGACCTGCCAAAAGGTACCTGGTGCTGTTCTAGGCTTCTGGAGGTTCTTCCTGCTGTTGGGAACTGGAAAAGTAATGCAATGAGGAGAAGTGCGAGGCATACGCACCAGTTTCCGACGCATCGCCGCTGTGCAGGAAAAGTTTCCACACATCATTATTGCATTGCCGAAGAAACTGCCACAGGGCCTGCCCGCAGCTTGACAACTCGATGCACGCTACATTGAGTGCACTGATCTCCGATCCTCACACATCGCACTAGGGTGCCAAGTGTACAAGGACATCAGGGCCGCAGTATGAAACCAACACATCACCTTCTGCGTAGTAAGAAACCGAGCATCACCTCCCCTTCAGGAAGGAACTGACGCATCACCTCCCAGGTGTGGGGATAAGAAACCGATGCATCACCTCCGCTGGAGTAAGGAACTGATGCATCATCTTCCCTGTGCATAAGGAACAGACGCATCACCTTCCCTGCTGCTGTTCTTGCATTTAATTGTGACGCATCCAAGGTACTTTGTGTTGGAATGGTTGAATCTGCAATTTGCTTTGAACAGACCTGTTTATACAGTTTGAAAGTCATATTTGTATTACGGTATTGTGGATTTTTGTCATTTTGGTCTTGTTTTGTTTAGAGAAAGATTACTTATTTTTCTAACCTGCTGTGGTGTCCATTTGTAGTGTTTTCACGGTATTACTGTATGCATGCACCAATGCTTTACACACCGCCTTTGAGATAAGCCAGTCTGCTCGTGCCAAGCTACCAAAGGGATGAACAGGGGTTATTTTAGAATTGTTACTCCCTTATCCTGACTAGTAAGAAGGGTCCCTACGTGGACAGGGTAACAACTTGCCAACTAGAGACTCCCATTTCTAACATTGGTGGTCAGCAGTGAGTATCTGAACTTGCATTTGTGCCTTACATACAGTGATTGGTGTACATTACTAGTATAGTGCAGACCATCCCTCAACCACATACAACTGGGGGAACTTTATTTTCTTGAAAGTTTTTGCAACTTGATTGAGTCTAGACTGGGGGAAAGATGGCGGACTGATGCCGTCTTAGGAGAGTCGGTCATGGAGGAGCTCAGGAGGCTCAAGCTACACTAATGAAAATATTGTAGTGGGGAGCGTGAAAGCATGAATAGTTGGATGGTGAACATCTTAGATTTAGTGCTTCTTGTTTCCTCGTAGAAAAATACAGACACACTGAAACTTTGCAAGAAAAACCGGCAAAATTTAAAAAAAATGGCAAAGTGGCAGACAGAAAAGTCCGAAGTGGATGTCGTTTATTGGGCAGGAATTGCTGGAGGAATCTGATGGGAATCTCTGACAGATCTCTCTGACGGATATATGTTTGCTGTTGCTTGCTGGTGCTCTGACGACAGAGGGTCTTGGCTTGGCTTACTTGCTTGTGCTGGTGCTGGTGCTTCTTGTTGCTCTGGCGGTCTGTGCAGTCTGTGCAGCTGGTGAAGGCTCACGCTGCGCTGCACTGATGAAATAGCATTGCAGCTTTAGTAGTTTTATTTTGTTTCCCTGGAGGCAGACACAGAAACGCCGTATTAGTGCTTTTGTTTCCTCGGGTGCACGGAAGCAGAAAACTCCAAATTCAGCAAGAAGCCCGGCAAAAACCCCCAAAAAACAGCAAAACGGCAGACGGGCTAGTGGAAATCCCGAAGTGTAGAACAGGGCAGGAATCGTTGCAGAGTGTTTGGCTGTCCAACGACGCACACAGAGCTCACAAGAGAGCTGGCGAGCTAGTAGTCACGGACGCTCAGTGGCTAAATCGTATTTACTCCAATGGGATATGGCCCCACCAAAAATGACGGTCAGGAGTACCCGCGCCACTAACAGAGCATTGGTGAGTACAACAGTGACTCGGGGTAGTAATATGGATGTTGAAGGTGTGGAGATACAGAGGGTGAACTCTCCCAGCTCGACTTTTGGATTGGGGAAGGTGGGAAAACCTGTGTTGTAGTTCTTGCAATCAAGGAAATCAATGGAATTGTTTTCTTCTGATATTGTGGTGGAAGCAGATACTTTCAACAATAGCAAGATATTAGCAGATATTGTGAGTCAGGCAATTGGGGTGCAACTCAGTAGTATCTCTTCCAGGACACATTGTCTCAATAACCCACAGACATCGCTTCAGACATCGCTTCAGGCACTGCCGCATGCCTCAGCCTCAGCCTCAACCTCAGCCTAAGGAAGGCCTAGATAATGGGAGGGTCCTGGATTTGGATAGAGGCTTGATTAAAGCAGGGACGGAGCTTGGGAGCCTCTTCACCAGCCCTGCTGAACCAGTGACTGTTCAGGACTCCCGAGAACACCTGGGGAGCTCAAGGCGGTCAAAGTCAGAGAAAATAAGACAGAGAATGAGACAGAGAATGAGACAGCAACGGAGCCCAGAATATCTAAGTCTGGAGAAAGTAATCCTGAGGCGATTGGCAGTCTTGGTAATATTGGGACCCTTATGAGCCCTATTTTCCTGTAACTGTGCCTATTGAACTGATATTGGGTGATTTGAGTATCTCATCTTCGCTTCTGTTACCAACATGGATCAAACTCAAGAACAGAGCCAGACTCCCATGTGTTGCAACATGAAGTCATAGTTGGCCAACAGAAGAAAATTTCAGGGTCAGTAATTGTTAAAAAGAAACATCAAGAGGGGCGTGTCCAAGATGGCGGCGTGATCGGACGCAGGCCTAAATGCCGCAATCCTCGCCTAATCTCCCCCAAAAAGCAAGGGAAAGCACAGGCAGTCGTTGTAGCACAGCAGCCGCGGCCCGAGATCGAGCCACTGGCCTGCGTGCCTCGTAGGGGGATCGGGACGCGAGAGGACGCAGATCTGTGGCCTTTAATGGTGGCCGCGCCGGAGACCTGACCGGCCCAGACGCCACTGCTCCGAAGTCTCTGGGGGCAGGCCAGGCGAGCTTGACGAGCTGAGTGCTGAGCCTGCTGAACCGAGTCCCCGCTGCTAGCCCCGGAGCTGTGGAACCAAGAGGCGACGCATCGCCATCCTTCGGGCCTCACTCCCAGTCGCTTGCGATCTTTGGCGCGGCCGACTGGAGCGCCTCTGCGCAGAAAGAGCGGACCCTGCCAGCGGCGGACTGCACGACGCTGCCCCCCCCCACGGTAAATCGGGCTTTGAGAGTGCCCCAAGCGGACCAGTGTGACCCCAACGCGGCCAACGAAGACGACGCCGAGGTGGCCCTGTAGCCCACAGAACCGGGGCACACTCGGAGGGAGAGGGGAGCGGCGCTGCAGGGCCAGAATCGTGACGGAGGAACGCTCACAGACCAGTGAGCACAAAGGTGAGGAGAGTGGAGGTGGGCACCGGAGAAGGCTCGGGGGACACAATCGAGCCCCCAGCGTGGGGTTGACTGAAGAGGCCCAAGCTGCGCCACACTTAAGACCTGTAAGGCCGGACTGGGCACAATAAAATTGGGACATTGGAGGCCGCAATTCACAAGCCCCTACTGCACAATACTGAACAGTGACCCGGTGGGGGGGTGTATGGCTAACTGAAAAGGGGCCGACTTCGCTGCACTCTTGGCTGGCTGGGAGGCGATTGGCCGCATCTGCCGTCTTGACCCCGGGTGTCGCGGGGGATGAACTGACCGGTGCTAGCACGACTCGCCCCTAAAAGCCAAAATGCCGAACTCCTGCACATACCACGAGCACCCGAAACCCACCGCCTGCTTGTCTCCGGGGCTGCCCACAACATGGCGGGACAGAGGGGAAAGAAAGGGCCCCAGACGCTCCCTGAACTACTGGATAAGTCCCAGCCCAAACCCAGCAAAGACCCACCCTCCCCGGTGACTGCGAAATCACTGCCAACACCTGCGATTGACCAAGTGCCCATCACCAGGTCCTTTCTAGAGACATTGTTTAATTCACTCAGAGAGGACTTCAAATCCTTAAAGCAGGAGGTGGTGGGTGAAGTCCGAGAGCTCCGGCGTGATGTGGAGGGCCTTGGAGAGTGGGTGGTCGCCGTTGAAGAGGCTGACCAAACCAGAAGCAATGAAATTGCGCAGCAGAGGTCTTGAGACTCACGGACCAGCAACTAGACCTCCAAGCCCACGCGGAGGACCTTGAAAACCGTTCCCGTTGAAACAACATACGGGTCCGGGGGGTCCCTCAGAAGGCAGAGGGGACTGATGTCACCGAATACCTGCAAGCCCTCTTCAGGAACATCTTGGGGGAGCCGGCGGACTTGGCCATTCGCATCGACAGGGCGCACAGAGTTGGGCTGCCTCGACGAGCCTCGGCCCCGCCAACAGACATTTTGGCCTTCCTCCCTGATTTTCCGTTAAAAGAGCGGATTCTCCGAGAGGCCCGGCGAGTCCAGCCCCTTCAGTTTCAAGGCCACCCCATAGCCCTATATCAAGACCTCTCCACCATCACTCTGCAAAAACGAAAAGAATTCAAGAGAGCAACGGACTTCCTACGACAACACGAGGTCCCCTACTCATGGGGCCACCCGTTTCGACTAATATTCAAATGGAATGGACGGTTACATCAACTGGGGTCACTTAAGGACACTTGCACCCTCCTGGGACTTGACCAGGTAGATGATGAGCCTATGACGAGAGAATCGCAAGGGCCGTCCAGGGGGGGTTGGCAAACAGTGAGTTATAGGCGATCCCCGTCGCACCGCCTAAAACCAGACGCCTCTGTCATCACACAGGAAAGTGCAACAGCAGTGGCGGAGGTGGCCAAGAAAACCTCTCCCTCTGAGTGATTGATACTTCTGCCTGGGAGGTTACCTATAGCACATACTTTGCCCATGCGGTGGAAGGGGATCGGGAAAGGCCGCCATCGGGAATGACCCATACAGAACACACTACCACGGCCCTGTGCGGACTACCAGGACTGGGACTATGCTTTTTCTTGGTTTGGGGGTTGGGGGGGGGAGACGGGAGGGGGAGGGAAGTTATTCAGATCTGGAACAATGGACTCTGCACTTGAGCATAGAGTTTGACAGTTGGATTGTTTGGGGGGGGTTTGGGGATCACAGGAGGGTTCAAGGGCGGGAACCAGTGTGCCAAAAGGGTTCTGTCGACGACAGATTGGACGTGTCTTTCATTTGCCAGTCGCGATTCATGACGACTATAGCCCACGGGGAGGTCGTGGGAAGTCTGCAATGTTACAGGGAGGGTTGCTATTTGCGTTCTAATGCACTGATGCGCCACATGCACATGACTCCGATTCTAAGCTACGCCACATGTTCACATGGCCATGACTGACACCACATTAAAAGTACTGACCCTTAACGTGAAAGGGTTGAACAACCCCATTAAGAGAAGAGCGATCATCTCCTACCTGGAAAATTCTGGGGCCGATATTTGTTTATTGCAGGAGACCCATCTGTTGCCAAAGGACTGGCATAGAATGCACTCCCACGCCTTCCCACAACAATTTTTTTCCTCTCTCCCCACGAAGAATGCTGGAGTGGCAATCCTAATATCCAAACACTTTCGGGGACGGGTGGGAAACAAGGTAGGGGAGATTAAGGGCCGCCTGTTAGCGTACACATTTCAACTAGGAGACACACATCTCACAGTTGGTTCTCTCTATGCCCCGAACACGGGACAGGAGGCTTTCCTGAAAGGCGCTATTTCAGAGGCGTTTCAATCCTCTAACTCACCTTTACTCGTGGGTGGGAATTCAACATCGTTATGGACACGCATGCCGATAGGTCAGGGCACCGATATGGAGAGACAGGCGCGGTCTCGGCGACCGGACTTGAGTGGCTAAGAGATAGGGGTTTGGTGGACCTCTGGAGGACTAAACACCGGACTGCGTCGCAGTTCACCTTTTACTCACACGTGCACCGCACGTACGCTAGGCTCGACCATTTCCTAGGCTCCTCGGAGCTGCTCAAAACTCTTGAGGAGGTTAGCATAATACCTGCGGCCATTTCCGACCACGATGCGGTAGAACTATCGCTCAGACTCCACATGTCTCGTCGCCCCCGGGGCTCGTGGCGCCTGCGCGAAACCCTATTGTAGCGACCAGAGGTTACTAAAAGAATCAACGACTGCATTACTGACTATCTAGCCACTAACGACACGCCGGGGATTTCAATGACGGCTCTCTGGGGGGCTCTGAAATCGGTCACCTGCGGCGAACTAATTGCCATAGCAGCCGCTGAGGCCAAAGACCGCAAAGCTAAACGAGATGACCTCGCAGCGCGTGTCGCGGAATTGGAAAGGGTCCACAGTCGCACCTGCGCCCCACGTGTTTGGAGGCAACTAAAAGCGGCTAGGGCCCAACTAGCCAGCCTGGATACTGACAGGGCAGAATTCGCAGCACTCCGCCTTCGACATACCTATTATGTCGGGGGTAACAGAACTGGCCGTTTACTAGCCAGTGCCCTGAAGGCTAAGACCCAACGCTCTAAGATTACCGGTCTCACAGACGACACCGGAGTAGTTCTCACGGAAGATACTCAGGTGGCCGAAGCGTTCCGATCTTACTATGCCTCGTTATACGGGGCAGAGGAGACATCTCCTGAAGAAATAGATGCATACTTGAATACAACAGCGGTCACCGAGTTTTCCAAGGCAAACGCACACACATTGGATGCCCCCATCCGCCAGGACGAGGTACTGGCAGCCATATCCCGTTTACGCCCACTCAAGTCCCTGGGGCCAGACGGATTTTCTGCGGGATTCTATAAGACCTTCAGCCGGCTGATAGCTCCGGTGCTCACCCGCCTCTTCAATTCTTTTGAGGGCCCTGGTGCCATCCCCTCAGACATGCTGGCTGCTGAAGTGGTGGTATTGCCAAAACCGGGTAAAAAACCTACGCACTGCTCTGCTTTCCGCCCTATTTCATTACTGAACCTCGACCTTAAACTCTTTACTGGCATTCTTGCCGCACGTCTTGGCCCCTGCCTTCCCGGGATTTTGGAACCAGACCAATCGATTTTTGTGCCCAACCGACAATGTAGTGACAACACTAAACGAGTACTCCACCTGATTGACAAGGCCCATTTTCAGGCCTCAGACTCCGCACTGCTTGCCATCGACGCTGAGAAAGCATTCGACCGCGTGGAATGGACCTATTTACAACGGGTTCTGAGGCGTTTCGGATTAGGTGATCGCTTTCGTTCTTGGATTGCATGCTGCTACCATCACCCACAGGCTAGGGTCCGGCTGGGCGGCTTAAGCTCTGACCCATTTGAAATCCAGCACGGCACGAGACAGGGGTGTCCTCTCTCCCCACTTCTATTCGCCCTGTATATAGAGCCCCTAGCGCAGAAGGTCCGGGATAATCCGGAAATTAGAGCTATCACTTTTGGACACGAACCCCACATGATAAGTCTATATGCAGATGACGTAATAGCTGCCCTCGACCACCCTGACCACTCCATACCCACCTTTATGGAGGAACTTGACTCATTCGGCTCCGTCTCGGGATTCCGCATTAATAGAGGGAAATCCCTGATATTACCATTGGGCAAGAATGCGCAGTCTAACGACTCTGCCATTGGACAAGGGAGCGGTCTTCAGCTTGCCACCCAAGTCCCATACCTGGGGATCACCCTCGCCTCCTCAAAGGAGTCGACGGTATTAACTAATTACAAGTCCCTCGCTACCCAGATCCGGACAGATCTAGCGCGCTGGTCAAAACAGGCGCTCTCTCTACTGGGGAGGGTTGCGGCGGTGAAAAGGTCAGTTCTACCTAGGATCCTCTATCTCTTCCAGACCCTCCCGATCGCGCCCCCAGCGGGCACCTTAAAAGATCTGCAGGCCGCTCTCCACCGCTTCATCTGGGAGGGGAAACGCGCGCGTATCCATAAACAACTGGCGTATAAGAGCATGGGCGAAGGAGGCCTTGGCGTTCCCAATCTGCTGCAATACTTCCATGCCTCTCAACTCCGCTACCTAGTGGAGTGATATAGGCCAGAGTCGGAGGAGAGATGGCTCTTCCAGGATAGGGCCATGACTCGGACTCCGCTCTGGAGGATTCCATTCCTCGCCAGGCAACATCGGCCACGATATCTATTAAAATCACCTATTACCCGCACTACTATGCAAGTCTGGGACAGGGTCGCTCTCAAGAGAGGTTTGACAACATTCCCCTCCCCATTCACCCCATATTGGATAACCCAGAATTCCCTCCGGGCAATGACCCACGTGCATTCTCACAATGGTGTGGTACTGCGTGTCGTTCAGCCGGTGACCTTTTTGACCTACGAGGCTTCCTTCCCCTCTCAGAAATCAAACAAGGGTACGAGATAGAGAATCCTCACCTTTTCCAATATTTCCAACTTAGACATTGGCTCGCTGACCCGGCCACCGCCACCATGGTGGGTCGCCCGATGACGACCTTTGAAAAATGGTTACTAACCAAAGACACAGACAAACACCTCATATCAAATATCTACAAGATGCTCACGCCACCACACACTCCAGATAAAACACCAGGTCAGAGGCGCTGGGAGGCTGAATTAGGAAGGACGTTAACATTTAGGGAATGGGGCTACGTGTATTACAGGGCTTCACACACCACACGCAATACAGCGGCAAAGGAAACTGCAGTGAAGCTGGCAATGTACTGGCACCTCACCCCGGTCCGGCTTCACAAAGGGAATCCATCGTGCAGCGATTTTTGCTGGAGGGGCTGCGGGGAGCGAGGCATTTTAACCCATCTCCTCTGGGATTGTCAGGAAATCCGGAGCTATTGGGAAGCGGTACTAGACGACATTGATTCCACCTTTGCGACTGAAATCCCAAGATTCCCGGCTTATGCTATACTGGGACTCCCCAATGCACTCACCTTTCCTTTGAAATCACTTCGGGGTCGTCAAATGGGGATCGCCATGCAGGCTGCCACGCAACACATCTTATCACTGTGGGGCTCAACGACTAAGTCCACACACACAGGGTGGTTACACAAGCTCTGGTTCACCCTTGGGATGGAACACATACAGGCTACACTTACAAATTCTACCACTGCATTTCAAAAAACATGGCTCCCATTGTTGTCCCTCCTGTCCAAAGAATTCAATGAAGTCACATGTCCTAAATATCTTCGGGTTCTACTCCTCACTGACACCACAAATGACTCTCGGTGACTTTTTGGCTACTCGCACCAATCATCACTGGCCCACTCGTCGATTTTATGCTGACATATGGCACACTGGTTGGGGTGGGGGAGGGGGGGTCGGGTCGGGGTTGGGCGGGGGGTTTTGGTTGTTGTTTTTATTGTCCTGCCTTCTTGCAATGCTTAACATTTGCTTTCATGATATTGTACTCTCTTCTTGGCATATGTACCTCGCTTCACCTTTCAATCTCAGGGAAGACATGCTTGTCTGTCCCGCCAGCTGTATATGCCTATTGCCTCTACAATATGTCACGATGTCTACTGTTACTTTTACTGGTAAAATCAATAAAACACATTTGAAACTAAAAAGAAACATCAAAATCAAAATCAAAAATTGAAAGCGGTGAAGGAGTTGAAAAAAGCTTTTGGGAGTTTGGATCAAGCAGTAGGAGATGAGAGGACAAAACAACGGAAAAAGGGAGCTTCAGCTGATAATTCAATATGGCGATGGGTACAAGCAAAAGGTGGGGTAAATAATACAGCATCAAGGCTATCAGAGACTGACATGACTGATGAAGCTGGCGGGGGTATGGAGCTGGTGGCAGAAGGCACAGGGGACCTAGAATTTGGCCCTGGGTCAGCTTCAATGATGTAATCGGGAGAAACGAGCCGGGAGCAACTATCTGGGGATCCGGAAAGTAAAGAGGAGCAGGGAATCGAAACAAAGATGCTCTCGCTGATTCTCCAGAATCTTAAAGACCAAATAAAAGAGACTAGAGGGCTCTTTGCCCAGGTGCGATCAGATACCCAGGGTATTCAGCAGTCTCTAAAAGAAGTCACTACCAAAGTAGGATCACTGGCTGGTGAGATGGTTGAACTTCAACAGCGAGTGGGGGATACGGAAGAAACAGCTTCGAAAACTTTTAGCATAACCAAGAAGCATTACCACGTTTTGGCCACGATGCAACTTAAGCTGGAAGATCAGTAGAATAGGAAGCGGAGACAGAATTTGAAGATGTTTGGCATTCCAGAAGGACAAGAGGGCACAGACCCTAGAACATTTATAGTGCAGAAATTGTGTCCTGACCTTAGTGATTGGGATTGCCAGATTCAAAGGGCTCATAGGGTCCCAATGGTCCAAAAGAGACAAGATAGCCGATATCCTAGACCTTTTTTGATTTATTTTGGCAATTTTTTATTAAGGCAGGCTGTCTAATTAAAAGCTGTCCCAAGGTCGCCTAGGTCTGTTGATGGTAACTCAAATTTTTTTTTTGCTCTGATTACTGTAAAGTAACAATGGACAAAAGATGTCAGCTCAGAAAATTGGTTGACCCAATGAAAGCTGCTGGTGTGCAGGCATATCTGCAAGAGCCGGCTCGACTGAAAGTAATTTGTGGGGGTCAATCTTATATGTTCTTTTCAGAAACAGAGGCAAAGAAGGCTTTATGCGGATGGCAGAAAGAGGAGACAGGCTAAAAGGGGGAAAATGTATATCTCTTTAAAGTAATTTTTTGCTTCCTTATTTATGTGAGAGTAGAATCTATGAGAGGTAAACGGTAGAAGTAACTACATTAACACTTTTTCCTTCTTTATTATCTCTGTAAGGAAGGGATCTATTATGGTATTTGATAAAAATATTTCATTCATGCTTCCCTCTGTTTTATGACTTGCTTTTTCTTGTGTTGAACAACATGGATACTAGAAGCCTCTGGAACCTTTGTGACCGGGACTCTTAGTGGGCTGCCAAAATCACAGCAGCTTCGAGAAAGGGGATGATTCCTCCTTTTAGATGCTGGGGGAGGGCCAATCTATGGAAGAGATGGGGGAGAGGGAGGGAAGGGAGGGAAGAGTTGGGGGTTTAAAGGAGAAAAGGTCAATGATTGGGTAAAAAGCAGTGATAAAAGTATTCAGATAAGTAAGGTGGTTACTAAAAAGAGTAGGTATCTTATTTTATATGGAGGGGGTTAAATGCTTAGCATGGAATGTTGCAGGGCTAAACAGCAGGATAACGAGACGACTGGTGGCAGAAGAGATAAAAATGTAAATTCCTAGTGTGGTTATGTTAACAGAGACACACCTTTCGTATAAAGACCGGGGATGGTTAAAACAGCTAGGATTTGAGGTTATAGTATGCTCTACTCAAAGTGCTTCTATACGTGGAGTTGCAGTATTAAAGAATAAACGGCTTAGGGCAACAGTATGTAAGACAACATCGCATAAGGGAGGTCGCTGGGCTATCTCACAAATTATATTAAAAGAGAGGAAATATGTGTTCTGTGTTGTGTATGGCCCTAATAATGACAATCCTACGGTGGTGGATAACATAAGTATGGAACTTTTGAACAGGGAGGGGGATCGGGTGGTGATGGGTGATATTCATTGTATTATGGATATGGGATTGATTCTACAAGGAGGGGGGCATATCAGAGGATGCAGAAAACATGTAGGGCAATCTGGGAACTGGGTCGACTACAGGCTATTAGCGATGCTGGAGAGCATTGCACCAAAGCATACCAGGGTATACCTATTTCTCTGCCCCACATAAATCTTACTCAAGAATAGATATGGCCTGGGTGTCTGCACAAATATTATGGTCTGCAGAAATAGATATATGCCCGAAAGTAACATCATATCATAATAATATTCTTCTCACTTTTAAAGTCAATACAGAAAATAGGCCACCAAGATCTTTTTCATTCCCTAGGTAACTTTTGTCAGATGCGGATTATGTAACTAATACCCGGGAACAAATCAAAGTTTTTTTGTAGAGAATACGGGGTCTGCTACTCCCATTGTGGTGTGGGATACACTTAAAGCCGTTATTAGGGGGCACACCCAACAGTATATCTGGCACCAAAATAAAATGAATAGAGGGATATTGAAGGAGACAACGTCTGCCACACGTAGGGCAGAAGATTTACATGCAGAGGCAGTTCTGAAGGGGGCGGGTGAGTCAGAACAATTGGGGTTTGAGGTAATTAATCTTAGATTGGGTATTAAGAAAACACTTAAAGAGAAGAGCATGGTTAAATTTAATAAATATCGGCAGATACAGTATGAGTATGGGGAAACAATCTGGAAAATTCTGGCCTATAAAGTAGCTGATGACAGAGCTAAAGCCTACAAATATTAGGGGCCTGCTGGTAAACTGTATGAGCATCCACAGCTGGTTTTAGAGCAATTTGTGAGGTATTATCAAGCACTGTATACTTCAACAATAAAGCCAAGGCAGGTAGATATGTGTGATTATATTCAGGGATGTTTCTTGCCAAGTATAGAGGAGGAGATCCCTGAGTCCCTGGATGTAGAGATACTGTGGGAGGAGATTGAAATGGCATTGGGGCTTTACCTTCGGGTAAGGCTGCGGGGGAAGATTCTGTTCCCTTAGAATTTTATAAAATCTTTAAGGATGACCTGAGGCTGCCTTTCAGCCAGACGATAAGGTTTATCAGTGTTAATGGGCAAGTGCCTGAGTCCGGCAATATGACAAAAATCGTCATCTTCCTATAAAAAGATAAACCAGCAGAGGAATGCGTGTCATATAGACAGATTTCGCTCATTAACACTGATGCAAAAAAATTGCAAAAATACTGCTCCTGTGTTGCCTAGTCTGGTTTCTCCCCAACAACATGGGTTTATCCAAAATTGAGATACAACTACTCTTGTAAATATGGCAGTGACAACGTTCGATAAATATTACATCTACCCCACTCAGTATGATTCTATTAGATGCTGAGAAAGCGTTCGACCGAGTGGGGTGGGAGTTTCTCTGGGCTGTAATCGATGCTTTGGGATCGGAAATCGCTTTAAGAAATTGGAATAAGCCCTATATGATAAGCCCAGTGCTAAATTAGCATATTTAGGTTTATTATCATCTGTTTTCCCGGTGTCCTGTGGCACGCGCCAGGGGTGCCCTCTCTCACCCCTATTATTTTCTCTATATATAGAGCCATTCATCTGTGCTTTACAAAACAATCCCCGAATAAGTGCTTTTAGTAATGGAACAATTTCTTTAAAGGTCACCGCTCATGCGGATGATTTGGCAGTATTCTCCACAAACCCAGGGCGAGCATTAGGGGAAATAACAGCGGCGGCTGCCGGGTTCAGTCTGATATCAGGGTACAAATTAAATATTAATAAGACCCAAATATTAATTAATCACAAACCGCTAGATGTTATACAGGGGGTCCAGTCATCACTTATCTAGGGGTGCGGATATCAGCACAAATAGAGAAAATTATCTCTCTGAATTATGAGGAGCTGCTGAAGGATACAATTAAATCATTTAAAAATTGGCACAAGCTACCGATAGGCATTAGAGGTCGTATAAATATAATTAAAATGAAAACCCTGCTCAATTTTTTTATCTTTTTCGCTCTATTCCACTACGGGTCCCCAACTCCTTTTTCAAACAATTAGGGGGCAATTGGTAGCTTTATATGGGGATAAAAGAAATCTAGGCGAGCGATAGAAAGATTAAAATTACCATTTGGTCAAGGAGGCTTGGAGTTACCAGGTTTTAAGATTTATTTCTGGTCATCTTTCTTTAGTCGCCTCCGTAGATTGATTAATCCTGCGAGCATTCTATTTGTTCAAACATTTATGCTGGGGGAAGAAAGTAAGAAGTTTTGTATAGAATAATGGACCCTAATTATTTTAAAAGGGTTCAATTCAAGACCGCTCGGGATAGCATATATATCTGGCGGGCAATTTTGCATAAAGGCAATATATCTCCATATCATGATAAATTCCCTCTGTATTCTAACCCTGCCTTACCGAATATATTTCACGATGGGGTGGGGAAAAATTGGGGCAGATTGGGAGTGGGATGCTTGGGTGAGCTCTACGATTATAATGGTATTATTGTTTTTGAAAGACTGCAACTCATATATAAATTACCAAATCATATGCTGCTAAAATATTATCAGATCCGAGATTATTTTCTAAAGCACCTGAGGTTGACTAATATAACTGGGTCTGAGGTTTGGGATTTTATATATGATAAAGTAAGGGAATCTATGATTAGCAAGGTTTATAAATGGCTGAGCAGCAACAGAGCAGATGATTGTGAAAGATTGGCTAATCAATGGAGCAAAATATTGGAGATTCCTGTAGGGGGTAGCACTATAATACAAGCATTGGGCACTATAATTGAGGTAGTGCATTCAACTAATTTGAGATTGCATCAACATCGGATGATCTGTCTTCTCTATTACACACCCCAGAGGATAGCCAAGTGGGCAGTTAACAATATAATTGCAGATAGGATGAAGTGCCTAAATGTATAAGGCAGATATCAAACATATGTTTGTAACGTGTTTAGAGATAAACACATTTTGGCAGGATGTTCAGAATATCATCCACCAGAAATTGGGGTTAGAAATACCTTTGACAGTAGGGGAAATTATGTTAGGCCATAGTAATGTTGGACTTGAAAGCAGCTGCCTATTAACTATTTTGCTAGCCTCTGCAAGGCTGATTATTGCTCGAGAATGGATATCGACAAAGCATCCAAATGTGATGGATTGGTGGCTTTTAGTCCAACAGACATATGATATGGAACAGGCATTGGCCAAGTCAAGAGGCATACGTTCAGTTGCTAAATGTTATAGTCAGTCAGTCAAAATACTCTTTATTCGATTTTTGTTAAAATCATAAAAGGTATAAAGCAATCACAATACAGTATTTAAAAACATCACTTAATCACGTTAAAAAAAAAAAAGGATGGTTTTCTGCATATGATTACATTTCATCAAGTTGTTGCATGCAAAAGTACAAATCTATTTACAAATGTTTAAAAATTTTCCTTTAAAAACAAATTTGAGTTAAAACAGGTCAATCTGGGGTAGTCTTTTTTTCCTAGTTCTAAATGCCGCAGTTAAAAAGCAAGCAACACTAAACATGGTGTAAGTATCTGATAACATTTGAAGGAAGATTAAGGCTGGCCTTATTTGAGTAAAGCCCGCTGCCTTCAGAACAGGGAATAGATATTTCTTCCTTTCGCTGCTATAAAAGTCACAAAAAAATATAAAATGAAGGGTGTCTTGAGCTGAGAAGTTATCACAGCCGCATGGCGGGCCATCCTCTGGTTTTGACCAAACCGGGAAATTTCCTAAGGAGTAATGAATTAAGTTCATCCTGAATTTGGTCAGTAGGAGTCTATGAAGAGGATTAGTCACAGTTTTTAAATAGGGTTCCATGGTGGGTGAAATAGTTAAAACAATATGTGCTAAATGTTATAAAATATGGGGGTCTTGGCTTTAGATAATCTTCTGGAAATTCGAGGATACCTAACGTGGTGTAAATAAGTGGGTCCTAGCATGTATTATGGTATTTATTTTACATGCTCCTTATTTAATTACTTTATCTGTGATATTATGTTTTGATATTGGCTGTATGCAGTATTGATACTGCTTTGATGTATTTGATTGTACTATGCACTACCCAATCATTGACAAATAAAAAATTTAAATAAAAAAAGAACGTTTTTGCAACTCGAGAACTGCCAATTGCATCTGTGGATATTGAATTCGAAGAGGATAGGGTTGAAACCTACACTGTGCCACAATTGAAAGCTGTCTGTAAAACATTTAAAATCTCAGTAAGAGGCCTCACCAGAAAGGAGGAATACCAAAAGGTGCTGAGTCCCTGATTGAAACCAGGAATGCCAGTGAGCATAACGAGGAGTCTATGGTAGAGGATGAGAATTTAGATGGACAGCAGGATGGGCTATTGGGTCCGCCTGGAGGGAAGTTACCATCCAGGGAAGGCAGCAGTATGTCTTCAAAGGGGCTGTCTCCAGAGAAGTTGGAGCACAGAGAGAGAAGCTGACTGCATGAGTTGGAGATTACAAAGCCCAGGCTGGGGAAGGAGTGTGACATGAAGAGTAAGAAATTAGATTTAGAAAAGCAAAAACTGGCTGGGGAAGAAAAGAGAATGCTTCTAGAGCAGAGGTCTTCAAACTTTTTGATGCCGAGACCCCCTTGTAAAACCTTTTTAGGCGTAAGGACCCCCTTCCGACAAAAGTTTCTAGAAACTGGTACTCCTCATCATCAACTTTTGACAACCATAAATGCACCTGTTAGACCTCATCACATCCCTCCATCATTCATCCACCCACACTTTCACACATCCATCCATCCACCCTGTCATCCTTCCATCCATACATCCATCCTTCATCCATCCACCCTTCCTTCCATCCACCCATCATTCATCCATGCAACCTTTTATCCATTCATACATCCATCCACCCTTTCATCCTCCCATCCATACATCCATCCTTCATCCATCCACCCTTTCATCCTCCCATCCATACATCCATCCTTCATCCATCCACCCTTTCATCCTCCCATCCATACATCCATCCTTCATCCATCCACCCTTCCTTCCATCCACCCATCATTCATCCATGCAACCTTTTATCCATTCATACATCCATCCACCCTTTCATCCTCCCATCCATACATCCATCCTTCATCCATCCACCCATTCATCCTCCCATCCATACATCCATCCTTCATTCATCCACCCTTTCATCCTCCCATCCATACATCCATCCTTCATCCATCCACCCTTTCATCCATACATCCATCCACCCACCCTTTCATCCATCCACACATCATTCATCCCCACACCTTTTCACACATCTATCCATGCATCATTCATCCATCCATGCAACCTTTTATCCATCCATACATCCATCCACCCTTTCATCCTCCCATCCATACATACATCCATCCTTCATCCATCCACCCTTTCATCCTTCCATCTATACATACATACATCCTTCATCCATCCACCCTTTCATCCTCCCATCCATACATCCATCCTTCATCCATCCACCCTTTCATGCTTCCATCCATACATCCATCATTCATCCATCCACCCTTTCATCCATCCATTCACCCATCATTCATCCACCCATCTTTTTACACATCCATCCATCCATCATTCATCCATCCACCCTTTCATCCATCCATCCTTCATCCGTCCACCCTTTCATTCTTCCATCCATACATCTATCCTTCACCAATCTATCCTTCACCAATCTATCCTTCATCCATCCACCCTTTCATCCTCCCATCCATACATCCATCCTTCATCCATCCACCCTTTCATCCTCCCATCCATGCATCCATCCTTCATCCATCCACTCTTTCATCCATACATCCATCCACCCATCCTTTCATCCATCCACACATCATTCATCCCCCCACCTTTTCACACATCTATCCATGCATCATTCATCCATGCAACCTTTTATCCATCCATACATCCATCCACCCTTTCATCCTCCCATCCATACATAGATCCATCCATCATCCATCCACCCTTTCATCCTCCCATCCATACATACATACATCCTTCATCCATCCACCCTTTCATCCTCCCATCCATACATCCATCCACCCTTTCATCCTTCCATCCATACATCCATCATTCATCCATCCACCCTTTCATCCATCCATCCACCCATCATTCATCCACCCACCTTTTCTGTGCCTCTCTCATGGGGGATCAGTATCTCTCTGCGTCGTCTTCCTTCTTCTTTCCCGCTCATGGGAGGGCATCTCTGTGCCTCCCTGCTGGGGGCGGGGGACGTGTCACGGGACCCACAGCTCCAGGTGCACAACATCCATTGAACTCAAAGGGCTACACTACAGCCACTCCCCCAGCCTCCCCCCCAACTACCCCCAGCTCGTGTATTTGAGCCCAGCTGTAACAGCTTCAGGGACACACACACAGTCACACCCAAGTACTTCACAGGCCTTTCAAAGACCTTTTAGTTCTTAATGAGGCGTTGATGTTTTTCACACCTCGGTGTGAATTATGCCTCCGCCTTGAGCACCCTCGATCAGCCCAAAGCCAGGAACTGCACTCTGCAGAATCTGCGACCCCCTTCCCAGGACTCCACGACCCCCCTGGGGGTCGCGCCCCACAGATTGAAGACCACTGTTCTAGAGCATGAGAGAGGTTTGAAGGAAATGGACATAAAGGCCAAGTGTGGCGCCCAGTTCCAATGGTGGCAGCTTGTTGTCAGTATCAATATGAGGAGAGTAACCCTTATGCGTCAAGGGAACTGGGTAAAGCAAAGCTCAAAAGTAGAAAGAGGTTCCCTTGAGTTAAAACTTACTAAATCAAGTCTGGTCAGCCTATTGAATTAATAGGTAACCATCACACATTCAGTCACTCACAAGTACTTGAAATCAACAAAACTAGCACTTACAATCTAAAGGAACTATATACCACGTAGCCAGTAAGTTTGTGTATTATATGTCCAAGCATTTATTATTTTAAAAACAAATTATAAAAACATTCCAATTAAAAGCATACAGATAAGTATTCCTTGTATCAGTTGTTTGTTTGCGCTGGTGCACTGTTGTTTTTAAGCACTCAATCAGTCTCATAAGTACATTGTACCATGGCAGGAATCATAATCGGCAATACATTCAAAATACATTAAAAAAATTATTATAAACAAATCAAGTCGACGCGTTTCGGTGGATCTCTGCTGTGCGCACCACCTTCTTCAGGACAGTTAAAACAGTTCTGTAGAAACAATTTAATAAAATACATTATCAAACTTTATCCTTGGCTTACGTTTACATTACAAAAGGCTTCCTTCTGATAGTCTAATCCTATGTTTTCTTAGTGAGTTAATCCACTGTTCCCACATTATGGCCCCACATTTTGCTCCTATTCCATACAGATCAAGAATATTTTCTCTGTATCATGTATAACATTCACTGCTCCTTTCCATCCATTGCTATGTACATAACAAATGATTTATAAAGAAGAAGAAGAATATCCCTGTGCTTTTTTGTGATCCCATTGTTCACTTTCAGCCCCACACTCATCCAAATTACTAATTTTTCAAGCTCTATCAATATTCAGAGCTAAACACTATTGTTATTGGGTTTAACGATTAAATACCCACCTTATAAGTTGTCTTAGTCCAACTTAAAGTAACACCTCTTTATGGATTAAGGCGCTGACCCTCGATAGATTAACAATGCCTGTATAAATTATAGACAACAAGTATTATATTCTCGAGTTATTCAATGCCTATTCGCTCTTAATCATTTCCTGAAATCAACTTACTCTTTGGGGAAGATGATCAATGTTAGTTCTTCCACTGAAATTCTTTACGTTTGAATTCTTTAGGTTTGAATAGATCCTTAGGTATACAAGAAGGTACCTATTAATGAAAGCATTTGTGATTGATTAAGATTTTATTGATGTAAAAGGGACTGGTGTTGCCAGTTTATTATATACATATAGAGGTCCTTCTTACCCATATTAAAATTTGTTGGTTCCTTCTATTGAGGTTATTAGTTTCCTCACGTGTAGGGTTACGCTGGGGGTTCCTTCAATCTTTTCCCTTTAAAGCGTATTCTATAAGGTGAAATATTATAATTAGGAGAATATCCCTTTCCTTTTAAATGCGCTAGTTTCAGTGTGAATCATAACATTATTATCACTCTATGGGGCCGTTTTTTATACAAAAATGTGTCAAACCACTTCAAACACCAACCCTTCTTATTATCTCGGTTCGATAGGTGTAAAGTGAGGCCCTTCTTCTATTTAACATCGATGCATATACATAGCATGCTTCCTTTAGTTTGCTGTATTGTTTTGATATTAAAGTGTGAACGAAAAATTGTCCCACTATTAGTTTAAGGACTGAGTCACCCCTGGTCGTAAGAACGCAGTTGGTTCCGGTCGGATCCATCGCTCCTGCTGTCTATTCCTAAATCACCCTCTAGTAATGCACAAAGCGTGTCACTCGGGTGCTGACTCAATAAAGAAACGGGACAGAGCACTGCTTGCTAATCAACCTCTAGTCATACACAAAACGTGCCGCTCGGGTTCTAACTCAGTGAGGTAAAGAGCCCTGCCTTCTACACAAATACGGAGCCCTCCATCTAAGCTCATCTTACCGTGATGCCTTGTTGTCCTCCTTCTCTCATGGGGTCCGGTTGGTTGACTGTCTCTTCCCCTTCCTGTTTTTGACTGTTTTCGTCCGGTCACATGATTAGAACAATTCACGCCCAATGTTTTCGCTCGTTCGTGAATCTGTCGGCCATCTTAAAATGGTGTTATTATTAGTATTCCGTGTGTTTATAACATCTTCTCAAGATCTTAACTTAAAAATATAACGGAGTACGACGCGTTTTAATAACGCATTATGATATATTGTATAATAACTGAAGAAAGTTAATCGTATCCTGGCTACTTCAGATGCTTCAATTATTTGTGTCTCTCTTTTGTGATCGCGCTAGTGCGGTGGTTTTCCTGCTTCAACCTAAGTCTGTCTTTTCACTGATAGTGATACCATACTCATTATATTTTAGTGGAAACCTTGCTAGTAGTGATTAGATCTATTAGTAATGCGCCTACTAGTAGCTGGATGTGCATAACATAACTGTCATCACATCATATTTCTAGGGGTATATATTGCACAGTTTAATTAAAGATGGTCTATTTGTACATCCTTTCCCATTCTTCACGATTATTTAAGCCATGTGCAAATGTTTTAAATTTGCACATGTAAAACTGCTCTCTTATTTTTCTTTTTTTTGTCAATGTCACCGCCTCTTTTAGATACTTGTATCTTTTCAATGACACACCATATCAGCTCTTCTATTTTGTGTTTATTCGCAGACCAGTGTTCCGTTAGGGGGGCATTACATTTGTTGTTTTTTAGTGCTGATCTGTGTTCGTTTATCCGTGTCCTGACTTCTCTGCTTGTCTCCCCTACATACGCTAGACCACAGGGGCACTGAATCAGATAAATAACATTTTTTGTTCTACAATTGAACATTTCTTTTGCTGTGTGCTCAATTTTGTTGATTGTTATTTTTTGTCCTGTCATAATTGTTTTACAGTTCACACAACCCATGCATGGGTATGTACCTATTACTTTTTTGTCGGTGTCTATGCTTTTTTGGAAACCTGTGTTTTTATCTCTGTATGTCTTCACCAGTCTATTCCTGATGTTACGATTCCTTCTGAAGGAAAACAGGGGTTTTTCCAGGGTTGTCGTATTTTTATCTTGTAACAAGCTCCAATTCCTATTTATAATATTTTTAATTTTATTACTGAGTAAGGAGTAGTTGGTGACAAAGGTAATTCTATTCATTTCAGTATTTTGACGATTCTCCTTATCAAACAGTAACTCGCGATTATAATATTTCGCTCTATTATATGCTTGTTTGATGATTCCTTTAGGGTACCCTCTGTTTGATAATTTCTTTTTTAAATTGCCTGCATGTTTCTCAAAGTCACGTTTATCGGAGCAGTTTCTGCGGAGACGCAGAAACTGCCCGAACGGGATATTGTCTTTCTGACATCTGGGATGCTCACTGGGATGCTCACTGTCATAATGCAGCATAGTGTTCCTATCCGTTGGTTTTACATATAAATCCACACTAAGCTTGTTATCCTTATTTTGTATTTTAATATCTAAGAACTCGCAGTATTCCTCACTGATATTATGTGTGAATCTTAGATTGGGGTCACCATGATTTAACCACTCTATAAAATCTAACAGGGTTTCTCTATCCCCAGTCCTATAAAGAAAATGTCATCGATAAACCGTGACCATTGGGTCACGTTCTCGAAAAAAGGGGCCATCTCGTTATATATGTGCTTGTTCTCAAAAGCACCAACATAGAGACATGCCAGGCTCGGCGCACAGGTAGCCCCCATGCTGGTGCCCTTTGTCTGGCAAAAGAAGTCGTCTTCAAAAATAAAAATGTTATTCATGAGAATTAGTTCTACTAGCTCCACTATAAAATAGGAGTGTTCTGAGAGATCTCCATTTATATCCATTAGGATTTCCTTAACTGTGTTTACTGTTGCTTTTTGCGGGATATTCGTATATAATGCCTCAATATCGAGGCTTACCATAAATTGGTTGTTACAATTGAATTGGAGGCCCTCAACCTTTTTTATCATTTCAGTAGTGTCTTTTATGTAAGATTTTTGTAATGCTACTAAAGGTCTTAAAAATGTGTCCACATAGATACTCAATGGCTCAGTGGCTGAATTTAAACTAGAAACTATTGGTCTCATGGGGGGTTCGGTTATACTTTTATGGACTTTTGGTAGTCCATAAATAGCTGGCAGTGTGGGGTCTTTATTATATAAAAAGTCATACTCATCACTACATATAATTTGATCCTCTTTTGCAAAATCAAGGACTTGTTTTATGTTCACTTGTAAATTTTTCCATTCATCTCTGCTAGATTTCCTGTAATGTTCCTTTACATCTAACAGGGACCTCATTCTGCTGTTGTAGTCGTCCGTGTCCAGTAACACGATACTCCCACCTTTGTCTCCAGGCTTTATTGTCAATTGGTCGCATTTTTCTAGATTTAATAAAGCTTCTCTGCACTCTTTCGACAAATTGTTGTTATAAGTTTTAGGGTCTAGAACTAATAGGTCTTCAATATCTTTTTCCACCGCTCTCTCGAATAGTTCCACATTTTTGTGTACCATAGTTCGTGCTGGTGTCCACTTAGAGGCCGGTTTAAGGCCTGAACGATTAATTTTCTCATGTGGTTCCTTATTCAGGAAAAAGAATTTGAGCCTAATTTTTCTGAACAAGCTCTTTATGTCTTTTTGAATGTCATAACTATTGGGTTTTGACGTGGGCGCAAACCCTAAACCTAAATTTAGTACTACCTCTTCTGCTTTATTTAAAACTTTTTTAGATAGATTGATTATTGGGGCTTTATCATGCGGTGTTAATCCCATTGCTTCTGGCTTCTCGTTCTCATATAGGGGGTCTGTAAGTTTGTGCTGGTCGTCGGAAATTCCCTCGTCCCCTCCCTCTGTTTGTTTGATTGGGTTTGAATTGTTGTTGTCCTAAAAAAGGTCTTTGTTCCCTATGTTGTCCCACATTATTATCATTTCTACTTTTATCCCCAAGCTGACCTTCCTCCTCTGATTCGGTACTTACATATGAGGTGTCAGAAAAACTCACGTTTTTCTTCATACCTCTAGGTCGGTATGGATACCAAGTCTTTTTCTGGTAAGTTGTCTCCTGGGCTGGAGTGTCATAGTAATCTTTTTTGGTATAAGGATAAATTAGTTCTCTGTTGAATCTAGATGCATCTTTGATTAATTTATTTGTTTTCTTGTTGATTAAATATTCTTTATATCCATCAACATCAGTTTCTATTTCTTTAAGTTTACGTTTTGCTTCTTCTAATGCATTACTCATACCTGTTTTTAATTCTTCTTCTAGTTTATCCAGCTCTCTTTTTTCTATTAAAATAAATTCTTGTGCAGTTTCAATTATTAGCAGCATCCAGTCCCTACTGCATCTGTTTGCTATTAGGGTCCAGTGCTCTATGAATTTATCATCTTTTACGAAGAGGCCAGGTTCATTCTTAACCTGTAGTCCTATAGGGATAATAACCTTTTTACAATATTCAATTAAAAACTCAGCATGCAGTTCAGTTCGTGTAACCTTCTTTTTTAGGTTCCAAAAGTTATTCCACTTTTCTGCATTGCTGTCAGTTAAAGCAGAGGTATTGATATTTTTTGAGTTACCAATAATTTTTGAGAATTGGTCTTCGGTGAAACCAAAGATTTTTATCGAGTCCATTGTGCTCTCTATTGTGACAAACTCTCCGGCTAACCAGCCGTACACAAACAGTATCAATATGAGGAGAGTAACCCTTATGCGTCAAGGGAACTGGGTAAAGCAAAGCTCAAAAGTAGAAAGAGGTTCCCTTGAGTTACAACTTACTAAATCAAGTCTGGTCAGTCTATTGAATTAATAGGTAACCATCACACATTCAGTCACTCACAAGTACTTGAAATCAACAAAACTAGCACTTACAATCTAAAGGAACTATATACCACGTAGCCAGTAAGTTTGTGTATTATATGTCCAAGCATTTATTATTTTAAAAACAAATTATAAAAACATTCCAATTAAAAACATACAGATAAGTATTCCTTGTATCAGTTGTTTGTTTGCGCTGGTGCACTGTTGTTTTTAAGCACTCAATCAGTCTCATAAGTACATTGTACCATGGCAGGAATAATAATCGGCAATACATTCAAAATACATTTAAAAAATTATTATAAACAAATCAAGTTGACGCGTTTCGGTGGATCTCTGCTGTGCGCACCACCTTCTTCAGGACAGTTAAATCAGTTCTGTAGAAACAATTTAATAAAATACATTATCAAACTTTATCCTTGGCTTACGTTTACATTACAAAAGGCTTCCTTCTGATAGTCTAATCCTATGTTTTCTTAGTGAGTTAATCCACTGTTCCCACATTATGGCCCCACGTTTTGCTCCTATTCCATACAGATCAAGAATATTTTCTCTGTATCATGTATAACATTCACTGCTCCTTTCCATCCGTTGCTATGTACATAACAAATGATTTATAAAGAAGAAGAAGAATATCCCTGTGCTTTTTTGTGATCCCATTGTTCACTTTCAGCCCCACACTCATCCAAATTACTAATTTTTCAAACTCTATCAATATTCAGAGCTAAACACTATTGTTATTGGGTTTAACGATTAAATACCCACCTTATAAGTTGTCTTAGTCCAACTTAAAGTAACACCTCTTTATGGATTAAGGCGCTGACCCTCGATAGATTAACAATGCCTGTATAAATTATAGACAACAAGTATTATATTCTCGAGTTATTCAATGCCTATTCGCTCTTAATCATTTCCTGAAATCAACTTACTCTTTGGGGAAGATGATCAATGTTAGTTCTCCCACTGAAATTCTTTACGTTTGAATTCTTTAGGTTTCAATAGATCCTTAGGTATACAAGAAGGCACCTATTAATGAAAGCATTTGTGATTGATTAAGATTTTATTGATGTAAAAGGGACTGGTGTTGCCAGTTTATTATATACATATAGAGGTCCTTCTTACCCATATTAAAATTTGTTGGTTCCTTCTATTGAGGTTATTAATTTCCTCACTTGTAGGGTTACGCTGGGGGTTCCTTCAATCTTTTCCCTTTAAAGCGTATTCTATAAGGTGAAATATTATAATTAGGAGAATATCCCTTTCCTTTTAAATGCGCTAGTTTCAGTGTGAATCATACCATTATTATCACTCTATGGGGCCGTTTTTTATACAAAAATGTGTCAAACCACTTCAAACACCAACCCTTCTTATTATCTCGGTTCGATAGGTGTAAAGTGAGGCCCTTCTTCTATTTAACATCGATGCATATACATAGCATGCTTCCTTTAGTTTGCTGTATTGTTTTGATATTAAAGTGTGAACGAAAAATTGTCCCACTATTAGTTTAAGGACTGAGTCACCCCTGGTCGTAAGAACGCAGTTGGTTCCGGGGAGAAGTGTGGCTCAGGGGTTAGAGGCGGCAGACCCGGAAGCTGAGATCGGCCCTGGACCAGGGTTCAATTCCCCGCCTCGACGGGGCTTGGGCTCAATAATTCCACGGACTCGATAATTCTCGCTCCGGTGCCTACTCGACTCACGGGTTCACACTCTGCGACTCTGGGCAATAGCTTGCTTAATCTCCACAACGGCCCCTCGCGGCGGGATGCCTGGCTTTCACCTTGTGGATACCCTGCCGGGGTTATCTCACAGGGGAATACCAGGATGGGTTCCCCAAGCAAGCGCTTAGATGCCTGCGATGTGGGTGGTTTGCGCTATATAAATACATGTACATTTACATTTACATTTATTCCGGTCGGATCCATCGCTCCTGCTGTCTATTCCTAAATCACCCTCTAGTAATGCACAAAGCGTGTCACTCGGGTGCTGACTCAATAAAGAAACGGGACAGAGCACTTGCTAATCAACCTCTAGTCATACACAAAACGTGCCGCTCGGGTTCTAACTCAGTGAGGTAAAGAGCCCATCTACACCTTACCTGGACCACGCTCCCCCTTCAAATTACGTGCTACACAGTAATGTTATCGTGTGTTGTAAACCAAATGGAGGTGTAATTATATTTAAAACAAATGTGGCCTGTTGTATGGACTGAAATTGCACAATCAGTCCACCCCTGAACTGTTTACCTTATTCTCCACTATTCTTAAAACTTTTTTCACCCCTCCAGCATTTTCTCTCCCTTTGCACGTCTCTAAGAGTAAGCGCTCTCTTGTACCTTCTAATTGTACAAATTAATGTATTTTCTGTGAACCTCAATACTATGGAATTAAAAATCCCTGTTCAAAAGTAATTGTTTGGTTGTTGCCCTTCTAGAAAAAGGAATGTATTATAACAGTGAGCCAGAAGCTTGCGGATCCAAAAATAACTTTCTTAAATAATGATTGTAGGTTGGTGCTTAGATCACTTTTTGAATTAGGTTGAGGACCATTGTTTTTCATACCATGATAGAATCTGCCATCATTATTATGCAAAAAGAAAAACTGTACAGTGACATTTACACTTATGACACTTGGTGGGGAACCAGGCTACTCTAGGCATTGGTGTCATTAGGTTGAAGAACCATATCTAACTTTTGTACTTGTGTACATATATTGTCCACTTTTTACTCAAAAGATAAACAGAACAACTGACTTTTCTCTTCATTTTACCTCTTATGCTTACACACCAAATAATTCACGATAAACACTAATAAATCGATCTCAACTAACCCTTATGTACCATGTGTTGTGGGTCCAATATGAGCTAGGGTGGCTGCACATGTGTACACTTTTCAAGGGGCAGTGGGAAGCGCAGGTAGAAGGAAAAATGAAGAAGTAATAGGGTGAAGGGGGAGAGAGAGAGCGAGGGAGATGGTCACCCACCGGGACGAGGCAGATGTATGCAGTTTACCTTCCATGAATGACAAGTACTCCACCACTACATGGTATTGGTCCTTGGGGGGTCACGAGGTGCCTTCAGTGTTTGTGTTGTATGTTCCACCACCAGTGATTTACAAAGATCTAATAACCATATACATGTACTGGGAGCTGCGCTCGATTTCCAAGACATGGCAATTCTCCGTTTTGCTAATACTAAAGCCAGGTCTAAGAATATATTGAGATTTTTTTGCTTTGCAGTACGCTTGGTGACACCAGAAGAAAATATAGGGCCTGCACTAGAATCATGGTGTTGGTTGCTTCCCCCAGCATCGCATCGCATAGTAGGCCCGAGACAAGGGCACAACCAGACCAGACCATGTGGATGAACTTTGCGTCCGCACCTGATCAACAAGGGCATATGTCGACCGATGTAGGGTACATGCAGGCCAGTCCATGCAGCGTTTATTATGTGTGGTGCAAATAGTTGAACTGCATGTATTTCAGACTAGCGTTTGTGGATATGCTTTTGGGGTACCCAATACACTGTGCCCACTGCTTATCACTCATGTTGATTGATAACTCGGAATCCCAGTACTCACATAGCTGTGCCAGTAGGGGAGTAGGGCCAGGCCCCAGGGAGTTATATGTTGCTGGCACCACGTGTCTGCCCTTTCCGTGTGTCAGCAGGGTCTGCCGGACCTGTGAAATCTCCTGCTCCAAGTCAATGTTCCCCCATGTTTGTTGGAATTGCCTTGCCAGTAGTGCCTAAAGCATGAAGGTTCCTTGTGAGATACCGAAGTCCTCTACCAACCTTTCCGATGTGCATCTACAAATAAGTCGCCCCAGGTGTCCAATCCAACCTCTGCCCAGGTCTCTAATTCCGGGTGGTCATGACCAACTCGTTGAGCCGACAGGACTGCGGGACGTTTCTTTGCGATCTAACACCTTGGACTTATTGTTGTTTATCTGCTAGCCTGATTACAGCTCCTTTACCGGCAACACACCAGTCACACTGGACATTGCTTTATGCAGTCTCCACGCCGCAAATTACGGTGCGTGCGTGTCATCACTAAGCTGTATAATACATCATTCTAGAGTTAAACCCTCAACCCTCGACCGCCTCACCCCATTACAGCTGGTTGACCTCCGCAAGTACAAATCATCAGACCGTGTCTCTGCTCATTCTGGGCTACTTCCCAGGCATTTGCTCTATTATTTAGTCCTGATGATGAGTCCATACCCATGCTTGTGATCAAAATGTCGTTGACACCCACATCTTAACTTTAAACTGTAATTGTTTATATATGTGGAGTACACGCTGTATTTCTTATTGTGACTTTTGCATATTTAACATTTTCAACCTAAAAGTCACTTTTAAGTCACTTGCATGCGGTAAGGAAATCGGCTGATTTCCGCTTACCCTGTCACGTCCAGGTCACTCACCTTGTAGATATTGTTTTGTTTTTCATTTATTGTGAATACATTTCCTGATACTGTCAATTTAGACACAAACTGAGCTAATCTTGATTGTGAAGATTTGGCTACTTGTTATTGATTTTTCTTTTTAAAGGGACTACTGTTTCTTGAAATAGCTACCACACTTGGTCCCTTTTTGACCCTGAGTGTTTCCTTGTTCCTATTTCTGCAGCGAAGGCCCCTGGCAGTAGCTCGAGCGGTATCATAGGTGCATACGGTGACGCCCGGTTTTTAGGCAGCACGTATCCTAGCCAATTGCGCCTTGCCACCAACATCAGTAAGTTACCTTGCTGTTTTTGCAACGGGGATGTGGAATCCAATAACCGTTGTATTATAGCTGTGCGCCTTAAGGGAATTGCGCAGCTAGATATCGCTGTCACCTGGGCACTCGCTAGCCATCTCATTGGCCGCTGGAGCTGTGCGGCAGCACAATAATGCTCATAATATGGTGCCCCCAATCCCCCGTCCGTGAGTGCTAGATACAGTTTACGTAGGGCCACTCGAGACTTAGAGCTTCCCCACACAAGAACCACTAGAAGCACCTCAAATTCCCTAAACATACTACGAGGCAGCCTGTGTGAAAGGACAGTAAAGAAATAAAGGAGCCTTGGGAGAAGCAGCATTTTGGCGATGGACACTCTTCCCATAGGGGATAGGGGAAGACCGCACCAGAACGGCAGTGCTGCACGCGCTCTAGAAACTGTCCAACCCAGGTTCCCCTCTATGACATTTGCATTGGAGTGGCAGACCTGCACGCCAAGGTACTTGAAAGTATCGAATGCCCATTACTGCACGGTCCTGGGCATAACCTGCCTCCAGGGGCGGCCTTAGGCATGTGCAAGCTGTGCACCTGCACAGGGCCACCAAACCCAAGGGGCCACCACACCAATATATATCCTTAATATAATAATCCTCTGAGGATGGATACATATTTGTGTGGTGGCCCCTGGCAGGGATTTGGCGGCCTTCGGCTCTGTTCCACTTCCAAACACCCTGACCCCCCTCCCCCCCCTCTTCACTGGCCTCTGCGCTCCGCCCCGCCCGGACCCCCTCTTCCGAGGCCCCCTACCTACGCTTCCTGCCCAGGGACACCATGAGCCTAGAGCCGCCCCTGCTGCCTCTGATCTGATGGGATCGCTTTCAAGGAAAAAAACACTGACTCAGGCCAGTTAACCCGGAGGCCTAAGTCCTGCGTGTGAGCATCCAGGAGTGTCATCAGATCCTGCAGTACAGCACCCTCCCCGAAGGTAAACCACTGCATCACCCGCATACAACAAGATAATATGTCATTGCCTATCTGCATGGATACCCCAGTCCAGCACACGTTATCGCAACTTGCATGCTAAGGGCTCAATAGCAAATACGAATAGAATAGGCAACAAGGGACAGCCCAGTCTGGTGCCACGTTCAATGACAAATTGTGTGGATAGGTCGCGACCTGTCGGGACTCGTGCCAACGGATTAGTGTATAGTATACACACCCATCGCAGGTATTTAAGTCCTACGCCAAATTTGCCCAGCACTTCCACTAAATACTGCCACCCCAGGGTATCAAATGCCTTTTCTAGATCTAATGCTCCCAACCAAGGTGTGTCAGGCTCCGCCCAGGCCCAGTCTAGTGGCTTGAATAGCCGACATAGGTTCAGTCCGGAACTTCTCTCCGGAATAAAGCTGTTTTGGTCTTCATGTATAAGAGGGGATACCGTGTCCATCAGCCTATTAGCCAGCACCTTTCCCAGTGCTTCTCGCAGCGATGCCGGCAACTCCCCTCTTTCATAAGAGTCCTTATAGATGTTCATAAATTGGGGTACAAGTTTTTCAGAATATGTAGATTAAAATTCTGATTAGCAGCCATAAGAACTCGAGAACTTACCCGTCGCCAGCTGCTTAATGCCGTCAGATATCTCATCCTCTGTAATGGGTTGCTCTAGTGTGTCGTAATGGGGTTTCGTGACCTGTGGGAGCTGCACCGGTGCAAAGAAGCGCTGTATGCAGGGAAGGTTGTTGGCTACTGGCACCCTATACAAGGTTGTGTAGTATTTATAGAAGGCATAATTAATTGCTGCCTGTGTGTTCACTGGCACGCCTTCGTGAAATATAGTGCTGTGATTGGAGGCTGGGAGGTATCGGTTTTCAAGAGCCAGGATAACATTCTACACGCTTTATCGCCTTATGTGTGTTGTCGGGCTACATAGTGTTTGTAGTCCAGCGCACAAAGACTGTCTGAAGCCTCCTTATATGCAAGCCGTGCCATGGCTAGCTGAGGGGCCACTAGAGAGTCCGAGGGCAACAGGTTTTCACATCGCTGAATTTCTGCCTCGTGGCTACACATGTTCGCCGCTAGTGCCAGGCGTGTGCCGTATGTTGTTTTGATGGCATGCCCCCCTGGTAACTGTTTTAAAAGCATCCCATTCTATGCCCCTATTGGAGGCAGTACCCGTATTCTCCTGGAAGTATGTGGTTATTGTCTGCAATATGGTAGAGAGGAACGCCATGTCCCTAAGTGCAGCAACAGACAGGCGCCATGTCGGTATCCTAGCTCTGCGAGCGCTCCATGCTAGTTACAGCTGCAATGGGTTGTGGTCCAAAAGCGTCAGCAATAAATATTCCATATGTGTCACCCTAGTCAGTGCTTCCATGGAACAATATATTGCGTTGATCCGCGTATGCAGGTCATGCAACGAGGAGTAATGGGAGTATGTGAGTGAGTCAGGGTGCTGACTATGCCACACATCTTTCAACTGCACATGATCTGGCCAGTCCCCCAGATGTCTCAAGATATGAATGGATTGTGCCTCCAGGAGTGGTGGGCATGAAGGATCTAGATCAAGGTTATACGCGCAATTATATTCCCCCCATAGTACCGTCACTGTAAGGTCGGATAGCAGAGATGGTGTAAGATATTGTAGAAACTGAGCTTGCCCCGTGTTTGAGGCATATAGGAGCTTAGTGCCAGTAGGGTTTCATCCAGTTGGCCTTCCAGTGCCATATAGCGTCCCTGTAGGTCGATTCGAGAGTGTCCCACCTCAATGGGTGTGCCCGGCGCCACCCATTTAAGGGTGCCCCTAGCATACCAGGAGTATGTGGTATCTTTGACCGTGCCCCACCAACACTTGCGCAATGAGACCAGTTTCTGCGTGGTAAGGTGCGTCTTTTGCAGTAATGCAATGGAAACCTTGTGGGACCACAGATATTGGTATATTTTATGTCTTTGTTCCAGGTTTAAAGTGTGTACTCACTATTAGCCATTTAAACCTTACACGCAAACATGTATAAGTGCGCCTCAATTCAGCACCTCCCCGGTTAGCCACCCATCCCCCACTCCCGTCCCCCGGCCCCAAAATCATCCCGCTATATGCCATGTTGTCCAATTGCAGCCCCCACTCTGCATAACAGAAAATAGAGATCGCTTTAACAGATGATAACAATTCCTCAACTAGCCCAAGGCCTGCTTGCCAACAGGCAATTGGCCACATGCACTGATATGCTTAAAAAACTTCTTATAAATAGTTGCTTTCTCAGTTACTTGATGACTTCTGGGGCTGTGATCTGCCACAAGCTTATTCTTGGCGGCCATGTTCGATCGATATTATGATACCTCATGAGTCAGCCCCCTGTATTCGGAGCTGGGAAATACATTATAAATTCCGTCCACCACCCCATTAGTGTCTACTTTTCTGACCACCAACTGTGTACACACAAAATAAAGGATCTGCAAAGTGTCCCCCAGCTTCTCCTGTCCATTGATGCTTGGTCATGGGATCACTACTTCAGAGTTTTTCACCCTGCTGCGAAACGCCATTCACCATCACCATTTGCGGGGTAAATTCTGGCCCTTCTCCGCATAGCTCTGCATTTTGTGAGTCTGTTAAGGGTAGCTGGCGGTTGGGCCCATCATTTGATTCAGATTCAGATCTCGACAGTGCTGTGGCATTGTTAAGATATTCTGCCGTCTTTATGGCTTGTGCCCACTCCTCCGCCAGCTGCTTTTTGGTGGGCCGTTGCATCTCGCTCTTTCTCTGGCCCCCTCAAGCGCCCACTAATTTCCAGGGCGGTCTTGATTCTATCTGTATGGTGGGCAGAGGGTGTGCGAAGCATTTTGGTCCATCCAGGACCAGGCTTTTCCTGGGGTGGAACAGTAGATATTGGACTCCTTGTGGCGAATGCACATATTCGCTGGGTATTACAGCGCATACTGTATCTAGTGCACCCTCAGGCAGCGCTTGACCTCCGTGTATGAGGTTCTTCGGCGCTGGACAGCCAGTGTGTAGTCCGGGTAGATATGTACTTGTGCGTTCTCCACTTGCCAGGGGCCCTTGGCTCTGGTTGCTTGGAGGACATTGTCTCTGTCCCGGTAGTTAAACAATCGTGCCACAATTGGTCAAGGTAGGTTTCCTGTACGTGGAGGGTCACCCGGGACCCTGTATGCCCTTTCTATGGAGAAGAATTTTGAGACCCTACCCTGGAGGATTTTGTTGGAGATCCAGTTTTCTAGATATAAATACATGACTGGTCCTTCTATTTGTTCTGGCAGGCCCACAACAAGGATGTTGTTCCTACGAGAAGGATCTTCTTGGTATTCTAGCCAGTTCACCAGGTATTCTACCTCTTGATGCCGGGATTTGAGTTGGTCAGTGGTCATGGACACAGTGGAACACATGGCTTCCAGAGCCGATTTTTAATACTCCACCCTGGCCTTGAGTTTCTTGTGGTCTTCTCATAGAAAGCTAATATCCAGGCATAGTGTGTCAATTTTGGGACCTAGCGTGTCTCGTATCCCTGCCATGAGTTCATCAAACCGATACGATTGATCTAGGGGGTCGCGCACTGTAGGGGCACCTAGTTGTGAAGGATTTCCTCCAACCGGTGCAGGCGCTGATGCCTCCATCTCTGGAGGGTACAATTTGTCCATTCACGGCTTCCCCATTGTGCGCTGGGCGCAGGGTTGATTCTCAGGCTACATGGGGGTACTGGGTTTGACTCACTCAGTGGTCCTCCATGTGCTTTTCTGAGTCCCACCACCTGTAAACGGTGGGAGGTGGAGTTTCACCGCCCTTGTTCAGATGCACACTGTGTGCCCAGTAGCCTGGCTCCTTCGCTCCAGTGCCCCTGGGTGTAGGTATGTAAAGTACCAGCGGTGCCTCAGGCCTTGTGAGGGGGGCAAGTCCTGTACCCCTGTTACACAGTCGTCCGTTTTGAGTTTGAAGGATTATGGCCCCTCACGCACTTCGGGGAAGACAGGCGCCAGGACCGAGTTCTCAATGAGTGTGGCAGGGAGGGTACGCCACTAAACCCTAGGCCTGGAATTATCACATGGGCGCCTCTTCCACCTTCTTTGCTCACCCCTACACCAGCCTCAGGGCCATTGAGGATAGCAGAAGCTATTTAGGAGCCTCTGTGGTGTCCTACCATACTGCGGACTCCCATTCACCCCTGTAGGCGCACTCTAGGGAGTGGCGCAGATCAGCAAGCCATCAGCGCGTGCAACATTCCTTGCGCTACAGGAGATTGAGAGGAGTGCACTGCCTCAATATCAACATAGACTAATTACAGGTGGGGCCGGGTTGCTCTGTTGATGCGATGTGCACATGTGAGCGCTGTGGGCTGCTCAGCTCCTGCCCCACGGTTGCTCAAA
Organism: Lissotriton vulgaris; assembly: GCF_964263255.1. Classification (NCBI taxonomy): domain Eukaryota; kingdom Metazoa; phylum Chordata; class Amphibia; order Caudata; family Salamandridae; genus Lissotriton; species Lissotriton vulgaris. The sequence goes on along the minus strand of NC_141694.1, from coordinate 1,078,679,978 downwards.
CTCAATCCACCCCCCCGGGGGGGATTTTCCGTGTGCGTTTGCCTTGACCAAGGCTGTTGGCTTCGCAGACTGCCCAGGAGGGGAAGGGAGGAGTCGGGGCACTCATGGTTGGTCCCGGGCCCGACTGGGCCACAGCCACCAGGTACGCAGCACCGGCGCCGGCTTGCCCCGGTCTGCCAATTGCTCACCTCCAGTGGGCCAAAGCAGCGTCTGCGGTCATCTCTGCCCTCTGTTCTCAGTTCCATGGAAGAGGGATGCACTGCTGTGTCTCACGTCGTTGAAACTGGTGGTAGCCGCCGCCTCTCTTGCCAATCGATCCAGACAGATAGCCCAGTCTATGTCCGGAGCAGCAGCTGCCAGCAGCCCCACTGCAGTGTCTCGGACGTTCCGCTCCTTTCTTCTCCGCTCCAACACCAGGGGGGGGGGTCAGTGTACATGTCGGGAGTGTACACCCCGCTCTGAACCCCGGATAGATGGCTCATTCCACGCTCTTACAAGATTTTTCCAGCAGGTCTCGCGCGGAGCACAGTGCTGTGCGTCTGCACTCACTGCCAACTTGGCCACGCCCCGACTGAGCCTCTTCTGACCTTCTGTCTGCCAAGGAGTATGATGGGTCAGCGGACGGTCTAACCCTCTTCCCTGCCTTGACTCCTGAACAGCAGAGTGACTGCCCCCAACTGTTGGGACAGTTTGCTGCTCTGTTCTCCCTGACCCCTGGTGCCACTCAGTGGTTTGTCCATGATGACACTGGGGACAGTCCTCCTGTGAAGCACAACATTTATAGAGTGACTGACAGGGTCAAGGCTTGCATCAAGGAGGCTGCCGCACCCGGTGCCACACCAGAACTCTGGTTCAGTGTGGACTAGCAAGGACTACATCCAGTCACCAGCACTGATGCACACCCCATCCCCAGAGCAGATTGGTTGGGTGCGGCCAAGTACCTCAGTACTGGCAGATTGCCTTAACTGATGGGCCAAGGAGAAGTCTGCATTTTCAACCCCAGAGGGACACTACCAATTCCGGTGTGATGCCATTTGGGTTGAAGAATCCCCCTGCCACATTTCAGAAGTTTGCCAACCAGGTGTTGACTGGACTGGAGGATTTCAGTGCAGCCTACCTGGATGACATTGCAGTGTTCAATGCCACTTGGTAGAAACATCTGCACCACCTCTGGGAAGTGTTAAAGGCCCTGAAGAGGGCAAGTGCCAGATCGGGCAGGGTTCAGTGGTGTACTTAGAACACCAGGTAGGAAGCAGCCAGGTGGCGCCTCTACAGCCTAAGATTAATACCATTCTGGCTTGGGAACCTCCCAAAACCCAACAGAGGCGAAAGCCTTTTTAGGCCTCACCGGGTATTACAGGTCCATTTCCCTATAAGGAATGGGGCAGTCCTCTCTTAAAAAATGGATGATGGTGAATGGGCTCCGGTGGCGCATGCTAGTCACACTCTCATAGATACTGAGCAGTGATTTTTTTATACTGTGAAGAAAGTTACTTGATTCCATTGGGGATGTTGCCATTTTCACCGTTATCTTTGTGACAAACCTTTCGTAGTTCAAATGGTCCACAAACCACTGATTCCATTGTTCACTGGGTCCTCGTCAAAACCACCTTCCAAGCTCGCAAAATGGATCCTTTAGTTACAGGAATACTGTTTCACTATAGTGTACCGTTTAGGGTCTCAAAATCTAGCTGATTATCTCTCCAGACATGTGAGACCTGGGGGCGCCAGAGGGCGCACTGCGGAATGGCTGGCTAGTGTGTCAGCTCCGCCAGACGGGTGCGAAACTAGCGACTTTTCACCCTTCTAAACCGCTGCTACCGCCGAGACACGGATAGTATCCAGCGTCGGAACATACAACCGACTTCGATATGGCAAGTTTATGAAGGAATAAGGACCGCAAACTGATATTTTCGCGGAAAGAAGTAACATCGCCGGCACTGACTCCAAAATGGCCGCGACCGGCACCAGTCGACATCGGGATTGAAAGCAGAGCGGGCGATGGTACGAGTACATGAACACCGGGGACGCATAGGATTCAAGGCACTGGTCCCTCTACGAGGCCATCAAGCAGCGGGAGACGGCTACCACAACGAAACACACGGTATATCGCTGTGCGTTCCAGCGGTGACAAAATGGCGGACGCGCTGGAACGCATATGAACTGTGGCAACGGCCGTCCGCAGAGCGGGAGAAACAGTTCGTCTCTGCCCGAATGGGTGGAAGCGGACACTGCCGGAGACACCAGCAAGAAAAGCGCACTTCGCGATCCCCGACACGGTATGCCAGCAGATCTGACTGAACGAGGAGGCACCTGATGCACGCTTGCACTGGAAAGGCGGCACACACCGGTGGCTGGCGAGGTCATCGGCGCCGAGGGAGAAATACGACTCCGGCGGCGCTGCGGCTGTCGAGGTCTCTGGTGGAGTGTCTGCTACCAAAACGCAAAACGCATTCCCTCCCAGCGATAGGGGCCGATGACTAGACGTACCCCGAAGTGGGCAACCACGACGCTAACACGTAGCACTGCTCCATCGGCCGCGACTCTATCAGTCGGCAGCCCGAGGACGAACGGACGCTCCTCACCATTGCAGCCTAGGGACATGGGGAAGCCGGAGAAGCAGCAGACCAAGCTCCCCTTCGAAACGAAAAAACAACCTAAGAACACGGCAACAACCCCAGACGTGGAGGACGACGGAGGGGTGGCAGAAGGGTCGGCCATGGAATCGGTGCTACGGGCCATCCAGCAGAGCCCGCAGGAAATGAATGGCAAACTGGACAATGTAATGCAGAGGGTAGACAACATGGCAGCAAAAATCGAGAAACATGACGAGCGGATTGTTGAGGCGGAACAGAGGATTTCCAAGGTGGAGGATGAGCACAGAACCACATCGAAAGTGTGCGGGGGCCTGGAGAAAACGGTGGAGACCCTGCGAGCTAAGGTGGAGGACCAAGAGGCCAGGTCCAGGCGAAACAACATCCGAATATCGGGCCTGCCGGAATCCACCAACACTGGAAAAATGGAAACCTTTGTTGAAACGCTCCTAAAAGAGATTTTTGGCGCTGACAAATTATCTCCAGTGTTTTTGATTGAACGTGCACACCGCTCACTGGCACCCATGCCGAAACCAGGAGCTGCCCCACGGATGATCATAGCCCGCGTGCTCAATTATAGAGACAGAGACACGGTGCTGCGGCTCGCCAGGGAAATGGGTAAAATCGCCTATCAGGGGAATACCTTGGAGTTCTATCCTGACCACACCATGGCGGTGCAACTGGCGTGGAAGGAGTTTGCTCCGGTGAAGAAGAAACTGCGAGACCTCGGACTGGAGTACGCCATGCTGTACCCTGCAAAACTTAAAATCACGAATATGGGGAAACCAGTTATCCTACAGACAGTGCAGGCTGCACATGACTTTATCAAAAAGCAGGGGAAGCGACGGAAAGCTCAGGAACAAGATGCGTCGACGAGTGATGTGGAATAACAGGAGGAACTGGGAACATTGCTTAGTTACTTTTTGAACTTTAAGAGAGCAGCGTGGGCCTGCCGGCGCCGAGACCTGACACGTGGAACTGCTGAATGGCGCGAAGATGGCGCCCGGTCTCGCCGGATGGCTGAGGACACATCCGAAGGCAGGCCACACGCATCTTTCAAAACGGTATGCTTCAAGAAGGGCTTTCACGCAGTGAGTATCCCAAATCATAGCAGCGTTCAGTGGGTGTGAGTCGGAACACCGAGCCCAGGTGGTGCGCATTAAACCCCTAACTGACATTTGTGTTCCTTGTACATTTGCCCCTTGAGCAAGACATTTGGGGACCATTGGCACGAACTGCTGCTGTACTAGGTGCTGGACCACGATGAATGTTGTTGATCTAATTTGTACTGCGTTCTACTATTGTCTCACTTGGGCGGTTGGAGGGGGAGGGGATGAATAGTATGACCATTACACAGGAGATGTCGTAAGCATCTGTCCACGTCCACTATGTGGATGGAGATGTGTGAACCTGGCGACACCCCCAGGCGGGTGCGCCCCATTCTCAGGTTTAATGTATGTTTACAGTTTGTTAAGGGATGGCTTTGGCAATGTTCGGGTGCTAAAGTGGGTGGGGGGTGGTTGGGGTTCACAAGGTTACTCGAGCTGCAAACTCTGTGTCTGAGAAGCATGGCGACCTCCTTCGCCATACGCTACTATGCAAGTGCTCCACTCCATGACTTCACGCAAATGTTTATTTTACTGTGCACACTGCGGGGTTTGATTAACGCCTCCTGCCTGATGCCGGAGGGGCGTCCACTGGGAACTAGAGTCATGACTGTCAATGTGAATGTCGAGAATTAGTACATTAAATTTCCTAACGTGGAATGTAAGAGGGCTGGGCAGCCCGAAAAAGATCAGGCAAATGTTCGCATATTTTGACAGACTACATGTAGACATAGTATTCTTGCAAGAAACGCACATGGCACGCACCGGCACATCCACACTGGGAAATAGATGGGCGGAATCGGTGTCCAGCTCGAACTACTCGTCATACTCTAGAGGGGTCAGTATTCTGATACGAAAAGGGACACACTTTGCGATCACGAACATACATAGAGACACGGAGGGTAGAAGTGTTCTGGTGGCGGGTAAAGTCAGAGGCCAGAGGATCCTGTTGGTGAACACTTATGGCCCCAACGTAGATGACCCGGGTTTTTTTAGAAAGGTGTGGCAGGACATTGTGGATATGCAGATAGATCACATACTGTGGGGTGGCGATTTTAATGTGACACTGCAAGACGCACTTGATAGGGCCGCACATACCTCGGAACACCATAACAATGCACGACACATGTTGCTGGACGCTGTGGAGGATCTCCAACTAGTGGACATATGGAGGGCGGGTAACCCGGGAGTGACAGCTGCGACGCACATTAATGCAGCGAACAATAGCTGGTCCAGATTGGACTATTGGTTGGGAACACGGGAGGTGCTAACATGGGTTGCACACGTTAAACATATGCCAAGAACACTGTCAGATCACAATCCGGTACTGCTACAGATTGTAGTCCCACAGTATGAGCCCCCGCCCTTCACCTGGCACTTTAACGCGGCTGCGCTGCGGGACCCCTTGTATGTCACTTCAATACACACGGCGATAGTGGATTACTTTGCACTAAACTGCCCGACCACTGAAGATCCATGTCTCCTCTGGGAAGCCTTTAAGGCTACGATCAGGGGGGTCTGTATCAGTACGACCTCAGGTATCCTGAAGGATATCCGACAACAATTGCGCACACGAGAAGACGCCATACATAACCTGGAACAGGTATACACGAACACAGGTGACACTAAAGTGCTGGGGGAGATTCAGGTCCTCTTGGCGGAACATGGCAATTTCACGTTAGACGAACTTAAATATGTCACTAAACGGGCGACCGCAAGGCGTTATGGGGAGGGGGGTAGGCCGGGCAAGGCACTTGCCGACAAAATATGCTCAGGGAGAACACCGCAGAATATAACATCCGTCTGTACCCCCGACGGGAAGGTTGTAGGTGACATTAAAGGGATCACAAAAGAATTCATGACACATTATGGTGCCCTATACACTGCGCGCCCCTCGCCCCCACAAGAAGACATGCTCGCCTATATGGAAGACATTGAGCTGGCGTGGCTGGCAGATGGCCATAGGGAGTACCTTGCTAGGCCCGTTGCGGTGGAGGAGGTCACAGATACTATTAAGCGGTTACCCAACAATAAGGCGCCGGGTCCAGATGGGTTCGTGACGGAATTCTATAAAGAGTTTGCGGACCTACTCGCCCCACATTTAGTTAGGCTGTACGGAGCGGCGCATGAGGCCCAGACTCTGCCGGACTCTATGAGGGAAGCATTGCTTATTGCGCTCCTCAAACCGGGCAAGGATGAGGACAAATGCGACTCCTATCGCCCCCTGTCCCTCTTGAACGTGGACACAAAAATAATCGCTAGTTTACTAGCGGACAGACTGAAGCCACTTATGCCCCTCTTAATACGGCCGGATCAATCCGGCTTCATACCGGATAGGGCTACCACATATAACACACGCACACTCTTTGCCCTGGCACATTATCTGGCTCCTGAAACGAAAGCTGTGGCAGTATTGTTAGATGCTGCTAAAGCGTTTGACACTATTGGCTGGCCCTTCATACAAGCGGTTTTGATACGAATGGGGTTCCCCCTAATGTTTTTGGGCTGGATCTCCATGCTCTACACGAACTTGTCGGCACGCATCAGAATAAACAGGTATATTTCGGAGCCCATTCGCATATGCCGAGGCACCCGGCAGGGCTGCCCGCTCTCGCCGATGCTTTTCGCATTAATCTTGGAGCCACTGGCTTGTAAAATCAGACAGCACCATCTTTACTCGGCAATACAGATGCCGACACGCCCTATACACATCTCACTATACGCTGACGACATGGTGTTATATGTCAAGAATCCGGAGCCTCACTTAAACCCGCTTTTACGGGAATACATAAAATTTGGGCAACAGTCGGGGCTACAAATCAACTGGGACAAATCTCTTATCATACCCCTAACTGACAGCACGCACCCAACACCCCTAGATTACCCATTAGAATGGCAAGAGGAACCCACAAAATATCTAGGCGTCTGGTTCCACAGGGACCCTGAATTAGTTATACGCACAAACTATGGGCGAGCTATAGCGTCCCTTGAAGACAAAATTAAAAGATGGAATAAACTTCCTTTGTCCCTGGCAGATCGGGCCGCGATTGTAAAAATGGTGCTCCTGCCGAAATTCCTGTACTTGTTCAAAAACATACCAATTAAACCTCCGGCTGCAGTATTCCACAATATTAACACACTGGTACTTACCTTGCTCTGGGCCGGAAAGCAGGCGAGAATGGACTTACACACTATGACACTGCCATATGCTAAGGGAGGTTTCAAGGTGCCGGATTTCTATCTGTATTACTTATGCGCTCAGGCGCAATTCGCGCACTACTGGCACCACGAGATACCCTTCTTAACGCACGTGGCTGTGGAAGCTGGGGACACTGATCCGATACCGCTGGCGAACATACTAACACACAAACGCCCCAGACTCCATGACCGCGACATCAACCCCGTGAACACCACCACGGAAGCGTGGAGACTGATGGGAAAAGCGGCGGACGCTCTGCCACTGTACGCTCCTGCACTCCCACTGGCTCATCACCCTAACATTACAGTTACACAGGAAAAAGTTGGAATGGACCTGTTGAAATGGGCAGGCATAGACACACTAGGCAACCTTTATGTAAATGGGGTTTTTCAGACATTGGACAACTTACAATATATCAAGAACCCGTCCTTACTTTTCAGCTTCAATTACTATAGGCTACAAAGGGCACTTAAGGAACACTATCCCACACACCCAGAGGAACCGAAACAGCTCGCGCCGTTACAACTCCTCCTCACCACACCCTCGGCCTCTCACATGGTGTCCAAACTGTATAAAAGCTTACAGGGTGCTATAGGAGATAACACAGATAAAGCCAGGGACAGGTGGAGTGCAGGCTTAGAGACACCACTGACTGATGAAGAATGGGCGGCTGCCTGCATGCTCACAAACATGTTAACGCCGAATGGTAATCTGAGAATCATCCACTATAAATACCTGCATCAGGTGTATTATACGCCGCATCGATTGTATAGATACGGGTTGAGGGAGGATTCGAAGTGCAGCAGATGTAAGCAAGACAATGCGGGTTTCATGCATCTGGCCTGGTATTGTCGCAGGGTGGCGGGTTACTGGGAACAGGTGATACGGGTGCTGAATGAAATGCTGGGTTCATCACTGGAATGCGCTGCCAAAATTTGTTTATTGGGGATTGTACCGCAGCTGAGAGCGCGGAAGCGCAAATTCTGTGCTGTAGCGTTGCTGTTAGCTAAGCGGAGGGTCTCCCTACATTGGAACAGTGGGAAGGGCCCGGAGATTAAAAACTGGTTGGAAGACATGACGTACTGTCGTGACACACTGAACACATATGAAGAGGAGCTGCCGATTAGATCCCGGCCCAAGGACTATTGGGGGTTCTTACGGGACTATCTACTGGAGCATAGTGTGACTGGAGAAGAAACTGATCATGACTAGGGGAAGGTTATGGAGAGCACTTGTTTACTGGAAATAACAACAATGGGATGATGACGAGGGGGGAGGATGCTGTGATACGGAGCAATTGTAGCTGAAGGACACTTTATGTTAACTTGAGTATTGTTATGGGTACGTTACCCAGGGGTGAAAATACGTTTAAAAAAAGTAAGAACACTAGCAGGTGTGTAAGCGACTAAGGCACTTACTGATTGATCTGTGAATATCAAACACATCGCCGCCGGTCCGCTGGATGTCGGCTGATGGGCTGTGTACAACAACTGCGATCCTTTTCGGAAAAACGAGTCTGCAGCCGGCCTGTTGAGGTTGTAGGCGATACATGTGTAATGCTGTTTTATTTTGTATTAAGTGCAATAAACTTCTTACATCAAAAAAAAAAAAAAAAAAAAAAAAAGACATGTGAGACCTGTCACGGCTGGCGTAGAATCAGATGCTGAGGATGTGGAGGAGTATGTACATTTGGTGGTAGAGCGGTCAAGGCCTCTGCCAATATCTCTGGAGGATATCATAGCTGCTACTCAGTCGGATGATTTTCTTCAATTTGCAATATCAGCAGTGGCATCTGGGAGTTGGCACCCTCTCATCCATAATGCCTCTCATTAAACTGATGACGCACGTTCAACATTGTCATCATTACATCATGTCTGACATGAACTTGCTGCTTCTCCAAAAGGATGTCTACTTAGAGGTCACCTTATAAATCCTGTGATAATTCCGCCTGATAATAACTGCATCATTGCAACAACCAATCAATCAATCAATCAATCAAAGACATTTATAAAGCGCACTACTTACCCGGAGGGTCTCAAGGCGCTTGGGGGGGGGGGGGGGTGCTGCTACTGCTCGAACAGCCAGGTCTTGAGCTTCTTCCTGAAGGAGAGGTGGTCTTGGGTCCGGCGCAGGTCGGTCGGGAGGGAGTTCCAGGTCTTGGCGGCCCGGTAGGAGAAGGATCTTCCTCCTGTTGTCGTTCTTCGGATGCGGGGGACGGCGGCGAGGGCGTGACTGGTTGATCGGAGATGGCGTTTGGGAGCGTAGAAGTTGAGGCGGTTGTTGAGGTAGCTCGGGCCTTGATCGTGTAGGGCTTTGTGTGCGTGGGTGAGGAGACGGAAGGTGATTCTCTTGTTGACGGGGAGCCAATGTAGGTCTCTCAGATGTCCGGAGATGTGGCTGTGTCGTGGGATGTCGAGGATGAGTCTGGCTGAGGTGTTCTGGATCCGCTGGAGTCTCTTCTGGAGCTTGGCGGTGGTTCCGGCGTAGAGGGCGTTGCCGTAGTCCAGTCGGCTGGTGACGAGGGCCTGGGTGACCGTCTTCCTGGTCTCGGTGGGGATCCACCGGAAGATCTTCCGTAGCATGCGCAGGATGTTGAAGCACGACGAGGAGACGGCGTTGACTTGTCTGGTCATGGAGAGGGAGGAGTCCAGGATGAAGCCCAGGTTGCGTGCGTGGTCTGTCGGTTTGGGTGCGGTGCCCAGGGCGGGGGGCCACCAGGAGTCGTCCCAGGCGGAGGGCGAGGAGCCCAGGATGAGGACTTCCGTCTTGTCTGAGTTCAGTTTCAGGCGGCTGGTCGTCATCCACTCGGCTACGTCTTTCATCCCTTCGTGAAGGTTGGCTCTGGCGGCGGCGGGTCGTTGGTCAGGGAGAGGATCAGCTGGGTGTCGTCAGCGTAGGAGATGATGTTGAGGTTGTGTTGGCGTGCGATGGCCGCGAGGGGGCTCATGTAGACGTTGAAGAGGGTGGGGCTCAGCGAGGATCCTTGAGGGACGCCGCAGATGACTTCGGTGGCCTCTGACTTGCACGGTGGTAGGCGGACTCTCTGTGTTCTTCCGTCGAGGAAGGAGATGATCCATTCCAGTGCCTTCTCCTGGATTCCGACGTTGCTGAGGCGCTGCACTAGGGTGCGGTGGCAGACAGTGTTGAATGCCGCGGAGAGGTCTAGGAGGATGAGGGCCGCTGTTTCTCCGTTGTCCATCAGGGCTCGGATGTCATCGGTGGCAGCGATGAGGGCGGTCTCGGTGCTGAGGTTGGCTCGGAAGCCAGACTGTGAGGGGTCGAGGGATCCATTCGTCTCGAGGAAGGCGGCCGGCTGTTTGTTGACGGTCTTCTCGATGACTTTGGCTGGAAACGGGAGGAGCGAGATGGGGCGGTAATTCTTGAGTTCCGTGGGGTCCGCTGTTGGTTTCTTTAGTAGAGCGCTGAGTTCGGCGTGCTTCCAGCTCTCAGGGAAGGTGGCGGTGTTGAAGGAGGTGTTGATGATGTCCCGCAGGTGGGGTGCGATGACAGCGTCGGCCTTGTTGAAGACGTGGTGAGGGCAGGGGTCGGTCGGAGATCCGGAGTGGATGGAGTTCATCGTGCGGACGGTGTCTTCGGTGCTGATCGGAGTCCAGGCGCGGAGGGTGGTGGTGGGGGGCGGTGGTTCGGTCGTGGCGTGCGTCGGTTGAGTGCTGAAGCTGTTGTGTATGTCCGCGATCTTGTTGTGGAAGTAGGAGGCGAGGGAGTTGCAGAGGTCTTGCGATGGGGTGATGTTGTTGTTTCCGGCGTTGGGGTTGGAGAGCTCTTTCACAATGTTGAAGAGTTCCTTGCAGTTGTGTGCGTTGTTGTCCAGCCGGTCCTTGAATGCAGTTTTCTTGGTGGCGCGGATCAGTTGATGGTGCTTCCGGGTGGCGAGCTTGAGGGTGGTCATGTTGTCCGGTGTTGGCTCCCTTCTCCAGGCTTTCTCGAGGGCTCCGCAGTTCTTCTTGGAGCTCTTGAGTTCGTCAGTTAACCATGGGGCCTTCTTGCTGCCGGGTCTGCTGGGCGGGGTCCTCAGTGGGGCGAGTTTGTCCGCGCAGTTGCTGATCCACTTTGTGAGGTTGTCGGCGGCCTGGCTGGGGTTCGCTGAGCTGGCGGGAGGGTGCTGGCTCAGGGAAGCGGCGAGCTGGTCGGCTGTGATCTTGTTCCAGCTTCTTCGAGCAACCTGTTGCTGGTGGTGGTGGATCGTGGTTCTTCTGAAGGTGAAGTGGACGCAGCTGTGGTCCGTCCAGTGGAGTCCAGTGGCGTGGCTGAAGGCGATGTCTTTGCTGGATGTGAAGACGGCGTCGAGTGTGTGTCTGGCGAGGTGGGTGGGGGTGGTCACCAGCTGCTTGAGTCCGAGGTTGGCGAGGTTGTCAAGCAGGGTGGTGGTGTTGCGGTGGTTGTTGTTCTCCAGGTGGAAGTTGATGTCCCCCAGGAGGATGTAGTCAGCGGAGGGGAGGGCATGCGGGCTGACGAAGTCGGCGATGTCCTCGCTGAATTGTGTGCGTGGTCCCGGGGGTCGGTAGATCAGGGTGCCTCTGAGGGTGGTCTTCGGGTCGGTGTGGATCTGGAAGTGTAGGTGTTCGGCGGTAGTCAGGGTGTCGTCGGTGTTGGTCGTGATGTGGATGGTGTCCCTGTGGATGATGGCGATGCCTCCTCCAGTCTGGATGTCGCGATCTCTCCGGGTAATCTTGTATCCCTCTGGGATGGCGATGGCGATGTCGGGCGCTGAGGAGTCGTTCATCCAGGTTTCCGTGAGGAAGGCAACGTCAGGAGCTGTGGTGTCGAGGAGGTTCCAGAGTTCGATGGCGTGTCTGTGGACGGAGCGGGTGTTGAGCAGGATGCACTTGAGGTGGTTGCTGCTGGTGTTCGGATTGGCGGGTGCTGGTGCGGGGCAGGTCCGGATGCAGGTGAACTTGCAGGCGTGGCAGCTGAAGGGTCCGTGGGGGCGTCTCGGGGTGGCTCGGTAGCATCCCGGGACTCGGCCGGTGTTGAGTGCGTTGAGGGTGGCGGCGTTGTACGTCTGGCGGGTGGGCTGGGGTCCTCGGGGTCCAGGGGTTCGGGCGCTGGGCGCGGTCCAGGCGCAGATGGGCTTACCTTTGGCGCACCTTCGGCGCGCTTAGGGCGCGCTCGCTGCGCGTTGGCCACTCTGCCATATGAGGAGAGTGGGGGGGGCGGAGCGAGGGAGGGGCAGCTGGGAGGGGGAGCGGGGTGGCGAATGGGGATGGCGAGCGAGGGAAGGGGGCGGGGCCGCAGGGGGGCAGCTGCGGGGAGGTGGCGGGACACGCGGCCGGGGCTGGGCGAGGAGGCGGGATCACTGGGGGCTAGGGCAAAACGGCGGGGAAAGATAAACGAAAAGGCGGCGAAGCAAGCTGGTGGCAGGGGGCACAGGAGATCCGCGGACCAAGCGGATCCGGCGGTCGGGCACAGCCGAGGGCACAGCAGGAGGCAGGAGGCACTGGAGATCCGTGGAGCAAGCGGATCTGGCAGAGATGCACAGGGCACAGCTCAGGGCAGAGGCGGCACCAGGGGACGGGCTCACTCACGGGGAGTGTGCTCGGGGGGTGACCTGCCCGGAGGGACAGAGGTCACACAACCACAACAGGTGGTTGATTTAGCTCACTCAGCCCATCAAGGAGTAGTAAAAATGTAATGTAGACTCCGATGTAAGGTCTGGTTCCCTGGTCTGGATGACGGGGTAGAATGCACTGTAATACAGTGTTCAATGTGTCAAGCTGCTGGCCCATCTGAGCCGCCTGCACCTATCATTAAAGAGTCAATTCTCCCTGTTCTGTGGTACAAGCAAGTGCTGATTTAGAAAGCCTACCAGATGGCCGACACATGTTGGTGATAGTAGATGATTTTTCAAAGTACCTGGAAGTTGAGATTCTGGAATCAATGACTGCTGGCCAGACAATAACTATGGTTAGAAAAGATCATGGCAACTCTTTGTTTGTTGAATGAACTCAGGACTGACAATGGTCCTCTATTTTCAAGTCAGGAGTTTGCTGAATTCCTTACCTCATGAGGCGTTCACCATCGTAAGATCACTCCTCCCAAATGACTGCAAGCAAATGGGGAGGCAGAACGCTTCATGCAAACATTAAATAAAGTACTGAGAATCACTTTGGCCAATAGTCAAAACATGGAGTGCTTGCTTTATGCTTTCCTGCATGAGTACCCTCTCACTCTGCATGCCACCACTGGGATGTCACCCAGCATGTTATGCATGAATCGGGCAGTGGGCAACACAATTCCTTATGTTGGGAAACTTCAGCATTCAGAGAGAAGGTTACAGAAGCTTTGCAGCAGTGCCATACACAGAACGACGGCACGTGAGGAGACGAAGGGCCAAGCAGCAACATGTTTAAGTTGGTGATCTGGTACTTGTCAAGAACCAACATTTAGGGAGCAAGTTTCTGTTACTGTTTCAGGTTGAGCTACGGAGAGTGAGTGCCATGAAAGGAACGAGGATCACTGCCAGGAAACATGGTAAAGTCATCACAAGAAATGTGTCTTTTTTTAAACTATTCCAGCTACCTGCATCTGGGTCAGCAAGTACCCACTGTGAGTGAACCGGGAGGTGATGACATCAATATGAGAACCCTCAAAGCAGTGTTGATTTTTTCCCTCTGACACGTTAGATTAGAAATGTTCCCGCATATGCTTTATCCTATGTAAGTTAGCATTCGCTGCACCATTTTCTATTTATCTTATTTTATTTGAAGCATGATTGAAACTAATCCTTCGCTATTTCTGAGAAAAGGCCTCTGCTAGGTTTCGTTTCTCCAAGGTTGTGTTTTGCTTCACTAATGAATAGACTGTTCTTATTAGCGCATACCTTTCTCATTAGATAGTGGCCTTCTCTCACTTGTCTGGTGGTGGACCGGCTTGAGCAGCCTTGAACTTTGCAACTTTGTATGAGATATGAGCTCTGAGATTGTTTTCTTTTTGCTTTCATTGCTTTGCAGCACCTGCCTGGAAAATTCCATTATGGCTTGTTCAAGCCCAATTACAAAATGTACTAAATGTATCTTTATGCGTGTCGATTTCAGTCCCTCTGCAGCACTTCTAGCGACTGGGCAGACTGGGCCCCGCTCTCAGTGTATTCTGAATAAACAGTTATTGGTTTGTATTCTGGTTTGTATTCTCTACTGTCTGACCGACTCTTCATTTAGTATGGAAGGCTGAGAGGTGGCCATTAGTGACCTGAGTGACCCAAAATGGGCCACTTCCTTCAAACACAAAGGGGGGGGGGGGTTCGATAGTCACCACAGCCAGCCAGATTCCTCAGAGTCCCGGGGGAATAATGCGAGAGACTCCAGTGATGCTGACCCTAGTGTGGGGACTCTGGACCTCAAGACGAGCTGGAAGGAAGTACGCCTGGTCCCAGTAGGCAAGGTATGGAGAGATATGACCTACGCCCTCCACCAGTGGTCTCCAAAAAGTTGAAGGATTATGTATTGGTTTAGCAGTATTGTCGATTAACGTTCAAGTGTACCACTGTACATGAATAGTTTTTTTGTCATTTTCGGTAATGATGACTTAATCATTTGTACTAAGGTTCTGCCCATGATGTGGGCAGCTGTTTCTTTTAGATGCAAGCCTTATCCTCTTTTGTTTTGTTTTTGTTTTTATGTTTTTGTTAAAGGAGGAATTTTGTTTTGGGGATGGGAGCATCCCTTTTAGCATTTTGGGTGAGGGAAGTGTGAGCAGTAACCCCACCATGCATGACCATATGGTATGGGCCAAGAGGTATACGGGGACGTGAATAAACCTCAGGGTTCAGAAAAGCAAAGCACAGTGTTGTCGCGATCATTTACACGCACTAGTCCACGCCCCTGCATCCATACAGTGGGCTCAGGACCAGCGCTAGGAATGGGCAGTGTGGGCAGCTGCCCAGGGCCTCGCACTCAGCCCACCAGCATGGGGCCCTGCACCGGTGATGTCTCCTTTTGTTTCCCTGGCTATCCAGCTGAAAGAAAGATGTCTCCATGCAATTAGGGTCCATGGTAGGGGCCACTTGCCCTGGGCCTCTCAGGGATTGTGTCAAGAGGCCTAGGTTAGGGAGACACTCCCTCTTGTCCCAATTGCAAGGAAACCATTCAGAGACCCTGTGGGACGGCCATTGACCGGCATTTTAGCGACCCCACAGTTTTAACTTTCAGCCCTCCAGCTATTCTCACACCTTCAGCTCAATATGAGCTGTAAAAGAGGTGCTTCTTAGGAGGCTGGGAGGAGGAGCTGCGGCCCAAGAGAAGTCTGCACAAAGCAGCTTTCGGAGCTGTGTCACGTATGTCAATTAGAGGGGCCTCACACATTCCCTTTTGGGCCGGGGACCTGCAAATCCTAGAACAGGCCCCCTGAGTGGGCTCTCTTCATCTGACTGAAATTAGCCTCTGAAAATAGTGACTTTCTGAGGATAGTCACACCTTTCCCCTCGCCCTGCTTAGCTATTCTTATGAAGAAGTAAAATATTAATATTTGATATGTAACACATTCCCAGCAGAAAGTGCACCACGTCTGCTCCAATATCATTTAACCACTGACTGCAGCTACCAGGCACTACATGATATAAACAAACAATGGTCCGAGACCTATGTATTTCAGACTGAACAATGAATCAGAACTTATTCAATTAAAGGGCATATGTTATTTAAACAGCCCTGCTCAATTAATGATAGACATAAAGGAACGGCAACAGCAACAGACTCCAAATGTATGCAATATTTTTAATCTATTGTCATATTCAAGATTTTGAACACAGTTCACAGTTTATGTACATTGCCCCGTATTAGAGCGTGCAGTATAGCAAAAGGGTGTCAAAGAACGTGAAGGTGATGAAAATGAAAAGAAAAGAAATCACACAAGATTATAAATAAAACAATTTCAATAATTTCAAAAAAGCATCCAGCCAATAAATGCCGGAACAGTACAACCTGACCACTTCAAATAGTCCACAGAAACTCCCTAATATTACTCTCAAACATGGAATGTGATAGATGTCTGCACTATATCACAGAGAGAGAGATAATTAGTGGTCCAGGTTTTAAATAAGTGTCGACGTTTCGACTCGTCTTGCGGCCTTGCGGTTGATTATGCCTGGGCCATGCGAGTCTTCTTCAGGACATATTAGACGGGGCAACACAGGGATCTCTTTGGTGACCCTGTGAAAGATATAAAGGACCGTAAGAATTGGGGCTGTTGCCTGATCACTAAACCAAGGACAAAGGTCCAGGCGTGCTTACCCTTCTTGGGGAGTAGTGGTCGTGATTCCCACTTCAACTAGGATCAGTCCATGTAATCCAAAAATCCTATTGTGTAAACTGCTAAATTGACCAGGTTTCTGAAAAACAATGGGGAACCTATGTAACAATTATATATATGGTTCCATAGTCATAGATTCAAAACATTCACTTCAAGGAAATACATGAAGGTTACCTCTTCAATAATTGTGGGTTTCCTATTCTTGATAGATGTATACTTTCAATTAGATGTCTTGACAACAGGAGGCTGTAATGATTATAACAGCACTAGTAAAGGATTGGACCAAGCGGACGAATTTATAAATCACTGCTAATTTATAAGGAGCTCACCGTGTGTCAAAATCCAGAGCCCAGTCATGGGTATTCTATTAATTCACTACACGATTTTACTCGGGCAAATCATCGCGCTGTAAAACATAAAAGAGGAAAGGCCAGTTGGTGAGGGGACCCTCCCAATATCCGGTGCTTCCAAGTATTATAAAAAAATTTAAGGAACTCATTACCTGGATTGGTGATGTGTTAACTATATCCAAAAATAGAGATGGTCAATTGCCAGTATTTGATAAACTTTCAGGCAGCTGAAACGAGATTAAAACCCATCATGAGTGCCTGCTTTTTGTTAAAAATGGGGAAATGTTTTTTTAGCCGGTGGTCTAAGGTCTCATGGGACGCTTACCGTTCACCTGGCGGAGTTTCATGTTATGACGCGCGTCTCCGAGAATACTGAGGCAGCTGCTCTCAGCGGAACGCGATGTCTGCCCAGCCCCACAGATATGTAGGAGCCGGTAATCTTACCAACAGTGAACAGCGGCGAAGGACTACGCAGATTTGTTTATTATGACGCGATGTGACGCGATGTGTCTGCCCAGCCCCACAGATATGTTTAAGCCGGTAATCTTACTGTGAACAGCGGCGAAGGACTACGCCGATCTGTTTACTAGTGACGCTTTCTGTCTTTTAAACAAAACAAATCGGGCAAAACAAAGCGGTAGCTTCACTTATTAACGATTGATGGTATTGTGGCAATTAGTTCTGGGTTTGTGCAAAAATATATAAGTACCTGCACATTTATCGCTAGTAATTTACAAAACGCTCCTAAATCAATTTTAACCAATTGTATAAATATTCTCTAATTGTAAGCTAAATCTCCCAAGATTATATCAAACATTGATGAAAATTGTTACAAAATAGGAAAGTAACAGTGGTGGATTCCCAAAGGGACAGCACCTAGTCAAATTATTCTCCAAGAAATCTCGCCCACTAGTACATGGGGCAGTATGTGTGCACACTTCAAAGAACACCCACTGTCACAATGCAGGTTCAAACATGAACTATAACAAGATTTGAAAAAAGGCCAAGGTGCACCACGTCAACATTTAGGGGAATAGATATTTTCAGTAAGGTAAACAATAATAATCATATCAGAGAGATTTTTCTTCATATAATTTTGAGAGTTCTTTATTTAGTTCAGATGGTTAAAAAATATACAGGATCTACAGCCTGTACAGGCTGTAGATCCTGTATATTTTTTAACCATCTGAACTAAATAAGAACTCTCAAAATTATATGAAGAAAAATCTCTCTGATATGATTATTATTGTTTACCTTACTGAAAATATCTATTCCCCTAAATGTTGACGTGGTGCACCTTGGCCTTTTTTCAAATATTGATGAAAATTGTGGCGGCCATCTTAGTTTGGGAATACAACTGCAACCCAGCGGTTCCCATTGGTATACTCAATTAAAACGATTTGCCTATTATACATATTTACAAAGACATTTATACAACAGCTTTTCATTATATTTACAAAACACTTAACAAAAACCACATAGGTACATACAAACATATATCAGTGTTTCAAACAGTCATTATCATCAACGGCTAGGTATACACAATTAGAGAATAGTCACTTGTCTGTTTATTTCCTCCAATTCTTTAATGGTTACCAGGCACTACATAGCAGTGCGTGGAAATTTGTAAACTTCTTTTGTTTAATTATGTGAAATTTGGAAATATCACACAAATTTACGCTAACGCAAAGCAGGCATTTCACGCTATAGTTTAGCACAAAATGTGTCCTCGCGCCCATTTTGGACGTTACGGTGCAAAAAAAAAAGATGTTTCCCCGTGAACAGCGCATAATTAAGCAAAGTGGCGTAATAACATAATTTCGGGAGTTTTCGTGTAACAAGTATACAATTACTGAAAATACGCAAGATTACACCAGCGGATAAATCTCCGAGGCCTCCGGGTAATAGCTTGTGCTTGAGCGCCTTTCCTTTGCTACAGCTCGGCCTCTTAGACACGCTTATCCCACTTTCTGACATTGACGGAAAGGTTACATCCTTTTCTCAAAAGCAATCAAAAGAGCATTCCTGTTTTAATGGTCTTTCAGATCAAACCACATGTTGCTAAGGCATAAACTGTTGCATCTGCAGTGTCAGAGATTAATCAAGACTTTGGCTAGTGCCACAAAAAGACAGCTGTCACGGCGTCCTGAAAAGATGTCTTAATTAAATCTTAAACAACCACTGGTTGGAGAAATGGGCGGGGTTGTAAGAATGTCTTGGTCATATGGTGGAGAACTTATTATTATAACGCCATAGCAAAGGTTTGCACATTCTACGTATACTTCTGTAAACATAATTGTTAATTTATAAGACGTTCTTTAAAAAATACCTTTAAATGTTGTATCGCAATGCACATTTGGAGAGTTGTTAAAAGCCTGAAACCATAAAGACAACATACTAGTTAAAAGAAGTTCTAGCTAAGTTATGACTCGGTTTAGCCTCTTACTGGACAGATGATTTTAAATATCTTGCACGCCAAGAGGAGAACATCTGGTTATACTTGTATTTTCTGATGAGGTAGGTTTGTTAGCATTAATTGAATCATCAATGCATTGTTTTTAAAAAAAATATTTTGAAGATAATTGACCCCACAAGCTGTGGCTCATTACTGAGAGTAAATCTAAATACAAGACGCTTCGATCCCACGCACCCCTGTGAAGCAACCAAGGGCCTCAGCTAACAAGGGCTTCAGCTAACCCTTGTTGGGCGGCCTGCCATTCCTGGTCAGAAGAGGCTATGCCAGAGGATCGTCCTCCCTATAAGAACAACCCCACCTGCTTGGCGGGCATCTTGAATATGCCACTCCTTTGGCACCACTGTAGGCTGCAGGAAACCGTGCCATATTGTCTTCGCTCTGCATGTCTGTTTGTGTTTCAAATCTTACAAAGCAGGAGTCTGATTTTGAAAAGCAAAGAATCAATGCCCTGCATCCAGGCAGTTTTCTCCCTGAACATCAGGAATTAATTAATGTTCTGTTCGGCCCACCATGTTTCAAACGGGAGTGCCAGACAGAGAATCTAGTGCTATTTGCCCTGCCCAGATGGGGCAGGTAACTACCATTATGACCTGGTGGCCTGGTAGTACGTGCTCTCAGTCATGGATGCTAGGAGAGGAGAAGCTGGCAGAGGCACCACCCAGGTATTGGTCCTTCTTGATTCGTCTGTGGCCTTCGACACACTCGACCATGAGCTTCTGATCAGCCGTGTCAGGTCGCAGGCCATCAGGAACCCGCCTTTGCCTGGGTTGCTTCCTTTTTAAAGATTCGCTTGCAATCAGTCCAGCTATCCACCTTCAATTTCCTCAAGATCCAGCTAACCTGTGACGAACCTCAGGGATCTTCTGTCCCCCCATCTTTTTAATCTGTATATTAGTTTGTCAGTACACTCCAAAGGAGATGCAAGTCAGAGTTTATAACTACGCGGACAACCTGCAGCTGCTGCTTATTATTACCAATACCCCAAATCCATGGAAATCTAGGAGATGCCAGCAATACACTTATCCTGTCTGGAGAAAGCAACTTATCCTGCTTCTAGTACTCGGGTCCAGGCTATAAGCTCTCAAAATGGAACCTGCACTGCAGGCCTTTATCTCTTGTGAGCAGCTTACTAATAACTCCAGCACACACGCAAACAGGCAACACGCAGGGTGTCACATTAATGATTGTGTGTTCATTGGGAGCTGCAGAACTTTATGATGCATGGACCAGTAGGTGTGTACTCATGATTCACTTGTAAAAAGGCATGTTACTATAATTCACTCCCATGGTATACTGCCAGCACCATGCTCCACGTCACTAAGAGGGTGCACTTGGTGTGCCCCTCCTAGTTAATGATTATGCTTGGAGCCTATCATTGTCAAAGAATGGGCCTAGTCCATTGAGCGCATACAGGTTTAGTGTGTGCCATAACCAAAACTCAAAAAACAAAGATAAGCAGGATGTGGTTTGTACACACGACTCCATATCATGTCAGGGACATTCCCGTCCTAACAATGAGTAATTTGTATCTTTGTTTTTCTAACCTTGCTGCAAACACATACTGTCTTTCAATAACATTAACTTGTAATTTGTTATTTTATACAAACCTTCATGTTGCATTTCTATGTTGCTATCAATAACAGGTGTAACTCTTAATTAATTAATGGTACTCAATGTACTGACTTTTGAAGGATGAGAAGATTACTCTGCCTTGCTGGCATTTGAAGTTGTGACTGCTACTCTGTTCGTTGAGCTTGGTTGGTAGAGGATGGGGTATAGTGTGGCATGTATGGGATGAGATTTGGTGTTGTGAGGGAGGGAAGAGCGGTGAGAGATACAGTCCTTTATGCCGATACTCAGTTGTTATCCTTGGTTGGAAGAGTGTGAGTTTTCAAGATCCAATGTGGCGTTTCTATTATATCCTGAGAAAATTGTATCTGTGCGTAATTATGGTGGGAAGCATTAGGGGGATGAGAGAGAGTTGCATGTGTTGATATTTACCATATTTATGTGGGTAACGGATTCTTTCTTCTTCTGGCATTGGTTTGGGACCTTTTACTGTAAGTGGGTCATTTGTTTGGGAATGTCCAGGTTTTTACCATCTTCCAGAATTCCCCCTTTTCAGATGTTTTCTTATATTTTTAATCACTAAGTTTCCGAGACCAGTGGTCTGAATAAACAAAGATGTCTTAGCGATTCTTGTATTGTTGAATGGTGGTACCAATCTGGACTGCAGACTCCTAAGTTTCATGCATCACTGAGGTTTCACTTGTGTGAAGGATGGCACTGTGTCCTCGATGGCCTTGTCAGCAAAGCAGAGTGCCAAGAAGAAGAGGGCTCTCATCCTGGGTGTGAGAAGTTGGCCTGGTATATGATGTCTACTAATTAAAGTGTGCACCTTGCACCAGTCCAAACAACCCTTATGGTGATTTAAGAGGTAAAAGATAACCTTAGAAAGCTATCCAAGTGGTAGCTGTGGAGAGCAGCCTTCAGGCTTAGTCTTGAAGGAAAGTTAAGCAGCTTGTTTTACCAGAATGTAATCTTATTGTATTGGTCAAATGAAAGGAGAACCACCCAGTAGTTCTAAAAATATGTATTTATTATCATAACACACCTTAAATACCTCACAGTATCTGCTACATGCAGATAAACACAAAGCACACAATACTATAGCACAGAAACAATCGTAAGCATGACTAACACCCAGTGGACTCCAGAGGGAGACCAAACCATATATTAAAATAGTAGTCCAAGTACCATGACTCAGGTCAAGACAGTGTCTAGAGGATGTAGAATCGCTGGGACCCCAAGGAACCACCCCAGGTGAGTAAGTAGGGACCCCACGGAGGACGGATGCAGTGTGAGAACACAATTGCATGCTACGTACAATTCTATGGGAGAGTCGCGGTCACAGTTGTAAAGTTGAAAGACCCTTCCCTGTGGATTACAAAGAAACCTTTTAGAACATAGAAGGTTGGAGAGCCACCCCACCAGTGGATACCGAAGTACCAGAATTACCTGTGAAGGAAGTGACCCGATTAGAGTCACCTGTGTCACTTGCGACCACCTATCAGCCTTCCAAACAAATGACGAGTCGGTTAGACAGTAGAGAATACAAACCATAGTGTTTTATTAGTCATACACTCAAGCGGAGTCCAGTCTGACCAGCCTCCCTGGATTGCTGCAGAGGGGACTGACCTTAGACAACATGGTAAGGCATAAAGTACATTTCCAGTACCCCTGCAGACAGGCCCAGACAGGAATTTTCCAGTCCGGTAGCTGGTGAACAAAGGAGATACAGAAAGATGAGTTACAATCTTGGGCCCAGGTACACATTATGTTGCATTCAAGGTTACTCTGCCTGCCCTCACCAATCTGAGCTGTGGGAGCAGACATATAGGTATGCAAAAAAATGAACAGTCTATTCATTAGCACAGCAAAACTCAACCTTGAAGAAATACACATACAGAAAACACATTGGCAGCTGCTTTTCGATGAGGCAGACACGGGGTGAGACAGAAGTTAGTTTTGAACATTGCTCAAAATCGCAGCTAATACAAAATGGTGCCACAAATGATAATTAAATAGTACAATTCAAAAGGGAAGTCGACTAAAATCATTTTCCATTCTAACACCTATCCCAGGGAAGCTGGGTGCATAGGGCTGAAATGGCGCCGGAAACTGCCGTCATTCAAAATGGGAGTCTTCAAAGAAATGTCACTGCTGAAAAAATAAAAGTGGATTCTTGATGGAAGGAACCTGAAAGCAGAGGGGACAGAGTATGGGTCATTCAGGAGTGACCAGGGGCTCAGTAGACCGAATGCCCACCAATGTCGGGTGCTTCTGGTGTGAAGATGGAGACCTTGACTCTACAGCTGCAGGGACCAGGAGACGTTAAGGACAACCAGGATCCGGAGACGAACTGTCCCATGAAGGATGTTGAGTGCTGAGGGGTTGGTGTCTTGGGGGAGCACCAACAAGCCTTGGCAGCGGCAACCCACGAAGAAGGTCAAAGAAGGTTACAGTCTGGCCCAGAAAGGACCAGGGGACTCACCACATCAAGGGGAGTCAGGGCAGGCCTGGAGCAACTAGGGGAGCCCAAGAAAAGCAGTGTTGTCCCTCAAATGGACCCACATGCCGAAGGTACAGGAGTCGCTAATGGACCTCTAGCAGTTTCACAAAGTAACAGCTTGCAGGGCACAGAGTGCAAGGAGGCCAAAGTCCTTTACACAAAATGTGTGCAGAGGTTGGAGATATCGATAGCCCAATGCACTTAGTTGGGGAAGGCCAACAAGCATATGCACGTACAAAAGTATGTGGTGCACAGGGGTTCTGTTTATGCAGTCCGCATGAGGGATACTAGCCTCAAACTTAGTGAGAGGGAAGCTCAATATCAAGGAAAGTAGGAACCCATCTCCTATGTTGCTGGAGCCATTGGAGTCCGCAGGAGCTCAGGATCATCAGACCGGTTAGTTGTGTTACGGTGCCTGCAAATGCAGGGGAGTGACTCCTTCACCCCAAGGGAAATACTTCAGTTGTCCTTCATGCTCCACAGGTCCTGCACAGAGCCTATATGGTGCACAGGCACAGACAATGCTTTGGACGGAGAGGGAGATGAAGTCGGGCCCAGTCCAAGTCCAGCGAAGTCCAGAGTGTCTAGACGGTCGAAGGTCTGTGGTTTCTTGCTCAGAATCTTGTTCACGTTGAATCTAGGTTCCTACAGCCAGGTAAGCACTTTTGTACCCAAGGGAGAGGATTGGACAGATTCAGGGGACCCTCACAGTGGAGGGTTAGGACTGTGGGGAGGATACTCCCCTGTCCTTTGTCCAGTTTCGCGCCAGAGCAGGAGCCTACAGCTCCCAGGACTGGTTTAAAATGGACTATGCAAAGGCACACCAAATGTGCCCCTCATGCAGACTTTCAGGCAATTTGGAAGTGCACTCACCGAGCCCCAGTACAGTAAATCCTGTGTGGGGGGTGGTCACACCTCCCTGTGACAGGATGCCTATTGTGCTGCCTTCCCCTGCTCGAGCTTGGCTCCGCCTGCAGGAGGGCAGAAATACGTCTCTGGTCGGCAGCAACCATTTTGTGCTGTCCGGGTCGAGAAGGCTGGTACCGGGAAGACCAGGGACCCCACAAAGCTGGCTCATGAAGGGTGGAAGCATACCTCCCACACCAGTCATTGGTGTGGAGGTATGATTCCAAGGTGTTTGATATCAAACATGACATGGTTTGTTGCAGGCGTTTTCGAGATAGCATTTTAAGCGAGCATATAATGCACCTCTACCCATATGTGTGGCTGCATCACCAACAACCCGGGAGAATGGTCTCTAAGGCTGCAGGGGGGTTCTGCTCATGTAGGGGCACCCTCTCATGTAAAACCCAGCAACCTGCCTTCAGGATTGTCAAGGCCTGCTATAGAGGTGGCTTATAGGTTTTAAGTGTAGTGGCCTATAGATATAGGAAACCTATATCTAAAGTAAGTGGTGCATGCACCATCTTACACAGGCTGCAGTGGCAGGCCCGTAGTTTGATTTTGCATGGCTTCTCATGGGTGGCATAATACATGCTTCAGCCCATGGGAGGCCTCTGGGGTACCTATGCCCTGCGTACATGTGTACCACATACTAGGGACTGACAAGGGTACCCCAGTATCCAATCTGGATGTTCCTAAGTACATGGCATAACATTTTAAGGAGAAGGCATATAGACTGGGGTCCTGATTAGCAGGATCCCTGTCAGACTAGTCAAAAACATTGTAACATCAAGCAAAAAGTGGGGGTAACCATAAGAATCATATCCTACTTTCCTACACAACCCCCCCATACGTAAGTAGATGAGACTAACCTTGCCCAGTTGAGTCTAACTGTTCTAAGTGGAAATATCTGGAGAGTCCTTCTGCATTGGCATGGTTACTCCAGGGTCTATGTTCAACTGTATAGTTCATCCCCGTAGGGAAATGGACCACCTCAAAAGTTGGGGATTTTCACCCTTCATCTGTTTTAGCCATACGGGGGGTTATGATCTGTCTGAACAATGAAGTGAGTGCCAAACAAGTATGGCCTCAGCTTCTTCAGAACCCAAACCATGGCAAAGGCTTCCCTCTTAATGGCTGACCAACGTTTCTCTCTGGGGGTCAACCTTCTGCTAATAAAAGCTACTGGTTGATCCTGACCCTCTGCATTAAGTTGTGACAATACAGCCCCTACCCCCAACTCAGATGCATCTGTTTGGACATTTCATTGTTTTGAGTAGTCAGGACTTTGCAGAATGGGAGCAGTGCACATGGCCTGCTTGAATTCATCAAATGCCTTCTGACAGCTAACTTTCCACTGAACTTTCTTGGGCATTCTCTATGGAGTAAGATCATTCAAGGGAGTCACTATAGACTCATATCCTTTTACAAATCTTCTGTAGTATCCAGTCAGGCCCAATAAAGCACTGACCTGAGTCTGGGTACTGGGAGCAACCCAGTCCATGATGGTCTGGATTTTGTTCTGCAATGGTTGAACCTGGCCTCCACCCACAAGGTAGCCCAGGTAACCTACTCTGCCCTATCAGGCTCAGGAGTAGTATGGGGTCCTGTTAGACCAGGCACCATTAGCTTGGGTCTCCCTTCCATTTTTTGCTGTGCCTCATGTGCTTTTGCTGGTGTTAGATTCTTTGGGCACTGTGCCACTGCTGTCCAGTGCCACAGTGTGAGTGCTCCCTACTGTAAATTGATGTATTGAAGCAAGGAAGGAGCTTAAAATCTAAGGAGAAAGATTGTCATCCTCATATTTACTGGGGGTCCCCTGGCAAGCCTCATTGCGTGTTGCTGCTGACACTGGGTCTACCAAGGACTCCAAGACCCAGGAGCCTACTTGCCAGAATCACCCTCACCTGTGCACCCATCGGGGGCTACAAAAGACCTTGCCGCTCCCGCTTTGCGGGAGCCGCGTCGAGCCTCATTGCGTGTTGCTGCTGACAACCGGGTCTAACGAGGACTCCAAGACCCAGGAGCCTGCTTGCCAGAATCGCCCGACTTGTGCACCCAGTGAGGGCTACAAAAGACCTTGCTGCTCCCGCTTCGCGCGCCGAGTAGGCAGGGCAGGGTGACCCCCCTTTAATTTGGACTTTCAGCTCTCCCACGGACTCGGTTAGTGGCATTTTATTTTTCCTGTTTTTTGGACTTTAATTGATACTCATCTAGTGATTTATTGTTTGGTGCATTTTGTGTCAGTAATGGCCTCTAAACGTAATTTTTCCGGGTCTAAAGTGTGTGTGTGGGGGGGGGGGAAGGGGGGGTGACAGGCACGCTAGATGCTTTTCTAACAAGGGCTGAATCTGTTCTTCAGCATGAAATCCAGCTAACAGAGACCCTCTTTGGGGTCATATGTGGGTCAAAAAAGATCATCCCTGGCGGCTATTAGTACAGCCAAATCACCAGTAGCTGCCCGCAAATTATGCTGATCCCTAGTACAGAGATAGCCGAAGCAGATGCGGCATGTACGTCTGGTACCTTCCTAACTCCTGATTTAGGGTCCCTAGAGGGGGTGAGTTTGAATGTTGTGGATATTACCCACTCCCCAAAATCGCATCCCTGTGGGGTTACGGCGGGTGCTTCTCAAGTGCTAGATCTAGATAACCCCGCTGTTTCTGTTCCACCTCAAGCACCTTCTACGAGCGCAATCTGGGTAGACGGAAGGGACCGCTTTACTAGATCTAAAAGATCTGCCAAAGATAATGAAGGGGTGGAAGTGTAATCAAATTGGGGTCTGGTATTAACAAAGAAGGAGGAACCGGGGAACCACCGGCTAAACGCACTAGGGGTGGGTTGCATCGAGGACTAAAGCAAATATTAAAGTTAAATCTAAACATCAAATCTCAGGGACAAGTGGGAAGTCATCCCTGAAACTTGATAATGGGGCGCCCTTTCTCGCTAATTCTGATACGCCGCTTTTGGGGGACCACGGAGGTAATCCAGACTATTGGAAGCGTCTGGAGACCCTAATTACTGTTCTTTTAGCTCCCTTTTGGAATAAACTAGGGGCAATTGAGGAAAAACTATCTCTCCTCTCACAGGGTGTACAAACTATGGTTACTTCAGAGGCGACTAGGGCCCATACTAATGCTGTAGGGGGTGGCCTAGGTTCTGTGGTGCCTGACAGGCCATATACTAGTGGCCCTGCTGAACCTCGAAATAGAGATATGGCGTATGGGGTGGTGGAAACTGTCCTGGCAATGCATGCACAGATAGATTGCCTGTGCCATGTGCTTTGTCAGGCCCAGGGTGGCCAATTTGGCAACTTTCTTCAGGTCTCCAAGGGATGGGCGGGCAGGAAAATACGGTTCGATTAGGCGTTCAGCCTTTGCCCATGCCAGAGGTTCCACAAAGGGTATCAATGGCTGAATCACCCCAACATAGAGATGGCTCTAGACCAATACATCATGTGGCTACAAAGCCAGCATGTGATATTTTAAATCTGCCACCGGCGGCTTGTCCCCTTGTTGTGGTTCTGGCTGGCGTTCCATCGCTAAGATCTGATCAAACCGAATCCTGGACCCAGTTAAGGAATAAAACTGTTGCTTGGCTTTCTAGACACAAGGGCTTTAGAGTAGCCATGACTAATAATATCTTAATGGTGCGTAGAGTAGCATGGGTGGGGCAGTCTCCAAAGAATATAGGGGGACTGCGTGGTTGTCAACTTTCCAAGCCCAGCAGTTGCCCAAATGATCTTAAAGTCCGAGGATCACTGCTCTTAATCTGCAACCTCTATTTGGGCCTTGCCACTTGGTTATTTTTATAAACCCCCACTGAGAACTCCGAGGGAGAGAGCTTCATTCATCCCGACTGTAAATATGTTCGAGGCCTTGTCTGGTCTAGACACCCAAGACTGACTGATTTCCACCAACACAGCCACAGCGAATTTATCAGACTTAGGGAAAAGGGCAGATGAAGTAACATCAACATCAATCCCTGTGCCCAACCTTTCAACGGTAATTACTCCTCTGGCTATAGAGCTTTGTCCCACTTTTTCTAGCTCCCCTAATTTTAATATTAACTCCACTTGGTGTTCACCCACGGGAGCTTTTTTAAAAGTTTCATCGTGGAATATAGCTGGGCTTAGGGCCAAAAGGGGAGAGAGTAATTGGGAGCAGTACCTTGCTAGCTTCCATATTATAGCCCTACAGGAAACATGGGATTCCAAGGAATCGTATTTCTTGGATGGATTTTTAACATTCTGTAAACATGCCATACTGTCTTGTATGGGAACAGCTAGTGGAGGGCTTTTGCTGTTACTTAATCTCAAATTATCATACATGGCTAAGCAAATAGACACACGCTCCTCCAAAATGTTGGCAGTAGAACTAACATGGAAGAATGTACCGGCCCTTTTAGTGGTTAATTTTTATAATTCTTTTACTAGAAGTGATGATCTAGAGCATTTAAGATCTTTAACCGCCCTCTTGACTGATTATGAAACAAATGTTAATACGTATTTCTATATAATAGTCCTGGGAGATTTTAATACCCATGTTTGTCCCCTTAACTGTTTTTTTAAAATTGATGAGGAGTATGGCCCGTGGGGTCAAATGCACTTTGAACATACTCCCTCTGGGACCTTCCTAGAGAGTCTTTTATCAAACCATAATTTGATCTGCACATCACAGCCGGACACATCTCCCCCCATACCCACATATATTGGACAGGGCCGTCAGAGCACCATTGACTTTACTCTAGTCTCTGGATCTCTGACGGACTTGTTAGGCACACTTGGTGTAACATACAATTGTCTAAGTGATCATAATCCACTTACATTAAATATTAATATTTCGGTTATTGATAAACTTAGACCTATGGCCCATGTAACTAACTCTAATATTGCCCTAAAAGATCAATCCCGTAGGCTAAGATGGGAATTAATCACTCCTGACAGTTTTATTGAAAACCTAACTACTGTCTGTGCAGAGGAGTTTGGTATCTGTACAGATAAGGATTCCAACGCATTATTAGCCCTAGGTGCGTTTGATCGAATTACAAGGCAAGTGGCGGCTAACCTGACGGTGCCTTGTTCACCTAGGTCTACAAATTATAAAAAATGGTTTGATGACACCTGTTCGAGTGCCCACAAAGCTCTGATGGAGGAGTTGAAGGGGAACCTAGATCCGCTGACAGGGTTAAGTACGCCAGGAGGGCCTATAAAGCTGCAATGGAAGATAGGAAGAAGCAATTAAGAAAGAAGGCCTGGGATGAGCTCACTCAAGCTAGTTTTTTGTCAAATAGCTCAACATGTTGGAGCGTGGTTAATAGTCCCACATTTGATAAACCATCTAATGTTGCTATAGATTGCCTCATCCCCCCTGAGAATTGGGTTCAACATTTTGGTGGCGTTTATAGTGATGTGAACGATGGAACTTCGCCCTGGACAGTTGACAGCAGCTGTGCTCAGAATCCTTTGTTTTTTACTGTGGATGAAGTCACAGAGGCGATTGTGTCAACACCAGGCCCGATGTTGTTCCGGCTGACCTTTATAGAGCAGACCCTATCCTAAGGGGTAACATTTTAATCCATGTTTTTAATGCAGCATGTCAAGTTAGCTATCCCCTTTCTTGGGCCAAAGCAGTTATAGTTCCAATTTTTAGAAAGGGAGCCAGAGATGATCCTCCATGTTATAGGCCTATCTCACTTCTGGACTCCGTGGCCAAAATTATGGGAAAAGTTGTCCTAACTCGCCTAATGGATTGGCTAGATAAAAATAGCATTATCTCAGATCTCCAATATGGCTTCAGGCAGGGTAAAGGCACTTTGGGCCAATGTCTAAATCTTCATTTAATAATTGGGAAGTATACGGTTGCAAAGCATGGGGATCTTCATCTGGCCTTTATGGACCTATCCTCAGCTTTTGACCTTGTTAATCGATCAAAACGGTGGGCTACCCTGCATAGTATTGGCTTAGATGCAGATGTGATTTCTTTTCGGTCGGCCATTCATGAGAACTCCTCAGCCGCAGTACGTTATAACCAAGATGGTAGTCTAACAGATTCCTGGGCCCTCAAAAGAGGGGTCAGACAGGGGTGCATTTTAGCACCCCTGTTGTTCACAGTCTACATCAATACATTTGGGGGCGCCCTGACTTCCAGTTGAAAAGACATCCCAAGAGCCAGTACAAAAATTATTCCTGCATTGCTCTACGCGGACGATGCGGTTTTGGTGGCAAGGACTTCGAGAGGACTGCAAACTCTATTAGACTGTTTTACTGATTTTATGGATTCTCTACATCTGGTCACGAATTTTAAAAAGTCACACTCTATGTCCATTGGCTTGGGTAAAGCTAGGAAAGCTAAATTCTATTGTAAGAATATGGAATTAACTAAGGTCCCTGCTTTCCCATATTTGGGGGTTCTTTTTGATGATAGGCGCACATGGTTAACGCAACGCCTAAACAAAAGGAACACACTAGCAAGAGCATTAGGGGCTATTGTAGAATTTGCTAAAACAATTGGCTCTAAACCGCTCCCAGCCCTCATGAAGATCTATAACGCCAAGTGTATCCCTATGGTGACCTATGGGAGTGAAATATGGGGATACATTGAGTCTGGTGAAATTCATGCGGCGGAAAACACCTTTTTTCGTAGACTGCTGTCGCTCCCGGCTTCTACCCCTGTTTTGAATCTGCATGAGGACCTAGGAGCTGGCTTTATTGCGGACCAGATTGTGGTTGCCCCCCTAATATTCTGGCTTAGAATTTGGGGGATGTATGTCGTTACAACGCATACTTTTACTCCGCATACCATTACAACGCGGTATTTACAACGCATACCGCTACAACGCATAGCGCTTTGGGGTGCTGGATAGTGGTAAGTATAATTTACTATTCTAACTCCAGTCCCCGTGGACCCTAGGGAAGGTGCTGGATAGTAAATTAAACTTACCTCTTATCCTAGAGCGCCCCCCAGCGCAATGCGTTGTAACGGTATGCGTTGTAATGCCTGCGTTGTAGTGGTAGTGCGGAGTAAAAAATGCGTTGTAACAGGTGCATACCGAATTTGGGTGGTACCGTCCCCTAACTTAAACCAGCTGATCATCCAAGACTGCATTTCGCTAGACAAGGGATCAGATATACCTTGGATATGTTACATTAAGTCTCGGATGGACTCACTGGGCTGCCCTGATCTTTTTTCGAGCCCCAGAGTCCTGGATAAGTCAGCAATTAGAGACCTGAAGAGGTAGTTTTTGATTAGATCAATGCTAATAAGGGAGGAAAGGGAACTAGTAAAACCTACAGTGAGAAGTTTTGTCACATTGAGCTTAGGTAGAGAGTTGCAGCCGTATTTGTCTTATATAAATAAACCTTTTCATTTATTTATCCTAATTAGATTTAAGCATAATATGGCTCCCTGGCTACTAGCTTTCCCGAAAGGATCGTTGAGTCCCTGTCCTTGTGACAACTACTCTGAACAGAATACTCTTCACATGATATTTTTCAGTGACTTTTATGTGTCATTACGTAGGAAGTTTATTATCCATCTCCTAAAAGGCCAAATGTTTTAACAAGTTAGGCCAGCTCTGGCGTATTTGCAAATGTTGGCATCACCCGTGGTGTGTTTTGGGGCCGCAAGTTATATAACAGGTGCAATAAGGTGTAGCAATAGGCTCACGGAACCGTAGAGTGGACTGTGTTTTAAATGAGGTTATTTATTTATTATTATGTACTTTTTAACAAATTCCTATGTAAATAGCCAACTCTTGATTAGTTTAGATATATATATATATATGAATTATCGAATGCCCTTGAGCTTTCCAGGACACACTCGTGTTCGGCCTGCCATCCGGCTTATCTGGATACTTCTCTCCGACAACTCCCAGGTGAGTTATGGTGCCTGACGCGTTTCAGGGCCTGCTGCCCCTTAATCATAGGCCGCTCAGTATGCGATGTTGAAAGGCTCTTTTTTATTTGTATTTCATTTAAAAGCATGCTTTTAATTGGTTCCCTGCCCTCCATGGGTTGCACTTAGTTCGTGTTCAGTTTTGTTGCATGCTGGGAGATGTATTATTTACATTCGAGCCAATATTATCCCTTTAAGTAAGTTCAAGGTCACATACTTGATTAGAGAAATTTTCATGTCCCTGAGTGGGATACCGTGAGTTGTGGCGAGTTCTTTACATCCGGCTTCACACGCTAGGCAGATTGAAAGCATTTCAATCCGCAGCCTCTTCTGTCCATTCCCCGCAAACACGGTGACAGAAGATGGTGCATCCTGACGCGGTAAGGACCCCGCGCTGTCCGGGCTACCGACTCGCACAGAACCTTGATTTAAGCCTTTTCAACAAGAAAGCTAATAGTACTGTGGATTCTTTTTGCCGTTTATTGGTCTTGTGGTAACTCTATACAAAGTATAACTTATTTTTTATATAAAACATGTGTGGTGTCCATTTGTAGTGTTGTCACTGGGTTACTGTATGTGGTCATAAATGCTTAACTTACACTGCATCTGAAATAAGCCTTGACTGCTTGCGCCTCGCCACCTAGAGGGTGAGCAGGGGTTATTTTGGGAGTGTAATCCCCCTTACTCTGACTAGAGGAGAGGGTCCCTATTTGTCACAAGTACCTACCAGTGCCAACTAGAGACCTCCAATTCTAACAGGTCCATTCACCGTGTCTTGGAGGGCTGCTGGGGCCACAGGCTCCAACACCCATACTTTCTGTCCTGGCTGATAAACAGCCAGTACAGCCTATTGGTCATGCCAAGCTGTTTGCAATTCTTGACTTGCCTCAATGTTTTTGTTGACCTTCTACATGTACTCAGCCATTCTGGAGCGGAGTCCAAGTACATAGTCCACTATGTCTTGTTTGAGAGTTAACTCCCATCCCTCCTTCACCAAACACAAGGGACCCCTAACTGGATACATAAACAAAAGTTCAAAAGGGCTGTAGCCAACCCCCTTTTGTGGGACCTCTCTGTAGGCAAAGAGAAGGCAGGGCAACAGGACATCCCATTTTCGCCTACGCTTTTCTGGGAATCCGTTGATCGTGCCCTTTAGGGTTTTGCTGAACCTTGCATGGTGGGTGTTAGGGCGTGGTGAACTTGTAGTTCACTCCACACTCCTTCCACATTGCAGTGATATAACTGGACAAGACATTTGTACCTCTGTCAGTTACGACCTCCCTACGGAAACGCACTCTGGAACAAATTCCCTGGAGGGCCCTGGACACCACAGGAGCTGTGGTAGTTCTAAGGGGTATTGCTTCTGGATGCCTCGTGGCATCATCCACCACTACTAGTATTTAGCTGTTGCCAGATGCAGTATGATGGTCAATGCGACCCATTATGTCAATCCCAACTCTCTCAAAGAGAACCCCCACCACAGGTAGTGGCATTAGGGGGGCCTTTGTGGTAGCACCTGACATACCACTGGCTTGACAGGTGGTACAGGAGCGTCAAAACTCCATAGTGTCCTCTGACATATGAGGCCAGTGAAAGTGAGGGACAAGCCTATCAAGTCTTACTTTGGCCTAGGTGTCCTGCTAGGGGAATGTCATGTGCCAAGGGGAGTCAGAAGCCCCTTAACATCAGAGGTATGACCAACCTCCTGGTAGCACCAGGCTTGGGGTCTCAACCCTCTGAGTAAAGGAGTCCCTCATCCCAATAGATCCTGTGGCATCCACTGACACTCCCAGCAGCCTCAGCAGCAGCTTGCTGTCTGAGGGGTTCAAGAGATGGGCAGGTTTGCTGCTCCTGACTCAGATCTGCCTTGGAAAGGCACCCTGTCCCCAAGAAATCAACCTGATCAGGTTCCAGTTCATCTGAGACAGTTCCTTCACAGGGACTGAGATCATCTGCCTCAAGAGACTGATCTACTCTCTGAGCCTGGGGGTAAGATCCAGCCTTACCCCTCCTGCTCCTTCTCTCGGGTGGCACCTGGTCCATTTTTTGAGAATCCAGGGTCTGTTCTGTAGAAGTCAGTTTGGTCTGTGACCTGGTCGCAGCAAACACATCTTCAGAGATGCCCAGCATTGCTTCATGAGTTCTAAATTCCACCTCAGCCCAGTCGGAGGTTTCTAAATTATTGCCAACAAGCATTCTACTGCAAGGTCTGAGCTAACCACAACTTATTTAGGGCCAATTACCGCTCCCCGGTTGAAATTAACAACTGCAAAGAATGATCAGTACTGACATTGGTCACTGGGTAAATCTCAACAAGTATGATCTGGTCAGGGCCCACCACAAGATCTTTTGTCACCATAGTGACACTTGAACCTGTGTTCATGTATGCCATGGCCTCCTTACCATTAATCAAAGGCTGCTGACTGCATTTGCCAAGGTTACTGGGACTGACAAATAAGGTGGCAATATCCATGCCACCATCTGACAAGTTGTCCCTTCGCCAAGCTGAGCGCCATTGGCGGCGTAACTACGATCCTAGAGCCAAATCCGAGTATGTAGACTTACTGAAACACTACAAAAAATCTATTTTACTGGCCAAGACCTCCTATTTCTCCCAGAAAATTATGGATTCTGCATCCAAGACTAAGGACATTTTTTCCATAGTTGAGGAGCTTACCATGCCGGATTGTGTTACTGTCCAACCCTACCCTCCCAAGCTCTATGCGACTCCCTGAACTCGTACTTTTCGGACAAAATTGTTACCATTAAAAATAATATCCCTCTCCCCTTATCTCCCGCTGCCCCCCTTTGCCTCCTATGAATCCTTGCCGTTTAGATGCTTTCCCTCCTATCTCCCTGACCGAGTTTATCTCGTTGTTACATTCTGTGAGCTCTGGATCTCCTAATGATTGTTGTCCCCCTCAAATTCTTAAAGATATTTTTTTGGCCTGTCCAGACCCCCCCTTGTTACTGCTCAATAAATCGCTTGCTACTGGTAAGGTCCCAGAATCCTTTAAACAGGTGGTTGTTGTCCCCATTTTAAAAAAGCCGGGTGCTGATCCTTCTGTCATGACTAACTTTCGACCCATATCCCTCCTTCCCTATTTGGGGAAAATCTTGGAGGCCTATGTCACCCGCTGCCTCAGTGCATTCATCGAGAGCTCCTCCTTTCTGGAGAAGCATCAAGCTGGCTTTCGGCCAGCTCACTCTACCGAAGCGGTCATCGTAGCCGTGATGGATGTTCTGAGGCAAGGCGCCGACAAGAACATCGCCCAGGCTCTTGTTTTACTGGACCTGTCGGTCGCCTTTGACACGGTCGATCATGCTATCCTGATCGACATTGTCAACAATGCGGGTATCCAGGGTGTGGCCCTCTCATGGATCAGATTCTTCCTGTTTCAGCGTCCCCAGGCAGTTCATTTGTCTACCTTTTCTGCCCCTTAGTTTGTGGAGTCCCTCAAGGCTCTTCTCTGTCGCCTCTTTTGTTTAATCTTTATATGCAACCCCTTTTGGCTTCCCTCTGTCACGCCCCCGTTACCATTTTTAACTATGCGGAAGATCTTCAATTGATCTTTCCCGTGGACTCCTCCCCTTCTTCCTGTACCAACTTTCAATCTACCATGCTTGTGATCTCGGAGTGGATGCAGTATAGTCAGCTGAAGCTTAATCCGAACAAGACGGAGTTGGTATTGATGGGTGGGCCAGCCAACCCTTGGAATTCCAGCTTCTGGCCCCCCTCTCTTGGGCCTCCACCCTGCCCTGTCAAGTCGGTAAAGAGCCTAGGTGTAATCATCGCTAATTACCTGTCTATGAGATCTCAAATTAACGCAGTAACATCGTCCTGCTTTTTCCATCTTCGCAGAATTTGCAAAATCCGTAGGTTCCTTACCACCGAAGCACTCATTCTTGTCATTATGGCTCTGGTGACCTCACGCATTGACTACGCCAACTCCCTCTATGTGGGTATCCCTGCCTACCATCTCCACCGGTTGCAGTTGGTGCAAAACCAGGTGGCAAGACTGGTTTTTCATCTCCCCAAACATCAACACGTCTCACCTCTGTTGAACAGATTGCCCTGGCTCCCTGTGGCCCACCGCTGTCTGTTTAAACTTGGCTGTATTGTCTTTAAAGCCCTTATCGGCCAAGCTACTGCTTTTATTACATCTAGCCTTCAGCGTTATACTCCATCTAGAGAACTCCGGTCCACCTCCCATAACCTGCTTACGATCCCTAGGTACAAACGTAAAAAACACGGAGGTTTATGTTTTTCTTTCCTGGCCCCCACTCTGTGGAACTCCCTCCCTATCCCCCTTAGACCCTCAGTACGACTGCTTCCGCAAATCACTTAAGACCCACTTTTTCAAGCTTGCCTACTGAGATAACCTGCAGCACTGTTCTTCACGCAATCGTTCTGAGCGCCATGAAACCTTTTTGGTGACCGTGCGCGGTATAAATGTTTTTAACATAACATAACATAACATCACAGACAAGCACAGCCTGAGCTGGAGTTCTGACTAAGTCATAACCCATCTCACAGCCCAAGGTTAACCCTACTAATCCCTTGTTTCCTGTACCACAACTTGAAACTGTACTAGGGGAGCAGTTGCCTAAGGGACAGTGGTGGTTGGAGTTGAATCCTTGGCCTTTGGACAATTGGCATCTTTTGTTAAATGGGTCTTTTCTTTAAATAAGTAACACCTAGGTTTCTTTTTGCCTTTTCCCTTGTTGGACTGTGACTCCCCCCAGAAGCAGATTTTTGGGGCCCTGATGAAGACTTGTCATCTTTAACCTTGTCCCCACCCTTACCTGAGGTTTTAGCATCTTGCTTCTTTTGGTCACTGTGAGAAGTTGGCCTGGTATATGATGCTCACTAGTTCTAGTGATCACCTTGTACCATGCCAAGCAACCCTTATGATGATTGGTTGTAAGTCAACCTTATAGACCAGCTATCCTAGTGGTAGCGTGGACAAAGCAGTCTTAGGCTAAACTCTGAAAGGCATGTGAAGCAAGCTGTTTTACCATATACAAACCCCTTGAATACCAAATGAAAGGACACCACACAGATATATATTGAAAATATATA
Source organism: Lissotriton vulgaris (assembly GCF_964263255.1). Taxonomy (NCBI): domain Eukaryota; kingdom Metazoa; phylum Chordata; class Amphibia; order Caudata; family Salamandridae; genus Lissotriton; species Lissotriton vulgaris. The sequence goes on along the minus strand of NC_141694.1, from coordinate 1,078,643,033 downwards.
TATATTTATTAACTACAAATATCCCCTATACTCTTTATGAGCACAGAAGCACAAGCGTTAAAACAAAATACAGTTAAAATACACAAAAGTTGCAAAGTATGGATGAGGGCGGGTGGCCACTCAAACCATATATTAAGAAAGTGGTATAAGAGATACCAATCGAAAAGGAAGTAGGCCTAGGGCCTTGGAAATCGCTGGAGCTGATCGGGGCTAGCAGTGACTAAGTCGGGAAAGGCCCGCGGGACTCGGGTGCAGTGTTTAAAGTGCACGCATTCACCAATGCATTGTCTATGGTGCGTAAAAGTTACAAAGTTAGTGTTTTAGGAACCTTCCAAGTGACCTATAAGGATGAAACTTTAGACACAGACACTAGAGGTGTATACCTCACCCACAGGAAGCGGGTGCACAGGTGCGAAGTAGTGTCGGGTTTCGTCACGCAGGTCGATGGTGCTTGGAGCTGAAGATGATGCAGGCGGCTCGATGTGAAGAGTTCTGGTGGATCCAAGGGTGGATCTGAAGTGGTGAAGACCTGAAAGCAGGGGGGACAATGTTCAAAGTCACTAGCCAGTGACTACCGTGGAACCAGATTGGAACCAGGCGATGTCGGGTGCAAACAGGTGATGAGGTGTAGCTTCTCTCAGCAGCCACGTGGACACGAAGAGGTCGAGGACATCCAGGAGTCGATCACGAGCTGTCCCACGAAGGCTTTAGCTGATGACGGTGTCGGCAACTTGATCGGAGCAAACAGGCCTTGGCTAATGCAAGGCACGCAGGAAGTGAAAAAGGCTTATCACTCGGACCAGCAAGGTCAGAGCGGGTGCTCCCTTTTACAGGAGCGAGGGCAAGTCTGGAGCAACCAGACCCGCAGTGTAGATTGTAGGTTTCGTCACCAAGATGGCCACTGACCATGTGGCAATTGGCCGGGATGGCAAGTCAAGTGGCACGATGCAAAAGGGCCCCACGCAGATTGTATAGATGCTGGGGGGCTGATCTTCGGTGCAAGGGCTGCTCGGTTGTGGGGCTTCTCAATCCCCAAAGCACAGCATCGAGGGTGCCTTGGGTGCTGCGCAGTCAGCTTTTCGGGGGTCTTCCGAGATGCCCGGTCCCACGTCTCTCGGTGCCTCCACGGGTCCCTTCTTTGCAAGGACTGTGGATCGGGCGGTGAGAAGTCTGGGAGTCTGGGTCTCGTCAAGCTCTGGGCTCAGGCTCCGGCGGGAGGCGGCGGCAAAGCAGACGTCGTGTTGCTGGATGGTGCCTGTGTTCACAGGGTAGCCACTCCTAGGCCACAAGGGAGATGCTCTTCAGTCTTCTGTGCAGCAGAATGTCGAAGTCCGGCGTCTTCTTAGCTTTAAGTTGATTTCAGGATGATCTGAGGTGCTATGGCACTGCTCCCACTCTTATTCCCAATCTGAGGGGTGGATCACCTGCTAGGTCCCTCCTCTGGGTGGGACCAGTAAGGGGGGCGGTTACACCCCCTTTCCTTTGTCCAGCTCCTCGCCAGGCCTGGGTCTGGAAAGTCCCAGGACCGGTTTGGGCTGGCTTATGCACGGGGACACCTTGTGTGCCCCGGGCATGTCTGATTCTATTCAGCCCTGTCCTACCCAATACACAAAATCCTGTCTTAGGTGGTGCTCGCACCTCCCAAGGCAGGAAACCCTTTGTCCAAACCTCCCGGCATGGAAGGACTCCCAGCAGCAGGAGGTCAGACTTGTGTCTGTGGTGGCAGCATCCATTTTGTGATGCTGAGGCTCTGGTTAACTTTAACCGGGGTTAAGGCTATGTACATGTCGTGTCCCTCTAGAAGGGTGGAATGCTATCCCCGTCAACAGAACTGTCGAGGGGATAGTATTCCAAATCGTATGACACCTTACTGGACATGTTTTGATAAAGCCAAACCAAAGTTAGCATATAACCGCGAGGATTATAATGCACTTAAGAGTATATGGTATGGCAATATCCCGGAACAGCTAAGGGAGTTGTTCCCGACAGCTGCAGACAGGCTCAGCTCATGCTAGAGCACCATCTCACATGAAACCACGCGCTCTGCCCCCAGGATTGCAGGGGCCTTCCATAGGAATGGCTTATAGGTTAACATGTGTCCAGTTAAGGTTAGATATAGGGATACTTTATCTAAGCAAGAGGTGATTACACCAACTTACCCCAGATGAGTGATCAGCCAGTTGTGTCAAAATATGGAGGCCAGGCCAGGGGTGGCACAATACACGCTGCAGCCCCTGGTAGGCCTTGGCTACACTTATGCCCTGGGTACCTATGGTACCCTGTTACAGGGGCCTATAAGGTGAACCAGTTCCAATTCGAAATGCACCTAGAGTGCATTGGCAGTAATTTAGAGAGAGAACAGCAGGCTGTGGGTCTGATTAGCAGGCCCACAGCCACATTAAGTCATAAACCAGTGAAGCAAAAAGCAAACATTTGGGGTGACCATAGGATAGCAGACCCTACTCTCCTACAGTCACCCCCAGTGGTCTGGTTTTTCTGCTTCACCCTGGTTCTGACCCACTTGTCTGCCTTCTTTCCCAATTCCTGGGGAGAAGTCAGATCAGAGTCAACCAGGTATTGATGCAAGATCTGATTTTGGCAATTATTAAGAATCTGCTCCCTCATAATCACATTGTAAAATCCTTTAAAACCAGTCACTTAGCTGCCAAGCAACCAGCCTTCCAGAGCCTTAACGGCATTGTCTACAAAGTCTACCCAGTCCTGATTCTATGCCTTCTGGGTGTCTATGAACTTAATCCTGAATTGTTCAGTGGTTAATCCAAACCCATCAATGAGAGCACCCTTCAGGACTGAATAATTGTCAGCATCCTCTTCTCTAACAGTGAGAAGTTTATCTCCGCCTTTGTCAGCAAAGGAGAGTCACAAGATAGCTGACCACTGCTCTTGAGGGACCCTTTTTACTTTGCAGGTCCTCTCTAAAGCAGTTATTCATTTATGGATGTCATCAACAACATGGTAGGGAGGGACAATATTGCTCAGGTTCCTATTGTCAAAAGAATGTTCCTTAACTCTAGGGACACTGTTTCTGCCCCCTTGGGACTCTAGTCCCAACTTTGTTCTAGCTTTGTGGACTTCTAGGGACTCTTTATCGAGGGCCAAATGCTCTTGCCTGAGCCTAAGCCTAGCTTTCTCAAGTTGAAGAAATTGCCATTCCCTGTCAAATGTGTGGTACCTCTTGCTAGATACAGAGGTCCCTACAGACTGTCCTGAGTGATAAGACGGCGCAAAGGGAGATCTAGATCTCCTTGGTAAACTCTGCACTCTTCCAGGAGGGGTGAAGAGGGGGCCATCTTAGCCTTCTCCATCATCCCCCTGAAGATCTGAGTTGTCCAGGTGGGAACCATATTGTTCCTCCTGGCCTGGGTTTGAGTCTAAGTCATAAAATGTGTCACCTCCTGACCTGTTCTCATTCCCTGCCCCACTCACTTTCTCCTGTTCATCTGACCCAGGGGTCTTCCTAAGGTCATCAAGAAGTAAGCTCTCTATGAGACGTGGAGTGTAGACACTTCTCCCTGTTTTCAGCTTTCTAGAGGCACACAGGGCTTTCAATTCTTGGAAAGAAAGCTCACTAGATCTAGGGGACAGAGAGCCACTGGCATCTCCTTTAGAAGCTATACTAAGGGGCACATTAGGATAGCAGGCGCATCCTGTCGTAAAAAGGGACAGCCCGCCATAAGGGCGGGGGTCCCGTGTGTACCATTAGGATGCGCCCACCCCAGTGGCGGGCGCATCCTGCATCCCTAACATTGTGGCGGGCGGTGCACTCTGCACCGCCCGCCACAATGCCTGGGAGGCATGTTATGCAGTTCCATGCACAAGATGGCAGGCACCGCGCGGTGCCTGCCATGTTGTGAATGGAACTGCAGCAGGGTATCATATGCACCCCCCCCCCCCCGAGTAGACTCTGCATGCCTTTCCGTGGCGGCAATGCCACCACGGAAAGGCATCTGTAAACCCACATTCTAATATGGCTGGCGGTGTCTCTCAGACTCTGCCACCATATAGAACCCTTTTCCGCCCAGTCGACCGGGCAGAAAAGCAGCGGACGGTCTTTTTCCGTCCGCCGCGGACCCCCTAGCCATTATATTATGGCGGGGGTCATTTCTGCACGGATGGCGGGTGGATCGCCCGCCGGCCCGGCCGGGGCGATCTGCCTGCCATCCTAATGGGGCCCTAAGTGTGGTGAGGTGTTGCACCTACCTAACCTAGTGGGAAATATACTCTCTGAGGTTGGCGAAAGGGTGTGCTAAACCCTTTACTTACCCAACCCTAAGTTCAGAAGAACTTACTTATTCTAAGCTAGTATTAGATGTACCTAGTACTTAGTGGTTTTCAGTTAATCAATACAAAGATTTATCTGGTAAAACGATGCAGGCTTGCATCCCAATCGCTGCACACCAATGTGAGAAGTTGGCCAGGTATATGATGTCCACAAATTAAAGTGGGCACCTTGCACCAATCCAAACAATGCTTATGGTGATTTAAAAGGTCAAAGATAACCTTAGAAAGCTATCCAAGTGGTAGCTGTGGAGAGCAGTCTTCAGGCTTAGTCTTGAAGGGTGTTAAGCAGCTTGTTTTACCAGAATGCAATCTTATTGTATTGGTCAAATGAAAGGAGAATCACCCAGTAGTTATAAAAATATGTATTTATTATTATAACACACCTTAAATACCTCACAGTATCTGCTACGCGCAGATAAACACAAAGCACACATTACTGTAGCACAGAAACAATCGTAAGTAGCACTAATATACAGTGGGCTCCAGGGGGAGACAAAACCATATACTAAAATAGTGGTATAAGTACCATGACTCGAGACACAACAGTGTTTAGAGGATGTAGCGTCGCTGGGACCCCAAGGAACCAACCCAGGTGAGGAAGTAGGGACCCCACGGAGGACCTGTGCAGTGTGAGAACACGACCGCCTGCTACGTATAATTCTATGGAAGAGTCGTTGTTGCAATTTTAAAGTTTAAGGACCCCTCTCAGTGGATTAGGAAGAAACCCTTTAGAACATAGAAGGTTGGAGAGCCACCCCACTCGTGGATACCAAAGTACCAGAGTTACCTATACCAGGGGAGATGAGTTCATAGGGTTGAAATGGCGTCGGAAACCGCAGTCATTCTCAATCGGAGTTTTCAAAGAAATGCCACTGCTGAAAAGAAGAAAAGTGTCCAGTGGAACCCACAGGTAGATTCTTGATGGAAGGAACCTGAAAGCAGAGGGGACTAAGTCTGGGTCACTCAGGAGTGACCAGGGGCTTGGTAGACGAATGCCCCCGATGTAGAGTGCTTCAGGTGTGAAGATGGAGACCTTGACTCTACAACTGTAGGGACCAGGAGATGTTGAGATGACCAGGAGCTGGATACAAGCTTTCCCACAAAGGAGGTCGAGTGCTGAGGGGTCAGTGTCGGGCAAAATCACCAACAAACCTTGGCAGTGGCAACCCACGAAGAAGGTCAAAGAAGGTTACGGTCTGGCACAGCAAGGACCAGGGTACTCACGACAGCAAGAGGAGTTAGGTCAGGCTTAGAACAACCAGTCAGTCAGGAAAAGCAGTGTTGTGCCTCAAAAGGGCACACAGGCCGAAGTCACAGGAGTCTTGAGGGGACCTCTAGCAGTTTCACAAAGTAACAGCTTACAGAGTACAAGAAGGCCAAAGTTCTTTGTACGAAATGTGCACAAATGTTGGGGCTATATCGATAGTAACCCTGGGCGAAGTACTACGCTACGTTCGCGTAGTTTGCGAAGTTGCTCTACTTCGCTCTACACAAATTGCACGTAGCACAGTGCAAACACACGTAGCGGTCATTTATTGCTTGCCTGCGGTCCTCAACGTCAAGTTGGCGACCGCGAGCAAGCGAAATGACATCCTGGCGAGACTTTCCCCCCGTTTGCGATCAGCAACATCAAGTTGTTAATCGCAAGCGTGGAAAATAAACTTCCCGGCGAGATTCTCAACGCGGGGAGGTCAGGTTTCTCATTGCAAATGGTCGCGTATGCTCGCAACCGCGCTCGCGATGAGAAACTAGCAGTCCGCATTGAGAAAGCTGCTGCTCGAGTAGAAATCTACTCAAGTGGCAGAAAACGACCGCTTGCACTGTGCAAGATGCGGTTTACACTGATTGAACAGTGCGAACAAGCATCCAGCACTGTGCAATCGGTGCGAACAGCATTTTGCACAGTGCACTACGCAGTTCACGTAGCGCTACTACGCGAAATACGCCCAGGGTTAATTGATAGCCCAATGCACTTAGTTGGGGAATGCCAACAAGCATATGCACTCGCAAAAGTATGTGGTGCACAGGGATTCGGGTTTTGTGGTCCTCACAAGGGACACTGGCCTCAAACTTGGTGAGAAGGCAGCTTCCTCTAAAGGAACATAGGAACCCACCTCCTGTGTTGCTGGAGCCTTCAGAGTCTGCAGGAGCTCAGGATCAGCAGACCAGTCAGTTGCATTACAGTGCCTGCGAATGCCGGGGAGTGACTCTTCTGCCCCAAGGGAGATACTTCAGTTGTCCTTGATGCTCCACAGGTCCTGCACGGAGCCGGTATAGTGCACCGGCACAGACAATGCTTTGGACAGAGAGGGAGATGAAGTTGGGCAAGTCAAAGTCCAGCAAAGTCCAGAGTGTCCAGTCGGTCGCAGGTCAGTGGTTTCTTGTTCAGAATCTTGTCCACGTGGAATCTAGGGTCCTACAGCCAGGTAAGCCCTTTTTTACCCACGGGAGAGGTTTGGACAGATTCAGGGGACCCTCCCAGGGGAGGGTAAGGACAGTGTGGAGGATACTCCCCTGTCCTTTGTTCAGTTTCGTGTCAAGCGCAGGAGCCAATGACTCGCAGGACTGGTTTGAACTGGACTATGCACAGGGACACCAAATGTGCCCCTCATGCAGACTTTAAAGCACTTTGGAAGTACACCCACCCTGCCCTAATACACTAGATCCTCTCTGGGAGGTGGTCACCCCTCCCTGTGACAGGATGCCTATTGTGCTGCCTTCCCCTGCTTGAGCTTGGCTCAACAGCAGGAGGGCAGAAATGTATCTCTGTTCTGCAGCAACCATTTTGTGCTGTCTGGGTCGAGAAGGCTGGCACCGGGAAGACCAGGGAAGGGACCCCACAAAGTTTGCTTATGAAGGGTGGATTCATACCTCCCACACCGGTTACCAGTGTTCAGGTATGATTCCAAGGGGTTTGATACCAAACATGACATGGTTTGTTGCAGCTGTTTTCGAGATAGAATTTTACGCAAGCATATCATGCACCTCCACCTATATGTCTGACTACATCACCAACAACCTGGGAGAATGATCTCTGAAGGCTACAGGGGTGCTCTGCTCATGTAGGGGCATCCTCTCACATAAAACCCAGCACCCTGCCTTCAGGATTGTCAAGGCCTGCTATAGGGGTGACATACGTTTTAAGTGTAGGGACCTATAGATATAGTAAACCTATATCTAAAGTGGTGCATGCACCATCTTACACAGGCTGCAGTGGCAGGCCTGTAGTTCCATTTTGCATGGCCTCTCATGTGTGGCATAATACATGTTTCAGCCCATGGGAGGCCTCTGGGGTACCTATGCCCTGGGTACATGTGTACCATATACTAGGGACTGACAAGGATACCCCGGTGTCCAATCTGGAGTGTACCTAAGTACATGGCATAACATTTCAGGGAGAAAGCAGATAGACTGGGGTCCTGATTAGAAGGATCCCAGTCAGACTAGTCAAAAACAGTGTAACATCAAGCAAAACGTGGGGGTAACCATGAGAAGCAGATCCTACATCCTACACAGGGGTACCCATTGGAGCACTTGCAATGTTATTGAGTGAAGTAGCTGCGTAGGTATAGTAGTTCTCTGCTGCTGCGTTTTAAATTCTAACCTTAATTGCGAAACCTAGAAGAAGGAAAATGCAGTAAAGTTTTTTCATAGCGAGAAAGGCACTGCTAGTTAAATGATTTATTTGCAGGGCTAGGGATAGGACTGCTGCCAGAGGGCTGTCTGAAATGAATTCTCCCAGTTCCTCCTTCTCTATTTATGAGTTTAGTTTGAGGACGTTAGTTAGAATCTATTGGTCTGCGACTCTAAAGCAGTGGTTCCAACCGGAGCAGTCTATCGCATTAGGTTTTCAAGCTTGAGAATGATATGTGTGTCATCTGTGTAATGCTACTTTGAAGGACATACATTCCTATAGTACTGTGAGGAATAATCACTGAAGAGGAGTAGAGTGATTATGTAATCTTGCAACACACCAGAGTCAGTGCTGAAAAGAATTGAAGAGTATGGTAGAATGTTATTGATAATTGATCTGTTGGATAATGGAGGTCTTCTAGGCTCCATAGGAGAGTGAGATCATGTACTGATATTTTGTTTGTTGAAGATCTGAGTGAATGTCATATAATTCATTGGAGATTGGTCGTTAGTTCACCAGTTTTGCTGGATTGAGGTTTTGTTTCTTCAAGTTTGGCTTGATGTAGGAGGTCTTGAAAGCATTTGGAAATATGACTGGGGTTTATGTTCATAATATAATGTACCATCATTTACTGCCGTTCAAATGGCAGCAGTTAAACAAGTAAATGCATAAAATGAAGATCTAGCATAATGTAATGCCTAATACATTGTTTGGTTCCATATAGTGGTCTATGTCATACTCACTCCAATATGCCTGTCAGTAGCAAAGAATAATTTGTAGTTATTTATATAATGTATTGTTTCAAGTTGAATATATGTATGTAATATACATATGTCATTGGCCTGAAACAGATGTATGCAGGCCTTAAGCATATGCACAATTTCTATCCCGCCAAAACATGCCCTGTATGAAAGCCTCAGATATATTCATAGTATTGCAGCCCCTGATATTTGTACAATTTGCATGCTTCAAATATATTCATAATATGAAAGTCTCTGATGCATGCACAATATGCAGGCCCATGATGGGTGGCTGGTACTCACACTTATATAGTCTTTCACAATATATTTCTGAAGTTTCTATCAGCTGTAAATAACAGGGATTGTTATTATTGCATTCTATTTATGGTACTCAATTTGCCAATTTCAGAAGAATCAAACCAAAAGGATAGATGTCTATATCGGTCTGTGTGGGATTAGAACTTGTGATTTGCACATCTCAACAGTTGTCATGGAGGAAGCATTACCTCACTGAGCAGGAGTTCCATTACATTCATATTTGATTGAAGACCTTTAAAATACGATACCATTTCTAACATTTCACCAGGAGAGACTAATACCATAATAAAAAAGATGCTTTGTTGGTACATCAAACACAACCACGCTTAGCGGAAAACATTCCTTGAGGTAGAAAACTCTGACCCATGGTCACGATCAAGGTTGCCCGTTATCCCTTCCTTTTATGTTGTTATCACCAGGGGCCATGAACCCCAAAAACCTGGTTTCTGGCTACAGACCTGATTACAGAAGAATTTAAGGGCACTAATCAGACACAGCGGGGTACTCAAGAAAGATCCTGCCAACCCCAAGAAGAACCAGGAGAAGAAAATATAGGAAGAATATACTCACAGCTCTATGCCTGCCAGCTGCCAAGCATGCAATTAACTTGCAAGCCTGAGCCAAGTAGAAGTAAATCCATAGTTGAAAGCTATGTATTTATACCAGTCTTCTGCTTTCAAAGAGTCTACAATTGGTTAATATCTTGGAACTAAAAGTACGCTGGAACTCTTTTTGTTCCCACTGTACACCATAGGCCTATGATGTAAGCTTTGGAGACATGAGTTGAAGGCAGGCTTAGAACATTGAGTTCTGGCTTACTCGCAGCGGACTAAAGATGTCTAAAATTGCTCTCCATGTGTGGTGTGGTTATTGGTGTGTATCTGGGCTGGCAGGACCCTACAACTGGCAACGATATAGGGGATAGTTAGCCCGTATACTGAAAGCGCTCATCTAGAGAGTTTGCTGTGGTCCAGCAAACTGTTCGTACGTGCCACATGTGTCACAGATGTAGTGTAGAATTGGCTCTGACACCAGTAGAATCTCAGCGCATTGCCAGTCTATGTATAACTCATAAAGGTCAAGAAAGAGACATTGAAAGTCTACATGTCGAGGCCAGGAACTGAATGAAACAACTGCAAATAAAATGTACTGCACCATTATGCAAATTATTGCCATACACTATATGGAGTGAGATTACTAAGGTGGATGCAGCCAGGGTACAAAAGCAGCGCACAGCAATATTTCAGTACAAATCAAATCGAAATTCATGTGCTATGAATCAGAGATTAACAGGGTGTTTGTGAAAAAAATGTAACAGATAGCCAACCAATGTTATCTGCTTTCATGGAATTGTGTACAAAGAATTATCTTCTTACTGAACCATTAACGAATCATCGTTTCACAGCGTGCTGTGGAGCGGCCCCAGAAGGAGTGTTGGGAGTTGCGCTTTAGAAGCTGTTCGCCCAAGGAGCCACCCCACTATCGAAGTGACCACATTGGGGCGCAAAACAACTCCTTAGACAGCCATAAGATGAAGCGCTCTGATGGAGAGCCAGGGCGAGATCCACACTCCAAAAGTCGTTAAGGCTGACCCCGAAGCCAGCACATCACTAGATGCTAGATAAAATCTGCCAGATCAAATTCCACAAGAAGCGCCTGAGAGACCACTACTGTCCACCAAGGATTATACGCTGCTGCATCCTTAAAACCACCATCTGCATTTGATACTGCCAAAAAACACAAAATGGGCAATAGATGGACTGCATGGATAGAAACCTTTGAAGATTTTTTTTTTTTTTTTTTTTTTTTTTAAGCGCAAACAGCTGCCCCAGCAACGGAGCGTCCCGGCGCTGACCTAACCAATACCAGAGGGGAGGGGGGAACCAGCAGAGGGATTAGATGACAGAGAAGAGATGGGTCTTAAGTGCTTTCCGGAAAGCGATCAGATTGGTTTGGGCACGGATGTGCGGAGGCAGTGAGTTCCATAGCTTAGCTCCTAGGACTTTGAAGGAACGTCCACCCTGTCTACAGAGCTTAGTTCGGGGTACCATCACGAGGTGTTGTCCCAGAGAACGCAAGTTGCGCTGGGGCGTGTATGGTGTCAAAAGTGGGCGCAGGAGTTCAGGGCAATCGGATTTGAGAATCTTAAAAGCCGTGGTCAGGGTTTTAAATTGGATCCGAGATTCCACAGGCAGCCAGTGTAAATTGCGAATGGTGGTTCTGGCAGAGCACCTGCGTGGGAGACCAACCACTGCTCTGGCGGCCGAGTTCTGGATACGCTGCAGTCTTGCAAGTTCAGCTTTGTTTGCCCCTAAGAGCAAGACATTGGCATAATCTAGCCGGGCAAGAATCATGGCTTGCATAATGAGTTGACGGGTTTTGGAGTCAAAGAATCCAAGTATGGGGTTGAGGCTCCTCATGAGACCCACACACGTGGCTGCCACTTTCTTTGTGTGGGACTGAAAGTTAAGTGAGGGGTCGAGCCAGACTCCTAGGTTTTTGACGACTTCTTTTGGCACGGGAGTGGGGCCAAGCACAGAGGGCCACCAATGATGGTTCCAAAGGGTGGGGTTTTTTCCCAGGAGGAGGACCTCCGTTTTCCCGGCGTTTAGCTGCAGGCAGTTGAGTGTCATCCACTGTGCGACTGCTGCGAGGCCATCTCTGAATTTGGTTGCCGAAGGTGAGGGACCTTCAGAGAGTGTGATGACCAGCTGTGTGTCGTCAGCGTACGACACCAGCGTAAGGTCCCACTCTTTTGCTACCACTGCGAGAGGCTGAACGTATAGGTTGAATAAGGATGGGCTAAGCGCCGACCCCTGGGGGACTCCTTGCCCGATGGAGTGGGGTTGAGAGATGTAGGGGGGGGCTGAGACTTGAAAGGATCTGTCCTTTAAGAAGGACTGGAACCATTCAAGGGCTAATTCGCCAATCCCAATGGCCTCAAGTCGTTTCAGCAGGATGTTGTGTGAGACCGTGTCAAAGGCCGCGCTAAGATCCAACAGGATCAACGCGGCACTTTGACCGGCGTCTAGGATTCCTCGAAGGTGCTCCGTGGTGGTTAGCGGAGCCGACTCAGTGCTGTGACCTGGTCTGAAGCCGTTTTGGGAAGGGTCCAGGACATGGTTTTGCTGCATGTGATGGGATAGTATTTTGTTGACGTGAGCTTCAGCCAGTTTTGACGTCCAGGGGAGCAGGGAAATAGGTCGGAAATTTTCTGGTTTATTGGGGTCCAATGCGGGTTTTTTAATGATGGGTGAAACCCAAGCAGATTTCCAACAAGTGGGGACCACCGCTGAGGAAAAGGAAAGGTTAAGTAGTTTGGCAAGCGGGGGGAGAAAGAAGTCAAGTGATTCCAAGAATTTGGACGGTCGCATGGGGTCTGCTGGGGAACCAGACTTGACCTGTCTACATAGTTTAGCGAGGTCATCTAGGGATATATCGGGTATTCTTAGCAGTTTTGATGTCTCTGCCGTTGAATGGGGGATGCTATGGTGCGTAGCATCGTCCTGTGGAAAGGACGCGTAGATCTTCCTCACCTTTTCAGTGAAAAAGGTGGCAAGGTCCTCGCATTGTTTCAGGGAGGTGATGCAGGAGCCTGGATTGGGGATGTTCTGGAGGTTTTGGACTAGGTTGAAGATGGTTTTGGTGGGGTTGGAACTGCATTCGATTTCCTTTGCATAGAAAGAGGCTCGAGTAGTGCGAATCGCCTTGTGGTAGGTGCGAAGTTTAGATAGATAGAGGGTTTTGTTAGTATCTAAGTATTCTTTCCTCCACTCGCGTTCGGCTTTTTTGCACTCTTTCCGTAGCATTTTAAGTGAATCATTGTACCATGGGTTAGAGGGGGAGCTGCGGGTTTTGGTCAATTTGGGCGGAATTAAGGCATCAAGCCCTGTGACTATCCATTCGTGGAAGGCGGCGTAGACTGTATTAATATCCCTATTCTCCTCGGGGGGGTGGAATTCACCTAGATGGTTGATGAGGTCTCCGGAGATGAGTTTATGCCAAGGTCGTTTGTAGCTGGAGTTGGCCGTGGTTTTGGGGGGTGTTTTTATTGCCATAATAGTTAGTTTAACAAGAAAGTGGTCAGTCCAGCCCATGGGTTCAGGGGGATCAGCCGTGACTTCCGATAGGTTCGAGAAAACGGGATCCAGTATGTGCCCAGCGGTGTGGGTGGGGGAGTGAACCAAGGGGTTTAACTGCAAGGCCGTGATGTCGGCTAGCAGGTTTTTGATAGTGGGGTCAGTGGTGGAATCGAAGTGAAGATTGAGGTCACCCAGAATGGTAAAGTTGGGGGAGGAGACTGCCAAGGTGTGAGCAAGTTCCAAGAGTTCCTCAATGAACCTGGCGGAGGGGCCAGGAGGCCGATAGACGTAAAGGCCAGAGAGAGTGAATTGTGGGCAGGTGGCAATCTTGAAGCGTGCGCATTCGCATCCCCAGATTTCTTCTTTGGTGAAGGAGCAGTTGTATATGGTTCTGTACACAACGGCTATTCCTCCGCCTCTAGAGTCTCTATTAACCAGTTTCATAGAGAAACCGTTAGGCAGCGTGAGATTTAAAATGCTGGTTTGGTCGTTATGGAGCCAGGTTTCACATATGAATAGAATATCTGGATTTTCGTCCATAATGAGAGTGTTGACTTCTGCATGGTGTTTTACGAGAGATCTAACATTCAGTTGCAGGACCCGGAGGGAGGGAAGTTTGGGTATCGCTGCTGTACCACTTACCAGGCTGGGCAGGGGCGTTGCAAAGTTACAGGATTCACACTGGAGTGCAGTTTGTCCGAGGTGACCTTCGAGCTTGTTGCATGTAGTTTTGGCGTTTAGTGCGTGGAGATGATTTCTGTCATAGCTGACTCGAAGTGAGGGATTTTGTGCAGGGGGACTGGCGAGAGGCGATGTCTTGGCGATGACGGGCGCAGACGGGCTTGCCTTAGGCGCGCCTTCGGCGCGCAAACGGCGCTCCCGCTGCGCTCGTCCGCTGCGCTTCCTATGCAAGCACATTACTAGGGGGAGTAGGCGTGGCCTCTAGTGGGCGTGGTTGGCGAGCGCGCCAGGTGCAATGGCGGCCGCTTTGTCGATATGCTAGCGCGACAGCGTCAACAGCGCTGTGAAGTTAAGAAGAGGCTTTTGACTGATCGTGCCTAGAACAGTAATAGCGGTGAGACAAGTAGATAAGTGACACCACACAAATTAAAATATGATGCAAACCGAGTTTGTTTTCGTACCTCCAGCTCCCGGCTTCCGCCTCAGGACTGGGTCAGGAGTAGGAACGTTGCGCTGAGAAGTCAGCGTTTATATATGTTAAAAAGGGGGCGTGGCCTCTAGTGGGCGTGGTTGGCGAGCGCGCCAGGTGCAATGGCGGCCGCTTTGTCGATATGCTAGCGCGACAGCGTCAACAGCGCTGTGAAGTTAAGAAGAGGCTTTTGACTGATCGTGCCTAGAACAGTAATAGCGGTGAGACAAGTTGATAAGTGACACCACACAAATTAAAATATGATGCAAACCGAGTTTGTTTTCGTACCTCCAGCTCCCGGCATCCGCCTCAGGACTGGGTCAGGAGTAGGAACGTTGCGCTGAGAAGTCAGCGTTTATATATGTTAAAAAGGGGGCGTGGCCTCTAGTGGGCGTGGTTGGCGAGCGCGCCAGGTGCAATGGCGGCCGCTTTGTCGATATGCTAGCGCGACAGCGTCAACAGCGCTGTGAAGTTAAGAAGAGGCTTTTGACTGATCGTGCCTTCATAGGTGCAATAGATTAAAAAAATGAAATAAAGATTATAAAGTATCTGAAGAACACGGCTGGTGAAGGAGCGAAAGAAGACATGAAAAAGATACCACAAGAAGGTGAAGTGACGTACGATCAAATTAAAGCAGCCTTGAATGTCAAATTTAATCTATTGCCAAAAGTAGATTATGAACAGCGGAGTCATGCATGTTCTCGCAGAAGGGAAAAGTAAATCACCTCACACCAGCTCCCTACAACAACATGTGACATCATCCATGGGCACCAAGGCTGCAGGGGCTTAAGAGCACTGTAATCCAGGAGGGCTGCCTCTTTATTCTTCGACCTCACTGCAGAGAAATCCTTGCAGGCGGGGTCCCCATCAGGAGGAAACATAAGATTTTCACCAGTAAACGATATCTGCGCTTGCAGTTAGAATTATCCTAGGGCTAACTTGGCGGTCCCAGATAGGAGACCTTTGAAGTTGCAGGACACCTTTGCCCAGCAGGCAAATATGGATGGCTCAGACCCACAAGAAGAGCTATGCTCCTTTGTAGAGTTCTGAAAAGCAGCATAGAGCCACAACATTGACTGGGTGCTAATGAAGGTGCCCGAGGGCCCAGGGAAGGATCAGCAACCATCCCTGAGTCTTCACAAGAGGCAGAAAAAGTGCTAGCCAGCTACAAATACTCACTTCAGTTTGTGGGGAATAGGGCTGGGCTTAATACCAAGGGTAAGTCGGTAGGACGTCGAATGCGGGTGACCCCCCAGGAGGATAGGATTCCAGGAGATCCCATTAACAATGGTGATGTAGGAGTTGTGGGGTAGAGCAATGAAGTGATATTTCTAACACCCAGAGGGAAAACAACCCAGCTATGGTGGCTATCCCTCCTCCTACACAGGAGCCCCCTTTGGCAGTTACAGCAGCTTCCCAGTCAGAAGGTGCAGTCACAGTAAGGGATGTGCAAGCCTCTGTGTCCTCACCCCCAGTGGCCCAAGGTACAGTTACTGGCACACTGCCAGCAATCAGGTGGGTGGTCATGGGGCAGGGATCAGTGCAGTAGCACAGAAGCCAAGGTATGGGTACGACCCTCAGAGAACATGCTACTCTCTTGAATGGACAACAGGCAAGGCCCCGTTAACTCGAGCCCTGGTTCTCTTCGGCACAACTTCACCCACACTTGCTCCCTAATCAGCGATAGCATGCATGTCCCTTATGATTTGAGGGAAAAGATGCACAAAGGGAGTTCTGCAATAGATTTGACTTGACATGTGCAGGGGTAGTGCTCATCACCGGCATGATGGGGAAAGAGAAAAAGCAAAAGCCTGAGAACATATGGGTGGAGTGGTCACTGACAAATTGGGTGACAGGGTTTTTTGATGTTTGGCAATCCTCGCTGAGAAATTCCCGGCCATGGTTCTACAATTATTTTGGTACATGTCAGTGATACACACCTCTGCCTCTGAATTCTAGGGTATTGCATGACTACAGTATGATATAAAATGTAGACTGATGAAAGTAATCAAGCTGGAGGTCGCTTGGAATCAGAGGGAGATAAATACACGGTACTCAGAATTCAACATGGGGTCTACCCACATGAAACATCCACATTTCTTTCAGGCAGATAGCAAGGGTTATAAAAAGGCAACCTGAAGGCAACACAACACAACAAAAAAAGAAAGAATCACTGAGGGACCGCTTGCAAATTCAAGCACTTGTGCTCATTTTTGCGGAACCCAAGATCACCCAGAAACAAACTGTTTCAAGAACAAGGAAAGCCAAAGAAGAACCTTTGGCCAGTCGACACTGCCAGTACCATCATCACATCCTAATCTCCCATATGCTTATTTTAAAATTCTTAGCACAGCATAGGAAATCTGGCAAGTCTCTGGTGCTGGCCAGGAACCAGCTTTTAGCAAACGCTTTCTTTGTGGGCCTTGGGGGCAAAAGTAAACCAATGAAAAACAATTAGGGTTTTGAGGGGTATAAAGAGTGTGCAGGATGTTAGGAGGTTGCATACCTTGTCAAGACTGGCACGTATCATTGGCAAGCTGTAAAGCGTATGTTCTTCACAGTACAAAACTGTGCTGATTGGGCCCATTGATTCACTCAAGTGTTTGGGGCCTACGGGGTATCTGAATTAGTTGCAGGCTGTAAGTTGGATCCATCTGTGAGTGTTGGCATCATTGACATAGCCATGTTATGGGAACTCTCTGAGAGTTAGAATAAGAAGGTCAATAACGGACCAGGTGGGAAAAGGGTTTAGGTGCATCTCACCTCAGCCCCAGTCCTCCCTATTGTCCAGTGCCCAGATAAGGGAATATCTGCAAAACAGGCCTCAGAAAGGGCATCAGAATCTCTTGTTGCATAAGGACGAAGCCCCACATGCATTTACAGTTTACAGAGATACATAAGAGCACTTTTACTGTCCTGCGAAGGGTTATTAGTGTTCAGAAATAAATGGCGCACAACATGTAATGGTTGAGTAGTCACGCAAAGGATAAAGTTGTTTGGTGCAGCTTGTTCAGAGAAAACCCTGAGAACTCTGAAACCAAAGGGTGAGGAGGCTAACCCTTGTGTTTGAATGAACCGACAGGTCAAGCGCACACAACAGATGTACTGATTGAGTAATCCAGGTAAAGTGATTCAAGGATAAGATCACACACGAATGTTCTTTCTATTTCTGTTTTAATAGGTATGTGAATGGACCTCTTATTCAAGGGGATCCATACAAAAAAGAAACCAGCCGACACGTGTTTCGTCAGTGAGGGCGTTAACCCATGACTCTTCAGGGCTGCTTAGTTATGGGATATCATGTTACCTGTTTCCCATATCCGGCAATACCATCCTCGTTACACTACGGCACTACGCTGTTCGCTGCATCGACAACAGGCACTACCCGCCTATGTCCTTTCATATGTCACCGTTCGGATAACCCTCGAGAGTGTGCTTACCCTTGCACCTCCAAGCTCAGACACCCAATTCGGACCGGGTTGGAATTATCACCGGTCCCCCGATAACACGATTATTACTCACTGTAATTTATTTTAATACCCCCACACATACTCACTTGGTCCTGAGGAAAGCCTGTTTCAAATTAAGAAAGGCCAGGCTGAAACATGTAGACCACACAGGACACTGGAGGTCATAATCCATACTCCATTGTGTCCGTCTGCCTTTTTAACGCGCCAACAGATACCCAGTTTTATTAAAATAGTTTTTTACCCTCGGGTGCTGGGATTTCTGTATGGCTTTTTAATTTTCACCTTCATACTCACCACATTGCACACTCAGCAATTATACCAGCTCCGCAGTAACCTGGCGTCGAAGCACACCCGGGGCACGTTAGGTGCCACTGCGGTGGGGCCCGATGATGAAGCATGCCACCAACCAGGTTGGTGGGTGAGGGCTTTCAAATAAAACCTACTGGTTTCCCTTGACATACGTACTCCTTTGAGTCTTTTCTGCTTAAACCTAGCTAGTCTCTTTTGATTTTGAATCTAGTAAACATGTGCCTTCTACCTGATATCAAAGGGAACCAAGATAGCGAGGAATCAAATAATACAGCCAAGTAGGAAAAAACAAAAACTCGAATAAGGAGATGGGCATCAATGCAATAAGTCATTGTCTTGGTGGATCGCGGACCTATAACCATGGCATAAGACTTGGAAGCATTTATGCTTAAATCTAGGCTTTTCATGAACTCTGCAAACAGGTTAAGCAAAACCTCTAAAGCCAATTCAGTATGCGAGATGAGGACCATCTTCCACACATAACAGAATTGATGCCAGGTGAAAACCGATTTTGAGTATCTCCCAACAGACTTCGATCAGCGACTTCTCCAAGTGATTAACATAAAGTGTAAATAAAACCGGGGCAAGATGCAAGCCTGAAAAACACCCTGATTAAGTTTAAAGTGCTCCATGCATTCACTTCACTCACTAAATCTCACAGATGCTGAAAAGTTAAAATAAAGGTCTCGCAGAATAAAAACAATCTGAGGGTCTTCCCCCATCTCAAACATAATGGCCCAGAGTTTCTCCCTATTGACCTTATTGATGGCTGTGCTAAGGTCCATAAATGTGAGGTGTAACACCCCTCATTCCACGATAGCATACTGAGCAGCAATCAAATACAAGTTAAGACATTGCTCAGTAGTGCCTAGCCCGGGCAAAATACATACTGAATATCAATTGTAACATTCTGCCCCGATGTCCAGTCAACGAGCCTATTCAGCAAAATGTGGCCAACTATCTTAGCTGACGAGCTAATCAACTCAATGAGCCCAAAACACTTGGGGTCTGAGGGGTTACCCTTCTTAAAAACAGGAACGATCACAGATGTAACAGAGCTGCAGGAATATTCACTTTCGCTACTGTGTTCAAATATAATGTTAAAAGAGGAGTCCAAAAATCTGTTGGACTGAAAGAAGTCCAACGGGACGCCATCAGAACCAGGTGCCTTAATAATGGGGAGGGCGGGTCAGGGAGGGCTACGGTTGGAGCATCTCAACAACCACCTTCAAAGGGCATTGGATTCTGGAATAATCGACTAGCCAGATATCTTGGTCATACATAAGGGAGGGACTGACATGACCCCCTTGGGGAGGCGGGTAGTTAGAGCCTTGCTGTTGTGATGCTCTCTAAATAGAAAAGGAGGTTCCCGGAATGGCAATATTCTTCTGGTCAGGGGTCCTAACCTGGTAAGTATGGTTTATGGCTCAACCCTCAGCGCTATGAATGAAAACACTCCACTTGCCCTCTGACCCCAGATCATTTCACTTGAGAGCACAGGTAAAATAATTAAGCAGGGTAAGGTGGGTTCCAATAATGGGGTAGTTGGTGGATGATAAGAGACCGGAAATACCAGGGACCTTTGTTGAGGAAGTTTACACTGGTAACACACCATATCCCCCTGCTTCTTATCCCCCTCCCTCCCTACCTACCCAATTCCATCTGCCCCTATTATGTCAAGTACAAACGTGCAGATGTCAGCATAGGCAGCAGTAGTCTCTGCTTGTGCAAAGACCTTAGACAGCAGAAAGGATGCCAACACCCCAATTGTCCAGAACACACTGAAGCTACAACTATATATTGTCAGTTAGCTATGTTGAAGTCTTTAATAATGCCTCTAGAAATTGGGTACACCTGTCTTGCCTGCGCTGGTGGGGGTAGAATTTCAGGCCCGCACCCGAGGCAGCCGCCGCCCACGCCTTTCATCCTGCGCCCGGAGGTGCGTATTTATCTTCCCTGGGGCTCCTACTCCGTGGGACACCCTTCTTGACTGTGCTGGTGGGGGCAGGACCACAGGCCCCAGAAACACTCGCAGCAGCCGTTGTCCACGCCTTCCTTCCTGCGCCCGGATGCACGTATTTTTTTGCCTGGGTCTCCCCTTCCACGGGACGCCCGTCTTGACTGCGCTGTTGTGGGCAGGACCACAGGCCCCAGAGACGCCTGCAGCAGCCGCTGCCCACGCCTTTGTTCAAGCACCCGGAGACGCGTATTTCTTTTGCCTGGGGCTCCCGGTTCACTGGACGCACGCGTGCGCGTGCATGGGCAAAGAGCAACCCGAAAGCGGGCCCATCTGTGCCTGTCCGCGGCCTTGGAGGCTGGGCTGGGCCCACTCTCAGAGGCCCTTTCCGTCACGCTTCCAACTGAGGTTGCCAAACTTAGCCACTACTAAGCTACTTTTGGAAATTGATTTAACATCTGAAAGGTACTGTTTGCAATTTAAACATTTTAAATAGTGGTCTCTACTTTGCTTGAGGACTCTTGTTTATGTAATCTAGCTGTTGTTTACCCAGGCTCTTAGTATACAGGTCGCCTGCCTTGATTATGGGTAGGAAAAAAGCGGGCGATTGTGGTGTTGTTTCATCTCCGCTGGCAAAATCTACCTCGCTTGATTGGATGCTAGAACGGGCCGTTAGTGCCATCAAAAATGAAATTACCTAAACCGAACGGCGGTTCTCTATAAACCTGGATGGCAGCTGCAGGGGGTTACCTGGCCCATCCCCTTGCCCCCTTTCAGATACAGCCTCAGTTTTACCACCAAACAGTGCTGTTTCTCCTATTATTCAAGGGCTTACAACGAATTGTGAGATCACCCACCAATAGCCATCCCCTCTTCTACCTCTAATGCTCCAAACAATAAGTTAGTGCACACCACACTGCTAAAGAGATCTAAACGTGGTAAAGCACGTAAACAGATGGCTAGCCCACTGCCACCTCCATCTGAGACTTTACAAGCGGCTGCGATTGAGCCTGCGTCCGGTTCACTATCAAGCCCAGGAGGCCCGGTTTTACCCCCTACTCCTGCAGGAAGACAATTCTTGCATTATAAATTCTATCAATGGCTTCTTAGCCAGCCACCTGAGAACTTTTTCAGAGAAACTATGTTCAATGATTAATACTGTACTGTTTCCCCTGGTTTCAAGCCTGGACATCATAGACTCTAAAATGGCTGTACTTGGCATTGGCGACCTAGGACCCTCGAAAGGAACTATAATTAGAGCCCCCAACATGCAGCACAATGCCAATGATACACCTGAAGAATCCTTGACAGACCTTATTTCATTAACACAGGTTCCCCTTGCTTCCAGTAAACCATCATCACATACATCCCACACAGATCATTTATGTAACAAAAATATTTCAACTAGGCAGAAAGTTGTTCATTTGCCTATTTTAACTCCTAATTATTCTATGACCTTGAGGGAAACAGTGGGTAAAGCTATGCCAGCACAGCAACAGATACAGGCACAACTACCAGTTATTAATATTCCTCCAGCAGCATGCCCGTATGTGGCTGTCATGATAGGGGTACCCCCATTGAATTCTGATCAGCGTAAAACGTATCATTAACTCTTTAAAAAAAAACTTAGATTGGCTAATGCGACACAGAGGCATGCTGTTTTTGCACGCTAGAGGCATCTTGACGTAAAGAGATGTACATGGATTGGGCCAAATCCACCTGAACCCCTGGGTAAATATATTGTCACTAATTTTAGTTCCCTAAATCTGGTACAACATCTGTTATTTAAAGCTGGACCTAGTTTTTTGTCAAGAACCTCCATCGCTCTGGTCCCGCTAGGCTTCTTGTACAGACCTTTTTCTAATTAAAGGCAGATCACTCGTAACTTAGCTGTAAATCGCAGCGCCCAGCACACAAGTCCATTCATTTCCCTTGGCGCCAACGACACACATTCAGGCAATTTTAAACATCGAGATATAGCCAGTATACCATTCTCTAATGCACCAGCACAAGTTCAGGTTCAACTGCATGCATCTTCCATACAATACTATATACCTACATCTAACAGATTTGATTCACTCTCTGACTTGGATTGACTTACCTATCCAGAGGCAGCTTCAACATCTGATAATGCTTGCAATACTTATTGCCACCCTCTATCAAAGGGTATCAGCAGAAACACTTCATACTTTGTCTAAGCATTACAGTCCTTTATCGGTACTTTGCTGGAATGCGGCTGGCCGTAAAGGGAAGCTTAATAATGACGACTGGAGGGCATTTGTCTCCAAATGTGATATAATCCTCTTGCAGGAGACCTGGTTTATTGCTGCTCCATGTTTTGAGGGTTCTGCTTGTTATACAAGCCCTGATATTCCTTCTACTCGGGCCGTGCGGCCGGCGGACTAGTCATTTGGGTCAGTCTGTCTTCATGTAGAGGTACCACAGGTAAAATCATGGTCTTCCTCCTTTTTAGTGTTAGTAATTTGCATCCCAAAGACTAATCTGTTTTTTTATTTCTTACATTTTTATTATAATGATTTTTTAAATGCTAGTTATATACATTATATCAGCTTGTTTGATTTCATATCCCATCTACAAACTAATGCTGATAATCGTGCTTCCCAAGATCACTTTTTCCTTTGTGGTGATTTTAATGCAAACTTAGCAGGGGTGCCACGGAACACGTTAATCGTGTGGAAGGGCAGAGCAACACCCAGGATGCAAGGGGGGCAGATCTTCTTAAGTACCTTACTGCTTTGATGATCTACTCGAAACCTTAGGAGCAGCGAGCAACATGGTAATGTCCTTTAGAGGGAGGGAGAGCCTCTCTCATTGACTACCTGTTCGAAAGCCCTGATTTATTAGCTTGGTTTCCAAAAGGAGAGATCCTGCCCGCAGAGTGGGGAGATCTTAAAGCCCTTTTAAGGGATTAGCCCAAAATAATAATGTAGTCTCTGTTATGCAACACTCCTCAAATGGCTTAAGATTGATTTGGTGCCCGGAAAAGCCCAAAGACTCACTAGCAGGCATACTTAAGTCACATCTAGACATGTTCCTTCTTTGTCTAGCAGAGAGCGAACAAGTCACAATGGCTTTACATTATAACAGTCTAATTCACACATTAAGGGACTCCATGTTAAAGCCAATTTGCACTTCGAATGAGGACACAAGATGGTATGACGGGGCATGTTCTCAGGCAAATCAAAAGCTGAGGACAGTATTAAACGCATGCCCCAGGATAAGGAGTGAAATCTCTCTGGCATGTATTGAGTATAAAACTGTACTCACAAACAGGAAGAAGGAATTATACATACCTGAGTGTGAGCTTCTGGAACATGCTTCCAAAGGAAAGGACAGTAAAACTTTGTGGGCCTTAGTAAAACAAACTAGATCTAGGAACTCCTCTGCCAACCCTCTCTTGCAAAAAAAAAATGTTTGGGTGCGGTTGGGTTACCCACTTTGCTTTTATTTATTACATTGAGGACTCGCCAATTAAGGCAGCTGTTCTGTGTAATAGTTTGCAGAACTCCCTCCTCTGTTATTAACGTTTCAGGCAGTGGAGTCGGCAATCCACCATAGTGAGGGAGGGAAAGTGCCCAGCCCAGATGTGGTACCCATGGACCTGCTGAAAACCATGCCTGAGATACGGGGTCCTCTTATCACTCATACATGTAATACTTGTCTATAAGTTAATATTCCTTTTTCATTGACCACCGCAACAATTGTTCCTATATATTTTAAAAAGTGGGATCGCATGTCGCTGAAGTGTTATCAACCAATTTCCCTCATCGACAGCAGCATTGAAGTAACCCGAAGAGTCATCTATGGCCTTTTGGTCAAATGGGCAGCAGACAAGGACATACTCTTCCCCCTTTCATTTTGGTTTCCATCCGAAATTAGAAACTAATAAACAATGTTTGAACTTGGCCCTGATAATTTCTAAATATACCAAGGGCAGGCGTAACCCTATTTACTTGGCTTTTATGGATCTGTCTACTGCCTTTGATTCAGTGGACAGAACCAAACTTTGGTTAATGCAGCTGGAACAAGGCGTAGTACTCCCTCTGGTAAATATTTTGTATTCCCTACATTTAGATCTTTCAGCTAGAGTCCGCTTAAACTCCCATGGTGAGCTCTCTTCTGATTTTCCACTGAAGAATGGAGTAAGGCAGGGGTGTAAATTGGCACCTTTATTATTTATTTTATACCTTAATGATTTAACAGTTCACTTATCCTCTTCAGGCATACCTAGAATTACAGGTACTATTGTATGCCGACGACATAGTATTGTTAGTCCTCACTCCAAATGCGCTGAGACGTTAGATGGATTGCTTTGCTTCATTTATGCAAAACCTGAGCCTAAATACTAATTATACCAAGTCACAAATTATGCCTTTTGGTCCGGCCAAACTAAGGTTAAATAGAATTTGTCTCAACAGGCATGAACTGACGAGCGTGGACAACTTTCATTATCTAGGGTTAACTTTTAGTTCATCAGGGTTGTGGAACTTACATCTTGCCCAGTCTAGCCTTCAATTAAGTAAAGGCGCCAGTGCAATCTGTAACTTAATTAGACCAGAAATTAGTGGGACCGTGCTACCCCCTCTGAAGGTACATCATTTGCAGAGCATTAGCACAGCTACTTATGGTGCAGGAGTTTGGGTTTTTGTAAAAGTTGTTTTTTGCAGATCAAGGAAAAACGCTTTTTACGACGGATGCTGGGTCTCCCACCGTCTACCTCTTGCCTTATTTCCCACTTCAAATTAAAACAGGGATTTATAGCAGATAAGATTCAACTGACACCAGTTTTATTATGGGTTACCGGTTGGCGGTATTCAGTAGCTAAGCTTTGTAAGGATATCATACTTGACTGCTTATCTTGGACAAGGCGTACTGCATACCTTGGTTGAGCTACAAATGGGATACCCTTGGATTCCTGGGTCTAGCTACCTGGTTCACTGATCCCAGCTATATACCCCAAACCGCCAGGTAAAGAGGCGAACATATTATTTAAGGATTATTGTGCAAACACAAGATTGAAAATGGAGTTAGCAAAACCCCTGATCATGAATTATTTTGGTCTTTTATACACAGAGGAATCTCCCCAGTACTTATCCTTGGATTTGTCAAGATGGGAGTGGTCACTTTTTTTCCGCATCAGAGCAGGGTTAGTACATTGGTCCTCATTTTTTAACACATTTCTAGACCTAGAGGAAAACATTAGGATGGCGGGCGGACTTTGCCTACCCGCCATCCCTGTGCAAAACGGGACAGCCCACCATCGGAGCGGCAGTCCCGCCTTGGCCATTAGAATGAACCCGCCACACTGGTGGGCGCATCCTGTATTTTTACCATTGCGGCGGGCGGTGCGGAAAGCGCCTCCCGCCGCAATGGTAAAAATGCACGTTGTGCATTTCAAAGCACAACATGACCGGCACCGTGCGGTGCCTTCTATGTTGCACTTTGAAATGCGGGGGGGGTACCATAGGTACCCCCCATGTGCACCCTCCACCCCCCCGGAGTCCCAGGGGGCCTACAACGGACCACTGCAGGGAGTCTCCGTATACCTTTCTGTGGCAGCATTGCTGCCACGGAAAGGCATTCCCCAAAGCCCATCATAATATGGCTGGCGGTGTCAAATTGACACCGCCACCATATTAAACATTTTCTGCCCCGTCCACAAGGCGACCGGGGCGGAAAGCGGTGGACGATATTTTCGTCCTTCGCGGTCCCCCCGCCACACTAATATGGTGGGGGGAAATGGGTGGCGGGCGGCAATGGATGTCGGGCGGATCGCCACCGCCTGCATGGCGGTGGCGATCCGCCCGACATCCTAATGGGCCCCATAGTATCCACTTTTCTCTGCGACAATCAGTCTGAACAATCACTATTGCACTTTGTTATTTTGTAAATTGCACAGTTTAGCACCAAAGCACTTTCTGACCCCTGTGTTATGAAGGCTAGATCTCCCACGTTGTAGACCAGCTCTCCTTCACTTACAATTCCTAAGCTCTTCTGAAACTATTTACTGTGCCTGCACATTTTTTTGAAAGCTGCTATTAGGGCTAGAAAAACCATGATTGGATAATTAATCAGAATCGTATATGCAACGTGTCATAGCACTTCCTACATATTTTAAGTATGGTTATTTGATGCACTGTGGCATTTTAAAGCTGTTTGAGTATATATATATTTTTGAAGTTCTTATGTAAGATTATTTTACTTTTTTTTGTGTGATCATGGCTATGTACAATATTTCTATGTACTTGTATGGGCTATTTTTCACTAGACCGAATAAAGATAATGATTAATTGATTGTTGATTGATGGTACATGCATATGTGTAACCCTATGTTAACTTATAAAATGAATAAAAGAAATGTAAACAAAAATCGAATGAAACCACTTGGTACAAACAATACTTGCAAGGTTATTGATGAATACCATCAAGCATACCCTGCTACAACTTAGGAGTCAGGAGCTTCTTCCATAGAGATGGCGTGTGTGAGAAGTTGGCCTGGTATATGATGCTCACTAGTTCTAGTGATCAGCTTGTACCATGCCAAGCAACCCTTATGATGATTGGTTGTAAGTCAACCTTATAGACCAGCTATCCTAGTAGCGTGGACAAAGCAGTCTTAGGCTAAACTCTGTACAGGCATGTGAAGCAAGCTGTTTTACCATACACAATCCCCTTGAATACCAAATGAAAGGACACCACACAGGTATATATTGAAAATCTATATACATGTATTTACTACAAATATCCCCTATACTCTTTATGAGCACAGAAGCATAAGCGTTAAAACAAAACACAGTTTAAATACACAAAAGTTGCACAATATGGATGAGCCCTAGGGGCCACCTAAACCATATACTAAAATAGTGGTATAAGAACCACCTAGCTGAAAGGAAGGAAGTAGGCCTAGGGCCTTGGGAATCGCTGGAGCTGATCGGGACTAGCAGTGACTAAGTCGGAAAAGGCCCGCGGGACTCTGGTGCAGTGCGGAAAGTGCACGCATATACCAATGCAATGTCGAGTGGCACGATGTAAAAGGGTCCCACGCAGATCGTGGAGATGCTGGGGTGCTGATCTTCGGTGCAAGGGCTGCTCGCTTGTGGGGCTTCTCAATCCCCAAAGCACAGCGTCGAGGGTGCCTCGGGTGCTGCGCAGTCAGCTTCTCGGGGGTCTTTCAAGATGGCCAGTCCCACGTCTCTCGGTACCTCCATGGGTCCCTTCTTTGCAGGGACTGTGGATCGGGCTGTGAGAAGTCTGGAAGTCTGGGTCTCGTCAGGCTTTGGGCTTGGGCTCCGGCAGGAGGCGGCGGCAAAGCAGACGTCGAGTTACTGTATGGTGCCTGTTTTCACAGGGTGGCCACTCCTAGGCCACAAGGGAGATGCTCTTCAGTCTTCTGTGCAGCAGAATGTCGAAGTCCAGTCGTCTTCTTAGTTTCAAGTTGATTCAGGATGATCTGAGGTGCTATGGCCCTGCTCCCACTCTTATTTCCAATCTGAGGGGTGGATCACCTGCTAGGTCCCTCCTCTGGGTGGGACCAGGAAGGGGGGCGGTTACACCCCCTTTCCTTTGTCCAGTTCCTCGCCAGGTCTGGGTCTGGAAAGTCCCAGGACCGGTTTGGACTGGCTTATGCACGAGGACACCTTGTGTGCCCCGGGCATGTCTGATTCTATTCAGCCCAGTCCTACTCAATACACAAAATCCTGTCTGGGGTGGTGCTCGCACCTCCCAAGGCAGGAAACCCTTTGTCCAGGCCTCCCTCGCTGGAAGGACTCCCAGCAGCAGGAGGTCAGACTTGTGTCTGTGGTGGCAGCATCCATTTTGTGATGCTGAGGCTCTGGTTAACTTTAACCGGGGTTAAGGCTATGTACATGTTGTGTCCCTCTAGAAGGGTGGAATGCTATCCCCGTCGACAGAACTGTCGAGGGGATAGTATTCCAAATCGTATGACACCTTACTCGACATGTTTTGATAAAGCCAAACCAAAGTTAGCATATAACCGCGAGGATTATAATGCACTTAAGAGTATATGGTATGGCAATATCCCGGAGCAGCTAAGGGAGTTGTTCCCGACAGCTGCAGACAGGCTCAGCTCATGCTAGAGCACCATCTCACATGAAACCACGCATTCTTCCCCCAGGATTGCAGGGGCCTTCCATAGGAATGGCTTATAGGTTAACATGTGTCCAGTTAAGGTTAGATATAGGGATACTATATCTAAGCAAGAGGTGATTACACCAACTTACCCCAGCTGAGTGGTAAGCCAGTTGTGTCAAATATAGAGGCCAGGCCAGGGGCGGCACAATACATGCTGCAGCCCCTGGTAGGCCTTGGCTACACCTATGCCCTGGGTACCTATGGTACACTGTTACAGGGCCCTATAAGGTGAACCAGTTCCAATTGTGTATGCACCTAAGGTACATGGAGTCCATTTTAAGGAGAGAGCAATTAGCCTGGGGCCCTGAATAGCAGGATCCCAGGCCAACTATGTCAAAAACCAGCTAAACACCAGGCAAAAAGTTTGGGGGTAACCATAGTCAGATATCCACCTTCCTACAGCGTGCATCTATCTTTTAGGGGCCATGAGATCTTCACTCAAGCAATCCTACAGAGTGTAGCCAGAGAAGTGCAGGCGCAGTAGTTAGGGGACCAAGAGTTTTCCCATGACCTGGTTGCCCTGCGGCAGAAATTTGAGCAGAAAAGAACAAGGCTACTCAAGAAATTGGGCTAATTTTGATTGGTTTTCCCCTTGATGGGCAATGTATATAGAGAGAATTTGCTTGCTTTGATGCAATTTGGAATTGTGTATTACTGGAGTGAGGAATTGTGGCAAAACTTTATTTAGATTCCTATATTTCAAGAATCACTTGCTGTACAATATCTGTATTGCCTTCCTTGTTTTCTTACCTCTAATATCTAGCTTTCATGTAACTGCCATTTCATTCCCTGCTGGTATTTGTTTTTAAATAGCTATGCCTTGGTAGAAACACACACTTGGAGTATGCCTCTCACTTGTCTTAGGGGAATGAGGAAAGCTGGAGAGGGAGAACTAAGGGATGTGGTGGCTGTGTATGGTGGTAGTGCAGTAACGTGCACGTTGTGAGCTCAATATACAAAGGATGTGGTTATACCACTATCTCCCTGGTGTTTCAGTACCTCAAAGCTAGTGAAATATCTGGTAGGAATGCACTGAAAAATGAGGAATTGTCATGGGAATCGGGCGTGGTATTCCTGATACTCAGGGCATCCTTGTGGGCAACCTCAAATCCTGCTGTGTCCCGAAAATTCAGATTCACATGTTATTGATCATTTTGAATTCAAGTGAGTTCTAGAGGTGCTTGAGAATATATCATCTCTGAAAAAAAGAAGTGACATTCCAGCTTTGGGATGAGGCAAACTTGTATGCCCTGTGCCTGTGCTTGTAAATATTAATAGTCACTCGGCCTGGAAAATTCACGCAGACAGTGCCACTGATGCATGGCTATATTTATGTTAACATACATTTGTAAAGTTCTATAATGACATCAGTGAGGCTTCACTGTGTCAGATTCATATTCCGGAACTTTCCTCCCCTGGTTTTGAGGATTGTGGTGTCCAGTGATGACAGCACATTGAACCCGCCATCAACCTCATTTTGATTAAGCCGCAACCATCATATTGAGCTGAGCAGCAAAGTGAAGGGTTAGTCGGTCACATCATAGCTGTGGTGTCTCCAGAGCTGTAAATGGAAAAATAGAAGTTGTTTGTTTTTGAGAAGTGCCGGTACTCTCCAATTAAAAGTATTACATTTCTCTTGAGAAGTGCCTGTACTCTCCCTCCCAAAATAAAAAAGTGTGGGTACTCAGTACTGGCCCATTTAAAGCACTGCGTGTCTCCTTGTACACCCCCAAACCATCCTCTTCCTCCCCCTAGGGTCTTAACGTGCAAACAAGTGGGCATTTCCTTCAAAAGCGTACTGTGACCTGCTCATTTTTAGGTCGAGCATTCGAGACCTATTGTAATTTCTTATGTTGGGTTAAAGTCATCCCCCCCAGCTTTTGATTTGTTTGTTTCAATGTCCCACAAAAATCCTTGCTTGCCAGTGGTCATTCCTGCCTTTTTGTCCCTCCTTTCTCTCTTCTGTTCCTCCCATGCAGCAGGGATTGAGTACTGTCTCGTCACACTACAGTTCTTTGTCTGTTCTCTGGGGGACTACTTTCTTTCTTTCTTTCCTGCTCTGTTCGTTTGCTTATGTGTAGTTTCGGCACCATAGCTGATTACATTTAAGTATAGTTTTCCTCCCTCCCACCTCCTCCTAATTGCACAGTTTTATTGGGAGTACTTTTTTCGCCATGCCTCCCTCTTCGTGGTTATATTTTTTAGGCTTTTAAGCAATTGTCGCTTTCGGCTGTCATTTGGGCTTCTTTTTAGTAGGATGTTAGTTTAGGTTTTGGCTTTGTTTTACGGAGGATTGAGGTTGGTTTTTGGTAGATGAGCAGACAAGCCTTGGCAGTGCAAAAAGTTGGCAGTGAATGTCCGACTTTTTGGCTTTGCCAGTGCTTGTCTAGCAGGGCGCCTGCTTTACGGTTGCTGCGCCCATTGTTGCTACCATTCTTCTGGCTTTGTTTCAGCCTCACAGGGTATGTCCCAAGTTGTGAATTAAAAGATGGCATAATTTTTGCCTTGGGATCCCCAGTAAAAGTAAAAGCTCTCAGTCGTGAAAGCTAGGAAATGTTCATTTCTGACATTGTGTTGTAGCCTCCATATTTACGTTTAGCAAACAGCTTAGTTCGCCAACATAGGCTTGGTTAGCCAGCTGGTACATAAATACAGTGTTGATCCTAAAGTAACACACACAACATGCAAACACTTTTTCTAAATGTGGTTGATTGGATGGACGCAAAGTATAGTCACTGCAAAAAGCTTTTGAGACCACCATCTTTGAAATTCTATTGGGCATATTCTCAAGGACTTATCGCCGAGTTATCGGCACTTTAGCGTAGCAAAAGTGGCAAAAGAATTATTGCCCCATTCTCAAGCTAGTGCAAACTGCCGATATAACCAGTTTTCCAGCAATAGCTTCCGCAAAAAACATTGCAGCGGATGAGAGCGACAACTAATGCTAATGATATGCAGAGTAGGCGTTCCAGTGCAAAAACACCACTTCGCGATATTCGCAACGACCAGATCTGCGATGTGATTCAAACCCCTGCGATAAGGCACATTAGCAGCAGGGATTTAACACCTGCTTTTGACTAGTGTAAAGCAGGACAACTACCTGGTGTGTGAAAGGGAGCCCAGCCCAGAGTCACATCTGAAGATCAATACATGTCATGGAGACACTGATCATAAAGCTCAGAGACCCAAGAGATCCACAACACCCAATGCCACCACCCCCATGTGCCCCCCCCGGACCCCCCCAGAACTACCACAGAGGCAGCGCAGAACAGGACAGCGGACGTTCCGAAAACGGAATGGCCTCTCAGCCACACAATAGCAGAATGTAGGGGGGGGGGTGGGAACCAAGTACGTGTGAATGAGACAAATGACCCATGACTAAGAATGCACACAATGCCAAGTGTCGTGTTGATGTGCTGGACAGACCTCAGGATGCAGAGCACAGACCTGTCCATGTGGACATATAGTGCTGGTGTTTGTAGTGTTTTGGACAGTGGACTCAACCATGGTATCTCAGGGAGTGGGGAAGACCTTGGTCATGTAGCTGTGTCATCCCCTCCCCCCCTGTAAGCGTAAGCGGAGTGGGTTGGTCCGGCGTACCCCAGTCCAACGAAGGAGTATGAATATATAGGCCGGGACCCTTGGCATGGTTCACTTCTGGGATGGCCAATGCATCTGCCAGGGCGGCGCCCCTCACCCTGCCACGAGGCCACCGCCGCCGTGACCGCTGGCCTCCTCGACACAGGCCCCCAGCAAACCCATCAGCACAACACTGCGGAGTCATGTCTGTGCTGACTACTGCCTTCGACCTACACTGTGGTCAGCAGGGCTCACAATTCAGATCGATTAGAGATTGCAGATGACGCAGTCCAGTAGGCAAAAGACATTGCTCCCAGTGCGGCCCGGCCGGAGCACGCATCATTGCTGACTGACCACCCCTGAGCGCTTCAGGTGCCACTAACTCTGTGCACCACAAGTCAGTGCCACGTGGCTGTGGGCCCCTGCTGACCTCTGCCGCAGGCCTACATTGCGGTTAGCAGGGCTCACACACATCCAATCCATTCCTGACCTTCTCGGACGACGCATCATCACAAGCTGTGCACCCGCTGAGCGCCACAGTTGCCACTAACTCTGTGCACCACAAACCAATGGACCCTTTATGATTGAGTTACGTACTGCGGATGCAACAATGTCACCTCAGGCAGCATGGAAGACCTGGGATGATGATGATGAAGATGAGGCAGGTGTAACACACCGCACTGCAGCTGCAGCAGGAATATCCCCAAGGGACACAATCATTGACAATTTCTTCACATGAGCACGCTCAGCTCTGGTGCCCCTACCTCAGTGCACCACTAGTCATGGCCCCTTCTGATTGAATTTGGGTGACATCTGTACTTGCTCGGGCTATCTCCATGATGCTTTGCAGTTGTTTGTGTTATGTTGGTGTTTTCTGTTTCCTCTTTAATAGTGATCACTGTTCAAGTTGTTGCCAGCACCAACCACTCCCTGAGGGCTGGCTCATGCTCACCCCACACCCATCCATCACAGGCGTCACTGGATATGTGATCCTGGTAATAAAAAGGGTCCGGGAGCACGGGTCCATAGCCAGTTCCACTATCTATTCAAGTGTGTCCGTGTGGTCATTATGTATGAATGATGGCCCCGGCCCCTACCACATAACATTGTGCTGTTGACAGTGGATGCAACCATGTCCCCTCAGGCAGTGGGTAAGAGCTTGGACATGTAGCTAAGTCGTCCCCCCTGTAAGCAGCAATGTAGCATGCACCCAGAGGGAGGGCTCGCTCAAACTGTGTAATGAAGGAGCACAAGACCGCTCGGGGTCCAGGATCGTACATGCCATGTGCTGTATGTATGTGTATTGCCATGGCATGAGCGAAATGCATAGCCACATTAGCAGCGCCAGTTCAGCCAGGCATGTACTCTACATCTGTGTCCGCCCTATCCTTACCATAGGCCTACACTCACATGGCCCAACACCTTCTACGGCCAACATCACAGTGTCATTGTCAGGCTTGTGGACATGCGCAGACATGCATGACAATACTGTGCCATAGGATTGCAAGTGATCCAATCGCGCAGCGCACATAAGTAAATGGGTTCGGGAGGAGGTAGGTGCAGCTGTGAGGCAACATAACACACAGCAATGTGGCTCATATGCCACATTCAAGACATGTCAAACATGAATCCCAAAGTTGCACACATCCCAAACCCCACCCACAACAAGCCACATTACATTTCCTGAATGCAAGCAGATGACAAACTAACATTAGGGTATGAAAGCTCCTTTGTTTGAACTATCAGGCTGGAGAGCATCTGCACCTCGGAATTGCATGTACCTGGCACCCCCTGACAGATACCATAGCAGATGATGGCGACTCTCACACTATGCACAGCCTGACGAAAGAACAACATATTAACACCCCACAGACAGAAGTTCTTGCTTGAAGGTATCTTGCATGGAATCGCCTTCCCACTTACTCCCATATCATCCCAAGAATACAACCGTTGCACACTAAAACAACTCATTGATCCGAGCTATGGCATTTCATCCACAGATCTGGCGCAGCTCAGAACAGTGCCGCTTCAACCAGAGCCACTGACGCAATGGTAGAACATCCTGGACACATGCACAACCCCGGTCACGTGAAACTGTACCGTGCATGTATGCTGCATTTACTTGGGGCACTGCCATTGGCAGTGATGCAGATCAGTTACCAGCTAAGCTTCTGCCTTGCCAATGTCACCTGCGTTCAGCCTGTTTTGCATTGTCGATCGTGCATATTCGAGTGGTGCATGGATGTCTGCCTATCCAACAGGATGGTAGCTGAACTGGATTTTGACATGTGTGTGTGCCCCCTGTTGGCCCATGACCAGGAGTGTCACCTTGATACCCGTTTATGGGATGCCTTGATACTTGGCATACATGCTGGCAGCTGGACCTGAGATATTGCACAAATACTCGTGTGCAGTGACCACATTGAACCGCTCCCCTATTGGGCTGTTGTGCAAATTAGTGAAAGAGGGTGGACCCAGCACATCTGTCCGGACCTACTAAAAGATGGACTCGCCGTCCTGTTTGATGAAGTCGACAACGACCTCATGTTGGAAATATTAGCCTACAAAGCTGTAATTGCTTTCATGGACGAGTAACTACGTACCTGCACCCACAACAGATTGGAACACATTGCACATGTCCTGACACCTTGTTGCATCTTGGAGATCTGGTCACATATCCCACGACAACAGTGGTCATGGCCGCATTCCCCTGGACTCCGAATACATGAGCGGACAACAACACAGTTTAACACACACCTTTGAAGGGTGAGGCACTCTCCCAGAGAGGACAGCGGCGCTTGGCAACGTTCCTCATTCTGACATACTGCTGCATTGGTTGGCATGTTGTGGCACTTATCTTGCCATACTGACACGCATATGCTAATAAGGCTATGCGCCTTCACTTGTATTCAACTGTGATGAGTGTTGATTTGAATGCGAATGTGTGTCTCGATGCCTATCTGGGTCACGCCCATACCTGCGCATTGATAGCATTACCCAGGGAGTACCTTTTTGTGTAATCACTGTTCCTACATTCATCCATACTTTCATTCTTGATTGATCATGGCCATGACACATCTGTGTGAATTGGAATGTATTATTCACATTCAGTGGAGTGTTGAAGCTGTACCAGTACAGGGCCATGCAAATCCCACTTTCAGGATTGACAAGTTTATAGGGAGTGGAAGACTACAGTCCGCAGTGTAATTGCTGTGTCATTGGTAACCAAACCAAATATGTCAATCCATGTCGAGGTCCAAGGTGAGTGTCGCTCGGTGTATAGGGGAACAGTGGGAGGTGTTATTCCAGGGCATGATGCAGAGGGCAGAACCAAGCTGAACCTGGCCATATGGCCGAGATGAATGCTACCACTTCATTCTTACCACAAAGCCAGATTCGTCATCCTCTTCATCCTCTGATGATATGGTGGACCATGCAATACTACTGTCTGGACTCAGAGAGCAGCGTAGGGGGCACGGCACTAAGTTGGCTAAGCTCCTTCTTGTCTAACCGGTCACAGCAAATCGCCCTACAAACTCTTAAATCCAAATGCAAAAAGATCTGGTGCGGCGTCCCCCAGGGCTCAGCACTCAACCTGCTCCTCTTTAATATCTACCTGGCTCCTTTGTTCACTCTTATCGCCAACTGGGGCGTGAAGACGATATCTTAAGCAGACGACACCCAGTTGGTGTTCTCCTTTAAAGAACAAAAGGACATAGACCTACTAAACTCTAAGGGCTGCTTGACAGACATTTCCCGTTGGATGAACAACAAGAAGCTGAAGTTCAATGCCAGTAAAACAGAGGTACTATTCTTTGGGAACATCTGCCCTCCACCTGCGGAGCTCTGGTAGCCGCAGGAAATGGGCCTTCCACCCACCCCGGCAGCATCGGAAAAAAATCTAGGGATAACATGGGAGACGGATCTCTCCCTTTCAGCCCAGATCACGCAGGTGTCAGCTGCCTGTTTTGGGAAATGGAAAAAGCATACGCCTAAGGAATGCCGTCGGGTGGTTATTCATGCCATGGGGACGGCAAGGCTGGATTATGCTAATAGTCTATATGTAGGACTGCAGACATACCAGATTAAAAGGTTTCAAATAGTCCAAAATGCTGCAGCAAGAATGATAAGTAGAGTACCCTTCCGGCACCACATTTCGCCACACATCAAGAAACTCCACTGGCTGTCCATGGCTAGGAGAATAGAGTTCAAGGCACTTACTCTTGCTTTCCGTTCTCTCCACTGAAATTGCCCAAATTATTTGAAACTACGTTTGTGCAGCTACAAACAAAATAGGCCCCTTAGATCTAACACCTTGAACCTTCTGAGCGTCCCTAGGTTCAAGAAGGCGCGCATTGGAGGTAAATCCTTTGGGACCGTGGCCTCTAAGCTCTTTCTGAGGCAGAATTAATCAGAGACCATTTTTAGGAAAGCCTTGAAGCCGTGGCTTTTTAGCCAAGATCCTTAGCAACGAGAACACACCTGCCGGTCTTGCAGTTGCACCCATGTTGCTTTCTCTTAGCGCCGGGACACCTCTGCTTGAGGTAACTGTTCGCGCTCTTATAAATGTTGTTATTTATTATTATTATTATTAATAATAATAATAATGTGTCAGGTGCCTCACATGCGGGTGGTGATGTTTTGTCTGCATCACTGTGTAGCAGTGACACATCAGGGGCTGGAGGTGGAATGTCTACTGCACTGTATGGCACTGACACATCAGGGGGAGGAGATGTGGATGTAGTCATAGCACCAGCATTGATCCGCGCCAGGCCTTGTGGTGGCAATGCCATGACGAGGATCTGCAGGGCATGGAAGGTCACAGCTACATCTCGCTGGTGTGCAGCCATGGCAAACATTCTTTCCACCTTCATCCGCTCCACGTTCTCCGTGATCCTCCGCATGTGTCCCAACTACCGGGTGACCTCTCTGGAGCCTCTCTGACTAGACAGTTGTTCTTGGCACAGAGTCATGACTCCAGCAATGGCTTGTTGTAGAGCAAGGAGTGGACAGTGGGTGTTCGTTAGGGACTGTGAGTGGTCCCTGATGGGACTTAGACACCCATGTATGGCATCTAGTTTGGCTGCCATGAGGTCAAACCCCACCCGCATCTGGTCAGACATCTCTTCCTGGCACCCTAACTCACGGCGTTGGAAGGCCATGTGTTGGTCGTGGGGGTCCTGGGAGTCAGCCGTGGTGGAGGGTGCTTCCTGCTGTATGGTCTGTGCAGGGGGTGGGGTTTCATGGATGCAGCTGGGCTGCCCTGCTTCTGGAGGTTGGGTGCCGGAGCTGTCCCTGAGCTGTTGGAGTGCGTCGGTGTAGATCTTGGGGAGGTCCTCTTCATCATCAGCGCTGTGTTGTTGGGTCTGCTCTGCAGGAGTTGTTGATTCTCCCTCTGCAATGTGAAGGGGAAATGCAGATTGACATTGTGTTCACATGTATGTTCACGCATTGTACAAGTTTACTGTCAAACTGCATGGCAATGTACATTGTGACTGTTTATGAGGAGATGCCTATTTGAAGCGGGACACTTGGCATTTCTACACCATCAGGGATGTGAGGTTGTACTTGTACATTGTCATGTCAGTTTCCTGCTATGCCAAATGTGAATGGCCATTTTCTACACACAAGCGGCAGCAGTTGTGTCCTCTGTTCTGTTTTGAAAATGTTGCAGCTTGTACCACATTGTTGTCAATGTTGGGGTGCTCTGCATCTTGTGTGTGTGCTGCATTGTGGGTGAGTTGCCCCTTTGGCTCTGATTTGGCTGGCCTTTATCCCTTTCAGGCGGTGTGCCTTTCACTTCTGTTGTTATACAGTGCTGAGATGTTGCAGGCTTGCGTAAATTTGGCTCTTGGTCGGACTTGTGACTCTTGGGCATGGTTTGTCTGTAGATGTGCTGTACTTATTTGTGCATGTGTGCCATTGGGCCCATCTCCCCCCAGCCCCTGGTCGTTACTCACCCTGTTGGCTCAGGTCATGTTGTGCAGTGTCCGGTCCCCCCACTCCTGCCACCATCTCCCCAGTGATGGTCCCAGGCTGGTCCTCCGTGGGGCTTGTGGAGTTCTGGTTGTCCTCTGTACTTGCGCCGGCTACCTCCATGGTGCTTCGCAGTTGTTTGGGTCTTTTGTTTGTGTTTTTGGTTGCCGCTTTTATAGTGATTTTGGCTGCCTGACGTGTGGGACTTGCAGGGTGGCTTCTCTCTGGATTTTTTTATCGCAGTTGTGCCCATTGCAAGTTTTTTCACGTTGGGGTTTAGATTTTTATCGCCGTCCAGGGACTTTTATCGCAGACATTTGATGCGTTATCGGGAGACTATCACATGTTACCGCCGTGTTGTGAATACGACGACACAGAGTTATTTTCCCGCGATAGATGGCGATATGAACGATTGCGTTAACCGATTTTGGCGAAGATTATCTGACGTTCTTGAGAATATCCCCCTATACTAGTTACTGCCTAACTGCACGTTCGTGCAACCCACTTAGCAGCCGCTTTTCAACACATTAGTTTATTGTTAATTTCTATAAAATCAAAACAATGTGCAGACTTTTTAGGCATTATGTTGCATTAGGCTTCAAGGAAGGTTTGGGGCGATAATTCTAGAAATAATAAGTCCACATTTCCAGCCTCATATTTTTTTTTTCATCATTGGGATGTTATAAAGAAAGTAAAAAGAAAGCCCTATATATTTGCTGTGTTCCCTCCCTAATGGAAGCGCTTTGAAAATATCCAGTTGTAAACTGGCTCCTACTTACAACGTCCTAGAACACAGAAGACAGACTACACTACACTGTTGCTGTCATTCCGCTGACGTCTATCGTTTGATAAACTAAAACTCAAGTAGTAAAGAATTAACTTGAATGGTTTGGTTTAACATTTAAACGCTCGGTGGACAGCGAGCAGTTTTTAAACTTCTTCTAAGTACATCAATTTACATTTAATTTTGGAAACCGCATATATGTCTAGTGTTAAGGAGTTTCTATACCGAAGAGGAGAGGGGCCCAAATGTATGTGCATGGAAATAAAGTGTGTGGTGTAGTGTTGTGTTAATTCCAAAGCAGATTTTTGTGCTACCTTATGCAAAGTGTTTATTTTGTGCGCAGCAAACAGCTGGAGGGGGCATTGAGCTCGCAGACAGGAAGGATGTGCTGTTGTGTTGCTCTACAATGGCATCGTAACTATTGTTTTTCTTGAGGAAGGGTTGTTGTGCTGTCAACAGGAAGGTGAATTTACTGGATGCTCACTTTTGTGTTACTGAAGATGGCTGTATTCCAAATTGTCAAGTATGTTGTAATGTAATTCACTTTGGGAATGAGGTGGTGGTTGTTTGCCCATCTGACAAAAGCTGACTAGTTGAGTTCTAACCCTGGAGCTGAGCAGGGGACAGGGTAGAGTTCAGTTACAGCGGATATAACATAAGATACTTGGCTATGGTCGTGGGCATTGTATTAGGTAGGAACACATCTAACTGCGAATGATTTTGTTGTATAGGGAAGTACGAAAATGACTATTGACATAGTACTTATGCCTGATGCTGGCGCTCGGGGTCAGCATTGGGCATCTAGCTGACCAAGTTACAGTTCAAGCTAAATATACTTTATTTTATGTAGGCTAAAAAGTGAATACAACAATTTAAATTCTTAGCATGTAAATATGCAATTCTACATAGGTTTCAATAGGTGTTAAAATAACTACAATCAGGCAACTAACTTTTATTACATTATTGTCAAAGTTGCACACTCATAAACTATGAAGGACGCTAGTTGCCAGCATGGAAGGCAACATTGATTTTTTAAAAATAGTGACATAGATAACTTAAATAAATGACGAGGGTACTTTTATCATAAATTAAATATCCTGGTTCTTTTGGGCATACTGTGTGTTAAGCCATATAGCCTGCACACTTACAGCACTATGAGCTATTTTTCTGCATAGTTAGGCGATTGCTGCTAGCCGCTCTCAATCTAGTTCTGAAAAAAAGACACACAGTTTAATAATTTTGCTTTAATTAAGGAATGCAAGCACTTCTGAAAACTGACACCGTCCTAAAAACTGCGTGTGTCGAACTGTGGTGCTGTGTGCTCAACTAACTCTCTTAACAAATTGAGAGTTTTTTAGGTTGAGTTTCGATCGACCTGTTATATCTCTTCTGTGGGTTTTGGCAAACCCACCAATTGCCATTGGTTACTATCTGTGGTATTCAGATATGCTGGCTAATGATTGGTACATTTCTGTAAAAGTCCCTCCTTTGTATTTTGAGCTCTCTTTCCTGCAATTTCACTCAGAGAACATTTTGGTCGGCCATCACACAGTAGAGCCTGTGATGGCCTCTCTTTCTTTCTCCCCTTTGGCTATTGCGGGCCAGGCTTTGTTTGTTTTTGTAGTTTTAGATAGTGTGAACTGTACCCGAAGGACACATTGATTATTTGGTAGGCATTGGGAGATGAAGTGATTTGCCCAGAATCACCTGATGTTAAGTCAACGTAGAAACTCCTTAAATAAAAAAAAATGTATTTGCATGGTGGCCACTTCACAATATTGCTGCTTGAAATTCTCAATTGTAATGCAGTACTCACGATACTGTTCTGTGGTAGCTGCAAAACATATCTGAAGGGGCTTGGAATACCATGATATCATCTGGTAGGTCACAACCACAGACCTGTCTGGTATTGTCTAGTGTTCCTAAGGCCACTGCTTTTTGGTCAAACCTTGCAAGGTCCTTCGTGGCCAGCCTCACACAGCACCTTCTACTTTTAACCCCTTTGCTGCGGGGCGTTTTCACCTGCTGTGCGGGGGGGGGGGGGGGGGCGCGCGCGCAGCGCCCCCATGCTGGTGACGAGCTGAGCTCGTCATGAGGCACAGCGGAGCTGCCCTCATGACGAGCTGAGCTAGTCCCGGCCGCACCTGTTTTTAGAACGTTCAGCGCAGCGGGGAAATTAGCCCTGTGTGCAAACGTTCCAACGCCCGTGACGAGCTGAGCTAGTCACCAGCATGGATGGTGTTAAAGCCTTGTCTGACTCTGCCTTTCCATCCTTTCAGAGGCAAAGACCACTTTGGAATTGATTGGTTCAGTGCTTCAGTGGCCACTCTTCTCATGGCCATCGCTCTCCTAGCCCTGTATGCCGTGTCCAGAATGTTCACTGCTCCTAGATACACATAGCTCCGGTTCGCTGCACCCATGCTTCAGGCACCTCTGCAATACTAGATTTGTAAATGCACAACACAGTGCGCCAGAATATGATCAGTAGCTTTGGGAACAGCTTCACCCTGACAATGCTTTTTACAAATGTCTCCTGCCGCCAGCATGTAACTCTACCTTTCTTTAACTCTCTTTCACTCTCCATCTCATACTCTCTCTGTTCACTCTACCTCTCCCTTATATATGCAAATAACTATCCCTATATAATATCTCCCTCTCTCTTTCTATCACTTTCACACATGCACTCTCTGTCACATAAGTAAAACACATTTCCATTGCAACGCTAATAGCTCTAACTCTTAAGAAAACCGAGACCTATTGCATTGCAAATGCTTGTTTCTACAGGTGTCCTTTCCATTCCATGTGTGTAAGTAAATTCCATTGCCCCCGCTATTCACTGCATTGTATTGTAGACTTGTTTTCTAAATCAGGCGTCAGGCAGGCCTGGAGCTGTGAACAGGGACACACTGCACTGCTTGCAGAGACCCAGCTGTGTGTCGAGCATATTAACAAACCTTTCTCTTTCTTGACAAAAAAGCTTCTTCTATACTCACGTGACTGGCATAATCCACTCCCAGGCTCTGGATAAAACGTTTTCGTTTGCTTTCAGCTGCAAAGTTCATAATCAGATTACAATTTCACTGATTAAATGCCTGCTTCTGTATTAGTTCACTTTTCAGAAAGCCTCCCTCCTTTCATTGACTTATGTATCCTAAGCTCATAGCGAAAATAGGAGTTTAGCGGATTGCCAAATAACCTCTTGGTCGCTTCCTTGGGCCTGGGAGAGAATTAGTCATGGTGTACCTTTTGCCCTGCACGTCATCTACACAGCCACGTGACAGGGTGCGCACATTCTCCACTATTGCATTTAAATATGTAATAAACGTCATGCAGAGGCCACTTTCCGGCGGTCCAATTCCGTATTATGTTTAAAATGGCAATTGAAAAAAAAGAAAAAAGTTCCCCTATGTCAACCGTGGAAGGATACCGCTCATCCAATCAAAAAGCTGAAGCTGAAAAGCTTCAGTGACTGGGAAAGACACAATAACAGGGAGAAAAGTAATTGAGTAAGGAGCAAACATTGGAGTGGAAATGGACAAGGAAGCTATACAATCATGAGCAATAGGCTGAAGCAAAGCCCACTTTGCATAGCATTGTACACAGTACTGATGGTGAAAGGCATGGGCCATTATAAGAAAAAGAAAAA
Organism: Lissotriton vulgaris; assembly: GCF_964263255.1. Lineage (NCBI taxonomy): Eukaryota > Metazoa > Chordata > Amphibia > Caudata > Salamandridae > Lissotriton > Lissotriton vulgaris. The sequence continues at coordinate 1,078,600,914 of NC_141694.1, read as the reverse complement.
AATAGACATGTTTTTAGCAGGAGAATGTTTGTTTTTCCTGTGGCCCTTTATAAATCTGCAGGTTTTGAATTCTATTTTGAAGCACAAATTAAAGAAATCATTATGAAAGCCCACACAACTAGCATTTAAAGCCATTCGTTTCACACCATACCATCGAAAAAGTTTGTGTATAGATGTGGATATACACGTATACCTCCTTCACATGTACGACCCAGTCCACTATAGACTCACAAACAACTGTTACAGGATCCAGGGTTAGATACATCATACGTCCATTGCACATTGCAGTAAAGATTAGGAGCATGACCTAACACAATCATGAAATCAATCCTTAACCAACAAGGCCAGATAGCACTCATCAGATGTACTTAACGCGCTAACTGTCTTCTTTGGAATTCTTTGGCAATTGAAATTTGCACTGGCTTTTTTTATTCTTTAACTGTGGAGATTGCCAATCCAAGTCCCATCCCCATAGGTTACAGAAGCGTAATATTTACCTGCACTAGCATAATATATTCACTGTGGGCCTCATTCCCAAGAAAGTGCTGCAGCACGGCACCGCAATCCCTTTGGCTGCACCACGCTGCCTTACTTTCAAAACATTGGGATGCGTCTTATCTATAATACGTCATTTTTTAAATGATTGTTTATGTGCAGGAAGGGACACCTTCCTGCACATAAACAATCACCAGCGATGATTTCTTCATTCTATATATGCTGCAGAATGCAGCATGCATAGAAAGAGTAAAAAAACGAGGATTAATGAATACATTTTTCCTCATTGTGCTTCTCACCACCTCCCTTGGGGAGGCATAGCATTTAGACGCATTTCCAGGTTTACAATATAGCCATATAGCCCGCCGTAGAGGGCTATACCGGCTATTAAAGGCCCTCTCCAGCGTTCAAGGCCCCGAGCCGAAGGCGAGGGCCTTTAACAAGGGAGAGGGACTTTAATAGCGGTATAGCCCATCTACGAAGGGCTATAAGGCTATTAGAACATTCTGCCGCTAAAGGACAGAATGTTCTAACAAAAAAAAACAAAGCCTTTTGAAAGCGTGAGGGAATGGGAATCCCCTCAGGCTCCCTGAAGCCTTTGTTCAGCCAGAGCTGTGAACAAAGAAACATTGGAATGTTGGAGCTTCAGGCTTATACCAACCATTATAAGCCCGGAGCACTCCATTGTTTTCAATGGAGCTCCCAACATTCCAATGTTCTAATTTCTCGTAAATTTGGAAATTTGTCAGAAGCCATGGGTGTTGTGTGGGAACACCCACAACAACACCCATGGCAGGCTCCATTCATGCAAAGTGCTGCGTGTACAGGGGCCATATTTATGAGGAAAAGCCACGCAGGGTGGATTTTTAGGTCTCGCTGAGTCAGCACGCATGCGCTGCTCGGAGAGACTTTAGAAAGTGAGTTTTGAAAGTGCTGCTGGGTGGCGACCAGCTTGCTAGAACGCGCACACGCGCGCGTGACGTGCACAGCACTTTTTCCCGTCGTGCGTGCGCACAACTCGCGTTACAACTCGCGTTCAACACTTGCGTTTTTTTTATCGCTGTCGCGCGGCGTTACTTTTACGGCCGCGCAGCCAATGCTTGTTTTGATGTGCATTGTGCTCGCTCCTGTGGCATAATCTTCCTCTTCCTTTTCTTTTTCTGCAGATCCACATCCTCCTCCCCTGCCCTTTTCTGTCACGTTGCCATGCTCATTGCTCACAGTTATCTCCAACCATTGCCCTGTGTCTCTTTTGCATTTTTACCTCTGTCCACCCTGATCCTGTCTGCAACAGAAGCTTCTCTGAGCCCCCATCTCCTGGCGCTGGTACTTTCTGCTGTGTGTCTCATAGGCCCCCATTCCCTCTGTTTTTTTGTCAGCCTTGGCGCATCCCCAATCACCTGCTGTCCCCCCATTGGCCTCTGCCTTCGCCATCGACATGCAGTACACACGGTTGATGTTTATTTATTTATTTCCTTCATGGTGATTGACCTAAGCAGCCATGTGACATGCATCTCATTAGCTTGTTGCCAAGGAAACCCCGAAACATGAGGGGGCGGTAGGACGCCGGCAGCTTTCCAGGATTCTGCGACCTCCTCACACAGGCAGAGGATGAACAGAGCGCAGTGTGGCACAGCGCTCGTTATGCCCAGATAGGTGCCCAGGGCTGCGTGCACAGTGAGGTTGGCATGTTTTATTCCATGCTCTCAAACGGGCCAGAGTGCATAAACGGACCATGTCTCAGACGCTAAAAGTGTTCGTTCGAAATAGTGAAACCCTCTCATTTTATATTATATCCAAACTAAATATGCATGCGCCATTTTTACATAACCAGAGCTTATGTGAAGCCTATTTGCATTGGGTTCATTGGCGATGAATAAGCGCAACATTAATGCAATTACAGTACAGTATATAAACCTCCTCTCACACAATAATACCACAACACCCAGCTGTCAGGTAGTCGATTGTAGCTCTAACATGCTGCATAATAATGTCCTTATACTGCTTGGCACTTTTACACGCACATAAGACAAAACTGTTATGGGTCATGTCCATCACTCAAACGTTTACCAGCCCCTATCACCAACTGAGCAGCCGTGGAGTAACTGAAAAGATCTGCAGCATGCCGCTGGCCAATCAAGGACTTTAATTTACTCCACTAAAGTAGGTCCAACAAGCCACATACTATCACTTATTCTTGATATAGCGCAATGACAGCCAGAAACTGGATGAAATTAACAGTTTATCCCAGCAGATCTCGTCACTATTTCTCCCTCCAACCTATTCCTGCTGAGGAACTTTAAACAAAATATCTCTGAATGGGCAATCAGTGTTATAACCAGCCAAGTGGACCATGATCATACCAAATATCAACAAGGGGCCTACAGAGCCGCTCAAAGTTGCTAGCTTGCTGAAAACTATAAACGGTGCGTCAACCTCTCACTTCTTCATCCATCACAGTTCTAAACCTCACATGTATCGCCCTGCCCCACCGGAACTCTGTTTACCACCACTGCATGGCCCCAGCCCCTCTGAATCTTTGCAAAAGTGTCACTGCTGTTAAATTACCAGGCAGAATAAATAAAGTGATAGATGCAACTACCGGACTTTGAGAACTCTATTTAAATTACTGCAGCATCTGTCACGTGGTTAACTTTGGTGTCCTGTCTTCAGATGCACCCGGTTCTGGCGGTGTGCTCTTTGGCACTTTTCCCTAAACTGTCAGTTAACACTTGTTATTGTTGTTGCTTTCCCTGGCGCCTTTTTTAGGTCTCGCACCAGCGATACAGGGCGAAGCCCTGTCGCAGCGAGACCTATAGTCGGCGGCTCTGCTTACAAGGAGACAAGAGATGGGCACGCGCAGCATGCCGGAATCGGATTAGGTCGCGCACGTGAGCTCCGACCGTGGACAGCATGCCAGAATCAGATTAGGACGTGCGCTTCGACTGTGAACTGTTGACGTTAGCTTTGTATCAGCCTTTAGGTTTCAGTTTCGTTATTACTCTTGTCCAGCTGGCTCTGCAAGATTTACGGCGTGTAGTTAGAATGAAGTGTCGCCTCTCTGACGCCAGTAACTGGCTTTAAGATATACCGAAAACAAGCCTAATAATGAAGAGGCTTCTTGGGTCTAGTCTAAGTTACAAACTTTGCAAACCATGTTAATTTATTTGACTGCTTCAAAACAGCTCACACCGTGAGATATACCGAGAACAGCATTCAACGGGTACAAAAATCAAGACTGTCTTTTGTTCGTGTTTTTGTAACTAGCGTTGTTGAAAAATCGAAAATAACGTGCATTTCTGTACTGTTGGTTGTGACTTAACGTTTTAACGTTCTTGCTGCGTGTTTTAACCAGAGCCTCTTTGCCGCACTGCAGCTGCCTCCATTTTTAAAGTCACTGGGCGCTTTCTGAACCAGCAGGCTGGCTCCATTGCAAAGTATCCGGGCCAGGCGCGCAATGCCCATTGGAATCAAGGGGCTTCAGTTACCTTCTTCGTGTGCGGCAGCCCAGGCTCAAGCAGCTCCTGGGCACACACACAGCCCCACCCAGGCACTTCACAGTTCTTTAACAGACTGGCTTCATTGCAAAGTATCAGGGCCAGGCGCGCAACACCCATTGCAATCAAAGGGCTTTAGTCCCCTTCTGTCGTGTGTGGCAGCCCAGGCTCAGACAGCTCCAGGGCACACACACAGCTTCACCCAAGCACTTAACAGGTGTTTAAAAGACCATGTGCATGTTAAAGATGCTTTGTTGGTGTTTCAGCCCCTCTAACAGCCCCTGCAGCACCACTCTATTTACTGCTTAAAGTTTCAGCCTTCTCCCAAAAATTTTCTTAGCCCCCTCCAAAAATGTGTCTCTAGTTGCGCTTCTGATTAAGGCTGCTTTTGTTACAAAAGCAGTTAGCAGCATCAATCTGTGTTAAGGATTCTGAGACTTGCTCAAGAGATAGCTTGTGGTAGACAGCAACTACGATGCTACATGGTCAAGGCAGCCTCAATGACCATCTTAGTAACTGGGCAGTGAATGAACTGCTAAAACAAGTAATTCTCCTCTTTTTCTCATCTAGTCTGAGGTGCTTTGTATGTCCATACGATGAAAATCTGCACTTTTGCAAGTGGTGCCTCACACGGGTTGTTGCCTTAATTGTGGCTGATTCACTATGAGGTGTTACTTTAACACCGTGGGGGAGGGTACGCTTGTATATAGCTGGCGCCGCGTTTATAAGCTTCCTCCTTTGTTACATCACCTTTTACCCTCTGCTTTGTAATGTATAAACTCTCAGTTCTTAAAAAAAAGGTCTGCCTAACTGGCGCCATATGTGGTTGGCTTTAGAGACATGGGGTCTAAATCAAGGGATACAGGATGAAAGGTTGGTCTACACGTGTGTAGCGAATGAAATAAAGCACCACTGTTGTAGTTGATAAAGATACTGCAAGGCGCCATGCATTCCTGCGTGAACAAGCAGCTCACAAATGCCTTTAAACAGCTTGCTGTAGAGTATGCTTTAAAGTGTTCTTATTTACTACTAGCGTCAAACATAACCTGCCTGTTATGTTATACCTCTCTTTATTTTGATTAATACAACAGGAGTTTCTTTATCTCATATAAGCATAGAGAGCCACAGGTAGAGCCAGTGCAGTTACAGCACGCGTTGAAGTTTGCGAGCATGACTGTTTTATTTTGCAGATTGTCTAAAGGCACATACACATTTATTTAAACTACAATGCTTTATTAGCGTGCTGTAGAAGCATATATTACTATATATGTACTTTAGAAATGTTTTTAGTTATGTTATATTTCAGTAAGTGTCATATAATATGATCAATGACGTCTTTCCACCGCCATACTTTCATTAAGCAACGCATGCATGTAGCAATGCCATTTATCAACTGGGAGTGTTCCATCTCTTTTAGCACTGCTTAACAAAGGGGCTTCAGAGACAGGGGGTCTAAATCAAGGGATAAAGGGTGAAGGGTTGGTCTACACGTGTGTAGCAGATGATATAAAGCACCTCTGTTGTCGTTGATAACAATACTGCAAGTCGCCATGCATTCCCACGTGAAGCACAAGCAGCCCACATTGAGCATCGCGTACGGAGTTAACAAGAAAGGGTGTGTAACGGCAGATATTTAAACTGCATAACAAAGGAACTTCGAGGACATGCAGTCTAAGTTGACAGATTAGGGGAAACCATTTGGTTTACATGTATGTAGCAGATGAATGATAGCAACTTTGTTAGAGTCAATAAATATACTGCATGTCGCCATGCATTCCCAGGGAGTTTGTATGCCTATAGGAGAGAAATGTGCACACTTACAGTTGGTGTCTGCCACTTGCTTTTGCCTTAATTGTGGTGTATTAGCTGGTAAATGCAAATGATTTGGGGATTTTCAGAATGCTGTGATTCGCTACTTCATCAGCAAGGAAGGGGATGCTTTTGTATACCTGCCGCCGCTTGTATAATTTCTTTGTTGTTTAACATTTCATCAGCAGCCTTATGTAGTGTTGCGCTCTAGTCTCCGATGCCCAGCGTGATGACGCGGTGCGCCGGAGCAAGAGCTGACGACACTAGCGCATGCGCAGAGACGGGGGGGGGGAAAGCGCGCGAAGCCGTGGAGACGGCAGAAGCGACCGGAGCTGGTCAGTTAGACGCTCAGCGCTCTCATGAATAGCGTTTTGTTGAAAAGAATAAAAGCAGTTACAGAACTGACCAGGCTGCATGTACTCTGTGGTGGGGAGCAAATAACAACTTTACAGTGGCGACGAGGACTGGGATCACCCCACCGACTCCACCACAGCAGCACAGAGATCGGAGCTGCAGCTGAGGACACAAGGAGACACACAGGTCAGAACTGCAGAAGGGGGCACTACACAGTAAGCGCGCCCAGGGCAATAGCGCTATTTACAAGAGAGCGTGGCAGCAGCGCACGACCTCAGCAACCCACAAACACGTGGCCCCAAGCTAAAAAAGCGCAACCCAGGGCCAGCACAACTTGCAGGAGAGCACGCAGCTGAGACCCTGGCAGAAAGAAGGGACAGTGATACGGAGGGTGGAAGAGAACGCCTCCCCAGCGAAGCACGAGGTGGAAATACCGGTGCACCTGTCAGCCCCAAAAGTCAGGGAGACGACGCAGACAGAGAAGGGAACCCCAGCACACCAGGCAGCCCAGGGAACCAAGACAGAGAACCGGGACCAGCTCCCAGAATGAGCAATCAGATGACATCGCTCACAGCACCCGTCCCCTTCCTACCCAGACCAGGTGAGCCCCTGATGAAGTGGGAGGACTGGAGGGAGTATTTCGAGAACTATGTGGAGGCCTTGGAGGATGAAAATGGTGAGCCATTTCCCAGTGCCAGAAAGAAACAGTTATTACTGCATACCTGGGTCCGGAAGGTGTACGAGTATTTGCGAACATTGTGCCAGCAGTGAGACAAGCTGCAGACGACGACGTTTTCAAACACGCCCTAGAAGACTTAGATAATCACTATCGCCCAGCGGTGTGCGTATCCATAGACCGGTACAACTTCCAACAAAGGAAACCAGAAGAAGGAGAATCTATCGATGATTATGTGGCAGCATTGAGGCGACTAGCCATCACGTGTAAATATGGACAGCTGCAGGACGAATACATCAAGGACCAAATAGTCATGCACACCACGAACAAGTCAGTCCAGGACAAGTTGTGGGCGCAGGGAGAAGCGTCGCTCAAACATGTGATTGCAATGGTAAAGAAAGCTGAACTTTCAAAACGCTGTGCAGAAGCAGCCAAAAAGGAGAACCCTCAAAGACATGCTGATAGGAGGAGTAAAAAGTACACATAGCAATTGATTCGGGGTCGCCATACTCCATTGTACAAGGATCCGTATGGGAGGAGGACTTTGTGCCCACCTTGGGTCTGCAGTTAAATCCCCTAGATATACGACCGATTTCGTATACCAGCAACGCAATTCCCATGGTAGGGTTCCGCGCCCTGAAATTCGAATTCAGAGGAAGATCAGCGATATGCAAGCTTTATGTGGCGGAGCGAGGGCCCTCAGTGCTAGGCTGGAGAGACCAGGGTGACCTGGGGATAAAACTCGACCCAGGAGGCAAAGAACAAATTCTCCTGACTGAAGACAGCCGCTGGCCAAAGCTAGAGAAGCTGAAGCAGTCCTTCCCTCAAGGTGTTTGGAGGCACGGTCAGAAAATTGGACAAATGTATGCACAAAATAATCCTCCGGGAAGATGCTCGTCCGGTATCCCACAAGGTCAGAAACATCCCCATTGCCAGTAAGGATGCTGTCCAGCAGGAACGCCAAAGATTAGAGGAGCAAGGGATAATAGAACCAATCGACATCTCGGAGTGGTTGGCCCCCTTGGTCGTAGCCAGGAAGCCCAACGGCAAGGTATGCCTATGTGTGGACCTCCACGAACTCAACAAATGCCTGATAGTGGAAAAGTTTCCCTTACCGAGAATTGAGGCGATGTTAGCAAGAACGAGGGGAGTGACCTTGTTTTCCACCATTGACCTCACCTCAGCGTACCATCAGATTGACTTACACCCAGCGAGCAGAAAACTTACCTCTTTCATCACACCCTTCGGGTGTTATCAGTTCCGCCGCATGCCGTTTGGGCTGGCATCTGCAGCCTCAGTATTCCAGAAGTTAATGCACTGCCTATTCAAGGACTTGAACGGCGTCCAATACTTTCAGGACGACATCTTGATAATGGGAACAAATCAAGAAGACCATGGTCAGAAACTGACTAAAGTGCTGACTGTGCTGCAGGAGAAAGGCCTTACCGCCGAGTGGAGTAAGTGTAAGCTGGGCATGTCGGCTGTCACTTATCTCGGACATGAGATTGGGAGTCAGGGAATCACTCCCAAAAGACAAAACGTGAAAGCCATTTGCGATGCCAAAGCTCCAGCCAACAAAGAAGAAGTGCGGTCATTCCTCGGAATGGCGGAGTATTGTAGCAAATTTGTAAGACACTTCGCCACAAAGACTCATAAACTGAGACAACTGATCATGGACAAGTCGACGTTCCGGTGGGATGAAGAGGCACAGAGTGAATTTGAGGGTCTGAAGAACGACATAAGCATGGCAATACCCCTGCATGGATACGATCTGGCGGGCAACTCTATCTTAACAACCGACGCCAGTGAAAAGGGCTTGGGAGCAGTGCTGGCACAGGAAAGAAGTGATGGCACGGTGGAGATACTCAGTTTCGCATCCCGAGCGTTGTCCCCCACTGAACAGAAGTTTAGTGTCATTGAAAAAGAGATGCTGGCGGTCACATGGGCCATGGGAAAATTCAGACAGTTCCTATGGGGCACCCGTTTCAAACTACTGACGGATCATAAACCACTAGTCAAGGTGCTAACCTCCAGCGGCCACGATACAGCTACGCCACGCATTGCAAAAATGACACTCGAGTTGCTAGACTACACCTACGATGTGGAATACTTGCCAGGGACACGGAATAAAGTGGCTGACTATTTGAGTAGGGCCGCAGCCATGGAAGAAGCGCCTGCGGTCCCGCCGGGCACAGATGAAATGGTGGCAGAAATGGCTGACTCGGAGAGGACAATCAGCAGACAAGAGTGGGCCCAGGCTTATGAAAGTGACCGTGAAGTGAATGAAGTCAAACAATATCTGATCTCTGGATGGCCAGAAAAAAGGCATCTCAAAGATGGTTTGAGGAAATTCTACGAAGTGCGGGAGGAGCCATCGATGAGTGATTCAGGCATCTTCATGTACCGAGGAGACAAGGTAGTTCCTCCAGTGACATTAATCCCTCTACTGTTGAAACAACTTCATGAAGGGCACCTCGGCATTGTGAAAACGAAGATGAGGGTGAAACAAACATACTGGTGGCCGGGAATGGACAATCCGATAGAAAAACAAGTGAGAGAATGTGTCCAGTGCCAAGGAGCGGATAAAATCTTGAGACCCTTGAGGCCTGCGTTAGGTGTATTTGAACAACCCCACAACCCATGGGAAGACATCGCAGTGGACATTTTACGGCCAGTGCTCGACTACAGAGGTACAGCCAAATACCTGTGCGTGGTAGTAGACAAATACTCCAAATGGCCGGAAATAGACGTGCAAGAAATCATGGACTCGGACACGGTATTGAGATTTCTCACTTCAGTGTTCCTGCGTGAAGGAATACTGAGGATGATATTAAGCGACAATGGACCGCAATTTACCTCGGAGAAATGGACCAAGTACATGGAGAGAAACGGGATAAAGTCCAAACACACATCAGTGTACCATCCCGCATGCCATGGACAGGTGGAACGGTTTAACCGTGTGCTGATGGGATCCATACAGGCCGCCATAATGCAAGGAAAGGATTGGGAAACGGAAGTTCAGAGCATGCTGTGGGCCTACAGAATTACTCCGACAGCGCTAAGCTACAGTCCCTTCCAAATTCTGAGAGGCCGACTCCCCTTTACGAGAGACAATGTCGTGTGGAGAGAAAAGACAGTGACGAGCAAGTGGTCGCCTGCGGTGGTACAGCACAACCTTGAAAGGGCCCAAAAGGTGTACACCGCACATTACAACAGGAGACACAATACTAAAGACACTGATCTGGAAAGAGGGGAGTGGGTCAGAGTCAAACTTGCTACACTCCAAAGAAAAGGCGAAAGCAAGTACAGCAAACCCCTGCAGGTTAAAGAAGTGTATGGAAGAGCGGCCTTGCTCAGTGACGGAAGAGTGTGGTCTCAAGACCGCATGGCGAAAGTCAACAAGATCGTGCAATGGCCGGTAGGCACGGAGGAAGAAACCGAGGATCAGAGGCAAGCCAGCAGAGAAGAAGAGACGATGGTAGGAAATGAGAGACAGAGTGATGGACATGTTCAAGTGGATAATGAGGAGAATGAGGAAGTACAAACAGAGGAAGGAGCAGCAGTAAGCACGGCCCTGGCTGCGGAGAAGGAAGCAGGCATACAGAAGGGAGCCAGGAGTCTTGCCAGTGAAGGTACCAGGAAAGAGCTCACCCCGGTAAGATGAACCCGTGCTGGGAGAGCATTCATCCCGCCCTCTCGATTTAAAGACTATGAAATGAGTGACTAGTGAAAGAGGGACTACAGTTGTGTTGACATTGTTGGAAAAGGAGGAGATATGTAGTGTTGCGCTCTAGTCTCCGACGCCCAGCGTGATGACGCGGTGCGCCGGAGCAAGAGCTGACGACACTAGCGCATGCACAGAGACTGGGGGGAAAGCGCGCAAAGCCGTGGAGACGGCAGAAGCGACGGAGCTGGTCAGAGTTAGACGCTCGGCGCTCTCATGAATAGCGTTTTGTTGAAAAGAATAAAAGCAGTTACACAACTGACCAGGCTGCATGTACTCTGTGGTGGGGAGCAAATAACAACTTTACACCTTCTAGTGCAGCAATTGAGTGTTGTACGTAAACTGCTCTACGCAACTAAAAACAATGTGATTAATACTTTCAAAGCAAGTAACAAATAGCTAAAATTCGTCTGTTGCACCAAAACTCAGAGGCTTACTGAGTATTGTATTTAACATACTTTTACACACTATACAAAGTTCCGTGTGTTTCACAGCATTTACGTCGATTTGTAAAAACGAAACTGTTTCCAGCCCAACGTTAAACTTTGCCCTCTTCATTGGCATTGACAATTAACAGACACGCTTTTCTAACACTTAGACATTTTCACACGGTGCCCATGCATTTCCTTTACCATGTGTTCTTTGCATTTTATTGCCCTTAAAGATAGCTATCTGATCGCAAAACTCTACTTAAGCAGAATGCTTTAACCATTGCTAAACACATCGCAGCTGTGCTACACATCGCAGAAGTTTCGCATTTGATCTTCTTGTGCCGCTGCAGTTTTCTTAAAAAATCTTTAGATATTACTTTAAAAAGCTTTTTATAACGTCAAAAACATGTTAACGCGTGTTTACTAATTTGTGCGTTTAGATTTAAACAACACATCAAGAAATGGGACACTATACAGTACTTACTACACATGCATTACAACAAAAAGTCGGCAAACTTTAATTATAAACGCACACAAATTATACCGTTTGAATTACATAGTATGCTACAGCAATAACACATCCGCATTCTTTTAATTGTTCAAGTATATTCTGAATTTACATGCTCTTACGCAAATGTTATTTAACTTCTAAACCTGTTATATTAAAGCATATTACTCATTTGTAATGTTTTTTACAGGATTGAATCATTTCGAATAATTGCAGTCAGCGTCTACTGAAGACATCAAGCATTATATCTGAAAGAAACAGGTTAGTATTCGATTCCTTACCTTAGAATATCCCCAGGCGTCAGACCGGATCCGGAAACCTTTGCGTAGCAGTACCCTTGTGCGTCGTTAGGCGTAGTCTGCAGCTCCGCGTCCGTCGTTGGCGCTGGAATGATGTCGCCGGAGTACTTAGACGCCGCCCTCGCGCGCTGACGTCAGTTCTTCTTCTTTTTCCCACGCCAGCAAGCGCTGATACGGAAAAAGTGGTACCCTTAGTCAATTTTTGACTAAACTTTTTTGATCCTTTTTTGAAGTCTATCGACTCCGATGGTGCCGGTAGAGATTCCCAGGTTCATACCCTGCGCCGACTGTGACTGACTGATGTCGGTTACTGACCCCCATTGCCGGTGTCTTCACTGTCTGGGCCTCGACCACGATGACAAGGCCTGCTCCGACTGCCGGGCCCTGACATCCAAAGCTAGACGGGAGCGGTCCCGCAAGTGACTCGAGCACCGGCAGTCGGCCCGTGCCGCTCGAGGTCCCGGTCCGCAAGGAGGTCGAGGGACCGGTCGCGGGGTCGGAGCCACCATAGCTCTGGGAGTAATCATCGGTCTTCGGGCTCGAAGTCCTCAGGTAAGGGACACGAGTCGAAGAGACGTCATCGCTCTTCCGACTCCCCACCGACACTCGTTTGATGCGGCCGGGGGTTCGGGCGACACCGCCCTCGCGGCTCCGCCGGAGCCGCAGGCGTCACGGCCTGCTTCATACCCGTCGGTCCCTGGGCAGAATGCGATGCCGGAGGAGATCGAGGCCTTCCTCACGGCCATGAGGTCGCTCACTCCTCCGTCAGGCTCCGCGGCCCCGACTGGGGGCCCCAGCGGATCGGGTGCTTCGGCCCGACGTCGTCGGGTTCATCGGTCCCGATGCAGCCGGCGACTTTGGTCCCGGCGCCGCAGACCCCCGCAGGATCCGGATCCGGGTCGTCGCGGTTGACCTTACGACCTCGCCGACGCCGGCCCCCAGGGTGTTTCCGCCGGCGCCGCCTCCAGGAGACCCCGTCCCGATCCCTCCCTCGATTCGGGTCCGGCGCCGCTCTCGACGCCGCTGGGATATTTCTACTTCTATGACCTGGCCCCATCCTTTAGCCCTGAGTTTCAGGAGATGGGTGGCGAGGGGTCTGAGGACCCTCTGGTAGAGGAGTGCCAGTCTTATCAGGACTGGACAGGTGACCTAGGGGAGGCCAGTGGCCTGGACACCTCGCCTGACACTGGTTTTGTCTCCCCTCCTACCATGGCTACGGAGGAGGGGGCTGCCTATAGTGTGGTGCTGACGCGGGCGGCCAAGGCCTTGGGCCTGGAGCTCCCGGTCGCGGCCGTGAGGACTAACCTCCTCACTGAGGTCCTTAAAACGCAGGCAAGCTCGGCCGAGCCTCTGCTGCCGTTTAATGAGGCTTGTCTGACGTTCTTCTGGGCACTTCGTCCTAGCCCGCTACAGGTCAGCCTGTAGATAGGAACGTAGCCAGACGCCACCGCCCGGCTTCAGGCGACCCTTGCTTCCTGTCCACCCACCCCACCCCCGAGATCCTGGTCATCCAGGGCTCTAACTCCCAAACTGCATTCCCGACGGCTCCCCAGATCGGTAATCCAAGAGGTATGAGCAATACGGGAAAAAAGGATTCTCCTCCCTGAGTTTAGGGTTGCGGTCAGTCAACACCACGTGCCTCTTGGGCCGTTACACCCACTCTCTGTGGGACACGGTCGCGGACGTGCTGCCACAATGTCCGGAGGGGGTCCGGACTAAACTCGCCCTTGCGGAGGATCGAGATGCGGCACGGTATTCCATCCGGTGTGGGCTGGATACCACAGACTCACTGGGCAGAGCGATGGTAACGACGGTGGCGATTCGTCGCCACGCCTGGTTGAGGTCCGCCTACTTTTCGGCTGATGTCCAAAACACCCTTATGGACATGCCGTTTGATGGCCGTCGCCTCTTTGGCGACAAGGCAGACCATGCGCTTGAGCGCTTTAAGGACTCCAGGGCTACGGCCAAGTCCTTGGGCCTCTCGACCCCGCACCAGCAAACTGCTGCCTTTCGCTCCTTTCGTGGCCAAGGAAGGGGCGCCCCCACATGTCCTGCCAGCCACGGGCCGTAGACTACCATCCAGCCCGGTGGCGGACGTGGAAACCGCTGTGGTGGCGGTCGGGGACAACGGCGAGGCCAGTCCACACCTGCCCCTGCAGCATCCGCCTCAAAACCCTCCTAGTCCGTGCTTTCAGGCCAATGTGACGCAAGTGGGGGGGGCAGAGTTTGCCATCACCACCTCCACTGGAACACTGTCACATCGGACATGTGGGTGCTGCAAATCGTCCGAAGGGGCTACTCACTCCCCATCGAGGCGACCCCTCCAGCCATGCCACCGCAGTACCACCGCGTGTCAGGGGATCACTTGCAACTTCTACAAGAGGAAGTTACGGCCCTCTTTGCCAAGGGGGCCATCAAGCGCGTTCCTCGGCCAGAAGTAGGGTGTGGTTGTTACTCCCACTACTTTCTGGTACCAAAGAAGGGCAGAGGGGGCCTACGCCCTATCTTGGACCTGCGGAACGTCAACGGCTTCCTCCGGAAGGAGAAGTTAAAGATGCTGATACTGGCTCAGGTCTCAGCTGCCCTGGACCCAGGAGACTGGATGGTAGCGTTGGACTTGCAGGACACTTATTTTCATATCCCAGTCCTCCCGGCCCACTGGCTTTACCTGCGGTTCACGGTAGGCCACGAGCACTTTCAGTTTACCGTGCTCCCCTTCGGCCTTACCAGCGCCCCACGGGTGTTCACGAAAGTGATTGCTGTGGTCGCAGCTCATCTGCGCAGGTTAGGGGTTTCAGTCTTTCCCCTACCTCGACGGCTGGTTGTTGAAGGCGGGCTCGCCCCAGACAGTCGTCAGCCACCTCCAGACTATGGCCGACCTCCTGCAGCTGCTGGGGTTCTCCATCAATGTGCCGAAGTCACACACGTGTCCCTCTCAGAAGCTCCTCTTTATCGGAGCGGTTCTAGACTCTGCGCAGTTTCGGGTTTATCCTCCCGAACAGCGGGTTCGGGATATTCAGGCTCTGATTCCGATCTTTCAGCCATTATCCCAGGTTTCGGTCAGGTTGACGCTGCGGCTTCTGGGGCTGATGGCCTCCTGCATCCTTCTGGTGCATCACGCCAGGTGGCGCATGCGGGCTCTGCAGTGGGACCTGAAGTTTCAGTGGGCCCAGCATCAGGGCAACTTTTCTGACCATGTCTTGCTCTCGGAGGGCACTGCAAGACAGTTGCAGTGGTGGCTCACTGACCGCGATTGGGTCAGCGGCAGATCCCTCTCCCTACCCCAACCGGAGCACGTAGTTGTGACAGATGCTTCCCTCCTAGGTTGGGGAGGCCACATGGGAGAGGCGGAGATCAGAGGCCTCTGGTCTCCGGCATAGTCCCGGCTCCACATCAACCTTCTGGAGCTGCGGGCGATTTGTCTTGCACTGAAGTCATTCCTCCCCTCTGTCCGGGGAGTGCAGTGCAGGTGTTCAGACAACACCACCGCCATGTGGTACTGCAACAAACAGGGCGAGGTGGGGTCGTGGACCCTATGCCAGGAGGCTCTGCGCCTCTGGCAGTGGCTGGAACATCAGGGCGTGACCCTGGTGGTTCAACACCTGGCAGGTTCTCTGAACGCCAGGGCGGACGAACTCAGCCGTCGGTGCATGATGGATCACGAATGGCGTCTGAGCTCGGACATGGCGCAAGGCCTCTTTCATCGATGGGGAGAGCCTTGGCTAGATCTATTCGCCACCAAAGAGAACGCGCAATGTCATCAGTACTGTGCATTGGAATTTTCAAGTCTGCACTTGCTCGGAGAAGCTTTTCGTCGCGAGTGGAGTTGCGGTCTGTTGTATGCCTTTCTGCCTATACCACTTCTGCCCAGAGTGCTGAAGAAGATCAAGCGCGACCGGGCCCAAGTTATCCTTGTGGCTCCGGACTAGGCACGAAGATACTGGTATCCCGAGCTACTCAGCATGTCAGTCGATCCCCCGATTCGTCTGCCTCTTCAGGAGGACCTTCTGTCGCAGCAGCAGGGGACGGTCCTCCACCCGAACCTGTCCAGTCTCCACCTCCATGCTTGGCGATTGATCGGCGACAGTTGAGGCCGTTTGACTTGCCTCCTGAAGTTTATATTGTGATTCTGGCAGCCAGGCGTCCCTCCACAAAGTCTGTATACGCCTGCAGGTGGAACAAATTTGTGGCATGGTGCACAGCAAAGGCTGTGGATCCCCTTTCTGCCTCTCTTTCTGAGGTTCTCCTCTTCCTTCTTTCTCTTGCCCAGCAGGGCTCTGTTCTGGGCACTATCAAGGGCTACCTTTCTGCCCTTTCCGCCTTCTTAAGGCTACCTGATCAGCCTTCTTTGTTCAAGTCCCCGGTTGTTAATAGGTTCTTGAAGGGTATCACTCATATGTTCCCCCCTGTTCCTTTCGTGATGCCTCAGTGGAACTTGAACCATGTACTAACTTTTCTGATGTGCGCTCCCTTCGAGCCACTTCATAACTGTCCTCTTTGTCTTCTTACACTTAAGACTGCTTTCCTGGTTGCCATCACCTCTGCCAGGAGAGGGAGTGAGCTCCAGGCTCTTTCATCCAAGCCTCTCTTCCTTTCTGTCCATCCGGACAAGGTTGTGTTGCGGACAAGACCCTCTTTCCCACCCAAGGTAGTCACAACCTTCCACATCGGGCAGTCCCATCACCTTGCCCACCTTCTTTCTGCCTCCCCATCCCTCTAAAGAGGAAGAGCGGCTCCACCGTCTGGACCCAAAACGCGCGCTCTCTTTCTATTTGCATTGCACACACCAGTTCAACTCTTTGTTGGTTACGTGGGCGCTAAGAAGGGACGGGCGGTGCACAAACGTACCATCTCTCGGTGGGTCGTCTTGTGTATCAAGGCATGCTACTCTTTAGCTAAGAAGGAGCCTCCTGTTGGGCTGAGGGCCCATTCCACTCGGGCCACAGCGGCTACTACTGCCCTGGGCCGGGGAGTCCCCTTGCAGGACATCTGTCGAGCAGCTACGTGGGCCTCGCTGCACACGTTCGCAAGACACTACTGCCTGGACAGCCAAGTCCGTAGGGATGGCTTCTTTGGCCGTTCCGTCCTCCAGGACTTTCTGGGGTGATGATTGGTTCGCAGACCCACCACCGGGGTTGGTATTGCTGGGGTATCTATTCTAAGGTGAGGAATCTAATACTAACCTGTTTCTTTCAGATGCACAAGTTACTTACCTTCGGTAACGATATATCTGTAAGAAACAGTAGTTGGTATTAGATTCCTTACCGCCCCACCCATCCTATCCGTTCTGCGAACCGATATCTAGGGTTAAGGTCATCCCCTTTCAGGGCCCTAGTTTCATGGCACCAGTGTTGGTTTTTATCATGGCTCTGCGTTTCTGGCGCGGAAAAGCTGTGTATAAGAACTGACGTCAGCGCGCGAGGGCGGCGTCTAAGTACTCCGGCGACGTCATTCCGGCGGTGACGAACGCGGAGCCGCAGACGACGCCTACCGACGCGCAAGGGTACTGCTACGCAGAAGTTTCCGGATCCAGTCTGACGCCTCAGGATATTCTAAGGTAAGGAATTTAATACAAACGACTGTTTTTTACAGATATATCGTTACCGAAGGTAAGTAACTTGTGCTACGGTTTTAAAATCAGCTTTGCCAACAAAAACGTAAGTGCCTACCAACCTTTTCATTTTGTTACTTTTAAACTAGCATTATTCGATTATTCTAAAGTAGCTGTGAACACAATGACAAATACTAGCATGTTCCGCTTGCAAGCCTGCATACCGTAAACGTGTGCACATATCTTTCAGTGTACGATGCATTTTACATGCAGAGAATGTTCTTTATAAACTACTGTTACGTGAATGTAGGCGGTAAAAATAACAAGTAGTAACACGTCTTGTTACACACGTGCACACCTGCAGACTGTACACATCTTTAAAGATGTTTGTCGCATGCATTTTTACATAAATGCAAGCCCGCAAATACCACGTAGTGCAACGTCCGGCCTGCAAACTGCGCTTTAGAAAATATACATACGATTTAGGCCTAATGTAAATACTGCTGTGTAAATGTTCCTCCGATATAAAAGCACACGCACAAATAGCTTAAATATTGCTTCGTAATTACGCACTTGACTAAGCAAGTCTGTTAAAATTGCCCGCGTAGATTTGCCAATTTTATATACATTAGGACTGTAGCATTTTCGTAAAAGATGCAAAATATGAAAATATTTAATAATACCAATACAAACAAGTTTTTATGGTTGTTTATAGTTGCTGCATAATATATTTACTAAAAAACTTCTATAGTACAGTACTATTAGGTAAATATGCGCGCATAAAACGAAGTACTGACATATCTTGCATGAACACCTATGCAGCACGTTTCTCAAAGCATTCTTACAGTCTACATAACCGTTCACAATACTACTCCGTACTTCTTTTATATTTGCATGTTGATTACATATTTACAATTTTATAACATTGCTCTATAATGCCTTGCTACTACAAATCTGATTTCATTAGTTGCAAAATACGATGGCGAGATTATACATAGTACTAACGCTTACCGTCACCGTACCATGCACACAATAACAAGTACTAGCATGTTCTGCTTGTAAGCCTGCATACCGTAAACGTGTGCACATATTTTTTAGTGTACGATGCATTGTACATGTAGAGAACGTTCAGTAAACTACCATTACATTAATGTAGGCGGTAAAAATAACAAGTGGTAACAGGTCTCGCTAACACACCTGCACGCCTACAGATTGTACACGTCTTTATACATGTTTGTCGCCTGCATTGTTACCTAAATGCAAGCACGCAAATACCATGTACTACAACGTACCACCTGCAACCTGCGCTTTAGAAAATAAACATACGATTTAGGCCAACTGTAAATACTACTGCGTAAATGTCCCTCCGATGGAAAAGCACACGTACAAATACCTTAAATATCGCTTCATAATAACACACTCTACTAAGCAAGTCTGTTAAATTTGCAGCTGTAACACGCAGTATATTTGCCAATTTCATATACATTAGTACTGTAGCATTCTCGTAAAAAAGGCAATATATGCAAATATTTCATAATAAGTATACAAATTAGTCTTTATGGTTGCTGCATAATATATTTACTAGAAAACGTCTATAGTACAGTACTATTAGGTAAATATGCGCGCATAAAACTAAGTACTAACATATATTGCGTGCACACGTACGCAGCGCGTTCCTCAAAGCTTTCTTACAGTCTACATACTCGTTTATAATACTACTCCGTACTTATTTTATATTTGCACATGTCGACTACATATTTACATTTTTATAACATTTCTCTATAATGCCTTGCTACTACAAATCTGATGTTAGATCAGATTACCCGCAATTACATTTGCGACGCGCACTAAAAAGGCTATACATTATACGGCTAACTCTTTGATATGCCTTGCTACTACAACTTTAATTTCGTATCTAAACAACATAAAAGCGCACTATTTAAATGTACTAGTAATGCTTATCGTTACAGTAATAACACAACACAGCTAGCTTGCAAAGATACTAACACACTACAAATAAGCATAGCCTGTTACATGCCTCATACTACATACAGGTACATTCTTCACTACGTAGCATTCTCAAAAAATTACATTGTTGCCCATGACAATCACCGGCACAAACCTGTCTTCGTACTCGCTAGTCTTGTACATTCACTCAAAATTACAGCCAACTGATATCTTCTAAATATTCACGCGCACCATAACAAGTACTTACATGCCCTGCCTGCGTGCCTGCACGCCTTCACACCGCCAACGTATACAAACTAGTTTTGCTGTTTAATATATTGTACATGCAAATAACAGACACAAATAACTACCGTTCTAAAGTTGCGTATGCCCAATATAAAGTACTACCACATCACATATGCAAAAAGCGTTTTTTAAAACTTAGTCGCCATTCATGCTAACTGTGACGATACTGTAAAAGCTTACTTTTTAACATGCCTTGCTAACTTAAATGCCATTTTGTATTTGTCAACATAAATGCGCAATATTCGAAACCAATAGTAATAGTCACCGTCACTAGCCAGCAAACCTTAGCTCGCAAAGATTTTCTAGGATACTTACAAACTGTTTACAACAAACAATACATTGTATGTATTACATTTGCGTAACAGTAAACCGTCTTAAAAAAATTACATAACAGAAAATATTTAAAAATACTAACCTGTATTGATGCTCGCTAGGTGGTACATTAGGAAAAAGTCTGCACTTAGCAAATGCTATTAACTAAGGAAGCGCATGCGCACAATCACAAGTACTAGCACGTCTCGCATGCACATACGCACGCCTTCTCGTATATTCTGAAAACGTCCTCAGCAAACTGCTATTAAATAAAGAAGAGCGCGCACAATGACAAGTACTAGCACGTCTCGCATGCACGCTGACACAAATGCACCCCGCCAATGTAACGCCATTAATGTAGACAAATGTTTTTTACTGTTTCATGTATTGTGCATGCAGAAAAGCCTACAGCAAACTACTGTTAGCTGCATGTACCCGTTTCATGTATTGTACATGCAGAAAAGCCTACAGCAAACTACCGTTAGCTGCATGTACCCACGCACAATAAATAATCTTGTCATATCTCGCACACAAACTGCACCTTTCAAACGTTACCTTACTGCTGCCAACATTTCAAATGTCCATGTGTGACGTTTACATTTTTTGCGTGCATTTATAAGTGCCATTTCCATAACTATAAGTGCCACTTTATTATTGCAAAAATAAAGTCTGTCCAGCTACTGCTGCTAGAACTGGTTGAATGCCAGATTTTATTTTAACATACTACTGCTCCGATTTACCAGTTAACGCCAGATCAGTCACTAAGTCGTCCAGCTACATAAGTCATAGCTTCTCGTGTCTATAAAAATGATGGCAAAGTATATTGTCTCATGAACTTCTTTAAGTATTATCAGGAGAAGCGCGCAACACCCGTTAGAATCAAAGAGCTTCAGCCCCCCCCTTTGTGTTATTTGCTAGTAGTGCCACATATTACACATTTATTGCTTCATTACTAAGAACGATTCAGAAAAGGGGGTGGTGATGAACAGAGTGTCTGAATTAAGCAGACCACTCTTACCCAGTCCAAAGATCAGGGCTTGATCCATCACCGTTATTTAGCTCACTGCACCATCCCAGCTCAGAACCTGGCTATATGCAAATCAGTCTGTCCCTGGCCCAGTGCATCATGGGAACAGGGCAGACTAAACTACCAAGCCAATTCTTCACCAGAAAGGAGACAAGCTTCCAGGGACCGGTTTCTGGCATTTCAGCCGTCGTCGGCCCGGCTTTTTCTGAATCATTTTGTCCACCATAAGCGTGGAAGGGTATACTCAGATGTGAGTCCCTTGCTCATTGCACCATCAGGATTCAAGCAAGCCGGGCCGACGACGGCTGAAATGCCAGAAACCGGTCCCCGGTAGCTTGTTTCCTTCCCAGTATAAGAATTGGCTTGGTAGTTTGGTTTGCCCTGTTCCCATCATGCACTGGGACAGGAACAGACTAATTTGCATGTAGCCAGGTTCTGAGCTGGTGCAGTGAGCTAAAAAACGGTGATGGATCAAGCCCTGATCTTTGGACTGGGTAAGAGTGGTTTGCTTAATTCAGACACTCTATTCATCACCACCCCCTTTTCTGAATCATTTTGTCCACCATAAGCGTGGAAGGGTATACTCCGATGTGAGTCCCTTGCTCATTGCACCATCAGGATTCAAGCAAGCCCGGCCGACGACGGCTGAAATGCCAGAAACCGGTCCCCGGTAGCTTGTTTCCTTCCCAGTATAAGAATTGGCTTGGTAGTTTGGTTTGCCCTGTTCCCATCATGCACTGGGACAGGAACAGACTAATTTGCATGTAGCCAGGTTCTGAGCTGGGATGGTGCAGTGAGCTAAAAAACAGTGATGGATCAAGCCCTGATCTTTGGACTGGGTAAGAGTGGTTTGCTTAATTCAGACACTCTGTTCATCACCACCCCCTTTTCTGAATCATTACTAAGAACAGCATGTTATTTTCTTTAGTACAACTATAACTTACATCATGCAAACATAACATGCCTTTTATTAATGCACACAATATGATTCTAACCCATTCACAACTCAAACTACATTACCATTGCTATAAGCTAGCATCTCATATCCATTGTTAGTTTATTCACCGCTCCTACATGTTCATTAGCCAAAACAAATGCCACTGCTAGCTTTTTCATCACTAATACACATTTACTTCTGATACACCATTACTTCTCCTTTCCTGTTACCTCACTTAGCACATCACTATTCTTGTCCTACAACTACTCCTACTCTGCCACTACTGTTACTCCATCACTACTCCTAGTCATAACAGCTACTAAGTATGTAACACTCTTACATGTTTATACCTTCAGCTGTTTGCTGCTTCTCTACAATAACCGCTACTGCATATTCACAACTCATGCCATTCAACATTCTTGAACAGACACTAAGAATACCTTACCACTTTTTTTACGTCCCAATTCTCCTGCCCTTTTACAACTCAATTTAAATACGCTCTCATATGTTGTTAACTGTTATCTACTTAATACTGCTTTACAATGACCTCTCTTACCCTGTTACTAATGTCCTACCATCATTTCTTAGATCACAATAGCACTTTTCGCATGTTACCACTCCTATCCTGTCACAGCTCCTATCCCAAAGCTACTCATACAAATAAACACTACAACAATGTCCAATACTAGTCTAATTTTAGAGTTGCAGCTTACTTACCACTAATGCGCAAACTTAATCCTCACTACTACCTTAACACTTCTCTTCACCCATCAGCTGTCCCAGTGCGTCAATAATATTGCCCTATCAACATCATACTTACACTAACATAACACAATAAACAATATTGCCCACTCACACATACTACACACATATTGCTACTCACCAATTACTCTACCCACAAAATACTCCTCTGGTGTCATAACTTCAGCTGTTACATCATCACTCTTACTCTATTCATTGCCACTAATTATTCACTATTACTACCTCTTCATTGCCCCTATCTGTACTACTCATATTTATTTACACTGTTTTGATGTGCTTGCTACTACAGTCTGTTCACTGCTCCTCAATACTTACCACTCATACATATACTCAATACTCATGCTCTATCAGTTCTGTATTCCCTTACTGATTAGCCTCATTACTTTTACTACTCCATTACTAATTCTTTGCTATTGCTTTGATTATTTCATCATCTAGTCTCTCCCATTAACTCCTATGCACCATCACTTTTACAACTATACAATCACCATTCCTACAACAATTGCAAATATTGCACATTGCTTTCTCTTAGCCCAACGCCTGCCTTTTGTAGTTGCTTCTCTAAATAAACACTGCTTCTCTCCAATAACTATGCTTGCATTTTAAACACTCTTTCCTTATCACCAATCTTGCAACATCACTTACTAGCTATTAACTGCTCCTGCTACTTACTTCTACAAACTGCTGAGAACTCCTTCACAATAACTGCTAAACACTGTTTCCTGCTCATATACAGTCCTAAAGATTGCCTAGTACCTACTTGTTCTTCCATCACTACTCCTGTACAACTACTTATCTTGTTGCATCATTTATCTTACACTGCTCAGTTACCATACATAACCACTACATCTAACTATTAACTGCCCCAATACATTCACTGCTTCTATATAACTACTGCTCTTATTTCATTACAGCTCTAGTATTTCCACCACTTATAACTAGTTAACCAACAATAATAATTCTTGCCCCGTTAACATCACCACTGTACATTTATAACTAATATAGCCCCATCATTTCAACAAAATTCTTATCTCTACTTCGCTGTTAGCTATTCCCTCTCCTCAATCAGCTTCCTCTGTTAATTCTCCTGCACCATCACTTTTACTACTCCAATACATTACATTTAGAGTACAACAGCTACCATATGTCACATAGCATTCAGAACAACATACATTTACAAACACATAATACATACATATTACACGATACACTCACCATACAATCATGTGTGCAGGTTACAACAGCAAACAAAGTACAAGTAAAAGTATAATATTGCAATATATAGCAGACACTAAATCACAAGAACAAACGTTACGTACGCAATGATGAGACATATGCAAGTATCGAAACGAAACAAAATGTGTAAAAAAAATAACATTAGCTTACGTAAACAAACATGAACATATTCAGAAATAAACAATATGTGAACACATACATGCCATAACAGTACCAAATTATTAAAAAAACACTTACCTGTCAGACGAGGATGAAACACAACAAACGCGACACTCCTTCCACGAGCAACGCGCTCAACAATCTAAAATTTTGTCGCGCATCAATTGGTACGCTACTTAATACAACGTAGCAATCTCATTGGCTGCGGCACACGTCAATCAAAAAATATACGCAAAACGGAAATAAACTAGACTGCAACACTCAAAAACGTAACTATCTTTACGGGACATTACTATATCCGCCATTTTCTTTACCATTAAAACGATCTAATTTCAAT
The DNA here is from genome assembly GCF_964263255.1 of Lissotriton vulgaris. NCBI lineage: Eukaryota > Metazoa > Chordata > Amphibia > Caudata > Salamandridae > Lissotriton > Lissotriton vulgaris. Next base: position 1,078,576,547 of record NC_141694.1, on the reverse strand, counting down.
AAAGACAATGGTTCTGTCGGGTATGTACCTGATTGCTTCAAATCATGCGCTAATCTTTCAACATGTGAATGGCCATAGTTATGTTGATTAACATGACCTCCAGAATAGATCTTTAAATGCAAATCCAAACAAACGAAAGAAAAGAAAAGGGTCATAAAAGGTTTTAATCACTGAATTGTTTTTCATTCATGATTTGTTTTTTCATATCAAGACCCTGTAACAATGCATAGAAAATAACTCAATCGTCAAGTGATACTTTATGGTAAAAAGGCGCATCAATTATAGTGAGTGAGATGTGACATATTATGCACAAGTGAAATGAGTGGTCTATATACAAGTGAGTGAGGGAGGGAGGGGGAAGAACAAGGGAAAGGATTTCTCCCGGACAGTTTTTCGATATTCAGTAGTTATTTAGTCCAGTATGCCACATCAGTTGGCTTTAGTATCCTGGATTTTGTTGACTGGTCCTATGATATTGTATCGTCGACGTTTCGACCCTATCGATGCCTTAGTTATGGGTCTAGAGCGGGTCTTCTTCAGGACATGGGAGGGGATAGTGTAGTGGCGTCTAGTGTTCCTTTGTGAGTTGGACACCGAAAGGGATCAGTTGTAATGTCAACACACAAACATACACACACACACAATTACAACCGAAAACATCATTCTTCACCAGCACAGTGCTGGCTGCAGCACCCAAAAAATAATTCTACAAAACAGTGCAGTCTACAGAAACACACTTCTGCACTTCCACGCTACTGTTCACACACAGAAACATATTTGTGCACAACAGACATCTGCAGCATTGAAAACAAAATTTCCATTAGCCCAAAGTAATCTGTAGAACTAGAAACATAAGATGCACCAGAACAGTGCAGTCTAATAGCACAAAACACAATCCTTCATCGGCATTATGTAGTCTACAAAACAAAAACTAACCCTGGGCGGAGTTGGCGGAGTGGGGCTTCGCGGAGCTACGCGAAGTGGGCGAGAAACTACGCCCACCTCCGCACTCCGCGTAGCCCCACTCCGCAAACACCACTGGCCGCCAGCCCCGCCACCCGCCTCCCTCCCGCCCTCCCTAAATACTTTAAATTAAAGGAGTCAAATAATTTAAAACGCACTTACCTTGCCCGCCGCTGCCCGCTGCGTCCCCGGGGCTCGCTATCTTCCGTCTTCCGTCTTCTTTACTAATGCGCATGCGCGGGCGGCCGCGCATGCGCATTTCTCACGAGAAAATGCGCATGCGCGGCCGCCCGCGCATGCGCATTAGTAAAGAAGACGGAAGATAGCGAGCCCCGGGGACGCGGCGGGCAGCGGCGGGCAAGGTAAGTGCGTTTTAAATTATTTGATTCCTTTAATTTAAAGTATTTAGGGAGGGCGGGAGGGAGGCGGGTGGCGGCCAGCTACGCTCCGTCTGCGGAGCGTGCGTAGTGCCGCCTGGCTACGCCCGCTCCGCAAAATGCGGAGTAGGCGGCACTACGCACACTCCGTGCACGGAGCGTAGCTGGCCGCCCACCGCTAACAAAAACACAACTCTGTAGCTGTTCAGTGCAGTCCAAACGACCAGAACCCAATTCTGTATCAGTACAGTATATTTGCAAATATTTCACCCCATGGCTCACTCTTCAAGTCAATGCTTGCCCACACTGCTGCATGCCACACACTGCTGCATGCCACACACTGCTGCGCGCCACACCGCTGCCCGCCACACACTGCTGCGCGCCTCACCCTGCGGCACACTACACACTGCTGCGCGCCTCACACTGCTGTGCGCCTCACACTGCTGTGCGCCTCACACTGCTGTGCGCCACACAATGCTACGCTGCACGCCACACACTGCTGCCAGCCTCACACTGCTAAACGCCACACACTGATGCATGCCACACACTGCTGCGCACCACACAGGGCTGCATGCATCACACTGCTTCACGCCTTACACTGCTGCGCGTCACACACTGCTGCACGCCTCACACTGCTACGCAGCACACTGCTGCACGCCTCACACTGCTGCGCACCACATACTGCTGCACGCCACACACTTCTGCGCGCCACACACTGCTGCATGTTACACATTGCTGCACGCCACACACTGCGGCGCGCCACACACTGCTGTGTGCCTCACACTGCTGCAGGCCTCACACTGCTGCGTGCATCACACTGCTGCGCGCCTCACACTGCTGCACGCCGCACAGTAGTGCAACAGTACAGTAAGTGTTTTATAGTATACAGGTAAAAAAAATAGGTGCCGTTATCTACTCAAACACTCACTTAGTGCCTACAAGTGTCTCCCCAGCTCTTCACAGTGCCATATGTCCTCAACGCCTCACACTGCCTATCAATATGTCTTGTGCGCCTCACGCTATCCATGTGCACCCCCAGCTACTCACACCCGGCTCCTCATATCCATGCCACCCATCACTGCCTACACGTATGCCTCCACTTTCTCACAGTGTGTGTCCGCGCGCCCCATAGCCTCCATTATTGTACTTCTCTACCGGTGCACTTTGTTGCTCTTGGTTGTATGCTTCTCTCAACACCCTATATTGCTTTTATGTATACTGCCTCATGTTTATTGCCATTGTGCGTGCTTCTCCTCGCCTGCTCCACGCTGCTCTTTTGCATGCTGCATCTTCTACACTCCCCCCCCCCCCCCCACCCCCCCACCTCCCACACACACACACATCATTTTGGAAAAGTGCACATGTGAGGTGCTGGCGGGTATGTTATCGTTAATTTTGTTTTTTACTTTTAAAAAGTTTATCTATAAGCATGTATAAACCACTAGCAATGGGTTACCTTCAAAAAACTAAGAGCTTTGCCATTGTTTGTTTTATTAGCCTTAAATGATTGTGTGATATACAGTACCATGTGGTCTGGTTTGCCTAGCCAATGGCTGTTCATGGCTTGCTTTAGAGGTTTTGCATACTTGAATATTGACAACAAATAAAGTTCTCTAAAGTCATTTCCATGCCTGCTGTGGACTACTAGCTATTCAGCTCTCTCTCACTCTCTCACTCTCACTCTCACTCTCACTCTCACTCTCACTCTCTCTCTCGCTCGCACACACTCGCTCTCTACAACACACACTCGCTCTCTACAACACACACTCGCTCTCTACAACACACACTCGCTCTCTACAACACACACTCGCTCTCTACAACACACACTCGCTCTCTACAACACACACTCACTCTCTACAACACACACTCGCTCTCTACAACACACACTCGCTCTCTACAACACACACTCGCTCTCTACAACACACTCGCTCTCTACAACACACACTCACTCTCTACAACACACACTCGCTCTCTACAACACACACTCGCTCTCTACAACACACACTCGCTCTCTACAACACACACTCGCTCTCTACAAAACACACTCGCTCTCTACAACACACACTCGCTCTCTACAACACACACTCGCTCTCTACAACACACACTCGCTCTCTACAACACACACTCGCTCTCTACAACACACACTCGCTCTCTACAAAACACACTCGCTCTCTACAACACACACTCGCTCTCTACAACACACACTCGCTCTCTACAACACACACTCGCTCTCTACAACACACACTCGCTCTCTACAACACACACTCGCTCTCTAACACGCCCCCACTCTCACACACACACACACACACTCACACACACTCTCTCCCTCACACACACACTCACACACACTCTCTCCCTCACACACACTCACACACACTCTCTCTCACACACACTCACTCACACTCTCTCTCCCTCAGACACACACACTCTCTCTCACACTTTCTCACACACTCTCTCACTCTCTCTCAAAATCTCACACTCACACTCTCTCTCTCATACTCTCTCTCATACTCTCACAGTCTCTGTCACACTCTCTCTCATACTCTATCTCCCACTCTCTCTCACACTCTCACATACTCGCTCACACTCTCTCTTACACACAGACAAACACTCTCTTTCTCTCTCTCTCTCACACATACTTTCTCTCTCACACACTCTCACACACATTTCTTTTTCTTTCTCACACACACACACACTCTCTCTCTCACACACACACTCTATCACACACATACTATCTCTATCACACATACACACACTCTCTCACACACACTCTTTCACACACACACTTTCTCTCACACACACACACACCCTCTCTCACACACACACTCTCTCACACAGTAAAGCCTTCTACCGCCACCACTCTCTCCACCAACACTATAACACTATATCCACCACCCCCTTATCTGCCACCCCCTATCTGCCACCACCCTGTTCACCACTGTAGTGCCCACACTTTAACGCCCACGTTCTAGCACCCACACACTAGCGCCCACACCCTAAAACCCACACTCTAGTGCTCACACTCTAGTGCCCACAGCCTAAAACCCACACTCTAGTGCTCACACTCTAGTGCCCACACACGAGCGCCCACACTCTAGCGCCACTACTCTTCCCGCCCACCACTCTACCCTCCAACTCCACCCTCAAAATCCACCATCCAAGTACTACTTCACCTTTCAACTCCACCCTCCAACTCCACCCTCTAACTCCACCATTTACCTACACCCTCCAACTCAACACTCCAAATCTACCCTCCAAATCCTTCCTCCAACTACAAATACACCCTCAAACACCACCCTCCAAAAAGACCAGCCAACTCCGTCTAACTCCAACATCCAAATACACCCTACAAATGCACCATCCAACTACAACTACAGCCTCCAAAACAACCGCCCAAATTCAAATCCACCCGCAACCTACAACTCCACCCTCCAACTCCACCCTCCAACTCCACCCTCCAACTCCACCCTCCAACTCCACCCTCCAACTCTACTGTCCAGCTCCACCCTCCAACTCCACCATCAAACTCTACTGTCCAGCTCCACCATCAAACTCTACTGTCCAGCTCCACCCTCCAACTACACCATCAAACTCTACTGTCCAGCTCCACCCTCCAACTACACCATCAAACTCTACTGTCCAGCTCCACCCTCCAACTACACCATCAACTGTCCAGCTCCACCCTCCAACTACACCATCAAACTCTACTGTCCAGCTCCACCCTCCAACTACACCATCAAACTCTACTGTCCAGCTCCACCCTCCAACTACACCATCAAACTCTACTGTCCAGCTCCACCCTCCAACTACACCATCAAACTCTACTGTCCAGCTCCACCCTCCAACTACACCATCAAACTCAATAATCCAAATCAAAATCCTACACCTACCCGCCTAATCTACCCGCCAAATCCACCCTCCAAATATACCCTACACCATCCAACTACACACTCCAACTACACCCTCCAGCTCCACCCTCCAAATCCTCCCTCTAAATCCAACTCCACCTTCCAACTCCACCTTCCAACTCCACCTTCCAACTCCACCTTCCAACTCCACCTTCCAACTCCACTCTCCAACTCCACCCTTCAAAACTACCCTCCATCTCCACCCTCCAACTTCACCCCCCAACTTCACCCCCCAAATCCTCCCTCTAAATCCAATTCCAACTCCACCCTCCAACTCCACCCTCTTAATCCAACTCCACCCTCCAACTCCACCCTCCAACTCCACCCTCCAACTCCACCCTCCAACTCCACCCTCCAACTCCACCCTCCAACTCCACCCTCCAACTCCACCTCAACTCCACCTTCCAACTCCACTCTCCAACTCCACCCTCCAACTCCAAACTATTGTTGTTTGTCATATCAATACATGTAAGTCACATAAATACAACTCATATTGCATTAGAAATGCTATAGGTATCACATTTGCAAAACTTATAACTATTAGCATAGTAAATTAGGAAGTAATTAATTTCACTTTTTTCCACAATAACACATTAGAATACAAATGGTCATTTACAATAGCGATAGCTCAAGCTTTCCTAATAAGAAACATATTGCATTGCATTTTAACTGCCTTTTAACTACTGCTCATCTGATGCTCACTTTCACCACACCTCCTTCTCTAACTCCCTATTCTATTCTCTTCTCCTGTACTGATCTGCTGCTCTCTTCCACCCCACCTCCTTCTTTAACTCCCTGTACTCTTCTGCTGTGATAACCTGTTCCTCTCTTCCAACAAGCTCCTTCTCTAATTACCTGTTCTCTTATCTTCTCCTGTGCAGAATTGCTGATTTTTGCTACCTTGCCTCCTTCTCTAACTCCATGTTCTCTTCTCTTCTCATGTGTTGATGTGTTGATCTGCTGCTCTCTTCCAACCCGCATCCTTCTTTAACTGTTTTCTTCACCAACACTAATCTGCTGTTCTCTTCCACTCACCTCTTTCTCAAAATCACTATTCTATTCTCCTGTGCTAATCTGCTGCTCCCTTTCATCCACCTACTTCTTTAACTCCCTATTCACTACTCTTCTCCAGAGCTCATCTGCAACTCTCTTCCACCTGCCTCCTTCTCTACCTCCCTGTTCCCTTCTCCCGTCCTATTCTGATGCTCTCTTCAACAACACCTCCCTTCTATAACTCTATATTCTCTTCACTTGTGATAATCTGCTGCTCTCTTCCATCCAAATCCTTCTGTAACTCTGTTCTCTTCTGCTGTGCTGATCTGCTGCTCTCTTCTACCCAACTCCTTCTCTAACTCCCTGTTCTCCTCTTATGGCCCTCTGCTCACCTGCTCCTCTCTCCCACCTCGCCTCCTTCTTTAACTCCCTGTTCTCTTATGCTAATCTGCTGTTCTCTTCCACATCGCATCCCTCTCTAACTCACTGTTCTCACTTCTGTGCTAATCTGCTGCTCTCTTCCACCCTACCTCCTTCTCTAACTCCCTGTTCACTTCACTTCTCTAGTACTGATCTGCTGCTCTCTTCCACTCTGCCTCCTTTTCTAACTCACTGTTCTCTTCTCCTGTGCCGATCTGCTGTTTGTCATTCCCCGAGGACCCTCTCGCGAAGAAGCCTGATTGCCTTGTCACTATAAAAGACGCTCTAAGACAACAGAACGCCGCTTTGCGTTCTAGTGTTTAGCTCCCCCTTCCGTATGTTCTGTCCCCGTGGGATTTGCCTGACTTCCGGTTTTGTTCGTTGGGTTTCCTGTTCTGTTTCTCCGTGTCCTCTGTACTGGAGTTCTGTTCTGTTGTACACGGCGGCCTTCCTTGGCGGTTCTTCTACCGCGCTGACCCTCATAATTGTGTTTTCTTTATTGTTTCTTTTCACATACTCGTGTGAGGCAACTCGTGTTTGTGTGTTATTTCTTTTCTCCTTTCATATTCCCCGATTCCTGGTGCTCAGCCCGACGGCCGGATTTTACCCCGTCGTCCGGCCGGGTACTGCTCATCCCAGACATCCCTGTTCCTGGTGCTCCGCCCGACGGCCGGGTTTTACCCCGTCGTCCGGCCGGGTACTGCTCCTCATAGTCACCCCTGGTCCTGGTGCTCTGCCCGACGGCCGAGTCTTTCCCCGTCGTCCGGCTGGGTACTGCCTGCTGCATATTTTGGTTCACTGGCCGGAGCTGTCTTCCGTTGGGTGAACCACCCAACCAGCCTTCCCTTTGGCATTTTGGAATACTTTCGTTTGGGGCACTTGCGTGGACCAGTGTGTTTCGCTGCCCAGCCACTAGAATCACGGTAACAGCGCATCGCGCTGCCTCTATTATTATCTTGTATGTGGTTAATGTCGTATTTGACTAGTGTAATATTCTTTGACAGATTACACCTTGTACAATTTATCAGAATAAAGGCTCGCATAAGTGCAATTCACCTTGGAATAGAGTTTGGGTGCTCTTCAAGTATCCTTGATAAAGATATTGTGGTGAGATTTACAAATCACTTTCTCATTATACTAGAACAGAGTGGGGTAGAGTGCTTATACTCTTGGTCCTTTTCTAGCACAGAGAGAGCGGACGCCAATTCTACCTACCAGTGGTATATCAAGGTCCAGACTAGTAGCAGTGGTAGGTGCAGTCTATATATGTATGTAGACATTGTTTATGTACACTCTTTTGTACTACAGTATAGGCTGTAACATCTTCCTTCCCTTACAGCCTGCCTCCACAACAAGAGTCCACATTGAAGTTCCACAGCCAAGACCTATTCTTTCCCCGCCTTTCCTTGTTTTGTTTCCCTGTTTTCCCCTGGCGTGCCATCCGTTACTCTAGAGTCTGATAGAGTCGGAAGCCGGTAGGGGAAGGCTGAGGACTACTCTCCGGATTCCTGACGCTCCTGCGGAACCAGCTTGGAAATCATTACACTGTTCTCTTCTACTCGCATCCTTTTTAACTACCTGTTCTCTTATCCTGTGCTGATCTGCAGCTCTTTCACCGCCTCCTTCTTTAACTCTATGTTCTCTTCTGCTGTGATGTTATGCTGCTCTCCTCATCCACCTCTTTCTTCAACTCCCTAGTCTCTTCTCTTCTCCCGAGCTGAACTGATGCTCTCTTCCAACTGCCTTCTTTTCTAGCTCCCTGTTCTCTACTCTTTTTGTGCTGATTTGCTCTTATACCCGCCTCCCTCTTTAACTCCCTTTTCTCTTCTACTGTACTAATCTGCTGCTCTCTTACACCGCCTTAGTCTTGAACTCCTTAGTATCTTCTCCTGTGCTCATATAGTGCTGTTTTCCACCCCACCTATTTCTTTTACTCTCTGGTCTCATCTCTTCTCCTGCGCTGATCTGTTGCTCTCGCCCACCCCAAATGTTTCTTTAAATATCGGTTCTCTAACTTCCTGTTCTGTTCTCAAATGCGGATTTGCTGCTCTCTACCTCTAACATAATTCGCTAACTCCCTGTTCACTTCTCCTGCAATAATCTTAAAGCTGTCTTCCATCCGCCTACTTCTATGACTCCCTGTTCTTTTCTCACATGCTGATCTGCTGTTCTTTCACCTGCCTCCTTTCTATAACTCCATTTTCTCTTCTCCTGTAATGAACTGCTGTTCTCTTCCACCCGCCTCCTTCTTTAACTCTGTTTTTTTGTACTGTGCTAATCTGCTGTTCTTTCACCTGCCTCCTTCTCTAACTCCCTTTTCTCTTCTTTCGTGCTGATCTGCTGTTCTTTCACCCGCCTCCTTCTCTAACTCCCTGTTCTGTTCTCTTCTCCTGTGCTAATCTGGTGCTCTCTTACACCCACCTCCACTCCCTTTTCTATTCTTCTGTGCTAAACTGATGTTCTCTTTCACCCCGCCCCCTAACTCACTGTTCTCTTCTCCTGTGCTAATGTTGTTCTCTTCCACCCGCTTCTTTACTTAACTCCCTGTTCTCTTCGCATGTGCCCACCTGCTGTTCTGTTCCACCCTGCCTCCTTATTTAACTCTGTTTTTTCCCCTGTACTAATCTGCTGTTCTCTTTCACCGCCTCCTTCTCTAACGCCCTTTTCTCTTCTATCGTGCTGATCTGCTGTTCTCTTTCACGTGCCTCCTTCTCTAAGTCACTTTTCTCTTCTCTCTTACTCATCTGCTCTTCTCTTCCACCCCACCTCCTTCTTTAAATCCGTTCTCTTCTCCTGTGCTAATCTGCTGTTGTCTTCCACTCTACATCCTTCTTTACCTCCATGTTCTCTTCACCTGTGCTGATCTGCTGCTCTCAAACACCCTGCCTCCTTCTTTAAATTAGTTTTGTTCTCCTGTGCTAATCTGCTGTTCTCTTCCTACCGCCTCCTTCTTTAACTCACTGTTCTCTTCTCTTCTCTTCTCTTCTGCTAATCTGCTACTCTCTTCCACCCCAATTCTTTCTTTAACTCCCTGTTCTCTTCTCTTCTCCTGTGCTGATCTGCTACTCTCTTCCACCCGCCTCCTTCTTTAACTCCATGTTGTGTTTTCCTCTGCTAATCTGCTGCTCTCTTGCAAACGCATCATTCTCTAACTCCTTGTTGCCTTTTCCTGTGATCATCTTTTTGCTCTCTTCCATCTGCCTCCTTCTCTAACTCCCTTTTCTCGTCTCCGGTACTGATCTGCTGTTCTTTCACCCCGCCTCCTTCTCTAGCTCCCTATTCACTTTTCGTCTACTACACTGCTGGTTTTCTACACCGCTTCCTTCTGTACCTCCATGTTATCTTCACCTGTGCTGATCTGCTATTCTATTCCACCCGCCTCCTTCTTTAACTCACTATTCTGTTCTCCTGTACTAATCTGCTGCTCTCTTCTACACCACTTCCTTCTTTAACTCCCTGTTCCCTTTTGCTGTGCTGATCTGATGCTCTCTTCCACCCACCTCCTTCTCTAATTTCCTGTTCTCTTCTATTCCCCTGTACTAATATACTGCTCTATTACACCGCCTCATTCTCTAACTCCCTGTTCTCTTCTCTTCTCCTGTGCCGATCTGCTGTTCTCTCCCACCCGCCTCCTTCTTTAACTGCCTGTTCTCTTTTCCTGTACTGATCTGCTGCTCTCTTCCACCTCACCTCCTTCTTTAAGTCTCTGTTCTCTTCTCCTGTGCTGACATGCTGTTCTCTTCCACCCACCTCTTTCTTTAACTTCCTGTTCTCTTCATCTGTGCTAATCTGCTGCTTTCAAAACTTGCCTCCTTCTATAACTCCCTGTTCATTTCTCCTGTGCTCATCTGCTGCTCTCTTCCTCCCGCCACCTTCTTTCATCTTCCTGTAGAGCAGCAGATCAGTACAGGAGAAGAGAACAGGGAGTTAAAGGAGGAGGTGGGTTGGAGAGAGAAGCAGATTAGCACATTAGAAGAGAACAGGTAGTTAAGTAAGAAAGCATGTAGAAGAGAACAACATATCAGCACAGGAGAAGAGAATAGTGAGTTAGAGAAGGGGGCGGGTGAAAGAACAGCAGATCAGCACAAGAGAAGAGAAAAAGGAATTAGAGAAGTAGGCGGGTGAAAAAGAACAGCAGATCAGCACAGGAAAAGAAAACTGGGAGTTAGAGAAGTAAGCGGATGAAAGATAGTTTAAAGATTATCACAGGAGAAGAGAACATGGAGGTAAAGAAGGATGTGGGTGGAAGAGTACAGCAGATAGGCACAGGAGAAGACAACAGGGAGTTGAAGAAGGTGGCGCTGGAAGAGAGCAGCAGATTAGCACAAGAGAAATGAACAGGGAGTTAAAGAAGGAGGCGGTGGAAGTGAACAGCAGATCAGAATGGGAGAAGAGAACAGTGTTTTGGAGATGGGGGCGAGGCGGAAGAGAACAGCAGATCAAGATGGGAGAACAGAACAGGGAGTTATAAAAGGAGGCGGGTGGAAGAGAGCAGCAGATCAGCACAGTAGAAGAGCAGAGAACACAGAGTTCAAGAAGGAGGCCGTTAACAGAGAACAGCAAATTAGCACAGGAGAAAAGAATAGAGTTAAAGAAGGAGGCGGGTGTTTGAGAGCAGCAGATCAGCTCAGGTGAAGAGAACATGGAGTTAAATATGGAAGCGGGTGGAAGAGAGCAGCAGATCAGCAGAGGAGAAGAGAACATGGAGTTAAATATGGAAGCGGGTGGAAGAGAGCAGCAGATCAGCAGAGGAGAAGAGAACATGGAGTTAAAGAAGGAGATGGGTGGAAGAGAACAGCAGATCAGCACAGGAGAAATGAACAGAGTTAAAGAAGAAGGAGGTGGTTTTAGAGAGCAGCAGATAAGCACAGGAGAAGAGAACAGATAGTTAAAGAAGGAGGTGGGTGGAAGAGAACAGCAGATCAGCACAGGAGAAGAGAACAGGGATTTTAAAAAGGAGGTGGGTGGGGTAGAAGAGAGCAGCAGATCAGCACAGGAAAAGAGAACAGGGAGTTATAGAAGGAAGTGGTGGAAGAGAGGAGCAGATCAGTACATGAGAAGAGAACAGGTAGTTAAGTAAGGAAGCGTGTGGAAGAGAAAGACATATTAGCACAGGCTAAGAGAACAGTGAGTTAGAAAAGGGGGCGTAGTGAAAGAGAACATCAGTTTAGCACAGGAAAAGAAAAAGGAATTAGAGAAGGAGGCGAGTGAAAGAGAACAGCAGATCAGCACAAGAGAAGAGAAAAGGGAGTTAAAGAAGGAGCCGGGTGAAACTGAACAGCAGATCAGCACAGGAGAAGAACAGAGAGTTAGAGAAGTAGACGGATGGAAGATAGCTTAAATATTATCACAGGATAAGAGAACATGGAGGTAAAGAAGGATGTGGGTGGAAGAGAACAGCAGATCAGCACAGGAGAAGACAACAGGGAGTTAAAGAAGGTGGTGGTGGAAGAGAGCACCAGATCAGCACAGGAGAAATGACCAGGGAGTTAAAAAAAGAGGCGGTGTAAGGGAACAGCAGATCAGCCTGGGAGGAGAGAACAGTGTTTTGGAGAGGGAGGCAAGGTGGAAGAGAGCAGCAGATCAGGATGGGAGAACAGAACAGGGAGTTATAGAAGGAGACGGGTGGAAGAGAGCAGCAGATCAGCACAGGAGAAGAGCAGAGAACAGGGAGTTCAAGAAGTAAGCCATTATTAGAGAACAGCAGATAATCACAGGATAAAAGAACAGTTAAAGAAGGAAGCGTTGGTTTGAGAGCAGCAGATTAGCTCAGGTGAAAAGAACATGCAGTTAAATAAAGAAGCAGGTGGAAGAGAGCAGCAGATCAGCAGCGGAGAAGAGAACATGGAGGTAAAGAAAGAGGTGGGTGGAAGAGAATAGCAGATCAACACAATAGAAATGAACCAGGAGTTATAGAAGGAAGCGGGTTTTAGAGAGCAGCAGATCAGAACAGAAGAAGAGAACAGGGAGTTCAAGAAGGAGGTGGGTGGAAGAGAACAGCAAATTAGCACAGTAGAAGAGAACAGTGAGTTAAAAAAGGAAGTGGGGTGGAAGAGCAGCAGATCAGCACAGGAGAAGAGAACAGGTAGTTAAGTAAGGAAGCCCTCTCTTACTCCCTTTCTCTTCTTGTGTGCTGATATGTTCTCTTCCACACGCTTCCTTACTTAACTACCTGTTCTCTTCTCCTGAGCTGATCTGCTGCTCTCAAACACCCCGCCTCCTTCTTTAACTCTGTTCTTTCCTCCTGTGCTAATTTGCTGTTCTCTTTTAACGGCCTCCTTCTTGAACTCCCTGTTCTCTGCTCTTCTCCTGTGCTGATCTGCTGCTCTCTTCCACTTGCCTCCTTCTATAAATCCCTGTCCTGTTCTCCCACCTGATCTGCTGCTCTCTTCCACCTTACCCCCTTCTCCAAAACTCTGTTCTCTCCTCCCATGCTGATCTGCTGTTCCCTTCCACCGCCTCCTTCTTTAACTCCCTGTTCATTTCTCCTGTGCTAATCTGCTACTCTCTTCGACTTGCCACCTTCTTTAGCTTCATGTTGTCTTCTTCTGTGCCAATCTGCTGTTCTCTTCCACCTGCATCCTTCTTTACCTCTATGTTCTCTTCTCCTGTGATAATCTTTAAGCTATCTTCCATCCGCCTACTTCTGTAACTCTGTTCTCTTCTCCTGTGCTGATCTGCTGTTCTCTTTCACTCGCCTCCTTCTCTAACTCCCTTTTCTCTTCTCCTGTGCTAAACTGCTGTTTTCTTTCACCCACCCCCTTCTCTAACTCACTGTTCTCTTCTCGTATGCTGATATGTTCTCTTCCACACGCTTCCTTACTTAACTACCTGTTCTCTTCTCATGTGCTGATCTGCTGCTCTCTTCTACAAATCGTGTTTTAACTCCCGGTTCTCTTCTCCTGAGCTGATCTGCTGTTCTCTCTCACCCACCTCATTCTTTAACTCTGTTAACTTTTTCTGTGCTGATCCGCTGCTCTCTAAAACCGGCCTCCTTCTTTAACTATATTCATTTCTGCTGTAGTGAGCTGCTGTTCTCTTCCACCCACCTTCATTTTCAAATAAACAACACTTGCAACAATTGCATACAATGAAAAAAAATCATTGCACTACAATTACATGCAAGTCTAATATATTAATACAAGCAGATGAGAATATTAATTATACACCAAACAAAATTAATACAGATCACAACATGTCTATTAGCAATAGTGTATTCGCAATTATATATTACTGCAATCACAGTGCGTCTAAATGGACTGCACAGGATATTATCATTATAATGCAATTGGGGAGCAACGTATATATATAGAAATGGATATTTCGATAACAAAAAGAATATTGAAATTCAAAACATACCGAAATATATAGAATACAATGATACAATATTCTCTCTAAAACTTAGCAAACCATACAATTATAATATATAAAAACAAAATACTTTTCAAGAAGACATTAAACAAGTATTACACACTGCATTGATAACATATAATGCTACAAAATTATTCCTACATACAAAAATATTTTCAATAGGTAAAACAAGCAAATCATTTTTCATATATTATTCTCATAGAACAGATATAATAGGAAATTTACATGTTAATTAGACAAGCACAGCTGTAAAACTAACTACATTAGCTAGAGTAATACACCATATAATACAAATTATACTTAATGAACTACCTCCTGATAAAAGTAATATTATACTACAATTAGTACCAATTAATGTAACTAATATAAAAAAATCTCTACAAAAAGCATGCCAAAGAAATAAATCTAAAGATACAGTAAGCGCACTTAAACACATGTCTATACATACTGCAAAAGCATATCAAATAACATCAACTACTACATCTTTAAGTAAAAACACAAATATTGTTAATGTACAAAAGAAGAAAAGTAGCAATATAAATCAACACACAACAAAGAATACAACAATATCACATATAACTAAATCAAACGTATCTACAGCATCTTTACCAAAACAATATACCACAAAACGACGTTCAACACGAAAAAAATAATACATATGAACATAGTGATGAAACAGAAAATATTACATTGCAAAAATCTAAAATTGCCAAGTTTCATGAACAAATACACTATGGCCCAGAATATATTTGTACTATTTGTAATCAAATGTGGCATAAACAAACAGACAAACACACAGCATTCAACAAAATAAAACATTTATACTATATGATATTAGCACACAAAAATCAGACTACATGCTACAAATATAATATTAAAGAGAAAATACCCCCAAGTTCTGTATTTAATGGGATGTCTTTCCCAAATATACCACCTGAACTGTACTTAACATAACTTAGAAGAAAGATTAGTTTCACCAAGAATACCTTTTTTGCAAATAAAGACATTACCTTGTGGTTTTCAAAAATCTTTTATCAGGTGCTGTTGTTAATGTACCAGCTGATGTTATGACTACTGTTACAATATTACCGAGACAAATACATGATAGCATGACAATAGCAAATAAATTAAAACGCAAATTAAGTTCTAAATCATACACACATTTAGAAAATGTGAGACCTAACATAGTGAAAAAGCAGCTTTATGGTTAGCATACAATAGCACTTTGTTTAAAGAATATGGAATAACAGTAAACAAACACTGGGAATACATACCAGAAGAAACAAACAGCAACATAAACACATCAAACAAATAATACATCAAGCAGTACAGATAACATACCAGCAGGTAACTTAGATACAATGTTAACTAAGGAAACAATTACAACAGATAGCGTTAATCTATTAAGTTTAGCTTCTGCAGAACATAACATATCACGTGGATTATATGAAGATAAAGATTCACAATATTTAGCATTCCCAACAATATTTGCTATGCAACGTAGACAATCAAATGAAGATAGACATATACCAGTACATTACAGTACAATATGTCAATGTGAATTAAGATGTTACGACAGGAGAGTAGCTCAATGTATAACAAATATGTTTTTCAAACTAAAAAAATTACAAGTTGAACAAATACAAGACAATATATATATATCACTAAAAAAACACTTTAACAATGGGCAAGTTATAACAGTGAAAGACATAAAAGACAATTTACAAGGTATACTACAGTATAATGAAGGATACAAAATTCTAAAGACGATCCGCAGTTCACCTCCATACTGGGAACATTGTAAAAAATAAATATTTGCAATGCTAAGGCAATTAGGGGTACCGAAATTCATTTTGACTTTATCAGCAGCAGAAACAAAATGGTTTCATTTAATTAATATACTATTACGCATTAACAATAACAATGAATGCACTCAAGAAGAATTTGCAAATATGTCATGGGAAAGCAAATGCACACTAATACAGCAAAACCCAATTATATGTGCACGACATTTTGACTATCAAGTAAGGACATTTTTTAATTGTATGTTATTACACAGGAGTAATCCTATAGGGAAAATTGTAGATTACTTTTACAGAGTAGAATTCCAACAACTTGGATCACCACATATACATGCCTTAATTTGGGTTGATAATGCACCAAAATATGGTAAATCAAAGGATGAAGAAGTAATACGATTTATTGACAAACACATAACATGTAATAAAACAGAAGACCCAAATATACAACCTTTACTACCATTACAAAAACATGGGCATACTAAAAATTGTCGCATAAAACATAAGAGAACATGTAAATACCAATATCCTTAATATCCTATGAGACATACTGTAATACTAGAACCATTGCAATTAGAAACAAACCCTGACATCATAAAGGAACACATACAATAAATTCATACAACAATGAATACACTAGACTTTACTAGTTATATATTTGAACATTTTTTGCAAGAAATGCAGTTAACCGAAGAACAATATATAACATGCATACAATATCTTATACAAAAAACAACCATAGTTCTAAAAAGAACACCAGCTGAATGTTTTATAAATAACTATAATAATGTAATATTACAAGCATGGCAAGCTAACATAGATTTACAATATGTATTAGATGCATATGCTTGTGCTGTATATATTGTTTCATATATTAGTAAATCACAAAGAGGATTAAGTAAAATAATTGCACAAGCTGCAAAAGAAGTATCCCACAATCCAAACATTAAAGAGCAATTAAAACACATAGGTAATACATTCTTAAACTGTACTGAAATTAGTGCACAAGAAGCAGCTTACCTCATATTGCAAATACCATTACGGAAAGCTTCACGATCATTTGTATTTATATATACAAATACACCAGATAAACTAACATACTTAATGAAAGACATAAATACAATTAACTCCTTACCAGACACATCAACTGATATACAATTTGACAATATAATTGTTCAATACAGCCAACGCCCAATAACTTTAGAACAATGTACATTTGCTGACTATGCATCGAACTACAATAAAAAAAGAAGCAAAACCAAAAAGACATCAGAAACAACTATGATAATTTACTTTTAGAAACTAACTTTTATAGCTCAGATAAAGAAGAACTTCAAATTACTAATATAAAAAATAAACAAAACAGCATAGTATTTACTAAACTTAAACAACAAAAAATTATTCGTTACTGCAGATTCAGCAAACGAAATGACTCAGAAAATTATTACTGAGAATTATTATTACTATATTATCCATGGAGAATAGAAAACAATATAATTGGTACAAAAGAGACATACTATGAAAGATATCTACAAGTCTAAACAATAGTTGATAAACACCATAATATGTATAATAAACAAAATGAAATACTTAACAACAGTAGTATATCAACAGACAATGATCCAATGCTTACACCTACATTATCACCTATAGCACCAATGCCCGATAATATAGATGATGACACACAAGTATATAACCAAGAACTACAATATGACATATCATTAGATTTAGGTATTAGAAATACTACAGAAGAAGAAACATTAATAAATAATATGCTACCACAAGATAAATACAATTTCATGCAGAATTTAACATTAGAACAACTTAACTTTATATACCATCACTTAAATGTAATTAAAACACAAAACATACCTTGTTATGCTTTTTGTACTGGAGGTGCAGGTGTAGGTATGCTACTACAATACTAAAGCAGGAGAGAATCCAGAAAACATTCATATATTACTTACAGCATCAACAGGTAAAGCAGCACATAATATAAATGGGAAAACACTACATAGTACTTTTAAAATACCAATATCACAAAGTTTGACATATAAACAACTAACTCATGAAAACAGAAGCATACTTCAAAACCAACTTATGCATTTAAAAGTATTGATAATAGATGAAATTTCAATGCTAGGTGCAAATATGTTTAATTTCATACACAATAGATTGCAAGAAATAAAAGCTTCTAACCAGCCTTTTGGAGGCATATCTATATTAGCAATTGGAGATTTCTATCAATTAAAACCTGTTTTTGACACATACATATTTGACAATTCAAAACATTTATATGGACCATTAAGCACAAACTTATGGCAAACACATTTTAAATTATATGAGCTAACAAAAATGAGACAGCTAAATGACCTACCATTTGCAGAAATGCTCAATCGATTAAGAATAGGTAAGCACACAAAAACTGATATAACAAACATCAAATCACAACAAATAGAACCTCCTCAAAGTATTAGAGAAAGTATACCATATATAATGTCATCGAACAAAGAAGTAAATGAAATCAATAATAAAGTTTTAATGCAGCAAATACAACATGCAGTTTATACAACATTAGCAATAGATACAGTTGCTTCACACTTGAGTCAAGAAGTGAAGCAAAAAATATTACAACCGTTACCAGCGGACTCTACAAAAACAATGGGGTTAGCAAACATACTGCACATTGCAATTAAACTATGCTATGACTTAACTGCTAATATTAATGTCAAAGATGGATTAACAAATGGAGCTACAGGAATAATCGAATATTTTGATAGTGCAAATAACACACCAATTGTAGTATGGATACATTTTGATAATTGCAATGTGGGGAAAATAACAAGGCAACAAAACAAACATCTATACCATATTAATATTTCACATAACTGGACACCAATATTGCCTATATCAAGACATTTCCAATTTACAAAAAAAGTATTACAATAATACGAAAGCAATTCCCATTACGACAATCCGCACGAACTATACATAGAACACAAGGTGAAACAATAGAACCACTTTAAATACACTTTAATAATAGCAAAATACATAATTTACATTATATAGCTATAAGAAGAGCAAAATCATTAAAAAACATATATATAAGGAACTTTGACAAAACTAAAATATTAATACACCCATAGGTACACGAAGAAATGTTATGTTTAAAAACATATGTTATTAGAAATATCTATAACACAAATATCACAATTTACAACCCACTTTACAATTATTGTACAAAACATACACTCATTACAAAAAAATTAATATTAGCTGACAGTAATATATTAAATACAGATGTTCTATGCTTTACAGAAATAAATACTACACAAAAAGCACATGCTGATACATTTCTAATTCCCCATTATCATATGCTAATATTTGATAAATACCGTAACCAACAAGCAAACCATGGTATTATAATATATATTTTTTTTAAACATATTACAACCAATATTCACAACACAACAGCAAATTGACATTTCACAATATACTAAACAAATAAAAGACAGTAACTACCTTATATTAGTTATATACAAGCCACCAAAAGTCCCAATTCAAATATTAACTACCATATTAAACACTTATCCAAATCATCAATATATAATAATAGGTGATTTCAATATTGATTTACAAACAACAACACAGTCAAAATATATTATTAAACTACATGTCAAAAAACTTTAACGGCATTCAGAAAATAAACACACTTACAACAGACTACAATTCTTTATTAGATCATTCATTCATAAAATCTTTATTTCGGCGATTAGCCATAAAATAGTTCGAAAACAGATAAAAAGCAATATACAAGGATGATGATTCAATTCAGTGTTACATGCTTGTCAGTTTTTTTTTTTAAAGCGTAGGTTCTATATTGGTACCTGATTTAGGTGAGGCACATCTTAACAGCTAAAAACTAATCACTGTCAAACAGAGACACATAGATCAACAATATTCAGTTTCAGAAGTACAATTCAATGTTACAAGGATCTTAAATATTTGAGTAGCATGTTAAAAATAATACATGATTTTTGTAGGACAAGTCTGGTCAGCTCACCACTAATAATTTCATACACTACCGAATAAGGACCTTTGCTTGTGCCACATAGCTGCCAGAAATTTCGAAACAGCAAATGCAACATGCCTGGACGTATCGGTTTTGAAGACTATAAAAGCATGCATACACTGTACAAAACCCAAGTTCTTACAGAGAGGTACGAGCCAGTACCTTCTTGGTTTATGGTTGACTGGACAAAAGAATAGGACGTTCAGTTCATTTTCTATGTCACAGCTACACCCTGGACAATTTCTCTCTCCAAAGGCAGACCATTTACTAGTAACTGCTCTTAGTGGTAGAATACCATATCTCCATTGTAAATAAAGCTTCCTGGCTAAAATAGGGTAAATATCATCCATAAAGTGCTCGAAATGGTAAAATACTTTGGTCATAAAAAATGAATCAGTTAAAGTGCCGACATGCGGATTAGACAGAGCAGCAGTAAGTTTGTTGTCAGCAAATATCCTGGTGAGAGACTTTCGCGAAACCAGTTTGCAAGTCCTCTCTGGGTCATGCCATGAGGCAGGTAATCCCAGTCTTATGAGTTTGTTCTTTATAAACATGAACGAAAGGATTTTAGCAGCACTATGATAGGTTAATATTTCTTTTAGTTCTAGCCTGTAATTTTGCAGCTCTGGTGTTGTCCAGATCTTGCGCCAGAACCTAAGGGGCTTAAGTGCTAGTTCGTCGTCAATAGGTTTCAACCCTAGGTCAAACCTCAGAGGGAGGAGCGGGGTACTAGGTGGGAGAGCCAGCAATTGTCTTTAAAAATGTGTTCTCTGTTTTGACAATTTCGGGTCTACAAGAAAAACCCCATAGCTCTCCTCCGTAAAGGACTGCACCCCTTGCTTGCGTTTTATAAATCTCCAGAGGGGGGGCAATTGGTTTATATGTTGATGAATTGGAGAGCTTGAGTATCCCCCAGCAAGCTGAGCCAATTTCATTTGCAACTTGATTTGCTGGGGGCCCCAAGACCGGTTCCCACTGATGGTAACCCCAGATATTCAAAAGTCGTTACCCTTTCTAAGGTGGTTGTGCCCAAGCTGGGATTTGGGCGATGGTTGCGGGTGGGTTGAAGATCATAAATTTTGTTTCATTGGCATTGGTCTCCAATCCCCGGCCTCTACAAAATTCCTCAAAAACCTCCAGTATACGCTGAATCCCCATAGGAGACTTAGACAACAGGAGGGTGTCGTCTGCGAACATGATCGCCGGCACCCTACTACCTGCCAACCTTGGGGCGTCATTGTGGTGTACTTCGTCTAGGTGGGCGATTACCCCGTTAACGTAGAGGCAAAACAGGGTGGGGGCCAGTACGCACCCCTGCCTTACCCCCCTGTCAACGGGGAATCTGGCTGATAACGCCCCATTCTTGCCACACCTGACCTGGGCGAAATTCGCCTCGTGTAACCTCATCAGAACAGTTAGAAGTTGAACCGGTATCCCGAGATCAAGGAGCACAGACCATAATTTCCCCTGGGGCACCAAGTCGAAAGCAGAGCGCAGGTCCACAAACACCATGTAGAGGCTGCCACCCTCTATCCTTACCGTTTTCCAGAATAGTAAAGCTAGGCGGAAGATTTGATCCATCGTGGAGGTGTTCTTCCTGAACCCTGCTTGGTACCGGCTGAGAATGGCGTGCTCCTCAATCAAGTCCTGGAGATGGTCCAGAATAATTTGTGCAAACATTTTTTGTGGGACATCAATCAGACTGATGGGCCTGTAATTGGCTGGGAGCAGAGGAGAGCCCTTCTTGAATATGGGAACAATTTCTGCTCCCAGCCAAGTACAGGGAACCGCCATGCCCCTCAGGACTGCATTAAAAAGTATTTGTAAATACGGGCCCCAAATCTTCGGTTCATGTCTGAAAAGGTCTCCCGGCATTTTGTCAAGGCCCGGGGCTTTTCCCACAGCAAGTTTCGCAATTGCAGTAGACACCTCCTCTAAAGTAAACTCTAGTTCTTTAGACTGGGTGGTCACGGGCGGGAGTGTCAGTGTGCATTCCGTGCCTACTTCTATAGAGTATAGTGCCTGAAAATGATCTTCCCAGACTTTGGCATCTGTTTGGTTCAATAGCCGATTTTGGTTCCCCACTACCTGTATTTACTATTGCCCAAAATATCCGTGCATCCCTTCTCTCAAGAGCCACAGTTAGGCTAGTCCACTTATCTTGATCCCATTCTTGCTTTGCGAGAACAATTTCCTTTTTGTACTGTAATCTCCTGGCTTGAATTTGGAGTTTATTGCTACGTAACTTTAAGGCCTGGGCTAACTCATTCTTGGCCTTTCTGCCTGCTGCATTGTACCATGAGCTTGCAGGGGCCCTTTTTCTTCTTTTAGCAGCCTGGGGATTAAATACCTCTACTAAGTTGGATACCAGATCAGAGTGGAGAGCCAACATTTTAGCATCATAATCGGGAGGCCGGGGCTGAATGTTTAAGGCCTCAACCTCCACAAACAGGGTGACAATTCCTTTGTATAGTTTGCGGAGCTCTTCCGGGTTTGCCACAATTTTGTCCCACCTGACTCTACGTCTGTCATTTGATATTATGATCCCTTCACCCGAATACCCCAAGTTTACAGTGCCATTGTTCTTAGGGCCGGGAAAGACCAGCTCCAGAGTTAAAGGATTATGGTCGCTCTCAGTTCTTGAACTTACATTGAAGTCAATTACCTTAGCCCACAACCGCATCTCGACCATAATATAATCGAGGCTAGACTCCTGTCCAGTTTTATTAAATGTACACTTAGCTGGAGTGTCCGAGGGCGTGCGACTATTACAGGCCCTAATAGAATGATTTAAAGTTAGGGCCGTGATCTGAATTGCTAGGAGAGACCATATCTTTGGTGATGGAGACTGAGTCGGTGGTATTGCCCAGTGTTCATCCTCCGTCAGCAAAGCACCATCCTTCATCCCTGGTAAGGGCTCAAAGTGACCGTTCAAGTCACCCCCTACCAAGAGATGAATATTACTAGGGAGGGTGTGCAAGAAAACCGACAACTCTTCAATAGTTCTTGATTCGCTGGCTACACTTACCGGTCGTGAATAAACGTTAACGAGGGCAAGCTTAAAAGCATTTGGCCAGACAAGAATTGTGCACTGGACGTCCTCCGAGTAGGTGTTCAGAATTTTAGCAGTACAACCCAGATTCGCACCCACCCAGGTGGTAAGACCTCCCGACGGTCGCCCCACCCAACGAGCAGGGTCATGAAATGCAGCATAGCCTTGACAAAACTGCTCCTCTCGGGCCCAAGTCTCCTGGAAAAGACAGATGTCGTACTTGTCTATGAAGGTTTCCCACTCTGGGCAGGCTGTTTTATTAGGTAGTCCTGCCACATTCCACGACAATATAGTTAGGGAGCCTCTATTGCAGGCCCTGGCACTAATATCACAACTCCCCACTAGGCCTTCTTCAGGCAAGCTTATCATCATGGGATCTGTATTGTGGCCTGTCCCAGTTCTGCTGGACATTTGATCACTACTGCCTATAGTAGTGCCCGTAATAGGGGATTGTGTATCTGGAAGTTCCCTGGTTACTCGACTGCTGCCAACCTCCACGACTCCACCAGAAGAAGCGTGGCTCATTCCCTGATTTGCCACCAAAGGACCCTCCCGGTTGTTCTGCAGTCAATCTACCATGTCCAGGGTGCTATATCTGTTATGAGTGGAAATGTAGCTGGGTGCATAAGATTGTGCAAATCTGCCCCTGTCCACCCTGCCCACTCTCCGAGGCTCTACTAAGGTCCATTCCTGTTCCATAACTACTGTATCGGATGAAGGATAAAAATAAGACAGTGGGAAGGGTTGAATAGCTGACCCAGGGGTGTGACTCATGCCCTCACAGATATGCACCACTACCCAAGGGTCTCTAAAATTGACCAGGACACATTCGCCCCGTTATGGACGTTGGTCTGCGCCCCACCCAAGACACCCTGCGTACCATCAAAATTTCACTACTAATGTGACCCGGAAGCGGTCTGTTTTTATTAAGCCAGTCAGAGACTTTGTTTTTTAATGAACTTAAGGATTCCCTGCTGTGATCGCTTAATTCGGGACCCCTGTTAGGACCACAAGATACTGGCTCAATTCTAGGGGCAAGTCTATTCTGAGTTCCTTAAAGGAACCTCTATCGTGCAGGTTTTGGCGATCCTCCTTCGACTTATCAATAATACCCACTGGTGATACGTTGTCAGGGGCAGCCACTGTTATTACCTGCTTAGTACTAGCCACATTAACAGGGGGTGGCTGCGAAAGTGACATTTTGTGGTGGTACTCCCCCTGGCCTTTGTTAAGTTGTACATTGCCCAAAGTCACATAGTTGGACTTTAAACAGTCAGCAGTCGCCAATGTAGATTTTTCAATATTGGACAGCCGTAGCTCGATCTGCAGTAGTCTGTTTTCAAAGTATTGAAGTGATGACCTGAGGAGGGCACCCAGTCTTGTAAAAAGCAGATCCTCCATTGCGGGTGTTGTGGTAATAGAATTTTCGACTCCTGGAGTGTTTTCAGTTAAAGATGGAGTCATTTTTCTCCACCACACTCGAAACCTCTGGGACTTTACACTTGGTAGTAGTTTCTTGGTTGTTAATGCGCTTTGCATGCTTGGGCTTCCTGCCACCTGCGGCAGCAGCAGCCCCTCGCTTCCTTTTGGGTATTGCCCCCTCTCTTCTCCCCCGTAGCTGGCGAGTATTCAGCCTTTCAGGAGTACTGTCTGCAATTGACACGTCTGTAGACCCTATTCGTAGTAGTTGCTGGAAATCGCCAGCTTGGGGTGGATGCAGTTCCCAATTGCGATGTAGACTCTGATGTGCGGGCATTTGCTATGTACCCCAAAGAGGATCGTTTTGCTAGGGCAAGGTCTTGGGAAAGGCGACGCTCCATGAGGATTAGTTTGTGATCAATAACGGAGTTGGCTCTAATGATAAAATTGTCCAGTGTCCCCACTAAATATCCTCCCGAAGTCAGAGCTTTACTCCTACTTTCATGACCCGCCATTTTCCAGGTACTTGTGGTAAATGAATGGGTACTTACAGGACTACCGGAGTGTTGGAGGCCAGATGAAAGAGGGGTGGCCCGGTCCGGGCTACAACCGGCTTGAACGGGCCCGCCTTTGGCCTGGGCTTCGCCCGGCGCGCGCCTGCGCGCATCCCGCAAAGCGGAATTTGTATGCAAATAAATACCGGCAGGCAGAGGGTGGGAAGAGGACACAGCTGCAGGTAATATCGGGCTGCTGGTCCTCGCAGTCCCGACGTAGAAACAGCAACCACCAAAGTCCAGGGAAAGGCAAGGCAAAGTGCTGCGAGCGGCTCCCGCAGAGCGTGGGCCGCGAGCAGTGATAACAGTGGCAGGCAGAGAGCAGGAAGAGGACACAGCTGCAGGCAATATCGGGCTGCTGTTCCTCGCAGTCCCGACGTAGAAACCGCAACCACCAAAGTCCAGGGAAAGGCAAGGCAAACTGCTGCGAGCAACCACCAAAGTGCAGGCAAATGCAAATATACAACATTATGGCACATTAGAGTCATATTACAGTGATCATAAACCAATATGGATGGCTATTTAATTAATATGCATTATAATGTAAAGCTATCATGTATACTGCCAAAAAATGTTTAATTAAATGTTATTAACTACTTTATTCTATTTTACAGATGATTTCTCTTCAAGAATTAAAAGACACAAAACAAGATGATACAAAGCCATACCAAAAGGCAGTTCGAGTAAACATCATTAAATGTTCAGGAAAAACATACTACCGGAATGCCAAACAAGAAAATAAAGTAATGTACCATATTGCTCTAGCAGATCAAAGTGCCTCTATCAAAGCTACTTGTTATAATGAAGACTATTATGCTCAAACAAAAGAAGGACATGGACTGCTAATACGCAATTATAATATCAAGGACGCTAATTTAATTATGACAAAACAAACAAAAATATCAAGAATGCCACCAATTCATATAACTGAAGATATCATTCAAGAAGCTGCAAATATTTTGCAGCCACCACGGTCTCCAATAAAGACAGTAAGAGAAGTAAATGTGAAGACACTATTGAGCATTTCAGGAACAATAACTGAGGTAAGCTAAATTTTAATATTTTTTAATTATTTTTATTGTTTGTTCTTTACCAAAGTAATATGCAATAAATAAAAAAAATATTTAAATACTTGCATGTATATGTAAATATTAATATATACATATTAATAACTATAATTTATTTGCAATGAAATATGTTACAAGTAATGTAAAAAGTAATGTACTTTACAATGATTTCACCATATTATATTAATATTAGCAAATGTGTTTATTAATGTAATATTGTCAATTCAACATCTCTATAATTGTTTACTCTGTTCTATAAACTATATATTCAAAAACAGCAAACTCTACAACCACTTAATGTTTGTCAGCTAATAGAATAAGTCTACCTGCCTACTAATGTCCCATCAAAGCAAAATGTTATACTAAAATGCATCATAACCTGTTTGCAAAACGTTTATAGGAAATTATATCTATCACTTTAGCAGCATAAGCACTACAACTAAAAAATTGCAACAATTAGGGCATCTAAACAATGTTATACAACAAAAGTATAATGAAAAGCACAGGTGCACCATAAATTTAAAAGTGCAAACACAACACAATAATTGTACAGGCACAAATAGTGACGTCCAGAGATGTGGTTTGATTGATTGATTGATTTATTTGTCAACAGTAGAAAAACGAACAGCCGACGCGTTTCGTCCTGGAAAGGACTTCTTCAGGGCAAAAAAAATAAGCGGTAAACTTATTATGCGGTGTATGCAGTCATGTATTGAGGTCCAGAAAGTCGGGTTTGGTTTCGCAATCTCTAATAAAAAGTTATGTCAGAGCAACTGAAGGTCTCTGAAATATTACGATCCTCCAGGATGGACATCTAGCTGGGCTAGGAAGTAGGCTAAAAAAGAGTATATCGATCATGCAGTAAGGTCAGTATTAATGTGAATATGAGTAAATATTTAGCAAAGGTGCACCAATCCCAAGGTGTGCACCTAAGTCTGAAGGTATCCAGTAAGACCGTAGGATATTATAAGCGATATGTCACCGGATGTTTCATTATTCCTCCACTATATTTCGTAAGGAACGTTATAAACAAAGTTCCGAGCCCAGATGTCGTATCTCCTCCGTCCGTATAGCGCCTGATGGACATTATATCTATCACTTTAGCAGCATAAGCACTACAACTAAAAAATTGCAACAATTAGGGCATCTAAACAATGTTATACAACAAAAGTACATAAAAAAGTATTAAAGGTAAGTAAACTTACAGACTATACTACAAGTTATCAAAAAATATATTAACTACTGTATAGTTAATGTAATGCAAAAATATTT
This sequence comes from Lissotriton vulgaris, assembly GCF_964263255.1. Classification (NCBI taxonomy): domain Eukaryota; kingdom Metazoa; phylum Chordata; class Amphibia; order Caudata; family Salamandridae; genus Lissotriton; species Lissotriton vulgaris. The sequence continues at coordinate 1,078,549,280 of NC_141694.1, read as the reverse complement.
CCTGTATCACAGAATATTAACATACATGCCTAATAAAACTCATACAAGGTAAGTAATCTAAAACTTTTAATAACCTGCTTGCAGTACGTTTACAAAATGTATATATATCACTTTACCAGCATAAGCACTATCACTAAAAAAGTGCAACAATTAAGGCATCTAAACAATGTCACACAACAAAAGTAGATAACAATGTTTTAACAAGTAAGTAAACTTACAGACTATACTACAAGTTATCAAAAAATATATTAACTAATGTATAGTTAATGTAATGTAAAAATATATCCTGTATCACAGAATATTAACATACATGCCTAATAAAACTCATACAAGGTAAGTAATCTAAAACTTTTAATAACCTGCTTGCATTACGTTTACAAAATGTATATATATCACTTTACCAGCATAAGCACTTTCACTAAAAAAGTGCAACAATTAAGGCATCTAAACAATGTCACACAACAAAAGTAGATAACAATGTTTTAACAAGTAAGTAAACTTACAGACCATACTACAAGTTATCAAAAAATATATTAACTTCTGTATAATTATTGTAATGCAGAAATAATTCATGTTGCAGTGAATATTAATACATGCCTATTACAACTCATAAAAGGTAAGTAAGCTAAAACTTTAAATAGTAATGTTGAACACCTATCCTTTATTATTTGTTTTCCTTATTAGATTTAGACAGGAGTGGCATACACAGAGCGTGTCCCTGTGTGGTCCTGAAGAAAAGCTAGAGGGAGCTTAAAACATGTCAACCATAACACTGATCCCATCTCCATTATACGCTAGCACACAGTATCCTACCCAATTTTTAAACCATACCAACCTAGAACAAAGAATAAATTGTTTACACCCACTAGCAGAGTATTTTTAAAATCACCTGCACCCACTCCACTCCACTTTGCACCACACATAGTCCTTCACAATATAGTGCTCCTACGTAGTTCGCAAGTCGTAGCACACCCCAGTTCGTAGAGAACTGGGATGGCCCCCAATGATGAAGCATGTCACTGTGGGGCAACCCCGGTGAGTGAGGGGACTCTAGAAAGAAAATTTCTCTTTCTTTTAGGCTTTGTCTGACAACATTGGCCGGTAGCCCTGTCACAAGCTACGTCTCAGAACACAATACCTTAGGCTCTGTTTTTCATGAGATCTCCCATTTTGTCATAATACATCCATTAACTATAATCCTTCATTTCGCATTCTAGAGTATTGGCAAGTAACCGTTGTACATGTCCCTAACTACCATTACTACATACTGTCGAAACATCGCTCTTTTAAACTCCATTTACGCCTCTCTACACCGTATCCTAATGGCAGACACCACAGCATCATATACAAAAAATCTCCACCAAGGACATACTCATTTAAAAGGGGGGTAAATTACAACTATAATTAATAATGTTTAGCAAATATAAATGATAAGATTTGCAATGCTAATAAACCTGCAGCCCATAATGAAACAAATTAAAGGTAAGTAAATTATAACTATTTACAAGTAACAAATAAAGTTACTAATATAAATTACTACCACACATAAAAAAAACATTTAAAAGGTGAGTAAAAACTATTTCATATAAATAAGTACCACCAACAGCTAGCAGTAAGAGTACATGTAGCGCTGTAACAAAGACGACAAAATGCAGAATAGTAATGTATATATTAAAATTTTACAGGTGAGTAAACATTTACATAAATAAAACACATTTCATTGCATGCACCACATCACATTATTAAATGCAGTGTAATCAACACGATTCTGTTTCGTTATTTGAATGTTTACTTACCTGTAAAACTCCATAATGTACACATTATTACCACCCCACCCTGCCATCCCCTTACCCACATCACCACCTTGCATTTACTACCACTGCCAGCCGCAGCTCATAAGTACATTCAATAAACTAATATTTCAATAAATACCCTCTAATGTCTGTGATCTAAAATGTTATATGAACTCAGAAATAATTGTTCTGCATAATTTACATGTATGATTTCGCTAACTTATGTTAACAACAACCGTTAATTGCACATTGTACATCTTTATCTGAATAGAGCACTAACAAAAACATATTATATTTTACAGGAAGAGGCACCCAAAAATATATTTGTTGGAGGACAAGAAACTAAATTAAAAAGTATCACAATAAAAGATACAACGGACTCTGTCAAGATTACTTTATGGAGGGAAGCAGCAGACTTCCCAATCGAAATTGGACAATATGTGCAGTTAACACACTTGACAGTACATGAATTTAATAAAGAGAAGATCTTAAACACAACTCGCCATACTAAACTACAAGCAAGTCACCCTTTTTATTAATCATACTGTAAAAACTAAGCAATAAATAGAATAAATACTAAAACAATATCTCCACAGGTAGTACAACCATCACAAGAAAATCTTAATGTAACACTATATGGATTGGAAAAAACACAACAAGAAATAAGCATTATAACCGTGCAAGTTGAAACAACTGAACATTTTCAGTCAATGGAAATTCACAACATCACTTCGATGGACTTCTTAAATATAAGTGCTGATACTTATGACTTCGCAGATGCATTAATGGAATACTTACCAATATCTCTTAATGTAACGTTTTGTAACGGATGTATCACAAACATAATTCAGAAGATATAAGCTACCTTTCTTAATACAAATGTAAAAATGTCTTTTGCAGGTACAATAAGCGCTATTAATGTGTATAAAAAGCACCTTCCCAATTGTAAAGTGACTATTTGTATAATGCATGCACAAACTACAAGATATTGTTATACATACATAAGTCAAATGTTTACATGTGTATTACTGCTTCTTTAAAATACTGAAGTATGGCTGCTTCTTTAAAATACTACTTAAGTATTGCTGTTTCTTTAAAAAAGAAAAAAGCATTATAAATAAGCAACTTCTAATAAATACTATGTTACATCAGAAAAACAATAGAAATTTAGCATATATAATGCCTTTAATACTGTTTGTTAACAAAAAATGTTTTTATGCAACATATTCTTTTACAATACCAATTAATGTTTGAAAATCTTTAACTGAACTAAGTGTCTGCAATTTACATTTAAATGTTTACAGAAACTGTGTGCAATTTGAAACTTACTTTTACTTAATAGTTTATGCATATACAATCAAACTTAACATCTGTGCAATTTGAAACTTACATGTTTACTTTAACTTAATAGTTTGGTCATATACAATAAAAATGCAAATGTTTTTACGACATATCTTAAAAATAAAACTTGGACAGAAAAAATACAATGTTTACATATTTACTTACAAACTAAAAAGTAACTTTATCTATAAATGCAAAGTATATTAATCACTAATAATGAACTTCGACTCTTGCTTCTAGTTGGTCTCAAAACACATACTTACAATATATGCTCATAACTACAAAACTAGCAGACAATATTATTCACAACATTGCTTAGTATTGAGCAACATCTGACAGTTTGCAAATCATCTTTATACACCAATTCAGAGTTTGCTAAAAATGTAATGCAACACATTGTCATACACAATGCCAATAACTCAAACTTTAATGCTGCTAGACCTATTGCACTGTAAATGCTTGTTTTTTTTTCTTTTCGCGTGCTTGTTCACTTTTAATGCACTATGCCCCCGCCTAGCAGAGGAAGCATCCCATCGCCTCACAGCTCACACAAGTACGATTCCACACTCACCTTCACTGTGCTCACGTCTTTTTATATTTTTTTATTTTTTCCCGTGCTTGTTCTCTTTTAATGCACTATGCCCTCACAGCATCCCATCGCCGCAGAGCTCACACAGGCACGATTCCACATGCAAATCTCGCATGCGCCCCTCCCTCCACTTCATATGCTTCAATACCTCCACTCCTTTTAGACGCCACCCCCCTCCTCTCACTGAGACATCAGAGCAAATAGCAGTCCCTGGGACATCCCTGCAGCATTCAAGTTCGCCAAAACCTGACAAGCCGCACATGGTTTTCACAAGCTTTCTCACTCGCAGGCAGCTTGAGATCAGTCAATAACTAACCCCCAGTGGCGAGAGTTCACTAACTCAATATTTACCTTTCAATCGCCACCTAGGCACTTCCGGTAGTTACCATCCCAACATTGCGACAGTGTACACAGGTGTGTGCGACCTAGAAATCCCAATAGTAGAAGTTTCAGTCCCTCCGTCAGTTACCCAACTGTCATCACCAATAGAAAGAGGACAATGTTACGAGGCAATTGCTTGGCTTCTGAGTTTCTCGTTTTTGTGCCTTCAAATGTGTCCAAGGGCAGTGCGGGCGCTGATTGGTTCTCATTACTGCTGCACCTATAACTACATTTGCTGCTGACTTAGGCTTGTTCACATTTCTTCCTTCTTTTCACAATGCCTAACTATTTCTTTTCACAATGCCTAACTATTTCTTTTCACCTTTTTCCCTCCCTGCTCCCTTGCTTCCACTTTTCCTTCCCACAATTTCCATTTCTCTTTATTTCTTCCCTTTTAGTTTTTGTCTTTTCCTTCAAACTGTACAAAATATCCCAGGAATCTCAGTGCTCTCAAAACAGGAATAACAAATGCTGATTGTACTTGATTACTATTGCACCAGACCAATCACAATTACTAGCTCATAATCGGAAGGTAGCGAGGGTCTGCTGCACTCCAAACTGACAACTTGCAGGTTGTACAAGATCACAGCAGCAGGGGCCTAGCCCACCACACTATTTTACACAACCTCTGAGTTTTTTTTAAAGTCCATTCCTATTGTACACAACCTCTGAGGTTTTTTTAAAGTCCATTCCCTCGCACTACCGCACTGTTATGTTTCAGCTGTACATTTCTCGGGTCCAAGTTTTTAGTTACAACTGTGATGCTAATTCTATTTCAGATGCAAACTCCCAAGCCCCTCCCCTCCTCCCTCAGCGGCGTGACTTCCATTTGTACAGCAGGTGCAGTGGCACCGGGACCCAGAGCCCTGAGGGGCCCGTTGAGCCCTGATTATTGCTGTATTTTATAATTCAAACAGCAACCAGGGTGGCCCATTCCTTGCACTGGGCCCATGACACGCTGGCTACGCTACTGCCACTCGCAATTTAGGGTGCAAATCACATATTAAATATTTGCTCCCAGGATTTGCTGCAAGAAAACCTGCCACAAATCACGGGAGTAAACTGCGAAATTTCATTTTTTTTGCACCCTCCATTAGAAGAAATATTGCCTGAATGGTTTATATGTATGTTAATGTAATTGTTTTGACTGCCAACATGTTGCACTTTATCCAGCATCACTCACCACCATCAGCACAGCACGACCACCTCATCAATGCACCACTAGCAAAGCACCAACTCAATACCAGCGCAGCCCCATCACAGCATCAGCGTTGCACCACCTCACCACAACTTCAGCATTAGCGCATCACTCAGCACCACTTCTGCACAAGCACACCACCACCTCAGCACCATGTCAGTATAACTCAGCATCACCTGAGCATCAGCATAGCATTATCTCAGCAACAGGATGTATGTAAAGCGCTCTGATACCTACGGGTCAAGCTAGCTCTATATAAAACTTTTAAAATAAATAAATAACAATTGTAAATGACAAAGCTATTAATTTCGCTATTCTCAAAACCAACACATAAATAAAAAATGTCATTTACAATACCAATAGCTCAAACTTTCCTAATGCGAGACCTTGTCTTTGTAAATAGGGGGCAGGAAAATGCGCCGCTGGTGTCACAAAAAGTGATGCATCAGCAGCACAAGGGGCTTGTAAATAGGCCCATGGGTGTTCTAATCTTATTAACGTGAAGTGAAGCACTAAATATATGATTGAAGTGTATTCATTGTAGAACTTAGACATTTGCATCAATATGTATACTAATGTTTCATTTACAGGCTAAGGATTGTAGTTGTCATGCACATTTACATCTGTGTATGTTGAGTTATATCGTATTTGCCTGAAGTACACTTTCCTTATAATAATGTATTCATTGGTGTCTTGCATTTCTTTGTAACTGTACGTGCACACATAGTCATGAATTTAAAGTGCACATTGACTGATGTTATTATGTTAGCCTAACTGAAGGTCAATTCGTTTTGGTTTTCAGTGATTAACCTCCAACGTGAAAGGTTGTTTGAATTGTGTTAGAACTGGGGTCACCAATTCCACTGCGGTAGCTTGGCGCGAGCAGGAAGGCACCCGAAGGCTAGGTGCAAAGCAGAAGTGCAGCACACACTCACACTGAGACAGGGAGGCACACGCAATAAAATGACACCACACCAGCTAGTTGTTTAAAACAGGATTCTTTATCTAGACTTCCTTCATTGCAGGTAAGTAACTCACTGGTATATACTAGGCATCAATTCAGGTACTGAGCATTTCTTGAAACATCAGGCAACCTTTCTGTAAATACCTTGCTACTATTTAGGACAGGCTAGGCAATAGCATTTGTCATAAGCAGGTTCATTATAACAACATTTCATAGGACCAGCTTCAAGGTAAAACAATTCTTAGGCATGTGGATCATTAGAATGTATAACCCTCTGCTTAAATGGCACATCAAAAATAGGAACACAGTTCCCTGCTGCTGGGCAGGTTGCAAAGGACACTCCCCTAGCCAGGGGTTAACTTTAGGTACAGAAACAGTCAACCATTAATGCTAATGCCCGGTTCAGGGAGGCCCCTACAGGGTTAAGCAGGGCAAACAGGGCCCAACTGCAGTCTCCGGCAGGGGAGGGGCGGTCACGGGGCTGCCTCACTAACTGCGCAGGCTTCTCCGCAGCCCCGCCACCTCCATAGTCTGTGGCCCTCCCCCGGGGGTTGTTACCTTGGATCTCAGTCCTTCGAGGACCCTGGCGGCGTGGTGTAGGAGCTCACGCTGGCCAGGCGGGCTCCCCTCGACTTGTTCCCGGCCTGCGGCAGATCGGGGGGGCTCGCGCTCTCCTTCCAGCCCCCTAACCAGTGCTCCGGCCGATCTTGGCTCTTCCGGGGCTTCTCCCGGCATCGGTGCCAGGCAGCAGCAGCACTTCGCTGAGGAGGCAGCGGTTATTTACGGGCCCCAGGCGCAACCGTCAGCAGTGCCACACAGCAGAGCAGACCAGTCCCGGGCTGCGGCGGTGAGTTCCACAAATGCCGCTTTGAAGACACAGCGCTTCGAGGGGCAACAGCGCTTTCATGGGCACAGCGCTCTGAGGGGCAACAGCATTGTGAAGTCACAAAGGCAGTCTCTTGCACCCCAGCGCTGGGAGATTGTTATGGGCAACAACTTTTTCATGGGCAGGATAGCGCTGGGAAATGATAGCACTTAGGAGGCAACCAGTTCCAGGCAGTCCAGGGCAAGGCAGCGCTGGGGGTGAAAGCGCTTAGGAGTTCACAGCGCTTTGGGGCATTCAAGAGCAGCCCAGGAGCACAGGGAAGCGCTTAGATGGGGCAGCTCTTTTACCTCGTTGATCCCCCAGCAGTCCTTTTGACATGTAGGTGATTCCTTACAGCACCTGATGGTTCCAGCTTCCTTCTGGTGTAGTTTCTTGGGGGGGGGGGAAGAAGGGGGTTGAGTTGGTGGCTTCAGAGGCAGGATGGTTCTCCCTTGGCACCCTGGAGGTGGTTCCCTGGGTTCCCCAACGTTGGGCCAGATCAGCAGGCTGGCAGAGTCCCTCACTCAACGTAGAAAAGCAGTGCCTAGGCCCAGTCAGTCCCAGTGGTGTAGGTACCTCCCCTAGGCCCAATCGCCTAAACTCCTGCAGAGGTTCCCCCAGGTCCAGTGGTGCCCCAACTGACAGGCAGGTTTCCTTCCTTTCCCCTTATACCCCTAGGTCAGGTGACCACTCTCTAAAAGCGGCAAAGCGTAACCCCTCCCCTATTCTGGAAGGTTCCAGTAGCTTCTACATTCTAGGCTATGGGCTGAAAAGGCGGGATGGCAGTGTTACTGTATACTAATGTCCCAGCCTGCTCCTGACTACTAGTGCATGTTTACAAAGGCCACTTCGCAGTAGCAGGGCCTGTGGCAGCCATATTGTGAGGAGAGAGCACCTGCACCTCAGCACTGTTTGGCAGTGGTAAGGCGCCTAGAGACCTAGGTCCAACAAAAAGGTGGTGGGAAAAAACAAGGCAAAGGGGAAAAAACAGGGTACGACCACCCTAGAGCTGACAGGTCTAACGAATAGCAATGTTTTTTCTTTTACAGGTGCGTTTGCATTATCTTATAGCTATTGAAAAGCATACTATTTATTAGACATGCGATACAAAAGGGGATGATGGACGGAGCGCTTGAGCAAATCAAACACTCACCCCCAGTCAAATGATCTGGGTTTAATCCATCACCATTCTTTAGCTCCCTCCGCCAACCCAGTTCAGACATGGCCATATGCAAATCAGTCTGACCCTGTGCCTCATGGGAACAGTCCAGGCCGAACTGCCAAAGCCATGTCTTCCCTGGACCGGAAACAAGCATCCAGGGACCGGTTTCTGGCATTTCAGCCATCATCAGCCAGGCTAGCTTGAATCCAGTGGCAAAGTGAGCAAGGCACTCACGTCTGAGCATACCCTGCCAACTTAGGGCGAACAAAGCAATACAAAAGGGGATGATGGACGGAGCGCTTGAGCAAATCAAACACTCACCCCCAGTCAACTGATCTGGGTTTAATCCATCACCATTCTTTAGCTCACTCCACCACCCCAGTTCAGACATGCCTATATGCAAATCAGTCTGACCCTGTGCCTCATGGGAACAGTCCAGGCCGAACTGCCAAAGCCATGTCTTCCCTGGACCGGAGACAAGCATCCTGGGACCGGTTTCTGGCATTTCAGCCTTCATCAGCCAGGCTAGCTTGAATCCAGTGGCAAAGTGAGCAAGGGACTCACGTCTGAGCATACAGTGCCAACTTAGGGCGAACAAAGCAATACAAAAGGGGATGATGGACGGAGCGCTTGAGCAAATCAAACACTCACCACCAGTCAACTGATCTGGGTTTAATCCATCACCATTCTTTAGCTCACTCCACCACCCCAGTTCAGACATGCCTATATGCAAATCAGTCTGACCCTGTGCCTCATGGGAACAGTCCAGGCCGAACTGCCAAAGCCATGTCTTCCCTGGACCGGAAACAAGCATCCTGGGACCGGTTTCTGGCATTTCAGCCGTCATCAGCCAGGCTACCTTGAATCCATTGGCAAAGTGAGCAAGTGACTCACGTCTGAGCATACCCTGCCAACTTAGGTGGGACAAAGCGATACAAAAGGGGATGATGGACGGAGCGCTTGAGCAAATCAAACACTCACCCCCAGTCAAATGATCTGGGTTTAATCCATCACCATTCTTTAGCTCACTCCACCACCCCAGTTCAGACATGCCTATATGCAAATCAGTCTGACCCTGTGCCTCATGGGAACAGTCCAGGCCGAACTGCCAAAGCCATGTCTTCCCTGGACCGGAAACAAGCATCCTGGGACTGGTTTCTGGCATTTCAGCCTTCATCAGCCAGGCTAGCTTGAATCCAGTGGCAAAGTGAGCAAGGGACTCACGTCTGAGCATACCCTGCCAACTTAGGGCGAACAAAGCAATACAAAAGGGGATGATGGACGGAGCGCTTGAGCAAATCAAACACTCACCCCCAGTCAACTGATCTGGGTTTAATCCATCACCATTCTTTAGCTCACTCCACCACCCCAGTTCAGACATGCCTATATGCAAATCAGTCTGACCCTGTGCCTCATGGGAACAGTCCAGGCCGAACTGCCAAAGCCATGCCTTCCCTGGACCGGAAACAAGCATCCTGGGACCGGTTTCTGGCATTTCAGCCTTCATCAGTCAGGCTAGCTTGAATCCAGTGGCAAAGTGAGCAAGGGACTCACGTCTGAGCATACAGTGCCAACTTAGGGCGAACAAAGCAATGCAGAAGGGGATGATGGACGGAGCGCTTGAGCAAATCAAATACACACCCCCAGTCAACTGATCTGGGTTTAATCCATCACCATTCTTTAGCTCGCTCCACCACCACAGTTCAGACATGGCCATATGCAAATCAGTCTGACCCTGTGCCTCATGGGAACAGTCCAGCCCGAACTGCTAAAGCCATGTCTTCCCTAGACCGGAAACAAGCATCCTGGGACCACGTTTCTGGCATTTCTGCCGTCATCAGCCAGGCTAGCTTGAATCCAGTGGCAAAGTGAGCAAGGGACTCATTATATGGCGATAAATGTAGTGCTCCACACACGTATTTGGCTTAACCAATGGCACAAGATTACAGAGAAAGAAGGTGCACTGGCCTTTCCATGCTATCGTACATTTTAATTTGAGAAATATTGAAAATTTGAGGATAAAATTATATGAGATGAAACTGCCACCTTGACCCACAGTTTGAAGTGCTCAATGCTTGGGAACATGCAGCTCATGCTAGGGAAAAGGAGAAGTTTCAGGGAAGAGTCCGAAAATTAGTGCGTACTTATGCTGATGCTAGGTGGGATGCAGAACAGAAGAAGTGGAGAACTGATATTCTAGAGGGTGTAAAACTATACTCTGCATTAACCAGTGAAAAATGTGAAAACCGGAAGGAGAAGAGAAGGAAAGGGAAATAGGGAAAGTCAAAGGAGCCAGACAATATGAGTGAGGTCGCTAACAGTGACTTTAATGACAATTTACTGGATGCATTGTTTCCAGAACATCCACCTCCATATAATGAAACCTGAGTGGAGGGAGGTTGTGGTGGTGCTGCTAGTGGAAACCTTGGAGTGACTACTGCCCTGGTCAGTATAAATTCTAAATTCGTCCCAAAATGCTTGTTTTCCGGTTCAGAGAGGATCCTGGCATGGCAGATTAGGAGCAGGGCCAAGAATAATTTGTGTATAGCTGGGTCCAAATTGGGATGGCATGTTGAGCAAAGAAACAATGAATTTAACCCAGATATTGACTGGGGGTGAATGTTTAACATTGTTTGGCATTCCATCCATCATCTTTTTGAGCTGCTATATCTGTCAGATACCGAAATGGAATTCACTGACCTCCAGATACAGATCAAGCGGGGGCGATGTGCAGATCCCAAATCCCCTTTGCACTACCCCACAGGGGGACGGAAACACTCCACCCTGTACTGCAGTGCGCAATGGAAAGGTGAAACAAGGAGTAACTAAATCAAACTCAGCGGCACTCAAATCTACTAGTCTGGGGATCCAAGGAATAGGCTCTCACTAGGGAAGTCCCATTTACTGACCACAGTACGCTCCATTTAAGAAAAAGAATATGCATTAATTCCATAACTATACACACGCTCACACTATAGGTAACTGAATACCCACATATTTCCTATGTACTTACATGCGAACCACTTATGCAAACTCTCATGTAGCAGGGTGCCAAGTGGAGGTAATACCCATAAAGAAATTTGAGTGTCCACTGTCAGCGCGGAAATACTCTCTGTGAGAGCATGCGCAAATCTGTGAACAAGGAAAACAAGATAAGCTGGTATGATATGTCTCACACCAGCATGCCAGGCAAATGAAAAGTCCAGCAAATGCTGAGCCTCTGTGAAGAACTAAGTTTAAAGAGTATGTCCAGACGTGGGTCCCGTGCTCGCTATGCCACTGGATTCAAGCTAGCCAGGCTGATGAGAGGTGATACCCCGAAACTGGTCCCAGGATACGTGTTTTCTAGTCCAGGGAGGACCTGGCCTGGCAGTTTTGGCTGGACTATTGCCATGGGGAGCAGGGTCAAGGCTGATTTGCATATGGCTGGGTCCAAAATGGCATGGCATGGTGAGCAAGAGCACAATGGATTTAACCCAGATCTGTCACTGGAGGTGAATGTTTAACAATGTATAGCATTCTGTCCATCATCTTTTTGTGCTGCAGTAGTGTTCCTATATATAAGCCTGTACGACCGGAAACAATACATAATTTGACTTTCTACTGGAGGAAGAGCTCCAGGCAATACTCCTACAAGTTCAAATATGGGAGGTTTTGTACCGCTGATCCAAACCTATATGAGTTCCCCTTGTGGTGCGAGTGCAGATTTGACAATGAATCAAGCAGGACTTAGTCCAATAGAGTAATCCCAGCTACTGCCAAACTTGTTTGGGAGCCACCTCCAAATGCACCTCTAGAGAAGGGATAGTGTCTAATGCTCCTATAGTGCAACATAGTCTCAGTGCTCAGGAAATAGATGGATGGGTGAAGGATTACCATGCCCATTCGAGTGAAAGCGGAAGCTCAGAATTGAGTCCAGGAATGATTCAGTCACGATTGAGAGTAAATTTGGCCGATGTGGTTAAATTAAAGGTAAAATTGGATGAAATGATTGGTGGAAATCTTGAATTGGCACAATTAGATACATACCAAGAAAGTGAACTTGTGTTTATGTGTAAGGATGCTACCAAACGTGCAGATCTGAAAGAGACAGGTTAGTATTAGATTCCTTACCTTAGAATATCCCCAGGCGTCAGACTGGATCCGGAAACTTTTGTGTAGCAGTACCCTTGCGCGTCGATAGGCGTCATCTGCGGCTCCGCGTCCGTTGGCGGCGCCGGGATGACGTCGCCGGGGTACTTAGACGCCGCCCTCACGCGCTGACGTCAGTTCTTCTTTTTTCCGCGCCAGCAGCGCAGATTCGGAAAAAGTGGTACCCTAGTCAATTTTTGACTAACTTTTTCGATCCCTTTTGATCATTTTTTGAAGTCTTTCGACTCCGAACGGTGCTGGTAGGAATGCCTGGATTTAAACCCTATGAGGACTGCGACCGACTGATGTCTGTTACCGACCCTCACCGCCGGTACCTTCACTGTCTCTGATTCGACCACGACGACAAGGCCTGCCCCGACTGCCGAGCCCTGACGTCGAAAGCTAGGTGGGTGCGGTCCCGCAAGCGGCTCGAGCTCCGGCAGTCGGCCCAGCGCTCCGAGAGGTCCCGGTCTGGACCGAGGTCGAGGGACTGGTCGCGGGGTCGGAGCCATCATAGCTCCGGGAGTCACCATTGGTCTTCGGGCTCGAAGTCGTCAGGTAAGCACAAGAAGTCGAAGAGACGTCATTGCTCTTCCGACTTCCCCGACGCTCGTGCGCGCGGCCGGGGGTTCGGGTGACACCACCCACGCGGCTCTGTCGGAGTCGCGGCCTGCTTCATACCCTCTGGTCCCTGGGCAGCAGGCGACGCCGGAGGAGATCGAGCACTTCCTCATGGCCATGAGGTCCCTCTCTCCTCCGACGGGCTCTGCGGCGCCTTCAGGCCCAGCGGACCCGTCTGGGGGCCCCAGCAGGTCGGGGGCTTCGGCCCGATGCCGGCGGGTGCTTCGGCCCCGACGCCTTCGGGCCCGGCACCGCAGGGCCCTGCTGGATTCGCCTCCCGATCCGGGCCGTCACCGGTTGACCTGACTACCTCACCGGCGCCGATCCCTAGGGTGTCACCTCCGGCACCGTCTTCCGGCAATGTCGTCCCCGATGCCTCCCTCGATCCGGTTCTGGCGTCGGAGCGGCGCCGCTGGGCGCCGCTCTCGACGCCGCTTGGAGAGTTCTACTTCAACGAACCAACCCCATCCTTTGACAACCCTGATTATCAGTAGATGGGTGATGAGGTGTATTGGGAGGGGTCTGAGGACCCTCTGGCACGTGATTGTCAGTCCCAGCAGGACTGGACAGGTGAACTTGGGGATGCCAGTGGTCTGGACACTTCGCCAGACACTGGTTTTGTCTCACCCCCTACCCTGGCTACGGAGGAGGGGGCAACCTACAGTGTGGTGCTGACGTGGGCGGCCGGGGCTTTGGGCCTTGAGCTCCCCGTCGCGGCCATGAGGATTAACCTCCTCACTGAGGTCCTTAAACCGCCACCTTCCCGGAGAGCTGGAAGCATGCCGAGCTCAGCGCCCTACTGAAGAAACCAACAGCGGACCCCACCGACCTCAAAAACTTCCGACCCATCTTGCTCCTCCCTTTTCCCGCCAAAGTCATCGAGAAGATCGTCAACAAACAGCTTGCCGCCTTCCTCGAGACGAACGGATCCCTCGACCCCTCGCAGTCCGGTTTCAGAGCCAACCACAGCACTGAGACCGCCCTCATCGCAGCCACCGACGACATCCGAGCCCTGCTCGACAACGGGGAAACAGCGACACTCATCCTCCTGGACCTCTCCGCAGCATTCAACACTGTCTGCCACCACACCCTAGTCCAACGCCTCGACAACACCGGCATCCAAGAGAAGGCACTGAAGTGGATCATCTCATTCCTCGCCGGAAGAACACAGAGAGTCCGCCTCCCCCCGTTTCGATCCGAGGCCACCGAAGTCATCTGTGGAGTCCCGCAAGGATCATCACTCAGCCCCACCCTCTTCAATGTCTACATGAGACCTCTATCCGCCATTGCACGCCAACACAACCTCAACATCATCTCCTACGCTGACGACACCCAGCTGATCCTCTCCCTCACCAGAGACCCCGACACCGCCAGAACCAGCCTACACGAAGGGATGAAAGACGTCGCCGAGTGGATGAAGAACAGCCGCCTGAAACTGAACTCAGACAAGGCGGAAGTCCTCATCCTGGGACCATCACCCTCCGCCTGGAATGACTCCTGGTGGCCCCCAGCCCTGGGCACCGCCCCCAAGCCAACAGACTACGCACGCAACCTGGGCTTCATCCTGGACTCCTCCCTCTCGATGACCAGACAAGTCAACGCCGTATCCTCATCATGCTTTCACACCCTTCGCATGCTTCACAAGATCTTCCGATGGATCCCGACCGAAACCAGGAAGACGGTCACCCAGGCCCTCGTCACCAGCCGACTGGACTACGGAAACACCCTCTACGCCGGAACCACAGCCAAGCTACAGAAAAGACTCCAACGCATCCAGAACGCGTCCGCCCGACTCATTCTGGACATCCCCCGACGCAGCCACATCCGGAGGCAGATCCTTCTCCTACCTGGCGGCCAAGACATGGAACTCCCTCCCCATCCACCTCCGGCTGACCCAGGACCACCTCGCCTTCAGGAGACAACTCAAGACCTGGCTGTTCGAACAGTAGCGGACCCCTTCCCCCAAGCGCCTTGAGACCCTTCCGGGTGAGTAGCGCGCTATACAAATGCTATGATTGATTGATTGAGTCAAGCTCGGCTGAGCCTCTGCTGCCGTTTACTGAGGCCTTGACTGGCGTTCTTTTGGGCACTTGGTACAGGCCCGCTACAGGTCCGCCTGTAGATAGGAATGTGGCCAGACGCCACCGCCCGGCCCCGGGCGACCCTTGTTTCCTGTCCACCCATCCCACCCCTGAGAGCCTAATCATCCAGGCCTCCAACTCCCAGACCACATTCCCGACGGCTCTGCCCGATCGGGAATCCAAGAGGTACGAGCAATACGGCAAAAAGGTATTCTCCTCCCTGAGTTTGGGACTGCGGTCTTCCAACTCCGCGTGCCTCTTGGGCCGCCACACCCACTCTCTGTGGGACACGGGCGCGAACGTGCTGCCAGAATGCCCGGCGGAGGTCAAGGCTAAACTCGCCCAAGCCCTTGCGGAGGGTCGAGATGCTGCACTTTTTCCATTCGGTGTAGGCTGGATACCACTGACTCACTGGGCACGGCGATGGCAATGACGGTGGCGATTCGTCGCCACGCCTGGTTGAGGTCCGCCAACTTTTCGGCCGATGTCCAGAATACACTCATGGACATGCCATTTTGGTGACAAGGCAGACCATGCGCTTGAGCGCTTTAAGGACTCCCGGGCTACGGCCGAGTCCTTGAGTCTTTCGGCCCCGCGCCAGCAAACGGGTGCCTTTCGCTCCTTTCGTGGCCAAGGAAGGGGCGCCCCCACACTTGCTGCCAGCCACGCACCGCAGACTAATTTCCAACACGGTGGCGGCCGTGGAAACCGCCGTGGAAACCGCCGTGGCGGCGGTCGGGGACAACGGCGAGGTCAGTCCACACCTACCCCTGCAGCATCCGCCTCAAAACCCTCCTAGTCCGTGCTTTCAGGCCCATGTGACGCCAGTGGGGGGCAGGGTTCGCCATCACCTCCTCCACTGGCGCAATGTCACTTCGGACAGGTGGATGCTGCAAATCGTCCAAAGGGACTACTCCCTCCCCCTTCGAGGTGACCCCTCCAGCCATGCCACCCCGTGTCGGGGGATCACTTGCGACTTCTGCAAGAGGAAGTTACAGCCCTCTTGGCCAAGGGGGCCATCGAGTGAGTTCCTGGGCCAGAAGTAGGGTGTGGTTGCTACTCCCACTACTTTCTGGTACCCAAGAAGGGCAAAGGGGGCCTACGCCCTATCTTGGATCTACGGAACGTTAACGGCTTCCTCCGGAAGGAGAAGTTCAAAATGCTGACACTGGCTCAGGTCTTTGCTGCCCTGGACCCAGGAGACTGGATGGTAGCGTTGGACTTGCAGGACGCTTATTTCCACATTCCCGTCCTGCCGGCCCACTGGCGCTACCTGCGGTTCACGGTAGGCCACGAGCACTTTCAGTTTACTGGGCTCCCCTTCGGCCTTACCAGCACCCCACGGGTGTTCACGAAGGTGATGGTGGTGGTCGCAGCTCATCTGCGCAGGTTAGGGGGTTTCAGTCTTCCCCTACCTTGACGACTGGTTGTTGAAGGCGGGCTCGCCCCAGACAGTAGTCAGCCACGTCCAGTTGACGGCAGACCTCCTGCACCAGCTGGAGTTCTCCATCAATGTGCCAAAGTCACACCTGTGCCCCTCCCAGAAGCTCCTCTTTATCGGAGCGGTTCTCGACTCGGCGCAGTTTCAGGTTTATCCTCCCGAACAGCGGGTTTGGGATATTCAGGCTCTGATTCCGATCTTTCAGCCTTTATCCCGAGTCTTGGTCAGGTTGTCGCTGCAGCTTCTGGGGCTGATGGCCTCCTGCATCCTTCTGGTGCATCACGCCCGATGGCAGAGGCAGGCTCTGCAGTGGGACCTGAAGTTTCAGTGGGCCCAGGATCAGGGCAACCTGTCCGACCATGTCCTGATCTCGGAGGGCACTGCGAGACAGCTGCAGTGGTGGCTCACGGACCGCGATTGGGTCAGCGGCAGATCCCTCTCCCTTCCCCAACCGGAGCACGTAGTTGTGACGGACGCGTCCCTCCAGGGCTGGGGAGGCCACATGGAAGAGGAGGAGATCAGAGGCGGAGTCCCGGCTCCATATCAACCTTTTGGAGCTGCGGGCGATTCGTCTAGCACTAAAGGCATTCCTCCCCTCTGTCCGGGGGAGTGTAGTGCAGGTGTTCACGGACAACACCACCGCCATGTGGTACTGCAACAAACAGGGCGGGGTGGGGTTGTGGACCCTCTGCCAGGAGGGTCTGCGCCTCTGGCAGTGGCTGGAACATCAGGGCGTGACCCTGGTGGTTCAACACCTGGCAGGTTCTCTGAACGCCAGGGCGGACAAACTCAGCCGACAGTGCATGATGGATCACGAATGGCATCTGAACTCGGACGTGGCGCAAGGTCTCTTTCTGCAGTGGGGAGAGCCTTGGTTAGATCTATTCATCACCGAAGAGAACGCGCAATGTCATCAGTTCTGCGCGTTGGAATTTATAAGGCGGCACTCGCTCGGAGACGCTTTTCGTCGCGAGTTGTGTTGCGGTCTGTTGTACGCCTTTCCTGCCTATGCCACTTCTGTCCAGAGTGCTGAAGAAGATCAAAAGTCATCCTTGTGGCTCCGGACTGGGCATGAAGGTACTAGTATCCATAGCTACTCAGTATGTCAGTCGATTCCCCCGGTTCGTCTGCCTCTTCAGGAGGACCTTCTGTTGCAGCAGCAGGGGACGGTCCTCCACCCGAACCTGTCCAGTCTCCACCTCCATGCTTGGAGATTGAGCGGCGACAGTTGAGGCCATTTGACTTGCCTCCTGAAGTCTGTAATGTTATTCTGGCAGCCAGGCGTCCCTCCACAAAGTCAGTATACGCCTGCAGGTGGAACAGATTTGTGGCATGGTGCACAGCAAAGGCTGTGGATCCTCTCTTCCCCTCTTTCTGGGGTTCTTCTCTTCCTTCTTTGTCTTGCCCAGCAGGGCTCTGCTCTGGGCACTATCAAGGGCTATCTTTCTGCCCTTTCAGCCTTTCTAAGGCTTCCTGATCAACCATCTTTGTTCAAGTCCCCCATTGTAACTCGCTTTCTGAAAGGCATCACACACATTTTTCCCCCTGTTCCGTTTGTGATGCCTCAGTGGGACTTGAACCTTGTTCTTACTTACCTGATGTGCGCTCCCTTTGAGCCACTTCACAACTGTCCTCTCCGCCTTCTTACTCTGAAGACTGGTTGCCATCACCTCTGCCATGAGAGTGAGTGAGCTCCAGGCTCTTTCATCCAAACCTCCTTATTTTTCTGTCCATCCGGACAAGGTTGTGTTGCAGACTAGACCCTCTTTCCTGCCCAAGGTTGTCACGGCCATCCACATCGGGCAGTCCATCACCTTGCCCACCTTCTTTTCACCACCGCATCCCTCAAAAAAGGAAGAGCGGCTCCACCGTCTGGACCCAAAACGTGCGCTTTCATTCTATCTGGATCGCACACGCCAGTTCCGGGTGGATGACCAACTCTTTGTTGGTTACGTGGGCGCAAAGAAAGGATGGGCGGTGCACAAGCGGACCATCTCTCGGTGGGTCGTCTTGTGTATCAAGGCTTGTTACTCCTTGGCAAAGAAGGAGCCACTCGGGCCACGGCGGCTACCACTGCCTTGGGCCTGGGAGTCCCTTTGCAGGACATCTGTCAGGCAGCTACGTGGGCCTCGCTGCACACGTTCGCAAGACACTACTGCCTCGACAGCCAAGTCCGGAGGGATGGCTTCTTTGGCCGTTCCGTCCTCCAGGACTTTCTGTTGTGATTATTGGTTCGCAGACCCACCACCGGGGTTGGTATTGCTGGGGTATCTATTCTAAGGTAAGGAATCTAATACTAACCTGTTTCTTTCAGATGAACAAGTTACTTACCTTCAGTAACGATATATCTGTAAGAAACAGTAGTTAGTATTAGATTCCTTACGGCCCCACCCATCCTCCCCGTTCTGCGAACCGATATCTAGGGTTAAGGTCAACCCCCTTTCAGGGCCCTAGTTTCAATGGCACCAGTGTTGGTTTTTTACATGGCTCTGTGTTTTTGGCGCAGAAAAGTGGTGTATAAGAACTGACGTCAGCGCGCGAGGGTCGACAAGCTTAAGACATGTTATATGTATTTGCCCAGAAATATGAGGTAGATTTGAATAGGACCAAAGCCTTACAGAAGAGTTATCCTGTATGTTTTCATGAATAGGACACTACTTGCATGAGAATACCATGAATGAAAATACAGATTAGAGAACTGATTCCGGACATTCGAAAATAGTGAGCTAGATAAATGGGAAGGTAAATGGGCAAAAAATACTGATCCAAAGAGACCTATGGAAGAACAGCTTAAAATGTTCCCTTAAGGGAAGTGCCTCGTAGAGACTACGTCCATGTGCCTTGGCCTAGGAGTAATCGTGTGTTATTCACTAATGATTTCCCAAAATTGAGAGAAAAACCAGTGGAGTGGTACAAGCAGGTTGAGCGATTTGTGAAAGTATTTTAATGCTGAAAAAGAAAAGAAGTAGAAGAAATTGAAAGAGAAATTAATAGTTGCGCAAATGAAAGCTGCTTAGAGAGGAAGTCAGAATCAACCTTTTAGGGATATGCAAGAAGTATAGCAGCCGGGATCTCTTGTGATGCAAGCTGGAAGTGGATTCCAACCATGAGGTAGAGGTCATGAAGTTCCGATTGATCCGAGTACTGAGAATGATGCAGCTACTTTGAAGAAGATTAACCTATGTCACGGTTGCAATAAGTTGGGGCATTGAAATCAGGAATGTTGTTATAATCCTGGATGAATAAATGATTGGATTTGTAGAGGGCTTGTATACTGCAGAAGTGTCTTTGCATTGAGGCATGTAGCTATTCGGAAGATCAAGACCACTTTGAGCAGATCAGCTTTCAGTTTGTTTGCGGAAAAGATTTTTATCTGCAATGCATCTGAGAGGCATGGGGAGCTCGTTCCAATGTGTGGCTGACAGCACCGAGAAGGAAGAACTGCCCCATTTCTTTAGTTTTGTAAAGTGGATGTACTGCAGATTGGCCCACTGTGACCATCAGGATCTTTTAGGGCAGTATAAGGTCATCCTGTCAAGTAGGTATTTTAGACCAGTCCTGTAGAAAGCTGTGTGTGTCACTGTCAGCGCCTAAAGAAGGGCTCTTTTCTTCACTGGGAGCCAGTGTAGCTACTTTCAGTACTAGAAGATCAAGGAGTGTCTAGGAAGATTGAACAGAAGGCAGACTACCATGTTTTGTACCTTTTGCGGTCTCTGAATAAGGTAATCTGGGATTTCTAGGTACAAGATGTTGACATAGTCGAGCCTAGATAGGATCACTGCCTGTACCACTATTTTCCGGACTTTCCTGGCAGGAATTTGAAGAATTTCCTTAATGTCCTTAGAATACAGCATGCAATTTTGATCACAGCTGAGATCTGGGGTTTAAAGAATAGATTTATGTCGAGAAGAACCCCTAGGCCTCTTCAGTCGGGGGTGGGTGCAGTGCAACTGGCAGGTCAGGCCCCTGACCAGCCGGGGACGTTAAGAAACAGCAGGTCCCCAGTTTCTTTTATGTTGCATTGTAGAGAGTTGGCTTTCAGCCATCCCATCACATCTGTCATATAGGCCGCAGATTTAACTATGGGGTCAGACTCATTGTTGTTATAGGTCAGCAGAAGTTGTGCATTGTCTGCACAGGAGACCACCTACATACCAAAGGATTTGATAAGGTATGCTAGCGACATAAAATATATATGTTAAAATGTGTAGGGTTCAGGACTGAGCCTTGAGGCACTCAATACTGGAGTGTTTTGGCTTCAGAAAAAAAGGTTTGAGCCATACTGCCTGTTTCCTGTCCTCTAGAAAGGAACTCAGCCAGGTCAGGGCCTTCCCCTCCACCCCAATGTCGGTGAGCCGGTGTGAAAGGGTCTTGTGCAAGATCCTTTCAAATCCTGCTGAGAGGTCTAATAAAATTAGTGAGGCATTTTGGCCAGCGTCCTACATGAATTTCATTGAGTCTGTAATTTGCTCACTGAGCAGTTCAAAGGGGAAATAAAAAATAATAATAACACATTATTATCCTTTTATTTTCCTGTAGCTCCGCTGGTTAGGGGAGGGACTGGGCTGTTACAGAAAAGCAGGGGGAGGAGTGGGAAGCCCTCTCTGAAGTGTGCATGACGGTTTAGCAGGCCAAACTGTCACGCGCACTTAGCATGTTCTCCACCTGGCTGTAAAGCTGCAACCCATCTGGCAATCCTGCTAGAAACATTGTCTACGGTTTTATTAATAAACACTCCCTTAAGAGGTGTACATTTCAGTCTCACAGCATTCTTACCAGATCAGATGAATCCATCTATGACTAACTTCAGGGCAACCCTTTTTATATCAATCAGAACTCAATGCTAGAACATGTGTTTCCTAGCTCTCTCTCCTGCTTGTTCTACTGCACACCTTGCTGTTTCTCCTTAATTGCTACCCTGGCCACTCCTCATTTTAAATATTATTTGTTTATTTGTTCATTCATTTTCACAAGGGCCTGGCAGCTTCAAAATGAAGATGGCTTCATTTTTTCATGCACTCTTTGTTTTTACTCTTTTAACTTTAATTTCACCTCTCTTATATGGCCCTTCACTGTGTTAGAACTGTAAAATAAAAATGGCAAAATGGCTGCTGCGCATTAAATCGCTTGTGCACACATGCATTATGATACACATGCGCCATAATGCATGACTGTACATGTGTACATACACTTGTGTGCATAATTACATTAGTATACTCATCAGCAACCATTCTTTCATAGGAAATGCAGTGAAAGTTTTGCAAGCCATGCATGTGCATGTATCATGATGCACATGTTTGATAACCAATGATAATTAAAAAGGCTTTAGCAAAGCCAAGAGTTTGGTCTTATAAATCAGAGTTATTTACTTTGTCAATGCTTGTTTTAGGGCTAACAATAGGGTATTTCAGTGATAGTACACAAATGAATGGAGAAAGAAACTGTTACTTCCAGCTTTGAGAAAACAAATGGAGGAGTACCAGCACATTACCTGTCAAGGTCTCAAAAAAGTGTGGGGAGAGGAAGTACAAAAAAGGAAAATATCCTTTTATAAGAAGGCCCCTCACTCGCCAACCTAGTTGGTGACATGCTACATCATCGGGGTCTCACCCGGACTGCTGAATGCCGTCCGGGTGTGCTGCGACACCTGATTACAGTGGAGCAGGTTGTTTTTTTCGTGAGTGTAAGTGAAAAAGTGGATGAAAAATTGGCCAGATATAACTCTATGGAAAATACTTTATTCTAGAGCTACTGGACAATGTTAAAAAATTGCTTAGATACCTGCATAGGTTAGATTGACCATCAGTATCTGTGTAGGGTGAAGTAATTGTGCAAAAAAAGATAAAAAGGTCTACATGTTTCAACCTGTAGTGGGATTTGCCAGGTTTTCGTCAGGACCAAGTGTGCGTGACCTGAGCGGTGTACACACGCTAAGGTGTACCCAACCCTCGGTCACAGTAACCTAACTGTGTACTTAAAGTTGGTGTCCTTTCATCTAAATGTGTGAAAGGAAAAAAAACTGTAATGACAAGGAACCAATCACAAACATACAGATTACGTGCCTGCAACGTGGTGTCTAGATGGTTGAGTGCTTCATGCACTCCCAGTATGGTGTGCTGCGTGAGCGTAATGAGTACATAATTAGTAGTGACCATCTCATAAATAGAGAGACAGTAATCAGACCATGGTATGCGCATTATTACTCTTGTGACTGTATGCGCCACAGAGAAATGGTAAAACAAACACGCTGTGGTTTATATGCACAAGGGCAGTGATTGCCGATATACTGCAGTATCCATCAACTCACACGATATCCATTTGAAAACCAGTGAGTATAATTTACCACACCACTTTCATCCATCATTATGGCGTATGGACATTACACACCCCAGGCTAGATAGTGAAGCAGCGGTCGAGTATTAGGAGAAATGGCAAATGTTAAATCCTTGGCAGAGTACTCCACCTGAATGTGGGGGGGTGGAGGGGGGGCGGGGGCTCCGTTCTTTGTTGAAATGGGGCTCTGCGTGCCAGTTGGACTTCCCAGCTTAAATATCTAGCCTGGGGTGTGTAATGTACATACTTACCTCTTTCTCCACTACTCAGATCATGTCTAAGGAGTTAGCGTCATGACCCCGATTCCCATGAGGCACAGAACACTCTGAATCGGAGTAAGCATGGTCCTTTTTTAACCCCTCCTGATCTTTTGGTACCTCATATTATGACGCTCTGTTAGCCAGCATGCACGCAATATTGGTTACGCCCGCACAATTGTTACGGCGTAGGGATACCCTGACCCCCAAGCCATTGTGTGGGGTCACAGAGGGACTCCCTTGCAGTCAGCTGGATATTTTACCGGGCTCTTGTGGCAATGGACTGGATCTATTCTTGTTGCTTGTGAGGAAAGAGGGTAGGGTTTGCCAGTGATAGCCCTATCTACTGGGACATTCCTGCCGGGATGCAGTTCTTTAGGTATAGTCATTAGGGAACTAGGCAGATGATCCTTTATGTGCGCTGTATCTGCTAATACAAAATTGAGAGATTCGGCTAGGGTGTTGACCAACACTTTAAATGCACTAACCTCTTTGGTTAGGTCCTTAATCTGCCATTTTAGATATTTCATGGATCCTTCTGTTTTTTTATTGAGTGTTTTAAAATATAGTTACAATTGATGAAATGGAACAAATAGCATAAAAAAAAGACCCATTATAGTGCCAATACGATAAGGTGCTAACATTGCAGCAGAGAATTCAATATGAATACATCAGTAAAATGGTTATAAAATCATCATAAATTATAGCAAAAGTAAAACCTCAAATCATGCTTAAATCAACTAGGATTACATCTTATATTAGTTCAAAAATAGGTTCCCATCTGAAAAACGAAGAAACATGCATTATAGAAAAGATTAGAAACACTGGCGGTGAATGTGCAGCAAGAAAATCCTAATATATAGCACTAAAAAAACCCTGACCAGATTGCTTTAAATTTGTGTAAGACCCCTATAGCATAACTTCTTCCCATATATATGTACTAGCCGTTTTCTCATACCAATGATGAACCGAAGGTATTTTATCAGATTTCCAATTCTATGGAATTAGTGACCTGGCTACTGCTATACCTATGGAAAAAAGATATTGCTGGTATTGTTTCAAATCATAAGCCTCCACTGAAAAACCAAAAAGAACCCATTTGAGAGAAGGGATAATGTAAACTGATAACAATTGATTAATCATTTGAAAATCTTCAGACCAAAATTGTTGTTAATAGAGACAATTGGAAAAATTTTTGGTCCCAGGATACAATCTCTGGATCTAAAGCAATATTCTGAAGAAAGTGGGAACATCTTGTCAAGTCTTTTCAGCTTAAAGTAGGTCAGCTACCTAGCCTAAAAAGCCATTATTTTATAATTGCAGTACACAGCACTGTTGCCCATCTTCACATAGTGTCTGTCACTCTTTATTGCTGAGACTACATCGAGTTTCCTTTACTAGTCTGCAGCAAACTTTACCAATCTCTTTCTGCTCACCCAGCTGGTATGCACAAGAATACCAATTATCAACCCCAGTTAAGCCAGGACCGTATAAGTGATTTTAAATCCTTGATGCCAAATTATTAGCCATACCATAATTTGATCTTAAAAAACTGGTTATTTGATTGAAACTAAAAGAAAGGGCTGAAATCCTAGGGCTCAACTGCTGAATCAACGACTCACAAGTAATCAAGTTTAATACATTATAAAAATCCCCCAGTCTTTCAAGGTTCTAGGACTTCCTGGGAGAACTGTAAGCTGACACCCTGGCAATCGGCTATTTTTATGTGTGCATGATAGCTAGGAGTTTTACGTGATGTAAAAAATGATCGCATACGATAAGCTAAATATAATATTGTCTTATATATAGATGTTTTGGGGAATTGCGGGAAGCAAAGGAAAACAGGTAATTTGATTGCACTCTCAGCCAGCATTGTATTTAGCATAACATTTTCACATTTAGAAGATGTCATTGGGAGCTGCACCAATACATTGAGCAAGGCTGAATGATAATAAAGTTCAAAATTTGGGAGGGCTAGTGACCCCTGAGTTGAGTCTAATTGTAATATTGCTGGTGAAGTTCTGGGTTGTTTCTTTGCCCAAATGAAGTTAAAAATTATCTTATCTGAATCCCTAAAATAGGATTTTGATAGTAAGATTAATAAACAAAAATAAAAATGATGGTTAAATGAAGAATTTAACCATAGATACGTGACCAATTAGTGATAAACGAAGAGGAGCTCAGGTGCCCAATAAACTCTTTGCTTTTTTTAATGTACTTCCAAAGTTTAACATGAATAATTGATCATACTGGTTGGTCACAAATAACCATAGATATCTAATCAGTTTAGTAGCTGCCTGTTGGAGGGGAAATGGAAGCGATCCTGTCGGAGTATCAAACAACAGAACCTCAGTCTTGGCTTGGTTTAACCTGCACCCACCTATTTGTGTAAAAGCTAATATTTCATCAAATTTATTTCAAATATGTAATGAATGTGGTGATAAGTAAAGAATAACATTGTCTGCAAATAATTTGATTTTTGGCATCGCATCTAACGGTGGCACTATCCTGGAATTATAGTGGATTTTTATTGCGGGAAGCTCCATAAAAAAGGAAACAGAAGAGGGGACAGAGGGCACCCCTGCCTCTTCCCTGTCTGATCTTTACCAGCCCTACCTCTTCTTTATTTATCACAATCCTAGCCTCTGAACCTACATAAAGCTCTCTTAACATTTTAACCAGCTGAAGGGGGAGACCACTTTTTTGTAATATAAAAAACAAAGCCTACCAGTCAACAAGGTCAAATGCTTTTTCTGCATAAAGCATTAAGATCACTGCCTTGGCATTGTTGACTGACAGGAAATCAGTTGCTTGTGTTAAAAAGTAGGTGTTTGAGGCCATAGATCAATGAGGTACAAAACCTGTCTGATGCGAATGGACCACCTGTTGAGCCCAGCCCAGATTTTCATAACATTTTATAGCCTACATTTAATAGACTGATGGAGCAATATGCACTAAGATCCTTAGGGTCCTTATCTTTCTTGAGAAAGCATACCACCACCGCTTCTTTGAAGTTTTTTAATATGGGCTCATCATTTTTTATCAGATTAAAAGGTTTAGTAAGAAAAGGCATAAGTAGAGGCTCATAGGTCTTGAATACTTCAACAGGGATACCGTCATTGCCTGTGGCTTTCACATTAGCCATGTTTTTAATATATTACTAACTTCAATTCATGAAATAGGCTTATCGAGGTAATCACTCAAACTCTTTGAAATAGTGGGTAATTGTAGAAGTTCAAAATATTGCATGAGTGATTCAGAGTCTGTAGCTTGCGCTTTGTCATAAATGATTTTAAAATGCTGCAGAAAAACCTTGGCAATTTTATCGTTTGAATCTTGTACTATGCCCGTTTCTGGATCTCTAATCTGGTGACTACATTTTCACTGCTATGGTCTTTAGTAGTCCAAGCCAGATAGTGTCCTATGTGTTGGCTTTCCTCATAGAGTTGTTGTTTATAAGCCTTACTCCTCTTGATTTCCTCCAGGTTGAAAAATTGCCTCAGGTTGTCTTTGGCAGTCGCTAGATCTAGCAGAGAAGCAGTTTTGGGGGATCTCGACCTAGCCATATTTAGCTTATCTCTGGCTCTTTCAAATGCCTTCTGCAATGACAACACCACTTGAGCTTGTTACTTACTCACCAACGCCTTATAGGCTATTACCTGGCCTCTAAAAGCTGCTTTAAAAGACTCCAAAACATAAAATACAGGGGCAGAGATCTCAATAATTTCAAAGAAGTTTTTTTTATAAAAAGCTGCATTTCTTTAATCTAATCCATATCTTCAAGGAGAGATTTATCGAAATACCAACGCTTAGTACTTTGCATCCCAGGTATATGTCATTTAACTAATGTTGTAATAGATGAGTATTCAGAAAAGGAGTAGGAAATAATCTCTGCCTCCCCTCTAGACAGCAGGTTGTCTAATAAAAAATCTATTAGAGAGGGTGACTTGTACCTGGAAGAATAACAGGTATATTGGGACTGACCTGGATGGCCATGGATCCATCGATCGAGAAGGGCGAGTTCCTATTTCATCCTATTAATCAATTTAGCTGTTATGGGCTTAAGTTGCTTCTTAGCTGAGGTTGATGTGTCTAGCTGAATATCCTGAATATAGTTAAAATCCCCACCCCAAATTATAGAACCTCTGAAGGAATTAGTAAATTATAAATTTGCTGCAAAGTCTCAGTATCATTGAATATGGGGCCGTAATAATTCAAGAGATTGAGCAATACACCCTGAAGCTAAATTTTTAGCAAGATCCATTGCCCTTGAGAATCTTGACTAACTTGTTGTGCTGCACAATTACAATTGTTACAAAAAATAATGGCAAACCATTGAACAGACATATTTGCAGAAGCAAATTAAGCTTGATTTTACCCTTTGGGTAAGGTCATTTTGGGTGAATTTGACCTAAAATCCTTTTTTTCTGAATAAACCAAATCTGGGGGGGAAACATGACAACCAGCTCAACATAGAGTCTGATTTTCTGTGATTCAAAAGACCATTCAAATTACACAAATTATTTAAATACTCTGCATTTGTTATGAAATTGTGTTCTTTCTAAGCACTAACAAATCAATCAATAAAACTTAGAAAAAAAATCAATCTGGATAGAAAACAACAAAAAGTGATTTTGACCCACTCGTTTTCTATACAACACCAAGCCAACCCCCACCTAACCCACCCCGCCCACCACATAACGGGAATCCCCTTTACATCCCGCAGCGCAGAACCCCCAACTGAAGGGATGCCATGGAATTGCATCCTAAACCATTTAAGACCACCACCTCACAGCCCCCTCACCTTCCCCTAATGTGTATGGCCGAACACCCAAAATATTCTTTAAATCACACATATAGCTTTAGTTTTTGATTAACTGTAAGAAAGTCTGTGCTTTTGAAAAAATGGTAAAAACTTGAATTGACCTTTCCAAAGAACTTTTAGCTTAGTGGATTGGACTACGGAGGCCTGGGCACCCATTGACCTAAATTCATAGGCTAGTTCTTCAAAGGCCTTTCTACGCCTCGCCGAGGCCACTGAAAGATCAGAAAAAACCTTCAAGGAAGCATTTTGGACCACCATAAACGTTTTCTGCTGAATAGCTCTGGAAAGTACTTGTTCCTTATTCTAGAAATCAGAGAAGATGACCAAGATAGTTGGTGTATATATGGCCCTGGGTGACTGATGGAAAGGAATCTATGTGCCTGTATGAACTTCAAATCCTCTGGGGTACAATGGTAGAATATGATCTTTAATCAGTATGTTAACAAGCTGAGGAAAAGACTGGATATGTGGCTTGATGATTTGCTTCCTTCAGGGATTCCTGTGAACCTGAGGTTGGGTCGTCTTGAATGATTTTCTATTGTTTCTAATTTCATTTCCAATTCCGGCACTTTAGCAATCTCAGGTGAATTATGAGATTGAACAAGTGCCAGCTTATCTTCGATGTCAAAGATTCTTTGCTCAGCTTCCTGTATTTGTTTTGGAAGTGCCAACAAGGTTTCTTCCATCTTAGCAGCATTGTATCGAGCACCACTTTGAAGGAATCTGGTAATGAATCCTGGGAAGTGCTGGCATTTTTGAAGGAGGATTCCTGTGGGCAGACTTTAGGCTCAATAGTAACAGCTACTTGGAGACCAGAATTCTGCACTAGAGTGGACCCCAAGAACAATTTTTCTAAAGATCTGCTAGCCAGGTGCAGGTGAAGTACAAGTGTTTGGTCCCTTTACCTCTTTTTGAGAGTCACCCCCCACAGTTGTCAAAGGCAACATAGAAGCACCTGATGCCATACTACTTGTGGAGTTACTTGCTGCTTTTCTTATACTGGCATCAGCTGGTCCTCCACATAGGGAGTCTGAAGCCCACATTTCTGAAATAGAGGGATCGTTTTGGCTTTTTGAGAGGGCCCCATGTCTTCACTCTTGTCATGCTACACACTTGCCATCAACTGAGCTGGAGAAGAAGATGAGCTTTTTGAGCCACTGGAAATTGAGAAAGAGTTATGTACTGGTTCTGCTTCGCCTTCCGTAATGCTTGTCTTATATAAAAATGAACCACAAGCTGCGCCCTCGCCCTGACCTTCCATTTTCTGCCCAAGTTTTTGTGGGAAAACAATGGAGCCTGCAGGGATCTCCATCTGTTTGTCACGCCACCCAGCAACTCGGTTTTGTGAGGCTTTCTTGCGCTGTTTCAGAGAGACTGGAGAGGCAAGCTTAGGGCAAAGTTGTCGCATGACAGCAGCGTGCATATGATGTAAACAAGAGCAGAACACCTAAGCAGCAGTAATGCCTGATACCTGCAGAGACTCCTCCTAGGCATCAACCAAACAGAAGCACATACCTAAAGGAGACCTCCTCGTCTGCTCCTGTGAAAAATGTATGCACAGCTGTTCTGGAAGCATGAGGAAAAGTATCGGTGAAGGGCACAACTGCTTCACCTCCGTGGTCTACAAATGAGTTCTTAAGCAGAAAACAGAAACCTAAAACCCCCAGCGAAGAAGTGAGCATTAATATGTAGCATGTTTGGATGCTTCTCCGGCTCCTTCAGCTCTTCGGTGCCACCAGTGTGATGAGTGCCTGACAGAAGCGGAGGGGTGCGACTAGGGAAGCCGGTGCTGCAGGCGTCGGCAGCAAAGCGTGGGGAAGACGATGCCTCCAAGGATCCATCTTCTTGGTCCAATGTCTAGATTGAAAACTGTTTTTAACAAAGAGGCTGGCACAACAGGATAAGAAACAACCCTTAATGCAGGCTGGGCAGAACCACCATTTTGTACGTTTGAGCAAGAGGGGGAAGGTTCTTTGGCATCTGGTATATTGGTATTATTTTGGTTTTCATTAGGTTTAGACCTTTCGTGCAGTATGTTTTGTTAAGTAACTTTGAAAAGTGGAATGCCTTTGACCTGGGGTTGATTTCATCCCAGCCCGCTCACCGGTTGCTGATGGCACCATTGGCCCTGTGCCTTTTGCATGATCACACTTCATGTTCCTTTTATTCAAGCTCATACTTCGCTGGGGTTGATCAGGGTATATAAGTAATTCCACTTCCTCAATCAAGTTGATTATTTCCTCTAAGGTACTCCTTTCCTTTTTCCCAACTTTCTTGGCCTTTGCTGTTCCCTGAGCTTGCTATGCTGCCTTACGCTTCCCCATTTAGATTGAGTACAGTATGCTTGATGACTTATCAGAGGAAAGCTAACAAAGATTTTAGTTAGAAGATAGTAGCAATTATCCACAAAATTAAACAGTTGCAGACCCTCCTTAGCAGTCTCATATAGCGTTGTCAGATAGAGAATACGGGTATGCTGGAACAGTACCTTGCATGAAAAATGAAATTAAGAGAGTAGGCCCAGCCCGGCCTCTTCCGGTCTCTGACGGGTGCAGGCAGGCCCACTCTTGGCCCGGTCTTAGCCCAGCCCACACCCGGGTGCGCCCCATGCTGCGGGGCACCTCCGCTAGCTTTCTGCTGCTCCGGCAGCAGGAAGTTACTTCGGGCCTCCGGGCCTCGCAGGGGGAACCAGGAGATGTGGTCTCTCCCTCCCCATCTGCAACACAGGTACGGATGGGTCAGATTCAGGATCCGACGCTGCGGGATACCTCCTCTAGCTTTATGCTGCTCCAGCAGCAGGAAAGTTACTTCGGGCCTCCGGGCCTCACAGGGGGAACCAGGAGATGTGGTCTCTTCCTCCCCATCTGCAACACAGGTACGGATGGGTCAGATTCAGGATCCGACGCTGCGGGATACCTCCTCTAGCTTTATGCTGCTCCAGCGGCAGGAAAGTGACTTTGGGCCTCCGGGCCTCGCAGGGGGAACCGGGAGATGTGGTCTCTCCCTCCCCGTCAGCAACACAGGTGCGGATGGGTCAGTTTCAGGATACCCATCTCATGCTTAGTCACCTCTGTATTCGTTTTTTTTTTTTACTTAATATGATATAACTAGTTAACTTGTTTATATTTGCAAAATGGCCTCATGCCAGATATATGAAATGTTTAGTCAGATATACATTTTTTAACTGACATCATTTTTCATTCTGGGGTTTACAAGCCTGCACTTGCACTATGAAAAGTGAAACAACATGTACTTCAGCTAATCATGGGAAGGAAACATCACTCTATGATTAACATCAGTGTATCCTGCTTGTAATCTTAGGCATTGCACACTCTTTGAATTTGAGTTTTCCGGGACTACAGAGACTGGTGTGATTTTCATTTTGATGACAATTGAGTATCTACAAACAAGACAATTTTTGCCTTGAAAAAGCCCTCGGCCCGCTGGCCCCTCTGACGAAACACATGTTGGCTGTCCTTTGTCTACTGGTACTTGGAAAAATAATAATAAACACAGCACATTTGTTAGATCTGGGGGTCTCTAGTTGGCAAAGGTATACACCTTTGTCCAAATAGGGACCCTTGCTTCTAAGTCAGGATAAAGGGATTACACTCTTAGATAACCCCAGCTCACCCCCTTGGTAGCTTGGCACGAGCAGACAGGCTTATCTCAGAGGCAGTGTGTTAAGCATTTGGGAATATACACAGTAATACAGTGAAAACACTACAGATGGACACAACACAGGTTTTATAAAAATAAGTATTCTTTATATAGACAACACAAGACCACAAATGACAAAAATCCACAATACTGTACTTAAGATTGACTTAAAGATGGTAAAAGTTACTTAGTTCAAGTTGGTGATAAATGCGACACAGTTCTCAAAAAAGTACCTGGATGCGTAACGCAAAATAAACAAAAGGCTCGCAAACAGAGATGCGTCAGTTCCATGCTCAGGGGGGAGATGATGCGTCGCACCTCAATGCTTGCGCAGAGTAGGGGCTGTGTTGTGATCCTTACCGGTGCAGAAGTGATGCGTAGGTTCTCGGCCTGCGGCCGGGTTGCGATGCGGAAGATCGCGATGCAATGCAACAATCCTGGTGCGATGCAAGAAGATGGCGCCCTTGATGCGACGATGATGTGTTTACGCCCGGACAGCCTTGCGATGACACAGCACTTTGGAGCTGCGACAGGCCCTGC
Source organism: Lissotriton vulgaris (assembly GCF_964263255.1). Classification (NCBI taxonomy): domain Eukaryota; kingdom Metazoa; phylum Chordata; class Amphibia; order Caudata; family Salamandridae; genus Lissotriton; species Lissotriton vulgaris. The sequence continues at coordinate 1,078,517,098 of NC_141694.1, read as the reverse complement.
GACAAGCTTCTCCGGTGATGCGATGGCGACCCTCTCGATGGCGTCACACTTCTCAAGTGATACGACTGCAGAAGGCTTCGACGAAGACACGCTTCCTGGGAGACGGGGCGCGCTTCTCCTGCGATGCGACAACTACAGCTGCAGCGTCACGCTTTCAGCTCCAAGCGACACACAGGCTTCTGCAGATTTAATTCCCAGCAAGGAAATTCAGTGGGGAGCTGAAGGTGAAGTATTTTGTCCCTGAGACTTCAGCAGGAGGCAAGCACAAGTTCAAGCCCTTGGAGTAATATTCTGCAAGATTATGAAATAAATGACAATAAAGAAACCACTTCAGGCCAACCCAGCAAACAGCACACTGGCAAAGGGGCAGTCCAACTCCTGCAGCTTCCTTGGTTTTTCTCCTTGCCTAAAGGTTTGTCTTGTTCCCAGAAGTGATCTAAAGTTCTTGGGTCTGGGTCCCAATATTTATACTACTTTTCTCTTTGTTCTCTGAAGGCAGAGGGGCCTTTGCCCAGTCCAAACCAGTTCTGCAGCACTATGTTTACATGACTCCTTCTTTCCTTTCACAGTGCAGGGCAGAAACATCAGATGACCCACAGAAGGTGGAGCCAGCATTGTGGAGGGAAAGCACAGCCCTGGAGCACTTTGTTGGCATGATTCCTTTTCTTCTTTCACTGTGCAGGGCAGAGACATCAGCCGCACCCCAGGGGGGGAGCCAGCGTTGTGGAGGGAAGGCCCAGCCCTATTTAGGTACCAGGTGCAACTCCTCCCTCCCATCTAGATGCAGATCTCCCTATTCACCACTGGGCTGACTCATTCTGTCTCCTGGAATCCCCCAGCCCTGTCACTCAAACTCCAGACAAGGAATACACAACCCAGCAGAGGCAGGCCTGGATAGTTAGACAAGAAAATACCTACTTTCTAAAAGTGGTATTTTCAAACACAGAATGTTAAAACTAACTTTACTAAAAGATGTATTTTATCATTCTGAGTTCGGGCATACTAAATTTGAATTACTACCCTGTTCCCTGAGTCAGTTAGGATTATAAGATGTAATAATCTAACTGCCCATTCTGGCCTATGGAGAACAGGTAACCTTGCAATAGTGAAAAACGAAAATGGCTGTAATTCAATAATAGGGCATGCCACACAAACCAGGGCATGTCCTACCTTATACTTATAATGCACCCTGCCATTGGGCCTACCTAAGGGGTGTCTGATATGAAGAAAATGGAAGGTTTAGGCACTGGCAAGTGGGTGCACTTGCCAAGTCGACATGGCAGTCACAGACTGCACACAGGCCTTGCAATGGCAGGCCTGAGACACACTTTACAAGCTGCTTCTGTGGTTGGCACAACCAGTGCTGCAAACCCACCAGCAGCATTTGATTTAAAAGCCCTGGGCACACATGGTGGACTGTACTAACTGTACTAGGGTCTGACAAGTAAATCAAATAACCCAATCATGGAATCACTAATTAGTACATCAATACATCAATTTTACATAGGGAGCACTTGCACTGTGGCACTGAATAGCAGTGGCACAGTGCCCAAGGTATATAATCAGCAGAAACATATAAAAAACAGAAGAGGCAATCCGACAAAATGGAAGGGAGACGCACACCAATGATGCCAGGTCTAACAACGTTATATTGTGAAAAGTAGATCTGATTTGGATTTCATTATCCTAGATACTATTAATGACTACTAGGCACTAACCTCTCACCAAAATGAAAACTATTAAAAGTGAAACTACATGTACTTCAGCTAATCATGGGCAGGAAACATCAGTGAACCCTGCTTGTAATATTAGGCATTGTACACTCTTTGAATTTAGGTCCAAGATGTGATGTGTCCTGCACCAGAATCTCATACTCTATCACTTACATTACAATATCTAAGTGCTAGTAGGGAAATGTATTGTAAGCATTACTTGGCTGAGCTCTAGCACTGTTAAAGAGACTAAAATGTGTGTAAGCAAACTCATACTTGAGCTAATGTACTGGTTATTTCAGAACACACATTTTCTCTCCTCACCCTCATCTCTGGAAGGCTTTAAAGTAGTGTACTTTCAGGAAGGAAATGGGGTGCATGGTGTGTTCTGTCTTTCTCTTGCAGATGTGCAACCTCTCCCTAAGGGGGCCCTGACAATGAATGAAGTCTAATGTTGCAACTTCACTTGCACAGGGGAGCCTGTTATTGCCTTGTTTGCCTTGCCTGCCCGTACCGCTGACCACAAGCTCCAGAGGGCATCGCGGCCGGGGTGCCGTTATCACCACTACTCACGGCCGCCAGGATGCACATAAAACATTTACGGGACTCCTGCTGCGTGGGACGTGCGCAGGCATGCCCGGGCCGCTCCCGGGCAAAGTCCGGGCCAAGGGATGAGGCTGGGCTGGGCCTGGTCTCTTGGTTCTTGGATCTGGCCATTTAACTGACAGCAATACTGGTCGTACAACAAGAGGCAACCAGAATAGAGACTTCCTGCTGAAGTAAGTATGATCTACACTTGTAATATACCTCTTCTGGAATGGCGGCAAAATTGAAATCTATGGGGAGGGGGGGGAGTGGTCTCTCCAAAACTTTTGTCAAATTCTACACTCAACTGCTTCCTCCTATGGGCTGCAAAGGCCATCGACAAGGCGAATCAGGTCGCAGAGCATAGTTTGTCGGTGCGAGGGGGTTCGGCTGGTCTTATTATTGACCCTATTGTCGAGGATACTGCACAAGCTATTCCAATAAGTGACTTTGGTCAGAGTACTCATGTACTCAAAGAACTCCATCTGTTTCCCTTCCAGCCCAGCACCTTTGCCCTTTCATCTATTGCAGTCAAAAGGAAAAAAAAAAGGTAAAACATTTGGATCCCTCACGGGTCATACGGACTAGATCCAGGAAAAAGATCCAGGACCTAGCCCCTGAAGCCACTGCTGACACATTGCAAAGGTCATCTCCTATAATTGGCTCTAACATTAATTTGCCATTCCACTCCGAGGAACTATCCATTGTGACACTTACATTGTGTATAGAAAAAACGATTGCCAACATTTTCTATCTATCCTGCCTAGACTTGACAAACTGGAATCAAATGTGGAATTAATTCATAAACTGGTTGCTGATATATCATCTGGGTCTGGGGTAAAAATGAAAATGTGCAAAGGGGGGGTAATTCTCACGGGGGCTTAAACTCTGGCGCGGGGATTTTGTGATGGTTCCATGTTTAAATATCGATTACAAAAATATAGTTTACAAAAATATAGATGTAAAAATATCGATTACAAAAATATCGACTCCCTATACTTAAACAGGTAAGTACAATAATATCGACTCAAAAATATAGATGTAAAAAATATAGATGTAAAAAATATCGACTTTAAAAAATATTATAACTTAAATTAAATAATTAAATATTATTATTATTATTATTAACAAAATAAATTACATTACATTTATATTTTAACTATTTATAACAAATAAACTTAATTTAATCATTATAAACTTAATAAATGTGTACATATACATATATTTTCTTAAATACATTTTATTATTATCTTTATTTAATTTATAAACTTTAATAATTATATAAAAATAAAATAAAAACATATATAAAACATTTTGAAAAAAATAAAATGTTCTATATTTAATTTACACATAAAAGTATTTAAAAATAATAATACATACATTTAATAACAAAATTAAAACATTAGTAGTTAAAACATTTGATACCGAAGGGGTAAAAATTACTATTCCCACTCCAAAGGGTGCAACAGTAGGGAAAGCGCTGGATAGCGTAGGGGTAAAAATTACTATTCCCACTCCAGAGGGTGAAACAGTAGGGAAAGCGTTGGATAGCGTAGGGGTAGAAATTACTATTCCCACTCCAGAGGGTGCAGCAGTAGGGAAAACGTTGGATAGCGTAGGAGTAAAAATTACTATTCCCACTCCAGAGGGTGCAACAGTAGGGAAAGCGTTGGATAGCGTAGGGGTAAAAATTAATATTCCCACTCCAGAGGGTGAAACAGTAGGGAAAACGTTGGATAGCGTAGGGGTAAAAATTACTATTCCCACTCCAGTGAGTGCAACAGTAGGGAAAGCGTTGGATAGCGTAGAGGTAAAAATTACTATTCCGACTCCAGTGAGTGCAACAGTAGGGAAAGCGTTGGATAGCGTAGGGGTAAAAATTACTGTTCCCACTCCAAAGGGTGCAACAGTAGAGAAAGCGCTGGATAGCGTAGGGGTAAAAATTACTATTCCCACTCCAGAGGGTGAAACAGTAGGGAAAGCGTTGGATAGCGTAGGGGTAAAAATTACTATTCCCACTCCAGAGGGTGCAACAGTAGGGAAAGCATTGGATAGCGTAGGGGTAAAAATTACTATTCCCACTCCAAAGGGTGCAACAGTAGGGAAAGCGTTGGATTGCGTAGGGGTAAAAAATACTATTCCCACTCCAGTGAGTGCAACAGTAGGGAAAGCGTTGGATAGCGTAGGGGTGAAAATTACTATTCACACTCCACAGGGTACAACAGTAGGGAAAGCGCTGGATAGCGTAGGGGTAAAAATTACTATTCCCACTCCAGAGGGTGAAACAGTAGGGAAAGCGTTGGATAGCGTAGGGGTAGAAATTACTATTCCCACTCCAGAGGGTGCAGCAGTAGGGAAAACGTTGGATAGCGTAGGAGTAAAAATTACTATTCCCACTCCAGAGGGTGCAACAGTAGGGAAAGCGTTGGATAGCATAGGGGTAAAAATTACTATTCCCACTCCAAAGGGTGCAACAGTAGAGAAAGCGCTGGATAGCGTAGGGGTAAAAATTACTATTCCCACTCCAGAGGGTGAAACAGTAGGGAAAGCGTTGGATAGCGTAGGGGTAAAAATTACTATTCCCACTCCAGAGGGTGCAACAGTAGGGAAAGCATTGGATAGCGTAGGGGTAAAAATTACTATTCCCACTCCAAAGGGTGCAACAGTAGGGAAAGCATTGGATAGCGTAGGGGTAAAAATTACTATTCCCACTCCAGTGAGTGCAACAGTAGGGAAAGCGTTGGATAGCAAAGGGGTAAAAAATACTATTCCCACTCCAGAGAGTGCAACAGTAGGGAAAGCGTTGGATAGCGTAGGGGTGAAAATTACTATTCACACTCCACAGGGTACAACAGTAGAGAAAGCGCTGGATAGCGTAGGGGTAAAAATTACTATTCCCACTCCAGAGGGTGAAACAGTAGGGAAAGCGTTGGATAGCGTAGGGGTAGAAATTACTATTCCCACTCCAGAGGGTGCAGCAGTAGGGAAAACGTTGGATAGCGTAGGAGTAAAAATTACTATTCCCACTCCAGAGGGTGCAACAGTAGGGAAAGCGTTGGATAGCGTAGGGGTAAAAATTAATATTCCCACTCCAGAGGGTGAAACAGTAGGGAAAACGTTGGATAGCGTAGGGGTAAAAATTACTATTCCCACTCCAGTGAGTGCAACAGTAGGGAAAGCGTTGGATAGCGTAGAGGTAAAAATTACTATTCCGACTCCAGTGAGTGCAACAGTAGGGAAAGCGTTGGATAGCGTAGGGGTAAAAATTACTATTCCCACTCCAAAGGGTGCAACAGTAGAGAAAGCGCTGGATAGCGTAGGGGTAAAAATTACTATTCCCACTCCAGAGGGTGAAACAGTAGGGAAAGCGTTGGATAGCGTAGGGGTAAAAATTACTATTCCCACTCCAGAGGGTGCAACAGTAGGGAAAGCATTGGATAGCATAGGGGTAAAAATTACTATTCCCACTCCAAAGGGTGCAACAGTAGGGAAAGCGTTGGATAGCGTAGGGGTAAAAATTAATATTCCCACTCCAGTGAGTGCAACAGTAGGGAAAGCGTTGGATAGCGTAGGGGTAAAAAATACTATTCCCACTCCAGAGAGTGCAACAGTAGGGAAAGCGTTGGATAGCGTAGGGGTGAAAATTACTATTCACACTCCACAGGGTACAACAGTAGGGAAAGCGCTGGAACCCAAAACAAAAAAAAAAGATCAAATTTTTTATTAAATTTAATTTCCAATATAAACATAATTAATATATACATTTAAATATATTATTACTAACAAAGATAATAAAATAATATATATTTACACATTATTTAACACTATAATATCCACCACACACCTAAAATTAATTACACAATTACATTTAATATTTACTAATTAATTAATGAAAATTAAAGTATTTTTTTAATTAAGAAATTAATTATTTAATTGACAGATTTCATACCATATACACTTATAAACACCACAACACAAACCTAAAATTAATTACACATTTACAATTAATAATTACTAATTAATTAATGGTAATTAATTTATAAAGTATTTAATAATTAATCAATAATAATTTAATTACTTCACACCATTTACACATATAAACGCCACTACACACACCTAAAATTAATTAAACAATTAACATAATTAATTAACATAATTATTAATTAACATAATTAATTAATAATTGACTAATTGAAATGAATTAACAAATAATGAGTAAATTAACACATTAATTAATCAATTAATTTTATATATTTAAATTACTTCCCACCCCATTCCCCTATAAACCCACAACCCGCTACGGAACTAATAACACAAACATCAACATAATATACATTAATAACTATTAAAATTCTACAACGTATATTAAAATGACAAAAAAATCTCATTAAAAACACTAAAATACATAACATTATTAAAAAATCGATATTTTTGTAAACTATATTTTTGTAAACGATATTTATTACAACTATATTATGGATATCGATATAACTTACCTGTCAGTCGATATTCTGGTCAAACTATATTTTTGTTATCGATATTTCTTCAATTCGATATTTCTGCGGGATATTTATGTCAGACAATATTTCTCCGTCGATATTCCTGCTCTGCACCTTTTGTGATAAATGTCGATCTACCAACTTGTACCTCAAACACTGAACCCTACAGGAATGTTATTAGTGCAGTACCACAAAAACAGATAGGGCTTTTGCGCCCTAGTCACCTGGGGAGTGTAAGCTTGCCCCCTAGGAAAATCGGGCCTAGCCCTCCCAGTGTAATTCCTACTGAGAACTTAATAGGTTGCCACCGACAAGTGCCCCCTGAAATGCTGCATCAAAATGGTCCGATTGATCAAGATGATAAGGTGACACTTCATCTTCCCCCTGAGTGCTGCCCCTATGTGGCAATCCTAACTAATGTTCCCCATTACGGGAAAATCAAAAAGAATCACTGAACCAGTTGAAAAACAAAGTTTGCTACTGGTTAACACAGAATACAAATTACTTAAATACCAATTATAGTGATATTCTGTTTTTAAGACGGGTAAGCTGGGTTGGCCCGTAAATTGTAGATATTCAATGTTAGCGGGACAAATCCATTAATCCAGAGGCCAAGACTAAGGATCGCACAGCTTGATTTTTTTTTATAGGCATCTTGAATGGGCAGGTTGAAATATTTTGGTTACTAAGCCACCTATTAAGAAGCCCCTTACGAGACAGGAGTTCCCCCTCCTGGAACTGAGAAATAGATTTCAACCCTTGACTGACCTTGATTCTCAAAACTGACTACCCATTGTAACCACCAATTTACAAATGATATCTGAGGAACCACCTGCTGTGCAGTCCAAAGAACTTACTAAGATCTATACTAATAATGGAACTGTACACTGCGGCCTAATAACTAAGCATTGCCATCAGTCTCAAAAACTAGAATTTGAGGGAGCAAAAACCACCCTAGGATGCACCCAGGAACCTTTGTTAGAAATCCAAGATCTGAAAACCTAATCCTGGAACATTGCAGGTATAAATTCTAAGCTAATTGATCCTGAATGGTGCAAGCTAGTGGATGATTTCCACATATGTTTATTCCAGGAACCTTCGGTGGTAGAGCAGGTTCCCAGAAGGGGGTTTACTACTTACAGTGCAGAAGCTAGGCAGTGTACAGTTGACCGCTCAGCCGGTGGTTTATTAATCTGAGTCAAGAATACATTAGCATGTAAGATAAAGGTGCTAGAACCAGGTTCAGAGGAAATACTTGGTCTGGAACTGACTTCTCTGAAAGGAAACATTCATCTTAGGCTTTTTTACATCTACAATCATTTTATTAGCCCCCACGAGTTATCTGATACAATAACCACATTAACAAATTAGCTTGATCTAACTAAGGGGAACTATCAACTCATAGTCGCAGGCAACTTTATTATAACATTTGAACCTGTTGACTATATACAGGAGCTATTATATGACGGAGATAAAGCCAGAGGGGTTGAGAAGCTCCAGATTCCACTCATCAAGAAGTGTACTAGTGTGGGGCAACAGGTTTTATCATTCACTATTACCCATGGGGTCAGAGCCTGCAATGGTCGGACACGCTCTGATATAGAAGCATGCCATACGTTCAAGAGGGGGGGAACAAAGACCAGGATTGACTGTATTTTGGTTAATCTTGATCTCTGGTCAAGTGTTAAAGATATGGTTGTATTAGTCCAGGACGATAGCGACCATAATGCCCTCACGTTGTCTGGCCTAGGACTTTTATATGGACAGTTTCGGCTTAAGATCACCCCTGTAATTACCACCAACAATAATAAAAGAGTAAAATGGCCACAAATACTGGCTGATCCAATTATTCTCCCTAAAATATATTTTGAGGTAGTGCAGATTCACCCTGACATGAGCAATACTGCTGCTAGCGTAGACAACATTGGCCACATTCCAGCAACAGACCTATGCAATAAGACCATTCTTTAACAAATAGTGTAATCAAAATCTATTCACACGGAGAACCACCCTGTGGTACAATAGAGCTTGTAAAAAAGCTAAGGACAATTTAATTGCGGCGGTAAATGGATAATCTTGTATAGATATTACAAATAGCAGGAAGCTGTATAAATCGGCACAAGACATTGCAAAAAGGGACTGGGAGTCAGGAAATTGGCACTCCCTTGTAGAAGCATCAAAGCAGAAGAATAGCCAATTGTTTTGGCATCTCCTAACAAAAGGGTTTCCCAAACTGTAAATGGAAACAGATTTCCACATACAGCCCCATGTGTGGGAGGTGTATTTTAAGCATCTTTATGCAGGCCAACAGGCTGCCCTTGATCCAGATTTAAAGGTGAGTTATTCAGACTCCACATTAACTGAGGAAATTGCTTTTACTATAGAGGAAACTATTACACCTATTAATTCTCCACAGAATGGGAAAGCCCCGGGCCTAGATAAGCTTCCAAGAGACATGTATAAAGCAGAGCCTATAATATGGGGTCCTCTACTAAAAGTGGTTTTTATTGCTAATGTGTGGTGGTGAAATCCGGGCGACCTAGAAGGGTGCTGCTGAAATTATTCCAATTTACAAAAAGGGAGGCAAAGTGTCACCTGCAAATTATAGTCCCATCAGCCTCATAGGCATCTCCCCAAAAACCTTTTTTTAAATTGTTTTAACATGGATCCAAAATTGAATTGAGGAAAATAACATTCTACCAAATTTGCAGGCAGGATTTAGGGCCTCCACAAGCACTACAGACATAGGGGCCCATTAGGAGCCACCGCCGGCCTGGTGGGGGCGATCCGCTCGCCATCCTACCCTTAATCTCCCCCCGCCATATTAGCATGGCGGGGGTGACCGCGGCGGATGGAAAGACCGTCCGACGCTTTTCCGCCCCGGTCGCCTTGCGGCCGGGGCGGAAAAGGTTTAATATGGTGGCAGTGTCTATTAGACACCGCCAGCCATATTAGCATTGCCCAAAACAGATGCCTTTCATGCGGTCTTCACTTCGGGGGCCTCCTGCGGGCCCCCGGAGTGAAGGACAGGTGGGGGGTGCATGCGGGGGGTACATGTGGTACCCCCCTGCATTTACATTAACAAAGCGGCAGGCACCGCGCGGTGCCTGCCGCTTTGTTAATGTAATTGCAAATGTGCATTTTTATCATTGTGGCGGGCGGTGCTGAGAGCACCGCCCGCCACAATGATAAAAATGCAGGATGTGCCCGCCACTGTGGCGGGCTCATCCTAATACCCCCCACGTGACCCCCGGCTTATGGCGGGCGATCCCGATTTCCGATAGGATGGCGGACGGACTAAGTCCGCCCGTCATCCTAATGACCCCCCCAAGTTTTGAGATTTCTTCTGTTAATATGGAAGGAAGAGACCATCATAGGAGGTCACTTTTATGTTGTGTTTGTGGATTTAAAAACAGCCTTTGACTCAATAGAACGTACTCAACTTTGCTTAGCTCTAAGAGAATTAGGACTCCCATCATACTTACTTAAATGTTTGATTTGCCTGCAGCAAGACACCTATGCAAAGGTCAGGTGGAATTCTGAAGGCAGTCTATCAAATGATATTTCTGTTCATAAAGGTGTACGTCAGGGTTGTGTTCTTTCCCCAACATTATTTACCCATTACATAAACGGGCTAATAGGAGAGTTGTATGATTGTGGAGGTGATCCCCCAAAATGAGCGGGTAGTCCTGTGCCTCCTCTGTTCTTCGCAGATGGTATGCTACTCATTGCTAGGACGCCAAAGGGGATTCAGAATGTTTTGAATAAATTTGGTAAAACTTGTAAGAATAGGGGATTAGAAATCAACTGTTCCAAGACAAAATATGACGTTCAACCCCTACAAATCCCACAAGGGTAAACTGATGCTCAGCCTGCAAACCCTGGAGCAGGTCAAAAGATTTGATTACTTAGGAGTACGAATTAGTGACAGGCTGGTTTGGACACCACAAATTGAAAAGATTACTCTGACCCTCCAGTATGCCAACTGGAGGGTCAGACGCCCAAGCCTGGAAGGCTAGGGCGTCTCCATATCGACCGCTCTCCCCTATTCTGGAACTACATAGGGCTAAAGGTCTAGGAGCAGCCCTATATGAGGCTGAGCTAAGGGGGCTGGAGAACCTCAAGGACTTAGTCCTCGCTGGGAACAAATGTATGAGAGCGATCCTCAATCTACCTGTGAACACTCCCTTTTTGCCGCTTAGACTTGATCTTGGTCTCAAACCTTTTGCCATTCTTAGGGCTCTCCTATTTTGGGTAAGGATTTGGACTAGTAACACACAGGTTCCCCTGAAGGAAGCCCTGAAAGAGCTGCTGATTCTACAAAAACAAACAGGCCACATTACGTGGTTCAACAAGATCAAGGATTGGCTCTTAAACTAGGGCTGGGGTGTATGTGGGAGGATCCAGGGTCTATAATGAAAAAAAAGGTCCCTCGCCTTAAAAATAGGTTTTAGGAGTTCATGGATACACAAAGTATTGATGGCAATGCACATGGCACATTAACCTCCAGTTTTAAAAATATAAAAGGATGGTTTGGTTTTGAAATGTTCATGGATGATATCGAACCTCCTCAGGCAAGAGCTCTGTACATTCAGTTCAGATACGGCGTTCTTCCTCCTAATTCCAGAAGAAGTACCTGGGAAAATGCATGTTTAACATCTGTGTGCCCGACCTGTCATTCCTTCTCTGAGACCCTTGATCAGTTTCTTCTTTTTGCCCCTCTTATGTTGAACTTCAGAAAATCTGGTTAATCCCTGCTGGCCGCTTATTATCTTTCACACGTCCCGTTGAAGCTTTACGCATCTTTAAGTCCCATACCACAAGGTGGCTAGTGTTTACAATGTCGAGATATTTGCTCTTTGCTTGGCGAAGAGGTTAAAAATTATTAACAATGTCCCTGTGAACCTATTATGAAAATGTATGTCACCTCGTGGTGCCTCTAATTGGATAGCAGGGAACAGAATTATGGAATTTTATCAACATAGCTTTTTAGGAATATGGAAATTGTCTTTCTTAAACTACTTTTGTAAATGGTGGAACTATTGGAAAATTGTAATACTGCTAGAGGCATGTGATAGCCTGCTTTTTAAAATCATTCTTTTATGATGTAATGAAATGGAACCTTTTATTGTTTTTATGGTTATTAATTTTTTTGAAGTAAATGCTCATATTATTGATCGAATAAATAAAATATAAACTTCACTCCCAAGGATTGATGTCATCCCTTTGTCTGAGACGGTAGAGAAGCATGTGACTACACCATTATTTCCTACACATGTGCAGTTAGAGGCTTTCCAAGCTTGAACTGTGGGCTGAGTGGAGCATTTTAGAAGTGATCCCACAGTAAAACAAGCATTTACAATGCAATGGTCTCTGCATTATTAAAGGTTGAGCTATTGGCATTGCTTGTGACATTTTTTGTCATTTTTTTAAAACATAAATAAATGGTATTGTCATTTACAAAGGCAATAGGTGAACATTAGAGAGTAGTAGAGAGTATTCGCGGACACAGAGCCACACACAGAAAGCCACACACACACGCACAGCGAGCCACACACACACACACAGAGCCCCACACACACACACACAGAGCCCCCCACACACACACACAGAGCCCACACACACACACAGAGCCCCCCCCACACACACACAGAGTCCCACACACAGAGCCCCACACACCCACACACAGAGTCCCACACACAGAGCCCCACACACACACACACAGAGCCCCCCACACACGCACACACACAGAGCCCCACACACACACACACAGCCCCACACAGAGCCCCACACACACACACACACACACACATAGAGCCCCCCACACACACAGAGCCCCACACACACACAGAGCCCCCCACACACACACAGAGCCCCACACACACACAGAGCCCCACACACACAGAGCGAGCCCCACACACACACACAGAGACCCACACACACAAACACAGAGCCCCCCCCACACACACATAGAGACACACACACACACACAGAGAGCCACACACACACAGAGAGCCACACACACACACAGAGCCACACACACACACACAGAGCCACACACTCAGAGAGCCACACACAGAGAGCCCCACAAAGAGAGCACCACACACACACACAGAGCCCCACACACGTTTCTTCAGCCATAAATGCTTTCTAGGAGCTGCTTGTTGAGGAAAAAAAGTATATTTTGGTGAGATCAAAAGCCTGTATTGCCATCATCCCTTTACATGACTTTCTGTAATGTTTTAGTCCGAGGTGTATCTTTAGAATCCAAGCCATTCTCACATTATTCAATGATAAACATTGATCAGACAGTGGTCATGTCGGAGTGCTCTTGCGTGAGAGGTAAGCAAGTGTAGAGAAATCATGTCATCCGAGAGTTTTGTGTGGTGCATTCTTTAGCCACAGTTCCGGAACTCATCTAAAAAAAAAAACAAGTCTGATCAAACCCCCATTTTGTTTGGGCTATCATTCCAACAAGAAACACTACGTAGTAGTTGCCAAAAGTGAACATGTGTAGATGTATACATATATAGAAGAGGTAGGATGGGGATGCCGAGGGGGAGCAACATACGTTTGCCCTGGGTAACATTGTAGTGGGGTGAAGACGTGCATCATTAGAATAGTTATGGGCATGCCTTGTTAATAATGATGACAGTCTACTATAACAACCAATCAATCAATCAATCAATCAATCACGGCATTTATAAAGCGCGCTACTCACCCGGGAGGGTGTCAAGGCGCTGGGGGAGAGGGGTCTGGTACTGCTCGAACAGCCAGGTCTTGAGCTGCTTCTTGAAGGAGAGATGGTCTTGGGTTCGCCGAAGGTGGGTGGGGAGGGAGTTCCAAGTCTTGGCTGCAAGGTAGGAGAAGGATCTTCCTCCGGCGGTGGCTCTGCGGATGCGTGGTACGGTGGCGAGTGCGTGGCTGGTCGATCGTAGCTGGCGGGCAGGCGTGTAGAAGGTCAAGCGGTCTACTATAGACTCCTGCAGAAACTGTACACTTCACTCTCTCTATGTCATGCTACATAAATCCCTTCTGCCATTAATATCGATTTACACGGTAACCTCATACCTTCGGTATGAGGTGCACCGTTGCACTACAACCACTAGGTGGCAGCATTGGCTAATCTGGGCCTGCTTTCCCTATCCTCTGTAGTTCTGCTACACTGCAGGCTTTGGGTACTTTCGCTTTCGGCGGCCTGTGTACCGGGCTCGCCCAGGCCCGTCCCCGGACTCCCGACCGCCTCACATGCAGTTTTCCCGAGCGGGCACATCCCCAAACGGCCGCGCTGCCATGGAACTGCCTCTCTCCCAGCGGTGAGTCCTTTTGTTATCTCAGGACGTGCAGGGGGGGGCTAACGCCGCTCCTATCAGCTGCGGGCGGCTGATTTCTGCCCTCGTGGTGTGCGTCTCTAGTCCTGGCCTCACTTCCCTCCACCCGGCTCACTGTTCACTTACCGCGCGGGTGGGGGTGTATCGCGGCTCTCAGAGGCTGCTTCCTTTCATTTGGGGGCACTTGTGTCAATCGCGGGTGGGCTCTGCTGTAGTTCTCAGCGCCCGACAGCTCTCCACACACTGCCGGTCGCTCACCGCTTCCCTATTCCAGGCTGGGCAGCGTCTCTCCCTGCAGCGGGTGGGCTCTGCGTATTGCTCAGTCATCAGGGGACGCTTCAGGCAGGCTGCGGGTGGGCTCCGCTGGCCCTGTTTCATGTCAAGTTCATTTTCGGCCTCATCACGCGCGGCATAGGGACGGGGTGAGGGAACGGAGAAACGGACAGAGGGAGGGGGGGCGGAAACGGAGACACGGACAGCGGGAGGGGGGGCGGGAACGGAGATACGGACAGCGGGAGGGGGCTGGAACAAAGACACTGACAGCGGGAGGGGGCAGGGTACAACCACGCGGGACCGGGACACGGGGTCTTCAGAGGGGACCGGGAGCGGCAACACTATGTCCATCCCGGCAACAGAGACGTTAGCATTGATGAAAAACATCCCTGTAAAAAAAAAAAAAAGTAAACGCCCACCTCCGAATGACGAACAAAAAGGGGCGGGCTTAAAAAAAAGCAAGAAACGCCCACGAATTTGCTCCAGCACTGAGTGACACACATCTCTTCCAATGGCTAGCCTTCATTTATGAAGCTAGCCAATGGAAGAGAAGGCGGGTTCAAGCCCCAGTACTGGGGAAACATAAGATCTTGGCGCTGCACGACACTGCTGCGCAGTGTACGCTAGACCGAGCCCTAATAAAAACGAATTCACAGAGGTCTACTTTTTTACACTGCTAGTGTAGACTTAATGTAAACATCTGCAAAATACTGTTGGCTGATCCAAAGTGCCATCGAACGACTGCTTGAAGGATCTTCACTCAAACGAGTCAATGCAATGGCTGAGGAGGGCTGACTTAAAGCTCCTCTGTGTGTGGTATTTGATATAGGTCTGACTTAAAGCTCCTCTGTGTATGGTATTTGATATAGGTCTGACTTAAAGCTCCTCTGTGTGTGGTATTTGATATAGGTCTGACTTAAAGCTCCTTTGTGCATAGTATTTGATATAGGTCTGACTTAAAACTCCTCTGTGTGTTATATTTGATACAGGTCTGACTTAAAGCTCCTCTGTGTATGGTATTTGATATAGGTCTGACGTAAAGCTCCTCTGTGTGGTATAGACTTAAAGCTCCTATGTGTGTGGTATTTGATATAGGTCTGACTTAAAGCTCCTCTGTGTATGATATTTGATATAGGGCTGACATAAAGCCCCTCTGTGTATGGTATTTGATATAGGTCTGACTTAAAACTCCTCTGTGTGTTATATTTGATACAGGTCTGACTTAAAGCTCCTCTGTGTATGGTATTTGATATAGGTCTGACGTAAAGCTCCTCTGTGTGGTATATGATATACAGCTGACTTAAAGCTCCTCTGTGTGTGGTATTTGATATAGGTCTGACTTAAAGCTCCTCTGTGTGTGGTATTTAATATAGGTCTGACTTTAAGCTCCTCTGTGTGTGGTATTTGATATAGGTCTGACTTAAAGCTCCTCTGTGCATGGTATTTGATATAGGGCTCACTTAAAGCCCCTCTGTGTATGGTATTTGATATAGGGCTCACTTAAAGCCCCTCTGTGTATGCTATTTGATATAGTGCTTACTTGAATTCCTGCCAGACAGTTAAAGCAGCCTGTAGTCAAACCTCAAAACATTGTAAAAAGAAATTGAATCCAGTGGATGTGGATAGAACCAGTGCATAATTTATAATATAATAAGTGATTGAGCCAAAACTTTTTCTCAGGCGCCCATAGCCAGCACTGACAAATATTGGAATTAGGGAGTATGAAGGCTGGGTAGACTTGATTCCGCCTACTGCCCCTTTCTTCCACCACATACATCCCATGCGCCTTTATTCCGCTCTTGCAGCATCTCTTGCCTTCCTGCTTACTCCCTTTGTCACAGTTATTCCATCTTTCTCATCTTTTTTCCTCCTGTTATGTTCTCTATCTCTCTTGGTATGGGTCACAGTCTGATGACCAAAAGTAAGTGTCGGACCCCAAAAATGAGTCCCCGTGGGCTCAAATTAAGCACTAGGGGCGAAAAAAAGGTGTCAAGGAGTAGTATAAATCGGGTCTTCCACAGCCCAAGGCGCTAGATTGCCTAATGTTAGCTGCCAGTTCTGTAAATTTCCCCCATCTCCACTCGGTAGGTAGGCCAGTTGCTGTCCATGTTTTCATGCTCGTATTATAGTGAGGTTGAATCGGGGTCCAACAGCTGCCAGGCAGAGCCTACAGCCCTTTAACGACTTTAACAGAGAGTGCCCCGCACGCGCCTGCCTGTGAGGAAGAGAAAAAGGAAGGGGGAGGGGCGCGCATTATGGAGGCCTCGTGCCGCCGCTGATGCCGCCACTCTTTAAGAGATTAGGTAATCCTTTTGGCGTTGGCAGAATCAACGGAAAATCTTTCCGCGGGGGGAAATAATGAGCACAGAACCATTGACCGACGAGTCTAATCCATGCTAATACTATTTGATGAGCATATCTCAAGATATCCCTAGCCTAGACTAATCTATGATGCTGAAGGAGCCATGTTTGCTCTTTGTATTTTTTATTTTTTTTTATAATCAAAGTAGGTAATAAAATTGCGCTCTGTAGTCACCGCGGTTGTGACAAGGATGCATTCAGTCAAACGCTCACGGGTAGGGCCCCCCCAAAACACTTCCCGCGAGACGTAGGCCCTCTTAGATTACATGTTGCATGACCTGATTAGTATTAATTATATGCATTATGCGCGCACGTTTTCCAAATGACCCGCCATATGCATATTTAAGACCTCATCCACATCGGCGGCTCAGCCCCAGAACGCAAACTGGCGAAATTAAGATGATTCCCCTGCGACGTCACCAATTAGGGTTTTAACCACTTGTATCTGGTAGAAGAGGACATTTGCTGCAGGGGGAGGCAGCCAGATTACAGGAGGAGGGGTGGAGGGAGGGGGGGTCTCCTTGGGCCAGAAGTGAAAGTCTCCTGACCAGTCACTTCGACAGCACAAGAAAGGGAACGGGGTCAGGAAGCGGCTCCCTGTGGCCAGGAAGGAAAGCCCAGCTGGGATGTCGCTGAGAAAGTATTGCCTGTAAAGTACAAGTGTCTCTGGGAATTTAGGAAGGTATTAAATGTAAGTGTTCGGAAGCCTGAAGCCGCTGCCTCGCCCTGTGTCCAGCAGAATTGTACAATGAATCCTGTAGGGGACCTATAGCGCAATTAATTTAGCAAACCTAAACCACGGCTACCAGAGCTCTTGTATCCTTAAACCCTAACCCCATTCCACATGGCTTGTAAGAAATTAGATTTTTCCTTTTGGTAAAATAAAACCTACTTACCTAAAACAGACAAATATGTTTTTTTTCTCCTGAAAACATATCAATGCTATTTCTTTGTAAATAGTTTTACTTCGGATCTATCTCCATACTTTTCCAAGAATTGCTGGCACCTTTTTGAATTGACTGGGAAAAAAGAAGAAACAACTGATATAAAACATTACACTTTGTCCCTGATTATAATGGCCTGTAATTCTTATTTTGGGAGCCAACTTCCCTGGCACCCGGGGCGGGGTTAGACCTGCTTCAGTAAAAACCTGACGCCCCTCAAGGGAGAAAGTTGTGCAAGGTGACATTTTGTGGACCAGGTTACAGATGGAATCTTGCAAAAATTACAGATGATTCCCTATTTCTGGGTGTGCAAGACATTATTAGGCAGGTACTCAGGGCGAGCTTTAGGGCAGTGCACCTGAAGTAGCTGCACTGGGCGTTGATAGGGGGGGGCGTGCAGTGTTTAGCAATAAATTAAGGTTTAAAAGCACCTGCTGCAGAGTTCCATGTGCGTCCAAGTTTTGAGGCAGCTATAAAAATGTCAAGGTAAATCTTGTGATTAATGTTCCTGCTAGAGTGGGTCGATTTGAGTTTTGTCTAGCGCCAGTTTTGACTCACCATAAACTAGTGCAAATGGTTAATATGCCTGCTGCAAAGAGCAGATCTGTACTTTATGTTGATGGCTGAATGGATTAGTAAAGACCGCCTTTACCAGTGCTTTAAAACAAATGAAATGTATGAGAGAGAAGGGCTATAGAGAGATGAGAGGCACTTTTGGCAGGTGGTAGTGAGGAATCTGAGGAGGAGTTCATAAGGGGGGTGAAAGGAAGCGCCCCAGACCCCAAAACCCGGCTTACCTTCCGTTCCAGTGTTGAGGCCTTCTTTTTTTCCTGTGTCCAGCTGACGCGTTAGGGGAAAGGAAACACTAAGAATGGACTGTGTTACGCCCCGCAGAATGCGATCTCCACGTCATGCCGAACGGGCCAATCAGGGAACAGGGGTGTACCACCAGAGGACCAATCAGCTGCCATAAAAAAGGGGAAGGCTGAGAACAGGAAGTCGACGAGGAGTTTGTGGGAAGAAAGTAGTCTAACTTCGATTTGGTGGTATAGTTAATAGGGTATAGGCGCCACAAGGTAATTTCACTCGGTATCGATTAAGCATGGGCGAAATTTGTGAATTCGTGATCGCAATTTGCTCAAAAATCCGCCAAATTCTGCGAGCTTGCAAATTATATTTTTTTGCGAGTTTGCAAGATTTTTTTACCAGTTCGGGAACGAGAACTTGCGCATGCAGTCGCAACGGTCGCGAACATGTTGTTTCCACTTAACCAGCCTGCTGGCGATGCCTTTTTCCTGTTTCGGGTCGCAATGACGTGTTCACGTTCGCAATTTACTGTTTCGGGTTGCAATGACGTGTTTGCGATTGGCCAGCTACCAAAATCTCGCAGCGCACGCTAACAGGGAGGAAAACTCATCAGCGAACGCAGAATCATGGTAAGTCAATGCCGCCCGCGCAAGATTGTATTTTTGAAGCGCAAACAAGAAAAAAAAATCCTCCAAATTGCGAATTGCAGATTTTTGGGATATTTTGCGTGATTCGCGAATCGCGAAATTGCCAAAAATTCGCAAATTCCGCGAGCGGAACGAATTTTCCGCCCATACTTAGTATCGATAAGGTGAAGTTCTCAGTAGTATCGGAGCTGAAGGGTTTGGGAGAGCCACCCGCCTCCCTAGGTATTGGGGCCTAAGCAACAAGACCATGTATACAGTATACCCCAGCACACGTGAATTTCAAAATACAGTTTCAAATGTTATTCACATATAACACAACACGTCAATCAGTTGATTTTTTTTCTTCTTTTAATTTCTCTTCAAGTTCTTGGTGAGTAAACTTTTCCCAAGCCAACACGTGTTTTGTCGCCTCAGTAAGTTTGTACATGCGTCTTGTTCAGGACTAGGTAAATAATAATATGAAATCTACATTTACTTCATTATTCACATCCATTTGCTTTACACAAATGTGCTCCCAGGGAATCTCCAAGTGACTGACTTAAAATTGTGTGTTTAGTGAAATTACCTTGTGGCACCTATACCCTGTTAACTATACCATCAAATCCAAATTAGACTACGTTCATCAGAATAGAGGGCAGCCTGGGTACACAATGACTACTTTTGAAAATATGAGGAGCAACAGGGATAAAGAGGCGGATGACCTTTTCAACAATAGGAGTGATAATGCTAGAAAATATGAGGGCCTTAAGGATACATTCTTACGTCTAGAAAGACTGCGCAGGAATGAAGCATCAAAATGGTGGGACGGAGCCGACTTACATCAGTATATCAAGGTCCAAAGAATACCTAGGGACTCCGTTCTCAGATCATGCCCACCTATGATGACTTGGATTCAGATTTGTTGGTAGCCTGGGAACAAGAACTTACAGACAATTGGAATAAACTAATTTTAATACTGATAGAAAATTGTGACAGAAAAACAGCTAAACTACATGCAGAGATAGAGACCTTAGAACTTGAGATAAAACTACAAAATCTCCCAGAAGCCACCGAAAAAAACGACAACATCTTGAATGAAGTCATGAAACGCCACCTCTCAGATCAAGATGCGCAAAAGTAAAAAACGGAAAAGAGATAAAGTGGACTGCCTTAATGGTAGAATTTTCACCTTCACAGAAAAATATGATTACTTAATAACTAAAGATGATCCTATTGCACCGAAAGTAGCAGCTTCTGTGAGCTCCAGCACCACGTCACTTGACACACCAGTTACTAGTGAAGGGGAATCAGAGCAGGGAGACGGCGCTGCAAATACAACAGCCAGTGAAAACCGTTTTTTAAAATAGGTTTTAAGAATAAAACGAGGCAACAGGGAACAAAACCTACGCCCCATGACAAGCCCAAAACAAGGAGAGGGAAAAGAGGGGGAAATAGGAGAAGAGAAACAAGGCATGAGAACGAGGTCTTGGAACAAGAGAAAATAGATAATGTTAGTATAGTCAACTTGTCCACCAAAACCCTTTCGAATGAGGATATGTCTCTCCTAAAGAAAGGTTTACGTTTTTGTCCAAAGAGTAATGGCAATGTGGTTGATTTGAAAATTGATCTTTACAAGTTTGTAAGGAAAATGAAGATTAAAAAGCATTTCATGATGTTTAATGAAGCTGCCTGTAACGAGAACCTGTTATCTTGAGCCATGTTAAAATGTTTATATAAATGCCCCCTCCCCTTGGTTTTCCCTCCACATCTTTCCCCTCTGTTGCTTACTCCCTCTGCAAGCCTCCTGGGACCCCCTCTAACAAACAAGACTACCTGAAAGAAACAAGAAAGTAAAGCATTCAGTGAAGAAACTACTGCTTTTGTTAAAACCACAGAATGAACAGAACTGAAATACAAATGGGCTAGAACTGAGAACTCATTGGGAGATAATTTCTACTAAGGGGCCGATTCCGATGTCGGACGGATTCAGGTCCGTCCAACATCGGTCAGGAGCAGTAACCCACTGACCTGCTGTCGTGGGTTACGGCCCTGCTAACACGATGCGACTGAACAGGGTTCGGTCGCATTCGTATACTTCACAATGCAGGCATGCATTCAGAGCAGGGGTGCAGTTCATCCCTGCACCCTGTGTCCGGCACCCCAAGGTGCCTGCCACCGGGTGCAGGGATCCACAGAGGGGCACCACAAAACAGTCTCAGACTGCCTTTTCGTGCCGGACAGACTGGCACGAAAAGGCAGTGGAAAACTGCCATTGTACTCCCTCGGTCATAAAGAGGCGACCGGGGGAGTACTGGAGGATTTCCGGATGGCAGACGGGCTCTCCGAGCCCGTCGTAGGCCATCCGGAAATCCGAGTCAGATTCCATTTCGACCGAGCCCATCGGAATGGCTCGGTCGGAATGGAATCCAGCCGTCACTGACGGATTAGGTCGGAAGGGCTCTGAACATGGTTCGGAGCCCTTCCGACCCGAATCGCCCCTATGTGTCCAATTTTGAGTATCCCATCTTTTTCTTTTTCTTATTTTGAAAATCATATCAATAGATGCTTTATTCAACCATTTAGACCCTAAAACGACCCACTCTTACACGTATCCAGCCTCCTGGTTCTGTTTCCGCCCATCCCTCCCACAGGGGGGCAGCCAAAAAGACTATCACACCAGGTGCCAACAGCTCTAATGCCGGCCCTGTAGGTACTAATAGTACACCGATTATTTATGCACCCGCTCTAGCACAAATTAGCTGATGTTAAATTTACACCTCATCTGTGTTTAAAAAATATGGGATGTGTGGCATATCCATCTTAAGGTAGACGGGACATGATATGGGCTCTTTGTGTAATTTTATATGCACTTTGGATGTGGTGTGGTTTCATTAAATCTACAACAGAACAGGTCCCTATATTTCCAAGGTTGGAAGAAGCTATTTAGGCATCCACTAGTTACTCAAGAACCCATTAGTGCCACATTCTCATATATGAAAGACTTATTAAAAAAAATATAACATGAAATCACTTCAAAATTCAGAAAAATGGTACAATTTATTCATACAATACAATATTTTGCACAAAGAAAAAGTGCCATACAGAAAAGATAAAAGAATTTAAAAGTGTGTCAATCCACACGAGGAGCAATAAAAATGCAAGTTGTTGACGCAGCGTTTCGGTATTTGTATTAACACCTTCATCAGGACAAAATTCTAATTAATAAAAGAAACATACAATTAGTTACATAAAACTTGTACTTCTTTTTCACATTATTTATTCTACTAGCATACAATATTTACACTCAACATTGTCTAAACATGATTATAGCAATACTATTGGGCACTTTTCGGCACTGTCTAGATGTAAACACAGGTGGTTCTAGGTTTTGAGTATTGTGGAGCCATTATAAATCTACAAAAACTATTTGAGAGAAACATTAACTTGTTGTGTCAAGAAAATGGATTTCTAATACGCATACCTTATTAAAAAAGTGGAATTTTTTCAACCTCTGTATTCTATTTGAGGATTGTATCATATTCTAACCATCTCTACTTCGTTAGGTTAGGTGTTTCTGCTAGTTTGCGATACTCTGGTTACACTTTCTGGATCAGGAACCCTTTTAAAATACATAATTAAATTTATCAATCTATTATCTCAACCATTCATAATTGGCATGTTATGCTCTCTTCATCTATTTACATTAGAATGGTTACCTTAAGATTTCTTGATATATATGTGCTCTTTGAGGACAAGGGAGCCACCGAAGTCTGATGCTTTATAATTTGTGACTGTTTGAAAACGAATAGATAGGTTTTATCTTATGGCTCTAATTCATTCTTATCTTTCGGTTTATTTTACGAATGACATTTAAATCAACTTACCCACTATGATAGATTTTGACCTTGGGAGATGCGCGTGACTGGATATTCTGATAATCGCACTAATGTCTTGTTTCTGTTTCCTCTTCTATAGATGGTATATTTTAATTAACCAGCTATATGGAACAAAATTAAATACATTTGTGTGAGAAGTGAGCTTATCTCTTCAGTTTTAACTTATACTTCAGAGTATTCATTTTTAGAAAGATAGTTGGTTTATATAGAATATTGTCACCCTCTATCTTTAGGGACGCCATGTATTCAATTTATCTTTGTCTCACAGCGAGATAGAGTAAGCATAATTCCTCTAGTCCCTGTTGCGTGCTGCCATTATTTGATGCATGGCTAAACCACCCACGTATATAATAATATATGGATGGAATACTTCATGTGTTCACCCTGATCCAGCACTCCTACTAAAATTCTGCATAAATGATGTCACCATCTACTACCAGACTTACCAATCAACACCAGGCCCATAAGAACAATAGAGCAGCTGAATCATGAGGCGAATGAATCTAATATGTTGTTTTTAAACTTTCTGCAATAAACAAGACCAGCTTGTCATTTTAAAAGTTTATTTCATAATTCTCAAAATTGCATAAATTTATTAGCTCTTTATTAATATCAAGCATTTACTTTTATTTTATTCAGTTTAATACATTATTCATTGGCTCAAAATCTGGCAGTTCAACATTGCACAAAATAAGGAATTTAAAGAAAACATTAACCCTATTCCCTAAGTTAGCTTTCTGACCTGAAAAGGAAAATAAATGAATAAACAGTTGAATGCTTACGATCCAAAGGAAATCGGACAGCACTTCGCCCTCAGGAAACAGTCAGCCCCGTTCCCATCAAGAGGCCCAATTTTTATACCCTTTTTGCTTGCTAATCTAACTAAATGTAATTCTTTGAGAGAGTTCACCACCCTGATTGGTTGAAGTCTGTCAGACCACCAAAACCACCTCTTCCAGGGTATGAGCGTCACCATACTTTTGTTCATTGACATAGAGTGACATCAACTTTCGAGCGTCTTTGTAACATTTTAAAATGTTACTTCTCTGACTTCCACCAAAGCTCGGCAAAATCATCCCTGTCACTTCCTCGGCCTTGTAAAGAGAACATCCAGAGCAGTTCATGAATAAGTCTTCATTGTCAGAGCCACAGTCTTTTCAAAGGTGAAGCATAAAAACATAATTCCATGGAAAGTTTCCAAGATGACTGCATTTGGCTCCAACTCTGCTCACGTACAGGCCGACCAACTTTTCTTCAGAACCAGAACTAGGCCTCAAACCACTCTCGGGCTAGTATTTAAACAAACACAAAAGAGTGATTAATTCAAGTAAAATAAACCCTTCTGTTACCCACCCGACCAATGCTAATTATTAATTAACCCATTAATAAAAGACATCTAGCAAAAGCAAACAAATAAAGCAGCACATAAAATATCTACCATTCTTCATATAGTCCAGCTTTAAGTTTCTGAAAGAGTAAAAAGATGATTAAATGGTACACAGACAGACAAACACAACATAGGACAAACATGTAAGCACATATAAAAAGCACATGCCATAAATAATCTGCCGCATATTAATAATGACAAAGACAAAAGGACAAACATGACAAACAAAACAATATTAATCACGTGTTACAAAACAGACTCGCAAATGAAACAAGAGCACATGTTATTAGTTCCCGCGTGTTCATGTGTGGTGCAAACTTAATCTAAGTTGATTAATACAACAAATCATACTACAGCTCATTAATAAATTAGTTCATGTTATGGGAAATTGAATCCATGAGTCAGAATAAAATATTTTCTGAAGCTCGCTTCATCAACTCCCTCATCTGGTGATTTATAAATAACCAAACAACACCCAAAAATGTCAAGAAATTTTTCACCCAATTTGGAGACAGCATACATTGGATTCTCTCGATATTAGTCTCCCTAAACCCCTGTTTCTGCTGTCTGGTCATCTCTTTCAAACTGAACCCTTCGCATTTCCTCTAACTCGTATTCCTTTTCTTGCTCCTTTCTGAGTTTATAAATCCTTCTCTTTTCTTTCTGATGCTTCCTCCTCTTGTGAATCAAACAACTAATTTTTAGCAGCATTATCACTATAATAATGACAATTACTGGATAGAGCACTTTGCCAATAATGGAGCTACAAACTTCAGAAAACCATTTTTTGATAGCCTCCAATCTTTTGCCAATTCTTTCGGTAAAGCTTTCTTCTTCCATGGGTTCTATTTCCTCATGAAACTGTGTAATGTTCTTAACAAGCAACTCTATATCCCGACTTTTGTCAGGTATATAAGTACAGCAATGCTGGACATGTAAGACTCCACAAACTCCTCCCTCTTTTGCAAGCAGAATGTCTAATGCAAGACGATTCTGCATAACCATACTTCTGGTAGCAACAAGTTCTGTGCTAACCAATTGAAAACCACTTGCAGTATCTGTTGACAATCTATCTACAATTGTAGAAACTTTTCTGATTTTGATTGAATTCATTGTAATTCCCACCATAGGAATAACAGCACCAAAGATGTCTCCCAGGATTTCTGAAAAACTTTCTCTTTTGTACCTATTCAGATTCAAATGTTCACCAAATTCAAAAGTGCCTTTTTCATTTCTGTCAACATGAAAACATTTTGGAAAGACCAGGCCGAGATAACATGTCCCGTACCAGTGGTCTGGAAGGCTAAAATATGCTTTATTACCACAGATAAAATAAATCCCAGGAAAAATTGGATCCTTTCCACTTTTAAATCCCCATCCCCCTATGATACGATATGTATCTTCACATTGACTAGCACCCACAAAATAATTATCATATAATGTATTATCTCCTCTGATACAAAATTTACCACTAACTGGTTCATCAATATGAATTGCAGCATTAGTATTAACACCATTTAGTTTTGCATCCTCCATCTGCCAGTACTTAGATTTAGCATGTTTAAGCATTTCATTTCTTTTGTAAACAGCCCTTCTCTCCTCAACCATGTTCAGGAAAGTTTTCTCTTCAGCTCTCATTTTGCATGTTAAATTATTTCTATAGGCATATTCATAATTGAGTTTGTTAGTAACTAAAAAGAATTCCCTCATCTGCTTTGCAGGTTTCACTTTGTTCAAGCTATTTACAACTTTGAGATTTGCAAAAACCTCATCAAAGTCTGAATAATAATATTCCAGACGACCAGTTTGATAAAACAGACTAGCAATTACACTGCAAGTAATGCCATAAGTGAGAGGTAACATGTTATATGTAACTCCCTCTGAAACAGAAGCAGGCAATTTCACACAAACATAGCAATCTTTGACATTCATTACTTTGACATATTCTGACAGAAGCCCTGAAAATGAATTACTTGAGAAATCTCCAATAGATCTATCTTGATGAGACTCTGGATCATGATTAATAACTCTGCTGGACTTGCCAGCATGTTTCTCATGTTTAGGCTCTACCTTACTAGTTATATTAGTCTTAGCTTTTTGCTTATTAACATCAAAAGGATAGACCACAGCTAAAATTAACCAAAGTAAGATTAATAATATCACACAAATAGAAGTCATTTTACAGCATCTCTTAAAAATTGAACACCTAGAAGTATCTGATCTAGGCATTCTAAAATTCAAAAACAAAAATTTAAATGTGAATAACTACAAACTAGAATAACTACAAACTATATCCCCCCTTTTAATTTTTTTTTTTTAGAATAAAACCCTAAACAGCTTTTCTTTGACCTTGTGTCACATAAATATGTGTTCTCGCTCTCCAACTAAACACAATTTATTCGACCTAAAGTCACCTAACAAATTTTCTTCAGCCTTATGCCAGGAATTTCGACTCAAAGTCACCTAACAAACTTTCTTCAGCCTTATGCCAGGAAACAAAACCCTCATCTAAATTTCTAACAATTTCAATCCTTATCACTGAGTTCTAAGTCCTCCTGACTGCTGCTTTTCACCTCAACAATTGGTGGAATGATTATATAGGTCCACTCTCGGGACTTATATTTCTGATTTGGCTTTACTACTCTCTTTGTTTTTCGAGTAATTACTTCTATTTTCTTGTTTTCGTTTTTCTTTTCAAGTTCACCTCCCTGACTAGATACTTCGTTGATTTGATCTTTTGATTTCTTCACCAATTTGAATTTCAAATTGTCTTCAGGCCAAATGTCTCCTTTTCTCAAGACCTTTCTTTTTGGCACACATTCATTACATTCAGCTTTCCAAGCTCTTTTTCTGAATTTTCTTATTTCAGAATCTTCATCACTTTCATCAGTATCTGTATCTGAGACTTCAAATCTGTACCTAGGAACTTCTTTACTCGGCAGCTTTACTCCATTTGAAACAATACCTTTACTGGTACTTGGTAATTCTTCTTCTTCTTCTTCAGGAATCACCCTCAGCTTCCCAGTCTCAGGCTTTTTGCTTTTGATCACAGAGCTACTTTTTCACCTTTCAATACTCTGGCTCAGATTTCTTTCTCGCTCAGAATCTTCTGCTTCTTCTGAATCTCCTTTTTCTTTTAGAGGCTCTTTTTCAAGCAGATCATCATCATCAACACCTCGATCTCCAGTTTCGATATTCAGATCTTATTCATTCAAGTTCTGACTCTCATCTAGATTCTTTTGATGTTGATTTTCTTGTTGATCATCAGACTCAGGATCTTCTGGATCTCCTTCTGAATCTGAATCAGCTGTTGTGTCGCTGTCTTCATCAGGATTTTCAGGAGGTGGCACACGAATTGTATGACTTGCATGAATCCACCTTTTTAGCCCTTTGCACTTTACTGCATTTGTTGTAACTAAAATTATCTGTCTTGCCTTCTGCCACCTTGGGACTAAACAGTTTCTTCTTCGATGAACTTTGGTCCTTTCCCAGTCTCCGGGTAACAAATCATGGGCTTGCACTTTCTCCTTCGAGATTACATCTGTTCCCACCTGATGAAATATAGAATTGACTACATCAGACAGGTTCTGGCAATATTCAATGATTGCACTATCATTAATACTCATTAATTTGCCAACTGGAACAAATGCTTGCCTCATCACTCTGCCCATCACTATATCATGAGGGCTAAGACCTGTCTTTTTCTCTGGAGTGCTTCTCATTGACATTAGAACAAGTGGAATTGCATCTGTCCACTTCACTCCTGTGGCATTACACATTTTTGAAATTCTATTTTTAATAGTTCCATTTACTTGTTCCACAACACCTGATGCTTCTGGTCTGTAAGCACAATGCAGCTTCTGTTGAATATTCAAAGCTTCACAAATCAGTTTCATCAATCTGTTTTCAAAATGAGTTCCGCAATCACTTTCAATGGTGACTGGAAATCCGTACCTAGGTATGATCTCCCTAAGAAGCAATTTTGCCACAGTAACTGAGTCATTGTGACGTGTTGGGAAAGCTTCCACCCATCTTGAAAACAGACAAACAAATACCAATACATATCTTAGTCTGTTGTGCATCGGCATCTCAATGAAATCCATTTGTAATCTGGTAAAAGGACCACCCTCCCGTCCTATGGTTCCCAGGCTTACAACAGTTTTTCTGTTGGGATTCATCTGTTGGCAGGTCAAGCATCTTTGGCAAAGTGACTCCGCAATTATTCTAAATTTTGTGTTAAACCATGTTTCTCTGAACCATCTAATCATGGAATCTCTCTCTAAATGTCCTGGACCATGGTACATCCGTGCCATATCAGCAATCATGCAATCTGGCATTACAGGCCTTCCATCCTTGTAAACCCAAATTCCATCTTCCTCTCTTTGCCTGCATTCATTTTTTAACCATGTGTTTTTCTTTTCCTCATTTGCCTCCTCTTGTAAATCTTTTACTTCTTGCCATGTTTGACCTACAGAAATTAGCATGAGAGAATTCATTGTGTGACTTTCGTCTTTTTCCCGATTGATTGAGTAATTGTTTTTGGCGCAGTATTTCGCAATCTCATCTGCATATGCGTTTCCTTTAGTGATGTAATCATCACCTTTTTTATGAGCTGCACATTTGACTACAGCAATTTGTTCTGGTAACTGAATGCCATCAATCAATCTCTTGGTCAATTTTGCATTTCTGATTAGTGTTCCTGCAGAGGTTAAATAACCTCTTTGGGACCACAGTTGTCCATTATCATGAACAACACCATAACCATATTGACTATCAGTCACTATGGTTACTCTTTTGCCAGCTGCTCTTTCACATGCTCAAATTAAACCAATCAGCTCTGCAATTTGAGCAGAACGAATTCCATCCAGAGGTGAACCTTCAACAACATCCGAAACTGTGCACACTGAGTATGCTGCTCTCAGAATCCCTTCATCATTTCTCAAACAAGATCCATCTACAAAGTAGACTATGTCTGATTCAGGTAAAGGAACATCTTTTATGTCCTGTCTTGGTTTTGTGCAGTAATCTACAACATCCAGGCATTCATGATCAATGCCATTTTCATTACTTACCTCAGTAACAACTCCATCTGGTAGTAATGTGGAAGGGTTCAAATTCACACACCTCACAATTGACACATTGTCTGAGCCCAGAATTGTTTTTTCGTATTTTGTCAGTCTGCTACTTGTCAGGTGTTGAGTCTTGCTTCTGGTAAGAAGAATCTCAACTGAATGAGGTACATATACTTTTACAGGAAATCCCATAATGATACCCTCACTCTGCTCAAGACTTACACTTGTTGCGGCCACTGCTTTTAAGCAACCTGGCAAAGCTTTTGCAACAGGATCCAAAACAGCTGAGAAATATGCAATAGGTTTTGTCAACTTACCATGCCTCTGAATTAGAACAGACAATGCACAACCTTCTCTTTCACTGCAGTAGAGTTCAAATTCTTTTTCATAATCTGGCATACCTAGAGCAGGAGCTTCACATAAGCTCTTTTTTAACTGCTCAAAAGCTTCCAGTTCAATTTTTGACAGACTAATTGGATCTTTTATGTCTGCTTTTGTTAATCTCTGAAGTGGTTTTGCAATTACTGAAAATCCACTAATCCATTGTCGACAGTAACCAACCATTCCCAGAAACATTCTCACCTGTCTTTGTGTTGTCGGTGGTTGTATTGCTCGAATCATTTTGATCCTCTCAACTGTCACTTTTCTCGTTCCTTTTGCAATTCTGTGACCAAGATATTTCACTTCTTGTTTACAAAACTGCAATTTTGCTGGTGACACTTTATGTCCCTCATCTGCCAAACGATTTAACAAGGTAATGGTATCAGTAACACAATTTTCTCGTGTTTTGGCTGCCACAAGCAAATCGTCAATGTACTGCACCAATGTGGAATTACCAGGCAATACTAGATCTTCCAGGGATTTCTTTAACAATTGATTAAAGATGGATGGACTTTCAGTATACCCTTGAGGGATACAACACCATGCTAGGATCCTATTTTGGAACCTGAAAGCGAAAATTTGCTGGCTTTCTGGATGTAATTGAACAGTAAAGAAGGCATTACACAAGTCTATGACAGTGTACCATTCTGCATCATGTGGAATCTGGTAAAGAATTACTGCAGGGTTTGGAACAATGGGGCAACATGGAACAACAATCTGGTTAATTTTTCTCAGGTCCTGAACAATTCTGTATGTTCCATTCAGCTTTTTAATACCCATAATCGGTGAATTACATGGGCTGCTTTCGATTTCTTTTAACACACCTTGACTTATGAACTTTTCAATTACTGGAATGACACCCTCAATTGTCTCAGCTTTCATTTTGTATTGAGGAACATTTGGAAAATCTATTCCCTGCTTAACAGTGATCTTTACTGGATCAATATTTTTCATGAGACCCATATCATTACCTGTTAGGTCCCAAATTGCTGGATTAACTGGCTTTTTGAGCTCTTCTGGCAAGTCATTTTTATCAAACACAGGAAACAGTAATGTTTTCTCCTCATCAACCATTAGCATTGTCAATTTATAAAGCCCATCTTCTTCTGCAGTTTGCATTTCAATGCCATCTGGTGAGCAATATATCTTGCAATTCATTTTGCATAATATATCACGTCCCAACAGATTAACAGGACTGCTGTCACAAACTAAAAATCTGTGCTTATCTTTATAGTTACCAATTTCCACTTTTACTGGCTCTGTTAGACTTGTTTTAATTTGCTGATTAGCTACATCTACAACTTGGATGGACTCCCCCGAGAGGGGAAGATTTTCTATTTCTGCTGATCTAACAGTAGAACGGGTAGCACCTGTATCCACAAGGAAAGTAACATCTACATCATTTACTTTTCCATTCAAAAATGGACCAGATTGATCTACCTCAAGAGTGGGTCCAAGCACACACTCTTCTTCCTCTCTCAGGCACCGTCATGAGTAATCCTCTGATAAATCACTCTCTTCTTTGTCTTTCAACCAAAATTGAGAAGCATTTGACATGTTAACTTTTGACACATTATTTACCAAATTACCTCCACAGAAACCTGTATCAGGAGAAAATCTCTGTTTGTTAGCACTACCAGGGAATGGTGCTTGAGGTACCTGACTCTGCTGAATTTGACTCTGCTGTACCTGGTTCTGCTGAAACTGGCTTTGCTGTATCTGGCTCTGCTGATTCGCTATCTGTCGTCGCTGCTGACTTAATTCATTTAATTGTTGCTGTAGCTGTTGCTGTTGCTGCGGATTTAACTCACACTGCACCTGTGAATTCAACGAATTATTTTTAAAATTTCTGGACGGGTTTTTACACTCACGTTTCCAGTGTCCAATTTCGCCACAATTAAAACATGGGAGCTTTTGTTTCAGCTCTTCAACATTTACATTAAATTTTGGCTTATTGTTATTAAACTTACCTTTGAACTTTCCCTGCTGTATAGAGGCTAACTGTTGTTGTTGTTGCTGCTCTGCTACCTTCACTTGTGCCCACATCGCTTTCTCCTTGAGATTCTTTTGCTTTGCGTCTATCTCATCACTGCAATATGTTGCTTTTCTCAGGATGTCATCAACTGAAAGTGCTTGCCAACAGACAATTCCATTTCTAGTCATGTCACCAATTTCAGGTCTCAGGCCATATACAAATCTGTATATAAAGTGGCTCATATCTTTCTCGCTTAATTTTTGCGAGTTTGCAAGATTTTTTTACCAGTTCGGGAACGAGAACTTGCGCATGCAGTCGCAACGGTCGCGAACATGTTGTTTCCACTTAACCAGCCTGCTGGCGATGCCTTTTTCCTGTTTCGGGTCGCAATGACGTGTTCACGTTCGCAATTTACTGTTTCGGGTTGCAATGACGTGTTTGCGATTGCGGCGTCGCTCGGCCAGCTACCAAAATCTCGCAGCGCACGCTAACAGGGAGGAAAACTCATCAGCGAACGCAGAATCATGGTAAGTCAATGCCGCCCGCGCAAGATTGTATTTTTGAAGCACAAACAAGAAAAAAAAATCCTCCAAATTGTGAATTGCAGATTTTTGGGATATTTTGCGTGATTCGCGAATCGCGAAATTGCCAAAAATTCGCAAATTCCGCGAGCGGAACGAATTTTCCGCCCATACTTAGTATCGATAAGGTGAAGTTCTCAGTAGTATCGGAGCTGAAGGGTTTGGGAGAGCCACCCGCCTCCCTAGGTATTGGGGCCTACGCAACAAGACCATGTATACAGTATACCCCAGCACACGTGAATTTCAAAATACAGTTTCAAATGTTATTCACATATAACACAACACGTCAATCAGTTGATTTTTTTTCTTCTTTTAATTTCTCTTCAAGTTCTTGGTGAGTAAACTTTTCCCAAGCCAACACGTGTTTTGTCGCCTCAGTAAGTTTGTACATGCGTCTTGTTCAGGACTAGGTAAATAATAATATGAAATCTACATTTACTTCATTATTCACATCCATTTGCTTTACACAAATGTGCTCCCAGGGAATCTCCAAGTGACTGACTTAAAATTGTGTGTTTAGTGAAATTACCTTGTGGCACCTATACCCTGTTAACTATACCATCAAATCCAAATTAGACTACGTTCATCAGAATAGAGGGCAGCCTGGGTACACAATGACTAATTTTGAAAATATGAGGAGCAACAGGGATAAAGAGGCGGATGACCTTTTCAACAATAGGAGTGATAATGCTAGAAAAAATGAGGGCCTTAAGGATACATTCTTACGTCTAGAAAGACTGCGCAGGAATGAAGCATCAAAATGGTGGGACGGAGCCGACTTACATCAGTATATCAAGGTCCAAAGAATACCTAGGGACTCCGTTCTCAGATCATGCCCACCTATGATGACTTGGATTCAGATTTGTTGGTAGCCTGGGAACAAGAACTTACAGACAATTGGAATAAACTAATTTTAATACTGATAGAAAATTGTGACAGAAAAACAGCTAAACTACATGCAGAGATAGAGACCTTAGAACTTGAGATAAAACTACAAAATCTCCCAGAAGCCACCGAAAAAAACGACAACATCTTGAATGAAGTCATGAAACGCCACCTCTCAGATCAAGATGCGCAAAAGTAAAAAACGGAAAAGAGATAAAGTGGACTGCCTTAATGGTAGAATTTTCACCTTCACAGAAAAATATGATTACTTAATAACTAAAGATGATCCTATTGCACCGAAAGTAGCAGCTTCTGTGAGCTCCAGCACCACGTCACTTGACACACCAGTTACTAGTGAAGGGGAATCAGAGCAGGGAGACGGCGCTGCAAATACAACAGCCAGTGAAAACCGTTTTTTAAAATAGGTTTTAAGAATAAAACGAGGCAACAGGGAACAAAACCTACGCCCCATGACAAGCCCAAAACAAGGAGAGGGAAAAGAGGGGGAAATAGGAGAAGAGAAACAAGGCATGAGAACGAGGTCTTGGAACAAGAGAAAATAGATAATGTTAGTATAGTCAACTTGTCCACCAAAACCCTTTCGAATGAGGATATGTCTCTCCTAAAGAAAGGTTTACGTTTTTGTCCAAAGAGTAATGGCAATGTGGTTGATTTGAAAATTGATCTTTACAAGTTTGTAAGGAAAATGAAGATTAAAAAGCATTTCATGATGTTTAATGAAGCTGCCTGTAACGAGAACCTGTTATCTTGAGCCATGTTAAAATGTTTATATAAATGCCCCCTCCCCTTGGTTTTCCCTCCACATCTTTCCCCTCTGTTGCTTACTCCCTCTGCAAGCCTCCTGGGACCCCCTCTAACAAACAAGACTACCTGAAAGAAACAAGAAAGTAAAGCATTCAGTGAAGAAACTACTGCTTTTGTTAAAACCACAGAATGAACAGAACTGAAATACAAATGGGCTAGAACTGAGAACTCATTGGGAGATAATTTCTACTAAGGGGCCGATTCCGATGTCGGACGGATTCAGGTCCGTCCAACATCGGTCAGGAGCAGTAACCCACTGACCTGCTGTCGTGGGTTCCGGCCCTGCTAACACGATGCGACTGAACAGGGTTCGGTCGCATTCGTATACTTCACAATGCAGGCATGCATTCAGAGCAGGGGTGCAGTTCATCCCTGCACCCTGTGTCCGGCACCCCAAGGTGCCTGCCACCGGGTGCAGGGATCCACAGAGGGGCACCACAAAACAGTCTCAGACTGCCTTTTCGTGCCGGACAGACTGGCACGAAAAGGCAGTGGAAAACTGCCATTGTACTCCCTCGGTCATAAAGAGGCGACCGGGGGAGTACTGGAGGATTTCCGGATGGCAGACGGGCTCTCCGAGCCCGTCGTAGGCCATCCGGAAATCCGAGTCAGATTCCATTTCGACCGAGCCCATCGGAATGGCTCGGTCGGAATGGAATCCAGCCGTCACTGACGGATTAGGTCGGAAGGGCTCTGAACATGGTTCGGAGCCCTTCCGACCCGAATCGCCCCTATGTGTCCAATTTTGAGTATCCCATCTTTTTCTTTTTCTTATTTTGAAAATCATATCAATAGATGCTTTATTCAACCATTTAGACCCTAAAACGACCCACTCTTACACGTATCCAGCCTCCTGGTTCTGTTTCCGCCCATCCCTCCCACAGGGGGGCAGCCAAAAAGACTATCACACCAGGTGCCAACAGCTCTAATGCCGGCCCTGTAGGTACTAATAGTACACCGATTATTTATGCACCCGCTCTAGCACAAATTAGCTGATGTTAAATTGACACCTCATCTGTGTTTAAAAAATATGGGATGTGTGGCATATCCATCTTAAGGTAGACGGGACATGATATGGGCTCTTTGTGTAATTTTACATGCACTTTGGATGTGGTGTGGTTTCATTAAATCTACAACAGAACAGGTCCCTATATTTCCAAGGTTGGAAGAAGCTATTTAGGCATCCACTAGTTAATCAAGAACCCATTAGTGCCACATTCTCATATATGAAAGACTTATTAAAAAAAATATAACATGAAATCACTTCAAAATTCAGAAAAATTGTACAATTTATTCATACAATACAATATTTTGCACAAAGAAAAAGTGCCATACAGAAAAGATAAAAGAATTTAAAAGTGTGTCAATCCACACGAGGAGCAATAAAAATGAAAGTTGTTGACGGAGCGTTTCGGTATTTGTATTAACACCTTCATCAGGACAAAATTCTAATTAATAAAAGAAACATACAATTAGTTACATAAAACTTGTACTTCTTTTTCACATTATTTATTCTACTAGCATACAATATTTACACTCAACATTGTCTAAACATGATTATAGCAATACTATTGGGCACTTTTCGGCACTGTCTAGATGTAAACACAGGTGGTTCTAGGTTTTGAGTATTGTGGAGCCATTATAAATCTACAAAAACTATTTGAGAGAAACATTAACTTGTTGTGTCAAGAAAATGGATTTCTAATACGCATACCTTATTAAAAAAGTGGAATTTTTTCAACCTCTGTATTCTATTTGAGGATTGTATCATATTCTAACCGTCTCTACTTCGTTAGGTTAGGTGTTTCTGCTAGTTTGCGATACTCTGGTTACACTTTCTGGATCAGGAACCCTTTTAAAATACATAATTAAATTTATCAATCTATTATCTCAACCATTCATAATTGGCATGTTATGCTCTCTTCATCTATTTACATTAGAATGGTTACCTTAAGATTTCTTGATATATATGTGCTCTTTGAGGACAAGGGAGCCACCGAAGTCTGATGCTTTATAATTTGTGACTGTTTGAAAACGAATAGATAGGTTTTATCTTATGGCTCTAATTCATTCTTATCTTTCGGTTTATTTTACGAATGACATTTAAATCAACTTACCCACTATGATAGATTTTGACCTTGGGAGATGCGCGTGACTGGATATTCTGATAATCGCACTAATGTCTTGTTTCTGTTTCCTCTTCTATAGATGGTATATTTTAATTAACCAGCTATATGGAACAAAATTAAATACATTTGTGTGAGAAGTGAGCTTATCTCTTCAGTTTTAACTTATACTTCAGGGTATTCATTTTTAGAAAGATAGTTGGTTTATATAGAATATTGTCACCCTCTATCTTTAGGGACGCCATGTATTCAATTTATCTTTGTCTCACAGCTAGATAGAGTAAGCATAATTCCTCTAGTCCCTGTTGCGTGCTGCCATTATTTGATGCATGGCTAAACCACCCACGTATATAATAATATATGGATGGAATACTTCATGTGTTCACCCTGATC
This sequence comes from Lissotriton vulgaris, assembly GCF_964263255.1. Classification (NCBI taxonomy): domain Eukaryota; kingdom Metazoa; phylum Chordata; class Amphibia; order Caudata; family Salamandridae; genus Lissotriton; species Lissotriton vulgaris. The sequence goes on along the minus strand of NC_141694.1, from coordinate 1,078,480,439 downwards.
CAGCACTCCTACTAAAATTCTGCATAAATGATGTCACCATCTACTACCAGACTTACCAATCAACACCAGGCCCATAAGAACAATAGAGCAGCTGAATCATGAGGCGAATGAATCTAATATGTTGTTTTTAAACTTTCTGCAATAAACAAGACCAGCGTGTCATTTTAAAAGTTTATTTCATAATTCTCAAAATTGCATAAATTTATTAGCTCTTTATTAATATCAAGCATTTACTTTTATTTTATTCAGTTTAATACATTATTCATTGGCTCAAAATCTGCACAAAATAAGGAATTTAAAGAAAACATTAACCCTATTCCCTAAGTTAGCTTTCTGACCTGAAAAGGAAAATAAATGAATAAACAGTTGAATGCTTACGATCCAAAGGAAATCGGACAGCACTTCGCCCTCAGGAAACAGTCAGCCCCGTTCCCATCGAGAGGCCCAATTTTTATACCCTTTTTGCTTGCTAATCTAACTAAATGTAATTCTTTGAGAGAGTTCACCACCCTGATTGGTTGAAGACTGTCAGACCACCAAAACCACCTCTTCCAGGGTATGAGCGTCACCATACTTTTGTTCATTGACATAGAGTGACATCAACTTTCGAGCGTCTTTGTAACATTTTAAAATGTTACTTCTCTGACTTCCACCAAAGCTCGGCAAAATCATCCCTGTCACTTCCTCGGCCTTGTAAAGAGAACATCCAGAGCAGTTCATGAATAAGTCTTCATTGTCAGAGCCACAGTCTTTTCAAAGGTGAAGCATAAAAACATAATTCCATGGAAAGTTTCCAAGATGACTGCATTTGGCTCCAACTCTGCTCACGTACAGGCCGACCAACTTTTCTTCAGAACCAGAACTAGGCCTCAAACCACTCTCGGGCTAGTATTTAAACAAACACAAAAGAGTGATTAATTCAAGTAAAATAAACCCTTCTGTTACCCACCCGACCAATGCTAATTATTAATTAACCCATTAATAAAAGACATCTAGCAAAAGCAAACAAATAAAGCAGCACATAAAATATCTACCATTCTTCATATAGTCCAGCTTTAAGTTTCTGAAAGAGTAAAAAGATGATTAAATGGTACACAGACAGACAAACACAACATAGGACAAACATGTAAGCACATATAAAAAGCACATGCCATAAATAATCTGCCGCATATTAATAATGACAAAGACAAAAGGACAAACATGACAAACAAAACAATATTAATCACGTGTTACAAAACAGACTCGCAAATGAAACAAGAGCACATGTTATTAGTTCCCGCGTGTTCATGTGTGGTGCAAACTTAATCTAAGTTGATTAATACAACAAATCATACTACAGCTCATTAATAAATTAGTTCATGTTATGGGAAATTGAATCCATGAGTCAGAATAAAATATTTTCTGAAGCTCGCTTCATCAACTCCCTCATCTGGTGATTTATAAATCACCAAACAACACCCAAAAATGTCAAGAAATTTTTCACCCAATTTGGAGACAGCATACATTGGATTCTCTCGATATTAGTCTCCCTAAACCCCTGTTTCTGCTGTCTGGTCATCTCTTTCAAACTGAACCCTTCGCATTTCCTCTAACTCGTATTCCTTTTCTTGCTCCTTTCTGAGTTTATAAATCCTTCTCTTTTCTTTCTGATGCTTCCTCCTCTTGTGAATCAAACAACTAATTTTTAGCAGCATTATCACTATAATAATGACAATTACTGGATAGAGCACTTTGCCAATAATGGAGCTACAAACTTCAGAAAACCATTTTTTGATAGCCTCCAATCTTTTGCCAATTCTTTCGGTAAAGCTTTCTTCTTCCATGGGTTCTATTTCCTCATGAAACTGTGTAATGTTCTTAACAAGCAACTCTATATCCCGACTTTTGTCAGGTATATAAGTACAGCAATGCTGGACATGTAAGACTCCACAAACTCCTCCCTCTTTTGCAAGCAGAATGTCTAATGCAAGACGATTCTGCATAACCATACTTCTGGTAGCAACAAGTTCTGTGCTAACCAATTGAAAACCACTTGCAGTATCTGTTGACAATCTATCTACAATTGTAGAAACTTTTCTGATTTTGATTGAATTCATTGTAATTCCTACCATAGGAATAACAGCACCAAAGATGTCTCCCAGGATTTCTGAAAAACTTTCTCTTTTGTACCTATTCAGATTCAAATGTTCACCAAATTCAAAAGTGCCTTTTTCATTTCTGTCAACATGAAAACATTTTGGAAAGACCAGGCCGAGATAACATGTCCCGTACCAGTGGTCTGGAAGGCTAAAATATGCTTTATTACCACAGATAAAATAAATCCCAGGAAAAATTGGATCCTTTCCACTTTTAAATCCCCATCCCCCTATGATACGATATGTATCTTTACATTGACTAGCACCCACAAAATAATTATCATATAATGTATTATCTCCTCTGATACAAAATTTACCACTAACTGGTTCATCAATATGAATTGCAGCATTAGTATTAACACCATTTAGTTTTGCATCCTCCATCTGCCAGTACTTAGATTTAGCATGTTTAAGCATTTCATTTCTTTTGTAAACAGCCCTTCTCTCCTCAACCATGTTCAGGAAAGTTTTCTCTTCAGCTCTCATTTTGCATGTTAAATTATTTCTATAGGCATATTCATAATTGAGTTTGTTAGTAACTAAAAAGAATTCCCTCATCTGCTTTGCAGGTTTCACTTTGTTCAAGCTATTTACAACTTTGAGATTTGCAAAAACCTCATCAAAGTCTGAATAATAATATTCCAGACGACCAGTTTGATAAAACAGACTAGCAATTACACTGCAAGTAATGCCATAAGTGAGAGGTAACATGTTATATGTAACTCCCTCTGAAACAGAAGCAGGCAATTTCACACAAACATAGCAATCTTTGACATTCATTACTTTGACATATTCTGACAGAAGCCTTGAAAATGAATTACTTGAGAAATCTCCAATAGATCTATCTTGATGAGACTCTGGATCATGATTAATAACTCTGCTGGACTTGCCAGCATGTTTCTCATGTTTAGGCTCTACCTTACTAGTTATATTAGTCTTAGCTTTTTGCTTATTAACATCAAAAGGATAGACCACAGCTAAAATTAACCAAAGTAAGATTAATAATATCACACAAATAGAAGTCATTTTACAGCATCTCTTAAAAATTGAACACCTAGAAGTATCTGATCTAGGCATTCTAAAATTCAAAAACAAAAATTTAAATGTGAATAACTACAAACTAGAATAACTACAAACTATATCCCCCCTTTTAATTTTTTTTTTTTAGAATAAAACCCTAAACAGCTTTTCTTTGACCTTGTGTCACATAAATATGTGTTCTCGCTCTCCAACTAAACACAATTTATTCGACCTAAAGTCACCTAACAAATTTTCTTCAGCCTTATGCCAGGAATTTCGACTCAAAGTCACCTAACAAACTTTCTTCAGCCTTATGCCAGGAAACAAAACCCTCATCTAAATTTCTAACAATTTCAATCCTTATCACTGAGTTCTAAGTCCTCCTGACTGCTGCTTTTCACCTCAACAATTGGTGGAATGATTATATAGGTCCACTCTGGGGACTTATATTTCTGATTTGGCTTTACTACTCTCTTTGTTTTTCGAGTAATTACTTCTATTTTCTTGTTTTCGTTTTTCTTTTCAAGTTCACCTCCCTGACTAGATACTTCGTTGATTTGATCTTTTGATTTCTTCACCAATTTGAATTTCAAATTGTCTTCAGGCCAAATGTCTCCTTTTCTCAAGACCTTTCTTTTTGGCACACATTCATTACATTCAGCTTTCCAAGCTCTTTTTCTGAATTTTCTTATTTCAGAATCTTCATCACTTTCATCAGTATCTGTATCTGAGACTTCAAATCTGTACCTAGGAACTTCTTTACTCGGCAGCTTTACTCCATTTGAAACAATACCTTTACTGGTACTTGGTAATTCTTCTTCTTCTTCTTCAGGAATCACCCTCAGCTTCCCAGTCTCAGGCTTTTTGCTTTTGATCACAGAGCTACTTTTTCACCTTTCAATACTCTGGCTCAGATTTTTTTCTCGCTCAGAATCTTCTGCTTCTTCTGAATCTCCTTTTTCTTTTAGAGGCTCTTTTTCAAGCAGATCATCATCATCAACACCTCGATCTCCAGTTTCGATATTCAGATCTTATTCATTCAAGTTCTGACTCTCATCTAGATTCTTTTGATGTTGATTTTCTTGTTGATCATCAGACTCAGGATCTTCTGGATCTCCTTCTGAATCTGAATCAGCTGTTGTGTCGCTGTCTTCATCAGGATTTTCAGGAGGTGGCACACGAATTGTATGACTTGCATGAATCCACCTTTTTAGCCCTTTGCACTTTACTGCATTTGTTGTAACTAAAATTATCTGTCTTGCCTTCTGCCACCTTGGGACTAAACAGTTTCTTCTTCGATGAACTTTGGTCCTTTCCCAGTCTCCGGGTAACAAATCATGGGCTTGCACTTTCTCCTTCGAGATTACATCTGTTCCCACCTGATGAAATATAGAATTGACTACATCAGACAGGTTCTGGCAATATTCAATGATTGCACTATCATTAATACTCATTAATTTGCCAACTGGAACAAATGCTTGCCTCATCACTCTGCCCATCACTATATCATGAGGGCTAAGACCTGTCTTTTTCTCTGGAGTGCTTCTCATTGACATTAGAACAAGTGGAATTGCATCTGTCCACTTCACTCCTGTGGCATTACACATTTTTGAAATTCTATTTTTAATAGTTCCATTTACTTGTTCCACAACACCTGATGCTTCTGGTCTGTAAGCACAATGCAGCTTCTGTTGAATATTCAAAGCTTCACAAATCAGTTTCATCAATCTGTTTTCAAAATGAGTTCCGCAATCACTTTCAATGGTGACTGGAAATCCGTACCTAGGTATGATCTCCCTAAGAAGCAATTTTGCCACAGTAACTGAGTCATTGTGACGTGTTGGGAAAGCTTCCACCCATCTTGAAAACAGACAAACAAATACCAATACATATCTTAGTCTGTTGTGCATCGGCATCTCAATGAAATCCATTTGTAATCTGGTAAAAGGACCACCCTCCCGTCCTATGGTTCCCAGGCTTACAACAGTTTTTCTGTTGGGATTCATCTGTTGGCAGGTCAAGCATCTTTGGCAAAGTGACTCCGCAATTATTCTAAATTTTGTGTTAAACCATGTTTCTCTGAACCATCTAATCATGGAATCTCTCCCTAAATGTCCTGGACCATGGTACATCCGTGCCATATCAGCAATCATGCAATCTGGCATTACAGGCCTTCCATCCTTGTAAACCCAAATTCCATCTTCCTCTCTTTGCCTGCATTAATTTTTAAACCATGTGTTTTTCTTTTCCTCATTTGCCTCCTCTTGTAAATCTTTTACTTCTTGCCATGTTTGACCTACAGAAATTAGCATGAGAGAATTCATTGTGTGACTTTCGTCTTTTTCCCGATTGATTGAGTAATTGTTTTTGGCGTAGTATTTCGCAATCTCATCTGCATATGCGTTTCCTTTAGTGATGTAATCATCACCTTTTTTATGAGCTGCACATTTGACTACAGCAATTTGTTCTGGTAACTGAATGCCATCAATCAATCTCTTGGTCAATTTTGCATTTCTGATTAGTGTTCCTGCAGAGGTTAAATAACCTCTTTGGGACCACAGTTGTCCATTATCATGAACAACACCATAACCATATTGACTATCAATCACTATGGTTACTCTTTTGCCAGCTGCTCTTTCACATGCTCAAATTAAACCAATCAGCTCTGCAATTTGAGCAGAACGAATTCCATCCAGAGGTGAACCTTCAACAACATCCGAAACTGTGCACACTGAGTATGCTGCTCTCAGAATCCCTTCATCATTTCTCAAACAAGATCCATCTACAAAGTAGACTATGTCTGATTCAGGTAAAGGAACATCTTTTATGTCCTGTCTTGGTTTTGTGCAGTAATCTACAACATCCAGGCATTCATGATCAATGCCATTTTCATTACTTACCTCAGTAACAACTCCATCTGGTAGTAATGTGGAAGGGTTCAAATTCACACACCTCACAATTGACACATTGTCTGAGCCCAGAATTGTTTTTTCGTATTTTGTCAGTCTGCTACTTGTCAGGTGTTGAGTCTTGCTTCTGGTAAGAAGAATCTCAACTGAATGAGGTACATATACTTTTACAGGAAATCCCATAATGATACCCTCACTCTGCTCAAGACTTACACTTGTTGCGGCCACTGCTTTTAAGCAACCTGGCAAAGCTTTTGCAACAGGATCCAAAACAGCTGAGAAATATGCAATAGGTTTTGTCAACTTACCATGCCTCTGAATTAGAACAGACAATGCACAACCTTCTCTTTCACTGCAGTAGAGTTCAAATTCTTTTTCATAATCTGGCATACCTAGAGCAGGAGCTTCACATAAGCTCTTTTTTAACTGCTCAAAAGCTTCCAGTTCAATTTTTGACAGACTAATTGGATCTTTTATGTCTGCTTTTGTTAATCTCTGAAGTGGTTTTGCAATTACTGAAAATCCACTAATCCATTGTCGACAGTAACCAACCATTCCCAGAAACATTCTCACCTGTCTTTGTGTTGTCGGTGGTTGTATTGCTCGAATCATTTTGATCCTCTCAACTGTCACTTTTCTCGTTCCTTTTGCAATTCTGTGACCAAGATATTTCACTTCTTGTTTACAAAACTGCAATTTTGCTGGTGACACTTTATGTCCCTCATCTGCCAAACGATTTAACAAGGTAATGGTATCAGTAACACAATTTTCTCGTGTTTTGGCTGCCACAAGCAAATCGTCAATGTACTGCACCAATGTGGAATTACCAGGCAATACTAGATCTTCCAGGGATTTCTTTAACAATTGATTAAAGATGGATGGACTTTCAGTATACCCTTGAGGGATACAACACCATGCTAGGATCCTATTTTGGAACCTGAAAGCGAAAATTTGCTGGCTTTCTGGATGTAATTGAACAGTAAAGAAGGCATTACACAAGTCTATGACCGTGTACCATTCTGCATCATGTGGAATCTGGTAAAGAATTACTGCAGGGTTTGGAACAATGGGGCAACATGGAACAACAATCTGGTTAATTTTTCTCAGGTCCTGAACAATTCTGTATGTTCCATTCGGCTTTTTAATACCCATAATCGGTGAATTACATGGGCTGCTTTCAATTTCTTTTAACACACCTTGACTTATGAACTTTTCAATTACTGGAATGACACCCTCAATTGTCTCAGCTTTCATTTTGTATTGAGGAACATTTGGAAAATCTATTCCCTGCTTAACAGTGATCTTTACTGGATCAATATTTTTCATGAGACCCATATCATTACCTGTTAGGTCCCAAATTGCTGGATTAACTGGCTTTTTGAGCTCTTCTGGCAAGTCATTTTTATCAAACACAGGAAACAGTAATGTTTTCTCCTCATCAACCATTAGCATTGTCAATTTATAAAGCCCATCTTCTTCTGCAGTTTGCATTTCAATGCCATCTGGTGAGCAATATATCTTGCAATTCATTTTGCATAATATATCACGTCCCAACAGATTAACAGGACTGCTGTCACAAACTAAAAATCTGTGCTTATCTTTATAGTTACCAATTTCCACTTTTACTGGCTCTGTTAGACTTGTTTTAATTTGCTGATTAGCTACATCTACAACTTGGATGGACTCCCCCGAGAGGGGAAGATTTTCTATTTCTGCTGATCTAACAGTAGAACGGGTAGCACCTGTATCCACAAGGAAAGTAACATCTACATCATTTACTTTTCCATTCAAAAATGGACCAGATTGATCTACCTCAAGAGTGGGTCCAAGCACACACTCTTCTTCCTCTCTCAGGCACCGTCATGAGTAATCCTCTGATAAATCACTCTCTTCTTTGTCTTTCAACCAAAATTGAGAAGCATTTGACATGTTAACTTTTGACACATTATTTACCAAATTACCTCCACAGAAACCTGTATCAGGAGAAAATCTCTGTTTGTTAGCACTACCAGGGAATGGTGCTTGAGGTACCTGACTCTGCTGAATTTGACTCTGCTGTACCTGGTTCTGCTGAAACTGGCTTTGCTGTATCTGGCTCTGCTGATTCGCTATCTGTCGTCGCTGCTGACTTAATTCATTTAATTGTTGCTGTAGCTGTTGCTGTTGCTGCGGATTTAACTCACACTGCACCTGTGAATTCAACGAATTATTTTTAAAATTTCTGGACGGGTTTTTACACTCACGTTTCCAGTGTCCAATTTCGCCACAATTAAAACATGGGAGCTTTTGTTTCAGCTCTTCAACATTTACATTAAATTTTGGCTTATTGTTATTAAACTTACCTTTGAACTTTCCCTGCTGCATAGAGGCTAACTGTTGTTGTTGTTGCTGCTCTGCTACCTTCACTTGTGCCCACATCGCTTTCTCCTTGAGATTCTTTTGCTTTGCGTCTATCTCATCACTGCAATATTTTGCTTTTCTCAGGATGTCATCAACTGAAAGTGCTTGCCAACAGACAATTCCATTTCTAGTCATGTCACCAATTTCAGGTCTCAGGCCATATACAAATCTGTATATAAAGTGGCTCATATCTTTCTCGCTTAATTTTTTGTAGCCACTATACTGTTTAAAAACTAACAGTAACCTTTCATAAAATGAGTGAACGGATTCTTTTGGTTCCTGGTTTGTTCTGTCTATTTTAACCCAGTCCACTTCTTTCGGGGGAATTTTTGCTTTCAACCAGTAAATTACTTTATTATAAATGTCCATAACATCTTTTGCTGGAGCACCTGTAACCGGGTCTCGGGGAGGTTCTTCTTTTGGCCAATCCACAGAATTTTGCATTCTGTCCAAAGATCTGACGGGACAACAATGTCAAAGAATCCGTCTAGATCAATCCACAGAACTTTTCACACTTTTATGAATCTGTCTACCTGTCGGTACCATTCGACTGGCTTTTCTCTGAAACGTGGAAAATCATTAGTAAACAGGAGAATATCCTGTCTAGACCAAGGGACATGTACATACCCTCCTCCAGCTATTTCCCTCATTGGAAATTCTGAAACTACATCGTTTCTTAATCTTTTATCCTGTTCTTTCTTTGACCATTTTATTCTCCATTTACCTAATTCGCCCAATTTTCTGAGAAAACTTATTAATTATTTTATATGTGTCATTCTTCCAGCAGCATTCAGATTGTCAATGTCCCTCTCAGAGAAATCCACCCTGTAATGTTTCTGTAAATGTTTCTGTTTGCTCAAGTCAATTTCTAACTCAGCAGCCATTTCTTCCAGTTGTTAGTACCTGTTTTTAGTTTTCCACTGAATACTTTTGCAAATAAACAGCAATTCATCATCCTGATACAATTTCAAATTGTCGGAACCAATTGTGCCAATGATTAATTCTTCCAGATCAGCTTTTAATTTAGCGACATCAAGCTTTTTATAATCAGGAGCTTCAGGGGACAATCCATTTTGAGATAATTCTGTTCTGTTTAAGCTTTTCTCTGACAAACCTGAATCTGAATCTGCCACAGTTGGTGTTTGCGAATTTGACAAACTTCTGTTTAATGTTAAATTTGGCATCATAGATTTTTCTCTATGAATCTCTGAAAGTTCTGAATAAAATCTCTCAGCAACCTTTTGAATTTCTGCATTTAATGAAACTGTTAAAGCTGTTTGTCTATTGTCTCCTTGATCAAAAACCGGTACAACAGGACCAATAGTTACTGGTACTGTCACTGCTTCCATGCCTTTTGTCAATTGTTGAATTAAATCTTCTTTCGCTTTATTGTAGCTAGAAATTTCTGGAATGTCAGCAGGTATTCTCCTTTCCTGTTGCTGGAATCTATTTTCTCTGGGTGTGCTACAATTATTTACTGACCCTACCCTTTCAGGCAATTTTAAAAATCTGGGAGAACCTTCTTCAGCTTCTCTAGGAGGTGCACTTGGAGAAGTTTCTGTAGAAACTCTTGGAGTAGGTTGAGAACCTGCTTGATAAGGTGGCGGTTTACGTTTAGTAGCATAAATATCTTCTAAAACCGCATCATCTAATTCCTCATCAATTCTCCTTCCAGCTGTCTTTTGTTCTAAGTCTTCAGTAATCATTATTCTCACTGGATACAGACCATCATACATGTCTGCCTTTCTCCAGCGTCTCACTTTATCCTCATGTGTTTCTCTGTTTAAAATGTATTTTGAATTTCTAGGTGCTAGGCATTTGCTTTCACGCTCAAGCTCCATCATCTCAACCTCCCATTCAACTAATGCCTCAAATTGTGTAGGTCTTGGCTTCGGCACAAGATCCATCATTTTTTCTCTCAAATTCCTCAAAACTTTCAGATTAAATGACCCATCGTCTGGCCAGGCTAATACACCATCATTTCTGGTATAATGCATCCAATTATCAAACCAAATTACAGTATGATAGCCATATTCGCCTTCCATATAGGCTGCGGGTGTTTTGTACTTATGAAGTAATTTACCACCACGCGTTTCAATTTTCTTGTCAGGTTTAAAATAATTTTTCACTTTCTGAAACCATGAAGGCTTCTTTTTCTCATTATCGTTCCAATAACTCATGTTTTTAAGTTAAAATCGTTGTTCCGTAAGCTTCAAAAATGTTTTCTGGTGTTCCGCTATTCTAACCAATCCGTGCGCGAAAGACACCAACAAGCCAATCAGGTTAAGCCACGTCACCAACTTGCTCTTCCAATAGAAATACAGTATTCAGAACTGACCAATCTGGTGTCAGCTCGTCACAGTCACGTGAGCCAATCAGTGCGCTTTCTGTGACGTATGTTAGCCAATCACAGCGCGAACCAAAATGACGTATGCTACCGCTGCAGCTTCTCTGTGTGTTACTCCGTAAACTCACCCCTCCTTCACAAAACTTTTTCACAGCGCCATTTTAAGCAAAACTTTCCAATGAAATTTTAATTAGTAACTACGAATAAACAAACCACCTGTCTGTTTCGCTAACAAAGTGATAGTTTTACAGTCATACAGAATTTACTCTTCGCATAAAATAGACGACGCTATTTCTATACGATCATTTATTCACACATACATACAAAAACCCTGATCATTCACACACAAAATCTTGGCAGGACTTGAACCAACCACAGAAAACGTCAAACGTTGATAAGAATAGACGACGCTATCTCATCCTTCTCTCAAGCTTGGATAAATCCTATTACTCTTTTCACAAAAAGTTTTAAAACGGGCAACGAGTCCCTATGCTTAATGCTACGATTTCATAGGCAATCCTCACTATAACATTTAACCAGACAATCTAAGGTCCCTAAACTTGTGTTGTACGTCCACAACACGTGATATATTCTATACCACAATTTTGAAACAGACAAATGCACTGTGTAACTCTTCTAGTCACACTACCTTGCCGGCAATTAACCAGGAATTTTTCACACTGCTGGAAAAAAATACTTACGACTACATATAACAATCTGACAAAATCAGAGACTTAACATTTGTTAAACATCAATCCTATGACTATACCAACATATAGGTAACATGCATGTCAAAAACAACATATAACCGTACGAATGCTACCAAAAACTGATCCAGCGCTCCTACTAAAATTCTGCATAAATGATGTCACCATCTACTACCAGACTTACCAATCAACACCAGGCCCATAAGAACAATAGAGCAGCTGAATCATGAGGCGAATGAATCTAAAATGTTGTTTTTAAACTTTCTACAATAAACAAGACCAGCTTGTCATTTTAAAAGTTTATTTCATAATTCTCAAAATTGCATAAATTTATTAGCTCTTTATTAATATCAAGCATTTACTTTTATTTTATTCAGTTTAATACATTAATCATTGGCTCAAAATCTGGCAGTTCAACATTGCATAAAATAATGAATTTAAAGAAAACATTAACCCTATTCCCTAAGTTAGCTTTCTGACCTGAAAAGGAAAATAAATGAATAAACAGTTGAATGCTTACGATCCGAAGGAAATCGGACAGCACTTCGCCCTCAGGAAACAGTCAGCCCCGTTCCCATCAAGAGGCCCAATTTTTATACCCTTTTTGCTTGCTAATCTAACTAAATGTAATTCTTTGAGAGAGTTCAGCACCCTGATTGGTTGAAGACTGTCAGACCACGAAAACCACCTCTTCCAGGGTATGAGCGTCACCATACTTTTGTTCATTGACATAGAGTGACATCAACTTTCGAGCGTCTTTGTAACATTTTAAAATGTTACTTCTCTGACTTCCACCAAAGCTCGGCAAAATCATCCCTGTCACTTCCTCGGCCTTGTAAAAAGAACATTCAGAGCAGTTCATGAATAAGTCTTCATTGTCAGAGCCACAGTCTTTTCAAAGGTGAAGCATAAAAACATAATTCCATGGAAAGTTTCCAAGATGACTGCATTTGGCTCCAACTCTGCTCACGTACAGGCCGACCAACTTTTCTTCAGAACCAGAACTAGGCCTCAAACCACTCTCGGGCTAGTATTTAAACAAACACAAAAGAGTGATTAATTCAAGTAAAATAAACCCTCTGTTACCCACCCGACCAATGCTAATTATTAATTAACCCATTAATAAAAGACATCTAGCAAAAGCAAACAAATAAAGCAGCACATAAAATATCTACCATTCTTCATATAGTCCAGCTTTAAGTTTCTGAAAGAGTAAAAAGATGATTAAATGGTACACAGACAGACAAACACAACATAGGACAAACATGTAAGCACATATAAAAAGCACATGCCATAAATAATCTGCCGCATATTAATAATGACAAAGACAAAAGGACAAACATGACAAACAAAACAATATTAATCACGTGTTACAAAACAGACTCGCAAATGCAACAAGAGCACATGTTATTAGTTCCCGCGTGTTCATGTGTGGTGCAAACTTAATCTAAGTTGATTAATACAACAAATCATACAACAGCTCATTAATAAATTAGTTCATGTTATGGGAAATTGAATCCATGAGTCAGAATAAAATATTTTCTGAAGCTCGCTTCATCAACTCATTATTTCCATATAATGTTCTTAAAGCTTATATGTATATACCACGGACTACGCTGTTGGGTGGTTTCTAAGATTGCAGCGATCGACAGTAAAATGCTGGTTGCCATATCTTTTATACCCATTTAAATGGCCAATTCATCAAGCAATCTGCTAGTCTATATTATTACGTGCAAAGCGTCCCTTCTATAACTTTTTCGCTATTCTATTGGTTATTGCCTCTATTTCTATTCTGCAATGTTTGAGAGTATTAGGGTTATGATTACGGTATCTGAAGGTGAGGTCATTCCCTCCTGCGTTACTAGCTATGGACAGGAATACCTGGCATTCACTTACCTATATCAAAAGAACCGGCCTCCCTGCTCCGCTTGTCACTCATTTGTTCGTAGTAGAATAGTGAGCTCGTGAGGCGAGGGGTCTTTTTATCCACATGGAAGCGCGGGCTGTAAGATCGTGTAAATCCCGCGAGAATTTAGGACATTAATTACTCTCATAATCACGTCAGTTCCAGAGCGACGTTTCTAGGAGACTACTCTTGTAGTTTAATATCCTTTTCATTTATATTTATATGATCGGCTCCCTCATAACTGTATTCATAATTATTTGGGCAACCACTCCTGCTTACCTTTTTTTGGTGTATTTTAATTTCGGCCCGCAGTTAATTAAAAAATTTGTTTAAAAATTATTTTTTATTAATAAACTAGGCTAAAAACGAGGATGTTTTAGAAACTCTAATGTTAGTTCAATGTATTATGTAGTTGTCCTATCTGCCCTATTTGGATACACTTCTCCTGAATATCGTATTATAGGGAAACAAAATCAAATGGCTGGCAACGCGCGTTTGATATCGCGTTATTACGGGGGTACTAAGAACTACTCCGTACTAACTAATTCGTTAATAGAGGGTACCCGAAACGCATGGTAAAACATGCATACGAAAGAGCCAAATATTATAACAGGGACAACCTCTTCCAGAAAAAACAGAGGCAAGATCAAAAAGAGAAACCTTTGATTTTTGTTACTAACTACAGTTCAATAAGTAACAAAATAAAGAATATAATAAATAGGAATTGGCATATGGTGACAAATAAAAATAAAGAAAAACTCCCTAAACCTATGTTTGCTTTCAGACGAAATCAAACAATTAGAAATAGTCTAGTACACACTTATAGAGAAGATGACGTAAAATTACAACTTAGCATTAATAATGCGCCCCTGCCAACAGAGATTGATAAATTTAATTATGTATTTTAAAAGGGTTCCTAATCCAGAAAGTGTAACCAGAGTATCGCAAACTAGCAGAAACACCTAACCTAACGAAGAAGAGACAGTTAGAATATGATACAATCCTCAAATTGAATACAGAGGTTGAAAAAATTCCACTTTTTTAATAAGGTATGCAGATTAGAAATCCATTTTCTTGACACAACAAGTTAATGTTTCTCTCAAATAGTTTTTGTAGATTTATAATGGCTCCACAATACTCAAAACTTAGAACCACCTGTGTTTACATCTAGACAGTGCTGAAAAGCGCCCAATAGTATTGCTATAATCATGTTTAGACAATGTTGAGTGTAAATATTGTATGTTAGTAGAATAAATAATGTGAAAAAGAAGTACAAGTTTTATGTAACTAATTGTATGTTTCTTTTATTAATTAGAATTTTGTCCTGATGAAGGTGTTAATACAAATACCGAAACGCTGCGTCGACAACTTGCATTTTAATTGCTCCTCGTGTGGATTGACACACTTTTAAATTCTTTTATCTTTACTGTATGGCACTTTTTCTTTGTGCAAAATATTGTATTGTATGAATAAATTGTAAAGAAAATTCTGAATTTTTAAGTGATTTCATGTTATATATTTTTTTAATAAGTCTTTCATATATGAGAATGTGGCACTAATGGGTTCTTGAGTAACTAGTGGATGCCTAAATAGCTTCTTCCAACCTTGGAAATATAGTGACTTGTTCTGTTGTATACTTACCTCTCCTTGTCCCTAATTGGATTTATAAGGAGACCTCCTTGCTTTTTGGTATTTGTTTCATTAAATCTGGCATAACAGATCTGTGATCAACTTAAAAATTGCTTTAGGAAGCACTACTGAGAGAGGGGGTGTTGGCTTGCCTACATGGTGATTTACTTGAGTATGGCATATTGTTGGGCGGAAGTTATGTGCTTCTGTTGAAAGAGAATACTTTTGTTTTACCCTTTAACTTATGAGAAAGTTTGAGTTTAAATCAGTAGGGCTAATTGGTTATAGTGATAAGTCAATTATTAAGGTTTTGCGCCTGATCTGCTTCTCATGAAAAGTGATGGCAAAGGGCGTAGGCCTAGCATATTTACTGTGAAAAGCATACACTAAATTCAATAGGCATTTAAGTGTGGATTGTTATTACACTGAATACATGTTTGTAGGCAGGTATTGTTTCATGGACTCTCAATGACCACCAGAGTAGGCAAATGTTTTGATGTTGGTTGCTCCCTCTGACAAGCCCAGTTAGTAGAAGATTTGCCTTGTATTAGTCCATGTTAGGCTCTATAAAGAGTAGTTGTATTTTGCTTTGTCAGATATAGTTTTCTACATATTTGTAATGAATCACTGACAGAATATCGACCTACAAAATATCGACCTACAGAAATATCGATGCAGGAATATCGAAGGCAAGAATATCGACATCCTATCTACAACATGGTAAGCACAAAAATATCAAAACCAAAATATTGATGTTAAAAATATCGTAAATAAAAATATTGTTTTTTCTCTGTTAAAAAAATTTGTAAAATAAAGTAAATAATACTTATAAATAAAATAAACATAGTTAAAAATATTTAATGTTTAAAATGAATAAATAATACATATATAATAATAAAACATTAATTAAACATATACATAAAATGTATATTATATACTTAATATTACGTTGTAATAATTATTTTAATGACTTATTATTAAAAAATACTATAAATTTCAAATACATCTACACACATAAAACAACAACATAAATAACAAGTAAATAACTATGTTTAATAAATTAAAAACATTAGGGGTCGATTCCGATTCGTTAAAATGCCCTCCGAATAGCCGTACCATTTTTTTTCCCGTACGAATTGTATGTAGAACCGTACCCGTACATATGATGTAGTACGATGTGTTGAATTAATCAAAAGGGAATGGACACTGGTGTCTACTAAACCTTCGGTTAGTCTTTGAAAACCCTCATAGACAGCCTGATTTAGTCGATGCGGTGTATCATTTATCCGCCCCGTCAGGCGTCATGGCATATTCATAAGGTAGTCAAATAACGTGCGGTATGCCAGCCTCACCCGAGGCTACCTCTGGTCCAGGTTGAAGTGTCCAGAAATAATAGGAAAGGGAAAAATATAAAAACAGTGTGTCACCAAAAAAGAATTTTTAATGAAAAGGTTGGCACTGTTGTTAAAAAATTCGATATATATGTAATCGGGCAACTAGATTACCATATATCTATATATATATGGATGCGTCAACATGTTTCAGCTCAATGAGCCCAGCCGGGTCTGTAGAGCTTTCGTCAGGACAAAAAGACAAAAATACATACACAGAAGGTACTTACACAACTTGTGTAGGTTCCTATAGCTATTATGGAATTTCTTATACAGTCACCTATAATGTGGGAACACAAACCAATACACTATATTATGGTATGTTAAATGCGGTGAGTAGGCATAATACTTTTCTTAAAGCACACAGACTAGAATTACTAGTAAAAGGTATGCACCTAATTGTAGATACATTAATAGTGAGAAGGAAGGAGGGCAGGGGA
This sequence comes from Lissotriton vulgaris, assembly GCF_964263255.1. Classification (NCBI taxonomy): domain Eukaryota; kingdom Metazoa; phylum Chordata; class Amphibia; order Caudata; family Salamandridae; genus Lissotriton; species Lissotriton vulgaris. The sequence goes on along the minus strand of NC_141694.1, from coordinate 1,078,463,555 downwards.
AAACAGGTTTCAAGTCTCTAAACACAGAGAGGAGGCTACTTATGCAATTCGTGCTTATTGATGGGGTAGGAGTGGAATGCTATGAGTGCAGGGTCCCTGTAGTGACAGCCTTCTGTAGTTAGACTACAAATCACTGCGTTGGTGTTATTAATGTCGAGCATCTGTTCTACAAAAGCGGGATGTTATTATGCATTTACGCGCTTGATACTGGGGGATGCCTGTTAATATCGTACTTGCACGCATGTGGCAAAACGTCAAATACATCAGGCTATTCCTAATTACATCGAGAGCAAGATGTCCCAAAGCGGGGAATATCTCCTGGCTGTGATTACACGCTTTACAGCGGGATGTGGTTCACTCTGGTTATTAAGGTCTCTCAGAGATGGTTGCACGCACAGATAAAAATCAGGCTGTCTATGAGGGTTTTCAAAGACTAACCGAAGGTTTAGTAGACACCAGTGTCCATTCCCTTTTGATTAACTCAGTATCTAACTAGGGGAACTGAATGGACCTTGAATCCTCTTCCCTCCTTTTTGATAGAAGTCTTTAAGCAGCGTGCAGCTGCGGGAAATTCACACCCTTACTATATATTACATATAGTTATTTGGGGTGTACTTTATATTTTTGCGTGCAGTGAGGAAGGAATTATGGAGAACAACAGTGGTTTAAGCTTCACAGGAGTTGACATCGATGAGATTCTAGCAGCCCAACCATTGCTACAGAATCCAGATTTGGTCCAGGTCATAGCCCAAACTGATGACTGGGACACATTAACCAACAAGAAAAGGGAACAGATACGGACCGCTATGCATGGTATTATAATGACTGAATATTTGAGGTCAAAAACGTCTCCAAAAGGTCTGTGGGTCACTAATGCTCCGAGAATCTTTCTTCATGACCTTGCGTTCAGACGTGATTGGTCTTCCATATCCTGGAAATGTACCTAGATTACTTGGTGCTCATAGTCAAGACAGCGAAGCGACTTTCTGATGCATTATTGGCAGAAATACAAGATTGTGAGAATGAAATGAAGAAAAATATTAATCCCTTGATATACAAAAAACGTCTAGAGGAAATTACGAAAGAAATGGATGAAATGCAGGAGTACTTAATGCAGAACAAACTCAGAAAATTGGGAAAAGATCTGAAAAAATTCAGCCAAGAGAAGATGCATCCCTATACGAAGGAAGACTATGTAACAACAGATAATGGCTCAGATGCTGGATCCACAGGATGGAATTCGTCGGATGGTTCAGATGCGAGCTCAGATGAATCGACACCAAGAAGGGGTCGGAATAATTTCAGGTTTCAACGCCCACGTAGAGGCAATAGGTGGCAACGACCCTCATTCTTCCATGGGAACCAAATGCCATACTATCAACCTTCATGCCTCCGTATGCAGGTTGGATGAACCCATACAACTCTAACATCCACCCACAACAGCAAATGGGCAATCACCCAATGTCTAATGCCACAAATCAACCTCAACAGCCTTTTGTAGGGAGAGGACAAAACCAAACGCGAGGCAGAAAGAAAAACTTGACGTGGCAAGATCAGCAACCGAATGTACAGACACGCAGCATGGCATCAGCCCAACCAGGCCCCAGCAAGAAGACTCACTAGTTGTTAACTTATCGGGTACCAACCTGACCGATGATCAGATGACTATCCTTAATAAAGGACTTGGATTTGTGCCGACACCTACACTGGACCGCTTCAAACTGAAATGCGAAGTCTCAGAATTTTGGCGGACATCGAAATTAAAAGCCTTTTTCAACGAATCCATTAGTCCACCAAACGAAGGCAATACTACCCTGAAGAGGAAATCTAAGTTCTGTCCTCCAATGACTACAGTACCCATTGAGATACAAACCTTTGAGCAGGCAATCATGAAAGGAATCGACAATGAAGTAGTGTGGCTCACTGGTTAGAGGCGGCAGACCCGAGAGCAGAGGACGGCCCGGGACCAGGGTTCGATTCCCGGCGCGGCAGGTTTCTGGACCAGGGTCAGCGGACTCGATAATTCTCTCGCCTCGGTGCCCACTCTGATCAGCGATCACACTCTGCAACTCTGGGCATTAGCTTGCCTCATCTTCACTAACGGCCCCACCAGACCGCCGGGGATGCCTGGTCTCACCCTGGAGATACCCATTAAGGGACCATCTCTCAGGGAAGCCAGGAAGGGTTTCGCAGCGGTCGAAGCGCATTGGGACCCTCCGGGTAAGTAGTGCGCTATATAAATGCCTATACATTTACATACATTTACATTTACAATCTGGGTCCCAACAAAAAGACTTACCAAAATCTGAGCAAAAAGGAACGACTTGCTTTGACGGAGTTGAGGGATAATGATAATATCGTCATAAAACCAGCTGACAAGGGGGGTGGAGTAGTGATCTTATCAAAAGAAGGATATAACCAACAATGCCTATCCCTCCTGTCTGATGAGAATTTTTACAAAAAACTTGAAGAAGACCCTACCGACAGACTGACCAATGTCATCGCTATCATGGTACACGAAGCTGAAGTCAGTGGATGGATTTCAAAAAAGGAGGCAGATTTCTTGACGCCTAAAAGCCCTAAAACACCATTCTTTTACTCGTTACCAAAAACGCACAAGAACAAGTCCCCTCCCCCGGGACGCCCGATTGTCTCGGGAATAGAGTCATTACTAGAGCCCCTCTCGAAGTTTGCTGATGAGTACTTGAAGCAGTTGGTACAGAAAACACCAACCTACCTAAAAGACACTAGGGACCTCCTGATTCAAATCGCAGATCTAGAATTCAATCCAAACACAATGTTGCTGGTAGGTCTTGATGTAGAGGCCTTGTACACGAGCCTGCCCCAGGAAGACACCTTACAAATGTTGGAAGACCTCCTCTTTAACTAAGAATGGCCACACAAAACCCCTCGCCATTTCATTTTGGAATGCTGCCGGTTAGTCTTAAAGGAAAACTACTTTGAGTACAATGGTCAAATTTTCCTACAAAGCCATGGAACATCCATGGGGAGCGCTTGTGCCCCTTCGGTAGCGGGACTTTATGTAAGCCAACTTGAACAAGACTCTGTACTTAACACCACAAATCCCTATGTTTCCAGTATTATATACTGGAAACGCTATATTGACGACATTTTGTTAATTTGGGATGTCAAAGAAGATCTGATTAAATTCATGGAATGGTTGAATAAAAGAGACCGATGGCTAAAGTTCACCTTCACTTCCAGCAACCAATGTATTGACTTCCTTGACCTGACAATCTTCCATGAGAATGGGAAATTGGAGACTAAAACTTTCACAAAACCCACAGCAAAAAACAGCTTGCTCTCGTACTGTAGCTACCATCCACGACCATTGCGGGGCAATCTTCCCTTTAGCCAATTCTTACGTCACAAACGTAATTGTAGTAAAGGCAGTGACTACAAAATACAAGCACGGGAATTGAGCCAGAAATTACAACTGAGGGATTATACACCTTCTGTCATCACAAAATGCATGAAAAGGGCCAGACATCAACCACGTGAATGTCTCCTGCAGACCAACAGAAAAGAACCAATAAAAGATCTGGTAACATGTGTCACCACCTATTGTCCGGCTACTTACGATGTACAGAAACTCATCAGAAAAAACGGGCAGATAATTACTTCTGGAAAATTTGACTGACCAAAGCCGAGATTTGCTAATAAGAGAACGAAAAACATCAAAGACGTTCTGGTCCATACAAGACCAAAGAGAAAACAAATCCAGTCCATCACTAGAGATGTCAGGATGGAACCTGTAGTTGGCCACTATCCATGTGGCACTTGCGGAGTATGTAAATTCACAAAACCAACTAAAACCTTACAATTGACCGATACTCTAAAATGGACCCAAAAGCAACATACTAATTGCAACTCGACACATCTAATCTACATGGTCACCTGCCCCTGCAGACGTCAATATATAGGTATGACCTGCAGAAAAATCAAGTTATGAATTGGAGAACACAGGAGCAATGTCAGAATGAAGAAAAACACCACGAAGCTCTGCACACACTTCGTGGAAGCAGGACATACCTGTGATGAGTTGAGCTGACAGTACTAGAAATGCTACAAGACAAGAACAACAACGCAGAGCAAGTTCTTTTTGAAAAAGAACAAAGGTGGGTGGACCGTCTTGGCACCCATATATCAGGGATGAATGATAATATTCCCTGGAGTCAGTTTTATTGAAAATATCTCTATTAAAAACATCTAAAACATGCACCTGAATATCAGACTTGCAAACCATTCTGATGATGACAGGAACAACTCATCCAGTTTGGTAACTGTGATATAAAATTGGCATCATCCCACGGATGTCTGTCACCCTTTTCCCCAATGTCTAAGTGGAGTACGACTACCATAATGTAAATATATATTGATACTCTTAAATCCACCGACAAACTCTGTTTGTCAGGAACTTAAGCTAACCATAGTAGCAGGACTGTGTCCATGGCCGCTTTTGAGTTGGCTAATATTGCACCCCTTTCAAGTAAACACCAGGTCCTTGAGCCTTTATGTTTAAAAAATATAAATAAAGCATTTCGTTTTTTGAACTGGTGGAGGGAACCATCTTGGAGGGACTAACTTGTTTGTATTATAGTCCCTTTTTAGTGTCTAGACTCCTGCCTAAAGACTGGTAGGCAGAGCCCCGCCTGTAACCAGGGGCAGAGTCAGCACAGGGACTGAAAGCTGGTCCTCGTGGGTAAGAATTATGTTTGAAGTCGACTTTACTCGGGTAAGAAGTCCTACCATTTATATTCTAACCGAGTTGGTAAATTTTTCTAGCAAAGACCACTCCTAGCGACTCTTCACTCCTGTAGAAGCCTCTAAGATCGCCTATTAAGGTATTTTTTCTGAAATTTTGCCGCGTGTGTAAATATGCACTTTATTGGAATTGACACCCATAGAGCAGCGTAGTAATTGACAACAGTTTTTGAGCACGAACCTGTGACTGTGACACTGACACCGTTTTTTAAACAAGAATCGCAACTTTCTTTAAGAGACCTTGCTCTCATTGTGATTTACAATACACTGCTGGGCGCCTGAATACATGCGCGTAACAAGCGTAGCGCGTATTTGCAGCAAAGATAAATTCCCCGCGTGCTACATATTTTAAAGACTATGCTCTAATCGCAGAATGTTTGCCGCTTTTTTATCCGTGCGTGCAACCATCTCTGAAAGACCTTAATAACCAGAGTGAACCACATCCCGCTGTAAAGCGTGTAATCACAGCCAGGAGATATTTCCCGCTTTGGGACATCTTGCTCTCGATGTAATTAGGAATAGCCTGATGTATTTGACGTTTTGCCACATGCGTGCAAGTACGATATTAACAGGCATCCCCCAGTATCAAGCGCGTAAATGCATAATAACATCCCGCTTTTGTAGAACAGATGCTCGACATTAATAACAACAACGCAGTGATTTGTAGTCTAACTACAGAAGTCTGTCACTACAGGGACCCTGCACTCTTAGCATTCCACTCCTACCCCACCAATAAGCACGAATTGCATAAGTAGCCTCCTCTCTGTGTTTAGAGACTTGAAACCTGTTTTTCCCTGCCCTCCTTCCTTCTCACTATTAATGTATCTACAATTAGGTGCATACCTTTTACTAGTAATTCTAGTCTGTGTGCTTTAAGAAAAGTATTATGCCTACTCACCGCATTTAACATACCATAATATAGTGTATTGGTTTGTGTTCCCACATTATAGGTGACTGTATATGAAATTCCATAATAGCTATAGGAACCTACACAAGTTGTGTAAGTACCTTCTGTGTATGTATTTTTGTCTTTTTGTCCTGACGAAAGCTCTACAGACCCGGCTGGGCTCATAGAGCTGAAACATGTTGGCGCATCCATATATATATAGATATATGGTAATCTAGTTGCCCGATTACATATATATCGAATTTTTTAACAACAGTGACAACCCTTTCATTAAAAATTCTTTTTTGGTGACACACTGTTTTTATATTTTTCCCTTTCCTATTATTTCTGGACACTTCTACCTGGACCAGAGGTAGCCTCGGGTGAGGCAGGCATACCGCACGTTATTTGACTACCCTATGAATATGCCATGACGCCTGACGGGGCGGATAAAAGATACACCGCATCGACTAAATCAGGCTGTCTATGAGGGTTTTCAAAGACTAACCGAAGGTTTAGTAGACACCAGTGTCCATTCCCTTTTGATTAATTCAGTATCTAACTAGGGGAACTGAATGGACCTTGAATCCTCTTCCCTCCTTTTTGATAGAAGTAGTACGATGTGTACCCAAAGCAGTTCTCCGTATGAATCGTACCGAAGACCATACAACTCACAAATCCGTACAAATCGCATTCGGAATGCGCAGTACACAATATCCGTACGGATCGAAGCTGCATTTTCCGACCCAGCAAGTACGAATCGTATCGACAATACTCCGTACGACTCTTTTTGCCTCGAAATGCGTACGGAACGGACCCCCCGGGTACGGTGCGTACACCCCATGATTGCAGGGGTACGGTGTATCGGGGTACAGTGCGTACACCCCTGGATTTCAGGGGTACGGTGCGTATGTTCCCGTGCGTACACCCCATGATCATAGGTGTACGGACCGTAGGGGTACAGTTCGTACACCCCAAGGTTGTAGGTGTATGGTGCGTACACCCTGTGCGTACCCCTCTTGATTTTAGGGTTACAGTGCGTATGTGATAGTGTTGCCCTCCGTACGAATTGCTCATATGCGATGTTTACCATACGAATCGCGTACCCATTCCCCAGCCCGGATCGTACTTGGCGGGTCGTGCAGCATTTTTACGAATCGTACAGTTCACTGTGCCGGTCAATGTCGTACAGATTTACACTTCATTTTCATACGGTCGCAATGATTCAGAAGTATTTTCACGCAACGGATCATACTATGCGATTCGGACGGATCAGTATGATTCGTACGGAAACGACTACGAATACGAATCGTCGTACCGATTTGTTTCCCGAATCGGAATTTACCCCTAAATATACTCTCAATATTTTTTACATTATTATATACTACATTATCTAAAATAATACAAAAAATATTAAATAGCTAAATATATAAAACTACTATTCAAAGTCCAATAAAAACTACAGTAATGAAAACGTTGGATAGCGTAGGACTTAAAATTACTATTCCCACTCCAGAAAATGCAACAGTAGGGAAAGCATTGGATAGCGTAGGGGTATAAATTACTATTACCGCTCCAGAGAGTGCAACAGTAGGGAAAGTGTTGGATAGCGTAGGGGTAAAAATTACTATTCCAACTCCAGAGAGTGCAACAGTAGGGAAAGCTTTGTATAGCGTAGGAGTAAAAATTACTATTCCAACTCCGGAGAGTGCAACAGTAGGGAAAGCGTTGGATAGCTGCGTCAGGAAGACGTTAAATATAACATACTTATAAATCATTTTTGTATTTAAAATAATTAATTATTTAATTTCTAAATAATTCTACATCATTTACAAATACCCATTAATAATGATTAAAAACATAATTACAATTGAATAATTAATTAACAATAAATGAACAATACATATCAATAAATATTAATTAATAAAGATTAGTTACCAAATAATACATATTGAACAATACCATATTTGTCATAACAAAAACATATTCATTATTAATAATTAATCAACAATTAAAAAATATTAAACATTATTTTTTATACCCAAAAATACTTTTTATGAAACATTATTTACCAATTAATAAATCATAATTTCCAATTAATGAAAAGTAATTACCAATTAAAAATATTAATTGCCTATTAAAAAAATAATTACCAACTAAACAAATTAATTACCAAGCAAAAAATTAATTGACAATTACAAACAATCACCAATTAAAATAATTACAAATTAAAATAATTAATTGCCAATTAATAAATAAGTAAAAATAAAATAATTATCAATATCAATAAATAAAAATAAATCATTACTTAATTACAATTAAATTACTTCCCACCCAATTCCCCTATAAACCCACAACCTACTACAGAACTTAAATGCAAAAATTAATTAAAATTAATTTATAATTCCTAAATATTAATAATTAATTTAGTATGATTAAATTACTTCCCACCCTATTCCCCTATAAACCCACAACCCGCTCTGGTACTAAAACATAAAATTTACCTAAAAATAACATGATTAATATATAAAAGTAGTACACATATAATTTAAAACAAGTAAAATACTTAACAATAAACGTATAACACATACATATTAAATACATAATAAAATACATAATAATACAAATATCGATATTAGTAACATAGATATATTTGATATCGATATTACTAACTTCGATATTACTTACATCAATATAAAAAAATCGATATTACTTACCTTTGGGTCGATATTCTGTCCAACGATATTCTTGACCTCGATATTCTGTACCTTCGATATTTCCAACTCGATATTTCTGTAGGTCGATATTTAGGAATCGATATTTAGGAATCGATATTTAGATTGTGCACCATTTCTAATTAATGACTGTATTCCGGATTGCTTTCTTGTGGTTAAATTTCTGTGTAGGCCAGTAGGTCGTAGTTTGGTATAGTTTCAAGCCATTGGTAAAGGCAGTAGACTGGTAGGTTAAAATAGAAAGGTTATATCAAATCCTACAGGTCTGAGTTGTTTATTTTGAAAAGCTGTGACAAATGCAGTAGGCATGGCTTATTTATCATGAAAAAAGTGGGTTACGCCCAATTGGCCTTTAAAGGTGAATTATTAATATTAAATACTGTATAAATGTATTTTGTTACTTGAAATCCCTCAGATGACCATAGTTTAAATAGATATATGTGAAATGTGCATAATTGCTTTAGCGTAACTGTGTGACATTTCAGCAAAATTAAGCGCAATTTGGCAAAACTCAAATCAATCATTTAGCTCTATACTTTAGCTAGAAATGCGTCCTTGTGCCATTTTTGCCACAAGGATGCACTTGTGTTAAAAAAAATGCATAAAAAGTAAAGCACAACGGACAACAGCTGCTTCCATTCTGTTGCTTGTATATATTTGCTGTATATTTTTACTACTTATGCCGTCGTATAACATGACATGACATGATAGCATAATTTCAGGAATTTTGTGTAACAAGTGTTCCCAAAATCACAGAAATTTCGTAGGCGTAATTGATACTTCACCCAGGCGTAGTTTGCAAGGGTTTTGGTGTTAGTTAGACCTCTGACAAGCTTGCGTTGTGAAAACCCTTGTTATACCCTCATAGGAGGATTTGTATATTGTATTGCCAGCTGTAATTTGTATGTTTATAATTTTATGGTTGTGTGCTGATGGTTATTTGTGAAAAGCTTTTGCCCAATATAGGAGACCTGAGTTGATTATAGTGAGATGCCAGTGTAAAAAGATATAGCCCTTATTGGTTCAAAGTATGTCATATGTCCCAAATCTGTTTGTTATAACAAAGGTAGTAGGACTGCTTTTTCTTTGTAAAAAATGCATTAAGCTTAGTAAGCCTTTAAGGGTCGCTTGTATTTACATGTTATCAGAGCCTGTAGACATGAACTTTTTTACATGAAATCTCACAGACTACTGTGGTAGGCAAGTGTTGTGAGGTTAATTGGTTCACTGACAAATTCAGGTGGTAGAAGAGTTGCACTGTCACAATCCTTGTTTGGTCCCTTTAGGAGGGACTGTATATTGTTTTGCCAAAGATACATTTGAAAAACTTTGTTATTGTATGACTGCATGCTTGATGTTTGACTTGAGGCAAAGCCTATGCTCAAAGCATGCTGGAGTTGGGAGAGCTATAAGAGGGGGTGACTCCTCAATGGTCCGTAAGATGAAAACTCTTTATAAGGCTAAACAAGTAAAGGCCAAGAAAGCTTGGGATGCTAAAAGGTGGCACGATCTGAGGGATGCGTGTGCCTCAAAAAATCCTAAGCAGTTTTGGCACATATATAAATGGTCAACCATGGACCGAGCTGAGCGCCCCCAAAATCATGTTTCAGTATCTGCCTGGTTAATCATTTTAAGCCCCCATATGCTTCTGCCCCTGAAGTGAGGGAAACTGTACATTCAAGTGTGATGTACTCGGGAGAAACCTTTACTATGAGGAAAGTAGAGTCAGCATTGAACTCAATTCTGCCGGGTAAAGCTCCAGGGCCCGATGGCATCCCGGGCAACATTTTTTTGCGTGACAAATCTAGTTGGAGTCGATACATTCTACTGCTATCTAATGCGATTGCTCAAGGAGTGCCAATTCCCGCGTCTTGGAAAACTGCAGAAATTATCCCTGTCTACAAAAAAGGTGACAAAGCTTGCCCGGGGAACTTTAGACCTATTAGCTTAATCGACTGCTCCCAGAAAATCATTGGTAGAATGGTGTTAAATAGACTACAGGGGTGGATAGAAGGGTTTAGAGTCCTTTCTCCTTGCAAGCTGGATTCCGTGCGTCAATAAGCACCATCGACCAGGTTTTCAGATTCATTTTAATTTACTGGAAGACAGTGACTTTAGGCAAGGGTAGTCTTTATGCCGCCTTTGTAGATCTAAGGGCGGCATTTGATCTAGTTCCCTGTTGGAAATTATGGCTAGTTTTGAAACCGCTTGGGCTTCCCCTGGACCTTTTAACTCTGATTAGAAGTCTCCATGAAGATAATAATGCCCAAATTAGATGGGGGGGGGGCAGGGGGAAGTTACTGAATTGTTCCCGGTGGAACGTGGTGTGAGACAGGGATGCGTGATGGCCCCTACGCTATTTTCGTTATATATTAACAGGATAGCTGATTGTATGAGTGCAATACCAACAGACACCCCCTCACTTGCTGGGGAAAAAGTACCAATTCTGATGTTTGCCGACGACACGTTGATCCTTTCCAAGAACCCTAGCGGGCTTCAGAAGGCGCTAAAAGTCTTTGAGGACTCTTGCTGTCAGAGGGGCTTGGAGGTCAACGTGTCTAAGACGAAGCTAATGGCTTTCAATGCCCGTAAGGCAAATCTTAGCGGTTTTAACATGAAGAATAGGTCCACTAGACTTAGTAAATGAGTTCACTTATTTAGGAGTGAACTTTCTAGCAAGTATGAAGTGGGATTGTCAAATTGATTTAGCATCGCTCAAACTTAGACAGCTCTCGGGGGCACTCTGTCAGGAGCATAATCTCTCTTATTTTAAACCCATTAGCCCAGCCCTTGAAATTATTAATTTGAAAGCTGTTAGTTCAGCACTATATGGATCAGAAGTTTGAGGATGCGAGAACCTCCTAGCTCTTACTATTTCTGAAAATAGGTTTCTAAGAAACATTACTAGACTTCCCCAGAGTACCCCCATGTGCCCACTGTTATTTGATCTAGGTAAGAAACCTATTGCAGCAATAGCCAAACTGCATCCCCTTCTGTACTGGAGGAGACTATGGTCTACACCTGAGCTTGCAGGCTATGCACAGGGCTTCTTAGAAATCAGTAGGAGTGATACATTACATCGTATCAAATGGTTGTGGGCAGTTCGTAACCTATTAGGAGAGCTGGAGTTGATTTCACTGTGGATTGATCCTGTAAACTCTAACTTTCCATCGAAAGCTGTGCTAAAGAATAAATACTGGGAATGGTTTCAGGAAAGAAACGCAAGACAACAAGCGTCGACTTCCCTCACCAGCCTCTTCCTGGACCATAAAGCTGCCCCGAGGATGGAACCCTACTGGGATGCGATTACTAAACCCATGGACCGTAAACTGTACTTCCAATTTAGGGTGGTAACGCTCCGGGGGAGACTGTTTACCATTAAATGGTCAGCCCAATCTCTTACTAGGTGCCCGGGGTGTAGATCTTTTAACGAGTCTACGGCTCATATTCTTTTTGTTTGCGATGCCTATATAGCTCCAGGCCTGGCTAATACCAATTTGTAGGTCCCTGGGCACAAGGGTGGCTGTGGAAGCCGAACGCATCTTGCGTACTGATACTTCATTACCTATTGCACTAGCTATGGCAAAATGTTGAGGCTGGGCATGGATTCTGAGGGCTCGCCTTATTGCTCAGAGTATTCAACAAAAACATTGATCTTTTATAATGTTGTAATATGCACACATTTAAAGGTTTTATCTGTTTAACTTGATGTTTTATACCTGTGATTTTTAGATTTAATTGTATTTGCTGATTTGCACATTGCTTTTATGGATGTAAAAGTCGAATAAAGCGTTTTGAACTTTGCATGCTGGAGTTTGTTGTGGTTATCAGATAATGAATGATAAATGCTATAGACCTGGTTTGCTCATTTCGAAATGTTATGTCTGATTCCATAGGTATGATCTGTTCATCATGAACAGATACAATAAATGCACTAGATTTGTATTATTGAGAAAAGCTTATGCTAATTTTTACATGTCTTAAAAGAGTGGCACTGTGTTTTAAAGCCAGATATTTTCTTACGAGGAATCTCACAGATTACCGTAGTAGGAAAGGGTTTTGGTGATGGTTAATCCTGTAAGTTAGAAGATTTACACTGTGATAATCCTGGCTGGCCAGACCATTTTAGGAGTGCCTGGGTGGGTGCTGGAGAGCCCACAGCAAGATGGCCACACCTCTTTTTTTCACTCTGAGGTTATTGCCCTTTATACTGACATTCAAACCACTCAGCCACTGTCAGCGGACATCATATAAACAGTGAAGCGGCCTCCAGCGTCTGTACCTGCAAGGAGCTGGTCCCAGTCTGGGTCGGGTCCACTGTTTCTCTAACCAGCTGGTCAGCTGCCTGCAGCCTCTACAGCATGTTATGACACATCTCCTCCAAGTCGAGGTCAGCATTTTCATCCATCCTTCGCTACCCCCATTCACACATGTCCGCCTTATATTTAGTCAAACAAGGGGCAGTAGAGTGTGTCCAGTGTATTGCAATACACTGTTTCACCAACACTAGCCCCAACTGAACAAATGTATACTGCATACGGGTCCTCGGGTGGGGGACCGTAAAACTCCTGAAAGACAGTTCTTGATCGATGCCTGAACTGGGATTCCTGTAACATCTCGCAATAATTCCAGGATCTCTGCCCAGTAAGTCTGGAGGTGAGGACAAGTGTAGAACATATGTGAAAAGTTTGCTGACCCAACCCTGTTTCAGGGGCACACTGATGCACGCACTTGGTTAAAGCATGAAAGTCGGTGTGGGATCAAGTAGGTGCGGTGCAGGTAGTGAAAATGGGTCACTTTAAAACAAGCATTGCTGGTCACCTTCCGAATCTGTGTGAATGCCTTTTGCCACTCTCCCGAGGTAAGAGGCAATGGGAGATCCTCTAACCAAATGCTCTGGACCCTTGAGACATCATCTCTGCAGTCCGCCTTCAAGGTTTTGTACAGACTGGAGATCAATACCCTGAATGAACCCGGATCCAAAATCTTCATCAAGGTGTGAGATTCCTTTGGCTCCTTAGGGAAGGCGATCCACAGCTCATGTGCAGTGTTATATTTTTGTCTATTGTAGAAAATGCCCCTCAGGGACTTGATAACATTCTCTCAAATCTGCAAAAGGAGGAGGGGGAGGGGGGGGGAGTCCTGTTGAAGTATAGGGCACCTGCCGGCACACATCTACCATCAAACCATCCGGTCAAGTGCATCACCGTCCGTATGTGACGGAAGCTGTAAAGCCATTTTAGGGGAAGTGATCAAGCATATGGGGCCCTTCATAGTACAAGAGTGACAGCACGTTCCCAGGCCCAAGCAACCTGATGTAACATAAATAGACAATCCAGGGGGAATGTGAGCCCATCATAAGATATCTTGGGAGGTCTGCCTCGGCGCCCCAGTCAGCCAATAGTTTTGTCTCTGTATTTGGCCCCTCAGTGCACCACTGTGCCGCATATTAAAGGAGCCCAGCGAAGTACTAAAGGCAAAGGTCTGGAAGGCCTAGGCCCCCCTGGCCCATATCCAGCTTTAATATCACCATCTTCACCCTGCTGCCTTTCCCGGGCCATACAAGGGAGATGAGAAGGCTGTTAAGGGTGGCTTCTTGCTATTAATAACCAACCCCTATACTGCCCCAAATGCAGACAGTATGTCCAGGAGGGCAGGCACAGCAACCTCTGGATGATGGATATAAAGCAGAGTGCCATCCGCATACAAAGATATGACATGGGTACGACCATCCACATTTTAGCTCCAACAGGCAATGTCCCGCCACAGCTGGATTGCCAGCGGCTCCATTGCCAGTGTGAAAAGGAGTGGAGACAACGGGCATCCCTGTCTCGTGCCCCGCTCTATAGAAATGTGTGCAGAGTCCACTCCACCACTGCAGACTTGTGTGATTGGTTGACAGAACAGTAAACAAACTCAAGAGATAAAATCCATTCCTAGGTCAATTCTTTCCAGAACCTCCCATAGATAGTCCCACCACAGGGCATAAAAGGCTTTCTCGATGTCCAATGCAACCGCAGCCACCTGTACATTCATGCCTACCCGTGGAGTGTAATATATGCGAGAGTCTGCGCAAATTGATGAGGATTTCCCTACCCTGCATAAACCTGCATTGATCTTCATGAACCAATTGCGTAACCACCCTACCCAGTCGCATTGTCAGTACCTTAGCCAATATTTTGCTGTCAACCCCTAAAATAGATAGGGGCTGGTAAGAGCCAGACAGATGTGGTTCCTTGCCTGGTTTAGGGGAGCATAACTATCTGGGCCTCCCGTATGGAGGAACAAAGAATCCCCACTTGTTTGGCCTCATGTAGGGTCTCCAACAAACTAGGAAGCTATAAGTCTGCAAATGTCTGAGAGTACTCCACCGGGAGACTATCCGGGCCTGGGGCTTTGCGGCGTGCCATATTCTGCTCCGCCTCCAGAGGTCCTCAAGACGAATCTCACCTCCTAGCTCATCACCTAAGCCATCTGCAAGGTGTGGGAGTGCTTGATCATCAAGGAACCGACCTATATGAGACCTACTAACCACCTTGTCCTCCCCATACACTGTTTCCAGGTGCATGCATAACAAGGTTTTGATGGCCATCTGGGTGGAGATGAGGCCACCATCTGCCTGCCTTAGTGGCAATATAATCAGGGGAGGCGTTCTCTCCTGAGGAGCCATGCCAACAGCTTTCCCGATTTATCTCTTTCTCTGTGCAGTAGCTGATGGTACTCCAGTCAGACCAGGTAGTCTGATCTGACCCATATATCCCCCCTCCTGCGCTGGGCATGGAGTAAGGCTTCACTGCACGCCTCCACAACAGGGCTCCTATCTTGTAGGGTGGCCAATGTGTTCTCCGCCTCTGAGAGGTCCTTCTCTAACCATTTCCTCATATCACCCACTTTAGACAGGCATTCCCCACATTTCATGACCTTCAGTCCACTCCACTCTGGTGTGAAAATAGCCTCTGGTCACCTCCCTGAGTTCCTCTCAAAATATACTATCTTTCAGGGCCTCAGGCTGCAGGTGCCAAAGAGGGATTCCCGGTCGGCCGCTCCTCATTCCCAATTCCAATAATACAGGGAAGAGATCCGAAAGTAATCTCCCCAAAAGACGGCTAAAGACTGAGCATGCCGGGGTACAGCACGTGTAGCCCCATTTATCTGGGTGCATCAAACGCCACATTTCCACACAACCCAGGCGGTCCATGACCTCTGAAGAGCGACTGACATATTAGGTTTTTTGTGTGCTTTCCGTGGGTGTCTATCTAATGCACCATCAAACACGCAGTTGAAATCACCTGCCACAACATTGGAATCCCAGCATAGGGCAATAGATGCTTCTACAGATCTAGATAAAAGTAACTGTCATCTTGCACTTGGTGTGTAGACATGCAGCAGGTAAACCTCTGTGCCCTCTAACACTCCATGCACCAAGACATGTCTCCCTACTATGTCCGCTACTCAACAAGTGACTTGGAAGGGGATTTGCGGGGCCACCCAAATCACCACCCCTCGGGTATAGGTACAGTATGTGGCGGAGAACATCTGACCTCTTCATTTTATAAATAGTTTTTGAGTCTCTGGGTTTGAAAAGTGTGTTTCCTGCACTATTGGCTATGTAAATCCGATGCCTACTAAGATAAGTTTGTACCCTCTATCTCCTTACAAACTACTTGAGCCCTTGTAAATTCCAGGTTACAAAATTAAAATGAGCCATCTATTTATTTAAGGTCTTGCAGAGTTCCACCATATGCACCCCGCCAATGCTGCACTCCTAACAAAAGACTGTGATCATTAAAATCCCCACCCACCCTGAGTAAACACATTAGGAGCAATACTTTCCTCCTCAATCATAGACCAACCCGCCACTCCCACCCCAAGGACCTGGAGTGAGTAAAAACAAACAGTCACTCCACAATCCGGTCACAAAAAGAAACGTTTACACAAAATACAAACATGTTTGCAATTTCCACACACACCCGGTCATACAACATCACAAAAATATCTGTGCCTACTGCCTCTAAGAGCCATGGAGGTCAGGCAACTGTGGTCTCCGCCAACTGTCACTCGGTTACACCACAGTCACACCACTGTTATCACCTTGCTGGGATAAGGAGGTACCCCGACTGGTGCCCTCGCCAGTGAGCCATGGGTGTGCCCATCTACCCTTAGCCTCATCATGCACTCAGCCACGCCCACTCAACAACTGCAGTCACATATAAAACTTCTTGAAAGAAGGAAGGGAGTAAGGAAAATCAGGGGGGTGAGAAGAAAGTATAGAGAAGGAGAAACAAAGTGAGAAACAAAGAAGAGAAAAAGAGGGGGAGTGGAGGGAAGCCTGGAAACATATAGCCTTAGTGCCCATCTCGCCTGCGTGAGGACTAGACTAGAAAAGCAAAGGGATGCAGACAAGAGTCTGCAAGTAATGCGCACTGTTCCCTGGGAAAAAAACTATTTTCCACAATCTACACAAAAACAATATATTTTCTGAGTAGTTATTTACATTTATTGTTCAAAAGCATCTTCATGAATTTTTTTTTCGTTTCACAATTGTATCATCAATATTTGAAAATGTAAAATCCCATGGTGCATTGCATCATGCACATGTCATAATGTTAAATGTTTTATCTGTCTATTAACAATTCAAAACATATAGCATTAGTTATACAATAAGCCTATTTACAATAAATCCTAAATGCCAATGAAATGCTCTTCATATGAATGTTGGTGTGTCATTCTTGGAGTCCAATGCCCAATGCATTTCGGGAAAGAAATTTCCCTTCATCAGGGGAGATATCCTAAAAACATCAATGCATCTAATTACAATCAGTAGTACAGTTGGCATCCGTTTAATATGCGACACAACGGAGGGTGCATGCTGAAAACAATGAAGAGTCCTTATATCCCAAGTAAAATGTGAAAAAAAGGGGAAGAATGAATATACAATGTCGCCATCATAGAGGTAGTGAATATCTTGCTTAAAAATGTAAAGCAAAAAGAAAGGAATGTAAGAAGAAAAATTTTTATTGAAAAAATGTGTTCGTGAATAGTAATTCTCGTGAGAGTCAGTGAATGCACATCTCAGCTGTGATCATGCAACCAAACCTTATTCCCTTGTGTTATCAGTTTGTATGAAAGATGCGCCATCAGGTACCTGGATCTAAAAATGTTCTGGATTGTACTGTTGCTTAGGTGTGAAATCACGCGTGTTCCTGTAATAAAGTACACAAGTGTGTATGAACTGGCTGTTAATATGCATAAATGACTTCCCTCGCAATAACTCTTCCTGATCTATATCCCTTACTGCGGTGCAATAATCATTCATATACACATAGTGGTAAACCCTATATAAATTAATATTCTCAAAACTGTCTCGTGTGGCGGTGTAAGTTACATTCATATGTCAGATAAACTCTAAAAGTATCTATCTCCCAAGTTAAATATGTGTTGCACTTGGGGGTTACTAGAAAAAAATTATTATCATCTCTTAGACACCTCTCTTTCAAAGGTAGTGGAACTGTCTGTCAGACGGTCTATGCATAATCCATGCTTGGGTTACGATAATATTTATATATTTAGTGCACAAACGCAAGTAAAGGTACCTGTGGTCAGCTTGTTCATATCACATACTTGAAGGCAGCGTGAACTGATGTTATAACGGCGCTTATCTGTCTGCTCCTGCATAAAAAACTTACTACCGTAACTATTATTGTCACGTCGTAACAAAAGTCTCAGCAGTTCTTAAAACTATTCTGTGAATCATGCTGCGATGACACGTACCTTGAGTAAAGCACTTCAAAAATCCAGGGTGTAATCCAAAACCTCTGTGGCATTCACTAACTATTCTCTTTCTGAACCGGCGCGGAAGGATACCATACAGGTATAAAAGAGTCCTGGGAGCGGGAGAAAAAAAATTCCTCCTAAGAATTGTGGGAGATGTAGTTTCACTGTGTGAGAACTATGCATATCGAAATAAATTCTGAGTTTTATAACTTATGACATCTAACCCTGAATGAGATAAAGGAAAAAGCTACTGAAGATGAGAGGCAAAATCAGTCATCACGCTGTATCTTAGCGTCGTATGTTCAAGAGCCACAACTATGTTACGTTATCTATAGGAAAAATAAAAAATAAAAATAATAATGTTGATAATGTGGTCTAAAAAACGTGTACCAAGTGGTGAAAGCGTAATGCATTAGTATGAGTCCAAGTCTGGAGTACCAGTGTGATAGTATTCATGCTTACATCAAGTATTGTGAGTCCTCAATATAAGAAACAAAGATAAGTTAACAAAAGAAAAGGATAAACATAAGAAGGATAGAACATGAAAAGTATTGTATACAATTTAGCCGGACAAATATTTTCATGCCTAAAAATGAATGCCATAATGGTCTAGTACAAATACAGGACCTAATACATGTGTCATAAATACCAACAAAAATTATACATGAAAAAATCATACTGTTCTCCTATCATTAACTCTAGAGTTCTTTGTTATACCTAAAATGCTGGTATGACTCTATTTTGTGTACTCATATGTTAATGGTTTATGCCCATACCAGGCTTATATAGAACCTAATCGTGGGTTCTTAAATACTCATGACATGCAGCCCTGAATCCTGATGCATGTGTATGAACCTGGTGAATACTTGGTGGTACTTGCTCTATTGCTGTATGATGTGTATACGCTGAAGTAACCTACAGGTAGTACTTGCCAAAATCAGATCATATATCCAGTACTTTTTTTAAATCATTCAGTGTGTATCTCTAAATGATTGTGTTGTGCCTACGGGTTACTATGTTGATACATCAATCAATAGTATTCTTAATCTAAGTTACAGGAAACAACTAAGATCTAACCTGTCATTCAATCCTACTGGCATTAGTGTCTTCAGGTGGTCTATCCAATATACTTCCCTTTGAAGTAATCTTTTGGAATTATCCTGTCCCTCAATTCTAGATACAATTTCCACTATTTGCACACGTAACTGTTCTATATTGTGTTGCGCTTCCAACCAGTGGTTTGCAACTGGAGCTGATCTGTTGTGGGTACGTATTGTACTCTTGTGTTCTGTTAGTCTTGTTTTTAATTTCCTCTCTGTTTTACCTACATATGCTCTGCCACATGGACATTTGAGACAGTACACTAAATGCATGGAATCACAATTTGCAGAATCTTTAAGTGGAATCTTCTTCCCCGTGATTGGATGAGATAATGTATTGCCCAATATGATATTATTACAGTGTGTGCAGTTATAACATCTAGTGGTTCCTTTGTAAATTTCTTGTTGTTGGCGTTTGGGTGGTGTTCTGATCATGTCCATAAGGTTCTTTCACGTGTGTACGCAAATATAGGTTGCTCTTCATATATACCATTAAATTCCTTCTCGCTGCTTAAGAGCTCCCACCTTTTCTTGATGCTATTCTTGATTTGATTGGAAGATGTGGAAAATTTAGAAACAAACGTAAACGCCGTAGTGGATTTTTTAGTGGTAGTGGCCAGAAGTGTGCGTCGGTCTTTGATTGTTACTCTATCCATGCTTTGTTGCAAAATCTCTGGGGGGTACCCCCTATCCTTAAATTTGGTTGTGTGCTGTTTCACTTGTCTTTCCAGTACGTCATTTTCTGAACATATTCTTTTTATTCGCAAAAAATGAGAATATGGAAGATTAGTAATTAAGGTCCTGGGATGAAAACTGGAGTACATACGTGTGCTGTTCCTGTCTGTCGGTTTTGTATATATGTCTGTGGTTAATTTGTTTAGTATGGCGCTCTTTGTGATTAGAACATCCAAAAAATTGACTTCTGATGCACTAATGGAGCTAGGATTTCTGGTGTTTAACTGTTTAATCAAAATTTTCCAATGAGCTTTGTTCTTTGGACCAGATAAGAAAAATATCATCAATATATCGACAATATTGTATCAACCCGTCCGTCCAAGTGTTCTGTGACATTATATGCTCTTGCTCAAATTTCGCCACAAAGATATTAGCGTACGTGGGCGCCCCTGAAAAACCCATGCTGGTACCTGCTAGTTGTCCATAGAAGTTGTCTTGCCATTTGAAGTAGCTGTTATTTAAGCAAAAGTGTAGTAATTTCAAGAGAAAAATACTCAGGTCTTGAGGTAAATTCATCTGCAGTAATGCCCATTCAGTGGCTTCCATTCCTTCTGTGTGTGAAATTGATGTGTATAACGCCGTGACGTTAATGGTGCAGAGTATCCAGTCTTTGTTGAAGAACTTTTGCATGATCTCGAGTTTGTTTAAAAAGTCTGTGGTGTCCTTAATATATGTGCACCATGATTGCACAAACGGTTGGAGATGGTGATCCAAATATACTCCTAATGGCTCAAAGATCGAGTTACAGCCCGACACAATCGGGCAAAAAGGGGGATCTGTAGGGTGTTTGTGGATCTTCGGAGTCATATATATCTTAGGTCTTCTTGGGTTTTGTGACGTGAGAAACAATCTAATTCGTGTGTTGATAACTCCTGTTTGTTCAGCTTCTGTCGAAAGTTGCTTTAACATGCCTTGTAGAGTCAATGTAGGGTCTGTGTCCAACATCATATATGTATTGGTGTCTTGTACATGATCATAAACTTTCTGGTTGTAATACACTGTATACATTATGACCAGGGCTCCGCCCTTGTCTGGTGGTTTTAATGTCAGATCCTTGTTTTGGACTATAGACTGTACAGTAGGCGATCATGTTCAGTGAAATTCTAATTTTTTCGTTTGTTGTACTTGATTTTCACTAGATCCCTTTTTACAGTATCTTCAAAAAAATCTAAGATTTTATGTGAAGTCGGTGGCTGGAATTTGCTCTTACTTTTGAATATTTTTGTAGATTCCTCTTCTCTGTCTGGTATGTCTTGGATGACATTGGAAAAATAGTGTTGCAACCGAAGTTTTTGCATACATTTATACAGTGCTACATTTGTTTCCAGAGCATTCGTGTCGTTGGTTGGAACAAAGGACATGCCTTTATTCAAAATTGCTGATTGTTTTTGCGTTAATGGCACTGAAGATATATTAATTATCAAGTTACATTTTTCCCCCGGCGAAGCACTTTTCCCTTGTCCTCGCCTAGTTTTGCGATTGTTGTTCCCATTGTTGCTTCCTCGTTTACTGGTGGTGGTTGCCCTGAGTCCAGTACCTGTAACAAAAAAGATGATTGGCTAGTGGAAACAGTGGTTGTATGCTCTGGTGCTGCTTTTGTAATTAACTCTATCTGTGTGGCCGGTGTAATTTTTGTTTTGCTCACTGGTTGTCGAGTTGACGATGCATCCTGATCTGTAGCAATACTCTCATTACTTGACGTATTGGTCCTTGGTGTTGTATATCTTTTCTTAGCATATATCTCGGCCCAAGTATACACTTCGTTTAATTTGTAATCTATTGTATCGCGACGATATTTCCTGATCTTGCCTTCCTATAATTCGCGATTATACCGATCTCATTTTTGATTCAAATCTTCTGGTGTTACTGTCCAAGTCTGTGGTTCTATGCTATTTTCCAATTCTGTCTTCAGGTTGTAAATCTCTTCATCCAGATCTTTTATGGTGCGTGATAATTCCTCAATGATTAATAAAATTAAATCAAGAGAGCATTTATTGAGGATGGCAAACCATTTGTCCATAAATTGTTGGTTTAGGTGAAACCTAAATAGCATTGGTTTTAACGCTATTCTTAAGCCCCGTGGAATCCTTTTGTTACGGTGGTATTGTACTAATGTGCTAGCATGTAGTCGTTGATTCAATTGTCTACGGGTAAGGTACTCTAGTTGTTTCAATCTCTGTATAGTGGATCCTCCGTGTGTGTCAACAAGTCTTATTTCTTCAATCAGTGCATAAATATCTGTTGCCTCATCATTAGTGTATGCCATGCATTACTTGCAGACTCTTGCCTGCATCCCTTTGCTCTTATATTCACTGTTAGCCAACACATGTACATAATGTAGCACCCCACCAAGAAAAGCTTGTTAATTTAATGAAATAATTTTTTCAACCATTTGAGAATTGGCGAGTGCACCTCACTATCTACTATTCATTTTATCGACTAGACTAGAAAGCCATCTCCAAGTACACTTAGGAGCTTAGATTGCACCCGCCTCCTCCCGCTGCAACAAACCTGTCAGCACTCCCGAATCCACATATACTGCGGGCTCACACTGTCACAGTCTCAAACCCTGCTGTTTGAAAAATCACAGGATTCGCCAAGGCAAAATAAATATGTAGTACATATTGTACACATTCTAAGAGTTGGACATGAATTTCCAACTCGTAATATGGGTTTACTGTCCCACAGCAAAGAGCAAATAGGAAGCAGTGTGACGGTGGTGTCTCCTACTACGATTCAAGATGGTATGTTTCAATGTTTTGCGGTCTCAAACCAGCCAACAGTTCGAAAATGCCTAAAAGGAGGTGGTAACTGACTTGCAAAGAGTGTGCTGTTCTCGTTGGACAGATTCCTCTTTGGAAAGTGAGTGGAATAGCATTGACTGGAGTAAGCAGTAATCCAAAAGAAAACTGCTTGCTCTCCCAATGTCTTGCCAACTGGGATTTTTTATTAAACAGCACCAGTTCATTTAAGGAACAAGGGCTGCTTTTAAGAAAATGTTCGATTTGGGTATGTAAGCACAGAATGATAGTCTCCTGTTCCTTGAACACCAGGAAACAGCCTCCACAGCAAAACCTTTCCCACACAAAACATTTATTACGCATACTATTGCCAAACACACATGTATACATTACACAAACATATATGTTTTTATGTTTATATATAATATATATATATAAAATTATATATTCACTGAAAAAAACATAGGTTTCAGGGGCGTTATAGTTAGCTGGACATTTCACTTGTACAAAACCATAGAAATTCCCCTGTTATAGATAGTTCAGCTAACTATAACTCGCCTGCCCGCAATGCACTGCTTATGACGTCACATATTACATTACTATTATATGGTTAGTGACATCACTCATGACATCACTGATGACATCTCAAATGACATCACTGATGACATCATCCTTGTAATAGTGGCAGACCTCGTCTCACCTAATATAACCTTTGATACACACATTCAAAAATAGAAACAGAGTTCCATGAGGAGGAGGGGCCTAGGCACGACCGCGTATCTTTTTTTTAAATACATTTATTTGGAATGGGGGCTGTGTCGCCCCCATTTTTACATTTTTTGGGCCCTGGGGACGCCAGCCCCCAGGGCCTGACCCCCAATGTTAAAAAAATATTAACAAGAAGGGGGCCGTGTGGGCCCCCCCTCCCGTGCCCCATTTCCTGGGCATTTTTTAAAATATTCTTTTGGAGCTAAGGCCATTTATGGCCCGGGAACCCCATCCCCGGGGATCTCCTTTGAGTGTTTTTTATAATTTTTTTAATAATTATTATTGGGAGAGGGGCCATGTGGCCCCCCTCCCTTGCCACTTATGACCGCAGGGAACCCATTCCTAGGGGCCTGGCCACCTCATTGGGGACCGTGGGGGGAGCCCCATTGCCCCCACAGTCCCAGCCGGCTCCCCGCCTCCTGCAGTAGCCGGCATTGCTTTTCCACATGGGGAGCTGCTGTGATGCAGCTCCCCATGTGGAAAAGCAATCTGCTTTGGTATTTGTAAGAGAGAGCAGGTTTCCTGCTCTCTCTTCCAAATACCAAAGCAAGTTTGCTATGGCAGGACGGGAGCCGCAAGGCACCCTGGGACACTGTAACCCCCTCCCACTTAATTCAAAGCCCCGGGGCTGGTGGTCCCTGGGCTTGGAGGTCCGTAACGGACCCCCTAGTTTAAATATTTAGGGCCCCGGGGAGGTGGCGGTCCCTGGGGCGTGTGGAGTGGGCTCAAGCCCCCCCACACAGGTTTATTGTTTTTTAAAAAACCCCTGAGGGTGGGGGGTCCCCCGGGTAGCGGAGGCCGTGTGCACCCTGCTACACAAATATTTAATTAAAGCCCCAGGGGGTGGCTGTCCCCAGGGCTTGCGGGGGCTTAGATACCCCCCACATTCAAATTTTAAGCCTCGGGGGTGGCGTTCCCCGGGGCTTAGGGGGCCTTTGAGCCCCCACCCATTTCTTTTTGTAGCCCCAGGGGGTGGCGGTCCCCGGGGCTGGGGGACCCTCTGGGCCCCCCATTACATTAAATATATTGCCCCCGGGATTTGGCCCACCCAGGGCTAAATACTAACGAGCCGATTTGAAAAAAAAATAATTTGGGCCCTGGAGGTCCTTGTGGGACCCCCTAAGCAGGCCTAGGGGCTCAGGGTGTTTTTTGCGCCTTAGTTTTACTGATTTCTTGTGCCTCGGTTCTACCAAGGCAGAAGATGGCTGCCAACACTTCCTGGTTTGGAGTGTTGACAGCCAATTAGCATGCAGCTCGTGATCGGTAGGATGCACGGAGGGTGCGCAGATCCTCCGCGGCCATAGATATCACTATCTTTATTCCTTAATTTCTCAAAAACTACTGAACTGATTTTTTTTAAAAGGTCGCTTTCTGAGCAAAGCAGTACCTATTTGCCAAATTTGGTGTAATTCCTTTAAGCAGTTTTTGCTATAACAGTGTCTAAAGTTTCCTATGGGCAAATGATTTTTTCACCACTATTTTTTGAATTTCTTAGGAACTATTGAACGGATTTACACCGTTTAAAAAAAAAGGGCGCCTTCTGAACCAAGGGCTACCTTTTTGCAAAATTTTGTGTAATTCCGTTCAGCAGTTCGGGCTGTAGCTGTGTCTAAAATTTCCTATGGGAAATAACATGGGGAAAACGCGTTTTGGGACCCCCCTTTTTTCTCAGCCCCCGCTTGACGAATCACCCCAAACCTTCAGAATAGGAGCGGACCGGAGCGCCCCACGAGTTGTGAAAATTCTGTGAAGATTCGTCAATCAGTGCCAAAGGTATTGGGAATAGAATGTTGCGGATTTCCTATGGAAAATAGGTCCTAACTATAACTGTGTATATATATATATATATATATATATATATATATATATATATATATATATTCACTGAAAAAACCATAGGTTATAGACCATATATAGTTAGGAATTAGCATTTACAAAACCTTGAAAATTCACTGAAAAGACCATAGGTTATAGACCATATATAGTTAGGAATTCGCATTTACAAAACCTTATTTTACTCACACAAAACCATTGAAATTCCATATATAGTTAGTTGCACTAACTATATATCGCGCACCCGCAATCCACTGCTGATGATGTCACATATTACATCATTCATGACATGGTCAGTGACATCACCGATGACATCACCGATGACATCTCAAATGACATCACTGATGACATCTCCAATGACATCACTGATGACATCACTGATGACATCTCATTTGACATTACTGATCACATCACTGATGATATCATTCATGTGATAATACGATGAACCTCTTCAGACTCTAATATAACCTTAGATACAATCAGTGTAAACAGACACTCACAGACTGTCACTAATCCATGGAGTTACTCACACACCTAGTCAGTCATGCAAAGAATCAATCACACC
Organism: Lissotriton vulgaris; assembly: GCF_964263255.1. NCBI lineage: Eukaryota > Metazoa > Chordata > Amphibia > Caudata > Salamandridae > Lissotriton > Lissotriton vulgaris. The sequence goes on along the minus strand of NC_141694.1, from coordinate 1,078,437,633 downwards.
TCCATTTCCTCAACTATACAGTTATACAAACTTTACTTATTCAAAGATATACTAACACATATTTACTCTCTTATACAATCCCTGATACAAGTTCACAATGATCCATACAGCCACTCACACATTCACTGGCTCTTATGCACAGTTATTTATATATGTCAACTCTCACATGTACTGTGTTTTACATATGTACTTACTTTGACATGTAGCACTGAGATATCCATTCACTCACCAATACACTCATGCACACAGTCAACCGCCCATACAGCTGTTTCCACATGCACTTTTGAAACCATACATCTAGTGAATCAACTGCTCACACATCTATGCACAGAGTCATACACCTCCCAGCCACCCACACACACACTCAGTCTCCCATACAAATACTTGGGCAACCAATCAATAACCCATATAGTTACTCATATAGCTACTTATCAACACATGCAACAGTTTACAGAACCACAGACATAATGATGCACAAATTAAGACAGTTTAGTCACTAACCCATGCACTCAGTGAGACACATTTAATCACTCACTCATACAGTCAGTCAGGCACCTACTAAATCCTTCATCCAGACACTTATACATCCACTCATTCTTCAATATGTAAGACATATTTTAACTTTACAGAAACATACAGTCACTGGATGTTGTCATCAGTGATGTCATCAGTGATGTCATTTGAGATGTCATCAGTGATGTCATCAGTGATGTCACTGCCATGTCATGAATGATGTAATATGTGACATCATCAGCAGTGGATTGCGGGTGCGCGATATATAGTTAGTGCAACTAACTATATATGGAATTTCAATGGTTTTGTGTGAGTAAAATAAGGTTTTGTAAATGCGAATTCCTAACTATATATGGTCTATAACCTAGGGTTTTTTCAGTGAATTTTCAAGGTTTTGTAAATGCTAATTCCTAACTATATATGGTCTATAACCTATGGTTTTTTCAGTGAATTTTCAAAGTTTTGTAAATGCTAATTCCTAACTATATATGGTCTATAACCTATGGTTTTTTCAGTGAATATATATATATATACATATATATATAAACATATATCATCTGTATATCTATATAAATACAAACATAAATGCATGCATACATATACTTATATGCATACAGATGCATGTTATTTACATGAAAGTTGAAAAAACACTAATAAAAGCAAAGCTAAAAAGCCACCTCATTACAAACAGAATGGCTTTAACTTAAACGAGGGCGAGATCTATTGCATTTTCAATGCTTGTTTACTTTGGTTCCATCAAGAAGGCATTCAGATGTGTCACACATTTGCCATAAATTCTGAATGTTAGCACTCTAGTTGCACATTAGATCACTGTAGTAAAGCTACTGCTCACCAGGGACGTCTGCTGCTGGTATTCAAAGTGCATGTTTCAGTCTGCATGTCAGAATTTTTTTAATGAAATAGAAGAGGATTTGAGAAGTCACTCGAAATGATCCCTAATTTTTCTTTCTGAAGCACTAATCATACTTTCTATGGCAAAATTAACCCCCTCATGTTGTTCCTTTTTAAATTGAGTGTTTTCAGACTTACCACTTCATTCCAATCAAGATGGCTTCTGGTGTGCCATACTTTTGTCATAAGTAAGACTGTTAGCGCTCTAGTTGTTCTTTAGAACACTCTGGGACATTCTGTCATTGGGCTATACTTGGGGTACATCTGGGTGATATTTGGGCTACATTTAGGCTCTTTTGTCTCTGGTGGCCATCTTGGGAGACTGTATGTCAGAATTTTTTAATGAAATTGAAGAGGGTTTGAGAAGTCACTCAAAATGTGCCCTAATTTTTCTTTCTGCAGCACTAATCATAATTCATATGGCAAAATATACCCCCTCATTTTGTTCCTTTTTAAATAAATGTTTTAAGAGTTACCACTTTATTCCAATCAAGATGGCTTCAGGTGTGCCATACCTTTGTAATAAGTAGGACTGTTAGCGCTCTAGTTGTTCTTTAGAACACTCTGGGACATTCTGTCATTGGGCTATACTTGGGCTACATCTGGGTGATATTTGGGCTACATTTGGGCTCTTTTGTCTCTGGTGGCCATTTTGGGAGACTGCATGTCAGAATTTTTTAATGAAATAGAAGAGGATTTGAAAAGTCACTCAAAATGTGCCCTAATTTTTCTTTCTGCAGCACTAATAATACCTTCTATTGCATAATATACCCCCTCATTTTGTTCCTTTTTAAATTAAATGTTTTAAGAGTTACCACTTTATTCCCATCACGATGGCTCCAGGTGTGCTATACCTTTGTAATACGTAGGACTGTTAGCGCTCTAGTTGTTCTTTAGAACACTTCAGGAGGCTGCAGTAGAGCACAAAGGAATCAACTGACAGTCTCTGTCCTTGTTGGATGTACATGTTTTACTGAGAATGTCAGACTTCATTTTCACATGACTGAGAAAGATAATGTGACTTTACAGAAAATATGCTTTCAGTTTAGCTTATAGATCCCCTTCCAAACCACTGTGGGAAAATCATGAGATATTAGTTTTCTTTCAAACAATATTCATGATATCACAGCAGAAGGTTTTTTCACATGGTAAAATCACCTTAGAACCCACCACAATTCCTAAAACGAGTATGGTACCATCAACAAATGATTTATAATGTAACTAAAGTCCTAAAACCCTCTATTAACTACAATGCTTTTTAATGAGGTGCTATCATGTATATTGGTCCCAAGATGGCTGCCAACACTTCTTGGATGAAGTGCTGACAGCCAATCAGATCAGATGTGTGGTTAGGCTCCGCCCAGATATATATCTTTTTTTGAACCTAAATTACTCAAAATCCACTGGAGCACATATATTGAGACCTAGCAAAGGCACATCGGGCTAACAGTCCCTACAATTTTGCCAAGTTTCGTGCAAATCCATTCAGCCGTTCGAGCTAAAAGTGAGGCCAACCGCCCTATGGAAATTAACATGGGAAAAACGCGTTTTGGGACCCCCCTTTTTTCTCGGCCACCCCCTTGATGAAACCCCCCCAAATTGTCAGGGGCTGCTCAGAAACAAAATGTTCCATTTTCCTGAAAATTTCAGCCAATTCCGTCCACAAACGCCAAAGTTATTAGACATAGAATTTTCAAAAATCCCATAGAGAAAAAATCCTAACTATATATACCTACTGGCGACCGCCAGTAGGTAATATATATAATATTCTCAGAACCCAGTAAAGGTAGAGGCTGTCAATCGGGGCTGTTCATGCTCAGGGTACCGGAAACCCTGCTCTATGCAAACTACGAACTTAATCCAGAAAGAAGCACGGACACCTTGGGTAGCTGCAGTGAAAGTTTTTATTGACTGCACAAGCAACGCGTTTCTGCTTTCGCCTTGATCACGCTAAGGGTCAAGCAATTTTCCACACACATTTAACCAGTGCCCACAAACATAGTAAAAGGACTGTCATTACACCAATAGTGAATTAATACTATAAAAAGTGGCGGCCATCCTAACACTGTCAAAAGTGCATGTTTGAATACATCAATATCATTAGATATTTACTGGAGTCCTAAAATAAATGATTTGGATCAATTGCGCGAGATACTATAATGCCGTATCCTGCAAACATACAAAATCATACTGTATTGACACAAGTTCATCTCCAAGTCCGAATCCCTAGTTGTAACCAATAAAGTCTGTAGCAGCTGTTGACCCCACATTGTGAAGCTATGCGTAGGGTAACGCTTGACAACAGGCCCCCAGGTTAGAAACCTGACCTATATGTTAATATAGTGAGAGCGCCAATACACAGCTATACTTTAGTTCAAAATGTAGCAAATAGAATATTTGCCAATCAATGATCACAGAGCCTTAAAGGGTCAACACACAATTCTGCCACTAAGCAGTTATACACTGGTACAAAAATGATAAATGCATGTAGCAAATAAAATATTTGCCAATCAGTGTTCACGGAGCCGGAAAAGTCGAAAAACAATTTTGCCCAAGTGGGATTAGAATTCCATGCGTGATGCATCAGTGATTACAGTGGACTGATTATAAACATGTGCCCAATACCTAAAATGTGAAAAATGAAAAGTTAAAATACACATATAAAAAGTCAGCAGTCACAGCGAATTCATGTCCAAAACAATATAGCGCATACAACTTTAGTTCTGTAGGTGTACTGATAATTCCTCACTTGAGTTTAACCCCAAGGGATTGTACTATATGAAATATTATTGATCAAGAATAAGTATATTTAATCTTCATTTAGGATGGAATCATTATTTTTTGTGTTTAAAATATGAGAGTAGCCTGAGTCCCATGTAGAACTATATGCAATGCATCATGTATATGACTTTAACATGGTGCCTTCAGTAGGTTTTGTTTTAAAATGTGTGCATGAATATATCCGGATTGCATGAAGAGAGATTGTATTAAATGCCCATTCAGGGCTTTATCTGTCAGACATATTTAGGCATCTTAGAATTGCCCATTCAGGGCAGGATGATGTTATGTGGTGCGCAATGGAAGTGAAGACTCTGTGATGGCGAATCTTCAATGGTGGCCGGTCAGGCTATGAATCGGCATGAAAGAGTAGGAACTGAGATGCTTACTGTCTGTGCTTATTTAAAAATGGCGGAATTTTAGTGCTGACGATATATGTGAGTTTAACATGTTGTCCTTTTACTATGTTAAGCTTCTGGAAATGCCCTGTGAATTTGATGTACACGTGTATCTAATAATGGCAGCCCCAGCGTTCTTGGTAAACATCCAGAAAGTCGGTTGCCGAAACGCGTCTGTGAGTCCTGAGTCCGTTGTGAATAAAATTACAGAACTCGCCCCCGTGAGTGCTGTCTTCCTTGAGGGTACAATTACCCGGTGGAGTCTGGAGCTGAATATTTATGCGGGAGCACGTCCGCAATGATAGGTACCCACGTGTGTGTGTGCATTGGGCTGGTGACTTGGAAGCTGGAATAAATATATATATTACCAACTGGCGGTCGCCAGTAGGTATATATAGTTAGGACCTAGTTACCATAGGAAATTCCGAACATTCTATTGGGAATAACTTTGGCTTTCATTGAGGGATCTGCCTGTAATTTTCCTTAAATTTGCCTCGCTGTGCTCCGCTCCTTCCCTGAAAGTTTCGGGGGGATTCGTCAAGCGGGGGCCGAGAAAAAAGGGGGGACCCAAAACGTGTTTTCCCCATGTTAATTTCCATAGGGACATTCTGACAAGGCTACAGCTCGAACGGCTGAACGGAATTACACCAGATTTGGCAAAATGGTAGGGATTGGTATGCAGCAGTGCCTTTTGTATGTTTGGTGTAAATCCCTCCAGTAGTTTTTGAGAAAATTGAATGTGAAATTGAGTCCAATGCAATTTTCCATAGGACCTTTAGACACAGCTACAGCCTGAACGGCTGAATGGAATTACTGCAAACTTGGCAAAATGGTAGAGCCTGGTATGCAGAAGTGCCTTTTCTATATTTGGTGAAAATCCCTTTAGTAATTGTTGAGAAAATCGACTTCTTTCAAATTATATATCTATAGGCGGGACACGGTGCGCGCACGGGCTTGCACCGTCTTTGCACTGTCCTTCCACGTGCGCGGACCTTAGCGTGCGCGCGCGGAATTCTGATTGGTTGTTGGACGTCTGTCAACATTCCAGTCAGTCGAAATGAGGAAGTGTTGTCCGCCATCTTGTTTTTGTGACAGATGATAGTGGTTGTAAACAGAAGTGTAATAGTTGACAAGGAGGCAGGGTAGAGATTCCTGAGCCCCCTAGGTTTTGTCATGGGTCTGTAAAAATAAAAAAATGTAAATCGCGGGGTCCGCGCACCGTGCGCGGACTTCGGCTCAAAAAGACAAAAAAGAAATACATTAAAATAACAAGTTTCAGTGTTTAGATGTTGGTTGAGTGCAACATTGAGTGATGACTTTTTCACCTTTGGGTTTAGGTAGGTGTTTTGTGGAGAGTTAGTATGGTAATTGGTAGAGAGCATTGGGGGTAGGTTGAAGATTATGTGAGTTTGAAAGTGTTGCTAATTTGAACCAATTAAAATGTTACGTTGGTTTTGATTTTGTGTGTGATAAAATTTGATTGGCTGGGTATCTGAATATGTATGAGAAATGAGAGGGAAACACAGCCATTTTGAGATTTTAGTGTTTGAGGTATACTTCTGAGGTGTGAGATTGGGACAGAATTTACTGTTCAACAGTTTTCTAGAAGGTGAGTTGTTAATTTGTAAGGAGAACTCTGTTGTTCACTTTAAGTTAAGAGAAAATGTTTTCTGTTAGTTATTTAATGTTTTTCTGTTATACTTATGGATTGAGTAGGGCAACATCAGATGCAGTGCTTTATATTTCTAATTCTTGCTTGATACTATACACTGTCCAGGGAAACACAGCCATTTTGTGACTATAGTGTCTGAGGTAGTTTTGTGAGGAAATTTTGGTGTTCAATTTCTGGTGTGAGATTTACACAGTAGTGACTCTTCTAATAGAATTTAATAGTTTTTCTCTGCCCTATCTCACTCTTCCAATGCACCATCTCACTGTCTTTCTCTTTTTTTTAATAGTACACTAACATCAATAATGGCTGAAAATGAAGAGTCATTTGACATCGTTATAGAAATTTTTGTGACTGTTATTGAGGATGTTCCTGAAGGAGAGCTTTATGATGGAGGAGATGGCTTGGACGATTTCTATGATGAATCCTTGGATTCAGATTTAAAGAAAGCTTTGGAGTTCATTGAGTTTGAGGATTCTTTTTGGGATATTTTTAATATTGACATTGCTAATGATGCAATCTTAGACGATCATTTACATTTCGAAAATTTCCAACAATAAATTTAAATTTAGTAAATAAATATTGTATGAGAATTTATACTTATCAAAATGTAATTAATGAGGTAGTAGCAAACTGATAATTTTTGGTGTTACATAGTAAGTTTACTCATGAATATTTCCCTTCTCTCCCAACATTTTCTTAAATGTGTATTTGACATCTCTTTTTCATGTCCTGCATCCTTTCTCTCACTGTCTGTCTCTGATGCACAAGATTGCAACATAAGTAAGTTTAAAGAACAGCAAGTGTGTCTCACCAGAGCAGGAAATCATGCATCAAGCGCTGTTTCTCTTTCTATTAATAGTACACTAACATAAAATGATGAATGAAAATGAGTAGCCTACCAACATCTTCTTTGAAATAACAGCAACGTTTATTGAGGCAAATTATTCTGTGTTGTATATTGATCCTATAGATGAAACAAATCATGAAGAACATGAAGGAGATAGCATGGCAGATTTTTTTGATGAAACACTAGATATGGTATTAATGGAATGTGTAGACATTGTTGAGTTTGACAAATCATTTTCAGACACTTTGACGGATGAAATTCCTGATGAAGAAATGCTACAAGTTCTTTTAGATTTTGAAAATTCTGATAAATACATTTTAATTTAGTAAAGAAAAAATGTTTTGAAAATTATACTTATTTAAATGTAATTTATGAGGTAGTAGCAAAGTGATACAATTTTGTGTTCTTCGTGTCCTGCATCCTTTCTCTCACTGACTGTCTCTGATGCACTAGTTTACAACATAAGTAAGTATATAGAACAGCAACTGGGTTTCACCAGAGTAGGAACTCATGACCCCCTACGCCAATTCTGAACACACATTGAGAAAGGAAGGAATCATGTGAACAAATCTGTTTCTGCTTTCCTGAAAGACTACAGTATGGATTCAATATACCACAATAACTTGCATTAAAACATACAAGGTATCTACAGAGGAAACGATGTCCATTTCCATTTAGTTTTATTTTTAAAAAAGAATTTCAATAGGTCTGCGCACCGTGAGTGCTCGGTGCATGCACTGTGAGTGCTAGGTAAATGCACGGTGCGCGAGCCCTATCGCCGCCATTTTGTGGTTTCAGAAGAGAGTGAAAAATATAACTTAAAAACGTGGGAAGGGGGTAGGGTAGAGTGTCCTTGACCCCTTAGGCCTTCTCAGGGGGTCCTTCAAGGACTCCTAAGGTTAAAAATAATGTTTATTTTTAAAAAAATAACAGAAAACACGATAGGTCCACGCACGGGGAGTGCTCGGTTAGTGCTCGGTGCGCGGACCTCTGTAAAAATTAATTAAAAAAATAAAATTAAAAATCATATTAGATGGTTTACATGTTAGTTGGCTCTATAAAGAGCTGTTGTGTTCATTGTGTTTTTTTTGGTAACTACAAGTAAGTACCAATGCAGAATCTGATGTTACAGAGAAACACTCTGTTCCCTTCATCAGTGAAATATACACCATCTGTCCTATAGATACCTTGCATGTTGTAACGCAAGTTGTTGTGGTATATACAACCCATTCCATAGTCTCTCATGTATACAGAAACAGATTTATTTACATGTTTCCTTGCTTTCTCAATATGCAGACAAAATTGATTGGACCAACTCCATTTTTGCATTTGGCATATATTGGAATAGACAAAGGCAGTTTGAGGAAAAAGTGACATCAATTGTCCAAAGATGTCCTTCAATAGCATTTTCAGACCAATCCCAGTCAAAGTGCATAAGTCATTTCCATCACAGTGCACAATCATGAGGTCAGGGTGTGGGAGATGCATGAAGGATTTCACCAATGGTATCAATTGGTGACATCTCAATCCTCTCTGGCCAATCCATAAAATATCCACATTTGGTAAATCAAGGTTTAAAATTCTTTTGTTTGTTGCATACCTTTTAGACCAGAATACAAAGCTGTGTCCTACAAACCATACTGAAAGCATGTTCAAGGCAGATCTGGTTGTACTCAGATGAGGGCTGTAAATGAAATGGCAGTTGGGAAGCTTGCAGTTTAGAAAAAAAAGAGGAGGACATTCACTGCACTTGAAGCTTAAGAAATGATTGGTACTTTCTGAAAATGCAAAAGAGCATATTAGGGTGCATAGTTTTGTTTTTTAAAAGAAGCAATTCTAATAGTTCAGAAAAGGTCATTGAAAGAAACATTGCACATGATTAGCTGTTATATTGAAAGCTCTAACAACTTTGCTGGATTCATTTGCAACATAGTATGATGAACGTTTAAACTCTGTTCTTCCTTAGGTGGGAGTTACCATGGTAACAGGTTGAATGAGCAGTAGGGGAATGGGTGAATATTATGTGAGTTTGAAAGTGTGGAAATGTAGAACCAATTGAAATGTTAGTTAAGTTTTGAAATAGTGTGGGAAGACATTTCATTGGTTATGAGCAAAAATAAGTGAGAAGAATGAGTGGGAAACTGCCATTTCTTTTTCCAGTGTCTGAGCTGCAGTTGAGGGATTCTGCTTAAGAAAATCTGGTGTGTGTTCCACACTGTTCTACATTTTCAAAAGTGATTTTAAAGGTGAGTAATGGTTCTTTTAATATAGAGAGAGTGCTGCTTGCAGTATTGGGAAGCATAACAAGCAATTGGGCTTAATTACTGTTGTATTTTGAAAATGAGTCGGGTTTCTCAATTTATGTCATTAGTAAAATCCTTTACGCATCTCTTACAGCATTTCATATTCTTGTCTGTGTGCCAATTTTATTACTCTGCATGCATTTTCTGCTTGCACCCATGTCAAACATTGTGCAAGGGGCTTGTAAATATGCCTCTCTTTTTTGTATATTGTATCTCAATTTATGCCATTAGTAAAATCCTTTACGCATCTCTCACAGCATTTCATATTCTTGTCTGTGTGGCAATTTTATTACTCTGCATGCATTTTCTGCTTGCACCCATGTCAAACATTGCGCAAGGGGCTTGTAAATATGCCTCTCTTTTTTGTATATTCTATCTCAATTTATGCCATTAGTAAAATCTTTTACGCATCTCTCACAGCATTTCATATTCTTGTCTGTATGGCAATTTTATTACTCTGCATGCATTTTCTGCTTGCACCCATGTCAAACATTGCGCAAGGGGCTTGTAAATATGCCTCTCTTTTTTGTATATTCTATCTCAATTTATGCCATTAGTAAAATCCTTTACGCATCTCTCAAGGCATTTCATATTCTTGTCTGTGTGCCAATTTTATTACTCTGCATGCATTTTCTGCTTGCACCCATGTCAAACATTGTGCAAGGGGCTTGTAAATGTGCCTCTCTTTTTTGTATATTGTATCTCAATTTATGCCATTAGTAAAATCCTTTACGCATCTCTCACAGCATTTCATATTCTTGTCTGTGTGGCAATTTTATTACTCTGCATGCATTTTCTGCTTGCACCCATGTCAAACATTGTGCAAGGGGCTTGTAAATATGCCTCTCTTTTTTGTATATTCTATCTCAATTTATGCCATAAGTAAATTCCTTTACGCATCTCTAAAGGCATTTCATATTCTTGCCTGTGTGCCAATTTCATCACTCTGCATGCATTTACTGCTTGTACCCATGTTAAACATTGTGCAAGGGGCTTGTAAATATGCCCCTCTTTATCTTATATTCCATCTCAATTGATGCCATTAGTGAAATCCTTTATGCATCTCCCACACCATTTCATATTGTTTTCTATCTGCTATTCATATCCCTCTCCATATATTCACTGCTTGCACCCATGTCAAAGGTTGCGCAAGGCGCTTGTAAAAAAGGAGCATATTTACAAGCCAAATTAAACTATTAGCACTATCTCTGTACCAGCATTGAATTGAAGCATGAGAAACACTTAAAAAAGAAGTCTACCCTGTAAGCTAAAAGATACAAACTGTGAGCACACACAGCTAACATTATGGAAAAAGATGAAAATATAATTCCTTAATTCACATACACACTCAGTGTGTTCCTTGTCAAAAAACTTTAAGCCAGACATTTCAACAAAAAAACATTTAGTATGGTAAATCGTTTTAGACACAAAGTGTGAGATGAGACACACACACAAACAGACAGATGGTGTAGGCAGAGATTGAGATGACACACACATACAAACAGAGAGATGGTGGAAGGAGAGAGTGAGATGGGGCATGAAAAGAGGGAGATGGTGCAGGCAGAGAGTGATATGAGACACACAAAGAGAGATGTGAACTAGTGTTTATATTGTTTAGTTAATGTAATTGCTATGTGCTATGTTGGTAGTGGTCTATAATATGTCATATTTTTCTTTTCAACAGATTGTAAATATCTACAGAGTCATAATAGATTATGCCCACCAAGAACCGCAAACAAAGACTTTATAAGCAAGCTTTATTAATCAAGAGGACTCAATTAGAAGATTCATCCAGAAGACAATCTTCAGAGAAAAGACAAAATGCTCCTGGTAATGCACCTGTGCTTCCTGTTTTTGCAGGATAACTTGAATGGACTCTTGTGCAAAGGTGATTAGTTTCTGGCAACGAATGCATTGCATCATCAAATTCTTAAGTTCAGGTTGGATATTTGCAACCATTGATGCTTGCATTGGTGGTGCTGTTGCTTCAGAAGAAGTGCTGGGAGCAGAGCCCTGCTCCTCTGATGATCTTTTCATTACAGCTTTTCTCCATTTGTTTGGGTGTATATTCCGGACATGGTAAAAGTTCCAAAGCTGTACTTCTTCTGTGGATCCCCTCTGGAAAGTACTGAGTCACAGATTTTGCATGTGACAAAAGGCGCATTTACCTTTTTCTGTCCTTCTGGGAATTAATTTTTTTTTCCAAACTATGGACTCTTTCGGTGATCTAGGGGTTTCAGGAACAAACTTTTCTGAAGATGAACTAGAAGAATCATCAAGTTCCTGGTGTTCAGAATGCTCAGGTTCCTCATGTTCAGAATGCTCAGGTTCCTCATGTTCTGAATGCTCAGGTTCCTCATGTTCTGAATGCTCAGGTTCCTGCTGTTCAGACATTTCAATAGATTTTTCAGGAGCAAAGTGGTGATGAAAAAAGGTGTTTCTTCCTCGAAAGCCAAAGAAGAATGATGAAGATGGGAGGAGTCTTTCAAGAATTGGAGTAGGAAGTATTATAAACCAATAAAATCTTTTGTTATGAGGTCACATGGTTGGACGTAAGCTTACGGAGCATTTACGGAGCTCTTACGTAAGCTTAGGGTGCGTTTACGTATTATTTACGGAGCGCTTACGTCATCTTACGATGCGCTTACGTAGTACGCACCCTCGCGAGATTTATAATTGTTTAAATAAAGTTATATATGGTCTTTAAAAGTTTAAATTAACATGTTCTTTATTATCCCAGATAATGTGTACCTTTACATTGTGCAATGAATACGTAGATATAACGATTTAAAGTTTATAAAACTTTCGGGGGTAAGAGCTCGAAGCTTTTACGGTGCGCGGACGGAGCTCTTACGTTGCGTGCATGTGCGACATACCCTCGCGAAATGTGTTACTACTTCAAAAAGTAATATACTGTTGTTAAAAGTTTAAAAAAAATATTTTCTACATCAAAGCAGATATTGTCTACCTTTAAAATCTACGTTAAAAACGTAGATATTATGTTTTAGAAATGAAAAAAATTTGTCGGGGTAAGAGCTCAGAGCGTTTATGGTGTGCTTACGGAGCGCTGACAGTGCGCGGACCCTGTAATCATATAAAAAAAAACTTGAAAATAAAAATGATATATATATATTATATTAAATATCTATATTCACTGAAAAAACCATAGGTTTCAAGCCTTACATAGTTAGGTATTAGCATTTAAAAACACTTGCAAATTCACTGAAAAAACCATAGTTTTCAGGTCATATATAGTCAGGTATTAGCATTTAAAAAACTTGCAAATTCACTTAAAAAACCATAGGTTTCAGGTCATATATAGTTAGAAATTAGCATTTAAAAAACCTTGCAAATGCACTGAAAAAACCATAGGTTTCAGGTCATATATACTTAGGTATTAGCATTTAAAAAAACGTGCAAATTCACTAGTTATACAAACTATATTTCGCGCACCCGCAATCCTCTGCTGATGATGTCACATATTACATCATTCATGACATGGTCAGTAACATCACTGATGACATTACTGATGACATCTCAAATGACATCACTGATGACATCTCAATTGACATCACTGATCACATCACTGATGATATCATTCATGTGATAATACGATGCACCTCTTCACACTCTAATGTAACCTATGATACACCCAGTGTTAAACACAGACTACCATTCTCGAAACCATTGACACACCAATACCAGTTACTACATACGCACACACTGATTGCTAGGTCTATACACACATCCAATCATTTACCCATAGAATCACTCTTACATACAGTCACTCATCAATACAACACTATCATCTGCACTCAAACACCTATACAGACACTCACACTCTGCCACTCATCCATGGAGTTACTCACATATCTAGTCAGTCATTCAAAGAATCAATCACACTTTCATTTCCTCAACTATACATGCAGTAGCTCACACAACAACAGACATTCTGATGCACACATTCAGACAGTTTAGTCACTAACCCATGCATTCAGTAAGACACATTTAATCACTCACTCATGCATTCAGTCATGTACCTACTAAATCTTTCATCCAGACACTTAAATATGTAAAACATATTATCACTTTACAGAAACACACAGTCACTGGATGATGTCATCAGTGATGTCATATGAGATGTCATCAGTGATGTCACTGACCATGTCATGAATGATGTAATATGTGTGTAAGACCTGTCAGCCCTTTGGGTCGTCCCTCCTATTATTTATTTTGTAAAGGCAGGTAACGTTGCTGGGAACTACCATATTTACTGGGAGGATGGACTCCTCTACAGTGAACCCAAGGCACCTGTTCCTGGTTCGTCACAGGCCTGGGTTGTCCCTCAACGTTACCGAGCCTTTCTTTTCGAACTGGCTCATGAGATACCCTTGGCAGGACACTTGGGTCAGGACAAGACCTTTGCCTGGCTTGTTCCCCACTTTAATTGGCCTCAGATGAAGGTGGCGTCCGAAACTTACTGCCGGACATGTGTGTCTTGCCAAGCCAGTGGGAAAACAGGGGTGAAGCTGAAAGCTCCCCTGGAACCACTTCCTATTGTTACCACCCCCTTTGAAAGGGTAGGCATCGACATTGTGGGGCCATTGGATCCACCAACTTCAGCTGGTCACAGGTTTATCCTGGTTATGGTGGATCACGCCACACGGTACCCAGAGGCAATTCCTCTGAGGACCATTACTGCACCTGCAGTGGCTAGGGCCCTGATGGGGATCTTTACCCGAGTGGGTTTCCCCAAGGAAGTTGTGTCCGACAGGGGGACCAACTTCATGTCAGCTTACATGCAGGCTATGTGGAAGGAGTGTGGGGTTACCTACCGGTTCACCACTCCTTACCACCCACAGACCAATGGTCTAGTGGAAAGGTTCAACAAAACCTTGAAAGGCATGATCAGAAGTCTGCCTGAGAGCCTGCAGAGGAAATGGGACGTCCTCCTACCCTGTCTGTTGTTTTCCTACAGGGAAGTGCCACAGAAGGGAGTGGGCTTCAGCCCCTCTGAACTTCTGTATGGGCACCCTGTGCGTGGACCTCTCAGCCTGGTGAAAGACGGATGGGAAAAGACTCCCAGGAAGCCCACCAGTGAAGTCTAAAACCTAACATCTGTCTGATATGGTGAAGGCCAGCATTCATAGCGAAGTCAATAAGATGCTGGAGCTAGGAGTGATTGAACCTTCAAGTAGTCCCTGGTCCAGTCCGGTGGTTCTGGTGCCAAAAGCTGCTCCACCGGGCACCACCCCAGAACTCAGGTTCTGTGTGGATTACAGGGGACTGAATTCAGTGACCAAAACTGATATCCGATCCCTAGGGCGGATTAACTCATTGACCGGCTGGGAGCTTCCCAATACTTGAGTACCTTTGACCTCACCTCAGGGTACTGGCAGATCTCCCTTACAGATGGAGCAAAGGAAAGGTCAGCCTTCTCCACGCCTGAGGGCAACTACCAGTTCTGTGTAATGCCCTTTGGGCTCAAGAACGCTCCTGCCACCTTTCAGCGGCTGGTGAACAAGGTCCTCTCCGGGATGGAGGCCTTCTCTGCTGCTTACCTAGACGACATTGCCGTCTTCAGCAGCAGCTGGGAGGACCACTTGTGTCACCTACAAGCTGTTCTCCAGGCCCTGGTTTTTTAAATGCTAATTCCTAACTATATATGACCTGAAACCTGTTTTTTTCAGTGAATTTGCACGTTTTTTTAAATGCTAATACCTAACTATATATGACCTGAAACCTATGGTTTTTCCAGTGAATATATATATATATATATATATATATATATATATATATATATATATATATATATATATATATATATATATATATATATATATATATATATATATATATATATATATATATATATATATATATATATACATATATATATATATATAAATATATATATATATTCACTGAAAAAACATAGGTTTCAGGTCATATATAGTTATATAGTGAATATATATATATATATATATATATATATATATATATATATATATATATATATATATATATATATATATATATATATATTACCTACTGGCGGTCGCCAGTAGGTATATATAGTTAGGATTTTTTCCCTATGGGATTTTTGAAAATTCTATGTCTAATAACTTTGGCGTTTGTGGACGGAATTGGCTGAAATTTTCAGGAAAATGGCACATTTTGTTTCTGAGCAGCTCCTGGAAATTTGGGGGGGGGTCGTCAAGGGGGGGCCGAGAAAAAAGGGGGGTCCCAAAACGCGTTTTTCCCATGTTAATTTCCATAGGGCGGTTGGACTCACTTTTAGCTCGAACGGCTGAATGGATTTCCACGAAACTTGGCAAAATTGTAGGGACTGTTAGCCCGATGTGCCTTTGCTAGGTCTCAATATATGTGCTTCAGTGGATTTTGAGAAATTAACGTTTAAATCAAGATATATATCTGTAACAGCGGTCCGGGCAGCGATCCGGTTCGCGTACTTTTCGCGTAACGGAACTTTGCGCACGGAAAGCTGATTGGCTCTTTGGTGTCTGTCAACATTCTAAACAGTCCGGTGCAGCCGCCATCTTGTCTCTCGGTAGGATCGAGAGACAAGAGGAGGCCAAAACAAAGGGGGAAATTTCCATAAGGGGGCATAGTAGATCCTCCCTGACCCCCTAGGTTTTATGTGGAGGTTTTAAAAGGGCCCAGCAGGGTCAAAAAAAAATTTCTTTTTTTTTTTTTTCGCGATGAGCGCCTAGTACGCGAACCGGAAAGCGTTCTGGGCAGCGCACTATAAGGATAATAGAATGATACACTTTTCAAAGACTGTATGTTAATTGTTTGTTGTTTTTGTTGTTTTATTTTTGTTTTCTTTATTTTTAAATTTTTTTTAATTTTGATTGTTTTTCATAATTTATTAAACTTTCTAACATTTCAGTGTCTGAAATGTCATTATTTTCTTGAAATATTGTTTGCAATCTGGGAGGTTGTAAAATGTCCTCATTTGCAAGGAGGGCATCTACTGCTTGGACACATTGCAGCAGTTCATTATCCAAGCTTTCATCCATAAATTCCATGTCAATTTGTTCAATCAATTCCTGGCTGCTCTCTTGCAGGTCCATTTCAAAAGAAACTTGGTTTTCGCCTTCCATTTTGCCTGAAATTTGGATTAAAAAAATATATATTAGTAGAGATAGGGCACTGTTGGGATTAATTTTAGATAGGCAGTTTTTATCAGTGAATTTATCTTTTGGCAGTGTATAGTATCAGAGTGGAAATAGGACTATAAAAAAGTGTATGTGATTTAACCAAGACAAGCCTAACTCCATTCATAACTATAACAGAGAAGTCTATCTAAATACATTACTAGTACAGAGGGATAGTGTATATGTAGCAGAAAAATTCTATTATATTAAGTTATAGTGCACAATATATTTCGTTTTTAAAAATTATAACTTACCTTCACAAAGAAGTTGAAGTTTTTGGAAGCTATTGAAATGTGATGTACAACAAGAAGTAGTAGTCAAAATGGCTGTGTTTTCTTCTCTTCCTTTATATATATTCAAGTATATAACCAATCAAATATCAGGTAATAAAAGTAGAAAATGAAAGTAACATTTTCATTGGTTGTCAATTCCAACACTTCAGATGTGTTTTGTGAAGTAATTTACCTCACGGTACTTGGAGAGGTCTACAGGCTAAATGGCTAAATGAAATTTCAATCAAATTTGTGAGAATGAAAGGGATTGTTATGTAGTATGAGCTAATTTATATTTGGTGAGAGTGTCTCTAGTCGTTTTTCTGTAAATTACTTTCCCACCTTTTTTTTGGACCGCTTCCCGGAAAGCGGTCCGGTCCGCGAACTAGGAGCGTAACGGGAGTCCACCATTTTGTGTTTCGGTCGAATCAAGGTATAAAATGGAGGGTAAATAATGTTCTGAATGGGTAGAAGGGGGCATGGTACAAGTAATTTGCCCCCCTACGTTTTCTGAGGGTGGCTGAGGAGGACTATATGTGCGAAGAAAAAACTTTTTTTTTGAAATTTTGCGCGGTTAGCTTCCAGTTCGCGTACCGGATAGCGCTCTTTGAGCGTAGTTTGTTGAAAATTACAGAAAAAAGTTAGAAAAAAACAATAATTGTGAGTGATCAGATGAAGGGTAGCTCTGAGAAGAGCTTTTGGTTTTATGGTACATTTAGGTACTTATAAGTAGGTACCAATGCACAGTCTTAAATTCAGAATGAAAATTCTGTTGCCCTCATCTGAGAAGTGAACTCCATCTCCTCTGTAGATATCTTGCATGTAGTAACGCAAGTTATTGTTGTACAGAGAGCCCATTCCATGGTCTCTCATGAAAGCTGAAACAGATTTGTTTACATGCTTCCTCGCTTTCTCAATTTGTGGAGAAAATTGGTTGGACCACCTCCATTTCTGTCTTTGGCATATATTGGAATATACCAAAGCAGTTTGAGGAAAAAGTGCCATTAATTGCTCAAAGGTGTCCTTTAAAAGCATTTCCAGACCTACCCCTGTCAAAGTGCCCAAATCATTACCTCCACAGTGCACTATTAACAGGTCAGGTTTTGGCAAATGCATAAAGGTTTTCACCAATGGTATCAATTGGTGACATTTTAATCCTCTTTGGCCCAACCACTTAATTTCCACATCCTGTAAATTGAGGTTGTGTAAATTTCTGTTCTCAGCATACCTTTGAGCCCAGTGGATGTAACTATGTCCAACAATCCAGACCTTAAACATGGTGGGAGAAGGTTGTTCTGCAGTCAGATGAAGTGTGGTAATGAAAGGGCAGTTGAAACAGTAGGAGTTTGTAAAGAAAAAAAACTGTGGATTTCCAATGCTAATGAATCATTAGCAGTGATTGGTGCATTTCCATTTCTGAAAACAGAAAGTTAGGGTGCATGGATGTGTTCTTTGAAAGATGTAATTTGAATGGTCAAGGAAGAAACATTTAATGAAAGATTGCACTGGATACGCAGGTGCACTGAGAGTTCAGAGTTCAATTGAAACATTGTTGTGTGAATTTGCAAACATGAGAGGTCTTCCAGGAGGTGGTTGCTATGGAAAAAAGGCAGAGAGGGCAGAGGGGGGAAGGGTTTTGATTTGAAAAAAGTGAGGGAAGAGTTATGATTGGCTAATATGAGAGATATGTGAAATGAATATCTGTATTTCTGTGCTTTCAATAGCTGCAGCCTCTGGAGTGCATCGTTTTTCTTCTGCTGAAGACAATTTGGTGTATTTCTGAGACTGTTTTCAAAACTCAAAAAGTATTTGCTAAGGTGAGAAAAGATTTATTTATTTTAGATAGAGAATAGTATGAATTAAGGAGAAAATGATGAAGAAAGCTGTGTTTTTAAACTGTGGCTTTGTCTGTAGTGATATAGAAATAGATTTTGTTACTTTGAGAAATTGTAATTGCATATTCGGTGTAGCATTCTGGCATGCAGTAACACAAGTTATTGTGGTACATGGAGCCCATTCCATGGTCTGTTATGTAAGCTGAAACAGATATGTTGTTTTTAAAAACGAATTTTGAAATCAATTACATTTCTGGATATGTACTGCTAGAGCTTCATAGGTTGTTTTGGGCCATATTTATAAGGCATTTGAGTGCCTATTATGCTATTTTACGTTCTTCATGGTGCAAATTTCTTGTAAATACGCTCCCAATTGTGCTTTGCAAATTTAGATTTTGATTATGGGAGTTACATAGCCATGTTAATAATGTCCAAACAATGGTGGTAGGGCATTCAAGAAAACGCTTTCCAGTGTCTCTAGGACATTTTCAGTCCTTTCCTCTTGAAAACAGGTATACAATTGATTTATATGCTGTGTTTAAAAACGAATTTTGAAATCAATTACATTTCTGGATATGTACTGTTAGAGCTTCATAGGTTGTTTGGGGTCATATTTAGAATGCATTTTAGTGTCTTTGATGTTATGTTTACCTTTTTAAATGGAAAGCGTTCTTCATGGGGCAAGTGTCTTGTAAATACGCTCCCACTTGCGCTTGGCAAATTTAGATTTTGATTATGGGAGTTACCTAGCCATGTTAATAGTGTGCCAAAAATGGTGCTAGGGCATTCCAGAAAACACTTTCATGTGTCTCAAGGACATTTTCAGTCATTTCCTCATGAATACAGGTATACAATTGATTTATGTGCTGTGTTTAAAAACGAATTTTGAAATCAATTACATTTCTGGATATGTACTGTTAGAGCTTCATAGGTTGTTTTGGGCCATATTTATAAGGCATTTGAGTGTCTTTGATGTTATGTTTTCCTTTTAAAATGGATAGTGTTCCTCATGGGGCCCTGAGCAGTTCTTAGCCATGTTATTTAATGGGAAGTGGATAACATGGCTAAGAGCATTTGCTGGAAAATGCATGAATATCGCTGACTGTTCAGCGATATTCATGCATTGCGGCCGTTTTTTTTTGCATTTGCGAGCAGTTCTTAGCCATGTTATCCAATGGAAGATGGATAACATGGCTAAGAGCATTTGCTGGAAAATGCATGAATATCGCTGACTTTTCAGCGATATTCATGCATTGCGGGCGTTTTTTTTTTGCATTTGCGAGCAGTTCTTAGCCATGTTATCCAATGGAAGGTGGATAACATGGCTAAGAGCATTTGCTGGATAATGCATGAATATCGCTGACTTTTCAGCGATATTCATGCATTGCAGCTGTTTTTTATCGCATTTGCGATAAATCTTGCTAAGGAGAAAATGATGAAGAAAGCTGTGTTTTTAAACTGTGGCTTTGTCTGTAGTGATATAGAAATAGATTTTGTTTCTTTGAGAAATTGTAATTGCATATTCGGTGCACCATTCTGGCATGCAGTAACACAAGTTATTGTTGTATATGAAGTCCATTCCATGGTCTCTTATGTAAGCTGAAACAGATATGTTGTTTTTAAAAACCATTTTTGAAATCAATTAAATTTCTGAATATGTCCTGCTAGAGCTTCATAGGTTGTTTGGGGTCATACACCTTTTTTGGGAAATTATTAACATGCCTATGTAACTCCCATAATCAAAATCTAAATTTGCCAACCGCAGGTGGGAGCGTATTTACAAGAAATTTGCACCATGAAGAACGTAAAATAGCATAATAGACACTCAAATGCCTTATAAATATGACCCAAAACAACTTATGAAGCACTAGCAGTGCATATTTCCAGAAATGTAATGGTTTTCAAATAATGACTTATTTCATTGGTAGGCCTTCACATGTATTTTCTCCATGGTTTTTTTCAGTGAAAATCTTATCTGCAACCATGTGTTGGCCTCACCTCAAATAAACAAAACAGGTGATGGACCGAATGTGGATCAATGACACACATTCACCCCAGTCCAAAGATCTGGGCCTATACAAACCTTTAGATAGGCTACATCTTATCGTCATCCTGAATTAATCATTTAAAATATTAGGGAGAGATTTATGATTGTTCTATGCCTGTTTTGTACCATTGAGTGTCATTTTTGTGATGCAGTGCTGGTGCAAAAGATTTGCTATGTTAAATAATTAGTAGGGCATTAAGTTTTAGATGACTGTTATTCATTTACTGTTTGGTAATAGTGGTTAATAACATTTTTTATTATATTTTTCCACAGATTCAACTGCAGATTCTTTCATAGTTTGGAAAATGCCTACAAAATATAGAATTAGAAAGGCGAGAAAACGTCAAAGACAGCAGGATGATGTTTTATTGCAGCAGTCCTCTTCCCCAAATACTTGTCAAAACACCAAGAAAGGTCCGGGTAAGAGCACGAAATCATTCTTAAGAAATATTTGTAGTAAAAAAAGTATTTCTCCAAAAAATGTTTCAGTCCACAAAAAGAAAAGCAATTTAAATGGAAAGGAGAGACCCATCAAAAATGTTACTGGTAGAGGAAGAGATAACTCTGTGCATGATAGTAGAAGGAAAGAACAGTTTAGGGACATTCGACATCGAATGTTCCGTAACAGGATAATAGTTAATTTATTGAAAAATATTAAAAAAAAAAGGCCAACAGAAAGCGGCATTTTATAAGAAGAAGAAAAATGTAGAGAAAATTATTGATCATGCTTTTGAAATTAAGCGAAAGTTGTTTATTTTGGTAATCAATAGAATTAGGAAACTAAGCAAGGTAATTTCTGATTTCAAAACAAAAAGTAGATGGAAGAGAGTAGTAAATCGTACTAACTTTTGTGAAGTTTTTTCCGGAGAATGGATGCATAGTTCAAGTTGTGAGGCATTTTTTAATGAGGAGAGTTATTTTCAAGATAATGATTTGGTGTTTGCAGTTGACACCAGTGGTCGAGCTTATGAAGTGAAGTATGGTTGTCCAGTTGAAAAAGAACAACTTGTGACAACAGAGACAGAAGAGGCGCTAAGTGATGAGGTTTTAGGAAGACGTCCTAAGGGTCCTGTGTACATTTGGAAGTGTAGTTCTATTTGCAGTGTGCGACAGGTTTCCATCAATTTGCTTTGTGATTTTATACGGACATTTAATAAGAAAAGTTTGAAGCAGAAAATGAAGTTGTTGCAAGATTTAGATCCTTGCAGAGTGAGACAAATGACAGGTTTGCGTGGTCATTCACTGGCTTGTCTTTCCAGGAGAGTATGCCAGAGTGTTTTTCATCATTTCAGGATGCTAGCAGTGCATCATAATAAAGTGAGAAAATTAGTGAGAATGTTGTATTATGCTAAGAGTCCAGCAATTATGCTTAAACAATTATGTGCTGCTCTTTTGCATGGTTCTGAAATAGATGTGAAGAATATTTGTGAAGAAATTGAGTTTTGTTACTTTGGTAGTAGAGATGAGAATGTTCAAATTGACCCAGAAGTAGAGGGTTATGTTGAAGATAATATACAGGTTTCTAGTTCAGATAATTTTCAGAAGGAAATTGCCACGTTTCAGATGAAATCAAGTGAGAGGCCTAATTTCACTTGTGTATGTTGTCGACGCACTTATTATAAGAATCAGACTAAGTTAGTGGATTTATATGCAAAAACTGAAAGGGAAAATAATAGTGAATGGAAGGATTTTGCCACATACTTGATGGTAGAAAATTGTTTTGATTTGGGAGTGGATCAACGTGTGTGTACTTATTGTTGTAATAAATTAAATCAAAACCAGATGCCTGCTAGGGCAGTTCATAATAATCTGGAATTGGTTGAGATACCTTCAGAATTGAAGGATTTAAATACTTATGAATCTATTTTGATTCAAAGTATCCATCCCTTTCAGGCTATTGTAAGAATGGAGCCAAAGACAGGGAAGTTGCCTCCAGCAGATTTACAGAGAGGATTAAAGGGAAGAGTTGTTTATTTGCCTCTAGATTTGAACAAAAACATTAACACAATTGGAGTTGAGAAAGTGGAAGAGGAACCTCTGGTTATCTTGGTTAATGGGGTTCCGACAAAGAATAAGAAAATATGGCAAGATTTAGTGGATGTTAGGAAAGTGAAAAATGCAACTTTGTATTTGAAGAAAAATAATAAGTACTATAAGAATGTATATGTTGCAGAAGAGGAAGTAAGTGATGAAGAGGATAGCGTTTTGTGTGCTGGCCAAATTGAGAAAGTAGAGGTGTCTAATAGTGAAGAAATATATGAACATTATAGTGTTCATCCTTTGCATTCCAAGGAAGTCATGGGGAATGCTATTGAGTTGTTTCAAATGAAACAAGCCAAAGGGAGTCCCATTAGTGTTTGGGAGGAAAGTTTGGAAGCTCGGTATTTCCCACAGCTATTTCCCACAGGTCAAGGAGGAAGATATGATGAGCGACCTCATCAAATTCCTGCGTCTGAATACCGGACTTTACGATTGTATGCAGAAGATCCTAGGTTTCGTCAATGCATTCCCTATTTGTTTCATCTCCTGTTTGAAAGCGATCTGTCAGGACTGTCATATGCAGTGAACCACATTTTAAAAAGTGGTATACAGATGCGAAACATCTCGGCAAGTGACTTTATGCATAAAGTCAATGTCCAAGACAGTATTTTGGATTCTCACTTAATTAATCTCATGGCGTGTCAGCGTGGTACTAATGAGTACTGGTACCGTCGTCATGGTGATTTAAAATGTATGCTGAGGAACTTAGGAACTCCAACATGGTTCCTCACTCTGAGCTGTGCCGAGTATGGCTGGGAAGACTTACTTGAATTTCTACGAGAGGCAAATGGAAATATTGAAAACATTGAATTCAAGACACCTGGAGAACTGTGTTCTTTGGATCCTGTGAATGTATGCAGGTACTTCAATCATAGATTTGAAGCTATGATGTCTTTCATCACAAATAAAAAGAATCCACCTCTTGGAGAGGTGTTGGATTTCTTCTGGAGAAAGGAGTACCAAGCAAGAGGTGCCCCTCATATACATATGTTATTGTGGATCAAGGATGCACCTAAATTTGGAACAGATCCGGATGACTTAGTGATGAATTTCATAGAACAGTATTCTACGTGTGCTGTTCCAAACGCAACGAAGAAAAGCCTAAGAGAACAAGTTCTACGTTTCCAAAGCCATCGTTGTGGAAAGTACTGTCGTCGTAAATTCAGAAACAAGGACAAGTTCTACACCAAATGTCGTTTCAACTTTCCACGACCGGTGATTTCTAAAGGAAGAGTGAACAGTTTGATGTCTTCGCTGCGACATAATGTGACGAGGAAATCACCCAAGAATACATACAATTTGAAAAGGAACGAAGAGTCCAAGTACATCAATGACTACAACCCAGTGATTTTGTCTATGTGGAATGCTAACATGGATATACAGTTTGTGGCTGACAACTGTATGGCTGTGGCTCGGTATGTCACATCTTACATCACCAAAAAAGAAAAGACAGAACTGAAGGATATGTGGGAGGACATTTCCCATGAAAAGAGCCTCAGCAAGAAGTTGTACAGTTTCAGTCTGAAGATGTTGTCGCATCGAGAAATCGGAGCTTACGAATGTTCTGATCGATTGTCTTCAGCAAGTCTCTATGCCAAATCCAGGAGTCTCGTTTGGGCGAGTCTTGGTCTTGCTGCAACGCGAAATCGAGTTCTAAAACCTGTCCGGGAAATTGAGTATTTGGCAGAAAAGGAACCAAACAGTACCGACATTTTGAAGACCAACATGTTGGATACATATTATCCAAATCGAAGCAGTCACCTTGAGAATGTTTGTCTATATGAGGTTCTCCAAAATTATATATTCAAGAGGAACATCAAAGAAGATATTGAGAAAGGAGTGTATGCTGTAATTGGAAGTGAGGGATGCCTGGTCAAGCAAAGAAAATGCCAATTAGTAAACCATCGAAAATTGAGTGGTGAATCTCCAGAAAAAAAGGAGTTTTTCTATTTAGCACTTTTGCAACTTTTCAAGCCTTGGCGTGCAGAAGAGGAACTGCTTGGAGATTTCCTCTGTTACGAAGACTCTTTCAATGCAGCCAAGGAGTCCATAGAATGTCCTGCTTTTCCTAAATATCAAGAAATGCTAACTTTGGAAATTGAGCAGGAAGCAACGATTGCAGCTGAGATTGCCAGAGACAGTTCTCAGGACAGTCAGAGTTCTGTTTCATTGAGTCAAGATCCACTTGGAGGACCTATTATCGAAAATGAAGCTGCCACTGCTATGAATGAAGTAGAAAGAGCCATGGCACATGCTCAGGAGGATTCAGTTAACTTAGAAGACTTGGAAAAACAACTCAACGTTGAGCAGAGGAAAATATATGATGAAGTTACCAAGGAAATTGAGCACGGATTAAGTCATGAGAAGAACGAGTGCTCATGTACATCGTTGAAGCCTGTCCGACTGTACGTGAGTGGAGAAGCGGGAACTGGAAAAAGTTTCCTCATTAAAGCAATTTCTTGTTATTTGCAGGAAAGGACTGAGTCATCGCTGTCTTGTGTTGTCACCGCTCCTACTGGACTGGCAGCACATAACATTAAAGGTATTACTTTGCATCGTCTACTGATGCTGCCGGTGGAGCATGACAACAAATTACAATACAACAAGTTATCTGGGGATGCTTGCTGTGAAGTTTCAAGAGTCTTGAGGAAAATGAAACTACTTATCATTGACGAAGTAAGCATGGTTTCCAATGTCATGCTTGCCTTTGTGCATTTGAGAATGCAAGAAGTACTTAAAACTGAATATGATGTGTTATTTGGTGGCAAACACATCATTGTTTTCGGAGATCTTCTGCAGCTGACACCAGTAAAAGGTCAACCTGTGTTCAAAATACTCACGCATGAAGATACCAGGAAGTGCCTAGGGAGCATTGGCAACGTCAATATATGGTTAAACTTCAATTATGCTGAACTGCATGAAAATATGCGTCAGGCAAAGGATGAAGATTACAAGAATATTCTACAAGATATTAGAATTGGAAAAGTGACCGAGCATGGGAAAGAAGCTTTAAATGCACGATTACTGTCAAATTTATATCCCAAACAAGAGATTGTGCCTGAGAATATTTTTCAGAAAATTACTGAGAAGAACTCCGGGATATGTTTGATGCCAACTCTTGCAGAATGTGCCATCTTCAACAACAAAATGTTGAATTTAGAAAAGCAAGAGATTGTGAAACTTGAAGCTATCGACAAATTAGAGCATATGGGATCAACAATTATTTTGTCAGACAATTTGAAATCAAAATTGGATTCATTAGAGAAGACTATATCTAAAACAGCGGGTTTTGAAAAGACTTTGAATGTGTGTTTAAATTGCCGAATCATTTTGAGAAGGAATTTACATGTAGAAAGAGGTCTGGTAAATGGATCAATGGGTAATGTTGTTGATTTTGAGAAATACAGAAATAGAGATGGAATAGAATTTTTAAGAATTAAATTTGATGACATTGAGGAAGTACAGCTAATTGGTCGTTGTTCTGCTAGGTTTTTGCTTGTTAAAGACTTATATGTTCGCCGTAAACAGTTTCCTGTTTGCTTGGCATATGCGGTGACAATCCATAAATCGCAAGGTTTAAGTGTAGACAGTGCATTGGTGAATATTGGCAGTTCTGTGTTCAAGGAGGGTATGGCATATGTGGCATTGTCACGAGTTAGAACTTTATCGGGATTGTACTTGATTGACTGTGATGTCACAAACATTTGTGCGGATCTAGATTGTGTTAAGGAATACAATAGGTTAAGAAGAGAGTATGCGCCACATTTGCCTCAATATCCTTTGTTTGAGAAACGTGTGGTAGGCCGGAAACGTAGAAATATCAGTAATAGTAGGGAGGTTGTTGCAAAAAGACTAAAAGTCAATGAACCGAAAATTGTTAGCAGAAAGAAAGTGGATTCTGTTGAAGATGTTGTCGGTTTTCAATTTGAAAACAGTTCTGGTGTCAACTGCTATGCAAATGTAGTGGTTAATGTTCTCTTTTCACTAGAGAGTTTAAGAGAACAGATTCTGTTGAATTCAGAACAAATTTTATGCTGTTTGTTGAATTCTGTTTTCGAGAAATGTAGCACTGATCGAACAAAACTAGAAAGTGTGTCTGAAGTTCGTTATCTGTTAGATGAATGTTCAGGTCAAACAGACTTCTCTGAAAATAATCAGCAAGATTGTCAGGAGTTTTTAATGTATATGCTTGATGTTTTGCAAGATGAGGGTGTAGATGTAGATCACCTGTTTGGGCTTTCTTATCAATGGCAGCATGACTGCGAGAACTGTATGGTATCAAGTACTACTAGTGTAGACTCAGAAAGATTTATATATTTAACTTTGCCAGACAGTAAATCAGTGTCCTTTAATAAGCTAGTAAATGCAGCGGATCACAACATGGAGTGTAGCCAATGTAAATGTGATATGATGTCAACATTATTTATACGTAGATATGGCCAGTATGTCATTTTAATGATCCAACGATGTAGGCCTGATGGATCAAAATTGTCAACTTTAATAAAAAATTTTGTGGCTTCTCAGCTGTCAATATCAGGGAGGACTTTTGTAACTGTAGCAATTATCTATCACGATGGTCCATCAACAACATCAGGACATTATACAGCTTACTTAAAGTCTCGAAACGGCTGGTCATTCTGCAATGATTCCGTTGTAACTTTCAAAAAAAAATTGCCGTTTGACCTTAAAAATTCTTATCTGGTGTTTTTAAAACCAAAATTTTAAGTAGAGGGAATGTAAGTCTGCAATGCTGTCTAGATTAAAAATCCAACTATATAAACCTGATGCAAGTAAGTCTGCTTCATAGTAAGCAGTATCAGTGTCATAGGAAAAGGAGAACATGAGTGACAAAGAAGAGTAAGATATTAGTAGTCCAGGATTGTGAAAATAATCTCAAATGTTTTCTTTTTGAAAGTTGCGAAAATAGAAAATGTCGGGATTTGATTGGAAGAATTACAAGACTTGCGAATCGCGGCAACATGATTTGGCCTAGTGGAAACATGTGATAGAATGAGAGAAGTCTTTTTTTCTATGTAACATATTTTTCGTATCGATGGAGGTTTTCTTTCAGAAAGTGGCGGGCTGAAAATATTTATAGCACAACAGAGTGGATGCTGTTCATAGGAGATCCTTCGACGTCATTGAAAGTAAGTTAATTTTAAGGAGTTTTGAAATCAGTTTTCTTAGCTTGTATGGGTTTTTTAAACACAGTCATTTTGATTGTGTTTTTTTTTCCCCGCTGTTACATGATGAATACCTTCAAGTCACTGATTTAAGTGAAATTTGATACATTCTGAGAACAGCAAAAATAAACCATTTAACATGTATAATTAATGTTATGCTTTTTGTACTTATGATATACATTTAGAAATGTGAGGTAGATATGGAGAAGCTGAGTCTTCTGTAAGTGTCAATTTTAATGCTTACAGTGCTGTACTTCTGGATACTGTTTTTTTTAAAAAAAAGAAATAGGCCTCACCTCAAAGAAAGCTCTTGAAAGCACACATCTTATTTGCATCCTGAAACAATCATTTAAAATGTTAGACACAATTTTATGATGGCTTTACATCTCTTTTGCGCTGCTATTGCATCACTATTGTGAGACATAAGCAATGCAAAAGAAGCATTATGTTTCAAAATAGGCCTCATTTCATCAGCATGAAGATACTGTTTGTTTAAAATAAATATATTTAGGATTGTGTACGGGTCGTAGAGAAGTAGAGGTTTCTGTAAGTGTCAAAGTTGTTTAAAAACTGTTTCTTCTTGAACCTTTTCCCTTCTTTTTTCTAATTTTTAAATACATGTTTTAATATTTTTGGAAATGTTTGTTCTCTCTTTTACAGATTGAATGTATGAAAAATTTGCTTGAAAAGTTAACATGAATTATAAGGTAAATGTTTTCTACTTTTTTAACCTGCATTCCACTGCTGATGATGTCACTGACTATGTTATGAATGATGTAATAAGTGGGCATGTTTTACTGCAATGGTAGGTCTTCACATCTATTATCTCGTCTGTATTCTTCAACAAGCATAAATTTGATATGCAACCCAGAGTACGGTTCACCTTAAACAAACTTTTAGAGAGGACACACCTTATCGTCACCCTCAATCAATCATTTAATCTATCACATTTAACATCTATTAGTTCTACTGCTTCATTTCTTTAATCTTTACTTTCCTGTGTTTGCTACTTCTCTCATTCCTTTCTCTATTACTTAATATTTCTACTCCTTCCAGTATTTTTCTCACTCCCTCTCTTCTCATACTTCTTCATTATTATTCACTAATTCTGTCTCTATTAATGTTACTGTTTCTGAATGATCTCCAAACATTTTTAAAACAAGAACAGTAAGTATAAGGATAGGAAAAGACATTTATGTTACAAGAAAGACAGCTATAGGAAGTAAACAAAAAAAACTGTTACTCGCAATCCACTGCTGATGATGTCACTGACCATGTCAAAAATTATGTAATATATGACATGATCAGAAGTGAATTGCGGGTAACAGTATCTTTTCTTTACTCCCTATAGCTGTCTTTTTTGTAACATAACTGTCTGTTTCCTTTCCTTATACTTACTGTTCCTTTTTTTAAAAAAAATTTTTGGGTTCGCTCAAAGTTCGCGTACCGGAGTGCGAACTGGGAGCGAACTAATAGAAATAGAGCTTGGCAGAGTTCAAAGAATTCTACCAATTTTTTTTAATAATGGAGAGGTAGTTCTGAAAAGAACTTTTTTTTTGTTTTTGTTGTTTTATATTTTTTTTATTAGTTTTCTGAACATTTTTTATATTTTTTTGTTTTTTTCTGAACATTTTGTATTTTTTTTTATTTTTTGGGGGGAGGGGGGAAACAAAAATGATTCATCAAAGAGGGCTCAACAGGAGCAACAAAAAAAAGAAGAATTTATTTTTGGGGGCGTTTTGGACATACATGATTTTTGATGGCTCTAATTATAAGAGTTATGCTACTTTCGCGGTAGCATAATGTTTGATTGCACCTCACACAAACTTGTTTCACTTCCCCCATGTCCATTTGTATATTTGGGATCAGCTCCCTTGCTTCAGGTCCCGTAACTTCTGGCACAACCGATCTTCTGGCTATTGCTGGTGAATTCTGTTGTTCGTCTCGAAGCTGAGCTGCACTATAGTTATTTGGGTGCCACCTGCTCATGTGTCTGTGCATAGTGAAATTCCCATAACTATATTTTTTGTCCGTGCCTCTAGAAAGACGTTCATCACAGATTCGGCAAAAGACATACCTGGCGTTCACTTTCTTTTGCCCTTGTGGAAATTTGAAAAATTGCCAAATGAAATTTTCCTTCCTGTTGTATCTCCTGGGCTCCTCAGGCAAATATTCAGGCTCTTCCTCCTCTTCCTGCTCTTCCTCTTCTTGAAAGATTGGTTGAGTTGGTGGTCCTTTCTTTCCATGAGGAGGTGGAGGTGGTGGTGGGGGAACACTACCAGAAGCAACAACAGAAGCCATTTCTCTGGATTGTACAAAGGTCTTTCTCTCACCAAGATGAAAGTCAGAGTGAGGAAAGAAGGAGGGGTTTTCATCATTTGGGAAAAGCCAAAGTTCTAAACCAATGAAAAGTGTTAATTTTAGATCACATGACCTAGTATTACATCATTAGGAAACCAAAAGTGAAATGAACCAATGAAAAGTGTTATTACCGAGTCACATGACCTGCTGTGTTTACGTTTCGCGCTTTGCGCCGCTTTCAGTCCGCTTCCGGGTCCGCTAACTTGGCGCGTCCGATGACGTATTACGCGACAACGCAAAACGTCATTCTAACGTAACAGTTACGCTGAAAGAACGTTTACCGGTTCGCGGACTAGGAGCGGCTTTAAAGTGAGCTAACGGAAAGCAGACCGGTTCGCGAACTGGGAGCGGAACAAAAAAATATTTTTTAAAAACATGTATTAAAAACATGTAAAATATATTTAAAGATTTAAAAAAGAATAGATTTTACAGCTACAGATATTAGCTTTCAAAAAACCATTGAAATTCAATGAAAAAACCATAGGTTATAGTCCATATATAGTTAGGAATTTGCATTTACAAAACCTTGAAAATTCAATGAAAAAACCATTGGTTATAGAACATATATAGTTAGGAATTTGCATTTACAAAACCTTATTTTACTCGCATAAAACCATTGAAATTCCATATATAGTTAGATGCGCTAACTATATATCGCGCACCCGCAATCCACTGCTGATGATGTCACATATTACATCATTCATGACATGGTCAGTGACATCACTGATGACATCACTGATGACATCTCAAATGACATCACTGATGACAACATCCAGTGACTGTATGTTTCTGTAAAGTTAAAATATGTTTTACATATTGAATAATGAGTTGATGTATAAGTGTCTGGATGAAGGATTTAGTAGGTGCATGACTGACTGTATGAGTGAGTGATTAAATGTGTCTCACTGAGTGCATGGGTTAGTGACTAAACTGTCTTAATTTGTGCATCATTATGTCTGTTGTTCTGTAAACTGTTGCATGTGTTGATAAGTAGCTATATGAGTAACTATATGGGTTATTGATTGGTTGCCCAAGTATTTGTATGGGAGACTGAGTGTGTGTGTGGGTGGCTGGGAGGTGTATGACTCTGTGCATAGATGTGTGAGCAGTTGATTCACTAGATGTATGGTTTCAAAAGTGCATGTGGAAACAGCTGTATGGGCGGTTGACTGTGTGCATGAGTGTATTAGTGAGTGAATGGATATCTCAGTGCTACATGTCAAAGTAAGTACATATGTAAAACACAGTACATGTGAGAGTTGACATATAAATAACTGTGCATAAGAGCCAGTGAATGTGTGAGTGGCTGTATGGATCATTGTGAACTTGTATCAGGGATTGTATAAGAGAGTAAATATGTGTTAGTATATGTTTGAATAAGTAAAGTTTGCATAACTGTATAGTTGAGGAAATGGAGGTGTGATTGATTCTTTGCATGACTGACTAGGTGTGTGAGTAACTCCATGGATGAGTGACAGTCTGTGAGTGTCTGTTTACACTGATTGTATCTAAGGTTATATTAGAGTCTGAAGAGGTTCATCGTATTATCACATGAATGATATCATCAGTGATGTGATCAGTAATGTCAAATGAGATGTCATCAGTGATGTCATCAGTGATGTCACTGACCATGTCATGAATGATGTAATATGTGACATCATCAGCAGTGGATTGCGGGTGCGCATCTAACTATATATGGAATTTCAATGGTTTTATGCGAGTAAAATAAGGTTTTGTAAATGCAAATTCCTAACTATATATGTTCTATAACCAATGGTTTTTTCATTGAATATATATATATATATATATATATATATATATATATATATATATATATATATATATATATATATATATATATATTCACTGAAAAAACCATAGGTTGCAGGTCATATTTAGTTAGGAATTAGCATTTAAAAAACCATTGAAATTGCTCCTATATAGTTAGTTGTACTAACTATATTTCGCGCACCCGCAATCCACTGCTGATGATGTCACATATTACATCATTCATGACATGGTCAGTGACATCACTGATGACATCACTGATGACATCTCAAATGACATCACTGATGACATCACTGATGACATCACTGATGACATCATCCAGTGACTGTGTGTTTCTGTAAAGTTTAAATATGTTTTACATATTGAAGAATGAGTGGATGCATAGGTGTCTGGATGAAAGATTTAGTAGGTACAGGACTGAATGTATGAGTGAGTGATTAAATGTAAGCATGGGCGGAAAATCCGTTCCGCTCGTGAATTTTGCGGATTTTCGGTAAATTCGCAATCCGCGAACGCTCGCGAATTTACCGAAAATCCGCAAATTCGCACGCAGCGGATATTTTTTTTCTTGGTGATACAATTTTGCGGCGTGCGGTGTAAGTTCGCAATTGCGAACATGTAGGCAGCAACAATCTCGCACTCGCGAAATTACAAAAATTACAATTCTGCACAAGAAATCCACTAGCAAGCAGCATAGACCTTCTGAAAATGATGATTTTTATCAGAATAACTCCTCAGGTTGACATTTGCCTGCACTTTTTTGGATTTGAGGCCTTTTGACTTTCTTTGGATCACTTTTGGATTAGAAATCAACTTTCACAAGTAAGCTTGTTTGGGGCATTACAGTTGCTGTAATGCTGTTCTGCAGAAAAACGAGTTTTGCAAAAGTGAAAGCATTCAGCAGGTTCAAAAGTTCAAACTCATCATTAGTAACCATTCCCAGTCGTGCTTCCTGACTGGGGCCCCTCCAGAGTTCAGTTGCTAGTTGCAACAATTGTATGACCCTGCTCTGACCCTCACAGCAGGCTCATAGAATAGCTACAAGTAGGCCATAAAAGGTCCTGGAAAAAAAATTGCACTGCAACAGAAAGCAAATTACAGATAAGGAAGCAGGTGCCAGACTGGAATTTTAAAACAGTGACACATTAATAAATCAACCCCAAATTAATTCATGTCAGTTGAAGCAGGGCTGGTGTGCTTGCTTTTTCCCCCCATAATCTACAGTGATGATGAACCAGAGGGTGGCATTGATGTACCAGAGGGTGGCATGGGTGAAACAGAGGGTGGCAGGGGTGAAACAGAGGGTGCTGGGAACCTGTGATGATGAACCAGACGTAGAAACAACATAATCGCGACCGTTGCGAACCGACATGTAAGTTCGCAATTGCGAACTGGTACAAAACCCTCGCGAACTGGCAGAAATCCTTGCGAACACCAAAAAAAAAAATCCGCAAATTCGCGAGAATTCGCGGATTTTGGCGATTGCGAGTTCGCAAATTCGCAAATTCGCAAAATTCGCGAACTCCAGATTCGCAAAATTCGCTCATGCTTAATTAAGTGTGTCTTACTGAATGCATGGGCTAGTGACTAAACTGTCTGAATGTGTGCATCAGTATGTCTGTTGTTGTGTAAGCTACTGCATGTGTTGATCAGTAGCTATATGAGTGGCTATATGTGTTATTGATTGGTTGCCCGAGTATTTGTATGGGAGATTGAGTGTGTGTGTGGGTAGCTGGCATATATAAATGACTATACATAAGAGCCACTGTTTGTGAGAGTGGCTGTATGGATCATTGTGTACTTGTATCAGTAATTGTATAACAAAGTAAGTATGTGTTAGTATATGTTTGAATAAGTAAGGTGTTGGGTGTATAACTGTATAGTTGAGGAAATGAAAGTGTGATTGATTATTTGCATGACTGACTAGATGTGTGAGTAACTCCATGGATGAGTGGCAGAGTGTGAGTGTCTGTATAGGTGTTTGAGTGCAGATGATAGTGTTGTATTGATGAGTGACTGTATGTAAGAGTGATTCTATGGGTAAATGATTGGATGTGTGTATAGACCTAGCAATCAGTGTGTGCATATGTAGTAACTGGTATTGGTGTGTCAATGGTTTCAAGAATGGTAGTCTGTGTTTAACACTGGGTGTATCAAAGGTTATATTAGAGTGTGAAGAGGTGCATCATATTATCACATGAATGATATCATCAGTGATGTCAATTGAGATGTCATCAGTGATGTCATTTGAGATGTCATCAGTGATGTCACTGACCATGTCATGAATGATGTAATATGTGACATCATCAGCAGTGGATTGCGGGTGCGTGAAATATAGTTAGTACAACTAACTATATAGGAGCAATTTCAATGGTTTTTTAAATGCTAATTCTTAACTATATATGACCTGAAACCTATGGTTTTTTCAGTGAATTTGCAAGGTTTTTTAAATGCTAATACCTAACTATATATGACCTGAAACCTATGGTTTTTTCAGTGAATTTCCAAGGTTTTTTAAATGCTAATACCTATCTATGTAAGGCTTGAAACCTATGGTTTTTCAGTGAATATATATATTTAATATAATATATATATCATTTTTATTTTCAAGTTTTTTTTTATATGATTACAGGGTCTGCGCACCGTGAGCGCTCCGTAAGCACACCGTAAACGCTCTGAGCTCTTACCCCGACAAATTTTTTAACTTTCTAAAACATAATATCTATGTTTTTAACGTAGATTTTAAAGGTAGACAATATCTGCTTTAATGTAGAAAAAGTTTTTTTAAAACTTTTAACAACAGTATATTACTTTTTGAAGTAGTAACAAATCTCGCGAGGGTACGTCGCACGTGCACGCAACGTAAGAGCTCTGTCCGCGCACCGTAAAAGCTTCGAGCTCTTACCCTCGAAAGTTTTATAAACTTTAAATCGTTATATCTACGTATTCATTGCACAATGTAAAGGTACACATTATCTGGGATAATAAAGAACATGTTAATTTAAACTTTTAAAGACCATATATAACTTTATTTAAGCAATTATAAATCTCGCGAGGGTGCGTACTACGTAAGCGCATCGTAAGATGACGTAAGCGCTCCGTAAATAATACGTAAACGCACCATAAGCTTACGTAAGCGCTCCGTAAATGCTCCGTAAACGCTCCGTAAGCTTACGTCCAACCATGTGACCTCATAACAGAAGATTTTATTGGTTTATAATACTTCCTACTCCAATTCTTGAAAGACCCCTCCCATCTTCACCATTCTTCTTTGACTTTCGAGGAAGAAACACCTTTTTCCATCAGCACTGCTCCTGAAAAATCTATTGAAATGTCTGAACAGCAGGAACCTGAGCATTCAGAACATGAGGATCCTGAGCATTCAGAACATGAGGAACCTGAGCATTCTGAACATGAGGAACCTGAGCATTCTGAACACCAGGAACTTGAGGATTCTTCTAGTTCATCTTCAGAAAAGTTTGTTCCTGAAACCCCTAGATCACCGAAAGAGTCCATAGTTTGGAAAAAAATGTAATTCCCAGAAGGACAGAAAAAGGTAAATGCGCCTTTTGTCACATGCAAAATCTGTGACTCAGTACTTTCCAGAGGGGATCCACAGAAGTACAGCTTTGGAACTTTTAGCACGGAACGCCATGTCCGGAATATACACCCAAACAAATGGAGAAAAGCTGTAATGAAAAGATCATCAGAGGAGCAGGGCTCTGCTCCCAGCACTTCTTCTGAAGCAACAGCACCACCAATGCAAGCATCAATGGTTGCAAATATCCAACCTGAACTTAAGAATTTGATGATGCAATGCATTCGTTGCCGGAAACTAATACCCTTTGCCCAAGAGTCCATTCAAGTTATCCTGCAAAAAAACAGGAAGCACCGATGCATTACCAGGAGCATTTTTTTCTTTTCTCTGAAGATTGTCTTCTAGATGAATCTTCTAATTGAGTCCTCTTGATTAATAAAGCTTGCTTATAAAGTCTTTGTTTGCGGTTCTTGGTAGGCATAATCTATTATGACTCTGTAGATATTTACAATCGGTTGAAAAGAAAAATATGACATATTATAGACCACTACCAACATAGCACATAGCAATTACATTAACTAAACAATATAAACACTAGTTCACATCTCTCTTTGTGTGTCTCATATCACTCTCTGCCTGCACCATCTCCATCTTTGCATGCCTCATCTCACTCTCTCCTTCAACCATCTCTCTGTTTGTATGTGTGTGTCATCTCAATCTCTGCCTACACCATCTGTCTGTTTGTGTGTGTGCCTCATCTCACTCTCTGTGTCTAAAACGATTTACCATACTAAATGTTTTTTGTTGAAAGGTCTGGCTTAAGGTTTTTTGACAAGGAACACACTGAGTGTGTATGTGAATTAAGGCATTATATTTTCCTCTTTTTCCATAATGTTAGCTGTGTGTGCTCAAAGTTTGTATCTTTTAGCCTACAGGGTAGACTTCTTTTTAAAGTGTTTCTCATGCTTCAATTCAATGCTGGTACAGAGATAGTGCTAATAGTTTAACTTGGCTTGTAAATATGCTCCTTTTTTACAAGCGCCTTGTGCAACCTTTAACATGGGTGCAAGCAGAGAATATATGGAGAGGGATAGGAATAGCAGATAGAAAACAATATGAAATGGTGTGGGAGATGCATAAAGGATTTCACTAATGGCATCAATTGAGCTGGAATATAAGATAAAGAGGGGCATATTTACAAGCCCCTTGCACAATGTTTAACATGGGTACAAGCAGTAAATGCATGCAGAGTGATAAAATTGGCACAAAGACAAGAATATGAAATGCCTTGAGAGATGCGTAAAGGATTTTACTAATGGCATAAATTGAGATAGAATATACAAAAAAGAGAGGCATATTTACAAGCCCCTTGCGCAATGTTTGACATAGGTGCAAGCAGAAAATGCATGCAGAGTAATAAAATTGGCACACAGACAAGAATATGAAATGCCTTGAGAAATGCGTAAAGGATTTTACTAATGGCATAAATTGAGATAGAATATACAAAAAAGAGAGGCATATTTACAAGCCCCTTGCGCAATGTTTGACATGGGTACAAGCAGAAAATGCATGCAGAGTAATAAAATTGCCACACAGACAAGAATATGAAATGCTGTGAGAGATGCGTAAAGGATTTACTAATGGCATAAATTGAGATACAATATACAAAAAAGAGAGGCATATTTACAAGCCCCTTGCACAATGTTTGACATGGGTGCAAGCAGAAAATGCATGCAGAGTAATAAAATTGGCACACAGACAAGAATATGAAATGCCTTGAGAGATGCGTAAAGGATTTTACTAATGGCATAAATTGAGATAGAATATACAAAAAAGAGAGGCATATTTACAAGCCCCTTGCGCAATGTTTGACATGGGTGCAAGCAGAAAATGCATGCAGAGTAATAAAATTGGCACATAGACAAGACTATGAAATGCCTTGAGAAATGCGTAAAGGATTTTACTAATGGCATAAATTGAGATAGAATATACAAAAAAGAGAGGCATATTTGCAAACCCCTTGCGCAATGTTTGACATGGGTGCAAGCAGAAAATGCATGCAGAGTAATAAAATTGCCACACAGACAAGAATATGAAATGCTGTGAGAGATGCGTAAAGGATTTTACTAATGGCATAAATTGAGATAGAATATAGAAAAAAGAGAGGCATATTTACAAGCCCCTTGCGCAATGTTTGACATGGGTGCAAGCAGAAAATGCATGCAGAGTAATACAATTGCCACACAGACAAAAATATGAAATGCTGTGAGAGATGCGTAAAAGATTTTACTAATGGCATAAATTGAGATAGAATATACAAAAAAGAGAGGCATATTTACAAGTCCCGTGCGCAATGTTTGACATGGGTGCAAGCAGGAAATGCATGCAGAGTAATAAAATTGCCACACAGACAAGAATATGAAATGCTGTGAGAGATGCGTAAAGGATTTTACTAATGGCATACATTGAGATACAATATACAAAAAAGAGAGGCATATTTACAAGCCCCTTGCACAATGTTTGACATGGGTGCAAGCAGAAAATGCATGCAGAGTAATAAAATTGGCACACAGACAAGAATATGAAATGCTGTAAGAGATGCGTAAAGGATTTTACTAATGACATAAATTGAGAAACCTGACTCATTTTCAAAATACAACAGCGATGAAGCCCAATATGCTTGGTATGCTTCCCAATACTGCAAACAGCACTCTCTCTATATTAAAAGAACCATTACTCACCTTTAAAATCACTTTTGAAAATGTAGAACAGTGTGAAACACACACCAGATTTTCTTAAGCAGAATCCATCAACTGCAGCTCAGACACTGGAAACAGAAATGGCACAGTTTCCCACTCATTCTTCTGACTTATTTCTGCTTATAACCAATTAAATGTCTTCCCACACTATTTCAAAACTAAACTAACATTTCAATTGGTTCTACATTTCCACACTTTCAAACTCACATAATATTCACCCATCCCCCTACTGCTCATTCAACCTGTTACCATGGTAACTCCCACCTAAGGAAGAAAAGAGTTTAAAAGTTCATCATACTATATTGCAAATGAATCCAGCAAGGTTGTTAAAGCTTTCAATATAACAGCTAATCATGTGCAATGTTCCTTTCAATGACCTTTTCTGAACCATTAGAATTGCTTCTTTTAAAAAACAAAACTATGCACCCTAATATGCTCTTTTGCATTTTCAGAAAGCACCAATAATTTCTTAAGCTTCAAGTGCAGTGAATGTCCTCTTTTGTTTCTAAACTGCAAGCTTTCCAACTGCCATTTCATTTACAGCCCTCATCTGAGTACAACCAGATCTGCCTTGAACATGCTTTCAGTATGGTTTGTAGGACACAGCTTTGTATTCTGGTCTAAAAGGTATGCAACAAACAGAGGAATTTTAAACCTTGATTTACCAAATGTGGATATTTTATGGATTGGCCAGAGAGGATTGAGGTGTCACCAATTGATACCATTGGTGAAATCCTTCATGCATCTCCCACACCCTGACCTCATAATTGTGCACTGTGGTGGAAACGACTTATGCACTTTGACTGGGGTTGGTCTGGAAATGCTATTGAAGGACATCTTTGGACAATTGATGTCACTTTTTCCTCAAACTGCCTTTGTCTATTCCAATATATGCCAAAGCCAAAAATGGAATTGGTCCAATCAATTTTGTCCGCAGATTGAGAAAGCAAGGAAACATGTAAATAAATCTGTTTCTGCATACATGAGAGACTATGGAATGGGTTGTATATACTACAACAACTTGCGTTACAACATGCAAGGTATCTATAGGACAGATGGTGTACATTTCACTGATGAAGGGAACAGAGTGTTTCTCTGTAACATCAGACTCTGCAGTCGTACTTACTTGTAGGTATAAAAAAAAAACACAATGAACACAACAGCTCTTTTTAGAGCCAACTAACATGTAAACACTCAAATATGATTTTTAGCTTTATTTTTTTATTAATTTTTACCGAGGTCCGCGCACCGAGCACTCACCGAGCACTCCCCTATCGTGTTTTCTGTTTTTTTTTAAATAAACATTATTTTTAACCTTAGGAGTCCTTGAAGGACCCCCTGAGAAGGCCTAAGGGGTCAGGGACACTCTACCCTACCCCCTTCCCACATTTTTAGGTTATTTTTTTCACTCTCTTCTGAAACCACAAAATGGCGGCGATAGGGTGCGCGGACCTATTGGAATTTTTTTAAAAAAAAATAAAACTAAATGGAAATGGACATCGTCTCCTCTGTAGATACCTTGTAGGTTGTAATGCAAGGTTTTGTGGTATATTGAATCCATACGGTAGTCTTTCAGGAAAGCAGAAACAGATTTGTTCACATGATTCCTTCCTTTCTCAATGTGTGGTCAGAATTTGCGTAGGGGGTCATGAGTTCCTACTCTGGTGAAACACACTTGCTGTTCTATATACTTACTTATGTTGTAAACTAGTTCATCAGAGACAGTCAGTGAGAGAAAGGATGCAGGACATGAAGAACACAAAATTGTATCACTTTGCTACTACCTCATAAATTACATTTAAATAAGTATAATTTTCAAAACTATTTTTCTTTACTAAATTAAAATTTATTTATCAGAATTTTCAAAATCTAAAAGAACTTGCAGCATTTCATCAGGAATTTCATCCGTCAAAGTGTTTGAAAATGATTCGTCAAACTCAACAATGTCTACACATTCCTCTAATTCGATAATTCCATATCTAGTGTTTCCTCAAAAAAATCTGCCATGGTATCTCCTACATGTTCTTTATGATTTGTTTCATCTATAGGATCAATATACACCACAGAATAAGTTGCCTCAATAAACATTGCTGTTATTTCAAAGATGTTGGTAGGCTCCTCATTTTCATTCATCATTTTATGTTAGTGTACTCTTAAAAGAAAGAGAAACAGCACTTTCTGCATGAATTGCTGCTCTGGTGAGACACACTTGCTGTTCTTTAAACTTACTTGTGTTGCAATCTTGTGCATCAGAGACAGACAGTGAGAGAAAGGACGCAGGACATGAAAAAGAGATGTCAAATACACATTTAAGAAAATTTTGGGGGAGAAGGGAAATATTTATGAGTAAAATTACTATGTAACACCAACAATTATCAGTTTGCTACCACCTCATAAATTACATTTTGAAAAGTATAAATTCTCATACAATATTTATTTACTAAATTTAAATTTATTGTTGGAAATTTTCGAAATGTAAATGATCGTCTAAGATTGCATCATCAGCAATGTCAATATTAAAAATCTCCCAAAAAGAATCCTCAAACTCAATGAACTCCAAAGCTTCCATTAAATCTGAATCCAAGGATTCATCATAGAAATCGTCCAAGCCATCTCCTCTATCATAAAGCTCTCCTTCAGGAACATCCTCAATAACGGTCACAAAAGATTCTATAACGATGTCAAATGACTCTTCATTTTCAGCCATTATTGATGTTAGTGTACTATTAAAAGAAAGAGAAAGACAGTGAGATGGTGCAGGGGAAGAGTGAGATAGGGCAGAGAAAAACTATTACATTCTATTAGAAGAGTCACTACTGTGTAAATCTCACACCAGAAATTGAACACCAAAATTTCCTCACAAAACTACCTCAGACACTATAGTCACAAAATGGCTGTGTTTCCCTGGACAGTGTATAGTATCAAGCAAGAATTAGAAATATAAAGCACTGCATCTGATGTTGCCCTACTCAATCCATAAGTATAACAGAAAAACATTAAATAACTAACAGAAAACATTTTTCCGATTAACTTAAAGTGAACAACAGAGTTCTCCTTACAAATTAATAACTCACCTTCTAGAAAACTGTTGAACAGTAAATTCTGTCTCAATCTCACACCTCAGAAGTATACCTCAAACACTAAAATCTCAAAATGGCTGTGTTTCCCTCTCATTTCTCATACATATTCAGATACCCAGCCAATCAAATTTTATCACACACAAAATCAAAACCAAAGTAACATTTTAATTGGTTCAAATTATCAACACTTTCAAACTCACATAATCTTCAACCTACCCCCAATGCTTTCTACCAATTACCATACTAACTCTCCACAAAACACCTACCTAAACCCAAAGGTGAAAGAGTCATCACTCAATGTTGCACTCAACCAACATCTAAACACTGAAACTTGTTATTTTAATGTATTTCTTTCTTGTCTTTTTGACCCGAAGTCCGCGCACGGTGCGCGGACCACGCAATTTAAATTTTTTTATTTTTTTATTTTTTTCGACCTTCGGGGTCCTTTACAGACTCCATGACAAAACCTAGGGGGCTCAGGAATCTCTACCCTGCCTCCTTGTCAACTATTACACTTCTGTTTACAACCACTGTCATCTGCCACAAAAACAAGATGGCGGACAACACTTCCTCATTTTGACTGACTGGAATGTTGACAGACGTCCAACAACCAATCAGAATTCTGCGCGTGCACGCTAAGGTCCGCGCACGTGCAAGGACAGTGCAAGGACGGTGCAAGCCTGTGCGCGCACCGTGTCCCGCCTATAGATATATTATTTGAAAAAAGTCAATTTTCTCAACAATTACTGAAGGGATTTTCACCAAATATACAAAAGGCACTTCTGCATACCAGGCTCTACCATTTCGCCAAGTTTGCAGTAATTCCATTCAGCTGTTCAGGCTGTAGCTGTGTCTAAAGGTCCTATGGAAAATTGCATTGGACTCAATTTCACATTCAATTTTCTCAAAAACTACTGGAGGGATTTACACCAAACATACAAAAGGCACTGCTGCATACCAGTCCCTACCATTTTGCCAAATCTGGTGTAATTCCATTCAGCCGTTCGAGCTGTAGCCTTGTCAGAATGTCCCTATGGAAATGAACATGGGAAAACACGTTTTGGGACCCCCCTTTTTTCTCGGCCCCCGCTTGACAAATCCCCCCAAAACTTTCAGGGAAGGAGCGGAGCGCAGCGAGGCAAATTTAAGGAAAATTACAGGCAGATCCCTCAATCGGCGCCAAAGTTATTCCCAATAGAATGTTCGGAATTTCCTATGGTAACTAGATCCTAACTATATATACCTACTGGCGACCGCAGTGCCACTTGCTCAGAGACGCACACAAAGAACAAAGAAGGAGCCTTTTGTTCACGGACCGGCGCTGTGCGTCTCCGAGCAAGTGGCAACCTTTTTTGATATATATATACATGTAATATGTGACGTCATCAGCATTGCATTGCAGGCGCGCAAGTTATAGTGAGTCCAACTAACTATACCGTGGGAATTTCAATGGTTTTATGTCAGTAAAATTTCCAGCTAACTATAACTGGTGTCAAACCTATGTTTTTTTCAGTGAACTTAATAGGTTTTTTAAATGCAAATTCCTAACTATAACTGGTGTGAAACCTATGGTTTTTTCAGTGAATTTCATAAGTTTTTTAAATGCTAATTCTTAACTATATATAGGGCCTCAAACCTATGTTTTTTCAGTGAATTTCAAAGGTTTTTTAATAGCAAATTTCTATAGCTATGAAATATAATAGTTTTTTATAATATTGTTCATAGTTTTTTTTTTTTTGCCCTGGAGCGCTCCCGGTGCGCGTACTGGTGAGCGCACCGGTAGGCACAGTATTGCGGCACGCCCCGGTGCGCGTACTGGTGAGCGTCCCGTTAGCGCACCCAAAAAAAAATAAAAAAAATAATGAAGGAGTGAGCATGAGGGAAAGGGACAGAGAGAGTGATGTTAAGAGAAAGAGAGCTAGAGGGAGGAACACAGAGGGACTGTGTTATAGATAGTAAGACAGAGAAAAGCTGTAAGAGGGTGTAACTGAGAAAAGGAAAATGAATAAGGGAGCGAAAGAAGAGAAGAGAGAGGAAGAAGACTAAAGCAGAGGTACTGGGAGAATGTGAGTGGGTAAGGAGAGTAAAGGATGGGGAATGATGGGTAGTGACGGAACCGGAGTAAAGGAACAGCGGTGAGGGAGGGTGAGAAAAGAGCAGTGAGTGTAAGTAAAGAGGGGTGAAAGAGGGTGGATAAAAGTGAATAAGAGTAAGACATGGGGAGTGACAGAAAGAAAGGACAGAGAGAGTAAAGGAAGGAGTGACAGAAAGGGACTGAGTGAAGCAGCAAAGAAAGGTAAGTGAGGGAGTGTGGGTGAGTTATAGGGAGTGAGCATGACGAAAGAGTAGTGACAGAGTGAGGGGACAGAGACAGTGAGGTTAAGAGAGACGGAGTGAGGGAACAGGAGTGAGGAACTGTGAGGACAGAGGGACTGAGAGGAGTGAGAGGAGTGGAGTAAGTGAGTAAGGGAAAGGGAATGAGTGAGGGAGCAAAGGAAGGGAACAGAGGGTAAAGGAAGTAAAGCAGGGAGACTGAAAGAAGTTGAATGTGGT
Organism: Lissotriton vulgaris; assembly: GCF_964263255.1. NCBI lineage: Eukaryota > Metazoa > Chordata > Amphibia > Caudata > Salamandridae > Lissotriton > Lissotriton vulgaris. The sequence goes on along the minus strand of NC_141694.1, from coordinate 1,078,393,573 downwards.
AGGAAAGTAAGGAAAAGAGGAGTGAACATGGAGGATAAGAATAAGTTAGGGAAGCAGAGTAAGGAAACGGGGGTGAGGTAGGGTGAGAGAATAGTAGTGAGGTTAAAGCAAAGGGTGATGACAAACTACATTTTTTTAGTCACACTTACCATATAATTAATGTAAACTTAATTACATGTTTTTACTACACTTTATATCTGTGAAAGAGAGAAGAAAAAAATAAGTTATAATTAGTAAAATATATATTTAAAAATAGAAGAGACAGGTCAAGAGGTTAAACATCATAAAAGTGTACTAAGAAATAAAGTAAGAGGGAAGGACACAGAAAGGGAAATAAAGTAATGTAGAAGGACAAAAAGAGGGAAAAAGAAATAGAAGGAAAGCAAATTACTAAGAGTAAGGCAGATACATTCAGTGACAGAGAGGAAGAGAAGAAGAGAGAAATGAACTGAAGGTAAGTAAGATACTAAAGGAATGTGAGTTAGCAAAACTAAATAAGGAAAGAGGAGTAAATAAAAGGGGAAGGAGTGAGAGAGAAAGGAGTCTGATTGAGGATGCATTTACAAGAATGAGGAATGGAAGATGACTGAGAGTGAGTGAAGGGGAGTCACAGAGTGAAGGGATGAAGGGAGTGAGGATAATATAGAAGGATTGAGGGAAAAGGAGTGAACTATAGAATAAATTGTACAACATGTTAGATAGTTTATTTTTGCTGTTCTCAGAATATATTGAATTTCACTAAAAACAGTGAGTTCAAACTATTCATCATATGACAGCAGGAAAAAAAACACAATCTAAAAGATTGTGTTTTAAAAAACCCATATAAACTTACAAATCACATATGTATACTAATCTTTGATTCACTTACTTTTCTTTAAAGCCAAATAGTACATCATGAAGGTCCTTTCCGTTGGAAAATACTCTGCTGTTCTCTAAAACTTCCATTTCATCGACTTTCTATAAGAAAAGCTCCAAGAACATCTGAAATATGTTTCAATGTTTTCATTTCCTCCTTGTGTTCAGCCATGACTCTTTGCTTATTCCTTCACCTTTCCTTAAGGCCAAATATTGTCAGATGTATCAGTATGTTTCCAAATTACTCAAAACAAACTCTGAAATTACCGTTTTCCCGGCGTTCTGAAAGAAAAGCTCATACAACATTTTCACAATGTTTAAATATTCATATTTCCATCTCTGGCTCACTCATGTTCAACATTTCCTATAATACTGATATCACTTACTATGAGATCCACTTACAGTACCTATATGAGAACTAGAATTTTTATATTATCTTGATCACTTTTACTCACAATATAATTTTAAACAACAGACTAACTTTTAGTAACTGCTCCCGTCTTCATAGGCCAATTACCTTTACTTAAATTTCGGTTCTAAAAACACTAGGTAAGAATTTTTTAAGTCAAAAGGCAAACGTTGTTTGAAAGTCAAATGAGTATCATTACAGTAAGTCCAGCCTTTTTGACATTTTAAATAAGCTGTATAATGCCCTGATGTTGTCGAAGGACCATCATGATAAATAATAGCTACAGTTGAAAAGGTTCTTCTTAAAATTGATAACTGAGAAGCCACGACATTTTTAATAGAAGTTGTCAATTTAGTTCCATCAGGTCTACATCGTTGGAACATTAAAATGACATACTGACCATAAGTTTGTATACAAATGTGGACAGCATTGCACACTTACATTGGGTACACACCATATTATGATCAGCTGCTTTAACTAGATTATTAAAAGACACTGATTTGCAGTCTGGTAAAGTCAAATATATAAATCTTTCAGTATCTATTCTAGTATTACTTGATAAACTACAGTTGTCGCAGTCATGCTGCCATTGATAAGAAAGGCTAAAAAGATTTTCTACATCTACACCTTCATCTTCCAATACACCAAACATATACATTAAAAATTCCTGACAATCTTGCTGAATATCCTGTGAATTTTTTTTTTTACTAGAACATATGTCTAAAAGATTTCGAATTTCTGAAACACTTTCTATTTTTGCTCTATCACTGCTACATTTCTCAAACACAGAATTCAATAAACAGCAGAATCTTTGATCCCGATTTTCAACAATCTGTTCTTGTAAAGTTTGAAGAAAAAAACAACATTAACCACTACATTAGCATAGCAGTTGACACCAGAACTATTTTCAAACTGAAATCCAACAACATCTTCAACAGAATCCTTTTCTTTCTGCTTACAATTACAGTTTCATCTACTTTTTGTCTTTTTGCTACTACCTCACTGCAATTATTCTCATTTCTTCTTTTTCGGCCTACCACACGTTTTTCAAACAGAGGATATTGAGGCAAATGTGGAGCATACTCTCTTCTTAACCTATTGTATTCTTTAACACAATCTAGATCTGCACAAATCTTTGTGTCATCACACTCAATCAAGTTCAATCCTGATAAAGTTCTGACTCGTGATAATGCCACATATGCCATACCCTCTTTAAACACAGAACTTCCAATGTTCACCAAAGCTCTATCTACACTTAAACCTTGAGATTTATGAATTGTCACTGCATATGCCAAACAAACAGGAAACTGTTTTTGGCGAACATATAAGTCTTTTACAAGCAAAAATCTAGCAGAACAACGACTGATTTGTTGTACTTGCTCAATGCCATCAAATTTAATTTTTAAAAATTCAATTCCATCTCTATTTCTGTAATTCACAAAATCAACAACATGACCCATTGCTCCATTTACCAGACCTCTTTCAACATTTAAATTCCTTCTCAAAATGATACGACAATTTAAACACACATTCAGAGTCTTTTCAAAACCAGCAGTTTTAGATATACTATTCTCTAATGAATCCAATTTTGATTTCAAATGTTCTGACAAAATAATTGTTGCTCCCATATGCTTTATTTTATCTATACCTTCCAGTTTCACAATCTCTTCATTTTCTAACTTTAACATTTTGTTGTGGAAGATGGAACATTCTTGCAGAGTTGGCATCAAACATATCACAGATTTGTTCTCAGTAATTTTCTTAAAAATATTTTCTGGAAGAATGTTTTCATTTGGATACAAATTTGAAATTAATCGTGCATGTAAAGCTTTAGTCCCATGCTTACTTACTTTTCCGATTCTTACATCGTGTAGAATATTTATATAATCTTCATCCTTTGCCTGTCGCATATTTTGAAGCAGTTCTGCATATTTGAAATTTAACCATATATTAACGTTTCCAATGCTTCCTAGGGACTTCCTGGTATCTTCATGCGTGAGCATTTTAAACACTGGTTGTCCTTTCACTGGAGTCAACTGCAGTAGATCTCCAAAAACAATAATGTGTTTCCCTCCAAATAACACATCATACTCTGTTCTAAGAATGTCTTGCATTCTCAAATGCACAAAAGCAAGCATTAGATTTGAGACCATGCTTACTTCATCAATGATAAGAAGTTTCATTTTCTTCAGGACTCTGGAAACTTCAGAACACGCATCTCCAGTTAGCTTGTGGTATTGCAGTTTATTATCATGCTCAACTGGTAGCATCAGTAGACGATGTAGAGTAATCCCTTTAATGTTATGTGCTGCCAGCCCAGTTGGAGCGGTTACAACACAAGACAGCGGTGATTCAGTCCTTTTCTGCAGATAAGTTGCAATTGCTTTAAACAGAAAACTTTTTCCAGTTCCCGCTTCTCCACTCACGTACAGTCGGACAGGCTTAAATGATGTACATGAGCACTCTTTTTTCTCATGACTGAATCCATGTTCAATCTGTTCTGTGACTTCGTCATATATCTGTTTCTGCTCAACGTTTAGTTGTTTCACCAAATCTTCTAAGTTAACTACATCCTCTTGAGCTTGTTCCATAGCTCTTTCCACCTCATCCATGGCAGTGGCAGCTTCATTTTGGATAATTGATCCTCCTAGTGGATCCTGACTCAATGAAGTAGAACTCTGACTGTCTTGAGAACTTTCTCTAGCAATCTCTGCAGCAATTGTGGCTTCTTGCTCTATTTCTTTGTTCAACATTTGCAGATAATTTGGAAAAACAGGACATTCTATGGTATCCTTGGTTGCATTCAAAGAATCTTCGTAACAGAGAAAATCTCCAAGTAGTTCCTCTTCTGTACGCCATGGCTTAAAGAGTTGCAAAAGAGCTAAATAGTAAAATTCCCTTTTGTCTGGAGATTCGCAACTCAATTTTCGATGATTAATCAAATGGCCTTTTCTCTGCTTCACTAGACATCCTTCACACCCAATGACAGCATATATTCAATTATTGATATTTTCTGTGATGTTCCTCTTATAACTATAGTTTTGCAGAACTTCATACAAACAAGTGTTCTCAAGATGACTACTTCTATTTGGATAGTATGTATCCAACATGTTTGTCTTCAAAATATCTGTACTGTTTGGTTCTTTCTCCGCCAAATACTCAATTTCTTGTACAGATTTCAAAACTCGGTTTCGTGTTGCAGCAAGACCTAGACTCACCCAAATGATTGTTCTAGATTTGGCATAGAGACTTGCTGATGATAACCGATCAGAACATTCATATGCTCCAATTTCTCGATGCAACATCTTCAGACTGAAACTGTATAATTTTTTACTTATACTCTTTTCATGTGAAATGTCCTCCCACATTTCCTTCAGTTCTGTCTTTTCTTTTTTTGTGATGTAAGACGTCACATATCGAGCCACAGCAATAGAGTTGTCAGCAGCGAACTGAATATCCATGCTGGCATTCCACATGGACAAAATCACTGGGTTGTAGTCATTGATGTACTTGGACTCTTCGTTTCTTTTTAAATTGTATGTATTTTTTGGTGATTTCCTCGTCACAGTATGTCGCAGAGAAGACATCAAATTATTTACTCTTCCTTTAGAAATCACTGGTCGTGGAAACCCAAAACAACATTTTGTGTAGAACTTGTCCTTGTTTCTGAATTTTCGACGACAGTACTTTCCACAATGATGGGATTGAAAGCGTGAAACTTGTTGCCTTAAACTGTTTTCTTCGGTAGTTTTCGGAACAGCACATAGACAGAGAAAGTCAAAGAAACAGGTAGAGGAAGTAAAACATAGAGAAGGAGTAAGACAGAGAGAGTGTAAAATATGTTGTAAGACAGAGAAAGGATGTAATAGGGAGAGGGAGTAAGTCAAAGAAAGTGAGAAAGGGAGTAAGTCAGAAAAAGGGTGTAACAGGGTGTAAGTCAGAGAGAGGGTGTAAGAGGATGTAAGACAAAGAGAGGGTGTTAGAAGGGGAGAGGATGTAAAAGAGACTAAAACAGAGAGAGGCTGTAAAAGGGAGAGAGAGAAAGTAAGTTTGAGAGAGGGTGTAAGAGGAAGTAAATCAGAGAAAGGATATAACAAGGAGTAAGTCAGACAGAGGGTGTAACAGGAAGAGAGGAAGATAATAAAAAAGTCAGAAAGAGGGAGAAAGGGTGTAAAACAGACAAAAGGTGTAATAGGGAGTACGTCAAGGAGAGAATGTTACAAAGAGAAAGGTTGTAAGACGGAGTAAATCAGGAAGAGGATGTAAGAGAGAGTATGACTTAGAAATTGCTGTAAAAAAGAGAGAGAGGGAATAAATCAGAGACACAGTGTAAGAGAAAGTAAGTCAAAGAGAGAGTGTAAGAGAGCGTAACACAGAGTCAGGATGTAAAAAGGAATAAGTCACAGAGAGGGTGTTAGAAGGGGACAGGTGGAATAAATAGAGTAAGTCAGGAAGAGAATATAAGAGAGACTAATACATTCTTGATAATGCTTGATAAAGAAATGTTGGTGCATAAAGGAATTGTATTTTTTAAATGAGTGAGGTTTCAGTAGTGTAATGAAATGCTTGTACATATGACCTGTGCTCTGTTTTTTAAATGTTATTTAAAAAAAGATTTCGGGCACATGAATTGATTTTACATTATGGACAAGGATTAGATAGTATCTGCATGATTTTAAAAATATATTAGCACATTTCACAATCATGTCACCTGTGTTTTCTCAGATTAGTAAGCAGATTGTGCAGATGAGGTGAGGCCTGTCTAGGGGTGCAGAGAAGATGAGGCCTGTGTCCAATAGTGCAATGGACAGGACTCACCTCCTCTGACCCCTAGATAAGCCTCACCTCCTCCGTGTCCCCTGGACAAGCCTCAATGTATTGAATATAATAGATGGTAACAGGATTCAGATGAGGTGAGACCTGACCAGAGGTGCAGATGAGGTGAGGCCTGTCCTGGGGAGCAGAGGTGGTGAGGCCTGTGTCTAAGAGTGCAGTGGACTGGACTTCATGAAGCCTCTCCCCCACTGCACTCTTAGACACAGGCCTCACCTTCTTTGCACCCCTGGACAGGCCTCTCTCCCACTACACTCTTGAACACAGGCCTCACCTCCTCTGCACCCCTGTACAAGCCTCATCTCATCTGCAACCCTGAACAGGCCTCACCTCATCTTCACCCCTGGACAGGCCTCACTTTAGAAACAGACCGCAGGTCCTATGTACAAGCATTCAATTTCACTACTGAAACCTCACTATATCACAAAATTCAATTCCTCTATCTTACAAATGTTGATACCAAGCATTATCAAAAAACATGACACAAACCAACAAGAAAGAAGCTCAATCTGCTTCCTAATCTGAGGTAACACAGGTGACATCATTGTGAAAGGTTCAAATATATTTATTAAATCAAGCAGACACTATTTGTTCCTTCTCAAAAATGTAAAAGCCATTCATTTACCCCAAAATCATTTTTTAAATTACATTTTAGAAACAGAGCACAGGTCCTATGTACAAGCATTCAATTTCACTACTGAAACCTCACTATTTCACAAAATTCAATTCCTCTATCTTGCAAATGTTGATACCAAGCATTATCAAAAAACATGACACAAACCAACAAGAAAGAAGCTCAATCTGCTTCCTAATCTGAGGTAACACATGTGACATCATTGTGAAAGGTTCAAATATACTTATTAAATCAAGCAGACACTATTTATTCCTTCTCAAAAATGTAAAAGCCATTCATTTACCCCCAAATCGTTTTTTAAATAACATTTTAGAAACAGACCGCAGGTCCTATGTACAAGTATTACATTTCACTACTGAAACCTCACTATTTCACAAAATACAATTCCTCTATCTTGCATATGTTGATACCAAGCATTTTCAAAAAACATGACACAAACCAACAAGAAAGAAGCTCAATCTGCTTCCTAATCTGAGGTAACACAGGTGACATCATTGTGAAAGGTTCAAATGTATGTATTTAATCATGCAGACACTATTTATTCCTTCTCAAAAATGTAAAAGCCATTAATTTACCCCAAAATCGTTTTTTAAATTACATTTTAGAAACAGAGCGCAGGTCCTATGTACAAGCATTCAATTTCACTACTGAAACCTCACTATTTCACAAAATACAATTCCTCTATCTTGCAAATGTTGATACCTAGCATTATCAAAAAACATGACACAAACCAACAAGAAAGAAGCTCAATCTTCTTCCTAATCTGAGGTAACACAGGTGACATCATTGTGAAAGGTTCAAATATATTTATTTAATCATGCAGACACTATTTATTCCTTCTCAAAAATGTAAAAGCCATTCATTTACCCCAAAATCATTTTTTAAATAACATTTTAGAAACAGACCGCAGGTCCTATGTACAAGCATTCAATTTCACTACTGAAACCTCACTATTTCACAAAATACAATTCCTCTATCTTGCATATGTTGATACCAAGCATTATCAAAAAACATGACACAAACGAGCAAGAAAGAAGCTCAATCTGCTTCCTAATCTGAGGTAACACAGGCGACATCATTGTGAAAGGTTCAAATATATTTATTTAATCATGCAGACACTATTTATTCCTTCTCAAAAATGTAAAAGCCATTCATTTACCCCAAAATCGTTTTTTAAATTACATTTTAGAAACAGAGCGCAGGTCCTATGTACAAGCATTCAATTTCACTACTGAAACCTCACTATTTCATAAAATACAATTCCTCTATGCAGCAAAATCTTTTTACCAAGCATTATCAAAAAACATGACACAAAGCAACATTAAAAAACCACAATCTGCTTCCAAATCTTCTCCATAGAGCATACAAGTCTCTATCTATATTAAATGAATCATTACTTACCTTTACAAATGCTTTGGGAGATTGAGAACTGTGTCAGACACACACACCAATTTTTCTTTAGCAGAGCAAATGGTATGCACTCCAGACACTGCAACCATGACTGGCACAGAAAACCTCTAATTCTACACACATATGCCTCATGTCAACCAATTAAACGTCTTCCCTCGCTATTTTCAAACCAACACCCTTCCCCCCTCAGTCCTTTCTACCTGTTACCATAGCAACTCCCTCCTCACTGAACTCTCAGGTTTAAAAGTTTATTCTACAATGTTGCAAATGAACTCAGCAAGAATGTTTGACCTCTCAATACACCAGCTTATCCGATGCAATGTTTCTTTAAATGACTTTTGATTAACCATTCAAATTACTTCTTTCACAGAACAGAACCATGCACCCTAACTTTCAGTTTTCAACTATCTGAATCCATCAATCATTGCTTGTGATTCAAGAGCACTGAAATTGCACAGTTTTTTGGGGGGAAACTCCTACTGTTCCAACTGCCATTTCATTCCCACACTTCATCTGACTGCACCAGAACCTCCTCTCACCATGTATTCTGTCTGGATTATTGGACATAGCTACATCCACTGGGCTCAAAGGTACACAGCTATCAGAAATGTTCACAACCTTAATTTACCAAATGTGGGCATCAAGTGGATTGGCCAGAGAGGATTGAGATGTCACCAATTGATACCATTGGTGAAAACCTTTTTGCATCTTCCACACCCTGACCTGATAATTGTGCACTGTGGTGGAAATGACCTAGGCACTTTGACTGGGGTAGGTCTGGAAATGCTTTTAAAGGACACCTTTGGGCAATTGATGGCACTTTTTCCACAAACTGCCTTGGTATATTCCAATATATGCCAAAGACAGAAATGGAAGTGGTCCAACCAATTTTGTCCACAATTTGTGAAAGCACGGAAACATGTGAATAAATCTGTTTCTGCTCACATGAGAGACTATGGAAGGGGTTCAATATACAACAATAACTTGCGTTACAACATGCAAGATATCTACAGAGGAGATGGAGTGCACTTCTCAGATGAGGGGAATAGAATATTCCTCCTGAATTTAAGACTGTGCATTGGAACCTACTTGTAGGTACCTAAATCAGCCACAGAACCCAAAAGCTCTTTTCAGGGCTACCCTACCCCTGATCACTCAAAATGATTATTTTATTCTAACTTTTTTCACTGTTTTTCACCAAAGTACGCTCCCCGGTACGCTCCCCGGTGCGCGTACTGGGCGCTCCCCCACCCCCCACCCCCCCCCCAAATTTAATTTTTTATTTTTATTTTGGCCTACATGGGCCTCCTAAGCCCCCCTCAGAAAACCTAGGGGGTCAGGGGGTGTCTACCATGCCCCCTTTTACCCATTCCCAACGTTGTTTGTCCTCTATCTTGTGTCTCAATTCTACCAAAACACAAAATGGAGGACTCCCGTAGCGCTGCCGGTGCGCGTACCGGGGCGCGCACCGGTAAGCGCTCCCAAAAAATTTTGGAAGTTAATTTACATAGAAACCACTGGAAAGACTTTCACGAAATATAGAATAGGCCCTACTACATACCAGTCCCTACCATTTTCCCAAATTTGGTGGAATTCCATTGAGCCATTTGGGCTGTAGCCCTGTCTAAATATCCTGAGGTAATTTACATGACAAAAACACATATGAAAGTGTTAGAATTTACAACCAATTAAAATGTTACTTTCAATTTGTATTTTTATGTGCTGACATTTGATTGGTTATGTACATGAATATATATGAAAAATGAGAGGGAAACAGCCATTTTGACTGGTACTACCTGAGGTACATTTGGAAAGGATTTTCACTCAATACTTCAATTGCTTTCACAAAGGTAAGTTGTTAATTTGTAAGTGGAACTATGTTGTGCACTTTAAGTTAATTTGGAAAAACGTTTTCTGATAGTTATTTACTGTCCCTCTGTTAAAGTTATAGATTGAGATAGGCTTCTCTGTTATAGTTATGGATTGAGTTAGGCTTCTCTGCTATAATTATGAATTTACTTAGGCTTCATCACATGCACTTTTTAATAGTTCTACTTCCTGCCTGAAACCATACACTGCCCAAAGATTACTTCACTGTTAAAAACTCTGAAGTATCTGTCTGAACTTAAACCCAACAGTACCCTAACTCTACTGATATAGTTATTTGTATGCAATTTACAGAAAGAAAATGGAAGGGAATGAAGAGTCCAATAATATTTCTTTCGAAATTATGGTTGAGAACAATCCTGAAGAAAATATAGTTGACTTGGATTTCATGGATGAGTCTCTGGACGAACAATTAATTGACTGTTTGGAAACAATAGAATCATGCAATCAAAATTATGAGGAGATTCCAGACAATCTGATGTTGGAAGTTTTATTACATTTTGAAAATTCTGAAGAATAAATTTATATTTAATAATTAAAAATTGTTTGAGACATTATTAATTTTTATATGTAATTCATGAAGTAGTACCAAAATGATTATAATATAAAGTGAGACTTATAGTATACTGTGCAACTTTTTTGTGTTACATAGTAAGTTTGCTCATAGTTACTTCCTTTCTCCCACTATATTATCTCTAATGTATATTTGACATCTCTTTTTCATCTCCTGCCTCCTTTCTCTCACTGTCTGTCTCTAATGCACCAGATCACCGCCAATTGTCTGTAGATTCAGAAGAGAGTAAAATGTAATGCTTGAAAACATCATAAGGGAGCTGGGTAGACTACCCATGATCCCCCAGGCCTTCTCAGGGAGTGCTTAAAGGATCTGTTTCTGCTTTCCTGACAGACTATGGTATGGATTCCATATACCACAATAACTTCTGTAACAACATGCAAGATATCTACAGAGGAGACGGTGTACATTGAATTTAAGACTCTGCATTGGTACCTACATGTTGGTACTTAAATCACCCACACAACACAACAACTCTATTCAGAGCTACCCTACCTCTAAGCACTTTAAATTATTATTTTACTGTTTCACTGGGTTTTCCCCATGGTACGCTCCCCGGTGCGCGTACCGGGCGCTCCCCCCGCGAAAATCGAAAAAAATAAAAATATTTTTTTTGCCCCGCGGGGCCCTTTTATTGCCCCCACATCAAACCTAGGGGGTCAGGGGGGGTCTACCCTGCCTCCTTTTGGTCATTTCCCCCTTTGTTTTTGCCACCTCTTGTGTCTCGATCCTACCGAGACACAAGATGGCGGCGGCTCCGGACTGTTTGGAATGTTGACAGACACCCGAGAGCCAATCAGCTTTCCACTCGTGAACTCGTGTAGCGCGCTGGAGCGCGCCCCGGTGCACGTATTGGGGCGCGCTTATAGATATATATTTTTTTTGAACCTACATTACTCAAAATCCACTGGAGCACATATCTTGAGACATAGCAAAGGCACATCGGGCTACCAGTCCCTACAATTTTGTCAAGTTTGGTGGAAATCCATTCAGCCGTTCGGGCTAAAAGTGAGTACAACCGCCCTATGGAAATTAACATGGGGAAAACACGTTTTGGGACCCCCTTTTATCTCGGCCCCCGCTTGACGAATCCCCCCAAACTTTAAGGGAAGGAGCAGAGCGCAGCAAGGCAAATTTCAGGATATTTTCAGGCAGATTCCTCAATCGACGCCAAAGTTATTCCCAATAGAATGTTGCGGTTTCCCTATAGGAAATAATCCTAACTATAAATATCTATATCTATATCTATATATTACCTACTGGCTATCGCCAGTAGGTATATATAGTTAGGATTTTTTCTCTATGGGACTTTTGAAAATTCTATGTCTAATAACTTTGGCGTTTGTGGACGGAATCGGCTGAAATTTTCAGGAAAATGGCACATTTTGTTTCTGAGCAGCCCCTGAAAATTGGGGGGGGGTTCGTCAAGGGGGGGGGCAGAGAAAAAAGGGGGGTCCCAAAACGCGTTTTTCCCATGTTAATTTCCATAGGGCGTTTGGCCTCACTTTTAGCTCGAACGGCTGAATGGATTTGCACGAAACTTGGCAAAATTGTAGGGACTGTTAGCCCGATGTGCCTTTGCTGGGTCTCAATATATGTGCTCCAGTGGATTTTGAGAAATTAACGTTTTAAAAAATTAATATATCTGTGACAGCGTCCCAGATAGCGCTCCAGATCGCGTACTTTTCGCGTCACGGAGCTTTGCGAAGCGATGCTGATTGGCTCTCCGGTATCTGTCAACATTCTAAACAGTCCGGAGCGGCCGCCATCTTGTCTCTCGGTAGGATCGAGAGACAAGAAGAGGTGAAAAACGAAGGGGGAATTTAATGAAAGGGGGCAAGGTAGACCCCTCTTGACCCCCTAGGAATGATGTTGGGGTTATTAAAGGGTCCCGTGGGGAAAATTAAAAAAATTTGATTTTTCACGGTAGAAGCGCTTCTCGGTTCGCAAATTAACGGCTGAATGGATTTGCACGAAACTTGGCAAAATTATAGGGACTGTTAGTCCGATGTGCCTTTGCTGGGTCTCAATATATATGCTCCAGTGGATTTTGAGAAATTAACGTTTAAAAAACAGGTATATCTGTGACAGCGTCCCAGATAGCGCTCCAGATCGCGTACTTTTCGCGTAACGGAGCTTTGCGTAGCGAAGCTGATTGGCTCTCCGGTGTCTGTCAACATTCTTAATAGTCCGGTGCGGCCGCCATCTTGTCTGTCGGTAGGATCGAGAGACAAGAGGAGGAGAAAAACGAAGGGGGAATTTATTGAAAGGGGGCTAGGTAGACCTCTCTTGACCCCCTAGGAATGATGTTGGGGTTATTAAAGGGTCCCGTGGGGCAAATAATAAAAATTTGATTTTTCGCGGTAGAAGCGCTTCTCGGTTCGCAAACTGGTAGCGAAACGTGAATTCGCCATTTTGTTTTTCGATTTCATTAAATTACTAGGTATAAGGGGGTACAGGAGACGTATCCTGACCCCTTTTGTTTTCTGAGGGTGGCTGAGGAGGCTCATATATGTTGATACATGTCTTCCAGCGGCTGTGCGTGAGCGTTTTTTTTTTTGTTGCGTGACGTCTGTTAACGTTCGATTCGATGGAAATCAGGAAGTGTTGACCGCCATTTTGTCACTGCGAGTAAATATTTTGTTTTAAATAATTGTTATAAATTAATCCTTATTGATAAACATTGTCTGCGCCATCTTGTCTTTTTTGCAATGCCACACTTTTGTTGAGCACGGCAGCCATTTTAGATGCCTTGACCAGACCCACTCTCTGCACGCCGCCGATCCTCAGCATGGCTCCTCACCCTCGCAAGCATCTCCCCCACGCACTGGTCACCCCCGCTCTCTCTCTCATGCATGGGCCAGAAACCTCCTCCCATGTGCGCTGCTCTTCCCTGAGAATCACACCCTGTGCCCGCCCGACACCACCCTTTCACCCTATTCACTACCGCACCCTCTGACACTCTTCTTCCTCTGTGTCCGATTGTTCAGGCCGGTCCCAGGCTATCACCTAGCCCTGCAGATGTAGTTTATGGCCCCAGCTGTAGAGAATCACCCCTCTTCAAAGGAGTTACAGTAGATCTGTCACACCACACGCGTTCCTACTATCTGATAACCATCCTGTATTGTGCTTGGGGAGGGGATTCTTACTGTGAGGGTGTGTGGGACCGAGCCTGAAGCGGAAGATTCCAGGGATGCCTCTTTGTACATCAAAGTTTTTACAATTATGTGTCAAGTTATAAATATATAGTACTCCAACAAAGTAGGATTATAACACTTTAATAACTTTTAAATATATAGAACGCAACAAAAACAGTAAATACATTTAAACATTTTTTTGGAAAAAGAAGCAACAATGGTCAGTAGCTGTGTTTTGTGCGAATAGTCCCAAGGCAGCACAACGTGCTGAGTTCTGGAGGGCACCCAGGTGATGTTACCTGGGTGCCGCACTGGTTTTTGGTATCCTACAATGCAGCTCCGAAAAACGGCGTGGGGCGTCCCGGGGGGTGCGCGGGGAGGCCTCGTCAGTAGCGGTCTGTTGTGCGAATAGTCCCAAGGCAGCAGAACGCGCTGAGATGTGGATGGCACCCAGGTGATGTCCAGTAAGTTGTCGCACTGGTTTTGGCATCCTACAATGCTGCTCCGAAAAACGGCGTGGGGCGCCCCGGGGGGGGGGGGGGAGGCGGCGTGAACGGGTCTCCCCAGGTGGAGGCTCGTCGGCTGTACTGGGGCGCCCCTTTACCGTTTCAGTTGCCATTCCGCCCGCTTTTGCTACACTGTGCCTCATCCGCCATTCAGCTGTTTATCGCCCGCTCTTGCGGCTACAGCGTCTCGCTCACCATGTAGTTGAGTTGCGCCCACTCTTGCGGTGCAGCGATAGGCGGCTGCCACAGGACTCTTAAAATGGCGGACGGCTCTTCGGATTTGGGCCTGGTCCACTAACATGGCCCTGGGACACCTTGGAGCTCGGACGTCCCCTGAGCCTTGAAGATTTTACAAAAGTCTTGGGGGCTCCCGACTCCTGCAGGCTTCCGGTGGGGAGCGGCTGCCATGATTGCTCGCGGAATGACCACGACGGAGCCACGAGATGGTGGTGCTCTCAGGCTGACGCCAGCTTTAGTCTGAAACATCTAGAAACCAGGTGGGGCTTTCATCGTTTGGGAATAAAAAATGTTTTAATCCAATGAAAAGTGATATTTTTAGGTCATATGATCAAGCCTTCCATCATTAGGAAACCAAAAGTAAAATGAACCAATGAAAAGTTTTATAAAGAAGTCACATGACCTGTTATGCTTACGTTACGCGCTGCTATAAAAAGCGTAGAAAATCCGTTGGCACGTGAGGCGGCGTTAGTAGCGGACCGATGTGCGAATAGGCCGAAGGCAGCACAATGCGCCGAGATCCGGATGGCACCGAGGTGGTGTCCAGCAAGTTGCACTGGTGTGGCCATCCTACAATGCTGCGCCGAAAGTCAGCGTGTGGTGCCTGGGGGGGGGGAGGTGGTGCAAACTGGCCTCTCTCGCCTCCTCAGGTGGAGGCACCTGATGTGCAGTGCGGCGCCCCTTATCTTTTCACTCGCCGACCAGCAGAGTTGCGCCCGCACTTGCTGCTACAGTAGGCCGAAGACAGCACAACGCGCCAAGATCCGGATGGCACCGAGGTGGTGTCCAGCAAATTGCCGCACTGGTGTGGCCATCCTACAATGCTGCGCCGAAATTCGGCGTGGGGCGCCCCGTTGGCCTGTGAGGTCGCGTCAGTCAGTGGGGGCTGTTTGAGAAAGCAATGTGATGCTGTGCGTCGCCCCCAAGATGGAGGCTCCTCGGCTGCAGTGGGGCGCCGCTTGGTGTTTCACTCGCTATCCAGCTGAGTTGCGTCCGCACTTGCGGCTACAGTAGGCCGAAGGAAGCACAACGCGCCGAGATCTGGATGGCACCGAGGTGGTGTCTAGCAAGTTGCCTCACTGGTGTGGCCATCCTACAATGCTGCGCCGAAAGTTCCATGGTCCGGCGGAACTTTTTTCCTTTTCCTTTCTGCATCTTGTCCCACAATCCGTTTAACCTTTAGACACGACCAGGTCCCTGAATGTGTGCAGGGGGACGCTATTGATTGAATCAAAATGGCGGCTTCACACAAAGCTGACTCAAGCGTTGCTGGTGATGCTATACAGACAAAAAATGGTTTTCAGTTTGTACATTCTTCAGGATTTTTCCATCCAAGTCTGCTTGAGAGTTTGTAGAACAATGGCTTTAGATCTTGCCCTCCCCTCTTTTGACTGTTGGTCTTGTTGCCTATGTCTTCTGTTGTCATTTAACTGAACCTTTTTTGACTGCCGAAAGGGGTTCTGGTCCGACCGCTGATGGTGGAGATATTTTGACTATATCCTGGACCTGCCCGGCCTCGCCCAAAATGGCGCCGGTATAAATGGGACTCGTACCTCCTTGTTGTGTACTGGTTGCACAACCTTGATATCACGAGATACGTATGCAGTTTTGAAGCACATGGCGGGCGGGAATGAGAATTGATTGAATATTTCGACATCCCTATTGATATTAAGTTCTGATGTGTTATTGATTACTGTACTATTGAAAGTTCGAATTAACGTCACCCATGGTACTTGCCCGCAAATGTATATCTAGATAATTTTATTGTAAGTGGCCCTGTCGTATTTTAATTACAAAATGTACGTCCACCGATTCCGCAACTGTTAGACACCTTAGTTCTTGCAACCTAATGGCCTGCTCGTTGCGTTCCTCTACAGTGTAAATGTCTCCTCATCATATACGATTCCAGTTTGCTCCGTGGCCGGCCCACGTGGTTATAGGCCCGTATTTGTATACTGACATTTTCACAATAAAGGTTTTTAAAACAAAACATGGTAGTAGTATTTACATTGGTAAAGTTTTTAATTTTAGTCACTGTTTTCGAATCAGTAAAAGGCAAGTGAAATAAAGCAGTCCAATTACATGATGGATAAAAGGTATAATACGCAGGAACGCAGTAAACATAAATTGTCAAGGGCTGTTGTGTTTTTTACTCCTGCAACATAAAGTGATCGATAAGAATCTGATATTCGGGCGTATCGGCGACTAAGACAGCAGGCCGAGCATCTTTTGCTCAACGGCTCCGTCATGGGACGAAGAAACGCCCTTTTGCTAGAAAAAGGAATATATTTTACTTGCAGGACAGTTGTAAATTTTCCGGGAAAATACATTAGCCTGGAACATTATAACATATATGTTTAAGAAAAAATAATGTTCGAAAGCAATAAAAAGCGTAATTTTTAGGTCATATGACCAAGCCTTTCATCATTAGTATAACAAAAGTAAAATGAACCAACGAAAAGTTTTATTAACAAGTCACATGACCTGTTATGCTTACGTTACGCGCTGCGCGCCGCGCCCCGGATCCCTTCCGGGAAGCTGCGCTTCGCGCACTGGAGTACTTCCGGGTGCGCTAACGCGGCGTGTCATATAACGCATTACGCGACAACGTAGGTCCAGAATATAGTCAAAATGTCTCCACCAACCAGCGGTCGGAACACAACCCCTTTCAGCAGTCTAAAAAGTTCTGTTAAATGACAACAGAAGGGACAGGCAACAAGAACCATCAGTCAAAGAGGGGAGGGCAAGTTCTTCCCTACCGGGTCACGTTGGGGCGCTACCGGAACTGATCGAATTGGTAGTCTACAGTGTTTCTGGATGTTTCAGACTGAAGCTGGCGTTAGCATGAGAGCACCACCATCTCGTATCTCAGTCGTGGCCATTCCACGAGCTATCATGGCAGCCGCTCCCCACCAGAAGCCTGCGGGAGTCAGGGGCCCCCAAGACTTTTGTAGAATCTTCAAGGCTCAGTGGACGCTTTCGAGAATGGGGCCCAAGCCCTAGCAGACAAGCGTCCGAGTTCCAAGGTGTCCCATGGCCATTTTAGTGGACCACGCCCAAATCTGAAGAGGCGGCCGCCATTTTGAGAGTCCTGTGGCAGCCGCCTATAGTTGCATCGCAAGAGCGGGAACAACTCAACTACATGGTGAGCGAGACGCTGTAGTCGCAAGAGCGGGCAGTAAAGAGCTGAATGGCGGAAGAGGCACAGTGTAGCAAAAGCGGGCGGAATGGCAACTGAAACGGTAAAGGGGCGCCCCACTACAGCGTGTCTTCAGGTCAAACGGATTGTGGGATAAGGTCCAGAATGGAAGAGTCATCAAAAGGCAAAAAGTTCCGCCGGACCCCGGGAGCCGGCCGCCTATGTCGGGGGCGATCTTAGGCCACGCCAGGGCAACACGACTTGGGGAGGGCCAGAAGTCAAGCGCACCCTCCCAGTCCGCGCCACCACACCGTATGTTGAAAATCTGAAGCCATCGTTCTACAAACTCTCAACCAGCCTTGGATGAAAAATCTTGAAGAATGTACAAACTGAAAACCAGTTTTTGTTTGCATAGCATCAGAAGCAACGCTTGCTATCAGATGCGTGAGTTTCATGCTCGATCGATTGAGCTAGCCGGATCAGGCAACAAAAAGTATAAAATAGTTATGTAAATAGTTATTTAATAAAATGTTTTACCCTGTTACTTTGCTGGTTTGTTGTATATATTTATAATATTTGCATAGAGTTTATCGTTATTTTGGGCGGGGTGGGTGGTGGAGCCGAGCTGTATTGCAGCCATCATGGTGTGGAGCTCAGTTCATCTCACTAGTTTCGTATTTCTCATGAAGGGTTGTTCCTAATGTTTCTATTTTAGCGAGGTCAAAAAGAGATCCCATTTGTGGTCTACTGATTTTGCTCGATTATTTTTTTTTTTAACACGATTTTTCACTATCTGCAAAGACTAAACAGAGTATTGCGGCTTTGTGCTTGTTAGTAAATAGAGAATGAACCAAAGAGAATAAATTCTAAAATAGTAAATGCTTGGATAACAATCAATCAAATGGAGAGACAAGCAGGCACGACGGATTACAACGGGGGCAAAGGCCTGCGTTAACTACCCTTCACTATCTGCAAAGAGAGAGTACTTCTAAGAGAAAAGAGGGGGGGGGGCAGCGTTTAAAGCACATCAGCGTGCATAAACACGAAAATGTTTTTACCTATCACGTACTTGACATTTGACAGCTTTTGATATTTGTTATTAAAAAACCATTGAAATTCAATGAAAAAACCATAGGTTTTAGCCCATATATAGTTAGGGATTAGCATTTACAAAACCTTATTTTACTCGCATAAAACCATTGAAATTCGCATATATAGTTAGATGCGCTAACTATATATCGCGCACCCGCAATCCACTGCTGATGATGTCACATATTACATCATTCATGACATGCTCAGTGACATCACTGATGACATCACTGATGACATCTCAAATGACATCACTGATGACATCACTGATGACATCTCAAATGACATCACTAATGACATCACTGATGACATCCCTGATGACATCACTGATGACATCACTGAAGACATCCCAAATGACATCACTGATGACATCTCATTTGACATCTCATTTGACATTACTGAGCACATCACTAATGACATCATTCATGTGATAATACGATTAACCTCTTCAGACTCTAATATAACCTTAGATACACTCAGTGTAAACAAAAACTCACAGACTCACTCATCCATGGAGTTACTCACACACCTAGACAGTCATGCAAAGAATCAATCACACCTCCATTTCCTCAACTATACAGTTATACACATCTTACTTAATCAAACATATACTAACACATATTTACTCCCTTATACAATCCCTGATACAAGTTCACAATGATCCATACAGCCACTCACACATTCACTGGCTCTTATGCACAGTTATTTATATATCTCAACTCTCACATGTACTGTGTTTTACATATGTACTTACTTTGACATGTAGCACTGAGATATCCATTCACTCACCAATGCACTCATGCACACAGTCAACCGCCCATGCAGCTGTTTCCACATGCACTCTTGAACTCATACATCTAGTGAATCAACTGCTCACACATCTATGCACAGAGTCACACACCTCCCAGCCACCCCCACACACACTCAGTCTCCCATACAAATACTTGGGCAACCAATCAATAACCCATATAGTTACTCATATAGCTACTGATCAACACATGCAGCAGTTTACAGAACAACAGACATAATGATGCACAAATTAAGACAGTTTAGTCACTAACCCATGCACTCAGTGAGACACATTTAATCACTCACTTATACAGTCAGTCATGCACCTACTAAATCCTTCATCCAGACACTTATACATCCACTCATTCTTCAATATGTAATACATATTTTAACTTTACAGAAACATACAGTCACTGGATGTTGTCATCAGTGATGTCATCAGTGATGTCACTGAGCATGTCATGAATGATGTAATATGTGACATCATCAGCAGTGGATTGC
Source organism: Lissotriton vulgaris (assembly GCF_964263255.1). Lineage (NCBI taxonomy): Eukaryota > Metazoa > Chordata > Amphibia > Caudata > Salamandridae > Lissotriton > Lissotriton vulgaris. The sequence continues at coordinate 1,078,373,573 of NC_141694.1, read as the reverse complement.
GGGTGCGCGATATATAGTTAGCGCATCTAACTATATATGCGAATTTCAATGGTTTTATGCGAGTAAAATAAGGTTTTGTAAATGCTAATCCCTAACTATATATGGGCTAAAACCTATGGTTTTTTCATTGAATATATATATATATATATATATATATATATATATATATATATATATATATATATATATATATATATATATATATATATATATATATATATATATATATATTTATATATATATCCATATCCATATCCATCCCCTACGGGCGGTCGCATGTAGGTAGTTATAGTTAGGACCTATTTTCCATAGGAAATCGACAACGTTCTATTCCCAATAACTTTGGCGCCGGTTAACGAATCTTTGCGAAATTGGGACGCGCCGGTCCGCTCCTATCCTGAAAGTTTGGGGATGTCGAAAAAAGGGAGTCCCAAAACGTGTTTTCCCCATGCAATTTTCCATAGGAACCTGTAGTCGCAGCTACAGCCCGAACTGCTGAACGGAATTACACGAAATTTGGCAAAAAGGTAGCTCTTGGTTCAGAGTCGTGCCTTTTAGTTAACTGGTGTAAATCCGTTCAGTAGTTCCTGAGAAAATCAAAAGTGAAATCACATATATATCTTTGGCCGCGCAGGATCCGTGCACCCTCCTAATGACAAGCTGTATGCTAATTGGCTGTCAACACTCCAAACCAGGAAGTGTTGGCAGCTATCTTGTACCTCGGTAGACCGAGGCACAAGAAACCTAAGAAAAAAATTTGCAAAAAGGGGGCAGGGTAAAAACACCCTGATCCCCTAGGCCTGTTCAGGGGGTCCCACAAGAACCCCCAAGGCACCAAATTTTATTATTTTTTTTAAACTGCAAGATCTGCGCAGGGTGCAAGGATCATGCTGATTTAAAAAAAAAAAAAGTGGGCTCTCGCGCTTCATGGGGGCCAAATCCCGGGATCAATGAAATAATTTAGCTGGGGGCCCAAAGGGGCCCCCCAGCCCTGGGGACCACCACCCAACGGGGCTTAATAAAAAATTGTGTGGTGGGCTCATAGCCCCCCAGCCCCGGGGACCGCCACCCCGGGGCTTTTAACATAACTGGGTTCGGGGGCTCAAAGGCCCCCCAAGCCCCGGGGACCACCGCCACTGGGGCTTTTAATATAACTGGGAGGGGGGCTCAAAGCCCCCCAAGCCCCCGGGGCCGCCACCCCGGGGCTTTAGCACTATGTATGATGGGGCTCACGCCCCCGAGGACTGCCACCTCCTTGGGGCTCTAGATATTCAAAATAGGAGGGTCCTTCAGGGACCCCCAGACCCGGGGACCACCACCTCAGCTTTAGAAATGGTGGGAGGGGGGCTGCGCGGCCCCTCTCCTGGAGCCTTGTCATGCCCCTGGGGACCGCCACCCCCCAGGGTCGGTTCCTGCAGTGTCCCGGGGTGCCCACCCTGGGACACTGTAGTTTGCTATGGCCGTAGCAAACTTGGTTTGCATTTTGAAAGAAAGAGCATTCAAAATGCAAACCAAATTGCTTTTCCACATGGGGAGCTGCATCTTAGCAGCTCCCCATGTGGAAAGGCAATGCCGGCTCCCGCAGGACGCAGGGAGCCGGCAGGACCATGGGGGGATTGGGCCCCCCCATGGTCCCCACCGGAGAGGGACAGCCCCGGGGGATGGGGTCCACTGGGCTATTAGTGGCCCGGGAGGGGGGCCACACGGCCCCCCTCCTCAAATAATAAATTATTTATTTTTGTTTTTAAAAAAGCCGGCCCGGGGCATGGGGTCCCTGGGGCCATAAATGGCCTAAGAAGGGGGGAATGGCAGCCACCCTCCAAAAAGGTAAAACATTTTTTAAATGGCCATGCCCAGGGGATGGGGTCCCGGGGCAAATTATGGCCTCGGGAGGGGGGCCACACAGCCCCCTTCCCAAATTTTGTATTAAAAAAAAACATTAGGGGCAGGCCCTAGGGGGGGCCAATATTATTAGGAAAAGGGGGGCCACACAGCCCCCCCTTCTTAAAAAAAATGACTGGCATCGCACCAGAGGTCAAGCCCCTTCATTTCTGCACTCTGCAAACGCACCCGTGGCGTGTTTGAAGATGGGGAATGAATTTCCCTTGAATACTGGGGGGCCCTGGGGCCCAACTAGCCCACCAGGAACCTCCAGTATGCGCAAGGGGGCTGCGCTGTAGAGTGGCGTTCTGAGGCCGCACCCCTTTTCACACCTCTCTGCAACACAGCTCTGTGGCGCTTAATGGAGGCAGCTGGGGGGCTAGTTGCACCCCAGGGACCCCCAGGATTCAAGGGGACTTAATCCCACAACTCAAAATGTGCAACAGGCACGTTTGCACAGTGGTGGAGGAAGGGGGCGGGGCCTGAGGTGACGTGTGCAAACACGCCCTGTGGCGCATTTTAAGTTGGGGAATTAATTCCTCTTCAATCCTGAAGTCCCCTGGGGGCCAACTAGCCCACTAGGGACTTCCAATAAGCTCCAAAGAGCTGTGTTGCAGACTGTTGTAAAAAGGGGCGTGGCCTCTGAACATCTCTCTGCAATACAGCTCCCCGGCGCATATTGGAGGTACCCGGTGGGCTAGTTGGCCCCCAGGGAGCCTCCAGATTGAAGAGGAATTAATTCCCCAACTTGAAACGCGCCACAGGGCGTGTTTGCACATATGTCACCTCAGGTCACGCCCTCTTCCTTCACCATTGTGCAAACGCGCCCTGTGGCTAGTTGTAAGTTGGGTAATTAATTCTCTTTCAATTCTGAGGGTCCCTGAGAGCCAACTAGACCAACAGGTATGTCCAGTATGCGCCAGGGAGCTGAGTTGCAGACAGGTGTTCAGAGGCCATGCCCCTTTTTACAACACTCTGCAGCCCAGCTCTGTGACACTTACTGGAGGTCCCTAGTGGGCTAGTTGGACCCTAGGGACCCTTAGGATTCAAGGTGACTTAATTTGTCAAATTAGAACAGCCACAGGGGGTGTTTACAAGGTGGTGAAAGGAGGGAACGAGGCCTGAGGTGACGTGTGCAAACACACCCTGTGGCGCGTTTTATGTTGGGGAAATAATTCCCTTTCAATCCAGAGGGACCCTGGGGGTAACTAGCCCACCAGGTGATTCGAGTAAGTGCCACTGCGCTGCGTTCCAGAGAGGTGGTGCTGGCCGTGCCCCTCTTTACACCTCTCTGCAATGGCGCTTATTGGAGGTACCTAGTGGGCTAATTTGACCCTAGGGACCCTCAGGATTCAAAGGGACTTAATCTACCAACTTAAAACGGCCACAGGGTGTGTTTTCACAGTGGGGAAGGGAGGGGACAGGGACTGAGGTGATGTGTGCAAACATGCCCTGTGGCGCATTTTAAATTGGGGAAATAATTCCCCTTCAATTTTGCGGGCCCCTGGGGGCCAACTAGCCCACCAGGTGCTTCCAGTAACTGCCACTGCTCTGCGTTGCAGAGAGGTGTTCCAGGCCTGTTTACACCTCCGTGCAACACAGCTCTGTGGCGCTTACTGGAGGTACCTAGTGGGCTAGTTCGACCCCAGGGACCCTCAGGATTCAAGGGGACTTAATCACCCAACTTAAAACATGCCACAGGGCGTGTTTGCACACATGTCACCTAAGGGCCCCCTCCCTTCACCAGTGTGCAAATGTGCCCCGTGGCATGTTTTAAGAGGTAGTTTTAATCCCCCTGCCCTAATATATATTAGTGGCTTACAGAGGAGGTCATGTTAATCACAGGGAGACCTCAACGCATAGTGTTCCCTAGTGTATGTAGGTGTTTTCACTGTATTTTAAGTGTCCTTTAACATAGCACTGGCTCTAGGACTGGTTAGTCAAAGTCAGTTACCACCAGTACCCGTCTGAAAAAGTTGAGGGTACAGGATGATTTTGCAACATGGCTTCTTTCTGTTCTTCTGTTTGTTCTTTCTGCATGTTTTCCTACTTCCTGCACTTTTCTTCCTCTTTGTTGAGTTCTGTTGCTTCTTTCTCTCTGTGCATTTTTCTTCTTTATTCACATGTTCTTTCTCTGTAGGTATAGTTAGAAATTAGCATTTAAAAAACCTTTGAAATTCACTGAAAAAACCATAGGTTTCACAAACGTTATAGTTAGGCATCAGCATTTAAAAAACCTTAGAAATTCGCTGAAAAAACCATAGGTTTCAGGGGCATTCTAGTTAGCTGGACATTTCACTCGTACAAAACCATTGTACGTTATAGTTAGTTCAGCTAACTATAACTCACGCGCCCGCAATGCACTGCTGATGACGTCACATATTACATCACTCATGACATGGTCCGTGACATCACTCATGACATCACTGATGACATCTCAAATGATGTCACTGATGACATCATCCAGTGAATGTGTGTTTTTCTGAAAATTAAATATATTTCATATATGTACATCTCAAGGTCGATGGAAGGATAAATGGGTATATAAGTGTATAAATGGATGATTTTTTTGTAAAATTGGTTGTATAACTGACTGATTAAGTGTATCTTAGTGAATACATGGGTTAGTGAGCATTGTTTAAATATGTACATATCTGTATCAGTCTCTCACTTTGTGTATAAGTGGCTGCATGGGATTGTGAGTAGCTACATGAGTGTCTATATGTGTTATTAGTTGTTTTTTTGAGTATCAATATGAGTGCCTGAAACCTATGGTTTTTTCAGTGAATTTCTAAGGTTTTTTAAATGCTGATTCCTAACTATAATGTGCCTGAAACCTATGGTTTTTTCAGTGACTATATATATGTATATATATATATATATATATATTACCTACTGGCAGTCACCAGTAGGTAGTTAAAGTTAGAACCTAGTTTCCATAGGAATTTTTTTTTGATTTGCTAATAACTTTGGCGTTTGACGAATCTTTCTGAAATTCACCCCAAAAAAAACCTATCCAGGTCATCTCCTATCCTGAAAGTTTGGGGGGTGATTCGTCAAGCAGGGGCTATGAAAAAAGGGGGGTCCCAAAACGCGTTTTCTCCATGTTAATTTCTATAGGAAATTTTGCGACAAGCTACAGCCCGAACTGCTGAACAGAATTACCCCTAATATTTGGCAAAAAGGTAGAGCTTGGCTCATGAAGTGACCTTTTTCTAAATGGTGTAAATCCGTTCAGTAGTTTTTGAGAAATTAAAAAAATAAGAGTCAAAAAATCTATTTCCCATAGGAAACTTTCGGCAAGGCTACAGCCGAAACTACTGAACGGCATTACCCCAAATTTGGCAGAAAAGTAGTGCTTCGATCAGAAAGTTACTTTTTTTTAAATGGTGTAAATCCGTTCAGTAGTTGCTGAAAAATTTGAAAAAAAAAGTTTTGATATCTGGGCGGAGCCTAAGTCACGTTGGCGAGCTTCACTGTGATTGACAGCTAGTAGTCCAAACCAGGTAGTGTTGGCAGCCATCTTGTGGCTCGGTAGAAGCGAGTCACCCAAAAACAGAGAAACAAAGGTATAAAACAAGAGAAAGGGGCAGGGTAGAAACACCCTGACCCCTAGGCCTGCTCAGGGGGTCCTAAAAGGACTGCCAAGGCCCAAAAAAGCATTTAAAAAAAAGAAAATATGCGCAATTCACTCTGGGGTCGTGGGTTCCCACGTTTTAATTTATTGAGGCCTTATGTGGGCTAGGTTCCGGGGGTATTTCTTAAAAAATAATACCAGGGCTCGTGGGGGCCTGCTGGGGTCCGCACAGCTCTGAGGCTTCACTCATGTTGGGAGGGGGTTGAGCGACGTCCCTCCTGGAGCCGTCTATGTGTTTATAATTTTGGAGTCGGTTGACAAATCTTTACGAAATTATCCAAAAAGATATATTTTTTTATTTTTTTTATGAGGTCCTATATTGAAAGTTTGGGGGTGAATAGTGTAGGGGGGGCTGAGAAAAAAGGGGGTCCCAAAACCTGTTTTCCCCATGCAATTTCGATACAAAACTTTACAGAAGACTACAGGTGAAACTGCTAACCGGAATTACGTCAAATTTGGCAGGGAGAAAGGTGATGGTCCAGAGAGCACACTGTTGTTTAAATTGTGTAAATCCGTTCAGTAGTTTTTGAGAAATATAAAATTTTACGATCAGGAGCTTAGGGCTCATTGGCTGTGAACTGTTGAAACCAGGAAGTGTTGGCAGCCATTTTGCGAGCTGACAGAGTAAATCACATCTCTCTGTGTAGAAGGCATCGGGTCCGCAGTTTTTCCTGTGCAAGGCAACACTGGCATCTGTGTCTGTGTGAGATATGTATTTCACGCTGCCTTTCCTCATATCACTAGGATGCGGCTATGCCTTTAGAAGCCTGTCTGTTGACTCGGTGCTCCGTGAGTCAGTCTGTCAGCACGACTACCCAAACAGCACTGCATTGTTGTAAACTCTACAACACTGCCTCCAGCACGATTCTGTACGCTACGCACAGAGCACTGCACTGCACTACCGTAAACCCTAAAACACTACCCCAGCACGAACTCCCAAACACTGCACAAACACCACTGTACTACTCTAAATGCTAAAACAGTACTCCATGCATGACTTCGCATACTACACAAACACCACTGTGCTTCCCTAAATCCTAAAACACTACCCTCAGCAGGACCCACTACAGAAACACCACTGTACTGCCGTAAAATCTAAAACACTACTCCGAGCATGACCCCCTACACTACTAACACTAACACTACTGCATTGTCGTAAACTCTAAAACACTACCCCAGCAAGACCTCTACACTACAAAAACACTAGTGCACTAACTTAAACCCTAAAACACTACCCCCACCACGACTCCCTAAAGTACAGAAAAACAACTTTGCTACCTTAAATCCTAAAAGACTACCCTCAGCACGACCATCTACAGTACCCAAACACCACTGTACTACCCTAAATCACTACTCCATCACGATCCCCTACACAACACAAACACCACTGTGCTACCCTAAATCCTAAAACACTACTCTCAGCATGACCTCCTACACTACACAAATACCACTGGGCTACTCTAAACCCTAAAATACTATTGCCAGCACGAACCTCCAAACACTACACAAACACACTGCACTACTCTAAATCCTAAAACTGTACCCACTGGACAACCCCGACAGTAAAGAAACACTTCTGTACTACCCAAAACCATAAAACAGTACCAGTCCATGGGCTCGCAGGTCTGCGTCTGCGAGCCGTCATGTCCCTAGCTGTACATGTGCGAGCCAGTCCGTTAGGTCATAGGTGTGTCTCTGCTAGCAGGCCCGTTGGCCCGTTGGTGTCCCTTTGCAAGTTAGACTCGAGCCGTCCCTCTGAGAGATAGCACTCTCCTGTGCGTTAGGGAGCCGACGACCCGTAGCTCTCTGTGCGAGCTGAGCCGAGCCGAGGGGCAGCAGCTTTCGCTCTGCGAGCCTGCCCGACGGCCCGCAGGTCTCCCTGTGCTAGCCGGATTGCAGCTGTCACTCTGCGAACCAATATTGGGAATATAAAGTGGCTCTAAAAAGAGCCCTTGTGTTTATTAGTTGGAGCTACATATAAGTGCGGATGCACAGCTTCAAGTTAATCCAGAAAAACTCGATTTCCCTGATCTGTGAAGTGTACCCCATCACTTCTGTAGATATCAGCCATATCAAAATGTATGCTATTGTTGTAGATCGAGCACATTCTATGGTCTCTGAGGTATGCAGACACAGCTTTGTTTACATTCTTCCTAGATTTTTCAATTTGAGGACAAAATTGGTTTGACCATTTCCACTTCTGTCTTTGGCATATATTGGAGTATACAAAGACAGTTTGAGGCAAAAGCAACATCAATTGTCGAAAGGTGTCCTTCATTAGTGTTTCCAAACCTACCCCAGTCAATGTGCCTAGGTCGTTTCCACCACAGTGCACAATCATGAAGTCAGGGTGTTGGTGATGCAAACAGGTTTTAACCAAAGGCAACAATTGATACCACTTTAATCCTCCTTGTCCAAACCATTTAATGTCCACATTTTGTAAACCTAGGTCTAAGTCAACACGTCTGTGTTCTGCATACCTCTTGCACCAGAAAATATAGCAATGTCCTACGATCCAAACTAGCATTTTGAAGGTATGGCTGGGAGGTATGGATAGATGTCTCTAGCTCATGCAGTCCGTTTGTAGAATAAGATATGTTTAAAGATGGGGAACTACTTTTTTTTCTCATTCAAAACGATAACTGATTGGGAGAGGAAAAGCATTGTTTTTCAAAAAGTAGGGTGCACATTAGTTTGTGGAAAACCATGTTGGTCATTGGTTAATAAAAAGAAGTTTGAACGTGGAGTTCATAGGATAGGATAACATTTGCGGAGTTGAACCACACCTGCTACTTGTATATGGAAAGCACTGTTTGAACTTAAAGCAATGGTGAACTTTTAACCTGCATGTGCCGTTAAAGATTCGAGAAAATGTTGCAAAAAAATATCGTTATGTTTAAACAAATGATGAATTTTTAACCTGCACGTGTCGTTAAATGTTTGAAAAAAATGTTGCAAAAAAAATTGTTACGTTTAAAAAAAAATTTACTTTTAACCTGCACGTGTTGTAGAATGTTCAAGAAAGTGGGTTGATAGAATACGTTGAACTTCTCACCTGTATGTGCCCTTAGATTAAAAAAAGTGATTATATGGAAAGTTAAAAAATAACCAATAGAGAGAAGTTTTGCTATTTGAGAAAATGAAGGAAGTATTCAGATTTGTTCTTTACATGTATTTATGTGTGGAGCTAAAGGGAAATTGTGGCATTACTGGTTCCATTGTTGATGAGAGTGGTGCATTATATGTACTATGTGCCAAAGAAAGAATTGCATACCACTACAAACGTAAGTTAGAAATGAAGAAGATGTGTTGTGTAGTAGTGGTTAAGTATTTGATGTGTTATTTTTAACTTTAAAAGTATTTTTTAAGTAACAGTGTTAGTGAAGTGTGGTCTTTCACATTGGTTCTAAAACATGGATAAAGTGTGACTAATTGTTAGAGAAGTATTTTACATATGTTTAGGAGTTTTTCAGATAGAAAAGATGTAACTTGTCATTTGTAAAAGACTGTATGGTTTTGAAAATTATATGTAGCGTTTATTTGGATTTGTATATGTATTGCAATGAGATAAACAAAATGTCACACATTACCAAAATATTCTTAGTGTAAAAATAGTGGGGAAGGGGTAAGAGTAGAACATTTATATGTTATTAAGTTAACAGAGATGGAACAGAAACCAGAAATGTTATGTGGATAAGTGTGGTGTTATTTTTTTACATAAAAACGTAGATTTCAATGTCAGTGAAGTCTGGTGTGTTACTGGGAGGCTTTGGATTTTGGTGTTGTTATGAAATGTAAGTCGTTGGGGAGCGTTTCTTTAGAAGATATTTTTTATAAATATGTGAGAGATAAAAAATAAATGAAAATGTTTTATGTATATTTTCTGCATGATTTTGTGTACAGTGCTCAAACAAATGTGATTATTAGTGAAGGTAACTGTCAGGGTGTGTTGGTCTGCTGAATATACGCAGGCCTTTAAATGGCATGGGTCTTGTAGGTTGTGAGCTTCGTCACCCGTTTAACACAGTTGCCAAATTTTTCATCACCACTTAAAGCTGTTAATATACGTATAGTAAAGGGACGACAATCAAACAACGGGAGAGTAAGGGTATAAGTGTTCACTCTCTTACCCCTAATATTAGTATTAATAAACAACAGAAGAGTGAAACAACAAAAAGAACAAAAAACCTCAAAAGGATCATGTGAGGGACAGACTAAAAAGATTGGTGAAGCAAAACCACACAGAATAATAGTTTTAAAGTTATAAAGAACCCTCACTCACCAACCTAGTGGTGACATGCTTCATCATTGGGTTCCCACTGGAAGGACCTAGCGTCCTTCCAGTGTGCTACAACGCCTGATTACAGCGGAGCTTGTTCTTGTGTGTGTTGAAGTGGTGGAAATAACCCAATTGTGCTAAGTGAGTGCAAAAAAGGCGAAGTTAAAAAATGCTAAGTTGTGACTGTCAACTTATTTTATTAATAGTCCAACCAGCACTAGTTAAAAACAGGTGATGAGTGGACTCATAGGTTAAGTCTCATTTATTAGAGACCCCTAGACCTCAATAAATTTAATCAAATTTGGTCAACACGTTTCTGCTTAGAGAGCCCGAATCGCTCAGCATTCTTCAGGACCAGTAGTGTGATCCCCCGGCGGTATGCACGCGCTAAGGTGCACCCAACCGTGAGGATATTAGTGTAAAAAAGGTAAAAATATTATTACGTATACTCACGGCAGTCGCCGTTGAGGCCGTTGAGGCACACTCAGCTATTTGCTGGGGCCAGTTACAAGAGGCGTTTGTTACCGCTCTGCATGGGCTGACACGGCAGGGGCTTGTCTTCACGCCGCTATTATTCTGTGTGATTTTGCTTCACCAATCTTTTTAGTCTGTCCCTCACATGATCCTTTTGAGGTTTTTTGTTCTTTTTGTTGTTTCACTCTTCTGTTGTTTATTAATAGTAAAGGGACGATACATAAAAAGTTTGGGAATTACACCTTTATTTACTCTGTGCAGCTCCCACCACCATTTTGTGCTCCCATCGGTACTATTTACAAAAATAGTCTAATATAGCTGTTTGTATTATAAAAATAGGAGTTCTAAGTGTATTTCTATATTGGTAGGGTTTGTAGTATATAGAGCATGTTGCAATCAGTTTCAATGGTATACAACTGCACTGTATTATGTTGGAAATGTTACATATGCATAGGTTGTGATGTTATATATTACAATGTGAGGTACATTTGAATATAAGTGAAGACAGGTGTTCTAGTGCAAACCCGTTCATAATGTGCACAGATTACATAGAGCGTAAATGGACAAAGTGAACGTACATGTTGCTTTTTGTAAGTATGCATGGTTAGAATAATTTGATGATACTTTAAGATATAATCTAAATAGTGTTTGTGTTTTACACTTTGGTATACTGCATTGTGTTATTAGTTAGTGAGTAGATGCTGCTGAACAGATTATTTATTACACATTCTTACAAAATAAAGGTGGAGAGGGGCGTTTCTTTACAAGAGATATTTTATATATGTGAGATATAAAAAAGAAAAAAAATGTGTTAGTACTTTTTCTGTATGATTTGTTCACACTAGTAAAGTAACTGATTATAAGTGATGGAAATTGTTAGGTTGTGTCTCTGTGCTGAATATACGCAGGCGTTTAAGTGGACCGGGTCTTACCAGTACTGCCCTTTTCAGATATCCACATTTTTTATCCCACTCAAAGCCTTGAATATACGTGTATTAAGGAATCGTACAATAACATTTTAGGAATTAAACCTCTGTTTACTCTCATCTCACATTCTTCATTTTGTGCACACAACAACAGAGTTTATTAAAATTAAGTAATAGAGCTTTATCCAGTATAAAAATAGCCGTTATACTTTTATTGGCATGTTTGTGGGATCTGTAGTGTACAGAGAAGGTGGTAATGAGTCTCAGTGGTTTAAAAGGGACGTGACATATGCCTAAAAGATTACATGGCTTTAGGAATAAGCTCTCCCTCTGAGAGTGCATGGGCCCACAGTTGTACCTTTTCAAGGCAACACTGGAAACATACTGTAGCTCTCTCTCTACGAGATACCCACTTCACGGTCCCTCTCCCCACATCACCGTCCCGCACCTATCCGTTTACAAGTCGGCCCACATTGGCTATGTGAGGCAATGTGCTGCTACTGTTGCTGTACGAGCCAGCCTGCTGGCTTGCAACTGTTCCTCTGTGAGCCGGACTGCAGTTGTGTATCTATGAGCTAGCCAGTCGGCTCGCAGTTCTTCCTCTATGAGCCAGCCCGCCGGCAAGCAACTGTTCCTCCGTGAGCCGGCCGGATGCTCTCTCTCAGCGAGCCAGCCAGTCCACTTGCAGTTCTTCCTCTACGAGCCAGCCTGCAGGCTCGCAACTGTTCGTCTGTGAGTCAACCCGTACCTGTCTGTCTACGAGCCAGCCAGTCGGCTCGCAATACTTTCTCTATGAGCCACACCGCAGGCCCGCAACTGTTCCTCTGTGAGGTGGCCCGTGGCTGTCTCTGTACGAGCCAACCAGTCGGCTTGCAGGTCTTCCTCTACGAGCCTTCCCACTGGCTCACAGCTGTCCCTGTGCAAACCACTGGTCAGCTCTCAGCTCTTTCTGTGCGAGCCAGTCGACAGTTGTAACTTTGGAAGCCAACACTGCAAAAAATATTGCTGCTGTCTCTCTACGAGATACCCACTTTACACACCCTCTCCTCTTATCACCGTCCCACACCTATCCATTTACAAGTGGATGGTCCGCACATCTCCCTATACTAGTCGGCCCACATTGGCTATGCGAGCCAATGTGCCGCTACTCTTCCTGTACGAGCCAGCCGGCCGGCCGGCTTGCAACTGTTCCTCTGTGAGCCGGCCCGCAGCGCTCTCACAGTGAGCCAGCCAGTTGGCTTGCAGTTCTTCCTCTACAAACCAGCCCGCAGGCACGCAACTGTTTGTCTGTGAGTTGGCCCGTAGCAGTCTGCTACGAGCCAGCCAGTCGGCTCGCAGGTCTTCCTCTATAAGCCATCCCGCTGGGTGGCAGCTGTCCCTGTGCAAACCACTGGTCGGCTTGCAGCTCTTTCTGTGCGATCCAGTCGACAGTTGTAACTTTGGAAGCCAACACTGCCAATATATTGCTGCTGTCTCTCTAAGAGATACCCCATTTACGCTCCCTCTCCCCACATGACCGTCCCGCACTTATGCCTTTGCAAGCCGACAGCCCGCACCTTTACTTATAGTAGTCATCCTGCAACTGTTTCCGTGCGAGGTGGCCCGCAGCTCTCCCTCTACGAGCCAGCCTGTTGGCTTGCAGTTCTTTCTCTACGATCCAGCCCGCCAGGCCCCAAATGTTCCTCTGTGAGCCGGCCCACAACTCTCTCTCTACGAGTCAGCCAGTTGGATCGGAGGTCTTCCTCTACGAGCCAGCCCGCTGGTTCGCAGCTGTCCCTCTGCGAACCACTGTGGGCTTGCAGCTCTTTCTCTGCGAGCCAGCTCGTAATTGTACCTCTGCAAGCCAACACTAGAAATATACTGCAGCTGGTTCTCTGCAAGATACCCCCTTTACACCCCCTCTCTTCATATCACCATCCCGCACCTATGCCTTTTCAAGCCGACGACGTGCACCTTTCCCTATAGTAGTCGGCCCGCAACTGTTCCTGTGCGAGCCGGTGCACAACTCTCTCTATGCGAGCTGATGGGCCGCAGCTGTTTATTTGTGAGCTGGCCTGCAGGTGTCGCACTACGAGCAGGCAGTCGGGTCGCAGTTCTTCCTCTGAGTCAGCCCGCCGGCTGGCAACTGTTCCTCTTTGAGCCGGCCCGCATCTCTCCCTCAATGAGCCAGCCAGCCAGATCGCAGTTGTTCCTCTATGAGCCAGTCCGCCGGTCCGCAACTGTTCCTCTGTGAGCCGGCCTGCAGCTCTCTCTGTACGAGCCAGCCAGTCGGCTCACAGTTTTCCTCTACGAGCCAGCATGCCGGCCCGCAACTGTTCCTCTTTGAAGTGGCCCGCAGCTCTCTCTCTACGAGCCAGTCAGTCTCCTCGCAGGTCTTCCTCTACGAGCTAGCCCGCCAGCTCGTAGCTCTCCCTGGTCATACCATTGTTAGGCTCGCAGTTGCTCGTCTGGCCCGCTGTAGTACCTCTGGAAGCCAACACTGGAAATATACCGCAGTTTTTTTTGCGAGATATACCGTTCATGTTCTGTCTTCCGTCATCACCGGTCGTAGCTATCCGTTTGCAAGGCGACGGCCCGTACTTTTCACTGTAGTATTTAGCCCACCAGTCGGCCCACAGATCTTCCTGTGCATGCCATGCAGTTTAGCAATACTGCTGTGAGTTTTATGCAGTTCTCTAATCATCCATCCAGCAGTATCTAGTTATTCTATGTCTATGTCAATATCTAAGTACTTATAAATTCACCATGCCCTCTGTTTGCAGCACTGTAATAATTTTAGTTATTAGTTATGTAGTTATAGAATGGCGTAGGTACTAGCACTAGTATTGCTACAATAGTTTGTGCAGTATGTATGCAGAACTCTAACCAGGAACTCTTGATGCACTCTTCTAAATACGTTGGGGCAGATTTACAAGGCCCTTGCGCCACTTTTGCGTCACTTTTAACATGGGAAAAATGACTTAAAAGTGGCGCAAGGGGCTCGTAAATCTGCCCCGTAGTTAGTACTTATGCAGTTTGGGAATCCTCCGGTCGGTCCCATGTACTTCTCCAATCACCCATCCACCACTATCTAATTATCCTATCACTCCACCAATACCTAAGCATTTATAAATTCATCATGCACTCTGTTTGCTGCAGTGTAATTATTGTACTTATGGAATGGCCTAGCCACTCAGACAAGTACATCCATAATAAACTGTGCACTATCTATGCACACCTCTGACCAGTTACATACTATTGGTACAGTTTTGTAAATATCTAGATAGTAGCTATGCAGTGTAGGAATCCTCCTGTCAGTCCCATACACTTCTCCAATCACTCATCCAGCACTATCTACTTATCCTATCACTCCGCCAATACCTAAGCAGTTATAAATTCACCATGTAGTCTGTTTGCAGCACTGTAGTAGTTCTAGTTAGTAGTGATATACTTATGGAATACTCTAGCCACTAAGACAAGTATAGCTACAATATTCTGTGCACTATCTATGGACACCTCTAAGCAGCTACATACTATTGGAACACTGCTATAAATACTCAGTATGCATGCCATTTAGGAATCCTCTTGTCTGTCCTATGCACTTTTCTAATCAACCATCCACTCAGGTAGTCTCCTTGTAGTATTGTAATCTTTTAGTCGCTAGCCATGTACTTATAGAATGATACAGGTTCTAACCATGCAGTTGCCATGTAGGCGGTGGCGATCCGCCCGACATCCGACCCCAGCCGCCACCTATTTCCCCCCGCCATATTACAATGGCGGGGGGCCCACGGCGGACGAAAACACCATCTGCCGCTTTTCCGCCACGGTCGCCTTGCGACCGGAGCGGAAAAGTGTTCATATGGCTGGCGGTGTCTTCCAGACACCGCCAGCCATATTAGGATGGCCTCATGCAGATGCACTGCCGCCACGGAAAGGCATGCAGTCTTTACTTTGGGGGCCCCCTGCGGGCCCCCATGGTGAAGGAGAGAGGGAGGGTGCACATCGGGGGGTACCTGCCGCTTTGTGTGTGCAAATACATGCCTGCATTTTTAACTGCCCGCCGCAATGTTAAAAATGCATGATGAGCCCGCCACATAATTGGCATGGCGGGAACGCCGCTCACGTCGCGGACGGTCCCGCCATCCTAATCGGCCCCACAGTTTGTATTTGTTGCTGACGTACTCATTATAAAATTTATACTACAAATGTACATGTGTTTTTAAAAAGTGAAAAGGAAAACAATGACAAATGTAGAGAATTTTCTGCTTATCTGTTTGTGGAATGTCGTTTTCAGTTAGGACCTGTACAATGTATTTGTAAAATTTGTTGCAATAATTAGAAGAAAACAAAATGTCAGGTAGAGCTATCCATAATAATTTAGAATTATTAGCTACACTTCCTGAACTTAAAGATTTAAATACATATGAGGCCATCCTTATATAATCTCTACACCCTTTTCAGACTATAATTAGTATGGAGCCAAAAACAGGTACGCTGTCTCCAACAGATCTACAAAGAGGTTTAAAAGGAAGATTTGTGTATTTACCTTTACATTTTAAGAAAAATGTTGAAACTTGGTGTAGAAACAGAGGATACTGAACCTGTAGTCATTCTTTTTAATGGTGTACCCACAAAGAGTCAGAAAATATGGCAAGAGTTAGTATATGTCAAGAAAGTCCAAGAGGCTACATTATATCTGGTGCAACAGAATATTTACTATAAAAATGTAAATGTAGAAGAAGAAGAAATTACTTTAGAAGGTGAAACACAGATTTCAAGTGGACAAATAGAAAAAGTAGAGAAGTCAAGAAAATAAGAAATTTATGAACATTATACTATACACCCTCTACATTCAAATGAACTGATATGAAATACTATTGAATTGTTCCAGATGAAAAAAGCAAAAGGAACTCCCATGAGTGGGAAAAAAGTTTGGAAGCTCGTTGTTTTCCACAGCTGTTCTCTACTGGAAAAGGTGCACAACATGATAAACGAGCAGTTCAAATTCCAGCTGCAGAATATCATACTTTACAAGTGTACTCAGAAGATCCTAGATTTGGTCAGTGTATTTCATATTTGTTTAATCTTTTATTTGAGTGATGTTTCAGCACTTTCGTATGCAGACAATCGTATATCAAAAGGGGAAAGCATCTTTTACATGTTTTTACGAAGGAATTTATGGACAAACTTGAAGAAAGAGACGAACATTTAGAATCACAGTTAATTCATTTGATGGCATGTCACTGTGGCTCTAATGAATACTGGTATTTACGTAATGGCGATTTGAAATGTATGTTAAACTTAGGAACCCCTACATGGTTTGTTACACTTAGTTGTGCTGAGTACGCATGAGATGATTTACTGGGTTTTCTACAAGAAGCAAATTTAAATATAGAAAATATTGAGTTGAAGGCAACTGGAGAACTGTGTTCTGTGGATCCTGTAAATGTTTGCAGATATTTTAATCATAGGTTTGAAGCTATGATGTCTTTGATCTGTAATAAAAAAAATCCACTTATTGGCAAACTTATTGATTTTTTTTGGGGGGGGAGAAAAGAATACCAATTAGAGGTGCTCCTTCTATACACATGCTTTTATGGATCAAGTATGCACCATAATTTGGAACTGATTCGGATGAGACTGTTTTATCTTGTATTGAACACTGTTACCTGTGAGATTCCAAAAACAGGAGGAGAAAATATTTTAAGATAGGACGTTTATGGTTTCGGAGTCATTGATGTGGAAAATATTGCAGAACGAAACATAAGTGAAAGGATATATTTTACACAAAATGTCGATTTTGCTTTGGACGTCCAGTAATTTCGAAAGGACGAGTGAACAGTTTTATGTCAGCAGTGAGTCAGTATCAGTATCAAAATACTTTATTCGGTTTTACAGATGTGAAAACCATAAAAGCGACATCACAACAATTAATATAAAACATGTTAAAACATATACAGTGACCATGATCATAAGCCATATAAAATTCATTCCAATAAGAGATAAAAGAGTATAAAATAAAAACAGTCACCCAAAAGATACATATAAACTTTTAAGAGGAAGCTACAAGGACGGTGACAATAATTTGTGAATCTGTTATTTCTCCATACAGTTTCTAGATTTCAGTGTGGATTTCAAGAAACCAATCACAAATGAAGTGCTTTCGGGCTTTAACATTTGTAAGTAGCAAAGAGCTGGGCGAACCTGGGAATAATTCATCTTTTTTAAAAGGGGCTTTAAAAAAAACCTCAGAGGAACATCATAGAGTGAACAGAAAAACAAAAAGTGCACCAGATCCTGTGGAGACACACTGTTGCAGCCACAGGGAGATAGCACCTGACCTCTATGAGATCCCTTCGGGACAGCTAATAAAAGATGAAAATATTCCAGCCGAAACCTGGTCAACAGAAACTGCTCATGGGTTGATATGGGCCATGATAAATATGGCTCCAGTAATGGCGTGGTTTTGAGCATCACAATTTTACGGACGCTGGGTTTTACCAAATCCCCCTCATCTCGATTAAATTTTCTCATTTGTATAAAATACTTTTTTACAAACTCCACATCAGCGGCAACAATCGAGTCTGGATTTAAAAAGAGGTCCGGACGCCCCAGCTCCTTAAAACATCCTTTTAAATATTTTAGCCAACGGATATTCGCCCGTGTTATCTCCCCTCTTTTCCTTTGCACCAAAGGTCCCCTTTTTAACTGGTCATCAAATAGAACTCCCAGGTAAGAGAATGTTGTAGACAGGGGCACCTTCTCTGCATTCACCACGAACGAGTACTGTTTCTTGGGACGCGACCCCACCTGCATGACGTAAGATTTGGTGTTATTGATGGCTAGGTCGCTGTTACATTCCATGTACATATTTATCTGTTATGTTATGTCTCTTTAAATGCACTGCATCTTTCAGTGTTCTCACTGTTATGCTTAGAACCTGTACTGCTGCTAGGCACCAGGACAGTTGTTACTGTTCCTGCCTGCCAGCCAGATGCTGTGTTGCTGTGCCGCATTTCTTGGAATAAAAATCTTCAATTAATTACCAGTCTCTGTGTGAGCTGTAACAAAATTTGGCGACGAGGGTCAAGTAAGAAGGAACAACACTCCATCAACTTTTTAGTGGCACAGGTGTGGAGTAATTTGAAAATTTACTAGCAATCCTTGCTCTTAATATGAAAACTTAAAGAAGATTTCTTTCGGTGGAGGATTTTCTACTGTTTTCCTGGAAACCCGGTAACTCTATGCATTTTGGGTCGGGAGAAATGGATTTTTATTGAAAAAGAAGATATTTCAGCTTTATTTTCTTTTGAAAGCGGCATATCAGCACGAGGATTGCTCACCTGTTTCTGATCCGCGTATATGTGTCTCGAGCCAGGATACACTTGGATCGTCTCACCCACAGCTGAGAGGAACATTCATCAGCAAGCCGCGTTTACGGAGAGAAGACATTGCGTCCTACGTCATTGGAAAACAACGTGGCGGCCATTTTGTTTATTTTTGTTTCCATGACTACGCTTCACCGAGTGCAATTTGTGTAATCTGGAAGTTTACTTTGTGCTTTTACCGATATACAAGCGCATTTAAGATTTCAAAGTAAGTGGCGCTTATCCTTTACAACCATCGAGCACAAGGACAGTACTCTTTTCTTAGTTTTTTTTTTATTTTTGTGTTTTTCACGATGTTTCTTCACAATTCAGGTAGCACATGAAAGTTTCTTCTCTTTGACTATTCGTTCATATTTTAGGGTGACTTATTGCACATATAGTTTATCATCACCACATAGGTTTGTTTTTTTTAAAGTGCATTTTTACAGTTATGGCCATGCAATTTGATCCACCTGACAAGTTTTTACAAAATGAAGGGGATCCTCCTTTACCCTGGACACGTTGGAAGGAGGAGTTCATCAATTATATGAAGGCGATTGACGGTGAACGCATGGGAGCGGAAAGAAAAAAAAGCATTTTACTACATTGTTTAGGTTCAGAGGGACAAATGGTTTTTAGGGCTCTGCCACAAATTCCACCTTCAGAAGGTGAAGGTGAAGGTACTAATGTTTACAAGGAAGCTTTATTAAGGCTAGAGAAAAGATTTAAACCAGTTACAAATATTGCGTTAAACAGGTATAAGTTTTATACTAGAGTACAACATGATACTGAGTCGTTTGATGATTTTATTACTGCTCTAAGATCGTTATCCATTCATTGCAATTTTGGTAGTATGTGTGATGAAATGTTGAGGGATCAAAATATTGTTCACGTAAAAAATAAGAAAACACAAGAGCGTTTGTGAAGCCATTGCTATTGCCAAATCGTTAGAGCAATCGGAGAAGTGGATGATTACAGTTAAGAAACACACTGAACAAAAAGATGATTTCGTTCATGAAGTGTGTTCGCTCAAACGCACGGAGTCAAATTCAAATGTAAATGTCCATCCCAGTGCTAATTTCAATTCTAGTAAGACAAATTTTCATGGCACTGTTAGAAGATTCGATAAATATTTTATATGTTTCAGATGTGGAAGTAGAACGCATTTAGCTTCATATGGGGGATGTCCCGCTATTAACAGAGAGTGTAGGAAATGTAGTAGGTTGGGGCATTTTTCAAACATGTGTAAAGATGTCAAAAAATGTGTTCCTAACTCTCAGGTAAAAATGGCGTCTGTCGTGGAAGAAGTCTCCAAAGTATGCAAGTGTGAATGTGCTGGGAACCATTGTGGGGACAAGAAAGGTTTTGTTGTGTTTTTGAAGGAGGGTATTTCAAACGTCAATGATCCTGCTGATTGCATGTGTATTAAAAAACCCCTGTGTTAAGTTGAAGTCTTGAGAATCAAATTAGACCTTATGCCTGACTCAGGTTCTCCTTGGACAATTATTACGAAGGAATATTTTGATATCCGACTAAGTTCAGTTCTTTGTCTTACAAATATTTTCCCATCTGATATTTGTGCTTTAAGTTTCAATGAGACTAGAATTGATATGT
Organism: Lissotriton vulgaris; assembly: GCF_964263255.1. Lineage (NCBI taxonomy): Eukaryota > Metazoa > Chordata > Amphibia > Caudata > Salamandridae > Lissotriton > Lissotriton vulgaris. Next base: position 1,078,353,413 of record NC_141694.1, on the reverse strand, counting down.
TGTTTTTTTTTGTGGTGGATCTTACTTTCAAAGGGAAATATGTGAGTATTAAGTTGTACATAGCTGTCAAAGGTATTAAAGTACTTGGTTGGAGAGACCAGTGGAAGTTTGGAACTATACTCAATCCTCGTGCGGAAGAGCCAGTGATTTTGGATGTGAATGCAGAGATAAATAGCATTGCTATGGTTGAAAATGAAAATTTAACTAAATTGGGTATGTTCATTAAAACAGAGTTCAAAGATGTATTTTCGGATAGATTGGGGAGGATTAAGGATTATTCGCACAGAATAAAACTCAAGAATGATGTGATTCCTCTCAAACAAAAACTAAGAGGCGTACCCATTAATGTTAGAGAAGAACTTAAGAAAATGCTTAATGATTTAGTTTCAGAAAACATTATTGAACCAATAGAGTCTGCAGAATGGGTTTCTCCCATTCTTTTAGTTAGGAAACTGGATAAAAGTTTAAGAATGTGTGTGGATCTTCGAGATCTTATTGCAATTATCATTGTAGACTGTCATCCTCTTCCCAATATAAATGAAGTGGTATCAATGTTGGAGGGAGCAAAGGTGTTTTCCACCTTAGACTTAAAATCTGCCTACCATCAGGTTCCTCTTACTGAAGACTCAAAATGCTTAACAGCTTTTATCACTCCCCAGGGGTTATACCAGTATACTAGAATGCCGTTTGGGTTAGCTTCAGCGGCGTCTGTGTTTCAAAGGGTCATGTTTAACATGTTTAGAGACTTTGATAATTTTGTTAAGTGCTTCCAGGATGACATATTAATTTTTTCAGCTACTACTGATGAGCATTTACAACATCTACGGAGTGTGTGTGGAAAGTTGAAGGAAAATGATCTTATCTTAAAAGCTAGCAAATGTAAGATGTTTCAACACTCTGTAGAATACTTGGGACATACATTGTCGGGTGATGGTGTGGTTCCGAAAAAATCAAATGTTGATGGTATTACAAATGCTCCTGCTCCCAAAATTAAGAAACAGTTACTCTCTTTCGCAGGTATGTGCGAATACTATAGTAAATTTGTATATAACTTTGCATCCAAGATGGAACCTTTAAGAAAACTTCTCAGGAATAATTCGGTTTTTCTTTGGGAACAGGAACAACAAACGGCTTTTGAACTTATCATGTCTGATATTTTACAAGCTCCCAATCTTAGGCCTTTTTGTTTAAACAAAATGTGTATAATCACTGTGGACGCCAGTATGTATGGTTTGGGTGCTGTATTGTCTCAAATATCTGAGAAGGAGGAGTGGAATGTTTGTTTTGCTTCACGTACACTCAATGAAACTGAATGGAGATATACGGTGATAGAAAAGGAACTCTTGGCTTGTGTATGGGCCATAGAACATTTTCGTAATTACATATGGGGTAGTAAGTTTCTTTTGAGGACTGACCATAAACCTTTGGTTAATATTCTTTCTACGGGTGGTGGATGGAGTTCCACTGCTCCCATAGCCAGATTGACTTCAAGGTTGCAGGAATACTGTTTTACTCCAGAGTTTGTACCTGGTAAAAAGAATGTCATTGCGGATTTTATGTCTTGTATGCCTTGTAAAACAATTTGTGATAGGAAATCTGAGGAAGGTGAAATAGTTATGTGTTTACAGGATGTCTTGTCAGGTTCGTTTGATGATATTTCTGAACAGGCTTGGAAACTTGCTGATGAGCAGGATATCACTTTACAGAATATTAAGAAGTGCATTTTGGAAGGTTGGCCTGACAAAAGGAATTTATCTGATAGTACCATGCCTATGTTTTCTGTTCTTGATGAGTTAGAATTAGAAAATGGTTTGATTTTCAAATCTGGTAAATGTGTCCCTCCTTTTGATATGCAAAAGGTAATTTTGGATTTGGCACATAAAATGCATCCAGGAATGTCTGCTATGAAGCGTCTTATAAGAAATTATTTTTGGTGGCCCGGTATTGATAGAATGGCTGATCGCAAGGTAAGAGAATGTGAGGTTTGTATGGGAAGTGAAAAAATGTTGAAGGTCAATGTTCCCCCCTTAAAAAATTCAACTTGGCCAAATGAACCTTGGAAGAAAATTGCTTTTGATATTTCCGGTCCATTTGTGTCTTCCTGTTGATTCCCGTTATGCTTTGGTTCTTGTGGATTACCACTCTAAGTGGCCTGAAGTCAAGTTTGTTTCTTCAGTCTCAACTAACGTGGTGATAGAGTTTTTCAAAGAAGTGTTTTCCAGAGAAAGGTCTCCGTCAGTCCTTGTTACTGATAATGGGGTGCAACTAACCTCTTTAGAGATGGAAAGTTTTCTCAAACAACTTAACATTAAACATTGTTTGGTTTCTGTTTATGAACCGCATGAGAATGGTTTGGTTGAACGTTTCAACAGAGTTTTGAAGGGTTTTGTCTCTGATGTCATTAAAATTGGGTCTGGCTGGAGGAATTTATTAAGAGAAAAACTGTGGTTATACAGAATAACTCCTCATTCAACAACTGAAGTCAGTCCTTTCCGTTTGTTAAAAGGGCGTGATCCAGCTTCTTCAATTTGCCCATGGTGGTTAAAAGACAAATGTCCCAATATATCTTTTTCTGAGGATCTATTAAGGAATGTTGCACAAAAAGTGGAGTGCAAACAAGCTAAGGTTAAAGAATGGTATGACAACAAGTGGAAGGCCAAAGAGCCACATTTTACTATTGGTGATTGGGTCAGGATTAGAAAACCTGCTTTCATCACCAAATGTTCAAATAAATTTGGTAAACCCATGAAGGTTGTAAAAGTCTTTAGCAACAGTGTTATTACTCAAGATGGTAAGTTATGGAACATCAAACGTGTTGCTAAATGTCCTTCTTTGCAAAATGTTTCTGTGCCAGATGTACAGTTGTGTCCCAATGATGACATTGCCTCAAGAGTTAAAACGTTGGTTCGCTCCCGAATTCCACCGGGTAGATTTGCCGATTATGTAACCTGAATTTCCCTTATAGTTGTTCTTCTTTTCTTTGTTAAAAGGGAGATATGTTACATTCCATGTACATATTTATCTGTTATGTTATGTCTCTTTAAATGCACTGCATCTTTCAGTGTTCTCACTGTTATGCTTAGAACCTGTACTGCTGCTAGGCACCAGGTCAGTTGCTACTGTTCCTGCCTGCCAGCCAGATGCTGTGTTGCTGTGCCGCATTTCTTGGAATAAAAATCTTCAATTAATTACCAGTCTCTGTGTGAGCTGTAACAGTTGCGATCAGCCATAAAGCTACGAAATGCATTCAGTAAAGACTGCAGTCCTCTTGCAGTTCTGGCCAGGAGGACGGCGTCGTCTGCATAAAGCAAGATGGGCAGACCCCTGCGCCCACCGTATGGGAAGTCAACTCCAGTTTTAACTAGGGGTTCATCCAGCTCATTAATATATCAATTAAAAAAGGAAGAGGATCAAAATGCAACACTACCTTACTCCCCTGTCAACTTTAAAGTTCCTAGATACCCTAAGGTCCTGCGAGAATCTGACATTAGCCTTTGTATCCATGTGCAGATTCCTCAGGAAGTTAACCAGAGTGGCCTCCACCCCCATGGCGCCCATGGACTGCCACAATTTCCCCCGGTTGGCACAATCAAACGCAGAAGAAAGATCCATGAACGCCATGTAGATGGTGCTCTGTCGGGCTACGGTGTACTTCCCGAGGATCATGTACAGGTTAAGGCATTGTGCTAGAGTGGAGTGTACTGGGCGGAACCGGTATTGGATATCAGAGATAACCCTGTTATCGTCAGCCCAGGATGTCAGTCTATTCAGCACTACTCCTCCCACGACAATAACCACGTAATCAATAAGGGAGATCGGTCTATAACAGGTAGTGCTATTGCGGTCTCCCTTCTTGAAGACCGGCACAATTGTAGAGGTACCCCATGACTTTGGGCAACCAGACCCTGCTGCTGCATTAAGCACAGCCATAAGGATCGGTGCCCAAAGCGACATGTTTGATTTAAAGAGGTCCGGGGGCATACCGTCTGGACCCGGTGCTTTATTGCACGTCAGCCCTGAGATTCCTTTCTCTAGCTCACTCAGCGTGAAATGGGGTGGAATTTCATCTTGTCCTCCCTGGTATGTTTCTAGCTGTAGTGTGGTACTCTTAAATATGGAGCCAAAATGTGACACCCATTCGTCTTCTGTAATATTGGTACCGACTTCATTCTCCCCTTCCCTTTCAAACAATGGTCTATTAATTATACCCCAAAATCTCTCACTATTATCCAATGTATTAGGGTCTAAACGTTCTTTCCAGGTCATCTCCTTTAGTTCGGCTTTTCGTTTTGCCAGAGCCTTTTTATAAATTAAGCGAAGAGACCGGATCTGTGATTGATCTCTTGGGTTGAATTTCAATAGGGCCTTTAGCTCTCTAGCAGCTTTAGAGCATGCATGGTCAAACCATTTGTGTTTCCTTAAGCAGGGGGCCAGTTATGGGAACAGTTAATAAAGCCCCTACTTTGGAGACAATCCCCTCATAGGCTTTGAGGATATCCAAAGGGAGGGAATCAGCGGGCACACCAGAGGTTAATTCAGGGGTACAAGATTTATGAATGCTTTCATATAGTAAGCGCGAGTTCACCTGGGAACACTTGAGTCGGCGCCTTCCATCCGTGAGTTTCATCACACCGGAAGTTACCGTCTTAACCTGCAAATTCAATAGATTTCCACCGAGATAGACACAAACAGGATTATGATCACTATAAGTACTTTCCAGGATTTTGAAAACCAAGAGGATAGATTGTAACCCACTTGAAATCAAAATGTGGTCTATGAAAGATCCCCCAGTGCGGCCTTTAAATGAAGGGACAAGCTGTTTGCTACAAACATCCACCACAGACATGGTGGAGATCAAGTCGTGTTCATTGAGTAAATGATTCAACACCTCACCCTGGGCAGAGTGTTCGAAATGAAGTCCCCCCATCCTATCGCTTCCCATTTCTCCCATAGCGGTTTTCATCAGGTTACCACACGGATGCACGTTAAAATCCCCTGTTAGCATAATTAAGTGAGAGGTACTTCCACAGTGCTGTTTGACAAAGTCTCCCAACTGAACAATCTTGCATATCCCTGGAGTATTCACTGCATTATAAAAATTAATCAAGCACATCTTTACATTTCGTCTCTTTAAGGTGACCGCTTGGATATCAATATTAGAGGAGGATATTACTTTAATTACACATTTCAAAGCCAGAGCTGTGTATATAACCAACCCACCTTTGTCTCTGCCACTAGGTGATGGTGAGGCCGGGACAAAGAAAGCTTTATATCCCTCTAGAAATAAATTACAGTCCGCCATCCAAGTCTCTTGTAGACAGATCACAGGGAATAGCCTTATAAACTCTACCCACCTGGGATCTTGGAACTTCCCTACCAACCCAGCAATGTTCCAGGAAATGACATTGTAGGCCACTTGTCCTGTGAGATCCACATGTGGGGCCACTTTTGGACCCTCTATAGCAGGGGTCTCCAAACCGGTCCTGGAGGGCCGGATCCATGCCAGATTTTTTAGATATCCCCATTGAGATACATGTAGTAATTTTAAAAATCTGGCATGGATCCGGCCCTCCAGGACCGGTTTGGAGACCCCTGCTCTATAGGATCGACAATGTGCACCCCAGCCGGGGTCTGTCCAGAAAGGCCCTCTCTTGCTTGCAGGTGATGAGGGGATGTCAAGGGCACATTAGAATCTGGGGGTACTTTCAGTCAATCGCAGTCCCCTGACGTTGAGAGAGCTGCGAATCTATTTGGCGCTTGCAGGATAGGTGGAAGATGGCAATCCCCCAAGGTGCTGTGTTTTGCCACGTGGGGAATCAGATGACTAGATCTGGTACCTCCTTCGAGACCATGCAACTGCCAACTAGTATGTGAATTAAAGTTATTCTCAGGTTGATAGAAAAAACCCAAGGGGAGAATTTGAATTCCAGCGACCCTGTTAAATGAACCTACTCTGGTCTTTCTAAGTATTCTCTCAACGATCATACGATCATTGGAGTTCACAATTATTCAATCTCCCCCTCCTAACTTTCTTGAGTTACCCACCCATCCCACTTGGCGAGCCATTATGATGTTTCGATCTATTGCTGGGCCTACTGAAGTATTACCAGAAAGCCAGTGAGTGACTTTGTTCTTAAGCTGGTAAAAAACTTCAGTGGAGCCGTGGGAAAGTGGTGGGACATTCCCAAGGATAACCACCAATGGAGTAGATTGGGGGGTAGGTCTATTACTACAGAGTTTGGGAGGGCAGTAATGGTTTCACCCTGGTGCCTGCCCCTATTATTCCCCGAGCCCTGGGGTGTATGGCTGTGTTGTGTTGTTGAAGATGGCCTGTTCATTGTCATACCCTCAGTGATCCCCCCCCACCAGCTTCTCTATGTGTCTGTTGCCTGGACAACTTCCATAGGGCACACTAGAGCTAGATGGAGTAATACGACTAGGTGCCCCTGTTGGTTGTGAGGAGCCTACTGGGGGAACTGGGTTAGTTGGCATGTTACTTATAATGTCTGAGGAACAAGATGGTGGCAGGTTCTTGAATTGGGCTACTAAGCTTTGCTCTATGTCAGACAACTTGGACATAATAGGGGTCAATCTTTCCTCCAGCATGGAGCTCAACATTGATTTAAGAGTTTGCAACATAAGTTTGTCAACCCCAGGGGGGCCCCCTGGTGCTGGGGTGGGTATTAGCGGTTCATTGGGTTTAATTTCTTTTGCTTGACCCACGATGGCTTTACACTTTCCTTTAAGACTACCAACGGGGCGGCCAGCCACCCTTAATGGTTGCAGTGAAGTAAAACCATGGGAGGACTCTGAGGCAGCAATGTTCTTCCCACCGGACCCACCCTCCCCTGTGGTTGTAACATTTACAGTACCCTTTCTATTTGCAATTGATCTCACAGGAGACAGGGGCTTCGGCGGTACCTCACACATGTCTTCTGGAGTATCGTGGAGCAAATCCTTTTCCAGTATTTCACTGTTCACTCCCAAGCAACGTTGGGTACCCACTAGTTCAACTATCTGATCATTAGGACAGTTATTAGGTCCGTCCCGGTGGTGATAAAGGGAACCTACTGGCGATCTAGAAAGGGGCCTATTGACCAGTTCAATCTCCTTATCAATGACTGAAGCTGCCCTCGACAGGAAGGCGTCCATAGTTGTCACTGTAGATTTTGCTGTGGCTATAGACCCTACAAGTGCCAATCTATGTCTTTCTTCTACCCATAATTACTGCCCTATAGGGTGATGAAATAGCCTCACTATTTACTGACTAGGAGAACTTAAATGCTAAATATAGCAGCCACTTGCTTTAAACAATAAGGATAACAATCAACATGCAATAAGCAGGTAATTAGCCAACCATTTACAAACTCTTTTCAAAAAGTAAATGACGTGCCCAGCCCAGCCTCTTCCAGTCAGAAAGAAATATATCACTAAGTTACACAACAGATACAACAAGAATTACTGCATGAAAACAATGTTTGCCAATGTACATCAGTTAGACCTATTGTTATGTACATCAGTGGACTAGCTGGAACAGGATAACGTTTGTTGTTTAAATGTTTGTCAAGTTATGCATCGAAAACAACAGATTCACATTTGTCTTATGTTGTAACTGCTCCACCTGTGTTAGCAGCACACAACATTTAAGGGATTACATTACATTGTCTACCTATGTTACCAGTAGAACATGAAAATAACTTGGAATACCACAAGCTGTAGGTTATGTGGTTTGTGTAATGAATCTTTACCACATATTGTAATGACGTGCCCTCAGCTGTTAGAAGAGCGGAAGACTCTGTTGAAACCCATCTTTAATGAATTAGGGGTGAGAACATGTCAACAAGCTTTTATAAGCTGTTTCACTGGGAATATGCCCCACCTGATCTCACTATTTGTAAAGTTCATTTTTATTGTAGAAAAGCAGGTACTAATCGAAGTGTGATTACCAGCACCATTCGCCTGCCTAGAGTGATAATGATTGTTATTGCAGGAACTTGTCGCCTAAGCCATTAATGCTAAAATGGTAATTTGTTTCTAAAGTTTTGTGTACAATTGAGAATCTGAAGTTCTAAAAGGTTTTAAATTTTGTATAGCGATTGGAAAACAAATTTGAGGTTTAAAAGCTGAAAAAAATATGTTTTTAAAAACAAAATGTTTTTTGTTTGCAACAACTGGTCTTATTTTAGAGACGTACAATTATCAGTATTTTGTGCGTCTGTTCTGTCGAGAAGAAAACTATTTATTTTTAATAACAGTTTTTAAAAATGTCCTGCAGTCGTTAAACTCTGCACAACTGCACTTTAATTATCCTGACCCTCAGGATTGGAGGGCAAGTAATCCCCCAATTTACAATGTGCCAGGGGCTGTGTTTGCACATGTGCTATGTCAGGCCCACCCCCTCCCTGCACCTCCAGTAAGCGCCAAAGCTGCATTGCAGAGAGGTGTAAAAAGGGGTGTGTCCTCCGAACCCCTCTCTACAATGCAGCTCCCTGGTGTGTACTGGAGGTACCTGGTGGGCTAGTTGGCCACCAGGGACCCTCAGTATTCTAGGGGAATTAATTCCCCAACACACAACGCACCAGGGGACGCGTTTGCTGAGTTCTACATGGAGGGGGCGGGGCCTAACCAAGAGGGCAGGGCTTAACTGCAATGCCGGCTTTTTTTATTTCTTTTTTATTTTACAAGGGGGGATGTGTGGCCCCCCTTATTTTACATCCCCTGGGGCATGGGCAGTATTTCTTCTTTTCTTTTTTTTATTATTTGGAGGGGGCAGCGTGGTCCCCCTCCTTAGGCCATTTATGGCCCTGTGGGCCCCATCCCCCAGGGCTGGTTTTTCCTTTCTGTTTTTAAATGTTAGGGGAGGGAGGGCTGCGTGACCCCCTCCCTGGCCACTTCTGGCCCCGGGGACCCCATCCCCCATCAGTGATGTCATTTGAGATGTCATCAGTGATATCACTGACCGTGTCATGAATGATGTATTATGTGACGTCATGAGCAGTGCATTGCAGGTGCGCGAGCTATAGTTAGCTGAACTAACTATAACGGTGGAATTTCTATAGTTTGTAAGAGTAAAATGTCCAGCTAACTATAACGTCCCTGAAACCTATGGTTCTTTTCAGTGAATTTGTAAGGTTTTTTAAATGCTAATTTCTAACTGTAATGTACCCTAAACCTATGTTTTTCAGTGAATATATATATATATATATATATATATATATATATATATATATATATATATATATATATATATATATATATATATATAGATATAGATATATATAGATACATATATATATAGATAGATATATATATCGTGTCATTTCATTCCACAGATATTGATGTCCTTTTTATTCATTGGAAAGGTCCACAAAAAGATGCCGAAGAATATATAAGTGAAATGAGCAAGAATATTTTGAATCTACATTTCAGTGGGCAGATAAGTAAAAAAAGAAGTGTCCTTCCTAGATTTAAAAGTTTTTATAGAACAAGGGAGGATATGTACATCCCTATTCAGGAAGGAGACCGCTGGCAAGTCTACCTTAGAAGCTTCAAGCAGCCTCCCAAAAAAATCTAAAAGATAGCATACCGTATGGTGAGCTTCTACGATTGAAAAGAAATAGCACTAACGTAGATGACTTTTATACTGCAGCATATGAAGCGATAGACAGGTTGAAAGAGAGGGGCTACTGTAAAAAGCTTTTATCCAAACCCCTATCTAAGGTAAAAAAAGTTGCCCAGGCACTGCCTACTCAGAGACAAACCACAATCTCCCAAAAGTGAAGATGATACATGTAGATTCATAACCACCTATTTTAGTGAAGCAGGAATCTTGAGAAAAATATTATGTAGGAATTGGCATATCATTAAAACAGACCAGATAATAGGAAGATCATTACCTGACTATCCGAGGTTAACATTTAGGCGGAGTCAGTCACTTAGAGATCAACTGGTCAAGAGCCTTTATGAGCCCATCCCATGTGTTCCAAAAATTAGCAAGGTCACAGGATTCTTTCCTTGTCAAAAAATGCAAGGCATGTAAACACAGTCCAAAGATTCTCTCGTATAATATACCAGGGATGAGAACTGTCAAAACTATCAATACATTTTTAACATGTAACACACCCTACTGTGTATACTGCCTCTACTGTCCTTGCATGGAAAAGTATGTGGGAAGTACGATACATCCCACAAAAAAGAGAAATTTAGAACATGCACGAGCGATAGAAAATAAAGATTTTTCATACCCTGTATCTTGACACTTCGCTCAACATCACAATAGTGACAGAAATCTGTTAAGATTCTTTTGCTTGGATCATATCCCTATTAACGATCGTAGGGGAAATCGGGAATTGAATCTCAGAAGGCTCGAATCTCGATATATAGTTGATATGCACACAGTAATTCCTGGCGGATTGAATACTGAGGAAGAATTATCAACTCACTTGGGCTAATTGGATAAAATGGGAGTCCATAGGTCTTAGGATTTACTGATGTCTGAACAATAGAGCTGAGAGCATGAATCTAAAATATCTGCAACATATGTAAATATTTTCATATGCATAGAAACAAATTCCTTAGGAGTCTTAATTGATTATCAAGCGCCTTAAATCATGTCTGGAAATAATTATTGATTAACTTGGTTTAGAAATTATCACAAAGCCCATTCAGGGCTCAATTTTGTTTGATTTAATCATGAATAAGCGAGTAGAAAAATTACCTCTATTTGGTGAGGGCTAAAAAAGAGTGTGAACATATGTATAATGAATTATGATTAGATACGCTTGAATTGGATAAAACTTGAATATTGGATCACAAACCTGAAATGTTTGAATACGCTCAGAAAAGTTGTTTATTTAAAATGTTTCATAATATTTATTTTGATTAAGTGCATATCAAACCGCGAATTTAGAGACACAACCTATGTTAATATGCTTCAAAATGACGCTTATTTTGTAAATATTCATTCGGACGATAGTCCTCTATTTATGTTATTGATTTGAACGTGCAGGGGATACTGCTGGCTACCGTTTAAAATGGCAACTCTATCACAGCGGAAGAGGGCGTGCAGTGCCGAAATGCGTCAAGTGTTTCGTGATGTGAATAATAAATCTTTGCTGAAAAGATACTCTCCTGAGTGCAGCCCGTTCTTTACCCGTGGCTGGGAATTGAATTTGGAGCAAGATATATATATATATATATATATATATATATTTTTTTTTTTCCACAGGATTTCCAAGTAAACACCCCAAGCAGCGAAAACATAAGAGGCGGCACACCAGGAGAAAGCACAATAGTTTATTGTTCGCAGGCTCGCACTCACAAATATCAAGCGTCTCCAACTTAATGATTATAAAGTTTTGAATTATTCAGCATTATTCAGTATTCCAATATTCCTCTCCGCGTTTCAATCTTAACAAAGATCTTGCTCACGAGTTTGGTGATTTAACATATGTCACGTTCTGTTTCCTTTTTTAAAACCGATCTTAATTAGTTTCATAACCAATTTCTTAAAGAATTTTAACTCATAAACCCTCCACCATCAACAAAAATGTACAAGTTTCTAAAAGTTTATGAGGCAATTGTCCATAAAGTTCAACATGTTCACCTATTTTATTTACAAGTGGGAGTACAGTTCCTCATCTTGATTTAATCCATTTGGGGTCAGGGTAGGGAAATTCAAAATGTCTTGATTCTTTCTGTCTAAGAATCTTCTCTCTATCTCCTCCTCTCATGTGTTTGGCTACTGCTTCCACAGCATAAAAAGTCAGATCTTTCCAGTTGCCTCCATGCTCTTTTTCCATGTGCTTTGCAACAGCGTTGCTCCTGTTGTTAGTTGTGGCTCACACATGCTCAAGCATACGCTTTTTAAGTTCACATATCGTGCTGCCCACGTATTTTATTGAGCAGGGATATTCAATGATGTAAATCACGTATTGGCTTTTGAAATTTATCAGTTGTTGGATTTTCCACATTCATTTGTTTACCATCTGTATTTTTTTGGTGTTCCTTGCAATTTTACATACTTTACAATTAGTACATTTATAAGCGTCTTGGGGTTTTAGCCATGTTTCCTGCTTTTTTTAGGTAAAAAGTGACTGTGGGTCAATTGATCTTTTAGGTTCATTGTCTTCTGATAGGTAATATTGGGACGGTCTCCTATTATCCCTGCAACTGTTGGATCAAGATGTAATATATGCCAATTTTTTCGTATGATTTTTGTGATTTGATTGTTTTCAGTGGAATGAGTAGTGATTAAACATATTTTTTGATACTTTTTTCTTCATTTTTGGTTAGGGTTTTTTTTTCTTCAATAAATCAGTTCTTGGTGATCCCATTGTTCTTTGTAGGGATGCTTCAACAATTTTCGGGTTATATTTCCTTTTTCTGAATCTTTCAGATGCTAGTTGACAGTTCAACTTCCATTCCTCTTCCGGTGAACATATTCTTTTTATTCTGAGGAATTCCCCATACAGGATGTTATTGATCAAACTGGATTGGTGGAAGCTTTTAGCATGCAAGACAGCGTTTGTCACTGTACTTTTGCGATGTAATGTGGTTTGGACTTTGTTGTTTTTAATATAGATTTCAGTGTCCAAGAATACAATTCGTTCCGTACTGATGTTATACATACATTTTAAACCTGTTTCTGTGTTGTTCAAGATCTCGAAGTATTCCTGGAATTCCTGGTTGGTTCCATCCCCGATTATCAGCAAATCATCTATATACCTTAGCCACATTATGGTCTTATTTGCATGATGTTCATTTTCTGTTTTCCAGGCCTCTGTGTTTTCCCACCACCCCAAAAATTAAAAAGTTTTTAAAGGTTTATGAGAGACAATAAACCTTTAGAAACTTTTACATTTTTGTTGATGGTGGAGGGTTTATGAGTTAAAATTAATTTTAAGAAATTGGTTATGAAACTAATTAAGTTCGGATGAAGTTGCACAGAAAGAAATTTGTTGATAATTGAAAAGTACTCACAGTATAGAAAAATGATTGAAAATAGAGCAGGTAAATTATAAGAACAAATTAACTGACAGGACTTTATCAACTAGAGTAAGTTTAAGATGCTTATTAGTAAAGTCACAGGTTTCACCCACTGGAGGGAAGAAATAAGTAGAATCACTACCCACTAGAGGGTAGAAATGGTGTGAGAATAGAAGTAAACGTGACTATAATGATGACCGATCTGGAATATCAATCGCGGGTTGAAATTTATAATAAGCAGTGCTTTAATTCAATGCGCAACATTTGAGGGATTAGCAGACGGTCAAGCTTGAAGTAATATAGACTAACAGAAAAAGTAAAATGGACTAATCATTGCTGATGGAAATAGAATTGTAAATATGTATATATTAAGCAAAAAAATGAAAAACATGAAAATAATGCTGATGAATGAGCATCAATTTAATTATCGTATATGTTGTCACTGCATGGATGGAGAAAATTTGATTACAGTGCGTGGTTTTAGACAAAATAACTACAGTAACCAGAATGCTGTGCATCAATTTTGCTGGAAGTGATGTCAATGCCTGTTATGGTTTTAAAAAAGGATAACAGAACATGACATATGTTAAATCACCAACATCGTGAACAAGATCTTTGTAAAGATTTGAACGAGTAAAGGAATACTGGAATGCTGAATAACGCTGAATAAATCACAACTTTATAATCATTAGGGTTGGAGACACTTGATATTTGTGAGTGCGAGTGGATTTTTCTGCGTTCTGAGACGCTGGATGTAATTAGTAACGGCTTGGCTCTGCCATAACGCGAAGCACTGACGAGAGCACATAGATGTTGAAATGTAGGCCAATGTCAAAGGATATTGTTGTGATGTATCTCTTATGCAAATGTATCTCTCGTGCAAATGTAGTGTACCTTTAGATGTGTCCTTAGTTCTATGATGTATTGGGGCTTTGGAATGCATGTCTCCTGGCAACAGGATCTTGTGTCATTCTGCTGGGAGCTGTTGACAGAGCTGATCCTTCTGGCTCTGTTACCCATGTAACCAATAAATCAACCAGTTTAATACTTCCTGAGTGTATCTGCTCACTACAAATTTATGGCGACGATTCCTGGCTACATGGAAGGACCTGCGCAGTGCTTTTGCTCACTCCAGACTTTATCTACTCCAGAATAGCCTCTTGAAATAAGTTAGGGGCTGGACTTGACAAAGGGCGATAAATGCCCTTTGAGTGTGGTCACCTGTGGTCACAAGCCACCGAAGCACCTCTTCACTGAGAAACAAGTAAGAAAGATATAAGACGACGAAGAGCTATGTTGAAGTGGCACTTTTATTCGTTAAATCACAAGCATATCAATAAATGCATATCATTTCATATAGCTAAGCAGAAACCATTAAGAAACCTGACTTCACTCCGTCAGGAATAGAACACATGATTATATTTATAATGCTCAAAATTCGAGAAGACAAGCTGGAATCAGAATCTGCTAAAAAAGGAATAATTGTAATCAGTTAGAGAGTCAAAGATACAAAGCACACTATGAAATTCTAGTGCCTAGAGGCAAACCTTTCTAAAGTCAACTAGCCATGCGAGATTTATCATTTTAAGAGACCCTAAATGCAAGGAATTGGGTGTGGATAAAAAACACTGAGAATAATCAGAGAGACTTAAAAAAAGGCAAATAGGTTATCTAGATTTGGAGGTACCACCTGAGAAATAGGCTTGAAGTCCTAAGTCAGATAAACGGCCGGCCGGAGAACCCACGCTTGTGCCAAGCACTCTCAGGAGAGTTCTGCGTCCTAAACGGTGTACTGGTCCTGTCATACCTGTTAAGAGCAAAAATGGTCAGACCGCATTGACGTAGGTCATGGTGCAGGTGCTTGACCGCACGCCTACAGCATGACCACACGTCTATAGTGGTGGTGCTAAAGTCTTGAGAACACCGAAGTGGCAGGCCAATGGGTCAGGTGTTTGGGCGGGTGGTCTGTCATGCTTGACCGCTAAATATAAACAAAGAATATATGTAGCTTACATATCTCTAAAAATACATATGAGACCGGAACTTAAAGGCAGGCGTTGCCATTGCAAGGTACTGCTGCGATTTCATCTGAGCGAGCTTGGAACATTGCATACTAAAATAATTAAGCAAATGATACTTGTGAAGTTTCAAGGGTGTACCAGCTGGGCCCGTGTGTGGGTGTGCTGCGCCCGTACTTGTAACTGTGGAAAGTTTCTGTGGTTCTGCGGTAGCCTGAGCTACATCACCGTGTTGTGCACGAAAGAAATGCATTTTCAAGAGCATCGGGCCAAGTAGATTTTATTATCAAAAGAAGGTACCTTGAGTCAGTGGGCTTTGGCTTAGGCCTATGTGCAGGGGGTTCAAGGGATGTGTGTGCTCTTACTTACTGACTGTGTTTGGTAGAAATGGTCAAACTAATTTTGGATATTTAAAACGTGACCCTCCAACATCCCCCTCCTCTTGTTCATTTTTGAACACACATCTTACAGAGTATCTTGGAGATATGTTTGCTGGTAGGGGGGGGCAAGGCATGTCATTAACGTAGCACTCGGGCCCGCCCAGTTGCCCTTCCCTTAGTTCGACATATTCTCCATCTGATTCAATAAGAATTTCTGCATATTCTCCACCTGATCTATTAAGCAGGCATTCATATCGAACAGATGTGGGGCCCTCTCGCAGGGTAAGTGGGGGAGCTGTAGGTATGTCATAGTGGGGTCCAGATGCTGCTCGCTCACCCATTTCTAATTGTTTCCCACTCCCATCCCTAGGAACACGATCCATTTCTTCATAGGCTGCCGCCTTGTAAATCCTTGCGCTAGCACAATTTATCCCTACTATCTTGGTGCTAAATTTCTTGATTCAGTGGCTCCCTAGCTGAAAGACGCAACACAGAAGCAACATAACTCCAACTATGGGTATCACTAAATTCAGTATTGCTGTCAGCCATGAGGCCATCCAGTCAAAGTCGAACCAGTCAGTTGGAACAATGTCCGCAGGGGCACCTCCTTCCTCGGGCATTTCTTTTCCCAAGTTGGTCAACTCCTCAATGGCCCTTGATATTGATCCGTTATCCTCGTCGTTTCCCGGTATAAACGTACAGCAGGATTTTCCAATTCTATGGCGCAAAACACCGTCTTTGGCAGTCAGCATGTCGAGGAAGTAGCCATGCTCTAAAACCATCAGTCTTAAGGGGCGCAGCTCTTCCCTAATTGCATTTAGTCCAACCCTGGTGCTGTTGATGGCCTTCATGACTTCGTAGCGGGCATTTGCATTAGTTTGGAAGACTGGAACTATCCCTCCGAAGAGGAACTGGGCCTCGTTGAAGAGGCAGAACTCCTGAGGAACGTTACCAAGGGCATCAGTCGCAAAGTACTCAGCTGATCGCTGGTGGCAGTGGAGGAATGTGACATCACCTGTCATTGGATGCAACAGGATGTGGAAGGCATTCGGTGCCGGCACAACCAGGTGTACTTCATGCAGAGTCACTAGGGTGCACAGTCCGAGCCACTGAGGAGGTAGCTGGAGATAGAGGCGTTCTCCACCAGCCCAGTAGTAGTCCATCAAAGCGGAGGTGCCGAACTGCATATCGAAATTAAAGATAGTCATGTTGCAATCTGTGTTACGCCCAACAGGTACAGAGATGATACCTATGAAACAAAGAAGAGGGTTTTTTAGTTTAAATGCTCTTTTAGGTTTGAACATTCCTTCCCCACCCCAGGTATACCTTTTGCTCTCCTGAGCCCATATCTGTTCACAGTTATCCTCAACATCCCAGTCAAAGTTTTCTTCCCATTCTGTTTCCCCAGCCCATGGGGAACCTAGAGCTGCCTCCTTACATATAATGCCTCTGGGGCTCTGCCACCTATTGTTAAGGATGACATGTGCCAGGAGGCGTAGCATTGTCCTATTTTGGCATGGGCCTGGGGGGTGGGTATATGAGAGGTCGCAGCCCGCCCGGGGTAACTCATTTGTTATATATCCACGCCTATTAATGGCAGGTTCCTGCCAGTCCATGTCATCTACATTTATCCTACCCATTTCCTTAAACTCTTCCTAAGTTTTGCTGGGTCAGTGACAACAGTGTGTATAGTATAAGTGTAATCCCATTTAGTGGTGTTCACAAGTCCAACCTCCATCTCGGCTGAAAGGACCTATATTTGCCCTTGTATCCGGCAGAGGTACAAATGCAGAAGGCACATGACTATGTGTTGTGGGACTTCCTTAGGAAAAATTAGTTTGTCCGCGCCTACTGCATGGGGGATGAAGGAACATACGTAGCATGACTCATTTGTTACTGTTTTCCCCACTGCTGTCATATCCTTGTACCATGAGTTTTCTACTAGGGAGGAGTGGACCAAATTATCCATGATTGACTGCCGTAAACCTAGTATGGGCCCTAGGCCCTTCTGTATCTCTAAAAGGTGTTGGAATGTCTTATACCCTGTCTTCTGCTTCGTGGGCCTGTGGGGGACAAGTGGCTTTGTCCTGTGAGGGGAAATAGCGAGTCGGCGGACTCTGTGGTGGCAAGAAGGGCGTTGGTGGTGTGCTGGTGGCTGTTCAGTGAGATTAGCGATCCTGTCCCATGGACTGTCTCGGTGGTTTGAGAGCTAACTGGTGTATGTATTGCTAGTGCTTCTGTCAGGGAGTTTTGGACCTAGTGTGTTGTGTATTGCGTTCTTCTTGTTGTGGGTGACAGCTGGTACAGTGCGGGGTTCTGCGGATGTCAAGGCATTTTCGCTACATATATCGTGATGACTCTTTACAGCAAGGAAAAAGATATACAAATTAAATGTTGCTAGTGCCACTCCAACAGTGATACATAACATCAGTATAGAAAGTATACATAACTTGGCTTCACGGCCTCTGTATTCATGGAGCAGCTCGTGGGTGTCTTTTTCATTTTCGTCAACAGTGGAAGAGAAGCCACTGTCTTCTTTAAGGGGGACCATGGGCATATAATTTTCCTCTTTTAGTCCATTGTCTGATGCTGCAGAGGAGCAGAATCGAGGCAAATGTCTTTGTGGTGTATCCATGTCTTCCTCTCTGCTATCCGGACAGCAGTTGGAGATGAATCCATCACCTCAAAGGGGCCTTTGAAATTGGGGTCCTTCAAGCACCTGACGTGCTTCCGGATGTAGATCAGGGTCCCAGGACAAATCGGTGGGAGCTCAGGATCGATGGGGCGCTTCTCTTTCCTCTTGGATACCTGGGCAGAAAGGAACTGTGCAGCAAAAGGTTAGTGTGCACAAGTAATCAAAGAGCTCAGCTTTAACAATCTCAGAGGATGACTCACTATCAGTTTTGGGCCTGGTGGAAGAAACAGCTATATTTATGGATCATCCAGTAACAAGCTGGTGGGGCGTGAGGTAGTGATCCAAGCTTGGGCAGTTTCTTAGTGAGAAGAGGGCAAGTGGGAGGCATTAGAGCCATTTCTTGCCGATGGTGGCGCTTATTTTGTTTTTGAGCAAGCCGTTGAGGCGCTCACAAATGCCATTAATTTGGGGGTGGTTAGGGGATGTCAGTTTGTGTCTGATGCCTAGCATTGTCGTCAGGGAGGAAAATATAGCGTTTGAAAAATGACTTCCGTTGTCTGTCCTGATGGCATCAGGGATCCCCCAGCGAGAGATGACATCACGGAGTAGGAATGTGGCTGCTGCTTTGGCATCGCAGTGGACGCATGGTCCAGTTTCGATCCAGCGTGAAAATGGACATACTACCACAATGAGATATCGGTAATTTTGGCATCGATCAATCATATCAACATAGTCGATGTGGAGTTCTTTGAAGGGGCCAGAGGGTTTGGGGATGGTGGAAGCGACTGTCTTGATAGTTGAGTTTGGTGAATATTGTTGGCAGATGTGGCATTTATTAACAAAGAGTTGTATTAGTTTGTGAGCATTGGGAATGAACCAGTCTGTCTTCAATGTTGTGGACATGTTATCTCGGGAGACATGTGTGGGAAGGTGTAGTTGGTCCAATGCCACCTGCAGTAAGGCTTGTGGCATGACAGGGTTCCCAGACATGGTTTCCTGTAAATGAAATCAGCAGGGTCCTGCTGTACTCCCCTCTTCTTCCATAACTCTTTCTCTTGATGTGGTGCACTTTCTTGTATTTCTCTGAGATGAAGTTGGGCAATGCGATCATATTGTTCTGTGTTGTCGATAGTGTAAGGCGTACTTGTGCCAAGGTTTTCATCAGTTATGTCTGTGGGCTGTGCTGGAGCTATACTGTCCTCATGCGTGTTCGTCTGCTCTGCTGAAGATATTCTTTCTTCTGTCTGCTCTGCTGGAGCTACTGCTTGGGCAAGTAGGATAGGGGTGGTGCTTTGAGGATCTGGTGCAGTCACAGGTGGGGGGCCTCTGACTGCAGCTTTAGATTCCCAGTCTGCCAGAACGTTACCTCTGGAGACAAAGTCCTGTCTATTAGTGTGCGCTGCCCATTTAACAACAGCTACCTCAGTAGAAGTGTAAGAGCCTCAATTAATTCTTCCAACAACTGTTTGTGACATACAGGCATTACATCTGATTTGAGAAATCTGCGTCTTTTCCAGCGCCAGATACTAGAGTGTGTAGTTGTTGTGACATATGCAGAGTCTGAGTAAACGGTGATGCGGTTGTCTGCCCCGTTGTTCAAAGCGGCAATTAGTGCCACTAACTCAGCAGCTTGGGCTGAGTAATGTGGAGGTAATGCAATCTGCTGTACAATGTCTAGGGAATCAGAGGACTCGTGTTGTTGGGCCCTAACCACTGCGGCTCCTGTGTACCTAATCCCTGTCTCCTGGTCGATGGTGGAGGACCCATCAACAAAATATACAGTGCTGTCTGGCAAGGGGTCCTCCTTTGCTGCTAGACTCATCTGGAGAGTATGTGGCACAATCATGGGTGTCATCGTCTGACGCTGCAATGGGATGGGCGGAGAACGTGGCAGGATTGACTGTGTGACATTTGACAACTCTCAGGGAAGGCAATGACAGTATGACTTTGTAACCTGACACTCTTTGTGTTGTCAATGTTGTCTTGGCTTTCTGAATTATATCAAAGACGGCGTGTTCAGTGTACAGTGTCAACTGGGATCTCATGACAATGGGGGTGCTTTTCTCTATGGCGGAAGCTGCAGCGGCAAGAGCTTGTTCGCAGGGGTAGTGACCTTTCATGACAGAGTCTAGCATGCCCCTGAAGTAGGCGATGGGCTTATGGCCCATGGGGTATTTTTGCGTAAGTACAGCAGTCATGACCTGACCATTGCAGTGAGTAAACAGGTAGAATTCCTTGGTGTAGTCAGGTGAGACTAACACTGGTGCGTTTGTTATCTCATCTTTTAACGGCTTGAAGGATGCTGTCATGTCAGGTGTCCAGTCTATTTTGTTGCGTCTGTCTTTGGCTACTTTAACTGTTTTCAACAAAGGGGCAGTTATCGTTGAGAAATCAAAGACTCTCTGGCGGACATAGTTCACTAATCCTAGGAACTTCTGCATGTCTTTGACTGTTTGGGGCTCAGGGGTACCCTTTAAGGCCTCAATTCTATCTGGCGTGACTCGTCTCCCTGATGCTGATATTAATTGGCCTAGATAGTGTACCTCTGTTTGGCAGTACTGAAGCTTGTTTTTGTCCACTTTGTAACCTATGTGTGCTAGGGTAGTAAGCAGAGAGGCGGTGTCGTTCTGTGGGGCTGCAGAGCAGAATGTTGTCGACATTTTGCAGCAAGGTGCTGTCACATTGGAAATTTGAAAAGTCTTCTTTGACAACTCTGTTAAAGACGCTAGGGGACTCACAATACCCCTGAGCTAACCTTCTGTAAGTCATTTACACCCCTTTGTACGTAAAAGCCAATAGGTATTAACTGTCTGGGTGAAGGGGGACGCTGAAAAAAGCAGTTTTCAGGTCGATCACGGAAAAGTACTGTGCTTCCGGGGGAACATTTGTGAGGATGACAGAAGGGTCTGGGACAATGGGAAACTCTGGTACCACTATGTTGTTAATTGCGTGCAGGTCGTGTACTAGACGCCATTGGTTGGTCTTGGCCTTGCGCACCGGAAAAAGGCAGGTATTACAGGAAGAAATACAGGGGTATAAGACTCCCTGATCCAGCAAGGCCTGTATGGTAGGGGCAATACCCTCCTCTGCTTCCTTAGATAGTGGATACTGTTTTATTCTGAGTAGGATAGCACCTGGTTTCAGTGTTATCCTAAATGGGATGGCAAAGTGAATAAGGCCATCATTTGGGCCGGTGGTCCATAAATGTGCCGGGACTTGAGTCAAATCTGCCTCACGCACAGAATCATATTTTGGTATGGCAGTGGGTGTTCTCTTTTCCACTGTCACTGAGAGGGGTACCTCATTTGTGTAAATGATCTCTGTTTTGGAATACTCATCAGGATCGCCAAAGAGTTGCTCATCTGAAATGCTTCTCACCAGTTGTCCAGGCTCGATAAAAATGACACACACCCAGGTGCACATGTGGTCGTCACCTGCTAGGAATGCCACGTATGTGGGTGTTATTTCAAGAGCTTGTATGCCTAGGATCATGTTCCTGTCTGATATTTGGGAGTCCTGGGACTGTGGACGAAAGAGAAACTCCTTTGGGAGCTGGACAGTACGGTTGTGCAGTTCTGGTGTGTTAGCTACAATGATATGTACCGCAGTGGAGAATGCTTGCTCATCCACAGGGCGAGCTCTTATTTGATCTTTCAAGTAGGAATCAACAGTGAGTGCCATCATCCTTGCCAAGGGTGTGCCTGGTATAGAGCAAATCATTGTCCCATTCTCATTGAAGTTAATGGTCATGTTCAATTTTGCCATGAGGTCGCGCCCTAAAAGGTTTATTGGAGAGTGTGGTGAATAAAGCAGTCGTTGTTCCAGCACACGGTCTCCTATTTGTATGGGTACTGGCTTGGTGAAAGGGACCCTTTCTATTGCCCCAGAGAATCCCAGTGTGTCCGCTATCTGATCAGAAATGGGCAGAGGTCCGCCTGTAATACAGGAATACGTGGCACCTGTGTCAATGAGAAAGCTATATGTTCTGTTGTTTATCGTGACCAGGACGGTGGGGTCATCTTCACCGCTCATGGTACATGATAAAATCTGGCACACAAGAGTTGTCTGTGGGCTGTCCTAACTAGTGTATCCTCCTGCGTGGTATTGCTGGATGGTGACCTGTGTGAACGGATTGTTGGGGGTAATCACCACACCCTTTGGGGTGAAGCATTTTGGGCTTGGGGCATCACTTGGTATGCGAGTGTCTGCTGTTGTGGCTGCATGGGAGCTTGCATCTGTGAGGGCGACTGTTGAGCTTGGGCGATCAAGGGTGCTTGGAGCTGCACTGGCTGCATGTTCTGCTGTGGGGCAGGTTGGGTGTAGGCGTACATTATCTGGGGTTGCTGTGGGTACATTTGTTGTTGCTGGGATCGTGGTGGTGCTTGTTGGGTGGACCCCATAGATTGCTGGCCTTGGTCTCAAAGTGTAGTGCGGCATTCTCTCTGCATGTGGCCTATTTTGTGGCAATAAAAACAAGTGTGTTGTCCTGGCTGCAGTTGGACTCTTTGCTGTCCCATTCCATTACCTCTTTCCTGCATGCCTGTGTTTCTGCTGGCATTGTTTCTGTTATTGTTGTAATACTGTTGTTGGTCATTACTATAGGCAGGTTGTGCTGCTATGTATTGTACTGGGGGCTAAGGCTTTATATAGTGTATGGCAGGCGGTGGTTGGGTCTGGACATATTGTACGGTAGGCTGTGGCTGTGCCTGCACGTATTGCATAGCGGGCTGTTGTTGCATTTGTTGTGGGGCAGGCTGGGAGTTGGTGGTAGGTGCATTCAGGGCAGTCTGGGGGAATGTGGTGACTGCCGTCATCTGACTGACAAGTGCAGCTAACATGACTGTGTCTGGGGTGTCCTTCTTCTTATTGAGTTTCTGTTGCACCAATTTTGCAGCTGCATTCTCTATGGCTAGCTGTATACTCTTTTCCTCTTCTTGTCTCTTTTTGCAGAAATGTATAATGTGATCTTGAATCTCAGGCCAAGGTTTTGCTTCCATGGCTACTACTCCGTCTAGTTTTTCCTGTACATCCTCTGGTAGGCCTCTCTTGACTATGTGGTAGAAAAGCCTACTATTCCCTCCTGTTGCGTTCCATTTGTCTCCTAACTCCTGATGCCACTTTCTTTCATCCTGAACATAAAGTTAATTGGATTCTCATTCGCTTGCATTGTCAGCGACATGAGGGATCCAATGTCTGGGACATCCGAATACTTTATCCGCAATATGGCCCAGACCGCTGGTCTTATTTTATCAAAAGGTTCCCCATCATACTGTGTGTCATTCATAGTTATTAAACCATTTCTGACACTTTTGAAGATGGCCTCCGCTTCCCCTCCCATGATGGAGATGAGCAAACTTTTCATATCACCTATCCCTATGGTGTTACCTGTAGTGTTCCTTTCTAGGGTTGCTGTCAATTTGCCAGCACCCTCCGCGGGGGGGGGGGGACTTCTTGATGTTTTCTTTATCCGCATAGGACCATGACACATAAACAGGTGGGTCAGTGGCTCTTTTATACAAGAGTGGCATCTGATGTGTCACTCCTGTGTCTAGATCTTTCGGTCGCGTTAGGTCACGTTGTCTGGCATATTTCTGCCAAATCTTTAGACTGGCCCGCATGTAGGCATAATCCCAATCTTCATCTCCTGCACCCTGTAGGATGCATTCTACTGCTGTCGCCATATGCTGTGGTTCGAAGGACCCTTCTCTTGGCCAAGGGAGCATCTGCGGGGCCAGGGACTCTGTCCAACCTGCCAGGTCGTCTGTGAAGGGGTTGACAGCATAATCTGAACCTTCCCCTAGTATCACTATCTCGGTGGGCGTTAGACCGTTACTTCACGGGGCACATGGCCTGCTGAGAAACATGCTGTTACACTTTCTAGCTCGGTGTTGCGCATAAAAGCGGTGCCAAAGACATCATACCTGATGTTATCCGGGCATCTGTGAGTCCCTAATACTCTGAGGCTCTCTACTTCTGTTACCCTGGTCCTCCTTCTCCCGCCTGTATCACCCGTATTTCGGAATTCTTGACGTGGCTGGTGGAATGGGTTTGTCGTGTTTGTGGCGCGTGATTTGTTCAATGGATCTACCGTGGCTGTGGTAGATAGTGGGGCAAATGGATCTATCACAGGTGCAGTGTTCCGTGGTGGTGGCTCTGGTTGTGTGAAGCGGACCTGAGCTGTCGTGGCAGTTGTATGTGTGTGTTCCGACGCCGCTGTCTCGAGCCATGGGGAGCGTCCATTATGGCCCAGTCCTCTATTCCCCTCAGTGTCCCCAAAAGGATCTGCCTGTGCTGTGGGTGTTATTGGGGCGTTCACTGCTACTTAGGCATTTGACGGTCCAAGGCTTGTCCTTCTAAGGGCGTCAGTTATTTTGTCATTTATTTGTTCTAAATTTAATGCATGCGTTGATGTGAGTGAAGTACATCCCCGGGAGGGGGTCTGGATGATGTTGCTATATCGAACATGTCTGTATGGGCATTTTTGTTCAGGCTATTCTCTAAGCTTTTGCTAAAGTCTGTGGTCATTCTCCAATTGTCATAATGGGCTTGGTCGAATGCCGGGGGGGGGGGGGCTCTGTTCCCTGCCGCCGGGGTGTTGTTGGACAGTCGAGAATGAGAGTAGTGGGTGGTCGGGGTTTGTGCTGCAAAAAGGCAGCTGATCTTGGGGGGCTACCCCCGCTCCTGGAGTTGTGGGGCCTTTGCCTCACGGGGTGTGTTGGGATGAGAGAGGGGCTGGTGCGATGTAGCGAATGAGTGGTAAGACGATGACACATGTGAAGTGTTTGATGATGTGACAGAGTCAGTGTCTGAACCTTCGTTTTCTTCTTCGGTTAATGGAACATGGAAGTGGGAGTGAGTTTTAGCGTAAATTGCGCGTCTATCTGTCCCGGTAATCCTGGCACTGTGGCGTGTATTGTTGGACTGCCACTGGTGACGGGAGGGTGGATAGCAGACACTGGCATTGGAGCAGGTATTGTTGGACCGCTGCTGGTGTATGGTGGGGCAGGTTGGGATGTATTGCATTAAGCAGGGAGTTGAGGGGGGTCTGATAGGGTAGATGCATCTGGGAGTTCGTTGTATCCAACAGCTGGCATATTATTTGTGGTACAGTGTAGGTCTGGCTCTTCAGCTGGGGTGGCCGATATTGCGGTGTACATGCCGCTGGCCTGATATGGTGGGGGAGCCGAAGGAGCGGTGGCCATTGTAGCAGTGTGCTCTTGTGCATTGTCTTTAAAGATACGCCAGAGGGGGGCGCTAGAGGGCGCACTGCGGGATGGCTGACTGAAAAGGCAGGTCTGCCGGACGGACCTTTGGTTTGCATGTTTTAACCCGTACATCGGGAGTCATGATAGCGTACATTGGCAGAAACTGAAATCTTAATGCACCAGGAAGCTGCGGAGTGCCGCTGGAAGGTGTTTTGACAGCGCAACGCAGAGTAAACATACCTTTCTGTTTGTTGTGAGTGGCGACAAGCTCTGCAAGATGGCGCCCGCTGAGATCTCGGAGAACTGAGAGGTGCGCTGGTCATCCCCAGGGTCCGACAACAGGTGCGTGAGGGCCCGGGACCGAGGCCGCGACTGCTCAAAGTCGGAGCGGGTAATGTGGCTAACTGTGGGAGCTGGAGACTTTTGAAACACTCTCCAGACGTTTACAGTAGTGCTGTGGTGATCGTGCTAAAATGGCGGCCCCCGATGTATCACCGCGATCAGTCCTTCGGGTCTGGTAGGAAGGCTTGAGTGCTCTGAACTGCTGATATACTACCCCCGCCTCTTGCATGGTGCTTCTGCTGGAGGTGAGGTCGTCTACAGGCACCGCCCCCCAAAGCCAGCCTTGCTGCTACTTGTGGAGGTCGGGCAGAGTCGGGGCAGACATATCGGCAAGGGGTGCCAGAGCAGGATCATACCCTAGGGCCGGGTAGGAGCTTTTGTGGTCCACTAGCTACTTCTCCACAATTTTTATTGCTAAGCCATCCCCGCCTGATCAGTTATATCGCCGCTGGGTGGGCCAGAGGCTCCTTCACATAACTGCGACCCCCCTCAATGTGCATTCCACGCCATAAATTATGTAGGACGACCCGAGGCTGCTTCACTGCTGTCCAGACATGGCGGGGTGATGGCGCAAAACTTTTGATTGCACTCCCTGCAGCCCATCGCGTTTTTGTAATGCGGGCCTGCTATTCCTGCTGCTGCTGAGAGTGACATGGTGGACACTAAATGGCAGCTATTTTGTAGCTGCCCAAACGATGCGCTGATGTCCTGGAGGTTCTGTTAAGCGGGCCTGCTCCAACTGGAATGCAGCAAGACCTGGGTTGTGCCTACTTTTGATGAATCGTCGCAGCTGAATAACCGCGCTGACGATCCTGGAGTAAGTGTGTGGAGTTGGCACTAGTACAGTTCCCGGAATGAAAGCTCCTTGGACGCGGCTGAAAACCGCATATCGGCATTGGAGGACGAGGCGCATGCTAGCACCGCTGAGTGTGGGGAACTGGAAAAAGTACTGGAGGTGATCAAGAGCAAGGCAGAGGATTAAGAGGCGAGATCGCGTCGCAACAACGTCAGGATTGCAGGTGTTCCGTAAACAACCAATACGGGCCACATGGAGACGTATGTGGTAGAGCTTTGCCGAGCGATCTTTGGCGAGGAACATCTATCGTCGATCTTCATAGTTGAGCGTGCACACAGGTCGTTGGCGCCTCGTCCACCGCCGGGTGCCCCACCCAGGCCCATAGTGGCTCGTATCCTAAATTATCGAGATCGTGATAGCATATTACGGATGGCGAGGGAGAAACAACAAGTGGCCTATCAAGGTAATCAACTTGAGTTCTATCCGGATTACACTATGGCGGTACAGCAGGCCCGTAAGGAATTTGCAAGTGTTAAGGCGAAATTAAGAAGCATGCAGGTGGAATACGCAATGCTGTACCCGGCACGCCTGAAGCTCACTTGGGAAGGCAAACCAACGATCCTTTCAACTCCGAAGGCAGCCCAGGATTTTGTCAAAAAGCTCGCTGGCAAACAAAAGGAGCAGAAACCCGCTGACCAACCACATGACTCGGACTGAACGGCCAGCACACACAAGAACTCCCAAGACAGCTATATTTGTCAATGTGAACGTTGTAATGCACACAATTGATATGACTGCACCAGGTGATCCACGATCATGAGGCATTGTACGATCCATAAGTGGTAAGTGTGCATCCCAAGCAAGATATGGTATCTGGGCATCATAGTATAGTATACAGCAACGGGGGACGGATACCTGTGGATATGGCACATAGATAACAGGTACCTGGGACCTCGAACTGCAAGCCTGTTGAATGCCAGTTAGACTTGCATGAGTCTTTAAGACCCTACCTGTAGACAACGTGGATTCCCATAGTGCTTACGATGGTAGCTGATTTTTCAGCCCCTCATTGGGGCCGTCCGTGATAGTATGCCCGACATTCCAATATAAGCTGTCTTCTTTTGCTTCCGCCCCAGTGTCATGTTGTTAAATAACAGTTAAGAACGACTGAAGTTCGCAGATAAACACTTGGTACTATCTGTTGGGAACGTTTACAATATGATTCACTTGAACTCAGCTACCCGACCCCTACTGTGGAGGCTTAATGTTTAGGGAGGGTTTGTGATTAACATAAAGTGCATTTAGTAATTGTGGTGGTACTCCTTTGATCATCATTCTGATTGGTTTATAAATATATGCCGCCTGTATGGTGGGAGGGAGGCTTTACAAGTATGCCATGTATTTCATATCTCGGAATTTTTCTATGCAAATTACTTTGATACACTGTTAAATGTACCATTCGCATTTCTGTCAATACTATTCTGATATGTTCGTGAAGATTGTCTGTGTTCATGATTATGGTCTGTCCACATCCATTAACTTGGATGGTGTTGTGCACCCTAGGCGGACCCCTATGTCATGCCTGCATGCGGGGTTGGCAAGAAGACGCTGGAGTGGTTGGCAAGATGGCCGACACAGTTTCTTTAGACGCATGCGCGAAGGTTAGCGCATGCGCATGAGGAAAGGAGGCGAGTCTTAAACCCTCCTCTCTGTCCCGGAAGCGCTTTGCGTTCGGGCCAGATCCTGTTTCTTGTCCGGGTCACGGTGGTGGCGTTGCGCGGTGGAACCGGCAGGTCTAGGCGTCGTAAGTAGAGCGTCGGTGAAGGATGAGCCAGTATTCTTGGTTTTGTGTTATTTGAGATGATTAGTATTTTACGGTGGTAGCCTGTCATTTAGCCACGCGTGTATTTGAAGTGTTTGAGCGTTATTCATTCCCTTTGCCTTAGTCCGTCTGTGAGCATATACTTTGACTGAGGGTTTTTCTGTTGTTCTACGTTTCTTTATAGTGAATTCCAATACTTGAAGATGGTTTGGGCGCTATTGGATGTATAATTATGTATATGGTATTATCTTCATGGCGTTCATGTGAATTTAACATGCCATGAACTTTTGACAAGAATCTTCAGTATTAAAGCTGATTGTAAGCATTTAGGACACATTTCTGGACGGTCATTTGATTATTCATTAAGTTATCTCCAGTTTATATATATGGTAAGCTAGGGATTCAAGTATAGAGATATTCCTTACTCCCTCCATGAGAGACCACACTGATACTAAGTTGTTTCTACCATAGGAAATCCACATATTAAGGCTACGCAGTCACATCACTCTCAAGAGGAGAAGATAGATAGATGGAAGGTACATGTTAACACAGTCACACACACTATAGACTTCAGATAGGTAGGGACAAGTATTAATCTTATGCTTTCTATTCATGCAGTAGACGCACACCGAAGCCTTGCAGATATCCTGACCACATCGATTGGAGAAGATCTCTTATCCTTCCCTCCTTCCCTTGTTATGTTTTCCCTCCTTCCCCCTACGCACCATTAGATGTTACCTGTCTCTATCCTGGCATGTGGTGGTGCTAGGGTGACGTTGTGGATTTAACTTCGTTCTCCTTGGCCTTCCTGAGGCAACCTTAAGGTGAGAGCACGACACCCTACATGGGCGTTCCCCATACAGTTAATGGTTTATTGGAGTTTTCCTTATGGGGTATGGCTTCAGCAGGATTGGGCTGCTGAAGTGGGTGGGGGAGGATAAGTTGGGGATTTGATAGGTTTAGCGGACCTAACCACTTAATATGCATTGCTGAGATCCAAGATGTATGCACTTATCGTGTTGAGATTTCTGTACGTACACACCACCGGTTCTGCCATAGAGAAGGACACTATAAGCACAACACTGTAGGTCTATTTATCACTGTCTGCGATGACTATGGCTAACAGTATACCGGGTAGGTTGAACCTAAACTTGATTACATGGAACATACGCGGATTCACGAATCCGAAGAAAATCAGGCAAGTGTTCGCATATATGGACAGATGGCGTGTCGACATCGCGATGTTGCAAGAGACCCACATCGCCCCACATGCACATAATTCCATAGGCAGGCGGTGGGCTGAATCGATTCATAATTCCACATACTCTTCCTACTCCAGAGGGGTCATGATTTGGGTGAAGAAGGGCACAAGTTTTAAAGTGGAGAGCACGATCAGTGATAACCAAGGTCGATATCTTATACTCAAAGGGGTTTTACGAGGACAGCGGATAACGCTTTTTAACACATATGGGCCAAATATTGATGCACCTGATTTCTACCGTGAGGTGTGGCAACATCTACACGCGGAGCTAGATAGTACATTGATTTGGGGTGGGGACCTGAATCTCGCCTTGAATGATCAGGTCGACCGGTCAGGTATGACTACTGAACCACACAGGAAAGTGCGAGCTAAGGTACTTGATATTATGGCTGAACTGCACCTACACGATATATGGAGGGCACGCAATCCAGGGTCTAGTGAAGCGACACACATCTCAGTAGCGCATGGTAGCTGGTCCCGCATTGATTATTGGCTTGGCTCAGAAAAAACCCTGCTTTGGACCACAGGGATTAAGCATATGCCTAAAACACTTTCAGATCATAACACCATCCTCTTGTCTCTCCAGATACCTCATTATACACCGCCCCATATAGCTGGAGATTTAACGCTAAAGCCCTTACGGATGCAATATACGCAGATACTATAGCCAAGGAAATCAAAGATTATTTTCAACTGAATGAGCACTCCACAGACGAACCGTGCCTTCTCTGGGAGGCTTTCAAAGCCACATTGAGAGGGGTATGCATAGGTACTACAGTTGGGATATTGCAGAATATTCGAGGGCAGCTGACAAGATATGAGAATCTATTGAAATCGCTTGAGAACCAATACGAACGCACGCAGGACCCCACTGTACTGGGCGAACTGAGGCGAACGCTCACTGAATATCAGTTCTTTGCTATGGATGAGCTTAAATATATTCACAAGCGCTCTGCCGCTAGGGCTTTTGGAGAGGGAGGCAGACTGGGCCGGGTGTTGGCATCCAGAATTTGTGAAGGACCTGGGCCCCAAACAATGCTGCAGATACGGGGGGCAGATGGATCCACCTGTGCAGACCCGATGGGCATTTTGCAAGGGTTTGTAAACACCTACGGAACGCTATACAAATCACAGCCAACTGCATCATCAGCAGAAGTTTTCAATTATTTAGAGGATGTGGCCATTGCGTGGCTCTCGGACACGCAGAGGGCCTATCTTTCGCTACCAATCACTGTAGAGGAGGTCATGGAGGTCATCAAATGGTTGCCGAATGGAAAAGCCCCGGGCCCGAATGGGTTCACTTGTGAATTTTACAAAACCTATGTCGATCTGTTAACACCCCGTCTAGTTGAGATGTTCGGTGATGCCTTTGAGAAAATCATACTCCCGCCAACATTACGAGAAGCGGTGGTGATATCGCTCTTAAAGCCTACAAAGGATCCTGAACTATGTGACTCCTACAGACCCCTATCGTTAATCAATGTTGATTCTAAGATTATGGCTAAGCTACTTGCCACGAGACTGCAACCCCTAATGACCAACTTGGTCCTGCCGGATCAATCTGGTTTTATACCATCTAGAGCCACCAGGCATAACACTCTGACACTGTTCGCCCTCTCCCATTATTTGATACCTAGCACTAAAGTGGTCAGAAGGATGGGTTTCCCTCCGGTTTTCATTCAGTGGGTGAAACTACTCTACACGCAGCCAGTGGCTAGAGTTCAGGTAAATGGATATGTTTCGGATTCAATAAATATAGAACGTGGGACGAGGCAGGGCTGTCCGTTGTCCTCTTTATTATTTGCCCTGGCCCTTGAGCCGCTAGCATGTAAGGTCAGACAGCGACACCAATCCTCTGCCTTACAGTTCCCGAGTAGGCCCTTGCACATTTCGCTTTACGCAGATGATATGTTACTATATATTCATGACCCTGAACAGCAACTAGCTCCACTGTTGCGAGAGTATATTAAATTTGGGAGGCAGTCTGGGCTACAAATTAATTGGGCCAAATCTTCTATTATTCCATTAACAGATACTACCCTGCCACACGCTACCGAATTCCCCTTAGAATGGCAGTCTGATCCCATAAAATATCTTGGTCTGGTACCACAGAGACTCTGAAATTGTTATCAGAACCAATTATGGCAGAGTGTTATCTTCATTGGATGATGAAGTCCATCGTTGGATACAGTTGCCGTTATCATTAGCTGATCGTATAGCGATTGTAAAAATGGTAATTCTACCCAAACTACTCTATCTTTTTAACAATATACCAATCTCCCCCCCCTAGAGAGGTCTTCAAGCGAATATCCTTAGTAGTGCTAAAATTGATATGGGCAGGTAAACAAGCGCGTATTCGAGTTCAGCGAGGGTTTTTTAGGAAAGTTCAGAAAATCTGTGGCGCACTACAGGTAGTGGTTGAGTGGAAAAGAGAAGGTAATGGTGGTTGATGCTTCTTGTTCAGAGACAACCCTAAACCCTGAGAACAAAGGGTGAGGAGAGCTCTCCCTTCTGATAAATTCAAGCAAAAGTCAAGCGCACACAACCAGTGTTAGTGATATGAGTAATCACAGTATGTCAGTAAGGATAAACTCACACACAAGTGTTCTTTCTGTGTGTTTTTAATGGGTTTGGTGGATATTCTTCCTATCAAGGGAGACCAAAGGAGCAAGAAACCAGCCGACACGTGTTTCGTCAAATCGGGTGTTAACCAGTGACTCTTCAGGGCTGAAAGCGTGTGTGGTGATACGGTATTGGGGGACCGGTGATAATTCCAACCTGGTCCAACTTGGGTTTGTGTTCAAACGCGTCGGCACCAAAAGATGCGGATTGCAAGGGCGGCTGTTAAGTAAACAGCATAGTAATGGTAATAGAGGCGGGTATTGCCAACTATTCAACATATAACGGCTTAAAGCCGAAGAACAAATGAGTAGCGGTGCAGGTTAAACGTATCCGGTTAACCTGCACCGCTACTCGTTTGTTCTTCGGCTTTAAGCCGTTATATGTTGAATAGTTGGCAATACCCGCCTCTATTACCATTACTTTGCTGTTTACTTAACAGCCGCCCTTGCAATCCGCATCTTTTGGTGCAAACAAGCGCGTATTCAGCTGCGCACTTTATCCCTACCGTATTCCAGGGGTGGCCTTTGCATGCCTGACTTTCCATTTTACTACTTATGTGCTCAGGCACAATATGCCACATACTAGTATTATAAGATTCCATATCTGACACATACTGCCATAGAAGAGGGGGATGCTCTGCCAATACCTTTAACTGCTGTTATCACACATCGCCGACTGCCACTACACGCTAAAGATAATAATACCATTGATACAACCAATGCAGCATGGCATAAACTCGGTCAATTGGCGCATAAGTTACCTCTCTATGCCCCGGCCCTTCCATTACATTACCATATAGAAATATCTGTTACAAGTGAGGGGGTTGGTATGGGCCTACTACACCAGGTAGGAATAGATACCTTAGGTGACCTCTATAATAATGGGATGCTCAAAACAGCGCAGGATTTATCGTATATTCAAAATCAGACACTACTGTTTCGCTTCACTTATCATAGACTACAGGAGGCGATTAAGAAGTTATACCCTAGCTATCCCAATGAACCGCTGCAATTGGATACTTTGCAACTCATACTGTCCTCCCCCAAACACCCGGCACATAGTTTCTCGACTACACGGTAGCGCAAAATGCAAAACTGCAACACCCATAGAGCCATGGAAAGATGGAATGCGGTACTAGACACTCCCCTCACTGAGGTTGAATGGCAGGCCACTTGCACCCTAATCCAAATGCTAACGCCAAACGACAATTTAAGAATTGTGCATTTTAAATACTTACATCAAATGTATTATACGCCTGTAAAACTTTATAGATATGGTCTCCGACCGGAGGCGAGCTGCAAACCCTGTGGCTATGACCAGGCTGATTTTATCCACCTTGCGTGGCACTGTCTGAAGATACGTGAATATTGGAGGAGGGTCACCTCATTGTTGGCAGAAATGGTGGGGATTGAGATTAACTGTAATATTCGCACCTGTTTATTGGGCTACTGGACAATGTCCGTGCTGTGAAACGTAAATTTTGTATGGTAGCGCTGCTGCTTGCCAAATGATGAATCTCCCTGTACTGGGAGAGTAAGAACACACCCAGCATCAAACAATGGCTTAGTGATATGTCCCACTATCGCGATACGTTACGCACATATGAAGAAGAATTACCTGCTCGCTCCAGACCTAAAGATTATTGGAAGTATCTAACAGCCTATTTAATTGCAAATCCTACTAATCTGAAAGAAACAGGTTAGTATTAGATTCCTTACCTTAGAATATCCCCAGGCGTCAGACTGGATCCAGAAACTTTTGCGTAGCAGTACCCTTGCGCGTCGGCAGGCGTCGTCTGCGGCTCCGCGTCCGTCGTCGGTGTCGTTGGCACCGTGATGACGTCGTCGGAGTACTTAGATACCGCCCTCGCGCACTGACGTCAGTTCTTCTTTTTTCCTCGCCAGCAAGCGCCGATCCGGAAAAAGTGGTACCCTTAGTCAATTTTTGACTAAACTTTTTCGATCATTTTTTATCCTTTTTCGAAGTCTAACGACTCCGACGGTGCCGGTAGGGATGCCCGGGTTCAAACCCTGCGCCGACTGCCACCGACTGATGTCGGTTACCGACCCCCATCGCAGTGTTGAAAGCAGTAGTCGTTGCTTTAACCCCCCCTGACCCTTTGACCAGTCTGAGGGTGAGTTAAATCAGGAAAAGATTTCAGGTCATGTTAGTCTTACAATCTAACAATTGGCTTGGTCAAGAGAAACCTACATGTCTGCAGAACTTTGTGCACATGCACAGCAGGAAGTGTCTCTTTCTCCAGAGATAGGCACCGATTATGAGTAGTCCTGGTTTTCAGAGCCCTGTGCAAACCCCTGTTTGTGCAGAGGTCAGATTTCCGAGTTGTGAGGTATTTACCAAACCCGGTAATTAAGAAGTGCTTTAAATACCTCATCCTTTATTGAATTTCAACAGATCAAACCGCTGGAATTTATCAAGGATAACAGTACTGTAAGCACCAAAATATGCCTGTTATTGCCATATTCATGGAATAAGTGCTACTTAATGCCCCTGACAAATGACATACCCTATAGTCAGTGCTTTAAATGGGCTGGTACTGTCCGGTAAGGAGTACCAACACTTATTAATTTTGAGAGGGAGAGTCCCGGCACGTATCATGAGAAATGCTATACTTTTAATTGGAGAGTACCAGCACTTTTCAGAAACAAGCAGGTACTCTGGTACAGAATACCTGCACTTATATTTTTCCATTTCAAGCCCTGCCTATAGCTATTTAATAGGTGCAAACAATATCACACCTATCATTATCCCACTGATAATCAAAACCATAGGATTTTCAAGGCTGTGCGAATACTCACTGTTGCAGAAGCTGAAAAACTGCACTGAAGAGCCGAGAAAAGAGAGATCTTTCGGAAGCTAAACATGAGCCAAGAGAAAAGGGTATTTCGTTAAATGATGTTTTCAGTAAATCAACTATTTTGCTACTCTCAGTTAAGCAGCAAGCGATGTTAAACATCTGTGAATAAAATAAAGCTACAAAAAGGAAAGTATTTATTGTGTAAGGGCAATTCTTTAATTCCAGCCCAGCATGATTATTTAGGGGATTTACCTTTTATTTCTGAGTTTATTTCTCATTTAGCAGCTGCACATTTGCAAAACACGGTCTATTTGAAGGATTTGCTTGGGATTGCAATCATAAAAAAGAGGATTTGTGCCAAGCAATGAGAGAACTTGTGGCAAAAGTAGTATTTTTCGAGTGATTATGTGGCTCAAACATATTGTTGGACTGGAAGCTGCGCTGCTGTTTCATCACCGCGGAGAGTGCGGCAGATGTCTTGCGTTAATGTCAACTGATTACATGCCATCCCTCAAGTCGCTGATGCCCGTGTGGCACTGCACCCCTTCGACCACCCAATCTGGCCTCAAGCTGATCCGAGTGCAGAAAGCTGCTTGTGGCACTGATTGTTAAGGGAGTCGCGCTGCACGCAATTCAATTCGATTATATTGACTTTTTGTGGAGTGTTAAATTGTCCTGGCCTCAAAGCACTAGGATGCCAGCCACGCAAGGTAGGGCACAAGTACATTTCAGGTACTAAAGAGCCTGGGATCAAGTATGTCTTAACAAGATTCCTGAACCCCAGAAGAAATATTCAAAGACCCCGAGTCCAAGTGGTCTGTTACATTCCAATACTGGCAAGATATGGTATAATACACTATCTGGCAGATGCATCAAAGTAAATACCGGGAGCAAATGGGCAGATTCTCAGAATTTGCACCTTTGCTCCCGGTATTTTTGCATTTGGGATGCATCATCCCAAATGCAAAAATCGCAATTTAAGGAATCTCTAAATTGAGATTACTTAAATTACGATTGCATTTAAGGAATCCCAAATTGAGATTCCTTAAATGCAATGCATGAAAGTAAATAAAATAGCGAATTCGCTAATAGGGGGAGCAAATTACCATGAAGTTGGACTTCATGGTAATTTGCTAAAACTTTGTAAAAAGCACTTTTGTGCATTTTTCAAAGTTTCATGTTGCGCACACACATGCCCTTAGAGCATGTGTGTGTGCAACATATGTGCATAGATCAATTTAAGGGGTGCAACAGGGTGTCATTTTGACACCTTTGCACCCTTGAAATTGCATGAGCAATTTGCGAATTCCTACTGGTACTCGCTAATTGCTCCTGCAATCTCCAATGCATTCCTATGGGCCTTTAGGCCCATAGGAATGAATGGGACAGCCGGCCACATGCATCAACCTATTTAGGAAGTGCAAACGGGGCGAATCGCAAAATTCAGCCGCTTGCGATTCCTAAATAGGTTTTTGGGATGCATCAAGCATTTTTGGTAAAATCGCTATTTTTAGCGAATTCCAAAAATGCTATTGCTTTTAAGGAATCGCAAATTTGCGATTCCTTAAAAGCAATGCATGATTAATTTTAAAATTGCGAATTCGCAATTAGGGGGTGCAAATTACCACGAGGTTGAACCTCGTGGTAATTTGCGAAAATGTGTTAAAATGCTCTAATTTGGATTTCAAAACACTGTCATGTTACAGACACACATGTCCTTAGGACATGTGTGTTTGAAACATGCACTTCAAAATACATTTCAGGAGTGCAGGGGGGGGGTCCTTTGGACCCCCCCCTGCACCCAAGGAATGCATCAACATTTTGCGAATTCTAATTTGCGAATGGGAATTGCGAAATCGGAAATTGGAATTCGCATAATATTTGCGATTCGGTAAAAATTGCGATTTTTACCGAATCGCAAATTTTATGCACTTTCAATCATGCATCCCGTTTTGCGATTCCTTATTTGCGATTCCCTAAAAATCGCAAATTAGGAATCGCAAAACCGGACTTTGATGCATGTGGCCGAGCATTCCTTAATTGTGACTAGCAATTTGCGAGTAGCAATTAAGGAATGTTAAGGAATCCCTATTTTAATAGCATTCCTACATGCATAGGCTTTTGCTATTCCTAAATACTGATTCCTTAAAAATCGCTATTTAGGAATAGCAAAAGGCTACGTTGATGCATCTGCCAGTATGTCTTGTGATGTCAAGTGCTGTGTTCTATTCATATTTGTATACAACTGTTCTGTTACTGCCTTGCAGTATTGTGGGCACTCTGGAGGTGTATTTCTGCTTGGAAGTGCTAGTTGTCTGTAGGGTAGATCAGTTTGGTTTGGATGAGTGATTGTGTTCACGTGAATTCTAGTGTCTCTTCGTCTTCGTGTCTCCCCAATATCATCTGAAGTCCATGTTTCCTCATGGCCCTGTATCCCAGTTCCCATGCATACCCATATTCCCAAGTTTCCGTGTCTCTCACAATTTGTGCTTTGCAGTTTTTGTCTGTTCCTAGTGTTTTTCCTTGGTTCACAATCACGAGTGTCTTTAGTTTGTTCCCAGTATCTTTCTGGTGGCTCTCCTCATTATTCAGCGTGTAGCACCACCATGTAATTTCTTCCCTCTTTCAATGTCTCCTCATTTCTCCCACTGTTTGTCTCTCGCTTCCGTCTTCCAAGTGCCTCCATGGTCTTTATAATGTCTTTATATTGTCTCCCCAGTGTATCTCAATTTTTTCAAAAGGTGTCTCTCCAAAATCTCCACCCTCTCCCTTACGTCTTCCTTGCCATCCTGCCTAATGCTATGTACATGTCTTTCTACCTATCTCCATGTCAGTGTCTCCCCAGTCTGGGCTTTCCAGTGTCTCTTCACAATCTCCAAGTGTTTTTTTAGTATATCAGGGACTGATTCACAAAGGTAAACTTGCATGTTTGTGTAAGTTTACTCTTTTTCGGTATTCACAAAACTGCAATTTAACAGTAATTTTACATCTGTGAAGACTCTGCAGTCATTCATTCATTCAAAATCTTTATTTGGCTATTAAAGAATAATACTTCATAAAAGTACATGCAATAAAATACATCCAAGAAAAGTAAACACGTAATTTACAATACTAATTATTAAGAGCAATTAATTTCTGAATTAGTACAAAATGCTTTTCCTTGTGCTAATCGATTTCAGGATGAACAGGGCAACATAATGTCACCAGAAATCTCATAGCTATTTAACGAGACCTAATATTGTGGGCAACAAGCAGGGGCTTAGGATAAAAACATCTACAATTATGATAAAAATTACAGAATAATAGAAAGTGCACTGTGCTTTGTTTACACTTGTCACACAGACATGGTACCAAATCTGGTAGGCGTGATTTCATTTTGGGAAATGCAACAAAATAATGGGCAATATCACATTTCAATCTCAATAGCACAAAACGTTGCTGTACATAAGTCACATGTGACAAATAGTAATTGGCTCCCTCCTTGAACATAAAGGATTTATATAAGGCGACGATCGGTATATTTAGCTCTGCTTTTGCTCTAAGATCCCGCCTTTGTAGCAGGAAGGAGTCTTTGATCTCTCTTTCTTGGTAAAGGACACTATTTTTGTAGGTTCCGACCATACAGATAAATTAAACACATTTCCTAATGTGGCAATAATATAGAATAACCCAATGCAAAGCGGGTGTAGCGGGACTACGCAGAGGTCCACGGAGAACTCCCCTACGCTACGCTAGGTCACCTGCTTCCACCCCCCCTATAATAACAATTAATTTACATGAATTAAAATTAAATGAAAACCACTTACCTGGCATGTGGAGTCCCCGGGCTGCCCTCCTCCTCTTTCTTACCATCTGGATAATTCTTTGAGAAAACTAAGCATGCGCAGGCGACTGCCAATGCACATTTCTTGCATGTCTCGGCTTCTCCGGAGGCTCTCATTATCACCCAGCACATATGTCTTCTCAGTGTGCATGACTGCTCTGGGTCTTCTCTTGATGGTGCCTCTCCACTGACTTCTGATGTCAATGTTTACCCAGAGCCTACCCATGTTTCATTCAGGGTCCTGACAGGGCTAATCAGGCATTATTTGGGCAAGTATTCTTCACCTGTTTGCCCATTTTCTGGAATCCCCCATGTATAATTAGGGGTTCCTCTGTGTCTCCCGTTGTCATGCAGGTCTCTACAGAGAGCCTTTCTTTGTCCAGTCTTCGTCTCCAACTGTATCCACAGTGTCACTCATTGTCTCCAGTGTGTCTCTCCTGTGCCTTCCTATGACAGCCCAGGGTTTCTACATTTCAGTAACTCTACACATTCATGCCTGTGTACGTCTCCAAGCCTATGTGTCTTGATTTTTTATGTGTCTCCAGTGTTGTCTTATCTGAGCAACATCCTAGCTCCCTAGTGTGTTTTCCTGTGTTTCAAATGTCTTGATATGCTTTTTAGTTTCTTCTTATGCTTCCATTTATATGTGACTCACCATGTCTCCCTGTGTTTGTTTCACCCATATGTCCATGTCACAAATGAGATCTATTTTAATGGTATATTTTTGTAATGGCCCTTGGATATTGTTTAGCTTTGAGTCTCTAAAAATAATTTTTAGTGTGATTTTTATATCATGTTTTTTATAAGCTATGTATTTTTAATACATTTGAACCCCCCATGCCCATATGTCTTCCTGTCCCAGAGTCCCCATATTTCTCAGTGTCTGTTCATGTACCACTGCCTTACTAAATCTCCCTTGTGTCTCCACAATATCTCCACAATGTCTCCAAAATGTCTCCTAGTTGTCTCTCAAAACTTTTCAGTGTTATTCAGTGCCTCATATGTGTCTTTGGGTGTTTTCTGTGCGTAACATGAATACACTTCTCCCAGGTCTGTGTCTCCCCACATCTGTGTAGTCCCCTTTTTCCACTGCCACTGTATCACAGTGTATCACTATTCCCCCCCAATGTCTTCCTGTATTTATCATCAGTCTTGTGTCTTTGCAATGTAAGTCCTGGGACTTCCAGTGACCCCTCAATATTAATGACTATTGCAATACTTCTGCTGTCTTCTTCTTTGTTTCCTTAGCCTCAGAGGGTCCTCAGTTCTTTTTGTATCCATGTCTACACTGTGTCTTGAAATGACTCAGCCTCCTGCGGTCTTCCTTGGTCTTCCTGTTATCTCCCATGGCTCTACAGTGCCTTTCTTATTTCTCCAGTTGGTTTCTGGTCTACGTGCATCTGTCCCTCCCCATATACGTGTCCCCCAGTATCTCTCCTCTTTGTTTCTCCTACGTTTCCATGTCTCCTCTTGTCTTTCAGTGTATCTTTTAGAGCCTCAATTTTTTCTTGATTGTTCTCATGTCTTCCCACTGTCACCCTATTCTTTCAGTGTCTTCCCAGTGTCTCCCAAGTACTTGCCCAGAATCTCTCCCATATATCCTCAGAGTACCCTTAATATCTGTCCAGTAGATCTCTTCAGTATCTATTGATGTCATCCTGTGTCTCCACGTTGCTGTCACTTCCCAGTGTTTTCTCATTTTTAAATATGCCTTCGTATTTCTTTGGGTTGTTGTGTTTCCCAATAATGTTTCCTCAACCCTACTAAAGTTCATGTCTTGCAAAGTCTTGCTGTATCCCACCAACATAAAGTCATGTCATGGCGGTTCTACCTGTGTCTCCAATCATTCAAGTTCAGACAGTGAAAAGTATTGAAACTAAGTGACTCAAGGAGGCACCATGTGAGTTGGCATTTTCCATCCTCACAAAATGGCTGCACTTGTCACTTGGGTGATGTTTGGATGGATCTCTGAGACTGCTTTGAAATCTGTCTGGCCGTGATCCACAGAGGTAAAGTCGATCAATTCCAGTAGCTCAAGACCACTGACACACAAAGTGCGTAGCAGTTAGGGCTTTATGAAAGGAGACTGAAGGTGGCTTGATGACAGTGGAGATCAGCAAGGATCCAACGAAGGATTGGAGTTGAAGTAGAGTTGTCACTTTTCTCGGGGAAAAATACTAGCCATTTGTTCACATTTTAAGATTGATAGCAGCTTTTTACTTGGCCGCTGGGAAAATAGAGAATTTTCTCTGCCCTTTATCAGGCTGCTGGCTTAATAGTAGAAATTATTTACTATTTGGCCAGCGGTCTTGAAAATAGCACAGAAACATCCCTATTTAGCCAGCCACTGGCTACATAATTGAGATTCTGTACTGTTTGGCTGGTGGCAGTCCAAATAGCATAAAAACATAACTATTTACCCAGCCGCTGACTAAACGGTAGAGATTTTACACTGTTTGGCCAGTGGCCATGCAAATAGGGGAACATTTTCACTACCTAGTCAGCTGCTGCCTAAATGGTACAAATTCTGCACTGTTCGACTGCCTGCCGTGCATATAAGCAGAAAAATGTCACTATTTAGCTAGCTACTGGTTAAAAAGTAGGGATTCTGCAGTGTTGGGCTATCACATATGTAAATATCACAAAAAAGCCACTATTTACCTGGCCGCTGGCTAAATAGTTGAAATTATGCACTGTTTGACTGGCAGCCATGCAAATAACAAGGAAACTTCCATACTAGACAGTGTGCACAGCTTGGCCAATAGCCATGTAAATAGCAGAGGAAATTCACTATTTACCCGGCTGCTGCTTAAACAGCTTACATTTTGTTTTATTATGCCTTCTCAAATTTCAACAGATATGTACACCAGGTTTGAACTGCAAACAAGGAGTGAAAAGAATTGATATCAATCTCCTTATAAAAGTTAGGGACCTGCTGTATTATTGAATTCGCAAAAAGTGGTTGCGAATATTGCACATACTTTATGCGAATGTAATAGTATTTTGCAAACTGGCTTATGTAGTGTTCGGTCGGTTCACAAAATACTGCTTTGCAGGGGGTTGCCGAATGATCGGCCTATTCAATATTCATTAGGCAGGTGATAATGTGTGACCCTCTGTGATT
The DNA here is from genome assembly GCF_964263255.1 of Lissotriton vulgaris. Taxonomy (NCBI): domain Eukaryota; kingdom Metazoa; phylum Chordata; class Amphibia; order Caudata; family Salamandridae; genus Lissotriton; species Lissotriton vulgaris. Next base: position 1,078,311,580 of record NC_141694.1, on the reverse strand, counting down.
GGCTGTAATCGCGGAGATGGTGGCTTACAAGGGACAGCACACTATCCTCTCTATAACTGCATTTCAAAATGGAAAAGTTTTATTTTTTTCAAAACAGTCTGTGTTCATTAAAGGAACCAGTGCTGGTTTAAAAAAACAAGATTTCGGTTTTCAAAAACATCTCCCCAAAAGGCTGCCAACATTACCCTAATAGGAAAAAGATAGTAAGGGAAAAGTAATTGCAGTCATAAACTAGCAATACATTTCTGTCCAAATTGGAAAGAGGCGGGAGGAAAACTATTTTATGAACTCTCCAATGTGCAATTCGGAAGCAACTGAAAAAGTCCTTTTAATAGTTGAAATCATTTTTCAACTCATAAAAAGGGGTTTGGACATAATGATCATCCCTTTTGTGGTCACAAACACTGAGATTTTGTGACATGAGGCCTTTAGTGCTAAAACTGGCTTTGATGCAGGCACTAACTTATAGATCTACAGGTCAGAAATGTTTGAATGTTTCCAAGTTATTTTGACAGAGATACAAAGAGTGACACTCTTACACCATGACCTAAGACATAGCAACTTGGAAGACCCTTTATGGAGCTGACTCATGCTTCACAAATGCTCCTGCTCCTTTTCTTTTACCTGCCATGGTGACTAGTGATAAAGATGATAAGAACATTTGCAAGACCAGTTAAAGTTGTTTCCTCTTCTAATGCTATGAACACGCTCTTACTGGTAAAACCATGGGAATGTACCAGGGCCAAATATAGGATTACGTAAAGTCATAATGTTGTCAAAAAAAATATTTTTCTACAGCAAATCAATGCATACTGGAATTAATAATTCTGGTTCAGTTCAATTAAAGAAATCAGAGTAAAATACCAGAGGACAGTGGTTTGTAAAAGCAAAAACCAGACAGGAAATGTTGTGTCCCAGTGACATATAGTCATCTAATGTTTATGGTGATTTTTATCAAAATAGAAACAATTGTATAGGGTTCTTTATAAAGTGACCAACACAGCATAATTGAGAGGCTTCATTACAATCTCATGACAGAAGGAAGAAAAACTATCGACCTGATTTAGAGTTTCGAAGACAGAGTTCTGTCAGTATGGTGTAGGACAATACCTTTAGCATGGGTGGACAGGGAACTCCCTACATTACTTTCAGGTCTAGAGGAGGGAGTAACAAACCAACAACAAGAAAAAGAAAAAGGGGGGACCTCTATACTGACCTATATTACTTTACACCTGGACATTGAAGTCTCTCCAAAATTACATACAGGATGCTACACGAAACATAAAGTAATTCATTTAGACTTGGAATTTGTATTTAATTTCTTTCATTTATTTTATATCATTTTCATAACAGTTTTATTTTTCTTATTTTCTAGTGATTGTTTTATCAAAATTACAAAACAGGGACATGGTAACATATGTACAAATGAGTTTAAAAATGCAAGGTTAAATGATGTCTTGACAGAAAGCCCTAAACAATACATATAAGGTGACTCTCACTCATACCATCATTCATACATACTTAAACTTTCATACTGGTTGTCCTGACATTACTAACACAACAAACAACAGTGAAATACAAATAAAATGTCCTCTGGTAGACTCCTCAGAATATGACTAGAACCCGTAGTATTTAGTCTTCCTTTTTGTTTTGAGGGTTAATAGTCTTTAGTAATCCTTTCCTTTCTTTCTTCGGAGTTTGATTTTAATGTAGTGTGAGGGTCTCTAGTGCGTACGGCCTACGTACGTTTCGGTGATGTCATTACTTTGCTTCACCTTCTTCAGGGCCAACATAAAACTGGACAACAGACAGGTACATACATACTGTTAAAACCAGGGGGTTCTCATTATCTGTGTTCTTGATGACACTATCTACACACTTATAGCGGTATTGAGCTTCTGGGCGCTAGTTTTCGGACTCTCTGTATGGATATTAAATTCCCAGAGTTATTGGTCCACAATATGCATCTGTGTTTTGAATATATAACTGTAATGTTTTTCTGTGGCTCCAACTAGTTGGTCGTTACTACTTCATGGACCTATGAGCAGGGACGTAACTCGTCTCCATGGGGGCGCCTCCGGCCGATGTCACTGCCACTGGTCCCCCCTTTTTCTTGTTGTAGGACAATACCTTTGCCATCCTGAGGGACCTCCGCCTGTCAAATTTAGAGTTGTCAGTGGACCCTGTGGACAACTCTCCACATTGACATGAACTACTGTCCCGGCCATTCCTGTTTATGCATGAAAAGTGTGAAGGGCAGTACCATCAGACATACTGGGCAGCCAGCAAGCTTTTCAAAAACGTCTCCCAAAACAGGAGTTTGTTTTTGAAACATAAAAAAATGAATGGTCCCACATGTTTGGAGTTTTCTCCCGGGTTGAGGAGGGTCATTACTTTTTTTCCTGTGCCTTAGGGCTAGATTTTACTCTTAATAGGGTAGACAGCTCAAAGTCCGCCCTTCAACTGCCCCCACTCTGTCGGTCCATCAATGGAAGTATTCCGTCGAGGATCCACCAGCACAGAAATAGGACTATAATAAATTTAACTGAATGTCAATGGATTATGAAGACATTTTCCCACTAAATCCTGAAAAGACATGTAGGCAACAATGACACAGAAGAAAAGAAACTTACATAGATGTGTATTCATTAATTTTATTACAAATATTGAAAGAACTGAATAAACAGCCAATTTTTTTTACCTTCATTCTTGTGGCCTACAAATCAATAATTTCACAGTTCCAATTGAATACTCATTTTCCAGACAGGAGATGTAAATCCACTATTGAGGTATCAGAACAGATTTGGGGTGATTCTCTTCCAAATATAATTTTCTGACTGTAGCTCAGACACAGCTTTGTGCTTTAGCAATAGTGCTGGCTCTAAGCAAAAGTATCCAAAAGAAGGACATAGTGGAGCATGATATATCAGAACCTGGCTATTATTATCATTCATGAGCAGTCATCAGTTACAGACACAGGGTAGCCCTGCTAACAGTCTGTAACATCTTTCACAAAACTATGACCCACCCATTACTCCTGAACTTACGTCGTCACTCAGGAAGAACTAATTAGTAGCAGTTTGCTATAAAGGACCTCACAGAATTTCTTTGGGTATCCTTTTCCCCATTCTCCCTCACTTCAATTCGGGGTCTCCATCCTCCGTCCGCAGTGATGCAGTTGCAGGGATTCTGCACATACACAAAACTATGTACAGGATTATAGAACTCGTGTATAGGGGCTAAGCCTTCCTACCACCTTAGTGTTCACGAGCCCAGGACTGACTATCTATAGTGTCTCACTCACTCTCCTACACACTCACAGAGAAGCAAATGATTAGACACCCATTGCCACAACAAAGTCTGACAGAGACATGAAATAGTTTAGAATATGTATTTGAACTATTGTTCCCTATAATGCAGTATACGTGCCATAATGAGCAGAAAAATGCATAGTACAAATATTCTCAACATAGCAACGAGGCCATATATCATGAAGAGAGATGTCATAATGAAAAGACAATAGAGAGAATACAGTTTTGCCTAACCTCCCTGCCCTTGCTAGGAATGGATATTATTATATAACAGAAGATCTCTGGGCTTTGTCAGAAGACCCCATAACTTAGTGCCTAGATGGTAGATCTATGTCACAGGAACCACATTGCTCTTCTCCCTGGAAAGTGTATGTTGTTCATGCGTGCATTCCAGTAATATCAAAATGCTAGTCTCCCACCAGCTGCATTGGTATGTTGTGTCTAAGTGCTAGGGCCTGACCAGAACAAACAACAAGGGGCATTGTTTATCGACCTTGCTCACAATGTTCAGAGTAAACCCCAGGAACAGGCAGAGAACAAACACAGTGAACAATTCCAATGTGAAAAGTACGAACAGAGACGTTGCGAAAATAAAAGCAGCTAGTAACATGTGCAAGGCTGAATCGTGGCTGAAGGGCTCATGCCAACTTAGTGATATCGAGCATTGTGTCCCCAGCGGCCACGTGACAATGCAGTCACCATACGCCCACTTTGTAGTGAAGCTGTATCTGCTCTCCCTCACGCCCTGCAAAATGCATCCCAACGGTCCATTCACTTAGACTTTTATCAACGTAATCTTACTACTACTCACTTTCTACATACCCACCACATATACATCCACATGGAAAGGCAGTACAAAGATCTGGAGTCACATAGAATTCCTCTTTGGGCCATCTCATTTGATCTATTTAGAGCCTCTATTATCCCCTTGTCTGCTCATCAAAGTCTTATTATGATCCTGGGATCCCCTTTGCTGATTGTCATCGCCCTTTGCCCCCTTCAGCCATTAACCATTTTTCCTGACTGGAGCCATTTGAGTTTCTTAAACCATTTCTGCCATCCTTCATGGGCCACATTCATTTTCTCCCAACCACCTTTAAGCTTCTCTGCCAAATTTCAGTCCCAATGCCCTCAGATCCACCATCAGACTACTGTGCCAGCATCAGACAGTGTATTATATCATTCTGAGGTCAGAGTGTAACAGTCCAAGCTTTTTATTCACTTGCATGCTATGATTTTTCTGCACATACTTACTAGTTCTATACGTGGGCTGAAGAGTTAGGGGTTTCGAGGGGTTGGTAGCATAAGAAGCATTAATACGAACCATTTAAAAAGGGATGACCTAGACTCACATAGATGTCCTTCTGGTCCCGCTCTTCTTCCTTTTCTTCCAGGTACTTCTTTGCCTTTAGGCATTGGTTCTCTTCCTAGTCCTGTTCCAAGTCTTCCTTTTGTTTACTGTTTTGAGCCTCCTGATTCTCACCCTGGTCCTGTTTTAACTAGTTGTCCTGATCCTCGCCAGCCTGGTTCCTGCTCTTCAGTTTCTAGTCTGCTTGGAACTCCAGGCCCTGGTCCCCTTGATTCTAACATCTCTGGTCCTCATAGGCCTGTTCCTCCTCCTGTATTTTCTGATACTACTAGTATCCCTAATACTCCTAGACTAACTTGTCGACTTTGCTCTTTTCCTACATGTTCAGGTCATCCTGTTCTTCGCCACCTTGCTTGATCATCATAGCTTCTGTCATCCTGGCCTTCCTTGTCCTGGTCCTTCTATTCCTCCTCGTCTTGGTCCTGCTTATACTGGTATGCCATTCCTGATATTCCTGAGCCTCCGTGACTTGAGCTTCCTTTCAACTTGGTTGAGGTCCTACTGGCCCTCCCTGCTCTGGTCCTCTTAGCTCTTGTCGTGCTGGCTCTAGTGGCCAGGCCATCTCCTCATGTTTCTTCTGGTCCTGTTCTCTCTGTCTTCCTCGCTCTCAGTCTGCCTAGCAATACTTTTCCTTTTCCTGGTCCTCACAGTTTGTGTTTGATTCCTGTTTTTTACCCACTAGATTTGATCCTTTTGCTTCTAGTCCTCTTTGTTTGTGCCTCTGAATGCCTAATTTTCTTTGTTCTTGTCTTCCTGGCCTTCCTGGTCCTTTCAGGCCTCTTCTCCTAGCTCTTCTTGTTCTTTTCCTGATCCCCTTGGCCCTCATCCATTTCACCTGGTCTTTCTAATCCTTCTCACCCTTCTCATCTGATTGCTAGTACATCAGATCCTGGTCCGGCTGATCCCACCTTTTCATCTGGCCTCTTGTGTCCTGGACCTCTAAGCCCCCCTCTTAGTTCTATTATTCTGGGTTTAGAGCATCCTTGTCCTCTGGCAATGTGACTTGTCCTCATGGCCCTTATGACACTGCACCAAATGATCATGGTGTTTTTTAACCTGGTTCTCTTTGTCTGGGTCCTTCTGAGCCTCATCATTTTGGTCCTGGTCCCTTTGGACATCCATGTCCAGTCCCCTTAGTCTTCATAGCTCTGGTTGTTTTGGTCCTATGGATCTTCATCACCCTGATCTCGCTAGGCCTGGTATTTCTGCTCCATGTGGTACTATAGTCTTGGTTCATCTGGCATCCCTAGGCCTGTTTCTCATCCTCTTAGTGCTGATTCTTCGAATCATCTCATACTCCGCCTTCCCTAGATTTCGACTCGTCCTCCAGCGACCAACGCCAACAACCAGACAAAATTGAAGGAGAAACGCCTGCGCATATCTAGATCATCATGGTGTTCTACGCCCAGCTCTGAAGAACTAGCAGACACCACAACAGATACTTCAGTGGTTTTAAGGTAGTGGGGTGGGGGGTGCAGAAGTTGGGGAGGATACAAAGTTGTAATTTGTTTTTTATATCTCATGCACAGTTCTAGTGTCCCTCGTTTGGAGGCTATGCCTACAGAGAGTTCGCCATTTGTTAATTGTGTGCCCAGATGACCAATGCGAATGTGAATGCTCCTCTGGGGAGTCTTCACGTTGTCAGCTGGAATGTACATGGGGTCCGGGATAAGGTAAAGCAGGGTGCAGTGCTCCTCCAGGCTAAACACCAACAGGCTGATGTATTGTTATTGCTAGAGACACAACTCCACACCTCCTACGGTCAAAGGGTCCCTGTTTGGCCCGCTTTGGCTATGTACACACCTTTCATTCAGGATTTACACAGGGTTCTCGAAGAGTGGCCATCCTTATACACCACAGGGTTCCCTTTCAGCCCCTCAAGAACTTTGTAGACTGACCGGTAGACATATGGAGATACATGCCGGATGGGTTGGTGATCAACGAAGGGGACAGCAAAAATTGTATGTATTGCATGTATTTTATGTATGGCGCGCATCTGGGGGAGGGCGGAGGAGGTGCGTGAATCCCGCATACGACCTCAGAGGATGGACAGATGTGTGAAAGGCCCATCACCTTACGGAGCAGGCTATACTCTCAACTCCTTGGAGCACGGCTCATTCACTCTGCTGGATTATATGTTTGTGCCTATGGGGCATGCTCATAGAGTGGCTGAGGTCGAGATACTGCCCAGGGGGCTCTCTGATCACTGTCCAGTAGAATTATGTATTTTGGTGAGCCCCCTTCATCCTCCATTTCACTGGTGACTTTCCCCCTGGCAATTGAGGGACCCACTGTATAGAGCACATTTACACTGTGCAGTGACAGCGTATTTCTCCCGTAACAAGGCAACCACCTCTTCCGGGAGCATTCTATGAGAGGCAATGTAGCCTACTATACAAGGAGTTGCTATCAGTTTCTGTGTGGCTGTGCGCAAATGGCGACTGCACAGATTGAAGCCCAAATCCTAGACTTGAAGCGACGGAGGAGGGAGGAGGAGGTGGGACAGGGGTGACGACAGTTGAGCCTTGCTCAGCAACAATATCAAGGGGTGCTGTTGGAGGAGGCTAGGTGAGGTTAGCTGGCTTTTCAAAGCAGGAATTACCAATGGGCAGATAAGTCTGGGAGATTATTACATTGGCTGAGTCAGAATGCTTTGGCGCAAGTTCAGATCCTGGTGATTTGCTACGAGCAGGGCGCGATGCTCACCAAACCATGGCTTATAGCCTCATCACGTTACATGTCACAAAAATCGTCGGGCTCACAACACCATTGCAACTGTGGATCGCCTGGGACACCCATGGCCTTACTCTTGGCAGATATAAATAAGGCTTTCAATTCCATTAGTTGGACCTACTTGTTTGCACTCCTTCAACACCTTAACATCGGCCCCTGTTTTCTTTCTTACACCCACCTGCTCTACACGGCTCTGGCAGCTTTTGTGCATGTGGCGGGCTCGATATCATCTCCCTTCCCCATAAGAAGTGGTACCAGGCAGGGATGCCCCTGTCCCCTCTTTTATTCGCCATGGCCATAGAGCCAGTGGCCACATGGGTTAAAATAGAAGCCATAGTCCGGGGCTTCGAATGGTCGTGGGAGGTTTCGGACCGCATCGCTCTATATGCCAATGATTATTAGTATTATTCTTCCTTACAGATTCCCATAGATCAGTCCGCAGGATTCTACTTATAATGCAGGTGTTCGGGGAAACGTCAGGTCTAATACATGAATATTGGTAAGTTGGTTTTGTGGCCACTGCCGGGGTCACTGTAAGGTAGCACATGGACCACTGACTTGTCTGTTGCAGTGGACGGCCTGCAGTACCTCTGCATCTTCCTGTCTTATAGCCAGTCGATCTCTTGGGAGCGCAATATGAGCCCCCTGACGGAACGGGTGAAAACTGAGGTTAGGTCATGGTCTCAATTGCCCCTGTCCTTGTATTCTCGATCTTCAAAATGGTTTCCCTTCTTTGCCTCCTCTACAAACTACAGAATTACCCCTACCCAATTCCTCCTGTGTTGTTTTGGCAGATTAACGTGCTGCGGGGTCAGTTTCTATGGGGAGGTGGTGCCTCCTGAGTCGCCCTGCAAACATGCTTCCAATCTACATAGTGCAGAGGTGTTAATGCAGCTCATATTCAGTCCTATCACGCAGCCTCACACCTGCAGGTGCTTAATGAATTGTGGTACAGTCCCAGATATGACCCAGCATATGCAGTCGAATGTTGGGTGATAGTAGATCTTTCTCTTCATGAGCATTTATATCATAGATCAGATGCAAGGTCTCTTCCCCCAGCAACACGAGTTGTGATACTTGCATGGAGGCAATCTCTCTGCAGGATGGGGTGGAGTGGCTGCCTTACGCAGGCGACCCCATTTTGGTGGAATAGACTTCTCCCCCAAGTGGTAGATCTGTCGGGTTTTCAGGAGTGGCACAATATCGTATCTCTTACTTAGGAGATGTGATGCGAGGCTTCATCCTTAAATCGTTCCAGGAACTCCAATCCCAATTTCTAATGACCCATAGCCAATTTATCTTCAATTCGGTCATGTCCTAACACCATTTGTTTATCTTCCGGCTCTTCCAGATTTTAACCTGCTGGAGGGTAAACTCCTAATGGGGGACCTCAGGGTCATAAAATAACCAAGATCTATCAATCTTTAGTCACAAATAGAACTACCACTTTGGATGGCGTGGCAGGAGAATCTGGAATCTATAGATGATGATGATTGGATGGAAGCCCTGGAGTCTCCGCGTGGGGCAGCGATATCCTACCACCTACAATTCATTCAGTTTAAATATCTCCATCTTGCATACTTTACCCGACATAAGCTGTGGTGAATGGGTCTTGCTAATTTTTGTGCTTGCATTTTGGGGATGGCAATGGTACCTTTTTGCATACAGTGTGGGTTTGTAGAGCTCTTGCTTGGTTCTGCAGGAGGGTTGTTGCATGCCTGGCTGAGGTCCTGGGTGGGGATATTCCTATGTTCCCGAAAAAAGTCTTATTACACAGCACAGAGGAATAGGGGGCAACAGGTATAAATACCACTTGCTGTTACCTTGGCCTCACCATCGCCAAGAGAGATATCGCACAACTTTAGAAGGCTGAGACTCTGCCCCTGTTGGGTTTTTGGAAAAAGGGAATGGATTTCTGCATGGGTTTGGAGGCACCCATATTTTAGGCGAGTGGATGCCACAAAAACACCCGCAACTCTGGCAGCGCTGGGCAGACTAACAGTACTTGATCTTCGAGCCAAGTACCCCAGCAGACACACTGCTTGAGACAGAAATGAAAATGAAGTGAAAAATACAGACTTTAGGTTATTTTTCTCCATTTTTTAATGACACGGACAGTAAAATGTCAGTCATACCAATATACAATTAGTCAGGTGGCAACCCTAACTTGAATGTGTTCAGAAAATAGATATATTCAATAGTAACCCTAAAATTGAAGCCACACCGCCAAGCTTCTGAAATGGACCAGCAGGCAGGCGGAAAAGAAAACACAAGGATACCGAGAGAAAAAGGCCAGAGAAGAACTGAGAATGAAGCAAAAACACTGGCACAAATACAGGAGAAAAGACCAGGACTGAGCCAGGAGTGAGAAACATGATGAATCCATTACTGGCAGTGTTGCGATGTGAAGAGTAGTAAGATTTCTCGCCTTATTTTGGCCAGAGAAAAGAATTCCTAGCAGAATAGTTGTATTTCTATATAGGTTTAGTAAAGGCCTAAAGAATAAAATTGTCGAGGCCATCTTGGATTGGGAAATTACATGGATAGCCTTCCCGATTTCATTCTCTTTCTTTTGGTTCGTTACCAAAAAAAAACAAAAAAATAGCATTCCCAGAATACCATACAGTTGGATTCGGGAACGAGAAGACCAGGAATGCGGCCAAGATAAGTGTCGCCTGCCCCAGAAGAGAACTACACCAGCGGGACAGCCGCCGAGAGAAAGGTTTATTTAGGAAACGCAACAGTCCGCCAGCGCTGCCAAGGGTATCCCCTCCAATTAAATGTGTCCAGCCTGCGCAAGGACGAATTCATAGAGAATAGCGCACAGTAAAGCGGACGCCTCAGTGGTACGACAACTTTAGCGGTTGTTAGGTGCAAGGTATAGTTCAAACGGGAGCGGGATACATTATAAGGTAAGGCCAACATCAGGACAGAGAAAGATATGAGGCACGGATGGATGATAGGGGAACTGGTTGATAGGGGAATATGCTTAGCGATTCCATTCCAAGGAATGTGCCTCACCTAGCGCATGAGGAGAGTAAAGTGCAACCAGTCATTTGATTGTTCTTCAGTTTTTTTCATTTTCTAGCAAGAATAAAGAATTTCTGCATAGGAATGAGTTATGGATTTTCAGTTCGTACATGCAAGTTTCTCATGCAGGGGATCCAGATGTATTCCAGCGTCTTTTCTTTGCTCCCGGATTCATTAATGGCAGTTCTATACCACCCACTTTACTTATCACTATCCAGAAGGAGATCTGTGTAATCTGAAAGTAAATTGTCTTTTAAGTACTGTTATCTACTTGGCATCTGTTGCACAGCCAACACACACAATCGGGGCTTTCAACAAACATTATACACGCTGCAGGAGATTTGCCAGGTCAAGAATGAAGGAACAGACAATACACTGTATGTACGTCTCAGCAACCACGGATTTTCCTGTGCAGTAATCTTTCTTCTTTAAGCATGCTACATAGAGCTTTAGAAACATACATGCTGGGACGGGAATATCTTCTGTAGGTTACAGAGGCGTGTACTTTTACCCTAAGTGCTCTAGTCCAAGTGAAACTGTTTTTTTTAATTTTATTTTGTCCAGACTTCTCAAAAATTGTTATTTGTCATACAGGTACCCCGATATAGGCTCAGGTAGTAACAAGTCATTTCACCTATATTCCCCTGACATTACACTATATAATAGTTCTTGGTACTGACCTTTTTCCTAGTTACGGTACTGTTTACAGGACGTGGGGTTTTCCCTGAACACTAGCCTCATCCATTATGCATGAGGATTCTTGGAAACTCAGCAGGGCTACCATCTCCTGCATAATAACTATATATAAGGGTCATTCCTTTTGTCCTAATCCAACATGACACAGCAAGGTAGAACCCCTTAGGGTACCACTTTGGGTATATAAACACCATATCTTCGCTGAGACAGGGAGAGGAGAAAAAAGACATCCATGCTGACACACTGACGCAAAACGCTGCGGTTCATGCACGCAGACACTCCAGCTCTCAGTGATCTGACATCCCTTGCGGGGTGTCCATCTTGATACCAGGACGGGGTCCCACAGTCTCTCACTTCAGGTAATGGGGTTGACCTTATCATAGAGGGATTCTTGGCTCTGCACCTACATACATGCTAGGTACACTTACGTACATTTAGTTAAGGTTGCTTCATAGGAGTACGCATTATTACTGTCATGTATTTTCATACCTGCATGTACTCATTGTTTTAGCACTGTGGTAGAAATCTACCATCCTTTTACCCTGTTGATGCTTACAATCATTTATATCTGTTTCTGTCTAATGGTTGTTTCAGCACACCTATTTTACACTAGAATGACGCTGGTTCAATAAATACTTATTGAAAACGTCCCCACCGTTTATTCTGTGTATCTCAGTGAGACAAAGTGAGCACGAGTGACTGAGCGAAAGATATCGTACTGTTTCCACAATCCTTGATGGGACAGAGTTGGAATGTTCAATATTTGCTAACCACTAATTTTCTCCATGGTAAGAGGAGTTTTAAGTGGCACTGTGAGCTAGCTGGTATACAGGCAAACATACCCGGTGGGGGTGTCTCTACTCAGTCTGGAAACCAGACCCACACTATATATTGTCTAAACATGCAGATCCTATATAAGTTTATAGAAACTACACAACAAAATGTAGTGTGTGCCCAGATGCCTAGGTCTGTTCATGGCAATGAATGGTCTAGGACCTGTACTGTGATCTGGATAGACGCACCAAGAATGTCCTCAAACTAAAGAGTAGTCTACTTTCTTTGCACTGGGTGTATCACCTAAAGCGTGGGTGGCAGCCTAACCTGTTTTGTAATCTGCAGTGTGACCAGACCATTTCCTCTGTCAGTGAGGGTGGTGTCTACTGGCCCCTCTTTTGTAAAGTTCCACTGTTGTGTGAAACCCATGACCTAGCACTGGCATCCCATGTGCATGTCAAGTGCGTGCATGTCCAGAAAGCATGTGATACTTGTATGGTAGGTGGGCCTGTTTCACTGCCATCTCTCATCCCCTACAGGTGGACAAAGACTGGCACCATCTTGGGGTGGCTGTCTAGTCTTTCTTGGTTTCACTCATGTGTAGGTAGGAAGGGGTCTACTTAAGCCTTACTACCGTTTGTGTGGCCACAGGGAAAATAATTTTAATGAGACATGCTTGTTAAACTGTGGAAGCTTTACCTGCAATTTTAAATTTGGGATAACTGACCCTGTTTATATGCTTGCCATCAAAATACATTTTTATCTGCTCATGTTTGTAGAGCGCTTTTCTTTCTTTTTTTACCTGCTATGGGGAATGTCTTGCTGGTCTTGTGGATTTAATCTTCAAAGGAAGGCGTTTTTAGGTTAACTGACGGATGCAGAGTATGCACTGGTTCATTTCACCGCTATCTCTCCTTCAATCAGTTGGACAAAGACAGCCAACAAATTAATTTGGTTGTCTAGTCTTTCATTGTTTTAGTCATGTGTAGGCAAGAAGGGGCCTACTTAAACATGACAGATGCATACAGCGGGACCACTGCCGGTGCACCAACAGCACCCCTAAGGCAAGTCCTTCTGCGCCTGGCTGCTTCTGCTATGCTCAGCACCAGCCATGCTTCTCGATTTTTAACAGGTAGGGCTATGCATACCATAGCTAAATTACTCCAGAGAAGACCTTCTTAATTTTGGTAGGCAATGTAGCGTTTTCCCAGCATTGGAGAATATGAATGAAATATGTCACCAGGGAGCTTCATTCAAATACTTGTTTAGTCCTCAGCATACACTCACACACTGCACATTATCTCATACTCAACATTAACCACACTCTAACACCTCTGCATATATCACATTTTCCTTTCCAGATTTCTATAATGCTTAATATCAATATTCTACTTATTCCCCTTTGTTAACTAAAATGTGGTAGTCATCACTAAGTCATATTTCCTTGACTAGTCAACAAGGCGCTCGCAGTCGTCTGCCGGCTTGGGTGATCCGAGATGATCGAGGTCCACCCTGATCGGGCAACAGCAATATATGCTCCGGCACTGGAGCTGGACCTGGTTGCTGGGTTGCTTCATGCATGGTTTCAGTACTCAACAAGTGTCGCAGTAGGGGTTTAAAATGTGATGTGACCTGAGTGATGGATTGTCCAGGACAATGTGCTGTAAACAAATGACGCTTGTATACTGCAACCTGTATCAAATCAACTGCGAAGGAGAGTCTGTTTTCTGTTTTTATCTCTGCTTAACCAATACCCAGTCAAAATCAAATCAAACAAAGCTTTATTCAATTGAAGTTTAAGAAATACATAAAAGCACATAAAAACACATCATCCCCCTATCATAGTCATTTCACCACTAAACCTATATTTAAACACAAGGTCACTTTTTTACATCATTAAAGACACATCTAAAACAGTTTTTACCATCATATTATAATCGTATTGCTACATTTTACGATGCTTTTTTAAAAATTGATAAAATCCATGTTATAAAATCATTCTCTAAATCCTTTAGTACCAAAAAGGCGGGACGGCATTGTCTAAAACCAAGCTTCTTTAAAAGTAGGAAAATCTATTTCTACCTTTGTACACTATAAAATCCATGAGGTATTGTTTGTTCCGAGCTATTATCACAGGGGCATACTTGCATCACCCTGGCCCAAATATTTACATTTGAAAGCTGATTATTCTGTGCAGTATCCCAAATATAAATTTCATCAGCAGAAACCGGTCATATGTGCTATGGGCTAGGATGAGATAAGGTTGGATACTATATGTGGTTAGGATCAGTTGATTGTCCAGTACTGTGGATTTAGACAGTTCCTCTGTTAGTCTAAGTAATTCGAGTTGGGACAGACCTTTTTCTTTCATTACTTTTCTTGTCCATGTACTCATTGAACTCAGCTCTTTATAAAACTCTAGATGTCCTAATCATACATAAAGTCCTGCTCATACCGTATCCATTTACTTCTTTTGACACCATCCATTCTTAGAACATCTTTTAAAATATCTCTATTAAGATTAGTTTCTGCTGATACCCATATCTAGTGCCATAACATGATTGGTTTCACTTTAATAAGATCTATAATAAAAGGGATCCCCCAATTCAGAGTGGCAGACATATCAAGAAACACTCGCCATAATATATCTTAAAAATCGATTTTCAATCACTTGTAAAGGTAAAGCATTACAATGTCCCCAAACCCCTGCACCATATATGGCTGTCAAAACATATTTGGCTCTATATATCTTTAATAAGTCTTGAGGGGGTCTCCTACCCAGTTTTTTAAAAGAAATTGCTAGAGCTGCGTTCATTTTCAGAAAGGCAAGTTTTCTAGCTTGTACCGCTAGAGACCATGTAGCTTTGGGATCGAATAAAATGCCCGAATAGCTAAATCTATTTGTAAAATCTATTTTTTGGTCATCAATATACATGTCTCTACATTTGAGGCTGCCCAGGCCACGTCACATGACGTAGGTTTTTGTTGTGTTTACCCTCAATCCTAGATCATTCATGAAGGCTGCAAAACCATTTAATAGTCTTTGTAAATGAACTTGAGTACGAGACATCAGGACGCCATCATCCGCATATAATAATGCAGGTATGTGCCATCCTTCAATCTTGGGAAGATCTTGGGATGCATTCGTCAGTGCTTGGCCTAACCCATTTATATAAAGATTAAAAAGGAAAGGGGCCAACACGCATCCTTGACTCACCCTTATTCATTTGAAACGGGGCTGTACATTCACCTTTTGAATCGTATCGCACTCTGGCCTTTGCGATCTTGTACAAATGTCTTAGAAAGTGAATAATGGTGGGGTCTACTCCTTGTTCCTGTAAGATTCTCCAAAGTTTATCAAGCCTTACGCAGTCAAAGGCTGCAATAAGGTCATCGAAAGCTAGGAGCAATCTGCCTTTTTTTACAAGGGTATATTTCTCGATAATTATGTTCAAGTTCAAACTTTGTTCTATTGTTCCTAGCCCTTTACGAAATCCAAATTGTAAGTCAGAGATAATTTTGCTGTCCTCGGCCCAATCTTATAATCTCTTGCGTACAATACGTCCAACTAACAAAGATATTGGGCGATAACAGGCAGGATCATCGCGATTACCTTTTTTTGAAAATAGGGACTAGTATGGATTCCCACCATGTCTCTATCAGTCGGAAAGAACGACTAGCTGTAATTACCAAAGTTAAAAGCGGGCCCCGTAGTTCAATGTGATTTTTAAATAGACCTACGGGGGTCCCGTCTGG
Source organism: Lissotriton vulgaris (assembly GCF_964263255.1). NCBI lineage: Eukaryota > Metazoa > Chordata > Amphibia > Caudata > Salamandridae > Lissotriton > Lissotriton vulgaris. The sequence continues at coordinate 1,078,295,911 of NC_141694.1, read as the reverse complement.
TCCAGGGGCTTTCCCTCCCTTGATTTCCATGATTACCCGGTTTACCTCATCTAGGGTTACTTGAAGATCGATTGGCCGTGGTGAATTTATTAGCTGAGTCGTGTTGTCACTGGCTTCTGGCTGGATTCCCACAGTGATAACACTCTCATTGTTTTTAAATATTTTAGAGAAATGTTCCACCCATTGCTCTTCCGTTGTTGCGATTTCAATGGAGGGGGCGTCCCCCGAACCAAACAAAGGGGTCTCAGTACCCTCCAGAAGGCCACTCCATCGTTAGATGATGAGTCCTCATGCAGTTTCTGCCAGAGCTCTTCCCTTCGTTCCTCCTTACAAATTTTAAGGACATTTTTAGAGGTCCTCCTCGCCGTTCCTATTTCAAGCGCGTTTCTGGGGAGTTTATAGGTCACATGTTTTAGGTTTGCATATGTCTGCGTACACTTAGTGTCTAACCATCCATTTAAGTCTCTATTTTGTTTTCTATTCATAATAAATAGGGACTCTTTTATAACCCTTGTGATATATTGAAAATCAGTCCAATACTGCTTTGTGTGTTGCATTATCTTCTAAAATAGCCGCAATGGCAGTTTTACTCTTGGTCACGATCTTCCTTGTGGCCAATGTAAGGAGTAACCATTAACTCTATTTATTACTAGATTTTGAGGAGCACAGACTGGTTTAGGCCCAAACTGAACCTCTTGTGTGAGATGTGAGAGGGTGATACTCTGTGGAAAATGGTCACTCAGGCTGATATCATGGGTGTAAATGACTTCACTGATTGCATCTCTATTTGATATGAGGATGTAGTCTATTATTGTAAAGCATCCTCCACAGTTAAAAGTGCTAGAGAAAGGAATGGGTTCAACATTTATTTCGTTTGCGAATTCAAGGTTGTGGCCACACAATATTTCGTGCAGAACATCACCATAGTTTGAGTGTGGGAATCACTAGTTCCTTCTTCAGTCGTTATGCCATACACCTCCTTTCCGCTCTTTGGACACAATGCAGTGTTAAAATCACCCCCATATAGGAAATACATCCCTTTCCCTTTCACTCTGAATAGATTTTAAAACATTATCTAATTTTTCCAGGATCTTCCCAATCTGATCTGGTTGTGCATTATTATAAAAGTTAACCAATGCAACACTATGCTTATTACCAATGTGCAATATCAGCACTTGGTAATGTATTTCCACATACTTAAATTCTATTTTTGTAACATTTACCATATTGGATACATAGATGGCCTAGCCCCCCTTTGCCCTCCCATGATTCCCTGCCACTGTGTGATAGGTTCGATAACCATTAATATGTACGGCCTCCTCTACCCAAGTTTCTTGGAAACACATAATTGAAAAAATTAATGTAAACTCACACCACAGTGGATTTACCAACTTAGATCGAATCCCTGATACATTCCAATAAACCAAGTTTGTCACCTCCATTTGGTTTCTGCGTGTTCTGTTTACCGGTGTCTCGTCTACGTTTTTTTAAAGGGGCAGTGAATGGCATCTGTGGGTGGATATTCTCTAATATAGGAACAATATCCTCTACCAGTTCGTTAGATGTAGACACCACATTTATCGATTCAGGCTGTGTTACTGTTTCGGCCACCAACACTGATGTCTGCTGAATATTGACGGGGGCTACATAACTGTTGGTAAACCCGTAGGTGCTTGATTTGTTAAGCATATTTTTATCTTTCTCCTTCTTATTTCCTAAACACTGAGCCATTTCCAAAGGCAGTCAGTCTATCAATGTTAGATTGCTGAGTCAGTCAAATCGATTTGCTACTTGAGCGTTGTATCTGGGATGAATCTCATCTAAATAGGTCCTGTTTATGTTTATATTTCCCAATATATTTGATGGTTGGTAAAAGTGACCTAATGGAACAAAATTTGCTTTATGGGAGATAATAGTATCACTTCTTGCTCTCTCAAGGATCGTTCTCACCAAGTGATGAGAACTGAATGTTAAGACCACGCCGTCCCCCCATAGAGCTTTACGACTTTTAGCTCTCCAGGCTATTCTTCTGACCATTTTAAATTCTGTAAAAAGTAACCTGTTCAATCCTGTCCTGGGAATGAGCCAATGTATGGATGTATTTCTTAGAGCAACCCAAGTTTAATTTTCGTGGTCAGAGAGCTTCTGGACTTTTGTCCAGATTACTACATAAGGAGTAGCTTCCGGTGGGAGGTCTAAGGTTGGTGAGATGGTTTCGGGGCAGAGTTTTGGGACGCATGTGGCTACTTTGTAGTGGGATGTGATTTAATTCCCTCCCCTGAGATTGTCTATATACTTCCCTTTGTCCACTATGGTTTAGACCATGGGTACTCACAAACTTTCTGTCGAGGGCGCAGAAATACAGCATGGTTTGTGGCCGAGAGTCGCCCCGGTAGGGGTGGGGTCAGTGGGGGGCGTGGTCAGTGGGGGTGGGCTAAAGTAAAAAAATCCAACCATTTCAAAACAGACAATGCGAAAAGTCTCTGTCTCTCTCTCTCTCTCTCTCTCACTCTCTCTCTCTCTCTCTCTCTCTCTCTCTCTCTCTCTCTCTCTCTGTCAGTCTCTCTCTTAGTCGGTCAGTCTCTCTCTACCTCTATCAGTCAGTCTCTCTCTACGTCAGTCAGTCAGTCACTCTCTGTCAGTAAGTCTCTCAGTCAATCAGTCTCTCTCTTTCAGCCAATTTCGCTCTGTCAGCCAGTTTCTCTATGTCAGTCAGCCAGTCTCTCTGTTAGCCAGTCTCTCTCTGTCAGTCAGTCTCTCGCTCTCAGTCAGTCAGTCTCTCTGTCAGTCTCTTTCTCTCTCTCTCTGTCAGTCAGTCTCTCTCTGTCAGTCAGTCTCTTTCGGTCAGTCTCTCTCTCTCTGTCAGTCTCTCTCTCTGTCAGTCAGTCTCTCTCTCTCTGTCAGTCAGTCTCTCTCTCTCTGTCAGTCAGTCGCTCTCTCTATCAGTCTCTCTCTGTCAGTCAGTCTCTCATTGTCAGCCAGTCTCTCTCTCTGTCAGTCAGCCAGTCTCTCTCTCTCAGTCAGTCAGCCAATCTCTCTCTCTGTCAGTCTCTCTCTCTCTCTGTCCGTCAGTCTCTCTGAGTCAGTCAGGGTCTCGCTCTCAGTCAACCTCTCGCTCTTTCTGTCAGTCGCTCTCTCAGTCAGTCAACCTCTCGCTCTTTCTGTCAGTATCTCAATGTCAGTCAGTCTCTCTGTCAGTCTCTCCCTCTCTCTCTCTCTCTCTCTCTCTCTCTCTCTCTCTCTCTACCTCAGTCAGTCTCTCTCTACCTCAGTCAGTCTCTCTCTACCTCAGTCAGTCTCTCTCTGTCAGTGAGTCTCTCTCTCTCTGTCAGTCAGCCTCTCTCTGTCTGTCAGCCAGTTTCTCTCTGACAGTCAGTCTCTCTCTCAATCAGTCAGTCTCTCTCTGTCAGTCTCTCTCTCTCTCAGTCTCTCTCTCTGTCAGAATCTCTCTCTCTCAGTGTCAGTCAGTCAGTCAGTTACTCTCCCTGTCAGTCTCTCTCTGTCAGTCTCTGTTAGTCAGTCTCTCTCTGTCAGTCAGTCTCTCTTTGTCAGTCAGTCAGTCTCCCTCTCAGTTAGTCAGTCAGTATCTCTCTCTGTCAGTCAATCTCTCTCTCTTTGTCAGCCAGTTTCTCTCTGTCAGTCAATCTCTCTATCTTTGTCAATCAGTTAGGCTCTCTCTCAGTCAGTCTCTCTCTCTGTCAGTCTCTCTCTGGCAGTCTCTCTGTCTCTCTCTCTCTGTCAGTCAGTCTCTCTCTCTGACAGTCTCTCTCTGTCAGTCTCTCTCTCTCTGTCAGTCAGTCTCTCAGTCAGTCAGTATCTCAGTCAGTCTCTCGCTCTACTCTCTCCTCTCCTCTCTTGCCACTCTCTTTCTCCTCTCTCTCTCTCTCTCTCTCTCTCTCCACTCTCTCTCTCTCTCCTCTCTCTCCTCTCCACTCTCTCTCCTCTCTCTCTCTCTCTCCACTCTCTTCTCCTCTCTCTCTCCACTCCCTCTCTCTCCACCCTCTCTCGCTCCACTCCCTTTCTCTCTCCACTCTCTCTCTCTCTCCCTCTCTCTCCACCCTCTCTCGCTCCACTCCCTTTCTCTCTCCACTCTCTCTCTCTCTCTCACCTCTCTCTCTTTCTCCACCCTCTCTCTCCTCTCTCTATCCACTCTCTCTCTCTCCACTCGCTCTCTCTCCACTCTCTCCACTCCCTCTCTCTTTCTCCACTCTCTTTCCCTCTCTCTCTCTCTCCTCTCCCTCCCCAATCCCTCTTTCTCAACTTCTTCTCTCTCTCCTCTCTCTCTCTCTCCCTTTCTCCACTCTCTCTCGCCACTCTTTCTCCACGCTCTCTACTCTCTCTCCACTGTCTCTCTCTCTCTCCACTCTCTCTCTCCACGCTCTCTCTCTCCACTTTCTCTCTCTCTCCCTCTCTCTCTCTCCCTGGGGGCCATGAGTACATTATCTGCAAGGTCTGGGGGCCGCAAAAGGAGGCATGCCGGGCCGCCAGCGTCCCGCAGGCCGTACTATGAGCACCACAGGTTTAGGCCGTGCCTATCAGAGCAAGAATAGGTCTTTTCCCCCAGTGTTCCTGACTGATTTCCCCTTTTTGCCCGATTCATTATTTTCAAATCTCTTTGTTCCCCCGCACGTGTAACTTGCATGTTTACTACTTCTAATGACATTCCATTAGAATCTCTACTCGTCCTAGATCTGGTAGAAGCCCCACTTTCACTTTTATCATAATTTCTACAGAGGGTGTTTTTTCCAAGATGTTTTTCAAAAGAAACCTCTATAGATTGTAGCCTCTCCTCCACCTTTAATAAAGAATCTCTAAGAATACTATCTAGCCCTTCAATTTGACCAAACAGTTTTCTTATTCACCCCTTAAGCATAAAGGCTCCTTGGGGTTTGATGGTTTCATACTTTGGCCTTGTTGTACATTTTTTCCTCTTTGTTACTCTTTTCTGTGACTTTATACTCTGAGTTTTTTGGCCTAAACCCTCCTCTTACACTATCCCGCTTGCCCCATTTCCCTAAATCCACATCAGAAGCATTGCTTTGATTTATTTGAAGATGTCGATTTACGTGCTTCTTGTTTTTGCTTGTGCTTGATTTTCACAGTCCAGGCTGATTCATTGAGGGCTATTCCTGCTTCCTTATCAACAGCTTCATGCTTCCCTGCTGAACAAGCTAAGGTGGCTTTTGTTTTTTTCGTATCTAGGTGGGACTGCTGCCTCATGGCCAATTCCATTGGTAGAACGAAATGTCCCTTTACTATATAACTTTGCCAATTTCGAAGACAAACTATGTAGGTTGCTTGATAAACATTCATTCATGCGATCTATTGATACCAAACTCCTGAACTTGAAACAAGGGTCTAAGGACCTAATGAATTACGGCTCTAGTTTTAATAGATTAGTGGCAGAGGCAGGGTGGCCTGAGGCAAAATAAAGTACTCTTTTTCATAAAGGGTTACGTGGTGATTTGAAGGATTTATTGGCTCAAGTAGTGGATCCTCTGGAATTGTGTAACACTCCTATTGACCTGGTAGTCAAGTTAGATCATAGTTTACATGAGAGAAGCAGAGAAAAAGGACGTCCTGGCCCTAGAATAGTGATATTTAAAGAAAGGAACCTGAAAGACCTATAGAAGAACCTGAGCCCATGCAAACTGGGAGTATAAGAGGTCCTCTTAGTAACAAAGAAAGACAACGCCATAGAGACAAAAACCTATTGTGGTAAACAAGCACACTTCGTGCGTGGTTGCTCAGTTAAACCTAGGAGATGTAGCGAGTCAGGACACTGCTGAGCCCGAGGTCTATGGAGACAAAGTAATCGGGTAGATCAGGATTAATAGTCTCCCAACTCTTAGCTCAAAATAAATCCTTGTCTTCCCCCCATTATTTCTTGATATCAGCTCAACTCATTTGGGGAGATAATTCCCTGGAAGTCCAGATCATGATTGACTCTGCCGCTACAAGAAATTTCGTGGATGTGCAATGGCAAAACAAATGGAAATTCCTGTAGTGTCTAAGAAGGTGATAGACGAAGTTAAGACCATTGACATGAGCAACATTAAATCTGGTCCCATTACCCATGCTACAGCTGAGTTGCTACTGGTTATCCATAAGCAACATAAAAAGACTGTTCAGTTTGTTCTCAGTCAATCACCTCAATTCAATCCTATTATGGCCATTCCATGGTTAATGCAACACAATCCGGACATAGACTGGAGAAACCATACTTTGGGCCTGATGTAGGTAATTCCTATTTACCTACGCTTAAATACCTAATCATACCGATTCGGTATTGAAGAGTAGGTAAATAGGAAGGGGGCAGATGTAGGTAATTCTTATTTTAGAATTAACGAATCTTGAAAGATTTGGTATTTACCGATTCGGTAAATACCGAATCGGTATTTCCTATTGATTCCTTTGGGCCTTGAAGCCCATAGGAATAAATCGGAAATACCGATTCGGTATTTACCGAATCAGTAAATACCGAATCCTGCAAGGGTGAACGGGGTGTCACTTTGACACCCTGTAGCACCCCAATTCCAGGCTTGTGTGCCATGTGGCACACATACATGCCCTAAGGGCATGTCTGTGTGTCACATGGCACAGGTGTACATGCACAGATGTGCATGTACACCTGAATTCGGTATCTTACCACCCAATTGTATTGGGTGATAAAATACCGAATTCTGAAGGCCTGTAGCACTGTAAACAGTGCTACCTACATCTGTAAATTTACCGATTCAGGTAAATTTACTGATTCTGTAAAATAATGGCCCCTACATCTCAATCACCAAATACCGGTTGGTAACGGCCGAATTCGGCCGTTACCGACTGGTATTTGGTGACCTACATCGGGCCCTTAGTCCTTTTGTTCTCAATTGTGTAACAACCTTTGTATTTCCAACCTGCTACCACAAAAAAAATTGCAGAATCTGTTATACCCGAACTGCCCACTTGCTACTTAGACCTGGCAGATGTCTTTGACAAAAAAGGCTTCTATTTTTCCACCACATTGTGCCTACGATTGTCGCATTGATCTGAATACAGGAGTGCAAATACCATGTAGTCATATCTATGCTTTAACCAAAAAAGAACAACTTTATCTGAGAGAATATTTAGATGAAATGCTCCGTATTGGGTTTATCAGACCTTCACGGTATACTGCTTTTATTCCAAAATGGGAGGGAGATCTCAGATACTGCATTGACAATAGAGTTCTCAATGTTATAACCATGATGAATCGGAACCATTTAACAAATATCCAATCCCTGCTTCATCAGGTAAAGATGGCAGAGTGTATACCAAGGTAGACTTAAGTGGAGCATATCATCTCATGAGTTTACAAGATGGTGATGAGTGGAAAACAGCATTCCGCACAAAATTGGGTCTATGAATATCTGATGATGGCATATGGCCTTTGCAATGCCCATGCAGCCTTTCAGTTTTTTTTTATAAATGAGGCCTTGAGAGACATGTTGGGCATTTGTGCTAAAGCATATACAAATGACTTTTTGATATATTCGTCTTCTACAACAGAACATGTTGGTTATATGAGCCGTATTGGAATGACTAAGAGACAACTATCTATACGTTAAATTGAATAATAGTGAATTTAACACACTAAAAGTAACCTTTTTGGTATTTGTGCTATCCCCGAATGGGGTGAGCATGGATCCTCAAAAAATAAGTACATAAGAAATTGGCAGCCCACTCATTCGGTAAAAGGAGTACAACGTTTTATGGGTTTCGACAATTTTTATGGGCGGTTTATTGCTGACTTTGCAGGCTTGGCTACTCCTATTACTAAGCTGCTGAAAAAAGGGGTTACCTTCAGTTGGTCTTCTGCTGTAGATGAAGCTTTTACAAAACTGAAAATTGCCTTTGTTACAGCCCCTGTATTAAAGCATCCTGACTCATCCCAACCATTCTTAATTGAGACTGGCGCTTCCCAGGTAGCCATTGGTAGGGTATTGTCGCACATTTATAAGAAAGTCGGCTTTTTACATCCTCTGGCCTTTTATTCACATTACTGAATCCCACAGAACAAAACTACTCCGTAGGAGATAGAGAACTCCTTCCAGTCAAATGTGCCTTTGAAGACTGGCACTAGTACCTGTTGTGTGCTCTGCATACCCCTACAGTCCTCAGGGGTCATAGGAACTTACATATCTTAAAGGCAGCCAAAGCGCTGTTCATGAGACAGCTGTGATTGACCCACAATTTCAGCGATTTTTTGATACAATTTGAAGCAGGCAAAAAATATTGGAAAGCAGATGCCTTGTCTCGATTGGGCTATGAAGAGGTGGACATGTCAAATGATCACCCCCCATAATAGCATGGGAACGTATTTAGGGGGCCATTTGTTCAGAATAGAACTTTATTAATGGCGTACTACAAGCACAGGACTGTAAAGAGATTGAAGAACTAGAACGAAAGCGCATGGGCTTGAATACGAAACCTATATATTCATGGGGGCTTAGTATTACCTACACTACCATTACAACGACAGGATTTAGAATGGTCCCATACACACCTGCTATGTTGACATCCAGGCTATAAGAAAACCATGGACCTCCTTAAAAGATTCTTTTACTGGCCCACTATGACCCAGGATATGAAACAATACATACAAAGATGTCATGTATGTGCTCAGAGCAAGAGCTCCCATCAGGTTGCAGCTGGATTATTGACTCAAATGCCAACACCTCCTAGTCCATGGCATTCCATTTTGATGGATTTCCTAGTGGAAGTACCGCAGACCACCCTAGGCTATACATAATTCTAGTAGTAGTAAACATGTTGACTAAAATTGCATTCAATTGAAATCACTGCCTACATCAAAAGAGTTAGCCACCATATTTTTGCAACACATAGTAAGATTAGATTGCCTTCCTACTATGATTATGTCCTCAATTTGTGTCTATGTTTTGGAGGAGGTTGGGTTCATTGTTACACATTGATGCTTGTCTTTCATCTGGCACCATCCTGAAACTGATGGTCAGATTGAAAGAATAAACCAATATCTTGAGCAATACTTGCAGTGTCAATTGTTACAATCCTTTGATGACTGGGACACCTATTTGTGGACAGCTGAGTTTGCATTTAAAAATGGGATGAATTTTTCTGTTGGTGTTTCTCTTTTTTAATGTAACTATGGATTTCATCATCGATTCTTGCTTTCTCACCCTTCTGTTTCTACCCCGACTCCTGCTGCACAGGAGTTCATACATGATATATAAAAAGACATCCCAAATCCATTTGGATAAAGCTAAAAGTGTGTACAAAGGAAACGCGGATCTTTATCATCAACCATCCCCTAACTATGTGGTTGGAGACAAAGTGAAGTTGTTCACATATAACATCACAGTAGAAGGAACGCGCAAGTTCAAGCCTTGTTTCATTGATCCTTACAAAATTGTAAAGGTAGTTAATCCTATAGCCATAAAATTGGAAATTCCCTCCACTTTAAAAATCCTTCCAGTTTTTCATGTTTCCCTATTGAAACCAGTGACCTCAGGTACGATTCCACCTGATAACCCCCCCCCCCAATATTGGTTGATAACAAGCTTGAATATGGAGTGGAGTCTATAGTGGATTGCCGTAGAGTGAAACGTAAATGAGGTATCTGGTCCAGGTTATGGTCTAGAAGACCGTACATTTGAACCTTCTGCCCATATCCATACTCCTCCTAGACTGTTACAATGGTTTCATAGACGTTATCCTTAAAAGCCCAAACCAGTGGGGTGTTTTGTGGGGTGGGTGTACTGTCAGGCTTGCTCCAAGTCCGAACGCTTATGTAAATGGCGCGGAGCAATCAGGAATAAAGACGGCAAGCGGGAAAGGAAGAGCACTTTGTGTTCTAGTGCAGAAGTGCTTGTCTTCCATCCCTGCCCTTATACTCACCTGTTTGCTTCCGGCTCACCTCTGCAGTCGATGTCGGCATTCGGCATCAGGCTTCACTAAGGCAGTTTTACCTGTTCCTTGAGATTCGTCTTAATTTTGTCTGGCCTCACTGCTCTTAGAAGACAAAATTCTTCAACAAGAAAGAAACAGAGACCATTTAAAGAATCCACATAATCTTCAAAGTTGGTAATACGCTCTGCGCTACATATAAAAATGCCATACTTATCTAATGTGTCTCTGTGGCGCTTGGAGATTCCGGTTCTAGTTGTGCACTACTGCAAGCTATGAGAGATAACTACAAATATAATTTGTCATTTCTTTAAGATAAGGAATTAATTATTAATGTAGTTCAGCCCTGCATATATTTGTTTTTTATGCCTGTTTTCCTTTTTTTTCTTGTGTAATATATCCAGTTGGGAAATATGTCTTTAGTGTTCTTCCTTTGGGCTGAATATTCTGTTGGGGGCTTTTCTGATGTTATGTTATCTCAGTTGAAAGGCTATTACGTAGTATATCTTTTCTTAATATTTGCTCTGCTTTTGGTTAATAAAATACCTAATTCTCATATCTTTTTACGTAGAAAGAAAAGGTGTTCGATCCTGCTCCTGCAGGTCTCCAATATTTATGCGGACCTCTATGTTGGTGAAAGAGGAATTCAACTATACATTTCAAAAGGACATCCCTTATCCAAACCAGGAGCCTGACAAGTTGATTTGGACCTCAAGAATGATGGCACTGGGGCGTGGCTAGCAGCCGAGGAGAATGACCGCTCAATAGCGAGGTTCCCGAGCCCTCGCCACTAATGCTGCAAATATCCGGGTAGATATTGTATATAGACCCTGTATTGAAGGGATCTACAGGTCCCTGAATCCATCGGTCACAAGAGCTGCGAGGCAAAGCTCAGTAGCACACAGAAAAGTGGAGTAGTCAGAAGGCCGCAGCTAATTGGCTGTAAATATGGCGGCATCATCGTAAACGGCAGAGAAGGCTCCGGAGCCTTGCGGCTGACGCCGATTCCCTGAATCTCCTGAGAGGTGACCACAGCGCAAGCGGGGCAGAGAGTGACCCGACATCAGCACAAGGGCTCTTTGCTGTCACTGCGGTGAGTGGGCGGAGGCGGAGTAGAGGACAGGGCACAGTGGAAGGAGGAAATTGAGGCCTCGGCAGGAGAGGCCTGCAGGGCCCGATGAAGCAAATTTCGGACTGTGAATCCTGCAAAAGGCAGCGGCGGACGGGCATGCGGCCCCCTTGCTCCTAGATTGGAACCTGAGCGCCTGGCAGCAACTCCACTATGTGCCTGAGGGCAAATGGCACTGGGTGCTCAGCTGACAAGGAATCTTGGTAGACGACCTCCCCCCTCGGGGTCGCCGAGATAACCTCAGCGAAAGTGTGTGGTATAACGCGCTAGTGGACACAGCGTGGCTGCCCTTCCACGAGATAGAGTTGGGTGGGGCCTGTGTGAAGGCTTGGTGCTCCAGGAAGAAGAGGGGCCTTGTCAGTGACCACCCTGATACTGGGGAGTGAAATGGACAAATGAAGTGAGAGTTGAGATTGCTTAGCAGGACCGGCTCCCACAAGAGTGCCAGTCCCCCATCTCCAGCACAAGGGCCCTACTAATCACCGGAGGGGTCGATTGGTCATTGGTGTGACCCTATACCCTGCGAGCCTGCCACACAAACTCAAGGCAGGAGGGTAGAGGTGGAGAAGATGTTGAAAACTAGTCTCTGGGAAACCCGACAGGCCGCCAGTGGGATTGCCATCTCCACTGGGTAGGCAGCAGAGAATACCGGGGCTGGTCTCGGCAAGAAGACTAAATTCGCTGTACCGCAGCCTGATCATGGCGAGCGGCAAGGGGCCCAAAGCTTAGGCCCAAAATAAGCTAGCTAATTTCACCTGGAATAAAGCGAGGGAGGAGCAGGACAAAGTGCCAACTGCAGCAGGACCTCACGCTCCATGACATAATGGAAGCCATCACCGGGGTACGTACCCCCCTGGAAGCCTGCATTGTCTCAGTAAATGTAGAAGTGTCCCTTCACTGCGCAGATTCTCGTAAAATGGAAACCAAAGTAAAGGATCTGGGTGACACGACGGCTGCACTACAGAAAGATATGTCCCAGATTCAAGCAAACTTAAAGACCAACAAGCTGTGATGGAAAAACAACAGGATGAGTATGAAGGAAGGGCGTGCATGAACAATATACGCATTCTAGGTGTGCCGGAACCCGCAGAGGGGCCAGCGATTGACCTCCATGTGGAAGATCTGATAATGAAACACTTACAGCCTAAAAGGCTTTCAAGCTACTTTTCCATTGAGAGGGCCCACCGGGTCCGAGGGGGGCGCCCAAAGCCAGGAGCCCCCCATGAAGGCTCATCGCCTGTGTCTTCAACTATAGGAACCGAGGCACGATATTACAGATGGCACAAGCTAATACTCTGCTCAAACTGGACAATAGTGTGGTCACATTCTTCCCTGACTTTACGGCCAAGGTCCAGGCCCAACGACGCAGCTTTCTGGCAGTAAATAAGGAGCTCTGTGATCGTGAAGTGAAATATGCCATGCCGTTTCCCGCAAAGCTTTGTGTGGAATCGGAGGGTTTGACGTGGTTCTTCTCCTCACCGGAAGACACTCACGTAGGGAACGAAATGGTGAACACTGGTTGAACAAATCTAATCAAGGGATGGAGCTGATTGAAGATCCATCCCTGGCGGGGATAGGAGAGACAACGTGCAGTTGAGCAGAGTGATCCTTGGGACTGGGACTGACATGTACTGGTCGCAGATAAGTGGCCTGCAGGGGGTGGGGTGGCAGGGGTGAAAGGCTATTATGGGGGATTAAACTGTCTGCATGTGTATAGTTGTGCGCAGCCGAGATGAGCGGGGACCTGGGTGAGGCCGGTGACTAGGCCTCAGATATTTTTTGAGTAACAATGTAGAATTCACTTAAGGCGAGGGAGGGAGGGCTGCCATCCAGCACCTACCAGTATTCTGTGGGGGAGGGAGAGGCACTCTGCCTGGTTTGGGTGTAGGTAGTTCTAAATCCTCTGGCAGAGGGGCAGGAAGGAGAGAGGGGTGGGAGTTTAGGTAGGTGGGTTTGGGAATCCAATGTTGTTTGAGTTTACAAATCACAGGTCATATAATGTTGTGTCTAATTTCCACCATTGACAATAGTCTTAAAGGGAAGATAGTCGCAAACTGTGTTGTTGTATATGTGTACAGCTGTTCTGGCAAGGGTTAGCATGGTAGGCCACGCCTAGGAGTGGCAGGCAGCGAGCCTTGGAGAGACAAGGGGTGCTCCGGCTCATCTGCCCTGACTTCAGATGACGGAGGTTAATATGGAAATATCACTCTCCATGCTCTCTTGGAATGTAAATGGGATGGGGGACAAAATTAAACTGGGCATAGTGTAACAGTATCTAAAACGTCAGGCCTCTGATTTGGTGTTAGTACAAGAGACACATATGGTAGGTAACAAATGCAAAGCCCTTACACGGTGGGGATATAAACTACTGATACACACTGAATACACTTGTACAACCCCTGTTGCTCGCACATGGCACTTTAACTGTTATTCTATGTATTGTTCCGATTTAATAATTTAATGATTCCAATGCTGTTAGTACAAAGTACATCAAATCTGGAAGGTAGATAGTATATCATGTTCATCACCAATCTAAAATGGCTTTATCAGAAATTTTTGCTGCTTATTTTAAAACAGTTAATCTTAATGATTTTAAATGTTTTTAGGGATTGTGTGGGCTATTTTAAAGCAAGTTTAAGTGTAATTACTACAAATGTAGCGAACTGCACTTTAATGATACCTCTCTATAGTGGATTCTACCTACTTTTTGGATAATATTTGCTGCTAGCACTCGCCACTTTAATCTTTGGTGTTACTTGATTAATAGTAATAGTATTTGCTTTAGTACGTACAAGTCGAGGTTCAACCTCTGCTGCTCGCACATGGCACTTTAACTGTTATTCTATGTATTGTTCCGATTTAATCATTTAATGATTCCAATGCTGTTAGTACAAAGTACATCAAATCTGGTTGGTGGATAGTATATCATGGTTATCACCAATCTAAAATGGCTTTATCAGAAATCTTTGCTGCTTATTTTAAAACATTTGAACTTGATTCAGATTGCACATTACACTTTATTCCTTTTGCTGTTAAATTGCTTATTAGCAAACTGACTTATTGCAGTTGAGCAAATTATGTAAAAGTGTTTCTCTGGACCTCATCTCGATTTAATAATGTGCTGGTTTTGTATCCTTTTCTTTTTTTAATCAGATTTTAAATTGAATTTGTTTCCTGCTGTTTGTAATGATTTTAATTAATCAACAAACAAATAAACTTACTTACGAATACACTTCGGATCCAGTGGGACAGGTATCCTGGTTAAAAAGAACTTGGCACTCACATTGACGCACACATGGGCGGACCCATTAGAAGCGCAATGGGAGGGGAGGGAGCTTAATGTCGTAGGATCAGCGACTAGCATCAATGGTCTTGATTTGTAAGCCGGGGAAATCCGCCGACGATTGCGGCTCCTACCGGCCAATTTCTTTAATCAACGTCGAAGCTAAAATCCTTGCGAAAATACTAGCCTTACGCTTTGTCACGGTCATTTCTACACTGGTCCATGCAGACCATTCTGGCTTTATGCCAGGGAGAAATACGGCATTCAATATCCGGCGTCTTCACAACGTGCTCGCGTGCCGAGAGTTTATAGAGGAAGACGCAGCGATGGTATCCCTTGACACCTCAATGGCGTTTGACTCTATAGAATGGCCATACATATTCGAAGTCCTGAGGAGTATGGGCTTCGGCCCGAAATATCTGGGTTGGGTGAGGCTACTATATACGGGCATACGGGGCCAAGTATGAGTAAACAATTACACGTCTCGAATATTTTCATTAAAAAGGGGCACTAGACAGGCCTGTCCTCTATCCCCCCTAATCTTCTCCTTAATGTTGTAATGGCTAGCCTCCTGGGTCAGACGTGACGTTATGGTGAGAGGGTTGAAATGGACGGAAGGGCAAGATGACCGAATATGGTTATATGCCGATGACATACTGTTGTATCTCACATCCCCATATAGGTTCATACATGGGGTATTAAATACATTCACAAGTTTTGGGAAATACTGATGATATGCTATTAATTGGAGCAAGTCGGTACTGTTTGTCCTCGGATGCAGAGTACAGGTAGCCATGGAGGGTTTTCGATACCTGGGAATCTTCATAACCCCAGACTCCAAACTCTTTTACAATCGTAATCTCGCCGCTCCTTTGGCTCGGCTGCGTACGGATGTCAAACACTGGAGGTCCCTGCTCCTCTCTTTAGTGGGTTGGGCAGCTATTTAAGATGCTTGCCCTTCCACGTTTCCTCTATATACTTCAGAACTGTCCTCACAGGGTCTCAGATGCATACTTCTCTGGGGTGGAGAGTGAAGTCCGGATGTTACTATGGGATGGTGGATCCCCTTGCATAGCTATGAGCAAGTTAACTAAGGGGTGGAACGACGGGGGCATTGCCCTCCCAGACATTAGACTCTACTATTGGGCATTGCAGTTAATGGTGGTGAATCACTGGATCTATCGCTCCCCTATTGATCCAGCTTATTTGTTGGACAAATACCAAATGGGGAGCAGGGGATACTTGGGGGCGCTGTACTCGAAGACTCAGAAAGGACAGTATTTTGGCCCCACAGCCCATACAGTTGCAATTTAGCACCAGGCAAACACCCGTCTAGGTTGGTCGAATGTCCTAACCAAAGCCATACCACTGTGATTTACCCAATGACTGCGACTTCTGTGTCACCAACCTGGGTTTGACAAGTGGGATATCATTGGGATATGCACCATAGGGGACCTGGTGAAGAAGGGCACAATCCTTAAGTTTGGGGAATTGAGAGAGAAATATGACATGGCCCACAGAGAGGTATTTAGGTACCTACAAACTTGACTTGCCCTCACCACAGCTCTTCCTGACATGAGTGACATATCAGAGTCGTCCCCCCTGGAGGATCGGCTACTTGACGGACCACTGCTCACCAAAGCCATATCATTGACTTACAAAAAACTTGTAACAACCTACCCGACACGTTCCACAAACTTCGAGAGAAATGGCAGATAGAGCTTGGGCCCATTGATGACGAAGACTGGCAAGTCTTTTTCAATATAAGGAGTTAGGTCCTGGGACGTGCAGCTGGATGGACCGTTATTCAATATTTACGCAAAAAAGTTACCAGCTGCACATTTCTTTCTTGTCTCAAATTTGAGGACTACAAACCAATATCAATTACAGCTTGTAAGGTACGCTCTATTCATACCTATTTTATTTCATTATTTTTTAATGTTTCTGTATTTTTTCATCTAAGAAAAACACTATACATACCTACTTAAAATTGTACAAGACAACATATATATTTCACAACATTCAACAATATATAGAAACAAATTCATCACATAGAAACAATTTCATCAACAGACATTGATTAATGTGGGGTGCCCTATCTTGACACCAAATTCATTTTTCGCCCATAACAAATTAATGCAAGGAAAAAAGTAAGAAATACTCAAAGCAAAATCAATCTGAAAGACCACATATGAATTAATTAGTCTAGAGGACTTCCAAGTCAAATGCTTCTAAATGTGCTGACGCGTTTCAAACCCTCTCACATCAATTTTCGGGTTCTCATCAGGGCTCTGTTTTTAACTTGTCTGTAAGATGTACATAAAAACAACAATGTTTTAGTTCACTACTCTTCCTAATAGTGTCCCATATATATGCTTTTCTCATTGTGGTTTTACCTGTTCTTCAGCAAAAGTAGATCCACAGGTTCGCTTTATTTTCTATAAGGGAGAGATGTCCTTCTACTCTGCTACCTACAATAAAAGTGTGAGGTATCGTCACTCTATGTAGGGGCTATCAGCTAAGTGTCTCAGATGCCAATGCCTTTTCTTGGACATACCTGCCTCCGGTGTCTTTTGCACAGGCAGCCCTCTTATTGCGTGTCCTTGCACCTTTTGTTTTCTTTTTTTCTGGGAATTTTCTTCCTGAAATTAACAAATTATGTATTGAGTGTCTTAGCGGTATTTTGCGTTCCTAGCATGGTCACGCTGGTCAAAGCATACTTGTTGGTTCTTTAATCAGGTGCTCAATGGTCCTTTCGGGATTGTTCAGCCCGTTTAGATAGTCTTTTCAACAGTGGGCCACTGGTTTTGCCAACTTCTGAATTAAAAACAATACGGAGTCGTTATAGGAAAACTGATCCTATTTTTAAACAAATTACATTGTGTTTGCACTTGCCACGGTACATACCTGGCGGTGGATTCACGGGAACCGCCAATACTCCGTGTTGGTCAGCGCGCAATTGTCAGCGTCTTTTTCATGGGGCCATTGTAACTACTTTTATCTGTAGAAAGGATGTTATTTTTTAGAAAAAGCGGGTCTACGCACCATGCACCCTAAACAAATTAGGACAAGTCTGGCAGCGGCTTACCTATTTCTTCAGCTTCCTGGGACTCTCTGAATCTGTCTCTGAGCGCGGTGGCCATCTTTTAGTGTCTATTTATACTTACAGGTTTACTGTCAAGTGTGTCGGCCATCTTTGAACGTGGTCCATTGTGCACGATTTATGCAGAAGGGGGGTTCAAATTGACACAGTCTGCGCTTACAGTCGTGAAACTTCAGACAGGGCATTGAGACCACTCATTGCACTGTCGAACTTCAAGATTAAATACGCTTCTTTTTTTAAAAGTGTTTTCGTGACATCGGCAGAACTTTTTTGCTGGTTTATTGTAAACAATACTGTCCACTTAAAGTCATTATCCCCATGTTGTTTCTCCAGAAAATGGTCAACCATCGGGGCAGATGTTACTTTATTCTTAATGCGAGATCGATGTTGGGTAATGCGTGTATTCACTTGCTGATTTGTTTTGCCGATGTATAATTTCAGACAAGGGCACACGATTGCATACACGACATTGCGTGTTCTACAATTCGTGCAACCCACGTGCTTCCATTTGACATTTCTGTGTTGAAACTCTTTGCCCTCAATTGTGTTCACACAAGAGATGCAATTGCCGCACTTATGGTGCCCTTCAATTGGTTTCATGCCCATTGCGACAGTAAGTCACTTTTCATTTTGGGCAAGGCTATGTCTGCTCGCACCACTTCTTGGCCAATACTCTTGTTCTTTTTGTATGCAAATAAGGGACGAGGAAAGGGGCATTCTAAATTCTCCAGAAAAATAACATCCTTTCTACAGATAAAAGTAGTTACAATGGCCCCATGAAAAAGACGCTGACAATTGCGCGCTGACCAACACGGAGTATTGGCGGCTCCCGTGAATCCACCACCAGGTATGTACCGTGGTATGTACCGTGGTCGTGGCATGTGCGATCCCCCAAGCCCCAAAAAGGAGATCAAGAGCCTGGGGGTGTGGCTGGAACAGGACTTATCGTTTAAGACTCATGCCAAAAAAAACGCTGGAGTCTGTTTTGGTCTGCTCCGGTCAGCCCGTAAGATCCTGCCTCTTCTTCCACCGGTCTCCATGAAACTACTTATCCAGGGATTAATTGTATTGAGGCTGGACTATAGTAATGCGATTTTTTTGGGCGCTCCGGAAGCAACGCTCAATAAACTCCAACAAGTGCAAAACGCAGCAGCAAGGCTGCTGATGAACATTCCTAGGAGGCAGTCAGCCAAACCGGCATTAAGAGCGCTGCACTGGCTTCCGGTGCGGGAGAGGATAAAATTTAAATCCCTCTGTACGGCTCATAAAATCCTTCGGGGGAAGGGACCTCCCATTTTGGGCAGTATGGTGCTCCCCTATAAGGCTACCAGAGCCCTGCGCTCGGATCATAAATATCTGTTACAAACGGTCAGAGTGAAAAGAGCCCGGACGGGTGGCAGAAGATTCTCAGTGAACGCGGCCAATTTGTGGAATGCGCTTCCTTTGAATCTACGTGCAGAGACTTGTACTATGCGGTTTCGGAAACTACTCAAGACCCACCTGTTCCCCGCTTAATGCTTCCTTTCTATTCTAGCCCCTGGAGTCTTGAACAAGCGCTGGGATGCCCGAGGGTAACCGAGCGCTATCTAAAATTCCAAAAAATAATATAATAATAATAATGTAATTTGTTTAAAAATAGGATCAGTTTTCCTAAAACGACTCCGTTTTGTTTTTTATTCAGAAGTTTGCAAAACCAGTGGCCCACTGTTGAAAAGACTATCTAAACGGGCTGAACAATCACGAAAGGACCATTGAGCACCTGATTAAAGAACCAACAGGTATGCTTTGACCAGCGTGACCGTGCTAGGAACGCAAAATACCGCTAAGACACTCAATACATAATTTGTTAATTTCAGGAAGAAAATTCCCAGAAAAAAAGAAAACAAAAGGTGCAAGCACACGCAATAAGAGGGCTGCCTGTGCAAAAGATACCGGAGGCAGGTATGTCCAAGAAAAGGCATTGGCATCTGAGACACTTAGCTGATAGCCCCAACATAGAGTGACGATACCTCACACTTTTATTGTAGGTAGCAGAGTAGAAGGACATCTCTCCCTTATAGAAAATAAAGCGTACCTGTGGATCTACTTTTGCTGAAGAACAGGTAAAACCACAATGAGAAAAGCATATATATGGGACACTATTAGGAAGAGTAGTGAACTAAAACATTGTTGTTTTTTATGTACATCTTACAGACAAGTTAAAAACAGAGCCCTGATGAGAACCCAAAAATTGATGTGAGAGGGTTTGAAACGCGTCGGCACATTTAGAAGCATTGGACTTGGAAGTCCTCTAGACTAATTAATTCATATGTGGTCTTTCAGAATGATTTTGCTTTGAGTATTTCTTACTTTTTTCCTTGCATTAATTTGTTATGGGCGAAAAATGAATTTGGTGTCAAGATAGGGCACCCCACAATAATCAATGTCTGTTGATGAAATTGTTTCTATGTGATGAATTTGTTTCTATATATTGTTGAATGTTGTGAAATATATATGTTGTCTTGTACAATTGTAAATAGGTATGTATAGTGTTTTTCTTAGATGAAAAAATACAGAAACATTCAAAAATAATGAAATAAAATAGGTATGAATAAAGCGTACCTTACAAACTGTAATTGATATTGGTTTGTAGTCCTCAAATTTGAGACAAGAAAGAAATGTGCAGCTGGTAACTTTTTTGCATAAATGAAGACTGGCAAGTGGCACTAATGTCCTCTAGGAATGCTGCCATCACCCTTCGTTTTCGATTAATCCAACTTAAAATTTTGCATTCTTCTTATCTGACCGGGGTAACCCTAGCAAAGATAGGCTCAAGGGCTGATGCGCTCTGCTTCCGGGGCTGCCAGCAAGATGCAACTTTTTAAGCTATGATTTGGGACTGCCCAGTGGTGTGACCAATATGGGAGAGGATTCAGAAAAGGGGGTGGTGATGGACAGAGTATCTGAATTAAACAGAACACTCATACCCAGTCAACAGATCAGGGCTTGATCCATCACCGTTTTTTAGCTCACTGCACCATCCCAGCTCAGAACCTGGCTACATGCAAATTATTCTGTCCCTGGCCCAGTGCATCATGGGAACAGGGCAGACCAAACTACCAAGCCAATTCTTATACTGGGAAGGAAACAAGCTTCCGGGGACCGGTTTCTGGCATTTCAGCCGTCTTCGGCCCGGCTTTCTTGAATCCTGATGGTGCAATGAGCAAGGGACTCACATCTGAGTATACCCTTCCACGCTTATGGTGGACAAAATGATTCAGAAAAGGGGGTGGTGATGGACAGAGTATCTGAATTAAACAGAACACTCATACCCAGTCAACAGATCAGGGCTTGATCCATCACCGTTTTTTAGCTCACTGCACCATCCCAGCTCAGAACCTGGCTACATGCAAATTAGTCTGTCCCTGGCCCAGTGCATCATGGGAACAGGGCAGACCAAACTACCAATCCAATTCTTATACTCGGAAGGAAACAAGCTTCCGGGGTAGCTTGTCTCCTTTCTGGTGAAGAATTGGCTTGGTAGTTTAGTCTGCCCTGTTCCCATGATGCACTGGGCCAGGGACAGACTGATTTGCATATAGCCAGGTTCTGAGCTGGGATGGGGCAGTGAGATAAATAACGGTGATGGATCAAGCCCTGATCTTTGGACTGGGTAAGAGTGGTCTGCTTAATTCAGACACTCTGTTCATCACCACCCCCTTTTCTGAATCGTTTTTGGCCACTATAGGTGTGGCAGGGTATACTCAGATATGAGTCCCTTTCTCACTGCTCCATCAGGATTCAAGCAAGCCGGGCCGAAGACGGCTGAAATGCCAGAAACCGGTAAGAAATCCCGGTAGCTTGTCTCCTTTCTGGTGAAGAATTGGCTTGGTAGTTTAGTCTGCCCTGTTCCCATGATGCACTGGGCCAGGGACAGACTGATTTGCATATAGCCAGGTTCTGAGCTGGGATGGGGCAGTGAGATAAATAACGGCGATGGATCAAGCCCTGATCTTTGGACTGGGTAAGAGTGGTCTGCTTAATTCAGACACTCTGTTCATCACCACCCCCTTTTCTGAATCAATATGGGAGAGGGCCATGAGTTACATCCAGGATGCCCTGGAGAAAGAGCTCACCCTTACGCCGTGATTGGGTCTTCTTAACATGTGGGAACAGACTCACCTAATAGAAGTAGAACAGCAACTGACCACATTGGGCTACACCTTAATCAAGCATGAGATTGCGAAAAAGGGGGGGCTGTGGACAGGCCTTCTCACCAAATGTGGGTAAAATAGTTTGATAAATGCATGATAGCGGAAAAGGAGGTATTTAAAACAAGAGGGTGTCCCAAAAAATGGGTCAAGAAGTGGAGTTAGTAGAATGCCTACCAAGGTAACCTTTGTGTTTCCCCATCCGTGGAAATGGAAATACAGCCCACTGGAGAGCGACACATGGACCTTCCATGAATGTAACTGATTTGCCTTCCCTAATGGCTTTAATATCCTGTAGAATTTGAAAACCTTTTGATCAAAAAATGTATGTGAGCTTTATCAATGTGAAAATTAATAAAAATATTTGTATTTTTTAAAAGACTGATGGCACACACACACACATACATATATATATATATATATATATATATATATATATATATATATATATATATATATATATATATATATATATATATATATATATATATATATATATATATATATATATATATTTCTCACCAACCACCGCTGCGCTTGAGATGGCACACATGCTGATCTACTACACCTTCCGGTTTATTTGCCTTCAGCAGACCGCTTTTGTTCATTCCCTGGTATACTCCACTCCCGACGCGTTTCGAGGGGAAAAAACAGCCATTATAATGCAACTTTCACAATGCGCTACCATTACAACGAAACTTTTACAATGCAGGATCCATTACAACGCATGCCATTACAACACAGATGCTATTACAACGCATGCAATTACAACGTAAGTATGGGTAAGTATTTAATTTCATTTTAAGCCCTACACTATCCAACACTTACCCTACTATTACACCCCCTGGAGTTAGAATAGTAATTTTAACCCCTACACTATCCAACACTTACCCTACTATCACACGCCCCTGGAGTTAGAATAGTAATGTTAACCCCTACACTATCCAACATTTACACTACTATTACATTCCCATTAATTAAAATAAAATACTTACACATACTTATGTTGTAATGGCATGCATTGTAATAACATCTGCGTTGTAATGGCATGTGTTGTAATGGATCCTGCGTTGTAAAAGTTTTGTTGTAATGGTATGCGTTGTGAAAGTATGCGTTGTAACGTCATACATCCGTTTCGAGGCAACAAATGCCTCTTAATCATGGGATTCCACAGATGCACAGACACAATCACAAGTTCGTCACTCTCTTTATTAAGTGCAGTCCGCCCTCAGTGGGCGTGGCTCATAATGTCTGTTGCATTTTGGGAAATGCAGTCACTTCCAGTGATTAACACTCCCTTAAGTAGGCTCCATGCCCCTGTGTTGATTTCGCTTATTTATAATTCCTTTAGTAGGACGTAATATCAATAGGCAGGCTTTCAGTAGCTTAGATCAATGCGCCGTATGGAGATCGGTTGTCCTTCTCCACAGCCTTCTCATAACATTGGAGAATGGTGCTTATCTCCCACGGCTCTGGCCGCCGTGCATCATGTTTCTCACCAACCACCACTGCGCTTGAGATGGCACACATGCTGATCTACACCTTCCGGTTTATTTGCCTTTAGCAGCCCGCTTTTGTTCATTCCCTGGTATACTCCACTCCCGACTCGTTTCAAGGCAACAAACTCCTCTTAATCATGGGATCCACAGAGGCACAGACACGATCACCAGTTTGTCACTCTCTTTATTAGGTGCAGACCACCCTCAGTGGGTGTGGCTCATGATGTCCGTTGCATTTTGGGAAATGCAGTCCCTTCCAGTGATTAACACTCCCTTAAGTAGGCTCCATGCCCCTGTGTTGATTTCGCGCATTTATAATTCTTTTAGTAGGACGGAATGTCAAAAGGCAGGCTTTCAGTAGCTAAGATCAACACGCCGTACGGAGATCGGTTGTCCTTCTCCACAGCCTATATATATTTATCGAAAATAAAGCCCTCAAAGATTCCGGAGTGTTTTGTGCTTTTTCTCCAGGGAACAAGCGTGGTTTGGTGATTAGTCAGCAAGCTGGTCGCTGACATACGGCACACCCTCTCGGTCTGGAGCACCTTGGGAGACCAGCAGTGTGTGGAAAATTGCATTGTTGGCAAAACAAGGCGCTCCACCAGCAGGTATATTGCCAATCGTTTGTATGGGCTGCAATGAGGAGAGAGGAGGCAACACGGTGTGCCAGAGGAAGGAATCAGTTGAGGACTTTGTTTTACACCCCCCCCAGGGCACCCGAGCTGGTGTGTGGCCCGTGCTCATTAAGTTGGGAGCATCAGTGTATGCTTGGAGCGCTTCTGAAACTTTTCAGCCGCCCAACCGGACTACAGGCACCAGCATGCAATTGCCTGTGGGAGTGTCGGCGAGATGCAAGTGCACCTAATCTGGAGGAGGAACATTAAGGACATTTAAACAGGGACGGATTTTAAAGCAGCATTACCCTGTTCTGACCCCCCATGGGGCCCGTGAAACTGGCACTGATGAAGGCAATTTACCGCTGAAACGCGTATGCCCCTTTGTTTTATGGACTGCCAGCACTGCGAAGATTTATCGAAAATAAAGCCCTCAAAGATTCCGGAGTGTGTTGTGCTTTTTCTCCAGGGAACAAGCATGATTATATATATATATTTGTTTCCGTCATCAAGGTATTGATAGTTCACAGGACCGCCTCGGGAACGGGCCATTGCAAGGGCCACTGTCAAACGGCAGCCTGTAACTTTACCGGGAGGCGGGGTTGAAACTCTCCTGCTTCATGGTCTGGCGCTGTTCCTATTTCCTGTGGCTTTGGACGTAGGGGACTCGAGGGAGCTCTAAACACATGAACTTTCGGGCCACCAGCCGCTACACGGCCCCCCCTTTGCAAGGCAAACTTCGGCGCTCGTGCAAGCAATCCAGCTGCCAGATGGATTAGAACTGATGCATGTTGGGAGCTGTAGTGGTTCATTGCACTGCAGCACTCCCAGGCGGCAGGACCAGCTGAGCTCCCACCAATGGGAGTGCCCTGGAAATCACAAAAGAGGGAGGAGGTGACACCCACAAACAATTCAGCATCTGAGGAAGGCCTAACGGCCGAAATGCATAATGCTGTGCAGTTTGGTGAATAAAAAGCTCCCAACAAGTACCCCGCTGAGTCCTTGGGTTTCCTTGTATGAAGGTGATCGTGTGGCATATATATATATATATATATATATATATATATATATATATATATATATATATATTTTGATTCTAGTTGACGAAGTCTTTTCGTTCTATTACCACCCCGTTCATTTAAGGTCACTGTTTTTATGCCATAGTAGCACATTGATCGCCAGTCCCCTTTCTGGCAGATCATCATGTGTTTAAGTGACCTTAAATGAACGGGGTGGTAATAGAACGAAAAGACTTCGTGTATAAAGAGAAAACTCACTTACTGTGAGCAAAGCCGAGAAGGCTGAAACGCGTTGGTTGGGTTCGTTTGAAATAAATGAATTAATATATCTTCACTTCGGAGTGCTGTGCAATTCTTTGTTTTGAAATTGAAAACTGAAGCCAGGACCCGGCTTCCATGCATAGCACCCACTGCTAGAGCGTGCTGACTAAGGGATCCTTTTGCGGAGATATATATATATATATACAAAACATTTTACAATAGCCAGCAAACAGTCGAAGGTGCAGCACGAACTACAAATCCCAAAAGGCAACACCAGGGTCAATAAAAGATGATGCAAATCAACGCACGTGTAAGCTGCAGAGACCCGTGACTGTTTGGCTTCCCTCAGAGGAAAGAGCAGGAGCTCTGAAACGCGTAAGGGATAAAAGTCAAAATACAGGGTTGTGAAAGCCTTTTTGGAAATTAAAGAGTTTGGATAAACTTTCCAATGTGGAGTGGCGTCTTCATGCACAGGGTAACCTATGATGGTATATATATATATATATAAATTCCAACTCCGTTAGAACCCGACACAGGAAACTTAGCGTAGGGTTGCATTTAAGGGAAACACCAAAACTACATTAAGAGTAAGGCCACGGCTCGGAATCTGCATTTGACCTATAGGAACAAGTGCACCTAAGGATTAGGGGCCTTCCTGTAATTTTACTAATTCTTCCCTCCATAACCACCTCTATATGTGACTATAATTTTGTTATGTGGTCCTGAAGAAGGTGATAGGTGGTATTCTATACCCACACCGAAAGTGCGTTGACCTATTCATCTCAGTAGACAACACCACAGCGGACAACAATTCATTCTGTATCTCTGCTGAGGCTTGTTCCCATGTATGTGTAGTATGCCGGGATGCTAGTACGAATGTTTAGTATGTTAGTGTCTGAGCTTGAGTGTATGTTAGAGTGAGAGGTTTGGTTTTGAGGGAAGTTGGTTTCTTTTTGAACAGTGATGCTTTGCTTTCATAGAAACAAAAATAATATGTATTATTATTTCTGATACAGCAGCTAGGACACAATACATAGAAAAAATTGTTTAAATGTACTTGTGGACTGTTTAAAAAAGTAGGCTGTTTTCTAATGAACTAATATCGATTATAAGACATACTGAAAAATAATATGAAAAAAACATAAAAACTTGTTTTTATGAAAAACCATATATATGTAAACATCTCATTATAAATGGAATGGAACCAACAACATAAAGTAGCTTAGCTGAAGAAATACTGGTCAAGTGGGTGCTCCTTTCATCCTGATCCTGCTTCTATTACTTATGAATTCAGTGGAAGAGGAGAAATTCACAGGTATCTATGTGCTGAGTGTAAATACAATGCTATACATAGGGGAGACTAGGGTTGCATCTATAGATTAGTTATATTTAGTTTTACACATACCTTTGTCTTCCATGCAGGCATCCTCTGAGATTCTGAAGATCCCTATTCATCCCTGAAACAATCCTGAACGCATTTCTTTTCATATTACCATTCCAGGCTGTGACCTTGTAGGGCTTCTACGATGAGCGAGGGAAGCTGGGACCTTGCTTCAGAGCTCGCATCTTGCCCCTGAGGAAATTGAAGGTGAGAGTTACAGTGGGAAATCACCTTACATTCTCCCTTCCATGACACTCACTGATAGAAATCTGTAACCCCACAAACAGAGAGTTTGATGATTAGAGCCGCTGAGTTCAGTAAAAAATTCTTCATTGTTAGAGAGAGTTTGCAGATTTAATTGACAAACCCTTCCACCACATTACCAGCCCTATGACTGTCAAGTCAACTTGAAACCTGGAGCACAAATCCTATTCAGTTGTATACGCTTTGACGGAAAAGAAAAACTTATATCAACTTCAATACTCAGCCAAAATTCTAGAAACTGGTTTTAGTAGACCGCCCCTATCACCAGCTTTCTCCCCTTCATTTTATCACAAAAAAAGGTGAGCTCTGTTTCTGTATAGATTACAGAGCTTTGACTGCAGAAACAATCAAGACCTGGCATCCTTTACCACTGATTTCAACTCTTTTAGAGCAGGTTAAAATCTCCAAAATCTTTACAAAACTTAAACTCAGAGGAGCATACCACCTGGTGTGCATCCGAGAGGGTGACAGGTGGATGACAGCCTTCCACTCCAATTTAGGATATGTGAGAATCGTGTCATGCCTTTTGGACTGTGCAATGCTCCTACCGCATTCCTGTACTTTAGTAAAGAATTAATAAGGGAGTACCTGGACTAAGGTGTGGTAGTATGTATAGATGATATGCTCATCTATTCTGACTCACTCACTGAACATGAACGGCATATGATGAACATACTCCAAAAAGTGTGTGAACATAATCTATTTGTTAAATGTGCATTTCATGTCCAGTAGGTGGACCTTTTGAGTTATGTACTATCATCACAAGGATTTGAAACGGATACACAAAAGGTGACAGCCATAGTGCAGTTGGAATCATCACAGAAGGTAAAGTGAGCCCAAAATTGTTTGAACTTCACCAATTTCTACCGGAGATTTATCAACCATTTCTCCACTTTGGTATCTCCCATCACCAAACTCCTACGGAAAGGAGTTAAATTCCAATGGAGTACTGAGGCAGAGCAAGCCTCTCAACATCTGAAAGAATGTTTTGTACAGGCTCCGATTATCTGAAACCCCGACCCTAGACAACCCTATATTGTAGAAGCAGATGCCTCACTGGTTGTTGTGGAGTGGTACTTTCACAATGAGATCATATCACAGGAGAGTTACACTAAATAGCCTACTGATCACGCAAACGAAATCCTGTGGAACTGAATTACACTGTGGGTGATAGGGAGTTTCTGGCGATCAAGAAGCATTCAAAGAGTGGAGAAACTACCTGTTAGGAAGTCTACACACCATCACAATCCTCACTGATAACTGAATGTTTAAATTCCTAGTCTGCCCGAGCATTGTCCATGTGTCAGCTATGCTGGATACAGTTTTTCAATGATTATGATTTCATGATCCAATTTAACCAGCCTGTCGACATGGTAAAGCGAATGCACTTTCCACTTTCACGCTTCGGTCATAACTATAAAGAACAGGCTAGCGAGTGTCCATCTACCATTCCTTTAGAGCACTCTCAAGGGTCAGTTCTTTCTGGCAAAGATATTTTGACCCAGGTAGCTCTACAGTAAAAATCAGATGTAGCCCAAGTTTATCAGTGGAGTCAATCTATCCAGGCTGAAGAAGGCTGATAGCCAGAAACCGGTCCTTGGATGCTTGATTCCGGTCTAGGAAAGACATGGCTTGGTAGTTCGGGCTGGACTGTTCCCATGAGGCACAGGGTCAGGGCTGATTTGCACATAGCCATTGTCTGACCTAGGGTGGTGTGGAGTGCAAAAAAACGATGGATTTAGGCCCAGATCTTTGTACTGGGGTGAATGTAAGACATTGTTCTGCATTCTGTCCATCAACTGTGTTTTTTGCAGTTTATCAGGGGCAAAAACTAAGACATGGTTTAAGTACAGGGAGCTTATACATTCCAACCATCCCCTTAAAGACACAATCCTTAGAATCGTGTCATACAAATGCAATGGCTGGTCATCCTGAGGAAAAGAAAACTCTAGAATTAATCAGAAGATATTTTTTGTGGCCATCCATTTCCTAAAATGCAAAGAGATTATTACAGAATTACACCACCTGTGCCCAATGTAAAAGTTCACACATAGCCCAGACGGGTCTATTAACCCCACTGCCTATCCCTCCAACACTCTGGCACACAGTCTCTTTAGACTTTGTGGTGGATCTGCCACAAACTTTAACAGGTTGCACCACCCTGTTAGTCGCAGTTTACCATCTTACTAAAAATGGCTAATTTCACCCCTTTAAAAGCCCTGAATAAATCCAAAGAACTAGCTGCAGCCTTCCTACAAACAGTGGTCCATTTACGTGAGATACAGTCCGTTATCATTTCTGATAGAGGTCCCCAGTTTATCTCAACATTCTGGAAAGCTCTTTGTGATCTTCTGGAAATGAACATCCCTTTATCCTCCAGTATTCATCCCCTAATGGATGGACAGACTGAATGGGTAAAGCAATGCATGGAGCAATTCCGTCTTTGTCAATTTTATCATCAAGTTTTCGACTGGGTTGATTATTTGTTGGTAGCAGAATTAGCTTACAATAGTACAGCAAACAATGGTAACGGCTAGTAAGAGCGCACAGCAAAGAGTCCAGGTATAAGTAATCAAACAACTTAGTAAATGTGGTGCTCAGGAAGAGATGGGGGCTGGTTACCACAGCCTCCAAGACAAACCAATGGTCCAAACAGTTACTGTGTTCTTCCGAGCACTCAATCAATATCAAAAGAGTCTTTATATAGTTTTCACTATTCCATTTAATTCCAGTCTTCCTTCAAATTCAAATCCAGTTCATATCAAACGATAATTTGCAGCCAACACGTGTTTCGTCAAGTCCGTGTAGGACAAACTGACTTCTTCAGGGCTGCAACCCAAATATTTACAGTAAGTCATAATTCACAGAAATTCATAATTGCAAAACAAACCTTATTCTACACTTTTAAACGTAAAACAAAAATTCCATTGAAAATTATTTTCAGCTTTAGCCAAAATCCTATGTGCGATTGTAAGTATTTACACATTAGTTTCACAAAGAAGGAACATGTATACCAAAATCGTGATCCTCGCATAACGTAGCATAACCATTTACATTACAAAACATAACCGACTCTAGTTTCATATGAGTCAGAAATATAAGGTATAGGGCTGTGGTCCCCGATAACACCCATAGGTGCCTGGTTCACAAACTTGTAAAAATATAAATCTAATCAATAACTCACCTATTTTAAGATAGATGATATTAGTAACAATATGTAGTGTTATCCGATAGTTCCAGGACTTCGTCCTAGTCCTGTAGTTTGCTTCGTATATGCCAATTCCTATGAGTAAATCAATAGTGCTCTCAATACTAGATAGTCATTGATTGATTGCTCCAATAGTAACAAACATCAGTCTAATTCCACTCGGTATAATATACATGGGCCATTAATTTTAACTCACCAATTTCTGAATTAATTTAATGAAGTGATATTCGTGCGCGTTAAAGTAATCCCCGTAGTCCTCTGTTTCAAGTTATATAAAATCCAAGTAGGGGAATAGATCGTGTAGGTACCTAAAGTGAATTAACATTGCTGTCAGTACTATTCGTTAAACGTTCGGCAGCTTCTAGTCATAACCCATAAAGTCGCAACAACCGGTAAATATATACACTAGGCAGGTCTCACCTTTCACATTAGTATTGGTGTGTACCCATAATTTCTCTTCTCTAGTAGTTTCCTCATTCACGAGTGTCCTCAACACGAGTCCGTGTCTAAAGGAAGAAGGGTACACTCATGAAGTCCAAATTTTAACTAATATGATCCCTAAAGTTCCAAACTGTTCCCTGTACTCACCGTCTGTATGTCCGTAACGATCCGACTTTGGCGTTCTGCACGAGCGCCATCTTGAAATGTCATTTTATAGTAAAACGCACGGGCGCCATCTTGTAACGTCTTAATATAGTTAGCCTCGACCCGGCGGATACACTATAGCTCGGGGTTTCTCCATCTTACAGTGGGCATAATTTAGGACTATAGATCCATACTCCGGATATTGTCTTATGTTGAGATAACATTACTGTCGATACTTTATGGGATATTAACACCATATATTTTTATGACTATGCACATATATTCCGAACCAATTTTTGATTCATGTTTTATTAGTAGGTCCATGTTAGCAACAGAAATGGTAAATAAATTAAAACTACACTATCTGCAGAATGTACAAGTAGTTGTCCGCTTCTTTTGTTATCGTCTCACATTAGCTAATGTATATCGGACGATTGTAATCGTGTCAGATTACTCATCATGTATATCTTTTTTTCAACTTTCTCCTGAACCTGGGGGCCGTAGGGGTCCTCAGGTTAACCACAGCCCTTTCCTTGTTGTCATATTATTCATTTCAGTCATATTATCGTGTTCATAGCATAAAAACATTCCAGAGAGGTAGTAGGTTCATTAACGTTACATTGTCCTTTTTCAACATCCATATATACGATACATAAATATGTGCTTGCTTAATGTATCAATATACTTTCTCGTTCTATAGAGTTTTCTGTGTTGGGATAGAATAAAATAAAACAAAACAAAAACAAAATCAGCATCAGACTTGTTTTCTGTAGGTTTCACACTAGTCTTTTTCATGTTATCTCAGTTTCCTAGGTAAAACTCAAACTCATGGTCGACGTTGAGGCCACACTCCACTGCTTTCAATCTAATCAGCCAAAGTACTTCACGCTTTCTCAATGTTAACAATCTGTTTCCACCTCGTGGATCAGGTTTTATATGGTCAATACCATGGTAAGAGAAAACATGTTGGTCCTTATTCTCAAAGTTTTGAACCAGGTGTGATGCAATTGGGTAGCGTGTATCTCCGTTTTTTAATGCCCTGAAGTGCTCAGCAATTCTATCTTTGAGCCTCCTTTTAGTGCTCCCCACATAAATTTTGCCACACGTACATAGAATCACATATACTACATATGTAGTGTCACAGTTTATGAACATACCAATAGTATATTTCCCAGAATTGTTATACTCAAAACACAGTACCTTCCTCATTGCCCATCTACATGAGATGCATCTTCCACATTTGTAAAAGCCCTTAAAACTGTTCAACCAATCAGTTTTATTCGATTTGGTCGGGTAGCTGGGACTCAACATGTTCCTCAGAGTTGTTCCTCTTCTAAATGTCCCACTTGGCCTCTCACAAATGTAGGGTTTCAGATCATTATCTATACAGAGCAGATGCCAATGTTTGTTCAAAATTGTAAATAATTTCGAGCTGTCCATTCCATAATTGGTTATTAGTCTAACCTTCTGGTCAGTTGTTCTGCCAACTTTGCTCTGTCTTACCAATGTAGTCTCTCTTTTCACTTTCTTTACTCTTGATACAGCTTTAGTAATCACATTCTGTCTATATCCACGATTAAGAAATCTGGACGACATATCCGCTAGATTGTTCTCAAATTCTCTATCTGATGAGCAATTGCGTCGAGCCCTAATTAGTTCTCCATAAGGTATGGCTCTTTTTTGATAACTGGGGTGACAGCTCCCCGCATGCAAAATTGAGTTACAACTCGTAGGTTTACGATACATCCGGCTTTTAATCCTTTCTCCCTCCACATACAACTCTACATCCAAAAAAGTAATACTCTGCCTATCATATGAAGTGGTAAACTTCAGATTGTATGTATTATCATTTAGATAATCAAAAAAGCCCTTAAGTCTCTCTACTGTGCCAGTCCATATCAAAAGGCAATCGTCAATGAATCGACCCCAATAGTGTATATATTGGGTCCATTCAGTTCCCTCAGGGCCCCAGATTCGCTCCGCCTCGAACCGACCCATGAATAGGTTGGCGAAAGACGGAGCAAATCTAGAACCCATGGCTGTCCCAAGACGTTGTCTGTACCACTGTCCATCAAATAAGAACACATTATTTTCCAATACTAATTGTGTCATCCGTAATAGCATTTGAGTATGGTCAAACATTTCAGCTGGTCTCGCGCTGAGAAAATGATCCAAAGCATGTATACCCATATTGTGATCAATGATAGTATACAAGGATACCACGTCCAGTGTCACTAGTAACATACCATCTTCCCATACAATATCTTCAAGCAAGTTCAGGATATGTTTTGTGTCTTCAATAAAAGACGGTAAGTTATACACATGTTGTCTCAAAAAACAGTCAATAAACTCAGATAAACGCTCCGTTGGGCCACCTATGCCGGAAACAATAGGCCGCCCTGGCGGTCTGTCCCGGCATTTGTGGACCTTAGGGAGAGTGTATAAACATGGTGATCTGGGTGTACTTAACGTTAGGTAGAGGTATTCATCATAATCAAGCAATGTTTGCTCATACCATAGCTTGATCTCACCATTGATTTTGACAATTAAATCTGGCATCGGGTTAGTAGTCAACTTCTCATAGTACAAAGTCTCATTGAGTTGGGAGTAGATCTCATCATTGTAATCCCTAGTATTTAGTACAACAATATTTCCACCCTTGTCCGCATTACGTATCGTTATTGCTTTGTTATTAATAAGCTCATGTAAGGCCTCTCTTTCTCCAAATGTAAGGTTACCACGAAGCACTTTAGTGTCCCTCAGTCTAGACAAATCGATTGCTTTATCTATATCTGTACAGACCATCTTAAAGAATACATCAATAGTGTTCCCTGGTATGAGTTGTGGAGTCCATTTTGACTTCATTTTGAGTCCACTCCCTTCCCTCTGAAATCTCAATATCTCAAGATCTTCCATAAGTTTCAGCATAGTCACAGGGTCATCCTCTCTCTCCGTAAGTGATAAAAGGAGCTGAGTATCTTTCAATTCTTGTATTGTGATCTCACTTAGTACTTTATTGGAGGATTGTTTGTCTTTCACTGATACATTGGCAAAGTGTTTTTTAATTTTAAGGTTTCTTACAAATTTGAAAAGATCTATTTTAATCATACACCAATCTAAATTTGTTGCTGGACAAAAACCTAAACCTTTCTTCAGTACACTTATCATATTATCAGAAAGTTCATAAGAAGATAAATTGATCACTTCTATGTCACATGCCATGGAATCATCATTTGTCATCATTGTTTCCATGACCTCAGGCTTCTTATTCTTGCGCCTGGATCTCCTACCCCCCCTACTGCCTCTCCTTGTCTTTTTGCTTGTGTATCTCGATTTCTCATCTCTAAGTCCCAATTCCCCTTCCTCAATCTCTGAACCTCCCCAAAAAAAGTAGTATTCTCAGTGGTCGGGACTACCTCTGGTGCATCTTCATTTTCACTACTAGATAACACTGAAGACGCATCAGTATCACTCACTACAGGAGTGCTGCCACTTGCTACATTTGAGGAGTCCTTCTTAACCAGATAATCGAATCTTTTTGCAAAAGTATATACTCGTCCTGTATTGTAATCTCTCTCGTCTCTTTTGAGTTTGTGAGCTTTTCTTTTCTTTATCTCCATTTGTAAATCATTCAATTTCTCATCAAGAACAATGTAGTTCTTGACCGTGAGTTCTGGTAAGTTCATCTCTTTTATCTCATCTTCTATTTTATTAATCACAACAAGTCATTTCGCTATTTTCCTTTCTGCATTGTCTATAAGAATCTGTATAAGGTTACGTGAACTATTGTTTAGTTCCTTCTCCCATATGTCATATAAATCTGGTTCCAAGTCCTCATATGTCGGTATTATGTGGGATCTTAAACCACGTGGAATCCTATTCAGAGTTAAGTATTGTTTTAGGGTAGCAGCATCCCACCATTTATTTAGTTCAGTGCGTTTCAATAGTTCTAATTTCACGAATTTGGCTCTAAGACCTTCTTTCTTAGTACCTGCGGGAGGGCCCACCGCTTATCTTATGGTACCTCCTGCAGCTAAGTTACCAAACAGTGTCTCAGCCTCCTTATCTCTATTCATTGTATGACCTCAGCGGCAGCTACCACTTCATATGATAGGCAGAGTATTACTTTTTTGGATGTAGAGTTGTATGTGGAGGGAGAAAGGATTAAAAGCCGGATGTATCGTAAACCTACGAGTTGTAACTCAATTTTGCATGCGGGGAGCTGTCACCCCAGTTATCAAAAAAGAGCCATACCTTATGGAGAACTAATTAGGGCTCGACGCAATTGCTCATCAGATAGAGAATTTGAGAACAATCTAGCGGATATGTCGTCCAGATTTCTTAATCGTGGATATAGACAGAATGTGATTACTAAAGCTGTATCAAGAGTAAAGAAAGTGAAAAAAGAGACTACATTGGTAAGACAGAGCAAAGTTGGCAGAACAACTGACCAGAAGGTTAGACTAATAACCAATTATGGAATGGACAGCTCGAAATTATTTACAATTTTGAACAAACATTGGCATCTGCTCTGTATAGATAATGATCTGAAACCCTACATTTGTGAGAGGCCAAGTGTGACATTTAGAAGAGGAACAACTCTGAGGAACATGTTGAGTCCCAGCTACCCGACCAAATCGAATAAAACTGATTGGTTGAACAGTTTTAAGGGCTTTTACAAATGTGGAAGATGCATCTCATGTAGATGGGCAATGAGGAAGGTACTGTGTTTTGAGTATAACAATTCTGGGAAATATACTATTGGTATGTTCATAAACTGTGACACTACATATGTAGTATATGTGATTCTTTGTACGTGTGGCAAAATTTATGTGGGGAGCACTAAAAGGAGGCTCAAAGATAGAATTGCTGAGCACTTCAGGGCATTAAAAAACGGAGATACACGCTACCCAATTGCATCACACCTGGTTCAAAACTTTGAGAATAAGGACCAACATGTTTTCTCTTACCATGGTATTGACCATATAAAACCTGATCCACGAGGTGGAAACAGATTGTTAACATTGAGAAAGCGTGAAGTACTTTGGCTGATTAGATTGAAAGCAGTGGAGTGTGGCCTCAACGTCGACCATGAGTTTGAGTTTTACCTAGGAAACTGAGATAACATGAAAAAGTCTAGTGTGAAACCTACAGAAAACAAGTCTGATGCTGATTTTGTTTTTGTTTTGTTTTATTTTATTCTATCCCAACACAGAAAACTCTATAGAACGAGAAAGTATATTGATACATTAAGCAAGCACATATTTATGTATCGTATATATGGATGTTGGAAAAGGACAATGTAACGTTAATGAACCTACTACCTCTCTGGAATGTTTTTATGCTATGAACACGATAATATGACTGAAACGAATAATATGACAACAAGGAAAGGGCTGTGGTTAACCTGAGGACCCCTACGGCCCCCAGGTTGAGGAGAAAGTTGAAAAAAAGATATACATGATGAGTAATCTGACACGATTACAATCGTCCGATATACATTAGCTAATGTGAGACGATAACAAAAGAAGCGGACAACTACTTGTACATTCTGCAGATAGTGTAGTTTTAATTTATTTACCATTTCTGTTGCTAACATGGACCTACTAATAAAACATGAATCAAAAATTGGTTCGGAATATATGTGCATAGTCATAAAAATATATGGTGTTAATATCCCATAAAGTATCGACAGTAATGTTATCTCAACATAAGACAATATCCGGAGTATGGATCTATAGTCCTAAATTATGCCCACTGTAAGATGGAGAAACCCCGAGCTATAGTGTATCCGCCGGGTCGAGGCTAACTATAATAAGACGTTACAAGATGGCGCCCGTGCGTTTTACTATAAAATGACATTTCAAGATGGCGCTCGTGCAGAACGCCAAAGTCGGATCGTTACGGACATACAGACGGTGAGTACAGGGAACAGTTTGGAACTTTAGGGATCATATTAGTTAAAATTTGGACTTCATGAGTGTACCCTTCTTCCTTTAGACACGGACTCGTGTTGAGGACACTCGTGAATGAGGAAACTACTAGAGAAGAGAAATTATGGGTACACACCAATACTAATGTGAAAGGTGAGACCTGCCTAGTGTATATATTTACCGGTTGTTGCGACTTTATGGGTTATGACTAGAAGCTGCCGAACGTTTAACGAATAGTACTGACAGCAATGTTAATTCACTTTAGGTACCTACACGATCTATTCCCCTACTTGGATTTTATATAACTTGAAACAGAGGACTACGGGGATTACTTTAACGCGCACGAATATCACTTCATTAAATTAATTCAGAAATTGGTGAGTTAAAATTAATGGCCCATGTATATTATACCGAGTGGAATTAGACTGATGTTTGTTACTAATGGAGCAATCAATCAATGACTATCTAGTATTGAGAGCACTATTGATTTACTCATAGGAATTGGCATATACGAAGCAAACTACAGGACTAGGACGAAGTCCTGGAACTATCGGATAACACTACATATTGTTACTAATATCATCTATCTTAAAATAGGTGAGTTATTGATTAGATTTATATTTTTACAAGTTTGTGAACCAGGCACCTATGGGTGTTATCGGGGACCACAGCCCTATACCTTATATTTCTGACTCATATGAAACTAGAGTCGGTTATGTTTTGTAATGTAAATGGTTATGCTACGTTATGCGAGGATCACGATTTTGGTATACATGTTCCTTCTTTGTGAAACTAATGTGTAAATACTTACAATCGCACATAGGATTTTGGCTAAAGCTGAAAATAATTTTCAATGGAATTTTTGTTTTACGTTTAAAAGTGTAGAATAAGGTTTGTTTTGCAATTATGAATTTCTGTGAATTATGACTTACTGTAAATATTTGGGTTGCAGCCCTGAAGAAGTCAGTTTGTCCTACACGGACTTGACGAAACACGTGTTGGCTGCGAATTATCGTTTGATATGAACTGGATTTGAATTTGAAGGAAGACTGGAATTAAATGGAATAGTGAAAATTATATAAAGACTCTTTTGATATTGATTGAGTGCTCAGAAGAACACAGTAGCTTACAATAGTACTGTGAAGAGTTCAACTGGCTATTTCCCTTTTTATTATAATGTTGGCTTCCGTCCAAAAATGTAAGCCATTGGCTTAAACTCAAGTCCTGCTATACCAGCAGTGCACGATTTTGTGAAACACATGAAAAATCTACATCAAAGTGCACAAAAAAAAATAGAAAAAGGAAAGGCACAATACAAAAGCATAAGTGGAGAAACATCTTTGAGCAAGTCCTGTGTTCCAGGAAGGCCAAGAAGTGTGGCATTCGACGAGGAACATCTGTTTGAAAGGACCCAAACATTTTCAACCTCTGTACATTTGGCCCTACATAATCATAAAAAGGATAAGTGACATGGCCATGAAACTACCTTAAACATTACTAATCTACCCAGTATTCCACGAAGTAAAGGCCATACTTAACTCAAAATAGCTGATTAAGCATGGGTGAATTTTGCGAATCTAGCGTTCGCGAATTTGCGTATTTGCGAACTCACAATCCGCAAAATCCGCGAATTCTCGCGAATTTGCGGATTTTTTTTTTGTGTTCGCAAGGGTTTCTGCCAGTTCGCGAGGGTTTTGTACCAGTTCGCAATTGCGAACTTACTTGTCGGCTCGCAACGGTCGCGACTATGTTGTTTCTACGTCTGGTTCATCATCACAGGTTCCCAGCACCCTCTGTTTCACCACTGCCACCCTCTGTTTCACCCATGCCACCCTCTGGTACATCAATGCCACCCTCTGGTTCATCATCACTGTAGATTATGGGGGGAAAAGCAAGCACACCTGCCCTGCTTCAACTGACATGAATTAATTTGGGGTTGATTTATTAATGTGTCACTGTTTTAAAATTCCAGTCTGGCACCTGATTCCTTATCTGTAATTTGCTTTCTGTTGCAGTGCAATTTTTTTTCCAGGACCTTTGTGGCCTTACTTGTAGCTATTCTATGAGCCTGCTGTGAGGGTCAGAGCAGGGTCATACAATTGTTGCAACTAGCAACTGAACTCTGGAGGGGCCCCAGTCAGGAAGCACTACAGGGAATGGTTACTAATGATGAGTTTGAACTTTTGCACCTGCTGAGTGCTTTCAGTTTTGCAAAACTCGTTTTTCTGCAGAACAGCAACTGTAATGCCCCAAACAAACATAGGCAACTGAACTCTGGAGGGGCCCCTCAGGAAGTACTACAGGGAATGGTTACTAATGATGAGTGAACTTTTGCACCTGCTGAGTGCTTTCAGTTTTGCAAAACTCGTTTTTCTGTAGAACAGCAACTGTAATGCCCCAAACAAACTTACTTGTGAAAGTTGATTTCTAATCCAAAAGTGATCCAAAGAAAGTCAAAAGGCCTCAAATCCAAAAAAGTGCAGGCAAATGTCAACCTGAGGAGTTATTCTGATAAAAATCATCATTTTCAGAAGGTCTATGCTGCTTGCTAGTGGATTTCTTGTGCAGAATTGCAAATTTTGTAATTTCGCGAGTGCGAGATTGTTGCTGCCTACATGTTCGCAAGTGCGAACTCTCGCGATGCATCGACAAACTCCTGCGGGATCCCGCAGCAAGATCCAAAATGGCGCAGCACTCGCAAAATATCGAGAAAAACAACTTGGCAAACGCTGAATGACGGTAAGTGAACGCCGCACGCCGCAATATTGTATCACCAAGAAAAAAAATCTGTGGCGTGCGAATTTGCAGATTTTCAGTAAATTCGCGAGAGTTCGCGGATTGCGAATTTACAGAAAATCCGCAAAATCCGTGAGCGGAACGGATTTTCCGCCCATGCTTATAGCTGATGAATGAACTATTTTACCTGATGGACTGGAAAGGTACAGACCCGAAGATCGCATATCGAATTCAGCTGGTCATGTGCATGCTGCACGCTTACTACGGCTGTTTCATCGTAGGCATCCCAATAAACCCAAACCCATTGGTGCGACCTTGGGAGGGATGCACTGTCAGGCTTGTCTAGCCCTTAATACAAAAACAGACATTGAACAAGAGCAGAGTGGTATCTTAGCCTTAGTCGCCAGAGGGGGCGACCTGGACTGTGACCAGGCCAGGTCGCCCCCACGCTCCTCTGCTGACTTCTACCTTGCAGGTAGCCTCCATGCTCCTTGTTGCCGCTTCCTGGTTCCTTTTTCGGGCGACCCAGCCGCCGCTGAGCCGCCCGCCCGCCCCAGACTCTTACCGCCGCTGCCTCCCTGCGGCCCCACCCCCCGCCAGCCCATTCGCCGCCCCGCTCCCGCCACCCAGCTGATCCTCCCACCCGGCTCCTTACTTAAGGGGACCGCGTCCACCTGGAAGGGAACGACCACTGAGCCTGTGACCAGGCCAGGTTGCCCCCACGCTCCTCTGCTGCCTTCTACCTTGCAAGTAGCCTCCACGCTCCTTGTTGCCGCTTCCTGGATCCTTTTTCGGGCGACCCAGCCGCCGCTGAGCCGCCCGCCCGCCCCAGACTCTTCCCGCCGCTGCCTCCCTGTGGCCCAGCCCCCCGCCAGCCCATTCACCACCTCGATCCCGCCACCCAGCTGATCCTCCCACCCGGCTCCTTACTTATGACGCCCGGGCGTATGCGCAGCGGACACGCGCAGCAGACGTGCCGATTGTGCGCCGAAGGCACACCAAAGGCAAGCCTGTCTGCGCCCGTCCGCGCCTGGACCGCGCCCAGCGCCAGAACCCCTGGCCCCCGCAGATGCCAGCCCACCTGCTGGACCTACGACGCCGCCACCCTCAATGCACTCAACACCGACCGGATCCCCGGCTGCCACCGAGCCACCCCAAGACGCACCCACGGACCCTTCACCTGCCAATCCTGCAAATTCTCCTGCATCCGGATCTGCACCGCACCCGCCAGGCTGAGCACCAGCAGCAACCACCTGAAGTGCATCCTGCTCAACACCCGCTCCGTCCACAGACACGCCGTGGAACTCTGGAACCTACTCAACACAACATCACCTGACGTCGCCTTCCTCACGGAAACCTGGATGAACGCCTCCTCAGCGCCCGACATCGCCATCGCCATCCCGGACGGATACAAGATCACCCGGAGGGACCGCGTCAACCAGACAGGAGGAGGCATCGCCATCGTCCACAAGAACACCATCTGCATCACAACCAACTCCGACGACACCCTCACAGCCGCCGAACATCTTCACTTCCAGATACACACCGACCCCAAGACCACACTCAGAAGCACCCTCATCTACAGACCCCCAGGACCTCGCACACAATTCAGCGAAGACGTCGCAGACTTTGTAAGCCTGCACGCCCTCACCTCCCCAGACTACATCCTCCTAGGAGACCTCAACTTCCACCTGGAGAACAACAATGACAGCAA
Organism: Lissotriton vulgaris; assembly: GCF_964263255.1. Lineage (NCBI taxonomy): Eukaryota > Metazoa > Chordata > Amphibia > Caudata > Salamandridae > Lissotriton > Lissotriton vulgaris. The sequence continues at coordinate 1,078,255,083 of NC_141694.1, read as the reverse complement.
CACCACCACCCTGCTGGACAACCTCGCCAACCTCGGACTCAAGCAACTGGTGAACACCCCCACCCACTACGCTGGACACACGCTTGACCCAGTCTTCTCCTCCAGCAAGTACATCTCCTTCAGCCACTCCACCGGACTCCACTGGACATACCACAGCTGCGTCCACTTCAGCTTCAGAAGGACCACGACTCACCACCATCCACAACAGGTTCCCCGCAGGAGCTGGAACAAGATCAACACCGACCAGCTCACCACATCCCTGAGCCAGAGCCCTCCCGCCAGCTCAACAGACCCCAACCAAGCAGCCAACAACCTCACACAGTGGATCACCAACTGCGCTGACGATCTCGCACCTCTGAAAAACCATCCCAGCAGGCCCGGCAGCAAGATAGCTTCCTGGTTTAACGACGATCTCAAGAACTCCAAGAAGAACTGCCGCACCCTCGAGAAAGCCTGGCGCAAAGACCCTACTACAGACAACATGACCGCCCTCAAGCACGCCTCCCACAAACACCACCAACTGATCCACACCACCAAGAAGACAGCATTCAAGGAACGACTAGACAACAACGCACACAACAGCAAGGAACTCTTCAGCATCGTCAAAGAGCTCTCCAACCCCAGCGCCGGAAACAACGACATCACTCCCTCACAAGACCTCTGCGACTCTCTCATCTCGTTCTTCCACAGCAAGATCGCCGACATACACAACAGCTTCGACCCACAGACCACATACCCAACCACCGAACCGACGCCCCTCACCACCACCCTCCGCGCCTGGACCCCGGTCAGCACCGAAGACACCATCCACACAACGAACGCCATCCACTCCGGATCACCAACCGGCCCATGCCCCCACCACGTCTTCAACAAAGCCGACTCCGTCATCGCACCCCAACTCCGGGACATCAACAACAGCTCCTTCAACACCGCCACCTTCCCGGAGAGCTGGAAGCATGCCGAACTCAGTGCCCTCCTGAAGAAACCATCAGCAGACCCCACCGACCTCAAGAACTACCGCCCCATCTCGCTCCTCCCTTTTCCTGCCAAAGTCATCGAGAAGACCGTCAAAAGACAGCTGGCCGCCTTCCTCGAAACGAGCGGATCCCTAGACCACTCGCAGTCCGGCTTCCGAGCCAGCCACAGCACCGAGACCGCCCTTATCGCAGCCACTGACGACATCCGAGCCCTGCTCGACAACGGGGAAACAGCGGCCCTCATCCTCCTGGACCTCTCCGCAGCGTTCAATACTGTCTGCCACCGCACCCTAGTGCAGCACCTCAGCAACATCGGAATCCAAGAAAAGGCACTACAGTGGATCATCTCGTTCCTCGCCGGAAGAACCCAGAGAGTCCACCTCCCCCCGTTCAGATCCGAGGCCACCGAAGTCATCTGCGGCGTACCACATGGATCATCACTCAGCCCCACCCTCTTCAACGTCTACATGAGCCCCCTCGCAGCCATCGCACGCCAACACAACCTCCACATCATCTCCTACGCCGACAACACCCAGCTGATCCTCTCCCTCACCAATGACCCCGCCACCGCCAGAACCAACCTACACGAAGGGATGAAAGGCGTAGCCGAGTGGATGAGGAACAGCCGCCTGAAACTGAACTCAGACAAGACGGAAGTCCTCATCCTTGGATCATCACCCTCTGCCTGGCATGACTCCTGGTGGCCCCCTGCCCTGGGCAGTGCACCCAAACCAACGGACCACACACCCAACCTGGGCTTCATCCTGGACTCCTCCCTCTCGATGACCAGACAAGTCAACGCCGTCTCATCATCTTGTTTCAACATCCTGCGCATGCTCCGAAAGATCTTCCGATGGATCCCCACCGAAACCAAGAAAACGGTCACCCAGGCACTCGTCACCAGCCGACTGGACTACGGAAAAACACCCTCTACACTGGAACCACAGCCAAACTACAGAAAAGACTCAAACGCATCCAGAACGCCTCCGCACGACTCATCCTGGACATCCCCCGACACAACCACATCTCCGGACACCTGAGAGACCTGCACTGGCTCCCCGTCAGCAGGAGAATCACGTTCCGACTCCTCACCCACGCACACAAGGCCCTCCATGACCTGGGCCCCAGGTACCTCAACAACCGCCTGACCTTCTACACTCCCACCCGCCACCCACGATCTACCAGCCACGCCCTCGCGGCCGTTCCACGCATCCGAAGAGCCACCATGGGAGGAATATCCTTCTCCTACCTGGCGGCCAAGACATGGAACTCCCTCCCCATCCACCTCCGTCTGACCTAAGACCACCTCTCCTTCAAGAAGCAACTCAAGACCTTGCTGTTCGAGCAGTAGTGGACGGCTCTCCCCCAAGCGCCTTGAGACCCTCCGGGTGAGTAGCACGCTAACAAATTTCTTGATTGATTGATTGATTAGCCTCTTCTGAGGTTGAGCTCATACTAAGCAGAGACAGTTAGCATGACACATAAGTGCGCGCATGTCTCATCTGTACCTTTTGAAACCACGATGTGCAATGCAGGCTAAAAGCACCTCGCGTGCTAGTTACAAATTGCCCCCAATGTTAGCGTGCCTCGCGCTCTGATTATGAGATTACTCTTGATGCTAGAATCAGGCTTGTGCCTACACAGACATTTCCGTCAATACAAGGCAAGATTCCATGTGCACAGAGACTCGGCAGGCCATGTTGGGTGTGGCTGGATGCAGCCGGTATTTAAATCAAATTGCCCGGCAAGGAACGCTTATCGTTCCTGTGATCAACCCAAGAAGTCCTCTCACAGCCCCTCCTTATCTGATATTGCAGCTCTTCATAGCTTCTGCTCATCAAAGTTCTCTGCATTCTTGACAGCGACATTCTCTGCATTCCTGATGATGTCGGAAAACAGCAAACAGCAATTGCCTGTAAAAGGAGAAAATTTAAATATTAAACACTAAGGGCCTCATTTATGAGGTTTAGGAACAGGGCAGTGCTGCAGGGAATCTTGCTGCACTGCCCTGCTGCAAAAGAAAAAGACAGGAATGCGCCATATCTATGAGATATGGCGCATTCCTGTCCTTTTCTCCTGTGCTGGCACACAATAGTATGCCATACACCAACGCAGGCACCCTTGCTCTATGGTGCAAGGGTGTCTGCGTGGTAGGGGTGATTGTTTTTGTTCAGGAAAGGACATCTTCCTGCACAAAAACAATCACAAGAGGTGTTGTCCTCTTTCTATGTGTGCTGTGGAACATATAGAAAGGCAGCACACATAGAAAGAAGAAAAAACTAGTATAAATAAGGATACTTCTCCTCATTGCCCATCCCTAATGCCACCGCTAGAGTAGCATTAGAACCTGACGCATTTTCAGGTTTACGGTTCCTCGTAAGTCTGGGAGTGCTTCGGATTCCACAGCAAAACCAATGGAATGCCCCTTTCACGCAGTGTTCAATGAAATGGGGCATATATTTACAAGGCCATGAAAAGCCACGCAAAGTGGCTCTGCTTGGCCTTGTAAATATGCGGCCACACATTGCGCCACCGGAGCGTCAGAAAAGTGATGCTCTGGTGGCTCAAAAGTACTGCTAGGGGCCTCATAATTGAGGCCCTAAGTTGATAATGCGTGTACTAGCAAAGCATGTATTTATCTCAATATAAAATTGCGCTTCGAGTCAATTAAGGTGCTGAAATCCAGGTGCAACATCAGAAAATATTTGCAGGATCTGTGCTCAAGAAAAGACAGACATTATATCATGATGTTCAGAGACATAGGCAGTAAGGGAAAAACAGTTGAACCACCTTGCTCTACACAATGTATAAATGTATTTCTCAGTTGAAGTTGCCCACCTCACTGGTCCACAGCCACAAGACCACACAAATATAATATATTAGAAAAGCACACAGAGAGGCAACATACATTTTACAAAAATACTCAAATACACAATAGGTAACACAGTCCAGTCTCCTCAAGGTTATGAGATATATTCTTTTTATGGCGCAAGATGATCAAACAGAACAGCCAAAATACAGCCAACGCGTTTCGTTTAACGTGTAGGTGTTAATATTCGTGAGTTTGGGCTAACCAATCAGCTGACTCCATTAAGGTTGTGTTTTTACCGTTGCCCCAAATATGCCGTCTCGCACCCCTCTTTTTTCTAAAACTACATTTGAAAAAAAAGGGTGCAGATGTAATATCAATGACAGCGCTTCTAAGTATGGCTCTAGTATCGTTTGGCCTGGTTATGGCTGTGCTTTTCCCGCTTTTTATAAACATGCCGTTTTTCTCGATTTAGTTTTAAAGTTCGTTGAACTTACGAGGGCGCAATGACTAGGTCATCTTTTTCAAATTGATTTACTCTATATCATTTCCGTCACATGTTGTGTCATTACTGATGGATATCAGCAATGATATTAGGTGGTTTGAGGCTTTTGATATGCTACCTGTTCACTTGTTAGCGTGCATTGTGCTTAATAAGAGATAAATTATAAATATAAAACCGGGTAATCGGCATAAAGAATGTTGTCCTGTCTATACCCGTAGGCGAAATATGCAAGGTATCATCAGTAACCCAGATAAACTAAGGATTAAGGTTATTATTGCAAGCTTAATATAGTAAGATTGCGGGTTTGCCTGCGAGTCACGGAGGGTTTTTCTTGTTTGATTTTGGTTCATTATATTTTTTTCTTTGGGTGTAATGGTCAGATATCTTGTGTATGTGCACTTCAATGGTGCAATTGGTTTTCATGTTGGTGTGGTCTAATGTGATCAACCATGTGAGCTCTTAGGAACCCACATTGGAATTGTCAATCAAGAATAATATCTAATATTGGTCAGTTTGTCGGTATTTTCTCTTGAATTCTTCAAGAACTCACTGGGTGTTCTTTTCTTTGCTATTAAATTTCTCTGTTCTTTCTTGGGTTTTTTTGGTCTTCTTATTTAGTAGAACCTGTCTTACTAATGTGTTTGTTTTATTGTCATGCATGGCACTCTTGTAAAAACAATAGATAACATGAATATACCTAATCTATTCTGTTGTATGTCAGCAATAGAATATCTGATTGTGTTTATGTTGTGTTTGCAGCCCTGAGGAAGCCCCATTGGGGCGAAACGCGTTGGCTGTATTTTGGCTGTTCTGTTTGTTCATCTCACGCCATGAATGATTCAAGAATCCATTAAAAAGAATATATCTTACAACATTGAGGAGACTGGACTGTTTTACCTATTGTGCATTTGAGCATTTTTGTAAAATGTATGTTACCTCTCTGCGTGCTTCTCTATTATATTATATCATGATGTTGTAAAGCAAAGATTAACAGCCAACAATTAACAAACTGTATGCTAACAGCATGAACTAATGTTTAACAATTACTGAGAAACTTGTTAAAGTATATGATCTGTTCTGCAGTCTTACAGCGAATGTATGATAACAGCTGATGTCGAGGTTGGCTACTAACTCAAATGGGTTGAGTCATAATTATACAACGTATTGTCTTATTATGCAAAAGTACATGTGGGAGCTCAATGTTATTGTCATAATAGCTCAATATTGCTCATTGTTTATAGGTGCACAGAGACTGTCAGCATCTGTGTAATATGTACAATGTTCCTTAAATGATAGTAATTTCTGATGCCATTCACACGAGTTAGTAAGACACCTTTTTTATCGTCATTATTTTCTGTGTTTCCAAGGTATTACTGAGCCCAAAGATTATTCAAACCCATTTCCCAACAACTTATTTGTCTTATGAGGCAAACAATAAGTAGTGCAGGCCGGAAAGAGGGAATTATCAGGTACACCAGCTATCTATAGGGAAAGCGGGAGGTAGGAAGGTTGGGGTACATCTTGACTGTAGAAACTCAACTAGTTGTCTGAAGAAACTCACTAGTTGTCTTCCTGCTTACAGGAACTGGAAGGAGAGTAATTACCCAGACAGACTACCAGGAGAGACCGCAGACGATGCAGATAACTTGAGAAGTGTCTCATATCCCCCAATCCCTTATTCCCTTTTCCCCTACTGGGTTACAGTTGCTTGGGCATTGGAATATTGCAGAGGGACTGGAATCCAGTGGTGGAGTTGGGATCTCACTCCTACGGGAATTCCAGGTGAGTGCTTCGCAACTCCTGCAAGAGTCTTGAGACTCCTGCAGACCCAATTATCCATATAAACAATCAAGTTCAACCTTAATTTCTCAAAAACGATTGCACAGATGTACCCCAACTCACAAAAAGCACAATCTGAGGACCAAGATGTAGCTTTCTGCCAAATTCTGTGTAACCTTGTTCAACAGTTTTTGCTATAGCCTTGTCTAAAGAAGTCTGTAGAAAATGCATAGGGTTTTTTGTGTTGTGGGACTCCCCGCTTGACGTATCATCCTAAAACTTTACAGGAAGGACCTGAGGTTAATTAACCTTTTTTAGGGGGAAGATTTGTGAAGGATCTTTAAATGGACCCAAAGTTTACAGCAAACCAAAACCAAACGCTCTTTCTATTGAAAAGCAGACCTAATTGGCTTTTGGTGACCATTCTTCGATGCAGATGAAAGTTTGATGTGACTGATGAAAAGGCTTGTTTATATTAAATGTATTTCCACTGAGCTACGGATATTAACCTTTCAGTTTGAATTTGATAACAATTAAAGAAATCAAGGTTTAAAATATATTATCTGTTTTTGTATTATATTTCTTTATGAGAATGTTGTCAAATCACAAGTAGATGTTACTCCCACCCAAAATATTTGAACCAATTTTATTACCCACTTTTAGATTTTTTTGATATGTTAAATTAGACGTGAGGACTAAACACCTGGGTGTGTTTGAGTTTTTGTGGGACAACTGAATGCAAACCATTTCTTCTGTTTCTTTATCCCCTACATAGCTCATTGTCGTACAGAATTATAATAATATTAATAATATTGTCATAAACAAATTATGTGCCTTCTCTTTTGAAGCAAAGCTTGTGCCAAGAGTAGCTTATAATTACTTTTGTACATCTCATATAGATGAAATATGCTTTTAAATTTGCAGTGATGACTCAGGTGAATTGATCAAATGATGTTACATTCATATCTGCCCTTTTTCACTGTTCATTGTGTTACTTATTTGACAAAGCTGGTGGAGTCCATAGTGGTGCACTTGGGATTATATCAGCTGTCAGCCTCCCAAATATCAGATTGGCAGGTGTGCATTTTGTGGTACAAGAGGACTTGTGTGGTGCATCCTTAAGAAGTGATGTAAGACCCATATTATGTTGTAGTTCTTCTCTACAGCTATGCTTAGGGCTTAATTGACGGTTTCATACACCTCTCAACTTTGTCTTTAGCTTGGGGTTGCTGAGGCTTGATCATCCAATGAGTGAATCCTAGTTTGTTTAAGTGCACCCAGAATTCTGCCCTTTGGAATGGAGGACCGCTGTCCGTGTTCACTATTTTCTGGAGGCCATACAATGAAATTATTTCACTCTCTTTGAATGAACAAGCTGAAAAGACCCGATTTGGAGGATTTCTGTAATGGGCAATTAGTGCGTGCATCAATGCTGAGGATTAATTGCTGCCCATCCGCTTGAAAGCAAATGTCTGCACTGAGGTTAGTCCAAGGAGTCTTACATGGTGTCTACGAGATGATCCAAAAGCGGTACAAAAGGGGGTGGTGATGGACGGAGAATCTGAATCAATCAAACACTCACACCCAGTCAAATGATCTGGGTTTAATCCATCACCGTTCTTTAGCCCACTCTGCCACCCCAGTTCAGACATGGCTATATGCAAATCAGTCTGACCCTGTGCCTCATGGGAACAGTCCAGCCCGAACTGCCAAGCCATGTCTTCCCTGGACCGGAAACAAGCTTCTGAGGACCGGTTTCTGGCATTCCAGCCGTCTTCAGCCAGGCTTGTTTGAATCCAGTGGCAAAGTGAGCAAGGGACTCACGTCTGAGCATACCCTGCCACACTTATGGCGGCCAAAAGCGGTACAAAAGGGGGTGGTGATGGACGGAGCATCTGAATCAATCAAACACTCACACCCAGTCAAAAGATCTGTGTTCAATCCATCACCGTTATTTAGCCCACTCTGCCACCCCAGTTCAGACATGGCTATATGCAAATCAGTCTGACCCTGTGCCTCATGGGAACAGTCCAGCCCGAACTGTCAAGCCATGTCTTCCCTGGACCGGAAACAAGCTTCCGAGGACCGGTTTCTGGCATTCCAGCCGTCTTCAGCCCGGCTTGCTTGAATCCAGTGGCAAAGTGAGCAAGGGACTCACGTCTGAGCATACCCTGCCACACTTATGGCGGCCAAAAGCGGTACAAAAGGGGGTGGTGATGGACGGAGCATCTGAATCAATCAAACACTCACACCCAGTCAAAAGATCTGGGTTTAATCCATCACTGTTCTTTAGCCCACTCTGCCACCCCAGTTCAGACATGGCTATATGCAAATCAGTCTGACCCTGTGCCTCATGGGAACAGTCCAGCCCGAACTGCCAAGCCATGTCTTCCCTGGACCAGAAACAAGCTTCCGAAGACTGGTTTCTGGCATTCCAGCCGTCTTCAGCCCGGCTTGCTTGAATCCAGTGGCAAAGTGAGCAAGGGACTCACGTCTGAGCATACCCTGCCACACTTATGGCGGCCAAAAGCGGTACAAGGTTAGTCCAAGGAGTCTTACATGGTGTCTACGAGATGATCCAAGCTCAGTGCTCTGGGCTGCCAGTGGCCATACACAAAAAAACGTAGCTAATGATCTCTTCAACTCGTCCATGCATGTCACTGAAGCACTCCTTCCCTTGTAAGCTCCCTGTGGTCTTTATGATGCCTTAAAGACTCAGGTGTGTGAGTTAAATGAATTTGTCTTACAGTGACAAGTGAGTTACCATTTTATTTCAATAAAGAACACTGTTGCTTATTGCGCTTAATTCAAACCTTACTCTTTACAGGCCCAGGAGGGATATTGGCTCTATATATATATCTGTCTATGATGTTAAATGGGAATATCTTCCAAGTGTTTTCCTGATCTGCTATAAGTACAGGTTGGAGGCATTCCTTGGTTGCTGTGACCCTGGCTATTTTGATAGGTTCTTGGGCATACTGTCTGGACAATGAAGTTAGTGTGTTCTGTAGTGTTATCCTGGTCTGGCCTGGTTTAGTCTAGACCAAAAGTCAGATTTTTTTATCCTGGGTGGGAGATGTGATGATGACCCTGTGAACATGTATATCAGCCACCTGCGGTCTGTAACCACTTGGAATACCTGTCCATTCAGCTACAGAAGAAATGGTCGCAATCTCACTTGAAAGTAAGTTCCTCTGTATTCGAGCGTACCTGGTTTGAATCTCTGAGAAGGCTTTACTCAAATGCTGCTGGCACCCAGGTGACTGGTCATTGTTCCCGTAGGAGAACTAGCCCTTGTCTGACAGGGTTTGCTTCCAGGTTCATCATGCCAGTTTCATTCATCAGGGCTTCTTTCACTTGTATGAAAGCTTGTTGATGAGTTTCTGCCCCTAAGGCCTTCAGTTTTTTGTCATTTTCTGCTGGGGTTCCATGAAGGATAGCCCAATTCGGAATAAATCACCCACAATAATTTGTCATTTGAAGAAAGCCTCAGACTTCAAATTTGGAACCTTTGTTTCTTCAATGTCTTTGGTTTTTTGCAAGTCAACCTTCGCTCCAGGTTGTGAGAATACATAGATTTAGGGGGTTATTCTGTCTGTGACAAACGCATGCTTTTGCCAGAGGAGTGTGAATTCATGCTCGGATATTCTGTGGGCGGTGTCTTTAAGTAATTGACGGTGTTCCATGATGGTCTTTGCATTAATTATCATCCCTGGCGTTGAATACCCCTTCAAGCTCTGGAAAAGTTTCTGTGTTGGCGTTTTGGGACATCTTGGCCACAGATGACAGCCAGATGTTAATATGTTTGCATCTTCACAGCCATACAAGTGTTACCATGTCAAGTTGAAGTATACGGATTAAAGTACAACTTTAACAACATCCAGATCCATTTAAAATGTTCTTTTTTAAAAATCAGAGTTTTATATAGCACAAACTTGGCCCAAATCGGGTTTCAGAGTGCTTTACATAGCACCAGTTGCATTACATGAGGATACATTTATTTTTTGTTAGTTAGGCAAGGGGAGATTAAGTGATTTGTCCAGAATCACAGGATATTCAGCATCATTGCCGAGACTCAAACCCAGTTCCCCAGATTCAAGGTCGATGGCCCTAGCCGTTAGGCCAACTCCTCTTCCCTTGTTGGTGAGAATGCCGTTAAGAGTGGGGTAAGATGCAGCTTCCTTTTGATTGCCTTGTTTGCGATGCTTATGTCAATACAAATTTGCATTGCACAAGACTTCCTGGGTTTCATCATGACCACAAGGAGAACTTCCAAGACTGCCGGCTTGGCTACTAGCTTCTGTAACTTTGCTTCCAGCAGAGGCGGGAGGTGGAAAGATATCTGTGATGCCTCAAGGATATGGCTGTAATGGTCTTGTCTAAGTGTAGCTGAATTTGTTTTGGTTTGAGATAAACCAGCCCCTGTAACAAATGCTCCAATTTTGTAGAAGGGTGTTACAAAATTTGATAGGGTGCTAGTGACTACCTTGGTTCAGATTGCCGAGGACCCATGATATATTTCTGTTGAAAATGTGCCTGGCAAATGTATAGGCTTTACTCTACCACAGGCTATGTATGTTTTAGAGAATGCGAGATTTAGGCAGAATCTCAACCGTACATATTGTTTCATGCCCATGACATTCACAGAGACGATGGCATGAATGAGGGTATTGATGATGAGGTCCTGAATTTGGATCTTGAGAGTGGGGTTCAGTGATTTTGACACGTCCTCCACCGATATCTTTGACAGTTTCATATTTGATGGCGATCGTCTCTTCCTGTTCTTCTTTTTTAGACATTTTGGCAAGAGACTCCGGCTGTTCGTCTCTGACATTTCACAGTTTGATGTGCAGTGGGAGCATCTCACAAGATGAATGGGCTTCTGCATGGCACTTAATGAGACTCTTAAGAAAGTGGAACTTTTCATCAAGGGCAAATGGCCTGCTAATAAGAATTCGAGCAATGACGTTAAGTGTTTTGCACAAATTGGTGAGCAACTATCCTTTGAAAATGGAGTTTGGATGAGGAATGGATTGTTTATCCCTCATACTTCCCTTAGGGAGAAGATCATAAATATTGCCAACGAAGGTCATTTGGGTATTTCTGTCACCTGCAAGAGATTAAAAGATATTTATTGGTGGCCAGGTATAGACAGATAAGTGTCCCTTTTCATAGACAACTGCCCTAGTTGCGTTGTTTCTGACAAACATTGGAAGACAAACAATCCTGTTCAAGTCCCTGAATTGCCCTGGGATAAGATTGCTTTAGACTTTTCAGGACCTTCTACTTTATTGCCCATGGACAAAAGATACTGCCTAGTTGCTATAGATTACCATTCTAAGTGGGTATATTAGTCATTTTGAGGAAAATTAAATTTTGGCCATGTTGTGTTCCCTAGCGCGTACCCCACCGACTCCATGTACCAGCTTAAAGTGCATGTAACTTCCCTCCTGTGCCAGCTATGAAGACGCAAATGCATTTGCGTCCACCGTTAACTTGTCCTCTTTCAGATCCACCATGAATGGATTATGTAGTCCGTTCCTAAGTATGCTATGCCACCGTCTCTTTGTAGTACACTTTTCATGTATAACTGCTCTAGCAAGAGTAGGCCCTGAATTCCTGCCATCTGAACCTCTTTTGTGGCTCCTGACTCTGCCCAGGCTACCTCTGTACCCGTGAACTCTGTCCTACTTTCAGCGCGGCCCCTCGCGCTCAGCTCAGCCTGCTTTCTGCCAAGACTGACTATAACCTTCGAGTTATCTGTTCCGCTCCCCGAGAATGCATTCCTGCCTACTAGATCCTGTAAACATCCTCTCCAGCTGCAGAGCCAAAAGGCCGACCTGTCTTAATGCAAGTAATTCATAGCCTCTGTTGCCATGCTTCCATGGAAGGCCCCGTGCCCCACGCTTCACATGTAGACACTCAGGCGCTTATACACGCATCCACAGTTAGCATAGAACAGCTTCTGCCCTAGAGACCTTTCCGCCCAGATAGTATAGTTCCTAAACACCAGATATCAGATATGATAGAAGTACAAGTTGATCTGACATGCCAGACTTCTGTCTCTTTCCGTCAGTGTAAATGTCAAGTCCCCTGCACCCCGTCAATCACACGTCATGCAGCTGCGCGCGCATCCAAGCTTCCAATTTCTGCTGACATTGCAACATTCTGTTAGCACCACCCCTTGGTGCCACCCACTTTCGTCACTTATCAGTGACGTTTCTAGCACACACCTCTGGTTCACGCCTAGTTTACGCCTCTTGATGATGTACTAGTATCACGTGTATAATGTTATCTTGTCTTCTCTCAGCTGTTACGCCTCTTACATTGATTCCTATGGTATAAACCGAGTATATAAGCTATGTATTGTCAATAAAATTGAGCGCGCTCATCTATCCCTTCTGGCACCCCTGTGGTGGTCAGAACATGATATCTTGATTCCTTTATGAGGAATAAAACCCTTAGAAACTCTAACACCACGGACTCTGTCTTTTTTCATTCCGATTGAGTTATTATTGATTAAGTACTTACCTGCATAGAAATTAAGAGAGTAAATTAATTATTTACGTCATTTTGGCGCCCGAATAGGGACCCCTCCCCCACCTCACGCGCCGGTTGGCGCGTTGCAAGCTGTGTCCCCTGCCATCAGTTAGATGGAACACACGTGTACTGGCAGGATTTCCTGCATCTCCCTCTGACCCACGGAGGTGACGAAGACTGCGATCAGTGCCCAGACGAGGCGGTGAGGAGTGCGGAGGATCCCGACCAGAGCCTAGCCGAAAGAAGCAAGGTCCGAGGTGTGAAGAGGCCCACCAGTTTTCCGAAGTTTTCCGAAGTTTCCCGAAATTTTCCGAAGTTTTCCGAAGTTCCGAGTCGAGTCCAGTCGAGTTTTCCGAGGCCTTCTGTTTCCGTGCTTCCCGGTGAGTACCGTTGCTGGGTCGTATCTAGACGGGTTTGGGTACGCAAGTCCGGTCTGCACTGTTTTTAGGCAGTGTATCTGTACTGTTCAGCAGTATATCTAGTATTCCGAATTTCTGCACTGTTACACCAGTGTATCCGTACTGTTGAGCAGTACATCCAGTATAGGGGGGTAGTCATCTATGTCTTCAATGTTTTTATGTGATTAATGTTGTGGTATGAATGTGACTGTTTGAACGTGTATTATTGTGTTTCTCGTATAATCTAGCTGTCAAGAGTATTAAGGAATAAGGATCTAGCATTCAGTAATAAGTAAGCAAGATGCCGTTTTTCAACAAGTTAAAACAGATAGGAACTAGGAAAGGGTTACTGGAGGAAGAAATTCCTATCCCCCCTAGGGACACTCCAGGCAATTTTATGTATCAGAAACATGGCATAGATGCCATATTATATCTAGATTTATGGGCCGATTACACCAAACACCTAGACGAAAGACACAGATGGCCTGTTACCGGAACGTGGGATGCCGAGTGCATCATGAGGGTAGAAGAAGCATTATGGAAAAAGAAAGCTAGACAATCTCAGAAGGACGCCATAGAATTTTGGCGTAAGGAATCACGTAAGCGTGCTGACAAAGCACTCCGTAGAGAAGACAGACTTAAGGAATCAGATAAAGAGCAAGAAAACGAATTAGTTACTGAAGGGATCCGAGTAAAAACAGAACAAATAGACCGTGCCCGAAATAATCTTGTAAACGGTATGTATCTTGCAGCAGATGGCACGTCTGAAGCCCAATCAGAAACACCGAAAAACTTACCGACACCATTAGTTCCAACTAAAGTAATGCATAAAACTACTAAAGACATATTCCTAAATTCATATCTAGAGGATGTAGCACCAGCTTACACCAATCTGCCTGTTCGTGCCCTGCCTACAGACAGGGAAGGGGGTGGCACTGCGCCCCCAGATAATGTTCCGCCAGTACCACGACAGACCTCCTCTGTTCCGCCAGCTCCGCCACTTCCCGCACTCAAAACAGACCTACCGAAACCAGTCCTACCTGATCTTACTAAACGACAAATTCAGACTCAGATCCAGACTCCGCGGAGAGATAATGCTCAAGCATCCGCCTCAGGAGGTGCGACAGCGGGTCTACAGACTCCGCCACCGACACACAGATTGCATTTAAGGGACACGCAGAATCCTTTCCAGTCTCCCCACTTATCCCGGCTTGACGCATTTAAAGAGAAGATGTCAGTTTGCAGATATGATCCAGTACCCGGAAAGGACGATTTAATGATATTAGCATCACTACGATTAAGATCTGCCACCGATAGCTTGCTATGCTATGTAGGAATGCAGGAACGCCTCGACAGACTATATGAGTTTATACAGACAGGGAAAGACCCTGACAGTGTCAAAGATGCCATGCATAAACAGAAGGTTGACATTCAAGCACAGATATTACGATTTTTCATAAATTGTGTAATAAGAGAACGAGACAGGCCCGAGACAGACCAAAGTGAACTAGACGCATTAAACAAGTGGGGTCAAAATATAGCCGAAGGAAAGCATGATAGAGGGAATTGCATAGCCAGTATGTCCCAGAAAATTAGAAAGGCAGTATTGACTGCACACCAGGAAGAGAATGATAAAGCTTCCTCCGAGGAGGAAGAAGACCATGAAGCACCAGGAAGGTCTACAGATACTATAGCGTACGTAGGTAAGGGAAGTTACCTTAGGAAAGGCATCCGTCCGGAGAGCAAGAGAGTTCTTTTCTCTGCTTTAACAAATCCGAATTCTTCTGAACATCAGTTCCAGGAAACTGATAAAAGGCTTTGAGACCGAGTGGGGTACCATGTACTCAATTCTATGGATGAACAGGAACTAGCCCGGTCGGCCGTGTTATGGGCCGAAAACCCAGACATGTATAATGATGACACATTAGTACAGACATTCTTGAACCTTTCCCCGGAAGAGCAGAAAATAGCAGGTGTATACATGATTCAGCACCTCCTCATCAAGTTCAGAAACCATCATTCTGATCCAGGCCCCTTACACGAGACATTAGAAGCACTACTCATGGATAGATGGAGAGGTTTTAGTACAAAATTAATACAAATAATTCTAGAACAACGACATAAATATAACACCTTCATAAGTCCCGAATATGTTCCCGCCCCGCCTCCAGAAAGGAAAACGTACCACATGCAATGCGGTGGCGGCATTGAAAGTCAGAACCCCTTACGAGAAGTACACCCAGTTATGGGTACGGACCAACGCTTGAAGCGTGTGTATGTTCACACACCACTGACTAAGTTAGAACTGTTAGAAATGAAGAAATTAGTTCCGTGCCATGATAAAGATCCTGCAAGTTTTCATAGAGAGCTTAAAGACATGTTGCTGATGGGAGATTACACGTATGATGATATTATGAAAATGTTAAAAGTACTGTTGCCCACGGGCATTTACGAGAAATTAAAGGAAAAGGATTGGGAGGTGGGAGAGTCAAAGATAGCATGGGCAGAAATAGAAGACGAAGAAAGCAAACGAGTCCCAGGGGTAGGCCTTGGGGACAAGACTAAAGCATTACCAGGTTTAATAGTACAGGTTTTGCCAAGATTATTGACAACTAGAAAGGAAGATTGGGACGCAATCTCGTCCTGTAAACAGAAACAAGATGAAGATACTAGTGACTTTTATTCAAGATTCGAGAAATGTTTCATCATAAATAGTGGCCTAAAAGTTAGCAGTGAGTCATATCCACACCTTTTTGTAACAAAATTAGTAGAGAATGCCCTACCATTAGTCAAAAATAGAGTATACAAAGTTGAAAGTACTTGGCAAGCAAACACGCCATCCCAGATGTTACAAATGTTACAATATCACCAGAATAGAATTAGGGAAGAACAAGATCAGGAACAGAAACGTATGAAAGACACGAAAATGAAAATGTTAGTAGCTCAGACGATTCCAGCCGACGGTCATAGAAAAGGTGGGGCCCAGACCAATCATTCTGCCGCTCCCGTTAAAGGGACATGTAATTATTGCAAGCAGCCAGGTCACTACGTACATGAATGTCCAGTCCTGAAACACAACATCGAGACAGGTAAAACTAAAGAAAGACCGCGTCCGCCTAGACACGAACAGGGTCATCAACAGACCTCACAGAATGAACAGCCAATGCAGAATACACAGCACATGCATGATCAGTCCCACACAGTACAGACAGTAGCAGTACCGCAGCCACAACATGCCCAGACACAGCCCATTGCCGCAACTCGGCAAGTATCACAACAGATGTATCAGTATGCCCAGTCGGCATATCCAGATTATCCCCGTTATACATGAAACAGCCTAGGGAGGGAAAGTGATTTGCCTCTTATTGAAATTCCTGTAGATCAAGAAGGTCCTTATGTACACAGTCACGTATTAGGAAAAGACAGAAAATTTTTAATTGACACAGGGGCAAGTCGCACTACAATAAGTCACAATGAAGTCCCAGGGGCACCCCTCTCAGGCTCACAGAATGTTTCCCTTGGTTTTTCAGGACAGCCTATTGTAAATGAAGTATCAGAACCAGTACCATTAGCTGTAGGTCCATTATCTTGAGTTACAGATTTGTTACTTACGAAATCATGTCCAGAAAATCTGTTAGGAATTAAAACACTGAAGGCTCTAGGAGCTATAATATGCTGTTCCCCGGAGGGAGTCAGACTCTTTCTACGGGATTTCAAGGGTCATTATGTTTTACGTGATTTCGATGTCAGATTGAAAAATGTACCAGATCACTTATGGGCAAAAGGCCCAGCAGATGTAGGTTGTATGCATATCACTCCATATCGTGTCACACTCAAGACAGGAGTTGTTTTACCCAGAATCAGACAATACAAGTTACCACCCGATGCTGTAGTGGCTTTACTGAAAATAATTGAAGAGCTTATTGCCCAGGGAGTGGTTGTAGAGACCGACTCCAATATCTGTAATTCACCCATCATTCCAATTCTTAAACGTACAGACCGCAATGCACCGCCAGTATATCGGCTGGTGATTGATCTTCGAGAGCTGAATAAATGTATTGTACCACAGTATCCTGTGGTCCCCGATATCTCTTCCCTATTGACTATTATTGATTCAGAAGCAACGTTCTTTACTGTAATCGATCTCAAGAACGCTTTCTTCAGTGTACCTATTGACCCGGAGAGCCAATATCTCTTCGGATTCAGTTTAAATGGACGAAGTTTCAAATTTTCCCGCGCACCTCAAGGATTTACAGAAAGCCCCAGCATCTATAGTCAAGCACTGAAAAGACAACTAGATTGTATCCAAATGCCAGTTAACACCGCTTTACTGCAATACGTCGATGATCTACTGATCACCGCACGAAGTGAGCCCGAATGTGAACAAGCATCTCTGACAGTTTTGCATTTCCTGGCCGACAAGGGACACAAGGTGTCCCCTTCGAAGCTACAATTCTGTGTTCAGCAAGTTGTGTACTTGGGTCACTTGCTGTCCAAAGTGGGGAGACAGCTCACTCCCGATCGCATTCAGTTAATTATAAATATGCCGCGACCCCAGACACAAAAGGAAGTGCGGGCCTTCATAGGCCTCACCTCGTACTGCAGACAATGGATTCCTCAATATGCATTTCTAGCTAAACCACTCATCCAGTTAACGACGCAGGAGGTAGCAACTTCCATTGCCCTCCCTTGGACTCAGGAACACACACAAGCCTTTGAGGAATTAAAGAAAGCTTTATGCCAAGCACCAGTTTTAGCGACACCATGTTACAGCAAACCGTTTACACTTTTTGTTACAGAACGTGACGGTACAGCATTGTCTGTCCTCACTCAAGATCAAGCAGGTTCACATAAGCCTTGCGCTTATTTTTCAAGTACATTGGATTCAGTAGCACAGGCGCTCCCTGCATGTTTAAAGTCAGTAGCAGCAACAGCGTTAGCAATCAGACAAAGCGACTCAATTGTTTTAGGCCATCAGTTAACAGTACAAGTTCCACACTCTGTAGAGGTTCTGTTAAACAGAACCCAGACTCAGCACTTGACTATAGCACGACTCACAGGTTACGAATTGACATTATTCCAGCCACACATAGAAATCAGACGCTGCAGTATCCTGAACCCAGCAACACTGTTACCTACAGTTATGACAGATCCAGCTCCACATGATTGTATAGAGATCATTAATGCAGTAACAAAGCCCCGACGAGATTTAACAGATGTTCCATTGACAAATCCAGACCTGACACTTTATGTGGATGGTTCATGCATGAGAACAAGTACAGGAGAGTTAGTGGCCGCGTATGCCGTGACCACTGAAACTGAAGTTAAAGAAACACATCGTATTGATACACTGTCTGCTCAAGCAGCAGAGCTCATTGCTCTGACCCGAGCCTGTATTCTAGCCAAGAACAGAAATGTTAACATATACACAGATTCCCGTTATGCGTTCGGAGTAGTACACGACTTCGGCATGCTGTGGCAAGAAAGAGGTTTTCTGACCTCTCATGGTACAAAGATCCAACATGGTCCTCTCATTCAAGCACTGTTAGAAGCAATACATCTGCCTTCAGCCATATCCGTCATGAAGTGTAAAGCACATACTAAAGCCACAGATTCTGTTTCCCAGGGTAACGACCTGGCAGATCAGACAGCAAAACATACAGCACTGACCGACACTCAGATAAATGATACGACAAAAACAACAGATCCGATAAACTGTATGACAGTCAGGGATCCCACACTAGATGTTATCGACATTCAGACACATGCTACTCCAGAAGAAATAAAGAAATGGATCGAACTAGGAGGGATCCAGACAGATCAAGGTTGGATGACGAAGGGAAAATCTACATGGTTTCTCCCTGACTCTATGGTTCAAGTCATGATAAATACAGCACATAGTCCTGCACATCTAGGAGAGAAAGCAATGTTAGACAGTTTACAAAATCTCTGGAACAATAAACACTTACGAGCAGCCGCAAAACAGAAAGTGCGTACTTGCATGATCTGTTGTCAGTTCAATCCAGGTAAAAGCGTCCCTGTAGAGCAAGGTGGATTTCATCCTCCCGATCACCCTTTTGAAGTCCTCCAGATGGATTATATCCAGATGGACCGTTGTCGAGGATTTAAATATGTTCTCGTAGTTGTCTGTGCTCTGTCCCGCTGGACCGAAGCATACCCAGTCTCAGATTACACTGCTCCGACCACTGCCAAGCAGCTGGTTCGTGAATTTTTCCCACGATACGGCCTGCCTCGTGTCGTGTACTCAGATAACGGTCAGCCATTCTCGTCTGCTTTAATGAAAGAAGTTTCCTTATTACTGGGATACCAGTGGAAGTTCCATTGTGTCCGACACCCAGAAGCCGCAGGCCTTGTTGAAAGGCATAATCAGACACTAAAGATCCGCCTTGCCAAAATATGTCAGGAAAAAGGGGTCGACTGGATAGTCGCCCTGCCAGTGGCACTATTCTATATGAGAATGGTCGCCCATTCGAGATCAGGGCTATCTCCGTACGAGGTGGTCTTTGGAAGACCGCCGAATATGTGGGGGACGCCCATTCCTAAAAAGATTACTGATGTTGATTCTAATATGTTGACAGATTACCTTGCCTCCTTGATGTCTGCACTCCAATCATGTCGTTCACAGGTTGCCGCAGCCTTCCCTGACAACACTGATGTTAAGCCACATGACGTCCGTCCCGGTGATACTGTCCTCGTCCGCAACTTCGACAGGAAAAGTCCGTTGGAGCCCCGCTGGAAGCCTCCGAAGACCGTTCTTCTAACAACAAGGACGGCGGTGAAAATCGAGGGAAGAAAGGGGTGGGTACACACGAGTCATATCAAGAAATTTGCTGGACTGAAACCTGACCCAGACTCGTCCACCCCCACCAAAGACTGTGTTACCAAAGACTTTACCGAATCGCAACGAGAAAAGACTCCTCAAGAACAATATCGCATGAAATTACGATCTAGCAAGTCAGACAGTTTAATTGTTTAAGTCCTCCCCTAGGTGAATCGGTTAAATAGTTTCTGACATGTATCCCCTAGATCGAGATAGAGAGAGAGAAGCAAAGAAACGTACATATTGCAAATCACTTCGTAGTCACTGCATAGTGACACTAATAATCATGTTTATTCTCAGTATTTTAATTATTATTACTAGTATCTTATTACCTATCTACTATCCTATTTTCAAGCGTGAACAATCTGCTTACAATGTCTCTGCTGAACACACTTTTAGTGAGTTACCTCCTCATGAGCTTTCCTACAGACTTGCGCTGCGCAACAATACATTCATTAGTATGTTACATCATTCTCATCAAACTAACAATGCTACAAATTGCTGGATATGTGGCCGACTCCCTCCCTACCAGAATTACAAGGGAGCTCTGCCTCTCTTTCCGTATCCGTTCTCTCACAATGGCTCCTGTGGAGCATGGTTCAAAATAATTAATTCTTTAGATCCCGACATTGCTGTTTTCGATGGGGGTTGGGTTTGGGGAAACCTGAACTTGGTCCTACTAGACGTCTGTTACCCAGATAAGGAGGGACTTCCCACTAGAATAGGAACTGATCTAGAAAATGAAGTATATGGATTAGGTAATTATACAATTAGCCTTATGATTCTTACTGTCGAATCCGAAGCCACACCAGTTCTACCTATTATGTCAGTACTACCAGTCACTGGTGAATTATGTATCAAGAAGAAAGGTTCAGTACACTTAGGTCATAGTAAATGCACTACTGTGGTCGAATTCAGTGATCATGGAAAGTCATCTTTCAAAGCTGTCAGTCATTCTTACTTTGTTTGTGGTCATACCGCATACATACGTCTACCCCCAGATTGGGATGGTACCTGTTACATTGCATTCCTTCTGCCCCCTGTTTTTCTAGCTCCTCCTGATTACCATAGAAATAGCAATCTAGTAAAGAATAGACCCAGAAGAGATGTCCCACTTGTCGACTACACAGAAACGGCATGGGAACAGTACACCGATTTTAATAAAGGATTCTTTTTCTTTTTAGGACCTGTCCAGAATAGTAAATTAATACGCAGATTAACTAGAACACTTGAAGCAGTAGTAAATGAAACTGCCTCCGCCTTAGGTAACTTAACAGAAGAGCAGTCCGCTATGCGGGTTGTTGTCCTTCAGAATCGTCTTGTAATTGACGTCATCTTGGCAGATAGAGGTGGAGCCTGTAAGGTCATCGGGTCAAGTTGCTGTGTTTTCATTCCACAAAACGCACCATCAGTATATCAAGCTATTACCCGTCTTCATAATATTGCAAATCAGATACATCAGAATCCAGGCACCTGGACTTGGTCCGGTTGGTTCTGGACAACGTTAACAGCTTGGGGATGGAAGATCCTATCCTTCCTAGGCATTGGCCTAGTCCTTGTATTCAGTTGCTGCCTGTGCCTACAGTGTGGGCCAGCGATTTGTGGACTGTGTGCCACTTCTTGTATTGAACATTCCAGTTTTCACTCAAAACGTAACCGAAAGAAAGAAGAACAAGTGATGTTACAAGAACAGACTGATCGATTCATGAGGATCGATATTTCATGAAGGGTCCGTAGGGAACAAGGAGGGAATGAGGAAAATTAAATTTTGGCCATGTTGTGTTCCCTAGCGCGTACCCCACCGACTCCATGTACCAGCTTAAAGTGCATGTAACTTCCCTCCTGTGCCAGCTATGAAGACGCAAATGCATTTGCGTCCACCGTTAACTTGTCCTCTTTCAGATCCACCATGAATGGATTATGTAGTCCGTTCCTAAGTATGCTATGCCACCGTCTCTTTGTAGTACACTTTTCATGTATAACTGCTCTAGCAAGAGTAGGCCCTGAATTCCTGCCATCTGAACCTCTTTTGTGGCTCCTGACTCTGCCCAGGCTACCTCTGTACCCGTGAACTCTGTCCTACTTTCAGCGCGGCCCCTCGCGCTCAGCTCAGCCTGCTTTCTGCCAAGACTGACTATAACCTTCGAGTTATCTGTTCCGCTCCCCGAGAATGCATTCCTGCCTACTAGATCCTGTAAACATCCTCTCCAGCTGCAGAGCCAAAAGGCCGACCTGTCTTAATGCAAGTAATTCATAGCCTCTGTTGCCATGCTTCCATGGAAGGCCCCGTGCCCCACGCTTCACATGTAGACACTCAGGCGCTTATACACGCATCCACAGTTAGCATAGAACAGCTTCTGCCCTAGAGACCTTTCCGCCCAGATAGTATAGTTCCTAAACACCAGATATCAGATATGATAGAAGTACAAGTTGATCTGACATGCCAGACTTCTGTCTCTTTCCGTCAGTGTAAATGTCAAGTCCCCTGCACCCCGTCAATCACACGTCATGCAGCTGCGCGCGCATCCAAGCTTCCAATTTCTGCTGACATTGCAACATTCTGTTAGCACCACCCCTTGGTGCCACCCACTTTCGTCACTTATCAGTGACGTTTCTAGCACACACCTCTGGTTCACGCCTAGTTTACGCCTCTTGATGATGTACTAGTATCACGTGTATAATGTTATCTTGTCTTCTCTCAGCTGTTACGCCTCTTACATTGATTCCTATGGTATAAACCGAGTATATAAGCTATGTATTGTCAATAAAATTGAGCGCGCTCATCTATCCCTTCTGGCACCCCTGTGGTGGTCAGAACATGATATCCTGATTCCTTTATGAGGAATAAAACCCTTAGAAACTCTAACACCACGGACTCTGTCTTTTTTCATTCCGATTGAGTTATTATTGATTAAGTACTTACCTGCATAGAAATTAAGAGAGTAAATTAATTATTTACGTCAATTTGTTCAGGAAGCCAACTCCTCTACTGTTGTTTCTTTTCTCCAAAGCATTTTTAGAATTGAGGGTACTCCTAGTTGTGTTGTCACTGATAATGGTCAACCTTTCCTTTCCCATCAAGTCACTAGTTCTCGTGAAAGTTCTGAAATAAAACACTGCTGAGTTGCTTTGTATAGTCCTCCTTCCAATGGACTCGTGGAGAGGGCCAATCGCTTTTTTAAGGAAGGAGTTCAAACTGCTATTGCGGCTAAAGCTAATGTAGGTCAATTTCTGCAGAAGAAAGTTTGGGTCTACTTAACAACACCGCATTCCACTACTGTGATTACACCTTTCAAGGCTCTGAGGGGCAGAGAAGCTGAGCCAAACTCATGCCACAGTAGTTCGATGACTTAGCTGTAGTTTCTGCTTTACATGATAAGAGAAACACTTCAACACATTACCAAGTGATTAAAACTAGAGTTGCTGCAAAGCAGTCATTACAGAAAAGCTCTTATGATGGTTGTTCTGCATCCCACGGCCTTCTCTACGAGTCTGGGGAATGGAACAGGAATTAAAGGTTTCTTGTTGGTCTTCCAATGTTTGTCAGAAACAATGAAACTAGGGCAGTTGTCTATGAAAAGGGCCACTTGTCTGTCTATACCTGGCCACCAATAAATATCTTTTAATCTCTTGCAGGTGGCAGAAATACCCAAATGACCTTCGTGGGCAATATTTATGATCTCCCTAAGGGAAGTAGAAGGGATAAACAATCACTTCCTCACACAAACTCCATTTTCAAAGGATAGTTGCTCACCAATTTGTGCAAAACACTTAACGTCATTGCTCAAATACTTATTAGCAGGCCATTTACCTATGATGAAAAGTTCCACTTTCTAAAGAGTATCATCAAGTGCCATGGCAGAAGCCCATTCATCTTGTGAGATGCTTCCACTGCACATGGAAATAGCATCTACAAGACCAACCACACAATCTTCGTGGAAATCGTCTTCACCCTCACTACAATCAGGGAGAGGAATATGAGAGAGACAGTCAGCACAGACGTTTTTTCCATCTTGGATATAGCTGATATTGAGATCTTACTCTTGTAGTTTTGAAAGTAGTCTGACCAGCTTTGCAGAAGACTTCCATAAACCATTGCCACACAACAAAGAAACAAGAGGCTTGTGATCAGTAAAAACCTCACACGGAGTTCTCCAAATGTATGTCTTACATTTCTGCACTGACCATACAATGGCTAGAGCTTCCCGTTCAATTGTGCTGTAATTGCATTCAGTAGGCGTCAGAGCACGGGAGGCAAAGGCAATGGTGTTTTCTTTACCATCGACCAATTGCCTAAAAACTCCTCCAAGGCCTTTCTGACTAGCATCCACGGACACAAAAGAACTAGCGTTGGAGACAAACAGATGCAAGGCAGGGGCATTAATGACTAAGGTTTTTACCTTTTCAAAAGTATCACTCCATTGAAATGTAATACCTTTCTTGAGGAGACACCTCAGTGGTTGAATCAATTGTCCATAACCAGGCACGAACCTGGCATAGTATTCACATAGGCCAAGGAATGAGGGTAAGGCATCTTTGTTTGAAGGAGGAGGGGCATTACGTGTTGCTTCCATATTACAAAAATTTGGTTTGATACCTTCACTCAAGATGTTGTGAACAAGGTATTCAACTTCATTGACAAGTAATTTACATTTACTGGCTTTTACAGTCATGCCTCTGTCTTGTAAAATGGTTAATACTTTGTGTAGAATTTGTACATGTTCTTCTTTGGTTTCTGTATGGATTAAGACATCATCTTGATATGCTTGCACTTGGGAAAGGCCACCAAACAGACTGTCCAGGAGTTTTTGAAAAGCCCTCGTGGCTGAAGAGAGGCCAAAAGGTAACCTTAAGTATTTTTAAGGCCCCAAAAGGGGTCACAAAAGCAGTGAGGGCTTGACAATCAGGAGAGAGTTGAATCTGATGATAGGCGGAGTGTAAATCAATGGTGGAAAAAAACTTTGACTTTCCGACATTAGCTAACATTTCATGTATAAGAGGTAGAGGATGGCAGTCTACAAGGATGTTTTGATTGTGGGATCTTAGGTCCACACATAGCCTCAGGTCTCCAGTCTTTTTTTTCCGTAAAACGACCGGAGAAATCCATTCTGAGGAATCAATAGGGGAAATAATACCTTCAGTTTGTAGGTTATTGAGTAGTAATGTTACCTCCTCTCTGACACTAAGAGGTACAGGTCTAACTTTATGTACTATGGGAACAGCATTTTTCTTTAACATAATAGTGTGCTCGTAGCCTCTAACAGTACTAACAGAATTTTTGAACACACTAGGAAAAGATTTTAAAATGTTTTCAACAACTGAATCCGGTTGGTTGACAGATAAAATATTAGAAGGAAGATCACCTAGTACAATGGGAGGATCTTGTCCGGGACGCAATATGATACCCAGGAGAACAAGGTCCTTCCAGCCTAAGATATCTCTCCCTTTAATGGCCACATACATTTTTGTCCTAACAGATGTGCTAAGACATTCACTCTGTCCCAAAAATAACCCAGGAGATCGATATCTTGTTCTCCGAAGGCTGTGGGGTTCATATCAGGAGTATGAAGCGAAATATCATTAGGCCAGAATTTGTCAAACGTGCAATCTGCAAGAATAGTAACAGGAGCACCTGAATCAGACATTGCTAAAATAACTTTCGCATCAATAGAAATGTCAACCAACGGCCCTTTAATAGGTTTGTCAGAAGATTCAGGGACTACAACAGTGACCAAAATGTTAGAAAATTGTGAAGTGCAATCTTGGACGTCAGGTGTTCCCAAAGAAATGTTAGAAACCCTAACTTTACTTGAAGCTGTGTTTATACCACTTCTACACACTCCTTGAAAATGTCAACATTTCTGACATTTAATAAAAAAATTCCTAAAGCAGGACAATTAGGATTGTGCCCTATGTGGTTTCCGGAACCGCATCGAAAACAAACCAGCTGACCTCTGAAAGGTTGATTCTGATAAGAATTATTCTTGTTGAAGGTTTGTTTAGCATTGAGAGCGCACACAACATTAACATCAGAAATTAGGCTTACATTAGAAGACATTGTAGAATGTGCTGTGGACTGGGTACGAGAAGTCATGGTTTGGTTAGTGTTACCAGACAAAACTTTAGATGTCACGATTGACCTTTCAGTGCTTTTAGCAATATCGATCGTTTCAGCCAAGGTGGGATTACGTGAGGTGAGGAGGGGTTCTTGAATCTTCTTGGAAAAACAGTAGAAGACAAATTGGTGCCTTATATATGTGTCAATATCAGGGCCAAACTCACATTTCTCAGTCGCTATGTAATCCTCAACTGACTCTACACAGGATTGCTTGCACATGGTGAGATTAAACCTTTCCAACATAACACTTGTGGAATCAGAATATTGCTTAGCCATGCGTAATTTAGCTTCGATGAAAACGTTCCATACAGCATCTTCGGATGTAGGAGCAGGATGGCGTGGTAGATTATTAAAAACCCTGCGGCCAGCTGTGCCGAAAGGATTCACTAACAACAATAATTTCCTTGAAGGGGAGTAACCATCAGCATTAATGAGGTAATTTTTGAAATCTCTAAGCCATTCTGACCACTTTGAATTGGGCTTGCCTGGTTTCAACAAGAAAGTCACTGGCTGAATAACACCCTGACTGGAAGCCATGAAGAGTGAACAATGAATTCTGTGATCAAAACCCTCGATGGTTTAACCATGAATGTACAAGGTTGAATGGGGATGTGAAATTGGCACTCCAACAAAAACCTAGAGCTCTAGATAGGATAAGCACCGTAAGAAAAGAGTATTAAAAAAACTGGAAAAAAGAAAAAGGGAGATCCGCAAGGATGCTTGGGAGAAACTAAATCAGGCTGCAGAGTTGAAAGACTCTGCCCTTTTTTGGAAGATAATTAACCAACCGTATTTTAAAGATTTCAGTGATGTTAAAATTGATAATGTAGTTACACCCGAAGACTGGGTGTTACACTTTGAGAATATTTTTAACCCCGAATGTATAAAAATAATAGCTAGTAATAGGGAAAAGTTTATAAAAGTAACTCCAGTAAATGCACCTCCAATAACAATAGGGGAAATCAGAATAGCCTTAGAGAAACGTGCAAATTTGAAAAGCTGCAGGACCCGAAGGGTTGCCTATAGATGTTTTTAAGTGCAATACAGATTTCTGGATACCTATTTCATTGAAGGTTTTTAATGCAGCTTTAGAAGGGGTACTTCCCTCCACTTGGGTTGAAAGTATTATCATACCCATCTTTAAAAAGGGGGATAAAGGAAAGGCAAAATTGTTACCGCTCAATATCTTTCCTTGATTCCTCATCAAAGTTGATGGGTCGTATAATGTTGGAAAGGCTAGAAGAATGGGCTAGCGAGAACAAAATACTGACAGAAGCTCAGTATGGTTTCAGGAGAGGTATTGGGATTGTTGAGAAATGCCTAAATTTGGAATTACTAATAGGGAAGTATACATTAGCCAAGGAGGGGGCGCTTTACCTATGTTTCGTAGACCTCACTAGCGCCTTCGATTTAGCTAATCACCAAAAACTTTGGAAAATATTGAAGGAGCTGGGGGCCCCTATTGATGTAATTTCATTCCTTTCACAAATGTATGCCTTTTTAACTACCCGGGTACGATATGGCAAGATGGGGGAATGCACTCCTGATTTTATGGTAAAGCGTGGTATTAGACAGGGATGCGTTTTAGCCCCACTTTTATTTTCCTTGTATATAAATAATGTGGATTTATTTTTACAAACATTTGTTGCTGATGCCCCGAAAGTGGGAAAGAGCCCCACACCTGTTTTATTATATGCAGATGATGCTGTACTAATGTCAAGGACGGCAAATGGTCTACAATGCTTAATAGAAAATGTTGCTTTATTTATGTTGAATCTCGATTTACAGTTAAACTTAAAGAAGACATTTGTAATGACTTGTCGGGGTAAGAGACCAAAGTCCAGACAACATTATGTGGGTGGGGTTTTTATCAACAGAGTATTGACTTTCTCTTAATTAGGGATACTATTTAGTAGAAATGGTACTTGGAATAGGCATATTGACTCTTGTAAGATGACATTTTTAAGAACTACTGAGGGCATATTTAGATTTGCAACAAAGCTGGAAAGTAAACCCATACAGGAAATGTTATCTCTATACAGGAGCAAGTGTTTCTCTGGGGTCTGTTATGGCGCAGCAATTTGGGGGAGAGCAAATATAGGTGCACTACAAATTAAGGAAAATAAGTTTATAAAAAGATTGTTGGCTGTACCCAGTGCCACTTCAAATATAACGGTGCACAAGGAATTATTTGTACCATATATAAGTGATACAATAAACATATCAGGCCTTACATTTTGGCAGGGAATATGGGCAAAGGAAGAAACTAAATTTACAAAAAATCTAATAAAGGATTGCGCAGCCCTTGACCACAGTTTTAAAACACCATGGCTTGAGCATATTTTTAAACTTTTAATGAAATGCGAAGTAAATGTGGATAAGATTAATCCCATAATTATACAGGACTATAGTAAAAGTGATTTAAAACTAAGATATGTAACCTCAATGGAGCAGGAACGGGAAAGGACTGCCAGCCCAAAAAATAGTATAGCGAGTTACTGTGAACGCCCACTCATGAGGGGCACTCAGTTATACTTGATATTGGTAAAGAATACACAGCATTGATTTTATCTGACGAGGCTAAGGATTGGCACCCTACACTATTTAATTGCCTTTCCAAAAACTGAAAAATGGTGCTACACATTACCACCCTGCCCATGTGACAGTAAAACCTTACAGTCAACTTTGCATTTCATACTTTTTTGTCCTTTTTATATGGGTATCCGCAAATCAGTCTTAAAACCCCCTTTCTCAAGTAATAGGCATTTTAATTATAAGAATGCTTTTAATGTTATTTGTAACTTGGATAATGTGAAAATTATAAGTTCTGTCATTCATTTCGTACAACTCTCTATTAGGAAGAGAAAAGAATATGCACATTTGGATGTACTGTTATACAAAAGACAAGATTAATAATTGTAATTATAAATTTGTTCATATATGTTCTCGTATACTTTTAGGTTTTTTAAGCATTAGCACTTTATTGTATATTTGGCGGTAATTTGTACCTTCGCTTTGTGATATATTTATGTATTAATATTTCATCAATTGATTTAAAAATCTTGTGGAAAGCTGAATGTGTAAATCTGATTTTAACCTCGTATGGTTTATGATGTAATATGTGTATGTTCATCTTTCATTGATGTACTAGTATGCTTTTATGGTGTTTGTTTTATTTACACCGAATAAAGCCTTTTTGATTTGATTTGATTTGAACGATGAGTCAAAAGAATGAACAAAAGTACTGTAGCACTGGACACAAAATAATGGATGCTTGAATTGTAGTTCTGGACACAAAATAATGGATGTTTGATTAACCTGAGAATAATATGTAAAATGTAACTCACTGTCACCTAAAAGCAGGAACAAGCAGGTGTGTGAATCACTGTGTGTCACACTGTAAGAGACCTGTGTATAAACTCCAATCTTGAAAATGGCCTTGAAATTGAGCGAGGTGTGCGAATCACCGATTGTGGTTTTGCACTTGGCAGGAACCTGCAATCAACATTAAAGCGACGTGGTGTGCGAATCACTCATCTTAATCGCACTCGGAAGAAAACTTGAAGAAATCCGCTTCCTGACTTATCCAATATGGCCGCCGCCATGCGCGTGACGTCAACGCACCCCCCAGGATGCAGAGCGGCCGTAGATCGGTGTCGTCAGAGAAGATGGTACTTCGGAGCTGCAAGAGTCTGGAACGCCAAGGTAAGAGCTAGCTAGGCAACAAAATGAATCTTTTTAAATAGTCGTGCGAGGTCTAACGGAACAAGATCTGCGCATAGGCAAAACCCAGGGAAACACATTAAATATAGACTAACCTCACGATAAAGTCTGTAGAGGTCGTCTGGTGCTGGGTGTGAAATAAAGGCAGTCCGGTGGGCTCCAGAAGCAGTGTAGATCAGCTTGGAGGCGGAAAAAAAATCCTCATCCCACTCCTGCTACCAAATTGTAGAATATACAAAATTCCAGAAACTCCAGAAGACCCTGATGAAATGTCCAAACTAGTTTTATTGGTAGATACCAAGAAAGTTAATACTGTAGAAGGAGCCCACAGCAGACTGTAGGAGCCAGAAACTAGCAGCAACTGTTGTGGGCAGCATGGAATCATAAATGACATAACAAGGTTCTGAAGATAGCATTCCAATAAGTTCAAGAAACAGTGAAACCCCATGAGATAAAGAAACAACATGTAAATACCACAGATATCTTTGATGGTTTCATATTTGAAGGCAGTTGTCTCTTCCCGTTAGTCTTTTATAGACATTTTGGCAAAAGACTCCGGCTGTTCATCTCTGACATTTGGGAGTTTCAGTGATCACACAAGTCTTAGTATGGCATGAAGCTGTTGTGCTCTCACCTTACGTTGCCTCAGGAGTGCCACAGAAATGAAGACAGATCCACAACTTCACCCTGTCACTCCCAAATGCCAGATTATAAACTGGTAAACATCTATTGGTGACCAGGGGGAAGAAGGGAAAACAAAACAAGGAAAGGAGGGTAAGGAAGGTCTTCTTCGGATTGGTCGTCAGGAAGTTTGTAGAGGATATGTCATCAGAAAAGCCGGTATAATCACAGCATGCGTCAGCTATCTAAAGAAAGAACAAAATACCATTACTATAAAGTCCTACCTACACTACACCTATCTAAGTGATGTATATACCTTGTCTTCTGATTCTTTCACTCATCAGGAAAAACGACAGCAGGCCCCGAACAAAGGACTTCCTAGAACTATCTGTATTAAAGAAAGGCTAAATGTCAGTGTCTCTGGATGTATGGGATCATGTAAGCTAATTCTCTCATTGAGTATATACTCTCACCTTATGAGTGGACCAATGCACATACAAATAGTAACCCAAAGGAAAGCACATAATACTCTGTGCTTCTGTAAATAATAATACGCTCTCTGTCACTTGATGAGAGCCAAAACGAACCTCGATACCCGTCGAGGACAACTGGTAAGTATTCACAAAAGGCCAAACGAAATATACAGGCTACAATAGCCAAAACATCAATAGATGTTATATATATTGCTTATACGTTCATGAAATGTGCAGGATATAACCCCGAACCTCAAATGCCAAGAAACAGGTTTTGCAGGACGTCGAACCCCGACGCTGTACTCAGGACGCCAAAGGAACTTACTAAGACAGGGAACAGGACGCCGACCTAGACGCTGCACTCAGGACGCCACAGGAACTTTCTAAAGCTGTGAAGAGGACGATGAATTCCCCGACACTGCTTACGAAAACACCACCACCATGACCCGAAAAAAGCAGGATGGACCCCAGAAACAAAACCCGAAAGCAAAGCATTTCCGATGAGGAGAGGAGGGCTTAAGAACTGCCTCCTCTGTTCATGCGCATGCGTTGAAGACTGAGCATGCGCCTAAGTGGGCGGCCATCTTGCCAACCAGCCTGTCGTCCCGATATTGCCAACCACGACGGCAGGCACAACAGAATCTTCGTCTCCGACTGCCGCAGGACTTCTCATCTCAGCACAGAGGACGGCATCTTTGAATACATTGGATGCATCCCTATTTTGTTGCATCATCTTTAGTGTACAAGCTCTTAAAGTTGCGCGGCCAGGCGTACAATCCGTTGGTGGATTTGTGTTTTTGTTGTTTAGGCTAGCTGCAGTTTGAACCGCTCATAGCCTGACCAGCTATGGCTTATAGTTTACCTCCAGCGCCACTGCAGCTCTCTTTTAGTCTCTTTCTCCTTCAGTGCTGGGGACATTTTGGAATAATTTAAAAATGTTCTTCCTGATATAATGTAGGAGTGACGTCTTCACTTCATTGACTATTTCCCTGGTTTCCTTGAGAAAGTTATTAAGTCTAGCTATTTACATGCGCAATAGTGGCATGGATCGAGCAGGTGCTGCTAGTTTGTTGAATGGCGAGAGCAAATTACCTGTGCCCCCCGTTTGGTAGATTGCTATTCTGTGCCTCCAAATGCTTGTGGACACACTGGACTGGCCCTGTGGCACGCTGGCCAGCTGTCCACCGTTCGCTTCTTGCCCATTGTCCTGCATTATGGTTGTCGTACTCCGGATTCTTTTGCGTTTGTTGTATATTAAACAAGTATTCCAACAGCTTGTTTATAAGTCACCTTATGGTATTTATTGCAGCATAGGTAAAAGTACATATATCACACCAGCTGACCAGACTCCCAACTGTGAAGACTAGAACATTAGCTGGGTGAGATCATAGTGTAGAAGCGAGTCTGAAATACAAGGGATAATTAATGCTAGGAAAGACAGACACAACCACAGATTTTTGTCAGCTCAGAGATGGTATATTTATTAGCCACAACAAATAACAATTTTAACGTGCAACACGGTGACAGTCAGCATAGAAGCTAGAATGTCCAAAGATTTATTGAGTTTGGTACACTTTATAGACTCAAACCACAAGGCCACCCATATGACACGTAGCAAGAAGTATTATACGTAGGTACAGTACACCATGAATCCCACAGCCAATGGACAAGATCTGTAACAAGACATCTCCTTGTAAGGTGTGATACATTTGATGCACACATACTGTAGCTAACCATGTGATCAGATTGGGCAGTATTGGGGACAGTCAATCAAGATGCGAGCTGCCATGGTCTGGTATATTTCCATACAAACTGCGACATAAGCAGGCGATGAGTAATATTGCGAAATCTGTTATTTGCTAATAAAAATGTATTGTGCAAGCAGTGTGTCACGTACCTCGTCTGGGCGTAGAGAAATGCAAGGATAGCATTTCTCAGACGGTGAAAGGGCAAAACTTCCCAAGATGGAGGTTTTTAGATGTAGGCTAAGTTAATAGGCCTGAAGCTATTATATTTGGTATCAAAGGAAAAGATGGCTTCAACATCTCCCAAATCTGATACCAAATCAATATACCCTGCGTGACAACTGATTCATACCCATGGCTGGCACTTCAGCCACTGCCTGTAGCTCCTGTTGCTCCGGCTCATGGCTGTGCTTATTGCCACAGTGCATAGAGCGTGAGCAGTAGGAGACAAGGGATGCACAGCAGACTGGGCAGACCTGTATCATAATGCAGAGTGTCAACAACAAAGCTGCTATTATGATAACAGCCTTTATGATCCATGAGCCCCAACCTGACAGCCACTGCATCAGTTTATCCCAGAACTCACCAGTGTATGTCCTCTGCCTCATCCCTAAAATCCTTGTTGTCCCTGCAGTAGATCCTGTAACACACAAGGGTATGGTATGCATGACTGCTGTGTTGAGCAGTTATGTGCTATAGTTATGTCTGAAGGTAATTTAGGTGCTCTGTCCTGCTGCATCCCTTCATCATATAGGATGCAGGATAGGGCTAGGGACAGCTCTTCTACCCTAAACCTTGGTATATTAACCTCCTTGTTTCCACTCTGCTCATTGTCATTCTCCTCAGCCCTCTTTCTGGATCTCCTGTCAAACGTGCTAAGCATCTCAGTGTCTGACCTTGTAGGGTGCATATTCCTGCATGGTGCCCATTTCTTCTTAGGCTCCCTGGCACCCTGTCTGACACCCGCTATATTGGAAACATTCAGTGTTGGGGCTGCCGCGAGGCCAGTGTTTGGTGGTGCAACTAATACTGACATATTGTGTTTAGTGGAGAGTAACTCATGCATCAGAATACAACCCATATACTTGGAAACTGGTAGTGCAATGTAGCTCATGCTGTGGTGTGTATCTGTGGGTAGGTGGGTACAAACATAACATCCTGAAATGTTCATGATCTGTACATATAATTTCAGCATTTCAACATATTTATTGTTATCATATTCTTCCCACAATTCTCTATCATTCCCTTCTGTAACCTCCTTCTTCCCCAACACAATTTGGTCTGGCACAACTATGTTTCGCTCCTCATGTTGTATAACTGTATTATTCTCATCACCCACTTTGCCATGAAGAAATGGGATGTCAAACTCCTCTGCAAACATTATAAACATGGTTGTCAGAACTATCCCAGGTACTGGTGATAATACAGCTGTCAGAATATATGGCCATCTACGCTCATTTGTCCTTGTCCTAGGCATTTTAAAGCGTTTATGGGATTAATAATAAGCCATTATTTTCACCCCAATTGACATCTGTGACAATATGTAACCCACTGTTTTCTATGGCAATTATAATACTTTGTAAAACCTCAGTACGCGCTGTTGCTAGCTCCTGGGCTGATGGCAGGAAGCCAACTATTGGGAATGAAAGGTCATTCAGTATAAGTGTCTGCAGCCCGCTCAATATTGGGGGATTTAGCACTACTACTCTCTGAACAGTTGTTACCTCTACTCCTGGTGATAACGTTGCCACTGCTGACCTTATTGTTATATATAACACCCTTTCTTCCACCACCCGTATCGTAATCCACCTGTGTACTGCAGGTGATGCAACCTGCATATCTCAACTTTATTAGCAATCAATAAAATGTGGTTACAACATCCATTATTGCCCCCCAGCCAATGTGATGTATGCCAGATATTACACTGTCCAAAATGTCAAGGCGTGTGTTTGCCAGTTCCTGGGTTGGTGCTTGGCTGCCAAATGTGGGAAATGTAAGCTGTTGCAATATCAAGTCCGCCAACTTGCTCATCAGTGGTGGTTTTGGTACAATCAGCTGGATTTGTCCCTTCTTTACCACTCCTGGCCACAATAATCGTATGACTATCACCAATGTTGACTCTTGCACCTCTATTGTCATTTGCATCACTCTGCCACTCCTTGTTGTGATCAAAGGTGGTCCAGATGCGATGGTATTCATGTAGCTGAATATAGTCTATTTCCACAGTTTAATGTTCCTCTGGTGCTTCACTATTCCGTGTTGTGCTCACAGTTCTTAATGTCTAACTAGCAGGGTCTTGTATCCCTATATTTGATACAGATGCCAGCACCATTAGCAATCAAAACACGTTGGCGCCTTTGCTAGGTCCGTCAGAGGTTACCAGTACATAACAGACGATAGGCACTTGAAGGAGACAGGTGTCTCTATGATGTCATCTGGAGGATGTGTCTGCCGGGCACAGCAGATAGTTGCATTGGTCGGTCTGTTGGAGGGATGGTCCGCAGCCAGCAGGAGATCTCTTCTTCCTTATCCCCTGTCGTGCTGGTCAGGCTGGTTCTTCTTGGTGGATCGGAGGTTGTACCTATGGTCCGCCTCAGGTGCCGCTGGTGATGCTGCCGGAGCTTGCCGTCCGTCGTCCTGGTCCACTGTCCGCTTGGTGTGGGAACTGTAGATCCACGAAGTCAATCCCTCGCAATTCACGGCGGTCGCTGTCGTCAGCAGGACGGTGTAGGGGCCCTTCCACCTAGGCTGGAGGCAGTGCCGTCGGGTGTGGGCCTTTATCCAGATCCGGTCCCCAGGCTGCAGGTCATGTGGTGGTGGAGTTGCTGCTTCTGGAAGAGCCTGCAGGACCTGGCGGTGAAGATAAGTATAAAGTTTTTTACATTAACATAAAAGCAGATCGTCTACTATTGGCAGAGGTGCAGTGGACATGTGACCCGCAATGTTCAAGGGTCGGCTAAACAAAATTTCATGTGCACTTAGCCCAGTTATCCTGTCAGGCGTGCTTCTCATTGCTAGCAGGGCTATTGGTAGTCCATCCACCCATGACTGTTCTGTAGAAGCGCAGATTTTCCGTATCTTATTCTTCAAGACCCCGGATTTGCCTCTCCACTTCACTGTAGTTTCTATATGACCCCCAGACCCTTGCATAGTCCCCCTATTACCTGGGAAATGAACGCAGGCCCATTGTCTGAGTCCAGAAGTGTTGGGATCCCAAATCTTTAGCCACTGTTGATGCATCACAGTTCTTTGTGGGGTATGCCTCCATCCACTTACTAAACATACAGAAAATGACCAAGACATGCCTGAACTTATGGGAGGGGGGCATGTCAATGAAATCCATTTGTAGGCTTTCTAACAGTCCCTGGGGTGGAGGGAAGTGACCAGGTGCAGTGCGGGTACCCTTTCCAGTGTTATACTGTGCACAGATAGTGCACTGCCTGCAAAGTCTCACAGCTGTTTGACGAAACTTGCCATGATACCAGCATTGGGAAAACAGTCTAATCATTCCGTCTCTCCCCACATGTGAGGGGCCATGGAAGAGACGTGCCATTGAAGGAAGCATTGATGAAGGCAGGCAGATTTTCCCATTGGGCCCAGTCCATAATCCCTCCTCTGTTTTCACACACCCTCCTTTTGCTCACTCGGCTATCTCCTCAATGTCAACTTGTTTCTGGATGTGAATGGGGTCAAAATGTAATGAGTCTTGTCTCACATCCACCTCTCTGTTGCTGCCCACTATTTGTACCATTGCTAGCTGGCAGCCTGTCAGTGCTATCCTCTTTGCATCTCCATCAATGAATGCATTGCCCTTTGACACATATTATCTAGATGATGTGTGTGCAGCACATTCTATGATGGCCACTTTGGATGGTCTTAGTAATGCTTGGAGGAGGTCACTTAACAACATTGCATGTTGTATTCGTTTGCCTAAGGATGTGAGGAATCCCCTCATGGAGAGAGACAATATTTTAATAAACACAGAATGTTATTGTAATGCCAGACCTAATTAGGTGCCCAGTTATGAAATAAAATCCACCCACGTTCTTTCAATAAGTGCAGATATACAACTGTTGTTAATTCACCAGGTCTTACAGAAGTAGGCCAAGAATCAGTACTCCTAGAAAATATCTGTGAACTGCATTTAAGCATGAGCAAATATGCAGGTGTAGTTCTGCTCATGCAAAAATCTACACCTCCACTTGTATCCAACCTCGGAAGAAGTATTATGTTTGTCTCTTTCAGGGGTAAAATCCAACATGTCTCAGTATGGGAACATTTTTCAGAGAAGAGCTGGTGAAAACCCTTAAAATGTGCAAGCATTTTTGCACATACTCCAAACGGCATTTCCGTCCTGTAACTTTTTCCTTACCATTACCTTCAGCCCCTGTATGTAGATCTGTGGAACGTGGCAGCATAAGGTAATAGTTAGCATTCAAACCTTACTATAGAAGGAGCCCTGGTATAATCAGAAATGCTATTTTAGACATCTTATATAATGATATTGCTGCCATAATTTGTCACTGCATTACATGGCACAAAAGGGACAAGTGGTTATGTTATAGGACACCTATTCACACACACCCCTAGACTGCACCTGTATATTAAAAGACATATTAAATGTGTGCACATGGTATCCTTGAAATATCATAATACGAAGCATAGTTATTCAATGCACACTGTCCTTCTGTATTTGCATATATTCATTACTAAAGATCAATTAATAAACATAATATTACAACTCTGTGTCCAAATCCTTGGTGGGCCCTTGCGAATACACTGCTTTTAAAAAAAACATTTTAGCATATTCACTTTACAATATAATTGGTAATATTTCGTTGAAGAACCTAGAAAAGAAAACATTAATATTCATTCTTTTAGATGCATATATAAAATAGTACTTCTCCTTGCACCATTCAATTAGGTACAACCCTTATAATCTTGCCCTCTTCCAGTACTTTCCACTGTTTAAGAATTTTTAGTGAGCCTGTGTAGTTGCCGAAGCATAAACCAGAATTAGAGCTACTTCTCCATCGTGGAAAGGTGTGCCTCTTAAATCACGCTGAACATTTGCATAATTATCTGTAGCTAGCACATATGCAGTACTTTTTTTTCCAAACACTCCCTGTCCATGACCCATTGCTAGGTGAGAATTCTGTGAGAAATCAGTAGTGGTGCAATGTGTGGGCCACATTGTCAGAATAATAGAACATATTTGCACCAGTGGAGCTTTCTAACCAGATATGAGAGGATGAAAACCTTTAGCCTTACACTCTGTAGGGGAATGAAGGAAAGAACCTAAAAAGTATATTATCCTCACAAGCAAGAGAAGAATCAAAACATTGTGCTTTTGTGGATTGGCATTTACCTTACCCGACCAAATTGCGTGATCCTGGGCATTTCAATCCTGGGAATTTAATCACCCCCCCTCAATATGTTCAAATGCATACATTAAAGACTAGTACTTGAAATACTGACAATACTTATCAATGCACTGCAAGAACATGATCTACCAAAATGAAACAGCTCTACATGTCTTTAACATTTCTGCTATAGACTGTTCTCCTGAAAGTGATGCTATGCAGGGCTACCTCCCATCAATTGAGTAACCTGACCTTTAAGCAAATGTTGCCTCCTGTAAATTAACTCTAAACAACTATAAATTGTAAGTTATTCCATTAATATACATTTAAGAATTTGCATTCCCTTCCATTCTCCGCTGCGAATAATACATTTCTTTTTTTTAAACCAGTTCTGTTCATACCCACAGAAAACTGTTGTAGTGTGTCGTTTAGTCTTGGCGTAATGCCCAGAATCTGTGGCCAGACCACAATCGTTATTTCAAAGCCAGTCCAAAAGAGTTTCCTTTAACCCTTTAATGTATCCTATCATCAATGGCCATGCTGGCCATTTCTCAGTACCTATTTTGCTTATTTGTTAATTTGATTTTATTTCGATTCTTTTCCACTCTTTGCACTCTACGAAATTATCAGGCATTCCCCTCCACCTATTTGTCTTCCTTCCTGTCAAATTTGTTCTGTGTACCCACTTCTTTGTTCTACACATAATTTCAGAAAGTCATTGGTAAAGGACATTAGATCCACTCTGTACCATGACACATGTACAAATGGCACTTTATTTTCCTTCACCGCATGTGGAGAAACCAAATGTCATAGGGGCATTATTAATGTGGTGCATTGTGGGCACTTGGAAAGAAATCAGAGAACGTACATTTGGCGATATTCAAACTATAACATGGAGAGAGGGGGCTGTGGGCCTCAGGACCATAGCCCATTAAGACGCTGTATTGTATTTTATTTTTCTGTGCATCATTTTAACAGCGAATTTTTCTTTCTGCAGAACTTGGTAGGAGGACAGGCTGCTTCCTGTCCCATTGTTACAAAAGAAGCAGTATTTGAAAGATCCTGTCTAAAGTTCTATTTCATTAACTTCCTCATTCAAGAGTTTGTGCACAAGGACAGTTCTTCATGAGATAGCTCGGTGCGTTGTGCCCCTGTGGTAGAGAACGCAAGTGCAAACATATATGTTTGGCACGGGCAGATGTATCCTTTCCAAAAAAAACAAACAAAAAAAACACATTTACTTTGCACTGTAATGGCAAACACGCTTTAGCTCGCCCCCATACTTCCTCACAGAGGAGAAGCGTGCACACTCACATACATTTAATCTAACTGAAGGGATGTGTCTATTTTGAGATAACGGGGCTGTTGACACTGCCTGGGAGCTCAGCAAATAGATGTGTCACCCTGTCTAGCATGAAAAACCAGGTGCCAAGCAGCCATAAATGCCCTCAGGCTTGATAAATATCAAGAAACTTAATGCAAATAAAGGAAAATAATAAATTACATATTCCTTCCCTGTGTGAAACCAGGCATTCACCCACTCCTTTTCACAGCATCTGACACCTTCCACCCCTGGAGCCAGTGAGTGTTGCAGACAAGACGGGGAACTGCAGAATTTCACCCTCCCTGAAACATCAGTAGTCTTGTGCTGCCTATTTTCAGGGAGTCACTGCGTGGTCAAGGAACAAATGCAAGGTTTTGCCCTCACCGGACCCCAGTTGTGAAGGTGACAATGCAGCAAGTATAATCTAATCTAAGTATAAAGCAGGGTGTGGGGTGAACCCTGAATCATAGACAGAGAGAGAATACCAGGGGAGTATCTGCGGTCACAACCCCTTGCAACGCTGGGTGTGCTCAAACGGCGACTGCACCCATGGCCCCACTTCCAAGAATTCCCACTGAATCCTCCTGACCCTGCTCCCACTGAGCAGGGTCCCCGGACCTATCAGTCTGGTTGGAGCGCCACTGGCTGCCTAGAAACAGAAATCTGGAGGGGATGCTAATCACCAACCCTCCACCATTCCCTCCAACCAAGGTCCCAAAGGGGCTTGTCAGCCCACTCATAACTGAGTTCCCTCAGAACTCTGGCTAGCCAATAGGGGTGCTCCATTTGCAATGGCACCCAATTTTCCCTTTTCTGTCCCCTGACATGGGAACCGTAAGTTCGGTCTTTTTTCTGTCAAGTCATGCCATTTGTTAATGAACAAAAATGAAACTCAGTCCTAGGCGTAAAGCCACCACGTGAGCAGGTGATCCTCTCGGTGGGGCTGGCTGGCAACTATCCAAACTATATTTAGTTAAAGGCTGTACCATTGATGAATAATAAGTAGGAAGTGTGTATGGTGTGTGTGGTATGTATCGTGGACGCAGCGCAAGGTCTGGCCCGTGAACAATTTATAACCACAATGAAAACAATGCAATCGTACCAGACAGATGATGGGGAAAGGTTGTGCGCTATACAATTGACACACACAAGATGTTTACAAACATTTGCACGTCATTTCAGCCAGTTTTGTCAGCTATACAATTTCACAGAGGAAGCCAAAGGAAGCCATTCGCCATGTACACAGACAAATCAGCCAATGCCAGTCCACCACAACCTTAACTGAATATTGAAAATAGTATATCAAGTCTTGGGTGCTATGGTATCTGGCGTCCCATTGACTGGAAAGGAGAGGAGACAGGAAAGGGTGATGGAAAAAAGAAGAGTTACTCTTTACCCCCTTGCAATTCTCCTTGACCCCAATAAACTGGGAGGAGAGGGCGGCTGGGCAGAGAGAATTTGAGAGCACAGGGAACATATGCGAATTTTCATGCATATGTCAACCAATCAAAGAAGATAGAGCTGGTGGACCCCCTTCCGTCGTACTAATATTCACAAGGAACAGATGAACAGATAAACAGGAAGACAAATAAACAACCTAGGATCCCTCACCGCAGCGCCGCAAAATGTGCATGTGTGTTGAGTGGGTGGAACTCCTTTAGAGCCCTGAAAGTGGGTGGGTACCGGATAGTTAATTTTTATGCCACCTGATAATAACTGAGCAGGCAAGCGGTTAATACATTGCCATGCAATTTATTTTTACCTTGAGGCAGCCAGCCAGTACATGTGGTTAAGTCGAAGTCGGAGTGTCAGAAAATAGCCACAGCCATGTCAGTCACTAAGCATAGTGCACCAGAGCCCTAAATAAGGCACATATCAATACATTCAAAAATTGTGATGAATTCCAAAGGCATAGAGCAGCAATAATCAAGGATATACCCGGTCCCAGCCCACAAGGCCGTGGAACAACGCCAGGCCACACCACAAATCCGGGGAGCAAACGGCTACAACCCACCAAGAGAGCACTTACAGGAAACCCACGAGAAGAAGGGCCAACCCCCGCTCAAACAACATCAGAGGACAAAAACCTCAAAGAAACACTCACCTCTAGTACACGAAATCCGTCAAACCCACTGACCTCTGCTCCAAACAATCAACAGCAGCTGTCCACCCCCAAACTGGACTCTCACTGGTAAGACAGGAATCTGCAGTAGTTCGCCTTCCCTCGGACCGCGGC
This sequence comes from Lissotriton vulgaris, assembly GCF_964263255.1. Taxonomy (NCBI): domain Eukaryota; kingdom Metazoa; phylum Chordata; class Amphibia; order Caudata; family Salamandridae; genus Lissotriton; species Lissotriton vulgaris. The sequence continues at coordinate 1,078,213,631 of NC_141694.1, read as the reverse complement.
CAGCCAACACGTGTGGGAGCGCCAGGGAGTCACTGCGTGCAAGGAACTCTGTGAGGTACACCGTCGCACTGGGGGTGGAGAGCGACCGCAGCCAAATACTAGGATGCAAGGAAAAAAACAGCAAATCAAAAAGGAGCCCAGAGCCACGAAGGAACCAGAACCGGCTGACAAGGGAATCAGAGAAAGAACTGCAACCTAAACCGGAGCATCAGGGACACAGTCATCAACAGAATGGTGACAAAACAAAAAATAAAGAATAACAGCCACCAGAACCAGGCAGATAAAGACACAAATCAACATTGTCCCTATCCAAGACATATCACAGGAACCTAGCCAGACAAACAGGCAGAGCCAAGAGAAAATACCACAGAAACTGAGCTGAGAAAAAAATCAGAGGATCACAGCAGGAACCAGAAACATGAGAAACAAAGCAGCTCACGCTTAGGCAGGCCACCGGCATCCAATGGGGCGAAGCAGAGAGACGGACAGAAAAAAATTCAAAGTCATCGAACCTCAAAACTCCGAGCTCCAAAGGAAACCCGCGGCCCAGCCGCCGAGGCCAGCGATGTCACCACAAAGTCCGGGGCTGCAATTCTCCACCAAAATGTAGAAGCGAGTCTGAAATACAAGGGATAATTAATGATAGGAAAGACAGACACAACCACAGATTTTTGTCAGCTCAGAGATGGTATATTTATTAGCCACAACAAATAACAATTTTAACGTGCAACACGGTGACAGTCAGCATAGAAGCTAGAATGTCCAAAGATTTATTGAGTTTGGTACACTTTATAGACTCAAACCACAAGGCCACCCATATGACACTTAGCAAGAAGTATTATACGTAGGTACAGTACACCATGAATCCCACAGCCAATGGACAAGGTCTGTAACAAGACATCTCCTTGTAAGGTGTGATACATTTGATGCACACATACTGTAGCTAACCATGTGATCAGAATGGGCAGTATTGGGGACAGTCAATCAAGATGCGAGCTGCCATTGTCTGGTATATTTCCATACAAACTGCGACATAAGCAGGCGATGAGTAATATTGCGAAATCTGTTATTTGCTAATAAAAAATGTATTGTGCAAGCAGTGTGTCACGTACCTCGTCTGGGCGTAGAGAAATGCAAGGATAGCATTTCTCAGATGGTGAAAGGGCAAAACTTCCCAAGATGGAGGTTTTTAGATGTAGGCTAAGTTAATAGGCCTGAAGCTATTATATTTGGTATCAAAGGAAAAGATAGCTTCAACAATAGCATAGTTCAAGTTCAAGTTCAAAATTTGTATAGCGCACTACTCACCCAGAGGGTCTCAAGGCGCTTGAGGGAGGGTGGTGATTTACTTATCGAATATCCAGGTTTTTAGTTGCTTTCTGAAAGAGAGGTGGTTCTGAGTAAGGCGGAGGTGGGTGGGGAGAGAATTCCAGGTTTTAGCCGCTAAGTAGGAGAAGGATCTTCCCCCCATGGTGGATCTGAGGATGCGCGGAATAGCGGCGAGGGCTTGATTGGACGATCGTAGTTGGCGGGAGGGGGTGTAGAAGGATAGACGCGTGTTGAGGCATTCGGGTCCCAGGTCGTAGAGGGCTTTGTGTGCGTGGGTGAGGAGACGGAACGTTATTCTCTTGTTGACAGGGAGCCAATGGAGGTCTTTCAGGTGGTCGGAAATGTGAGCTTGCCGAGGGATGTCTAAAATGAGTCTGGCAGAGGCGTTTCGGATGCGTTGGAGTTTTTTCTGTAGTTTGGCTGTGGTTCCGGCGTAAAGGGTGTTGCCGTAATCCAATCGGCTTGTGACCAGTGCGTGGGTGACTGTCTTTCTTGTTTCGGTGGGGATCCAACGGAAGATTTTTTTGAGCATTCGTAGGATGTTGAAGCAGGATGATGAGACGGCGTTGACTTGTTTGGTCATCAAGAGGGAGGAGTCCAGGATGAAGCCCAGGTTACGTGCGTGGTCCGTAGGTGTGGGTGCGGTTCCGAGGGCCGGTGGCCACCATGAGTCGTCCCAGGCAGAGGGGGAAGATCCTAAGATGAGGACTTCTGTTTTGTCCGAGTTTAGTTTTAAACAGCTGTTCTTCATCCACTCGGCTACTTCTTTCATTCCTTCGTGTAAGTTGGTTTTGGCGGTGTTTGGGTCTTTGGTGAGGGAGAGGATCAGCTGGGTGTCGTCTGCGTAGGAGATGATGTTGAGGTTGTGTTGGCGCGCGATGGATGCGAGGGGACTCATGTATACGTTGAAGAGAGTGGGGCTGAGTGATGATCCTTGTGGTACGCCGCAGATTACTTCGGTGGCCTCTGATTTGAAAGGGGGGAGGCGGACTCTCTGGGTTCTTCCGGTAAGGAACGATATGATCCAGTCCAATGCCTTTCCTTGTACACCGATGTTGCTGAGGCGTTGTATGAGGGTGCTATGACAGACTGTGTTGAAGGCTGCGGAGAGGTCAAGTAAGATGAGAGCAACTGTTTCTCCGTTGTCCAGTAGTGTTCGGATGTTGTCTGTAGCTGCGATGAGGGCGGTTTCGGTGCTGTGTTTGGCTCGGAAGCCTGATTGAGAGGAGTCGAGGGATTTGTTGGATTCGAGGAAGGTGGCGAACTGACTGTTGACGGCTTTCTCGATGACTTTGGTGGGGAAAGGGAGGAGCGAGATGGGGCGGTAGTTCTTAAGTTTGGTTGGGTCAGCCGTGGGTTTCTTCAGACGGGCGCTGAGTTCGGCATGTTTCCAGTTTTCCGGGAAGGTGGGGGAGTTGAGGGAGCAGTTGATGACGTCTCGGAGATGGGGTGCGATGATGGAGTCTGCTTTGTTGAAGATGTGGTGGGGACAAGGGTCGGTTGGCGATCCTGAGTGGATGGAATTCATCAGGCGGATGGTGTCTTCAGTGGTGATTGGGTTCCAGGTGCAAAGGTTGTTAGAGGGGAGTTTTGGTTCGGAGGTGGGTGGAGTGGGTTGGTTTTCGGACTGGTTTTGAAAGCTGTTATGTATTTCGGCGATTTTGTTGTGGAAGAATGATGATAGAGAGTCGCAGAGGTCTTGGCAGGGGGTGATGTCGTTAGTGCCTGCGGAGGGGTTAGTGAATTCTTTGACGATGTTGAATAGTTCCTTGCTGTTTTGGGCGTTGTTGTCAAGTCGATCCTTAAATGCTGATTTCTTGGTGGATCGGATGAGTTGGTGGTGTTTGCGGGTGGCGTTCTTGAAGGAGGCCATGGTGTCAGTGGTAGGGTTTTTTCTCCAGGTTTTCTTGAGAGCCCGGCAGAGCTTCTTGGATTTCTTAAGGTCATCGTTGAACCAGGGGACTTTTTTGTTACCTTGCTTGATTAGATGGTTTTTCAAGGGTGCTAGTTCGTCTGCGCTGTGGGTGATCCATTATGTGAGGTTGGTGGCTGCTTGGTTAGGGTCCGATGAATTGACAGGGGGGTTTGTTGAAGCGACGAGAAGAGCTGGTCGCTGGTGATTTTGTTCCAGTTTCTTCGGGGAATTGGTTTCGGGGGTTATGGGTCGTGGATTTTTTGTAGTGGAAGTGAACGCAGCTGTGGTCCGTCCAATGGAGAGCTGTGGTGTGATCGAAGGAGATGTACTTGCTGGAGGTGAAGATAGGGTCAAGCGTGTGTCCGGCCGAGTGGGTGGGGGTGTCAACGAGTTGTTTGAGTCCGAGATTGGCCAGGTTGTCCAGAAGGGTGGTGGTGTTGTTGTCGTTTTTCTTGTCCAGGTGGAAGTTGAGGTCTCCCAGTAGAATGTAGTTCTTGGATGGGAGGGCATGTGGGCTGATGAAGTGGGCGATGTCTTCACTGAATTGTGAGCGTGGTCCTGGGGATCTGTATATAAGGGTGCCTCTGAGTGTGGTTTTGGGGTCGGTGTGAATCTGGAAGTGAAGGTGTTCGGCGGTAGTGAGGTTATCGCCGGAGCTGGTCGTGATGCGGATGGTGTTCTTATGGACGATGGCGATGCCTCCTCCTGTTTGGTTGATGCAGTCCTTTCGGATGATCTTGTAGGTGTCCGGGATGGCTATGGCGATGTTGGGGGCTGATGAGGCATTCATCCATGTTTCTGTAAGGAAGGCGACGTCCGGCGATGTAGTGTCGAGTAGGTTCCAGAGTTCGATGGAGTGTCTGTGGACTGAGCGGGTGTTGAGCAATACGCACTTTAGGTGGTTGGTGTCCGAGCTCTGTTTGGAGTTAGTGGATTTGGTGTGGCTCCTGATGCAGTCGAACTTGCAGAAGTGGCAGGTGAAGGGTCCATGGGTGTGTCCTGGAGCGGCTTAGTAGCAGTTTGGGAGTGGGCCGGGGTTAAGGGCTAAGAGCGTTGCGGCGTCGTATATTATGCGGGAGGAATGGGATTTGCGAGGACTGGCGCTGGGCGCGGTCCAGGCACGGATGGGCGTAGACGGGCTTACTTTTGGCTTGCCTTCGGCACGCATGGGGCGCGACCGCTGCGCGTGAACGCTGCGCGCGTAGACATCTGTCATAAGTGGATAGTGGGAGGGGAGGGGCGAGGGAGGGTCAACTGGGAGGCGGGGTGGAGAGACGGGCCAGGAGGCAGAACAACAACAGCAAAATGGCAGCCAAATAAACAAAACCAAAACAGGACGAGTTTGGGGTGTGGAGTAAAGCTATGGGCAGTAGTGGCACCGGCACAATCAGTCAATATGTAATTTACCGATCAGTGCGAGCAAAGCAGTGATGGTAATGGGCAATAGAGCGCTATGATTAAATTCAGACACAGAGAAATTTAAGATGCAAAGCGAGCAGTACAAAGCTGGGCAGAGAGGCGCTTACAATTTTAAACCAGCACAACAAATGCAATTTCAGCAGTGAGCAATGAGAGCAATGAAGCGCAGTGATACTTAAGTGGCCAGGGAGCGTGGGGGAGCGACCGCTTCTGAACGAGTCAGGACGGTCACAGCGCTTCACCAGGCGGGACGGTCCAGAGCTACCAGTGGGAGGGAGGGTCAGCTGGGAGGCGGGAGCGGGGTGGAGAGACGGGCCAGGAGGCAGAACAACAACAGCAAAACAGCAGCCAAATAAACAAAACCAAAACAGGACGAGATTGGGGTGTGGAGAAAAGCTATGGGCAGTAGTGGGACCGGCACAATCAGTCAATATGTAATTTACCGATCAGTGCGAGCAAAGCAGTGATGGTAATGGGCAATAGAGCGCTACGATTAAATTCAGGCACAGAGAAATTTAAGATGCAAAGCGAGCAGTACAAAGCTGGGCAGAGCGGCGCTTACGATTTTAAACCAGCACAACAAATGCAATTTCAGCAGTGAGCAATGAGAGCAATGAAGAGCTACGATTAAATTCAGGCACAGAGGAATTTAAGATGCAAAACGAGCAGTACAAAGCTGGGCAGAGCGGCGCTTACGATTTTAAACCAGCACAACAAATGCAATTTCAGCAGTGAGCAATGAGAGCAATGAAGCGCAGTGATACTTAAGTGGCCAGGGAGCGTGGGGGAGCGACCGCTTCTGAACGAGTCAGGACGGTCACAGCGCTTCACCAGGCGGGACGGTCCAGAGCTACCAGTGGGAGGGAGGGTCAGCTGGGAGGCGGGAGCGGGGTGGAGAGACGGGCCAGGAGGTAGAACAACAACAGCAAAATGGCAGCCAAATAAACAAAACCAAAACAGGACGAGATTGGGGTGTGGAGTAAAGCTATGGGCAGTAGTGGCACCGGCACAATCAGTCAATCAGTCAATATGTAATTTACCGATCAGTGCGAGCAAAGCAGTGATGGTAATGGGCAATAGAGCACTACGATTAAATTCAGGCACAGAGAAATTTAAGATGCAAAGCGAGCAGTACAAAGCTGGGCAGAGCGGCGCTTACGATTTTAAACCAGCACAACAAATGCAATTTCAGCAGTGGAATGAGAGCAATAAAGCGCTACGATTAAATTCAGGCACAGAGGAATTTAAGATGCAAAGCGAGCAGTACAAAGCTGGGCAGAGCGGCGCTTACGATTTTAAACCAGCACAACAAATCCAATTTCAGCAGTGAGCAATGAGAGCAATGAAGCGCAGTGATACTTAAGTGGCCAGGGAGCGTGGGGGAGCGACCGCTTCTGAACGAGTCAGGACGGTCAGATCACATTAACATTCTATTGTATGAGTCACAAGTAATACTGTAAAAACACTACAAAGCAATGAAATATAATTTACTACACATCTCCTACCCTAGGAATTGCTAAATTTTAAATAAACAAATTTTAAGAAATCAACATACATAGTCATTCAAATATGCAGGTGGACGACGAAATCTTGAGTTCTTGATGATAGAATTGTTTACAACTTCAGCAGTATTCCTATCAATAGAAGAACTTGAATTGCTTTCACAATGTTGTGATACACCATCACCACTACTATCTTCCCTCCTATGAAAAGAAAAAGAGGGAGTACACTCTTCCTCTTGCGTTGAGAACATGTAACCACTGTTTCTGGGCAAATCCCCCAAAATCTTTCCATCATTCTTACCACACTTCTTGTATATGGCAACCCTCCGATAATTCCATTTTTCACCGTTTTCTAATACCACATACTGAGGATAAGCTTTTTTCACCACAAACGGACCCCTGAACTTGGTCAAACCCCTTGAAACTCTACCAGGTTTAACTTGTACTAGATCACCTTCACAAACACCCTTAGAAGACATGTCTAATGTACCGTGTGAAACTTTACCATCCAAGTCTCTTAACCAAGAAGGAATCAGTTTTGTACCTGGTGACCTACCTCCCATCATCTCAAATGGAGACTTATTATCCTGTTTATGTGGAGTAGAACGGTATGCCCAAACCATTTCTAGGACTTTCTCCTCTGCAAAACAACCAACAGCACTAGTCATTTCTATTATCCCTTTGATTAACCTGTTGACCCTCTCACATATTCCGTTTCCTTGGGGATTATATAAACTAGTGCGATGATGACAAATACCACACATTTCTAAGAATAATTTCATCTTGTTTGACGTCAACTGTGTGCCATTGTCCGTTATTAAAACCGAAGGAAGTCCCTCATCATGAAATACACCCTTTAAAAATGTTATTGTATTGTCTGTGGTGATCTCCCTAACAAAGAAAACAGTTAGCCACTTCGAGAACACATCAATCACTACTATTGCAAATCTTTGGTTGTAGGGCAACTCATCCACTGGACCTATAAAATCCAAGCATATACTATGCCACGGTTTATCTGGTGCACAAATGTTCTCTACTTCCTGACTAGACACTAACTTTAACCTCTTTTCTCCTTCTCTGCACCCTTCACGGCATTCCACACAAGATGCAGCATCCGAGTCAATGGATGGCCACCAAAAATTACTCTTTATTCTGCGTTGAGTAAGTGTCTGCCCAAGATGCCTCTCATGAGCTATTTTCAACAATCTTGGTCTAAAAAAAAAACGGCGGGACAAACCTATCCCCTCTCATTAAAATCATTTCACCTGAAACAGACAACTCGTCTAAAACTCTTAAGAAAGGTCTCACGTTTGTTTCAACTGTGCTCTCACGTCGTGTACCCTTCTTTATCAAATCAATGACTTTCATCAATACTATGTCCTTCTCCATACTAGTACGCCATTCATCTTCTGAAAAAGATCCTTCGCCTAAAGAAACTACGTCATGAATAAAAGCTATCGCACTTTCCTCCTGAACATCACCTAGGGACCCACCCACTATAACCTCCGCTACAGGAAGTCTCGATAAACAGTCTGCTTGAACGTTTCGCCATCCTTGAACAAAAGACAGATCAAACTGAAAATCTTGCAACCTTGATGCAAGTCTAGCTAACCTGGGTGACCCTTTCCCTGCACCTCCAGGAGCCATGGCATTCACTAGAGGCTTATTATCCGACCTTAAAAGAAACTTGGTACCCCAAAGATACGTCCTGAAGTAGTAAGTGCCCCACACAGCCGCCAATGCCTCTCTCTCAATAACAGAATAGTTCAGTTCTGACAAACTCAAAGGACGGGAAGCAAAAGCCACTGTCTTTTCCTCTTTCCCATGTTTCTGTAGTAAGACCGCACCCAAACCAATACTACTGGCATCTACCATTAAGATGGATGTACGTTTGATGTCAAATGGCGTAGGTACTTGTGAATTGCACAATTCCTTCTTTATGAGTTCAAAACTTCAACTATGATCTTCATTCCACACAAACTTCACTCCCTTTTTTAGAAGACCCCTCATGAAAGCAGCTTTGTCTGAGAAATCTTTCACGAATTTCGCATAGAACTCGATCAGCCCCATAAAGGACCTCAATTGATCCTTATCTTTTGGACAAGGAGCTGACTCAATGGCAGACAGTAGATTCTTTTTGGTTTAATACCTCCTGCTGTGATGACATATCCTAAGTATTCTATTTCTTGCACTAAGAAAGAGCACTTCTCCTTTCTCAAAGTTAACCCTGCTTCTTGGATTCTAGATAACACATTTTTTAGAACATAATTGTGTTGCTCTATGCTCTCCCCATATATGAGTATGTCGTCCTGAAAAAACAACACTTTACTAATACCCTTGAAAATCTCGGTAACCATCGTTTGAAATGCACTTGCCGCCGATATTAATCCAAAAAGCAGCCTAGTGAATTGATACGTTCCCCCACTAGTGATAAATGCTGTTAGATGCTTTGACTCCTCATGCAAACGTATCTGGTGGTATGCGTTCTTTAAATCAAGTTTGCTAAAATATTTAGCACCTTTTAAGGTAGTCACCAGTTCACCAATGTTCGGTAAAGGAAACACATCAGCCACCACACTCTTGTTCAAGGATCTCAGATCCACATAGAATCTTATTTTTTTATCAGGCTTCTGAGTGATAACCACTGGAAAAATCCATGTGGCCGCCTCCACTGGTTCTATTATGCCCCCTTGTAGCATCTCCTCAATCACGCTTTTCACTTCCTCTCTCACTGCGATAGGCACCCTCCTTGCTTTGTGCTGTACCGGAATGGCTCCTTTCTTTAGAAGTATCTTATGCTCATATCCTATTAATTCACCCAACTCATCCCTAAAGACTGATTCTGAGTCTTTCAGAATTTCATCTATTCTGCAATCAACTATTACCATCACTTGTTCACTAGCTCTAGGATTGACTATGATGTACAAATCGTACTGATGCATCCAACCTAATATAGGTGGACCATCCTCTGACAATATATATCTTGCCAATTGTAGACCTATTTTTGAAAATTATCTCACTTTCAAAATAACCTAACAGATTAATTTTTTCTCCTTGGTATCCTGCAGGAGATATGTCACTCTCCAATAATTCCTTTTGACCCCAATGTTCTTTTAGCATAGAAAGCGGAATTATATTTCCACCTGGACCCTGAATCTACCATCAAACTAATGTATTTCGTATCAATTATGAAATCTGCCCTTGGTCTTCTTTCTCTTTTATCTTGACACAAATTCACCCTCATATCTTCTATGACTAAAAGTTTATTCACCTCTCTTTTTATCTCACAATCATTCTCATTAATGATAGGTACCCTTGACTTGGTCACTCCTCTACACATTCTCGCAAAATGTTCAATTTTACCACATTTTAGGCATTCTTTGTTGTTGGCAAAACAAAACCTTGCATCTGAGCTGTGAGAACTACTACCACATTTTGAGCAAACCTTATTTGTCGCTCTATTTCCAAAGCTCTTCTTTTGTAACATATAACCTTTCTTCTTTACTGAAGCAACTGCATTATCCTCATTATTGTCATTTTCTATATCATTCTTACAAGATATTTCCCCTACTTTTTGCTCTGATGTACATTTTTGAAGCTCTTTCATGCATTTTTCTGACTCCTCTACTACCTTCGCTAGATCATTTGCAGTTTTTAGATTTGGATTCTTTGCCGCCCATAGTCTCTCTTGTATGTTACGATTGTTACATTGGACTTTTAGTTGATCTCTAATCAATTCATCAGTCATTTGTCCAAAACTGCACTTTACTGATAGTTCCCTTAGTCTTGCCACAAAATTGTCTATTGTTTCTCCTTCACGTTGTTTATTCATGTAAAATTTATACCTCTTCATTACCAGGTTTTCCTCTTTCGCGAATCTTATTTCTAACCTAGAGATCGCTTCTTTAAACTCATCTAACGGAGATTGACTACTTGCTGCTAACACTTGTGGTAGATATTTAAATACTCTCTGACCTTCCTTTCCTAAAGTAGTCATTAATATTGCTTTTTTCCTTTTTGGCAAAAAATCTGCACCATCCAATGCCTCTATATAGTTGTATAACATTGGCACCCAATCCTCCCATGCTATTTGAGGATTACCTGGTTTACTTAAGAACTGAGGTGGTAATGCAACATTTACCTGTTGAGACATAACGCAGGTTAAACACTAAAAAAAAACAATAAAACACTATTGCCAGTTAAAAATTATCCTTAAGTAGTAAATTCAACTTTTTAAATTGCTTAACTATGAGGTTTAGCTACTGAAATGTACACCTAATTTAGTGTTCTAAATTGTGTAGCCACTAATACATGGTTGTCTCTCTATTCATATGCTTGTTACTTTACTTCATTCACTAACAATAACAATGAAGAATCACTGGTGAATCTACGACCCTTCTACTAGATGTTGTTTAGTCACTCAGTTGCTGTTGCGTGTTGGTGCTTTTAGAAACAAAACAAATTTTGAAGAACAAAACAAATCCAAATACGAAAGTATTTAATCAATCACCTTTTGTCTTTTCTTCAATACGAAAGACACGTTTACGCTAGTAAAATTGTTGTCTTCTTTAAAGGTTAGTGCATCACCGTTGCACGCTCGTGTCGTTTGTTTCTCTCCTTCGGCTTCAATTTCACCGGTTACTTTTTTTTTTTTTTTTTTAAGATGCCGCTTGCGTAATGCGTCATCCCGCCACTGTGTCCTTCCTGTTTCCTCCGCTCTCTTTCCTGTGGACGTCGGTTTCCGTTCCCAGTCACTGCGTGAGACGTATCTCTATAGTAACTCGAGAAATACTTTTTCGCGTATGCGTCACACTGCAGACATCACCACAGTAACATTGTCAACATCTGGGAGCAGCATGCTTATAATCTCCATGGTAACTCCAACAGTTCTTTTCAAGCGCTCGTGCAGGTATTTGTATCAAATCAAAAGGGAATGGACACTGGTGTCTACTAAACCTTCGGTTAGTCTTTGAAAACCCTCATAGACAGCCTGATTTAGTCGATGCGGTGTATCTTTTATCCGCCCCGTCAGGCGTCATGGCATATTCATAGGGTAGTCAAATAACGTGCGGTATGCCTGCCTCACCCGAGGCTACCTCTGGTCCAGATAGAAGTGTCCAGAAATAATTGGAAAGGGAAAAATATAAAAAACAGTGTGTCACCAAAAAAGAATTTTTAATAAAAAGGTTGGCACTGTTGTTAAAAAATTCGATATATATGTAATCGGGCAACTAGATTTCCATATATCTATATATATATGGATGCGTCAACATGTTTCAGCTCTATGAGCCCAGCCGGGTCTGTAGAGCTTTCGTCAGGACAAAAAGACAAAAATACATACACAGAAGGTACTTACACAACTTGTGTATTTTCCTATAGCTATTATGGAATTTCTTATACAGCCACCTTAATAGGCGTTCTTAGAGGCTTCTACAGGAGTGAAGAGTCGCTAGGAGTGGTCTTTGCCACGAGGACCAGCTTTCAGTCCCTGTGCTGACTCTGCCCCTCTGCACCAGGGCTCATAGAGCTGAAACATGTTGACGCATTCATATATATATAGATATATGGTAATCTAGTTGCCCGATTACATATATATCGAATTTTTTAACAACAGTGCCAACCTTTTTATTAAAAATTCTTTTTGGTGACGCTGTTTTTTATATTTTTCCCTTTCCTATTATTTCTGGACACTTCTATCTGGACCAGAGGTAGCCTCGGGTGAGGCAGGCATACCGCACGTTATTTGACTACCCTATGAATATGCCATGACGCCTGACGGGGCGGATAAAAGATACACCGCATCGACTAAATCAGGCTGTCTATGAGGGTTTTCAAAGACTAACCGAAGGTTTAGTAGACACCAGTGTCCATTCCCTTTTGATTAATTCAGTATCTAACTAGGGGAACTGAATGGACCTTGAATCCTCTTCCCTCCTTTTTGATAGAAGGTATTTGTATCAAAACACTTTTTTTAACTTTTGCGCAGTACAAGTTAATTTACGGAAAATCGTAAAACATTTCGCCACAACCTTCAATTTAACTCTGTACGCGCCGTATCTTCATTAAAACAATGTAGATTCTTCTTCAACACTCGCGTATATAACTGAGTGACAACGCTTCTGTCAACGTTCATACTGTTCTTGCAAAGTCATTTGAAATTGTAATACATCTCACCAGAATATTCAATTTGTTTCCTAATTCTTCTCAGACGCTTGGGTTCTTTCTTTTTGGGTTCTTTCTTTGGTGGATTATGTTCTTTTCCTGTAGATGATTCTTCTTTTCTTCGAAAATGATAAAACATCCACTGCAAGTTCCACTTCTTAAAAATCTCTGGTCAGCTTCAAAATCTCTCGCCAATTGTTGTATATTAAACAAGTATTCCAACAGCTTGTTTATAAGTCACCTTATGGTATTTATTGCAGCACAGGTAAAAGTACGTATATCACACCAGCTGACCAGACTCCAACTGTGAAGACTAGGACATTAGCTGGGTGAGATCATAGCATTAACATTCTATTGTATGAGCCACAAGTAATACTGTAAAAAGACTACAAAGCAATGAAATACAATGTACTACAGCGTTCCTTGCTGGTGTTGTCGTGATGCACTACATCAGGTGTTGGTATTTCAGTGCTGGCATAGTCCTTTCCGCACTGTAGAGTTCACGTGAGTTGGGGGGGTGATAAAGAAGTGGCTTCTGTTTTGGAAAGTAGGTCATTGGTGGTAAAGATCAGCTTCAACTGTGCTATTTCCAACTTCCTAGTCCAAACCCATGTTCTGTGTTTTTTCAAGAAACTCTGTTTTAGTCACTACTTCTATACATGGGCAGCATGTAAGGACCAGGAAGCTTACAGTACGTTGTGGTTGACTCTGGCTTATCTCATCGGTGAAGTTGGAAACCCTGTCATATAGTGTTTCTATCATCAGAGAGAAATGGAAGTTCCACACTCTTCATGCTGCAAACTGTACTCTCAGTGTGCACACAGTCTAGTTTGAACAGTATGGCCCTAATTCACAACTATAGACTTACACTTTGGTGTAAGTTTACTACTTTTCGGTATTCACATAGGTAAACTTAGAACAAAAGTCTAACTTTACTACTTTTCGGTATTCACAAAAGTAAACTGAGACCAAAGTCTAATTTTACTACACCTCGGTAATCACAAAGGTATGTTACTACTAGTTAAGCTAGACTTTTGTTCTTACCTGTGTGAATATCAAAAAGTAGTAAAGTAAAACCTTTGTTGTGAGTTTACCTTTGTGAATGCCGAAAAGTAGTAAAGTTGGACTATCCAACATAAATTCTGATTTGCATTATATATTAAATACCCCTCTGCCACTGTGCTCCAGGTTTGTGTCACAAAAGTGATGCAAGCCCAGAGCAAAGTGTTGCTAATTCTGGGCCTTAGTCTGTCAAATCCTATTGCACAGGCACATGCAGAAGGATAGTGAAATGGACAATACCAGCTATTGGGAGAGCACAAACAAGTAACATATCTGCCTAGTTTATGCACCTTATGCATGGGGCTACAGTCTCACAAGAACTTGGTTACCTCATGTCCAAATCCATGGAATGAGTCAGTCTGCCTTCATATCTGTGACTCCTCATGGACTGGGCTATCTGAGCTTTACCCATGTCTGTGTAGTTTGTGATTACAAGCTGTTCACTCTGCCACTCATGGAAAGGGTTATCTGGGACATATAAATGGCAAGTTGAAAGAAGAATGCATTGTTGATAAGGACCGGGTCTTCATAACCATGTTCCCAGAAGCAGGGTCGGACTGGCCGTAGCGGGCACCGGGCATATTCCCGGGGTGGGGCCCGTTTTGTACCTGTGTCAGCCGTTTTTGTTGCTGAGGGCCGGTATGGCAGCAGTGCTGCAATATCGACCCCCTGTAATAAAAGCGGGAGCTGTGCTTCCCACTCGCTGCCCCCCTGCATGCGTGCTCCTGGGGTTGGGCAAACAGCAATCTGCCAGGGCTGGTTGATGTTCCAAGTCCGGCCGTGCCCAGAAGGACTAGGATAGCTGTGTCCTGTATATTCCAGGTAAAGGTGTTAGACCTAGGGCCTTTTTAGGTTTCTCCTGCACAGCGCTTGCGCTGTGCTTAAGAAATCTACTGTTTTTAATATAAACTTTAAAAGGACTTACATTCTCCAGACGTCGCCTTCCTCACGGAAACATGGATGAACGGCTCCTCAGCGCCCGACATCGCCATCGCCATCCCGGACGGATACAAGATCACCCGGAGGGACCGCGTCAACCAGACTGGAGGAGGCATCGCCATCGTCCACAAGAACACCATCCGCATCACGACCAACTCCGACGACACCCTCACAGCCGCCGGACACCTGCACTTCTAGATACACACCGACCCCAAGACCACCCTCAGAGGCACCCTCATCTACAGACCCCCGGGACCACGCACACAATTCAGCGAAGACATCACCGACTTCATCAGCCCGCACGCCCTCCCCTCTGCTGACTACATCCTCCTCGGAGACCTCAACTTCCACCTGGAGAACAACAACGACCGCAACACCGCCACCCTGCTGGACAACCTCGCCAACCTCGGGCTCAAGCAACTGGTGACCACCCCCACCCACTACGCCGGCCACACGCTTGACCCCGTCTTCTCCTCCAGCAAGGACATCTCCTTCAGCCACGCCACCGGACTCCACTGGACAGACCACAGCTGCGTCCCCTTCAGCGTCAGAAGGATCACGCTCCACCACCACCCACGACAGGTCCCCCGCAGAAGCGGGAACAAGATCACAGCCGACCAGCTCGTCACATCCCTGAACCAGAACCCTCCTGCCAGCTCAGCGAACCCCAACCAAGCTGCCAGCAACCTCACAAGGTGGATCAGCAACTGCGCAGACGACCTCGCTCCTCTGAAGACCCCCCCCCGTCAGACCCGGCAACAAGAAAGCATCATGGTTCACCGACGAACTCAAGAGCTCTAAGAAGAATTGCCGGGCCCTCGAGAAAGCCTGGCGTAGAGACCCGACACCAGACAACATGACCACCCTCAAGCTCACCACTCGAAAACACCACCAGCTGATCCACACCACCAAGAAAACTGCATTCAGACAACAACGCCCACAACAGCAAAGAACTCTTCAACATCGTCAAAGAGCTCTCGAACCCTAGCGCCGGCAACAACGACATCACCCCATCGCAAGTACTCTGCAACTCGCTCGCCTCCTTCTTCCACAGCAAGATCGCAGACATCCACAACAATTTCAGCACACAGCCGACGCATCCCACAAACGCACCAATGCCCCCCACCACCACCCTCCGCGCCTGGACATCGGTCAACACCGAAGAGATCATCCGCACGATGAACTCCATCTACTCTTGATCACCAACCGACCCCTGCCCTCACCACGTCTTCAACAAGGCCGACTCCATCATCGCACCCCATCTCCGGGACATCATCAACACCTCCTTCAACACCGCCACCTTCCCAGAGAGTTGGAAGCACGCCGAACTCAGCGCCCTACTAAAGAAACCATCAGCGGACCCCACTGACCTCAAGAACTACCGCCCCATCTCGCTCCGTCCTTTTCCTGCCAAAGTCGTTGAGAAGACAGTCAACAGACAGATGACCACCTTCCTCGAGACAAATGGATCCCTCGACCACTCACAGTCCGGCTTCCGGGCCAACCACAGCACCGAGATCGCCCTCATCGCAGCTACCAACGAAATCCGAGCCCTGCTCGACAACGGGGAAACGGCGGCCCTCATCCTCTTGGACCTCTCCGCGGCATTCGACACGGTCTGCCACCGCACCCTAGAACAGCGCCTGCACAACATCGGAATCCAGGAGAAGGCACTGGAGTGGATCATCTCCTTCCTCGCAGGAAGAACCCAGAGAGTCCGCCTCCCCCGTTCAGATCCGAGGCCACCGAAGTCATCTGCGGCGTACCACAAGGATCATCACTCAGCCCCATGCTGTTCAACATCTACATGAGCTCCCTCGCGGCCATCGCACGCCAACACGACCTCAACATCTTCTCCTACGCCGACGACACCCAACTGATCCTCTCCCTCACCAACGACCCCGACACCGCCAGAACCAACCTACACGAAGTGATGAAAGACGTAGCCGAGTGGATGACGAACAGCCGCCTGAAACTGAACTCAGATAAGACGGAAGTCCTCATCCTGGGATCATCACCCTCCGCCTGGGACGACTCCTGGTGGCCCCCTGCCCTCGGCAAAGCACCCAAACCAACGGACCATGCACAAAACCTGGGCTTCGTCCTGGACTCCTCCCTCTCGATGACCAGACCAGTCAATGCCGTCTCCTCGTCATGCTTCAACATCCTACGCATGCTCCGGAAGATCTTCCGTTGGATCCCCACCGAAACCAGGAAGACGGTCACCCAGGCCCTCGTCACCAGCCGACTGGACTACGGGAACACCCTCTACGCCGGAACCACAGCCAAACTCCAGAAAAGACTCCAGCGCATTCAGAACGCCTCTGCACGACTCATCATGGACATCCCCCGACACAGCCACATTTCCAGACACCTGAGAGACCTGCACTGGCTCTCCGTCAACAAGAGAATCACGTTCCGACTCCTCACCCATGCACACAAAGCTCTCCACAACCAAGGCCCCAGATACCTCAACGATCGCCTGATCTTCTACACTCCCACCCGCCAACTTTGATCGACCAGCCACGCCCTCGCCGCCATTCCCCGCATCCGACGAGCCACAAGGGGAGGAAGATCCTTCTCCTACCTGGCTGCCAAGACGTGGAACTCCCTCCCCATCCACCTCCGCCTGACCCAAGACCACCTCCCCTTCAGGAAGCAACTCAAGACCTGGCTGTTCGAGCAGTAGCGGACCCCCCTCCCCCAAGCGCCTTGAGACCCTCCGGGTGAGTAGCGCGCTATATAAATGCTTGATTGATTGATTGATTGATTGATTGATTGATTGATTGATTGATATCTTTCATGGCTACTCATCGGTTCCTGTGCGCACCACTTACCTTTTCTCCATTTCTATTGGCTGTAGCATATTTTCCCGCATTTACCAATGCTTATTCTTCTTCTGCTTCTCTTATCAGTTTCCCGCTGCCCAAAATACTGTTAACATTCACTTTGGGGGAACTATATCTTCATAAAGTTTTGTCTTTTACTCTTGCAGCATATATATATAACAATAAATCCCCCAGAGAGATTACTTGATTTGCATAGAATCATAGGATGTTGCCAGAGATGCAAACAGACATCCCTAGCTCGCGGGTCGTCAGCTCTGGCCACTGTGCCACATCCTCTCCACTCCGGTGTTACCTGTCAGGGAGCTCTTTCCTTCTCCTGAACTTTGATTGATGAAAACAGCTCTTTATTCATTACATAGGCGAAACCGATGCATTTCAAATGCTTGTTTCGCTTGCATTGTCCTAGCAATCACGATCTTGTGGAGTGCAGATAGGATTGGGGTTAATCAATAGGGTCCTCCTGTTCTGATTACTATGATTTCTATTAAACCCTGCAATCTATTGTGGCCTCCCTGGTGGCCGAATGGCCTGGGGCCAGCCTTTTAAAACCTGCCTAAATGGGAGAGGAACCTGTGATAGAAGTGCACGATTGGGGTGGGTAAAAGTGGGGGGTTGGCACTGCATCAAATGTTTGTGAGGAGAGTGTGTTGCATGGCAGGATACCAAAAGGGACATGACACATACAGCCTTTCATAGAAAACAGCATATAGGGTAATTTAGAAAACCCACCACTCCAAGCTCCACTTCCCCATGACTTGTCAGACGTGCCATGCCTATAAAGTGTTTTGCTTTCTGTAGTATTGTGGTACCCTGTTAGGCTCTCTATCTTTTGTGCCAATTACCCACTAGTCATAAGGTCTGCACTTACAAATCACTATGCCTACAATTGCCCCTGAAAGCTTACAGCAACAGGGCATGGTTCTGCGCTATACACCCTTCATGTGTCCCAGTCCCTTCCCAAAAGCGAGCATTGGCTCTTTCCAGGCTAACAGCATTGGGTTCTTACCACAGCAGCCTTTTTGGCAACCTAGAGTAAGGTCATGAGCTCTAGAAGACTGTTCTAGGCCACCTTACATTGGGCAAGTATTAGGACCAAACCTTCATTACTCTGAGGATTCTTGCTCTATCGCTGATGCCACCTACTTCTAATCAGATATGAGCACCCCATAAATGTATGCATGAGAGAGAATCCTCAAGAAATGCATGAGTGTAGACGCTCTGGAGACAGAACAGTCTCCTGATTCCTAAGGGCCACCATTTTGCATTACCTAATATCTCTACAACTGTAATTTCAAACTCTATGTAATATCTTAATTCCTCCCAATGTCATCTTTCACCCTCCTTCCCTGATGTATACCGGCTTCTATCTCGCGTTCACTTTTACACCGACTCCTTTATACCTCTCTTCAGCCCTTGCCCTCTCAACTAGCTATCAGACCCACAATGCCTTGCTATCCTTCCATCTCCCTTCTTGCATGGTGCGCAGATATGACATATTTGCATATGTATTCATTTACGTGAGCAACAAGACATTTCTAACAGAAATGGTGTACAAAAAGAGAAAAGTATATCTTGATAGATAGATTGGTCGAATACCAAAAACCAGAGTGAGTGAATTAGACAGTGTACGACATGACAGAGATACAAAAGAGACCTATTTATATTTATTACAGTATATCCATTCGTTCCAATTGCATCATAATCAATAATTTTAGACTTACTGATTGAGGGGCAACCACAGACCTCTAGCAGTAGTCAGTTCCAGTGGCAGGGACTCAGGGATAAAAATCTGTGTGTTGCACATGGAAGTTTGCTTGTTAGCGGCAAGTACTGATGATGTTGACTCTCACAGCTTTCGTAAGAACACGTACCACCACGACATACCAAACAGGATAGCTGGAAGACCATATTGGACAGAACATGTCTCTTGTATTCAACACAACTCATTTATGCCATGTAGGTAACTTCCACAGAGCTCCTGATACACTTACCACTAAGGTGTGCTACAAACAGATAGGCAAATAATCAAACCACATAGAGAACACATCAGATAGAGCAGATCTCAGACTTCTGACAAAGCACATATATGCTTTATGAGGGGTATCATGAGGTCCCCTATGGAACATACCACCAAGATACGGCACAGCAAACATCCAAAAGTGTGTGTCATTCAGAACATCTTCAACAGATTAATTCACCACACAACTCAGTCACACAATGAGGACAAACATTATAGAGACAACCACATCTCGAACACAATAACAGATTCGGCAAAACATTGCCTCACATCACAAACACTGTCAACAGATGTCACACAGGACTGCACATTTGTACATCAAATCTTATACATGGCAAATAACCAAGGGCACCATCTTTAGGCTATTTCTAACAAGCTGGCAGAGGACAATTACCACATAAGATACGGGCAAGCAACTAGTAAAGTCATCTGCCCATGCCTCTCTGTACCTAAATCATAGCTCGACCATTTGATTGCATCAGAAGTTGGCACTCAGCCACGAGCCACACTAGAATATAACATCCACACATCTGTTCACATGACAACCTAGACTCATGTCTGTAATAGAAATCTCACACGTGTGTAAATAGAACCCCAAAGGACCAACAGTGCTCCAAAGCCATACTGATCACACAAATAGCAGTGGCATGGCATAGTGTAAAATCATATAACACGGAATTGAGTTCGGAAAGGATTGACACAGATTTTTTACCCACTAATCTCTGTGTAAAATCAAAAACTCTACTGCTCTTTCACCCACCTACTCATCGAAAACCATCTGTACATCAACTGCTTTATAACCAATACTTGTGGCTTTGTTCATAAATAGACTATTTTGTTTAAAACGCAGGGGTTCATGTAGGGATTGTGTAAATCATGAAGCTGACAGTTTTTGGAATCAAATTATTGGCAGTAAACCTGATTGGCCGACAGATCTGAATTTAATGGGGGGCGCTGGAGAGCCTAGCCCCAAGATGGCCTCACTTGTGAGACGCTCCTTATTCTGGTGCTTCCATCTGACATCATTGGTGCGGAGTGGGGCAGCTAGCAAGTGGCGGTAGTGAGCTGCTCTTCTGAAATGATCCCATTAGCTGCCAGTGCCAATCTGGA
The DNA here is from genome assembly GCF_964263255.1 of Lissotriton vulgaris. Lineage (NCBI taxonomy): Eukaryota > Metazoa > Chordata > Amphibia > Caudata > Salamandridae > Lissotriton > Lissotriton vulgaris. Next base: position 1,078,193,327 of record NC_141694.1, on the reverse strand, counting down.
GACCCATACAAGATCATTTGACTATGCTCCCGCAGGTCCGGATCACCGGCCCGTAATGATCAAAATAGCAGTCCCCACAAGTGTACTGCGAGGCTGGTGAGACTGCGCCATCTGAGAATCCCGAAGCTGCAATCAGTTGGTCTCAGAAGGAGTCGCGAGTTGAGAAGCCAATGCTGCTGGAGTGACTCGGTTAAGAGTCGCTGATGGTGATCCCGCAGGCCTAGAATGCTGGCCCACATTGAACAGAATGGTGCCCCCTGAAGACTAACGGTGCCACTGGGCTAGACGCCATAAGAAAACACGCGCTTTGGATTTACATTGTGGCTTCGACAAAGTTGTTGGCATATGTGCCAGACAAAACATGTGTTGGCAAGATCTGTTGGCTTTTTCAACTGCTGAAGAACTCTTTATGATTTGGTTACCCTGTGGTTGGACTGAACTGTGAAAAGATACATTATGAAGAAAACATGAATTTGGAACAATAAAGAAGAAACAAAAACTTTACAACTTGGAAAAGAGTGTTATTGATATAGACGTTTACATATGCTAGCATTGCTCATGTTGGAAATTGTGTTGGTGCCACTGGGCAAATGACACTGCACTGCGTGTAAAGCCTGCCACTCCAACTGGCTGGTCTCTAATGCAGTTGCTGTGAGAGGGGAGCCGGTTGGGGGGCAGCTGTGGGATGCATACTGTTGGTGGTTGCGCTTCTACTGTGCTGCAGCCAGCTGACTGATTGAGCGTGTGGAACCACCCACCTGGCCTATGCACAGACTCGGAGATGTGGGAGGTGGCCTGGGGGAGCTGTTGGGACGCTCCCGCCTGCTGACTACTCAGGCCCCTGACTGCCAGAGAATCTCTGTTGGAGCCTGTAGTGTCCTGCTGGACACGGTCTAGTTGTTTTGGATGATGTAACCCACACTTTACACCCACCCACCACTGGTGTCACGAGTCATAAGACCCAGTTAATAAAGGGGCCGAGCGCTCATGCTCGAGGCCAGTTTACCAAGCAACTACCCTGTGTCTGCGCCTCCATGGTTTAGGGCCCAACGCTACATTGGCGACGAGGCGGAGCTGTGCCCAGCGTGCCACAGCTACATGAAGATGTCACGTGGAAAAGGGGAGAGAGCTGCAGGGCGATGTCGCGCCCCCCCCCTCCCCCGCAGAATCGGCACCGGCCGCCGAGAGGCCCGCGGGCGTGTGACGAGCCCCGAGCCTGGCCGTTAACGAGAAGGTGACTGGTAGCCCACCCCTTCCCTCTCAAGCTTGTCCGACGAAGAGCGGACCGACCAGAGCCCACCTGCGCTGGCCGCAACTGAGCGCCACGGGGAGGCATGGCCCAAAGTGCCCGGGAGAAAGCAGACCGACCGGAGCCCACCCGCGTCGTGCCGCAAGTGAGGCCCCACCGCGTGGTGACCGACGCGGAGCCCACCCGCGAAGTGAAAAGGCCCGTAGGCCGGAGGTGAGCCTGGGGGGGCCGCGCAAGCCAGGAGCGACCCCCTCATGACGGCGTATTAAGCGGAGCCCATCCGCATTGTCATGGCGCCTTGCCGGGCGCGACGCGGCCTAAAAATGAACATACAATGAAGCAAGGCCAGCGGAGCCTACCCGTGGCCTGCCTACAGCATCCCCTGTCCCCCGCCGCGCAGCGCGTGCGAGGTGAGGCTGCGGCGGCGGGGTGAGTGAACGGAAAGGGAACGCCCGGCCCGCAGCGTGTGAAGAGCTGCCAGGCGCTAGTGCAAAACGCGGAACTCACCCGCATAGTGAGCAGTGCCCGCAGCCACTACAGGCATCATCCCTGGCGGCCGCTCCTGCCCCTCCCCGCGCAGCTTGGGAACTGTGAAGCTGCCGGCAGGAGAGGGGCGAGAAAGCCTAGAAGGAAAACCCGCAAAGCAAACAAAGGGACACTCACCAAGATGAAGGCAGCAGTCCCCGGGAACCGCGCTGGCTTCTCACCGGCCCCAGCGCAGCGAGTGGAGTATGAGGCAGTGACAGGACCAGAGACTCACCGAGCAGGATGTCTGGAAAAGCGCCGTTGCCTGACCGTGCTTTCCCTGGGACAGACAGCCTGAAGAGGGGACGGCAGGAAGGGGTGCAGTAGCAGCCGGCCAACGACGGTGTTTTCCCCCTTTCCCTGCAGAGACTGAGAGCACTGCCACCCAGTGGCCAGCTGGTAACACTACACCCAGCAGCACGAAGAAGCTACCCTATGGCAGCAATTTACATGCCATAGAGTGACATGGGCTAGCAGGCAACCGTGTGCCAAGAGGAAAATAAGGCAGCACAGAGCAAGCTGATACAGCCGAAAACCTGCTGAGAACGTAAATTGACCACTGCAGCCCTGCAGCATAGCCCCAAGCACGCCAAAGGAAAGTAGACTCCCAGCTGAGGAGGGAAAGCTGGGAAGCTCTTAGAGAACAAAGCACAGTGCAAACCAGTGCTACCAGACACGCCAATGGTGCCATGCCGCCACAGGACTTCAGAGCACAAAAAGTGGCACTGTGTCACGCCATGCCAGCACCACAGGGCACACACAGTACCGCCAGACTGGCGCAGGAACGCCACATAGCGACAAGGAAGCCCGACCAAAGATGCGGCACAGCACTGCGCAGGAACACGCAAGGAGTGAAGGAACTCAACCTAAAGCAAGCCTGCAGCAACGCAGACTGAGGACTGCAACTACCACGGTCACTGCAGAGTGACGTAAAGCATCACAGACCATTTGAGAAATCTGAGGACAGCACGACACTGTGCAGCAACACGCCAGGAACGCAAGAAACACGCCCGGATGGCGCCAAGTCGCCATCCAGCCCTTAAGGACAAAGAGGGACGGTGCACGAACCCACCAGAAACGCGAGGAATGCGCCAGGAGTGCAGTTAACTCCACACAGGACATTCAGCAGAACACACAGCAAAGACCACGCAAAGCCAGAAGTGCACAGGAAGTCGCGCCACTGACCCTGACTGCACAGTCAGCACACAGGAATACCTCTCCACACCGAAACACTGCTGAACGCAGGTCGGAGAGTACATACATCTCCACCGCCACAGCGAAGCCCTACAGTAGGCCGAAGACCACACACGGTGTCCTCCCTCACACTGCCTCAAGACGTAGTCGGCCGCGACCCAAGATCGGAAAGAGAGGAGTCGCACACCCCATGTGGCAGGCCGCCACAGCACCCTGCGCTCCAACGAACAGCGACACAAGACCAGATGTCACGTCGCCCAGCAAACAAGGAGCACCTCACCAAGTGACTAGTTAGCCAAGCACACCAGAGCAAAAGCAGAAGCCGGCCCCACGACAGCGCCGCTTCGAGGTCCAAACGCAACGCCCTCGAAGAAAAGAAGAGTGACAGCTCTGTCACCCCTGAAGACCGGATGAGCACAGGTGGACTGAACAAGTCAACAAAGGGAGAAAACCAAGGACCCACAGCCAGCCAAGAAGCACACCCTGACACGCCAGGCAGCCACCAAGGCGGACCGACGTCCCAGGAGACAGCCCCATGGATGAACCAAACATAAGCCGCAGCAAGCGCAGTCCACATCTCATCCCAACGCTTCCCCAGGCGACCGTCCATCCCCGAGCGTCGGCAGTCTGAGTCAATCGGCATCTCTGCACCTGTCCGCAGATGCCACGGGAGAAGACCAGCACTGAGTGCCCGCCCTCTCACCGCCTCAAGATGGAGTTGGCAGTGGTCCCACAACAGGCAAGAGAGGAACCGTACACTCTACATATCGAGCCGCCACCTAAGGTCAACATCAGCAAAGCGGCGGCAAGTGGCTGCCAAGTCCCTCCAGATATCCAACGCTCCCAGCAAGTCATCAACGCCTGTCATCCAGAGTCATACATGGCTGGCAACCACCATCACCCCAGCCATCAGCACCTGCACCAAACAACACCACTGCCAGAGATCGGCAGAGCGGACTGACAAGAAGTCCGAGAAGTTCAAGTAAGACGTGGTCCGCGAACAGGGACCAACGAACTTTGACATCCTCAAGAACCAGAAATAAAAACATCAACAGGAGGTTTGCGACGACCGGTCCAGTCACAGAGTGGAAAAGAAGACAGTGTCCTACAGCCAGGACAAGACCAGAGGGAAACGGGCGGAGTGCACGCCGCTCGGAGAAACCTGGTCAGGAGGACAAGAGCAGCGAGATGACCAGACCGCGTCGCAGAAAAGGAAAACGGAGAAGAAGGGCACGACGCCATGAAGAAAGGAGAAGAAGAAATGAGTCATGTGGCACAACGCCACCAAGAACAAACACATCCAGAAAGGTGAGGAGAGGTGTGACAAGTCTATACACCCACCAGAAGAAGAGGTGACACGCACCACAACACCGCGTACAGTGACCCACATGTCCAGGAGAACATTGATGGCACTAGAAACAGAACAGGCATCTACTTACAAGTTCCCCAAACAACCCGTTGACTGCAGGAATGAACAGGCTGGACCATTGGCAACACCCACCTTTGGGATTGAGCGGAAGCCTGGATGCGGAGGATGTTCAGACGTCCGACAGAAGGAGAACTGACCACTCCACACCAGCCCGTGGATATCCAAGGGGCAAAGGCCTCAGGGACACCGTGGCAGAGGGTCCCGACATGAGAGATGGATCCGTCGCCGTCTACCCTGCACGTCCCAGGAAGAAGGAGAACTTGTGCGCAAAGGAAAGAGTCAACAACCACCCTCCAGGCGGAGCTACGGATGCATGGTAGTAATCTCATCGCCTCCTCCATTCACACCGGCTTGTGGAGTTGGAGCAACGCTGCAGAGAACACCCTGCCCAGCGGAAATCTAAAGACGAGGGCCTCCGGGACATCTCGTGGGAGGAGAACACACGCGAGAGGGGCGTCCCAGTGAGAAGGATGCCCTTCAACCACTCACTCTTTTGCAATGTGAAGCCCAGCTGCCTACAGTGAAGAAACCCGACGGACTAGTAAAAGACAACCTCCATCAAGTCTACCATCTGGTCATCCTGTTCGGCGTCACCCCAGAATCAAGGCAGCTGAAGAGACTCCTTCTAAAGTTATGAGATTTGCATATTTTTGTATTTTCCTCCCACAGGTTTGGACTTTGTTTGTCTCAACTTTTATTAAAGTTGGGGAGGAATGTAGTGTCCTGCTGGACACGGTCTAGTTGTTTTGGATGATGTAACCCACACTTTACCCCCACCCACCACTGGTGTCACGAGTCATGTGACCCAGTTAATAAAGGGAGCCGAGCGCTCGTGCTCGAGGCCAGTTTACCAAGCAACTACCCTGTGTCTGCGTCTCCATGGTTTAGCATAACGAGGGCCTTGGGCCCAACACTACAGAGCCCACCCTCCTCTGCTTTGCCTGCTTGGATCCTGTTAGGGGGTTGGGAGCATCATTATTGCAACTACTGTGGAGGCCTTACCTGTACTAGGTAGGTGGTGGCTTGGACATGGCTCTTTCACTGTTTAGAGCATGGTAATCACCACCTGGACTGTACTCATACAGAACGTTTGGTGACACTGAATCTGGTCCTACGCTGACAAAATGGGCAAAAGTGATAATAAACAGACCAAACTGTGCTTTGAAACCAAGTGATCCAAGGGAGTTTGATCTGAGGCTTTGGATTCCACACTGGTGGTAGCGGAGGCTGAGGAGAGCCTCAACAATAAATTACTCCGGCTGACTATGCAAAAGAGCCTTCACACCACAGATAGGAAATTGGACGTGCTCACAGCTAGGAGGGTCACGATTTCCACTAAATTGGACATGCAGCAAAATTGACTCTCTGATGCAGAAACCCAATCACAGCCCTTGAAGATGATATAGCGGGCATTAACAATAAGCTCCTCTACATGAGAAAAGTGCTGAAGATAATCCAAACCAAAAATGAATCTTAATACCGGAAATATGGCTGAATGTATCGAAACCCCTTTTAAAGTGCTATTTGGAGCTGACAGCTTCTCGTCCTTCTTCCTGGTGGAACAAGCCCATTGCTCTTTGGAGAAGAGGGCCCCGCCTGGTGCTCCCCTGTGACCTATAATAGCCAGACTCCTCAAGTTCAAGGACCGGGACACCATCCTCAGACTTCACTGAGAGAAACATAGCCTTGTGCGAGGGCAGCACGATTCCAATCTTCTCAAATTCCACTCCGGTCATCAAGGTGGCTAAACAGGGGTACCTGCCAGTAAAACGCAAGCTGCAATGGGTGGGCTTTCCTTATGTCATGCTGTACCCAGAGTGACTAAACATTACACTGTATGCAGACAGAATATCAAGTAAAAAATATCGAGTTGCACAAATATCGGGTATTAAACATTGTAGTTCAGAAATATTGACAGCAAGAATATCAAGGTCAAGAATATCGACTTAAGGTAAGTAATATCGATTTTAAAAATATCGAAGTGTTTAATATTTGAAAAAATATAGTTGTTAAAAATGTCATTTTTTTAAAATTAATGTTATGTATTTTAGTATATATTTTGTATGTATTTTTTGTATAAGAATTGTTTGTATTTTTAATATATGTGTTAAATTGTTTGTCGTTAGTAATTTTTTCTTATTTGAAATTTTACTTTTTAGTTCCGTTGTGGGTTTAGAGGGCAATAAGGTGGGAAGTAATTTAATTATATTAAATTAAATTTTTTTTTATTTATTAATATTTTTTTACTTGAGATGTTATAGTTTTAAATGTGTAAAGTAATTAATTAACAATTGGTTGTTAATTAATTTTAATTAATTGGTAATTATGGTGATTATTTATTTATTTTTAGGTGTGTGTTGTGGTGTTTATAGGTGTAAAGGGTGGGATGTAATTTATTTTTAATTGATGAATGAATAATTTGTTAATTAATTTTAATTAATTCATTGGTAAATAATTATGGTATTTGTGTAATTCATTTTAGGTGTGTGTTGTGGGGTTTATTGGGGTAATGGGTGGTAAGTAGTTTATTTGTTTTCTAGTATTATGTTTGCGTTAATTGATATAAATTAAATTAAGTACAATTTTATTATAGTAATTGTGTAATTAAGTTTAGGTGTGTGTTGTGGTGTTAACAGGAGTACAAGGTGGGAAGTAATTTGTGTTTAATTAATTAATATAGTTGTTAATGCTAATTATTTGATATTTATTTTAGGTAAATGTTTATCTTTGGTGTGATGTTTTTACTTTTAAAGGGGTAAAGGGTGGGTATTAAATAATTTTTATTACTTTATTAATATTAGTTAATAGTAGTTTTTAGTTTAAAAATAAGTTTTAACTGTGTTTCATTATTTTATAATTTAATTTTGGTGTGTGTTGCTGATATTATAGTGTTAAAGTGTGTGTTGTCAATTAATTCTTATTAGTTTTTATTTAGAAATAATATTTTCTTTATTGATTATTAATTATGTTAACTATGGAAGTAAAGTTATTTTAAAATGGTGAAGTGTTATGTTTTTGGTGTGGTGTTATAGGGTAGGAAATAAAATCATTACATTTATGGATTAATGAATGTTTTTGTTTGTAAATATTTTCTAGTTTAAATTTTTTTATTTTATGGTATTTATTATTTTATTGTATATAATAGTTTTAGGTTTTGGTTATATGTAATTAATGTAATAATTTGTTTTCTTTTTATATATTTAATATATGGGATTTTTTATTTTTTTAAATATTGTTTATTTATTTTTATGATTATTTTTTATTTTTAATAAATATATATTGTTTTAACTGTTTATGTAAATAGTCATTTTTGGCTTCCCTACTATCAAACTCTTTCCTTAATGTTGCACTCACTGGAATGGGAATAGTAATTTTTACGCCTCTGCTATCCAACACTTTCCCTACTGTTGCACTGATTGTATAGTGAAATTTAAGTTTAAATATTTTTTAATAGTTTAATGTTTTAAATTGTTATAGATGTTTGTTTTTTTATATTTTAAATCATTAATATATATATATTTTTTTATATTATTTTAAACTTTTAACATAAATTAAAAATAATTGTTTATTAATTGTTTTAAAGTAAATATATATGTATAAATTATTATGCTTGTGTTTATTTTTTATTAAATGTATTTGTTATATTTTTTTAAACTGTACATTAAATGTATTTCATTTTGTTAAAATTATATATTGAATATATTTAATACATATTATTTTATTTTATATTCATATAAAAGTCGATATTTTATACATCTATATTTTTTACATTGATTTTAATTTGTCAATAGTTTTGTACGTACCTGTTTAAGAATAGTATTCGATATTTTTGTTGTCTACATTTTTTACTCGATATTTTTAACATCGATATTTTTCACATCAATGTGTCAGTGAACCATATTACAAATCGTTACAAGCCTCACATATTCCAATACCTGCACAGTGCTGCCCCATTCGTTAAACAAATAATTTCTGAGAAAGGTGCATCTTCCTCAGCAAACTCCCCAGTACTGGACAATAGCTTGAGGAAGGTGGAAGGAAAGTTTCAGCAACACTGTAGGTGTTTTCCCCTGGCTTGTGGAGGTTGCATGGTATGGACAGGCCAGTGTGGTGTGAACCATTGCATGCCCAATGTAGTGGACTGTAAGACTCCGACAGGCATATTATGTTCATTGTTGTTTAAGGGTCGGTACTGGCCAGATGGGGTCGGTACCGGCCAGATGTTTCAGACAATGACTGCCTTTTTGCTCGCACGCATTTCTCTTTCTCCTCGGCAGCTACCTCTTGGTATGAGGCATTGCGCAGCGAGCACTCTAATTTTCCACCAGGGTGAGCCCCTTTACAGTTGGGATTAATGGTTATAATATATGGGACTATGTTTGTACCACCTTGGTGTGGGAAGGGAAGGCGGAGTACAGAGAGGTTCACTGGCTGGTTGGGGTGACTAGTATGGGTTCGGAAGGGCAGGATGTTAAAACACCCACTAATGGAATGCAGAATTCATCCAATGTTGACTAGCACAGAAGATTTAGCTACATGGACTCCCAGTTGGGAGGGGGTACAGGTGCTCTCTATCACAACGCTGATTGGTCCAGTATGACAGCTACTAGGGTCAGACATCCATGAGTAGCGGTGAGGCGATACATCTGCATCTCCTGACCTGGAATGTCCGGTAACTCAGCAACCCCCAGAAAGTTCAACAAGTAATGTCATACCTAGAGAGACACCAGAAGGACGGAGCTTTCCTCCAACACACACACACCTGTGGTGCGGACATAAAGAGCTTGCAACATTTTCCTCCTATGCTGGTGGAATGGCTGTCCTGATCAGATGCAGGATTCACATCTCGTTGCTCCATGATCAACGATCAAATCTGGTTTAGGATTGCAGCACTCTCCCCAACATGGTGCTGTGAGGTGAGTACTTCAATCTGGTCCTCAACAGACAAATTGACTGCTCCAATCCTAACACCCAGTTGAAACATAAAGCCACCTTGCATTAGCTGCTGTTATAGCACTGTGGGCTTGACTGAAATAGAGCACCTGTGACACACTGATGTCAAGGAGTGGACGCACATATCTACCGCACATGCAACATAGCCATAGTTGGACAGTTGGCTTGGCACGCAAGAGGTATGCACGTGGGTGAGATCAGGGGCATAACACAGGCCCCCGCAGCCCATGCGGTGCGGGGGGCCCCTAGCTCCAAGGGGCCCCCTCGGCACTGAACTCTGGCCGGAAGAGCTCCTGATTGAGCCCGGAGGGGGCCCCCCTAAGTACCCTGCAGGGAGGCCCCCTCACTTTTCGTTACGTCAGTGGGTGAGATGAGTGGAACACCTTCCTTGCACACTATCAGACCATGTCACAATCAAACTCATTTTAAAACGCCCAGCCCTGATGCATTGGGTGTATCTGGCACCTTTTGATAATGCATTCAGGAAAGAAGTGCGGCCCGAGTTTTTTCCATGTTAACAAGAGCTCGTTGGACTACATAGGTGCTAACTGGGAATCCTTTAAGGCCTGCCTACATGGTAGATACATTTCTAAACACCATGGGTCCATTAGCTCAGCTTAACAAACTTGAGTCTGAACTTAAGGTCTTGGAGAACCATTTATTACTGTGCCCTCATGCATAGGTTCTGCCCAAATTGCAGACCAAACTGGACAAATTCACTATGCTTCTTGACGTTCTCACAAATACTCTAGAGCCAGAGCTTATGACGAAGAAGAGCAGCAGAGCAGGATGCTGGCTGCTCTACTATGAGGACACCACACAGCTCCTGTAATCCCTCAACTGCAAAGTGATAGTGAGCATATTCTTTTGGAGGCTGAATACATTCTTGAAGAATTTGTAAAGTACTTTTATGCTCTAAATACCTCTCACTCTAATGTGTCCACAGATGGGGATATCACATACTTTGACTGTATTACCATGGCTTGGCTAGAAGGCCCTTGAAGGCATGACTGGATGTCCCCTTACTCTAGAAGAGATTACGACAGTGATCTTGAGACTCCAGACTTGCAAGGCTGCAGGGAGCAATGGGTTTCCCGTGAAGTTCAGAAACCCCCTCCTACTGAAAGTCTATAATGTGGCGCTGGAAAAAAAGACACCCTCCCTCCCTCCTTCATAGAAGCCACACTTATTACTCTTTTAAAGCCTGGTAAGTCTGCAGAACAATGCAACTCTGACAGCCCCTGTCTCATATAAATGTTGACGCGAAGATCCTTGCAGAGGTCTTGGTGAATCGGCATTTGCTCCTACTGCTGAATCTCATCTTTCCTACATAGGCGGGATTCATTCTTATGTTGGAGGGAAATCTGTTAAACAAAAAACAAGATGCAATTGACAAAGTAATATGGGTTTAATCAGTTAAAGTAGCTGCGGAGATCAGTCACCACCGAGGAAGCTGAAACCTGATTTTCGAAGCACAGATCAATGACAATGCTATTTATTTTAATGCAAAGCTCCCCCCACTCGGGCGGAGATACCCTGTTGCACAGCATGGAACATAGACTGAAAGTCTATAAACAGTTCATCAAGATTAATTCCATTTGGGGTTCCAAAAATGTTTAATGCTTCATCAAAAGTTCAAAACGATTAAAGGTTCAGGTATTGCATCCATTATTCACATAATCCAATCATATGACTTCCCCAATGCATTTCGGGCTGGTAACATAGCCCTTCCTCAGGGGGTTACTCTACAAAAAAAGGAACAAATCATGGTGTCACTATATCAGACTCAACTACTCTCTATACAGTTACCCAATACAATCATTAACTACCAGAAACCAAGATTACATAAGTGGCACTGTGTTCAAAACTGCAATTGTCTCACCCATATAGTGCATGAACTCTAAAAAACAATTGCACAATTAGCTCCACATGTATATCCACACCGTGCCCAAATAATAAACGTGCATAATGTGTGAAGATTAGTGTAAAGTTTATCCCGCTTTCCACAACGAGTGGCAACTAAAATACCAAAGTGAAACAAATGCGCTTGCGTGAGGACCATACTCACGGCTTTATTAGCAGTGTACAGCGCGTTATCTGGAAAGAACAAGAGAGCGTGTCAATATTCAAGCCGGTTAACAGTGCCGGAAAGGTATCACGGTCCCCGCTGACAGGGTACTTACATAACAAAGGATAGTGACGGAGCGTAGTCGCCTCGGTGTCGGGAACCCCGGGGTTGTGTTTGCTCGTCGGCATTAATATCGCATTGTGTTAGTATGTGGCAATAGAAAACGGACTCTCGTATGAACGAGTGAAAAACTGAAAACGGGCTGCATTCAAAAGGTGGGGCCATGTTGGAAAAGGCAGTGAAGGCGAAAATATATCACAAAGAAATGTGATGGTTAGTGTGAATAGCTCATAAACCCAAAATTAAGTGCAATAACATCGTTGCAGATAAAGTAGGGAACATGTAAAGTTCGACAGTGACATAACAGATAACACAAAAATTCAATCCGGTCATTGAGACCGTGTGGCTGCATCGTTGCCAAATAGCGGATCCAGAAATTCTCTCTTTTGAGTAAAGTTTGTTTGTTGTTGTGGGTGGGGTTGATTTGTTCTAGTACCAAAAATTTCAGTTGGGCTACAGAGTGTTTTTGTTCAATGAAATGTGAAGCAACGGTAGATTTCAGGTTTCCTGTCCTGATGTTGCTTTTATGTTCAAGTACACGAGTTCTTATCTTTCTTTCTGTGTGACCAATGTAACACTTGCCGCACGGGCATTTGAGCATGTATATTAGATTGGCTGAGTTGCAGGTAGCATTCACTTTCAATTTTACCGGGTGACCTTTCATGGGATGGCTGACCACGTTGCCTGGAATACAATTATTGCAATTGCTGCAATTATGACAGGGTCGAAGACCTTTGTATGTTGTTGGGTCACTTTGCTGGTTCGTGTTCTTCAAGATTTCTTTGAGGTTGCGTCCCCTGGTGTACGCAAACATTGGAGGTTCAGAGAAAATTCCTTGAAAGTCCGACTCCAGACTCAACAATGGCCAGTGTTTGAGAATTATGTTCTTGAACCGGTTGCTCAAAATGCTATACTTAGAGACCACCACCATTCTATCATTCACTGGTTTGACTGTGGTTTGCAACAGTTTCTCTCGTTTCATACCTCCAATGAGGTTAACTGCTGCATCCAAAGTTTGTTGGGGGTAACCACGATTTCTGAATCTTTCAACCATGTTGTTGACTTCAAGTTGACATCTTTCCTCCGAGGACACGATCCGTTTAACTCGCATCAATTGTGATAATGGTAGATTACGTTTTAATCCAGGTCTGTGGAAACTCTGATGGTGCAAAAGTGAATTCCTGTCTGTGGGTTTTCGAAAGATAGTGGTGTTCCACTTCCCATTGTCTGATTGTATCTCAACATCTAAGAAATGTATGCATGTTTTATTCACGTTCCAAGTAAATTGGATTCGTTCATTGATTCCATTCCATGATTTTAGAAAGTCTGTTAGTTCCAATTCAGTTCCTTTCCATAGAATGAAGATATCATCTATGAATCGCAGGAAAAGTTTGCCATGTTCAAGCCACGTGCTGTGATTCAAAATGTGTGTTTCTTCAAACATTTTCATTACTATATTCGCATAGGACGGCGCTGCACAATTTCCCATGGCTGTCCCATTCAGCTGGTGAAACCATTGGTTGAACACCGTGAAATAACTGTGAAACAGTGTGAAAATCATAAGTTCCATGATAAGTGCTTTCAAATCAGGATCCAAATCCGAATTCGCCAATTCATGTTCAATGGCTGCTATGCCCATGTCATGTGGTATTGATGTGTAGAGTGAACACACGTCCACCGTACACCTGTAATACCTGAACCTTTAATCGTTTTGAACTTTTGATGAAGCATTAAACATTTTTGGAACCCCAAATGGAATTAATCTTGATGAACTGTTTATAGACTTTCAGTCTATGTTCCATGCTGTGCAACAGGGTGTCTCCGCCCGAGTGGGGGGAGCTTTGCATTAGTTTACAGTTAACCGCTGTGAGGTACAGACAGCGTTTGACCCTGTTTGCACGCTACAAATTCACACTGTAGGAAAACCTTTGGATTATTCAGCTGTGCAGGTCCTTCCCTCATTGTAATGCTATTTATTTTCTCAAACCACAAAGAAAAGGTTACAAGTTCATCATTAACATAAGCAATGTTCACAAGGGACATACAAGATAATATCAGTAGATGTAGAAATTATTCAGAAACAGATGCACATGTACATGAGCCTAGACTGATTGGGTTTCAGTTCTCGGAATTAAAGCGGAGATAAAAATATGTTGACTGACCACACAGCAGTGCATGGCTATGTCAGCAGTTCAGCTAACTTACCACAAGATGTTTTCGGAAGCTAAACTGTGATTTGACCTGTCTATTTCTGCTGAACCCACTGCTCTTCACCCCGTCCCTGCTTCCCTGCATGGTCCTCCTGTCACTGCTTACGTGGGATTAAGACTATCTCTAACCAGAAAGGTCCGCATGGGGGTCTGGGGTCTTAGATCTGTGGGGTCTTTATATGATGCATCCCATTCTTCCCACTATCACCTGGCAGATCCACCTCCCACAGCATCTGTTATGTTATGTTATAGTGATTTGTATAGCGCGCGGCTGCCCCAGCCAAGGGGCGTCCCGTCGCTGCGAGCAGACTACTTGCAGAGAGTTAGAGGCGCAGAGGAATGGAAGAAATTATTGGAAGAGATGAGTTTTGATGGCCTTTCTGAAGGCCAGAAGGTCCTGCATACCACGGATAGATTCCGGAAGACTGTTCCATAGCTTAGCAGCTAGGAAGCTAAAGGATCGGCCGCCTACTCTGGCCAGTCTGGTGCGGGGGATGGTCGCGAGATGTTGTCCCTCTGAGCGAAGCGACCTCCTAGGAATATACTCCGACAGGAGGGGGCACAGCATTGGGGGAGAAGCGGTTTTAAGGATTTTAAAGGCCAGACACAGCGCCTTAAACTGGATCCTTTTACCCACCGGGAGCCAGTGCAGTTTTTTCAAGGCTCCAGACACTGAGGAGTGGCGAGGGAGACCTACCAGCGCCCTGGCTGCCGCATTCTAGACTCTCTGCAATCTGGTTGTTTCGGCAAGGTTCGCCCCCAGTAAAAGAGAGCTGGCATAGTCCAGTCTTGAAAGGATGGTCGCCTGAACAATTAACTGGCGGGTGCGGCAGTCGAAGAACCTCAAAATAGGTCTGAGGTTACGTAAAATGCCGAAGCAAGTGGCAGCCACCTTTTTAGTATGGTGAGTGAACTTTAGTGCCGAGTCCACCCAGACTCCCAAATTTTTAACGCATTCCTTTGGCTTGGGAGGTTGGCCCAGGACATCAGGCCACCAGCTATCTCCCCAGGCCGCGGTGTTTTTCCCCAGGAGCAGTATCTCTGTTTTCCCCGCGTTCAGTTGGAGGAAATTCGCCGTCATCCAGTTGGTGATGTCAGTAAGTGTCTGTTTGAAGTGATGAGCCTCCAGACCACTGTTGTCATTAAGAGCCACCACCAACTGGGTGTCGTCAGCGTAGGACACCAGTGCTAGTCCGCTCCTTCTAGCCACCTCTGCAAGAGGGCGGACATAGACATTGAACAGGGTAGGGCTCAGGGAAGAACCCTGCGGCACTCCCTGTCCGATGTTATGCTCCTTAGAGATGTAAGGGGGGGTGGAGACTCTGAAAGACCTGTTGGAAAGGAAGTCTCTAAACCATCCCAGGGCTGTCCCTGTAATTCCAATTTCCTCCAGTCTCGTCAGAAGGACCTCGTGTGACACCGTATCGAAGGCAGCACTGAGGTCCAACAGGACCAGTGCTGCCGTTCCGCCGGTGTCAAGAATGGTACGGAGGTCCTCTGTGACACTGAGCAAGGCTGTCTCGGTGCTGTGACCAGCTCTAAACCCATGTTGGGAGTCATCCAGAATGTTGTTGGTAAGAAGGAAGTTGGTCAGAATGTTGTTGACATGTGCCTCTATGATTTTGGCTGGCCAGGGAAGCAGGGAGATGGGCCTACAATTTTCAGGGAGCGTGGGGTCTAGGGTGGGTTTTTTTAAGATGGGAGAAACCCAAGCCTGTTTCCATTTGGAAGGAATTCTGGCGGTAGAGAGAGACAGGTTAATAATGTCTCGTATATGTTCTGTGATAAGTTTGTGAGCTTCACAGAAAGTCTCCGCTTTTAAGGGATCCGCCGGGGAGCCAGATTTGATTTTTCTACAAATTTTTTGAAAACTCTCTCGCTCAAGTGTAGGAAGGGAGGAGAGAGAAGGTCTGGTGGGGTCCAAAGTAGCCGAAAACTGCGGACGATTTAGAAAGGTGTCATAAATTTTCCTAATCTTATTGGTGAAACAATTAGCCATATTGTTGCAAAGGTCGGGGGAGGTAGTGGTAGTGATAACAGATTTTTTCGCCGTGAGGTCTTTCAAGATTTTAAAAACAGATTTCGAGGTGTTGGAGCTACTGCTGATTTCATTGGCATAGTATGCCGCTCTTGTTCTGCAGACCTTTCGGTGATAAGTTTTCTGGAGTAGGACATAGTTCTGTTTGAGATTGGCATCGTAATTTTTTCTCCAGCCCCTCTCCGCCTTTTTGCATTCCTTTTTCAGAATGGCTAGTTCAGAATTGTACCAGGGACTAGCCGTATGGGTACGGGCCTTGATCCATCTGACGGGGATCAGGATGTCTAGTGCCTGGGTGATCCAGAGGCAAAATTGGTCATACCCTACGTCCAGGTCCTCACTTGAGGGAGGGGGATTTAACACCAGGAGGTTATGCAAGTCTTCAAGGCGAAGTTTTCTCCATGGACGTTTTTGAACTAGCGGAGTGGGCACCACAGCAGGGCTCGAATTGCAGGAAATTGACAGTATTACTAGATGATGGTCTGTCCAGGTCATGGGAATAGGCGGGCATGCGGATCCACTCGTAATATTAGAAAAGATGGGATCAAGGAGGTGTCCCGCTCTGTGGGTGGGACCACTTACGAGTTGATTAAGCTGGAAGGCAGCGAGATCCGCGAGAAAGGTGGCAACTTTGGGCTCGGTGTCTCTATCTAGATGTAAGTTGAGATCACCTATGATCGTGAAGTTAGCCGTTTTAGTGATGTTAGTGCCCAGATACTGTAGGAGTGGGTTAATAAAGGGGGCGTCTGCGCCAGGGGGTCTATAAATCAAGAGGCCAGTTGCGCAGAACTGTGGGTTGGCTTTGATAGAAAAGCGAGCGCTTTCACTGCCCTTAATGTCCACTTTAGTTAGTTGGCAAGCAAGATGAGATTTAACTATGAGCGCTAGCCCACCCCCTCTTGAGCTCCTGTTCGCAGTGTGTATGGTATATCCCATAGGAGTAGCTAGATTGCAGACCGAGTCCATGTCGTCATGGAGCCACGTCTCGGTCATGAACAGGGCATCAAGAGAGTGATCTGTTAAGAGGTCATGGATTTCTAGATGATGTTTTTGCATAGATCTAACATTTAGGTGTCCTAGCCTGAGGGCCTGGGCCTGGGGCAGTTTAGGTTTAGATTTGGTAGTAGAGCAGAGTTGGGAGGGGTGTAGCAGGGGGTGTAAAATATGGGCTGGGTTTCGTCTGGCACAAGAACAGGTGGAGTGCTGAAGACTCAACAACTCTGTTTTAGAGTAGCACATCTTACCGCCTAAATTGCAGGTAAAAGGAACAGTATGCCTGGCGCCTGGCGCTGCCTTAGCGCAGACGGGCAGCTCTTTGGCGGGTCTTCGGCGGGGCTGCGCGCGATCGCTGCGCGCTCGTGGTACTGCGAGGGCTAAATAGCCCAGAGGAAGTTAATCACTAGAGCGCTAACCGCTCTTCGTGCAGGCCGACCGGAAGTGCCTGCAGGCCCCTACGAGGAGTAGCAGGGAGGCGGCTCCAGCAGTCAGTAATGGCGTGTGGTGCAGGGGGGTATTGAATTTTAAAAAGGCACACAATTTAAAACAAACACAATATCACAACTGAATTACAAATGCAATTTAAAACAAAACGCTGTCTAATCTCTTACTGCTAGATTGCAGACCGAGTCCATGTCGTCATGGAGCCACGTCTCGGTCATGAACAGGGCATCAAGAGAGTGATCTGTTAAGAGGTCATGGATTTCTAGATGATGTTTTTGCATAGATCTAACATTTAGGTGTCCTAGCCTGAGGGCCTGGGCCTGGGGCAGTTTAGGTTTAGATTTGGTAGTAGAGCAGAGTTGGGAGGGGTGTAGCAGGGGGTGTAAAATATGGGCTGGGTTTCGTCTGGCACAAGAACAGGTGGAGTGCTGAAGACTCAACAACTCTGTTTTAGAGTAGCACATCTTACCGCCTAAATTGCAGGTAAAAGGAACAGTATGCCTGGCGCCTGGCGCTGCCTTAGCGCAGACGGGCAGCTCTTTGGCGGGTCTTCGGCGGGGCTGCGCGCGATCGCTGCGCGCTCGTGGTACTGCGAGGGCTAAATAGCCCAGAGGAAGTTAATCACTAGAGCGCTAACCGCTCTTCGTGCAGGCCGACCAGAAGTGCCTGCAGGCCCCTACGAGGAGTAGCAGGGAGGCGGCTCCAGCAGTCAGTAATGGCGTGTGGTGCAGGGGGGTATTGAATTTTAAAAAGGCACACAATTTAAAAGAAACACAATATCACAATTGAATTACAAATGCAATTTAAAACAAAACGCTGTCTAATCTCTTACTGCCCAGGTCAGATCGCCAAGCGGGTCGGGGACACTGCCACTGTCTCCTTCCCGCAGCGCGCTGCAGTCCCTGCTCCCTGCTCAGCCTAAATAGCAGCCTTATATACCACAATGCACCAACTAAACCTACAGCTAAATGCTGCAGCTGTCTTTCTTGATTCCATAAAAGTGTGGAGTGGCTGTTCCTTTTTGCAGTC
The DNA here is from genome assembly GCF_964263255.1 of Lissotriton vulgaris. NCBI lineage: Eukaryota > Metazoa > Chordata > Amphibia > Caudata > Salamandridae > Lissotriton > Lissotriton vulgaris. The sequence goes on along the minus strand of NC_141694.1, from coordinate 1,078,175,072 downwards.
CTCACCAGGAAGGGCTTCCTTGACAGTTATGTTCACTGGCTATATCTGCTTTAGATCTGCCCCACCTCTAAGGTACGATTAAAGGGCCTTCTCTCCAAACCTATCCCATAATCCTGAGTTTCCACAGGCAGGCCTGGTGTGTGTGGCCTTGGATGTAATCATTACCTGTGCATCCCCCAAGCACTTAGTGATTGCACTATTCGCAATCACACAGGCTGACACACCTGAGGTGGTTCAACAGGCCAGAATAGGCTGGGGGTGGATTTTGGATGCACTATCACAGAAAAAGAGTGGACATATTGCTGTAAGCAAACTGGGACCCTATCCTTTAATGGCAGGCTACACCTCACACAATTTAAATTCTTACATCACCTTTATAGGTCACCTTTTGTCCTTGCAAAACTCCCGCTGCGTCCAGACTCTGACTGCCTAAGATGCAGGGATATGGATGCGTATTTCATACACCTCGCCTAGCACTGCCCAGGCATACCTGACTACTGGACCAGAATCTTTGATACCCTCTCAAAGATGGCGGGTCTTTCCCTGGAACCCACCCTCAAGTTGGAGCTTCTGGGTTGTACAGTATGCATCCAGAGAGGTGTACAATGTCATGTTACTGCTGCCTTACTATTGACCAAGAAGTGGGTGGTGTGCACTTGGAGACAAGTCAAAACTCCGACAACAAGGCCATAGTTTTTGGACATGGGTCACTGCCACGATCAATTGGAACTCTACTATTCTACCCTGCCGCAGGCTAGCAGACCCCGTAATATTTGGGGTCCTTTACAATCTTACTTGGCAAATCCTAATACACTAGTGGACTGATGATGGGAGGGGTGCGAGCCATTGCCTGGGTATACAACAATAGCAGAGATTAATGTACTTCTCTTTTCTGATGATGCCGAACCTGGCCATTGTTGGGCACTTGAAATGGTGGGTGGCTGCTGGACTGGATCACAGTGGGATTGTTGCTTGATAACTGCCCCAACCTGGGCTATCAATGTACTAGCTCATTTTATATCAGGCTTTCTGTGTTTTGTAACTTTTGCAGATATGTGGATATGTTATTATCTACATGTACTCTAATGCTGCAAATGATTTAGTTCTATGATGTTTGCTGTTGACTTTCCAATAAAAGTCTAATAAAAAAAAAAAGACCTGAATTTAAACCCTAATGCCATGCGCTGACCCCTGGCCAAATATCACGCATAAATGAAATCCAGATCTAATACATGCAGTGTTGGACCGTCAAATGAACTATGGGCCTCGTCACAAACTTTTTCTGCAACATATAGCAGACAAATGTAAAGCAAACTATGGCACACACTCTGAAATGCATCTTCAAATTGAAAGAATTAAATCAAATCAAGTATGCTACCCATAAGGATATGTTACGTTCAATTCAAGATGCAACACTCTGACGGTACATCTGTCAGCACTACAATTCGAATAGCCTAAACTGAATTATTGAAAACACAGAGATGTAATACTGCAATATAAGTAAAATAACGACACCCCAACAGCAAAGTTATCCATATCTTCCCTGGCTGTATAAAGTGGTGAGGCCATGGTCCGAAAACCTTCATAAAGTCAAGAAATTCTCAGATGACATGCAGTATCATCATTACCCACATTTGGGACTATTTTATTTCTTAAAATAAAAGTTCTTTCAGACTGCAATCACTAATAGCAACATTTTCTTTAATGTGGCACTTACCGTTGAGCAGGGATGGGTTCTTCAAGAAAGCAAGTCTGAATAGTTGATAGCACTTCCTCCATCTTCATTTGTTGCCTTAAGGAAGTAGCAACATGGATGGACCAGAATTGCCTAAATCCAAATGATATTAAGACGGACATCTTACTCTTAGGCACCCAGCCTTATCTCTGAGGTCCTCACTGCTGGCTAGAGAAACTAGGTAACTGTCCCACTGCGAGGCAGGTGGTTAAGGATGTAGGTTTTCTGCCGGGTGAAAGATTATCTATGGAACAACAAATTATCAAGGATAGTACCATGTTGTTTTGACTTGCTCAGATCCTTAAGAAAAAATCCCATGACTCCTCCTCCCAGAGACGCAAAAGACTGTTGTTTAGGTCTTTATAATTTCTAAACTGGGCTATGGCAACATTCTCTACCTGGATGCCACTGATGATATAAAGCGATCACAAATCATGCAGAATGCAGTTGCGTGCCTGCTCTGCCACATTCCTTTTGGGAATTGTGCTGTCCCATCTCTCCACCTGCTGCATTGGCTTCCTATAGCCCATCAAAATAAATGTAAGGCTCTTTGCTATATGTTTAAAGCAATGCAGGTTGGTCCTTTTCCTATCCATTCCCTAATTCACCCTCTTATTCCTACGCGTTCAATACTTGCCAATGTGGCAACTATTCCTAGAGTGAGACTAGCAAGACAGGGTGGACGGTACTTTTCTTTTTTGGGGCCCAGGGTATGGAACTTTCTGCCTCCTACTCTTTACCTTGACCAAATCCCATCTTCAGTTCAGGAAGATGCTTAAGACCTGGCTCTTCTAGGCAAGAATTATTGTGTACATGTTTAGGATTCATTAGCACTGGAAAACATCACTGGGTAGCCATGCGCTCTATAAATTGTATAATATTGCATTGCATTGAATGTTGAGGCGTTTACTCAAACGTTAATTTTAACTTGTTTGCTCATAAAAGTTTATTTAAAAGATGCTGATAAATGCCATTATTTAGTCTTTATAACATGCCAACAACAAGGAGTTTTTTTGACAGACCTATCTCGGAACTAGATCTGTCATAAGGAAACAAAGGAATTTAGAGAAAACAGTGTGTTAGCTACTTCTGGCTGAAGCAACAGTGAAAGAAAAGGAGTCATCTGCACACCGGCCTGTCATGTCATCTCACTTTGTGAGAGAAGGTAGGAGGTGGTGGTGTTCTATGCTTCAGAGGTGCCCGATGCCTGCGAGGGTCCTTGTAATATTGAAGAATAACACGGGTTAATGCATTTGTCTTTGCATTTGTCTGTGCAAATCGAAATCCACAACTGAGATTAGTCATTAAATCAACTCATTTAACCCCTTCCATGCTGATGACGGAACGGTTCCGTCATCAGCATCGGTTGAGCTGTGCTGATGACGGAACCGTTCCGTCATGACTCCGCCCGCGCAAGGCGGAGTCAGCACAGGCGGGGAATACGCCCCGCACGCAAGGGGTTAAATAACATGAAGCACATAAATGTTTATTAAAGGGTTAAAAACTCAATATCATCAAAGTATTGTCAATCAATAATAAATACATGTATGCATTAGTAAATATGACGTTCAAATCAAATCAAAGTCAAATAAGTAGAAGGAAAAATTATTATAAAGTCGCCTCAAAAAGAAAGTATGTCAATCAGTTCTGTCACCAAAAGAGAACTTTACCCTAAGGTGTCTTGAAAGAAGTCAAAGCATGCCTTGAAAAGTTCTGAACTCTTGTCTAGCTCAAATCACAGAGTTGTAACATATGCTACACCTACACATAGTTCCCAAGAAATGCTCCAATCAGATTAAAACAAGTAGATGAAATCTCAAGCTCAGTAGTACACAATACAGTACTCTTCAAACGTACAGTTTCCTGCAAAAAAACAAGATAACATGGACCAGCCTTTACTCCGCAGGTGGACTGTAGCAGCTAATCTTATGTTAACGTAACAGTGACGTTATTAGGTAACAGAAAATATTTCACATGAGAAAATTCACATTGTGTTTGTTACTTGTGAGTTAAGTTTCTTCTAGAAATAAAATACACATGTGACATGAAACAAGATGGCAACAAGAAGTTAGCCATTTTAAAATGCAGGCCCACAATAGCTATTGTCAATCTAAACGTGGATAATACACAATTAATACCTGTGCATGTTCACGTGTTAATGGCAATACAATTAAAATATTTTAATATGAAAAATTACCCTATCAGATTCCTTAACAATTCATGTATGTACTTAAAAAAAATCACAATTGGTATTGCCTTATTAATGCATAGGACCAATCAAACAGGAGCAGTACTGAAACAGTAATTAAATTAAACTGCATTTCAACCATAAATTCCTGTATTATAAAGACAAATAGAGTTAGAACTTGTGGTGCTGTTGTATAGTAAACATGTGTTATGATTTGTATTTCAGCGCCAGGATGCCCGTAGGGTTACAACGAGCTTTATAAGTGTCAAATACATACATACATTCATATATTGGTTCGATACTGCTCCTGTTTGTGTTGTCCTTTATATCAATATTCTGATAAATTTCCAGTTTAAGATTTGAAGATGTAAATACATGAATCCTTTGGTATCCTTTGTGTGTCAGGGCTGCATTCTCTGGTTCTCTATTAGGTTTATGGCTTGCAATTATAGGTAGTGCAGAGGTCCTGTGACATCACTTGTTTGAGCACATTCGTGAATGTTTATAGAAAATAAATGACGAAGGTTGAGAATATTTTCTCAGTCTGTGTTGCACATATTGCCACTGCACATAGAAAATCACACGGAAAGTTAACACTGCAGATAAAAATTCATAAAACTTTTACTGTAGAGAATAAAATATTTGCAAAGGTAAACTTGCCCCCCCCCCCAAAAATCTGCAATTATTACATCTTCGCTGGTCTTCCACGTCGCAGTTCTGCTTCCCCGGAACAAGCTAGGTAATAGATATCGCTGGGAAAAAAAGGTTGATACTTTTTTTTTTGCCTGACTTCCTTTTCTTTTTTGCTTTCCGCTTCACCCCTATAACCTCCCCTCTCACTCCATAGCGTCACCTGGAACAGCTAAGAGAAGACAAATCAGCCTTCAAGGTTTTCTGAAAAGGAAATAGGGGAGAAGAATGTTGGGAAGAGGAAGACTAGAACTGCAGTGTAATATAGCCCTTCATGTATCCTGTCACTGGCCGCCCCTGGTGTTTTTTATCTTAAACCTCAGTCTGGTGTCATTCAAAGCAATCCTCAGGCAGGGCAGGCCTCACGGGCCCCCAAGGCCGGCTTCACTTCACTTTTCCCTCAGGATAATCTGCCTCATGAGTTACAGGTTGATAACGCCCCGCCCCTTAATTATTGAATTTTCAGGCTAATGCTTTGTTAAAGTCGAATTAACTCTTTTGTTTCTGAATCAGGCTTGCACGAATACGGTGGTCAATTCACTTGTAATCAGCTTTGCCAACTCCTCTCCTAATCTGATGCAAGCAGATTTCCTCCTGCACAATCTTTTTTTTTATTATTATTATTGTTATTGCAATGGTTTTGTTGTTTTTAAAGGGGTCACAAATTGCGCCTGCGCATTATATTCCTGCTAGAAGGCCTCGTGGAAAACTGTACGTATTCCGAGTGGGATATACAATAATTAAAGTGCGTTCCTTTTACTTTTCAAAGCACAATCTCACAGGACGCCACTTGCCCTTTTAATAATGTTCAAGGGGTCATTTTAGCATCGCACTTATTACTGAATATATCCCGGCCTATTTTCCCCAGCCCTCTGTTACAAGCACGTTTATCGTAATGCCTTTCAACCCGCTGCTTTTATTCTATCATAATTATCCTTTAATACTCTTATAAATGAACTTTTAGCTTATCTTCCATTAATTCTCAGGACGACCAAGGCACTATGGTAACATCCAAAGCCATCCAAGTGAAGTAGTTAACCCTTTTAGCGACTTTCTCGTTCGTTTCATAAGAGGAGGGATTTGGAAATTGGAGTCTTTTAAAAGTTGGGGCAGCCGGTTGGTTAATTTCCTCTGATGGAATCTGGCCCGTTTTGGTAAACGGAGAATGTTTACCAAGAAAAAAGTGCAATTTATTCCAGCTTCCAAGGGGACTGACAATGAGTGTTTTTTTTTTCTTTTTACAAAATAATACCTACAATGTCCGCTATTGGGATCTCATTTGCAAGCAGGCTGGCGAGATGAGGCTTACCCGAAAATGAAACAATCCAGGTAAAACACTTCCATGTAGAACACCTCTATGTCAGCTCTATGACACCTCTAGGTAAATACTTATGTCTCTCTTTCTAGTCCCAGTGGATCCCACCTCCAAGACAGGAAAGCTTAAGTACCACGGGCCTCATTTATGAGGCCTTGCGTCAGTTTTGGGTTTTCGAAGAGTCACTTTTTGTGACGCATCGGTGGCGTAAAACATGCCTCCTGTTGCGCACTATTTACAAAGTGACGCATCTAAGCAGATGCGTCACTTTGTAAACCCCTGCGCTACATTAAACCTGCATCAGGTATAACCTATGCAGGGGGGTGTACCCCCGCAAAAGCCTTGTAGAAGTGACGCAGTGAAATCTATGCGATTTCACTGCGTCACTTCTAGGACGCCGTTGCGTCAAATTCTTGCGCCTGCCTAACAGCAGGCGTAAGACTGACGCAGGCCCTTTCACATGGGGCTTGCCCATGTGAAAGGACACATTGCTGGAGTTTGTGACACACCCCAGCAATGTGGCACTTTTGCGCTTACAGATACGTCAGAAATACTGACGTATCTGTAACTCCTTGCGACATGATGCGTCATACATTAAAAATAACACATTAGGTATGTTGCAAAGAGTGCGCACTGAGAAGTGATACATAAGCACATTCCGAGGGGTGCGGTACAGACTCTCTCGGAGTTAGCAAAAGGGAGTCACCCTGATGAACTTGCTATAATGAGATGAGCTAAACCAAGAGCGCTTTGTCTCCCATATGTGGTCTTTCCCTCTGCACCAACCTGTACCAACTTGTATTTTTCCATCTTGGGTAACGGTTTTGAAATGTAACAGTATATATGTGATGTTCTGACAATGTGCCAGCAGTCTTCTTGGCGGACCTCATGTGGGATAGGTCGCAAGGAGCTCCTCTGGCAGAGTTTGTTTGTTATAATAAACGATTGGACCTTCTACACTGCCAACCGACTGATTATTGGTAATGGGTATTGGGCTAGCTGTAAGTATGGCTCTAATTGGGTTGTAATAATAATAATCTTCAGTACTTCAGTTGGCGACTCCGCCGGGACTCCGCGTTGGGGTCGTCCCTCTGTAATCAGAAAAGAAACGGGACATTGAAAGGGGCAATTTTGATAGGGGGGGTTGAAGAATAGACCAAAGAATTTGGGGTCTGCTCCGCTCTCCCGATCGCGAGAACCTCAGCTGCTAGTGACCCCACTCCGGAGTCCTTCGGGTGTAACCCAAGAACCAGCCACGTTGGCATTAACGGGAGTTGGCAGTGAAGAACGTACAATCAGACCTGCGTGCACCAGGTGAGTGTCTTGTCTTGTCTTGTGTTGGATATCTTTCAGATTTTGAATTTGAGACTTGGCATTTGGTGACCTTCGGTCACGGGGAACTTTGGAAAAGGGGATCTGATGGGGCAGCATTGAAACTGCACGTGCAGACGCCCCTGTTTTTGGTATTGTGAAAGTAACTTGAGATTGAGACCAGACGCATTGGTGTAAATTGTGGTTTTCATCAGGCCGGACTGCTCTCGGGAACGCCGGCGGCTGAGATTGGGTAGCACTCAGACAGATCTGGAGCGGCGCTTGAAAAAGCGGGCTTAGCCAGAATAGTTCGGGAGGTGAACCATGAATGCTGTTGGATGGCCTGTAGGCCGGTCTGTGGTTTAGAAACCTGTGTGGCTATCTCTAGGCAGTCTAAGGACAAGACTGTTGGACTTTGTCAATTTTGAGCTTTCGAAGTTTTGGAAAGGGTTCTCCATAGGCGAGAGTCGACGGGCTCCACCTCTTGTTTGCAAATATCTGTGTTTTCGTTTTTGTCTTTTATGTCGATGAAAATTGAAGATTTGTTTTCGCGCTGTGGTTACTTAATTTGGGTAAGAGTGAATTTGAATGGTGACATGGCCATGTGTATGAGAGTGTTGTGATTAACAATTCTTGATTCCTTTTCAGCTCAATTCAGGTAGAAAAAGGGCAATGCCGTGCTTTAGTAAACTATGCTTTGGCTGTGTTCACAGAGGGAGCACGAGGTTGGATGAAAGCCAGCCATCCCCTCCGGAGGGAACTCCCAGCCATGATATGTATTGCAAGCACGGAATAGGGCCCCTCCTCTTTAATACCTTGTGGCACAAGTACACCAAAGACAATGTAGAATTACAATGGCCAAAGACCGGGTCTTTTGATGAGTAAAAGATCCAGTATCTGCAAGAGCGCCTATTTGCTAAACGTAGTAGGCAGGCCATGTTTGATACTCTTAATAAATGGCAGAAAGAGGCCAAGCGGAGACGCATCCGGTCTGAAAAACTCCTGAAAATACAGCAAGGGAAGACTGTAACTCAGAAAGCCGTTGCTCATGACAAGAATAAGACTGAGCAGAATATTGAGTATGCAGATAGACAGTTCAGGTTACAAGTAGATAAGAGTTATGTGACACCGAATGAAGCAGAAGATGAAATAGAGGATTTGTTAGATAAAAGACCTCAACGCATATACCCCGTGGTACCCCTTCAGATGATGGCTGGGCCCCAAGCCTCCGCACCGGAGGAACACATGTCTCTCACCTCCCTGGGGACTACCCGTGCCCCATCTACCTCAGTGAGAGACATGGCTACCCTCATCCCTGACCCCAGACAACCCCCGGGAATGTCCCAGATGGTGTTAGCAGCCCCAAGCCCCATATAGACCTCCCAATCGGACAGTACAACACCTGGAGATCTGGGGCAAACCCCGAAGGGGGAACCAGGTGGTCTGAGCAGTAAACGATTATTCATGAGGGCCTCTGTAGGGTACGGTGAAAAGGAGGCAGTAGCAGATCAGGCAGCTAAGTGGATGCGGAACAATATATACACAGTAACTGATATATGGAGCACCATTAAAGATCTAGAACCGGTAATGCAGCAGCATGCCCTATATCAGATGGCTTGTTACCTCATCGAGGCCTGGGAACTATGTTTCCGGGATGGGATGGCCCCTCAAGTACTGTATACCATCCAAGACTGGACTCATAAGTTTAACATGGATCCACAGGAGGTATACAAGAATGTCGACACACTAGTGAAATATCGAGGCAGAATGTTCATAAAAAGCCCCAATTGGACCTCTCAGCATCCCATGCGGGAAGTGCACCCTATTTTTCATCCCGAAATTCCTGAAGCACGTGATAATGCTGACCAAGTTGTAAGAGCTCGAGTAGAGGCCCGGTTCCAGGAGCAATGGGTGTACACTCTGTGGAAGCGGAGTGAGGTTCTTGCCCTTAAATCTCAGCTGCCCGATCCCCGCAAGAATCCCACCGCCTACTACAAGGAGCTGACCGAAGCCGCAGCCTCGGCTGTAATGACATTGACAGATGTTGAGCTATTCTTTGGGTTACTGGTTCCGGTTGATATATGGCGGCAGGTGCATGATGCCGATCATGCTGCGGAACTAGGGGGAACGTGGGACGAATTGAAGGATTGGGACCGAGATCGAAAACCTGGGGATAAGCCTAGAAATGAAATCACCTCTGTGCCAGCGTACATGCATACCCTGATTCCCCCACGAAAGGTTGACTGGGACAAACTGACAGCTTGTAGGCAGAAAAAGGATGAAAGTGTGTCTGATTTCTTTACCAGATTTGAGGGGGTTTTCATTGACTTTAGTGGGCAGGACTTGGCCACGGAAGGTGGAATTAGACTGTTCGTGAATAGATTTGTTACCAATTTGGCACCGGAAATTTCTGCATGGTTGCAGGCCGCCGAGAGCACCTGGACTACCTCCACTCCCTCTGTGATTTTGAGCATGGCCCAATATTACGAGCATAGGGAGAACGAAAGCAAGGATAAAGTAGAGAAAAAAGGCCAAGGATCTTAAAACACGGGTGCTGCTTCAGCAAGTTGTCCAAGGACAAGGAGGGGGGAGAGGAGCCAGAGGGCCCGTGTCCAGAGGGGCGGGAACAGGATGGACACTGGAAAGCGCAGTGTCCGTTGTTACTTGCCCAGAACGGCTCACTCCGAGGGCGAGGACGAAGTGGCCCAGACCGGAGTGATATGCACAGAGAGGAAGCATCAGGCAAGTCTGAACGGAATCATTTTGACGGTCACCAAGGCAGACAATATTATCATGAGGATTACGCATTCGAGGATCAGGATGGGTATGTCCACCTAAAGGACAGCCAGGGACAGAGTAGGGGCCAAGTGTCGATCCCAGTCAATCAACAAGGACCCTATGTGAAGGGGGAATTGATGGGGACTTTTGAGAATTTCCTAATTGACACGGGGGCAATGAATAGTTCAGTTGCTCGATCATTGGTTCCAGGGGCGGCTCTGTCCGGGCAGAATAATGTATCAGTGGGATTTTCAGGAGTCCCAGTGGTCAGTCCCATCTCTAAGCCAATCCCCTTCACGATCGGTCCCGCTACTGTGGAATCACCTTTCCTGCTAACCTCGTTTTGTGGGGAGAATTTGTTGGGCTTGGATATGCTGAAAAGGTTGAATGCAAAAATACACTGCTCCCCTGATGGGGTTTATTTGACGATACAGCCCCACACTGCCTGCATGAAACAATGTTTTGCTAAAAACGAACATCTTCCCCCTGAGTTTAACGACATTCCCGCTGCTCTATGGGCAACAGGAGATGCGGACGTGGGAAAGTTAGACATCCCACCAGTCCATATCACATTGAAAACTGGCGCAAAATTACCACGCATACCGCAGTATAAGATCTCACCAGCCGGTGAACGGGCTTTGCTTTCAATTATTCAAGATCTCATTGATAAAGGGGTAGTGGAGGAGACACCTGCTAATATTTGTAATAGCCCGATTCTTCCAATTTTGAAGAAAAGTTCTGATCCTGATGAACAGGGACACGGTGATGCTTATCGTTTTGTGATTGACCTGAGAGCCGTTAATAAGATTGTCGTACCGCAGTATCCTGTGGTAACGGACATCACCACTATCCTTACGATGATTCCAGCCACTGCTCAGTATTTTTCGGTCATAGGTCTGAAGAATGCCTTCTTCAGTATCCCTATACACCCCGATAGCAGACAGAACTTCGGATTCTCGTTATCTGGCCGAAGCTTCAGATTCTGTCGTGCACCTCAAGGCTATACTGAATGTCCGAGTATCTATAGTCAGGCCCTTAAGGCTCTGTTGGACGATCTAGCCTTGCCCGAGGGCAACGTGCTTTTGCAATACGTGGACGACCTGTTGATCGCCTCTGACACAGAAGATGGCTGCAAGATTGCCACTGTTAAATTATTACACCATTTGGCAGCAAAGGGGAATAAGGTATCTTTGTCTAAGTTCCAATACTGTCGACAGGAGGTAACCTACCTAGGTCATCTACTGTCGAAGGAGGGAAGGCGATTGACTCCTGGACGCATTACTACCATCTCTAACATGTCTGTCCCTTGCACCCAGCGCGAAGTTCGTGCCTTTCTTGGCATCACCTCTTACTGTCGCCAATGGATACCTAATTTTTCTCTTCTTGCTAAACCTTTGTTGCATCTAACCACTAAAGACATGCATGAACCCCTCCTCTGGACGGATGAATGTCAGCATTCCTTTGACTCTTTAAAAACTGCTCTCTGTTCTGCTGGGTACTCCTGACTACCGTAAACCCTTTGTACTATATGTGCATGACGTCGACGGTTGCTCGCTTTCAGTGTTAACGCAAGAATTTGGTGGTAAGCAAAGACCTTGCTCTTATTTGTCAGCCACATTGGATAATGTCGCAAGAGCACTTCCTAGCTGCCTGAGGGCCACTGCAGCTGTCGCGGTGGCCATCCGGCAGTCGGAAGGACTCGTTCTAAATTCCAACCTAACAGTGATGGTGCTGCATGCTGTGGACACATTACTAAACAAAACTAAGACACAGCACCTTACGAGCGCACGCCTCACTGGGTATGAATTGACACTATTTGCTCCGCACATCACAATTACACGATGTGCCACGCTAAATCCAGCTACATTGCTACCACTCCCTACGAGTGAAACTACCAATGATATACATGATTGCATATTTTGAACCGAAGAAGAAACGAAGGGAAGGGTTGACCTTACTGACATTCTTCTATCTGACCCTCAAGGGGAGTTATATGTGGATGGGTCCTGTTTTAAATTAGCAGATGGAACAACTGCTGCATATGCAATCACGACTTTGAAGACAGTAGTTGAAACATTCCGAGTGCCCCACCGGTCAGCCCAAGCTGCTGAACTAGTGGCATTGTTACGAGCTTGTGAATTAAGTGAAGGACTCAAAGTTAATATCTACACAGACAGCCAATACGCCTTTGGCGTGGCCCATAGTTTTGGGCGGCTGTGGAGGGAACGGGGCTTCCTTACTTCTCATGGTCAGAAAATACAAAATGGCCCCCTGGTATTACGGTTGTTGGATTCCCTCACTCTACCCAAGAAATTAGCCATAATAAAATGCAGTGCACATAAGGCAGTGGTGGATGAAGATGGGGAAGGGAATGCTTTCGCAGACCAGGTGGCCAAACAGACAGCCCAATCTCCAATGTCAGCTATGTTTGTAATGTCCTCTGCAAGATGGGTGGAGGAATCTGAATTGTTCGATAAAACCATGGAAAGTGTGAGAGAATTACAGAAGGAGGCCACCCCGACTGAATTAGAGAGATGGGAAAAGGAAGTGGGAAGATTGGACGAGAATAATTGTTGGGTCGATTTGACAGAAAAACAGAGATGGTTGCTACCTAATGCATTGGTACAAGCCGTTGTAACCATGGCTCATGGTCCTGGCCATGTAGGAGCTAAAGGTATTTGTGGCCTGTTGGACCCAGTATGGAATAACCCTAACATACAAAGGACTGCTGTCCGTTTGGTCCAATACTGTATGGTCTGTTTACAACACAATCCGGGGAAGGGAGAAAATGTTCTGAGTGGGAACTTTGCACCTCCAACGTTACCCTTGGAAGTGCTCCAGATGGATTACATCCACATGGAACGCGTCACCAACTTGAAATATGTGTTAGTGGTGGTTTGTGCTTTTAGCAAATGGGTTGAGGCCTACCCCACGAAAGAGAACACTGCCCTGGCTACAGCAAAGGCCCTTCTTAAAGAGTTTATACCACGCTATGGTTTGCCCCGTTTGATATGGTCGGACAATGGGGGGGCATTTCCATGGGGCCCTTTTTGTGATGGATTACAGATAAATCAGAAATTCCACGCAGCCCGACACCCCCAGTCAGCAGGGCTCGTGGAGAAATACAATGGGGTTCTGAAACTGAAAATGGCTAAAATTCAGGAGAGCACGGGTTTAAAATGGCCTGACACCCTTCCTCTGGCCCTCATGTCACTACGAGTTACCCCTCATTCTCACTCTGGTCTTTCTCCTTATGAAATAACCTTCGGGCGACCAGCTAATATATGGGGGGACCCAGACCACGGTCCTTCTCTGATATTGAATATCCTATGTTGATCGATTACCTGTATGCCCTGACTAAAGATCTCTGTTCTATTCATTAGCAGGTAGCATCTGTACTGCAGCCTCTGCCAAAGGGCCCCGGACATCGACTGGAACCTGGCCAGTGGGTACTGGTCAAGAAGTTCGAACGAGACTCCAGCATGGCTCCAAGGTGGTCCAAGCCGTGCCAAATCTTACTTGCAACCCGGACAGCTGTCAAGGTGGATGGGAGAAAGCACTGGATACATGTCTCCCATCTGAAGAGGCTGCCGCTTCCTCTTCCTTATGATCAGCGACGCTCTGGGGGAATTCTGACCCAGGAAACCGAGAGAGCCACTGCATTCGTACCCTTTTCCGACGCCTGCGAGATAGAACAAAGGCAAGAAGAGGGAGTGACGAGATTGGGTGAACCGGTCTCTGCTGAATCTGCAATTGCTCTGAATCCTGTTCTGGGTACCCCAGCAAGCGAAAGCTCTAATGAAGGAGAGATACCTTCTGGGCTGTTTTCTGATCAGGAAATTCCGGGTCATGTGCGATACAACCTACGGCCAAGAAAGCATCATGGCACCTCAGACTCTACTGCTAGGAGATAAGGAAAGACTTGATTGAATAGACAGGGTTTGCTAGATTGCAGGTCTGAGTTGCTGAGCGAGACACTGGACTGAACTCGTTGAGAGCTGGAACTTTGGTTACTGTGCTCTGTTCAGAAAGAAAGACTAACCCTTGTGAACTGCCAGGTTGTACAGCAGGATGCCTTTGACCACGACGTTTTGTTTTTCTTGAGATGAATGATAGGAGTCTGCCTGTGAGACTCTGACGGACACAGGGAGAAGAACCCTCTGGCAGGACGGACTGCTAGGCCCGAGTTTAGTTTTGGCCTTTTAGCTAGGAATGTACCCTTTTGGTCATATTGTACTTGAAGAAGAACTTCCCATTGCACCACGATACTTGCCATTTTATGAACCGATGTTTTCTACATGGACCACGAGGGTCAAGATCGCTTTTGTGTTGGAAATCACAGTTATATTAGCTATTTTTATGGGTTTATTCATATATTTAGAATATAAGTACCCCTTGCAAACTCTTCTACCTTCTACTGTTGCCCCACCTGAACATTTCATGTTCACCTTAGTACCCCACAAAGAACGACATCGCCAGACTTATGCGAAAAATGTATGTGTAGAAATGCTCCATCAAACACACAGCGCTACCAACATCACCGACTGTTTGTGGGCACTTGCCATCTGTTATGCATAAACATGACCTGTTTCTCTCACTGCCCTTGTCCTATTTAGGAAGTTGTGAAGCATGGTTTAACCCCTTCGAGGCTGATGACGAGCTGGGCTCGTCATGGTGTAGCCTCCTCAAACACTGATGACGAGCCCAGCTCGTCATGAACAATGGGTTTTTTAAAAAGTCAGCATACAAGCAGAAGTAGAGCAGCGCGCATGTGGTTAAAATGTTTTCTGCTAAGTACAATCATTATCTAAAAAATCCCAAACAATACACCGAGAAGGATTATAACATGATCTTAGCATACATTGAAAAGCATCAGGGATTTGACCCAGAAGGAAATGGGGGACAGGGATCATTGGATCCAGAAGCCTGTATGAATTTATATACGGAGAATGAGAATAGTACTTGGTTAAAAGATGAACTCTATGATTTTGCTAATTTTAACGATTCGCAGTATTTCCAACACTTTGTGGTCAGAAATGTTACCAGTGAACGCATTGTACCCATTTCCATTTTGAATACTTCTTCTGATTTTTGTGTACAGGGGATGGGGCATGTACAGGTTAGTGACAGTGTTTGTAACTATACTTATCGCATGAAAATATTTAGTAGCCCGCCACTGCTGAAACCACCAAATGTGTATTTCGTGTGTGGGGAAAATGCTTACACTTGGCTGCCCCGAGGTTGGGCCGGCCAGTGTTATCTGTCTTTCTTGTACCCACCTGTATACATTGCACCATCGGACTATCATAGAACACACCAACTCCATCCCGCTAGAACAGCACTCAATAGGCAGCGTAGACAGCTCGTAGTGACAGAAGTCGATCAAACCGACACCTCCCTACAACAGTTTACGGACTTTAGCAAAGGATTGGTTCCTTTCTGGGGACCCATATTCAATAGCAGAGAAATAAGGCGGTTGTCCAGGATAGTAGAGAATGTCATTAATATCACTACAGGTATCATGACCAATATAACAGTAGAGCTTCAGGCGACAAGACTCGTTTCGCTCCAAAACCAGATGGTTCTGGACGTTATCTTGGCAGATCGGGGCGGGGCCTGCTGGGTGATTGGCAGCGCCTGCTGCGTATATATTCCAGACTCCGCCCCCACTGTCCATTTGGCTATTCAAAAGTTACATCGCATAGCGGCTGAAATGCACACCGATAATGGGTCCTGGTCGCTGTCTGGGTGGTTCTGGGAGCTCCTGACAACATGGGGTTGGAAACTATTATTGATAGTAGCTGGGGCAGCGGGTATCATATTCACCTGTTGCCTCTGTGTACAATGTGGTACAGCCTGTTGCTCCTATTGTGCCACCAAGGTGACAGCCATGTGCGTCCCTTCCACTGTCCCCACTAAAATTCAGATGCTCCAGCAGGAAATTCATGCATTGATGTCCATTGATGAGGAGGTCTTCCAAGACTGGTACTCCCTTTTAGTTAGCTACATCACGCTAAAAGGAGGGTTTGAGGAACCGGAATTCATTTCCAGCTTAGCGAAACATATAGTTGCTTTTTATAATTAGCGTGATGCACCTAGTAAGACTAACAAAGGAACGCAAACATTGATATACACATGAAAGGAAGTAATTTAGGAAATTAGCATACACCATATTGCATGTTTTTCTATCTAGACCACAGACAGCACTGCTTGACTCGATCGACGCCATTTTGTAGCCTCGTTCGGTCCCTGGATTAGCAAACCCTATCCTTGCATTTTACTGAAGCCGTTCCCCTGAGAAATAGCCCAACTGTTGCAAACTGCTGTCTCTGCTCGTTAGGCCTGTCAAGGTTATAGGTAGAAGGAGGAGGCCGGATAAGCACATTCAGAGGGGTGCGGTACGGACTCTCTCGGAGTTAGCAAAAGGGAGTCGCCCTCACGACCTTGCAATAATGAGATGAGCTAAACCAAGAGCGCTTTGTCTCCCATATATGGTCTTTCCCTCTGCACCAACCTGTACCAACTTGTATTTTTCCATCTGGGTAACGGTTTCGAAATGTAACAGTATATATGTGATGTTCTGACAATGTGCCAGCAGTCTTCTTGGCGGACCTCGTGGGGTTAGGTCGCAAGGAGCTCCTCTGGCAGAGTTTGTTTGTTATAATAAACGATTGGACCTTCTACACTGCCAACCAACTGATTTTTGCTAATGGGTATTGGGCTAGTTGTAAGTATGGCTCTAATTGGGTTGTAATAATAATAATTTTCGGTACTTCATCTGATACAGGTTTCTTCAGTATGGGGTTGGTGCCAGGCTTTGTGTCCCATCCTCGTCCCCTAGGGTCCCTTTATGCTGGGCTTGAGGTGCTGTGACGATGCTGCATTAGAGATGCTGTGTGGAGTGTGTGAACGGGATCCCTGCAGCTACTAGCTTTTTGGACTGTTTGTACTGATTCTATGGCTGATCTGTTTCATGGACTTACAGAGCACTTGTGCTGAAAGCTCTGCACTCTATGTTTGCTGCCTACCTTGTTACTTTGGTCGCTTGGTTGTTAAGGCACTGGATGGCATAGATTCCTCCATTTTGAATTTTCGGGTATGGAACAGTGGTGTGGTAGGTTATTTCTTTTATCAGGCCAATGGAGATCAGTGGCCTTACCTTCTAGCTCCTCATTCTGGGTAGTTGCCCAAGCCTTAGTGCAGAGTTTTGGGCACTGGAGGGCAGTACTGCTGGGAGCCCTTGGGGTTAAGGCTGCATTTGTTTGAATTCCTCATTTTATGCTCTTGCAGGGTTGGCCACAGGTGGGGTTCATTCTCCTGCTAATGTTTGTGCAGTCATTAGTGCCTTTACTCTGCACCCGCGGGCTGCCAGCTCCTTTTTCTGAGTGGCATCTTTGGTTGGTTCAGTACAAGTATTTTTGTCTTTGGGTGTTGGAACGTCTCTGGACCGCTGTGGAGCTGCAGCACTGGTAGGAGGGATTTTTTTTGGGTGCAGATTTATATAGCGCAAACTCAACCCGCAGGTATTTGAGCGATTTACATGAGCACCAGTTACATTACACAAGGAAACATTCATGTTTTTTTTTTGGTAGGCGTGTGGAGATTACTTGATTTGCCCAGAATAACAGCTCGAACCTTGGTTTCCCACCTCCAAAGTCGGCAGCTCTAGCTTTGAGGCCACATTCTCTGTAGAAAAAATATTTTCTATTTACTCTGGTATTTCATTGTGCTTGGTGGTTCCTGCCTGCTTCTTGTTATGCTACTGTTCACGGGGAGGTGCTAGGGATCTAGTGCATTTGCTCCCTCTGTGACTCGTTTGAGGAAGGTTTTATGTATTAATCAGAATTGTCCCTTATTAATAGTGTGCAGATTGTTAATTTACACTTGAATTCATATGTGTACACTGACATGATGCTATTGCTTTTGAAATTGTTTAGATATGATCTCTTAATGTGCATTTTCCTGGCTTCAGCTAACTAGGCCTCAGCTAGCCTTGATGCTATCTTGTTCAAATTGGATGTCTCGTCATGCTCATGTTTTGTTTACTAATGCTGCTGCACGTAGTCAAGCAATGTTTCTTTATTTTTCATTAACATTGTTCTTGAAGCAGACTCTCTAGCGTAAACTCTGTATTGTAACTTTTCTCCAAGGTCCTCACACTTGCACGCAGTATTGCTTTAATTCACAATGGTTTGCTGTTGTTCACGTAACCAGTTGGTTCTGATACATCCAAACAAAATTTGGCCAGAGGGCACTGAATCAATATTCATGTATAGGAATAGTGCTTAGGTGGTACGGCTGCATGACAATTTGACATTTCTAAATCTGATTTGTGGAAAAAGTATTTCTTTGCTCACACCATGATGATTCTGCAGTTTCCATAAATTTGTATGTGGAAATTTCCTATGTGGACTTTCCCATTTGGGGGGTTACCCAGAATCGTTTGAGCTCTATTAGTGATGCTGTCTGATTTCCTATTGAATTTGTTCCACTTTTAAGGATTAGCATTACCTTCTGATATTGTCACTTTTCTGTACTGATGGCCTTTTGTGCAACAAAGCATTTTCTGCCTTTAATTATCCTATATCAGATCTTTTAGATTTTGTAATATGTTTTCAGAAATGTCAAATTTTACCCAAGAACTCATTTATTGAACCATCCATTTCTTATTTAACTGTAATTGTTGATGTGTTGGTTTGCACTTTATCTTGGGACACATTGCCTCATGAAATTCAGGTTAACACTTCCCTTATCCACCCCACCATGAGTGCACTTTAAAAGTGTACGATTTTCGAGGCATAGCGTGCGCACAATATTTTGGTAGCAGAAGATGGTTACAGACAAGGGGTGCTTTCCCCATTTTGCCCTGTCTATAGACTGGCTTTCTGTCTACATTCCCAAATATACTTTGGAATATTTGCTGAGTTTCTGATGCGTCGGTGCTGTTCCAGACCCAAAAAAGATTGTGATTATTAGTGGGACCTAATTATTCTAGAGATTTCGAATCTTTATATTGCTAGTGATTGATTGTGGGATGTGTAGTTGAAAGTGAAGTTTGTGCTGAGTGGTGGAGTATTACACTGCATGTGAGCATTCTGGCTGTGCACTATTCTTTGTTGTGAGGGACCTGGCCCATACGGGTATTCTCTTGTGCATGAAACACAAAATTGTTCTTCATATCTGGCACATCATTTGTCATCTTAGTCACAAATGAGGTGAGATGAGAATCAATCAATTTGCACCTTTGTGCCTGCTGTTGCCAAAATAGCCAATGGCAATACAGATTGTAAATCAACAATACCATCTAATCAATATGAGCTCGCCATCACGGACAGAAAGTGTAACATGGAAAAGATCCAGGCGTCATGAATCTGATAGGCGGGGGTGGCTACAATCAACATCCTAAGCCACCAGCAGAGTACCCCTGTATCATGGTCTCTCACCATGCCATGCCCCAAAGCACAGAAGTTGACCATCCTCTTTTGGAGCATGGCAGGCATCAGGGTGAAACTAGAAACGCATATTGGATTCGCTTTATAGACACATTTGCAATAGTTGCCTGCACAAGTCCTGGTCAGAAAAACTGGTACATCTAAACAGATTTAAGTCTTTACTTTTTGCTGCAATTCCATTTCTTGCTGGCCCCCAATGGGTGGCCTGGCAATTTATCTTTCAGTCCTGGTTTGCACCAGAACTTTATTATATAAAGCTGATGCACTTTTTACCATTTACTCGGTTTCAAATTCAGGGATGACACAAGGCTGGGTATCATCAATTTCTACAATAGCATCCCATCTACAAATAGATGCTGTGTACTGTCTAGGCTGAAATTGGACATAGGCTCTGTTACACCAAAATGCACAGAGAGTGTGTTAAACAGGAACCTTCATGGACACTGGGCTATGGTGGCTTGCTGATGTGGGTTTACCGATGCGTGGCACATTAGGCACCATACTTAAAATGGTTACGCATTCTTCTCTGCTGCACACCAGAGTACACCCAAATTGACTACTTCCTAGTTTTCTTGTCTATTGTTGAGACCCTGCAACAAACCGGCATTGAGGTTGCAGCACTGTCCGACCACTCCCCTATCACACTAGCATTTAATACACCTGTCAGCAGGGTTCAGGGCCACACCTGGTGAATCAATGACAAACTGTTCCCTTATGGCTTTACCAAAACAGTGATACAGGGCACCATTCATCTCTTTCCCAAGGATAATGACACACCGGACACGCCCATCGCCTTCCTCTGGGAAACACTGAAAGCTGTATTCAGGGGACCTTCCTTGCGATCTCTGCAAAGCTCAATAGGGAGCGACCGGGCAGAAGAGGAAGGACCTAGAGTCCCAGGTAGGAAGCCTAGAACAGGCGCACAAACATATGGACACCCATAGAATCTGGCCGGGAGTCAACTTAAGACGCTGGACTGGGATAGGGCTGAATATGCCCTCCTCCGAACCAAGCAAAAATATCATGCAGGGGTAACAAGGCAGGGTGGCTACTGGCCCAAAAATTGAAAGCCCAATCTCAACAACGTTGGATCACTGCAGTCTGCCACGTGGATGGTAAGGCCCGCCAAGATAGCAATATCACCCAGGCCTTTGAGAATTTTTATGCAACCCTATTGAAAGCAGAAGAGACAAATATCAGGGTCTGCCAAAAGTTTCTGCCTCTGGTGCCACTTACACAAATATCTGAGGCCCTCTCGCTCGAGTAGCATAGAAGAGGTCCTTGCAGCAATACCCAAGCTCCAGCCTGCAGGACCCCATGGTCTGATTATTTCACTCTGGGGTTTGAAAAACTCTTCGGCCTCAACTTGGCCTAATGCTTGTCTGACTATACAACTCATTTGGAGACTCTGGAACACTTCCCCTTTCCATGAGAGAGGTGGTTGTTACGGTCATACCATACCAGTGAAAGATCTTGTGCAGTGTGCCTCCCACTGCCCTATTTCTCTCTTAAACATCTATGCTAAGCTCCTCAAAGACGTCCTGGCTGCTTGGTTGAATTCCCAAATGCAGGGATTAATTGACCAAGACCAAACCTGCTTTATTCCTGAAAGAGTCTGCCATAATAACACTAAATGCCTTCTCCACCTTACGGATAAGGAAGGCCGATTGCATACTCTGGCACTGCTTGTGTCCATCAATGACAAAAAGGCATTTGATCGGGTGTACTAATCATTTCTCCGACTGGTGCTGGAAAGAACGGGACATAGGCAGCGATTCTTGACATGGGTTTGGAGTAACTTTGCTAGCCCAGGTGCCATGGGGCAAGTCAACGGCACCCTGTCCTGGTCCTATGCGATCACCAGGGGAAGCAGTCAGGGCTACCATCTTTCCTCTATTCTTTTTGTGCCCTACCTGGAACCCCTGGCGGACTGGATAAGGGTGAATCCACTGTTTAAGGGAATCCCCTTTAGTAAACAGACGCATAAATTGGCCCTATTTGTCGATGATGTAATGATCACTGTGACCCAAGACCAGACTTTCAAAACAGATCTTAAAACTCTCCTCCTCCAAAGGCACTTCCTGGAATAATTCATCCTATGTCTTGACCTTTACCGCCATCTGGCAATCACTCGAGATCAACTTTGTAAATATGTATATTAATCCTGTTTCAACCTAACACTGACACCTTTTGTTTAACATTATAAATATGCATCTTCATAGCGTTGTAACTGTGTATATGTAACTTGTTAGCGTGCTTGGTCTATCTTGTGTACCTCTCTAACTGTACATATGTAACTTGTTAGCGAGTTTAGTCTATCTTGTGCACCTTTTGTAACATCTGTTTTTTTTGTAAAGCGCTCTGACACCTTTGAATGAAGTTTATGCTATATAAAACTGCATTACATAAATAAATAAATATTTCACTTCCCACACTTATGGAAAACCTTAGGGCATTTGGAAGAGCCTCCAGCTTCAAAGTGAATATTCAAAAATACCAAATCCTCAATCTAACCATTCCACTGGCTGACCAGGCCAGCCTGGAGTGGTACTTTCCTTTTTAATAGACACATAAAGCGGTACCTTATCTAGGGCTTACATTGTGCTCCTCCCTTCGGGAGGCAGTGGAGTTGTGATATCTCTCACTCTTACACATAACTCACAAAGGCCTCCAGAGCTGGAGAATGTGCGGCCTGTACTGGATAAGCAGACTTTCTGCAGTAAAAATGGCATTGCTACCCAAGCCCCTATATGTAATACAGACACTTCCTTAGGCCTCTCCACCACATGTGCTAACAAAGCTCCAGCACACGATAGACATCCATTTGGGATTGTAAGAAACCCTTCATGGTCAGAAAATGAGCATACCTTTCGGTCGCAACGGTGGTCTCTCACATTACTATTTAACCGCTCAAATTAGATACATGGTCAAATGGAACAGGCCTTTACTAAAAAACTTTGGTGCTTTATCGACCAAGCCATAGCATGGATTCATATATGGAAGGTTCTGTAGCTTATCAAAAACACCGCCCATAGAGCTGGAGACAATTAGATCAAGCCCCAGTTGATAAGTCCTTGGCCAGATGGGGTTCTACTGGACTTTTTCAAGAGCCAGATAGAACTATGGGCCCCACTGGTAACTAATGTTTCACGGGCAGCGAGCATTTATAGTATATTACCCAAATTGCCGGAATCAATTATCAATCCTGTATTTAAAAAGGGAGTCCAGGGGACGTGGGTTGTTCCTGCCTGAGCTCTCTCCTGGACTTGACGGTGAAGGTCCTGGGCCATGTTCTATTGTCATGTCCTGTGGCATGGGCCGAGGAGACCAGCATGCTCTCATACATCCTATGTGGGTTCAGGAGGTGACTCAGGCAGAGGGCCAGTGCCTTAATCTCAACCTTTTGCTAGGTAAGTAGTCCATTGCCAAACAGGGCTTCTTATTCCTGGGGTCTATGGACATGCACAGGTCCTTTGAATTTGTGTCTCTTAGTAAATTGTGGAAAATTATAGAAGATCTTAGCATGAACAGGTTCAAAATAACCCCATTAAGGAAATATATTGCAACTCTAGTGCTTCAGTCATGTTCGGCCTGGAGGGGAATGCTCATAGTTGTTCTGCGTCCAAAGGGGTGCCTGGCAAGGTTGTGTCCTTGCACCCTTCCTTTTCACTCTTTAGATCGACTGGCTGGAGAAGGAGTTGGATTCAACATGCAGGGACATGCCTCAAATTGGACACCGACTCATATCAGCCTTGCTGTAAACGTATGATGCTGTGCTTATGGATCACACCACTGTGGTGCTACAGCGCCTCTTAGACCAGTTCTCAACCTTTATGGAAGGACTGGACCTGAAAGTAAATGCAAGTAAAACCTTTCCCATGTCCTGAAGCTCAAAATGTATTGCTAAACCAACATTTAGCTTGAACTCCAAACCTATTCATGACATGAGTGGCTTTAGTTACCTCGGTGTGACCTTCAACAGTAAGGGGTCTTGGCACCTAAAGCAGGAGATTAGAAATGGCCTGTTCACCAGGAGTATCAATGCGGTGTTGCCACATGTTGGCAAGCTATCAGGTAAACTACAAGCGTGGCTATGTATGGGGCAGGGGTCTGAGGAATTCACATTGTTACTGAAAATAGGGTTGCTGGTCATTTACTTTCACTCCCCAAAGTATTGCCACCTTTATCTGCCATAAGAAGTTAGGGCAATTTCCCTTGGAGGATAAAATATGGACCCGCCCATTTATGTTGTGGCACAGAGCCTGTATATATAAGGGAAACCAGCATTAAACAGATTGAATATTGAGGCCTGCCTGTCAATGAACTGCAGTTTTGAGATCCCCTGGTTGAGGGAATTCAGGGACATGGCCCTCTCCAAATCGGACTTGTTTGAAGTCCCCAAAACGATATACTACTTGGACAAAAGGGCAATGAGGGATATTGTGTTACACACTATATGGGGCTGCGAGGTGGGAAAAAGCCGGAACATTGCCATCTGTTATTTACTGTCTTTTGCTGGCCCCTATTGATGATCCCCAGCCCTTTCTGCTACTTAATGCACAGCACAATCAGCAATTAATTCCTGTGAGGTTTAGATTGTCTTTCCCCACTGCAACAAATGGGTGCATAATTTTGAATTGCCCCCTTGCAATCACATTTTAATGTGTTACATTGTGCTTTTTTTACCTAATTTTAACTACACCGAATAAAGTTATTTGATTGATTGATTCTTTGTTCAGTTGGTGGTATAATATTTGTGACTTTGAAGTATTTGTCTTATTTGTGATATGTGTTGAAAAACGTTTGGTTATTATTATTTGTTGATTAAGTAATCAGATTCATTGTAATCCAAAATCTTGAGACATTATTGTTGGAGTTTTTGAACTTGTCTGTAAATTGGTATTGTGATTTGCAAGGCATCACATTCACACAGATAGGGATTTTTCTGAATTAACAAGTTTTCTTCAAGGTTTTGCATGCTTAATATGGGTTGGTGCTATTTGCCCTTCGGTGCGCTGGGGTAAGTACTCTAATCATAAGTGAACTGCCGCTTGATGGGAGCCAGCTTTAGTGTAAAATGGTGTTGGAAAAGTGCTGCAAATGTACTAATATTGTTCGCAAGATTCTTTCATCTACTATTAATAGTACAACCAAACACAATCCAGTTAGGAAGAGGGACTGGGGATAAACATTGCGGGTGCTGTTCTAGCTGGTCGCTAGTACGCTAGAGGAACCTATCACATCAAGAATTATGAACTAGCTGCCGCAACTCGTCATTCGCCAGTGCTCTGATCCCCCTCCCTTACCATCGTACTATTGTGGAACATGTGCTTGGTTCATTCCGAGCTGGAATCGGCTACTCTCACCGGGGCAACATGTTGGGGGACGGCTGCCCTGGAGTTGAGGAGGAGCTGCAGGGCAGTAGCCCACAGTCTTCTCTGGGGAGCTGGAGGCAGTGACAGCACAAGTTCTTCTTCTGCAGCCCTGGAAGCAGGCAGAGAGAGGGGGACATTGCAACACAAAAAGATGCAACACAAAAAAATGATGGACGGAATGTTGAACATTGTCAAACTTTCACCCCCAGTGACAGATCTGGGTTTAATCCATCATTATTTTGCTCACCAAGCCACCCCAGTTCAGACATAGCCATATGCAAATCAGTCTTGACCCTGTGCCTCATGGGAACAGTCCAGACCGAACTGCCAGGCCATGTCTTCCCTGGAACGGAATCAAACATCCTTAGACCGGTTTCGGGCTATCAGCCGTCTTTAGCCAGGGTAGCTTGACTCCAGTGGCGTAGTGAGCACGGGACCCAAGTCTGGGCATACCCTTCCCACTTAGGGTGAAAATGCAACACAAAAAGATGATGGACGGAAAGTTGAACATTGTCAAGCATTCACCCCCAGTTGCAGATCTGGGTTTAATCCATCGTTATTTTGCTCACCAGTTCAGACTTTTTCCTCATCAGCCAGGATAGCTTGACTCTAGTGGCGTAGACGGAGGGGGAAGACAAAGGTGCTCCAGAGGCAGCTCCTGCATGATCTGCGGTCAGAGCAGGCATAGTTTCAAAGTCCGGAGCCAGTGGGCCTGAATGAAGGTACGGGGTAGGCTGGGAAAGCAGAGATTGCACAAGTCTTCTGCCCGGGGGAAAAAACGAGGCACTACTAGGGGGACAGCATACAGCAGTGGGGTGTAAGACCTTTCCCCCTGTCTCTCAAGGGTCCCTACAGGAATCGAAGGAAGGGGAAAAGAAAGTTGAAAACCATAAATTAAGAGTTACACCCTCATTAAGGTCTTTTTTCAAAGTGCAGCCCATCATGATGGATAATAAAAAGCAGGCACATGTGCTTACAAGGCAGTCAGTGGGCCAGTCTACAACAAAACAAATGGCCACTGAGGGGGCTTCCTCCCTATTAAGGCTCATGAGCAGGCTCATACAGATTGGAGTGGGGAGAAAGTCACACCAGAGGTTACAGTAATAACTTCCCGGGGGATGAGACTGAGCCCAGTATGTGTGCTAAAGAAAAAGATATTATTTATGATAATTCGCACAGGCCATTGGAGACTATGTTCTTCTCCCTGTCAGAAGAAATCAAAGAAGGGTTTGCAGTCTCAGAATCTAACTAGGGTGAGATATGGAGCTTCTGTGAATCTCTGGAAAAGAAAATAGACATCCTGAATACTAGGACACAGACTTTGGAGAACTCGGTAGGGGAGTTGAAAGACAACTTGAGTAGTGCGAAAGCAGATATTTTGGCTCTAAAACGGGAAGAATAGGAAGTCAGAGAAAAATTGAAGCCGTTGGAGAATAACTCAAGGAGAAACAACTTATGTATCTTGAACATCCAGGAAGGAAAAGAAGGAGAGGATTTGAAGGCTTTTATTATCACACTGATTAAAGAAGCAGTACAGATCGAAGAGAGTGAGTAAAAGTTAAATAAGCATATTCAAAGGGTGCATAGAGACCCTTTAAGAAGGAAGCCAAATAAGGTCAAGCCTCACAAGATTCTTCTAAATTTTCACACTTATACACTAAATGAAAAATTTTGAACAAAGCTCTGAAAATGTTCGTAATCAGATCAGACCTATTCTGTGCCACCCTAGACAGGCAATGGGAGCTGGGGAAAAGACTTGATGAATTCAAAAAGTTGGGGGGCGTAGTTCTGCCTAAACGCCCTGTTTCCATAAAAGTTATGCACAGTAACAAAATGCACAATGTATGAAGCAAGAGCGGAGGCAGATGATCGCCTGGAGAGTATAATAAAGGGGACGGTTAGCCCCATCTGCAGGGATTACATGGATACTTGTGATTATTTCTTCCTTTTTATCTTCTTTTACTGCAAAGAACCACAGCAGGTGAGGGTGGGAGAGAGAGAGGGGGTGAGCCGTGAAGCAAGTCACAAAGTTTTTGCGGCTATAGTTGCTGCGTGATAGATTAGAACAGTGGCGGGCTGCCTCGAGGCGTAGCAAACAGGACTAACATCAAGTCCAGGGAGATGTTGGGTTGGGTTCTCCAGGGTGGGGGGAAGAGTGGGAATAAGGGGGGGGGGGCTGCACCGGGTGGGGAACATAATGGGGAAAAAAGAAAAATAATTCTCATTCACATCAGTTAGATTGGTTACGGCACTTAAATGTGCAGTGGTCCAGGCAGGGTATCACGACTACGGAGTGTTTATATGACTATTCAATTTTTTACTTGGAAAGTTAACGGTTTATGTATAAAAGAGGGAAGAGCAAAAATCCTGCAATATCTAAGGGACTCCCCAGCGCAGATAATTATCCTACAAGAGACCCACTTGATAAAGCGAATGTATGTCGATATGTAAACATTTAAAGTGGGTTGGATTTTTGATTTGCACTGATCACAGTGCTAATATAAGAGGAGTTGCGATAATAATCAAAAGGCAAGTAAAGGTACATATAATTGACTCTCTAGTGGATAAGTGTGGTAAGTTGGTTATCGTTATAATTATACTGCTGGTTAACTTGGTAACACTGGTGGGTTACTATGGTCCGAACTGTGATGACTCAGAGCCCTGGAAAACAATCTTCACCAATTTTCCAGATCCTATAACTATGGCTAGTAACTTCAACATTGTACAAGATCTAAAACTGGATAAATCAACAAATTGTAGAGCAGTGGCTACTCCCAAATCGTGCACACATTAACAGATGATGAAGCAGTTTGGGCTCTGTGATGTTTGGAGAGATAGGTCTGGCCTTTTGGGCTTTTGCCTGGTGCTTCCTACCATAACAAGAAGCATGGACACAGATCCAAAATTGACTATTTCTTGGTTAGCTTAAATTTGAGAGATGCAATTCAGGATATTGGGTACTTGACGGCCCACCCGTCTGATCACTCAGGGGTCTTCATGGACCTGGATTTAAAGAGCAGGAATGTTGGGAGAATCTGGATGTTAGATCGGACTTTACTCTTCGAAATGGACGAAACAAACTACCTGCACAGTGAGACAGAGGAGTTTCTAAATTACAACATTAGGTCGGCCTCCATCTTGACAGTTTGGGATACCCTGAAGGCCTACCTGAGGAGGAAAATTACCAGTAGGCTTTGCTTTGGAAACATGCGATATAGAGAGGAGATCAGCCGCCTAGAAACTAAACTGAAGGCCTTAAAGGCCGGTATGTTGAGCAATAGGGACGATGAGACTAGGCGTGGATACGAAGACAAATTGGAGATTCTGAAAGAACAGCTAGACACTATCTTGCAGATGAGGATTACAAAGCGTTAGGAGGCAAGTAAGCTGGCGCATTTTGAATATGGGGAAGGAGCAGGGAAACTTCTGGCCTGGATAGTAAAAGCAGACAATATTCGAAACCTGATAAGGGAAATAGAGGACACACAGAATAGGGCTAAACTAACCACTGATTCAGAAATAGAGGGGGCCTTCTACGATTTCTTTCAGAGGCTATATTCTGAAGAAAGGTAAATTACTGAGGAGGAAGTAGTGAAGTGGCTGGGCTCGAGCACAATTAAATCTTTAGACACAACACAACAGAACCTCTTAGATCAGGAAATCACCCAGGAGGATGGTCAAGCAAGTTTTACAGTCAAGTAAAAGGGGGGAAGCTGCAGGGCCTGATGGGCTACCAACAGAGCTATACAGATATTTGGGTGAGGTGGTAATTCCTTTCATGACTCAGTTGTTCAATGAGATCTCAAGTACTGCGGTACAACTGCCTGGGTCCTGGGGCAAGGTAATCATCACACTAATATTAAAACCAGGAAAAAGTCCTGCTAGCTGCTAGTCGTATAGACCAATATCATTGCTCAATGCGGACTATAACATCTCTGCAAAAGTCCTAGCAGATAGCTTGAGTACCGTAACAGGAGATATGTTGCACAGTGATCAGAAGGGGTTTGTCATGGGCAGATATTTACTTGAGCTCACATATAGCCTTATTGGCGCGATAGACCTGGTCTCGGTGCGCTCGCTCCCTTTAGCATTTACTCACTTTGCCACTGGAATCAAGCTATTCTGGCTGAAGAGGGGTGAAACACTGAAACCGGTCCTAGGATGCTTGTTTCCGGTCCAGGGAGGACCTGGCTTGGCAGTTCGGGCTAGACTGTTCCCATGAGGCACAGGGTCAAGACTGATTTGCATATGACCAGGTCTAAACTGGGGTGGCATAGAGAGCAAAAGAATGATGGATTTAACCAAGATCTCTTGACTGGGGGTGAATGTTTTGATTTGTTCTGCATTCCGTCCATCAATTTTATGTCTTTTGCTTCCTCGCTCTAAGTGCGCCAGGTATGCCCAGACGTGGGTCCTGGGCTCACTGTGCCACTGGAAACAAGCTATCCTGGCTGAAGAGGGGTGAAACTCCAAAACCGGTCCTAGGATGCTTGTTTCCGGTCCAGGGAGGACCTGGCTTGGCAGTTCAGGCTTGACTGTTCCCATGAGGCACAGAGTCAAGACTGATTTGCAAATGGCCAGGTCTAAACTGGGGTGGCATGGTGAGCCAAAGAATGATGGATTTAACCCAGATCTCTTGACTAGGGGTGAATGTTTTTATTTGTTCTGCATTCTGTCCATCAATTGTATGACATTTTCCCTTTAGCATTTACGACCTCCGATGCCACTAAGGCATTCGATAGAGTTAACTGGGTGTACTTGGCAGTTGTTTTGCAAAAGTACAACTTAGAGAAGAACTTTCTCAGGCCATCCACCTAATCTATCAAGGCCCATCAGCGAAAATGCTAGTAAATCTCAATTATGTAAGTCATTTAAAATATTCAGAGGCAATAGACAGGGTTGCCTTCTGTCTCCTTTCCTCTTCAACCTCTACATTGAGCTGTTTCCACAAAAGCTCAGAGATGCTGTGAACACCCCCCACTTTAGGCATGAAGGGTGGGCAAGAAAGGTAGCACTCTTTGCAGACAATATAAGGGTGTATTCCTCGGATCTCCCTGTTGCCCTGCCAGCTATTTTCCATCATGCCGTGGCGTTTGGTAAGGAGTTAGGATATGAAGTAAATACTGAGAAAACAGAGATAATTATATGGAATTTAGAGGAAATACCTGGACCAAAAAAGAAATGAGATACCTGGGGTCGAAGATTGTACAGGAGACAGACAAAATTCCAGAATTCTACGTGACAAATGTTACAAGGGAATGTACGTAGCTAATGAAGAGCTGGGTGCACCTCCACTGTCAATCTTTGGGAGGGTGAATCTGGTTAAACTGACGATATTACCAAAATGTACCTTATTCAACACAATCCCTTTACATTTTGGCAAGTCATCTATCGATAGACTTCAGCAGGCCATTAATTCACTTATTTGGGCCTATAAAGGCACAAGAATTTCTTGGAAAAAGCTGCAATGCAAAAGGGAGAAAGGGGTTCTTTTTCTCCCAGATCTACATTACTATGCATGGGCTTTTCAACTGACCCACTCCAGAAACCTGTTAAAATCCCAAGCCTACTCCAACGTGTGGGTCAATGTGTTCAGCAATGCTGAAGGGGGCTAATTTAGAATCAGATAGCTTCCTTTTTAAGTTTGGGGACCCCGAATACTTTAACAAGATCAGACTCAAGGTGCTACAGGCAATGGCTAGAAGATGGGCCAGCATTAGACGGCTGCCAGTCTAAGCTACTACTCTACCTTGGCCCCTTTATGGGATTCTCCAGGAACACCGGACTGCCTAAAAGATAAACTAGCCATCCCATTAAGAAATGTTGGGGGGACCTTGCCTAGGATGGCAATCCAATATCTTGGTCAGAGATATGCAGTACTTTGGAGGGGGAATACTCCAAATTAAAATATATTCAACCGAGAATTTTGGCCCAGAATCAAAAGTCTCCGATCGGCATGGGCAACTATCTAGAAGCATCTGATGGCCAAAACTCCTGGGAGGAAAGAAGTATCAATTTGGTATTGGGAGATTCAAGAAGCCATAGATGGGGAATTCATGCTGGCAGAAGATCTATGGGGCGATTGCTTGCAGGGAGTGCAGTGGCAGCAAATCTGGCAAGTCTCGATGAGCACTTTATTTTTAATTGTCAAGCCCGCATGGTTAAGGAGAAATCATCTTTTTTCAATTCACAGGGCCTACCTAACTTCACAAAAGCTGTCAAAAGGGATTCCCTCTAAATGTACGAAATGTGGATTATGGTCAGCATCGGATATTCACATGTTCCAACAATGTGTGGCTAGTCTCGAATTCTGGGAGAAAGTGGGTAAGACTATCTCAAGCATACTGGGGCTGCAAGTTAAGGTAAGCCTCTCTTTGTTTATTTTTGGAGTTTTGGATAATATTACAGGCCCGGCAAGATATTTCCTATTCTATGCCATACTTATAGCAAGAAGGTAAATCTGTCGTAAGTGGGTAGAAAGATTCTCTCCGCATCACTGATTGGCTAGACTCTGTACGCTAAACATCCAAGCTAGATCTAAGGGGAAAACCATATAACAGGAAGAAGACTCTCTAACATGGTTGGGATAAGAGGCAGGAGCTAAATAGATAGGTGACAATAGATATGACACTCTTGCCCTATGATTACACCTTTTAGAACTCTCTTGGCTGCGATGGCCCCCCCTACACCTTTATGTGCAGCTGCTGGTCTCTGCCGGATCAAATTTGAGAGTGACTTTCCCACTGGGGACAGTACCTTCCTGCGTGCATACATACCCGCAGGGGGGGGGGGGGGTCACCCACCTGTCTTCATGGTGCTGGGGTACGGGCGTCCGGAGTGGATATTGTGGTGAATGAGAGATAAATCTTTTTTTTTCCTTAGATTCTTTCATCTAAGTTGTTGATTAATTTCTGTTTAGGTTGAGCAGACAAGGTTTATTTATTTAGTGAGCGTTTGGTGATAGAAAGGGCTGTGCATTGTGTTTTCCATTCATAGAAAAGCTGCGCTGCAATTGGTTAGCCAGCTGAAAAGCCACACTTGTATTGGTGAGACATTACCAAAAGTTGCACTGTCATTGTTTGGGTGCTTTTAGAGTCGTGTTATGATTGGTTGACCTTTGGCATGGCCACGCGGAGATTTGTTACCGTTCATTTACTTGTTTTGTGTGGAATTTGGATTATTTTGAGTGGGAATAATAGGTGCTGTGTGAGGTGAGATGTGTTTATAAAGCTCCTACTAATCGTGAGGATTTAGCTGATGAATGTGAGAATGTGGGAAAAATATAAGCAAGTCAAAGAACTTACAGAGGATTATAGAATGGATTTAAGTGAACATGAAATAACAGAGACGAGTCTAGCTCACATAAAAATATAGTTGAGCGTGCTAAGGACTGGAGGGATATGAGCACAAAAAAAGAAAAGTGGAAAAGAAAAATGGTACTAAAAAGAAAAATACTGAGACAGGGAATAACGTGAAAATGGTTGTAATTGATTTGGAAGCTGAAGCAGTGGCAGAATGTCCTTTAAGGAAGGTTATGGAGGGAATGATGCGCAGGTGCCTTGGACTAGGGTTGATCACTATGCCTTTATGACATATTTTCCTAAATTGAGAGGCGAATCTGACAATTGGGTGTAAGGAGGTTCATAGATTGGTGACAATTTTGAGGGTGCTTTGGATTGATTTGGATTCATTATTTGAAGTGGCTGTTCCTAGTGATTATGGACAAAGTCAAAATCTGCTTTTGCTTGGCCAACTGAAGAACCAGCTAGATTTGTTCTTAAGAATGCTCCAGCTGAGGTGGTCATAGAAAAACACAGAACAGTGATAGATCATTTGAAAAAGTAAGTGCCAGAGAAAGAAGTAAACTGGGTGAACAGTGATAGATCATTTGAAAAAGTAAGTGCCAGAGAAAGAAGTAAACTGGGTGATAACACAAGAGCTACATACACAAGAGCAGAAAGAGTCAGTACATGGTTATTAAGAAAGGCTTATGCAAATTTACAGAAAGTATAGCAGAGTTGAAAAGCCCGAAAAGGATGGTGTTAACAGATTTGTATCAACTTTTGTTGTGGATTTGCGTCCAGAGCTTGTATTCAGCTGTGCGTTGTGTTGGCAGACTAAAAGTATTGATGAGAATCTGAAGTATGCCAAATACTGAAGTGATTGTTTTGATGCAATGCAGAAAAAGATGAAGGAGAAGCAGCTAATTGCGATGATGAAACAGATTTTGAGAAACAACAGATATCAGATGATGATTTCTGATTCTGATTTTGTGCGACTCGAGAATTCTGGGATTAATGGGGTGCAGAGAATGCAGGAAGTGGGAATGAGACACAAAATGGTGCAGATTCAAGCTCATGGTAGAGGGAATGTGAATAATTCTAGGGTTAATGTGAATATTAATTTGCAGACGAAATGCTCTGCTGCAAAATTGGACACTGGAAGCACGAGTGTAGCCAGAATCAAGACTAAATCAAGAATGATTTTGTTCTCCAGATGCAGCGAAACACAAATCAGGTGGAGATACAGTTTGTTTCCCCATCCCAACTGACTCCTATGCAGAATTTGCCAAATCAATGGCAGTTTCATACAAATAGGCCCGTAACTTCAGTGTTGCAGCAAAAGATCGGAAAGAAGATGCCATACAATAATCCAGTGTTCCAATAGAATCCACTCATCCTGAGCAACTATTTTGCAAAATTTTCACCAGAGAAAAGGTTACAATGATGGTGCCATAGAGGGAATGAGGATTGTATGCGTAGTGCAGTCCTAGAGATAGACAAGAATTGCCCATACATAGATGGTGAGGTGAATGGCCATCATGTATCATTCATAATCAATACTGGTGCTATCCACTTTACAGTTCGCTCTGTGGAGGTTCTAAATCTACCACTGTCAGTAAAAGAGGCCCACGTTGTAGGCATTATCAATAAATAGATTATTAATCAAGTTAAGCAAATGTTCTAGTTAAAATAGGCTAGCTGAACACAGACACCAGTTCATATTATGTGGTTTGTTTCCTATTAATTTACATTTCATGGACTTGCTTTACAGCTGTTTACAATAATTGTAAAATATGACTTGCCTCTAGTTTTAAGGCATATAGTCAAAGAGGAAGTATGGCATTTCACAGAAAAATAAAAAGGGCTGATAAAAAGTGTAAAACCAGTCAGGATTAAAGTTATACCAAATGCCGTTTATCCTCAAATTTGTCAATACTAACTTTCAAGAGAAGCAGAGGAAGTAATGAAGCCTTTTATGGAACAGATGATTCAACAAGGTATTCTACAGAAGGTGCTTGGTAATATTTGGAATTCTCCTGTGATGGTCATTAAAAAACTGAGTGGTAAGTGGAGAATAGTGCAGGGCCTCAAGGAAATGAATCAAATTGTAGTTCCATGATGTCACGGGGCACAATATCCTGCTGTAATATTGTTCCAGATTCCTGTGGATGCAGAGTGGGATACAGTTTTTGACTAATGCCAAGCATTATTTCCATTCCTCTGCATGAGGATAGTCAATATCTTTCACTTTCCAGTTCCAAAAGAAAGTCCTCATTTGGTGTTGAACTCCACAGGGGCGTACTAAAAGTCCCTCAATTTTTAGTCAGGTCATGAAGAAAGATTTAGAAAATTTGTAGTTACCCTGTAACTCAGTATCTGTCCAATACATTGATGACATATTAGTGGAATCAAGGACAAGAGAAAACAACAAATTAGATACAATTGATATAAGTGCACTCCTGAATCACCTCTTTGACTATGGCCACAAGATCTCTCCCATAAAGATGCACTGCTGTAAAATGTAAGTGATATACCTTCAACATCACATTTATAAGGAGGTTTAGGAAAGTCTCAAAAGAATGCGCTTCTGCAATCCCGAAGAGGCATCCTCCAACCACCCAGAGGAAAGTGAGGATGTTTCTGGCATCTGTTGACTACTTTTGTAAGTGGATTGCAAACTTTTCCCTGATTGTGACCCTTTAGTAAGGCTTACACACAGTAATTTCAAGACTCCGGTACCATTTGATAACAAATGCATGGAAACCATCTGAGATTTAAGAGAAAACGTATGTATTGCAACTTCCCACAGACTGCCTGATTATGACAAGGAATTTTACCTTTATTACCTGGAAAGGCATGGTTGCACACTTTTAATGCTAAGTCAAAACATTGACGTGTGATGAGAACTGTTGCCTACTTTTCTGCTTAACTGGATCCAGTAGATGTTGCTATTCCTGGTTGTCGGAAGGCAGTTGCAGATGTTTGACTTCCAATAGAGCAGAGTGAAGAAATTGTTATTTGTCATACACTCATTGTGTTTGTCCATCATTCAGTTGAATTTTGTTTGACTTGCACCAGAACTCAACATTTGACAAACAGCACCTTACAAGATGTGAACATACAATATAAATCGCAGAAAGCATTTTGATCAGAAGGTGCAATATCTTGAATCCTGTAATGTTACTACCTGTTTGTGAAAATGATGATGAGGATCCTGATCATGATTGTGTTAATGTGACAGCATTGTGTTCCAAACCAAGAGCAGATATTCCAGATTTTTCTCTTGAAATGGAAGATTTGACTTTGTTTGTAGATAGTTCCACTTTTGAAGTCGCTGAAGCATCACAATTGTTTGAAGTAACTTCAGCACAAGTGACAGAGCAAACTACTGAGAAGAGCTTGATGCCTAGCTGATTAATTAAGCATGACACTTTACATAGACAGCATATATTAAATAGGAGGGGTACACAAGTTTGGCAATTATGGTCACAAAGGTGCTTTATGACCTCCTCTGGTACTCCAGTCAAGAATTGTTGCTATATTCTTGATTCTTTTGGAATAAATACAGCAGTGAAGAGAAATGTCTGTGGTCAAATGTATAGCCCACACAGTTGGTGATGACATAGACACAATGGGCAATAATTATGCTGATAAAGTGGCAATGTACTGTTCTCATACATCAGTGAGATTAAATGAGCAAACCACAGTGCAAGAATCAGAACAATGTGAAACCAATGTCAATGCATTTTGAAATGCTAAATCCAATACAGACTGCATTAAGTGACTTGAGGGATCTCTAGGAGGAGGTGCCAGCAGATGAGAAGAAGTGGGAATTGACTAGTTATAAGAGAAATTAAAATGATATATGGAGTACTTCTGAGCATCAATATTTGCCCCATACTCCATGTTACATTCCATGGCCCATTATGTGCTTGACCACACATGTAGGAATGGATGCCATGACCAGAACTTTAAAAAAGTACTGGTACAATACAAAATTCAGAATTGTAGCAGAAGATTTGTGCTAGAGGTGTGCTACTTGCCAGAGATATAAACAGGGAAAGAAGCCATTAATTGTCATGAGCCATATAGACAAATCATAAGGTCAATATACAAGAATTTAAGCAGATTTCATTGATATGCTTGTTTGTAATGTGCTTAAATATGTTTTTTGATTGTCTGCTTGCTTTCTAGTTGGATTGAGGCCTACCAACCAGAAAAAGTGACAGTATGACAATGTTTACCCTTCCAACCTCTATTGAGACAGATCGTGGAACAAACTTAAAAATTGAGATTCTAAAACTATTTTGTACTGCTTTCAAAATTGAACAAAAGTTCCACTGTAGTTAACGTCCAAAATCATCAGAAGTCATGGAAAATATGAGTGGTACCCGAAAAAGTAAGCTTGCCACAGTGTGATCCTCATCAAATCTTAAGTGGCCAGATGCTCTTCCTCTTGTTCCCATGCATTGTAGAAGTACTCCAGACAAAACAACAGGGGTCTCTCCCCATGAAGCTTTGATGGGCAGCGGTATGAGAGCTGAATACATACCTTCAGCAATACTTTTATCAATAACTGATGATATTGTATTGGATTACTTCAAAGGTATGGCTGATGTGGTGAAATTTGTCTCTCATTAGGTGAATTTGGCAACTCTATGACAAAAGAAACTCAGTAACATCAACTACAACAAGGTAATTGGATCCCGATTGTAATTAATCTGCTTTTCACAAACAGCACAGATCCTAACTACAATATCCCCCTTAGGCTGGGGAAAGACCCAGTACTCACCCAAGGTGGGGTACTTTTTACCACTGCACCTTTAAATAATATATACTTCTGAGCATGTAATGAATGTCTTACCACCCCTGACGCAGCAAAGACTTCAAAACAAAACAAACAGCACCTTTTGAAAAGAGGTTTTATTTCACAAAATGCAAAGTCTCGCTCTCTTTTAGAATAAGGCTTGGGGTTTATTACATAATGCTTTCTAAACAACGGCTTTCTCAGATGCCAAAGGCATGACATTCAAATATATATAGCAAACTATAATCTAAATGTGTGAATAATACTGATTAACACTAAATGAGCGGAGTGCATCAGCACAACTCGTTTGTTCTTTGGAAAACTGATGATTTAAAGACAGGGCAACCTCCGACCCTGGGGTGCACCGCTGTCTTGGAGTCCCGGCAACCTCGGAGGAGGTGTGGAATATATATATATATATATATATATATATATATATATATATATATATATATATATATATATATATATATATATATATATATATATATCCATCAGAAGTAGCCAAAAAGGGAGAGAGAAGCCTCCGGCAGAAATTGCATCCATTTCTTTATTGAAGGTCACAGCACACAAAGCACGAGCGCAAACACCAACCTCTTTATGAAGTGTTCATGCCAGACGCGTTTCGAGATATGTAAATCTCTTCATCAATGGCAGCAGTCAACTCATGAACGGTATATTTGCACCAATTAAGTAGTTTCATCTTAGCCCCAGTGGGCGTGGCCACTCGTATGGCCTCCTGGATCTTGTGGTGCCCCATCATTGCTTTCAAATGAGTCCGTTTCACAAAGTTCACAAAATTAAAATAAATCAAACCACAGTGGGCAGGGGTTTCATGTCTTTGCCCTGTGCCTCTTTCGCTTCAATTGTGTCCTTCAAGGATTCTGCTCGCCTTCGCATGACACCGCTTGGCGCCCTTGCAGATCCACATCCTCGTGGTGGGCTTCCCTCGCGGCTTGGCTTTGCCACTACAAATCCATCAGATGTAGCCAAAAAGGGAGAGAGAAGCCTCCGGCAGAAATTGCATCCATTTCTTTATTGAAGGTCACAGCGCACAAAGCACGAGCGCAAACACCAACCTCTTTATGAAGTGTTCATGCCAGACGCGTTTCGAGATATGTAAATCTCTTCATCAGTGGCAGCAGTCAACTCATGCACGGTATATTTGCACCAATTAAGTAGTTTCATCTTAGCCCCAGTGGGCGTGGCCACTCGTATGGCCTCCTGGATCTTGTGGTGCCCCATCATTGCTTTCAAATGTGTCCGTTTCACAAAGTTCACAAAATTAAAATAAATCAAACCACAGTGGGCAGGGGTTTCATGTCTTTGCCCTGTGCCTCTTTCGCTTCAATTGTGTCCTTCAAGGATTCTGCTCGCCTTCGCATGACACCGCTTGGCGCCCTTGCAGATCCACATCCTCGTGGTGGGCTTCCCTCGCGGCTTGGCTTTGCCGCTACAAATCCATCAGAAGTAGCCAAAAAGGGAGAGAGAAGCCTCCGGCAGAAATTGCATCCATTTCTTTATTGAAGGTCACAGCGCACAAAGCACGAGCGCAAACACCAACCTCTTTATGAAGTGTTCATGCCAGACGCGTTTCGAGATATGTAAATCTCTTCATCAGTGGCAGCAGTCAACTCATGCACGGTATATTTGCACCAATTAAGTAGTTTCATCTTAGCCCCAGTGGGCGTGGCCACTCGTATGGCCTCCTGGATCTTGTGGTGCCTCATCATTGCTTTCAAATGAGTCCGTTTCACAAAGTTCACAAAATTAAAATAAATCAAACCACAGTGGGCAGGGGTTTCATGTCTTTGCCCTGTGCCTCTTTCGCTTCAATTGTGTCCTTCAAGGATTCTGCTCGCCTTCGCATGACACCGCTTGGCGCCCTTGCAGATCCACATCCTCGTGGTGGGCTTCCCTCGCGGCTTGGCTTTGCCGCTACAAATCCATCAGAAGTAGCCAAAAAGGGAGAGAGAAGCCTCCGGCAGAAATTGCATCCATTTCTTTATTGAAGGTCACAGCGCACAAAGCACGAGCGCAAACACCAACCTCTTTATGAAGTGTTCATGCCAGACGCGTTTCGAGATATGTAAATCTCTTCATCAGTGGCAGCAGTCAACTCATGCACGGTATATTTGCACCAATTAAGTAGTTTCATCTTAGCCCCAGTGGGCGTGGCCACTCGTATGGCCTCCTGGATCTTGTGGTGCCTCATCATTGCTTTCAAATGAGTCCGTTTCACAAAGTTCACAAAATTAAAATAAATCAAACCACAGTGGGCAGGGGTTTCATGTCTTTGCCCTGTGCCTCTTTCGCTTCAATTGTGTCCTTCAAGGATTCTGCTCGCCTTCGCATGACACCGCTTGGCGCCCTTGCAGATCCACATCCTCGTGGTGGGCTTCCCTTGCGGCTTGGCTTTGCCGCTACAAATCCATCAGAAGTAGCCAAAAAGGGAGAGAGAAGCCTCCGGCAGAAATTGCATCCATTTCTTTATTGAAGGTCACAGCGCACAAAGCACGAGCGCAAACACCAACCTCTTTATGAAGTGTTCATGCCAGACGCGTTTCGAGATATGTAAATCTCTTCATCAGTGGCAGCAGTCAACTCATGCACGGTATATTTGCACCAATTAAGTAGTTTCATCTTAGCCCCAGTGGGCGTGGCCACTCGTATGGCCTCCTGGATCTTGTGGTGCCTCATCATTGCTTTCAAATGAGTCCGTTTCACAAAGTTCACAAAATTAAAATAAATCAAACCACAGTGGGCAGGGGTTTCATGTCTTTGCCCTGTGCCTCTTTCGCTTCAATTGTGTCCTTCAAGGATTCTGCTCGCCTTCGCATGACACCGCTTGGCGCCCTTGCAGATCCACATCCTCGTGGTGGGCTTCCCTCGCGGCTTGGCTTTGCCGCTACAAATCCATCAGATGTAGCCAAAAAGGGAGAGAGAAGCCTCCGGCAGAAATTGCATCCATTTCTTTATTGAAGGTCACAGCGCACAAAGCACGAGCGCAAACACCAACCTCTTTATGAAGTGTTCATGCCAGATGCGTTTCGAGATATGTAAATCTCTTCATCAGTGGCAGCAGTCAACTCATGCACGGTATATTTGCACCAATTAAGTAGTTTCATCTTAGCCCCAGTGGGCGTGGCCACTCGTATGGCCTCCTGGATCTTGTGGTGCCCCATCATTGCTTTCAAATGAGTCCGTTTCACAAAGTTCACAAAATTAAAATAAATCAAACCACAGTGGGTAGGGGTTTCATGTCTTTGCCCTGTGCCTCTTTCGCTTCAATTGTGTCCTTCAAGGATTCTGCTCGCCTTCGCATGACACCGCTTGGCGCCCTTGCAGATCCACATCCTCGTGGTGGGCTTCCCTCGCGGCTTGGCTTTGCCGCTACAAATCCATCAGAAGTAGCCAAAAAGGGAGAGAGAAGCCTCCGGCAGAAATTGCATCCATTTCTTTATTGAAGGTCACAGCACACAAAGCACGAGCGCAAACACCAACCTCTTTATGAAGTGTTCATGCCAGACGCGTTTCGAGATATGTAAATCTCTTCATCAATGGCAGCAGTCAACTCATGAACGGTATATTTGCACCAATTAAGTAGTTTCATCTTAGCCCCAGTGGGCGTGGCCACTCGTATGGCCTCCTGGATCTTGTGGTGCCCCATCATTGCTTTCAAATGAGTCCGTTTCACAAAGTTCACAAAATTAAAATAAATCAAACCACAGTGGGCAGGGGTTTCATGTCTTTGCCCTGTGCCTCTTTCGCTTCAATTGTGTCCTTCAAGGATTCTGCTCACCTTCGCATGACACCGCTTGGCGCCCTTGCAGATCCACATCCTCGTGGTGGGCTTCCCTCGCGGCTTGGCTTTGCCACTACAAATCCATCAGATGTAGCCAAAAAGGGAGAGAGAAGCCTCCGGCAGAAATTGCATCCATTTCTTTATTGAAGGTCACAGCGCACAAAGCACGAGCGCAAACACCAACCTCTTTATGAAGTGTTCATGCCAGACGCGTTTCGAGATATGTAAATCTCTTCATCAGTGGCAGCAGTCAACTCATGCACGGTATATTTGCACCAATTAAGTAGTTTCATCTTAGCCCCAGTGGGCGTGGCCACTCGTATGGCCTCCTGGATCTTGTGGTGCCCCATCATTGCTTTCAAATGTGTCCGTTTCACAAAGTTCACAAAATTAAAATAAATCAAACCACAGTGGGCAGGGGTTTCATGTCTTTGCCCTGTGCCTCTTTCGCTTCAATTGTGTCCTTCAAGGATTCTGCTCGCCTTCGCATGACACCGCTTGGCGCACTTGCAGATCCACATCCTCGTGGTGGGCTTCCCTCGCGGCTTGGCTTTGCCGCTACAAATCCATCAGAAGTAGCCAAAAAGGGAGAGAGAAGCCTCCGGCAGAAATTGCATCCATTTCTTTATTGAAGGTCACAGCGCACAAAGCACGAGCGCAAACACCAACCTCTTTATGAAGTGTTCATGCCAGACGCGTTTCGAGATATGTAAATCTCTTCATCAGTGGCAGCAGTCAACTCATGCACGGTATATTTGCACCAATTAGGTAGTTTCATCTTAGCCCCAGTGGGCGTGGCCACTCGTATGGCCTCCTGGATCTTGTGGTGCCTCATCATTGCTTTCAAATGAGTCCGTTTCACAAAGTTCACAAAATTAAAATAAATCAAACCACAGTGGGCAGGGGTTTCATGTCTTTGCCCTGTGCCTCTTTCGCTTCAATTGTGTCCTTCAAGGATTCTGCTCGCCTTCGCATGACACCGCTTGGCGCCCTTGCAGATCCACATCCTCGTGGTGGGCTTCCCTCGCGGCTTGGCTTTGCCGCTACAAATCCATCAGAAGTAGCCAAAAAGGGAGAGAGAAGCCTCCGGCAGAAATTGCATCCATTTCTTTATTGAAGGTCACAGCGCACAAAGCACGAGCGCAAACACCAACCTCTTTATGAAGTGTTCATGCCAGACGCGTTTCGAGATATGTAAATCTCTTCATCAGTGGCAGCAGTCAACTCATGCACGGTATATTTGCACCAATTAAGTAGTTTCATCTTAGCCCCAGTGGGCGTGGCCACTCGTATGGCCTCCTGGATCTTGTGGTGCCTCATCATTGCTTTCAAATGAGTCCGTTTCACAAAGTTCACAAAATTAAAATAAATCAAACCACAGTGGGCAGGGGTTTCATGTCTTTGCCCTGTGCCTCTTTCGCTTCAATTGTGTCCTTCAAGGATTCTGCTCGCCTTCGCATGACACCGCTTGGCGCCCTTGCAGATCCACATCCTCGTGGTGGGCTTCCCTTGCGGCTTGGCTTTGCCGCTACAAATCCATCAGAAGTAGCCAAAAAGGGAGAGAGAAGCCTCCGGCAGAAATTGCATCCATTTCTTTATTGAAGGTCACAGCG
Organism: Lissotriton vulgaris; assembly: GCF_964263255.1. Lineage (NCBI taxonomy): Eukaryota > Metazoa > Chordata > Amphibia > Caudata > Salamandridae > Lissotriton > Lissotriton vulgaris. Next base: position 1,078,132,720 of record NC_141694.1, on the reverse strand, counting down.
CACAAAGCACGAGCGCAAACACCAACCTCTTTATGAAGTGTTCATGCCAGACGCGTTTCGAGATATGTAAATCTCTTCATCAGTGGCAGCAGTCAACTCATGCACGGTATATTTGCACCAATTAAGTAGTTTCATCTTAGCCCCAGTGGGCGTGGCCACTCGTATGGCCTCCTGGATCTTGTGGTGCCTCATCATTGCTTTCAAATGAGTCCGTTTCACAAAGTTCACAAAATTAAAATAAATCAAACCACAGTGGGCAGGGGTTTCATGTCTTTGCCCTGTGCCTCTTTCGCTTCAATTGTGTCCTTCAAGGATTCTGCTCGCCTTCGCATGACACCGCTTGGCGCCCTTGCAGATCCACATCCTCGTGGTGGGCTTCCCTCGCGGCTTGGCTTTGCCGCTACAAATCCATCAGATGTAGCCAAAAAGGGAGAGAGAAGCCTCCGGCAGAAATTGCATCCATTTCTTTATTGAAGGTCACAGCGCACAAAGCACGAGCGCAAACACCAACCTCTTTATGAAGTGTTCATGCCAGACGCGTTTCGAGATATGTAAATCTCTTCATCAGTGGCAGCAGTCAACTCATGCACGGTATATTTGCACCAATTAAGTAGTTTCATCTTAGCCCCAGTGGGCGTGGCCACTCGTATGGCCTCCTGGATCTTGTGGTGCCCCATCATTGCTTTCAAATGAGTCCGTTTCACAAAGTTCACAAAATTAAAATAAATCAAACCACAGTGGGTAGGGGTTTCATGTCTTTGCCCTGTGCCTCTTTCGCTTCAATTGTGTCCTTCAAGGATTCTGCTCGCCTTCGCATGACACCGCTTGGCGCCCTTGCAGATCCACATCCTCGTGGTGGGCTTCCCTCACGGCTTGGCTTTGCCGCTACAAATCCATCAGAAGTAGCCAAAAAGGGAGAGAGAAGCCTCCGGCAGAAATTGCATCCATTTCTTTATTGAAGGTCACAGCGCACAAAGCACGAGCGCAAACACCAACCTCTTTATGAAGTGTTCATGCCAGACGCGTTTCGAGATATGTAAATCTCTTCATCAGTGGCAGCAGTCAACTCATGCACAGTATATTTGCACCAATTAAGTAGTTTCATCTTAGCCCCAGTGGGCGTGGCCACTCGTATGGCCTCCTGGATCTTGTGGTGCCTCATCATTGCTTTCAAATGAGTCCGTTTCACAAAGTTCACAAAATTAAAATAAATCAAACCACAGTAGGCAGGGGTTTCATGTCTTTGCCCTGTGCCTCTTTCGCTTCAATTGTGTCCTTCAAGGATTCTGCTCGCCTTCGCATGACACCGCTTGGCGCCCTTGCAGATCCACATCGTCGTGGTGGGCTTCCCTCGCGGCTTGGCTTTGCCGCTACAAATCCATCAGAAGTAGCCAAAAAGGGAGAGAGAAGCCTCCGGCAGAAATTGCATCCATTTCTTTATTGAAGGTCACAGCGCACAAAGCACGAGCGCAAACACCAACCTCTTTATGAAGTGTTCATGCCAGACGCGTTTCGAGATATGTAAATCTCTTCATCAGTGGCAGCAGTCAACTCATGCACGGTATATTTGCACCAATTAAGTAGTTTCATCTTAGCCCCAGTGGGCTTGGCCACTCGTATGGCCTCCTGGATCTTGTGGTGCCTTATCATTGCTTTCAAATGAGTCCGTTTCACAAAGTTCACAAAATTAAAATAAATCAAACCACAGTGGGCAGGGGTTTCATGTCTTTGCCCTGTGCCTCTTTCGCTTCAATTGTGTCCTTCAAGGATTCTGCTCGCCTTCGCATGACACCGCTTGGCGCCCTTGCAGATCCACATCCTCGTGGTGGGCTTCCCTCGCGGCTTGGCTTTGCCACTACAAATCCATCAGATGTAGCCAAAAATGGAGAGAGAAGCCTCCGGCAGAAATTGCATCCATTTCTTTATTGAAGGTCACAGCGCACAAAGCACGAGCGCAAACACCAACCTCTTTATGAAGTGTTCATGCCAGACGCGTTTCGAGATATGTAAATCTCTTCATCAGTGGCAGCAGTCAACTCATGCACGGTATATTTGCACCAATTAAGTAGTTTCATCTTAGCCCCAGTGGGCGTGGCCACTCGTATGGCCTCCTGGATCTTGTGGTGCCCCATCATTGCTTTCAAATGTGTCCGTTTCACAAAGTTCACAAAATTAAAATAAATCAAACCACAGTGGGCAGGGGTTTCATGTCTTTGCCCTGTGCCTCTTTCGCTTCAATTGTGTCCTTCAAGGATTCTGCTCGCCTTCGCATGACACCGCTTGGCGCCCTTGCAGATCCACATCCTCGTGGTGGGCTTCCCTCGCGGCTTGGCTTTGCCGCTACAAATCCATCAGAAGTAGCCAAAAAGGGAGAGAGAAGCCTCCGGCACAAATTGCATCCATTTCTTTATTGAAGGTCACAGCGCACAAAGCACGAGCGCAAACACCAACCTCTTTATGAAGTGTTCATGCCAGACGCGTTTCGAGATATGTAAATCTCTTCATCAGTGGCAGCAGTCAACTCATGCACAGTATATTTGCACCAATTAAGTAGTTTCATCTTAGCCCCAGTGGGCGTGGCCACTCGTATGGCCTCCTGGATCTTGTGGTGCCTCATCATTGCTTTCAAATGAGTCCGTTTCACAAAGTTCACAAAATTAAAATAAATCAAACCACAGTAGGCAGGGGTTTCATGTCTTTGCCCTGTGCCTCTTTCGCTTCAATTGTGTCCTTCAAGGATTCTGCTCGCCTTCGCATGACACCGCTTGGCGCCCTTGCAGATCCACATCGTCGTGGTGGGCTTCCCTCGCGGCTTGGCTTTGCCGCTACAAATCCATCAGAAGTAGCCAAAAAGGGAGAGAGAAGCCTCCGGCAGAAATTGCATCCATTTCTTTATTGAAGGTCACAGCGCACAAAGCACGAGCGCAAACACCAACCTCTTTATGAAGTGTTCATGCCAGACGCGTTTCGAGATATGTAAATCTCTTCATCAGTGGCAGCAGTCAACTCATGCACGGTATATTTGCACCAATTAAGTAGTTTCATCTTAGCCCCAGTGGGCTTGGCCACTCGTATGGCCTCCTGGATCTTGTGGTGCCTCATCATTGCTTTCAAATGAGTCCGTTTCACAAAGTTCACAAAATTAAAATAAATCAAACCACAGTGGGCAGGGGTTTCATGTCTTTGCCCTGTGCCTCTTTCGCTTCAATTGTGTCCTTCAAGGATTCTGCTCGCCTTCGCATGACACCGCTTGGCGCCCTTGCAGATCCACATCCTCGTGGTGGGCTTCCCTCGCGGCTTGGCTTTGCCACTACAAATCCATCAGATGTAGCCAAAAATGGAGAGAGAAGCCTCCGGCAGAAATTGCATCCATTTCTTTATTGAAGGTCACAGCGCACAAAGCACGAGCGCAAACACCAACCTCTTTATGAAGTGTTCATGCCAGACGCGTTTCGAGATATGTAAATCTCTTCATCAGTGGCAGCAGTCAACTCATGCACGGTATATTTGCACCAATTAAGTAGTTTCATCTTAGCCCCAGTGGGCGTGGCCACTCGTATGGCCTCCTGGATCTTGTGGTGCCCCATCATTGCTTTCAAATGTGTCCGTTTCACAAAGTTCACAAAATTAAAATAAATCAAACCACAGTGGGCAGGGGTTTCATGTCTTTGCCCTGTGCCTCTTTCGCTTCAATTGTGTCCTTCAAGGATTCTGCTCGCCTTCGCATGACACCGCTTGGCGCCCTTGCAGATCCACATCCTCGTGGTGGGCTTCCCTCGCGGCTTGGCTTTGCCGCTACAAATCCATCAGAAGTAGCCAAAAAGGGAGAGAGAAGCCTCCGGCAGAAATTGCATCCATTTCTTTATTGAAGGTCACAGCGCACAAAGCACGAGCGCAAACACCAACCTCTTTATGAAGTGTTCATGCCAGACGCGTTTCGAGATATGTAAATCTCTTCATCAGTGGCAGCAGTCAACTCATGCACGGTATATTTGCACCAATTAAGTAGTTTCATCTTAGCCCCAGTGGGCGTGGCCACTCGTATGGCCCCCTGGATCTTGTGGTGCCTCATCATTGCTTTCAAATGAGTCAGTTTCACAAAGTTCACAAAATTAAAATAAATCAAACCACAGTGGGCAGGGGTTTCATGTCTTTGCCCTGTGCCTCTTTCGCTTCAATTGTGTCCTTCAAGGATTCTGCTCGCCTTCGCATGACACCGCTTGGCGCCCTTGCAGATCCACATCCTCGTGGTGGGCTTCCCTCGCGGCTTGGCTTTGCCGCTACAAATCCATCAGAAGTAGCCAAAAAGGGAGAGAGAAGCCTCCGGCAGAAATTGCATCCATTTCTTTATTGAAGGTCACAGCGCACAAAGCACGAGCGCAAACACCAACCTCTTTATGAAGTGTTCATGCCAGACGCGTTTCGAGATATGTAAATCTCTTCATCAGTGGCAGCAGTCAACTCATGCACGGTATATTTGCACCAATTAAGTAGTTTCATCTTAGCCCCAGTGGGCGTGGCCACTCGTATGGCCTCCTGGATCTTGTGGTGCCTCATCATTGCTTTCAAATGAGTCCGTTTCACAAAGTTCACAAAATTAAAATAAATCAAACCACAGTGGGCAGGGGTTTCATGTCTTTGCCCTGTGCCTCTTTCGCTTCAATTGTGTCCTTCAAGGATTCTGCTCGCCTTCGCATGACACCGCTTGGCGCCCTTGCAGATCCACATCCTCGTGGTGGGCTTCCCTTGCGGCTTGGCTTTGCCGCTACAAATCCATCAGAAGTAGCCAAAAAGGGAGAGAGAAGCCTCCGGCAGAAATTGCATCCATTTCTTTATTGAAGGTCACAGCGCACAAAGCACGAGCGCAAACACCAACCTCTTTATGAAGTGTTCATGCCAGACGCGTTTCGAGATATGTAAATCTCTTCATCAGTGGCAGCAGTCAACTCATGCACGGTATATTTGCACCAATTAAGTAGTTTCATCTTAGCCCCAGTGGGCGTGGCCACTCGTATGGCCTCCTGGATCTTGTGGTGCCTCATCATTGCTTTCAAATGAGTCCGTTTCACAAAGTTCACAAAATTAAAATAAATCAAACCACAGTGGGCAGGGGTTTCATGTCTTTGCCCTGTGCCTCTTTCGCTTCAATTGTGTCCTTCAAGGATTCTGCTCGCCTTCGCATGACACCGCTTGGCGCCCTTGCAGATCCACATCCTCGTGGTGGGCTTCCCTCGCGGCTTGGCTTTGCCGCTACAAATCCATCAGAAGTAGCCAAAAAGGGAGAGAGAAGCCTCCGGCAGAAATTGCATCCATTTCTTTATTGAAGGTCACAGCGCACAAAGCACGAGCGCAAACACCAACCTCTTTATGAAGTGTTCATGCCAGACGCGTTTCGAGATATGTAAATCTCTTCATCAGTGGCAGCAGTCAACTCATGCACGGTATATTTGCACCAATTAAGTAGTTTCATCTTAGCCCCAGTGGGCGTGGCCACTCGTATGGCCTCCTGGATCTTGTGGTGCCTCATCATTGCTTTCAAATGAGTCCGTTTCACAAAGTTCACAAAATTAAAATAAATCAAACCACAGTGGGTAGGGGTTTCATGTCTTTGCCCTGTGCCTCTTTCGCTTCAATTGTGTCCTTCAAGGATTCTGCTCGCCTTCGCATGACACCGCTTGGCGCCCTTGCAGATCCACATCCTCGTGGTGGGCTTCCCTCGCGGCTTGGCTTTGCCGCTACAAATCCATCAGAAGTAGCCAAAAAGGGAGAGAGAAGCCTCCGGCAGAAATTGCATCCATTTCTTTATTGAAGGTCACAGCGCACAAAGCACGAGCGCAAACACCAACCTCTTTATGAAGTGTTCATGCCAGACGCGTTTCGAGATATGTAAATCTCTTCATCAGTGGCAGCAGTCAACTCATGCACAGTATATTTGCACCAATTAAGTAGTTTCATCTTAGCCCCAGTGGGCGTGGCCACTCGTATGGCCTCCTGGATCTTGTGGTGCCTCATCATTGCTTTCAAATGAGTCCGTTTCACAAAGTTCACAAAATTAAAAAAAATCAAACCACAGTAGGCAGGGGTTTCATGTCTTTGCCCTGTGCCTCTTTCGCTTCAATTGTGTCCTTCAAGGATTCTGCTCGCCTTCGCATGACACCGCTTGGCGCCCTTGCAGATCCACATCGTCGTGGTGGGCTTCCCTCGCGGCTTGGCTTTGCCGCTACAAATCCATCAGAAGTAGCCAAAAAGGGAGAGAGAAGCCTCCGGCAGAAATTGCATCCATTTCTTTATTGAAGGTCACAGCGCACAAAGCACGAGCGCAAACACCAACCTCTTTATGAAGTGTTCATGCCAGACGCGTTTCGAGATATGTAAATCTCTTCATCAGTGGCAGCAGTCAACTCATGCACGGTATATTTGCACCAATTAAGTAGTTTCATCTTAGCCCCAGTGGGCTTGGCCACTCGTATGGCCTCCTGGATCTTGTGGTGCCTCATCATTGCTTTCAAATGAGTCCGTTTCACAAAGTTCACAAAATTAAAATAAATCAAACCACAGTGGGCAGGGGTTTCATGTCTTTGCCCTGTGCCTCTTTCGCTTCAATTGTGTCCTTCAAGGATTCTGCTCGCCTTCGCATGACACCGCTTGGCGCCCTTGCAGATCCACATCCTCGTGATGGGCTTCCCTCGCGAATTGGCTTTGCCGCTACAAATCCATCAGAAGTAGCCAAAAAGGGAGAGAGAAGCCTCCGGCAGAAATTGCATCCATTTCTTTATTGAAGGTCACAGCGCACAAAGCACGAGCGCAAACACCAACCTCTTTATGGAGTGTTCATGCCAGACGCGTTTCGAGATATGTAAATCTCTTCATCAGTGGCAGCAGTCAACTCATGCACGGTATATTTGCACCAATTAAGTAGTTTCATCTTAGCCCAAGTGGGCGTGGCCACTCGTATGGCCTCCTGGATCTTGTGGTGCCTCATTATTGCTTTCAAATGAGTCCGTTTCACAAAGTTCACAAAATTAAAATAAATCAAACCACAGTGGGCAGGGGTTTCATGTCTTTGCCCTGTGCCTCTTTCGCTTCAATTGTGTCCTTCAAGGATTCTGCTCGCCTTCGCATGACACCGCTTGGCGCCCTTGCAGATCCACATCCTCGTGGTGGGCTTCCCTCGCGGCTTGGCTTTGCCGCTACAAATCCATCAGAAGTAGCCAAAAAGGGAGAGAGAAGCCTCCGGCAGAAATTGCATCCATTTCTTTATTGAAGGTCACAGCGCACAAAGCACGAGCGCAAACACCAACCTCTTTATGAAGTGTTCATGCCAGACGCGTTTCGAGATATGTAAATCTCTTCATTAGTGGCAGCAGTCAACTCATGCACGGTATATTTGCACCAATTAAGTAGTTTCATCTTAGCCCCAGTGGGCGTGGCCACTCGTATGGTCTCCTGGATCTTGTGGTGCCTCATCATTGCTTTCAAATGAGTCCGTTTCACAAAGTTCACAAAATTAAAATAAATCAAACCACAGTGGGCAGGGGTTTCATGTCTTTGCCCTGTGCCTCTTTCGCTTCAATTGTGTCCTTCAAGGATTCTGCTCGCCTTCGCATGACACCGCTTGGCGCCCTTGCAGATCCACATCCTCTTGGTGGGCTTCCCTCGCGGCTTGGCTTTGCCGCTACAAATCCATCAGAAGTAGCCAAAAAGGGAGAGAGAAGCCTCCGGCAGAAATTGCATCCATTTCTTTATTGAAGGTCACAGCGCACAAAGCACGAGCGCAAACACCAACCTCTTTATGAAGTGTTCATGCCAGACGCGTTTCGAGATATGTAAATCTCTTCATCAGTGGCAGCAGTCAACTCATGCACGGTATATTTGCACCAATTAAGTAGTTTCATCTTAGCCCCAGTGGGCGTGGCCACTCGTATGGCCTCCTGGATCTTGTGGTGCCTCATCATTGCTTTCAAATGAGTCCGTTTCACAAAGTTCACAAAATTAAAATAAATCAAACCACAGTGGGCAGGGGTTTCATGTCTTTGCCCTGTGCCTCTTTCGCTTCAATTGTGTCCTTCAAGGATTCTGCTCGCCTTCGCATGACACCGCTTGGCGCCCTTGCAGATCCACATCCTCGTGGTGGGCTTCCCTCGCGGCTTGGCTTTGCCGCTACAAATCCATCAGAAGTAGCCAAAAAGGGAGAGAGAAGCCTCCGGCAGAAATTGCATCCATTTCTTTATTGAAGGTCACAGCGCACAAAGCACGAGCGCAAACACCAACCTCTTTATGAAGTGTTCATGCCAGACGCGTTTCGAGATATGTAAATCTCTTCATCATTGGCAGCAGTCAACTCATGCACGGTATATTTGCACCAATTAAGTAGTTTCATCTTAGCCCCAGTGGGCGTGGCCACTCGTATGGCCTCCTGGATCTTGTGGTGCCTCATCATTGCTTTCAAATGAGTCCGTTTCACAAAGTTCACAAAATTAAAATAAATCAAACCACAGTGGGCAGGGGTTTCATGTCTTTGCCCTGTGCCTCTTTCGCTTCAATTGTGTCCTTCAAGGATTCTGCTCGCCTTCGCATGACACCGCTTGGCGCCCTTGCAGATCCACATCCTCGTGGTGGGCTTCCCTCGCGGCTTGGCTTTGCCGCTACAAATCCATCAGAAGTAGCCAAAAAGGGAGAGAGAAGCCTCCGGCAGAAACTGCATCCATTTCTTTATTGAAGGTCACAGCGCACAAAGCACGGGCGCAAACACCAACCTCTTTATGAAGTGTTCATGCCAGACGCGTTTCGAGATATGTAAATCTCTTCATCAGTGGCAGCAGTCAACTCATGCACGGTATATTTGCACCAATTAAGTAGTTTCATCTTAGCCCCAGTGGGCGTGGCCACTCGTATGGCCTCCTGGATCTTGTGGTGCCTCATCATTGCTTTCAAATGAGTCCGTTTCACAAAGTTCACAAAATTAAAATAAATCAAACCACAGTGGGCAGGGGTTTCATGTCTTTGCCCTGTGCCTCTTTCGCTTCAATTGTGTCCTTCAAGGATTCTGCTCGCCTTCGCATGACACCGCTTGGCGCCCTTGCAGATCCAAATCCTCGTGGTGGGCTTCCCTCGCGGCTTGGCTTTGCCGCTACAAATCCATCAGAAGTAGCCAAAAAGGGAGAGAGAAGCCTCCGGCAGAAATTGCATCCATTTCTTTATTGAAGGTCACAGCGCACAAAGCACGAGCGCAAACACCAACCTCTTTATGAAGTGTTCATGCCAGACGCGTTTCGAGATATGTAAATCTCTTCATCAGTGGCAGCAGTCAACTCATGCACGGTATATTTGCACCAATTAAGTAGTTTCATCTTAGCCCCAGTGGGCGTGGCCACTCGTATGGCCTCTTGGATCTTGTGGTGCCTCATCATTGCTTTCAAATGAGTCCGTTTCACAAAGTTCACAAAATTAAAATAAATCAAACCACAGTGGGCAGGGGTTTCATGTCTTTGCCCTGTGCCTCTTTCGCTTCAATTGTGTCCTTCAAGGATTCTGCTCGCCTTCGCATGACACCGCTTGGCGCCCTTGCAGATCCACATCCTCGTGGTGGGCTTCCCTCGCGGCTTGGCTTTGCCGCTACAAATCCATCAGAAGTAGCCAAAAAGGGAGAGAGAAGCCTCCGGCAGAAACTGCATCCATTTCTTTATTGAAGGTCACAGCGCACAAAGCACGGGCGCAAACACCAACCTCTTTATGAAGTGTTCATGCCAGACGCGTTTCGAGATATGTAAATCTCTTCATCAGTGGCAGCAGTCAACTCATGCACGGTATATTTGCACCAATTAAGTAGTTTCATCTTAGCCCCAGTGGGCGTGGCCACTCGTATGGCCTCCTGGATCTTGTGGTGCCTCATCATTGCTTTCAAATGAGTCCGTTTCACAAAGTTCACAAAATTAAAATAAATCAAACCACAGTGGGCAGGGGTTTCATGTCTTTGCCCTGTGCCTCTTTCGCTTCAATTGTGTCCTTCAAGGATTCTGCTCGCCTTCGCATGACACCGCTTGGCGCCCTTGCAGATCCACATCCTCGTGGTGGGCTTCCCTCGCGGCTTGGCTTTGCCGCTACAAATCCATCAGAAGTAGCCAAAAAGGGAGAGAGAAGCCTCCGGCAGAAATTGCATCCATTTCTTTATTGAAGGTCACAGCGCACAAAGCACGAGCGCAAACACCAACCTCTTTATGAAGTGTTCATGCCAGACGCGTTTCGAGATATGTAAATCTCTTCATCAGTGGCAGCAGTCAACTCATGCACAGTATATTTGCACCAATTAGGTAGTTTCATCTTAGCCCCAGTGGGCGTGGCCACTCGTATGGCCTCCTGGATCTTGTGGTGCCTCATCATTGCTTTCAAATGAGTCCGTTTCACAAAGTTCACAAAATTAAAATAAATCAAACCACAGTAGGCAGGGGTTTCATGTCTTTGCCCTGTGCCTCTTTCGCTTCAATTGTGTCCTTCAAGGATTCTGCTCGCCTTCGCATGACACCGCTTGGCGCCCTTGCAGATCCACATCCTCGTGGTGGGCTTCCCTCGCGGCTTGGCTTTGCCGCTACAAATCCATCAGAAGTAGCCAAAAAGGGAGAGAGAAGCCTCCGGCAGAAATTGCATCCATTTCTTTATTGAAGGTCACAGCGCACAAAGCACGAGCGCAAACACCAACCTCTTTATGAAGTGTTCATGCCAGACGCGTTTCGAGATATGTAAATCTCTTTATCAGTGGCAGCAGTCAACTCATGCACGGTATATTTGCACCAATTAAGTAGTTTCATCTTAGCCCCAGTGGGCTTGGCCACTCGTATGGCCTCCTGGATCTTGTGGTGCCTCATCATTGCTTTCAAATGAGTCCGTTTCACAAAGTTCACAAAATTAAAATAAATCAAACCACAGTGGGCAGGGGTTTCATGTCTTTGCCCTGTGCCTCTTTCGCTTCAATTGTGTCCTTCAAGGATTCTGCTCGCCTTCGCATGACACCGCTTGGCGCCCTTGCAGATCCACATCCTCGTGATGGGCTTCCCTCGCGAATTGGCTTTGCCGCTACAAATCCATCAGAAGTAGCCAAAAAGGGAGAGAGAAGCCTCCGGCAGAAATTGCATCCATTTCTTTATTGAAGGTCACAGCGCACAAAGCACGAGCGCAAACACCAACCTCTTTATGAAGTGTTCATGCCAGACGCGTTTCGAGATATGTAAATCTCTTCATCAGTGGCAGCAGTCAACTCATGCACGGTATATTTGCACCAATTAAGTAGTTTCATCTTAGCCCAAGTGGGCGTGGCCACTCGTATGGCCTCCTGGATCTTGTGGTGCCTCATTATTGCTTTCAAATGAGTCCGTTTCACAAAGTTCACAAAATTAAAATAAATCAAACCACAGTGGGCAGGGGTTTCATGTCTTTGCCCTGTGCCTCTTTCGCTTCAATTGTGTCCTTCAAGGATTCTGCTCGCCTTCGCATGACACCGCTTGGCGCCCTTGCAGATCCACATCCTCGTGGTGGGCTTCCCTCGCGGCTTGGCTTTGCCGCTACAAATCCATTAGAAGTACCCAAAAAGGGAGAGAGAAGCCTCCGGCAGAAATTGCATCCATTTCTTTATTGAAGGTCACAGCGCACAAAGCACGAGCGCAAACACCAACCTCTTTATGAAGTGTTCATGCCAGACGCGTTTCGAGATATGTAAATCTCTTCATTAGTGGCAGCAGTCAACTCATGCACGGTATATTTGCACCAATTAAGTAGTTTCATCTTAGCCCCAGTGGGCGTGGCCACTCGTATGGTCTCCTGGATCTTGTGGTGCCTCATCATTGCTTTCAACTGAGTCCGTTTCACAAAGTTCACAAAATTAAAATACATCAAACCACAGTGGGCAGGGGTTTCATGTCTTTGCCCTGTGCCTCTTTCGCTTCAATTGTGTCCTTCAAGGATTCTGCTCGCCTTCGCATGACACCGCTTGGCGCCCTTGCAGATCCACATCCTCTTGGTGGGCTTCCCTCGCGGCTTGGCTTTGCCGCTACAAATCCATCAGAAGTAGCCAAAAAGGGAGAGAGAAGCCTCCGGCAGAAATTGCATCCATTTCTTTATTGAAGGTCACAGCGCACAAAGCACGAGCGCAAACACCAACCTCTTTATGAAGTGTTCATGCCAGACGCGTTTCGAGATATGTAAATCTCTTCATCAGTGGCAGCAGTCAACTCATGCAAGGTATATTTGCACCAATTAAGTAGTTTCATCTTAGCCCCAGTGGGCGTGGCCACTCGTATGGCCTCCTGGATCTTGTGGTGCCTCATCATTGCTTTCAAATGAGTCCGTTTCACAAAGTTCACAAAATTAAAATAAATCAAACCACAGTGGGCAGGGGTTTCATGTCTTTGCCCTGTGCCTCTTTCGCTTCAATTGTGTCCTTCAAGGATTCTGCTCGCCTTCGCATGACACCGCTTGGCGCCCTTGCAGATCCACATCCTCGTGGTGGGCTTCCCTCGCGGCTTGGCTTTGCCGCTACAAATCCATCAGAAGTAGCCAAAAAGGGAGAGAGAAGCCTCCGGCAGAAATTGCATCCATTTCTTTATTGAAGGTCACAGCGCACAAAGCACGAGCGCAAACACCAACCTCTTTATGAAGTGTTCATGCCAGACGCGTTTCGAGATATGTAAATCTCTTCATCAGTGGCAGCAGTCAACTCATGCACGGTATATTTGCACCAATTAAGTAGTTTCATCTTAGCCCCAGTGGGCGTGGCCACTCGTATGGCCTCCTGGATCTTGTGGTGCCTCATCATTGCTTTCAAATGAGTCCGTTTCACAAAGTTCACAAAATTAAAATAAATCAAACCACAGTGGGCAGGGGTTTCATGTCTTTGCCCTGTGCCTCTTTCGCTTCAATTGTGTCCTTCAAGGATTCTGCTCGCCTTCGCATGACACCGCTTGGCGCCCTTGCAGATCCACATCCTCGTGGTGGGCTTCCCTCGCGGCTTGGCTTTGCCGCTACAAATCCATCAGAAGTAGCCAAAAAGGGAGAGAGAAGCCTCCGGCAGAAACTGCATCCATTTCTTTATTGAAGGTCACAGCGCACAAAGCACGGGCGCAAACACCAACCTCTTTATGAAGTGTTCATGCCAGACGCGTTTCGAGATATGTAAATCTCTTCATCAGTGGCAGCAGTCAACTCATGCACGGTATATTTGCACCAATTAAGTAGTTTCATCTTAGCCCCAGTGGGCGTGGCCACTCGTATGGCCTCCTGGATCTTGTGGTGCCTCATCATTGCTTTCAAATGAGTCCGTTTCACAAAGTTCACAAAATTAAAATAAATCAAACCACAGTGGGCAGGGGTTTCATGTCTTTGCCCTGTGCCTCTTTCGCTTCAATTGTGTCCTTCAAGGATTCTGCTCGCCTTCGCATGACACCGCTTGGCGCCCTTGCAGATCCAAATCCTCGTGGTGGGCTTCCCTCGCGGCTTGGCTTTGCCGCTACAAATCCATCAGAAGTAGCCAAAAAGGGAGAGAGAAGCCTCCGGCAGAAATTGCATCCATTTCTTTATTGAAGGTCACAGCGCACAAAGCACGAGCGCAAACACCAACCTCTTTATGAAGTGTTCATGCCAGACGCGTTTCGAGATATGTAAATCTCTTCACCAGTGGCAGCAGTCAACTCATGCACGGTATATTTGCACCAATTAAGTAGTTTCATCTTAGCCCCAGTGGGCGTGGCCACTCGTATGGCCTCCTGGATCTTGTGGTGCCTCATCATTGCTTTCAAATGAGTCCGTTTCACAAAGTTCACAAAATTAAAATAAATCAAACCACAGTGGGCAGGGGTTTCATGTCTTTGCCCTGTGCCTCTTTCGCTTCAATTGTGTCCTTCAAGGATTCTGCTCGCCTTCGCATGACACCGCTTGGCGCCCTTGCAGATCCACATCCTCGTGGTGGGCTTCCCTCGCGGCTTGGCTTTGCCGCTACAAATCCATCATAAGTAGCCAAAAAGGGAGAGAGAAGCCTCCGGCAGAAATTGCATCCATTTCTTTATTGAAGGTCACAGCGCACAAAGCACGAGCGCAAACACCAACCTCTTTATGAAGTGTTCATGCCAGACGCGTTTCGAGATATGTAAATCTCTTCATCAGTGGCAGCAGTCAACTCATGCACGGTATATTTGCACCAATTAAGTAGTTTCATCTTAGCCCCAGTGGGCGTGGCCACTCGTATGGCCTCCTGGATCTTGTGGTGCCTCATCATTGCTTTCAAATGAGTCCGTTTCACAAAGTTCACAAAATTAAAATAAATCAAACCACAGTGGGCAGGGGTTTCATGTCTTTGCCCTGTGCCTCTTTCGCTTCAATTGTGTCCTTCAACGATTCTGCTCGCCTTCGCATGACACCGCTTGGCGCCCTTGCAGATCCACATCCTCGTGGTGGGCTTCCCTCGCGGCTTGGCTTTGCCGCTACAAATCCATCAGAAGTAGCCAAAAAGGGAGAGAGAAGCCTCCGGCAGAAATTGCATCCATTTCTTTATTGAAGGTCACAGCGCACAAAGCACGAGCGCAAACACCAACCTCTTTATGAAGTGTTCATGCCAGACGCGTTTCGAGATATGTAAATCTCTTCATCAGTGGCAGCAGTCAACTCATGCACGGTATATTTGCACCAATTAAGTAGTTTCATCTTAGCCCCAGTGGGCGTGGCCACTCGTATGGCCTCCTGGATCTTGTGGTGCCTCATCATTGCTTTCAAATGAGTCCGTTTCACAAAGTTCACAAAATTAAAATAAATCAAACCACAGTGGGCAGGGGTTTCATGTCTTTGCCCTGTGCCTCTTTCGCTTCAATTGTGTCCTTCAAGGATTCTGCTCGCCTTCGCATGACACCGCTTGGCGCCCTTGCAGATCCAAATCCTCGTGGTGGGCTTCCCTCGCGGCTTGGCTTTGCCGCTACAAATCCATCAGAAGTAGCCAAAAAGGGAGAGAGAAGCCTCCGGCAGAAATTGCATCCATTTCTTTATTGAAGGTCACAGCGCACAAAGCACGAGCGCAAACACCAACCTCTTTATGAAGTGTTCATGCCAGACGCGTTTCGAGATATGTAAATCTCTTCACCAGTGGCAGCAGTCAACTCATGCACGGTATATTTGCACCAATTAAGTAGTTTCATCTTAGCCCCAGTGGGCGTGGCCACTCGTATGGCCTCCTGGATCTTGTGGTGCCTCATCATTGCTTTCAAATGAGTCCGTTTCACAAAGTTCACAAAATTAAAATAAATCAAACCACAGTGGGCAGGGGTTTCATGTCTTTGCCCTGTGCCTCTTTCGCTTCAATTGTGTCCTTCAAGGATTCTGCTCGCCTTCGCATGACACCGCTTGGCGCCCTTGCAGATCCACATCCTCGTGGTGGGCTTCCCTCGCGGCTTGGCTTTGCCGCTACAAATCCATCATAAGTAGCCAAAAAGGGAGAGAGAAGCCTCCGGCAGAAATTGCATCCATTTCTTTATTGAAGGTCACAGCGCACAAAGCACGAGCGCAAACACCAACCTCTTTATGAAGTGTTCATGCCAGACGCGTTTCGAGATATGTAAATCTCTTCATCAGTGGCAGCAGTCAACTCATGCACGGTATATTTGCACCAATTAAGTAGTTTCATCTTAGCCCCAGTGGGCGTGGCCACTCGTATAGCCTCCTGGATCTTGTGGTGCCTCATCATTGCTTTCAAATGAGTCCGTTTCACAAAGTTCACAAAATTAAAATAAATCAAACCACAGTGGGCAGGGGTTTCATGTCTTTGCCCTGTGCCTCTTTCGCTTCAATTGTGTCCTTCAACGATTCTGCTCGCCTTCGCATGACACCGCTTGGCGCCCTTGCAGATCCACATCCTCGTGGTGGGCTTCCCTCGCGGCTTGGCTTTGCCGCTACAAATCCATCAGAAGTAGCCAAAAAGGGAGAGAGAAGCCTCCGGCAGAAATTGCATCCATTTCTTTATTGAAGGTCACAGCGCACAAAGCACGAGCGCAAACACCAACCTCTTTATGAAGTGTTCATGCCAGACGCGTTTCGAGATATGTAAATCTCTTCATCAGTGGCAGCAGTCAACTCATGCACGGTATATTTGCACCAATTAAGTAGTTTCATCTTAGCCCCAGTGGGCGTGGCCACTCGTATGGCCTCCTGGATCTTGTGGTGCCTCATCATTGCTTTCAAATGAGTCCGTTTCACAAAGTTCACAAAATTAAAATAAATCAAACCACAGTGGGCAGGGGTTTCATGTCTTTGCCCTGTGCCTCTTTCGCTTCAATTGTGTCCTTCAACGATTCTGCTCGCCTTCGCATGACACCGCTTGGCGCCCTTGCAGATCCACATCCTCGTGGTGGGCTTCCCTCGCGGCTTGGCTTTGCCGCTACAAATCCATCAGAAGTAGCCAAAAAGGGAGAGAGAAGCCTCCGGCAGAAACTGCATCCATTTCTTTATTGAAGGTCACAGCGCACAAAGCACGGGCGCAAACACCAACCTCTTTATGAAGTGTTCATGCCAGACGCGTTTCGAGATATGTAAATCTCTTCATCAGTGGCAGCAGTCAACTCATGCACGGTATATTTGCACCAATTAAGTAGTTTCATCTTAGCCCCAGTGGGCGTGGCCACTCGTATGGCCTCCTGGATCTTGTGGTGCCTCATCATTGCTTTCAAATGAGTCCGTTTCACAAAGTTCACAAAATTAAAATAAATCAAACCACAGTGGGCAGGGGTTTCATGTCTTTGCCCTGTGCCTCTTTCGCTTCAATTGTGTCCTTCAAGGATTCTGCTCGCCTTCGCATGACACCGCTTGGCGCCCTTGCAGATCCAAATACTCGTGGTGGGCTTCCCTCGCGGCTTGGCTTTGCCGCTACAAATCCATCAGAAGTAGCCAAAAAGGGAGAGAGAAGCCTCCGGCAGAAATTGCATCCATTTCTTTATTGAAGGTCACAGCGCACAAAGCACGAGCGCAAACACCAACCTCTTTATGAAGTGTTCATGCCAGACGCATTTCGAGATATGTAAATCTCTTCACCAGTGGCAGCAGTCAACTCATGCACGGTATATTTGCACCAATTAAGTAGTTTCATCTTAGCCCCAGTGGGCGTGGCCACTCGTATGGCCTCCTGGATCTTGTGGTGCCTCATCATTGCTTTCAAATGAGTCCGTTTCACAAAGTTCACAAAATTAAAATAAATCAAACCACAGTGGGCAGGGGTTTCATGTCTTTGCCCTGTGCCTCTTTCGCTTCAATTGTGTCCTTCAAGGATTCTGCTCGCCTTCGCATGACACCGCTTGGCGCCCTTGCAGATCCACATCCTCGTGGTATGCTTCCCTCGCGGCTTGGCTTTGCCGCTACAAATCCATCAGAAGTAGCCAAAAAGGGAGAGAGAAGCCTCCGGCAGAAATTGCATCCATTTCTTTATTGAAGGTCACAGCGCACAAAGCACGAGCGCAAACACCAACCTCTTTATGAAGTGTTCATGCCAGACGCGTTTCGAGATATGTAAATCTCTTCATCAGTGGCAGCAGTCAACTCATGCACGGTATATTTGCACCAATTAAGTAGTTTCATCTTAGCCCCAGTGGGCGTGGCCACTCGTATGGCCTCCTGGATCTTGTGGTGCCTCATCATTGCTTTCAAATGAGTCCGTTTCACAAAGTTCACAAAATTAAAATAAATCAAACCACAGTAGGCAGGGGTTTCATGTCTTTGCCCTGTGCCTCTTTCGCTTCAATTGTGTCCTTCAAGGATTCTGCTCGCCTTCGCATGACACCGCTTGGCGCCCTTGCAGATCCACATCCTCGTGGTGGGCTTCCCTCGCGGCTTGGCTTTGCCGCTACAAATCCATCAGAAGTAGCCAAAAAGGGAGAGAGAAGCCTCCGACAGAAATTGCATCCATTTCTTTATTGAAGGTCACAGCGCACAAAGCACGAGCGCAAACACCAACCTCTTTATGAAGTGTTCATGCCAGACGCGTTTCGAGATATGTAAATCTCTTAATCAGTGGCAGCAGTCAACTCATGCACGGTATATTTGCACCAATTAAGTAGTTTCATCTTAGCCCCAGTGGGCGTGGCCACTCGTATGGCCTCCTGGATCTTGTGGTGCCTCATCATTGCTTTCAAATGAGTCAGTTTCACAAAGTTCACAAAATTAAAATAAATCAAACCACAGTGGGCAGGGGTTTCATGTCTTTGCCCTGTGCCTCTTTCGCTTCAATTGTGTCCTTCAAGGATTCTGCTCGCCTTCGCATGACACCGCTTGGCGCCCTTGCAGATCCACATCCTCGTGATGGGCTTCCCTCGCGAATTGGCTTTGCCGCTACAAATCCATCAGAAGTAGCCAAAAAGGGAGAGAGAAGCCTCCGGCAGAAATTGCATCCATTTCTTTATTGAAGGTCACAGCGCACAAAGCACGAGCGCAAACACCAACCTCTTTATGAAGTGTTCATGCCAGACGCGTTTCGAGATATGTAAATCTCTTCATCAGTGGCAGCAGTCAACTCATGCACGGTATATTTGCACCAATTAAGTAGTTTCATCTTAGCCCAAGTGGGCGTGGCCACTCGTATGGCCTCCTGGATCTTGTGGTGCCTCATCATTGCTTTCAAATGAGTCCGTTTCACAAAGTTCACAAAATTAAAATAAATCAAACCACAGTGGGCAGGGGTTTCATGTCTTTGCCCTGTGCCTCTTTCGCTTCAATTGTGTCCTTCAAGGATTCTGCTCGCCTTCGCATGACACCGCTTGGCGCCCTTGCAGATCCACATCCTCGTGGTGGGCTTCCCTCGCGGCTTGGCTTTGCCGCTACAAATCCATCAGAAGTAGCCAAAAAGGGAGAGAGAAGCCTCCGGCAG
This sequence comes from Lissotriton vulgaris, assembly GCF_964263255.1. Classification (NCBI taxonomy): domain Eukaryota; kingdom Metazoa; phylum Chordata; class Amphibia; order Caudata; family Salamandridae; genus Lissotriton; species Lissotriton vulgaris. Next base: position 1,078,113,840 of record NC_141694.1, on the reverse strand, counting down.
AAATTGCATCCATTTCTTTATTGAAGGTCACAGCGCACAAAGCACGAGCGCAAACACCAACCTCTTTATGAAGTGTTCATGCCAGACGCGTTTCGAGATATGTAAATCTCTTCATTAGTGGCAGCAGTCAACTCATGCACGGTATATTTGCACCAATTAAGTAGTTTCATCTTAGCCCCAGTGGGCGTGGCCACTCGTATGGTCTCCTGGATCTTGTGGTGCCTCATCATTGCTTTCAAATGAGTCCGTTTCACAAAGTTCACAAAATTAAAATAAATCAAACCACAGTGGGCAGGGGTTTCATGTCTTTGCCCTGTGCCTCTTTCGCTTCAATTGTGTCCTTCAAGGATTCTGCTCGCCTTCGCATGACACCGCTTGGCGCCCTTGCAGATCCACATCCTCTTGGTGGGCTTCCCTCGCGGCTTGGCTTTGCCGCTACAAATCCATCAGAAGTAGCCAAAAAGGGAGAGAGAAGCCTCCGGCAGAAATTGCATTCATTTCTTTATTGAAGGTCACAGCGCACAAAGCACGAGCGCAAACACCAACCTCTTTATGAAGTGTTCATGCCAGACGCGTTTCGAGATATGTAAATCTCTTCATCAGTGGCAGCAGTCAACTCATGCACGGTATATTTGCACCAATTAAGTAGTTTCATCTTAGCCCCAGTGGGCGTGGCCACTCGTATGGCCTCCTGGATCTTGTGGTGCCTCATCATTGCTTTCAAATGAGTCCGTTTCACAAAGTTCACAAAATTAAAATAAATCAAACCACAGTGGGCAGGGGTTTCATGTCTTTGCCCTGTGCCTCTTTCGCTTCAATTGTGTCCTTCAAGGATTCTGCTCGCCTTCGCATGACACCGCTTGGCGCCCTTGCAGATCCACATCCTCGTGGTGGGCTTCCCTCGCGGCTTGGCTTTGCCGCTACAAATCCATCAGAAGTAGCCAAAAAGGGAGAGAGAAGCCTCCGGCAGAAATTGCATCCATTTCTTTATTGAAGGTCACAGCGCACAAAGCACGAGCGCAAACACCAACCTCTTTATGAAGTGTTCATGCCAGACGCGTTTCGAGATATGTAAATCTCTTCATCAGTGGCAGCAGTCAACTCATGCACGGTATATTTGCACCAATTAAGTAGTTTCATCTTAGCCCCAGTGGGCGTGGCCACTCGTATGGCCTCCTGGATCTTGTGGTGCCTCATCATTGCTTTCAAATGAGTCCGTTTCACAAAGTTCACAAAATTAAAATAAATCAAACCACAGTGGGCAGGGGTTTCATGTCTTTGCCCTGTGCCTCTTTCGCTTCAATTGTGTCCTTCAAGGATTCTGCTCGCCTTCGCATGACACCGCTTGGCGCCCTTGCAGATCCACATCCTCGTGGTGGGCTTCCCTCGCGGCTTGGCTTTGCCGCTACAAATCCATCAGAAGTAGCCAAAAAGGGAGAGAGAAGCCTCCGGCAGAAACTGCATCCATTTCTTTATTGAAGGTCACAGCGCACAAAGCACGGGCGCAAACACCAACCTCTTTATGAAGTGTTCATGCCAGACGCGTTTCGAGATATGTAAATCTCTTCACCAGTGGCAGCAGTCAACTCATGCACGGTATATTTGCACCAATTAAGTAGTTTCATCTTAGCCCCAGTGGGCGTGGCCACTCGTATGGCCTCCTGGATCTTGTGGTGCCTCATCATTGCTTTCAAATGAGTCCGTTTCACAAAGTTCACAAAATTAAAATAAATCAAACCACAGTGGGCAGGGGTTTCATGTCTTTGCCCTGTGCCTCTTTCGCTTCAATTGTGTCCTTCAAGGATTCTGCTCGCCTTCGCATGACACCGCTTGGCGCCCTTGCAGATCCACATCCTCGTGGTGGGCTTCCCTCGCGGCTTGGCTTTGCCGCTACAAATCCATCAGAAGTAGCCAAAAAGGGAGAGAGAAGCCTCCGGCAGAAATTGCATCCATTTCTTTATTGAAGGTCACAGCGCACAAAGCACGAGCGCAAACACCAACCTCTTTATGAAGTGTTCATGCCAGACGCGTTTCGAGATATGTAAATCTCTTCATCAGTGGCAGCAGTCAACTCATGTACGGTATATTTGCACCAATTAAGTAGTTTCATCTTAGCCCCAGTGGGCGTGGCCACTCGTATGGCCTCCTGGATCTTGTGGTGCCTCATCATTGCTTTCAAATGAGTCCGTTTCACAAAGTTCACAAAATTAAAATAAATCAAACCACAGTGGGCAGGGGTTTCATGTCTTTGCCCTGTGCCTCTTTCGCTTCAATTGTGTCCTTCAAGGATTCTGCTCGCCTTCGCATGACACCGCTTGGCGCCCTTGCAGATCCACATCCTCGTGGTGGGCTTCCCTCGCGGCTTGGCTTTGCCGCTACAAATCCATCAGAAGTAGCCAAAAAGGGAGAGAGAAGCCTCCGGCAGAAATTGCATCCATTTCTTTATTGAAGGTCACAGCGCACAAAGCACGAGCGCAAACACCAACCTCTTTATGAAGTGTTCATGCCAGACACGTTTCGAGATATGTAAATCTCTTCATCAGTGGCAGCAGTCAACTCATGCACGGTATATTTGCACCAATTAAGTAGTTTCATCTTAGCCCCAGTGGGCGTGGCCACTCGTATGGCCTCCTGGATCTTGTGGTGCCTCATCATTGCTTTCAAATGAGTCCGTTTCACAAAGTTCACAAAATTAAAATAAATCAAACCACAGTGGGCAGGGGTTTCATGTCTTTGCCCTGTGCCTCTTTCGCTTCAATTGTGTCCTTCAAGGATTCTGCTCGCCTTCGCATGACACCGCTTGGCGCCCTTGCAGATCCACATCCTCGTGGTGGGCTTCCGTCGCGGCTTGGCTTTGCCGCTACAAATCCATCAGAAGTAGCCAAAAAGGGAGAGAGAAGCCTCCGGCAGAAACTGCATCCATTTCTTTATTGAAGGTCACAGCGCACAAAGCACGGGCGCAAACACCAACCTCTTTATGAAGTGTTCATGCCAGACGCGTTTTGAGATATGTAAATCTCTTCATCAGTGGCAGCAGTCAACTCATGCACGGTATATTTACACCAATTAAGTAGTTTCATCTTAGCCCCAGTGGGCGTGGCCACTCGTATGGCCTCCTGGATCTTGTGGTGCCTCATCATTGCTTTCAAATGAGTCCGTTTCACAAAGTTCACAAAATTAAAATAAATCAAACCACAGTGGGCAGGGGTTTCATGTCTTTGCCCTGTGCCTCTTTCGCTTCAATTGTGTCCTTCAAGGATTCTGCTCGCCTTCGCATGACACCGCTTGGCGCCCTTGCAGATCCAAATCCTCGTGGTGGGCTTCCCTCGCGGCTTGGCTTTGCCGCTACAAATCCATCAGAAGTAGCCAAAAAGGGAGAGAGAAGCCTCCGGCAGAAATTGCATCCATTTCTTTATTGAAGGTCACAGCGCACAAAGCACGAGCGCAAACACCAACCTCTTTATGAAGTGTTCATGCCAGACGCGTTTCGAGATATGTAAATCTCTTCACCAGTGGCAGCAGTCAACTCATGCACGGTATATTTGCACCAATTAAGTAGTTTCATCTTAGCCCCAGTGGGCGTGGTCACTCGTATGGCCTCCTGGATCTTGTGGTGCCTCATCATTGCTTTCAAATGAGTCCGTTTCACAAAGTTCACAAAATTAAAATAAATCAAACCACAGTGGGCAGGGGTTTCATGTCTTTGCCTTGTGCCTCTTTCGCTTCAATTGTGTCCTTCAAGGATTCTGCTCGCCTTCGCATGACACCGCTTGGCGCCCTTGCAGATCCACATCCTCGTGGTGGGCTTCCCTCGCGGCTTGGCTTTGCCGCTACAAATCCATCAGAAGTAGCCAAAAAGGGAGAGAGAAGCCTCCGGCAGAAATTGCATCCATTTCTTTATTGAAGGTCACAGCGCACAAAGCACGAGCGCAAACACCAACCTCTTTATGAAGTGTTCATGCCAGACGCGTTTCGAGATATGTAAATCTCTTCATCAGTGGCAGCAGTCAACTCATGCACGGTATATTTGCACCAATTAAGTAGTTTCATCTTAGCCCCAGTGGGCGTGGCCACTCGTATGGCCTCCTGGATCTTGTGGTGCCTCATCATTGCTTTCAAATGAGTCCGTTTCACAAAGTTCACAAAATTAAAATAAATCAAACCACAGTGGGCAGGGGTTTCATGTCTTTGCCCTGTGCCTCTTTCGCTTCAATTGTGTCCTTCAAGGATTCTGCTCGCCTTCGCATGACACCGCTTGGCGCCCTTGCAGATCACCATCCTCGTGGTGGGCTTCCCTCGCGGCTTGGCTTTGCCGCTACAAATCCATCAGAAGTAGCCAAAAAGGGAGAGAGAAGCCTCCGGCAGGAATTGCATCCATTTCTTTATTGAAGGTCACAGCGCACAAAGCACGAGCGCAAACACCAACCTCTTTATGAAGTGTTCATGCCAGACGCGTTTCGAGATATGTAAATCTCTTCATCAAAGGCAGCAGTCAACTCATGCACGGTATATTTGCACCAATTAAGTAGTTTCATCTTAGCCCCAGTGGGCGTGGCCACTCGTATGGCCTCCTGGATCTTGTGGTGCATCATCATTGCTTTCAAATGAGTCCGTTTCACAAAGTTCACAAAATTAAAATAAATCAAACCACAGTGGGCAGGGGTTTCATGTCTTTGCCCTGTGCCTCTTTCGCTTCAAATGTGTCCTTCAAGGATTTTGCTCGCCTTCGCATGACACCGCTTGGCGCCCTTGCAGATCCACATCCTCGTGGTGGGCTTCCCTCGCGGCTTGGCTTTGCCGCTACAAATCCATTAGAAGTAGCCAAAAAGGGAGAGAGATGCCTCCGGCAGAAATTGCATCCATTTCTTTATTGAAGGTCACAGCGCACAAAGCACGAGCGCAAACACCAACCTCTTTATGAAGTGTTCATGCCAGACGCGTTTCGAGATATGTAAATCTCTTCATCAGTGGCAGCAGTCAACTCATGCACGGTATATTTGCACCAATTAAGTAGTTTCATCTTAGCCCCAGTGGGCGTGGCCACTCGTATGGCCTCCTGGATCTTGTGGTGCCTCATCATTGCTTTCAAATGAGTCCGTTTCACAAAGTTCACAAAATTAAAATAAATCAAACCACAGTGGGCCGGGGTTTCACGTCTTTGCCCTGTGCCTCTTTCGCTTCAATTGTGTCCTTCAAGGATTCTGCTCGCCTTCGCATGACACCGCTTGGCGCCCTTGCAGATCCACATCCTCGTGGTGGGCTTCCCTCGCGGCTTGGCTTTGCCGCTACAAATCCATCAGAAGTAGCCAAAAAGGGAGAGAGAAGCCTCCGGCAGAAATTGCATCCATTTCTTTATTGAAGGTCACAGCGCACAAGGCACGAGCGCAAACACCAACCTCTTTATGAAGTGTTCATGCCAGACGCGTTTCGAGATATGTAAATCTCTTCATCCGTGGCAGCAGTCAACTCATGCACGGTATATTTGCACCAATTAAGTAGTTTCATCTTAGCCCCAGTGGGCGTGGCCACTCGTATGGCCTCCTGGATCTTGTGGTGCCTCATCATTGCTTTCAAATGAGTCCGTTTCACAAAGTTCACAAAATTAAAATAAATCAAACCACAGTGGGCAGGGGTTTCATGTCTTTGCCCTGTGCCTCTTTCGCTTCAATTGTGTCCTTCAAGGATTCTGCTCGCCTTCGCATGACACCGCTTGGCGCCCTTGCAGATCCACATCCTCGTGGTGGGCTTCCCTCGCGGCTTGGCTTTGCCGCTACAAATCCATCAGAAGTAGCCAAAAAGGGAGAGAGAAGCCTCCGGCAGAAATTGCATCCATTTCTTTATTGAAGGTCACAGCGCACAAAGCACGAGTGCAAACACCAACCTCTTTATGAAGTGTTCATGCCAGACGCGTTTCGAGATATGTAAATCTCTTCATCAGTGGCAGCAGTCAACTCATGCACGGTATATTTGCACCAATTAAGTAGTTTCATCTTAGCCCCAGTGGGCGTGGCCACTCGTATGGCCTCCTGGATCTTGTGGTGCCTCATCATTGCTTTCAAATGAGTCCGTTTCACAAAGTTCACAAAATGAAAATAAATCAAACCACAGTGGGCAGGGGTTTCATGTCTTTGCCCTGTGCCTCTTTCGCTTCAATTGTGTCCTTCAAGGATTCTGCTCGCCTTCGCATGACACCGCTTGGCGCCCTTGCAGATCCACATCCTCGTGGTGGGCTTCCCTCGCGGCTTGGCTTTGCCGCTACAAATCCATCAGAAGTAGCCAAAAAGGGAGAGAGAAGACTCCGGCAGAAACTGCATCCATTTCTTTATTGAAGGTCACAGCGCAGAAAGCACGAGCGCAAACACCAACCTCTTTATGAAGTGTTCATGCCAGACGCGTTTCGAGATATGTAAATCTCTTCATCAGTGGCAGCAGTCAACTCATGCACGGTATATTTGCACCAATTAAGTAGTTTCATCTTAGCCCCAGTGGGCGTGGCCACTCGTATGGCCTCCTGGATCTTGTGGTGCCTCATCATTGCTTTCAAATGAGTCCGTTTCACAAAGTTCACAAAATTAAAATAAATCAAACCACAGTGGGCAGGGGTTTCATGTTCATGCCCTGTGCCTCTTTTGCTTCAATTGTGTCCTTCAAGGATTCTGCTCGCCTTCGCATGACACCGCTTGGCGCCCTTGCAGAGCCACATCCTCGTGGTGGGCTTCCCTCGCGGTTTGGCTTTGCCGCTACAAATCAATCAGAAGTAGCCAAAAGGGAGAGAGAAGCCTCCGGCAGAAATTGCATCCATTTCTTTATTGAAGGTCACAGCGCACAAAGCACGAGCGCAAACACCAACCTCTTTATGAAGTGTTCATGCCAGACGCGTTTCGAGATATGTAAATCTCTTCATCAGTGGCAGCAGTCAACTCATGCACGGTATATTTGCACCAATTAAGCCCACCACGAGGATGTGGATCTGCAAGGGCGCCAAGCGGTGTCATGCGAAGGCGAGCAGAATCCTTTAAGGACACAATTGAAGCGAAAGAGGCACAGGGCAAAGACATGAAACCCCTGCCCACTGTGGTTTGATTTATTTTAATTTTGTGAACTTTGTGAAACGGACTCATTTGAAAGCAATGATGAGGCACCACAAGATCCAGGAGGCCATACGAGTGGCCACGCCCACTGGGGCTAAGATGAAACTACTTAATTGGTGCAAATATACCGTGCATGAGTTGACTGCTGCCACTGATGAAGAGATTCACATATCTCGAAACGCGTCTGGCATGAACACTTCATAAAGAGGTTGGTGTTTGCGCTCGTGCTTTGTGCGCTGTGACCTTCAATAAAGAAATGGATGCAATTTCTGCCGGAGGCTTCTTTCTCCCTTTTTTGGCTACTTCTGATGGATTTGTAGCGGCAAAGCCAAGCCGCGAGGGAAGCCCACCACGAGGATGTGGATCTGCAAGGGTGCCAAGCGGTGTCATGCGAAGGCGAGCAGAATCCTTGAAGGACACAATTGAAGCGAAAGAGGCACAGGGCAAAGACATGAAACCCCTGCCCACTGTGGTTTGATTTATTTTAATTTTGTGAACTTTGTGAAACGGACTCATTTGAAAGCAATGATGAGGCACCAAAAGATCCAGGAGGCCATACGAGTGGCCACGCCCACTGGGGCTAAGATGAAACTACTTAATTGGTGCAAATATACCGTGCATGAGTTGACTGCTGCCACTGATGAAGAGATTTACATATCTCGAAACGCGTCTGGCATGAACACTTCATAAAGAGGTTGGTGTTTGCGCTCGTGCTTTGTGCGCTGTGACCTTCAATAAAGAAATGGATGCAATTTCTGCCGGAGGCTTCTCTCTCCCTTTTTTGGCTATTTCTGATGGATTTGTAGCGGGAAAGCCAAGCCGCGAGGGAAGCCCACCACGAGGATGTGGATCTGCAAGGGCGCCAAGCGGTGTCATGCGAAGGCGAGCAGAATCCTTGAAGGACACAATTGAAGCGAAAGAGGCACAGGGCAAAGACATGAAACCCCTGCCCACTGTGGTTTGATTTATTTTAATTTTGTGAACTTTGTGAAACGGACTCATTTGAAAGCAATGATGAGGCACCACAAGATCCAGGAGGCCATACGAGTGGCCCCGCCCACTGGGGCTAAGATGAAACTACTTAATTGGTGCAAATATACCGTGCATGAGTTGACTGCTGCCACTGATGAAGAGATTTACATATCTCGAAACGCGTCTGGCATGAACACTTCATAAAGAGGTTGGTGTTTGCACTCGTGCTTTGTGCGCTGTGACCTTCAATAAAGAAATGGATGCAATTTCTGCCGGAGGCTTCTCTCTCCCTTTTTTGGCTACTTCTGATGGATTTGTAGCGGCAAAGCCAAGCCGCGAGGGAAGCCCACCACGAGGATGTGGATCTGCAAGGGCGCCAAGCGGTGTCATGCGAAGGCGAGCAGAATCCTTGAAGGACACAATTGAAGCAAAAGAGGCACAGGGCAAAGACATGAAACCCCTGCCCATTGTGGTTTGATTTATTTTAATTTTGTGAACTTTGTGAAACGGACTCATTTGAAAGCAATGATGAGGCACCACAAGATCCAGGAGCCATACGAGTGGCCACGCCCACTGGGGCTAAGATGAAACTACTTGATTGGTGCAAATATACCGTGCACGAGTTGACTGCTGCCACTGATGAAGAGATTTACATATCTCGAAACGCGTCTGGCATGAACACTTCATAAAGAGGTTGGTGTTTGCGCTCGTGCTTTGTGCGCTGCGACCTTCAATAAAGAAATGGATGCAATTTCTGCCGGAGGCTTTTCTCTCCCTTTTTTGGCTACTTCTGATGGATTTGTAGTGGCAAAGCCAAGCCGCAAGGGAAGCCCACCACGAGGATGTGGATCTGCAAGGGCGCCAAGCGGTGTCATGCGAAGGCGAGCAGAATCCTTGAAGGACACAATTGAAGCGAAAGAGGCACAGGGCAAAGACATGAAACCCCTGCCCACTGTGGTTTGATTTATTTTAATTTTGTGAACTTTGTGAAACGGACTCATTTGAAAGCAATGATGAGGCACCACAAGATCCAGGAGGCCATACGAGTGGCCACGCCCACTGGGGCTAAGATGAAACTACTTAATTGGTGCAAATATACCGTGCATGAGTTGACTGCTGCCACTGATGAAGAGATTTACATATCTCGAAACGCGTCTGGCATGAACACTTCATAAAGAGGTTGGTGTTTGCGCTCGTGCTTTGTGCGCTGTGACCTTCAATAAAGAAATGGATGCAATTTCTGCCGGAGGCTTCTCTCTCCCTTTTTTGGCTACTTCTGATGGATTTGTAGCGGCAAAGCCAAGCCGCGAGGGAAGCCCACCACGAGGATGTGGATCTGCAAGGGCGCCAAGCGGTGTCATGCGAAGGCGAGCAGAATCCTTGAAGGACACAATTGAAGCGAAAGAGGCACAGGGCAAAGACATGAAACCCCTGCCCACTGTGGTTTGATTTATTTTAATTTTGTGAACTTTGTGAAACGGACTCATTTGAAAGCAATGATGAGGCACCACAAGTTCCAGGAGGCCATACGAGTGGCCACGCCCACTGGGGCTAAGATGAAACTACTTAATTGGTGCAAATATACCATGCATGAGTTGACTGCTGCCACTGATGAAGAGATTTACATATCTCTAAACGCGTCTGGCATGAACACTTCATAAAGAGGTTGGTGTTTGCGCTCGTGCTTTGTGCGCTGTGACCTTCAATAAAGAAATGGATGCAATTTCTGCCGGAGGCTTCTCTCTCCCTTTTTTGGCTACTTCTGATGGATTTGTAGCGGCAAAGCCAAGCCGCGAGGGAAGCCCACCACGAGGATGTGGATCTGCAAGGGCGCCAAGCGGTGTCATGCGAAGGCGAGCAGAATCCTTGAAGGACACAATTGAAGCGAAAGAGGCACAGGGCAAAGACATGAAACCCCTGCCCACTGTGGTTTGATTTATTTTAATTTTGTGAACTTTGTGAAACGGACTCATTTGAAAGCAATGATGAGGCACCACAAGATCCAGGAGCCATACGAGTGGCCACGCCCACTGGGGCTAAGATGAAACTACTTGATTGGTGCAAATATACCGTGCACGAGTTGACTGCTGCCACTGATGAAGAGATTTACATATCTCGAAACGCGTCTGGCATGAACACTTCATAAAGAGGTTGGTGTTTGCGCTCGTGCTTTGTGCGCTGTGACCTTCAATAAAGAAATGGATGCAATTTCTGCCGGAGGCTTCTCTCTCCCTTTTTTGGCTACTTCTGATGGATTTGTAGCGGCAAAGCCAAGCCGCGAGGGAAGCCCACCACGAGGATGTGGATCTGCAAGGGCGCCAAGCGGTGTCATGCGAAGGCGAGCAGAATCCTTGAAGGACACAATTGAAGCGAAAGAGGCACAGGGCAAAGACATGAAACCCCTGCCCACTGTGGTTTGATTTATTTTAATTTTGTGAACTTTGTGAAACGGACTCATTTGAAAGCAATGATGAGGCACCACAAGATCCAGGAGGCCATACGAGTGGCCACGCCCACTGGGGCTAAGATGAAACTACTTAATTGGTGCAAATATACCATGCATGAGTTGACTGCTGCCACTGATGAAGAGATTTACATATCTCGAAACGCGTCTGGCATGAACACTTCATAAAGAGGTTGGTGTTTGCGCTCGTGCTTTGTGCGCTGTGACCTTCAATAAAGAAATGGATGCAATTTCTGCCGGAGGCTTCTCTCTCCCTTTTTTGGCTACTTCTGATGGATTTGTAGCGGCAAAGCCAAGCCGCGAGGGAAGCCCACCACGAGGATGTGGATCTGCAAGGGCGCCAAGCGGTGTCATGCGAAGGCGAGCAGAATCCTTGAAGGACACAATTGAAGTGAAAGAGGCACGGGGCAAAGACATGAAACCCCTGCCCACTGTGGTTTGATTTATTTTAATTTTGTGAACTTTGTGAAACGGACTCATTTGAAAGCAATGATGAGGCACCACAAGATCCAGGAGGCCATACGAGTGGCCACGCCCACTGGGGCTAAGATGAAACTACTTAATTTGTGCAAATATACTGTGCATGAGTTGACTGCTGCCACTGATGAAGAGATTTACATATCTCGAAACGCGTCTGGCATGAACACTTCATAAAGAGGTTGGTGTTTGCGCTCGTGCTTTGTGCGCTGTGACCTTCAATAAAGAAATGGATGCAATTTCTGCCGGATGCTTCTCTCTCCCTTTTTTGGCTACTTCTGATGGATTTGTAGCGGCAAAGCCAAGCCGCGAGGGAAGCCCACCACGAGGATGTGGATCTGCAAGGGCGCCAAGCGGTGTCATGCGAAGGCGAGCAGAATCCTTGAAGGACACAATTGAAGCGAAAGAGGCACAGGGCAAAGACATGAAACCCCTGCCCACTGTGGTTTGATTTATTTTAATTTTGTGAACTTTGTGAAACGGACTCATTTGAAAGCAATGATGAGGCACCACAAGATCCAGGAGGCCATACGAGTGGCCACGCCCACTGGGGCTAAGATGAAACTACTTAATTGGTGCAAATATACCGTGCATGAGTTGACTGCTGCCACTGATGAAGAGATTTACATATCTCGAAACGCGTCTGGCATGAACACTTCATAAAGAGGTGAGTGTTTGTGCTCGTGCTTTGTGCGCTGTGACCTTCAATAAAGAAATGGATGCAATTTCTGCCGGAGGCTTCTCTCTCCCTTTTTTGGCTACTTCTGATGGATTTGTAGCGGCAAAGCCAAGCCGCGAGGGAAGCCCACCACGAGGATGTGGATCTGCAAGGGCGCCAAGCGGTGTCATGCGAAGGCGAGCAGAATCCTTGAAGGACACAATTGAAGCGAAAGAGGCACAGGGCAAAGACATGAAACCCCAGCCCACTGTGATTTGATTTATTTTAATTTTGTGAACTTTGTGAAACGGACTCATTTGAAAGCAATGATGAGGCACCACAAGATCCAGGAGGCCATACGAGTGGCCACGCCCACTGGGGCTAAGATGAAACTACTTAATTGGTGCAAATATACCGTGCATGAGTTGACTGCTGCCACTGATGAAGAGATTTACATATCTCGAAACGCGTCTGGCATGAACACTTCATAAAGAGGTTGGTGTTTGCGCTCGTGCTTTGTGCGCTGTGACCTTCAATAAAGAAATGGATGCAATTTCTGCCGGAGGCTTCTCTCTCCCTTTTTTGGCTACTTCTGATGGATTTGTAGCGGCCAAGCCGCGAGGGAAGCCCACCACGAGGATGTGGATCTGCAAGGGCGCCAAGCGGTGTCATGCGAAGGTGAGCAGAATCCTTGAAGGACACAATTGAAGCGAAAGAGGCACAGGGCAAAGACATGAAACCCCTGCCCACTGTGGTTTGATTTATTTTAATTTTGTGAACTTTGTGAAACGGACTCATTTGAAAGCAATGATGAGGCACCACAAGATCCAGGAGGCCATACGAGTGGCCACGCCCACTGGGGCTAAGATGAAACTACTTAATTGGTGCAAATATACCGTGCATGAGTTGACTGCTGCCACTGATGAAGAGATTTACATATCTCGAAACGCGTCTGGCTTGAACACTTCATAAAGAGGTTGGTGTTTGCGCTCGTGCTTTGTGCGCTGTGACCTTCAATAAAGAAATGGATGCAATTTCTGCCGGAGGCTTCTCTCTCCCTTTTTTGGCTACTTCTGATTGATTTGTTGCGGCAAAGCCAAGCCGCGAGGGAAGCCCACCACGAGGATGTGGATCTGCAAGGGCGCCAAGCGGTGTCATGCGAAGGCGGGCAGAATCCTTGAAGGACACAATTGAAGCGAAAGAGGCACAGGGCAAAGACATGAAACCCCTGCCCACTGTGGTTTGATTTATTTTAATTTTGTGAACTTTGTGAAACGGACTCATTTGAAAGCAATGATGAGGCACCACAAGATCCAGGAGGCCATACGAGTGGCCACGCCCACTGGGGCTAAGATGAAACTACTTAATTGGTGCAAATATACCGTGCATGAGTTGACTGCTGCCACTGATGAAGAGATTTACATATCTCGAAACGCGTCTGGCATGAACACTTCATAAAGAGGTTGGTGTTTGCGCTCGTGCTTTGTGCGCTGTGACCTTCAATAAAGAAATGGATGCAATTTCTGCCGGAGGCTTCTCTCTCCCTTTTTTGGCTACTTCTGATGGATTTGTAGCGGCAAAGCCAAGCCGCGAGGGAAGCCCACCACGAGGATGTGGATCTGCAAGGGCGCCAAGCGGTGTCATGCGAAGGCGAGCAGAATCCTTGAAGGACACAATTGAAGCGAAAGAGGCACGGGGCAAAGACATGAAACCCCTGCCCACTGTGGTTTGATTTATTTTAATTTTGTGAACTTTGTGAAACGGACTCATTTGAAAGCAATGATGAGGCACCACAAGATCCAGGAGGCCATACGAGTGGCCACGCCCACTGGGGCTAAGATGAAACTACTTAATTTGTGCAAATATACTGTGCATGAGTTGACTGCTGCCACTGATGAAGAGATTTACATATCTCGAAACGCGTCTGGCATGAACACTTCATAAAGAGGTTGGTGTTTGCGCTCGTGCTTTGTGCGCTGTGACCTTCAATAAAGAAATGGATGCAATTTCTGCCGGATGCTTCTCTCTCCCTTTTTTGGCTACTTCTGATGGATTTGTAGCTGCAAAGCCAAGCCGCGAGGGAAGCCCACCACGAGGATGTGGATCTGCAAGGGCGCCAAGCGGTGTCATGCGAAGGCGAGCAGAATCCTTGAAGGACACAATTGAAGCGAAAGAGGCACAGGGCAAAGACATGAAACCCCTGCCCACTGTGGTTTGATTTATTTTAATTTTGTGAACTTTGTGAAACGGACTCATTTGAAAGCAATGATGAGGCACCACAAGATCCAGGAGGCCATACGAGTGGCCACGCCCACTGGGGCTAAGATGAAACTACTTAATTGGTGCAAATATACCGTGCATGAGTTGACTGCTGCCACTGATGAAGAGATTTACATATCTCGAAACGCGTCTGGCATGAACACTTCATAAAGAGGTGAGTGTTTGTGCTCGTGCTTTGTGCGCTGTGACCTTCAATAAAGAAATGGATGCAATTTCTGCCGGAGGCTTCTCTCTCCCTTTTTTGGCTACTTCTGATGGATTTGTAGCGGCAAAGCCAAGCCGCGAGGGAAGCCCACCACGAGGATGTGGATCTGCAAGGGCGCCAAGCGGTGTCATGCGAAGGCGAGCAGAATCCTTGAAGGACACAATTGAAGCGAAAGAGGCACAGGGCAAAGACATGAAACCCCAGCCCACTGTGATTTGATTTATTTTAATTTTGTGAACTTTGTGAAACGGACTCATTTGAAAGCAATGATGAGGCACCACAAGATCCAGGAGGCCATACGAGTGGCCACGCCCACTGGGGCTAAGATGAAACTACTTAATTGGTGCAAATATACCGTGCATGAGTTGACTGCTGCCACTGATGAAGAGATTTACATATCTCGAAACGCGTCTGGCATGAACACTTCATAAAGAGGTTGGTGTTTGCGCTCGTGCTTTGTGCGCTGTGACCTTCAATAAAGAAATGGATGCAATTTCTGCCGGAGGCTTCTCTCTCCCTTTTTTGGCTACTTCTGATGGATTTGTAGCGGCCAAGCCGCGAGGGAAGCCCACTACGAGGATGTGGATCTGCAAGGGCGCCAAGCGGTGTCATGCGAAGGTGAGCAGAATCCTTGAAGGACACAATTGAAGCGAAAGAGGCACAGGGCAAAGACATGAAACCCCTGCCCACTGTGGTTTGATTTATTTTAATTTTGTGAACTTTGTGAAACGGACTCATTTGAAAGCAATGATGAGGCACCACAAGATCCAGGAGGCCATACGAGTGGCCACGCCCACTGGGGCTAAGATGAAACTACTTAATTGGTGCAAATATACCGTGCATGAGTTGACTGCTGCCACTGATGAAGAGATTTACATATCTCGAAACGCGTCTGGCTTGAACACTTCATAAAGAGGTTGGTGTTTGCGCTCGTGCTTTGTGCGCTGTGACCTTCAATAAAGAAATGGATGCAATTTCTGCCGGAGGCTTCTCTCTCCCTTTTTTGGCTACTTCTGATTGATTTGTTGCGGCAAAGCCAAGCCGCGAGGGAAGCCCACCACGAGGATGTGGATCTGCAAGGGCGCCAAGCGGTGTCATGCGAAGGCGAGCAGAATCCTTGAAGGACACAATTGAAGCGAAAGAGGCACAGGGCAAAGACATGAAACCCCTGCCCACTGTGGTTTGATTTATTTTAATTTTGTGAACTTTGTGAAACGGACTCATTTGAAAGCAATGATGAGGCACCACAAGATCCAGGAGGCCATACGAGTGGCCACGCCCACTGGGGCTAAGATGAAACTACTTAATTGGTGCAAATATACCGTGCATGAGTTGACTGCTGCCACTGATGAAGAGATTTACATATCTCGAAACGCGTCTGGCATGAACACTTCATAAAGAGGTTGGTGTTTGCGCTCGTGCTTTGTGCGCTGTGACCTTCAATAAAGAAATGGATGCAATTTCTGCCGGAGGCTTCTCTCTCCCTTTTTTGGCTACTTCTGATGGATATATATATATATATATACATATATATATATATATATCCTACCGGCGGTCGCCAGAAGGTAGTTATAGTTACGATCGTTTTCCATAGGAAATCCGCAACATTCTATTGGGAATAACTTTGGCACCGATTTAGGGATCTGCCTGTAATTTTCCTTAAATTTGCCTCGCTGCGCTCCGCTCCTTCCCTGATAGTTTGGGGGGATTCGTCAAGCGGGTTCCCCATGTTAATTTCCATAGGGCGGTTGGACTCACTTTTAGCCCGAACGGCTGAATGGATTTCCACAAAACTTGGCAAAATTGTAGGGACTGGTAGCCCGATGTACCTTTGCTATGTCTCAAGATATGTGCTCCAGTGGATTTTGAGTAATTTAGGTTAAAAAAAATATATATATCCATGAGCGCGCCCCGGTACGCGCACCGGGGCGCGCTCCAGCACGCTACGCGAGTTCGCGAGCGGAAAGCTGATTGGCTCTCGGGTGTCTGTCAACATTCCAAACAGTCCGGAGCGGCCGCCATCTTGTGTCTCGGTAGGATCGAGACACAAGAGGTGGCAAAAACAAAGGGGGAAATGACCAAAAGGGGGCAGGGTAGACCCCCCCTGACCCCCTAGGTTTGATGTGGGGGCCATAAAAGGGCCCCGCGGGGCAAAAAAAACCCAACTTTTTTTTTTTCGATTTGCGCGGGGGGAGCTCCCGGTACGCGCACCGCGGAGCGTACCGGGGAGCGTAGCATGGGGAAAAAAGAATGAAAGAGTTTTTAAAAAATGTTTAATTTTTTTATAAATTGGAGGTAGTTCTAAAAAGAACAGTTTTTTTATTCTTTTTGTTGTTTTATATTTTTTTATTGTTTTTTGGAACATTTTTTACTTTTTTTGGCTTTTATGAACAATTGTATATTTTTTTTGTAATTTTTATGGGGACAAACAAAAAACAGGGAATTGTAAACGGATCAACTGGAGCAAAAAAAATCAGGAAAACATTAAGGTTTATTTTTGCATTTGTGGTTGTCTCCAGCACGGTTAATCAGTTTAATACTTTGCTCTCCATAGCAAATTGTAGTCCCGCAAAATTTACAAAAAATTTTAAAATCTCCAAACTGGGGTTGGATATTTGGGACCATCTCCCTTGTCTCTGGGCCCGATGGAGTGGGTTGTTTTCTTTTGGAGGTGCTGCGAGAAGATTGGGGAGGGTTTCTTGTCAGTTCTCAGACCTCTGCCGCAGCATAGTTGTTTGGGTGCCTGCGTTGCATATGGCGAATCATAGTATTGTTGCCAAATGAATACTTTTTTGCAGGGTTCCCCCTGGAAAGTACAGTGCCACAGATAAGACATGTCACTTTTGGAGCATTAACTTTCTTTAGTCCCCTTGGGATTTTAAAAAACTCCCACACAATGTGCTCCTTTGGTTTATAGGGGGTATTATCTTCAGGCAGGAACTGCCTCTCCTCCTCCTCCTCCTCCTCCTCCTCCTCCTCTTCTTCTTCACTACCACTGTGGTGTTGTGGTGGTCCTTGTGGTGGTGGTGGTGGTGGTTGAGATGCTCCTGCTGCCGCTGCTACTGTAGCCATTTCTCACTACAAAAAGGTCTGCAAACAGGTCTTGCTCAGTCAAAGTACAAAGTGAGAATGAGGAAAAAAGGTGGGGGCTTTCATCATTTGGAAAAAAAAACTGTTCTGAACCAATGAAAAGTGTTATTTTCAGGTCACATGACCCGACGCGCTTACGCTACGCGCCCGGGGGCGCTTACGTTGCGCTATCGTATGCGCTCGGGAGCTTCCGGGTGCGCTTACGCCGTGCGTATCACACGGCCGCGGCTACGCGATACGTCACGATGATGTTTTCGTTCGCGGCAATAGCGCTAACGGGACGCTCGCCGGTACGCGCACCGGGGCGCGCCGCAAGACTGCGCTTACCGGTGCGCTCACCGGTACGCGCACCGGGAGCGCTCCGGGGCAAAAAATAAATAAAAAATGAATAATATACATAAAAAAAATAGTATTACATAAATATACAATATAGGATTCACGATAAAAAATATTATATTTCATAGCAATAGAAATTTGCTATTAAAAAACCTTTGAAATTCACTGAAAAAAACATAAGTTTGAGGCCCTATATATAGTTAGGAATTAGCATTTACAAAACCTATGAAATTCACAGAAAAAACCATAGGTTTCACACCAGTTATAGTTAGGAATTAGCATTTAAAAAACCTATTAAATTCACTGAAAAAGCCATAGGTTTGACACCAGTTATAGTTAGCTGGAAATTTTACTGACATAAAACCATTGAAATTCCCAAGTTATAGTTAGTTGGACTCACTATAACTCACGCGCCTGCAATGCACTGCTGATGACGTCACATATTACATCACTCATGACATGGTCAGTGACATCACTCATGACATCACTGATGACACCATCCTTGTGACAGAGTGACAGACCTCCTTTCAGTGTAATGTAACCCTTGAAACACATATTCGAAAATAGAAACTAAAATTTTCAAAAAAATGGAGATACCCATACCAGTTACAGCAACCAATTCAGTAATTCCACCATCTATATACACATCCACTCATTCACCAACAGTTCTATATAGTCACTCATACATATTTATTTTTCAGAAAGACACACATTCACTGGATGGTGTCATCAGTGATGTCATGAGTGATGTCACTGACCATGTCATGAGTGATGTAATATGTGACGTCATCAGCAGTGCATTGCAGGCGCGCGAGTTATAGTGAGTCCAACTAACTATAACGTGGGAATTTCAATGGTTTTATGTCAGTAAAATTTCCAGCTAACTATAACTGGTGTCAAACCTATGGTTTTTTCAGTAAATATATATATATATATATATATATATATATATATATATATATATATATATATATATATATATATATATATATATATCCGACTAGATCTCCCCTCCGTTCTGAAAGAAGAAGAGCACACGTAGGATTTCAGGACGGCTGCTCTTTATTAAAACAATGGCATTTGCATGACGCGTTTCGTAATTAAACTTTCTCAAATGCTGCCAAACTAATTCAAACGTTCTCCCAGCCTCCTCTTAAGCTGCTGGCCTCCATACGATTGGTTGAGGCAGAGCTGACGTCATCTTGCAGGGAAAACCCGAACCCAGGAATCCAGGTACGTGCGGAACAGTCTCCAAATTGTAAGTACTTTCCCCAGTGGGCGGTGTCTGCTCCCAATTCCCTGTGTACGCCTTGATTGCAATGATGAAATTGTCTTGGAGGGTGGGGAAGCAGCCTCCCGAGTCCAACATCCCACCGCACTGGTACCAAAATCAATCTGTGCACACCGCTTGTTTAAGCAGCGCGTCACCAGCAAAGTTGCTTACCGTCCATGACGGCCAGGTTGTGCTTGGGAAAGCGGCGTTCCGACGTTACCACAGTGCTTGTAGTGCCTCCAAAGTTGCCACCAAATCCGTCGGACTCTTTAGGGATGGGCGCTCTGAAAGGTGCTCGTGGCTGCACCTGAAACATCCGACTAGATCTCCCCTCCGTTCTGAAAGAAGAAGAGCACACGTAGGATTTCAGGACGGCTGCTCTTTATTAAAACAATGGCATTTGCATGACGCGTTTCGTAATTAAACTTTCTCAAATGCTGCCAAACTAATTCAAACGTTCTCCCAGCCTCCTCTTAAGCTGCTGGCCTCCATACGATTGGTTGAGGCAGAGCTGACGTCATCTTGCAGGGAAAACCCGAACCCAGGAATCCAGGTACGTGCGGAACAGTCTCCAAATTGTAAGTACTTTCCCCAGTGGGCGGTGTCTGCTCCCAATTCCCTGTGTACGCCTTGATTGCAATGATGAAATTGTCTTGGAGGGTGGGGAAGCAGCCTCCCGAGTCCAACATCCCACCGCACTGGTCCCAAAATCAATCTGTGCACACCGCTTGTTTAAGCAGCGCGTCACCAGCAAAGTTGCTTACCGTCCATGACGGCCAGGTTGTGCTTGGGAAAGCGGCGTTCCGACGTTACCACAGTGCTTGTAGTGCCTCCAAAGTTGCCACCAAATCCGTCGGACTCTTTAGGGATGGGCGCTCTGAAAGGTGCTCGTGGCTGCACCTGAAACATCCGACTAGATCTCCCCTCCGTTCTGAAAGAAGAAGAGCACACGTAGGATTTCAGGACGGCTGCTCTTTATTAAAACAATGGCATTTGCATGACGCGTTTCGTAATTAAACTTTCTCAAATGCTGCCAAACTAATTCAAACGTTCTCCCAGCCTCCTCTTAAGCTGCTGGCCTCCATACGATTGGTTGAGGCAGAGCTGACGTCATCTTGCAGGGAAAACCCGAACCCAGGAATCCAGGTACGTGCGGAACAGTCTCCAAATTGTAAGTACTTTCCCCAGTGGGCGGTGTCTGCTCCCAATTCCCTGTGTACGCCTTGATTGCAATGATGAAATTGTCTTGGAGGGTGGGGAAGCAGCCTCCCGAGTCCAACATCCCACCGCACTGGTCCCAAAATCAATCTGTGCACACCGCTTGTTTAAGCAGCGCGTCACCAGCAAAGTTGCTTACCGTCCATGACGGCCAGGTTGTGCTTGGGAAAGCGGCGTTCCGACGTTACCACAGTGCTTGTAGTGCCTCCAAAGTTGCCACCAAATCCGTCGGACTCTTTAGGGATGGGCGCTCTGAAAGGTGCTCGTGGCTGCACCTGAAACATCCGACTAGATCTCCCCTCCGTTCTGAAAGAAGAAGAGCACACGTAGGATTTCAGGACGGCTGCTCTTTATTAAAACAATGGCATTTGCATGACGCGTTTCGTAATTAAACTTTCTCAAATGCTGCCAAACTAATTCAAACGTTCTCCCAGCCTCCTCTTAAGCTGCTGGCCTCCATACGATTGGTTGAGGCAGAGCTGACGTCATCTTGCAGGGAAAACCCGAACCCAGGAATCCAGGTACGTGCGGAACAGTCTCCAAATTGTAAGTACTTTCCCCAGTGGGCGGTGTCTGCTCCCAATTCCCTGTGTACGCCTTGATTGCAATGATGAAATTGTCTTGGAGGGTGGGGAAGCAGCCTCCCGAGTCCAACATCCCACCGCACTGGTCCCAAAATCAATCTGTGCACACCGCTTGTTTAAGCAGCGCGTCACCAGCAAAGTTGCTTACCGTCCATGACGGCCAGGTTGTGCTTGGGAAAGCGGCGTTCCGACGTTACCACAGTGCTTGTAGTGCCTCCAAAGTTGCCACCAAATCCGTCGGACTCTTTAGGGATGGGCGCTCTGAAAGGTGCTCGTGGCTGCACCTGAAACATCCGACTAGATCTCCCCTCCGTTCTGAAAGAAGAAGAGCACACGTAGGATTTCAGGACGGCTGCTCTTTATTAAAACAATGGCATTTGCATGACGCGTTTCGTAATTAAACTTTCTCAAATGCTGCCAAACTAATTCAAACGTTCTCCCAGCCTCCTCTTAAGCTGCTGGCCTCCATACGATTGGTTGAGGCAGAGCTGACGTCATCTTGCAGGGAAAACCCGAACCCAGGAATCCAGGTACGTGCGGAACAGTCTCCAAATTGTAAGTACTTTCCCCAGTGGGCGGTGTCTGCTCCCAATTCCCTGTGTACGCCTTGATTGCAATGATGAAATTGTCTTGGAGGGTGGGGAAGCAGCCTCCCGAGTCCAACATCCCACCGCACTGGTCCCAAAATCAATCTGTGCACACCGCTTGTTTAAGCAGCGCGTCACCAGCAAAGTTGCTTACCGTCCATGACGGCCAGGTTGTGCTTGGGAAAGCGGCGTTCCGACGTTACCACAGTGCTTGTAGTGCCTCCAAAGTTGCCACCAAATCCGTCGGACTCTTTAGGGATGGGCGCTCTGAAAGGTGCTCGTGGCTGCACCTGAAACATCCGACTAGATCTCCCCTCCGTTCTGAAAGAAGAAGAGCACACGTAGGATTTCAGGACGGCTGCTCTTTATTTAAATATATATATATATATATATATATATATATATATATATATATATATATATATATATATATATATTACCTACTGGCGGTCGCCAGTAGGTATATATAGTTAGGATTTTTTTCCTATGGGATTTCTGAAAATTCTATGTCGAATAACTTTGGCGTTTGTGGACAGAATTGGCTGAAATTGTCAGGAAAATGGCACATTTTATTTCTGAGCAGCCCCTGAAAATTTGGGGGTGTTTCGTCAAGGGGAGGCCGAGAAAAAAGGGGGGTCCCAAAACGTGTTTTCCCATTCATTTTTTTCATAGGGCGGTTCGAATCACTTTTAGCTCGAACGGCTGAATGGATTTACACGAAACTTGGCAAAATTGTAGATATGGTTTGCCCGACGTGCCTTTGCTATGTCTCAATATATGTGCTCCAGTGGATTTTGAGAAATTACCATTTTAAAAAACAGTTATATCTGTGACAGCGCTCCGGTTAGCGCCCCGGTTCGCGTACCTGACGCGTAACGGAACTTCGCGAAGTGAAGCTGATTGGCTCTCCGGTGCCTGTCAACATTCTAAACAGTCCGGACCGGCCGCCATCTTGTCTCTCGGTAGGATCGAGAGACAAGAGGTGGAGAAAAACGAAGGGGGGAATTTATGAAAGGGGGCTAGGTAGACCCCTTCTGACCCCCTAGGAATGATGTGGGGGCTATTAAAGGGTCCCGTGGGGCAAAAAATAAAAATAAAAATGTTTTCGATTTTTCGCGGTAGAAGCGCTACCCGGTACGCGAACCGGGTAGCTCACCGGTAGCGTAACGGAAGTTCCCCATTTTGTGTTTCAGTCGAATTTAATCACAAGATGGCGGAAAAACAATGTGGGGAAATGGGTATAAGGGGGCACGGGAGACGTATCCTGACCCCCTAGGTTTTCTGAGGGTGGCTGAGGAGGCTCATATATGTCGGGAAAAAAATAATAATTTTGAATTTTTCGCGCGGTTAGCTGCCGGTACGCGAACCGGGTAGCAAACCGGGAAGCGAACATAAGTGAAAATTAGTGAAAAAAGGTACATTCGAAATTTTTAAAGAGTAATATAGTTAAGGTAGCTCTGAAAAGAGCTTTTGAGTTCTGTGTAAGTTCTAGGTACTTATAAGTAGGTACCAATACACAGTCTTAAATTTTGTATGAAAACTCTGTTGCCCTCATCTGAGAAGTGCACACCATCTCCTCTGTAGATATCTTGCATGTAGTAACGCAAGTTATTGTTGTAGATGGAGCCCATTCCATGGTCTCTCATGTAAGCTGAAACAGACTTATTTACATGCTTCCTCGCTTTCTCAATTTGTGGACAAAATTGATTGGACCACCTCCATTTCTGTCTTTGGCATATATTATAATACACCAAGGCAGTTTGAGGAAAAAGTGACATCAATTGCTCAAAGGTGTCCTTTAAAAGCATTTCAAGACCTACCCCAGTCAAAGTGCCTAAATCATTTCCTCCACAGTGCACTATTATGAGGTCAGGGTTTGGCAAATGTAAAAAGGTTTTCACCAATGGTATCAATTGGTGACATCTCAATCCTCTTTGGCCAATCCATTTGATTTCCACATTTTGTAAATTGAGGTTGTGTACATTTCTGTTATCAGCATACCTGTGAGCCCAATGGATGTAGCTATGTCCAAGAATCCAGGCAGAAAACATGGTGAGAGGAGGTTCTGCTGCAGTCAGATGAAGTGTGGGAATGAAATGGCAGTTGAAACAGTAGGAGTATGTAAAGAAAAAAAACTGTGGAGTTTCAGTGCTAATGATTCACTAGCAGTGATTGGTGGATTTCCATTTCTGAAAACAGAAAGTTAGGGTGCATGGATGTGTTCTTTGAAAGATGTAATTTGAATGGTTAAGAAAAAATGATTTTAAGGAACATTGCAATGGATTAGCAGGTGTACTGAGAGTTCGGAGTTCATTTGAAACATTGTTGTGTCAACTTGTAAACATGAGAGGTCTTTCAGGAGGTAGTTGCTATGGAAAAGAGCAGAAAGGGCAGAGGGGGAAGGCTGTTGATTTGAAAAAAGTGAGGGAAGAGTTTTGATTGGGTGACATGAGAGATATGTGTGATGAAATACAGCATGTATATGCCTTTGTTGGTTGCAGCCTCCGGAGTGCATACCCTTTGCTCTGCTAAAGAAAAATTGGTGTGTGTCTGAGACTGTTTTGAAATTCAAAAAGCATTTGCTAAGGTGAGAAAAAATTCATTTAGTTTAGATAGAGACTAGTATAGTTTATGGAGAAAATAAGGAAGCCAGCTGTGCATTTAAAATGTTGCTTTGTGTCAAGTGTTTTACAAAAAGATTTTGCTTATTTGACAAATTATAATTATAGATAATGTGAAGTATTAGTACTGACAGGGTGTGCTTGTACATAGGAGCTGTGCTGTGTTTTCAAATTATGACCAGAAAATCGTTTTTTTTTAAAAAGAAATGCTTTTCACATTTATGAGTAGGACAACATGGGGTCTGCTTTTTAAAATAAATATTTCACTTCCCACCATGAATATGGGAGAATAGTTTGCTTGTTTGTTGGTTTAAAAACTCATTTCTTGAAGTCATTTAGGTTTCACAATATGTTGTGCAAGATTTACATAGTCAACATGGGGGCATATTTACAAGGCTTATGAGCCACATTCACGTCATTTTCCCCATTTTAAAAGTGACTTTAAATGTGGTGCAAGATCTTTGTAAATACACCCTCATGAGTGCTTTGCAAATTTAAGTCATTTTCCCCTTGTGCATGTGCCTTGTAAATACGCCCCTATGTGTGCTAGACAATTTTAAGTTACTTCTCCCATGAATCTGGGAGATTAATTTGCTTACATGATGTGTTTAAAAATTGTGCTAAGGTGAGAAAAGGTTTCTTTAATTTAGAAATAGATTAGTATGCTTTTTGGAGAAAATAAGGAAGCCAGCTAGGGTGTGCTTGTACATAGGAGCTGTGCTGTGTTTTCAAATTATGACCAGAAAAACGTTTTTTTAAAAAAAAAAAAGAAATACTTTTCATATTTATGAGAAGGACAACATGGGGTTTGCTTTTTTAAATAAATATTTCACTTCCCAACATGAATATGGGAGAATAATTTGCTTGTTTGTCGGTTTAAAAACTTGTTTCTTGAAGTCATTTAGGTTTCACAATATGTACTGCTAGAGTTTCATAGTCACTATGATAATAATGATATACATTTAGGACTGTTTAGGGGGCATGGTTGTGCTGAGGCTTCTGTAATTGTCAAAGGAGGAGAATTATGTACATTGCACTGCTGCATACAGTCCTCACCTTCTGCGTACTCTTGGATATGCTAGACTATATCTGCTCAATGAGATACCTAAGCTGAGGAAACACAGGTGATGTGATTGTGAAATGAGCAAAAATATTTGCACGTTTTTCAATTACATCACCTGTGTTTCCTAACATTACTAATCACATTGTGCAGATGAGGTTTAGGCCTGTCCAGGGAGACAGAGGAGGTCTGGCCTTTGATCAAGTGTGCAGTGGACATGACTCACTTCATCTGTTGGCCTGCACATGTATTATGTCCCCTGTACTCTTCAACAAGCCAAAATTTCATCTGCAACCCTGAGTAGGCCTCTCCTCAAACAAACGTTTGTGACTGCAAGACCTGCCTTTTTGCTCCTAGATATTTTTTGGTTTTACCATGGCTGCCAGACAATCCAGCATAGCTCTGGATAGGCCACACCTTATGCTGGTGCAAGGGCCTTGTAAATACGCCCTCATGTGTGCTTGGTAATTTTAAGTCACTTCCCCCTGGTGCAAGGGTCTTGTAAATACACCTTCATGTGTGCTTGGCCATTTCAAGTCACTTCCTCCTGGTGCAAGGGCCTTGTAAATACGCCCTCATGTGTGCTTGGCAATTTTAATTCACTTCCCCCTGGTGCATGGGTGTGGTAAATACGCCCTCATGTCTGCTTGGCAATTTTAAGTCACTTTCCCCTGGTGCAAGGGCCTTGTAATTACGACCCCATGTGTGCTTGGAATTTTAACTCACTTCCCCCATGGTGCAAGGGCCTTGTAAATACGCCCCCTTTGTCTATGTTGTTAAATTTCTGTAGGTAGAATTGACAACTAGTGTGTTTACCGGTTCGCGGACCGGGTCGCGGCACCAAATTGAGCTAACGGGAAGCTACCCGGTACGCGGACCGGTAGCGAAACAAAAAAAAATAATAAAAAAAAATATATACATAAAAAAACTATATTAAAAACATATCAAATATATTTTTCGATTAAAAGAAGAATACATTTTACAGCTTTTGATATTTGCTATTAAAAAACCATTGAAATTCAATGAAAAAACCATTGGTTATAGACCATATATAGTTAGGAATTAGCATTTACAAAACCTTGAAAATTCACTGAAAAAACCATAGGTTATAGACCATATATAGTTAGGGATTAGCATTTACAAAACCTTATTTTACTTACATAAAACCATTGAAATTCGCATATATAGTTAGTTGCACTAACTATATATCGCGCACCCGCAATCCACTGCTGATGATGTCACATATTCACATCACTGATGACATCACTGATGACATCATCCAGTGACTGTATGTTTCTGTAAAGTTAAAATATGTCTTACATATTGAAGAATGAGTGGATGTATAAGTGTCTGGATGAAGGATTTTGGAGGTGCGTGACTGACTGTATGAGTGAGTGATTAAATGTGTCTCACTGAGTGCATGGGTTAGTGACTAAACCGTCTGAATGTGTGCATCAGTATGTCTGTTGTTGTGTAAGCTGCTACATCTGTTGATCAGTAGCTATATGAGTGGCTATATGGGTTATTGATTGGTTGCCCAAGTATTTGTATGGGAGACTGAGTGTGTGTGTGGGTGGCTGTGCATAGATGTGTGAACAGTTGATTCACTAGATGTATGGGTTCAAAACTGCATGTGGAAACAGCTGTATGGGTGGTTGACTGTGTGCATGAGTGTATTGGTGAGTGAATGGATATCTCAGTGCTACATGTCAAAGTAAGTACATATGTAAAACACAGTACATGTGAGAGTTGACATATATAAATAACTGTGTATAAGAGCCAGTGAATGTGTGAGTGGCTGCATGGATCATTGAAAACTTGTATCAGTGATTGTATAAGAGAGTAAATATGTGTTAGAATATGTTTGAATAAGTAAGGTGTGTATAACTGTATAATTGAGGAAATGGAGGTGTGATTGATTCTTTGCATGACTGACTAGGTGTATGAGTAACTCCATGGATGAGTGACAATCTGTGAGGGTCTGTTTACTCTGAGTGTATCTAAGGTTATATTAGAGTCTGAAGAGGTTGATCGTATTATCACATGATTGATGTCATCAGTGATGTTGTCAGTCATGTCATTTGAGTTGGCAACAGTGATGTCATCAGTGATGTCACTGACCATGTCATGAATGATGTAATATGTGACATCATCAGCAGTGGATTGCGGGTGCGCGATATATAGTTAGTGCAACTAACTATATATGCGAATTTCAATGGTTTTGTGTGAGTAAAATAAGGTTTTGTAAATGCTAATCCCTAACTATATATGGTCTATAACCTATGGTTTTTTCAGTGAATATATATATATATATATATATATATATATATATATATATAACGAAGCCGTTATTCACCACACCTCTTCAAAAGAATAACGAGAGTAAGCCCAAGTTTTGTGCTGATTTCTTCGGTGATTTATTGTGCAATTACACCAGCCATCCGTCATAGCGCGTTTCACCTCTCAAACGAGGCTTGATCACATGACGTGTAATGAAACAAAAGAGGGTCTTAAATATTCCCAAATGGGGGCGCGGCATATCATACTCATTTAAAGTGACCAATGCATATATTTTTTTTCTCTCTTTCTCTCTCATTCTCCATGATTTTTCATCAGTGTGATATATACATATACATATATACACATACATATATACACGTTTCTTCGTATGGGAGAATCTTTGAATGCAGATATCGGGCCTCCGGGACCCTAACAACGACCCACTCGTGAGCGGGTACTGGCAGAATACCGGAACTGTGTGTTTGCTGATATATATATATATATATATATATATATATATATATATATATATATATATATATATATATATATATACACAGCAGAGGATTAAACACCTCAAATAATTAAAGCCACTAGTTAAACATCACAATGGCAATAACCACAAAACTCAATACATCACCTGGTGCATACACTGCCCACTTCTGACCGGGGGAGTCACTGCCGAGGATCAGAGCTCAGTAACTAGTGTTCACTCCGAGATAGACACGTCTGCCCTCACTCAGATTCCAAACTCCCAATTTCTCCGTCTGCAACCCTCAGCTTTAAACACACTAGAAGATTTGCGAAAGACCTTCTCCCACCGCCAGAGGAATTTTACCAGAACTGGCCAAGTTCCAAGCAAACATCCCAATGGCAGTAAGGAGTTCTCACGTCTCTTCCTTCATTCTCACATCTTTCAGCCTCTATCTTGACGAAGCTCTCACAAGGGCTTCCAGAGTATATTAAACAAAAACAATCGCTAGAAAAACAGAAAGACCTTGATTGTGAATAACCCAAACAACTTGCAAGCCCCTCTGTGCACTCAGCAGCATGCAGAGTCAGACAGCAAGAAGGCATGAGGCCATGTCAAAGCCAATAGTAAGAACTCATAATTCTCACCAATGCACAATACAATACACATTCCTGCACAACTGCTTATAGCATCACGTACTTTATCCCTCAATGTACAACATCGAGCACATGTGTGCACCACCGCCCACAACACTGCACTTCGAGACCAAAAAGTACATTCCACACCTCTCTCTCCCTCTCACACCTTCAAATGCACATCCCACACGCTGTGCTCTTGGCAAGACTGTTCCACTCCGTAACAGCTCCCACTGAAAGACATCAAGATTACAGGACAGAAGAGAAGCAGGCATATGCAGGACCATCCTACATTAAGGCTAGGGTAAAATAACACACTAAAGTCAGTTAAAATGGTGGTGGTTGAGGGTCATCATAGCGTGCCAATATCACAAGAGTGGCTCTTTCATTACACCTATCAAGAAGCATGTTCCCAAGAGCTGCTTGGAGCCAAGATGGAAGGGGCCATATGAAGTCAAGCATGGGACTAACACTGCTGGGAAGTGTGCTGGAATCTTGCTGTCAATCCACATGACTCACATGAGAAGAGTGAAGATGGCAGATAAAGAAGTGGTGACAACAACTACTGATTCACAAAGCGAAACACAAGTTAGCAGAAGGAATTCTGAGGGAAAGAAGTTGGAGAATCTGGTGAGAGTGAAGATCCTGGTATAGGTACCAGTAGCCAGTTTCAATTTGAGGTTCAGTGTGAAGAGCTGCTGCTATGCGAGCAGCAGGAAGAAATAGTCTCTGATCCAGTACACAAAAAACTCCAGTTCAAAATTCAAGTCGCAAGGAGCCCTGAGGAAAGAAACCATACCTAGTGAGTTGTGATGCTGATCAAAGTACAAGTTCGACTGAGTGAAAAAGATTCAGCAGTAGTCGCAAGTGAAGATACAAATGTTGTGTGAGTGCATTGAGGAATTAAGTGGCCTAAAGCATGAAGGAGAACTTGCGAACAAAGGCATTGGCAGAATGAAAGATCAGAATCAAGCAAAGAAGAACTGGAAATAATTAAAATTGATTCTGAAAATAGTGACAGCAAATCACCTGTTCCCAAGAGACCAACAAGAAAGAGAATTGTTTACTTCCGACTGACGTTCTTGAAAAGGCTCTCTAGCATGAGCTGAGTATTGTAACTTGTCTCCAAGGTCCTTGCGCTTGCATGCAGTATTCAAGTTATTCACAGTGG
This sequence comes from Lissotriton vulgaris, assembly GCF_964263255.1. Taxonomy (NCBI): domain Eukaryota; kingdom Metazoa; phylum Chordata; class Amphibia; order Caudata; family Salamandridae; genus Lissotriton; species Lissotriton vulgaris. The sequence continues at coordinate 1,078,084,366 of NC_141694.1, read as the reverse complement.
TTCACTGTTTTCCAAGTAACTAGTTTGCTCTGATACGACCAGATGAAATTAGGTCAGAGGGGGCTATATATATATATTCATATAGTTGGATAGTGCATAAGTGAAAGGCTGTATGACTTTTTCAAATTTCTCATTCTGAATTTTTGAAAATGTATTTCTCTGTTCCCACCATGATTATTCTGCAGTTTCCATAGATTTCTATGCATACATTTCTCATTAAAACCCTCCATTTGGAGACTACCTAGAATCTTTTGGGATCTACTTGAGATGCAATCCCTCCTGATTTTGTTAATTTTCTGTGTTGACGACCTTTATGGCAATTCTTTTCTATGTAACCCAGTGGTTTCTGAATTGAATTATCCTGTATTGTACCTTTTACATTTTGGAATATATCTATATATCACTTATTGAGTCCGTCCTTTTTTATGTGAATGTAATTTTTTATATGTTGGTTTGCACCTTACCTTTGGACACATTGACTCATGAAATTGAGGGTAACACTGTCCCCGATCCACCTAACCTGTGGGCACACATTTAAAGTGTAAGACTTTAGGTCTACAGTGCACCCACATGTTTACTACTCTCATGTAACTAACATGTGGATGGATGTGTAAGTGTCACCCTCCTTAGTCTCGCCATTCTCTAGCTGGCATTCTATCCGATGATCTTCAATTGATTTCAGTGCCCTGTAGCTTCCAGGCATATTTTTCAATGGAGGAACATTGTAAGAAACAGAGTTAAAGGTTGAGGAGGGTGGAAATCCTACTCAGGCAACAACCACATCTTTGTCTGGGTAAACCATAAAAGTTTCTGAATTAACATGTGCTTAGCCTTCTGGCAGCTTGGCACAAAAGCTGTCAGACCTAGCTTAGAGGCAATGTGTAAAGTATTTATGCGGTACACAAAAAGTAACAAAGTGAAAACATCATATAACAAAAATTCCAAACCAATTTAGACAATTAGTATACATTTTGATAAATAAAATGAGTGCAAAATTACAAGCATGCAATCAGTAGACCCGGAGATGTGCAAAGATTTGTAGAAAAATAGCACCAAGAAGCAGAAAGCACTAACTGCGTGTATTTGGTCGTGGTAGACAGGCACAAAGTCACAAGTACTGGCTGACTGCAATAGAATGCTGGTCGAATAGAGGGACCAGGTTAGTCCCGATAAAATTTTACTGTCTCAAAGTCTGGTGTGCTGAGTTCAAAACTTCAGGATTTAACAGGAGGAGTCGAATTGATGTCAGCCAAGGGTCAAGGACCTGGGGAGACACGATTTGAGGGTCAGGAACTCACTCAAGCAGAGGCCAGCGAGACTCAGGCAAGTCCAGTTGCAGGCCCAGTTACAGCTCTAAGCAGGTGCAGTTCAGGTCTTGGCAGGTCTAGTTGCAGGTGCAGGCAGGGCCAGTTGATGGTTCAGGCATGGTCATTTGCAGCATGTCAGCTAGGAAGTTACAAGGACCTCTCTGGAGCTTGTTGTATCCCTGTAGCTCAGAACAAGAAGTCAGTCAACTGGCCCATGGAGTCACTCTGGCAGTCCTGGGTTCAAGGAGATTGCCCGTTCTCTTTCAAACAGCAAGGCAGGTCTCAAGCAGCCGCGAAGTCTTCTGAGACACAAGGCGAGGCTTAAACTGCAAGGCAGTCCTGCTGGAGTCTTCCTAGAGTTTTCCACAGGTCCAGGAGTGCACTGATGAGATGGTCTGAGAGGCCAATATTTATACCTAATTGCCAGCCTTTGAAGTGGAAGAAACGATTAGGCCTCCCCACACATGTGGTTCTGAAATTTCCTTCCACCCCCACCCTGGCCAAGACGTCTAGGTTGAAAAAGAATTGGTTTGAAGTTCTTTGTGTGTGTGCTGGAGGCAGCTCTTGTGAAATATAAGTGAGGCAGTGAACAGCTCCGCACCTCTCATCTTGGTAGGATTGCCCATCCTGCAACCACAAATGCCAAATTGCATCTGTTCACAGCCATGTGACCCAGGACACAAGCTGCAGGCACCAAATGGTTGAGACAAAAAAATGTCAACTTCCTAAAAGTGCCACTTTTGAAATTAGGACTTAAAATCTGACTTTTCCGTTAAAGATGATTTTAAGTTGCAAGTCTATTGAGACCAAACTTGACTTTTTTACATGTTCCCAATCAAAAGTTAGCACTGATTTAATGTTATCCTGTAACCCAATGTTGTCCTATTAGAGAAGTAGGCTTCATAGTAGTAACATAAAAACTTTAAAGTACATGTCCAACTTCTTAAATACAGGGCACTCTGTCGAATGGGCTGTTTAGGTCCTACCTTAGGGGTAACTTAAATGTATTAAAAGGAGAGCTTTAGGTCTGGCAAAAGTTTTTTTTGCCAGGTTGAACTGGCAGTGTAAAAATGCTCACATCCTGCAAAGTCAGACCTGGGACATGTTTTAAAGGTCTACTTAAGTGGGTGGCACAATAAGTACAGCAGACCCACTTAGTAGCATTTCATTTATCGGCTCTGGGTATATGCAGTAGCACTTTATTGAGGACTTATAAGTAGAATAAATGTGCAAATCAGGCATAGGCCAATCTTACCATGTTTTAAGGAGTGAGCACAAGCACATTAGCACTAGTTAGCAGTGATAAAGTGTGTGGAGTACTAAAGCCAACAAAAACAAATTTCAGCAATAGGAGCTGAGTAGGCAAAATGTTTGGGGTGACCCTGAAAAGAGGGCCAAGACCAACACACATACACACCTCAGGCACCTTTACTCCAATTGCTTTGAATGGGATCTCCGACCAGTGCTGCCCTGTCTTCCTGACTTTGAAAACTCCCAAGGTTGAGGAACGTGAACTCGCAAGGACCATGGGGAGCTGCTCCCAGTAGCTGGAGATTCTTGTTCCTCTGCTTGCTTTTAGAGGTGTCTCTGCTGTGTATTGGTACCTCTTCCTTGCTGTCCCCTGGTTTTTGGTCTTCTCGATTTAGCAGACAGTCAACTGGTCCTTTGTTTCGACTGTGGGAGTGGGCTGGGGAATGAGTTCTGAAGTAGAACATTCCACATTTTCCCTATCACCTGTTTATTTACTTCTTCTGTGCTTGACTTTGCACTGTGTTTCCATTTCATGACTTTTCAGCTGCAGGTTGTGACATCCAAGCACCAGAAGCTTTCTACACGTGTAGAAGTGTGGGTTCTAGGGTGATATATTGATCATGTTCCGATAACCTCCTTGCTTTATGACTCACGATGCTCTACAGCATGTGTGTAAATTCATGAATGTCTCCTAAGGATTGTTGGTGGTTGAATCTGGGCAAAATTTATATTTTGATTAAACTTTGTATTTTGCAGAGTACTTTACAAAACACTTCTGCAGTTTCTGAGCACTGTTAATTGCTGATATTACTATTGTCATATTTAGAGGTGCTTTGTTTGTACTGATTTATCCTTGTCAGAATTCGAGGTAAAACCACCGCATAAGACGCAGCCTGGTTTCTTCCTGCCAGTCTGAGGTCAGACTTTGACGTTTTGTGGATGGGTCTTTTTTTGTATTTTGGGATATTATCCCTGTGACATACAGTCTCAATTGCTTGTTGACTAATCTCAATGCTCTGTCATTAGTCCTCTGCATGGCAGACTCATCCTTCAGTGTTTTTTTTGGTGCTTCTGCTTGACATGGCTCTGGTGTCACCTGCCTGTACCTTGGGTGCTCTGGCATGGTGCTCTGTGGGGGCAGCTTCTCTGTTTGGGGCCTTGCTTTCCCCTGCAGGATGTTGTTCTACCTGTGGCTTGCTGCTCCACGTATAGGTGGGGTTCAGTGAATTCTGCCATGATTCTCACTTTTTGTCCTCCGAGGGCATGCTCTCGAGCCTCTTCTTCTCTCAAATGCCCTCCCAAAATGTGGCACATCAGGCACTGAATGGGGTTATCGGCAATGTGGGGTGAGAAAGGTCTTTTGAAGGCTGGGTCTTGCTCCATTCGAATCACCTGGAGGACACTTCTTGATCTGTTTGTGCCCCTCGGGGTTGATGTGCTTTAGCGTGGATTGTCTGGCAGACCTGCAGCTTTATTTTTTTACACAGGTGCTCTGGATGTCTCTTCTTCATGATGTGTGGTGCGGTATTCTTTTTAGGCAGCAGTTTGTGCAGTCTAGTATTGTCTTGGCTGGTTGTTCACTCGTTACCTGTTAATTACCATCATGGATGCACAGTGAAGGTTGGCCTGTGGCCAGTTCATAAACCCAATCGGCAGCGGGTACCAAAATATTTTAATCTAATCTTCCTGTGGGATTCTGCAGTTTTGATGCACATACTACAGCAGTTAATTTACGTCACTCAAACAACAATACTACAACTGCAACATTCTTATTACAACGCTATAATTCTACAATTGCGTCCCTATCACAGTACACCTACAACACAACTACTTCAGTACTATAATGCTATAACCACTTGGTCTTACAATACCACATAGCACTGTAATGTAGTTTGCTTTTAATTTTAATTTAGGATTACATCCCTGAATGAGGCACTGTAGCTGTCCTTGATTGCCACCACTCACGCTATGTTGTGTTTGTGTGTGTGTCTGTTGGTGTTTTAGGTTTGCATCATGGTGTTTGTGTGTGCCTTATGGTGTGGTTGTATAGAACATTAGTACAACTGGCATTGTCAAGCTGTTGCTTTTTGTCTGGGAGCTCAATGTGTAAAGTTTCCTTTTCCAGAAACTTATGTTTGCAGGCTGAGAGTTGTAGGCATGGCTGTACTGATGTGCAGTGGAAGCATGACTTGAGTAGGAGCACAATAATTTGGTAAGAGAAAGCCTAACCAATGCCCTCACCATGTCAGCAAATGCTGGGATAGTCTCAATGGCTTTGTGAAATTCTCTTGTACGCAAGCTTGTTTAGTAACAATTTATTGTCTAACAGTGTCTCTTGTGTTGTTCAGTTGCCCATGTGCTCTTTCTATAATTGGTTGTCAAGAAAGGAGTAAAGTCTTGTATTCCGATGATATAGGTGAGAATATGATTAGTTGCCTAGACCAGCACAGAGTTGGTGTGGTGGTGTCAGAACATTAGTGAAGGCAAGCAGGTTCCTGAATTCTATGATGACTTTGAAGAGTTCTTTTGATGAGTCAGTAATATAATAATAAATCTTTAATGCTTGATGTTTAAAACCGTTGCAATGCAGTACACAATAAATGCATTAAAAAATAAATAAATACTTACAACAAGCACATGGTGCCATCAGCATTCTCGCAGAAAATTACAAAACCCATTTAGAGCAGCGTTTTGCAGAAAGATTTAAAAAAGAGACTCACTTACTGCCCTGGAGATAGAAGTGAATCGGCCCCAAGGCTATGCATGCCAGGTATCTCGACTGCCAAAATATATATGAATAAGGAGTGCCAATAGAGTGTAGCTGATTTTCCGAGCATACTCCTCCTCACCCAATGGGATACGTGTTTGCATATATAAGCAATTGGCATAATCAATGTTAGAAATGGGGGTCTCTAGTTGGCAATGGCTGGCCACTGTCCAACTAGGGACCCTTCTTCCTAAGTCAGAGTAAGGGGGCTACACCCTTTGATAACCCCTGCTCAACCCTGTGGTAACGTAGCACGAGCAGCTAGGCTTATCTCAGAGGCAGTGTGTAAAGCATTTATGATCATACACAGTACCACAGTGAAGGACACTACAAAGGGACACCACACAAGTAGTTATAAAAAACTAAGTATCTTTATATATAGACTTAACACAAGACAAATAACGTTAAAAAGCCACAATACTGAAAAATAGGAATAGTCTTGAAATGCTGTAGAAATAGTTCAAAGTGTGCAAATAGGAGTTCAGTTCAAGGCAGTGGTCTCTGCGACCCTTTTACTTACAAAGTACTTGGATTTCGTAGCAAAACCAACAAAATGTCGAAAATGAGCTGTAGCGATGATTTTCCTCACGCGAGGCCGGCGATGCATTGAATCCTTGCCGCAAGGGAGGATGATGCGCCGGTCTGCAGGTGCGTGCGGGACAAAGCGACAAACTTCTTCACGCTAGGCCAGCGATGCATTGAATCCTTGCAGCAAGGGGGGATGATGCACTGAGCCTGTTGCGTGTGCGATACTGTTGCGATGAAAGAAAATGGCGCCCCGCGAGGGAGCGACGATCTGGGCGTGATGCGAGGAAAATGGCGGACGCACGGCGCCCACACTGCGATGCGACGATCTCGATGCGACGATCTCGATGCGATGATCCGGGGTTAGCGAGCACTCGGGGGCCTGCAAACGTGCGATGCGATGATCTTTGGTAGTAGCGAGCACTTTGGGGCCCGCAAGCGTGCGATGCGATGATCTTTGGTTTGCGAACCCTCGGCGGCAGCAGTGCAATGATTTTTCTTACGCTCCTCAGCTGCGGCGGCTCGCAAACGGGCGTTAGCGACGATATCAGCACTCTCTTCTCTGTAGTCACCTCAGTAGGAGCCTCACCTGCAGATATAAATCCTCGCTGGGAGGAATCAGGAGGCTGGTGGGGAAGTCAGATGTGCCTGTGACTCCAGCAGGAGGCTAGCTTTCTTCTAGTCCTTGGGTGATTGCTTAGCAAAATAAAAGTCTCTCAAAAGTCCTTTTCCCTCTTCTTCCAAGTCCAGGGGAAACTACTGCAGGCCAATCCAAGAAAAAGCACACAAGCACAAGGACAGTCCTCTCCTGCAGAGTCCTTCAGTGAAACGGACAGAGGTTCCCCAAAAGTCTTTGTTCTCAAAAGTCACTAGTCACTGAACCCAGCCAAAGCCAGTTCTGCTCAGGCCTGGAGCACTTTATTTACCAGGCTGCATCCTTCCTTTCAGAAAGAGGGGGTCTGCCATCAGACGCACAGTAGGAGGTGGAGCCAGCATTCACCTTGCCAGGCACAGCCCTATTCATGTCAAGGAGCTACCCCTCCCCAGTCCTCAATGCAGATCTCTCTATTCAACCCAGGTCTGACTCAGCCTGCCTTGCCCCTCTAAACCCAGACAGTCAATACACATAACGGCAGAGCACACTGGAAGGCTTAGGCAAGAAAATACCTACTTTTTAAAAGTGGTATTTTCAAACACAGAATATTAAAACTAACTTTGCTAAAAGATGTATTTTATTATTCTGAGCTCAGGCATACTAAACTCGAATTTCTGCCATGTTCCCTGGGACAGTTAGGACTATAAGATGTAATAGCCAGACTGCCCATTCTAACCTATGGAGAACAGGTAGCCTTGCAGCAGTGAAAAACAAAATGAAGGGTAATTTACTACCAGGACATGCTACACATATCAAGCCATGTCCTACCTTACACAGACAATGCACCTACCATAGGGGTGGCTGACATGATGCCAAGGGAAGGTTCAGGGGCTGGGAAGTGTGGGCACTTCACAGCCAAGATGTCAGTTCTGGACTGCACACAGACACTGCAGTGGCAGGTCTGAGGTACACTTTACAAGCTGGTTCTGTGGGCGGCGCAAACCAGCGCTGCAGGCCCACCAGCAGCATTTGGATTACCAGCCCTGGGCACACACAGGCCACACTACTAGGGACTAACAGGTAAACCAAATAAGCCAATCAGGGATATACCAATTCACAGTCATATTTACACAGGGAGAGCATATGCATTTTAGCACTGATCAGCTTTGGTAAAGTTCCCAGAGTCATAAAACCAACAACAACAGGTCAGAAAAAATACAAGAGGAAGGCAAAAAAGTTTAGGTATGACCCTGCAAAAAGGGCCATTTCCAACACTCAATAAAACCGTAAAAAGCAGGTGTGGCGGGTAACGTGCAATAAACCTTATTGGTGTTCAGGCTAGTGATCTATAGATATTAAAACAGCATCCGAGCACAGAGTGAATAAGGTGCAAAGAATGGTATTGAAGAAAAGTGCAAGTGCAGCAGTTTAAGCCTCTAAATACTTCAACTGGCTAGTGAGCCTTCATGCTCGTAATGAGTCGGGCTCGGAGGCTTTGCTGATGTTCTAAATGATGAACGGTAGAGACGACCAGGGGCGTAACACAGGCCACCGCAGCCCCTCCGTGCGGGGGCCCCCAAGCTCCAGGGGGCTCCCTCAGCACAGCACTCTGGCTGCAGAGCTCCTAATTGAGCCCAGAATGTGGCCCTCCACATTACTAGCAGGGAGGCACCCTCAAGTTTCGTTACGCCAGAGGAGACGACGTAGATTAGTAAGCAACGACCGAGGACAGGGTTACTAGGGTGCAATTGGCGTTGTCGTGGAAGGTACTATTGCAATAGACATGTAATGAGTCAAGGGCGGGGGTTTAAGCTAAATATTAAGCTATATATTATCTAGTCCCCCCTCCCCTTCATCTGCTGGAACCGTGGCCTCACCTTTTTTGTAAATCTCTGGAGGAATTTTACCAATGCACAGTTTAATCTAATGTCCGATGATTCAAAGCAGGACATCACTTCCTCCCTGCAGGATCTAATGCCCTGGTCGTTCCATGTTCTTTGTAGGAGTTCCTGCCAATCCTCCATAAGTATGGGGCACAAACAAAATATGTGGACAAGTCTTCCTGACCCTGGTCGCAGAGCCGAAAGTTCTTCTGCACCTCCCATCTTTTCCAAGAGGGATAGTTACTTAGGGTCAGTAATATTCCCATCCTGTGTTTAATGAACTGTACTTTGGTCCAATCGTTATAGGGTTCGCTTAAGGAACTCTGTGGTTTCAGCTTCATGTAGCTATGAAGCGTCATCCTTCGTGTTTACATTGCGAAAGGCAGTCTTTGTCCTCAAGCAGTGAATGCAGTTGTGTGCTTTATTCTGCCAGCTTTTTAAACCTCTGATGGCTAAAGGGTAGGTGCTAAGCACTCATCAGACCAAGGGTGCCCAAGGCTTGCAACAGGTAGGTCCTTTTCAAGGAACTGTGCTTTATTTATTGCTTTGTTTCCAGTTCAGACCAAATTTAATGGCCCAGTGAACCTGCCTTTCCCAACTTGAGATAATGGCAACACGTCCTGTAGGCAGCCTTCCATGGGAGGGTAGCTGGAAAATTGACCTGTAGACCTTGAGTAGCCTTTTGTGAAATATTGCGCTGCCCCCCCCCCCCCCAGAGCCTTGCTTCTGTAGGTTAAGGTTGGAAGAACCTTTGCTTGGGCCACCTGCAGGAAGGGCGTGAGTGCACATTCTTTAAATTTTGTGTAGAGAGTCCTAAGGCCAAAGGGTTGCCCTTCTTTCTGATTTCTTCTAACTGATCGCTGTACCTTTTGTTCTCAGTGAAGTAGACTTCGAGGTACTTAAAACTTTTAGTTGGCAATAACTTTTCTTGGTCCAGAAACCATGTGGGTTTTTGTGATCTAGTACCTTGAATTGCCAGGATTTTAGTTTTCTTTCTGTTAATTGTCAATCCATTTCTTGTTTAGTAGGTTGTGTTTGCATCAAGAACGCTCTACAGGTCAAACTTGGTTCAGCTAATCAGAACTAGATAGTCCGCATTCAGCAGGTTAGAGAGCTAAAAGCCTCCCAGTTTGGGCAGGTGGGAGTTGACTGTGTTTAATGTGGGTGTGAGATCTGATAAGAACTGGTTGCCCTGCTTTTGACCTTCTGTGGTCTTGATGGGCCTGGACAAGCGAGAGCTCTTCTCCAATTTTAATTCTAACCCATGTGTCTTTGTACAGAAATTTCAGGGCCCTTAGTAGGCCACTCTGGATGATAAGGTAGGCCAATTTTCGCCAAAGCCTCCTACGGTCGTCACAATTGAATGCAGACTTGTAGTAAATGAAGTTCAAGTAGACTGGTTGGCTGTTGGATTTTGCCAGGTCAGTTGATAGGGAGAGTGCCATCATGTTGACTGAGGTCTCCGTATACTTGGTAAACCCAGTTTAATTTGGAGGAATGATGGTATTGGCCTTCCCCAATGCGGTAGCTCTTCTAGTGAAACCCCTGCAAAATATTTGGCATTGTTGTCAATTAAACCTACCAGACGTTAGTTCCCAGGGCCCCCTTTGTCACCACCCTTGAAACTTGGTGCGAGGATCGAGCCACACCATTAGGGAGGAATATGATTGAAAGCTGCAGTATGATGGAGAAAAGCAATGGTAGTTATGCAGCCCAGAATGTTGGCTCATCCTTAGAGATGGCATGTGAAATTCCATCCGGGCCTGGCGTTCCCTCTCTGTGGCCCTTTGCAATTTGTTTCTGGACTAGACTTGTGTTGACAGTGCAAGGCTGTTTTGACAGGGATTTAATAGGTCCCGAGTCTTCTCGTTGTGCGAAAGACTGGTCTGGCTGTGACGACGGATTTAAGTTGTCAAGCAGTAAATGATACCAAGTCGACTCTGAGAAGTTAGAGGAAGTCACCTTTGGACGATATCCACCAACGCCATTTATGGTCCACCAAAAGTTCACAGAGTTGTTTGACTTCATGTCATGAAGTAATTTTGACCAGAAGGAGTTCCATCTCTCTCATTGACTACTCTTTTCCTCTTCTTTTAACTTTTTTCAAGCCTCCCTTAGATTCTGCAGTATTGAAAAGTCCATTGGCAACCTTTTAAGAGCTCTACTCAGTGAATTTACCCACCTTTTGGCCCTCCTTATCGAATGGTTGTTTCCTCATCCTTGAGGGAGGGTCGCCCTTAAGCTTTGGTCTTCTTTTTGTTTAGGACAGGCTTAGCGTGTTGGATTGCAGATTTTTCAGTAAACCTTTACCAGCAAGACAGAGGGTTTTCTGCCAGTATGGATGCCATTAGTTGTTTAGCTTCTGAGGCCAGAGCTGATAATGTGTATATAGTGCACCTGATGTGTTTGAGTTTGTGTTTCCTCTGAGCTCTTGATCTGCCACACATGCATAGTCATCCAGGCCTATGTCATGGGTTATCTCTTGTGGTCGGTGGTCACTATTAATTTTTCCCAAAGCCAAAGGAGGAGATAGTGTTCAGCAGGGGGAAACTGACAAAGGTGTAATCGATTTGAGATGCCCCAGATGGCATTAAGTATGAGAGGCCAGGCGGTTTGTCTGTGAGTATGTGTCCATTTAAAGCTCTAAGGCCAAGGTGTTCAAGATTACCTTGTAAGAACCAACCTCTCTTGTCATCTTTGTTCAACCCAGGAGTATCTCGAGGAGGTGTCATCCAGCTGTCTTGCACCTCTATGATCTCATTAGCAGGTAGATCACTCATTAGCCACATAATGAAATTGCCTAATATAATGAGAACATTACTGAGCCTCTCCAACCATAGGTTTAGTGAGATGTAAATCAGCTTGTCAGAGACCTCTGTCCTTGCTCTAACATTTAGGTGTATGCATACGATTGCCAAGGTGATTTTCTTGTTTTTGCCATAGGATTATTTGAGTGATAGTCCTACTACCTGCAATACAGCATCGTTGCTTTATTGCTCCCAGGACTCAATTGCACTGGTGGCAGATACATAAATGACAAGACCACCCTTGCTGCGCCTGTGCTTATGTTGTTTCGTTGCAAGGATGAAGCAATTTGTGAAGCCCTGCAGATGGACAGCCTTCTGTGACCAAGTCTCTTGTAAGATCACAATTTGGAATGAGAGGAGGTATTGAAGGATTTGAAGGTCTCCCAGCCTGTTTGCCAATCCATTGATGTTTCAGGAGCATAACTCTAGCGGCCATGCCGATTAGTCGGTTGAGCTGGTGTTTTATCATCATAGAAATCTGGTCGAGTTTAAAGCTCCCAACAGCCAGCCCCAGTCAACTGACACTTCAGGTCCAAAAGCAAGCTTATCAATAAGCCTGCAAATTTACTGAATTGAGGGGGGCTGGGGATTTACTTAAGGCATTTCTTAAGACCAAGGAGGCTGGTCTAGGTCAAGTCGGTGTGGTGACCTCTTTCCTCAGGCTCTCCGGAACGTGCAGGTATCCAGGGTTCTTTTACAGGGAGAGTATAATCCCCCAATGCTTGAAGGTCTCCATGTTTCCCAGGACCTTCTGGGCCAGCTCGGTGGATCTCCAGATTACTTTAGTTGTTTCATTACTCTCGCCAAGGTCTGGGTTGATAACTTCAATAGAGGTGATGTCTTGCGATGAGTCTTCTCCGCACACGCCCACAGATGTACAAGTTTGGGGACATTGCCCCAGTTTAAAATGTCAAACTGATGCCCTGGACATGTACTCCGGATAAAGTAACGTGCAGGCTGTTGCAGGTGAAGGTCACAGTGATATTGCTTGTTTGTCTTTTGGACAGTTGTGTTGTGGTCTCTGAGTTGGCAAGTTTGTAGCATAGCATGGAGTGAAATTCAGGTGTTTATTTTGTTATTCATTTTAGAATTCTATAAGAAGCTTACATGTGGTAGCGTTCTTAGTGAACCACAGAGCCAAACTTGATATTTTCAAAGAGACACAGGGCCTCATTTATAATATTTAGCCATAGGTAAGCGCTGCAAGCATTCCTGCTGTGCTGCCCTACGGCAAAAGAAAACAGTAGGAATGCGCCGTATCTCAGATACAGCACATTTCTGTCCTCTTTCCCTGCACTGGCACTCAATTGGCTGCCATGTGCCAATGCAAGCACAGTTGCACCATGGTGCAAGCGTGTCTGTGTTGTATGGATGATTGTTTTTGAGCAGGAAGGAAAACCTTCCTGCACAAAAAACATTAATTAAAAACTAGGAGAAATAATGTAATTTCTCCTTGTTGCGCCTCCCCTACAGCACCCCTGAGGAGGCGTACGTTTTTGATGCATTCCCAGGTTTACAGCTTGTTGTAAATCTGGGAATGTGTCAAGTGCATGGGTGTTATGTGGGAACACCCACTGTAACGTCCAAGGCACGCCTCCCCATCGTAGTGTGAGGCAACGTAGCAACTTGTCCTGCGTTGCCTCACACCATATCTACCAGGCCATGCAAAGCCATGCAGGGTGGCTTGATGTGACCTCATAGATATGAGTAAGCCCAGTGCACTGCCGTAACATCATCAAAACTAAGTGATGTTCCGGCAGTGCATTGGGTTTGTAAATGAGCCCCACAGTTTTTGATTGCAGCCGGACTTCCAAGGCTCAATAGAGCTACTGAGTTAAGCTGGTTATGGTGAATGGCAAGACAGGAAAGTTTCTGGTGGTGGATTTGTTGCTCAAAATGACAAATCAATGGTGGCTAGGTCTATCTTCCAGAAGATGCAAGCCTAATTCTGGAAGGGGGTGAAAGGTGGGTGGGTTGATCTTATTAGTCTTTTATAGTTAAGTAGTGTGAATGCGATGACTAGCGCTATGGTTTCCAGGACAATAACATACAAGTGTTAGGTGAAAATAATATTCAACATGTGTCTTGAGATGTGAGTAGGTCCAGAGATGAGATATTGCAGAACTATTGCTTTGTTTTATGTGAAAGGGCTAATACAGAGTAATTTGAGGTTTCCAAACCAAAATTTACAAAGGAAGTCCAGGTTATCATGGTTTAGTAATTCAGAGAACATCATACTCAGAATATTGCCTGACATGAAATTGTTTCCTCAATCTCCTTTACAAAAATATTACCCCATTGACATTCATATTAGGTAATCTTCAACCATAAGGTCAACATTTGGAGAACGATATTTCGAATTTAATATTTGGGTCAGACAATATCTCAGACTGTAATATTCTAACGCACAGCCTCGGCAAAATGCTAAATTATTTAATCAAACTCTGTAAATGAAGAGGAAAGATACTGAGTAGTTTGGAGTTGGTCTGTGCCAGGCCAGACAGTATCTCATTCCATAAAGAAAATACGTCGATTGCAGAGGCTAATATTGATTAATATAATACTAATAGATGATAGAGGCTATATTGATATTGATAAAAAATAATATATTTTCCCACTTTTCATTGATTGGGGCTGTTCTTCGTTGCTTTCCTGTATTCAGTAGATAGAAGCTATGCCATTGGGCATTCAGGTTTCTTTAATGGAGGACTGATTGAACTCTTATCAGCAGTGAATCATGATTATGATAACGTTATTTTTCCAGGGAGCTGGCATGCTTAAGCTACAATGAATGAGCAGTTGGTGTGAATGGGAGATCTAGAAGGTAGTCATGAAAAGATGATGACATAATTCTTTACAAAAAATGTTCATCCACCTCAACTCTTTCCTGGAATTATCCGGGGTGATCCATCAAGCAGAGGCTAATTAAAAACAGGGTTTACCAAAATGTCACTTCCCAGGTTAATTCTCATATGTAATTTTGGGAAAAATGCAGACAAAATGACGGAACGAAATTACACCATATTTGGCAGAATTTTACTCAGAAAGCTGCTTTTCATGACTTGGTGCAAATCCGTTCAGCCATGTTCAACAAATGTGCGTTTAAAGAGATGCTCAGTGTGGGCTTGTATCTGGACAGTTGGTCCTTCGGGAGTACGTAAACAAAAAGATTCTATCAATGTGTAGTGGTTTATATTTTTTTTATGGGTGGTGACAATCTAGTAAATAGACTCTCTCTTTGGGTTGCAAAGATGAGAGCACAATGTGCTTTTTAAAATACCCCTCACACACTAAAAAAATCCAGTAGTGTCATGCTTCATCATTGGGGTCTTCCCGTCCCTCTACGGGGCGGGGCGTGCTACGACCTGACCGACTACGCGGGAGCACTAGTATGGTGACAGGACTATGTGACAGTGCAATGAAGGTTGTAGCGAATTGCTCCACCTCAAAACCCCCTTCTTAACATCCCCAGCTAGGGAAGTGAATAAATTGTTTTTTTCTACTAGCCAGAGGATTTTTAAATTTTTTTATTCCCACACATCGTTAGGTCCCTACACTTCACTGACATCACCCACATTGCACTGTCACATAGTCCTGTCACCATACTAGTGCTCCCGCGTAGTCGGTCAGGTCGTAGCACGCCCCGCCCCGTAGAGGGACGGGAAGACCCCAATGATGAAGCATGACACTACTGGATTTTTTTAGTGTGTGAGGGGTATTTTAAAAAGCACATTGTGCTCTCATCTTTGCAACCCAAAGAGAGAGTCTATTTACTAGATTGTCACCACCCATAAAAATATAAACCACTACACATTGATAGAATCTTTTTGTTTACGTATATCAGATTGGAGGGTGATTCTGTCAATACCTCTTCACTTCCTCTACTGTTTTGGTCCTTCGGGAGTACCAGGGGACTCCCATGGTACTGTATGTTAAAATAACAGAGCTATGTGATTGGCTGAAGGGGGCTTTTGTAGCTTCTGTCATCAAGGTCCCATCGGACTGGTGCCAGTCCTGCTGGACCAAGCGATCTGATGTGCTTGAATAACTTGAAAATAAATATTGCTTCTTCTATTACAGGACACAGTGTTTCAGTGCCTATGCCCTGAATTTCAGCTAACAAAATTTATAAGGAGGCAGGGTAGGGATAGGGATACCCTGCCCCCTGGCACTTATAGTATGACACACAGGTCCCCAATCATGGGCCAAAAGTATACATATTTTTTCAGGCCACTGGTACCACAGTAATCCTTCAGGAGTCGTATCATGGGACTGACCTACCTTCCCTGGGTGAAGCTCGCAGTCTTCTGTACTAAGGAGGTGAAGCTTGATTGCGGCACCACACCACACCACACCACACCACAAGAGCACTGCGGTCCAGTGAACAAATTAAAAACAAAATAAATGGGAAAAATGTGGAGTGTGATTCTGTGCGGGGGGTTGCCCACTATCAGGGATAGGCGCCTGCGGGTGTGTAGGGCACAGGCCCTGGCCATAGACCGGGCCCGGCAGCCAACTCCTGCCTTGCTACAATAAGCATTTCATACTGGAAGGCATTCAATAAAGTACAGGTAGACCCAATTTACTATTTACTTCAGTAATACTAATGGGCGTACGTTTTCAGAACAAGCAGAAAATGAAACATATCTGTGAATTCACACACGGATATTATGCGCTTGCTTTACAAGCATTGAGGTCTGTAAGAAACGTAATGGCTCTGAAGGAATTAATGAGATCACCTGCTCATTAACCCATGAATACAGTTCAAAAGCTACACTTGGTCATTATTTGACTTAATAAAGCGTGCCTTTTCAATGTCTTATCTGACATAGAATATTAAATGTGCTACTTCACATCTTTATATTAGCAAATGACAAGGCATGCACATTCAGGCCCTAAGGACAACCCTCCATGGAATGTAAAAGTACCCCAAACACATATTTCTGAAATGAGCAGAATGGTGTACATTACTTTAACAACATTTGCAATCATACTGTGATAAAAGGACAATGGGTTGGATTGCTTCCCAGAGTGATTGCCAGTGATTAGACTTATTGCAAGCATTCCTCCTATCACCTTTTGTGTGTCTAATGTAACACCCTAAGTGCAGTGGCTTAAGAAAGGCTCCCACAGCCCCCACAGTGTGAGGGGGTGATCTCCAGGGGGCTCCCTCAGCACAGTACCCTTGCCTTAGAGCTCCTACGTACGCCTGGAGGGGGGGGGGGGGCTCCATGTATTTTGACAGGCCCCCTCAAGTTGTGTTACGCCACTGCCTAAGTGGCCGAGGGTATGCCCAGAGGTGGGTCCCTTTCTCACTGTCCCACTGAAACTATGCCAGACCCAACTGAAGAGCCCCAACCAGGGCTAAATGGTCTTGTGTTGCTTCTCTTCCGGTTCAGGGAGGCCCAGGCCTGGCAGTTCGGGCTGGACTGTTCCTATTGTAGCAGGGTCAGGACTGATTTGCATATGGCTAGGTCCAAACTGGGCTTGCGTGGTGGGGAAAAGATGATCATTCGGAATGCTACCCTACGCGATTTCCAGTGGTTAGACTTATTGGAAGCATTCATTACATCACCTTTTGTGTGTTTTATATATAAATATCTAACAGGTAACATGGTTAATATGTTCCTATACTGCCCTCTCGTAGTTCTGGTGACATTTAAAAACAATTCTGGCTTTTTCCTTGTGGTTTATGATTTTACTATAACCCCTGAATGATAATAAATTACCATTTTGCACAGTTACCCAATTCTATAGCCTAACTATATCTAGTTCTATATCCAAGCAAACATAAGAAATTCTGGCTATACTGAAGAAAATTGGGGGCCGCATTAAATGAATATGTTATGATTCATCAATTGAAGAGCTTCCCTATTAAAACCCATCTGAAAGGTTTTGAATTAATACATAAACGCCATGAGGAAGCAAACATACACAGCACGAAACACATGCTGGCCACAGCGAAAAAAGTATTTCTTCATTTTGGATAATTAGGGTCTCATCGTGTAATTGAAAATAAGGATTTAAATAAATCTAACAAATTTATATTACTTTAAGTAGTGTACCAATGACAGTTCAGTAAAACTCCTGGGCAGGGTTATTCTGGCCAAATTAGAATTTTGGGTGCTTGATTTCCAAGCGCTCTCAATCTATCAGTTTGGTTTTCTGCCAGGACTTGGGATCCTGGAGCAGACGCTAAATCTGGCATTAATTATATAAAAAAAAATAAAGGCACACAAGGGCTGTATACATTTTGCCTTTACGGATCTAACATGTGCCTCGACATAGTGAATCGATCCAAAATATGGTCCATACTGGAACAGTTGGGTATCGATGGAGCAATTATTACCCTGCTTAGTAGGCTCCATGAACACACATCAACCTCAGTATGCTATAACAGCAAGGGGGACCTAACAGAAGAATTCCCCTCTGGTAAGGGGGTAAAGCAGGGTTGTGTCCTGGCCCCATTCCTTTTCTTATGATATATTAATGGGCTAGGTGAACAACTATGTAAGGGGGGAAAGGACACCCCGAGGATCAACTCATGTCGAACCCCCGTACTACTATATGCTGATGATGCAGTTCTGATAGCCAAGACAGCTAATGACATGCAAATACTGCTTGATTCCTTCAATGTTTTTATGAATGACTTGGGACTAAAGGTCAACCGCACCAAATTATTTATAAAAAAAAGTGGCCCAAAATGTCTAAAACAAATAACTTTTTATTAGGGAGTGAAGAAATTAAGAAGGTCCCCCACTTCACCTATGTGGGGGTGCCATTTGATATGCACTTTAGTCGGAAATCCCTATTAAATGTCAGAGCCATGCAATTTCAAAAGTCGATTGGTGCAATTTTTTGATTTGCTAAGAGACTAGACCATAAACTAATTAAAGAACTTTTATGTATTTCTAAAAGTAAAATTCTCTCAGTGGTAACCTTCAGAGCAGGTGTCTTGGGATACGTAAACTGTAAATCACTCCAAATAGTAGAAAACAAGTTTATAAGAAGACTTCTCACAGTGCTCTAGAGTTCTCTGCCCACAAAGTAAAATTTAAGTAATTAATTTGTATTTTATTGTATTTTATGCTTATTTTTTATTTTCAAATGAACATTTGTATCCAATCTTTTATGGCTCTTTTTGAGTCGAATAACGTATTTTGATCTGATAGTGTACCATGGATGGATGGATGAATGGATAGGTTTATAAACAGACTACGTGGGTATAGTTAAGTTTCAGTTGGAAATTATATTTTTGTTGTGCCTAGAACTTTGGCCGCGTTAGATGGCAAGTTTTTTGCAGATCTGTCCAGAGAGAAGTTTTAAGAGGTAGAACAAAGTGGTGTTTTCCATCCTAACTGCCGCGACGAAGAATTCTATATGGAATTATAACAAGCTTCTCATGGAAGTAGAATTATACTCTCAGCTATTTTTCTAAGTGGTTTGATGCGAAAGACCATTAGACAAGGGGAATGTATTTCCCTTCATCCAATGCGTATTACAGGATGTCAAATGACAGAGAGCCTACAAAAAGGGGGGTAAAAGAGAATTCCCTGATCCCATGAAGGAAGTAAGAAATGCCTGATTGGCAGATATTTCTCCAAAAATAAAAAAATAAAACAATTCTTGTTGAATTTGCAGTTACAAAAGTCAAGATTATGGCTCCGCTAACTTGCAGGAGATCTTCAAGAATTAAAAATAAATCGTTTTTCAAACCCTAAAAAAATCCAATAAAAAAATCCCAGTGCAGCTGCAACTATGCAGGTTCAAAACTGTTCACAGTGAACATTGTGGACCCTGGAACAGGCCCACTGTGCACGGAGGCCACTGTGCATGGCCAAATAAGCAGTTGGTTCAGTTTTACTTTAACAGCGCAGGTTCTGGATGCATTCCCGATTCACCTTCCAGATTGCACTGTCTTGCACAGCAATTTCAGGGACACAGAGCTTGATGCACAACCCATAGCCTTGCCGCTGGCACCTCAAGTGCACTGCTGAATGATGTATGCAGCTGGTTTAGTTCAGTAGTAGTGAAGCCTTCTCAAGTCCTCCATCCAGAGTCCACTATACTTGGCTGAATGCACCATGGGGTTTGGCACAAGAAAAAGTAGGTGCAGGCCCTACTGCAGTCACCCCGCTGCACAGCAGTGCATCCAACCGCATAGGTCGGATGCACTGAAGATTGGATGTACACAAGGTTTGATGCAGAGCCCGGGCAAAGACCATGCCCAGTGATCATTCTTTGGTGGCATGGCCAAAGGTGTTGCATTGCCAGGGTTTGACATGCAGGAGTCAAGATATGTTTATTATGATCGTAATCTTTAAACAAGAGCAAGAAGCAGGAGACATGCAGGAGATTGGATGCACGGCAGGTTGGGCACAAGTTAGAATGTTGGTGTTCCCCTACCCATCTACGTTAAATGTGGTGCAGGTCTGTCTATAAAAGTTCCCATGAGGTGCATGCATGCCTTCTCCTCCAGCTTTTAGAATTCATCTCTTTGGATGGATGATTGGAGGCCAAGTAACAGTATCAGCATATCCTTGTCTAAGGACATGGAGTTTTCTACCCTATTGGTGGGTGTTAATAAATCTCTTTCCCCTGCTTTCTCGAGTCCACAGTGTTTACTTGACATACTTTACTCTAGGGTGTAACTACACAAGGTAGAGTAAGCCGTAGAGCTTGGAGTGTATGTTTCCAGGAACAGAAATATCAATTTTGCTGCAGCTGCTAAAACACTGGGCCCAGTAGAACAGGGTCAAGCTGGCCGTAGCAGGCATCTTGTGTTTCCCCAGGAAGATAGAAGGGTAGGAGCTGATTATGCAGCGGTGGGGGACGGTTTTGTTACTTGGGCCAGTTTTTCAGTGGTACTGCTATATCGGACCCCAGCAGCAAAAGCAGCAGGGGGACTGGTCCATCAAAATTGCCAGGGCTGCTTTGGGTTCCCAATCGTCCATGAGGATCCCACTGCACCAGAATGATGGACATATTTCGCATGAAGCAAGTGTATGGGGGAGCTCTTTCCTTCCTTGCTTTAGGGCCCATGGCTCCCTTTGCTCTGCCACTGAGTGCTCCGGTTGGCATATTGATCCTAGTACTTTCTTCCACATGTGACAACAGTTGCTGTCACATTGAGGTCAGATGGAACAATATATTCATTGATTTCTAGGCTGACTGTATTGACTTCACCCAAGGATTCTTAAAATGGGCCATCTCCTAAATTACTGTTGACTCAGAAAGCCTAAAACGGAAAATCAGCAAACACTCGAGGGTGTGAGGCTGGGCCAAAGGAAACCGACTGAACTGTAAATCTCAAAGTGAGATCTGCGATTTTGACACCCAACAATAATTTGATTTTATGAAACACTTTCCTCGACGCTCGACTTTGGATTCTGAACTAAATCCACCGTGAGACGTTGGCTGCATTCTGCATGCTTCCCCACGTTCGACAGATACGTTTAGTTAAGGGTTCAAATGCAAAGCAAATTTATTTTTAATTAAATCAATTCTTTTAATAAATGAGAGAAGAGCCAACAAAAGTAATTAATAGCATTTTTTCCCAACAACAAATATTTTTGAGAATGCATAAATAAATACATACGGGATTCCACATGTTGACAGCAGTGCAAGATATAATTGATGTAGATTAATACCTATAATTGCACTTTAATTGAGAGCTATACCGGACAAATCCTCTCCATATTTCTGGTGGTGTTTCAGAGCAAACGGAAATTCAGCGATATTCAGTGAAAGGATATTGTGCCGGTAATGAGAAAACACCTAATTCCCCTAAAGACGGTTTAAGAGACTATTTTTTAAGCATTTTATTTATACTACCAGAAAATGGGGAAAAGCCTTTGATAATGTCCTCACGAGCTTTTTACAATGCCCGAGGAGGGTTAGATTATGCCTCATAATTCTCAACAAGCTCTAAAGCAGATTAAGTCAAGAGTTACGCTATTAAAGGTGCATTGCTCGTGAGCGACAGTAATGGATGCCCGAAAGAAAATTAAGCTTAAAGAGATTTATATTGATTTGAAAAGCAAGTTTGTCCGCATTGTTGCCCTTTCGGCTCCAAATTTCAAGAAAGAAGTATCCTTGCAATTGCAAGAGAATCATCTTTCGTTATGCACTTCATTTTCTAACCAAAAATCCAGTGACGCGTTTTTTATTTTGTTTCTGTCAGTAAAAGGCTGGGCCTCGAAAGGCTAAGGTAAAGCCTGTTTCAGCTCAATATAGGGAAACTCCTCTATTATAACATTAAAGTACCATGTTTAGTTTTGCAAAAACATCATCCTAAAAACGAGCACAGTGCTGCTTTTTTAAGGAATGCAATCCTCTGTTTTAGTCTGGGGATAAGCCCTTTCCTGATGACCAACACGAGCGGAACCAACTTGAGACATTCATATTTATTTCTGATAACATAATCCTTATTCCGTAGAATTTAGGGTTTGAAATCTATTCCAGCGCTGTGCCTAAGTGTTAATGGCACAGGAGAGAACCGAAATCTGATTTTAAAAGCAGAGATTTCAGCGGGTGAAATTGCAGAAATGGCCTAATGCAATCGCATAATCACCCTGCAATAAGTGAGCTGTTTAGCCGATTAGTATTTGTGTAGACTACTGTTAAAATGGTTGCGTGCCTTTATGACAACCTAAATTCTTTTGTGGCCATTAAATAGAACAATTATTTTTCGTACAAACATCTATTAATTTATATTTCTGCTTGTGACTGCTCTCTGGCTTCATTAAATTCACTGCAGCGAAATAAGACAAATATGCTTCAGAGTTTTGTTTATGTAAGATAAAACATAACAAAAAAAATGACAATAGGAGCCTAATCGCTCGCATAATATAATGATAATTCTTATACAATGCATTAGGATATGAAAACAAGATAAATATCAATAAAATCGTTCAAATCCAAGCACTGACTGAAATCACTAGGGATGACAGAACCATTCATGTAAACAAATGAGGAAAGGTGTCAACTGGAATGCATATGGGACTGTACATTTTAAGCTATAAAACAACACCGTTAGTATTTTGGCAAATGGCAAATGTGGAATAGTGTGCTTGGGCATGCCCGTCATTATTCCCTCACAGTGGTCCGTACTAAAGGGCGCAAGGTGCACAAAAGATGTTTGGCTTCCTCTCTCCGCCTTCATGAGCCGTAGTCCCTCACGGATCTCATGAAACAAGTGGTGCAGTGAGATTTAGGGAGATCCCTTGTCTTGCAAGAGTAGCTTGGGCTGAGCGAAGCCAGAATGCGTTGGATGGAGGAAGGAGCTTCATGAATGATATCCAAGAGAGTCCCTCAAGTCAATAAAAAGAGCTACATAGAGTTCCAAAGGAAGTGAGGGGACCCTAGGATCAAAAAACACCCACATGCAAGGCCTAGTGGCTCAGCGGGCAGATGCATCCAGTTCAGAGATCTGTGATTGACACCATGGTCAACATGTCACTATCAATTAATCAATCAGTCAATTTATACAGCGCGCTACTCACCGGCTAGGGTCTCAAGGCGCTGGGGGGGAGGGGTCCGTTAATGCTCGAAAAGCCAGGTCTTGAGTTGCTTCCTGAAGGAGAGATGGTCCTGGGTCAGCCGTAGGTGGATGGGGAAGGAGTTCCATGTTTTGGCCGCCAGGTAGGAGAAGGATCTTCCTCCGGCTGTGGCTCTGCGAATGCCTGGTAAGGTGGCGAGGGCGAGGCTGGTCGATCGCAGCTGGCGGGTGGGCGTGTAGAAAGTAAGGCGGTTGTTGAGGTACTTGGGGCCCAGGTCGTGGAGAGCCTTGTGTGCGTGGGTGAGGAGTCTGAACGAGATCCTCTTGCTGATGGGGAGCCAGTGCAGGTCTCTGAGGTGGGCGGAGATGTGGTTGTGGCGGGGGATGTCCAGGACGAGTCGTGCGGAGGCGTTCTGTATGCGCTGGAGTCTTTTCTGTAGTTTGGCTGTGGTTCCCGCGTAGAGGGTGTTCCCGTAGTCCAGTCGGCTGGTGACGAGTGCCTGGGTGACCGTCTTCCTGGTTTCGGTGGGGATCCATCGGAAGATCTTTCGGAGCATGCACAGGGTGTTGAAACAGGATGACGAGACGGCGTTGACTTGTTTGGTCATCGAGAGGGAGGAGTCCAGGATGAAGCCCAGGTTTCGTGCGTGGTCCGTTGGTGTGGGGGTGGTGCCCAGGGCAGGGGCCACCAGGAGTTGTCCCAGGCGGAGGGGGATGATCCCAGGATGAGGACTTCCGTCTTGTCTGAGTTCAGTTTCAGGCGGCTGTTCTTCATCCACTCGGCGATGTCTTTCATTCCTTCGTGTAGGCTGGCTCTGGCGGTGGCGAGGTCGTTGGTGAGGGAGAGGATCAGCTGGGTGTCGTCGGCGTAGGAAATGATGTTAAGGTTGTGTTGGCGTGCGATGGCCGCGAGGGGGCTCATGTAGATGTTGAAGAGGGTGGGGCTGAACGAGGATCCTTGAGGTACGCCGCAGATGACTTCGGTGGCTGCGGATTGGAACGGGGGGAGGCGGACTCTCTGGGTTCTTCCGGCGAGGAACGAGATGATCCACTCCAGTGCCTTCTCTTGGATTCCGATGTTGCTGAGGCGCTGTATGAGGGTGCAGTGGCAAACTGTGTCGAACGCTGCAGAGAGGTCCAGGAGGATGAGGGCAGCTGTTTCCCCTTTGTCGAGCAGGGATCCGATGTCGTCGGTGGCTGCGATGAGGGCGGTCTCGGTGCTGTGGTTGGCTCGGAAACCAGACTGTGAGGGGTTGAGGGATCCGTTCATCTCAAGGAAGGCGGCGAGCTGTTTGTTGACGGTCTTCTCGATGACTTTGGCAGGAAAAGGGAGGAGCGAGATGGGGCGGAAGTTCTTGAGGTCGGTGGGGTCCGCTGTCTGTTTCTTCAGGAGGGCGCTGAGCTCGGCATGCTTCCAGCTCTCCGGGAAGGTGGCGGTGGTGAAGGAGATGTTGATGATGTCCCGGAGTTGGGGTGCGATGATGGAGTCGGCCTCGTTGAAGACGTGGTGGGGGCAAGGGTCGGTAGGGGATCCGGAGTGGATGGTGTTCATCGTTCGGGTGGTGGCTTCGGTGTGACCGGGTTCCAGTTGCAGGGGGTGGTGGTGGGGGGCGTTGGTTCGGTGGTTGGGTGCGTGATCTGTGCGCCGAAGCTGTTGTGTATGTCAGCGATCTTGCGGTGGAAGAATGAGGCGAGTGAGTCACAGAGGTCTTGCGAGGGTGTGATGTCGTTGTTTCCGGCGCTGGGGTTGGAGAGCTCTTTGACGATGCTGAAGAGTTCCTTGCTGTTGTGGGTGTTGTTGTCCAGTCGTTCTTTGAATGTTGTTCTTTTGGTGGTGCGGATCAGCTGGTGGTGTATGCCGGTGGCGTTCTTGAGGGCTGTCATGTTTTCTGCAGTCTGGTCGTGGCGCCAGGCTTTTTCGAGGGTGCGGCAGTTTTTCTTGGATGTTTTGAGTTCGTTGGTGAACCACAAGGCTTTCTTGCTGCCAGGTCTGCTGGGTGGGTTCTTCAGAGGTGCGAGGTCGTCAGCGCAGTTGGTGAGCCACTGTGTGAAGTTGCGGGCTGCTTCGTTGGGGTCCGTTGCGGTGGCGGGAGGGTTCTGTCTGAGGGAGGTGGTGAGCTGGTCGGCGGTGATCTTGTTCCAGCTCCTGCGGGGAGCCTGTTGCGGGTGGTGGTGGGTCGTGGTTCTCCTGAAGTTGAAGTGGACGCAGCTGTGATCAGTCCAATGAAGTCCGGTGGAGTGGCTGAAGGAGATGTGCTTGCTGGAGGAGAAGACGGGGTCAAGCGTGTGGCCGGCGAAGTGGGTGGGGGTGTTCACTAGTTGCTTGATTCCGAGGTTGGCGAGGTTGTCCAGCAGGGTGGTGGTGTTGCTGTCATTGTTGTTTTCCAAGTGGAAGTTGAGGTCCCCTAGGAGGATGTAGTCAGAGGAGGTGAGGGCGTGCGATGGCTTCGCTGAATTGTGTGCGTGGTCCCGGGGGTCTGTAGATGAGAGTGCCTCTGAGGGTGGTCTTGGGGTCAGGGTGTATCTGGAAGTGGAGGTGCTCGGCGGAGGTGAGGGTGTCGTCGGAGTTGGTTGTGATGCGGATGGTGTTCCTGTGGACGATGGCGATGCCTCCTCCGGTCTGGTTGACGCGATCCCTCCGGGTAATCTTGTATCCGTCCGGGATGGCTATGGCGATGTCGGGGGCTGAGGAGGCGTTCATCCAGGTTTCCGTGAGGAAGGCGACGTCTGGTTATGTTGTGTCGAGCAGGTTCCAGAGTTCAACGGCATGTCTGTGGACGGAGCGGGTGTTGAGCAGAATGCACTTGAGGTGGTTGTTGCTGGTGCCTGGCCTTTCAGGTGCGTTGCAGGTCCGGAGGCAGGTGAAATTGCAGGCTTGGCAGGTGAAGGGTCCGTGGGTGCGTTTCGGGGTGGCTCGGTAGCAGGCGGGGTTCCTGCCAGGTTTGAGTGCGTTGAGGGTGGCGGCGTCGTAAATCCGTCGTGTGGGCTGGCATCATCGGGGCCAGTGGCCCTGGCTCTGGGTGCGGTCCAGGCACGGACGGGCGTAGACGAGCTTGCCTTCGGCGCGCAATTGGCGCGCCCGCAGCGCGTGTTCGCTGCGCGTACGCTTGGACTCCGCCATAAATGGCGAAGTGGGAGGGAGGAGCAGCTGGGAGGCGGGAGCGGGCGGCGAATGGGAAGATGGCACTGGGGACAGGGGGCGCGGCCACAGGGGAGCAGCGGCGGGGATCGGTGAGTGGGGGGAAAAGCGCGGGACCCCGGAGGCGAAGGGGTGAACAGGCTAGAGACACGGGCGGAAAGAATCAGGAAGACAGAGGCGCAAAACACAGAGCAGAGCCCAGAATCCCCAGCTGCAGGAGCAGCGGCGATTCACGGGCAGAGAGGCGCAAGGACTACAGGACCCAGAGTCCTCAGCTGCGGGAGCAGCGGCAAACCTGTGAGTGTAGCGGCAGTAGCGTGGGGTGCCTGGGCACACTCACGGGGGAGTCTGCGCAGCGTGTGGAGTGACCGGCCCTGGAACAGGGTCAGAGGTCACAGATCACTGCTGCGTGGACTCCGCCATAAATGGCCAAGTGGGAGGGAGGAGCAGCTGGGAGGCGGGAGCTGGGCGGCGAATGGGAAGGTGGCACTGGGGAGAGGGGGCGGGGCAACTAGTTCTAACCTTCTTCAATCTTAGGCCAATACATTGGGTAGGGTACACTTAAACCACCCATTATTTGTCAATAGTACCAAGAGAACTCGTTAGGATGAACGTGCAAAATATGTCTGCTATATTGTGTTATGTACCTTAGGTGTTTTAACAAATATCAAAATGGCAAAGACAGCAGGAATCCTAAATCTGCCAAGCCACATATTGTCAAAAAAGCAATGGCTCAATTTTTGGTAATTGATTTTACATAGGAATTTGTATGCATTCATTTTCTTTTCACTTGACAGATAGGTGAAGAACTTCCATACATAGGAGTCCTTGGTCCTTTTTCTGCCTCTCCTGTCTCCCCAAGGCACTGGCAGGGCCGGACTGGCCGTAACGGGCACCGGGCATTTCCCCGGTAGGCCGCCAGAGTGGGTGCCGGTTTTAGACCCCTGGGGGGCTGTTTTTGTTACCAGGGGCTGGTTTCGCAACATAGCTGCAAAATTGCAATATCAGCCCCCAGCAACAAAAGTGGCACAAAGCTTTCTGTTAGCACCCCCCCTCTCCCTCAGGGCTGGCCGAGCTCTTTGACAGGGCCGGTTATGGTTCCCTGTCTGGCCCTGCGCACTGGTCTTTTGGTGAGAGGGGGCACCACAGAGCACTATAGTGTAAAATGGCTGCTTGAATAAAACAGGTGCACATCAACAACTTAATACAAAATCCCTAGACAAAATTGCCTTCTAAGACTATAACCCCTCACTTCACATCTTATTCACTTACCTCCGACCCTTCCCCCATCCGAAGTACCACCAGTAACTACCCAACTTGGTAGTCCTATCCCGTATCCACTCACTACCCCCTAAACTTCCAATATTTTACAATCTTCTACCCACAGCTTCCTGACTTCTGCAGCTGCCAACTTAAAACTCAACCTCCCGACTTCCAATTGCTTTGCCCACCCCAACTGCCAATAAAACCATTTAAACAATGGCACTTTTGATAACGCTGCCCTCCTCTGCACCTGTCCTTTCACTGACAAGAACTTAACAACATACTTCTTTTGTTGTGCACTTCTCCCATATAACATACCCCACACCAAATGTGCCTCTCACTCGTTGTTAATGTGGAGGGCAGGTGGGCTTTTTATGCCTTACCCAGTCACCATGTAGTTTTCTACAAAATGGTGGCTGGGGACCCCAAACAAGACTCCAAAATGTCCCCTAATCCCATCTCTGCTTGATCTCCTCCAATCCCTGTCTTGCAGTCCTCGGACTGCTCACCCCCCGCCCCCCCGCCCCCCAATCGCCCAGGGGACACAACTCCCAAGGTCAACTGCCCCCAAGCTCCTAGTGGGCGAGAGGGCACAGCACAGACCACTGACAACAGTATGTTGTGAAAAAGGCTGCGTTAATGTAGCAAGTGCACATCAACAACTTATCAAAATAGCCCTTGGGCAAGCTTGCCGCACAAAATCAAAACACCTCACTAGATATCTTATTTGCCTACTGCCAACCCTCCTCCCACTAAGTACCACAAATAACTCTCTAACTCAGTTGTCCAACTCCATACCCAGTTGTTACCTACTAAAATTCCTGTATTTCATAACCTTATACCCACAACTTCCTATCTTCTGCAACTGCCTTCTTGCCACCTCCCCCACCTCTGCCTCCCAACTGCTTTGGCAACCCGAGCTGTATTTAAAACCTTTTAAATTATGAAAGCTTCCTGTAGCTCTGCCACTCAGAAGAACTCTGTATCAGGTATTTTTCTGCCCCACTAGACTCCTTAGTACCCTGTCTCATAAAACCGAATCCTTAATGCCTTTTCTAAACATTCCCTCATTTGCAACAAGTATAGATCCATACCCATGGGTGTTGAATGCACTCTGGCCCCTCGAAAATCTTGTGTTTCCTCGTATTTCAAATACACATGGCAAACATTCTCTATCCCCATATTTCTGCAAACCTTCCTGATCTCCCTATTGACTTTCTCCCTTGCCTAGTCAATTGCTGTTGGCATGTCTGCTCCACTCCATACCCATTTGGGAACTAATTCTGTCCATAGTAAGGACATTCCTGACCATTGTGCCATAACTTCTTTCAAATCATCCTTTATTAAAACCAGAAATTTCATTCTCACCAAATCATTTCCCCGCGATGTATGACCAGTAAATCCAGACAACCCTACCAATTCATAATAATAATAGGGTAACCCAGTGTCGTGCAGAACCTAGGGAATATTGACAATAAACAGACAGTGGTACTGCCATGTAGAAAGTAATTTCTTCAGAAAAATCAATAACTCATTCCTCTCAAATGTAGGAACATCAGTTAATGATACACAACACACTGACCATAAACATAGACATCAACTCAAAAATGACAAACACTCAATTCAAATTGAAGAACCTAGTGATGCGATATATTGTAATTCATATACCGTATGTGTTTACAGAAATACTATTAATGATATCAGACAGGACAATATACATTAGGTATTACACAACTGTGAGAATACAAATATCAAACATAAAACTAAATCAGGTACATATGTGTAAATGGGACAAAAAAGAAACAAATTATTGTACATAAATAACACCAAATATACTTGTAGCAGCGTCCTAATCTTTTTATAATAGCTCTAAATAGACATGTGATTACTATTTCACCTGCAGCTTTGTCTGTTTGGGAAGTAAACGCTTATATAATCAACTTTGAGTTTTCGACCCCTTATGTCTAAGTGTGAATAAACGGCATCACTGTGGGGGTCTTCATCAGGACTGTAAACCACGCTCCCCTTCACTCTGGTAGCCCCTTAAAACTAACAGACTCCTTTGACTACTACTGTTCCACTGCCCCCTATTTTCATTATCCACGTTACTTTCTATCCACCCATGCTATCCCCTATTGCCTTTTAATGCCCTACCTACACACCCAGCCACTGTATTGCTTTCTACAAAATGGTGGCTGGAAACCCCCAGCCATTCTCCAAAATGTCCCCTAAATCCACATGTGCTTGGGCTTCTCAATCCCTGCCCTGCAGTCCTCAAATTGCCCGGGGGCACACCTCCAATGGTCGGCTTCAACCCAAGCCCCTATTCTCCTTCTCATTAAGCATGGGCGAATTTTGCGGATCTCGCGTTCGCGAATTTGCGGATTTTTGAACTCGCAATCCGCAAAATCCGCGAATTCTTGCGAATTTGCGGATTTTTTTTTTTTTTGTGTTCGCAAGGATTTCTGCCAGTTCGCGAGGGTTTCGTACCAGTTCGCAATTGCGAACTTACATTTCGTCGCGCAACGGTCGCGAATTATGTTGTTTCTACGTCTGGTTCATCATCACAGGTTCCCAGCACCCTCTGTTTCACCACTGCAACCCTCTGTTACATCAATGCCACCCTCTGGTTCATCATTACTGTAGATTATGGGGGGGAAAAGCAAGCACACCATCCCTGCTTCAACTCAGATGAA
This sequence comes from Lissotriton vulgaris, assembly GCF_964263255.1. Classification (NCBI taxonomy): domain Eukaryota; kingdom Metazoa; phylum Chordata; class Amphibia; order Caudata; family Salamandridae; genus Lissotriton; species Lissotriton vulgaris. Next base: position 1,078,054,633 of record NC_141694.1, on the reverse strand, counting down.
TTAATTTGGGGTTAGTTTATTAATGTGTCACTGTTTTAAAATTCCAGTCTGGCACCTGCTTCCTTATCTGTAATTTTGCTTTCTGTTGCAGTGCATTTTTTTTCCCCAGGACCTTCTTTGTGGCCTACTTGTAGCTATTGTATGAGCCTGCTGTGAGGGTCAGAGCAGGGTCATACAATTGTTGCAACTAGCAACTGAATTCTGGAGGGGCCCCAGTCAGGAAGCACTACCGGGAATTGTTACTAATGATGAGTTTGAACTCTTGCCCCTGCCGAGTGCTTTCACTTTTGAAAAACTCGTTTTTCTGCAATTTCGCGGGGTTCGCGGGGTGCGAACACGCGCAAGATCGGATTCGGAAGCCGCAAATTCGTGCGAATATGCAATTTGTTTTTTTTGCGGCGTGTTAGTTGGCAAGGTTTTGTGCGTTTTTGCGAGCCGCTCGTAGCGCAAGACGCGAAGTTACCCTCGCGGTCGTTCAAGGGCGCAGCCATCTTGTTTGCCTGACGTATTTCCGTTTCCGGGCGCGAAGTGTAATCTCGCAAAGTCCGCGGTTTGCCAGTACAGTCTCGCGCGTGTTCGCAAGGAAAATCTCGCGCGAACTTACCCGCGCGGTCGTGAACGGGCGCGGCCATCTTGTTTCTCATTCATTGCTATGGTTCTGGGCATGGTCTTTGTATCCTCTGTCAATCTCTGCCATCCTTTGCTTGTTTGAAGTTTTTTTTTATCTATTTTACTTATTATCTATCCCTCTATTTTTCTAGCCCTATATTTTTGTGTTTACTGCTACTTTTGGTTAATTTTAAACTACTTTTGTAAACTCTTTTCTTTTCTTCTCTTCCCTATTCTATTTTCTTTATTCCTTTCCGCCCAGACCATGGTGAAGGGAGCCGGGAAGCATCCCGAGAAGGGGAAGGGTCCCGCACCCCGTGTCCGGCTCCCGTGCGGGCGTTTGAGGGGGGAGCTAGTGATGCCACGGGAGATCTTTACCCCGGAGGAGGTGGCCCAACTCATTTTTTATGTTCAGCGCCGCCTCCCCAGGACCATCATGGGAGGCGGCAAGATCAGTGCCGGGTACGGGGCCCGGGAGCGCCGGAAGCGGTGGGAGAAGGTGTGCCAGGCCATTTACCACCACTCTCGGGTCTGGCGCACCTACAACCAGGCCACCCACCGCTGGACGGATGTCCTGACCCGTGAGCGAGATCTGCTCGACCTCCTTGGCCTTGAGATCCCCGGGCTTGGTGAGTAGTAGTAGCTATGTCTTTACTACTATGTTTTCTCCTGCTGTGTTATTATATTGCAAATTTTTGTTTTTTACCAAGAGCAATAATGCTGCTCATTACATTGTAGGTACATTTTATTTCAAAATCTTCTGTGCATTTCAGGTACACTGCTCTCCTTCTCAGTAGTGTTGCTACTATGCTTATTTGTTTTAGATTTTGTGTTCATTTCATTGGCCTGTGAAATTATGTATGAGTGTAGTTGAAAGAACTGCGCAATGCTACACACTAAGGTTCAGATTTTTAATTACCGGCGCATCCCTGCAAAGTTGCAGGGATGCGCCAGTAATTGTGCGTCACGCCACCATCACCCATGGTGCGCCGTATTACAATGCGGCGCGCCATGGGCCCAAAACGTCACCAAAGCGTTACGCATCTGTGCCGTAAAGGTGGCGCATTGCTGGAGTTGCGTCGCAACGATGGTGCAGCTCCATCAATTCTCTGGGGTGCCCTATCTCCCCAATGCTGCGTCAAGCCGTACGTCTGCTTCAAGCAGGCGCAGGGTTTGAGTCACGCATCATTGTCCTCAAAGTGACTGATTGAAATCTTGTAGATTTCCCTCAGCCACTTTTAGGATGCGTTCCTGCGCAGGGACGCCCTCCCTTGCGCCGGAACACCCCTATTGGCGCAGGGCTTTACAACGTGATGCATCTCCCAGATGCGTCACGTTGTTAATATACGCCGCACCATTGCGCCTCTTTTGTGCTGTCGCTGCGTCACAAAAGTCACGCAACAATGGAGCAAAAGAGCCGCAAGGGCCTTATAAATCAGCCCCTACAGACTCAAGTCCAGTCCTTCCTTTGTACACATGGCGATAAGAAGAAATAGTGGTGGTGGATTAATAGTTTGAGTATTTTAATGACTGGTGAATGTAGTAGGAAACTTTAGTGTTGTCGCTGATCTTCAATCACGATGGACTTTGGCTGTCACTTTGCGTGCTGCGGACTGCTGCCTGCCAATCCTAGGCAAACCTTTTTAGTACTTAGTTTAGTGAGTTACATAGGGTAGTTTCCAATTCGACGGTCCGCAAATCAAGCAATACTAAAGTAATGACGTAGTCGACCACATGAGATTGGTCAATAATATATCCCGTGGAGTCGTTCCCTATTTGCTATTTCGCAAAAATATTTTGTTACTTTGTTAGTTCTTTTTTAAATGTTTGATTTGGTTGAGAAATAAATATCATCCATGTTTTCTGTTTTTCTTTCTTTCATGTTGTACATCAGCTTCCCCCAGGGGCAAGAGGAGGACACAGGAGGAGGAGGAGGAGGGTGCTGTTGTCGATGCAGGCCAGGACCGGGCAGTCGAGGGCTCCTTTGCTGGCCCCAGTAAGTTTTAATTTTAATATAGAGTACTTATTTTTTCCTAGCGTTCCTCATTCGATTTTTTCTAAATCGTCTTTGATCTTCTTGTAGACAGGATCTAAATTCTTATCCCTATGACTCCGTGTGGTATTACTAGATTATTCTTATTAGTCTGTCTGTGTAGCTAACTAAGATTGCACATTTGGCATTTCCATTGGACTCCCATTCTAGTCAGCAATAGCTCTATGCACTGAGTGTAGTCCTCTGGGATTGTCCATAATGTCTTTTCAAGTATTCTAAATGTTTATGCTTTGACCATTGCCAACAATAAAAAGGTGAATGACCACCACCAAGAAATAATAAGATACTACTTTACTTTTGGTTTGGATAGGACAATCCATTCTACTACTGTTGCAGGGACAAATCTGCACAAACAGAACTATGGACACTAAATAATGCATCGCTTAGCTTATCAATTATAATAGGTGCTGTAACTGTTAGACTTTCCACATACCTCAGTGATAACAGACTTTGTAGTTGAACCCCCAATCTCCTTACTGACTAGATAGTGTGGCAGAGTCATTTAGCTCCCAAAGTCACCGATGGCAGAGGCACGGACTCATGCTTGCAAAAATTCGAAAACCTTTAGCTCATCCACTCTAGTCTGGAGGACCAAAAACCACAGAGTCTATTTAAGTTTAAAAGCTTTATTAAAAGTAAACACATTTATTAAATTCAAGTTTGTCATAAAAGTGAACGTGTAACTGAAAATGGAAAAGTGCTTAGTGCTGACGATTAATTGGACACATTTCTTGTGGTCGAGCCGAGCTCTCACCTGGTTTGAACTTGATCCTGCTCGTGTTCTTAGAAGTCAAGGTTCTGTCTGTTAGGAGAAAAAGTGGTGCGTGTTAAAAAGTAAAAAGCAAACATTCATCAGTTGTGCCAAAAAGTGCAGCAAGACAACAGCCTTCCCTGGAAAAAGGGACATTTTTACTCTAGAGTACACAGTCAAAAATTATTAAATTGTACACTTTTTTTCACATTTCTTTCTTCCTCCTAGACCAAATATTATATAGTAGTGAGTGGTGTATTCTAACATTATTAAATGTACTTTGTAGGTGGAACATCTGGAGACGGGGCCAGCGCGGAGGTGGTGGCATTGGACGAGGAGGACAACTCTGGGGAGGAGGCGGTGCAAGTGCCGGAAAAGGACATGCCTGTGAGGGTTCACACGGTGGTGGCGGGCAGAGGTAAGCTATACATTCCTTAGTCATTGAGATTGAAGACTGCAGAGTGTGCTTTCTGCACGGGTGTATTATAAAAAAAGCAGGTAGTAGCCTCCTCTAAATGTACTTCGACTTAGCTGTGAAGTTTTTGGCGAGAAGAATCCCAATCAGATCTGAGGTGAACTTGATGGATGGGATGAACGAAAAGCGAAAGAAGGGTGTAAGTAAGTGTGGAAGCACGAGAAATGTAATGATGACTGGCAAAGAAGAATGATATGTGTTTGCTTGGTCCCCGAGGTGGCTGGGAAGGTAAGAAAATGGTATGGTGCATGGCTGGGTGAATGATGAAGCAAGGATGGGTGGAAGGAGAACAGCCTGGGTGGGTGAGACAGAAACTGTATGTGTGCAATATACTTTGAATGGATGGATGCCTGGATCATTCATGGTACTATCTGACTCTTAGATAGCATATGTGAATCTAGAGAGAGTAGACGGTCACTGGATGAACTAAGTGTTACTTTGAAGAGCATGTAACACCGCACCCGCACGTCCGTTCCAGTGTAGGAAAGGCAAGGAAAAGAAGTTGTAACGTTGTCCAAAGACTACCATGAATAGTAGCAGTAGTTTGTATTGCAACTGCAAGCACAGCATATATCCAGTTATTACGGTGGGCACTCCCTACCTCCCTTAATAACTTTAGTTTAGTAGTAGTACGTCATTCATGTGTGGGGGTATCACTGTTCACTCAATAATAAGCAAAGCACCTAAAGTCATCCCATATGTCATCAAATACATCCCATGTGAAGTGATAGATAATCAGATAATTTAGCTTCTTCATTTTCCCTTTCTAATACTCATTTGCACTGTAGGGTGAAAGCTAAATTAATTAAGCAGTAGCCCTTTTAACAGAGTATTCTCAGTGCCACCCGTAATAGAAAAGTAAGAGCTTCACCACCTGCATGTACTGGACCGGTACAGTAACGCAAGTCTGTCTCACTCACCATGGTGTGCGTCTGTTTTTCTCGGGTGCAAGTTCACTGCGCTGGCATTATGCCGGCTTGCATAAGATAACGTACCAATTTTCCTAAACAAGAGAGAAGAAGAAGAATAAGAGTGGTGTACTGTCATAGTCGACTGTAATAGAAGTCCATAGTGCTCGTAGAATTTGTTCCTTAAACTCCCACTAATGTTAGAGCAAGGATGAAGAAGTCGGAGGTTACATAGATACTGTCCTCAATAGTTATGCACTGTGCTTTCAATTTGCTACTTGTACTGTGACAACTTTCTGCTCAATCATTTTGTGTTAATCTTAAGGAGCATTGGTTACAGACTATGTCTTTCTTTTTTCATGTAGTTGCTCCTTCCAAATCCAAGACACCATCAAGGAGGAAGGAGCAGGCTCGAATGGCCCGGCAACGGAGGCTGGATGCCACTGTTGCTGAATATCGGCGGCTGGTGGCCCTGGAGGAGGAGGAGACGCAGTCTGGAACAACAACAACGTCCACTGGGACAGCTGCCTCCTCCTCCGTGCGGGCTGCCAGCCAGCGCAGTGCTCCAGCGGTACGGAGCCGGGCTACCAAAGCCAAACGCCACCGCCCAGCAGCAAAGAAAGCAGCTGCCCCTCACAGGATTTGCAAGGCACACCGGCGCCGCTTATCCCTCAGACTGTCCTACCTGGAGCAGGAGGTCCATAATTATAAGAAGGTGGTGGAGGGCCTCCGCTTCGAACTTGCCACCCTCCGCAAGGAGCATGATGCCCTGGCTGCTAATTCCAACAGCACCCTGCCATAGTGTCCCTTGCCCCTTTTTTAGAGACTTTTGGGGGGTGGGAATTGGGAGTTGTGATTTTTGGGGACTTTTGAAGGACAATCGTTGGGGTTAGGGAGGGTCTTGCGGGAGATTCTTTTGTTAGGGCTATAAAAATATACTTTTTGAAACTTTATCTGACCATACCTGTTTTTTACTGCTTTTGAGTCTGGTGGGTGGGGGTTTAACATAACAGTAAGTTTGTTTTCCTGAATAGTCCTAGGACTTTAGTAGTACTACCGTCAATCAAATCTCTCGTCTCTCCTAATACTCCATTATACTACCTCCAACCAAACGCCTATCTTACCTGTAATTTCTGTTTGCAAGTAGGGCTAGGCCCAGGGCTGGCTCCACGGGAAACAGCAAATAAGGTTGGCAATCCTGGGCGGATAAAATTTCCTCATAGCGGTGGTACTAGTGGTGTGACACAGTGGCAGTTGCTTGCCTATGAAAAAAAGAAAATGAAATCTGGTTTGTCCTCCTGAGCAATACAAAGGTACATTACAGAATATAGCAGGTGACAGAAGTACACTAGAACAGTGCCACGTTGTAGCCTAACAAATGTTAAAGTATAACTAATTCGGTTGAAGTTCTTTGACATTAGCCATGGGTCTTTGTCAAGCAGAGTAAGAATATATCCTCGGATTTCTTCACCAGCCTGTTGCTATCACCTTATCCTCCCCAGCAAGTGTGTGGATTTATTGCTGTAATTTAGTCACACATCAATCAAAACCACACAGCCCGGGGGAAGAGGGTTAGGGTTTGAAAAATGGATGGGTACGGGGGTTTTTGGGAAAGGTTTTGGGAGACAAGAAAAAGTAGCACAGCATGGACGAACAATTGTGAACATAAACAAATCTTTGGGTACAAACCTATCCATCAATCTTTGAAAGTGCATACACTACTGTAACTGCATGCATGTCAGTTAAAAGTAATTAGTACTTTCGACAACTGTGGAAGAAAGAATGCGACAGTACAGGGCGTGGGTGGAAATATTGATAACTATATTCAACATAAGGTCTCTGTAGCCAGATACCTGAGAGCCTTGCTGGTCACTATAAATCCATTCACAACAACACTCAATGGGGTTGGTCTGGAAGGTGTCAGGTTTACTCCCCGTGATCCAGTCGATGCAAATATGGTTCCACCTCCAAATGTCACCAACACCCAGAAGTGTAAACACAGGGTGTTCGAGGCATTAGGCGGGGGAGAAAAATAACAAACTAAAATAAAAAATGTGGGATGGGTAAAGGTAGGGTCAGCAGGGAAAGGATACCTGTAACAGAAGACAAGACAGGCATCAGTGAAGTGCTGTCCTAACATACAAGGGTACTCTCATATAGTCTCACTAAATAGTCTGCAAGTCTCCCGCCTACTCATGGGAAATGTAGTTTCATAGTACGGTAGGCGCTTAGGGGCTGCGTAACCTGACAGAAGGTATAGTAGATAGAAAAGGAGAAATTGCTTTTTTTCTAGGTGTCCCCTCACTCACCAGGGTTGCCCCTTGGTGACATGCTTCATCATTGGGGCCATCCCAGTCCTCTACGGCCTGGGGCGTGCTGCGACTTGCGAATTACGTAGGAGCACTTACAAATGACTATGTGTGGTGCAGATGTGATAGTGGAGTGGACTAAGTGATGTGTTAAGGGATCAATGTAGAAGCAGAGAGAGAGCCAAGAAATGCAGTCACAGTCAGAGAAAAAGGCAAGGGATACTGTATCTATGTGGTTGTAGTGGTCCTGTTGGAAGTGGTAAGTAAGTTGCCCGCAGAAAAAAAATCCTCCTATTAGCGGCACTCCTCCATTGCAGCCGACGCTTCGTCCATCGATGTTGGTCACCAGAAGACACCCTGTCCACTGCCTGCCTGATGCTGAATTGTGGCTCGCTACTGTGAAGCCTGACTCCATCCTTTTTTCCCCATTGCAGAGACTGAAACCCGGCCTGTAATTATTCAACGAAAAACAGGAAGTGATATAATATTACAACACCACTGATAAATAAATATAAGGTATGTAGGCTGTGGAGTGCAAAAAGTCACAATTTGTTTTTCCTAGTAGACAGTACAATGTTTTTGAAAGTGCGTACTCTGAGTCACCTTTTGAAGGATAAATAAGTATGGGCAAATTAATGTATCGGATCTTGCCCCTCAAGCTAGGTGTACTGTAAACTGTGTTTTAGAACAAAATTAGATCTTCCTAGCAGTGCTCCCACCCAGACCCTTACTAAAGCCAGTCGCAAAAATGTAGAAGACCCCCAATCAAATCTCAAAAAACGAGGCCTAGCAGAAAACTGGTGACAAAACTTACTTTGAAAGTAAAAGTAGGCCGAAGTACCCTAATTACCCATTACCCACCGTGGATTGCATTCAAACCACTTGCAAGCAACCAAGCAAAAGTAGCCATAGCCAGCATCGCTCCAAGACTCGAAATCCCCCCCACTCAAACACATGCAATAGAAATACTGCTAACCCTAACGAACCCTAAGTTAAGAATAGTGGCAAAGGCTTTCTTTAACTATGCCAAATCCCCCCTTTCCCACCATGGATTTTCTTCAAATGACTTGCAACCAAAATTACACATTCTCACGAGTGCTCTAAGACCCCAGAACTCAGTTTGAAAAATCTAGAACACCCCGAAACACATGCAATCCTGCTGCTAGGGCTAACCCTAACGAACCCTAAGTTACAAAAAGTGCCAAAACTAAAGGCTTTTCCGCGCGGATTTTGTCCCAACCACTTCTACCCGGTATTAGACCTTCCCAGGAATGCCCCAAGACCCGGCAACCCACCCGCCAAGAAGCGTAACACCCCCAAACAGGCCAAAAGCAAAATCTCATACTTGCAATATTTCTGGGCCTTCGGTCCAAACGCGCTGCGTAGCTAGGCCATAAGTCGGGGTTGGCACGACGGATTTCCTGAAAAGCAAATGCAATCAAGATTAGAGTGTCCCAGCAGTGCTCCCAGACCACGAAACTCACCCACAAACACCAGGAAGCCCCCCAAACAGGCCCCCGAAAACGCTACATAGAGCAAAATGTCTGAAATAGCCCAAAAAAAAATCGGCCTGGATTTTGTCCCAACCACTTCTACCCGGTATTAGACCTTCCCAGGAATGCCCCAAGACCCGGCAACCCACCCGCCAAGAAGCATAACACCCCCAAACAGGCCAAAAGCAAAATCTCATACTTGCAATATTTCTGGGCCTTCGGTCCAAACGCGCTGCGTAGCTAGGCCATAAGTCGGGGTTGGCACGACGGATTTCCTGAAAAGCAAATGCAATCAAGATTAGAGTGTCCCAGCAATGCTCTCAGACCACGAAACTCACCCACAAACAGACGGAACCCCCCCTAAGAGCACCTCAAAGGCAAGCAAGTCATCAAAAACACAAAAAATTTTCCGCCTCGGATTTGGCACAAACCACTTTTAGTGCTTCCCAGCAATGGCCCCAGACCCGTCAACTCACCTGCAAAGAGGTAGAACAACACCCCCACAAGTGCTGAGTCTTTCTTCATTGGGCGTAAACCAGCCCTCTGCTTTGATGGAAATAGGAGTCTGGAGGAGGAGGATAGAGGAGCATGTTCTTCTGAACTTGTGAACCTGAGGAATGCAGACTGCGGCACCTTCAAATAAATTAGCAAACAAGTGAAGACAGTTCTGCTGATGGGCTTGTTTTTGTGATTATCTGATTAAAGTTTGAATTATATTAACTGTGCACAACAAAGAAAGACAGACACACAGGAATAAAAGTGAATAAGGATGAAAAAGAAAGTTATTGATTCGTTGTCTCATTTTCAGGGCTCGAAGTCGGTATCACGGTCCAGGAATAAGAATAAGGCTTCGTCATCATACTCTGCGAATTCAGCCCGGGTGAGGTCAGTGCCACCTGACAGAGTAGAAATTCCCTCATCTATGGTGCTGGCCACCTCCTCTTCATCCGGCACGCTCTCTCGTACTCTTATATCTGGTGGTATGAGGTGCTGATTCATCTTGATCATTGTTAACCTCTCCACATTTTTGGGCGAGAGGCGGCTCCGTTTGGGAGTTACAATCCCACCAGCCGCACTGAAAACCCGTTCAGAAGACACACTTGCGAGTGGGCAAGACAAGTAGTTTAAAGCCAGGTTGGTGAGCTGTGGCCACAATTCTTTTTTCCCATGCCAATACGCCAATGGGTCAGAATTAACATAGACCTCTGTGGAGTCATTCAGATAGTCCTTCACCATCGACTCAAGGTCCTCCTCCAAGGTTCCTCCACTTTGCGTAGCTCTTGCTGTGCCTCTGACCTTTTGAGAACCAAACCCACGCAGAGCTAGCCAATCCTCTTCAGCCTCCAATGTTTCTGTTGTCTTTCGTGCAGATGATCCGGTTGCCGGTGTCTTTAACGGCTGAGAGGTCACTTGTGCCACAGCCACAGGTGCAGAAGTGGATTGTTTTGACTGGGGATGGCCTGCTGATGTACTGCCATTTCCTTCAATTTCCAGCCGTTCTGTTTCAAACTTTTTGGCTGACAAGGCTAGCCAACGTTTGTACTTTGTAACATCTTCATCAGCAAAAGGAAAGAATGCTCTGCCTGCCAGCGCCTTTTTGTAGCGTGGATCCAGAATAGTAGCACAAATGTAATGCTGTTCTGAGTGGATCTTTTGAAGACGTTCATCACCTTGTAGGAGCTCTAATAATTTCTCAGCCAGAAGCAAAGAGTCTTTCTTTTTGTCATCTTTTCGAAACACAGAACACACCTCCTTCAGTTGGTCCTCCAGCATGTACAACAATGGGATAGCTTTTCCCAAATTAGAGTCCTCCTTGCTGACTGCACGTGTGAAGACCTCAAAAGGACGAAGCATGCGTGTTAGGCTTTCAACTATGTTCCATTGCGGCCCACCCATCCTCAGCTCCTCTATACCCTCTTTCAAGAAATATTGATCGAGTTGCGTATACTGCTCATACAGACGCTCAAGCATGTAGAAGGTTGAGTTCCAACGTGTTACCACCTCCTGGATGAGTGCTTTCACTGGCATTTGACATTGATATAGCATGCTCCTCAGCTGCTTGCGGGCCTTAAAAGAATGCCTGAAATGCTTGCAAATTTTTCGGCAGTTCTCCAATACACTGTACGCTGCACTGCGTTTATTACCCAAGAATTTTTGGACAACCAGGTTTATACAGTGCGCCAAACACGGCACTCTGAAATAGTAACCGTCCCTCATGGCCTTAACTATATTGGAGCCATTGTCCGTGGAAACATAACCAACCTTGCGTTTTAGTGGGGACAGACAGTTAAGGACCTTTGTGTTAAAGACATCCAAAATGTTTTCTGCTGTGTGACGTTTCTCCAAACCAAACATGGCTAGTGTTGCATGTTTCCGAGCACCTTTAAAAACAATGTTAGTGTCAACACCTGAGTTTAGCTTTGCTTTAGCCCCTGAAAAAGAGACCCAGTGTGCAGTGATGCACATGTAATCAGCGCCTGCGCCACTGGTCCACATGTCTGTTGTCAGATGTATAGTGTGAACAGCACTCTTCTGCAAAGCTGCCCCAATCACCTTCAGAACATCTTCATGTAGTGCTGGAACCGCAACTCGGGCAAAATAGAACCGGCTAGGAACCTTCCATTTAGGGCAGAGCGCTGTCACTAATTCTAGAAAACCAACCCCTTCTACAAAAGAAAAAGGGAGAAGGTCCAGAGCTAGCATTTTAGCCAGCTTAGTGTTATACAGACGGGTCATTGGGTGGTTGCGTTCATATTGCGCTTCTGTAAACAACATCTTTTTAATGTTGCCCTGGACCAATGATTTACGGGATGATGATGATCTCTTCGACCCAGTTACGCTCGCTGATGAACTTTTCCGCATTGATGTCTCACTCTCTCCCACACTCTTAGTGTGGCTCCCATGGGGTGTGCTGCTGACATGGGAACTGGGTGTAAGTGAAGTGTTTGAATCGTCTTCTTCTACCTCCTCGTCATCAGCAGATGACAAATCAACGTTTTCATTACGTGCAATTCCGGCTTTCTTGACCGCCTCTAGGTGCGGAAACCATTCGACAGCGTGCCTTCTCTCAAGATGACCTCTCTGGCCTCCGGTACCATAGTTAGAACCAAGCTTACCACGACTAAATCGAAGCTTACAAAGGCTACAAATGGCTACGTTTTCCTTTTTTGGGCAAACACTAAAGAAGTCCCAAACTGGAGACTTGAAATGTCTTCGGGGGCCGGAGGAGGCGGCGATACTGGTGGTGGTGGTCCTGCTGCTAATGACAGATGAAGTGGAGGATGTGGATTGCCGAACTTCAGTACGTTTTGCACTTTCACCACCACGAATTGAGGTCGAGGACGAGGTGGGTACCTTCTTGCGAAGAAATATGGAAGCGGTAGGTTTTGGTGTACTACTTAACTCCAAATCTAATGATTCCATTTCCATTGCCTCCTCGCCGACATCATCATCACGCTCAGCAGCTTCTCGGGATAGGGTCAAAATGTCTCTTTGCTGCATGCCCGGTGGGGCTGCAGTGACCTTTGTGATGACTGGCTCGTCGTCATCGTGAGAGGCTTCATCACCAGCAGTATCTGTCACTTCTTGTTGAGCCTCATCACACTCCATAGGTTTGAGTTTTTGGACGACCTTCCTTTTACGCTTAGGTAACGGTGTCAGATCATGGTGTGCCTCTGCCTCACTGTCAGACCGCAGTTGTGGTTCCCAAGACAGATCACTTGCACCAGAACGAGGTGGGCTTGAAGAAGATGTAGACACCCCCCTTGATCTTTTCCTTGCTAGGGATGTGGAAGACAATGAATGATCATCAGGAGGAGTGGCTTCCAATGATACCTCAGCTTCATTGTCGATTTCCAAATGTGCCCCTACTTCGGGAGGAACAACTATTGTGGGCACTTGTGAACGTCCATGCACCTTTGCTTGCGCATCTCCTTTTGCTGCCTCTCCTTCCACATGTACTTGGGCGTGTACTTGCACATGGTGTTGTTGTTGCGGCTGTGGTTGTTCAACACTTGTCAGATGAGTTACAACAACCTGTGTTGATTCAGGGACATTGCTGCTACTTTCTTGCGATGAGCCAACATCACTGGTCGATGGTGATTGGAGAAGTACACTGACTGCCTCTGAAGCACTCAAGGGCTTTGACTTAAGTTGGCGTGGTGGTGGAGGCACTGAACCCAATGGAGCAGGGGTGCTGCTCTCAGGTTGGTCCCCAGCAGATCCTGCTGCTGCAGGCGTACTTTTTTTTTTGCTCCCAAAAAAAGTGGCGGGTGGCACACCAGCCTCCTTGGTAACTTGCTTCTTCTGCTCCTTACTAGCAACTTTCTTGCTAGAGGAGCTACGGAGAACTTTCTTTGGGGCCATCTTCTTCAGAGCAGGTCAGACAGCAGGCCGCAGTTGCACGAATTGTAGAGTTGTCTGAGGCCAGACGTGACGTCGCGTGACGTTATGCTGCACACACACACCGCTGCAGGACTTCTTCCTGGCACTGGTGGTTCTCTTGAGTCTTGTGCACCTAAAAAAAATGGAAGACAGAGGAACATCAGTTCAGTTATAGAGCACAAAAAAATCGAAAAACACTGCAAAATCAGCACAATCCCAATCCATCCATGCCCTCCATAATGTTTAAATTCAAGACAACCCACAGAAAGACTAGGCCCATGCAAGACTCACTACCCCTGGGCATAAATAAAGGTTGAAAAGTAGGCAAAATGGTTGGAGGCCTAACAACAAAGCCTGCATTCAAAATGGCCACTTGCCTGCCAGCACATGGCCAGTGCCTGTAGCTGCACTCAAAATGGCCACCAGCCACATGGCATGTCCCTCCCCATGAACACCCCCAAAAATCGAAAAACACTGCAAAATCAGCACAATCCCATTCCATCCATGGCCTCCATGATGTTTAAATTCAAGACAGCCCACAGAAAGACTAGGCCCATGCTAGACTCAAATACCCCTGGTGAAAAGGCCACAAGTACAGGCCCAAAAATCGAAAAACACTGCAAAATCAGCACAATCCTATTCCATCCATGGCCTCCATGATGTTTAAATTCAAGACAGCCCACAGAAAGACTAGGCCCATGCTAGACTCAAATACCCCTGGTGAAAAGGCCACAAGTACAGGCCCAAAAATCGAAAAACACTGCAAAATCAGCACAATCCTATTCCATCCATGGCCTCCATGATGTTTAAATTCAAGACAGCCCACAGAAAGACTAGGCCCATGCTAGACTGAAATACCCCTGGTGAAAAGGCCACAAGTACAGGCCCAAAAATCGAAAAACACTGCAAAATCAGCACAATCCCATTCAATCCATGGCCTCCATGATGTTTAAATTCAAGACAACCCACAGAAATACTAGGCCCATGCAAGACTCACTACCCCTGGGCATAAATAAAGGTTGAAAAGTAGGCAAAATGGTTGGAGGCCTAACAACAAAGCCTGCATTCAAAATGGCCACTTGCCTGCCAGCACATGGCCAGTGCCTGTAGCTGCACTCAAAATGGCCACCAGCCACATGGCATGTCCCTCCCCATGAACACCCCCAAAAATCGAAAAACACTGCAAAATCAGCACAATCCCATTCAATCCATGGCCTCCATGATGTTTAAATTCAAGACAGCCCACAGAAAGACTAGGCCCATGCTAGACTCAAATACCCCTGGTGAAAAGGCCACAAGTACAGGCCCAAAAATCGAAAAACACTGCAAAATCAGCACAATCCTATTCCATCCATGGCCTCCATGATGTTTAAATTCAAGACAGCCCACAGAAAGACTAGGCCCATGCTAGACTCAAATACCCCTGGTGAAAAGGCCACAAGTACAGGCCCAAAAATCGAAAAACACTGCAAAATCAGCACAATCCTATTTCATCCATGGCCTCCATGATGTTTAAATTCAAGACAGCCCACAGAAAGACTAGGCCCATGCTAGACTGAAATACCCCTGGTGAAAAGGCCACAAGTACAGGCCCAAAAATCGAAAAACACTGCAAAATCAGCACAATCCCATTCAATCCATGGCCTCCATGATGTTTAAATTCAAGACAACCCACAGAAATACTAGGCCCATGCAAGACTCACTACCCCTGGGCATAAATAAAGGTTGAAAAGTAGGCAAAATGGTTGGAGGCCTAACAACAAAGCCTGCATTCAAAATGGCCACTTGCCTGCCAGCACATGGCCAGTGCCTGTAGCTGCACTCAAAATGGCCACCAGCCACATGGCATGTCCCTCCCCATGAACACCCCCAAAAATCGAAAAACACTGGAAAATCAGCACAATCCCATTCAATCCATGGCCTCCATGATGTTTAAATTCAAGACAACCCACAGAAAGACTAGGCCCATGCTAGACTCAAATACCCCTGGTGAAAAGGCCACAAGTACAGGCCCAAAAATCGAAAAACACTGCAAAATCAGCACAATCCCATTCCATCCATGGCCTCCATGATGTTTAAATTCAAGACAGCCCACAGAAAGACTAGGCCCATGCTAGACTCAAATACCCCTGGTGAAAAGGCCACAAGTACAGGCCCAAAAATCGAAAAACACTGCAAAATCAGCACAATCCTATTCCATCCATGGCCTCCATGATGTTTAAATTCAAGACAGCCCACAGAAAGACTAGGCCCATGCTAGACTCAAATACCCCTGGTGAAAAGGCCACAAGTACAGGCCCAAAAATCGAAAAACACTGCAAAATCAGCACAATCCTATTCCATCCATGGCCTCCATGATGTTTAAATTCAAGACAGCCCACAGAAAGACTAGGCCCATGCTAGACTGAAATACCCCTGGTGAAAAGGCCACAAGTACAGGCCCAAAAATCGAAAAACACTGCAAAATCAGCACAATCCCATTCAATCCATGGCCTCCATGATGTTTAAATTCAAGACAACCCACAGAAATACTAGGCCCATGCAAGACTCACTACCCCTGGGCATAAATAAAGGTTGAAAAGTAGGCAAAATGGTTGGAGGCCTAACAACAAAGCCTGCATTCAAAATGGCCACTTGCCTGCCAGCACATGGCCAGTGCCTGTAGCTGCACTCAAAATGGCCACCAGCCACATGGCATGTCCCTCCCCATGAACACCCCCAAAAATCGAAAAACACTGCAAAATCAGCACAATCCCATTCAATCCATGGCCTCCATGATGTTTAAATTCAAGACAGCCCACAGAAAGACTAGGCCCATGCTAGACTCAAATACCCCTGGTGAAAAGGCCACAAGTACAGGCCCAAAAATCGAAAAACACTGCAAAATCAGCACAATCCTATTCCATCCATGGCCTCCATGATGTTTAAATTCAAGACAGCCCACAGAAAGACTAGGCCCATGCTAGACTCAAATACCCCTGGTGAAAAGGCCACAAGTACAGGCCCAAAAATCGAAAAACACTGCAAAATCAGCACAATCCTATTCCATCCATGGCCTCCATGATGTTTAAATTCAAGACAGCCCACAGAAAGACTAGGCCCATGCTAGACTGAAATACCCCTGGTGAAAAGGCCACAAGTACAGGCCCAAAAATCGAAAAACACTGCAAAATCAGCACAATCCCATTCAATCCATGGCCTCCATGATGTTTAAATTCAAGACAACCCACAGAAATACTAGGCCCATGCAAGACTCACTACCCCTGGGCATAAATAAAGGTTGAAAAGTAGGCAAAATGGTTGGAGGCCTAACAACAAAGCCTGCATTCAAAATGGCCACTTGCCTGCCAGCACATGGCCAGTGCCTGTAGCTGCACTCAAAATGGCCACCAGCCACATGGCATGTCCCTCCCCATGAACACCCCCAAAAATCGAAAAACACTGCAAAATCAGCACAATCCCATTCAATCCATGGCCTCCATGATGTTTAAATTCAAGACAACCCACAGAAAGACTAGGCCCATGCTAGACTCAAATACCCCTGGTGAAAAGGCCACAAGTACAGGCCCAAAAATCGAAAAACACTGCAAAATCCGCACAATCCTATTCCATCCATGGCCTCCATGATGTTTAAATTCAAGACAGCCCACAGAAAGACTAGGCCCATGCTAGACTCAAATACCCCTGGTGAAAAGGCCACAAGTACAGGCCCAAAAATCGAAAAACACTGCAAAATCAGCACAATCCCATTCCATCCATGGCCTCCATGATGTTTAAATTCAAGACAGCCCACAGAAAGACTAGGCCCATGCACCACTCACTACCCCTGGTCAAGGCCCCAACAACAGGTCAAAAATCGAAAAACACAAAATTTTACAACAAAAAAAAATCGAAAAACACAGAAAAATCAGCACAATCCCAATTCATCTATGGCCTCCATGATGTTTAAGTTCAAGACAACCACAGTCCACCCACCACTGAGTACCCCTGGGGAAAAGGCCCCAAAACAGCCCAAAAATCGAAAATCCCAAAATTTTAGTTGCAGCAACTGTAATGCCCCAAACAAACTTACTTGTAAAATTTCTAATCCAACAGTGATCCAAAGAAAGTCAAAAAGGCCTCAAATCCAAAGATCCAGCAGCATCCACAAAAAGTAATCCTTCCAGGTCCACATCCGAATGAAAAGTGACCAGGAGATGGACAAAGCACTGGGAGGAGCCTGCTGAACAGGAACAGGAAGTTGAAGACTATGGGGCACTTCCTTCCTCCCACCCCCCTGCCCCCCTCCCCAAAATGGACTCCTCGCTAAAAAAGTGCAGGCAAATGTCAAACTAAGGAGTTATTCACATAAAAATCATCATTTCTAGAAGGTTTATGCTGCTTGCTGGTGGATTTCTTGTGCAGAATTGCAAATTTATATTTTCGCTCGCCGCATCTCAAATCTCGCAATTGCGAAGTACCGCGAGACGTGATCTCGCCGTACTCGCGTTGACAAACTATCGCTGGCAAGCCGCGATGACGTAATCGCGCTCGCCAATTCCCGCGGGATCACACAGCAAGATCCAAAATGGCGCAGCACTCGCAAACTATCGAAAAAAACAACTCGGCAAACGATGATAAACGCCGCGCGCCGCAAAAATTGTATCACCAACGCCGCGCGCCGCCAAAAAAATCCGCTGCGTGCGAATTTGCGGATTTTGCGGGAAATCCGCAAATCTCGCGGATTGCGGATTTCCCGAAAATCCGCAAAATCCGCGAGCGGAACGGATTTTCCGCCCACGCTTACTTCTCATCCAGTGCTTCTGCACATGATGTTTCTGGGAGGTTGAGTTCATGTACCTGGCCATCCTATCCACGTTTTGTTGCAGTGAGTTCCAGTGACACCTGTGCTGGTTTCTTTGCTGAGGAAATGGCACTTTTTTCTAGAGGATCATTACCTGGGAAAGTAGTCAATAATCACCTCAAAATGATCTTTAAAATGTAAAGTGGTCTGTAGATGTCTTTTGGTCTAAAATGGGAACTTCAGCCTTCACTGCTAGATGTGGCAAGTTCTCAGACTCGTGAAAGCCCATGAGCTCAATGCACTTGAGGGAAAAAGTTGTGTTTGCTATGATGGGCCAACTTTACAATTATAGTGGTGGATATGATTAGCATCACATCTCTAAAGAGTTGTGGCTACAGCTCAAAATGTAAAACAGAATGGTAATTCAGATAATCATATGAGTAGGCGCTTCACCAGACAGCGTTCAGCTACCAGATGGGTGCAACCTCAGTGTAGGTAAAGGCCTTACTTGTAATCCCTACAATATGAGGTTATATAGTTTTCTGACCGTGAGTATAAGTTAATTTTGTGACACATGTGAACAACTGCCAGCAACAACTTTCAGAAATTTTACATTTTTATCAAGCCTTTTATATTGGCACCCACTAGTCTTTTTCTATATGCCTTATTGACCTATAAAGCCTTGAAAAAGTCAGTGATGAAACAATATTTGGCTGCATTTGCAAATCTGTTGGTATCATTATTACAAGAACCCTATTAAATATGTCGTACACTTCATGTCAAGGCCAACAATTGTGTAAAAACCCCTATCCATGCATAGGAAAAAGCTGTACATCATACACTGTAATAAAACTGGATTTTGTGGTCCATACCATAATTTCTTTTAGTTCCCCATATACTTGTTATCAGTATTGTATATAGAAGCATATTGGGTAAGCACAAGACAACTCACCTGATGGACCCCCTATTTTGCTTTATAGGTAGAACATGGGGGTGCAAACACATACACACACACAAACATACCACTGGGTTGCTATAGTTAGGTCGGTTAGTCCTTTTAAAAAAAAATATTTTTAAATGTTTTTTAAGTCACCAGTAAAACAAAAACAAGAGAGCATTCGTGGCACAGAAAACAATAGGAAGAAGAAAAAAAGGGGAATTATCGAGCATCAGAACATCGAACAGAATCATACAACAGACAGTCATAAACATATTTGTCCAAGCCAGATGTTAAATGCTTATAAGTGAATAAAAATAAAAATAAAGAAAGTCCATAACAATAATAGAAACATAAAACATAGAGCAATTAGTCCCACTGAAGACTTGACCAGACCCTCCCAAATTTCACCCTTAACCGTAAACCCCGAGCTTTAGCTAACGCAAGTTCCATTTCATAGAACCCCCTCAGTAATAACCAAAAATCTGTAATTTTGGGACTAAGTACATCAATCCAAGCCCTAGCAATGCAAAGCTGTGCAGAAATAATAATAACTGAGACTAAAGGTTTGGATAAATAGCCTGGATCAAATACTGACCCCGTGCTATTTCTTTCTCATTTAAATGGATCGCATTGCTTATAACCTGCTCAGCACTGATGAAACCTCATACCTGAATGTAGTTAATCGGGGACAGGTAGCAAACATGTGTCTGAGATCAGCAGCATGCTTGTTACATTTAGGGCAATATAACTTCTAGGAGATCTGGGAGGTGGCCCATTTCGAAATTATCAGCGGGTGTAATATAACATGAACATAGTGCGATGTTGTTGCAACTTGAGGTTAATCGAAGAGATTGCAACGTTTATTGTAGCCATTGAATAAACAACCGCTTCTATGTTAATTCCAGTTCCAAACATACGATTGAGTTTAGCTACCATCTCCAATCCGTCATTTACCATTGCAGACAGGAAGCTCTGATAAGCTTTCCCAATCTGACCCTGCCCAAAAGTTTTAAAGATAGCCCGCAATACATCAGGATTATGAGGGAGGGCTAACAAGCCCTTCCTTGTATAAAATAATCCCTGACTTGCAGGTACTTAAAAAATGAATTGTGGGATATCCCAAACTCATCTTTTAAAGAGGAAAATGACCTAAAACCACATTCATCATACAACTGCCCCAACCGTATTATTCCACACTGTTGCCACATTCTACAAACAGAGTCCGAAAATATGCCCAGGAGCCTAGGATTGTCCCATAAGAAAGTAAATTCATGTAGGTCTGGCACAGCAAAAGTTTTACAAATATCTTATCAAATACGATAGATGTGCCTAACTACCTTAAAACAAACTCTCTTAAAATAATTTGGGTCCGACATATAATGTAGAAGAAACCCACTGTTTGGACCAAATGTGAGCTGATTCCTAAACCATATTTTGACCACAGTGGGTCTCAAAAGTAAACTCTGAATACGATTAAGAAAAGCTGCCCAAAAATAAGTTTTAAAATCGGGGAGCTGGAACGCACCTTGCTCAAACGTCAGCTTAATATATCTGAGAGCTCTCCTGGCTCTACGATATCCCCAAATAAAACTTCCAATAACGGAGTCTAGCTGTTTAAAAAATGACATTGAAACTCTTAAAGAAATTGAATGACACAAATAAAGAAATTTGGCCAAGACATTAATTTGCACTATATTGCATCTCCTGATGATAGTCAGGGGCAACCTGTGCCATCTTTGGAGATCCGCAGAGATTTTTTGAACAGAGGTTCGTAGTTCAAGGCCATAAAATCGTCAGTACAGCTACTGAGGCAAACACCAAGGTACGTAGCAGTGGCAGTAATACCTAGCTGGGGTAGAGCAAGTTCAGGTACGTAATTGAGAATAGACTGCGTTTTATTTAAATTAAGCTTATAGCCAGAAAAGGAACCAAAATGTTGTGCTTCCTGTGTGATTACAGCTATAGCCACATCTGGCCTGGTAGTAAATACAGCAATGTTGTCTGCATAGGCAGTAATTATTTACGTCATACCATTAAAAGATATAGGTAAGATAGAAACATTCTGAAGGAGATGCCTAGTAAGCGGCTCAATGTAGAGAGCAAATAGTAAGTGGGAAAGCGGGCAAACCTGGTGCGTGCCCTGCTGTATACTTACTGCCCTAGATGTACAACCATTGAGTTTAATAACCGCAGAGGGATTGCGGTACAGTTGCTGGACCGCCGAGACAAACCTCCGACCGAGGCCTGATGATAGCATAGTACACCATAAAAAAAAACAAGCAACTCGATCGAAGGCCTTATCGGCGTCCAGCATTAGCATGCCAATCCGCTGACCCAAATGACCTGCAACATCAAAAGCTGCAAATGCAGTGTTTATATTTGCTACCGTATCCCTACCTGGAACAAAACCATGTTGTTCTTCTGAAACCAATAGATGAACAAGTGGGGCAAAGCGAGAAGCTTGGAAAATAATTTGGCATCTGCATTAATAAGGGATATTGGTCGACATGACCCAAGGTTCTCCACAGGTTTGCCCTTTTTCGGGAAAACCACAATATTGGTTCTATTCCAAGAGAAGGGGGAGCATCCCCTCCCTGTAGTATTGCATTGATCAGCTCAAGGAGAACTGGCAACAAGACTTCCCTAAAGGTTTTGTAAAACTCTTCGGACTTGGTATAGGTGACACAATCCACTCCCTTGATTTTCTTAATGTGAGAATTAGCCCCTGATCTGCAAGTTGGTAAGCCAGTATCCTTCCCTCCCTCTCTCCGTACTCATACTGCTTTTTTCTAAGCTTGAGGAAATTGTTGGCAGCTTTATCCTTCAACCTTCTATGAAGTTTCGCTTTAACATCAATAATCTGGGCATATATCTGTTGTTCACCCCCATCCCTTGGCGCTATTGTGCGGGCGTGTTTCTGTTCTAACTCAATATATTGCCTATGTTCATTGGCCAACTGAGTACAGTTAAGTCTATTCTGCTTTACTACATACTGGAGAGTAGCCCCTCTCACACATGCTTTTAAACAATCCCATACCAGGGCGAGGGATAAAGTTTGAAGATTGTTCAGAATATATTCCTTCAAGACCTCTTGCATATGAGTAACAAAATCAGAATTACCTTGCAAGTGCCGAGGAAACGAGAATTCCCTAGCTTAATATTGTCTAGACGATCCAAGAGTTATATTGAGCATGATGGGATTGTGATCCGAGGTTACCTTTGGGCATATGACCATTGATGCATTGACCAGCAGCCCATAATTAGTGAAAATCATGTCAATCCTAGAGTACTGTTTATGGGGGTGTCGTAGGAAACAGTGTCAACCAGGCATCAGCTCGGCTAGTCCATAGGAAAAGCAGTTTTTGTGTTGCTAATGTTTATGTTTATGTTTATGTTTTGGCGATTTTTATAGCGCGCAAATACCCAGGGGTGTCTCGGCGCTGACTGAACAGTCGATGGCTATGGCAGATCTTAATGTGGGAACAGCCAGGTTTTTAATTTCTTCCTGAAGCTAAGGAGAGTTGGGGCAGTTTTTATGGTGATCAGGAGTGAATTCCATAGTCTGGCTGTGGAGATCACAAAGCATCTGTCACCCCAGTTAGCTTTCCTTGTGTGTTGGACTTTGAGCAGATGAGCTGAGGATGAACAAAGGGTTCTGGGGTTTTCGAGCGGACGGAGGGCGTCTTTGAGAAACTGCGGGCCTGAGTTGTGAATGGCTTTATAGGCAATGCACAGTGCCTTAAATTTTGTACGGCTTCTGACAGGGAGCCAGTGAAGTTGTCGGATGAAAGGAGTAATTGAGGTTAACTTGGGAATGCCCAGTAAGATTCTGGCTGAGGCATTTTGCACTAACTGAAACCTATTAAGGACCTTTTCCTGTGCATTGAGAAGGAGGGCATTACAGTAGTCCGTTCTGGCAAAAACAAGGGTGCTGATCAGAGTTTTTCCAGCTGAGGTGGGAAGATAAGGAAGAAGTTTCTTGATCTTCTTCAGAGTGAAGAAGGAGGTGGAGACTACGGAGTTGACGTGATGGTGGAAGAGCAGTCTGTCATCGAATATGACTCAGAGGTTGCGAACCTTAGTAACAGGTTCTGGTGGTGGTCCCATCTCATTGGACCACCATAGGGGGGGCCAGGCAGGTTCCAATTTCCCGAATGTCATCACCTCTGTCTTTTCAGAGTTTAATTTTAGAGAGTTTGAGGACATCCAGGAGCTGATGGCGAGCATTCCATCTTGAAAGTTTGCTGCAACTGTCAATCCATCATTGTGTACTGATAGGACCAGCTGGTTGTCGTCGGCATAGGTTGTGAGACTAATGCCGTAGGACTTAATCACCCTCGCTAAGTCCGAAACATAGATATTAAACAGGGTCGGACTTAGCGAGGAGCCCTGTGGTACTCCGCATGGAAGGGAGAACATGTGGGAGAAATAAGGGCCCAGCTTTACTGCCTGTGAACGGTCGGCCAGAAAGGAGGCAAGAAGTTCTTTGGCATTGTTGTGAATGCCAATTGCTGAGACACGGTCGATCAGAGTGGCATGATCGACCGTGTTGAAAGACGCAGATAGATCCAGCAGTATTAATACTGCTGCTCCGCCTTTATCTAGTGTCAACCACCTCTCCTTCAGAAAGCAGTTAAAAACCTGGCTATTCGATAAGTAATGTACCTACCCCCCCCTCAAGCGCCTTGAGACCCTGTGGGTGAGTAGTGCGCTATACAAATTCTTGAACTTGAACTTGAACTTGCTGCTTTTATTAAGGCTGTCTCGGTTCCGTGTTCCTGCCTAAAGCCAAATTGGGTATCGTCCAGTAGGTTATTTTCATCGATAAATTTGGCAAGTTGTATATTCATTACTTTTTCGAATATCTTTGCAGGGAAAGGGAGGCAAGCAATGGGTCTGTGGCTGGATGGGGAAGCGGGATCAAGGGTGGGTTTTTTCAGTAGTGGCTTGATGATGGCCTTCTTCCAGACTGAGGGATAAGAGCCGGTAGTGAACATAGTGTTACAAATGTTCGTCAAGGCGGGGGAGATGGCGTCAGGGATGAGGTTGAGGATGGAAGGTGGACAAGGATCCAGGGGTGAGGGGGCGCTAGAGGGCGCACTGCGGAATGGCCGCACTGTCGTGAGGCCCCCGCTGCCCGGAGCTATTATCCGTCTAGGGATCCTGCTTACCATCGCTGCGCCCTGATCTGACCCCACAGATCTACTGGGGTATCGACTGACTACCCACGGTCCAACTCCTGGGCCATTCGGAGGTTGCTGGCCGAAGTTACGAGGATCCCAAGTTTCCCCGACTTACGCTCTGGAAGTCTGATGCCCCCTGGCCCGGCGTCATCGGGCATGCCAGTCCGGGGCTCTGCACGTGGGGTGTAGGCCTTGCTCCGCCCCTCCCCGCCGGGCACGCTCGCTGGCCGGACAAGCCGTCTGGTTCTTCCTTGCTTCGGACTTATCTCTTGGCTCCTACATCTGCCTGCCCAGATACCATTGCTCACGGAGGCGCTAAGGATCTTCTTCTTGTTTTCTGGGGGTTCGCCCCTTTTGACTGGAAGCGGAGACGGCCATCTTCTCGTCGTTGGGAGTGGCGGGGCGCGCTGGCCTGCTCGTGCCCCCACGATTCGAGCTTTTCTGGCCGTACCCTTTGTCCGACCATATCCTGACTCCTATCTGCTTTGGTCCCCCATCGCATCATTAGCACACCATTATGGGGAAGTCGGACACTAAACAATCCAAATTGTCCTTTGACTCTGGAGGGGCTAGGCGGGGGACGCGTTTGCACCAGGAAGCCGGGACTTCACGGTCCCCCCCCCCGAATGTCGCTGACAGTGTCCCGCAACAACCACCACCGGACTTTACCCAAATGATGCAGGAGATGAGGCAGGGGTTTGCCACGATAGTGGACAAAGTGGACAAGATATCGTCACGCATGGATGCGGTCGTCCAGAAGCTGGACGTGCATGAGGAGCGGTTGACGGCGGCGGAACAGCGCATTTCGGACCAGGATGACACGGCAGCCACCCATACCACCCAACTGGCGAGGATGGACAATATCTTGCGTGTCATTGCCGCTAAGAATGAGGAGTTGGAGGCGAGGAGTAGGCGCAACAACGTGCGCATTGTAGGTGTGCCGGAGTCCACGAATGTGGGAAAAATGGAGACTTATGTGGAGAGGTTACTGGTGGGCGCCATTGGGGCGGAAGTGTTCTCGTCCCAGTTTATCGTTGAGAGGGCGCATCGGACACTGGGACCTCGGCCGGCCTCTGGGGCTGCACCGCGCCCCATTATTGCGCGCCTTTTGAACTATCGTGACCGAGACGCCGCCCTCCAGGCTGCCCGCTCTAACAGGGCCCTTTCCTTCGAAGGGGTGTCTTTCACCATGTACCCCGACTTCACGCCGATGGTGCAGGACCAGCGTCGTAAGTTCCTGGGGGTGAAAAAGAAGCTTCGGGATCTACAGGTGGACTACGCCTTGCTGTACCCTGCTAAACTTAGAGTGACGCACCAGGCTAAACAACATTTTTTCACCAACCCACAGCATGCTGAGGATTTTGCGAAGCGCCTCCAGCGCGAGCGAGCAGCTGCAGATCGGGGAGGCGATCGAGACCCTGAGGATGAACATTCGGCGGCGGAGGAGGAGGTCGCCTGATTGTGGTGACTTTGGTCGTGGTCTCTTTGTTTTACTGTTTTTGGAGTGATCTGGCCGTGTACCTTTTATATTGAGTTCTACTGCCTTCCTTCTCCGCATTTGCGGCCTAACTATTGCTCGCTTATACTCTTGTTGGTGCGGGGGTCATGTCTTTATTGAGATGAGTGAGTGCGTTTTGTTTCTTGGGGTCGGTATGGCACCGCAGGATGGTGCTATCTGGTGTTGCGCTCTGGGCACCCACCCCCCCCGTGCTGCGCCTGGGGCCGTCTGACACTTGTTGGCGCGGACACTGGCGTGGCGTGAGGGAGTGGTATCGTGCACCTCTGGAAGGTTCCCCGGAGGGTGTGCCCCATGTGTACCTTTGGTTTGGATTCTAGTCCTATGTTGTTTGACTGGATGTGTGTTGGGGAACGGGGGGGGGGTGGGGGAGCGTATGGCCTGATAGTTGGGGTGGTATCAGGTGGGTGGGTGGAGCGGAAATGAAGCTGTCCATGTTTGGTTGCCCAGGACCTCTGGGTCGATATGAGAGGTGCTGCCGTTGTATGAGTGCACAGGAGTGGTGTCGCGCCCGCTATCTAGGCTGGTCCATTTCTGTATTTGGCGGAACTGATCCTGGGGTCCGTGCTCCCGTCCATCTTAGGCCCGAGTGCAACTGCCGCCATCTTGGGCTGCCACGTGACGGGGAGCGCTATGCAATGGGAACACGTGTGCGTGTTGCGGGTTGCGTAAGGTGGATTGGCGGCGTGCAGTGTGCTCTGAGTGCTTGTTGCATGGATGGTTTGGTTGGGGGGGGCTGTTGTGGTTTTGGTTAACTGTTTCGGAGATGGCTGGGGAACGTGTGGAGTGTATGTGGGGGGTTGTCCGCGCCCTAGGGTGAGGACCTGTCGCTGGCTGTTGCTGGTAGTTGGATGCCCTGTATTTGCTTGTTGGGTCCCGTGGGGCCCTGAAATTGGGTAATGTCGACTGCTGTTATAGATCAGATATCGATTCTATCCTGGAATGTACGGGGACTTAATGATGCCAGGAAATGTCGTAGTGTGATCCAGTACCTGGACAGGCATGCTATTCATGTTGCTCTCCTCCAGGAGACGCATCTGCGCCCCGCTCCTTCCCCCAACTTTGGCGGGAGGTGGGCTGCGGCCAGGAGGTTTGCTTCCTATTCTTCTTATGCTCGAGGGGTTGTCATCCTTGTTAAAAGATCGCTCACATTTCAGGAACTGGGATTTGTTGTGGACCCTGAGGGGCGCTATGTGCTACTGTGGGGGCGGCTTGGGCAGAACACTGTACTGTTTGTTAATTGCTATGCTCCTAATGTCGATACGCCGATCTTTTTTGTCACTTTGTGGGGTCATGTGCTTGCTGTGGATGCCACTTACATTGTGTGGGGGGGTGATTTCAATTTTGCATTTCATGCCCAGTCGGACAGATCGGAGGGGAGTCCTCAGTATAATGTACAGGCTAGAGAAGTATTGCGAGGGATTGTGGAGGAAGCTGGGTTGGTCGACAGCTGGAGGTACGCCCACCCTGCTACTAAGGAGGGCACTCATTACACCACACATGCTCGTTCATGGGCGAGACTTGATTATGTGTTTCTCTCTAGAGGGTTGGTAGCTGGCCTACGGGAGACTACACATCTGGCTCGGACTTATTCTGATCACTGTCCGGTGAAGGTTGTTCTATCCATCCCCGGGCTGCATAGACCGCGCCCACCTTGGCGTCTATTTCCGACTGCTTTGCTTGACCCTGTGTTCAAGGAGGAGCTTGGTGCTGAGGTAGAGGCGTTCTTCCCTAGAAACAAGGGCTCTGTGGACAGCGTCGAGGTCATATGGGAGGCGTTCAAGGTTACGATCCGGGGTGTCACTATTTCTAAAAGTTGTGGAGTACTTCGACTGATTGTTCGGACCCTCGAGAGCTTGGAAGCTGACTTGCGAGACTTAGAACGCAGGATGCAGGTTGACTCTGATCCCGATCTGCTGGCGCAGTTCCGTACTAAACTCTCCGAATACGAGGAGGAGGCTGCTAGAGAGGCTAAGCATAGGGGGAAATATTGGACGGCAAGGCGATACTGTGAAGTGGAGCGGCCCGGTAAGGTCCTCGCTGCCCTTACTAGACATCCAAGGCATGGGTCGGACGTGCTGGAATTGGTGTCACCGGATGGCACTCGCTGTCGGGATACTTCGGAGATCCAGCGTACTTTTATTGACCATTATGCACACCTTTACACGACACAGCAGACGGGTGAGACTCGGTATGGCGGATTTCTTGATGAACTAGCACTTTGTTGGTTATCGGATGGGCATCGGGAGTTCTTAGGCAGGCCCCTAGAGGTGGAGGAGGTCAGGAATGCCATCATGTCTCTGTCCAATGGGAAGGCCGCCGGTCTGGATGGCCTTGCTGCTGAATTTTATAAGTGTTATGTGGACACCATGGCCCCTGTTCTCCGTGAGGTTTTTGAGGAGTCCCTGGAGGAGGGACGTCTGCCGGGTTCGATGCGGGAGGTCGCCATTATGTCGCTGCTTAAGCCGGGTAAGGATCCGCTGGATGTGGGCTCCTATAGACCCCTCTCATTGCTCAACTGCGATGTCAAAATTCTCGCGAAGATTTTGGCAGTCAGACTAGCCGAGCTCATGCCCGTTATTGTATTGCCTGACCAGTCAGGATTTGTGCCCGGCCGTGCTACCTCCCACAATCTTCGCACCTTGTTTTCGCTTGTGTCAACCATTGCTCCTACTGTCCCAGTTGTTGCTATCTTTCTTGATGCCACTAAGGCGTTCGACTCTGTTGAGTGGGGCTATCTTATTGATGTTCTCTGTCGGATAGGTTTCCCCAGGATCTTCATCTCATGGGTTAGGCTCTTATATACCGATCCGATGGCGAGGGTAGTGGTGAATGGGGTGTTATCCCCCTCGTTCCCTCTTACGAGAGGGACCCGACAGGGATGCCCCCTCTCGCCCCTCTTGTTTGCTATAGCCATTGAGCCGCTGGCCTGTAGGATTCGTCAGTTTCACCAGCAGAGCGCCTTTAATTGTCTTCAGCGGCAGGTCGGTATTTCTTTATACGCCGATGATGTTACACTCTATGTCAAGGACCCTGAGAACAACCTTAATTCGCTCTTACGGGAGCTGGTTGCTTTTGGGGGTGTCTCCGGTGTCCACATCAACTGGCGGAAGTCTCAGTTTTTCCCCCTCACTGCTGCTGTGGCTAGGTTTCCCTTTGACTACCCTCTGGAATGTTGCGATTCTGAGTTGCGATATCTCGGCATTGTCATGTCCTTGGACAGGGAAGAATCGGTTCGGCATAATTATGGTGTGGCTATTACTAAACTTGCAGACGATGTCACCAGATGGATGTCCTTGCCTCTCTCCATGGCCGGTAGGGCGTCCCTTATCAAGATGGTGGTTTTGCCCCGCTTTCTTTACCTCTTTCAAAACCTTCCGTATCATCCTGGTGCTTATTTCTTTCGCAGACTTCGTTCCGAGCTCCTTCGGTTGTTCTGGGGGGGCAAGCAGCCTCGGGTGGCTTGGGCTACCCTTACGTTGCCCTATGCTGATGGCGGTTTCGACGTCCCCGACTTTGAGCTTTATTATCTCAGCGCTCAGGCGCATTACGCTTATCACTGGATGCGCCCCATGCCGTTTATGCCCCAAATTGCTGCTGAACATTGGGTTGCCCACCCGCTCCCATTGGAGGGGATGGTTTTGGGCAAGGTGTCAGATGTGGAAACGCCTCGCACGACGGTGACGTGCACGGTGGATGCTTGGAAACGGATGGCTCAATTGCTGGGCGTTTCCTTTCTTTATTCGCCAGCCTTGCCTCTGTCTTATCATCCTGATTTGTCGCTGTTGTTGGAAGTGGGGTTTCAACGAATGTGTAGGCGGCTAGGTATCCTCACGTGGGGCGACTTGTTTCATGAAAGTGCCTTCCGTACGCAGGCTCATTTCTTCGGAGCGGCTGCTTGCTCCCCGCTGGAGCTGTTCTACTTTATCCGCTTGCGGCAGGGCCTGCGTGCTCTGCTACCAGATTTCCCTTCGGAGCCTGGGATTACCCTCCCCCTCCACGTGCTGTTGGTTTCGGATGGGCGACACCTGGTGTCGAAATTATACGGGGCTATTCGCAGACAGCGTTCGGTCCCGGCCAATCGGGTGCGCGAGCAGTGGGTTGCCGAGTTGGGTGCTCCTATTACCGACGAACAATGGAAGTACTGCTGTGGGCTCACGGCCAATGTTTCCTCTAGTTGTCGCCTCAAAATTATCCACTACAAGTTTGTTCAGAGGTACTATTATACACCGGCGAGGAAACTACGGTTTCATTTGGCGGAGGATGACAGGTGTGCTAGGTGTCGTGCGGAAGGCGCTGACTTCCTGCACTTGGCTTGGAGCTGTGCGGGGGTGTTGGAATATTGGACTCAGGTTCATGAGGCCCTGCAGATTATGGCGGAGGATGGGGTGGTATTTGACCCCTTGGTGATGTTGTTGGGCTACTCTAAGGACGTGCCTGCCTCTCACCGTAGGTTTGTTGACGTGGCCCTGCTGCTGGCTAAGCGTAGGGTTGCTTGTTGCTGGGGTCGTGGCAGGGTGCCGCGCTTTCAGGATTGGTTGACTGACCTCATATACTGTCAGGATCAATACAATATATATTCTGAGCTGATGCCTGTCAGATGCAGACCGAAGGACTTTTGGAGCCCGCTCCAGGTGTACCTCCTAACCAGAGCTGCGCAGGACTCTGATTCTGAACTAGGGGACCGTGAAGGGATTGGTTGATGGCACCATGGTGGGCTGAGATTTTACATTACACCTGCTGATCTTCCAGTATCGGGGGTGAGGCTGAGCCGTCTCCTTAACATGCGATCTACTGGAGGCTGTAGTTCCCCCTACGACAAGTGTGTGGCAAGGAATTGAAATCGTATCCCTGTATGGTACCTTTATCCGATGTGTCCCTTTTATCCGAGTCTCCTTTGTTTTATTTGCTATACGCTAGCAGACTGTGTCCATACTGTTTTGTTTTATTAGCTTGCCTGAACATGCTGGATCATTGCCCTCTAATTTGCACTGTACATTTCGATGTTGCTCCTTGTATTGACTGGTATGCTGCCCTGTACTTGCTTGTGTCTCATTTTTTGGTTCTGACGTACCATTGTAATGGCCATATGTGACTGTATGTATTGTGTATGCACTTCCCTTGACCCTGCTTGTCTCCAAATAAAGGTTTAAAAAAAAAAAAAAAAAAAAGGATCCAGGGGTGATCCTGATTTGGTGCTAGAGATTAGTCGAGAGATTTGTTTCTCAGAGACTGATTTGAAGTTACAGAAGGAAGGGACATTGATAGCTGGAGATTGTTTAACTATGATGGTTGAAGGAGGTTCGTGAAGAAAGGCTGAGAAAATAGAAGTGACTTTGTCCTTAAAGAAATCTGCAAGGGAATTGCAGAGGGATTGGGACGTGTTGGAAGGGGGGCGGGGGGGGTTTTAGAGATGATTAACTACTTGGAACAGTTTTCTTGCGGAGTTTTGGGCCTGATTAATTTGGGAAGTATAATAAATAGTTTTTTCTGAGGTGATGAGGTCTTTGTATTTGGATAAGGCGCTTTTATATGAGATTTTGTCAATAGGGTTGTAATACCTGCGCCAGTGTCTTTCCAGATTTCTGCAATGTTGTCTTTGTAGACATAGGGATTCAGAGAACCATGGGGCAGAAGGAGATTTTCTATTGCGTTGAGAGGTTTTGGGGGGTGCCAGTTTGGAGCATGCCGTATCCAAGATGTTGAGATAGTTGCTGGTGGCTAGTGATGGATCCGGTTCCATTGTGTTTATGCCCTCGGTCAGCATCGAAGCACGGTGATAGGTATCAATGTTTTTCCAGTCTCTTGATGAGATAGGGGGAGATGGTCCGATTTGAGATGGAGGGGACTTGATTTTAATAGAAAAACAGACTGCTCTGTCCAAATGAGGGGAATAGGAGGGGAGATCTGGATGTCAGGGTTGTTGGTGAATATTCCATCAAGGGTGTGACCTGCCTTGTGGGTGGGCTGGGTGACAATTTGCTGAAGTCCTGCTGCTGATAGATCACTGATTAGGGCGATGGTATCGTTGTCGCTTATAGATTCTAAGTCAAAATTGAAGTCTCCTAATATGGTGTATTGAGGAGCTGCAGCTGTAACTTCAATTAGGTTGTTACGGCTGTTAAGGAAGTTGGATCTAGGACCAGGAGGGTGGTAGAGCAAAGTGCCTGTAAATGACTGGTTGCCGGAGAGGCTAATAGAGAAGGAAAAGGCTTCACAATCTCTGTAGATAAGATCAGTGGTTTTAACTTTATAGTGGTTTTTATGGATGATAGCTATACCACCACCCTTTTTTCTGGTTCTGTCTAGTCTGTGAACACATTAGTTTTCCGGAAGGGCAGCTTTGAAGTCAGGACCGGAGGAGTTGTCACCCCAAGTCTCGGTGATAAATAGTAAATCGAGATTGTGTGACACAATAAACTCTAGGATTTCGAGTTTGTGTTTTGGGAGGGAGCGTACGTTAATGAGTGCTGCTAGAGCCTGTTTAGGGGTATTAGCAGGGGGAGTGTGGTTGAGACATGCAGGGCATTTGTAAGGACCTATCCGAGGGTCCGTGTATAGAAATTGAGGTATAGAGTGTGGTAGGTTATCCGGAGGGTTAAGATCTAGAAGTTGAGATGAGGTACATTTGATCAAGGTAGAGGCTAAGGGAGTCTGCTGAACGAATGGGCCAGGGGGGGTGGCCCTGGGCCCGGTCCCAGCGCGGACGGGCGCAGACGGGCGCTGATGGGCTTGCCTTAGGTGCGCTCGCTGCGCTCGTCCGCTGCGCGTCCGGTAGGTGCAAATGTTTTATGGCGAGAGGGGGCATGGGGGGGCGTGGCCAACAATAGTGGGCGTGGCCTGGAGAGTCCCAGGAAATGGCGGCAAGAATTATTTTGAACCCGCGGCAGTGATAAATCCACTGCGCGGGGGATGCCTCGTGAGTGCTAAAGAAGAAATAATAAGTGCCCAGGAGGGGATCGGTAAGTTTAAAAGTACAAATTTAAGCACAAGTTAAAAACTGCGAGCAATCGATTCTCCCGGCTTCCGCCTCCGGAGGTTACTATGCCACAATTTTATGAATATTCCCAAAACTTTCCAAAACTGGGCTACTTTTTGTTGACTAGTGTGTGCATGGAAAGGTTCGGGGAGAGGGCCAAGGAAAAAGGGGGTTCCCAAAACTCAAAATCCCCCCCAAAAACATTCCATAGACTTATTTAAGAAGGGCTACCGCAAACACTGATGAACCGAATGACTCCAAATTTGGCAGGAAGCTAGACCTTGGCCCGCAGAGTGCGCTTTTTGTGATTGTTGTAAATCCATCTCATAGTTTTTGTGGAATCAATGTTAAAAAATAATTGCATAGCTGGATGGGTTTCTTCCGAAAGTGCCTCAAGACACTCTCGCAGGAGTGCCAATTTAAAAACGAGTGTTCTGATTGGCCCAGACAAAAAGTTAATTAATCACCACTCAATTGCTGTACTCGCAGTGCTACTAATGAAGTGGAACATTACACCAGACAGCATTAATGTGGGTTGAAATTACAAAATAGTGCCACATCATTTACCGCCTTTAAGACACAACACAGTATTGGCCCAGTTGTCCTTAGGCAATAATTTAACTGGTATACACCTCCTAGACTCGTAAATTCCTCTGGCTAAAAAAATATTGTGGTGCCCAATTTCAGAGTTGCCCGTTGGGGGCAGCAAAAGCTTTGTGGTCATTATAGCCAAATTGTGGGATTCCCTTTTGAAATTAAAAATTCCAAGTCACTTTTACAGTTCAGAAAAACATTAAAGATGTGGCACTTCTAAAACCCAGGGCATTTGAGATTTATCATGACTATCTGATTGCCTGCATGCAGCACAGTGCCAAGACACCTTTGGGTATATGAGCACTATACAAAACTTTATAACACAACATAAGATAACAGCATGCACCATATTTTGCATTTTCTAGCCACACAGTTTGTCAAAGCAGCCATATATTTGGTCCTCTACTGCCACATCATTCCAGTGACACTGGCAAAGAGAATGTGTTGTAGCAAGAAGCCAGCATGATCTGTGATAGGCGTGGAGCCCATGGCAAACGGTAATACAGTTAGGGTACAGTCATGGAATCAATGCACAATGCAGACTTTTTATGTAAGCAACAACAGAGGTTTCACCAACGACGTTCTGCAATACGAGCACCCACTAGCAATATGAGTATAGGACACACCTCAAAGTCCCAGTGTCCTCCTTCTGGAGCTGCTCCGCCTGCTCAGCACTGCATCTGACAGTGAGAACGAACTGTTTGATCATCAGCTGCTGCTTAAGTGCCACCAAGTCCATATCTGCTGTAGATGAGCGGACCACCTCAGAGCTCACACCCTAGATAGTTGCCCCTCTAACCCCACAGACACCAACACAATGCCCACCGCATTCTATCACAGAGCACCTAGTATGTGCAATGGTGCAGGATCACTTGGAACGCATGTACTCGCATAGGATGCCAGTCAATGCTTGGTTGTCATGAGACTCACTAGCGAGCTGTTGATTTGCTCTGGTGTGTAGAACATAAACCCCAGCTCAAGTTTAACCCTGAGGACCAGAATATTGATAACAATTGCACCTCCATCCCTGCAGACACCAACACAGTGCCCACCCTCTTCCCATCACACAGCACAGCGCACGCACAATGGTGCTGCTTCACTTGGCATGTATGTATCATATAGAATGCCAACCGGTGCGTGATAGCCATGTGACTCGAGAGCAAGCTGTTGATTTGATCTGGCGTGTAGAACATAAACACTAGCTTACATTTACCCTGGATTACCAAGCAATTAATAACAATACTAAGAGATGGCCTAGCAATGGAGCGGGAGTTGCGGGAAGGATAGCAGCAACAACATGAAAAGAAGAAAGTGGCAGCAAAGATCCAATCAAATACCAGAACAGAAGCTTAACATGCACCCACAGTGTAGAATGAGAGGGAAAGAAAAATAGTCCCTCAAGCAGCAGATAAACAACCAAAGCGTAGAAATACAGTACTTGGTCCCTCCTCGGTGACAGGAAACAAAAAGAAAAAGGGAGGGACAAAGAGAAGGATTGACCACTATCAAGCAAGGACTTTTAAAGGGCACTGAAACAAACAAATGAAAAGCAGTGGGAGGGCTGTACCCTTAAAATAGATACAGAAGGTATTGAAAGCTTGACTTGAAAAGAAAATTGAGGAAGCTCAGACAAAAAAACAGGACAAATGCACAATAATAATTGTCAAGAGAAGCTCTGTGAAAGAAAAACAGAATACATTGCTCAAATCATTTGAAATAAGATTCTGTTTTTTAAATGTAATTGGGATGAGATGCTAAAGGTGCTTGTCTCAAAGGAAACAAAACAATTCTCGAAACTTGTCCAGAAAGGGACAAAGCTAGTAGTGGCCCAATCTGTATGGTTCGGAAGAATTCTGGGTTAAATACTTGGCTGTGATACATGATAATAAAAATGATTTCACATACAGAGAGAGGTATAGCTCTGATGAAGATTTGCCAACATATTTGATAAAAAAAGTGATAAAAAAATATCCCCACTCAATCTATTGAAGGCCATATAACTTGCCTTCAATCATCATAAAATCAAATATAGATTGGTAGACTAGTTTCTTGTAAACAGCATTTAAGAATTCTGGACACTTTTCCATAAGTTGGAAAGGTGCGATAATCAAGCCAATTCAAAAGAAAATGTATCCCTTAGACCTCAAAAACTATTGCCAAATTAGTTCCATTGACTTATGAGCAAATATATATCCAAAATTTATATTTCAATACTTGAAGGACAGGATAGAAAATAATGATTTAGTACTGGTTGAGCAAGTTGGTTTTAAAGAGGAGTACTCCACAATTGTCCATTGCTTCAGCCTTTGGAAGATGGGCCAGTAAGCAATGTAAATATGAAGAAACTTATTTTGTTGCTTTTCTGATTACTGATCAGACTTTGGCCTGTTTAACCGGGTCATTTTATGGGAAGAAATAAGTGGAATGAACATACTTAGAAGCCTTCTAGCTGTGCTGAATTATGTTAAGGTAACTAGACCAAGGTAGAGCTAGATAAAAACTGTAGAGCTAAAATTCCAATAGAAAATGTTTTACCTCAAGGATACTTGCTAGCCCCTACTGTGTTTGCACTGTATGCCTCTGATTTGCCTGTGATCTTAATGAACACACACTCATTCTCACCAAGAGTGGGGGAGGCATATACCTTGTTTGTTATATTCTGATGACCTTTTTATTTTAGACATAGCACAAGTGAGGCTAAAGAAAATTGCATGCATTCAATTAATACTGCTTGGTAAATCATTTAACAATTAATATAGAGAAAATGGGAGTCTTGGTAATATGGATCACATGTAACCCCTTTACGTGGTTGACTGGGGAAATCACAGTAGAAGAAGCCACCTCCTATAAATGCTTAGTTGTGCATTTAAAAAAATGACAATGGAAAATGCATCTTGACACCCTTAAAACCAGGGCACTAACAGCTGTGGGTAGGAATTCAAAAGGGACTTCGGTGGCCCATCTATAGACCCAGTGCTTACAGGTGTACAAAGCAATGGTCCACCCAAAAATGTTTTATGGGGCAGGGATTCTAGAGTTGAGTTCGGTGTAGGGCTGGGAGAAGGTAGAGGGTAAATGGCTCACAAATCTATTGGGTCTTCCTCCATGTGCCGTGGTTCAAGCAGTTAGTGTAGAATCTAAGTTGTGCTCTTGGAACAACGTAGCATTAAATTTAGGCATATGCTTCTGGCACAAACTGTTAACTTGTTCTAAAATAAAAGTGTCAAGTCTCTGTGTAAAGGAAATTTGCCAAAATGATTTGCATTGGGCAAGATGTGTAAAGAGCATCTTCAGGGGTTGGCTTACTATTTTAACATAGATAACTTCAAAAGTGACATACTTTTATTTCTAACAAAAAAGTAACTAAAGGAAAGAAGTGTGTTTTTTAATCTAGGGCAACAAATTAAAAGCATGTTACTTATAAGAATTTGTCCCTGTTTTTAGGAAACTCATGCTAGGATTGTAGTTTTCACTACAAGTTTCCAAACCTTTCGAAGCGACTGATGTTATTGAAATTTCAAGTAGGGCTATATCCAGTTTATTCATAGCAAGATTGAGGGAAAGCCCTCTTGGATGCGTATTTGGGCTAAAGGTGCTCTTTTCCATTGTACATGGTTTAATGGGCAGGTTAAATTATATTGCAATAAGGTGGCAATTTTTCTAAACCTGTTCTTATTAAATATGTTTTAAAGACACGGATGGAAGCCATAATATTTTATAGATATGAAATTTATGTATAAAGTCTGTGTGGTGGGTTTGTTTTTATTGTTTTTGTATTATTATAGTATAAAGATAACAATTAATGATATAAGGTATTTGTATGATATGTACTTTTGCATTATGTATTGGCCATTATGGCTCAGGACAACTTTTTATGTAATTTTGGGCTCTAGGGAATGAAATGAAATTTTACTGTTTAAAAAGCTAGGTCGAAATAAACTTTTATTATACTGCTGCATTATGAATAATTGAGTCTGATAACAGTGCTTGAATTGAATTAACTACTTATTCATTATTTTCCAAAGTTGTTTTGGGTAGTTCAGATTCTAATATTCTTGACTGTTAAATTTCACCATGCAACATTTTGGCAAAATTGGACTTGTCAGAGCGGGTTTCATATTTTCAAACTGGTAAACATTGTGACTTAGTAACTTTTTCAAACTTTATGACTTCCAGGCTTTCACTTGGACAAATACACTTGGCATGTCTGCCCAGGCTTCATCGAAGTCGGTTGAAAGTGCACCTTGGTCCAGGTCTACCATGACCATTGACTGTCTTTAGCACTTTACTTTTCTTGGCACTATTTCTACTTAAACCTTAAAAAATGCATATCTATAGTTCCACTCATTGGATTTGTGTCCTTTTGGTGCCATTGTGTTTATGAAATTTTACTATGTTTCTAATTAAGTTTGGGGTATTTATTACTTGATGATTTGACTTTAGTACTGTTTTGGTACTGCATAAATAATGTACGTATTGCCCTAAGTTAAGCTTGTCTGTTCTGTGCCATAAATCACATGGAGTTGAACTCCAGTTACTTTAGTGAATTAAAGAGGCCACCCTGACAAGAGTTGTGATTATTCCTGAGGTGGGTAGTCACCCACCCCGATTCATAACCCAATTTTTTACAATACGCATGCTGTTTAATGTTGTTGTCATTTTCTGTAAATATAATGTTTCCAGATTGAGTTAATTTGATGTATCAATTCTATTTTGCAGTAAGATGCACACCACGCATTTAGATGTGATGCGATGGGGTGGCCATTCAAGTTAGAGGTTGAATTGGACAAACAATTGCTTGTTATTCCTTGATTATTATTTTTTTTAAGAATGATGTTGATTGTAATTTACAAACAAGATTGACTGTGAGTTTATAAATGTAACTGCTTTGGCAGTGTACTGCTATTATGCTACCCTGTGCACTTGTATTGTTTTTGCTCAGTTTTGTTTTTCATGTTTTTATTTGCTTCTAAGGCCATAAGAGATTCAGATATGCTTTGCATTTACAAGAAAAGTATACATTGATTTTTAGGTGTGGTGATGTTTTCTCTGCAAGCAAACCTCTGTATTGCAGGTATACTTCCTTTGTCCTCCAACTATCCTTTTCCTATTTTAATTTTAGTTTATCAATATAATTTAAACATGATTATGTTCAATTGTTTTTGTAATGTTAATACAAACAACATAATTTGCACTTGTAATTATTTAGCTATGAATTCCTTTTATTCTTTTGGTTTTGAAAGGTTTGTGCTTAGTAGATGGAGCATATACAATATTACCATAAGTTCGTCAATGTTTTTTGGATATAGGCTTTTTGTCCTAATTGTTGTGGACATACCCTTTTTAATGTGGTTTTGTAGGCTGTGTTGCTGATGCGGGAACATTTCTTTTATGATATTGTGCATGTTAGTGCAATGTTGGTTCATGGGCTTCAGTAAATATTTCATGTGATAATGGGTTTGATATGGCAAATGGTTATGGCCCATATGATTGTGTTTGTATGGTGCATGTTGTATGATATGTATAACAGTGAATATGCTAGTAGAGTTTATGATGCTGATTATGTAATCATACAAGAGCCTGTAAGTGAACACTTTGTAGTGGATGTGTGTTTTTATAAGAAGGTAATTCAGTTTAAACTTTAGTGGTTTGATGGGGTTATATCAGCATTTGATGCTTGTTTGTATAGATGTAGTAATTGTTTTATTGTATTACTTAATGATTTTGTGGTAAGGTATTAGTCTGTGTACTAAGGGTGCTTGTTTGTATTGAGATTTAGTGGTGTGCGTTGTTAACTATACAAGTCTCTGACGGTAAGCCTGTGTACACTTGGTTGTGGTTGCGCAGTTGAATTAGTTATTGATTGGAGCAGTGGGTGTGTTACTGCTTAAGAACGTGACGTTGTGCTTCAATATGAGTGGTCTGGGGAGCTAGTATATTTTGATTCTATTAAGATGCTATAGTGTAAATATTTATAGTGGGCATGCACAATTAATGGTGGCTATGTGTAGATGTGATGTGGTTGTGCAATTATAACAAATATGGGAGTGTGCTGAATTTGTATAATTTTCTTTTGCCACTCGGGTTCATCTGTTGCGTTTTTCCAGTGCACAATTTGTTCAAAACTAACAGCTGCATTATTATGCAATGTGGTGTTATGGCATAATTTGGGGAATTTTGCATAAAAAGTCTAGAGCAAAATTAATCAAATTACACCATCATAATTAAATTTTTGCCCTTGCCTAAATATATGCAGATACATGGGAATGTTAGTGGTGTATATGCGCATGAGTATATGTATATATGTACGTTTCTGTATGTGCCTATGTGTGCATGGCTATTTAATTTCATTATAATGTATGCTAAAATGTACCTTTATGTATCCAGTTTTAGTATTTTCAATAGTACCTAATGAGAAGCTTTTTTTCTCAGGTTATGAAAGATTGTCACACAGATTAAAAAAATAGGCTCATTCTCAAAGATGAACTAACTTAAATAGTCTGTAGCAGGCGTATTTTCGATTGTTTAAAGGGCCCAGAGCCATTTACTTAATTTCTAAGTAAACATACAATGCAATATGTTCCTGAACGCTTTGATTTAAATCTGCATCTTTACTAATGCTTCTATCAACGAAGTTTTTACTGAAATGTTTTAAAATGTATTAAAGAGATTTTTTATTTGTAATTTTTTTTGTTCCTATTGTTGTTTGTGAACATTGCCAGTCAAGTATTGGTGATATTTCTGTCAATATTCATGAACATTAAACAAGGTTTCAAAATACAGGATTGCAATTATCTAATAGAAAAGTGTTTGGATAGAAAATGGTGTGGCATATCTTATAATTGTATCTTTTTATTTAGTCACATGGTGTTTATAACCAATTACTTTTTAAGTTATGCTATAACATTTTTAGGTATAATTTATGTGTAGAGTGGTCATATGCTGATGCTTCTTGGAACGTTAGGTAGACAGACCTTAAAATGTAACTATGACCAAGGAAAAAGATGGAAGTTAATTATTATAAAGCCAGTCTTTTTGCTCAGATCCAAACCCGGAAAGGTTTGTTTCGGCCAGCAAACTCAATGAGAAAGAATACCACAGTTCTGCCACTACTGTAGAAAAAGCACAGGAGGGTGATGTTAGGCCTAGTCCTTTATGTGAAATTGTTATGGCCCTAAAAAATACCTGAGATTGAATGGGTTGCAAGTATGGAGAGTGTAATACTGGCAACATATGCAATCTTCAGATCATTTTTGGAAGCACTGGTGCTGCAGTATTCTTAACAACTTGCAGTTGATAATACCGGCATATGTAAAGAGTAATCAAAGGACATACGAATGTCTTTTTGAAGGTGAAGATTGGTGAATGATATGTTGGCCACATTCGTGGACTTGACTTTCAGGGATAGGGTACTGTCAAAGAGAACTCCTAAATCACTGTTGCAGGATCTAGGTGGGGAGGAGGAAATGGCCATTACATGATCATAGGGTCATGTTCTATTCCGCACTTGTGAAGCGGAGGTAATTAAGTCTCACTTTTGGATGGGTTCATGATGAGGAATTTGTTCATCACCCATCCTTGATTATGGTGAGGGCTCTTTTAAAGGTCTCGATTTTTGATTTGGAGACTCTTACACAC
This sequence comes from Lissotriton vulgaris, assembly GCF_964263255.1. Taxonomy (NCBI): domain Eukaryota; kingdom Metazoa; phylum Chordata; class Amphibia; order Caudata; family Salamandridae; genus Lissotriton; species Lissotriton vulgaris. The sequence goes on along the minus strand of NC_141694.1, from coordinate 1,078,014,019 downwards.
TGCATAGGTTAACATTTTTATAACTTTTTCTGCCTTTAGGAGTTTAGACTATCATTCAGGCATTTTATTTATTCATTCCATATTTTCCTTGAACCCACAGCCCTTCTCACTGATCAATCTTGTGGCACTGTGAGCAATCTTGAGGCAGTGTGAGCAATCTGTGTGTACCATTTTATTTAATCATTGAACGCACAACCCTTCTCGCTGATCAATCTTGAGGCACTGTGATCAATCTTGAGGCACTGTGGGCAATCTGTTTGTACCAGGCCAAATTGTATGCTAGTGAAAATAACTCAAAGACAGATTTAGACTGTGCAGGAGTAATGGTGAAGTGGCTGATATTTCATGGTATGGCATGAGGTGTGGTGGCTCCTACAGTATGTGCAGTCATTGACATCCTAATGTAATTATTGACAATGTAAGAGATAATAATCTTGGACTCATTTATGTGTTGTAATGAAGGAAGATATTGCCTCTTTGCATGCCAAGTATCCCAATATATACTTTCTTTGCTTACATATTGCCCCACATTAGAAGTGTCTCTTCGCTTCCAAGTATGACTGAAAGAAGGTACGTGCCTGTCTTTGTGCCATTACAAATGGTGTCCATCTTGCTGATGCTTCTTTAGTGTATAATCTCCACAGGCATTAACACATGCAGCTTAGTCACAGTTAATTGCAAAAAAAGTGTCAGATCTCGAACTAGGGGTTACCCGATTGCACTACCATAACCATAACGCATTGCCATGGTACTGAGTGGTGTGCTGTCCCATACTGCCTATGGACAGATCAGCTGATACTGCTGGGAGGTTCTTAAGCCTCCAGAGACAACATGGCGGCGCTTGGCTTTCCTTTCCTGCCCTCATCCCTTCTGGATTCTCTTCCTCGTGTCAAGCTCTGTCTCCTACTGTTTTCTAGCCTGCCTGCACCTTGTGTCACGCCTTCGTGTTGGAAGCTCCCACCGCTTCATTCCCACCTGCGATTATCCCAGTGACACGAAGCCTCGCCCTGCTTTTTCCGCGTCGTGTTTCAAGGCGTCCTTCGGCTCCTGACAGCGCTATTAGCTAGCGGACTTTCTTGCCGTGATCAGTACTTCGGGAGAAGCCCGCGGTGTTGCTGTCAGCGTCACCCGTGAATTGTTACAACGGGTGGACGTGTCTTTTTTTTTGTTTGTTGTTTTGCATTCAACTTTATTTGGGACTTTGAATTCCTGGAAGGAAGCGGCATGGATGAGACACTGCATTCACCTGGTTGTTTGAAACACGAGGTAGCGTTTTTCTTTGGATCGTCTATTTATCCGGTCTGCGGCAAACCATAGACCCTCCATTTCTGGGACCCGAACTCGTGTCTTTGAATTCAGACACGTGTCTTCTTGCTGCTGGAATTGTTTGGTGACTTTATCACTCGATTCTGCTTATTAATTTTGTAAAGGCTCTTGCTCCGGGTCGTTGAACTTTGCCCCGTACTCTTAATTCTCTGTCTGGATGGTGGTTCGTTTTGAAGCTGGATTTCTCCCGGATATTGGTGAAGAAAACCCTGGGCCTTTTTTCATTATTTACAAGAGACCAAGAAGCTACATTTGACTCCATACTTTGAAGCCTTCTCTGTGAGGTCACAGGTAAGTGTGGGACAGCACACACTTAAAGTCATTAAAAGGTTTAGAGTGCACTTGTAATTACACTGTATTTAGCACTATTATCCCTGTTCTGTTTCCTTGTCTCCACTGCAGATATATTCGCCTTCCATGTTTGAAACACTTCTCCAGCTGGTTGGCCGCAGAACTTGGTCTCTTCATTTTTTGAGGTTGCTTTCCCTCCCTGATGTGTTCCTTAGAGACACAGTGAGAGAGGCATCTTTGGGAAAGTTGAGATAGTGGCTTCGCTCCTGGGGTTAAAAAAGCAAGTTGAAAAATTGAATATTTGAATTAATCTCAGCCACTGGCAATCTCTTGAGGCTGCATCCCAATCTATTGTTTCTCACCCTCCATGCCATCTCAGTTTGGACCCAGACATATGCAAATCAGTCTTGACCCTGCTTGTATTCTGGTTCAGGTAGGACCTGGTCTGGGAGTTCAGGCTGGACTATTCCTATGACAAACAGCCTCAAAGCTGATATGCATATGGCTGGGTCCATACTGAGGTGGCATGGTGGGCAAAAAACGATGGATTGGGATGCGGCCTGAGCTATTGCCAGTGGCTGAGATTAATTAATGTAGGAGGTGGGGAAACCAAATATACCCTTGGAGGCTTGGGTTATAAAAATATTAGCATGTGAGTGTGCCTACAAGGGATTTTCAAAGAAACCCATAGATATAATATTAAATATATAGATAATAATAACAAGCTCTATTCAGTCACTTGCATTAAGTTATTTAAAAATTCAATTTGACTCATTTGTATTTGAACCAATGTGTTAGAAAAAATATATCTTGCACAGGTGTTTATGTTTTTTGAAAAATTTAATTTATAATGAATACATTTTCAAAGGGTACAAAGAACTCATACAAATGTGTAAGTAAAACAACACATAACAACTGAGGTTTCCAGATGATTTGATGTTATAATCACCTCTTTGTCACTATTGTGGACACCCTTTCAAAAAAAGTTTTTTACAGGAAAAGCCAGGCGTCGGGCATTTGTAGCTTCTGTGGTCAAGCAGATAAGTGGCCACTTCTGGATATCTGTGGTTAATCACTTTAGGTTCTTTAGGGTTGATTTTAAAGATGCCTTCTAAGTGCCTGTGTTCTGGTTGTTTAATTGCGCACTCAGGCTCAGCCGGTTCCTTAGCTAATCACACCTGCTCTCCCAAATTGTTGAAAACTATCCGGCGAAAGAAGCCTCAAGGCCATCGGTCCTTCTTGAAGTCCCAGTCTACCGTATTGTCTATGTTTTCCTACGGGGCAGAGGGGCAGGAAATAAGGAAATGGGGATGTCCACAGGCGCTATCAAAGAAGAAGAGCTGGGTATAGTTATGGTCCTCTCTCAGGGCGCAGCCCCATATCAGCTCAATCTCACCATACATAACCCAGTGCAATAAACACATTGACCAATGTCACTCCACGGAAGCTTTAGAAGAAATGGATATGGAGGACGCAAAGGCTGGTTCTGAAACAAATGGCGCTGTCACCAAGTTGAACTCTGAGAATGTGTTTATGTCTGAGCCTATGAGTCCTGTGGTTCTATCTGGCACCCTAAACGTTGAGTCAGTACAGGAGTGTTGACATCTAAAGAGATTTCTCAAATGACTCATGATGAGCTACATGGGGATGCATGTAGCTTTGATCCGGGTGAATTGGAGGAATTTTCTTCGCCCGACGTTGCTATTTGTATGGAAATAATTGAGTTTTGGAGACTAATTTTAAAATCGTCAGTTGCCCCAGAAATTACTTTGAGCCCGTCTTCTTAGCGTCCTGTCAGTTGTCCCACACTTCCAGCTGTGTACAGTAGTACACCTACCTCAAGTGTATAATTCTTAGGTTCATTGGGTCTGATGAAATTAGATGAGTCTTCAAGCACAGGAGCACATGCCTCATGGAGATTGTTGAATGAGGGAATTAATGGGAATGGTGGAGGGAGGGCCAATTTTGATATTCTTTATGCATTAGAGAGAACTCTTTCCTCAAGGTTGGCCTTGCTAGATAAATCAATTGCTAACTCTGATCATGTGTTCGATGCATTGTCTCCCATTTTAATAGGGGTGCAGCACCTCACTTATCCCAGTACGTGTCTAGGGAAGAAAGAAATGGGCATTGAATTGAAATCTAAGGCTTCCCAAACTAATAAAGAGGTATCATAGGGGGTGGTACAAATGGTAGTTTAAGTGGGAACTTATGATGGCCCCTGGGGATTCTCTGACTGGGCATTCTTAAGATATCCCTGAGGGGGAGAGGGTTTACTTCTAGGGACCACAACTCCCGCCCAGCATGAGGCCCATCTATCTTCAACTCATTTACTTTTTGAGGCTGAGTAATAAAGTCAGTTCTGTAACAATGGGGAAACCCGAAATACCACTGGACCCGGGTAGCATGCAGTACAGCAAAGAAATGGTCACAGTAGAAATAAGTTTGGCATGATACGAAATTGAGTTACTCAAACATTACCATGACAAATTCAAATAATGTACATCAGATAACCAAGGAACAAATGACCTTTTTGCACATAGGGGTCGAAACGTCGACGGTCCTTCACCACTTTTCAAGCATAGACGACAGTGATTAATTATCTGAGCCTACAAATTGCTATGTTTGTTTTGTATTAATTTGCCATCATTAGGCTGGATAGGTTTCAGCTATATCTGATGTATATATTGCACATTGCCTTTCCTTTCCTACAGCCCTCACAAGCACACATTCCCTCCTGAGAACTCTATTCCCTTCTCTGAGCACCATTTTAACTAAATGTACAGTCAATCATACTGTCTTCGATAATCATTTGATGATGAAGAGAATAAATCACATTTATTTGAATTTGTCATGGTGATGTTTTAATGACCCAATTTCGTATCATGCCAAACTTATTTCCACTGTTACCATTTTTCTGCTGTAGAGTAATAAAGTCAGGCTCTTCAGGGGCATCAATAAATCTCTTTGGTCTGGAGGTAAGTTGGATGACATCCTTAAGGCTGCTGATAGGTCTAATGCCAGTACTTTTGCACGTCATTATTGTAAACCTATTGAACACATGTCTAATGTTGTTTTAGAAAGCTACCAACATGCATATTGTAGCCTCCGGTCTTGTAATGAAATTGCGATTCTCATATTAACATGACTAGAGAATCTGGATTTCATTAAAGACACGGAGGCTGACATTATCCCTCCCTCCCACCCTCTGGTGGTGTTTCATTGACTATGTTATTTATAACATTGCATTGTATTGCATTCTATTATTGTATTAACTTTGAATTTTTTGCAAATTATTTTCTCGAACTAATTTGCTTCTTTTTTCAGATAATCCTTGATTGCTGGTTTTTATCATTATCATTGATGGATTCCTTTTCGTCATTTATTTCCTCATCGATGTAATCCTTCACTTTCTCCATTTGTTCTACATCCGAAGATTATCTTGGACTCTGACGTTTCAAGTTCTTCTTTTTGGACTGATTTCTTGTTCATTCAAAAGAGGCTGATTATTACTGTCTCATGGGCTTCATGTGTTACCTTTATTCTGTTTTAGTACCTTATCTATTGTGATGTATGCGGCTGCTTGGGTCTGCATTAAAGGAAAATGCATAATGTCAGCCTCCGTGTCTTTAATGAAATCCAGATTCTCTTGTCATGTTAATATGAGAATCGCAATTACATCATGGTATCTTATCAATTGTTTGGAGCAAGTACACAGTTTAAGGTACTGAGGACAAATCTGAGCGATCACAGTATTCTCTCTGTGGACATCGATTTACAACTCAAAACACTCGAGCCTTGGAATCCCAGAGATGGTACTATTGAGTATAACAAAACAAATGAGCTTACCTTTTGTCAAATAAAAACTTGATAAACTTGGCGGGACTGATAAAAGGTGAGTTCTGGTTCCACACAGGAAAATCCTTTTGCTTGGTTTGAGAAACATTTGATTTTATTTAGATCATGTGGGAGCAAAAAACGAGCTAATGGCGCTAAGTCCATGGTGACTACCTCGGGGGAAGAAAAAAACTAGACTGGCAGTTGACCTTCTTGGTAAGGGAACAATTTAAGCAGTCATCACTAGTGAGGCAAAGGGAAATCAACTGATTGACGCGAGTAAGAACGAGATTGAAGGCATCTGAACGTAGGGGAGCAGAAGATCAAAAATTGGTTAAATTGAGAGAGGTTGCACTTTCTGGCGACTTGCTTTGATAGCCAAATACAGTGACTGCACAATTAAGGCTAAAGCCATGTTAATATCCGATGCAGAATGGATCCAATACATTTCAAAGTTATATGCATTAAATTCTAGGGGTAGGTTTCATCTGGATTCAATTGGTGAGTCTCCCTTAGGGAATATTTATTGTCCTCCATCTCAAGAGGAGATAGAGTATTTTATTAAGGGAGCAAGGTTCTTATGGGCGATGGACGTGGACGATCTCCCGATATCCCTTATAAAGGACAAGATAATTCCGCATGGGCCCTCTTTGTTCATCCGGTGTTTCAATACTCCTATATACATGAGACTATTCCTTCCTCTTGGAAAGGAAGCATTATGGTACCTTTATTTAAAAAGAGTCCTAAAACCTCTCCTGACAGTTTTAGGCAGAGCGCATTATTGGGTGCAATCGGAAACATTTTTGCCAAGACTTTACTACTACATCTTCAGGATGGGCTTCTGGTGATGACCTTGTTCCTGTGGAGCAGTCAAGTTTTCATAAGCATTGTGGAACCATGGACCACATCACAGCTCTCCAAACCTTGATCAAAAAGTACCAAGTAAGTAAGGGTATGACCTTATATGCTGCCTTTATAGATTAGCTGCAATAGGGATCCCCGCGCACTTGTTCAGGCTATTTATTGCATTGCACTTTTCTACTTGGACTCAGGTCCTGATGGGAAGGAACCAGGGTCTGTCGAGTAAAAAAGAAACCCATAATGGGTTGAAGTAAGGGTTCTTATTAGCACCTCTTCTTTTTTCCCTTTATATCAATGACTTGCCTAGTAGGGTGGAGCAGTGCAGGGGGCGCCCACCAAAGTTAGGAACTATGAAACTTGGTTGACTACTCTATGTGGATGATGACATTCCTCGATACCTCGATAGGCTTACAGAGGTGTCCTAATGAGTTAGGCAACTATGCCGATGAATATTTCCTAAAAATAAATATTTCCAAGAGCCAAATCATGGCTTTTAGGTCCAGGGGATGTAGTGTTAGGAACAATTTGCACTGGTTTGTGGGGGAAAATAAGTTAGAAGCAGTGAAGTTGTACCCATATTTAGGTTGAATTGTCTTTAGCAACTACTCTAGCAGTGATCACATAAGTCAATGCAGAAGTAAAGCAATATCTCAGGCCTTCGCAATTGCCAGACTATGTAAATGTTGCGATCAAACACATTTTGCTCATGTTTTAGCGGTTTAAAGACTGAAATTCCGTCTTCCCTGAGTTACGCTTGCGAATCAGTGGATAAGCTGCATTTGGACTTTTTGGAAAAGATGGAAGAACGCATTTGGTGCCAATTATGTCATCTGAATCATGCAATTGTTCCAACAGCCCTCCAGCTTGAATTTTGGCTTCTCTCCACTAACGTGCTTGCTATGGCAGCAAGCCTAAGTTGGGGCAATAGCATATTGAATAGTGATGTGAGTTCTATACGATCTGTCCTAAAATATGAAATCTTTTCTTGCTTGATGAGAAAAAGTGCTGTTTTTAGAAATTATGAGAGAGTATTAGTCGAATTTGGAATGGGTCAAAGTGAAGCAGGCCCTCTTCCAAAGCAGGTTTTGAAAACTTAAATAAAACACTTTATGAAGTTAGTCGCAAAACAGATACCGGACTGTGTACACGGCACACTAGGACTGATATAATAGTGGAGAGTAGCATGTGCAAAAAACCTCAACCGTGTGTTTTATGGAAGCTTCCCCATGGAGTGCGCAGAACCATCTTGCTACTAAGGCTGAACTTGCTCCCCATGCGAATCAACAGGACCATGGGAAGGATTAGCTAGGGAAGATAGATAAACTCTGTGACCTTTGTGGAAACCAGGTGCAAGATTTAAACCATGTTATTTGTATGCCCTTATTACAGCCATTATGACGCCGATTGTTAAGACCAGTGTTCTTAAAGTATATTACCTCAGCAGTGGAGGCCCGGAATGATATCTTGGCCTCACCTTCCGAATCAGTGTGTGCCACACAAAAAAAAAAAGTGAACAATTTTCATATATTTATGAGATAGGATTATCATACTGTTTTCAGTTTTGGCCATGTTGAATATGGTCCTTTAGGGTAATAAGGTAATAAAACTTGCACAATATAAATAGATGTTTAGGATATTAGAATTGCACTGTTGGTATAGTATTGATATTGCCAAAAGCTGATTGTACTGAATTATACTGCTATACGGTGATAGAATTATTTGCTCAATTGTTCCCAATATATTTTGTATGTTAGTCAGGTTTCGCATCTTTCCCATGTACTTCAGCGCACTAGCACTTTACAAGTTTAAGGAATTCCATTATTTGAGGAGTGTGGTTTTATCCTGATTGTTGCTGCTATGTACTCAGTTTTGTTAATAATCAATTGTGAGATTTCTAAATTGTCAGCTTCTGGAAAGCATTTCATCCTGTTTACTAATAATTGTAAGATTTGTAGTATGTAGTTTTCTCTGTATTTTTATGTGGAACTCTTTGGAGCTTCAAATCATATTAAAACCAATTTGCAGTCATGCTTTCATGATGTTTTTTTTAATGGTTCAGGGCTGTTCACCTTGCTTCTTCATACATATAATCACAGTGGCCCAAAAACGTAAAGCATATTTCATGGGGAGAGGATGTGGTCTAACGGCTAGGGTGGTCGACCTCAAATCTGGAGAACAGGGTTTGAGTCTTGTCAATGATCTTCAACATCCTGTGATTCTGGGCAAATCACTTAATCTCCCAGTGCCTAACAAAAATGAATGTGTCCTTGTGTAATGCAACTGGTGCTCACGTAAAGTGCTCTTATAACTTTGAGTCAAGTTTGCGCAATATAAAACTCTGAATAGAAAAAAAATGGGCTGGTGTGACTAGTCATAAGAAGCCTAGTAATTGTATGACGCATAGCATTGTGAACTCTGTAATCCTCAAATACCATCTAGTGTTACACCACTGTCAGTGTTGACTATAGTTTTCTGCCAAACTTTGGTGAAACACCTCAGCCAACACTGAGGGGAGCGCAAATTGTGGACTGCATGTACCATGATGCAAAGGAGCAAACTTTTCTGGGAAGTGATGTAGTGTCTGGCCACACCATTTTTCCTGCCCAAACTGATTATCATGACCTCTTCTACCATTTAGCTCAAGTTCCTAATGTTCCTTTTTGTAAAAATTGCATTCTGGCCTATTGATTACACTTCATTCAGCCTGGGCTGGAGAATCCAGCGCAGCCGGAGAGTACAGCTTCAGCGGAGAGTGCGGCTTGAGTCTGAGATTCCGGCCGATTTTAGACTTAAGATACTACTCGTAAATTACCTCTGTGAATACCAAAAGTCGTAAAGTTAGACTTTTGTCTCTGATTGCCTTTGTGAATTGGGCCCAAGGTTCTTTGCATGGGTTGATTATCATATGTAACTGTCTTCGTTCAGACCATCCTAGAATGTTTACTCCTTGGTTGACCACATATATCTGCGTTTTCATTATTTTTCCTTCAAATTTGATACTTGCCTCAAAGACTTCTTTCAAATGGTTATTATTCCCACCAAAGACTCCTGACATCATTTTTCTTGGATTTAATGTTCACTTATCAGGAATTAGGTCATATTCGTTTCTTGAATTAATTGTTATGCGGGATCCGGTATCAACTAAAATCTCCAAAGGACAATTATTTATTTGTACAGTGCATCTTGATTGATCAAGATGCCCTGACTCATTGTAAAGCGCTACCATTAGAACTAAATTCTCAAGTTCTTCAAGATTTTTGTGTGCGTTTTCACCTTCCTGTACTTTTACCTTGCTTTTTTCATGCGTAGGTTTGAACAACAGACCTTGGCAAAGTGTTCTTTCCTACCACATTTTCAAAAATCCTTGCCTAAACCAGTAACGTTTTTGTATATTGCAACATGACTGTTTGATCCACAATGATTGCATTCTGGCTCCTCATGCTCATTTTTTTGTATTGGTAAGTCTGGTTTGCTCCTTGTTCATGGAATTTCATCTGTCTGTCATTTATCTGTATACAATCCATATCAATCTTATTGTATGTTCTTTATGGTTTCCTTAACAATTTATTACCTTTTGATGAATATTTGCAACTTTTATAGTACTTATGACTTTGTCTAAAGTTAGGTTATGGCACAACAGGTTTTCCTGTGCTTTAGTGCATGTTGTGCGCACACAAATCACTCTACGACATCGGGCCAGATTGCCTCAACTCTCGACTGTCCTTCTACACCCCCCCCGCCAACTACGGTCTTCCAGCCAAGCCCTCGCCACTGTACCTCGCATCAACAAGACCACCATGGGAGGCAGATCCTTTTCATACCTGGCTGCTAAAACATGGAACTCACTCCCCGCTTACCTGCGCCTCACCCAGAACCACCTAGCGTTCAGAAAGCAGCTTAAAACGTGGATATTTGACAAATAATCCTCCTCCCCTTCCTAAGCGCCTTGAAACCCTCTGGGTATGTAGTGCGCTATACAAATTTTATGACTTGACTTGACTTGACTACTAATTGACCCTGGATCATTTCATCAGAATTTTGGAAAGTGCTAATGAAACAAACATGGTAAGGTAGCAGCATAAGCCTCAACAGGTTCTCCTTGGGATTGGTATCCGTAATAAAAGTTGTGTCTCCATTATGATGCTGAGGGTTGTGTCAAAGTAATATCCCATTTTTCACTTCGCCTCTGTATATGAGTTCCAAACGTCTTCTCCTTCAAGTTTTTCAACTGGACTCACATTATCAAATAAATGTCTACCCTCTGTTCCAAGACGTTTGTGCAAGAGTGCAAATTTCTGGAAGGCTATAATCCAACCCATCAACTGCCACCAAGTACATTCAAAACATATTGTCAATTACCTGCATCTTTTCCTAGGTGCACCTGGCACATCCAGGAAATTTGCAGGTATTGCAACGGTATTGATTACATCAGCCATGAAGGTCATTATAAGACGAGAGCACAGAAGAACTATTCAAGTTAAAGGCAATGAAAATATCAAGGTACTTTCTTTTAATTTTATTTCTTGAATGAAGTTTTTTAAATGTATAATACAGGCTTAATCTTGAAAGGTCTTTCTTGAGCAGTTTTATTAATTAAGATTAATTACAAAGGAGGTCATTACGATGACGGACACTGCATCGTTCATGAGACCGACAAACAATGTTCTGTCGCATTCCTCCTATTTTACTATAGCAGCATGCATTACAGCTGTAAACGGGCCGTAAAGCACGCTCCCATAGTGAAATGGGTGGTGAGGTTCATCTCTGCACCCCGTGGCAGGCATCTCAAAGTGGAGAAGTGTGGCTCACTGGTTAGAGGAGGCAGACCTGGAAGCAGAGGTCAGCCCGGGACCAGGGTTCAATTCCCGGCTCGGCGGGGTCTTGAGTCCTAAAATGTCCACGGACTCGACAATTCTCGCTCCGGTGCCTACTCGATTCACGGGTTCACACTCCGCGACTCTGGGCAATAGCTTGCTTAATCTCCACAACGGCCCCTCGCGGCGGGATGCCTGGCTTTCACCTTGCGGATACCCTGCCGGGGTTATCTCGCAGGGGAATACCAGGACGGGTTCCCTAAGCAAGCGCTTGGATACCGGGTCGGTGATTTGTGCTATATAAATACATGTACAAGGTTCAGGGATCCTCACGGGGCCCCCAAAGACGCTTTCCGACATGGTTTCCGTATCGGACAGACCGGCATGGAAACCATGTCGGAAATCGTCATTGTAATCTGAAGGGTGGAAAGGCCCGCCCTTGAGATTACAGGCAGGATTCCATCTGGCGGACGGGCTGGCTGAGCCCGTTCTTAGCCAGCCTGAATGACCGTCCGTTTTCCTTTCGGACACCTCCATCGTAATGAGCCGGTTGGAAAGGAAACCGAACAGCCCGTTACGATGCGGCTGTCAGGGCTCCAACTGCAGGTTGGAGCCTCTACTAGCCGCATTGTAATTGAACCCTAAATCTCTTGGGTGGTATATGTGAAATAGTTAGATCAATATTAATGTGAAGTGTAGCAGATTGCCGAGGGAAAGCAGGGCTCGGCAGGCTCAGTGCTGGTTGAATCTGCAAGAAGGCAGGCCACTAAATTATTGTAGCAGAGTAAAAGCTTGACGGAGTTCACACATTGAGCATCAAACCAGCAATGGCAATTGTAGGACTGACGGGAAGCTGGGGCAGACTGGTGATGCGGAGCCAAAAGCAAACTAAAGCCTAAGGGCGGCGTGTTAAGCAAGTGTGTAAGAAATAGAGGTGCGTTCCTAACCAGCCAGGGTTTTGACGACACAGCTGGAACTCTGTGCTGTTGTCTCATGTAGAGACAACAATAATCCAGGTAAGAGGCGAAACACTTTATTCCTGTTTCCAAGTTCACTTCCCTCAGACTAACCCGGCACCCACCACTTAACTGTCATATCCAGCATGAACATTCCAACACCAGCACATGGGCCCACATGCATAACAAACAGGTGATGGAAAGGAGAAAAAGACAATAACAATGGTAACATTGAAAAACATAGGAGCCTGTTAATAGACAACATATCCAGGAATCAGAATAACCTTTTAGCAGACACTACATGGGCCCTCTCTGCAAGACGTCTCCCTCTCTGACAATTAGTGAAGCGTTCCTCTACTTCCTTAGCAAAACACTCCTCTCTCCTTGTCACATTCCTGTAGGTTAACGCAGTCAGTGCTTGAGAGCAGGTGGAGAGGTTGGAGCCCCACCTCTGCCTGTAACCTCCTCATACTTCCTTTAGCTAGGAAATGTGCTCCAGCTGAGGGCCTCTTCGGGACTTTTGTACAGCACCCACTAGCGCCTCTAGCTCTTTTGAGCCAGAGATGAGGCCGTGACCAGGAGCCTCAGCCATTGGCAGATGTCTGGGGTTGACGCCCTTCCGGTGATACCAAGTAGAGGTTTATACTAGCCTCATCATTATATTTTTTATTTCTTTTCACTTACTGATATGTACTGAGTTATGAGACCTGCTCTGGTGTGCTACGTTGTATAAGGTTGGTAGAGCATGTTAAACAGGGGATATCGAGGGATCACTGACACAATATTGAAACAAAAAATATTGTGATACAGAAATATTGTGTCAAAAATATCGATCACAAAAATATCATTTTTCTATACATATAATGGTAAGGACAAAAACATCCCCAAAAATATTGTTATACACTAACAGCCGCATCCGTGCAGGTAAGAGTGGTGTTGCCGGGTAAGGGGGGATTTCGAGGGACGATGCTAGGGAAAATTAATTACTTATTACATTTTCCCTATGCATCGTCCCTCGAAATCCCCCTTTACCCGGCCCCACCTCCCCACCGCTGTTACCTGCACAGACCACGGCTGTACACTAATATCTAAAAAATAGATACAATAATATTGTTGTTTAATATATATAGTTAAAACAGTAAATATAAAAAAAATTAACATGTAATGTAAATCAAATATGTTTAAGTCATATTTATGCATATTTATAAATACAAACTTATTTAAACGAACACAAACCTATATATATATATATATATATATATATATATATATATATATATATATATATACACACTGGAAAACTATGCAACTTCCGCTAGCCCCTCGCCCACGGCAGTGGTTCGCTTCAGCCGGCGGAGCGTGCCGGACATGGTATAAATTATCTAAGTCCAATAGAGCGAGCAGAAAGAGTTTATACCAACACCAGTAGATGGTTTTGTACAGTAACCCGTTTTGCTTGCAAGCTTGCAAAGATTCCATGTCAACTTGCCACAATATTTCATTTTATTCTGTTAGCCTGACGCGTTTCGAGGTAATGAACCTCTTTTTCAAAGGCTGTTTGCTGTAAACCTCATATTCAAAGGCTGCTTGCTGTGATGAAGTGGCGCAGTGAGTGCTCTCTTTCATTAACATGCTTTTATTGGTTAGTTGGCCCCCTCGTGGGCCTTACGTAGTACCAAATTGCATTATGGGATATGTGGTCCCTCCAGCATACAAGTATTTCCCTGAGTGGGTCCCAAGCACCAAAATCAGTAATTTACAGCTATTTACAAGTCCTTGAGTAGGATTGATGCAAGTTGCTTAATCTGGTTCGCCGACCTGACAAATTTCGGAAAGGTTCCTCATTTCAGCCTCTCTTTGATTGCGAGATGGTGCTCCCCTCACGGCAGGGCTGCAGCTTGCAGTATTTTGTCCAACAAAGTGCCCAAGAGCTTAGAGGAGCACTCAGCGGCTCGACTCCCATCCGGGATTCCATGTCAAGTTGCCACAATATTTCATTTTATTCTGTTAGCCTGACGCGTTTCGAGGTAATGAACGTCTTTTTCAAAGGCTGTTTGCTGTAAACCTCAAATTGAAAGGCTGCTTGCTGTGCCGAAGTGGCGCGGTGAGTGCTCTCTTTCATTAACATGCTTTTATTGGTTAGTTGGCCCCCTTGTGGGCCTTACGTAGTACCAAATTGCATTATGGGATATGTGGTCCCTCGAGCATACAAATATTTCCCTGAGTGGGTCCCAAGCACCAAAATGAGTAATTTACAGCTATTTACAAGTCCTTGAGAAGGATTGATGCAAGTTGCTTCATCTGGTTTGCCGCGCTGACAAATTTCGGAAAGGTTCCTCATTTCAGCCTCTTTGATTGCGAGATGGTGTTCCATTTGTATAGCTGTAAATTACTGCTCCTCTAAGCTCTTGGGCACTTTGTTGGACAGAATATATATATATAGGTGTGTGATCAAGAGTACGAGTTACTCGAAACGCGTCGCCAGGAAGGTTTTCAGTAGGTATATATAGTTAGGACCTAGTTACAGTAGGAAATCCCCAACATTTTATTGGGAATAACTTTGGCGCCGATTGAGGAATCTGCGTGTCATTTTTCTTAAAATTGCTTCACTCCACTCCGCTCCTTCCCTGAGAGTTTCGGGGGGATTCGTCAAGCGGGGGCCAAGAAAAAAGGGCGGTCTCAAGACGTGTTTTCCCCATGTTAATTTCCATAGGGACCTTTAGACACGGCTACAGCCCGAACAGCAGAATGGAATTACCCCAAACTTGGCAAAATGGTAGGGCCTGGTATGCAGATGTGCCTTTGCTATGTTTGGTGAAAATCCCTCCAGTAGTTCTTGAGAAAATTGAATTTGAAATTTTTCAAATGGCATTTTCTATGGGACCGTTAGACACGGCTACAGCCCGAACGGCTGAACGGAATTACACCAAACTTGCCAAAATGGTAGGGACAGGTATGCAATAGTGCCTTTTCTATATTCGGTGAAAATCCTTCCAGTAGTTCTTGAGAAAATTGATTTGAGCAAATTATATATCTATATGCGCTCAACATTCTATTGGGAATAACTGTGGCGCCGATTGAGGAATCTGTGTGTAATTTTCCAGAATTTTGGCCAGCTCCGCTCCGCTTCTTCCCTGAAAGTTTCGGGGGGATTCGTCAAGCGAGGGCCAAAAGGGTGGGTCCCAAAACGTGTTTTCCCCATGTTAATTTCCATAAGGACCTTTAGACACGGCTACAGCCCGAACGGCTGAATGGAATTACACCAAACTTGGCAAAATGCCTGGTAGGGCCTGGTATGCAGATGTGCCTTTGCTATGTTTGGTGAAAATCCCTCCAGTAGTTCTTGAGAAAATTGAATTTGAAATTTTTCAAATGGCATTTTCTATGGGACCTTCAGACACGGCTACACCCCGAACGGCTGAACGGAATTACACCAAACTTGGCAAAATGGTAGGGACAGGTATGCAGTAGTGCCTTTTCTATATTTGGTGAAAGTCCCTCCAGTAGTTGCTGAGAAAATTGAATTTGAGCAAATTATATATCTATATGTGCTCACTGTACGCGCACCGTACGCGTACGGTACGCGTACCGTACGCGTACGTGCGCGTACCCTTACGTGCACGAGCGAGTTTCTGATTGGCTGGCAGTCGACTGTCAACATTCCAAACTGTCCAAACCAGGAAGTGTTGGCCACCATCTTGTTTTTCAGGAGAACTGAGGCACAAGAGAGCCCAAAACAAGAGTGGAAAACACGAAAAGGGGGCAGGGTAGAGACCCCCCAACCCTCTAGCCCTTCTCAGGGACCCCCAAGGGCAAAAAAATTAAATCGCGGGGTACACGCACCGTAAGCGTACGGTATGCGTACCGTGCGCGTACCCCGCAATTTAAAAAAAACAAAAACATTTTTTGCACTTGGTGGTCCTTCTGGGACCCCCTGAGAAGGGCTAGGGGGTCAGGGGGTCTCAATCCTGCCCCCTTTTCGCGTTTTCCACTCTTGTTTTGTGCTCTCTTGTGCCTCACTTCTCCTCAGAAACAAGATGGCTGCTCAGGTGGTCCCAGAAGGATAATAACATATATAAACGTTATCCGCTAATAGAATTAGCATTTACAAAACCTTTGAAATTTATTGAAACAAAATATAGGTTTCACGCCTGATATAGTTAGGAATTAGCATTTAAAAAACCTTGCAAATTCACTGAAAACACCATAGGTTTCAAGCCTTATATAGTTAGGAATTAGCATTTAAAAAACCTTACAAATTCACTTAAAAAAACATAGGTTTCAGGCCTTATATAGTTAGGAATTCACATTTGAAAAACCTTGCAAATTCACTTAAAAAACCATAGGTTTCAGGCCTTATATAGTTAGGAATTACCATTTTAAAAACCTTGCAAATTCACTTAAAAAACCATAGGTTTCAGGCCTTAAATAGTTAGGAATTAGCTGAGATGTCATCAGTGATGTCATCAGTGATGTCATTTGAGATGTCATCAGTGATGTCATCAGTGATGTCACTGACCATGTCATGAATGATGTAATATGTGACATCATCAGCAGTGGATTGTGGGTGCGCGAAATATAGTTAGTACAATTAACTATATAGGAGCAATTTCAATGGTTTTTTAAATGCTAATTCCTAACTATATAAGGCGTGAAACCTATGGTTTTTTAAGTGAGTTTGCAAGGTTTTTAAAATGCTAATTCCTAACTATATAAGGCCTGAAACCTATGGTTTTTTAAGTGAATATATATATATATATATATATATATATATATATATATATATATATATATATATATATATATATATATATATATATATATATATATATATATATATAATATATGAATGAGTGTATATTTATAATATACACATATATAATATAAAACTTCTAAAAAAGTAATAATAATAATCTAATTTCCTTTTCTAATATTTTTTTAATACAACAATATAGCAACTTTAATTATACATTTTTTACATACATATATAAAATTAATAAATATAACAAGTGAACTGCAATAAATATAAAATATCTCTAATTTATTTATACATAAAACAATATATAAAAATAAGTTTTACAACATTTTTTACAAATCACATTTATTTATATATACAACTATAACATTAAATACATAAACACATAATATTAAATATGTACACAATACTAAAAAAAATTAAACTCAATGAATAATAAATATGCTACTCCCACTCATATGTGTGCACAAGCAGCGAACGCGCGTGACACCAAAGGGGTACAATTTACTTTTCACACTCCAGTGTGCGCAGCAGTAGGGAAAGCGTCGGACTCAGGAGAGGTAAAATCTACTATTCCCACTCCAGAGTGTGCAACAGAAGGGGAAATGTTGGACTCAGGAGTGGTTACATTTACTATTCCCACTCGAGTAGGTGCAACAGTTGGGAAAGTGTTGGACTAAGGAGCGGTAAAATGTAATATTCCCACACGAGTTGGTGCAACAGTAGGGAAAGTGTTGGATGCAGGAGGGTTAAAATATACTATTCCAACTCTAGTGGGTGCAACTGTAGGGAAAGCGTTAGACTCAGATGGGGTAACATGTACTATTCCCACTCAATTCACTGGTACAGTACAGAGAGAGTAGTTCACTTCAAACAAATAACAACTTTATTAAATACCCAAACATATAAAATTCTAAATATAAAAATTAAAAAAGGGTTTAAAAAATAACACAAATAATAAATGTTTAGTTTTTATCAATTCGCACAAATATTATTAATATAACTAAAATACTGCACTATATTCCCACAAACAAAAGAGCCAACAATTAAAATGTAATAGAAAAGTATAACACAATTAACACATTAAATAATAAAAAGCATTTCAATAAATGAATTCTTTTTTTATTTATGATTACTTAAAATACCCCATTCCTCTACAAATTAAATAACACCCACCTAAAATATAACTTAACAAATATGATAAGTTCACAATTAACATAATTATCAACTGGCACCTGACATTGTAATATAAAAAAAATCTTAATTACAAAATTTACATAATTAATTATCAATTGAATAATAAGTTAAAAAAGTTAATAATTAATTATAATTCATTTTCTTCTCATCCTATATGGCTGCAAATCTCACAACCCACAACCGGCATATAATTTAAACGATAGCTTACTCACACAATTTACATAACTTATCATCAATTACATAATTAATAATTATTTAAATGTATTATTAATTAATTATAATTACTTTATTTCTCAACCTGTGCCCAGAATATAACTGCTCTTGGCAGCAAAGCGTGACTTTAGTTCCCCTACAAAACCCTTGACATAGGAATCTTAATGTAAGATGAAACTATGGAACAGGAAGTGTTAACAGGTGGAAAAAATTGCCCAGTGGGAGACCGTGTACAAGGTGTACCACTGCTCAGTATCTAACTCTTTCCCAGGCACATGAATGTGACTTCCACCTAGTTTTGGATTTTCAGTTTGTACTTTTACTCATGCTCTGCCTCGAAAGCTGGTATTTCCCAGGCTTAAAAACACAACTGACTGGCCGCCAGGTGCATGATTTGAGACCTTTTAGATGTGCTCTTAGGTGAATTATGTGTGGTGAGGTGGTACAGTTGCTGGAGTACTTGATAATTACGCTTTTGTGATTTTGTGTTTTCTGTCCAAATACTGAATAGCCTTAAGGGCAGCGCATAAGGGTATATGTGGTTCACTGTGTCTCATAACAGGGAATGCTGGTGTTTACAATTCTTTTAAATGAAAGGTGTCCAGTTACTCAATGCCTTCCCATTGAAAGCACTGCATTGCAGCGTGTGCTGACATCAGCAGTTCTCTGGGTGTTATTTACAGGTGAGCATAATGTTATCTGTAGTTCTTCTGCTTCCTCCAACTGCAGGGTCTACTTATTCTGTGCTGTAAATCCCAATGAAGGACATGCTGTTATCTGTTCTAGCCACTGCTAATGGCAAAATCTATTGGCTTTGCCACTAAACATGGACAGATACATTTTAAAGATATTTCAGATTTCATTCTAATTGCAAGGAAGTCTGAAAACCCTAGATGTGCAAAAAATACTTGACTGTATGCCTAAACAGAACTGGAATAGAATAGCCCTTCTAATTGCTTTCGATAACACATCAAGATCTTTGATTAATGCCAGCGGCCTTGAAGGAAATGGGAAAGCGTAATAATTGAGCTGTTATTGTGGCCTACATGTTGCCATATACATTGCTTTTGTTTTTCTATTGATTACTAACATGAACAACCTGCATTCCTCAAAAATAATTACAACAATTATACATATTAAACTGTATTGGTGCACAAATATTTAATTACACACGCTATCATTATACACCTTGTCCATCTGAGCAACAAGTCTAAAAAAAGTGACAAAGACAATATTTTCTCACATAGGCAAAACCTATTGGCTTTGCCAATGCTCATTGAATGTGTCACCATCCACAGGTTCAAAGAACACCTATGCCAAGTAAGTTTTGGGTCTAACTTTTGTTCTGTGATTATGTTTTTCAGTAGGTTATTTATTGTGCCTCGGATCAGGTGCCAAATAAATGCCCATATTAAGCTCACTCACAGGTGCTCACTCACAGGTACACATTCAACCACACATGCATTTAACATGCACATACTGTACAGTACTGCATTATAAAGTTTATAAAAGGGGACAGGGGAGGAAGTCCTTCCTCTTCCTGTCCCAGCACCAGCAGAGTTAGGATAGGAAAAGTTTGAGGGATTAGCATAGGTACAGATTCAGAGTTGTTCTTCCGTTTTTGGTCAGGGCATTGGTAGCAGGGGGTAGTGGGTTGCGTCCTTACTGGGGGCGGAGAGCGGAGAGCGGCGGTTGTTCCTCTGGTGCCCCGAGGCATGCGCGGCTCCGTTCTTGTTGCTGGCATCGGAAGGGCTGCACCGGCAGGTAGGTGGGACTGCGGGTAGGCGGGCCATGGCGGAACTGGACACAGCAGCTACTGGTTTTGGGCCGGGCTGGGAGGGCCGACCTCCTTCAGCCCGGCGTGCTGGATCAGTCGTGGGTCGGGATGACCCGGACGCCTCGTTCAGCTTCCGCGGGTGTGGCTGCGGCGGTGGCGGCTTGCCTGGATGAGCCGCCACCATCTAGATCTGGGCGCAGGCGGGGCGGGAAGAAACAGGAGACAGGCCCGCGCGGAGGAAGGCGTCTGAGTCTCCCCGCACGTGCGCAGTTGGAACATGAGGCCGGGGATCAAACAGGGCAGCCTACGGGCTCAGTTATGATGAGGAGTTTAGGGCCAGGATTAGTGTTAACCCGGATAAGGCTTGGGGGGATATTGATCAGGAACTTTGGGTTCAATGGATGTCATCTACGCAGTCGGCGGCATCGACTCACACGGCGAGTGGCCTTCCGGTTACCTATCGGTCCTTTCAGTCGCGTCCCGCCCAGTCTGGGGCGGGTGGTAAGGGATCTTCCGTGGGAGCGGGGAGTCAGGCTCCAAGCCCGGGGGAGCCACCTTTGGAGCGTGTTGGAATTTTAATAAAGGCTTCTGCATGCGACACCCCTGTAGATTCAAACATGAGTGTTCCAAGTGTGGGGGGCGACACCCGGTTATGCAGTGTTTTACGCTGGCCACACCTTCCGAACAGTGGAGGATTACAAAGGGCTGGGGAAGCTTGAGCTAGGATAGGAAAAGTTTGACCACCCTCCCACCCTACAGTTTTAGGAGTGGAAAGGGGGGCATTTTGGTTTGTTAAGCGTGCCATATTTAGGACGGGTTGTATGGGGTGTGTGACAGTACTTGGGGGGGGAGTCCATGACGGGCAGAATCACCCTTCCGTGCAGGATGGGGGTGTGGCAGGCATGAGTGCGATGACTGTAGATGTTGGA
Organism: Lissotriton vulgaris; assembly: GCF_964263255.1. Classification (NCBI taxonomy): domain Eukaryota; kingdom Metazoa; phylum Chordata; class Amphibia; order Caudata; family Salamandridae; genus Lissotriton; species Lissotriton vulgaris. The sequence continues at coordinate 1,077,993,062 of NC_141694.1, read as the reverse complement.
GGAGGTTGAATGAGAAGGGTGGAAGTGAATGATATAAGTGAAGAGGTCGGGGCTTCAATTGGGAGTTGAGTACGTGGAGTATGAGAGTGGAGGATGTGTGGAAGAATTGAGGGGGGGATTTTTAACTGTTTATTTGTGTTATATTGAATTGGTTATTATTAATTATATGGAACAATGGTTCGGGGTAGGCCTTATGCGGTCCTTTAACGAAAACAGTGGGTGTTAGCGAGTATTTAATAAGTCGCTAGGGAGCATTGGAAGTAGGAAAAAATTGGAGTTTTTTTATTTTTACTCTTTTCTCTTAACAATATATAAAAATGTATATACACTGTATTGCAGGTGCTCAGGTGAATAGTACGGTGCAGGACGTGACATAGGTGATCTAAGTGAACGAACTGTCACACACAACAAGGATAAAAACACACAACAATTATATACAATGGTACACGTGAAATTCCTTGGGTAGGTCGACGGCGTTTCGATCTATATTGTTTTAGATCTTCATCAGGACAGTTGAGCCTCCTGAAACTTGCCAGTTGAGAGGGCAAGGATGGTTATTCGTGTAATACTGCTGGGCAGATATCGCAGCTTTTCAAGGAATAAAGGATTAAGTCAAAACAGCAGCTCACAGCTGAACAGAGTCACTCGGACCCCCTGCCTGCCGCACCGTCCTGCAATAATTAATTTCAGGGGCCCATAGCGACGAATGCGCTGTGTGAACCAACACTAATTACTTTCAGGCACGTTCCCTACCATAGCGACGTTTGCGCTTTTGGCAGTGATTATGTTTTGACTTAATCCTTTATTCCTTGAAAAGCTGCGATATCTGCCCAGCAGTATTACACGAATAACCATCCTTGCCCTCTCAACTGGCAAGTTTCAGGAGGCTCAACTGTCCTGATGAAGATCTAAAACAATATAGATCGAAACGCCGTCGACCTACCCAAGGAATTTCACGTGTACCATTGTATATAATTGTTGTGTGTTTTTATCCTTGTTGTGTGTGACAGTTCGTTCACTTAGATCACCTATGTCACGTCCTGCACCGTACTATTCACCTGAGCACCTGCAATACAGTGTATATACATTTTTATATATTGTTAAGAGAAAAGAGTAAAAATAAAAAAACTCCAATTTTTTCCTACTTCCATTGCTCCCTAGCGACTTATTAAATACTCGCTAACACCCACTGTTTTCGTTAAAGGACCGCATAAGGCCTACCCCGAACCATTGTTCCATATAATTATCATTCTACCCCAGGTTCTACTATATGGGGTCCCCTTGTATATAAGAAACATATTGAATTGGTTGTCAACCCTGTCCTAATAAATGGCCTTTTACGCTAAAATAACAGCGTGGAGTGGTTATTGCGCGATAACGAAATGAATGCCATTGCAGCTGGTTTCATTCTTGCAATGTCTGATGATACAGAGGGTATCTGATTCGTTCTGTGCTAATTCCTCAGACTTGGGGACCTGCCGAGGATCAACCCCTGTGGCAGGCCGATCTATAGTGCACTACTGGCCTGGTTCTGCAGTGCCTCCGTCCACACAGAGGACATAAGGTGAGTTTGAGAGTCAGCCGAAAACCAGATCTTGTTCCTGCCTCCTATTCCACTGTTTATCTCGAATTTCGGGCAATTACCATTCATAGACCTGACAACTCGATGTGGCTCAGCGGCCAGAGCTCCTGACTAGAGCGCTGGGGATCCCAGTTCTAGTCTCGGCAGTGCAGCATCCTGCTAAAATCTCTACCTTGAAGCCTCAATCTGGAAGGGGGTGTTTCGTAACAGTCTGTGGCTATATACCACCATTGTTGAGATGGCGTAGACAAATCCGTGTCTGAATGAATTGCCTGCTCCCATTTGCGGATGGACATTTTTTTCTGCAAAACCTGACACGTCATGAGACTTAGCTACTCATTCAAAATGGCCACCACCTTGAAACTGCGGCAGGAAGTGTCAAAGCATTCATTTTAAACCGAACGTCTTCTGTTTAACAAGTACGTTGGATTGAAAGAGAACAAAACTACAGTAAAGAACGTTTTAGGAGGTAATGCTGTGCATTTATTACAGTTCTGCATATTTTTATTTCGGAGTGGAAGAGGAGCCATTTTCAGCAGAGCCATATTCTCCACAAGGACACATGTGAGTGGAGAGCAGCGCAGAAATGTTGAGAGTGGTGAGGATTTCACTTACGTGACTAGACGGGTGAAAAGCAAAGTGGCTGCAGCTGAAGTCATGATGCTCCGGAAACAGGAAAATTAGTACTCTGGAACAAGCGAGGAAGAATGAAAGTGGAAGGTAACTGTAGTTGGTCAGTGCCGGTCTTAGAAAAACGGAAGTGAGGCATCGCTGCTTTACCCATTTAGCAAGCAGTAAAGAAGAGCGACTTATTGATTGAACCAATGGGAAGGCAGCAGGTGAACGAACGTCCCTGTTGGACTCGACCGCTGTGAGCGCTTCGTTCAACTTTTGCAGAACAACGTACAGCAGCATGATTAGACCATGAAGCTTGTTACAAATATAGCTCCCGGATGAAGGGCCAAGCTGCCCGAAATGCATTGGAGCATTTTTTGACTTGTTTATAAACCGAATTACCTATGGAATGAACATGGATTCTAACAAGAAATGTTCTTTTGAATAAAGTTTGAAGAATTGAAGAAAAAACCCTATAATACATTTTGAAATATTGGTTTGAACAGAAAACCGGACTAGAAGTCTGTCTATTTATGGAACTCAAGGTGTGCCCTAACCAGGGATGCATCCAGATTTTTTTGGTTGCACATTTTGAAGGCAGCAGGTGAGACATAACTCCTTTTCAAGACCTTTTTCTCTACTACAGGTCATCCTGACAGCGCATGCGCAGTCTAGGCTCGACCTAAAAAGGATCTGTTTACTTCTAATGATCACTACACAGTATGCTTTCACCACCACACTCATAATGCTCATCTCCTGGGAAAGGCAGCAGTCTTTCCCCACTATGAGGGTGGCACTTTTGGCACCCCTACCAGTCCAACAAGACCACAATCCGTGAGACAGACCAATGTTGTACTGCTGACATATGCATGATCAGTGTTTGCCTATGACAACAAAATTCTGCATTAAGCATCCAAACATCAGTACAGTTGAGGCACACAAAGAAAGGGTGCACGTCCGTTACCAGGGGGACAACTTTTGCTGCCCTACAGAAACATTAAAATTATTTTTTCCTATTGGAATTTTCGCTAACGGTGTGTACATCATGCATTAAATGTTTATATTTTATTTTCATCCAACATTACTTATGTATGTACTAATAGTATGTCCTCATTATTTTCATCTATATTTTTTATTTTATTTTTAAATGTTGTGACTTTAAGAGAATGTTTTCTAGGCATTGTAGTGCATGGAAGTTGATACATTTCTTGAGACTTAATGTAGTGAAGACAGAAAACTTGGGTTCTGGAACTCACAGTTGGAAGTAAGCAAATTCAGTTACATAGCAGTGGCACTGCAGTTGTGTCTCCTTGCGCCTTGTGCAATTACTGAGCCTTCATGATGTAGAGAAGCTGGAAACTGAAACAGTTGGGAAGATGAATGCAACCCTCCTCTGGCTGTGGACACAGCTGCAAAACCAGTAGCACATGATGTTGATGGTGTCGAATGGTACATGGTGAGAAAAGGCTGCACTGTTTCGCGAATCTGTATTAAACGTTGTCATGTCAAGTTTCATGCAGATGCATCCGGTGGGGAACCAGTTATAGGGACTTTAAACAAAAGGTGTACAAAACTGAACAAAATTATACTTAATGTTTCATGTAACTACTTTATTTAGAATAGCCCCTTTGTTGTTTAATGTAAATCTAGTCACTAGTTCTTGAGATATTTGTGTTCCTAAAATTTATAAGACCGGCTTCAATGGCTTAGTAAGAGAAAGGCTTTTGTATATCATGCACATTAGTTCGTGGACTGTTCACAAACCCGGTTCAGCAGTCAGTCCACTGGCTTAAACTTTTGAAAAATAAACAAATCTCTTCGAATGAAGGAGCTTGAACTCCTGTCTTCAAGTGAGATTCATGGACCAAAACTTCGGTTTGCGGACCCAAGCGTTCAATTGGCTGGCTGCAAAATGAAAATTGAGGGGAGGACCTGTAATAGGCCAGTAGAGCATCACCTGTCCCAAAGGCTAATATTGTATTGTATTGTCCAATCCAATCCAAAAATTCTTTATTTCGGCCATTTAGGCCATAAAAGATACATATAAAAACATACATCATAAAACATCCACATATATATTAAAACATTATACTAAAACATTACTTTGAAAGGGAAAAAAAGGGGGAAAAAAAGAAGAAAAAAAAAAGAATCAGTTCCCTTTGGTGATCATGAGGCAGATTGGCATTACAGTTACATGAGAGTTCTGTCCTTTGATAGTCAGGCTTTTAATAGTTTTCTCCTGATGTGCCACATGGCCATTAAAAATTTAGCAACTGCAAATACTATATGAGGGGAAGTATTTGTTTTCAATATTCTGTATGAAATCGCAAAGCTCCTTACGCCCAAATTCCTACATAGAGGCACTAGCCAGTATTTCCTTGGTCTATTGTAGGCTGGGCAAAAGAACAGGACATGAATTTCCTCCTCATCATAGTTGCTACACCCAGGGCAGGTTTTATCATCCCCCTTTGCCCATTTACATGTAAAAGAATTGATGGGCAGTGTACCTAGCCTCCATTGGATGAACAGTTTTCTTGCCAATATCGGAAAAATAATATCCATAAAACTTTCAAAGTGATAAGAATTCTTGGAGTCCAGGAAACGTTCAGTTGAAATCCCATTGTGGGGAGCAAGCACAAGGGAAGCAAGACTTCTCTCCTTATAAATCTCCACCAGTCTTTTTCGAGAGACTTTCTGGCAGCCTAACTCAGGGGCCTCTCATAGCTCATGAAGACTCAGCCAGTACAGTTCTTTCTTTACAAATGCCAGCCACGGAATTCTATCACATTGGTTCAAATTCATTACGTGGATGAGGTCTTGCCTATAATATGAAAGCTCACTGGTGGACCAGAGCCTATGCCAAAATCTTAGTGGCTTTGATTCCAAATCCTGACCTATGGAGGGAAGACCCACGTCTAATCTTAAGGGGAGCAGGGGTGTGCCACGGGGAAGGGCCAGGAGACGTCTCAAGAAGTTGTTTTCTACACTGGTCAACGCTATCCCTGCTTTATGCCCCCATAGCTCGCTACCATATGATGCAGACGCTTTAGCTTGTGTTTTGTACATTTCTACTGCCGGGGTGATGGGTTTAAAAGTAGAAGTGTTCGCAACCTTCAAAATTGCCCCAGACAGTTGAGACAGCTTTATCCGAGATCTTGCTATTTGTGGTTCCCAGGATAAATTCACGTGTAGGGTTACCCCCAAATACTGAAATGTTTTTACCCTCTCCAGTCTTACGGAGCTCAGTAGCGGATTAGGTCTAGTCTTGGGTGAGGGGTTAAATATCATGAACTTGGTCTTCCCTGTATTGATCTCTAGACCATATTGTCTACAGAAAAGACCAAATCCATCCAGGATCCGTGGAATCCCCATCGGGGATTTGGAAAGCAGGAGGGTATCGTCAGCAAACATGATGGCGGGCACCCTCCTGCCTGCCAAAACTGGAGCGTCATTGTCCCTCACATTACCAAGGTGGGATATAACATTATTAACATAAAGGCAAAACAGGGTTGGCGCCAAGACGCAACCCTGCCTTACCCCCCTAAGGACTGGGAACCTTTTTGACAATGCACCATCCCTCCCGCACCTGACCTGAGCAAAATTACTATCATGGAGCCTAATTATGGCCCGTAGAAGGTGGATAGGGACCCCCAGCTCTTTTAAAACCTCCCAGAGTTTCTTTCGGGGACCAAATCAAATGCGGACCTCAGGTCCACGAACACCATGTACAGCCTCCCACCCTCGATCCTCACAGTTTTCCAATAGAGGAGAACGAGGCGGAAAATCTGGTCCATGGTGGACTTGTTTTTCCTGAAGCCAGCCTGGAGGGGGCTCAGAATTTCTTTGTCCTCCATCCAGTCTAAAAGATGGTCAAGTAGAAGGCGGGAAAAAAGTTTTTGAGGCTGATTGGCCTGTAGTTGGCTGGGAGCAGAGGACAACCCTTCTTGAAGATAGGTACAATCTCCGCCCCCAGCCAAGTACAAGGGATCTCCATGCCTCCCGCGATGGAATTAAAGAGAATGAGGAGGTACGGGGCCCAGATCTCAGGGTGGAACCTAAAGAGGTCACCAGGCAGTCTATCGAGTCCCGGTGCTTTCCCCGTCGCCAGTCTCTCTATTGCGCTGACCACCTCCCCAAGACTAAATTCCAATCCGTCAACAGGTTGGGATAAAACATCAGCAGCCACATCATTGGCAAATTCAAAGGTACCTTCATAAAGTTTGCTAAAGTGGGCTTCCCAGACAGAAGCTGCAATGTTGGGCTCCACTGCAGCTTTTGGTTCACCTGTGCCGATGTTTACCAAGGACCAGAATCTCCTGGAGTCCCTCGTTTCTAAAGCTAGGGAGAGGTCCTGAAATCTGTTCCAATCCCATTCTGACCTTGCCAGTGCCATTATTTCCCTATATTCCCGCCTAAGCTCGGCTACCTTGCCCCTGTCTGTACCTGCTTTTATTGCTGCTATTAGTTCTTTCTTAGCCTTTTTACAGGCAGAGTTGTACCAGGTGGAGGTTCGGGTTTTTTGCTTGCGCTGCACAACCACCGGGTAGAGGACCTCACCTAGAGCTCCCACTAACTCTTCATGGATTTGGGCTAATCTCTTGTTAAAGTCTTGGGGTCTATGTTGATTGATTAAATCATCCAAGTCCTTTAGCCTGGGGAGTGCTAAATCATAGATTTTCCTGATGCTCTCTTGTGAATTTGCCAGTTTCTCCCATTTTACCCTACGCCTGTTGGAGCTGAGAACCAGGTTCCCTAAGTCCTCACTGGGCTCAACAGGCTGCGATGCGGCAACGACTACAGAATACACCATATCTAGTAGAAGTGCATTATGATCACTGTCCGTTCTTGCGACTACTCTGAAATCCTGGACCTTGGACCACAAGCTGATGTCTACAAAAATGTAGTCCAGCCGCGATTCGTGATCCTTCCTATTGAAGGTACATAGCGAGGGGGTGTCTGAGATTGTGCGACCATTACAAGCCGTTAACGCAAAATTAAGTGTCAAGGACGTAAATTGTATTGTAATTGCATTTATATAGCGCTTACTACACCGACGAAGTGTCGAAGCGCTTTTTCGGCGAGTAGCACACAACTCTGGAACCCATAAAGCAGTGTTTCCCAATCTGTGCGCCGTGGCACCCCAGTGCACCATCAAAACTTGCCAGGGGCGCCGCACCAAACACCAGCTTGGGAACCACCAGCGTGTAACACTACCCATCACTATCTGTATTTTTAGACCAAATGTGTAGTACTGTATCAAGAGAAGGACACTGCCCGAACTTGTTTAGGCATTTCTTTAGGGAAGTTCTGAGCCTGCTCAATTATTTTTGAATTCAGGTTAAACTTCTGTAGACTGAACAGGCAACATTGCCATGCAAAGCAAAGAGTAATATAAACAAAACACTGCGAAAATCCCTGCCCAGCTGCACTTTGACCTCCGAGGGAAACAGGAGTGCAGATGGGCTCCAGCATGAACTTGTGACACTTCAATAAATCATGTGTTCTTGCTTTCATCTCCAGCAAGGGTAAATATGCTCTCTGGTATAGCCAGTGGAAAAGACCTGTAAAATGATGCCATTTATTCAAGGGCTGCAGCAATCCGAATAACATTACAATTTGTGACTGGTGCGTTTTTTGAAGGGTGTCAATCTGCAGAAAAGATATGAGCTATGGCTGTGTTCGTTGAAAACATTTCATACAGGGATCACTCTTTGACACTCTTTGCCTGTATGGGCATAAAGTCAAAGCCGAGAGGGTGCGCTAAGACTTTCATCATCAGGATAAAAAGTATTTTTCAGTATTGTGCAAGCAAAGACTGGAATGTGGGGGCTGACACTGCTCCTACCACAAAATCAGATTCCCCAAAAACAGCCCTGGTACTGGCAGGGGGTGCCACAACAGAGTTTTTCACAATTACTGCTCAGTGCTCAATTAGCTTTGCTTTGTGGGCAGCAGACCAGACCCCATGGAGCGCACTATCACTGCTATTCAGTGGATAGGAGTGTGGAGAAGGTCGCAGGCACCCTGCGGTGCAGCCCATAAGGGACACAAATAAATTCATAATATATCCCCCAATCAAAATACAAACTGTGATCCATGTGGGCAAAAGAGCAACATGACATTGAGAAGAACGACTACAAATGTGTTTATACTTCCAGAACAAAACAAGGTGTGCCAGGAACCCACTGTACATGAGGCCAACAATATGCCACAGCAGACGTTACAACCACAGAGGTGATGCACATGCCAATACAATCTTGGTACAACAACTGAGAGTTGCTACAGCAATCAAGCAACAAGAAGATAATGATACCACAGCAGTCATGTAACAAGCACAGAGATACGCCACAAGTCATGTACCGATCTCTTTAGTCCTCACGCAAGAAGACACAGAACCAGGAACAGGCAAGTCCTGCAGAGAAACTAAATGCCTAGAGTGGAAACCCTGTTGCTTGTTTGCTTGAGATGCTTTTCTGCTTCTTCATTTGTTGGTCAGTTTTAGAGATAGTTATCAGCTACTAATCTATCTTTGAAAGAACCTAAAGGCACACAGATTTGCTGTGTAGCTGAGGGCACTGGCAGGTGCATACATGTGATAATATACATAGTTCCCATGGAAGGAGACATGCAGATGAGCTACACAAAGCCACAGAGTGATACTCATTTGCACGCTTCATGTCCTCTACTGACACTCTTCGTGCGCGGCGCCCCTGGCTAGTTTTGATGACCCACCTGGGTGCTGCTGCGCACAGATTGGAGACCATTCTGTAGCAACATTCCTCTTTCTATTGGGCCTCATGAACCCTGCTCACAAATGAGCTAAAGATACACCTCTTTAAAGAGCTCTACATGGCAATGAGGTAACAATTTACTTCTTTGAGATCTCCGTATCCCTCCAATCAGTCGGTGACACTGCATGGGGCTCTGCAGTGGATAGGATAGGATTACATCTGTGATTACAATACCTTCATTGGCTTCATCCCAAATATTTTCAGGGGGAAAAATGGAAGTACTGCAGAGGCCGGGCTTACATCCCCACTACCCGCCAAACAAAAGTAAAATATTAGGGAGCCACGGCTAACATGTCAAGGGAGCCGCGGGTCGAAAAAGTTTGGAAACCACTGCCATAAAGGATTAGTGTTGAATTAGTATAGTGAAATATGAAAGTAATTTGAGTGGTGGATATGTTAGTCAGTTATTTGGGTTGAGAAGGGCAGAGGAGGAATAGAAGAGGGAAAAAGGTTTGCATTTATATAGCACTTGTTACCCCTGATCGGGTGTTGAAGTGCTTTTTTGGTGAGTAGCACGCTACTCTGGAACCCATAAAGGATTAGTGTTGATAAATTAGTTTAGTGAAATATGAAAGTCATTTGAGTGGTGGAAATCTTATTCAGTTATTTGGATAGAGAAGGGTAGCAGAGGGATAGAAGAGGGGAAAAGGTTTGCATTTATATAGCACTTGCTACCCCTGATGAGGTGTTGAAGCACTTTTTTGGCAAATAGTACACTACTCTGGAACCCATCAAGAATTAGTAGTGAATTAGTATAACGAAATATAAAATTTGAAAAGTGGACATGTTGATCTGTTATTTTGATTGAAAAGGATAGTTGAGGGATAGAAATGTGAAGGATTTAAGCTTTTTTGTTTGTTTTGGAGGTCATAGCAGTAGGAGGAGGCTTTGGATGAGTAAAAAGGGATGTGTAGGAGAAGAGTCATGGGGAAGAGTTCAGAAAGGCTTGTTTTGAGGGATCTGAAGCCCACAAAAGAACTTCCAATCCTGTATTTTAGTTTTTTAATAAAAAATCATTTTTAATCAGAATCAAGTGTCCCAGGCGGGTTTCAAGGTCTATGGCAAACCCAGTCAAGGGAGTCCTCGTTCACAAACTCTCTTTGAGGCCTTTGAACACATAAATATGTTACAAAAATTACAAACGCACTGGCCAAGGCCTGCACTTGTATTGTGGGATTATCAGTCAGTCATTTTGGTGCAGGACAAGTCGTGTCCAGACTCTGCTGTGCTCTGCCAGAGGCTGTGTGCAGAAGGGGCTGTGGCCAATGTTCCCTTTAATTTGTTTTGTCCTTGTGCGGCAATAAAGAGTTGCTGTGCACTGCAGCCAAGGCTGTGTAGTTCAAGGGATGAAACAACTCACTATGCAACCAGTCAAATAATTACATTTTAAAAGGTGCATTCAGATTCACTATTGGTTGCATGTAATAATCACATTCAGATATTCTAGTGTTTTTGTATTATAAAATAAAATGATCATACCAGCAGGCTGTGACTTTTACTCCACTAGCACCTACACTCAACAGATATAGAAATGACAGAATTCAAATGTTTGTCCCATTAAGTAAATTTACTTTGAATATAGTGGTAGAGCATTCAACTGAGCTCTCAAGTATTTCCATGTAAGGCATGAGTAGCTGATCCAATAATGTTTATTTCTTACTATTGCATAAGTTGTACCTTGTTCATCACAAAATATAAACAAGACTACAACTGTTAGAATGCAAAGTGAAACAAGCATTTGCAATGCAATAGGTCTCGCATTAGGAAAGTTTGAGCTATTGGTATTGTAAATGCCAAAGTTTTTATTTATGTTTTTTTTTTTAAATACCTAAATTAATAGCTTTGTCATTTACAATGCCAATAGTTATAACTTTCGCAAATGTGATACCTATAGCATTTGTAATGCAATATGTTTTGTATTTACATGACTTAGATGTATTGATATTACAAATAACAATGGCATCCACGTCAGCTTTTCACATCATCATCATTATATAAATCTCGACACAACGATTGTAAATGGATCTCTTTTTACCTGGCCAAAGGTTACCCGAAAATTCTAACGCTTACAGCAGATCAGTAAAGCAGCAAGTTCTTGGGGATCGTTCTAATGAAAGTCAAGAAGAATCATGGAGTGATGGGAAAGTGATGGTGAGGGGTTAAAGGGGAGGGTTGAAGCATCGGCAGGGATTATGAAAAGTAAATTAGATTTTGTGAATCTTTAGTAATGAGTGGTTTTGACTTTCGTGAGATTGCAGTTTATGTTTGACCTACCGTTTGTTCCTGTTAATGAATGGATGAGTTTTAATATGGGCATTCAGTGGGCTGTTTCATTTATTTCAATCTAACGCATGAGCGAGAAATTGCATCTTCACCCCTACAGCGAGATTCACTTGCAACTTAAGCTCGTGCTGCAGTCCACCGCCGGCCTGCGACCAGGAAGTCAGGCAGGCCGGGTGGGACAACCGGAAACAGGAAGTAGGAGGGCGGGAGCCTACCCCGCCTCCCACGGAAGAGCCGCGATTGTTTGGAGCACCGGAGCAGGCAGGAGCCTACCCTGCGCCCCGGTGCCGAAGAAGGGAGGAAGAGTCCTGCTGCCGGTGAGAGCCGCTGCACCAAGGAAGCCGGTGAGTGGGGCTTCGCCTTGTTGCTGGGCTGCGAGGGCGGGGGCATGTGTGTGCGCGCGCGCGCGTGCGGCGGCGGGCTGTGTATGTGTGTGAGCGTGCGTGTGTGTATGTGTCTTGGAGTCTGTGTGTATGCGTGTGTGTGTGTGTGTGACTGTGGGGGGGGGGGTTGCCTGTCTGGGTGCCTGCGTGTCCGTGTAAGTGTAAATGCGTGTGCATGCATGCGCGTTAGGCGGACTTGCTGGGAGTATGGGAGGGAAGTGCACGGCGCGGCGCAGGACGGAACGTGCGCGTTCGCGCACCCAAATCTGCTCGTGACAGTTTCTTGTCCTCCATTCCCCCGTGTCCGATAGCTATAAGTCTCCGACCCTGGACGCATCCTTCGGATGCGAATTCCAGGGCGAGACCTAAAAAGTATTGAATGAGCTAGCCAATCCTGGCTGTGGACAGGAGGAGATGAGCTTGCAATGCCTGAAATTAGACAGCAACAAATGAGACAGCTATGTCTGACACTAGACACCTGGAGATGATCTAGGCATGGACGACAGTGGACAGCAGATGGGCAGGCCGATGTTGAAGCATGACCCCCAGGATGGCGTATGAGACCTTGCCTTACAATTTTTTGTTACATCTTTGCACTGTTCGTAGTGAGATATATAGACATTAAGGTCCCCAATATTTGAATATTTTCCTTAGGTGAGTACACTAGTCCAGCTTTTCCCAAACTGTGGGTTGCGACCTGCTTTTTGGTTAGTCAGGAACGTCCTCTGACAATTTACTGCTTATTCTTTTAACATGGATGACGTGGGAACTCCCCGATTGGCCCACACGTGGGCATCGACAGAATTCGGCCATGCCAACCCGGAAGCCGATCACCACAAACAATAATTTAATGCTCGCCTGGCCCCGCGTCCACATCTTCGGGGTACGGTCGAGGGTAGATGCAGGTACACAGTGGGTGCCGAGCGTCGAGGGCGTGAGTAGAAGCAGAAATCTGCTTACGATTTCACCGCTAAGCTAAGTACCTATTTAATGCTATGTGACTTCTTTGTCTCGACAAATCGCAGGGTGTGCCAATTACGTTCCCACCCCCCTCCTGTGACCCATGGTGTGAATCCTCAACACCACAAAATTGAGATATTTTAATTTGTTAGCGCGATCGTGCTTGCATTTTACTTTGATAGCAATAAGGGAGATATTCTTCCTTTTTTAACCAACGCTATTGTTTCGTAGCACGAATAATGCAGCTAAAAGTCCAGGGGCCAAGGTGGTGATAACTATTTTACCACGAATGTCTCTTAAACCACACACTGGAGCACTATGGATTGACATAAGTGATCAGCATCATTACTCAATGTATGTTTTGTCCTATATGTTCGTCCTTGTCATTTCTATCTACAGGTGCAGAAACCTTAAAGCTGGAAGCCTCCTAAACCAGGAGTAATTAGGAAGACAATTTTTTTGCACTTTACACCTTTTTGTTAATTTTCACTTTCACGTCCCTAGGTAAGGGTGGGCCTTAGCGAGTCCATTCCACCAGGGTTTAGCACACGCAGAGTCCTGATGAATGCCAGGTAAAATCATACCGTTTCGTGGCTGAAACATGTCGACTGATATTTAGGAAACTACCACTCAACTAATTGTGGATGAATTTCCAACACATAAGTTTTTATTAACCCGTCTTTAGTGATCATTAGAATAAAGTTCATTTTGAGACACTACGGACTATTTTTTAACCATCCACCACACACTAGTTTATTTTCTTTGCACAACACTGCCTGAACTCACCAACCCGCTCCGCAGTAAATCTGGCGTTGTAGCACACCAAAGAGACACTCGGTCTCTTTGCTGGGGCACGATGATGAAGCATGTCATCACTAGGTGGTGAGTGAGGGCTTTCTCTAACGTCCTAAGTGAAGCCGTTTACTTGCTCCTTACTGTGGTCGAATACAACCATTGGACACTCTTTTCTTGTTTATTGACCATGTCTGATGTCAAGCAGCAAATGATGAGCTAGCCATGCCTCTTGTTGGACAGCCAGAGATGATCAAGCTATCCCTCACATTTGACAGTTAAAGATGAGCTATCTGTGCCTCACTGTGGGGAGCATTAGAGTTATACACACCCCAGCACTGAGTTGAGAGCTGGCATATGAATATGTTTTTCTTTTTTACTAGTCTTCCTGTGTAATAATTGCCATACTAGACCATAGTACCATCCTTGACTGGCATTAAGCACATGCAGCTCAGCTCACTTTAGCCAGTTTCCATGCTTAACAGACTGATTTATTTTAGTTGCAGATACCACTTCATAATGAATTCAAAAGGATAAGTAGCAAAATAACTATGCATACCTTTGGTATATTCAGAGCACACAATCAAGATAATGTAGCGTGCAGTTCTACTCGCACTGATAAAATAAGCAAGTACACAAAAACCAGTTGTGTAACCGAGGCAGCAAAATGTACACATTAGCAAAAAGCCCAGCCCTTGAGAGTGTCTGACTAAGCACATTATTGAACAAGAATCAGCATAGTGAATTGCCCACGAAAACCTGGATTTCGCTTTTACGTTAGGAACTATGCTGGTGTGTTATCATAATGTCCGTTTAAGGCACCCTGTGACCAGCAGACACTTCCCCAGCTCCATATCAGTTTTGTGTGTGCTTTGAGCAGTCCGAAGACTCGGCGAGGCCGCAACAGGCCCTAATGGAAGCAAAGAAAATGTGCCTCCCTCCACATAGTTTAGAAGTGAAAAAAACTATGATAGTGGTGCAGTGGACCCGATGGACCTCGAGAGAGCGAATGAATGAGTGGACCCTCCAGGATTCAAACCTCAACCATAAGATTAAACACAGATCCTGTTGTTTTTTCTCCTGTAGCCCTGCTGCTGAAATTGTTTTGTATTTTTACCTTAAGTAACTATTGTTTAGCAATCCCACAGCTCAGAGCCTAAAATGCAAATGACAGGAAGACCGAAAGACTTTTTTTTTATTGCAGATTTTGCAGAATGCAACTTTGTACAGGGCTCTTCACTGTTAAAATACTGTTCTAACTGAAGTTATTTTAACTTTTGCATAAATAAAAGTTGCCCAAAGTCCCCAGTCGCTGTTTACTGTTACATACAAGTTGTTGTCCAGAAACAGCCCTCTGTCCTCTTAGAGAAAAGTGTGAATGAATCAGAAAGAGTAGAAGCGTGTCCTCCTCCTGGCAGGATGGCCAGTTTTTTTTTCCAAAACTGGTGAGCCTCAAAAGGGAAGCTGCCTCTGAAGGACAAATGGTAGTCAAACACAAGAGGGGCTGCTGTTTTGTTTTAGCAGACAGGCAGCTGGCATCCAGGCAGAAAGGGGGAAATTGTGTGTCAGCCCCCCGCCCCCGAGTAGCCACACCTCTGAGTTGGGTGAAGGAGCTCCACACACTAGGACAAAGGTTATGACATGTTGGGAGTGGACAGAATAGTGCACTCTGGCCTAGCTAAAATGCCCCACTTCACAGGAAGTCAGGATCATGAAGAAAGGAATCTGGTAGCCTTTAGTTACTCAATCGCCACATTCCTCTCTTAGTGAGCATAAACCTGGCACCCTTGGCACCAAGTCCTCCAATCACATCTTGACTGGAAAGAGGATGGGAGGACTGCCCTGCTGTTCCCTAGAGCCAGCAAAAAGAAGCTGCACCAAAGGCTGTACTGCACCTGCAGCACCTTGGGCTATGAAAGAAAAGACTGTACCTGTGGTGTCCAGCTCAAGAAAAAGTTGTCCCTGAGCTGCAGACAGGGAAGATGACTCCAAGAGTCAGTTGGCTGACTCCCTTTTACACACAAATAGCCATAAAAGTTGAGAAGCCTGCTTGTCTGAAATCCCAGCACCAAGAAGCCTTACTGCCACTGGGAGCTGAGGCGCTGCATGGGAGACCATGTTCCTAACCTCATATATTGCACTTGAGTCTACTGGACCTGGGAGAGTAAGCAGAGTTCAATTTTGTCACTGAGCATATAAGTTATAGGAAGTTAAAGGGAAACACTGGGTTTGCTGTAATTGGAGCCCAGTAAACCAGTGGCAACTGTTTTAGTGCTGGACTTCACCCAGACTTTGTGAGACTGACCCCTGAGGCCATGTCACCCCTGCGATTTTGTGGAAATTGTGTGATCACAGGAAGACCCCTGACACCAGCTCAGTATCCACAGCATCCTTGTGCATCTTCAGCATCCTGTATCCATTCCAATACTCCATTGTTTCCTTTGGTGTTTCTACCATGGACCCCGGATATGGACTGGAGACTGCTGTTTTAACTGGCCCCGTTTTGGTCACTCTGACTGGCTCCTTGTCGAAGTTGGTCCCTACAGGAGTGACCTTATTGCCATCATGGCTAACCGTAAATCGCGAATTGCTGCAGCTTTACACTTTTTCCTTTGATAAAGCCTGACTGCTTTGGGCCACCGCCCCGCAGGACTAAGCTATGGTTTTACAAATTAACCTGACTGGACCTGGTATGAAATTGTAACTTTAATATTACACAGTGAGGTGGCACAACCATACCAAATAATAAACCACTTTCCTCACATTGGTGCCTAGCAGTGAGATACATAACTTGTGTTTTGCAGTACCAAGCAGTCGATGTGTAGAAAAGCTAGAAGTCTGCCAAGCCTACACCTAAGAAGGAGTACTTGTGACTACTCATCAATATTACTTTGTTTGGTCAAGTTCTCAGGTTCCCAGAATATTGTTTCCAAAAGTTGACAATCAACTTGACCACACTGTCCACACACAAGATCTACGATTTGAAACCTGTGTGCAAGGACAAGAAGATAATGTTGGGTTCCTCACTCAACAAAGAGGATCTTGAGAAAGCCCTTAGGGCCTGGCTTGGAAGAGGCAGAGGTAGATCCCAGGCTTTGTCGGAAATTGGAAAAAGATGATGAAGGAGAGTCATCGATGAGGAGGATGCGATTACAACAGCACCCTGACCCCTTTCATTCATTCCAGGGTCCCTTCAGTATCTGGAAATGAAAGGAGCTCGACACAGAGAGGGGCATGTAGACCTCAAGCCTCCTTGCTTTGGAGGAAAAGAGACTGGACCCTGGAGGAGGAGAGATTGGCTCTCAAGAAGAGGATAGTCAAGCTGGGCCTGCAACCCAGCAAGAATGGTGCTCTAAAAGAGTGAGGGTAAGTATAGGTGGTGCCCATGGTGCAAGGTTGCGTAAGAGTATTGTCCCTAAGTTTATGTGAGAGGGCTCTCAGGATGAAGAAAGTGGGTGCCCAGAAATGGGAGGGTCTTACTGTGGAAACTAGTACCATTGATGGTTAGAGATAGACCACTAAAACTAGAGGAAGAGGCAGCAGTCATACCCAAACAAGAAGGCTACACTGGTTGAGTTGTTTGGTTGAACCCCAGAGAAATACAGACAAATGTTTAGGAACACCCAAAAAGAGACACAATGGACATAGGGGAACTTTATGGATGCTTTATCTAGCCATCCAGTGCTTCAGAAGAGGCACTGGATGGCTAGATAAAGAGTAACACTTATGAAGGGCTCTACAATTTTGTATGAAATAGCAAATTCTTACTAATTGTCTTACCAAGAGGTTATACCAGCATCTGGTTAAACCCACAAGTATCTAGCCCTTGGGAGCTGGATAGGACAGCAGATGTTAGTGTGCCCACATAGGGTACCCAAGAAGTCCCATGGAGGTGATTGTAAGGAAAGCAGACTGGCCCCTCCTAACAGGAAATATGTGGGCAACAAAGATAAAAGGAAGGAGTTTTCCAGGGGGCCCTAAAAGAATACCCAACTCTATCCATGGGAAAGAGGTACGTACCAGGGAGAAAATTATGAACTTTCGAAGGCAATGGGTGTGTTTTGACTGCCAGCAGCCAGAACACACGAGAAGAAATTCTGTATCACCAAGGAGTCTCTCACTGGTGGGAAGCCAAAGGGCATAGCTAGTGTAGGGACACGGTAGACGCTGTCTCCGGGGATTCCAATGGGTATACTGAGGTCCCCCTAGTATCGTGGGTGAGGTGGAAATTGACATACTGGCCACCTGGCCTCCAAGCATTGAAAAATACAGGCAGTGGTCAAGGATCAGTGGCACTGAGGTCAAGGCTCTGAAAAAAAGAGGTGCCAGCATTACCATGGTCATGGCCAAGCTAGTTTCCCCAGGACAAATCATCACTGATGAGGTGCACCATATAGTCAACCCTGACAATGACACAAAGTTCCATCCCATGGCAATGGTGAACTTTGAGTGGGGAGGGGGTACTGGCCTGAATTAGTTACCTAGGTTCCCTGCCATTCCAGTGGTGTATCTGCTGGATAATGACCTTGAAAGTTCTGCTTGGGCAGGTGTGGAATGGAGGGCTTGTACAGTGATACCGCCCTGAGTGGGTGTGTATAGCAACATGAGCAAAAAAAGACACACAGGGTAATCAAGGGAACCTGGATCCTGAAAGAATTGCACAGGTCCCTAGGAACAAGCGAAAGGGCAGGAAAGTCAGCCAGCTTCAAAAAGTCCTTAGTCTCACAAGCAGTCTAACCCATAGGAGAAGGGCTTGGTGTCTACAGAGGAGGGTGTCCCCTTGAGAGGCATGCCAGGGTTGGTAGAACTTCAAGGGGCAGGTGGTCTCTCTAGGGAGGACTTGTGCCAGGCCCACCCTTGAGGGCACTAGCCAGTTGGCTGAAAGGCAACAGAAGTGGTGACAGTTGTACCATCAGATTATACAGGAATAAGAGACTCCTGTACAGTAAGGCAAGGAACACCAAACTAGGGGCAATAAGGAGAGTTGTGGTTGTTCAACAGTACAGAGCATGTCTCTTCAATCTAGCTCATGTCATCGCCCTGGATGGTCATCTGGGGATGACTAAAACTTGGGAAAGATTACTCAACTACTTTTATTGGCCCCAGGTGTCAGACAAGGTGAAAGAGTTCTGTCGCTCCTGTGTCACCTGTCAAGCCAGTGGCAAGACAGGAGGCACGTATAAGGCTCCCTTTATATAACTACCTGTGGTTGGGGGTCTTGTTTGAGAGATGTGGGACCCCTTGATCCACAGACTGCATCTGGGAACAGGTTAAACCTGGTGGTAGTGGACCATGCCTATCTAGAGGCAATTCTCTTTAGGACATTCACTGCCCCCACAGTGGCAAGAGCTCTACTTAGTATCTCCACCAGAGTAGGTTTTCCAAAGTGGGATTTCCTATAGGGGCACTACATTACTGTCTGCCTATCTGAAGGCTATGTGAGATGATTGTGAAGCTTCTTACAAATTCACCACCCTGTATTATCCCCAGAGTAATGGTGTAGTCAAAAGGTTCAACAAGACCTTGAAAGCCATGATTATGTATTTATCAGAGAAACTCAAGAGAAGGTGGGATATCCTTGTCCTTCAATTCCTTCTGTGTGCCGAAAGGGAGGGGCAACAAAAATGAATGGGCTCAGTCCATTTGACTTTTTGTTTGGGCACCTTGTGAGGCATCCACTGAGTTAAGTGAGAGAAGTTTGGGAGAGGCGCATCAAGGAACCAAAGCAGGAGCTAGTGGGTTATGTGCTTGGCCTGCATTCTTGCATAGCTGAATACATGATAAAGGTAAATAAGAATCTGAGGCCCGCCAGTAGCTTGTCAAACACTGGTATGACCAGAAGTCGTTCTCGGTGGAGTACTAGCCGGGTCACTTGCTCGCTTAGTTGGATCGGGTGGTGACCAGTACCCTCCAAGACAAGTGGATTGTTCCGTTTAACATCTTGGATGGCCTTTAGTTCTCCAAGACACCATATACCTATTACGAGACTGAAATCACATCATGAACAGGATGACATGACCATGTTTGTGGTGGCAGATGGGGGAGAGAAAGATGAAAGTGAACGTCTGACTGACCTACTGTCAAGTATGTCAAGTAATGCCAAGGATGGCTCAGTGAATCAAATAGTGCTATATAAACAGACTGACAGAAAAAGTGTTGTTATCATTTTTTGAGGCAGTTTGCTGGTCTGTTCTCTTTGACCCTGAGCCTGACAACTTGGTTTGTCCCTGATATGGACTCAAGTGACAGCTTGCCTGTCAAAAGTAACATTTTCAGACTGTCACACCAGGTCAAACCCAGCATTAAAGCTGAGGTGGCCAAAATGATAGTCTTGCTGCTATCTAAGTCCAATTCAAAAGGTTTCTGTGTGCACTATAGAGGCCTAAATGTAGACACTAAGGGCCCGATGTAGGTCGGTCGGTAACGGCCGAAAATCGGTATTTTCGGCCGTTACCGACCGGTATACCTGAAATGGTATGTAGGGGCTCAATTTTACAGAATCGGTAAATTTACCGATTCGGTAAATTTACTGATTCTGTAAAATACCGAATCAGTATTTTTACCGATTCGGTAATTCTCTGATGTAGGGGGGACTCTTCAGAGTCCCAGGAGCCTTAACGAATCGATATTTTACCATCAAATCCAATTTGATGGTAAAATACCGATTCAGGTGTGCATGCCCATGTGTGCATGCACACCTATACCATGTGACAGGCAGACCTGCCCTTAGGGCAGGTATGCCTGCCACATGGCACCCGTGCCTGTTTTGGGGGTGCCAGAGGGCGTCAAAGTGACACCCCCTGCACCCATGTGTGAATCGGTATTTACCGATTCGGTAAATACCGAATCGGTAATGCCCATTCATTCCTATGGGCTTTGAAGCCCATAGGAATGAATGGGCATTACCGATTCTGTATTTACAGAATCGGTAAATACCGATTGTTAAAGATTCGGTATTTCAACATCTGGATATACCTACATATCCACACTTTAGATTTACCGATTTTTAATTACCGAATCGGTAAAATTCGGTAATTAAAAATCGGTAAATCTAATTTACCTACATCTGGCCCTAAGACTGATGCTTACCCCATATCAAATGCTGATGATCGCACAGACAACTTGGGGTATGCCATGTACCCCATGTACCTATGTACATTTGACTTTACTGCAGGATACTGGCAGACTGCCTACACCCAAGGATAGGTCTGCATTTTCAAACCCAGAAGGCCACTTTCAGTTCAAAGTGTAGCCCTTTGGTTTAAAGAATTCCCCTACCACGTACCAAAGGTTGGCAAATAGAGTCCTGTCAAGTCAAGAAGCTTTCAGTTCAGCATACCTGGATCATATGGGTTTATTTAGTTCCACCTGGAAAGAGCACCTGGTTCATTTTGAGGAAGTGCTTCGACCCCTGCAGAAGGCAGGACTGAGTATTGAGTAAGTTCCAAACAGGGCAAAGCTCTGTGGTGTACTTGGGCCACCAACTGGGTGAAGGCTTTGTACAACCTTTTGAACCCAAGATCCAGACCATTCTGACTGACTTGGGAGGCTCCAAAGACTCAGACCCAGGTCTGAACTTTTCTTGGTATGACTCGATAGTAC
Organism: Lissotriton vulgaris; assembly: GCF_964263255.1. Taxonomy (NCBI): domain Eukaryota; kingdom Metazoa; phylum Chordata; class Amphibia; order Caudata; family Salamandridae; genus Lissotriton; species Lissotriton vulgaris. Next base: position 1,077,972,054 of record NC_141694.1, on the reverse strand, counting down.
AGAAGATTTGTGAAGGGGTGTGATGACAGAGCTCAGTGAAAAAAACAGCCTAGAAAAGTTATTGGACTGAGAAGTGTAAAATGGCCTTTGACACTCTGAAAGAGGCTTTGTGCTCAGAAGTTGTCTTAAAGGCACCTGACTGTAGCAAGGTGTTCATTCTTCAAACAGCTGCTTCTGAGCATGGGATTGGGGCAGTGTTGCACAGGTAAGTGATGGGGCCAGGATCAACCAGTTGCCTATATCAGTAGGCGACCTCTAACTAAAGGGCTGCAGTGGAGTGTCATTGAGAGGGAAGCCTTTGCAGTAATTCTTAATCCATGAAGAAGTAGCGACCCTACTTGTTTCAGACTCACCTCAGAGTTCAAACTAGCCACGGCTTTTCAGGTGGTTGATGCACATAAAAGATGTAGAGAACCCCACATTATTGTGGTTGTCCATTTCCTACAAGGTATACATTCTACACTGGAAGACAGGTCTGGGAGCTAACTTGTCCTTTCCAGGTTGCGTATCACCTTTTGAGTGGAGGGAGGCCATAAAAGGAAATGCCTCTTTTTGCATGATCATCAAGAGTTTGAGCTGATGCTGCTTGTTTTCCAACTCTGGAAGAGCACTGTATCCTACCAAGCAGGCTTCAGTTGCAGTGCTTTGAGCCTTAAAGAAGTATGTGTCCATTTGGCTCAGCCAAAATTGACATAAGTTAACATACTTATAGGTCCCTAGTATAAGGTACCAGAGGTACCCTGGGCCTCTAAGTTAAAGTGTCACTTGTGGACTGCAGCACAGATTGTGCCACCACAAATGTGACTAAGCAAAGCATGACTCCCAGCCCACAATTGCCAGCTTGCAGAGCAGTTTTAAACTGCTAACTCAACTTTGCCACAATGGCAACACCCAAACCTTGCTTTTAATATTTGAAAGTCACCCATGGGAGCCCTACTGATCCCTACAGGCAGGGTTATTATATTAAAGGAATGGACATGTGTTCCCTTAACTACATATCCTGACAGGAAAAAAAACAATTTTTTTACTGTAGAAAGGCTAGTAGTCTTATTGGTGTTTGTGGGGTTAAACTCTGACAACTCAGTAGTGCTAACTTCTGAATGGGCCAACTACATAAGATATTTGAAGGTATCAAAAGAATTGTTCATTAACACCTTTGGTTTGGACTATGGAGCTCCACACACAAAGAGAATGGTTCTGCCATGTTGGGAGTGGGCAGAATACTGCATTTTGGACTAACTAGGTGTTATGTTATGTCAGAGAGGGCAAAGCTCTGGTGTAAAGGGGTAGGTTATTCCAGAAATTGTCTGTCCCTGTATTGAAACTTCTACCTCTCCAATTTGTGCTTTGGAATCTGGGGACCAGCATTTTCTAGGCTCCAGTGGAGCGCAAGAGTCTGATGGTTTGTACCAATCAAATATATGCCTCAGAAACTCTGGGCCAGGGTCATGTGGGCGATACAGAGGGCTTTGAATTTGATACAACTTCTGACTGGCAGCCAGTGAAGTTTGTAGATTTCTTGAGAGACAGATTGGAATTTGGGAATACCCAATAGAAGCCCAGTTGCCATATTTTTCGGAGTCTGCTATCTGTTTATATATTGTTCCTGCATATTCACATTTAGGGCATTACAATAATCCAGTTTTGACAGAACTAAGGCAGTGATGAATTTGTTTAGTAGTGACTGGGATGTATTGGAGAATTTTTGTAATTCTCCTAAGGGTGAAGAAAGCAGAGGAGGCAATAGCATTGACCTGGCTTCCAAAGTTAAGTGTATTGTCAATAAGAACTCAGGCTCTTTGCCTTGGTCACAGGGATGGGAAGAGGACCTTATTCCTCCGGCCACCAAGATGGGGCCCAAGCAGGAAAGAGGTTTCTAAACACCACCACAGTCTTACCTGAGTTAAGCTTTAGGCAGTGTTTGCTCATCCATAAACTGATAGCACGCATACAGTCTTGGAATTGGGTGTGTTAGTATCAGTCAGTAGTCAGTCAAGGATCTTTATTTCGATTAATTAAAATCATAAAAGGCAATACAAGCAGCGTAAACCTCCATAGTTTAAAAATATTTAAGAAAAAGACAGTTAAAACAAGCATTCATTATTTACATTTCATAGGTACAAAATCTAAAATCAATAAATACAGAGAATACAATGTAAAAAGACCAGTAACCAACGTCTATTAGATCTAGTATAAAGTGCATCTTTGGGTAATTCAAGTTAAAGCCATGAACCCCTTTTAGTCCCACTGAATGATTATGTTTTAGAGGGGTCTTCTTTTGTTTAGCTGAGCTGCGGTCGTCAAAAAGCTAGCCACGCTATAAGTAACCTTGACGGAACCAAGCATTTGTAAATAAATAAGAGCGGGCCTAACTCGTACAAAACCAGCACCGCGCAAGATTGGAAACAAGAATTTTTTACGCGCCTCTGAGTAATGCTCAAAGAACATTACCAAATGGAGTGTGTCCTGTGGGGGAAAGTTATCACAGTAACATGGCGCTACATCCTCAGGTTTCCCCCATTTAGGAAATACACCCAATATAAAGTGAATTAGGTTGAACCGAAATCTGACCAATAAAAACCGATGGAAGGCTTGGTGACACACATCAGATACGGTTCAATGAAGGGGGAGGTTGATAAGCCATAAATACTTCTCACCACTGGTTTTCTCAGCTCCTGCTCCTCCCTTTCTGCCTCCAGCAGGTTACGAAAGTGATGTTTGATCCACTCTATGTCCTCATTTATAATGCCCTGTGGTGAAGTAAACAGATCGGGTCGGCCCAACCTGGCGCATGCCGCTCTAACATACGCCAACCATGGGATCCTGTTTGCCTTCTCTAGGGCCAAACAATCCTTAAGGATTAAATGGTTAAGGGTAATCTCATCATTCAGCCAGGTTTTTACCCAGCAGATCAGTGGGGCCATTTTCAGGAGATCTGTTACATAGCCCAGTGCTACCTCCGAATGAATTGAGAATGTGGGGGATGATTACGGTAGTGACAGCAGAGATCTAAGGAACCTGTTTTCCGTGATTTGTATTTTGTTTGAGTCCACATAACCCCAGATTGCCGCACCAAAGGAAGCGATCGCCAGAGACTTAGACTTATAAATATTTAGGATGGCCTCCATGGGTCTAGCTCCCAATCTCTTGGAGTAGTTCAAAAGAGCCATCGAATATCTTGTAACCACATTGCTCTTCAGCTTCATCTGAGGGCCACAATTGCCTTTCTCGTCAAATAGTACTCCCAGATAGGAGAAGGAGGGCGCCCTCGTCAATTCCCTGCCGTTGCACCTGAATGTTTTAACCTTTGTTGTATAGCTCCGTGCTCCGGCATCCATTACATGGGATTTAGCGATGTTAACTTTCAGGTCCAGGGCTTCCATGAAACTGCCAAAGTGGTCCAGTAACTTCTGTAGGCCCATACTCGTGCGTGCAAGCAAAACGGCGGCGTCCGGGTATAGGAGGACCGGGATACCCAATCCCCCTATACGTGGAGTGTCCAGTGTAGCCAAACCTAGTGATTGTTCAAGGGCATTGATGTAAATAGTAAAAAGAAGAGGGGCCAGTATTCAGCCCTGCCTGAATCCCCTTCTAGAACTAAATTGCCTGGTACACCAGCCTTCCTTCGTGACCCTGACAGAGGCAGAAAGGTCTTGGTGAAGATCCCTCAAAAAATTGACCAAGGAAGCATCTAGACCAACCTCGTGTAAAATAGACCATAATTTTGAGCGGTTAACTAAATCGAATGCTGAAGAAAGGTCCATAAAACCTCAATATAAAAAGCCCTCCCTAGCCACAGTATATTTGCTAATGAGGAGGTGTAAATTAAGGCTTTGGTCCATAGTGCCCCTATGTACTCTGAAACCATACTGAAGGTTGGAGAGCACCCCCCTGCTCATAAGCCAATCCCCCACTCTCTGAAGAATGACCCTGCCCAAGATTTTAATGGCAGAGTCCAGCAATGAGATTGGCCTATAGCAGGAGGGGTCCCCTCTCTTCCCCTTCTTAAAAATCGGTACGATCACAGAGGCGGACCAAGAGGGAGGGAAGCCAGCTGTGGAAACCGCGTTAAACACGTTGGTCAAGATCTTAGCCCAAAACTGAGGATATGTAATATACAAGTCAGCGGGAACCTCATCTGGGCCTGGGGCCTTGTGTCTAGTTGTCTCTCCCGATAGCCTTTTCTACCTCAGTAGAATCAAACCTTAGCGGTAAGGCATGCTGTACAACAGATGTGAGGTCCGGTGATAATTCCCTCTGATCAGGGTCATAAATGCTCTCAAAATGTTGGAGTCAACTATCGTCGGGGATCATGCAATCCGTGTCTGGGTTCTCTTGTTCTGAGAAAAAAGGCTGATTAATGATGGCCCAGAATTTCCTGCTGTCTCTTAGGACATCAATGGATAGAAGGTTATCCCAAGCCTCCTCCTTAATGTTGCTTTTGCGAGAGCAAATAGCAATTTTGTAGTCCTTATGAAGTTGAGCTATTAAAGCTCTGTTCCTTGGCTTATTCTTAAGCGCCTTAAGTAAAGCGCTGTGGGCCTTTGAGCAGTTGGTGTCAAACCATTTAATGGCCTTCCTCGGATGTGTAATATCGCCCATCTCTAAATCATTGGCAATCTGCTTGCATACCGCAACATAGGCTTCCACAACTTGGGCCTCTGCAGCAGTACTATCCAAGCAGATGGCCAGATTAGCCTCACATTTGGTGGCAAGGACCTCAAAAAAGGCTTCAGGGACGACCCTATTCCATTTGATTTGTCTCCCCTGATCAGTGGTCAATAGGAGCCTTGGCGCCCTCCCTCTTAAATCACTTTGCGCCCTAAAGACGCCAAGATCAACCTCAAGCAGAACAGGGTTGTGGTCGCTAAAAGTCGAGGTCACTTCTCTATAAGTCAGGGGTTTGGCTAGGATGGCAGGAGATAAGAAAATATAATCGATAACAGAGTTTGCACCTCGCCCTATGAAAGTGGTGGATCTGTCCTCACCCGCACCAATACCTGGTTCAGATAAGTTCATGTAGGAGAGGAGGGCCTCAAGGGCCTCACCCTCTTTACTGTGCTCAAAATGGGGAACTCCCTCCCCGGGTGACTGATAAAAGCACTCAAATCTGAAGTCGTTGTAGAGTAGCTTTAATGTAATACTGAAAATTTATCAAGCCAAATGCTTGAGTGTGGCTACTTATGGAGCGGGTGTATGGGGCTTTGCTCCTGTTACTGAGCTCCAAGTAATCGAAAATGATTTCTTGAAATATGTATTAGCCCTCCCCTGAAGTGCTCCTAACTACGGCAGCCATATTGAGCTCGGTTTGGATTATCTATCTGACATCATTAGATACCAACCGATCTTGCTCTGGCACCGTATATGGACCAAGGAGCAATGCTACCTTACTCGGTCGTTAATAACCGATTGCTTGACATTGACCCACTGGAAAAAGATTCCCTGGTTACTTTATGTTTTTAACTTTCTGAATGACTTGAATTGCCCTGCGTTTTTCACCAACCCTGGCTTACTAATGGCCATACCCAGAAAGACCTTGAAGAATTTATGTGTCGCTCATCTAAGAGACCTACGCATGTGCTCTGAAATTGGCAAACAATCAAATACCCATTTAATGACGATACAATCCTCCTATGGCATACAACCTTATCTGTCTATTTACTTGTCAAATTACGATAGATATGTTTTAACTAGATTTCGGTTTGATTCCTTTTACCGTCTTGTCTCGTTCCCTGAGCCCTCAGATTGGACTCGTGAACTAACTAGATGTCCCTGTGACGACTGTTCTTCTCAGTCTACTTTGCACGTAACTTTATTCTGTAGCTTTTATGAGACCCCGCGTAAACGCTGGTTGGTCCCACTTCTCCGACAAACAGGACTGAGAAGATGCAGACCTGCTCTTTTGGCACTACAGTTTCTAGACACCCCATGTGTTGCCAAATCTATAGCTTGCTTCTTAAAGGCATGTCTGAAAATTTGATCTCAATTAATGGTTTCTGCTTTGTAAATTTTTCTTCCCTTTTTTTATGTGAATAACCTTTATTCCTTTGCCGTACAGGATATCATTGTATAGACGATTCTTTTAAAGATTAATTTAATGTTTTCTGTATCTATCAGACATTATTTCTTACATGAACTTTTTTTACAAATTGTTGCAAATATCTTTTTACAATGTACTTTTATGATTGTAAATTCAATCGAAATAAAGTTTCTTCTGATTTGATTTGATTTTGACACCCCAAGGTGTCCGAAAAAACTTTCGGATAATCAGCAAAATATTTGTCAGTCTCACACACAAAATCTACTTGAAAAGGAAGAGAAACAGGAAGAGAAGCAGAAAGAAAATCTTCCATTAACATGACTTGGTTTTTTGAATCTTCAGCTCCCTGATTAAGAATAATCCCTAAATCATGCTGATGTCGCCATCCAAGAAGATTGTCACCTCTGACAGCAACATAGACCTTGCCAGAAATACTCTTACCTCTGAAAGAAATGTTAGCTACAGTGTATCCCATTATCTCTATTTTTGACTTAGTATAACTCAGAGGAGAGATATCAGAAGGTAACAGTTGAACATTTTCTAAACCCACAACTTCATACCAAATTTTGTTTCCAATTAAGGTAAAAGGGGACCCAGAGTCTGCCATAACCTTGAATACAAATTTATCAATTCCAATATCACAGAATGGCATGAAAATGTGCTCTGTGTCAACCATTCCACCTTTAACACTAGAAACCACAACTGTACGTATAATGTCAGAAATAGGTTAATTGGTTTTCCTCTTTTTACCAGACCTACACACACGTGCATAGTGCCCCTTGATACCACAGTTATTACAAATACTGTCTTTTGCAAAACAATGGGGAAAATTAGAAGTGTGAGAGAAGCTCCCACACCTAAAACAACGCATTTTCTGGTTGCTGAAAGGACGTTGTTGACGAGAATCACGTTCTTTAGAAGTATTGGATTCCTTAGAGGAAGAAGCGTGATTTTCAAACGTACTTTTCTGGGAAAATTGAGTTTTTTGAGAAGGTTTACTTTTAGAACCAACGCCGACTTTAGCAACTTCTTCATGACATTCACCAAATTCATCTTCTTCTAACATATATGTACAGAGTCAGGAGTTTTCTTTTTATTATCACTAACAGTTTGACTCTCATCTTCTTTATTTTTCCTTATTTCTTTGACCCCTGTAGAGGTGTTCTCCATACCCTCTACAATAGCTACAGCTTCTTTCAATGAAGGGTGCTTAGACAATAACTTCTCTTGAACCCTAGAACTATTTGTGCATCGAACAAGTTGATCTCTAACAAGAGATTCAGATAGATCTCCAAAATCACATGAACGTGAAAGAGTTTTCAAAGTAGCAACATATGTCCCAACACGTTCACGAGAGCCTTGGACACGAGTAAAGAATCTATGTCGTTCCAAAACAACATTAATTCTTGGACCAAAATACTGTTCTCACATAGTCATAGACATTTCAAAAACATCCGCAGGTTCACCATCAGCTCCACCAACAGGTATACTGTCCATACTATCATACGTATGTCTACCTTCAACTCCAAAATTGTGTAATAAAATGGCTTGTTTTCTGAAAGCCGAAAATTTCTCTCCACCAATAGCAACCAAATATGAATCAAATAAGTTCCTCCATCTCTTCCAAGGAAGAATGGGTTCACCTTCCTCTGAAAGAAAAGGTGGTGGTTGTGACATGCTAGATGTTTTGGCCATAATGACTTAAAAACAATAACTTCAAGAATAATAAAGGTAGATAAATATCTAAAAACACTCAGTTTCCAAAGTAACTGTGCACAAAAGTGAAAAATAGTAATGTGTGAATTGCAAAAATATGAATAAAGTAATGTGTAGCTGTGCACATCAGCGTAGAATGAGTGGTCCAAACCTTAAAAATAAGTTGATGTGCAGCTGTGCACATCAGCGTAGAAATGATGATCGAATTAGGAAATTATTGATGCACAGCCGTGTGCATCGGCATAAATGTAAATAAACGATGTGCAATGTGCAACCAAGCACATCAGCGTGAAAGTAATGAACAACTGTACCACTAGAAAACAAAGTAGAAATATTCAATGCGCTGCCGTGTGCATCGGCGCTGAAAGTTGTAGTGAATTTGAAATAAAATGAAGATTTACCGATACACAGCCGTGCGCATCGGCATTGAAGCTGTTGTCATGGCAATAGGAAAATGGCCGCCAACGTGATGACGCTAGCGTGATGACGCTAGACGTGACGTGTGAGGTATGCAATGACGTTGTGAGCAGAACGTCAAGTTCCTCGCAAGGAAGAATGGAGGCAAGTACCGAACACACAGACCGAGCGTGAAGAATGCCAGACTGCTCGCGATGTTCCACGCGAGTAAGATTCAAAAGGAAACAAGGTAATTGAACGTTGTGTTACCCCACGAGTCAAACCAAAAAAATGTTTAAAAAAATGTACGATCCTCACGAAGCTCTGTGCACAGTTGTAGAGTGTGTTAACAAATCGTCAGATGACACAAATTCACCACGAGGAAACACGATGAGGAGAAGGCAGGCAGGACAATATCCAGCAGATAAAACAGTCAAAGGGTTGAAAATAGTTCTGAAAGAAAACGTAGAAATCCAATAATAAATCCAATCCAATAAGACCGCAGAGTGTCCAAACACAGTTGTATATCCAGAATAAGTAGACCAAAACTGTCCAGAATATTCCAAAATCACCAAAGACAAATCCAAATGAAAAATCCAGGTGTAGGGGAATTGATGGTTGTAGATGCCTGTCCCCAATCAAGCCTTGACCCTCGTCGCCAGTGATAAAAGCACTCAAATCTGAAGTAGTTGAAGAGTAGCTTTAATGTACAACCATCAACAAGCCAAAGTAACAGCAACTGAATTCTCAGCAATTGGAATGTCATCATTCTAATAATGATGTAATCAGCAAGAAGTCTCTTAAAGATACAGCAAACATAACAGTGACCCTCCATACTCTCCATTATAACAGTCCCACAGGCAAGGGTGTATATTAGCCCCTTCCCCGCGGATGACAAAGCCAGCTCGTCATGGGCGTTACCTGCGCTGCGCGGATGACGAGCTGGCTTTGTCACGTTACGCGGGATTTTTAAAAATGCCGCGCACAGCGGGAAAAGCCGCCGCGGCGAAGCGGTTAAAATCTCCCAGAAGTATCACCTCTGGGGTGGAAGACTGCTCCTGATTGTAGACTGACAAATAATGCTCCAGGGCCTTAAGGTGCTCATTTTGAGTTGAACCATCCTTGGAGTTATAAAAATTGATAAGTAAAAATTTCTGCTGATCTGGGACTGTCCACTAAATTAATAGAAAATTCTTTGAACCAGCTTCTAGGTTTTTAAAAGCCCCTAGCAAATTGAGTGAAAGCAGGACGAGCAAGCCTCCTTTAGGTCTGCCCACTGGTCCAGAAATAGCGGGGATAGCAAAGCTAAGGTAGCCGTCCAACAAAACACTGTTTGAAGTGTCCCAAGTTTCCTGGAAGGCAAGAATATCCTGCTGCCTAATAAAACCCAACCAGATAGGGTCTGTGCCTTTGGATTTAATACCCGCCACATTCCATGTCAGAAATTTACATACGGATGGGTATGTGCCTGCCTCAACCCTCTCTTCACCCGGTCCACAAGGTAGTCAATCATTCAACTCAATTGGAGACAGGGGGGAGAAAAGATTAGACAAACCTAAGTCCAGGATAGGTGCCCGGCTGTGGTGAGAAACTGGGAAATTACCTGCAAGACCCCCAATCGCCCCCCTTGCTGATTCTTGTGTGGTGCTAAAATGTGGGTTAATGTTGGACTGGTGCCCTGGAGGTTGTTGACTGTTGCGGGGGACATGTTCCCTATGTTTCTTCTGAGGAATGCCAAGAGCTCTAGACGGCCTGGGTGGGGGATAAAAGAACCCCAAGGGAAGAGGTCTAATGCCCTTGTTTGTCAAAGCAGAGGCATCCCAAAATAATCTCTCGGCACTAGCCTGGTTATTAAAATTTACCACCACACAGTCCCCTGGAATAGATTTTGAGCAGCGCCCCACCCAGCTAACCCTTCTTGCCATAATGACGGAGCTCGTAATATCTTTCCTCCGCTACTAAAGTGAGAACACTATTCCCTGGCCAACAACATGAGATCATGGGTTGTTTCTTTTGAACCTACTCTTAGAGGGGGACTCCTGTAAAGACAGCCACAAGAGGGGCCACCTCCGGCGGCAGCTCCAAAGAAATGTCCCTAAAAGGAGCCGGGCTATGCCTCTCGGAGTTGATATTATTCCTGTTGCTAGAGCCAGGGTTGCAATGAGCTGAACCAGCCCTCGTAGCCCCGCGCCCACTATGAGCGTCTACTTTAACCGGGCTTCTATCCATTGGGGGTTCTAACACCTTATACCTCATGTTGCCCGTGGCCTCTTTGGTTAGGGCTGTATTGGAATGAACCGGTGACCCATTGGTTCCTGAATGTTGTTTCAAAAAGGCATCGATTTTCTCAAATTTAGTACAATATCCCTGCCACGCAAGTGTTCAATGTGTCCACAATGTCTTTTGCAATGGCTACCAGTGCTGGCTCCAATCTAGAGACAAATAGGTCCTCAACCACTTTGCTAACATGGTCCCTTAAGCTGACATCCAAATTCGTGGATTTGTCCTTGGGCTTGCTCCTTCTGGGTGGTTTTCTCGTGTACCTACGAGTGAGTGTGGAATTCAGGGGTGTAGCCGAGGGGGGTATATCCGTGTGGGGTGGAGGCAAGTGTGAAGCACTTGACTGCACTTCCGTGGCATCCGTGGAGAAAGAGTTCGATATCATGATTGAGGGTTCAAGCGCGACCCTGGGGCAGTGTTTTCTTACTGGTGCAGGCTCGGTCTCAGCAGGAGCCAACCCAAGTTCTTTCTCAGCACTGGCAATTTCTTTCGTTAAGACCCCCACCGCAGATGTCAGGTAGGATATAATGGAATCAGATTTCCTAGGAATCTTAGCATTTTTGCCCTCGTGATCGCCCCGAGATAGCTGTTTCCTTTTACCCATGATGAAATATCAGTGGGGTGGCCCATCCCGGCCTCCTCTGGCTTCTGACGGCCACAGACGGTCCTGCCCTTGTCCCAGGCTTCTTCCGGCGCCACCGGCGCGCGTCCCGCGATGCGGGAGGCGTTCCTCAGTTTTCAAGCGCATCTGGGCGCTCCAATGGCGTCACTTGTGCACCGCCGGGGCACCTGGGGATTGTGGTCCCTGCCCTTGTGGCGGAACTGTGCCCAGGAGAAAGCCGTTCCCCTCACGGCGTGCAGGAAGCAAGACACACAAACAAGCCGTTCCCCTCACGGCCGGAGTGAAAATACAGGTGAGTGTGTCCTCCAACACCTGAAAATGTCTCCCAAAGAGCGCTCGGCGCTCCTCAGCTTTCAAGCACCTCCGGGCGCTCTAATGGCATCACTCGTGCGCCGCCAGGGCACCTGGGGATTGTGAACCCTGCCCTCGCGGCGGAACTGTGCCCAGGAGAAAGCTGTTCCCCTCACGGCGTGCAGGAAGAAAGACACACAAACAAGCCGTTCCCCTCACGGCCGGAATGAAAATACAGGTGAGTGTGCCCTCCAACGCCTTAAAATATCTCCCAAAGAGCGCTCGGTGCTCCTCGGCTTTCAAGCGCCTCCGGGCGCTCCAATGGCGTCACTCGTGCGTCGCCGGGGCACCTGGGATTGTGGTTCCCCGCCCTCGCGGCGGAACTGTGCCCATGTGAAAGCCATTCCCCTCACGGCGTGCAGGAAGCAAGACACACAAACAAGCCATTCCCCTCACGGCCGGAGTGAAAATACAGGTGAGTGTGTCCTCCAACGCCTGAAAATGTCTCCCAAAGAGCGCTTGGCGCTCCTCAACTTTCAAGCGCCTCCGGAAGCTCCAATGGCGTCACTCGTGCGCCGCCGGGGCACCTGGGGATTGTGGTCCCTGCCCTCGCGGCGGAACTGTGCCCAGGAGAAAGCCGTTCCCCTCACGGCGTGCTTGAAGCAAGACACACAAACAAGCTGTTCCCCTCACGGCCGGAGTGAAAATACAGGTGAGTGTGTCCTCCAACGCCTGAAAATGTCTCCCAAAGAGCGCTCGGCGCTCCTCAGCTTTCAAGCGCCTCCGGGCGCTCCAATGGCGTCACTCGTGCACCGCCGGGGCACCTGGGGATTGTGGTCCCTGCCCTTGCGGCGGAACTGTGCCCAGGAGAAAGCCGTTCCCCTCACGGCATGCAGGAAGCAAGACACACAAACAAGCCATTCCCCTCACGGCCGGAGTGAAAATACAGGTGAGTGTGTCCTCCAACGCCTGAAAATGTCTCCCAAAGAGCGCTCGGCGCTCCTCAGCTTGTTAGTATCATTGTTAACATCTGACGCCACAATTTGAGTGTTGTCAATATAGGAGGTAAGGGAGAAGACAAGGGTTTAAATCAGTGTGGCAAGTCCTATTACATATACAATGAATAATGTCAGACTGAGCGAGGATCCCTGTGGGACCCTGCCAGGGAGGGAGAAGAGGAAAGATTCAAATTGATGAAGGGCAACGGTTTGTACTCTGCCAATAGGAAACCGATGTCAGCAAGGCCAAAGCCTTTCTTTGATTCCTAGCTAGTTGATCATAAACTGTTGATCAACCGTATCAAAGGCCGCCAACAAGTCGAAAGGATAAGTCCCACGGCTCCTCTCCTATCCAGCGCAGCCCTCATCTCCTTTGTAGCTTTGATCAAAGCTGTCTTTGTACTGTGTCCGGGTCAGAACCCCCATATTGTGTTTGGTCTCGAAGATGATTAGCTTGAATAAAATTGGCAAGCTATAGATTCATCACTTTCTCCATAATTTTTGCAGGGAATGGGAAACAAGAGAATAGGAGATAGTTGATGTGATCTGGCACATTTAGGTTGAGTTTATTAGAGGAAGAATGGAGGTATTATCAATGGGGTCCGAGTTGTTAGAGGCCTCAGACTTTGAGTACATTTGATCTACTCTGTTCCTGAAGCAATGAGCCAGTGTGTTGCAGAAGGATTGACTACAATTATTAGCTTTTCTCTCTGGGCGTGAAGTTAGTTCAGTAACTACCTGGAAAAGTTCCATTGTAGAATTCTTAGCTAGTTCTATGTCTAGGGGGATGTTGTTGCCCTTTTCTTTTTTCAGTAAACATTTATACTTGGATAGGGTATGTTTATACATGTCTTTCTCCAAATTGTCATAGTGTGAGTGCCAAAGTCTTTCCTGTCTCCAGCTGTTTTGCATTTCTATTCTAAGTGCCTCGGTAAACCAGGGTGGAGAGGGTTTATTTCTGTGGACAGAGGAAGTTTTATACGGAACCAGCCTGCTGAACACTGAATTTAACCAGTTAGTATAGTCTAAGGAATGCTGAATTTAACCAGTTAGTATAGTCTAAGGGTGCTTGTTCAATATCTTGTAAGACGTTTGGCTGTGACTGTTCAAGCTGCCGGGTAAGTTGATCAGTGTCTATTTTATTTCAAGTCAGAAACTGGGAAAATCAGTCTGGAACTGTACTTAGGCGAGAATTCTGAGGAGTATTAGTTTCAAACATAATTGTGTGATGGTCCAACCACACTAGCGGCAACACATCCTCTACACTAACATGAGAATTATCTGAAAAGATGACGTCTAGGGTATGCCCCGCCTGATGTGTGGGTTTGTTATGTAATTGCATTAGGACTAGGGAAGACCCTGTTTTGCTGTTCCTAAATAGTACAATAATCAAATGGTCGAAATGTTGACGTATAACTAGAAGCGTTACAGTCAAACCGTATCATCATAAATAGAAGGATTAAAATTCTAGGTCACGCTGAGATTACCGTCATCATGTTTTCCCGCTGTGCTTAAATGTAGTTGTTTATATGTAGTAATTTTTATGTACTAATTGCGGTATGTTGTGATACATGTATAAAACACCTCACTTCCTTCTGTGTTTCACTTTTGCAAATACACCAGAATTTCATGTGTATATGTCCTGTTCCATATTGATATAGAATAACAATGGTCCTCAAACCAATCAATCATTAAAGTAAAAATAATTACAGTTTATTTTGTATTACGAGCTTAAATAAATTCCACACTCTTGGAGAGAACAATACTTCGACACAATGAAAAAGGATGTGCAGCAACTGTGTATGTTATGAAACAAAATATATTTATTCCAATTCATACATTTTAGAAAAAACTTCGATAAGGTTGCTCCCAAGGGGGAACGTGCAAAAGAGAGGAGGTGCTCAAAGTTTTGTGGGTGAGTGGGAAGATAATCCCAGAGTGAAGATGAAAGAAAATTAGGAAAGTTCAGTGTGGGATTGATTCAAAGTATCAACCTGTGTATCCTGTGCCAATAGTATTTTTACATGGTCTATTTACATCAATTCCTTACACTCACAGATTGTATTTTTGTGAGGCATGTAACAGAGAAGTGGTGTATGAGTGTATATTCGTCGACGTTTTGACTCGGCTTGTGGCACATAGGGAGGTTGAGCCTTGGCCTGCGAGTCTTCTTCAGGACGGGGATGTAGGGGATTAGGAGGCAACCAACATGTGGTTTAAGAACCTCATCTGATGGCGAGAAAGGGGGTGGCTATTAGTCCACTATGCGAGCTGACACGTCCGATAAATTATGACTGTACATTAATTTAGAGGCTTACCCGCATGTGAACACTGGTGGGGGTTATAAATCAATTCATTGCGCAGGAACTGTCATTTCACTGCCATGAGATGATTTACCTCGGACGCCACATCAAGGTCAGTCCGGAAGCAACCCAATTGCACAAGTTCTGTTGAAGATTAAAAGTCTCCTTTTAATTCTTATATCGATGCCCTGATTAATTAATCACAGTATTATAAAGGAGCTTAGCGCCGTGCCAGATAAGCGCTACTCGGGGGTGCCCAATTAGGTCCATGCCGGGAGTACAATTAATGACCATATCAAGTGAATTAGCTGTGAACTATACAGGCATAATTGGCCATGTAGAAACAATATCAGAGTGGTGGGGGTTCCGGAAGGCATGAAGGGACTGATTGTTGCCATGTTCTTGGAAGATTTAATCCTCAATCACTTGAAGCCTAAATGACTCTTTAACTACTTTACTATAGAGCGTGAACTTAGGGTACCCATTCCCAAGCTGAAGCCTAGTGCCCCACCCAGAACAATCATAGCACGGAACATTAACTACCAAGACAGAGACGCCCTTTTGCAGACAGCGGGTGCACACGAGGATCTACACCATGAAAATGCAGTGATCCGCTTCTTTCTGGACTTCATGCTACAAGTCAAATGACATAGAAGAACATTTGAGGGCATCAAAAAATAACTGTGCAGCAAAGAGATTAAGTGCTCAATGCTATTTCCAGCGAAGTTAAGAGTGGTCGCGGAGGGGAAAACATGGTACTTCGGCACTGTAGAGGAAATCTGGGAGTGGCTGAAAGGTTGGTGCATGGTGGCCACAACCCCAATGCGAGAGAAGACAGAGACCACCGGAGGACAAGCAAGGGGGACTGACGACAGAAGGGTCCCATACCTCGGACTAAGATATGTCCGGAAGGGGGGTCCGACTTAAGGAGGCAATGCAACTGTGCTACACTGGTAACTAAAGACATGAGGTTGGACATCCAGCACTAGGTGAGTGATATGATTCTGTGTATGGGAACACACCCATTGGGACAAATAACTGGCCAAGGGCCTGACATGTGGTCGGCAGGACTGGAACTGAACTGGGGGAGCCTTGAGATACACGTGAGGTCGAGGGCGGTGCTACAATTTGTTCTGCACCTACCAACCCCTACTTAGGTATTAAGTTAAGGGTGACAGGCACTCTGAAACTTGGGGAGGTGGGTGGTTGTCGAACCCACCAGAAGGGTAGCAGTGAGGGGGAAGTTGTGGTTAGGGTATGGAGGGTTATTACAGTTCTTTTAGAGATGTTTACCATTTGTTAAGGAAATCTCTGATTGCAGGATCTATACAGTACTTAGCGGCTGAGATGATTTGGTTGATGTCTAAATGTTCATTGAAGGTGCAACTATACTCCAAATGGAGGACCAAAGTGTGAGGGCGCAGAGCTGGGGGAACATCGGAGTGCCATTAGTATTACAGTCTTGTCCTGCAATGTTATTGGTTTGGGTAATCAAATTAAATACACAATTGATTTGCAATATCTCCATAGGCAGGCCCAGGATCTTGCACTGCTTCAAGAAATGCACCTTAAAGGTGATAGGTATAAAGCACTGGATAGATACGGGTATAAGCTTGCAGCACACTCAGGCTACACAATAGGTTTGAGGGGGGTAGGGATAGTGTTCAGGACTGGCCTCCCTCTGGTAGTGAGGAAGATCTGGCATGACCACCTAGGAAGATATGTGGTGCTCACAGGAACATGGGAGTGACAGACACTGAACATAGTCTTGGGCTACATTCCTCCGGCTTTGCACGCAGAAGCATTTTCGGCACTAGGGACCGTGTTGGTAGATCTCCCACAAGGGATTCTAATATTAGGGGGAGATAGGAACTCCACTCTAGACCCCGGAAAGAGATAGGGAAACTAAGGCCAAAAGGGGGTGGAGCTGCTTTGAGCCTTTGCGGAAGCCATGGATCTAACAGTTACATGGCATCTGCATAATCTCAGAGAACGACAATACATCTTTTACTCAGCTGTACAAGGCAGCTACTCACGCCTGGATCATGTGCTAACCCTTAGGGGTAGCAAGGGGTGGTTCCATAATGTCCAAATTAAGCCATTGGGAATCTCGGGCCATTCGTCAGTGGAGGTGGCCCTGCAGGGCCCCACAAAATGTAATGTACTACCGCCCAGAATAAACTCCTGGGTTTTTAAGAATAAGGACCTGGCCGACCAAACTAGAGAGAGGGCAAAACTCTACTTTCAAGAAAATGAGGGATCGGTAGACTCGGTATGCACCCTATGGGAAGCATTTAAGCCAGTAATAAGGGGGCATATCCAGGCCCTTCTTGGGGGCTGTAAAAAAGAAAAAAGGATCCAATGGGACACATTAGAAGCCGAAGTAGATCCGTTGGAAGCCAGGATACTGGCCAGGGAGGAAGCAGTCCCACAGCTCACGTATTGACTTGAACCTAAAAAGCAGGAAATGAGGAGCCTTGTGGATAATTCTGCGAGGTCCGCTGCTTTAGCAACACAAAGAAGGATATGTGATCTAGGCGATAAGGCCAACAAGATGATTGCCTGGCTGGAAAATAGGTAAAGGGAATGAATTTGGGTGGCTGAGATATGCGACTCTCAGGGGGCAATGCATGCAACTGGTGACGGGATAGCGAGGGCATTTGCAGATTATTATGAGGGGTCTATGCCGCCAACCCTGTCAGGACCTAACCAGGCTGTCGGGAACTGCTGGTTGATATTCGGCTACCCATGCTGTCTGACGGGGATGGAGAGGCCATGGAGAAAGATATAATAGCTGAGGAATGGCCGCATCTTGAGTGAGCTCCTCTTGAAGGCCCAATTAATCCTAAAATATCCTATACATAAACGGATGCTGATCGACTTAAATGTTGTGAGGCAACTCGGAACAACGTTGAGTGCCTGGGCCTAGTGACTAAAAGCTCCCTTTGCCAGAAATAACTGCACTGAGACTACCGGTAAAGCAACGGCCTGGGCGGAGAAAGAGAAACTAAGGCTGCAAGCCACAGCAGGCAACGCAGCCGAGAGGCACGGCAGGCAAAGCCTCCGAGGAGTACAGCGAAGGGCGCTGCGATTGGATGTCTCGCTCTGACAGGTAACGCGACCACACAAGCATTTGGGGACCTGGCCCTTCCAAAATATATCGTAGCGCTGGGAGAAGAGGAAGACTACAAAAAGGCGAGGAGGTGAGCATTGTAAGCAGAGTTTTGAGATCACCTTGGGAGACCACCTGATGAAAATAAGGCAAGCATATTCCCCTTAAGCGCGGGGTGAGAAATAAATTACCGACGTATAGACAGCTCCATATTGCAGGAATAAGGGTGCGGGTGAAACAACTCCGCGCGCCCTCCCCGGAGGTGAGCAGCACTGAGGATAGCCCGCACCTTGTGGGCTGGGGTCGAAAACGGCCTTGTGCGGTACCCACTGTAAACAGACCCCCAACAAGCACACAACCCTGCATACAAAATATTGGAGCAGTGCATATGCTTGAAGCTGCGGGTGAATGCCTGGCCGGATTGTGTAGGCGCCAAGGGCCCGCGTGGACCCGGAATGCTGGAGGTTGCTGTGAGGCATGGCGGGCGCCGAGGTGCTGCTACGAGAACTGAAGGAGCAGCACACCGCTGAGAGAGGGCCACAAAAAAGGAAGACAAACATCTCAGGCATTTAATTACACGTGAGCAGTTCACCACACGGCAAATAGACACTGTGAAGTAGAGTTGGACGAGGGGAGAGACACCAGGCCTCTGTCGGCGGCAGTAGAACCCTGAGAAACGAAGTCTCTACGTTATGGAGTAATCCTGGAAGCAGGGTGATTTCTTTCCATTTGCTTCTCTGATACGCATAGCAGCCCTGGAGGGGCCAATACGCAAAAACCCTGCAGCACAACAACACAAAGCAAAACAAAATACTGTGTAAGTGGTAAATGACGCACTACTGCACAGTCGCTACCGAGGACCAGGATGGACCCGAATAACAGGCTGCAGGAACAACAGAGAAAAAAGAAGAGGGGCGTGATGGGCTAGCATGCCCAGGCACCCCATCTACCATCCTACCATCAGTAAGGAAGCTGAGTGTTGCAACTGTGGATAAATCCTTAACGGGACACTGAAGGCGGACCAAGAGAGAGTCAGCCTGACACGCAATACTAACTACTTTTTTGAATCCCCAGACGCTCTGGAGGTGAAAAACCCAAACCTGCCTCGCCTCAAACTGTGCTACTCATCATACCACCAACGTAGTGCCTCAAAGACAAAAGAAATTGCAGCATGGGTAAGACGGACTAAAACCAATGCAAACTCACCTTTGACCAGGCGAAAAAACAACTGGACCATGGTACAGATGATCAACTCTCGTTGCAAACACAGGCGGGAGCGGCAGGAGGAGTCACAAATGACGATGTGCAGGCCATGTTCACCACGATCCAAGCTTCTCTGTCAAACATTGATGGGAAGATTGACTCTTTGAAGTATAGAGTCAACAGGATGTCTGAATGCATAAATAAACATACAGAAAGAATAGACATGGCTGAGCGCAGAATATATGAAGCAGAAGACAGCCAAGTACAGATGGACACAAAACAGACCAAGATGGAGAAGCAGTTAGTAGCAATGACTGCGAAAGCAGAGGACTTAGAAGGCGGTCCCGCAGAAACAACATCTGCTTAACGGGAATATCGGAAACGACGAATACTGGACCGATGGAGCAATTCATTGAAAAACTCCTTGTTTCCCTGCTGGGACGAGACACGTTCTCCGACATCTTCATAGTCGAGAGAGCACATAGATCCCTGGGGCCGAAACTACCGACCGGATCGAAACCGCGACCAATCATAGCAAGAATATTAAATCACAGAGACAGAGACGCAGCACTTCGAAAGGCCAGAGAACTGGCTAAACTGAATCATGAAGGTATGATATCTCCCTTCACCCAGACTTTACGACGCCTGTACAGGAAGTGAGAAAGAGGTTTGGCACAGTGAAACAAAAGCTTAGAGACTTAAATATACAATATGCCATGCTGTACCCTGCCAGACTCAGAATCACAGAAGACGGGAAGACACGGATCTACAACGACCAAAAGGAAGTGCTGAAGTTCCGGCAGCAGAAAGGACAGACTGGCACAAGGAGGAGATCGCCGAGGGGTGACCAGGAAGAACAATCCACTACTTCGGACGTAGAGTGACCAGATAATGCAACCAAGAAGATCTGTTTTGCCACGCGTAAGGATGTACTGTATAGATGCATAGTGTGAAACTGACATGAAATGGCGGCTGCACAGCAAATGCTAGCCCTCAGGCCACAGTAACCCTTGGCGAGTGTATTGAAGCAGCTACTTTGATCTAGAGGGGGGAAGGGTTGGTGGGTAACAGGGAGTTTTGTTCTGGGTGTGACTCCGCTGCAAGGAAAAAGGCGGAGTGGGTGGGGGAGGGGAATGGACAAGGAAAAAAGTCCAGTCAGCATTGAACAAGGGCTTATTAGTTGTTTCACACCGATACAGGGTCACTGAGGGGGAGGAAGATCCAATCTGGGATTACAACGGTGATGGCTGACACCAACTCATCTACTCGTAAATTGACGTTCATGACATGGAATGTCCGCAGACTTCAGAATCCGCAGAAAATATGTAGAGCACTGGCATACTTAGATAGACACGGGGTCGACGTGGTCTGCCTACAAGAGGCACACCTTACCTCTCATATGGAAAATAGAGTGGGCACGAGATGGGCAACATACCTGGTGGCGTCCTTATTCTTCACATACGCTAGAGGGGTGATGCTTCTAGTTAGACGTGGCACTCCCTTTCAATCACTGACTGCTATCAAAGATGAACAAGGCCGGTACGTAATTGTACATGGCAATTTTGAGGGCACGACACTGACAGTAGTGACGTCATACGGTCCAAACACAGTTTTTATGCAACCATACGGTCCAAACTTAGTGAACTGCCCAACGCGACTGTGATATGGAGAGGAGACTTTGATACGTGCCTAGACCCAGCCATTGATCGGTCCACTGGAAATGAGAGGTATGGTAAACAAGCTGCTAGAGCATTGAGAGAGGGCATGAATGCTTGGGATATGGCAGATATGTGGCGCATTGAGAGAGGGCATGAACGCTTGGGATATGACAGATATATGGCGAATGAGACATATTAGCCGAAGAGAGGGTACCTGCACATCCACGACGCATAACACATGGTCTAAAATAAACTTTTGGATCATCACCCAAGATGCATGCACATGGACAAAGGTGATCGAACATTTACTTAAGACATTGTCAGACCACTCACCAGTCCGCCTCACACTGGAAGTCCCCACCCATGTACCTAGACAATTCACATGGAGGATGCAGAGTAGCGCACTCTTAGACCCTGTGTATCGAAATGAGCTACATCAGGCTATAACGGACTACTTCAAATTTAACTGAGGGTCAGTGGATAGTGCAGGATCACTGTGGGAAGCGTTTAAGGTCACAATAAGAGGGCACTGCATTAACAAACATGCTGGTATTCTGAAGGATATTCAGCAACAACTAACCATGATTGAACGAGACATTGCACAACTAGAGAAAGAGAATATCATAACACAAAACTCTACACTGCTTGCGAAAATTGGAGGTAAAATGGATGATTATCAGAAGTATGCAGCGAATGAAGTAAAATATAAATCACGTAGATTCACGGCAAGAATGTATGGGGAGGGAGGCAAACCTGGACATGTCCTACATAACACAGATGGGCGATGAAAACAAGCACACGTTATATGATGCCTCATCTATTTTGGATCGCTTCAGAAGCTATTTTAACGAACTCTATGGCACTAAAACAACTGCCACTTCACCAGATATAAATCAATACTTACAGGATGTTGCCATAGCATGGCTATCCGACACTCACACCAAATTCCTGAGTCACCATATCACTAAAGACGAAATTGTAGACGCTATAAATTCCCTCCCAAATAATAAAGCACCCGGCTTGAACGGGATTCCTGGAGAATTTTATAAAGCATACAGAGATTTGCTTATACCGTATCTGGACGAAATGTATGAAGAAGCGTATGAGGAAGGCAAATTACCCGCTTCATTAAGGGAGGCCCTTTTGGTAGAGCTTCCTAAACCAGACAAAGACCCCACAAAATGTGACTCGTACCGGCCGCTGTCTTTAATAAATATGGATGCCAAGATCTTGGCAAAGATAATCGCAACCAAAATACAGATCCTACAGGAGAAACTGGTATTGCCAGATCAGGCGGGGTTTGCATCCAATAGATCTACTACTCACAACCTTTGCACCATTTTTGCGCTATACCACCATCTAAACCCCGACATACCAGCAGCAGCGGCCCTACTAGACATGGCGAAAGCCTTTGATTCTGTTGAATGGGTATATATGCTCACAGTGTTACACCGGATGGGCTTTCCGGAGATATTTCTGAAATGGATAGAGATACTCTATAACAGCCCCAGCACCAGAGTTAGGATTAATGGACAGACGTCAAATCCTATACATATAAGTCGAGGAACGAGACAGGGATGCCCACTTTCCTCCATCCTATTCACGCTGCTACTTGAACCTTTAGCCTGCAAGATTAGGCAATTGCACTCAGAGGTGGCGCTGCAATTCCATCTACGTCGACTCAGCATTTCCCTCAATGCAGACAATACGATGCTATTCACTCGGCATCTGAATACTCACTTAAATACACTCATAAGAGAATATGTTCGATTTGAGCACTACTCAGGCTTACGAATCAATTGGGATAAGTCGTGGGTATACCGCTTACTCCAGCCACAACACAGCCGAGTCTGGACTATCCTTTGAAGTGGCAGAAGGACCCGGTAAAATACTTGGGCATATGGGAACATAGAGATCTGGAAGTGGTGGTGAGGGAAAACTATGGCAGGGCACTGACTAAACTGGATGAACAAATAGAAAGATGGATACGGATGCCCCTCTCACTAGCAGATCGTCTAGCTTTGCAAAAGATGATTATCCTTCCTAAATTCTTATATTTATTTAGTAATAACCCAATCTGGCTAACACAGGGACTAGTCTCAAAATTAAGGACAGCAATGCAGAAGCTAACGTGGGCCAGCAAACAGGCTAGAATACGTTGGGCTATTTTGACGAAGCCCTACCACAAAGGCGGCTTTGGGGTGCCTGATCTCCAATTATACTATTACAGCACGCTCATTACTGGCTACAACCACATGCCTACATCCCACACCTGGTGGTGGAGAGGGACAGTGTGCACCCAACACCCCTTATGGCATACATATCGGACCCTAGAGCCTTTACACACTATGACAGGATTCAAACAGTTCACTGCACCTCGAGAGCATGGTATATGTTGGCGCGCTGGGCTGAGAAACTTTCCGTTTATGCACCAGCACTTCCCATTGCATACCACCTGAAACTATCTGTCACACAAGAAAAAGGTATGCTCCAATTACTGACAGAGATGAAATTAAACACTATGGAAGACATATTCCCACATGGTAGTTTTATCCAGAGGGAGGACCCATCACTGAGTATACATAACACACCACTGAAACTGTTTGCCCATATGAGGCTGCTGACGGCAATAAAAGAACTATTCACCTCATACCCGGAGGAACCACTCAAATTGCAAGCCCTGCAAGCACTACTAATTGCGCCCAGCCGCAGGAAACTAGTCACCAGTTTATACAACACGTCGCAGTTGGAGCAAGGATTGATAGTGAACAGATCGCTTAATAAATGGAAACAGACTCTAGGGGTCAGTATAAGCGAACAAGATTGGGAATACAGTTGTATGGAGCTTCAATTAATGACACCGAACTGTAATTTACGCATAGTACACTTTAAATTTTTACATCAATTCTACTATATCCCCAAATTAATTACACAAATACGACCTTCGACCAAATGACAAGTGCTATAGATGTGAGGCTCTGGGAGCCCACAAATACATAAATACTGGGAGGAGGTTACAGGTGCGCTCACAATTATGTTATCCAAAATGATACCAAATGCACCACTGGTATGCCTACTGGGTATATATAAGAGAACACCTGCAAAAAGAAGGACATTTCTGGTTGTGGCACTACTACTTGCCAAGCGCCAAGTTGCCATTAGATGGGGCAGCAAACACACCCCCCCAGACTCAAAGAACGGCTCAAAGACATGTCATACTGTAGAGACACTTTAGAGGTCTATGCGGAAGAATTACCACAAGCGTCCAGACCCAGGGATTATTGGGAACCTCTACTGCACTACCTTCAAAATACGCAGACAGACGAGTAAATTTCATGATGAATAAAGTGATAGCAGAATGTATGACTATTTTTGGAGGCTAATTTGGGGGTGAGAGGACCAGGGGCCCTGTTTTTAATGCAAATAAATGTACAAGGGAAGCGTATACACTGAAATGTAAGTTCGTCCTCTAAGATATATGGGGACACGGTGGGTAGCTCTGAGTGGCGCTGATGGAAACGTGACACCCCCCCCCCCCGATAAAAGGTGGAAACACCAAAATATTGTAACTGTACACAGTGTGATGTAACATTATCTTCTACATGTTTTGTGATATATTGTAAAGGGTGTTGTATTTCGATGCTGACTGGAACCAGTAAACAAAAAAAGAAAAGGAAAAAAAAAATAGCTGAGGAGATACAGGGGGCTATCCAAGATCTACAGGAAGGGAAGGCTCCAGGACCAAACGGCCTGCCAATGGAGTTTTTTTAAGAGCATGACAAGCGTTTTGGCACCATATATCCTAAACATGTTTGATGAGGCTAGGGAAAGGGGCTGACTGCCAATGGACCAGCGAACAGCCATCATTGTGGTTATACCCAAGGCAGGTAAGCCACCGGACCAGTGTAGCTCCTACAGGCCCATATCCCTTTTAAACATGGAAGTTAAAATCCTGGCTAAAGTCCTGGTGAACCGTCTCTCGGAAGTGATCACGACACTGATACATCCTAACCAGTCCGGATTCATGCCACGCCGGAGTACCAGGCTGAACCTACATTTCCTGTATGGAGTGATGCACCTGGCCAAATCCCGTCTGGGAGTGGAAGCAGTGTTGCTGTCATTGGACGTGTGAATGGCGTTCGACAGTATTAAATGGCACTACTTATTCGCAGTCTTGGAAAGATTCGGGTTTGGCCCCTGGTTTCAATTCTGGATTAGGCGACTGTACAAAAGCCCACTGGCCAGGGTACAGGTGAATGGCTATGTTTCCCACTCATTTGCCCTGCACAGGGGGACAAGACAAGGGTGCCCACTGTCCCCTGTATTATTAGTGCCGGCACTGGAGCAGCTAGCGGCAGGGGTGAGAGGAGACCCAGGGGTGTAACACAGGCCCCCGCAGCCCCCACGGTGTGCGGGCCCCGAACTACAGGGGGCCCCCTAAGCACCGTACTCAGGCCTGAGAGCTCCATCTTAAATACTGAGTGGGGGCCCCTTCATGTACCTTGAAGGGGGCCCCCTCTACTTCCGTTAGGTCAGTGAGGAGACCCGGTGGTCTCCAGAATTGCAGGCAGCAGACAGTAGGAAGAGAGGATATTGTTTTAATATTAGCAGACTCCTACAAATTGTTCTCTACTTTAGGGGTTATTCAGGATAAGATATCAAATTAATTGGCAACACAGCTGATAGCCAATAGAGACTTGATCTTTGTGATAGAAGCAACCCAGCATATTGAGTAGATCACTTTGTGATGGGCCCCAGAGGATATCTAGGTGCATTGTACAAGAAAATGACAGGGAAGCATATGCCCCCACATACAAAGACTGTACTGGACACGTGGAAGGGGGCCAATAAGTTCTTTGGGTGGGATAATAAACTGACAGAACGCAACCGCTATGGGATAGTGATATGCTGGAGGATGTAGGCAAATTACAGGGCTTCAATAAATGGAAACTACTGGACATAGCCCATCTAGGAGACATATGGAGAGGTCCGGCGATAATCTCATTTGAAGATTTACAGAAGGAGTATCAGCTAGTGGAAGCAGAATTATATATATGTATATGCACTGAAAAAACCATAGGTTTCACACATGTTATAGTTAGCTGGACATTTTACTCATGCAAAACCATTGAAATTCCCCCGTTATAGTTAGTTCAGCTAACTATAACTCGCGCGCCCGCAATGCACTGTTGATGACGTCACATGCTACATCACTCATGACATGGTCAGTGACATCGCTCATGACATCACTGATGACATCTCAAATGACATCACTGATAACATCATCCTTGTGAAAGAGTGGCACACCTCCTCTTACCCTAATACAACCTTTGTTACACACATTCAAAAATAGAAACTAAAATTTTCAAAACAATGGAGATATCAATACTAGTTAGAACAATCTATTCAGTAATTCCAAAATCTACATACACATCCACTCATTCACCAACAGTTCTATATAGTCAACCATACAGGTATTCACTCATCATATGTACTCATACACCTATACATCCTGTTACACACCTACACTCATACATAGAGTTACTCACACAGATACTCACATATGCAAATAAACTATCAAACATCCATTTACTTGCATATACAGCTATACACACACCACTACACTTACTTCTACAGAAACATACACATACTTACTCTCTTAAACAATCATTTATAGAAACACATACTTATTTATACAAGAACTCTTCCAATCTCTCACTCTCATATATCCTCACTTATATACATCGATACTCACATATACTAGTTTAAAACATATGTACTTATTCATAAAGACACTATTGAGAAAGTCATTCACTCAGTAACACACTGATACACACACTCATCCACCCATACAGTCCTGCACACATGCTGTCTTCAAAACACATACAAACAGTGAGTCGCTCATTCATGCATCTATGCGCTAAGTAATATCCCCACCGAACCATACAGACACTCATACTGATACTCAAAAAACCAACTAATAACCCATATACACACTCATGTAGCTACTCACCAACCCATGTAGCCACTTATACACAAACTGAGACACTGCTATAGATATTTAAATATTTAAACATTACTCGCTAATACATGTATTCACTAAGATACACTTAATAAGTCAGTTATACAATCAATTTTACAAAAATGACATCCATTTAGACACCTATTTACCCATTTATTCTTCCATTGACCTTTACATATACATATATAAAATATTTATTTTTCAGAAAGACACACATTCACTGGATGATGTCATCAGTGATGTCATCAGTGATGTCATTTGAGATGTCATCAGTGATGTCATGAGTGATGTCACTGACCATGTCATGAGTGATGTAGTATGTGACGTCATCAGCAGTGCATTGCGGGCGCACGAGTTATAGTTAGCTGAACTAACTATAACGGGGGAATTTCAATGGTTTTGTATGAGTGAAATGTCCAGCTAACTATAACATGTGTGAGACCTATGGTTTTTTCAGTGAATTTGCAAGGTTTTTTAAAAGCTAATTCCTAACTATAACGTTTGTAAAACCTATTGTTTTTTCAGTGAATTTGCAAGGTTTTTTAAATGCTAATTCCTAACTATAACGTGGCTCAAACCTATGGTTTTTTCAGTGAATTTCAAAGGTTTTGTAAATGATCATTTTTAACTGTATTAATTATTATATTTCTTTCTTTTTATGCTAATTTTCTACATTTTTATTACAAATACTTATATTTATTTTATTTTTTAAGTTATATTTCATATTTTTTATGTAAAATAATAAAAGTAAATTCAAAAAGATTTTTTCGTATTACTGTTTTTTTTCCAATATATTAAAATTAAATTCTATATAATTCCTTTTTCATTGTTTTTGTTTTTTTTTTGGTTAATCGTACCGTACGCGTACGTTGATCGCACCATACTTTGTACGGTAAATCGTCGTTACGAATGCGCTTTGACGTTACGTTTCGCACCCACGTTTCCATGTGACGGCATATACAGCGCCGCGTACGGCGTGAAAGTTTCTAATTGTTCAAAAACATATATTTATGTATTTAATGAACATATTAAGGGAAGACATGATGAAAAACACTTTGACATACTTTCCTAGAAAGACAAGCCAGAGAATGACCTCGCAAACCAGTATTTTTTCTCACTCTGCAAGGGTCTAGTCATTGCAACATCTTAATCTTTTGTTCAACACTTTTCTTAGTATAGTTACGAAACAAATTGCGTAAAAAATAAATAGATTCTTGCCGTACACTACAAATACAACTACAATTCCAAGTGTATACTTGAGCTTTAGGACGTCTCCCTAAAACTTCATCAGCTAACACCTCTTCTGCATTTCTAGGAACAATTTTCTCTTTCTCAATAGGACAACCTTTTTTAACCTCATAAGCACGACCACTAGTGTCAACTGCATGCAACAAGTAATTACTCTGAAAATAACTCTCTTCATCAAAAAAAAGGCTCAGAACTTGAACTATGTTTCCATTCACCCAAAAAAACCTATGAAAATTACTTCTGTTAATTACTTTTCTCCACTTACTTTTGGCCTTCATTAAATGTATTGGCTTATCTAGTGATCGAATTCTATTGATTACTAAAACAAACAACTTCTTTTTCGATTCCAAAGCTTTATCAACTACATTTTCTTCTTCTTATAAAATGCTGTTTTTATTTTACATTTCTTAACTTCCTTAATCAAATTTGACACAACTCTATTATAAAATATTTTTTCCTAATTTCCATAAATAGGTTTTTCCTCCTTTTACTATACACAGTTTTTTCTAAAGTTGATTTCATATGATTGTTCTCTTTATTCTACTTTTTCTTTTTCTTTTTCGTTGCAGATACACCAATAGTATTTTTCTCTTTGTGCACACTACTCTTAGTGTTTAATATTTTCCTCAGAAAAGTCTTCGTTCTCTTACCAGGACTTTTTTTCTTTTTGTTAACACATTTTCTTCATGTAAATCTTGTGGATGACTTCTCTTTAAATAAACACCTTTCTTTCGTTGTTTCCTCTTTTGAGCTTTTGTAGGCATGATGAATTTTTTTCAATGTTGATAAACAGAATCTATTATAAAAAAATATATAACATTACAAATATAAATATATGAAATATTCTGTTATATTACTTATAAAAAGAGAGGGAGGATTGTGAGGACAAAGGTGGGACTATGAAAACAGAAGGACTTACAACAAGAGAAGAAGGTGTATGAAACAAGGGAAAATATGAGGAAAAGGGGGGTATAAACAGACACTGCAATATAAGGGGATAAAGGGACTATGAACAAACTGGAAAGTATGAATAGGTAAGGGAGAGTATGAAGAGAAAGGTGGAAATATGAGGAGAGAAGGAAGAGTATAAGAAGAAAGAAAGAGAGTGAGAGGAGAGAGGGGGCACTAAAAGAAGAGAGAGAAAGACTATAAAGAAAAAAGAATGAACTGACACACCGAGTGTGACATCTGCCTGGGCGGGGGGAGACTGCAATGGTACCCTACCACCTTTCGGTACCTGGGTATACGAATCTACCGGGATCTGACAGACGTCCTGGAAGGGAACCTTCATGCCGACGATCGCCTCAATCAGGGCACAAATCACCTTCTGGAACACCCTGCCCCTCAATGTTCCTAGCCGAATAGCGCTGACCAAAATGATTGTACTGCCCAGACTGCTATACTACTTTGCTAATCTTCCCATGTACGTGCCTTGCAGAGTATTCCGAGACCTGGAGGTCCTGCAGAGGAGCCTCATTTGGAACTCGGGCCGACCACGGGTGGCGCTGACCAAATTGTATATGCCCACTGACTCGGGGGGCCTAGCGGTTCCCAACATGGAACTGTACTATCTCTGGGCGCAACTACAATGGGTGACGGGATGGCTAAGCGGCAAACATCCGGATGATACTACCTCGGACACCGCTGCCTGGACGCAACCCCAACTTTGCACACTGTTCCACCCACTCACCAAGACTCCCTGCCCCTCCCAGCTGCACCTTGCAGTAGCCCGTAAGTGCTTTCTGAGATGCCTGAAACTCACACAAACAATGACACCATATGCCCCGATACTGCCCCTACTGGGCACTCCGAGCCTGACAGGCGCGCTGACGGAGACACGCCTAGCAGCTTGGACGCAGACTGGCATAGACACACTTAGCGACCTGTATGCCGATGGAGGGTTGCTCCCCTTTGCGACCTTGGCGGCTGACACGGGCCTCCCAGCTGGCCAGTTCCTGTTACATGCATCCCTTTTGCGTACGCTCACCGCTTCCTGGGGCGACATGACAGTGGAGCTGCGATGCACACCTTCGTGCAATACTTGCACGTCAAGGGCAACGGCTCACACATCATCCACTGGCTAGCGCAAGCCCTGCAGACACACTCGCAACCACTGACGACACCGCTACGGGCGAAGTGGGCGACAGACAGAGGACGGGACTGGACTGACAAAGAATGGGAGATGATTCTGGCTGGACCAACATACATCCCACGCAACCCCCGTTTTAAAATAATTCAATTTTACATAGTGCACCGCGCTTACCTCACTCCCGACAAAATTAACAGATACTTCGCGACCACGACTACTACTTGCCAACGCTGCTCCCTGCCCGGAGCTGATCTCCTACACATGCTGTGGCACTGTTCAAATATTCGTCCGTACTGGGACGGCGTCGCAGCGCTACTCAACCAGGGCGCTGACGAGCAGCTACCCCACACTTGGGAGGCGTACATCCTAGGTTTATATAGACGCACGAAACTCAACAAAGTGCAAGCTCGCTTCTGGGACATGGGTCTCATAACGGCGAAACGCCTGCTTACTAAACATTGGAAAGCCACAACCCCCCCACACATCCGACACTGGTGCACCTCCTTCACCAACTGGGCACGCGCGGAAAGCACAGTCCTTCTCCGGGAGGAAACTGCAGGGCTTCGGAAATTCCCCATCGCTCAGCTCTGGGATGACCTTCTCAAGACATACCAACGTGCCTGCCTGGAGCGAGGGATAACGTGAGGCGACAAGCCCTGTTGCCACCACGAAGACGCACGTGAACAACCACAAAAGTCATGACTGAGTGCCCCCCCCGTGCCCAATGTCCTACATTACGAGACAACCAGCTGCATCCCACCCTGCTCCAGCCGCCCCCAAACGGAACTCATAACGATCGCCGCTCTACCCCCCCCTCTCCCCTCCCTCCCCTGATTTCACCTGTTCCCCTACTCACGGAAATCTCTCCTTCCCACAGTTATTAAGACATAGGGATTAGTTACCTTACTGGTCAAGTTCCCGACCAGATCCCCTCCCATATCGCAGAAGGAAGCAACCATTGCATCATGAAACTGACAAGAAGCGGCCCTCTAACGGAACTCACACCACCTGCTGCCTACCAAGCCGCGACAGCGCCCAAGGACAGCAGCTAGATGCAGACTCACTCTAGTACCTCACATACGATAAGATATGACCAGGACATACAATACATTTTCATCGCCCCTCGATCTTCCACATTGCACTCTCCTACTCATATCATGGGAGAATCACTTGCACACCGTGCCATCAGACGTCCTGGTCTCCGCACGCACAATGGCTCTATACATGCCACGCCTAGCTTTACCACTTGTTCTACTCCTCAGTGAGCTATACCATTGCGCATCTTGTTACACCCGCGTCAGCATTACTCACACTCACCTGAGCTACCACCTAGGGACAGCTCCCCCACCATTGTTTATCCACAACGAGCGCGCGGATCCTCAGGGGGGACCTGAGCACTGAATACAACAGCACTAATGCTTGACCTACTCTGCAATGTTTATGTTCATTATAAAATATAAAATGTAGACCTAACATTTATACAGCTAAATACCAAACTGTTGCCTATGTATATATCTGAATATCGCCGCCGGACCCCCGGGTTACCGGCTAAATGGCTGTGTCATTCGATTATGGACCCTGCTATCTATACATGGCCTGACCGGCCCATGCATGACACGGAATGTACAATGTATGACAACAATGTTATGTACAATAAAGGTCTTCCAAAAAACAAAAATAAAGAAAAAAGAATGAATATGTGGAAAGAGGCGCAAGTATAGGAACAAAAAAGGAATACTAGGAAAGGATGGTATGTATAAGGAGAGAGAGGACAATACCAGAAGAGAGCACGGAGAATGTGAGGAAAAGTGGAGCATAAGGAAAAAAGGGGTGTACAAGAACAGAGGATACAGTATGAGGAGAAAAGAAGGAGTAGAAACCGATGGGGGATTATGAAGAGTGAAAAGTGTATGAGAAAAGAGGGAGAAGTATGAAAAGAGAAACAAATATAAAGAGAGAGGTCAGTATGAAAAGATGGAGAATATGAGGAAAGTGCTGTAGAGTGTATGCAGGGAGTCAAGGAAGAGTAAGAAAACAGAGCAAGCACTATGAACAGAAAGAAAAAGTATAAACAGAGAGGACAGACAATGAAAATAGAAACAGAATATGAAGAGATACAGGAAAATATGAACACAGAGAGAAGGAGTATAGGACAAACAGGGAATATAAGAAAAAGGCAGTAGTATGAGGAGACATGGAAAAGTAAGAGAAGACAGAGGAGAATATGAAAACAGGGGGAGTATAAGGATGGGGGGGAATGAGGAGAGGAATGTGACAATAAGAAAAGAGGACAATATCAGTAGAGAGTGTGGAGTATAAGCAAAGAGAGAAGAAGTGTGAGCAGAGAGAGGGGAGTATGAGAAGAAAAAGAAAAGTATGAGAAAAGAATAAGGAATATGTGCAAAGAATAGCGAGAATAAGAAGAGAGAATATAAAAAGAAAAGAGTATATATGAAGAAAGAGGAAGGAATATAAAGAGAGACAGAGACAAAAATGTGGAGAAAAGACAAGTATAAGGGGAGACTGCGTGTATAAGGAGAGAGGGAGTACTATGAAGAGGCAGTAAGAACTATGAGGACAGTGGTGAATATAAAGAGAAAAGAGAATATAAAGAGTAGGAGAAATATGCAAAAAGAGGAGCAAGTATGAAGAAAAAAAAGTATAAGAAACGAGAGAATATAAGAAAAGAAGATAGTATAATGAGAGAGGAAGGAGTAAGACGAGAGAGGAGGGAGAATGACAAGAGAGTGTAGAAAATATGCAAAAAGTGGCGAATATAATTCCTTAATGTACACAGATGCACAGTGTGATATTAGACAAAAAAAATAAGACCATGCATTTTACCAAAACACATTAACTACTGTAAAACGTTTAAAAAGGGCGAATATAATTCCTTAATGTACACACATGCACAGTGTGATATTAGACAAAAAAATATGAGACCATGCATTTTAATATTTACTACTGAAAAACGTTTAAGTGACTATACATATTCCATGTATATAATTACTACATTTCAGTGAACAACCCTGATGCATTTTCCAAATACATATGCAATTTACTACATTATTTCTGCCAACATTACATCAAAAAAACTGACACAATAAAATAACAAAGAAGCACAAGGGGCTTGTAAATCTGCCCAGAGTGTATACAGAGGGAGAGAAAGGAGAAAGAGGACAGAACAGGGAGCATCAAGAAAAAAATGAAATATGAAGAGAGAGGGAAGAAAATGAGGACAGGAAAATATAAAGACAAAGAAGGGCAATATGAGGACAGAGGACAATATAAGAAAATAGGGTAGTACCAGGAGAGAGAAAGGAGTAAGAGGAGAGAGAGGGGAGTATGACAAGAGAGGGTAGAAATTATGGAAAAAGGGACAAATATAATTCCTTAATGTACACAGACGCACAATGTGATATTAAACAAAAAAAATAACACCATGCATTATACCAAAACACATTTACTACTATAAAACGTTTAAAAAGAGGCGAATATAATTCCTTAATGTACACAGATGCACAGTGTGATATTAGACAAAAAGATATGAGACCATGCATTTTACCAAAACACAGTTACTACTGTAAAACGGTTAAGTGACTGACTGTACACATTACATGTATACAATTACTACATTTCAGTAAACAACCCTGACTCATTTTAAAAATACATATGCAATTTACCACATTATTTATGCCAACATTACATCAAACAAAAGTGGCACAATAAAACAACAAAAACGCACAAGGGGCTTGTAAATCGCCACAGAGTGTATAGAGAGAGAGAAAGGAGAAAGAGGAGAGAACAGAGAGTATGAACAGAAATATGAAGTATAAACAGAGAGGTAAGAAAATGAGGAGACAGCTGGAATATGACGAGAGACAGGAAATATAAACACAAAGAAGGGCAGTATGAGGACAGAGGAGAATCTAAGATAAAGAGGGTAGTACCGGGAGAGAGAAAGGAGTAAGAGGAGAGAGGGGGAAGTATGACAAGAGAAAGTAGAAAATATGGAAAAGGGACAAATAAAATTCTTTAATGTACACAGACGCACAATGTGATATTAAGCAAAAAAAATAACACCATGCATTATACCAAAACACATTTACTACCATAAAACGTTTAAAAAGGGGCAAATATAATTCCGTAATGTACACAAATGCAGTGTGATATTAGACAAACAAATATGAGGCCATGCATTTTACCAAAAAACACATTTAGTACTGCAAAACGATTAGGTGACAGTACACATTACATGTATATAATTACTACATTTCAGTGAACAACCCTGACTCATTTTGAAAATACATATGCAATTTACAACATTATTTTTGCCAACATTACATTAAAAAAAGTGACACAATAAAACAACAAAAACGCATAAGGGGCCTGTAAATCTCCCCAGAGTGTATACAGAGGGAGAGAAAGGAGAAAGAGGAAAGAACAAAGAGTATAAACTGGAAAATGAAGTATACATGAATAAATAAATGAGAAGACAGCTGGAATACGAGGAGACACAGGGAAATATAAACACAAAGAAGGGCAGTATGAGAACAGAGGAGAATATAACAAAAAGAGGGTAGTACCAGAGAGAGGAAGGAGTAAGGGTAGAGAGGGGAAAGTATGACAAGTGAGGTTAGAAAATATGGCAGAAGGGGCAAATATAATTCCTTAATTTACACAGACACACAGTGTGATATTAGACAAAAAAATTTGAGACCATGCATTATACCAAAACACATTTACGAATGTAAAACGTTTAAGTAACTATACACATTCCATGTCTATAAATACTACATTTCAGTGAACAAACCTGACTCATTTTGCAAATACATATGCAATTTACAACATTATTTTTGCCAACATTACATCAAAAAAAAGTGACACAATAAAACAACCAAAATGCACAAGGGGCTTGTAAATCTGCCCAGAGTATATAGAGAGAGAGAGAAAGGAGAAAGAGGAGAGAACAGAGAGTATGAACAGGAAAATGAAGTATGAAGAGAGAGGTAAGAAAATGAGGAGACAGCTGGAATATGACGAGAGACAGGGAAATATAAAAACAAAGAAGGGCAGTATGAGGACAGAGTAGAATCTAATAAAAATAGGGTAGTACCAGAAGAGAGAAAGGAGTAAGAGGAGAGAGGGGGAAGTGTGACAAGAGTGGGTAGAAAATATGGAAAAAAGGACAAATATAATTCCCTAATGTACACAGATGCACAGTGTGATATTAGAAAAATAAATATGAGACCATGCATTTTACCAAAACACATTTACTACTGTAAAACTGTTAAGTAACTGTACACATTACATATATATAATTACTACATTTCAGTGAGCAACCCTGACTCATTTTGCAAATACATATGCAATTTACTACATTATTTTTGCCAACATTACATCAAAAAAGTGACACAATAGAACAAAAAAGACGCACAAGGGGCTTGTAAATCTGCCCCAAAGTATATGAAGGGAGAGAGGGAAGAGTAAGAGGATAGATCAGGGAGTATGAAGTGAAAGATGAATTATGAACAGAGAGGCAGGACAATGAGGAGATAGAAGGAATATGAGGAGACACAGAAGAATACAACAACAAAAAGTCAAAAGGGGCTTATAAATCTACCAAAAGTGTATGCAGCAGTGTATGTATACTGACTGCAAAATTGTAGATTTAGAACACAAGCCTAATTCTAAAGAAGCAACTCTATTAACTACTCTACAACTGAAAAGGTGACTGCACACATTCTAAATTTTTTAGTACTGCACTTTATTGCACAAAGGTGACTCACTAAACAAATTAAATTACCAAATGATTTTATCACAATAGTTATCCAAATGCAGAGAATACATTACTCTAACTAAAAACAAAATGAACCACCTACATTCCAATACAACTTATCAACTCACCTTTGAAATTGATTTCTAGATTAAGAAGAATGCCACTCACACAGTAGATATTCTTATACAGAATCTCTCTAGTTCAGTGTTTTCAGCAGAACCAAGAAATGTCCCATTTTCCCTCTCAATTTACACATATATACATGTAAATAACAAACTAAAATCCTTCACACATTAATTCAAAACGAAACACACATTTCTGTTAGTTCAACATTTCAAACCTTTCCAAATGACATAACTTTCCACCCTACCCCCAAGAGATCATGCAAATGTCAACTATTAACAAAGGTCAAAAGTACAGCACTCTATAAAACACTCCTCTTCAACAAATTTAGACTATGCATAAGCACTTACTTATAAGTACCAATAAAGAGAAAAGGTCTCATTAGAACCAACCAATATATAAACACATAAACTTGATAGATATCTGTAAAATATATATTTTAATTGATTTTTACTTGCTTCCGTACGCTTATGGAATGACTTACAGAATTCGCACTGTACGTCGTCCGTACGTGTATGATACGCGTACAGTAAATTTACTGTAAAGAAATAGCCTCTATCAGTAATTTTTTACAATCCCTGGGGACCCCATCCCCCGGGACTCAAATATAACATTCAGGACCGTGGGGAGAGCCCCAAAACCCCCACGATCCCAGCCAGCTCCTTGTGTCCTTCTGGAGCCGCCATTGCTTTTCATCAGAGAGAGCAGCTTACATGCTGCTCTCTCTGACGAAAAGCAATCTGCTTTCCTACTTGAAAGAGAGCTCTCGCAATACCATAGCAAACAGCAGTGTCCCGGGAATAGGCACCCCGTAACTCTACAGTGCCGGCCCTGGGAGGTAGTGGTCCCCAGGGCCATCAAAGGCTCAACAAAGGCCATCAAAGATTTTTGACCTTGGGGATCATTGTAAAAACCCCTAAGCAGTCCTAGGGGGTCAGGAAGTCCTTTAGCAAATAGCAAACTTTGCCTATCATTCTACACACTCAATCTACACACATATACAAATAAATAAAAGTCAAATTTTTTCCCACATTAAATCAAAACGAAACACACTTTTGAACCCTTTCCAACTAACAAAACTTTCAACCCTTCCCCCATTCCACATTCTGCCAGTTACCATAGAAACACTTCAGGGAACACCTAACTGAGCACACAAATGAAAAGTTCATCATACATTGTTGCAAAATAAACCAGCAAGTGTGCTTGACTTGAGAATATACCAGCTTATCTTATGTAACGTTCTTTGTATCAGTTTTTCTTAACCAATGAAAATCAGGCTTTTAAAAAACAGAAACATGCATCCTAGTTTTGTGTAGAATATTGTCAAACAACCAATCATTTCTTTTCTTTTTTCAAAACTGCATGTCGTCCACCATTTTAGAAAAATCTTACTTTTCAAACTGCCATTTCATTTACAGAGACCATCTGAGTGCATCCAGACCTCTCTTCAGGATGCTTAGAGTGTGGATTTTGGGACACAGCTATATTTTCTGGAGCCAAAGGTACGCAGAACAGAAAGGAATTCACAAAGACCAAGGTTTACCAAATGTAGACATTAAATGGATTGGACAGAGAGAATTAAAGTGGCACCAATTGATGCCATTGGTGAAATCCTTTTTACATCTCCAACATCCTGAACTCATAATTGTGCACTGTGGTGGCAATGACCTAGGCACTTTGACAGGGGTAGGTCTGGAAATGCTTATGAAAGACACCTTTGGACAATTGATGACACTTTTCCCCAAAACTGCCTTTATCTATTCTAATATATGCCAAAGGCAGAAATGGAACTGGTCCAACCACTATTGTCCACAGATTGAAAAAGCTAGGAAACATGTGAATAAATCTGTTTCTGCCTTTCTCCGAGACTATAGAATGGGGTCCATCTACCACAACAATCTCCGTTTCAATATGCATGACATTTATAGGAGAGACGATGTACAATTTACAGATGAGGGAAA
Source organism: Lissotriton vulgaris (assembly GCF_964263255.1). Taxonomy (NCBI): domain Eukaryota; kingdom Metazoa; phylum Chordata; class Amphibia; order Caudata; family Salamandridae; genus Lissotriton; species Lissotriton vulgaris. Next base: position 1,077,934,213 of record NC_141694.1, on the reverse strand, counting down.
AAGAGTCTTCCTCTTAAACTTTAGACTCTGCATTGGTACTTACTTGTAGGTACTAAAATCTCCCAATAAACACAAGTGCTCTTTTTAGAGCCACCCAACATCTAAACACATACACTTCATAAATGTCAGAAAAATATTTTTCTTTTTCTTCCTTCAGTACGCTTATGGAACGACTTCCAGTCTTCGCACTTTACGTCGTCCATACGTGCATGGTGCGCGTACTATAAATCTACCATAAAAAATAGCCTCTATCACTAATTTTTTATAATCCCCGAGGACCCCATCCCCCGGGGCTCAAATATAACGTTGGGGACCATGGGAGGAGCCCCAAGGCCCCCACGGTCCCAGCCGGCTCACCACTTCCTTCGGGAGCCGGCATTGCTTATCGTCACAGAGAGCAGCTTACTGTCACAACAGAGGCTGGTCAGACTTACCTTACAAACCGTACAGCAGAAGCGATTATGAAGCTAGTTTCTCCCTTCCTCCTTTGCGGCACCACCTGTGAGTTTGTAAAGACACACTCTTCAGATAGGACCCCAGCAGGGGAAGGGAAAAAAGGGAGAAATAAACCAAAACACTGTGGCAGCGAGAAACCATCTAAAGCTTGGATTGAAAGAGTTGTAGACTTCACTCTTAGGTCTGTATCTTGTTCCTTAAATAAGAGACAAAATAATCAAGCATGAGACTTCCCCCCTTCCCCCTAATATGGTACTCTATATATATATATATATATGTATAATAGAGATACAACTCACTTTATATACTGCCACAAGCATCCATAATAAAAAGGCACAAAAGGAAAAAAGAAAGAAAGAAAATAAAGAAATCATGGGCTTCTATAGTTCTGCACTGAATTGATTCCAAAAGGAAATGTCACTAAAAAATGTATAAAGGCAAGGGAGACCTTTATTTATCTGACAATGTCTTCACGAGTCTCCTGTTCTGCTGGTATTCTGTGAACCACCATATCCAGCTTAGTCCTGAACAGGAAAATGAAATCCGAGCCTCTCAACAGCTCCGTGCAAAGGTAAAATAAATAAATCAAATGCCCTACAACAGTCTCGCTAGTTCCTTCACTAGCGTGTAGCAGAAGCTGCCGGTTGTGGGTCTGAGGTACGGGAAGAGGATCCTGCGGTTTAACAGATGCAGAAGCTCTCACTTTTCTGCATCGGCGCGGCCGCGTCAATCAAGCAGCGCGGATCCCCGATGCTGCTGAATGCAGGTCAAAGGTCGCGTATGCGCTCCAGCGCGTTTGCGACTCACAGGAATATCGCACAAAATAAGAACAGGACTCTGAAACCAATACCCGTGGCTCCAGGAAATTGCCGCCGGGTGTGCGGGAATACCTACGGGATTCTTGTAGGCCAAAGACAGACTCCAGGCTCCGTTGTCTGGGTCCTAGCGGCCATCACCAAAAAGAATAGGTGACAAGCACCGAGCATAGGGTAAGGAGGAGCCTATATAGGAAGTAGGTAAGAGGGATACAGAAAGAGAAGACAGACCGGGATTTAGGTATTCTGGGAAGTGTAGTCCCGAAATACCAATCTTGCATTCATTCCCCCCTACCTGGCTGCGATTGTGACACTTACATGCTTACATTTTTCTTTCAAAGATGATTTCAAGAGTTATACATTTTATAAAATAATATAGTACTGCACGCTAAAGGAGAAAAGTCAGCACATTTATGATAGAATAGAAAATAGAAAAAAAAACACTTTTACACTCAACAAACTTGTAAGCAGAGTACACAGTTTAAGTTAAAAGCACCCTACCACAACTAGTTTTTGAAACGCATTGTACAATAAAATGCGTCACAAAATAGGCTACATACATGGTGACTGTATCGTAACGTCACATAGAAAAAGAAAGCAAATCAAAATTAGCATGAAGAACATAGACGTAAGTAGACAACAGCCAATCAAATTTCTTTCAAAATCTGCGGAAGGAAAGGGATTGGTCGCTAATACGTTTTCTTATAATCCTTAACAATCAATTAAAAACAGGTGAAAAAAGTTTTTGTTTTTAACATACGAGTAAATCAGATATTTCGGCATGTACGCGAAGCGAGAGGGAATTATTAAAGATGACTTGCTTTCGCAAGACCCCGAAAGGCTTGTTCCAAAAAAAGTACGCACTTTACTGCCAGAGCCCATTTAGTGATTATCCAGACTCTCAACTTAAACATGTCGCAAATCATCTCTCATCACTTTGTCTTCTTTTTTAGTGTATTGTATGAGGTACAGTGCGTGACCCTATGCCCATATCCCTCAAAGGTTCTAGAGACTGCCACGCCCGACGGCCAGCTCCTGCAGTGTCCCGGAGCCGCGCGGCCCCTCTCCCAACAGTTAAAAGCCCCAGGGGGAGAATGTAAATTAATACTGAATACGTTAGTACACGCCACTCTTATGCTACCAGGAAAACACAACAACAGTATAAGGACCAAATTTCCATTGCCGTGATTTCTTAGTTGCAGGTCTAGTAGTTGTCAGATCGACACACACACTCCCTCATGGCTGGTATACACTGACACCACACCCATTCAGTGCATCCGTCACTACACACGTGACCCTATGTATAAAAAAGACGTAGCGCACGTGTTGTACGCCATTTTAGAGTTGTTCCCAAAGTAAAGAACAAGGGGGCCCACTGCTACATGTGTGGTCTCTTTGGTCACTGAGTTAGTGGTGCACGAAGCACTGAGCGGGTCAAGAACCTGCGATGATGATGATGGGAGCGGGAGTATGTCATTAGTCATAGAGCTATCAAGACTCGGCACCATATATGAGACTTCTTTCTTGGAGATCGGGACCACATCATGCAGAAGGTGTCTTTACCATGAAAAGGTGAGCAGAGAGGCTTGAGTACGCATCGGAAGGAGTCACGGTTGTAGCAGACTAGATACAAAAACATGACTTCGCGTTTTATACGAACGCACTCCTATATAGTGTAATAATTTACATGTATACTTTTTTTCCCAATAGCAGGAATGTTTTTATAATCGCTGAAATGTCCGGAAAATTCCCAATACAAACAGTTCGTAGAAATGTGAGAAGGAACGTGTATAAAAGCCCAATATTATCTAACTCCAAATTAATATGGTAACAATTACCAATCATAACATCTTTCTTTTATTATCTTTTAGATGTACAGCTTCAGGGTGCATTATGTCCGGCACGTGGTAAAAAACACCGGTGACAGAAAGGTGAGATGCGAGTATTGTTTTCAGTCACTCTCCTATTTCTTCTCTGGTTTCATAAAAAAATTACACACAATGTTAACTACCTTTTTATCTTATAGGTTGTGTTTTACAAATTGACGAAACCCCCGCAAAAAGAAACCTACAAAGCTCTGCGTTCGTGTATTCTGCGATGATGCGTGGCCATTGCAACAACGAATGAGAAGCCTGCTTCCACATGTGGTGCACCCTCTTTGAATGACGGCAACGGCACAAGGTGAGCAAAGAAGCTTGTTTCCGAAAGAACAACAAGTTATCGGTGAAAGGAGAGAGTGCGTACCTCCGAACAGTGACATCAGATAGGTTACAACAGTCTGAGGAACATATCTATACGCTTATTGCGCCGCTTTTGTGACACTTTAAACATGTGAAAAGTGGCGCAAGAAGCTTCTAAATCTCCGTCTGACTTTTCAAGAAAAACTCTCAACTCCAGACTCTGCGAGTTAATGGGGTGCAATAGTGTAGGTACACAATTTTAAGAACTCACATTAAAATTCACTTTTGTCAGAAGTTTCCCAACTCAGTTTACGGTAATTAATCAAATGTTCTTTTCTTTGCCTCCACCAAACATTCTTTAGAAGCAACCACAACATATCGAGCAACAGCAATGGAATTGTCTGCAACGTATTGAATATACTTTGACGTGTAGAAGCAGAGTTGAATTCAAGTTGTGAATTCTGGTGGCCGCAGTGTTTATACAAGGTAAGCACAGCGGCCTAGATATACAATGCCTCAATTGCAATGCATTAGAAGTAAATCGGCGTATTTACAATCCTGTTGTGCCACTTTTGTGTCTGTAACGCAGTAGACACTTCCATATAGACACCACTTGAACGCGGGACTGTAACAGAAGTGAAATGCAATAGGCACACTACACACGGAAAATCGTAGTGTTACCTTCACTTGTAATGCTTCACCTTATTTAGTCACATCTACATAACTTTAAACTCAAATTTTCTTTTTTGTTTTGCAGATTACCTATCCTACATCTTTTGGAGTCCACATCACAATTTGTTTATAATACTGTTTTAATAAAGTTATTTTTCTAGTTTTTTATTATATTATCTTTAAGTTACGTTTACAGTTATTGTTGTTTTAATAAAAGTTAATAAAAAAAACTATATACTTGATTTTTTTTTTGGGGGGGTGACGGTCCACAACAAAAATTATATTTATAATTTGAAGTACTATAGTAAGATGTTTGACAGTAGGGTTGAAAAGTACTGGCTGTACAATAAGTTATATTTTCTCTGGATGGACTACAACATAGAAAGGAAATCAAAGTGAAACAAAACAATGTGTACCACATTTACAAACCTCTTGCGACATTTTCGCGTGCAAACCTACCCCCCTACAAAATTAACTGTATGGGCCTCAATGACGCTCCTCAAACCACGAAAACGACCACCCCCAGAGATTTCTATATTGTATGAGGGAGGCTGCGTGGCACACCGCCTGATGCCCTGGAGTCCGCCACACCCAGACCCGATTGCTGCAGTGTCCTGGGGAGAAACAGCCATTACAACGAGGTCATAACCACGCGTAACCGTCACCACAAATTCATTAGCACGCATATGCCTTTACCACGCATGCCTTTACCACGCATGCCTTTACCACACATGCTTTTACAACTACTATACATTTACCACGCATGATAAAGGCATAAGCACGGTAATGGCTTTGTGGTGACGGTCACACGTTCTAATAGCTGTGCCTTACGTGATTCAAATTAGTTTTTAGGTATTCGTGTGACCAAGTCTGATAAGATCGGAAGCCAAGGACAAACACCGTGGTGTCTGTGGCAGGAAATCTCATGGATCACAGAGAACATAGGCGGGGGTAAATTGAAAGTGGCCCTGAAAAGTGGTGGTCCCCAGGGCCATCAAAGGCTCCAGGAAGGGGGCTGCGCAGATCCCCTCCCAACGTTCAAAAGCCCAGAGGGGTGGCAGTGTCCGGGGCATGTGTGGGGAGCTTGAAACCCCTCCACACAGTTTTTTTTTAAATAAAAAGAGGCCCCAGGGACTGGGGGTCCCCGGGGCTCCGGGGTGGCCATGAGCCCTCCCGCATACATATAGTTAAAGACCATGGGGATGGCGATCCCCGAGGCAGAGGGACCCCTCTGGGCCCCCGATTATGAAAAAGAAATTGCCCCCGATATTTGCCCCCTCCCCGAGGGCTAATTAAGAATAAAACGGACTTCTAGTTTTTTTTCCTTTTCCACCGCGTACGAGTACCATACGCGTACCCCGCGATTTTTTATTTATTTTAAAAAAATATTAATTGGGCCTAAAAATCCATGTAGGACCCCCTAAGCAAGCCTAGAGGGTCAGGATGTTTCTACCCTGCCCCCTTTCCTTATTTTTCAACTTTGTTTTACTGTTTTCTTGTTACTCGGTTCTACCGAGGCACAAGATGGCTTCCAACACTTCCTGGTTTGGAGTGTTGGCAGACAGTTGACATCCAATCAACATGCAGCTCGTGCTAGTAATTATATGGATTTTCGTACGCGTATAGTACTTCGTCTCTAGATATCACTATGAATTTACTTTTGATTTTCTCAGGAACTACTAAACGGATTTACACCATTTAACAAAAACCACAATCTGCGAACTGAACTCTACCTCTCTGCCAAATGTGGTATAATTCAGTTCAGCCATTCAGGCTGTAGCCCTGGCTAAAGGTCCCTATGGAAAATTGCATTGTGAAAACACGTTTTGGGGCCCCCCTTTTTTCTCAGCCCCCACTTGACGAATCACACCCGAACTTTCAGGGAAGGAGGGGAGCGGAGCAGGCCATTTTCTTTGAGAAATTCGCGAATATTCATCCACCAGCGCCAAAGTTATTCCAAATAGAATGTTGTCGTTTTCCTTTGGAAAGTAGGTCCTAACTATAACTACCTTCTGGCGACCGCCAGTAGGTAATATATATGTAGCTGCGGCTAAATGTCCTATGGGAAATTGAATGGGGAAAAAGCATTTTGGGACTCCCCTTTTTTCTCGGCCCTGCTTGATGAATCATCATAAAACTTTCAGGATAGGAGTGGACCGGAGCTGGGCAAAAGTTTGGAAAATTTCACGCAGATTCGTAAACCAGCACCAAAGTCATTGGGGATAGAATGTTGCGTATTTCCTATGGATAATAGGTCCTAACTATAACTACCTACGGGTGACCACCAGTAGGATATATATATATATATATATATATATATATATATATTACCTACTGGCGGTCGCCAGTAGGTATATATAGTTAGGATTTTTTCTCTATGGGATTTTTGAAAATTCTATGTCTAATAACTTTGGCGTTTGTGGACGGAATTGGCTGAAATTTTCAGGAAAATGGAACATTTTGTTTCTGAGCAGCCCCTGACAATTTGGGTGGGTTTCATCAAGGGGGGGCTGAGAAAAAAGGGGGGTCCCAAAACACGTTTTTCCCATGTTAATTTCCATAGGGCGGTTGGCCTCACTTTTAGCTCGAACGGCTGAATGGATTTGCACGAAACTTGGCAAAATTGTAGGGACTGTTAGCCCGATGTGCCTTTGCTAGGTCTCAATATATGTGCTCCAGTGGATTTTGAGTAATTTAGGTTCAAAAAAAGATATATATCTGGGCGGAGCCTAACCACACATCTGATCTGATTGGCTGTCAGCACTTCATCCAAGAAGTGTTGGCAGCCATCTTGGGACCAATATACATGATAGCACCTCATTAAAAAGCATTGTAGTTAATAGAGGGTTTTAGGACTTTAGTTACATTATAAATCATTTGTTGATGGTACCATACTCGTTTTAGGAATTGTGGTGGGTTCTAAGGTGATTTTACCATGTGAAAAAACCTTCTGCTGTGATATCATGAATATTGTTTGAAAGAAAACTAATATCTCATGATTTTCCCACAGTGGTTTGGAAGGGGATCTATAAGCTAAACTGAAAGCATATTTTCTGTAAATTCACATTATCTTTCTCAGTCATGTGAAAATGAAGTCTGACATTCTCAGTAAAACATGTACATCCAACAAGGACAGAGACTGTCAGTTGATTCCTTTGTGTTCTACTGCAGCCTCCTAGAGTGTTCTAAAGAACAACTAGAGCGCTAACAGTCCTACTTATTACAAAGGTATGGCACACCTGAAGCCATCTTGATTGGAATAAAGTGGTAACTCTTAAAACATTTAATTTAAAAAGAAACAACATGAGGGGGTATATTTTGCCATAGAAAGTATGATTAGTGCTGCAGAATGAAAAATTAGGGCACATTTTGAGTGACTTCTCAAATCCTTTTCTATTTCATTAAAACATTCTGACATGCAGTCTCCCAAAATGGCCACCAGAGACAAAAGAGCCCAAATGTAGCCCAAATATCACCCAGATGTAGCCCAAGTATAGCCCAATGACAGAATGTCCCAGAGTGTTTTAAAGAACCACTAGAGCGCTAACAGTCCTACTTATTACAAAGGTATGGCACACCTGAAGCCATCTTGATTGGAATAAAGTGGTAACTCTTAAAACATTTAATTTAAAAAGAAACAACATGAGGGGGTATATTTTGCCATAGAAAGTATGATTAGTGCTGCAGAATGAAAAATTAGGGCACATTTTGAGTGACTTCTCAAATCCTTTTCTATTTCATTAAAACATTCTGACATGCAGTCTCCCAAAATGGCCACCAGAGACAAAAGAGCCCAAATGTAGCCCAAATATCACCCAGATGTAGCCCAAGTATAGCCCAATGACAGAATGTCCCAGAGTGTTCTAAAGAACAACTAGAGCGCTAACAGTCCTACTTATTACAAAGGTATAGCACACCTGGAGCCATCGTGATGGGAATAAAGTGGTAACTCTTAAGACATTTAATTTAAAAAGGAACAAAATTAGGTGGTATATTATGCAATAGAAGGTATTATTAGTGCTGCAGAAAGAAAAATTAGGGCACATTTTGAGTGACTTTTCAAATCCTCTTCTATTTCATTAAAAAATTCTGACATGCAGTCTCCCAAAATGGCCACCAGAGACAAAAGAGCCCAAATGTAGCCCAAATATCACCCAGATGTAGCCCAAGTATAGCCCAATGACAGAATGTCCCAGAGTGTTCTAAAGAACAACTAGAGCGCTAACAGTCCTACTTATTACAAAGGTATGGCACACCTGAAGCCATCTTGATTGGAATAAAGTGGTAACTCTTAAAACATTTAATTTAAAAAGGAACAAAATGAGGGGGTATATTTTGCCATATGAATTATGATTAGTGCTGCAGAAAGAAAAATTAGGGCACATTTTGAGTGACTTCTCAAACCCTCTTCAATTTCATTAAAAAATTCTGACATAGTCTCCCAAGATGGCCACCAGAGACAAAAGAGCATAAATGTAGCCCAAATATCACCCAGATGTACCCCAAGTATAGCCCAATGACAGAATGTCCCAGAGTGTTCTAAAGAACAACTAGAGCGCTAACAGTCTTACTTATGACAAAAGTATGGCACACCAGAAGCCATCTTGATTGGAATGAAGTGGTAAGTCTGAAAACACTCAATTTAAAAAGGAACAACATGAGGGGGTTAATTTTGCCATAGAAAGTATGATTAGTGCTTCAGAAAGAAAAATTAGGGATCATTTTGAGTGACTTCTCAAATCCTCTTCTATTTCATTAAAAAAATTCTGACATGCAGACTGAAACATGCACTTTGAATACCAGCAGCAGACGTCCCTGGTGAGCAGTAGCTTTACTACAGTGATCTAATGTGCAACTAGAGTGCTAACATTCAGAATTTATGGCAAATGTGTGACACATCTGAATGCCTTCTTGATGGAACCAAAGTAAACAAGCATTGAAAATGCAATAGATCTCGCCCTCGTTTAAGTTAAAGCCATTCTGTTTGTAATGAGGTGGCTTTTTAGCTTTGCTTTTATTAGTGTTTTTTCAACTTTCATGTAAATAACGCACAGTTTTCACCAAATCGACTTTGCCCAAGCACACCCTTCCCTTCGGCCAACAAATCCCAAAAATTCGGCACACCTGCCGATCCACTCTCCCTACAGCTCACCCAAGCCCCGTCCCTCTAGTGCAACTGGAACACCCCAAATTCACCTTCTCCATGCGCACCAAAAACTCCCATTGAATAACATGGCAATTCGCTACTCCGCACAAAAATTGCTCTTTAAAGCACTTCCACTGCTCCGATCCGCTTCAAACTTGGCTGGACACTAGTTCCAGCGATTCCCTAACATCTCACCAAAAATCAGCCCAATCCATCCACTGGAACGGGGACGAATTTCAACCCGAATACGCGCCCCCCGCAAACACAAAAAAAGCCATAAAACGGCCAAATCTCGACCAAAAACCGCCAAAATCCCTCAAAACCTTGCCAACACCAATACGCACGAAACTGAACCGGCCCCTCAGCCCTAGGCTCCGGGAACCCTACTTAATTGACCCAAAAGCCCTAAAAAAGCAACATAATACACACGAAAACGCCCCAACAACCCTAAAATGCATATAAGTATATGTATGCATGCATTTATCTTTGTATTTATATAGATATACAGATGATATATGTTTATATATGTATGTATATATATATATTCACTGAAAAAACCATAGGCTATAGACCATATATAGTTAGGAATTAGCATTTACAAAACCTTGAAAATTCACTGAAAAAACCATAGGTTATAGACCATATATAGTTAGGAATTAGCATTTACAAAACCTTGAAAATTCACTGAAAAAACCATAGGTTATAGACCATATATAGTTAGGAATTCGCATTTACAAAACCTTATTTTACTCACACAAAACCATTGAAATTCCATATATAGTTAGTTGCACTAACTATATATCGCGCACCCGCAATCCACTGCTGATGATGTCACATATTACATCATTCATGACATGGTCAGTGACATCACTGATGACATCACTGATGACATCTCAAATGACATCACTGATGACATCACTGATGACAACATCCAGTGACTGTATGTTTCTGTAAAGTTAAAATATGTCTTACATATTGAAGAATGAGTGGATGTATAAGTGTCTGGATGAAGGATTTAGTAGGTGCATGACTGACTGTATGAGTGAGTGATTAAATGTGTCTCACTGAGTGCATGGGTTAGTGACTAAACTGTCTTAATTTGTGCATCATTATGTCTGTTGTTCTGTAAACTGTTGCATGTGTTGATAAGTAGCTATATGAGTAACTATATGGGTTATTGATTGGTTGCCCAAGTATTTGTATGGGAGACTGAGTGTGTGTGTGGGTGGCTGGGAGGTGTATGACTCTGTGCATAGATGTGTGAGCAGTTGATTCACTAGATGTATGGTTTCAAAAGTGCATGTGGAAACAGCTGTATGGGCGGTTGACTGTGTGCATGACTGTATTGGTGAGTGAATGGATATCTCAGTGCTACATGTCAAAGTAAGTACATATGTAAAACACAGTACATGTGAGAGTTGACATATATAAATAACTGTGCATAAGAGCCAGTGAATGTGTGAGTGGCTGTATGGATCATTGTGAACTTGTATCAGGGATTGTATAAGAGAGTAAATATGTGTTAGTATATGTTTGAATAAGTAAGGTGTGTATAACTGTATAGTTGAGGAAATGGAGGTGTGATTGATTCTTTGCATGACTGACTAGGTGTGTGAGTAACTCCATGGATGAGTGACAGTCTGTGAGTGTCTGTTAACACTGATTGTATCTAAGGTTATATTAGAGTCTGAAGAGGTTCATCGTATTATCACATGAATGATATCATCAGTGATGTGATCAGTAATGTCAAATGAGATGTCATCAGTGATGTCATCAGTGATGTCATTTGAGATGTCATCAGTGATGTCATCAGTGATGTCACTGACCATGTCATGAATGATGTAATATGTGACATCATCAGCAGTGGATTGCGGGTGCGCGATATATAGTTAGTGCAACTAACTATATATGGAATTTCAATGGTTTTGTGTGAGTAAAATAAGGTTTTGTAAATGCGAATTCCTAACTATATATGGTCTATAACCTATGGTTTTTTCAGTGAATATATATATATATATATATATTACCTACTGGCGGTCGCCAGTAGGTATATATAGTTAGGATTTTTTCTCTATGGGATTTTTGAAAATTCTATGTCTAATAACTTTGGCGTTTGTGGACGGAATTGGCTGAAATTTTCAGGAAAATGGAACATTTTGTTTCTGAGCAGCCCCTGACAATTTGGGGGGGTTTCATTAAGGGGGGGGCCGAGAAAAAAGGGGGGTCCCAAAACGCGTTTTTCCCATGTTAATTTCCATAGGGCGGTTGGCCTCACTTTTAGCTCGAACGGCTGAATGGATTTGCTTGAAACTTGGCAAAATTGTAGGGACTGTTAGCCCGATGTGCCTTTGCTAGGTCTCAATATATGTGCTCCAGTGGATTTTGAGTAATTTAGGTTAAAAAAAAGATATATATCTGGGTGGAGCCTAACCACACATCTGATCTGATTGGCTGTCAGCACTTCATCCAAGAAGTGTTGGCAGCCATCTTGGGACCAATATACATGATAGCACCTCATTAAAAAGCATTGTAGTTAATAGAGGGTTTTAGGACTTTAGTTACATTATAAATCATTTGTTGATGGTACCATACTCGTTTTAGGAATTGTGGTGGGTTCTAAGGTGATTTTACCATGTGAAAAAACCTTCTGCTGTGATATCATGAATATTGTTTGAAAGAAAACTAATATCTCATGATTTTCCCACAGTGGTTTGGAAGGGGATCTATAAGCTAAACTGAAAGCATATTTTCTGTAAATTCACATTATCTTTCTCAGTCATGTGAAAATGAAGTCTGACATTCTCAGTAAAACCTGTACATCCAACAAGGACAGAGACTGTCAGTTGATTCCTTTGTGCTCTACTGCAGCCTCCTAAAGTGTTCTAAAGAACAACTAGAGCGCTAACAGTCCTACGTATTACAAAGGTATAGCACACCTGGAGCCATCGTGATGGGAATAAAGTGGTAACTCTTAAAACATTTAATTTAAAAAGGAACAAAATGAGGGGTATATTATGCAATAGAAGGTATTATTAGTGCTGCAGAAAGAAAAATTAGGGCACATTTTGAGTGACTTTTCAAATCCTCTTCTATTTCATTAAAAAATTCTGACATGCAGTCTCCCAAAATGGCCACCAGAGACAAAAGAGCCCAAATGTAGCCCAAATATCACCCAGATGTAGCCCAAGTATAGCCCAATGACAGAATGTCCCAGAGTGTTCTAAAGAACAACTAGAGCGCTAACAGTCCTACTTATTACAAAGGTATGGCACACCTGAAGCCATCTTGATTGGAATAAAGTGGTAACTCTTAAAACATTTAATTTAAAAAGGAACAAAATGAGGGGGTATATTTTGCCATATGAATTATGATTACTGCTGCAGAAAGAAAAATTAGGGCACATTTTGAGTGACTTCTCAAACCCTCTTCAATTTCATGAAAAAATTCTGACATACAGTCTCCCAAGATGGCCACAAGAGACAAAAGAGCCTAAATGTAGCCCAAATATCACCCAGATGTACCCCAAGTATAGCCCAATGACAGAATGTCCCAGAGTGTTCTAAAGAACAACTAGAGCGCTAACAGTCTTACTTATGACAAAAGTATGGCACACCAGAAGCCATCTTGATTGGAATGAAGTGGTAAGTCTGAAAACACTTAATTTAAAAAGGAACAACATGAGGGGGTTAATTTTGCCATAGAAAGTATGATTAGTGCTTCAGAAAGAAAAATTAGGGATCATTTTGAGTGACTTCTCAAATCCTCTTCTATTTCATTAAAAAAATTCTGACATGCAGACTGAAACATGCACTTTGAATACCAGCAGCAGACGTCCCTGGTGAGCAGTAGCTTTACTACAGTGATCTAATGTGCAACTAGAGTGCTAACATTCAGAATTTATGGCAAATGTGTGACACATCTGAATGCCTTCTTGATGGAACCAAAGTAAACAAGCATTGAAAATGCAATAGATCTTGCCCTCGTTTAAGTTAAAGCCATTCTGTTTGTAATGAGGTGGCTTTTTAGCTTTGCTTTTATTAGTGTTTTTTCAACTTTCATGTAAATAACATGCATCTGTATGCATATAAGTATATGTATGCATGCATTTATGTTTGTATTTATATAGATATACAGATGATATATGTTTATATATGTATGTATATATATATATTCACTGAAAAAAACATAGGTTATAGACCATATATAGTTAGGAATTAGCATTTACAAAACCTTGAAAATTCACTGAAAAAACCATAGGTTATAGACCATATATAGTTAGGAATTAGCATTTACAAAACCTTGAAACTATACATCTAGTGTCATTTGAGATGTCATCAGTGATGTCATCAGTGATGTCACTGACCATGTCATGAATGATGTAATATGTGACATCATCAGCAGTGGATTGCGGGTGCGCGATATATAGTTAGTGCAACTAACTATATATGGAATTTCAATGGTTTTGTGTGAATAAAATAAGGTTTTGTAAATGCGAATTCCTAACTATATATGGTCTATAACCTATGGTTTTTCCAGTGAATATATATCTATATATATATTCACTGAAAAAACCATAGGTTATAGACCATATATAGTTAGGAATTAGCATTTACAAAACCTTGAAAATTCACTGAAAAAACCATAGGTTATAGACCATATATAGTTAGGAATTCGCATTTACAAAACCTTATTTTACTCACACAAAACCATTGAAATTCCATATATAGTTAGTTGCACTAACTATATATCGCGCACCCGCAATCCACTGCTGATGATGTCACATATTACATCATTCATGACATGGTCAGTGACATCACTGATGACATCACTGATGACATCTCAAATGACATCACTGATGACATCACTGATGACATCTCATTTGACATTACTGATCACATCACTGATGATATCATTCATGTGATAATACGATGAACCTCTTCAGACTCTAATATAACCTTAGATACAATCAGTGTTAACAGACACTCACAGACTGTCACTCATCCATGGAGTTACTCACACACCTAGTCAGTCATGCAAAGAATCAATCACACCTCCATTTCCTCAACTATACAGTTATACACACCTTACTTATTCAAACATATACTAACACATATTTACTCTCTTATACAATCCCTGATACAAGTTCACAATGATCCATACAGCCACTCACACATTCACTGGCTCTTATGCACAGTTATTTATATATGTCAACTCTCACATGTACTGTGTTTTACATATGTACTTACTTTGACATGTAGCACTGAGATATCCATTCACTCACCAATACAGTCATGCACACAGTCAACCGCCCATACAGCTGTTTCCACATGCACTTTTGAAACCATACATCTAGTGAATCAACTGCTCACACATCTATGCACAGAGTCATACACCTCCCAGCCACCCACACACACACTCAGTCTCCCATACAAATACTTGGGCAACCAATCAATAACCCATATAGTTACTCATATAGCTACTTATCAACACATGCAACAGTTTACAGAACAACAGACATAATGATGCACAAATTAAGACAGTTTAGTCACTAACCCATGCACTCAGTGAGACACATTTAATCACTCACTCATACAGTCAGTCATGCACCTACTAAATCCTTCATCCAGACACTTATACATCCACTCATTCTTCAATATGTAAGACATATTTTAACTTTACAGAAACATACAGTCACTGGATGTTGTCATCAGTGATGTCATCAGTGATGTCATTTGAGATGTCATCAGTGATGTCATCAGTGATGTCACTGACCATGTCATGAATGATGTAATATGTGACATCATCAGCAGTGGATTGCGGGTGCGCGATATATAGTTAGTGCAACTAACTATATATGGAATTTCAATGGTTTTGTGTGAGTAAAATAAGGTTTTGTAAATGCGAATTCCTAACTATATATGGTCTATAACCTATGGTTTTTTCAGTGAATTTTCAAGGTTTTGTAAATGCTAATTCCTAACTATATATGGTCTATAACCTATGGTTTTTTCAGTGAATTTTCAAGGTTTTGTAAATGCTAATTCCTAACTATATATGGTCTATAGCCTATGGTTTTTTCAGTGAATATATATATATACATACATATATAAACATATATCATCTGTATATCTATATAAATACAAAGATAAATGCATGCATACATATACTTATATGCATTTTAGGGTTGTTGGGGCGTTTTCGTGTGTATTATGTTGCTTTTTTAGGGCTTTTGGGTCAATTAAGTAGGGTTCCCGGAGCCTAGGGCTGAGGGGCCGGTTCAGTTTCGTGCGTATTGGTGTTGGCAAGGTTTTGAGGGATTTTGGCGGTTTTTGGTCGAGATTTGGCCGTTTTATGGCTTTTTTTGTGTTTGCGGGGGGCGCGTATTCGGGTTGAAATTCGTCCCCGTTCCAGTGGATGGATTGGGCTGATTTTTGGTGAGATGTTAGGGAATCGCTGGAACTAGTGTCCAGCCAAGTTTGAAGCGGATCGGAGCAGTGGAAGTGCTTTAAAGAGCAATTTTTGTGCGGAGTAGCGAATTGCCATGTTATTCAATGGGAGTTTTTGGTGCGCATGGAGAAGGTGAATTTGGGGTGTTCCAGTTGCACTAGAGGGACGGGGCTTGGGTGAGCTGTAGGGAGAGTGGATCGGCAGGTGTGCCGAATTTTTGGGATTTGTTGGCCGAAGGGAAGGGTGTGCTTGGGCAAAGTCGATTTGGTGAAAACTGTGCGTTATTTACATGAAAGTTGAAAAAACACTAATAAAAGCAAAGCTAAAAAGCCACCTCATTACAAACAGAATGGCTTTAACTTAAACGAGGGCGAGATCTATTGCATTTTCAATGCTTGTTTACTTTGGTTCCATCAAGAAGGCATTCAGATGTGTCACACATTTGCCATAAATTCTGAATGTTAGCACTCTAGTTGCACATTAGATCACTGTAGTAAAGCTACTGCTCACCAGGGACGTCTGCTGCTGGTATTCAAAGTGCATGTTTCAGTCTGCATGTCAGAATTTTTTTAATGAAATAGAAGAGGATTTGAGAAGTCACTCAAAATGATCCCTAATTTTTCTTTCTGAAGCACTAATCATACTTTCTATGGCAAAATTAACCCCCTCATGTTGTTCCTTTTTAAATTGAGTGTTTTCAGACTTACCACTTCATTCCAATCAAGATGGCTTCTGGTGTGCCATACTTTTGTCATAAGTAAGACTGTTAGCGCTCTAGTTGTTCTTTAGAACACTCTGGGACATTCTGTCATTGGGCTATACTTGGGGTACATCTGGGTGATATTTGGGCTACATTTATGCTCTTTTGTCTCTGGTGGCCATCTTGGGAGACTATGTCAGAATTTTTTAATGAAATTGAAGAGGGTTTGAGAAGTCACTCAAAATGTGCCCTAATTTTTCTTTCTGCAGCACTAATCATAATTCATATGGCAAAATATACCCCCTCATTTTGTTCCTTTTTAAATTAAATGTTTTAAGAGTTACCACTTTATTCCAATCAAGATGGCTTCAGGTGTGCCATACCTTTGTAATAAGTAGGACTGTTAGCGCTCTAGTTGTTCTTTAGAACACTCTGGGACATTCTGTCATTGGGCTATACTTGGGCTACATCTGGGTGATATTTGGGCTACATTTGGGCTCTTTTGTCTCTGGTGGCCATTTTGGGAGACTGCATGTCAGAATTTTTTAATGAAATAGAAGAGGATTTGAAAAGTCACTCAAAATGTGCCCTAATTTTTCTTTCTGCAGCACTAATAATACCTTCTATTGCATAATATACCACCTAATTTTGTTCCTTTTTAAATTAAATGTCTTAAGAGTTACCACTTTATTCCCATCACGATGGCTCCAGGTGTGCTATACCTTTGTAATAAGTAGGACTGTTAGCGCTCTAGTTGTTCTTTAGAACACTCTGGGACATTCTGTCATTGGGCTATACTTGGGCTACATCTGGGTGATATTTGGGCTACATTTGGGCTCTTTTGTCTCTGGTGGCCATTTTGGGAGACTGCATGTCAGAATGTTTTAATGAAATAGAAAAGGATTTGAGAAGTCACTCAAAATGTGCCCTAATTTTTCATTCTGCAGCACTAATCATACTTTCTATGGCAAAATATACCCCCTCATGTTGTTTCTTTTTAAATTAAATGTTTTAAGAGTTACCACTTTATTCCAATCAAGATGGCTTCAGGTGTGCCATACCTTTGTAATAAGTAGGACTGTTAGCGCTCTAGTGGTTCTTTAAAACACTCTGGGACATTCTGTCATTGGGCTATACTTGGGCTACATCTGGGTGATATTTGGGCTACATTTGGGCTCTTTTGTCTCTGGTGGCCATTTTGGGAGACTGCATGTCAGAATGTTTTAATGAAATAGAAAAGGATTTGAGAAGTCACTCAAAATGTGCCCTAATTTTTCATTCTGCAGCACTAATCATACTTTCTATGGCAAAATATACCCCCTCATGTTGTTTCTTTTTAAATTAAATGTTTTAAGAGTTACCACTTTATTCCAATCAAGATGGCTTCAGGTGTGCCATACCTTTGTAATAAGTAGGACTGTTAGCGCTCTAGTTGTTCTTTAGAACACTCTAGGAGGCTGCAGTAGAACACAAAGGAATCAACTGACAGTCTCTGTCCTTGTTGGATGTACATGTTTTACTGAGAATGTCAGACTTCATTTTCACATGACTGAGAAAGATAATGTGAATTTACAGAAAATATGCTTTCAGTTTAGCTTATAGATCCCCTTCCAAACCACTGTGGGAAAATCATGAGATATTAGTTTTCTTTCAAACAATATTCATGATATCACAGCAGAAGGTTTTTTCACATGGTAAAATCACCTTAGAACCCACCACAATTCCTAAAACGAGTATGGTACCATCAACAAATGATTTATAATGTAACTAAAGTCCTAAAACCCTCTATTAACTACAATGCTTTTTAATGAGGTGCTATCATGTATATTGGTCCCAAGATGGCTGCCAACACTTCTTGGATGAAGTGCTGACAGCCAATCAGATCAGATGTGTGGTTAGGCTCCGCCCAGATATATATCTTTTTTTGAACCTAAATTACTCAAAATCCACTGGAGCACATATATTGAGACCTAGCAAAGGCACATCGGGCTAACAGTCCCTACAATTTTGCCAAGTTTCGTGCAAATCCATTCAGCCGTTCGAGCTAAAAGTGAGGCCAACCGCCCTATGGAAATTAACATGGGAAAAACGTGTTTTGGGACCCCCCTTTTTTCTCAGCCCCCCCTTGATGAAACCCACCCAAATTGTCAGGGGCTGCTCAGAAACAAAATGTTCCATTTTCCTGAAAATTTCAGCCAATTCCGTCCACAAACGCCAAAGTTATTAGACATAGAATTTTCAAAAATCCCATAGAGAAAAAATCCTAACTATATATACCTACTGGCGACCGCCAGTAGGTAATATATATATTCAAGCAAACTCGTCCCAAATCCACAAAGACTGCAAAAATCCTGCACAGCTCTGGACAAACAAAGAGAGGAACCCAGGAATGGTGCCAAACAAGTGTGATTTTATTTCAGCTCAATCTCGCTCAGCATGCCCGCCATATATATATATATATGTATGTATGTATGTATGTTGTATGTATATATCGCCATTGTCTAACCCAGGGTGGTGTGGAGTGCAAAAAAACGATGGATTTGTGCCCAGATCCTTGGACTGGGTTGAGTGTGTGACATTGATCCACATTCGGTCCATCACCTGTTGTTTTTGCATATTCCGCCCTAAGTGCGCTGGGGATGCCAGGCACTCCACACCACTGGAGTCAAGCTAGCCGGGCTGATGAGAGGTGTTACCTCGAAACCGGTCCGGTCCTCGGATGCTTGATTCCGTTCTGGGAAGGACATGGCTTTTGTAGTTCGGACTGGACTGTTCCCATGGGGCACAGGGTCAGAGCTGATTTGCATATCGCCATTGTCTAACCCAGGGTGGTGTGGAGTGCAAAAAAACGATGGATTTGTGCCCAGATCCTTGGACTGGGTTGAGTGTGTGACACTGATCCACATTCGGTCCACATTCGGTCCATCACCTGTTGTTTTTGCATCATCAGCAGTGGATTGCGGGTGCGCGATATATAGTTAGTGCAACTAACTATATATGCGAATTTCAATGGTTTTGTGTGAGTAAAATAAGGTTTTGTAAATGCTAATTCCTAACTATATATGGTCTATAACCCATGGTTTTTTCAGTGAATTTTCAAGGTTTTGTAAATGCTAATTCCTAACTATATATGGTCTATAACCTATGTTTTTTTCAGTGAATATATATATATATATATATATATATATATATATATATATATATATATATATATATATATATATATATATATATATATCAACCACACCTCCTTTTCAGTAATGAATACGCACTCGCAGGATCTCTTCTTTTCAATTATTTATTCATCCACAGTTTCCAGCATAATAAATACCGACGCGTTTCGCCGCCAACTGACGGCTTGCTCACGGTTGATATTTACATTCACATCTAACTTCCTTTAAGGAGTGATTTAGAAACACACGTGATTTGATTGTCACTTCCTGTTATCCTCGCTAAGCATCACGGGTTTTGTAGTTTGTTGGATATTCTAATATACAGGTTTCCCTTTCAAAAACCCAAACACAATTTCACAAATAACCATTCTTGATCACAAAGTGTATTCAATGCCCCACAGTATTACAATACTATCTTGTTTGGCCCCTAAGGTTTTCAAACACTGTTAAACCACCCTAGATTTATTGTTACAGCCGATGATTATCTCGGTGTAAACTAATCCCATGTCCTCATTCCCAACAACTCAAGGGTAAACCTCTAAATTTCATTTGGGTTACCCACTCCAGAATTCATTATTTTTCTCGATGTCTCGTATGGGATTTTAATGAAAATGGGGTATCGCCCTCTAGTGGGCGGTTGTTATAAGGTGGTTATTGTTCCATTAAGGCCCTCCAGTGGGCTATTGGATTTTATTACATTATAGTAGCAATCTGAAACTCATTTCTGTTTAAGGGCTTGGTGTTAGTGTGTGTTCTTTTTTCATATCCTATTATCAAACCCATTTTTTTCTATTCATCATCTCTTCATTGTGCAGAAATACGGAAGGTGAAAAATATATATGTGTTTATAGCGCTCCCCATACGACTATTCACAAATTGGTGCATTGTTGCTTTCTACAAATGTACATTAAGTTCCTCGCTCTGGTTCAGACCGTCCGGGTATGAAGTTTGAAAGTTCAAAATTTTAGAAGTTTCCAGTCTCCATTATGCGCAGCTTCCATATGTTTCGCAACGGCGTTGCCTCTGTTCTTGTTTACCGTCGCTCTTACATGTTCAAGGATTCTTTTTTTCAATTCCTTCTTTGTGCTGCCAATATATTTTAAAGCACATGGACATTCTATCACGTAAACTACAAACTCAGTTATGCAGTTTATCAGTTGTTTGATTATCCAAGATTTTTTATTGGGTAAGATTACTTCTGTCTTGTTTACTGCAATCTGGCATACTTTACACTATTGACATTTCACAAAGCCTTTGCTTTTCAACCACTGAATGCCTTTTTTCTTTTTGTCCGGATCTTGATGGTGACTGTGCACAGACTTGTTGCTCATCTGAATGTTACTTCTGGGTGTTTCCCCATTATTTTGCCAGCAGTTTCATCCAGATGTAGAAGTTTCCAATTCTTTCTTAGGATACTTATGATTTGTTTGGATTCTCTTGAGTGATTTATGATGAGTCTCACCTGTTGTTTTTCTGGCTGTGAGATGTCATTGTATTTAGGTTTTATTTGTAGGGTTTCTTCTCTTTTCTTTTCATTGGCTTGAGCCCAGCATTTTTTGATTACTCCTTGCTTGTAGCCCCGTTGTTTGAATCTTCTTGCCATGTCGCAACTGTTCATTTTCCACTCTTTTTCTTGAGAGCAGATGCGGCGTAATCTTAAAAATTCACCATACGGTATGTTATCCTTTACTGTAGCTTTGTGAAAACTTTCGGCATGCAGTGTTGCATTGGTTGATGTCTCTTTCCTATATAATGTAGTTTCGACCTTGTTGTCATGTATATAGATCTCTGTGTCCAGGAAAATTGCTTTGTCCCGACTTATGTTGTATGTAAATCTCAAATTTGTATCTGTCGAGTTCAGAATCTCAAAATATGTTTCAAATTCCTGGGCTGATCCATCCCACACTATTAGGAGATAATCAATGTATCTCTTCCATTTTGCTATTTTGTTGACGTGATGGTCATTATCTGGATGCCAGGCCACTTGTTGTTCCCACCATCCCATGGTGAGACATGCGAATGCTGGGCTAAAGGAAAAGCCCATTGCACAGCCTTTGATTTGCTGGAAAATTTCTTCGCCGAAGAGAAAGATGTTTTCGGTAAGACACATCTCAATCATATCCAGCAGCATCTGGTTATGTTTTGTGAATTGGATGTCTCTTTCTTTTAGAAAAAAAGCACATGCTGTTGTTCCTATGTTGTGGTCAATGTTCGTGTATAGCGCAATTACGTCCATCGTAATTAACATGTAGTTGGATTGCCATGGGAGTTCCTGGAGATTTTTCAATAGGTCAGTTGTATCGTGTAAATATGAACTTAAATTTAACACAAAAGGCATAAGAAAAAAATCAATGTAATTGGCCACTGGTTCCATAAGTGATCCCTTTGCTGATACAATTGGCCTCCCTGGTGGTTTAAGTGGATTCTTATGCACTTTCGGTAAGAAATAAATCGTGGCGGTTACTGGATGTTCAGTCATAAGGAATTTGCATTCATCAATATCGATCAGATTTTCGCTCTGTCATTCCATGATCTTTTTGTCAAGGTTTGTTTTGAAAATTTTTGTTGGATTTTGATCCAATTTTCTGTAATATTTTTTATTTCTCAATTGTGAATAGGCTTCAGTTATATAGTCTTTTTTGTCAATAATAACAATATTTCCACCCTTGTCGGCCATTTTAATTGTTATCGTCTGATCTTCCATGAGATTTTTTAAAGCTTGTCTTTCTTCCTTCTTTAGATTGTCACGATATTTTGTACCTTTGATTTTATAAATATCCTGAATTACTGCCTCCTGGAATATGTCGATTTTATTACCTTGTGGTAATTGAGGATAACATTTTGAGGGGGGAGGTTTTCCACTCAGTCCTGCTCCTTTTTGGGGACAGACCTCCTCTTCTGTCATTGCATTGCATTCTTCCATTATGTCAAGATTTACAAGGGTGATTAATGCCGGTAGGTTAGTTGTAGTTAGGCATTGTTCTTCAGTATTTGTTTCCATCCTTTTTTTCTTTTTCATTTTTGTGTAGTTTGCCATTTCCTGGTTTTCATGAAGGATTTTAGCCAGTTTTATTTTCCTTATATATTTATATATATCAATGCGTGTCTCTGCCATGTCCATTGATTCAGTCGGACAGAAATTGATTCCATACTTTAAAAGGGAATTTTCATAGGTACTTAGGGGACGGGATGATAAGTTCATAATTACCAATCCATCATTTATCACATTTTCCTGCCAATTTATTTCGAGGTCTTCCGACGCATACTCCTGGTTTTGGTTCCTATTTCCTCTGAGGAGCCACTTCCTCCTTTTGCCTCTTCTTGTTTTTTTGATGCCCCCGGGGCTCCTGTTCTGGGTACCCATTTGCGTCCTCTCCCTCTTGCTCTTACTCCTTGGCTTTGATTTTGTTCCCAAAATCTTTGTTTGAGGACTAGCCTCATGTCCCCTAAAAAATCCCTTGTTGTTTGGTCCTCTATTTCTTCCGACCCATTTTCACTCATTCCTGTTGATGTTAGTGATGTTACACTTGTAGAGCTTTGGGAATTTGTTTTATTTGCTTTCTGGTCTTGAAAAATGTCAAACTTTTTTGCGTAGGTAAATATGCGCCCTTGTGCATAATCTTCTTTATCTCTTTGATATTTCACTTGTTTGCGATTTCTTACTATGTCCTCATGTTTCCCCACATATTTTTCCAAATCTGCTTTTAATTTTGTCATTTCTTGATCCATGTCAATAGATGCCAGGTCTTTTTCCAATTCTGTTAACTCTTCCTTGATTTTTGCCAAGGCTATTTCCAAATGTTTGACTAAAATAGTCATCAATCCTAATGAGAAATCCAAAATGTGCTGGCCCCATTCCTTCAATATATCATTTGAGGCATCTTGTTGACTGGGCATAAGTGAAATTCTCAGGCCCCTTGGTACTCTTCTTACTTCCAAATATTTTTTTAAGTAATCAGCTCCCACCATTTATTTATTTCTTTTTTGCTCAACTTTTCCCATGATTTCAATTTACTCCTTGTGTCTGATTTCGGGATACTTTGTTTAGTCTTGTCTTTATTTTGCACCGTTGTGTCTTCGTCAAAGAGGGAGTTCAAATGTTCACTGCGTTTCGCTTCTCTTTGTTCCATATCACTATGTATTTATTTTCTAAGCGTTGGAAACTCGTTCTACTAGCGTGAATAAGTTGTAACGTATTGATTGAAGTCCCCTAGTTTTATTTTCGGGACCGTTGTGAGTTCCTGCCCGAGAGGGTGGATAACAATGTTGCTACTGTTTGAAATTGCCGCCACATTCAATCGTCTTGGATTGTTTGCAATTGTGGCCTCGATACAGCGCAGCCGAGCCACCCCTGTTGCTCGGAATCAACCAAATGTCAGTTTTGTGACCCCTCTAACGGATGCTAGTGTTCAATGGGAGACACGCACTGCGACCGTGCTTACCTTCACCTTCCGATGTCGGTCGGCCGGTCCGTTTGGGTTGCCACACCGTTCATGTCTGCCCCTCGCGTTACTTCAATTTGGCGTTCACCGGGTCAGCCACATTGATTCCATCAACTTGGCTTGTCCTTGTCGACCCCTGGCGCTTCTGAAACCGGTGCAGTATTCCTCGGCAGAGCTCAGCCGAATTTAATCAACCACACCTCCTTTTCAGGAATGAATACGCACTCGCAGGATCCCTTCTTTCCAATTATTTATTCATCCACAGTTTCCAGCATAATAAATACCGACGCGTTTCGCCGCCAACTGACGGCTTGCTCACGGTTGATATTTACATTCACATCTAACTTCCTTTAAGGAGTGATTTAGAAACACACGTGATTTGCTTGTCACTTCCTGTAATCCTCGCTAAGCATCACGGGTTTTTTAGTTTGTTGGATATTCTAATATACAGGTTTCTGTTTCAAAAACCAAAACACAATTTCACAAATAACCATTCTTGATCATCGGGGGGGCGCTAGAGGGCGCCGGGCAAGATGGCCGCACTCGTGTGAGGCTCCGCCGAGACCATTAAAAATCCGCACATTAATCCTGCTTTCCCCGGCGCCTTTACCCTGAACTCCGGCTGAGCTTGCTCCGCTAACATTGGGGGACCCCTGGAGCGCTATGTGCCGTGTTTGAGGCTGTGCTGTGGGCGCCTGGAGCGGAACGATCCCGGGCCGGGACATTGCAGACTGCGGCCTCGGCTGATGCGGAGCGGGGGTCCCGCTGTGGTCCGGATCCTTGTCCCCGCTGCTGCCTGAGACATCGGCGCTTCGGAAGCGGCGCTTGTATCTGCGGAGGCGGTGTAGCGGAGGCGACGGCGGAATCTGCCTGGAGCGGCATAGGAGCACCGGACGGCCTGGACTCGGCCCTGCTGGTCTCGGTGAGTGGGGCGGGGCGCTACGCGAGCCTGGGGCTGCGGAGGTGGTGCCGGGCCGCGATAGCCCGCGTCGCGCGAGCTTGGGCCGGGGGGGGCTGGGGAAGGGTTGGCTGAGGGGCGGAGTGGCTGGGACGGACGAGTACTTCAGCGGGGCCACGACCTGGGCTGCAGGGGAGCGTTCTCTCCGCTACGCACATTTCGCTGGGAGGCCTGCTGCAATGAACTGCTGGCTGGCGACGCGCCCGCCATCTTGGACCTTCTTCTCTCCTGGCTGCTGACCATCGGGCTCCGGTGTTCGGCGCTTCTCCAGCGCTGCCTATCCTGACCTTCGGTGCTACCGGGGAGGGGACCTGGACCCGGAGACCTTCTCAAAGCGGCCACTCCGTTCCTTTGGGTCCTGCGTGTTTCTGTATATAATTACACCACATAGCTGCACAGGGGTCGACTTGGCGCGCTTTGCCCGCCGGGGTTGATGAGCTGCTTGGACTAGACTGAAAGTGTCTGTGGGGCCTGGCCCTGGGCCGACTCTGCGGAGTGAGACAACTGGTGGGTCCCCTGCTGCAGTTTTGAGCGCATTATCTGGAGCCTTTGCCCTACATAGCTGTGCCTTTGACCGCGCTGAGCTTGATCGCAGACATGGGCAGAACCGAGAGAAACCAGCCTAAAATCAACTTTGAGGCGAAAAAGACTGCGCACACATCCTCCCAGGCGCCTGCGGACCCTGACCCAGCTGGGGCTGTTGGGGGTACGCCTAATTTGGAATCCACACTGGTGGCTATGCAGAAGACTCTACAATCTATTGAAGGCACCATGGAGTCAGTAAATCACCGGCTTGACCACATGGCGACGCAATTTGACCGTCAAAACGAGCGGATGGGAGAGGTGGAACAGCGAGTTTCCGCCACGGAAGATGGCCTGGCCACGGTCTCGTCCAAAGTGTTTAATATGGAAAGAGTGCTGGCGGTCATACAAGCGAAGAATGAGGAGTTAGAAGGGAGGTCCAGGAGGAACAACGTTCGCGTCACGGGCTTGCCAGAGTCCACGAACGTGGGGCGCATGGAGGACTACATGGAGCGTATGTTCATCGACATCTTTGGGGCGGACCAGCTGTCTCGGGTCTTTATTGTGGAACGGGCACATCGGTCTCTGGCTAAGAAGCCTCCGTCGGGAGCACCGCCGCGGCCTATCGTGGCTAGGATCCTGAACTACAGGGATCGGGACACTATTCTACGGCTTGCCAGGGAAAAGGGCTCCATAGAATACCAGGGTAACAAACTGGAGTTTTACCCCGACTTCACCATGGCGGTGCAGACTGCACGTAAAGAATTTGCTACGGTGAAACAGTTGCTGAGGGCCGAGACCATAGCTTATGCCATGTTGTACCCTGCGCGCCTTCGGATTGGGCCGCCTTCGGATAACAAGATCTTCTCTTCGCCAAAGGCAGCCATGGACTATGCTAAGAAGCTGAAAAAACGTGCTAGAGAACCGGCTGGGCGTCATGAAGGTGATGATGAAAGACTGGACGAAGTAGCCTGAATTGCATTGCACTGCTAGCTGTGGTGATGGAGGAACTGCGGAGTATTGCGTTGGGTCGCCTCTGTTATGGCGCATTTATTACTTGCTGAGAGCTATCCGGGCGTTTTAGCTCCTGATCCACTTTGTACTGTTGCTCTACATGATGCGGGAGGGGGACTGCTCCGGCTGACGCTGCCCTGCTGATAACGACATGTTGCTTCACTGGGGCTCTCCTCCAGGTGACCTTGGCTGAACGTGGCCCGATTGAGCTCTACGTGACTAAACGCCAGATGAGGTGGCATTTCATGGTACAGGTGCTGCTCTGGTGGGTATGGACGCCTCCGGGGGCGCCCAGAGCAATGTACTGTTATTTGATTACCAAAATGTTTAATGCTTTGACCGAGGGTGTGGGTGGAGGGGTTGGGGTTGAGGTTAACGGCAATGGTCTGCGCTCTCGTCGGTTCTGACGAGAGTGGTGCGCCACTACGCCCCCGGATATGGGAGCTCCCCAAATATGGCTGTTTGCATTGTTGGGGGTTGTAAAAGGGGGGACATGGGGAGGCTTTGGCAAATTGGGGGTGCTGAAGTGGGCGGCGGGTTGGGGGACGGGGTGTTGGACTCTGTTGGGATGTTGTTGATTTTCCTGGTTAAGGGGAATGAGTCTAAAGAATCCACGGGCAATGAATGGGACTTCAGGTGGGGGTTTGGGATCTTGAACAGTGTCATTGGTGTTATCTCCGGGTTGGTGAGACTTGAGGTCTGGTCTAGTGGGTGGGGGCTGCCGAGGAAGAACTTACTGTTGGGTTGCATTTACCTTTGGCGATATGGATAGGGGAGGTACTATCACGTGTGTTACATGGAATGTGCGAGGACTTAATAAGCCGCAGAAAACTCGACGAATGCTTGCCTTTCTAAACAGACATGGTGTACAGGTGGCGTTTCTGCAGGAGACGCATCTCAGGGGTAAAGCGGCCGAGATGGTGGGCAGACAGTGGGCGGGGGCGAGGTGGGCCACGGCATATTCTTCCTATGCCCGTGGGGTAATGATTCTCATTAAAAAGAATGTCCCGTTTGAGGTGCTGCACGAGGAGGTGGACCAGGATGGTAGATATATTGTCGTGCAGGGTAAATTGTGCGGCACATTGATCACTCTTCTAAATGTCTATGGCCCTAATATAGATGACCCTGATTTCTTCGTTACACTCTGGAACAAGCTGTATAGCCTACCACCATCGGCCCTCCTCTGTGGGGGGGGACTGGAATGTTACGTTAGACTCTGAGTTGGATAAGAGGCATGACCGGCCATATGAGCGTAAGAGAGCGGCGGATGCGGTGTGCGAGGGTATGACTGGGCTGCAACTTTTGGATGTTTGGCGCTTGCGGAATCCTGGCAGGCGGGAGGGCACTTGCTACACATCTGCGCATGATACGTGGTCGAGATTGGATTATTGGTTGTTGACTCGAGATGTGAGTGGATGGGTGCTGAATACAAAACATCTGCCCCGTACGATTTCCGACCATGCCCCTGTTACTTTGAAGCTGCAGATACCTACACATGCCCCTGCTCCATTTTCTTGGCGACTCTCCCCTGGAGTGTTAACTGATCAGGTTTTGTGTGAACGTCTGCGGCAGATAGTTGAGGAGTTCTTTGTGAACAATGTGGGCTCTGTCAACAGTATGAGCACAGTGTGGGAGGCCTTTAAGGTCTCAGTGAGGGGTGCGTGTATTGGGTTGCGATCCGGGGTTCTCACGTCCATCAGGGACTCTATGTCCAAACTAGAAAGGGAGTTGCTGGTTCTAGAGCGCCGACTGGAGGAGGGGGCGGAAGTCGCGTTACTAGCGGATGTTAGGGCGAAGGTCACAGAATATAATGACTTGGCGGACCAGGAGGTGAAATTTCTGTCCAAACGTGCTACAGCCAGGTATTATGGAGAGGGGGGCAGGCCGGGTAAGGGTCTTGCTGATCGGATTAGAGAACCTTGGGCAAGACACTGCACAGTGTTAGAAGTTGAAGATCAGGGAGATGTGGTGACTACAACGGATGGTATACTTGCTTGTTTTTCGAGACATTATGCGCAGCTCTATGAGCACAGGGAAACGGCGGAAGAGGAAGAAGTAACGCGATACTTGGAGGATGTGGCGTTGGTGTGGCTTTCCAGGGGTCAACAGGAATTCCTGATGCATCACGTTACTGCGGCTGAGTTTAGAGATGCAATTGCAGCCCTCCCGAATGGGAAGGCGGCTGGCACAGATGGCTTGCCCGCCGAATTCTATAAAACATATGCAGATTTGCTAATTCCGCAGTTGGCAATGGTCCTGGAAGAAGCTTTTGAATGCGGACGGCTTCCGGGGACTATGAGGGAGGCGCTCTTGGTGGCGCTCCCTAAGCCGGGGAAGCCTCTGAATAGGTGCGATTCTTACCGTCCCCTTTCACTCATGAATACTGATGTCAAAATAATTGCCAAAGTGTTAGCCACAAGGCTACGTCTCCTCCTGCCGGTTATGGTATTACCGGATCAATCGGGGTTTATCCCTCTCCGGTCCACCACTCACAACCTGAGGACCCTATTTGCCGTCCTACATCTCCTTAAGCCAGAGCTAGCCGCGGTGGCAGTCATGCTGGATGCCGCCAAGGCCTTTGACTCGGTAGCATGGAAGTATATGATGGCCGTTCTACATCGGATGGGGGTGCCTTTCTTCTTCACGTCACTAATTTCCCTGTTGTATACTGCGCCCACGGCGAGAGTTAGGGTCAATGGTCATGTCTCTTCCTCCTTTCCGATTCAGAGGGGGACGAGGCAGGGTTGCCCCCTTTCGCCCCTGCTTTTTGCCATCATGATGGAGCCGCTGGCCTGTGTCTTGCGGCAGAGATATGCGGAAGCAGCATTGAAGTTCCCTCTCCGATCGTTGGCTGTGTCGATGTACGCTGACGACATGGTCCTATATGTCAGGGATCCGGCGCTCCACCTGGAAAACATTCTCAGAGAGTTCATTAAATTTGGCCGTCACTCGGGACTGACCATAAATTGGGACAAGTCTGTGGTACTGCCTCTCACGGATGTCACTAATCCGGTCCCACTGGAGTTCCCGCTGGAATGGGCGGCGGAGTCGGTTAGATACCTGGGTGTTTGGGTGCATAGGGATTGTCAAGAAGTCATACGGGCCAACTACGGCGTTGCCATCTCCAAATTAGAGGACCAGGTGGCGAGATGGATTCGTCTCCCTCTGACCCTGGCTGACCGCGTGTCTTTGATCAAAATGGTAGTTCTACCAAAATTTCTCTATCTCTTCACAAACATTCCAGTCCCGCTGAGGTCACACTTCTTTGCGAGACTAAGATCCCTTTTGATATCGCTCACCTGGGCTGGCAAGAAACCACGGGTGAATTGGGAGGTGCTGATCAAGCCCTACGATCTGGGAGGGTTCGCCCTGCCGGATATGAGACTTTATTATCTTTGTGCACAGGCACACTTTGCGAGTTACTGGATCACTGCTCCACCACACACCCCGCACGTAGCTCTGGAAGCGAGCGCGGTTCTGCCGTATCCACTTAGGGCTATGATCGTAAATAAGCACTCGGTGTTTGAGAAAGGGGAGATCGATACTGTGCGGCTCACGGCGACTGCATGGGACAGCCTGGGTAAACGAGCTGGCAGATTACCGCTATATGCCCCGGCTATGCCACTGCTTTATCACTCGGATATCTCCGTGACAGGCGAACCTGGAGGGCTGCAGATCCTGCGGGAGGCTGGATTACAGACTATGGGGGACCTCTTTCCGGGAGCATCATTTCTCACATCTCAGGAGATGACGACCCGCTCGTCGAATGCTACTATGTCCACCTTTGTGTATGTCAGGCTTCGGGCAGCCGTGCGTGACTTATACCCAATGTATCCGGAGGAACCGATGGCCCTAGGAGCCTTGCAGTTGTTATATACGGCCAAGGACAGGACTAAATTACTATCTAAACTATATAAGGCTGCGCAGGAAGACGAGGGTGGAGGGGCGACCCTGGCTAGAGCGAGGTGGGATAGGAGTCTCCCGGAACCGCTAAGCGATGAGGATTGGAATGAGTGTTGTGCTATGACCGGGGGGTATGTGATCAATGGCAACTTCCGCCTTCTGCATTATAAATTCCTACAACAGTGGTACTATACGCCGGCTCAACTGGTACGTTACGGGCTCAGGTCAACTGCTCAATGTGTCCGGTGTGGAGGTGAAGATGCTGACTTTGTACACCTGGCCTGGGGATGCTCACGCGTCTACGATTTTTGGAAGGAGGTGACTGAAAGGCTGACTGTCATGGTTTCGACTGAGGTAAAGCTGGATGTGCGCCTGTGCCTTTTGGGCATTGCTTCTGGGGTGGCTGCGACATCGCGGCGGCTGGTGGTGCTGGCGCTTCAATTGGCCAGGAGGAGGGTCGCTATGGTCTGGGGTGGGAGGAGAGCGCCAGAGGTGCAACTGTGGCTGAAGGATATGGCCTATTGCAGAGACCAATTGAACTGTTATTATGACGAATTACCCACGGCCTCTCGCCCGAGGGATGTGTGGGCTCCGTTTACACTTTATATGTTGTCCTTAACAGACACCGACAGCGACGAGAGTGTGAATGCTGCTCTGTTGGATGGTGAGGATGGAGCTGCCTGAGATGTTACTATGATTGACCTGTATTTGGTGAAGGGTGACTGTGCGGGGGACACAACAGGGGGAATGTCGTGGACTGCTTAGACTGGCATGGAATGATTCACTTCCCTAGCCTCGCTACTGCCTATGGTTGGTTACAAGAAAGGGGTGAAGGTTCCCTTCCTTGGGGATGCACTGTTGCACATTAGATATGTTGGCTGCCCTGCTACACTATGGCTACTGGACTTGGACTACTCACTGAAACCAGGATAGGGAGGGGGGGGAGGGGTTGGGTATTGTTGATGTTACTTTTCTTTATGCAAAAATGAAAATTAGACCGAGATCACATGGGGGCGACACAGCCGCACTCTAAGGGTGTGCTGTAAATATTGCATCTGGATCATCTGTTGTGCCTTCATGAGCCGAGACTCCTGGACTCCTGTAATGGTGTTGATGGCGTATAATATCAGGCTCGTATGATTTGTGTGGTGCACCGATTGCGGCCGGCCCCAGCAGTGGGTTGTAGGCACACCGCTGTGTATATGTACAATGTGCAATAAAGGTCTTCCAAAAAAAAACAAAAAAAAAAACCATTCTTGATCGTCTTGGATTATTTGCAATTGTGGCCTCGATACAGCGCAGCCGACCCCTGTTGCTCTGAATCAACCAAATGTCAGTTTTGTGACCCCTGTAACGGATGCTAGTGTTCAATGGGAGTTAAACACACAAAGGGGGCATCAGTTCCTCTGGGAGAGTGTACCATAATCTAGTTCTCTCTATAGTATAGATAAAAGGAAGGAAAGTTCTGAGTAATTTTGTTGTCTGCTATGTGAGAAAGACATCAGGAAGGGTGGGAGATGATGTGTGGGTTGATTCTCCTCGGTGACCTAGTGCCCTCAGAAGACCGTCCGGGCGCCCTGAGTCATCATTGGGCGTTGCTCCTCGTGTGGGTGGTGCTGCAGTCCCTCACGGGCCCCACAAGGGGGCTCTTTGCGGAGTTCTTTTGATGGAGATGCCGCAGTTGTGCATGCGGGTCTGAGGGCCTGGTGTAAGAAGTTTCTGTAACGTGAGTGCAAAAATAAAATGACTAGACAGTACCCGTCAGTTAATTTATTCAAGGGTCTGGATAGTCAGTTAAAAGAGGTGGCCCCTGGAATGTCCCTATATAGACCAAATAATAGGGAAGCGTCTGGTATACTAGACGTTTGTCTCAGGGTGAAAAAGTGGGTGTGAAAATAAGTAAAATACAAATGTATATATAATTGTAGTTATTGGGTCAACATGTTTCGCGCATCTAGTGGTCCCTAATGGATCCAGCTGCGCTTCTTCAGGACCAAATCGTATTGTTTAGACCAAAAAGTTAGGTTTAAAAGTGCAGGTTCCAGGCCTAATGCCCGTGAGCCTGCGGTACCTCTGTCCTCAAGGTGTAAAGCGTCTTGGCGCTATCCGGTACGTTCAAAGTTTGTACCTAAGCCCAACCTGTAAAGAAAAGAAAGTATCAACACAGAGCAGACGACTGCATGTTAAAACATGATTCTGATCAGGATTGGTGGTGACTCGTAACCTGGCATGTCTTTGAGTTACATTCTTACTCAGACATAGAACTTAGTTTATTGATTAGGTCAGGAGTACGAGTTACCACCAATCCTGATCAGAATCATGTTTTAACATGTAGTCGTCTGCTCTGTGTTGATACTTTCTTTTCTTTACAGGTTGGGCTTAGGTACAGACTTTGAACGTACCGGATAGCGCCAAGACGCTTTACACCTTGAGGACAGAGGTACCGCAGGCTCACAGGCATTAGGCCTGGAACCTGCACTTTTAAACCTAACTTTTTGGTCTAAACAATACGATTTGGTCCTGAAGAAGCGCAGCTGGATCCATTAGGGACCACTAGATGCGCGAAACATGTTGACCCAATAACTACAATTATATATACATTTGTATTTTACTTATTTTCACACCCACTTTTTCACCCTGAGACAAACGTCTAGTATACCAGACGCTTCCCTATTATTTGGTCTATATAGGGACATTCCAGGGGCCACTTCTTTTAACTGACTATCCAGACCCTTGAATAAATTAACTGACGGATACTGTCTAGTCATTTTATTTTTGCACTCACGTTACAGAAACTTCTTACACCAGGCCCTCAGACCCGCATGCACAACTGCTGCATCTCCATCAAAAGAACTCCGCCAAAGAGCCCCCTTGTGGGGCCCGTGAGGGACTGCAGCGCCACCCACACGAGGAGCAACGCCCAATGATGACTCAGGGCACCCGGACGGTCTTCTGAGGGCACTAGGTCACCGAGGAGAATCAACCCACACATCATCTCCCACCCTTCCTGATGTCTTTCTCACATAGCAGACAACAAAATTACTCAGAACTTTCCTTCCTTTTATCGATCTATAGAGAGAACTAGATTATGGTACACTCTCCCAGAGGAACTGATGCCCCCTTTGTGTGTTTAACTACTAGTTTTGGGAGCAAGGGCACTGGACCTCAACTAATTCCTTTATTTCCTCTTAATTAAGCTTCCAGTCCCCCCTCTTGTTGTGTATACACAGTGTTCAATGGGAGACACGCACTGCGACCGTGCTTACCTTCACCTTCCGATGTCGGTCCGCCGGTCCGTTTGTATTGCCACAGCGTTCACGTCTGCACCTCGCGTTACTTCAATTTGGCGTTCACCGGATCAGCCACATTGATTCCATCAACTTGGCTCATCCTTGTCGACCCCTGGCGCTTCTGAAACCGGTGCAGTATTCCTCGGCAGAGCCCCGCCGAATGTATTAAACCACACCTCCTTTTCAGGAATGAATACGCACTCGCAGGATCTCTTCTTTACAATTATTTATTCATCCACAGTTTCCAGCATAATAAATACTGAAGCGTTTTGCCGCCAACTGACGGATTGCTCACGGTTGATATTTACATTCACATCTAACTTCCTTTAAGGAGTGATTTAGAAACACACATGATTTGCTTGTCACTTCCTGTAATCCTTGCTAAGCATCACAGGTTTTGGAGATTGTTGGATATTCTAATATACAGGTTTCCGTTTCAAAAACCAAAACACAATTTTACAAATAACCATTCTTGATCACAAAGTGTATTCAATGCCCCACAGTATTACGATACTATCTTGTTTGGCCCCTAAGGTTTTCAAACACTGTTAAACCACTCTAGATTTATTGTTACAACCGGTGATTATCTTGGTGTAAACTAATCCCATGTCCTCATTCCCAACAAATCAAGGGTAAACCTCTAAATTTCATTTGGGTTACTCACTCCGGAATTCATTATTTTTCTCGATGTCTGGTATGGGATTTTAATGAAAATGGTGTTTTAACAGTGTTTGAAAACCTTAGGGGCCAAACAAGATAGTATCGTAATACTGTGGGGCATTGAATACACTTTGTGATCAAGAATGGTTATTTGTGAAATTGTGTTTTGGTTTTTGAAACGGAAACCTGTATATTAGAATATCCAACACACTACAAAACCTGTGATGCTTAGCGAGGATTACAGAAAGTGACAAGCAAATCACGTGTGTTTCTAAATCACTCCTTAAAGGAAGTTAGATGTGAATGTAAATATCAACTGTGAGCAAGCCGTCAGTTGGCAGTGAAACGCGTCGGTATTTATTATGCTGGAAACTGTGGATGAATAAATAATTGGAAAGAAGAGATCCTGCGAGTGCGTATTCATTCCTGAAAAGGAAGTGTGGTTGATTAAATTCGGCGGGGCTCTGCTGAGGAATACTGCACCGGTTTCAGAAGCGCCAGGGGTCGACAAGGACGAGCCAAGTTGATGGAATCAATGTGGCTGACCCGGTGAACGCCAAATTGAAGTAACGCGAGGGGCAGACATAAACGGTGTGGCAACACAAACGGACCGGCGGACCGACATCAGAAGGTGAAGGTAAGTACGGTCGTAGTGCGTGTCTCCCATTGAACACTAGCATCCGTTAGAGGGGTCACAAAACTGACATTTGGTTGATTCCGAGCAACAGGGGTGGCTCGGCTGCGCTGTATCGAGGCCACAATTGCAAACAATCCAAGACGAATGAATGTGGAGGCAATTTCAAACAGTAGTAACATTGTTATCCACCCTCTCGGGCAGGAACTCACAACGGTCCCGAAAATAAAACTAGGGGACTTCAATAAATACGTAACAACTTATTCACGCAAGTAGAACGAGTTTCCAACGCTTAGAAAATAAATACATAGTGATATGGAACAAAGAGAAGCGAAACGCAGTGAACATTTGAACTCCCTCTTTGACGAAGACACAACGGTGCAAAATAAAGACAAGACTAAACAAAGTATCCCGAAATCAGACACAAGGAATAAATTGAAATCATGGGAAAAGTTGAGCAAAAAAGAAATAAATTAATGGTGGGAGTTGATTACTTTAAAAAAATATTTGGAAGTAAGAAGAGTACCAAGGGGCCTGAGAATTTCACTTCTGCCCAGTCAACAAGATGCCTCAAATGATCTATTGAAGGAATGGGGCTAGCACATTTTGGATTCCGCATTAGGATTGATGACTATTTTAGTCAAACATTTGGAAATAGCCTTGGCAAAAATCAAGGAAGAGTTAACAGAATTGGAAAAAGACCTGGCATCTATTGACATGGATCAAGAAATGACAAAATTAAAAGCAGATTTGGAAAAATATGTGGAGAAACATGAGGACATAGTAAGAAATCGCAAACAAGTGAAATATCAAGGAGATAAAGAAGATTATGCACAAGGGCGCATATTTACCTACTCAAAAAAGTTTGACATTTTTCAAGACCAGAAAGCAAATAAAACAAATTCCCAAAGCTCTACAAGTGTAACATCACTAACATCAACAGGAACGAGTGAAAATGGGTCGGAAGAAATAGAGGACCAAACAACAAGGGATTTTTTAGGGGACATGAGGCTAGACCTCAAACAAAGATTTTGGGAACAAAATCAAAGCCAAGGAGTAAGAGCAAGAGGGAGAGGACGCAAATGGGTACCCAGAACAGGAGCCCCGGGGGGCATCAAAAAAACAAGAAGAGGCAAAAGGAGGAAGTGGCTCCTCAGAGGAAATAGGAACCAAAACCAGGAGTATGCGTCTGAAGACCTCGAAATAAATTGGCAGGAAAATGTGATAAATGATGAATTGGTAATTATGAACTTATCATCCCGTCCCCTAAGTACCTATGAAAATTCCCTTTTAAAGTATGGAATCAATTTCTGTCCGACTGAATCAATGGACATGGCACAGACACGCATTGATATATATAAATATATAAGGAAAATAAAACTGGCTAAAATCTTTCATGAAAATCAGGAAATGGCAAACTACGCAAAAATGAAAAAGAAAAAAAGGATGGAAACAAATACTGAAGAACAATGCCTAACTACAACTAACCTACCGGCATTAATGACCCTTGTAAATCTTGACATAATGGAAGAATGCGATGCAATGACAGAAGAGGAGGTCTGTCCCCAAAAAGGAGCAGGACTGAGTGGAAAAAAAAACCCTCAAAATGTTATCCTCAATTACCACAAGGTAATAAAATCGACATATTCCAGGAGGCAGTAATTCAGGATATTTATAAAATCAAAGGTACAAAATATCGTGACAATCTAAAGAAGGAAGAAAGACAAGCTTTAAAAAATCTCATGGAAGATCAGACGATAACAATTAAAATGGCCGACAAGGGCGGAAATATTGTTATTCTTGACAAAAAAGACTATATAACTGAAGCCCATTCACAATTGAGAAATAAAAAATATTACAGAAAATTGGATCAAAATCCAACAAAATTTTTCAAAACAAACCTTGACAAAAAGATCATGGAATGGCAGAGCGAAAATCTGATCGATATTGATGAATGCAAATTCCTTATGACTGAACATCCAGTAACCGCCACGATTTATTTCTTACCGAAAGTGCATAAGAATCCACTTAAACCACCAGGGAGGCCAATTGTATCAGCAAAGGGATCACTTATGTAACCAGTGGCCATTTACATTGATTTTTTTCTTATGCCTTTTGTGTTAAATTTAAGTTCATATTTACGCGATACAACTGACCTATTGAAAAATCTCCAGGAACTCCCATGGCAATCCAACTACATGTTAATTACGATGGACGTAATTGCGCTATACACGAACATTGACCACAACATAGGAACAACAGCATGTGCTTTTTTTCTAAAAGAAAGAGACATCCAATTCACAAAACATAACCAGATGCTGCTGGATATGATTGAGATGTGTTTTACCCAAAACATCTTTCTCTTCGGCGAAGAAATTTTCCAGCAAATCAAAGGCTGTGCAATGGGCTTTTCCTTTAGCCCAGCATTCGCATGTCTCACCATGGGATGGTGGGAACAACAAGTGGCCTGGCATCCAGATAATGACCATCACGTCAACAAAATAGCAAAATGGATGAGATACATTGATGATCTCCTAATAGTGTGGGATCAATCAGCCCAGGAATTTGAAACATATTTTGAGATTCTGAACTCGACAGATACAAATTTGAGATTTACATACAACATAAGTCGGGACAAAGCAATTTTCCTGGACACAGAGATCTATATACATGACAACAAGGTAGAAACTACATTATATAGGAAAGAGACATCAACCAATACAACACTGTATGCCGAAGGTTTTCACAAAGCCACAGTAAAGGATAACATACCGTATGGTGAATTTTTAAGATTACGCTGCATTTGCTCTCAGGAAAAAGAGTGGAAAATGAACAGTTGCGACATGGCAAGAAGATTCAAACAACGGGGCTACAAGCAAGGAGTAATCAAAAAATGCTGGGCTCGAGCCAATGAAAAGAAAAGAGAAGAAACCCTACAAATAAAACCTAAATACAATGACATCTCACAGCCAGAAAAACAACAGGTGAGACTCATCATAAATCACTCAAGAGAATCCAAACAAATCATAAGTATCCTAAGAAAGAATTGGAAACTTCTACATCTGGATGAAACTGCTGGCAAAATAATGGGGAAACACCCAGAAGTAACATTCAGACGAGCAACAAGTCTGAAAGACAAGCTAGTGCACAGTCACCATCAAGATCCGGACAAAAAGAAAAAAGGCATTCAGTGGTTGAAAAGCAAAGACTTTGTGAAATGTCAACAGTGTAAAGTATGCCAGATTGCAGTAAACAAGACAGAAGTAATCTTACCCAATAAAAAATCTTGGATAATCAAACAACTGATAAACTGCAAAACTGAGTTTGTAGTTTACGTGATAGAATGTCCATGTGCTTTAAAATATATTGGCAGCACAAAGAAGGAATTGAAAAAAAGAATCCTTGAACATGTAAGAGCGACGGTAAACAAGGACAGAGGCAACGCCATTGCGAAACATATGGAAGCTGCACATAATGGAGACTGGAAACTTCTAAAATTCTACGCTCTGGAGACAATTGTCCCTCATGAGAGAGGAGGGGATAGAGAGCGAAAATTAAGATGCAGGGAATCACGACAAATTTTTAACTTTCGAACTTTATACCTGGACGGTCTGAACCAGAGTGAGGAACTTTATGTACATTTGTAGAAAGAAACAATGCACCAATTTGTGAATAGTCGTATGGGGAGCGCTATAAACACATATATATTTTCACCTTCCGTATTTCTGCACAATGAAGAGATGATGAATAGAAAAAAATGGGTTTGATAATAGGATATGAAAAAAGAACACACACTAACACCAAGCCCTTAAACAGAAATGAGTTTCAGATTGCTACTATAATGTAATAAAATCCAATAGCCCACTGGAGGGCCTTAATGGAACAATAACCACCTTATAACAACCGCCCACTAGAGAGCGATACGCCATTTTCATTAAAATCCCATACCAGACATCGAGAAAAATAATGAATTCTGGAGTGAGTAACCCAAATGAAATTTAGAGGTTTACCCTTGATTTGTTGGGAAAGAGGACATGGGATTAGTTTACACCGAGATAATCACCGGTTGTAACAATAAATCTAGGGTGGTTTAACAGTGTTTGAAAACCTTAGGGGCCAAACAAGATAGTATTGTAATACTGTGGGGCATTGAATACACTTTGTGATCAAGAATGGTTATTTGTGAAATTGTGTTTTGGTTTTTGAAACGGAAACCTGTATATTAGAATATCCAACAAACTGCAAAACCTGTGATGCTTAGCGAGGATTACAGGAAGTGACAAGCAAATCACGTGTGTTTCTAAATCACTCCTTAAAGGAAGCTAGATGGGAATGTAAATATCAACCGTGAGCAAGCCGTCAGTTGGCGGTGAAACGCGTCGGTATTTATTATGCTGGAAACTGTGGATGAATAAATAATTGAAAAGAAGAGATCCTGCGAGTGCGTATTCATTCCTGAAAAGGAGGTGTGGTTGATTAAATTTGGCGGGGCTCTGCTGAGGAATACTGCACCGGTTTCAGAAGCGCCAGGGGTCGACAAGGACGAGCCAAGTTGATGAAATATATATATATATATATATATATATTACCTACTGGCGGTCGCCAGTAGGTAGTTATAGTTAGGATTTTTTTCAATGTTAAATCTGAAAATTCTATTTGGAATAACTTTGGCGCCGGTTGACGAATCTGCCTGAAAATTTCCTCAAAATGGCCTCGCGGCGTTCCGGTCCTTCCCTGAAAGTTTGGGGGGGATTCGTCAAGCGGGGGCCGAGATAAAAGGGGGGTCCCAAAACACGTTTTCCCCATGTTAATTTCCATAGGGCGGTCGATTTCACTTTTAGCCCGAACGGCTGAATGGATTTCCACCAAACTTGGCAAAATTGTAGGGACTGGTAGCCCGATGTGCCTTTGCTATGTCTCAAGATATGTGCTCCAGTGGATTTTGAGTAATTAAGGTTCAAAAAAATATATATATCTATAGCCGCGCTCCGGTACGCGCACCGGTACGCGCACCGGGCGCTTACCGCGACTTGCGCGCAGAAAGCTGATTGGCTCTGGGGTGTCTGTAAACATTCTAAACAGTCCGGAGCGGCCGCCATCTTGTGTCTCGGTAGGATCGAGACACGAGAGGTGGCCAAAACAAAGAGGGAAATGACCATAAGGGGGCAGAGTAGACCCCCCTTGACCCCCTAGGTTTGATGTGGGGGCCATAAAAGGGCCCCGCGGAGCAAAAAAAAAATATTTTTTTTTTTGATTTTCGCGGGGTGAGCGCCCGGTACGCGCACCGGTACGCGCACCGGTAAGCGTACCGGGGAGCTTACCATGGGGAAAAAGAATGACAGTTTTAAAAGTAGCTGTTTAAAAAAAAAATGTTTTGTTGTTTTTTTTTATACACACACATACATATATATATAAATGCATATGCATATATATATATGCATATATGTGTATATGTGTGCGTGTAGAGAGAGGTAGAGAGGTAGAGGTGTAGAGGTAGAGAGGTAGAGAGGTAGCGGTAGAGAGGTAGAGATTAGTAGAGAGAGAAGAAGAGAGAGGTAGAGAGGTAGAGAGTAGAGAGTGAGTAATAGAGAGTAGAGAGTGAGTAGTAGAGAGTAGTAGAGAGCAGTAGAGAGAGTAGCAGAGAGTGAGTAGTAGAGAGTAGTAGAGTGAATAGTAGAGTGAGTAGTAGAGAGTAGTAGAGAGTGAGTAGTAGAGAGTGAGTAGTAGACAGTAGTAGAGAGTAAGTAGTAGAGTGAGTAGTAGAGAGCAGTAGAAAGTGAGTAGTAGAGAGTAGTAAAGAGTGAGTAGTAGAGAGTGAGTAGTAGAGAGTGAGTAGTAGAGAGTAGTAGAGAATGAGTAGCAGAGAGAATAGTAGTGAGTAGTAGAGAGTGAGTAGTAGAGTGAGTAGTAGAGACTAGTAGAGAGAGAGTAGTAGAGAGTGAGTAGTAGACAGTAGTAGAGAGTGAGAAGTAGAGAGTGAGTAGTAGAGAGTAGTAGTGAGTAGTAAAGAGTGAGTAGTAGAGAGAGAGTAGTAGAGAGTGAGTAGTAGAGAGTAGTAGATAGTGAGTAGTAGGGAGTAGTGAGTAGCGAGTAGTAGGGAGTGAGTAGTAGAGAGAGAGTAGTAGAGAGTAGTAGAGTAGTAGAGAATGAGTAGTAGACAGTGAGTATTTGAGAGTAGTGGAGTAGGAGAGAGTAAGTAGTAGAGAGTAGTGGAGAATATTCCAAAGTTTGGCACAGCACCACTTTCACAATGAGTCCAATCAAATCATATCACTTAGAGTCCTTATTGAAGCGCTGAATCTTGGTGTATATTCAAATGCTTTTATTTTCCTTAAGTTTATGTACCACAGCCAGCCGAAAGGTTTCGTTCTGTACAACAGAACTTCTTCAGGGCGTTCTTATTTCCTTCAAGTTATGTCGGTATCCAGTTGTCATATAACTAGATATTTCTTCCAAATGTTAGACAAGACATAAGTATATTCTTAGTCAAAGTGACTAGGTATCAATTTTACCCACACAATTCGGGCAGACTTGAGTAATTTATAGCATCCTCAAAGTCAGTCTTTCAAAAATTCCAAAGTATAGGACATGATAATCCAAATCCAAATGTTTCTCAAGAAAAGTAATTTACAATCGTTCGGAATATCGGTGTTTGGGCAGATATGATCCAGGGACCCCCAGTATGCAAGGGGAATTAGTCCCCCCTCTACAAACGCGCCAGTGGCCTGCATTGCAGAGAGGTGTAACAAGGGTGTGGCCTCATTACACTTCTCTGCAATGCAGCTCCCTCGCGCATACTGGAGGCTCCTGGTGGACCAGTTGACCCCAGGGACCCCCAGTATGCAAGGGGAATTAGTTCCCCCTCTGCAAACGCGGCAGTGGGCTGCGTTGCAGAGAGGTGTAACAAGGGGCATAGTCTCATTACACCTCTGCAATGCAGCCCCTGGCGCATACTGGAGGTTCCAGGTGGGCTAATTGGCCCCCAGGGGCCCCCAGTATGCAAGGGGAATTAGTTCCCCCTCTTCAAACATGCACGGGGGCTGCGTTGCAGAGAGGTGTAAAAAGGGTTGTGGCTTCATTACACCTCTCTGCAATGCAGTCCCCTGGCGCATACTGGAGATTCCTGGTGGGCTTTCAGGTCTTATATAGTTAGGAATTAGCATTAAAAAAACCTTTGAAATTCACTGAAAAAACCATAGGTTTCACACCAGTTATAGTTAGGAATTAGCATTTAAAAAACCTTTGAAATTCACTGAAAAAACCATAGGTTTCACACCAGTTATAGTTAGGAATTAGCATTTAAAAAACCTATTAAATTCACTGACAAAACCATAGATTTCACACCATTTATAGTTAGCTGGAAATTTTACTGACATAAAACCATTGAAATTCCCACGTTATAGTTAGTTGGACTCACTATAACTTGCGCGCCTGTAATGCACTGCTGATGACGTCACATATTACATCACTCATGACATGGTCAGTGACATCACTCATGACATCACTGATGACACCATCCTTGTGACAGAGTGACAGACCTAATTTCAGTGTAATGTATCGCTTGAAACACATATTCAAAAATAGAAACAAACATTTTCAAAAAAATGGAGATACCCAAACCAGTAACAACAACCAATTCAGTAATTCCACCATTTATATACACATCCACTCATTCACCAACAGTTCTATTTAGTCACTCATATATATACTCACTCATCATATGTAGTGATACACCTATACATCCTGTTACACATCAGCAGTCATCCAAAAGTTACTCACACACATACTCACACATGCAAATAAACTATTGAACATCCATTTATTTGCATATACATTTATACACACACTACCACCTTACTTCTAAGGAAACTTACCCATACTTACTCTCTTAAACAATCACTTATAGAAACACATACTTATTTAAACAGGAACTCCTACAATCTCTCACTATATATACTATACTCACTTATATACATCAATACTCACATATACTAGATTAAAACATATGTCGTTACTAATGAAGACACTAGTGAGACAGTCATTCACTCACTAACACACACATATACACACTCATCCACCCATACAGTCCTGCACATATGCTGTCTTCAAAACACATACAAACAGTGAGTCAGTCACCAACCCCTGCAGCCACTTATACACAAAGAGAAACACTGATACAAACATTTAAATATTTAAAACATACTCGCTAATATATGTATTCACTAAGATACACGTAATAAGCCAGTTACCCAACCAATTTTTTTTTTAAAAAACATCCATTTACACACTTATTTAAACATTTATTCTTCCATCGACCTTTACAAATACATATATAAAACAAATTTATTTTTCAGAAAGACACACATTCACTGGATGGTGTCATCAGTGATGTCATGAGTGATGTCACTGACCATGTCATGAGTGATGTAATATGTGACGTCATCAGCAGTGCATTACAGGCGCGCAAGTTATAGTGAGTCCAACTAACTATAACGTGGGAATTTCAATGGTTTTATGTCAGTAAAATTTCCAGCTAACTATAAATGGTGTGAAATCTATGGTTTTGTCAGTGAATTTAATAGGTTTTTTAAATGCTAATTCCTAACTATAACTGGTGTGAAACCTATGGTTTTTTCAGTGAATATATATATATATATATATATATATATATATATATATTCACTGAAAAAACATAGGTTTGAGGCCTTATATAGTTAGGAATTAGCATTTAAAAATCCATTGAAATTGCTCCTATATAGTTAGTTGTACTAACTATATTTCGCGCACCCACAATCCACTGCTGATGATGTCACATATTACATCATTCATGACATGGTCAGTGACATCACTGATGACATCTCAAATGACAACAATGATGACATCATCCAGTGAATGTGGTTTGCTTCGTTATTTAAATATGCATTATATATATAGCAATTTGCATTGAAGTATGAGTGGATATATAAAAATAAATATTTGGATGGAGGACTTTAACAATTTATAGTGTCTCACTAAATATAGTGGATAGTGACTAAACTGTGTGAATATCTGTATCACTTTGTCAGTTGTTGTGTAAACTGGTTCTCCAGTTGGTTACTAGCTATGTGAAAGTCTATATTAGTTATTGATTAGTTAACTGAGTATTTGTATGGGAGAGTGAATGTGTATGTGGTTCGGTGGAGGATGTGTGACTGCCCAAAGATGTGTGAATAGTTGATTCAGTAGATAAACTAGAAAAATAAAAGGCAGTGTATGTGTCAATTGTTTTATATAAATAAGTATACATAAGACTCAATGATTGTGTGTGTGACTGTATGGATAACTGTATACTTGTAATAATGATTTTATTCTACATTAAATTTGACTTACTATCTAAATAAATAGATGAAGTGGTGTTTGTATAAGTGTGTAGCTAAGTAAGTATGTAAGTATGATCCATTG
Organism: Lissotriton vulgaris; assembly: GCF_964263255.1. Classification (NCBI taxonomy): domain Eukaryota; kingdom Metazoa; phylum Chordata; class Amphibia; order Caudata; family Salamandridae; genus Lissotriton; species Lissotriton vulgaris. The sequence goes on along the minus strand of NC_141694.1, from coordinate 1,077,889,760 downwards.
TTTGTATAAGTGAGTAGGATAACTTCATATGTGAATAGGTTGTGTTTTGGTATGTAATGTCGATATAGGTGTATAAGTATTTTTGATAGTGTTCTATTGATCATTGACAGCATGTATGAGTGAATCTAAGTGATTAGATGTGTGTATGCATCTAGGAATCAATGAGTGGGTTTTTAGATACTTGTATTGCTGTGTCAATGGATTCAAATATGATACTCTGTATTTTACAAAGAGTTATGAAAGATTTTACTAGTGTATGAAAAGGTGTATGTGATTGTCACGTGGATGATGTCATCAGTGATGTCATCATTAATGTCATTTGAGATGTCATCAGTGATGTCACTGACCATGTCATGAATTATGTAATATGTGACATCATCAGCAGTGGATTGCGGGTGCGCTAAATATAGTTAGTACAACTAACTATATAGGAGCAATTTCAATGGTTTTTTAAATGCTAATTCCTAACTATATAAGGCCTGAAACCTATGGTTTTTTCAGTGAATTTCAAAGGTTTTTTAAATGCTAACTCCTAACTATATATGACCTGAAACCTATGGTTTTTTAAGTGAATTTGCAAGGTTTTTTTAAATGCTAATTCCTAACTATATATGACCTGAAACCTATTTTTTTAAGTGAATTTGCAAGGTTTTTTAAATGCTAATTCTATTAGCGGATAACGTTTAAATATGTTAATATCCTTCTGGGACCACTTTTTAAATGCTAATTCCTAACTATGTCAATCGTGAAACCTATAGTTTTTTTCAATACATTTCAAAGGTTTTCTAAATGCTAATTCTATTAGCGGATAACGTTTAAATATGTAAATATCTTTCTGGGACCACCTGAGCAGCCCTAGGGGGTCAGGGTGTTTCTACCCTGCCCCCTTTTTGCATTGTACACGTTTGTTTTTCTGCTTCTTTTGGGCCTCGGTCTACCTAGCACAAGATGAATGCCAACACTTCCTGGTTAGAAGTGTTGACAGCCAATGAGCATGCTGCTTTCCTGTGAAAGGCATGCTGATTGGCTGCCACTGTCTGTCAACACTCCAAACCAGGAAGTGTTGGCAGCCATCTTGTGACTCGGTAGAACCAAGGCACAAGAAAGCAGTGAAACAAAGGTGCAAAACACGCAAAGGGGGCAGGGTAGAAGCACCCTGACCCCCTAGGCCTGCTCAGGACCCCCCAGCCCCCCCCCCAAATTTTTTGGGGGGGAATTATTATTTTTTTTTTATAATTTTTCGGGAAAAAATTTTTTGCGGGGAAAAAATCGCGGACCCCCTGAGCAGGCCTAGGGGGTCAGGGTACTTCTACCCTGCCCCCTTTTTGAGCTCTATACATTTGTTTTTCTGCTTTCCTGTCCCTCAGTCTACCGAGGCACAAGATGGCTGCCAACAATTTCTGTTTTGGAGTGTTGACAGACATTGGCAGCCAATCAGCATGCAGCTCGCGCACGCTATGGTCCGCGCACTTGCAAGGACAGTGCAAGGACGGTGCGCGCACTGGCGCGCACCGTGTCCCGCCCATAGATATATAATTTGAAAAAAGTCGATTTTCTCACTAATTACTGGAGGGATTTTCACCAACTATACAAAAGGCCCTTCTGCATACCAGGCTCTACCATTTTGCCAAGTTTGCAGTAATTCTATTCAGCCGTTCGGGCTGTAGCTGTGTCTAAAGGTCCTATGGAAAATTGCTTTGGACTCAATTTCACATTCAATTTTCTCAAAAACTACTGGAGGGATTTACACCAAACATACAAAAGGCACTGCTCCATACCAGTCCCTACCATTTTGCCAAATCTGGTGTAATTCCATTCAGCCGTTCGAGCTGTAGCCTTGACAGAATGTCCCTATGGAAATTAACATGGGGAAAACACGTTTTGGGACCCCCCTTTTTTATCATCCCCTGCTTGACGAATCCCCCCGAAACTTTCAGGGAAGGAGCGGAGCGCAACGAGGCAAATTTAAGGAAAATTACAGGCAGATCCCTCAATCGGTGCCAAAGTTATTCCCAATAGAATGTTCGGCATTTCCTATGGTAACAAGGTCCTAACTATATATACCTACTGGCTATCACCAGTAGGTAATATATATATAGAAACATGGGAACATCGCATTTGACGTAACCGAGGTATCGGAGAAATTTTGTGACCCACCATTGGAAACCTGCTAAGCATCGAGGCTGCTGTGAAAACGGCGGGTTGGAACTTACCAATGAGACGCTGTTGCAAAAGTGGCGTCTCCAACTGATGTTTGCAGGAATTCAGTGGGCGAGAGAGAGGGGACACATGGTGAGTGAACATTAATTTTGCCACAGCTACCCACAAGTACGGGACATCGTCATGCAGCATTGTGGGACTGGTAGTCCCCGGTATTGAAGCGGCGTGAAGAGATGTATACACACACACACACAGCTGGGGCATGCACTCCACAGCCATATTGGAGAGGGGAAACAAATTTAAGAATATAGCCTCATAGTAGATCGACTCTTATTAGACCCAATTTCAGAAAAAGCATTATCCCTTATAGGAAGATCGTCAACAATTCACCCGACCCCCTGGGGGCTCTGCGGGAGGCCAAAAGACTGACATCAAACTATTGGAAGGCCATTGAACCGCTTGTTGTGTGAATGAGTTAGCATGAATATGTGGTATGTATGGTAGGATTCAGGCAGTGTGTTTGGTGCATGGGATACTATTTTCACTTATAGCATCTCTCGATGCATTGGAAGTGGTTTTTTATCGCAACATTTTTGTCATGTTGTGTGTATCAGATTGATTGTCTCCATGTAGCTCCCCGGTCTCTTTGTTCCCAGGGGACTGGATTAACAGTTTCCCTTTTGTTTTTCTATGTCGGACTTATTGCAGATTCATTAAATAATTCAGGCACTGGGATTTTGTTTTTGATTTGACTTATCGTCTTCCCCTGTTCCCCTGCCTAGGCATCCTATAAAGGGGCTCCCTTCTGTGTAATTGTTCTATTGGAAGATGATGATTGGATAGAGGCCATACAAAGCCCAAGAGAGGTAGCAGTCAGAGCAAGATTTAGGATTGTACAATTAAGGATTCTGCATAGGTCCTATTCTACGAGTATAGTTATGCACAAGCTTGGGCGCACTCACACAGATATATGCATACGGGGCTGCGGCCAAAGGGGTACCTTCTTTCACATAATTTGGGAGTGTCCAGTTATACAACAATACTGGGGAAATTTAATAATAGTGATCCTGCGGCAAGAAATTCCCATAGATGCCAGATAGCACATACTATGTGTAACAGGGGCACAGACATGACCGAAATACCAGAAAATATGGCTAATGGTGGCAGCAATGGTGGCCAAGAGAAACATTGCCAGGGCTTGGGGAGCCGCCCTTCCCCCGAAGGTGGGTCAATGGAAGGCCGACCTAGATTGGTGTAGCGCTGCAGAAAAAGTAGTATATGAGTGTAGGGGTTGCCCAAGGAAATGGGAGAAAATATGGCACCAATGGGAGACATATAGGGGTCAGGGAGGTGGGGAAGGGGAGGGAGGGAGGATATCGGGTTTGATACCAAATGGTGAAAGAGATATTAACAACAAGAGAGGTTAGGGAGATGAGATCCGAAATGACTGATACATCAGTAGACCAATGAATTGGACATGTATGCTTCGGTGTTTATAACATCAACTGTATGTGGATATTGTACTGTATACTGTACTGGATATTGTACTGTATACTGTAATGAATTTGACATGTATGCTTCGGTGTTTATAACATCAACTGTATGTGGATATTGTACTGTATACTGCAAACAATGTATGTTTAATAAAAAGATTTGTTAAAAGAGAAACGAATCAGTTGTCTGACTCCCTTTTATACTGACATCATCATAACAGCTGAGAAGCCTGATTCTCTAAAAGCCCAGCGCCAAGAAGCCTGATCACTGCTGGATGCCTAGGTGCAGCCAGGAAGACCGAGTTCTGACCCTGAAAAGTTGCACTCAAGTCTGCTGGAGAGTCATCCAAAAATATTTTGGTCATCAAGCATGAAGATGCTGCAAGTACATAGAACTGCTGGTTTTGCTGTATTTGGAGACCAGTAGCCAAGTGACATTTGTTTTTGTGCTGGACTTCACCCAGGCTTTGTGGGACATTGTCTTCTGAGGCAAAGTTACCCCTGCGTGTTTGTGTACATGGAGCGGGCTAAGGAAATCCACCAATACCGGCTAAGTATACTCCCTGTCCTTGAGCATCTTCATCATGCTGTACTGCTTGCATCAGGACCACTCCATTGCTTCCTGTGCAGGTTTGCCCATGGACCCTGGAAGTGGACTGGAGGCTGCTTTAACTGCAAAGTAACTGTTCAACTGGAACTCTTTAGACCCCCTAACTGGCTCCCTGTTGGAGTTGGTCCCTGAGAGTCCCCTTTCAAGTTGCTTGTCGTGGCTAACCCTAAACTGTGAGTCACAGTAGATGACAGTGATTTATTGCGCTGTCAAAAGCTGTGATGTATTGTTTCTGTTGAAAATGTATATCTATAGAGTCCTCCAGTGGATTTTTGTCATTTAGGTGTCTTTTTAAAGATAAAAATACAACCTAATTTTATAAACTGGTGACAGATTTTCTATCATGTTGCTCGACTATTCAATTGTTTTAGTACTTTTCAATGGTCTACACCAGAGGTCTTCAATCTGTGGGGCGCGACCCCCAGGGGGGTCGTGGAGTCCTTGGAAGGGGGTCGCAGATTCTGCCAGAGCACACAGTTCCTGGCGGTGGGCTGATCGAGGGTGTTTATGGCGGAGGCCTGATTCACATCGAGGTGTGAAAAACATCCAAGCCTCATTAACAAGTAAAAGGTCTTCTAAAGACCTGTCAAGTACTCGGGTGTGACTGTGTGTGTGTGTCCCTGAAGCCGTTTCGAGCTGGGGGAGGAGGAGAAGTGGGGGGTGGGGGGCGGAGGGGGGCTGGGGGAGCAGGCTGTATTGTAGCCCTTTGAGGTCAATGCATATTGCGCCTGGAGCTGTGGGTCCCATGACACGTCCCCCGCCCCCAGCAGGGAGGCACAGAGATGCCCTCCCATGATCGGGAAAGAAGGAAGAGCAGAGAGATACTGACCCCCCCCCCCCATGAGGGAGGCACAGAAAAGGTGGGTGGATGAATGATGGGTGGATGGATGGATGTAAGGATGAAAGATGGATGGGTGTGTGAAAAGGTGGGTGGATGAATGAGGAATGGATGGATGAAAGGGTGGATGGAAGGATGAAAGGATGGATGGATGAAAGGGTGGATGGATGAAAGGATGAAAGGGTAGATGGATGAAGGATTTATGGATGGATAAAAGGTTGTATGGATGGATAAAAGGTTGCATGGATGAATGATGGATGGATGGATGTGTGAAAAGATGGGTGGATGAATGATGGGTGAATGGATGGATGAAAGGGTGGATGGATGGATGAAGGATGGATGTATGGGTGGAAGAATGAAAGGGTGGATGGGTGAAGGATAGATGGATGAAGGATAGATGTAAGGATGAAAGGGTGGATGGATGAAAGGATGGATGGATGAAAGGGTGGATGGATGGATGGATGAAAGGGTGGATGGATGGAAGGATGAAAGGGTGGACTGATGAAGGGTGGATGTATGGATGGATAAAAGGTTGCATGGATGGATGAATGATGCATGGGTGGATGTGTGAAAAGGTGGGGGGATGAATGATGGATGGATGGATGAAAGGGTGGGTGGATGAATGGATGAAAGGGTGGATGGATGAAGGATAGATGTATGGATGTAAGGATGAAAGGGTGGACGGATAAAGGATGGATGGAGGGATGGAGGAATGGATGAAAGGGTGGATGGATGGAAGGATGAAAGGGTGGTCGGATGAAGGATGGATGGATGGATGTATGGATGGATAAAAGGTTGCATGGATGGATGAATGATGCATGGGTGGATGTGTGAAAAGGTGGGGGGATGAAGGATGGATGGATGAAAGGGTGGGTGGATGGATGTATGGATGAAAGGGTGGATGGATGAAGGACGGATGGATGTATGGATGGGAGGATGGGAGGATGAAAGGGTGGATGGATGGCTGGGAGGATGAAAGGGTGGATGGATGGATGAAGGATGGATGTATGGGTGGAAGAATGAAAGGGTGGATGGGTGAAGGATAGATGGATGAAGGATAGATGTAAGGATGAAAGGGTGGACGGATGAAGGATGGATGGATGAAAGGATGGATGGATGAAAGGGTGGATGGATGGATGGATGAAAGGGTGGATGGATGGAAGGATGAAAGGGTGGACTGATGAAGGGTGGATGTATGGATGGATAAAAGGTTGCATGGATGGATGAATGATGCATGGGTGGATGTGTGAAAAGGTGGGGGGATGAATGATGGATGGATGGATGAAAGGGTGGGTGGATGAATGGATGAAAGGGTGGATGGATGAAGGATAGATGTATGGATGTAAGGATGAAAGGGTGGACGGATAAAGGATGGATGGAGGGATGGAGGAATGGATGAAAGGGTGGATGGATGGAAGGATGAAAGGGTGGTCGGATGAAGGATGGATGGATGGATGTATGGATGGATAAAAGGTTGCATGGATGGATGAATGATGCATGGGTGGATGTGTGAAAAGGTGGGGGGATGAAGGATGGATGGATGAAAGGGTGGGTGGATGGATGTATGGATGAAAGGGTGGATGGATGAAGGATGGATGGATGTATGGATGGGAGGATGGGAGGATGAAAGGGTGGATGGATGGATGGGAGGATGAAAGGGTGGATGGATGGATGGATAAAAGGTTGCATGGATGAATGATGGATGGATAAAAGGTTGCATGGATGAATGATGGATGTGTGAAAAGGTGGGTGGATGAATGATGGGTGGATGGATGGAAGGGTGGAGGGGTAAAGGATGGATGTATGGATGGAAAGATGAAAGTGTGGATGGATGAAGGATGGATGGATGGATGGATGGAAGGATGAAAGGATGGATGGATGTGTGAAAGTGTGGGTGGATGAATGATGGATGTGATGAGGTCTAACAGGCGCATTTATGGTTGTCAAAAGATGATGATGAGGAGTACCAGTTTCTAGAAACTTTTGTCGGAAGGGGGTCCTTACCCCTCAAAAGGTTTTACAAGGGGGTCTCGGCATCAAAAAGTTTGAAGACCTCTGGTCTACACTTATTCCTTTGATAAAGTCTGACTGTTCTGAGCCACAACTAACCAGGACTGAGCTAAGCTTTTACAAATAAACTTGACTAAACCTGATACGGATTCTGGCTTTATTACACGTTGAGGTCGCACAACCACACCCTATAATGAACCACTTTCCTCACATGCAGAACTCCTGCGGGAGTCCAGGTGGCCTGTACTGGCTCCCTTTGAACTCCCACTAGAGCACTGGCTCCTGCAGCAAACCAAATAGACCCTTTCTTTATAATTTGACTCTGAGGGAGTCCCTCAGCAACCCCCCTCAACAAGGTCCTGTGGACATTACACCTCTAAACTGCCCTTTGATACCTTACGTTTTTTTATTTCCAGGACACGAAGATCCAGTCCCCAAGTCCTGTAATGCGGCTGCAACATTTTTGTTCAGGTTGCGGCCAGCAAATCAGAACACAATCTTCAGCGGTCTCACTGAACCCTCTTGCTGGATCAAGGCAGATGATGGGGAAAATCCCCATCACCCGCTGGATTACTATTTTTTAAATTTGTTTTACCGCCAGAATCCAGCTGGAGTCCCAGGGACACAAGTGTCCAGGTATTTATACATTTTGAACCCTAATTTTTAAAAACTACTGGACAGGCTTACACAAAAGGCACATTTTCTTGTTAAAATTCTAGGTTTCTGCCAAATTTGGTGTAATTCTGTTCAGCAGTTGTGGAGTGTTGCGCTGTTCAGACATCCTTATGAAAATTGCATTTTGGGACCCACACTTTTTCACAGCATCCACCACCCCCCCCCCCCCCCACTCCCCCACCCATGCATACCTCCCACTACCTAGGGTGACCAGACGTCCCGGATTTGCCTTGACAGTCCTGGTTTTTCACCTGCTGTCCCGGCAGATTTCAGTAATTTTTGCTCAGGTCCTGGTTTTTAGAATGGGTCGACTGAAAACATTGAGAGGCACTTTTTGGGATGATATAACGCTGTGCTAGTGAGCAGCTGTTATAAGTAAGTAGTTTAATTAATAGGTATGATGTTGGTTGTAGAAATCACATTTTATTTATTTTCTTAATACCTTTTCAGTGATCTTATGTTGATGAGAACTGTCATTCTGTACCGCTCTGATGATGAAAAATTGTAGTCCTTCTTCTATTTTCCTAAAATGTCCCGGTTTATGGGTCTCAAGATCTGGTCTGGTCACCCTACCACTACCCCTTATCACCACCCTGACGGATCGCCGCAAAAATGTTTAGGAAGGAGCTCAGGTGGGTGAACTTTTTTCTCCTGACAAGCTTTGTAAAGATTCGTCAAATGGCGTAAAAGTTATTAACAAAACAAAAAATCAATTTCCTAATGGACTAGCTGTTAACTACAAGGGCATAGTGGCGACTGGCAGGTACTGTGCAATATGTGTGTGTGTGCGTTTGGTACACAGTGGCACTGTGGCAGTAGCCATTGCGTAGATTCAATAGGAAGATCGATTTTTGTTCTGCTAATAGCCGACTGTCAAATCTTCATTATTACACATAAAATATATATGTATATATACATATGTATTTTATGTGTAATGATGAAGATTTGACAAACGGCTATTAAATTCACACACACACGCGCACACACTTTAAGATTTGCTTTTGTGGGTCATGCCTCCAATTTCAGTTGTTGCCCAGTGTGGCGCCCCCACCACTTCATCACGCCACCCGCCCCCATTTTATAAATCACTTCTAAAGACGCCACAGCACAAGCCTCCGTCAAACAAAACTGTTGTGACGAAATGGAAAGCAGTGGCTGGCTAACGTTTTGATATATATAATACTCAAAAGATTTTAAAGCAATAAAGCGCTTTATAAATACGTATAAATATATATCAGCGCGCACACAGACTTGCTCAGTCCCTCACTCTCTCCATGAATACAATCTCTCTAATCGCCACATCTCATTGATGCGCGGCGCGCGAGCCCCAAACTAGCCGATTACAAAATCATTGCTCCAACAATATGCACTACAGGTTGTCCGCGCACTAAGGCAGCAGCTTTGTGGGCGCTGGCTGGTAATGGGCAGCTGAAACGCTTTCTCCTCGCACAATGGGCCCGTTGAAGTGTGTAACCATTTAGGGGGAAGCCGTCCCGCCCACCACGGGTGGCAACAGTTTGTGCCGCCAGTGTCCAGCTGCTGCGTGCTGTCACCGGGGCACGGGGGCCATGTGTGTGAAACAAAGCGGCTTCTCCTGATAGGCCCTGGGGGGCGCAGAGAGACGCACCCATATCAACGGCATATGGCCCCTCGGGGAGGTTTCCACTCATTTAACAAACATTATTTCCTCAATAACAAAACAACAATATTTGTGGGCCTTAAATCAGCCAAGTGGCTGAATGAAATCCCCAAAGGCAACAGTGACACTAATTGGCTTGGCTCATGGATTTTCTGTGGCGTGCTCCAAGAAACAGATTGGCCCATTTTTCAAGCTAATGATTGTTAATTGAAATAATGAATGGGGGGCTTGGAGAGGGCGGTGTGTTTAACCCGGGACATGTTAACTCCTCTATTCATGAACGGAATGGAGAGGCTGCAGTTTGCTGAAGGTTCCTCCCCTCCCCTGAGACAGACAGGCTGGTGCCACAGTTGTCAGATTTTTAACTCGTCGGTATTGTGTGTTATACTACTGACAAACAGGTGCATTGCTTGCATATTGTATTGCGTACAAGATATGTCGTCGTATCACAGGCTCACTGGTACAGGACACGAATTTTAATTGATTTGCTTTTTCATTATAACACTACGAATTGGGATTCGAACGAAAAGAAAATAATTTGTCATTTTGTTGATTGTGTTCACTGTATTAGAGGAAGGTGAATTGAATCAAATAATAATACCAACACGTGTTGTTGACAGCTCCTTAAGCGCAGTATGAAGGGCTACATAAAAAACATTATTATTGTTTTATCGTTGAGACACTTCTGTTCAGCTGATGGGCACCACCGATAAATGCACAGTCTGTGTAAATGGTGACATTTTCCCTCGATAAGGGTATAAAAGAGAAGCGAGCATTGGCGAAGCCAGTAGGGGCGGAGTGATGCAGTGAACGGCCTGCGCACGCTAGGATTGTCCAAAAATCCGCGCGTGCCCTTGAACTGCTGGTAGTCGCCGCAGAAGTGGAAGGTACGGGGTCCGGACGGGCCCGAGTCTCTTCTTCATCCACCCACACTACTTGCATCGTCAGAAGTGAGAGAAGCCGCTGTGGCTGTTAACAAAACTGACACACTTACACTTACACGGCAAGTACTGTGAGGAGAGTGGCTTTTACTCGGATAGTACCAGAACCGCTCAGCAGGGTTGCCATATTTAAATGGAGACATAGGCAGCAATTTATAGCAGGCCCGCTGTTCTTTCAATGGTACACTCCAATAAGTTTGTATATGACGGCTATACCTACAGCAGTGCAGTGCTGACACTTGGCAGCAGCGGTCGAAGTGGGGAAAAAAGGTAGGGGCACTGTGGGTGGAGAATCAGGGGGCGGGAATAACCGAAGATTGGATCAGTGGGCGGAGTCAGGGGTGTGGCTAGAAATAGCAAAACATACCAATTTTTAGTACGTTTAGCATTTCACTGATCATTCACAGGTTATAACGTTATTTAATTCAAACAATGGATACACATGTTTATTTGAGGTTTTATTCAGGAAAAAGCAAACACTCATAGGGAATATAGGTTTATGTAAAGCGTGCAGAATATAAGCAGGAATAACATGTTACCTTAATTGTTTTACTCTCATAGTTCAGAAATCAATGAATATCTTTTGTCTCAAACATTGGGGACATGAATAGAGGGATCCTCCTGTACACATGTTTTAAGCAGGGCTCAGAAGAGAAGGGGACTCTTCTGGAGAATCTAGACTCACGGAAACCCACAAAGGCTCCTTCATATTCATGTCACCCAGCTAGCTGCTCAATCATAATATTGCAAAAAGAATAACTGGTGGACAAAATGCAGAACAATTTCATACATTCAACCCAGTACAGAGATCTGGGCCTAAATCCATAGTTTGTTTGCTCACCATGTCATTCCAGTTTGGACCCAACCATATGCAAATCAGTCTTGATCCTGCACCCAATGGGAACAGTCCAACCTAAACTGCCAGGCCAGGTACTCCCTGGACTGGAAACAAGAATCCTAGGACCAGTTTCAGGCTTTCAGCCCTCATCAGCCAGGATAGCTTGATTCCAGTGGTATGGAGAGCACAGTAAGCCCCTTTCACTGCTCCTCCCCCGTCATTTCTGCCCGTGCACTGCTTATGCCCCGTTCACTACTCCTGCCCTGTGTACTGCTCCTGCCCCGTTTACTGCTCCTGCCCCGTTCACTGCTCCTGTCCGTTCACCGCTCCTGCCCGGTTACCGCTCCTGCTCATGCCTAATCACCGCTCCTATGTATTTACAACAAGGGGTGGTGAGGGACAGAGTCTCTGAATTAAGCAGAAAGCTCTCACCCAGTCAAGAGATCAGGGCTAGATCCAACACCGTTTTTTAGCTCACTGCACCATCCCAGTTTCAGAACCTGGCTGTATGCAAATTAGACTGTTCCTGTCCCAGTGCATGATTGGAACAGGGCAAACCAAACTACAAAAGCCAATTCTTACACTGGGAAGGAAACAAGCTCCCGGGGACCGGTTTCTGGCATTACAGCCGTCTTCAGCCCGGTTTGCTTGAATCCTGATGGTGCAATGAGCAAGGGTCTCACATCTGAGAATACCCTTCCACGCTTAGGGTGGACAAAAATATTTACAACAAGGGGTGGTGAGGGACAGAGTCTCTGAATTAAGCAGAAAGCTCTTACCCAGTCAAGAGATCAGGGCTAGATCCAACACTGTTTTTTAGCTCACTGCACCATCCCAGTTTCAGAACCTGGCTGTATGCAAATTAGTCTGTTCCTGTCCCAGTGCATGATTGGAACAGGGCAAACCAAACTACAAAAGCCAATTCTTACACTGGGAAGGAAACAAGCTCCCGGGGACCGGTTTCTGGCATTACAGCCGTCTTCGGCCCGGTTTGCTTGAATCCTGATGGTGCAATGAGCAAGGGTCTCACATCTGAGAATACCCTTCCACGCTTAGGGTGGACAAAAATATTTACAACAAGGGGTGGTGAGGGACAGAGTCTCTGAATTAAGCAGAAAGCTCTCACCCAGTCAAGAGATCAGGGCTAGATCCAACACCGTTTTTTAGCTCACTGCACCATCCCAGTTTCAGAACCTGGCTGTATGCAAATTAGTCTGTTCCTGTCCCAGTGCATGATTGGAACAAGGCAAACCAAACTACAAAAGCCAATTCTTACACTGGGAAGGAAACAAGCTCCCGGGGACCGGTTTCTGGCATTACAGCCGTCTTCGGCCCTGTTCCCATGATGCACTGGGCCAGGGACAGACTGATTTGCATATAGCCAGGTTCTGAGCTGGGATGGGGCAGTGAGATAAATAACGGTGATGGATCAAGCCCTGATCTTTGGACTGGGTAAGAGTGGTCTGTTTAACTCAGACACTCTGTTCATCACCACCCCCCTTTTTGTAAATCGTTTTTGGCCACTATAGGTGTGGCAGGGTATACTCAGACATGAGTCCCTTTCTCACTGCTCCATCAGGATTCAAGCAAGCCGGGCCGAAGAAGGCTGAAATGCCAGAAACTGGTCCTCGGTAGCTTGTCTCCTTTCTGGTGAAGAATTGGCTTGGTAGTTTAGTCTGCCCTGTTCCCATGATGCACTGGGCCAGGGACAGACTGATTTGCATATAGCCAGGTTCTGAGCTGGGATGGGGCAGTGAGATAAATAACGGTGATGGATCAAGCCCTGATCTTTGGACTGGGTAAGAGTGGTCTGTTTAACTCAGACACTCTGTTCATCACCACCCCCCTTTTTGTAAATCGTTTTTGGCCACTATAGGTGTGGCAGGGTATACTCAGACATGAGTCCCTTTCTCACTGCTCCATCAGGATTCAAGCAAGCCGGGCCGAAGAAGGCTGAAATGCCAGAAACCGGTCCTCGGTAGCTTGTCTCCTTTCTGGTGAAGAATTGGCTTGGTAGTTTAGTCTGCCCTGTTCCCATGATGCACTGGGCCAGGGACAGACTGATTTGCATATAGCCAGGTTCTGAGCTGGGATGGGGCAGTGAGATAAATAACGGTGATGGATCAAGCCCTGATCTTTGGACTGGGTAAGAGTGGTCTGTTTAACTCAGACACTCTGTTCATCACCACCCCCCTTTTTGTAAATCGTTAATCACCGCTCCTGCCCCATCACTTCTCCTGCCCCGTCACTTCTCCTGTCCCGTCACTTCTCCTGTCCCATCACTTCTCCTGCCCCATCCCTTCTCATGTCCTGTCACTTCTCCTGCCCCTTCACTTCTCCTGTTCCGTCACTTCTCCTGCCCCGTCACTTCTCCTGTCCTGTCACTTCTCCTGTCACTTCTCCTGTCCTGTCACTTCTCCTATCCCATCACTTCTCCTGTCCTGTCACTTCTCCTGCCTTGTCACTTCTGCCCGTTCACTGCTCCTGCCCCATTCACTAATCCTGCCCCATTCATCGCTCCTGCCCCATTCACCACTCCTGCCCAGTTCACTGCTCCTGCCCCGTTCACTGCTCCTGCCAGGTTACCGCTCCTGCTCATGCCTAATCACCGCTCCTGCCCCATCACTTCATCTGCTTCATCACTTCTCAGGCCCGTCACCTCTCCTGCCTCTTCACCTCTCCTGCCCCGTCACCTCTTCTGCCTGTCACGTCACCTGCCTGTCACGTCACCCGCCTGTCACGTCACCTGCCTGTCACGTCACCTGCCCATCACTTCTCCTGCCCGTCACTTCTCCTGCCCGGTCACTTCTCCTGCCCTGTTGCCTCTCCTTCCCCATCACTACTCATGCCCTGTCCCTTTTCCTGCCCCGTCACATCTCCTGTCCTGTCACTTCCCCTGCCCCATCACTTCTGCCACATTCACTGCGCCTGCCCTGTTCAATGCTCCTGCCCCGTTCACTGCTCCTGCCCCGTTCACTGCTCCTGTCCATTCACCTCTCCTGCCAGGTTACTACTCTTGCTCATGCCTAATCACCACTCATGCCCCGTCACTTCTCCTGCCCCGTCACCTCTCCTGCCCTGTCACCTCTCCTGCCCCATCACTTCTCATGCCTCATCATCACTCCTGCCCGGTCACCACTCCTGCCCGGTAACCACTCCTGCCCGGTAACCACTCCTGCAAGGTTACCTCTCCTGCCCAGTCACCTCTCCTGCCCAGTCACCTTTCCTTCCCTGTTGCCTCTCCTGCCCCGTCACTGCTCCTGCCCGCCACTGCTCCTGCCCCGTCACTTTTCCTGCCACGTCACTTTTCCTGCCCTGTCACCACTCCTGCCCGTTCACTGCTCCTGCAAGTGCACTGCTCCTGTCCGGTCAGCACTCCTGCCCGATCACTTCTCCTGCCCTATCATTTCTCCTGTCCCATCACTTCTCCTGCCCCTTTCACTACTCCTCTCTGTTCACTGCCCCATCCGTTCACTGCTACTGCCTAATCACCGCTCCTGCCCTGTCACTTCTCCTGCCCCATCACCACTCCTGCCCTGTCACCTCCACTTTCCTGTCGCCTCTCCTGTCCCATCACTGCTCCTGATCCGTGACCTCTCCTGACCCGTCACCTCTCCTGTCCCGTCACCTCTCCTGACCCATCACCTCTCCTGCCCCGTCACTTCTCCTGCCCCGTCACTTCTCCTGCCCTGTCACTTCTCCTGCCCATTACTTCTCCTGCCCGGTCAACTCTCCTGCCCCATTACCTCTTCTTTCCTGTCGCCTCTTCTGTCCCGTCACCTCTCCTGACCCGTTGCCTCACCAGTCCCTTCACTGCTCCTGACCTGTCACTTCTCCTGACCCGTCACTTCTCCTGCCACATCACTTCTCCTGCCCCGTCACTTCTCCTGCCCTGTCACTTCTCCTGCCCTGTCACTTCTCCTGCCCTGTCACTTCTCCTGCCCCGTCACCTCTCCTTTCCTGTTGCCTCTCCTGTCCCTTCACTGCTCCTGACCCGTCACCTCTCCTGACCCATCACCTCTCCTCGCATGTCACTTCTCCTGCCCCATCACTTCTCCTGCCCTGTCACTTCTCCTGCCCATTACTTCTCCTGCCGGGTCACCTCTCCTGCCCCATTACCACTCCTTTCCTTTCGCCTCTTCTGTCCTGTCACCTCTCCTGACCCGTGGCCTCTCCTGTCCAATCACTGCTCCTGACCTGTCACCTCTCCTGACCTGTCACCTCTCCTGCCCTGTCACTTCTCCTGCCCCATCACTTCTCCTGCCCCATCACTTCTCCTTCCCCGTCACTTCTCCTGCCCGTCACTTCTCCTGCCCATTACTTCTCCTGCCCGGTCACCTTTCCTGCCCCATTACCTCTCCTTTCCTGTCGCCTCTTCTGTCCCGTCACTGCTCCTGACCCATCACCTCTCCTGACCCGTCACCTCTCCTGTCCCGTCACTTCTCCTGCCCCATCACCTTTCCTGCCCCATCACTTCTCCTGCCCGTCACTTCTCCATCACTTCTCCTGCCCCGTTACTTCTCCTGCCCATTACTTATCCTGCCCGGTCACCTCTCCTGCCCCATCACCTCTCCTTTCCTGTCACCTCTTCTGTCCCGTCACTTCTCCTGCCCATTACTTGTCCTGCCAGGTCACCTCTCCTGCCCCATCACCTCTCCTTTTCTGTCGCCTCTTCTGTCCCGTCACTTCTCCTGCCCGTTATTTCTCCTGCCCGGTCACCTCTCCTGCCCCATGACCTCTCCTTTCCTGTCGCCTCTTCTGTCCCGTCACTGCTCCTGCCCAGTTAAAACATTGCCAAATTACACAAGGGGGCAAGTTCCCCACAGTACTCTGTTTGGGGAAAGCTCCTCTGTAATCACTAACTCTCTTCTCACTGGCACATGATATGCTAAAGGCAGAGTGGGCGGGTGGGCGCATTGTCATTCTAAAGGAAACAATCGGCCTCATTCGGAATGACAATGGGCCTGCCCTCAGTCTGTGAGAGCTCAGGGAGGTGCTGCTGCAGCCTCTGGAGTTCATCAGAGAAGTGCGAGCAGCCCCTGGATGCTGAATGAAAAAGTTATGATTTTTTAAGTAGGTCTATTCTAGCCATCCGGGGACGATTTTTTGAAAGAAAGAAATAGGGGAACGGACTGAAATAATTTTTAAAAGTAGGGGCACGAGTGCCCTTCCGATCCCACCCACTTCTACCACTGGTTGGCAGTCTCTGCAAGGAGACCAATGTTTGAATGGACATGGAAACTACAATGGCCTCAAACATTTGAGCAGGTGAGGTGCACGTTGGTATGGGCTACACATAGCTGCATGGCTCACTCAGAACCAAATAATAGATACAGTACACATAATATCTGTATAGGGCAAAGGTCTTCAAACTTTTTGATGCCGATACCCCCCTGTCAAAAACCTTTAGGCGTAAGGACCCCATCCTGACCAAACATTCTGGAACTTGGTACTCACCATCATCGTCAACCAAAAGCGCCCCCAATTCCCACAGCAAATCATTTTACAGAGGGGAAATAGTATTAAAAAGTGTTTAGCAAACCAAAGGTTTGTGGGTGACTGTGATTCGGTTTCAGAGGCTTACTACACAGCTCAAATACAAAATCTCCAAACCGAATTGCCCAAAAATGCACAAATAGTACTGTACTTTATTTTTCACAAAAAAAAAACATAATTTGACTAATTTGGATGATAACACCTTTCTGAACTAGTGTGAAGTGTGTGCCTGTTTTCCTCCAGAGAGACGGTCAATCTGTGTATGTATTCTAGCTTTGGTCATTCTCAGGTTGTGCTCCTCTTCAAGTCTTGAATGGTACTTAGTCTTTAATACTGCCAGTCCTGAGAACCCAATCTTACATAAATATGATGTGCTAAAAGTCAGAAGTGTCTTGACTGCAATTTTTGACAAACCTGAATGTTATTCAGACAATTTCAGCCAAAATTCCCCCAATGAAATTCTGCTGAATTGCATTTGGAGAACGCGGTCACTCTGAAGGTCATTTAGATCTTACTGAAGGTGCACTGGGAGATGAGTACTTGCATCCGCTAGAAAAGGTTGAAAGACCCAGTCATGGAAATGATCATTGTCCTCAGGAAAGTACTTTTCTAAACTGTCCATGAGAGAAGTCATGTGAATTCTTTGACCTCCGTAGCACTTTTAAGTTCATATCCTGTGTCCTCAAGAGCTTCTGCTAAACATGGGAATGCTTCAAGCAGGCAACCATGAATTGTAGTCTTCTCCACAACTCTAGCTTCTTCTTGAAGGCAGGTAATTTTTTATACATGGTGAAAGGTGTACTTTCAGCTCCTTGCACAGACACATTCAAGGAATTTAATTTAACAAAGATGTCTGCAAGGTATGATAAAAGTACAAGCCAACGGGGATTACACAAATGTTCCACTTCGTGTGCCCATGTTGCACAGTCAGACTGGCTCAACTGAGCCTTCGTCTTTGGAAGGGCTTCGCAGGGTGAGGGTCAGAAGACAAGCTGTGAAAGGTAGCAAAACACACTCGTCTAGAGATGGAAGTCAAAAGACATCAGTTGTTTCATTTTTGTGGGTGACGTTCATTGTACCCAGAGGCAGCTACCAACACACAAGTAATCTAACAGACAGGTAAACTAGATTATTCAAGATCACACAGGCAAGTTGGCAAGGAGCTGGGTAGCCTCCAAATCTGCACGGTGATTCTGTGAGAGCCTGGCATTGACATGAGAGACAGCTGTTTACAGCACACCATTGTCCCCGCCTCCCCGGTAGCTGGGGGATTTGTGACGATTTATTGCTGACAAACCTATAGACCAGTCATGGAAAATGACATTCGAGAGAACATTTTCTGCACACATTGGTATTTAATACCACAATGACAACAGCATACATGCAAAGTTACTATTCAACTTTGAGTCGCATGTGCTTAGTTTAGTGCACAAAATCTCTTGCAAACACAAATGGCGGCATGTGTTCTATATGAGCTGAAGACTCAAAAAGCACTCACCGCTGCAGTGTGTCAACGATATCTTGTTGAAAACTATCTTACAGCCACACAGAATTGAAGGTGTACACAGTCTTCACTCTTTACTCTTTCCTTTCTAGCACGATTGCTCATCCCTGTCTGGTAAAGCTGATATGAACTGGTTCACAAATCCAATCATGCATTCACCATGTTAAAAATAAATGCAAACAATGTTAAAACAGCTCAATTTGAAATACCATGCCCAAGCCTTTGCAGAGTTCTACACATAAACAAATGGCCAGCACTTTTCTTTGGAAAGGGTGACAACCATAGTCGAACAAAGGCACCATACTAAACTGCTGCTCCAAGAATTCAAACAGAAAGAACACAGAAAATAATCAACTTTCCCAAGTCATAAAGCTGCATATTAAACTGCTGCTACAAGTATGAAAACGGAAAAAAAAAACTGAAAAAAAACAACAACATTCCGATGTCACAAAAATGCACATGAAACTGCTACAAGAATGATAACGGGAAGAACACTGGGTATAAACATTTGAAAGTCATAAAAATTAACTGGAGCCTTTGCCCCAACCCTGGAGTTTATATTGAAGTACATTTCATCTTCCAGGCCTAATTAAGACGGAGACATTTGATCTGCACAAATCATCAATTAAAGAAAAGTTATAAATTTGAGCACTTGTTAAAATTTGCTGAGAAGAGGCGAGCATGGAGGTTCAGTAAGTATGGCATGGCGCCGAGTTGATGCGACGCGTGTCTGCCGAGACCACAGAGAACATTGAATTGATTGAAAACACTGTAGTAGATAGATCATAGCCACAAACACGGATTGCAGACACCCGCATTGTGAGGCGACCAACATCTATTTACCGTACTTGGACACATGAGCAGCCCCTCCATTTAAAATAGCTTTGCGAGGAAAAGTGAACAAACAGCGAAATTTGCACACCGGTGATGCCCTAAAGTTAGTTGCCCAGTAAGGTTCATATTTCGTTTATTCAGATAGAGACTGTGGTGACAGATACAACCTGCACACACCTTGGATCCCTTCACCTCTTCGTCCTCATATTGAGTACACAAACGTTTGATTCATCTAAACGTGTTTAAAGGTTTCAAATTATAAGATGTACATGGCATCCTGATGAAGGCTTCGGCCGAAACGCGCAAAGGAATTAATGTATAGAAAAGCCATGCCCCAAATCATCATCATTTTGCTCTAATTCTGAGTAGTAATTTGTACACAGTAATGGATTTAGTGAAATGTTTGATGAATTTCAAGATAGAAAACAAAGTTTAAGATAAAATTGGAACAACCATTTCTGAGAATCTTTTTGCAATAATTGACATTGGAGTTATTGCTAATTTTATATTTTATATTAAATTTGATATGATCAATTTATAAAATATCAAAAAAATGTTTTATATATATATATATATATATATATATATATATATTATTTTTTTATAAATAAATAGTACATGCATGTCTTAATTCTGTATATGCTTCTCAGGTCCGACAAGATATTCTTGTGTTCCTAAATTGATTTTGATTTCAATTTAGTAAATGTCGTTTATCTTAATCTGTTCCAAATTAAGACAATTTAGTGGGCAACATAATAGCGCCATCTTAACCCACACCGCTCCATTGCTGTGATGCTTTTTTTTCACAAAGACTGCACACACAAATGTGTTTAATAATATTGGCGTGGTGTAGACTTTACCATATAATATTTTGATGCTGTAAAAAATATTTGCTTATTTAATTAATGAAAAAATCTTTTCTCTTTTAAGACAATTAACATTAGCGTTGACACTTTCATTTAACCATGCTGCCTGAATCTTTCTCTGCAGTGATATTTAAAAAAACGTAAAAGCAATGATGTTTCAGACATCAACTTTGTCATCAGCAGTAGTCCATTCACCGCACTTATCTTGCAAACAAGTTAGTTCTTAAAGCTTAGTTGAAAAGTAAAAAAAAATAAGACTTCATTTTGCATAGTTAATACTTTCCAAGCATTTCACTGTGAATGTCCATTGTCAGCAGCATCAAGTCCCACAACAAGCACGCGCCATGTTTAAAGACAAATTCTCTCTTCCATGGTGTTTCTCTGGAGCAAAAAATGAAATCGAGCGTGGAGTTTGTAATGTCGTATCAAACGGACCAACCCACCAAGCAGTGTTGCGAGGGGGTGGTCCTTGCAGACGCCCACAACGTCTCCCTAGTTAACCTGGTCTAGCGTGCGCTTGGCCAGCATGTTTGTGAATCAATAAAGAGCCCGGGGACCTGGGCGTGGCTCAGGATAGAACTGGCCACTAACCAAGAACGTTTGTGCCCTTATATGTCCCGCTAGGCCCTCTTAGCCTACTACACTACATAGTGCAGGCAGCATAAATAAATGCACACACACATGCAGGAAAGAATAACAAGCATTAGAAATGCAATAGGTCTCGCAGCATTAGAGTTAGTGCTTTTAGAATTGTTTATGGGTTTTTTTGTAAATCTTTAGCATGAGGTTGAGGGTGAGTGAGGGTGAGGGGTTGAGGGTGGGTGAGGGGTTGAGGGTGAGTGAGGTGAGGGGTTGAGGGTGAGTGAGGGTGAGTGAGGGTGAGGGGTTGAGGGTGGGTGAGGGTGAGTGAGGATGAGTGAGAGTGAGGGTGAGTGAGGGTGAGGGTGAGTGAGGTTGAGGGTGAGTGAGGGTGAGTGGTTGAGGGTGAGTGAGGGTGAGGCCGAGGTGTTGAGGGTGAGGGTGAGTGAGGGTGAGTGAGGGGTTGAGGGTGAGGGGTTGAGGGTGGGTGAGGGGTTGAGGGTGAGTGAGGGTGAGGGGTTGAGGGTGAGTGAGGGTGAGGGTGAGTGAGGGTGAGTGAGGGTGAGTGAGGGTGAGGGTGAGTGAGGGTGAGTGAGGGTGGGTGAGTGTGAGGGGTTGAGGGTGAGTGAGGGGTTGAGGGTGAGGGTGAGTGAGGGTGAGTGAGGGGTTGAGGGTGAGTGAGGGGTTGAGGGTGAGTGAGGGTGAGTGAGGGGTTGAGGGTGAGTGAGGGTGAGGGGTTGAGGGTGAGTGAGGGTGAGGGGTTGAGGGTGGGTGAGGGGTTGAGAGTGGGTGAGGGGTTGAGGGTGAGTGAGGGTGAGGGTGAGTGAGGGGGAGTGAGGGGTTGAGGGTGAGGGTGAGTGAGGGTGAGGGTGAGTGAGGGGTTGAGGGTGAGTGAGGGTGAGTGAGGGGTTGAGGGTGAGTGAGGGTGAGTGAGGGGTTGAGGGTGAGTGAGGGTGAGGGGTTGAGGGTGGGTGAGGAGTTGAGGGTGAGTGAGGGGTTGAGGGTGAGTGAGGGGTTGAGGGTGAGTGAGGGGTTGAGGGTGGGTGAGGGGTTGAGGGTGGGTGAGGGTGAGGGGTTGAGGGTGAGTGAGGGTGAGGGTGAGTGAGGGTGAGTGAGGGGTTGAGGGTGAGGGTGAGTGAGGGTGAGTGAGGGTGAGTGAGGGTGAGTGAGGGGTTGAGGGTGAGTGAGGGGTTGAGGGTGAGTGAGGGTGAGGGGTTGAGGGTGGGTGAGGGGTTGGGGGTGAGTGAGGGTGAGTGAGGGGTTGAGGGTGAGTGAGGGTGAGGGGTTGAGGGTGAGTGAGGGTGAGGGGTTGAGGGTGGGTGAGGGGTTGAGGGTGGGTGAGGGGTTGAGGGTGAGTGAGGGTGAGGGTGAGTGAGGGTGAGTGAGGGGTTGAGGGTGAGGGTGAGTGAGGGTGAGTGAGGGGTTGAGGGTGAGTGAGGGGTTGAGGGTGAGTGAGGGTGAGTGAGGGGTTGAGGGTGAGTGAGGGTGAGGGGTTGAGGGTGGGTGAGGGGTTGGGGGTGAGTGAGGGTGAGTGAGGGGTTGAGGGTGAGTGAGGGTGAGGGGTTGAGGGTGAGTGAGGGTGAGGGGTTGAGGGTGGGTGAGGGGTTGAGGGTGGGTGAGGGGTTGAGGGTGAGTGAGGGTGAGGGTGAGTGAGGGTGAGTGAGGGGTTGAGGGTGAGGGTGAGTGAGGGTGAGTGAGGGGTTGAGGGTGAGTGAGGGGTTGAGGGTGAGTGAGGGTGAGTGAGGGGTTGAGGGTGAGTGAGGGTGAGGGGTTGAGGGTGGGTGAGGAGTTGAGGGTGAGTGAGGGTGAGTGAGGGGTTGAGGGTGAGTGAGGGTGAGTGAGGGGTTGAGGGTGAGTGAGGGGTTGAGGGTGAGTGAGGGTGAGGGGTTGAGGGTGGGTGAGGGGTTGAGGGTGGGTGAGGGTGAGGGGTTGAGGGTGAGTGAGGGTGAGGGTGAGTGAGGGTGAGTGAGGGGTTGAGGGTGAGGGTGAGTGAGGGTGAGGGTGAGTGAGGGTGAGTGAGGGTGAGTGAGGGGTTGAGGGTGAGTGAGGGTGAGTGAGGGGTTGAGGGTGAGTGAGGGTGAGTGAGGGGTTGAGGGTGAGTGAGGGTGAGTGAGGGGTTGAGGGTGAGTGAGGGTGAGTGAGGGGTTGAGGGTGAGTGAGGGTGAGGGGTTGAGGGTGGGTGAGGGGTTGAGGGTGGGTGAGGGTGAGGGGTTGAGGGTGAGTGAGTGTGAGTGAGTGTGAGTGAGGGTGAGTGAGGGGTTGAGGGTGAGGGTGAGTGAGGGGTTGAGGGTGAGTGAGGGGTTGAGGGTGAGTGAGGGTGAGTGAGGGGTTGAGGGTGAGTGAGGTTGAGGGTGGGTGAGGGGTTGAGGGTGGGTGAGGGTGAGGGGTTGAGGGTGAGTGAGGGTGAGGGTGAGTGAGGGTGAGTGAGGGGTTGAGGGTGAGGGTGAGTGAGGGTGAGTGAGGGTGAGTGAGGGTGAGTGAGGGTGAGTGAGGGTGAGTGAGGGTGAGTGAGGGTGAGTGAGGGTGAGTGAGGGTGAGTGAGGGTGAGTGAGGGTGAGTGAGGGTGAGTGAGGGGTTGAGGGTGAGTGAGGGTGAGTGAGGGGTTGAGGGTGAGTGAGGGTGAGGGGTTGAGGGTGGGTGAGGGGTTGAGGGTGGGTGAGGGGTTGAGGGTAAAATTACGTTTCATTGGTCACTGATTCTTATAATTCTTATGTGGCAACTCCTGGAGAACATCAGCCAATGGTGCATTTGAATATAAGCGTTAGTAGAAAAAAAATGGTGGAAATGGTTCTACAGTCTATCTTACATCAGCGTGCATTTGGGACTGGAAGCACATTAAGCTGACCTGTGTTTGGCACTCCTGTTACCACGGTTACTCTCTGGTGAGAACAGTGACCCAAACCTTGTAATGAGGGAATAAAAGGTGTAAAAACATTGCTTTTTCCTCGATTGTTAAATTTAGGTGAAATAACACTTTGAGCACACAGCGCAAATATAATGCGCATCTGTATAATTTGTCACCCACTTGAGCGCTAAATGATCCAGCAAATTTATGGGTTTTGGCACCGTACAGGAAACGGAGTTCATTTGTATTGCAAAAGCAGTTCCAACACAGATGATTTGAATGGAAACAAAAAAGCCACACACACCTTTTTCTCTCAGCAGTGTACTAAGGCACCTCTGTGTTATTCTTGTGTGTTGCACAAGTTACTTCTTACATCCTCGTTGTTAAGGGCATTAACAGGCAAAATGCGGTAACTGTGGTAGCGTAAATAGGAATAAAATGGGAAAAAATATTCTGGTGTGTTTACGGAGCGGCTCCAAATGCTTAAACTGAAAAGGAAATTCAAGCACACCGTGTTAATTATCTCAATAAGGGCGTTGATTTAGTTATGAGACAATTCCTGGCACAGTGGGTTTAAATTCACCCAAGGGCGGGATTCGGTACAATGCTCGCCATGCCTTCTTGTGAAAGAGGAAAAACTCAGCAGTTATAAGTAAGAACATTAACTAATTGCACGGAGAAACAAGCGCTGGCAAAGTTCCTTGCCGAAAACGTGCAGGAGCAGTGTACTAAGGCACCTCTGTGTTATTCTTGTGTGTTGCACAAGTTACTTCTTACATCCTCGTTGTTAAGGGCATTAACAGGCAAAATGCGGTAACTGTGGTAGCGTAAATAGGAATAAAATGGGAAAAAATATTCTGGTGTGTTTACGGAGCGGCTCCAAATGCTTAAACTGAAAAGGAAATTCAAGCACACCGTGTTAATTATCTCAATAAGGGCGTTGATTTAGTTATGAGACAATTCCTGGCACAGTGGGTTTAAATTCACCCAAGGGCGGGATTCGGTACAATGCTCGCCATGCCTTCTTGTGAAAGAGGAAAAACTCAGCAGTTATAAGTAAGAACATTAATTAATTGCACGGAGAAACAAGCGCTGGCAAAGTTCCTTGCCGAAAACGTGCAGGCGAGGTGCGACACGGCAGGACGGAAGGAAGAGAGGGGAGGGGGAGGAGAAATGCGACACGGCGGGAGGGGGCGGGCAGGGGAGGGGGCGGAGAGGGGAGAGGTGCGACACGACGGAAGGAAGAGAGGGGAGGGGGAGGAGAAATGCGACACGGCGGGAGGGGGCGGAGGGGTAAACAAAGACGGACGTGCACGCGCCCGTGACTTTTAAGGTCAATGCGCATGCGCATAAGCTTAATGCGCATGCGCATTGACCTTAAAACTCACGGGCACTGCAAGGAATCGCCACGATTCCTTGCAGTGCAGATAAAGTGTGGATAACTCGCAATAGTCTCGCTTTGCTCGATGCGCATGCGCATCGACAACAGGCGAGACCTAAAAACGGACAGAACACCCAAAATTAAAATGAACAGGAGCCTTTTGGCCAGACCCCCTCATGGGTCAATCAGGGAAACAAATAAGAATCTGTGTCTGTGCGTGCAAGATAGTTACAGTGTATGTCTGCAGACAGGAAGGAAGAGGAAGCTTACCTAATTATTCCGGGAAGCTTCGGGTTGCCTTGGAAATCAGTCGGAAGTAACAAGGAAATCCTAATGCAGAGGCAGCAACGAGTTACAAAGCAGGACACAGGGGGAAAGCAGCGATGAACAGGAAAGACAACTGGATCCAGTGGAAGGCAGCAGTGATGGCGTGGAATATTGCAGAACTCCCTCTAAGTACAAACTGCAGTGCAAAGGTGCTGGTCTATCCTTATGGACAAAATACGCGGGCATTTACTGGTATGCATGCTGCAGTCTCTCCATTTGGAGGACAGGTATTGATGACGTGGCAACATTATGATTGGCTTATTTTACCTTGTCCTCAAATCAGAGAGCCTCCTGAGAGGCAAGCATTTCGAATCCGAAACGAAGAGGAAACGTTTTGGATTTGAGGCTGAAGTGAGGCTTGTGAAAGTGCGACCCTGTTCTGATGACTCCACGCCCCTCCTGGGGGTGGCGCCCCATAGATTGAACACCTCTGATTTAGGGCAACATATACAGCGAGCGACAGTGCAAGCGACCCTCACACACAGCCGCACCCGAGTAATTCATAGGTCTTTAAAGACCATTTACCTGTTAACACGGCTTTGTTGCTCTTTCACCCCTTCTTAGAGCCCCTGCATCTTCACTCTGCCAATTGCTAGTAGAATTAACCCCCCCCGAAATTTCACTCTAGGTGCGCCTCTGAGAGGAGGTAAAACACAGCGGCAGTAAAAGTACAGCAACAGAAGTGCAAGCTTCTTTCTGATATAGAACTCTCTAGCACAGAGAGTGGCAGAACAAGCGTACCATTCACCACACAGAACAGGAATGGCATAGAAGGAAGCAGTGCACGCTTCTAAAGTCTGTTACTCAAGGAGAACACACAACACATCACAGGAGTAGTGACAGCCCATTGAGCAGTAATCGAAGACCCCCCTCTCACACGCACCCCCCCCCC
This sequence comes from Lissotriton vulgaris, assembly GCF_964263255.1. Taxonomy (NCBI): domain Eukaryota; kingdom Metazoa; phylum Chordata; class Amphibia; order Caudata; family Salamandridae; genus Lissotriton; species Lissotriton vulgaris. The sequence goes on along the minus strand of NC_141694.1, from coordinate 1,077,863,832 downwards.
CCACACATACACACACTCAGGGTTGGCTTCAGCGCTGGTGGCGCCCAGTGTGACTATGTTTGTTGGCGCCCTCCGATGACCTTCTTAGCTAAGGATTCCCTCACATGCTCCTCAAGTCTCCATAACAACTCTATCTGACATGCATTTCTTTTCTTTAATAGGGCCACTCATGCCAGTGTAGGGTGCCAGAGCACTGTACATTACACAGAGACAGTGAATCATACATGTGTGAGTCAGTGTATAAGAGATGTTACATAAAGACATAGGACTACAAGGTGTAGGAGTCACAAGTCATCCCGACTGGTATACAGTATAGTTTGAGTGCTTGGTCTGGAGATCCACAAACTCAGAATTTAAAAAGAATTAAAAAAGAATGGGGGTTGTCTTTACTAATAAGAATGTATTTCTCCCCAAATTAACCCTTTTTTCAGATATTAGCTTAATGAAAGACTGGGTAAAAATACATAACGTTCTAATCTATTCATTTGAGTCTGCATGCAGATTTTTTATGACAGTTAATAGGTCACTATTCTATATTTGGATTTTAACCTAAAAAATGAAAGTAACAAAAGGATTTATGTGGGAAAAACAGTCAATCACTGAACTATTTAAATTATAGGCACTTCTGTGATTTGTATGGAGCACGTTCTTTGCAGCAAGCATTTTAACCCTCTATGCTACCTTATAAAGAGTCAAAATTTCCACTAGACAAACCTCCATCTCTCTCCAACAGGTACATTAATCACCAGAGTTATCTTGACATTTTTATAGTTGCCATGAAATTGCTAGAGGCAAAGAAGCTGTAGCAGGTGCTTTTACCTCCACAATATATTTGAAAACACAGCGCCCCCTGGAAGTCAGCACCTGGCGCCCTTGCGCCGGTCACCCTGCCCTAGTGCCAGTCCTGCACACACACTCTACCCCCTGGCCTGTTAGGCCACATCTTCTCCTTTGATGACAAAACTGGTGAAGGCATGTGACCTATCTAGCTGCTTCTGACGGCTACTTCTGACATCTCCTGGCTGTCTTGGAATGAAAGATTTATTCTATTTCATTCTTCGTAGGATAGTCTCTTTTCTTCTCAGACACCTTCATATATGATGTTTCTTGGGGATGCGTCTTGCTTTGTCAGCGTAGTTGAAAATGCACTGTAGTTGTATGCAATGAATACAATGTTTATGAAGTGGACAGCCATCCCATGTTACACTGTATAAGAGGCAACAGTTTTACCTTTGCCACCAGCAGCAGTGTTACTTCAAGGGGGGGGAGTGCAATTGAGTATTGTGGTGCCCATGACTCCTGCCAGCTGTTGTGAACTTCTACAAGCCACCTTGGGCTAATAAAATGGGTGATACCCTTATGGGCTTCTTATACATTTTGTGATAGAACATTGCGGGATAGGCTAGTAAAATGGAAGATGAGGATTGGCTAAAGTTCATAGGTCAGCATTCCATGTGTTGACGTTTTTTCGCTGTAATTATTCCAGCCCAGCACTCCAGAAAGGGGCGCTCATCAGGAGGGCTTACGGTATGGGTGTCTTGTAAATTGAATTGCAGAGTAGAGCAACTGGGGGAAGCCCAGCTATCTCCCAATATCTTGCATGTGAGAGTCTGGGCGATTGGTCTTGAAGATGGTGTGATTGATATATTTAATGTTTCTTTTCCACCCGGCTGGTCCTCAGAGGTACAGTTGATATGGGGGAACTGGCTTCCTATGTGGGATGCATTAGGGAGGATTTTGCTGAAGGAAAGATGTTTGGGGGCAAACGGGAAATATCTTCTCTTGCTTTGTAGCGATTTAAACACCCAGCCGTCCCATGCCATTGATATCAGCGAGGTCTTAAGGGTAGAGCAATGCTTTGGCATTCCTGGGACTGCAATGTGTTACTTTAAATCATCTAAGAAGGGGGGTGCATTCTCCGAATTAATGATAAATTACCAGTCGCGTTTTATTCATGGACGCACTACCTCCGAAAGTACTGCCCATGTGAAGTATGATGATAGGAGAAGATCGTCAATAATTGACTATACCATAATGAATATTTAGGGCTGCAAGTATGTGTGCTTTCTGTCTGTGGTCAGAAGAATTGAAAGTGATCACAACCCCGTGGACGAATGCTTGTAGTTTAGTCCCATTTGGTATGCTAAATTAAATAATCCAAGCCCGGGGTGCTGTGGCAACCAGATTTCCCCAAATAATGGGAGCATAAAGTGGTGTAGAGAGAAGTATAAATTGGATCTTCCTTTGCTCGAATGTATAGTGGCTATGTACGGACCCAATATTTTGAATTCCCTGGCTGATTACAACACAAGTATCTTAGTGGCTTATGATGAAATAGTGGAAGAGGTGAAGTCTTTGTGGTGTAAGCCTATAGGGGCAAAAGCTGCAGGTCCTAAGGGAGCAAGATCGAACAAATGGTACAAATGGTATGATAACAAATGTTTTTTCACGAAGAACGTAGTTTCCCATGCTCTGATATGGCGCCATTGTAATTATCAGAGTGAAGCATTATTTCGAAAACCTAGGCAAGAGTATAAGCATCTGTTGTATATTAAGAAAACTTGCCGCCCGCAAACACTTTGGGATGAACAGAGAAAGACCTCTCATGAAAGAAACACTAAGTACTTCTGCGGATTGATCATGCGGGTAGAGAAGAGGGCAGGCAACGTATGGGAGAATCACATTTGCCTAGTAGCATGGGTACGACATTTTAGTGCCTTGTACAGGGCTGGTGGCCAGTTGCGCCCCCGCCAGTGTGAGACATTCTTCAAGAATTACTGCACACCTAGCATCCTGATACCTGAAGTAGAAAGAGCATTGAATACCATTTAAAAACACAATGCCCCCGATCCCTTCCTGGTGCCAATAGATTTCTACCTGGAGGAGTCTCAGTTCTGGGCTTAAGGTTTTACTAGAATATTTAACTCTCCCCTAGCTCTTAGCTCTGAATATGATTTCTCCTCCTTAGTGTTCAGCCATCCTTGTCATCAAGAAGGGCAATCGTGGCAGCCCTTCTAATTAACGACCAATCTCTCTCTTTGATGGGGTGGGGGAAAATCCTAGGGAAGATCTTGCTTAATCAACTGCAGGGTTGAGTGCACAGCCACAACATCATGACGGATGTACAAGCTGGTTTCAGATCACGGGTTGGTACAATTGATCAAGCATTACGCCTTACTTCTCAAATCTACTTTGGTTAATTGTGAGCCTCATAGCATGTCTATTCTCCACAGGGGGCGTCAGCAAATGCAATCAATGGAGGTGTACAATTTGCGGGAGGATGAGGCATGCAGGGACGGGAATTCCACTGAAGTCAATATGAATATGGCTGCGTAGCATGAGAGAAGATGTTTTAAGGAGGAAGCGAACTTCTAAATGAAGGTAGTTTGAGAGGAATGCCATGGTGAGTTACTGTGCCCAGCTGCCCATACAGCTATCACTCACTTTATTCTGTCTGTTGTTCAGACTCCAGCAGTGCTTAGCATGCAGGTTAAGATATGCATTTTCTAGACCTTGGGCCTGACGTATCAAAGGGTTTCACCCATTCTGTGTCTATGCCTAAATGTGTTATGGCATACGTTACTATGTAACTACAAAAGTGTGACGGAAGTATTCACATGGATCCAGCGAGGTCATCCGCCTTGATCTGTAATGAGTGAATTCAGTCATCCCAGGACTTCCTTACCACTGCTACCTTTTATTTCTACACCCTCAGCCTAAAACTGTCCGCTGAATGCTGTCCCAGATATCCCCATGGGTCTGTTATAAACATACAACATACTTACCAGTTGCCCTGACTAAAAAAAACGGAGTTTACATTTCGTGCATTCACTGTCCATCTATACTAACCTCTTCAGCGATGAAGTTGGGAGTTTGGCCATGCCTCTTCTCAGTTATGCATTCTGTTGTATTTTAGAGTAGTAGGCAGGTAGTTCCTTATTCTGGGGTGATATTGCATCAGGAGTTGTGTCCTTTGGAATATCTGTGGCGTTGCCACTTGAGCATGACGAAACACCAAAGCACACTTTATTATGAGCATCCCTATGAGTTGTCCTGGATAGTTTACGAAATTCTACTTCATTGCACTTCTGTTAAGTCTCGTGCAGGAGGCTGTGAATTCTCGCGGTCAAGAAAGCGCTAAGAGGTCAGATCCAAAACAGTTTGCAGACAAACTATTTAGGAATGCTTTTACAGATCTTTGTAAATTAGACTCTAATGTGAAGATTCGGGAGGCCCATAGGATTTCTTTAGACTGTGAGACTAGAATGTTACTAGACTTGCATCATCTTTCTCTGTCTTTATAACTTACTATTCAGGAACATACTCACTTTTAAAGAACAAGTATATATTAAATATGTGGAAATACACATTTCAGGAATATGATTCATGATGGGCAGGGTCACAAAGCAGAAGTATTAAGGGGCAACTTTTTCAGAGGGGTTAGATTTCTCTTGCGCTGTGGTGGAATGCCATTATTTGCATCAGCTGCTGGCACTACACCACAAGAAATTCAGGAACCCAAGTTTTATTTACAAGAAATAGACAATCTCAAAAATATTAAGAACACTATATTATATTGCAGTTCAGAGATTGAGACCCAAGGATTAGGAATTGATTGATTTGTGGGAACTTTAAAAAACAACTGGTCCCCAGAGCTCTAATCCTCTGATGGTTGGCAAGATGCATTAGATGTGTTTGAGATGCTTGTTAAATGTTACTGAAGAGGCATGATTAGCCTCAGCAAATCCAGAACTGTATGAATTTTGCGGTGGGAGTGGTGCAATAGTACTACTTTTGTTTTAAATGTAATCATGGGGGCGTGGCCAAGATGGCAGAGTGAACGGACGTGTCGCTCTCCTGCTCCCGCCGACATCCACTCTTTAGCACCGGTTTCGGCTGTCCACGGGTCCGCTGACCCTAGTTGGAGGACGGTCCCAGTAGCTGGGATAGCGTCGCCGGCTGGTGTGGCCGAGTGGTAGGCAGTAGCCGAAACGCACGTAGTGTTGGCAGTAGCCGAAACGCGCGAAGTGTTCCAACCCACCGCTTTGCCTACCTCAAAAGTCCTTAATATTCATCTTGTCATTTGATAATAATTTGTCTTCTTTCGTTTTTTCTTTTTTGTGAATATTGTTGACTTTATGTATATGAAATATTAACAATATCCTGAAGTATTTTGAACTGTATAAAAAAAGTATATATAATACAAATCACAAAATATAAATATATAAAAAAATATACAAATATAAAATTGATTATATTTTTGTAGAAAAGATATTTCTCCATTAATTATTGTGGTTATTCTACATTGTGATGTACACTATATTCTTCTAAGTTTTTACCCCATAGGAGATGGCTTATAACTAAGTAACGTGTTTAATACAGTCTCACTTTCTCAAATGGCCGAGTGGTAGCCCCAGTGAGCGGTGTCTGGGCAACGCCGAGTGTCCGACCAGGAGCGCGCCCCTCCCCCACGAAGCAATGAGACGAGGCCTGGCGCTTTCATTTTGGTGTGCGGAGGACCCAGCGGTGAGGACTGGAGCTGTGCTGCCTTTCGAGGGCCGGGCGCTGGAGTAGAAGCTGCCTGCTGGTCGTGACGGTGCAGGAGCGGATTGAGGGCAGCGACAGCGGTCGGCTGTGGTGCCATTTTGAGGGGCTCTGTGGCGGACTGTGGTGACGCACGCGCGCGCGGTCGAGGGCCGGCGGGCGTGCCTGAACCCTCCCACGTCCACGGGATGAGACAGCATGGGAGAGCCCTTCACGGCTGAAAGGCCGTGACTGTCGGCGGCCCACAGGTGAGACGGTTCCCTTGGTCGGCGGTAGCCGGGGGAGCCTGATTGTGGCCTGCGGCGGGGATACTGCGGAGGTGTCAGTCAAAGAGCGAGTGCAGCCCTGCTGTGAGGTGTAAGGGGCTGGAGGTGGTGACCGGCCCCCAGAAGAAGCGCTCAGCAACCCAAGAAGGAGCAGGAGGAGAGAGAAGGCCCCAGGGGTGCAGAGGCCACGGGAAGTATTTAGGCCTGGAGAGGAGGCCCACAGCCTATTGCTCGCCACAGCTGGCCTGGAGTTGGGGACCCTGGCCCCGGGGAGTTGCCTGCCGCCGGCCGGGGTCAGGGAAGAACCCGGGTGGGGAGGTGATTGGAGCGAGCCCACGGAGAGGGGGTAGCGGAGACTACGCGTGGAGCCCAGGTGATAGGACGTAGGAGCCCAACGCTGACAGGGGATGCCTGGCTGGTCCCGAGACACTTACGAAGACGTGGGGCCACCAGCGACTGCCAGAAAGAGGAGGGAGCAGTTCTGATATACCGCAGACCTAATTGGGCGGTCCCCGAATCCTGCCTGACCTGTGGAGAGGAGCCCTGGGACCGAGAGTGAGTGTGTGACGTGGAACTGCGCTAGGACCCACTGGAGGAGCGGACATAGGTGGGACCCAGACTACGAAGCCACAGAGGTGCCACGAGATCGGGTGGGGACCCAGTGAATGCGGTGGTGGACCGCTGTGTGAATGCACTACTGTGGCCCTAACAACGCTTTGCGAGCAGAGTGGCGCTGAAGATACCCCATGAGACAGACATAGCCCTCAGGGAAGTGCCGCAGTCGGGGACTCTACTGGAAGGAGAGGGTCGACAACTTTGAGGTGGCATGTGCACGGAGGTCGGCCCGGACTGGCATCTAGGGGGCGGAAGTACACGGACAGAACAGGGGCTTCGCAGCCCGGCGGGGCAAGGGAGTGGCGGTCTTGCTGCCAGGCTATATATTGAGCAGAGGCCTCATCTGAAGAGTGCGGCGGCATCAGGGGTGGGCGATGTCCCCATCCAGAGGACGCAGGGACAGATCAGTGAAAGATCTTTTTGCCACGGTCCAGTAGAGTCAGAAGCGGGACACCATGGCGTCGGCTACAAAACAGGTACCGTCGAAGCATGTGTCGGACTCAGAGCCCATCACTAAGGCCTTCTTAGAATCCCTGTTCACGTCCCTGAGAGATGATATCCACACGCTAAAAACAGAATTTGCGAGCTCGAAACAAAGAGCGACAACACAGACACGGAACTTGCAGCTTTGCAACAAGAAGTCGTCCGGCTCCACGATCAGCAGGTGGACCTCCAGACGCATCTGGAGGATCTTGAGAACCGCTTAAGGAGGCATAACATAGGGATTCGTAATGTACCGCTCAATGACGAATCAAGGGACCTGTTTCGTTATGCCAGAGAGCTCTTCAATCATATTTTAGGGGGCCCGTTGGAATCGGAATTGCGTCTGGACAGAGCTCACCGAGTCGGGTCTGTGCGCGCCGCTACCGCACCCCCCTGATATACTGGTCTGGGTACAAGACTTTCGCATAAAGGAGGACATTTTGCTGAGGGCCAGGCAAACGCATCCAGTATTGTTTGAGGGGCAATCACTGGTCCTCTTTCAAGATCTTTCAGCACTCACACTACAAAAGCGCAGGCTTTTCCGGCCTGTTACGGCCCATCTACAGCAGCAGAAAATTCCTTATAGATGGGTCCATCCATTCCGCTTAGTCTTTAAACTGGAAAATAAACTGTACCAGCTGCGATCTGTCTCTGAGGCCTGCCAATTGTTGGACATTGAGCAGCCAGCGGAGGACCATGAAGCAGCGGGTCCGGTGACTGATAAGGACGACTCCAGGCCCAGATGGCGTATGCAGGGTCGTCGATGGCGGGTGAAGACACCCTCGGCGGCAGCGATTGCGGAGGGCCAGAGATCTGCGGTCGAGACGGCTGCCTCAGACGGTGCCCCTCCACAGACTGGCTGATGCCTGTGCAGTGCTTGTTGTTGCTGGCCTTACTTGCTTCACTTCATGGTGGGGGTTGTCGGTGGGAGGGGGAGCTGACGTGGTGATGGAGTGTTCCGCGATTTACCCCACTATACCATGTTTCCGGTCATCCGAGGATGAAGGACAATCTGGACATGTTCTGTCGGTTTCTGTTGGGGGCTTTCGTTGGGGTAGGGTAGTTGGGGGAGGGTTAGTTTGTTCTAAGTCCACGGAGCTCTGCCGGGAGGGCACATGCACGGTCCACAATTGACATTGAGGTGAGGGACTTTCCCCATTTGCCCCTTTCCGGGGGGTGGGTGCCTATTGGCTTTCTCTGGTGTTTCTTGCGTAATGCCTAACACTGACCTTAAGATTCTTACGTTAAATGTCAGGGGATTAAAAAACCCAGTGAAGCGCAAGGCAGTCCTTTCTTTGCTTGAGCAATCACAGGCCGATATCTGTCACTTACAAGAGACGCATTTATTGCAGAGAGACTGTCACCGTCTTAGGTCTCGTAGTTTCCCCTTTCAATTTTTTTCCTCCGCTACCACGAAGACCGCAGGTGTCGCAATTTTGGTGGCCCAGCGATTTCGGGGTAAGGTGTTACAAAAATGGGCTGCGATACGGGGACGGCTATTGACATATAGGTTCTCCTTGGTCGCTTCAGTTTTCACTATTGGTTCGGTGTACGATCCCAATGAGGATCAGGAGAAATGTTTTCATCTTGCGCTCAGCGAGGCTTCCAATACAACAGATCGTCATTTCCTACTGGGTAGGGATCTTAATTTAGTTTTTGATAACTCTCTCGATAGGTCCTGTCAACGTACTTCCCAGTCGGGAGCGCTTTCCCCGGAAGGGTTGGCTCGCTTGCGGGAGGTGGGTTTAGTGGACCTCTGGTGCTGCTGTCACATGGGAATAGGGAATACACATATTACTCCAATGCACACAAGACATATGCTCGTTTAGATTATCTACTTGCTTCCAAATCACTCCAGGCGCTCATGACAGGGGTGGACTTAGGCACTGCATCTTTGTCGGACCATGCACCAGTGACAGTTGTGTTTTCCCTCCCACCGGTCTCGCGTGTAACGCAGACCTGGAGGCTGCGGGAACCCTTGCTACTTAGTAAGGAGGTAGTCACGCATCTACAGGAGGTCCTCTCTGACTATCTTGAGCATAATAGCAATACAGACACCACACTGGCGACACAATGGGCAGCGTTAAAGGCAGTGCTGTGGGGGGAGCTCATTGCGCTTTCTGCTGCAGACAATGCCGACCGTGCGCGTAAAAGGGAGGAGCTTACACAAAAGACGAGGGAGCTGGAACAGATGCACCAGCGGACGGGGGCCCCACGGGTCTGGAGGCAACTTAAAGCTATGCGGCACCAGTTGGCGGCATTGGACCGGGATCGGGCGGAGTATGCTGCCTTGCGGTTGAAACATACTTTTTATACTGGGGGGGATCACTGTGCGTGCCTACTAGGTAATTAGCTGCGCGAGGTGCGAGAGAGTCAGACTGTGCAGGAGATTCGCACGCAGGGGGGAGGGCGAGTCACAGAGGATGCTGCTATAGTCTCCGCTTTTAGTGATTTTTATGCCGCCCTTTATCCTGGGTCCTTCATTGAGTCACGGATAGGGGAATCCTATCTTGCCTCCATTCCTCTCCCCGCCCTTATGAAAGAGCAGGCGGACATTTGGGTGTTCGATGCTGAAAAGGCCTTCGATCGGGTCCGCTGGCCATACCTGGAACGGGTTCTAACGAAGGCGGGCATGGGGGAGAAATTCCGCAATTTTATCATGAACTGCTACAAGTTCCCAACCACGACGGTCCGGGTCAATGGCTGTACCTCTCCCCAGTTTTCTATTGAACAGGGTACGAGACAGGGGTGGCCGTTGTCTCCCCTGCTCTTTGCTCTCTACATGGAGCCACTGGTGCAGAGTCTGCAGCAGGATCCAAAGGTGCAGGGTATTACATTTGGTGGGTACACACACGATAAGTTTGTATGCCGATGACGTGCTGCTGTCCTTGTCCCAGCCCAGAGAATCCTTGCCGGCGTGTCTCGAATCCCTTGAGGAGTTCGGGCGAGCGGCGGGCTTTAAGGTAAATATGAGCAAATCTGTGGCCCTGGACTTCTCCCTGGACAGGTCCACACAGAAATTTTTTTAAGAGTCCTTTCCCTTCCATTGGTCGACGAAGCAATTCTGTACTTGGGGATTCAGTTGGCTGCTACTCTCCCTGATACGGTTCGGATTAACTACGCGTGTCTGCAGCAGAAGATTAGGCGGGAGCTAGGTAGATGGCGACATTTCCCCCTGTCGTGCCTGGAGAAGGTGGCGGGAGTTAAGATGACGATACTTCCACAGATTCTCTATTTATTCCGCTATATTCCACTGCAGCCACCGAGTGGCTGGATCCACCAGACCCAATCGGAACTGGCTCAGTTCATCTGGAATGGTAAAAAACCTTGGATGAAGCTTAGACTTGTGATGCTTCCCCCCGAGAAAGGGGGTCTTGGCTTTCTGGACCTGCTTCTCTATATTCAAGTGGCTCAGCTGCGATTCCTCATGGAGTGGAGTAGATGGGAGTCGGAAAAGCATTGGCTTTTTCAAGATCAATCGGTTGCGGGCCGCCAGCTTCAGGAGATCCCCTTTCTCCGCCGGCAACATAGACCTTCCAACCTATACGCTTCGGGCATTACCAGGGTCCCCATGGTAGTGTGGGATAGCATTTGTGTCAAACATGGGTTCACCTCCTTTCCATCACCACTCACGCCTTTGCTGGAGAACCCTAACTTCACGCCAGGACAAGACATGGTGGCCTTTGCAAAATGGCGCCCGGTGGGGTGTTGATTCCTTTATGCGGAGGGGGGCGTGCTGTCCTTTGCGGATTTTCTACAAGAGTATGGTCTGCCAGAGTGGGAACGGCTCAGATATCTCCAGGCCCGACACTGGGCGCTTAATGGCCAGGTACGATCCTCGGCCAAGCGATGTCTGTGGCCCAATGAGTACTGGTTAATCACACGGAAATCCGACAAAAAGCTTATCTCTGACCTATACAGAATGCTACAGGTTACATACACGCACATGTATGCCTCAGGGAAGGCACATTGGGAGAGGGAGCTGGGACGGACCCTCAGACATAAAGAATGAGAAGATATTTATTATAGGGCCCGGCATTCTGCATGCCACATGGGTCTTACAGACACACTCACTAAGGTCGCAACCTATTGGTGCTATACACTGGAGAGGCTGCATGAGATTGACCATTCCAGGGAAGCAACATGTTGGCGGGGTGTGGAAAGATGGGAACGTTGGTCCACCTGCTTTGGGACTGTGAGCGGCTTCAGGGGTACTGGAAACAAATCCTGGATGAGGTTGATGTCCATTTTGATACAGAGATCCCCCGGTTCCCCTCTTATGTTCTGCTAGGGTTACCGAATCCCATCACATATCCACTACGCTCTCATAGGGGCCGTCTGATTGCTATTGCCTTGGGTTCTGTGATCCAGAATATTTTGCGGCACTGGCGAGCTGCACACATTCCTACATTCCAGGGTTGGCTTCATCGTTTATGGCATGTGTTGGGCTTGGAGAAGCTTTCCCTAACATTGGCGGGGGGGCTAAATACTCTGAACTGTGGCAACCCTTTCTATCTTTGCTAACCTCGGAGTTTCGAGAAGTTACTTTCTCGAAATATCTGCGATTATTGCGTCTGTCAGAAGTGGACCACTCAGGGAAGAGCTAAGGGGGCAGAGACTCTGAGGAGGGGGGTTTAGTGGACTTGGAACTTGGGTGGTGGGTGGGTCGAGGGGAGAGTTTGGGGGGTGTTTTTGAATTTCTTTGTCATTGGTCAAAATCGTTGGCAGCTACAGTGCGCCTGTTTTTGCAATTAGCTCTATAACGCACCCTGGCTTTGTTTGTTTTATTGCCTGAGTTGCCTATCTTCTAAAGCGATGCAGGGTTGGGGTCATTGCTGTCTTTGTATGCATCCTGACTTGTCAATAAAAAGATTTAATACTAAATGTAATCATGATGGAAATAATTGGGGAGATGTTGCGAGCGCAAATTCACTCTTCTATTTGTAGGGGTGTATTATAGTCATGGGTAGTTCGCAAATACATCTAATCCTTTATTGTATTAACTTAGGCCATTAGAACGTGAACAATAATAATGTGAAAGGTGATGTGCAAAGGATATATTCAATCTAAATGTGAAGACATTAACAGTGCAACTACATGTGTTTAGTTGAAAACATTAACGTGCAGAACTCGTACATGTTGTTGACAAATTCTCACACAATTGATGTGCTTAAGTAACGTGTTAACTAAGATATGCTAAATAAATAATGTTCATTAGATATGTGTAATTTCATGAGGCATTTTGCTATTTCATATGCTGACGATTTTTGTAGGCCTGAATTGTATTTTTCCCCTGGTAGCTCTCGCATTAGACTCAATAGTGAATTTCATGTGCATGTTGGATTTGTTCTTTCTCCCGTTTCTGTTACAGGTGGAGAATTCATCCTTGTTAGCTAGAATAATCTCTTTGTTTGAGGAGTTAGGCATTGGGAAGAGAGGATCTATTTAACGTTGATACTGATAATACAGAACTATTGTACTTTCTCTTCTTAGTAAGCCTGGGAATCAAGTTCATCTCGCCAAGGTCTGGTAGCATCACTTCAGTGTGGAAAATTACCTACAAGGAGGTGGTTTGACTGGATGGTGTGGTGCCGCAATGCATCTTGGGATACTACCTGCGAAAGTAAAGTATCGAAGTTGGGGACAGTGTCCGAGGACTTCTGCTTTGCCTTGAGATCCTAGACTGAGCTCTGTAGCTTTATGCTACTCGACCAATCTAAACGAGAAGAGATTTCTTAAGAAGACTTCACGAGCTGACACCTTTATGGATCTTGCCTTGGGAAATGCTAAGTAGGGATGTCACGTTAGTGCTAGTGTCGGAACAGACTAATGCTTTATACCGATGAAGGGGAATCTTGGCGTTGGTGCTATTATCTTCTGTATTCTGATTCTACAACTGATTATTCTGTGTATGCCGCACCACCTAAATTTCACTTGTAGGTTCGGCTTTTTATTAGTTCCAATGTTTTTCTACACCCTCATTCTCAGGTGCTTGTATGTCCAATTGTTCTTGCCCTTGTAATAAACGTACTAAATCTCATTAGGAGAGGGTGATTCTTCTGTATCATAGTTCATTAGAACTGTAGTGATTGTTTGGGTAATGATTTCTCGCCCCTCCACGCTTTCATGCTGACAAAAAGAGACATCCAAAAATCAGTAGGAGAATGGATCACTTGGAACTACAGCACCAGGGTTTTTCTTAAAAAACCCTCATACACGCACATAGGTGGTGTGGCGGTATAGCTTGGTTCTTCGCCAATTTATGTTGCGTGGGTGCATCATCATAGGGTTTTCTGGTTTGTATGCAAACTTTCACTCGGAGGTAACACCTGGATGTGTAGTAGTGTCCAGAGAAAAGTGCTTTCTTCAGGACCAAATTAAAATTAAAATGTACTCACACGATTTGTGTAGCACTTAGAGGTGGTTCAGTGTTCCACACTCTTTAATTTGAGGCCAGTAGTACCTCAGAACCTTTGTTAATAACTTCCTTCGGAGTGTCAGAGAAAGTCTCTCTGTCTCCAGCAATGCAGGACTTCCGTGCTTGTGCTGTCTCTGCCCCATAGACCCGGCTGGGCACAGTGCACAGTGAGGCTGAAACATGTTGACCTATTTCTTTGTATAGAGTATCCATCAATCAATCAATCAGTGACACTTATATAGCGCGCTACCTACCCGTAGGGTCTCAAGGCGCTGGGGGGGGGGGGGGGGCGCTACTGCTCGAACAGCCAGGTCTTCAGCTTCTTCCTGAAGGAGAGGTGGTCTTGGGTCAGGCGCAGGTCGGGAGGGAGGGAGTTCCAGGTCTTGGCGGCCAGGTAGGAGAAGGACCTTCCTCCCGTAGTCGCTCTTCGGATGCGGGGGACGGCGGCGAGGCGTGGTTGGCTGATCGGAGGTGGCGTTTGGGAGCGTAGAAGTTGATTCGGCTGTTGAGGTAGCTCGGGCCCTGGTCGTGTAGGGCTTTGTGTGCGTGGGTGAGGAGGCGGAAGGTGATTCTTTTGTTGACGGGGAGCCAGAGGAGGTCTCTCAGATGTCCGGTGATGTGGCTGGTTCGTGGGATGTCGAGGATGAGTCTGGCTGAGGCGTTCTGGATCCGCTGGAGTCTCTTCTGGAGCTTGGCGGTGGTACCGGCGTAGAGGGCGTTGCCGTAGTCCAGTCGGCTGGTGACGAGGGCCTGGGTGACGGTCTTCCTGGTCTCGGAGGGGATCCACCAGAAGATCTTTCGTAGCATGCGTAGGATGTTGAAGCACGCCGAGGAGACGTTGTTGACTTGCCTGGTCATGGAGAGGGAGGAGTCCAGGATGAAGCCCAGGTTGCGTGCATGGTCTGTCGGTTTGGGTGCGGTGCCCAGGGCGGGAGGCCACCAGGAGTCGTCCCAGGCGGAGGGTGAAGAGCCCAGGATGAGGACCTCCGTCTTGTCAGAGTTCAGTTTCAGGCGGCTGGTCGTCATCCACTCGGCTACCTCTTTCATCCCATCGTGCAGGTTGGCTCTGGCGGAGGCGGGGTCGTTGGTCAGGGAGAGGATCAGCTGGGTGTCGTCGGCGTAGGAGATTATGCTGAGGTTGTGTTTGCGTACGATGGCCGCGAGGGGGCTCATGTAGACGTTGAAGAGGGTGGGGCTCAGAGATGACCCTTGAGGGACGCCGCAGATGACTTCGGAGGCCTCTGACTTGTACGGTGGTAGGCGGACTCTCTGTGTTCTTCCGTCGAGGAAGGAGATGATCCATTCCAGCGCCTTGTCCTGGATTCCGACGTTGCTGAGGCGCTGTACTAGGGTGCGGTGGCAGACAGTGTCTGTCAAATGCCGCGAAGAGGTCTAGGAGGATGAGGGCCGCTGTTTCTCCATTGTCCATCAGGGCTCGGATGTCATCGGTGGCGGCGATGAGGGCGGTCTCGGTGCTGTGATTGGCTCGGAAGCCTGACTGTGAGGGGTCGAGGGATCCGTTCGTCTCGAGGAAGGCGGCCATCTGCTTGTTGACGGTCTTCTCGATGACTTTGGCTGGAAACGGGAGGAGCGAGATGGGGCGGTAGTTCTTGAGTTCGGTGGGGTCCGCTGTTGGTTTCTTGAGGAGAGCGCTGAGTTCGGCGTGTTTCCAGCTCTCAGGGAAGGTGGCGGTGTCGAAGGAGGTGTTGATGATGTCCCGCAGGTGGGGTGCGATGACAGCGTCGGCCTTGTTGAAGACGTGGTGAGGGCAGGGGTCGGTCGGTGATCCGGAGTGGATGGAGTTCATTGTGCGTATGGTGTCTTCGGTGCTGATCGGGGTCCAGGCGTGGAGGGTGGTGGTGGGGGGTGGTTGTTCGGTCATGGTGTGCGTTGGTTGGTTGTTGAAGCTGTTGTGTATGTCCGCGATCTTGTTGTGGAAGTATGAAGCGAGGGAGTTGCAGAGGTCTTGCGATGGGGTGATGTCGTTGTTCCCTGCGCTGGGGTTGGAGAGCTCTTTCACGATGTTGAAGAGCTCCTTGCAGTTGTGTGCGTTGTTGTCCAACCGGTCCTTGAATGCTGTTTTCTTGGCGGCGCGGATCAGCTGGTGGTGCTTCCGGGTGGCAAGCTTGAGGGAGGTCCTGTTGTCCTGTGTAGGTTCCCTTCTCCAGACTTTCTCGAGGGCTCGGCAGTTCTTCTTGGAGCTCTTGAGTTCGTCGGTGAACCACGGGGCTTTCTTGCTGCCGGGTCTGCTGGGCGGGGTCCTCAGCGGGGCGAGCTCGTCCGCGCAGTTGCTGATCCACTTCGTGAGGTTGTCGGCGGCCTGGCTGGGGTTCGCTGAGCTGGCAGGAGGGTGCTGGCTCAGGGAGGTGGCGAGCTGGTCTGCTGTGATCTTGTTCCAGCTTCTGCGGGCGGCCTGTTGCTGGTGGCGGTGGGTCGTCGTTCTCTTGAAGGTGAAGTGGACGCAGCTGTGGTCCGTCCATTGAAGCTCTGTGGCGTGGCTGAAGTCGATGTCTGGGCTGGAGGAGAAGACTGCGTCCAGTGTGTGTCCGGCGAGGTGGGTGGGGGTGGACACCAGTTGCTTGAGTCCAAGATTGGCAAGGTTGTCGAGCAGGGTGCTGGTGTTGCGGTCGTTGTTGTTCTCCAGGTGGAAGTTGAGGTCGCCTAGGAGGATGTAGTCAGCGGAGGGGAGGGCATGCGGGCTGACGAAGTCGGCGATGTCCTCGCTGAATTGTGTGCGTGGTCCCGGGGGTCGGTAGATCAGGGTGCCTCTGAGGGTGGTGTTCGGGCTGGTGTGGATCTGGAAATGCAGGTGTTCGGCGGTGTTCAGGGTGTTGTCGGTGCTGGTCGTGAGACGGATGGTGTTCCTGTGGATGATGGCGATGCCTCCTCCCATCTGGTTGGCGTTGCGGTCCCTCCGGACGATCTTGTAGCCCTCTGGGATAGCGATGGCGATGTCGGGAGCTGAAGAGGCGTTCATCCAGGTCTCCGTGAGGAAGGCGACGTCAGGGGCTGTGGCGTCTAGAAGGTTCCAGAGTTCGATGGCGTGTCTGTGGACGGAGCGGGTGTTGAGCAGGATGCACTTGAGGTGGGTGCTGCTGGCGTTCGACTTGGCGGGTGCTGGTGCGAGGCAGGTCCGGATGCAGGTGAACTTGCAGGCGTGGCAGCTGAAGGGTCCGTGGGTGCGCCGTGGAGTGGCTTGATGGCATTCTGGGAGTCGGCCGGTGTTGAGTGCGATGAGGGTGGCGGCGGAGTACGTCAGGCGGGTCGGCCGGGGTCTTCGGGGGCCAGGGGTCCTGGCGCTGGTCGCGATCCGGTCGCGGACGGGCGCAGACGGGCTTACCTTTGGCGCGCCTTCGGCGCACAATCGGCGCGCCCGCTGCGCGTGACCGCTGCACGTTCGCACGGTCGCCATTTAAGGCGAAGTGCGCGGGTGGGCGGAGCAGCTGGGAGGTGGGAGCGGGGAGGGAACAGAAGAGAAAAGGGGCGGGGCCAATGGCGGTGGCGGGAAGCGAGAGCGGAGGGCGGCGAGGTAGGCGGGCAATCAGGAAGGAAACTGGACACGGCACAGAGGATACAATTAAATTAACATGCACAAATGGAGGGCAAAACGAAGGAAAACAGAAGGAAAAACGAAGTTACGGCAGAAGGAAATGCAGGCACAAATTACGGGCAAAACAAAGAAAAACAGCTAAATAAACGAGCAGACGGCAAAAACAAGCACAAATTTAGGGCAAAACAACTGGTAAAAACCAGAGGGGAGCGACCACGGCGTCAGCGAGGCCGGCGGCGAGGCAGAAGGCAGGCAGAGGGAAACACACGCAGCAGCTGGTGGCTGTGCGGCGCGGGGGTGTCCCACAAGTAACATGATCCAAATCTACACAACGTGATTTTTAACAATTCTTGAATCACCTTTCTTCAATAAAATATCTTTTCGTGATGATCCAAGGATTTATTTTTTAAACTCACTACTTTATGAGCACTTTTCTCTGGACACTACTACACATCCAGTGGTTACCTCCGGGTGGAGGTCGCATACAACAAAGAAAACCCTATGATGATGCACCCATGCAACCTAAATTGGCAGAGAACCAAGATATACCGCCACACCACCTACGTGTGTGTATGAGGGTTTTTTAAGAAAAACCCTGGTGCTGTAGTTCCAAGTGATCCATTCTCCTACTGATTTTTGAATATACAGCCTGGAAACTGAATGGATTCATACTTCAACCTCCCTCACCTTGATTAATGGAAAAAGAGACATCGACCTGGGGTTCCAGAGTAGATCTAGCTCGAGGAACCCCACTCCTTCAGAGCCCACTTGCAGGTTTTTATGTATATTTCTATATTAGTTGTTTTTTAGTGTTTATACTATCACCCATTACAAGGTGAACTCCCAAATGCTGTCTAATGAAAGATAGATTGTGGGCAGGCTGGGGTTTTGATTGGCTCTAAATGTGTTCTACTAGACAGCAAAGAAAAAAACGGAAAGATGGCAAGAAAGATAAAAGTAGTTGCAGCTGGGGACCCTCTTTCTTATGAATTCAATATATACAATGTCTGTGCTGTTGATGGGTTCACTGAGAGGAGGCTGGTTTGTAGTTCATAGCTTGATCTTAAGAAAACACTATGGGCCCGATGTAGGTAAAATTGATTTACCGATTTTAAATTACCGAATTTTACCGATTCGGTAATTTAAAATCGGTAAATCAATGGGTCCGATATGTAGGTATTCCAGATGTGCTGGAATACCGAATCGGATGAATTCGGTATTTACCGATTCGGTAAATACCGAATCGGTAATGCCCATTCATTCCTATGGGCTTTGAAGCCCATAGGAATGAATGGACATTACCGATTCGGTATTTACCGAATCGGTAAATACCGAATTTCTCAAGGGTGCAGGGGGTGTCACTTTGACACCCTCTGGCACCCCCAAAACAGGCACGGGTGCCATGTGGCAGGCATACCTGCCCTAAGGGCAGGTCTGCCTGTCACATGGCATAGGTGTGCATGCACACATGTGCATGCACACCGGAATCGTTATTTTACCATCAAATAGGATTTGATGGTAAAATACCGATTCGTTAAGGCTCCTGGGACTCTGAAGAGTCCCACCTACATATGGGTGGCTCCGAATCGGTAAAACTACCGAATCGGTATTTTACCGATTCGGTAACTTTACCGAATCGGTAAAGTTACCGATTCTGTATTTTACAGAATCGGTAACTTTACCGAATCGGTAAAGTTACCGATTCGGTAAAATAGTGCACCTACATGTCAAATCATGTATACCGATCGGTAACGGCCGAAAATACCGATTTTCGGCCGTTACCGACCGACCTACATCGGGCCCCTAGTGTATCAAATGCATGAATATTATGTAGAAAGACCGCTCTCTTTTTCATTAGTTTGGGTATTACAATTCTATTACAGGACCGGAGGCTTCAGATTATGCTTCTCAAGCTTTACTGCATTAAACACAGCAGCCAATGAAAATTGATATTTTCACAAAAAACAGTAAAACAACTTCATTTCCCATGAGTACACATGAGCATAGGCACGCCCCCATAGTCCATAAGAACCCCCTGCGTGCTCCCATCATCCTCTTTCTTTGCTGCTCACAAGTCAGAGTTAAGTGCACCTACCCTCTGGTCCCCTCAATCTGCTTGTTGTTTGGGGTGCTATTGGGGGTTTATATTGTATGGTTTAATGATATTGCGGCATTATCAGCGTATTATTGGTGATTTTACGGCGTTTAGCACATGTTATTCTGAATTCTTGGTGATCGTTTTTCAGGTGAAATAAGTGCAGGTCTCTGACCTTGATTTTCCCTCGTCCTCAGTTTGGGCTGATCGGCTTTTGGCCGTGGTTGCTCCCGCTGTGGAGCGCGCGCCTCGGAGCGCTCAAAGAGACGGTCTCTGACCGGCAAGGGGCCGCCGCGCACTTCATTGGAGCCCGGTACCGGCAGCCTGAGGGTGCGCATGGGCTTACCTGATACGCCCTGACGTTCAGGCCGGGTGGCTCTCGGCCGACGTGCGCGCCAAAAACGCTGACCAAATTGGGTTGGTTTTTGGTAGTTTTTGGTAGCGTTTGGGCTGCGCGCCCCGGCGCGATACCCTGGCTCACAGGAACGCGCGTTTTCAATCGTTCCACACACCGGCTTGCTCCTTGTTCGATCGCCAGAGTTATTTGGTTGTAAAATATTGGAGGCCCAGTGTGCACACGCTCAGGAGACTTTTGGGGCCAAGGTCACTGACCTCATTGATTACAGCTTTGCTGAGGGGGTTTGGGAAACGTTGCCAGACTTTAATTATACCAGTGTGCTTTGGGCGGACCCCCCCCATTACCCTCCCAGGTGTGAGATTTCCTAGGGTCTTCTCCCTTGTACCTTGAGGTGTATATCTTCACCATGGAAGATTGGGTACAGTACCCAGATGAGGAATACGCAGATGGGGAGGAGATTGTTGAGGGACAGCAGGAAGCTGTCTTAGAGGACAATATTGTCGAAGCTTTGGATGCCTCGGTCCAAGCTTCAGTAAATCGAGCCATGGAGACTAAGGCCCCTCAGACAGTGCAACAGGCACTTGCAGTGGCCCTACGCCCCATACGAAAACAGCTGGAGGGTTTTGCGAAACGCCACGGATATGATAAGAAGAAAAAGCAAAAGCAGGCAGCCTCTTCTTCTTCCGCCACAGGTTCGGCCGAGCAGAAACAATGGCCGCATGCGCAGTCCATGGCTTCCCTGCCAGTAAGAGGGGCATTAGACCAGCCCTATACAGCTGGAAAAGCGAAGGGTAAACGACCAATTCCAGCGGACACTGATACCACCACCATGAATACGGATACCAATACAGATACTGATACCTCGGAGGAGCATCCTCCCCCTCCCAAGAAAGCTAAGATTACCCCCAAGGCGGCGGAGGACAAGGTTGTCAAAACCTTTAACTTTGATCCTTCGGACATAGTGCACCCCCGGTCTTTGGACTCGGTCCCAACACCGGCGGTCTCGGAGTACCTTCACGAGAACCTCAGGAAGAGCTTCAATAGGGAGGTCCGTAACCGATTGCGGTCAGAGTGTCCACGCCCAGACATCCCGGACAGTGTGGCTGACACTCCTAGATAGATGCCAGCATGTTAACCTTTTTAAGGAAGTTTTCGAAGGATCCCAAACGGGGGTTAGACCGGGCTTGGCGGGGCTGCCAAGATAAAATGCTTGACGTTGTGGGGCCCCTGGCGAAAATCCTAGAAAAGGCCTGGTGGCCAAGGAAGGGGCGACTCCGGTGGATCCAGACATCTTGGCGGGCTGGGCTCAGCGCGCCATTTGCCTTATAGGCAATGCAAATTGCGCAATCTCTTCGGAGAGGCGCAAATCCTTGTTGCTCAGGATGGACAGTAACTTGACGGAACTCGCTGAGGCTGAACCAGGCTCCCTGGCTGGGGGGGTTCTTTTCGGAGACCGATTTGTTAAAGATGTCACTAAGTATGTGGGGACATTCACCGCCTTGGATAAGGCGCAGAGTGGAATCAAACGCGCCCTTACTCAAGGGGTTTTCAACAGGGCCGGGCGAGGTGGGGGTCGCTCGTCAGGCCGAGGATTCCAACAAGGCTCCCAGCGAGGAGATTTTGGTCGCGGGCGTGGAGAGTGGGACTCCACCCACTGTGGCACCTTCTATCTGTCTAGAAGAAGATTCAACAAAGGACGTTTCCAATCAGGAAACAACAGAGCGAGCTTCAAGTCACACCAGAATACCGGTGAGTGTAACAGATGTCTCTCTTCTTCCGCTGTGGGGGGCGCACGCAGCACTGTCTGCCACAGTGGCAAGCCTTGACTCAGGAAGCTTGGGTGCTGCAGACCATTCAGGGGTTTCAGCTGGAGTTCTATTCTCACCCGGCGCAAGCGTTTCCCCCACCACCTCTCCATTTTTCCCAACTAGATCACAGTTTCATAGACGAAGAGGTGGCAGACTTGCTGAAGAAAGGTGCGATTGCTCAATGTCAGAGAGGCCCTCGCGGTTTCTCCAGCAACGTCTTTATTGTCCAGAAGAAAGGGGGTGGCAACAGGTTAGTGCTCAACCTCAAAGAGTTCAACCAGTACTTGACTTACAACCATTTCAAAATGGAAGGTATTTATTTGTTAGCAGATTTGCTGCAGGAAGGGGATTGGTTAGTCCATCTGGACCTCAAGGATGCATATCTTTCTATACCGATTTTTCCTCCACATCGCAAGTTCCTCTGGGACGGCCAATGTTACGAGTACTTGGCTCTTCCTTTCGGTCTCTCCTCGGCTCCCTGGTGCTTCACCAAAGTGATGAAACCGGTGGTAGCCTATCTCAGAGAAAGCGGAGTGCAACTGATCATTTATCTAGACGATATCCTGATCATGGCTCAGGACCAGTCTATTCTGCAGCAGAAGCTGATCATGACTACTTCGCTACTTCAGGGCTTAGGATTTGTGATAAATCTGAAAAAGTCAGTGATGGTCCCGACACAGGTAATAGAATTCCTAGGGTTCACGATCAACTCCCAGACAGCGCAACTGTGTCTTCCACAAGCGAAATTGAGGGATTTGAAAAAAGAAATAGTGAAGTTGTTGTACAAGCAAACGGTCACGGTCAGGACGCTGGCCAGAGTAGTGGGGATCTTGGCATCGTCAATTCAGGCGATATTCCCCGGGCCCCTGCATTACAGGGCCCTCCAGCGCCTGAAGATCAAGCATCTTCAGAGGGGACTCTCAAACACGGACTCTGTTCCCCTATCGAAGGAGGTCCGAACCGAACTTCAGTGGTGGCTAGGCCACGTGGACGCCTGGAACGGCAGGGCGATCTTCGGATCACAGCCAGAGGTAGTAATCGAGTCAGACACCAGCAGGTGGGGCTGGGGCGCGCGCTGCGGAGATGTTTCCACAGGTGGCAGATGGTCGACGCAAGAGCTCGAACTTCACATAAACTGTTTAGAACTGCTAGCGGAGTCGTTTGCGATTCGCACGTTATCCCCGAAGCAGACATCTTGTTGCATCCTCCTCGGTTTGTACAACGTGTCCGCAGTGAGGTATATCAACAAGTTCGGCAGCACGAGGTCATCGCTTCTAGCCCAAATAGCCAAGGACTTTTGGCACTATTGCCTCCAAAATCAGATCTCGGTAATAGCGGAGTACATTCCAGGACAGTCCAACCAGGTGGCGGACTGAAATTGCAGTTTGTATGCTGTCAAGCTTGACAGAGTAACCAATCGCACTCCTTAGGGAGATTCAATCCCTCCAATGTTTTAACTTGAGTTCAAAAGTACAGTACTCTTAAAGTATGCCAAAAAAGGCAGCTTGTTGTTCAAGTTTATTCAAATGTATAGGCATTTATATAGCGCACTACTTACCCGTAGGGTCCCAAGGCGCTTTGACCGCTGCGAAACCCTTCCTGGCTTCCCTGAGAGATGGTCCCTTAATGGGTATCTCCAGGGTGAGACCAGGCATCCCCGGCGGTCTGGTGGGGCCGTTAGTGAAGATGAGGCAAGCTAATGCCCAGAGTTGCCGAGTGTGATCGCTGATCAGAGTGGGCACCGAGGCGAGAGAATTATCGAGTCCGCTGACCCTGGTCCAGAAACCTGCCGCGCCGGGAATCGAACCCTGGTCCCGGGCCGTCCTCTGCTCTCGGGTCTGCCACCTCAAAGTGTGCTGTTACATCACAGCCATATGAGGATTCCACAACATTCAAATGAAGTTAATATAATCCATTTGGTCATCCAAATACCCAATACATTTCGTGCAGTCCGCACTTCATCAGGGAAAATACATGTCTATGGGTTAAAGTCAAATAGGGTATAATCAGTGATATGGAAGCAGGTCGCAGTCTGTGTAAGTGGAAAACGCATTGAATGGTGTATGTGGTCGACCAGTCTATTAGCATGCATTTAAATGAGAAAGTGTGAAAGTGCATGGAAAGAAATTGTGTCGTGTGGCCAAAGTAAAGTTGAAACAAATAAGTTTATGCGAAGGTGCAGGTCCGTGTTCAGTAAATAATCACCACTGAATGTTTAAGGATAAGAAATGCCAAGTGTATCGAATCGAAACCGATACACTCATTTAAGGCTCAAGGCATACTGAATCCCCTGGTCTCAGGGGATTCAGTATGCCTTTCCCCCCTTCTTGTTGATTCCCAGGGTGATGACTCATGTGATCAGACAAAGGGCGGAAATAGTCATGGTGACTCTGTGGTGGACGTCACAAGCATGGTTTCCCAAGTTGTTGCAGTGGAGCCGCGATTGTCCCCGGTTATTACCGGACTCAAAGTGGTTGTTGCAGGGCCCTCGTCAGGAACAGCATCCGTTGCTGTTGGAGGGCAGGCTATCGCTGATGGCATGGAGGCTTTCCGGGAACAGTGGCAGTTGCCGGGAGTGTCGAGCAAAACTGCTGAGTTCATCAAACAGACATGGGCTCCTTCCACCAGGAAACGTTATCCCGCAGCCTGGAAGAACTGGGTGGATTGGTGCGTGGGACAACACCTGGATCCCGTGGGGGCTGAGTTACCCCAAGGTTTGAACTTTCTATCGGAAAAAGCTGCTGATGGTTTGGCGTACCGTTCGGTCAATAATTTTCGTTCCGCTATCTTGGCGGGGCATGCTCAGGTAGACGGGAAACCGGTAGGCATGCACCCGGAAGTTTGCAAGTTGCTGAAAGGAATCAGGGTAGCTAACCCTCCCAAACCCAAGTGTACCGGGTTGTGGGACGTTTCTTTAGTGATCTCGTTATTCAACAGATGGCCGGTTAATACTCTCCTGTCTAGGAAGCAATTGTCGGCGAAATTGGCCATGTTGCTTTGCTTATCGTCTTGCAGAAGGTCTTTGGATGTGAGAGCACTCGACGTAACAGGTGGAGTGTTTACCCCGGAAGGGGTTTCTGTCCATATTACAGGTCGTACTAAATCATTGTCTCGACATATTTCTTACAATTCCTTCCCTGAAAATGAAAAATTATGTGTGGTCCAATGTTTGAAGACTTACGAGGAATGTATGAAGGCCTTGCGGCCACAGGGCTGTACTCAATTGTTGATTGCTATTCAATTGCCCTTTAAACCTGTGGTGGCCGCCACTATTGCCAGATGGCTTCACTTCATAATGAAAGAAGCAGGTGTTGATACACAGATCTTTGGTGCTCATTCAGTGAGAGGCGCTATGGCGTCGAAGTCATATGGTTTGGGATCAAGTATCCAAGATATCATGCGTTGTGCAGATTGGTCTTCTGAGTCAACGTTAAAAACGTTTTATTATAAGCCGGTGGGAGATATTACTTCAGTGGTATTTACTCAGCGTTAAACTAGCATAATCTGAAGCCTCCGGTCCTGTAATAGAATCAAAAATTTGCTAACATTCGCGACAAGAATTTTCAAATTCTATTAAGGACACGGAGGCGAGGATTATCCCACCCGGCTTAATGTACAGTATGTAATAAGCTTGCCAACCCAATTATTCAGTGATTACGGTGGTGTTATTTCCTTTATTGCAGGATCTGATAAAAAGTCGGATTGATCGACGTCGGATGTCAGGATGTTAACCTGAAGCCGTTCTTCCACGTTGGAGGAGTTGTGATTGTTCAAGTTTTGTTGGACTTGTTTCGCATCAAAGAAAGAGGATGATAAGAGCGTGCAGGGGGTTCTTATGGACTATGGGGGCGTGCCTATGCTCATGTGTACTCATGGGAAATGAAGTTGTTTTACTGTTTTTTGTGAAAATATCCATTTTCATTGGCTGCTGTGTTTAATGCAGTAAAGATTGAGAAGCATAATCCTCGCCTCCGTGTCCTTAATAGAATTGAAAATTCTTGTCGCGAATGCTAGCAAATTTTTGATTTTGTAGCAACTTTTCAGAACTTATCTGTACTATATAATGTAGCGGGATACTTGGAAAATACCACTGCGTACAACTGCTGATAAAGGTTGCTGTGTAGTTCTATGGCGCAGTGATGTAGTGTCTGCTTTTTTTATTTGGCAAATACATACAGGCAAGAAGAAGATATTCGTTATGAAGTGCATCATGCGTCAGAAATAAAACCTCAGGCAGTGATACAAATCACATATTGATACTAAATGAAATTCCCAGCTGACATCTATAGTAACTCTGTGTAGTAATGATTGAGAAACTGCCTAAACATCCCCTGCACAATGCTTAGTCATTAGGGGGGGTGGGTAACAGAAGGATAGTCATCTTCAGAAATCCTAATAATACATTGGGAGGACAAAATAAATCTAGTTTTTGTTTGTAATCATTGTTCAACAGCCCCATCTCTTAAATTCTCCCCTCTCCTAAATTTCCCCACCCTCCAGCTGTGATTGGGAGAGTCGGGAATTTAAGGGATTTACGTGGTGGAGCTGGCTTTATTCAAGGGAAATATTATCCCTGTCACATTTCCCTTGGACCTATTCCTTTTGACTGGCCTCCGCTTCCTGCACCAGACTTCCCGGCCTCGCCTGCTGCCCTCTCCAGTCCCGGCCTCGCCTGCTGCCCTCTCTCTACGAGGCCTAAAGCGCCTTCTTGATTATTGAAGAAGTAGCTACTCCTGAATGGAGTACCATGCAAAGGCTGATAGTGACAGCGTGACCTGTGGCGGATAGCGGACCCAGCGGAGGAATTGCCGTGAGCAGTGCAGCGCCTGGGTGAAATTGACTGCCCGCCTCCCGCCGCCTAACTCCTTAAAGATCTTGGAGTAGGGCCGCCGAGTGGAGCGTGGGCAGCCAGGAACAAACTACATGTCCCAGCAGCCCTAGCGGCACACGGCGCAATCGTTTGGCGCCAGGAGGCGCAGAAATTGAACGTCAGCCCCGTCTCGCGGGACGCCGGGCGAAGCCCAGGCAAAGGGCGGGCCGTCTGTGGCCGTCCGGGGCCGGACGCGGCCGGGCTGGGCATACTCTCTAACGCCGGACCTGTATTCATTTCCAGGTAACTAAACATTGCGTCTGTCATTGAGATTTGCCAGCAGAACTTGTCCACTACACTCAAAGGTCCATCAGGAGTGTAGGGTTACTGCAGGACTGCTGAGTACTCCTCATTATATTATTATAATCATACTGGGTTTGCAGTATGTCAGCGGACGAATCGAACTCTTCGCTACCTTCGACCATTGGAATCAGCATATTGGGCCCTTTAGATAAATACTTTGCACGGGCAAAAAGGGACATAGATAGAGAGATAGAGTTGGCAGAAAGGAGAGCAGAGCCCCGCCTCTCTATTGAACTACTAAAGCAGAAACCCTTAGCACCTGTAAGAGTTGAAGTACCTTGCTCACTATCAAACAACAATACCCCAACAGTGGGAGAGTCAGACATAGATTTATTTAATACTAATGATATCCCCCTGATTTTTAAAGAAGGCCCACTCGATGTAACTAATAAGGAGCTCGCAAGTGCCACTAATACCACCGAGTTATTACCGGAACCTGACGGTTTGATTGTTTCAAACTCCCCGATAGTTCTGGATCATGATGTGCCGTTCAGCACATGTCATTCTTCCCCTGTAATTATTTCAACTATGGAGGAGGGGACACAAGGGGAAGCACATCTATTACAAACAGTTAACCAAGCTGAAGGGAAAACACAGAATAAGAGAAGCTATGAGGTGTGCCACTCACCATCTAGGAAAAAGAGGAGAAATGCAGGGGGCAGAAAAAAGTCTACAAGTATAAAAACACCATTGCCAACAAAGAACCCCCCAGATAAAATCAATAAGGTTGCTATGAAAGAGGCAAGTAACCCACCTGTGGGTTTGAGTGTGCCCCCAGAAGGACAGACGCACAGAGGACTTATAGAGCACATTGAATGTCTCCTTAGATCTTTTATGCTCCCTCTTCTAGAGAGGGTTAAAAGGTTGGGAGAAACTATGGACCGGATTTTAGAAGTACATACATCAAATGAAGCCTTAGGACGAAGTAACTCTAAGGTTAATGGCCAATCAGAAATACAACCTGCGCAGAATATCTCGGCCCACAGTAAGGATCACCCTAAAAGACCTCCCACTCAAAATAACAAAAACTCGAGACCTGTGGATACACAAGCATCACAGGTTGGAAATATTAATACTAAGATTATTCCCAAGAAGGTTCCCGACGTCTCTGAAGTGAGAAGAACAAACGCACCATTACATAATTAGCTCAAAACAAAGTACAAGGGAAATGTGGACCTACCCCCAGAGTCATTGAATTATGTTATTATTTTGACTGGGGTCCCCGGGGTACCAGCGGGCAGCATAGAGCCAGACTCCAGTTTAAAAAACAAGGTTATACACTGGCTGCGGATCAACAGACCACTCCCACCACACTTAAATAGGGAGATAGTGTCAGTTAGACGTTGTGACTGGGTGGGTGTGAGACCAAAGATATAGAAGGTGATGTGATCATCATAAATTTCAGGGATCGCAGGGTAGTTACCCATATTTCTGACTGGTTTACGGGAAGGAAGGAGGGGAGCGTATCTACCCGTAACTTGAGTTATTTCTATCCCGAAGCAATGATGAAGCCCCGCGCCCACCCTTCCAAATGGGGTTACCCCAATTTCCACGCACCTGGTAACTATAGACAGCATCCCAGCCTAAGTAGACATAGGTTCAAGGACCCGCCATTTTCCACTCTGCCTCAATACCCCAATAGACCTGACTACCGCTTTGATTATAACCATTATCCTACAAACCCAATTCATTACTGGAACACTCCATTACACAATCGCTTTGAACCACTCTCAGGTTTAGATCTAAATGATTGACTTGATAACCCTACAATTAAGCCAATCGGCAAACAGGGGAGAACAAAGGAAGTTGTGTCCAAGAGACCCATATCTGAACAGATAGTAGGGAGCAGGTCGAATACAACAACAGTTAGTGAAATAGGGATGAATCAAAATAGTAAAATGGCAATTCATATTACGGGTAAGGGAAATGTCAACATAACAGATAGGGCGATAAGGAAGGATGATTTGGGAAAGTTGATCCCGAACACAATAACCAAAGACAAAAATACACTTAAAACAAAAGATATAAGTACAAATGAATACCAAACAAGTGTAGTAACGTGGAATGTGTGCAGGATAGCTAATAAGGTGTCAGAAACACTATGGGGAGAGTTTGTGAACAACGTAGATATACTCTGTGTCCAGGAAACGTGGTTATAACGGAAGTGCACATAGATGGGTTTAAGACTTTCCATGTCCCTGCAGTACCCTCCAGTCATGGTAGGCACAAAGGGGGCTTATGCGTATATGTGTCCAACCGTTTAAATACTAGTACCAGCGTAGGTAGATCAACCTCACCTTACTTCCAATTGATCACCATTCAGTTAAATTGTAGAAATGTGCTAATAGTGGTTAATTTTTATAATAATATTGAGAATGCCCATTTCAGGGAAGAACTATTGAAAGTGACAAAAGAAATAAGGGAGGTAAAACCCTTAAAAGGGAAGGATTTAATCTGGGTTTGGGTAGGGGACTTTAATGTAAACATATGTACTAAAGAAACATGTGGCTTCCAGGAATACGGGGAGGGGGAATATGGGGATAGCAGTCACTTTGAACATCATACTAAAGGGGAAATCCTTAATGACATCATGGCCAAGTTTGATCTTGGGTTTGTAAACAGGTTATGCTACCCTAAGGTCGAGTTTACCCCCACCTTTATGGCAAGGGGACTCCACTCAATTATTGACTTTATTATACTCCCAAATAGGTATGGGAGTAGGGTGGTGAACTTTGAGATCCCTGCTATGGGGCTGAGCGACCACCTACCGTTAAAAATTCTTCTTAGCACACCGGGAATAAAAACACCCTCATTAACTGAGACCCTGGCATGGACGCAAAATGTAGTGGTCGCACGCCAAAATGGTATTGCTTTAAAATGGAGTATGGTAGACCCCGGAAAAATCTTGCACAAAATCGTGAAAGACGCTCTCCCTTCATTACTTGTATGTTTAGAGGATAATCCTACTAATGGCGAAATCTTGGAGGCATTTAGCAATATCACTAGGAGTATACAGGGAGTCCTGATTAGGAAGTGTTCAAGAAAAAACAATACTCCTAAGGGATGGTTTGACACCCAATGCACCAAGACACATAAAGCCCTAAAAAAGGGTCTAAAAGAAACAATAAGGGACCATG
Organism: Lissotriton vulgaris; assembly: GCF_964263255.1. Taxonomy (NCBI): domain Eukaryota; kingdom Metazoa; phylum Chordata; class Amphibia; order Caudata; family Salamandridae; genus Lissotriton; species Lissotriton vulgaris. The sequence continues at coordinate 1,077,834,385 of NC_141694.1, read as the reverse complement.
CCATGATTAGAACACTCAGAAAGGCATATAAGTTAGCAAGAGATCAAAGAAAGAAGGCTATCAAGGAAAAAGCATGGCAAGACTTAATGGATGCGGCGGAAAGTAGAGACCCAAAGTTATTCTGGCAGGTAGTTAACTCACCATTTATTAACAATAAAGTGGCAGCTACAATGGAAATCGCAATTGATGAAAACTCTTGGGTGGAATTTCTCTCAAAGCTATATTGCAATGCCGAAGATGAATCCCAGTTACAGAGTAAACAATGCCCTATCCCGATAGAGTTTAATTTAGAGGAGGTTGTGACAGCTATAAAGTCCACTCAAAATAATAAAGCCCCGGGACCAGATGGGATCCCAAGTGATCTCTATAAAATGAACACAGATCTCTGGGCACCTATCTGTCTACAGGTAATGGGGGCCTGTTGTGCAAAAGGTTTTGTTAAAACATGGACAGAATCACTAATCATCCCAATACATAAAAAGGGGGATAGGGAAAGCCCATCAAATTACAGACCAATATCATTACTTGATTCCCTAGTGAAAATTGCAGGAAGAGTAGTCCTGACTAGACTACAGGACTGGGCAGAAGAACAGAATATCCTGACCCCAGTACAATACGGATTTCGGCTAGGGATGGGCACAGTGGAGCAAGTGTTAAATTTTGTTCTACTACAGGGGAAATATACTAGAGCTAAAGAGGGATGTTTTTACGCTATCTTCGTCGACCTTTCATCGGCGTTTGATTGCGTAATACACAACAAACTATGGATAACATTAGAGGAGATGAAAGTGGACCCTGCAATTGTTCTCTTTCTGAGACAATTATACTCGAATGCTACAGCCAGAGTAAGGTATGGGCTGGGGGGGGAATGTACCAGGTCCTTCCGCATACAGAAAGGGGTGAGGCAAGGATGTGTGCTGGCCCCATTCCTTTTCTCATTATATACTAACAGCTTGGAGAAGGAATTGGGTGCCAGCAACATTGACTCTCCAAAGGCTGGAAATAGGCAGATTAGCTCTCTTTTGTATGCGGACGACGCTGTGTTGATGGCAAGAACAAAGGTCGGCGCCCAAAAAGTATTAAATAAATACGTAAATTACATGGAGGACAGGGGCCTTAAACTGAACGCTAAAAAGTCCTTCGTGATGGAATCTGGCAAAGGCAGAGCCAGATGCAAGCAACTCAATGTGGCAGGCTGTCAATTACAAGCTACAAAAACATTCCCATACCTAGGAGTCACAATCGAGGCAACAGGGGCTTGGGGCCCGAGGTGAAAAATAGATCGTTAGCCTTTAAACGCTCGGTTGTGGCTGTAATGCACTTCGCTAGTAAATTGGGAAAAAAACAACCAAAAATAATGCTCAGTATATATGTGGCTAAGTGTAGAAGTATTGTTCTGTACGGAGCAGGGATATGGGGATATCATGATGTTACAGCACTCCAAATCATCGAAAATAAATTTTTTCGATACCTCCTGTCCCTTCCAAAAAGTATATCAGTCTACAACTGCCATATGGAGTTAGGAATGGAATACCTGACAGACCTGATTAAAATCCAGCCAATTCTGGTCTGGTGGAGAATTTGGGCGACGCCAGAATTGGGTCTAAATCGAGAAGTGATTAAGGACGTTATGGCACTAGACAATGTAAAAGCATCAAATGGCTTGAGTACGTGAGGAAAGTCCTGATGGACATTGAAAGGCCAGAATGGTACTACAAACCAGAACTAATTGGGAAAACCCCTAAGAAAGCATTAAAAAATTTATGTATGGAACACTTTAACATTCTAAGGCTTGGGAACGAAGTCAGTAAAAGATCTGTGCTCGAACATCAGCCGCTGCTGACTACTTATAAAATACAACCATACCTAACCATCGTTACCTTGGGGTTTGAACGCTTTGTCCTGACTAGGTTCAGGTTCAACATTTTCCACCATTTGGTTTCATATCCGGATAAAAATGACTGGAATAGAACTTTGGCCCCATGCCCATGTGATAATGTATCCACCCAGTCCACCTTCCATCTTGTACTGTTATGCAAATTGTATAAGAAAGAGCGTGCTAGATGGTTGAAACAATATTTGAGAGGTGGGGCATGGCGGCAATGTAGGCCGGCTTATTTGAATCTCCAACAGCTAGGAAACCCTCTGTGTATTAGGTCTATGTCGATGTTTTTAAAAAGTGTATTGAAATTACGGAATTCACTATGAATTTTTTGATTAATCGATTAATCACCCCAATCTGATTTAATACTTTTTTTACAATTATTTATTATGTGTATTTGTAAAATGAAATTCTTTGTCTGAACTGCTTTTATGATTTTTAACAAAGGTGAAAATCGAATAAAGTTTTAAAAATTGAATTGACTGACTATAGAGTGGCCTCCCATCAAGGGGTTTGTTTTTGGTATCTTGCCACAACCACTGCCACGAGAGTACATCATCTTTGTCCAGCAGAGAAAAGCTAGAATGCTGACCAGCCAGCGATACTGTTGAAGAAATACCCCAAACAGCCCAAACTGCTTGGAAGTCCAACATGCCTGGTCCAGAGACTCCACGGCAGTCCAGCCTCCAAATGTAGTACAGTGCACTCCATGGCACATGGCTCCTCCCCAGCCATTCTCGGCACCAAGGACACTGTCTCTCTCTCTTCCTATGCGGTGCTTAAATTCTGGCATACTCTTATGAAGCCTCAGCATATTGCATGTTTGACAAACGCCACTCTTTACTCATCACTTCACCGATCCCTTTGGCACGCAAGGATTGTGTTCCAGGCTATAGCTGTAACTCCTCCATATGCCTGACTCCATACTCCTTCATACTGGATCACGAGGGGTCCACTGAGAAACCCGGCTATAGCCGGCCTGGTACCGCCATCTTGAATCCCCATGTAGTATCTGTATAAGGTTGGGAACCTTACACATTACAAGTTACTGTTCATACGAATGCCTTTAAGTGTTGTAGCGATAAGTTTACAAAGGGGGCTTTTCCAGGTAATAGTGAATATACAAATATATATGTCAATGAAAGATAGAGTTTCACCAATTTGAATTTGAATTTTTTAACAATTTGTAGAGCACACATTCACTAGACAGTTTCTTGGCGCTATAGGATTTCAGAACTGAGGAGAATGTCGGGGGCTATAGGTTAAAAGCTTGCTGAAATAGAAAGGTCCTAAGGACTTTACGAAACTCAGTGTAGGAGGGGGAGGATCTGAAGGAGGGGGGAAGGGAGTTCCAGAAAGTGGGCGCAAGTACCGAAAATTTCTGGCCGCCCGATCGTTTTTTCTTGAAATGGGGGATAACTAGCAAGGATTTAGTGGAGGAACGTAAGTCTCTGGCAGGGCTGTAGTTGGTGATAGCAGAGTTAATGAAGGCGGGGGCAGTGCCCGCCCAGGCTTGGAAAATTAGACAGCCAAGTTTGAAAAGGGCTCTTTGTTTAATTGGTAGCCAATGAAGGGCCATGAGGAGGGGGGAAGAGTGATGATATTTCGATAGGCCATGCACCAGGCGAGCTGCCTAGTTCTGCACCAGCTGAACCGTTGGAGTGCATAAGCGGGGGCACCGTTATAAATGATGTTCCCGTAGTCGATCTTGGATAAGACCATGGCCATTACAATCAATTTAAGTGCAGAGGGAGAGAAAAATCTGGATACTTTCCTAATAATACGTGAAGTAAAAAAGCAAGAGGAGACAACAGAACTAATGTGGGTGTGGAGTGTCAGGTGGTGATTGAGTGTGATACCAAGGGTCTTAACTGAATGGGAAGGGGTGGGAGGAAGACCAAAAGAAGAGGGTCAAAAGGAGGGTGACCAGGGGTTGCCACTGCCTACAGTCAGAATCAGCTCTGTTTTATCCGGGTTGAGTTTCAGATGGTTTGCGTTCATCCAACCCTGGATAAACAGCAAGACGGACTGGAAGCTGGTGGCACCTGATAAAGAGGAGGAAAAATTAAAGATGAGTTGGAGGTCATCAGCATAATTGTAAACTGTGACCTCCATTTGTTTTAGTGCAAAAATAAGAGGAAAGATATAGAGGTTAAATAAAAGGGGGGAGAGATTGAGGCTATTTAATAAACTGGGGATGGTGATCAATTTGTCTGGAGGTATTTTAAGGACATTTTAGGGGCAGAGAGTCAATAAAAGACACTGAAAAAATGAAATGAAGAAAGCATACTCATCCAAAATAGATATTTCATTAGTGGTCTATCTTATGACAATGAATGCTTAAACATTCATTTACAGATGGAAATAATGTTTATTAGTAGGCATTTGGGAACACTGTGATAGAAATAGTAAACTGTTGGCATCTAGAATAAATAAAACAACTCAGGCTTCAGGAAGGGTGAGTTCTACAGATCATGATGCAGCTGACGTCCCGATAACAAAATATGACATTAGATGTGCTTTTGCACCTTATCACAGCAAATTATATACAAATGAAAGAGTGTCAGTATAAGAACGACATGTATTTATTGAAGAATTCAATTTCACTAGGCTTTCAGAAGAACATCCAATACAGACTGGTACTCTTATTCAAGTGGGTGGAGTTAAAAGTGAAATTGATATTCTGAAACTAAGAAAGTCACCTGGTGCAGGTGATTTTGCTTTTGCTTTTTATAGAGTTTTCTGAAAGTTTGGCTCCACTACTGCTCTCTATACTTAATGAAATCTTATTGCGAAAAAACAATTACAGGTTATTATTCATAATAGCTTGACCGCTCTTATAAACCGAGGAAGAGTGTATATAAATGTTTACATTATTGCCCTCTTCTTTTAAAGGTGGATTTTAAATGTTTAGCAAAATGTCGGTATTCTATTTCAAACTATTACATCAAATATAATCGACAATTCAGAAGCTGGCTTTATTAAGGGTAGATATGGAAGAACTGATGTCAGGGAATTTATAGATACTGTGGACACTTCAGCTGCAATAGGTACTGAAGTAAAGAAACATTTGGGCACGTTTAGATCTCCCAAAATGTAGATTTGGCAAATGGTTTAGAAGTACAATCAGAGCGTTATGTAATAAACCTAGACCAACAGTAGTGGTACATCAAGTTAAATCTGAGATCTTTAAGTTAAGCCTGAATTACAAAATAATGTCATTTCTCTCCCTATTTATTTAACATTGTTATGGAACTAATGGCTCTGGCAATTAATCAAGGCATATGAGATGTCTGCTCTAAAGGTGTGGAGGATAAACCACTGTTGTATGTGGATGAACTGTTGTTATTCCACCGTAAATAACAGTAAACACGTCCTTTGTCAAATTCTCTCTTAGAAGAATAAGGTTCGATATCTAGGTATAAAGTTAATTAGCATAAAACAGAGGTGCTACCGTTTACCTTACTCTGTCAAGAATGTTGTTTTTGTGGATAGATGGTTTTGATGGGCACTGTAGTAGACTAAATAACTTGAGAATAGATAACTTGGTGTGTCACCTTATCCCAATGGGAAAATATTTTCAAAGATGGTGTTCTCTTTACCTAATATAATGAGATTAAAAAAATGTGCTTAAAGTCAGTGCCTTACCAATCGTTTAGTGTTCATGCACTGCCCTCCTTTTAATAATTGAAGATAAGAAATTCCAATAATTGTATAACAATTATATAAGGCCTTTCAGACTTTTAGAGGTTCTTGCAAAGTAATAATAAAATATTTGGGATCCACCACAGATACCTATTTCGTACACTCACGCTTCTGACCCAGAGGTCCGCGTCTAGGCCAAGCTCCCTAGATGAAGTGAGCTTGCTATCAATTAGGTGTTGGCGAAACTCTGTTAAGCAAGTGCTAAGTATGTGCTCTCTCCAAATCAGGTCTTACATCCCATTGAAATCACTTACTTTACTGCCCCTCACCCAACTACTCAGGGGCTCTTTTGTGATCTTTTTGGTGCAGTACAGCGCATGACAGAGAAAGGGCAGGAATGCTCCATATTCAATGGATTACAGTGCATTCCTGTCCTTTCCCATGCGCTGGCACACAATGGGCTGCCTAGTGCCAATGCAGACATCCTTGTACCATGGTGCAAGGGTGCCTCGTTGCAGGCAGGATTGTTTTTGTGCCCGAAGGAACACCTTCCTGCACAAAAACAATCCTGAGAGGCATATTCCTCTTTCTATGTGTGCTGCAGAAATCTGTCTTAATGTTTGCGTCACTCTTGCACCAATTGCATGGTGCAAGAGCGACACAAATGGCCCAATAAAAAAAGCCAATCAAAAAGCCAATCAGTGCCTTACTGGAGTAATCCCAGAAATACAGCTAAGACTGGTTATGTAACTTCTATCTATCCCGGAACCTTATGCGGTATTTCACCGGAGTGCGCCCAAACGTGATGAGTAGAATGGCTTTTATTAGAGCATACCTCATCTGGTCCCCCGTCTCTAGTGTAAGAAGGGTATCCCTCTCCACTGTGGGCATGTGTTTCCAAATGTGTGCTCCCCAATCCTCCTCTGGGACCCTCTGCATCCTCAGGGTTACCTCATAGCAGAAAATGATTTATCAATATCATCTCCAACCACATAACTAGGCACCAGGCCTTGGGGCGTGCAGAGTCTCCCATCTCCATTGGAAACTGAATGCATTTTTTCACCATTGCGCTGAACTCTTAGGGCTGCTTGGCTTTGATGACTAGCTGCATGAGACTCGCTTCATGAGCCAACAACATTTTTCTCTCGTCCAAGGACCTTTGAGTAACTGCTACCTTCATTTTATTTATTTAAAATGTATTTATTTAAAACATTTGTATAGCGCGGCTGTCGCCTTACCGTTATCCTGGCGCTGAGGTATCTCCAGAAGGGGGAAGCACGGGGGCAGCAGATAAGTGGCTAGGAGGTTAACATTTAGGAAACAGCCAGGTTTTGACCCGTTTCCTGAAAGGAAACCAGATTGGTCATCTGCAGCCTGAAGTCTCTCTCTACCTTCTTGACCTCCAGCTCTTCTTGGGCAGGAAGAAATATTGCCTCCTGCTCTTGATCTGGAAGGAGACCTCATTCCTGTGGGTCCATCTCTTATCTGGGACCACAATCAGGGGGTTGCCATTCTCCCCTTCCATCTCCTCCTTCTGCTCCTTATCAAAGTCCACGTCCACTTCCTCCTCCTGGACATATAGGATGTAACTGGTGAGCCTCCTCCCAGGTCCTCAGGGCTTTCTAGAGCTCCTGCTTCATTTTTTAGTTTTATATAGTGTTAACATAACCCGAAAGTATCAAACTGGCAGATGCATCAACGTAGCCTTTTGCTATTCCTAAATAGCGATTATTAAGGAATGGCTATTTAGGAATAGCAAAAGCCTATGCATGTAGGAATCACTATTAAAATAGTGATTCCTTAACATTCCTTAATTGCTACTCGCAAATTGCTAATCGCAATTAAGGAATGCTGTCCCATTCATTCCTATGGGCCTACAGGCCCATAGGAATGTATTGGAGATTGCATGAGTAATTTGCGAGTACCAGTATATTCTTGCAAATTGCTCATGCAATTTCAAGGGTGTCAAAATGACACCCTGTTGCACCCCTGAAATTGATCTATGCACATATGTTGCACACACACATGCCCTAAGGGCATGTGTGTGCGCAACATGAAACTTTGAAAACTGCACAAAAGTGCTTTTTTCAAAGTTTTAGCAAATTACCATGAAGTCCAACTTCATGGTAATTTGCTCCCCTTATTAGCGAATTCGCTATTTTTTTTACTTTCATGCATTGCATTTAAGGAATCTCAATTTGGGATTCCTTAAATGAAATCGCAATTTAAGGAATCTCAATTTAGAGATTCCTTAAATTGCGATTTTTGCATTTGGGATGATGCATCCCAAATGCAAAAATACCGGGAGCAAAGGGGCAGATTCTGAGAATCTGCCCATTTGCTCCCGCTATTTACTTTGATGCATATGCCTGAAAGTGCTTTACTTGAGCACCAGTTGATTTACACAGATGGACACATTAATTTTGTTAGGCACGGGGAAATTAAACGATTTGCCCAGAATCACAGGATGTTCAGCGTCCCTCGCCGAGACTCGAACCTGGTTCCCCAGCTTCGAGGTTGACCGCTCTAGCCATTAGGCGTGGAGTTCTTTGTTACAGATAGCCCCCTCCCTTGAGCTGAGCCACAGAGTAGCTCCCCAGGTTGTTGAGCTCAAACTCCATACTTGCAAAAGGCTGAGTCACAGGTACACATAGGTGGAATGGGAGTGAATTTGAAAAAGCAAAAGAGGCCAATCAAGGAGAAATTAAAAAGGTGGAATCTGGTACCATGTTATTTATAAAGGATTTTAGTGCTGCACAAAATCACTGCATGGCACTGCACAAACACAAGTACTGGATCCCACCACTGAACATCAATGTAAGAAAATGGATTATTGGTTAGCGGGTCTAAACCCTCATCAAGCAACAGCCACAATCCTTGTCAATGTGAACCACTAAAGTCACTAAAGTAACCTGTACTAACCCTCTGGTAGCTTGTCCCAAAAGTAGTCCGATTTAACTTAGAGGCACTGTGTTAAGTAGTTATGCGCACACAACCAGCAATAAAGTGAAAACACAACACATGAAAAATCCTCACTAGTACCTGTTGATTTGTATAAACATAATTCCACCCTTTGGGGGCCCATATTGATCCAAGTCTTTAACGTTAGCATAAGGTTTACTCTTCCCCTTACATGGGCAAAATCAATAATTATCTCAATTTTTAAAAAGGGTAACCGCGAAGACCCAGGATGCTACAAACCAATCTCTCTCCTGGACTCTATGGTCAAGGTATTAGGGAGGGTTAATTTGGAACGCTTAGCAGATTGGGCAGAGGAAAAGAAGATTCTATCAGATCTGCAGTATGGGTTTCGTGACTGCCTGGACACTATTGAGCAGTCATTAAACCTCACATTAATAATAGGCAAATACACTAGAGCAAAAAAAGGTTGCCTCTATCTGGCTTTTGTCAACCTCACCGCGGCCTTCGATTCAGTTAAGCATGAAAGGCTGTGGGAGGTCCTTGAAAGCTTGAGGGTTGATTTACAAACTATCATGCTCCTACGCCGATTGTATAGTGACGCATCAGCAAGCGTCTGTTTTTTGCCAGAAGGGAGAATGCACTGAAGCTTTCCCAATTAGAAGGGGGGTCAGACAAAGTTGTGTGCAGGCCCCCTTCCTTTTTAATCTTTATATAAACTGGCTTAAAGATGCACTGCTTTCCCAGGGCATAGACTATCCTCAAGTAGGTGGCCGACCGATCCCTGCACTCCTCTATGCGGACGATGCAGTGTTGATGGCCAGAACTCAAAATGGCCTCCAAAGAGCCATGGATATTTTTAGTATATTTATGGCCGATCTTGGTCTTCAAACTAATATAACCAAGACCTATGTCATGAGGTGTAAGCAAGGGGCGCAGAAAACTCGTGAAATGTTCATTGATGGGAAAAAGTTAGCGTCCACGAAAAAACTTTTCTTACCTAGGTGTACTTTTTAACTATCAAGATTCATGGGCCCCTGCTATAGCTGATAAAAAAACAGCTTTTGCCAGATCTACCGCTGCACTATCAAGCTTTGCAAAGAAGTTAGGTAGGAAACCACCTTTAGAGCTGTTACATATATATAAAGCCAAGTGCGTCTCCATGGCATCCTATGGAGCCGGGGTGTGGGGCTTTTCCGATATTAACTATTTGCAAAAGATAGAAAATGCCTTTATAAGGTACATTCTCTCTGTCCCTCCTAGTACCTCCACTTTTATTTGCCACGAGGAGTTGGCCCTTTGCCATTTAGCAGACCTGGTAAAATTAGAGCCAATCCTCTTGTGGCATAGGGTCTGGTGTAAGGATCAGACAGAGTTGAATAGAGTGATTTTAAAAGATGTTCTACAGCTGGATGGTACTATAGAATCCCTTGGAGTAAATTTGTATTTGACTTTATGAATGAGCTGGGCCATCCCGAATATTTTACTACCCCACCATCAATGATGGATATCTCAAGAAAGTCATTAAAGAAAGAGGGTATTCAGCTCCGTAACGGGGTAGGCTCGCCGACTCACCCCGATAACCATGATTACCATGATGAAACTGTGCGAATCGACAGGACCTTGAGGGACCTCACAATCACTCCACCACCCTCTTGTCGTTTTCTGCAGGCAGACTACCGAGGGACCGAATACGAGGTAGACAATCACATGGAGGATGAGTGTGTATGGCCCTTTAATGAAAGTGCTGAGGACGAGTGGGCGGGCTTACAGGACGACGTGCTGACGACAAATACGGCGGAGCCGGGAGACACAGGGTGTTTGTACACCCGGAGGGAGAAGAGCGTGGAAGGTCGGAAGGAGGAAGAAAGCGAACGGAGAACTACGGAGCAGAAGCCCAGAAGATCGGAGGAAGGAGGAGAGTCCCCGGAGACGGAGGAAACGCCTGGAGGCCAACGTTCCCACGAGCCGCCCAGCCACTCACCCGGGGGAGGTGTGTGGCTACTCCAGGTGCGTGAGAAGATCAGGGGTTGGGTGGGACGTAAGGGCGGCGCCGGTGTATCATAGTGGTATTCCCTTGTCCCGGTTACCTTTACCCGAGCACTACCTGTCCCAGCACTTGCACTTGTACATAGGAACCAAGTCACGGGTGGTTGTGCCTTCTCGCTCCCTTCCCCTATCACGGTTACATGTGAGATATCGATCTCACCAGTTGCTTTCTTTTCTTTCGTTTATGGTCCCGAGTCTCGAAAGCAAAGACGGAAGCAGAGGACCGGAAGCCCCGACGGAGCACGGACGGCTATCGGAGGATTGATCCAGACAAGCACAGGCATCCGAGGCCCTCCCGGAGTCGATCCCCAAGGAGACCCATCCCTGTAAGAAAGACTTGTTCAGATTTACTTTTGGCATCAATAAAGCCTACAATAACAAAAACCCGTCTGTTGCCCTTCACTCCTGTAACGCTTCCACCTGAACCCGCTACAAGCTCCTAGAATCTAAAAGACTACATGGAGAATCTGCATCCAAAATAACCGTGAGAAGTAATCAGCTGTTACGCACCACTCTTGGAATAGAGCCCTATTTATCTTTTGTACCTGGAACGTTTGACAGATTTTTTCTTACTAGGTTACGATTGGGTGTTATACATAGGCTGATGACATTCCCAAAAATGAACGATTGGTCTTGTACCCTTTCACAGTGCCCCTGTGAAAACATCTCTTCCCAATGGACCATACATTTAGTCCTATTTTTAAAATTTTACCATGACCATAGGAAAGTTTGGATTATTCCCTTTTTAAGAAGGCAGTGCCGTGAAGCAATGCTCCAGCTGCAATTACTAGAGAATGAGCATACAGCGTGGAGGGTAGCCCAGTTCTTAAAAGCTGCATTTTATATCAGGAAAAGTATGGTTTTAATGGCATAATATTGTAAAAATTAATTGTTTTAAGTTTCTATTTGTAAATAATATCTTGTGTGTTTTTTAGTTCTGTGCTTTTATGACTGTTTTATACAGCAGCCGAATAAAGCTTTCCTTGACTTGACCTCACTAATTTAGAAAAACAGAGATAAATGTAATAAATAAAATGACACCAAAATTAGTAAATTCAATCAGTAAAACCAGCATTATAAATTGTAAACGTTTTTTTGTGAAAAATAGTGCCTAGATGATCAAAGCGCCAACCTCAGCCATCGAGTCACGCAAGATCAGGGAAAAGTCAAAAGTTATGGCCAACCCCGATCGCTGACCTCGGTTCCGATACAAGCGCTAGATTCGGCCCTGTCTTGGTTTACCATCCAACTTAAAAAGTTTGAAGAAAAGTTCCTGAGATGGTAAGATTTAGCTGGGAAAGGCAGCTGGCGGGGTCCCAGGCGGAATTGTAGTCATCAGGGAGCCGCTGGATGACGTCAGGGTGAAGATTTCTACGTTCCGGACTTTGTCACTTTAATGGGAGTCGAAAATCTCCAGTGGGACAAAGCTGCAGGCTCTAGCCGATGAGGGTTCCACGAGGTCGGATACTCTTTCTGAGAGTACCAGCTGAATAGGATTTGCTGCTGTGGAGAAGAACATAGCACCGTCAGGCCGACTGGCAATGCACCTCATTCAGATTGGCAAGCAGGTACGTCCCAGTCTCCTGTCAGTTCTCATCCACTTTTTGGTGGAAAATGTTCTAAGTCCCAAGTTTCAGGTTTTGGCTGGACTGGTTGGGCAGCACTTGGGGGGTGGGACTCAGGGCTCACTTCAGCAGAGGCCAGGTACAGTGTTAAAGGTGCCTGGAGCTTGTTAAGCCCCTGTAGCTCACACTGGAGACCAGCTAACCAGCCCTTGGAGTCACTATGGAAGTACTGGGATCAAGCAACAAGGCAAGCCCAAGCAGTTGAGCAATACTCTGACGTTACAAGGCAGGCCTCAAGCAGCATGGCAGTCCTCGAGCAGCAGCAGAGCAGTCTTCTGAAGTACAGAGCAGGACGCAATCAGCAGGTCAGTCCTCTGCAGTACAAGATTATCCATCTGGGGGTGCTCCACTGGTCCAAGGCTGAACTGAAGAGTTGGCCTGATATATTTACACAGTGCCACTATTTGAAGTGGGTGACACTTCTAGACTACCCCACATCAGGTTCATGACATATCTTTCCTTCCACTGCCCAAGCTCCAAGTGTACTAGGGTAACAACAAGCTGCTGTCAAGTTCCTTTGAGAGTGTGCTGGGGTAGCCGTTTGAAATGGAAGCTCACCCCCAACCATCCAGGCAAATATTACCCATCTTGCCAACACCTAGTCTCTCTTTGTCTGACTGTCTGGGAGGAATGCACAAGGGCCAACTGCAACCTATTCAGCAATGTGACCCAGTCCATAGGCTTCAGGCACCAAATGGCTAGGACAAGAAAATACCAACTTTCCAAAAGTGGAATTTTCAGAATTGTGACTTAAAATCTCACTTTACCATTAAGAGTATTTTAAATTACAGTTGATTTCAAACATTATATTTCTACCTGTTCCAAAACAGATGTTAGCACTTAATAAATGTAATATGGTAGCCCAATGTTGTCCTATGGGATAGCTAGGCCTCCCAAACACAGTAGTGAAAAACACATTTGGGAGTTCTTCACTATCAGGTCACTTAAAACCTAAAAACACATGCCCTGGCCTATGGACTGGTTAGGGTCTAACACAGGGGTGACATATATATTAAAAAGGGAGATAAAGGCCTGGCAAAAGATTTATTTTGCTGGGTCGAATTGACAGTTTTAATATGTACACTGGCTGCAGTAGCAGTCCTGAGACATGTTTTAATGGGCTACTTAAGTGGGTGGCACAATAAGTGCTAGAGCCCCATTTAAGCAAAAAGAACAACTGATTGACAGAATGCTGAAAAATGTCAAAACTCACTCCCTGTACAGAGATCTGGGCCTAAATCCATTGTTTCTTTGCTCACCATGCCCTTCCAGTTTGGGCCCAGCCACATACAAATCACTCTTGACCCTGCTTTTCATGGGAACAGTCCAGCCCGAACTCCAATCTGCCAGGCCAGGTCCTCCCTGGACTGGAAACAAGCATCCTGGGACTGGCTTCAGGATATCACCCCTCATCAGCCAGGCTAGCTTGACTTCAGTGGCATGGCAAGCACGGGACCCACGCCTGGGCATACCAATTGCACGTAGGACTACAAATGGACAAAAAGAACAATTGATGGATTAAATGCTGAACATTCACCCCCAATACAGAGATCTCGGCCTAAATCCATTGTTTTGCTCACCATGCCATTCCAGTTTGGACCCAGCCATATGCAAATCAGTCTTGACATTGCTTTCCATGGGAACAGTCCAACCCGTACTGCCAGTGCAGGTTCTCCCTGGACCAGAAAGAAACATTGTGGGACTGGTTTCAGGGTATCACCCAGCATCAACCAGGCTAGCTTCACTCCAGTGACATGGGGAACACGGGACCCACATCTGGGCATGCCCTTACAGTTAGGGTGACAAATGCAAAAAAAAACAATTGATGGATGGAATGCTTAGCAATGTCAAATATTCACACCCAATAATGAGAGCTGGGCCTAAATCCATCATTTTTTTGCTCACCGTGCCTTTCCAGTTTGGACCTGGCCAAATCCAAATCAGTCTTAACCCTTCTACCCAAGGGAACAGTCCAGCCTGGACTGGATAAAAGAATCCTTGGACCAATTTTGGAGTATCACCCCTCATCAGCAGGCTAGCTTGACTCCAGTAGCATGGTAGGCTTGGTACCCACGTCTGGGTATACCCGTCCAACTTATGTCAATAAAAGCAAAAAGAACACTGGCACTGTCGTGCCCCGCCACACCACACACCCTCCTGTGTATTGCCTCCCTACCGGCAGCCGATGTCTTATCCCCTGACCCCTCTGCTTCTCGCCTCTGCTTAACCTTCCTCTGACCTTTCCTTCCTTCCTACTTGCCACTCTGGCTTCCGCCCCCCTTAGGGGCAGTTAGAGCCCCCGTTGGGCCTTTTGGACAAACGTGACACTGCAGTTATCACTTCTATACGCGTCTCCCCCGCACAACGATGCGACACTCGCTTGTGGACTATTCCTGCCATCCATGCCCCTAAGCCACGCAGCCGGCCCCCTCCGAGGGGTTGTAGGCAGGGCGCTGTGTTAATACTTCATCCCTCCCCTTGGATGGCGTGCACCCACACGTTCTTTTTTATGCGCGGCTGGCCCCGACACGGGGTTGTAGGCTTATCGCTGTGTTCACAATAAAAACAGATTTGAACAAAAAAGCAAAAAGAACAATTGATGGATGAAAAGCTGAACAATGTCAAACATTTACCCGCAGTACAGAGATCTGGGCCTAAATCCATTGTTTTGTTGCTGACCATACCATTCCAGTTTGGACCCAGCCATATACACATCAGTTTTGGCCCTGCTCCCCGTGGTAATAGTCCAGCTCGAACTGCCAGGCAAGGTCCTCCTTGGACAGGAAACAAGCATCCTGGGATCAGTATCTAGGACATGTTTAGGGGAATCAACCCTCATTAGCCAGGCAAACGACTTCAGTGGCATGGCGAGCAAGGGACCCATGTCTGGGCATTCCTCTCTTACTTAAGGCAACAGATGCAAAAATAACAGTTGATGGATGGAATGCAGAACAATGTCAAACATTCACCCCAGTACAGAGATCAAGGTCTAAATCCATTGTTTTGTTGCTCACCATACCATTCTAGTTTGAACCCAGCTATATGCAAATCAGTCTTGACCCTGCTCCCCATGGGACTAGTCCAGCCCAAACTGCCAGGCAAGGTTCTCCCTGGACTGGAAACAAGGACCAGCTTTGGGGTATCACCCCTCATCAGCCAGACCAGTTTGACTACAGTGGCATGATAAACAGGCCCACTAATAGCATTTAGTTTACTGTCCTGTGTGCATGTAATATGATTTTTCTAGGGACTTATAAGTATAGTAAATGTGCCAAATGAATGTAAGCATGATTGGACTTTCCAGAATTGTCCTTTTTCAAAGAGAATATTATTGAGGGTTTTCTGGGGCTCTCCAAGATAATATCAAACAAGAATTGGCAAAGGCCTGTTTAAGTCATTTGTACTTTCTATATTGTAGACAGAAACAAAAAAGATGGCTTTAATCAAGGTACTCAGGCCTTTAATACAGATAACCTTTTGTATACTTCAGAAACAAACATTGTCAAAATGGAATGCTCACCCACATCTTTGTGCATTTCACTATGGGACTGAGAGTGCAGACAGGGCCTTGAGAGGAACATAATTGGTGGGGAGAGCCACCCAAACATATGGGCCTCATTATGATGGTGGACAGACTTCAGTCCGTCTGCCATCATATCGGATTTGGGACCGGCCGCCTACGAGGCGGCCTACCCACAATCCAAAATATGATGAGACCCCCACCATGGCAGTCCCATTTTCTATTTTGTATTGTGGCGGGGATGCGGTCAGACATATCTCTGCACTATGTTGTAGGCACCATGCAGTGCCTGCCAAATGGTGCAGGGAAATGTAGGGGGTCACTAAAGGTGCCCCCAGGGTACATGTTCCTGCCCCATGGATTAAGGGGGGCCCGCCATGGGCCCCTTAATCTGTTTCCGCTAGCCATTTTGCAGCAGGTTGACCGCCGCAGAACGAATGGGGGAAGGGATATCATAATCCCAATGGCGGCTGCACTGCAGAGATTTGCAGTTGGTCCGATGGGCGGTTGGATTTGAACCGCCCGTCTGGACAGTGGATGTCAGCCTTTCTGACTGCCACGCCCCCCCCCGCCATCATAATATGGCGGGGAAAAACTGCATTGCAATGGTGGAGGGACTGCCATCAACAGCCTGTCAGTGGCGGTCCCTCGGCCATCGTAATGAGGCCTATGATTTTGCATCAAAACAAAAATGGGACTATAATTAAAGAAATGAAGCCTTCAATTGAGATCACCTTTCATTTACTTAAGAAACAAGCATTGTAAAATAGAATGCTCACCCACCGCTGTATGCATGTCACTGTGGAGAAATAAAGGGTGGAAAGAGCAGGCGGGGGATGAGTGAGACATACGGGAAAGTAGGGAATTTAGGAACATGAAGGGGCACATAGGAGAGACGAGCAAGCCAACCTGCATAGACGGAAAGGTGGATATCACAAGTGAAAGAGGGAGGGGTTTCAGGAAAAGTAGTTACACACTGAAAGGGAACAATCTGAAGGGACAGAAGAGGAAACCAGCATTGAAGTGCTGACAGGAAGGCAACTAGCGGTAAAATAGTCTCTCATGAAGTTCAAAGCATACCCGCCTTTGATGGCAGATAAATACACCCAAAAATCAAACAGCATTAGGTGTGCGCGAGATACTCCACTGTGCTGAGCCAAGAAGTGATTGACAGTGGCTGAAAGAGCCTGGTTGAAAAAGCCAATGGTGAGGAAGGCATGGGCAGAGCCCACTGTAAGTGTAATAGGCACAATAGGTCTGTTTGACAGCTGTTCTATCCAAACAGAAAAGAAAAGGAGAACAAAACTGTTTTCTTTCTTGGCTCTTCATTGGTTCAGGGGGTCTCCATATCACTCTTTCCTTTTCAGCTTTCTTTCTTCTTTGGGTTTATAGTCAAGGGAAGCATGCTCCATCCTTTGCCCTCTTTACTCATCCTCATTTTAAAATATAAATATCACTTTTTATTGTATGTTCATTATTTTATAAATACTTACTTTCTAGCTACACATTGTATCAGGGTTGGACATGTTGTGTCCTTCTATAAGAGGAAAAGTGGCTCATGTATCATCTGAAAGATAATTTCAATATGACGTGGTTGGATGGTTACATTTCTGAAAACAGCAGAATAGCGTTTTTTAGGGTTATCCACATTGGCATCACCTACCTCAGACATATGACAGAACACATAGGAAACACGTAATACGTTAAACCTGCCTGCATCAGCATGATTTTGGTGGATTTATAATGGTAGCTGCTTAATCAAGACTGTAAATTAACAGTCCAAGCATGTTTTTGCTTACATTGACAAATGTTCATTGTAATGCCTTTGCTCCCCACTGACCATTGAGAAGTGTAGAAAGAGATTTTAGGGGAATTGCATTGTTCATTTTTATTTTCCGATAATGGAAGAATGTACTGTGAAATGGAAAACAACAATGGGGCGTTGTTTTTTTCTTACAGGGAAGAGGTAACGAGTACTGATTTGATTGAATATAAATGTGAGCAAAGTTTCTTATCTGATGTAGGTGTGGATGATCTAAATTGGGCGAGATATATTACATATGTTAAGATATTACATATGTTAAGAGTGGATCAGGAAACATGTATGTGTGGGTGCAATGATACCATCATCATCATCAAAGCTTTATTCGGTTTAAATCAAACCACAAAAGCACATATAAAATACTAGCAATGAAAACAATAAAGTTTAAAAAACACAGATAAAACAAATATAAAATGAGTCACCTTGGTATAAAAACACATCAGGCAGATGATGTCTATAAAAGATATTAAAGTGTCTCGGTGTGCATGTTTTAATGCACCTGTACTCTCTGTTTTAAGACAATGCAGGTCTTGTCCTCCCTTTCTTAGTACAGTGCATATCACATGGCATTTAATACTATATGCATATTATGTAAGCAGTAGCAGACATTGTGCACTTAACTGAGTCCATACTTCGATAATGTGTGCCTATAAATACAATTATTTCCCTACAATTCTCCTGAATTTAGTTACAGAGGCAAGAAATCTATAGATAGTATAGCATACAACATCGGTGTGCAACAGCTGCAAGTGCCTAATGCCTCTTTACATTTGTTTGTTAAAACTTTGCAGTAGTGGCCTTAGTATGCGGATTCGCTGGGTGCAATGGCACATAAATACATCGAGAAGCAAGCTAAAGATAAGAGCCATTATACAAAAATGTGAAAAAAAGACGAAAACCAATACGAAGAGCTTTTTAAAACATTGAAAATAGGGTGGCAATCTATAAACAGAACAGTGTTAGATAATGTGCATATTTTTCTGATTTTTTTATGGGATGCACTCATTCAGAATCAAAATCATTGAACCAGAGCTTTGAGAGTGCGAGGTTCACTGAAAAGTAATTTGTCTCTTTTTCACTGTACCACAAGAGGCTGAAGCCGTAATACCCTAGGATAGAATTCCACACCCAGGGGCACTCTCAGAATTTGAGTCTTTGAAATTTCAAAAGGGGGGGGGGCATAAAAATAAATTCAAAAAACTGCCAGGGATAGCAGAAGTGGCGTCACGCAACCTGTAGGCTCGCCCTGTGATGACATCACGAGAAATAACACCGAACAAGCTTTGACCTAGTGACAATGCAGGAAGTGACATCTTGCACCTTTGACTCAAGTTACATGCAGAAGATGACACTCTGGGGGGGTGATAGATACATTCTAAATATGGCGCAAAATGAATGAATAGGCTATAAAACTTCCTATAGGATAGAAAAAATTGCCAAAATATATTCAAATGTCAATTTTGGACAGATTCTACTCAAATTGCTTCTGTAGTGCCTTTCTGCAACTGATCTTTTTGGGAAATACCGGCTCTAGGTCACCAAAAATAGAATCCGACGTTGTCACTGACCCCTTGGACTGGAGAGTTTCTAGGCTAGATAAGTTGGAGGATAGAGTGAAGATCGTTGTGAGTAACGCAGACTAAACTAAAAATGTTTTAATTATTTGAGGAGCAGGTTAGCTTCTGTTCTTTGAACACCTTATGCCATTGTAAGGACTATAACATCAGGGCTCGAGTCGGGGTACCACGCTGGTGGACGGCGTCTCCCCACTTATTTTACCGGGAGCTTGATAACTGGAGCAAATGGAGCCACACATTCACTCTTTGGCCTCTCTGGGGCGAGATTGGAGCTCATTCAGAACGCTGCTTATGTGCTGGCTTCCATGATGCAATCGCATCTAATGGGTCAGCGAGGGGAGGCAATGAGTCTGATGGTGCAAGCCACCTTTCGTGACGCCACTTCCTGTCGTAACGTCAGCGTCCCCCCCCCCCACTTCTTTTTTTTTAGGACGTGTGCCCTGTATAACAGTAATGGTTTCGGGTACCATAAAAAACAATTCCGTAATGTAAATAGTGTGTATGACTGGGTTTGTGCAAGGTCTAATTTGTAAGATATGTGTGTACGTTTCTCCGGCATTTTTCACCGCGTCCACTTTCCCAGGAAAAGCAATTTTGAAAAGCGTTCCCGAATCACAAGACAGTATGAGCCGGAACCGAAATAGACCTAATTCGTGTGCTGTAATATGCGAGGCACTTATTTGCTGTTTACTTCATTTTCATAGACGCATAGCAAGCAAATACCATTTGCATTAGAATGGTTCTAATCAGACTAACCTCTTTAAAAGATATTTATTTAGGTCATGTATGTAGGTCATGACAAATGTGCAGACTCGCGCTGGAACGTCCAAGACTTCAGTCTCCCTGCTTAACGTTGTCGAAACGTGGTGCAATCGACACTGCTTTCTAGAGGCATGTGCCGAGGGAAGGCAAGAAATAGAAAGCTGAGTGATTCCAGGGGCGGCTCTAGGCTCATGGCGGCCCTGGGCAGGGAGCGTAGGTAGGGGGCCCCGGAAGAGGGGGTCCGGCCGGGGCGGAGCCCCCCCCCCAGCTCCAGAAGGGGGTAGGGTGACCAACTGTTATGGGTGCAAATTCAGGACGGTGACTGTAAAAATTCAGGACAAAGGGTCAAAATTCAGGACGCAAATTCAGGACAGTAGGTCAAAATTCAGGACAAAACTTCAGGACAATTGGATAAGTTTTAAAGACACATCAGAGGTCGCGCAATAGTATATAAGTAAGCCCAGCTATATCCAAACATATTCAACCATTTGCAAACCTATTCATCATGTATCCGTCCATCTTTCATTTCACTCATCCATCCCTTCATTCATCCTTTCACTCATCCATCATCCATCCATCCACCCTTTCACCCTATCCATCTGTACACTCATTCATCCTCTCTTCTACCCATCCATCCATTCATTCACTCATCCATCCATCCATCCATCCATCCATCCATCCACCCTTTCACCCTATCCATCTGTACACTCATCCATCCTCTCTTCTACCCATCCATCCATTCATTCACTCATCCATCCAGCCATTTACCCTTTCACCCATCCAGCCATCCTTTCACTTACTATCCATCCACCCAGTCACTCATCCTTCCAACCATCCATCTTTTCAGTCATCCATCCATCCTCCCTTTCTCTCTCCATCGACCCTTTCACTTCGCAATCCTTCCTTCCATCCATCCACCCACCCATCTACTCATCCACTCATGAATCCATCCATTGACCCTATCGCACATCCATCCTTTCTCTCATCCATTTATCCTTTCACTCCTTCACTCATCTATTCATCCTTTTGTCCATCTACCCTCCCTTTCACTCACTCATCCGTCCTTGCATCCACCCTTTCGCTCATCTGTCCATCCAATCACCCTTGCATTTATCAGTTCATCAATCATCTATCATTTCACTCATCCATCAACTCACTCACCATCCACGCTTTCACTCATCCAGCCATCATTTAACTGATCCATCCACCCTTTTACCCATCCAGCTACCCTTCCACCCATACATCCAGCTATTTACCTTTTCTCTCTTCCATCCTTCCACTCACTCATCAATCCAGTCATCCTCTCTAATTATCTTTCAATTCAATCTTTCATTCATCTATTCACCCTTTCACTCATTCATCCAGCTATCCACCCATCCCTTCACTTACTCACTCGCCCACCTTTTCCTATTAATTTTAAGCTGAGCCTTTCTGAGAAGAGGCCCATCAAGAACTTCACCCTCGCTGCAGGAGCCATTCCAGGACTGGGACAGAAGCCACCCAGGGCAGAGACAGGATCCACCACAGGAGGGGGACAGGAGCCATCACAGGCGGGGGAGGGGGTGAGAGGGGACAGGAGCCATCACATGGGGGGCACAGGAGCCATCACGGGGGGGGCTGGAGCGATCACAGGAGGGGGCAGGAGCGATCACAGGAGGGGGAACAGGATCCACCACAGGGGGGGGACAGGAGCCATCACAGGCGGGGGGGGGGGGGAAGAGGGTACAGGAGCCATCACATGGGGGGCACAGGAGCAATCACTGGGGGGGCAGGAGCGATCACAGGAGGGGGAACAGGATCCACCAGGGTGGGCACAGGGGGTGGGCTGGACAAGACAACGAGCAGACAGGCTCTCTTTCCCAAATGTTAGTTTTGCCATCCCACCAGTCCCCAACTGTGATGTACAGCACTTAAAGGAGATACTCCAAGAGAACTGATTTTACTGATTGTCCTCCATACTTTGTTAATCAGTGTGGGTGCGATTGTGCCATTTCTTTACTTTATTACATTATAGGCTGCATGTTTGAAGAACCGCTCTGAGAAGAGAACCAGTACTGCAATCGGGGCCGGTTCTAGGATGTTTGGGGCCCTGGCAGAAAGGGAATGTGTGAGGCGCCGGCCCCTCTAAATTGCAGAGACGCATTCAGGGGTCTTTGCATCTGAATAGATGCCCCTGCTCCTGAAGCCGCAGCCCCTCCCTCTCAGTCACCTTCGAGCACCTCTTAACAGCTCATCAAGGGCTGGAGGTGTGAGGCCATCCCGCTGTGCCTCTCCAATGCTGCTGGGTATCTGAGCTTTGGAACAGCCTCGGAGTTCAGATGGGAGGTGGGTGGAAGCTGTGCCCGGTTAAAATTACGGACAAATGGCGTCCTTTAAAGGATCTTTCACGGACAACGGACAGACGGCCGAAATTACGGACTGTCCGTGAAATTTACGGACGGTTGGTCACCCTAGAAGGGGGTCAGGGTGTTTGGAAGTGGAACAGAGCCGGAGGCCGCCAAATCCCTGCCACTGGGGCCACCACACAAATATGTATCCATCCTCAGAGGATTATTATATTAAGAATATATATTGGCGTGGTGGCCCCTGGGGTTTGGTGGCCCTGTGCAGGTGCACAGTTTGCACATGCCTAAGGTCCGCCCTGGTGATTCCTCTTCAGAGTTCATTATTCAGCTTTAGTTAAAGCAAATTATAGCTAAGAAGTGGCATGTGAGTCGAAGCCAGAATGCCTTTGTGTAAATACATTGCCACCACAATAATGCCAGACCCATACGCTTTGCCAATACTTGGTTTTCATAAGTACCACCTCCAGGTCCGGATTGGCCATAGTAGGCACTGGGCGTTTTCCCAGTGGGCCGCCAGGGTGTGAGCTGGTTTTGGACCCCTTGGGGCCGTTTTTTTAACCGGGGGCCGGTTTTCATAGCCCTCCCCCAGTGTAACTAAAGCAACCTCAGTGTTTTCCACGTGCACCAACAGGACCACCGCAGACCCTCCCCGCGGCTGGTCTAGCTCAATTGCCAGGGGCGCTTTAAATTCCCAATCCAGCCCGGACCACCTCAGTCCAATTTCAAAATGTTGAACCTAGTGGAGCCCCCAAGCAAGGCGCTCCCTAGGAGACAATATACGTGGAAATCAGAGTGGTGGAGGACTTTACCTCTGCCACCCTGCCTTTACTACTCCTGCTAAATTGACTGTGAATTTGTACGAACCACAATCACAGCGATTCATAGGAAGCCATTGAAATGTTTGGTCTGTATCCGTCATTGGTCATAGATGCTTCCACCAAACATTAAAAAGTTTTATATTTGTCAAAATCAAACTCCCAAAGTTGTAGTTTGTTTCTTAAAAATGTAATACTAATGACTCCCATGCCATGAGAGTTTTTTTTGATGGTTTGGGGATAAATCTTTATTTAACCTGTCCCTCACTTCGGTGATGGAAAGCAAAAGCCATCAATAGCCCACTCTAAATTGGGCAGATAGTCAGATGGGGGAAACATCATTAACAACGAAGACAGTACTACGCGTAACGTTTACAACGAGGCACTTACCACGTAAACGTCTTTCCAACGCGTATGCCTTCAACGATCGTCTTTACCACGAACAAAAAAAAAACGTAGGATTAAAAAGGGGGGGTGGGGGGGTCACCCGCCCATAAAAAACGATCCCGACGTGCCGAAGAAAACAGCGTCGTAAGAGAGGAAGCGGAATAAACTTCCGCTTCCTCTTTACGACGTAAGAGCGACGTGGTAAAGATGATGAGGGGAAAACGAATTCCGTGGTAACGCATGCGTGGAAAGGGCATGCGTTGCAACGGAATTCGTGGTAACGACATATAACCGTCAGATGATTTACCCCTGTCGGCCTGTACTTTCTTGGACATGAGAGGAGTATGTCGGTTACTGAGTCAGAGTAGTACGTTTCTCAGCCAAACTCTAAATCAGGCCCTAAGCCCATCAGATTTATTTACAATCCGGTAGTAATTATACCAATGTGAAGGAATCAGGTTGCCAGATATTTCTACTGTTGTCACACAGTAATGTCCTTAAACCACATTACATCATGAAGTCTTTCACCAGCCTTTCACTCAAAAAGTGAGATTTTAAAAATGTGATAGAGGATGTAAGTTATTTAGACCTCCTTTTTGGCATGCTTTACCATTTTTCTTCTCACTGGGACTCTAAATGTAGTAATAAATCTGCATACTGTGCATGTAATAACATTAATACCACATCTAGATTTCCCACCTAAATTCTGTGGCCTACTTTAAATGAGCACTGATGGATTTGAAATTTGTCATAATGTCTCACATATAGTATTATCCAATATTCCTCATGCATTTCCGCAATTTTACAAATCTGGAGGGTATAAAGGGTAATGTCATTATGACTGTAGATACTACATCTAGATTATTTCCGACGTAGAACTTAGTTCATATATGGTATATTTTTTCCAGATGAGTGCCCACATGTATTCTACCATGGTAGTGGTAAGATATTTAGTAACAATATTACTGAAATCACCAAAGATTTAAAGGAAATTAGTTAATACTTATTTGCTTCACAGAAATAATGTCAATTGTTTCTACCACCATCATGCTGATGGAAACGGATGTCAAAACTATGCCTAAAACGTGCAATAATATTGCTATTGCAGGTTAGTCCTCATTTATTTCTTCAAATCTCTGAACATGGTTACATTGTTGAGCAGTAATGTAAATAAGGCGCCTTCGTATTGTGCCTGGTACTATACATTTGGATGGACATGGGAAATCCGGAGGATTAATGGCCTAAGATAATGTTTACTACCAGCAAAAGGGTGATAACAATTGAAGGCAAATTAGTACAGTGAAAAAAACGTGCAGCAACAATGTTCTTGAAAGTTATTTCCAATATATTTTGCATGTCCATTACTAAAGATAAGGATATTTGCACTGTGTGGCATTCCATTCGTGTTTCATTGGTCCTCAAAACGAGGCTAATGAAGGTGTCAAATACACTAAAAAACATGCAGAAATTCCAAAGAAAACAATTATGTCGAAAATTGAAGAATGCCTGAAAATGACAGAAACAGCAAATAAAAATATCACTATCCAAAATTAGATGGTATGTGCCCCATGGGAAATGCCCAAATTACATAAATTAAAATGTTGCTGAGAGGCAATGTGCCCGCTATTGTATTTTTTTTTTAATAGCACGTTTTCTTTATCTACTCCTGTATGGAACAGCAACACCCAATAACCCCCAAGAACAACAGAAGTGTTAGATATTACCCAGTGCCGGTTGCCACTGGGTTTTTATGGTTAGGTCTGCTTTTCCACAGACAGAGAGCTTTTTGGTTTACTAATAACTTTGGCACAGTTTGACGAATATTCACAAAAATGTCCCCCCCAAAAAGTTAATCCACCCCAGCTAGTTCATTTAAAGATTTGGGGTGATCTATCAATCGGGGGCAGAGAAAAAAAGGGCGCCTAAACGCAAATACTCCATAACACCAAAAAGTGGTCCCACGTAACCTGCAGGTCGCAGCACGCCTCGTTCCACAGTGGAACAGGTGGATCCCAATGATGAAGCATGCCACCAAGAGGAAACCATGGTGGGTGTGGGTTATTTAAATAAAACTGTCTGTTTTCCAAATAACAACTGAAGTACGACAAATAGGAGGACGAGTTCTTTGTCTACCTCCCCTCTCTTGTTTTTTGAGTATCCTTCATGGGACCAACAATCTTCTCTTCTGCTGCAGTGTTGGAGGCTGCAGAGATGGCTGCTTGCAGGTGCATTTGGTTTTCTCCCTGGATTGCACATCATCCCCCAGTCCAGGATGAGTGTTTCCATCTTTTGTAAAAAAGGGAAATTAAGATTTAACTTTGATATTTGAGACGGTGACTGGGCATACTGTTTTAGACTACAATATGGTATACTGTAATTTTAAGCCACATATGACAATTGAGGAGAGACAGATGGGCCATTGGATTGGCTCATATGGATAATTGTTGCTTAGTATGTGCCTATATATATGACTGTGTCTTATCTGACAGTGCCTGAGGTGCTCATAAAGAATCTCTGAAGGTGGCTGTTGATGTGTCCATCAGTATGGTAGACGCAAAAAAAAAGTCATTCGAATTTTAGAGTTTTGTCAGTGTGACTTAGGACACCTGTAATAGGTGTGATAATTTGAGATGATGTGGATAAATGTCAAAGGGTAATATGGCACATTCCTTTGACATGGAAAGATCTTAGAATTGAGAAAGGGGGTGAATGAGATGCAAACTGATGTAAATTTCGGTATATGTACTGTGGCCATAGATTTAGCTGAGTAATCACAAAAATGGTTTGTGACCTTGGGCTGGATATACAAAGGTTTTGCGACTCGCAAATGAAGAAGTGCCATTTTGGTATGTACAAAACCTATTTTAAAATTTTATTTAGATACGTGACCGTTTAGTGGATCAGTATTATTTGCAATCGAAGTTTGTGAGTCTCATTTATCGATTCAATAATCGCAACTCGCAAATCTCATGTTCGAGGCTGTTGCAGTTAGTGAGTGGTCACAAAAATACCCATTTAACACAAACTTGTTTCAGGTGGTAACTGTGTGCAAAATATAAACGCTGGCTTAGAATGCATCAGGAGTTTCCACAATATGTGCTCTGTATGTGATTGCGAAGAGGATGCTACTACTGGCTGTTGAGCAGAGGAGGAGGGAACAGGAGAGGACATTTAGAAACAGGCTTAATATTTTCCAACAGACAGAGGAGGAAATGTTTGTGAAATACAGTCTAAGTAGTGTGGTAATATTAGATTTCATTGAAATGTTAAAACCATATTTTGAAAGCATTAGTCTGCGCAGCAATTCCATCCCCACTCAGGTGCAGGAATTGTGCTCATTACACCGTTCTGCCTCTGGCAGTTACCAGGGTATGATTGGTGTTACTTGTGGGATGTCCCAAAGGGCACGCTCACGTGTTTTTTAAAAAGTTTTTCTATATGCCATGTTTCAAAAGATCAACATGTAGCTATACCTACACAGGAATGCTGGGGAAATTCAGAGCACAACATTAAGATTGTATAGGGTTGCCACATTTCCACATGTTATAAGGTTCCAATTTGTCCTGAAGCCCATATAGAATACCTGATTGGAATTTAAAAAATACCCATTACCTACAATTTAGCTGTGATGCAAACAACTTAATTACTGATATAGTGTCACAATACCCAGAGAGCACCCATGACTCCTACATCTTCAGGCACAGTGGCCTGGAAAGAGGTGATTTTGATGATGCTTATTTATTAGGTAATGTGATACATTACAATGACACATATGATTGTGGTCATCAACTGCAAATTTTAAGCATGCTCACAATTATATTTTTGGTTCCAGGTGACAGTGCATATGCCTTGAGGCGGTAGATACTGACACATACTTAGTCCCAGCAAACCAAAGCAAGATGTGTTACAATACTCCCGACTGATGCATCAGGGCTGTGATAGAAAGCACATTTGGTATGCTCAAATCTAGATTTCAGTGCCTTCAGAAAAGGGGAGGTGCTCAACAGAATGCTCCCGGCACAGCCTGCAAAATGGTGGCAACATGTGCCATATAGTATAACAGCTACCAGGCGAGGACTACTCATCACTATGAGTGACACTGACACCGATACTGAAGATGAGGATCCTGAGACTCCTGTCCAGCAGCCTTGAAACTTGAGTGCAGCCGCGGAGGGGAGATGTCGACGGGACCACATTGCAACAAATTACTTTTCAAGGTGAGCTATAAGTGACAGTACACTCACTGAACTGGTGAAAGCAGATTTGATGCAGCCAACTAAAGCAACCTATATTGTCAGGCTACTATTTCAATTGCTGAAATATTTACTACTGTATGTTATCCTAATGGTTAGAAAAGTACAAAAGAAGTGTTGGTTACATCACCAAAATTAAAAATATTCCCATAGCAAAGACATAAAAGACAAGTATTGAGATGCCTTCTCACTGCAAACAACTGGTTTGGTGCCACTAAACAACACATATGAAGAGGACACACCAACCAACACAGCAAGTGGCTGTCAAAAGTCTAGTATCACAAATAGGAGCACTGGAACCACACATCCACACTTTCCCCCAACTAGGGGCATATGTGCCCCAAGGAGGAGAACATGGGGGGGGGGGCTTTGAGGTGACGCATGCTTCACTCTTGTCGTGAATGGCTCTCTGTGAACAGACTATTGTTAGAATTTCTGAACAGCTCTCTCATTTTAAGCTTGTTTTGAAATAAAATATGTTAGGTCCACCACAAGCAGAGTCCAATGAATCCTGCTTTAACAGCCACACCAGCCAATAATTCTGATTGGTTTGGGAGGCCTGTTACCAATTTTATTAACCACTGCCGTGATCAGGTTA
Organism: Lissotriton vulgaris; assembly: GCF_964263255.1. NCBI lineage: Eukaryota > Metazoa > Chordata > Amphibia > Caudata > Salamandridae > Lissotriton > Lissotriton vulgaris. Next base: position 1,077,806,186 of record NC_141694.1, on the reverse strand, counting down.
CAGTAGCAATGTTTTCGGGACTTACCGCTCAGTGCAGCGAAAGTTTGTGCTTTAAATGGGCCGGTACTGTCCGTTACTGAGTAGCAGCACTTTTTTTTATCTTTAGATGGAGAGTACCTGTACCTGCACTTCTCAGAAACAAGCAGGTACTCAGTTACAGAGTACCTGCAGTTCTATTTTTCCATTTCAAGGACCGGCGAAAGTGTTGTCTATTGTAAATGTGTAAACATTACAATGATATGCAAACTGCTCTCATTGATTTCAACCAACACTCACCTGTCAGATTTCTATTCAAAATGTTTCATTCCAAATAATTACAATTAAAAGTGTTGAAATGCAATGTGGTTCATTATAGCACCTTTAAAGCAAGCACTGATAAAGACAACATGTCTGGCTTTTTAAAAATAAAAGTACTTCATCATTGGGGGTTTTGTATGTGTGGTTGTGTGGGTTTGTGAATGGGAGAATGCTTGGGTGTGTCAAAGTATGGATGAATGGATGCATGAGTGAGAAAACAGTTGAATAAACAGGCGATTGCCTGAGTACATGAATGAAGGTGTTGCTGGGTGGGTGACTGTGGGCATGGATGGATTGATGGGTGAATGAATACATGGACTGTTGACTGGATGAATAGATGAGGATGAAATGGCAGATGAGTGTGGCTACACTGCCCCTTGACTGGGGGTGAGGATAAGGTAAGGCTTGGTGGAGAGGTGGCCATGAAGTTACTGTGTGCAGACCTCTCTCCTCCCCTGTAGTCTGACTGCAAATGACTGATCCTTGGCACCTGATGTGCAGGGGATAAGCTTATTTCTGTGAGGTTCTGGGGTGTGAATCTCACATTTCCCACCTACAAAAGCAGTGGCTGCAGGGTGGAGGGGTAAAATAACCATGGCTAGGGATAGACTGGGTCCATGAGGAACAGGGTCAGTATGGATTTGCATTAGGAGGGCCTATATCTTGAGAGGCACAGTGTGCAAAAAACGATTTTAACTGGTTAGACTATTTGCAAGCATTCATTCCTTAAACGTTGGGGTGTTGATTGCCAATTGTGTGCCTGAAACCCTGAGATTGGTGCAGCTTTCAAAGCATACTCCTGCCAATGTCCCAAAAAATTGAAATTTGCATCCATTCAGGGAAAACTTCTACGGGAGCAGATGTACGACTCTGTTTGGTAATCCAGTCACTATGTATATCTATTAAAGTTTCCACTTCAAAAAATGAAAATGATAAAAGCTTTTACTGAAATGAGAATGAGGAGAAAAACCTACACAGATATAGCAAACCCAAATCAGGGTCCTCAAACCTAACTACCGAACCAAGGGCCATATTTATCTACAGGTAACGCAACGGAGCACGCAATCTTGCTGCGCTGCGTTACAGGGGAAAGGGCAGGAATGTATGGTACTTAGCACAATACAGTACAAAAGAGGCAAATTCCTGTACAAAAACAATCCCCTGAGGCATTTTCCTCCTCTAATGCAGCACACAGCAGAGAAAGTACCGAGGAGAAATAAAGATAGCTCTCCTTGTTACACTCCCCTGGGAAGGTATGGCATTTTGGAGCATTACCAGGTCTACCAGTAATGGCAAATCTGCGAATACAACAGTTCATGCACGAGCCAAGCCAAGAAAACATTTGGCATGTATATAGTGCAGCGAACATAATGTAAAAGCATATGTTAGAGTCTCTACAAAATGAAAAAATATATGTTTTTAACATGCGGAAACCATTATCTTTAGTACATCGGATTATATAACTGCATATACAGATATTTATCAAAGATGAATTCACAAAGAATAATGCCTATTGCCAATGACAATGCCATTAGTGAACTGTCAGTATCATGTAAACCCTAAACGTGGTCTAGTTTTTTTATGGACGAGGAAATATTATAGTCTATTAAATCAAACATAAGCCCACATCCTGTACTCAAGTATTTAAAAGTGCTCTCAAATGGTATAATAAATAAAAGGGAGGCTCTGTGAAATAAAATGACCCCTGGGGATCATACAATTCGGACAAGTAAGGAAGATTCTAGTTTGTATGATTTCACATTTTGAAATTCAGCGACCATATCTCTCACTCTCTTTCTCTGCCCCTCGCCTTCTCCCTCCTGTTTTACATCAAAGGTAGCTGTTTTGTCTTTTATTCTCGGAGTAAGACGAGAAAACTCCACACTGACACAGCAACCCCACTCCGGGTCCCAGACTAAACTAAAAAAGGCAAGAATGCATATATTTGGGGATGTCACACTCCAAACACCGCCCTGAAGCCACGTCACTGCTGCTGTGACTGAATAGTAAACAACTTGTGTGCACTAATCCTGGCGCTGCCTGGAGGGGCGCCCCTAGAGGCACGTGCAGCAGGAGCCAGGGTATTGCAATGAATGGGTCCCTCTCACCCCCTATGCAGTCACTCATGATAACCACCACCACACCAAACATCTATAGGCACGTGAGCTGATCCAAATGTGAAAGAAATGACTAATCGGAACGGACCCTATCTATGTATACTTTTCCTCAATTACATGCATGCACTCTGGCAAAGCTGTCTTTATGCCATACCTACAATGGAAGTTCCTTGTCCCTTTTCCTTCCTCTCACACTCATTATGCGCGTCATAGGTTTCCTATGAAGACATATGTGAAAAACGTGGGCAGGCTCTAACTCTTTCTCGCCTACTTCTTCTATGGAGGAGTATCACATTTAATTCTGCAATAGAGTTATATTACTGTGGAGAAAGTAATTATGCTCACGTCACACCTAAGCTAATTTTCCATTTTCATGGCCCCCTTTGGACAGTGGGATAAAGAGTTTTCAATGTGCTATAGTTCTTTCCTGAAATGGATTCTGACCAATTTTGCACGTGACTAACGAAAACGAGAATGATATAGCGAAGCGCTACTGTATGTACAGCTTTTACGAAGCCGGGATGTGTGTTTTAGAGTATGTGTTTTTTTACATAATGAGCAGTAAACAGCAGAAAATCAACGGAGGGTTGTTAATTCGGTGAGGAAAGGATTGTCCAGTATTTGTTGAGTTGAGTGCCTAATCCCGGGCTTGAATGTACTGATATTTAAGAAGCTGTACTTTATGATGGATGGGTTAATATGTGGTTCAGAATTTATTTTAATTATCTATTATCATCATTCAATCTTTATTTCGGCCATTGGCCATCAAAGATATACAGTAAAACATATATAGTCACTATAAAATCGACATACATAATCAATCACAATATAAACCCTTGAGATTACATACTAATAAAACTACGTAAGAAACTGTAAACCTTAAAATTAAAAGGGAGCCTGCATCTTCAGAATACGGGTGCGAGTGTGCCAGACATTGGTGAGGAATTTTGCTAATACAAATACAGTTAAACTAGAGGCATCAGTTTTTAAGATTCTATACATTGGGAGGTACTCCCTACAACCCAGATTTCTGATCAATGGTAGGAGCCAGTATTTCCTCGCTGCCTTGTAAGCTGGGCAAAACAGGACCACGTGTAAATCGCTTTCCTCCGCGGCAGCGCAAGCCGGGCACTGCTTGGTGGAGGGAGGTGATGACCAGGAGCTGGTAAAGGATCGTAGAGGCAATGTGCCGTATCTCCATTGGAGAAACAGCTTCCTGGCCAGCGCAGGGGAGATGGCATCTAAAACCCTCTCCTGCCTGTACGAGTCCTTGCTTTGCAGAAAAACAGAAGTTAGTGACCCTTCACACTGACTGTCTAGGGCCGTGGCTAATTTATGTTCATGGTAAGCGATAGCCAGAGCTCTCCTTGAAATGTTTAATGAGGCATTAGCAGGGTTAGACCAAAGGTCGGGGAGCCCCAGTGCCATACAGGAGTTTTGGATGTATTTTATCCAGGGGATCAATAGCGCTTTCGGGTGGGTCAATAGCTCCATTAGTTCCGCCCTATAGGCAAGAAGTTTGTCGCTACTCCACAGCCTTCGCCAGAAGGCTATGGGTCTCAAGCCTAGTTCGTCAGCTATGGGACGCAAACCCAGATCTAACCTCAGGGGGAGGAGCGGGGTGCTGGGCGGAAGTGCGACTATCTGTCTGATGAATTTATTCTCTGTTAAGGACAGACTACGACAAGATGTGTGTCCCCACAATTCCGCCCCATACATAGTAGCACCCCTGGCTTGCGCCTTGTAGATCTGGATGAGCGGCCCCAGTGGTCGGTATGTGGAGCCATTCAACATCCGCGCGATACCCCCTGTGGTCTGTATCAATTTTAGATTGGCCCTGCTCTGGTGTGATCCCCAAGACATAGTTTCATTGAGAGTTACGCCAAGGTAATCAAAGGTGGAAACTCTCTCGAGCCGCGAGGCTCCCAGTAGCGGATTTGGCCGCAATTTATGACTTGGGTTCAGAACCATAAACTTAGTTTTAGCCGCATTAATTTCTAAGCCTCTATCAGTGCAAAAGGCCACGAATGAATCGAGGATCCTCTGTATCCCCATTGGGGTTTTGGACAGCAGCAGGGTGTCGTCTGCAAACATAATGGCAGGTACCCTACTACCGTTCAATTTGGGGGCGTCAGTGTATTCAGTCTATTATCTAATAATTGCTTTGTATGGATGTGTTTATCTGTCATGGTTTGTTGTAACCCGAATTAAAATTGTTTTTGATTTGATAATGATGATGACCTATTTCCCAAATGTAGTCATTTTTTTCAGTCACCTCCTTTTTCAAGTATTTCTATGTGACCATCTGATTTGCTTTAAACGAACTTCTCCCTCTCAATGCCCCCAGCGACAGTCTGTGTCTTAACCTGTTTTATTAAAAAATGTTAAATATATTTCCTGGTCTGGGGAAAATACGCCCACCCAATGGTGTTTCCTGCTTCTTATCGCAAATGGAAATACAATAGATATTAGCACGTTACAGGCTTTTTTAGAACCATACTTTTACTTGCAGTACTAGAGTCAAATTCCAAAAATTCAGAATTACTTTTTGTCTATTTACGTTTTTTAAGTTTTTCAAGGTCGTGTCACCTGTTCCATCTTCCAACTTTTGCCTGCAGATACTTCAAGCAGACAAGCAATTTCTGGAATTTTGCAAAACTTATGTTGAAGGTATGTCCATCTGCTACTAGCGCTTACTAAAGTAATAATTTGCTTTGTACTGATCGCTTTATACCCTGGACCATTATATTTTAACCTTGGGAACGCCGGCCTGCTTCCAACCCCTGGCTTTAGGCTGACAAAGAATGGCCGGGGCCGCCTCCATTGTGGTTCATGCGTGCAAAGTCGGGTACTATAGGATAATTTTGCAATGAACGTTATTCTCAGTGGAAGATTCACTCCGAGAATAGCACAAGGGAAAATCATCTTTGAAGATTTAAGCTGGAGAGGGAATAGCCCCATAAGTACCATTTCATCACTTAAAGTGCAGCATCCCAGATTTATAAACATTTTGTGCTGGGTTTGCGTCACACAGGTTACACAAAGCTTTGAAAAATGTTTTCTTGGATTTACTTTCCACCGTGAAAAGTGTTTTGTTCTGAAAAGTTGCCGCAAAAAATGCAAAGCAGCGTGAAGTGCTGCTTTGCATTACTCTGCGTCAAGAGCGCGCTCCATGGCTGTTCCATGCAGCCACCCATGGGTTATGACGCAAAACCCAATCTACTAACAACAGTCGACAGTGTTTCGCATCAAAATATAATGGCAATATCAAGCAGGCGTTCAAAAGGCTTTTATTTCTCCTTACTTTTCAGGCACGCTGCACTGTACAGCACATCTCAGAAGTGGGATAGGCTTCCAAGTTGGTCTAATCCTAGTATTTTGTACTGGAAAGGTACCCTTACAGTGCTTTAAATGGGCCGGTATTCACCGGTACTGAGAACCAGCACTTTTTCATTTTCTCGCATCGAGTACCGGCACTTTTCCTTGAATAAGGAGAGTACCGGTACTCACGAGGGCCTGGCTTTGATGCAGGTCATCAATTACCTCGTACCTCGGCAGCACCTTCCACTCTTAATCACAGTGGCAGGCTCGTACAAGAGAAAAGCTGCTCTTGTCACCATTACACAGTGATCTGCATGTACTGCTTTAGAATCCATCAGAGCAGAGGTGTGGCTGCAGGGAGGTTCGTTTAGCCTTTGCTTTTACACAGCGGGCGCAGAGAGGTGGCTATTAAACCTAATGGCCAGGGTGTGAGAGGCATTGTTCAGGGTAACACAGTGCTACAATGACGCTTCTGTAGCAGAAAGCGCTATTGTAAACTGCTACCATTAGACTTTTTAACACAAATTCGCCAGTACATCTATTACAAGACAAGATGTTGAGCACTATGTAAAAGTCAAATACTTGATATTGTGCATCTTCAAAACACATACAAGCATTTTTTCCAGTTACTGATGCCTATGGTGGGCCGAGAATGAAAGGAGTGTCTGATGAATTGCTAGCTTTTTCGCAGCTAAGCATTTACTAATGGTATGAAACAGGAAGCCGAAGCCAGTGCCTTTCTCTTAAGTGAGTAAGATTGGGGCACCATGAGTAGCAATAAAGTGGATAATTCTGGTGGTTAATGTGCTTGCTAGAAAGATCTGTATGCATTCTAATCTAAGGTTCAACTCACCATAAAATTGCATATCAATCGATCAATCAAGAAATTTGTAAAGCGCGCTACTCACCCGGAGGGTCTCAAGGCGCTGGGAGGAGGGAGAGACGCTACTGCTCGAACAGCCAGGTCATGAGTTGCTTCCTGAAGGAGAGGTGGTCTTGGGTAAGACGGAGGTGGATGGGGAGGGAGTTCCAAGTCTTGGCTGCCAGGTAGGAGAAGGATCTTCCTCCCATGGTGGCTCTTCGAATGCGTGGAACGGTGACGAGGGCGTGGCTGGTTGATCGTAACTGGCGGGTGGGAGTGTAGAAGGTCAGGCGGTTGTTGAGGTACCTGGGGCCCAGGTCGTGGAGGGCCTTGTGTGCGTGGGTGAGGAGTCGGAACGTGATTCTCTTGCTGACGGGGAGCCAGTGCAGGTCTCTCAGTTGTCCGGAGATGTGGGTGTGTCGGGGGATGTCCAGGATGAGTCGTGCGGAGGCGTTCTGGATGCGTTGGAGTCTTTTCTGTAGTTTGGCTGTGGTTCCGGTGTAGAGGGTGTTCCCGTAGTCCTGTCGGCTGGTGACGAGGGCCTGGGTGACTGTCTTCCTGGTTTCGGTGGGGATCCAACGGAAGATCTTTCGGAGCATGCGTAGGATGTTGAAACATGATGATGAGACGGCGTTGACTTGTCTGGTCATTGAGAGGGAGGAGTCCAGTATGAAGCCCAGGTTGCGTGTGTGGTCTGTTGGTTTGGGTGAATTGCCCAGGGCAGGGGGCCACCAGGAGTCGTCCCAGGCAGAGGGTGATGATCCATAGAGGGTCATTGTGCCTGCTAGAAAGCATGGCATGCAACATGTAGTTCAGAGATTCTTTTTTTAATGTAGATAGCTCAGTTGGATACTGTTTTTGTTTCATAGATCCTTGTCTTCCCTGTAGGTCACAAGTTAACATCCTTGGCCTATATCTTATTGAATTATGCCCCTGCAGCAAGGACCTGTATGCAACAACAAGGCATATTTATAGAACCTTACTGTTTTTTTCTCAATCTTTTCATTTTTTAAGGGTGCTAAAAAGGGGTTACTTTGGGTAGTAATAAACACTTATTAGTAAGTGCTATATAAATGGTTAATTAGTGTAAAAAGCTAATGGACAGATACATCTGATATTCTAACAATGCATGCATATTTCTTGCATAAAAACCTTAGAAAAGTAAAAATGTAGCCCGCCCCTTGTTCCGCCTTTAGCACCACCCTTATGCCCGCCCCAAGCTCCACCCCCAGTCTATCCCTCCTTTTGATGACTACCTGCACTTATTTTTGTCCATTTAAAGCACTGTCCTTACAGTAGAAAACCTCTGCTAGACATGAGCCAGAAACGTGTGTGTGTGTGTGTGTGCGTGCGTGCGTGTGTGGGTGTGTGTGGTTGTGTGTGTGTATAGCGCTAGGCAGCCTAATTGTGCGCCAACACTTGAGAGAAGGATAGTGCCTTTTCTTGGTAGATATAGCTCTTTGCTGCCCTCTGCCGCTCAACACAAAGCACGCACCAACTCTGATTGCTGCACTGAGTTGAATGAGACATTTGTAAATCAAGGCAAATGTTTCCAGTCGAGGCAAGAAGGGGTGTGCATTGACCTTGTTAAAAAAAAAATACAGGATTAAACAAACGGATTGACATCAAGCTATTATCTGCTTGAAACAAGAAATCCAGGAAATTGCATTCACGGGAGTTTTAAAATGTACCTTCCAAGTAACAACCAACTGTTTATAAAAGTGTTTTTACTTTAAGTACTTCCTATATTTAATTAACCTGTTTATATGTGATTTAAAAGAAGAAAGTTGAAATAAAAAACGTGTTTTCGCCTTTTCATGCTCGCTTATATTTATTTGTCCTTTTATAGTGCTCAAGCAGAAAGAAGGCCTCTTCAGAACGCTGATTAAACATAAAATGATTACAAACATGACGAAAACGTGTTACATTTTTGTAATGCTTCAGCAATAATTGATTTGAAGTTAAAAATAATACCTTTTTCAGATGAGTTAGAAGTATGAAAGAGAACGTATATTAGGGCTTAGCTTCTTAAGCAATCTCTACATTCTTTGGTGAATCCAATAATGCCATGCAAGGTATGTTCATGTGTGCAAATGTAGACGCCCATCTTACATTAATGAAGATGGTCTCGTGTTTTGCCTAAATGCAAATCTTTAAGTGGGCCGGGTCCTCAGCACCAGCAGTTCTTATAATTAGGTGCTGAGAGGGGTCCTTATCGGGCTCTGTCTTTATGCCCCAGCGCCTTGAGAACTTTTGGTGATCTGCGCGCTATACAAGAGATTATGACTATGACTATGACTATGCCCAACCGTCAGGGTGGAAAAAAATCCCAACTCTGCAGGAGTACAGCTGCTCAAAGCATTTGATGTTACTTCAAGGCGACTCTTTTTAGTTCTTTCACAGTCTCATCATTTCAGAACTGAAGCATTTTCAATAATATATAGAACAGAGCCATAGTTGTTGATTATTTATATTAAGCAACTGACAGCCATTGTCAAAGCTTGTAGGTTTAATGTTACTTGTTGTATCTTATATCTGGATGCAATGGCAGAAACAGCAAAATACAAGTTGGGCGGCACACTATGCTAAGCACAGATTTGTAGCGTACAAGTCTGTAAGCCAAACCCTTAATGACATTGGCCACGCCCCTTTGAGAGACCCTCATTTTTTTCATCCCACTTATAGCCCTGCCTAAACCATTATCTGTTTTGCATTCACAGTCAGGCTGATGGACAGAGATGTAAGGTTTAGGTATGCACATATACTTTGTAACTTATATTTACAAAAATATTCATAGCAACAGCGTATTGCACTTTAAACGTAAAGTAGGCCCTTTCACTCAAAATGTTACCAGTGTCTTTTTAAAAAAAAAAAAATCAGATGTATACAGTTTGGAAAAGACATTACATCATTCAGTTCAAAAAAGTCTCCTCGATTACGTTCTTCCAATGTTGAAAAATCTAACAGTGCCTTTTTTGAATCACTTATAGCGTGGTTATATCAATGGGTGTTTCTGGCCTGGTCTTTTTGGACCCTGTGACAGGCTTTTTGGGGTTCCAAGCTTGGGACAACGTTGAATTATGACACATTTTCAGCTAATCCAAGTATTTCAGATGCAAAACAATATTAAACGATGTGTTAAACTTTCATAAATAGGGGCATACAAAAATGGCTGAAAACTGAAGCTGCCTGCTGTTTCACTGCCAAATAGTACCAAAAGAAAGAATAAATAAGTACCGATGACACATTCCAAGATTTGTTCTACATTGCTTTGACTTGTAACAACATTTTACATGGATTTTAGTGTATAAAAAGACATTTACTCCACTAAAGGCCACATGGTGTATATTCAGTGTTCTAGTGCATCATATTAAAATATAACAATATGTAGCTCTTGAAATCGTCTTTTTAGTTGACATTCATTTGTAATCACAAATCTCTCTTCACCACTGGGCTTTTTCCCTGTGAAAATCAAAGCACTGTTCCATTGATATCCAGCATACAATTCCATCCGGTGAAGTGTGATCATTATCTCTTTTTTGAATTTTCCTTGACTTGTCCCTCTTCTCTTTCTATCTGTAATGAACGTGGAGGTAGAGAGGTAGGTGAGGTGCAAGATACAGAGAGAAGGGTTAGATAGCCTGGAGGAAAGATGTGACATAGAGAAAGATGAAGAGGTGGGGAGAGAATGAGATAGATAAAGAGTGGGAGGGACCCACGTAAACTGTTAGAGAGGTAGGGAAGCTAGAAGTAAGGAGGGGGACCTCTAGACATAAAGAGAGGGATGTGGTATGCTTAGGGATGGCTCGAGGGAGCGGCAAGGTAGAAAGAGAGGTGAGCAGAAGAGAGGTAAAGGCAGAGAGTGGTAGACGATGATAAGTAGAGTGATTGGAGGTCATGAGAGAAACAAGGAGAGATGCAAGTTAGAGAGAGAGGTATGAGGTAGAGCACGGTAAAATGAGAATAGGTGTAGAGACTCACCTAAGGGGAAGACTGTAGTGGGGGCTGACAAAGACAGAGAAGGAAGGAGGTGAAAAAGAAGACGAAGTACAAAGCAACAAGACGTAAAGTAGAGAGGCTTTGGTGAAGTACAGAAACAGGGGTGAGTTTGGATCAACAGCATAGCGTGGTAGGAAGGTGAGGTCGAGAGATGCCCCTGTTACTTGCCGGCAATTTCATTACTCCGAGTGTAGTCTTCCTCGCCACATGAGTCCCCATCCCTCCCTCCCTGTTTGACTATCGGCTTCATGTGGTTGCTTACGAGGCTTGGTGGATATACAGGAAGTGGAGTGGGTTGTGACTCCTCTTGTACTGGGTCAAGGGAGAAGGAGGTCGGCCATGTTGGGGGTGGGATGGGAGGAATGGAATGTAAATTTGCTTTAGAGGGTTTTGTTGTGGAGCTGAAGCTCACTGTATAACTCAGGTGGCGAGGAAGACTTACGAGGAGGAAATAAGTGTGAACTAAAGAGAGAAGTAGAAACAGAGCGGGAAGAAGGAGGAATTAACTGAAGAAGGAAGAAGAGACGGTTGTGTATGTGTGAGAGAGAAGTAATGCTAGAGAAAAAATAGAGGTAAGACAGAGAGGGAGCAGAAAAAGAACACAGGAGTGAGAGGTGAGATAAAGGGAATAGAGGTAGAGAGAGAAGGGAATAGGAAAGGTGGGGCAGCAAACAAATAACGGACGTAGTGGGGTAAGAGAGATGAGACAGTGAGCGAAATGTGAGTTAAGGAGCATTTAGTAAGAAAGAGATGTGAGGTTGAGAGTGGTAAGGTAGAAAGAGACTAGACAGAGAGGTTTAGAGAGGAAAGGTATTGATATGAGAAAGGATAGAAAGACGAGGTAAAGAGGGAAATGAAGTTGGGAGAGAAGTGAAGTAAATAGAAAAGTGTTAAAGGGGGTGAGATGGAAAGGAGGGAGGGGGCAGAGTTGTGGTAGAAAAGAAGAGATATAGAGTTAGGCACAGAGTTACAAAGAGAGAGAAAGAAAGAGGTACATTGAGGAAGAGGTGACGTAGACAAATGAGGTTGAGAAAGAGGGGGTCTGTATATCGCGATGTAGAGGTAGGTAGAAAGAAATGTAAAGGGTGGATGAGTTGGAAGAGATGGAGTACAGAGAAAGACATGACAGCAAGATATTTTTTTTATATTCTTGGCACTGACTGGCTGGGAGTGTGAAGGTTACAATAGGGCAGCCCAGGCGCACACACTAGTGGCCTTATGGGCGCCCGAATAAATCGCGCAGGGATCACAATATTACATTTGTTTCTTGTCCTCGGTGATACTGAATGTGATCAAGTCCGACACCTGGAATAATATTTTGGCAAGCCAAGTCTACCGAAATTTAGCAGATAAAAAAGTTCCGGGAATCTCCGCGAAATGAAGACATTTGTGCCACAGCACCAATATTAGCCTGTTAATTCGCATTCGAATGAAGGAAACTCACAGCCCTTACTGCTGTATACAAGACACTATTCAGCCTCAGCTCAATCTAAATAGTATTCGTATCACATTTTTCTCAGCATTACAACATATAAGATAACATCTCAAAATATATGATAAAAGCAGTAAAAGAGAGAAACGGAAACACAAACAAAAGAATCATGTTTTACAATCGGGCTGCTGAAGCAGACATTTATTGTAAGACACTGCCCTCGTGTGGTTGATTTGGAACTTGCGACACAGCATATGTTTTTATTTCTTGGGTGGTTGGTACTAGTAGGCTGTATACGGTTTAAAGCAATTTAGAAAAGATGAGTTAACTACTAACGACTTCTGACGTTTGTGCGAAAACTGCTATCAAAGATTTAGTTATGTTATCACTTAATAAAGACTGCTGGTCCCCACAACCACACATCTGAAGTGACATTACAATACATTCTAGACAACAAGGCAGCAAATATATTTTCTGCAACTTTATTGCTATTACAATGATACTCATCCGAGAGAAAGGCTGGATAAAGGATTAATCCTAAAAGATACTCCTTCTTATGAATTCCTTATAAACCTCCAGGCCAAGATGCTGAGGGGATTTGGACATTTTCAGTAAAAACGACTTCACTGAGTCTTCTAATAAGTATCCAGGCCCTGCCTCTACGGGAGGCACACTGGTGACATTAGGTGTTCAGGTGAGTGCCTCCCGGGGCCGCAGGTGCAGCCTGTGTTCAGGTGAGTACCACGCGGGGCCGCAGGTGCAGCCTGTGTTCAGGTGAGTGCCTCGTGTGGCCGCAGGTGCAGCCTGTGTTCAGGTGAGTGCCTCGCGTGGACGAATGGTGCAGCCTGTGTTCAGGTGAGTGCCTCATGGGGCTGCAGGTGCAGCCTATGTTCAGGTGAGTGCCTCGCGTGGCGGCAGGTGCAGCCTGTGTTCAGGTGAGTGCCTCGCGTGGCCGCAGGTGCAGCCTGTGTTCAGGTGAGTACCTCGCAGGGCCGCAGGTGCAGCCTGTGTTCAGGTGAGTGCCTCGCGTGGCCGCAGGTGCAGCCTGTGTTCAGGTGAGTGCCTCGCAGGGCCGCAGGTGCAGCCTGTGTTCAGGTGAGTGCCTCGCGGGCCGCAGGTGCAGCCTGTGCTGCACTTGCTTAACGCAGGGCACTTCCTAGTGATGGTGTAAGCACAACCTACATCACACAAAAACCGTAGATGGGCTCGAAAAGAGGAGGTTGATAGACAATTATCTTCACTTTCCCTGTGTCTCTAGAAACGATTAACTGCTCCTGCTCTCTCTGTCTGGTAAATAAGGTCCCTTTAGTTTACAAGGCCGTATTATGAAAGCGCCCCGGGTGCGCACCAGGAATTTGCTCCCACTTTGCTTACCCTTGGGACGCTTTGATTATACAAAAGGAGCAGCAGGCGCTTCTTCGTTCCCTTCTGTAATTCCGATAGCTCTGGCGCACATAAAGCCCCAGCGCTATCTTCAGAGGGTGTTCCCTCATTTGCATGGGGGCGTGGCCCCATGCAAATAAAGTAATCCCCTTGTACTGTACCTGTGCTGTATTATAGATGCAGGCGCAAAAGCAAAGAAGCTGTCAGGAGGTGACTGTGGCATACTGTCAGTGTCCCCCTTGATGGCAGCCCTCTGGAGGGGGGAAGGGGGTCCCATGGGTCCCCCAGACATCCCTTACCAGGCAGGTACAGTCACTCACTGCACTCACATACAAGGGCATCTCTAATCCGCCTTTAAAAGTGCAGGAGGGTTGCCACCTGAACTCTGAAACATGGAGCAGCTTCAAAGCAGCTGCTCTTTCACATAAATGTGCTACCACAGGGCGGCGCCTTCGATGTAATAGGGCACTCTTTCCCTGTTTGTGCCTGGTGCACTTGTTTTAAGGTGCACCCAGCTCAAACTGGGAAAGAGCGCCCTTTACATAATAGGGCCCCCGGTTTCTCAAGGAGTGTTATTTTTTTACCCATTAGCTAGAGAAGCTTGCATTTGCCTCTGAAAGGCTGTCTCTGCCCTCTCACCCACTGGTCTGTTTAACCAGCGACTGCCTAAAATGAACAAGCATTTACAATGCAACGGTTTCGCCTTTGCCAAAGTTAGAGCTATTGGCATTGTAAATGACAAATTGTTTATTTATGTGTTGGTTTTGAAAACAGATAAATAATTGGCATTGTCATTTACAATGTCAATAGCTTGATCTTTTGCAAATGCGAGACCTATTGCATTTGCACCCACACACACACACACACACAGCGCCTCATGCACACACACACACACAGCCCCCCCACACACACAGCCCCACACACACACAGCCACACACACACACACACACAGCCCCACACACACACACAGAGCCCCCCCACATACACACAGAGCCACACACAGAGCCCCACCACACACACACACAGAGCCCCCCACACACACAACACACAAAGCCCCCCCCCCACACACACACACACAGAGCTCCACACACACACACAATGCAAGCTTAGACGATGGCGCCATATAGCACAGTAGACCAACATCTGCAAATTAGGGCCACATAACAAAACCTAGAGCTCACTTAAGCAAGATAAGCCGAGCAAAGCCATGTGGCACAGAAAGAACTGAGCGATGAAAGACAACACATAGAAAAGTAGAGCAACAAGGCAAGCTAAGGTAACACAGGGCAACCTAAGGCACTGCAGGTCTTGAATAAAGCAACACGGCAAACACAGACAACATTCTGTGAGGTGACGATAAAATGACAGCCTGTATAGTGCAGCCTGTGACATGACAGTCAGTGCGGGTACAGTGGTTACAGGCAGTCTCTGATGTGACTGTGTGTGCCTTGAGAGTCAGTAAAGTGACATTCTCTTCATGGGTATTTTGTACAATGACTATAAAATTACAGCCTGTGTAGTGCAACCTATGGCATGACAGCCAGTAAAAATATAGTAGCTAAAAAAAGTCTAATGTGACAGTCTGTGCCGAGGCAGTCCGTAGTGTGACAGTGTGACACTGTGATTAGAGACGTTCTGTGAGGTGACGATAAAATGACAGCCTGTATAGTGCAGCCTGTGACATGACAGTCAGTGCGGGTACAGTGGTTACAGGCAGTGTCTGAAGTCAGAGTGAGTGCTGTGGCAGTCAGTAGAGTCTGCAGGGGCATTGCATGGTATGCAGTGATTATCACATGTCAACCTGTGACATGATGACAGTAAGGGCAGGTACAGAGTTTACAGGCAGTCTGTAATGTCAGAGTGTGTATGTACCATGGCAGTCAGTAGAGTGACACTTTCCACGGGATCAGTGACAGTCTCTGCAGGGGCATTGCATGGTGTGCAGTGATTATCACATGTCAGCCTGTGACATAATGACAGTCAGTGCACGTACAGAGTTTACAGGCAGTCTATAATGTCTGAGTGTGTGTGTATGTACCATGGCAGTCAGTGACACTTTCCACGGGATCAGTGACAGTTTTTGCAGGGGCATTGCATGGTGTGCAGTGATTTTCACTTGTCAACCTGTGACATGATGACATGACAGTCAGTGCAGGTACAGAGTTTACAGGCAGTCTGTAATGTCAGAGTGTGTATGTACCATGGCAGTCAGTAGAGTGCCACTTTCCACGGGATCAGCGACAGTCTCTGCAGGGGTATTGCATGGTGTGCATTGATTTTCACATGTCCACCTGTGACATGACAGCCGGTAGTGGCAGAGCGACGACAGACGGCGTCAGCTGCCTCGGTGTGTGCAGGGGCGGCGCGCGCAGTGACAATCTAGGAAGTGACACTCAGTGGGTTACAGGTACCTGCAGAGCTCCTCGAACAGATGGAAGTTCAGCTTCCGTTTCTTCTTCTCGTTCAGGAAGTAGCCGATCCGCCGCCTCCGCCTGTAGGTTGGCATCATGAGTAGTCCTGGGGTCCCAAAGTCGAGTCTTCTAGACGCCGAACCCCCCCTGGACATGCAAAGAGACCCCAGGATTCTTAAAGCACCACCCAGGATTCTTAAAGCATGTCACACACACTGCATTTACGTGGGCACATCTCTCTGCACGCAAACAGGCACATCGATTACCTGCCACCACCTAGGCCCGGGATGTTTCCCTCGATACAAGAACAGCAATGAGCGCCATGATTTAAATTGCCTCTGCCGCGACACATGACACGGCATTCCTGGTTTCACGAATTAAAATTGTTTACCCTGCGCAGCCCTGCGGAGCGCGTGACTATCTCAAACCTTACGGTGATGTATGGGAAATAATAACACGAGTTAGACTAAGTCAAGATGAGTGGCACTCGGCACCTCGAATCGGGGTTTCTTTTCTCCCCCTGAAAAAAAGTTTGGAAACAAGAGCAGCTGATGGCACGGTACACACAGACTACAGAAGCAGGCAAAAAAAAACAAAAAAAGCAAGCATTGGCAATGCATCTGGTTTTAACGTGCTGCACCCAGGATTCTTAAAGCATGTCACACACACTGCATTTATGTGGGCACATCTCTCTGCATGCAAACAGGCACATTGATTACCTGCCACCACTTAGGCCCGGGATGTTTCCCTCGATACAAGAACAGCAATGAGCGCCATGATTTAAATTTCCTTTGCCGCGACACATGACACGGTGTTCCTGGTTTCACGAATTAAAATTGTTTACCCTGCCCGGCCCTGCGGAGCGCGTGACTATCTCAAACCTTACGGTGATGTATGGGAAATAATAACACGAGTTAGACTAAGTCAAGATGAGTGGCACTCGGCACCTCGAATCGGGGTTTCTTTTCTCCCCCTGAAAAAAAGTTTGGAAACAAGAGCAGCTGATGGCACGGTACACACAGACTACAGAAGCAGGCAAAAAACAAAAAAACAAGCATTGGCAATGCATCTGGTTTTAATGTGCTGCACCCAGGATTCTTAAAGCATGTCACACACACTGCATTTACGTGGGCACATCTCTCTGTACGCAAACAGGCACATCTATTACCTGCCACCACCTAGGCCCAGGATGTTTCCCTCGATACAAGAACAGCAATGAGCGCCATGATTTAAATTGCCTCTGCCGCGACACATGACACGATTCAGAAAAGGGGGTAGTGATGAACAGAGTGTCTGAATTAAGCAGACCACTCTTACCCAGTCCAAAGATCAGGGCTTTATCCATCACCGTTTTTTAGCTCACTGCACCATCCCAGCTCAGAACTTGGCTATATGCAAATTAGTCTGACCCTGGCCCAGTGCATCATGGGAACAGGGCAGACCAAACTACCAAGCCAATTCTTATACTGAGAAGGAAACAAGCTACCGGGGACCGGTTTCTGGCATTTCAGCCGTCTTCGGCCCGGCTTGCTTGAATCCTGATGGTGCATTGAGCTAGGGACTCACATCTGAGTATACCCTTCCACGCTTATGGTGGACAAAAATGATTCAGAAAAGGGGGTGATGATGAACAGAGTGTCTGAATTAAGCAGACCACTCTTACCCAGTCCAAAGATCAGGGCTTTATCCATCACCGTTTTTTTAGCTCACTGCACCATCCCAGCTCAGAACTTGGCTATATGCAAATTAGTCAGTCTGACCCTGGCCCAGTGCATCATGGGAACAGGGCAGACCAAACTACCAAGCCAATTCTTATACTGGGAAGGAAACAAGCCGGGCCGACGACGGCTGAAATGCCAGAAACCGGTCCCCGGAAGCTTGTCTCCTTTCTGGTGAAGAATTGGCTTGGTAGTTTAGTCTGATGGTGCAGTGAGCTAAATAACGGTGATGGATCAAGCCCTGATCTTTGGACTGGGTAAGAGTGGTCTGCTTAATTCAGACACTCTGTTCATCACCACCCCCTTTTCTGAATCGTTTTTGGCCACTATAGGTGTGGCAGGGTATACTCAGACATGAGTCCCTTGCTCACTGCACCATCAGGATTCAAGCAAGCCGGGCCGACGACGGCTGAAATGCCAGAAACCGGTCCCCGGAAGCTTGTCTCCTTTCTGGTGAAGAATTGGCTTGGTAGTTTAGTCTGCCCTGTTCCCATGATGCACTGGGCCAGGGACAGACTGATTTGCATATAGCCAGGTTCTGAGCTGGGATGGTGCAGTGAGCTAAATAACGGTGATGGATCAAGCCCTGATCTTTGGACTGGGTAAGAGTGGTCTGCTTAATTCAGACACTCTGTTCATCACCACCCCCTTTTCTGAAGCGACACATGACACGGCGTTCCTGGTTTCACAAATTAAAATTGTTTACCCTGCGCAGCCCTGCGGAGATCGTGACTATCTCAAACCTTACGGTGATGTATGGGAAATAATAAGACGAGTTAGACTAAGTCAAGATGAGTGGCACCTCGAATCGGTGTTTCTTCTCTCCCCCTGAAAAAAGGTTTGGAAACAAGAGCAGCTGATGGCACGGTACACACAGACTACAGAAGCAGGCAAAAAAAACGCTCTGAACGAGAGTGGCCGTCCACACAGCAGGGCGATTAATACATTACCGATGTCTGCCCGGTCTCCGCGCGCAAATGGCCGCCCTCCGCCCCCGCCTTCCTGGGGTCTTTGAATTGGCCATTGTGTCGGCTGCTCGGGTGTTCAAGCGGACCACGCCATGAAGGCTACTGCCCAGCCGCCATCTTCGGAGGAATGAGAACAAAAAACCTTTGAAGAAAAAAAAAATAACATCCGCCCACCACCGCATGACGTTTTTAAAGGGGCGGGATGAGTAAAAATTGCCGGAACGCCCACGAATCTGCTCGGGCAATGACTGACAGATCTCTCGTCCAATGGCTAGCCTCCATTTATGGAGCTAGCCAATGGAAGAGAGAGGCGGGACAAAGCCCCGTACTGTCTAACATAAGATTTCACCTGCGCGAACACTGCTGCGCAGTGGACGCCAGGCGAAACCTAAACAAGCAGAAAGCCAGGTATTAATATCACAACTCCTATGCTTTGGCACTACAACATAGGGTACCAACATGGATTTTTTTGCGCCAGCAGCATGTTGCATTGCAGGGCTTGTAGTTTTGCTTTTAACAGTTTCTAAAACCCAGCTCGCAAAGCAATGTTGGCTAAAATGACAAAATTGGCTGTTTGTATCATACATGATATATGATATATTATACATATGATATCTATTCTTGTAGAGGGGCAGGAAGTGCCTAAATCATAGTCTTCAACAACATTTACACTAATTCTCAAACCTAATAAAAACCCTAGGAATTGTAAATCATATAGGCTCATCTCTCTGCTCAACAGTGGTTACAAATTATGATGGCTAGGTGGTTAGGCAGAGTGATAGGATTCTCTGATTCACGAGGACCAAAAGGGTTTTATGTCTGGGAGATAAATGCAGGACCTGACACACCTGATCATTGGTGGGATAGATCTAGCAGTACAAACACAGGCTCCCCTTGCTATAATTACCGTGGATGCTGCCAAGGCTTTTGACAGGGTTCAATTGATATTTCTGTGGCAGGCCCTTCATCAATCTGGCATGAGAGGTAATTTTGTGAACATAATGCAAGCCTCATATAAGACTCCAATGGCAATCATGGTGGTGAATGGCACCTTGACGCAGAACCTCATAATTACATTTTTATACGATAAGGCAAGAGGAAGAGGTTGTCCCCGTAAAGTCTGACTAGCTGAGGAAGTAGGTGGCATTGTATGCAGATGACCTGTTGAGTTACACGGCAGAACTTAGAGCTCTGAGGTCAATTAAGAGGATCACTGAAGATTTCAGCATCATCTCTGGTCATTCAGTGAATGAGGACAAGTCAGAAATAATGGCTTGGAATGTAGAGTACCAGGATACCAGGGTCAAGGAAGAGATTCTACATTTAGGAACATTTATTAAGCAGGAAATGATAGACATTCCCAAAAAGAAATTGGACAAAGTTAGGAGGGAAGTTTGCTGATAAACCGGGTTAAAATGTCCATAATAGCCAAACATACCTACTTTCTCAACATCCAGTTGAGCTACTTTAATATGCCTTCAATCCAATATCAATAGTTTTATTTGGAGTTATAGTAGGGCTAGACTCTCCTGGAAGAGGTTCGGGAAAACAAAGAACAATGGTGGTTCAAGATTACCAGATATAAAACGATATATTTCTGAGCTTTCCAGATTGTCTCTTAGTTGTTTGGGAGCTGAAGTAAATCCAAGATAAGGTAGCTGTATCGAGAAATGATGGATGGGTGGTGTCAGAGAGTTTTCCTCTAGGAATTTGGAGTGCCAAAATACTAGAAGAAAGTTAGGTTGAAGACCCTTAGATCAGCTGCAGGTTTATGGTATGAGATCAGGAGACCATTGGGCATATCCTATTATAGCAGCATGGCAGGAATGTAGGATTCTCCTGGTACACCGGAGGTGCTGAAAGACTACTTGTAAGGTCCCCTAAAGAAAGGTGCAATAGTGATGTGGGGTAGATTGGTGGATGAAGGGAAGCCTATAAGCTGGGAAACAATATCTCATCAGACAGAAGGCAACCTCACACCTTTTGAATACTTGTAATTGAAGTAATGGTGCTCAAAGCAAAAGTGGACCCAGGAGGATTTGGAAATGGAGGAGTAACTACACAAGGGAGAAAGAGTTTGCCCTTTGGTTTCTGGTTATGTTGGGCCAAGAGGACAGAGGGAGCCCACAACAGTACTGCATTTGGGTTCGAGACTTGCCTACGGCAACGCTGGAAAGCATTTGGTAAGTGTCTATGAATTATTTGTATAAGAAAGTTAAATCTGCCACAAAAAATAATCATTTTTTTTCCTTCCATACCTTTTTATTAAGGAAATACAAAAAGAAAAAGGACATACAAATTCAGGACAGTAACAGGCCTGTGATTGACATTCGACTGTGCAAGGTACCACTGTATTATGTCAAGCTATACAATAGAGGCAGAGGCCATCATATACCACATGTCCGACAATAGGAGGACTGTGAGCAAGAGCGACCTCCAACCGTTAGGACACACAACTGTGGAAAAGAAAAACCATCAAAAGACATTGAAATATATGTCAAAAATACAGAAAGACGGCGAGGAGGGGAAAAGGAAAGGGTGAATCAGGGGTGCAACAGTCTGGGCCGTGTGCAGACTGAGGATGGGTAGAAGGAAAAGGAGGTGTCGCAAGCGGGCCAAAGCGTAACCCCTACAGGGAGCTAAGAGGAGGGGATCGGTGTCCCTGTGGTAGAAGGCTGATCATCCCTCTGAGGAGTGTGGGCACCAAAGTCTGGAGAAGCTTGTTCAAAGTGTTGAAGGGGCCTGAGCCAGAGTGATGTAAAACATGAGTATTCACATTTTTGAGAAATAATCAACCAGTGGTTGCCAGATGCGGGCAAATTTGGAATTGGTGTGTTATCCTGCATGATAAAAGGTCCATTCCCATGACGTGCCAAAGGCATGTGAACCACAAGGCGATTGGCGGTGCAGTAGATTTCTTCCATTGGAGGGCAAGCAATTGTTTAGCTACACCTAGCATCTGTGCTATACATTGCCAATCAGCATGGGTCATAGCAGGAGGTGTTTTGGGTCAGATGCCCAGAATGGTAGTGGTGTATGAGTTCAGTAGAGGAAATCCTATGGTACCCTTAATGTGGCTCAGGACTTCCTTCCAGTGTAGGGTTAATAGGGGACAAGACCACCAAATAGAATAAAATCGCCGGTTGCCGATTGACAGCGCCAGCAGCAGGGGCAGAAAGTGAAGAACATTCTCTGTAGACGTAGTGGGATTTAGTACCACCTAGTCATTAGTTGATAAGCAGTTTCATGCTGGGTTATGCTCCTATACAGTTTAGGCATGTCCCGCCAGAGGGCTCCCATTGTTTCGTTGAATCTGCATGCCTCTCTGTTTGATAAGTGTGTGGATGAATAGGGGTGGAGTGTTATAGCACCTGGTATGTGTGGGAGATCAGTACCCATGTGCCATCAAATGATCGCACCAGTGTCTTGAAAGGAGTGAGTTGCTGTGTTCCCCCCTGTATGCTGGGTGGTTGAAGCAGCCAGTGTCTCAGCTGATAATACGGAAAACGAATGGTGTCCAGGAGGTGAAAGTCTCCTTTGCATTGGGCAAAGGTTTTAAACGTATCTTCCTTGAAAAGGTCTTGAATCATACGGCACTCTCCCTCCTTCCACGCGGGGAATGATTGTGGCTGTAGAGCGGAGGTAAATTCCAGGTTGCAGGCCAATGGAGTGTTAGGGGACAGGAAGGTGGTGAGACCCCTCGAGGTCACTATCCTGTCCCAAATATCAAGAACTGTCTTAGTAGGGGGTGGCAATATAAGCAGTGCAGGGTCTAAAGGGCTTCGAGAGCCAAGCCAGGTCCTAAAAGGGGGCAACATGCCACCGCATGGTGCATATGGAGCCAATGATTTTTGCTCTTGCGGATGACCCATTTAGAGATATAACGAGGATGTGATGCCCAACAGTACTCCAAAAGATTAGGGCACGCCAGGCCCCCAGGTCTCTTGGCAACCTAAGGATCTTGTTGGAGAACCATGGGCACTTCCCACCCCAGCAAAAGGTGTTTACGTCACGTTGAAGGTGGAGAATAGCATCTTGAGGGATTGGGGTAGGTAGTGTTTGAAACAAATACAAGATTTTATGGCAATATGGACATTTTAACCGCTTTGAGCCGGCCAAGCCAGGACGTCTAAAGCGGCTTCTATTTCCACAGGTTCTCCAAAATGGACCTTCTATATTCTGAATAGTTGGCCTGGGTCCATGTTGAAAGGGACGGAGTTAAGTTCAAGCCCAGATAACGGAGTGGTCGTGGGGCTCATTGGAAAGGGGAGAGTGACTGCAAATCAGGTATGTCCTTTGAGGGAATGGTTACGTTCAGCCCTTGGGACTTGGCCACATTGATTTTGAAACCTGGAAGTCCTTCAAAAACTGGAGAATATTTACTAGGGCAGGAAGGGATGTTTCAGGCTTGACCAGGGTATCAAAAGGTCATTGGCGAAGAGAGCAACCTTATGGTCAAGGCCACCAAAATGGATATCTGCAACATCTTCCGCCCGGCATATAGTTATTGCCAGTGGTTCGACCACCAAGGCAAAAAGCAGGGCAGAGAGTGGACAGAATGTCTGGTGCCCCATTTCACATCTATGGTTTGGAGAGCAGGCTGTTAATCTGAATATGTGCAGTTGGAGAAGGTATAAGGTGCCATTATCCAAGATATCATGCCTGGCCCAAGACTAATTTTCATCAGGACTGCACGTAAGAATGTCCAACTAATGCAGTTGAAGGCTTTTTCCGTGTCTAGGGAAAGACGGCAGGCTGAAATGTCCCGGCGATGTACCTTTTCGACCAAGTGGGCTTTTCGACGAATATTGTCAGCGCCCTGGTGATGACAAACTAAGCCGGCCTGGTCTGGGTCAACCAGGCCAGGGAGTTATGTTATGTTAAATTGGTCTTCTATAGCGCATGGCTACTCCAAAGGAGTGTCCCGGCGCTTTTTATTAATGACCAGAAAAGACAGACAACACACAACAATAGCAGGTTCAATACAGAGGACTAAGGGGGTCCAGCACTATAGAGAGCGCCCTATCGGGCAAAGAGCCATGTCTTTAGGCCCTTCCTAAACGCCAGTAGATTGGATGTACAGCATAGAGTCAAAGGGAGAGAGTTCCAGAGTTGCAGAGCTCGCAGCCTAAAAGAGCGGCCTCCAATACGGGCCTTTTTTACTCGGGGAACCATAGCCAGGAAAAGGGACTCCGATCTCAAAGATCGTGCCGGATGGTAAAAGGTGAGCCTCCTTTGAAGATATTGGGCTCCCGAGGCGTACAAAGCCTTGTGGGCCAGTGTCAAAGCCTTAAATACTATCCGCTTCCGGATAGGCAGCCAATGGAGCGACTGCAATAGGCTAGAGACTCTGGCCCGCCTGTGGAGGCCAAAGATGGCCCGTGCGGCCGTGTTCTGGACCACCTGCAAGCGTTGCAAGAGGTAATCCGGCAGGCCAAGATATAGTATGTTGGAGTAATCTAATCTTGAGCCGATTAAGGCCTGAACCGTAGTCCTCCTATGTTCCTCGGAGAGCAGAGGGAAGAAATTCCGGAGCATCCTGAGGATGCCAAAACAGGTTCCCGTGAGAGCCAGAACCTGGGATCTACGCGTCAACCCGTTACCCGACTTACGGGGCCAGACAGGTTGTCAAGACCTTGGTGAAGATCTTGGCGTCTGTGTTTAGCAAGGCAACAGGGTCCTTGCCCGTTGTTGGACTTAATACAATTTCAGCCGCGGAAATAGTATGGGTAAGGCCCGTGACTTCAGGAGACGAGTTGAAAAGCCGTAGCAGGTGGTCCTGAAATTGGGGCCAGAACATACCATAAAACGTAACCAGAAGGCAATCCGGTCCTGGGGTTTTACCCACTGGGAGATCGCGGAGGGCATGCTGTAATTCAGCCAGGGTGAATGGGGCCTCTAGGAACTGCATATGTTGAGCGTCAATAGGTGTGCACGGGCAAACATCCAGGATGGAACTAAAGTCATCCCGGAAGGAGCTCGCACCTTCATAAAGGGCAGTGTAAAAAGAGTGAAAGGCTTGTTGTTTATCTTGCTCAGAGATTGTCCACGTACGATCCGCAAGTTTAATTTTGGATATGGGTCCGTTCCATCTGTTGGTGAACAAGGACGGAGACCACCTTATCACCCCCCTCATTGTATCTCTCCTTTAGGGCAAGCAAGGACCTTTCTGCCTTGTTCGTTCGGTGTGCCCTCAGTAGGTGCCTGAGCAGGGCCAGATGCCTTTTGGGGCACCTAGAAGGAGCTGAATGATCCTGCTGCTCCAAAGCCCTATTGTCCCCGGGTAAGCCAGACTCCACCAGCCTAGCCTCTAGTGTACAGGCAATAATAATAGACATAATAACAACCTGTATTGTCGCCTTAAAGAAGTTTCATAGAGTAAAGGACGGGGTCTCGGGAAGGGCATTCGACTCAAAGTAAGCTAAGAGCTCTCTGCATCTCAGCTACATTGGCAGGGTCTTGCAAAAGATGGGGGGGAAGTCTACAATAAGGGCAGGGCCGCAGTGATTGTCCCCGGCACCGAAGTACCATTTCGACATTGGCATGGTCAGAGAGGGAAATGTCAGAAATGCGGACCGACTCCAGGTCCTGCAGCAGCAAATGTGAGATGAAAAAAATACAAGAATAAGAATGAGGCCCATGTCCGTAAAGTCCCTTTTTAAACCAGTGGAAATCACCCCGCACCGTGGAAAGAGGCAACACTACGATCCAACTTAGGATCCCAGACCAGTTTAAGTCCCCCCTCCACAACCAAGCGGCTCCCCTCCTGTGCCACCTGTTCTCGCAGAATGGTCGTCCTAATGCATCTTGTGATTGATTAGGTGCATAGACGTTAAGCAGGGTGAGAGACTGAGCGCTATGTTGGACCGTGAGTTTTAAGAAGCAACCTTCCCCATCTGGGATCACCCGCAACTCCTTTGAACAGAAGGCCTTTTTGCACAAAATTGCAACCACAGCCGTTTTAGTAGGTGAAGAAGCCCAATATTTGGATTGGGTACTTTGAATGAGACATTCAGTACGTGTCGGACTGCAAAAGGTTGGTCTCCTGAAGAAAAATGACATCAGGGTCTTATATAAAAAGTTAACGCCATATTTGGTATCTCTTGTTTGGAGATTTGAGGCCCGAACATTGAGGGAGAGGAGTTTGATATGAGACGTGTCAATCATGAACCAGGGTAAGGGAACAAGCTAGTGTAAAGAAGCGGAAGGAAGGAGGCAGCTGCTACGAGTACATAAAGAGCCAGCGCTTTGGGCACCGGCGGAGGCATATAATGGACAGAGAGGCCACAACCCAGGCCAGGGGGAAGGAGATGGGAGACAAAAGGCAAGAACAAAGAGCAACCCCAGAGCCCCAAAAGAATAGCAACCACCCACAAGGTGATGCAGGCAAAGGAGAGACTCCAAATGACATATATCAGTAGCCCTGGACCACTCAGGAAAGGGAGAGGTCTAAGGGGAGGAAAAAAAAGAACAACAAGAGGCCAACTGGGCCAAAAGGCTCCAGTCAAGTCCTGCAATGACCCATTTGTCTGGGCACGGACCATTTTGGAGAAGTCACTCTCTAAGGGGACGAATCGAGTAAAGGGGGTATGGAGGCAACAGGTAAGTCTTCCAGCCTCCACAGCTAGCAGTCGTCAGGGCAGGAATCCACTCTGCCAGGAAGTCAAGTCTATGGCAAAGAAGGCCCCAAGGCAGCTTCGACATGGGACCCCAGATGCCAAGTCATAAAGGGAGGAGAGCTCGAGGGTAGAAATGTATTTGTCCCTAGGGACAAACCTCACCAGCATGATATATTTATATGTAAGGAGTCCACAACCCAGCCATGTCCATATCCAAAGAATATAATCACCCATTAGCTGGGCCAAGACATGTTCCAGGACAAAGCATCTCTCAGGTCAGTTGAAAGCCGAAGTGGAGCGGGTCGGAGAGGATGCATCCTCCATGGCGCGGAGTTGGTGAATAATATCCTGTTTACCTTGAAGGGAGGTCTGCTCCTTGTTATGCGTCCTGGGTTTAGTAGGGTGCAAATTGGACCATTCCAGGCGTGTGGCTTCTCAAGATGATGTGCAAGGGGGGGATGATGGACTGGCCTTGCAACAGTCTGTCAGAATCTGCACAAGCTTCTTGGCTTTGCATAAAGAATCGATACCCTGGCATCTGCCCTCCCAGGTGAAGATCAGGGCAAAGGGGTGGCCCCATTGGTATTTGATGTTAAGGTCACAAAGTTTGTCCATGACAGGTTTGAAGCCTCTGCAGTGTCGTAGCGTCACTGGAGCAAGATCATGTATGGAGTGTCCTTTGAAGACCAAGTCCGCCTTATGACGCAAGGCTTGTAGGATAGCTTCTTTTTCAGTATAAAAATGCACCTGAGTGAGGATATCAGGGCCAAAATGTGGGCGTCTTGGTGCCATGGCCACTCGACGAGCCCTGTCCAGGGTGGGGGAGGCAGCTTCATCCCTCGTGATTGTCTAGAGAAGTTCTGCCTTGAATGTCATGATGTCCAAGCCCTCAACTTTTTTAGGGATACCCCCTAATGCGAAGGTTGTTCCTCCTGCTCCTGTTTTACAAGTCCTTCTTCTTTAATTGAAGGTCAATATGTTGTTCCTCCAAGGTTAAGTGCTATGAGACCTTTGTGGTGATATATGCGCTCTATAAATACCAAATACATACATACAAGGTGGCCATTCTGCGCCATAGGTTCACCTGATCCTCCGAGCGGGTGTCCACTATGCGTTCCAGATCGTCAATGTGCCCCCCTATCTCCGTGATGTCACGCTTATGAAATGTAGGCAGGTTTTGAATTACGTCTTGAGAGAGCCAAATTCAGATCTTATTTCTTGGGGGAAGTTGTTCACATAAGCCTGCGTGAGGGGGCAGTCAGGTCACCTGATGCGGAGGCAGGAGGAGAGTTGGTGGTGGCCATAGTCAAATGGCCAAATTCAAGCCACAGATAAGTGACAGAATTGTCCTTAAATATTCTGGCTGGGGTATCCTTGCTGGACTTTCCACATGGCGTAGCAGAAGAGTGTGTTGGGTTCTGTACTTTTGCATTAGGATGGTGGTGTATCTTTAAATACAGATTTTCCTTTGAATCTTAGCACATGCCACCATTACCATTGTTCCATACTAGAATGGTGGCATGTGGAATGGTCAGAACAGCAGTTGTACTTTGCTGTTGCTCTGGCCGGTCGTTTACTCTGGATCTCTCTCTTAAACTAATAAAGAGATTGAATTTACCAGCTAAGTTTTCACTTCCTTTCACTGTTCTCCCTGTTTGCTGCTGACGGCGTTTCATCTGCACCGTGATGTCCTTTAGCAGCGTTTCTATTCCCTCGTTGTTTGGCTGATTGGGCGAAATTCTGGTGTGAAATTCCGAAGTTTGAAGAGCCTTCTGTTTCCTTGGTAGATCTTTGCTGCAATTGTTAGGAGTTCTCAGTGACGGCCACCACGTTTCTCAGGGATTTCATCACAATCACGTTGCTGTTTCTGGATGGAGCCGTTTCAATGCTACGTTATTACGTAGTTGGCATCCTTAACAACATTGTTTTTTCTGTCTCCTGGCAACTCTTCAACGAAGCAAGGATTCGTCCATTTGCCCGACCTGCTCAACGTCGTCTCTACGCTACGTTACTACGTAACGGACAGCCATTTTGTAAAGTGTTATTTCGGTTTCCTAGAAACTGGCCCGACAATTTTTCACCGCGCTTATTTTTTTTCATTTGTGCACAGCTGATTGACGGATTGCTGATGCACACAGCTTCACTTCGACTGTACAACCTGCTCATTTTTCTTCAAAGTTTCCACGTTTCATTAATATTAGTGTACAACTCGTTGATTCGCACAGGTCATTTCTTCACTTGACATTGTGTGTTTCTTTCAACTTCACATGATCGGATTATTGCGCTCACCTTTTCACTGGACATTTATTAATTTCTTCATAAACTTTTTTTTTCTCAACATTATTTCATTTCAGTGCATTTCGGTGATGTGCACACTTTTTAACTCCATTACTATTTAGTAATTATTATTTACATCTGCATGTGAGCAACCTATTATTAATTTTCATTTAAACTGTTAACAAGGGTTTGTATTTTCGTGTACAAGAATGCAACAATCTGTACTTCCACCGTCCCCTTTCCTTGCAACTCCTGGAAATTCTCCTATAGAATGGGAGTTGTGGTTAGAAGGTTTTGAGGCTTATTTAGAAGCCATTGAAGCGGATGTTTTTACTCAGAAGAAGAAATTTGCTTTACTTTGTCACTCTTTGGGTACAGAAGGAAGGAAGGTTTTAAAACATTTACCTACTACAGTGGTTATGGGTGAAGGTGATGCTGTAGATGAATATGCTTCAGCCATAAAGATGTTGGATGCTAGATTCCAGAAAAAGCGCAATATCATTATGGAAAGGCACAAATTCTACCTGAGAAAACAGTTACCCGGCGAGCCTGTTGAAACGTTCATAACTGATCTAAGGGTATTAGCATCCACTTGTGACTATAAAACCTTTCATGATGAAATGTTGAGAGATCAATTGGTTGAAAAAACTAACAGCAAAAAGATTCAAGAGAAAGTATTAACTACACAAGACTTAACAGTGGATAAAGCTTTAGAAATAGCAAAAAGATTGAATCAACTGTAAGTTACATGGATCAAATGTCTTTAGATACCAAAGTACATGCTCTTGCAATTGACAAAGTTGTTGTCAAAAAGGAAGCTAGGTATGACAAACGCAAACTACTAGAATGCTATAGGTGTGGTAGTAGCCGTCATTTAGGTAATGCTCCTTTTTGTCCTGCTTTAGATAAGTTTTGTGCTAAGTGCAAAAAGAAAGGCCATTTCACTAAGGTGTGTAAATCTAAACCCAGCAATTCCAATTTTAAACCTGCATCAAAAAAGGTTCTCTCTGTTGAAGCCAAATCTGAGGTAGACCCTGATTCTGATAGTGAAGATAACAATGAAATCATGATGTTATCCATTGCTAATGAAGTTCTTGTCACAACACCCCAAAGCATTGTGTCTACACCTTCCAAATCCAGTTATCCTGAAAATGTGTCTGATGAAGTATTTATCAATGCATCTCAAAACACTTTCTCCACACTAGCTAATACCAGCATTACTGAGAATGTGCCTCAAATACTAAAACCTCAACATTCTACTGTAAAGAGGCCCTATTGCCAAGTTGGAGTTAATGGTAATTTCATTTCTACGATGGCTAACTCAGGTTCCTTTTTCACATTAATTGGTCCCGAGGAGTGGTGCAAATTAACCAATATTCCTTTGAGAAAAGTCTCTGATTAAACCTGTAGCATATGGTGGTAAACCTGTTCAAGTTTTAGGTGAATTTGATTGTACTTTAACATTTAAAGATCATACCACGTCTGCCACTGTCTATGTGGCTGAAGATAGATCTTCTCTTCTTGGCTGGTTGGAACAGAAACATTTGTGAATCATTTTGGATCCTAACAGTCCCAAACAGGTGCTGCTTAGGGATCACTTTACGTTGGTTTGTACTGTAGACTCCCATTATTGGAAAACTTCCTTTCCATCTGTGTTCAGTGGTACTTTGGGTAAAATTAAGGGTTTTTCACATCAAGTCATACTTAAGCAAGATGCCCAACCCATTGTGCACAAAGTCAGATGTGTTCCATTGGCCACGAGGAAGGAATTATCCCAAGAACTAGAATCCCTTTGCAGCCAAGGCATCATTGAGCCCATAGAGAGCTCAGAATGGCTTTCTCCTGTAGTTTTAGCCAGGAAACCCAATGGAACGCTTAGAATGTGCATAGATGTAAGAGATTTAAATGACAAAATATGGGTGGACAGGCATCCCCTTCCAAACATTACGGAAATGTTGAGTTCTCTCAAAGACGCCAAAGTGTTCACTACATTAGACATGTCATCAGCTTATCACCAAATTTCCCTCAAAAAAGACTGTTGTCATCTCACATCCTTTGTCACTCCTGCTGGTGCATATAGGTTCAAAAGGATGCCCTTTGGTTTGGTGTCAGCCTCTGCTATATTCCAAAGGGTAATGCAATCCATGTTTGTCAATGTACCTAATGTAAAATGTTTCCAGGACAACATTTTCGTTTATGGTAAAGACATTGAGTCTCATGATAAGACCTTAGCTATGGTGGTATCCATTTTAACTGACCATGGTGAAAACTGTAAAAGCTGAGAAATGCAAATTGCCTGTTAATGAAGTAAATTATCTGGGTTACAAGCTTTTCAGCTAAAGGAGTGAAACCTAAGGAGGATTTGCTTTTTGCCATAAAATCTTTTCCTACTCCACAAAACAAAGATCAACTTAGATCATTTTTTGACATGTTAGAATTTTATGCCCAATTCATTCCCAAGTGTAGTAGCAAGACACACAATTTAAGACTACTCATGAAGAAGAACCCGCATTTTCTTTGGTCATCTGATTTAGAAAAATAATTCCAGTCCATTAAATTAGAACTAAGCAAGGCCAGTCCCTTACAACCGTTTGACACACAAGATAGATCCATAGTAGTCACTGATGCCAGCCAGTATGGTTTGGGAGCTGTTCTTTTACAAATCAGAGAGGGAAATGAGGAAGGTGTGGCCTTTGCTTCATGCCCTTTGAGAGGGGCAGAATCCACTCATTTGGTTGTGGGGCGTGAAGCTTTAGCCTGTTGGTGGGGGCTGGACCATTTCAGACAATTTTTATGGGTTTCTGAATTTACCATTCGAATGGATCCCAAGCCTTTGCTTAACTTGTTCACTACCAAAGGAGCAGGTAATGCTACTCCCCGTATTGCCAAGTGGCATTACAGGTTAATGGAGTTTCATTTTCATTTAGAATACATTCCTGGTGTTAAGAATATTTTTGCGGACTGTTTGTCCAGACTTCCTTCAGCACATGAACAACCTTGTGAACAAAGTGAGGAGGAATTTTGTGTTGTTGCCTCATTAATGGATTCTAATTTTTCCTGCATCTCAGAACAGAAGTGGAAATCTGCTGTTCAGCAGGATATCTTGTTACAAGAGGTAATAACTATGTTAGGTAAAGGTTGGTTGCCAAAACACGAAGATGTAGCTTCTTTTAAACATGTTTTTCCTGAATTGAATCTGCAATCTGGCATTCTCAAGAGAGTTGATTTGTTGGTAGTACCAGTGTCTCTTCAGAATAAGATTCTGATACTTGCACATGAGGGCCACATTGGCATGAGAGCGATGAAGAGAAGACTTAGAGAAGTATTCTGGTGTTCTGGTATGGATCGTTCTGTTGAACATTTTGTGAGAAATTGTATTTCATGTGCCACCAGTGATAAGTCTCAGGTTACTTTTCCTAGTACCGTCGAAGCCATTTCCATCCCTGACAAACCTTGGGTGAAGTTAGCTTAAGATATTATTTGTCCCATGTTAGTGTTGGATGGAGCTGAGCTCGTCATGACCACACCCATTTCTTTAGAACTTTCGCACAGCAGGGGAATTTGCCCAGGGTGCAAGTGTTCTAAAGGTCATGACGAGCTCAGCTCGTCATGATCACACGAGAACCGTGGCTCATGACGAGCTGAGCTTGTCTGGAGCATGGGAGGGGTTAAAGGAAGGTGCCCCAGTCGAACTTCTCACTGATAATGGGGTACAATTTGTGTCTAAAGAGTTCCAGGAGTTTTTGTCGCATTGGGGGGTCAAACACATTACTACTTCTTTATATCACCCTCGCAGTAATAGATTCGTGGAGCGCTGCAATAGGGTTATTAAGGATAGCATTCAGCTGTCAGTGGTCAATGGTTTGGACGGCAAGAAAGAGCTTTCTAACTCTGTGGGCTTTGAGTACCACACCAAATGCTGTAACTAAAGTTTCCCCCTTTACTCTATTAAAGGGCAGATCGGCTTCATCCAAACTTGTCAGACCATGGATGCGTGATTTGAATGAACCCAAGATTGATCGTGATTTGATGAAGGCTTATTGTCTCAAAGCAAGTATGTCACTATTGAACCTACCAAAGGAAGGAAACAATTTGCTTTTAAAGTAGGCGACTGGGTCAAGGTAAGATTACCCGGTTTCATTATGAAAGGTCATTCTAAGTTTTCACGTTCCATGCAAATCACATGTATAAGGAATAGATCAGTTAGATTATGTGACGGCAAATGGTGGAATATCAAGAGATAATCTAAACAAAGTGCACCTGGTACGACTTGTGTGGATACATTTTCTCACAGTGTTCCTGGTTCTGTGCAGGATGAATCTAATTCCAGATTATCTGCAAGGGAGAGGAAACCTCCCATTTGGTTAAAGGATTATGTCAAATCTTAACGTTGTGAAATGATATTTTTCACTTGTATCATTGTATTTCACACATACATATATATATATTCACTGAAAAAAACATAGGTTATAGACCATATATAGTTAGGGATTAGCATTTACAAAACCTTATTTTACTTACACAAAACCATTGAAATTTGCATATATAGTTAGTTGCACTAACTATATATCGCGCACCTGCAATCCACTGCTGATGATGTCACATATTACACCATTCATGACATGGTCAGTGACTGTATGTTTCTGTAAAGTTAAAATATGTCTTACATATTGAAGAATGAGTGGATGTATAAGTGTCTGGATGAAGGATTTAGTAGGTGCATGACTGACTGTATGAGTGAGTGATTAAATGTGTCTCACTGAGTGCATGGGTTAGTGACTAAACTGTCTTAATTTGTGCATCATTATGTCTGTTGTTCTGTAAACTGCTGCATGTGTTGATCAGTAGCTATATGAGTAACTATATGGGTTATTGATTGGTTGCCCAAGTATTTGTATGGGAGACTGAGTGTGTGTGTGGGTGGCTGGGAGGTGTATGACTCTGTGCATAGATGTGTGAGCAGTTGATTCACTAGATGTATGGGTTCAAAAGTGCATGTGGAAACAGCTGTATGGGCGGTTGACTGTGTGCATGAGTGTATTGGTGAGTGAATGGATATCTCAGTGCTACATGTCAAAGTAAGTACATATGTAAAACACAGTACATGTGAGAGTTGACATATATTAATACCTGTGCATAAGAGCCAGTAAATGTGTGAGTGACTGTATGGATCATTGTGAACGTGTATCAGGGATTGTATAAGAGAGTAAATATGTGTTAGTATATGTTTGAATAAGTAAGGTGTGTATAACTGTATAGTTGAGGAAATGGAGGTGTGATTGATTCTTGGCATGAATGACTAGGTGTGTGAGTAACTCCATGGATGAGTGACAGTCTGTAAGTGTCTGTTTACACTGATTGTATCTAAGGTTATATTATAGTCTGAAGAGGTTCATTGTATTATCACATAAATGATATCATCAGTGATGTGATCAGTAATGTCAAATGAAATGTCATCAGTGATGTCATTTGAGATGTCATCAGTGATAACATCAGTGATGTCATTTGAGATGTCATCAGTGATGTCATCAGTGATGTCACTGACCAGGTCATGAATGATGTAATATGTGACATCATCAGCAGTGGATTGCGGGTGCGCGATATATAGTTAGTGCAACTAACTATATATGCGAATTTCAATGGTTTTGTGTGAGTAAAATAAGGTTTTGTAAATGCTAATCCCTAACTATATATGGTCTATAACCTATGGTTTTTTTCAGTGAATTTTCAAGGTTTTGTAAATGCTAATTCCTAACTATATATGGTCTATAACCTATGGTTTTTTCAGTGAATTTATATGGTTTTTTAATAGCAAATATCAAAAGCTGTAAAATGTATTCTTCTTTTAAATGACACTTTTTCCCCAAACTGCCTTGGTATATTCCAATATATGTCAAAGACAAAAATGTAAGTGGTCCAATCAATTTTTTCCACAATTTGAGAAAGCACAGAAACATGTGAATAAATCTGTTTCTGCTTACATGAGAGACTATGGAATGGGTTTAATATACAACAATAACTTGCGTTCCAACATTCAACACATCTACAGAAGAGATGGTGTGCACTTCTCCGATGAAGGGAATAGAATATTCGTCCTTTATTTAAAAGTGTGCATTGGAACCTACTTGTAGGTACCTAAATTAGCCACAGAACACAATAGCTCTTTTCAGAGCTACCGTACCTCTGATCATTCAAAACGTTTATCTTTTTCTAATTTTTTTTTCTTCACCAAAGTACGCTCCCCGGTTCGCTTACTGGTGCGCGTACCGGGCGCTACCCCCGCGAAATGTTCAAAAATTTAATTTTTTTATTTTTGCATATATCAGCGTCCTAATCCCCCCTCAGTAAACCTAGAGGGTCACAAAGTGTCTACCGTGCCCCCTTCTACCCATTCCGTACATTGTTTGTCCTCCATCTTATGTATCAATTCTATCGATACACAAAATGGAGGACTCCCGTAACGCTGCCGGTTCGCGTACCGGGGAGCGCACCGGTAAGCGCTCGATAAAAAAAGGTGGGAAAGTAATTTACAGAAAAACTACTACAGACACTTTCATCAAATATAGAATAGGGCCTACTACATAGCAGTCCCTACCATTTACCCAAATTTGATGGAATTCCATTGAGAAAATTATGCTGTAAGCCTGACTAAATATCCTGAGGTAAATTACCTAACAAAAACACTTATGAAGTGTTAGAATTGACAACCAATCAAAATGCTACTTTCAATATCTTCTATTATTTCATGACATTTGATTGGTTATGTACCTGAATAGATATAAAGAAAGAGAGAGAAACACAGCCATTTTGACTACTACTTCCTGAAGTACATATCAAGTGCATTTCAACTGAGAACTTAAACTTCTTTTTTATTGGTAAGATGATATTTTAAAAACTGAAGTATGTTCTGCACTTTAAGTTAATTAGGAAAACATTTTCTGATAGTTATATACTATCCCTCTGTAATAGTTATAGAATAAGATAGACTTCTCTGTTTTAGTTATGGATGGAGTTAGGCTTGTCTTGTATAATTAAGAATTAACTTAGGCTTTATCACATACATTTTTTTTATATTTCTACTTCCAGTCTGATACCATACACTGCCCAAAGATAAAATCACTGTTTAAAAAAACAAACTACCTGTCTGTACTTAAACCCAACAGTGCCCTACCTGTACTGATATATTTTTTTTAAATTCGTTTTACAGCACAAAAATGGAAGGAGAGAACAAAACTAACTTGGAAATTGTTGCAGGAAGCAACACAGATACAGAAATTGACTCTGAATTCTATGATGATTCACGGGACTTTGAACTTCTGCAATGTGTGGAATCAGTAGATTTCCTAATTGAAAATGAAAAAAAAACTGACAATGAATTATTAGAAGTTCTTTTTAATTTTGAAAAAGAATCAGAAAAATAAATTTTTATTTAATAATTCAAAAATTGTTTGAGACATTATTCATTTTTAAATGTATTTTGTAAACTAGTAGCAAATTGATTATAATGTAAAATCAGACTTTAAATATACTGTGCAACTTTTTTGTGTTACATAGTAAGTTTGCTCATATTTACTTCCTTTCTTCCACTATATTATCTCCAAACTGTATTTAACATCTCTTTATCATCTCCTGCCTCCATGGTGTTTCTGCTTTCCTGACAGACTACGCTATGAATTCCATATACCACAATAACTTCTGAAACAACATGCAAGATATTTACAAAGAAAACTGTGTATTTTTATTTTTAGACTCTGCATTGGTACCTACATCTTGGTACTTAAATAAAAAAAAAACAAAAAAAAAGAACAATCAATAAACATACAATATTTGAACATTCTTTCATCCCATTTTCCCAATATTACACTTCCCGGACCGCTTCCCGGTGCGCGTACCGAGCGCTCCCCCCGCAAAAAAAACGATAATATATATATTTTTTTTGACCCGCGGGACCCTTTTAAAGCCCCCTCATCAAACCTAGGGGGTCAGGGAGGATGTACTCTGCCCCCTAATGCTCATTTCCCACTTTGTTTTTTCTACCTCTTGTATCTCGATCCTACCGAGACACAAGATGGCGGCCGCTCCGGACTGTTTAGAATGTTGACAGTCACCGGGGAGCCAATCCGCTTCTCCTCGCGAAGTTCCGTTACGCGTCAAGTACGCGAACCGGGGCGCTAACCGGGACGCTGTCACAGATATATCTGTTTTTTAAAATGTTAATTTCTCAAAATCCACTGGAGCACATATATTGAGACATAGCAAAGGCACGTCGGGCAAACCAAATCTACAATTTTGCCAAGTTTCCTGTAAATCCATTCAGCCGTTCGAGCTAAAAGTGATTCCAACCGCCCTATGGAAAAATGAATGGGAAAAACGCGTTTTGGGACCCCCCTTTTTTCTCGGCCCCCCCTTGACGACACCCCACCAAATTTTCAGGGGCTGCTCAGAAACAAAATGTGCCATTTTCCTGAAAATTTCAGCCGATTCCGTCCACAAACGCTAAAGTTATTCGACATAGAATTTTCAGAAATCCCATAGGAAAAAAATCCTAACTATATATACCTACTGGCGACCGCCAGTAGGTAATATATATATATATATATATATATATATATATATATATATATATATATATATATATATATTTCACTCCAAGAATGCCGGAAGGGCTGGTGAGGCTGTCTGGGCGGTCCGAGTGCCGGAGCCGGCGCTCCGTGACAATCCACTCCTAAGGTTCTCCTCGTATCCAAAGAACCACTCGGACACCTCAAGTGCTTCAGCTTAGTTTAATTTTCACAACAGGAAAAACGACGCGTTTCGGGGGTGAACCCTTGATCACGCTCGTAGTTACAAAGTGCCACCATGTTTAAATACATTCAGATAAACAACACCTCACGTGATTTTAATCAACAACTGTGGCGGCCATCTTATAACATGCAAGTTCAGCATGATTCTATGCATTATAACTCGTACTGGTAAATGACATTTTTGTCTAATAGTGTCAGCCTATTGTATCCAATGAGAATTACTATTGCATGGAAAAGCGGAATAAATCCTGCTGCATTTTGGATATTAGCAACGTTTATATCTTTCAAAGTCTCGCCCAAGTGGGCTGGCAGAGAGTTGAGGTCTCGCCCCAGTGGGCTAGTTACCAGTTCGTATGTCATCTACATTCCAGCATATTAATTACAAGTTCATGAAACTCTTGGCCTTGATCTTCTAACCATCAGTTGTCCTTATAAGTGATAGTGCCCATAATCAATCTGTAATTAAAAAGATTAAAAACATGACATAAATACTATTGTAGCAAACTGTATTCAGACCAAACAATATATCAATCATTCATGTAAATGAATTGCCAGCTCTTCACTAATATTCAGTCCATTAGGGGCAAGACTTTCGAGCTCAACAATGTATCTTGATTCTAATTTGCGCATTGACAATTCTCGATTCCCACCTCTCATACCCAGATCGACACTGTCAATCACCACCAATCGCACCTGATTCTCATCACTGTAATGGAATTCTGCAAAGTGACGAGAAACAGGGTACTGCTTGGTCTTGTTTTTGATAGCCCTTAAGTGCTCCAGCACACGCTTTTTTGCCTCATGCTTCGTGCTGCCTATATACCATTTCTGACAAGGACAAATGAGTACATATATACAGTATGTGGTGGTGCAAGTCAGATTCTTTTTTATCACAAATTCTCTATTGTGATTGGGTATAGGCAGAGTCTGGCAGTCTGTGCTATTCTTGCAGGCTTTGCATTTTTTACAACAGCGGAAACCAGCCGGTCTTCCACTGTTGGACACATCCCTCGATCTTACATGGTTGTGACTTAGTTCATCCTTTAAGCTCTTACTTTTTTTGAAAGTAATTTGAGGATTGCTACTCAGATTGGTACTTAAGTGAGTGTCAGTTAACAACACATGCCAGTGTTTTTTTAAAATGTGTCTTACAGTATTTGCCTGCCCTGAAAAAGTGGTGATGAATCTCACAGTGTCCTCATCTTTATTTTCTTGCACTTTTGGATACAGTAGGTCATTCCTTTGTAAAGATTTCACCCTGAGTTTTGCTTTGTTGATGATATTTTTACTGTAGCCTCTCTCAAGGAACCTTTTACACATGATATCTTGTTCAATTTCGAAAGATGAGTCATCGCTACAGTTTCTTTTAGCCCGCAGCAATTCCCCGTAGGGGATACTGCGTATCAAATTGGAGGGGTGGCTGCTGTCAGCATACAGGATACTGTTCCCGGCCGTGATTTTCCGGTACAGTTTGGATGTAATGATCCCATCCTTTACCTCAACCATAACATCTAGAAATTCTATAGATTTACTACTGATGTTGCTGGTGAATTGTAGATTTAGATTGTTGTTGTTCAACTTGGCTACAAAGGATGCTGCTTCCTCTTCTGTGCCCCTCCAAATGAAAAAAATGTCATCGATATAGCGCAGCCACAGGGTAATGTTGGAAAATTCGGCCATCTCCATGGCAACCCGCTCCTCCCACCAGCCCATGAAAAGATTCGCGTAACTGGGGGCGAAGCAGGTTCCCATGGCCATACCCTGTGACTGTCTATAGATGTCCTCATCAAAATAAAAGAAATTGTTGGTTAAACAGACTTCGATCATTTTTATCAGCATTTGCGAGTGATGGTAATAGGTGATAGATCTCGTTTTAAAGAAATGCTGAATGGCTTCTAGCCCAAGCTCATGTTTTATGCATGTGTACAGACTGCTAACATCCAGTGAGACCAGAAGATAATCTTTCTCCCAGTGCACCCCATCAATTACCGTCAAGAAGTGTGTTGTATCTTTTAGGTAAGAGGGCAATGCAACAACGTATGGTCTTAAGAAGAAATCAATAAACCTGGAAGTGTTCTCCAACAGGGATCCTATTGAGGAAACTATGGGTCTTCCCGGAGGGTCTGCCATGCTTTTATGAAGTTTTGGGAGTAAGTATAAGACAGGGATTCTGGGGTGAGCGCAGTACAAGTATTTATATTCACCCTCCTCCAGTAATCCTCTGTCTAACCAGTCTGTTAGTAGGCTTCTATACTTAATATAAGATCCCAATACTTCAGTCATATTGCTTCTGGAATAACATTTCTTATCACTCAACTGTCTCTGACCTTCAGCTATATACTTCTGTTTGTCCTGAATGACCACATTGCCACCCTTATCCGATTGTCGGATGACAATGCTGGAATCATTTTTCAAATCCATAAGTGCATTTGCTTGTGATTCGGTTAGGTTTTTCTTGTCCCATGGTGTCTTAACATATCTTATCAAACTCCTGATTGGGAAGGATGGGTAGAGGATATGAGTGGAAATCCGGGCAGTACTTTCAAGCCAAAGTCGATTTTCCTACCCAATGTCCAAAGTGAAGCAATTGACATTTTTGAGAGAGGTGTCTTAAAAGACCTGAAAAACATAAGATATGTTAAGACACCATGGGACAAGAAAAACCTAACCGAATCACAAGCAAATGCACTTATGGATTTGAAAAATGATTCCAGCATTGTCATCCGACAATCGGATAAGGGTGGCAATGTGGTCATTCAGGACAAACAGAAGTATATAGCTGAAGGTCAGAGACAGTTGAGTGATAAGAAATGTTATTCCAGAAGCAATATGACTGAAGTATTGGGATCTTATATTAAGTATAGAAGCCTACTAACAGACTGGTTAGACAGAGGATTACTGGAGGAGGGTGAATATAAATACTTGTACTGCGCTCACCCCAGAATCCCTGTCTTATACTTACTCCCAAAACTTCATAAAAGCATGGCAGACCCTCCGGGAAGACCCATAGTTTCCTCAATAGGATCCCTGTTGGAGAACACTTCCAGGTTTATTGATTTCTTCTTAAGACCATACGTTGTTGCATTGCCCTCTTACCTAAAAGATACAACACACTTCTTGACGGTAATTGATGGGGTGCACTGGGAGAAAGATTATCTTCTGGTCTCACTGGATGTTAGCAGTCTGTACACATGCATAAAACATGAGCTTGGGCTAGAAGCCATTCAGCATTTCTTTAAAACGAGATCTATCACCTATTACCATCACTCGCAAATGCTGATAAAAATGATCGAAGTCTGTTTAACCAACAATTTCTTTTATTTTGATGAGGACATCTATAGACAGTCACAGGGTATGGCCATGGGAACCTGCTTCGCCCCCAGTTACGCGAATCTTTTCATGGGCTGGTGGGAGGAGCGGGTTGCCATGGAGATGGCCGAATTTTCCAACATTACCCTGTGGCTGCGCTATATCGATGACATTTTTTTCATTTGGAGGGGCACAGAAGAGGAAGCAGCATCCTTTGTAGCCAAGTTGAACAACAACAATCTAAATCTACAATTCACCAGCAACATCAGTAGTAAATCTATAGAATTTCTAGATGTTATGGTTGAGGTAAAGGATGGGATCATTACATCCAAACTGTACCGGAAAATCACGGCCGGGAACAGTATCCTGTATGCTGACAGCAGCCACCCCTCCAATTTGATACGCAGTATCCCCTACGGGGAATTGCTGCGGGCTAAAAGAAACTGTAGCGATGACTCATCTTTCGAAATTGAACAAGATATCATGTGTAAAAGGTTCCTTGAGAGAGGCTACAGTAAAAATATCATCAACAAAGCAAAACTCAGGGTGAAATCTTTACAAAGGAATGACCTACTGTATCCAAAAGTGCAAGAAAATAAAGATGAGGACACTGTGAGATTCATCACCACTTTTTCAGGGCAGGCAAATACTGTAAGACACATTTTAAAAAAACACTGGCATGTGTTGTTAACTGACACTCACTTAAGTACCAATCTGAGTAGCAATCCTCAAATTACTTTCAAAAAAAGTAAGAGCTTAAAGGATGAACTAAGTCACAACCATGTAAGATCGAGGGATGTGTCCAACAGTGGAAGACCGGCTGGTTTCCGCTGTTGTAAAAAATGCAAAGCCTGCAAGAATAGCACAGACTGCCAGACTCTGCCTATACCCAATCACAATAGAGAATTTGTGATAAAAAAGAATCTGACTTGCACCACCACATACTGTATATATGTACTCATTTGTCCTTGTCAGAAATGGTATATAGGCAGCACGAAGCATGAGGCAAAAAAGCGTGTGCTGGAGCACTTAAGGGCTATCAAAAACAAGACCAAGCAGTACCCTGTTTCTCGTCACTTTGCAGAATTCCATTACAGTGATGAGAATCAGGTGCGATTGGTGGTGATTGACAGTGTCGATCTGGGTATGAGAGGTGGGAATCGAGAATTGTCAATGCGCAAATTAGAATCAAGATACATTGTTGAGCTCGAAAGTCTTGCCCCTAATGGACTGAATATTAGTGAAGAGCTGGCAATTCATTTACATGAATGATTGATATATTGTTTGGTCTGAATACAGTTTGCTACAATAGTATTTATGTCATGTTTTTAATCTTTTTAATTACAGATTGATTATGGGCACTATCACTTATAAGGACAACTGATGGTTAGAAGATCAAGGCCAAGAGTTTCATGAACTTGTAATTAATATGCTGGAATGTAGATGACATACGAACTGGTAACTAGCCCACTGGGGCGAGACCTCAACTCTCTGCCAGCCCACTTGGGCGAGACTTTGAAAGATATAAACGTTGCTAATATCCAAAATGCAGCAGGATTTATTCCGCTTTTCCATGCAATAGTAATTCTCATTGGATACAATAGGCTGACACTATTAGACAAAAATGTCATTTACCAGTACGAGTTATAATGCATAGAATCATGCTGAACTTGCATGTTATAAGATGGCCGCCACAGTTGTTGATTAAAATCACGTGAGGTGTTGTTTATCTGAATGTATTTAAACATGGTGGCACTTTGTAACTACGAGCGTGATCAAGGGTTCACCCCCGAAACGCGTCGTTTTTCCTGTTGTGAAAATTAAACTAAGCTGAAGCACTTGAGGTGTCCGAGTGGTTCTTTGGATACGAGGAGAACCTTAGGAGTGGATATATATATATATATATATATTTGTTTTTTCTTTGTTTTGATTTTGGTTAAGGGGAAGATGTGTTGGGTTCTGTACTTTTGCATTAGGATGTTAGTGTGTCTTTAAATACAAGTTTTCCTTTGAATCTTAGCACATGCCACCATTACCATTGTTCCATACTAGAATGGTGGCATGTGGAATGGTCAGAACAGCAGTTGTACTTTGCTGTTGCTCTGGCCGGTTGTTTACTCTGGATATCTCTCTTAAACTAATACAGAGATTGAACTTACCAGCTAAGGGGCATATTATCAAGAACGGCGTTAAAAATTATCTCCAGTTTAGCGGCAGAAAACTGCCGCTAAAACGGCAATAATGGGCTTGATAACATGCCCTTCAGAATTCCAATAGAAGTCCATGTTCTGGTGTGAACATGGGCTTCTATTGGAATTCTCAAGGTCATATTATCAAGCCCATTATTGCCACTTTAGCTGCAGTTTTCTGCCACTAAACCGGCGATAATTTTAACACTGTTCTTGATAACATGTCCCTAAGTTTCCACTTCCTTTCAGTGTGGCAGTCAGCAAGTGTCTGAGAGATAGACGGCAAAGGGAGTGCGATGGGTCCCCCACACAATATAAGCAGAGGTGAACAATAGGGGGGATGGGCCCTTGAGGGCGAAGTAATCCATCCTCAAGTGGCCATGTATGAAGCCCTAAGAGCTAAGGCAGTTTGTCATGATGAAGTGTGTCACACAACCCACCGAGGGGCCAGGTAGGGAATGCTGCATGGTGTGATAGCCGAGCCCGATCCTGCGGTGGCCTCGCAGCGGGGCAAAGTGTCTCAGGCCCCAACAGCGCTAGTGGAG
Source organism: Lissotriton vulgaris (assembly GCF_964263255.1). Lineage (NCBI taxonomy): Eukaryota > Metazoa > Chordata > Amphibia > Caudata > Salamandridae > Lissotriton > Lissotriton vulgaris. The sequence goes on along the minus strand of NC_141694.1, from coordinate 1,077,762,935 downwards.
GTGCATTTCAATATGCAGGGACAGTCATGGGCAGGAGATCATCCTGGGCTCAGGACCCCCCCTTACAGCAGCTCACCCAGGGGGCAACACAAGTTGACATGCAGCGGGGACAGTCAAGAGCCACATAAGGCACAATCTAGGCCCCAGGGTGTAGCTGTGGAGGCAGCAGGAAGATCATCCAGGGTCCACCACGCCTGCAAAGCCACACCCGGGTGAGGCCAGGGTGGTGCCAGAACACTAGGTAGGCAGGATCAATATCTGCAACAGGTGAGCAGCACAAGCGGAGGACAGCACCCATAGGGTGGGTGACGAACATGAGCAAATGTTCAAGGAGGGATGCATGGGAAGCAACACGGTATCCAGAAAGGAGCAAGCCACAAGGCAGCGATGCAGAGGGAAGGGCAGATGGCAGATCCTGCAGCCGATCGCTGCTTACCTGTACCGTAGGGCCCCAAGGCCGTACTGGCTCAGGCAGGTACAGGGCTCCCTTAGTAGGCCAGAACACAGGTGGTGGCAGGCCCTGGGCCGGGCTGCCGATGCTGCTGGAGGATTCCACCTCCCTCTCCCAACAAGGAGGGGCGCGGAGTGAAGCCGCAATGTCCGGTCGTCCGTCCCTCGCCAGGAAAGCCCAGGGAGCGAAGAGCGGGCCCTGGGAGGCTGCCTGGGAATGGCGAGTTACACTGGAGGAGGCCCCAAGATGACGGATCGGGACGACCAGGTCCCAATTAAGGACAGCAAAAAGGGCGCTGGCAGGAAAGGGCAGGCGTGCATCCCAATCCCTCGGTGACAAGGGATGGCAGGCCACTCATGGCGACAGCAGGCGTGAGATCACGGGCTCCGATGTGGTAATTCTGGCTCAGGAAGGCTGCGGAGGAGCGGAGACACAGGAAGACGTGTCTCACTCCATTGGCAGCTTAGTCACGCCCACAATGAATCATCTTTTTAAAAGTTCAGAGAATCTGCAAGGCTCCTAAAAGGCTAGCCAGATCAGATTAAGGGAGATGCAGAAAGGGTTCCCAGGTTAATACAGACTATCATTATATGTTTTTATAATGCTCGACTTTGGATGTCTTTTGGAAGGAAGTGGGTAAGAGGTTTGCCGCGATATCTGAAAAAGAGATCAAGCTTAACGCACCTATCGTTATCTTTGGAATATTGGAAGCAGATACCAGCATACGGTTAAGCAGATCTGCGGTGAGGTTGCTATTTTAGCTGTTACTTAAGGTAAGAATGCTACTTTGTAAGATGTGCACTATGTCTTTATCCCCCCATTCAACAGAATGGTTGATAGCAGTATCATATGTGGCCAAGATAGATAAAAAGTGACAGGAAAAATAAGACGAAGGACGTTGGGGTCATTTTGATGCCTAGTGTAATCGAAACATAGTCCAATGATTACATCATGTAAGCTCTTGCACCATTTGACATTCATGGACATGGTCTTACATGAGTACTGTCCTCATTTGTTGCATGGTGTATGAGGACCAAAAAATAAGAATGGTAGTGAATGGCCAAAGCGAAGACGATAAGGCAAATAGAAAGCCAGTAGAAAAGCTCAATGAGTCAGTGGGTGGAAACAAATTGGGGCCATCAGAAAAGGGCATGGTAAGAGGATATGATAGAAGGGATGAGAGTTTGCCTCACAATTATTAATGTTATGTATGCAGATTTGTAGAGAACGCTATTGCCCTAGGGGGTATCCTGGTGCTGAACATGTGAGTCTAGCCAAACCTAGGGCCCAGTGGGACTAATCAAAAAGCCAGGTCTTCAGCTTCTTGCAGAATTGAAGTAGTGAGGAGGAGGCGGGTTGTTCCACACTTTAGGAGCAATGTAGGAGAAGACTGCCCAATCTGGTTTTGCATATGCGTAGGATTTATGCAAGTAGGAGTACAGAGTACAGAAGGTGTCTGGATGATTTTTGAAATCAGATGCAATTGTTGAAGTAGGCTAAAAAGAAGACATGATCAAAGGAAAGAGGAAGGTTCCAACAAGGACAAACAAACAAAAATAGGGAAATTAAATGGCATATTGGATTCTAGACCTTCTCCTTACAAATTTAATGCACAGGCACTAGGACTGCTGGTACCTGATAAGCAGTTGAGTGGTGAGCCAAGTACAAGTAAGCAGATAACAGTGACGCTGCAGTACCAGGTGCAATTGCTACTACAAATGCACCGCCTGAGGGTACTGCCAACTTTACCTTGTCCTAGTGGGATTAAACTGCTCTGGATACAGAAACTTTTGATTCGACTCAAAAGCCACTACATCATCTAAGAAGAGAGAAATTAACTTTGCTATCCTGGATGTTAAATTTGGAAAACTTTTACAGGGAGCAATTGGTTTGGACAGAATACTGATATAGAATTGTAACAAATTCAGATATTTGATCAAAGCATCAGCAAGGTGTGCAAAAGAGGCACATGCAAATCTTAAAGATTTAGCTGGATAATTTGGAACTGATATAAGCAAAATAAAGGGATTGCAGAAAACGTACAAACTGGAATTGCATGAAGCCGAAATAGGGGCATGGGTCTAGTAACTTTACAAGCTCATATCAGAAATTTAGCTGAGGACATAAAAAATGGAGGGTTTTGAGAAAATATAGGGACAAATGGAAAGAATGCACATGTGGTCATGAGTGATCCTGAACCAGAATCAGTTACAGAGTTCCCTTTACAGGAAATACATGGAAGGAAATATGTGCATGTTTCTTGGTCCAGGAGAGATCACTATGCTTTTATGACACATTTTCTGAAACTGAGAGGAACCTGACAAGTGGTATAAAGAGGCTCACAGATTGGTGGCAATTATGCAAGAATTTTGGAAGAACTTAGATCAATTGTTTTAAATTGTGTTTATAGTGATTTATGGACATATTGCAAAGCAACTGTCACTTGGCCGACACAAGAATCAGTGAGAGTTCCTCTTAATAATGCCTCATCTGATTTGGTTTTGGAAAAATGAAGAGCAATGATAGGGTATTTGAAAAAGAAGGTGCACGAGAAGGAAGTAAACTGAGGAAAGATAATGAGAGCCACACAAGCCGAGTCAGTGCATATTTAATATGAGAGGCTTACGCAGCTCTATAGTAAGTACACCAGAGTTGAACTGCCCAAAAGAGAAGGCATGGAAAAATGCTGGAATGAATGAGAATGCAAATGTTACTTTGCTGAAGAAGAGCACTGCTTGTCACATTTGCAAGAGCAATGGCCACTGGAAGCGTGAATGTAGAAAGAACCCAGATTGAATCCAAAATGATTTTGTTCCTTAGAAGCAGCAAAATACAAATCAGATGCAGACACAGTTTGCTACCCCAGTCAAACAGACTCCTAAGCAGAATGTGTAAAATAATGGGCCGTTCCATATAAATATGCCCATAGCTCCGTGTTGCCGTGAAACATGAGAAACTAAGGGCCAGATGTACAAAGCTGTTTCAAGTCGCAAATGGTTCAATTTTCAGAATCGGGCTGTTGCGACTGGAAAAATGCTTTCTGATGTGCAAAATGCAATTCAGTAACTTGTTACCAAATCGCAATCTGCATTGGTGATTCAGTATTTAGAAGGGTCGTATTTGGGGTGTCCATCCAAATACTGAATCAGCATGCAATGTATTACTGTTTTGCAACCAAATTCCGGTTGCAAACCAATAATACTTTACCATCATTTTAAAAGTGGTGGCAACCTATTCACGAATGGAAAGGGGTCTACTTGGGGCACTTTTCGCTTTGAGAATGTTGAAAAATGAAATTAATTTTTAGGAGCAGGCAGTGGTCACACAAACCACTGCCTACTCTTAAAAAAAAGTTAAAGTTTCAATTTTTTCTTTTTACTTGTATCCAGTTTTGCTTTTAGGAAAATGGGCTCCATTTAAAATTAAAAGGATTGCTTTATTAAAAAGCAATCACAGACATGGTGGTTTGCTGGCCTCAGCAGGCTACTGTCTCAGTGATGGCTGTAATTCCTAATGGGTCACAAACTGCGACCTACATAATTAATATTCATGATGTAGGTCAATTTGCAACCTATTAGGAATCACTATTTAGGAGAAAATAAATACTACATTAGGAATACTGATTTCCGAATTGTGGAGATAATCGCAATTAGGCAATTAGTATTGCTACAGTCTATACATCTTGCCCGACATGCCATATAATCCAGGATACCAGCATAATCCATTGATTTTGAGTAATGATTTTCCACAGTTTCCAACGGATGCAACAAATTCGTAAGGGTGCCTGAAGGGGGATTGTACACCTGGTGCAGTCCTAGAGGTAGACCCGATTGGCCCATAAAAAGATGGTGAAGTGAATGGTTGTCCTGTATCATTTCTAATTGATACTGGTGCTACCCATTCCAAGTGTCATTCCATAGAGGTTCCAACATTTTGCTTTTAGGAAAAGAAGTTTAACTTGCAAGAATCAGCAATAAGTAGAGTACTAAGGAGGTCTAAGCAGATTACCCAGTTAAAATAGGTTCAACAGAGAATACGCACCAATTCATAGTGTGTGATTCAACTCCTATTTATTTATTTGGCAGAGACTTGCTCTGCAAGATAAATGGCAAGATTTGCTGCACACCAGATGGTGTTCCAGTCAAAACTCAAGATGAAGATTCAGTATTTAAAATAAGGTCTCAAGAATCGATAGCTCAGTTGTTTACAGTTTTTGCAAAAGATTACCTGCCTCGTGATTTAAGACATACAATAAAGGAAAAGGTATGGGATTTTACGGGGAAAAAGTAAGATTGATAAAAAGTACACAGCCAGTCAGAATACAGGTCAAGCCAAGCATGGTTTATCCGAGAATTCAACAATACAAACGTTCACGAGAAGCAGAGGAGGGTTATTGAAAAATAAAATGTCACCGCAGGGCATTCTACAGGATACAGGGTAGTCCTTGCAACTCTCCTGTGATGGGCATTAAAACAAACGAGTGGTAAGTGGAGGATAGTGCAGGACCTTAGAAACCTCAGACTTTAGAAAAATGAATCGAATTTTAATCCCAGGCTGTCCAGTAGTACCAAATCCTAGAGTAATATTGTTCCAGATTGCTGCATATTCAGAATGGCACAAGCTGTTTTTCCATTCTTCTACAGGAGAATACCCAATATCTTTTTGCATTTCAGTTCCAAAATAAAGCTACACTGTAACTCAGTACTAGTACAGTATATTGATGACCTACTGGTGACATCAAAGACAAAAGAAGACTGCAAAATAGATACAATTGTACCCATGAGCCATCTAGCTGACAATGGTCACAAAATCTAATCCACAAAAAGACAGAACTGAAAAAGAGAAGTTATTTACCTTGGTCATCACTTTGGATAGGGGCAAGGAAAGGCTCTAAGGAATGTGTTTCTACAGACCTGAAGATAATCCCTCCAACTACCGACAGGGAAATGAGAAGATTTTTGGGAATAATTGCCTACAGTCATCAGTGGATTCCAAATGTTTCGCTAATTGCAAAGCTTTTAGTGAGGCTTACTCGGAGTGATATGAAGAATCTGGTACCATTTGTTGGTGAGCACTTGACAGCCTACTAAGATCTCTAAGAAATTCTTTGTAGTCCACCTGCTCTCAGAATGCCTTATTATGATAATGAGTTCTCCGAATTCTGCCATGAAAGAAGTTGGTGTGCAATGTCCATGTTAGTACAAAGGCTTGGTGAGGTAAAGCAGGCCTCTTGCTTTCTTCTCTGCTACATTAGATCCAGTAACGCGGGGCGTGGCCTAGTGGGCAATGGAGTCAGACGTGCACTGCTGAGGCTCCGGTACGGGCTCCCCTTACCCGCTCCATACATCTGAGCAAACCTGCTCCTGAGGCTACACACCATGCTGACCTACCCCCGCTGTAGCTGGGGAGGCTAAGAGCTGCCCGGGGCCGTGGCGGAGAGGCAATTCGGCAGCTGGGACTGAAAGGCACAACTGGTGCCCGGCCGGAACTGCAGGACTCCCGGCTGCTGCGTCCAAGAAATGCTGGCATCAGGCCCCGCCACTGGGCCGCGACGTCTGAGGCGATCACCAGTTCTGCTGCCCTGGCCGGTGACGAGAGCTACGGGTGCTGGACCGCCAGAGAAGACCTCCATTACCCCCATCACATGAGCGCCGGCTCCCTGAAACCCGCGGAGATGAGGCAGCTCGCACACACGCAGTGAGACAACAAAGCGGCCATCGGCGGAGGAGACCAGCGGGGAGTCCCACGGCCTGTGGGGAGTGCTTCATTGATCGCGGGGGTTGCCACTAAGGCCCCACAAGTTACCAGGCCCCACCCCACAATGACCAGCAGCGCACCAACTCCACCCCACAACAGCCAGTAGCGGACAGGGCCCACAGATGTGAAGCCAGAGGTGTGGTCCATCAACCAGGAGGCGGGGATACCCAGAATCATCACCGGCGGGAGGACCCCCCGAAGGACTGGGCCAGGAGGGTCCCACTACAGTGAAGTGCAGAGCCCGTGCGAAGGTCCTGGAGGCGGCTGCCGTATAGACGCTCTCAGTGGAAGCCATCCTACACGCGACGCCCGGCTGTGACCCACACCGCTGACTAGGGGACCCCTTGCCACGGCTGCGAACATGGCACCGGCTGAAAAGGTGCAAAGTGGCAGCAGGAGGGAGAGGCTGCCGGGGAGCCCGCTGAAGATACAATGGGGGACTGACTGAGACGGGGAATCGGACTGGGGACTGTATACTCACTGGATCACCATTGCATCACCTCTGAGGCCTTTGGAATTCTCCCCCTCATCACCAGCAGCCACCTGTGACAAGGACCGGGACTTTTGTTGAGCCATCGCCGTGCCGGGCCACACACACTCCCATCCCCATCCTCTGCCTACTGCTTGGGAATTATGCTGCACGGACGGCTTGTCACTCTGTCCCCCCGACATCGACGCGCACTGAGGGATACACCATTTCTTGCCCAGCAGCATCCCTATGTCATACAAAGGCTGACCTCGGACAGGTGCTGGGGGCCCGACATATAAACCCCCCTGACACGTGCGCAGTTGGACAAGATGGATGCCGAAACTTCACCCAACCATATGCCCAGCAAGCTGGATGCTGTCCTGGCGGTGGTGGAACAAAGGGGGAAGACAATGGAACTGACACACACCTCCCTCAAGAGTAAAATTGATAAGGTAGCCATTGACTTGAACCTCCTACATGTGGACCACCGCAAGCTGGCAGACAGGACTACCGCAGTGGAAGACACCATGCAGACGATTTCTCCGCAGGTGGCGGCAGGGGAAAAATGGCTCAATGACCTCAGGGACCGAGTGGACTTCATGAAACACCGGGTTGAGAATGCTGAAGGTCGATCGAGGAGAAATAATATACGCGTGGTGGGTCTTCCGGAGGGAGTGGAGGGCAGAGATGTTGTGACGTACACCGAAGCCTGGTTAAGAGACATACTACCGGAGGGAATGGTCTCTCCACACTTAGTCATTGACCGGGCGCCCTCTGCAGACTGTTCCTACTGAAGGTGATGAACTAGAGACAAGGATGCAATTCTTCAAGAAACCAGGAAACTGGCAGTCGTCCAAGTGGAAAATCAAAATATAATGTTTTTTCCTGATTATACCATGGCGGTCCAGCGGCAGCGGTACTCCTACATGGCGGTGAAGCGCCGCCTACAGCAGCAGGATCTCAAATACTCCCTGCTCTTCCCGGCACGTCTGCAGTTGGTAGCTGATGGCAAGACTAATTTCTTTGACACTGCTGAGACAGCCAGTGACTGGCTGGATGCGAGGACTTCCACAAAGGGAGCTCACTCGTCGACGGCAATATTGGTCAATAGCCAGTAAGGACTTAACCGCAGGCGTGGAACGAACAGACGGCGAAAGAACAACCTATCATCCCAAGGATTAGGCCTGGACCTGGACCAGATGATACAGGATCAATGCAGTGCCCTCCAGGCAGTGGTGGAGATCAGTGGAACTTCAGGTGAACTGTCTCCCACTACCACAACGCAAGACAAAGACAGCTCAGATGATCTCTCAAATATCACTTTGAATTCACAGGCATCGGGTGATGCTCCAGAGGTCACCCCCCAGAGTTACACACCCTAGGGGACCTTTACAACGAGGGTGCTCTAATATCATTTGAAAGTCTGGCGGATCATGTGGGGCGACGCCAGTACCAAACCCGAAACACACTTACTACTACAGTACCTGCACATCATGGGTAATGGGTCCCATATCGTTCACTGGCTGGTGGAAGCAATGCTGATGCACACTTCACAACTGCTGACACAACTTCGGACGAGACCCTCCTTGGACAGACAGCAAATGGGCTCGGATATTAGCCACCCCCACAAACGTACCACAAACCAGATTCAGGCTTATACAAACATGCATAGTACACAGGGCATACCTTTCCCCGATAAAATAAACATATACTTTCACACAACTACATCAGCATGTCCCTGCTGCTTACGAGAAAATGCAGACCTGCTACATATGCAGTGGCTCTGCACTTCTCTACAAGTATATTGGAGGGAGGTCACCCAGGCGCTAATGAAGAGTACCGAGAGGACGCTACCGCAGACGTGGGAGGCATACATACTGGGCCTGTACCCCGGACCCAAGACACACAAAGTCACCTCTAGATTTATTAATCAGGGTCTAAGAGTAGCTTAGGGACTAATCACTAAGCGTTAGAAACGCTCTGACTCACCCACAGTAACTGGGTGGCGGAACTCTCTTTTAGTATGGGCCCAAGTGGAGAGCACAACACTACACAGGGAGGAGGTAGCGGGGCTTCGCAAATACCCCATAGTTCAGCACTGGGACACCATTTTATCGAGTCTGAAGGTGCGGTGGGGACAGGGGATGTGACTCCTCACAGGAGGCTGAACTGCCTACAGGGGAGGACCAGGAAACGGTGGCTATCACTGAGTGATTTTCTGTCTGGGCACATGCAGCCCAGAAGTGCATACTCACACTTTCGACGATCATTTTAGCGGGAGGCTCCACTGGCTTGGGGTGGTTACACAGCAGGAGCAATTACTGTTCACACTTTAGTAGGGGCGCAGCAATGCAGTGACGACTTTTTCCCCCTTTGATTTTTTTCTTTCTTCTATTTTCTCTTTGAATGTTTTGTTTTGTTTTATGGCTAAAGTTATGTTAATTATAACTCATATCTGATTTTGCTGTAATTTAATGCTTCTTTGCTAAGCCGTATGTGGTCAAGGAGAGGTGTGGCTGAGACGAGGTGCTCCAGTTCTCCTACTCTGTGCAGGTATTAATACGTGCTCACTGGGACCGCCGTCGGTGTGAACATAATCTCTATGATACGATCCTGACCGCAGGAACATTAGACGTGATAGAGACAATGACTGGACCGGACAATGTGATTGACGCATCCTAATGCCCGCATTGCATGCCTGTCACATGTATCACAAAACATATCTGACAACTCCTCTCCTAGCCCCTATCTTCCCCTCTTTTCTATTTTGTATCAATGTCGTATGTAAGCTGCCTATCTCATAAAAGCAAATAAAGATATATTAAAAAAAATGGATCCAGTAACGCAGCTGTTCCTGGTTTTCGGAAAGTGGTGGCAGCTGTTAGCCGAGCAACAGAGCAAATTGAAGGATTTGTCATGGGTGCGTCTTTGTCCCTCATTCAGTTCGGATTTTGTTGACTTACACTCAAACTCAGCATTGGACAAACAGCCACCTTACAAAGTATGAACTAACAATACTTGCAACTGAAAACGTTTTAATTAAGAGGTGCAATATCTTTAATTCTGCAACGCTGCTGCTGATTCCAAACTGTGATTAAGATGATGATGAAAAGCCCAACCACAATTGCGTTCATGTAACAAAATTGTGCACCACCAGATATCAAGAATGTTCGCCTTGAAATGGCTGATCTGACTTTGTTTGGGGATGGTTCTTGTCTGCCAGACCATCAAGGAATGCTGAAAGCAGCTTTCGCAGTCAGTTCCATTTCTGAAATCCCCGAAGAATCACACTTGTCTGACGTAACCTCAACACAAGTAGCAGATCTGATTGCCCTGACAAGAACTTGCTGCCTAGCAAAATAATTGAGTGTGGCGATTTACTCAGACAACCAGTATGGGTTTTTAGTGGCACATCATTTTGGGCAGTTGTGGTCATTGAGAGGCATCATGACGTCCTCTGGTACTTTGATTAGGAATGGTTAATACATTTTAGACCTATTGGAAGTAATATATCAACTTAAATAACTTCTGGTGGGGAAGTGAATAGCCCCTATGTCTGGTGATGGCATAGTCACAATTGGCAACAGTTGTGCAGACCAAGTAGCTAAGTACTGCTCCTTTGAAAGTATAACTGTTAAATGAAATGAGCAGAAACAAATACTAGAATCAGGACACTGTGAACCTGGTGTCAAGACAAATGATGACACACATAATGTCAACTATTTCTTGTTCTTGCTAATACAGATAACAGTGGTTGAATTACAGGAGCTGTAGGAGGAAATAGCAGGGGATGAAAAAAAATGGGTAACCTCAGATTATCAATATGTTTTGCCAGACTCTATGCTACACTCAGTGGCACAGATTGCGGATGAACATAGTCATGTGAGAAGGGATGGAATGTTTAAGACCTTTAGAAAATATTGGCGTAATACAAGTTTCAAGTTTGTTTATTTATGTTAACGGAACTCAATTGAGGTCCACATAATACAAAGTTCAGAAGTCTGGCAGAAGATTTGTATCAGAGATGCTGTAAACAAGCTAAATTTGAAAAAAAAATGGGTCTGATTTTGATTATTGTTTTTTTTTTTTTAAAAAGGATTAATTATTGTTTTGAGAAAGAAAGGGGACTTTGGAGCCTGATTTGTATTTTCTCCATAGAAGACACAGCAAATGCTGTAAAAACTTTAGTATGGTTTCACTAATAGTGATATTAATAGCCCTAATTGGACTAATATTGTATCTAATTTCACCGGATGGAGATCAATCCTCTTCACAAGTTGAATTAATCACAGTACATAACAAAATAGAGCACAAGACATTAACATGTAGGGGCAGATAAGTGAACAGTTACGTAGAAAATCCTTATGCTCATATAATAGATAAGTATGCCAGTTTCATGGGCATAGGGAATTGTTTTGTGCGTCATTATCTCTCCTCTTCTCAATCAATCAATCAAGCTAGATTTGGAAAGCGCTTCTTATCACCCATGAGGGTATCCAGGTGCTAGGGGTTGCTACTGCTGGGTGTAGATTAGTCAAACAGGCAGGTTCTCTGGCCTTTCCTGAATTCCTACTGGGTGGGGAAGGTCTGAAGGTGGAGGTGGAGGCCAATCCAGGTGTTGGTGGCCAGATAGGAGAAGGAGCGACCTCACTTCTGCTTCAACAGAGGCAGGGAAAGTGGGCGTGGAAGAGGGAGGTGGAGGGCAGTTGTCTGAGGGTTTGGTGGAAGTTCAACCTGTGGTTAATGTAAGCTGGTCCTTTATTGGGCAGAGCCCTATACACATGGTTTAGTATCTTGAACTGGCACCTTTTGTGACGGGGAGCCAGTGAAGTGCTCTGAGGCGAGGGTTAATGTTGGCTTACCTCGGGAGGTTGGTGATGAGCCTGGCAGTGGAGTTCTAAATGGTCAGATGTCTGTTTAGCAGCTATGTGGTGATACCCACAGAGGGTGTTGCCGTAGTCCAGGCAGCTGGTGACCAGGGCTTGGGTGATGGTCTGTCTGGTGTCGGTGGGGAGCAACTTGAAGATTTTTTGGAGCATGCCAAGAGTGAGTAAGTAGGCTGATGATCCTGCGCTTACCTGTTTTTTCATGGTGAATTTGTTGTCTAGTATGATACCTAGATTCCTGGTGTGTTCTGTGGAGGAGGGTTTGAGCTCTGCTGGCCACCAAGAGTAATCCCACTTGGATGTGTTGCTCCTAAAGTTGAGTACCTCAGTTTTGTCAGAGTTGAGTTTGAGGCAGTTGTTTTGCATCCAGCTGGCAATGCTGGTCATTCACAGGTTGAAGTTGGCTTTGGTGTTAGCGGGGTATGCGGATAGGGAGAGGGTGAGTGGTGTGTCATCCACGTATGATATGATGTTCATGCCAGAAGTCCTGACCAGTGTGGCAAGAGGGTCATATAGATGTTGAACAAGGCGCAGCTTAGTGAGGACCCTTGTGGGACGCTGTGATGTCCTCTTGGCCTGAGGCGTAAGGCGGATGCTCTGTGTTCTTCCAGTGGGGAAGGATGAGATCTATTTGAGAGTGCCCCCTTGGATCCCCATCTGGTGGGGTCTTTTTAGGCGGGTGTAGTGGTGTATGATGCTGAAGGCAGTCGAGAGGATCAGGGCTGCAGTTTCTCCTTGTTCTAGAAGAGCCCTGATGTCATCCAAGGCTATTATTAGGGCGATTTCTGTGCGGTTATTTGCATGAAATCCGGAATGGGATGGGTTCAGTAGGTTGTTCTTATTTAGGTGTTTGGTGAGTTGGCAGTTGATCGCTTTTTCCATCACTTTGGCAGGAAAAGGGACCAGGAAGATGGGCTGGTAGGTCTTGAGCTCTTTGGATCTATGGGTGTTTTTTTGAGGAGTGGTTAAACTTTTGCATGATTGGCGCGACCCTACCAAGAATTAGGCGCGTATTAAGCCAACATAATGCTCTGTATTTGATATTGTGAAAAAATATAATTTCTGTGACCTGTTCAAACATATTCCCATATCCTATCATGATAAGATGATAAGACAAGTTGACTTAGTTTACTCATAGGATGGTACTTATTCAATGGAGTCATCAGTAATCGGTTTTGACTTTAAATTTGATACTTTTGATAATAAAAAGTAATGGCCCTGCTTTGCTCTCCTTATACTACTAAATTTCAAAGTTAAATAGCAGGCTGGCCAAGGTCTTTATTTTCAATACATGTCCGCGTGTTTCCATTCCTTTGGAAAGGTGATGGAGGAGCTGGTGGTGAGAATAAAGGTGAAGTAGTGACCTATTATCAACTGCCGTTATTATATAGCCTACCTTGCAATGTTTTTGTTAGTATACTTATCAAGGAAGAGTTTCTGTCGCCATATCTTTCAGACTTCAAAACCTATAGGAATAGCTTCCTCTTTCTGGAGGTTTTGGGAATCATATTACTTATTCTACATAATTGAAAAAAGATGAATGATGCAGTGAGTCGGACGAAAGTGAAACATGGATTTGGACAAATTGTGCTTGATGTGCTAGGAGCTGTGATTCCATCAACTGAAGTGGCTATGAACGATGTGAAAATTAAAAGATTTTCTATGCTTGTATATCGTCTTGCTTTTAACAACGTTGGTAACCAACATAAGCAATGTATTATTTGTAATGCCTGCGTTCACCATACAGAACCACCTTGAGCTAGACATCATTTTTTAGAAGGATAGCATAGCCGGGCCTAAGGGGTTTGAAGGTGAGAGAGGGCTGCATCCTCATTATGGAAAACAGTAAGCGTATTAACACTTATGTAAATAACCTAACTAATGTTTCTCATGAAGTCAAAACCTTTGAAAAGCATGGCTTATGGGAATCAGTGTGTTCCTGGTTTGGTGAGATTGAAAAGGGCTTAATAAAGATTGGTGAGTGGTCCTATAGTTTGGGAGGGGAGTATGCTGTGGGTTAAATCAACATCTATAACTATTGTGTTAATTTGTGCAAGCATTCTATTTCTTTTGTTAAAATTCTCTGAATTAATCATTAATAAGTTGTGTCTAAATTGCAGAAAGGAGACAAAGTCTAAGTGGAAGAGGTGTGAGATGGAGATGGAAGAAGATGTCACAGACTGAATCAATGAACAGCTTAAGATATTGGAAGAAGAAAGACGCACAGACAATATGTCATCCAGACTGTATTGTGACTAGTATGGGGTCTTTAGTGAGGATAGAATTATCTGAGGGAGAAGTTGACTGAGCTTTGTGTGTTTGATTTCAAAATGTACATTATTAATAGTGTGCACAGCAACTAATCTATACTGACATGGACCTACTGCTGTTGAACAAACTTGCTACATTCTATTAAATGATGTTTTCTGGGCTAAATAGACACCATCTTGTCCAAATGGATGCAACAGCATCATGTTTTTTCTGTTTGTATTTCTGCTGCACATAATTAAGCAAGATGTGATTTGTTTATTTATGAAGAGTTCTCTTCTTTTGTTACTATTTCTTAAGGACCTTCTGCATGCACACAGTGAACAAGTTACTTACTTTTGGTAATGCTCTTTCTGGTAGAGTCCATATCTAGTCGCAGATTCCTCAACTTTAGAATAGTGTTAGTAGTGTTAAACTGGATCCAGAAACATTTTAGCAGTAACTCTACGCTCTGGTAGGTGGCACCGCGCAGCACAGCACTGATGCCATTCCGCTCCCGAAATGACGTGCAGAGCTTATATAAGCAAGCACTACTCCCACGGGCTAATGTCAGTTGCTTTTCATACCGTCCATGCCTCCAGACGCAGGGCTCCATAAGCAGATTGTTGGTAACAGTGTGCAGATTCCTAGACTTGGAATCTATTAGTGGTCACAACTGGGGAGAATGGAAGGGATGGTAAGGAATGTGTACCTATATATAGTCTCCACCAGAAAGACCGCTATTGAAGATAAGTAACTTGTGTTTCTAAAAGTGACTTCTAGCCGCAGGTCCATCATCTTTTGAATAGATACAAAGCAGTAACTATTTGAAGGTGGGTCTGTAAATTAGCTCAAACCGCACAGTCTTGCAGGACCAAGTGGGCAAAATGCCCTTCTCTGAGGACCTGACTGTACAGACAACAGTACTTTGTGTGTGTATAGAGGGACACCCACTTAGTTGCCTAGCAAATGTCTAGCATTGGAACTCCATGTGCTAACGCAGTGGCAGCAGCTTTGGCCCTTGTAGAATGATCATGAAGTTATTCCAGAGGCGGCTTTTTAACCAGTGCATTGCAGATCTTAATACAGAGCATAATCCAGTGGGAGATGGTTATTTTCTGCACAGCCTCACCTTTTTTTGCTTCAGAGAACCCCACAAAGAGCTGATCACCCATCCAGTGTTCTTTGGTACAATCTATCCAAAAGCTCAGCACTCTCTTGGGTCAAAGCAATTGCGTTTCTCCTCCTTCTAGAGTGGTGTGGCATAGCATAGCATAGAACTACAACAAGGTGATGTTCTGACTGATGCAGAAGGGCGTCACTACATTAGGTAAGAAAGATGCTAGTGTCAGCAATACCAGCTTATCTGGGAAGAAGGTAAAGTATGCCAGGTTGACACAGAGAGCTTAAAGCCCAGTCACACACCACGCTGATGTAATAGTGACAAGGAACACTTTCTTGAGGGTGAGAAGCGTAAGGGGCAGCTGTGAAGGGGTACAAAGGGACTTTACATCAGCAATGTAAGGAATAAGTTACGGTCCCATTGTGGCATGACAAAGGGAGAGGGAGGAAACACATATTATAACCCTTTTAAAAAAAAACACTAACAACTGGAGACTCAAACAAAGAAGGCTAAACCGGCAACCACAAAAAGGCCAAAGAGCCAAAAGGTACCCTTTAACTGTGTCCATAGCAAAGCTTTGCCATTCGAGGGACAAAACAAACAACAAAACATCAGATAGCTTTGCCTGGAATGGAGCCTATCACCACACACAAAGACCAAAACATGTCCCAAGGACAGGCTTATATAGGTTTTGTTAAGGGACGCCTGGCTGTCAATATCAACCATTACCAGAGGAAGGTCGAAGATGTTCAGCTGTGCTGCTTTATCTCCAAGCACAAAGGTGGAGATTGCAAAGTTTTTATTTTTTTTTATTTTTTTATTTTTATTGAGCAAACTTTAGATATACATCAGTAAATAATAGTAAACATATATAGTATCGACATTCTAGTAAAGTGGAATTTTTCCCAAGTTATAAAGGAACGCATAAAAGGCTGTACATAATACAATAAATACAATTAATAGTACAGATTATCTTTTGTTGTATGTGACAGGCATAATGATATATAGATGATAGAGAAGGGCACAGTTTGGAATAGATATTCGACATGCACTATACCCTCATTATCTTACTTCATGCTTCTATATAAATTTGACAATTATTTCTACAAAGTTCAAGTGGGTTTAGAGTCAGGCCCTTTGCTGATTATACCAACTGGCTATTGGAGCCCAGATCAATTCCCCTTTAGCTCTGGATTTTTTCCCTCTAGTTTTGTATATTGCTGTTTCTAGCTTATATGTTGCAAGGAGTCTATTCATCCAACCCTGGAATGTAGGTGCCTCTGTATCCTTCCATCGGGCTGCTAGCATAATTCTGTATATAGCTGTGCACAGATAAGTTGTATATATTTCTGAATTATTAAGTTCTAAAGAACTATCATAACCCAATACAACTAAGGTAGCTGATATTTGGATCTCCCGGCCAAAAATTTCAGCCCAGAATTTACCTATACTCTCTTTTAGTTGATCGAGTTTCGGGCAATCAGAACATATGAATTAAATTTGCAGGACCGAGCGCACATCTAGGACATTTATCATGACTAGCCTTACCCCATGAGAACAATTTAAGCGGTGTATAGTATAGATTACATGCCGTTTTATAAATTTGGGCTTTTAGATTACTTGCGAGTATGACTTTAGAGGATAATTGTAGCACCATATCTATATCCACGTTGGAATTATTTAGTTTGTTAGCCCAACTTTCCTCTATTTTCTCTAGGTCATCTGGATGGTTGTTTATAAGGATCCCATAAATATCACTAATTCTGACCGATATTTTTTGCATCAGGTCTAAAAATGTTAACGACTGTAAGTTTAAATTTGTGGCGTATTGTCTGAGTGATGTGGAAATTTGAATGAATTTAAAGTAATCTGTGGGGTAAATCTGATATTTGAGGCTTAACTCGTTAAAAGTAATTCTGCCATCTGAGTTTAGGAAGTCGCCAATAGTAACGATGCCTAAATTTTCCCAGCGCTTAGTAATATTATCATTAAGATATTGCGGGATTATAGAGCTATGCCATAAAGGTGTATATTTGGTGTACTTAGGTATTGATAGTACTCTAGTAGCTTTGGTCCATATTTTGAATGCGTCTGTCACTATTTTAAATTTAATCTTTTTATAATATGATGGCTCGATTTGTCTTAGAAGTAGTCCTCGCGCTGTATCTCCTAATGTAAGTTCATAGATAGAGGGGATGTCATGAGGAGATCTTATTTGATCTGAAATTTTAGAAGCGGTTAAGAAGGACATCTGCTGCAGAATGGCGGCCCACATGTAGTAGGTTAAGTTTGGAACTGCTAATCCGCCTCGGGATGTAGGTGACACTAGTTTAGTAATAGCCCGTCTTGTCTTCCCATAATTCCAAATAAATGATGTTATTACTTGGTCTATCTTCTTTATATAGGTGTTATCAATAAGGAAGGGGATTGCTCGAAATAAGTATAGTAGTTTTGGAAATATTGTCATTTTAATATAGTTAGTTCTACCAATTAAGGATAAGTGAAGGTTATTAACTCTGACAAGATCTTTTTTTATTTTTGCGATTACAGGGTCATAGTTAAGTGTAATCATTTCGCTAGTATTTGGTGAGATGTTGACCCCTAAACATTTTGCATATCCGACTCTGTATTGACTTATATATGGCGTGTTATCGGTGCAGACAACCATCGTTTTGTCTTTATTTAATGAGTACCCTGAGTAGTGCCCGAATATTCTAGTGACTACTCCTATTTCATCTATAGCCTCAGTAGGATTAGTTGTTAGAATCGCTACGTCATCGGCATAGGCAAGTATTTTAGTATTATATATTCTAGTCTTGACTGGGGTTATCCTTGATGATGTTAATAGTTTGATGATTAAGGGATTAATATATAAGGCAAATAAAAGTGGTGAACACGGACACCCTTGTCGAGTCCCTCTCTGAATGTTTATACTTTCAGACTCACTACCTCCCGTCAGAACTTTGGCACTAGGTTCTACGTATAAGGCTTTCAATGATTTTATGAACCCCGGGCCGATATTGTTAAGGGCTAAAAGCTCCCACAAGTACTGCCATGAGACCCGGTCAAAAGCCTTTTCGGCGTCTAATAAAATCAAAGACATTTGACCTTGTTCTATCTTCATTATATCAGAGAGTGCTATTACTCGGCGTATGTGGTCAGTGGTACTTTTGCCTGGTATAAACCCGTGTTGCCAGGGAGATACTAGCTGTTCAATATATTTGCCAAGTCTGTTAGCGAAATTTTTTGCATAGGTTTTAGAATCTGAATTAATCAGCGAGATTGGTCTGTATGATGTGGTTAATTCAGGGGGTTTGTCCTTTTTCCCGAAAACTGCTATGTTTGTTTGTCGCCATGATTCTGGGGATTTTCCGTGCCACTGGATGCCTAAGAATAAGTCGTGAAGAAATGGGGTTATGGTCTTTCCTAGTATTTTGTATAGGTCTAGAGGTATCTTGTCCGGCCCTGCTGCCTTCCCTGCGGCTAGTTCTGCTATTGCCAACTCAACCTCTGTTTTAGTGATCTCTTTATCTAGTTCACTCCTTGCGACATCATCGACAGTTTGTAACATATTGGTTTCGCTAAGCCAGTTGACTAAAAACTCATTAGTCTCTTGGGCCGTATGTACATCCTCATTTTGGTATAGTTTTTGGTAATATTCTTTAAAGCAATTAGCGATTTCTTTTTGAGTAGTGAATTCGTGACCACCGTATTTAATACTTTTTATTGTGTTATAGGATTGAGTCTGCCGTGTTTTTAAGGCAAGATGTTTCCCAACATTTTCCCCCACCTCATAGGATTTCTTTTGATGAGCTTGGAAAATTTCTGCGGCTTTAGTAGTGAACTCATTATTTAGCTCTGCTTTGAGCACTAGAATCTTTCTTAGGGTATCCTCGGCATGTTCACTATGTTGTATTTGATTAGCATGTTTGTATTCTAGATGGGTTAATTAATTTATTAGTTGGTTATGAGTTTTCATTCGTTCTTTCCTGCGGGTGGCAACGAATATGGCAGTCTCCCCCCTTAGTGCCGCCTTATAGCTGTCCCAAACGCTAAATCGTGAAGCACTATATTGATTTGCATCGAAGAATTCCTCTGTCCATTGGGCTATGTGAGTTATATATTCCTGGTTAACTAATAGTTTCCTATCAAATGTCCATTGTGTGTGGGCCCGATTATATCCCGGTATTTCCATTGTAATGTATATGGCATTATGATCGGAGATTGTTTTCGGGTCTTTAACAATCAGGGTATTCGGAGCAATGTCTGGAGTTGCATAAAAGTAATAAATACGGACATATTTTCGATGTGGGTAAGAAAAAAAAAGGTGTATCCGGGATCTTTACCCTTTTTAAGCAGCCATATATCCTGAAGGTTATGGGTTTGGATTAAGTTCGCTACTGCCCTGAACACCCTGGGTTTCCGACCCGAATATTTATATTGATTCTGAGGGGACAGGTTTTGATTAAATGTCAAATTAAAATCGCCACAAAGAATCAGGGTACTTGGCCATGATGGTAATTCCATTTCCATTTCAACAAATAGAGTGGGGTCGTCAAGATTAGGGCCATAGATTGAGCAGATTGTAATACCCAGTTCTAATTGGGCAATGACCCACCGTCCGTGATCATCGGCTTTTTTACGTACCGGGCTGCCTAATCTGGTTCTTGCTAGAATTATGACTCCCCTAGTTCTTGTGGTTTGAGTTGTTGTGATTAATATTTGATAGCCAGGTATTTTTAATTGTTTAATCTCCCCGACCGGAATATGGGTCTCTTGTAAACAGATGATATCACAAGTGCTCTGGGCAATTATTTGACAACATTGGGCTCTCTTGCCTCTGTCGTTTAAACCTGCCACATTCCAACATCCTATGTTTAATCTACCCATTTGATAGTACTATTTTTGGATCATTATTCATCAGCCTGCGTTCCCTCTCAAGTATCAATTTGCTCTTTTTTTTATTTTTTTGCTCTCCCCCCCCAAACCGGGTGCACGGAGTGCGCCCTGTTTCTCTCCCCCCACCCTCATTCCTCCTCTTCTCCCTCCCCACCCCTTGCCCTCCCAGAGTAGGCATTGAGACTCCATCGGAGTCTACAGTGATGGATTTAGCCTACTCCGAACAGGACTAGTGCAGCATGCATTTTAAAGTGCAGTAATGACAATTACCGGAGACAAAAAGAAAAGAAAAACAAGTGATATTACCTATTGTAAACATATTTAGACTAGAATAGGTAATAAGATAATAAGTATATAGGAAATGGGAAAAACATAGAAAAATTAGTGATTAAGGATTGATTGGAAATAAGATTGTGCTTGTTCAGTTTCTCATTTTCCTATTTTCAAGTGCCGCAGCTTATATTCAATTGCATCAACATAAACTAATATATATTAGTCCATGTAAAATCAGTGGCTTCGGTGTACTTCCATCTCTAGTTTAAATCAACTGTCTCTCCTGCCTGCTCTCATGTGGGTTTAGTTGTTCTTTTCATAAGCTCTCTAGATATTCCTTGGCCTTGACTTCAGATGTAAAAAAATTTGTTTGTCCCATATGTATCACTTTTAGCTTTGCGGGATTGTTCAAATATACAGTTGCTTTTTTCTCTTGAAAGGGTTTGATGAGTTGCCTGAGCCGCCACCTCCTTTCAACAGTCCAGTGACAGAAGTCAGGGCGCACGAAGTATGAGATTGAGTCCTTTTTGCGGTGTTTATCAGGAGTAACTTTCTCCGCAATGGCCTGGCGAAGTAGGAAATTTCCGAAGTATACCAGAATTGCGCGAGGATATTTACCTGTAGGTGCCGTGGGTTTTAAGGATATTGGAACCCTATGTGCTCTTTGCACCTCGTATCCCCAATCCCAGGTGTTTAACTCAGGCAGGGTGTCACGGAACAGTTGTATTATATAGGTGCGACAATCCTCGCCTTCCATTTTTTCTGGAATTCCCAGTACTCGTAAGTTGTTTCTGCGGAGTCTGTTCTCATAATCTTCGAGCTTCCACCTTATGTCATGAACCTGTGCTTCGGTGGCTTCAAGTCGCTCATTTGTAGCTGCAGCCTCTGTCTCATTGACCACAATACGGTCCTCTATATCATTTAACCTTTCAGTAAATGCACCCATGGTTTTTGACAGTTTACGAACCACCCCTTGAACCTTTTGTAATCCGGCCCTCGCTTTACGGCTATCTTTAGAAGTTTCTTCCCGATGTGATGCTATGGCCTGTAGCACTGTCTCCATTACTTGTGTTAAAGTAGTTCCTGAGGCCTCCAAAGTCTCTTTATTCTCATTTTGATCTAAAATTGGCCTTTGAGATCTTGGATTAGGAGTGTGGCTTTGGTTCACTGCCAAAACTGTTGGGGTATAATCCCATGATAGCTCATTAGCTCCGTGGTGTCCAGATTTTTTCTTTTTAAGTATTGTTCTTTTTTTTTGTTTGTTGCGTTGTTCTTTTGGTGGATTAGGTTCGAGATCTGAACTTAGGTTAGAATCTGATTCGTTCTCCAGGTCATCAGCTTCATCTATTTCGTCAGTATCTCCTGACCAACTAATATCCTCGGAGAAAGAGTAGAAGTCAGTTATGTCTTTATCAATCTCTAGTACCTCTATAGCATCAACAGGGTGCAGATCTATTGTAGAGCTGATTTGCGGTATTTCTAGGTCAGGGTTAAATATCTCCGTAGTCTTTAGGGTCTCCCCTTCCCTCGTCTCGGGTCCCATGCTGGGCCACCCTTGTGATATATGGGTTGCATCAAAAGGTGATTTTAGTCCTATAGCTGTTGTTTCATTCTCTGGTGGGGGATTAATGTGTATCTCTATATTATTTTGGAGATTCACGGAGGGGGTCTGACCAACAGCCTGGCCAACAGTCTCTTTGCTCGTGCTGCTTTCAATGCAAGTCGAAGGATTTGTATACTCTTGCTGATTGACATGTTGTTGAATGTTCTTAATTGTAGATACACTTTGTATATTGCAGTTATTATTCCTGCCCACCTCTTGATTTACTAGACTGTTATTATCTGCAAAGTTCTCGATAGGGTTATCTGTACCCGCCTGGCTGTTGGTACCAGTACCAGAACTGTTCGAACTGTTCAATGCAGATGCAGATACAGAAATAGTAGGGATAAGGTGGCTTACCTGCCCCGCGACAAGACTGAGGGGCAAGATGGCGGCGTCAGGCTAGACGCCGGTAGCAGCTCCGAATAGGACAGCGGAGCATGCAGTGAACATCCCGGGAGACGGACGTCTTTGAAAACTGATGGATAATATGTCAGAGCTCTAGGTGTTCGGTATGCGGCAAAAACGACTGAAAACCTTACCAGTCGAGGACCTCTCCTCTGCAGGGACACCGCACAAGCACACGCTTGCACTCCTTGCCTCCGTGGTCGGGTTTGCCGTACTCAGGCTGCTGATCGGCGATCACCGAACTACGCATGCACTGCGCTCCCTCTGCTGGCTGGCTGTAGCAGTGAGCTCCGCAGCGAACTCCGCAGCAAACTCCGTGGGTTCCGTGATTGAGACGGAGCATCAGAAACCCGACCAAAGTGTGACTGCCTCGCTATTACCAATGGCCCCGAAAAATGCAGCAGCGGTAGCCTCGGCAGCAGCCACGACGAGGGCTGCACGCCAGGCTCTGCGAGATCAAGAGGTGAAGCGGGGTATTACCAGCGGGGAAGTGCAAGGGCAAGGAGCACAAACAGAGACACCAGCAGCGGCGCCTGAAAAAACAACGGAGAAAACACCGGCCCGGAGGGGGGCCTCCTCTAGTAAAACAACATCAATGTCCCAGCCTGCTAAAAATACCTCAGCAAATATCACAACAGTGGCTACAATGTTTCGGGCCGCCAATCAAAGAACGATGGCTAAAGACATACAACAAAACACCGAGAATAATGGAAAACAACAAGCTGCTCCCCCCATTGAAGGTGGCAGTGTATCAGCAGATACTGGGGATAAAGGAAGTGATAATGCAGCAACAGAAATACTGGTCACAACAAGCCCCGCGGCATTAATACAGGCAGATGATAATGAAGTAATGAGCCAAATGGAAGCACAGGAGGCGCAGGCGATGCAACTGGAGCCAAATCGAGTGGCTGTCTCGGTGTCCAGTGGTGTATCCGAGATTGCAAAGATCAAGGTACAGAACCTCGCCATATTGCATTAACAGGGGATACCCTTGGGAGAGCAGTGTCATTAGAAGACAGAGGCTCAACCCCAGGAGTTCTGGATACCATACTCGCCATGCACAATCAGGAGCAACAAGGATGACCTGGGCCTGGTAGGTCCTGATTTTCTTGAGAACTTGGGACTGGAGTAGTATCAGTGGAAAGGCATACAGGAGTCTTGAGTTCCACTTGAGGCGGGAGGTGTCTCCATGTGAGAGTTGCCTTGGAACCTCCAATGTGTAGAAGGGCTGACACTGCAAGTTCTTTGCAGCGGTGAACAGATTGAACCCAGGCTCTTGCAAAAGAGACCTTGCACCAAATCTGGGAGCAATTGCCACTCACGATACTCAAGGTGTCACCTGTGGAATTTGTCTACCCTGGCATTCAGAGAGGATGCCAGGTGGTTCGCAACCAGGAAGATCCCTTGGTGGTCTAGCCATTTCCAGAGGTGTAGCAAATCTTGGCACAGGGTCCATGATCTCATCCCGCTCTGTTTGTTGCAGTACCACATGGTGGTGGTGTTGTCTGTGAGCACCTGAACCAGCCTAACCTTGATGGATGGAAGGAAGGCTTTTAACTCCAAGCAGATAAATCCTCTGCTCCCAAAGGTTGATATGGAGCCTGGACTCCTCTGAGACCAGAGACCTCTGAAATCCTCCTCTCATCGATGGCCACCCCAACAGCAATGCATCAGTCACTACTGTCAGTGCTAGGTGGGTCTGCCGCAGACCTAATTGTGGTCCAGGAGACCCCACTGCAGATCTTTTCTAGTCTCCTCCAAAATCTGGATGTGGCTGAAGATGCCCCCTGTATG
The DNA here is from genome assembly GCF_964263255.1 of Lissotriton vulgaris. Classification (NCBI taxonomy): domain Eukaryota; kingdom Metazoa; phylum Chordata; class Amphibia; order Caudata; family Salamandridae; genus Lissotriton; species Lissotriton vulgaris. The sequence goes on along the minus strand of NC_141694.1, from coordinate 1,077,739,028 downwards.
TTGCGCCCACTGAGACTTGAGATCCAACTACAGAGCCCACATAGGTTACCTGGAGTGCTCGACTAACAGGATGCAGGTCATCAGCACCAGCACCCACTGAGTCTACCTCACTGAAATCTAGGACCTAGGCGGAAAGATAAGGATCACAACCTTAATGTATTGGACTCTCTTTCCTGAGGGGAAAGGCATGACAGTGAACTAACCAACTGATTTTGACCCAAGTGGGGATTCAACCATACGTAACTTATGAATTGAGTACCTACGCAAGGATACTCCTCACACGCCTACGTTTAGGTAACTTTCACATCATGGTTTCTTTACCCAAAATAAATGACTGGACAAGTCTTTTGTGCCCATGTCTGTGTGATGATATCTCCTCACAGTCGACAATTCATGTACTCTTCTTCTGTAAGTTTTATAGTTTAATTAGGAAAAGATCGATTTTATCTAGCCTTAAATCACAAAGTATGAGACAGTGTCGACCTCCGCTCAAACTACAATTTTTGGACAATGAAATCTTTACCAGACATATTGCAGGATATTTAAAAGGAGTGGTTAGATCCAGGAACTCCATGACTGGGACATGTTAGGAAATTTGTATGCATTTTGGTTTTATCCTTTTTAACTTTTGTCTCTTTTTACACATACCGCACTATTCATGTACGTATATGAATTGATGTATTTTGCTCTTATCGTTCTGTTTTTATGATGTGCTTTTATGATTTACTTGATTTTAAATCGAATAAAGCATATTGTCTCTTACAGATATATCGTTACACAAGTAGTAACTTGTGCATCTGAAAGAGACACGTTAGTGATAGATTCCTTACCTTAGAATAGATACCCCAGCAATACCAACCCTGGTGGTGGGTGTGCAAACCAATAATCACACCAGAAAGTCCTGGAGGACGGAATGGCCAAAGAAGCCATTCCTCCGGACTTGGCTGTCCAGGCTGTAGTGTTTTGCAAACGTGTGCAGCAAGGCCCACGTAGCTGCCTGGCAAATGTCCTGCAAGGGCACTACTCGGCCCAGAGCAGGTGTAGTCGCCGTGGTCCGAGTAGAATGAGCCCGCAATCCAGCAGGGGGCTCCTTTTTGGCCATGGAGTAACATGCCTGGATACATAAGATAATCCACGCGAGATGGTACTCTTGTGCACCGCCTTTTCCTTCTTAGCGCCCACGTAACCAACGAAGAGTTGGCCATCCACCCGGAACTGGCGTGTGCGATCTAGATAATAAGAGAGCGCACGTTTTGGGTCCAGACGGTGGAGCCTCTCTTCCTCTTTCGAGGGATGCGGAGGCGAAAAGAAGGTGGGCAGAGTAATGGACTGCCCGATGTGGAAGGCCGTGACAACCTTGGGCAAGAAGGAAGGTCTTGTTCGCAACACAACCTTGTCCGAATGAACAGAGAGGAAAGGAGGTGTAGAAGAAAGAGCCTGGAGCTCACTCACTCTCCTGGCAGAGGTGATGGCAACCAGGAAAGCAGTCTTCAGAGTAAGAAGACGGAGAGGACAGTTATGGAGCGGCTCAAAGGGAGCACACATTAGGTAAGTAAGCACAAGATTCAAGACCCACTGGGGCATCACCAAGGGAACAGGAGGGAACATGTGTGTGATGCCCTTCAAAAACCTATGTACAATGGGGGACTTGAATAAGGAAGGCTGATCAGGTAGCCGTAAGAAGGCGGAAAGAGCAGAAAGGTACCCCTTAAGAGTGCCCAGAGCAGAGCCCTGCTGGGCAAGAGAAAGAAGAAAGAGGAGAACCTCAGAAAGGGGTGCAGAGAGTGGGTCCACAGCCTTTGCTGTGCACCATGCCACAAATCTGTTCCACCTGCAGGCGTATACCGACTTTGTGGAGGGACGCCTGGCTGCCAGAATGATATCACAGACTTCGGGAGGCAAGTCAAATGGCCTCAACTGCCGCCGCTCAATCTCCAAGCTTGTAGGTGGAGACTGGACAGGTCCAGGTGCAGAACAGTCCCCTGCTGCTGCGACAGAAGGTCCTCCCGAAGAGGCAGACGAATCGGGGGATCGACTGACATGCTGAGTAGCTCGGGATACCAGTATCTTCGTGCCCAGTCGGGAGCCACAAGGATAACATGGGCCCGGTCGCGCCTGATCTTCTTCAGCACTCTGGGCAGAAGTGGTATAGGCGGAAAGGCGTACAATAGATCGCAACTCCACTCGTGACGAAAAGTGACTCAGAGCGAGTGCCACCTTGGAAATTCCAACGCGCAGAACTGATGACTTTGCGCGTTCTCTTCTGTGGCGAATAGATCTAACCAAGGCTCTCCCCATTGCTGAAAGAGGCCTTGCGCCACGTCCGAGTTCAGACGCCATTCGTGATCCATCATGCACCGACGGCTGAGTTCGTCCGCCCTGGCATTCAGAGAGCCTGCCAGGTGTTGAACCACCAGGGTCACGCTCTGATGTTCCAGCCACTGCCAGAGACGCAGAGCCTCCTTGCATAGGGTCCACGACCCCACCCCACCCTGTTTGTTGCAGTACCACATGGCGGTTGTGTTGTCCGTGAACACCTGCACTACACTACCCCGGACAGAGGGGAGGAATGCCTTCAGTGCTAGACGAGTCGCCCGCAGCTCCAAAAGGTTGATATGGAGCCGGGACTCCGCCAGAGACCAGAGGCCTCTGATCTCCGCCTCTCCCAGTTGGCCTCCCCAGCCCTGGAGGGACGCGTACGTCACAACCACGTGCTCCGGGTGGGGTAGGGAGAAGGATTTGCCACTGACCCAATCGCGGTCCGTGAGCCACCACTGCAGTTGTCTCGCAGTGCCCTCCGAGATCAAGACCTGATCGGACAAGTTGCCCTGATGCTGGGCCCACTGAAACTTCAGGTCCCACTGCAGAGCCCGCATCCGCCACCGGGCGTGATGCACCAGAAGGATGCAGGAGGCCATCAGCTCCAGAAGCCGCAGGGTCAACCTGACCGAGACTCGGGATAAAGGCTGAAAGATTGGAATCAGAGCCTGTATATCCCGAACCCGCTGCTCGGGTGGGTAAACCCGAAACTGCGCAGAGTCGAGAACCGCTCCGATGAAGAGGAGCTTTTGAGAGGGACACAGGTGCGACTTTGGCACGTTGATGGAGAACCCCAGCAAGTGCAGGAGGTCAGCTGTAGTCTGGAGGTGGCTGACGACTGTCTGGGGCGAGCCCGCCTTCAACAACCAGTCGTCGAGGTAGGGGAAGACTGACACCCCTAACCTGCGCAGATGAGCTGCGACCACCGCCATCACCTTCGTGAACACCCGTGGGGCGCTGGTAAGGCCAAAGGGGAGCACGGTAAACTGAAAGTGCTCGTGGCCTAATAATAATAATAATAATAAAAACATTTATTAAGCGCCTGAATACACTAGAACAGTGCGTCTCCGCCCTAGGATGCATTCCCACTTAAAATAAGCCTAAAGATCACCACCTACACCTGGGAAAGAAGACAAGGGGAGGGGGGACGCTAGGAAGATATTAGGCTACAGGGAACAGATGGGTCTTGAGTTTCAGTCGGAACCTCGTTTCCGACGGTTCCATACGGAGCTCAGCCGGAAGATCATTCCATTGCTTACTTGCCAAGAACCTGAAAGAGCGCCCACCCATCCGTGATTTGTATATGCGGGGGACCGAGAACTGCATACTGCCCATAGATCTTAAAAGTCGTTTCGGGCGGTGTATGGTAAGTAGCCTATGAAGATGCATCGGGCCCTTGCCATGTGCAATCCGATGGCTTATGCACATGGTCTTAAACCGAATGCGTTCTCTCACGGGGAGCCAGTGCAAGGTCTGTAATGCACATTTCCCCGAGGACTTCCTAGGCAACTTTAAAACCAACCTGGCCGCCGCGTTTTGCACATATTGTAGCTGGTTCAGGCCCTTTTTGCTAAGGCCACACAGCAGGGAATTCCCGTAGTCAAAATGGGACGTGACCAAGGCATGCACTAATGTTTTCCGAGCTGTGATAGGTAGGAAATCCAAGATTTTGCGCAGAACCTTCAATATGCCATAACATTTCCCTACTATCCTGGCAATATGTTGGGAGTATGAAAGATTGGTGTCCAGCAGAACACCCAAGTTCTTCACTGTGTTAGAGGGGGCAGGTGTCGGACCCAATTCCGTGGGCCACCATGCGGATGACCAAATGGATGGAGAGGAGCCAATCAACAATAGTTCAGTCTTATTGCCATTAAGGCGAAGGCAATTGCTCTTCATCCACGCTGCCAAAGATACCAGACATGCATAAAAATTGTCCGCCGTCTCAACTGGGTTGTGGGATAGAGTAACCACCAGTTGCGTATCATCCGCATAGTATACAATGTCCACCCCGTAGGACTCCACCATCCTTGCCAGGGGTGCCATATAGAGATTAAACAGCGTAGGGCTCAAAATAGAGCCCTGCGGGACCCCTTGTTTTAGGGTACGGGTTGTGGACCTAAAGGGGGGACAGTGTATTTGGAATTTTCTGTCCGCCAAAAAAGAAACCATCCATTCCAAGGCATGCCCCTCAACCCCCAACTCGCTCAAACTGTTCAGAAGTTTAACGTGCGACACGGTATCAAATGCCACACTTAAGTCCAGCAATATTAGAGCGGCAGTCTGACCTTCATCTACTCTCTGACGAAGCATCTCTGTTGAGGAAAGGAGGGCAGTCTCAGTAGAATGTTTGGCCCTAAAACCAAACTGGGAAACATGCAGGAGATGATTATCCTCCACGAATTTAACCAGCTGGTTATTCACCAGTTTTTCCACCACCTTTGCACAGAAAGGAGGAGGGAAATGGGCCGGAGGTTATCCAATTGGGAAATGTTCAAGTTAGCCTTTTTTTTAATGGGAACTACCTGTGCCAGTTTCCATTCCTCAAGCACATGTCTTTCTTGAAACAAGAGGGTCGCCATATTGGCTATATAGTTCTACAGGAGATGAACCTGCTCACTAAGAATTTTAGGCTGAGCCACATCTAAAGGGGATCCTGACTGGATACTCTTGATAAGATTTATCAGTTCCTCCCTTGGGGGCACCGTGAATTCCTTAAGATGGGCTTTCTTAATAGGTGCATGGCAGGTATCCCCCACAGAGTTTCCATCGCCTGGGTCCTGCTGAAAGGACATATAGATCTGTTCCACTTTATTCACAAAATGATCAGCGATAGATTCGCATATCTCTGTGGAATAGAGATCTTTAGTCTCTACCCTTGTAGGCAAAGTGAGCTCTTTCTAAATTAGAAAGAGCTCTTTGGAAGAATTTTCCGAGGAATCAATCCTTCCTTGGATAAATTCTCTCTTGGCCTTGTTAATCCCTCCATGGTACTCCTTCAGACTTGTCCTATACGCCTCTTTCCGGGCTATGTCATAATCCTTGCGCCACAGACGTTCCAATCTTTTACATCTGGCTTTAACCGCGAGCAGTTCATCAGTATACCAAGGGGCCGACCTACTCTTACGTACTGGGGCTTTTAGGGTTCATGGGGCCACCTTGTCTAGCGCCTTCGATATCCATTGTTCATACTCAATCCATGCCTTTTTGAGGGTATGTAGGAGAGTAGGGTCTGCTATCCTATGGTCACCCCAATTTTTGCTTTTTGCTTCACTGGTTTTCGACTTACTGAGGCTGTGGGCCTGCTAATCAGACCCCCAGCCTGCTGTTCTCTCTCTAAATTTGTAATACATGTGCTATAGGTACATACCACAATTGGAAATGGACTCCTTGTCAGCCCCTGTACCATGCACTATAGGTGCCCAGGGCATAGGTGCCACCAAGGTCTACCAGGGGCTGAAGCATAGCTTTTGCCACCCCTGGTTGGTTCTTAAATTGACACAACTGGCTGATCACTCAGCTGGGGCAAGTGGGTGTAATCACCCCTTGCTTAGATATAGTATACCTATATCTAAACCTATATCTGGACACATATAGCCTATAAGCCACTCCTATGGAAGGCCTCATCAATCCTGGAGGCAGAGTGCGTGGTTTTATGTGAGATGGTGCTCTGGCATGAGCTGAGCCTGTCTGCAGCTGTCGGGAACAACTCCCTAAGCTGATCCGGGATAATGCCATACCATATACTCTTAAGCGCATTATAATCCTCGCGGTTATATAGCAACTTTGGTTTGGCTTTATCAAAACATGTCGTGTAAGGTGTCATACGAATTGGAATACTATCCCCTCGCCAGTTCTGGCGACGGGGATAGCATTCCACCCTTCTAGAGGGAGAAGACATGTTACTTTACTGAAACGCGGTTGATTTAAAATGAGCCTCAGATCCACAAAATGGATGCCCCTGCCACAGACACGGGTCTGACCTCCTGCTGCTGACCGAAACCCGGCAGAGGAGGCCTGGACAAAGAGTTTCCTGTCACAGGGCGGTGTCAAACCACCCCAGACAGGAGATAGTGGATTGGAGTAGGGAGGTTTCAATGAAACCAGACACTGCCTGGGGAGCACAAGGCTGCCCCTTGCAGGATCCGGCCAAACCGGTTCTGGGGCCTCCCAGCCCCTGTCCCAGCGCGGCCAGGATCAAAGGAGAGGGGTGTAACCACCCCCTTCCTGGGTCCCACCCATAGGAGGGGACCTAGCAGGATGTCCAACCCCCTAGATTCGAATAAGAGGGGGAGCAGTCCCAACGGACCTCAGATCATCCTGAAGAAACATAAGAAACGAAATCTGGACCCTTCGACTTTCTACACGACGTGAGAAGACTGAAGAATCTCCCTTGTGGTCAAGGAGTGACCACCCTGTGCAAACAGGCACCATCCAGCCCTCGACCCTTGCTTTGTTGCAGTTCCCGCCGGAACTCGAGCGACAGAGATCGACGAGATCAAGCTTGCCTGCCTTCTACCTGCCCGATCCACAGTCCCTGCAGAGCTGAGACCCGTGGAGGCGACCGGAAGCGTGGGGCACGCCATCTTGAAAAGGCCACGAGACGCTGACCGTGCGGCCCACGAGTGACCCTCGAAGCTGTACACCGGGGTTTGAGAAGCCCCAGCCCCGAGCTCCACTTGCACCAAAGCTCACCCCTCCACACTCGCTGAGTGCTGCGTGGGGCCCTTCTGCTTGTGTGCGCTCGACGCGTTGGCCCGGTCACTTGCCAGCTGGCTTGTGGCCCCTGTGCCGACGAACTTTGAAATCCGACTTGCTTTTCTGGTTGCTCCAGATCTGCACCAGCTCCTGTGAAAAGGAGCACCCACTCTGACCCTCCTGGTTCGAGTGATAAGCAATCTCCCGGTTCCGCGTGGATTGCTTTTGCCAAGTGCTGTTTGCTACAATCTTCAAGCCGACGGTGCTGACGGCGAGAGCCTACGTGGGACAGATCGTGACCTGCTCCTGGACGTCGCAGATGCCCCAGAGCCCACGTGACAGCGGAGAGAAGCCTATCGACAACCGCCTGATTGCGCCCGACATTGCCTGGTTCCGTCCTGGTTCCACCCTGGTCACTGCTGAGTGACCCAGACTCTGTCCCCTCTGCTTTCAGGTACTTTTCTACATCGATCCACCCTTGGATCGCACCGGACACTTCTGCTTCACAGCGCCTGCAGCTGCAACAGCTCCAAGCACCCAGAACCTGCGTGACAGAACCCGACGCCACTTCGACCCTGTGCACCCACGGCCTGTGGGTGAGGTAACTTTGCAACGCCGGTGTCTTTACACTGGTACACACCTCTAGGGTCTGTGTCTAAAGTTTTGTGTTCCTAGGTTCAGCGGAAGTATCTTTTTATTCACTTTAATTGACTTTTACGCACCATTGACAGTGCATTGGTGCGCGCTGCACTTTCCGTGCTGCACCCGTCTCCTGTGGGCTACTCCCGACTTCTTCATTGCTTGTCCTGACTGCTCCCAGCGAATCTCTAGGCCCTAGGCCTAACCATTGTTCGTAAAGTGTTACTTATACCACTTTTTTGATATATGGTCTGAGTGGCCACCCGCCCTCATCCATAAACGTGCAACTTTATATGTGTAACAGTGCTTTTGATTTAACGCTTGTGCCCCTTTCCTCATAAAGAGTACTGGGGAGTAATTTAGAAATAAATACATATATTTTTATAATATATACTTGTGTGGTGTCCTTTCATTTGATTACAGGATTGTATGTGGTAAAACAGCTCGCTTAACACGACCTCTTAAGTTAAGCCTTTAAGGCTGCTTAGTCCATGCTACCACTAGGATAGCTTGTCTACAAGGTTGACTTACAACCTGACATCTTTGGGGTTTGTTTGGACTGATACCCAGTGGTTCCAGAATTGGAAACACTACATATCAGGCCAACTTCTCACATTGGTGTGCAGCGGTGCGGATTTGAGCTTGCTGTTTGTTTTACCATTGCAATCTTTATCAAATTGAAAGATCACATCAAGTACCTATAGGTACATATAAATCAAAAGCTTAGCATATTAAGTTCTACTGAACTTAGTAGTTGTAGATTAAAGGGATTAGCACACCCTGACTACAACTCACTAGCAAGGTACAGTAGGAAACCACTTAGTGTAGGTAAGTGCACCACTTACACCTCACTAGCAGTCATGTCTGATACAGATAGAGCCTCAGGCTCTGCTCCTGTAATAGTTGATCCTATAGGGACAACATCCAGATATGACAACCTTAGCCACAAAGACCTGAGTGCCTTGTGCACAGCCAGGGGGCTAAAAAAGGGCAGAGGCCCTACCATTCCTTCCCTAGTAGCTCTCCTAGAAAAGGATGACCTAGACAAGGTGAGTCAGACTCCCTTAGAAACAGAGGAAGGGATAAACTCCCCTGAGAATGAGGATCTTCAAGAAGGAATAGAGGAGGAAGAGGAAGACCCAGAAGAAGGCTCTGATATAGATGAGCCTGAAGATCAGGATCAGGGGGGAAACCAGGTACAGGTTGCCAGGCTTAACCAGGCCAACTTGGACCTACATGGGAATGGAGGGGGCCAGCACCACTCCAGATCTCATAACCAAATTCTCCCAGGTAATAGAAGGGAGAGATCTCTGTCAAGGGACTCTCACCTTTCTAGTGCCTCAAGAGAATCTCAAAGAGGAATGACTTCCTCCCAGAGAAAAGAGCATAGGGCCAGGATGAGGGCTGTCCAACTCCAGATAGAGAGGGAGGAGGTAGCTCTGGCTCAAGCTAAACTGACCTTAGCTCAAGCTAAACTTACCTTGGCTAGGGAACAGAAAATAAGTGGCTTAGATGCCACTGGTGGCAGCAAAGTTCCTAAAGAAAAAGACAGGGCCTATGACAATAGAAACCTGACAAAAATTGTGCCCCCCTACAAGGAAGGGGATGATATCCACAAATGGATGACTGCTCTTGAGAGGGCCTGCATGGTACAGCAGGTCCCTGAGGATCAGTGGGCAGCAATTTTATGGTACTCCTTTTCTGAGAAAGGGAGGGACAGGCTCCTCACTGTTAGACCTGAGGATGCCAAAAACTACTCTGTTCTGAAGAGTGCTCTTATTGAAGGGTTTGGCCTAACCACTGAGCAATACAGGTTGTTGTTCAGAGACACCCAAAAAGCACAGACTCAGGACTGGACTGATTTTGTAGATTGTGCCACTAAGGCTCTGGAAGGTTGGCTGCAGGGAAGTAAAGTTTCAGACTATACAGGATTGTACAATCTTATGATGAGAGAACAGATCCTTAATAACTGTCAGAACCAGCTGTTGCATCAATACCTTGTTGACTCTGATTTGACCTCTCCCCAAGAATTGGGAAAGAAGGCAGACAAATGGGTCAGAACAAGGATTAAGCAGAAAAACCAGAACCAAGGTGACCAGAAGAAAACAGACCAGAAGGGTGGGAATCAGAAAGATAAAGAAAAGGACCAGAAGTCTTCAGGCCCCCAAACTAGCAATAAGGAGGGGGGTTCCCAAAATGGAAACAAGAAAAAGAAGAATGATGGCCCAAAGAAACCTTGGTGTAATACCTGCAAATCAGTTTCACACTGGGGCAGTGAATGCACTAAGAAAAATCCAGTCCCCACCACTGCAGCTCCTAAAGCAACTGCACCCCCTAGTACAGTCAGCAGTGGTGGTACACAGCCAAAGGGTTTAGTAGGGTTGACCCTGGGTACTGAGGTGGAATCTGGCCTAGTCAGAATCCCCACACAGGCAGTTCTCCTATATGATGTGGACATATCATTGCCCACTGCAGTAAGCCCCAGTAACCTGGGCAAATATAGGCAGACTCCCTTAATTAATGAGAAACTGGCTCAGGCCTACAGGGACACTTGTGCCAGTGTCACAATGGTGGCACCTGGCTTTGTGGACCCTGGACAAATTGTACTAGGTGAAAGTTACCTAGTGACCAATGCAAGCAACTCCACTACTTCCCATAGTGTGGCTGTTGTGAACTTCTCCTGGGGAGGGGTAGATGGCCTAAAGAAAGTTGTTGTGAGTGCAGACCTCCCAGTAGACTGTCTGTTAGGCAATGATCTTGAAAGCTCAGTTTGGTCAGAAGTGGAGTACAGGACTCATGCAGAAATGCTAGGGATTTCAGCTCATGTCCTTGCAGTGACAAGGTCTCAGGCTAAGAAGTGCCTTCCTGAACCAGTGGTGGATCTTGAAACAATAGACCAACCACAACCCAAGAGAAGGAGCAAGAGGGTTAAGGCTGTGCCTTCCCACTTGCCCCAGGTTGAGGATCAGGTTTCACAGGAAACTGATTCTGCAGTCCAAGAGGAGACTGTCTCAGAGGAGCTTGAACCTGATCAGGTTGAGTTTCTGGGGACAGGGGGACCCTCAAGGGCAGACCTGGGGCAGGCCCAATTAGATTGCCCTTCACTTGAACCCCTCAGACAGCAAGCTGCTGCTGAGGCTGCAGGGAATGCTCAAGGTACCCATAAAGTGTATTGGGATGAAGGACTCCTTTATTCAGAGGCTAGAGACCCCAAGCCTGGCACAACCAGGAGGTTGGTTATACCTTTGAAGTTTAGGGGCTTCCTTCTTACCTTGGCCCATGATATTCCCCTTGCAGGACACTTAGGCCAGAATAAGACTTGGGACAGGCTTGTTCCACACTTTCACTGGCCTCACATGTCAGAAAATGTCAAGGAGTTTTGTCGCTCCTGTGTCACTTGCCAAGCCAGTGGTAAGTCAGGTGGCACAACAAAGGCCCCCCTGATACCACTACCTGTGGTGGGGGTACCCTTTGAAAGAGTTGGAATAGACATTGTGGGTCCCATGGATCCTCAAACAGCATCTGGGCACAGATTTATACTGGTGGTAGTGGATCATGCCACCAGGTACCCAGAAGCAATTCCCCTGAGGACCACCACAGCTCCTGTGGTGGCAAAAGCCCTCATTGCAGTTTTCTCAAGAGTGGGCTTTCCAAAGGAGGTTCTTTCAGACAGAGGTACCAACTTTATGTCTGGATACTTAAAAGCAATGTGGAAAGAGTGTGGAGTAAACTATAAGTTTACCACACCCTACCATCCACAGTGCAATGGGCTTGTGGAAAGGTTCAACAAGACCCTAAAGGGAATGATAAAAGGGTTACCAGAGAAGCTTAGGCGGAAATGGGACATCCTTTTACCCTGCTTGCTCTTTGCTTACAGAGAGGTCCCACAGAAGGGGGTTGGCTACAGCCCTTTTGAACTTTTGTTTGGCCACCCTGTAAGGGGTCCATTGAGTTTGGTGAAGGAAGGATGGGAGTTACCTCTCAAAAAGCCTAAACTAGACATTGTGGACTATGTACTTGGTCTCCGCTCCAGGATGGCTGAATACATGGAGAGAGCATCCAAAAACCTTGAGGCCAGTCAGGAATTACAGAAAGCCTGGCATGACCAAAAGGCTGTTCTGGTTGAGTACCAGCCAGGGCAGAAGGTGTGGGTGTTGGACCCAGTGGGGCCAGCAGCTCTCCAGGACCAATGGACTGGACCCTACCCTATCATTGAAAAGAAGGGAGAAGTCACCTACCTGGTTGACTTTGGCACCCCTAGGAGCCCCCACAGGGTGCTCCATGTCAATCGTTTGAAAGCATTTGTTGACAGGGAGGACATGAGTCTCCTCATGGCCACAGATGGGGAACAGGAGGAAGAGAGTGACCCTCTCCCAGACCTGCTTTCCCAGAACCCTGATGATGGTTCAGTTGATGGAGTAGCCTTGGCAGGCAGCCTCACTGAGCAGCAACAGGTGGACTGCAGACAAGTGTTGCAGGCCCACAGACAATTGTTTTCACTCACACCCAGTCAGACTAACTGGTGCACCCATGAGGTGGATACTGGTGACAATCTGCCTGTGAAGAATAAGATCTACAGGCAACCTGACCATGTCAGGGATTGTATAAAGGCTGAGGTGCAAAAGATGTTGGAGCTTGGAGTGATTGAGCCATCAGAGAGCCCATGGGCTAGCCCAGTGGTCCTTGTGCCAAAACCTCATACCAAAGATGGGAAGAGAGAAATGAGGTTTTGTGTGGACTACAGAGGTCTCAATGCTGTCACTAGGACAGATGCTCATCCCATTCCAAGAGCAGATGAGCTCATTGATAAATTGGCTTCTGCCAAGTTTCTGAGCACATTTGATTTGACAGCTGGCTACTGGCAAATCAGACTAGCTGAAGAGTCAAAAGCCAAAACAGCATTCTCTACCCCTAGTGGACATTATCAGTTTGTGGTAATGCCCTTTGGTTTGAAGAATGCACCTGCCACTTTCCAAAGGTTGGTGAACCAAGTCCTTGCTGGGTTGGATGACTTTTGCGCAGCATATCTAGATGATATTGCTGTCTTTAGCTCCACCTGGGAGGATCACCTGATCCACCTGAAGAAGGTTCTGGAGGCCCTGCAAAAGGCAGGCCTGACTATCAAGGCTACTAAGTGCCAGATAGGGCAGAGCAAGGTTGTGTACTTGGGCCACCTAGTAGGTGGGGGTCAAGTTCAACCACTGGAGAGCAAGATCCAGACCATACAGGACTGGACTCCTCCAACTACCCAGACACAAGTCAGAGCCTTCTTGGGCCTGACTGGGTATTACAGAAAATTTGTAAAGAACTATGGGTCCATTGTGACACCATTGAATGACTTGACATCCAAGAAGATGCCCAAACAGGTTCAGTGGACAGTTAGCTGTCAAAAGGCATTTGATGACCTGAAGAAGGCCATGTGCTCTGCACCTATCCTGAAGAGTCCTGACTACTCCAAACAGTTCATTGTACAGACAGATGCTTCTGAGTTGGGGGTGGGAGCTGTGCTTTCACAACTTAATCAAGATGGTCAAGACCAGCCCATTGCTTTTATTAGCAGAAGGCTGACCCCCAGGGAGAAACGTTGGTCAGCTATTGAGAGGGAGGCCTTTGCTGTGGTTTGGGCCCTGAAGAAGCTGAGGCCATACTTGTTTGGTACTCACTTCCTAATTCAGACAGACCATAAGCCCCTCTTGTGGCTAAATCAGATGAAGGGTGAAAATCCCAAACTGCTCAGGTGGTCCATTTCCCTACAGGGGATGGACTTTACAGTGGAGCACCGCCCAGGGACTGACCATGGTAATGCAGATGGTCTCTCCAGGTACTTCCACTTAGAACATGAAGACTTATCTGGTCAAGGTTAAGTTTAATGTCCCTGCGTTTGGGGGGGGGGTTATGTAGGAGAGTAGGGTCTGCTATCCTATGGTCACCCCAATTTTTGCTTTTTGCTTCACTGGTTTTCGACTTACTGAGGCTGTGGGCCTGCTAATCAGACCCCCAGCCTGCTGTTCTCTCTCTAAATTTGTAAAACATGTGCTATAGGTACATACCACAATTGGAAATGGACTCCTTGTCAGCCCCTGTACCATGCACTATAGGTGCCCAGGGCATAGGTGCCACCAAGGTCTACCAGGGGCTGAAGCATAGCTTTTGCCACCCCTGGTTGGTTCTTAAATTGACACAACTGGCTGATCACTCAGCTGGGGCAAGTGGGTGTAATCACCCCTTGCTTAGATATAGTATACCTATATCTAAACCTATATCTGGACACATATAGCCTATAAGCCACTCCTATGGAAGGCCTCATCAATCCTGGAGGCAGAGTGCGTGGTTTTATGTGAGATGGTGCTCTGGCATGAGCTGAGCCTGTCTGCAGCTGTCGGGAACAACTCCCTAAGCTGATCCGGGATAATGCCATACCATATACTCTTAAGCGCATTATAATCCTCGCGGTTATATAGCAACTTTGGTTTGGCTTTATCAAAACATGTCGTGTAAGGTGTCATACGAATTGGAATACTATCCCCTCGCCAGTTCTGGCGACGGGGATAGCATTCCACCCTTCTAGAGGGAGAAGACATGTTACTTTACTGAAACGCGGTTGATTTAAAATGAGCCTCAGATCCACAAAATGGATGCCCCTGCCACAGACACGGGTCTGACCTCCTGCTGCTGACCGAAACCCGGCAGAGGAGGCCTGGACAAAGAGTTTCCTGTCACAGGGCGGTGTCAAACCACCCCAGACAGGAGATAGTGGATTGGAGTAGGGAGGTTTCAATGAAACCAGACACTGCCTGGGGAGCACAAGGCTGCCCCTTGCAGGATCCGGCCAAACCGGTTCTGGGGCCTCCCAGCCCCTGTCCCAGCGCGGCCAGGATCAAAGGAGAGGGGTGTAACCACCCCCTTCCTGGGTCCCACCCATAGGAGGGGACCTAGCAGGATGTCCAACCCCCTAGATTCGAATAAGAGGGGGAGCAGTCCCAACGGACCTCAGATCATCCTGAAGAAACATAAGAAACGAAATCTGGACCCTTCGACTTTCTACACGACGTGAGAAGACTGAAGAATCTCCCTTGTGGTCAAGGAGTGACCACCCTGTGCAAACAGGCACCATCCAGCCCTCGACCCTTGCTTTGTTGCAGTTCCCGCCGGAACTCGAGCGACAGAGATCGACGAGATCAAGCTTGCCTGCCTTCTACCTGCCCGATCCACAGTCCCTGCAGAGCTGAGACCCGTGGAGGCGACCGGAAGCGTGGGGCACGCCATCTTGAAAAGGCCACGAGACGCTGACCGTGCGGCCCACGAGTGACCCTCGAAGCTGTACACCGGGGTTTGAGAAGCCCCAGCCCCGAGCTCCACTTGCACCAAAGCTCACCCCTCCACACTCGCTGAGTGCTGCGTGGGGCCCTTCTGCTTGTGTGCGCTCGACGCGTTGGCCCGGTCACTTGCCAGCTGGCTTGTGGCCCCTGTGCCGACGAACTTTGAAATCCGACTTGCTTTTCTGGTTGCTCCAGATCTGCACCAGCTCCTGTGAAAAGGAGCACCCACTCTGACCCTCCTGGTTCGAGTGATAAGCAATCTCCCGGTTCCGCGTGGATTGCTTTTGCCAAGTGCTGTTTGCTACAATCTTCAAGCCGACGGTGCTGACGGCGAGAGCCTACGTGGGACAGATCGTGACCTGCTCCTGGACGTCGCAGATGCCCCAGAGCCCACGTGACAGCGGAGAGAAGCCTATCGACAACCGCCTGATTGCGCCCGACATTGCCTGGTTCCGTCCTGGTTCCACCCTGGTCACTGCTGAGTGACCCAGACTCTGTCCCCTCTGCTTTCAGGTACTTTTCTACATCGATCCACCCTTGGATCGCACCGGACACTTCTGCTTCACAGCGCCTGCAGCTGCAACAGCTCCAAGCACCCAGAACCTGCGTGACAGAACCCGACGCCACTTCGACCCTGTGCACCCACGGCCTGTGGGTGAGGTAACTTTGCAACGCCGGTGTCTTTACACTGGTACACACCTCTAGGGTCTGTGTCTAAAGTTTTGTGTTCCTAGGTTCAGCGGAAGTATCTTTTTATTCACTTTAATTGACTTTTACGCACCATTGACAGTGCATTGGTGCGCGCTGCACTTTCCGTGCTGCACCCGTCTCCTGTGGGCTACTCCCGACTTCTTCATTGCTTGTCCTGACTGCTCCCAGCGAATCTCTAGGCCCTAGGCCTAACCATTGTTCGTAAAGTGTTACTTATACCACTTTTTTGATATATGGTCTGAGTGGCCACCCGCCCTCATCCATAAACGTGCAACTTTATATGTGTAACAGTGCTTTTGATTTAACGCTTGTGCCCCTTTCCTCATAAAGAGTACTGGGGAGTAATTTAGAAATAAATACATATATTTTTATAATATATACTTGTGTGGTGTCCTTTCATTTGATTACAGGATTGTATGTGGTAAAACAGCTCGCTTAACACGACCTCTTAAGTTAAGCCTTTAAGGCTGCTTAGTCCATGCTACCACTAGGATAGCTTGTCTACAAGGTTGACTTACAACCTGACATCTTTGGGGTTTGTTTGGACTGATACCCAGTGGTTCCAGAATTGGAAACACTACATATCAGGCCAACTTCTCACAGGGTATTACTAAGCGGAGGCTTATCCTGCAATAACATATATTCAAATGCCGTCTGGGAATTTTTTTTCCAGTTCCTGCGTTTGAAATGGGTGGGCGTCTTACATGTTTCTCCTACCAATATATCTGTTATTATGAATGGAATAAGGTAATGATCAGACCACACAATCTTAATGGGAGTTAGCACCCTTACCCCATTCCAATTAGCAAATATGGGATCTAAAAAATGGCCGGCCTGATGGGTTGGCAGCTCACCTAAGAGAGTAAGCATCAGTGATTTTAGTGAGACAATCAAAGATTGTGCCTCAGCACAATTAACATCCTCAAAATGTATATTGAGGTCGCCTAATATAAGGAATTTCTTATAGCGTAGGGCTGGTGAACAACTGATTCCAATAGGCTTTCCAAAAACTGCTTGATGCTCCCGGGGGGGCGGTATAGGAGATAACCCATGATTGTGCATTCTGGGGATACCTTGATGGAAAAGAAGCCGGCTTCACAGTGACTGACTTTTACTTGCTCTAGTGAGCACACAAGCTTAGTATTGTACACCATAGCAATGCCCCCCCCCCTCCTTGAGTCACCCTATCAATTCTCAGCAAGCTGTAGGCTAATGGGAGGGCTTCAAGAATCTCCGGCGCCGATGCCTCATCCAACCATGTTTCTGTAAGAAACAACAGGTCAGGCTGAAGATCAGTAAGGACATCATAAATGTATAAACTGTGTTTCCTAAGTGAGC